>NC_090922.1:1345669425-1350669425 GCF_040938575.1 Ambystoma mexicanum | reverse complement strand
TCTGGAGAGCTCGGTTTCTTCAGGGTAAGATTAACAGCGCGCTTAAAGCGCAAGGTTTTTGGGGTTGAAGTAGAATTTGCAAGCAATTTCTGTGAGTCCTTCGGAGTGGTTACCCCAAGATCAATCAATAAACCTTTGGGCATACCGGTTTTGAGGGTGGGAAACATTCTACAATTGACTTAATAAAAAAAAATACAAAAAAAAGAAAATACAAGAAAAATAATAATAATGACCAAGCAAGTATCCACGGGCCCCAGGGCGCCGCAGCGAAGCGGCAAAGCGAGACTTCTGGGTGCTTGCTGGGTGCGCCGCCGGTGCTCGCGTAGCTTCTCTTAAATAGGTCCGCCTCTAAATCTGAGCTGCAGAGCCTATATGAAGAAAGAAACGTCGTATTAGAAAGTTTGTTGGCACTGAATGTGCAGATGAAAATGTCAACAAAGGTAATCACCTTCTGGACGTCGTAGTGCTTCCCAAGAGTTTTTCAAAGCGGCAACTAAGCAGAGTCTCCCGCGGCAAAGCGGGACTTCTGGGGGCTTGCTGGGTGCGCGCACGCGGTGCGCGCGCAGCTTCTCTTAAATAGGTCCGCCTCTAAATCTGAGCTGCAGAGCCTTCTGGACGTCGTAGTGCTTCCCAAGAGTTTTTCAAAGCGGCAATGAAGCAGAGTCTCCCGCGGCAAAGCGGGCCTTCTGGGGACTTGCTGGGTGCGCTATCTGTCATTTTACACTCAGTGCCAAGAGTGGGGTTAACCCTATAATTGTTTTTCTTCTCCAGTTGCTGGGGATCCGCTGCTGCAGTTCCAGTTCCCACCTGTGGCGTCTAGACCGGTTAAGGAGTTTGTATTCTCTCTCTGAATGGTACTTGGCGACAGAGATATAGCCCACTTGGGAGTCACCTGGCCGTATCTTGACACCTAAGGGCGGGAATCGCAGCTGGCGTATGGTGTAGCGAATGTCAACGGTACATGGCACACTCCCGCACTGATAGCCAAGGCGTGGAGATGTGGTTGCCATCATGGTACCGTCCTTGACTGCAGCGGTAAAGGAACCACCAAAGAGTTCAACACAGCCGGTGAATCGGAAGAACCTGATAGTCGACTGGACTGTATTAGGCTCAAGGTTGCAGTGGCAACGTAAAGAAGATAAATAGACAAGAGGTCTTTGTGAACAAACTTGGTACCAGAGATAGAGTGGGTGATCAGTCGAAGGTCTCTGGATGGTACCCCTCTCTTGAACAAAGAGACTCCATTAAACATTGTGAGTGGAAAACGCTGTGTGAACTGTGATTGTGTGAAGCCCGCGCTTGCCGTAGGCTAACAGAGTGACCAAGTGAGACGAGATCGCCCTTCGGAAGTCTCTGTTTAAGATTGGCAAGTGCTTTGGAAGATCTGAGCCTGGATGAGGGGGACCTCAGTAAACCAAAGGGGTTGTTTCAAAAGATATTGAGACTTTTGAATATCCCAAATAAGGAGATTGTGATTGAAAGGCGATGGTAAACCCAACTGAGGGATGTCAAGAGTAAAATTGTGGAAAAGCTAAGTGAACAACATTGTGATGACAAGTATGAACCCGACTGAGGGATGTCCACAGTGACTGGTCGTCTGATCCCGATTGAGGGAGGCTGATGACTGAAAGAAGGTTCGGAGCCGGCTGAGGGGGATCCAAAGGTGAAGGGTAATCACCCGACATAAAGGTTAACATAAGAAACCTTTTGTTTTTGTTGTTGTTTTGGCGTATCAGGCCCTCTGAAATTAGAGACGTTGCCTGAGAAGAGACTTGGGCGCAGAAGGCCCTGATACTGAGAAAAGGAACTGTAAGCTTGTGCCGGAGAAGCCCAGGAGTATGCTGTGCTCGAAAGTCCCGCCTTGTCCCATGCTAAAAACTTGGGGAATGGAGACCTTGGCCATAACATCCTGACTTATTTTGTGGACACTTTTGTGAATATTATCCCACTCTCTTTTGTAGCATAGCGGTAAGGTTTGTCAATAGTTATTTTAGTATAGGTCCTTTTTTATTTGACTAGACTCTACTAGGACTGTATTATTTTTATTTGATGGTTGTTGATTGCTCCTATCTCGGGAGGATAGCTCAGTGGCAACGTTCCCGCCTTGGAAGCAAGACGACACGGAGCAACACAGGTTCGATCCCCGGGTCCGTGCTTAGACACTGTCATGAATCGTCTCCACTGGAAGCTATGCGAGCAATAGAGGAAGGGATGGGCCATCTCTGCTTCAGTGAAGCTAGTGCAGCATACTAGTGTTCAGTCTTTGTTTTGATGACGTGTTTAAATACGCGTCGGAAGCTTCACTCGGCGCGTTGCAACCTTGCACTTCCTTCCGGGTTTACACGCTGCTCGAGTGTTCCGTATATTACACGCTTTCACTCATTCCTCCGTTCTGAACCTGTTCCTCCTTCTTTGTCTTCCTCCTTTTTGTTCCGCTCCCGAGCCTCCTCTTCCGCGTTATCCTTTAACGCTTTCCCTGGGATCAGTAGCGGTTACGGTTACCGTGGTTCGGTGCCGCCTACTTTATTTCGATACTTACTTTCTCCTACTCCACTTACCTTCTGGATTCCCTTCCTGTTGGTTAGGACGACTCTGATCCCTCTCTGTTGAATCCAAGTTCCTTGGCAGCCACGCAGCCTGTTCTGGTGCATCTTGGGAATTGTAATCTTTACAATTGGAAAAGTAACCAACACAGAGACCAACCACATATTTACCTGGGATTCAAGATACCATCAACAGAAGGTCTACATCAGGGTTTTTCAGCAAGGCTTTTCCCTGAAGTGCGGTGGCTCACTGGAAGCCCCTATGCCGGCTTATTGCTTTTAGGCAGTGTGGCTTCCAGAAGAGCTTATCCTAAAACCTGCAAAGAAAAGTTTAACAACTCCTGGTGAGAAAGAAGAGACATTTCTTCCGAGAGCTCATCCGACGAAATGTCCACAGGTGAGGAGGCCGAGGAGGTGGGAGACTTCAAGGGTGAATCTCTAACTGCTACCAAGTCTGAGAGAAACCTCTGGGTGTTAAGCGCGTTATAAATAACCTATCATAATAATATCTTAGATTTAGGTTTAGATTAGGCGTTTATCTCACCCATTTTACAGTTTAATAAAGACCCTTGAACTGTGATCACTTGTGTCTGTCGTACTTTGATGCCAGGCCTTCCTTACACTAGACAGTTAAGGAAAAAGGAGCGGCCTAGGGCTATATCGAAGATCAGGTCCGGGGAAACAGGGGAATGCACTACGAACTAGGACATCCTGGGCACCTTCAGGGAATTTTATTCAAGCCTTTATGCAACAGACTCACCGGTGGAGGGGGCCCAAAGAGACTACCTGGCGAGATCCTCCCTGACAAGACTTATTCGGGAGGAGAGCGAGGAGTTGGAGGGGGTCAATCAACTCAGATGAGGTGAGGGCAGCAATCCAGTCCCTGCCAAAAGGGAATGCCCTGGGCCAGACGGTTATCTGGCCAGCTTCTATAAAATATTCAGAGAAGTCTTGATACCGATTTTGGTGCCCTTATTTAACTCGCTTGGGAGAAACCAGGAGAATTGCCTGCCCTTTGGAGGAGGCCAAAGTGGTCCTACTTCTAAAACTCAGTAAGGATCCGGAGCTTTGCAGTTCCTAGCACCCCATCTCCCTCATCAACTTGGACGCGAAAATATACACCAAGATATTGCCGACCCGACTATAGAGGGTACTCCCTAAACTGATTGGGATCCACCAATCGGGTATTATTAAAAACAGGTAGGCCTCCGACAACACGTGTAGGTTGTGTCACCTTGTATGATATGATATGATATGATGTGGCATTTATAACGTGCCTGTACACACGTGTTTCTAGGTGCGACACGACAAGAAGGGGGAAACAAAGGGAGGACAAAATAACAATCTTACTAGGCATTGTGTAATTCAGATCGCGCAAGTAGGGGGAAGGGGAGAACTGCCAGGGTGGAGTGCAAGGGGGAAGTGCAGTTAACTCACAAGTGCAGCCAGCATGCGGCTCACAAGTGCAGCCAGCAGGCGTCTCACAACTGCAGAGAGAAGGGACTGTAGGGTTGCAGATACAGACCTGTAAGTGCTGGGGAGCCCGGAGGCCGTGCAAGGGCAACTGGACATGCAGGAGCCTGGCCTCGAAGTTCAGAGGGTGACCAGGTGACCAGTGTGAGAAGCAGTCAGGTGCTTCAGCAGGGGAGAGGAAGACAGAAAACGGAAGCTAAAAGAAAGGACTTGAGTTGCTTCCGGAACCAGAGGTGGTTCTGCTCAAGTTTGAGAGAAGCAGGGAGGCTGTTACAGAGGGAGGCCCCACCTGAGGAGATAGATCTGCCCCCAACTCTCTGCTTGGAAAAGTGTATGACCCTCAGAGAGTTGGAGGTGGATGAGCAGAGAGCTCGAGAAGGAAGATGTTTTGGAAGAGAAAGTTGGAGGTAGAATGGTCCCAGGCCCTAGAAAGTCTTGTGGACGATGCAGAGGGCCTTGAACTTGATCCTTGCAGCCACAGGGAGCCAGAGCAGAGATTTCAAAGCTGGAGAGATACGATCCCTGGGCATGAGATCAAGGACAAGTCCCGCTGTCCTGTTCTGGATAAGTTTTAAAGGTTGAAGAGTAGGGGCAGGAAGATTTAGAAAGAGGCTTTAGCAATTGTCCTGCCTAGAGAGGACCAGAGCTCTGGAGACAGTGAGCTTCTAGGGGAAAGTGAGAAAAGGAAGAATACCTCTGAGGAGGTGCAGCTGATAGTTTGACTTCTTAGAGACATCAGAGATGTGAGGAGAGAATGAAAGGGTGGAGTCAAAGATGAAACCAAGGTTCTTGGCCTCCCATGAAGGAGCAGGAAGAGGTCCCAGTGTCGACAGCCAGAGAGATAGTAACGGAGGGAGCGGGTGTCCCAATGAGGAGGATCTCAGCCTTACTGGCATTAAGGCAGAGATCATTGGCGGCACACCATTCCTGAATTGCAGCCAGACAGTCTGGTATGAGAGAAGAAGCATAAGTGGCTGAGGAGAGCCCGGAAGAGAGTTGGGTGTCATCCGCATAACATTGAAAATTGGAGCAGAAAGTAGCAGTGGACAAGAGGTGCCAGGTAGTGGTTGAAAAGCCCTCGAGAGAGGTTAGATCCCTAGGGAACACCACAAGTGGAGAGAGAGATAGAAGAGAGGAAAACCCTGGTTGGACCTGAGAGGGTCGGTCGGTGAGAAAGGAGGTCAACTAAGCCAGAGCCTGATCAGTAATACCAAGGTTGTCTCTGAGGCAATTGAGCAGGATGCCATGATTGACAGTGTCAAAAGCAGAGGATATATCGAGGAGAATGAGGACAGAGGGGAGATTAGAGACAAGATTGGAGAGCAAGTTTTAAGGGGTGTTCAGGAGCGCAGTCTCCGTGCCTCTGGCAGCTCTGAAGCCAGACTTGTGGTCATGGAGGCAACCAACAGATTCAGTATGTAGATTAAGCTGGGAGAAAACCAGCTTTTCCAAGAGTTTACCCAGGAAAGGAGTGATGCAGATCGGGCTGTAGTTAGCCGGAGAGGAAGGATCGGCCGAGGGCTTGTCTTTAGAAGGGGGTGCACAAGAGAGTGCTTAAGGAGGGAGGAAAACATTCCAGTGGCAAAGGAGTGATTTCAGAAATCGGCCAAGGCTGGAGCAAGGGTGTCGATGTGGTCCTTGATAATCTGGATGAGCAGGGGAGAACCTGCTTTGACAAGAATTTCATAGATCGGACTTGTCTAGAAACATCATCAGGGATTAACAGGGGAAAGGAGGAGAAAGGAGGAGAGACGGCCTTAGACGGCCCAGGAGCGGTAGAGGAGGAAGAAAAGGAGGTAGAGGAAGAGAGGGTGGACAGGATGTCCTGAGTTTTAGTAGTGAAAAGAGAGGCCACGGATGTGCAGAAGGCCTGGGAAGGAACAGGAGAGGTAGCGACTGCAGCAGGATTGGCCAGCTCCTTGCATATTTTGAAAAGTTAGGCCGAGTTGTTAGATGCCGCAGAGATGCAGGCTTGGATGTAGGCTCTCAGAGAGGACAGAGAGTCTGTGCTGCCTTTGGGGCAGGTGGCAGGCCAGTTTGTCACAAGGTGCACCTGATGCCCTCCACTTCCTCTCCGCCGCCCTACACCTGCGTTTAAGGGCAGCGTGGTTGAAATCGTACCAAGAGTTGCACTTGGATTTGGGCTTCATGCTGATCCTCATGACAGGGGCAAGGACATCCAGAGTGTTAGAGATAGAGAGATGAAGGTTAGAGAGGGCAGTGTCAGGGTGTGAGTCAGCCAAAGGTGCAGGAGGAGGAGAGAAAGTAGCGGTGAAAGTTTCACCTGACACCCGTTTCATGGGTCGGATGACCGAGAAGGTAGGTGGCAGTGATGGAGTCGGCTCTACCTGCGTGGAAGAGAGAGAGAGGCATGGGAAGGTTGGAGAAAGTGATCACTACAAGAGAGAAGAGTGGTCAGAGGGTTAGAGAAGGGGAGGTCTCAGGAGATCAGAACATCCAAGGTGTGCCCTGCAGAGTGAGTTGGGCCAGAGGTAAGAATATATATATAGAATCGCAGATGTTGCGAAAGATTCCTGAAGAAGGGTTGGTAGCATCCAGGTGGATGTTCAAGTCTCCGAGGAGAAGTTGAGAGGTAGAAGCAAGGAGCGAGGATGAGAGCTCAGCCCACTATGAGAAGAAGAGGGCGACCTGGCCAGGTGGATGTTCAAGTCTCTGAGGAGAAGTTGAGAGGTAGAAGCAAGGAGCGAGAAGGAGAGCTCAGCTCACTATGAGAAGAAGAGGGCGACCTGGCCAGGCGGCCTGAAGATCGTAGCCACAGTGAGAGAGAGGCAAGGAGGGATAGCGAGTCTTCAGATCAGGCATTCAAAGGAGGAGTAGTGCTGCATTGGAATGGTAGAAGCAGGGATCCACTCTGAAAAAATCAAGGCTACACCCCCACTGGGACACTTGGTTCTGGGTTTAGAGAGGATCTTGTAGCCATCAGGAAGTAGAGTGTCCAAACTCGTGACAGAGCTGGCCGTGCACCAAGTCTCGGAGCGACTGTGTACATCCAATTCAAGCTCTTTCGGGAGACATCAGATGTCAGAGGTGTGTTTGACGGCTGAACGAGAGTTGAGAGTAGCGATGTGAAGCTTATGCTAAATGGATGCATGAATGAATGAATGAATTAATTAATGGAAGAATGGATTAGCCCATGGTAACTATCATAGAAAATATGCAGACCAACAGCACGAGGATCATTTGGAATAGCTCTGTATTTCTCTGATCCCTTTTATGAGAGAATGTATTTATTTATGTATTTATTGTGAATTTGTTAGGTGCTTATTCAGTATGTCAATTCTGTTTCAAAGGGAGGGAACATGGGATTGAAAAACAGTGAATAAAGTGGAAGATAAAGACGTACCTACTATTTATTTAATTGTATTTATTTATTTCATAGTTGTTTATAACTCGCCTAATACCATACCTGAGTTTGGTTTTGAAGCGCGGGTCTGGGATTTGAACCTCTGTCAGCGTGTTGCCCCTGTGCTATCCTCCGTTCGCAATGCCTTGTGAGAATTCAGAACGTGCAAGTGCAGCGAAAAGAGGGTATGTGTGGATGGGGATAAGTGCTGGAATATCCGTGCTCGTGAGAGAGCAGCAAATGAAGTGCATAGTATGGTAAGTGCTATGCAGCCTGGAGCCGCATTGGGTAGAAAGTGCAAGCCTACAGGATTGAGGCCCGTGGTTGCTTGGGCAAGTGCTGCGAGGTAGGCCGAGGCTGTGGCGATTGGGTTTGGACGGCAAAGTCCCCTAGGGATACAAAAGGGCCCTGGCCACCAAATGGCCGCACAGTACTTAACATACCTTGCACTTCATCTGTGGCTCACCTCGAGCACGGACACCACAGCACCTACTCCTACCCCTACCCTCTTCCTTCCTGCACTTGTACATTCTGAATACTCACAAGGCATAGTAGTTTCGGCCGTCCCTTCCCCCTCTGTATTTTTTGTATTTAATTATACTGCTATCCCATGTTCCCTCCCTGCTTCCCTGTGGGTGCTTTGAAACAGAATGTATTTCCTGTATAAGCGCCTAACAAGCAAACAATAAATACATAAATAAATAAGAAGGGAAGGAGGTGAAGAGGAAAGTCATGAGGAGCTTCCGGATTTTGAGGAAATCCTGCTCAAGACAAAGAGGAAGGAGGAGGCTGTTCCATAAGAGGGAGCCAGCTGAAGCAAGAGATCTCCCTCCGACCCTCTGTTTAGCGAAACGCTTTACACACAGAGAGTTGGTGCCAGAGGACTGCAGTGGTCTAGAGAGAGAGTATTTAGTAAGAGAAAGTAGCAGATAGCGTGGCCCCAGCCCCAGACAGCCTTGTGGATGATGCAGAGGGATTAGAATGTAATCTGTGCCGCAACCGGGAGCCAGTGAAACGTTTTTAGGGCAGGAAAGATGCTGTCCCTGGGCTTAAGGCCAAGGATAAATCTTGCTGCCCTATTCTGGATTAGCTGTAAGGGTCGTAAAGTGGAAGAAGGTAGATTTAGAAGAATGCTATTGCAGAAGTCAAGCCTAGAGAGAACAAGGGCTCGTGTAACATTGAGCTTCTTGGGGAAAGTGACAAAAGGGAGGATTCCTTTGAGAAGTTAGATTTTGTCCCTCCTCTTAGTAAAATTATATCATTAAGAAGACAGTTTTGGAAAATAAATATGAAGTTACTTAATAGGCATTTGAAAAGAAAAGTCACACTTTTAACAATATAAGGATTGGAGCTTTCAAAGTGCCTATTTTCTGGCATGCAAATTATATTCAGCTAAATTAAACAGCTGAAATAAAGTTATCAAAATATTTAGTATATGGCGAAGTATACTCAAATCGATTCAAAGTACTGCTTCTGCAGTGTACAGTCACATCTTTGGTTTTTCTATAGTTTAAATGCTCGAAAAGATATAGATTCGTACCGCTTGAAAAATTCAATTGAACACGTCTGTTTTTAAACATATTCTGTATTTCTGTGTACTGCAACTGAGCTGAAATGCACAGTGAATAGCCACTGGCCCACAGATCAAGATCTACTCCCTTGAAGACAAGAGGGAGTCATTCTTCTGGTAATAAAAGCCTACCTTTGCTGGATATCTCCTAACATTATCATTAGCAGATAGCAAACTTCCCTTGCTGCGAAAGCTGTAATAAAACCTTTTTAAACCTTTATAACTTACTAGCTGGGTTACCCGGCGTTGCCCTTGTCCTGATCGAGTGGTGTCTCATGTGCCCTGTGCTCTTGTCCTCATGTCAGCAAGTCTTGCTTCAGTTATCTCTGGCATCTCATTTGTCCTGGCGTAAGTTGCTCTGGTTCTCTCGTCGGCAAGTCGTGCTGCTCTTTGTTGTTGTGTTTCAGAAACTCTTGATATTGTTTTTCGCTTTGCATCAGATGGAGATGTGCGTTTTTTGTGCAGCATGTTTCAGTCACTTAATGACTTCAGCACATTTGATAAAATGTCCAAGAAAGATTGATTAATTGTGCTCTCTTCTTGTGAATGAATTTAAATAAACTGTAATCTTGCCATTTCCCATATTTGGAGTGACGTGATAAAAAATAATTAAAAAAATGTTTTAATTCCCTTTAAAAATGCTTTAATAAACATTTTTGAACTCTATACAGTAGTAATACATTTCAAAGGACCAACAAACACATCGAACATTTTGCTTCAGACACTTTTCCAAATGTTGCCTCCTTCTAGCACCTACTGTAGTGAATTGGGGTGAGCATCAGTAAATGAGGGTGACTACGGAGTGAATTTTCTGCATCCAAACATAAACTCAATCTTGCCCCAGACAAAAGAGGAATCCATGCAAAATTTGGTAGACGTGGATTCAACGGTGTGGATTTGTATTGCCAGACACATATACATATATTCAGCTTTATATATAAAGATTGAGTTTTCTTTAGATCTCAAAGTCTGGCAGGAAGGAATGCAGAGAGCTTCATGGCTTATATGCTATTGAGGCTAGGTAAATCACACTTATCGCCCCTCCTCATAGCCTGTCATACTGTGAATATTATCTCCTCTGAATGATGATGTACTATAGCAGACCAGGCCTTGATTCTAAACAATTATGTGACCACATTGTGGATTGCATTTGCCTTATTTTGTTCAGTTTCTGAGAACATGTGTTTCCACTGGTTAGTCCAAGAAATTATTCATGAGATGCTCTTAGAACCTTACCTATAGACAAATAGCTAATTTCCAACCAAGATGACACTTTAGTTCTCCCACACTAACATCAAGGGGACCCAATAATGTTTTTAAATGTTAACAAAAACCATTGGGTGCCTTACTGATTACCAACATCTGCTTTGTTCCTTGGGAAAAAAAGCTTGGTCTGTTGTAGAAGGAAGACATACCGGAGATTACATTGTTTCCAAACCCAGAGTTCATACCTTAACAAGGAGAAAAGTAATAAAGATCTGGTTCCAACATCATCTAATTGCTTCACATAAACGGAAAGTGACTGATGAAATTCAGTTTTGGATTCCTGAGTTCAAAGGATTGCTGTTTTAGTAGAGAACATCGTTCTAACTGCCTATGATTATTGGAAGGAAGTACATTTATTCATGTAACATTTCAGTTGTATTTCTACTCACATTCTTGTAAGTATTCTATTCTTTTTCTTTTTTTTTTAGCAAGCACTCTCATGTTTTAGGAAGATACTCGAATGGAGATACGATTCAAAACCGATCTTTATATCATAACTATCCAGGTCAACCCTCTTCAAAATATTATCAAGGATCAAGTGGCAGGTACCAGGTACAAAACACTTTGTGAAACAATGTAAAAGTGATTTAAAAACCACAAAAGTTCCTACGTAGGTTCAGAAACGATACTTTTAAATGTTATTTTTGGAATTGTGAATATCTACTTTTATTAAACTAGTTTGCTAATCTACTTTTAAAAATGCATGTTATGAAAAGAGCAAGCTGACATTTGAAAATAATAATCAACTAAGAATTCCCCTCATCATAGCTTCACTTTAATAATGTATACTTGAAGGAATCACAGAAATCCATTACTTGCTACTGAAATGTGTATACTTTGTGCAGTCTGTTGAGGTGAATTTTGAGTTGAACTTTGAAACTGACTCCAAGGCCTATTTTGAGCTATCTCGCCTGCATATGAATATGAGATGTAGAAATGTGACCTGCTGGTGATTATTCATGTCTGACCGTGGGACGGACGTGCTATACAAAGTAACTGGATACATATGAGTATTCCAATAACTCCAATAAAGTCCAATTTGCATTGTGTTTCTCTCAGCTTTCATTCTTTGTCTTGATGGGCAAAGGGAGAGTGGTAGTGGTCAGAGGGAGCGACTGATGCAGTATTATACTAGCGGGAAGTGGCGTTAGAGGCTTTAATGCTGCAAGGCAGACTGTAATTGGTCTCAGTTTAATGGCAAAGACTGTTCTGATTTGCACATATAGCTCATTACCAGCAGACACAATGCAAAGACATCTCTCAAACATGGTTGACAGATGTCTTTTAACTATGCATATTGATAATGCAACTGCCCTACCGTTCGGGCACCATACATGCAAAAATGACATGTTCCATTCAGAAGATGTTTCCAGCTGTTTTTTTCCTCTGCATTCTATGAATTGTAGTCCTGGATTTATAATGGGAAAAGCAGAAATACAAGTCCCATCATGCCAACACCAGGACTGGTCTAGAATTTCCAGAATGGAATGGGGCATGTTGGAACGTATGCAGTAAAGGAATGTTCCTGCATGTGCTGGTATGGTTTAATGAAAAGAGAAGCCAGCTTCTAAAGTACCTCAGTTAACCAGCGTGTACTGAAGACTATGGTGGCAAAGCTAAGCTGTTAGGCACCAAAGAAGAGGAAAGGAAATCATGCTATAGAAAGCGAACCAGAGAGGTGGATTACCCAGTGAAGTAACCGAGCAAGACCAAGCTCAGAGATCATAGAGGCAGGCTATTGAGATCCTCGCTAACCGGCAGTGCACCCTTATGTAAGGTGGAAGTCGAGGAGGAATGTCATCGAATTCCAGAGGACTGCAGGCAAAGGCTGTGGTGATATCCTCTCACTGGTGGGGCCTCTGTAGTTCTCTGGCTGAGGATGTGCTGATTCCATTGGACCCAGTATGAATCCTGCACCCTATATGAATACAGCAACCCTTGCACAAAGGGAACATAGATCTCCAAAAGGGATTCAATGGCCCTTTTCCGTAATAATTTCTAAGGGACAGAGAGACTACCTGCTGGGAAAAGAGGCCTTACTGCAGTTGGAGAACCGGTACCAAGGTTGCCCATCTTTACATTAGGAGAAAAAAGTGTCATGCAGGTGTTTTTGACACACTACCCTAGCTTGGTAAATGGCGAAGTAGATCCCAACCTGTTTTGAAAACCCCACGTTTTTAAACACCAGGGGCATCACACCTGGCAACTGCCATTGCTCAGCATTTCACGATTTTGACTCCAAAACAACTCTCAGACTGTCGAGCCACGATGAACTGCGTCTGTGATGCAAATTCTTCATGCAGATGATCGTTGCCTGTGCTACGAACCATTGCCTTTTGCTTCATTGAGCTACCTGGACTGCCAGTCGAGATGCCTGGTGCAAAGTCATCTTTTTCCTAACAACGATCTTTCGAGCTGACTCGCTGCATTAAGATGCATGTACCTATTGACCTGGGTAGTATAGTTCAGTGGTGATGCGCTTACTGGGCAACTCGCTCGTCTTGCAAGCAAGACGACGCAGGGTAACACAGGTTCAAATCCCGGGTCTGCGCCTTCAGTATTAACCGAGCTATAAAAATACCAACTATAATTATTCGCCTGTTTGTTTCTTCGAGATGCCCTTTAAGCCACCATGGCTGAAATCATCTCCTGCTACATCCATACACTATTGAGCTGTCCCGATTCATCAATTCATGCTGCAGGACTTGAATTCATAACTCGAACAACCGAAAAGCTCCCAGAAGACTGACTTCACGCTTCTGAATCACCAAAAGAGAATCAGTAAGTGCTTGTTTGGTCTAGAGGCTCAATATGATGTATTTAGTTACAATGAACCCCTTACCATTAATGATGGGGCTGTATATACATGTTTAGAACCCTTTCCCTTAACTTTTCAAAGACATAAGTAACCCTTTATGCTGTTACTGTTTTATTCATTCCTGCCCTCATGTATTCCCTCATCCAGTGAAACACAGCGTGTACTGTCAATTATCTCTACTCTGCATTATCTGTATGATTATACTACAGGGTGGGTTTTTTGTGTTTTTGTTATCTGTGTTACACTAAAGTACATATTTTTATAGAACCTTGCTTAGAAATTCCTTTTATTTTGGCACATTTTGTTCTATCGTTGTTTGGGCACTTCCTTTGCTTGATCAATTTTCTGAATAGTAAGGCCTTGGCCCATTCTTCCAATATAGAGTGAAAGGCGGTATAAAATGCACTTTCTATATGTTTTTCCTTTATGACTTAAACACCATTGAGGTGAATTGTGGTACAGGTTTGGGCATAGCGTATAGAAGCCTTTGCTCTGCCTTCTCCTTCTCCTGGCCAGTATTGCATTTCATCACCATTGTGGGCAGGACGAGGGCTTCATTAGTGGGCTGTACTTCAAGCTTAGTTCAGCAAAATAAAATAGCTGTGCAAACAACGTTAAGAACACTAGTGTAGGCCTTTTTGAGACTTTAACCGGACATGGATACTGGTACACATAAATATGGTAGATATAGTAACTCATCAACGAAAAGCCACCATCTGCAGAGAAAAAAGCTCTGGAGAAAATCCATTCAACTAGAAGACCTTGTCACGCTCACCTGGTCTCCACGTAGCACGTAGCCGTACGATTGATGTCTGCACTGGCGTAGCTCTGGTGGTATGATGATGCACTCTCCCCTGTTATCACCCCAGGAGGCGTTTGTCTGCAATGTTGAAACAAGATATTAGCTATTGAGTGGGGCTGGATTGGTCTCACCTCCTTCGACCTCCTGATGCCCAACTGCTCTTCTGGCTCACCTTTGAGTTTTGTGAGGTTGGCTCTCCGTCCTGCTTGGCTTTCAGCAGGGGCGCAGTAAGCTCAGTCTTTCCCCTGGCCCAGTTACTTCACTGGTCCAGAGTGGCTGTTGCTGAGTCTGGAATATCTGGATTAAGCAGTCTCTATGCCAATGGATGCTTGGTATAGGTGCTCAAAGTCTTTATTTCCCAAGGTTTAAACGTGTTTTGTCTTCCTTGCAGGCACGGATTCGTACAGAGGTTTGGATGAATATTTGACTCTCCTATGATGCTAAGGCAGGTTACCTCCAGGTGAGTATTAGCACGGGTGACTGGCGCTGGATGGCTGACTAATTGTTCGTTTTTGTTTTGTGCGCGACTAACCTGCTGTTTTCTGTTCTTTCTATAATAACACCTGTTCTTCTCTATTTCTTCTTTCAGGCACCGATGGATAGAAATCTCAGAACGGGCGTGGCTGTAGAAGCTCGAGGACAGAGCAGACACGGTGAGCGTTACGCTGCAGGCATGCAGAATAGCGCAAAGCATGTTCTGCCCGCAGGGTGTGGCTTAAATAGCCTTGCAAGTAGTTCCAGGCAAGTAGTCCCTTTACCACACCCTGCCTTTCAGGTAAAGTAGTCCCTCGGTCACGCCCTGGATATGCAGAAAGGCTCAGCCTCACTAGGCTGAGTAAGTAGTCCATATGGTTCAAACCATCTTATGAGCCTGAGACTGAGTCCAGGATGTTCTGGGACACTCCTTTGGGGCTTTATAAGCCCTATTGGGTGTCAACGAATGGGGTGGGCACATCAGTTCCAGGGGTTTTGGAGCACGCACCATGACAGCACTCCCCCCAACAGCCCCCTAACGGCACGTTCTCCCATTGGTCCCGGTTAGTTTGGGTAATTATGATGAAACCTTTTCAGCAATCGTGGTGCATGAATATGATCACTAGGTTCCCACGATCTTTCATGTGGTCCATATCCTTTCCAGTCTATTAGATAAATTAGTTTTGATTTGATGATTTTTGAGTCCAGGATGTCCTTAACTTCATATTCAGGTTCTCCGTCAACCATGATCGGTCTTCTCAGGTTCCTGGTTGCACTGGCTTCAAAAGTGAGACATGAAACACGGGATGAATCCTCATGTGTGGAGGTAAATCGAGTTTCATAGCTACCGGATTAATGATGGCCTTAATGGTGTATGGACCTACATATCTGGGATTGAAGTTACGGGTTCCTTTCATTGGTATGTGCTTTGCCGCCAGCCAGACTTCATCTCCAACTTGATACTTTGGAGCTTCACTTCTATGCATGTCTGCCGACTTCTTGTATCTTTCTTTAGCTTGTCTCAGCTGATCAGTTGCTTGTTTGAAGGCTTAAGTAATAGTAGTGTGCAAACATTTTACTGCTGGCATTTCCAGGAGTTGAGGCGGGTCAAGATTAGAGGTTCGTGGATGTAGCCCGTAGATGGTATAGAAAGGGCTCTGTCCATTGCTGGAGTGCAGGGAATTGTTGTAGGCGTATTCGGCTATCCATAAGATGTCCTTCCAAGTGCTTTCCGTTTGGTGTAACATACATCTGAGGTATTGTTCTAAAGTCTGGTTGGTCCTCTCAGTCTGACCGTCAGTCTGGGGATGGTGGCTGGTGGAGAGTCTTACGTCGATTTGCACTAGCTCGCAACATTTTTTCCAAAAATGTGAGATAAACTGGCTGCCACGATCTGAAATCAGGATGGACGGGAATCCATGAATTCAGACTATTTGTTCTAAGAATTCTTTAGCCAGGACTGAAGCTGAGGGTAACCCGTTTAGTGGGATGAAATGAGCCATTTTAGAAAACAAGTCCACTACCACCAAGATTGTGTTGAACCCATTACAAGAAGGAAGGTCAGTTATAAAGTCAAGAGATAGTGTATGCCAAGACGTAGGTGGAATATCCAGTGGTTGCAGTTGACCTGGTGATTTCTTCTTTAGGGCCTTGTTTTGTGCACCAGCTCCACAGGATAATACAAATTGCTTGATTACTTCATGGATGTCATCTACGGTTAGAGACGTTGTTATTCCTAAGATTTCTTCTCCGGGAATGATGGGCACTGGGTCTGAGTTGGTGGATTCCTCTTCTACCCCAATGCGAGATAGAGCATCTGCCTTGCCATTTTGACAACCAGGTTGGTAAGTAATCACAAAGTCGAATTCAGCAAAAAATAATGCCCATTGGAGTTGGCGGGATGATTGAGCCTTTACCACCTTCAAGTACTGTAGATTGCGGTGATCAGTGATTACTGTAATTGTATGTCTTGCGCCTAGAAGGTAATGCCGCCAAGCCTTGAAGGCCGCCTTATTGGCCAGAAGTTCCTTGTCCGTAATGGCATAATTCAATTCTAGTACCGAGAATTTCCATGACCAGAAAGCCACTGGGTGGAGTTGACCCGTTTCAGGATCTTTTTGCGAGAGGACCGCTCCCATTGCTGAACTGGAAGCGTCGGTCTCAACCACGTACGGTAGGTCTGGACGTGGGTCTTTCAGGATCGGGGCTGAGATGAATTTTTGTTTTAAGTCCTGAAACGGCCTCCTCTGACCATTGAAAACGTTTGTTCTTTCGCAGTAGAGAGGTAATGGGATGTACTAGCTGCGAGAAGCCTGGAATGAAGCAACAATAGAAGTTCACAAATCCGAGCATACTCTGAACTCCTTTAATTGAGGTTGGAGAATCCAGTTGAGAATGGCGTCAAACTTCCGCGAATCCATGCGGGGTTAGGACAAACCCAAGGAACTCGACCTCTGTAACATGGAAGAAGCATTTTTCCAGTATTGGAAATAATCTGTGTTGTCGAAGTTTGTCCAGAACAGCACGGACGTGTTTCACATGTTCCTGTTCAGACGAAGAATATACCAGAATGTTGTCTATGTATACTACGACACACACATCAATCAATTCTCACAGGACGTCATTCATGAAATACTGGAACGCCGCTGGGGCGTTACAAAGGCCAAAGGGCATCACTTGGTATTCAAATAGCCCGTATTTGGTGCGGAAGGCGGTCTTCCATTCGTCCCCTTTCTTGATTCGTACCAGATGATATGCCCCTCGAAGATCAAGCTTGGTATAAATTCGGGCATCTTTAACTTGGTTCAATAGTTCAGGAATTAGTGGCAAGGGGTAACGGTTTTTAACTGTGACTTGGTTCAATGCGCGGTAATCGATGCAAGTCCTAAGGTCTCCTTCCTTTTTAGCCACGAAGAATAAGGGCAAGGCTGCCGGGGACTTGGATGGGCAGATAAAGCCATTAGCCAGGTACTGGTCCAGATACTTTTTTAGATGCAGATTTTCAGGTTCCGTGAGTGCATAGATTCGCCCACATGGAATCAGTGCGCCAGGTATAAGGTCGATCTGACAGTCGTACGATCTATGGGGAGGAAGAGTATTAGCTTGATCCTTCTGGAAAACATTCTGATAGTCTTGATATACCGGAGGTAGCGGATTAGTCAGACTCATGATTGTTGTCACTTCCTTAACCAAAGGTCCTTAGTTTGATAACAGGTGCAAGCACATTCGACTGAGAAGGTTAGCCTCTTAGCATGCCAGTCGATGCAAGGATTGTGTGATTCTAGCCATGGCATTCCCAGAATGATTTGAAATGGTGGAGCCTTGATTAGTCCAACTCAATGTCTTCCAGATGTCCGTCTTGGCACAAAAGTGTCATATCTGTTGTTGAGTGTTTTACTGGACCCGAAGTGATCTCAGTTCCATCGACAGTGGTGACTAAATCTGATGTTGCCTTTTCGCACAGAGGAAGATTCATCCTTGTAGCCAATTCTTGATCCATATAATTTCCAATGGCTCCGCTATCGATATATGCTCTGACTTCATGCATTCGGGACGGCTGTTGGTGATTTATGAGGATCATTGGCAAGGCTAGGTGCAAGGTCTGAGAGTCCTTCTTTTCGCTCAACAAGCGGACCTCTACGCTTGTCGGGCGAGGACGTTTTCCGACTCAGGCTCCGTTTCCACTTTGCCGGCAACCCCGACTACCTTCTTGGGTGGTTTTACGAGACAGTCTCGGAGGAAATGGCAGACTGAGCCGCAATACAAACACAGCTGTAGTTGTCTTCTTCTATCTCTTTCAGCCTTGGATAACGGCCACGCACTCCTCCAATCTGCATAGGCTCAGCCAAGTCGGTGGTTTTGGATGCATTCTCCTTTGGGCATGCAAAAACTCCAGTGTCCATTCTAGCTTGATCTGCCTTACGGTTCTGTAGTCTACGATCAAGCTGAACCACCAAATCTATGTATTCCGCACAATCACTGGGAAGGTTGACCACTTGAGCTAAAACATCCTTTAACTCCCCTCTTAAAGCACGGTAAAACAGAGTTGTTCTTTTGTCGTCTGGCCAATCGGTTTCCACTATCAGTCTATTAAAGTTTGCGATGTACGTCAACAGATCTTGGTTGCCTTGGCGTAGGGACAAGAGTTCATTATCCAATTCCTGACCCTGAGAGTGGCGGGCAAACAACTTCTCCATGTTCATTTGGAACCTCTGGAAGTCTCGCAAGATGGGATTGTCCCGATTGACTAGAGGTACCGACCCGTCCGCATCACTGCCACTGAGATACGACAATACAAAGGCTACCTTAAATTGGTCATTTGGAAAGGCCGCTAGCCTACATAGGAAATGTGGTCGGCACTGGTTTATAAAGACTGCATACCTTTTTGGGTCTTCTGCAAAGAGTTCGGGAGGTGCCAAAGGTATGGCTCCTGGAAGGACTACTTGAACTGGATTGCTGGGTGTAGTCGGAACCGTTGACCCCAATCCTGGTAACGGTGTTTGCCCCGCCTCAGATTGAAGCAGTTGTCTAACGAGCTCATCGGTACGATCTTTGGCCACGATCAATTCTCTCCTTAAAGCATTGGTCTCCTGCCGGGCCGAATGTACCTCAGCCCTGAGTTCCTCCAAAAGCTGGGCTAGTTGGTCTGTCTCAGCGGTTTCCATGACGCCCAGTTAGAGATTCTGTCACGCTCACCTGGTCTCCACGGGGATGTAGCACGTAGCCGTACGAATGATGTCTGTACTGGCATAGCTCTGGTGGTATGATGATATCCTCTCCCCTGTTATCACCCCAGGAGGCGTTTGTCTGCAATGTTGAAACAAGATATTAGCTATTGAGTGGGGCTGGATTGGTCCCACCTCCTTCGACCTCCTGATGCCCAACTCCTCTTCTGGCTCACCTTTGAGTTTTGTGAGGTCGGCTCTCCGTCCTGCTTGACTTTCAGCAGAGGCGCAGTAAGCTCAGTCTTTCCCCGGGCACTGTTACTTCACTGGTCCAGAGTGGCTGTTTCTGAGTCTGGAATATCTGGATTAAGCAGGTAAGTCTCTATGCCAATGGCTGCTTGGTATAGGTGCTCAATGTCTTTATTTCCGAAGGCTTAAACAGGTTTTGTCTTTCTTGCAGGCGCGGATTCGTACGGAGGTTTGGATGAAGATTTGACTCTCCTAGGATGCTGGGCAGGTTACCTTCAGGTGAGTATTAGCGCGGGTGAGTGTTGCTGGATGGCTGAATAATTGTTCGTTTTTGTTTTGTGCATGACTAACCTGCTGTTTTCTGTTCTTTCTATGCAGACGCGGCACGGCCCCAGGATGATGGATGGAAGAACTGATTCGACGTATTCCGGAGGAATGCAGATGCGCGGGTGAGTATTGGAGGCCTGTGCGGGTGCCCTCTTCCCAACAAGGGCGGCGATCCCAAGATCAGCTGAAGGCGAGATCAATGGATGAGAATTGCAGGTAAGTCCTTTGTCGCTATAATAACACCTGTTCTTCTCTATTTCTTCTTTCAGGCACCGATGGATGGAAATCTCAGAACGGACGTGGCTGTAGAAGCTCGAGGACAGAGCAGACACTGTGAGCGTTACGCTGCAGGAGTGCAGAGTGTGGCTTAAATAGCCTTGCAAGTAGTTCCAGGCAAGTAGTCCCTTTACCACACCCTGCCTTTCAGGTAAAGTAGTCCCTCGGTCACGCCCTGGATATGCAGAAAGGCTCAGCCTCACTAGGCTGAGGAAGTAGTCCACATGGTTCAAACCATCTTATGAGCCTGAGACTGAGTCCAGGATGTTCTGGGACACTCCTTTGGGGCTTGATAAGCCCTATTGGGTGTCAATGAATGGGGTGGGCACCTCAGTTCCAGGGGTTTTGGAGCACGCACCACGACAGACCTCCTCAAGCTGACACAACTTCTACGCAACTACTATACAGCAACCGTCATTTAAGCATCCAGCAAGAGCACAGTCCTCTTTCAAGCTGTTAAGCACTGCATCAACCTGCCCCACACCCTGTAATATCACAGTCCGCTGACAATTCAAGGCTATCAATAGCTTCTTCACTGACAAGATAGACAAGATAAGGTAAAACATTGACAGCTCCGAATGCACCACAATTATCCCACCCATACCATCATGCAACATATCAAAATCGGCTGAATTCAGGACAATTAGTCCAGGTGACCTGACCAATACTATTTCAGCCCTCAAGCCACTAACTACAAAGATTATGTTCTTCCCTCCTTCATTGTGCAGGTCATCAAGGTTCTAGCACTCACACCACTTCTTAATGTCATCAATGCATCCCTCAGACACGGCACCTTCCCAGATACACTGAAATGGGACATAGCCTCCCCCTGCTGAAGAAATCCACACTCGCCCCCGATGACCTGCCAAACTATTTTCCCATCACACATCTTCCATTCTTTCACAAAGTGATTGAGATGACTGTTGCCATTCAGTTGTTGAAAAGGAGCACTCAGCATAATCTTCTACAGGACTACCAATCTGGTGTCTGACCACGATCCATCACACAGACTGCCACCATCCAAGTAATCCATGATGCTCTACGCATCCTTGACAAAGGATACTCCATCTTACATATCTTTATCACCCTCTCTGCTGCCTTGGATACCATTGACGATGAAGCTCTCCTTGATATCCTTGCCATATAGGTTTCTCCTCATACCTCTCCAACAGAGACTAATTTATCCAGATGAGCCCAAACAGACCCCATCTTTTCCCTGTAACTGCAGAGTTCCATAAGGCTCCATCCTGTACCCTGCCAACTTCATCTCTACATGGAACCTCTGGGGAACTTCTGGCCAAAAATGATATAAAAATACACCAAGTTGTAGATGACAGGCAGCGTTGCCAAAAGATCATTTGCATCAATGACATTCATTAACCCAAGTACTGTTTGTCCCTCATCCAAGCCTGGATGTGAAGCACCTACTTCATGTTCAACCCTACGAAGACCAAATTAATTCTCCTAGGGAACCTCACCAACCATACCCAAGTCCAGAATTGGCTAAGTGGCATAACGCTCAATGGATTCATACCAGAACTATCACCACAACTATCACGTAGTGTAAAATCTATCAGGTTTACAAACGAATGTGAACTTTCATTCAGAACACACAGGACCAAGAAGACCCAAGCAGCATGGGACCAGCTTGCACTCTTATGCAAAGTCAAGATTTTTATCCCTGCCCTAAGTTTCGGAACAGTTTTCCAAGTCATTGTCATCTCTGATATAGACGGTTGCAACACCCTTCTTGCAGGAGTCTCAGATGCCACCTTGGCTCCTCTGAAGGCTGTCCAGCATTCTGCAGCATGCCTCATTACATGACGAGAACATTTGATCACATCTTCACTATGCCCAAGGAGCTGCAATGGCTACCGCTTCAAGCACGTATCATATTCAAGAGTGCCTGCACAACCTACAAAGTACTCCCAACCAAAACACTGCTCTACTTGTCTGAGACACTCACCATCTCTAGAGGACAGTAGAGCACCAGAAGCCACAACATTGCCATGCTGTAAACAGAGAACCGGAAGAGCGGAAAATCAAGCAACAGGCCTTTTTCTGCTATGAACCCTGTCTATCGAAGAAGTTAAACATGTATATAAGAATGCCCCGATCCTACAATTCAGAAAGCACCTGCAAATCCTAATCTTAAAAAAAACATCTCGCCAATCACTCCACTCAACCCTTTCCTCCTCTTCTGTGCTCCTTCCCCTGATTCCTCTACCAAACCCGCTCCTCTTTTTGCAGTCTGCCCTTCCCTTCTACTGTTTTCAAGTGTGGAGCGTCGTGGAGGAGACAGAGTGTTTTGTGTGCTGGAAACTCTGAGAAACTCTTTTGCAGGCTGTCCTTCCCTTCTACTGCTTTGCTCTGTCCCAGAAAGCCTTAAAACACTTTCCCAGGCGCGCAGCGTCGCATAGTGAGATGGAGTGTTTTGTGCGTTGGAAACTCTGAGAAACTCTTTTTGTAGGCTGTCCTTCCCTTCTACTGCTTTGCTGTGACATTCCAGAAAGCCTTAAAACACGGTCTCAGATGCAGAGCATTGCGGAGTGAGACGGAGTGTTTTGTGCGTTCTGTGAAGATGGTGAGGTCACCCGTCACCCTGTAAGGACCTGCACTGGACTGGTAATTCTGCAAGGATGATCACATTGAACTTCAGTGCTTTTGAGAAAAGCTTAAATACAGAGAAAGTGCCTCGTAACTATCCCGTCACTCTTGTAACGCACTTAACCCAATCTTAGAGTGCAGTCAGTGATTCCTGCAGAATATGTCGTCCTGCGAAGGTGAGGATCGGCTTATGCTTCCACGGACCCAATGCCAAACTAAACGTTCGGCAGAAGACAAGGGCAACACGGAAAGTATACTACAAATAGACTTGCCTCAGGCACCTTCATCCCGAGCGCTAAAGAGTCAAGGAAAAGGGTCAGACTCTCATTTGGATTTAAAAGATGTAAGGCTGTGGTAACAAGACAAAACCGAGGGCCTGGAATGTGTTGGCTTGGCCAAAGCATTGAAAATAATGAAATTGCCTTTAACCACAGCTTCATGTTAGATTCTGGAAAAGATGTTTAAAACCAATAGGGAAGTGACATGGATATTGTTATAGTTCAAGGCTACACAATAAAAAAAAATGAGAGGAGACCCACACTGGGACACAAGCACTGACAAGTCCTAATCCTCATGGACTAAACATGTCTAGCCAGCTGAACAACATAGCGAATCTAAGCTTGGTCCATTTATGCAACTCTACACTCAAGCCAGAACAGGAGAGGCAACATCCTCTTTGCGTATCACAAGGAATGGAACGAGAAGCGAATCCACCTCTGGTAGCGCAAAGATTGGCGAGTGATATAGCATACATTAAAGACTTGTTGGGAAAGAAAAAATAACGGTCAAATGAGGAAGATGCTAAGTCTTACCTAATCTCTAGAAGTGAAGAGACTCCTACCATGCATAGTGTTGACAGAGTGTTGACTGTAACACTTGGGTGCGGTGCTGTTGCGTTGGTGTGCCGAGTCTGTCTACGTTGCTGCTGTTCGCTGAGAAGGAGGAGTTCAATCTATATATATTCCACTCCGGACATGGAGCATCGCAGAGTCTTGACAGAGTGTTTGCGGAGTGGAGGAGGTGGACATGGACATGGAGATGGGGGTGGGGCGAGAGACCGACGGACCATTGAGGACCCGAAGTCAAGCAAGGACCAAGATCAATGGAGGTAACGGGGGAGTTGTGCCACATTGCATTCCCAGAGAATTGTAAAAACTGTTAAATCTGCTAAAACAATATACGATTCTACAGCTTCTGAACCCCCTCCCCCTAGGCAATCTCCAAGGATTTCCTCCTACAGGGAATACCCAGAAAATCCCACACCCTCTCTTCCCTCCCCCAACCTGTCCTTAAAATCCCCCACTCACCTCACTAAAGAGCCGCGGTCGATCGAGTCCCACAGCACATCTCAACCCCGACTACCAATTCAAACGACACCTGATGAAACGACGGATCCTTGTGATTGAAACCAGCTCAAAACGCAAGCGCATTGGATGTCCGAGAAACGGCCTCACAACGGCCTTCTAAACAAAGACCTAATGGGCCCTTTGAGTGAGGCAATAGACAATTTAACGTCTGTGGACAGCTGACCGCCTGCAGTAGCTGAAAGAGGGGTAAGCAGGCAACCCCCGAATAAGGGGTGTGACTCACAAGACGGCCAGACTTGTGAAGGCACTGGGACCATAAATGCAAAGAAAATGTCTAACAAAAGGAGGCAGTGTGAACACACCTTCCTAGGAGAACACCACTAAGGAAAACAAAGGAGAGGCTTAGAAATAAAGTTAAGAAGTGGAGTGGTGTCAGAGTGGGCAGTCTGTGGCAGTCTACAGTCTTTTCCCACTGGCCACTGCTGTTTTGGCGCCTTTTTCTACAAAAGCCACAACCAGGAGCGAAGCGGAGCGGAGTGGTGTGAGAGTGGGCAGTCTGTGGCAGTCTACAGTCTTTTCTCACTGGCCACTGCTGTTTTGGCGCCTTTCTCTACAAAAGCCACAACCAGGAGCGAAGCGGAGCGGAGTGGTGTGAGAGTGGGCAGTATGTGGCAGTCTACAGTCTTTTCTCACTGGCCACTGCTGTTTTGGCACCTTTTTCTACAAAAGCCACAACCAGGAGCGAAGCGGAGCGGAGTGGTGTGAGAGTGGGCAGTCTGTGGCAGTCTACAGTCTTTTCTCACTGGCCACTGCTGTTTTGGCGCCTTTCTCTACAAAAGCCACAACCAGGAGCGAAGCGGAGCTGAGTGGTGTGAGAGTGTGCAGTCTGTGGCAGTCTACAGTCTTTTCTCACTGGCCACTGCTGTTTTGGCGCCTTTTTCTACAAAAGCCACAACCAGGAGCGAAGCAAAGTGGAGTGGTGTCATAGTGGGCAGTCTGTGGCAGTCTACAGTCTTTTCGCACTGGCCACTGCTGTTTTGGCACCTTTTTCTACAAAAGCCACAACCACGAGCGAAGCGGAGCGGAGTGGTGTGAGAGTGGGCAGTCTGTGGCAGTCTAATGGCGGCTGGGGCGGATGGCGGAGATTCTCTGGACCTGAGACACAATACCTCTGGAGGTGAAGACAAACCGCGAAGGCTGCTGAGCGCCAACAGCCCCTCTACCCTTCCTCACTCTCCAAAGATGCTCTTTCAACTCTACAAACTAATAACCTATCCTGTGTAGGCTCCCTAAAGCGGCCGGAGGCAAACTACAAAATATTCCATCAAAAAAACAGGCTAAATTAATAGCTCAGCAACATACTGCAAAAAGCAATCATCTTGCTCAAAGACATAAACAAAAACTCTTACCGGCGGGGTGGTCCGAGCCTATGTCCGGATCCACTTCGACTGGGGACGCTGTCAACAAATAGAAGCAAACGGAGGAGTTTGGTGCTCTCGAGCCAGAGGCGCGGCGCCTTGATCCCAATCTCTGACTGTGGACAGCGCAGGGAGGCCACCTGTGGTGGAAGCCGGGAGGAGCTGGGGACGGGCTTTGCGTGTGCCGAGTCACCAACTGAGGCTAACTGCGGCTCCATGGGACAGCAGAGCAGCAGAGAAGCATCACCTCGGCAGCACTTTGAGGATGAAGCCGGCTGCGTGGGTAAATCCAGCTGAGCCGTGCAGCCTTGGTCCCGGCCCCTGCACCTGGCGGATGACGCAGAGGAACCGTCCCTCCGCTGCACCCTTGGAAGATCACAATTTTTCTCAGTATCCTTACGACCAAACCACAGATTCTGGGCTGGAGAAGTCTTTTAACTCGACTTTCTGTAAAAACAACAAAGGCTCAAATACACAATATTTCGGCTTTACCATCAGCCGAAAGTGCCGAAATGGATCAACATGAAAGAAACAAATTACATGCTCTTGTGGGGGATCCTAAGATTGCGGGATGTCCTGACGAGCCGATTACAATCTCGCCCGCACCACCATCTTCTTCCTCGTGCCCCTTGCACTTTGAGAGCACTGAACCTGAGCTTGCCAAGTCTAGAGATCTGAGAGAGGGCAGCAAACAAGGGGCACTTATTCGACAACCACATGGAATTCCATTTAGGCTGCTAACAAAGAAAAACTTTGATCTCCCTACGTCTAACAAGCGAACAGCAGCAAAAAAGCCCTCGAGATCTAGTAGTTCAGCAACTTCATCAACGAGTTCGGGCCTGGAAAATTCCCTGAAAACGCTTTTCCAAAGACAAGCAAAAAAGAAACTTCACCAATCAGGGCTTGGGGAAATTTCAGACGCAGACTTGCTAGAAGCACTTCTTGAACCTTTACTCATAGCCTCATCTGGCTCTCAGAAGAACATCCATGTACCGACACCACAACAAATAGAGCAAGCTAAAGACACTTTCAATCTTGTGCCAGCAGTTTTACCAATTATTGTGGAACTACAAGAAATTCGGCCAGAGGAAATTTTAACCTTACCATCTTTGCCATCTTATAATGAGTCTTACAGTGAAGACCCAAACTCTTTGGAGCATGACCAGATAACCCAACCTCTACTGGGAAGTTCAAACTCTATTCCCCAGTCAGACTGTACAGGCCTGCTAACCGCCTTACCAGTATCATTAGAAAAAATAGCACGCTAACTGCCTTAACAGTGTCATCGAAAAAAAATAGTTCGGGCTCATATGACAATGAAAGTCCATCGCTTCAAAATTTCGAGAAAAGGAACTTGGCGACTAAGCCCATCGACCCGGCAGTTCTCCTTGATATGGAGGCACACGGGGGAACCAAAAGTAAGGAGGTTTTGCTAGATCCCCGGGAGGGTTCTATTCCGAGGTTCCCCACCCCTCAATACAAATCCAAGGAATTGCAGCGGTTATGGCCGCCTTCATCACCAGTGAGCTCTTCAACTAACAGAAGATCAAGTGAGTCTTCCTATACTATCCCAAAGGAGACTCCGTCAAAAAAAGCAGACTTTATGTACATTATGTCTGTCGTAACAATCGCACTTGCACCATTCTGTAAGCTATACGAGGCAATCAATGACTCCTTGAAAGATCATACATCTATCTTCGCGATGATGAACTCAAAGGTCATATATCTAGAAGGCTATATTAACGCCCTGGCGAGAAGGAAAAACGACTCAGCTGGCATTTCCCTTCTACATCAATCTGAGTTCATGGAACCTTCAACAGTCTCAAGAAAAAACAACAAAGACAGGCCAAGGATGGATGCAAACTCCCAAACAACAGCACAAGACACTCTGCGGCGGGATGCCACTTACATGGATTGTGGGGCAAGGCCAAAATCTGGTTCTAGCAACTTGCCAGGCCTCCACAGCTCATCGCCAATTAGACCAGACTCGACACTCAACAAGCCAGGAGACAATGATGTGATGTGTTTAGATGACACCCTCCCACACAAAGATCAGTTAAGAATGAAATTTATTCAAGGACTAAGCCAAAAACCATCGGGCTCAGGGATGTCCCTCGATGGGAACTTAGACACGAGAACTAAACAACAATTTCCCAGCTCCCAAGTATGCCTAAAAACGGCACCTCTGTTTATTCCAACCCCTGTGACTCAGCAACCCGAACTCCGACAGAAGGAAACTCTACCAAAGAATACTCAAAGTCTGGGAGGGAGGAAATCAGCTCCAGTTAACACCTTAAATACTGACAAACCAACAGAAGTTCTTTCTCAGTCACCAAAATCAGTAGATGATTTTCTTACTCACAAAGACTTGATGGATTTAAGTCAACAGTTTGATGTCAGTGTTGATAGCCAACAGAAAGGCGTGAACTCTCATCTTCCCAAGCTGTCACCCAGCCAGCAGACAGTTACTAGGGATCTTTCAGGCTTCACCTCACTAGATGACCGTTTCAAATCTTTACGAAGCAACAAATGGGATCACACCATCAAGCCTACTGAAAAGCGCACTGAACAAAACCCTGACTCAGACTCATCTCCTCGTTGGCAACAAGCTAAATACAGTTCGAGAGTCCATATCCAAACAAAAGCTGACTTATCGGACAAGACTAAGGATATTAAGTATTCGCAGCAGAGAAAAGGATTTCAGGACCACAAACAACAAGAGAGAGCGAATTACAGTTCTCATCACCAGAAGAAGTCGTACCAAGACTCTAATAGCCAAAAGTTGAATCCTTCTGTCAAAATACGACAACAGTCTGGCAACCAAAAATACTTGGTCTTAAATAGACCCACAGTGCTGAGACTGCTACACAGTATCTGCTCCTTAAGGAACCTAAAATCAGGAGATCTTAAAACGGTGGAACCTTCTCATGAGGGTAATAAGGCTTCTTGTCTGCTTTACATATCATCAGTCAATGTGATCACTTTGTTGTCAGCAGCAGCGGAGGTACTATACAAAAAAGGGTTTGAGCTAACTTTACTCAGGCCACTTAAAGCAGACCACGAGAAGATAAAAGACCGCACAACGGAGGACAGACCTACAAATGAAGAACACCAGCATACTAGCTCAAGCGACGATCTGCCAAGGAAATCATCAGTAACCCTCCGGTCGGACACAGTCCAATCGTCACTTCATGGGCAAGATATCTCCCCTTGCAAACCACTTAATACAAAGGCGACCACATTACTAGAGGAGAATCAAAAGGTGACTCAGGCCAGACCGAACTTCAACTCCTCTACATGGGCCTGGTTACCGAAAGCTCTGTATACACGCCTCTATAAATAGCCACCAGCTCTCACCAAATCTGATAGAGAGCAACAATCACTCTCTCTGGCGAGCTGGAACACAGGAGGGATCCTACACTTAACAATTCCTGGTGACATCAACTTAGGGGAATACTATATTCTATGTCTCCAAGAGGTTTGGTTAAAATCTAAACCAACACTGGATTGTTTCGAGATCGCCTTCTCAGAAGCATTAGTAGGAAATAAAGGAAGGCCCTCTTCAGGACTAATTGTTGCAGTCCGGATGGGCGTGGGACTAGAAATAATTAAAATCATCCTGAAGTCCTCTTATGTCATTGCGGTACTTATCTCTTGGCTGCGAAAGGAGTCAGCGGAAGACCAGCACATGCGCACCTTCTTGCTGGTGATGTCCATCTACTGGAACCACAAAGCGATTCTAAAGACCTCACTGTTCGACATAGTTACTTCTACACTGGATTCGGTATACCTGGATTTCGGGACATGTGAGGTCACTGTATGTGGAGCCCTAAACATCAAATGTCCAACGCAGGGGCGTTGCTAGGGGGGGGCTAAGTGGGCTATAGCCCCTGATCTTTTGGTTGTAGCCCCGGATAGAATCTCAGGAGCTACAGCCAAAAGACTAGCTAGCCCCCAATCCCAACAGTACTGACATCAGCTTAGCCCCGGGTCTTTTCCAGACCTAGCAACTCCCCTGGTCCAACGGCTGGCTCGGTTGCCACAGATCCCTCACAGAGTAATCCCTGCAGACAAGGTACAACTTGGCATAAACTGATGATGGCCAGGCAACTTTTTAACATCATGGAAGCGAGGCATGGCCCACTCAACAATAGACTACATCTTTGCTTCTGAATTTCTTCTAGTTCGGCTGACAGAATTCAGCATTCATCAGTCAAACCAAAGCGACCACAATCTTCTGGCCATCAAATGGGCTTCTACAAAACCAGCACCAGCCCATTACTCTGGAAGAATCGAACAGGAAGGAAAAGGCAACCGGGTAAGGGTC
This sequence comes from Ambystoma mexicanum, assembly GCF_040938575.1. Classification (NCBI taxonomy): domain Eukaryota; kingdom Metazoa; phylum Chordata; class Amphibia; order Caudata; family Ambystomatidae; genus Ambystoma; species Ambystoma mexicanum. Next base: position 1,350,639,940 of record NC_090922.1, on the reverse strand, counting down.
ACACGGGCAAATATCCGAGCAATTACTTCTTCATATGGAAGCAGGCAGTCTGTTGCGTTGGTTGACTACAGACCACTTTTGGAACCTTGTAGACCCATTATAAAAAGCTTGAAGGGGATAAACGCAAAGCAAACACACCACACACACAATTTCGATGCCCTTTTGGCGGCACAGCGAAACATCCTCCGTAGAGCGAAAAGGATGGCTTCAAGAAACAACACGCCCTCCAACAGTCTCACGCAATTGAGACAACAAGAGCCTACAAAAGCTGGCTACGGTGCCATCGTCTAATATTACATCAACAAGACTCCAGAGATATGTTGGAACAAATCCAAAAATCCAATTCTAGAGAGTTTTGGAGTCTGGTCAATCCACGGGCTAAAGAAGCAACCACAATGATGCATCTCGGAAGCAACATGGATTGGGTTCTACTCAACACTGTTTAGATCCCCAGATTCTGCTGAGGGGCCTTTACCACTGCAGACGACAGCACCTTGGGTTGATCTCTCTGACAGAATCGAAATCTTGGAAAAAAATATCCAAGTTAAAGAAATCAAGGGCACCAGGGCCGATGGTCTGTCTAATGAGAATTTGAAATCTGCCCCAGAAGACTGGACAAATCTGCTGAGTCTAATTTTCCACAAATGCACAATCTTCTGCACAATCCCACCTTCTTGGACCTCAGCGGTCATCATCCCCATATTTAAAAAAGGAAGGAAGGATGACCCCAGGAACTTTCGCCCACTGGCTCTCCTTGACGTCATAGGGAAGGTCTATGGGTCCCTTTTGTTGGATCACTTCAATCAGTGGGCAAAAAGTGCACCCTGTAATGACCCTCTCCAATCTGGGTTTAAAAAGGGAGTAGGAACTAGCATAAACATCTTCATTCTAGGCTACTAAAAGGAAAAGCCTGCGAAACAAATCGGAACCTATACCTGGCATTCATAGACCTCTCCCAGGCCTTTGAATTAGTCAATTGTAGGAAACTTTGGGAACAACTCAACAACTGGGATTGTCCACAGGAGATTTTGAATCCTATTAAAGCTCTTCATGCTTCCACATCGGTGCAGGTACGATTGAATACCAGTGGTCTGCTCTCGTCAGCTATAACAACCGACAGAGGGGTTAAACAAGGTTGCCCATTAGCTCCAGCCCTTTTTCTTTCATACTTTGTGGACTACAAAGAAATCTCAATCAGGACACGAGCATTCCCCCCAGAATTGGGCAAAGAGAAGATTCCAAGACTCTTGTATGCGGACGATCTCATTCAACTTGATCAATCGGCCTGCAACGCCAGTTGTCTGCATTGACCACATACACAGCTACTAAGGACTTAGAGGTGAATAAACAAAAAACAAAGATTGCGGTGTTTGGAAAAAGACACAAAAGGAAAAAGAACAACTCATGGTTCCTGACTGGAAATAAAATCGAACAAGTGGCAGAATTCAGATACCTTGGAGTCCTCATTGACTCCACACCTAAAGACTCAGCGATGCAACACCACCTTATTGAAAAAATGAAAACTCTAGTCTCACAAGCAAAAATATTGGACAAAAAAATGGGCACTTTTCATTGATGCCTCTACTCTATCGGGGAAAAGTTATCCCAGCTATTACCTATGGAGCCGATGCCATGCCATCTCTACCCAATTCTCTGTGGGCCAGACTTGAGAGTCTCTTCTGGTGTTCAGTTTTGAATTTACCATCTTCCACTCCGATTGCCTTGATAAGACGTGAACTCTCTCTTTCTTCTTTAGAGTCAACAGTTAAAAGGGCTTCTGTTATGCTATACCAAAAGATCAAAGATCCTTCTTCCCCGTCAATTTTTTTGATGGTACAGGCGGAGATGAACTCAAGCAAAAGCATATTACTGTCCAAATGGGAGTTAATATGTTTACACCAACTTGAAATCTGCGGCAGCTCCATGCAAGAACTTTTGGGCAATCCAACAAAAACTAAATTGTTTATTGAGGACTGGATAAGTACATTGGACAAGGCATCTGAGTACAAGCTTACTAGCCACCTACCTCCAACATGTAGAAAATTGAATACAGTTCAACCTTTTCTGATAAAACATCCAAGCAGAAAAACTCGGAACACTCTTCTGCGTGCAAGGTTGAATTTGTTACCCACGAATGAAATCCTGCACATAAGGGGCCTCTCTCCATCCAATACCTGCCGCTTTTGCAACAACACCGAACAAAGCAAAGCGAAGCACTACGGAACCTTTTATTATTGTGTCCAGGTCAGACAAATTCAGATCGCCGTACATACTGCATCACTTAAAGAATGCTTACCTGAGCATTCCCATCCTATTAAGCGCTCCCAGTTTGGTGGGAGCGCTTAATAGGATGCTTCAGACCAAATCCACCAATATCCTGATGAGCTGTTGGCTGGCAATGATTGCAAGGCCATAGTTAAGCCTAATGTGGTAACCCCTGGATTCAAGGTAAACCGGGAGATGGGTAAAAGTGAAGACCTGGCTGGGAAACCGCACTTATGTATAGATGAGGGTTTTCATGCAGCATACCTCATGAAAGACATTGCCAGCCTGACTTTGCAATTAAGTGTGTCTCACTCACACAGAGCTAGAAAGAAATCCATATCGGAAGTGGGGACAGATTCTGAACCCAGTGTGCTCTTCCCACATAAAAAGCAAAAGCTGACTAATGACTCCAAGACCGTTTCAGGCCTACCTTTTAAGATGGTGGAGAGGTTTGTAAGAGAGATGCCGAAAGAGAGGCCCATGCTAGAACCACAGACGCAACAAACCCAATCATGTAGCTCAAGTGTGGACTCAAGCAAAGATTCGGATCTGAAAGTAGAAGGAACACTGCACAGAAACAAAAGACGGAGAAATCAAATGGTAGATTCACAAAAGAAGATGGAGATCAGCAGGTTGGAAGAACAATATGCAAAACTACAAGCCGCAATTGGATCAATGGTTACCATCACCCTGTCCCCTTTCCTAAAATTGTATGAAAACTTGAGCGAAAATTTTAAGGACCAATCCACCCTCCTCGCTCTAATTCACTCCAAAGTCATGTTCATGAATTGCATATCGAAGAATCACGAGAAAGAAGAGTAAAGGAAAAAGAGACAGGGGGGGTGATTTTTAAGACACTAATCGATTTAATCGAAGAGGCCAGAGTGGACAAAATACTTTCTTGGAGTGCTTCAGGGATACCGTAAAATTGATGAAATTTCAAGACGTACTTGGGAAAGCACCCACGAGGCAACAGGAGGTTGGAACTGAGGACCACGGAACTACTGCAATGGATGAACAATCATGTTCGCTCAGTCTAGGTGCAAAGGAGCCCTTGGTAGAAGCCGGTAAGTACAATCCCCAAGAAAACTTTCAACAGCCCATCGGCACCTCTACGATGCAACAGGGTGGCACTATTGAAGCGAAAACGTGAGCTGTCTATAACTGAGCATGGTGGATCTGGATACGACGCTGGAACTGGAACGTCGAACACTGATCACTTCCCTATTTTTGCAAAGGAGCGACAAAAATGGACTGAAATTCCAACTAATGCAACAAGGAAGACTAACCATGTTCCACTGATAAAAACCCAAAACACGCTCACAGGCAAAACAACAAAAGGCAGAGGAGGAAGAAATGTTATAGGGAACTTAAGAACTGTATCAGATACTCATTCTGGTCCCCCAAAAAGAACAGAAAAGGAAAGTACAGATGATCACAAAATGCTTCCAACGTCCTTTAAAGCTCCGGTTAGATCATGTAAACCACCATCACTTGAAGTAGTGGAAAATGATGAGGACCCCTTGTTGCAGCTGTCTACTTATGAGGATTACGAGTCATGGGAGCGACCAGAGACAAAGCTGCCAGATAACTACGAAGCAACCTACTAAGCCCAACTCCTCATAAAAGCCTAACTTTGCATTGGAAAACAGAAACGTGATCCTGGAGAGAGTGCTCAAAGCAGATGACAGATTAATCTTGAATCGAGCCAATATAATGAGTTTATTTCACAATATACCACAACTACGTGTAATGGAATCAAAAGACATCAGAATAGTGGATTTTCCAAACAAACAAACACCAAAATTACTGAGTATGTCTGCACTTCACATCTTCAGCCCTAACAACTCTGTTGGTGAAGGCAGCTGATGAACTGCAGGCTTTGGGTTTTGACTTAAAATAGTGCAGAACATTATTTACCCGAAGCTGGGATACCTCAAAACCCAAGCAAATGGTGGAAACCCAAGAACGTAGCAAATGTCAGAATACAGAAGACAGTGGACCAAATAAACCTGAAAGAGCCAGTCTGGTCATTGTACATGCCCCTGTTCGCTTCAAGTTTACTATCAGGGGAATAAACCGAGAGAAAAATAACAGAAGCTGTAACGAGCCAGCAGCGGAGGTAGCTCAATCTTGGAACTGGCTGCCAAGAGCATTAAGCAGTATACCCCACAAATAGAGAGCAGCATGGAAGTGCCCTGGCCAGCCACAAATAGGATCATGGAATACTAGAAGATTTACACACCTGTTTCAGGCACTTGATCCTGGCTTGGTGAAACTAGATATAATATGCATGTAGGAATCATGGTTAAGTGAGACACCACTGCTAGATGTTACAGAGGCTACCTAAATAAAGCAACAAAAGAGGCCCGGGGAAGATCTAGCTCAGGACTATTAACCTTTATAAACAACCGTTCCTTGGTTAAGGTCCTAAGAGTAATACATCCAAATCCCCTAACGCAAATAATAATAATGAAGTTAACGGATGGCTTGGAAGACAGAGAAACCTGGCAGCATTCAAGTTCTACTGCAATCCTAAAGCAAAGGAAAATCGTTCCTTCGTTGAATGTGTTATGAAATGGATATATTGGCTTCACGTGAAAATGGAGGGCTAGTGGATTATTATCTGCAGAGATCTGAACATAGATTATCTACATACGACATTGAGAACTGCCGGAGAGGCAGAGAAAAAAGAAGGGAAACAAACCACCAGATGTGGCCTCAAGGGACATCCACATGGTAAATAGCCTGGTTGAGGAGCCCCAACCTGGCTCTAATGGTTTACTAGCGCAACCCTGGATTACTATTTTGTGACAGGCACAATTTCTCAGAGAATATAATCTTTGAAAGTAATTCCAACAAAACACAGTGATCACGACCTTCTGGTACTGACGTGCGTGATACCATGGCAGCCCGTCCTAGCACAATTGAAATCAAAATGCTGGAAGCAGAATTTGTCTGTTAAACCAGGTAAAAATAGACTACATATTAAACCTGATAAAGTACCTCAACTCACAAAGAGATTAATAGCCTGGCAACAGATAGAGGACAATGAAGTAGAATATGTACCTAGTCTAGTCCTCATCAGAGTGGGATCAAATAAAGCAATGAAAACTGTGTTTAAATGTAAGCACATATCTGATCACGTCTGTTGAATTGTGACCTTAGAAATGTAAGGGTCCTTCCACCTACATCGAGGAGGGAGGTAACAAAAAGAAGGTAACAGCAACATAGGAACTGGGACATATCACAACGAGCTGCCCTCTAGAAAAATGATGCAGAAAGCGTGATGCGGGCTATTGACTCAAAGAATATGAGAAATCTCTGGCAAATGCTAAATGGGAGAGATATTGATAACGGCTCGCTTCAACTAAACCCAATACAGGAGAGCAAATGGGTTGACCACTTTGAAACCCTTTTTGTTGGGAGAAATGTGGAAAACAATGAGAAAGATCTGAAGCCAAAAGACCCATTGCTAATCCACTTAGACAAAGAAGAAATTCAAAGCATCATACTAAAAGCAAACAACTCCAGAGCTCCTGGTCCGGATGGGCTAACGAATATCATGTTAATGGAGGCTCCTGAAGCCTGGCAGAGGTTTGTTTGATCCTTTTTAAAAGGATTGCTCGTTGCGCAGGAGTCCCGACAGCTTGGAAACGAGCAGTGGGCGTCCCCATCTATAAGAAGGGTGAGAGAGGAGACCAATAGCCCTCCTGGATGTATTGGGTAAAATCTTTGCTGGTGTCCTGCTAATAAGACTAAAAGACTGGGTGACAAAGTCAGAGTCATATGACCCAAGGCAAACGAGTTTCGTTAGTAATGTGGGCTGTGTTGAATTTATTATTAATTAACCTCCTTAAGATGAAGATCCTAAAGGGAAACAACAACTTGTACATGGCCTGTATCGACATGGAATGTGCATTTGACAGTATTGATTGGGACCGGTTATGGACCAAAATGATAACGATGGGATGCCTGAAGGATCTAGTAGCAGCAATTAAGGATCTACACACTCAGACAGCCCTGCAAATTAGACTAGGGAACCTGACAAGATGAATAAAAACCTATCAACGTCTAAAACAGGTCTGCCCTCTTGCACCAATCCTCTGCAACATATACATTACAGATATGATGGACGTACTAGACCCACCACAATTCTGCCCCCCGAAGATCAATGCAACGTGTGCGGGATGGTTACTGTATGCCGACAACCTTGTTCTTCTAGATAAAACTTTAATGACCAATTAAAGAAAAAGCAATCCAATTTGGTCTTTGGATAAAAATTAAATAAAATCAGTTATCTCAATCAAGTACCTAGGAATTATGATCAGCGCAAGTGGGTACGAGAAACTGTTGACTTCATGTCTGAATTTAAAAGTAAAACAACTAGCAGCACAAGGAATGATGATTGGGAAAAAATATGAAACATTTTCGCTACTACCAGTCATTAATTTCTTCAATCAAAAGGTTGTTCCGTCACTGACCTATGCGGCTGAGGCCGGACTGGGAATACCATGGCAAAGCTGGGAAAGACTGGAAAGTACATTAAGGTCTTAAGGTCTTAAGCCTATCCAATGTAATACCAATGGTCATTATAAGACATGAACTAGGACTATTGTCCCTACACATAAGAATTGTATGGAAATCCCGGTCGATCTTCTGTAAACTTTCTTTGCAGGTGTGCCCACCACAATTCGAGATCATAAGGATGAGAGAAAAAGGCACGTTCGAATGGCCCTTAAACCAGTGGAAAGAAAAATGTCTGAAAACATTATCCGAATTGGGTCAGTCTGTTCAGACCTTATGCAGAAATTATTGGTTAAGAGGGCATTGTGGGCGGCTGACTGGTATGAAACGGAAGAAAAGAGACCTAAATCAAAGATCCACACCCTCTCAAATACACCTAGTGGGCAACCAAATATCATCCCACAATACCTGAGAAAATTGCCAAATGCCAAGTCCAGGGACATGTTCCTTAGATTCCGATTAAATGTCCTACACACCAAAGTGTCTCTGCTTAGATATGGGATTGCAAAGGACGACAGATGCCACCTGTGTAAAGCTCAGCCTGAATCCTTAAAACATAAGATCCTCTTCTGTCTGGAACTAAGAACGCAAAGAACACTCTTTTTATTTGAGCGCATGGGAAAGATCTACGGAAAGGACGCAGATTTTTAGTGGGAGTGCCTCCATGGAGGGACTGACGTGAGTCTAATGGGATTGTTGCTAATATTCCTGGAATTTATAGTCTCAGAAAAATTCCTGGGACGTGAGAAAGTAAAAGGAGACTAGGATCTGGTTTCCTGAACTAACTCTGATGAGACTAAAGCTCATGAGTAAAACCGCTGCATTAAAATAATATGTGATTGATGCATGACTTAGTGCTTTATCCCTTTAAGTGTACTCTGTGTTCTATTCTTTTTACCTTTCTTTCTTCTTGTGTTGTACTTGTTTTATTTTGGATTTATTAATGGATGGATTTGTCTAGTAAAAGTTTGTAATGAACTATGTGCTAATAAATAGTACGGCACATCGAGAGAGGAATTCCTATGGAATAATTTGTTGAGCAGGAACATGCCTAACAAGGAGCAACTAGAAAGAGTCCAGAAATCCTCTACAATCCTAAACCGAAACCCAGTAATAGAGATCCCAGAGATGCAGAAGGAACCAGAAATGTTCCCTCCTCTACAACCCTGGATGATTCATTCTTCTTGCCTAAAATGTATGAAGATCACTTAAAATTAAAACCATTAGCGGCAACAGCATTAAATACTAAAAATAGTTTGATGTCTGCTTTAACATTATCACTCTCACCCTTTCTATAATTGTATGAAGTGATGCAGGAGTGCTTAAAAAACCAGGCCATGCTACTTGCAATGATCCATTCCAAGGTAATATATATTAAAGCATGTAATACCTCACTCCAGACAAGAGTTGACCAGGAGGCTGCAGCCTCGATTCAAGTACAAAGAATCATGCAGGTTGCACTGGAGGTGGAACGCCAAGATAAAAAAGTTGATACTAGCATCCTTGATGAAAACAATACATGGAAAACAAACGGAATCATTTCACCATCCATACACAACTATCCAGACTTTGATGGCTGAAACACACCCCTTAATATATATGAAAAGAAAGCAGATGGTTGAGGGCAAAGTGAAATTGAAAGCTAATAATCAGACTTTTGCTGGGGAAATTACGGATAAAAGCCCTCTCATAGAAGGAAATTAGGAGACTGTCACTGATAAAAGGTTGCAAAGTGAGATAAAATGAAAGGGGCAGCAAAGGGGTTCCAGGAAGTGACAACTTCAATAAATCTGCCAAATTCGGAGCACATGTAGTCCCGACGTTCTCTATCTTTAAGAAAACAAAATTGCCCAAAGGAAAAGATCTTAACATCATGGAGCCTAAAAAATCAAAAACTCCCCCTTTGATTGGAAAAAAGGAAATCGAATGCTGTAAGCAATTTCGTAATAATCATCAGAACCCTGCCGACCTTGAATGCAAATAATGTGAATGAGGTCCCTTTAAGCAGTTTGAAGCTAGCAGCGAGAAAGGATTTCCTACAAGAAATGGAACCCCATAATACCAGCTCCTCTCGTGAGATTACAGTCTTGTGGGTGAGGACGTAGACCTTCTAGAAATTTCAATATATACCAATGATGAGGAGGAGGAAATAAATATACTCTGGGCATCAGCCAAGGAAAGAGGAGGAAATAATAATATAGAAGAAGAGAAGGGGCCCAATCAAAGAGAGTCAGGTATGGTAAAACCGCTACAGGAAGCCTACTGCACGAGGGTGGAGACTGATGACGGAGGAACAACGATAAGCTCTCAGAGAGTCAGGGACGACTCCCTCTTTTAATCTTAGCTGATAAAAGAGCATGCATCTACCCGAGAAGGAAAGAGGACATTGACATCTCGGAGAGGAATCCAAAACTAATAACATAGAATTTCGAAATTGACACCTAAAAAGACAGCTTTTTGGAGAATGCCTCTGAGAGAGAGAAATAAAAAAGCAGGAGAGAAAGAGAAATATTGATAGAGTGGAAAAGTATAATAGGGATCATGTAGTACAACATCAATGTTCATTTTCAGGGCAGGACAGATTGATTCTTAATTGTTTGAATGTGATGAGCTTATTCCAACATTCGTCTTTGATATGATATGGTATTCGCAATGCGCCTATACACAAGTGTTTCAAGGCACGACGAGCCAAGGAAGGGGGAACAGAGGGTGGACAGAGACAACGATCATACTAGGCCAATAGACATTGAGATTGCACAAGTGCAGGGGCGGGGGAGGGGAAAAATGCCAGGGGAAAGGGGAGGGGCAGTGCTGTACATGGGATTAAAACAATAACAAGAAGTGCGGCCAGCAGGTGGCAGGTGCAAGGGTAAGTGCAGACAGCAGGTGTTCAAAGGTGCAGGCAGGGGGACGGTAGGGTTACAGATACAGACCCAAGTGCAAGAGTTGCCGGGAGGCAATGCAGGTGTGCAATTGGGCGGGTAGGGACCTGTGCCCGAAATCAGAGGGTAGCCAGGTGACCAGTGCAGTATCAGACAGGAAATCAGCAGGGGAGAGGAAGAGAGAAGGCAGAAGCAAAGAGAAAGGTCTTGAGGTGCTTCTGGAACTGGAGACGGTTCTCCTCGAGTTTTAGAGAGGCGGGGAGTCTGTTCCAGAGGAAGAACCCAGCCGAAGAAAGAGATCTACCACCAACTTGTTGCTTGGAGAAGTGACTGACCTTGAGGGAGTTGGAGGTGGAAGAGTGAAGAGCTTGAGTAGGAAGGTATTTACGAAGAGAGAGTTGGAGGAATTGAGGACCCAGGACCCAGAAGGCCTTGTGGACAATGCAGAGGGTCTTGAACTTAATCCTTGTTGCCACTGTGAGCCAATGCAGTGTTTTCAGTGCTGTAGAGATATGATCCCTGGGCTTGAGACCAAGGACAAGTCTCGCAGTCCTGTTCTGGATGAGTTGCAGAGGGCGGAGAGTAGAAGCAGGCAGAATTAGAAAGAGACTGTTGCAGTAGTCGAGCCTAGAGAGAACCAGAGCTCTAGAGACAGTTGACCTTCTGGGGGAAGGAGAGGAAAGGAAGAATACCTCTGAGGAGGTGCAGTTGGTAGTTTGACTTCTTAGAGACGTCAGAGATGTGAGGAGAAAAGGAAAGTGTGGAGTCGAAGATTACCCTGAGGTTCTTAGCTTCACGGGTGGGAGAAGGAAGAGGGCCAAGGAAGCAGAGCCAGAGATGGTTCTGGTTCAAGTCGGAAGACATTAAAATAGTTGCATTTCCAAAGAAATACGTCCAGGATCTAGTAATTCTACATCTGAGATCGGGAGTGGTAAAGGCGTCACTATTAGACCTCGCTCATCAGCTACTGCCAGTGGGGTTCGAACTAGAGAATGGTTCAGAAGGGAAAATTCAAGAGTGCAGGATGATGTTAATATGACAAGAGCACCCATGGACCAGTACTTAGTGAAAATGATATCACAGTCTCCGAACCCAGGGAAGAACAGGGCCAGTAAAAATGATATCACAGGCTCCGAACCCAGGAAAGAACAGGGCCAAAAAAAGAACGGGAAAAAGGAATGTCCAGGTGGAAAAGACCAGAGAGTCACATAATAACATCACAGCAGGCCTTTTAATGCTAATAAAGAATGGAACTGGTATTGAGGTAGTCAAGGCTAGGAACCCCAACCCCTTCCTTCAGATTGTATATGTGAAGATTAGGGAGGCTAAGGCCAAACAACCTAAATGGGGGTTACTAATCAACGTCTAGTGGAACCTGTTGGCTCTCAAGGAGGATGCTCTCTTGATGGAGATAACTGAGCCTTTAGACAAATTTGACAAAATACATATGGCACCATTTGTGATCTAAATATCCCATGTCTTGATTAATCAGGGGGAATAGTAGATGAGGACAAGGTATACCTTAGCAGACAAATGCAACAAGCTGTGGCATGGCTTACAACTATGCATTCTAGATACCTTTACTTGCTTGCTGGTCAAATTAAAGGTGATAAGCCAGCACATGTGACCTGGTCAGATGGCATCCTATCGTCGATCCCAGATTATGTATTTGTTTCTTCAAACATATTAGGTGAGATGCATCAAATGGAGGTGATACAAAAGCAAAATAGTGATCATGCCCTCTGGAGACTATATTGGGGGGGGACAAGAGGAGTGAGAGAAGGTGGGAAAGCAGGGTGGAGGTTACCTACACTAGGACCCGATTGAGGTTGAGACCTCAAGATGTTCCCATTTTGTTGTAAAACTTTGACATACAGTGGGAACTAGAAACAGATATAAATTATGCTCCCTTGCTGTTGGAGTTCGTTAGACCGGTAAAAACAGGAAGGTCCCGGGCCCTACCTCATAATCATGTATATGATGGAAAGATAAGGGAGGTATGGCGGCCTGCTATCGATTTGATTTCCAGAAAAAGAGAAGATCTAGCTAAATATAAAAATGGAATATGAGGACATGAAGCACACTAGCTGCGGAAGCAATGCTTATTACACTAGCAAGGAAAGATATTAAACAGATCTGGCAATGGCTGAGCAGAGCCACCACCCCAAATTGACCTTCTTTAATTAATGTGGTTACAGAAGAGCCATGGTGCAATTTTTATGAAGAGTTATATGGACAAGAATTTAACTTACCCACAGAGGTTAAGAGTGAATCAAGTGTGCCTTGAACTGTTCCCATAGACATGCTTGATCTAGAGAGCTTAATAAAGAAAGCTAATGCATCAAATGCACCGGGTTCTGATGGACTGACAAATTCATGATTAAGGAGCATAGAGCGGCCTGGTTGCCATTTATCTTTAAACTCTTCACCCAGTTGATGAGATCAGGGGTCCTCCCGGATTTGTGGAGACTCACTATTATTGTCCCCATCTTTAAGAAGTGCAATAGGACTGATCCTTCGAACTATCGGCCTATTGCCCTTCCAGATGTGTTGGGGAAACTTTTTGCGGCTTTGTTTTTGAAACCATTAAGGAAGTGGCTAGAGGAGTGGATAGAGGAGACACATGTTTTGGACCCATGTCAATCTGGGTTCATCCTGGGAGTCGTGACAGAGCTAAATCTGTTTTTGAGAAATGTCCTCAAGGGGCGAAATCTAACGAATCAAATGAAAAGCTATTTGGTATTTGTCGATCTTAGAAAAGAGTTCGACATAGTGGATAGGAACCTACTATGGTTATAAATGTAGGCATGGAAGTGCCCGACAGAGATATTGGGAGCAATAAGAGACTAATCCACCTAAAGAGGGCTAAAACAGGGATGTCCCCTAGCTCCTACCTTATTTAATCTGTTTTTAGCAGATTAAAGGGAACATTGGGATCAGATTGATATCTTTCCACCAGTGATAAATGGTCATAAATTGTTGCAAATTTTATACTCAGATGATCTGGTTCTCATCGACCAGACGCTGGTAGGCCTTCAGAGATCTTTAATAGAGTTAAACAATATATGAAAAGAAATAGACTAGTAATAAATGTCACCAAAACTAACATTTTAGTCTGCTCCTCAAGGAATTGTAGACAGAATGGTATGTGTGTGATTAGGTCTTCTTCCAGGTAACATCTGTAATGTAATTAACCTTAAAATGGGGGGGCTAGAGGACAAATTACCAGGGTAATGCCCTAACTCTGTATACTTTTTAACACAATAAATCGGGCAAAACACATCTGTTTCAAGATTTGTTACAGCCAGTTCGAATCCAGTTTACAAAAAAACCAGAGTGGTTAGGGCAAAGATGCAAGAGGAACAAGGCTGTGGTGAAGGACAGAAAGGATAGAAAAAGAGAAAAAACTAATAACTTCTATATGTGGTAATGCATTCAGCCTTGTTTTTGCCCAAAACCACTCTCTTCCACTATGTGGGCGTATTTGGAAGAGACAAAGAGCCAGTGAGTAAGATAAAAAAAATCTGCGCATCAGTGGTACATAACTCAGACATCTACTAGGGTGTATCTGAATTTAATAGCCTAGAGATTGCCTGTTGACCCTGGTGTGCTGGGGTTTAAAAAGACACAAAAAACAAACAATCCATGTTTTTATGACAGAACAACATGAAGACACTACAGACTCCACTCTCCGTCTCCAGATGCAATTGGTTGTCGGAGGGTGGGGTTGAGTAAAAAGGTTGCTCACACACACAGTAGGTCAAATTAGTGCCTCTTAGTTGTAGCAACCACTGTCGACCGGTTTTAGTGGCATATATGGCAATGGGGCCACTTTCATCAGGACAGTCTTCAGTTTCCGTAAACTTGTTAAGTCAAGAAAATACTCGCCAAGTTTTGGAAACGTAAACAAAAAGGTGGATATATACTTTGCCACCTTTTCAATGGTGCCATGGGACTGGATCAGTCAAAGAAGGAACCTGTGGGCAGAAAGAATACACCACAGTCACCTATAGGCTAATAACCGCTAAGTCAGTGGCTATGAAAATGCACGCCATTCACTGCTATTCATATATTCAACAACAGGTGGTATCAATGCCACATTTTACCAAAAATAGTTTCAAAAAGGACATTCAAAGGGATTGTGTCCTCCGACGTATTCCTTATCTTAGATATCTCTTTCCAGCTTTGCTGGCCTCGGAAAATCTTTCTCTAGAGGGCGCTGCGCGTCGATGTCCGCCGAGTCGATGTCCCTCGACAGCCTATAAAGGCTGCGCGCAGCGTCCGTTGTTCAGTTCCGTTTTTCTGTGCTTACTCAGTGCCTCGGAATATCGTTGCTCAGTTTCGTAGAGAATTTATACCTATTTCCTCGAGATATTCGATCCATACTCGATGGCTTCCTCGTCGGAACCGACGACCCCTCGGTCCGGCTTCAAAAAATGCAGAGACTGTGGGAAAAAGATGTCGCTGACTGACCCTCACAGAGTTTGTCTGTGGTGTTTGGGAGCTGAACACCATTGTTCAGAGTGCGAGGACTGTATGTCCATGACAGCTAAGGCCCTGAAGGAGCGTAGGGGAAAGCTGGAAAAAGGTAAGACTTCAAAAGCTTCTTCTTCCTCGACAAAGTCGAGACATTCGTCTCCTCGTCACCATTCGCGCTCCAGGTCTCGGAGTGGGTCCCATCACTCCTCGAGATCGAAGCACTCGAAGAGGAGACGTCGAAGATCCCCTTCTCCGTCCTCCTCTTCCTCTGTTTCTCCTAAGAGAATCCCTTGCCCCACGAAACATAGTTCCCGGGCTGAATGGGAGGAATTCTGCAAAAATATGATGAGCGTCTTCGAGAAAGCGGCCTCGACCCCCTCGAAGACTGCCAAGAGCGATGCTCTGGTCGAAAGACCTGAAGGTCAAAAACGCTGCGAGTCGCAGTACCCGGCGAAGGAAGCTTCTAGAGCGCGTCACGAACCCTCGAGTAAAGCTATGACCTCGAAACCTTCTTAGAAGGTTCCGTCGACGCCGTCGACGAAGGCTCCGTCGACGCCGAGGTCGGTGTCTTCGACGTCGTTGTCGAAGGGACCTTCGACACACGGGTCTGTCGACTCGACGCCATCTTCGACACTGGCGTCGACGCCAAGGAAAGTCACGGTTGCGGCGCACCCAGTGGCTATCCCCAGGTCCTGAATGACGATGGCGTTGAGATTGTCGACTTCCTCGAGCAGAATCCCAATTCTATCGAGGACCTCGAGGCCTCCGCCTTTGTTTTCGACGCCACGCTCGAAGCCTTCGACGTCGGCGTCGACGACATCGACGTTTTCAAGGCCGATTACAACAAGTTTGGCACCCTCTGCCTTGGAGATGGATTTCACACCCTTTGTGAGTTCAGACCAATTGAGAACTATGTCCTCAATTATGGAAGAGGGAGAACTATCTGACCAAGAAGAGACATTTGCGTTGCAGGGACCTGCAACCCCAGTTCAAGAGGAGTTATCCTCAGAAGAACGCAGGTTAAAGGATCTCCATGATTCCTTACATGACGCAAGTGGGTTAGACACCTCCCCTGAGGTGGAGTTTGCTAGGCCAGACCCGGGGGAGCATGCTGAAACCCCCTATAGAGCCTTAATGGCCAGGATCACAGAATTTATGGGGTGGTCAACACCTTCACAGGCTTTCCAAAAAGATGACCTCACGGATATTCTAAATAAAAAACTGTCTACTAAATACAGGGTATCTTCTGCAGACCCGGAGTTTTTGTCAAAACACCCATCCCCAGAAAGTCTGGTGGTACAGGCAGCATCTTCTACTGACATCAAGACTGCTTACCCTTCCGTCCCACAGGACAGGGACGATAAGAAATATGATGCCATGGCAAAGAACGTTTTTTCGGCATGTAGCATGGCGTTAAAATCTATTAATGCTACTTGCACCCTTGCTAGATTCAGCCATACACTTTGGGAGTGTGCTTCTACAGCGGCTGACTGCATCCCGGAGGGAGAAGAAAGGGAGGCGTTCCTAAATATACAGGAGGGTAAAGACGCTATGTGCGAATCCCTCCAGACGGGCATTGATTTGGCTGACAGTATCAGCAGAGCAATGGCGGCAAGTACAACAACCAGGAGATTTGCTTCGTTGAGAAAGTCTGGTTTTGCCCCAGATGTGCAAGCCAGGCTCTTGAACATGCCATTCGATGGCTCTTCTTTGTTTGGGAAAAAGGTGGATGACAGTTTAGAAAAACTGCAAACATCAAAGACAGCAGCAAAATCCCTAGGCGCTGCAATCCGTCAGACACCTTTTCGTCCCACAGGAACCTCTGCGAGAGGCAAGTCCTTTCGCTTCTACTCCGCATTCGGAAGAGGTAGAGGACGACCGACTCAAAGGGGACAAAGAAGAACTACCCGAGGCGGACGGGGTAGATATTCAAAAGCCGCAGCAACAGCAGGTGCCTCTTTACCATCGGCATCTGCATCAGCCGCCCAAAACCACTCTGAGGACTTCCCTCACAAGACACCTGTAGGAGGCAGGTTAACTCAACATCTGGCGGAATGGCAGGCTATCACGTCAGATGCTTGGGCATTGGAGACAGTTGCACAAGGTTACTGCCTGCCTCTCCTACGCATACCTCAGAGTCATCCACCGGGGATCAGCTCTCAAAAAGCTCCAGATCCGCTCCTCTTGCAGGAAATTTTAGACCTGCTAGAGAAAGGTGCCATAGAACCGGTACCTGTAGCGGAGAGGAACAAGGGCTGGTACTCCCCTTACTTTCTCATTCCAAAGAAAGACGGAGGACTGAGACCCATCTTGGACTTGCGAGAATTGAACAAATTCCTCAGGAAAGACAAATTCAAGATGGTAACTCTTTCTCAGATCCTTCAGGCCCTTCAGTTCCAGGACTGATTGGTATCTCTGGACCTTCAGGACGCCTATTTCCATGTGCCTATCCATCTCAAACACAGGAAGTACCTGAGGTTCGCAATTGGCAACTCTCATTATCAATTTCGTGTGCTGCCATTTGGGCTGACCTCCGCCCCGAGGGTCTTCACTAAGTTAATGTCGGTAGTGGCTGCAAGTCTAAGGAGGGAAGGGATTCACGTCTACCCCTACCTGGACGATTGGTTGATCAGGGCTGTATCTTCAGAACAAGCTCAGATCCAGCTAAATCACGTTTGCCACTCCCTTCACAGACTGGGCTTCTCCCTCAATTTAAAGAAGTCACTGTCAGGCTGAGATCCTGGTGTCTGCAGAAGCTGCTGAGCCCCCGACAATCCACCCAAAATGTGGCACTCTGAGCTGATACTATAAACTGCTCAGTTTACCTCACTTCCAGGGGAAAGGGGGAAGGGACAAATTAACAAACACCAGGCTGGAAGCTAAAGGCTAGCTGTTTCTTCACCTGTAGTAAAACATAAACATATAATACACCTTGTTATTCATGGAGTACTATACTAACCTTAATTATCAATATCCTTTACCAAATAAAGTAAAAACCATACCTGGAACTTCTCAACAAAATGCCCAGAGAAGTGATAAGCTGACTAGACTTCCTTACTAGTTGACTTGAATCTCAACGATCATTCAGCTTTCTTAGTAGGTCCATGAATGTGAAATTAACTTTGCAGGTAATCTTCTTTAAACTCAAGAAGCTTGAACAAAGTCTTAAGTTCATTAAAAGTAAATGGAAGTTCTAGTGTTTCTGGAAAGAACTTATATTTCTTCTTATTATTTTTAGAGTGTCTTTACTTAATAAAACTGTTCTTGAATCTTGCAGCAAAAAATCTCACGTGGAAATATCTTGAACATGCATAAGAATCCAAACTGCGTGAAGAACGTAGATGCGCTGAAGACTAAACCGCGGGAAAAACCACACGCGCTTATCCAAGGAGCGAGAAAACTCACACGCGCTGAAATCGAAAACCGCGGGAAAAATCCACACGTGCTTTGTCCAAGATGCGAGAACACGCACACGCGCTGAAGTCGAAACCGCGGGAAACATCCACACGCGCTTAGTCCAAGATGCGAGCACACGCGCTGAAGTCGAAACCGCGGGAAAAATCCACACGCGCTTAGTCCAAGATGCGAGCACACGCACTCGCGCTGAAGTCGAAACCGCGGGAAAAATCCACACGCGCTTAGTCCAAGATGCGAGCACACGCGCTGAAGTCGAAACCGCGGGAAAAATCCACACGCGCTTAGTCCAAGATGCGAGCACACGCGCAGAAAACCAACCGCGGGTAGAAAAAACACACGCACAATAGTATCACGCGACACCAAAGAGCTCGCGCTAGATTCTCAAGCCAACACGTGCAGGCTTCTGTTAACGGAAAAACCACGCGCTTGATAGATAACGTAGCGTAGCAAAGCCAAACATACGACAGCAATATAGTTCTTAATTAATGTTTTCATTAAACTTGAACTTGAAAATCAGTTTAACTCTTCTACAATGACATTATAAAAAGAGTTTTGAGTTTTAAAAGAACTTATCTTGTGAAGAGTCTTGGAAACTTATTTTCGTGGATAACTCGAAATCTTCTTACTCATGTTCAGTGACAAAATGAAGCTCCGTAAGATTCCTGTTTACTTTTCCAAAGAAGCCGCTCGACTGCTTGAAACTTGAAACCCCTGAACAAGTTAAGCAGGAGCAGCTTAGTACACGACCTCTCAGCTGGGCAAAGACGATGAAAGGCAGTTTAGAATGTTCACTGTCTTCCCTATAAACAATCACCAGCCAATCAGAACTTAGACTGAGGACCTCCATCTTGGCTTGGGGCATTCTCCATAGACTGCAATGAATGTTAAGGGCAAAATTGGCTGTTTTAAAATTAAACTCATCATAACTTCCAAAAACCTTTCTATACTAATTTTCCCCATACCTAATGTAATTCAGAATATGTCACTGTATCCTGACAGTACCTAAGTCACAAAGGATACCATCGCAGAGACTTCAGTTCATCGGAGCGATCCTGGACACTTCCCTGGGAAAAACCTCGCCACCAGAGGTGAGGGCTCAAGATATTCTACAGATGGTTACCAAGTTCCAAAATGCCCAACGTCTCCCAGCCTTCGACTTTTTGAGGTTGCTAGGCCTCACGGCATCCTGCATTTTCCTAGTGCCAGAGGCTCGCCTGAGAATGAGATCCCTCCAGTGGGCACTGAGAACTCAGTGGTCACAATTCTCAGGAAGAATGACAGATCTTCTTCAGGTTCCCGACAGGGTAGCTCGAGACCTTCAGTGGTGGGCCTGTCAGGAGAACATTCTGAAAGGAGAACAGTTTTGGCAACCCTGGCCGGAGATAACAGTAGTCACGGATGCCTCACTCACGGGGTGGGGAGCCCACGCCAACGACTTGACCATCAGCGGTCGTTGGTCTCCATCGGAGTACAGACTACATATCATCCTGTTAGAGCTGAGGGCCATCAGACTTGCGCAGAAGGCGTTCCTGCCATCTGTACAAGGGGAGAATGTCCTGATAATGACGGACAACACAGTGGCCATGCATTACCTCAACAAAAGAGGAGGCGTAGGATCACTACCTCTGTGCAGAGAGGTGATGCAGCTCTTGTTTTGGGCAATCCAAGAAGGAATCTCTCTATCGGCAGTTCACCTAGCCGGAGAGAAGAACTTGACAGCGGACGCTCTGAGCAGGCAGAGCACAGTCTCCCACGAGTGGGAACTAGCTCAGCAAGTCCTTCAAGAGATCTTCGCCCTTTGGGGAACCCCTCAGGTGGATCTGTTCGCCACCAGTGTCAACAGGAAGTGCGATCTGTTCTGTTCAAGGGAATTTCCCCCGAGAGGAGCTCTGGGAGACGCGTTCATAGTGGACTGGGAGTTTCCGTTTCTGTACGCGTTCCCACCGGTCCCTGTCATTCCTCAAATGATCAGGAGGTTGAGAAGATTCCAGAAAACCATGATCCTAATTGCCCCAGATTGGGCCAGGAGAACGTGGTACCCAGACCTTCTAGACTTGTCCATCTGCCCTCCAATTCGACTTCCACTCAGAGAGAATCTACTCTCACAGAAGGGAGGTCAGGTTCTTCATCCAGACATCAAAACCCTCAACCTTCACGCTTGGCTTCTGAAAGGCTGAGGTACAAGGATTGGGACCTCCCTGATGATGTTATGGAGGTGTTGCTTTCGGCAAGGAGGCCAGCAACCAAGTCTTTATACCGCTGCCGTTGGAACAGATTTTGCAGCTGGTGTAGAGAAAAGAATATCGACCCCTTTTCATGTGGTACACCAATGGTTTTGTCCTTCCTACTCTATTTGGCGAATTCAGGCCTTCAAGTTGGCACCATTAAGGGCTATCTCGCAGCGCTATCCATCTTTTAGCGCACTGCGGAAGAACCATCCTATTTCAAGTTACCCTTGGTAATACAGTTTCTAAAGGGGTTAACTAACTAAAGACCATTCCAGGTTCCCCTATGGGATTTAAACTTAGTCCTAACTTTCCTGATGGGTACACCTTTCGAACCACTCCATTCTTGTTCGTTAAGATTTCTTACCCTTAAAACTGTTTTATTAATAGCACTTACATCTGCTAGAAGGGTGAGCGAGTTACAAGCTCTTTCTTGTAAACCCCCTCATACAATCTTTCACAAAGACAAAGTTGTCCTGCAAGTGAAGCCTAATTTCCTCCCAAAGGTGGTTTCTGAATTCCATATCACTCAGAAGATTACCCTTCCATCTTTCTATCCTCCTCCTCATCCGGGGAAAGAGGAAGAGAGGTTACACAGGCTGGACCCAAGAAGGGCTTTAAGTTTTTACATCAGTAGACTGGCTAGGATAAGACAGGCAGACCAGCTGTTGGTAGGCTACGCAGGTCACAAGCTGGGGTTACCGATAACTAAGCAGACCATTTCCAGATGGATCATTCTAGCCATTTTGGAATGTTATAAACTGGCAGGAAAAGAGCCCCCTCAAAATCTTAGGGCTCATTCGACCAGAGGTATCGCAGCTTCATCGGCCCTCAAAAGAGGAGTGCCGGTTAAAGACATATGTGCGGCTGCCACATGGTTGTCCGTCCATACCTTTACACGGTTTTACAACTTGGATTCCTCCTCCAGTCAAGAGACTAGGTTTGGAAGGGCAGTATTGCACTCTATTCATTAATAAAAGGAAGCATGAAGTCAGTACTCCCACCTCCAATAACAGAATACTGCTATGGGTTGCCTATCTAAGATAAGGAATACGTTGGAGGACACAATCCCTTCGAAGAACAAGTTACTTCTTACATTGTAACGTTCTTTCGATGGGATGTTCCTCCGACGTATTCCTTATCGACCCTCCCATCATCCCCGCTGTACTACTTCCCTTGTTGTTGCAGCTTACGCTCCTTCAGGGTGATTAGTCTAGTCCAGAAAGAATATTGTGGGCTACAAAACGGAACTGAGCAACGGACGCTGCGCGCGGCCTTTATAGGCAGGATGACGTCGACGTCAATACGGCGGCTGTCGAGGGACATCGACTTGGCGGACATCGACGCGCAGCGCCCTCTAGAGAAAAATTTGCCGAGGCCAGCAAAGCTGGAAAGAGATCTAAGATAAGGAATATGTCGGAGGAACATCCCATCGAAAGAACGTTACAAGGTAAGAAGTAACTTGTTCTTCTTGTCCATTATACTAGAACATTTGTCAATTTGGTTGCTGCAAGGGTGCCAAATGGCTTCTATGTCAATTGGTATCAGGGCCTCAGTTCTGCAAGGTGTTAGCCATTTCCTGAGTGCATTACTTGGGCCCCATCTGCAGGGTCAGCGAAGGTAACATAAGACAGCAAAAATGATAACCCACTGACCTTATAGGGGGTATCCCTGTTCGGTCTTGGATACAACAAGCGTTCTCCAGAGGTGTATAAGTGAGCTCTGGTCCCAAACAGGCACTCTCTATCTATTAGGAAAGAGAACGCCAATGTCACAATTGCTCATGCGCGTAGTTTTAAAATCGCAGGTATAGCAGCATAATGATCATTCATGACTCCATGTAACAGCACATCAGCATGGTGTGACCAACCACCTACATGGGGCATGGGCTGTGTTCCCGAATTGCACACTTGCTGATTCTGTCAGGGAGGACACAAGCGGTAGTGGACTTACTTGTTTCGTAACTCGATTGGTCCACTGTAGTTCCCTGTGTCCCGTCCGCACTCTCCAAGCGTTCTCCATGAATCACGGCACGGAAATACTATTCCTGTCGCAAGTCACTTGATGGTCGTAACGTCACGTGTCAAACGTGGGATCGGACACGTGATGCAGAAGTCAGGTAAATGCCTGTACCAATTCGTGCCACGACCGGCTGGACAATGTCAGGCAACTTCCTGCTTCCAAATAGGCTGAGGTTGCCCCTTGTAAATTGGGAAGTGCCTAATCACTGTTTTGCACTGCGGTTTTGAGTTCTATGGATAGCTAAGGATGTTAGGTACAAGTAGGACTCTACCAGTAGGAGTCTATCACAAAAACTGAGGGAGTTATAGCAATACACTTGTGAAAGTGGTTCCAAAATGGATTTGATTCCAGCCACAATTACTCGAATACTCCAGCTTTCATCCAAAGAGCCTACAAGAAAACCTTCCCTTTGGACAATTCTTGCGCTATAGGAGAAATTGCTCTAGCTTGCAAGAATATGATATACAATTGAGGATACTGACGGATCGACTATCCGAATGTGGGTAGCCCAAAAAAACAATCAAGACTGCGAGAAAACACGCAAGGAACATCCCTCGAGACATTACCCTGCAACAAAAAGAGCGCACGACAGGAGAAAAAAACATCACAGCAATATTCAGTTAGTCGAATAGGGTGGATCAAATCAAGATGGAAATCATCAAGCTTTGGCCCATCCTAAATGTAGGCCTGGTGTGTATACCCACACCACGTTTTGCTATCAAGAAAAGGAGAACTCTGAGAGATACCCTCATACATTCCTATAGTCCACAAGATGAAGCCAGTACCCAAACCATACTATGGGACTCCGTACCTCCGTCTGGCCACACCCACATTAACTAAGCAAACGAAATCCCTGGATTTAGGGCTCAGAACACCATGGAAGCAAAACTCTTTCATAAACTGCAACACTACACGTGTTATTTACATGATAAAATGTCCATGTAATAAGAGGTACATCGGCATCACCACAAGACCTATCAAAAAGCGCATACAGGAACACATGTCGTGTATAAGGACCCAACGGAGAATGCCCCCTTTGTTGACCATTACAAATTGAAACAACATCAGGCAAAAAAACAGGAATGGACGATAATTGAGAAAGTAAAGTGCCCTACAAGAGGGGGAGAATTGGCTAATCTGTTACTGAAACAATAGCAAAAATTGGTTTTTCGACCCAAGACAGACCAAACTGGCCTGAACGAAAGTATTCCATGGCATTCCTTAGCATTAATCAACTAAATGCCGGTCTTTCCTTTATGTACACTAGGGCCACTAATTCTCACAGGTGGCGCACAGATGTATGCACCCATGTGCGATTGTTCCATTTGCATTGAAACTGCCTAGCACAGACCAATGATATCAGCCGCCCAAGAACTTCAGAGAAAACTACTACTCAAATGTGCCTTAGTCATGTCAAATACTACTATTCACATTGACCCCCATTTTGAACAAGAGCACTTCAGTGCGTCAGTATTACAAATCTAGAAATGCACTAAGAAAATTGTCTATGGGCGACAGGGTATGAATGACCTATGCAGCGATGGAATACATTGTACATGGCTTGCAGCGATAGAATGCATTGTACATGACTTGCACGTTCACCAGTAAACTGCTCTTAGACAAGCCTGTGGTTGATTAGGCACTTCCCAATTTACAAGGGGCAACCTCAGGCGATTTGTAAGCAGGAAGTTGCCTGACATTGTCCAGGCGGTCGTGGCACGAATTGGTACAGGCATTTGCCTGACTTCCGCATCACGTGTCCGATCCCACGTTGGACACGGGCTCTAGGCCGATTGATTCAAAATAAATATTGTAGATTTTCCATTTCCCCGATTTTGACCTTTTATAAAACAAAGGTAGTGGCATGCCTGACTTAGGTGCATTGGCTTGCATATTTACACTGTGTAAAATCTGCGGGAAATTAGAGGCCACCTTTTGGAGAAAGATTCTGAGGCTGCCCTAAAATATTCGGATTGCAGTGATCAGATACAAAATTGGTTTGACATCGATCTATGCCAGTTCTATCTGGAAATCTTTATTGTTATTTAGGAAATGTATACTGGGATTGAAGCCTTTACCGTATCAGATTTTGACACCTAAAAAGGATATGTGATACAACAAGTTGCTAGATCAGTGGGGGAAAACATGTCAAGCTCTGGTGTAATTCTTGGGCAATTGTTTAGATACCCTTCGAAAAACCCAGAAAGGTCAAAAGACTTCTAAGATAAGATGAGTGCATTAAGTCCATACAATTAAAAGCAAACTATATTCTTCAATACCACTTGAAATATGACACCAAGGCTTATGACTCCTTACCCAAATATCTGAAACAATTTCCATTTGAATGGTACAGGCAGCAATTCATGAGGTTTTGTCTTAATATTCTGCCGGCGCGACAAATCTTGAAATTATATGGACAGGTCTCGGATTCTAGATGTAGATTCTGTGTCTCTGGGAAAAAGCCTGAAACAATGAAACATATTCTGTTTTGCCCAGGACTAACTAAAATGCTTAACCGGTATATTGGCAGGCTTATTGAAAACAGATATATTGGGAAAGCAGAATCTATTTGGTCTTGGATTTTGGCGGGTGAAATCTACCCTCTTGTGTTTACGATAATCCCGTTTTTGAAAGAAAGTTCAGGATTGATGTGGAAGTGATTGTAATGAATGTTTACTAATTTCTTTTATTTAGGTTTTTAGGATTGAAGTATAAGAGGAATGTGAGAAAGACTATGGGACAGGAGGGGGATATATGGGCAATATCTTTGTTGTGTTATTCACTTTCCTTTTTGGAAGTTTTAATTTGATGTTGTAAAGATGGAGGATTTTGGGTTTGTAATACACCATATATCTTAATAAAAAAAAATTAAAAATATTGCAGCTGTTCAACCCTTACATCCAAACTCTGAGGGTCTCTGAATCAGTATTTACGGTTTGGAGTTGAATTGAACATTTGAATGTTAGGGTTATTGCAGTTAAAAATTAAATGAGAACCAAGCCCACTGTTCATTATTTAGTGATTTAGTATTTAGTATTTATTTTATTTATAGAGCGCACCAGGCCCGAGGGCATCCGGGCGCGTCACTTAGTTACAACATGATAAGGCAAACAGAGCATTACAATTTACAATTTAAGTTACAGATATATACAAAGGCAGTTACAGAATGAACATAAAAGCCATAACCTATATACATGAGGTGAGGCAGTCGGCTAGTGCATGGAAGGAGGTTGGCCAGTGGAAGGGGGGTCTTGGGCAGACAGCCAAGCTTTGGCCAGGTGTTTGAATCTGTGGAAGGAGGGGTCCGCTCTTAGCACATTGGGGAGCGAATTCCAAAGTTTGGCCGCCATTACTGGGAAGCTAGTTCCGCCTGATCCTTGAAGGTTGAAGCGTGGTATGGAAAGGCAGTTAGTCTGAGCCGTTCTACGGGGTCTGTTAGAGTTGCGGAGGGCAAATCTATTGGCTAGGTAGCAAGGTGCTTGGTTAGAAAGGCATTGTGAGTGAGGGCAAGTGTTTTCAGTGAAATTCGTTGTGGGACTGAGAGCCAACGTATGTTACGTCTGGTGTCTGAAATGTGTTGGTTCCTGGGGATGTTGAGTGCTGCTCTGATGCCATTGTTTTGGATGATTTGTAACTTATTTAGGTTACAACGGTTAGTACCCAAGTAGAGGGCATTACAATAATCATTTTTTGACAGCACGAGACAACACAAGAGTCTTGGCAAGTGTGACACAGTTAGCTGGAGAAAGGAAGGGGCGACTGGCTGTAATAAGCTTGCAGGTATATGCAGCAGCGGAGGAGACTGCATTGGTTTGTCTAACCAAGGATAGAGTAGAGTCAATGTAGATCCCTAGTGTTTTTGTGTCCTTGGAAGTCAAGATGGTATTACCATCGATGGTGAAGGATTTGAACGCAGGGTCAAGTTTGGTTAGTTTTTGGGGCGAGCCGAGAATAAGGAGCTCTGTCTTTTTGTCATTCAGACAGAGTCCATGCTGCGCCATCCAAGCTTGGATGACTTGGTAGATGGCATTCACAGAGAGAGATTTGATTTGATCATATCACCATTTTATCACAAACATATTTGTTAAATATAATAATCTGTGTTGATTTTTATGTGCCCAAAATGCTAATTGTTTTGTGCAAAACAGGCTGGAAGCCTCACTAGCTTTATTTGTAACCCCTCCCTTTCTAGTAGTGGTATTCCAAAAGAGTACAATACAAGTGTACCAGACTGGTTTTCTTTTTTATAGCTACTTTTGTAAAAATACACACGCTCTCCTCAAAATAGCCACAGTGGGTGGCTCATGCAAACTGCGCCTAGCTACACGACTCTCAACCACATAGAAAGAGACAGAGGGGTCATTACAAGTTTGACTGTATCCTGGCAGTAAATCCACCAGGATACAGGCAAACTGTATTACTGTTACAAGCACTTGGTCCGGTGGAATGTCCACCGGATTCCGAGTACAAGATGACGGTGAAGCTCCCCATTCCATGTAGTCCCATAGGACTCCATGGTGGATTTTGCCGGTATTACAGGCGCTGGTATTACCGGCAATTTCTTCTAGTAATATGGGTCATTCTACCACCTCACCAGCAAATTTGTAGTTGGTCGGTACGGAAACGTGCCGGTATACTTTAATACCGGCACGTTAATCCACACCGGCCAACTCGTAATGAGCCCCATTATTTGAAAAAGAGGGCCTCATTATGAGGTCAGCGGTAACCCGCCAGTGCTACCAGAGGGTTGCCGCCATCGTCGTATCACTGAATCAGCCACCTGACTTCCCAGTGCCACTGGGACATTACAAGTCCCAGCGGAGCGGGAAGTCAGGCAGCGGATTTGGTAAGTCCCCATTCCTGTGGAGTCCCATAGGATTCCGTGGGAATGGGTTCATGGAAGCACTGTCCCTGTTAACGGTGCCAGTACTTCTGTGATATCTCAGCGGGCGGGTGCCATTGCGCCTGGGAAGGTCAGACCTGCCAGGCGCAACAACCCCCGCCCGCAGCGGCACCCTTATTTCCGGACCGCCACACTCATAATGAGGCGAGAGAGACAGAGATTTAACCAGATAGACAGGGAGAGAAAGAGAGTGCAGAAAGAGAGAGGACATTTTATGATATGCCTGGTACAGCTAGGAGAGAAATATTGCCATATGAAGGGAGGCAGTCAAGATAGCTACTAAATATTTCAATTCAGATGTACAACAAGTTAGTAGAAGTAACATGCTATGGAACTGAAGGAAACACATATATTTCACTTTGTAAGGAGTACATAGCAAGGGCATATCCTTGTACCACTTTTTTGTTATACTTATATAAACAGCCTCGATCACACACTTTTGCAAGTGGCTGAGATACACCCTGGTTTGGTTGCAGACATATTCCAATCTCACTTGGAGCATATTAGGCAGAAACAAACAATTCAAACATCCAAGTAGAATGGACTAACACATTTTGAGTTTAGTAGATTAGTAGATCAGTAGATAATAATTCCCCCAAAGAATGCTCAAAACAAACAAACAAGAAAAGAAAAAAAAATCCTTTTAACATTTCCACAGGTTATGTAGAGTCTCCTACTACCAGTGTAGAAGCCGATCCAATGAGTTCTTACCCCAAACCCCTAAAAGTCTATTTTGCAGATAAATTCAAACTGATTTGGCATGTCAGCATACCCATTTCTTTACTGACATATTTCACAAATGGTGACCATTGTTTTGTACATTTTTGATTGGCGTCCCTTAGACGTGCAGTGATTTTTGCCATGGGCAGAATATGCCATACCTTTGACCACCATATTATGACTGATAACGGTTCTGTTTTTAAAGAGGGCAGTAATGGCTTGTTATGCTGCTAAAAGAAATAATAACAATTGCTGATTATTCTTCATGCCCATGTTCTCTCCCCTTCCAGTGTGGATCTGTCCTAAGCAATATATATACAGAATCATCCAATCAAAAACACAGAATGCCATTAATCTTGGAGTGTAGGTCAAATAAAATATTCTTAAGCGAGCAGGTGTCAAGTACCAGCAGTAGAGTATTTTCAGCTACAATATCAGGGAGATAAGGATTGTTATTCTAAAGTTTCCACCATAAATCCTGTGATGCTGGAAATGCGTTGGAGGGACAGGGCCTCTCTGTCCTTGTCCTGTAGTCCTTTCCCTTTGTGTTCTGTATTGTTTCTGCCCAGGAGTCCATGTAGGACTCCTGGCAGTGCAGCTCTTCCTGTTTTTGGTTTGGTGTACAGACCCATGGGAAACCCTTGTGGCGCCCACGGGTGGGGGTACAACCCTGTGCCCCTAGTGTGTGTTTTTGGGCACCTGTGTGTGGCCCACAGAGCAGGGTATGGTCTGATGGCAGCTCCATGATGAATTTGACAGGTGCTCTGAGTGTCCTCCATTTTGGGATACCCAGGCCCTGCCATTGGATTCAGTTGATTCCTGATAGGAAACAAGATGGCCCTTGTGGCTTCATGCTTTCTATTGCCTGTTACCTTGTTTTGCCAAAGTCCTGGGGAGTCCTGACTCTGTCCCTTCCCCCTGACTGGCTGTTGGATGGAAGTTCCATATATGGTGTTGTTGTGAAGTCTAGGCCAGACTGGCGGGAGCCTTCCCAGTGACTGTATGTTGTGGGTATACCCTGTGGGTGGGACATGGGTGAATGGAGTGTGTGACAAATATGCACTTCATGTTGTGGATGACTAGTTTCTGGTTTTTGACACAATGACTGAGACAGCCCTGCCCGAAACTGGTATGAATGCAGTGTGGAGTGTTGAATGGCTGGGTACTTGTCCCAACACACATAACTTGTTGTAAGTGTCTGGAGAGAAGTGAATGGCCTGAATGCACTATGCACCTGATTGGCTGCCTGCCTGCATGAATGCCCTTCTGACCGATTGGTTGCCGGATGTGACCCAGCAGAAAGAATGGGAGAGCAACTAGTATATCTGGGGACCTCTCACTGCTAGAATTCGTGTTCAGAAGCTGAAGGGAAACTGGAGTTGAAATTGAAGCTTAGTCTTGCTGCTGCTCTACTCGTCGAACTGAAAGGTGCTGTGTCTCCAAGGACTGACCCAGAGAGGACCTGGTTAGGTGCCCTCTTCTCGAGCTATGAGGGACCATTGTGCACCAGCTGACCTTTGTCAAAGCTCACTGGTAGACAAACCTATGACAGGCTACCGACCGGAGACGGGGACCGCTGCGGAATCACAAGGAGAAGCACCCAGAGACTGTTGTCCATCCCTGTTGACGACCGCCGTCGCCGACCGGAGCCGCCGTGCTCCCTTTGCCTAAGTAACATTTGATCCATGGACGCTCTCGCTTGCACCGTCGACCGATTTGTCCCGCCGGAGAAAGTGGAGGCCGCCGACGCGTCGAGGAGTTTCCGCCGGTGGGTTTCCCGCCACCTGACGACCGTAGAGACCATAGAGATGCTCGATGACTCGACGCCCTTGCTGGGCCACAGTTCTTCACAATCTCTTTGCAGTCCTGAACTATCGTCACTGAGGTGCCCTGCACGCCTCTTCCTTGACGAGCACCGCTAGGAACGAAGCTGCCACCTCACTGTCGTCGTTCAACCCTTTTTCCATGTGGGATCTCAACGATCCGTTGCTCCTGCCTTAAAGGGAGCAGCTCAAGAAGGATCCGTCGACGACCCGATGACAAACTCTGCTATTCCAGGTACATTGGATTTGTAGAACTATTATAGAAGGAAATACGACTCATAGAACAATATATGGACTGGGCTTGTGATATATCTTTGTTTTACAGGTTGCCCAGGTGGGGGGATCTCCACACAGAACTGTGTTTAACGTTAGAGGCCAGTATTCTGCCAATTGTTCTAACCAACTGCTTTCCTCCTATGTCTATTGTTGGTTACCTTTATTAATTGATTTGTGTGACATTTAACCAGAGTACAGTTGATGCACTTTAAAGGAATCTAATAATTATTGTGGAACCACTTAGAACTATATATATTTGCCATTTTAGAAAAAGTACAAAGTGAGTTATTGGGATTGTATATAACCTTGAACTTAATTATATAAAGACTGTGTTTTTACTAATACAGTGTGTGGGCATTCCTTTGTGGGAGCTTGGGGACTACACTGTACTTAAGAGCCAGCCTGCATCACCTCCTGAGAAGCTAGACCTTGATTGCTCGTCCATTGCTACCACAATAGAGAATCTTGGCTGTGGTCCTCTGTGCCTCTCCTCTACCATATAGACAGCAGAAGTACAGACACCCCCCTCCAGTCTTTACAAGTCCTTATTTTTTTTTTTTTTTTTTTTTCATTCAGTTTTTACAAACTTTTTGAAAACTTTTTTTTAAACACTTACTTTTTACACAAGAATAAAACACTTTTTTTAAAATGTACCAATTGCATCTAAAAGCAACAGAGAACATTACGACTGGAAGACAATTTTTCCCTTGGCTTGTCGCGCCTAAACTTTAGTGTAACTCTGCTCAGGCGATTTTTCTAGTTCTCTTTTAGTTCTATGCTCTTCGTGCCTTCTATTTTCGCAACTGTGTGAATGAAATTGATGACATTCTTGATCCTTGTCTCCACTGTTCGCCTGATCATTCGTTTGTGATTGTCTTATCCTCATCGTATGGAGAAGTCTCCTCTAACCGAATTTGCATTTGGTCGAGGAATCGCGTCATTGCGATCAGTAGGGATTTGCTTTCGCCGATGTGGAGGTGCGTCCACCATTCTTCCAGACTATATGACAAGACTCGACATCTCTCTTTCTTTAAGCATTTTTCTCGTTGAACCTTGAGTTCAGGACATTGCAGGACCAGGTGTTTTAGATTTTCATCTTCCTCTGCGCATAACCTGCATTTCGAGTTTCTTGCCACGATCTTCCTTCGATGGATTAGAATCTCTTTTGTTTCATAGATGTTTAAGCGAAATTTCAGGTATAGTCTTCGTAGTCGTTTACATGGTGATAACGTTAGGTATTTCGCTAGTGTGTTACGTCTTTTTACTTCAGGTGGAGTGTTCCGCATGCATTTATGCGAAGATCTTTTTTCGTTGGTTTCTATCCAGTCCCAGTCTAGTAGTTTTCGTTTTACTAGCTCTGGATTCTGCCATAAGGTGTCTTCATCTGAACCCAACTGCGCTAAGATTTCTTTGCATTGTTGTTTCCACTCCCATAATGCTGATTTTCTTTGTCTTTTATCATCAGTCAAGAATTTCATGGGGGGTAAGTTTGCTGCTTCATGGGTTTTCCTAAATAGCGCCAGTTTGTTCCAGGTGATCCTCGCGTTCAGAGTGGGAAGACCCATCTCCAATAGTACACATGCTGTGGGTGTACTTAGTGGGATCTGCAGAATCCTTTTCCAGAAGAGGCTTTCGCAACGGGCCCATATTTTGTAGTCGCACCCAAACATATTCTCGGCACCGTAAGTAAGAATTGGGCATACTTTACTTTGGTAGAATCTTCTTACCACTTCATAAGAAAATTTGCCATATTTTTGCTGTAAAATGGCGCCTTGTGCTGTTAGTAATTTACAGCTATTTAAGAGTTTTTTTGTCATTGGGGTATCATTTATACTCGAGTTGATTATTGTCCCCAAGTATTTTGTGTGCGGTACTTTGTTTAATTTATTTGTTCCTATGTACCATGTTGATTTTTTTTTATTTGGACATCTTCCCCTTTGGTTTTCTAGTACTAGGATCTCCGATTTAGCCACGTTGATCTCGTGACCTAATGCTTCAACAAAGGTTCTTAGAGCTGTAAGTTTTCGTTGGAGCCCTATGGGAATCTGGTCTATGATTACCATGTCATCCGCATACATGATGTGGTTTATTGTAGAAGTTGAACAGGGTCGCTCCTAACGGGCACCCTTGTTTCACGCCCCTCTCAGTTGGTATGGGGTTGGTGAGGTTTCCTTCACGATCTAATCTCACCTGTATATAGGTGTCGGAGTATAGCTCTTTGATGGCATGGATGAGGCTCGCATTACATCCTCTTTCTTTAAGTTTCTCCCATAATATTTCTCTATCCACACCGTCAAATGCATTTGCCATGTCGATAAAGGCGAGGTATAATTTTCTTCCTGATCTGATGGAATCGATTTTTAACAGGTTCAGTATCAGCAGATTTATACTACAGCCTATACCTTTGACAAAGCCCGATTGGCGTTTGTCATATACTTTGTTTTGCTGGATCCACTTGGTCAGCTGGACTTGTAACATCGATGCGAACACTTTTCCCACTACATCAAGTAGGGCTATTGGGCGATAGTTCGCGGGGTCAGTACGAACGCCCTTCTTGTAAATTGGAACTATAATCCCGGCTTTCCATGTCCCAGGGATTTTCCCTTCCTTTTTTATTGCTTTGAATAGTGTGTAGCAAAAATTTGACCATTCTTCAATGTTTTCTTTTAGGTCTGCATTTGACAGGCCATCATACCATTATAACAGCTGTAGCATCTAAAGCGGAGTCACTCTGTTTGGGGTCAATTTTTTCCACTAGTATTCTATATCGTGTGGAGTTCTCATCTTTCTTCGATTTCCAGCTATGCTCGATTGCTTTGTCTGCTTTTTTTTGATTTTTCGGAGAAGGTACTATATTTGATTGTATCCAACTCTTCGTTTGGCGCTTCATGTCTTTGAATGTTGAATTAGGTGATGTTGTGTGCTCCTTAAACGTTTCTCCTCCAACGTACTGAAGTTTTTGCCGTTTCCGTCTGTGGGCTCTTTGTTTTTTAACGTTGCGTCTGCTTTCTTTGGGGTCGCCGGCCATTGAATGACTCTTTTTCCTACTTGCCTTATCGCTCCCTCTTTTTCAGGTTCTGTAGGAATCTTGCATGTCAAGATTGGTACTCCTCTCCTTTTGTCTTGCTGGATTTTCGATTCGCACTCGTCAGTTGTCTCAATGGCGTGATCTTCATCATCTTCTCCTTCAGTCTGTAAACTGTAGGTTGACATATCTAGTAGATTTTCGTCGTTTTCGACTTCCTCCTCGATCGTCACTGGTGTTTTTGTTTTTCTTTCCTCTTTGGTTTTCTCTGTCTGTCTGGACTTATCTTTAGGTAGTTCTTCTGTGGCCGTTGTTATTCTGGCCTCACTGGAGTCTGGGCTGCTTTTTTTGTTAATCGTGCCCGTAGGCTCTGTGTTGTTTACTGTAATAGTTAGCGCTTTGATGTTTCGGAAGAAGTTTGCAGCGCTTTGTGGATTTTTGACCTTCTGCACTTGCTGATTTTTAGATTTCATTTTCTGTTTGCTCGGCTTTGAGACGACAGACTTACTGTTTAGGCTTGAACTGGAGCTCTTTTTTGCATTTCTAGGCTCAAAAATGTCAAACCATTCCACATCGTTCTTCTTTTCAGCTGTGTCATTGACTTTTTTATTTAACGCCGTCTGTCTCGTTTCTTTTCCTTTCGAATTCGTCCTTGTGTCATCTGAGACTTCACTCTGGCACCCTTCTTCCTCATTTTCAGTTTGTATAATCTCAATTAGGTCCGTTTCTTGGGGCCTCTTTTTTTTGTTGGAGTTTTGAGTGAGTTTTCATTCATGTCTTTGCCCCCATCTTTACCCTCTTTGGAGGGATCCTCTTTCTTATTGTTTTTCTCTATGTTGCTTCTTTCACTTACTCCATCCAAGGAGTCCTTTGTATTTTTTGATTTCTCTGCGCTATCTCTCATCACAATTGACATTTCCAAGTCTGTCACGAAACAACTACTTTTGTTCTTCCTTGTTCTTATGGGCGCAGATTTTAGTTTTAATGTTTCCTCATTTGTCAGAGGTACAACATCGCTGTCAATTGTGATCGTGGCATGTGTTATCTCTGGATTCATTTGGATTTTTGCTGGGGATCGGTTCTCATTTGCATCTGCTCTATGTTCACGATCTTTTTGTAGTAGAGTCAGGGCTTGTTTCGTCACTTCTGCCAAGAGTCTTTTGTCTTCTATTGTTGCTTTCAAGGACTCTTTTAGCGCTGTTAAAGATATGTCATTGCCTCTTCTAGTTTCCACGACTTGTGTCGTCATGTCCAACAAGTCTATTTCGAGCTTTATAATTTTCGAATTCAGCAGGGCGACCAGTGTTGTTTGGTCGCGAAGGCTCTCATTTAGATTTTCGTAAAGTTTCAGCAGCGGAGCCACCGCTATCGTCGTGGCGGACATTAAGACAGGGCTCAGCCTTCCAATTGTCGTCTCGACAAGTGTTGTGACTTCGTCATAGTTTTACAGAGCCCTCGGAGTTGCCTCAAACTGTTGTCTCTTCTTTTTTGAATGGAGAGACTCTACTTCATCTTCAGGCTCAGATGAGGCCTGACTCTGAGTTTGCTCCCTTACTCTCTTTGGTGTAGGTGTCAAACTCCGTCTCGTATTACTTTTAAATCTTTTATGTCCGCCTTCAAGTTCTAGATCAGAGCTTAGTTTTCTTCTGCATCTTTTTTGAGATACTGCAATCTCTTTGTTTCTAGATTCGAAGGAAGGAGTATTCGCTTCTAATGCCATCACATCGTGTAGGCTCTTTTCCTTCGTTCTTTGCCACTCTACTTGTGGAGTTGTCCTTCCACATGAGAGTGTTTCTGAATTCCTTTGTCGTTTCGCTAAATTGGAATTCATTTCTACTAGGCCTCTCAGAACCTGGTCAGCGAGCTCTACTGAATCCCTTCTACTTGGTGTCTCGGCAGCTCTGTCCTTTGTAAATTTTTCTTTCCATCTCACGTCGCGGGCCCGCGTCTCTAAGGGGTTTTCTTCTGTCATAGCGATACTCGTTTCCACGCTTGACTCCGATGTTCTTTTTTTGTTGTTTCTTAACGCATGATCTTTTTCCTCTTGAGTGTGTAAATTTAAGACTTTGTGATCCTTGCGATCCTTGTTGTGCATTGTGGCCACTCTTGTCCATGCCAGTAGCTTTAGAGAAGCGCCAGTGTGTGTTGGTTTAAACGGGGACTCGTGGGGACCATCCGAGCAATCTAATGGGGACACACTTTGTCCTCTCACACTCCCTGGAGTTGTCACGTTTGTTAGATCAAGCATCTCTGCTGCTGTCTCTTCTGCTGGCACACAAGTTGTTTCATTCATTTCTTTCTTCTGCTTATTGGCTTGTGAATCGTGTTTCGTTAGGTCCACACTCCCCTTAACTTTATCAGACTGGGCGCTACTACTCGTTTGAGCGACCATGTGTGTAGGGTTCGAGGTAGCCTTCATGGAATTTTCTCTCTCTGTCCTTGTTGTACATTTTTCCCTCATGGACCTGGTGCGTGGCAGAGTCGGAGTGTATCATAGCAGTACAGATCTTCAGTCTCGCCTCGACCCCCGTCATTCTCTCCTCTTACAATTGTGTTTGCGACACGACTATTTCAGCTCTCATCGTGTCAGTAGTTTCTTCAATTTGCGTTAGCGCGTTGGGGGGGAGGGGGAAATCTGTTCTTTTGTATCTCTCTCTCGCCCCTCATTCCGATGTGTCCACTCCTCTGGGCAACCAGTGTCCCCCTCCATGGAATCGTCATCACCATATTGGTACTCTGTCTCACTTATCCCCTCACCGTCACCATCACAATCACTTGAAGTGCTCAACTCCTCAATGGCTAAGTTGGAGACATTGCCCTCTCGGGTTAGTGATAAGTCATCTTTCCTCTCGTTTCTTGGTCTCAACGCGTCAGCACAGTGGTGTGTTGAGGATGAGCTCATTACATGAGAAACGTCTGCACCCACTCCTCTTTCTTCTCTCCCTTCGGTTGCTGGCTTCCCATGCATCGCTGTTAGGGTGGTATGAACGCCCTTCATCGGGGCACTTAACGTTACTCTCTCTCTTTTTGCGTGTGCTCGCGTGTTGGGGGGGGGGGCGTGTCCCCCGTTCTCATCCTTGCGACTTCTAAATCGCTCCTGCAGCACGAGGGGCACACTTCGCGCACTTCGTGTCTTTTTTTTTTTTATCGGGGCTCACTCGTAGAGAGCGCAGGGCAGAGCGGTTGGAAAGAAAAAGAGGGGGACTATGAGGAGGGCACGCACGCGCAGCTACTCTTACCCGTTCCTTCTTCCTTCTACTGGCGAGTTTCCAAGCCTCTCCGGACCTCCACGGAGCACCAGGGAACACAGGAAACACTCTGTCCACTCCGCTCCGCTTCGTTTTGCTGGGGGATTATAACAGCTGTAGCATTGTATACTCTCCAGTATAGCAATGAATAACAGACTGCTCCACACAGGAAACACTCTGTCCACTCTGCTCCGCTTATTCCATTTTTCTATAAACTGACATTGAACAACGTTCTTCTGAGATAAAACTTAGAAATAGATTTGGGAGATCATGCCTCTAAATATTTCTGCCCCCTGTAGTATATTCTCCATTTGAGTTAGTAGTGCTATGACCTTAGACTTTATCTCTGGATGCAGTAGCCAACACTTCAATTGCCAGTACCTGAACCTTTCCCTCTCTCTCCACCTTTAAAGTCTGACTTACACTCTTCCAAGGATCTGAGGACATCTTTCTGGAACATAGTGCCTGCCTTGTGATGGCCTTCTCTATTCCAACTGTCCTATTCCCTCTCGTGTAACCCTGGTTGTTTATTCCTTTTATCGATGGGAAGGGTCACAGGAAGGTGGTGGAGGTGCCCTCTCTATTTATTGCAGCCAATGCTTCCAGCTTAATAATTGTTATTTTGTTTGTGTAGAGATTTGGGGCTCAGGAACTTTTGCTTAACCATGGTTGGAACCAAATGTGTTTTGTTGTGATGCATTGATCAATGAAAAAAGAAATGTTTCTGAAAAAGTTTGCATACACTCAGATAGAATGTGCAGTTGGGAAACCAATGCATATTTCTACACCTCTGGAAACTCTAGCCCCCTGCTTGTTTCGTGGCCATCAGAAACGTTTTACTAAAACATACTTTTTTTACCTCCCCATAAGAATTTTAGGATTTTCATGCGGGACCGACTGGAACAAACATCTTTATTTATTTTAAAATGTTTTTATTGGCATTTGGGATTCATCGTTATATTTCCAACCAGTACAATCGTGTTTTATGTCTATGCATGAATTACAAATCTCTTATGTCTTACAAGGCACAGGTGTTGTTAAACAACAAACAAAATAAACAGAGAAGGAACGAAAAAGAAAGAAAACAGAACAAGTAACAGTAGTAACAGTGACTGTCCTTTGAACTCTGTGTGGTTATAGTCCTCATTTCCGTAGATGAACCCCAGTCTCCACTCCATTGGGCTCTGGCTGGTGTTCATGGCACATAGGGGGGAGAAGTGGGTGTAAAATGGATGCTACTGTGCTTGGGTTATGCCGTTTTGCCGGTTGTGGAGGGTTGATTCAGGGAGGTTTATAGCTCGTCGAGAAGATCATGTCTCTCAGAAGGGTCTTCCAGGCCTCCAGTGTGGTGCTCGGGTCTTCGCCGCCCCGATTGTTCCCTTCCTCCCATGCTCTGGTTTCTGCTGCCGTCCATCTTTCCATCTCCCTGATCCAAGGTTCGTACCTGGGGCCTGCTGAGGATTTCCAGGCCATTGCGACCGTTCTCTTTATAAGCACACATGTTATGTCCATCAGCTTCACTAAGTGTTTGATTTTGCCCAGTCTCGGGTAGGTGCCTAGGAGGCACTCTTTCGGAGTCCAATCATATGCCTCAAGGCCAGCTTTCCTGCAGGTCTGTTCGGCTGCGAACCACAGTTTCTGAGACTTAGGGCAAGTCCAAAACATGTGGATCATGTCAGCATGGTCAGAGGAGCACCATGGGCATTTTGGGTTGACTCTGTCATTGAAGGTAGAAACTCTATGTGGAGACATGTAGGTCCTATAGAGGACATTGAGTTGTATTAGCCTGAATCTTGCGTTCCTAGATATCTCCTTCGGGTATGCTAGGGCTCTCGACCATTCCCCCTCCGTAATTTCGGTTCCTAAGTCGGATTCCCATCTCTCTTTCAAACGTGCGCTTCTTGGGTTGGGCCTATCGTTTATTTGGGCATATAGCCTTGATGTTGGTTTCCAGCCATCGTTTACTCCGTACATCTCCTGGATCAGGGCGTGTGTTTCAGGCTCCTCGGGCCACACATCCCATTTCTCCTTGGCGATAAATTTCACCTTTTGGTACCATAAGTAGTGGCTCAGGGTGATCCCCTCGTTCTCTTGCAATGATTCGAAGTCCCTGAATTGCCCTTCCTCAAACATATCTCCCCACGTGTAGATGCCGAAGTTTTCCCATCTCCTCATTGTTGGTAGGTCGCCGGGGACTTTACACATGTCTGCTAGGATGGGGGTTTCGGGTGAGTACGAGTGTTGCAGCCCCAGCATAGAGTTAACCTTTTTCCACACCTGTCGACCCACCTGTACTATTATGAGCGGGTCGGGAGGCCCCATTTTGTTGTTCCATATCAGTTCTTTAGGGTGTAGGGGTGAGGTTAGTTGGCAGAGGAGGTTTGTCTCAGCTGAGGGCTCGTCGCTCAGCCATTTGGCGACATGTGTTAGTTGGGCCGCTAGATAGTATCTTCTGAAGTCCGGTAGTTGGATACCGCCTGCGGAGTAGGGAAGTGTGAGGATGTTCAGTGCAAGCTTGTGCCTGGATCGACCCCAAAGAAAATCTTTGATCATGGATTCCAGCTTCCTAAAGAAGGATGGGGGAATGTAAAATGTTATATTGGTGAAGTAATAGAGGAATCTGGGCAATATTATCATCTTGGATATTGCGGCTCTGCCCATCACCGAAAACGGAAGTTTCGACCAAAATTTGGCGGATCTGCGTACCCCCGATAATGCGGCTTCAGTGTTGCTTTCATGAGTGGAGATTGGTGTGTGCTTGATGGTGATGCCCAGGTAGCGGAAGGATTCTGTTTGCCACTGGATTCCAATCTCGGGGAGTTCTTCTGTGCTCTTTCCCCTGAGGCCAGCCAGAGGGAAGGCGGATGATTTCTGCCGGCTGAACTTTATGCCTGAGTATTTCGAAAAGTTGTCTAAGATATCTAGAGCTATCGGGGCATTCGTCTGAGGGTCACGAAGATATAAGAGAACATCGTCTGCGTACAGGGAGATGATGTTGTCTGTACCGGCGATGCTTACGCCCGCGTCGAATAACTGTTTCCTGAAATAAATTGCTACTGGTTCCAGACCTAGGATATATAGCATTGGTGAGAGCGGGCATCCCTGTCTGGTCCCCCTTTGGATAGCCCAGGCCCCTGACACCATGCCCCCTGTTTTGACTCTTGCCATCGGGTTATTATAGAGTACTTTGATCCATCGGATAAAGTGTTCACCCATTCCAAACTCTCTCAAGGTTTCGATTAGCCACTCCCAGAAGATCGAGTCAAAAGCCTTAATGGCATCAAGCGAGAGTACCGCTAGGTCTTCTTTGCTTTCCTCTGTTTGTGCCATTATGTGCTGGAGCCTTCTTAGGTTGGCTGTAGTGTTGCGTCCAGGGACAAAGCTGCATTGGTCTACGTGAACCAGGGAACCTATCACCTTTGAGAGCCTCTTGGCCAGTATGGTCGTAAGTATCTTGCTATCGTAGTTTAGAAGTGCGAGTGGGCGATATGAGTCACATTTTTCAGGCGGTTTACCAGGTTTGAGCATTGGCACTATGAGGGTTTCTCTCATGGTGCTTGGTAGTGTGCCCGTCTCAAATGCCTCCGCATAGACTTCATACAGTATGGGGGACAGGATCTCTCCGTATGCCTTGTAGAACTCAGGGGTAAGGCCGTCGGTTCCAGGGGTCTTGCATGTGGAGAGGGATCTAATCGATTCGGTTATGTCTTCGATAGTAATGTCCTCTCCTAGCAATTTTCTTTGCTCCTGATTCAGTTTTGGTAGGCCGACTTCTTCCAGGGTGTCTCTTATGTCTGCTTCGGGAATTTGGTCATTGTGAGCATACAGTTCGGCATAGAAGTCGGTGAAGACCTCATTTATTGCTTGCTGTGTTCTGTGGACTGTGCCATTATCGTCCCTGATCGCTGTAAGGGCCCGCTTCGGATGTTCCTTCCGGCATAGCCAGGCTAGTATCTTGCCTGGTTTATCTGCCTCCTTGTGAGCTCTCATGGTGCGAGTGGAGAAGTCAAATTTCGAGAGCCTTTCCCATGCGGTTCTGCATTCCTCCCTGATCTCCCTCAGCTTGATCTCTGTCTCAATTGTGGGAGGGGAATTGTTTTCAAGGTGCCTGATCTTTTCCTCCTTGGCTTCTAACTCCTTTCTTAGTTGCTTCCTAATTCCACCCGCCTCAGCTATCACCTCTCCTCTTGTCACCACCTTCAATGCTTCCCAGAGAGTGCTCCATTTTTCAACTGATCCCTTATTGATTTCCACATACTCTTCTAGTTTCTCGGCCAGGTGCTCCCTGAATACGGGGTCAGTTAGTGTCTCCACTGGCATACGCCACGTTGGGATGGGAGGTAGGGGGGGGCGCAGGCGGAGTTGTATTATTAGCGGGGAGTGATCCGAAACTGATCTGCCCAGGTACTCCGCCGACTCGACCCGAGGGGTCAGCTCGTCATTTATAAAGAGGTAGTCTATCCTGGTGTGCAAGTTGTGAGGGGCCGAGTAGAATGAATAGGATCTATCCGTGGGGTGAAGGTCCCGCCAGGTGTCAACCAGGTGCAAGTCCTCGATTGTTCTGTGGAGGGCCCGAGCAGGGAGGTAATTGTGCGATTGTGGGGTGGTGGATCTGTCCATTTCCGCATTCATGACGCAATTGAAATCGCCTCCCCACAGCAGAGTGTGGTCCCTGTGAAGCATGACTTTGGCGCACAGCCCCTTGAGGTAGGAAGGTATGCCATGTTGGGGGAAGTATGAGTTCACTATGCATATTCGATTGCCCTCCAGCATGCCCCATACCAGCAGGTATCTGCCTTCCTTATCCGATTCTACCCCCAGCTGTTGGAATGGTGTGTCCGGGCTCACCCATGTGTATACTCCTCTTGCATACTTCGAGCATGATGAACCATTACCTTGTCCCCCCCAGTAATTTGTTAGCTTATCTGCAGAGTCGGCAGTGAGGTGCGTTTCTTGTAAGAGGGCAACTGATACCTTCTTCCTCTTTAGGTAAGATTGTATTCGATTTCTCCGGAGATAGGACCCCATCCCCCTTACGTTCCATGTGATTACCCTAAGTTTTGGCGCCATTGCTTGATTGTATTAATTGTCGGGGAGAGGTATATGTCCTCCCTGTGGCTCGTTCGCTTGTTATTGTGAGCCATGGTTGGTTCTGGTCGCGTGGAGTGGTTAACTCTGTTGGTTAGTTTTGGGTTCGATTCCATTTGGTCAAAGGTCCTCAGAGTCAAGGCAGTTAAAACAGTACTAACTTGTGTGGAACAATTATAACTGGTGCACCCAGCAACTGACACAACGGTGGAGTGCTCGGGTGCTCTCGCGCCGCCTGTCACAATCCGGGTGTCTGGCGCGAGTAGGTGAGTGCTGGCAACTGGCCTGCACTGATCTTTCGTAGGGTCGTGGTCTGTGTTCATGTGTGGTAGATCTGGCGAGCCCCGCAGTCATTTAGCTTCTCACATTGTAGTTTTGCTTCTAAGGTTGGGGTCTCCTGATCTCTCAGGTGTTTGTGGGAGGGTGCAAGCACCTGTGTCGGGGTGTATTGCCCTCATCCTTGGGCACCTTCATTGTGTTTCCCATGCGGGGATTCGACAGGAACCTCGGCCAGGTTATTATGTTCCATCCACATGTTGGCCGCGGCTGGTGTCTCGAGAAATATTGCTTTTCCTTTATAGATTACCTTCAACCTGGAGGGATAGAGGAGCATGTATTTTAGGTTTAGTTTCCTCAGCCTGGCCTTGATTGGGACGAAGGAGTTCCTCGCTCTTTGTACCGACTGAGTATAATCGGGGTATATCGTGATTCTTGAGTTGCCTCGCTCTATCTCTCCTCCCTCCCTCGAGAACTTCAGGATCACCTCCCGGTCACGGAAGTTGAGGACCTTCGCTATGATGGGGCGAGGGTAGGAGCCTGGTGGGGGGGGGTTTCTGGAGCGATCTGTGAGCTCTCTCTATGGCGAAGCCCTGTGAGAGATTTGCCGCCCCGATCTCTTGCTGGATTAGGGATTCAACGAAGGCCGTCGGATCGGAAGTCTCCGTCCCCTCCGGTACGCCCAGTATCCTAATGTTGCTGCGTCTAGCGCGGCCCTCCGCCTCCTCGGACCTCGCCTCCAGCAGGGCTACCTTATGTTGAAGGTCTGCGAGTTCTGTTTTCATGGCTGCCGATTCAGTTGCCATATCCTCCTGAGAGGACTCCACAATGGTGACGCGTTCCGTTAGGTTGCGGGCATCTTGCCTTATCAGTTGGATGTCGGCTTTTACTTCACCGATCTTCGTGTCTATAAATGATTTTAGAGCCTCAATCGCCCCCAGCAGTTGATTGTGTCTGGTGTCCTGGCTATCCCGTGTTGCCAGGTCGTCCGATGTGGTCTGGGTGGTGGGGTTAGATTTCGCCGTGACAAAAGGATCTAGGGTGGCATTTTTGGCTTTGTTTCTTGCTGTGGCCATTGTGGATTGTCTCGGGCCTGGTTGAGGCAGGCGGACTCTCTCGCTTTTTTTCCCCCGGGTTGATTTTGGTGCGTAGTGGTGCGGGGATATTAAGTTTTATTTGATCCAGGGTCTGGGTGCCCAGCGGATGTGGCCGCCCTGCTTTAGTGGGACAGGAGACAGTGGGGCCCGGGTTGTTCAGGGCTGCAACGTTGCTCGCATTGTGGGTCTGGTCCCTTGGTGTGGTAAGGTTGGTTGGGGGGGATGCAGGAGCAGGGAGTTCAGTGGGAGCGCCGCGGTGTGGGCTCTCAGTATTGCTCGGGGTGAGCAGGCGGGGACCCGCAACCCGGTGAATAGGTGGTCGGGCCTAGCTAGGTGTGACCCAGCTCGGACACTGTGGCGAGGTCTGATCCCAAGGAGGGAGAGGTCTCACCTGTGAGTGTTATGGTCCGGGTATATCTGGAGACAGCCGCCGGCCCAGGTCGAGGAATGCAGGCCTGGGGGCTCCGCTCGCCGGGAAGTTGAAAGTCGGGGTCGCGGTAGATGGCCCTGAGGATCCGGTGGTCTTGTCTCGGAGGTCCTCCCCCAGTCGCACTTCAGCTACGTCGTTGCGGGCACCGGGCGCTCAGTCTTGGCCCCCAGCCTGCGTATCGATAGGGCCCAGCAACACTCTGCACCTCTGGGCGGTGGGGGGTAGTGGGAGAGGCGTCCGAGGGGCCGGGATCAGGTCGCTTCGGGGTGCGCGCTCCTCTTCCGCTCAAATCGCCACAGCCGCCATCTTGGGAGTCCCTCATGGAGTGCGGGGGGCGCCCGACCGGAGCGTCCCAGTGGGCCCCGGAGCTCCGATTTTTGTCGGGTCAAATCGTCGGGTGTAGTCAATCGCCTGATGTACGGCTACACCGAAGGCTGGGTGCTGCAGGCAGCCCGCACCCCCCAAATCGAGCAGTGAATGCGTGGCTCGCTGGTCCCGCGCGCCTCCCTCAGGGGACAGGGGGGGCCGGGCCGAAGCGTCGGGAATGCTCCCTGGTCTCCGATTTTCGTCGGGAGAAGTCGTAGGTTGCAGCTAATCGCCTGATGTACAGCTGCTCCAAAGGATGGACTGTATTGCTGGATTTTTAGTGCCCAAATCAGGATCGGACTGCGCGGCTCGGCCGGAGCTCAAGGGAACCGCGTCCTCACACCCTGAGCATCAGGCCACGCCCCTTCCTGGAACAAACATCTTTATAGTTGATATACAACCTAGCCAAGAGAAGTATAGCCCCCTTTATTTGGTGAGGTCTTTTTGAGCGAAATAAGTCTGGGTAGTTGGCATTGTAAAGTCCCGAAAGGCTCAGTGTCTAAGTATTGAATAACGTTTTCTGCCTACCTAAGCCAAACTGCTTCTTGAAATTATGCAAGTTGCCCCCTTCATGTTCAAATGTAATGTCTCTGATCTGAACTAATTTATTTTGAATGCCGAGACCTCCCAGGAGGCCCTCCGTTACTTTAGTAACAGCGTCATGGATTCTGCCAGGTCTTAGATAGCCAGGATTATGTCTTCAGTAAATAAACGTATCTTGTGTTGAGTTTTGCCAATCCAGAACTCTTTTATAGCTATTATTATTATTATTATTATTATTATTATTATTATTATTATTATTATTAATAATAATATAATTATGATATTTATTGGGTGCAGACCTAGCTTCGGGTAGCATGGATTGCTTTATAATCATAGTGGGGAGAACACATTGAGGGAATCCGAAAAAAAGGGAGCAGGGAGCTATCAGCAGGGGAGGGTGGGAAATTAGCAGCAAGAAATCTATAAGCAACCAGGGAAGGAAACCGTGAGGAGCACATCACTGAGTCTCAGCTATGGTGAGGAGTGGCAGGTGTGTAGACCTTGGTGCTAGGGAGGAGCCAAATTACTCCTTAATTTCTTGAAAATGGCTCTATTGTTAAAGCAAAGATTGAAGGGCCAAAATTAAAGGATCTGAATGTTTCTTCCAGGTCCACTCTATCAAGTGGTTTTCTATCATCTAATGCTGATAATACATAGAGTACTAGGGTTCATTGTGCCTTATCTATCAGGATCAGCTGTTTTATACGCCTTATATTATCAAATGTGTTCCTTTGAATCCTAACTGGTCCGGATCTATCAAAGACAGCAAAAGCCGTTCCAGTCTGTCTGCTATTATCCTAGTGAAGAGATGAATATCTAAATTCAGGAGGGAA
Source organism: Ambystoma mexicanum (assembly GCF_040938575.1). Classification (NCBI taxonomy): domain Eukaryota; kingdom Metazoa; phylum Chordata; class Amphibia; order Caudata; family Ambystomatidae; genus Ambystoma; species Ambystoma mexicanum. The sequence goes on along the minus strand of NC_090922.1, from coordinate 1,350,595,495 downwards.
ATGGACCTGTATGAGTGGCAGAATTTTTGATTATTGCCAAGCTTGGGAATTAGTATGATACTGGCTTTTCATCATTAACTCTGGTATGTCTTTCCCCTGTCTTAAAGTATTGTATAGACCTATTAGTGCTTTTATATTTAGTGGTGCAATTATTTTATGAAAAGAGGCAGTGAACCCATTGGACCGCAGTCTTTTGTTGCTCTTCAAATTCTTTATCACCTTCCTAACTTGTCATTGATTGCGGCTTCCAATTTTTGTCTATGTTCCTCCGTTAAAAAAGTGAGGTGTATTTTTTCAAACTTTCCCACTGATTCCCCTCGGTCTGCTTCATATAATTTCCCATACATTATTTCAAACGCTCTATATGTATCTCTCTCCTTTTTACTTTTTTGTTAACCTTTTTGTCCATAATGCATTCCATATATGCCTTCCTTTTGCGCCTAAGTCTATGGGCCAGGAGCCTTTCTGCCATGTTTCTGTGTTCAAACAAAGATTCCTTCAGTCAGAGATGTTTCTCTGCCTCATTCCTGCATAACAAATGCTTCCATGCTGTTGCTAGGGCCTTAAGGTTTTTCCTTGATGGGTTCTGTATATCTTTTCTATTTCATTGCATCAGTTCCTTTGCTAGAAGCTCCTCCTCTTTATTTCAAATGTTCCTAAGGTATGGCAAAACAGATATTAGCTCTCCCCTCACTGTGGCCTTCAAAACTTCCCAACGTAGGTCTAGGGATGTCTCCTGTTCCGTATTATTTTGTAAGTAATCCCTCACAGTATCTTAGTCCATCTTCCGGGCCTTTCTCTTCTTGTTTTTCACATTTAAATCCAAACATGCCTCCACTATGCTATAATCGCTAAGTGTAGAAGGTACAATGTTACTGCTATATTTTTTTTTATTTTTTTTAAATGTTTTATTGGTTTTTACAAACCTTTAAAATAAGTACAACATATTCACAAACATGTATACACATGACAAAGACCAACAGTACAGCTATTTCCATAACTCCCTCGTCTGACCTAAGATACAAAGTTTCACCCAGTGGTAATACTTGCAAAGACTGTTCCTTCTGTTGGTGTCAAACAGTTTTCAATTTTTTCCAACAACCTCGTTAGGGGAAGAATTAATTTTAAGTCGGTTCCCTGAAACATTAAGTTCCAACAATCATCTGCACACAAGGATGGATGATCTAAGCTCCAAGGACCCAGGTGGATTGACCTCTCAGATCTTAATTTGGTGCAAAATAGTACCAGATGTTTAAGTGATTCATTTGTTCTTAAGCACGGCTTACATTCAGGTTCCAAATGTCCATAACCCTTCCCTCAGTGAAGCCGGTCGACAGTTTTAAACATGTTCAGTCGAAACAATATGAACAACCTTCGGGCCTGCGGTTCGGGAAACAAAGTCACATAGCGCTTTTTAGGCAGAAACCTGTGCAGTTCCCTCTGGGACCACTGCAAAAGATTTAAGACTACAGGTGATGGCAGTAAACCCACTTGGTAGCAGTCTGCACCGCACAGATTCACTGTGGTAGCTGTGGCTGAGCAGCCAGACTTCCCTCAAGAAGAGTTAGGCAGTATACAGAGGATACAGAATAGGTACAGAGGCACAGTAGCACAAGCAAACACTAACCAGAGCTAGGAGTAAAAGTATAGACTTATTTATTAAAGGTACACTCATAAATTACACTAGCACACTAGAAAAGATAAGAAAGTCAAACACAGTTACTATTACTCATATGTACATCCCTAATCATTTGTTGGACAATTCTAAGTTAACACCACTTATTTCCAAACAGAGGTGAGCGCTTAACGTTAGATGACACTCCAACAAGTATTACCAAAAGGGAGGGAAAAGGCAGAAATAAAGAGAGCAGTAAGGTAAAACACTTTTCACATAAGGTTAGCAAAGGCAGTCAATGGTGGAACCAGGAGAATTAGTTCGGGGCCCGCTTTAGAGGGAGCCAGGCGAAAAATGTGCCCCAGATCACACAATGTCCTCAGTCTTTGCAGGTGAGAGAAAAGGTTTTACTACGGTTCTGAAAAGTTTAGTTAGGGTGACCCAGGCCTACCCAGGTTCGAGAGCCGAGGGCTAAATCTACCCCGTACAATCGGTGGCAAGGGAGGCCGGGCGGATCACAGTACCTTTAAACGTGGAAAGATTCCTCCAGCGGTGGTAGTCGTTCCTGGTAGTGGGTGCAAGTCGCGGCGTCGTCCCGAGGAAGAGGTGATCTCGACGGGGAGGAAGGCTGCAGGTCGTTGCACTACCAGGGATGAGGCCAGCCGTGGAGTTCTCCGGTCACAAAGGATTTTTACCCCTCTTTCGCGGTTGAGGTAAAAAGTGGTATCCCGGTTGCCGGGGTGCTTGGCACAGGCAAGGCGGCCACGAGATGCTTCGGGACGGCGAAAAGAAGGCAGCAACTGGTTGTCCCCACCAGTTAAGGGAAGAAGACTCTCCGGCGGGAGATCTCCTCTGTCGTCGGGAAAAGTGGTGAGACGGTTCTGCAGGGCTTCACCGGTGGTGTCGTCTTGGCAGGACGGCTCGGCTTCTCCCTCTTCGGCTTCTTAGGTCCTGTGGCGACTTCTGAAGTTCCAGTCCCCAAAGCCCTGCTTTTATGCAGCAAACCCCCATTCACCCAGCCTAGCTGTCACTCAAACATGCTAAGTGGTGAGCCGGCCGGCTCACCACTTGGGCCAATCAGGACGGAGTGCGACTTGAGTTACCAAGGTAACTCAGTCCAGGGTGCCTAAATCCCCCTCCACCCCTCCTAAGTACCCTAGACAGAGTGGCACCACTTTCGAGGGCTTCTGTGGAGAAGCCCGCCAAAAGTGGAACAAAGGGCTCCACTTTGGGTCAGAGTTACAGAGGTGAACACCAACGCCATTTTAGAATCAAGTTTTGGCAAAAAATACCAACCGGAGTTATAATAATAAAGAAATAACCCGGCGGTATGTTCAAGGCTACCGTAAATAAATAAATAAAGGTATTAGCCTAAAACAATGGGAAATCCCATAGGAAAATATTCGCGGTCGAATATAAAAAGTAGTTTCCACTGCCACCAGCCAAAACTCGATGAGGGGGGACGGAGACGTGCCCCCTCGACTAACAGACCCCGGGGCAATGGAATTGCCCCGGCCAGTACGTCCACAATATGATGGTTTGTACTGGTTCTGTTCAGGATTTGAGACTAGTAAAGTCAATGGTGACTTTACAGACCCTGGGAGACAGTAGTCAGTCCCAGGGTATGGAGTCTATGTTGGGGGGTCCCTAGGACACCCCTGGGTTACGGCACTGAGGGTGCTGTGTAACCCATTTCACATAAACATATGAGGCCCTATGGAGTACAAGACCCCATAGCCCATTCAACACAAGGCAAACCAAAGAAACACACTTCAAACATGTCCAAGAGTGAGGGTAAAAGAGTCTCCCTCTTGGCAGGAGAGAAAAAATAAACCCAGAAAATCCAGCAAAGCTGCTGGGGGACTCAATAGGTTAGGAAATTCGGCCTAAACAGAGAATTCTCCCTAACACTCGCCCCCCACCCCCCAGACTAAGGGACAGGAGGATTTAATCCACTCCTGGATGAACCTCATACCTCTAGTCGATGACATACATCCTAGAGAGTCCATCAGCATTTTGATGGTGACACCCTGACCTGTGCTCAATGGTGAAATCAAACCCTTGGAGGCAGATTGACCATCTCAATAGTTTTGGATTTTCCCCTTTCATTTGCATTAACCATCTCAAGGGTTGGTGGTCAGTCTGAATGACAAAAGTAGAACCATACAAGTATGGCCTAAACTTCTTCAGTGCCCACACAATAGCAAAGCATTTTCTTTCGATTGTTGCCCACCTTGTTTCAGGTTCCTTCAGTTTTCTACTGATGAAGCAAATGGGGTGTTCCCTACCCTTCTCATCCAGTTGGCTAAGAACTGCACCTATACCTACATTGGAAGCATCAGTTTGTACAATGAAAGGTTGGTGGTAGTCAGGAGCTCTGAGTACTGGGGCTTGGCAGAGAGCTTTCTTCAGGTTTTCAAAGGCCTGATTGCATTCCTCCGTCCATTTGACCTTCTTAGGGAATTTTGGAGAGGAGATCACATTCAGAGGAGAAGCTATGGTCCCATAGTTCTCAATGAAATTCCTGTAGTACCCAGTGAGGCCTAAGAAGGCTCTCACCTGGGTCTGAGTAGTAGGTGTTGTCCAATTTTGCACAGCTTCAATCTTGCTGAGCAAAGGCCTTATTTCTCCACCTCCTACCTCATGTCCAAGGTAGACCACTTTACTCTGACCAATTTGGCACTTGCTTGCCTTTATGGTCAGATTGGCCTGCTCAAGAGCCTGCAAAACATGTCCTAAGTGGGTCACATGTTCGGCCCAGGAGTGGCTGAAGACTGCAATGTCATCCAAGTATGCCATGCAGAAGTCCTCCATCCCCGCCAGAACTTGGTTCACCATCCTTTGGAATGTTGCAGGTGCATTTTTCAGTCCAAAAGGCATAACCTTGAATTGGTATAGGCCAACTGGGGTAGAAAATGCAGTTTTCTCCTTGGCATGGTCTGTCAGGGCTATTTGCCAGTAGCCTGACGTAAGGTCCAGTGTGCTGAGGTACTTGGCTGCACCAAGTTTATCCACCAACTAATCTGTCCTTGGCAAAGGGTGGGCATCAGTCTTGGTGATTGCATTAAGAGCTCTATAGTCCACACAGAATCTCAACTCTTTGGATCCTGCCTTTGGTACTAACACTACTGGGCTAGACCATGGACTAGTAGAGGGCTCTATTACCCCGAGATCAAGCATCTTCTTGACCTCCCCTTTGATGTGGGTTCTGACATGTTCTGACATTCTATATCCCCTGCTTTTGACTGGCAGGCAGTCACCAGTGAGTATCTCATGCTGTCCCCAAGGGGTCAAGCCTGGTGAAAGTTAGAACAGGGAGGCAAACTGGTTTAACATAGCTTTGCACTCTTCCTGTTGCTCAGGGGTCAGATCTGAAGAGAGATTAACTCCTTCAACCTTTTCGTCCAAAGGTAAGCCTTTCAGGAGGTCGGGTAGAGCTTCACTCTCCTCCTCCTCTTCTGATGACGCTAGGAGCAATGCTCCTACTTCTGGTCTAGAGACATAGGCTTTGAGGCGGTTGGTGTGGAAGACTCTGGGAGCTTCCCTGGGTTTGCCCAGATCCACCAGATAGTTGACCTCTCCAAGTTTTCCCACAACCTTGAAGGGTCCCATCCATTTGTCTTGCAAGGCCCTCTGCCTTGTTGGAAGCATAACTAGAACTAGCTGGTCTTGAGTAAACTCAACCATGTTAGCCTTCTGATCATGCCAATGTTTGATCAGAGCTTGGCCAGCTTTCAAGTTGTCACTTGCTTCTGCCATCATGTGTGACATTCTCCTTCGGAGACCTATCACATAGTCAGTCACTCTGACTGGCTTGGGGGAAGGAGCACTCTCCAACCCCTCCTTAATCAGGGCCAAGGGGCCTCTGACGGGATGGCCATAGAGAAGTTCAAAGGGAGAATAACCCACTCCCTCCTGAGGGACTTCCCTATAAGCAAATAGAAGGCATGGCAGTAGAAGGTCCCACTTTTTCTTAAGGGGTTCTTCTAAGGCACCTATCATGCTCTTCATGGTTCTGTTAAATCTTTCTACCAACCCGTTGGTCTGAGGGTGGTAGGCGGTTGAGAACTTGTAGGTAACTCCGCAGGTTTTCCACATGGCTTTCATGTAGTTGGACATAAAATTGGTCCCCCTGTCAGAGATCACCTCCTTAGGAAACCCAACCCTGGTAAAGATACCAAGGAGGGCCTTAGCCACAGCCTGAGCTGTAACAGTCCTCATAGGAATTGCCTCAGGGTACCTAGTAGCATGGTCTACTACAACAAGGATAAACCTGTTGCCTGAGGAGGTTGGGGGATCAAGGGGACCAACAATGTCAATCCCTACCCTCTCAAATGGGACTCCCACAACTGGGAGAGGCACTAAAGGTGCCACATTCTTGGAACCAACCTTACCAGAAGTCTGGGAGGTATGGCAGCTCCTGCAATACCTATCTACTTCAGCCCCCATTTTTGGCCAATAAAAGTAGAGAGAGAGCCTTTCCTTGGTCTTCTTGAAACTCAAGTGACCAGCCAAAGGAATCTTGTGGGCTAGTTGCAAGAACTGTTGTCTGTTCTCTTGGGGCACTACCAGGCGTTGGTAGGCTCCAGGTTCAGATTCAGTTGGTTCACTGTAGAAGAGGCCATCTTCCCAGTGTAACCTATACTTCCCAGGCTCTTGCCCATTAGCCTGAGAAGCTGCCTGTTGGCGAAGGCCCTCCAGAGTTGGACATTCTCTTTGTCCCTTACGAAAAGCTGTCCTGCTGGGTCCACCTTCTGCCAGTAAAGACTGCAGCTCAGGATGGTCAGCCGGGTCCAGGTCTCCAATAAGTTCTGGGCCTCCTACTAGCTCTTCTTCAGAGTCTAGTTCAACCACACAGGGTTGTACCTCCCTCTCAGCCTCAGCTGGAGGTGGAGTTACAGGTGTAACTTTGGACAACCTCGGGGAAGTCCTTGTTGGAAGCACTGGAGTGCTTGCTGTAGGCTTTTTCCTAGGAGTCTTGGGTGGCCCCTTCGCTCCTGACCTGGTAGTTACTGCAGTAAGTTGTTCCAGTGGGAGAGGAGTGATTTCTGTCATCATCTCCTGAGATAAACCTCGCAGGGTTTTCTCTCTTGCAGATTTGGTGAGCTCCCGTACCCTTTTACTAGGAGGTCTGGGGGTATGGGACACAACTCCCAGAGCTTTCAGGTCATTTCCTAGCAGAACTCTTCCTGGCACTTCACATTGTATACTGACAGGTATCTTCACAGCCATATCATTACACTGGATGAGAACTGGTAACTGGGGACACATCTGCACAGGCCCTCCAGCTAACTTGGTGAGGCATTTGGGTGCCTTAGCAACATCCTCTGCCTTGAAAAATGATTCGTCCACCACAGTTATGCTGGCCCCAGTGTCCCTGATGGCAGGGGTCTCCTGACCATTCACGTGGACACTGTCCTTATAATACTCTTTAGTATTATCTGGGATAGAATTATACACATCTAAATTTTGTTGTTCCCACAACCCCAGAGAGACTAAAGAAACACTGGCTGAGACTCCAGTGGGTTCATCAGCCAGTGGTAGAAAGTTTCCACTTGCCATAGTGACTTCCTCCTCTGGAGCGAAGGCTAAGGAGACAAGTTGGACCCCGGAAGGTTTACCCTTACATCTGGGATCTCCTTTCACATGGTCAGTAGCCTTACAAACATAACAGGCCCCAAAGGTCCTTTGGAATGGAGGCTTGTTCTGACCTCCTTCTGGTTTAGCACCAGAAGGTATATTACTCTGCTGTGGTTTCCCAGGTGGCTTACCCTTATGGTTTTGTTTGGGGCCCTCTTTGGAATTAGGATTATTAGAATTCTCTTTGGAGTCTTTCTTAGGCTGTCTTCCCTCATCCTTCTTCTGAGTTACCCCAGAATCCTTGTGAGTAGCCCGGTTGGCAACCCACAAGTCAGCAGCCCTAGCTAGCTTCCTAGGATCTAACTCCTGTGAATCAGCCAAGTGCTGTCTGAGCTCAGGAGAGCAGGCATCATAAATTGACTCCATCATTACAAGATTTCTCATTCCTTCATAAGTGTTCACCTTGTAACCCTTAATCCATCCCTCTAAGTTTTTCAGCCCTTCACACAATCAGATAGCCCAAGGGGTACCATCATGCTTTTTGAGGCTCCTAAACCTCTTAAGATACTGGGAAGGGGTTTTCCCAAACCTAGCTATCAAAGCTAGTTTCACACATTCATACTCTTTCCTATCCTCCTCCCCCATCTATCTAACTCCATTACCACATCAGTTGCAACAGGGGGAAGCCTAGAGAACAACCAGGTGAGTAACTCATTGCCTGTGATGTTCTGGAGCCCATGATTATACTCAAACATAGACAACCAATCCAACACATCCAACTTAGGCTCATACATACCAATCAATTCCTTAGGCATCTGGGGTCTTTTAGGACTGGAACTTCTAGAGGAGCCAGAGAGAGAAGCATTCTCAACAGACAGTTTCTTCATTTCTAGCTCATACTTGAGCTCCATTTCCCTTAGCCTTAGTTCTTTGTCAGTTTGAGCATTAAGTTTCTTGTACTCTAATTCAAGTTTCATTCTCTCTAGTTCAAAGTATTGAGGGCTAAATGTGGGACCTGGCAAAGGTCCAGTAGGTACAGCTGGTAGAGCAGACAGAGGCCTAGAGGGACTATCTACAACAGTTCCATCCTCTTCTTCTGGTTCTGACCCAAGATCATCAATACTTTGTGCCATATCAAGATCATTGCTGCTTTCTACATTTGCTGGAGTGATAGGTCCCTCTAGACCATCCTCCAGACTTTGGTTTTCTAACAACCTTTCTATTAGCTCTATTTTCTTTCCTTTAGTCATGAGATTCTTATGCTTACAGAGAAGTCTTAAACAATCAGCAGTTTTTGTAGCAAGGGACTCTTGACTATAACTTTCCATAGTAGACAGGTTAAAAACGACTTTTTCTTTCTTGTGCTTAAGCTTTGTGGTTAGTTGCACTAAGGTATCTCAAAAGTACTATAAAGTGTATACTCAATACAGATCCCACCGCTGTACACCAGTGTTAGGCAGAAACCTGTGCAGTTCCCTCTGGGACCACTGCAAAAGATTTAAGACTACAGGTGTTGGCAGTAAACCCACTTGGTAGCAGTCTGCACCGCACAGATTCACTGTGGTAGCTGTGGCTGAGCAGCCAGACTTCCCTCAAGAAGAGTTAGGCAGTATACAGAGGATACAGAATAGGTACAGAGGCACAGTAGCACAAGCAAACACTAACCAGAGCTAGGAGTAAAAGTATAGACTTATTTATTAAAGGTACACTCATAAATTACACTAGCACACCAGAAAAGATAAGAAAGTCAAACACAGTTACTATTACTCATATGTACATCCCTAATCATTTGTTGGACAATTCTAAGTTAACACCACTTATTTCCAAACAGAGGTGAGCGCTTAACGTTAGATGACACTCCAACAAGTATTACCAAAAGGGAGGGAAAAGGCAGAAATAAAGAGAGCAGTAAGGTAAAACACTTTTCACATAAGGTTAGCAAAGGCAGTCAATGGTGGAACCAGGAGAATTAGTTCGGGGCCCGCTTTAGAGGGAGCCAGGCGAAAAATGTGCCCCAGATCACACAATGTCCTCAGTCTTTGCAGGTGAGAGAAAAGGTTTTACTACGGTTCTGAAAAGTTTAGTTAGGGTGACCCAGGCCTACCCAGGTTCGAGAGCCGAGGGCTAAATCTACCCCGTACAATCGGTGGCAAGGGAGGCCGGGCGGATCACAGTACCTTTAAACGTGGAAAGATTCCTCCAGCGGTGGTAGTCGTTCCTGGTAGTGGGTGCAAGTCGCGGCGTCGTCCCGAGGAAGAGGTGATCTCGACGGGGAGGAAGGCTGCAGGTCGTTGCACTACCAGGGATGAGGCCAGCCGTGGAGTTCTCCGGTCACAAAGGATTTTTACCCCTCTTTCGCGGTTGAGGTAAAAAGTGGTATCCCGGTTGCCGGGGTGCTTGGCACAGGCAAGACGGCCACGAGATGCTTCGGGACGGCGAAAAGAAGGCAGCAACTGGTTGTCCCCACCAGTTAAGGGAAGAAGACTCTCCGGCGGGAGATCTCCTCTGTCGTCGGGAAAAGTGGTGAGACGGTTCTGCAGGGCTTCACCGGTGGTGTCGTCTTGGCAGGTCGGCTCGGCTTCTCCCTCTTCGGCTTCTTAGGTCCTGTGGCGACTTCTGAAGTTCCAGTCCCCAAAGCCCTGCTTCTATGCAGCAAACCCCCATTCACCCAGCCTAGCTGTCACTCAAACATGCTAAGTGGTGAGCCGGCCGGCTCACCACTTGGGCCAATCAGGACGGAGTGCGACTTGAGTTACCAAGGTAACTCAGTCCAGGGTGCCTAAATCCCCCTCCACCCCTCCTAAGTACCCTAGACAGAGTGGCACCACTTTGGAGGGCTTCTGTGGAGAAGCCCGCCAAAAGTGGAACAAAGGGCTCCACTTTGGGTCAGAGTTACAGAGGTGAACACCAACGCCATTTTAGAATCAAGTTTTGGCAAAAAATACCAACCGGAGTTATAATAATAAAGAAATAACCCGGCGGTATGTTCAAGGCTACCGTAAATAAATAAATAAAGGTATTAGCCTAAAACAATGGGAAATCCCATAGGAAAATATTCGCGGTCGAATATAAAAAGTAGTTTCCACTGCCACCAGCCAAAACTCGATGAGGGGGGACGGAGACGTGCCCCCTCGACTAACAGACCCCGGGGCAATGGAATTGCCCCGGCCAGTACGTCCACAATATGATGGTTTGTACTGGTTCTGTTCAGGATTTGAGACTAGTAAAGTCAATGGTGACTTTACAGACCCTGGGAGACAGTAGTCAGTCTCAGGGTATGGAGTCTATGTTGGGGGGTCCCTAGGACACCCCTGGGTTACGGCACTGAGGGTGCTGTGTAACCCATTTCACAAAAACACATGAGGCCCTATGGAGTACAAGACCCCATAGCCCATTCAACACAAGGCAAACCAAAGAAACACACTTCAAACATGTCCAAGAGTGAGGGTAAAAGAGTCTCACTCTTGGCAGGAGAGAAAAAATAAACCCAGAAAATCCAGCAAAGCTGCTGGGGGACTCAATAGGTTAGGAAATTCGGCCTAAACAGAGAATTCTCCCTAACAGCGCTGAAGAGTATTGAAGGCATGTGCCTCAAGATGTACGTCTCTCATCGAACTGGCAGAAGCTCTCTCCACACAAGTTTCTTCCCAGTCTGCACGCCAGATTTTAAGTTTGGCTGTGTCGGGATTCTCGTGAAGCATATCTCATATTTCTTTAAGATTGCCTCACATATATTTGTCCACATGCAGTCAGCGGGTGAGACGATGAAGACGATATCGAATTGTGGAATCTGCACGCGAGTACAGATCTTACGGTACAGGTTCAATAGACTCCAACATATTCTTGCGTGCAACGATATCAGTGCTAGCTCATATCTTAAACAAGACGTCTTCACACCCCTAGGCAGGGATAGTACCTTAGACCAGAAGCAATTTTCTAAGGAGGCCCAGGTCTCATGAGGACAGCCAAGGGCGTTTTCTGCCCCATATGTCACAACCGGGATGACCTTCTGTTGGTAAAAAGACAAAACCGGTCGTAATGAGAATTTTCCAAATTTCTTGTGAATGATCAATGCCTGGCTCGCTAGTTGTTTACATTTCCTTTTAGTTTCAGTGAGCCAGGGCCCGTCGTTTATAGCAGAGCTTATTGTCATCCCGAGATATTTGACATTTTGAGAGATCTGGAGTGTTTCTTGTCCTAGAGACCATTTTATGCTTTTTCTTTCGGCCACACCACCACCATTCAAGTTCCGCAGGACCAATATTTCACATTTTTTGGTGTTAATAAGTTATTGGATGTGACGTATCGTTGCACAGCATTTAGTTTTCTTTGCAGCCCGATAGGCGTCACATCCATAACGATCAGGTCGTCTGCGTAAAGTAGCCAGCTTAGATGTGTATTTGCGACTTTTGGCGGGAAGGACTTTACCTCATTGATTGCATCACCTATGACAGAAATAAAGAGGCTAAATATTGCTGCGGCTAAAGGACAACCCTGTTTAACTCCGTTAAAGGTGTCAATTTTAGCAGATAATAAACCTGATTAATCCAAGCGGACTCGAATGGAGGTCTTCGTATGAAGTTCTCTAATGGCGGATGTTAGGTCCAACGGGCACCCCCAACTCTTCAATTTTGCCCACAAAAGCGCTCTGTCAATGGTATCAAATGCATAGGAGAAATCTATAAATGCTAGATACACCTTTGTATTTGATTTTATGGCCTCCATTTTGATTATATTTAGCAATATTAGATTTAGTGAACAACCCACTTGCTTTATAAAACCAGATTGACGTTTGTCCACACGGGTTGTTGTCATCGACCGGGCTACCAGTTTTTGTTGTAGCATTGTGGCGTAGATGTTACCTAACACGTCCAACAAGGCCACAGGGCGGTAGTTTTTCGGGTTGGATCTATCACCCTTTTTGAAAATGGGTACAATAATCGCACACTTCCAAGATTTTGGAGTCTGAAGAGTTGTAACAATCCTTTTAAAGAGCGTCTCACAAAACTCTGCCCATAACTCTGGGTACTGTTTAAAAGTAAAGTTGGTGAGCCCATCAGGGCCTGGTACGCGCACATTTTTTGCTTTTTTAATTATTGCCACTATATCATCTTTTGGAAAGGCTAAGTCCCAGGGTTTGCACACTTCCTTTAATGGGCTTTCCGATGTCTCAGTTGAATGATATAAGGCTCCAAAGTGGGATATCCAATCAGCTTCTGATACCGTACATGCCTGTATAGCGCTTTGAGCGACATGCAAGTTGTTAATGAGGCTCCAGAAATCCTTGGTGTTTTTGTTTTGCAAGGTCCTCAGCATTTGTTCAGCGTCATTTTGCATCATGACATGCTTATGTGATTTTACCCAGTTTTTGTAGCTTTGTTTTGCAACTTTAACTGCTTGAAAACGGGCATGTTCATCTAGCAACTTAGATCGTTTTAGCTCACTGCTTACCAAGAGCTTATGTTTCAAGAGCTCTAAGTCAAAGCTATGAACATGTACATAGGACTTATTTTTAAGGCCCGTCTTTTTAGGTTTAAATTGCATTAGCAGTTGATCGTATTCAAGAGTACGGCTAACATTACAGTACTCGCTTGTTAGTTGTTCGAGGTCGTGCATGTCCAGTCTCAGACGGACTCTGTTTGATTCAACCTGAATTTTGTGCTGCCACATAGTGACTGGCACTTTTAGTTTAGTTAATAATTCTGTTAACAACATATCATGATCGCTGTTAGTTTTCTTTATGACCTTCATTGACCTAATTTGCGGATGTAAAGGTTCTGATACAAACATGTAGTCGATTGTTGAGGCCAAACCTTCCCGATGCCAGGTATGGGTTGGTGGTATGTCGTTGAGGATGTTCCCGTTTAACAGTTGAAAGTTATGGGGCGGCCATTTCTTCTGTCCATGATTGTATTAATAGATTTTTCCCCGCGTCCGATGATTTAAACAGGTCGATGTTCAAGTCACCACAAATAATTATGTTGGCCCATCCGGATTCCTCCATCAAAGGATCCAATAATTCCATTAGTTTGTCTATAAAGACTTGTTTTCCGGCCCTTTTATGGTTCCAATACATATTTACCAATGTTATTAGATCAACACTGGTTCCTAAAGGGCCAAGCAGTTTGATGGAGGTTACCTGGATAAATGGAGAGTGATTGATTGAATTTACAATCCTCCAGCCCGAAGATCTTCTGAGCATGGTGACTAAGCCTGCCATCGGGTGACTTTTTAAGGATTTAATTGCTGGGTTTAACACGACTTCAAAGTCAGTAGTGACTGGTGCTTCACTTAACCACGTTTCCTGTAAGAAAACAATCTGCAATTGATCAAGCCAGTTTGAATTGAACAAGTGCAGGAACCCACGTGTGTTCCAAGAAGCGAGACTACACACATCCTGCGCTGTCTCCTTATGGCGTTATTGTTGTTTCTTGGTGTTCAGCGCCTCAGACAACCAGAGCCACTCATGATTTCTCGTAGCGGATTTCTCAGAGTGGTCACTCGGCTGCTCAGTTGGAGCCGGACATTTATTTCCATTGATTGTTATAGTAATCTTGTCTTTATGAGGAGCCCTTTCCATGACCAGTGTCGATGGTTCCTGAGCGGGATGCATTGATAAAGGGTTGTTTTTATCCACTGTTTCATCCATATGGAGTCCAGGGTTTAAGCTTGATTTCAGTTCAGGTTCGGTTGGTTTTGTAACTGTCAACGTTTTGGTTATCAGATCCCCCACCTGAGAAGTACAACGAGCAGTGTCGTCCACTCTAAGATCCAGTGAATGGTGAGCCTCATTGAGCTTAAAAACGTCAAAACCTAAGGAAAACAATGCTACATTCGCATACAAAATAGTAGACGCAATCAATGAAGATAAGACGTGGAAAGCGACTTTGTCGTTTCTGTTCTCGTTGAAAAATTCCACGATCTTCAAGTCGTTGGAGCTTATTGCTCATACGATGGCACCAGGTGAAGTAATCTAATCGTGTTACTTCGATTCAGAATTAAGTTGTCAGAGGGTTCCAGACTCTTGATTATTAATTTGTGAACCGGGGTTGACTGCTTTGAGCTTCTAGATGACAATCCCTTAACGGATTGGAAGCGTTTTTGCAGGCCTTTTGGATTGTGTTTTCGGCCTGTACGTCCACTTAGTTCACGATGTTCAAAAGGACTTTGTTGCACTCCTTTCTTCTCGAAGGACGCAAGAATCGATGATACACGAGAGCGGGACCCTAGTTCCTCAATGCAGCCAAATTGACGAGCTCCAGAATTCTGCATCCTTTTTTCGTGTAAAGTTAAAAAGACCGGACTAGCTGGAAAAGTTGGTTGTAGAGGCAGACTGCCGTCCTCGATGATGATGCGACAGATTCTGCCATGGGCATTCGGTTCCTGTCGTGGTGATTGCAGAGGCTCCTTTAAGTTGTTAGAGAGATTAGATTAAGCTCCCTTATGGGCATACTAAGTGCCTGAAGCTCTTTTAAGCTGCCCAGTGCGTTAGTGATCATCCCGCCCTTAATACTGTTCGACTCAACATTCTCTGATGGTTCAGGTTTGTTGTCAAGGTCTATGTAGTCATTGTCTTCATAGGTTGATAGGTTTAAAAGCTCAGTTGGTATATCCTGAGCTGTCCCTGCTGAGATATCTTTTTCTTCAATTGTGGGGATGGCCTTTACAACAGGTGTATGCTGGAGATGAAGACTTGGTTGAGACGACGCCATTATGCATTTATTAATGCTACTAACCACATTTAAGTTCCTCAGGAACTTCCGGGCCCCCTGTAGAGATTTGTTTTTCCTACTCCTTTGATTTTTAGTTTTTTTCATTTGGTTTAAAGGTTGCTCCATAACAGGTTTTGGTAGAGGCGGAGTCGGCAAGATTTGATGGCCCCCATTAAAGATTGGGTAAACGGTCGGTTGCGTCACAGCAGGAACCTTTGAAGGAGTATTAGTGACTACATCCACACACAGATCCACCTGCGAAGAAGAGGCAACCTGGAAGTCAAGTTGCCCTTGGTTTGAACTGCTCCGGGCTTGTTCAAATGCAGTATTGAAAGAAATGTCTACAGTAGAGGCGGTAGGGCATCTCACAAAAGGTTGTGTATCCTCATTTCTTGAAGGTAGCGTCTGCACGTTTGCTGATTTCAAGACAGGAACCCTTATATCACTTGAGTCGGGTAGCATTACCGGTTGTATCGAAGGCGTATCGCTTGATCTTAATAATGGTCCACCATCCACAGACTTAGGGATGGCCCCTTCTGAAATAATGTGTGGGGCATGATTTCCTCGTTCCTCGCCATTCCGGATCTCTGAAGTGCTGTCAGGCACGAATGTTTCAGGATGGCACAATCTGTTTATGACACATCTATCAGATTTAAATAACGAGAGGGCCTCTCTCACGACTTCAGCCAGTAGTTTCTTGTCTATAGTGTCGTTTTTCCTTTGATCGTTTAAAAGAGTAAAGGAGGCATCAAACCTCTTGATTCCTTCATGTTGTTCCTGATATGAACGATCGCACACTTCTTCCAGATGGATCAACTTGGAGTACAGTAAAGCCACCGTTGTCGATAGATCCTTAGTTGCTTTGTGTATACTTTCATACAGTTTCATTAACGGTGCCAAGGAGATGGCTGTTGATGAGATCAGAATGGCTTGTAAGTCGTGAGGTAAAACCAGAGTGTTTTTATCAGGGATGGACTTGCGAGCCTGATGAGGTCTTGTGTTTGATATAGAGGCTTCTCTGGCTTGTCGAATTTTTGGAAACAGACGTTCCATCAATGAGGAATCCTGAGACTCCCCAAGAAGAGACCCATTCCTGCCGGGAGACTGTGGGATAACCATAGACAAGTCATTGTCAGCCATAGCTTTCTGTGTCATGATGCCTACCCCCCGGGGACCCAGACCAAGTCCAGCAACCCCGGAAGCAGGCATCAAGTTACCCCAAGCAAGCCCAACAACCCCTGCTAGGGGCTATTTGGGTGCAGTCCTGGCGCCTATGGTGCCAGGCTCATATGGAGAGTCAGTCCTGGCGCCATAGGTGCCAGGCTCATAGATTAAAACTTACCTGATGCAGACCAAAAGAGGCTTGGAAGGGACTATTTTACTTAGGGACTATTTTTTTTACTCGGGTGGGGCTGGGGAGGAATACTTACCTGGGACTACTTTGAAGGCTATTTAAACCACGCCTGAAGAGCAGCACAGGCTTCGCGTTATTCTGCATCCAGCAGCGAAACGCTCACCGTGCATGCAAGTCTGCATCCAGTCTTCTGCCACGCCCGCCTCGAGTTTGGAGCTCCTAGAAAAAGGGAGAAAGAAGGAGAAAAGGTTAGAACAAGAGCAATACCTTTGATCCTTACCTGAATTCCCGATTCATCGCGCCTTCGAGCTGGAACAAAGAAGTTATTTTATGCGCGTCGCCTCACCTGCTGCAGCGCCGCGCTGAACTCACCAGCCTTCGCAGCATCTTCACATTTCACCGCATCTTCCTGCATGTTCCCGCCGCACTCCGGCACTTAAGGAGATGACAAGAACAGCAAGGTGAGCCAAGGGAATACACAGAGGAATACCCCCCATACACTTACCTGATTTTACCACCGGGGGTACTATTCATCTTCACAGGTCGGCGCTGCTTCCACTGCATCCTAGCCGAACCCCGGCCCCTAAGGGGAAACAAAAAGACAGCAAGGTGAAACAAGGGACTAACAAGGGGAACCCTCCTCACCACAAAATACTTACCTGATTTTACCGCCGGAGGCATTATGCCCCGAGACTTCATACTTTCTCTCAGCGCCTGAATAAGGGAGAAAGCAACAGGTTACATATGGACATTATTTTATCGAACTGTGTTGGATAATATAAATCCTTACCAGAACATTACCGGTTGCCACGAGGAACTCTTCAGTAAGGTCAAGCTGCAAGGAGTCTTGCGGGGAATATCAGAGTCAATATTGTCCTGGAACTCACCAGTGAAGCAACTTGTTATATACGCGCCCCTGCGCTCAATGCAGGATGGAGAGCTCATCTTTTCAAATAATCAGGTGAGACTATAAGAGGGGACATACAAGGTGATCAGTGGGGAGAACAACGGGGTGGGGGTATTTACGCTCAACTCCACGGGCGGTTAATTCCCTTTCTCCACTTGCAGAAGAATATTCCTACGGGCCAAGCAAACAAAGCTAGGTGGGCTAGTCCAGTCCGTCATCTCGGCCCCACGCGTCACATTGGTGGAGATCGCAGCAGTCCAGTCCAGATCGACGACTCTGTGGGAGCCAGGTGAGCGTAACATCTGTTGGCGAGTTGATTACCTCTTTGGGAAGATTGCAGGTGGGTCAGTTCATCGTGTAAATCAGAATTGTTGTCAATATGATCAGTCGTTTTTGTTTGTTTATAGCACACTTTGTGCCAAATGTCTGCGTTTGTCCCGGTTAATTGAGCATTAAATCTTTTAGTTGGATGTTTGTCTATTTTTATTGGAGAATGTAAATGCCCACTCTGAGCGTGGTCATTACATGTTTTATTCATTGATATAAGGTCCGCTAGTACTTTATTGGCAATATCAAGATAGTCTCTTCTATTATCGTTTTGCATGGTACCAGCTTTGTTTTACTCAATTTCTTGATTGCCCCTTATAAAGTCTTGGTGATTGCAGACAATTTGAGGAATTAGATACACAAACACATCATCCAACAGCCCCTCACAGTGAGGGCTGTTGTTCGTTAGAACAGGTGAGCTGGCGTTTAGAGGCGTTTTATGAGGAAAAGTACTAAGATCGCCAGAGTCGCCTGCTCGCACGGGCTTTGGCAGGGAGGCGCCGACTTCAATTCCACCTCTCTCATAAGCATCGGAGCCTCCTGCGACGTCAGAGTTGCCATTATCGATGAATGCTCCTTCTCCCATAAGCTCCAAGCCTCGCCCCTCCTCTACTTCCTTCTGTTTATCTCCTTCGAGCCAATCGGTGTGCACATCACACAAGACTCGTCCCGGCGCAGCAGAGGCTCCACAAGACCCGCCATCGGCGTTAAAAACTGACCTCCTCGTAGAGGGAGGGGAAGAAGCGGGGGAAGAGACGGCACTGCGGACGGGGCTGCAACATGGTAACTCTTCATGCACAACGCTGGCTGCTCTTTTTAGTTCAGCAGCATTTACCTGTGGGGCATTGAGATTTACTGTAATGGGTGCATCAATTGTCAGTGAATGCGAAAAATGAAACCGCATCACCCATGCCTTCAGCGGTAAGACAGTCATTAGGCAGTGACCCCGCCTCATCAACTAGGTCGAGCGGGTCTGCCATGATCGTTATGGTACTGCTGGATTTACTGGGATCAGAACTGCCAGGAAGAGGGGATACACATTCATCTGACGTCGACAAACATGAATAATAACGGCTTACTTTAGTTGCATGACCACGCTGGGTGGGTATGCTGATGACAACACCACTGGCTCCTTCTCACCGTTTTTGGGTGCGGGTCCTTAGGGCTCGAGATGTACGATCCGGCGTGGTCATTGTCTGCAAAAGGTTGAGATGACACCAGCTCACCACTCGCCAAACAGCCTAACAGCCACAAAGTCCACAGCCCTTCGCTCCTCAGGGCTTAGCGCCACAAGGGCGCGCGAGGCGGCCTTAAGTAGTCAGCTGATCCCAGCTTCTACAAACGTTAAAGATACACGCACCTCAGATGGGAATCACGGCAGGAAGGGAATGAAGATGAATAAAATGAGTAGATTCCAATGAAGAGGAGGTCTCCTCCAACAGGCACTCGCCACAGCCTAACAGCCACAAAGTCCACAGCCCTTCGCTCCTCAGGGCTTAGCGCCACAAGGGCGCGTGAGGGGGCCTTAAGTAGTCAGCTGATCCCAGCTGCTACAAACGTTAAAGGCACACGCACCTTGGATGGGAATCACGGCAGGAAGTGAATGAAGATGAATAAAATGAGTAGATTCCAATGAAGAGGAGGTCTCCTCCGACAGGCACTCGCCACAGCCTAACAGCCACAAAGTCCACAGCCCTTCGCTCCTCAGGGCTTAGCTATATGTGTTCTCCAAACATTCTATTAAAAAACATTCTGAAATATGAGCGATGTACATGAGAGTAGTTAGTGTAATCTACCTCATTACTGTTTGAGTACTCCTAAGCATCCATTAAATTATGGTCATTGAAGGATTCCTTAACGTTAGTGGATGCGATGCGAGACATGTCCTTGGCCTCAAGCCCAGGGATCGTATCTCTCCGGGACTGAAATCTCTGCACTGGCTCCCAGTGGCTGCAAGGATTAAGTTCAAAACCCTCTACATTGTCCACAAGGCCTTTTGGGGCTTGGGGCCTCAATACCTTCAACTCTCTTCCTAAATATCTTCCTTCTCGAGCTCTTCGCTCTTCCGCCTCCAACTCCCTCAGGATCAGTCTTTTCTCCAAGCAACGAGTTGGTGGTAGATCTCTTTCTTCGGCTGTGGCCACCCTCTGATCTCGGGCCCAGGTCCCCTCCCCCCGCCAGTTGCACACCTGCACTGCCTTCCTTGCAACCCCGCACTTGGGGACTGTTTTTTCCTACAGTCCCTTTATCAGCACTTGACACTTGATGCTTGCACTTACACTTTACCCTTGCACTTCCCAGCTGCTGGCCGCACTTTACTTTTTTTTTTCTTTTTTTTTTTAAAGATTTTTATTAAATTTTACAAGCAAACAAACAATAACCCAAACAAACAGTGCATGTTCCAACAGTTTCAATGTACTTTTTAACTTCCTAACCACTACTCCCTCTACCCCACCCCCCTTGCGAGTCTATTGCATTGAACCTTCAGTTTCCACACCCTGTGGATCGGTCATCTCCTCCACAGGCTCAGTCGGGTCGTCTAATGACCCAAACAGTCCGGCTATCAGTGATTTCCAGGCCATCAGGGACTAATTCTCCTCCTCCCCCCCCCATTGCTACATGCTTCTTGACATGCCGTGTTTTCGGCTTCTGCCCATTTTTGCAAGTCTTTCCACCACACCTCTATCCTCGGCACATGGCATGACTTCCATCCCATGGCAATCCTCCTTTTTGCTAATACATAAGCCAGGTCCCTTAGTTTGCTTACGTGCCTGAGTTTCCGTGATCTTGAGAACCCCCCCCAGCAGACAGGCCCACACCGTATCCACTACTATCTTGACTCCTCTTCCTTCTAGTTTCTCTTTTACACCCCTCCAGAACCTCTCTATGATCGGGCATGACCAGAACATATGCACCATGCCCGCGTTCTCTTCGTCACGCTTGGGGCATGCTTGCCGACCTGCATTCTCGAACCTCGATATCCTCCAAGGCGTCATGTAAGCCCTGTGTGTTATGTACAACTGTATCTGTTTCAGCCTCGCATTTCTAGACACCTTCTTATGATACCCCTGCGCCCTTTCCCACATCCCATCTACCATTTGGGCCCCAACCTCCGTTTCCCAGTCCATTCTCAGCTGTGTGACAACCTTCCCCACTTTAGACATCAACATCTCATACAGTCTGGAAATCTCATGACCCCCCTCAGCTATATCATATATCACATCTATGGTGGCATCCAATTCTTCCTCCAGCACAGTTTCAGGCCATGTTCTCTTAATCATCTGTACCATTCTGTGGTACGTAATGTACTGGCCTTCATACAACCCAGCTACTTCCCGCAGCCCCTCAAAAGTAACACTAGAGTCCTCCTGCCAGATGTCTCCCATCGTTGCCACCCCAGCCGGTTCCCAGTGGGTCCGGAGTATCAGTCGCAGCTGAGCGTCCGCCCCTGTCAATACTACCAATAGCATCTGCGGTGAGCATGGGGACGGGTCCCCAATCATTTGGCATGCCCTGTGCCACACCTTCCACCCTAGTAGCATCATTTTATGGCGCCCCACCATTTCCGCTCTGGGTGCCCACATGACTTCTTTCAAATAAAAAGGTGCACAATCCCGCCCAAACAACATGTGTTCGGAGGTCTCTTCATCAGATAGCCATTTGGCGACATACTGCAACTGGCTTGCCACATAGTACGCCTCGTAGTTGGGCAGCTTAATTCCCCCTTTGTCATGGAAGTTCTGAAGCTTCCATAACGCCACTGTTTCGTGTGCCGTGCCACAGAAAGTCCCTACACATGCTATTTAGTTTGGTAAAAAAAAAACTAGGAATGTATACTCCCGAAGTAATGTAGGAGCCTCGGCAGGACCACCATCTTTAGCATCACTCGCCGCCCCATCATCGCCAGAGGCAGCTTCGCCCAAAACCGCATGCACTTCTCAATGTTCCTAATGGCTACTTCTGTGTTAAACTTATGCTCCTCTTCTACAGTATGGTATATATTTATCCCCGTGCGAACCGCCCATGGTACTTGCAATGCGGGTAATCGCTCCGATGGAATCCCCTTGTATCCCCCCAATGGGAACATGCTGGACTTCTGGGGATTCACTGATATACCAGACAACCCAGCGTACCTCTCCATCACTTCTAGGATGTACTGGAGATTTTCTTCTGGGAATCGTAGGTACAGCAGCATGTCATCTGCGTATAGGGAAATCATGTGCCACTCCCCTTTCACCTCAATGCCTATAGTGTCATATTGTTGCCTCAGATAGATCGCAAGAGATTCCAGGGCCAGTATCTAGAGCATAGGAGACCACGGGCATCCCTGTCTAGTACCCCTGCTAAGCTGCCACCTCTCTGATATCACAGATCCTGTCTTAACTCTAGCCAGCGGTTCACTGTACAAAATCTTTACCCACCTCACATAACCAGGCCCCAACCCATAGTGTTTCAGGGCCGCCATCAGCCACGGCCACTTGACGGAGTCAAAGGCCTTGATCGCATCCAAGGACACGATTGTCATTTCCTCATCCCTTCCACTGCCAAACTCAATGATCCTCTGGAGTCGCCTATGATTATTGGTGATGTTTCTAGGGGGACATAGCCCGTTTGATCTGGATGTATTAACTTGCTAATGACCCTCTTCAGTCTATTCGCCAAGACTGCAGTTAATATCTTGCCGTCTTGGTTCAGCATTGACACAGGTCTAAAGGAACCACAGCTACGCCCAGGTTTATTTGGTTTAGGGAGAGGTACTATGACAGCCTCTCTCAGTGACTCCGGTAAGCGGCCCATCTCGAATGCTTTGTTTATCATTTCTAGCAGCGGGGGGAGGACCTCATCTATATATACCTTATAAAATTTGCTCGGGAGCCCACCTGTCCCTGGGGTCTTACTAGTAGACAACTGCCTCACCACTTCCCCCAGTTCTTCCAGGGTAATCGGGGAGTCCAATTCCTCTCTTTCCTCCTCGCTTATCTTGGGCAGCCCCATATCCTCCAGCGTTTCCTCTATCATTACACGTCTGCTTCCCCCATCTTCCCCCTATAACCCTTTATAAAAATACACAAATGCTTGATTAACTCCCTCCTGGGTATCCTCTACGCTACCATCTTCCCTCTCTATAGTTCTAATTGTGGCTCTGGGGGTCTCGCTCTTATATAACCACGCCAAAAGTCTCCCCGGTTTATCGCCTCCCGCATGCTGTCTCTCTATGTACCTTTTATAATTAAGGTTGCACAACCTCTCCCAGTATTCTGCACATTTTTGCTGTAGCTTAAGTATCAAATCTAGTTTCTCCGCTGTATTGTCACCGGCTTTTAAGACCTCTTCCAATTTTGCTTCTGTCTCCCTCAGTTCAGCCGAAACCCCCCCCCCTGTAGTCCCTTGGATTTCGCCCATGGCCGCCCCCCTCATGACAACTTTAAAGGCCTCCCATAATGATCCCCACCGAGTCCACACTCCCAGTGTTGGTTTCAAAATAGTTTACTATCTCCTCTCGCAAGTCCTCTCTAAAGAAGGGGTCCCTCAACGCCTCCGCTCGTAGGCGCCATGTTGGGATCCTCGCCCTCGGGGGGCAGTGTTGCCATGCAAGAATCAGGGGCGAGTGGTCCGAGTGGACCCTGGCCTTGTACTCTATATCTGCCATCTCCGCTATCATTTCAGGTGATGCAAAGACATAGTCCAGCCTCGTTGATAACTGCTGTGGGGCAGAGTAATGCGAATATTGCCTTTCCCCAGGGTGCCACACTCTCCATGCATCTTCCAGCCCAAAATCATCCAGCAGTGTCTGTAGCGCCCTGGCTGCAGGGGCCGGTCTATCTAATTTCCCATCCGATCTATCCACCCTCAGGTTCAGTACGCAGTTG
This sequence comes from Ambystoma mexicanum, assembly GCF_040938575.1. NCBI lineage: Eukaryota > Metazoa > Chordata > Amphibia > Caudata > Ambystomatidae > Ambystoma > Ambystoma mexicanum. The sequence continues at coordinate 1,350,572,130 of NC_090922.1, read as the reverse complement.
AAGTCCCCTCCCCAGATCACGGCGCTACCCACACACACACTCAGATTCGCACTCAATGTCCTAATGTACGCCGCTGTGTTCTGGTTCGGGGCGTATGTGTTAACAATACTTATCTCCCTGTTCTCTACCAATCCCCTCAGCATAACCATCCTCCCGTCTGTCTCAGCCACCACTTGCAACCGCTGAAATGGGACATGGGGCGCTACCCATATAAGTACTCCTCTTGCATAGGCCGAGTAAGATGAGCCCACCAACACCCCTTTCCATTTTCCGGCAATCATGTCCATCCTCTCACGTGTGAGGTGGGTTTCCTGCAGCAATACAATATCTATTTTCTGCCTGCGCAGATACAGCATAACCTTGTTCCTTTTTAAATAGCTATTAAGCCCTTGCACATTTCATGTGAGTATTTTAAGCTCCCCCATGGCCTGGTATGGTCCCGTTCCCTCCCCCCAGGTGTCGTTTAGCTTTAAGTTCCAATCCAATCCATATAGGCTCACATCCCACTCTAAAACCCCTTTTCACCACGAACAAACCAAACTTCCCGTTCCCTCTCCCCCCCGCCTCCCATCCCTTCCCCAACACTCTCCCCCCCAACTGTTGCCCAGCTCCATCCCTGGATCTCAGGCTCCCCCGCATCTAGCTCTTTCCGGCTTTCGCCTGTACTCGAAGCTCCGCAGGGTGAGGCCGCCCTAGTGGCCAACCTACTACAACTACAACTATAATTCGGGGGGTTGGGTACTTCCGCCCTGCTCTCCAATAGCACATCAATTAACTACACATTGCCAAACAATTTAAGTATATGCAACTGCCACTATATTCCAGTCCATCAAGTCTCTCACAATCAGCAATATGTAATCGAACATCAGCCTCCTACAGCCAGGCCCATCGTTCTCAACCTTCGCCTAGGCGCCCTCGGGATGTTCGCTGGCCGCCATAGCAATATGCATACCGTATCTGAGTCACTTTTCACGTCAATTTTGTGTCTCTTCGGTGTCTTGATCCGGGCAGCCCTGCAGATCCAGCGATGTTGTTGCTTCTTCCGGAGTGTTAAAAAAATGCAATTTGCTCTTATGCACGACCTTCCGTTTCGCAGGGTACAGCAGCATATATTTTATCCCAGCTGCCCGCAGCCTCCTTTTGATAGTTACATAGCTGTACCGCTGCCTTTGGACCAGCATAGTATAATCCGGGTATGCCGTGATAGTGCTCGAGGCCCTCTCAATTGTTCTGCCTTTCCGAAAATATTCCAATATTTTCTCGCGGTCTTTATAGTTCAGTATTTTAGCAATTATCGCTCGTGGAGGGGCCCCTGGTCTCGGCTTCCTCATAAGGGCCCTATGTGCTCGCTCCACCGCAAAACCCTGCGAGAGTGTACCAGCCCCGATTGCTTGCAGGAGTAAGTTCTCAATGTAATCAGTCGGGTCCTGGCCTTCTTCACCTTCCGGCAAGCCCACCATGCGAATATTGTTTCTCCTCGCTCTCCCTTCTGCTTCTTCTGCTCGAGACTCCAAGTTGACCACTTGTTGTTTAAGGACATGGATCTCCTTTGCATTGTTGGTGCTGGTGTCCGTGTTAGATTTCACCGCACCCTCCAGGCAGCTTGTGCGTTCCGCCAGTCCCCTGACATCTTGTCTCAGCAGGGAGACTTTGATGCCCACTGCTTCAATTTTAGCTTCCAGGGAAGTGCGTAGGTCCATCATCGCAACCCCCCAAGATTCCTTCAGCTCCGTGATGGCTCCTAAAATCTGATGATTATCAGCCGCTGTAGCGCCCTCAGCCTGTGCCACCGGGCCTTTGGTTGCGCTGGCCGCAGGAGACTGCTGTGTTTTCGCAAAAATATCCATCGTGGGTTGTTGGTTCTTATTCTTACCCACGGCCCCTCGCGCCGCCATGTTCTGGTCTCAGTTGGGTCTCCCTAGTGTCCGAGTGTCTTCCCAACCATAATTTCTGCTCTTTACCGACTGTTGTGGTGATCTCCAGGCAGTCGCGACATCCTCTCGCCGCTGCTAGTTGCTGATCAATGCCGAGCGAGCGCCGCTCATGCTTGTCGTGTTGCGGCCTGCATTTTCACACCTCTGTTGCCCTTGGGCCCCTGCCGTCCGTGCCAGCCCCCAAATCTCAACGACCCAAGGCCCACAGTCCCCAGGGGTTTTGTTCCGACTTCACCTCGCCATTGCCGTTCTTTCCCCGTGGCATCCGCCACTATTCGTCCTCTTCAGGTACCCCAGTGTCGTTTCCTTTATTGTCAGCCATCTTGTGTGACAATGGGCAGAACCGCCGCCGTCGTTCGTTGAGCAATTCCTCCAGACTCCCGCTTGCGATTCTCTCGATCTTTACACAGTGAGCAGAGCATACATTCCCGTGCGTGCATGATCAATTCTGGAACCAATGGCGCATTTTCAAAGGTAGTTTTTTCGGATCATCTGTCGGATCCTCCGGAGCTACATGGGAAGCACGTCCTACTCCATGGCTGCTCAAGCCACGCCCCCGGCCGTACTTTACTTATTGTTACTTATTCTATTATCCTTTACTGCACTGTCCCCTGCCACTTCCCCTCGCACTTTCCACTTACCCCTTCTTATGCACTTGCACGATCTGAATGACACCTGGCCTAGTAGGATTGTTGTCTGCCTTCCCTCTGTCCCCCCTCCCCTGCCTCGTCGCGCCTTGAAACACTTGTGTATAGGCGCGTTATAAATGCCATATCATATCATATCCCCGCCTCAGAGTTCTAACTTTTTATTGAACAATCCAGTTTTTCATTCATAGTCATATTCATGTCCCCTGAACAATGCAATCTCCCTCTACAAACTCAGCCAGCATCTTAAAAAGGACTAGAATAAACTTGTCATTTGGGAGTTGGGGGCATAAAAACAAGCATCAGTATACTGCAATAATCCGATCTGGCCCTTGGCCATAACATATCTCCTCTCTGAGTCTTCCTTACACTTTTGCCACTCCTGCTTTTACCTGAGTACGCATAGTGAAATTGCATTGGATAACCTCTATGTTGTCATCTGAATTGGTCCACAGCCAAAAGGTTAGTTTCTTGAAGGGCAATCTGTGTTTGTTCTTTTATGATCTCCTGACCATAGTTTAACCCTTTCAGTTGGAATGTTACTACCTCGTATATTCAGTAACCAGATCTTAAGCCCTTCTCCCTAATGTTGGTCAGCCATACAATCTTTGAGGTAGCCTGTCTCCCATCCAATCCTTCCTAAATTGTACTCTTTCATGTATCTTGACTATTAGGTGGACAAATGTAGTAACTGTGGTAGCTGAACCTTTACTGAACAGCTTCTAAATTCCTACTCCTAGGTGTCAATTGTAACCCCCAAATGAACAAAAAATTTAACTCACCATAACTCCTCCCCACTTAACTCGTAATTCCCTCAGATTCCCACAAAGGTCATGCTGTTAAATGCTGTTAAAGTCTTTCAGTTTCACCCTGAGCCCAATATCAACAACCCACACTGGAGATAATTTTCTCTCCAAAGTAAATTGCCCATAGAGGCCTGCCTACGAGTGCACTTAGGTGCAACAGGTCCCCTCTTGGCAATTTTTGTCATTTGCACTGTGGAGTCAGACAGTGGAACTCACTTTACAACTCTATTTTGCACTCCACAGAGCAAATAGATTAAACGCTTCCTGCCATGCAAGCATGGCAGGTTATGTTTACATTGATTTCCTGTGGAATCCACATGCTTTTTGCGTATGAATTCATTGGTTTTACGCCAGAATGTGATTTTCATGCTGGTGTAAAACTATGTTGTTATTGAAGGGTGAGGGCAAACGGTAGATGGAATTTTAAGTCATGTTCCACCTCTTCCTCTAAAAACAATGAAAATCCCCCAGAGCGTGAATAGAGTACCTAAACCATGTCTTTAGCGCTTCAAATATGCTCCAGCGGTCTCAGAAATGATCCCTATTGTGTGATTCGCTGTTCATTGTTGATTAGCCTGCTGCTAGAATTTGCCTCTTACCCTAAGGGAGTAGTAGTCTTTCATCCTTGGCTTTTTATGCCTACGTTCAGTCCCATTTTTATTAGCATATTTCTTTCTTCCTTCCGATATGATTACCTGAAACATCCATGTTCTCATATGCTGGATCCGGTTCCTGTTCTTGAGGGTTGGTCTCTTTTGATTCTTTTCCATCTCTTATTTTTCCGCAACTGTGGCACATTTCTTCTTTCCTCCCTTGAGCCCAGGGAGGGTTTTTCAGGTTGTTCAGCTAATGTGATTCCTAGTAGCTTTGTCCCCTCTTTAGGATTTGTACTCATCCTGATCATATCGTTCAATCAGAACTTAAGGCCAAAGGGGAATGTCCATTTATACCTAATGTCTCTTCTGTTTAGCTCCTGGGTAATTGATAACAGTGCACGTCTTCTTGTTAATGTCACTGCTGCGAGGTCCTGAAAGATATGATCCTTACTATGAAAAACGTCAATCTACTTTGCTTAATGTGCTGCTGAAAGCACGTCCTCCTTAGTAAGGAAATCACAGAATTTCACAATCATGTTTCGAGGAGGGGCATTCTTATCCTGTTTTATCAGGTTCACTCTACGTGCCCTATTAAGAATAGCTTCTTGAGGTTAATATCCTGCCAAAACCTGAATGAAGAGAGACTTCATGCAATCCAGGCTGCATTACTGACAATATTTCCTGAAGTATCTCCTCTCCTTCTGACACCACATAGTTTTCCAGTTGTGAAACTGCGTATTCAATGAGGTTCAGCCTTTCTCCTAGGGATACTATCTCCCGAAGGCTGCTGGTAGCTCGGAGTGTAGTCACCATTTCAGATTTAAGAGTATCTTTAATGTCCTTTATGAAAGAAGTCAGCATCTGATCCAGTATCTCCGGCTGTCAGGGTGCTATCTGCCTGTGCTTTATTAGTCGACTAGTCGACTTGTAATCCATCTTTTGGCGTGGCAGTGGATTTCTTTGTCTTCTTGCTCTATAGCCTTTCATACCAATGTTAACCAATTACTGAGGCTGATTGCTCTCTATTTGTAACCTCCTCTTTCTCACAACCCTGTTGGTATGTTTCTTGATTATTGTCTCTTTTCCTCTAGGATCCTTAATGTTTTCCTGTGTTTCACATTAGGAGGTTTTAACTCTATCAACGCTCTTTGTTGTTGGACATTGTCCCCTCTTTCACTTTCAGAGTGCTGCCTCCCTTTTCTACACTCGCTTTTATATCTTAGGAGAAAGTTGTTCATTGGAGTTAGGAGTTGGCATTGTGCTTTAACTTTCCTTGGAGGTTGTCATTTTGTTCTGCATGCCCATATCGACCCCATATTCAGCAAGGGTCTGGACATCTGCACTTGGACTTCGGTGGTTTACCATCTGAGGAGGTGACCTGCACCACGTCACTGGAAAAACAACCTTTTTTGTATGGAGCTGCTATCGTCCCGAACTCGCCCTCTCACTCTCCGTTTCCCTTTCTCTGTGTCTGAGTACCACACTGCCTCTATTGCTTCGCTGGTCCCGACAAACCTCAGTTATTCTTCATGGTAGGTAGGACTTGGGTGTGGCCCTCTTTTGTTCCGTTATAACCTTTCCCTTGAATTCAGTAGGTGGTGCCCACTACTTGTTTTTTACACCTGCTATGAATACACCGGCGGGGGCCTTCCCCACTTTCTCTTTCCTTGCTGGGGCTTCTCCTCACCTCTTTTCTGTGTTGTTTCCACTTTGCTCGTTAAGTGCTCGCTCTGCAGATCTGGCACTAAGCACCTTTGAGGTGGGGGTCTCCTCTCAAATGTCTTCCCCCTCACCTGAGCTAATGGGTGTGTATTTATTCTCCACTTGTCGTACCCTTTATTAGTTTGGCTTTGCAGTGTTCTAACGAGAGAGGGGGAGCAATGCCACTTGGCCACAACATATTCTAATCTTATTGGATGCGGATGCAGCAGCTTTAATTGGCCACACTCAACAGACACGGCAAGATTAACCTCTGTTTCTACAATGTTTATAATGAACAGGAGATTGATGTAATTGTGAAATGATCTGCTGCAATGTGGATACATTATAAGAAAAGATCACTGACCCTGATTGTTGCAAATGATTTTACCTTTCTGTGATTAACTTTCACAAATTGTATGAGTTCCATTAACATACATGAAACGCGCATAGAGTTGATTAACACAATCTGATGGTGCCATATCACCCCTATACAGGAAATCCGCAAAGTCTGTGAAATCTGCCGCTATTGAGATGTGAAAACAAAAGTCCTGCAGTATATCATCTGACTTCGGTGGTGTAAAGCATCTGAAACGGGCTGAGAGCTTGGAGGTCACAGAGAGGAATCTGCTAGAAAATTTGCCGATGTTCTTTTTTTGCCACATTGATGGAATTCATATATCTGGTGCTGAGTGTAGAGAACTCTGGGTGGCCCAACGGACAACAACAGAGGTAAATCTGTCAATGTTCCTCATTACGACCCTGGCCTTAAGGGATTACCGGTACCGGTAAGGGTACCGGTACCGGTAATCCCTTAACGCCTGATTACGAGGTCCCTTTGCGGGTCCCTACCTTAACGGCTGGTACAGACCAGCTGTTAAGGCAGGGACCCGCAAAGGGACCTTGAAGGTGATTACGGTACCGCATTTTGCCCATTCCCATTGAGCCCTATGGGGCAAAAATGGGAATGGGGAAGGGCCAATGGTAAATGGAAAATTACTGCCCCGCCAACCTTGGAATGGGGCGGTAATTCCCCATGTCACCATGGCGGATCCGGTAAATTACCAGCGTTAACCATGGCGCTAATAGCGCCGTTGGTTAACGCCAGGGTTGTAATGAGGGCCAATGTCTGTAAATGATGATCAGATTCATTTGTTGAAGGGAGTAAAGTTCCTTGGTTACAGAAGGTGAATAAAGGCTTGTTTAAACCTGGGTATATAGACTCCGGCAATGGTTGTTTAAAACTGGGTACATCCACTCAGGCATCAGGATGTCTCGGGAAGATAGCTCAGGGGCAACGTGCTCGCCTTGGAAGCAAGAAGACACAAAGCAACACTGGTTCGATCCCCGGGTCCGTGCTTAGAAATCTCTGGGTATTAAGCACGTTATAAATAACCTATCATATCATATCATATCAAAAGGCATATTATTAAGAAGTGTGAGAAACCTGAGGCGTTTCTCCCAGGTTATTCCCGGGGGTCCTTTGATCAGATAGTCAGGGGAGGGCCATCGCTCTGGGATCCCAATCCTGGGGGCGGACGAGCGAGGGAGGATCACCTGGGCAGGAGGTCTTTGTGGTCTATGGCAGACACACCCTTGGGCGAGACTTGGGCCCTCATTACAAGTTTGCTGGTCCGGAATCCGGTGTTACCGTGATAGCGGTGACACTGGTTCCATGACCGCATGGATGCAGAAACAAGGAAGAATTACGGGTTGGCGGCCGCGGAACCCGTTTCGCCGCCATCACGTTAATACCCACAGAGACGGATGCACCGGGAGAAATTCCAGCAGTACATCCGTATCTGCCACGGCCATGCCGCTATCAGCGGAGGCGGAAACACCGGCACCGGAAATACAGTGATCACGAAAACCGGAAAGAGAGCGGCGGCCATTACATAAATCACAATCCACTGCAATCCTCTGGAACCACAAGGCCCACAGCTCCTGTGACTGCTCCTGTGACTGTCTACAATCCTTCAGGAAGATGACATCAAGGATCCCAGCCATCCTGCAGTGGAAACCCCGGTACAGTGAGGCTGAACTCACTGTGCTCGTTGAGCACATAGTGCAGAATGCTGCAGTACTATTCAGCGCAGACCAGAGGCACTCAATGCAGAAGAGAAGGAAGGCCATATGGGCTGAGAATGCCCAGAAGGCCTCAGCTCTGGGGGTGACTGTGCGGACAGTAAAGGACTGCCATAAGAGGTTGGACAAACTGCGGCCTCGGGTCAGGAACCTGCTGTCAGCCCACAGACAGCAAAGCTGTGCTACAGGAGGGGGACCATATTCCCCACTGAAGCTGCAACCATGGGAGGAGAGGTGCAGCAGCGTGCTGCACCTTGAAGGAATTGAGGGAGTAGGCGAAGCCAAGGCCGGAGCAGACACACCTGGCAAGGCTGGTAAGTACATATAGTGCAAAGACATTCATGTGAATGAAGGAATACCACCCTCCCCCCAGCAAGGCACACAGAGCCACATAGCACAGTCCCCATCAACCCTACCACACCCAGCACCCCCATGGGACACCACCACCCGGACAGTCAGACGGCGTGCAACCGAGTGCAACCCCTGAATCATACACCTGAGCGCAGCACCCATCAATGCATGTACTTGCAACTAGATGAAGCATGAGGAGTGTGTTGCATGTCATTGGCACATACACATCCTGTGACACTACTAATGGCATACCTTACAATCCCCCACAGGAACATCATCCGACAGTGACAGGGCTCAACAGTTGATGCCAAGGGGGACTGTAGGTGGCCCTCGTCCGAGACCACACCACCAATCCACTGCTAGCACCTCCGGCACCCATGCAGCGACTACAGCGCCGGTGCACCCCCGAACGGAGACCACTACTCCTGCAGCACCTGCAGACTAGTAGGCGCCGAAGGTGAATCCCCCTGCTGCCACTACAAGTGCAGCTACATGTGCTGCTGCACCACCAAGCCATGAGGAGTCTGATGATGTGGAAAGTACGCATGAGCATCAGGCCGCTGAGGCACCAGGGTCTGGGAATGAGGGGTGCACCTCCACACCTGACCAGCTTGCCACATTCAGCCCAACAGGACTGCACAGTCCAATGCGCTCTCCTACACCATGCCTACAGGAACTCACCACTCGGCTGCAGCGCAATGAAGAGCGCCAGGACACTGCAGTGGGAGAGCAATGCCACCTCCGTGCGCTACCTATCACGCGCAATAGGGCGTTTTGCCACCACCAACATGGTGTTGTCAAGACAGGTCAGAGAGGGGAACAACATCCAATCCAACATTGCAGAGATACTGGGCCTCATTACGACCCTAGAGGTAACCATGGCACTATTAGCACCATCGTTGCCTCCAAAACCTTACCGATTCCGCCATGGTGAATGGAGCAATTACCGCCCCATTCCAAGGTTGGCGGGGGCGGTAATTCCCCATTCACCATGGCCCTTCCCATTCCCATTTTAGCCCCCATAGGGCTCAATGGGAATGGGGAAGGCGGTAATAATGGTACCACAAATTGCGGTACCGTTATTACCTCTAAAGTCCCTTTGCGGGTCCCGTCCTTAACAGCTGGTTTTACCAGCCGTTAAGGGAGGACCCGCAAAGGGACCTCGGAATAGGGCGGTAAGGCATTACTGGCACCGGTGCCCTTACCGGTACCAGTAATCCCTTACCGCCCAGGTCGTAATGAGGCCCAATGTCGCTGGCCCTGCAGGCCATCATGGACCGACTGCCCCCACCAAACCCCGCTTTGCCCTCCGCCCTCAGCAATCCTATGAGCTCTGTGGCCAGCAGCCCCAGGAGGAGGTCATCGCAGCTGGCTGGAGCAACTCGGAAGGACAATCATGGGCCCAAGCGTGGGAGAAAATAGGGTGTACGTTGTGACACAGAAGTCACACATGTCGTGATGTGGTCCGTGTTGGTGGGTGGGTACGTTGGGGAGGTGGGGGTGGTCCATTGTGGGGTTTGTTAGTTGCGGTATGGTCGGTGCGTGGGTACGTTGGGGAGGTGGGTGTACACGTGTGGGCATTAGTCCTATTTGCACCTGTTCCAATTGTTAATTTCTCAATACACTGGCGTGTAAACGCAAATTACGGACAATCTAATTTCGTGTGTGTTGTAATCATTTACTCAAAGGGTCACAAATTGAAGGGCAGAATGAGCATTTGAAGTTGATCAGAAAAATGTGTTTATGAGTGCTCCCTGTGCTTGTAGTCCATCAATGGCACACCGGCCTGGTTATACACCCATCCCATCAACACCATCATCATCATCTTCATCCTCATCTGCTGGCTCATTGTCCGGTGGCAGTGAAATGTTCCTGCGTATGCCAGCACTATTTTCCCTACCTTCACCGGGCTGTACTGCGATGCGCCACCTGATCGGGTGAGGCAGCGGAACCTGACCTTCAGCAGTCCAAATGTCCACTTCATCATGCCACGTGTCTGTATGTGTGCCCGGTTGTAGGCCTCCTCATGCCTGTTCCGTGGTCATCGTATAGGCGTCATTAGCCACTTGTGTATAGGCACGTTACAAATGCCGTATCATATAATATCATGGCATGAGTCCATATCCGGCATCACCTGCATGGAAGTGATAGTAAGGAGACATGTTACTATTTGTGGTATTACTGTCTGTATCAGATAGCATGTTTAGAGTCTCTGAATGAAATCAGCACGGTGGTCACTACAGCCCACAGATGTCCTATCTGGTATTCCTATGTTGTGCATATCTATTGTGCACACTCGGTTCACCCATCCTCACAGAATCAGTATTGTCTGATGCTTCCATTCGTGGAGTGATGGTAGGCAGGTACATGTCTCAATCATTGCAATTTACATGTGTTCAGATGTGGTAGGTGGCTCGTGTATGGTAAGGTGATGGGTGAACCTGCATCAAGCAGACGCAGACCACACCAATGATGTGACTTCTGTGCACAGCACAAGGGGCACCCATCGTACACATGGGTGTAGCTAATAAAAATTCACCGGGGGAGGTACTCGCATCCACAAGTTGGCATTGCATGTTGTGACACTCCATGGCTATGGTATTCCTAATGATAGGCAGGGTGTGTATTGCTGTGACATGGCATAGTGCCATTTGACAGTTGCAGCAGTAAGCTGGGTAGACTCTGGTGCATGTGTATCCTCTCCCCCCCCAACTACACAGAGGTCATGCATTGGTACGTCTGTCCACGCAATAGTCTGGGACACTGTGGTGCTTGGCTATCCCCCCACCCCAACTACACAGAGGTCATGCATTGGTACGTCTGCCCACCCAACAGACTGGGACACTGTGGTGCTTGGCTTTTCCCCCCCCCCCAACTACACGGAAGTCATGCATTGGTACGTCTGCCCACCCAACAGCTTGGGACACTGTGGTGCTTGGCTATTCCCCCCAACTACACAGAGATCATGCATTGGTATGTCTGCCCACCCAACAGCCTGGGACCCTGTGGTGCTTGTCTATCACCCCCAACTACACAGAGGTTATGCATTGGTATGCCTGCCCACCCAACAACATGGGACACTGTGGTGCTTGCCTTCCACCCCCCAACTACACAGAGGTCATGCATTGGTGCGTCTGCCCACCCACCAGCCAGGGACACTGTGGTGCTTGGCTATCCCCCCCGTACTACACAGAGATCATTCAATGGTAGTTCTACTCCCCCAACAGCCAGGTCTTTCTCCCGCATAACGTGCCATGTACCCTGGCAACGTGGAGTTCTGCAATACCATCAAGTCGTGTGTGGACCCCGGGAAATGTGCACAGCAATACGTGATGAGTTGTTGGGCATCACAGACCATCTGGACATTGAGTGATTGAATTGCTTACGTTTGCGATACGCTGCCTCATTTGCATGTCTGACAGTCAACTACACATGCGTGCAATCTAATGCGCCTACGCAATTGGGCATGCCGGCAATGGCATGGAAGGCCACTTTGGTGGTATTGACCTGGGATTGGGTACAGGGTAGGGCAATTTGGTCTGACACATGGCGCAGCAGCGCATCAAGTACCTGCAATAGTATCCTGGAAAAGCAGGGTTGTGACAGTCCGTGCAGCTCCCCTAAAGTGTGCTGATAGGTTCCAGTGCCAAGAAAGTGCAGCACAGAGACTTCCTTCAGCAGGGGTGGGATTGCATTCTGGATGTTGATGCAGCTGCTGATGTCTTCTTCAATGAGGGTGACAATTGATGTTATTGTGGCCCTGTCAAGCCGGTATAATGTATGTATTTGACTCGGGGTCAGGTTCCAGGGTGAGGCCGTGATGCAGGGTATTGCTGGTTGCCTGCCGGGTGGCACCTGCTGCACATTGATGTTTGGGATGGCCACTGGTTCCTGCGCCTACGCTGTCTCATCCTCTGCCTCAGTGCTGCTTCTATCTCTACTGCTGCTTGCAGGTTCCCCATCCGGATTGCTATTAGGGTGACTGACAGCATGGTTGTGTTGGAAGGTGGCTTGGGTGTGGGTGTGGCCGTTTTGTAGGCTCCCAGTGGCCTGTGATGTGCAACTGGCCTAATTGTGCACACCTGAGGCTTGTTGCAGCTCACCAGCCACGGTTTAACGCCTAGTCCGTGGTGCCGGTGTTACAGGCACAGTGTCCACGGTATTACCAGCATAATCGTGGCAGGGCTTCCGTGTACGCGATGCTCGTAATGTACCCGCTATAGCGCCTTGGTGGTAATTGGGGGAGCTTTGCCGAGTCGTCCGACTGTTTCTGGTCACGGTACTACCGGGTGCGGTGGCACAGTGGGGGTAGCTTTGCGGGGATGGTGTTCCCACCATCGCGGGTCAGAATATGAACTTGTAATGAGGGACATGGTATTCCTCCCGTTCCAATACACCCCTACCCGACATCCCCTCAGTTGTTATGGGATATTGACAGCAGAGTCCCATCATACCCCTGGACCTTTCTGTAAGAAAAAGGAGAAAATGACCAGGGAAATTAAAACCCAATAGAAAATCCATTCACAATACATTTACCCCCTTCATCAGGACAACACTCTACGTGGTTTTTCAATGACCCAAGTCCAACTACTGGGTGATGAAGAAGAGGCAGATGGGAATCATGAGGATTACCCATAGGAATCAATGGGCAATTGATCCCCATGGAAGTCTTCATGTCGTCTCGATAATGAGGTCAGGCAGAGTCAGGCAGGGAGGAACAACTACTCACACCTGACTCCAGTGAACTCTTTCAAAGAATATAAAAGGTCAACCACCCAGGCACACTCTCAGCGAGCAGGGGATGGTGATGGAACCGTGAAGACCAGAAGGAGAATTCAGCAGCTGGGAGAGCCTTGGGAATCCAGAAGGGGTGGTGGACTGCCAAGACACTGAGACCTGTGAGTATAAAGGGGGCTACAGTGTGGCAGAGGAGCCATGCCCCAAGATAGCAAAACATCAGCTACACTGTTCTGGTAGTGTTTAAATCAGTGATTGCTCCCTGGGTAAGTTCCAGAAATACAGGTAGTTGAGGGGCAGGTGCTGGGACCCTGACCTCAAGTGAATCCCCATTGAGGACCTGCTAACACCTCAACACTGAGGGTAAAAGATGGAGACCCTGAGACTCGAGGGAAGCTAAGGCGGGATAACCTGTTGTGTCAAGTACTTTGTGTTAATCCCAAAAGTGCCTGTAACTGGTGAAGTGGGGGAAAAACCTTGAATGTGCATTCTTGTAGTCCAAAAGAGAAAAGCTGTGAGACAGAGTGGTCCAGCTGCACCTGTGTGCCCCCTTCGAAGGTCTCTGTAATGTATCGAGCTGAGAAGTGGCAGAAAAGAAAGTTAAAGAGTTGTAAAGAATTGTAAATCTAAGTGGTCCTGCGTTGGGTGAAGCAAAATCCTGTGCACAGTTGAAAGTCTTCATTTCTGGTATCAAAATGGATCTTAGCACTTACAAAGGGGTTCCATGGTCTGAGCCCGGATGAGGGAGACCAAATTGTGAACATTGTGTGAAAAGGGATCTGAGCCAAGACGAGGGGGATCCATGGTCCAAGTCTGGATGAGGGAGACCAAGTTGTGATTGTGAACATTGTAAAAAAGGGGTCTGAGCCCAGACGAGGGGGACCCGTGGTCCAAGCACGAAGGAGTGAGACCAATCGTAAACTTATGAATGTGAGAATCTTGACAAAAGAAATTAACCTTTGTGTTTTGTTTGCTACATCAGAGCCTCTGCAGTAAGAGACTTTGGCACAGAAGGTCCTGATAATAAGATATTGAAATGTACTAGTAACAAAAGGAACTACAAGTACCAGCAGTCACTGGAAAAGACGGTAATACTGCGTGTTTTGACAAGGAAAGTGAACTTCTGTTTCAAGTTGGAGGAATCCTGTATTCTGACAAAGCAAGTCTGTATTTGATAAGCAAAGTTAACTTTGTTTCAAGGCAGAGGAAGCCTGTGTTTTGACAAGAGAGGTTTCTTTTGAGAATTCTTTTTGTTTCTTAAAGACTTTGCCAGAGTGGTATGAGACCAGCGGTACTATTGAACTGTGTCCTCGTTCCGAGGAAGCCAGAGTGTGCCCAAGGCTCACGAGCGTGCTGCCTTGTCCCTCGCTGAAAGCATTTGGAAGGGAGGCCAACTGCTCAACTGACCTGACATATTGTTTCTTGAACACTTTTCCTTTTTTGCATACACTACTGTCCCACACCATTTTGTATTTAGTATTAAGGATTAGCTATGCAGTAGGACGTGACTCCGGGAGCTCCTGCTGATTCTGCTGATACTGAATGAACTTGTGTAGTAACAGAGAGTATATGGTGCGTTAGCAAACATAAACAGGTCACCGGGCACATGAAGTGGCATAGCGTTGATGAGAACAAGCTGGAGGCTATTCATAGAGAAATCGTAGAATGTGAGCCAAAGGAAGTCTGAGCCGATAAGAACGGAAGAATCAAGATGGCAGATGAGGATGGGACACTACAGCACAGTGACACGGTGTGAGGAGTCATTGGTGGGCGAAATAGACCAGACCGGACACCCGACAGTAGCAGGGGCTGGATCGGACCGTGTCTGGGCCTGTGATCGCAGTGCAAAACAAGGAAATAGCAAATGCAGAGTTCTCTGCGACAGCAGATGCACTGCCAGCTACCTTCAAGTGGGACGAGAAGTGAGGTCCTCATACTCACAAGTGGCGCTGCAGAAGCATCAGAAGCATATGCAACTAAGGAGGGGCGAGATATGCACATGCTGCATGTGATAAAGCAACACAGAAGGAAATAAAAGCCCTGGAAGAGTCCTCGGACGAATGAGGTGAAGCGGCAGGACCCAGGAGAATAATAATGCCAGCCTACGGTGATGCAGACCTCGCGGACAGCTGATGCACAGCTACAGCAAACAGTAGAAGGAGCCGCTGAAGATTAGCAGATACGGAGCGAGGGACAAAGTAATGCTGCACGGATTGATGCAACACAAGACATTAAAGGGCAAGGAATGCACACATTGTAGCGGAAACATCCCGCACAAGATAACAGTTACAGCAGCAGGCGCTGGGCAGAGTACAGCTGCAAAGTAGCAAGACGCATTGGAGAGAGACGCTGAGGTAAGAGAGCATGACAAGGGAAGACAAACGTACTCGCACTTAGAGAGTCTGTGGGAAGGCTGCTGCAGGAGCCAGAGATACAGTAGGAACCAGGGCATCCCAGAGTGGTGCCATTCCTGTGTTCATGAGGCACAGCAGTGGGAGAACGTACCCGGACGGAACAAGGCGCCTCCTGCAACAGTGTTTGAAGAATCCCTGTGAGGAAAAGAGGAGGCTCATCGTGACACGTTGGGTGCAACGTGTGAAACGGCCATACTCCTACGTCCCCGTCCCCTTTCCTCCATACTTATGGGGCATTCCTCTGTCCTGTAGGACGGGACCAGAGCACTTTGTAAAAAGCATTACATTTTTCAAAACCATGCTCTCCTTAGCTCTACTCAGCATGCATCGCCCATCAGTCCTTTTCTCTGCACGTTCGGGGCTGGACGCACTTGAATCTTTGGAAGATTTTTTCCTTCCAGTGTTCTTCTCTCCTGCTCCGGGTTTCTGCCGGTTCGGTTAGATTTTCCTTCTTGTTCTTCTTGCGAGCAACGCTTTGCTAGGGCGGATCCCCATCCTCTTTGTTTAGAGTGTTTGGGTCCAGATCACCGGTGGGACTCATGCTTCTATTGCGATTCCCTTTCAGTCCGAGCACTTCAACGTCGTCTGGAGCGGTGGGAGGATGTGTTTCAGAGCGTACCTCCTCCGCATTTTCAGAGTTTCGTCGACAAGAAGAAGAGACGCCCGATAAGTTCTTTAGTTTTTAGGGTACCCCGACTGGTGGCCTCCTTCCCAGGGTCTTCCCGGTCCGGGAGGGGCTTCAAAAGCTCTGTTAGAGGGGTTTCCCCTGAGGTGCCTTTCAGGCCTAAAAAAGGTACCAGAGATTTCTCTGAGGGCCTCTGTAAGTGGCCTGCCTACACCGGATCACAATCCGAGGCCCCTCCTGTAGAGGCTATTCAACGGCCCAGGTATACTGAGGCTGGGGGTACTGGAGCTTACTTTGAGGTCTCCTTGTCTGGAGCTTCCCATACAGACATCGGTGCGTGCCCTGAGGCCTCGGTAGAGGCTTTCTGTACCGAACCAAAGTTCGAGGCCCCTCGCAAGGGAGCTGTTACCGGACTCGGGTCCGAGGTTCCTCTGTCTGAGGCTAAGGTGACCGTCAGAACTGAGAGGCCTGTTAAGGTCTTGTCGGTGAGGTGGATTCCTCATCGTTACTGCCCTGGTGGTGATGCCTGTTCTATTTCACAATGACTGTCGATTGCTCGCACCAATAGTGCACCAATAGTGAAATGGCATGGATAGAACCGCTGTTAAAAACTATATTTGCGGCGAATCCTACCTTATTTCCATCATAAGCTAAGGAGAAGACAGTCCTTACTGTACTGTCATGGAACTCATGTGGTTTCAGTAATATTCTGATCTGGCTTTCTACTCTTGATAAACTACCATCAATTTTTATGTTCCAAGAAACGATGAAACTGGATCCACTAGTTATCTCTGATTACCATTCATACTGCTCTCTTGCCTCTAAAGGTGTGGAAGGTAGGCCTTATGGTGGCCTAGCAATCACTGTTAGTAATGCCGTTGCCTGCAGGATAACTTTGGTGTACTCATCCATTCATGTTTTAGCGGTAATTTTGTGCTTGAATGAGCAAGATACAAAAGTACTTCTAGTCATTAACGTGTATTGCAATCCTTTGAAATACACATTTTTGGAGATTCTTGATGATATAAATCATTGTTTTGATCAAGCCTCAACCCTATATTCCAACTATGTACTATTGTGGGTGGAGACTTTAATTCTCAATGTATAGGATTGCCTGCATATCATTATGCTTCTAATCAAGCATAAACAAATAGCCTTAAAAGAGGAGCGGAATTTTGTGATTATTTTGAGAACTGGGGCATGTCTTTCGTAAAGTTTAGTGAATCTTCTAATAATCATACTTGGAAAAGAGGTAATATTAGTTCCATGATTGATTTCTTCTGTGTCTCTGATTCATTGTTATCAAGCACTGTCTCTGCTAATATTGGGGATATTGCTTATAGTGATCATGCCCCCATTGCTCTCAGCACTTCTATTGATATCAATCAATGGCATTCTAGCCACTGTTTACGTCCGATTGAGATTAAAAGGGACAATATTTCTCTTAGATGGAATCCTACTTTATGTAGGAAGTTAGCAGAGCATGTGCTAAAACATCTTAACTGTGGGATTAACTGTAACACACCTGATTTATATTCTATTGAGTACTTAAATCTGATTATTAATAATTGCATTGAAGACGTTCTTAATCGATTCAGAACATATCTATCACCCTTTGCGATTATTCATAAACACAGTTTTAATTACAAAATCAAAATTTTAAAAAGATCCAAAAATCGGATATTAAAAGGCTTGAATTAAGGAATCTACCAGTTATACAACACTTGTTAAAATAGAAGCGTATTGTTTAAGAATATAAATTTAAAATTAAAGGAGTACACATCGAGCAATATAACAATCAAAAATGTAAAATGATCAAGGCCATTTGTTGTCGCAATTCACGTGATATCTTGACTGCGCTTAAAAAAGGAGATGCGCCAGTCTATCAAATAAGTTTACAATAAATGCCGAAACATGGATAACTTATGTCAAGAAAAGAATTACGCTACCGGCCCGTTTTGCCAAATTACAAGAAGATATGGATCCGACTCCTCCAACTACCCAATTTGTTTGGTCCACGTTTGACATCATGTCGGCCATCAAAAAATTGTCCAACTCTCGCGCTCCAGGCCCCGATGGGATTCCATCTTGCATATATAGATCTGACCCAATCTTTTGGAGTATGATCCTAAAAATCAAGTTTGATAGTATTCTACAAAGTGGCACTATTCCGATGTCGTGGGTTACTTCTATTCTAATCCCACTTTACAAAAAAGGTGACTCTAGTTTACCTGAGAATTACAGACCTATTTCTTTGACAGATGCAGCGACAAAGGTCTTCTCTATTTTAGTCATCCATGAGCTTGAAAAACATCTTGCTACCTATAAGTTCTACTCCATATGCCAAGTAGGATTTAGACGCCAGATGGGAACCACTTTAAATGCCACAATAATAGTACATTTGATTGCTGGAGTTAAAAAAGGAACTCAGTACCATTTACATCCCCTCGATCGATATGTCTTCTGCGTTTGACACAGTCGTGCAAAACGTATTATGTACTAAAATGCGCAAATTTTGGAATTCCCGAATATCTTATATATTGGATTACTAAATTCCACACCAATACATCATGCATAATTCGTTTGACTTAAGAGGGCTCTCTGACTGAATCTGTTCAGCTTCATCTTGGATCAAAGCAAGGCTGTAATTTTGCAGCTTTGCTGTTCAGTCTTTATCTTTCCGATATGGACGAACTTTGGGAATCAACTATTACATTTCCTGCAAGACTATGCTCATTAAGAATACATTGGCTAGCCTTTGCAGATGATTACATTTTTTTGGATCTAACACCAGCAGGTCTTCAATCTAAACTAGATATATTCTCAAAATGTGCCTATGATCACAATCTTGAACCTAATCCATCCAAGACATATATAATGATCCTTAAATACAGCAAGAAACTTAAGAAGTATAGCTGGAGTATTGGGGGTATTCCTATACATGAATTGCAAGAGACCTTCTATTTAGGATACCGCCTGAGTAATGTGACTATTATTAATTCATGAGTAGACTGTTTAAAGCAAAAAGCCAGACCTCTCTTGAGCCAAATGAAATTTATTTTGACCAAATTCTGCAAATGTTCAATTACACCGTTATTCGAATTCCTTAACCTAAAGGTAGAACCAATTCTTTTATATGCATTGGATATTTGTGTTAGTAATTTGCATAAGCAATTGGATTCCTTACAGGGTAGTTTGGTCAAAAAAGTTTTGCGTTTGTTGCCAACAATTCCTAACTGTATTATTAGACATGAGTTGGGATTGATTTCTCTATCTACTAGGCTAGCTTTGCGGGCTCTTTCTAACTATTCTAAAATACTTAACTGCCCCGATAATTCAATTTATCAAGATTTTTTTGAATTCAGGAATGGATGCTCTTCTAGCTCGATTACCAGTTATTATGAAATCATGGCTAAAACTATAATTAGTTTGGGTGTCGATCTAGATGATTTGTATATTCGTCCGAATTATGTAAAACACAAATTATTTGGGAACGATTGGTGTAAAACCCTGTATGAAATTACAACATTGAGTACATATAAAGAATATGCTAAATTTCCTCACAAAAGAGATGGCTGTAAGGGCTATTTTACGATGTTTCCATGTCATATAATCAGAATGTACTATATGAGATTTAGATTAAATCAGTACCATACTCTCGAAAGAACAAAGTACTGGGGAACTGAAAATGATAATCTGGGTGTTTCGAAATGTCGTTTTTCAAAATGTACAGAACAGAATGAAACTTTAAAACATCTGATTTTCGATTGCCCACATTTCAGAGATGTTTTTTTAGGATTTATAAATGTAAATTATGTAAATTGTATGGTATCTCTCTGGACTCGACTTATGCAAGGAAATGAGAGAGCTCTAATTTTTGCTTTGGTTGATTTTCTGAAAGTAATTGAAAAGGAGATTATGCTATTCTAGTGTTAAATTCCTTTTTATTTTAAAACTGTTTTAATTTTATACTTTTTAATAATGAATTATTTTGTAATCAGATATGAATATGTATTGATGTGATATTTTGTAAAGGTTCTTTGAACCACACACAAATAAAAAAAAGAATACAAAAAAAAGATGCCTGTTCTCTCGAGGGGGCACAGAGTGAGGTCACTGACTGTAATTCCTCTGTTACCGGCGTGGCCGCGGTTCCTCTTTTAGAGGCTAATTTGGCTGATAGTATGTCTCAGAAACATCTTAGGCCACACAGTACCAGCTCTTTGCTGAGGTTCCTTGTGTCAAGGCTAAAGTCAAGACCCCTGACCCTTCTGTAGGGACCCCTGCCTCACTCACATATGTGACGCAGTTCTCAGGCACTGACAAAATGGCGCTGGTTCCCGCGCGAACTTCGGCGGCCATTTTGGACTCTTCCCTTACATCTACGCCATCGACGTTGGGTGCTGGGAGCATTTTTTCAGGTGAACATCGATTTCCTGGTGCGCAGTTTATGACTGGAATGCTCGGATGCCATTACCGCAAACAGTCTTGCTTCCTGCGGCGTCTGCGCCATTGATCTATGTTAATCCGGCTGGAGAGGGCCCTTCTTGCCAGGTCTCTCCCTTGCGGCCCTGGAGCTACTCCTCTTATGAGAGGCCTCCGCCTGCCCCAGTGTCTAAACCTTCGGCAAAGAATGACTTTTTCGGAACATTTCAGAAGCTCATGCACTCTGACCCCATGAAGGAGTATTTCGGAGGTCTTTTTAGGGAAATATGTCCTCCAGTGCCGACGGTCCCTGTCGTAGCACTGGTTGTTCCAGCAGCAGTTCCAGCTCTACCGATTGGCCCACCTCCAGCTCTTCCACCCCTGCCTCCCTTGTTTCCAATAGACAAGTCTTCGGCAGAGCCAGATGTGACGCAGGTCGATCTGGATGCGTTGGATGACACACAAGGGGATCAGGATGTCGATGATCAGCCCCGCTCTGTTAGGGCGTTCCATGACCGGGTTCCATAACACAGGACTGGACATGATCGCTCTTCTGGATGTTCCAGTACCTGAGGCACCCCCTCCGCAAGAAGGAGTGCTTTCTGGGGTGTTCACCTTGTCTCCTCAGGAGCGCACCGGCTTGTTCTTCCAGAAGGACGTTTTGGCCAAGGTCTGCAAGGTCTGGGCAAAGCCACACCCTGTACTGCACGTTAGCAAAAAGATTGACGATCGTTATAGGCTTCATACTTCGGAGGAGGTAGCCTTAGCGTCTTGCCCGCTCCCTTCCTCCACAGTGGTGGCGGCTGCCATGCTACAATCCAGACTGGCTTCAGCGCCATCTAAAGCAGCAGCTCAGGTTCTGCCCAAAGAGAGGACAAGCTGTCTGACTCTTTGGGGAGGAAGATCTTTGCTAATTTGACCCTGTAGTTGAGCCAGGCGAACGCAGAGCTCATATTAGCGGGGGCAAATATGAAAATGTCGAAAGGTCTGTTGGAATTTGAGGAGTTAATTCCTGCAGACAAGCTGGATGACTTTAAGGCTGGCTTGTCAGATGCCAGAGTGCTGGTGCAGGATATGCTTGAGGCTGCGGCGCATCATGCCGACAACTCGGCTCTGGGCCTCATGCTTGGCATGGACACCTCTCGTCAGGCTTGGCTTCATGCCATAAAGTTTTCCAAGGAGGTTCAGGATAAAGTTCTGGACCTGCCCTTTGACTGCAAAGAACTGTTCCATTCGTCAACGGATGTAGAGCTGACTAGAACTAAGGACAGCACCCAGACAGCGAAGTCCCTGTCCGTTCTGGTGACACCTCCTTTCAGGGCTCAGAGAATTCCCTTGCAGCCTCGGTCCTCCTCTGGTTTTTGCGCGTTTCTGGATCGAAAGACACATCCAGTCGATCCTTCAGCTGGAAACTCCAGTCAGCGTCAGCAGCGAGGCCGGTTTTTCTCTCAGTCCTCTGCCTCCTCCTCAGGATATGGGGGTCTCGCCACCGAGAAACCCACTAAATGAGGTTTTTCGGCGCTCGCACAAGACCCCGGTGGGAGGGCGCATTGTGTCTCACTGGGAGGCATGGTAGACCATCACCGAGGATCTGTGGGTCTTGTCCGTTGCTCGGGCGGGCTTCCGATAGCCCCTTCTCCGTACCCCACCCATCAATCCTCCCTTCCAGCAGTCAGAGACGCCCTCCCTCAGAGCCGAAGTCCAGAAGCTTCTGGATCTCAAGGTGGTGGAACCCATTCCCGTAGGGGAGCGAGGGGAGGGCTTCTACTCCCGTCTGTTTATGGTGCCTAAACCAACCAGGCTGGCCTGCGCACCATCCTAGACCTTTCCCAGTTCACCCTTTCTCTCCACCAAGAGAAATTCAAGTTAATCAACCCCGGTCAGATAAAGTCCTCCCTACAGAAGAGCGACTGGCTCTGCGTGGTGGACCTTCAGGATGCTTATATGCATATCCTCATTTGGAGCCCGCATCGGAAATGACTATGTTTTTCCATGGGGGAGGAGCATTTCCAGTTTTGTGTGCTCCCGTTTGGTCTCAGCTCGGCACAGCATGTCTTTACGAAGATGATGTCGGTTATCACAGCTTATCTTTGGCAACATGGTATCCATGTGTATCCGTATTTGGACGATTGGCTGCTGCGCAGTCCTTGTCCACTGAAAGCCTCGAGCAACCTTCAGTCTCTCCTCCAGCTCCTGTTCCACCTTGGGCTGTCGGTGAACTGGCAGAAATCCTCCAAAACGGTCTCTCAAGACTTGATTTTTCTGGGTTTTTGTTGGAACACGATCGATTGCAGAGTGTACCTGACTGGGGACAGATTAGTGAATCTGTTGGCCACGTGTCAGGTGTTTATGTAGTCAGAGAGCATGTCGGCCTGGTGGTTCCAGAGGCTTCTGGGCCTCATGGCTTCGTGCGTGCTGGCTCTTCCTCTTGCTCGTCTCAAAATAAGACGGACGTAGATGGCTCTTTGGAGCTCATGGCTTCAAACAGTGGATCCAGATTCCAAAATGATACTGGTTCCACCTTTCATGAGGGCGGACCTCTTGTGGTGGTCGTCTCTCAGCAATCTGTCGGTGGGCGCTCCCTTCCGGGAACCTTGCCCACTATTGACTGTCACAACGGATTCCTCCCTTCTGGATTGGGGTGCGACGCTGGATCATCTTCAGGTTTTCGATCTTTGGTCGCCACAGGAAAGTCAGCTTCATATAAATTATATGGAGCTCCTGGTGTTATTCCTGGCACTGTAATGTTCCATCCAGGCATTGTCAACAAGGTGATCCATGTCCGCACGGACAATGCAGTGTCCATGTTCTATATCAACAAGCAGGGGGGTTACCAGGTCTCCTCCTCTTGTGGATCTTGCCATTCAGATTTGGGAATGGGCCATTCATCATGGTATCTGGCTGGTAGCAGTACACATCCTGGGCCAGCTGAATGTCACTGCAGATGCCCTCAGCCGTCGAGTAATTGTCAGCTACTAGTGGGAACTGAACACAGAGATCCTCTCAGATATTTTTCGCTGTTGAGGCACTCCAGAAGTGGACCTCTTTGCGACGTCTACAAACAGGAAGCTTCCCCTGTATGCCTCCAGGAACGTGCTCGGAGTCTCCTCACTGGGGGATGCTCTCGAAAATCCATGGCACAACATGAAGGTCTACTCTTTTCCGCCCCTTTCTCTGATCCATCGGGTGCTTTGCAAGCTAAGGAAAACATTGAATTTCTCCCTGCAGTTCATAGCCCCTTGGTGGCCGGCCAGGTTTTGGTTTGCGGAGCTTCAGCATCTGTCGGTGTGCCCGCCGCTCAAGCTTCCGCTGGATCCCGATCTGCTTCACCAGAGCGATCAGCGGCTGTGGCACCCCTCCCCACAATCGTTCAGCTTGGCGGCCTGGTGCCTGAGTTCAGATCTTTAGAGCGTTTTAATTTGTCCGCGAATAACATGCACATTATTCAGGCGGCCAGGAAACCCTCTACAAGATCTCAGTATAGGAGTAAATGGCTACGGTTCTGCCACTGGTGTTTGGCTGGGCAGCTGGGTCCCAGGGAGGCTACTATCGATATGGTCCTGTCTTTTGTCTCACATTTGGCAGAGTCTGGCATTCATGTCTTGTCTTGCAGGACTTATTTATCGGCTGTTGCCGCTTATTTGTCCACTGACCAGTGCTCGTTTTCACTGTCTAATCCAGTCATTAAAAGACACTTTGCTGGCCTGATGCATCTTTATCCTCCTGTTCGCAACCTGCATCCAAGTTGTGATTTGAATGTTGTCCTTACGGCCTTGTGTCATAAGCCCTTAGTCGATTAAAGTACCTTTCGTGGAAAGAGTCCTTTTTGATTGCTGTGATTTCAGCAAGGCGTGTAAGTGAGCTTCAGGCCTTGTCGGTAGAGCATCCATTCCTTACTTTTCATAAGTATAAGGTTTCCTGCAGATAAATCCCTCCTTTCTTCCGAAGTTGGTCTCTGATTTTCATTTGAATCAGTCAATTTCATTGCCTGTCTTCTTTCCAGACCCGACGTTAGAAGAGCCCTTAAATTCTATCTGGACAGAACATCTGAGTTTAGGAACTCTTCGCAGCTTTTTGTGACCTTTAGGAATCCGCAAGGAAAGCCGGCCTCGAAAGCAACCATCTCCTGATGGATCGCTGCCTGTATTTCTGAGGCGTATACCATTCTGGGTCTTCAGACCCCAAAGAAAATTCATGCTCATCTTGTGCGGGGCAAGGCGGCTGCCGTTGTCTTCCAAAAATATGTTCCCTGGGAGACCATTGCAAAAGCGGCTTCGTGGGCCTCCCCATCGGCTTTTTGTAAGCATTACTGTCTGGACCTGACCTCCAGGGCTAATGCTCAGTTCGGTCAAGCTGTGCTTAGGAACCTGTTTTCAATAAGGAGTTTCCATCCACCCGTAATTCCTGTGAGGAGTGCTTGGGAATCTCCCATAAGTATGGAGGAAAGGGGACGGGATGTAGGCGTATAATAAAGTTACTCACCGTAGTGACTACCTTACCCCTAGTCCATAGACCCCTTTCCTCCATACGCCTGCCCGCCGTCCCCTCTAAAAAGTTTCCTCTGTTATTGCTTTAAGGTCTTAGACCTGGCGATAGAAAAGGACTGATGGGCGATGCGCTGGGCGGAGCTAAGGAGGGCGGGGTTACGGCTGCGTGCGGTACCCGCATAAAAAGAGAGGAAGGACACATTTTTTAAAAATGTGATGCTTTTTACAAAATGCTCCGGTCCCGTCCCACAGGACGGAGGAATGTCCCCATAAGTATGGAGGAAAGGGGACTATGGACTAAGAGTAAGGTAGTAACTACAGTGAGTAACTTTATTAGTAGAGTCAAAAGACACCCCAGTGAGTGACAGTCCCTCCACCTGATACTGGAGATGCAGGATAAAGGAGGGAGGCCATCAAGTACCGGGAAATCCACGGTGACCCTTGCGCAGAGCTGGAGAGCCGGACAATCCATCAGAAGAGATGTGAACTGCGCTAAAGGGGATGATGAAACAGAACGGGGACACATTTTAATATAGCAGTCAAGGAAATAAACTTCCCCAGTTCCCACAAGTCTATCTGATCCTGAGCATACCATAACCCGGAACAGGGAATAACGTAAAGAGAGGAAGAAAGGAACTTATAACTTAACAGTTGGGCATCGATTGGTGAAGTGGGTAGAGGCACTGCCTACAAATATTAAGATCAATATAAATTTAGATGCCCATATCTCCCCTGTCCCAGTGATTCCGGGGAGCAACATTTTCTGATCCCGATTGTGGACGGGCAACCCCATGGCTACGAGTGTGCATACTGTACACCAGTAAGGGCCCTGTGCCGCATGATAAATCCATCGACAGAGCGCAGAGCGGACGGCAGAAAGCCGGCAGTATGAATCTGTAAACAAGCAATATCTCCTGGCAAATACCTGCTAAGCTGTGACGAGGCGGAAGTGAAACAGAGCGGGCCACCTAGCAAGGTCCAAGCCCCTACGGCAGAAGCACAGGGCAGAATAAGGACTAGATAGTGATGATTACACCAGCACGGAACAGATTAATCATACCTATCAGATACATCGAAATACTATAGTGAGCAAGCGGTGTTTAGCGGCAAAACCCACCTGTAAGAACAGACTGGTAAGCAATGGAATCGATAAGTCCTGGCGACACAATCATCGGCAGGGGTGCTGAGGAATGGGACAGCAACGAGCCATGGTGTCTAAAACCCAAAGAAGGAAAGGGAAGCAGCTCACTTTGGAGACGTGCACCGAAACTGTGCACCCAGCGGAGCGAACTGCCCAAGCAACCTCAACACCTCAAAGAGAGCAGATGCTCGAGAAAGGTTATCAACAGATCCTAGAA
The DNA here is from genome assembly GCF_040938575.1 of Ambystoma mexicanum. Classification (NCBI taxonomy): domain Eukaryota; kingdom Metazoa; phylum Chordata; class Amphibia; order Caudata; family Ambystomatidae; genus Ambystoma; species Ambystoma mexicanum. Next base: position 1,350,545,967 of record NC_090922.1, on the reverse strand, counting down.
GCCATAGCATCTCTGAAAGAGTCTCTCGAGGCTGAAATAGATGCCATCTGCATAGAAGTGTGTGATGCTGGAAATTGGAGTGACAGGGCCTCCGTATCCTTGTCCTTTATTGCCTTATCATGTATGTGTTGTCTTGTTTTCTGCACAGGAGTTCATGTGGGACTCCTGGCGGTGCAGCTCTTCCTGTATTTGGTTTGGTGAACAGACGCATGGCATACCCTTATGGCACCCATGGGAGGGAGTATGACCCTGTACTCCTAGTGTATGTTTTTGGGAACCTGTGTGTGGCCCACAGAGCAGGTTATGGTCTGGTGGCAGCTCTGTGCTGAATTGACAGGTGCCCTGCGCCTCCTCCATTTTGGGATGCCCTGGCCCTGTCATTGAAATCGAATGTTTCCTGATAGGAAACAAGATGGCCCCTGTGGCCTCTTGCTTTCTATCGCCTGTTACCTTACTTTTCCCGAAGTCCCAGGAAGCCCTGACTCTGTCCCTTCCCCCTGACTGGCTGTTGCGTGGAAGTTCCATATATGGTGTTGTGGGGAAGTCCAGGCCAGACCGGCTAGAGCCTTCCCAATGACTGTATGTTGTGGGTACGCCCGTGGGGTGGGCCCTGGGTGAATGGAGTGTGTGACGAATACGCATTTCATGTTATGGATGTCTAGTATCTGGTGTTCCACACAATGACTGAGACAGCCCTGCCCGAAACTGGTATGAATGCAGTGTATAGTGCTGAATGGCAGAGTGCTTGTCCGAATCCACATTCTGTGTTGTGAGTGTCTGGCGGGAGAAGAATGGTCTGAATGCACTGTGCGCCTGGTTGGCTGCCTGACTGCCTGAATGCCCTTCTGAATGATTGGTTGTCTGAGTGTGACCCAGCAGGGTGAATGGGAGATGAACAGTATATCTGGGGGCCTCTCACTGCTAGAAATTGTTCAGAAGCTGAAGTTGAAACTGATGCTTAACTTTGAAGCCCACTGGAAGAAGAAGAACTGCTGCTGCTGTCCTTTGCTAATCTGAAAGCTGCTGTGCCTTCAAGATCCAAGAGAGGACCTGGCTAGGAGTCCTCTTCCCGAGCTACGAGGGACCATCATGCACCAGCTGATCTTTGCCAAAGCTCCCTGGTAGACAGACCTACGAAAGGCAGGTTGCCAACCGGAGAAGGGGACTGCCGAGGAGAACGAAGAGAAGCAGTGGACAGCCGTCCACCGCCGCCGATCGCCGTTGCGGACCGGAGCTTTAGTGCTCCCTTTGCCTAAGAACATTTTGATCCAAGGACTCCCTTGTTCATCACCGTCGACCGCTTTTGTCCTGCAGGGAGAAAGTTAAGGCCGCCAACGACCGAGGAGAATCTGCCGGTTGGTTTCCTGCCACCCGAAGACCTCAGAGACGCTGCCGAAGCTACTGAAGCCTGCCGTGGTCACGTCCCGTTTGCTGACGCCAGATGCAGACGACCCGACGCCCTTGCTGGGCCAAAGTTCTTCATTGACTCTTTGCAGCAACGAACACTCGTCCTTCAGGTGCACTGCATGCCTCAGCTCGCAGGACATTTTCGATGGACCATCAACGAGCACCGCTAGAATCGAAGCTGCTGCCACAACAACAGTGTCCACCCCTTTTTCCTCGTGGGATATCCACGATCTGTGGCACTTGCCTTAAAGGGAGCCGCTCAAGAAGGATTCGTCGACGACCCGACATCGAACTCTGCTATTCCAGGTACATTGGGGTTTTAGAACTATTTAGAAGGAAATAAGTCTCTTGTTAACAATATAGGGACGGGGCTTGTATTATATATCTTTATTAACAGGTTGCCCAGGTGGGGGGATCCTGATAAAGAACTGTGCCTGGTGGTAGAGGCTCAGTATTCTGCCCATTGTTCTAACCAACTGCTTTTCCTCCTATGTCTATCATTGGTTCTCTTGATTACTTGATTTGTGTGACATTTGACCAAAGTACAGTTGATGCACTTTAATGAAATCTGATAGTAATTGTGGTACCATATAGAACTGTGTATATATTTGCCATTGTAGATTAACCTAGTACAAAGTGAGTTGTAATTGTGTATATAAGCTTGAACCTTAATTATATAAAGACTGTGTTTTCACTAATACATTGTGTGGACATTCCTTTGTGGGTGCTTGGGGACTACACTGTACTTAGGAACCAGCCTGCATCACCTCCTCAGAGCTAAGCCTTGATTGCTCGCCACAATACCAATAACAGAGAATCTTGGCTGGGGTCCTCTGTGCCTCTCCTCTGCCATATAGAGAGCACGAGTACAGACACCCCCCTCCGGTGCTTTACAATGTGAACTTGTTAATTCAAGATGTGAGGTCACTTGCTGAACGCAAGGGAACACTTGGAAAGACAGTGACAGAGAATACAAGTGACCTAAAGGACACCTCCGAAGAAGTGAGGGTACTGCAACAACAGGTGCGTAATCTGGAAGACAGAGCCGAGGAATGCGGAAGGCAGAGCTAGACGCAATGATGTAAGAATTAATGGGCTCCCGAAAGGAGAAGAAGGAGCATACCTGACGGACAACATAGATACCCTGCTGCAGAAAGAAATCGGTCCAGGCACCCTCACTCAAGACTTCACGGTCGAAATGGCGCATAGGTCGCTGATGAGGAAATCGACACCTGGAGCCCCACCAAGGCCAATAATAGCCCAGATACTGAACTACCGGGATAGGGAAAAGATCCTCGAACACCTCCGCAAGGAGGGACGATCCAACAAGCGTCTGCCACGATAACTGCATACCCGGATTACACCCTACAAATACAGAAGCAACGGATGAATTACATATCAGTTAAAAGAAGACTACGAGCGGCTAACCTGAAGTATATGTTGCTGTATACTGTTAGACTGAAACTAATTCACAAAGGTCGCGCCATTTTCTTTGATAACCTTGAAGACGCATATAAATGGATGGACATGCAGAATTTGCCAACCGGAGCAGAGGTTGGCCCGAGTAGTGACGAGTAGACACACGCAGAAGACCACGACAACTAAAGGCAGCAGAGAACTGTAGATAAAAGACGAGGTGGCGGTAAAACCCGCCAGATGGAAGCTTCAGGAAAACAAAACAGTTGCCAAATGCAGGAGCCAATAAAGTGGTGCTTATTTAAGATCGCACTACACAGGAGGGCTCTACACCTAAGAATGGATTGCCTCATGCAGCAGGACAAGACCCTGGAGTGGAGTCGAGAAGAGGGGTGCATGAGAACAAGGTATTGAGCTGGGCAATTGTTGGGAGGGAGGAGGGCAGGGGAGTTGGGGTAGTTAGCCGGGAGTTGGCCTATGAGGCCACACTGTATATGCTGTACTTCAACATTGCACTGCTGATACATGTAAGAATGTTTAAGTGTGATGGGGGAACTTAGAATAGTATCCTGGAATGTCAGGTCCCTCAGCAGTTACGTAACAGAATTATGACTTACTTAAGGCGTCAGAAAATTGACATTTCGCCCCTGCAAGAAACTCACCTCACAAAAGAGAAACAGATTGCTCTTGATAAAAAATAGAGAGGCATGACGCTGAGCTCGTCGTACTCTGCCTATGCTAGGGGCGTAATCATATGGGTGGCACCATCGGTACCTTTGAGGGTGCTAGAGACCTTCCAAGACAAAGAGGGCAGGATGTTCGTATTGCGAGGGTGGGTTGAACACAGAACATTTTGTATTATCAACACATATGCACTTCTGCACGTTATACCCACTAATAACTCCACACAGAGATGGCACATTGATATGGGGAGGAGACTTTAAATGCACACTGAACCCTACACTGGACAGATGGGATGACAAATGTATACACCCTGCCCCGTCTGCCAAATCCCTGTGCACATTGTTGCAAGCATTTAAACTCTCAGAAATATGGCGGACTTTACACCCGCAGGCCCGTGGATATTCACATTACACCGCTCCCCAAGACCTGTACACTAGATTGGATTATATTATTACAGGAGAAGACACCCTAAGTGAATTTGAGGGGGCAGAATATAAAGCACAAGTGTTGTCTGATCATGCCCCGCTGGTAGTTACATGGGGAGATCCCCCCCCCCCGAGAGCACGTATCCCGATATGGAGACTTAGGAGTGAGTCTCTGAGGGATGGAGCATTCCAGGAACATTTAAGGGAAGGGGTGCAGGATTACTTCACGCAATAATACAGGAAGTGTGGAGTCAGCGGGCACATTATGGGAGGTATTTAAAGTGTTGATCAGGGGGACTGCAATCGCGACGACGAACAGGGTTCAGGCCTCAATAGAGAATGACTTACGTAAGGTGGAAATAAAATTTGAAGCCATAAACGGTCTGAGAGATTTACCCAGCGGGAGTGCCCAAGAGACCCACTGCAGCATGAGTGCTTATTACACTGGGATAGATTAAGTAAATTGAGTTATAGGAAATATGTGGAACGGCAGCATGCCGAAGGGGACAAACCGGGACGCTTGCTAGCCTGGTTGCACAAGAGCGGCACAGAACGGTAAAACAAGACGTCCAAAGTGGGTCCCGCAAGGGAACCTCATAATAGGGCGGAATGGGTTTAAAGGCGCCGGCACCATTACCGGCGCTGTTAAACCCATTCTGCCCTTCTTCTAATGAGGCCCTTTGTGTTATTTGTCTAGAGGCGCAGAATCATAACGATGAAACATTATCACACGGAGGGCCCCTCCACACTCAGGTGAAGAAGGCGATCTATATGTGCACGTGGAGTTTAGCTGTATGAATGGCAGTCATGGGAGGAGATCATAATAGGTATCAAATGCACACATAATGGTATACATGTATGGAAAGTATTTTTTTCGAATTTAGTAAAAGATATTAAATATATGAGGTGTGGTTGCTCTGTGTATCAAGGGGTGTTTTTGCAATCATGGCAAAGGCCCGTCAGCAGTCAGGGAGCAGGTTTCATAAGCTGGTCAACGGGGTGGTTACGGTCAGTTTACAGATGGCTCAAGTGCTGGAGGGCGAAGGGAAGATATGATCTCTGGTAAACAGGAGAGTACGTTGTTGTAAGGGATAGGCTTTTATGAAACCCGCTGGGTTGTTGGAACAGATGGCTTCACCCAGGACACTTACGGAGATCAGTAGTAATACATTTCCGGTGAGCGATTTGTTGTCAGAGAGAAAGCGGAACTGATGTGAATAGGAAGGGTCGATAGTCATAAAAATTGCACACCAGACAGGTTTGGGCAATATGGTTAGCAAACACGAATAGGTCAAAGGGAATCTACGTGTCTTTCTCTCATCTTCATGTGATTAGGTATTTTTTAGGCAGGGCTGTGTGCGTCATTAATAGGAATTCTGTTATTTTGTAACCAAGAGGCAAGGCTGCCACCAAATTTGGAGAGGTTTTTGGGTAGGATTGTGTTATGATGTCTGTGTCCAATGAACTGGGTGGATTTTAGATTTCTCTGTACAGGGCAACCAATCATGTTTGGGTTGATGCCGTTGTAACGGTATGTGGGGAGTGTATTAACTGTTGCAAACTGTATATAATAGGGGCCTCATTACGACCCTGGCGGTATGGGGTAAACGGCTCCGTAAAAGGTGCCGGCGCCGTTTATCCCGTACCGCCTCATTACCAGGTCCCCTCGCGGGACCCAGGAAGCAACGCCTGGTCAAACCGGGGGTGCTTACCGGGTCCCGCGAGGGGAAGAGGGAGCAAACAACGGGCCAACTCGTAATGGCCCATTGTTTGCTCCCTCTCCCATTCCCATTCCCATTCAGCCCTATGGCGGCTGAAATGGGAATGGTGAAGGACCAAGTCCGAGTCCTTGGAGGGAGGAATTACCGGGCCCTTCCGAACTAGGAATGGCCCGGTAATTCCTCATTCTGAGGACCCGGACGCGATTTCGGTGGCAGCCATGCCGCCAATAGTGGCATGGCTACCGCTGAGGTCGTAATGAGGCCCTATGTGTTCTTTGCTTGATTCGGAGAGACCAGGGTTAGTTTGACTGTTAGATGTCATCTAAGCCCCCTCCTGGCCGTTGTACAATAAACTTGCTTTATGGACACAAGTCGCACTTACTAATTTTAGAGGTGGGCCTAATTAGGGTAAAGTGGCGGAGCTAAAGGGCCACGCCTACATGTGCCAAAGGTCCTCATTATGAGGCTGGCGGTAAGGGGTTAACGGCACCGGTAAGGATGCTGGTGCCGTTAACACCTTACCGCCGCATTCCGAGGTCCCTTAGCGGGCCCCACTAAGGCCGGCTGGTTTTACGGGCCCGTTATTATCTCCTTCACCATTCCCATTGAGCCCTATGGGGGGAATGGGGAATGGTTCTCAGAATGGGGATTTACCAGGTTCTCAAAGGTTGGGATGACCCGGTAAATCCCCATTCTGAAAACCCAGACACGGACACGACTTTGGAGGCAGCCATGGTGCTAATAGCACCATGGCTGCCTCCAAAGTCTCTTCGCCATTCAAAGTCTCTTATTTCAGAAGGCCTTATGCAACACGACAAAACATTAAAGTTCCTTTCTTCTCTGGATTTTCACTTTTACTCCTTCTCAGGTGATTTATTGTTCACCCCGGGTCGCCCTCCACCCGGCTCAGACCAGCACCAAGCAGTTTACCCCTTTTTTGCTATTCCGGAGGCCGTGAGCACACTCCCACTCGTGTACCTCCCAGTTTGCTACCCCGCCCCCGCTCAAAACCTACAGCACGACTTAGTGGGTGATGGTCACTGTCACTTCGAGCAATCACCTCCATACGTGTTACCATGTCCCAGTCGGCCATACTGAGTAGTACATAGTCTATCATTGAGCTGCCCTGATGGCCTGCATATGTCACTCCTGCTGGTCTATCTGGTAAGACCCTCCCATAACAGAATCGCAAACCCACCTCGTACATTAGCCTAGCTACCTCTAGAGCACGAGGACGTGTCCTGGCAGGCTTAGCTGTTTCTAATATGGGAATCCCATTACGTGTATCCTAATCGCCCCATAGACCTGCTTCCACAGGTTCAAATTGTACGTTAAAAACGCCCATATCCATGACCACCGGCAGATGACTGATGAAAGACTGAGCGTCTTTAATGTGATGACACATTACCTTAAGACTTTCCAAAGGGCCGTTCTCACCAAGCCTGTTAAAATGTTATATATCAACAAACGCCTCCCGTTACTCCTAGTCAGCTCTAGGCACATTAGATCATCAGAAGCTATAGGGATCACTTTTGCTACAATATCCGCAGCAGAGCTGAGCAACATAGCCAATTTAAGTTTGTGCTCTGGTCCTGTGTGATCACAACTGATATAGTACTCACAAGTCTATTTAATCAATGACTGAACACTGGAAGTCCTCAGGAATTTCAAACGGATCAGAACCCTTTCTAGTCTTCTCCACTGTATCAGATTCTAGCAGAACGTGACTAGTTGCCTTGTGTAATTTGACAGAACAGGGTCTACCAAGCTCAACTGTCTGAAACCTATCACTAATCACAACTTATCAATCAATCATCGCGATTCAGAACCTAGTTCCCTATGTAGGCTTCTCAGATATCAAATGCACAAATCTTAATACAGTTGCCATGTTGATACCACAGTATAACTGCACTCGGAATCACTTATAGCGCATTGGTGGCTACATAAATCTAGGAGATATTTAGGAATGTCTATCCTCCCTACATAACAAGCCACCCTTTGTATTCATTGCCACGTATTCTGTTTTGCTTCTTTCATAGGTTTCCCATATATGTGTTGCAAGTTGCTCTGCCTGTCCACAGCAGAGCTGAATTTGTTTTAAGTGAGTAAAAATTACTCCACCTCATTGTAGATTTTTAGCTGAATGTGGCTGGTACTGATAGCCTGAGTTAATTTTGTAAGTGAGGTAATTTTCTATCTGCCATATGCTAATATGTTAGCAAAGAAAACAGGATTTGCTCCATGTTTCCTGGTCCATGTAACTTCTACTTTCCTCTAGTTACTCAGGAGTATTCTAGATCCACCCCCCCAATAGGGCCACGGTAGAAGTAGAGATGTTGAAACAAATACCTGTCACAGTGACAGACCATAGAATAGGCCAAACAAACCTCCTGCAGTGAGGCGGCTATTGTCGGTCATTCATACAGGAGTGGCACTTATTTTGTGGACCTTATCGGGCTGTCCTCTGCATCTAATAGTACACATGTTATGCATGTATTTCATGATGTAGGATTTAGAGACGGTTTGAGGTGGAATTCCATCTTCAAGATGACACCACTTGGCAAAATGCATGCGTTGGATGGGTTTCATGTAATTACAACGAAAATAGGAATAACTAAAGCTTTTTTCACGACTCTTAAATAACAAAAAATAACGATTTATTTATAATTTGTGTTGGTGCCTCCCAAGCCCCTTGTTTCCCCAGGTCCATAACCCCCTCCAAAAACCCCTCCCGACCCATTTTATTCCCTTAGCCCAACCCCCATATATATTTTAAATGAAAAATGTGTTATTTGTCATTATTTTAGCGCCGTTTAAAATGTTGTTTGTTATTCCTAATTCGTTATTATCACTGTATACCGTTGGATGCATTCATTTGTTTTGCTTCTTTGTGCACACAGGATTTATGAGGCAGAACATATCCAGGCATCACTATCTGCCAGCATTGGGTCACAATGTTATTGTGTCAGCATGTTATGTTATGCTGTATAACGTTTTAGCATGTCTGCTATGTTAGCTTGGTATGCTGTGTAATAGCTTATTGCTGGTTTCTGGTTGTGAGATGTGAAGGCATCATGAAGCACAACACAGACAACAGACTTCAAGTTCAATCAAAAAGATATTTATTAACTTAAATGCCAGAATGGTTAAAGGCCTAACTTGCCCTATGCTAAAATGGGATTGTTAGGGAGAATTTTCATTCAATGGCTAATGTCCCTTACCTAGTGAGTCCCCCAGCAGCTTTGCTGGATTTCTGGAGTTATTTTTTTTTCACTTGGTAAGAGTGTGAGCTTTTCCCCCACTCTTATCCATGTTTTGCCATGTGTCTTTCACCTGTTTTTGTGATTGTGGACTCTGGAGTACACCATTTCAGTAGCCCCCTTCTTTTGTGTGTTACAAAGCACCTTTAGTGCAGTGACACAGGGTTGTCTTTTAGACTTCCCACCGACTCCATTTCTGAGGCTGACTACTGTCCCCCAGAAAAGGGTAAAGTTGCCAATAACTTTACATAGTCATTTAACCACAGATCCAGTACACCCCATCTTACATGGAGTGTAGGAAAGGGTTAATTCTTAGCCCTTTTATATCTGTACCTCCTAGAGCTTTGTTTTGCTCTTTTAACATTTAGACTTGGCTGGTGGCAGTGGTATCTACCCTAACGTTTCTACCGCGTTTATACTATATAAACGTGGTATTGTTTTAGGCTATTATATTAGCCTCGAACATAAACCCGCTTGACCAAATACTTTTTCTTTTGGCTGCGGTCGGGTTTATTCACCATTTCTTTTTGTTAAAGTCCTTCTTGTGCTTTACTTTGCGCGGCAAACCAGGTTTGCCTTCTTTGTTCACTGTCTTGGTGGGCTTCTGGCAAGAAGCCCTCCTCTAGGCGCCTGGGTGTCTAGGTGGGCTGAATGTGAGGGAGGTGTGTAGTCACCCCCTGCACAGGGTATCCTAGGAAACCCAAGTCGCAGTTTGCCATGATTAGCTGAGGTGGTTGTCCGGGCTGGACAACCCCACTGCTGCGTGATTGACAGCCAGGCTGTGTGAATGGGGGATTTTCGCATAAAAGGCAGGACTCTTGGGCTGGAAGTCAGAGTCTCACCACTGGAACTACAAGGAACCGAAGAGAAGCAGAGAAGAAGACGGCTGCTGCAACTACCCTGTCCCGGTGAAGCCCTGCTGCAGTCCTGAGCTATCTACCTTTCGACGACCAGAGAATATCCAGTCCGGAGTCTTCTTTTCTTGAGCTTGGTGGGGTCAACCAGCTCATCTTCCATAGCCAGAGGATCCTCTTCGTGGTGGAAATTGCTGCACACTGCTGTAGTGGTCTGGATAGTCATCTGAAGAGCCTCTCCTGTTTTAAAGGAGCGCACCTTTTATTCACCGTTGCTGCTGCTGGCTTCATCCCTGCGTAGTGCAGACCCCTCTAGATGTCCTCCTTCTTGCTGAAGCTCCAGGAACCGTGGGTTTGCAGGAAACTACCAGGAACAACAGTCGTGGCACCAGCTTCTTGCTTGAATAAGGTACTGTGTTCTGCTTCGAGGAACTAGGGTGAATCCTTTTTGTCCTCCTCCAAGGCTTGTCCTTGTCTTCCCTCCTTCTTATAACTTTGCTTCCTCTGTTGACCATCTCCAAGTACTCCTGGCAACGTTGAATCTTAAACTGTCCGACTGTGTGATCCTTGACCCGGTTCCACTTGACACTGGCTCCGGCATATTGACTCTTTTATTTCTGTCAACGAGTGTTCTCTGATTCTGTTTGCCCTGACAAAAGTATTGCCTATGATTTTTGCCCCCAACTCTCTCTGGTTAACTCAGGTGCTAAGTGTGTTTTTGCCCCGGTAACAGTTCTTGCCGCGGATACGCGTATCTTTACTAAGACCGAACTGTCATTACTGTTAAAAAGTGATCTCATATGTATTCCCGGTAACGTCTTTTGTTTCACAACACCGGTCCGTTAAAACATAGGGTACTTACTTTGAGTTATACTGTACCAAGTGAATTGGTTGGTTGTAGTGTATTTTACATGTGGTTTTGAATTAATAGAAGTGTTGTGTTTTATAAAAAATTGTTTAAAAATAAATGTACTTATATGTTTTACCTGAAACCTTGTGTCAATGTTTGCTTGAGCCACAGTAATTGTGGTCCCTTTGTGTAATCTCTGCTACTGCTCATATACTCTTGAGATATGCCTGGCTGCTCCGCTACTGCTACCACTTTAACATAGTAGTACAGGCTTGTACCAAAGGTGAACTTGTATTACCACTTGTGGTCTTAATTGTGTGTAGTGGTCCCTAAGGGCACTGCACAGGATTCTGCCTAACAGCCTAGACTTATGATGTGTTTCTGCCTCCTGTAGTTCTGCTTCAAGTTTCTTCCGAACGAGCCCTCTTTCTCGCGAGTATGCTGTAGCTTTCGATATGAACTCCCCCCAGATTACCACTTTCCCTGCATCCCAGATTACTCCCCAGTTTGTCTCCCCATTATCGTTCTCATTTTTTGCGGTTTTTGGCGGTATCTTTTACCAGCACTATTTGTACCAGGACCAGAGCATGATCAGAGAGATACTTGACCCCTATTTGTAACCTATGTACTTGAGGAATCAACGTGGCCGAGACCAGTATCATGTCAATTCTTGAGTATCCCTTGTGGGCCGCTGAATAGTGGGTGAACTCCTTTTCTTGCTCGTGGAAAAATCTCCATGTTTCCACCACCCTCAGCTCTCTAAAAAGTTTACCCAGCACTTGTCTATTTCTTCCACCTGCGGCTGTGGATGGCAGTGTCTTGTCGAGGACCGGGTCCATCACACAATTAAAGTCTGCACCAACTAATATTTGGCCTTCACACCAGCCTCCCAGTTTCTGCAATATGTCCCCCAGATACAGATCCTGCCTCTAATTTGGGGCATATATTGTGATCAAAGTATATACTTGTTCGCCTAGCGTTCCCTTGAGAAGCAGATGACTGCCCTCCTCGTCCCTGTATAAGGCTTGTTTCTTGAATGCCACATCGGCCCCTATCCGGATAGCTACTCCTTTGGTCTTCTCCCCCATCCCCCCCGAGGCATTGTACTGTTTAGGGAATGCTTTGTGGGCCATCCTTCGTTCATCTACAGGGAGTAGGTGTATTTCTTGTAAAAAGGCTATCGATGCTTGGAGGTCTAACAGTCTCGCTAGGATAGAGCGTCTCTTCAGCAGTGAGTTTAAGCCCTGTACATTTAGGGTTATAACATTCAGGTCAGTCATACCTCTCGTGCCAGCAGTCCCCTAAATGCTCGCTATGCCTTCTCCAGCAGGAGATAGTACGTTTACTCCCACCTAGCAGGTCGCACCATGGAACTTTCCCAAATAACTGAACTTCAACTTTAAGTGTCCACCCATCAACCTTGCCTCTGTCACTCCCCCATGCCCCCCTCCCTCCTCCCAATACTTTGGACCAAGGTTTCTTAGAACCTTCCCCAGGTTCCTCCCGGGGCTTGGGTTCCATATGTGCCCCAACATTCCTTGTGCCAGGACATGTCAATATCCTGAAATTAGATTCCAAGGTGTCCTCTCCTCTCCTCCCCTCCCCGCAGCTTCAATTGTTTCTTCATCATTTCTATAGCTCCCCTCTTTAACCTTAATTTTCCCTTCCTGACCAGAGGCGCGGGTCCTGCTTATCAGTTATTGTCTTACTTGATTTATCTCCTCTGGTCTTCGCTTCGGTCGGGTCCCTGTTAGGGTGGTCTCTTTGCCTCGCCTCCTTTTGTTGCCAGATGACCAATCCCATTATTTAGACCTTTCCCCTTTCTGGTCCTGGTTCGCTCCCCTGTGTACGAGGTTGATCCTCCTCCTCTATCTGTAGCAGGGTCATTCCTTTCACGCATGTGGAGATTCGCTGTTGTTTGCCCTCTCACATGAATAACAAGCCAAAGGGGTATGCCCATCTGTAAGTTATTCTTTTGGCCGTTAGCGCCTTTGTGACCGGTTGCATCAGTCTTCTTTTGTGAAGTGTAGAAAGTGCAAGGTCCTGGTATAGTTGGACTTGTGTTCCGTTAATGGTCACCGTCTGTTGCATTTTCGCTGCTCGTAATATCTCCTCCTTCACAGAGGAGGCGGTCATTGCCAATAGGATGTCTCTCGGTCTGGCTCCAGGGTCTCCTTTCTTAGGTCCTACTCTGTGCACTCTATCTATGAGTATGTCTTCCGGTTGCGTGCCGGTGAGGAGGCTGCTCAAGCAATGTTGCATTGTCTCTTTCAAGTCTTTATGCTCGATCATTTCTCCCAGGCCTTTGACCCTAATGTTAGAGCTTTGAGATCTATTCTCGAGGTCTTCTGCCTGGGGTTCCAAGTTATGTATGGCTCTGGCAATCTGCTTGAGGAGAATGCCATTTTGTTTTGAGTCTTCCGCGACCTTCGAGAGGCCCGCTTCTGCAGTATCTACTCTGTCCCCCAGTTCTGTGATACCTTTCTTCACCTCTTGCAGCGAGGACCTCAGTTCTTCTCTGATTGTGCTTAGTTGGTTTTGGAGGGAGTCCATCATTCTGCTTTCCATGCTCTTCAAACATTCTTGTAGATCTTCTTTGTTTAGGGCCATCTTCGTGACTTCTGCCGTGCTTTCTCTGCTGTCCTCTTGCCCTGCGGGTTCCCCACCCTGTTCTTCCAGTCAACGCTTCAGCTGTCCCGCTCGCGTTTTTACAGTGTTTTTTGCTCTTATCGGGGTGTTCTTGAGTTTAATCCCTGGCATCTGTGTCCTCCCCTCGGTCTCTTAGGTAAATGGGTAATTCAGGTTAGGCACTTTTCAGTAGGTACTGCGAATCCCCGACCATTTCTCCCTTCTGGGGCTAGGTTAGGCGTAGATTTTGGTCATGGAAGACCAGCTGTATGAGACACTCCTTGTTTACGTCTATAGTGTAGGCTCCCTTTCTGGGAGCTTTGAATGGCGTTGTTCCCAGTCCCCCTGTCCCCTGGGTCAGACTCACCGTCTTGATCGTATGCGTATCCCAACCTGTTTCCTCACGCAAGGGAGCCAGGGCTTCTTTTATGTCCCGTATCCGCCCCTTTCAGGGTGTGCACTTCTTCTCAGTCCTGTGTCACCGCGCCGAGTTGACTGTCAGCTCTGCTATTAAATCAAGCCTCAGCTCTGATGTCACGGTGTCCGGGGTTCCGTTATGGTCGGATGTCTCTCTCCCTCCGACGCAGGTCTCCGGGCTCGCAGGTTCCCTCACTCCTCTCTTCCGCTCTGGACTGGTGGCGCGCTCTGGGCTCTCCCCGTTTTCCTCGCTGCTGCAGTTGCCGGTTGTGTGCGAGAAACGGCTCTGCTTCGAGTAAGCGATCTGCGCAGCTTTCAGCACTCTTTTAGGGCCAGTCTTGAAGTTATTTTATGTTGATGGACTGCTGATTTCCACCTTTAGTTTTCCCGAGCGGAATGCAGAGGTTGTGCGACCTCACAGAGTGGCGGCCATCATGGAATCTGCTCTATTCGATTTTATTGGCAGCCCTCATTTCTTTCGCCAGAGGCAATGATAGCCCTGTGTTATCGGCCCCCAGGCAGTCATTAATGTGTATGTTGCTCAAGCTGCCCTTACCCGGAGTCGCATTCATGCACAGGGAGGGTTTGTAGAAAGGTGCATCTAGACGCCGGTGATGCTGCACACCACTAGACACTGGTGAGTTTGTTCTTATCTCCTTTAGCCGCAGCCGCACACTGAGTTCCACTGAACTCCAACAAACTTCACTTTCCTCCACTTCGCTCCGCTTCTCGGATTAAGAAGGTTTTAAAGCAGGAACGCAGGTGTTCCAGCCAGGCAGGGCGGTACTCAGCAACCAGCACAATATTAAAGTCACAGTAGCACTCCAAGTCCAACAAACTCCACTTTCCCCCACCTTTATGAAACTAAGGAAATTCTGATTCAAAGAGTTCAACTTAAAAGTCTGTCTGTGTCCAAAACCTATCATTACAACTACAATTAACCAATGTCTAGGGATGTCAAAGTCAAAAGAAACAGTGTTTAACTCAAAGTTCTGAGTTTCTTCCAGCTCACAGCCTCCCTTCAGCTCAGCTTTCCCAAGCATAAGAACGTTCCATGAAAAAGTCTCAAAGTTGCCTTTCTCTAATTCAAGGCGATATAGTTCAGAATCAGTTCTTGAGGTTCCCTTCCCCAAGTTTAAAGTAAAATAATCCAGAAAAAAGGGGTCTTGAGCCTCCGGGCCCAAGATAACAAGTGTAGTCTCTTAGTTCTCAGAATTTCCTTCCCCAAGATTTCAATACCTTTAATTACACTTGTCTTAGTCTTTTCATAAGTCTTTAACAAAAGACCAAGTCAGCCTGACCTTCGTTCTGGCTTGACTCGCCAGCTCTGTTTCAGTGGTTTTGGTGGGTTTGTTCCCTGGTTTCCTTAGCTTTCACCGTTCAGGGCTCTCTGGTCTAGGCACAGTTGTCAGACCACATGGTCCACCCATCACAAGTCACGCAACCAGGACCCCTGGGTTCCTCAGCCCACACACTCAGGTTACTTGATACTTGTTCCTGTGCACCAAGTCACTGTCATTTGATTAGTTTTATTGGGCTCTTGGCTTAGGGTGTATTCTTGTACTCCTCTGGCTTCTCCTTGGTTGCCTTGTGGCTCTGCCAGCATGTATCACACACCCCATGCCAAACTATAGCCTTGCCACACTGCATTCACTCATTAAAGTACGCTGTTTTGCGTCCCTCAGCCTTTAATGTATGAGACTTCAAGTTTTGGGTTAATTCGTTGCGCCACATATATTTAATGTTCACTTTCAGCTCAGAGTTCAATGCTCTCTTATTTTGCTTAATTAAGTTTAGTATTCAATGTATACTTGTTCGCTTTCATGTTGAATTAGTATTTAATTCGGTATTCAATATGCGCTGGTTTTATTTCAATGCTCAGTTTCTATTTAAGTTGGTATTCAATATGCATTGGGTTTTAAATGTTACATTTAGTTCAGTATTCAATGTGCATTAGGTTTTCAACGAAGCCGTGGAGGGAAGGCCAGGAGAAAATTCCTAAACCTGCTCCGCTGCAAGGAGGGAGAGGAGCGCTGTCCCAGCGCCCATCTGATATTGCTGGATCGTGCCTGCATCCTCTGCTAGGCAAGAAGAACCCCACCAGCGTCATTCTACACCACGAGCCTCCTACGACCTCGGAAATAGCCGCTGTGATGGTCGTCATGGATTCTATAAACAAAATACAGCTTTGGCGCCCGGATTTGCTGCATCACCTCCCACTGCCCTCCCCTCCTGCTTTAAATGGAGTGGAGGCGTGCCAGGAGGCAAAGCCGCGGAGGAAGGCCAGGAGAAAAGGCCTAAACCCCTCTCTGCAGCTGTCCGCTGCTCAGAGCTGCCATATGCTGCAGACCCCATCCTCTGCAGCGGTAAGGGTCACACCGCCCCCGCGGATGCTCTGTCTGCTACGATTCCTCTCTGGATCCTAGCAGTAAGGCTATCCCATCTATGCACACGCACAGCAGCCCCTCCCACCCCTTCCGCACCCCCATCGCAGTGCTGGAGGAATGAGCGGCTATGCTCAAGGCTCGTCCCCACCTCGAGCGCGCAACACGTACAGATCCACACCATACGTAAGGCAGCCTCTCACGCACCCGGCCACCACCGCGCAACCTTCCACATATGGAGGATTCCAAATTCACGCTATCCGGCCCCCCCAGAGGAGGCACCCCTGCATGCAGACCCCTGTCCACCCAACACTCTCTAACGCCTTGACTGGCTCAACCCCACTCAATCTAAGACTTCCCCCACGAATCCTACGACACCCTAACACTAGCGTATGGACCACCAAACCATCTTTCCGGTGGGCACATAACGAGGTACGTGCTTCACAGCATGCATGCACCACTCCACCTATGGGTACCAATTGTATTTCATCTGTTCCTACTGTGATTAATGTCAGTGCTACCACTGACTATATATCATCTGGCTGCTGTCACTGAAACTGTGATTGCCAATGTTATGGATGTGGCTGTTGCCACTGATACTGTGATTGCCACTGATACTGTGATTGCCAATGTTATGGATGTGGCTGCTGCCACTGATACTGTGATTGCCACTGATACTGTGATTGCCAATGTTATGGATGTGGGTGCTGCCACTGATACTGTGATTGCCAATGCTGCCACTGATACTGTGATTGCCGCTGATACTGTGATTGCCAATGTTATGAATATGGTTGCTGCCACCACTGCTGAGATATCCACATCTACGATGTGCAAAGGGCACTCTGTTGCCTCCATGTTGGTCGCTCCTACCAAGAATGCACCCATGATGTCCCACACTACCTAAAGTGCTAACTCCATAGCACTTACTCCCAATATTGTCAACCCTAGCACTACATCCTTGCTCAAGTGTGCCCTCATTAATGCTCAATCACTCCCAGCCCACGCTCTTGAGATCCACGACCTTCTCTGTAACTCCAACCTCAACCTACTATTCGTCAGCGAGACATGGCTTCATGAAGCCTCTGGCCCAGCCCTTGCACTACCAGATGGCTACACCATTTTTAGACGAGACCGACAGGCTCAGAAAGGAGCAGGGGTTGCACTAATCGCCAGGCAGTCCATCAACATCAGAAAAATCCAAAGAGACTTACCCCACAACTGAAACTATATGCTCATCAAAATCAACCCCTCACCCAACTGCACTATCACAGTTCACGTGACCCACCGCCCACCGGGGCCGGTCACAGAATTCCAAGAAGATCTCCTCCACACACTGGGGGACAACCTCAAGAAATCCACCATGTCCATCCTCCTGGGAGACTTGAATCTTGGCCTCAGCGACCCTGCAGACGGAAATGCGGCATCCCTCGACAATACCTTCTCCATATTGGGCTTTAAACAAGCAGTGTCAGAACCCACCCACAACAAAGGTCGCACACTAGACTGGATCTCCTATCACAACTGTGATCTCGCCATCTTAGCCATCACCCCCGTTCCATGGTCAAACCACACAGCCATCCACTTCAACCTCAACTATGCCGGAAACCTTACCACCACATCTACCACACTATCGCCCGCCCTCACCAGAACTGCCAAGCAACTCACAAAGGAAAGACTACTACCGCACCTCCAGGTCCCTGAACTCATGCATTCTTTCACAGACAACCCGGACACCCTTGCTACTTCCTACAACTCCATTATCTCTCAAGCCGTGGACACCACCGCCCCACTGTCTCTAAGGAAAGCGAAAACAACAAAACAAACCAACTCCTGGTTCACCCATGAACTCCTTCAGCTTTGCACAAAAAAAAGGTCAGCCCTCCCAGCCTGGCAAAGCAACCCAAGCGATACCACCAAACTGACCTTCAAAAATATATCAAAACAATACAAAACCGCCACCATCTCAGCCAAAGCCAGCTCCTTCAACACCAGGATAACCAACGCAAAGTCCGGCTCCAGGGAAATCTTCGCCATCTTCAGAGAATTGGAAACGCCCGCCCCTATACCCAACACCATCACAACAGACAAAGACTGGTGCAATAAAATCCAAGATTCCATGCTTGTCAAATTAAATACCTTACAATAAAAAATCATTAACCACCAAAAAGCACTAAAACAACAACTATCGGACTTGCACCAAAAGGCACCAGCACAAATCCCACCATTCTCATTCCAAGAAATGAAAGAACAGGACGTCCTAGCTATACTCAACTCGATCAAGCCCTCCAACTGTAAAGGCGACGCTTGCCCTGCTCAGGTCATTAAAGACAGCGCCTCTGCACTGGCACCGTTCTTCACCGCCTTCATCAATGCATCCTTCAAATCCACCCTAGTGCTCTCCTGCCTCAAAGAAGCCTGGATGCGCCCGTTGCTGATGAAACCCACACTGGATTAAAAAACACCAGGGAACTACAGACCCATCACTAGGGTACCCTTCCTACTGAAAATCCTGGATAAAGCAGCGTACCTTCAAGTCCAGAATTACCTGGAAACCTATCACCTACTAGGTCTCCAACAGTCAGGCTTTGGCCCCAACCACAGAACAGAGACCGCCCTCTTGGACCTCAAGAACCAAATAGGAGTGGTCTGTCCCGAGAAAAGTCTCCCAGCCCGTGCCTCCCCCTCCATGCCTTCTGCACAACACCCTCATCGAGCCCTGAAAACTGCAGAGGCCTGGGATTATAAGCTCTGCCCACCGACCTCTTGCGGAGCCATTGAGCCGCGCTGCGGTTCCCTTTGACGGCTCCTGCCCCTCCGCTCTGTCCTCGGGCCCCCATGGAGTGGGGGGACCCTGTGTGTGTGAGGAGGGGCCCACCCTCTTCGCACTGTGGCCTATGCGGTGGGAGCCACAGACGCTACACGGACCGAGGCCCGACGATCATACGGGTGAGTGCCCACCTCCCACCCCTGGAGGCTCGCCTGGCCCCGACTCCACACGCGGCCTGCGCTGCTCCATCCGCGAAGGCGGACCTGAACTCGCCCGCACACCGAAGCCAACACAGAGGGTTGGGCCCCCACTCGTGGGGCATGTGCCCTCCTCTGTGCGGCCTTCCTGAACCTCTGCTAGGACCTAGGCTTCCCGCCTCGGAGCCCCCTTCTACGCAATCTTAACAGAGCCTACAAGTCGACCCCCAATACCGCTGGAACACCTCAGACACTGCATCAGAGCCGAGGACTGGAGCCAACGTGAACAGAGATACACAGTTGGAGGGTAGGGCCCCTGGTCCCAGGGTGTGCGCCTCCTCCCACCATAATACCCTTGCTCGCCAGGACACACCGGACACTGCTCCAAAACACACCCCAGGACCGGTCTAATGCATCAAATGCTGAGGGTAGTGCCCCCGCTTTAGGGGCGTGTCCCTCCTCGCACACATACACCGTATGAGCACCAAAAGTAAGCTAGACAGATATGCCTATACTCCGCCACACCCTGATCCAGAAATTAACTGCACAATGTCGGCAGAACCCTCTGAGACGGGAGCGACAGCCAAGGGAGACATAGCCACCCTCCTGAGTCAAATCAGAAATATGGGCGCCAATCTGGGTGGCAAAATTGACAAGATGACCCAGAGGGTGGATAACATCGAGGCGAGACTAGAGGGTGTCGAGAACAACCAAGCCTTGATCGACATACTAGAAGCCCAACTGGACCTCTGAATGCGCAAAATAGAGAAAAGAGAGGAAGACATTCGCCTGAAGATAGACGATTTAGAAAATAGGGAAAGGCGAAACAACCTGCGATTCTTCGGAACTCTGGAACGGTAAGGAGAAACACAAGAGGACCTCAAGCATACCATACATGACATCATCAGAATCCTAACCGCAGATGAGAATATTGACGAACCCGCAATAGAAAGAATACATAGAGCTGGTGGCCCTTCAGGGGGCCCGAGGTCGGTCCTGGCCAGATTTCATAGGTACCAATATAGAACGAGGATGCTCGTGAAAGCCAGGTCAGGTGATGCCCTCACCCTCGGGGGAGCCCAAATAACCATCTTCCAGGACCTGACTTTGCTCACCCTGGCCCTGCGACGCCTCTGCAGCCCTCTAACTAAATGGCTCAAGGACCAAGGCACAAGATATAGGTGGGGATACCCCTTCTCCCTCACGTTTGAACACGGAAGCAGGAAGATAACACTCCACTCCGAGGAGGAAATTCAAGACTGTATCGCGGATCTCCTTGGCACTGACCCCAAAGAAGGATCACAAGATGAACCGGTACAGGATAGAGCACGATGGGGACCTCAAGGCTCGAAAAGGAAGAAAGTCAGGGGAGCCTGGAAATACAGATGACCTAATGATACACCGGAGAGTGCCAAATGATGCGGTACGCACACATTTCACGCCCTGGTTAAGTCCACTCAGGAATCACGTTCGAAGACTCTTTAACACGCTGGAGACCGGCACACTACAGCCACCAGGTCCGGCCCACAACAAACTTTCTATCAGAGCTATAACAGATGACCGGCTGGCGGCCAATGTATCCGGAAACCACATGTATTTTTACATTTGCTATCTCACAATAACAGTTGTTGTTGCTTGTTAAGTTGTAATTCAAGTTGATTTTTCAAAGATGTGGGGGGAGGGGGCTCAAAATGTTAATATGATAATACTTGTGATGGGGGTCGCGTGGTTACGACCCTCACGGGCGGTCCGACAGTAGACCGGCTGCATGCACCTGGTCCAATTCGGACGCCATCAAACTGGGACTCAGATCCTTGCAAGGAAAATGATGTGCGAAAAGCTAGAACTGAGGACAACGGGTATTATGTACAATACCCTGAAATGGGGGAGGGGGATGGGATACACAAAACTTCGAAGTCCCATTCGGCTCGGGTCAGCTATCAGAATACTTCCACGGTCGCGACTCTCGGCGAAGGCCGATGTGACGTTATTAGCGAATCCACAGGACTTACCATTGATCGACGGTCGTGACGAATCAGGTGACAGGCATGGCACTCTTAAAATTGGCACGCTCAACGTCAAGGGGCTTAATTCCCCCACCAAAAGGTCGCTAGTTTCCCGAGAATTCAAGAGAGCGAACCTAGACGTACTTTTCTTACAAGAAACCTGATACAGCAAAGGAGAAGAAAGGAAGGTACTCTACGCCAAACTAGGCACAGAATACTGGGGCTCTGGCCCTCTGAAGAAAGCTGGAGTTGGTATTCTAGTCAACAAAACAATCTGATTTGAGCTCTTGAGGTCCTGGTCAGACGTGAGTGGTAGAGCACTTGTGTTGGTTGGCAGGATACAGGACACCATCATCACACTCGCATCCGTATATGCACCCAACACTGGACAGTCCCGGTTCCTCCAACAAACAATCCCCTAGGTCATGAACGAGGCAGAGGGGGAAATGATACTAGGAGGCAATCTCAACACGTGGATGGACCCGGATATTGACAGACAAGTAGGCAACCCGTCCACAACCTCTTCACCGGGCGCTGGACGCTCGCGGGTCACAGGTATGATGGACGCCAACAATCTCACGGATGCATGGAGACACATGAATCCGAACCGGACAGGCTTCACCTTCTACTCTACACCACATGCCACGTACTCCAGAATTGACTATGTATATGTAACCTCGGCACTCGCCGCAGCAACGACCGAAGCAAGCATATCACCTATTACGTGGTCGGACCATGACATGGAAACCGTCACCCTCGATCGGATGGCTCTTCCTCGGAGGAGCTCCAAATGGCGATGCAATGAGACGCTCTTCAAGGACCCAATTTTTAGGGAGCAGCTTGAACAGGACATCACTCAATACTTCGAGCAGAACAATATAGGTAAAACCCCCATTAACATAGTCTGGGAAGCGGGCAAAGCCATATGGAGGGGGATTCTTATCAGGGAGGGAGCAGCGAAGAAAAGAGAACGCCTGCTTATAGAAAATAGACTTTGAAATGAAATTACCCAACTCGATCTCATGGCCCAATCGGCGGACTCTGACAGACCACACAAATTCAAACAGGCCAACGCTAAGAGGGAAGAACTACTGCAACTAGAAAGAAGTAGCATTGTGCACAAACTCCAATGTCTGAAGCAAAAACACTATGAGCATGGGGACAAAGCTGGTGCCTTACTCGCTGCAAGACTCCGCGGCCAACGCCGCGAGCGATGGCTGCCTACGGTGCACGATACAGACACACCCCACGACCATCGTCCCCCTAATATTCCCGAAATGTTCGTCAATTTATACGAGAGATTATACACCTCGCAGGCTGCACCACACCCAGAGGCGATCACAGACTATTTAACCAAAGTGGCCATGCCAACCCTCTCGTTGGAAACTACACAAGCTAAGGATGCTCCCATCACGGGGGAAGAAATCGAGGATGCAATTAAAAGACTCCCAGCAGGGAAGGCTCCGGGGAATGATGGATACACGGCAGGGTTCTACAAGACTTTCCAGAATGCCCTGCTCCCGTTCATGGTTGACCTCTTTAACAACATCCTTCACTCCGGTGTGGCCTCCGAATCCTTCTCTGAAGCGCTAATAACAGTGATCCCCAAAGAAGGAAAGGACCCCAAGCAATGTGCCTCCTACCGCCCAATATCGCTCCTGAACATCAACGCCAAAATCTACACACGGGTTCTCACTGCACGAGTCGCACATGCCCGCAATGATCCACAATGACCAAGTAGGCTTCTTCCTGGGCAGGCAAGCTGCAGACTCCACCCGCAAGACCCTCCACCTAATGCATGAGGCCAGAACATTGCCGAACATGCCAGCACTGTTCTCGATTGATGCCGAGAAGGCGTTTGATAGAGTTGAATGGCATTTCTTGGAGGCCATGTTAAAGCAAATAGGACTGGGCCCCACTCTTCGACGAGCGATCAAAGCTGTCTATACAGCCCCAAAAGCTTCTGTAGTAGGGAACGCCCAGTTCTCCCGCTGGTTTCCTCCTAGTAGAGGAACGAGACAAGGCTGCGCCCTTTCGGTGATACTTTTCGCATTTTCCTTAGAACCACTCGCCCGAGCCCTCCGAGCAGACACCGCCGTCGAGGGAATGCAAGTCAATGGCAGAGAATATGAACTGGCTTTGTATGCAGATGACATCTTGCTCCATGTATTAAACCCACTGTCATCCCAAGGGCGATACGCATCATAGAGGAATATGGGGCACTCTCTGGTTTCAAAATAAATAAGACCATCCTCTTTCCACTCCACGAACCCTCCCCAGAGCAGCAGATCGAGCTTGAACGCCTTGGCCTGATCATTGTGGGCCCCACACTTAGATACCTAGGAATCAACCTAACAAGAGATCTAGCACAGGTCTACGAAGCAAACTTCCGACAACTCGTAAATGCTCTCAAAACTGATCTCGCGAAATGGAAGTCTCTCATAATCTCCTGGATGGGCCGTCTTAAAGCAATCAAGATGGTGAGCCTCCCGCGTTTCCTATATCCCTTCCAGGTCCTGCCCATCTCGATACAGCATCACTTTTTCAGGCAGGTCAAGAAGGTCATACTGGAATTCTTGTGGGACGGAAAGAAACCATACGATATCCTGATACTTCCGAAGGAACTGGGGGGAGTGGGTCTCCCGGGCATAGAGCGATACTACCAGGCAACCCAACTCAGAATCCTGATCCCACACCTGCGCGATAGAAAGGACCTCCAATGGGTCCAATTAGACAACGATAATCTGGTCCACGTAACCCTCGCAGGCTATGGGTCCCCAGATCAAAGCTCACGAAACGCCTGCGCGACCACCCTATACTGGGCACTATGTGGAACATCTGGAAGAAAGGAAAAGGAATGACTGGAATCACGATGTGGCCTTCCCTCCTAAGCCATCTCTGGCCCCCCAGGATCCGAGAAGAAATCCCCGAACATGCCAGGTATCAGGCCTGGTTTGATGCCGGACTAGAGAGAGCTGGCCAACTGTGGAGAAATGGGAATTTCATTTCGATCTCGGAACTAGAAGAAGCCCTCCAAATTCACCCGATCCCGATTTTCCTGTACCTGCGACTGAAAGGGGTCATATTGAGGAGAGAATGGAAGGACACCACACAAAGAGAGGTTACGCCCTTTGAAACTATCTTGCACACGACCAACTAAACTAAAGGTTTAATAGCCCACATGTACAAGATCTTAATCGCTAAAGACCAAACTGTGAGTCTACGCCTCAAAGAGCGATGGGAAAAAGATTTCAATAGAGAATTCGACCAACAAGCCTGGGACAGAATTTACGAAAGGCCAGCCAAAATGTCAATTGCCACCCAGTACAAATTGCACGCTATGAAATTACTCCACCAGTGGCAGTATGATCCACAAAGACTATCTAAAATGTTCCAAACCTCCAGTCCGAAATGCTGGCGACAATGCGGCATGGACGCTGATTACTGGCACATGTGGTGGAAGTGCCAAAGGTATGCATTTACTGGCAAGAGGTCCTGGGATGGATAAAGCAATTGGATGGCATAGAAAGGGAACCATCCCCTCTTCTGATCCTATTTGGCCTTGCAGAAGAAGATGACGAATTGGTGCGTGTAAAAGGACTGTTATCCCCCCTGCTACTGGCAGCAAGAGCAGCCCTAGTCATCAAATGGAAGTCCCCACGCCTACCAGATGAAAAGGACTGGCTACAAATTGGCATGAACATATACACAATGGAGAAAATAACTGCGGCCCTCCATGACAAGGCAGCGCGATACGAGGAAGCTTGGAGTGACTTTACGGGACATTACATCACAGGTACGTTCACGCACGACTCCCCGCGCCAATGAAAATACCACTCACTGTGCCCCACCAGGAACTGAACACTGGACACCGAATACCATACAGCCTAATAACCATGACTGTCGCAAACTTCGCCTGTGACTCACAACTCCAACAACGCTCAATGTCACACTGCCCACTATAGCTCACTACAGCAAACGCTGAGACCTGGAAGTTTTACGAGAAAGGACAAAGGGAGAGAGGGGGGGAAAGGGGGTTCTATTGTTCGTCCATTAAAGGTGAACGTGTATGTTATTGTTAGAATATTACATAGGTGGACCGCAGTAATATTGTGAAGTAACGATGTATGCTCAGCTATGCATTCACCCGGCTGTCCACCTATGATGTTAAAAATCAATAAAAATCAATTTGAAAAAAAAAAAAAGTATAGTCTTCATCACCCTTAGTTGCCTCTTCTTCATCTCAGTACTTTCAAGTGGTACATGTGAAGATTTGAGGAGAACTGAATTATAAAAGCCCACAAAGGTTGGGGGAGAGTTAGAGTGGTTATCAATAGGGAAAGCAGAATACCATGGGCCTCATTACGACCCTGGCAGAAGACCATGGTGCTATTAGCACCATGGTCCATGCCGGTAAGTTACCGACTATGCCATGGAGAAAGGGGGAATTACCACCACATTACAAGGTTGGCGGGGCGGTAATTCCCCCTTTCTCCATGGCCCTTCCCCATTCCCATTTTTGGCCCATAGGGCTCAATGGGAATGGGGAAGGCGCTAAGTACGGTGCCACAAATTGCGGCACCGTACTTAGCACCAAGGTCCCTTTGCGGGTCCCTACTTTAACGGCTGGTAAAATCAGCCATTAACGTCCGGTCCTGCAAAGGGACCCCGTAATTAGGCGCTAAGCCTTTTAAGGTGCCGTTAACCCATTAGCGCCTGGGTCGTAATCAGGCTCCATGTCTCGTCCAACTTACATTTAACCTTTTTTCTTCTCTTTCCGGTACATTTCGATTGATGGTATCTCATACCGTTTTCGTGGTCAGTGGGACATGTTTGACAATACCCTATTACTGCCCTTGGAATAGAGGGATCTTCTTGGAAGGGACGGGGCAATACTGTGTCTAGCCTGAGTATATCTCACTTCACCCAAGTGATCCTTCCTTGCGTCTCCACCCCCAGGGTCAGGCTCCAAAAGCGATGGCCTTTCCCTGGCCACCTGTGCAGAAGACCCTAATGTAGTAAAAGTGAGAATACCCTCAGGTTTCTCACAGTGGCCACTTACAGGAATGTACCCTGCTTTCCGTGATGCCACTAGTTTGAAAGCTTTGTCTTACTTTGTTCAAACTGCCACTGTCTAAAGATTTTAGTCTGTGTTACTAAAACTCCCTATGGAGGTTCCTAGGTACTTTTTGGAACCTAGGGCTGTGCTGTGACCATGGTTGGACATGGTATAGATTAGCAGCTTTATGTGTCTGACATTGCTCTAATTACACATTATGAATATGCATCATATGTGAACACTGCCCTTTACAACACATCATTTGTTTGTTGAATGAAATATTCCATTGAGTTCTATTCCCTGTAGCATGTGCCCATACAGGCTGTGCTGGGGTTTTCGAAGGCAGACAGAAGGGGCACAGCTGCTGCCGCCCTGTCCCCTGCCTCTGCAGATTTTAATCGCATGTGCCCAAGCAGCAATGGGCTTTCTGATAGTGGACAGCGGCATCTCTGATCTTGGCGTAAATTACCTTCTACCATGTTCTGGGTTCACATAACAGTGTCTGTCTGGGTCAAAGCCCAGGAGCAGTTGGCAGCAAAGGAAAACAGGAATGCACCACTCAGCGTACCCTGCAGCTGATTTATGGGAAAGTTTCAGTGAAACAAAATGAAAGCATCTGTTTTAGTTTAGCTTATTACAATTCTTTCATGTAACTGAACATTTAGCTTTATTCTAGAATTTAAATGAACTTGTGTCAATCTGTACATTATCGCTGCATTTTACTGCATATTTGTCTGCCGGAGGGAGCTTGCTTCTGAATTATCCTAACAAGTGTTTAAATGAATGAGTGACTGATTGTGGGAAAAATGATCCGACGCTCCCTTATGGAAAGAGGCTCTTAACTTGTAAAAAGTGCCAAGTGTAAAACAATGCTAACTGTAACATCATCGCGCAGGGATCCCTTAAGGCCTGTTTAGCTGTTTTAGTCCTCTATCTGCACTGCATAGTTCTCTATTTGTTAGTGTTCCATGTTCTTTAAAGCAATTAAATCACAAGTGACTCTAGTTAAGGGAGTACTCATTTCTTCTTTGAAGGGTGAAAGGCTTGTCAGTTTTTAAAACAGCTGCTTGCACATGGTAATGGAGCCGAGCTCAACATATTGTACTGTCCTTGCAAGTACATGGAAAGTATGCTGCCTGAATTACATTTATTTAAAGGAGAGTACCTTTAATCATTTCACTTCTGTGCACATGTTTTATGTATCTACATAGGCAGTGTTAACTTTGATTATAGTTAGGTGCAAATCTCAGGTTAGTATCATACACGGGGTAATTCATAGAATTCAGCGCACAAGTGGCGCACGCGGCTGGCGCACAGTGTGCGCGTGCGACAGTCTGCGCCAGCCGCGTGCGCTGAAATCCATTTCCGCACACAGCGTATTCATGGATTTTAACATCCAAAACCAGCCGTGGCGCAGCGACCCTGCAACAGCGCCAGTTGCGCCCCCAACCCCTCCCCGTGTGCCATGCACAGTGCACAAATCCCGTACATGGCGCACAGGCCCCCAACCACAAAAACGCCTGTAAAACTCCCCGTGCACCCCTCCGAATACATGTACACCCAGGCGCGGGGAGTTTCACACGCAAATGGCCCTGTGCGAGCGGCGTACGTGTATAAGTGG
This sequence comes from Ambystoma mexicanum, assembly GCF_040938575.1. Taxonomy (NCBI): domain Eukaryota; kingdom Metazoa; phylum Chordata; class Amphibia; order Caudata; family Ambystomatidae; genus Ambystoma; species Ambystoma mexicanum. The sequence goes on along the minus strand of NC_090922.1, from coordinate 1,350,518,271 downwards.
GGTTCGCAGGAAGTTTCACACGCGATTGGCCCTGTGCAAGCGGGTTACGTGTATTACTGGGGTTCGCGGGAAGTTTCACACGCGATTGGCCCTGTGCGAGCGGGTTACGTGTATTACTGGGGTTCGCGGGAAGTGTCACACGCGCTAGGCCCTGTGCGAACGGTGTACGTGTATTACTGGGGTTCGCGGGGAGTTTCACACACGATTGGCCCTGTGCGAGCGGGTTTTGTGTATTACTGGGGTTCGCGGGAAGTTTCACACGCGATTGGCCCTGTGCGAGCGGGGTACGTGTATAACTGGGGTTCACGGAAAGTTTCACACGCGATTGGACCTGTGGGAGCGGGGTACATATATTACTGGGGTTCGTGGGAAGCTTCACACACGATTGGCCCTGTGCGAGCGGGTTACGTGTATTACTGGGGTTTGCAAGAAGTGTCACACGCGATTGGCCCTGTGCGAGCGGGGTACGTGTATTACTGGGGTTCGCAGGGATTTTCACACGCGATTGGCCCTGTGCGAGCGGGGTACGTGTATTACTGTGGTTCGCGGGAAGTTTCACATGCGATTGGCCCTGTGCGAGCGGGTTACGTGTATTACTGGGGTTCGCGGGAAGTTCACACGCGATTGGCCCTGTGCGAGCGGGGTACGTGTATTTTGGGGGTGCGCGGAGAGTTTCACACGCGTTTTTGCTGACAGAGCGGGGTACGTGTATTTCGGGGGTGCGTGTCCCACACGTGAATTGGCAGTATGGGTCCTCCCAGGTGTCCCCTCTACCCCCTCCATGGCCCCTGAAGGCAGCCCACACCACAGGGGACTATCCTGTACCCCTGGTCATGTCCCGCAGGCAGCCCATCCACCATGGGCATGCCCCCCCACCCAAGCCACATGTCACATTGCAATATGATCACCAACTCATGTCCCCCTGCTCCCCCACCCCCCAGCAGTGATGGGCATCTGCCAGCAGGCCCCCACCCATGTCCCCCAGCACCCCATCCCCCAGCAGTGAGGGGCACCTGCCAGCAGGCCCCCACTCATGTCCCCCAGCACCCCCATCCCCCAGCAGTGAGGGGCACCTGCCAGCAGGCCCCCACTCATGCCCCCCAGCACCCCATCCCCCAGCAGTGAGGGGCACCTGCCAGCAGGCCCCCACTCATGTCCCCCTGCACCCCCACCCCCCAGCAGTGAGGGTCACCTGCCAGCAGGCCCCCACTCATGTCCCCCTGCGCCCCCACCCTCCAGCAGTGAGGGTCACCTGCCAGCAGGCCCCCACTCATGTCCCCCAGCATCCCCATCCCCCAGCAGTGAGGGGCACCTTCCAGCAGGCCCCCACTAATGTCCCCCTGTACCCCCACCCCCCAGCAGAGAGGGTCACCTGCCAGCAGGCCCCCACTCATGTCCCACTCATGTCTCCTTGCACCCCTACCCCCAGCAGTGAGGGGCACCTGCCAGCAGGCCCCCACTCATGTCCCCCTGCACCCCCACCCCCCAGCAGTGTGGGTCACCTGCCAGCAGGCCCCCACTCATGTCCCACTCATGTTCCCTTGCACCCCCACCCCCCAGCAGTGAGGGGCACCTGCTAGCAGACCCCCACTCATGTCCCCCTGCACCCCCACCCCCCAGCAGTGAGGGGCACCTGCCAGCAGGCCCCCACTCATGCCCCCCTGCACCCCAACCCCCCAGCAGTGTGGGTCACCTGCCAGCTTGCCCCCACTCATGTCCCACTCATGTACCCCTGCACCCCCACCCCCCAGCAGTGAGGGGCACCTGCCAGCAGGCCCCCACTCATGTCCCCCTGCACCCCCAGCAGTGAGGGACACCTTCCAGCAGGCCCCCACTCATGTCCCCCTGCACCCCCACCCCCCAGCAGTGAGGGTCACCTGCCAGCAGGCCCCCACTCATGTCCCCCTACGCCCCCAACCCCAGCAGTGAGGCTCACCTGCCAGCTGGCCCCCACTCATGTCTCCCAGCACCCCCATCCCCCAGCAGCAGTGAGGGGCTCCTGCCAGCAGGCCCCCAATCATGTCCCCCTGCACCCCCACCCCCCCAGCAGTATGGGTCACCTGCCAGCAGGCACCAACTCATGTCCCACTTATGTCCCCATGCACCCCCACCCCCCAGCAGTGAGGGGCACCTGCCAGCTGGCCCCCACTCATGTCCCCCAGCACCCCCATCCCCCAGCAGTGAGGGGCACCTGTCAGCAGGCCCCCACTCATGTCCCCCTGCACCCCCACCCCCCAGCAGTGAGGGTCACCTGCCAGCAGGCCCCCACTCATGTCCCCCTACGCCCCCAACCCCAGCAGTGAGGCTCACCTGCCAGCTGGCCCCTACTCATGTCTCCCAGCACCCCCATCCCCCAGCAGCAGTGAGGGGCTCCTGCCAGCAGGCCCCCAATCATGTCCCCCTGCACCCCCACCCCCCCAGCAGTATGGGTCACCTGCCAGCAGGCACCAACTCATGTCCCACTTATGTCCCCCTGCACCCCCACCCCCCAGCAGTGAGGGGCACCTGCCAGCTGGCCCCCACTCATGTCCCCCAGCACCCCCATCCCCCAGCAGTGAGGGGCACCTGTCAGCAGGCCCCCACTCATGTCCCCCTGCACCCCCACCCCCCAGCAGTGAGGGTCACCTGCCAGCAGGCCCCCACTCATGTCCCCCTGCACTCCCACCCCTCAGCAGTGATGGGCACCTGCCAGCAGGCCCCCACTCATGTCCCCCAGAACCCCCATCCCCCAGCAGTGAGGGGGACTTCTCATGTCCCACTCATGGCCCCCCACCCACTCACCCACCCAGCAGTGACATGCCCATCTCATGACACAAACCAAAAGTCAACTATGAACATCAACACATGTCCGTCACACACACACACACACATAGGTTGCCATTGATTGAGTAAACCCACATGTCAACATGCAAGAACCCAATGAACGTATCCCGCACATTGAAGTAAAAGCTCAAAAGGTATTAACATGAAAACCAATTGAAAGTAATTGAAGGATAAAATAATGGCAAACATGAAATGAAATGCATGTCCTAATAAAAATAAAAAATACCTCAAAAAAACCCAAGTAATCCAAAAGAAAAATGGCCAAAACTCTCTGTCCACCAAACCAAACCCAAATAAAACGCAAAAAGGTAAATCCATTGATCCATGGTGAAATGAAATCAAAATTGTCCAAATAAATTCAACGTCTAACTATGTACAATCCAATTTTCAAGGGTCCATGAGCCCAAAGAAACAAATGAAACGTATCTATTAACCTACCAAACAAAAAAACTATATACAAAAGTGTGGGGCATAGTCCAAAAGCCCCCCCAAAAAAAAAGGAAACCTAACACTATAAACTATTTACAATGGCGACGGGCAAGTCCTGCGGCTCACTCAGTGATGTTTTCGGCCAATAATCCAAAAGAAAAATGGCCAAAACTCTCTGTCCACCAAACCAAATCCAAATGAAACGCAAAAAGGTAAATCCATTGATCCATGGTGAAATGAAATCAAAATGTCCAAATAAATCCAACGTCCAACTATGTACAATCCAATTTTCAAGGGTCCATGAGCCCAAAGAAACAAATGAAACGTATCTAATAACCTACCTAACAAACAACCTATATACAAAAGTGTGGGGCATAGTCCAAAAGCCCCCAAAACAAAAAAAGGAAACCTAACACTATAAACTATTTACAATGGAGGAAGGGCAAGTCCTGCGGCTCACTCAGTGATGTTTTCGGCCAGGGCATCATCGAACTCCATGTCTATTTGCTGGAGGCGGGTCTCTGTCCTGGCCCCGAGGTCTCGCAGGGAGGCACTCATGGCCTGTTCCAACTCCCTGCGAGTCGCCTCAAGGCACTCTGCCCGCCTCGACGGCCGACGCATGGAGAGCTCTGCCCTGACCATGGTGAGCCGCGCCTCTTCTGTTCGCCGCCGCTCTGCACCTATACGCTGGCCCAACCGCAGCCACACGAAAGACACATCCATTCCAGGGTCCTCCTGCCCTCTGGCCGATGCCTGCCCCCCTGATGTCGATGGCCCCGAGCCATCATTGCTCCCACCTAGAGCCTGCCCCTGCTGCTGCTGCTGTCCATGTGCCCTGTCCGATGATGCCTGCACATCCCCCATCAGCTGGTCTCCAGTTGTGGTGTCCACCGCTGCTGGACCGCCGACTCCCGACTGGGGCAGGGATGGGATCTCCACCAAGCTGGCTGTGTTGGTCAGGCCAGGTCCACAGGGGGCCCTGGTGGAATCTGGGCCGGAAGACGCAGGGAGAACAACTGGTGCGCATCACATGTTGGAACCCACCGACCAGGGCCCTCCCAACAGTGCCACGTTGCAACGCTGCTGTTCGTTATGGCGTGCGTTCTCCACCCAGGAAGAACGCACGTCATCACGAATGTCACGCGTGCGCAACGCGACACCAATCAGGACGGAGCCCATACGTTCATGGGACCCCTCATCCGCAGGTAGTAGAGAGGCAGATGACATGGAACTCTCCCCTACCTGCGGACGGGCCTGGGACAAGGCATCCCTGCTGGTGCATGGTGGTGCAGTCACAGGGTCAAGGACAGTGACATGCACAGGCCCCTCAGCGGGGACCTGTGCTGCCTCCTCACCCTGGCCCTGGACTGCCCCACTTGCACCAGTGGTGCTACCCCCACCAGGCCCCATGTGCGGCTCAGTAGCAGGCTCCTCCTCCTCTGTGGAGACCACCAACTTGGATGTCTCCACACCGTCGTCCGCCATTGCAAGCCCCTGTGGGGGCTCACCCGGCCCTTCCGCCACAGCCGTAGTGGCAGACACGGCACCAGCCCCCTCGTTCCCAGATGCTGACAAGTCCTGGGAGGGTGGCTGGGCCTTGCGTCGCTGCTCGGTGGAGGCATCCCCGCCGCTTGGCTCCACAGCGCCGTCTTCACCCTCTTCTTCACTTGACGCTGCATAGAGGGAGACATATAACACAAGCATCAGGGTACAGTACAATATTCCCCTAGACAGGAAGCAATAACACATGAGTGGCAGTGTCAAACGTCACTTCCATCCTGTCCCTCCAAAACACATGGGTGAATGCACGCAACACACATGCAGAAACAGGCATGGCGCCGGCAATCAACATCAGCATCCATGTACAAGGGCCTCTATTAACCAAAATGTTGCCTTCAAACTCACATGCATCATGGCTCACACTGATCCCATGCACACACATCACCGGAGGGTCATGCATCATGGCTTGTACACCACAGACGCAGTGGATAGACACAGTGCATACAACGGTGACCGCACTGCATGAGTGAATGTACACATCATCACGGACATGTGTCATGCATCCATGGCGTTTCAAAGTCACACACACACTTCTCAGACACACACACATGTGCACCATACATGTACATGACAGCAGCACCCATCCCTCATACCCCCTCCATGTCCAAGAACAGAGACTGGCATGCTTTCATGTGTGCATTTGGCATACAGCTCCCCATGTTGCATTGTAACACATGCACCAACCATGTGGTTCACACATTACTGGTCTCACATGCATGACCATGATGTCCCTGCACACACACATCCATACATGGCCTATGTCACACATACAGGCAAGTGTCAGACTACCAGTACACTGCAACATGCCCTGTCTCACACACCAATGCTTGGCCACTTACCGCTCAACTCCAGACGGGTCTTCCTACGAAGGATCTGGGCGTGGAGCGCTGGGCATACGCGTTCCAGGACCCTCATCTGGATGTCACTCATGCTGACCCGGTTCCCCTCCATGAGGCGCCGGGCCTTGTAGAGGGTCCTGGACCTGAAGTCCTCCCAGCGCTTCTTGACGTGCTTGATGTCGCGGGTTGCCACCCCCTCCGCGTTGATGGCAACCACTACGTCGTCCCAGATCCTCTCCCGTCCTTCCTTGTTGGCGCGTGATGTTCCGAAGAGGGCATCAAAATGCCCCAGGACATGCTCCACCAGGACACCAACTTCCTTCACACTGAAGCTGGTGGCCCTCTGCCTCTCTGGGTGGGGGTCGCCAGTGGTCTCAGATGGTGTTTGCCCCAACATGGTGACCCCCGAGGCAGGCGTGGGTGGGCAACTGGGTCCTGGGGCTGGGCTGTGGAGCGATGGTATCCAAGTCGGGAGTCTTCTGTTCCAGCAGGGTTGAACACATCAACTGGAACCCTGGCTGACATGCAGGCACCAAATAGCAGGGCACGTGGGCAGCAGGCAGGCAGGCAGCAGCAGATGGCAGGTGGGAGCGTGCTCGGGGCTCTGGGTGGCAGTAATTTGGCCTTCTGGGCAGGAGTGGGGTCTTCCGTGTGTTGTTGAGTGGCCAGCTTGATACGGAGTGATTTGGCACGTGAAAATCTTGCATGTCTGCGTGTAATTCGAGGAAAGGCCCTTAGCGTGTAAGCGCGTCTGTGACGTTACGCGCGCGGGCGTTTCCCTCGTGACGTGGGCATAGTAGTTCAGGACGCGTGAAAAAACTGCACATCCGCATGTGAATGCGTGTAATCCGAGGAAAGGGCCTACGCGTCTGTGACGTGACGCGCAAGGGCGTTTCCCTCAACACGGGTCCATGTTCATCGTACACGTGCAAAAACTGCACGTCCGAGTGTCAGCTTGTGTAATTGGAGGAAAGGGCCTTAGCGCGTACACGCGTAAGTGACGTTGTACGTGTGGGCCGGTTTAAAAGGTACGTGTAGGACGCCATTTCCTTGTACGTGCTTTTCGTGGAGAGCGAGTGGGTGAATTCTGTACTTCTTGTCGGTTCACACACGATTACTTCACAGCGTTTCAAGTTCGTACTCCCTGTTACCTCTGACAGCGTTCAATTTTTTTGTTGGGCCTGTTTCCTCAAACAGCGTTCACTTCTTCTTTTGTCCTGTCTCCTCAGACAGCGTACAATTCTTCTTTTGGCGGGGGTGTTGCCAACGCGCACACGCGTGTCTTTTTCACGTTCTTTTTTCAGGCAGACGGTGAGTCACGCACATATTTACCAACTGTGCTTGCCCCGTGTGTCACGTACCCCTTCAGAGGTCATTGTAGGCTGTGTGTATTACGCATACGCTTAATTTTGTGTTTCTGGGTGCCACAGCATAGTGGGGGTTCATTTTTCCACGCACGTGGTCTACGAGGGGTTGCGTGCACGTTATATTTTGTTTTCGGGGTGCCTGTGCGTTGCGTGACCCGTCATCATCCCCCAGGGGTCAGAGACAGCCTTTCTAGAGCATTAGGGTACGAGTTCCATCTAGTACCCTACCCCTTTCACCCCCAATTGCCCAGGACAATTGTTTACTGCTACTCTCATACGCACAAGAACATCAGTGCCATGGTTGGTAGGCGACCAAGCGGTAAGGGAGGCAAAGGTAGCCGACCTCCAAATGGTGGGTGTGGTGGGCACGGTAGGGGATGTGGCCAGGATTTGCAGGGTGCCCCTAGACCCCCATGTGTGGAGGAGCAATCAGGGACACCCATGCCCCCCCCCATGGTTGTGGGAAACGTAGCTGACACCATCCCAGCTCAGCCCTTGTTGGACCAGTCCATTGTGGCATCTGAACCGGCACAGGATGACTCCCAGGCTGACTTCCAGGTCAGCAAGTCTAAGCCACGTGTGGCGATGCAAGTCTGGGGCAACTATGTCATCTGCTGCCCCAAGTAGGCAGGGTGGGGCGGCTGCAGGGGCAGCTGCAGCTCGATCCACCCCAGCTCTGAGTCTCCCAGCTGGGACAGTGTCGGTCCCGGTCAATCATACCGATGTTGCCCCTGCCAACATCACCCTGCAGCCAATGCCTGCAGCAAGACCTATGGTCATTGTGCATTCACACACTCCTAGTACCCAGTCCACCGGCTCTTCTGCCCCTACTCACCAGAACGGCGTAAGCCACTCAGGATCCGCACCACCTTTGAAAAAGAGGAAGAAGGGTGCTCTGGCACTACAGGCTGAGACCCCAGACATGGCTACACACTGCGGCACGTCAAGGAAGCCTAGCTTTAATGACGCCGAACTTGATGCACTTGTGGTCTATGTGTCAGCACATAGCCGCGAAATGATGGTGACTGCAGGGTGCAAGACCACACCTGGTCAACGTAAGGCACACTGGCAGACCATCGCGGACATCATTAGTGCCCTTGGTTTTGTGAGGCGCACAGCTGATGATTGCTACAAGCGGTGGAATGACTTGAAACGCAGAGCAAAGAACAAGCTGGCCTCAAAACATGCTTCTACTCTGGTGACTGGCGGTGGGTCTCCACAAGAGGACAACCAACTCACTGAACATGAGTCTGTTGCTGGAACCTTCGTCACAGAGGAACAGATCCAAGGCATGGGAGACCTACTAGATTACGACGTCCGGTGAGTGCCCATGCATGTGTGTGTAATCCATGTGTATGTTGTGTGGGTGACGGGTTCTGATTGAGTGCCAGGTGAGGGTGTGTGCACCTGAGTGGTATGGGTCACCCATGTGCATCCTCCAAAACATTCACTGGCCTTGGATTTGGGTATGACAGTACCCCTTCTGCCCACAGTAGCCATTTAGCGCCACATTACTGCAGTTGCCCTTGAACTGTCATCTTGCAACAACATTGTTCAGAATTTTTCAGTGTTCATTCAGGCTGATAGTTTCAATTCTCCCACTTTTGCAACACATTTTTCAACCCTATTTTCACATGTGACATGCTTCTGTCATTGATTACACCCCACATTGACCCACATTTGTTACCTTGTTATGTGAATGATTAGACCATTCAGGCTGATTGAGTATTGGCCTGCTCACACTGATTATTGGTGCCTGTTTGTATGTGGTACATGATAGTTGTTTCCTGTCAAGTTTAAGTGACCAACCATTGATGTGTACATCTGCCTGCAATCACTGGATTCTTTCTTGTACACTGGATGTGTTGCAGTGAGTGGCACATGCGTATTTTGTCACACTATGTAGCATTTTTCATCTCATCATGTCCATCTCACATGGATGGCTGACAGTACTCATTCACTGACATATGGCTGTACTTGTGGAATGTACCATGGCTATGCTACATGCCATCTGTGTGACGGCATGTGTCATGTATGTGTATTGGACATGCCACTCACAGGCTAATGTGTGATGCCAGTGCTACCCAGCATGCAGCAAATGTCTTGCTTTTCCATCTTGGTGTCATCAGTGTGTGCTTTTTGCCTCCCCTTCCAACTCATTGACAGTACATGCATGCCCGGGTTATAGTCACGTGGGACATGTGTAATTCATGTACTGGATCTCTGCCTTGTCAGGCCTATGTGTGTGCTATGGTGCTCATGTCTGTTTCCATTTGTTGTCTCCAACAAACAATGAGGGACTCCAAGCGAAAAAATATGCAGTCGTGCTTGGGAGAAACAATTATATATATAAAGCAACTAGGAGACCGAGGTATAGGATCTTGTTTAGGTGAACAGGCAAGACTGGACCATAAATAATAGAGGTGGTCAAAAATACAAATGAATCAGTATAGACCACATCACAAAGCAGGAGATGAAAAAATTTAATTCACATCCTAAATTTAATAGAACATTTTCCTTTATTTAATAAAGTATCTCATAAGAATTATAAAAACTCCTAATGTTTTTTGAAACATTGAAGTAATAAAATGCAATCCATGAAAGGATTTAGTTCATGAATATCCAAAGCATTACTCAGAACTATGTGCAACACAACCAGACCCATACAACTCACCAATCACTCCATTCCTACTAGAAATCATACATATCTAAAATTCATACCTCAAATACAATGGTGAAACACACAAAACAAATACATTAACACAAATGAATTAATTGCACAAGATATTGTAGCACCATGTTCAAATTCCAGTCGGTGGCAAGTGCTAAATTACTAGAAGGAATGTCCTGGAATTAGAAACGTTGAAGAGTCATATTAATTGACAATTTGGGCCACGCCAAGAGTGGACCACTTAGAAAACCGACATGTTTCTTTCTATTTTCGTAGTTATATTAATTATGTGGAAATTCATCAGGGTGACAGAAGTCATCAATATTCGATGGTGCTGGGGTGTTGCCACCCTCCATGAGCCAGTCTTGTCCTGGGACCTAAAGAAGAAAAGAACAGACATTACTGACCTCTAATAAAGTAAATTCATGAGTTCAGTATAAATCTGTGGAACACTCTATCAATGGGCGTAAATACAAGGTCACATGACTTAGTAAAAGAACACATGACCTGTTCAAAGAACACCTACAGAAGATCACAAACAGCAAATGAGAGGAACAACAGGGTAAGGAAACTAAATGCATTAGGTTCTAACCCAAAGTGCATTGCAAGAGAGTGAATACAATCAGAGGAACTGAAAAGTGGAGACTCTGAGAACAGACAATTGCATGAAAATAATTGTACCATCTCAGAGAAGGCTCTAAATGCAGAACAGGCAAAATGTTTAGAATAACCAGCAGTTACCACTTCAATATGAAAAAAGTGGAAAAGTGGGCGGTGCAGCATAGAACAGGTAATCCGTGAACAATTGGTGAAAAAAAGGGGAAGCACCAAGTGGCTCAAGGTTAGTAATACCATGACATAGGTGATCTCCTATGTTAATTAGTAATTATATAATTCAGTAACTCTAAAACTAAGGTAAAAAGTGGCACTTACTCTGCCGTTGGCCAAAACACGGCATGCGCATCAATAATTGAATCAGACAAATGAAACCAGGCACAGTATGACCAAGCGACTGTCCTAGGAAAGTATCCCTTAGGGAAAATGAAATAAGTAGAGAAATGTAACAGATGTCAAGTCAAGTAGCGAGTATGCAGACTCGTAGTATTATCAGATAAATGGGAATCTAGCACAGATAGGAGAAAGAAACATAGAATGAACACTGAAAGGACTTACTAAGATGCGTCAGTGCCAGCTAAAGCTAGATTAGCAGTTAAGCTGTAGCATACGCCATCAGGTTACTGGAGCAGCGTTCACAGATGCAGAGATGGTCACAGTAAATGTGTCTCAACGAGGGCCATTCAAAGAGTCTGGCAAAAAACAGTAATTGCAAGCACTGTTAACGAATAGTTCAACCTGTCAGTGCACATGCTGTTAAAGTACATGGTGTCATGGACGCAAGTGAAACACTGCACCGTATAGTAGAGAAGATTATGTTGTAAACGGCACATGATGGAAGAAAAGGAAAAGGGGGGCATGCATCCGACAAGCAAAGGTTGCATAATTAAGTTTTGTGTCAAAACAACATCATGAAAACAACATGTCCCGTAAATATGTGTAAGTCAGACTCGAGCAGAGAGAAACTGACAAACCCACGCCATCCGTGTCCCCAAGTGTAGTCGGGTAACTACGGTGACGGAAAAGACAACAGACAAACAGGCGGGGCTCCGAGGAACAACACCGTGAATCAGTGGCGGGTGCACTCGTATACAGCCAGTGTACATACGCCCATAAATCATGGAGTTGTGTGCTTACCAAGGGCAAGGGCCTCCATCTGGTATCCAATATGAAAATGAGCGCGGTCTCCCAGGGAAATGAAGACAGGCACGCAAAGTGAAACTGATGGCTCAATATATACTAAAGAGCGTCACGTTACTAATCACGTGTGAAAACACGTTTCCGAGGAAATAAGTGTGGCCATATTGCAAGGGGGCTGACCATTCCCATAACGTTGTAATAAACCTCAGTGAAATATGCACAACATACCGGAAGATCCGCATATTGCACAAAATGCGGACAATTGTAAAGAATACTAAGTGCAGATGACAGATGAAAAAATTGTATCTTGCAGTCAAGATTTTATCCAAAAAAAGGGCGATTTAGAAAACATCCAAAGAAGACGATTTAGAAAACATAGTCCAATTGTTCATTGAGGCCAATTATATGGCTCTTGGTAAGAAACACCAACCTCATCTCCTCCTTTACCAAAATGCTTCTGCTTGTATTACTACCATTGGCAATACGTACCTTTTTCAAAACTGTCCATTTCAGATCTTTACAGTCATGATTATTTGTTAGAAAATGACCAACCATAGGAGCTATGATGTTTTTGTTCCTGATGCAGCTCTTATGTTCAGTAACGCGGATCTTTATTTTGCGTTCTGTTTGTCCAATGTACAATTTAGGGCAAGGGCACCAGATGACATATATAACCACACTCGTGTTGCAGTTGGTAAAGGTGCGCTGTTGCCAGGTTTTAGTTAAACCTATATCCACTGATGTGGTCCGTTTGGTAGAAGAGCAGCATTTGCAGCTACCACGAGGAGCATGACCACTCGGTCTTGTTAAACCCCATTGTTCAGTAATGGTAAGCTGAGAAGTAGGATGGTCGCTAATGTCATTCCTAGTAACAAGTTCTTTAAGGTTGCGTCCACGTTTGAACGCACATCTAGGTGCCGGGACCGGATTACTGCTTTTGGATAACAAATGCCAGTTTTTCTTAATAATACTGACAATTTTATGTGACAGCGGATTATAAGTACTGACAAAAACTAAACCATCCGGATCAGGTGTAGAAGATTTTCGCTTGTACTCAAGGAGAGATTGTCGATGATTGTTAGAGGCCCTTTTGAGAGATCGTTTTACAATTTGTCGAGGATAACCTCTTTGTATAAGATTATTGCTCAAAATCCCGGCTTCTTCCTGTCTTTCATGTTTTTGCAGGTGACGACGCACTTGATGCGGTGGAGGAGATGGTGCAGACCCAGGAGGAATCTCAGGCACGACCGGGCACCAGTGGGGGACGTGGTGTGGTGGTGGGTGAAAACCCTTTGTTACTGCAGACCATACTGTCCAGGGGTGTCTCTGGGGGTGCACCTCCGCAGACCTCTATTCAGGTGCTGAATCGGATGATGAGACTTATGTGCCGTCGCAGGTGAATGTTTCTGGCAGGGATTCTGTTCTGTCCAACCCACCTGCACCAGGGGTAGAACCCTCTATGGGGATGTCAGTGTTGGTTACTCCGCCTTTGGCGGTTACGGATGCAGGGTCACACTCCACAACATCTGATCCTGTTCCTGGGCCAGCAGATCAGAGGGGGAATGCAGTCCTGCAGCCTCAGGCAGTGCCAGCAAAGCAAGGTGCAGATCGCCTTGCCCCAAACAGGTGTGGTGCCCGCCGACGCGGTGGCCGTACACCACCAGGCAATACTGTATGGGAGAACTCCATGTACGGTATGGCAACCCAACATGCAGCATCATTTGAAATGATGGCTCAGCAATGGAGAGGGTGGCCACTTCCATTATCCCCCCCTGAAAGGCAGATGGAGCAACAACAGCAGGCAACAGACTCCATTTGCCAATCACACAGGGAAGACATGTTGGCGTCCAACAGGGACCGACGGGCGGCACTGGAGACTCTGCGGGAAGCCATTTCTATAGAGTCAAAGGGCCACAGGGAAGCCCTGAGGGTAGAACTCCATAACCTCAGGGAGACTCTTGTTGAACTTGAGGCTTTCACAAATTTGAGGACAGAACAGCAGCTGGAGCGGCTCACACGTTCGCTTCCAGCTGAGCTGCAGGCAACTCGGGAAGAGATCCGGCATCACGGGAGGCCATGCATGCAGAAATGCAGGCAACCCGTCAGGTGCTGCATGGGGATCTCCGTACTATCATCCTCCAGAACGAGACCTTCCACCCCCGCATGCTTGCTGCCATGGAGGACCATACCAGGGCTTTGCGTGGGCTGCCTCCCATAGTACCACCACCTCCTGATGCAGCAGCAGAGGGTGATGAGAGCGACAGCACCACTTCTCCCACAGTAGCGTAGCCGTGCAGGCCATGAGCCCATGGAGGTGTTTTTTTTTTTTCAAGATATACATTTTATTCAATATTGATCAATAACAGTAACAAAACAAAAAGGAAGGAAACAAATCAAACAGACAGCGGAATTAGCACAAGATTGTGATGACACAGTTCATTACAGTGGAGGAGAGGATATTAAAAGATGAGGTTTAGTATGCAGCTCATTCATAGCGGTATTCTGATAGGGAGGTGATAGTGGAGGGGAATGTCTCCATATTGGGCCGGGTTGCAGCCGTGCGAAGTTCAGATCAGCCAGCGGACACTGGGCGGCTTTAGTGTGAGGGCAGGGTAACGGTTTGCATAGTCCATAAAAGGGGCCCAAGTGTTTAGGAAGTGATTAAGGTTACCCAGGCGGGATGCAGTGACTCTTTCCGCAACGACAATGTCCCAACACTTAGCCCACCAAAGTGGGATGGAGGGGCCCTCGTGGTGCTTCCAAAGACGGGCGAGGGCAATTTTGGCTGCCGATAGTAGATGAGTGCATAGGTGGGCTATGTTTCTTGACATCGGCAGGGCTCCCTCCCCCGAGTCTCCCAGTAAAATAATTCCAGGGTCCCACAGGATATTGAGACCTGTTATTGCTCGGATATGCGTCAGAACCCCTTTCCAATAGTGCGCCGCTTTAGGGCCGTCCCATAGGAGATGGAAAAGTGACCCCTCTTGCTCAAACCCCCTCCAGCAGTTCGGTGAGGGCCTCACGCCTGCTTTATACAATTGGGACGGTGTAATATAGTACCTAAAGCACACTTTGTAACCTCCTTCCCTGTTGGTAACACACTGGGTGCTCCTGTGGAGTCTTGACCAAATTTTGTCCCAGGCCTCAGGGTCCAGGGGGCACCCCAAATCGCGCTCTCAGTTCAACATGTACCTTTCCTTCGATTCGGGGTTGTTTTTTTCTAAAAGCTTGTAGATGGTGGAGATCTTACCTCTTGGAGGGGATGCCGTTAGTGAGAGTTCGAGGGGTGTTAAGTCCCTGGAGCCTCGTTCACTGACAAAGCGTTGCGAGATCCAGTGCCGAATCTGTGTATACCGGAATCGTTCCTCCTCGGTAATGTTGAATTTCGCCTTGCAGTCCTCAAAGGAGAGCGGCTGGCCTTCATTTAAAAAGTCTGCGATTTTGTGGAGGCCGCCCTCAGACTATTTGACAAAGCTTCGGTGGCAAAGGCCGGGAGAGAAGCCCGGATTGCCCCAGAATGGGGTCAGCGGGCCCAGCGAACTTTTGATTCCCCACTTTCTATTTGCAGCTTTCCAATTGTCCACTGTATTGCAGGTAGCTGGCAGCGGGGACCTCGCGGGCGGGGTATTCTGGGACTGGATGTGGGGCAGGTCAGATAGGGGGGACGTGCACCATGCTTCTTCCAGTTGCAGCCAGGCTGGGCGATCCACTGAGCGAGTCCAGGTAAAGGCGTGTGTGAGTTGAGCTGTGTGCCGATATCTAGCAATGTCCGGGACACCCAGGCCTCCGAATTGACGGCGGCGGGTCATGATTTTCCTGGCAATGCGGGGTCTTTTCCCTCCCCAAATGAATTTCATAATATCGCGCTGCACAAGGTCCGCTTCCGGGATATGGGTTGGGAGCGCGTGGCAGTGATATAGCACTCTGGGGAGCAGGTTCATTTTTACTGCAGCGGCCCGACCCAGCCACGAGATCTCCTGTTTGTTCCACCGTTTTAGGTCTGAGTGTAGCATTTTAAATAACTGCGGGAAGTTGTGTTTGTAGATTAACGAACTGGATTTGGGAATATGGACATCCAGTTACTCCAACGAGGTGTGGGCCCAAGGGATTGGCAGGTCGGGACATAGGGTATTTCCCTGGCGCCTTGGGAGGTTAATCGGGAGGACGGAGGACTTGTCAAAGTTCACCCTGAACCCGGAACATGCCACAAATGCTTCTAGTTCTTCGAGTAAAGGTTGCAGTGAGCTGTATGGATCAGTAATGGTGAGAAGAACGTCGTCGGCGTAGAGCGCCACTTTATGTTCAGTCCCTCCCACCATGACCCCTTTAATATTAGGATTGAGGCGGATCCTCGTGGCAAAAGGCTCCATCGATAGGGCAAACACCAAGGGAGATTGCGGGCACCCCTGGCAGGTCCCTCTAGATATGGCAATGCTCGATGATTTCCTTCCATTGACCCGGAGTTGGGTTGATGGATTTGCATAGCATGCCATTAGCCAGGTTATAAAATTGTGACCAAGGCCCATATGAGAAAGAGTGTTCCGAATGAAGTCCCAGTTCACTACATCAAACGCCTTATATGCGTCCAGGGAAATTACTAGGAGCAGAGTTTTCATTCTGTTCGCGGACTCGATTATGTTGAGTGTGCGCCTGATGTTATCATGAGTCCCTCTGCCAGGAATGAAGCCTGTTTGATCTTTGTGAATTAGTTTGGGGAGAGTCCTAGCTAATCTAGCTGCAAGAACCTTGGAATAGATTTTCCCATCAGTGTTCATAAAAGCAATTGGCCTATATGAGGCCGCCTGCTCGGGGTCCCTACCCGGCTTCTGCAGTAAGATAGTAGTTGATTCGGCCATGGACTGTGTCGCCTTTTTTGTGGATAGAAATGAGTTGAATAATACTGCTAATTGTGGGGTCAGGATGTGAGCGAATGATTTGTAAAATTTTGGCGTGAGCCCATCTGGGCCTGGGGCGGTGTTTTTAAGAGATTTGATGGCTTCTAGAATTTCCTCTGAGGATATTGGGGCTTCCAGGGAGTCCAAGGGGGAAGAGGTCGTGGGGGTATGGAAAGATTTCAGATAGCACTGCTGTTGGGCACTATCGTCCTGAGATGTGGGTGGTCCTTGCATGACCGCTTTATGGTGGTCAACTAGGGTTTCTATTATGTCTGAGGTGGTGAATTTGCTTAAACCATCTGGCCCCTTAAGACTAACTATGTTATTTCTGGTGTGGGTTTTCCGTAATTTGTACGCTAGCAACCGGTTCGCCTTATTACTCTAGTGATAGTAAAATTGTTTCGTATATGCCAGAGCCTTTGCTTTGCGGTCGGCCCAGTGCATCTCCAGAGACCTTTTTGCCTTTTTTAACTCCCTGTCCGTCTTTCTAGAGTATTGGGTCTTAAGGTCCTTTTCCAGGGCGGATAGTTTGGACTTTAGGGCTTGTGTGAGGATTTTGGAGACTCGGAATTGCTCGGAAGCCACGCTAATTAATACTCCCCTTATGACTGGTTTCATGGCCTCCCATAACAGCCCAACTGGGGTTTCAGGGTTCTGATTTTCCTTGAAATAGTTAATCAATGCTTCTTCTGCCTCGCCCCTGATCGCCTGATCTAGTAGTAAGGTGTTGTTGAGTTTCCAGAACCTAGGAAGGGGGTCCGGTCCTCCCGAGATAGAGAGGTCAGATGAGACGGGCGCATGTTCGGACACCATTCTTGCGTGGATTTCGATGTTGCTAAAGCATGGGAATAAGGTGCTGGTGGCAAGTAGTACATCAATTCGGGAGTGACGCCCATGTGCGTTTGAGAAGAACGTGTAGTCGTAGGTGTCGGGATTGGCTACCCTCCAAATGTCGACCGTGCCCAATTCTTTAAGAAGTTTGGCAAATGCAAGGGCCCGGATAAAGTCAGGGTGGGATGGGGGAAGGGACTTATCCTTTGTGGGGTCCGGGACTAAGTTAAAGTCGCCCCCGACTAGGAGATATCCTGTGGTAAACGTTAATAGAGAGGGGAGTAGCTAGTAGCTCATCTATGAATTTGTTCTGGTATGCGTTCGGGGCGTAGACCCCTGCAATTGAGATTGGCTGTTCTGCAATGAAGCCGCAGATGAAAAGATATCTGCCCGATGGGTCCCTTTTGACTTTGGGGTTGGATAGAGGGAATTTGTCGCTTAATAGGATCACCACCCCCCGCTTTTTCTCACCACTAGAGGCAAAGAAGCCCTGCTTAAAGCGCTTGAATTTGATTCAGTGTTCGTCGGCTGGCAAGAGATGGGTCTCCTGGAGAATTACTATATCCCCGTTTAAAGCCGGCAGCCTGTGCTCCACCGATTTACACTTCCTGGGGTAGTTAATACCTTGGACATTCCAGGTCAGGATGCGAACCTCCCTAGCGTTGGTCGGGCCTATTGGGTCTGGGTATGAAGTATGTGTTGTATGGGGGAGCTAGGCGATGGCTGCAGGGCTTTGGAGACTTCCTAAGGGAGAGTGATGGAGTGCTATAATTACCGATGTCTCCAAATAACACTAAAACTGTTAACTGTGGTTTCCAGGGAGGTAAACAGTTCCCATGGCTTGAAACTGCTCTCCCTACCCCCCAAAACTGTGAGAATGAGACCAGGAGGTGTTCTTTTTCGCAACTTCCACACAGGTGGGTGTTGGTGTGCACCCTGTCCTCGGACCTCCTGGGTGGCCTCCCCCCTGCTCCCACATGGCCATTTCTTTTTTTTAATTTTTTTTTTATTTTTACAGTGTGTTGCCTTGTGTGGCTCCCGTGGGCATCCACTGTGTGTTCCGGCTGGGCACATGCAGGCTTGTCCTGTGTTTGGGTTAGATGCTTGGGTTCCTGACACACACACCCCTCCTGCTTCCGGTTTCCATGGGTTCTCCTTTGCAGATGCAGTTCATGTTGTATGCAGTACACTGACACATTTGCCTGACAGCAACACTCTGGAGTTGGAAGGGGTCGATGTGCTGGCTTATTGAGGTTGTATGACTTACATTACTTTGAGTTTGTACTGTCATATTTTGGCAATGATTCATGCTGTCTTGCTGTATTGTGTTGCTGGTAAGTATTTGGTCATGTGTGCTGTTTGTTATTGATTACTGGGAGCATATTGTCTGTGGCCTGTTTCCGTTTGGGACAGTGCACTTTGTGACACTTGTGTCATTGTTGTGCATTCCTTTGTTTGCTTTCACATTGCAGGACATGCCATGGTGTGTTGGGTGGCGGAGATGGGGAGGGGTTGGGTGACATGGCGCTATTTTCATGTTGTATTTTGCAAGGGGGTAGTCATTCATGCAGCATAAATGTGTGTCTTTTTGTGACACAGCATTGGTTGTCTTTCGGTAGGTAGGGATGCACACAATGTAACACTTCCAGGTGACCAATCTCAGGCTGGTATGGTTGTGACAGTTGACTGTCCCTTATGTCATCATCATTGATTGTCAGCTGGTATGTGCCAGGGCTGTGTGCACTCCACAGGGGTGTGATTTTAGGTGAAATAATTAGCCACCAGCTGAGTACGGGCTGCCTCACCACGTGCCCTTCCCCCCCATGCGCAGCAGCCGTGCTTGTGGTTGGGGATGTGGGGGCACCACCATGTCCACCGGCAGGCCCCGGCGTATTGCAACATTGTGCAGGACACATGCTGCCACTATGATCCTGCACACTACTGGGGGCGTGTATAGCAGCTGCCCACCAGAGCGGTCAAGGGAGCGAAAGCGTGACTTGAGCACGTGTTGTATCTTACCTCGGGTGGTGTGGTGGGGTTCCGAATTGGCATCATCATGTGGGTGCTCAGAGGGTAGGCACTGTCCCCTGGGGAGGTGATGATGGGTATCATTAGGGGGGTTGTGACATTATTCAGTATCTGACATGCATGCATGTGCAGGGACATTTATACTCACCAAGCAGCCATGTATCGCCATGCCGCCCAGCTTCTAGGTCCCGGTTTAAGGTTGACATTCTGTAAATGAAACTGTCATGGGTGGACCCTGGATAGTTGGCATATACTGAGGTGATGATTCCCTTGGCATCACATACTGCCTGCACGTTGATGGAATGCCAGTGCTTGCGGTTTCTGTAGATGTGCTCAGTTGCCCTGGGAGGACGTAGAGCCACATGGGTGCAGTCAATGGCACCTAGCACTTTGGGGAAGTGTGCCACCCCGTAAAAATCCTGGACGACAGCCTGCCTTTCTGCAGGTGTTCTGGGCAGGTATATGTGCCTGCGGACTGATGGGCGTGCAGTCATGATGGCCAACACCTGGTGCAGGCAGCGTGACTGCGTGGCCTGTGACACCCCCCCCCACTATGGCACTTGTCTGCTGAAATGAACCAGGGGGCTCAGTGCTTGGAAGCACAGGGTGGATGATGTGAGGTCATCCTTCCACTCACTCACCAGTTCCAGTATTATGTGAGGTGGAAACCTGTACCTCCCATACACCTGGTCATCAGGCATCACAAAAAGGCTGGTTCTGGGTGTAAAAATTCTGGCCCTGACTATCCTCCTCCTCCTGCGGTATCCCACGACCACTGCTGCAAGGAACGGTATATTCATCTTAGCGTCTGAGCTTGTTTGTTGTTTGCGCGCACTTTTATGCTGCGCGGGTCCATGTACGCCTGCTTCCTGCTGGCGTATGTGTTTCTGGATTAGCGCGTCTTTTTTGGCGCACGCGTTGGCCCCGTTCGATTCCATGAATACACGTTGTAGGCGCACGTGTGGGCATCCGCGCATTTGCCTCCTGTACTTCCTCGGTGACGCCCACATTTTCACACGTTGTTCCCCATTTCGCGTGTTACGCCCCATGTTACGCCTACTTTTGGTGTGTGCGCTGCGCTATGAGCGCTTTCGCTGTGCGCATAGCGCACGCTGTTTGAAGACGTGTGCGCCAGCATGTGCCACGCAGGATTTTAGTGCACATCCATGGTTTTACATGCACACAGACTTCCATGAATCGCTGTGCGTGGGTTTCACTGCGATTTTCGCACTTGCGCTGCGATTCGCTCGCTTTCGCATGCTTGCGCGGAAATTTTCAGCGCACATTCATTCCATGAATCGGCCTGAAAATTTCTACATTTAATTGCATCTACTGCAGTCATCACACTAAATGTTTGGCTATCCCCACCTAGAGGCTTAGCTTTATACAGCATATGGGGGAGTTACATGTTATTGCTGGCCATCTCAGTCTGAATCTGAGGAATTGTGTTCCAGTTTTATTGGAGCATCATTCACCGTTACTGAATGCTGACCGAGAGGATTGTTTTGGGGAAGCCAGACATCAGACGATCTGGTCTGCATTTTCTTTACAGTACCTCTTATGGTAAAATGGTGTATTCTTCTCACACTCTCTGTTCTGGCAGTTGAGGGAGTCAATGGATTCGAGGAGTCTGGCACCTGCTTTTGGTTTCTATCTGGCATCTGTTTGTTAGAGGCACCCTTTATCATTAAATTGATGACTCTAGTTACTGTGCTCTGTGCCCTAGCCATTGCATCTGTATACCATTTAGGAGGGTCTGTGATGTGTGTAGGCCTAAGTCAGCCTGAATGGATTCAAATTTACATGTCGATTCATGGAAATAATGTGCGCTGAAATTTTCGGCACAAGCGTGCGAAAGCATGCGAATCGCAGTGCCAGTGCGAAAATCGCAGCGAAACCCGCGCACAGCGATTCATGGAAGTCTGTGCGTGAGGAAATCCCAGGATGTGCGCCAAAATATTGCGTGGCGCACGCTGGCGCACACGTGTTCAAACCGCGTGGACTAAGCGCACAGCGAAAGCGCACATAGCGCGGCGCACACAACAAAGGTAGGCGTAACACGGGGCATGACATGCGGAATGGGGAACAACGTGTGAAAATGAGGGCGTCACGGGGGAAGTACAGGAGGCAAGTGCGCGGAACACCCACACGCTCGCCTACAACACGTATTCATGGAATCGAATAGGGCAAACCAGCGCACGGGCAAAGACGCGCACAGGCCTAAACACGTCTGCCACACGAAGGCAGGCGGTAGCGTCCCTACGCATTAAAGAAATGTGCGCCAAAATGTACCCTAACAAAAAGGACGTATATACAGCCATGATGAATGTCCCATACTGTGGCCCTCTAGGACAAATGACGTGCAAAGGGGTACGCGACAAACACTGACACCCGCTGTGTAAAAAATAGCATGTACGTGTATTTCGGGGGTGTGCGGGAAGTTTCACACGCGATAGGCCTTGGGCGAGCGGGGTACGTGTATTTCAGGGGTTTGCGTGAAGTTTCACACGCGATAAGCCTTGGGCGAGCGGGGTACATGTAAATCTGGGGTGCACGGGAAGTTTCATTCGCGATTGGCCTGGGTACATGTATTTCAGGGGTGCCCGTGAAGTTTCCCACGCGGTTTTGCTGTCAGAGCGGGGAACGTGTATTTCGGGGGTGCGCGGGGAGTCCTACACGTGAATTGGCAGTGTGGGTCCCCCCAGGTGTCCCCTCTACCCCCTCCATGACCCCTGCAGGCAGCCCACACCACAGGGGACCACCCTGCACCCCTGGTCATGTCCCGCAGGGAGCCCATCCACCATGGGCATGCCCCCCAGCCAAGGCACATGTCACCTTGCAATATGATCAACAACTCATGTCCCCCTGCACCCCCACCCCCCAGGAGTCAGGGGCACCTGCCAGCAGGCCCCCACTCATGTCCCACTCATGTCCCCCTGCACCCCACCCCCCAGCAGTCAGGGGCACCTGCCAGCCGGCCCCCACTCATGTCCCACTCATGTCCCCCTGCACCCCCACCCCCCAGCAGTGCAGGGGCACCTGCCAGCAGGCCCCCACTCATGTGCCCTAGCACCCCCACCCCCAGCAGTCAGGGGCACCTGCCAGCAGGCCCCCACTCATGTCCCACTCATGTCCCCCTGCACCCCCACCCCCCAGCAGTGCAGGGCACCTGCCAGCAGGCCCCCACTCATGTCCCCTTGCACCCCCACCCCCCAGCGGTCAGGGGCACCTGCCAGCAGGCCCCCACTCATGTCCCCTTGCACCCCCACCCCCCAGCAGTCAGGGGCACCTGCCAGCAGGCCCCCACTCATATCCCCCAGCACCCCCAGCAGTCAGGGGCACCTGCCAGCAGGCCCCCACTCATGTCCCCTAGCACCCCCACCTCCCAGCAGTCAGGGGCACCTGCCAGCAGGCCCCACTCATGTCCCCCAGCACCCCCACCCCCCAGCAGTCAGGGGCACCGGCCAGCAGGCACCCACTCATGTCCCCCTGCACCCCCAGCAGTTAGGGGCACCGGCCAGCAGGCCCCCACTCATGTCCCCTTGCACCCCCACCCCCCAGCGGTCAGGGACACCTGCCAGCAGGCCCCCACTCATGTCCCCTTGCACCCCCACCCCCCAGCAGTCAGGGGCACCTGCCAGCAGGCCCCCACTCATATCCCCCAGCACCCCCAGCAGTCAGGGGCACCTGCCAGCAGGCCCCCACTCATGTCCCCCTGCACCCCACCCCCCAGCAGTGCAGGGCACCTGCCAGCAGGCCCGCACTCATGTCCCCCAGCACCCCCACCCCCCAGCAGTCAGGGACACCTGCCAGCAGGCCCCCACTCATGATCCCTTGCACGACCACACCCCAGCAGTCAGGGGCCCCTGCCAGCAAGCCCCCACTCATGTCCCACTCATGTCCCCCTGCACCCCCACCCCCAGCAGTGCATGACACCTGCCAGCAGGCCCCCACTCATGTCCCCTTGCACCCCCACCCCCCAGCAGTCAGGGGCACCTGCCAGCAGGCCCCACTCATGTCCCCTTGCACCCCCACCCCCCAGCAGTCAGGGGCACCTGCCAGCAGGCCCCCACTCATGTCCCCCAGCACCCCCACCCCCCAGAAGTCAGGGGCACCTGCCAGCAGGCCCCCACTCATGTCCCCCAGTACCCCCACCCCCCAGCAGTCAGGGGCACCTGCCAGCAGGCCCCCACTCATGTCCCCCAGCACCCCCACCCTCCATCAGTCAGGGGCACCTGCCAGCAGGCCCCCACTCATGTCCCACTCATGTCCCCCTGTACCCCCACCCCCCAGCAGTCAGGGGTACCTGCCAGCAGGCTCCCACTCATGTCCCACTCATGTCCCCCTGCACCCCCACCCCCTAGCAGTGCAGGGCACCTGCCAGCAGGCCCCCACTCATGTCCCCTTGCACTCCCACCCCCCAGCAGTTAGGGGCACCTGACAACACGCCCCCACTCATGTCCCCTAGCACCCCCACCCCCAGCAGTCAGGGGCACCTGCCAGCAGGCCCCACTCATGTCCCCCAGCACCCCCACCCCCCAGCAGTCAGGGGCACCGGCCAGCAGGCCCGCACTCATGTCCCACCCATGTCCCCCGTACCCCTACCCTCCAGCAGTCAGGGGCACCTGCGAGCAGGCCCCCACTCATGTCCCACCCATTTCCCCCTGCACCCCCACCCCCAGCAGTGCAGGGCACCTGCCAGCAGGCCCCCACTCATGTCCCCCAGCACCCCCACCCCCCAGCAGTCAGGGGCACCGCCAGCAGGACCCCACTCATGTCCCCCAGCACCCCCACCCCCAGCAGTCAGGGGAGCCTGCCAGCAGGCCCCCACTCATGTCCCACTCATGTCCCCCAGCACCACCACCCCCCAGCAGTCAGGGGCACCTGCCAGCAGGCCCCCACTCATGTCCCCCAGCACCCCCACCCCCCAGCAGTCAGGGGCACCTGCCAGCAGGCCCCCACTCATGTCCCACTCATGTCCCACTCATGTCCCCCTGCACCCCCACCCCCCAGCAGTCAGGGGCACCTGCCAACAGGCCCCCACTCATGTCGCCCAGCACCCCCACCCCCCAGCAGTCAAGGGCACCTGCCAGCAGGCCCCCACTCATGTCCCCCTGCACTCCCACCCCCCAGCAGTAAGGGGCACCTGCCAGCAGGCCCCCACTCATGTCCCACTCATGTCCCCCTGCACCCCCACCCCCTCAGCAGTGCAGGGAACCTGCCAGCAGGCCCCCACTCATGTCCCCCAGCACCCCCACCCCCCAGCAGTCAGGGGCACCTGCCAGCAGGCCCCCACTCATGTCTCCCAGCACCCCCACCCCCCAGCAGTCAGGGGCACCTGCCAGCAGGCCCCCACTCATGACCCCCAGCACCCCCACCCGCCAGCAGTCAGGGGCACCTGCCAGCAGGCCCCCACTCATGTCCCACTCATGTCCCCTAGCACCCCCAACCCCTAGAAGTCAGGGGCACCTGCCAGCAGGCCCCCACTCATATCCCCCAGCACCCCCACCCCCCAGCAGTCAGGAGCACCTGCCAGCAGGCCCTCACTCATGTCCCACTCATGTCCCCTAGCACCCCCAACCCCCAGCAGTCAGGGGCACCTGCCAGCAGGCCCCCACTCATGTCCCCTTGCACGCCCATCCCCCAGCAGTCAGGCGCCCCTGCCAGAAGGCCCCCACTCATGTCCCACTCATGTCCCCCTGCACCCCCACCCCCCAGCAGTGCAGGGCACCTGCCAGAAGGCCCCCACTCATGTCCCCTGGCACCCCCACCCCCCAGCAGTCAGGGGCACCTGCCAGCAGGCCCCCACTCATGTCCCCCAGAACCCCCACCCCCCAGCAGTCAGGGGCACCTGCCAGCAGGCCCCCACTCATGTCCCCCAGCACCCCCACCCCCCAGCAGTCAGGGGCACCTGCCAGCAGGCCCCCACTCATGTCCCCCAGCACCCCCACCCCCCAGCAGTCAGGGGCACCTGCCAGCAGGCCCCCACTCATGTCCCCCTGCACCCCCACCCCCCAGCAGTCAGGGGCAATTGCCAGCAGGCCCCCACTCATGTCCCCCAGCACCCCCACCCCCCAGAAGTCAGGGGCACCTGCCAGCAGGCCCCCACTCATGTCCCCCAGCACCCCCACCCCCCGGCAGTCAGGGGCACCTGCCAGTAGGCCCCCACTCATGTCCCCCTGCACCCCCACCCCTCAGCAGTCAGGGGCACCGGCCAGCAGGCCCCGACTCATGTCCCCTTGCACTCCCACCCCCCACCAGTTAGGGGCACCTGCCAGCAGGCCCCCACTCATGTCCCCTAGCACCCCCACCCACCAGCAGTCAGGGGCACCTGCCAGCAGGCCCCACTCATGTCCCCCAGCACCCCCACCCCCAGCAGTCAGTGGCACCGGCCAGCAGGCCCCCACTCATGTCCCACTCATGTCCCCCTGTACCCCTACCCCCCAGCAGTCAGGGGCACCTGCCAGCAGGCCTCCACTCATGTCCCACCCATGTCCCCCTGCACCCTCACCCCCCAGCAGTGCAGGGCACCTGCCAGCAGGCCCCCACTCATGTCCCCCAGCACCCCCACCCCCCAGCAGTCAGGGGCACTGCCAGCATGCCCCCATTCATGTCCCCCAGCACCCCCACCCCTGTCAGTCAGGGGAGCCTGCCAGCAGGCCCCCCCTCATGTACCCCAGCACCACCACCCCCCAGCAGTCAGGGGCACCTGCCAGCATGCCCCCACTCATGTCCCCCAGCACCCCCACCCCCAGCAGTCATGGGCACCTGCCAGCAGGCCCCCACTCATGTCCCACTCATGTCCCACTCATGTCTCCCTGCACCCCCACCCCCCAGCAGTCAGGGGCACCTGCCAGCAGGCCCCCACTCATGTCCCCCAGCACCCCCACCCCCAGCAGTCAGGGGCACCTGCCAGCAGGCCCCCACTCATGTCCCCCAGCACCCCCACCCCCCAGCAGTCAGGGGCACCTGCCAGCAGGCCCCCCTCATGTCCCCCTGCACTCCCACCCCCCCAGCAGTAAGGAGCACCTGCCAGCAGGCCCCCACTCATGTCCCACTCATGTCCCCCTGCACCCACACCCCCCAGCAGTGCAGGGCACCTGCCAGCAGGCCCCCACTCATGTCCCCCAGCACCCCCACCCCCCAGCAGTCAGGGGCACCTGCCAGCAGGCCCCCACTCATGTCCCCCAGTACCCCCACCCCCCAGCAGTCAGGGGCACCTGCCAGCAGGCCCCCACTCCTGTCCCCCAGCACCCCCACCCCCCAGCAGTCGGGCACCTGCCAGCAGGCCCCCGCTCATGTCCCCCAGCACCCCCACCCCCCAGCAGTCAGGGGCACCTGCCAGCAGGCCCCCACTCATGTCCAACTCATGTCCCCTAGCACCCCCACCCCCCAGCAGTGCTGGGCACCTGCCAGCAGGCCCACACTCATGTCCCCCAGCACCCCCACCCCCCAGCAGTCAGGGGCACCTGCCAGCAGGCCCTCACTCATGTCCCACTCATGTCCCCTAGCACCCCCAACCCCCAGCAGTCAGGGGCACCTGCCAGCAGGCCCCCACTCATGTCCCCTTGCACCCCTATCCCCCAGCAGTCAGGTGCCCCTGCCAAAAGGCCCCCACTCACGTCCCACTCATGTCCCCTGGCACCCCCACCCCCCAGCAGTCAGGGGCACCTGCCAGCAGGCCCCCGCTCATGTCCCCTTGCACCCCCACCCCCCAGCAGTCAGGGGCACCTGCCAGCAGGCCCCCACTCATGTCCCCCAGCACCCCCACCCCCCAGCAGTCAGGGGCACCTGCCAGCAGGCCCCCACTCATGTCCCCTAGCACCCCCACCCCCCAGCAGTCAGGGGCACCTTCCAGCAGGCCCCACCCTTGTCCCCCAGCACCCTCACCCCCCAGCAGTCAAGGGCACCTGCCAGCAGGCCCCCACTCATGTCCCACTCATGTCCCCCTGCACTCCCAACCCCCAGCAGTAAGGGGCACCTGTCAGCAGGCCCCCACTCATGTCCCACTCATGTCCCCCAGCACCCCCACCCCCCAGCAGTCAGGGGCACCTGACAGCAGGCCCCACTCATGTCCCCCAGCACCCCCACCCCCCAGAAGTCAGGGGCACCTGCCAGCAGGCCCCCACTCATGTCCCACTCATGTCCCCACCACCCCCACGCCCCAGCAGTCAGGGGCACCTGCCAGCAGGCCCCCACTCATGTCCCCCAGCACCCCCACCCCCAGCAGTCAGGGGCACCTGCTAGCAGGCCCCCACTCATGTCCCACTCATGTCCCCCTGCACCCCACCCCCCAGCAGTGCTGGGCACCTGCCAGCAGGCCCCCACTCATGTCCCCCAGCACCCCCACCCCCCAGCATTCAGGGGCACCTGCCAGCAGGCCCCCACTCATGTCCCCTTGCACCCCCACCCCCAGCAGTCAGGGGCCCCTGCCAGCAGGCCCCACTCATGTCCCACTAATGTTCCCCTGCACCCCCACCCCCCAGCAGTGAGGGGCACCTGCCAGCAGGCCCCCGCTCATATCCCCTTGCACCCCCACCCCCCAGCAGTCAGTGGCACCTGCCAGCAGGCCCCCACTCATGTCCCCCAGCAACCCCACCCCCCAGCAGTCAGGGGCACCTGCCAGCAGGCCCCACTCATGTCCCCCAGCACCCCCACCCCCCAGCAGTCAGGGGCACCTTCCAGCAGGCCCCCACTCATGTCCCACTCATGTCCCCCTGCACCCGCACCCCCCAGCAGTGCAGGGTACCTGCCAGCAGGCCCCCACTCATTTCCCCTTGCACCCCCACCCCCCAGCAGTCAGGAGCACCTGCCAGCAGGCCCCCGCTCATGTCCCCTTGCACCCCCACCCCCCAGCAGTCAGGGGCACCTGCCAGCAGGCCCCCACTCATGTCCCCCAGCACCCCCACCCCCCAGCAGTCAGGGGCACCTGCCAACAGGCCCCCACTCATGTCCCCCAGCACCGCCACCCCCCAGCAGTGAGGGGCACCTGCCAGCAGGCCCCCACTCATGTCCCCCAGCACCCCCACCCCCCAGGAGTCAGGGGCACCTGCCAGCAGGCCCCCACTCATGTCCCCCAGCACCCCCACCCCCCAGCAGTCAGGGGCACCTGCCAGCAGGCCCCCACTCATGTCTCCCTGCACCCCCACCCCCCAGCAGTCAGGGACACCTGCCAGCAGGCCCCCACTCATGTCCACCAGCACCCCCACCCCCCAGAAGTCAGGGGCACCTGCCAGCAGGCCTCCACTCATGTCCCCCAGCACACCCACCCCCCAGCAGTCAGGGGCACCGGCCAGCAGGCCCCCACTCATGTCCCCCTGCACCCCCAGCAGTCAGTGACCGGCCAGCAGGCCCCCACTCATGTCCCCTTGCACCCCCACCCCCCAGCAGTCAGGGGCAGCTGCCAGCAGGCCCCACTCATGTCCCCCAGCACCCCCACCCCCCATCAGTCAGGGACACCTTCCAGCAGGCCCCCACTCATGTCCCACTCATGTCCCCTTGCACCCCCACACCCCCAGCAGTCAGTGGCACCTGCCAGCTGGCCCCCACTCATGTCCCCCAGCACCCCCACCCCCCAGCAGTCAGGGGCACCTGCCAGTAGGCCCCCACTCATGTCCCCTAGCACCCCCACCCCCCAGCAGTCAGGGGCACCTGCCAGCAGGCCCCACTCATGTCCCCCAGCACCCCACCCCCCAGCAGTCAGGGGCACCTTCCAGCAGGCCCCCACTCATGTCCCACTCATGTCCACCTGCACCCGCACCTCCCATCAGTGCAGGGCACCAGCCAGCAGGCCCCCACTCATGTCCCCTTGCACCCCCACCCCCCAGCAGTCAGGGGCACCTGCCAGCAGGCCCCCGCTCATGTCCCCTTGCACCCCCACCCCCCAGCAGTCAGGGGCACCTGCCAGCAGGCACCCACTCATGTCCTCCAGCACCCCCACCCCCCAGCAGTCAGGGGCACCTGCCAGCAGGCCCCCACTCATGTCCCCCAGCACCCCCACCCCCCCGGAAGTCAGGGGCACCTGCCAGCAGGCCCCCACTCATGTCCCCCAGCACCCCCACCCCCCAGCAGTCAGGGGCACCTGCCAGCAGGCCCCCACTCATGTCCCCCAGCACCCCCACCCCCCAGCAGTCAGGGGCACCTGCCAGCAGGCCCCCACTCATGTCCCCCTGCACCCCCACCCCCCAGCAGTCAGGGGCAATTGCCAGCAGGCCCCCACTCATGTCCCCCAGCACCCCCACGTCCCGGCAGTCAGGGGCACCTGCCAGCAGGCCCCCACTCATGTCCCCCAGCACCCCCACGTCCCGGCAGTCAGGGGCACCTGCCAGCAGGCCCCCACTCATGTCCCCCAGCACCCCCACCCCCCGGCAGTCAGGGGCACCTGCCAGCAGGCCCCCACTCATGTCCCACTCATGTCCCCCTGCACCCCCACCCCCCAGCAGTCAGGGGCACCGGCCAGCAGGCGCCCACTCATGTCCCCTTGCACTCCCACCCCCCAGCAGTTAGGGGCACCTGCCAGCAGGCCCCCACTCATGTCCCATAGCACCCCCACCCACCAGCAGTCAGGGGCACCTGCCAGCAGGCCACACTCATGTCCCCCAGCACCCCCACCCCCCAGCAGTCAGTGGCACCGGCCAGCAGGCCCCCACTCATGTCCCACTCATGTCCCCCTGTACCCCTACCCCCAGCAGTCAGGGGCACCTGCCAGCAGGCCCCCACTCATGTCCCACCCATGTCCCCCTGCACCCCCACCCCACAGCAGTGCAGGGCACCTGCCAGCAGGCCCCCACTCATGTCCCCCAGCACCCCCACCCCCCAGCAGTCAGGGGCACTGCCAGCATTCCCCCACTCACGTCCCCCAGCACCCCCACCCCCAGCAGTCAGGGGAGCCTGCCAGCAGGCCCCCACTCATGTCCCACTCATGTCCCACTCATGTCTCCCTGCACCCCCACCCCCCAGCAGTCAGGGGCACCTGCCAGCAGGCCCCCACTCATGTCCCCCAGCTCCCCCACCCCCAGCAGTCAGGGGCACCTGCCAGCAGGCCCCCACTCATGTCCCCCAGCACCCCCACCCCCCAGCAGTCAGGGGCACCTGCCAGCAGGCCCCCACTCATGTCCCCCTGCACTCCCACCCCCCCAGCAGTCAGGGGCACCTGCCAGCAGGCCCCCACTCATGTCCCCCAGCACCCCCACCCCCCAGCAGTCAGGGGCACCTGCCAGCAGGCCCCCACTCATGTCCCCCTGCACCCCCACCCCCCCAGCAGTGCAGGGCACCTGCCAGCAGGCCCCCACTCATGTCCCCCAGCACCCCCACCCCCCAGTAGTCAGGGGCACCTGCCAGCAGGCCCCCACTCATGTCCCCCAGTACCTCCACCCCCAGCAGTCAGGGGCACCTGCCAGCAGGCCCCCACTCATGTCCCCCAGCACCCCCATCCCCCAGCAGTCGGGCACCTGCCAGCAGGCCCCCGCTCATGTCCCCCAGCAACCCCCACCCCACAGCAGTCAGGGGCACCTGCCAGCAGGCCCCCACTCATGTCCCACTCATGTCCCCTAGCACCCCCACCCCCCAGCAGTCAGGGGCACCTGCCAGCAGGCCCTCACTCATGTCCCACTCATGTCCCCTAGCACCCCCAACCCCCAGCAGTCAGGGGCACCTGCCAGCAGGCCCCCACTCATGTCCCCTTGCACCCCCATCCCCCAGCAGTCAGGTGCCCCTGCCAGAAGGCCCCCACTCACGTCCCACTCATGTCCCCCTGCACCCACACCCCCCAGCAGTGCAGGGCACCTGCCAGCAGGCCCCCACTCATGTCCCCTGGCACCCCCACCCCCCAGTAGTCAGGGGCACCTGCCAGCAGGCCCCCACTCATGTCCCCCAGTACCTCCACCCCCAGCAGTCAGGGGCACCTGCCAGCAGGCCCCCACTCATGTCCCCTAGCACCCCCACCCCCCAGCAGCCAGGGGCACCTTCCAGCAGGCCCCCCCTTGTCCCCCAGCACCCTCACCCCCTAGCAGTCAAGGGCACCTGCCAGCAGGCCCCCACTCATGTCCCACTCATGTCCCCCTGCACTCCCAACCCCCAGCAGTAAGGGGCACCTGCCACCAGGCCCCCACTCATGTCCCACCCATGTCCCCCTGCACCCCCACCCCCCAGCAGTGCAGGGCACCTGCCAGCAGGCCCCACTCATGTCCCCCAGCACCCCCACCCCCCAGCAGTCAGGGGCACCTGACAGCAGGCCCCCACTCATGTCCCCCAGCACCCCCACCCCCCAGCAGTCAGGGGCACCTGCCAGCAGGCCCCCACTCATGTCCCACTCATGTCCCCACCACCCCCACGCCCCAGCAGTCAGGGGCACCTGCCAGCAGGCCCCCACTCATGTCCCCCAGCACCCCCACCCCCAGCAGTCAGGGGCACCTGCCAGCAGGCCCCCACTCATGTCCCCCTGCACCCCCACCCCCCAGCAGTGCTGGGCACCTGCCAGCAGGCCCCCACTCATGTCCCCCAGCACCCCCACCCCCCAGCAGTCAGGGGCACCTGCCAGCAGGCCCCCATTCATGTCCCCTTGCACCCCCACCCCCAGCAGTCAGGGGCCCCTGCCAGCAGGCCCCACTCATGTCCCACTCATGTTCCCCTGCACCCCCACCCCCCAGCAGTGAGGGGCACCTGCCAGCAGGCCCCCGCCCATGTCCCCTTGCACCCCCACCCCCCAGCAGTCAGTGGCACCTGCCAGCAGGCCCCCACTCATGTCCCCCAGCAACCCCACCCCCCAGCAGTCAGGGGCACCTGCCAGCAGGCCCCACTCATGTCCCCCAGCACCCCCACCCCCCAGCAGTCAGGGGCACCTTCCAGTAGGCCCCCACTCATGTCCCACTCATGTCCCCCTGCACCCACACCCCCCAGCAGTGCAGGGTACCTGCCAGCAGGCCCCCACTCATGTCCCCTTGCACCCCCACCCCCCAGCAGTCAGGGGCACCTGCCAACAGGCCCCCACTCATGTCCCCCAGCACCCCCACCCCCCAGCAGTCAGGGGCACCTGCCAGCAGGCCCCCACGCATGTCCCCCAGCAGCCCCACCCCCCAGGAGTCAGGGGCACCTGCCAGCAGGCCCCCACTCATGTCCCCCAGCACCCCCACCCCCCAGCAGTCAGGGGCACCTGCCAGCAGGCCCCCACTCATGTCCCCCTGCACCCCCACCCCCCAGCAGTCAGGGGCACCTGCCAGCAGGCCCCCACTCATGTCCCCCAGCACCCCCACCCCCCAGCAGTCAGGGGCACCTGCCAGCAGGCCCCCACTCATGTCCCCCTGTACCCCTACCCCCCAGCAGTCAGGGGCACCTGCCAGCAGGCCCCCACTCATGTCCCACCCATGTCCCCCTGCACCCCCACCCCCCAGCAGTGCAGGGCACCTGCCAGCAGGCCCCCACTCATGTCCCCCTGCACCCCCACCCCCCAGCAGTCAGGGGCACCTGCCAGCAGGCCCCCACTCATGTCCCCCAGCACCCCCACCCCCCAGCAGTCAGGGGCACCTGCCAGCAGGCCCCCACTCATGTCCCACTCATGTCCCCCTGCACCCCCACCCCCCAGCAGTCAGGGGCACCTGCCAGCAGGCTCCCACTCATGTCCCACCCATGTCCCCCTGCACCCCCACCCCCAGCAGTGCAGGGCACCTGCCAGCAGGCCCTCACTCATGTCCCCTTGCACTCCCACCCCCCAGCAGGTAGGGGCACCTGCCAGCAGGCCCCCACTCATGTCCCCTAGCACCCCCACCCCCCAGCAGTCAGGGGCACCTGCCAGCAGGCCCCACTCATGTCCCCCAGCACCCCCACCCCCCAGCAGTCAGGGGCACCGGCCAGCAGGCCCCCACTCATGTCCCACTCATGTCCCCCTGTACCCCTACCCCCCAGCAGTCAGGGGCACCTGCCAGCAGGCCCCCACTCATGTCCCACCCATGTCCCCCTGCACCCCCACCCCCCAGCAGTGCAGGGCACCTGCCAGCAGGCCCCCACTCATGTCCCCCAGCACCTCCACCCCCCAGCAGTCAGGGACACCTACCAGCAGGCCCCCACTCATGTCCCACTCATGTCCCCCTGCCCCCGCACCCCCCAGCAGTGCAGGGCACCTGCCAGCAGGCCCCCACTCATGTCCCCCAGCACCCCCACCCCCCAGCAGTCAGGGGCACTGCCAGCAGGCCCCCACTCATGTCCCCCAGGACCCCCACCCCCAGCAGTCAGGGGAGCCTGCCAGCAGGCCCCCACTCATGTCCCACTCATGTCCCCCAGCACCACCACCCCCCAGCAGTCAGGGGCACCTGCCAGCAGGCCCCCACTCATGTCCCCCAGCACCTCCACCCCCCAGCAGTCAGGGGCACCTTCCAGCAGGCCCCCACTCATGTCCCACTCATGTCCCCCTGCACCCGCACCCCCCAGCAGTGCAGGGTACCTGCCAGCAGGCCCCCACTCATGTCCCCTTGCACCCCCACCCCCCAGCAGTCAGGGGCACCTGCCAACAGGCCCCCACTCATGTCCCCCAGCACCCCCACCCCCCAGCAGTCAGGTGCACCTGCCAGCAGGCCCCCACTCATGTCCCCCAGCAGCCCCACCCCCCAGGAGTCAGGGGCACCTGCCAGCAGGCCCCCACTCATGTCCCCCAGCACCCCCACCACCCAGCAGTCAGGGGCACCTGCCAGCAGGCCCCCACTCATGTCCCCCTGCACCCCCACCCCCCAGCAGTCAGGGGCACCTGCCAGCAGGCCCCCACTCATGTCCCCCAGCACCCCCACCCCCCAGAAGTCAGGGGCACCTGCCAGCAGGCCCCCACTCATGTCCCCCAGCACCCCCACCCCCCAGCAGTCAGGGGCACCTGCCAGCAGGCCCCCACTCATGTCCCACTCATGTCCCCCTGCACCCGCACCCCCCAGCAGTGCAGGGTACCTGCCAGCAGGCCCCCACTCATGTCCCCTTGCACCCCCACCCCCCAGCAGTCAGGGGCACCTGCCAAAAGGCCCCACACATGTCCCCCAGCACCCCCACCCCCCAGCAGTCAGGGGCACCTGCCAGCAGGCCCCCACTCATGTCCCCCAGCAGCCCCACCCCCCAGGAGTCAGGGGCACCTGCCAGCAGGCCCCCACTCATGTCCCCCAGCACCCCCACCCCCCAGCAGTCAGGGGGACCTGCCAGCAGGCCCCCACTCATGTCCCCCTGCACCCCCACCCCCCAGCAGTCAGGGGCACCTGCCAGCAGGCCCCCACTCATGTCCCCCAGCACCCCCACCCCCCAGCAGTCAGGGGCACCTGCCAGCAGGCCCCCACTCATGTCCCACTCATGTCCCCCTGCACCCCCACCCCCCAGCAGTCAGGGGCACCTGTCAGCAGGCCCCCACTCATGTCCCCCAGCACCCCCACCCCCCAGCAGTCAGGGGCACCTGCCAGCAGGCCCCCACTCATGTCCCCCTGCACCCCCACCCCCCAGCAGTCAGGGGCACCTGCCAGCAGGCCCCCACTCATGTCCCACTCATGTCCCCCTGCACCCCCACCCCCCAGCAGTCAGGGGCACCTGCCAGCAGGCCCTCACTCATGTCCCCTTGCACTCCCACTCCCCAGCAGGTAGGGGCACCTGCCAGCAGGCCCCCACTCATGTCCCCTAGCACCCCCACCCCCCAGCAGTCAGGGGCACCTGCCAGCAGGCCCCACTCATGTCCCCCAGCACCCCCACCCCCCAGCAGTGAGGGGCACCGGCCAGCAGGCCCCCACTCATGTCCCCCTGTACCCCTACCCCCCAGCAGTCAGGGGCACCTGCCAGCAGGCCCCCACTCATGTCCCACCCATGTCCCCCTGCACCCCCACCCCCCAGCAGTGCAGGGCACCTGCCAGCAGGCCCCCACTCATGTCCCCCAGCACCCCCACCCCCCAGCAGTCAGGGGCACCGCCAGCAGGCCCCCACTCATGTCCCCCAGGACCCCCACCCCCAGCAGTCAGGGGAGCCTGCCAGCAGGCCCCCACTCATGTCCCATTCATGTCCCCCAGCACCACCACCCCCCAGCAGTCAGGGGCACCTGCCAGCAGGCCCCCACTCATGTCCCCCAGCACCTCCACCCCCCAGCAGTCAGGGGCACCTACCAGCAGGCCCCCACTCATGTCCCACTCATGTCCCACTCATGTCCCCCTGCCCCCCCCACCCCCCAGCAGTCAGGGGCACCTGCCAGCAGGCCCCCACTCATGTCTCCCAGCACCCCCACCCCCCAGCATTCAGGGGCACCTGCCAGCAGGCCCCCACTCATGTCCCGCTGCACTCCCACCCCCCAGCAGTAAGGGGCACCTGCCAGCAGGCCCCCACTCATGTCCCACTCATGTCCCCCTGCACCCCCACCCCCCAGCAGTGCAGGGCACCTGCCAGCAGGCCCCCACTCATGTCCCCCAGCACCCCCACCCCCCAGCAGTCAGGGGCACCTGCCAGCAGGCCACCACTCATGTCCCCCAGCACCCCCACCCCCCAGCAGTCAGGGGCACCTGCCAGCAGGCCCCCACTCATGTCCCCCAGCACCCCCACCCCCCAGCAGTCAGGGGCACCTGCCAGCAGGCCCCCACTCATGTCCCACTCATGTCCCCTAGCACCCCCACCCCCCAGCAGTCAGGCGCCCCTGCCAGAAGGCCCCCACTCACGTCCCACTCATGTCCCCCTGCACCCCCACCCCCCAGCAGTGCAGGCCACCTGCCAGCAGGCCCCCACTCATGTCCCCTGGCACCCTCATCCCCCAGCAGTCAGGGGCACCTGCCAGCAGGCCCCCGCTCATGTCCCCTTGCAATCCCACCCCCCAGCAGTCAGGGACACCTGCCAGCAGGCCCCCACTCATGTCTCCCAGCACACCCACACCCCCAGCAGTCAGGGGCACCTGCCAGCAGGCCCCCACTCATGTCCCCTAGCACCCCCACCCCCCAGCAGTCAGGGGCACCTTCCAGCAGGCCCCACTCATGTCCCCCAGCACCCCCACCCCCCAGCAGTCAAGGGCACCTGCCAGCAGGCCCCCACTCATGTCCCCCTGCACCCCCACCCCCAGCAGTCAGGGGCACCTGCCAGCAGGCCCCCACTCATGTTCCACTCATGTCCCCCTGCATCCCCACCCCCCAGCAGTGCAGGGCACCTGCCAGCAGGCCCCCACTCATGTCCCCCAGCACCCCCACCCCCCAGCAGTCAGGGGCACCTGCCAGCAGGCCCCCACTCATGTCCCCCAGCACCCCCACCCCCCAGCAGTCAGGGGCACCTGCCAGCAGGCCCCCACTCATGTCCCACTCATGTCCCCCACCACCCCACCCCCCAGCAGTCAGGGGCACCTGCCAGCAGGCCCCCGCTCATGTCCCCTTGCACCCCCACCCCCCAGCAGTCAGTGGCACCTGCCAGCAGGCCCCCACTCATGTTCCCCAGCACCCCCACCCCCCAGCAGTCAGGGGCACCTGCCAGCACGCCCCCACTCATGTCCCCTTGCACCCCCACCCCCCAGCAGTCAGGGGCACCTGGCAGCAGGCCCACTCATGTCCTCCAGCACCCCCACCCCCAGCAGTCAGGGGCACCTGCCAGCAGGCCGCCACTCATATCCCACTCATGTCCCCCTGCACCCCCACCCCCCAGCAGTCAGGGGCACCTGCCAGCAGGCCGCCACTCATATCCCACTCATGTCCCCCTGCACCCCCACCCCCCAGCAGTCAGGGGCACCTGCCAGCAGGCCCCCACTCATGTCCCACTCATGTCCCCCTGTACCCCCACCCCCCAGCAGTTCTGGGCACTTGCCAGCAGGCCCCCACTCATGTCCCCCAGCACCCCCACCCCCCAGCAGTCAGGGGCACCTGCCAGCAGGCCCCCACCCATGTCCCCCCGCACCCCCAACCCCTCAGCAGTAAGGGGCACCTGCCAGCAGGCCCCCACTCATGTCCCACTCATGTCCCCCAGCACCCCCACCCCCCAGCAGTCAGGGGCACCTGCCAGCAGGCCCCCACTCATGTCCCCCAGCACCCCCACCCCCAGCAGTCAGGGGCACCTGCCAGCAGGCCCCCACTCATGTCCCCCTGCACCCCCACCCTCCAGTAGTTATGGGCACCTGCCAGCAGGCCCCCACTCATGTCCCCCAGCACCCCCACCCCCCAGACGTCAGGGGCACCTGCCAGCAGGCCCCCACTCATGTCCCCCAGGACCCCCACCCCCAGCAGTCAGGGGCACCTGCCAGCAGGCCCCCACTCATGTCCCACTCATGTCCCCCTGCACCCCCACCCCCCAGCAGTGCAGGGCACCTCCCAGCAGGCCCCCACTCATGTCCCCCAGCACCACCACCCCCCAGCAGTCAGGGGCACCGCCAGCAGGCCCCCACTCATGTCCCCCAGCACCCCCACTCCCAGCAGTCAGGGGAGCCTGCCAGCAGGCCCCCACTCATGTCCCACTCATGTCCCCCAGCACAACCACCCCCCAGCAGTCAGGGGCACCTGCCAGAAGGCCCCCACTCATGTCCCCCAGCACCCCCACCCCCCAGCAGTCAGGGGCACCTGCCAGCAGGCCCCCACTCATGTCCCACTCAGGTCCCCCTGCACCCCCACCCCCCAGCAGTCAGGGGCACCTGCCAGCAGACCCCCACTCATGTCCCACTCATGTCCCCCTGTACCCCCACCCCCCAGCAGTTCTGGGCACTTGCCAGCAGGCCCCCACTCATGTCCCCCAGCACCCCCACCCCCCAGCAGTCAGGGGCACCTGCCAGCAGGCCCCCACTCATGTCCCCCAGCACCCCCACCCCCCAGCAGTCAGGGGCACCTGCCAGCAGGCCCCCACTCATGTCCCGCTGCACTCCCACCCCCCAGCAGTAAGAGGCACCTGCCAGCAGGCCCCCACTCATGTCTCACTCATGTCCCCCTGCACCCCCACCCCCCCAGCAGTGCAGGGGCACCTGCCAGCAGGCCCCCACTCATGTCTCACTCATGTCCCCCTGTACCCCCACCCCCCAGCAGTTCTGGGCACTTGCCAGCAG
The DNA here is from genome assembly GCF_040938575.1 of Ambystoma mexicanum. Taxonomy (NCBI): domain Eukaryota; kingdom Metazoa; phylum Chordata; class Amphibia; order Caudata; family Ambystomatidae; genus Ambystoma; species Ambystoma mexicanum. The sequence continues at coordinate 1,350,480,076 of NC_090922.1, read as the reverse complement.
GCCCCCACTCATGTCCCCCAGCACCCCCACCCCCCAGCAGTCAGGGGCACCTGCCAGCAGGCCCCCACCCATGTCCCCCCGCACCCCCACCCCCTCAGCAGTAAGGGGCACCTGCCAGCAGGCCCCCACTCATGTCCCACTCATGTCCCCCAGCACCCCCACCCCCCAGCAGTCAGGGGCACCTGCCAGCAGGCCCCCACTCATGTCCCCCAGCACCCCCACCCCCAGCAGTCAGGGACACCTGCCAGCAGGCCCCCACTCATGTCCCCCTGCACCCCCACCCTCCAGTAGTTCTGGGCACCTGCCAGCAGGCCCCCACTCATGTCCCCCAGCACCCCCACCCCCCAGAAGTCAGGGGCACCTGCCAGCAGGCCCCCACTCATGTCCCCCAGGACCCCCACCCCCAGCAGTCAGGGGCACCTGCCAGCAGGACCCCACTCATGTCCCACTCATGTCCCCCTGCACCCCCACCCCCCAGCAGTGCAGGGCACCTGCCAGCAGGCCCCCACTCATGTCCCACTCATGTCCCCTTGCACCCCCACCCCCCAGCAGTGCAGGGCACCTGCCAGCAGGCCCCCACTCATGTCCCCCAGCACCACCACCCCCCAGCAGTCAGGGGCACCGCCAGCAGGCCCCCACTCATGTCCCCCAGCACCCCCACTCCCAGCAGTCAGGGGAGCCTGCCAGCAGGCCCCCACTCATGTCCCACTCATGTCCCCCAGCACAACCACCCCCCAGCAGTCAGGGGCACCTGCCAGCAGGCCCCCACTCATGTCCCCCAGCACCCCCACCCCCCAGCAGTCAGGGTCACCTGCCAGCAGGCCCCCACTCATGTCCCACTCATGTCCCCCTGCACCCCCACCCCCCAGCAGTCAGGGGCACCTGCCAGCAGGCCCCCACTCATGTCCCCCAGCACCCCCAGCAGTCAGGGGCACCTGCCAGCAGGCCCGCACTCATGTCCCCCAGCACCCCCACCCCCCCAGCAGTCAGGGGGACCTGCCAGCAGGCCCCCACTCATGTCCCGCTGCACTCCCACCCCCCAGCAGTAAGAGGCACCTGCCAGCAGGCCCCCACTCATGTCTCACTCATGTCCCCCTGCACCCCCACCCCCCAGCAGTGCAGGGCACCTGCCAGCAGGCCCCCACTCATGTCCCCCAGCACCCCCACCCCCCAGCAGTCAGGGGCACCTGCCAGCAGGCCCCCACTCATGTCCCCCAGCACCCCCACCCCCCAGCAGTCAGGGGCACCTGCCAGCAGGCCCCCACTCATGTCCCACTCATGTCCCCTAGCACCCCCACCCCCCAGCAGTCAGGGGCACCTGCCAGCAGGCCCCCACTCATGTCCCCCAGCACCCCCACCCCCCAGCAGTCAGGGGCACCTGCCAGCAGACCCTCACTCATGTCCCACTCATGTCCCCTAGTTCCCCCAACCCCCAGCAGTCAGGGGCACCTGCCAGCAGGCCCCCACTCATGTCCCCTTGCATCCCCATCCCCCAGCAGTCAGGCGCCCCTGCCAGAAGGCCCCCACTCATGTCCCACTCATGTCCTCCTGCACCCCCACCCCCCAGCAGTGCAGGGCACCTGCCAGCAGGCCCCCACTCATGTCCCCTGGCACCCCATCCCCCAGCAGTCAGGGGCACCTGCCAGCAGGCCCCCGCTCATGTCCCCTTGCACCCCCACCCCCCAGCAGTCAGGGACACCTTCCAGCAGGCCCCACTCATGTCCCCCAGCACCCCCACCCCCCAGCAGTCAAGGACACCTGCCAGCAGGCCCCCACTCATGTCCCACTCATGTCCCCCTGCACCCCCACCCCCAGCAGTCAGGGGCACCTGCCAGCAGGCCCCCACTCATGTTCCACTCATGTCCCCTTGCACCCCCACCCCCCAGCAGTGCAGGGCACCTGCCAGCAGGCCCCCACTCATGTCCCCCAGCACCCCCACCCCCCAGCAGTCAGGGGCACCTGCCAGCAGGCCCCCACTCATGTCCCCCAGCACCCCCACCCCCAGCAGTCAGGGGCACCTGCCAGCAGGCCCCCACTCATGTCCCACTCATGTCCCCCACCACCCCCACCCCCCAGCAGTCAGTGGCACCTGCCAGCAGGCCCCCACTCATGTTCCTCAGCACACCCACCCCCAGCAGTCAGGGGCACCTGCCAGCAGGCCCCCACTCATGTCCCCTAGCACCCCCACCCCTCAGCAGTCAGGGGCACCTGCCAGCAGGCCCCACTCATGTCCCCCAGCATCCCCACCCCCCAGCAGTCAGGGGCATTTTCCTGCAGGCCCCCACACATGTCCCACTCATGTCCCCCTGCACCCACACCCCCCAGCAGTGCAGGGCACTTGCCAGCAGGCCCCCACTCATGTCCCCTTGCACCCCCACCCCACAGCAGTCAGGGGCACCTGCCAGCAGGCCCCCGCTCATGTCCCCTTGCACCCCCACCCCCCAGCAGTCAGGGGCACCTGCCAGCAGGCCCCCACTCATGTCCCACTCATGTCCCCCTGCACCCCCACCCCCCCAGCAGTGCAGGGCACCTGCCAGCAGGGCTCCACTCATGTCCCCCTGCACCCCACCCTCCAGTAGTGCTGGGCACCTGCCAGCAGGCCCCCACTCATTTCCCCCAGCAGTCAGGGGCACCTGCCAGCAGGCCCCCACTGAAGTCCCCCAGCACCCCCACCTCCAAGTAATCAGGGGCACCTGCCAGCAGGCCCCCACTCATGTCCCACTCATGTCCCCCTGCACCCCCACCCCTCAGCAGTGCTGGGCACCTGCCAGCAGGCCCCCACTCATTTCCCCCAGCACCCCCACCCCCTAGCAGTCAGGGCCACCTGCCAGCAGGCCCCCACTCATGTCCCCCAGCACCCCCACCCCCCAGCAGTCAGGGGCACCTGCCAGCAGGCCCCCACTCATGCCCCACTCATGTCCCCTAGCACCCCCACCTCCCAGCAGTCAGGGGCACCTGCCAGCAGGCCCCCACTCATGATCCCTTGCAGGACCACACCCCAGCAGTCAGGGGCCCCTGCCAGCAGGCCCCCACTCATGTCCCACTCATGTGCCCCTGCACCCCCACCCCCCAGCAGTGCATGAAACCTGCCAGTAGGCCCCCACTCATGTCCCCTTGCACCCCCACCCCCCAGCAGTCAGGGGCACCTGCCAGCAGGCCCCCACTCATGTCCCCTTGCACCCCCACCCCCCAGCAGTCAGGGGCACCTGCCAGCAGGCCCCCACTCATGTCCCCCAGCACCACCATCCCCCAGCAGTCAGGGGCACCTGCCAGCAGGCCCCCACTCTTGTCCCCCAGCACCCCCACCCCCCCCCCCAGCAGTCAGGGGCACCTGCCAGCAGGCCCCACTCATGTCCCCCAGTACCCCCACCCCCCAGCAGTCACGGGCACCTGCCAGCAGGCCCCCACTCATGTCCCACTCATGTCCCCCTGCAGCCTCACCCCCCAGCAGTCAGGGGCACCTGCCAGCAGGCCCCCACTCATGTCCCACACATGTCCCCCTGCACCCCCACCCCCCAGCAGTGCAGGGCACCTGCCAGCAGGCCCCCACTCATGTCCCCTTGCACCCCCACCCCCCAGCAGTTAGGGGCACCTGCCAGCAGGCCCCCACTCATGTCCCACTCATGTCCCCCTGCACCTCCACCCCCCGGCAGTCAGGGGCACCTACCAGCAGGCCCCCACTCATGTCCCACTCATGTCCCCCTGCACCCCCACCTGCCAGCAGGCCCCCACTCATGTCCCACTCATGTCCCCCTGCACCCCCACCCCCCAGCAGTGTAGGGCACCTGCCGGCAGGCCCCCACTCATGTCCCCCAGCACCCCCACCCCCCTGCAGTCAGGGGCACCTGCCAGCAGGCCCCCACTCATGTCCCCTAGCACCCACACCCCCCAGCAGTTAGGGGCACCTGCCAGCAGGCCCCCACTCATGTCCCCCAGCACCCCCACCCCCCAGCAGTGAAATGGCGATTCCATGACACAAACCAAAAGTCAACTATGTACATCAACACATGTCCGCCACACGAAGGCAGGCGGTAGCGTCCCTGCGCATTAAAAAAATATGCGCTATCAAAAAGCACGTATATACAGCTCTGATGAATTTCCCATACTGTGGTCCTCCAGGACAAATGACGTGCAAAGGGGTACGCGACAAACACGGACACCCGCTGTGTCAACAATAGCGTGTATTTCGTGGATGCGCGGGAAGTTTCACACGCGATTGTGCCTGGGCGAGCGGGGTACGTGTACTTCAGGGGCTCGCGGGAAGTTGGGCTCGCGGGAAGTTGGGGTTGTGTGAAGTTTTACACGTGACTGGGCCTGTGCGAGCGGGGTACGTGTAAATCTGGGGTGGGCGGGGAAGTACAGGAGGTAATTGCGCGGAACGCCCACATGCACACGCCAAAAAAGATGCGCTAATCCGGAAACACGTACGCCAGCAGGAAGCAGGCGTACGTGGACCCACGTAGCATAAAAGTGCGCGCAAACAACAAGCAAGCTCAGACGCCAGGATGAACATACCGTTCCTAGCAGCAGCGGTCGTGGGATACTGCAGGAGGAGGAGGAGGATAGTCAGGCCCAGAATTTTCACACCCAGAACTAGCCTTTTTGGCATGCCTGATGACCAGGTGTATGGGAGGCACAGGTTTCCACCTCACATAATACTCAACCTGGTCAGTGAGTGGGAGGATGACCTCACATCACCCACCCTCTGCTCCCAAGCACTCAGCCCCCTGGAGAAGGTCCTCAATGTACTGCTCTTTTTGGCCACCGGATCATTTCAGCGGACAAGTGCAATAGTGGGGGGGTGTCACAGGCCACACAGTCACGCTGCCTACACCAGGTCTTGGCTATCATGACTGCACGCCCATCAGTGCGCAGGCACATATACCTGCCCAGAACACCTGCAGAAAGGCAGGCTGTCGTCCAGGATTTCTACGGGGTGGCACAATTCCCCAAAGTGCTAGGTGCCATTGATTGCACCCATGTGGCCCTACGTCCCCCCAGGGAATCAGAGCACATCTATAGAAACTGCAAGCACTGGCATTCCATCAACGTGCAGGTAGTATGTGTCACATCCCGTTCTTGTTGGAAATTGCCATGGCGTTTATATGAGCGCTCTTCAACACACAGAACCCACTAAACTACAATTCCCATCTTCCTACTATGTTAGTCACGTGACACGCACGCACCACGTTGCCGTGTCTTCTGAAGACCCTATTTAATACTGTCTGTTCGAGTGCCCAGCGCTCCTAAACTGTGTTAGTTTCGAGCGTTGTTTCCTGACTCCTGTTTGATCTTGAATCCTGTGCTGAATCCAAGCCTTCGCCCCTGCCCTTTCCTTCCTGTTTCCGACGCCCGCCCCTCTTCGACTGATTTCCCCGGAATCCTTGAACTCGGCTTGCATCTCGACCTCCACTTGTTAAAGTCCTCTGGCTGTGACGCTTTTTTCACTCGAGCACGATAATAAAGGAACTAGCGTGCAGTAACGCTTATTTCCTTTGCCCTTAATTTTGTTTACTTCAACAATCATTTTTTTTTTTTAACACTGTTTAATTTGGACGCTTTGCTGAATTCTCTTTAAGTTATTTCTGGGTATTTTTTGGACGCTTTGCTGAATCTACTATTGGATTGCTTTGGACATATTGGGACGCTTTGCTGAATTCTCTTTAAGTTATTTCTGGGTATTTTTTGGACGCTTTGCTGAATCTACTATTGGATTGCTTTGGACATATTGGGACGCTTTGCTGAAATCGATTTGGATCACTTTGGGATCTTCTTGGGACGCTTTGCAGCACTGAGGTCCTGAGGCACTGGCGCACTCATCCTTCACCGTGGATATAAGAATTCCCCTCTTTGTCCATTACTAGTAGGTTACTGGTACATTTTTGCTACGGAACAGGTAAGAGTGGGTACTTGGGGGGTGTTGTTTGCTGTTAATTCGGCAATACCTGGCTGCATTCTGAACGTCTGCTCTGTTCTTCCCTCCTTTAGCCCTGCTGAGTCTGCTCCTGCCTTTTCACTCAAGCCCTCAGCCTGACAGGTGGAATAGATTCATTGTAGGCTGAGCTCTTGTGGGGGAAGTCTTTGGCATATCACGTTAGAGACTTTCGTGTTCGAAGACAGAAGAATACTTTTCCATAACTGGGAGAGTAGTATCTGTGGCAACTGGGATACCATACCTAGGCTGTGACAGTATGTGATGCCAAGGGAATCATCACCTCAGTATATGCCAACTATCCAGGGTCCACCCACGACAGTTTCATTTACAGTATGTCAACCCTAAACCGGGACCTAGAAGCTGGGCGGCATGGCGATACATGGCTGCTTGGTGAGTATAAATGCCACAGCACATGCATGCATGCCAGATACTGAGTAATGTCACAACCCCACTAATGATACCCATCACCACCTCCCCAGGAGACAGTGCCTACCCTCTGAGCACCCACATGATGACTGTCATGACCACTGCTTCCAAAGAGTCAGGACCTACCCAACATCCTTGGAAGCAGGCTCATAACATATACTATTGGCACCAGCAAGTCCCAATAGGGACCTTTTGGACCTTGTCCTGGCACCGGTGGTGCCAGGCTCATAGCATAGACCCGTCCCGGCACAGGAAGCGCCGGGCTCATAACAAGTGTGAAAGTGCTTGGGTGGACCTACCTGCAGCAGACCATGCTGCTTACTTACCAGCAAGATGATGTTTCACTCTCTTCTGGCAGGGACTACTTTTCCTTCTGGGTGGGGCAGGCACCACTCCCTGGATCATTGATGCTGGACACCTTCTGGAAGCAGGAACTCTTTTGCCTGGGCGAGGCTGTGGAAGAAGACACCTAAGCACTCCTATGGACTATTTAAACCACACCCGATTGGTGCAATGTGCTTCGCGTTATTCTGCATCTGCAGCAGGACGCTCACCGTGTCAGCTCCAGCGAATCTTCAGTTCCGGATCCTGTGAATACGAAAATTACCTGCTGGGAACCAATCCTCAGTCTTCAGCAGCTCCTGCAAAACAAAAGGCACAGGTTAGGCAAAGGCAAAGTTAGCGGTTCAACTTACCCGATCCATCGGCAGCATTCAAGGCGTTTTTTCTGCATATCTCATCCGGCATCGGGCCTGCAAAGACAAAGAACATTGGTTAGTAACGCTTAGTTACAAAACTGCTTACCTGTGTTACGCTCGCTCCAACTCTGCTCGCGCTGCATTCCGGCACCTGTAAAGACAAAAGAGACATTAAGGTGCATTCTACAGCCCTAGAGCAGCCTTTCTACTTACGTGCCTTCACATTCACCATCTTCTTGTTACGCTCTCTGCCACGAACCTGGGGGGAGCATTTCCTTCGGCACCGACAGCATCTGAAAGGGAAAATACATAGACATTAAGGAGATAAGACATTTGAAGAGAGCAATCTAAAGGGAACTTTAATACTTACAAGTCACACTCGTGCAGCACACGGCGGCATCGCTCTCAACTTACCCTCTGCAATTAAGAGGCTGAACTCATATCCAGTGAAGTAACTGGACCCAGCGCCCCTGCATGAGACGCAGGATGGAGAGCCCAGCATTCACCTATTTAAGGTGAGCACAACAATCGACCGAGTACCACGGGGAGAGAGGGAGAGAGGGGCTTGGAACTTCTCCCAACCTTCCAGCCACTAATACCTTGATTTTCCACTTGCAGACACCTCACCCTTCAGGTCAAACTTTCGATGAGAAAGGGGCCAAATCCGGGAGCCAAACGAATCCTACGCCTGACGTTCAAGACGGTTTCACCGCCCAGTCAAGACCCGCGCCTCCGAGGGAACCAGGTGAGCGTTACAATGACACCAATTCGGAACCCCACCACGCCACCCGAGGTAAGATACAACACAGCCCATATTGCAACCCGGGGCATAGTGGAGCGCACATTCGGAGTGCTCAAGTCACGCTTTCGCTCCCTTGACCGTTCTGGTGGGCAACTGTTATACGCTCCCCCAGTAGTGTGCAGGATCATAGTGGCAGCATGTGTCCTGCACAACGTTGCAACACGCCGGGGCCTGCCGGTGGACATGTTGGTGCCCCCACATCCCCAACCACATGCACGCCCGCTGCGCATGGGAGGGGAAAGGGCACGGGGTGAGGCAGCCCGAACACAGCTGGTGGCTAATTACTTCACTTAGAATCACACCCCTGTGGAGTGCACACAGCCCTGCCACATACCAGCTGACAATCAATGATGATGACATGAGGGACAGTCAACTGTCACAACCATACCATCCTGAGATTGGTCACCTGGAAGTGTCACAATGTGTGCATCCCTACCTACAGAAACACCACCAATGCTGTGTCATCAAAAGACACATATGCTGCTAAATGCATGACCCCCTTGCAAAATACAACATGAGAACAGTGCCATGTCACCCAACCCCTCCCCAGCACCACCACCCAACAGACCATGGCATGTCATGCTATGTGAGAGCAAACAAAGCAATCCCAAAAACCTGACACAAGTGTCACAAAGTACAGTGTCCCTAATGGAAACTGGCCACACACAATATGCTCCTAGTAATGTTGAACTAACAACACACATGACCAAATACTTACCAACTAAACAATGCATCTAGAAAAGTTCAAACATTTCTAAAACATGACAGTACTAAGTTAAAGTAGTCGTAGTCATACAACCTGAATATGCCACCACATCGTCCCCTTCAAACTGTAGTCTTGCAGCCTTCAAAACTGGTCTGTGTACTGCATAAAACATGAACTCCATCTCCAAAGTAGACGGCCTTGTGAAGACATGAGGAATGAACCTGCAAATTCAGAGGGAGAGATGGAAGCAAAATCATACATCAATACACCATGCAGTGTACAATACAACAATATACACAAGGAATGTCTACACAGTATTGACAACAGACTGCCCACACAGCTCATGGGAACCCAACGTCACTGTGTACATCACTGTCACTTGGTCACACCCTTTGCAAGCCCATGGAAATGGGAAGCAGGAGGGGTGGGTGTCTCATGAACCCAAGCATCTAACCCAAACTCAGGACAAGCCCGCATGTGCCCAGCCGGAATACAGTGGATGCCCACGGGAGCCACACAAGGCAAAACACTGTCAAATTATTTTTTTCAAAAATCAAAAATGGCCATGTGGGGGCCAGGGGAGGGGAGGCCACCCAGGAGGTCAGAGGACAGGGTGCGCACCAACAGCCACCTGTGTGGATGTTGGGGACAAAAAACACCTCCATGGGCTCATGGCCTGCACGGCTATGCCAATGTGGGAGAATTGCTGCCGTCGCTCTCATGACCGTCTGCTGCTGCATCAGGAGGTGGTGGTGCTATGGGAGGCAGCCCACGCAAAGCCCTGGTATGGCCCTCCATGGCAGCAAACATGCGGGTGTGGAAGGTCTTGTTCTGGAGGATTATAGTGCAGAGATCCCCATGCAACACCTGATGTGATGCCCGGATCTCCTCCCAAGTTGCCTGCATCTCAGCTGAGAGCGTACTTGTGAGGTGCTCCAGCCGCTATTCTGCCCTAAAATTAGCGGACGTCTCAAGCTCAAGAAGAGTCTGCCTGAGGTTATGGAGTTCTTCACTCAGGGCTTCCCTGTCGGCCTGGGACTCTATTGAGATGGATTGGCGCAGAGTCTCCAGTGCCACCCGTCGGTCCCTGTTGGACTCCAACATGTCTTCCCTGTGTGATTGGCAGATGGAGTCTGTTGCCTGCTGTAGTTGCTCCATCTGTCTTTCAGGGGGGATAATGGAAGTGGCCACCCTCCCCATTGCCTGAGCCATCATTTCTACTGATGCTGACTGTTGGGTTGCTATAGTGTGCATGGAGTTCTCCCATACGCTATTGCCTGGTGGCGTACGGCCACCGCGTCGACGGGCACCACACCTGTTTGGGGCAAGGCGATGTGCACCTTGCTGTGCTGGCACCGCCTGAGGCTGCAGGACTGCATTCCCCCTCTGATCTGCTGGCCCAGGAACAGGATCAGATGCTGTGGAGTGTGAACCTGCATCCGTAACCGCCAAAGGCGCCTCTACCAACACTGACATCCCCATAGAGGGATCTACCCCTGGTGCAGGTGGGTTGGCCAGAACAGAATCCCTGCCAGAAACACTTACCTGTGACGGCACATAGGTCTCATCATCCGAATCAGCACCTGAATAGAGGTGCACCCAGAGACACCCCTGGAAAGTATGGTCTGCAGGAGGATTGGGTTCTCACCCACCACCACACCACGTCCCCCGCTGGTGCCCGGTCGTGCCTGGGATTCCTCCTGGGTCTGCACCATCTCCTCAACCTCAACAGCATCAAGTGCGTCATCCCCTGAAAAAAACATGAAAGAGAAAAAATGGAAACAGGCATTAGCACCATAGCACACAAATAGGCCTGTCAAGCTACAGAACCACTACATGATTCACACATGTCCCACATGACTATAACCCTCCCATGCCTGCACTGTCACTGAGTAGTAAGGGGAGGCAAAAGGCAGACACTGGTGACACCAATATGGGAGAGCAACACATTTGCTGCATGCTGGGTAGCACTGCCATCACACATTGGCCTGTGAGTGGCATGTCCAATACACATACATGACACATGGCAGCACACAGATGGCATTTAGCATAGCCATGGTACATTTGACAAGTACAGCCATATGTCAGTGATTGAGTACTGTCACCCATCCATGTGAGATGGACATGATGACATGATAAATGCTGCATACTGGGACTGAGTACACATGTGCCACTCACTGCAACACATGCAAGGTAGAAGAATACAGTAATAGTTGGCTGATCTATTTTTCGTCACATTGACATCGCAGGAAACATCTGTCATTTTCCACATGCAAACAGGCACTCATCTAAACATTTGTGCTGGCCAATACTCCATCAGCCTGAATGATCTCATTGTGTACATAACCAGGTAATGTGGCCAGTAAACAATGACCGAAGCATATCACATATGTCACAATATGGTTGATAAATGTCTAGCAAAAAAGGGGTGAGTGGAAAATATTATCCTGAAGGCACACTTACAAATTCTGACCAATGTAGTTGCAAGATGGCAGTACAAGGTCAACTGCACAATTGTGGACCTAATAGGATACTGTGGGCAGAAGGGATGCAGTCATAGCCAAATACAAGGCACGTGATCCCATGTGAGGAAGGAAATGGGTGACCCATAACACTCTGGAGTACACACCCTCACCTGGCACTCAATCAGAACCCGTCACCCAAAATACATACACATGCACTACACACACACGCATGGGCACTCACCGGACAATGCTTCGTAATCAGGTAGTTCTCCCACACCTCGGATCTGTTCCTCTGTGACGAAGGTCCCAGCAACAGACTCATGTTCAGTGAGTTCGTTGTCCTCTTGTGGAGACCCACCGCCAGTCACCAGAGTAGCAGCATGATTTGAGGCCAGCTTGTCCTTTGCTCTGCGTTTCAGGTCGTTCCACCGCTTGTAGCAATCATCAGCTGAGCGCCTCACAAATCCAAGGGCACTTATGTGGTTGGCGATGGTCTGCCAGTGTGCCTTACGTTGACCAGGTGTGGTCTTGGACCCTGCAGTCACCACCATTTCGTGGCTCTGTTGCGACACATAGCTCACAAGTGCATTAAGCTCTGCGTCATTAAAGCAAGGCTTCCTTGACGTGCTGGAGTGTGTAGCCGTCCCTGGGGTCTCAGCCTGTCGTGCCAGAGCACCCTTCTTCCTCTTTTTAGAAGGTGGAGCGGAGCCAGAGTGGCTAACGCCGCTCTGGTCAGTAGGGGCAGAATCACCGGTGGACTCGGTTGTTGGAGTGTGCGAATGCACATTGACCATAGTACTTGGTGCAGGCATTGTCTGAAGTGTGATGTTGGCAGGGGGAACATCAGTATGATGGACCAGGACCAACACTGTCCTGGCTGGGAGAGTCAGAGCTGGGGCGGATGGAGCTGCAGCTGCCCCTGCAGTCTCACCACCCTGCATACTTGGGGCAGCAGATGAAATAGCTGCCCCAGATCCACGTGCCTTGGTGACAACTTGCACCGCCACACGTGGCCTAGACTTGCTGACCTGGAAGTCAGCCAGGGAGTCATCCTGTGCGGTCAGGTGCCACAATGGGCTGGTCCAACAGGCGCTGAGCTGGGATGGTCTCAGCCGCGTTTCCCTCAACCATGTGGGGGGAGCATGGATGTCCCTGATTGGTCCTTCACACATGGGGGTCTAGGGGCACCCTGCAAATCCTGGCCATGTCCCCTACCGCGCCCACCACGTCCACCTTTTGAAGGTTGGCCACCTTTGCCTCCCTTACCGCTTGGTCACCTCCCAACCATGGCACTGATGTTGTTGTGCGTATGGGAGGAGCAGTAAACTATTGTCCTGGGCAATAGGGGGTCAAAGGGGTATGGTACTAGATGGAATTCGTACCCTAGTGCTCTAACAAGGCTGTCTGTGACCCCTGGGGGAAGATGACGGGTCACGCAACGCACAGGCAGCCCAAAAACAAAAATAAACGTGCACGCAACCCCTCGTAGACCACGTGCGTGGAAAAATGAACCCGCACTACGCTGTGGCACCCAGAAACACAAAAAAACGCAGCCTTCCAATGACCTCTGAAGGGGAGTCTGCCACACGGGGCAAGCACAGTTGCTAAGTACGTGCGGAACTCACCGTCTGCCTGGAATAAGAACGTGAAAAATATGCACGTGTGCGCGTTGGCAACACCCCCGCCAAAAGAAGAATTGTACGCTGTCTGAGGAGACAGGACAAAGGGAGAAGTGAGCACTGTTTGAGGAAACAGTCCCAAAAAAGTAGAAAAATGAAAGCTGTCAGAGGTAACAGGGAGTACGAACTTGAAACGCTGTGAAGTAATCGCATGTGAACCGACAAGAAGTACAGAATTCACCCACTCGCTCTCCACGAAAAGCACGTACAAGAAAATGGCGTTCTACACGTACCTTTTAAACCGGCCCACACGTACACGTCACTTACGCGTGTACGCGTCCTTTCCTCCAATTACATGCGTTGACACTCGGACGTGCAGCTTTTCCACATGTGCTCTGTCATCACGTGCTATGAGGGAAACACCTGCGTTTGTCATGTCACAGACACGCTTACGCGCTAAAGGCCTTTGGTCCAATGAAATTGCGTACGTGCGCTGATGCGCTTACGCGCTAAGGGCCTTTCCTCGAATTACACGCTGACGTGCAAGATTTTCACGTGCCAAATCACTCTGTATCAAGCTGGCCACGCGTTCACACACGGAAGACCACGCTCCTGCCCAGAAGGCCGAATTACTGCCCCCCAGAGCCCCGAGCACGCTCCAACCTGCCATCTGCTGCTGCCTGATTGCCTGCTGCCCACATGCCCTGCCATTTGCTGCCTGCATGTCAGCCCGGGGTGCTGTTGCTGTGACCACTCCTGCTGGAACCGAAGACTCCCGACTGCTATTCCATCGCTCCACAGCCCAGCCCCAGGACCCAGTTGCCCACCCACACCTGCCTCTGGGGTTGCCATGTCGGGCACTACACCATCTGGCACCACTGGCAACCCCCAGCCAGAGAGGCAGAGGGCCACCAGCTTCACTGCCACCGAAGGTGGTGTCCTGGTGGAGCAAATCCTGGGGCAGTATGATGCCCTCTTCGGAAGGTTGGCCACCGACAAGGAAGGACGGACTCGGATCTGGATGGACATCGTGACTGCCATCAACGCGGAGGGGGTGGCAGTCCACGACTTCCAACATGTCAAGAAGCGCTGGGAGGACTTCAGGTCCAGGACCCTCAACAAGGCCCGGCGCCTCTTGAAGGCAGCGGATGCTAAGGGGCGCCGGGGCCACCTGTCGGAACATCAGATGAGGGTCCTGGAACGCATATGCCCAGCGCTCCACGTCCAGGTCCTTGAGAGGCAGACCCATCTGTAGTTGAGCGGTAAGTGTACATGCATACTGATCAGATGCTGTGCTTGTGGTGGTGTGCCAGTAGTGTGCAGGTTGTACATGTGGTTTTGTAGGGCCATGTATGGATGTGTATGTACAGGGCTGTGAGGCTGACACATGCAAGTCCTTTCATGTGTGAGACACATGGATGGTGTATGTGTGGGTAAGCATGCAGGCCAAATGCAGATGTTTGAGCACACGTTTGGATTACTGTGTATGTAAATTGGCATGGTTGTGATGTCACACATGGATGTTGGTTCCAGCTGCATGTATCTGCACCGTGTACATGTGCATGTGTTTGTATTTGACATGGGTGCAACAATGATGCAACATGAATGCATGTGAGACTGATATGTAGAAGACTGATTGTCAGATGTGACATGGATGCCAATCTCATCACTGCGACAGTTGGCGGAGGTGTACACATGCATGTAATTGTGGTGGCGTGTGTGCATGTCTAGTGCACTCCCTGTGTTTCATGTGATGTCTGGCTCACCTTTGGCTGCTCATGCTGTTGTATGTGTATGGATGGTGCTGGCTGTTGCAATATGGCTGTGGAATAGCTCATGTGTGTGAGTTGCAATGACGTGTGTTGGGGATTGTGATGCCATGTCTGAAGTTTGACAATGCCACTCATGTACAACTGTCATGTGTGTATGAGTCCATTGTACAGTGCCCTGATGCCTGTCTCCTATCTCTCCCTGTCTGCAGCGTCAACTGATGAAGAGGGCGGAGAAGGTGCTGTGGAGCACAGCGGCAGGGATCGCACCGCCAGCCGGAGACGCAAGGCCCGGCTCCCCTCCCAGGTTGTCATCTCGTCGGGGAGTGAGGAGTCCGGTGCCGGGTCCCAGGTCGCAGCTGCCGAGGGGAGGTCCAAGAGGCGGAGGTTGGAGTTGGACTCCTCGGCAGCCGAAGGGGCAGCTGAGACCCCACAGGGCCCGACGGAGGAAGATGGCACGGAGTCATCCAGGTTGGTGGGGGGTTTGGTGGAGGAGGAGGCCGTGCAAGGGACAGAGACTGGGTCTGGTGGTGGGGATTCCACTGGTGCTAGTGGTGCAGTGCAGGGGCAGGGACAGGAGGCATCACAGGCCGCCGTGGAGGTGCCTGTGTGTAATCCTGTCCCCGATCCTGTGACTGCATCATCTTGTACCAGCAGGGATACCTACGCCCAGAGCCGTTCTCAGGGAGGGGATTGGCTTACACCAACTGGCCTTCCTCTCCCTGCGGATGTGGCTATCCGGCACCGTGTTAAGCCTGTCCTGGGTGGGGTGGCGTTGCGTCAACGTGCCATGCGAGCTGACCTGCAGTCTTTTCATGAGGAGACTGCACGTCTTCTCGCATGGCTCGTTGACCGCGTTGACCCACTGGGACAGCTCACCAGGGCAGGATTCCTCCGTTTTCTGGACCTTGTTCCGACCCCCTCCTCAACTGAACCCCCTATGCGCCAGTCGTCCTCCGTGCCATCTTCCCACCCATGTGTCACCTGTGTGCCCTGTGGAGCTGCCTCTGACCCTGTGGCCAGGCTGGTGGAGGACACTTCCCTGCCACAGTCGGAAGTCGGACGTCCAGCAGGGGTGGCCACCTCAACAACTGCACCCCAGCTGGAGGAGGATGTGCAGGCAGCAGGAGCCAGAGCATAGGCAGCGGCACAGCAGCAGCAGCAACAAGGCGGGAGCCATGATGGCTCGGGCCTTCATCATCGGAGGGGCAGGCATCGGCCTTAGGGCAGGAGGACCATTGACGGGAAGTGTCTTCCGTGTGGCAGCGGTTGGGCCATGCGATAGATGCGGAGCGGCAGCGGGCGGAAGAGGCACGGCTCACGATGGCCAGGGCAGAGAACTCCATGCGTAGGGCCCTGGAGTTCCAGATGTCATTGTCCCTGCGAACCCTCGGGGCCATGGAAGAGGACCGCCTCTGGGACATCGATCAGGAGTTTGCATGTGAGCCGTTGGACTTGCCCGCTGCCCTTGTAAATAGTTAGATAGTGTTAGGTTTCCTTTGGTTTTTTCTTTATTTTGGTTGCGCTTGGACAATGCACCACGTTTCTGTATATAGTTTTTCATTAGGTAGTATTTTTGATAGGTTTCATTTCTTCAGTTGGGATCATGGACCCTGGATTGTTCATCTGTATATAGTTCACTATTGGATTCATCTTTTTTTTTTGGATTTCCCCATGGAGCAATGGTTTTCACTTTTGTTTTTCCCTTGGATTTGCTTTGTTGGACTGTGACTTTGGACACCTTTCCTTTGGATTATGATTTCTTGTTTTTCATTATTTTACGGACATGGAGCTTTTCTTTTTTTATTCCCATTGTTGTTTGTTTGATTTTAATTCCATTCATGTTGCTTTTAATACATTTTTTTCTTCATACTTTGATGTGTGGTATTATCTTATTGGTTTCATGCATGTCATGATATGGGTTTTCACATTCACTTGCAACCATTGTGTGTCTGTGATGGACATGTGTTCATTTGCATACTTGCCATTGGGGTTGTATCATGTAATTGCCTTTTCTATGTGGGTGGATGCAATACTTGGTTGGGTCTTTGGTCTGGGGAGGCTGGCCATAAGGGCCAAGATTGAGGATCGTCATGACCTGGGGGCAGGGGGACATGAGTGGGGGCCTGCTGGCAGGTGCCCTGCACTGCTGGGGTGTGGGGTGCAAGGGGACATGAGTGGGACATGAGTGGGGGCCTGCTGGCAGGGGTCCCTGACTGCTTGGCGTGGGGGTGCAAGGGGACATGAGTGGGGGCCTGCCTGCAGGTGCCACGCACTGCTGGGGGGGTGGGTGTGTAAGGGGACATGAGTGGGGGCCTGCTGGCAGATGCCCCACACTGCTGGGGGTGGGGGTGCAGGGGACATGTGTGGGGGCCTGGTGGCAGGTGCCCCCCAGTGCTGGGGGGTGGGGGTGCAAGGGGACATGAGTGGGGGCCTGCTGGCAGTTGCCCTGCACTTGTGGGGGGTGGGGTTGCAAGGGGACATGAGTGGGGGCCTGCTGGCAGGTGCCCCTCAGTGCTGGGGGGTGGGGGTGCAAGGGGACATGAGTGGGACATGAGTGGGGGCCTGCTGGCAGATGCCCTGCACTGCTTGGGGGGTGGGGGTGCAAGGGGACATGAGTGGGGGCCTGCTGGCAGGTGCCCCGCACTGCTGGGGGGTGGGTGTGCAAGGGGACATGAGTGGGGGCCTGCTGGCAGGTGCCCTGTACTGCTGTGGGGTGGGGATGCAAGGGGGTAATGCTTTGGTGATCACTAGTGCAAGGTGACATGTGACTTGGCTGGGGGGCCATGCGCATGGTGGATGGGCTGCCTGCGGGACATGACCAGGGGTGCAGGGTAGTCCCCTGTGGTGTGGTCTGCCTGCAGGGGCCGTGGAGGGTGTAAACGGAACACCTGGGGGAACCCACACTGCCAATTTACGTGTAGGACTCCCCTGCACCCCCGAAATACACGTACCCCACTCGCACAGGGCCTATTGCGTGTGAATCTTGCCCGCACCCCAGTAATACACGCACCCTGCTGAAATCGCGTGTGGACCTTCCCGCGCACCCCAGTAATAGAGTACCCTGCTGAAATTGCGTGTGGACCTTCCCGCGCACCCCAGTAATACACGTACCCTGCTGAAATTGCGTGTTAAACTTCCCCGCACCCCAGAAATACACGTACCCTGCTGAAATCGCTTGTGGAACTTCCCGCGCACTCTTGTAATACCCTGCTGAAATCGCGTGTAAAACTTCCCCGCACCCGAGAAATACACGTACCCTGCTGAAATCGCATGTGGAACTTCCCATACACCCCTGTAATACACGTACCCTGCTGAAATCGCATGTTAAACTTCCCCGCACCCCAGAAATACACGTACCCTGCTGAAATCGCGTGTGGAACTTCCCGCGCACTCCTGTAATACACGTACCCTGCTGTAATCGCGTGTTAAACTTCCCCGCACCCCAAAAATACACGTACCCTGCTGAAATCGCGTGTGGAACTTCCCGCGCACCACTGTAATACACGTACCCTGCTGAAATCGTGTGTAAAACTTCCCCGCACCCCAGAAATACACGTACCCTGCTGAAATCTCATGTGGAACTTCCCGCGCACACCTGTAATACACCTACCCTGCTGTAATCGCGTGTTAAACTTTCCTGCACCCCAGAAATACACGTACCCTGCTGAAATCGCGTGTGGAACTTCCCGCGCACCCCTGTAATACACGTATCCTGCTGAAATCGCGTGTTAAACTTCCCCGCACCCCAGAAATACACGTACCCTGCTGAAATCGCGTGTGGAACTTCCCGCGCACCCCTGTAATACACGTACCCTGCTGTAATCGCGTGTTAAACTTCCCCGCACTCCAGAAATACACGTACCCTGCTGAAATCGCGTGTGGAACTTCCCGCGCACCCCTGTAATACACGTACCCTGCTGAAATTGCGTGTTAAACTTCCCCGCACCCCAGAAATACACATACCCTGCTGAAATCGCGTGTGGAACTTCCCGTGCACCCCTGTAATACACGTATCCTGCTGAAATCGCGTGTTAAACTTCCCCGCACCCCAGAAATACACGTACCCTGCTGAAATCGCGTGTGGAACTTCCCGCACACCCCTGTAATACACGTACCCTGCTGTAATCGCGTGTTAAACTTCCCCGCACCCCAGAAATACACGTACCCTGCTGAAATTGCGTGTGGAACTTCCCGCGCACCCCTGTAATGCACGTGCCCTGCTGAAATCACGTGTTAAACTTCCCCGCACCCCAGAAATACATGTACCCTGCTGAAATCGCGTGTGGAACTTCCCGCGCACCCCTGTAATACACGTACCCTGCCGTAATTGCGTGTTAAACTTCCCCGCACCCCAGAAATACACGTACCCTGCTGAAATTGCATGTGGAACTTCCCGCGCACCCCTGTAATACACGTACCCTGCTGTAATTGCGTGTTAAACTTCCCCGCACCCCAGAAATACAGATACCTGCTGAAATCGCGTGTGGAACTTCCCGCGCACCCCTGTAATACACGTACCCTGCTGAAATCGCATGTTAAACTTCCCCGCACCGCAGAAATACACGTACCCTGCTGAAATCGCGTGTGGAACTTCCCGCGCACCCCTGTAATACACGTACCCTGCTGTAATCGCGTGTTAAACTTCCCCACACCCCAGAAATACACCTACTCTGCTGAAATCGCGTGTGGAACTTCCCGTGCACCCAGTATTACATGTTCCCCGCTCGGCGTTTGCCAGCCCTGTATACTGGTCCAGGGTTGGCGCAGCCCTTTGCGCTGAATTGGGGATTTTGATGGCTTTTCCTTGCGCGAGGGCGTTCTTGGGGGCGTAACTGGTGCTGCTGCAGGGTTGCTGTGCCACTATGCGCCACGGCTGGTTTTGGAGGCTAAAATCCATGAATACGCTGTGCGCGTATATAGATTTTAGCGCACTCGGCTGGCACAGACATTCACACGCGCACACTGTGTGCCAGCCGCGTGCGCCACTTTTGTGCGAAATTCTATGAATTACCCTGATAATTTCCTGAGTCTGTGAGGCTAGTGTTGACTCACTCTGCATTTCCGCCTTCTGCTGAAGCGTCAATCTATGAAGATGGTTGAATTTATATTTTAAAAGTAAGTATTCTCCTGCATCTATCTTTGTGGTTAATTCCCTTATAGGATCAAACTCCCGAGCCTTTTCCTACGACCACATAGTTTGCACAATGGGCCCGTACCCAGCAATTCCTCATGGAAACTGAAGACTGTTGGGAAACTAGGATAGGTATCTATACCTGGACAACCAGAGCTCTGGTTCAGAGAGTGCACCATGTGTTAGGCTCTTCTTGTGAGCCTGATAGATTAGACATCCGAAGACACCCCTCATTTTCACTGAGGGAGTTTTAACATAAGTGTACAGTGTTTCTGTAGGTAAAGAAAGTACTGTTTTCTGCTGCTTTAACCTTATTATGAAGGTTTGCTTCACTTTGTATACATTATTTGTGGCCAGCCAAGAGTTACCCTGGTTAGTGCATAGCAATGGAATGTATGCTAGTAGGACCGTTATTTTTTTTTATCTCCCCTCTTCCCCTGCCCCCTTTTTTGTTGCATTGCACCTGGAAACACCATTTTGCTGTATAGTGCGCCTTAGAAATATTTAATAAATAAAATAAAATATACGTCGTCAGGGAGGGACGCATAAGAATCCTCAACCCATATGTCTAATGAACCTTACAGTGCACCAAAACCAGAGGTACCTGCTTTTGTGCACATTGCGGAATGCAAAGCTCCCATTGTTTACAGTTAAGAAACAGGTGTTTCTCCTGCCTACTGTATTAATATGTGCTAGGAATTATAACATTACACCAGTGCTCTCACGTGTTATATTACGTGGCATTCTCCACATCTTCAGTGGACTGAGATTTATGTGAACGTTTCCCTTCCCAGTTAAGATAAGAATAGCATCTCTTTCAGCTGTTATCTTAAAAATGTATTTTTTGAAAGGCCTTTCTACCTAAAGATTATAAAACCATTGTTGCACTCCACTAATGATGGTAAAAGCCTTAATTATCAACGCCAAACTTCCCGTTGCTGTCCACTAATGGAAAAATAAAGGCTCAAATGCTGTGTGGTAACGCTGGTTGTGGTACATTACCTGATCCCCAGAAAATATAACTGGATTGGCGCCAGAGGGTGAAAAGTCAAAATGCTTTATCAAGCCCCACATGTTGGGAAGCCAAATGTCATGGGTTCCGTAGAACTACCACGCTAGACTAAGCAGGTTGGCCTTGAGGGGAAGGAATCCCACCCCCCCCACCTGCAGCTGAGATGGCAGTAAAGGCCTAGCACCTTTTCATGCGACATGGTAGGAAATGGTCATTGGCTTCAGAACTCAGAAGACGCCATTTCTCGTCTGTCCACAACACCAAATCATGCTCTGCTAATATGTTATTATTGATTGGGTTTGTTGTTCGTTCACCTCATAGGAACTCACAGCATGTGACCACCTCCAACCCTTACACATAAGCAAATATTATACAACCCTAACACCTTATTTAGTAAAGTGTAGCTGTAAGTGATATCAATCCGGCACACACCCAAGTCAATGCCTAGCGTGTAATGCACAAATGAAATCCTTATTTATTTTTGTCTAAAAGTTCTTTATTCTGAACGATATACCACTCATATCACGCCCCTCTCCTGGAACCCCCCTGGTCACACTGGACCAGGAATCAGGCTGGTTTGCAAAGTTAAAATATTTATTTATGTCTTTACAATGTAATCACATTGGGCCTCATTACGAGGGATGCCGGTAGCCATGTCGCTATTGGCGGCATGGCTGCTGGCAAAACCGCATCCGTGTCTGTGTCCTCTGAATGAGGATTTACCGGACCATTCCGAGTTCGGATGGCCCGGTAATTCCTCACTCAAGGACACGGACACGGTTCATCCCCATTCCCATTTCAGCCCCCATAGGGCTGAATGGGAATGGGAGAGGGAGTAAACAACGGGCCATTACGAGATGGCCCGTTGTTTGCTCCCTCTTCCCCTCGCGGGACCCGTTATGCACGCCTGGTTTTCCCAGGCGTGCTTAATGTGTCCCGCGAGGGGACCTCGTAATGTGGTGGAACGGGTTGAACGGCGCCGCACCTTTTTACGCCGCCGTTTAACCCGTTCCGCCAGGGTCGTAATGAGACCCATTATGTTTTAGTGGGTACACAATAATCACCAATGTGGTGATGTAACACTGAATAATCTCTTTAATACACAAGGGCCCTCATTACGACTCCGGCGTTAACCAATGGTGCTAATAGCGCCATGGTTAACGCCGGTAACTTACCGATTCCGGCAATGGTAAATGGGGAATTACCACCCCATTTCAAGGTTGGCGGGGCGGTAATTCCCCATTTACCATTGGCCCTTCCCCATTCCCATTTTTGCCCTATAGGGCTCACTGGGACTGGGGAAGGCGGTAATTACGGTACCACAAATTGCGGTACCGTAATTACCTCGAAAGTCCCTTTGCGGGTCCCTACTTTAACGGCTGGTCCAGACCAGCCGTTAAGGTCGGGAGCCGCAAAGGGACCTCGTAATCAGGCGTTAAGGGTTTAACGGCGCTGACACCTTTTACTGCGCCGTTAACCCCTTAATGCCAGGGTTGAAATGAGGGCCAAGGAGTAATAGTGAGCAAAACAATTCAGCACAGAAATAATACTTTTGTGTGTGTGTTCAGATTAGATAGCACTGTGGTTAAAGGTTCCCCCTACACACCCCTCAACCCCCAATAGGCAATGTAAAGAGATAGGAGGAGAGAGCGGGTATTCAGGAATGGCAGAATTCAAACAAAATATCAATCCCACTTTCCCCCAGCAAACACACGAGAAAAGCGGAATTGACTGTCAAGCTGTCAGAATGGCTTTTAAAGTATCTTGAGAATGGATTGGGTAAAAACACTTAATATGGTCAACATTGCTGAAATTGCTATAGATTCTTATGGGAGCCACTTTGGATAGTTGCACACAAACATAAGCAATGATTTAATACCAAGAAACAATTTGAAATCTTAAAATTCAAGTCGGAAGCAATCAAAAACTGTATTACACGTGTCAGAATTTCCCAAAAATGAAATTTGTGGCAAACTTTTCCCTGCGCGATAATCGCGATAACGGAAGAACCGTATGGGTTTGGGATGCAGTTTTAGATGCGATTTAAAGCTGTGGATTTTAGCTGAAGTTGAAATTTTGTTTCTAGCACAAAAACTGAGGAAGTTATGGACGTTTTAGTGGAGGTCGATTTTTCTAGATAGGCGCAAGAATGGAAAACAAGAATGCACTTTTAAAATGACAATTTCTTACACTAGAGCACCGGTATTCAAACTGTGGGGTGCAACCCCCAGGGGTCTCCGGGTGCATCCCTGGGGGGCCCTGAGAGCTCAGCATGAAATATAAAAAAAAAACTGATTTTTGTTTTTGTTTTTTAAGATTGGAAGAAATGGGCAGGGGTGGCTCACATGGTCGGGCTGAAGCATGAAACTGTCTCAGGCAACAATGAAAAAGTGGCCCACAGTTGTAAATGGATATTCATTCCTTTAGTCACAGACTGGGCCACATTACAACTATGGCGGTACGGTAACAACAGTGCCGATAAGCTACCGGCACCGTTGCTACCGTAACTCAATAGAAAGAGTTGTGCTCGCGGGTGCCTGACAGCCCGCCAGGTCTGACCTGGCAGGCCGTGCGGCACCCGCGAGCACAGCTCGTCGGATGCACCGTTATTAACTGTGCCGGTGCATCCGAGCTCCTCATTGCCATTGAGCCCTACGGGGCTCAAATGGGAATGGGGATCTACCGGTACCGGCACCTGCGAAAGGGCAATTATCAGGTCTGCCTAACTCGGCATGACCCAGTAATTGTCCATTTGCGGGTGCCGGACCCGGATGCAACTCCGGCGGCAGCCGTGCCGGTTGTACCGGCACAGCTACCGCCAGGGTTGTAATGAGGCCCACTGTTTCAATAGTACCCAAGGAGGTGCTTTGTGTTAAAATGTAAGTAAATTGTGATATATTCAGCAACACTGGTCAAAATTACTAACTGCATAGTTAAGTAACTCATCAAACTGGTCCACATTGGCCAAAATGGTGGACCATTTTGACTGTCCCACACTAGCATTTTACATTTTTGATACAGGCATTGCCCTATAGGCCAGTCCGAGCCTGGCGGCTCATCCATAATGGCGAGGGGGTGCCCACCCAGTGGCCCCTCACCCATTATGGAGGAGCTAAGGAGCCAGCCCAGTGAAACAGTGAGCAATCCCTCAGCTGCTTTTTCTAGCTGATGGAGTGCTCTTGGGCTAGCTGAACTGTCAAAGGGAAACAGTGTTTCCCTTTGACAGTTCAGTTTAGTTCCCCTGCCGCACATGCTCACTGAGCCATGCAAGGGCTGGGGCGTTTTGCTTCGCCAGCATTGCATAGCTCATTGGAAATGCTGACTGGGGCACTGCATGTCTGTATGTCCGAGGGGGAGCTCCTGTGCCTCCTCGCACATACCGACAGAGCAGCCTGGAGCAGGGCGTTTCAGCACCCACACGCAGGCCAATGCATAAGGTATGTTTATGTTCATTGTTTTTATTTAAACATGTGTATGGATGTGTGTATGCTTATGTTATGAGTGAGTGTATGTTGATGGATGCTTGTGTGAATGATAGAGTGATTGCTTTATGGATGTGCAGCGCCTTGCATACACACATAATCATGTTGATTGTGTTAGGCCCAGTCGGGCCCAGGGGACAGGGATGGTATCGTTTTACTGGACATCTATCATAGATGTCCAGTAAAAAATGTCATGCCTGCCTCCTAGGCCCCCCAGCACCAATTGCAAACAGTTTGGCTATTTACCAATTTTTTTGTTAAAAGTATGCTCTACAATGCAACATTTTAACCCATTATTTAAAACAAATTCACAGGGGGAAACCTGCCCGAACCCTCCTTTATAGGTTCGGGCTCCCTCACTATGCTCGGTCGCTATGCATTTTTGGGGGAAATAGTTATGCCCCTCCACTTAAAAAAATCACCAGCCGCCACTGGCCCTCAGACTGTGTTGGGAACGGGATGGGAGGAACCCAGGGACTATGGTGGGAGCACAATGGACAGGAACCATGGGATTGGTCACCTGGAAGTGTCACAATGTGTGCATCCCTACCTACAGAAACACCACCAATGCTGTGTCATCAAAAGACACATATGCTGCTAAATGCATGACCCCCTTGCAAAATACAACATGAGAACAGTGCCATGTCACCCAACCCCTCCCCAGCACCGCCACCCAACAGACCATGGCATGTCATGCTATGTGAGAGCAAACAAAGCAATCCCAAAAACCTGACACAAGTGTCACAAAGTACAGTGTCCCTAATGGAAACTGGCCACACACAATATGCTCCTAGTAATGTTGAACTAACAACACACATGACCAAATACTTACCAACTAAACAATGCATCTAGAAAAGTTCAAACATTTCTAAAACATGACAGTACTAAGTTAAAGTAGTCGTAGTCATACAACCTGAATATGCCACCACATCGCCCCCTTCAAACTGTAGTCTTGCAGCCTTCAAAACTGGTCTGTGTACTGCATAAAACATGAACTCCATCTCCAAAGTAGACGGCCTTGTGAAGACATGCGGAATGAACCTGCAAATTCAGAGGGAGAGATGGAAGCAACATCATACATCAATACACCATGCAGTGTACAATACAACAACAATATACACAAGGAATGTCTACACAGTATTGAATACAGACTGCCCACACAGCTCATGGGAGCCCAACGTCACTGTGTACATCACTGTCACTTGGTCACACCCTTTGCAAGCCCATAGAAACGGGAAGCAGGAGGGGTGTGTGTCTCATGAACCCAAGCATTTAACCCAAACTCAGGACAAGCCTGCATGTGCCCAGCCGGAATACAGTGGATGCCCAAGGGAGCCACACAAGGCAACACACTGTCAAATTATTTTTTTCAAAAATCAAAAATGGCCATGTGGGGACCGGTGGGGAGGCCACCCAGGAGGTTCGAGGATAGGGTGCGCACCAACAGCCACCTGTGTGGATGTTGGGGAAAAAAACACCTCCATGGGCTCATGGCCTGCACGGCTATGCCAATGTGGGAGAATTGCTGCCGTCGCTCTCATGACCCTCTGCTGCTGCATCAGGAGGTGGTGGTGCTATGGGAGGCAGCCCACGCAAAGCCCTTGTATGGTCCTCCATGGCAGCAAACATGCGGGTGTGGAAGGTCTCGTTCTGGAAGATTATAGTGCAGAGATCCCCATGCAACACCTGACGTGATGCCCGGATCTCCTCCCGAGTTGCCTGCATCTCAGCTGAGAGCGTACTTGTGAGGTGCTCCAGCCGCTGTTCTGCCATAAAATTAGCGTAAGTCTCAAGCTCAAGAAGAGTCTGCCTGAGGTTATGGAGTTCTTCACTCAGGGCTTCCCTGTCGGCCTGGGACTCTATTGAGATGGATTGGCGCAGAGTCTCCAGTGCCGCCCGTCGGTCCCTGTTGGACGCCAACATGTCTTCCCTGTGTGATTGGCAGATGGAGTCTGTTGCCTGCTGTAGTTGCTCCATCTGCCTTTCAGGGGGGATAATGGAAGTGGCCACCCTCTCCATTGCATGAGCCATCATTTCTACTGATGCTGACTGTTGGGTTGCCATAGTGTACATGGAGTTCTCCCATACGCTATTGCCTGGTGGCGTACGGCCACCGCCACGACGGGCACCACACCTGTTTGGGGCAAGGCGATGTGCACCTTGCTGTGCTGGCATCGCCTGAGGCTGCAGGACTGCATTCCCCCTCTGATCTGCTGGCCCAGGAACAGGATCAGATGCTGTGGAGTGTGACCCTGCATCCGTAACCACCAAAGGCGCCTCTACCAACACTGACATCCCCATAGAGGGATCTACCCCTGGTGCAGGTGGGTTGGCCAGAACAGAATCCCTGCCAGAAACACTTACCTGTGACGGCACATAGGTCTCATCATCCGAATCAGCACCTGAATAGAGGTGCACCCAGAGACACCCCTGGAAAGTATGGTCTGCAGGAGGATTGGGTTCTCACCCACCACCACACCACGTCCCCCGCTGGTGCCCGGTCGTGCCTGGGATTCCTCCTGGGTCTGCACCATCTCCTCAACCTCAACAGCATCAAGTGCGTCATCCCTGCAAAAACATGAAAGAGAAAAAATGGAAACAGGCATTAGCACCATAGCACACAAATAGGCCTGTCAAGCTACAGAACCACTACATGATTCACACATGTCCCACATGACTATAACCCTCCCATGCCTGCACTGTCACTGAGTAGTAAGGGGAGGCAAAAGGCAGACACTGGTGACACCAATATGGGAGAGCAACACATTTGCTGCATGCTGGGTAGCACTGCCATCACACATTGGCCTGTGAGTGGCATGTCCAATACACATACATGACACATGGCAGCACACAGATGGCATTTAGCATAGCCATGGTACATTTGACAAGTACAGCCATATGTCAGTGATTGAGTACTGTCACCCATCCATGTGAGATGGACATGATGACATGATAAATGCTGCATACTGGGACTGAGTACACATGTGCCACTCACTGCAACACATGCAAGGTAGAAGAATACAGTAATAGTTGGCTGATCTATTTTTCGTCACATTGACATCGCAGGAAACATCTGTCATTTTCCACATGCAAACAGGCACTCATCTAAACATTTGTGCTGGCCAATACTCCATCAGCCTGAATGATCTCATTGTGTACATAACCAGGTAAAGCATTGCCCCAGTGTGGCCAGTAAACAATGACCGAAGCATATCACATATGTCACAATATGGTTGATAAATGTCTAGCAAAAAAGGGGTGAGTGGAAAATATTATCCTGAAGGCACACTTACAAATTCTGACCAATGTAGTTGCAAGATGGCAGTACAAGGTCAAGTGCACAATTGTGGACCTAATAGGATACTGTGGGCAGAAGGGATGCAGTCATAGCCAAATACAAGGCACGTGATCCCATGTGAGGAAGGAAATGGGTGACCCATAACACTCTGGAGTACACACCCTCACCTGGCACTCAATCAGAACCCGTCACCCAAAATACATACACATGCACTAAACACACATGCATGGGCACTCACCGGACAATGCTTCGTAATCAGGTAGTTCTCCCACACCTCGGATCTGTTCCTCTGTGACGAAGGTCCCAGCAACAGACTCATGTTCAGTGAGTTCGTTGTCCTCTTGTGGAGACCCACCGCCAGTCACCAGAGTAGCGGCATGATTTGAGGCGAGCTTGTCCTTTGCTCTGCGTTTCAGGTCGTTCCACCGCGTGTAGCAATCATCAGCTGAGCGCCTCACAAATCCAAGAGCACTTATGTGGTTGGCGATGGTCTGCCAGTGTGCCTTACGTTGACCAGGTGTGCTCTTGGACCCTGCAGTCACCACCATTTAGTGGCTATGTTGCGACACATAGCTCACAAGTGCATTAAGATCTGCGTCATTAAAGCAAGGCTTCCTTGATGTGCTGGATTGTGTAGCCGTCCCTGGGGTCTCAGCCTGTCGTGCCAGAGCACCCTTCTTCCTCTTTTTAGAAGGTGGAGCGGAGCCAGAGTGGCTAACGCCGCTCTGGTCAGTAGGAACAGAATCACTGGTGGACTCGGTTGTTGGAGTGTGCGAATGCACTTTGACCATAGGACTTGGTGCAGGCATTGTCTGAAGTGTGATGTTGGCAGGGGGAACATCAGTATGATGGACCAGGGCCGACACTGTCCTGGCTGGGAGAGTCAGAGCTGGGGCTGATGGAGCTGCAGCTGCCCCTGCAATCTCACAACCCTGCATACTTGTGGCAGCAGATGACATAGCTGCCCCAGATTCACGTGCCTTGGTGACAACTTGCACCGCCACACGTGGCCTAGACTTGCTGACCTGGAAGTCAGCCAGGGAGTCATCCTGTGCCAGGTCAGGTGCCACAATGGGCTGGTCCTACAGGCGCTGAGCTGGGATGGTCTCAGCCGCGTTTCCCTCAACCATGGGGGGGAGCATGGGTGTCCCTGATTGGTCCACCACACATCGGGGTCTAGGGGCACCCTGCAAATCCTGGCCACGTCCCCTACCGCGCCCACCACGTCCACATTTTGAAGGTCGGCCACCTTTGCCTCCCTTACCGCTTGGTCGCCTCCCAACCATGGCACTGATGTTGTTGTGCGTATGGGAGGAACAGTGAACTATTGTCCTGGGCAATTGGGGGTCAAAGGGGTAGGGTACTAGATGGAATTCATACCCTAGTGCTCTAACAAGGCTGTTGTGACCCCTGGGGGAAGATGACGGGTCACGCAACGCACAGGCAGCCCAAAAACAAAAATAAACGTGCACGCAACCCCTCGTAGACCACGTGCGTGGAAAAATGAACCCGCACTACGCTGTGGCACCCAGAAACACAAAAATAAGCGTACGCGTAATACACGCAGCCTACCAATGACCTCTGAAGGGGAGTGCGCCACACGGGGCAAGCACAGTTGCTAAGTACGTGCGGAACTCACCGTCTGCCTGGAATAAGAATGTGAAAAATACGCGCGTGTGCGCGTTGGCAACACCCCCGCCAAAAGAAGAATTGTACGCTGTCTGAGGAGACAGGACAAAAGGAGAAGTGAACACTGTTTGAGGAAACAGGCCCAAAAAAAATAGAAAAATGAAAGCTGTCAGAGGTAACAGTGAGTACGAACTTGAAACGCTGTGAAGTAATCGCATGTGAACCGACAAGAAATACAGAATTCACCCACTCGCTCTCCACGAAAAGCACATACAAGAAAATGGCGTTCTACACGTACCTTTTAAACCAGCCCACACGTACACGTCACTTACGCGTGTACGTGTCCTTTCCTCCAATTACATGCGCTGACACTCGGACGTGCAGCTTTTCCACGTGTGCTCTGTCATCACGTGCTATGAGGGAAACACCCGCGTGTGTCATGTCACAGACACGCTTACGCGCTAAAGGCCTTTGGTCCAATGAAATTGTATACGTGTGCTGATGCGCTTACGCGCTAAGGGCCTTTCCTCGAATTACACGCTGACGTGCAAGATTTTCACGTGCCAAATCACTCTGTATCAAGCTGGCCACGCGTTCATACACGGAAGACCACACTCCTGCCCAGAAGGCCGAATTACTGCCCCCCCAGAGCCCCGAGCACGCTCCCACCTGCCATCTGCTGCTGCCTGATTGCCTGCTGCCCACGTGCCCTGCCATTTGCTGCCTGCATGTCAGCCCGGGGTGCTGTTGCTGTGACCACCCCTGCTGGAACCTAAGACTCCCGACTGCTATTCCATCGCTCCACAGCCCAGCCCCAGGACCCAGTTGCCCACCCACACCTGCCTCTGGGGTTGCCATGTTGGGCACTACACCATCTGGCACCACTGGCAACCCCCAGCCAGAGAGGCAGAGGGCCACCAGCTTCACTGCCACCGAAGTTGGTGTCCTGGTGGAGCAAGTCCTGGGGCAGTATGATGCCCTCTTCGGAAGGTCGGCCGCCGACAAGGAAGGACGGACTCGGATCTGGACGGACATCGTGACTGCCATCAATGCGGAGGGGGTGGCAGTCCGCGACTTCCAACATGTCAAGAAGCGCTGGGAGGACTTCAGGTCCAGGACCCTCAACAAGGCCCGGCGCCTCTTGAAGGCAGCGGATGCTAAGGGGCACCGGGGCCACCTGTCGGAACATCAGATGAGGGTCCTGGAATGCATATGCCCAGCGCTCCACGTCCAGGTCCTTGAGAGGCAGACCTGTCTGGAGTCGAGCGGTAAGTGTACATGCATACTGATTGGAAGCTGTGCGTGTGGTGGTTTGCCAGTAGTGTGCAGGTTGTACATGTGGTTTTGTAGGGCCATGTATGGATGTGTATGTACAGGGCTGTGAGGCTGACACATGCAAGTCCTTTCATGTGTGAGACACATGGATGGTGTATGTGTGGGTAAGCATGCAGGCCAAATGCAGATGTGTGAGCACACATGTTTGGATTACTGTGTATGTAAATTGGCATGGTTGTGGTGTCACACATGGATGTTGGTTCCAGCTGCATGTATCTGCACCTTGTACATGTGCATGTGTTTGTATTTGACATGGGTGCAACAATGATGCAACATGAATGCATGTGAGACTGATATGTAGAAGACTGATTGTCAGATGTGACATGGATGCCAATCTCATCACTGCGACAGTTGGCGGAGGTGTACACATGCATGTAATAGTGGTGGCGTGTGTGCATGTCTAGTGCACTCCCTGTGTTTCATGTGATGTCTGGATCACCTTTGGCTGCTCATGCTGTTGTATGTGTATGGATGGTGCTGGCTGTTGCAATATGGCTGTGGAATAGCTCATGTGTGTGAGTTGCAATGACATGTGTGTTGGGGATTGTGATGCCATGTCTGAAGTTTGACAATGCCACTCATGTACAACTGTCATGTGTGTATGAGTCCATTGTACAGTGCCCTGATGCCTGTCTCCAATCTCTCCCTGTCTGCAGCGTCAACTGATGAAGAGGGCGGAGAAGGTGCTGTGGAGCACAGCGGCAGGGATCGCACCGCCAGCCGGAGACGCAAGGCCCGGCTCCCCTCCCAGGTTGTCATCTCGTCGGGGAGTGAGGAGTCCGGTGCCGGGTCCCAGGTCGCAGCTACCGAGGGGAGGTCCAAGAGGCGGAGGTTGGAGTTGGACTCCTCGGCAGCCGAAGGGGCAGCTGAGACCCCACAGGGCCCGACAGAGGAAGATGGCACAGAGTCATCCAGATTGGTGGGGGGTTTGTTGGAGGAGGAGGCCGTGCAAGGGACAGAGACGGGGTCTGGAGGTGGGGATTCCACTGGTGCTAGTTGTGCAGTGCAGGGGCAGGGACAGGAGGCATCACAGGCCGCCGCGGAGGTGCCTGTGTGTAATCCTGTCCCCGATCCTGTGACTGCATCATCTTGCACCAGCAGGGATACCTACGTCCAGACCCGTTCTCAGGGAGGGGATTGGCTTACACCAACTGGCCTTCCTCTCCCTGCGGATGTGGCTATCCGGCACCGGGTTGAGCCTGTCCTGGTTGGGGTGGCATTGCTTCAATGTGCCATGCGAGCTGACCTGCAGTCTTTTCATGAGGAGACTGCACGTCTTCTCGCATGGCTCGTTGACCGCGTTGACCCACTGGGACAGCTCACCAGGGCCGGATTCCTCCGTTTTCTGGACCTTGTTCCAACCCCCTCCTCAAATGAACCCCCTATGCGCCAGTCGTGCTCCGTGCCATCTTCCCACCCATGTGTCACCTGGGTGCCATGTGGAGCTGCCTCTGACCTTGCGGCCAGGCTGGTGGAGGACACTTCCCTGCCACAGTCGGGAGTCGGATGTCCAGCAGGGGTGGCAACCTCAACAACTGCACCCCAGCTGGAGAAGGATGTGCAGGCAGCAGGAGCCAGAACACAGGCAGCGGCACAGCAGCAGCAGCAACAAGGTGGGAGCCATGATGGCTCGGGCCTTTATCATCGGAGGGGCAGGCATCGGCCGTAGGGCAGGAGGACCCTGGACGGGAAGTGTCTTCCGTGTGGCAGCGGTTGGGCGGAGCGGCAGCGGGCGGAAGAGGCACGGCTCACGCTGGTCATGCGTAGGGCCCTGAGGCGGGCCAAGTGCCTTGAGGCCATTCGCAGGGACCTGGAGTTCCAGATGTCATTGTCCCTGCGAACCCTCGGGGACATGGAAGAGGACCGCCTCTGGGACATCGAGCAGGAGTTTGCATGTGAGCCGTTGGACTTGCCCGCTGCCCTTGTAAATAGTAAGATAGTGTTAGGTTTCCTTTGGTTTTTTCTTTATTTTGGTTGCGCTTGGACAATGCACCACGTTTCTGTATATAGTTTTTCATTAGGTAGTATTTTTGATAGGTTTCATTTCTTCAGTTGGGATCATGGACCCTGGATTGTTCATCTGTATATAGTTCACTATTGGATTCATCTTTTTTTTTTGGATTTCCCCATGGAGCAATGGTTTTCACTTTTGTTTTTCCCTTGGATTTGCTTTGTTGGACTGTGACTTTGGACACCTTTCCTTTGGATTATGATTTCTTGTTTTTCATTATTTTACGGACATGCAGCTTTTCTTTTTTTATTCCCATTGTTTGTTTGATTTTAATTCCATTCATGTTGCTTTTAATACATGTTTTTCTTCATACTTCGATGTGTGGTATTATCTCATTGGTTTCATGCATGTCATGATATGGGTTTTCACATTCACTTGCAACCATTGTGTGTCTGTGATGGACATGTGTTCATTTGCATACTTGCCATTGGGGTTGTATCATGTAATTGCCTTTGTGTCTTTGGTCTGGGGAGGCTGGCCATAAGGGCCATGATTGAGGATCGTCATGACCTGGGTTCAGGGGGACATGAGTGGGGGCCTGCTGGCAGGTGCCCTGCACTGCTGGGGTGTGGGGGTGCAAGGGGACATGAGTGGGACATGAGTGGGGGCCTGCTGGCAGGGGCCCTTGACTGCTGGGGGGCGGGGGTGCAAGGGGACATGAGTGGGGGCCTGCTGGCAGGTGCCCCGCACTGCTGGGGGGGTGGGTGTGCAAGGGGATATGAGTGGGACATGAGTGGGGGCCTGCTGGCAGGGGCCCCTGACTGCTGGGGGGCGGGGGTGCAAGGGGTGATGAGTGGGGGCCTGCTGGAAGGTGCCCCGCACTGCTGGGGGGGTGGGTGTGCAAGGGGACATGAGTGGGGGCCTGCTGGCAGATGCCCCGCACTGCTGGGGGTGGGGGTGCAAGGGGACATGAGTGGGGGCCTGCTGGCAGGTGCCCCGCACTGCTGGGGGGTGGGTGTGCAAGAGGACATGAGCTACAAGCTACTCCTCACTGATGAGCCCCAACAAGGGCGAAACATGTTTGGGGATGCTTGTGGTCTCGTGCGGAAGGGATGTGGCCTAGCAATTCGGGCTGGACTGCCCCTTTTGGGGTGGGGTCAAGCCTGATTTGCATATGGTCTTTCCCCTTCTGTAATGGCTTGGCAGGCGAAGAACGGTGGTCTGGAGGGTTGCCCAGAGCAATGCCAGTGGTTAAGATTCATTCTAAACCTTCCAGCCATCACCTCTTTGTTTTTGCTTTGTCACCCCGAGTGGGACGGGTATGCCCAGATGTGGGTCCCGTGCCTGCTGGGCCTAGAGACCCAAGCTACTCCTCACTGATGAGCCCCAACAAGGGCGAAACATGTTTGGGGATGCTTGTGGTCTCGTGCGGAAGGGATGTGGCCTAGCAGTTCGGGCGGGACTGCCGCTTTTGGGGTGGGGCCAAGCCTGATTTGCATATGGTCTTTCCCCTTCTGTAATGGCTTGGCAGGCGAAGAACGGTGGTCTGGAGGGTTGCCCAGAGCAGTGCCAGTGGTTAAGATTCATTCTAAACCTTCCAGCCATCACCTCTTTGTTTTTGTTTGGACATGAGTGGGGGCCTGCTGGCAGGTGCCCTGCACTGCTGGGGGGTGAGTGTGCAAGGGGACATGAGTGGGGGCCTGCTGGCAGGTACCCCGCACTGCTGGGGGTTGAGGGTGCAAGGGGACATGAGTGGGGGCCTGCTGGCAGGTGCCCCGCACTGCTGGGGGGTGGGGATGCAAGGGGACATGAGTGGGACATTAGTGGGGGCCTGCTGGCAGATGCCCCGCACTGCTGGGGGGTGGGTGTGCAAGGGGACATGAGAGGGGGTCTGCTGGCAGGTGCCCCGCACTGCTGGGGGGTGGGTGTGCAAGGGGACATGAGTGAGGGCCTGCTGGCAGGTGCCCCGCACTGCTGGGGGGTGGGGGTGCAGGGGACATGTGTGGGGGCATGTTGGCAGGTGCCCCTCAGTGCTAGGGGGTAGGGGTGCAAGGGGACATGAGTGGGGGCCTGCTGGCAGGTGCCCTGCACTGCTGGGGGGTGGGGTTGCAAGGGGACATGAGTGGGGGCCTGCTGGCAGGTGCCCCTCAGTGCTGGGGGGTGGGGGTGCAAGGGGACATGAGTGGGACATGAGTGGGGGCCTGCTGCTAGGTGCCCTGCACTGCTTGGGGGGTGGGGGTGCAAGGGGACATGAGTGGGGGCCTGCTGGCAGGTGCCCCGCACCGCTGGGGGGTGGGTGTGCAAGGGGACATGAGTGGGGGCCTGCTGGCAGGTGCCCTGCACTGCTGTGCGGTGGGGATGCAAGGGGGTAATGCGTTGGTGATCACTAGTGCAAGGTGACATGTGGCTTGGCTGGGGGGCATGCCCATGGTGGATGGGCTGCCTGCGGGACATGACCAGGGGTGCAGGGTAGTCCCCTGTGGTGTGGTCTGCCTGCAGGGGCCGTGGAGGGGGTAAAGGGAACACCTGGGAGGACCCACACTGCCAATTCACATGTAGGACTCCCCTGCACCCCCGAAATACACGTACCCCACTCGCACAGGGCCTATTGCGTGTGAAACTTGCCCGCACCCCAGTAATACACGTATCCTGCTGAAATCGCGTGTGGAACTTCCCGCGCACCCCAGTAATACACATACCCTGCTGAAATCGCGTGTGGAACTTCCTGCGCACCCCTGTAATACACGTACCCTGCTGAAATTGCGTGTTAAACTTCCCCGCACCCCAGAAATACACGTACCCTGCTGAAATCGCTTGTGGAACTTCCTGCGCACTCCTGTAATACCCTGCTGAAATCGCGTGTAAAACTTCCCCTCACCCCAGAAATACACGTACCCTGCTGAAATCGCGTGTGGAACTTCATGTGCACCCCTGTAATACACGTATCCTGCTGAAATCGCGTGTTAAACTTCCCCGCACCCTAGAAATACACATACCCTGCTGAAATCACGTGTGGAACTTTCCGCGCACCCCTGTAATACACGTACCCTGCTGTAATCGCGTGTTAAACTTCCCCGCACCCCAGAAATACACGTACCCTGCTGAAATCGCGTGTGGAACTTCCCGCGCACCCCTATAATACATGCACCCTGCTGAAATCGCGTGTAAAACTTCCCCGCACCCCAGAAATACACGTACCCTGCTGAAATCTTGTGTGGAACTTCCCGCGCACCCCTGTAATACACGTACCCTGCTGTAATCGCCTGTTAAACTTTCCTGCACCCCAGAAATACACGTACCCTGCTGAAATCGCGTGTGGAACTTCCCAAGCACACCTGTAATACACGTTCCCTGCTGAAATCGCGTGTTAAACTTCCCCGCACCCCAGAAATACACATACCCTGCTGAAATCGCGTGTGGAACTTCCCTCGCACCCCTGTAATACACGTACCCTGCTGTAATCGCGTGTTAAACTTCCCCGCATCCCAGAAATACACGTACCCTGCTGAAATCGCGTGTGGAACTTCCCCCGCACCCCAGAAATACACGTACCCTGCTGAAATCGCGTGTGCAACTTCCCGTGCACCCCAGTAATACATGTTCCCCGCTCGGCGTTTGCTGTTTGCCAGCCCTGTATACTGGTCCAGGGTTGGCGCAGCCCTTTGCGCTGAATTGGGAATTTTGATGGCTTTTCCTTGCGCGAGGGCGTTCTTGGGGGCGTAACTGGTGCTGCTGCAGGGTCGCTGTGCCACTCTGTGCCACGACTCGTTTTGGAGGCTAAAATCCATGAATATGCTGTGCGCGGATATAGATTTTAGCGCACTCGGCTGGCGCAGACATTCACACGCACACACTGTGTGCCAGCCGCGTGCGCCACTTTTGTGTGAAATTCTATGAATTACCCTGATAATTTCCTGAGTCTGTGAGGCTAGTGTTGACTCACTCTGCATTTCCGCCTTCTGCTGAAGCGTCAATCTATGAAGATGGTTGAAGTGATATTTTAAAAGTAAATATTCTCCTGCATCTATCTTTGTGGTTAATTCCCTTATAGGATGAAACTCCAGAGCCTTTTCCTACGACCACAGAGTTTGCACAATGGGCCCGTACCTAGCAATTCCTCATGGAAACTGAAGACTGTTGGGAAACTAGGATAGGTATCTATACCCAGACAACCAGAGCTCTGGTTCAGAGAGTGCACCATGTGTTAGGCTCTTCTTGTGATCCTGATAGATTAGACATCCGAAGACACCCCTCATTTTCACTGAGGGAGTTTTAACATAAGTGTACAGTGTTTCTGTAGGTAAAGAAAGTACTGTTTTCAGCTGCTTTAACCTGATTATGAAGGTTTGCTTCACTTTGCATACATTCTTTGTGGCCAGCCAAGAGTTACCCTGGTTAGTGCATAGCAATGGAATGTATGCTAGTAGGACAGTTAGAAACACGATTTTGCTGTATAGTGCGCCTTAGAAATATTTAATAAATATAATAAAATATACGTCGTCAGGGAGGGACGCATAAGAATCCTCAACTCATATGTCTAATGAACCTTACAGTGCACCAAAACCAGAGGTACCTGCTTTTGTGCACATTGCGGAATGCAAAGCTCCCATTGTTTACAGTTAAGAAACAGGTGTTTCTCCTGCCTACTGTATTAATATGTGCTAGGAATTATAACATTACACCAGTGCTCTCACGTGTT
Source organism: Ambystoma mexicanum (assembly GCF_040938575.1). Taxonomy (NCBI): domain Eukaryota; kingdom Metazoa; phylum Chordata; class Amphibia; order Caudata; family Ambystomatidae; genus Ambystoma; species Ambystoma mexicanum. The sequence goes on along the minus strand of NC_090922.1, from coordinate 1,350,443,116 downwards.
ATATTACGTGGCATTCTCCACATCTTCAGTGGACAGAGATTTATGTGAACGTTTCCCGTCCCAGTTAAGATAAGAATAGCATCTCTTTCAGCTGTGTTATCTTAAAAACGTATTTTTTAAGGCCTTTCTACCTAAAGATTAAAAAACCATTGTTGCACTCCACTAATGATGGTAAAAGCCTTAATTATCAACGCCAAACTTCCCGTTGCTGTCCACTAATGGAAAAATAAAGGCTCAAATGCTGTGTGGTAACACTGGTTGTGGTACATTACTTGATCCCCAGATAATATAACTGGATTGACACCAGAGGGTGAAAAGTCAAAATGCTTTATCAAGCGCCACATGTTGGGAAGCCAAATGTCATGGGTTCCGTAGAACTACCACGCTAGACTAAGCATGTTGGCCTTGAGGGGAAGCTGAGATGGCAGTAAAGGCCTAGCACCTTTTCATGCGACATGGTAGCAAATGGTCATTGGCTTCAGAACTCAGAAGACACCATTTCTCGTCTGTTCACAACACCAAATCATGCTCTGCTAATATGTTATTATTGATTGGGTTTGTTGTTCGTTCACCTCATAGGAACTCACAGCATGTGACCACCTCCAACCCTTACACATAAGCAAATATTATACAACCCTAACACCTTATTAAGTAAAGTGTAGCTGTAAGTGATATCAATCCGGCACACACCCAAGTCAATGCCTAGCGTGTAATGCACAACTGAAATCCTTATTTATTTTTCTCTAAATGTTCTTTATTCTGAACGATATACCACTCATATCACGCCCCTCTCCTGGAACCCCCCTGGTCACACTGGACCAGAAATCAGGCTGGTTTGCAAAGTTAAAATATTTATTTATGTCTTTACAATTTAATCACATTGGGCCTCAATACGAGGTATGCCGGTAGCCATGCCGCTATTGGCGGCATGGCTGCTGGCAAAACCGCATCCGTGTCTGTGTCCTCGGAATGAGGACTTACCGGACCATTCCGAGTTCGGATGGCCCGGTATTTCCTCACTCGAGGACACGGACACGGTTCATCCCCATTCCCATTTCAGCCCCCATAGGGCTGAATGGGAATGGGAGAGGGAGTAAACAACGGGCCATTACGAGATGGCCCGTTGTTTGCTCCCTCTTCCCCTCGTGGGACCCGGTATGCACGCCTGGTTTTCCCAGGCGTGCTTAACGTGTCCCGCGAGGGGACCTCGTAATGTGGCGGAACGGGTTGAACTGTGCCGCAGCTTTTTACGGCGCCGTTTAACCCGTTCCGCCAGGGTCGTAATGAGACACATTATGTTTTAATGGGTACACAATAATCACCAATGTGGTGATGTAACACTGAATAATCTCTTTAATACACAAGGGGCCTCATTACGACTCCGGCGTTAACCAATGGTGCTAATAGCGCCATGGTTAACGCCGGTAACTTACCGATTCCGCTAATGGGAAATGAGGAATTACCACCCCATTTCAAGGTTGGCGGGGCGGTAATTCCCCATTTACCATTGGCCCTTCCCCATTCCCATTTTTGCCCTATAGGGCTCAATGGGACTGGGGAAGGCAGTAATTACGGTACCGCAAATTGCGGTACCGTAATTACCTCGAAAGTCCCTTTGTGGGTCCCTACTTTAACGGCTGGTCCAGACCAGCCGTTAAGGTCGGGAGCCGCAAAGGGACCTCGTAATCAGGCGTTAAGGGTTTAACGGCGCCGACACCTTTTACGGCGCCGTTAACCCCTTAAGGCCAGCGTCGTAATGAGGGCCAAGGAGTAATAGTGAGCAAAACAATTCAGCACTGTAATAAATCTTTTGTGTGTGTGTTCAGATTAGATAGCACTTGGTTAAAGGTTCCCGCTGCACACCCCTCAACCCCCAATAGGCAATGTAAAGAGATAGGAGGAGAGAGCGGTTATTCAGGAATGGCAGAATTCAAACAAAATATAAATCCCACTTTCCCCCAGCAAACACAAGAGAAAAGCGGAATTGACTGTCAATCTGTCAGAATGGCTTTTAAAGTATCTTGAGAATGGATTGGGTAAAAACAATAAATATGGTCAAAATTGCTGAAATTGCTATAAATTCATATGGGAGCCACTTTGGATAGTTGCACACAAACATAAGCAATGATTTAATACCAAGAAACAATTTGAAATCTTAAAATTCAAGTCGAAAGCAATCAAAAACTATTTTACACGTGTCAGAATTTCCCAAAAACGAAATTTGCGGCAAACTTTTCCCTGCGCGATAATCGCGATAACGGAAGAACCGTATGGGTTTGGGATGCAGTTTTAGATGCGATTTAAAGCTGTGGATTTTAGCTGAAGTTGAAATTTTGTTTCTAGCACAAAAACTGAGGAAGTTATGGACGTTTTACTGGAGGTCGATTTTTCTAGATAGGCGCAAGAATGGAAAACAAGAATGCACTTTTAAAATGACAATTTCTTACACTAGAGCACCGGTATTCAAACTGTGGGGTGCGACCCCCCAGGGGTCTGCGGGTGCATCCCTGGGGGGCCCTGAGAGCTCAGACCTGGCAGGCCGTCCGGCACCCGCGAGCACAGCTCGTCGGATGCACCGTTATTAACTGTGCCGGTGCATCCGAGCTCCTCATTGCCATTGAGCCCTAAGGGGCTCAAATGGGACTGGGGGTCTACTGGTACCGGCACCCGCGAAAGGGCAATTATCAGGTCTGCCTAACTCGGCATGACCCAGTAATTGTCCATTTGCGGGTGCCGGACCCGGATTCAACTCCGGCGGCAGCCGTGCCGGTTTTACCGGCACAGCTACCGCCAGGGTTGTAATGAGGCCCACTGTTTCAATAGTACCCAAGGGGGTGCTTTGTGTTAAAATGTAAGTAAATTTTGATATATTCAGCAACACTGGTCATAATTACTAACTGCATAGTTAAGTAACTCATCAAACTGGTCCACATTGGCCAAAATGGTGGACCATTTTGACTGGCCCACACTAGCATTTTACATTTTTGATACAGGCATTGCCCTATAGGCCAGTCCGAGCCTGGCGGCTCATCCATAATGGCGAGGGGGTGCCCACGCAGTGGCCCCTCACCCATTATGGAGGAGCTAAGGAGCCAGCCCAGTGAAACAGTGAGCAATCCCATAGCTGCTTTTTCTAGCTGATGGAGTGCTCCTGGGCTAGCTGAACTGTCAAAGGGAAACAGTGTTTCCCTTTGACAGTTCAGTTTAGTTCCCCTGCCGCACATGCTCACTGAGCCATGCAAGGGCTGGGGCGTTTTGCTTCACCAGCATTGCATAGCTCATTGGAAATGCTGGCTGGGGCACTGTATGTCTGTATGTCCGAGGGGGAGCTCCCGTGCCTCCTCGCACATACGGACAGAGCAGCCTGGAGCAGGGCGTTTCAGCACCCACACGCAGGCCAATGCATAAGGTATGTTTATGTTCATTGTTTTTATTTAAACTTGTGTATGGATGTGTGTATGCTTATGTTATGAGTGAGTGTATGGTGATGGATGCTTGTGTGAATGATAGAGTGATTGCTGTATGGATGTGCAGCGCCTTGCATACACACATAATCATGTTGATTGTGTTAGGCCCAGTCGGGCCCAGGGGACAGGGATGGTATCGTTTTACTGGACATCTATCATAGATGTCCAGTAAAAAATGTCATGCCTGCCCCCTGGGCCCCCCAGCACCAATTGCAAACAGTTTGGCTATTTACCAATTTTTTTGTTAAAAGTATGCTCTACAATGCAACATTTTAACCCATTATTTAAAACAAATTCACAGGGGGAAACCTGCCCGAACCCCCCTTTATTGGTTCGGGCTCCCTCACTATGCTCGGTCGCTATGGCATTTTTGGGGGAAATAGTTATGCCCCTCCACTTAAAAAAATCACCAGCCGCCACTGGCCCTCAGACTGTGTTGGGAATGGGATGGGAGGAACCCAGGGACTATGGTGGGAGCACAATGGGCAGAAACATGGGATAGTGGTGGGAGCAGAGTGGGGAGAGCCCAGGGTGTGTGATGGGGTGGGGAGGGACCAGGGACTGGGTAGGCGTGGGATGAGGGAGCCCAGCGTCTGTGATGTGAGCAGGTGACGGCGCGCAATATATATACAGTCCATTTGGCATTTCTGGGGGGTTGCAACCTGCCCAAATTTTGCTCAGGGGGGGCCCGGCCAAAAAAGTCTGAAGACCACTGCACTAGAGGATGAACAAAACGAATACCCCACAGGAACACAGCCACTTGATCAGAATGACTGCTTGCAGAGGAACTCGCCTTCTTCAGATGAGAAAAGATCAGCGCAGAGATAGTTTTAGCAATACTAGTACAGGAGGAGGATAGGAGGGATAGAATAGAGGGTTCAGACAATTCAAAAACACTCCTAACCATACAGGTTCTGAATACAAGAAAGGATGGGTTTAAGATAGGGATTGACTAAGCAAGGTACATATGCTTGTGACACAGTTCTATCTATACATACTCACTAGATATGTTTTTAAACGGAACCGTCAGGATTCTGGTCTGTCAATATTCTGGTCAGGAAATAGGATCTGGTTCTAGGACAGACCCCTAGGCACATTGGATTGGATCTGCAATCAGCAAGGCGCTCTGGTCACAGCACGGCACAGGACTGGACTGGATCTGCAATGGCTCTGGTCACAGCACAGGACTGGATTGGATCTGCTCTTCTTGGTTCTGATGATAATTATTTCAGCAGGCAAGCAGTACAGCGCAGCCCGACTGTATTTTGATGCTTCCCCTTAGGTTTGTGGGGTTCTGGTTCTGGAATTTGAGGCCTAGCTGAAAATGGTTCATCTATGCAATGGGTTTCTGCTTTGCCAAGTTTCTGGAGTCTGGAGCAAGGAAGATGTAGAGTTCAGCAGCAGGGTGCTCCGCCAGTATCAGGATAGTGGGTGAATCTGTCTGTCCCTTTTTGAGTGGTGAGCTGTCTCTATTTATGCTATGATAAAGGGGTGTGTGGGCTGGTTTATCCTAAGCTCGTCCCTTTGACAGGCGATTGGGTCAGAGTATCCTCTCTGCCTTGATAGGAGGAGAGAAACAGTGTGTCACCTTTATGGTTTGATTTTATGAGGCTGAGAATCCACCCCTAGCCCCTTGAACACAAAATCTACTTTTGGCACCATACATATTTACACATGTGCAACCTCTATAACAATCACATATACAGATTACCTATTTTATATAGCAGCTATCACTCAAAACCCTGTAGCTGTGGGATCTTGTCTCTGCTTTTCACAGAATTGTTCCCTTTTCATCAGGAACACAATGTCCATTTTTTAAGAAAATGTCTGCAAGTATGCGTGTTTAACATGGACATAAGTGTTTAAAGTTTCATACTTCTAGCAGAAATATATTTTGTGTAAAATCACATTTTCTGCCGTTTCTTTCTAGAACATGTCACACGATTTTTTCACCTCTTGAAACGTGCAGCCAACATTTAGATTCACAAATCTGTTACTTTTATATTTTTCACAATTTTAACTGGCAAATCATAAGACTTTTAAAAAAGTGTCATTTGTTAATGTTCAGCGACAGATGGTTGTTCGGGTCCGCCTCTTTCTGTCTCCCTGCAGTTCAGGAGCTATCTCCTCCCTGTTTGCTCTTGTTAGAGGTCATTTACGACTGTCCTCACACCTTGCAATTCCTCAGCAGCAGCTGTTCATTGTTCCTAATGCCCCTGTAGACCAGGTTCTTTCCAAACCCTATAATTATTGCTTTGGTGTGATTTCCTGCTGAAGGGAAAGGCCTCTGTGAGGATGTGAGTAAACCTGTCATTCCAGTTTGGTTAGCTTTAGCCAGGCTTGATTTAATTGATAATTCTGTTTCATTTTTCCTTAGCTTAAAACAAACGTGTGATTTCAAATTGGAGCTAGAATTCTCATTCAAGATTTTAAACCATGCAATCAAAACAATTACAATATGGGTTACCATCAGTGCAGGCCTCTTAGATTGCAACATTGGGTTTCAGTTTATACATGTTTAAAGTTTAATCAGGCAGGCTCCTGACAGCTGTCATCACAGCAGTCCACTGCTGCACAGAGATGTTTGGCATTCCCAAACAGGCCACTTTTGCTGTGGAAATCCCTTTATGCTTTCAGCTTTTCAGGACCTTACAAGTTCACAATGATTTCTTAAACTAAGTGAATTGAAGCACCCAGCAAGAATTTTGGATGTTTGAGGGTGTTTTGTACTGGCATGAAAAAGGGATTTAAAGCAAGATTTTGGGGTTTCATTTAGCAAAGCACTGCTTTTTCCTTCTGTACTCCATTTTCACTTGTTGTGTAGCCCAGTGACATGTTCCAGGAGTGAGATTTTTGGGCGTTGAAAAGCGCGATATTCAGAGGTTTTGGCGCAAACAAGGGTTTTGCGGCCATTTGATGTTTCTGGCACCATCATAACACATTGATGCCGCATGGCTGAGCAAAAAATGAAATGGGTTAAAACATCCCACATTACCTTGTGTACTCACTGTACCTGCACACACAATTTAGAAATGGATAGAGAAGAAAACAGAAGTGCATAATTGGAAGAGTGGCATAATACTTTAACACAACATTTGCGCATTGAATCAAGAATGACTACTGTTGTATAAAAGAATACATTTTATTTTACAAAATATACTATCCTTCAGTTTGCTCTCTAATGATTCACCAACAAATCAAATGAATCCTCATACAGAGTACAAATCATATTTCTACCAAACCACATTCATTAACAGGGGCTGCAATACCCATGTCTTAAAAGAAGAAACTGCTCTGTTTATTCCCACATGGGCACATCTCTATTCGCCTTCAGAAAAGCTAAAAGCAACAAGCTTCAACATCAACTGAGTTCAAAGAAAACCTGGCAATGCAAGGTTCCAAACTCAAACTAAACCAAAAGTATATATATTTAAAAGAATAAAATGCATTACAGCAAACACAATGTTGAATGCATCAATTATCTATCATAAGAATAATAGACCAGCATAATAGCATCATAAAAATGAAATGCAAAATGTAAACACATTATCCAATGCATTAAACATCAATCAGAAAGTAAAGAAACGACCAGCACAGTTTCAGACATGTTATTCCCCAGCAAATAAGATGCCACCTTCCAAATTAAGTCTAAAACCCCCTGTGATGTGTCTGTCTTGACAGCGCCTCAGCTTACTTCATCTGATCAGCCAGCCAGCCCCAATGGACTTTTCTTGCAGTTTAAATAAAACCCAGATGGATCCTCCCTAATTATTAACTTATGCGTTAATCGGTGGGCAGTGTGTCAGTCAATGCTCAACTATGCTGCCTGTCATTACATCCTTGCCTTGTATTTTATGATGCATGTAAACATCTTACAAAGACACCTCCCCATCAGCACAAAGCTGCAATAACAATTCTTAATGCTCTGGTGTTTTATCAGTTGTTCGCAAGGTGCTCAATTTGTCTGAATGATGGTTATCAGTCACTTGTACAAAGATTCAGGGACATGCTGCCCTTAATGGCAACAGTGCTATATTAAATCAAATTATATATTTGTGCTCTGAACATCTACGTCAGCAAGCTATCACTGCTAAGCATGACCAGCATTGTGTCACTGGGTGAAGAGGGAAGGCCCTGTACACTGTTCTGGCTTCTTCAGCAAAATGCTGTTTTGTTGCCTCTATTCATGCAAGGAATACAAAAGATGAATCTGCTTACATGTGTTGCTGATTCAATATGTGCATATAGAACCTAAACAGCAAAGAATGAAAAAACATATTACAAATCTGTCTTTGCAAAGTGGGGCTTATTGTCAGGAATTGGGGCTGGGGGACAAAAAGATGTACGGTGCACCATTAAAACAGTCTGGGGAAAGGAAAAAATACAGTTCTCCAGCATTGGATCTTTCATAAATTCAGATGCTTGAATATTCCCCGTCGTCAGACTGGGAATCCTCTGTGATAAATAATTATACATTTTTTTTTTAAATTATATACACACATTGCTACTTAGCAGTGCCTGTACATAGCCCATTATAGTCTATGAGCCATTCTATTGTGTAGTCCCTCCACCTCACTTTGGTCCTTTATGCCCCCAACCAATGAGGTGGCAGGGCTTAAGCACCGCCCCTGGCACCCATCTTCAGATTTTTCACCTCAGTCTAACAGACACGGGGAATCCTCAAGCTCTCTGAGCTTTTCAAATCTTTTCTACTTTTTGTGTGGAATATATTTTTCAAATATGTTCTGCTTTGTAGTAGGGGCTTTGCTCCCAGTCAAATCTTGAGACACGAAACTGTTGTTTTTGACTCAAAATCGTTGTGTAAACCCTCTCTTCTGAAATAGCTGCACCTCAGGCTGTCAAGAAGCCTTCCCGGTTCAGGGACTGCACGATGTGCAATAAGAAATTACTTCACATGAAAGACCCCCACGAACATTTATTGTCTGTACCCACATGACATTCAGAAATGCAATATTTGTAAAACTTTTTCCAGCAAGACCCTTCAGGACAGGCACAGAAGACTCCTTTACACCTGAAAGCCAGGGATCAATCTTCGGACGAAGAGTCTGTCAGAACTCTCCCATTGCCAAAAGCAAGAGAAAGCTGGAATTAATTCCCTTTCTGCCTCCACTGGACTCATCAAGCCAGAAGAAGTCACATTCATCAGCAGAATATACCTTCAGAGGTAAGGAGGAGTTTGCAAAAAACCAGGGCGGGGGCAGTCGTCGACGGGGATGCCGTCCACGAGCGAAGGGAAAGGTAAAGGCCCGTTTTCAGCCATACCATTGACGAAACCATCATCGACGATGATCAGGCATAAGGCATCATCAACGGCAAGATCATCGTCAACGGATTTATCATCCACAAAACACTCGTCGACGAAGAAAACACACCATTCGTCCATGACACGCTCGTCCATGGAGCACGTGTCAACGGCCAAACCACATTCATCGACGAAGCCTTCGTCGACGGGATCCAAACCACATTCGTCGACGGAAAACTCGTTGACGGGATCCAAACCACATTCGTCGACGGGATGTTCATCAACAAAGGTACCCTTGTTCACAAAGCCGCAAGTTCCTGCAGTAGCTGAGGAATTGGACCCAGAGGCACCTTCTCCGTATGACAAGGCAACACCCGTCATTGAAGACAATCTCCTGGAGGGTGCTGAAGCTACTGAACCAATAGTACAGCATGTTTCACCTTTGGGGGACATGACAGAGTTCCCTGATGTGATTCTCCAGGAAGACGTTTCTGATGCGGAAGTAGTTGAAGAGCGACCTGGTCTCTCCCCTAAGCAACACAGCCCTCCTTGGCAGCCGTCCATGGAAGAGGCCGATTATCCTCATGACCTGATACTGATGTTATCTATACAGAGGATCGTGGAGGAATTTTACAGACGCCAAAGGGAGAAGGAAACTCCGACTGATCCCATAGAAACGGAAACCTATCGGAGAGACTCATCTCCAATTCCAGGCACATCAGGAAGTTCACCTCACAGGAGTAGACCACAAAAGAGAATGAGATCACCGGAGCCTGCTCAAAGACCTAGGAGCAGCACTCACAGTGCTTCACCGACAAGAGTCCCATCACCTCAGTCATCGCATAGACCTCCATCGTCGGATAGGGATCCAACAATGGTGCCGTCCACAGTTTTGGTCTCAGATTGGCAAGAGGATCCTTTTAGAGAATTCTCTGATCCAGAAGAAGGCGATATTACACAGGGGCCTGACGCAACCAGTGAGTGGGATGACTATGTAGTCGAAAAGCCCAGGAGGAGAGATTCACCAGGCGAGGCCTCACCGCCGGATGATCTGGTTTCTTTCCACACCATAATAGGTAAGGCTGCAGAATTGTTCAAAATTCAAGTTACATCAGAAGAAAGGAAATCGGTGCTTTATGAGCACATGGACAAACGCAGGAGAACGGTGACCACCATCCCTCTCCTCAACACCATCTGGGAGTCCGGATACAAGATCCTATCTACACCCTTATAACTCCGGCTTTGGTGTCCAGACCAGAGAAGAAATACAAAGCTCCAGAGTTTGCACCGCCTTGTTTGAGAGGTCACACAAAACCGGACTCGGTTATCACAGTTGCAGCAAGGAAGAAGCTCGCCAATCCCGCCTTGCCTCTGTCAGCAGCACCGGACAAATACGGGCGTAAACTAGAAGCCATGGGTAGGAAGGTGTCATCTTCTGCATTGCTTAGCATCAAAGCGGGTAATGCGCTGGCCATGACCTCAAGGTTCGATCACGAGCTTTGGCTCCGCATTTCCAAATTGGCTAAACGGTTACCACCAGAGCTCCAGGAAGAGGCTAGATCGATAATCGCCGACGGTGAAGCAACATCGGATTATATGATCGACGCAGCGGTTGATGTGGCCGAATCAGGTTTCAGACAGATGGCACACGGCACAGTTCTCAGAAGGCAGGCCTGGATGAAAGCTACTAACTTCAGGCCTAAAGTATAGATATGAGACATGCCCTTTGATGGACAGGATCTCTTTGGAAAGAAGATAGACGACCACCCGAAGGGAATCAAATCAGACACGGACACAGCCCGAGCCATCAGTTCTTTGAAGGACAAGAATAAGGACCATCGATCTTTTCGTCCCTTTAGAGGCTCATCTTCCAAATTCAGAGGATACGGTCGCTCCTCGTATGGGCACAAAGCACAACGCGGCACGTATCAAGAGAATAAACATCAGTCTTCGAACAGATATGCCCGTAGGGGCAGGCGTGGCTCTGCCCAAGGGAAGTCACAAGGCAAGCAAAAATGACTATCAGACTCTTTCCCCTCAGCACCACACCCCAGTGGGGGGAAGGGTAAGCCAGTTCTTCCAGCGCTGGCAGTCAATCACATTGGACAAATGGTTGTTACAGGTGATCCGAAAGGGCCACACCTTAGAATTTCTAGACCAACCTCCTTCCCTGCCCCCAACTTCGCGCAGGGTGCATATGTTAAGACAAGTCATGTCCAAAGTGCACAAACTACTCCAGAAGGCAGCAGTAGAACCAGTACCGTACTCTCAGAGGGGAAAGGTTTTCTACTCCCATTTCTTCCTCATCAGAAAGAAAAACAGTCAATGAAGGCCCATCTTCGACCTGAGGGCACTCAACAAATATATCAAACGCATAACATTCAAGATGGTGGCATTACAAGGGGTGCTACCTTGGTTAAACAAGCACGACTTCTTCGCCACTTTAGACTTGGAAGCCGCATACTTCCATGTACGGATCCATCCAGCCCACAGGCAGTTCCTCAGATTCATGGTGGGAGAGCTTCATTTTCAGTTTCGAGTACTCCTGTTCGGACTAAGATCGGCACCAAGAGTTTTCACAAAATGCTTGGCGCCCGTAGCTGCAAGTCTCAGGAGGGCAGGAACGGAAGTCTTCTCGTACCTGGACGATTGGCTGATAAAAGCAAGTTCCGCCGCAAGTGCTTGCTCAGCAGTGTCGAGGACTATCAACCTCCTAAAAGAGTTCAGTTTTTCCATAAACAACACAAAATTCTGCCAAGTTCCCAGCAAAACAGTTCTCTTCCTGGGAGCCGAGCTCGATACCAGCATTCCCAGGGTGAGGCCATCGACAGAAAGAGTAGCAGCGATTCTACGCTCAACATCGAGCTTCCTGGAGAAAGAGACAATATCTGTACGCTCTTACAAATCCCTTCTGGGCATGATGTCATCGTGCATATTCCTCATACCGAACTGCAGGCTTCGCATGAGACCGGTTCATGAGGCCCTGGACCACCAATGGAACCAAGCTCTCGGATGCTGGGAGAGGATATCGTCCAGATTCCATCGACGTTACACAAGGCTCTTCGATGGTGGAACGTTCCAAGGAATCTTCTTCAGGGGATGCCTTCTCAAGCACCGACATCAACCCTTCTGCTGAGGACAGACGCTTCCTTATCAGGCTCGGGCGCTCATCTTGTGAACCTCCAAACCTAGGGCACTTGGTCAACACAAGAATCCCAACTTCACATCAGTGTGTTAGAGCTCAGGGCCATAAGGTTGGCGCTGAAAGCTTTTCTGCCTGTGATAGCGGGACAGGTACTTACAGTCCAGACAGACAACGCAACCTCCATGCACTACACAAACAAGCAGGGAGGCACCAGGTCAGAAGTCCTATCACAAGAAGCCCAACAGCTATGGGCACGGGTCTTACATCACGGGGTGCAAATCAAGGCAGAGCATCTTCCGGGAGTGGACAATGTCCTAGCAGACAGACTAAGGAGAGAATACACAGCGTCCCACGAGAGGGAGCTCGATGAAAAGGAAACCCAGCAGATTTTTGCCTTATAGGGCCATCCGCATATCGACCTTTTTGCCACAAAGGACAACAAAAAGTGCAAGAGTTTTGCCTCGAGGTACCCTGAGTATCAATCACTGAGAGACGCGTTCTCAGTAAATTGGACAGGAAAGTTCCTCTATGCCTTCCCCCCCATTCCCCTCATGGCGAGAGTGCTTCGCAGGCTGAAAGAACAGGATTGCTCTATGATCCTATTTGCACCGGATTGGGCACGGCAAGTCTGGTACTCGACGCTGAAACATCTATCCAGTTGGCCCCCGATTCGCCTCAAGACGCATCAATATCTGTTGACACAACAGAACCGCAAGGTCCTCCACCACGACCCGAGGAGCCTATCTCTCAAGGCATGGTTTCTGAGCAGCGCAAGCTGATGAACCTGAAGCTACCATCAGAATGCTGGGATATCATCAGGGCTGCAAGAGCCCCGTCGACACAAGTCACCTACACCAGGAAGTGGACTTGTTTTTCCAAATGGTGCGAGAGATCTGCCATTGATCCTCTCACGGTCTCGGTTGATCAGGTTCTACCCTACTTACTGTAGCTAGCTAAGTCAGGGCTTTCATTGTCCTCCATCAAGGTCCATCTTTCAGCCACAGCAGTGTACACAACAACTCCGGATATGCAATCCTTGCTCTCTTTACTGGCGGTTAAAATCTTCCTGAAAGGGCTGATGCGTACTTATCCTCCTACGCCCTCGCCAGCCCCAAACTGGAGCCTCAACACCGTTTTGACAGGCCTCATGGAACCTCCATTCGAACCCATACATAGATGCGAAGTGAAATAATTGTACTGGAAAACAGCTTTTCTGATAGCCATCACATCAGCCAGAAGGATCAGTGAGTGACAAGCCTTGTCTTCTGAGCCTCCGTTTACTTTGTTCCAGAAGGACTGCGTCATCTTAAGGCCACATCCTAAGTTCCTTCCCAAGGTGCTTTTGGAGATGACACTCACTGAGCACATTGTTTTACCAACCTTTTTCCAGAACCTCTCTTCTGAAGCGGAAATAACATTACATTCTCTAGACGTTGCTGGAGTATTGAAGTTTTACTTGCAGAGAACCAAGGACTTCCGCTCCTCAAATCGTCTGTTCATTGCTTTCTCTGGCCATACCTAAGGTCAACATATCTCTAAACAAAGTCTTGCACGCTGGGTATCGTCTTGCATCACCCACTGCCATCAGACGAAAGGCGACCCTCTAACTAGACCGCCATCTGTGCACTCCACCAGAGGAAGAGCAGCGTCAACAGCATTCCACACAGGGGTGGAGTTGAAGGACATATGCAGAGCCGCTATGTGGAGCACTCTGCACACCTTCATAAAACACTACTGCCTGGCCAAAGACACCAACAAAGAAACTGCAGTTGGTCAGGCAGTGCTCCGCCATCTCTTTGCATACGGTAGGACAAGCCTCCTTTCCCACCTTTCCCGAAGTATTGAAACGTTGTGTTGCTGCATGGTAAAGGTTTGATCAGAAATATGTTTTTCTGGAATTATGCATACACGTATATGATGGTGTCATGTTTTAACTGCTTGGTATTCTATTCAAGCATTTAAATCTATGAAAGATCCATGCTGGAGAAGTCTTAATTACTTACCTGTAACTGTATTTCTCCAGCATTGGTATCTTTCATATATTCACATGCGCCCATCGGCCTCCCCTGAGAGGCTGCTCCTATGTTCGGCATCCATTATACTGTAGTATCTATTTTAGAGAGAGCTTGAGGATTCCCTGTGTCTGTTTGACTGCGGTGAAAAATCTGAAGATGGCTACCAGGGTCAGAGCTTAAGCCCTGCCACCTCATTGGTTGGGGCCATAAAGGACCAAAGTGAGGTGGAGGGACTACACAATAGGATGGCTCATATACTATAATGGGCTATGTACAGGCACTGCTATGTAGCAATGTGTGTATATATAAAAAAAAAAGAAATACAGTTACAGGTAAGTAACTAAGACTTTCCAGCAGCCCCTGGGCTAGTTTATAGTCATTGAGCTTCATACGCATTAACAGCTGAGGTTCACGATTTTGATGACTATTTAAACTGCTGGCCGCCCCTGCTCAGGTGTGGCTTATTAAAGATGATGCAGCACGGGCGGTCACAACGTTTGGCCTGAGGAGTTTTGAGCAGCAGTGGAACGCCAGAGGAATGTTTCAGCAGATTCATCCCGGCCCGCAGCGGTGAGCACGGAAACGGTTGGTGTCTGGACCGGGTCGTCCCTCGGGATGCCCGGGCCCTCAGTTAAGTGCTTTGGGGATAACATGGGCATTTCCTGCATTGTGTTAACCCTGCATTGTGTTAACCCGCACTGATAAACCCGACAGGCAAGGGGGTTAATGCGTCTGGAATTGGAATGCATAACGTGTGTATTTGTTCAAGGGGACATTAGAGGGAAAGCCCACAGACATATCTACCTCTTGAATTACGTCCAGTTTCATGTTTCATTAGGCAGCATTACATGAATCCAAGGGTTGTCCTTTCAATGTCATGCTAGTCAAGTTTGCTTTTGCTTGCGCAATGGGCCATGTGTTTATGTCTGTAATGAAGGGGATAATCCCTGTGTGTGTTACATAATGCTTGCTCTTGTGATAATATGTGTTTTATGTGCCACAGCTCAATCTCTGTTCCATGTACAAGTCAGCAGGGTGCAAAGTATTAAGTGATGTCATGTGATATTAGGTGCTGGTGGCAGGCTTCATGTTCTGTATGCTTCATGTGTCATGTCCTTTTTGTGAATTCCGTTATGTTACAAGTTACATGGTGGAACTCCCACACAGTGAGAGGTAGGATAAAGGTTAAAATAAGAGGTTACTAGTAAGTCATGCATCAGAACAAACAGGTTGACAGGCAGGATTGTGTTGAGATTATCAAATGATATGTGTGTTCCTTTTGTCATGGTGTGTGCTCCAAAACCCCTGGATCTGATGTGCCCACCCCATTCATTGACACCCAATAGGGTTTATCAAGCCCCAAAGGAGCGTCCCAGAACCTCCTGGACTCAGTCTTGGCGCGGTTGGCACGAGGCTCATAAGATGGTTTGAACCATATGTACTCAGCCTAGTGAGGCTGAGCCTTTCTGCATATCCAGGGCGTGACCGAGGGACTACTTTACCTGAAAGGCAGCGTGTGGTAAAGGGACTACTTGCCTGGAACTATCTGCAAGGCTATTTAATCCACACACTGCAGGCGGAACACGCTTTGCTTTATTCTGCACTCCTGCAGCGTAACGCTCACCGTGTATGCTCTGTCCTCGAGCTTCTACAGCCACGCCCGTTCTGAGATTTCCATCCATCGGTGCCTGAAAGAAGAAAGAGAAGAACAGGTGTTATTACAGCGACAAAGGCCTTACCTGCAATTCTGATCCATCGGTCTCGCCTTCAGCTGATCTTCGGATCGCCGTCCTTGTTGGGAAGAGGGCATGTGCACCTGCCTACAATACTCACTCGCGCTTCTGCATTCCTCTGGAATACGTCAGAGCGGTTCTTCCATCCATCATCCTAGGGCCGCGCCACGTCTGCATAGAAAGAACAGAAAACAACAGGTTAGTCGCGCACAAAACAAAAACGAACAATTATTCAGCCATCCAGCGCCACTCACCCGTGCTAATACTCACCTGGAGGTAACCTGCCCAGCATCCTAGGAGAGTGAAATCTTCATCCAAGCCTCCGTACGAATCCGTGCCTGCAAGAAAGACAAAACACGTTTAAACCTTGAGAAATAAAGACATTGAGCACCTATACCAAGCATCCATTGGCATAGAGATTTACCTGTTTAATCCAGATATTCCAGACACAGCAACAGCCACTCTGGACCAGTGAAGTAACTGTGTCCGGGGAAAGACTGAGCTTACTGCTCCCCTGCTGAAAGTTAAGCAGGACGGAGAGCCAACCTCACAAAACATTGCAGACAACGGCCTCCTGGGGTGATACCAGGGGAGAGGACATCATCATACCACAGAGCTACGCCAGTGCAGACAACATTCGTACGGCTACATGCTACGCCCCCGTGGAGACCAGGTGAGCGTGACAGAAAGCGAAGCCCTTCTACAAAATCTCTACCTGGGCGTCATGGAAACCGCTCAGACAGACCAACTAGCCCAGCTTTTGGGGGAACTCAGGGCCGAGGTACATTCGGCCCGGCAGGAGACCAATGCTTTAAGGAGAGAATTGATTGTGGCCAATGATCATACCAATGAGCTCGCTAGACAATTGCTTCAATCCCAGGTGGGGCAAACACCGTTACCAGGATTGGGGTCAATGGTTCCGACTACACCCAGCAATCCAGTTCAAGTAGTCCTTCCAGGAGCCGTACCTTTGGCACCTCCAGAACGCATTTCAGGAGACCCAAAAATGTATGCGGTCTTTATAAACCAGTGCCGACTGCATTTCCTATGTAGGCCAGGGGCCTTTCCAAACGACCAATCTAAGGTAGCCTTTCTATTGTCGTATCTCAGTGGAAGTGCTGCGGACTGGTCGGTACCTCTAGTCAATCGGGACGATCCCATCTTGTGAGACTTCCAGAGGTTTCAAATGAACATGGAGAAGTTGTTTGCCTGCCACTTTCACGGTCAGACATTGGATAATGAACTCTTGTCCCTACGCCAAGGCAACCAAGATCTGTTGACGTACATCGCAACCTTTAATAAACTGATAGTGGAAACCGATTGGCCAGACAACAAAAGAACAACTCTGTTTTAAAGTGGTTTAAGAGGGGAGTTAAAAGATGTTTTAGCTCAAGTGGTCAACCCTCCCAGTGATATTGCAGAATACATAGATTTGGTGGTTCAAATTGATCATAGACTACAGAACTGTAAGGCAGATCGAGCTAGAATGGACACTCGGGTTTTTGTGCGCCCAAAGGAGAATGCATCCCAAACCACCGACTTGGCCGAGCCTATGCAGATTGGAGGAGTGCGTTATCCAAGGCTGAAAGAGATAGAAGAAGACAACAACAGCTGTGTTTGTATTGCAGCTCAGCCGGCCATTTCCTCCGAGACTGTCTCGCAAAACCACCCAAGAAGGCAGTCGGGGTTGCCGGCAAAGTGGAAACGGAGTCGGAAAACTTCCTCGCACGACAAGCGTAGAGGTGTCGAGCGAAAAGAAGGACTCTCAGACCTCGCACCTAGTCTTGCCAATGATCCTCATAAATCACCAACAGCCATCAGGAATGCATGCAGTCAGAGCATATATCGATAGCGGAGCCATTGGAAATTATATGGATCAAGAATTGGCTACAAGGATGAATCTACCTCTGTGCGAAAAGGCAACAACAGATTTAGTCACCACTGTCGACGGAACTAAGATCGCTTCGGGTCCAGTAACACACTCAACAACAGAGATGACACTTTTGTGCCAAGACGGACATCGGGAAGATATTGAGTTCGATCTAATCAAGGCTCCACAATTTCAAATAATTCTGGGAATGCCATGGCGAGAATCACACAATCCTTGCATCGACTGGCGTGCTAAGAGGCTGACCTTCTCAGTCGAATGTGCTCGTACCTGTTATCAAACTAAGGAACCTTTGGTTAAGGAAGTGACAACAATCATGAGTCTGACTAACCCGCTACCTCCTGTATACCAAGACTATCAGGATGTTTTCCAGAAGGATCAAGCTAATACTCTTCCTCCCCATAGATCCTACGACTGTCAGATCGACCTTATACCTGGCGCACAGATTCCATGTGGGCGAATCTATGCACTCACGGAACCTGAAAATCTGCATCTAAAAAGTATCTGGACCAGTATCGGGCTAACGGCTTTATCCGCCCATCCAAGTCCCCGGCAGCCCCGCCCTTATTCTTTGTGCCTAAAAAGGAAGGAGACCTTAGGACTTGCATCGATTACCACGCATTGAACCAAGTCACAGTTAAAAACCGCTACCCCCGACATGGTGAGCTGGGCCTTCATGGAGGGGTTTATATCATGCCTGGGGATGGGACCTAAATGGCGAGATTGGATTTCGGCCCTCTACTCTCACCCCTCAGCAAAAGTGGTAGTTAACTGGAGCAAGTCTGGAGCCCTTCCACTGGGTAGGGGTACAAGGCAGAGGGGTGCCCGCTATACCCCCTCATATATGCGTTAGTGATGGAACCCTGGGCCATAGCTATCAGAGGAAACGACAAGATCCAGGGCATTAAAATGGGGGATGCCAACCATAAAGTTACCCTCTTCACCGACGATGTCCTATTATATCTTTCTAACCCATCCCAATCAGTCCCTGCAATGCTACATAGCCTAGAGCAATATGGGGCCCTCGCAGGCTATAAAGTAAACCTAGACAAATCAGTCGCATTCCCAACAGGCCCACTTAAAGACATAGAGAAACGATATGTTGAGGACCTCCCACTTTGTAAACAACCCGAGGGATTTTGTCACCTGGGGATCTAAATACCAACAGACCTGGCGGACCTCTTCAAGGCAAATTACCCCCCTCTTTGGTCAGCGATCAAACGAGATCTTGAGCGTTGGACAAAATCCGGCCTCTCATGGATGGCACGCCTAAATTCCATAAAGATGGTGGTCCTCTCCAAATTCCTATACTTATTCCAAATGCTCCCCACCCAGATACCAAAGCCCTTCCTCCTAGAAATCAAGCGGACTCTTCTCCGCTACCTTTGGGTGGGAAAATCCCATAGAATTGCCTATGACACCCTGATAAGACCCAAAGGACGAGGGCGAAGTTAACTACCCAGACTTAGACACCTACTATAAAGCATCACAGCTGCAAATCCTGGTGGATCACCTGGTGATGGGCCCGAAAAAGCAGTGGGTGGGCCCAGACAACTTGCTCTTCTCCCCAGTCACACTAGACGAGTGGTTGTGGGTTCCCAGGGCAAGTATCCTGAGTAGAGTTTTGAACCATTTAGTACTGGGAGTGTTATGGACAATATGGAGGGAAGGGGGCTACCATTGGTGGCTCACGACATGGCCTTCACCCCTGAGCTGCATTTGGGCCCCTCCACTCTGGGAGGGAATCAATGAGCCACTAGCCTTCCAACAATGGTACGAGCCTGGCCTTTGTAGAGCTGGACAGCTATGGATGGAAGGGGTGTTCATATCATTGGGGGATCTGAACGAGGCCTTGGGCCTCCCCAACCTCTCCCCCTTTCGCTACTTACAACTCAAAGGGGCCCTCACTGAAAGCAGATGCGGGGACACCCTTAGGCCAGACTTAACAGACTTTGAGAAATGTCTTATCACACACAAAGGGACCAAAGGGGTAATATCACGGCTCTACAGCTTTTTTATTGTTTACCACCCCACGGGACCCCCCATCCTCCCAAGTACAATGGGAAAAAGATCTAGGCACACCCATCACCGAAAGGAGATGGACCAAGATATGTAGACAGGCCAATCGCTCTACGGCTGCACCTCAATACCGTCATCAGGCCCTCAAGCTGATCCACAGGTGGCACTATCCCTCGCAGAGTATAGCCAAGATGAGAAGGGGCTACGATCCACACTGCTGGAAATGTCACACTGAAAAAGGGGACTACATACATATGTGGTGCAAGTGCCGAGTGGTACAAACCTACTGGAACTAGGTCCTGTCCTGGATTAAGGAGGTAGACGGTATGGAAAGGAGCCTATCCCCCTGGCTAGTGTTGTTCGGCATTGAAGTGGAGGGGGCACCGAAGGTGAAACATGACCACATGCTGCATGTGATGCTTGTTGCGGCAAGGTGTTGTTGGGCCCAAAAATGGAAATCGCCCCAACCCCAAGGGAGGGAGAGTGGGTCTCTAAGGTACGAGCAATCTATGACATGGAATTCTTAACCCATTTGATTGAAGAATCTAGGTCCAATATTGAGGGCCTATGGCTTCCCTTCTTTGATAAGTATGGGAGACCGGCATAAGACTCGAGCAGCACTTTGAATGGCCTCTCTGGACTCGAATATGTCTGTCTAAGATAAACCCCCCTGAGTATGAAGTGACAGACTGGTGCGGGAGATGTTGTTTTCAGGTCATGGCCCTTGCTTCCCGAGCGACCCCACCCCTAGTTTGAGCTTACCTTATATTTGCGATATGTCTTTGTGAAGATAATGTGTTGAACCCTGCGTTTATTATTCTTTATTGAGCCATGGTGTGGGAGAGGGAGGGGGGAGGGCGTGGGAGGTGGGGAGTGAGCGGGAGGGAATGGGGGACAAAAAAGTTGTGATTGTTCATGTTCATTTAATCTGCTGGTTGTATTATTGGATTACTTATGTTATAATCACAAAACCTTAATAAAAATTGAATTTTCAAAAAAAAAAACGTTACCCCTTGCCACTAATTCCTGAACTATTGGACCAAGTTAAAGATGCCCGAATTTATAGCAAGCTTGATCTTTGAGGGGCATATCATCTGATATGAATCAAGAAAGGGGACGAATGGAAGACCGCATTCCGCACCAAATATGGGCTATTCGAATACCAAGTGATGCCCTTAGGCCATTGTAGTGCCCCAGCGGCGTTCCAGTATTTCATGAATGACGTCCTGCGAGAATTGATTGGTGTGTGTGTCGTAGTATACATAGACGACATTCTGGTATATTCATCGTCTGAACAGGAACATGTGAAACAAGTCTGTGATGTTCTGGACAAACTTCGACAACACAGATTATTTGCAAAACTGGAAAAATGCTTCTTTGATGTTACAGAGGTCGAGTTCCTTGGGTTTGTCCTAACCCCACATGGTGTACGCATGGATTTGCGGAAGGTTGACGCCATTCTCAACTGGCCTTCTCCAACCTCAATTAAAGGAGTTTAGAGTATGCTTGGATTTGCAAACTTCTATCGTCGCTTCATTCCAGGCTTCTCGCAGCTAGTACATCCCATCACCTCTCTACTGCGAAAGAACAAACGTTTTCAATGGTCTGAGGAGGCCGAGAAAGCCTTTCAGGACTTAAAACAAAAATTCATCTCAGCCCCGATCCTGACACACCCACGTCCAGACCTACCGTACGTGCTTGAGACCGACGCTTCCAGTTCGGCAATGGGAGCGGTCCTATCGCAAAAAGATCCTGAAACGGGTCAACTCCACCCAGTGGCCTTCTGGTCACGGAAATTCACGGCACCAGAATTGAATAATGCCATTACGGACAAGGAACTTCTGGCCATTAAGGCAGCCTTCAAGGCTTGGCGGCATTACCTTCTAGGCGCAAGACATACAATTACAGTAATCACTGATCTCTGCAATCTACAGTACTTGTAGGTGGCAAAGACTCAATCATCCCGCCAACTCCGATAGGCATTATTTTTTGCTGAATTCGACTTTGTAATTACTTACCGACCTGGTTGTCGAAATGGCAAGGCAGATGCTCTATCTCGCATTGGGGTAGAAAAGGAATCCACCAACCCAGACCCAGTGCCCATCATTCCCGGAGAAAAACTCTTAGGAATAACAACGTCTCTAACCATAGATGACATCCACGAAGAAATCACACATCTCATGGATGCTGACACTCTGAGAGATTGGCCTACCAAAAGTATTCACCATTCAGTCTCAAACCACTTACCATATTTCCAGGGACGTCTCTACCTACCCAGTAGAAAACTTCAGGAAAGAGTCATCTCTAACTACCAAGAATCACTGGTGTAAGGCCATCCGAATAGCGAAGACCGAGGCTAAGATCAAGCAACACTTTTGGTGGCCAACTTGGCGTAGGGACATCAAGCAATTTGTATTACCCTGTGGAGTTTGTGCACAAAACAAGGCCCTAAAGAAGAAATCACCAGGTCAACTGCAACCACTGGATATTCCACCCACGCCTTTGCAAACACCATCTCTTGGCTTTATAACTGACCTTCCTCCTTGTAATGGGTTCAACAGAATTTTGGTGGTGGTGGACTTGTTTTCTAAAATGGCTCATTTCATCCCACTAAAGGGGTTACCTTCAGCTTCAGTCCTGGCTAAAGAATTCTTCGAACAAATAGTCCGAATTCATGGATTCCCGCCCATCCTGATTTCAGATTGTGGCAGCCAATTTATCTCACATTTTTGGAAAAAATGTTGCGAGGTAGCACAAATCGACTTAAGACTCTTCACCAGCCACCATCCCCAGACTGACAGTCAGACTGAGCGGACCAACCAGACTTTAGAACAATACCTCAGATGTATGTTACACCAAACGGAAAGCACTTGGAAGGACATCTTATGGATAGCCGAATACGCCAACACCAATTCCCAGCACTCCAGCATTGGACAGAGCCCTTTCTATACCATCTACGGGCTACATCCACGAACCTCTAATCTTGACACGCCTCCACTCCTGGGAATGCCAGAAGTAAGAAGTTTGCACACTACTATTACTCAAGCCTTCAAACAAGCAACTGATCAGCTGAGACAAGCTAAAGAAAGATACAAGAAGTCAGCAGACATGCATAAAAGTAAAGCTCCAAAGTATCAAGTTGGAGATGAAGTCTGGCTGGCGGCAATGCACATACCAATGAAAGGGACCCGTACCTTCAATCCCAGATATGTAGGTCCATACACCATTAAGGCCATCATTAATGCGGTAGCTATGAAACTCGATTTACCTCCACACATTAGGATTCATCCCGTGTTTCATGTCTCACTTTTGAAGCCAGTGCAACCAGGAACCGGAGTACTGAAATCACCAAGACTGATCATGGTCGACGGAGAACCTGAATATGAAGTTAAGGACATCCTGGACTCAAAAATCATCAAATCAAAACTATTTTATCTAATAGACTGGAAAGGATATGGACCACATGAAAGATTGTGGGAACCTAGTAATCATATTCATGCTCTACGATTGCTGAAAAGGTTTCATCATAATTACCCAAACAAACCGGGACCAATGGGAGAACGTGTCATTAGGGGGGCAGTGGGGGGGAGTGCTGTCATGGTGCATGCTCCAAAACCCCTGGAACTGATGTGCCCACCCCATTCATTGACATCAAGCCCCAAAGGAGCGTCCCAGAACCTCCTGGTCTCAGTCCTGGCGCCGTTGGCGCCAGGCTCATAAAATGGTTTGAACCATATGGACTACTTACTCAGCCTAGTGAGGCTGAGCCTTTCTGCATATCCAGGGTGTGACCGAGGGACTACTTTACCTGAAAGGCAGGGTGTGGTAAAGGGACTACTTGCCTGGAACTACCTGCAAGGCTATTTAAGCCACACCCTTCAGGCAGAACATGCTTTGCGTTATTCTGCACTCCTGCAGCGTAACGCTCACCGTATATGCTCTGTCCTCGAGCTTCCACAGCCACGCCCGTTCTGAGATTTCCATCCATCGGTGCCTGAAAGAAGAAAGAGAGAAGAACAGGTGTTATTACAGCGACAAAGGCCTTACCTGCAATTCTCATCCATCGGTCTCGCCTTCAGTTGATCTTCGGATCACCGTCCTTGTTGGTAAGAGGGCATCCGCACAGGCCTCCAATACTCACCTACGCTTCTGCATTCCTCCGGAATACATCGGAGCGGTTCTTCTATCCATCATCCTGGGGCTGCGCTGCGCCTGCATAGAAAGAACAGAAAACAGCAGGTTAGTCGAGCACAAAACAAAACCGAACAATTATTCAGCCATCCAGCGCAACTCACCCGCACTAATACTCACCTGGAGGTAACCTGCCAAGCATCCTAGGAGAGTGAAATCTTCACCCAAACCTCTGTACAAATCCGCGCCTGCAAGAAAGACAAAACACGTTTAAATCTTGGGAAATAAAGACATTGAGCACCTATACCAAGCATCCATTGGCATAGAAACTTACCTGCTTAATCCAGATATTCCAGACACAGCAACAGCCACTCTGGACCAGTGAAGTAACTGTGTCCGGGGGAAAGACTGAGCTTCATGCGCCCCTGCTGAAAGTCAAGCAGGACGGAGAGCCAACCT
This sequence comes from Ambystoma mexicanum, assembly GCF_040938575.1. Taxonomy (NCBI): domain Eukaryota; kingdom Metazoa; phylum Chordata; class Amphibia; order Caudata; family Ambystomatidae; genus Ambystoma; species Ambystoma mexicanum. Next base: position 1,350,418,996 of record NC_090922.1, on the reverse strand, counting down.
CACAAAACATTGCAGACAAACGCCTCCTGGGGTGATAACAGGGGAGAGGACATCATCATACCACCAGAGCTACTCCAGTGCAGACATCATTCGTAAGGCTACGTGCTACGCCCCCGTGGAGGCCAGGTGAGCGTTACACCTTTTCCCTGGAAATCCCCTTACCCATCCAAGTTACGTATCCCTTACCCTCTTTCCTGTGTTCCCACTACCCCTTCCCTATCCACAACCTCTCCCTAAGCCCTCTTCCCCCCATTGGCTGCCACGTGGTCACCTGTTATTCTAATATCAGGAGCCCGTGCCACCACAGTGGGAGGGGTTGATCTATTCGGCTTCCGTGGTTTGGTGGAGGTTGTCGAACCCTCACCCTTTTTGTGATTCTGACACTTATATAGGCTAATGTAGGATCTAGCACATTGAGCGCTGCTTTCTGTTTAAGTCATTATAATGCTATTGATATGTAGATTACTCTCCAAGTGTATAGCGTTTCACTGGTTTCTGTGTGCCACATTTCACTAACAGGCCTTGTCTGGTCTAAGGTAGGTTACATATATGAGGGGAATTCTAGCATGTCAAGGTATCTCATATGTTGCTCTTGTACACCATAGGGGGAAGAATGGGTGCCTACACATGTCACTCCTTTTCATGTAACCTAAGATTGCCATTTCATGTCCTTTCCCTCTAGTGCCGCCTATTCTTCCCTCATCGCTGAGGTCCAGGTCACCCATCTCCAGGAAGCTATGCGGAAATTCCACTGTCATTTGTTACAAGGCCTGAAAAATGCAAAAAAATATGCAGACAAGAGACATATTCCCAGCCACAAATAAGGGGTCCCATTACGAGTTTGGTGGTATCTGGGTGGTAAAACCCCCCAGATAACACCAAACTGTATTACCGTTACGGCAACCTGGTCCAGCTGTATTACCGCCAGAATACAAGTGGGGCCAACAGTTGTAAATCCCCATTCCATGGAGTCCTATTGGTCGGTAATACCAGTGATTTTTGACAGCAAGGCACCTGACTTACCAAATCAGGTGCCCCACCAGCAAATTTGTAGTTGGCCGGTGCATTAACTTGCCGGTAAACGTTATTACGGGCACGTTATTACCGCATCAGCCAAATTGTAATGAGGCCCCTGGGGCTTTCCACTAAATACCTCTGTATTCAAGCATGTCCTCACATAAAGAAACCCTGTTACATAGGCCCATTTCACATTGAGAGAATCATAAACTCTGTTGCTATGAGACTGACACTACCCCAATCATACAAGATGGATCCAGTATTTCATGTATCTCTCTTGAAACCTGTGTAACGTTCCCAAGTACCCTGATCACTTGATGTCCATTCCTCCTGTGGTCAGACCAGAAAGTAAATATGAGATCACGAGACTACTTGATTCCCCTAGATACCGGAATAGAATTGACTACTTATTAGGGTGGAAAGGGTAGTGCCAGGAGGATGGATCTTGGGTTCCACTCCAAGCAAAGAAAATACATGCCGTATTTGTTCCATACCCACCACCCTGGAAAGCCTTGGTGGAACAGCCACCAGTTCCCGGCAGAGGGACCTAGAAGGGGACGTACTGTTAGAATTCCACCACCTACCTGGGCCCGTGCCCCTTTCCTTCCGGGGCGATTATGGTAGCTGGGGTGGACCCAGAGATAAACCTTGATCACTGTGAGACGTAGATGCCCATACCTGGGTCATCCCAAGATAGCTGCTGCAGCCCATCAAGCCTATTCCAAAATGGCCACTGCAATGTAATGACGCCATCATGTTTAGTCGCAAATGCGACATGACGAGAGATCCGTCATCAAAGCCTTCTTTTCAAAGAGGGAAGAAGCGGATCTGCTTGCATCTTGAAAACTGCTACACCCGCATATCCAGAACCCGCCAAGAAGCTTCATAGGTAACTAGTTGTTCTGTTTCTTTGATCCGTGTGTTTTTTCCATTCTAAACCCCTTCCAATGGGATCCATGTGCTTTGTCCACAGTGAAACTTCACTTGCTTTGGCCACTCCAAGTCCCTACCTAAGTGGGTTTCCCATGTACATTTGTCTAATACCTCATTGCAGCTCCCTTCCTTTGTATCATCAACAGAAGGAAGGATACCTTATCAGCCCTGGTAGTTCACGCTCGGGCCAGGCTGCCTCAGGCAAAACTCTGTAGCCAAATAGGGAGGTACCATCCAAATGTATCCGTGCTGGCCCCCTTTTCATTCCCCTCCTAGAGCTCCTGATCTAGGTTACCAGGACCCATACAAATGAGGCGCATCATAAGCCACCTCTACCTAATGGGATGTATTTCCTGAGCTGTTTCATATTTCATATGGTTTTCACAGCCAGGATCCACCTTCCTGGGTAATTGTGAGCAATACTTCCATGGCTCCCAGGAGACCTCTAAAGTTGGTAGTAATAAGACCCAAGGTCCTGACATTTCCAAATAATTAATTCTAAGAGAAACTCCAATTCCCCTAAAGCATTGTTTTTTAAAAATCACAATTAGTTGTTAATTTCCTAGAAGTGCCTTTGGATGAAAACCCACAAACCATTTGTCATTATAACGTATGCAGTGTTGTTGTCCAATCTTACTTTAAATTGTGCTGTTTGCCACTAATTACATCCAGTCCCCAACTAAAAGTGCTGGAGTATACCCACATTCCAATACATTTGAATTTAACTTAGAATTAGTCTTCACAAATGTTACTAGTGAAATGCTATGCTGTGAAAGGCTCTTTATTCCACCACTTTCTAGCGATATCCGTCCTTTACAGAGAATTCGTAAGCAATAAATGACGCTGATAGTTGTGATTCTTCTTGAGTGTCTACTCGAGTTTCGGATAAGGGGGCCTATTATTCTACCCAGCCTTCCTCAAAGTGTGCTAATATTCATTGGAACAGGTAGATGAACCCGCCATGCTTGCAGTTTCAATTCCTAAAGCAATTGTAATGCCATCACCAATTGTTATACCCAGGCCTCTTCACTGTACTCGCCAAACCACCACTTCAGAATGTGATTTATTGGGATTGATGGGAATTGAATGCAAATTCCAGTTGGCAGTTAATAGCAAATGTATTACTGTTTGTGAGGCATACATTTATGTGTAGCCTATCAGGATAACTTTGTGATATTCGTGCTTTGTAATATGTATGTTTGTAATAGTTTGTTTTTTATTGTGATTTTTTTATAATTCCACATGCTAGTTGTTGTGCTTTTGGACGGGGTAACACAGTGATAGGATGCACATGAATTTTATTATTTCACTTTACACATATGTAAATATCACACTGAATTTGGTATGAACATGTATGAAAATAAAATTAGAATAAAATAATAAATATATATACATATATCGCTGTGATGCTGAAAATGCATTGGAGGGACAGGGCCTCCCTGTCCTTGTCCTGTACTCCCTTATCATGTGTGTTCTCTGTTATTTTCTGCACTGGAGTCCATGTGGGACTGCTGGAAGTGCAGCTTTTCCTGTTTTTGGTTGTGGTGAACAGAGATCCTTGGGATACCGTTATGGCACCCATGGGTGGGTGTACAACCCTGTATCCCTAGTGTATGTTTTTGGGCATCTATGTGTGGTCCACAGAGCAGGGTATGGGCCGGTGGAAGCTCCATGCTGAATTTGTCAGGTGCTCTGAGTATCCTCCATTTTTTGATACCCAGGCCCTGCCATAGGAATCAGTGGATTCCTGATAGAAGGCGAGATGGCCCCTGAGGCCTCTTGGTTTCTATTACCTGTTACCTTGTTTTCCCAAAGTCCCGGGAAGCCCTGACTCTGTCCCTTCCCCTAACTGGCTGTTGGGTGGCAGAACTATATATGGTATTGTGGGGAAGTCCAGGCCAGACTGGCTTGAATATTCTCAGTGACTGTATGTTGTGGGTACCCCCTTGGGGTGGGACCTGTGTGAATAGAGTGTGTGACCAATATGCATTCTATGTTATGGGTGTCTGGTATCTGTGTGTGTGTGTGTGACGCAAAGAATGAGACAGCCCTGCCTGAAACTAACATGAATGCAGTGTGTTGTGCTGAAAGGCTGGGTGCTTGCCCCAATCCACATTCCTTGTTATGGGTGTCTGGGTGGAAGCGAATGGCCTGAATGCATTGTGAGGCTGATTGGCTGCCTGCCTGCATGAATGCCATTCTGTCTGATTGACTGACTGAGATTGGTTCAGCAGTGTGAATGAGGGACAGATGTGTATATCTGGAGACCTTTCACTTCCCAATTTGTTCAAAAGCTGAAGTTGAAACTTGAAGCTGTTTATCCTTGAAGCCCAGCTGGAAGCAGAATGTTTGCTACTGCTTACCGTCGACGAAATGTAACGGCTGTTGAGTCTGTCAAGTACTTATCCAAGAGAGGACCTGGCTAGAAGACCTGTCCCCGAGCTACGAGGGAACATCGTGCAGAAGCTGAGCTTCATCGAAGCACCCTGTAAGCCAGTCCCAAAAGGCTGTCGACCGGAGATGGGGTCCGCTGAGAAAACCTGAAGTAAAGCACCAAGAGATCGAGGCCATCGACGTCCATCGCCGTCAACCGCGGCTCGGAGGATCTTTGTGACCGCTGGAAGCCAGTCCAGTCGTGTTTCCCAGAAGCAGGGACAGCTTGATGTCGTGCTGCTTGACGACCGGAGCTACAAAGCTCCACCTTTTGCCTAAGAACATTTTGAACAAAGGGCTCCCTTGCCATCACAATCGACTGCTTTTTCCCACGGGAGAAAGTCGAGGGCGTCAACGACTGAGGAAAGTCCGTCGGTGGGTTTCCCACCACCCAAAGTACACAAAGATGCCGACAAGTGAAGATCCGAAATCCAGCCGTGGTCGAGTCCCGATCGTCGACGCCAACAACCAATGCCTGCAGTCGGGCCTATGTTCTTCACCAAGTCTTCCTTGTGGCACCAAACTCTTTACAACGAGGTGCACTGTACGCCTCGTCTTCGCAAGATGTCCACGATCGTTCATCGATCAGAATGCGAAGGTCAAAGCTGCTGTCTTGATGACAGTGTTCACATTTCTTCAAGGAATCTCGACACCCTGTGGTTCCTGCTTCAAAGGGAGTCTACTCACAAGGGATCCGTCGACGAACCGTTGAAGAAGCGCTTCTAACTCAGGTACATTGGGGTAGTTGAACATTTTGACTAGGAAACAAGTCTGTTTTAACATTAAAGGTTTGGGCATTTTAACACTCTTTATTACAGATTGCCCAGGTGGGGGGATCCTTACCCAGAACTGCCTCTTGGTAGAGGGGTCAGTATTCTGCCATTGTTTAACCCAACTTGTCTTCCTTCCTATGATCTATGCTGATATACCTTATTTGATTTGTATGCCATTATAATTGTCAGCAGTTGATGCTTTTTAAAGGAGTCAATAGCTAAGTGTGGTACCACATAGACATTGTATATATTTGTCATATTATAATTGCCAGAGTACAAAGTGTGTTATTAATTGATGTATGTATCTTGAGCCTTATTTATATATAAAGAACTGTGTTAACACATTACATAGTGTATGGACATTCCTTTTTGGGGGACTTGGGCACTACACTGTACTTAAGAACCAGCCCGCATCTCCTCAAGAGAGCTTAACCCTTGGTTGCTCGTCCATTGCTACCCTATAGAGAACCTTAGCTGGATTGCTGTGTACTTCTACTCTGCCATATAGAGGGCAGGAGTACAGATAACCCCCTCCAGTCTTTACACTCGCTCAATGGAATGTTTATGTTATGTTAAAGGATATTTATACTGTGCACTATCACCACCTGAGTGGTCCCCTGGCGCTCTGGCAGATCTCAAAAACAAGAGGGTAAGGTTAAGTTAGTAGGATTGAGCGGGGAAAAAAGCGCAAGAGAGTTGTGATATGCTGTTGGCAGCTTCAGTTCGGTTTACACCGTTCGCTAATCGTAGGTGTGAATTTTTGGTCGGTAGTTGTCGTGCTGTTGTCAAGTGAAGTGTGTGCGGTTTGTTGTGCTGTAGAGGTATGGTTGTGTTTTGTTTAGAGTTTGAGAGGTGTAAGCAGAATGGTGAGTTTTTTAGTGGGGTTGGTTAGTGGTGATACTTTATCGTACCCCATCAGTTTTGGCCACCTGTGGCACATATCCCTGCCAGTGTTGTGCATTGTGTTGTGCTAGTGGGTCCCCCTCCTATATTCTATGCAGAGTTGTGGGTTGTTAACAAGGCTATTTAGTGGTGATACATCCTCCACACCCCTTCCCCCGTGTTCAGACTTATGGATGTCTACACCGATGTGTCCCGTCATAACCTGGTGCGCAGCCACCATCGCCTCCCTAGGCCCCTTGAGTTTGTGGGCCTCTTCCCTCTGCCCTTGAGCTCCCAGGGCCCATGGTTTATCAGTTTGGTCGACACTCTTTCCCCTTCAATTCTAAACCCTCTGTCTGTGGTACTACTTAATATAGAGAACAACATTTTATCTTTTTAAAGGGATATCTAGCAAAGGGTCAGGGATCCCGCTGAGTTTTGTGTATAGTTTTGATCCCACTTCAGAATCCCTGCTGTAGAATTATTAGTTGCGGGCAACCTCCTTTGTTGGTGTTAGCTCAGAAGACATCTGAGAGCTCTGTCTGCTCTTTGGCTGAAACAGTTCCCTAGACTTTCTGCTTTTATTTGGCCAACAGTTCCCAGGTCATTTTCATCTCAAAGCCCCTCTGTTGCCTTCATGCTGCTTCCAGCAGGACTCAAGAATTATAGGTTCCCAGTTCAACCCGTTTGATGACCTCCAGTAAATGAACCAAAATGAGATGGATATGCCACTCAAATGGCTGCATTTTTGGAGTAAACTGCTTTTGTAATGTTGTGAGGAATATTATCTTGCCCAATGCTGGAAAATATTCTTGTTCTCAGACCGTCTCCAGCTGTCTATCCGCTAGGAATTACTTCTCCCAGTGAGGACAGATATTTTGTCTCAGCAGTGAGGCATGATTCTACATGTCTTCAAATTTCCTCAGCAATTTATCCGTGGTCATTTGGGCTTATTTAGAGAGAATGTGGCGATCATCCAGGTGGCAAGGAAATTCTCAACAAAAAATGAGTATGGCAGCAAGTTTGGAGAGGGAGGTGGATCCTCTCTGTTTCCTTAAAGTATGTGTATGACTTTATTATGAATCTGCTAGGCTTGGTATTATAGGAGTCTCATGGAAATCGTATCTTGTGTTCATCAAAGCTTACAGGAATTTTGAGTCATGTTTCCTTTCAGTCCTTGTGGTAAAAAGGCACTTTTATGGCCGGCTCATTCTTTTTCCATCATTGCAACCAAATGTGGTTTTGTCACGCTAGTGCACAAACCTTTTCAGCAAGTGGTCTCGGTGGACTTACATTGTTGTTCTGGAAAGCGGCTTATTTGCTAGCTGTTACGTCTGTATACAGATTGTGTGTGGGGCATTGGTTGAGAGTTTGAGCAGCATTCCAGTGTTTAGATCGGGGATACTCCATTTCCGGTTCATTTGTGTCTATCCTGTCATGCAATGTAGGTTCCAAACACTTGATTGCCTGATGAAGAGCTTGGGCCAAAAACACATCATTTTGTTGATACTGCTTAATTTGGATGAATATGCTGTGAGGGGTCAGAAATGTGAGGCAGATTACTTTGTGACAAATTTTCAAAATATGCCATTTTGTTAAATTAAAAGGTTGAATAAACGCCTCAGTATCCCTACCCTGGCAAGGATTTCCCTGCCTAAAATAAGCTAAAGGACACTAACTAACAAAGGATTTCTGTCCCTCACACTTATACATACAATAACTTAATGCATGGCTAACTAAATTCATGGCAGTTCAAAGGCAACACAAATATAACAACTGAATTCGTAATATAACAATAGTCTCTCCTTATAATATTGGTGAATTCTCCTTCCCCAGATTCAAGTAAAATTCTGCTCCACAGTTCAAAAAGAAATAAGGAAATCCTCCTTTGTAACAAAGTTCCAAAACAGTTTTTTGTGACTCCAACTTGACCACAGAAAGTTCCAACACTCCAGTAATTCTGCAAAGAAAATAGAAGGTGTTTTCTCTTCCTTGAGCAAGAGTAAGATTCAGAATTATCCTCTTCACATACATCATTTTTTCCTGGTTTGTCAACAGCAACAACAATTGTCTTTGTCAGGATGATTTGCCATAACTGAGTATTTTTTAAGAAATATTACTCCTCTTCAGCATTTTTGTACAGTTCTTTCTTCGGCACCACAAACAACATAACTTGTTTTTGTCAGGATGTTTTTCTACAACTGAGTATTTTTGAAGAAATGTAACTCCTCTACAGCAGTTTTATAAGTTCCTTCTTCAGCACCCAAAGCACCATAAATTGTCTTTGCTAGGATGATTTGCCCCAACTGACTATTTCTGAAGAAATGTGACTCCTCTACAGCAGTTGTATGCAGTTCTTTCTTCAGTATCACAAGCAATTTCAATTATCTTTTTTAGCACCACTTTATTGCACTTCATAAACTTCTACCTAGTGTATTCCCATGCCAGGCCTATTAGTTCAAAGGTTTGCCATTGGGTATACTCCCCTGCCCGAACAGCGATTCGAAACAGCAAGTGCTTCTGTGGTTAGGATCAACTTATAACTGCTTTACAACAACTTCACAATGTTCATTATTTTGCAACATTTAACTTTTATCAACTCTTCAGGGAAAACAAGATTCACATTGGTGCCTCTGCAAATTATGCTCCTCTCCTTCTGAATAAACCTTTCCAGAAGGGCAGACTTCTTGCAACTCTTGTTTCCCCCACTGCATAAGTAACCAAATTCTGCCAAGGATAAGATAGTATTTAGCTTATTCCTTGTCTTTGGCAAAGTGGTTTTATACCAGTGTTTGTTATATGTTTCTCAAAATATGGGCAACAAGCTTCACAATTTTTTAACCTTTTATTAGTCCCCTTCTGCCATTGGCAATATCTGTTGTATTTGAATTGCCTTGTTCTTGGTTTCTCTTGGCTTGGGCAATGATTGTATGTATTATCTTTTCATAATATTGCCCCCTTGGGTTGCTGGTTTTCCAAGAAACTCACGCTTAAATCAATAATGTGGTTTGACAAATATTGCTTTCACTGCTTTCTGACAGTTTGGTATTCAAAGTCACTTTTAAAAACTCTTCCTCTCATGCGCAAAGGCCTGCTTTGAGCACATGAGAGGTCTCGGAGATCTCCTATGTCACTATCAGCTGGTGAACTCATCGGGTAAGACGTGCATGTCCGATCCCCTCGCTGCTCGCAGGTCTTCTGCTACAGTGGCTCCTCGCGACCCAGCAAACAGATACTCCTGGTCTGCCGTCGCCCACACTGCTTGTAACAGGAGTTTCCTTTGCTCCAGAGGCTCTCTTTTGCTTGCCAGCCACCGGAGACCATCTCTTGGGGAGGAAAGCTTCTGTGCTTTCGCTTCCCTCTGCACAGCTTCTGCAATACAGTTCTTCAGAGGGCAGGCTTCCCTCTTGCACGCTTCCTGCTGCACGACCTCTGCACTTAAGGCTTCTGGAGGTACAGACCCTCTCAGGACCGACTACTGTTTTCTGCTTAACAGTGGACCCGGCATCTTCTCCCTCATCCAGTGTCCGTGTTGGCTGCATACGTGGATCACACTGCTCTTCCTGCTCACTCTGCTCGACAATGGCCTGCACCTGAGGGGGCTTTTTAAGCCTCCCAGTCTCCCTTAGGTGTGGGTCATTTCTATTAACAATCTGACCCCTCCTGCAACATTGTTCCTCTTTAGCCCTCTTCCTTGCCCCAGTACTTAGGGAATTATGGGACTTGAAGTCCCTAATGGCAAAGTTAGTTTTTCTGGCATGATTTTCATTCTTAAATTAATTTCTGTTCCCCATAATGTTCTTTAAAGAAATATCATAAGGATCAATCACCAGACTTGATTGTAAAGAGGAATAAAATCTGCTAGAATTTAAATTGTTATTATTCACAGACTTCCGTTCACTGTACCTTTGGGAGTTAGGAGAGTTTTTAGCATTATGAATCTCCAAGGTTTTGGAAGGGTTTTTATTTCTCCCAATGCCTAGGAATTTGAATATTTTTTACCCACATTTAGAGGTTTAGTTTCTGGAGCAAAAAGATTGCTAGGACAACAAGCCATTACAGATTTAGGTATGGAGGATATATCTTCCTTAAAGGAACATAAATACTGTGTCTCACCCCACGGAATCCTCATTCCACTGGGCCCTTTTTCCTCCCAGGTGATCCTCCCGCAAAACACCACCCAGAAGGTCAGGATCAGAAAGCGTCTGCCTTTCCCTGGTTGTGGGAAGTGAAGGCGATCGTCCAAGCTTCCCAAAAGCTTTTGAATGCAGCAGAGGCCTAATAATGCATTGGGCTCGGGAAGGTTGCAGTGAAAAGGGCTTGTTAATAGAAGATATATTGTAGTACATTATCATGTAACTGAGAGAAGATTGTACTAGGAATGAAAATCCATTTTAGGAAATCGGTGACCATCTTGAAATCGAGGTTTGGTGTTGCGCTGCAGCCAGGGCAGTAGGCCCAAGCGCGAAATATAGAAATATGTGTGTGAATGCAGGGGTTGGTCACAGCTTGTGCAGCAGTCGTGAAGACCAAATCTGTGGTGATTCCTAAACCACTCATTGGTTCATACTAACAGCACATGCAAATCAGAAGGATTGCGCCCTACAAGGCCATGAGCGGGCAGAGAGCTCCCTATGATCAGCTATGCCACGAGAAGGAGGGCACAAGCCTCTGACCTACCCCAGCCCAAATCCTAAATTATAGTGTCCAGATGCCTATGTTCCAAGGCCCCAATATTCCAGAGTACTGGTCAGACCCAGACCAATGACCATAAAGCTGTTAGATTGTCAATCTAACGAAAAGATCATAGTAGACGACCGTAGGCCCCTGTGATTTGTGCTATGAGGTGCAGGGAGGGAAAGTAATGCTTTTAAGTCTTGGATGGGAAGACCTCCTGGAATGGTGCTGACGTGTCTGGGATCAAGATGGGCTTTGTAAGATAGTGTGACCTCGAAAGTAGCCTCTGCGCCCATGTCTGCAGTACCAGGCGCACATCAGGACAACGGATAAGGCATGCTATGATTTGTAACTTTTAAATTGCTAATTAGCAGCTGTGGAGCGGATGACATGCTACGAAGACCCCACGTGGAAGAAGACGGACAGTAGGAGCTGGGATCAATGGCCTGACATCCCCTATGGAGCAGGCCGCCTACATATAGGGTCGCATTAACCAGCTTTACGGATTAGTACCTTATGCGATGTATGTCAATTGTGACACCTTTCAAAAAACAATGCTTGTACTAATTTTGCCACAGGGCTCCATGGCAGCAGAGTTCTTTCCTATCGCGTACTTTGGTTTTATGCAAATAAACCTTGTTCTCCTTGCAAGAGGTGTGCTGGGCCTTTTTCCCTAGTGAATTTTATTTTTTCTGGTGTGAGCTTTGAGGTGTTTCTCTACACTGGCCACCTGTGAGGAGACTTTAGGCAAGTGTTTAGTGAGGAGTCTGTAGGTTTCATCACAATGCCCTATTGTGGATCCATGCATTTGTGAACGTACGCAAAAATGAGATGTCTTCTTGATGATTTGGATTAACCCCTTAAAGGTTGTCCATGAATTTTCCATGAATTCTTTTTTTTTAAAGGAATTGAGAAACCAACATTTCTACTTGCTTTTTGCACTTTATTTCATTTTAATAAGGCGGGGCAACACCCCCAACACCACCACCATCACCCCCTATCTTAACTAATACCCTTACCCCATATCTATATTTTAATAAACATTTACCGAAATTTCGGGGGGAAAGGCCACAAAATGTGGTCATTTCTTCGTCGATTTTTTCAGATTCGTTTTTTTCAACATATACCCCCAGTTAAGATTCTGTTTTAAGCATATTTACACAGCTGTATAACTTTGGAACTTTCCACATATTTGTAGTCAATTAGCATTTGTTAGGGAGAATTCTCTGTATAGGCTAATTTCCCAAACCTAGTGAGTCCCCTAGCAGCTTTGCTGGATGTTTGGGGTTTATTTTTTTCTCCTGCTAAGAGTGAGACTCTTTTTCTCCCACTCTTAGACATGATTTGAGAATGTCCTTTGACTTTGTAATGTGTTTTATGGGCTGTGGGGTCTTTTACTCCATAGGGCTTCATGTGTTTTTGGGATGTGTGTTACACAGCACCCTCAGTGCAGTAACACAGGGGTGTCTTAGTGACCCCCAAACATAGACTCCATACCCTGGGACTGACTACTTTCTCCCAGGGCATGTAAAGTCACCATTGACTTTACTAGTCTTAAATTGTGAACAGAACCAGCATAAACCATCATATTGTGGAAGTACTGGTAGGGGTAATTAGATTACCCCGGGGTATGTTTTTCGAGGGGGCACTGTGCAGTCCCCCCTCATCGAGTTTCTGGCTGGTGGCAGTGGTTACCACGCAAAATATTCCACCAAAATATTTCCTGTGGGATTTTCTCATTCATTTTAAACGCACCACTTTTTTGGTGCAATGTTAAAGATACCGCTGGGTTATTTATTTAATATTTATTCCCCGGTTGGGTCTTTTTGCCAGGACTCGGTTTTAAAATGGCGTTTGTGTTCGCCTCTGTAACTCGAACCCAAGTCGATCCCTTTGTTCCATTTTTCGCGGGCTTCTGCACAGAAGCCTCCAAAAGTGGTGCCACTTTGTCTGGGTCTACAGGATGTGTGGGAGGGGGGAATAGGCACCCTTGACTGAGTTGCCTCTCCAACTCAATTCGCACTCTTGTGTGATTGGCCCAGCGGTGAGCCGCCCGGCTCACCACTTAGCATGTTTGAGTGACAGCTAAGACTGATGAATGGGGGTTTTCTGCATAAAAGCAGGGCTTTGGGGACTGGAACTTCAGAAGTTGCCACAGGACCTAAAGAATCCGAAGAGGCAGAAGCTGAGCCGACCTGCAACGACGACACCACCGGTGGAGCCCTGCTGAACTGACTCACCACTTCCCAATGACAGAGAAGATCTTCTTCCTGGAGAGTCTTCTTCCTTTGAACTGGTGGGGTTAACCAGTTTGCCCTCTTTTCGCCTTCCTGGATCGTCTCGTGGTTGAATCGCCCGTGCCAAGCACCCCGGCAGCCGGATAGCCACGCTTCACCACTACCGCGAATAAAAGGGTAGTACCTGAGAAACTCTGCGGCTGGTTTCTTCACTGGCAGTACAACGACCTCCAGCTTTCCTCCACGTCGAGATCTTCTCTTCCCCTGGACGAAGCACCGACTTGCTCCCGCTGCCAGGAACAACTGCCCCCGCTGGAGCTTTCTCACCATTTCAGGTACTGTGTCCCGCCTGGTGTCCCTTGCAACAGACTGTTCAAGGTGTCCCGTAAATCCTTGACTCTCTATCCTGGGGTGATGTGGGACCTGTTAACTAACCTTTCTGAACTGATCCAACTCCTTTTGAACTATCTGCAAAGACTTTTAAAGTGTACTTCAACTATGTGATCTTGGGCACATTGCGCCTTGCTCTCTCCAAGAGTGGGCCTGGCCTATGAACTTTCTTTCTCTACTGTAGAATCTGCCTTTCTTGACTTGCTGTGGTTCTTTTAAAAGTGTTGGTATTGTGTGCTTTTCTAATTCTGCCTTTTCCCTTCCTTTCTAAATAATTATTGGAGTGCCATCGTGGTTAAGCGCTCACCTCTGTATTTGATAATAAGTGGTGTTCGTTTCCTAAGACTTGTCGAATAATTAATCAGGGAGGTGTATATATTTCTAATGACTGTGTTTGAACGTGCTTGACATATTAGTGCCAGTGTATTTTTTACAAGTGTGTTTTTAAATAAATAATTATCTACTTTTATACCCAAGCTCTGGTCAGTGTTTGCTTGTGCTACTGTATTTTTGTACCTAATGTGTATACTCTATATACTGCCTAACTCTTCTTGAGAGAAGTCTGATTGCTCAGCCACAGCTACCAGGTAAATCTTGGTGGTACAGACTGCTACCAATTGGGTTTACTGCCAACCCCTGTAGTCTTAAGCTTTTTGTAGTGGTCCCTAAGGGAACTGCACAGGTTTCTGCCTAACAGCATTGGATTGTTACAATGTTTACATGAAGCATATTGCAATTTAAATGCATAGAAATATATTACCTTCACTACTGACTGAAAACAAAGTAACATTACCCATGAATCGACTTCATAGAGGAGCCTGTTTTTACTGTGCTTGCATTGCTTTCGTAACATACAGATTATGTCCAGACTAGAGTGCACGGTTTTTTTTATTGAGATTCGAAAATGCCTTTGAATACTTTCTGTCTGTCGCTGTGAGACCATTACAGTACAGTACCTACACATTTGTGGATTTAAAATGTAGTGTTGCTGGTACTTGTAACAAAGAGCAAATGACCTTTAAAATTGCTTACTTTTTAAGTGTTGCCATTAAATAGCGTTTTTCCTTGCAACTGTGTGAAAACAATGTCTATTGTGTTGCAGATACCAGTGGCCGTCCATCCATCATCAACAACAATAAAGGAGGTAGGTGAGCATGCACATTTACTACTTTTGACAATATGCTAGCTTTTAACTTTTACTAAATGAGTTATCAAAGTTCTCCAGCATCGGATCTTTCATAGATCCATATGCTGTATGAATATTCCCCATCGTCATGCTTGGAATTCTCTGTAGCATAGAGCAGTTTATATTATGAAGTTAAAACTGCAGTCACTTTAGTGCTCCAGTAGAGTTATTTTGGGTCATATTGCCCCACAGCAATAGAAAGGGCTCTCTTAGCCCTACCACTAGAGCCCATCTTCAGATTTTTTACTGCATGTTATGTGTGGGGAGTACTCAGAAATCTTTCTCATAATTTTTCAACGTTTTATTCTACTTTCATACAGGCTTTTCATGTTCACAATGATTTGTCTGAATCCTTAACTCCAGTGACGTCTGGGTTTACTCCTGGTCCGTGGTCGTTGTCCCGTTGGAGTGGATTCTCTTTCTTCTGGTCCAAAAGCTTTAACGCCTAGCACTCCTTTGTTGCATGCAGATTTTACTAATACTTAGATCTCTTAAATTAAATTCTAAATACTCCGTTTCTTAGCTTCAAGTGCAAAGGAGAAGAAAATCAACCCTGGAATGTGGGTTGTCAATGAAACAGAAGGTGAAAAAGTTCCCAGTTAGAGAACTCCCATCCTCTGCACACTATTGATGGCTCAAATAATAAGCCCAACTGTTATGAAAGCAATTAATCCCTTGTTCTGAAGGGACTTAATGTCTTGTTGATCTTAGTCAATATGCATCACAATTCAAATAAAAGATGTTTTAATAATCATGTGGCCCAATTCATTTCGAGAAACATTCTTCATTAGGGTTGTTTTCTTTTCTCAAATTTTTCTACAGAATAAAATTCAAACCGATATATATCAGTATTCGGTTGCTTATCACAGGAAGTTTTTAAAATCAATCAAAGAACATTTTGACATGTTTCTTTTACATTCCAGAGGTCAGAATTCTCAACAATATTTCACTTTGACTACCATCTTATACCACTCTAATTGCTCAATATGAGAAATATAGTTTATGTATGTTTATGTTTGTTGATTTGTACCGCGCTCCCAGTACCCTCGGGTTTAAGGGTGCAAACAAAAAACATACAAGACTAATACAGAACATTTCATGGGGCTAAAATGGTCGATATTGAAGTAACAGAAAGTAGGCTTTAAAAAGAAAAATATCTAACAGAATAGTAAGGTCTTCAGTTTTTTCTTTAAAATTTCTGCAGATTCAACAGTTCTAATGTCTGGGGGCAAAGTATTCCAGGCTGACGGGACCGCTATGTTGAAAGCTCCATTACGAGCTTTGGCTGAATTACAGCAGGGATTTTTAAGATGTTCGTTTTGTCTGATTTTAGAGATCTGGTATTTTGCTTTTTTTATGGCTTCCTTTAAGTAGAGTGGCATTTGACCTTTGAGAAATTTATGGGTGATAAGTAGCATCCTGAAGTGCACTCTTGCCTGTGCAGGCAACCAGTGCAGACTCTGTCTTGTATCCAATACAATGTCACCGGCCCATTCTGAATGATCTGGAGCCAGTAAAAGTCTGCCTGCGAGATGCCAACTAGAGGCGAAGATTACGGAATAGCTTGATGTCATTTCAGATATATTATTCTGCTCCTCTATAGTAAGATGAAATGTTGATGAGACTAACAAAATGTTTTTAAAACAACTTTTTGATTGTTGTATTAGAGTACTAACCTTCATTTTAGTCCTACTAGGCCAAGAGTTTAGTCTGGAGTACATTTCCAGGTTACAAAATATGTAAAAAAAATCCTCTGGATTTTGGTGGATGGAAGGTAATTCTCAATCTGAAAGAATGTATAGAGGGACTCAGATAAGATTTCCATCTGAATTTGTTGGGTGCATACTATCTCAAAACAAAGAATATTTCTTATCCTCAAAGGTGGGGTGTCTTGCTCGTTGTAAGAAAAACTCCTTGTCGACTGTGTCGACAGTTAAGCAGTTCAGTCCTTCTTCCTTGTTTACACCTCTGTCAAAGGCCCAGGACAGATCGTTGCATATGAGCCAAATCAATAGGTCTTCCTCCATGACTGCGTCAATGAGTCAGGGCACTTACAAGTTGACACATGAAAAATCTTCGTCAATGACTCTGTTGCCGACCCTGAGCAAATCTTTTACCATGACCCCATCAAAGAAATCTTCAACCATGTTGACTGCCCACAAGGCAAGACGGTCCACTCCATTGTCTGCACCATCGGCTACCAAGACTCCATTAAAAGCCATCACAGTCCTCAGTGACGATTATCACTTCCTCACTGTCTGCAACTGGTGCCCTGCTGTCACCGCCAGCCCTGGCTGTTTTACCCAGGCCTCCACATGCATTTCCACTGGCCCTAGGTATCACGCCAGATAGGCTGGGCTCATCGGCAACCCCATCGGAGCACATTCTGCAGGATAGTGACACAAAGAGCCAGTAGGACTTTCTTTAGATGGGGTAATGGAGACGGTAGAGTTGATGACTGTGCAGCATGGTCCTTAGTCATCCATGCCGCCCCGTAAGGCGCTTCCAGCACCTGTGGGGCTGCCTCCTTCCACGCTGGCTGACCCACCTCCAAGACAGGCTCCCCCTCCATTTGAGCCTACTAAAGACATCTCCATGGACATTCTGAGAACATTGCAGTCCTTGGTGTCTGAACTGCAACACAGTGCACCCCCTCGTCCTCCCAGGGACCAACTACTGCCTGTCTGTGTGCATAATCTGACAGACACAGCATCCAAAGATGATGTGTCCCAGCGGGATGCCTCCATGCACACCCTCAGAACAGAGGAGTTTGACGACCTAGTGCCAGGAGATGGTGAAACGGATGATGTTCCTTTCTGCGATTCTCCCCCAGACCAAATTGGATCCTTTCATGCCCGGATGTCGAGGGATCCGAAAATGTTTGCGTTGATCCCCGAGGTACAAAAGAAGGAGGGATTCCTGTTCCAGCGGCGCGAGCCACCCTGGAAATCGGCTTTCGCAATTCCGGAGCTTGAAGACATATGGGAGGACGGTCTGTGGACCATGACCAATCCTTACTCTGTACATTCCCGGAAGGATAGGTTTGTCAAAAAGTACAAGGTCCTAGATTCCGCACCCAAAAGCATCAGGTCGTAACCCACCCAAACTTTGGTGTCAGTGACAGCCTGCAAACGCTCACCGAATCCTCCTGGTAATGCTCTGTTACCCCGACAAAGAGGGCAAGCATTTGGATGCCTTTGGCAAGTGCATCATATCAACAGCCACTATCATCATCAAAGCAGTCATTGCAATGGCCATCCTGTCAATATATGATAGAGAAATTGGGTTTAAGTTGGGCCCAACTCTCAAATTCCTCACGGATGATAAAAAAGAGGAGGTTTTTGCCTTGTTTCATGAGTGCTTCTGACCATTCAATTTCAGTCTCAGTCGATATTGCAGAAACCGGCTTCAGACAACTTGGCAACGGTGCTGTCTTTCATAGACAAGGCTAGTTTAGGGCCACCAACTTCCAGCTACTTCAAGGTAAAGTGGTGACAATGGCTTAGATTTGTTTGGCAAGAAGGTCGACGACACCTTGCAAACCATTAAGGAAGACACAGAAACAGCACATTCCCTTGGCACGCTGCGACAAAGCCACCAGTCCTTTTGATCTGGAAAGTCACGCATCTTTTGAGCATCAAGGACTACCGGCCCTCTTACAGTTCCCTGTCATATCGGACCCAGGCATATTCGACTGTGGACACCTATAGGTCAAAGGGCATCGGGGGGGCGTGGCCTGAGCACGCGATCCAAGGACATGCTGAGACAGAGCTCCCGTCTAGATCCTTTAGAGATCCTTGTGAACTACGGCTAAAACTGTACAAACAGACACAGCGGGTGAGCGTTCCTGCAGCGGAACTGCCACGGCACGACCTGCAACAAGAACGGGCCGAATCGGAGCCGGCGGACCTGCCCACGAAGCGACTGTAGCCGGGCCGGGGTCCGCCAAGATGGCGGACGGTGTGGATGCCTGAAGCAGACAGCAACCTGTGGCGCACACCAAGTCCGCTGAGGGCGCTAACGCGACATGACCTGTGCCGTGAGAAAAGCACCCGGCACCAGTGGCGCTGGGCAACGGGGTCCACACGGGACAGCCAGACTGCGCTGGGAGAGGCGAAGTGGAGGTGCGGGGGCAAGATCATCAGGACACCACCGGAGAGATGCCCTGGAGCCGTTGCTCGGGATAGAAGCATCATCAGAGGCTGAAGGCGACCGCCAAGACCGCAGGCAACAATCTGATCGGTCAGAGAGGACCGTAGCACCCTGAGGACACAGGATGCAGAGGTGTGTGGAAGTAATCGCCAGAGACATTGCAACGGAGGTGCCCTGGACCCGGCGCCCGGGCAATAAGCGATAACAGAAGCTGCAGAGGACCGCTAGACCCAAGACCAGCGATACAACCAGACTAAGAGACACTGAGGCGCACCGGGGGCAGGAGAGAACAAAGTGGGGGACACAGCCCGCATGAGGTGAAACGGGGATGCCCAGGAGCCAGGGGAGAACCCAACACAACAAGTATTCCTCCAGATCTTCTGGCTCTCAAAAGCCTTCCGGGTGTGGCGGTGGCAACTCAGGGTGAAAGCCCGCAAACAGAGACAAAACCACAGCTGCGTTGCCCTCACACGCCTTCCGCAGCACACCAACAAGAGCGCCACAGGCATATAGGTGCCACCCCATAGAGTGAGCGCCGAGAACTGGACTTGTACTCTCGGTACAGAGTCACCATAGGAGCGCAGGAGGCAAAGCTGAAACAGGAGAAATCGCACATAAAGCTAAATGAAACCCCACAACTAGGTGCAATCACTCGTATATGCAGCATAACAGCATCTAGCTGAGTCCAAGGTTAACTGGCCCAGAGCACGTCTGCCGCCCCCCAGCCATGACAAACTGCACACAACACAACCCCGAGGGGGACTGCAACCCCCCAACAGAGCAAACCACCGCCTGAGGACAACGGCAAGGACGCAAACCTAGCCACCCACCGCTACACTGCAAGAGGAACAATATTGGTCACTATGGAGGGGTAACCAGCTGAAGAACAAAGCCACACAGGATGACTGAGCCACTGATTCTGGTTCTGACACCGCACAACATGGAGAACTACAGCAGCTGACCACTCTTGCCAACAAACTGTCTGCGGAGCACCCCCACACAAGGAAGCCGGCACCAACACAGGAAGCAGGCCTAAACCAGGCACGCATCAAGTGGACATCACAGAAGCACACGCACATGCCGGCCCAAAGCACGCAAGGCTTGGAGTAGTCTGATGATCCGACAGCTCGCACTCCCAACTTACAAGGCTAAGATATGTCCCCTTCCAAAGGCAAAACTAAAACCAACATTATAGAATCATTTGCGGCAGTCTGACCAAAGGACCAAAGGCAAGAAATTAAAGGGACGGACCCACCTCACCAAGCCCGAGGGGAGTGCACCAAAGACAAACAGATACTAGAAGCAATAACTTGGCTCAGTTCCTTCATTGACACCAAAATAGAGTAAGTAAAATCAGACATGCAGCTAATGCGTCAAGATATACGCAACCTTGCGGAATGGGTCACTGCCACGGAAACAGAACAGCACGAGGTGTCCACAGCACTGAAAGATGTGCGAGCCAGGATGGAGGTGTTGGAAAGCCGCAATAAAATACTAGAAGAAAGAGCTGAGGACGCTGAGGGAAGAACCAGACGCAACAACGTCTGCCTACTCGGTGCTCTGGAGGGCATTGAGGGCCTCAACCCTGTGAACTTCGTGGAAACCCTACTACAACAGGAGATAGGAGCCGGCCGACTCTCGCAAGGATTCGCTGTGGAAAGAGCCCTATGTCTCTTCAGAAAAAAACACCACCCGGCTGCTACCCACTCCTAATCATTGCCAGAATCCTCAACTTCCAAGATAGAGAGGTTATATTACGCTACTCACGTGAGGGGGGAGTCATAAACAGGGACAATGCAAAGATCACGATATACCCAGATTACACCGCGGCTGTCCAGAGGGCAAGGAACTTCTACATACCAATTAAGGCTAGGCTGCGCCAACTGAACCTCAAATACATGCTCGTCTACCCGTCCAGTCTCAAAATGATACATAAAGGACGGGCCATCTTCCTCGAGACCTCGGCAGCGGAAAATATGTGGCTTGAACATAACAACATGGCAGACGAGGGGGAAACAGATGCAGGATCCAAACACTGACCCGTGGAGCACTGCTGGAGCGACTCACCTACAACAAGTTACCAACTTAGCCAAAGTCTCCCACAAAAGACGGGAAGCCTGTCACACCGCCTGACTCGGGCAAATGTAACGACCCCGCGAAAAGACTGATGCTGGCCTGTTGCCGTCGCATCGTAACCCGCCAGGGACAGCCTGGAGAGGCCAAAATGTGGCGGGGGCACGTGAGTGTTGCCCACAGGGCGCAACTGCTGGGTGCAGTTGTTTGAGTTCAACCAGTTATTGTTATACACTTTTTTTAGTCTTTGCCACGACACATATACAGAAACAAAGGACATCGGAACTGCCAACCTGGATAACACAACACAAAGATGCCGGCTGACATCAAGGTGATGACATGGAATGTCAGAGGGATGGGCTCCTACATGCTAAGGAATAGAAGCAAATCCTACCTAAGAAGAAAACATGTCTCAATTGCACTCCTGCAAAAA
Source organism: Ambystoma mexicanum (assembly GCF_040938575.1). Classification (NCBI taxonomy): domain Eukaryota; kingdom Metazoa; phylum Chordata; class Amphibia; order Caudata; family Ambystomatidae; genus Ambystoma; species Ambystoma mexicanum. The sequence goes on along the minus strand of NC_090922.1, from coordinate 1,350,397,810 downwards.
CATACCTAAATACTGAAGACACCGCCAAAGTGTTTGAACGATGGGGAGGGCAGGGCTATGGCGCAGCATACTCCAAATATGCGCGCCGAGTGTACACTTGGATTGATGGCGCTAACCCACTCAAGCTACTATCGAAGGAGGAGGACACAGAAGGAAGATACCTGATACTGAGAGGAAACATCAAACAACTGGAAATATGTATTGTCAACTCTTACCTCCCCAACAGCGGTATCCCAGCATACCTGGCTAAGATAAGCGCCAAACTAGCGCCTTACAGAGATGGCTTTTTCATATTGGGAGGAGACTTTAATTGTACGTGAGATTACTCGCTGGACAGATCCAACCCTCTGATGACACTAACTGTCCCTGCCCAATCCCCACTGAACGAAGTAATTGAGAACCTGGACCTGGCTGAAGTCTGGCGGGAACTTCACCCAAAGGATAGGGAATACTCATATTTCTCATCGCCCCACGTGCTCTACACCAGAATCGACTATCTGCTACTAGAGAAACAACATTTGCCCTATGTTGAGTCAGCATCCTACCTGGGAAGAACAATATCCGACCACTCCCCACTGCTTATGGAATGGAAAACACGGGGGCCCAAACCACCCATACCACTATGGAGGATGCCAACGGAAGCGCTCACTGATGGTGCCTTCCGAGAAGGACTCTGAGACAAAATACAAGAATACTTAGACATCAATGTGGGCAGTGTGGAGGGATAGGACTCAATATGGGAAGCACTAAAGGTGGTTGTTAGAGGAGAAGCCATTGCTAGCGCCGGAGGCATAAGGAAAACCTGGAGTAAGGAACTAGAAGCAGGGGAGAAGCGGAACACTCAGCTCGAAACCACTGCACCCAAAAAAAGGGAGACAGAGGAGGAACACTCTGCACTCAGGAATGACTGCCAAAGTGCATGGACCAGATTGGCTAAATTCGACTGTATAACTAAGACCACTCGGGCACAAGCAGAAGGCGACAAACCAAGCAGACTCTTGGCCTGGCTGTGCAAAAGGGAACACCTGAAATCCTGATCACTGAAATCAAAGCTCCCACCGGCAAGACCCACACATCGCAGCCTGCAATCAACTAGACCTTCATGCACTTCTACTTCCAGCTGTATAGTCACACAACTGTGACGCCACAAAGAGACATCTTAGACACCCTGGAAGAGATAGGCCTACCAACACTGAAAGAAGCTCAGAGAACTGCCCTAAGCGAGGACCTAACAGTAGAGGACATAACCGACGCAGTCAGTTCACTGTCCACGAGCAAGACCCCGGGCACCGACGGCTTACCCCCTGAGTTCTACAAAGTGTATGATGCAGGCCCTGGGCCCCAGCCAACTGGAAGTCTTCATGGAGTCCTATGAGAAAGGGACCCTGCCGAAAAGCACGAGGGAAACGCTGATTGTGCTGATCCCCAAACCCAGGAAGCCAAAAGAAGAATGTGGCTCGTACAGACCACTGGCCATGCTCAATTGTGATATAAAAATATTAACGACTATACTAGCCCCAAAACTCTCAAAGGTAATCGGCATACTAATACATGAAGAACAAAATGGGTTTGTACCAGGTCGTAGCACGGCCATGAACCTACGAAGGCTGCAACACATAGTGGCACAAACAAAACACTCACACGAAACATACGCGGTGGTATCTTTGGATGCCACAAAAGCCTTTGACTCCATATACTGGGAGTGGTTGCTGGAGGTCCTAAGACAGTTTGGGTACAAATATTATACCACTCACCAGTGGCCAGAGTCGAGACCGGAAAGACGGTGTCATCACTGTGGGACATACAGAGGGGCACAAGGCAGGGCTGCCCCCTTATCCCCAATTCTCTACATCTTGGGCCTAGAACCGCTGGCTATATTTATGAGGAAACATTTTTTTGATGCAGGCACCAGAATTGGGGGCGAATACCACATAGTCTCATTATATGCAGACAATGTCCTGCTATACCTGAGGGACCCACACCTTAACCTGCCAACAGTCTTAGAGGTCCTTGGGAATTTTGCCCGGGTGTCAGGGATCTCCTTTAACAAAGAGAAGTCAAGTATATGTCCGCTGGGGGGGTCTATCTGAGCGAACCGAAAGTGAACTGCCGGTGGTGGGAATCCAGTGGAAGCGGCACACCTTTAGATACCTGGGTTTCAACATCTGGCATACACCGGAACAGATGCATGGGAGTAACACCCAAGTTGCGGTACATGGGCTCAGGAAATCCATGAAATTCTGGTCAACACTACAGCTATCAGTGATGGGCAGGGCAGTGGTCAAAATGATAGTGCTCCCTAGGTTCCTATACTTTTTTCACAACATACACTACCTTGTCCCAGCCTCTTTCTTCCGGGTATTAGAAAAGTTACTGAGGGTATTACTATGAGCCAGACACAAGATATCCCTCGGAGCACTGACACTACCATACGCAGTAGATGGAATCCAACTCCCGGACCTCGAAAGGTACTTCCTAGCGCCCAACTGAGTCATGTGGCCAAGTGGATGGCGGACGAGCGCACCTCCGAAACCAGGCTGCTCAGACAACCGGTAGCACCAGCAAACCTGAAAGAAATACTATGGGTCCCGGAAAGATGTCTGGGAGAAATCCTGATGCTGGTGGAGTTGGGCAAGAAGGTTTGGGCCAGGACTATGAAACTCACAAAAGGAACACACCCCTACTCAACGGACATACCGATCGCAGCAGGGGTGGGCAAAGGGAAAGCAGACCTAACCCTAATGAGAAAATGGGAAGAATACAGCATCTACACCTGGGGGACACATATGAAGATGGGACTTTCAGAGAATTTGAGACCATGGTAGCAAAGGAGGGCCTACCCAAAGGCCAATTGCTGTGGTACAGAAGAGTCAGAGAAGGCGTGAAGTCGCAATATAAAGAATGGCCAGGGGAACCAGAACAAGACCCAATGCTAACACTACTATACAACCTAGGGGATGGATGGAAAACAGTGTCCAGGCTCTACGCCCAATTAGCAGACAGGCCCAACCCTAAAAGCGAGGCCCTCAAAGCACAGTGGGAGGTGGAGCTGGGAGTAGATATCACTGAAAAGGAATGGGAAAGAGCTTTAATATACCCCAGAAAGGTGTTGAGGAATGCCAAATTCAGACTAATCCAACTACAGGTCTTATACAGAACATATATGACACCAGGAAGAATAGCCAAATTCAGCAAGAACAACACCCCTCTATGCCCCCGATGCAACGCAGACAGTGCAGGGATGACACATATGTTCTGGGAATGCCCAAAGATCCAAAACTTCTGGTCCAGAATAGAGCAGACCTGCAGAAAAGCAGGTGTGACACGATATGAATGGTCCTTGAAAGAATGCCTCCTAGGAGTTTACCCGAGAATAAGCAAGCTGCGGCATATAGTGAAACTTATGGACATGGTATGCATGCTAGCAAAAAGAGCTATAACTATGGCCTGGAAATCCCCCAGGGGCCCACTCTTCGCCAGGTGGCACAATGAACTGGAGCGCTGGGCTGGAGCCGAAACAACAGTATGGGGAGAAGGAGTGGACAGAGCGGGAGGAGGAGCAACCATAAACTGCGAAGCCTGGAAAGCCCTAATACGAGATGTATTTCACCTGTCAGACGACAAGCCTCCCTGAACTACCAATGCCCACTGGAATACTAACAGGCCAAGGACAGATTCCGAAACCTAGCGGAGGAGCACCCAGAACTGTCAGACCTGACACTCCCAGCCAATTTATCACCCGGGAGCATCCGAAGTCCACCAGACCCAACGAATCAGGCCTTGTGCCCCAACAAACTTAGGTGGCAATGAAGACTACGTTCAGTTCGTTTATTGTTTCTTTCCCCACTCCCCCCCCTTTTTTTAATGTTAATTATTATTAACCAATCGTTTATTATGTTAATGTTGATAATGACAAATGCCAATAAAAACATTTAAAAATAAATAGGTCAAAGGGCCTCACTACGAGTAACCCAGTCTGGAAAAAATGCTGGTAAAACTGCAGGTATTAGCGACTAAGGCATTTTTTCCAGACCGGGTTACTCCGAATCTGCCAGTAGGGGGAGTGAACTACTGGCAGGCTTGACTTGCCAGTAGTTCAGGCCCCTACCAGCAGAAAAATCACTGAAGCACCGGCACCAATAACAACAGAGCCGGTGCCACAGTGGTTCTCATTCCATAGAGTCCTAACGGACTCCATGGAATGGGAATTTACCGCTGTTGCAGACACCTGTATATCTCGTTAACACTGGGATATCGGGTGTGCCGGTAATGGTAAGGCTGACTGCCCGTAACCCACCGGTAGCACTGGCGGGTTACTGGCAATCTCGTAATGAGGGCCAAAGTCTCAGTCCTGCCGGGGAAACCTGTGCTGCTGTAGCTCTTCGCACACCAGGAGCCAACCAACCAAACAAACATCACCCATTTCTAGAACAGTCGCCCTGCCCCCAAATTTACACTGCATTGGGAGGGAGGCTTTCCCAATTCGTCAACCAGTGGACAACCATCACCACAGCCGGGTGGTTGTTATCCCTTATCCAGCATGGCCACAAACTGGAATTTGTCAAAAGACCGCCCTCAATACCTCCCTTGCAAAAGGTTGAGAAACATGTGCCCAAAAGGAGCAATTGAATGCGTCCCATCAGGTCAGTGAGGACAGGGAGTCTACTCGAGGTACTTTCTAGTCAAAAAGAAACCAGGAGGCTGGAGGCCCATCCTTGACCTCCGAATCCTCAGGGCTCTAACCTTCAGAATGGTGACGCTACAGCACGTCTTGTCTCAACTTCAGGAGCTGGATTTCCTTGCATCCTTGGATCTAGAGGATGCGTATTTCCACATCCCTGTCCATCGGAGGCACTGCAAATAACTCAGCTTCACAATGGTAGGTTGACAATTTCATCGGTCTTTGCTCGGCCCGAAGATCTTCACCAAATGCCTGACCCCGGTGGTGGCACACCTTCATCGCTCAGGTATTCACGTTTACCCGCACCATGATGTCTGGATGGTGCAGGCGGATTTCCTTCCTCTGGCTACTCGCATAACGAAAGGACAATCCAATGTTTACAGTCACTAGTATTCTCTCTAAATTTAGCGAATTCCTGTCTGACCCCATCTCTGCTGGCGCTCTATTTGGGAGCTCATCTGGACACGCACTCTTACATAGCCAGTCCCTCGGAACCGAGGGTGTGGTCCCCTCCTGCTAGAGTCCTCTTACTCTCCTGGATCTCAGCCCGTCTACTGAAGTCCCTCCTAGGGAGGATCCCGTCACGCATCCCCCTCCATCAGCATTGAAGACTCTTCATGCAACCTCTTCAGGAATTCCTCGATGCTCGCTGGCAGCAGGCCAGGCCTCGGGTGCCGGGGAGGACATGATCCTTCTAACACTCCAATTCAATAAGGCCCTGAACTGGTGGGTGATTAGGGCCCATCTCGTTCAGGGTGCTCCTTTTCGGTCCCCAGCATCAAGTCACCATCACGACAGATGCCTCTGTGAAAGGATAGGGTGCGCATACAGGAAATCTACATGCCAGAGGGCTCTGGACAGACAAAGAGGAGTCTCTTCATGTCAATCTTCTGCAACATTGCGCCGTTTTTTGGCCTGCCAAATCCTTCCTTACCACTTTAGCAGTAAGGTGGTCTGGATCTTCATGGACAACACCATCAAAATGTTTTACATCCACAAGCAAGGGGGCATAAGGTCGCTCTCTCTATCAGCAGAAGACCAGGCTCTGTGGCACTGGGGGCAGGATCAGAACATGCAAAACATGTTCCTAATTCCTTTCTACCTGCCAGGTGTTCAAAATATGATGGAGGATTCCCTCAGACAAAGAGGAGTCTCTTCATAACAATCTTCCGGAGCATTGCACGTTTTCTTGGCCCAGCAAATACTTCCTTGATAACTGTAGCAGTAAGGTGGTCCATATCTTCACAGACAACACCACCACAATTTTTATATCCACAAGCAAGGGGGCATCAGGTCTCTCTCTCTATCAACGAAGGCCCAGGCTCTGTGGCTCTGGGAGCTGGATCAAAACATGTTCCTCATTCCTTTCCACCTGCCAGGTGTTCAAATTACGATGGAGGATTCCCTCAGCAGCGAACTGCCGCAAGTGTGAACTCCACAAGTCTCAACTCTGCTGGATCTTCCGCCAAGCAGGCATTGTTCTACTTCAATGAACCTGTGGTGCTTCCCGTTTCCTTTGGTTCACCTTCTTCACCTACTGAGTGCTCTCTACACTCTCTAGATGTGGTGCGAGCTTCAAAGTTTTATGTCTCCTGCCTGAAATCGTTCCGGGAGACTGTTGGGATGCACGTACAGTGTCTCAGCCAGGCAATGAGGTTCAGGTTGAGAAAAACCAATTGGAAAGCAACATCGTGGGAGCAGTGTGTAGCTTGTGCCACGCACAGTGCATACATTGTCTTAGTTAGGACTGAAACATATTAGATACTCACATATAGCAACACAGGAAAGAGCAACAAATGTCCTAATGTTGCGGTTGCAGTTGTCATAGATAGGGCAGTATTATAGGCCCAGTGTAAGTTCACGTATTGTAGTGACATAGGATAGTGTGATGTGCGGGAAGGATCAAAAAGAGCGGCAGATGGAGTCAGCAAGGCAGTGTGGTCGGACCAAGGTCGGTTTGTTCACTTGGCAGAAGTGTCACCATTTTCATATTAAGGTCTAGTCCACGATGGACAGAAGAAAACACAGGCCTTGGTGTGGAGCTGCTGCTCTAATAGTTTTCTCCAAAAACAAATCCCTTTTCCCATTCCCCAGGAAAGAAGCTGAGGTCAGAAGCACCCTGTTGCGCAGACAAGTCCTAATTGTATCCAGTTGCAGGGCCTGAACGTGCTGGGAATGGAATGTTAGTTGGTAGAAGAGCAGGAAGGGATGTGCCCTTTGAAGGACAAAATACATGAGAATAGGGCACAAGGTTCTGTGATGGCAATGAGCCAGGCAAAGATTTAAAACTCTACTGCCCTCAGTCCTGGGCGGTCGCCCTATATGAATTACACCTAGACACACAACTTAAGCAAACACGTCCTCAAAATTCAGACTCAAGAGCGGTGCCATGGTCACTACATTCCTAGGCATCTGGGTAGGAGGAGATAAGGAGGGAGTCGTGTCTTGAGCTTCTTGTGATTCATGACAGGAGGAGCAGAGGGAATGCCAATAAATCTAATGCAAGGTCTGCGTGCAGCTTCTCTGCGCCATGGCGTCTGGCTTAATGAGGAAGCCTTTTGTCTAATCAACCAGAGTTGGCCTTTCCAAGTTCCTTTGATCAAGCCTGGAACAGGATGGTGCACATCAAGTGTTGGTCCCAAATGTACAAGCTTATCGATAAGAACCCACCAATCACATATTTGAACATATTTATTTTTCCTATTGACCCTTCATATATAGTTTAACACCAGGGCAGTTTGTGCTAGGGAGAGATCCTAAATCAATATGTAACCTGTGTTTACATTTTCTTCAATAAATCTGTCCTGCATACAAGTTTATCTCCTAGTTGTACTTTTTTATTATTTATTAAAAGAGCAGTCTTTCTTTCTTTTCATTTATTTCAGGAAACTAAATTCCATAAAACCACATTTAAAGCAAATGCAATTTAACATCATGTACAATACAATAAAATCATCAAAGCAGGATTTACATCAGTTTCAAAAGGTAATTCATCATTGATTTATTTAACATAACAATCAACTTAAACTTAATATAAATTTAATACAAATTATGCAAAATTCATCACCGTAAATAAATAGATACAACTTTTGTTATTTTTTCCCTGATTTCAAGCGCGTTATACAACAAATGTCATTAGCCCCCATGCTGTTTTCTCTGTATTGGCGTTCAAAAGAAAATTAAGAGCCGGTTGGCAATTGAGTAAACCTTCTTTTATCAAAAGTGTCACAATGTAATGTCTCCTAGGTGTTGAAAAAGTAGAGCAAAACAGTATAAAATGGCAGAGCGTTTCATAAAGAGTTGGCCAAAAAGGGCATAGCCTGTCTTTAGAACTAGTATTATGCCAAACGATATGTATTCAAGTTTAAGCACTTAAAGCAAGCTCTGGTTATTAAAAACCATTGTTTTGAGTAGGGAGAAAAGGTTAAGTAAGGACTGATACCTTCCAATACTAAAAGCGACTCCATTTGTAGATCAGTATATTTTGACATTTCTTTTTCACGTCTGTCAGTCATATGTAAATTAAATAACAGTCTTTTAATAGTAGCCACTTCATTATTCCTGCTGCCACATTTTCCACAACACTAATCGATATTTTCATCAGTTCCTTTTACACCTCTCTTATCCATGGAATTTTCAAGACCGGATCGCTAGTGCAGACATTCAACAGAATTTGTTTAGAAAGCAAAGCTTTAAGGTTATTACAAATACTTAGGAATAATAGGCTAGGAGCAGATACCGGCACCAAGTCGTCCCCAATAAAATTCAAATTTAGCTCTCTATGAGCTGCAAAGTTGTTAGCAGACTGTGATATCCCTTAGAGTCATATTTGATCACTTAGACTTCCTTGTTACATCCAAACTCGAAAATGCCATACATGCGCTTGCTTTGACTTTTCACTTGATACGTTGATACATTATGTAATCTGGCTGTTTCTCAAACTAATCTAAAGATAGGGCTGTGCTCTTCTTAGCAGCCAAGATGCCCCAGATTTTCCCGCACCACATCTGGAAGATTGGTGCCCCTGCTTTTTTCCAAATCCATGCTAAGGGAATTTAATCATCAACAAGGAGGTGCGTGTTAAGGGATAGAAAGTACCCAGACGTTCAATATATACCCCCCTGTAACCTCAAAGTGTAGCATGGGAATTTGAATACCATTAATTGATTTTATTTGGACAACACCTCTTTCCAGAAAAATGTAACTTTGGAACAGGCCACTACACTTTCTTCTCCACACGCTGCGACGAATCCTGGGAATTCGTCCCCTCTCCCCAAGGGGGAGTCACCCCCTTTGGGACTAGGAAGGTAAGCCTGCTAACCTTAACATTCCCTAGGGGACAGGTCTAGCGCAATCCCACTGGAGGTGAGGGTAGGCACTAATTTTTTTTAAACATCTTTTTATTAGGTTTTTCAATATACTTATAAGCAAACAAATATCACAAAATAAAAAGGAACAGATTTCCCCCCCTTCAAACCCTTCCTTCCCCACCCGGACACTGTAGCAGCAACAGAAATGCACTGACTATTAAGACTGTATGTAAATTGTTCTATGCACAGTGGAGCTCTATAATCCTCCTTGAAATATGACAATACCCTGCTGCACGTAGTGCAGAAGCCGACATATTCTTTTTGTATTGTGTACATCACCCATTCTAGTACTACCATGTTCCACAATTCCTGTATCCACTATCGTACAGTGGGAACCGTTGCAGCTTTCCACTGCTGGGCAATTACCAGCAGTGCTACGAGTAGCATAATTGTTAACGCTTTTCTATGTTGTCTGACAGGAGGTCTCAACCCCGGCTTCCAAATACCCAGTAGGCAAGCATTTGGTGAGACATCAGGTATTCCCTTATTTATGAGTTGCATGGCTTCATGTAACCCTACCCAAAACTCCATATTTACGGGCAGGTTCACCAAATGTGCAGCCAATCCCCCTTCCCTACACACCCTTTCCAACATCTATCTGAGGTGTATGCGTACATGCTTTGTAGTTTTTCTGGGGTTTAGTGCCACCACATCATCACTTTACATCATATTTGTCTTATTTGTTTAGTCCCATTTAGGGATGCTCCTCCACAGCTCTTCCCACTGTTCCCTTGAGGTAATTCGGTTCAGATCCTTATGCCATTTGGTTATGGAAGACCATTCCTCTTTTGGTTTACCTCCGAGGAACATTTTGTAGAGGTTGGATATCAGTGCTTTCGACCCTGAATGGGATGTCAAAAACCTCTTGAAGGGAGTGGGTGTTTTAAACTCTGCATCTCAGGTAATCCCATTAGCCTCCAACCAATTTCTTGACTTGGCTTTCATACATATTTTTTGGGCAAAGCAATAGTTCATTCCCTATTGGCTGTCCTATCACTGCTCTGTCCATTTTGGCCCAGATTTTTCCATAACTCTTGCCAAACCATTCTTTTATAAACCTAAGCTGGGCCACCTCATAGCAAACTTTGAAGTCTGGGAAGCCTCAACCTCCTCTATCTCTAGGGGCCATAAGAATTTTGCGGGCGACCCCCAGCCTTTTCCCCTTCGATACAAATGTGATTACTATCTTGCTGGTTTGGTGCCTCTGTGGAGAGTGATCTTACCAGCTAATTCTTAATTTATTTGTAGTCTGATTGAAGGAGAGTGTGGCAAGCCAGAAGAAGGACTCAGACCAGAGTACATGTTGTCAAATCGTTTCATTTAGCTTCAAAGAAAACACCTTTCTGGCCCTATTGCTAAAAGGGGAGTTCCCTTCCTAACAAACTATACTAAGGAAATTGTCAATAGTAAAAATAACCAAAAATAGTCCTTTGTCCAAACCTATCCTCTAAGCTGGCACTGGGGCTGCCAAATCTCTCCTGGTATCGGATCCAATGGTTATCCGTAGAAAGCAATTCTCCCTGGTTTAACAGTTCTTGACCATCTGTCAAAGTTCCAAAAGACTCTGAAGTTTACAGAATAAAGTCTCAAGTTCCTGAAAAGATCACATGTCAAGGTTGCCTTAGGTGGAGGGATACCTGCCTAATCCCTCTCCACCATTTGGCTTGGTTTTTCACCACTAGGTTCACACCTTGGTTGCCTCTACTCACCTTGAATCTGTTCTTCACTTATCTTACTGGGCTCCTTTGGCTCCTTTGGGTTTCTCTGTCCTGATGTTTCACTTAGCTCAGTGAGGTATTGGTAACCCCTCTTTCCGTATACCTCTCTTGGTCCTCAATAGTTTCTGTGAGCCGTTTGGCTGATTACAATATTTGGGTTTCTTGGGCTTCCTGAGTTCCTCTGTTCCCATGTTTCACTTATCACTCTAGGGTATGGATAACCCCTTTTTCCATGCGGGTCTCTCGGTTTTGGAGGGGTTTCTGTGAGCCGTCTAGAAGTTTACAGCAATCAGGTTACTTGAACTCCCATGGGTTCCTCTGTTTCAATGTTTCACGTATTTCTCTGGGATATATGTTATCCTTTTTTTAATGTATTTAGATTTGTTTATTGACATTTTGTGACAAAACCAAGCACTGTTTCTTTAAAATGGTTCACTGTGACTGTGGTTCACTGTGACCCGGTGGGTAAACCGTAAATTTAAAATAATATAACAAAATAATATAACAAAACACATACAACAAACCAGCAAACATAGAGGTACAGTGACCAACGCAAAGCTGAGTCCATAATACAGAAGTGAGAATGGGGAAGGAGGCAGGAGGAGACAGCAGAGGTACTGCTAGGAGCAGTCGAGGAGGCCCAGAGACCACAGGGCAGGGCAGGTGAAGTCCTTGTTGTGAGCTGTTGCATAAGACAGAAAACATCTCCACTTTAAAAAAAACGTCCTGCCCAATGTGGTCTATTTTCTCTCGATCTACACCAAAGACCACATTCGAGACCGCCAGTCCTCCAATGGGGGAAGGGCTGCCGTTTCCAGCAGGCTCTGATAGAGGCTTTTGCTGCAAGGAGCATTGTGTGAAGGATAGACAAATTATAGTGGCGCACATGAAACCCTCTCCCTCAATGGATATTCAGAAGACGCAACCGTATTCACTGGGATGGTCTCCACCGTAATGAGGTTAAATGTGGTTAGTAGCTCTGACCAGTAATGGACAGGTTTGGGACAGTGCTCGACACCTGCAAGCGTTCTTTGGTGCCCTGGCTACAATTAATATTAAGCACCTTGCTTTTTTCCCAGTTCACCTAAAATCCAGAGGCATCCTGGAAGTCCGCCAGGATCTGCAGGAGGAGAGGCTCGCAGGCCTCGGGGTCCGTCAATGTCAAGATAACATCATCAGCGAAGAGACCTATTTTGTTGGGCTTAACCCCATAGGGTATGCATCTAATCCCCACTTCAATTCTGATCCTCGCTGCCAGGGGTTCTACTGCTAGAGCAAAAAGCAACAGCGAGAGGGGACAACCCTGTCTTGTTCCTCTAGTGAGAGGGAAGCCCTTCATTAGCTGCTACCCTAGCCACTAGTGCAGAGTAAAAGGACAAAATGCCTTTTATGAAATGTTCCCCTAGGTGGAGCCTGGATAGAACCTCGCTGAGAAAAGGCCATTCGACCTGGTTGAATGCCTTCTCTACGTCCAACCCCAGGGGCATTTCCTGTACATTGGTTCTATATGCAATATCGATGCATGCTACTATCTTCCTAATGTTGTCTGCACCCTACCTCCCTCTCACAAAGCACGCCTGTTATACTCTTATCCAGCCTTTTCGCCAGTATTTTATCATACATTTTAATGTCTGCATTGAGCACTGCAATGGGGAGGTAGGAGGCACAGACCTCAGGGTCCCTCCTCTTCTTCGGAATCAGGGATATCATGGCCTCCCCCATGGTGCCAGAAGAACTTTCTTGTACAAATATCCCATTAAATACATTATGGAGCTGCACCAGTAAGCTACCCGAGAACTGCTTATAAAAGGAGGCTGTGAAGTCATTCATTCCCAGGGTTTTGCCTACCTTCAGAGAGGAAATAGCCCTCAGGATATCCTCCTTTATAATTTCCTGGAGCCGCGGGATTCGGTGCTCTGCAAGGAGCTGAGGTTTAGGGCAATCGTAAAGGCAGCTCACTATAATTGCAGGCATAGGATGTGCCATTGTATAGAGGGTTCTACTTTACCCGTCAAATTTTCCCCCTGATGTCAGCATCGGAGTGCAGCAGTCTACCTCCTTGGCCTTGTATCCTGATTATTTTCCCTGTGTTAGCCTTTAGTCTCAGTTTGCAAGCTTGTATCTTCCTGGCTTTTTTGCCCTCCTGAAAATACTTCTGCTTCGTACTTGCCATAGCAAATTCCGACTTGGCAGATTCCAGAATGCTCACCTGTCTCTTAGCTGACTGAAGGTCCCCCGAAAAGCTTTCCGAGATGCAGTATCTCTATACTCCTTTTTTTAGCCATAACTTCATGAAAGTGGAGTTGGGACTGCTCCCTCCTAACATTACTGAGAACTGAGACCTGGGATATGAGAATCCACTGCATATATACCTTGAATGCGTCCCACCTGATTAAATCATATACCTGTCCTGCCGGGTAATTCAACTGTCAGGGCCTAGATATATATGGTGCCAGAGTAAGAGAGATAGTCACAGGGACATGGTATGAAGAATCAATAGTCCCTATCCCCACCCACTGCACCTGCGGGAAGAGATTCCTGCTCACTCAAAAGTACTCTATTCTGGAGTAAACCCGATGTAGGTGTGAGAAGAACATGTAGTCTGTGGAGCCAGGTTGTGCATGGTGCCACGCATCTATAAGGTCAGAGTCTGCCAACTGCTTAACAAGGGCGTCCGCAGACTGCAAAACTCCCCAGTAGTGCCCCTTGGAAGTGCCCCAATTGGAGTCCATGGTTAGGTTAAAGTCCCCACCTAAAACTATTTGCCCAGAAGCAAACGCTGCCAGCTCACCCAAGATAGCCCATAAGAAGTAATCTTGCCCCGTATTGGCCCCATGAATTAAATAAAAAGTCACCTGTTCCCCTTACAATAGCCCTGACAGAAACAGTAACCTTCCCTTATCGTCCCTCTTAGTGTCAAACTCCTGGAAGGGAACTCTCCCACTCATCAAGATGCCCACTCCCCTTTTCTTTAATCGACAGAAGTAAAATATTGACTTGGGTAGATGCGTGATCACAGTCTTGCAGTGTCTGGAGCCGTCAAGTGGGTCTCTTGCAGGAAGACTATACCAACCTGCTGATGCTTCACCTTTTGGAGTAATATTGTCCGCTTCTTAGGGGAATTGAGACCCCTCATGTTATAGGTCAAAAATGGCCAAGCCATTTCCTAAATCCTATTAAATCTTCTAGATAGAACCATCTGCACTTCACTGCAACAAGCAACACAGGAGCTCTTGCCCACTCTAATAAGCAATCATTGCGATACTCCAGGTGTGCTGTTGTTCCCCCCTCAGCATAGCATAGACATTCCCCGTACCAAACACATAAGTGAGGTAACAATCAGAACCAATAGCCAACAAACTATGACTCGAAGGAGTGTAACAGGGGCCATGACCAGCGACTCGACAACCAGTAATAATCCACTTCACCTGGTCGAACCTGTTGCGCAAACCCATGGCCCTCACTGCTCACAGCTGACAAGGCTCCCTCTCTGGCCTCCAGCAACTCCTCCAGGCTCCCCCTACCCACCGCTTCTTCTGACCCCCAGCGGGCCGCCCCCTTGCTGCCAGGCCCGGCGGAAAGTGTAGAGGAGACACTGATGCTCAGTGCCCCTCACCTGACGGCCCACCCTTTATCCACATTACAGACTCAGTGGCTGTGTCCCAGCCCCTACACCGGGCTTCACCTTAGTGTACTCTTGCTCTTCATAGGACCCCTGCGTATCTCCAAGTAGATCAGCCGCACGGACCCCAGCACAGGCCGCTCATCCCAAGCGTCTCCTGATGTTCTCAGAGTTGGGGGCAGGCCTTCTGCTCCCGGTCTCTGGGGCCAGACGTGGGCCGCTATGACCAGAGTCACAGGAGAAACTTAAAAGAGTGACCATCTTGGGTGCCACCGGCCACGCCTCCTATGTCATGCCTTTTATCACCACTTAGGTTTCTCTCTCCCGAGGTCTCACTTATCTCCCTGGAGTATTGGTAGCCCCTCAGTACATATGCCTCTCTTGGTTCTCTGGAGTTTCTGTGAGTCTCTTGTCTGATAACAATATTCTTGGGCTCCCATAGTCCTTATTTTTACTTAGTTATTTCCCTCTCTCTGGCACTTTATGTCTCTGCTATGGAGTTAGGGTAATCCTTCCTTTTTCCCCTTTCGTTCTCTGGTCTCTCCGCCCCCTTTGACTATGAGCAACCCAGGTACCTACTATGTTGTAGTGTTTCTCCAGTGAGGTGGTGTCCGCTCACTAGTATATAATTGAATGCCTTAGTTATAGGGAGTTCCCCATGGGAATGGGTGTCCTATACCCTTGATGGGGGGTTTTGCTGGGTGGACTCACCTCCCCTGCCTCAAAGAGGCTGGATCCCCCTAAGGATGAAGTCTTCTGATTCGTCAGATACTCTTGCGTTAAGGAAGAGCTCCCCACTTCCGAGGCGGTTGTACCCATGATATTACAATTTTCGGAAGACCCATATTGATGGATCGCCGTTTCCTGAAAAGGTTTCCCAATAGGACAAGGGGGAATACTTCTTTGAAGGTCCTCTCTGGGTAGGAGGAGGAATTAATAGAGGCGCAAAGGTAGGGAAGTCTATACCTATTATGACTTCCTCAGGTAGGCCTGGTTCCACTGCTGCTCTTACCTTGGTGGGATGACCTCTGACTTGTAGGGAGAGGGGTATTTTAGGATAGGTCTTGACATCCTCATGCACACAAGTGATTTATAGAGCTCTCTCTCATTCTTTATATCTTCCACGTAGATTAAGTCTGACCGTGTAGTGGTCTGTTTGCATCCAGGGTCAATCAGAGCTTTAGGCCAGATATCATTGACTCGGACGGTCTCTTGAGTTTGGAAGGACTGAGGATTGCAATAGCACATTTCTGCCTCCTCTGTTTCTTCCTCCCTTTCCTCTTCTGTCCAATCTTCTACTCTTATCCATCCCATCTCTATGGGTTCCTCGATCAGGTGCTTGCAGGCATGGGCGAAATGCCCCTTTTCTCTGCAGGAGAAACTGGTGGGTATATTGTTGAAAAAACATTTTGTCCTCCCAATGTCTTCCCCTGGTACCCCCTTTGGTTTCATGACTGGGAGAGACAAGGGTCTCCTGGTAGTTTCTTCCATTGTGCTCCTGATAGTAGAAAGGTTTTTCTGGCCTTCTATAGGCTTCCCCAGAAGTAACTATAGTGGATGGTTTAGATTCTCTCCCTGGTTCCACTGACTTCCCCATATGTTTAAAATATTTAAATGCCGCGGAGTGGGCTGGGATATTTCAATAGCCATATCTAGGGAAGTTTTGGGCTGCTGGAGCACTGCTTTCTGGAGGGACGGAGGTAGATCGTTAATACATTTCTCTAGGGCTAAAGCCTAAAATATTTCCATTAAGGCTTTCTTCCCAACCTCTGGCTAAGGTTGTTTTGTATTCAGCGACCAATTCTAAGGGGCATTTGTTCATATTTCAAAATGTTTACCAGAAAAAAGTTTCGGTTGGCCCCACCTTTCCTTTTTTTTTTCTTTTTTTTTGTTGGTATTTTCAACTTTATAAACTGTAAAAAAAAAAAATAGAAAATCCCCCCACCACCGTCCGATAGGTGTTGCAGTTTCACAGTATATGCAGAATCTTCAAGTTTTGGGGGCACCATTGCATCAAGGAGTCCCCACGTAGAAAGTCCAAAGCAATTCTCCAGTTTTGGCAAAACGTATCTCGATCCCCCTGTATCCCATACGTTATCCACTCCATCGCCACTATACCCCACACCTTCCTCAGCCATTCTACATGCGTGGGGGGTTCTTTCCATTTCCAATTGTTAGCTATGACCACCCACGCCGCTATAAGTAGAACCATGTACACCTTGCACTGGGATTTAGTTGGAATTTGAAATTCAGGGTCGAAGAGGTCACACATCCACTCCTTTTGGGAGTAGTCAGGAGGCTCCTGGACCATCTTCGAGATCTGGGATTTGACTTCTCCCCAGATTCCTTGTAATTTCGGGCTGTCCCACAAGATGTGCCACCAGTCTCCCCTCCCTGAAAACCCCCTCCAGCATTCCTGGGCCGTTCCCGGTCGCATAGAGTGTAGCCTCGCCAGGTTATAGTGCCATTGCACCGTCACTTTGTACCAGACTTCCCTGATCTGGATTGACCTAGTTAGTTTTGGGATTTGCACCCATAGTAGTTCCCAGTGCCTATCCGGTATGTCCTCCCCCAGTGTAGTCTACCATTTTTGCATACTGGGCCACATCTTGGCGGGGCCCTCCCCCTGCAGAGGTCCATATAGGTTAGAGATTAGCTGTTTGTCCCCTGAGTGTGATACAATGGACTTTTTTGAACGGTGTCAAGACACGTGTCCCCGCTAGTCTTATATCTGGTTGCTGAAGCCAATGTCTTAGCTGGTAGTATTCCAGTCTACCATTTTCCTGCAGGCCCAAACTTTCTTTGCACTCTACAAATAATCTGATCTCTTCTCCCTCATACTTAACCCCCACTTTAGTGCAGCTCTCTGATTTCCATTTCGCGAAAGATCCCTGTGTCATACCCGGAGAGAACTGTGGATTCCCAAACATTGGGTTGAATGGGGATGGGATTGTGGAGATCCTCTCCTGGTTAATTTGTTTATGCCACACATCACACACCACTGAGATAACCTGACTCTGCCTTATGTTTTTGGGTCTGCCCTGTTTATGTAACCACAGCACGCCCCATAGGGGGAGTTGTGCCACGGCCTGGTCCATCTTGGTCCACGGCTTGGTCCTGTCGTTCGTAAACCAGTCACGCAGGACCCTCAGCTGGGCTGCTGCGTAGTAATTCCCGAAGTTTGGGAGGTCAAAGCCCCCCTTTGACTTTGGTGCCATCAGGGTTTCTAGAGCAATTCTGGGAGATAAAATGGGAGATTATCGTGTTTAGTTATTTAAAGAATGCCGCCGGGACCTTAAGTCGGAGGGAATGAAAGAGATAGAGCACCCTAGGTAGGACTGCCATTTTAATGGAGGCTATTCTTCCTATCCAAGATATCCGGAGCAGGGTCCATCTAGCCAGGTCTGCCTTGATTTTTGCCAGTAACCCAGGATAATTAGCCCTGTGCATGGATGTGATAGAGTCTGTCAGGCTCACCCCTAGATACTTTATCGTGGTGTTGGTTATTTTTAACAGGGACTCACTCCTCCCTTGGTTCTGTGTAAGCCCAGACTTGAAAGTTCAGACTTTGATGTATTGATCTTCAGCTTCGACACTTTTTCCACCGCTGACAGCTCCTGCACTAGTGCCAATATCGAGGTTTCTGGCAGTATCAGGGTCATCAACATGTCATCAGCAAATGCTATAGTTTTATGCTCCTCCCCTCCAAATCGTATACCCTGTATAGCCGGGTTCTGCCTAATGGAAATTAACAGCGGTTCTAAGTATAGGGCATAAAGAAGTGGTGAAAGCGGGCACCCCTGTCTCATGCCGCAAGTGATTTGCACTGCCGCCTATAAGCACGTGTTGATGGAAAGTCTAATTTTGGGGTTGCTATATACTGCTTGTACCCGCTTAATAAATTCCAGGCGCACCCCCATTTGCTTCAAAGCCTCAAAGAGAGACTGCCATTCGACTCAGTCGAACGCTTTTTCTGCGTCGAGCGCAATTAGGACTGCTGAGACTTCCCATTTCTCCGCCTTCTCTATTAAGTGGGCTACTCTTCTTGTGTTGTCCAAAGAGTGTTTGTCCCAAATGTGTCTCTCTCTAATGAACCCTGACTAGTCTGTATCCATCAGGTCCGGCAGGAGAGGGCACAGTCTTGCAGCCAGTACCCCTGAGTGTTTTGCCGTCTACGTTCAGAAGAGCAATGGGGTGATAAGATCTGCATAGCCTGGGGTCCTCAATGGGCTTGGGGAGGACAACCACCTTTTGCCTCTGCCATTGAGGGGGTCATCTTGCCTCCCTGTGTAAAGGAGTTGAAGAGAGACGGCAACTTCAGGCTCAGTTTGGTGCTAAACGTTTGGTAGAAGCTTCCTGCAAACCCATCTGGACCCAGAGCTTTGTTTCCCATTAGGCCCTTGATCTCCTCCCTTGTGATTTCAACCTCTAAACTGTCCCTGTCCATGTTATTCAATGTACGGACCTCTATCTGCTCAAAGTATCGCCACACTTCTAATTGACTTGGGCTATCTGACCTGTACAAAGCCCCATAAAAGGCTTTAAACGTCTCCACTATTTTCTCTGTCTCGGTAGTGTAAGACCCATCTGGCAGCCTCAGTGATTTAATGGTGTGGTCAGCCTCGACCTTTCTGACCTGTTTGGCAAGGAGAGTGTGCCCTCTGTTTGCGTTGATATAATAGCTCTGCTTAGTGCGTAGGAGCGCCCTCTCCGCAGTGCGCGATCATAGCAGCACAAGTTGATATCTAAGCTCATTCAACTTGTTGTAACTCCGCCTGTTCTTATTATTTGCTAATTCCCGCATGGCAGTCGTTACCTGTGATTCCAGGTCCGACTCCATTGTCTCCCACACTTTTTTAAGGGCCTGTACAGCAATGACTTCTCCCCTAATTACCACCTTGAATGCCGCCCAGACGCCCTCTGGAGACACTGCTCCCCGTCCATTATCGGCAAAAAACTTGTCTATCCTATCTCCCAATTTGCCCACAATTATTTTGTCCGACAGTATCTCTCCCGGGAATGTCCAGACCCACAGTCCCTTTTGTGGCGCCCACCTTTTTATTGCTAGTGTCAAGGGGGCATGGTCAGACACTGTGTTTGCCCCGAGGTGCACCTCCTGTACCTCCCCCAGGATCGACGCCGAGACTCAGAGGTAATCAATCTTGGACAACGTTTGATGCACGTGGGAGAAGCACATGTAGCCGCTTTCCTCTCCCATCAACTGCCACCACACGTCCCGAATGGCCAACTCGTCGAATGCCTCCCTCAAGCGCTTGGTTGGATGGATACTCCTCTGTGGATCTGTCTCTGAAGGGGTCCAACTCCAGGTTAAAGTCCCCTGTGACAATCTCCCCTCCGCAAATTTCTCTAGCTTCCGCATTACTTCTTGTAGAAAGATGATCTAGTTGGTGTTAGGTGCATATATCATCCCCAGGGTAATTTTCCTTTCCCCCAGACGCACCTTCAGGAATAGATACCTCCCCTCCTTGTCTTCTAGGGATGACATCGTCTGCACATTCAGATGACTACAATCCCCTATAAGCACCCCTGCTGTTCCTCCCTGCACATTTGCCTGATGTGTATGTGCGAATTGTTGGAGTCTGATGAGCAACCTGTCCCTTTTCTTTATGTGTGTCTCTTGGAGCATAATTATTCAACTCCCCCCTCCTCCCCACCCTCTCCCTCACCCCCTACCCCATCCCCCCTCCCAGGCAGGGCCTGAGTTCCCAAGAACTACACCAGATACTATCCTGAGGTTTTTGCTGTTTCTCTTTCTGAACCCTGCCATGTAGGGGTGAACTACGCCCCTTACGTGGTTCCATGACCTACTCCCCGTCTCCCTTCCATCAGGGCCTCCTTGTTCCCCTGTCTCCTCACATTGCCCTCATTTATTTTAGAGCTATCCCGGTCCGCCCTTGGGGCCAAACCCAGGTCAAAGGTCTCAGGGGCCTATTGGGGTTGTCTGACCATTTGCCTTTATTTGGGTTGCAGCCCCTTTAGAAATACTACTCTCCCCCCTCTCCTGCCTCTGCGCCCTGACCATTCCCAGGGTCTGGTGGTATCTCCTCGCTGGCTAGGCCTGTGCGCTTGTGGTTGGTTGGGCTACTCCCGGTCTCCCCTCCGTCGGGGCCTCCTTGTCCACCTCTCACCTCACGTTGCCCTAATTTGTTTGAGAGCTACCCTGGTCCACCCTGGGGGCCAAACCCCGGTCAAAGGCCTAATGGGCCTATTGGGGTTGTCTAACCATTTGCCTACATTTGGGTTGCAGCCCCTTTAGAGATACTTCTCTCCCCCCCTCCTGCCTCTGCGCCCTGACCATTCCCAGGGTCTGGTGGTAGCTCCTGTCTGGCTAGGCCTGTGCGCTTGTAGTTGGTTCGGCTCCTCTTCCTCTAAGTTCATCAGTGTCAGGCCTTCCATACGATGTGACTCTCTGGGTCCTCCTTTCCCAGGTAAAGGTAAGGCCGAATGGGAATGTCCACTTGTATGCAATGTTTTTGGATATTAGGATTTTTGTTCGTGGTTGCATAGCTCTCCTTTTCTAAAATGTGGTTAGTGCCAAGTCCTGGTAAAGCTGGACCTGTGAACCGTTGATCGGTATTCCCTGTTGGCCCCTGGCCGCTTAGAGAATGTCTTCCTTCATCATGTAGGATGTCAGGGCCGCCAGGACGTCCCATGGTCTCGCGCCTGGCTCTCTCCTTTTAGGTCCCACCCTGTGGACTCGGTCGATCTTGACCTCCTCTGGACTAGTTTCTTTCAATAGGCACCCAAAGCATTGCTGAATTGTCCCCTTCAGGTCTGCATCTGGAATCTCTTCACTCAGATCTTTCATCTGGATATTCGACCTATGGGAGCAGTTCTCCAGGGCTTCGGTTTGTATTTCAAGGTTATGGGTGGCCCTTGCAACTTGCTCCAAGAGGAGATTGTTTTGTTTAACATCTTCTGCAACTTCTGATAGCTCCTCTCGGTGGTGTCCACTCTGTCTCCCAAGTACGTAATGTCCCTCCTGATGTCCTGCATCGAGCTCTGGATTTCTTCCTTCAATTGGTGTAATTGGTCCTGGAAAGAGCCCACAATCCTTTCTTCCATGCCTTTAAGACACTCCTTGAGGCCCTCCTTTTTAAGGGCCTTGGCTCCTTCTGGCTCTCCCTTGGAATTAGCTTTGTGTTGCTTCTCTGGGCCTGGGCCCTGCACCTCTCCCTGCTCGTGCCTCCAGCAGTGCTCCAATTGGCCCTCCTTGGTGTCCGTCGACCCTTTCGATTTGGTAGACTTGCTCTTGGCCTCTGGAATCAGGAGAGCCTTCCCCAGTGCTGTCTCGTTCTTAATGCTTCTCTCGTGGGGGTGATTACCCTTCCCTTATTTAGGCTTGATCCCCGTGGACCAGGTCTATCTTTGGCTCCAAAGATAGACCTTCTCTTCCTGAGGGGCGGCGACGACGACCCTAGGTGGGTCTCTTGCGTCTGACTGGGGTATTCCGGGGTCGCTGCCCCTGTCCTTAACGCAGGATCGAGCTGCCACTTCCTCCTGACCTCCTTCCTCAGCGGGCTCAACTTGATGAAGTATGTTCTAAAGCCAGAACGAATCCTCCCTCTTGCTCTGTCTACTTGCTTGTGGCTAGTGCTTCAGACTTTTATTTGCCCGCTTCCGGAGCTCCCCTTGCATGAAGGTACTAGGTCTGGCTTAAATGAGGTAACGCCACTGGGTCGCACCACGTCATCCAATATTGAAGCACCGATGGCTAGGTCACCCTCTGGTACGGGATAAGAGGGGAAGGGCGGGCGCAGCTGGCGCAACGCTCTGCAGAACCCCACCCTCTTATTTGGTGTGCCACAAGGTGTCTGGGCTATGCCTTGCCTCTCTCCCGCCGGGGCGACCACGTCTGGGGGTGCAGGCCTTCTGCTGTCCTCCTGACCCTGGTCTCAGCTACTGGTCTGCTTCCTCGTGCAAGTTATCCCCTCTCAGCCGGCTTGGCCTCCTGCGCCTCGCAGCCGAGCTCCGCAGCATAGATCCCAGCTCCTCCTCCCGTGCCTCGATACTAATCCGCTGCCTCACGGGGATCTGATCACCTGGGTTAGATATTGTTGGCCTTCCGGGGAGGGGGGCTCCAGAGCCAATTTGCCCATCCCCCCGGTCCTCCCGTCTCCGGATCACTCCGTGCCTTACGCACCTCTTATTTAAGAGAGCCCCTGGCTGCCTCACAGCTCTGCCGTCCATGCCCCTGGCCGCTTCCTGGAGGGGGGGTTCCTAGCTCCTTCTCAGCCCCCAGATTTGTGCTGGCCTGCACTCCGCCTCGGCCCTTTGGCTAATTCGCTGTTGCCTTCTGCGGTGCTGCAGACTTCCCTGGCTCGAATCCCACCTGCGGGGTAACCACTATCCCGGAGGTTGCCGTGGCCCGCAAGCATCACTTTGTGGTGCTCAGCTCAACCTTGGGGGCTTCTACAGTGGGACGCACAAGGTGAGGGACATACTCCAAATTTCCCACTGTCAGCTGGGGGTGGAGGGGTTCTTGGTCAACTGCTTCTGCCGACTTCGGTATGGCCACGATGGAGGACTGTGACACACCTTTTCTAATGATATGATATGATGTGGCATTTATAACACGCCTGTACACAAGTGTTTATCGACGCGACAAGACAAGGAGGGGGAAACAAGGAAGACAAAATAACAATCTTACTAGGCCTTGTGTCATTCAGATCACGCAAGTGCGGGGAAGAGGGAAGGGGAGAAGTGCCAGGGGGAGGGGAAGGGGGAAGTGCATAAGTGGCTCATAAGGGCAGAGAGAAGTGACTGTAGGGTTGCAGATGCAGACCCTGAAATGCTGGGGAGCCCGGCGGTAGTGCAAGGGCAACCGGACATGCAGGAGCATGGTCCGGAATTCAGAGGGTGACCAGTGCGCAGAATAGTCAGGTGCATCAGCAAGGGAGAGGAAGAGAGTGAGCGGAGCGAAAAGTAAGGTCTTGAGTGGCATTCCAGAACTGGAGTTGGTTCTGCTCAAGTTTGAGAGAGGCAGTGAGGCTGTTCCAGAGGGAGGCCCCAGCCCAGTAGATAGATATGCCCCTATCGCTATGCTTGGAGAAGCGTCTGAACCTCAGAGAGTTGGAGATGGATGAGCGGAGAGCTCGAGATGAAAGATGTTTTGGAAGAGAAAGTTGGCGGTAGAGCGGTCCCAGGCCCCAGAAAGTCTTATGGACAATGCAGAGGGACTTGAAGTTGATCCTTGCAGCCACGGGAGCCAGTGAAGAGATTTCAGAGCTGCAGAGATACGATCTCTGGGCTTGAGGCCAAGGACAAGTCTTGCAGCCCTGTTCTCAATACGTTGTAAAGGTCGAAGAGTAGAGGCAGGAAGATTTAGAAAGAGGCTGTTGCAATAGTCCAGCCTAGAGAGGACCAGAGCTCTGGAGACAGTGAGCTTCTGAGGGAAAGTGAGAAAAGGAAGAATACCTCTGTGGAGATGCAGCTAATAGTTTGACTTCTTAGAGACGTCAGAGATGTGAGGAGAGAAGGAGAGGGTGGAGTCGAAGATGACACCAATGTTCTTAGCCTCACAGGAAGGAGCAGGAAGAGGGCCCAGAGTGGGCAGCCAGAGAGAGTGAGGAAAGAAGGGAGCAGGTGTCCCAATGAGGAGGATCTCAGTCTTACTGCCATTAAGACAGAGATCATTGGCGGCATACCATTCTTGAATTGCGGCAGTTTCTAATTCTTGCAAGCAGGTGGTTCCCCAGGACTGATATCTTGGTAAGATAATTGCAATTATTCCCTCCTCTTTCAAAATTAGGTAAGCAGGCGCTTAGGTCTTCTCTCTCACGATATGATTGGAAGACCCTGTGTACGAGAACCCGATGGTTTTGGCTGATCCCTATTCGGTTCAGGCTCTCCTGGTTCCCAGGCTTGGCTTTCAGTGATCCTTTCCAGGAGAGCCTTGGGCGAGGTTATTGGTATTTTATCTCCTAGATCAGGGATTTCAGTACCAAAAAATGTTTCGGAGGGAGATCACTCACGCTCTTTCTCGTCCTCAGTATCAATTGGAAATTTGGCAGAAAGGGGTGTGGTTGCCAGTTTTTCTACTGTTGGATTTTTAGGGATCCCTCCCAAAGATGGTTTTATCCCCCAGTGTCCTATTGGTGGAGGATGGTCGATGGGTTTTGTCATGCGACCTGGGACGAGCATCTGATTCTGTGTCGGGTCACTAAAATCCCACTTCCACCATGTGTGGCAAGCCAGAAGAAGGACTTGGAGCAGAGGACATGTGGTCAAAGATTTTTGTTTAACCCATAAGAAAACACCTTTCGAATGGATTGTGTCCCCCCACGTATTCCTTCATCTTTGATATCTTCCATCCAGTGTCAGCTGCTTCATAAACTTTATTCTCAACAGAGAACGCTGTGCGTCAGCGACTCGTGCCCATCGGCGTCCTCTGTCCGCTCTTGAGCATGATGTCACTGAATGTATATATAGCACGCACTGCGCCCATTACTTCAGTTATGTTTTTCTGCTGCACAGTTTGCTTCAGTTCGGTTCTTTGGGCCTCATTACATGTTTGCCAGTATTACCGGCGGGATACCGGCAAACTATAATACAGTTTCTGCCACTTTGACTACCGGAATTACAAGCAGCTTTCAAGTGGGGGAAATGCTGGTAAATCCCCATTCCATGGAGTCACATAGAACTCCAAAGGGGGATTTGCCTATATTACCCGCACTAGTATTACCAGGTTGGTAATACTGGCGTTTATTTGCCGGTAAGGTGTCAAATATACCTCCAGCACAGAGCTGGAGGTAAATCCACCACCCTAACGGCAAACTTGGAGTCTGCTGGTACGGTAACGTGGCGGTATACAGTAATACTGGCACATTATTAATGCACCTGCACACTCATAATGAGGCCCTTTGACTTTGTGTCAATGGTTGTTTTTCAAATGTCAACTCCTGAGATGGGCTTTAAGAGATGTGCCAAGTGTGAGTTGAAGATGTCTATTACAGACCCACACCGCATTTGTCTCTGGTGCCTGAGAATCAATCATAAGATAGAAGACTGCGGTTCCTCTCAGTCCATGATGGGAAAGGCGCTGAAGGAGAGGAAGGGGAAACTTACTGTGGGTTGGCCCCCATCCAAGGCACCACTGACAACTGCTTCGAAAAGAAGGTCTTCTGATGAGAAGAGCTCGAGGGGTGAATCACCACCTCAGAATCGTTCTAAGCTACGATCCCGTTCTAGCAGTAGATTGCACCACTGTCAAGATCTCACAAGGAAGTATAAACCTTCTAGTGTGGATCCAGACTTTCTGTCTAAACATCCGTCCCCTGAAAGTTTGCTAGTGCAAGCTTTCACCTCATCATCCAGGGCTGCCACCTACCCGACTATACCACCGGACAAGGATGACAAAAGATTTGACACCTTGGCCAAGAGAGTTTTCTCTGCCAGTGGCATGGATTTTAAATCGATCAATGCTACTTGGGCTCTGGCCAAGTTTTCCTTCTTGCAATGGGATGTCATTGCCATGGCTCAGAACCATATCCTAGAAGGGGAGGAAAGGGATGGTTTCCTAAGCATCATTAAAGATGGGAAGGAGGCCGTGTGCCAGTCACTTCAGACTGGACATTATTCAGCTGACAGTGTAAGCCGGGTGATGGTAGCTGGCACTGATTTTGCGCAGGTTTGCTTGCTGCACAAATATGGATTTGCACCTGATATTCAGACAAGATTGTTAAATATTCCCTTTGTTGGCTCCCACTTGTTTGGCAGCAAACCAATGAGAGCTTAGAAAAGCTCCAAATATCAACGGCGGTTGCAAAGTCGCTTGAGCAGCAATTAAGCAACCGCAGCAGACCCATCCGGCTCCTCAATCTTGGAGAGGCCAGTCCTTTCGATATTATTCATCACATGGGTCAGGCCACACAAAAGGGCCAGAGAAGATTTCCTCGCGGTGGATGAGGTTGATGTGGTAAAACCACCCAAACAGCTGCAGGCTCCTTACTATCAGCTGCTGCTACAGCTACACCAAAACCTCTCTGGGGACTAGGTCCACAGAACCGTAGTGGGGGGGCAGGCTGACTCTGCATTTTGAAGAATGGTGGGGCATTACTTCTGATGCTTGGGCCTTGCAAACTGTAGCACAAGATTACTGCCTCCCTTTCTTGAGGCAGACTCATGATTTCCCACCAGGGAGCCACTGCCTCAAGGTTACAGATCCTTGAGTCAGGAGGTTGCCACCTTGCTGTAGAAAGGTGACATAGAGCCTGTGGCAGAGAGGAACCAGGGGTGGTACTCACATTATTTTTTTTATCCCCAATAAGGACGGAGCATTGAGACCCATATTGGACTTGAGATGCTTGAACAAGTACCTCAGGAAGGACAAGTTCAAGATGGTTACTCTCTCTCATATCCTTCGTTGGCTCCCACTTGTTTGGCAGCAAACCAATGAGAGCTTAGAAAAGCTCCAATCATCAACAGCGGTTGCAAAGTCGCTTGAGCAGCAATTAAGCAACCGCAGCAGACCCATCCGGCTCCTCAATCTTGGAGGGGCCAGTCCTTTCGATATTATTCATCATTTGGGTCAGGCCACACAAAGGGCCCAGATAAGATTTCCTCACGGTGGATGAGGTTGATGTGGTAAAACCACCCAACAGCTGTAGCCTTCTTACTATCAGCTGCTGCTATAGCTACACTAAAACCTCTCTGGGGACTTGGTCCACAGAACCGTAGTGGGGGGCAGGCTGACTCAGCATTTTGAAGAATGGTGGGGCATTACTTCTGATGCTTGGGCCTTGCAAACTGTAGCACAAGATTACTGCCTCCCTTTCTTGAGGCAGCCTCATGATTTCCCACCAGGGAGCCACTGCCTCAAGGTTACAGAGCCTTGAGTCAGGAGGTTAGCACCTTGCTGTAGAAAGGTGACAGAGCCTGTGGCAGAGAGGAACCAGGGGTGGTACTCACATTATTTTTTTATCCCCAATAAGGACGGAGCATTGAGACCCATTTTGGACTTGAGATGCTTGAATAAGTACCTCAGGAAGGACAAGTTCAAGATGGTTACTCTCTTTCATATCCTCTAGCACAATGTTCACAATTGGTCTCCCTCGTTTGGGCTCGGACCCCTTAAGTACAATGTTCACAATTGGTCTCCCTCGTTCGGGCTCGGACCCCTTAAGCACAATGTTCACAGATCTCCCTCAGCTGGGCTCGGACCTGTTGTTCACAATTCCTTCTTTCTTAGATATTGGAAGACTTTAACTGTGCAAGGCCTTTGCTTAACTTCTCCATGACCACTTTGATGTATTTTGCATTCATTCCTTTGACACTTCCACGCACCGTGTTTCTTTTGTTCTCGGAAACTCACTGGTTGCCGTGTTCACAGTTCTCCTGTATTTCGCCTTCATTTAGGTCATTGCCAGCAGCCTGCCTTCTCCCAGTTTTCTCGTGATACTTCTCCGTAGCCACCCACAGCCTCTCTCCTGGACTGAGTCGGGGGCTCAGCTCCACTTACCCCTCTGGTTTCTCAAGGCTTCTTTCTGCTCTCTGGCTTTCCGGATCCTCTCCGTGCTCTCGACTTCTTCCCAAAAGCTCTTTGGGTTCTCGTGCCCCTACTTAATGTTCACGCACAAAGGTCTCCCTCAGCCGGGCTTGTACCCCTCTCAGTTTTCCAAAAGAAATGGTTTTGGACTTCCAGTTCCAGAATGCAGTTCCTTGTATTTTGCTCCCACTTCAACAGCTCCCCGAATACAGCATTCTCGCGGTTTGGTAGCAACAAGAGCACAAGGGGGTGTTTGACTATGGTAAAGGTCTTACCACCTGCCCCTCAAAGTCCTGGGCTCTCCAGTTTCGCCCAGGGGAGAAGCTCTGATGTGGGTGCCACCAGGTTTGGCTCCCTGGGTAACTACCCCTGTGCAGAGAGGCAATGCAGTTCTTGTTCTGGGCAATTCAAGAAGGAATCTCCCTGGCAGCAGTCCACCTAGCCGGAGAGGAGAACACAGCGGCAGATGATCTGAGCAGGCAGAGCATAGTCTCCCACGATTGGGAACTAGCTCAGGAATTCCTTCAAGAGATCTTCACCGTTTGGGGAACCCCTCAAGTGGATCTGTTCATGGCCAGTGTCATCCGGAAGTGGGAACTAGTATGCTCAAGAGAATTTCCCCCAGGAGGAGCTCTAGGAGACACGTTCGTAGTGGACTGGGAGTTTCCACTGCCATATGCATTTCCTCCAGTCCCTGTCATTCCTCACGTGTTCAGGAGGGTGAGAACGTTTGAGAAATCCATGATCCTAATTGCTCAGGAATGGGCCAGGAGAACGTATTACCCGGACCTTCTGGACATGTCCATCTGCCCTCTAATACTTCTTCCGCAAAGAGAGGACCTTCTCTCGCGAGAGGAGGGTCTGGTTCTCCATCCAGAGGTCAAGACACTCAATCCTTCATGCATGGTTTCTGAGAGGTTGAGATATAAGGATTGGGACCTCCGGGATGATGTAATGGAGATTTTACTTTCGTTCAGAAGGACAGCTTCAAAATCCTTATACTGCTGCTGTTGGAATAAATTCTGCAGCTAGTGTAGGGAAAAGGATGTGGACCCTTTTCAGTGCAATACAACCATGGTGTTTTACTTTTTGTTGAATTTAGCAAATCTGGGGCTCTAGATTGGAACAATAAAAGGTTATTTGGCAGCGCTTTCAAGCTTCAAGCGCACATCGGAAGAGTTATCTTATTTCAAGATGCCGTTAATCATTCCATTTCTTAAAGGGCTCATTAACGTGTTCCCTCCTACACCTTTTCAAGTATGATTTGGGATCTTATTCTTGTGTTGAAATTTCTGATGTGTGCCCCCTGTGAGCCACTCCATTCAAAACCATTCTGTTAGTTGCATTGACATTAGCCCGCAGTGTGAGCGAGTTTCAGGCCTTATCTAGTAAGCCTCCATTTACAATTTTTTTACAAGAACAGTTGTCCATAGGGTTTGCCAAAAATTGTTTCAGATTTTCTTTTATCCCAGAAAATCGTGCTTCCTACATTCTATCCTTATCCTCATCCTGGCAAGGAAGAGGAAAGGATACATATACTTGATCCCAGAAGGGCTTTGAGCTTTTACATTTCACGAATGGCGATAATACGTCAACATGACCAGCTTTTCATTGGGTACACTGGACTCAAGCTGGGGCTTCCAATTGCAAAACAAACTTTGTCCAGATGGATAATTCTTGCTATTACAGAATGCTACAGATTGGCCGGGAAAGATATCCAGAATGCCTGAGAGCTCATTTTACAAGAGGCATCGCAACATCTTCCGCTCAGCAAAGTGAGGTGCCTATAAAAGACATTAGCGTGGCAGCCACGTGGTCTACCATTCACACATTTACTAACCATTGCTGTCTGCATTCATCTTCTAGCCCAGAAGGAGGATTTGGGAAAGCTGTCCTACATTCTATCCATGTCAAATCTTAAGCTTTGGGAGTCTATCCAAAGATGAGGAATACGTGGGAGGACACAATCCATTTGAAGAACAAGTTACTTATCCATGGTAACGTTCTTACGATTATATTTTCCTCCCACGTATTCCTCATCGCCCCTCCCAACCTACCCCGCTGTAGAATTTCCAGGCATTACATTACGCTTTTTCAAAGTCTGGTGCTGTCTGGGACTTCTTGATGCTGGTATTTCTGCAAGAAGAAGGCGTAAAATCAGAACTGAAGCTAACTGGCGCTGTGCGTGCTATATATACCGATGATGCAGTCGACTCTGAGATGGAAGCCTTCAAGGGACATTAAGTCGACCGCATCGACTCACAGAGCCCTCTGCTGAAAATGTTTTCTGAAGAAGCTGACGCTAGTAGGGAAGATATCAAAAGATGAGGAATACGTGGGAGGAACATCAAATTGAAAGAACGTTACCAGGAGTAAGTAACTTGTTCTTCTCTCTTCTAATGTGTGTGTCACTGTTCCGGATCACTGTATTTGCAAACCATCCATCTGTTTGTCAGTGTCAATAACCAAGCCCAAATACTCACTTTTTTTGTGTTTCTGTTCACAATATCCCTATAACTGGGGCCAGGCAGAGGCAGTATGTTGCATACATGACAGGCGACAGTCACCCACTTACCCAGCATTGTAAGAATGTTTGATTTTTCAAATGAGCTGAGACATAGGCAGATGGAGTGCAGTTTTTCAACCCAGTCTGTAGATTGCCAGATTTTTGTGTTAGAATCCTGGAGTCGTAAGACGTTATGCGCTTTAAGAATACATTTGTAGGATTAGATGTTCTCTCTGTACCACGTATGACCCCTATGTGTACATTTATTCTGAGCCAATGAGACAATTGGCTCTGCCTGACCAGTGTGCACAGTCACCTTCACTGATCTACAGCATGGTTTGTCATTGGGTGGCACAGTAACGAGGTGTCAAGCCTTTTGCTATGTGACATTATATTGGGCACATTTCTTTAACATTGCTGTGATAAGTGATAAGTGTGGGAGTGACTTTATCTTTAGGTTTACTTATTTATTGGGCACACATTCCAATAGGCACTATAGCTCAAAGCAAAATGTCTATGCGCCCTTTGTGTCTCCTCTCTTGTAAAGGCCATGTTAATTATGTTCTAACACGAACGAAAGATTTTCGATTTGTGTGCTTTATTTCAGCATGGACATATCTTGTTAAGTCACTCAATATATTCCATGACTGCAAAGCACATTTTTTGACACCATTATCTAAAATTATTGTGCCATAATGCCAACACACACATTTGATAGTTTTTTCTAACTTATTCGACAGCGGAGCAAGCAGGAATATGCAACCATGATTAGAAATAATAATATTGCTTACCTTTGATACCCTAATATTCTTTAGGTTATAACTGGTTTTCTAACTTGGCCATTGACAGAGAACATTACCATGCTGAGTCACTGCAGCTGCCAGCCTAACCTATTGCACGGGGCCTGGTGAAAGGTCTATACCCTCTGATGGTTGAATGTGGCCTGTTTGAAGTATGTGGGCTGTATCACCAGCAGCCCGTAGTTCCCAGCTCTACCAGGACACAACAGTCCCCCTTGCACCCTTATTGCCAATCTCAGCAGAGTGGCGTGTGCCAGAAAAGGCTTGTTGAAGAACCAATGTGGGGAAGTTTGAACGACTCCTCACTTTTCTATGTCATGGGGTCAACACAGATTTCTTTTCCAGGGCATCTTTGCCCAGCAACAATGTTAAGACGGATTTCTGAACTCTGACCTGGTGGGCAGAGGTGCAGAAGGCCAGCCTAGTTTCTTGGAAAAGGGTAACCTTCTGGACAAGCCAGACCAATCAAGGTAGCTATGGCGGCAGCATTAAAGACCTCAATGAGCACACAGAGCAAAGGACACTTACAAATCACTCCCAGTCAGGTGTAGATACATTAAAAATACAAATACATTTATTTAAAGGCCTTTGATTTTCAACACGCAATCAAATCACAGTAATACGTTTAAACCAACACAATACTATCTAAATACATATATACAAGACCAATGGGGTCTAAAGGGTTAATGCACGAAATGGGTCCACAACCTACAAGGGGAAGGAAACAGGCAGTACAAATAGTCTTTAGTCCCTTCTGCATTCAACACACTCCTAACTAAGAGGCCGTCCAATCGCTAAGAAGAGTGAAGCTTATTGCTCAAATGTACTTGCACTGCTGGCACACGCGGTAGTTCAAAATGGGCAAAATGGGGTCTCTTCAAGGGTCTGTAGCTGCTCAGGAAAGTGGGTGAGGTGATGATGAATAGGTTCCCACTATTCGAGGAGGGCCTGCACTTGAGGGCAGAGTTTATTCCAAGAGTTGGGAATTGTTTGCTAGTTCGCACTAGCAGTGTAAAGGAGACAGGGGCCCACAGGGGCCACTCGTGTGTAGAAAAGGATGGATGCGCTAGGGGCCACCGGTTAGGGTTGCAATTACTCACCGAGCCCTGCCACACTCCGGACCAAACTTCAGCAGTCGAGTCCCCTTTGGTTGCAGGTTCAAATGCGGAAATCTCGCAGCTCTGCGGCTTTCAGCGACAAAGTTACATTGTTGATTCCCCTATGGGACAGTGGCGATTTCTCCGCTCCTGGTGGATGGATCAGGCCAGTTCCACTGCAGCAGGCTTCAGGGCACAGAGGACCACAGCTGCAATGAACTTGCAAAGTTCGTCACCAGGGCTGGGCGACACAGCAACCGCGTAAACTCTGGTTCAGGCGCACTCACTTTACTACAGACCTGGGTACGCCAAGTGTACGAAATCCGGTGTGAGAGTGCTGTGTAGACAGATCTTGCAATGTGACAAGTTCCAAGGACATCTTCGAAACGGCAGCGGTATCAGAGCCCAACGTCCGCGCAAGCTGGTCAGTCCACTGGATGGCCCAGGGACACTTCCGAAAAGGCTTACTTGCAGGTTAAGATGAAGGTGCAGAGAATAGTTCGTCCCACTATTCCAAGGGGTCGAAGCGCCTTCGCAGACCCTATAGGACGATCAGATGCAGAGGGGTCCAGCAGGATGACAGCGGGCTCAGGGTGCCAAACCTTCCAGCGGGTCACCAGCGGTTCCTCGACTCGGCGTCTTCGTTTTAGGATACTTGGATCGTATCCTTCATTCAGTGAGAACTCCAGCGGTTGACGTGGTATGTGTGTTTGGGGCCTTCTCTTATCCAGAATCTCCTTCGCGCCAAAACGAAGATGACCCAATGGGAGATCTGTTCACATACAGGCACACCATACGTGGACCAATCAGGACCACGGTGGTCCCAGGCATTCACAGCACTTCAGACTCTTTGGCACCCAGGATGTGTATTGGAACCAGACGTTCCAGCCCACATCCTGGAGTCACACACACAAGGCATGCAGAAGCCCGCGAAAGCCTAGTGATTCGCGGGAAAATGCATGCCCAAATAAGGACTGACCTCGGTCGGCTCGACTTGGGGCGGGTGAAGGGGCAAGATGGCCAAAGGACAGGACAAAGAACCTTGTGTCGTGGTCATTTTTGAGCCAGGCCACCTAACCGTGCCAAACGCGATAATTGCGGTTTACCTTGCAAGAACGGGTTAAAAATTTGCGAAATGATAAGCTGCCACCAGCCCTGTCCAAGGCACATCTGCACTTCTCCTAAAAAATCCTTCGAGAGTATCTAGGGCCTTTGGAAATGACTAGACCCAAGTGCACTGTAATGTAAGGTACATTGTACACTTGATACATGTTGCAGAAAAGTTGCAACATGGACAAGCACTAAGGCAAATAAAGGGGGTCATTCTGAGGTTGGTGCTAAGGGAACAACGATGCCGGTAAAGGAATACCGGCATCGATTACCCCTACGGGCTATTCTGACCAGCCCGACCGCTATTAGCGGCATCCTAAAGTACGATGCCGTTAATAGCAGTCTGGGCGCGGGCACAGGACCCACCATACCGGCAATAGTGGCATGCCGTAAACTACAGTAGATCACAAGTGAAGCAGACATTCAAATAACGGCTTCATGAAAGCGGAAACAGTGGTTACCGACATGCTCTAAATACTGGCATCGCCGACCTACCGTAAAATGCCCTTAGCAGTGTTCACAACTGCCACAGGTGCACACAATCAGCACAGGTGGAGGCAATGGAGTCTGGCCCAGTACAAAAGGAGCACACCCACACACCACACCCCCTCCCACACCAAGATGATTCCAATAGTAGTAGCATTACTGGAGCTGGAGGACATGCTTGCATTGTTACAACATAAACAACAACAACAGCAGCCACCACAGAGGAGGAGGGTGAGACAGGGGCAGCATGCCCAACCAGTGCAGCCACCGTTACCATGCCGGCAGTCTCCAATCCCTCGCATCAGAGCCAGTCTTTTCAACCTAACCCCTGTGCAGATCCACACCCTGTACAGTCTGGACTGGGACACCATCACCACCATAGTGGACCTGATACACGATGACATAGTGGGCCTCATTGAAATACGCACCGCCATCCCCCCCATCTACTGAAGGTGGTGTCTGTGCTCCACTTCCTTGCCACAGGCAACTACCAGCACACAGTGGGGCACATGCATGGCATATCACAACCTTTATTTTCCTGGATACTGAACCAAGTGCTGGATGACCTCCTCAAGCACACAAGGGACTACATATCTCTACCACGGACTCCCCAGGAGATATTTGATACAAAAGTTGGCTTCCATGCACTGGCAGGCATGCCAAATTGTGTAGGTGCCCTCGACTGCACCGATATGGAGTTGGTGGTGCCGCATGCCATGGAGGTGGTGTACCATAAATGCAAGCAATACCACTCCATCAATGTGCAGATGGTATGCGACGCCAGCAAGATCATCACACATTGTTGTGCCCGATATCCCGGATCAACTCATGACTCTATGGTCCTGCGGAACTCCACGCTACCACGCTTCATGGAGCGACATGCTGGACAACGTGCCTGGCTGCTTGGTAAGTTGCATGACTGGCACATGGCATTGAACTGGGGGGAGAGATGCACACACCACCATGCTGACAATGTTGATGTGACTGCACGATGTGCACATCACCGAACACGGTTCCCCAAAGCATCACAAACGGTACATGACACCCAAATCCCATAGGAATGACACCTATCACTACATAACTAACAGGAAACCACCCCACATCCCACAACACGTGCACCACTCATCAGCGGCCCTCACCCTCCGTAACGCCATCCTGCATCTTGCAGTGCATATGCACTATGTTGTTGTCTCCAGCATATCACCACACAGGACAGCATCCCTGTGAGTGCATCAAGCTGAACCTACTAGGGAATCCACTGTCTGGCACAGGGCCGGCACACTCACAGGTGTGCTGCATGTCACCATGGGAATGATCAACCCTGATTGCCCAATATTGCACAGACTACTGCCAACGCTCCCTCTAAGTAAATCTGACAGTACACAACACCTCACTAATTTGACACTAACACAGCTGTATGCGTACACGATGCATGTGGAACAAGACATCAGTGCACACCATGTATCATCCTGAAGATGCAACCCACACCATCAGTCCATGGCACAGTACACATTGAGGGACGGAAAAAGGCCTCAATACATCCAGGGACATGTGCATGTGGCCAACGTAAACCTGCAGGCATGTGTGACTAGTACAGCTGCCCATCATGATTCGCCTGACATTTACCTTTAAATGCCACTCATGCAGGTGATAGTGGCTATCCCTTGAAGCCGTGGCTCCTCACCCCTGTCCGAAATCCACAGACAGGCAGAAGGAGGTCTACAATTGTTCCCATACCTGTACCCGTGTGGTCATCGAGCAGACCTTTGGCCTGTTGAAGGCACAATTTTGCTGCCTCAGCCGGTTGGGTGGGGCACTCCTCTAGAGGCATGAGAAAGTGGCCAAGATCATCATGGCATGTGTCATGCTGCACAATATGTGCATCTGCCAGAACGTGCCCCTATCCCCTGACATTGAACTGCTACCAGCTGGTGATGATGAAGGGGAAGAAGATGTGGCCGGACATCATTGCAGTGTGGATGCACAGGAGGGACGTGCTGTGCACCAGTCAGTGATTGCACAATATTACTGACACACATGGCAGCAGATGGTGACATGATGGTTGACAGAGGGCACTGGGTGTGGGGGTACACTGTAAATGAATAAATGACACATGCGCAATGATGAATGTCCACTCAGGTCTTGTTTTTCACACAACCGGTGCATTAAATGTAACAATGTAAACGTAAGTGCAAAATCCCTCCACCACCCTCACCCCCACCCCCTCACCCTACAACTCCCCCACACACCCTCACCCCCTCCCCCCACAACTCCCCCACACACCCTCACCCCCTTCCCCTCCCCCCACAACTCCCCCACACATGTCCCATTGAGTCTCCAAAGCCTACAAGAGGCTGCTCTGACGATTAATTGGCACTCCCTGGTCCAGGGGGAGGCATGTCTTACCGGCGCAGGGTACGTGCCAACCTGCGGAGTGGGCTTGTTTGTGTAGAACTGGAGGAAGACGGTGTGGCTGCTTGCTGTGATTGTGTAACGGGATGCCCTGCCTCCATGGCATCCGCTATGCGGCCTAACACCTGCCGGAGGGCCTGAGACCTCCTCGCAGAGGCGGCTGGTGTTGTCAGCGAATGATTTGGCCATGGAGGCAGTGTTGTCTGTGATGGACCTGCCTAGAGCGGATAAGTCCTGACACCACTCCTGTCTGGCCAGTCTCTTGTCCCGGACAAACTCCCGCACAAGGGCAGTAAGCAGGTCAGACCGCTGCAGCCCTGCGGGTGCACCTGGGAGGTAGTCCGTCCCTGGCTGTCCTGCCCAGCCTGCTCAGCCTCCATAGTCATGTAAATTGGACTGAAATGTCCCTCTGTCTGCTCTTGACCAGACTGCTCCGGGGTGGTGGCGTGCTCTGTATCGAGGGACGATACTTGGGGGGGATGCCGGTGGAGTTGGGGTATCGAAACATCGATCCTCCATGGGCACCCAGATGTCGTCCTGTGTGTCCTCCACAGCCATGGGTGCCGTGGCTGCCACCTCCCCAGCCAAACTCAACTCCTCGGATTGTGGTGCCTCGCATGAATCATCAGGATGGCCAATGGGTGGTGGTGGTGCTTCGCCCTCTACGGGCCTTGGTGGCACCGGTGTAATGGGTACCTGGGGTGGCTTGCCTGTTGGTACATGCCGCCCCCTGGGTTGTCCCCTCGAGGTCAAAGGCCGGTTGCTGTCATTCCGGGACCTCTTCCGGGGTGTGGCCTGTGCAGGGGTTGCGTCCTGCCCATCGCTGTCATGGTCAGTGCCTGTGGAGGTCGGAGAGAGGGACGGCATGAGTGATGTTTTGATAGGCATTGTACATACATTAGGACAATTGTTCATACACACAATTGGGGTTAATAGGCATTTGTTGTTGGATGAGCACGTTCTTTGATACATTGGTGGTTTATGCAGGCATACGTCGGTGTCACTCATGTTGCCCAAGAGCAGTGCTATCTGACATGCGTAGTATTTTGGCCATGCACGCTGTGTGACTCATGGCATTTACATCTTTGTGTGGTATGTGTCATGTACGATATTGCCTTGCACCAGGCTTCTGGATGTGTCTGTAATGCGTCAGCCTACTTTGCTGGGAGTGTGTGTGTGTGTGTGTGTGTGTGTGTGTGTGTGTGTTTGTGGGACCATGGCTTGACTCTTTGAACTGACATATTGGTTGACCTTCATCAGATTTGGCATTGCAGTGTTTACTTTGGACACTCACCTCCATCGCCCGATGTTGTGGCGCCACACTCCATCTCGCCAACACCTTCAATGCCTTCCATCCCTATCATGCTGGCGCAGATGTCCTCTCATGGGGTGAGCTTGATCGGGGAACTGGGACCTCCTCCTGTTCCCATGGCCTGGTTGCGGTTCACTGAGAGGATGTTTCTTACCCTTAATCGCAGGTCGTCCTAGCACTTGCAACATTCTTTAATCGTGCGTGGGGTGTTCCCCACAGCACTGACCTTCTGGGCAGCAAGTGCCCAGATCTCTTTCTTCTTAAGTGCTGCCTCTCTCTTTATGTTGTTTGAGAACACAAAGGCAGCAGGCTCCTGCAGTGTGTCTACCAGCAGCTGCAGCTCATCCTCATTGAACCTTTCTTTCCGCTGGCGGGCAGCTGCCTTCTTCAGGGCCTTGGGCATAGTAGTGTTAGAGGTGGATCTTTTCCAAAAATCAGCAGAGTCCCAGGGGTCCTAGGTGGTGAGAATGGCAATGGATTGTGTTTTTAAAGATGGCCGCCGTGCTCCTTCCCGTTCCTGTGTGATGACGCTACTTCCAGTTCTGCTTATTAGCAGTGACCGTAAATAGCGGTGACCGTTATTAGCAGTCACCGCTATTTACCGTCACCGCTAATGACGCATTGGACAATGTCGGTAGTGTTACCTGCGCTATGCTTGATGCCGCTAAGGGCATTTTGGGTGCCTTTAACGACATGGTGCAAATGACCTTACCGGCATGGTGTAAAGCTCATGCCCGCAAAGTGGTAATAGTCCTCTATTAGCGGACTGGTGACAGCCCGGACACGCTATTTACGCCATGCCGGTAAGGGACGTTACTTACCTCCAAACTCGGAATGAGGGCCAAAGTCTCCCAGTACCAACTGTCTTTAAGGGCATGTCAGTTTCCCTATAAAAAGTGAGCGAAAAGCCCGGGGGAGTGCAGCAAAAGGCTGTGCTCCTCTGGTGAAGTCAGATTATGTTGTTGAAACATCAGCA
This sequence comes from Ambystoma mexicanum, assembly GCF_040938575.1. Lineage (NCBI taxonomy): Eukaryota > Metazoa > Chordata > Amphibia > Caudata > Ambystomatidae > Ambystoma > Ambystoma mexicanum. The sequence continues at coordinate 1,350,359,213 of NC_090922.1, read as the reverse complement.
AAAAGTTGGGGGGCACCCAACTGGAGGTGTTAGGCAGAATCCTGTGCAGTGCCCTTAGGGACCACTACACACAATTAAGACTACAAGTGTAATACAAGTTCACCTTTGGTACAAGCCTGTACTACACTGTTAAAGTGGTAGCAGTAGCGGAGCAGTCAGACTTATCTCAAGAGCAAATGAGCAGTAGTACAAATTACACAAAGGACCACAATTACTGTGACTCAAGCAAACACTGACTCAAGGTTGTTGGTTGAAGTAAAAGTACATTTATGTCTATACCATCTGTTTGCAAAACACTTCACTTTAATTAAATTAAAACCACATATAAAATACACTATACACAACCAATTCTCTTTGTGCAGAACAACTCAGGTAATTACCTTATGATTTGACAGACCGGTGTTATGAAACAAAAGGTGTTACCGGGAATACATATACGATCAAATTTTTGACAGTAATGACAGTTCGGTCTTAGTAAAGATACACGTATCCGAGGGAAGAAATGTTACCGGAGTTAAAACACACTTAGCACCTAGGTTAACAAAGGAGATTTGGGGACAAAAATCATAGGCAATACAGGCAGACAGAATCAGAGAACACTTTATGACAAGAAGATAAAAGTCAATAGGCCTGCGCCAGTGTCAAGTGGAACCGGGTTCCTGTTGTCGAGGATCACACAGTCAGATAGTTCACAATTGAAGATTGCCATTAGTACTTGGATATTGTCAACAGAGGAAGCAAAAGTTATAAGAGGGAAGGAAGACAAGGGCAAGCCTTGGATGAGGAGAAAAGGGTTCACCCTAGTTCCTCGAAGCTGGACACAGTACCTTATTCTTTGAAGAAGCTGGTGCTACAGCAGTTGTTCCTGGTAGTTTCCTGCAGACTCACGGTTCCTCGAGCTTCCGTCGTGGAGACAAGAAGGAGGACGTCTGGAGAGATCTGCACTACCCAGGGATGAGGCCAGCAGCAGCGATGGTGAATAAAAGCTTTGCTCCTTTAAAACAGAAGAGGCTCTACAGATGGCTATCCGGATCACTACAGCAGTGTGCAGCGATTACGACCACGAAGAGGATCCTCTGGCTGTGAAAGATGAGCTGGTTGATCCCACCAGGCTCAAGGGAAGAAGACTCCGGACTGGATCTTCTTTTGTCATTGAAGGGTAGATAGCTCAGGACTGCAGCAGGGCTCCACCGGGACTCGGTAGTTGCAGCAGCCGTCTTCTTCTTCGCTTTTCTTCGGTTCCTTGCAGTTCCAGTGGCGACTCTGACTTCCAGCCCAAGAGTCCTGCCTTTTATGTGAAAATCCCCCATTCACACAGCCTGGCCATCAATTACACAGCAGGGGGTTGTCCGGCCCGGACAACCACCTTAGCCAATCATGCCAAAGTGCGACTTGGGTTTCTAAGAATACCCCGTGTAGCGGGTGACTACACCCCTCCCTCACATACAGCCCACCTAGACACCCAAGCGCCAAGAGGAGGGCTTCTTGGAAGAAGCCTGCCAAAAGACGGTGAACAAAGGAGGCAAACCTGGTTTGCTGCGCAAAGTAAAACACAAGAAGGACTTTAACAAAAAGAAATGGTGAATAAACCAGACCGGAGCCAAAAGAAAGAGTATTTGGTCAAACCGGTTTATGTTTGAGGCTACTATGATAGCCTGGAACAGTACCATGTTTCTATAATATAATCGTGGTAGAAAAGTTAGGGTAGATACCACTGCCACCAGCCAAGTCTGAATATTAAAAGAGCAAAACAAAGCTCAGAGAGGCACAGACAAAAATGGATAGGAGTTAACCCTTTCCAGTACTCCATGTAAGATGGGGTGTACTGGGTCTGTAGTTTTAAATGACTATGGGCCTCATTACGACCCAGGCGGTAAGGGTTTTACGGCGGCGTTAACAGCGCCGACCCTTACCGCCTGAGTACGAGGTCCCTTAGCGCCATGGCGGACTTAACACCTGCTTTTAGCAGGTGTTAAAATCCATGGCGCTAAGGGACCATGGAGTTAATTACGCCACCGTAATTTACGGTGGCGTAATTAACGCCTTCCCCACTCCCATTATGCCCTATGGGGCAAAAATGGGAATGGGGAAGGGTAAATGGGGATTGGGCACTTACCGCCCCGCCAAGGTCGGAATGGGGCGGTAAGTCCGCCAACCACCATGGCGTAAACGTAGTTTACGCCATGGTGGTAAAGTCACGGCCCAGGCGGTAACTTACCGCCTGGGTCGTAATGAGGCCCTATGTAAAGTAAATGGCAACTTTACCTGTTTTCTGGGGCCCAGTAGTCAGCCCCAGAAAATGGAGTCAGTGGGAAGTCTCAAAGACAACCCTGTGTCACTGCACTGAGGGTGCTGTGTAACGCACATAAAAAGTGGGGTTCATGGAGTGGTGTCCTCTGGAGCCCACTATTACACAAACAGTAAAAATACACATGGCAAAACACATGTAAGAGTGGGAAAAAGGCTCACACTCTTACCAAGTGGAATAAATAAACTCCAAAAATCCAGCAAAGCTGCTGGGGGACTCACTAGCTGAGGGAAATTGGCCATAGAATGAGAATTCTCCCTAACAGGAGGGAAACTTACACATAAATGGGAATCTTTCCTAACAAACATTAAACTTTTTCTCAATAGCTTTCACCAGTAGATGAGTGGGCATACATGTCACAATGCCTGAGTAGCATGTTGCAGTCACATGTCTGGACAGGATGCTTCAGGTAGTCACAGCATTGCTAGAGCAAGATGCTGGCTGGCTTGGTGTAGCCAGCCTGGGTGTGCTTTCTTAGAGTGATATGGCATGTTTTACTGTCAAATCCAACAGGAGTAAGTTATTATTTGGTAATACTGGCATCTCCCTTTATATAGCCTTAATGTACATGTACGGGCGCAGCCAGCATTAAAATGTTTTTTTATACTGGTATATATCTTTTCCCCACTTGGAATTTAGGAAAATTGCACGTCCCAGAATTCCAAGCAAAAACAAGATTGGATGGGTTTCTCGCACATGGTCATGGGAAACATTAGGGCGCTGCTCTGTAAGGCAGTATTAATGTGGGCCTTGAAGTACAAAAGTTCAATAGATTTACCAAGTGCAAAAGGTATGTATTCAAGTGCCTAATTGGTAGGAGCCAATCTGACAGCCTAGGGTGGCAAAATTCCTTGCACAGGCCCTGCTGGAAAGGAAGGTAGGAACTATGTTAGTACACACCAAATACAGAGGCCTTCTACTAAAGTCATCACAGGTTTGCGCTGTCTCAATGAACTGGAGAGGGTTCAAGCAACAGTCTGTAACAACGGGTGCAAGCTGTCTCTGCGGTTGTGTAATTTTAGAATCTTCACTTGAGGATGGTACTAGCTGGTGGCAGAGCCAGGTTTTGATGCCAGGGGGTGCGAAGTGCTCCTCCAGGTGCACTGCACCGGTCAGATAAGAGAGGGGTCGGCTCACTACCATTTGGTAAAGTACAAGATGATAAGCTGCACGAAATGCCTCAAAAAGAAAAAGAAATAACAGTAAAACTACCCTAACAAAATGCATTACATACGCTGCAGAAGTACAAGCTTCCCTCACTGTTGGATGCAGCAGTGCCAGGGAAGGAGCAATGCAAGTCTCCTTTTTGACACTGAACAAGTAGAGAGAGGATTGTTAAGGTCAGTGAAAACTTCAACGCACAGGAAGTCAGCACCAATGCAGGATGTACAAACGCACACAGACTGGAGAGAGGGATCTAGAAGACATTTTAGATTGGGAAGGGGAGTCACAACATATCGAACGGGCATATCCGCACTCCGCAGCACAAGTGGCATCAGTACCACCCGGTGGTGAAGAACCCCAAGAGATCAGATGAGCAGCTGGGGGAGCACGGGCTGAACACCACCCCTAATCGGGTGCATGCCCATTAAGTGACCATGCAAGGCCCGGGAGAGTAGTAGGAGTGTGAGTACTTCTCCCCGGCACACTCAATATCATGCCTGCCTCCCCCTCTCCATCTCCACTACCATGAGGCCTAATGCAAGCTTGGGCCTGGGCGGTGGAGCCGACGTGGAGTGAGGGAGCCCGCAGCTTGGTGATAAACTGCTTTTTGAGGCCTCCTCGTTCCTCGTTCTGCTTTTTTTGGACAAACTGCCTACAAGACGGCCCCTGGCACAGCGAGGAAGGGGCCTGTCCATTCTTTTATTTTGCCATTTGCATGCCTCCTGAAGCCGTTGGTATGCTGTGCCCCGTAGAAGACCTGGGTTTAGAAGGGAAACGATAAGTGAGACTGGCCGCCGCTGAGGCTCCCGGACGCCGTTGAATCCCTTCTGGGCCTGGACTGGGCGCAGACGTATATCTGCGGTCCATACTCCTTTGGCCCCCTTGATTTCCTCACCCTTCCAGGCAATGTACCCGGGCGGGGTCATCTAGCTGTCCCTATGGGATTTTACTCCCTGTGTATCTTCTCAACTCAGTTATTCTTCACCACCTTGCTCATGGTTCCTGCTTTCCCGCTACAGCGCCTCTTTTTTATGAGGTCAGGATTTCCAGACTGCAGCTATGTATCCTGCTTTGAAATCCTACACTTCACCCCGTAAATGACATTGATACTCTGCTATGGTGTGCTCCGTCCTACCTGCACCCATTGTGTGACTCTGGAACCCACTGACTTGCTTTGGAAGTGTTTGGGGTGTGCTGACTTCCTTCACCCATTGGCTGTCTTCGGATCTTCAATATGAAGTGCTGCCTCCTGCACCCATCGATTGACATTAGAGCCTGCGCTTTGATGTGCATGTCCCACCTGCACCTTCAAGTTTACTAATATGATGCCAGACTATGTACACCCACCTATTATGGTCTCTTACTTGCTTGCACATCTGATGTAGCCCCTTGTAACATGAGGCGCGGCTTTTGCAGACTGTGCACACCTACCTATTACGTACATCCTCTTGCTCGTTTGCACATCTGAATTAGCATCCCATAACATTAGGCAAGGCTTTAACAGACTGTACATACCTTTCTTTTACGTTCTCTTGTTTGCACATATACTATGGTCCCCCACAACACGAGGCAAGGCTTTTATCAGACTGTTCACAACTACCTACCTACTTGTCTTGCTTCTGCACATCTGAGGGATGTTCTTGTGCCTATTGTCAAATGCAACTGACCTAATCTGTAACCGCAACCTTAAATGTAATTTATGTAACTGTAATCTTAAATCTAAGCACCTAGATACCTAAGGATTAAGTGTGCTATACAAATGTAAAAAAAAATATATAGTGCCAGGAAGGTGTTATGGATTGAGGCACTATGAGGGAATGCAGCACAGAGGTAGAGACCTCAGATAGAACAATGGATGTCAGTCCTGGCAGGATGTGATAAGAGGACATAGCGAGGGCTGAGGGCAGGAAAATAAGGACCAGGGCAGGCCCGGCGTGTGCGCAATCTTGGGCTGAGACTGTGCACAAGTCAGTATATATGATCATTGTCTGAGAGTATGCTCAGGCATGCAAACACTACCTCACAGTAGCGGGCCACAGAGTTCAGACAGTATGCACAATCATGGCTCGAGCTCATGAATGTACTCATTCTGAGAGTGTGCACAGGCCAGAAGACTTCACAGCTCACCATCTGACAGGGCTCACTCATGGGACAGTGTGCTTGCTCACTAGCTGAGAACTAAGATGCCGAGGCCAGTATGTACACTCCACACATGGTGCATAGGCAACTATGTGCAATCTTGCCCTGGGGACTCAGAGTGCAGTGTACACAATCAAGCCTCTGTATCAAAAATGCTCCTTGTGTGCCGCCTCTCTGGGTTATGAAAACTGTAAAATATACGGTTTGCAAGAGGCGGTCATGGATTTCCACTGGGGAGATAAAAATACTTCACAGACACCAGAAAATCAAAAGAGACTGGGGATCAAGAGAAGGGAGATCTCCTTTGCTTCCCTAGTTTGTTGCTGAGCGCTTCCTTAATCGCCTTTTTAAATGGCTCAAACATAGTTTTTTTTCCTCAGAAATAGTAGATTTCCCCATATGCTTCTTCGTGGCTTTTTTTCAGGGGTAAATAACTGTAGGATTCCAGGTCTGTGCCCACGTTTCTGTGTTTCTCTAATCTTTTTCCCATGGTTACTGTCTAAATCTTCTTGTTCCCAGCATCTACAATAGTAATGTCACCAAGCCACAGCATGCTTGCTCACTGCCAACTTGCCAAGTCTTCCCTGTGCTCATTACCAGCGCCCTGGGCTCTGCACGAAACATACCGCAGCTGTGCAGACTTGTGCTCCAGCCTTGACCCACAGATCACAGGGCCTGCTGAAAGAATGCCTCACTAGGGCACTTTCAGGCAGAGGTACGTTTTGGTGAACACTCCAACATGTTCTGCAGCGCTTGCACCAATAGTCAGTAAGGAGTGCATATAAATCTAGGACCTGTATTGCCAAATATTGGTGAATGCTTCCAAATTAGTCTCTGCAGGGTTTCCATCCGATTTCTGTTGAAAGTACCCTGGCACTCGCACTTCATGCACACATTCCACTCATGGCTTCTGAACACATACACTTTCAGTGCGGTTTTAGTTACGTGAGTTGCAAGTAATTTGTTTTAGACGTGTACACATTTCAACTTTTACTTTATCCTAGAATTAAAAAAGCTTTACGAAGGAGCGCTGGTATGTCATGGACGTATGTAAAACGAGCCTTAGCTAGCAGTGGACGCGTTCTACGTTGTAAAACTGGAGCAGAACCCGCCATTCCGTTGCTTGTGTAAGAAAACAGCCAACCACCCATCGTTTCCGGCACTGGACTTCCAGGGCCATAATGGTGTATTAACTCCTGCTTAACTGGGAGGCCCTTCCCCAGTCGAGCTTCTTCCCCTATTAATACCCTGCCTCCCTGTTAGGCAGAATTATATGCAGTACCCTCTGGGAACACTACACACAAGAGTAAGTGAGCAGTACAAATAGTTACACAAAGGACAGCAATTACTATGATTCAGGCAAACACTGACTCAAGGTTTCTAAGTAAAAGAATATATATTTATTTACTCAACAGTTGCATAACATTTCACTATTCTAAGCATGTAAAAATCAAAATCATAAATACACCACACCACTTCCCTTAAATTCCAGACAAGTTAAACTCACAAAATGAAGTGGGAGCAAAATGGCACGCCAGCAATTTAAAAGGGAGGGAAAGACAAAGTTATCAGGAATTAGGCAAAACCAATAGGTAAGTATTCTGAGCAGTTGAACAAGAGGGACTACAGTGAGTAGATCAGCTAGAAAAGGCTTAGGGCCAAAGACAATAGGTCAAAAGTCTTTTGCTCAAGATCACACAGTTCAGGGTAGTTTGCGGTAAAGTTCGTGGCACAGATTCCGGATGAGGTTGGTTGTTAGAAAAGTTAGTTCAAAGAGAAGAGGACAAGTCCTCGGATTGGAGAAAGATTTCAAACGCTTTCACCGCAGCTGAGCGAAACGCACAACCAGATTTGCACAGTACCTTAATACGAAGAGGGGGCTGTAGCTGAGGCAGACGTTTCTGGTAGTTCCTGCAGGCTCTCGGTTCCTGAAGCGACTGTCGGACTGATCAGAAGTAGGAAGACTGGAGTGCCCTGCACTACCCAGGGAAGAAACCAACAGCAGCGGCAAACAACAAATAAAAGGTGCGCTCCTTAAAACCCAAGCAGGGTCCGACCTTCCTGGCTATCCGGCCCACTATAGCTCTGTACAGCGAATTTAACCAGAGGAGGGGTCCTGGCTTGTAGTTTGGGTGAACTAGTTGGTTCCACCAGCTCAAGGGAAGAAGTTTTCCTGGAGGATCTTCTCTGTCGTCGGATTTGGATATTCGGACCTGCAGCAGGGCTTCACTGGGCGGTTCAGTCGTTGTAGGGGTCCTCTTCTTCCAGTTCCTCATTGGTTCTTTCATTCCAGTGGCGACTCTGCTCTTCCAGTCCCAGAGACCTGCTTTTTATGCAGTTATCCCCTATTCATAAAGCCTGGCTGTAAATCACACATCAGGGTGGCTGGCCTGGCAAGGCCAGTCCCTTTAGCCAATCAGACATGAGTGCGACTTTGGTTACTAAGGCAACTCATGGCAGGGGTCCGAAGATCCCTCCCTCACATCCTGCCCATCTAGACTATCGGGCGCTTGAAGGATGGCTTCTGTGCAGAAGCCCGCGAAAAGACAGCGAACAAAGGAATCATCCCCGGTTTGGCGCGCAGAGTAAAACACAAGAAAGACTTTAACAAAAAGAAATGGCAAATAAACCCAGCCGGAACCAAAATAAAATGTATTTGGTCAAGCGAGTTTATGTTCGAGGCTACTATAATAGCCTGGAACAATACCACGTTTATATAATATAATCGTGGTAGGAAAGTTAGGCTACCAGCCAAGCCTTAGTGTTAATGGAGCAAAACAAGGTTCCAAGAGGCACAGACAAAAACAGATAAGAATTACCCTTTCCAGTACTCCATGTAACATGGGGTGAACAGGGTCTGCAGTTTTTAGTGACTATATAAAGTTAATGGCAACTTTACCTGTTTCTGGGGGACAGTAGTCGGCCCAGAAAAATGGAGTCAGTGGTAAGTCTCAAAGACAACCCTGTGTCACTGCACTGAAGGTGCTGTGTAACACACACAAAAAGTGGTGCACATGGAGTAGGTGAGGCTCCAGTGCTCAAGATCACACAAACAGTGAAAATACACTCAGCAAAACACATGTAAGAGTGGGAAAAAGGCTCACACTCTTACCAGGTGAGAAAAATAAATCCTAGAAATCCAGCAAAGCTGCTGCAGGACTCAGTAGGTAAGGGAAATTAACTATTTGTGAGAATCCTGCTTACTACTCCCTCATCATAAGCCGAGCAGAAGGGTACCTATCCCATAATCCCAGCTAAAAAAAGGATTTGAAATGTGGATTACAGTTTACTATTGATGCCACTAATGCCAGACTTAAGTTGCACGAACATCTCTCTGATGTCTCGAAACTCCTCAGTTTCCTTCTGAAAGCAAGCATTATCTACCACTGATGTTGGACATGCCTGGGAATGCACTTTGATTTACTTTGAGTCAGATGTCTGAGAGATGTACCCCTGCTTGAACCAGCACTTCAGGTTCATGAAACCATCTGAATTGAAAGAAAGCAATCATGAAATAGAAGGCGCTCCATTTTTAATTGTTCAATGACTCCACGTTATTATGTGCATATGGCCATCTGCATATGACTAACCAATAGGAAGAACACCAACTTTGCTTTGGGTCCAGAACACTTTGGCCTGCTCAAATTCAGATGTGTCTCATAATGCTGCCTTCAGTGAGGCCACCATCAGTGCACCAGCAGCACTACCCCGAAGAGCAGGACCCTTTGGGCACCCATAAATTCTCACCTGATCCTTCATGCTCATAGACAGCTAGAGCACCAACGTTCGCCGTTGCGCGGGTTGTATAAAATAAAGTGGCCACGCCCAGGCTCGGGAGTGCACTGGGAACCCGACCAGTGAAGTCCTGTGTCCAGTGTCTCATATCATGTATGGTGGGCAAGGCCTTACCGCAGGGTTCCAGGGGGCTAACAGGAACATCACATTGGTGACGAGGATGCTGCTGGGCAGGGAGTTAACATTCCGACAATTTATTTTGCATTGGTAATGGTTTCCGACGCCTGTCAGAAGCATTAACCCTTGTGGGGACAGTTCCACCACCATTTTGAAATCCTACAGTTGCTGCTCCACGTGTGGAGTGCCCGTGCGACGTAAGGATCATTTTTGCAGCCCACAAGGGCTAGAATTTCACAGGAAGGCCACAGGAACCGTAAAGGGGGCCAGTGGGGCCATCCCATTCAAAAATATATATATATATATATATATATATATATATATATATATATATATATATATATATATATGTATTTTTTGTATTCTCTCTCAGCATGCAATTTTTAAAGAAGACAGGATCTTCTCCCCTCAAGCCACCATTTACTATCCTGAGGTTGGAAACTCAAGGGGCACACCTGAAAGTGTACACCATGGCCCTTGTGAGGGTGTCTGTGCAGTTGCGACACCACAGTGGTCCACCTGAAGATGCAGATTGTGGCATTTACGAGTGTGAAAGGTGCCTGTGCGATCTGTCAACATGAGTAATGCCGAAACCGCAATACAAGGTGCGGCAGAAGCCCCACAAGGTAGAAGAACACCCCGTTAGCAAGGCATATTGACCCTGATGCCTGAGTTCGACACCTCAGGTATCCCTTCAAAGCTGGGGCCAAAATGGCTACTATGGGTCGAAAAACTTGCATGTACTTGAAAGCAACTGGCGAGACGGACGATGAAACCAAAGTGGCGACCCTCATCTACGCAGCTGGGTCTGAGGTGCATCGTATTTTCAAATCCCTCGTTCCCACCAATAACTCATACGGCTGAAAAGGACTACCTTAAGGAACATTTTATGCCGCTGTCGAATCGAGACTTCGAAAGATTTGTCATGCGTAGCGAAAAGCAGAGAGAAGACGAGTCCCTCGATCAATTTTATGGCAAGCTCCGTCACGAGGAGGGTATGGTTTGCAACCAGCTGCTGCAGGGGTGCAGTTCAGGAAAACTACGCAGACAAGCCAGGACTGACGCTAGCTCGCATTCTTGAGATTGGGAGGTCCTATGAACTAGCGGACAGGCGCGCCACCAAGATGGACACTGCAGTTAAGTCTCTGAAAGTGGACGACGTTTATGCGATTGGGCGACTATCGACGTCGGACCATCAAGACCCAGCTGGCCCCCAAGAAGAGCCGAGGCGCCGCAGCCATGCCCCAATTGTGGTTACAATCTCCCACATGCAAGGGACTGTCCAGCGAAGGGGAGAGTGTGAGGGCGCTGCGGGCATCAGCAGGGCATTTTGCAAGAATGTGCCGGGCTGCTGCTCCAGCTGCCATTCCCAAAGGGCCGTGCAGGATCACCAATGAAGTGCCTCAGTGACAAAGACAAGTAGCCATTGTTAAACAGGAGATGCAGGATCTGGAAATAGTTGAAGAAGAGGAAGAGGAGGCAGGGGTCTTTTTTATTTTGAGCATTGACTCAAAAAGAAAAGAAGACAACCCATGTGTACGGTGGCTGTATGTGGAACAATTACTCGGGTGCTTGTGGACGCAGGCGCATCTGTGTGTGTGCTAGCAGCCCACCACTATGTGGCACTCCTAGGGCCTCCAGCATTAATGAAGGCACGCGCCAAAATATTTTCGTTTGGGGGGACTCAACCACTCCCCCTTGGGGGTGCGTTTGTGACGCAGGTGGCCCATGAAGACAAAGCTAACTGAGCAAAATCTTTTGTGACAGATATCAGCACACACTCCTTCCTAAGCTGCGCAGTTTCGGAAACGCTGGGCATTGTACACTTTGCAATCACAGTATACACAGAGGACATCAACGACACCTTGGAGAGGTTCACCAAAGTATTCTGAGGAGTCGGAAAGCTCAAGGGCGAGCCCATTAAACTACACATTGATGAAAAGGTTCACCCAACGGCACTGAAACATCGGCACTTACCTGAGAGAACAAGTGAAGAAGGAACTACGGAACCTAGTTGACCTAGACATAATTGAGAGAGTAGAAGTCCCCACCCTGTGGGTATCCCCCATCGTGGTAACTGCCAAACCGAAACAACCCGGATCTGTCCGCATCTGTGTTGATATGAGGCTGCCCAACCTCGCCATCAAACGTGAGGGACACATTACGCCCACATTAGATGATGTTGTGGGGGAATTACAAGAGGCGAAAATATCCTCCAAACTTGATCTGCGGTCTGGGGATCACCAGTTAGAACTACACCCGGACACGCGCTACATAACAACTCTCACAACTCATCATGGGTTGTATCAATATAAACGACTGAGCTTCGAGTCTCTTCAGCGGCCGAGGTTTTTCAAAATGTCATCAGTGGAGCCCTGGCCGGCCTGGAAGTTGTGATAAACTTGAGCAATAACATTTTGATCTATGCTAAATCCAAAACCGAACATATGGCTCACCTGGAGAAGACGCTGGAGAGAATCAGGAGTCTAGGACTGTCACTGCACCGTGAAAAGTGCGAATTCCTCAAGGACAGTATCACTTTTTTGTTTTTGTCTTTCATGCCAACGGCATCTCCCCGGATCCACAAAAAGTCAGAGGCATTCATGAGGTGAAACCTCCAAAGAACATCTCAGAGGTCAGGAGTTTCCTAGGCATGGTGACCAACTGCCAGAGATTCATTCCTAATTTGTCAACACTCTCAGAGCCTCTCCGGACCCTGACCAGAAAAGACACTGCCTGGCAGCCGAGCAATAAGCTTTCGACACCATCAAGACAGCATTCACGGTGGAAGAAACTATGGCGTTCTGTGATCCAGGAAAGGAATCAGAAATTATTGTGGACGACAGTCCAGTAGGACTAGGGCCAGTATTGCTCCATCCAGATGCCCAGGGGCAAATGAAGGCTATCGCCTATGCGAGCAAGGTGCTCACTGCGATGGAAAAAAGATACTCACAGATTGAGAGGGAGGTGCTGGCGGTTTTATGGGGTTGCCGGCACTTCCGCATTTACATTCTAGGAAAACCTGTCACAGTGATTACTGATCACAAGCCATTGATCCCCATCATGACAGGGTCCTCATCCAAACCACCCCCAAGGATAGGCCGGTTTATTATGGCTCTCATGGAGAATGGGGTCATACTGAACTACAGACCAGGAATCCTGTGGACTACTTGTCGCAACACCCCAGGAACGGCAGTGAACATGAGGAGACAACAATGATAGACAGTGAAGACCACATTCACTTGATGGTGGGTGCAGCAAAACCTGTGGCCCTCACTCTGGAAGAGATAGCAGAGGCCTCGAAAGAGGACGAGTGTTTCAGAATAATCCAAGAGGCCATGGTCAGCGAAGCTGGGCGATTCAACGGGAACTTGAACAGCTGTGGTGAGTCCGACATGAACTCTCTGTGACCGCAGAAGGATTACTGCTACGTGGCCGTCAAATAGTAGTTCCGTGGGCACTGGTGGAGAGAGTGGTGGAATTGGCACACTGTTGCCACCAAGGCACAGTGAAGACAAAGGTGAGGGTACGCCCCAAAGTTTCGTTCGCACCTTTTATTCGTTGTTTTGCTCTGCTGCTGGTATCTTCCCTGAGTGGCGCAGGACCCTCCAGTCTTCCTACTTCGTGTCAGTCCAACAGTCACTTCAGGAACCGTGAGCCTGCAGGAAGCACCAGGAATGCCCGCCTCAGCTACAGCTCCATCTCCGTTTTAAGGTACTGTGCAAATCCGGTTGTCCTTTTCGTTCAACCGCAGTGAAAGTGTTTGAAATCTTTCTCCAAACCGAGGGCTTGTCCTTCTCTTCTCTTTGAACTAACTTTTCTACCAACCAACCTCGTCTGGAATCTGTGCCACGAACTTTACCACAAACTACCTTGAACTGTGCAATCTTGAGCAAAAGACTTTTGACCCATTGACTTTGGCCCTAAGCCTTTTCTAGCTGATCTTCTCAATGTAGTCTCTCCTGTTCAATTGCCCTGAGTACTTACCTGTTTGTTTTGCCTAATTTCTTTTTTTTTTAACACTTCATTTTATTAGTGGTCGCAAAGATATATAACACAGTTACAACTTCACAGTACAGGTACGAATGAGTAAAAAAAGGAAGAACAAAGACAGGAGAGGAGAAGATCAGTCCACATATCATAAATCGCCTCGAGGTGGCATAATTACATAGTCTCATCATCATCAGAAAGCATGTCACATAAGTACATTCTGAAGGGTCCCCATATATCTTTAGGTCTGCTCGCCGCTGGGCGGGTGTGGACAAACTGCTCTTCCGCCTTGTTAACATATATCAATTCCCGAAGAAACTGTTTCACAGTTGGCGGTGCAGTGTTCTTCCACTGTTGTAAAATGCATTTTTTGGCTACTGTGCATGAGACATTAAACAGCCTCCTGCGCTTTTCAGAGCACGTGCCTATGTCCCCGAACAAATACTTCTGTGGGGTTAATGTCGGGGGGATTTGTGTAAATTGTTCAAGGATATCCGCCACCTCCCTCCAGAACCCAGCCACCACTAGGCAATAGTGGTACCCAGTACATATGGAACGAGCCAGCCCGGCCCGCCTTGCATTTGGGACATTCACCGGGACTGTCCGGCACAAACTTGGCTATTTTGGCCGGGGTGTAGTGTAATCTGTTTATAATTTTAAATTGGATCAGTCGCAATCCAGCATTCAAGGAAACCATTTTGGTGAGGGAGCAGTATCTTTCCAAGGTCTTGTCATCTATGGGGGTATGAAGATCGCTTTCCCATCTGTCTCTCACTAGGTTAGTCGTGGGGGAGTGTGCCTGTACTACCGCATACAGACTGGAGATCCCCAAACGGTCTCCAGAGGTTATCATCTGCACAGAAGGGTGTGTAGGGGGTTCATCGGGGAAAGACGCCCAGTGCCTCTGGAAGGCAGATCTCATGCGATAGTATTGTAGTACCCTGAGTGGACCCCTATCAAACGCCCCAGTGATCGCCTGAAGGGTCGCAAACTTCCCATCAATAAACATGTCGCCCAGTCTCATTTCTTCATTGGGATCCCAGGCCACATGCAGGCCAACGTCATGCGTCGGCGGTATGTTAGGGTAATTCCAGAGGGAAACCTCGGGATTATAAGGGGCCAACACTTCCAGTCTCTTAAATATAGCTTTCCATGCACCAACCGTGCAGCTCACCGGGTTGAAGACACATGTGTCCCTGTAGTGTGCGTCAAAGGCTATGGACTGTATGTTCGTGGGGGAGGTGGTGAGCTCCTCTATCGCCACATGGGGGGGCCCTCGTCATTGGAATACCAGTATTTCGAGAATTGGGCTTGGGCAGTATAAAAATATAGTTCAAAGTCAGGTGCTGCTATGCCGCCTGAGGAGTAAGGTTTAATCATTTTCTCCCAACCTATTCTTGGAGTCTTCCCATTCCAGAGAAAGGTCGTAGCCATTGACCTAAGTTTATCGGGATGTTCACGAATAGGTACAATAATTTGGGCAGCACTACCATTTTAAGGACCGCTATCCTACCATGTAATGAGATCGGCAGGCGGTCCCATAGCAGCAAATTAGTATTTAAGGCCTGTAGTGTATTATCGTGATTATCTGTGTACAGTGTGTGTTTTCCTCGTGAGACAAGTATCCCCAGATACCGGATTGACTCCTCCGACCACTTCAGACCACACAGAGAGCCGGGGCGGTTGGTTGCCGGTGTGAGAAAGAAAACCTCTGATTTGTTTGTATTTATGGAGTACCCCGAGTATGAAGTAAATTCACTGATCTCCGCCATAATAGGTGCTAAGTTGTTTTCTGGTTCACAAATATATAGTAGTGTGTCGTCAGCATATAGGGAAATTAGCTGAGTAGCACCTTTCAGACTAATGCCCCTGTTGGAGTGTCGGAGCCTGACTGCTATCGCCATGGGTTCTATTGTCAAGGCAAACAGTATGGGCGAGAACGGGCAACCCTACCTGCTGCCCCTCTTCAAAAGGAACTGATTTGATATCGACTGATTGGTCAATACCCGAGCCCCGGGTTCCGTGTACAATAGCTCTACATATCTAATGAAGTTGGGGCCAACACCAAATGCCTCCAGCACCGCTAGCAAGTATGCCCACGACACAGAATCGAAGGCCTTCTCCGCGTCTAACGATATGGCATCTGCGTTCCTACCCGGGTCTATTTGGGCCATGATACCAAAGAGTCTGTGAAGGTTTAGGGCCGTGGATCTAGCGGGGATAAACCCATTCTGGTCAGGGTGAACAAGTGTGGGGATCGTAGGCAGAAGCCAATTGGCCAGCACCTTGGCAAATATCTTGGCATCTGTGTTGATAAGGGAGAGTGGCCTATAGGACGACATGTCCTGGGGCGGGCGGCGTGGTTTAGGGAGAACAGTTATTAAGGCCTCTCTCATGGACGGAGGCAATATTTTACACTGGAGAGATTCTTCCCAGACCTGTAACAACAATGGAGCAAGCTCCTCACAGAACTCTTTATAAAACTCCGCACCCAAGCCATCCGACCCTGGGGTTTTATTGGATGCCAAATCCTTGATCGCCTCAGCAAGTTCCTCAGCAGTGAGAGGCTGGTCCAGTGCCAAGCGGGACTCTTCAGAGAGTTTTGGCATCGTCAGTGTCTCTAGGTATGCCCTGATCTCAGAGACCGACTTAGTGTCTCTGTTGCTATACAGCCGTTGGTAGAATCTGGCAAATTCACCATTAATCTCTCGCTCAACAAAATCTCCCCACATGCTGTTTGTATGCTAGTAATTCGATTGGGGTTTCTGTCTTGCTTCAATAAATTGGACAGTGTCTTACCCACCTTATTGCCCTCGCCATATCTACGGGCTCGGACCGGGGCCGCCATATACTGAATTTCTCTAGCTACTAGGCTACTAAATTTCTGGAGATGTACCTGAATCCCAGCTAGTGTGGCCCTGTCCTGTGTACGAGTATAAGTGTCTTTCAGTTTCCTAAGTTCATTTTCAGTTTGTGCCAGTTCAGTCCTGACCCCTTTCAGAAGACCCACGGATTTGGATAGCAGAGTTCCCCTAGCCCAAACCTTAAAGGATTCCCATACCGTGGAACATCTATCTACGGAGCCCATGTTGTTCTCAATGAACTCCGCTATTTCGATGTGTAGCCCTTCCACCACTCCAGCATCGCTTAGCAACCCCCGGGCCTTCTCCATCTTCTGGGTGATCTAGGGCAATTATGAAATGTAACCTCAAGTGTTATCGGGGAATGGTCAGACAATGTACGGGGTAGTATCTCACATGCCTTCATTGCAGTAATCAGATCAGGGGATATAAACCAATAATCAATTCTGGACTCAGAATCGTGAACAGAGGAATAGTATGTGTAACCCTTCCAATTCGGGTGAAGCACTCGCCTAGCATCTTCGAGGGAGAGCTGGGTTAGGATGTGTTCCAGAGTAAGAACAGCTCTACTCGGTGCTCTAACGATTGTGCTGGATCTATCCAGTCTGGGGTCCATAGCAATGTTGAAATCCCCACCCCACACCACATTAGATATATCCATGGTAGAAATTAATTGATATACATCTGTATAAAAGGCAGGGTCATCGATGTTCGGTCCATATGTGTTAACCAGTAGCATCTGTTGTCCTGTAATCGATCCCCACACCAGAACATACCTACCAAGGGGATCCGATTTATGGGCCGAAATCCCAGATTTGGGTGTATGAGCGTGATGACCCCCCTAGACTGAGAAGAATAGTTTGTGTAAAACCTGGATTTGCCCCAACTAGGCAATATACACTTGTTACTAGTATACACAGTATGTGTCTCCTGCAGCATAACAATCTGAGCACCATGCCTGACAATGTAGTTTCCCACACTCTTAGTTTTCAACTGATTGTTCAGTCCCCTTACATTCCACGATAATAGTTTAACCCTCAATGCGTGTTCCAAGTCTTACATGGAAATGGTCGAATATCATGCCCAACCTTGTGGATATAACTTTCACAAAGCATAGATCGTGTAGCACCTCAGAGACCACTTTTTTAACCAGTAACCAACCAGTCATTCCCCCGGTAACCTCCTCAGGGCAGAGTGCCATGAGGTGGGGGCCCTGTCCCATTTCAAACCATGGGATATCATAACGGCAACAACCCATTCCAGATCCCCTATCCCACCCACCGCCCTCACCGTCTCCCCCAACTTGACGATGCATGTCCCTCAACTTGTGGAGCATTCCAAGGGTAGCCATGTTGCCTCACATGACCGCTATCCCCGGTTCCCAATCATCACCAACGTATAGATAATGGCCGTCTAAGGTGTCCGTTTTCCAGGGACCCTGCGGTAAGGCCCAGAATTGCCACAACCAAATTTGCGAAGTACGTATGTCTTAATCTGCCGGGCGGGGTATGTTGTTCAATGCCGGCCGGTCCCCCCTGGGCAGGAGGGGTATGGAGGACTCAATGTAAGATAAGGTTTCAGACGGATTTTCAAAGAAGTGTGCCCTCCCTGCATGCTGTATCCTCATTTCAGCCGGGAACATCAGTGCGTACGTGTTCTGTCGCGCTCTAAGGAGTTTCTTAACTGGTTCATAAGAGCGTCAGCTTGCCTGGACAGAGGCGGAGAAATCCGGATATATGTGTATCCGGTTACCTTCATATTGCAATGTGCCGGCCTCTCTTGCCAAACAAAGGATTGTGTCTCTGTCTCTATAGTTCAGGTGGCGAGCAATTATTGTACGTGGCGGGGCTCCTGGCTTGGGTACGGGTGCTAGAGTACAGTGCGCTCTCTCCACCAGGAAATGTTCCGAGAGCGATTCCGGCCCGAACAAGGATTTGAACAGTTCCTCTACATGTTTCTCCATTTGGCCCTTGCCAAAGGACTCCGCCACTCCGACCACGCGAACATTGTTTCTCCTCGACCTGGATTCGAGGTCCTCGCACTTGCTCGGCAGTTTGTTCATCGTATCCTTAATGTAGGAGATGTCACGACTGTGATG
This sequence comes from Ambystoma mexicanum, assembly GCF_040938575.1. Taxonomy (NCBI): domain Eukaryota; kingdom Metazoa; phylum Chordata; class Amphibia; order Caudata; family Ambystomatidae; genus Ambystoma; species Ambystoma mexicanum. The sequence continues at coordinate 1,350,340,741 of NC_090922.1, read as the reverse complement.
AGCAATAGTATCTTCGTTCACGCTTATCCTGTTTTCAGTTTCTGTGACACGCGCACTCTCCTTGTCTATTCTGGCTCTCATGGAGCCGATGGTGGGTACTATTTCGTCCAGCTTGGTGTTTACTGCCAGAAATCCATTTTGGACAAGTGTGGCCAGTTTATCTTCTCTATCTGTCCCCTCCTGTTCGCCCGGCACACCCACATCTGGATGCGTGTCCATCGTCAGAGCGGGGTTCGCCGTGTTGGTAAACGTGTCCATAGGGCCCCTCTTCTTGCCTCCGGGAGTCTTGGATGTCCTGTTTGTTTTGCTTGGCTCCCCCATGATGTCTCAGAGTCAAGTGTGTAAAGCGGGTGTATCTTGGAGGCTCCTTAGGCCTAAACCACAACACGTGGGCAAGGGCTCAGGGAATCTGCAGCCCAGAGCAGTGGGTCACCAATGTAGTATAGTGATACACAAATGGACTGTGTCCTCCCACGTGTGTAGCACCAAGTGAGCCCCACAGCACTCCCAGGCGCCCTGCTTATTATAACATCACCGCAAGGCCAATCCGGGCCTACAAGGCGTCTCGCGGAAGGCCGCGCGGCCGTAGTGCAGTAGCGGTGAAGCACCACCACAATTGCTACAGGGCTCAGCCCGCCGAGCTGCCGGGCGCTCCCCGCTCAGGCTCAAGAACTATTTGAGGGCACCAGGAGGTAGCGGGAATTAGGAGGTCTGTGTGCAGCAGGCCTCGCGTTCCGTTCCGTAGCGTATCAGTGGCGTCCCCTAAAATGCACAGTGTCCAAGAAGCCCACAACCCCTCAGGCACCCAGTCTGGTCTACAGTGCGCCAGGTGTGCCCGAATAACCGCTCACCAACCACACACTGTCGCAGAGTATACTCTCTCGGGGCACTGCCTGTTTCTTTCCCGATCACACTACACGTCCCGCAAGTGCGCCAGGGTTCTCAGAAGTTTCCAGGGAATCAGGACCACATATCCACAAAATGGGAGGGTGAAATGTCAGCCGGGTGCATCTAGCGGAAGGGCGCTTTATATAATGGAGTTCGGCCGGGAGCCGTCAGGAGGAGCCTCCGCGGCAGGATCGGTATACCGCCTCTCCCTGTCCCCGCTCCAGTTGGCTGCGCAGGTAAAAGCTCCGTAGCTCAGCGATCAGGGAGAGGATATCCAGCAGGTCCACGCCGAGGGCTCGGGCCGAGTTAGGCCGTCCAATGAAGAAGCCAGGCACTTCCAGACCTCGACCCGTAAGAGCGCGGGCCACGTAGCAGGGCCGGGCGCAAACCACCAGCTTAGGTTCCGCCTCCTCGTGGCCCGCAGAGCACTGCAGCCGCGGCTCCCAAGTGTTTTCTCCTGGTGCCGCGCCTCGGCGCCGCACTGTCGCCCGCGTCGACAGATTTCCACACAGCCAGATCTCAGCCGTTCGGTACCCCCGTGACTCCAAACTTTCACGGGTTGTGGTCGAGTTCCCCGGCAGTCGCACCAGCAGGTCTTAAATTTCAGAGACGGCCTATGAACGGATCTCTAAGCACAGGATCTTGTGGTGATGCAGGAGCACCAGGTCTAGGCGGCCATTTTGTCCGTGCGCAACAGCGCCCCCCGGTTTTGCCTAATTTCTAATAACTTTGTCTTTCCCTCCCTTTTAAATTGCTGGAGTGCCATTTTGCTCCCGCTTAACTTGTCTGGAATTTAAGGGAAGTGGTGTGGTGTATTCATGATTGTAGAATAGTGAAATGTTATACAATTGTTGAGTAAATAAATATATATTCTTTTACTTAGAACCCTTGAGTCAGTGTTTGCCTGAATCATAGTAATTGTTGTCCTTTGTGTAACCATTTGTACTGCTCACTTACTCTTGAGATACGTCTGGCTGCTCCGCTACTGCTACCACTATAACTGTGTAGTACAGGCTTGTACCAAAGGTGAAATTGTACTGTCACTTGTAGTCTTAATTGTGTGTAGTGTTCCCAAAGGGTACTGCATATAATTCTGCCTAACACTGGTGTACAACGGTGAGGATAAAAGTATAGTAGTTACACTTAGAGTTCTGCTATTACCTTGGATCAACTAACCACAATGCTAACATCACTAAAAAGCAACAATAATCATGTCTGATATGGAAAGCCACAGTCAGGAGACCCTCCTGAGTTACACTGCTGATTATTTAAGAAACATGTATAAAGAAAGGAAACTCTCTGCCAAAGGCAAAAAGATTGAATTAGTTGAAAAGTTGTTAAAGAAACAAAGTCTAGGGAGTGGGTCGAAAATACCTGACTCTCTAGCAAATGTGGAAAGTATTGAGGAGGATACTATGTCTATTAATGATGAGTTGGAAGAGGAAGATGTGTCTATTAATGTAGGCCTCCCTGGCCCCTTGCCTGCTCAACAACCTCAACTCTTATCCACTGGGACCCTCGTAGGTCCTACACCCAGTCCAGAATTCATTGCTCTAGAGAAAATGAGGCTGGAACTGGAATTCAAACGTTTAAATGCTCAAACTGAACAAAAACACCAAGAACTTAAGCTCAGAGAAATGGACTTGAATCATGAACTTGAAATGAAAAGATTGTCTCTTGAAAATGCTTCTCTCCCAGAGTCTTCTAGGTCTTCCAGTCCTAAGAGACCCTGTATGCCTAAAGAAATTGTGGGTAAGTATGAGGTTAAGCTTGATATTTTAGATTGGTTGGCAATGTTTGAATATAGCCATGGTATTCAAGGTCTCACAGGGAATCAATTGCTTCCCTGGCTCTTCTCTAGGCTACCCATCGTTGCATCTGATGTTGTGATGGAGTTGGGGAAGGTGGATAGGATGGATTATGAGTGTGTAAAGCTAGCTTTAATTGCTAGATTTGGGAAGACCCCTTCCCAGTACCTTAAGACGTTTAGGACCCTCAAAAAGCATGATGGTACCCCTAGTGCTACCTGGGTATGTGAGTGTTTGAAAAACTTAGATGGTTGGATTAAGGGTTACAGAGTAAACACTTATGAAGGAATGAGAAATCTTGTAATGTTGGAGTCTATTTTTGATGTCTGCTCTCCTGAGCTCAGACAGCACTTGGCTGATTCTAAGGAGATAGATCCAAAGAAGCTAGCTAAGGCTGCTGACTTGTGGGTTGCCAACAGGGCTACTCACAAGGATTCTGGGGCTACTCAGAAAAAGGATGAGTGGAAACAGCCAAGGAAAGACAACAAAGAAATCTAATACCTCCACTCCAAAAGAGGGCCTCAAACAACAACATATGGGCAAACCACAAGGGAAACCAAATCAGGCTAGTGCACCATCTGGACCCAAACCAGATGGAGGTCAGAACAAGCCCCCATTCATCAAAACATTTGGAAAATGTTATGTGTGTGGGTCAACTGACCATGTGAAAGGGGATCCCAGATGTAAGGGTAAACCTTTGGGGGTCCACACTGTCTCCTTAGCCTTCTCCCCAGAGGAAGAAGTACCTAGGTAAGTGGAAACTTTCACCTACTGGCTGAAGAACCCATGAGAGTCTCAGACAGTGTTTCTTTAGTGACCCTGGGCTTGTGGGAACAACAGAATTTATATGTCCATAATAATTCCATCCCAGATAATACTAAAGAGTATTATAAAGATAGTGTTCTTGTGAAGGGTCAGGAAACCCCTGCCATCCGAGACACTGGAGCCAGCATAATTGTGGTGACTGAATCATTTTTCAAGGTGGAGGATGTTGCTAAGGCACCCAAACACCTCACCAAGTAAGCTGGAGGCCCTGAGCAAATGCTTCCCCAGTTACCATCTCTCATCCAGTGTAATGATATGACTGTCAAGATACCTGTTAGTGTGCAGAGTGAAGTGCCTAGGAGAGACCTGTGGGGTAATGACCTTAACACTCTTGGCGTTGTGTCAAGCACCCCTAGGCCTCCCAGTAAAAGGAAACAGGGTCTCACAAGGTCTGCAAGGGAGAGAACCTTGAGAGGCTCTCCAGAGGAGATGATAGAGAAAGCTATCACTCCCACTCCACAGGAGTTGCTCACTGCCATTTCTAGAAAAACAGAGGCAAAAGGGAAACCCAAGCCCTCCAGGAAAAAGTCAGACAGCACCCCTGTGCTACCTACAAGGACATCCCAAGATTATCCAAAGTCACTCCTGCCACTACCCCACCTGCTGAGGCAGAGTGTGAGGTGCAACCTTGTGTGGTTGAACCAGCATCTGAATAGTCAGATCTGGAAGAAGACACTGTCTTAGTCAGGGATCTTGACCCTGTTGAACATCCTGAGCTGCAGTCTTTACTAGCAGAAGTTGAACCCAACAGGGTAGACTTTAGCAAAGGACATCAGGCTGCTCACCAACTTAATGGGCAAGAAGTTGGAAAGCACAGGTTAAGCTGGGAAGATGGTCTCTTCTACAGTGAACCAACTGAGTCTACCCCTGGGGACTGCAAAAGATGTGTAGTGCCCCTTTCCAACAGACTCCAGTTCCTACAGTTAGCCCACGAGATACCTGTGGCTGGTCACTTGAGTTTCAAGAAGACCAAGGAAAGGCTCTCTCTCTACTTCTACTGGTCTAAGATGGGTTCAGAAGTGGACACCTTCTGTAGGAGCTGTCACACTTGTCAAACCTCTGGCAAGAGTGGAGCCAAGAATGTGGCACCCCTAGTGCCTCTCCCAGTGGTGGCAGTTCCTTTTGAGAGGGTGGGCATTGACATTGTCGGTCCCCTTGACCCTCCCACATCTTCAGGGAACAGGATTATCCTGGTTGTAGTAGACCATGCTACAAGATACCCAGAAGCCATGCCTATGTGAACTGTTACGGCTCAGGCGGTGGCTAAGGCTCTACTTGGTATTTTTACCAGAGTAGGGTTTCCTAAGGAAGTGAAATCCGACAGGGAGTCCAATTTTATGTCCCACTACATGCAAGCCATGTGGAAAAACTGTGGTGTCACATACAAGTTTTCTACAGACTACCATCCACAGACAAATGGACTGGTAGAGAGGTTTAATTGTACTATGAAGAGCATGATAGATGCTTTAGAGGAACCCCTTAAGAAAAAGTGGGACCTTCTACTGCCATGCCTTCTCTTTGCATATAGAGAAGTCCCTCAGGAGGGAGTTGGTTACAGTCCCTTTGAACTTTTCTGTGGCCATCCAGTTATTGTCCATGGCCCTGATCAAGGAGGGGTTGGTGTTAAGATGGATTTCTGAACTTGGACCTGGAGGGGGAGAGGTTCAGAAGGCCAGCCTAGTTTCTTGGAACAGGGTAACCTCTGGATAAGCCAGACCAATGAGGGTAGCGATGGCGGCGGTCAAGACTAAGTCTCAAGAGGGGTGAGTGTGACTGAAAGACCTCAATGAGCACACAAAGCAAGGACACTTACAAATTAATCCAGACAGGTGTTATATTAAAAATATAGACGCATTTATTACAAGGCCTTTGTAACATCGACCATAGCAAAGAATCACAATAATACTAAAGTAAGCCAACTCATCACAAGCAATACAATATATATACAAGACTGAGGGGTCTAAGGAGTTATGAGCACGTAATATGTAGGCCACCTAGATGGGGAGGAAAACAGGCAGTGCAAGTAATCATTAGACCCAGTTCGACATCAGAAATACACCTAACTAGGAGGAAGCCCTACAAAGAGAGGAGCCTTATGCTCAAAAGTACCTGCACGCGCTGGTGCCAATGGAGAAAGTAGGGTCTCTTCAAGGGTCTTAGGCAGTTCAGAAAGGTGAATGAAACGATGCAGAACAAGTCTCCACTACTCAAGCAGGGCCTCCACTTGTGGGCAGAGGCAGGGTGAGGGTGCGGGATAGAGTCGCTATTTCGCAACAGTGGTAGAAAAGAAACAGGCTCCTGCGTGAGGGGCCACCGGTTGGGGTATGGACTACTCACCGGTCCCCGACGCAGGCAGACCCAGACTTCTCCAGTTCAGTTCACGTTGCTGGCAGGTTCAGCTGCGATTATCAGGACGTCTCGACACCGTGTAGATTCCGCGTAGCAGGATGCACGGTCGAGGGTGTCCCAAATGCAGCGAAGGTGCACAGGTTGTTACCACAGCAGGGCAACACGGCAGTCGTGTTTACTCTGGTCCGGGTGCACTCGTCTCACGTCAGACCTGGGAATGCCAAGTGTACGAAATTCGGTGTGAGGGTGCCGTGGACGCAGTGCAGCAGTAGACCAATTTTCGAGGGCCTCCCCGAAACGACGGCGGTGACAAAGCAAAGCGTCCTGCGTAAGCTGGTCAGCCCACTGGTTGGCCCGGGAACACTTCCGAAGAGGCTTACTTGCAGGGTTTGATGAAGGTGCCGGGTATAGTTGATCCCACTATTCCAATGGGTCGAAGCGCCTTCTCAGACCTTCTAGGACGATCATATGCAGAGGGTTCTCGCAGGACGACAGCAGTTCAGGGTGCCAAACCTTCAACGGGTCACCAGCGGTTCCTCGACTCAGCTTCTTGTTGCAGGATACTTGGCTCCTTATCCCTTGTTCGGTGTGAACTCAGGAGATCGACATGGTAGTGGTGTTTTCAGCCTCCTCTTATCCAAAGTTCCCTTCGCGCCAAAACGGAGAGGACCCAATGGGAGATCTGCTCACAAACACTCACACCATACGTGGACCTATCACGGACCACGGTGGTCCCAGGCATTCAGGACACTCCAGACTCTCTGGCACCCATTATGTGTATTGGGAACAGACATCCCAGCCCACATCCTGGAGGCACACACCAGGCATGCAGAAGCCCGCGAAAGGGTTGGGTTTTGTGGGAAAGTGCATGACCAAATAAGGACGGACCCGGGTCGGCTCGACCTGGGGAAGGTGAAGGGGCAAGATGGCCAGTGGACAGGACAAAGAACCTCGTGGCATGGCCATTTTGGAGCCAGGCAACTCATTTGGGCCAAACGTGGTAAGCGCGGATAACATGGTGAAAAAGGGTTCAAAACACAAGAGAAACGATAGCTGCCAGCAGTCCTGTCTGTGACACACTTGCATAGTTCATAATAAGTCCAGCGAGAGTTTCTAGGGCCTTTGGAATGACTAGAGACCCAAGAGCGTGGTAAAGTAAGTTACAGTGCACTCTTGTTTCATGTTGCACAAAAGCTGCAACATGAGTAAAGGACTAAGGGAAAAAAAGTCTCCTAGTACTGACTGCCTTAAGGGCATGTCAGTTTCCCCATAAGAATTGAGTGAAAGCCCAGAGGAGTGCGGCAGAAGGCTGCACTTCTCTGGCAAAGTCTAGATCAGGGTGTAAAACAGCAGCAAAAAGTTTGGGGGTTGACACATGGAGGGAAAATTACATACAATATGAAATCTTTCTTAACACTCGCCCCTCCCAGACTAAGGACAGGGGGAACTAATCTACCCCTGGATGAGTTTCTTGTTCAGGTTGGTTAAACATTCTGGACAACCCATCAGCATTGCTATGTTGGAGACCTGGCCTATGCTCAATAGTGAAGTCAAAGCCTTGTAGACTTATGGACCACCTAAGCAACTTTGGATTCTCTCCCTTCATGTTCATTAGCCACTTTAAGGGCTTATGGTCAGTTTGCACAGTGAAGTGGGTCCCATAGAGGTAGGGCCTCAGCTTCCGTAGGACCCACACAGCAGAGAAACATTCTTTCTCTACTGTGGACCATCTGAGCTCTCTATCCTTAAGCTGGCGACTAATGAAACCAATAGGGTGTTCCTTACCCTTTTCATCTACTTGTGATAGTACAGCTCCTATCTCAGTGTCAGAGGCATCTATCTGCACACTAATAGGTCTTTTGTAATCAGGGGCCCTGAGGACAGGGACCTGGCACAAAGAGTCTTTTAAGCCATTGAAGGCCTAACTCTTCAGTCTAAGTTACCTTCTTGGGTTTCTTCGGAGTGGTGAGAGCAGTCAGAGGGGCAGTTATGGTGCCATAGTCTGCCATGAAATTTCGGTAATACCCCGTGAGTCCTACGAAGGCTCTCACTTGGGTCTGTGTAGTGGGGGTAGGCCAGTCTTGGACTGCTTGTACTTTACTGGGTAGAGGCTGTATCCTCCCTCCACCTACTTCATGTCCAAGGTAAACCACTGAGCCTTGTCCAATCTGGCATGTACTGGCTTTTATGGTCCAGTGTGCTTTCTGAAGAGCCTGTAACACAATCCCAAGGTGTTTCACATGGTCTTCCCAGGTGGCACTGAAAACTGCTATATCATCCAGATATGCAAGGCAGAATTCATCCAACCCATCCAACACATGATTCACAAGCCTCTGGAAAGTGGCAGGTACATTCTTCAACCGAAAAGGCATTACCCTGAACTGGTAAAGACCTTCGGGAGTTGAGAACGCTGTCTTCTTCTTGGCATGTTCTGTAAGGGCTATTTGCCAATAGCCTGCAATGAGGTCAAACGTGCTGAGGTACTTGGAGGCACCCAAGGTATCCACCAGCTCATCTGTTCAAGGCAAGGGGTGTGCATCTTTCTTGGTGACAGCATTCAGAGCCCTGTAATCCACGCAGAACCTCAATTCAGAAGTACCTGCTTTTGGAACCAAAACCACCGGGCTGGACCAAGGACTACTAGAGGATTCAATCACCCCAAGATCTAACATTTTGTTGACCTCTGTCTTAATGTAAGACCGTACTTTGTATGACATCCTGTATCCCCTACTTTTGGTAGGTACACTGTCTCCTGTGTCTATGTTATGTTTGCACCAAGGTGTCAAACCAGGGGACTGTGAAAACAGGGGGAAAATTGCCTAAGCAAACTCTTCACCTCAGCCTGTTGAGCAGAAGTCAGGTGAGGGGCCACTCGGACACCCTCACAGGAGCTATCTGAAGGACTGCTTTGAAACAGATCAGGGAGAGGTTCAGATTCCTCTTCCTCAACATTTGAAGCCAATAGCAGTGCTGCGATTTCAACTCTTGGGATGAAAGCCTTCAGCCTATTTACATGGAACACTTTTGGAGCCTGTCCAGGCCTTCCAAGGTCCACTAAATAGTTGACCTCACCCAGGGGCTCCACCACTGTGTTAGGGCCTGACCATTTATCCTGTAAAGCTCTAGGCCTTATGGGATTCATGATCAGGACTTGCTGACCAGGTGTGAAGTTGATGAGTGAAGCTTTCTGGTCATATCAATGTTTCACCAGGGCTTTTCCTGCCTTCAACTTGTCACTAGCCAGACCCATCAGGAGTACCATCCTTTTTCTGAGCCCTAACACATAGTCTACTACGTTGGTAGTAATAGGGGGAGTGGGTATCTCCCATCCCTCCTTGACTATGGCTAAGGGTCCCCGCACAGGGTGACCAAACAGAAGTTCAAAGGGGCTGAAGCCAACACTCTCCTGTGGTACCTCTCGGTAGGCAAACAGAAAGCATGGTAAAAGAAGATCCCATTTTCTTCTTTGAGGTTCTTCCAGAGCCCCAATCATACTTTTTAAGGTCCTGTAAAACCGTTCCACCAGACCATTGGTCCGGGGGTGGTATGCGGAAGAAAACATGTAGGTGACCCCACATTCCTTCCACATAGCCTGCATATACTTCGACATAAAGTTGCTGCCTCTGTCAGACACAACTTCTTTAGGGATGCCAACCCTAGTAAAGATGCCGAGTAAAGCTTTTGCGACTGATTTGGCAGTCACAGTTTTCAATGGGATGGCCTCAGGATATCTGGTGGCATGGTCGACCAATAACAGGATAAACCTATTGCCTGAGGATGTTTGGGGATCAAGGGGACCCACTATGTCGATCCCTACCCTATCGAATGGTACTCCCACAACTGGGAGTGGTACCAGTGGAGCTTAGATTGTTGAACCACTCTTACCAGATAACTGGCAGGAGGCACAACTCCTGCAGTGACTTTCTACTTGCACCCCCATCTTGGGGCAGTAGAAGTGCATGGATAACCTTTGCTTGGTCCTCTTAATACCAAGGTGACCAGCAAGGGGCACTTCATGCGCCAGCTGCAGGAGGAAAGGTCTTACAGCAAGGGGAACCACCAACCTCCTATAGTCTCCTTCTGTAGACTCTGTGGGCTGACTATACAGGAGTCCACCTTCCCAATAAATCCGATGCTTCCCAGAGGTTCACCCTCAAGCTGGGAGCAGGCCTGTCTCCTTAGGCCTTCCAGAGATGGGCACTCACGTTGGCCTTTACTGAATTCTTCCCTGTCAGGACCACCTTCTACTAACAAATCATTTAGTTGAGGATGGTCATTGGGGTCAAATACTTCAGGCATCACCACCTCCTCGTCAGGTCCGGGTGATTGACCAACTACTTCCACTGCAGTGGTAGGCGAGTTAGGGGGAATATTCTCTTTGCCTCTTCTTGGTTTCTTGACTCCTTTAGCCTTGGGTTTCCCCTTTGGCTGGGGCAGAGCATTGGTCTTGGACAATGCTGCCCTTGTTTGAGACCTTGTGCAGGGTCTGTTAGCAGTATCTCCCACAAGCCCTTAAGCACGGAGATCATTGCCCAACAAGACCTTTCCTGGGACAGTCCTCTGAATGGTCACTGGAATCCTGACTGCTGTACCATTGATAGTAAGATTTACAGGTATTACTGGGAACATGAGAGGTGGGCCGTCAGCCAACTTAGTGGGCATCAAAGTAGCTCTAGCAACTTTCTCTGGGTCTACCAAGGTAGAATCCACTACAGTCCGACTGCACCCACTATCCCTTAGAGATGGAGTATCTACTCCATTGATCAGCACACTGTCTTTAAAGTAGTGCTTGGTGTTATCTGGAATCCTAGCATAAGCCTCTGCAACTTTAGGCTGCCAGGATCCCAGGGAAACTAAAACTACCTCAGCTTCTATCCCACTGGGGAAGGAGTCGGAGGAGAAGGATGCTCCGGTAATCTCTTCTTCCTCGTACGAGGAGAAGGCCAGATTAGCAGAGTGGACCCCCAAGGTTTTGACCTTACATCTGGGATCCCCCTTCACGTGGTCAGTTGCTCCACAAGCAAAAAAAGATCCATTGGGTCTGTTTACATAGGGAGGCTTATTATAACCACAGTTCTGTTTCGGAAGTTGACCTCCACTACCCTGTGAGTTCTCTTGTGTCTTACCCTTATTTTTCTTTTTGTGGCCCTTTTGGGAAGAAGATTTATCAGTTTCCCCACCCTCCTTATCTTTGGACTTTTTCCCTTCCTCCTGCTTACCAGGATGAGTCTTGTCCTTATGGAACACTCGATGTGACACCCATAAATCTGCTGAAATGGCAAGTTTCTTAGGATCTATCTCCTTGGAATCTGCCAAATGCTGCTTAAGCTCAGGAGAAGAAGATGCAAAAATATGTTCCAGCATGACGAGACTTATCATACCTTCAAAGGTAGAAACCTTATAACCTTCGACCCACCCAGTCAAGTTTTTTAAGGATTCAGTCACATAAGATACCCAAGTACCACCTTCTTTTTTCTTATAATCTCTGAATCTTTTTAAGTATTGGGCAGGAGTCTTTCCAAAATTTAAAATGAGAGTTTGCTTCAACATTGCAAAATCTGCTCTCTCAGCCTTCGACATTTCCATAATGGCACTGCAGCCAGAATGGGGCAGTCTGCTAAGTAACCAGGCAATTTTATCAGCATTGCCAACTTGTTGAACTTCACATGCATACTCAGCCAGTCCATAATGTCCTTATTTTCCTCATACACACTGAACAGATCTTTTGGAAACCTTGGATGAGAGGAGGCCCCAGACCCATGTCCAGGACCCTTGGATCCATTGGCAACTTGAAGCTTGGCCAGTTCCAACTGGTGATCCCTGTCTTTCTGTTTTTCTGCCTGTTCTATCTCTAGCTTGGCCCTATTGAACTCAAGCACTTCCTGGAGTTTGGCCATATTGAACTCAAGCGCCTTCTGCCTAAACAGAAGCTCTTGCTTCTTGAATTCAAGCATGGCTTCTCCATCAGCACTGGCAGAGGAAACATTGGACATTTCATCCTCCCTGTCCTCATGGTCGCTGTGGATCATTGCAGCGGCAGAACTGTCAGTTCTACCAGTGAGAGCAGCCCCACCTCCTTCTGCACTGTCCTCTGAAGCTATAGCACTAAGCTGAGCTTCTTGCCAGGCCATGATTCTTTGGATCATTTCCATTTTGTTGCCTTGAGAGGAGACACCTCTCTCAGCACGCATCTTTTTCAATGTTTCGGATTTAGAAGCATTTAAAGTTAACAAGGTACTTGTTTCCATACTGTTAGATAGGACTATGGCCTTTACAAAGTTATACTACGACAATTCACTATGTTTCCTGGTAGGAATAACTTGAAATGCCTTTGCTCGTGCGCAACACTGGATACCTCCAGTCCTATCCCACTGCTGCCACCAATTTCTTAACATGGATTTCTGAACTCGGACCTGGAGGGGCAGAGGTTCAGAAGGCCAGCCTAGTTTCTTGGAACAGGGTAACCTCTGGACAAGCCAGACCAACCAGGGTAGCGATGGCGGTGGTCAAGACTAAGTCTCAAGCGGGGTGAGGGTGACTGAAAGACCTCAATGAGCACACAAAGCAAGGACACTTACAAATTACTCCAGACAGGTGTTATATTAAAAATATAGTCACATTTATTACAAGGCCTTTGTAACATCGATCATCGCAAAGAATCACAATAATACTAAAGTAAACCAACACATCACAAGCAATACAATATATATACAAGACCGAGGGGTCTAAGGAGTTATGAGCATGTAATATGTAGACCACCTAGGTGGGGAGGAAAACAGGCAGTACAAGTAATCATTAGACCTAGTTCGACATCAGAAATACACCTAACTAGGAGGAAGTCCGAGCCCTACGAAGAGAGGAGCCTTATGCTCAAAAGTACCTGCATGCGCTGGTGCCAATGGCGAAAGTAGGTGTCTCTTCAAGGGTCTCAGGCAGTTCAGGAAGGTGAATGAAGCGATGCAGAACAAGTCCCCACTACTCAAGCAGGGCCTCCACTTGTGGGCAGAGGCAGGGTGAGGGTGCGGGATAGAGTCGCTATTTCGCAACAGCGGTAGAAAAGAAACAGGCTCCTGCACGAGGGGCCACCGGTTGGGGTATGGACTACTCACCGGTCCCCGACGCAGGCAGACCCAGACTTCTTCAGTTCAGTTCACGTTGCTGGCAGGTTCCGCTGCGATAATCAGGACGTCTCAACAACGTGTAGATTCAGTGTAGGAGGATGCAGGGTCGATGGTATCCCAAATGCAGCGAACGTTCACAGGTTGTTACCACAGCAGGGCAACACGGCAACCGCGTTTACTCTGGTCCGGGCGCACTTGTCTCACTTCAGACCTGGGAATGCCAAGTGTACGAAATTCGATGTGAGGGTGCCGTGGACGCAGAGCAAGCAGTAGACCAAGTTTCGAGGGCTTCTCCGAAATGGCGGCGGTGACAGAGCAACGCGTCCTGCGTGAGATGGTCAGCCAACTGGTTGGCCCAGGGACACTTCCGAAGAGGCTTACTTGCAGGGTTTGATGAAGGTGCCGCGAATAGTTGATCCCACTATTCCAATGGGTCGAAGCGCCTTCGTAGACCTTCTAGGACGATCAGATCTCGCAGCACAACAGCAGTTCAGGGTGCCAAACCTTCAGCGGGTCACCAGCGGTTCCTCGACTCAGCTTCTTGTTGCAGGATACTTGGCTCCTTACCCCTTGTTCGGTGTGAACTCAGGAGATCGACATGGTAGTGGTGTTTTCAGCTTCCTCTTATACAAAGTTCCCTTTGTGGCAAAACGGAGAGGACCCAATGGGAGATCTGCTCACAAACACTCACACCATACGTGGACCTATGACGGACCACGATGGTCCCAGGCATTCAGGACACTCCAGACTCTCTGGCACCCAGGATGTGTATTGGGAACAGACATCCCAGCCCACATCCTGGAGGCACACACCAGGCATGCAGAAGCCCGCGAAAGCGTTGGGTTTCGCGGGAAAGTGCATGACCAAATAAGGACGGACCCGGGGAAGGTGAAGGGGGAAGATGGCCAGCAGACAGCACAAAGAACCTCGTGGCATGGCCATTTTGGAGCCAGGCCACTCATTTGGGCCAAACGCCGTAAGCGCGGATAACATGGCGAAAAAGGGTTCAAAACACAGTCCTGTCCGTGACACACTTGCACAGTTCATAATAAGTCCAGCAAGAGTTTCTAGGGCCTTTGGAATGACTAGAGACCCAAGAGAGCGGTAAAGTAAGTTACAATGCACTCTTGTTTCATGTTGCACAAAAGCTGCAACATGAGGAAAGGACTAAGGGAAACAAAGTCTCCCAGTACTGACTGTCTTAAGGGCATGTCAGTTTCCCCATAAGAATTGAGCGAAAGCCCAGAGGAGTGCGGCAGAAGGCTGCACTTCTCTGGCAAAGTCTAGATCAGGGTGTAAAATAGCAGCAAAAAGTTTGGGGGTTGACACATGGAAAATTACATACAATATGAAATCTTTCCTAACAGTTCGAGAGTGCTCCTTCCTCCAAGCCAGTCAGAGTGACTGACTATGTGATAGGTCTCCCTAGGAGAATGTCACACATGATGGCAGAAGCAAGTGATAACTTGAAAGCAGATCAGGCTCTGGTCAAACATTGGCATGGCCAGAAGGCCACCATGGTTGCGTTTACTCAAGACCAGCGTGTACTAGTTATGGTGCCAACAAGGCAGAGGGCCTTGCAGGACAAGTGGATAGGACCCTTCATGGTTGGGAGCAAACTTGGAGAGGTGAATTATCTGGTGGATTTAGGCAGACCTAAGGAGGCTCCAGAGTCTTTCACACCAACCGTTTAAAGGCTTATGTCTCGAGACCAGAAGTAGGAGCTTTGCTTCTAGCTTCAGCTCAAGAGAAAGAGGAGAGTGAACCTCTACCTGACCTCCTCAGAGTCCAACCTTTAGATGAACAGATAGGAGTTAATCTCTCTTCTCAGCTGACTTCTGAACAACAAGAGGAATGCAAAATTCTGTTGAATCAGTTTGCCTCTCTGTTTTCACTATCACCAGGCTTGACCCCTTGGGGCCAACATGATATTCTCACTGGTGGCCGTTTACCTGTCAAAAGCAGGGGGTACAGAATGTCAGAACATGTGAGATCCCACATCAAAGGAAGAGGTCAACAAGATGCTTGATCTCAGGGTTATAGAGCCCTCTACAAGTCCATGGACTAGTCCAGTTGTTCTAATTCCAAAGGCAGGATCCAAGGAGTTGAGATTCTGTGTGGACTATAGAGCTCTAAATGCAGTCACTAAGACTGATGCTCATCCTTTGCCAAGGACAGATGAACTGGTGGATAGACTTGGTTCAGCCAAGTACCGCAGTACATTTGATCTAACCTCAGGCTATTGGCAAATAGCACTGACAGACAATGCCAAGGAGAAAACTGCATTTCTCCAGCATGGGGTCTGGCATGGATTCACATGCTCATGAATATTCCCCTTCGTCAGGCCGGAAATCCTCAGTAAAGAAAAAATCAGTATCAGTTTCGTTTCTGATCTGTCTTTCTTAGTATTAACCAATTACTGATCTCTGGGTCATACTGCCCCCAGCCAATGACTGCCCTCTACCTAAGCCCCTCCCCTGGCAGCCATCCTCAGATTTGTACCGCACGTTCAAGGGTTGGGAGTCCTCGTGCTTTAGCTCTCGAGCTTTTACTGCGTTTTTTGCACTTTTTCAGGAGATTTTTCTCATCTTTTCGGTTAATCGAGCTTCAAGCTCCACCGTTTCTACTTCCGATAACGGGGACCCGTTTCCGAATTCTTCTACGCCCCTGAAGGGTGAAGTTTTCGTCGAGTTACGCTTCTTGGAGGATTCCAGAAGATCTGTGGCCTACCTCAACGGACATGGCCCAGGACAAGGGAAGCTCGACGCCCGGATCCCAGCTGTTCAGGAGCTGCCCAGGATGTGGATTGCAAAATGTTTTCAAGGAGGACGAGCATTCGAGATGTCTCTACTGCCTTCATGAGGACAAGACGCACGTGGAGAAGGACTGTGCTTTCTGCAAGAACCTGTCAGAACGGACCAAGCAAGATCGTCGTTCCCGCCTCGCCGCCTTGCTGGAGAAAGGCACAGCAGGTGAGAAGGCGAAGAAAAAGTCTGAGCAGTCTTCTAAGTCCTGTGAGGGCGCCCCGGCGAAGGGGGCCCAACAGAAGGCCAAGCACCGCGAGTCCTCGGGCACCGGGAGCGCCGAAAGGTCGGGCTCTTCGGCTGCCAGGCAGGGCGCAACTTCCCCGGCATGATCAACCACGAGCCAACACTCTGGTTCGGGGAAGAGGAAGTCCGAGAATCCGGGTAAGCTTCTGGAGAGGCCCCGGTTGATCTCAAAGGGAGCTGAGGGGGAGCGAGGCGATGACCCTCCCCCCAAAGCGAAGGCCCAGGACGCACCTAAGGTGGTGAGGGCCTTGATCCACGTGGCAAAGGCCTCTATCGAGGTTGTCGCAGCGGCCCTGGCGAAGCCGGCAGAGGCTACGCCAGTGGAGGTGACCTCGGGGCCCAGAGTTTCCCTGCCACCATGGAGGGAATCCTCTTTCCAGACCATCGTTAAGACCCCCGTGAAGACCCCGGTGGAAAAAGAGGGGTGAGGGCCGGTGGCCATTACGGACTCGGATTCAGCCTCCGAGGAGGATCTGGTGGAAACTGTGAAAGGCCTCAACGAGAGGTTCATAGGCCTCAATGAGAGGTTCGAGAAGGTTCGATCCAAGGGGACGGTTCCCGCTAATGTGATCGAAGATATCGACGATGGCGACGACGAGGGCCCAGTGGAGCAGCCATCCCGTCCGTCGCATCCATTACCCGAGCCCCAGGATAGCTCGGCGGCCATTTTCTTGGCGATCCAATCCTTATGTACTGAGATAAGGACGAGGTTACCACGGACCCTGATGGAGGATCCAGAACCAGGCCCGTTGGGAAGCCCTCCGAACAAGCGGAGGAGAGTCCACCCCGCCTAACCCTCGTGCCCGCGAGGCCCGTGTACTCCTCATCCCTCTCGCCGGACCCTAGAGAGGATACGGCGACGGATACAGCGACGGGACGGACGACGACAGCGGCGATGACACAACGGACATCCCGTCATCACCTCCCCTCGGGCTTCTCCACCCGACGAAATTGGCTCTTTTCACGCCATGATAACCAGGGCATCCAGGCTCTTCCAGCTCTGCCCTGAGGAACAGAAAAAGGAAGGGTTTCTTTACCAACGACGAGAGGCCAAGAGAAAGACAGTCCTCGCGGTGCCGTTGCTCGATGACATCTGGGACGAGTGGCTGGCTATCCTCAAGAACCCTTCCACGACACCCGTCAAGAGGGACAGGTACGAGAAGAAGTACTGGGTCCCTGATGCCGCCCCCTTGTGCCTCAGGGCCCAGCCCACGCCGGACTCTGTCGTTTCGGCAGCGGCCAAGAAGAAAGCAGCGGGTGCGGCAGCTTCAACTTCCACTTCACCGCCGGACAGCGAGGGCAAGAAGTTGGACTCCATGGGACGACGAGACATCTCGTCGGCGGCGACGACGATTAAGGCGGCCAATTCCTTAGCGATTGTGGCACGTTACGACAGGGAGCTTTTGTTCAAGATAGCTCCCCTTCTAGATTTTCCTACCGGACGACAAGAGGGCGGAGGCCCTACAGATTTTGCAGGAAGGATAGGTGGCGTCGGATCACGCCATAACGGTGGCCACGGACATTGCCGATACCGGATTTCGCCAACTGGGCAACAGGGTTTGCCTCCGACGACGAGGATGGCTCAAGGCGACAGACTTTCGCCAGGACGTCCAGACCAGAGTTTTGGACATGCCGTTCGACGGCAACAACCTGTTTGGAAAGACGGTGGATGAGTCCTTGCAGGCCATCAAGACAGACAGAGAAACAGCCCGAGCCCTAGGAGTCCTTCAGCAACGGCGGCCCTTTCGGAGCTCTGGAGGCAGACAGGGAGTTCCAAGGGATCCAGCGGCTGCTCTTCTACTTACCGCCAGGCGGTCCGCTCCTCGTCCGAGGAGGCCTACAGAGGCCGCGGCAAGCAAGGAGGGTCTCGCCGCCGTCAGCAAGGAGGCCAAGGCGGCAAGGCCTTTTCCAACCAGGACTGAACTGGCCATTGTGTCAGGCCCCCACTGAAGCACCCCGGTGGGAGGCCGGCTGACGAAGTTCGTCAGCGTGTGGGAGTCCATCTCCACCGACCGTTGGGTGCTGGACACCCTGGCCCGCGGACACTTGCTGGAATTTCAAAAGAAGTGTCCTCACATTCCTCCCGTGGCCAGGATGGAGAATCACGTCCCTCAACTGCTGTTGGAGGTAAGGGCGATGCTCAGGAAGGGGGCCATCGAGCTCGTCGCCGAGAGGCTCCGGGGCTCCGGAGTATACTCAAGATACTTCCTCGTCCGAAAGAAGACAGGCGGTTGGCGCCCCATCCTGGACCTGCGTCGGTTGAACAAGTACATCAAGGCACAGAAATTCAGGATGGTCACCCTCCAGCACGTGCTGGGAAAGCTGGAGGAGGGCGACTTCTATCGTCACTGGACCTGGAGGATGCTTACTTCCACATCCCCATTCTAAAAGGTCACAGAAAGTTCCTCAGATTCATAGTCCAGGGGCATCACTACCAATTCAGAGCCCTGCCGTTCGGATTAAAGTCGGCACCCAGGGTGTTCACCAAGTGCCTCGCACCGGTGGCGGCGCAGCTGCACCTGCAAGGAATCCACGTCTACCCCTACCTGGACGACTGGCTAATCCGTGCAAGGTCAAGAGAACTCGCCGTCGAACACACAGCGAGGACCGTCCGGCTGCTCACGGAGCTGGGATTCGCCATCAACTACCCCAAATCCCATCTGGTCCCGTCGCAGGTGGCACTGTTTCTGGGAGCGAAACTCGATACAGTGAAGCGATTGGCATCTCCGTCGGAACAAAGGACGAAGGCCATTTTGGGCAAGGTGCAGCGCCTGTTAGCCACAGAGGTGGCCAGAGTGAGGTCCATCAAGTCCCTCCTCGGGATGATGTCCTTGTGCATCTACCTTGTGCCTCTTTGCAGACTTCGGATGCGTCCGCTACAAGAGTTCCTCGACGCCCGCTGGATTCAAGCGGCGGGCTGCTTCAAAGACAGGATCCCGCTCGACGAGGAGTTCCGTCGGGCCATTCTATGGTGGGGTGCCTGTGCGCACCTCTCGGCAAGCATTGACTTTCAGGCTCCAGCGTATCAGGAGACGGTAACGACGGACGCCTCCCTGTCGGAGATCTCCACGCAAGAGGCCTCTGGCTCCCGGAGGAGAGGTCTCTTCACATCAACATCCTGGAGCTACGAGCCGTGTTCTGGGCTGTCAAATCGTTCCTTCCGTCCCTCAAGGACAAAGTGGTGAGGATCTTCACCGACAACACCACCACGATGTTCTACATCCGGAAGCAGGGAGGCACCAGATCCCCAGCCCTATCCAAGGAGGCCCAGGATCTGTGGCACTGGGCCGTCGCACAGGGGATGTTTCTGGTTCCCTTCCACCTGGCAGGAATAAAATACACCATTGCCGACTCACTCAGCAGGGAGCTCAGCTTGTGCCATGCGTGGGAACTACGCCAGGACCAGGTGGATTGGCTCTTTCAACGATGGGGCAAACCCCAGATCGACCTGTTCGCGATGGCAACAAACTCCAATTGCCAGAGGTTCGCCAGCAGGTTCGCCCAGCCGAGGAGCATGGGCGATGCTTTCTCGTTCCCTTGGGACGGCCTGTTCCTGTACGCGTTCCCTCCGTTGCCGTTGCTGCTCCGTCTCATCAACCAGCTCAAGAGGTACAGGTGCAGGATGATCCTGCAGGATGATCGGCAGAAGGCTGCACTTCTCTGGCAAAGTCTAGATCAGGGTGTAAAATAGCAGCAAAAAGTTTGGGGGTTGACACATGGAAAATTACATACAATATGAAATCTTTCCTAACAGTTCGAGAGTGCTCCTTCCTCCAAGCCAGTCAGAGTGACTGACTATGTGATAGGTCTCCCTAGGAGAATGTCACACATGATGGCAGAAGCAAGTGATAACTTGAAAGCAGATCAGGCTCTGGTCAAACATTGGCATGGCCAGAAGGCCACCATGGTTGCGTTTACTCAAGACCAGCGTGTACTAGTTATGGTGCCAACAAGGCAGAGGGCCTTGCAGGACAAGTGGATAGGACCCTTCATGGTTGGGAGCAAACTTGGAGAGGTGAATTATCTGGTGGATTTAGGCAGACCTAAGGAGGCTCCAGAGTCTTTCACACCAACCGTTTAAAGGCTTATGTCTCGAGACCAGAAGTAGGAGCTTTGCTTCTAGCTTCAGCTCAAGAGAAAGAGGAGAGTGAACCTCTACCTGACCTCCTCAGAGTCCAACCTTTAGATGAACAGATAGGAGTTAATCTCTCTTCTCAGCTGACTTCTGAACAACAAGAGGAATGCAAAATTCTGTTGAATCAGTTTGCCTCTCTGTTTTCACTATCACCAGGCTTGACCCCTTGGGGCCAACATGATATTCTCACTGGTGGCCGTTTACCTGTCAAAAGCAGGGGGTACAGAATGTCAGAACATGTGAGATCCCACATCAAAGGAAGAGGTCAACAAGATGCTTGATCTCAGGGTTATAGAGCCCTCTACAAGTCCATGGACTAGTCCAGTTGTTCTAATTCCAAAGGCAGGATCCAAGGAGTTGAGATTCTGTGTGGACTATAGAGCTCTAAATGCAGTCACTAAGACTGATGCTCATCCTTTGCCAAGGACAGATGAACTGGTGGATAGACTTGGTTCAGCCAAGTACCGCAGTACATTTGATCTAACCTCAGGCTATTGGCAAATAGCACTGACAGACAATGCCAAGGAGAAAACTGCATTTCTCCAGCATGGGGTCTGGCATGGATTCACATGCTCATGAATATTCCCCTTCGTCAGGCCGGAAATCCTCAGTAAAGAAAAAATCAGTATCAGTTTCGTTTCTGATCTGTCTTTCTTAGTATTAACCAATTACTGATCTCTGGGTCATACTGCCCCCAGCCAATGACTGCCCTCTACCTAAGCCCCTCCCCTGGCAGCCATCCTCAGATTTGTACCGCACGTTCAAGGGTTGGGAGTCCTCGTGCTTTAGCTCTCGAGCTTTTACTGCGTTTTTTGCACTTTTTCAGGAGATTTTTCTCATCTTTTCGGTTAATCGAGCTTCAAGCTCCACCGTTTCTACTTCCGATAACGGGGACCCGTTTCCGAATTCTTCTACGCCCCTGAAGGGTGAAGTTTTCGTCGAGTTACGCTTCTTGGAGGATTCCAGAAGATCTGTGGCCTACCTCAACGGACATGGCCCAGGACAAGGGAAGCTCGACGCCCGGATCCAAGCTGTTCAGGAGCTGCCCAGGATGTGGATTGCAAAATGTTTTCAAGGAGGACGAGCATTCGAGATGTCTCTACTGCCTTCATGAGGACAAGACGCACGTGGAGAAGGACTGTGCTTTCTGCAAGAACCTGTCAGAACGGACCAAGCAAGATCGTCGTTCCCGCCTCGCCGCCTTGCTGGAGAAAGGCACAGCAGGTGAGAAGGCGAAGAAAAAGTCTGAGCAGTCTTCTAAGTCCTGTGAGGGCGCCCCGGCGAAGGGGGCCCAACAGAAGGCCAAGCACCGCGAGTCCTCGGGCACCGGGAGCGCCGAAAGGTCGGGCTCTTCGGCTGCCAGGCAGGGCGCAACTTCCCCGGCATGATCAACCACGAGCCAACACTCTGGTTCGGGGAAGAGGAAGTCCGAGAATCCGGGTAAGCTTCTGGAGAGGCCCCGGTTGATCTCAAAGGGAGCTGAGGGGGAGCGAGGCGATGACCCTCCCCCCAAAGCGAAGGCCCAGGACGCACCTAAGGTGGTGAGGGCCTTGATCCACGTGGCAAAGGCCTCTATCGAGGTTGTCGCAGCGGCCCTGGCGAAGCCGGCAGAGGCTACGCCAGTGGAGGTGACCTCGGGGCCCAGAGTTTCCCTGCCACCATGGAGGGAATCCTCTTTCCAGACCATCGTTAAGACCCCCGTGAAGACCCCGGTGGAAAAAGAGGGGTGAGGGCCGGTGGCCATTACGGACTCGGATTCAGCCTCCGAGGAGGATCTGGTGGAAACTGTGAAAGGCCTCAACGAGAGGTTCATAGGCCTCAATGAGAGGTTCGAGAAGGTTCGATCCAAGGGGACGGTTCCCGCTAATGTGATCGAAGATATCGACGATGGCGACGACGAGGGCCCAGTGGAGCAGCCATCCCGTCCGTCGCATCCATTACCCGAGCCCCAGGATAGCTCGGCGGCCATTTTCTTGGCGATCCAATCCTTATGTACTGAGATAAGGACGAGGTTACCACGGACCCTGATGGAGGATCCAGAACCAGGCCCGTTGGGAAGCCCTCCGAACAAGCGGAGGAGAGTCCACCCCGCCTAACCCTCGTGCCCGCGAGGCCCGTGTACTCCTCATCCCTCTCGCCGGACCCTAGAGAGGATACGGCGACGGATACAGCGACGGGACGGACGACGACAGCGGCGATGACACAACGGACATCCCGTCATCACCTCCCCTCGGGCTTCTCCACCCGACGAAATTGGCTCTTTTCACGCCATGATAACCAGGGCATCCAGGCTCTTCCAGCTCTGCCCTGAGGAACAGAAAAAGGAAGGGTTTCTTTACCAACGACGAGAGGCCAAGAGAAAGACAGTCCTCGCGGTGCCGTTGCTCGATGACATCTGGGACGAGTGGCTGGCTATCCTCAAGAACCCTTCCACGACACCCGTCAAGAGGGACAGGTACGAGAAGAAGTACTGGGTCCCTGATGCCGCCCCCTTGTGCCTCAGGGCCCAGCCCACGCCGGACTCTGTCGTTTCGGCAGCGGCCAAGAAGAAAGCAGCGGGTGCGGCAGCTTCAACTTCCACTTCACCGCCGGACAGCGAGGGCAAGAAGTTGGACTCCATGGGACGACGAGACATCTCGTCGGCGGCGACGACGATTAAGGCGGCCAATTCCTTAGCGATTGTGGCACGTTACGACAGGGAGCTTTTGTTCAAGATAGCTCCCCTTCTAGATTTTCCTACCGGACGACAAGAGGGCGGAGGCCCTACAGATTTTGCAGGAAGGATAGGTGGCGTCGGATCACGCCATAACGGTGGCCACGGACATTGCCGATACCGGATTTCGCCAACTGGGCAACAGGGTTTGCCTCCGACGACGAGGATGGCTCAAGGCGACAGACTTTCGCCAGGACGTCCAGACCAGAGTTTTGGACATGCCGTTCGACGGCAACAACCTGTTTGGAAAGACGGTGGATGAGTCCTTGCAGGCCATCAAGACAGACAGAGAAACAGCCCGAGCCCTAGGAGTCCTTCAGCAACGGCGGCCCTTTCGGAGCTCTGGAGGCAGACAGGGAGTTCCAAGGGATCCAGCGGCTGCTCTTCTACTTACCGCCAGGCGGTCCGCTCCTCGTCCGAGGAGGCCTACAGAGGCCGCGGCAAGCAAGGAGGGTCTCGCCGCCGTCAGCAAGGAGGCCAAGGCGGCAAGGCCTTTTCCAACCAGGACTGAACTGGCCATTGTGTCAGGCCCCCACTGAAGCACCCCGGTGGGAGGCCGGCTGACGAAGTTCGTCAGCGTGTGGGAGTCCATCTCCACCGACCGTTGGGTGCTGGACACCCTGGCCCGCGGACACTTGCTGGAATTTCAAAAGAAGTGTCCTCACATTCCTCCCGTGGCCAGGATGGAGAATCACGTCCCTCAACTGCTGTTGGAGGTAAGGGCGATGCTCAGGAAGGGGGCCATCGAGCTCGTCGCCGAGAGGCTCCGGGGCTCCGGAGTATACTCAAGATACTTCCTCGTCCGAAAGAAGACAGGCGGTTGGCGCCCCATCCTGGACCTGCGTCGGTTGAACAAGTACATCAAGGCACAGAAATTCAGGATGGTCACCCTCCAGCACGTGCTGGGAAAGCTGGAGGAGGGCGACTTCTATCGTCACTGGACCTGGAGGATGCTTACTTCCACATCCCCATTCTAAAAGGTCACAGAAAGTTCCTCAGATTCATAGTCCAGGGGCATCACTACCAATTCAGAGCCCTGCCGTTCGGATTAAAGTCGGCACCCAGGGTGTTCACCAAGTGCCTCGCACCGGTGGCGGCGCAGCTGCACCTGCAAGGAATCCACGTCTACCCCTACCTGGACGACTGGCTAATCCGTGCAAGGTCAAGAGAACTCGCCGTCGAACACACAGCGAGGACCGTCCGGCTGCTCACGGAGCTGGGATTCGCCATCAACTACCCCAAATCCCATCTGGTCCCGTCGCAGGTGGCACTGTTTCTGGGAGCGAAACTCGATACAGTGAAGCGATTGGCATCTCCGTCGGAACAAAGGACGAAGGCCATTTTGGGCAAGGTGCAGCGCCTGTTAGCCACAGAGGTGGCCAGAGTGAGGTCCATCAAGTCCCTCCTCGGGATGATGTCCTTGTGCATCTACCTTGTGCCTCTTTGCAGACTTCGGATGCGTCCGCTACAAGAGTTCCTCGACGCCCGCTGGATTCAAGCGGCGGGCTGCTTCAAAGACAGGATCCCGCTCGACGAGGAGTTCCGTCGGGCCATTCTATGGTGGGGTGCCTGTGCGCACCTCTCGGCAAGCATTGACTTTCAGGCTCCAGCGTATCAGGAGACGGTAACGACGGACGCCTCCCTGTCGGAGATCTCCACGCAAGAGGCCTCTGGCTCCCGGAGGAGAGGTCTCTTCACATCAACATCCTGGAGCTACGAGCCGTGTTCTGGGCTGTCAAATCGTTCCTTCCGTCCCTCAAGGACAAAGTGGTGAGGATCTTCACCGACAACACCACCACGATGTTCTACATCCGGAAGCAGGGAGGCACCAGATCCCCAGCCCTATCCAAGGAGGCCCAGGATCTGTGGCACTGGGCCGTCGCACAGGGGATGTTTCTGGTTCCCTTCCACCTGGCAGGAATAAAATACACCATTGCCGACTCACTCAGCAGGGAGCTCAGCTTGTGCCATGCGTGGGAACTACGCCAGGACCAGGTGGATTGGCTCTTTCAACGATGGGGCAAACCCCAGATCGACCTGTTCGCGATGGCAACAAACTCCAATTGCCAGAGGTTCGCCAGCAGGTTCGCCCAGCCGAGGAGCATGGGCGATGCTTTCTCGTTCCCTTGGGACGGCCTGTTCCTGTACGCGTTCCCTCCGTTGCCGTTGCTGCTCCGTCTCATCAACCAGCTCAAGAGGTACAGGTGCAGGATGATCCTCGTCGCACCGGCGTGGCCGAGACAGATATGGTTCCCGGACCTTCTGGACTTGTCAGCGTCCCCACCTATCAAGCTGATGACGGACGCGGATCTTCTCTCCAGAGAAGGAGGCGCCATTCTCCATCACGACCCGGTGTCGCTAAACTTGCAGGCTTGGCTCCTGCAGCACTAGAGTTTGGAGGATACGATATCCGGGCTGACTGCAGAGAGGTTCTTGCAAAAGCCAGGGCATCCTCAACTCTCAAATGTTATGGACATAAGTGGAAGAGGTTCTCTGTCTGGTGCCGTGCACAGAAGATTAACCCTCTGCGGATTACGGCCCCTCAAGTATTGCTGTTCCTACTGTCGCTGGCCAAAGCTGGACTGGCTCACGCCTCCATCAAAATACATCTGGCTGCCATTTCCCGATACACCAGAACTACAGGACGGGCATTCTTGTGGTCTCATCGCCTGGTGAAGGAATTTATGAAGGGACTATTCCGATCGTTCCCGCCGGTGAAGGCCCCTGCCCCGGCGTGGGAGCTCAACGTGGTGCTGACCAGGCTCATGGGGGCCCCACTCGAGCCTATGCACTCTGCGCCGTTGAAGTTCCTGTCGTGGAAGACAGCATTTCTTGTGGCCATCACCTTCGCACAACGAGTGGGAGAGATCCAGGCCCTATCTTGCAAGCCTCCATACTTGACTTTTCACGACACGAGGGTGGTGCTGAGTATGCACCCCTTCTTTATGCCCAAGGTGCCGTCGGACTTCCACCGCAACGAGCCCTTGGTGTTGCCAGTTTTCTTCCCGTCGCCTTTGTCTCCGGCCGAGAGGACTTTGCACTCGCTGGATGTGGCTAGAGCGCTGAAGTTCTACGTGGACCGCACGAAGAGTTTTCCGAAGACGTCACAGCTGTTTCTGAACTTTGGACCTGTGAATCAAGGGAAGGCTCTCTCGAAGGCTTCCATTTCCAGATGGCTCTCCGGCTGCATCATGCACTGTCACCGGTTGGCAAACCGACCGCTGCCCGGCCGTCCGAGAGCCCATTCGACCAGAGCGATCGTTGTTGCCACGGCGTTCCTGTCTGGTGTGCCCCTGCTGGACATCTGCAGGGCTGCTACGTGGAAGTCGACACACACCTTCACGAGATTCTACTGCATCGATCAGAACTCCAGGGAGGAGTCCAGGGTCGGCCAAGCAGTGCTGCGCAACCTGTTCACTTAAGGTGAGCCTGGTGAGGAGGTAAGAGATGCTTAATGTTGAGTTGTTGTATTGCTTAATGTTGAGCCTGTTGCCACCTCCCGTGGTTGAGCATGTGTATACCGCTATGTATTCTTATATTCATGAGCATGTGAATCCATGCCAGACCCCATGCTGGAGAAGAAACAAGTTACTTACCTGTAACTGTTGTTCTCCAGCATGGGTCTGGCATGGATTCACATGCAAACTCTCCCTCCTTCCCCTCTGCGGCTCTTCACTTGGTCATACTGTCACTTTACGTGCTACCAAATCTGAGGATGGCTGCCAGGGGATGGGCTTAGGTAGAGGGCAGTCATTGGCTGGGGGCAGTAACCCAGAGATCAGTGTTTGGTTACTACTAAGAAAGACAGATCAGAAACAAAACTGATACTGATTTTTTCTTTACCGAGGATTCCTGGCCTGATGACAGGGAATATTCATGAGCATGTGCATCCATGCCAGACCCATGCTGGAGAACAACAGTTACAGGTAAGTAACTTGTTCCTTTCTACCCCAGCAGGCCTCTACCAGTTTAAGGTTATGCCTTTTGGACTAAAGAATGCTCCTGCTACATTTCAAAGGATGGTTAATCAAGTTCTGAATGTGATGGAGGACTTCTGCATGGCATACTTGTATGACATTGCAGTGTTCAGCCCTACATGTAAATAACATATTGATCACCTAGGATATGTTTTGCAGGCTCTTGAGCAGGCCCATCTGACCATAAAGGCAAGCAGATGTCAAATTGGTCAGAGTAAAGTGGTCTACCTTGGTCATGAGGCAGGAGGAAAGTACAAGCTGTGCAAAACTGGGCCACCCCTACTACTCAAACCCAAGTGAGAGCTTTCCTAGGTCTCACTGGGTACTACAGTAATTTCATTGAGAACTATGGGACCATAGCTTCTCCTTTGAATGTGATCTCCTCTCCCAAATTCCCTAAAAAGGTTAGATGGCATGAGGAGTGCACTCATGCCTTTGAAAGCCTGAAGAAAGCCCTTTGTCAAGCTCCATTCCTAAGAGCTCCTGATTATCACCAACCCTTCATTGTGCAGACAGATGCCTCCAATATAGGTATAGGTGCTGTCCTTAGTCAACTGGATGAGAAAGGTAGGGAGCACCATATTTGCTTCATCATTAGGAAACTGAAGGAACCAGAAACAAGGTGGGCAACCATAGAGCGTGAATGCTTTGCCAAAGTGTGGAGTTTGAAGAAGTTTAGACCATACTTGTATGCATCTACTTTTGTGGTTCACACTGACCACCAATCCTTGAGATGGTTAATGCAAATGAAACGGGAAAACCCAAAACTGCTAAAATGGTCAATCTGCCTGCCAAGGTTTGATTTCACCATTGAGCACAGAGCAGGATGTCACCACTAAAATGCTGATGGTCTCTCTAGGATGTTTATAACCAACTAGAGGTTAGAGATTCATCCAGGAGTGGAGTAAATCCTCCTGTCCCTTAGTCTGGAGGGGGGGTGAGTGTTAGGGAGAATTCTCCTAAATGGTTGATTTCCCTTACCTAATGAGTCCCTCACCAGCATTGCTGGATGTCTAGGATTTATTTTTTCACCTGGTAAGAGTATGAGCCTTTTTTACCACTCGTGCATGTGTTTTGCTATGTGTATTTCTACTTTCTGTGTGATCTTGGGCACTGGAGTCTCACCTACTCCTTGCGCACCACTTTTTGTGTGTGTTGTACAGCACCTTCAATGCAGTGGCACAGGGTTGTCTTTGAGACTTCCCACTGACTCAATTTTTCTGGGGCTGACTACTGTCCCCCAGTGGGTCCCATAGAGGTAGGGCCTCAGCTTCCGTAGGACCCACACAGCAGAGAAACATTCTTTCTCTACTGTGGACCATCTGAGCTCTCTATCCTTAAGCTGGCGACTAATGAAACCAATAGGGTGTTCCTTACCCTTCTCATCTACTTGTGATAGTACAGCTCCTATCTCAGTGTCAGAGGCATCTATCTGCACACTAATAGGTCTTTTGTAATCAGGGGCCCTGAGGACAGGGACCTGGCACAAAGAGTCTTTTAAGCCATTGAAGGCCTAACTCTTCAGTCTAAGTTACCTTCTTGGGTTTCTTCGGAGTGGTGAGAGCAGTCAGAGGGGCAGTTATGGTGCCATAGTCTGCCATGAAATTTTGGTAATACCCCGTGAGTCCTACGAAGGCTCTCACTTGGGTCTGTGTAGTGGGGGTAGGCCAGTCTTGGACTGCTTGTACTTTACTGGGTAGAGGCTGTATCCTCCCTCCACCTACTTCATGTCCAAGGTAAACCACTGAGCCTTGTCCAATCTGGCATTTACTGGCTTTTATGGTCCAGTGTGCTTTCTGAAGAGCCTGTAACACAATCCCAAGGTGTTTCACATGGTCTTCCCAGGTGGCACTGAAAACTGCTATATCATCCAGATATGCAAGGCAGAATTCATCCAACCCATCCAACACATGATTCACAAGCCTCTGGAAAGTGGCAGGTACATTCTTCAACCGAAAAGGCATTACCCTGAACTGGTAAAGACCTTCGGGAGTTGAGAACGCTGTCTTCTTCTTGGCATGTTCTGTAAGGGCTATTTGCCAATAGCCTGCAGTGAGGTCAAACGTGCTGAGGTACTTGGAGGCACCCAAGGGATCCACCAGCTCATCTGTTCAAGGCAAGGGGTGTGCATCTTTCTTGGTGACAGCATTCAGAGCCCTGTAATCCACGCAGAACCTCAATTCAGAAGTACCTGCTTTTGGAACCAAAACCACCGGGCTGGACCAAGGACTACTAGAGGGTTCAATCACCCCAAGATCTAACATTTTTTTGACCTCTGTCTTAATGTAAGACCGTACTTTGTCTGACATCCTGTATCCCCTACTTTTGGTAGGTACACTGTCTCCTGTGTCTATGTTATGTTTGCACCAAGGTGTCAAACCAGGGGACTGTGAAAACGGGGAAAATTGCCTAAGCAAACTCTTCACCTCAGCCTGTTGAGCAGAAGTCAGGTGAGGGGCCACTCGGACACCCTCACAGGAGCTATCTGAAGGACTGCTTTGAAACAGATCAGGGAGAGGTTCAGATTCCTCTTCCTCAACATTTGAAGCCAATAGCAGTGCTGCGATTTCAACTCTTGGGATGAAAGCCTTCAGCCTATTTACATGGAACACTTTTGGAGCCTGTCCAGGCCTTCCAAGGTCCACTAAATAGTTGACCTCACCCAGGGGCTCCACCACTGTGTTAGGGCCTGACCATTTATCCTGTAAAGCTCTAGGCCTTATTGGATTCATGATCAGGACTTGCTGACCAGGTGTGAAGTTGATGAGGGAAGCTTTCTGGTCATATCAATGTTTCACCAGGGCTTTTCCTGCCTTCAACGTGTCACTAGCCAGACCCATCAGGAGTACCATCCTTTTTCTGAGCCCTAACACATAGTCTACTACGTTGGTAGTAATAGGGGGAGTGGGTATCTCCCATCCCTCCTTGACTATGGCTAAGGGTCCCCGCACAGGGTGACCAAACAGAAGTTCAAAGGGGCTGAAGCCAACACTCTCCTGTGGTACCTCTCGGTAGGCAAACAGTAAGCATGGTAAAAGAAGATCCCATTTTCTTCTTTGAGGTTCTTCCAGAGCCCCAATCATACTTTTTAAGGTCCTGTAAAACCGTTCCACCAGACCATTGGTCCGGGGGTGGTATGCGGAAGAAAACATGTAGGTGACCCCACATTCCTTCCACATAGCCTGCATATACTTCGACATAAAGTTGCTGCCTCTGTCAGACACAACTTCTTTAGGGATGCCAACCCTAGTAAAGATGCCGAGTAAAGCTTTTGCGACTGACTTGGCAGTCACAGTTTTCAATGGGATGGCCTCAGGATATCTGGTGGCATGGTCGACCAATACCAGGATAAACCTATTGCCTGACGATGTTTGGGGATCAAGGGGACCAACTATGTCGATCCCTACCCTATCGAATGGTACTCCCACAACTGGGAGTGGTACCAGTGGAGCTTAGATTGTTGAACCACTCTTACCAGATAACTGGCAGGAGGCACAACTCCTGCAGTGACTTTCTACTTGCACCCCCATCTTGGGGCAGTAGAAGTGCATGGATAACTTTTGCTTGGTCCTCTTAATACCAAGGTGACCAGCAAGGGGCACTTCATGCGCCAGCTGCAGGAGGAAAGGTCTTACAGCAAGGGGAACCACCAACCTCCTATAGTCTCCTTCTGTAGACTCTGTGGGCTGACTATACAGGAGTCCACCTTCCCAATAAATCCAATGCTTCCCAGAGGTTCACCCTCAAGCTGGGAGCAGGCCTGTCTCCTTAGGCCTTCCAGAGATGGGCACTCACGTTGGCCTTTACTGAATTCTTCCCTGTCAGGACCACCTTCTACTAACAAATCATTTAGTTGAGGATGGTCATTGGGGTCAAATACTTCAGGCATCACCACCTCCTCGTCAGGTCCGGGTGATTGACCAACTACTTCCACTGCAGTGGTAGGCGAGTTAGGGGGAATATTCTCTTTGCCTCTTCTTGGTTTCTTGACTCCTTTAGCCTTGGATCCATTGGCAACTTGAAGCTTGGCCAGTTCCAACTGGTGATCCCTGTCTTTCTGTTTTTCTGCCTGTTCTATCTTTAGCTTGGCCCTATTGAACTCAAGCACTTCCTGGAGTTTGGCCATATTGAACTCAAGCGCCTTCTGCCTAAACAGAAGCTCTTGCTTCTTGAATTCAAGCATGGCTTCTCCATCAGCACTGGCAGAGGAAACATTGGACATTTCATCCTCCCTGTCCTCATGGTCGCTGTGGATCATTGCAGCGGCAGAACTGTCAGTTCTACCAGTGAGAGCAGCCCCACCTCCTTCTGCACTGTCCTCTGAAGCTATAGCACTAAGCTGAGCTTCTTGCCAGGCCATGATTCTTTGGATCATTTCCATTTTGTTGCCTTGAGAGGAGACACCTCTCTCAGCACACATCTTTTTCAATGTTTCGGATTTAGAAGCATTTAAAGTTAACAAGGTACTTGTTTCCATACTGTTAGATAGGACTATGGCCTTTAAAAAGTTATACTACGACAATTCACTATGTTTCCTGGTAGGAATAACTTGAAATGCCTTTGCTCGTGCGCAACACTGGATACCTCCAGTCCTATCCCACTGCTGCCACCAATTTGTTAACATGGATTTCTGAACTCGGACCTGGAGGGGCAGAGGTTCAGAAGGCCAGCCTAGTTTCTTGGAACAGGGTAACCTCTGGACAAGCCAGACCAACCAGGGTAGCGATGGCGGCGGTCAAGACTAAGTCTCAAGCGGGGTGAGGGTGACTGAAAGACCTCAATGAGCACACAAAGCAAGGACACTTACAAATTACTCCAGACAGGTGTTATATTAAAAATATAGACACATTTATTACAAGGCCTTTGTAACATCGACCATAGCAAAGAATCACAATAATACTAAAGTAAACCAACACATCACAAGCAATACAATATATATACAAGACCGAGGGGTCTAAGGAGTTATGAGCATGTAATATGTAGACCACCTAGGTGGGGAGGAAAACAGGCAGTACAAGTAATCATTAGACCTAGTTCGACATCAGAAATACACCTAACTAGGAGGAAGTCCGAGCCCTACGAAGAGAGGAGCCTTATGCTCAAAAGTACCTGCATGCCTGGTGCCAATGGCGAAAGTAGGTGTCTCTTCAAGGGTCTCAGGCAGTTCAGGAAGGTGAATGAAGCGATGCAGAACAAGTCCCCACTACTCAAGCAGGGCCTCCACTTGTGGGCAGAGGCAGGGTGAGGGTGCGGGATAGAGTCGCTATTTCGCAACAGCGGTAGAAAAGAAACAGGCTCCTGCACGAGGGGCCACCGGTTGGGGTATGGACTACTCACCGGTCCCCGACGCAGGCAGACCCAGACTTCTCCAGTTCAGTTCACGTTGCTGGCAGGTTCCGCTGCGATAATCAGGACGTCTCGACAACGTGTAGATTCAGTGTAGGAGGATGCAGGGTCGATGGTATCCCAAATGCAGCGAACGTTCACAGGTTGTTACCACAGCAGGGCAACCCGGCAACCGCGTTTACTCTGGTCCGGGCGCACTTGTCTCACTTCAGACCTGGGAATGCCAAGTGTACGAAATTCGATGTGAGGGTGCCGTGGACGCAGAGCAAGCAGTAGACCAAGGTTCGAGGGCTTCTCCGAAATGGCGGCGGTGACAGAGCAACGCGTCCTGCGTGAGATGGTCAGCCAACTGGTTGGCCCAGGGACTCTTCCGAAGAGGCTTACTTGCAGGGTTTGATGAAGGTGCCGCGAATAGTTGATCCCACTATTCCAGTGGGTCGAAGCGCCTTCGTAGACCTTCTAGGACGATCAGATCTCGCAGCACAACAGCAGTTCAGGGTGCCAAACCTTCAGCGGGTCACCAGCGGTTCCTCGACTCAGCTTCTTGTTGCAGGATACTTGGCTCCTTATCCCTTGTTCGGTGTGAACTCAGGAGATCGACATGGTAGTGGTGTTTTCAGCTTCCTCTTATACAAAGTTCCCTTTGTGGCAAAACGGAGAGGACCCAATGGGAGATCTGCTCACAAACACTCACACCATACGTGGACCTATGACGGACCACGATGGTCCCAGGCATTCAGGACACTCCAGACTCTCTGGCACCCAGGATGTGTATTGGGAACAGACATCCCAGCCCACATCCTGGAGGCACACACCAGGCATGCAGAAGCCCGCGAAAGCGTTGGGTTTCGCGGGAAAGTGCATGACCAAATAAGGACGGACCCGGGGAAGGTGAAGGGGGAAGATGGCCAGCAGACAGCACAAAGAACCTCGTGGCATGGCCATTTTGGAGCCAGGCCACTCATTTGGGCCAAACGCCGTAAGCGCGGATAACATGGCGAAAAAGGGTTCAAAACACAGTCCTGTCCGTGACACACTTGCACAGTTCATAATAAGTCCAGCGAGAGTTTCTAGGGCCTTTGGAATGACTAGAGACCCAAGAGAGCGGTAAAGTAAGTTACAATGCACTCTTGTTTCATGTTGCACAAAAGCTGCAACATGAGGAAAGGACTAAGGGAAACAAAGTCTCCCAGTACTGACTGTCTTAAGGGCATGTCAGTTTCCCCATAAGAATTGAGCGAAAGCCCAGAGGAGTGCGGCAGAAGGCTGCACTTCTCTGGCAAAGTCTAGATCAGGGTGTAAAATAGCAGCAAAAAGTTTGGGGGTTGACACATAGAGGGAAAATTACATACAATATGAAATCTTTCCTAACAGTTCGAGAATGCTCCTTCCTCCAAGCCAGTCAGAGTGACTGACTATGTGATAGGTCTCCCTAGGAGAATGTCACACATGATGGCAGAAGCAAGTGATAACTTGAAAGCAGATCAGGCTCTGGTCAAACATTGGCATGGCCAGAAGGCCACCATGGTTGCGTTTACTCAAGACCAGCTTGTACTAGTTATGGTGCCAACAAGGCAGAGGGCCTTGCAGGACAAGTGGATAGGACCCTTCATGGTTGGGAGCAAACCTGGAGAGGTGAATTATCTGGTGGATTTAGGCAGACCTAAGGAGGCTCCAGAGTCTTTCACACCAACCGTTTAAAGGCTTATGTCTCGAGACCAGAAGTAGGAGCTTTGCTTCTAGCTTCAACTCAAGAGAAAGAGGAGAGTGAACCTCTACCTGACCTCCTCAAAGTCCAACCTTTAGATGAACAGATAGGAGTTAATCTCTCTTCTCAGCTGACTTCTGAACAACAAGAGGAATGCAAAATTCTGTTGAATCAGTTTGCCTCCCTGTTTTCACTATCACCAGGCTTGACCCCTCGGGGCCAACATGATATTCTCACTGGTGGCCGTTTACCTGTCAAAAGCAGGGGGTACAGAATGTCAGAACATGTGAGATCCCACATCAAAGGAAGAGGTCAACAAGATGCTTGATCTCAGGGTTATAGAGCCCTCTACAAGTCCATGGACTAGTCCAGTTGTTCTAATTCCAAAGGCAGGATCCAAGGAGTTGAGATTCTGTGTGGACTATAGAGCTCTAAATGCAGTCACTAAGACTGATGCTCATCCTTTGCCAAGGACAGATGAACTGGTGGATAGACTTGGTTCAGCCAAGTACCGCAGTACATTTGATCTAACCTCAGGCTATTGGCAAATAGCACTGACAGACAATGCCAAGGAGAAAACTGCATTTCTCCAGCATGGGGTCTGGCATGGATTCAAATGCTCATGAATATTCCCCTTCGTCAGGCCGGGAATCCTCAGTAAAGAAAAAAATCAGTATCAGTTTCGTTTCTGATCTGTCTTTCTTAGTATTAACCAATTACTGATCTCTGGGTCATACTGCCCCCAGCCAATGACTGCCCTCTACCTAAGCCCCTCCCCTGGCAGCCATCCTCAGATTTTTACCGCACGTTCAAGGGTTGGGAGTCCTCGTGTTTTAGCTCTCGAGCTTTTACTGCGTTTTTTGCACTTTTTCAGGAGATTTTTCTCATCTTTTCGGTTAATCGAGCTTCAAGCTCCACCGTTTCTACTTCCGATAACGGGGACCCGTTTCCGAATTCTTCTACGCCCCTGAAGGGTGAAGTTTTCGTCGAGTTACGCTTCTTGGAGGATTCCAGAAGATCTGTGGCCTACCTCAACGGACATGGCCCAGGACAAGGGAAGCTTGTCGCCCGGATCCAAGCTGTTCAGGAGCTGCCCAGGATGTGGATTGCAAAATGTTTTCAAGGAGGACGAGCATTCGAGATGTCTCTACTGCCTTCATGAGGACAAGACGCACGTGGAGAAGGACTGTGCTTTCTGCAAGAACCTGTCAGAACGGACCAAGCAAGATCGTCGTTCCCGCCTCGCCGCCTGGCTGGAGAAGGGCACAGCAGGTGAGAAGGCGAAGAAAAAGTCTGAGCAGTCTTCTAAGTCCTGTGAGGGCGCCCCGGCGAAGGGGGCCCAACAGAAGGCCAAGCACCGCGAGTCCTCGGGCACCGGGAGCGCCGAAAGGTCGGGCTCTTCGGCTGCCAGGCAGGGCGCAACTTCCCCGGCATGATCAACCACGAGCCAACGCTCTGGTTCGGGGAAGAGGAAGTCCGAGAACCCGGGTAAGCTTCTGGAGAGGCCCCGGTTGATCTCAAAGGGAGCTGAGGGGGAGCGAGGCGATGACCCTCCCCCCAAAGCGAAGGCCCAGGACGCACCTAAGGTAGTGAGGGCCTTGATCCACGTGGCAAAGGCCTCTATCAAGGTTGTCGCAGCGGCCGTGGCGAAGCCGGCAGAGGCTACGCCAGTGGAGGTGACCTCGGGGCCCAGAGTTTCCCTGCCACCATGGAGGGAATCCTCTTTCCAGACCATCGTTAAGACCCCCGTGAAGACCCCGGTGGAAAAAGAGGGGTGAGGGCCGGTGGCCATTACGGACTCGGATTCAGCCTCCGAGGAGGATCTGGTGGAAACTGTGAAAGGCCTCAACGAGAGGTTCATAGGCCTCAATGAGAGGTTCGAGAAGGTTCGATCCAAGGGGACGGTTCCCGCTAATGTGATCGAAGATATCGACGATGGCGACGACGAGGGCCCAGTGGAGCAGCCATCCCGTCCGTCGCAGCCATTACCCGAGCCCCAGGATAGCTCGGCGGCCATTTTCTTGGCGATCCAATCCTTATGTACTGAGATAAGGACGAGGTTACCACGGACCCTGATGGAGGATCCAGAACCAGGCCCGTTGGGAAGCCCTCCGAACAAGCGGAGGAGAGTCCACCCCGCCTAACCCTCGTGCCCGCGAGGCCCGTGTACTCCTCATCCCTCTCGCCGGACCCTAGAGAGGATACGGCGACAGATACAGCGACGGGACGGACGACGACAGCGGCGATGACACAACGGACATCCCGTCATCACCTCCCCTCGGGCTTCTCCACCCGACGAAATTGGCTCTTTTCACGCCATGATAACCAGGGCATCCAGGCTCTTCCAGCTCTGCCCTGAGGAACAGAAAAAGGAAGGGTTTCTTTACCAACGACGAGAGGCCAAGAGAAAGACAGTCCTCGCGGTGCCGTTGCTCGATGACATCTGGGACGAGTGGCTGGCTATCCTCAAGAACCCTTCCACGACACCCGTCAAGAGGGACAGGTACGAGAAGAAGTACCGGGTCCCTGATGCCGCCCCCTTGTGCCTCAGGGCCCAGCCCACACCGGACTCTGTCGTTTCGGCAGCGGCCAAGAAGAAAGCAACGGGTGCGGCAGCTTCAACTTCCACTTCACCGCCGGACAGCGAGGGCAAGAAGTTGGACTCCATGGGACGACGAGACATCTCGTCGGTGGCGACGACGATTAAGGTGGCCAATTCCTTAGCGATTGTGGCCCGTTACGACAGGGAGCTTTTGTTCAAGATAGCTCCCCTTCTAGATTTTCCTACCGGACGACAAGAGGGCAGAGGCCCTACAGATTTTGCAGGAAGGATAGGTGGCGTCGGATCACGCCATAACGGTGGCAACGGACATTGCCGATACCGGATTTCGCCAACTGGGCAACAGGGTTTGCCTCCGACGACGAGGATGGCTCAAGGCGACAGACTTTCGCCAGGACGTCCAGACCAGAGTTTTGGACATGCCGTTCGACGGCAACAACCTGTTTGGAAAGACGGTGGATGAGTCCCTGCAGGCCATCAAGACAGACAGAGAAACAGCCCGAGCCCTAGGAGTCCTTCAGCAACGGCGGCCCTTTCGGAGCTCTGGAGGCAGACAGGGAGTTCCAAGGGATCCAGCGGCTGCTCTTCTACTTACCGCCAGGCGGCCCGCTCCTCGTCCGAGGAGGCCTACAGAGGCCGCGGCAAGCAAGGAGGGTCTCGCCGCCGTCAGCAAGGAGGCCAAGGCGGCAAGGCCTTTTCCAACCAGGACTGAACTGGCCATTGTGTCAGGCCCCCACTGAAGCACCCCGGTGGGAGGCCGGCTGACGAAGTTCGTCAGCGTGTGGGAGTCCATCTCCACCGACCGTTGGGTGCTGGACACCCTGGCCCGCGGACACTTGCTGGAATTTCAAAAGAAGTGTCCTCACATTCCTCCCGTGGCCAGGATGGAGAATCACGTCCCTCAACTGCTGTTGGAGGTAAGGGCGATGCTCAGGAAGGGGGCCATCGAGCTCGTCCCCGAGAGGCTCCGGGGCTCCGGAGTATACTCAAGATACTTCCTCGTCCGAAAGAAGACAGGTGGTTGGCGCCCCATCCTGGACCTGCGTCGGTTGAACAAGTACATCAAGGCACAGAAATTCATTATGGCCACCCTCCAGCACGTGCTGGGAAAGCTGGAGGAGGGCGACTTCTATCGTCACTGGACCTGGAGGATGCTTACTTCCACATCCCCATTCTAAAAGGTCACAGAAAGTTCCTCAGATTCATAGTCCAGGGGCGTCACTACCAATTCAGAGCCCTGCCGTTTGGATTAAAGTCGGCACCCAGGGTGTTCACCAAGTGCCTCGCACCGGTGGCGGCGCAGCTGCACCTGCAAGGAATCCACGTCTACCCCTACCTGGACGACTGGCTAATCCGTGCAAGGTCAAGAGAACTCGCCATCGAACACACAGCGAGGACCGTCCGGCTGCTCACGGAGCTGGGATTCGCCATCAACTACCCCAAATCCCATCTGGTCCCGTCGCAGGTGGCACTGTTTCTGGGAGCGAAACCCGATACAGTGAAGCGATTGGCATCTCCGTCAGAACAAAGGACGAAGGCCATTTTGGGCAAGGTGCAGCGCCTGTTAGCCACAGAGGTGGCCAGAGTGAGGTCCATCAAGTCCCTCCTCGGGATGATGTCCTTGTGCATCTACCTTGTGCCTCTTTGCAGACTTCGGATGCGTCCGCTACAAGAGTTCCTCGACGCCCGCTGGATTCAAGCGGCGGGCTGCTTCAAAGACAGGATCCCGCTCGACGAGGAGTTCCGTCGGGCGATTCTATGGTGGGGTGCCTGTGCGCACCTCTCGGCAGGCATTGACTTTCAGGCTCCAGCGTATCAGGAGACGGTAACGACGGACGCCTCCCTGGAGGGATGGGGGGCCCACACCGGAGATCTCCACGCAAGAGGCCTCTGGCTCCCGGAGGAGAGGTCTCTTCACATCAACATCCTGGAGCTACGAGCCGTGTTCTGGGCTGTCAAATAGTTCCTTCCGTCCCTCAAGGACAAAGTGGTGAGGATCTTCACCGACAACACCACCACGATGTTCTACATCCGGAAGCAGGGAGGCACCAGATCCCCAGCCCTATCCAAGGAGGCCCAGGATCTGTGGCACTGGGCCGTCGCACAGGGGATGTTTCTGGTTCCCTTTCACCTGGCAGGAATAAAATACACCATTGCCGACTCACTCAGCAGGGAGCTCCGCTTGTGCCATGCGTGGGAACTACGCCAGGACCAGGTGGATTGGCTCTTTCAACGATGGGGCAAACCCCAGATCGACCTGTTTGCGATGGCAACAAACTCCAATTGCCAGAGGTTCGCCAGCAGGTTCGCCCAGCCGAGGAGCATGGGCGATGCTTTCTCGTTCCCTTGGGACGGCCTGTTCCTGTACGCGTTCCCTCCGTTGCCATTGCTGCTCCGTCTCGTCAACCAGCTCAAGAGGTACAGGTGCAGGATGATCCTCGTCGCACCGGCGAGGCCGAGACAGATATGGTTCCCGGACCTTCTGGACTTGTCAGCGTCCCCACCTATCAAGCTGATGACGGACGCGGATCTTCTCTCCAGAGAAGGAGGCGCCATTCTCCATCACGACCCGGTGTCGCTGACCTTGCAGGCTTGGCTCCTGCAGCACTAGAGTTTGGAGGATACGATATCCGAGAGGTTCTTGCAAAAGCCAGGGCATCCTCAACTCTCAAATGTTATGGACATAAGTGGAAGAGGTTCTCTGTCTGGTGCCGTGCACAGAAGATTAACCCTCTGCGGATTACGGCCCCTCAAGTATTGCTGTTCCTACTGTCGCTGGCCAAAGCTGGACTGGCTCACGCCTCCATCAAAATACATCTGGCTGCCATTTCCCGATACACCAGAACTACAGGACGGGCATTCTTGTGGTCTCATCGCCTGGTGAAGGAATTTATGAAGGGACTATTCCGATCGTTCCCGCCGGTGAATGCCCCTGCCCCGGCGTGGGAGCTCAACGTGGTGCTGACCAGGCTCATGGGGGCCCCACTCGAGCCTATGCACTCTGCGCCGTTGAAGTTCCTGTCGTGGAAGACAGCATTTCTTGTGGCCATCACCTTCGCACGACGAGTGGGAGAGATCCAGGCCCTATCTTGCAAGCCTCCATACTTGACTTTTCACGACACGAGGGTGGTGCTGAGTATGCACCCCTTCTTTATGCCCAAGGTGCCGTCGGACTTCCACCGCAACGAGCCCTTGGTGTTGCCAGTTTTCTTCCCGTCGCCTTCGTCTCCGGCCGATAGGACTTTGCACTCGCTGGATGTGGCTAGAGCGCTGAAGTTCTACGTGGACCGCACGAAGAGTTTTCCGAAGACGTCACAGCTGTTTCTGAACTTTGGACCTGTGAATCAAGGGAAGGCTCTCTCGAAGGCTTCCATTTCCAGATGGCTCTCCGGCTGCATCATGCACTGTCACCGGTTGGCAAACCGACCGCTGCCCGGCCGTCCGAGAGCCCATTCGACCAGAGCGATCGTTGTTGCCACGGCGTTCCTGTCTGGTGTGCCCCTGCTGGACATCTGCAGGGCTGCTACGTGGAGGTCGACACACACCTTCACGAGATTCTACTGCATCGATCGGGACTCCAGGGAGGAGTCCAGGGTCGGCCAAGCAGTGCTGCGCAACCTGTTCGCTTAAGGTGAGCCTGGTGAGGAGGTAAGAGATGCTTAATGTTGAGTTGTTGTATTGCTTAATGTTGAGCCTGTTGCCACCTCCCGTGGTTGTGCATGTGTATACCGCTATGTATTCTTATATTCATGAGCATGTGAATCCATGCCAGACCCCATGCTGGAGAAGAAACAAGTTACTTACCTGTAACTGTTGTTCTCCAGCATGGGTCTGGCATGGATTCACATGCGAACTCTCCCTCCTTCCCCTCTGCGGCTCTTCACTTGGTCATACTGTCACTTTACGTGCTACCAAATCTGAGGATGGCTGCCAGGGGATGGGCTGAGGTAGAGGGCAGTCATTGGCTGGGGGCAGTAACCCAGAGATCAGTGTTTGGTTACTACTAAGAAAGACAGATCAGAAACAAAACTGATACTGATTTTTTCTTTACCGAGGATTCCTGGCCTGATGACAGGGAATATTCATGAGCATGTGCATCCATGCCAGACCCATGCTGGAGAACAACAGTTACAGGTAAGTAACTTGTTCCTTTCTACCCCAGCAGGCCTCTACCAGTTTAAGGTTATGCCTTTTGGACTAAAGAATGCTCCTGCTACATTTCAAAGGATGGTTAATCAAGTTCTGAATGTGATGGAGGACTTCTGCATGGCATACTTGTATGGCATTGCAGTGTTGAGCCCTACATGGAAATAACATATTGATCACCTGGGATATGTTTTGCAGGCTCTTGAGCAGGCCCATCTGACCATAAAGGCAAGCAGATGTCAAATTGGTCAGAGTAAAGTGGTCTACCTTGGTCATGAGGCAGGAGGAAAGTACAAGCTGTGCAAAACTGGGCCACCTCTACTACTCAAACCCAAGTGAGAGCTTTCCTAGGTCTCACTGGGTACTACAGGAATTTCATTGAGAACTATGGGACCATAGCTTCTCCTTTGAATGTGATCTCCTCTCCCAAATTCCCTAAAAAGGTTAGATGGCATGAGGAGTGCACTCATGCCTTTGAAAGCCTGAAGAAAGCCCTTTGTCAAGCTCCATTCCTAAGAGCTCCTGATTATCACCAACCCTTCATTGTGCAGACAGATGCCTCCAATATAGGTATAGGTGCTGTCCTTAGTCAACTGGATGAGAAAGGTAGGGAGCACCATATTTGCTTCATCATTAGGAAACTGAAGGAACCAGAAACAAGGTGGGCAACCATAGAGCGTGAATGCTTTGCCATTGTGTGGAGTTTGAAGAAGTTTAGACCATACTTGTATGCATCTACTTTTGTGGTTCACACTGACCACCAATCCTTGAGATGGTTAATGCAAATGAAACGGGAAAACCCAAAACTGCTAAAATGGTCAATCTGCCTGCCAGGGTTTGATTTCACCATTGAGCACAGAGCAGGATGTCACCACTAAAATGCTGATGGTCTCTCTAGGATGTTTATAACCAACTAGAGGTTAGAGATTCATCCAGGAGTGGAGTAAATCCTCCTGTCCCTTAGTCTGGAGGGGGGGTGAGTGTTAGGGAGAATTCTCCTAAATGGTTGATTTCCCTTACCTAATGAGTCCCTCACCAGCATTGCTGGATGTCTAGGATTTATTTTTTCACCTGGTAAGAGTATGAGCCTTTTTTCCCCACTCGTGCATGTGTTTTGCTATGTGTATTTCTACTTTCTGTGTGATCTTGGGCACTGGAGTCTCACCTACTCCTTGCGCACCACTTTTTGTGTGTGTTGTACAGCACCTTCAATGCAGTGGCACAGGGTTGTCTTTGAGACTTCCCACTGACTCAATTTTTCTGGGGCTGACTACTGTCCCCCAATAACAGGTAAAGTTGCCATTAACTTTATATAGTCACTTTAAACCACAGACCCAGTACACCCCATCTTACATGGAGTATTGGAAAGGGTTAACTCTTATCCCTTTTCGTCTGTGCCTCTTGGAGCCGTGTTTTGCTCCCTTAACATTGAGACTTGGCTGGTGGCAGTGGTATCTACCCTAACTTTTCTACCGCAATTATCTTTGTCTTGACTTGAAGCGTCGTGAAGAATATATGGGCCTTAGTCCCCAAGTTCCACACAGGGAGAGAGAAAAATACTCCCTGTGCGAGCCTTGAGGCCACAGGTGGTTGTTGTTTTGCAGGATCAGACGCCGCCGAGGACCCCAGCGCTGTTGGAATGAATT
Source organism: Ambystoma mexicanum (assembly GCF_040938575.1). Classification (NCBI taxonomy): domain Eukaryota; kingdom Metazoa; phylum Chordata; class Amphibia; order Caudata; family Ambystomatidae; genus Ambystoma; species Ambystoma mexicanum. The sequence continues at coordinate 1,350,298,469 of NC_090922.1, read as the reverse complement.
CAGGTATTAGCACAAACAAGCACAGTACTGTAAACAATGTAACTGTATTGAAAAAGGGGCTTACCTAAGTTTAATGAAAAGGTGCTAGGAACTCTGAGGCTGTGGTGCAAAGAAGCATCACCAATCCATAAAGCCAGGCACCAGAAACTCAGCACTAGCTACACACCTGATAATCCTGGAAATGTTCATGGCACCATGGTACTCGTGGATTACTTGGAGGCACCGTAGCAGTTCAAGGAACCTCGAAGACAGATGAGTAAGTGACAAAGCAGAGAAGGATAATCCGAAACAATCCGTTAACCATTAGCCAAAAATTCAAAAGTCTGTGAATCCGAGCAGAAACCAAAATCACAAATCCAAGGAGCAAGAACACCAGTCCGTTATCTGTAAACTGGAGGTCTTTTTCCAATGAATCCAAAACGTGAATCGAGAACGCCAAACAGTGTCGTGAAAACAGCTGTGAAGCAGCGAATGATTCAAATGGCGCGGTTTTTATGTCTGCCGGCTCCCGATCACGTGAGCGGAGCTCGGGGCACGTGATCGGGAAGTCGGCCCGAAACCAGGAAGTGTTTACGGTCGGCTGCCCCAGCCCGCTCGCAATCTCCATGGCAGTTGCCACTGGAAACGAGGGAACAAACAAAGTCGCCCTCTGACAGAGCCTTGGAGCTGATGACACTTCCTCCGCACCACAGGTAGCGTGACATTATGAGGGGCTGACTGTGACTTGGGGAGTCTAGCTGTGTTATGTTTCGGGGAGTCCCTAGGGGTATGAGTGTTATGTAAAACGGTGTGCCTGAGGGTAACCTTCCTTCTGCGCATGACAATCTTATATAAATCTGGTAATGTTTTAGGCTATTATATTAGCCTCAAACATAAACCCGCTTGACCAAATACATTTTATTTTGGTTCCAGCTGGATTTATCCGCCATTTCTTTTTGTTAAAGTCTTTCTTGTGTTTTTCTCTGGGCTCCAAACCGGGAATGACTCCTTTGTTCGCTGTGTATTGGGAACAGACATCCCAGCCCACATCCTGGAGGCACACACCAGGCATGCAGAAGCCCGCGAAAGGGTTGGGTTTTGTGGGAAAGTGCATGACCAAATAAGGACGGACCCGGGTCGGCTCGACCTGGGGAAGGTGAAGGGGCAAGATGGCCAGTGGACAGGACAAAGAACCTCGTGGCATGGCCATTTTGGAGCCAGGCCACTCATTTGGGCCAAACGTGGTAAGCGCGGATAACATGGTGAAAAAGGGTTCAAAACACAAGAGAAACGATAGCTGCCAGCAGTCCTGTCTGTGACACACTTGCATAGTTCATAATAAGTCCAGCGAGAGTTTCTAGGGCCTTTGGAATGACTAGAGACCCAAGAGCGTGGTAAAGTAAGTTACAGTGCACTCTTGTTTCATGTTGCACAAAAGCTGCAACATGAGTAAAGGACTAAGGGAAAAAAAGTCTCCTAGTACTGACTGCCTTAAGGGCATGTCAGTTTCCCCATAAGAATTGAGTGAAAGCCCAGAGGAGTGCGGCAGAAGGCTGCACTTCTCTGGCAAAGTCTAGATCAGGGTGTAAAACAGCAGCAAAAAGTTTTGGGGTTGACACATGGAGGGAAAATTACATACAATATGAAATCTTTCTTAACACTCGCCCCTCCCAGACTAAGGACAGGGGGAACTAATCTACCCCTGGATGAGTTTCTTGTTCAGGTTGGTTAAACATTCTGGACAACCCATCAGCATTGCTATGTTGGAGACCTGGCCTATGCTCAATAGTGAAGTCAAAGCCTTGTAGACTTATGGACCACCTAAGCAACTTTGGATTCTCTCCCTTCATGTTCATTAGCCACTTTAAGGGCTTATGGTCAGTTTGCACAGTGAAGTGGGTCCCATAGAGGTAGGGCCTGAGCTTCCGTAGGACCCACACAGCAGAGAAACATTCTTTCTCTACTGTGGACCATCTGAGCTCTCTATCCTTAAGCTGGCGACTAATGAAACCAATAGGGTGTTCCTTACCCTTCTCATCTACTTGTGATAGTACAGCTCCTATCTCAGTGTCAGAGGCATCTATCTGCACACTAATAGGTCTTTTGTAATCAGGGGCCCTGAGGACAGGGACCTGGCACAAAGAGTCTTTTAAGCCATTGAAGGCCTAACTCTTCAGTCTAAGTTACCTTCTTGGGTTTCTTCGGAGTGGTGAGAGCAGTCAGAGGGGCAGTTATGGTGCCATAGTCTGCCATGAAATTTCGGTAATACCCCGTGAGTCCTACGAAGGCTCTCACTTGGGTCTGTGTAGTGGGGGTAGGCCAGTCTTGGACTGCTTGTACTTTACTGGGTAGAGGCTGTATCTTCCCTCCACCTACTTCATGTCCAAGGTAAACCACTGAGCCTTGTCCAATCTGGCATTTACTGGCTTTTATGGTCCAGTGTGCTTTCTGAAGAGCCTGTAACACAATCCCAAGGTGTTTCACATGGTCTTCCCAGGTGGCACTGAAAACTGCTATATCATCCAGATATGCAAGGCAGAATTCATCCAACCCATCCAACACATGATTCACAAGCCTCTGGAAAGTGGCAGGTACATTCTTCAACCGAAAAGGCATTACCCTGAACTGGTAAAGACCTTCGGGAGTTGAGAACGCTGTCTTCTTCTTGGCATGTTCTGTAAGGGCTATTTGCCAATAGCCTGCAGTGAGGTCAAACGTGCTGAGGTACTTGGAGGCACCCAAGGTATCCACCAGCTCATCTGTTCAAGGCAAGGGGTGTGCATCTTTCTTGGTGACAGCATTCAGAGCCCTGTAATCCATGCAGAACCTCAATTCAGAAGTACCTGCTATTGGAACCAAAACCACCGGGCTGGACCAAGGACTACTAGAGGGTTCAATCACCCCAATATCTAACATTTTGTTGACCTCTGTCTTAATGTAAGACCGTACTTTGTCTGACATCCTGTATCCCCTACTTTTGGTAGGTACACTGTCTCTTGTGTCTATGTTATGTTTGCACCAAGGTGTCAAACCAGGGGACTGTGAAAACAGGGGGAAAATTGCCTAAGCAAACTCTTCACCTCAGCCTGTTGAGCAGAAGTCAGGTGAGGGGCCACTCGGACACCCTCACAGGAGCTATCTGAAGGACTGCTTTGAAACAGACCAGGGAGAGGTTCAGATTCCTCTTCCTCAACATTTGAAGCCAATAGCAGTGCTGTGATTTCAACTCTTGGGATGAAAGCCTTCAGCCTATTTACATGGAACACTTTTGGAGCCTGTCCAGGCCTTCCAAGGTCCACTAAATAGTTGACCTCACCCAGGGGCTCCACCACTGTGTTAGGGCCTGACCATTTATCCTGTAAAGCTCTAGGCCTTATGGGATTCATGATCAGGACTTGCTGACCAGGTGTGAAGTTGATGAGGGAAGCTTTCTGGTCATATCAATGTTTCACCAGGGCTTTTCCTGCCTTCAACTTGTCACTAGCCAGACCCATCAGGAGTACCATCCTTTTTCTGAGCCCTAACACATAGTCTACTACGTTGGTAGTAATAGGGGGAGAGGGTATCTCCCATCCCTCCTTGACTATGGCTAAGGGTCCCCGCACAGGGTGACCAAACAGAAGTTCAAAGGGGCTGAATCCAACACTCTCCTGTGGTACCTCTCGGTAGGCAAACAGTAAGCATGGTAAAAGAAGATCCCATTTTCTTCTTTGAGGTTCTTCCAGAGCCCCAATCATACTTTTTAAGGTCCTGTAAAACCGTTCCACCAGACCATTGGTCCGGGGGTGGTATGCGGAAGAAAACATGTAGGTGACCCCACATTCCTTCCACATAGCCTGCATATACTTCGACATAAAGTTGCTGCCTCTGTCAGACACAACTTCTTTAGGGATGCCAACCCTAGTAAAGATGCCGAGTAAAGCTTTTGCGACTGACTTGGCAGTCACAGTTTTCAATGGGATGGCCTCAGGATATCTGGTGGCATGCTCGACCAATACCATTATAAACCTATTGCCTGAGGATGTTTGGGGATCAAGGGGACCAACTATGTCGATCCCTACCCTATCGAATGGTACTCCCACAACTGGGAGTGGTACCAGTGGAGCTTAGATTGTTGAACCACTCTTACCAGATAACTGGCAGGAGGCACAACTCCTGCAGTGACTTTCTACTTGCACCCCCATCTTGGGGCAGTAGAAGTGCATGGATAACCTTTGCTTGGTCCTCTTAATACCAAGGTGACCAGCAAGGGGCACTTCATGCGCCAGCTGCAGGAGGAAAGGTCTTACAGCAAGGGGAACCACCAACCTCCTATAGTCTCCTTCTGTAGACTCTGTGGGCTGACTATAAAGGAGTCCACCTTCCCAATAAATCCAATGCTTCCCAGAGGTTCACCCTCAAGCTGGGAGCAGGCCTGTCTCCTTAGGCCTTCCAGAGATGGGCACTCACGTTGGCCTTTACTGAATTCTTCCCTGTCAGGACCACCTTCTACTAACAAATCATTTAGTTGAGGATGGTCATTGGGGTCAAATACTTCAGGCATCACCACCTCCTCGTCAGGTCCGGGTGATTGACCAACTACTTCCACTGCAGTGGTAGGCGAGTTAGGGGGAATATTCTCTTTGCCTCCTCTTGGTTTCTTGACTCCTTTAGCCTTGGGTTTCCCCTTTAGCTGGGGCAGAGCATTGGTCTTGGACAATGCTGCCCTTGTTTGAGACCTTGTGCAGGGTCTGTTAGCAGTATCTCCCACAAGCCCTTAAGCACGGAGATCATTGCCCAACAAGACCTTTCCTGGGACAGTCCTCTGAATGCTCACTGGAATCCTGACTGCTGTACCATTGATAGTAAGATTTACAGGTATTACTGGGAACATGAGAGGTGGGCCGTCAGCCAACTTAGTGGGCATCAAAGTAGCTCTAGCAACTTTCTCTGGGTCTACCAAGGTAGAATCCACTACAGTCCGACTGCACCCACTATCCCTTAGAGATGGAGTATCTACTCCATTGATCAGCACACTGTCTTTAAAGTAGTGCTTGGTGTTATCTGGAATCCTAGCATAAGCCTCTGCAACTTTAGGCTGCCAGGATCCCAGGGAAACTAAAACTACCTCAGCTTCTATCCCACTGGGGAAGGAGTCGGAGGAGAAGGATGCTCCGGTAATCTCTTCTTCCTCGTACGAGGAGAAGGCCAGATTAGCAGAGTGGACCCCCAAGGTTTTGACCTTACATCTGGGATCCCCCTTCACGTGGTCAGTTGCTCCACAAGCAAAAAAAGATCAATTGGGTCTGTTTACATAGGGAGGCTTATTATAACCACAGTTCTGTTTCGGAAGTTGACCTCCACTACCCTGTGAGTTCTCTTGTGTCTTACCCTTATTTTTCTTTTTGTGGCCCTTTTGGGAAGAAGATTTATCAGTTTCCCCACCCTCCTTATCTTTGGACTTTTTCCCTTCCTCCTGCTTACCAGGATGAGTCTTGTCCTTATGGAACACTCGATGTGACACCCATAAATCTGCTGAAATGGCAAGTTTCTTAGGATCTATCTCCTTGGAATCTGCCAAATGCTGCTTAAGCTCAGGAGAAGAAGATGCAAAAATATGTTCCAGCATGACGAGACTTATCATACCTTCAAAGGTAGAAACCTTATAACCTTCGACTCACCCAGTCAAGTTTTTTAAGGATTCAGTCACATAAGATACCCAAGTACCACCTTCTTTTTTCTTATACTCTCTGAATCTTTTTAAGTATTGGGCAGGAGTCTTTCCAAAATTTAAAATGAGAGTTTGCTTCAACATTGCAAAATCTGCTCTCTCAGCCTTCGACATTTCCATAATGGCACTGCAGCCAGAATGGGGCAGTCTGCTAATTAACCAGGCAATTTTATCAGCATTGCCAACTTGTTGAACTTCACATGCATACTCGAATGTACTCAGCCAGTCCATAATGTCCTTATTTTCCTCATACACACAAAGCAGATCTTTTGGAAACCTTGGATGAGAGGAGGCCCCAGACCCATGTCCAGGACCCTTGGATCCATTGGCAACATGAAGCTTGGCCAGTTCCAACTGGTGATCCCTGTCTTTCTGTTTTTCTGCCTGTTCTATCTTTAGCTTGGCCCTATTGAACTCAAGCACTTCCTGGAGTTTGGCCATATTGAACTCAAGCGCCTTCTGCCTAAACAGAAGCTCTTGCTTCTTGAATTCAAGCATGGCTTCTCCATCAGCACTGGCAGAGGAAACATTGGACATTTCATCCTCCCTGTCCTCATGGTCGCTGTGGATCATTGCAGCGGCAGAACTGTCAGTTCTACCAGTGAGAGCAGCCCCACCTCCTTCTGCACTGTCCTCTGAAGCTATAGCACTAAGCTGAGCTTCTTGCCAGGCCATGATTCTTTGGATCATTTCCATTTTGTTGCCTTGAGAGGAGACACCTCTCTCAGCACACATCTTTTTCAATGTTTCGGATTTAGAAGCATTTAAAGTTAACAAGGTACTTGTTTCCATACTGTTAGATAGGACTATGGCCTTTAAAAAGTTATACTACGACAATTCACTATGTTTCCTGGTAGGAATAACTTGAAATGCCTTTGCTCGTGCGCAACACTGGATACCTCCAGTCCTATCCCACTGCTGCCACCAATTTGTTAACATGGATTTCTGAACTCGGACCTGGAGGGGCAGAGGTTCAGAAGGCCAGCCTAGTTTCTTGGAACAGGGTAACCTCTGGACAAGCCAGACCAACCAGGGTAGCGATGGCGGCGGTCAAGACTAAGTCTCAAGCGGGGTGAGGGTGACTGAAAGACCTCAATGAGCACACAAAGCAAGGACACTTACAAATTACTCCAGACAGGTGTTATATTAAAAATATAGACACATTTATTACAAGGCCTTTGTAACATCGACCATAGCAAAGAATCACAATAATACTAAAGTAAACCAACACATCACAAGCAATACAATATATATACAAGACCGAGGGGTCTAAGGAGTTATGAGCATGTAATATGTAGACCACCTAGGTGGGGAGGAAAACAGGCAGTACAAGTAATCATTAGACCTAGTTCGACATCAGAAATACACCTAACTAGGAGGAAGTCCGAGCCCTACGAAGAGAGGAGCCTTATGCTCAAAAGTACCTGCATGCGCTGGTGCCAATGGCGAAAGTAGGTGTCTCTTCAAGGGTCTCAGGCAGTTCAGGAAGGTGAATGAAGCGATGCAGAACAAGTCCCCACTACTCAAGCAGGGCCTCCACTTGTGGGCAGAGGCAGGGTGAGGGTGCGGGATAGAGTCGCTATTTCGCAACAGCGGTAGAAAAGAAACAGGCTCCTGCACGAGGGGCCACCGGTTGGGGTATGGACTACTCACCGGTCCCCGACGCAGGCAGACCCAGACTTCTCCAGTTCAGTTCACGTTGCTGGCAGGTTCCGCTGCGATAATCAGGACGTCTCGACAACGTGTAGATTCAGTGTAGGAGGATGCAGGGTCGATGGTATCCCAAATGCAGCGAACGTTCACAGGTTGTTACCACAGCAGGGCAACCCGGCAACCGCGTTTACTCTGGTCCGGGCGCACTTGTCTCACTTCAGACCTGGGAATGCCAAGTGTACGAAATTCGATGTGAGGGTGCCGTGGACGCAGAGCAAGCAGTAGACCAAGGTTCGAGGGCTTCTCCGAAATGGCGGCGGTGACAGAGCAACGCGTCCTGCGTGAGATGGTCAGCCAACTGGTTGGCCCAGGGACTCTTCCGAAGAGGCTTACTTGCAGGGTTTGATGAAGGTGCCGCGAATAGTTGATCCCACTATTCCAGTGGGTCGAAGCGCCTTCGTAGACCTTCTAGGACGATCAGATCTCGCAGCACAACAGCAGTTCAGGGTGCCAAACCTTCAGCGGGTCACCAGCGGTTCCTCGACTCAGCTTCTTGTTGCAGGATACTTGGCTCCTTATCCCTTGTTCGGTGTGAACTCAGGAGATCGACATGGTAGTGGTGTTTTCAGCTTCCTCTTATACAAAGTTCCCTTTGTGGCAAAACGGAGAGGACCCAATGGGAGATCTGCTCACAAACACTCACACCATACGTGGACCTATGACGGACCACGATGGTCCCAGGCATTCAGGACACTCCAGACTCTCTGGCACCCAGGATGTGTATTGGGAACAGACATCCCAGCCCACATCCTGGAGGCACACACCAGGCATGCAGAAGCCCGCGAAAGCGTTGGGTTTCGCGGGAAAGTGCATGACCAAATAAGGACGGACCCGGGGAAGGTGAAGGGGGAAGATGGCCAGCAGACAGCACAAAGAACCTCGTGGCATGGCCATTTTGGAGCCAGGCCACTCATTTGGGCCAAACGCCGTAAGCGCGGATAACATGGCGAAAAAGGGTTCAAAACACAGTCCTGTCCGTGACACACTTGCACAGTTCATAATAAGTCCAGCGAGAGTTTCTAGGGCCTTTGGAATGACTAGAGACCCAAGAGAGCGGTAAAGTAAGTTACAATGCACTCTTGTTTCATGTTGCACAAAAGCTGCAACATGAGGAAAGGACTAAGGGAAACAAAGTCTCCCAGTACTGACTGTCTTAAGGGCATGTCAGTTTCCCCATAAGAATTGAGCGAAAGCCCAGAGGAGTGCGGCAGAAGGCTGCACTTCTCTGGCAAAGTCTAGATCAGGGTGTAAAATAGCAGCAAAAAGTTTGGGGGTTGACACATAGAGGGAAAATTACATACAATATGAAATCTTTCCTAACAGTTCGAGAATGCTCCTTCCTCCAAGCCAGTCAGAGTGACTGACTATGTGATAGGTCTCCCTAGGAGAATGTCACACATGATGGCAGAAGCAAGTGATAACTTGAAAGCAGATCAGGCTCTGGTCAAACATTGGCATGGCCAGAAGGCCACCATGGTTGCGTTTACTCAAGACCAGCTTGTACTAGTTATGGTGCCAACAAGGCAGAGGGCCTTGCAGGACAAGTGGATAGGACCCTTCATGGTTGGGAGCAAACCTGGAGAGGTGAATTATCTGGTGGATTTAGGCAGACCTAAGGAGGCTCCAGAGTCTTTCACACCAACCGTTTAAAGGCTTATGTCTCGAGACCAGAAGTAGGAGCTTTGCTTCTAGCTTCAACTCAAGAGAAAGAGGAGAGTGAACCTCTACCTGACCTCCTCAAAGTCCAACCTTTAGATGAACAGATAGGAGTTAATCTCTCTTCTCAGCTGACTTCTGAACAACAAGAGGAATGCAAAATTCTGTTGAATCAGTTTGCCTCCCTGTTTTCACTATCACCAGGCTTGACCCCTTGGGGCCAACATGATATTCTCACTGGTGGCCGTTTACCTGTCAAAAGCAGGGGGTACAGAATGTCAGAACATGTGAGATCCCACATCAAAGGAAGAGGTCAACAAGATGCTTGATCTCAGGGTTATAGAGCCCTCTACAAGTCCATGGACTAGTCCAGTTGTTCTAATTCCAAAGGCAGGATCCAAGGAGTTGAGATTCTGTGTGGACTATAGAGCTCTAAATGCAGTCACTAAGACTGATGCTCATCCTTTGCCAAGGACAGATGAACTGGTGGATAGACTTGGTTCAGCCAAGTACCGCAGTACATTTGATCTAACCTCAGGCTATTGGCAAATAGCACTGACAGACAATGCCAAGGAGAAAACTGCATTTCTCCAGCATGGGGTCTGGCATGGATTCAAATGCTCATGAATATTCCCCTTCGTCAGGCCGGGAATCCTCAGTAAAGAAAAAAATCAGTATCAGTTTCGTTTCTGATCTGTCTTTCTTAGTATTAACCAATTACTGATCTCTGGGTCATACTGCCCCCAGCCAATGACTGCCCTCTACCTAAGCCCCTCCCCTGGCAGCCATCCTCAGATTTTTACCGCACGTTCAAGGGTTGGGAGTCCTCGTGTTTTAGCTCTCGAGCTTTTACTGCGTTTTTTGCACTTTTTCAGGAGATTTTTCTCATCTTTTCGGTTAATCGAGCTTCAAGCTCCACCGTTTCTACTTCCGATAACGGGGACCCGTTTCCGAATTCTTCTACGCCCCTGAAGGGTGAAGTTTTCGTCGAGTTACGCTTCTTGGAGGATTCCAGAAGATCTGTGGCCTACCTCAACGGACATGGCCCAGGACAAGGGAAGCTTGTCGCCCGGATCCAAGCTGTTCAGGAGCTGCCCAGGATGTGGATTGCAAAATGTTTTCAAGGAGGACGAGCATTCGAGATGTCTCTACTGCCTTCATGAGGACAAGACGCACGTGGAGAAGGACTGTGCTTTCTGCAAGAACCTGTCAGAACGGACCAAGCAAGATCGTCGTTCCCGCCTCGCCGCCTGGCTGGAGAAGGGCACAGCAGGTGAGAAGGCGAAGAAAAAGTCTGAGCAGTCTTCTAAGTCCTGTGAGGGCGCCCCGGCGAAGGGGGCCCAACAGAAGGCCAAGCACCGCGAGTCCTCGGGCACCGGGAGCGCCGAAAGGTCGGGCTCTTCGGCTGCCAGGCAGGGCGCAACTTCCCCGGCATGATCAACCACGAGCCAACGCTCTGGTTCGGGGAAGAGGAAGTCCGAGAACCCGGGTAAGCTTCTGGAGAGGCCCCGGTTGATCTCAAAGGGAGCTGAGGGGGAGCGAGGCGATGACCCTCCCCCCAAAGCGAAGGCCCAGGACGCACCTAAGGTAGTGAGGGCCTTGATCCACGTGGCAAAGGCCTCTATCAAGGTTGTCGCAGCGGCCGTGGCGAAGCCGGCAGAGGCTACGCCAGTGGAGGTGACCTCGGGGCCCAGAGTTTCCCTGCCACCATGGAGGGAATCCTCTTTCCAGACCATCGTTAAGACCCCCGTGAAGACCCCGGTGGAAAAAGAGGGGTGAGGGCCGGTGGCCATTACGGACTCGGATTCAGCCTCCGAGGAGGATCTGGTGGAAACTGTGAAAGGCCTCAACGAGAGGTTCATAGGCCTCAATGAGAGGTTCGAGAAGGTTCGATCCAAGGGGACGGTTCCCGCTAATGTGATCGAAGATATCGACGATGGCGACGACGAGGGCCCAGTGGAGCAGCCATCCCGTCCGTCGCAGCCATTACCCGAGCCCCAGGATAGCTCGGCGGCCATTTTCTTGGCGATCCAATCCTTATGTACTGAGATAAGGACGAGGTTACCACGGACCCTGATGGAGGATCCAGAACCAGGCCCGTTGGGAAGCCCTCCGAACAAGCGGAGGAGAGTCCACCCCGCCTAACCCTCGTGCCCGCGAGGCCCGTGTACTCCTCATCCCTCTCGCCGGACCCTAGAGAGGATACGGCGACAGATACAGCGACGGGACGGACGACGACAGCGGCGATGACACAACGGACATCCCGTCATCACCTCCCCTCGGGCTTCTCCACCCGACGAAATTGGCTCTTTTCACGCCATGATAACCAGGGCATCCAGGCTCTTCCAGCTCTGCCCTGAGGAACAGAAAAAGGAAGGGTTTCTTTACCAACGACGAGAGGCCAAGAGAAAGACAGTCCTCGTGGTGCCGTTGCTCGATGACATCTGGGACGAGTGGCTGGCTATCCTCAAGAACCCTTCCACGACACCCGTCAAGAGGGACAGGTACGAGAAGAAGTACCGGGTCCCTGATGCCGCCCCCTTGTGCCTCAGGGCCCAGCCCACACCGGACTCTGTCGTTTCGGCAGCGGCCAAGAAGAAAGCAACGGGTGCGGCAGCTTCAACTTCCACTTCACCGCCGGACAGCGAGGGCAAGAAGTTGGACTCCATGGGACGACGAGACATCTCGTCGGTGGCGACGACGATTAAGGTGGCCAATTCCTTAGCGATTGTGGCCCGTTACGACAGGGAGCTTTTGTTCAAGATAGCTCCCCTTCTAGATTTTCCTACCGGACGACAAGAGGGCAGAGGCCCTACAGATTTTGCAGGAAGGATAGGTGGCGTCGGATCACGCCATAACGGTGGCAACGGACATTGCCGATACCGGATTTCGCCAACTGGGCAACAGGGTTTGCCTCCGACAACGAGGATGGCTCAAGGCGACAGACTTTCGCCAGGACGTCCAGACCAGAGTTTTGGACATGCCGTTCGACGGCAACAACCTGTTTGGAAAGACGGTGGATGAGTCCCTGCAGGCCATCAAGACAGACAGAGAAACAGCCCGAGCCCTAGGAGTCCTTCAGCAACGGCGGCCCTTTCGGAGCTCTGGAGGCAGACAGGGAGTTCCAAGGGATCCAGCGGCTGCTCTTCTACTTACCGCCAGGCGGCCCGCTCCTCGTCCGAGGAGGCCTACAGAGGCCGCGGCAAGCAAGGAGGGTCTCGCCGCCGTCAGCAAGGAGGCCAAGGCGGCAAGGCCTTTTCCAACCAGGACTGAACTGGCCATTGTGTCAGGCCCCCACTGAAGCACCCCGGTGGGAGGCCGGCTGACGAAGTTCGTCAGCGTGTGGGAGTCCATCTCCACCGACCGTTGGGTGCTGGACACCCTGGCCCGCGGACACTTGCTGGAATTTCAAAAGAAGTGTCCTCACATTCCTCCCGTGGCCAGGATGGAGAATCACGTCCCTCAACTGCTGTTGGAGGTAAGGGCGATGCTCAGGAAGGGGGCCATCGAGCTCGTCCCCGAGAGGCTCCGGGGCTCCGGAGTATACTCAAGATACTTCCTCGTCCGAAAGAAGACAGGTGGTTGGCGCCCCATCCTGGACCTGCGTCGGTTGAACAAGTACATCAAGGCACAGAAATTCATTATGGCCACCCTCCAGCACGTGCTGGGAAAGCTGGAGGAGGGCGACTTCTATCGTCACTGGACCTGGAGGATGCTTACTTCCACATCCCCATTCTAAAAGGTCACAGAAAGTTCCTCAGATTCATAGTCCAGGGGCGTCACTACCAATTCAGAGCCCTGCCGTTTGGATTAAAGTCGGCACCCAGGGTGTTCACCAAGTGCCTCGCACCAGTGGCGGCGCAGCTGCACCTGCAAGGAATCCACGTCTACCCCTACCTGGACGACTGGCTAATCCGTGCAAGGTCAAGAGAACTCGCCATCGAACACACAGCGAGGACCGTCCGGCTGCTCACGGAGCTGGGATTCGCCATCAACTACCCCAAATCCCATCTGGTCCCGTCGCAGGTGGCACTGTTTCTGGGAGCGAAACCCGATACAGTGAAGCGATTGGCATCTCCGTCAGAACAAAGGACGAAGGCCATTTTGGGCAAGGTGCAGCGCCTGTTAGCCACAGAGGTGGCCAGAGTGAGGTCCATCAAGTCCCTCCTCGGGATGATGTCCTTGTGCATCTACCTTGTGCCTCTTTGCAGACTTCGGATGCGTCCGCTACAAGAGTTCCTCGACGCCCGCTGGATTCAAGCGGCGGGCTGCTTCAAAGACAGGATCCCGCTCGACGAGGAGTTCCGTCGGGCGATTCTATGGTGGGGTGCCTGTGCGCACCTCTCGGCAGGCATTGACTTTCAGGCTCCAGCGTATCAGGAGACGGTAACGACGGACGCCTCCCTGGAGGGATGGGGGGCCCACACCGGAGATCTCCACGCAAGAGGCCTCTGGCTCCCGGAGGAGAGGTCTCTTCACATCAACATCCTGGAGCTACGAGCCGTGTTCTGGGCTGTCAAATAGTTCCTTCCGTCCCTCAAGGACAAAGTGGTGAGGATCTTCACCGACAACACCACCACGATGTTCTACATCCGGAAGCAGGGAGGCACCAGATCCCCAGCCCTATCCAAGGAGGCCCAGGATCTGTGGCACTGGGCCGTCGCACAGGGGATGTTTCTGGTTCCCTTTCACCTGGCAGGAATAAAATACACCATTGCCGACTCACTCAGCAGGGAGCTCCGCTTGTGCCATGCGTGGGAACTACGCCAGGACCAGGTGGATTGGCTCTTTCAACGATGGGGCAAACCCCAGATCGACCTGTTTGCGATGGCAACAAACTCCAATTGCCAGAGGTTCGCCAGCAGGTTCGCCCAGCCGAGGAGCATGGGCGATGCTTTCTCGTTCCCTTGGGACGGCCTGTTCCTGTACGCGTTCCCTCCGTTGCCATTGCTGCTCCGTCTCGTCAACCAGCTCAAGAGGTACAGGTGCAGGATGATCCTCGTCGCACCGGCGAGGCCGAGACAGATATGGTTCCCGGACCTTCTGGACTTGTCAGCGTCCCCACCTATCAAGCTGATGACGGACGCGGATCTTCTCTCCAGAGAAGGAGGCGCCATTCTCCATCACGACCCGGTGTCGCTGACCTTGCAGGCTTGGCTCCTGCAGCACTAGAGTTTGGAGGATACGATATCCGAGAGGTTCTTGCAAAAGCCAGGGCATCCTCAACTCTCAAATGTTATGGACATAAGTGGAAGAGGTTCTCTGTCTGGTGCCGTGCACAGAAGATTAACCCTCTGCGGATTACGGCCCCTCAAGTATTGCTGTTCCTACTGTCGCTGGCCAAAGCTGGACTGGCTCACGCCTCCATCAAAATACATCTGGCTGCCATTTCCCGATACACCAGAACTACAGGACGGGCATTCTTGTGGTCTCATCGCCTGGTGAAGGAATTTATGAAGGGACTATTCCGATCGTTCCCGCCGGTGAATGCCCCTGCCCCGGCGTGGGAGCTCAACGTGGTGCTGACCAGGCTCATGGGGGCCCCACTCGAGCCTATGCACTCTGCGCCGTTGAAGTTCCTGTCGTGGAAGACAGCATTTCTTGTGGCCATCACCTTCGCACGACGAGTGGGAGAGATCCAGGCCCTATCTTGCAAGCCTCCATACTTGACTTTTCACGACACGAGGGTGGTGCTGAGTATGCACCCCTTCTTTATGCCCAAGGTGCCGTCGGACTTCCACCGCAACGAGCCCTTGGTGTTGCCAGTTTTCTTCCCGTCGCCTTCGTCTCCGGCCGATAGGACTTTGCACTCGCTGGATGTGGCTAGAGCGCTGAAGTTCTACGTGGACCGCACGAAGAGTTTTCCGAAGACGTCACAGCTGTTTCTGAACTTTGGACCTGTGAATCAAGGGAAGGCTCTCTCGAAGGCTTCCATTTCCAGATGGCTCTCCGGCTGCATCATGCACTGTCACCGGTTGGCAAACCGACCGCTGCCCGGCCGTCCGAGAGCCCATTCGACCAGAGCGATCGTTGTTGCCACGGCGTTCCTGTCTGGTGTGCCCCTGCTGGACATCTGCAGGGCTGCTACGTGGAGGTCGACACACACCTTCACGAGATTCTACTGCATCGATCGGGACTCCAGGGAGGAGTCCAGGGTCGGCCAAGCAGTGCTGCGCAACCTGTTCGCTTAAGGTGAGCCTGGTGAGGAGGTAAGAGATGCTTAATGTTGAGTTGTTGTATTGCTTAATGTTGAGCCTGTTGCCACCTCCCGTGGTTGTGCATGTGTATACCGCTATGTATTCTTATATTCATGAGCATGTGAATCCATGCCAGACCCCATGCTGGAGAAGAAACAAGTTACTTACCTGTAACTGTTGTTCTCCAGCATGGGTCTGGCATGGATTCACATGCGAACTCTCCCTCCTTCCCCTCTGCGGCTCTTCACTTGGTCATACTGTCACTTTACGTGCTACCAAATCTGAGGATGGCTGCCAGGGGATGGGCTTAGGTAGAGGGCAGTCATTGGCTGGGGGCAGTAACCCAGAGATCAGTGTTTGGTTACTACTAAGAAAGACAGATCAGAAACAAAACTGATACTGATTTTTTCTTTACCGAGGATTCCTGGCCTGATGACAGGGAATATTCATGAGCATGTGCATCCATGCCAGACCCATGCTGGAGAACAACAGTTACAGGTAAGTAACTTGTTCCTTTCTACCCCAGCAGGCCTCTACCAGTTTAAGGTTATGCCTTTTGGACTAAAGAATGCTCCTGCTACATTTCAAAGGATGGTTAATCAAGTTCTGAATGTGATGGAGGACTTCTGCATGGCATACTTGTATGGCATTGCAGTGTTGAGCCCTACATGGAAATAACATATTGATCACCTGGGATATGTTTTGCAGGCTCTTGAGCAGGCCCATCTGACCATAAAGGCAAGCAGATGTCAAATTGGTCAGAGTAAAGTGGTCTACCTTGGTCATGAGGCAGGAGGAAAGTACAAGCTGTGCAAAACTGGGCCACCTCTACTACTCAAACCCAAGTGAGAGCTTTCCTAGGTCTCACTGGGTACTACAGGAATTTCATTGAGAACTATGGGACCATAGCTTCTCCTTTGAATGTGATCTCCTCTCCCAAATTCCCTAAAAAGGTTAGATGGCATGAGGAGTGCACTCATGCCTTTGAAAGCCTGAAGAAAGCCCTTTGTCAAGCTCCATTCCTAAGAGCTCCTGATTATCACCAACCCTTCATTGTGCAGACAGATGCCTCCAATATAGGTATAGGTGCTGTCCTTAGTCAACTGGATGAGAAAGGTAGGGAGCACCATATTTGCTTCATCATTAGGAAACTGAAGGAACCAGAAACAAGGTGGGCAACCATAGAGCGTGAATGCTTTGCCATTGTGTGGAGTTTGAAGAAGTTTAGACCATACTTGTATGCATCTACTTTTGTGGTTCACACTGACCACCAATCCTTGAGATGGTTAATGCAAATGAAACGGGAAAACCCAAAACTGCTAAAATGGTCAATCTGCCTGCCAGGGTTTGATTTCACCATTGAGCACAGAGCAGGATGTCACCACTAAAATGCTGATGGTCTCTCTAGGATGTTTATAACCAACTAGAGGTTAGAGATTCATCCAGGAGTGGAGTAAATCCTCCTGTCCCTTAGTCTGGAGGGGGGGTGAGTGTTAGGGAGAATTCTCCTAAATGGTTGATTTCCCTTACCTAATGAGTCCCTCACCAGCATTGCTGGATGTCTAGGATTTATTTTTTCACCTGGTAAGAGTATGAGCCTTTTTTCCCCACTCGTGCATGTGTTTTGCTATGTGTATTTCTACTTTCTGTGTGATCTTGGGCACTGGAGTCTCACCTACTCCTTGCGCACCACTTTTTGTGTGTGTTGTACAGCACCTTCAATGCAGTGGCACAGGGTTGTCTTTGAGACTTCCCACTGACTCAATTTTTCTGGGGCTGACTACTGTCCCCCAATAACAGGTAAAGTTGCCATTAACTTTATATAGTCACTTTAAACCACAGACCCAGTACACCCCATCTTACATGGAGTATTGGAAAGGGTTAACTCTTATCCCTTTTCGTCTGTGCCTCTTGGAGCCGTGTTTTGCTCCCTTAACATTGAGACTTGGCTGGTGGCAGTGGTATCTACCCTAACTTTTCTACCGCAATTATCTTTGTCTTGACTTGAAGCGTCGTGAAGAATATATGGGCCTTAGTCCCCAAGTTCCACACAGGGAGAGAGAAAAATACTCCCTGTGCGAGCCTTGAGGCCACAGGTGGTTGTTGTTTTGCAGGATCAGACGCCGCCGAGGACCCCAGCGCTGTTGGAATGAATTCAGGTATTAGCACAAACAAGCACAGTACTGTAAACAATGTAACTGTATTGAAAAAGGGGCTTACCTAAGTTTAATGAAAAGGTGCTAGGAACTCTGAGGCTGTGGTGCAAAGAAGCATCACCAATCCATAAAGCCAGGCACCAGAAACTCAGCACTAGCTACACACCTGATAATCCTGGAAATGTTCATGGCACCATGGTACTCGTGGATTACTTGGAGGCACCGTAGCAGTTCAAGGAACCTCGAAGACAGATGAGTAAGTGACAAAGCAGAGAAGGATAATCCGAAACAATCCGTTAACCATTAGCCAAAAATTCAAAAGTCTGTGAATCCGAGCAGAAACCAAAATCACAAATCCAAGGAGCAAGAACACCAGTCCGTTATCTGTAAACTGGAGGTCTTTTTCCAATGAATCCAAAACGTGAATCGAGAACGCCAAACAGTGTCGTGAAAACAGCTGTGAAGCAGCGAATGATTCAAATGGCGCGGTTTTTATGTCTGCCGGCTCCCGATCACGTGAGCGGAGCTCGGGGCACGTGATCGGGAAGTCGGCCCGAAACCAGGAAGTGTTTACGGTCGGCTGCCCCAGCCCGCTCGCAATCTCCATGGCAGTTGCCACTGGAAACGAGGGAACAAACAAAGTCGCCCTCTGACAGAGCCTTGGAGCTGATGACACTTCCTCCGCACCACAGGTAGCGTGACATTATGAGGGGCTGACTGTGACTTGGGGAGTCTAGCTGTGTTATGTTTCGGGGAGTCCCTAGGGGTATGAGTGTTATGTAAAACGGTGTGCCTGAGGGTAACCTTCCTTCTGCGCATGACAATCTTATATAAATCTGGTAATGTTTTAGGCTATTATATTAGCCTCAAACATAAACCCGCTTGACCAAATACATTTTATTTTGGTTCCAGCTGGATTTATCCGCCATTTCTTTTTGTTAAAGTCTTTCTTGTGTTTTTCTCTGGGCTCCAAACCGGGAATGACTCCTTTGTTCGCTGTGTATTGGGAACAGACATCCCAGCCCACATCCTGGAGGCACACACCAGGCATGCAGAAGCCCGCGAAAGGGTTGGGTTTTGTGGGAAAGTGCATGACCAAATAAGGACGGACCCGGGTCGGCTCGACCTGGGGAAGGTGAAGGGGCAAGATGGCCAGTGGACAGGACAAAGAACCTCGTGGCATGGCCATTTTGGAGCCAGGCCACTCATTTGGGCCAAACGTGGTAAGCGCGGATAACATGGTGAAAAAGGGTTCAAAACACAAGAGAAACGATAGCTGCCAGCAGTCCTGTCTGTGACACACTTGCATAGTTCATAATAAGTCCAGCGAGAGTTTCTAGGGCCTTTGGAATGACTAGAGACCCAAGAGCGTGGTAAAGTAAGTTACAGTGCACTCTTGTTTCATGTTGCACAAAAGCTGCAACATGAGTAAAGGACTAAGGGAAAAAAAGTCTCCTAGTACTGACTGCCTTAAGGGCATGTCAGTTTCCCCATAAGAATTGAGTGAAAGCCCAGAGGAGTGCGGCAGAAGGGTGCACTTCTCTGGCAAAGTCTAGATCAGGGTGTAAAACAGCAGCAAAAAGTTTGGGGGTTGACACATGGAGGGAAAATTACATACAATATGAAATCTTTCTTAACACTCGCCCCTCCCAGACTAAGGACAGGGGGAACTAATCTACCCCTGGATGAGTTTCTTGTTCAGGTTGGTTAAACATTCTGGACAACCCATCAGCATTGCTATGTTGGAGACCTGGCCTATGCTCAATAGTGAAGTCAAAGCCTTGTAGACTTATGGACCACCTAAGCAACTTTGGATTCTCTCCCTTCATGTTCATTAGCCACTTTAAGGGCTTATGGTCAGTTTGCACAGTGAAGTGGGTCCCATAGAGGTAGGGCCTGAGCTTCCGTAGGACCCACACAGCAGAGAAACATTCTTTCTCTACTGTGGACCATCTGAGCTCTCTATCCTTAAGCTGGCGACTAATGAAACCAATAGGGTGTTCCTTACCCTTCTCATCTACTTGTGATAGTACAGCTCCTATCTCAGTGTCAGAGGCATCTATCTGCACACTAATAGGTCTTTTGTAATCAGGGGCCCTGAGGACAGGGACCTGGCACAAAGAGTCTTTTAAGCCATTGAAGGCCTAACTCTTCAGTCTAAGTTACCTTCTTGGGTTTCTTCGGAGTGGTGAGAGCAGTCAGAGGGGCAGTTATGGTGCCATAGTCTGCCATGAAATTTCGGTAATACCCCGTGAGTCCTACGAAGGCTCTCACTTGGGTCTGTGTAGTGGGGGTAGGCCAGTCTTGGACTGCTTGTACTTTACTGGGTAGTGGCTGTATCCTCCCTCCACCTACTTCATGTCCAAGGTAAACCACTGAGCCTTGTCCAATCTGGCATTTACTGGCTTTTATGGTCCAGTGTGCTTTCTGAAGAGCCTGTTACACAATCCCAAGGTGTTTCACATGGTCTTCCCAGGTGGCACTGAAAACTGCTATATCATCCAGATATGCAAGGCAGAATTCATGCAACCCATCCAACACATGATTCACAAGCCTCTGGAAAGTGGCAGGTACATTCTTCAACCGAAAAGGCATTACCCTGAACTGGTAAAGACCTTCGGGAGTTGAGAACGCTGTCTTCTTCTTGGCATGTTCTGTAAGGGCTATTTGCCAATAGCCTGCAGTGAGGTCAAACGTGCTGAGGTACTTGGAGGCACCCAAGGTATCCACCAGCTCATCTGTTCAAGGCAAGGGGTGTGCATCTTTCTTGGTGACAGCATTCAGAGACCTGTAATCCATGCAGAACCTCAATTCAGAAGTACCTGCTTTTGGAACCAAAACCACCGGGCGGGACCAAGGACTACTAGAGGGTTCAATCACCCCAAGATCTAACATTTTGTTGACCTCTGTCTTAATGTAAGACCGTACTTTGTCTGACATCCTGTATCCCCTACTTTTGGTAGGTACACTGTCTCCTGTGTCTATGTTATGTTTGCACCAAGGTGTCAAACCAGGGGACTGTGAAAACAGGGGGAAAATTGCCTAAGCAAACTCTTCACCTCAGCCTGTTGAGCAGAAGTCAGGTGAGGGGCCACTCGGACACCCTCACAGGAGCTATCTGAAGGACTGCTTTGAAACAGATCAGGGAGAGGTTCAGATTCCTCTTCCTCAACATTTGAAGCCAATAGCAGTGCTGCGATTTCAACTCTTGGGATGAAAGCCTTCACCCTATTTACATGGAACACTTTTGGAGCCTGTCCAGGCCTTCCAAGGTCCACTAAATAGTTGACCTCACCCAGGGGCTCCACCACTGTGTTAGGGCCTGACCATCTATCCTGTAAAGCTCTAGGCCTTATGGGATTCATGATCAGGACTTGCTGACCAGGTGTGAAGTTGATGAGGGAAGCTTTCTGGTCATATCAATGTTTCACCAGGGCTTTTCCTGCCTTCAACTTGTCACTAGCCAGACCCATCAGGAGTACCATCCTTTTTCTGAGCCCTAACACATAGTCTACTACGTTGGTAGTAATAGGGGGAGTGGGTATCTCCCATCCCTCCTTGGCTATTGCTAAGGGTCCCCGCACAGGGTGACCAAACAGAAGTTCAAAGGGGCTGAAGCCAACACTCTCCTGTGGTACCTCTCGGTAGGCAAACAGTAAGCATGGTAAAAGAAGATCCCATTTTCTTCTTTGAGGTTCTTCCAGAGCCCCAATCATACTTTTTAAGGTCCTGTAAAACCGTTCCACCAGACCATTGGTCCGGGGGTGGTATGCGGAAGAAAACATGTAGGTGACCCCACATTCCTTCCACATAGCCTGCATATACTTCGACATAAAGTTGCTGCCTCTGTCAGACACAACTTCTTTAGGGATGCCAACCCTAGTAAAGATGCCGAGTAAAGCTTTTGCGACTGACTTGGCAGTCACAGTTTTCAATGGGATGGCCTCAGGATATCTGGTGGCAAGGTCGACCAATACCAGGATAAATCTATTGCCTGAGGATGTTTGGGGATCAAGGGGACCAACTATGTCGATCCCTACCCTATCGAATGGTACTCCCACAACTGGGAGTGGTACCAGTGGAGCTTAGATTGTTGAACCACTCTTACCAGATAACTGGCAGGAGGCACAACTCCTGCAGTGACTTTCTACTTGCACCCCCATCTTGGGGCAGTAGAAGTGCATGGATAACCTTTGCTTGGTCCTCTTAATACCAAGGTGACCAGCAAGGGGCACTTCATGCGCCAGCTGCAGGAGGAAAGGTCTTACAGCAAGGGGAACCACCAACCTCCTATAGTCTCCTTCTGTAGACTCTGTGGGCTGACTATACAGGAGTCCACCTTCCCAATAAATCCAATGCTTCCCAGAGGTTCACCCTCAAGCTGGGAGCAGGCCTGTCTCCTTAGGCCTTCCAGAGATGGGCACTCACGTTGGCCTTTACTGAATTCTTCCCTGTCAGGACCACCTTCTACTAACAAATCATTTAGTTGAGGATGGTCATTGGGGTCAAATACTTCAGGCATCACCACCTCCTCGTCAGGTCCGGGTGATTGACCAACTACTTCCACTGCAGTGGTAGGCGAGTTAGGGGGAATATTCTCTTTGCCTCCTCTTGGTTTCTTGACTCCTTTAGCCTTGGGTTTCCCCTTTGGCTGGGGCAGAGCATTGGTCTTGGACAATGCTGCCCTTGTTTGAGACCTTGTGCAGGGTCTGTTAGCAGTATCTCCCACAAGCCCTTAAGCACAGAGATCATTGCCCAACAAGACCTTTCCTGGGACAGTCCTCTGAATGCTCACTGGAATCCTGACTGCTGTACCATTGATAGTAAGATTTACAGGTATTACTGGGAACATGAGAGGTGGGCCGTCAGCCAACTTAGTGGGCATCAAAGTAGCTCTAGCAACTTTCTCTGGGTCTACCAAGGTAGAATCCACTACAGTCCGACTGCACCCACTATCCCTTAGAGATGGAGTATCTACTCCATTGATCAGCACACTGTCTTTAAAGTAGTGCTTGGTGTTATCTGGAATCCTAGCATAAGCCTCTGCAACTTTAGGCTGCCAGGATCCCAGGGAAACTAAAACTACCTCAGCTTCTATCCCACTGGGGAAGGAGTCGGAGGAGAAGGATGCTCCGGTAATCTCTTCTTCCTCGTACGAGGAGAAGGCCAGATTAGCAGAGTGGACCCCCAAGGTTTTGACCTTACATCTGGGATCCCCCTTCACGTGGTCAGTTGCTCCACAAGCAAAAAAAGATCCATTGGGTCTGTTTACATAGGGAGGCTTATTATAACCACAGTTCTGTTTCGGAAGTTGACCTCCACTACCCTGTGAGTTCTCTTGTGTCTTACCCTTATTTTTCTTTTTGTGGCCCTTTTGGGAAGAAGATTTATCAGTTTCCCCACCCTCCTTATCTTTGGACTTTTTCCCTTCCTCCTGCTTACCAGGATGAGTCTTGTCCTTATGGAACACTCGATGTGACACCCATAAATCTGCTGAAATGGCAAGTTTCTTAGGATCTATCTCCTTGGAATCTGCCAAATGCTGCTTAAGCTCAGGAGAAGAAGATGCAAAAATATGTTCCAGCATGACGAGACTTATCATACCTTCAAAGGTAGAAACCTTATAACCTTCGACCCACGCAGTCAAGTTTTTTAAGGATTCAGTCACATAAGATACCCAAGTACCACCTTCTTTTTTCTTATACTCTCTGAATCTTTTTAAGTGGCAAATAGCACTGACAGACAATGCCAAGGAGAAAACTGCATTTCTCCAGCATGGGGTCTGGCATGGATTCACATGCTCATGAATATTCCCCTTCGTCAGGCCGGGAATCCTCAGTAAAGAAAAAATCAGTATCAGTTTCGTTTCTGATCTGTCTTTCTTAGTATTAACCAATTACTGATCTCTGGGTCATACTGCCCCCAGCCAATGACTGCCCTCTACCTAAGCCCCTCCCCTGGCAGCCATCCTCAGATTTTTACCGCACGTTCAAGGGTTGGGAGTCCTCGTGTTTTAGCTCTCGAGCTTTTACTGCGTTTTTTGCACTTTTTCAGGAGATTTTTCTCATCTTTTCGGTTAATCGAGCTTCAAGCTCCACCGTTTCTACTTCCGATAACGGGGACCCGTTTCCGAATTCTTCTACGCCCCTGAAGGGTGAAGTTTTCGTCGAGTTACGCTTCTTGGAGGATTCCAGAAGATCTGTGGCCTACCTCAACGGACATGGCCCAGGACAAGGGAAGCTCGACGCCCGGATCCAAGCTGTTCAGGAGCTGCCCAGGATGTGGATTGCAAAATGTTTTCAAGGAGGACGAGCATTCGAGATGTCTCTACTGCCTTCATGAGGACAAGACGCACGTGGAGAAGGACTGTGCTTTCTGCAAGAACCTGTCAGAACGGACCAAGCAAGATCGTCGTTTCCACCTTGGCGCCTGGCTGGAGAAGGGCACAGCAGGTGAGAAGGCGAAGAAAAAGTCTGAGCAGTCTTCTAAGTCCTGTGAGGGCGCCCCGGCAAAGGGGGCCCAACAGAAGGCCAAGCACCGCGAGTCCTCGGGCAGCGGGAGCGCCGAAAGGTCGGGCTCTTCGGCTGCCAGGCAGGACGCAACTTCCCCGGCATGATCAACCACGAGCCAGCGCTCTGGTTCGGGGAAGAGGAAGTCCGAGAACCCGGGTAAGCTTCTGGAGAGGCCCCGGTTCATCTCAAAGGGAGCTGAGGGGGAGCGTGGCGATGACCCTCCCCCCAAAGCGAAGGCCCAGGACGCACCTAAGGTGGTGAGGGCCTTGATCCACGTGGCAAAGGCCTCTATCGAGGTTGTCGCAGCGGCCCAGGCGAAGCCGGCAGAGGCTACGCCAGTGGAGGTGACCTCGGGGCCAAGAGTTTCCCTGCCACCATGGAGGGAATCCTCTTTCCAGACCATCGTTAAGACCCCCGTGAAGACCCCGGTGGAAAAAGAGGGGTGAGGGCCGGTGGCCATTACGGACTCGGATTCAGCCTCCGAGGAGGATCTGGTGGAAACTGTGAAAGGCCTCAACGAAAGGTTCATAGGCCTCAATGAGAGGTTCGAGAAGGTTCGATCCAAGGGGACGGTTCCCGCTAATGTGATCGAAGATATCGACGATGGCGACAACGAGGGCCCAGTGGAGCAGCCATCCCGTCCATCGCAGCCATTACCCGAGCCCCAGGATAGCTCGGCGGCCATTTTCTTGGCGATCCAATCCTTATGTAGTGAGATAAGGACGAGGTTACCACGGACCCTGATGGAGGATCCAGAACCAGGCCCGTTGGGAAGCCCTCCGAACAAGCGGAGGAGAGTCCACCCCGCCTAACCCTCGTGCCTGCGAGGCCCGTGTACTCCTCATCCCTCTCGCCGGACCCTAGAGAGGATACGGCGACAGATACAGTGACGGGACGGACGACGACAGCGGCGATGACACAACGGACATCCCGTCATCACCTCCCCTTGGGCTTCTCCACCCGACGAAATTGGCTCTTTTCACGCCATGATAACCAGGGCATCCAGGCTCTTCCAGCTCTGCCCTGAGGAACAGAAAAAGGAAGGGTTTCTTTACCAATGACGAGAGGCCAAGAGAAAGACAGTCCTCGCGGTGCCGTTGCTCGATGACATCTGGGACGAGTGGCTGGCTATCCTCAAGAACCCTTCCACGACACCCGTCAAGAGGGACAGGTACGAGAAGAAGTACCGGGTCCCTGATGCCGCCCCCTTGTGCCTCGGGGCCCAGCCCACGCCGGACTCTGTCGTTTCGGCAGCGGCCAAGAAGAAAGCAGCGGGTGTGGCAGCTTCAACTTCCACTTCACCGCCGGACAGCGAGGGCAAGAAGTTGGACTCCATGGGACGACGAGACATCTCGTCGGCGGCGACGACGATTAAGGCGGCCAATTCCTTAGCGATTGTGGCCCGTTACGACAGGGAGCTTTTGTTCAAGATAGCTCCCCTTCTAGATTTTCCTACCGGACGACAAGAGGGCGGAGGCCCTACGGATTTTGCAGGAAGGATAGGTGGCGTCGGATCACGCCATAAAGGTGGCAACGGACATTGCCGATACCGGATTTCGCCAACTGGGCAACAGGGTTTGCCTCCGACGACGAGGATGGCTCAAGGCGACAGACTTTCGCCAGGACGTCCAGACCAGAGTTTTGGACATGCCGTTCGACGGCAACAACTTGTTTGGAAAGACGGTGGATGAGTCCCTGCAGGCCATCAAGACAGACAGAGAAACAGCCCGAGCCCTAGGAGTCCTTCAGCAACGGCGGCCCTTTCGGAGCTCTGGAGGCAGACAGGGAGTTCCAAGGGATCCAGCGGCTGCTCTTCTACTTACCGCCAGGCGGCCCGCTCCTCGTCCGAGGAGGCCTACAGAGGCCGCGGCAAGCAAGGAGGGTCTCGCCGCCGTCAGCAAGGAGGCCAAGGCGGCAAGGCCTTTTCCAACCAGGACTGAACTGGCCATTGTGTCAGGCCCCCACTGAAGCACCCCGGTGGGAGGCCGGCTGACGAAGTTCGTCAGCGTGTGGGAGTCCATCTCCACCGACCGTTGGGTGCTGGACACCCTGGCCCGCGGACACTTGCTGGAATTTCAAAAGAAGTGTCCTCACATTCCTCCCGTGGCCAGGATGGAGAATCACGTCCCTCAACTGCTGTTGGAGGTAAGGGCGATGCTCAGGAAGGGGGCCATCGAGCTCGTCCCCGAGAGGCTCCGGGGCTCCGGAGTATACTCAAGATACTTCCTCGTCCGAAAGAAGACAGGCGGTTGGCGCCCCATCCTGGACCTGCGTCGGTTGAACAAGTACATCAAGGCACAGAAATTCAGGATGGTCACCCTCCAGCACGTGCTGGGAAAGCTGGAGGAGGGCGACTTCTATCGTCACTGGACCTGGAGGATGCTTACTTCCACATCCCCATTCTAAAAGGTCACAGAAAGTTCCTCAGATTCATAGTCCAGGGGCGTCACTACCAATTGAGAGCCCTGCCGTTCGGATTAAAGTCGGCACCCAGGGTGTTCACCAAGTGCCTCGCACCAGTGGCGGCGCAGCTGCACCTGCAAGGAATCCACGTCTACCCCTACCTGGACGACTGGCTGATCCGTGCAAGGTCAAGAGAACTCGCCGTCGAACACACAGCGAGGACCGTCCGGCTGCTCACGGAGCTGGGATTCGCCATCAACTACCCCAAATCCCATCTGGTCCCGTCGCAGGTGGCACTGTTTCTGGGAGCGAAACTCGATACAGTGAAGCGATTGGCATCTCCGTCGGAACAAAGGACGAAGGCCATTTTGGGCAAGGTGCAGCGCCTGTTAGCCATAGAGGTGGCCAGAGTGAGGTCCATCAAGTCCCTCCTCGGGATGATGTCCTTGTGCATCTACCTTGTGCCTCTTTGCAGACTTCGGATGCGTCCGCTACAAGAGTTCCTCGACGCCCGCTGGATTCAAGCGGCGGGCTGCTTCAAAGACAGGATCCCGCTCGACGAGGAGTTCCGTCGGGCGATTCTATGGTGGGGTGCCTGTGCGCACCTCTCGGCAGGCATTGACTTTCAGTCTCCAGCGTATCAGGAGACGGTAACGACGGACGCCTCCCTGGAGGGATGGGGGGCCCACACCGGAGATCTCCACGCAAGAGGCCTCTGGCTCCCGGAGGAGAGGTCTCTTCACATCAACATCCTGGAGCTACGAGCCGTGTTCTGGGCTGTCAAATCGTTCCTTCCGTCCCTCAAGGACAAAGTGGTGAGGATCTTCACCGACAACACCACCACGATGTTCTACATCCGGAAGCAGGGAGGCACCAGATCCCCAGCCCTATCCAAGGAGGCCCAGGATCTGTGGCACTGGGCCGTCGCACAGGGGATGTTTCTGGTTCCCTTCCACCTGGCAGGAATAAAATACACCATTGCCGACTCACTCAGCAGGGAGCTCAGCTTGTGCCATGCGTGGGAACTACGCCAGGACCAGGTGGATTGGCTCTTTCAACGATGGGGCAAACCCCAGATCGACCTGTTCGCGATGGCAACAAACTCCAATTGCCAGAGGTTCGCCAGCAGGTTCGCCCAGCCGAGGAGCATGGGCGATGCTTTCTCGTTCCCTTGGGACGGCCTGTTCCTGTACGCGTTCCCTCCGTTGCCGTTGCTGCTCCGTCTCATCAACCAGCTCAAGAGGTACAGGTGCAGGATGATCCTCGTCGCACCGGCGTGGCCGAGACAGATATGGTTCCCGGACCTTCTGGACTTGTCAGCGTCCCCACCTATCAAGCTGATGACGGACGCGGATCTTCTCTCCAGAGAAGGAGGCGCCATTCTCCATCACGACCCGGTGTCGCTGAACTTGCAGGCTTGGCTCCTGCAGCACTAGAGTTTGGAGGATACGATATCCGGGCTGACTGCAGAGAGGTTCTTGCAAAAGCCAGGGCATCCTCAACTCTCAAATGTTATGGACATAAGTGGAAGAGGTTCTCTGTCTGGTGCCGTGCACAGAAGATTAACCCTCTGCGGATTACGGCCCCTCAAGTATTGCTGTTCCTACTGTCGCTGGCCAAAGCTGGACTGGCTCACGCCTCCATCAAAATACATCTGGCTGCCATTTCCCGATACACCAGAACTACAGGACGGGCATTCTTGTGGTCTCATCGCCTGGTGAAGGAATTTATGAAGGGACTATTCCGATCGTTCCCGCCGGTGAAGGCCCCTGCCCCGGCGTGGGAGCTCAACGTGGTGCTGACCAGGCTCATGGGGGCCCCACTCGAGCCTATGCACTCTGCGCCGTTGAAGTTCCTGTCGTGGAAGACAGCATTTCTTGTGGCCATCACCTTCGCACGACGAGTGGGAGAGATCCAGGCCCTATCTTGCAAGCCTCCATACTTGACTTTTCACGACACGAGGGTGGTGCTGAGTATGCACCCCTTCTTTATGCCCAAGGTGCCGTCGGACTTCCACCGCAACGAGCCCTTGGTGTTGCCAGTTTTCTTCCCGTCGCCTTCGTCTCCGGCCGAGAGGACTTTGCACTCGCTGGATGTGGCTAGAGCGCTGAAGTTCTACTTGGACCGCACGAAGAGTTTTCCGAAGACGTCACAGCTGTTTCTGAACTTTGGACCTGTGAATCAAGGGAAGGCTCTCTCGAAGGCTTCCATTTCCAGATGGCTCTCTGGCTGCATCATGCACTGTCACCGGTTGGCAAACCGACCGCTGCCCGGCCGTCCGAGAGCCCATTCGACCAGAGCGATCGTTGTTACCACGGCGTTCCTGTCTGGTGTGCCCCTGCTGGACATCTGCAGGGCTGCTACGTGGAGGTCGACACACACCTTCACGAGATTCTACTGCATCGATCGGGACTCCAGGGAGGAGTCCAGGGTCGGCCAAGCAGTGCTGCGCAACCTGTTCGCTTAAGGTGAGCCTGGTGAGGAGGTAAGAGATGCTTAATGTTGAGTTGTTGTATTGCTTAATGTTGAGCCTGTTGCCACCTCCCGTGGTTGTGCATGTGTATACCGCTATGTATTCTTATATTCATGAGCATGTGAATCCATGCCAGACCCCATGCTGGAGAAGAAACAAGTTACTTACCTGTAACTGTTGTTCTCCAGCATGGGTCTGGCATGGATTCACATGCGAACTCTCCCTCCTTCCCCTCTGCGGCTCTTCACTTGGTCATACTGTCACTTTACGTGCTACCAAATCTGAGGATGGCTGCCAGGGGATGGGCTTAGGTAGAGGGCAGTCATTGGCTGGGGGCAGTAACCCAGAGATCAGTGTTTGGTTACTACTAAGAAAGACAGATCAGAAACGAAACTGATACTGATTTTTTCTTTACCGAGGATTCCTGGCCTGATGACAGGGAATATTCATGAGCATGTGCATCCATGCCAGACCCATGCTGGAGAACAACAGTTACAGGTAAGTAACTTGTTCCTTTCTACCCCAGCAGGCCTCTACCAGTTTAAGGTTATGCCTTTTGGACTAAAGAATGCTCCTGCTACATTTCAAAGGATGGTTAATCAAGTTCTGAATGTGATGGAGGACTTCTGCATGGCATACTTGTATGACATTGCAGTGTTCAGCCCTACATGGAAATAACATATTGATCACCTGGGATATGTTTTGCAGGCTCTTGAGCAGGCCCATCTGACCGTAAAGGCAAGCAGATGTCAAATTGGTCAGAGTAAAGTGGTCTACCTTGGTCATGAGGCAGGAGGAAGGTACAAGCTGTGCAAAACTGGGCCACCCCTACTACTCAAACCCAAGTGAGAGCTTTCCTAGGTCTCACTGGGTACTACAGGAATTTCATTGAGAACTATGGGACCATAGCTTCTCCTTTGAATGTGATCTCCTCTCCCAAATTCCCTTAAAAGGTTAGATGGCATGAGGAGTGCACTCATGCTTTTGAAAGCCTGAAGAAAGCCCTTTGTCAAGCTCCATTCCTAAGAGCTCCTGATTATCACCAACCCTTCATTGTGCAGACAGATGCCTCCAATATAGGTATAGGTGCTGTCCTTAGTCAACTGGATGAGAAAGGTAGGGAGCACCATATTTGCTTCATCATTAGGAAACTGAAGGAACCAGAAACAAGGTGGGCAACCATAGAGCGTGAATGCTTTGCCATTGTGTGGAGTTTGAAGAAGTTTAGACCATACTTGTATGCATCTACTTTTGTGGTTCACACTGACCACCAATCCTTGAGATGGTTAATGCAAATGAAACGGGAAAACCCAAAACTGCTAAAATGGTCAATCTGCCTGCCAGGGTTTGATTTCACCATTGAGCACAGAGCAGGATGTCACCACTAAAATGCTGATGGTCTCTCTAGGATGTTTATAACCAACTAGAGGTTAGAGATTCATCCAGGAGTGGAGTAAATCCTCCTGTCCCTTAGTCTGGAGGGGGGGTGAGTGTTAGGGAGAATTCTCCTAAATGGTTGATTTCCCTTACCTAATGAGTCCCTCACCAGCATTGCTGGATGTCTAGGATTTATTTTTTCACCTGGTAAGAGTATGAGCCTTTTTTCCCACTCGTGCATGTGTTTTGCTATGTGTATTTCTACTTTCTGTGTGATCTTGGGCACTGGAGTCTCACCTACTCCTTGCGCACCACTTTTTGTGTGTGTTGTACAGCACCTTCAATGCAGTGGCACAGGGTTGTCTTTGAGACTTCCCACTGACTCAATTTTTCTGGGGCTGACTACTGTCCCCCAGTAACAGGTAAAGTTGCCATTAACTTTATATAGTCACTTTAAACCACAGACCCAGTACACCCCATCTTACATGGAGTATTGGAAAGGGTTAACTCTTATCCCTTTTCGTCTGTGCCTCTTGGAGCCGTGTTTTGCTCCCTTAACATTGAGACTTGGCTGGTGGCAGTGGTATCTACCCTAACTTTTCTACCGCAATTATCTTTGTCTTGACTTGACGCGTCGTGAAGAATATATGGGCCTTAGTCCCCAAGTTCCACACAGGGAGAGAGAAAAATACTCCCTGTGCGAGCCTTGAGGCCACAGGTGGTTGTTGTTTTGCAGGATCAGACGCCGCCGAGGACCCCAGAGCTGTTGGAATGAATTCAGGTATTAGCACAAACAAGCACAGTACTGTAAACAATGTAACTGTATTGAAAAAGGGGCTTACCTAAGTTTAATGAAAAGGTGCTAGGAACTCTGAGGCTGTGGTGCAAAGAAGCATCACCAATCCATAAAGCCAGGCACCAGAAACTCAGCACTAGCTACACACCTGATAATCCTGGAAATGTTCATGGCACCATGGTACTCGTGGATTACTTGGAGGCACCGTAGCAGTTCAAGGAACCTCGAAGACAGATGAGTAAGTGACAAAGCAGAGAAGGATAATCCGAAACAATCCGTTAACCATTAGCCAAAAATCCAAAAGTCTGTGAATCCGAGCAGAAACCAAAATCACAAATCCAAGGAGCAAGAACACCAGTCCGTTATCCGTAAACTGGAGGTCTTTTTCCAATGAATCCAAAACGTGAATCGAGAACGACAAACAGTGTCGTGAAAACAGCTGTGAAGCAGCGAATGATTCAAATGGCGCAGTTTTTATGTCTGTCGGCTCCCGATCACGTGAGCGGAGCTCAGGGCACGTGATCGGGAAGTCGGCCCGAAACCAGGAAGTGTTTACGGTCGGCTGCCCCAGCCCGCTCGCAATCTCCATGGCAGTTGCCACTGGAAATGAGGGAACAAACGAAGTCGCCCTCTGACAGAGCCTTGGAGCTGATGACACTTCCTCCGCACCACAGGTAGCGTGACATTATGAGGGGCTGACTGTGACTTGGGGAGTCTAGCTGTGTTATGTTTCGGGGAGTCCCTGGGGGTATGAGTGTTATGTAAAACGGTGTGCCTGAGGGTAACCTTCCTTCTGCGCATGACAATCTTATATAAATCTGGTAATGTTTTAGGCTATTATATTAGCCTCAAACATAAACCCGCTTGACCAAATACATTTTATTTTGGTTCCAGCTGGATTTATTCGCCATTTCTTTTTGTTAAAGTCTTTCTTGTGTTTTTCTCTGGGCTCCAAACCGGGAATGACTCCTTTGTTCGCTGTCTTTTCGCGGGCTTCAGTACAGAAGCCCTCCTTAAGGCGCCTGATGGTCTAGGTAGGCAGGATGTGAGGGAGGGATCTTCGGACCCCTGCTATGGGTTCCCTTGGTAACCCAAGTCACACTCTTGTCTGATTGGCTAAGGGGGCTGGCCTTGCCAGCCCAGCCACCCTGCTGTGTGATTGACAGCAAGGCTGTGTGAATGGGGGAAAACTGCATAAAAAGCAGGTCTCTGGGACTGGAAGAGCAGAGTCGCCACTGGAACGAAAGGACCAACGAGGAATTGGAAGAAGAGGACCCCTACAACGACTGAACCGCCCGGTGAAGCCCTGCTGCAGGTCCAAATCGCCAGAATCCGACGATAGAGAAGATCCTCCAGGAAACTTCTTCCCTTGAGCTGGTGGGACCAACCAGTTCACCCAAACTACAAGCCAGGACCCCTCCTCTGGTCGAATTCGCTGTACAGAGCTACAGTGGGCCATGTAGCCAGGAAGGTCGGACCCTGCTTGGGTTTTAAGGAGCGCACCTTTTATTAATTGTTTTGCTCTGCTGCTGGTTTCTTCTCTGGGTGGCGCAGGACCCTCCAGTCTTCCTACTTCGTGTCAGTCCGACAGTCGCCTCAGGAACCGTGAGCCTGCAGGAACCTCCAGGAACGTCTGCCTCAGCTACAGCTCCCTCTCCGTTTTAAGGTACTGTGCAAATCCGGTTGTCCGTTTCGTTCAACCGCGGTGAAAGTGTTTGAAATCTTTCTCCAAACCGAGGGCTGTCCTTCTCTTCTCTTTGAACTAACCTTTCTACCAGCCAACCTCGTCCAGAATCTGTGCCACAAACTTTACCGCAAACTACCTTTAACTGTGTGATTTTGAGCAAAAGACTTTTGACCCATTGATTTTGGCCCTAAGCCTTTTCTACCTTATCTCCTCACTGTAGTCTCTCTTGTTCAATAGCCCCGAGTACATACCTGTTGGTTTTGCTTAATTTCTAATAACTTTGTCTTTCCCTCCCTTTTAAATTGCTGGAGTACCATTTTGCTCCCACTTCATTTGTGTGCTTAACTTGTCTGGAATTTAAGGGAAGTGTTGTGGTGTATTTATAATTGTGATTTTTACTTGCTTAGAATAGTGAAATGTTATACAACTGTTGAGTAAATAAATATATATTCTTTTACCTAGAAACCCTGAGTCAGTGTTTGCCTGAATCATAGTAATTGCTGTCCTTTGTGTAACTATTTGTACTGCTCACTTACCCTTGAGATAAGTCTGGCTGCCCCGCTACTGCTACTACTATCACTGTGTAGTACAGGCTTGTACCAAAGGTGAATTTGTACTGTCACTTGTAGTCTTAATTGTGTGTAGTGTTCCCAAAGGTTACTGCATATAATTCTGCCTAACAAATGGCTAGGATGATACTGCAACCATGGCTGCCAAACTGAACAGGGCTTTATCAAGTGCAAGACCATCTGGCTCGGACGCCTGCACAGGGCCCCACTTCCTTACTGTTCTCCTCAAACCAGTAGGAGCACTCTGCAGTTCACACAAGCCTTTACGGTCCTCCTTAATCCCCAAGATGTGTCTCATAGTGTTGCCTTCAGTGAGGCCACCATCACTGCAGCAGCATTGCCCAAAAGGACAGGACCCTTTGGGCACCCAAAAATGTTCACCTGATTATTCATGCTCATAGACCGCTAGAGCACCACCAGAGAACGATCCCGGGGGCTCCAGGTACTTCAGAGCTGCACCGCCAGCCCACAGGGAGCAACCAGTTACGTGAGGGGATTTGGTTACCAAAGAAAGAGCACAGCTAACCCGCGCTCTGACAAGACAGATGGCTGCCTGAAAATCTTCTGTGCATGGCATGCACTACAGAAACATTGGATTAACATGTTACCATCTCTCCAGAATTTCTCTGCCATGCCGGCACCTTGGTACTAAATGAGTACCAGAGCTTCATCACTTGCAGGCTTACAATTTCAGCTGCACCGGGCGTCAATTCAGCCAATCCCATCTTGAACTGGGCCCTCATGCCCCACTGTGGTCTTCAATATATTTAACTGTACACTTACCTGCACTTCGTATAAGAGCTGCAGTACTTATAATGAGACTGCAGGGTGGACATAACCATAAGCACCTCTTTGCAGGCCTACTGCGGGACAGTCCACGCACTTATCTGTTGCACTGTTAATTTTCCAATAATAGACCTTCTCAGTAGGAGGGGCACCTATTTTTCTTTTTTCAATAGTTAAAGGACCCAATGCAGGACACCATATTCCCACAGGAATCCCCCATTCCACTTGCAAATTAAAAGAGCACACGTGCAGTCAGCTGAACCTTGAGTACATGGGGTGGGCGTAAAATCTGCAGGCGGCCGAATGTGCGAAGTTAAGTTTGCAACTCATACATGAATTAGACAGACACACAGAACAATACATGGTGAACATGAAGCACAGCTCACCGAGCCGGGCTCGGGCTTCAGTTAACTGATAGCAAGGGGAGCCTGGAAGGAATTTCAGAGTACAACCTGGGTATGCAGCTCCTTTACTGTGCGACATTGAATTCACTCCCACCACAGACACATATGCTGTCTATAAGCCAAAATATGAAAACGAGAGACTCACCTGTTTTTTCATTGATAAAGCCATCTTTTTTTCTGGAGCTCCATTCCATTCCTGTTTTCTCATTTAAGTTGAGCTCCTGCCCATCCAACTTTCCATCCTTCTCAGAGCAATGATGGTATGCTTATGAAGACTGGGTCAAGAATGCAAAGATTCCGGCTGGTCTCCGAGACTTCACAAATAGAATTACTTGAAAGACAAGTGCTCCCTGCAAATCGTCTCCATTAAGCCAGGCTTGGCGCACAAATGTCCTGACAACTGTTTCAAAAGATATTTTACTCGCACGTTTCTGAATGTGCAGCAGCCAACTGGGAATTATTGTGATTATTTATATAGCGCACACTGCCTGCTGGCCCACAACAGAATGGTACCCAGATATTCTGTTTCTCTAGCATTTTCTTACCTCTTTTACACTGAAAACGGAAGACTCCTTTCATTTAAAACGTAAGGCATCCTAGCTACCTGCCTTCATTTTTTTTTTTACAAAAGTTATTTTTATTGGTTTTATACATACAAGCTTCCAATGCGATATCAGAGATCACATGTGTTGCTCGGAGCTTAGCTGTAACAATGAAAAAAAAAGTAAAATAAATAGCAGAAACAATTAACAATAATAGTCCTTGGAAGGGGACAGGGCAGGGAACACCGAGAAAAGAACGGTGAGACAGCATATTTCACATAGTGCTTGGTTCAGGGAGGTGGGTCGCCTCGGCGTGCTTGTATGCGGGATTCTTCTGATATGGGTTCGTGGGGGCGCTTGAGGTGGGGGGGGCTGGACTGTCTTTCCGCTTGACTTCGGCCCAGGTGATTTCGAATTTTGCTCTGCAATCTCCCGTTAGTCTTTAATCTTGCTTCCCCATCCAGCGAAGGGTAGGAGGTTGCCTTGCTACTCCTGGGAACATCTCTGTATAGTCCAAAAAGGGGGCCCAGGTCTGGTAGAATTTGTTCCTATTGCCGAAACAGAAGGCTTTTTTTTTTTGTGCCGCCACTATGGCCCAGCACTTGGACCACCACATTGGGATTGCTGGGCCTTTGGGGTTTTTCCAAAGTCTGGCTATAGATATGTTTGCGGCTGTCAGCAGGTGCGAGCACAGGTCTGCCATCCGGCCCATTAGTGGGAATTGGCCCTCACCTGTTGCTCCCAATAGGACGATTCCTGGGTCCCATGGGATTGTTAGACCCATGATCAATTTGATTTGTTCCAGGACGTTTTTCCAGAATTGGGTGGCCTTGGGGCATGTCCATAGGAGGTGGAATAGCATGCACAGGTCCGGGCATCCTCTCCAGCAGTTCGGGGAATAGCATGGTTTCACTTGTTGAGTATCTCTGGCGTTCGGTACCACCTGTAGCACACTTTAAATGCCCCTTCTTTAGTAGTTATGTACTTGGAGCTTTTGTGCCTATGTCCCTTTCCCCCTTTAGCATGCAGGTCTCTTTTTTGCTTGGGTCTGTTCTGTCGAGAAGGCTAGATAATTTGAGGGTCTTGTTGTGAGCGTCCTTTCTAGGGCTGTTAATGCCCTGCTTTCGTTTTTCTTTATTGGTTTCCTTGACAGCCAGTGCCTGAGATGTGTATATCGGAACCTCTCTGTCTCTGGGACTTGGAATTTGGCTTTGCAGGCTTCGAAGTTCGGCAGGTTCCCATTCTCGAAGAAGTCTACGATACTCTGCGGGCCTCCTTCCTTCCATTTGTTAAAGCTGTTTGGGGTGATCCCTTTGGTGAGGTCCGAGTTGTCCCAGATGGGAGTGAGAGGTCCTGTCGGAGTTTTGCAATTCCATTGGCAGGCCTCCCTTTTCCAGCTCGTCACTGTTTTACTCGTTTTTAGCAGGGGTCCTACGTTTGGGGGGGCCGCTGACGCTCTTCATGTGCGGTAGCGCTGCTACCGGCTCTGGCACCAGTTTTGTGCTAGCGTTAACCATCGGGGTTGGTTAGTATTTGGCTTCCATGCGAAGGCTTGAGAGAATTGTGCCGCGAGGCAGTACCTGGGCGCATCTGGGACCCCTAGGCCGCCCACCGCTGAGCCCCGGAGCATGATCTGTTTCGGTATTCACTGTTTCTTTCCTTCCCAGACCTATTTCAGGACGTCTGCCTGCAGCTTCTGAATGGCTTTCTTCTGGATAGCTACTGGGAGGGCTAGGCCGTAATAGAGCAGTCTTGGGATTAGGTTCATCTTCAGCGCTGTGATTTTTCCGAACCATGATACTTCTTGCTTCTGCCAGCGTGTCAAATCATTTCGTAACTCTTTGAACAGTGGGAGGAAGTTTGTTTTGTATAATCTTTCTGTTTTGCTTGGCAGCTGCACTCCTAGGTAGCTGATTTGCGATTTTGCCCATGGGATCGGGTATTTGGCTTCCAGTGCTTTCTTGAGCTTTTTTGGCATATTGATGCTAATTGCTGTAGGCTTTATGAAGTTGACTCTAAATCCCGATGCCTCTCCGAATGCTTCCAATTCTTGCCATAGTGCCTTCATGGAGTCTTCCGTTTGGGTAATTGTCAACAATACAGCGTCAGAGTATAGGGCTGCTTTGTACGATTCCCCTTTGACTTTAAGGCCGTGTATTGCTGGGTTGTGCTGGCAAATGGCTCCATAGAGAGAGCAAATATGAGGGGGGATAGGGAACATCCTTGTCTGGTGTCTCTCATTATGTTGATTCTGTCTGATCTGACCCCGTTCATTCTCAGTCTCATGGAGGGGTGTTGGTAGTATGGCTAGTGTCCATTTTACAAAGTTTGGGCCAAAACCGTAGTGCTGTAGTGCTTCTCTTATGTAGCCACAGTCTTACATATCGAAGGCTTTGCGTGCATCGAGTGATAGGACTGCCAGTTCCAGTCCCATCCTGTGTGCGGACTCGATTGTGTTTATGGTTCTCCGGATATTATCTTGTGCTGCGGCCTGGAATGAAGCCCGTTTGGTCTGGGTGTATTATATCTGGGAGGATCTGCGCTAATCTGCTTGCCAGGATTTTCGCGAAGATCTTCATCGTTATTTAGCAGTATGATGGGTCTGTATGATGAACATTGGTTGCAGTCTTTGCCTGGCTTTGGTAAAAGGACGGTGAGCGAGGTCTGGTAGTTCTTGTTCCTATTGCCGAAACGGAAGGTGTTTTCTTTTCTGCCACCACTATGTCCCAGCACTCCATGGATGGGGTGGTGGATCCTGTTGTGAGAAATGAGTTGGACAGGCTTGCTAGTTGGGGCGCCAGGATGTGGGCAAATGTTTTGTAGAAATGGGTTGTGAACCCATCTGGTCCTGGGGTTGTATTTTTCAGGGAGCGGATAGTATTTCCTGCTTCTTCAACTGTAATTAGGTGATCCAGGAGTGCAAGTTGGGGGGTGTGGTGGCTCTCTACGGGTGGTTGCCAGGTTTTGCAGTTGTTTCTTCTTGACTGTCAGGAGGCCGGTCATGATTTCCTTGTGGTTCTCTGTCATTAGCTCGAGTTTCTCCGTTTGTGTGGTGTATCGTGCCGTTTCACCTAGCATAGTGTCTGCTAGGCACTATGTAAGTTTATGCATCAGGAGGCGGTTTGCTTTATTGCTGTTCAGGTAGTAGAATTGCTTGGTGTAGGCCAAGGCTCTGGCTGATCGGTCCGCTAGATGCATTTCCAATGCTGTTTTTGCTCTTTTGAGTTCTGGGTCTGCTGTTCTTGTTTGCCTCTTTTTGAAATTGCTCTCCATTTCTCCAACTCTCTTCTCTAGTTTGTCTTACTGCAGTTGATTTTGTCGTCTGTATCTTGTCGTGCAGTTGATCGCCACCCCCTGGAGTACTGATTTCATCGTGTCCCAGATAATCGCTTTTGGGGTATCCTTCGATGTGTTCTCCTTAAAGTAGTTTGTGAGGGCTTCGGCTAATTCCGAACTGGAGGCTGTGCCCACTAGGATCTGGTCTTGCATCTTCCATTGTTTTTGTGGGGGCTCCGTCAGGCCGTGGACTCGTAGGTGCATGGTGCCTGGAGCGTGGTCTGAAATAGCTCTGTTCCCTATTTGTTTCTTTTCCACGCATGGAGCGAGCACACTGGATGCCAATAGTAGGTCGATTCTTGAGTGTCCTTTGTGGCCGTGCGAGTAGAATGTGTAGTCATTTTCGCTCTTGTTGAATAGTCTCCAAATGTCGATGGTCTCGGTTTCCCTTAAGAATTCCGCCATGGCTAGTGCTTTGGTGAAGTCTTCCCTAGTTGGCGGGAGCATTTAAGCCAGGCTCGGGTCCGGTGGTAAGTTGAAGTCTCCTCCAATTAGTAGATGTACCTTCGCGAAGGCCGCAATGACTGGCAGGAGATTGCCGAGGAAGCCGTCCTGCACACTGTTCGGGGAGTAGATTGCTACTATAGTAATGGGCAGTTCGACCAGGAGGCCTTTTAACAGGAGATAACGTCCCTCTGGGTCTCTCTTGATTGTGATCTGCGTTAGTGATAGGTCCCAATTGAGCAGCAAGGCGATGCCTCTTTTTTTCTGACCTCAGGAGGTGAAGTAACATTTTGGGTATCGTTGGAAGGTGAGCCGCTTTTCGTCTGTTGCTAGGAGATGTGTTTCTTCGAAGCAGACAATATCTGCTTCGAGTTAGGAAAGCCCACTGATTTTCTCTTGCCTGGGGCGTTTAGACCTTGCACGTTCCATGTAGTCACGATGAGCTCCTTATCCAAGGCAGCCATCTGGGTTCTGTGTGTTTGCTTTGCTTAGTGTTCTCCCCAAAGCTAGGCTTGGCTTGCGCCATTGCATGTCCCTCTGTAAGTTCTGTCCTCGGTAGCTTGTTTTCTTGGCTCTGTCTGCTGTCCCCCCCCCCCACGTCCACTCCCTCCCCACCTCTCCCCCAACAAAAAACGGGTTTTCCGGTCAAGCCTTCAACCAACGGGGCATCTAGCCGGGCCATAACCCCCAACTCAGTTAAAGGCGGCACCGCCTCTTGTGATTCCGGTGAAATTGGTTGGTGTTTCGACGTGCGTTTCATAGGTTTCCTTTAGCTGTATAGGGAGTGAAGCAAAGTGTTTGTGGCGTTCGTGGGGTGAGACAAGGATAAGATGAGACAATTGTTTGGATCGAAGCTAATCTTATGAGTGGCGAGGGAGGCCACTTGAACACCCTGAGCCCTGAGAGGTTAATAGTCATGGACTCATATCCTCAGTCGGCTGGTCACAAAGGTGCTCCTATCCTACCCAACACACCGTGTCTACACCCCCCACAGAATTCAAACGTAAAGACGCGGGCGCAATTGAAACGGTGTAACATTGATCATGGCCGCGGTACAACGACCCAGCACAGCGAGACTTCAACTCGTAACGAAACAGAGCACGCAAAAAAGGGAAGCCTTTAACTGCTCAGAAAATGAACAATGGTAAAATTCCGACTCCAACTTTACAATTCGTACTCTCCCCCTCCCCTCCCACTTACCTGCAACAAACGAGGCTTCAGCGAAACTCGCTTGTAGCCAATTTGTTGTCCGCGTCACCCCTTGGGTGGTGGGGGGGACGTTCTCTTCGGGTCCCACCGAGGTTCCCGCCGGTGCTCGGATGCCTTGGTGGGGTCTAGAGCTCCCCACGGTTGAGGGCAGGGTGCATGGAAGTGACGTGAGCCCTGCAGAGGATTGTGAGCAATGTGAGGGAAGTGTGGGAAGGGCTGTTTTCCGGGCTGCTTCCCGGTTGATCGACCCTGTCTGGATGAGGTGCATCTCTCTGGGCGATGCGTGTGAGACTGGCACTCGGTGACCTCGCTCTCTGACCGGGAGGACTCTTTTCTCATGGGCCGCCTCACAGAGGGCAGCAGCGAGAATGCAGTTGAATCAAACTCCGAAAAAGCCGGACGAACCGTATATTTGTTTGTCTGAAGCAGAAAGTTATACAAGCATAAGCAACTCTCACAATCAATCACATGTGAACGTACCCTACATACCAGCCATTGTGAATATGACAGTTGTAAATGAGCAACACGAAATAAACATGGTTGATAGAACTAAAGATCTCACAAGCAACCATGCAAGTACATCTGAGA
Source organism: Ambystoma mexicanum (assembly GCF_040938575.1). Classification (NCBI taxonomy): domain Eukaryota; kingdom Metazoa; phylum Chordata; class Amphibia; order Caudata; family Ambystomatidae; genus Ambystoma; species Ambystoma mexicanum. Next base: position 1,350,257,932 of record NC_090922.1, on the reverse strand, counting down.
AAGCAAACTGCTGTAACGCTTATGAAGCTATAGAATATGCAAGAAAAGCACTATGGTGTGAACATGACATTTTTGGCCATGAAGTTCCCTTTAAAATTGCTCTGGATCCATGTATACCAGTAGATTTATCAATCAAAGAGCAGGATGCAAAAGAAGAAAGACTTCAAACAGGAGTACAATTTGAGCACCTTACTCTTGACAAAAAAGCACCAGGATTGAAAGCAATGCATAGCTCCTTTGCCAACCAATTACTGAAAGATCTGGTAAGCATAAACGAACAAATACAATTGAATGGTCAGGCTGAATCAATGAATTGTGAACCTAGACTTCAATTGCCCATCCTAACAACTGTTAATGTATAAACTCCTGATAACATTGGATTTCAATGTAATTATGAGAAACAACTAAAGATCTCTACGACAAACAAGGAAATAACAAATAAAAGAAGAAGGATTGATTCCAGTCCTGAAAAAGAAATACACAGATCTCAGAAAAGGCTGACATGCAAACTCGAAAAACAAGTATTAAAAGGACCTACGTCTGTCTTACAAAATCAGAATGTGAGAGACGAAACAGGTAATTCATCATCGGAAGAAACTTTGTCTGACTGTTCACTTGCTGAAAGATCTTTCCCCAAAATCAGAATGTCGACCTTCTGGAAGCAAAGAACACAGAACTCATATTGAGATGAGAAAAGATCACAAATGGAAATTTTATGCTCTGAATTGATGCCAAAAATATCATCGGCAATAATTATTGCTACGGCACCTTTCACAAAGATGTATATGCAATTTATTGACAACTATAAAGACCAAAATACACTAATTGCTCTTCTAAATTCAAAGATGACAAACATCGAATCTGAGATGAGAGAAATGAAAATTCAATCTCACAACAACCTGCAGTCAATTGAAATGTCCAGCGCGCTTCTTAAGGATCAAATGACATGCAATGCCGGAGACAAGAAATTGCTAGCAGAAGTGGCTCGAGAAGCCCTACAGATCCTGAAAAAAACTCACGTGGAAAATTTGAGATCACAAGAATCAACACAAACAAGGAACTCAATAAAAACTGGTAAACTAGTGATTGACTTAAGCCCAACTCAAGGTATCACATCTCATCAACAAGAGCCTGAGGGCAACTTGACCTCAAAAAATGACAAGCAAGACCTCCAGGTGTGTACACCTAAGACTCAATTCAATGAAGTGGAGCCTTGCACATCTGCGGAGGCTAATAAAAACTCAGAAAAGCAGAAAATTCTCTTAGGACAGCTCCCACCGACGAGAAGCAAAACGAACACCAATGACATTTTACATAGCTGTGTCATGGTGGATAAAAATCTAACAGGAAATCCATCTCCTAAACGGAAATACCAGGATGTTCCAACCACCTCGAGAAATGTAACTAAAATTGCAATAGAAAATGGTGCACCAGCCATATGTAAACCTCTACATGAAAGAGATAACACGCAGAATGTAAAAATAAATGAAACTGAAATTCCAAAAATTGCAGAAGTACAGGTCAAGACACGTGTATACTCAATATTCGATAAACAACACAAAGCCCCAACAGTTCCGTTGAATAAACCTGCTCCTATAGCAGGTAAAGCAAAAAAAAAGCAAGAATATAACAAACCAATCACAGTGCCATAGGAGAGGATCACTAAAATTCCTAAGAAATCTTAAACCTCCGAATCTCTCACAGCATACAGTAGAGAGTATAAAGAAACAAGGTCTCCCAAACAATGAACTAGTAAAATAATTGGACAAATTTAATATAGATACCAGGAAACGTTTGGACAGCACGGATGATGAAAATTCAATTAATGATTTAATAAATCTATCAACGTACGAGATAACTGACAATGATCAAGGGACAGAGGAAGTAGATGCCGAACCTGCTGCAAACAGAACACGCAGTTCATCTAAAAAAATGACGACTTCAGCCAATGAGAACAAAATAACAATGAAGCCGCCAGAAAAAATGTTCAATGAGGAGAGAGTTTGTACAATGGATATCTCTGTAAATGACGAGAGAGAAAAAGAAACGACTACCGGGAAAAACAATACAGACATGGTGAGAGGTTCCTAACTATTGAAGACAGAAGGAACCCCATTCATGAGAATCAAGAGAAGTCCATTCCATTAACTAATCGAGAGCCACTACAATCTACTTCACAGAAGAGTGATCAACGTGATTCTGAGATAGTATTGAAGACTCTTCTGAATAGCTAACAGGGGAAACAAAAGCAAGATGATTTTCAAAGGAGCTCCAATTTGACAGCTGGTGTGAGTTCTTCCCCACAACAGTATACACATGACACACAAACAAACAAAAAATTCAAATCCCAACTTTTGTCTCCTATTAGAAAGATCTTACAATGCAAATTATGGATTAATACTGAATAGGAGAAACGTGCTAAACCTGCTACAACACATTGCACAGTTGAAAACCGTGTCATCTAAGGACATAAAAATAGTTGAATTCGTAAACGAACTTCAGACTGATCGGGTTTTACTTCATATTCACAAAAGACAAATAAGGGATCAAATTGTGGATCAAATTATGGCTTTAAGTAAGCTTGATTTTAATATAAAAGAACTCAGTAATGAGCAATTGGACCACCTAAGAAATCTGAGAAAGCATCAAATTGACCCAGTTGGAAACATCCACGGGCATCGAGACCAAAGCTCGGCTACTTTCTGTAATAACGAGCTCTATAACTAGCTAGAGGTCCGGCAGCAAAGCACTTCTCAGAACGAGTTGACAAAACAAATGAAAAAAAGAAAATAAAGATTACAATTCCACAGAATAAAAGACTAAACATGGACCAAACTGAACAAGTCCCAATGCGAACAAAAGAACCTATGGAAGACTGGAGTTGGCTGGCACGTTCGCTAAACTTAAGAAAATCAAGTTAGCGCCACAAGACTATAAGTACTGATGTCCTCCAAGTTGGATCCTGGAACAAAGAGGGCATGTTCATCTCTTCCAAGACTCCACCACAGCCTTACAGAAATTGGATATCCTGTGTTTACAGGAAACGTGGTTGGTAGATTCTCCTCTGGCACCAGGGTACGAGATGGCAATAAATCCAGCTATCAAACAAAAAAGGGGGAGACCCATGACTCGGCTAATCACATTGGTAAAAACTAGCAGTGGTTTTAGAATCCTAGAGTCAAGAAAGGTGACCCCATATATCCAAACTGTAAAAATTGGCCAGAATGATGAAAAAGGTTAGCTGAAGAACCTAACACACATAACCAACCTATACTGTCAACAAAAATCAATAGGGATTTGGGCATTTTTCAATGAGTTATGTGACGTAATTGATGAAATTATGTCACAAGAGTCAAATGCAAACTTGATAATATGTGGGGATTGGAATTTGGACCTTATTAAAACGTCCAGATCGAATGGTCTCGGTCACAAATACCTCAAAACAGTACTACTGACAGAACATCTCATTAACGATATGATCATCAGAGATCTCAAAATACTTAACAGGAACACACCAGGAGACGTACCCCCGAATCCCACTTGGAAAAATGTAACCCTAACGTCAGTTATCGATTACTTTGTTGTATCGGAGAGAATTGTAGATGCAGTTGTGTACTTAAAAGTATTAAAGATGGATCAGAGTGACCACAATCTAGTCACAATTGGAGTCAAACATGAATTGAGATCCAAAACCTTGAACCTGGTCGAAATAGATTAAGGCTAAATAGTAAAAAAATAAAAACCATGACGACCTGTATTCAAAATAATTTGGAGCTAGACTACGTCCCTTTGCTCTAACAATACAAGGAGCTGCCCAAAAACAACAGTAAAAGTCAATTTCACCATTGCCATAGTTATGATCAAACGGTGGTAGAGAAGAAGCGCGAATTGCAAAGAAATATTCGTGCATTAAAACAGGCGAATGTTCATAAGCTGGTAGAAGAAAATCAAAATATAACAACTGGATAAAAGTACACAGGGCTCTAATGCAACAAAAAGATGCTGAAGAAATGATGAAAACTCTGCACAATAAAACAACAAGAGAATTCTGGGCTATCCTGAACAAAACAGAGTCAAACCAATCAGCGTTCACTACCAACATGGTAAGTGGGGCACAATGGACCGAATAATACACAACAGTATATAAATCACAGGCAGTGTCAACGCAAGAAAACAATGACAAACATGAGACCTGGAACATCAATATGTTAAAAGAAGACATAGCAGAAAACATCAAAAAAGCTAAGTACACCGAGAGCGCCCGGCCCGGACGGATTGACAAATTTCATACTAAAGGAAAATCCTAAGGAATGGACAGAATTTTGCTATACTTTATTCAAAAACATAATACGAGAACAATACATTCCTTCTTTGTGGAAAAGCGCTATAATAGTCCCTATTTTTAAAAAAAGGATAAGATCTGAACCTGGGAATTACCGGCCCATAGCGCTTTTAGATGTTGTAGGGAAGATTTTTGCAACACAATTACAAATCCAACTAACAGCGTGGATAATGCAATCAGGTTCCTTTGATCTCCGTCAAACAGGTTTCGTAAAGGGCGTCGGCTGCAACCTGAATTTATTTCTTCTTAACCTGCTAAAAATGGAGGTAATTAAAAAGAAAAAGAAAATATATCTTGTGTTCATTGATTTAGCTCATGCATTCGATGCAGTGGACCGAAACTTGTTGTGGAGAAAGATGAGGTCACAGAACTGCCCCGAAGGACTTGTAAGAGCGATAAAAGAACTTTACTCCGGCACATCTATAAAAATCCGGCTTGACAAAAAAGGAACACTGTCAAAAGCAATTAAAACTGAACAAGGAGTAAAACAGGGTTGCCCACTAGGTGCAGTGTTATTCAACTTTTTCACCAATGACGTGGGTAAACACCTGATCGAAACCCGAACATTTCCACCAAAAATTAATGGAAATTCAATTGACTGGATCCTTTATGCCGATGACATGGTTCTTTTGGACTTTACGCCTATTGGTCTCCAGCGTAAATTGAAGGCACTGGAAAATGATATCTTAATGAATGGCCTCAAAATAAACATCGCAAAGACAGAGACCTTTGAAATCAAGAATCTGAAAGGAAGTGGGATAATGTCCAAGAAAAAATTCCTCTGGAAAATTGGCAATGTACCATTAAGGAGTGTAACTCAGACGACTATAAACTCGAATGTTAATGATGAACCAAACATAAGAGCAATAAGGCAGAAAGTAGACAACTAACAGCACGAGCTGTAACAAGTCTCTCCCCTTCTCACCTGCTTTTTTTGTTTGCTTGCGACCTTCTGTGATGTCTTCTTTCCCACGGTCTGGGATTTGTACAAACCCGAGCGCTGGTCCTCAGATTCCAGCGTGAGGTTCGCTATCCAACTTCCGGGAACGTTCAGAAGTCCAGGGTGGATACCAGGAAGGAATGATGTTCGCACTCGGAGGCATGGTACGCCATGACCCGAGCGTGTAAGAAAATCCAGGAAAATCGGAGGTAAGGTAGAGGAATGGGAGGAAGGAAGGGGGATTCAAGGAACCGGGAACCAGGAATCAGGAGAGAGCCCCGAGCGAACTCCGGCAACACACGTCCGACTACGGCAAGCGGTAGCGTTGAGACGTGCAGAGCCGCGGGGCGTGTCTGTTTTGTAGAGCGTACAGCGTGGAGCCTAGAATCTGGCCAGCAGCATTCCGTTTCAAGCGGCCATGTTGGAAGGATCACTGTATTCAATCCCCTATGGGTCAGGGACCAGGAAGTCCAGAAGGCACACAGATGACGGTTCATGACAGTATGCCTCCTCTGAAGCCCAGCTCCTCCGGGCTTGCCTGGATGGATAAGATGGTATCTTCGAACCAGCCTGGGGGCATTCATGTTTGACATGGGTTCCCAGGTACGCTCACTGGGAGGGTATCCTTTCCATTCGACCAAATACTGTATTTAACCACGTCGGTACCTAGAGTCACAGATTCTGGAAACCTCATATTCGAGTTGGTCATTGACAATCACTGGGGTAGATTTTGGAGCTGTTCGAGATGACTGAAGATATGGTTTTAACAGTGAGGTGTGGAAGACTGGATGGATCCTTTTCTATGATTCTGGTAGTCAGAGTCTACCTTCGAGGTGTCCATTCCAATTCCCTTTGGGCTGAGAACGAATCTGAGGTAATGAACAGTTGATACATGGAAAAGGCACTTCTCTGGCTTGGCCAGGAGCTTATGTTCACGTAAACGTTGTAAGACTGCCTTCATGTGCTCTTCATGTTTTAGATGGTCCTTGGAGTATATCAGTATGTCGTCCAGATATACAATGACGAAGATGAACAGCATATCAGAGAACACTTGGTCCATAAAACGTTGGAAGACGGCTGGGGCATTAGCAAGTCCAAAAGGCATAACCAGGTATTCAAAATGGCCAAAGGGGGTCCTAAAGGCTGTTTCCCATTCGTCACCTTCCTTTATACGAATAAGATGGTAGGCACACCTTTGGTCTAGTTTTGTGAAGACTACTGCACCTCTGACTGCTTCCAGGATATCCAAGATGAGAGGCAATGGGTAACGGTCCTTGAGAGTGCACTGTTTAAGGTCACGGTAATCTAGACATGGTCTGGGCTCCTTGGTGTCTTTCTTGGGAAGAAAAAACAACAAAGCACCAGCTGGGGATTTAGATGGTCGGATGGTGCCATTTTCCAGGTTAGTATCCAGGTATTCCCGGAGGGCGCTTTTTTCAGGTTCTGATAAAATAAACATCCTCCCGAAAGGAATCACTGCTGAAGGTTCAGTATCGATGGCGCAATCCTCTGGTCTGTGAGGAGGGAGATCTTGAACTATAGCGGTCGAAAATACATCAGTGAAGGCCTGGTAGGCCCTGGGAATCCGGATGATGTTAGAAAGGGTGACTGGATTTTGCTGACTCTCTTGCGAGTCTTCAGTAGACTTTGGTAAGGAATCTAGGGATAAGCAGTGAGACATACAGTGTTCAGAACCAAGGAACAAGGAGCCTGCTGCCCAATTGATGTAGGGGTTATGCTTTTGTAACCAGGGCATTCCTAGAACCATTGGATAATGGGCTGATTTTATAATGTAAAATTTGATCCTCCCTTGATGGTGGTTTATAGAGAGTAGGATCTCTTTAGTCTGAAGGGTTATGGGTCCTGAAGACAGAGGTCTTCCATCAATAGCCTCTACAGGTTGCATAGTTCCTCGAGATTCATGTGGAATGATGTGAGCAGGGACCCAATCGTGATCTATGAATATGGCCATGGCTCCGCAATCTACTAATGCCAGGATGGGGTAAGATTCTTTCTTGGAAGGCGATAGAAAGGCCTGTAGAACCAAAAGGTTATTTTGTCCTGGAGAGTTCAAGGATGAAATTGATGTGGAGCAAACATCTCTCTCCCGAAACTGTGCCCCGTCTAGGATCGGGAGCTGGCGTTTCCCGAACGCTGTGAAGGAGCAATATGGCATTCTCTCAGGAGGTGTTTATCGGAGGCGCAATACATGCACAGACCAGTGTGAATCCATCGTATCCTTCCTTGTGGGGTAATGGGTCCACGGAAGGCCCCCAGTTGCATGGGTTCTGGGTCCGGGGTTGGAGAAACTGTGGGCCCAGATCTAGACGGGTGTTCTGTGGCTGCCTTTTGGAAAGCCGATTTAGACTTCTTTTTCTCCGCTCTTCTTTCTTGGATTCGGAAGTCTATTTGCAAGGAAAGGTCCATGGGTTTTTTACAATATAAAAGTCGTGCCAGCGATAATATATGGAAGTGAAGCTTCCCTTGGATGCTCATAGAATATGGGAATCATGTGAATATCTATTTTGGAAGAAGATGTTGCAGTTGCCAAATGGAACTCCTCTTGCTTACATAAGATATGAACGGAGCCTTATTTCCATAACTGCAAAAATCACAATGGACACTCTGGCGCTATATACTAAAGTATCTGCCTCCAACTGCTCACCTCAATTCAAAGTATTAAAAAGGGATCCAGGAATAAGAAGTGAATCAATTCAAGAGACGTGGGAGGCGAAATGCGAAAATATTCTGCAGTACTTAAATACTACAAAGGAGATATCATGGGCAAATCCCAACGAAGTTAAGGAGAAACTGTGGCAGATGGATTGGTGGGAAACAGAACAACAAAGGTCACGTCACAGATGTATGCAAATAGTGCCTCTTGAGGCCAAAGCCTACAATAAATTACCAAAATACCTGTTAAAATTTCCATGCAGATACTTACGGAAAGTCTTTCTACAGTTCAGGATGAATCAATTTCAAACAAAAGAAATCTATAACATAATAAATAAAGCAACTCAGAGTGATACAATCTCTAGGCTGTGGAAATACCAGATTGAAACGCTCAAACACCTTGTCCTGTCTTGCCCTGGTCTGGAACAAGAGAGGCAGAAAATCCTCGGATCTGAGAGAGCGAAAAGAACAACATGGCAGTATGAAGAATGGTGGAGTGCCTTTTTTGACGGTTCTAACAACAAAATAACTTTTGCGTTAATATCATTTCTGAAAGAAATGGACAAAAACCTTTCACAAAAGAAAAAGAAAATGAGCACAATTATTAGACTTAACCCATGAATAGAGCAACAGGACAAGGATTGAAACATTGCTCACTTGTTTTTAGATGATAAGAAATGGAATCAAATTAAAATAAAAAATTAGCTGTATTTGATGCTGCAGGGGCTCTGGGCTCTTGGCCGCTTGTGGCCTAGTTTGTGGCGTAACATCCTCCTATCTGTTGGGCTAGCTGTCCCACAATGCCCCTTGCCTTGTCCTGTGTGGATCACCCTTGTTTGGGCCATTTCTTGTCAAGCCCAGGTGATGGCGGTTTGCAATGGTTTTGGGGGTTGGACTCTAGGGGGCTCTCCCCTCAGCAGTTATTGGCCTTTTTATTCTTGGCTGGGGGGTCCCACACTCTGCGTCAGCCCTCTACTCTGGACCAGGATCTCAGGGATTCCTGTGGTGTTCCTTCTGTGATGGGTGTTGCTTTGTCTGGGCCATCCTTGTCCGCTTCAGGGTTCATAAAGTTTTCCGCTTCTCTTGGGCGGAGGATGTGCCGGTGCCTTCCTTCCCATGTGAAGGTTAGGGCCATGGGGAAGCCCCAGCAGTATATAATCTTTCTCTCACGGAGGCATTCAGTCATTGGTTTTAGGTCCTTTCTCTTCGCCAATTTGCTTGCTGCTAGGTCTTGGTAGAGGGATATTGCGGCATCTCTAAAGTGTATGCCGGCTGTATTCCTGACTTCCCGCATTATCTCTTCTTTACCACTGTAGAAATGTACTCTAGTCACGACGTCTGATGGCGAAGAGGAACTTTGCTTTTGTCTCGTTCTGTGCACTCTGTCAAGTTCTAGCGGGTTTCTGTTTCTTCCGTTCTGGATTCGATTTCCCCCATTCGCTTGTCCGGGGTTGAGATCTTGCTGGTTACCTCCTCAGTGTCCTCTCTGGTATTCCTTGGTGATGGCAGATAGTAGTTCCTGCAGGTCCGCTTTCATGACCACTTGCGTTGTCTGGTCAGGTGCTACTTCTGGGTGATTGCTTGAGGGCATGTTGTCACCGCGATCCCCCGGTCTCGTCTTCTCCGCCATGGGGTTCGTCAGCAGAGCGGCGATGTCTGTCTGCTTAGATGGCTTGCTGTTCTTGGACATTGCGGCTCAGTTTCACCTACGCTGGAAGGGGGCACTCTGCGAGGTTAGTGCTTCGGCTAGAGCCCTTGTGTTTGGTTTTGCTGGGTCCTGTGTTTGATGTCAGGTCTTTCTTTGTTGGGTGCTCGTTGGTAGCCCTGTCGCTCGCACCTCTATTTATACTGCGGTCGCTGCAGCCTTTGTGCTGTGGCTCCTAAGGCTCCTTTGCCATTGCTGCAGTAAAGTTTTGATTTAGGGCTTGTCCACTTTTGGGGGTACTGTCAACCTCTTTGAATGCGGGGAGTTTTGGTGGAGCGTTTGCCAGTACTCGGGCAGCCGGGTTCCGAGCAGCAGCTCAGTACTTTGGCTTAGGATTGTCTGGCAGATAAAGTTCCCCTTGGCGGTGCAGCTCAGATTAACTGAGGCATGCATGCTGGGGGTTGGGAAATGTTATACTGCTGGTGGTGATGGCAGAGCATAAGGAATAAACTCAGAAATAAATGAGCGGGCGATCAGACCCACCTACACGAAATAACTTGGTGAAAAGAATGCCTAGTGCCTTCTAATTAAAACAGTCGGCGGTCACCTGTGTATCTTGCAGCCGACAGTCCAATTGTTCAGGCAGCGCACTTTTTGTCTTCCCCTACCTCAGCTCATTGTCTCTTGCAGTAGGGCAGCACTGCACATTGGTCGTAGACTTTGCAGGCTGCAGGCATGGCAAGCCATGCCGCAAGAATAACAGAGATGTTGTTGTGCAGCTGCGTAGCTCTATGGCTCTAGTATGGCTGATGCTGAACTGAATTGTGCGTGGACTACGTGCTCACGTGATGCACCATAACCAGGATACGGCTGCGCTTGAGTCTGGCCAAATTTACAAATTACTACATAATAGCAAATGTCAAATGTGCCCTTCATGCAGCCACCTCTCCACTCCACTAATTTCCTCCTCCTTGTCAGGGAGCTGAAGGCACTAGCTGCAGGCAGGCTCCAGAAAGTCTGGGCGGGGTAGGCCTGGGGAAATCAAAACACAACAGTAACACATGATTCACTGAATAGTGCAATTTTAAGCACCATCTTAAGTCCCAGCCCCTAAGTTAACTAACACCATTTGGAGGACAGTCTCATCACGGTATCGGCAAACCATGGTCAGCCAGCAGCAGGCTCGTGGCTGCAAACGGTATACGTTGGTCGGGGAGTGGGACTCAGTGTCTGACATACATTTTCAATTTCAATCAATGCATTTAAAAAAACCTGTTCCCACCGTCCAGTTTTTTTTATTTCAAATGCATTGTTTAAAGGAATCACTGGAACTGCATCAATAGATGCAGTCTGGGTTAACGCACTATCCCAGTGTGTTGGGTCTTCTCTTGCAGTGCTGTATGTTTGGAGGCCCGCGTTGGCCTACGTATGCTGACCGACATCCCATGCCACCAGAGGTCGGCCCAACGTCTGAACAGAATACTGGCGACGCGGAGAACATTCGCTACGTGTAATCGAGGACCGAAAACTGCAACGTTATGAAAGTCTCCGCGTTTGTTCCCTGTGAAACTACGCCACCGGAGTGAAGCACACTCACACAGTCACATGCCGTGCCCTGGCAGGCTCATGGAAATATCCTGCATCAGACCAACAAACACTCGGGTAAGCACGGGTGAAGCCTGAACATTCCAAATCATTATCAGCATTCCGCCCACACGCCCAACGATATGGCGCACAGCAGGACCCTGCTCACAACCCAAGAAGTATGCCCAATACTTGGCAGAAACATTCTAAATCTAAAGAACTATCCTATCATTGCATACACAGCAGACTTTAAAACACAGAGAATGGGAAAAAAAAACAAGGCCCACTGGAAAAAAATATATGTTTGCCTGAAGAACACGTGCGCACACGTGGCCAAGAAAGCTGTTACCAGTGTGAAATTGACTTGGAGCATTAACCAGCATCATGCCAAGCACCAACACAAGCCCGGCAAGAGCAGGGGCTGCTTCCTCTGATAGGAGAAGCAACGTCCTCAACCCTGATCGACAAGACCCCTCGCCGACCACACTTATGGGACCATTTGAGTAGTTTTCCACAGGAGCTGCGATCCGCTGGGGCATTTGGTTACAACAGTTTGAACTGCATCTAGAAGCCAGGGATGTCACGGAGGACAGGAGAAAGCGCACACTCCTCTTACTCAACATCGGAGCAGTTGCACTGTGCCTATTGAACACGCTCCCTAGCCAATAACATGTGGAAAAGCGCTCAAACTACTCAGAGCCCAACCGCCCACCGAAGCAAAACAACACATCATGCAAGTGGTGTGGGGGCCCATGGCACCGGGCTGGACCATGCCCCTCATGGGTCGTAACATGCCACAAGTGCAAACATTTAAACCATTTTGCCACTGTATGCCTACAGACCCCCGGCCCGAGGGACGTAGACCAGCAATAACACGATCAACGGAGGAGCTCAACTCAACGAGAACCATTGAGCCAACCACAAGGGAGGGACAGAGCAAGGGCAGTTGACAGCTCTCAAAGATCACCCAGCACCAGCAAAAGCGAAGACAGCAAAGAGAATGTTTCACCTGACAGGAGCAGAAAAGAGAGGTGGAGACGATCGGGCAAGAAAGAACACTCGGTGCACATGATATCCGCAGTTGAACCATGCCAAACAAGACATGGAAAGTTCAAGAAATAAATAAAACGTCCTTCTTGCACAATCATGGCAGACGGGGACCGTATGAAGGTAGTCATTGACATGGTAAACGAGATGCGAATGCGCGCTTTCAACAAGCTCAACCCAAAGCCATCACTCCAGGACAGAAGAGTACAACTATTTGCATATGGCTGCAAGAGGCCACTTCCAGTACTAGGGTCATTCCGATCGAACCTGTCCTACGACAACACCTCATGCCGAACAAGAATCTACATAGTAGATACAGGGTTAGAGACGCTACTGAGCTGTCGAACAGCTGAAAAACGGCACCTGAACCAGTTTGCTTTCAGCATACAACCAACAGAGATTGATCACCTTCTCAAAAAACATCACATAGTATTCCAAGGCATTGGATGCATTCAAGGCAGGACCATCAAGCTGCATATCGATCCAACGATAGAGCCAAAAGCAGTGGAACATCACCGGGTTCTTTTCACACGAGGTAGGTGGTTGAGAAGGAACTAGAGAAGTTAGAGAAAGCCGGCATCATTGAGAAAATAGCAGGGCCGACTCCATGAGTCTCGCCCATAGTAGTAGCACAAAAACCAAGACAACCCAATGATGTGAGGATCTGCATAGATATGAGGCTCCCGAATGCAGCAATTGGGAGAGAGCGACACGTCACACCAACCATCAACGAGCTGATCGTCAGCCTTACTGGGGCCAAAATATTCAGGAAGCTAGACCTCAGGTCAGGATATCACCAGCTAAGACTAGCAAGAGAGTTGAGGTATATCACAACATTCTCTTCTCATCTCGGCCTAAGGAGTTACAAACGCCTGAATTTTGGCATCTCCTCCGCAGCCGAGGTGTTCCAAAATGAGACCCGAACAGTCCTGAATGGCCTTGATGGCACTACAAACATAAACAATGACATCATTGTTTATGGGACCAACACCAGAGATCATCATGAGCAACTTGCCGCAGTCCTACAATGGCTTGAAGAAGCCGGATTTACACTGAACGCTGACAAATATGAGTTCTGCAAAGAAGAGCTCAGTTTCTTCGGCTACATCTTCAACTCTGACGGGGTGTCACCTGACCCAGCAAATGTGAGCGACATTAAGAACACCAAAGCTCCAACGTCAGCCACCGAAGTGAGAAGCTTAATCGGCATGGCAACGTACTGCGCAAGGTTTATTCCTGACCTTGCCGCTCTCTTAAGCCCCCTGCGAGAGCTAACAAAGAAGGACCAAAAGTGGGAGTGGACGACTCAACACCACCAAGCGTGTCAACAGATCAAAGATTGCTGTGCAGCACTACAGCCATGACATTCTTTAACACTGAACGAGCAATGGAACTATTGGTAGATGCCGGTCCTGTGGGTTTAGGAGCTGTCCCAAACAGGTAGACAAGGACGGCAGCATACACCCCATCACCTTTGCTAGCCATGCACTGACCAAGACTGAGCAGAATTATTCACACATCGAAAAAGAAGCATTGGTGATCCTCTGGGGCTGCCGCCATTTCAAAGTATACCTGCTAGGGAAGCCTGCAAAAGTCTTTTCTGACCACAAACCACTAATCTCCATTTTCAAGGGATCTGCACTGCATTCCACACTGAGAATAAAAAAGTGGATCTTACAGCTACAACCCTTCAACATTGAAGTGGAGTACCTGGCCGAAGCCGATAAACCGGCTGACTATCTCTCCCGCCATCCACGCACTGCCACGGAGCTCGAAGAACAACACGCTGCCGAAACTGTAGAACACATGTGCCACGTCATTGCATGCGGTCCCTTAAGATACAAATGAGATAGCAGATGAGACGAATACTGATGCCTGCCTGTTACGAACTATGCAAGCCATCTAAACAGAAGACTGGAGGAATTATTTAGCAGCAGTAGCACAGCAGACACAAGCTGCACAAGGGAAACGGCAAGCATTGTTGGGGATCCGCCACAAACTCACCATATCCACTTAAGGGGTGCTGCTAAAAGGACACAGAATCATCCTACCAACGGCATTAGAAGAGAGAGCACTCATGTTAGCACATAGTGGCTACTAAGGCATACTCAAAACACTATCCTGTCTAAAATCCAGAATGTGGATGCCACGCATGCAACAACGCATGGTGAACCTGGTTGAATCATGTGCAGCATGTCAATCCGCAAGGAGGTTGGCAGCGCCAGAACCGATAGTCAGCGTCCCACGAAGCAACACAAGATGGGACTCAGTAAGCATAAACTTCTGTACCATTGCAGCGGAAGGATATCTCCTGGTCTTAGTAGACGAATTCAGCAGCTACCCTGAAGTTGAGTATGTACGATCTACAAATGCAGAAACCGTGATCACAGCGCTAGAGAAAGTGTTTGCAGTGCACGGATTCCCTGCTAAGATGAAGAGCGACAATGGCCAGCCGTTCACCAGCCAAGAGCTAAGACTATTCCTCCAGGACCTAAGCACCAAGCACAGGAAGATCACCCCATACTGGCTGCAAGCCAATGGTGACGCAAAGTGCTTTATGGGATCGTTGAACAAGGTAATACGCATCACGAAAGAACACAATCATCTATGGTTAGCGGCCGTATACCGATTCCTGCAGACCCATCGCCATGCTCCGCACATGTGAACAGGCATAAGCCCCGCCACCCTCATGTTCGAAGTACCGATCCAAGCAGAGCTTCCCATCCACCTGACCTGGGTAACCTCAGATCTGGACATTCCCCTCATTAAAGAAAGGTGAGTCCGGAGGAACGAACAAGAGAGCCAAGCACGCCATGCTCGACACAGGGAACTGCAGCCAGGGGATATGATGCTGGTAAAGAACAGGGCACCCTCAAAAGAAAATGACATTAAACTTTGATTCCCGTCCGTTGACCGTTCGTGAAACAAACCACAGCATGATAACAGCCACCAGAGGAACCAAAGTGGTGACTAGAAATGTGCCTCACTTCCAGAAAGTTCCGGAAGCAATGTGGCAGGAACAAACAGAACACTCAGAGACAGAGCGTGGTCCACCCACGCAGACTGAGGCAGTGGATCAGACGGCCGAGGACCCGCCATCTCACACGGCAAGAGAACAGGCTCTTCGAACGGACAATGCAATGCCGAATCCTTCCACGGCAGAAGAAACAGAAAGAGCACATCCCCGTTACCAACTGAGTGGAAGACCAAAACCATCCTCCCGCTCCACGGGTACGTCCTGCAAGGGATATATTGCAGAAGGAGCGAGGCAGAGAAACGACCGTAAGACACTATACGGATCATGATAAGTTTTAAGTTTGTTTGACACAAGTTGTTTCAGCATTCCAAGTTTGGCAGGAATGTGGTGTCTCGTGTACCATGGCAGACCGGAGTCACGTGACGGGGAAGAGACTCAAAATAAAGGAATCACCGGAACTGCGTCAGTAGAGGCAGTACGGGTTTACACACTATCCCAGCGTGTTGTCTCTTCTCTTGCAGCACTGTATGTTTGGAGGCCTGCGCGGGCCTACGTATGCTGACCGACCCCCCGTGCCACCGGAGGTCGGCCCGACATCTGAACAGAACAACTGCCATGCCTGGGTGCTTCTCTGTTGTTAGTCAGAATCATATGCAGTACCCTTTGGGAAAACCACACACAATTAAGACAACAAGTGTAAGTACAAATTCACTTTTGGTACAAGCCCGTACTACACAGTAAAGTGGGATCTCAAGAGTAAAGTGAGCAGTATCAGCAGTTACACAAAGGGCAGTAATTATTGTGGTTCAAACAAACATTGATTCAAGGTTTCTAAGTAAAAGAATATACATTTATTTACACCATCAGTTATAAAACAGTTCACTAATATAAAGCAGCAGAAAATCACAATCTTGATACACTACAATAACCCCCAATCAATTCTGGACAAGTTAAGCTCAAAAAGAAGTGTGAGCAAAATGGCACTCCAGCTGTTTAAAAGGGAGGAAAAGATAAGGTTATCCCAAATCAACAACACCAACAAGCAATAGGCAGAGCAATCTAGAAAAGGCTTACTACAACTAGGATTCAAGTCAATAGGCCTGGGCCAATGTTAATGGTTCAGAGTCTTTGCAGAGGATCAGACAGTTCAGAGTAGTTTGCGGTTAAGTCTTTGCCAAGAGTTTGAAACGAAGTTGGTCGGAAGAAAAGTTATTCAAAGGAGAAGAGAAGGACACGCCTTTGGAGAGGCGAAAGATTTGAAACACTTTTACCTCGGTCAGACGGAACGGACGACCAGATTTGCACAGAACCTTAAAAGAAGAAGAATGCTGTAGCTGAGGTGGTTGTTCCTGGCAGTTCCTGCAGGCTCACAGTTCCTGAAGCGACTATTGTGGTGACAAGAAGGAGGAAGACTGGAGGGTCCTGCACTGCCCAAGGAAGAAGCCAGCAGCAGAGCAAAGCGTCAAATAAAAGGTGCGCTCCTTAAAACCCAGACAGGTTCTGTTCCTTCTGGCTATCCGGTTCACTGCAGCGAGGCACAGCAAATTCGACCAGGAGAGGAAGACCGGTGTTTGGTGTTTGGCGAGCTGGTTGGTCCCACCAAGCTCAAAGGAAGAAGATTCCTTGCAGATCTTCTCTGTGGTCAGAGTTTCGGGCGATTCGGACCTGCAGCAGGGCTTCACCGGGATGTCCAGTAGTGCCAGCAGTCGTCTTCCTTCAGCACCTCATTGGTTCTCTCGTTCCAGTGGCGACTCTGCCTTCCAAGTCCCAGAGATCTGCTTTTAAGCAGTTTTTCCCCCATTCACACAGCCTGGCTGTCAGTCACACAGCCAGGACAGCCAGCTATCCAATTAAACTAGAGTGTGACTTGGGTCTCCAAGGAGACCCTGTGCAGGGGGCCTCAAACTCCTCCCTCACATCCTGTCCACCCAGACACTCAGGCGCCTAAGGAGGGCTTCTGTGCAGAAGCCTGCCAAAGGACGGCGAACAATGCAACCAAACCTGGTTTGGCACGCAGAGTAAAACACGAGACAGACATTTACAAAAAGAAATGGCGAATAAACCCGGCCAGAACCAAATAAAATTAAAAGGGGTCCAACGGATTAGAGTTTGATGCTACCACCATAGCCTCTAACGTTACCGAGGCTATTTTCATAGCTCGCGGTAGAATAAAAATGGTAGATACCACTACCACCAGCCAAATCTTAGAGAAAGGGGAACTAAATAATGTTCCATGAGAAACAGACAAAAAAGGATAACTATTAACCCTTCCAGTACTCTATGGGAAAATAGTTTGTACTGTGTCTGTAAGTTTAAAAAGACTAGTAAAGTCAATGCCAACTTTACATGTTCTGGGAGACAGTAGTCAGTCCCAGAAAATGGAGTTTGAAGTGGGAAGTCCAAAAAGTGTGTGACACAAAGTAAAAAAGATGATGCCTATGGAGTAGTCGCGACTCCATAGTCCATGAGCACAAAATGTACAACACACAGCAAAACACATGTAAGAGTGGGAAAAACGCTCACACTCTTACCAGGTCAAAAAAATAAATCCTAGAAATCCAGCAAAGCTGCTGAGGGACTCAACAGGTAAGGTAAATTAGCCATTCTGGAGAATTCTCCCTAACTCTCGCCCCCCCTAGACTAAAGGGACAGGAGGATCTAATCCCCACCAGTATGGATCTCCTGTTGCAAGTCGGTTAAATGGCCTGCTGAGTACACCAGCAACCTTTTTGTAACCCTTGCTAGGAAACTTTATATCAGTGGTTTTCATTTGTAAACTATATGACCTACAAACCTGTTGTGGTGCATCTCTCTTTTTTAATGTATAGGGGATCTGATCTAACAGTCCCTACAAAGTTGTAGCAACCTCTGAACCTACAATAGGCTTTTTCAAGGGGTCCTTAGAAAGGAATCCCTTAGATCTAGAGGGGCCTCCATGGTTCCTCACCACCTCTCTCACAAGAGCAGGTTGGGTGTCAGGTATTTTGGTTGGAGGGGCTGTGGTCAAGCAAGGTACATGCTGCCACTTCCTCAGAGATCTGACCTTGCCTATTTTAGAAGTTTCCCTCCTAACATTAGGATTTACACTGGAGTATTCAGTAGAAGCTCCAACGGTCTTAAGGTTTTTAGCCTTAGACATATTTTTCCTGGTTTTCCACCAGCTTTGAGAGTTACCAGTTCTCATAGGCCTAGAGAGGGGTCCAATTTGTCTATACACCTCTTTCTCAGAAGCAGGGGGGGGTCAAAGACTTTACAATTGGATGGGCAATGATGGAGCTTGGTTGGGGCTCCCATTTCGCTACTATACTAACCTCAAATTTTCCTGGGTTAGAGGTCAACTTACTAACACCAGGGCTTGCAGTGGGGTTCTCTGTAGAGATTCTCAGAGGTTGCTACAACTTCGGAGGGACTGTTAGATCAGATCCCCTATACATTAAAAAAGAGAGATGTACCACAACAGGTCTTAAGGTTGCATCTAGCCAATTTGGTTTGGTTCTGTTTTCTCTCACTGGGAGGCCTGGAGGTACTGGATACTACTCCTAGAGCACCTCATTCTGGACACTGACAGGAATCCCCACTGTCATATTATTACACTGAATGAGAGCTGGTAGAAATGGAACCAACTGGACAGGGCCTCCAGAGGATTTAGAGGGACCTTTGGGTGCCTTAGCAACAACATCCTCAGGCTTGAAAAGGCTTTCATCCACTACTGTTCTGCTGGCCCCAGTGTCTCTCCTGGCAGTAGTATCCTGGCCATTGACAAGAACACTGTTCATATAATACCCTCTAGAGTTCTCTGGAATGGAGTTGTACACATCCATATTCTGTTTCTTACCCAGACCCATGGACACTAAGGATACAGTAGCTTGAAGACCCAAGGGTGCTTCAGCAAATAGTTGAAAGAGGGCACTAGCCATTTGTACTTCTTCCTCTGGGGAGAAGGCTAAGGAGACAGTGCTGATCCTTGCAAGTTTACCTTTGCACCTGGGATCTCCTTTCACATGGTCAGTTGTCCCACAAACATAGCATTTACCAAATGCTCTCTGGAATGGGGGTTTCTGCTGACCTCCCTCTGGTTGAGCACCAAAGGATTCACTAGCCCCCTTTGCTTTCCCATGTGGCTTACCCCGGTTATGTTTGGGGGCCTCTTCTGGATTGGAGGTATTAGAATTCTCCTTGTTATCTTTCTATGGCTGCTTTCCCTCAACCTTCTTCTGAGTTGGCCCAGAATCCTTGTGAGTAGGCCTGTTAGCAACCCATAAGTCAGCAGCCTTAGCTAACTTCTTTGGATCAATCTCCTTAGAATCAGCCAAGTGCTGTCTGAGCTCAGGAGAGCAGGCATCATGTATTGACTCCAACATAACACGATTTCTCATACCTTCATAAGTGTTAACTCTGTAACCCTTAATCCAACCCTCTAAGTTCTTCAAACATTCACATACCCAGGTAGCCCAAGGGGTATCATCATGCTTTTTGAGGTTCCTAAACCTCTTAAGGTACTGGGAAGGGGTCTTCCCAAATCTAGCAATTAAAGCTAGCTTTACACACTCATAATCCATCCTATCCACCTCCCCCAACTCCATCACAACATCAGATGCAACAGTGGGTAGCCTAGAGAAGAGCCAAGGAAGCAACTGAGTCCCTGTAATGTATTTAATATCATGTTTATACTCAAACATTGCCAACCAATCCAAAATATCAAGTTTAGCTTCATACATACCCACAATTTCTCTAGCCATACGTGGTCTCTTAGATCTGGAACACCTAGAAGACTCTGGGAGAGAAGTATTCTCAATAGACAATTTCTTCATTTCTAGTGCATGGTTCAAATCCATTTCTCTGAGCTTAAGTTCTTGATGCTTTTGTTCAGTTTGAGCATTAAAACGTTTGAATACCAATTCAAGCCTCATCTTTTCTAGAGCAATGAATTCAGGACTGAGTGTAGGACCTGTAGGGGTCCCAGTGGACAAAAGTTGAGGTTGTTGAGCAAGCAGAGGAGCAATAGGGCCTACATTGTGAGACACATCTGCCTCATCTAATTCACCCATAGTGGACACATTATCATCCTCATCATTTTCCACATTTGCTGGAAGACCAGCTATTTCAGACCCACTCTCCAAACTTTGTTTCTCCAACAATCTTTCAATTAATTCAGACTTTTTGCCTTTAACAGAGAGATTCCTTTCTCTACACAGATTTTTTAAATGATCAACAGTGTAACTAAGGAGGGTCTCCTGACTGTAGCTTCCCATATCAGACATGATTAAAATTGCTTTTAGTGGTGTTTAGCCTTGTGGTTAGTTGAGCCAAGGTAATAGCAGCACTCTAAGTGTAATCACTATACTTTATCCCACCTCTGCCACTAGCGTTAGGCAGAATCATATGCAGTACCCTTTGGGAACACCACACACAATTAAGACTACACGTGTAAGTACAAATTCACCTTTGGTACAAGCCTGTACTACACAGTAAAGTGGTAGCGATGGGTGAGCAGCCAGACGTATCTCAAGAGTAAAGTGAGCAGTATCAGAAGTTACACAAAGGACAGTAATTATTATGGTTCAAACAAACACTGATTCAAGGTTTCTGAGTAAAAGAATATAGATTTATTTACACCATCAGTTATAAAACAGTTCACTAATATAAAGCAGCAGAAAATCACAACCTTGATACACTACAATAACCCCAATCAATTCTGGACAAGTTAAGCTCAAAATGAAGTGTGAGCAAAATGGTACTCCAGCAATTTAAAAGGGAGGAAAAGACAAGCTTATCCCAAATCAACAACACCAACAAGTGATAGGCAGGGCAATCTAGAAAAGGCTTACTATAACTAGTATTCCAGTCAATAGGCCTGGGCCAATGTTAATGGTTTAGAGTCTTTGCAGAGGATCACACAGTTCAGAGTAGTTTGCGGTTAAGTCTTTGCCAAGAGTTCAAAATGAAGTTGGTCAGAAGAAAAGTTATTCAAAGGAGAAGAGAAGGACAAGCCTTTGGAGAGGCAAAAGATTTCAGACACTTTCACCGCGGTCGGGCAGAACGAACAACCGGATTTACACAGTACCTTAAAAGAAGAAGAATGCTGTAGCTGAGGTGGTTGTTCCTGGCAGTTCCTGCAGGCTCACGGTTCCTGAAGCGACTGTCGTGGTAACAAGAAGGAGGAAGACTGGAGGGTCCTGCACAGCCCAAGGAAGAAGCCAGCAGCAGAGCAAAGTGTCGACTAAAAGGAGCGCTCCTTAAAACCCAAACAGGTTCCGTTCCTCCTGGCTATCCGGTTCACTGCAGCGAGGCACAGCAAATTTGACCAGGAGAGGCCGGCGTTTGGTGTTTGGCGAGCTGGTTGGTCCCACCAAGCTCAAGGGAAGAAGATTCCTTGCAGATCTTCTCTGTCGTTCAGAGTTTCGGGCAATTCAGACCTGTAACAGGGCTTCACCGGGATGTCCAGTAGTACCAGCAGTCGTCTTCCTTCAGCACCTCGTTGGTTCTCTCGTTCCAGTGGCGACTCTGCCTTTCAAGTCCCAGAGACCTGCTTTTAAGCAGTTTTTCCCACATTCACACAGCCTGGATGTCAATCACACAGGCAGGACAGCCACCTAGCCAATTAAACTAGAGTGCGACTTGGGTCTCCAAGGAGACCGTGTGCAGGGGGCCTCAAACCCCTCCCTCACATCCTGTCCACCCAGACACTCAGGCGCCTAAGGAGGGCTTCTGTGCAGAAGCCCGCCAAAGGACGGCGAACAAAGGAACCAAACCTGGTTTGCCGCACAGAGTAAAACACGAGAAAGACCTTTACAAAAAGAAATGGCGAATAAACCCGACCGGAACCAAATAAAATTAAAAGGTGTCCAGCGGATTAGAGTTTGTGGCTACCACCATAGCCTCTAACATTACCAAGGCTATTTTCATAGCTTGTGGTAGAATAAAAATGGTAGATACCACTGCCACCAGCCAAATCTTAGAGAAAGGGTAGCAAAATAATGTTCCATGAGAAACAGACAAAAAGGGATAACGATTAACCCTTCCAGTACTCTATGAGAAGATTGTTTATACTGGGCCTGTAAGTTTAAAAAGACTTGTAAAGTCAATGGCAACTTTACATGTTCTGGGAGACAGTATTCAGTCCCAGAAAATGGAGTTTGAAGTGGGAACTCTAAAAAGACAACCTTGTGTCGCTGCACTAAGGGTGCTGTGTGACACAAAGTAAAAATATGATGCCTATGGAGTAGGTGAGACTCCATAGTCCATGAGCACAAAATGTACAACACACAGAAAAACACATGTAGGAGTGGGGAAAAAAAGGCTCACACTCTTACCAGGTGAAAAAAATAAATCCTAGAAATCCAGCAAAGCTGCTGAGGGAGTCAACAGGTAAGGGAAATTAGCCATTCTGGAGAATTCGCCCAAACATCTGTACATAGTGCATTGTTGGATTCCAACTTGGTTCACACTTTAACAAGCGATATATAGAATGAATACACCTGAAATGTAATGCCAAACATGAAGCCTTTCATTTATGCATATTGTTCGACTATATGTTAGATATGTTAGATAATAACTGATGCCTATTCTTTCGCTTGTATTTTAGGATGTAAAGACTCTTAATACACGTAAATCAACAGAATATGAGTCTCGACAACCTTCAGGAAGATATCAGGCGGTAAGGTGACGCTTTTTTGTACTTCATTTTGAGAGCACCACAAAGTCTGAAGCAAAGTCATTGAAGGCTCAAATCTGGTGTGTTATATCTTCATATACTCATTTGGATGGTTTCTCTGCTAATAATTGTAAGGCACAATGGGGATCATTACTAGTTTGCCAGTATATGGTAAAAGTGGTGGTAATTTTGGTTACCAGCACTTTTACCGTTCTGGTGAAGTACGAGTTGTCGGTAATACCGTTGTTCTGGTAATACCCTTGCTGGTGTTCCCGTTGCCGGAAATAGCAGTGGCAGTAAAACCGGCAACAGAATATCCGATGGCAGCACAACCAGCATCAATATTACCGGATGATTACAAAGCAGGAAATTGCTGTAAAACCACCATCAACGGCCGGTAGTACTGGCAAAATCAAGGCAGAGATACCTACCCCACAAAGCAGGCGGTAAATGCATACGTGTCATGGAAATGCACCCAGGAAGAGTACAAAAATGCCACACCTTCGCCAAACAAACTTCCTTACACCACCATGCTGCCACTCATCACAGTCATTATTGCCATGCAGCTGCTCTAGGCCAACATTGAGCTACAGCGGCTGGAGTGCCACCAGAGGCCACACGAGGCAGTGGAGAGCAGGAGGAGGAGGAAGAGGAGAAGGAAGAGCATTGTTTGGAGGAGATGCCACACAAGGCGTGCAACCATACCCTGTGAAAGTGCTACACCATGGACCCACACTGACACGCAAATCCTTACCATATACCACCTTACCAGGGAGACCATTGCAGACCTCGTCAACCATATTCAGATGACATATGGAGCAGTATTGGCATCGGGACAGCCATACCACTGCTGTTAAAGCTGGTGTCGGTCCTGTACTTCCTTGACACGTCCAGTTTCCAGCACACTGTGAGCCATCTGCATGGCATTTCGCAGTCTGAATTCTCCAAAGTGCTGGTTCCGGTGCTGGTTGCACTCCTGCGCCATGTGGGACGGCACATTGCACTCCCCACCACCCTGGTACTGCTGAACGCCACAAAGGCAAGAATGATTGCTGTTGCACTCCCTGGATTGCATGCAGTAGAGCTGTTGGCACCTCAGGCCTTAGATGAAGTCTACAGGAACCAGAAGCAGTTCCATTCACTTAATGCCCAGGTCACTTGTGATGCCAATCTCACGATCACCCACTGCTGTGTCGGTTCCCAGGATCAACCCATGATGCCATGGTCCTGCGATACAGCACACTGCCAGCGCACATAGAGGGGTATAGCCAACGGACCTGGGCATTTAGTGACAACAATGGGGGGGGCATTACCCACACATAGAGATTGCATGCCCTGACAAGGACCCATACATGCAGGACCCACCCGCACAACCGACAGATGACAGGCTGCAACCCGACAAATTTGGACATGACTCACGATACAGCAGTGAATGGCCAAGACATGCTTCCCCAACAGGCCAACCATACACACGGGACTACAGGTACCAGAATGCAACATCACACATCCCACTACATGCATGGCCTTCAAGAGTGGGGGGCTGGCCATCTAGGGTTGTCCAAAGTATGCCCAGAGCGTTCCCCAAGAGCCATGGAAGAAGTGCGAAGATGACAGATGGCAACATACCCAATGACCAAGGTTACTGCCCATACAAAGTCAAACCACACATTATAAAATACACACAAAGAGTGTAGTTGCTACTACGGCACCCTGGAAGTCTGAACAGCCTGCCCAGCCCCAAACATCCTTGGTGCAAGCTGAGGGGGTGGGGAACAACAAGGGGTAGGGCCCACCAACACCAATTGAGCTCATGGGGTGTCTGTTATGTCAAGGCCTGAAGAACACTGCCATACATGTAATGCCATCGTGATGAACTGCAACTGAGGGACATGACACTGGCATTTGACATGGCATCTAACCAGGGCCCCATGTATTTCAATCCATCAACTGATCCACACAGACAATCTGCACGTGTAACCCAGACCCCCATCAGGAACCATGCATGGGAGCAATGCACAGGTCCAACTCACCCAACATGGCATGCTGCCCTGTCAATCACTGTCCATGGAAACTATGAGTGTTGGCTGTGAGGTGTGTGTAAAATGTACCATGACAAACCGAACACCCCCCCATCCACCCTGAGTAGTTGACTCCACATTCAAAGGACGGAATATGAAATTGTGTAATGCAATGACACATGGGACCTGCATGCACAGACTGTCAATTAAGATGCTGTTGTCACAGGCACGCATCCACAGATCACCATGATTGACACCTATGTCTATTCCCCTTGCATGTGACTCTGGCTACCCATAGCTTCCATGGCTGATGACTCCTCTGAGGAATCCCCAGATGCCACAGGAAGCGGCATACAACCGGGCCCATTTCTGGATCAGGGTGTCTATTGAGTGCACCTTTGGCCTCTGGAAGTTTCGCTTCCGTTGTTTACACTGAATGGAGGGGTGCTCACGTACAGGCCGGAGAAGATGGGCCAGATTGTGCTGGCATGTGCATGTTGCATAACACCTGCATCCGGCGCAACATACCGCTGCCCCCAGATGTGCACATTCCACCCTCTAAGGAGGATGATGCGGTGGCTGCAGGTGCCATGCATGCATGCACTGAGTGTGTGGAGTCCAGGCTCGAGCAACTGGCACGCCAGGACCTATTGAGAACAACTTCTGATGATGCCACCAAATTTCACTCCCCTTGCGCCTTTGTATATTTCTATTTTATTGCGCACATTAAACACTTGCACAGAATAAGGAATGTCCTATCTTTGCTTCAAGTGAATATAATTTTATTTTGCAACTTTCAATTTATAATGACCTTCACCACAACACCAAAGCCCCTCCCCAGTACCCTAGCCTCAAAACACCCTCCTCAATAGCCCACCCTCAAAACACCCTGGCAGTGTCCGACTGTCATTTTCTTCCCCTCTTGGACTTGGGGGCCTTCTCCTTGGCAGTAAGGTGGTGCAGTGAGCGGTGCCTGGTAGGGAGCCCCCTGAGGCTGTCACAGAGGTGAATGGCTCAGACTCCTGCAAGTGGATGTACTGCAGGTTTAGCTGGATAGCCTAGTTCAGTGACTCGGTAGAGGCCGAGGATGCATCTGTGTGCTCACGCAGACTCTACCCCAGTGTGACCATGGCTGCGGTGACATGGCTGAGTGATCAGACAATCCTGTGGGTACACCCCTGCAGGTATGTTTCATGTAGCTTTTTTCCCACAAGTGCATCACTACCTGCTGCGTTTCAATGCCATCCAGCGTTGCATGTATTGTGGACATGTAGGTCACAGGCATTGCTGGTGGGCCGTGTTGGCTTTGTGGTGGCTATGGTCTGAAGCATGGTGTGTTATCTGCCATGTAGTGGTCATACTCTTGCTCCCCCTCTTCCTCATCGGTGGTAGGGACATGGTCCCTGCCGTGATGTGCCAGTTGCTGCACTCCACGCAATGGGGATGAGGGCATGCTGGACCCCTGAGGTCTGTGACCCACTGCTGGGACTGTATCTGTGTGTGCCACTACAGGTGGTGGCTGTGGCATGGCATGGGAAGCTGCAATGACAGCTGTGTCACCTGCATGGCTGGTGAAGAGTCCACTGAGCACTGCCATGGAGACTGTGTCCCTCTCAGGTCTTGATGGTGTGTCCACACCGGTATAATGTGGTGGTGGTGCTGCAGCTCTGCCCTGCTATATGAGGGGTTTGGCCTTTGCAGGGGTGTGGGTAGATGATGTGCCTCCAGTTGAAGGTCCGGCCTCTTCACTGTACGTGGACTGTGTACCTGTTGAGAATGAAATGACATGCTGTTAGTCATCTAACATATATGTCTGAGGGCTTGCATTACACTCATGTGACTTTGTGTGTGTCCCAGAGATGCAGATGGTGTACATGATGCATGCATGTGCACATTGCCTGTTGGCCTGCCAAGGTGTGATGTTGTTGTGGCCGTTGGTGTGATGGGGCATCACTTTCTGACATGGACTATCGTGGCACGCATGGCGCTTCTAATGTGTCCATGTGTTAGCATGCACATTTTGGCTAAAGTGCATGTGCATTGGTACGTTCACCCGCATCCCCTGGCACGTGTGTGTGCTCACAGGCCATTTGCTGTGTTTTCCATGTGTTGAACTGCTTACCGTGCCCATACGGTACATCTATGCTGGAGGACGCATGCGTGCATATGGTAACTACATGAACATGTACATGGTATCAGTTGTACTCAACCCCCATCCCAGCCCCCCGGGTCCTTGCTCCAGCCTGTGCGCTCTCTATCCCCTCGATGCCGTCTATGTGGAGGATGAAGCTGGCTGTCTCCTCCCAGGGCATGAGGCAGAAGGGTGCCACAGTGCTACCTCCTGTGCTGGCGCTCTCCCTTTTGTGTTTGGAGATGAGGCTGCAGACCCTCACCTTCAGGTCATCCCAGTGCTTCTGCCAATCCATGACAATACAGGTACAGTTCCCATAGCTGTCACCATTGCCATGATTTCTGGCCATATAGCAGTCTTTTGCTGGCAACTGGTATTCCTGGGCCTGCTGCCAAATAGTGCATCAGCATGCTCCCACACTGCATCTGCCAATGCAGTTAGCTCTGCCTCAGTGAATTCGGGCTTGCAGAGCCAAATATATGGCAGATGGACCTTCTTCTGTACTGTCATGCTGTTGCAATGACTTTGGGGACTGGATGTCGGCTGGAAATGGGTAATTCTGGGTGGGTTGAGTTTTTCAAGATGGCTGCTGCCGGGCTTCCCCTTCCAGTGGTGACTCTGTTTCCGGTGCTGGTAGCACCGGCATATTTGTTAGTGGAAACGGTATTACTGCCGGAAATCGCTGGTAATACCGATCAATGGCTTTTGACGCCAGTAATACTGCCGGTATTACCGTTTCCAGAGGGGCGTGGCTGCGCGGCCAAGGTCTCGTAATACAGCAGTAATTCCATCAGGTGCCCCCGCTGGTAATCGTAACACTGACAAGCTGGTATTTCCGCCGCTTTACCGGCTAACTCGGAATTAACCCAAATACTCTGTGTTCAACCTCTTTCCTCTTTATTCTCAAAGTCCTTGCTGAGTCAGCACTCTGGATCCTGGTGCCCATCTAGCCTCTTTTATTTAAAATACACTCACCCTGCTAGAGGGCCAGCCAAGATGGCCGCCTTGGTCTAGGCTCCCGCTCAGCCCTGCATCAATCCTGAACAATCCTTGCTGTTCCCAGTGATATTACAAACCCTGTCCCCGATCCCTGCCTATCTGCTCGCTCCAGCTTCCATCCTACGAAAACTGGGGCAAAATCGGCCTTTTGGTAACAACAAACGGCCCACGCGGCCTGGAGGCCGAGCTGCGTGTTACAGGCCCGCCGAGCGGCAGCCCGCCATCGGCCGCTGCCGCCCCCTGTAGAGGCCCGATAGCTCTGGATGAAGTGACCCAGTGAGTTCGCCTGGAGTGTTGGTGAAGAGGCGTCCACCAGCAGATCGGCGGAGGAGCCTGCCCCCCCTTGTCCATCTGGGGCCGGGGGACAATACGAGGCCTCGGCGACACAGCCGCCTGAAGACGGGGCCGCCGGCGACCGAGGCGACTGGGCGAGAGGCAGGTTGCCCCCCCCTCCTCTATCCCCCCAGCAACCATCCAACCTGCTCCGGACTCCGGCTCACCATCAGCAGGTTCGAGGGCGGGGGCACGTCGAGGGACCCAAGAGCACCAAGACACCCGAGGAGAGCCCATCCGCCTTGAGGGCGTGAGGACTGCCGTGTGCGGAGGTAAGGAGTGGGAGGGAGGTCGCGTTGACCCTTGAACGAAGCTGGCACGAACGCGGACCACCCCCCCGCGCGCAAATAAACACACGGGGCTTGGCACACACGTCCCTCTTGGCTGCCGCTCTCTTGGCCAGGTGGATAACAACGCCATAGAAAGTGAAGCCAGCCATACCACAAGAGGATTAGATCCCACCCTTCTCATCACACTTGCAACAGCTGAAGGCCGTTAATCTTCCTCCTGCAAAAAAGCAGCGGACCTCCGCCCTACAAGACTACACGTCCACCGATCACAACGAACAACGAACAGACCTGCCCAGAGAAGGGTCCCCAGAGTGCCCTAAGCGTAACGGGCCACCCGCGGTCCCAACAGACACACCCAAATCCGCAATCACGATGGGGAAAAATAACAAATCCCAGAGGAAACTGAACTTTGAAAGTAGCTCAACCCCAAAAGCGTCCCTCCATCAGGAGGACCAGGCCTCTTCATCAGTCTGTCCACACCAGGAAGAAACATTCGACAACCCATTCGAGATCAAAGAAATCCTCCTAGACTTGAAAGTTGGCATTGGCAGCCTGAACAATAAAATGGATAGGTTAGCCTCTAAAGTCGACCTCTTGCAACATCGTATGGACTCCCACGCTGAACGCATGAACGATGTTGAGCAGAGAGTATCTAATCTTGATGATAACTCAACAACCCTAGCCAATAAAGTCTCACAACTCGAATCTCAAATGAAAACAACTATTGCCAAGTGCGAGGGCCTAGAAGGCCGTTCAAGAAGGAATAACCTGCGGATAGTTGGGGTGAGAGAGCACCAAACGCAGGAGAAAATGGAAGACTACGTGGAGTCCAGCCCTCTTCGGCCGAGATGCACTATCTCAACTTTTCATAATTGAGAGGGCACATAGGGTACCCTCGACCATACCTACTCCAGGCTCGCCACCCGAGCCAATCATAGCAAGGCTGCTTAACTATAGAGATCGGGACACCGTCCTCCGGCTGGCCAGAGAGAAAGGTGAACTACTCCATGAGGGGGACAAAATACATTTCTATCCCGACTTCTCCCCAGCGGTGCAGTCGCAGCGGAAAACATTTGCCAGTGTCAAGCAGAAACTCAGAAACAGTCAAATGGCTTACTCAATGCTCTTCCCTGCGCGACTCAGAGTACAGCACGACGGGAAAGTACACATCTTTCAAACCACGGACGAAGCAAACATATTGTTAGACCAATTGGGCTGCCCCGAACAGAACTATGCACGCCCAAGGCCACAAAGAGATAGAAACCACAGGAATCCACCATAAAGAGAAGGGTCGGATGGCACGCTTCAAGTTTATCCACATCACTGAGAACGCCGGAACATCCACAATGAGCGTAAAACGGGGCTGAGATACCTGGGAGGCCCCAGGTGCCCCTAGCACAGCAACTGTGTGGTTCATAAGTTGAGTTTTTTCAAGGTGGAGTACAACCGTCGGCATGGTAACCACATGGTCCGACATTTGTTCTTGTTGGTTGACAAGGGACCTCTCTGTGGGCCAGTTGGGGGTTGCCCACACTAAGGAGAGAAACTTTACGTGCCTGTTGGGGTTTGCCCGTGGACTGGGCTCTCAGAGTACACCAAGAAAGTTCAGCGCTGCCCGTCCCCCGCCACCCTCCTATTCCCCATCCCTCAGTCTACTATCAATACAGCCACACCATTCAGGCACCCTACCTGCAGGCATTGACCCCAACACTGGGCTAAACTTAGCCGCACCAATGTTGATCATTGAAAACAAAAAGTGGTCCAACATAAAGATTAACTCGACCTATTCAATGTCTTGACTTGGAACATAAGAGGAGGCAATATCCCATCCAAAACCAGGAAAATCCTCCAATACCTCAGACGACATGAGGTGGACGTGGCCATGATTCAAGAGACTCACCTACTCCCAGGGAAAGATCACCAGTGGGCTAAGAGCTGGGGCTGCCACAGATACTTCTCCTCATACTCCTCCTACTCTAGAGGAGTCGCCATCCTCAAACATAGGAGGATCAGCTTCCGACTGGTCCGCACTATGAAGGACACCGAGGGGAGAGCAGTCCTAGTAAGCGGCATCATAGCAGGCCAGAAAATTACTTTCATCAACTCCTATGCAGCAAAAGTAGATGGCCCTGACAATTCTGGATGGGTGTTAACTCAGCTCTCTACTCATGACCCGGCAACCATAATCTGGGGAGGTGATATGAACACGGTATTAGATCCAACAGGGGACAGATCGAAGGCCACGCCACAGCCTCTTTCCAAAGCTTGCCTCCAAATAAAGGAAATCTGCAAAGCATTCGATCTGCAAGACACCTGGAAAGTTTCTAATGGGGATCTACAAGATTTTACTTTCCACTCTGCGGTACATAACACGAGCTCCCAAATCGACTACCTCTTCACCTCAGCGAATGGCCCCTTGGCAAGCGGTCAGTGTTGTATCCATCCAAGAACGCTCTCCGACCACTCCCCACTATTCCTCAGTCTTAAGCCTTCCAACCCTACACCGCCACTACAGCGGTGGCGTTTTAAGACGGGCTCGATGCGTGATGAAGTATTTGCCTCTGAACTAAGGGAGGAGATCAATGTGTTTCTCGAAGCCAACATAGGATCGGTCCCCTCCGCTGGCACAATATGGGAGTCTCTAAAATGCTTTATTAGAGGAGTCTGCCACGCCAAAGAAAACGGCATCCTCAAACTCATCAGGCGCGAGCTGGCAACCAGCGAAGGGAAATTAAAACACCTTCAGCTCCAGAACACAAACACGGTTGACCCAAGAACAGCAGTCGCTCTGAAAAATGAACTGCAAAAATTAAATTCCACAGCAGACCGTGAGCTCAAATTTCTAAGTCACAGCAGTCAAGTCCGACAATATGGTGAGGGCCAAAAACCCAGCCCCCTTCTAGCAAACCTTATCAGAGCCGACAACAAACAGTCTCAAATCGAATGGATTCGAACCAAACAGGGCGAGGCGATCCACACCGAAGAAAGGATAGCAGAGGAATTCAGACTCTTCTACCAAGATCTCTACAGCGCCAAACTTAATAAAGACTCAAACACCCCGCTAGAATATCTGGAAAACACAGAGCTATACTGGGTCGATCAACCCCTGCGTGAACCTCTGAATGAGATGATCTCACAAGAAGAGATTATAGAGGCCATAAAGACCCTCCCTTGCTCCAAAGCGCCGGGCCCAGACGGCCTAACGGGAGAATTTTATAAAGCATTTACAAGCACCCTAGCTCCCCTCCTGGCGGCGGTATACGAGGAAGCACTGGAAAAGGGGAACCTTCCACACTCCTCCTGTGAAGCCAATATCATCCTGTTACACAAACCTGGCAAACCACCGGAAGACTGCGCATCCTATCGTCCTATTTCCCTGCTTAACTTTGACAATAAAATACTCGCTAAGGTGCTCACTAAAAGGTTGATGCCGCTGATGCCCGCCCTTGTGCTAGCAGACCAAGCCGGCTACGTGCCAGGCCGCAATACGACCTTCGGAATCAGGAGAATGTTCGGTATCATCGAGGCTCTGGACCCCTCATAGCAGGCAATTGCAGTTCTCCTCGATGCCGGAAAAGCATTCGATTCGGTGTTATTGCCGTTTCTGTTCACTGTACTCACCAGAATGGGACTGGGCGCTCGTTTCATCAAACTTGTTTCTCTCTTACACACCAAGCCACAAGCTAATATTATTGTAGGCACAGCCAAATCAGCCCCAATAGAACTTCAGAGAGGCACGAGACAGGGCTGCCCACTATCGGCATTAATCTTCGCCTTGGTAATGGAACCATTGGCCTCCAACCTTCGCGAACAACGTCAGCATGTGGACTCATCATAGGACCACACAAGCTCATCGTATCCCTCTACGCCGATGAGGTGTCACTGTTCATAAGCGACCCTGAGGAAAATTTGAACCCTGTCATGAGAGAAGTCATAAAATTTGGAGCGGCTTCCGGATTGAAAATCAACCATTCAAAATTCATCGTATACCCACTGACCCCAGCCACCAAGCAGTTTACAGACGACTTCCAATTCACATGGAAAACTTCCAAGGTCCGATACCTCGGGAAACAAATGTCACTGAATCAGTATGAGGTGTTTCGAGATAATTACGAAGAGGTGGTCAAGTCCCTTCAAGAAAGGGTGTCACGTTGGAAGACTCTTCCACTAACTCTATGGGGAAGGGCCTTCCTGGTCAAGATGGCGATCCTGCCAAAACTGCTATATCTATTCATCAATATCCCTTTGCTGCTATCGCAAACCTTTCTGAAAAAACTGAAAAGCTTGGTCCTTGAACTACTTTGGGCGGGCAAGCACAATACCTCAGTCATTGGTACGCCACTCAAGTAATCTGACCTCATGTACAAGTGGAACGAGCCTTGGCAACGCCTAACCTACTGACTGCTGTCATCTTTAGCCAGATTCCCGTCCCCAACACCACAATGAATGTAATGCTCTTGACGTACAAGGTTTGGAAGACACTAGCCCAAAAGCTCAGGATACAGACAAGATACTCTCCTCTTTTGCCCATCAAGTTTATACCTGGAGTTCCACTGACTTCAGAGAAAGTATTTCACCAATGGGTCGAAATATTGCACATAAAAACCCTAGGGGACCTCTTCACAGAGGATGGCTTTCTAACCCCAGATCAAGCAAAATTGAAAGGGGGTAACACTGCACTGGACGTATTCCTTTACTTCAGGACTCGCTACACCCTGCAGACCCTCCTGCCAGACTTCCCGTGTCAACCACCAACCTGGCATCTGTTACATAACGTTATTCAGGCACAAGGCGAAGGTAGGCTAGTGTTGCAGATCTACAAATCCATTATCTCCAGCACGTCCCCCGGCATCGCACGCGCAAATTCCAGGTGGGAAAAGTCACTGCATATATCCATTTCAGAAGAAGACTGGATCTACATCCTGAAACAGACTCAAAAAGTCGCCCTCAATTCACGTCTTAAACTTATCCACTTCAACTTCCTTCACCAAACCTACTACACGCCAGAAAAAGCCAACAAACACCATCCCCTGCCGCATTGGCTAAATGCATTAGATGCGGGTTGCTTTCAGCTGACTTTGTGCACCTCGCTTGGGAGTGCCCCGAACTAATCCCTTTCTGGAACCAAGTCCTTGAGACGACAGCTGCAATTGTGGGAGAAGCGATACAACCGAATCAAACAGCAGCTCTATTGGGCATGACAAGGTTACTATCCGCTCCAATAAGGAAACTAGCTGGGGTTCTGCTGACACTGGCTCGTAGGAGAGTTGCTATGGCCTCGGGCCGAGGTCCCTCCCCCAACAATCGCTGCCTGGCACAAGGACATTCTCTATTGCCAGGATGTAGAAACAGTCTTCATTAAACTACTACCCTCTCATGCTCGTCCTCCAGACATCTGGGGCCCTCTGATATTGTTCTTGATGAGTGAAGCAGAGGACCCCTCAGCAGACTCCTCAGAAACGGAGGGTACACCTCGGTGAAGGCATGGACCATGCACCTCTACTTCCTCAAACCGAGAGACTGGATGGGTACAATACTTACCAAAGGGGACACTGAACTCAAGAGAAAGGGAGGGGCGGGGGAGGGTGGTCGGAGGGAGGGATTTGGGTTATGGCGCAAAGTTTAAGTCCACCCTAATGTGGGTGTGAAGTTGTACTATGTTTTAAATACCTAAAATAAAGTTGAACCCCCCCCCAAAAAAGAATACACTCACCCTATCAAAACCTATAAAGGTCAACATGCTCCATACATGAGCACTTGACTGATGTACAGCAGCAAGTGAGAAGTTCCCACAAACGTCACCAGTAAGCCTATAACAATCCAGACACAAGCATTGAAAAAGTCTTGGTGGGGTGTACTCCGGATGGCGTGAACTGTAGTGCCCAAGACACATCTGATTCCACACAAAAAAGAAAAACGTAAATGAACAAATTTGATGAGAAGTGTAAAACGTGTAAGTATTCACGGCAAGGCGCACCGTAGTGACTATACAGCAGTGAGATA
Organism: Ambystoma mexicanum; assembly: GCF_040938575.1. Taxonomy (NCBI): domain Eukaryota; kingdom Metazoa; phylum Chordata; class Amphibia; order Caudata; family Ambystomatidae; genus Ambystoma; species Ambystoma mexicanum. The sequence continues at coordinate 1,350,223,296 of NC_090922.1, read as the reverse complement.
CACTGCATGCCCCCACCCTCAGAGAATTTGGACTCAAAGCTCCGGGCACTGTAGGGCAGAAGGGAAGAAGGGGCGATAAGCTGAAAAAGAATGGCATACGGATAACACTAATACTTACCTGCCAGGCCCCAACATGGCTGCCACTCGATAGAAGTGTGGTGTAAAGAGAATTCAAATGCACAGCCGTATAATGTATGCATAAGGAGGGTACAGGGAAGCATTCCTGGTTATAAGACCAAATATAAGGTTGGGCAAAACAATAGTGCCCTGGAGGCGGATGAGTCTAATAAGAGAATTCCATATAACCAGCATCAATAGTGACACATGTGATGACGGTCAGCGTCTGAACCATTACAAAGGAGGTCATTCCAGCCCTTCAACCCATGGTGCTCAATGTAAATGGAGAAAGCCTTCAGAGAGTTCTCCATTTAGTGTACTGGGATGCTATTAAAATAGTGAAAGGATAATTTAAATGCTTGAGTACATTAGGAGAAATTTTCAGGGCAGTGTAACCCTCAGAAAACAAGAAGTCTGCAATTTTGGCTGCTACACCAAAACTGTGAAAGTCAGTTGAAATGGCTTCAAAGAACTACCCAGAAATACCAAGGCACACATCAACCGAAAATGGACAAATACATGGGGCCTCATTACAAGTTTGCTGGTCTGGAAACAAGGGTGCCAGTAAGCTCCCCAGCACCCTTGTTTCTGGACCGGAAACCAGAACCCAGGCCCCATCACCCGTGACCCCTCCCTGCAGACAGCCCCCTCAGCATAGCAGAACCCAGGCCCCATCACCCGTGATCCCACCCTGCAGGCAGCCCCTTCACCATGGCAGAACCCAGGCCCCATCACCCGTGAGCCCACCCTACAGGCATCCCCCTCACCATGGCAGAACCTAGGCCCCATCACCCTTGACCCCATCCTGCATGCAGCCCCTCACTATGGCAGAACCCAGGCCCCATCACCTGTGACCCCACCCTGCAGGCAGCCCCCTGACCATGGCTGAACCCAGGCCCCATCACCCGTGATCCCACCCTGCAGGCAGCCCCCTCACCATGGCAGAACCCAGGCCGGTTTATAGTGATAATATCAAAAAAATAATGCCGAAAAACAAAAATGTCGAAAAAATAATGTCGAATGTAAATATGTCGCAATTACATACATACAACAGAAAAAGTCACTCATTCGAGAAAAATAAAATCGAAAACCCAATGCTAAAATACCAATGTAAAATGTCAGAAACAGTAACGTTGTTATGGGAGGGTGTTCCCTCCCCCCAACCCCCCAAACCCCCGATGGAACCGTCTCGCCGTCCATCAAAAAAGGGATAGATATAACACATTATGAATGACGAAAAACACACAAAAGGACGATTAGTAAGGGTTAAATGAATGAATGAAACCAAAGAGTAAATAATCTTACATAAACGCTGAGGAACAGATGATGGTTGTGACAAACCGTCATTACCTGACAAAACCTGAGGTCAGAGCAGACTAAAGGACGTACACTGCAACTACTTCACGCAAATACAGGTAATATTACCATACTAAATATAAAACTATATAGCCATTCGAAAAGTGAACAATACGTAATGTGTGACAGAAATAGTGAAATGTTTTTTTGTTATTTTAGATTTAAAATGACAGAGAACGTGGAGTATGTAACTTCGCAGAAGGGAGAACAACAGCTAATTCACGATGGATACGTTTATAATAAAGAATCCCACAAAAATGAAAGAACATATTGGAAGTGCACGGAATATGCGAAAACAAAGTGTACAGGAAGAGTAATAACAGAGACTTCCATTGTAAAGTTAAAAAGGGAACACAACCATCTTCCTGACAGAACCAGTATAATAATTTAAAAAAACTCTGAATGAACTGAAGAGAAAAGCAGTAGGAAACCCTACTGAGGCCAGCAGGTCTGTAATTGCTAGAACCTGTAACAAAATTCTGTTGCCCGTCTCGGCACAAATGCCTGCAGAAAAACACATGCAGTGTACAATAAACAAGACAAAACCACAGAAAGAAAATCTTCCGCCAGCACCAAGAAATTACAATGATATAAACATCCCCGATATATTTATAATAACAGAAAAAGGTGAACATTTTCATCACGCAACGTTAGAAATAAAGGATGACTTTTTTATATTTTCAACAGACAGCAATTTAAAACAACTTGTGAGTGTGAAATGTGGTAAAGTGACGCGACTTTCAAAACATGCCCCCAGCCTTTCCAACTGTTTTTTTACTATACATGGATCCGTAAATAGCCATCTAATAACCCTAATCTACGTCTTGATGCCCAAAAAAACAGAAGATATCGACAAAAAAGTATTTCAAAAAATTAAAGACGCCATACCAGACACAAAATCTGCAAATATCATAATAGACTTTGAAATGGCTCAAATTAAAGCATTCTCATCAGTATATAAAGAGACAAATATACAGGGATGTTTTTTCCATTTCACACAGGCCGTTTGGAGGAAACTACAGAAACTAGGACTCCACACGAAATACATCGAGGCCAGTACATATCAACACAATGTAAAAAAACTATTCGCATTGGCATTTCTAAAGGAAGTAAGCGTTATAACATTCTACGAACATTTAATCGACAGTGAATATTTCAAAAATAATGAAGAACAGAATTCGGACTTAATGGACTATATGGAAAGCACTTGGTTGGGACAGTTGACACAAAATGGCACTAGACGAAGGCCTAAATATAATATACAATGGTGGAATTGCTACAATGCCGTAATGGAAGGGAGGCCAAAAACAAACCATATGTTGGAATGGTGGCACAACAGGATTAACAAGAACTTTAACACTACAAACCCAAATTTGTGGCACTTTTTAAAGGACTTAATATCTCAGAGCATTTCACTTGCAAACACCCATTTAAAAAGAAGGAAATACCGGGACTACGACCAAAAATTTGAACAAATAGTGAAACAGTTTCACCAAGAAGACGAACACAACTACTTAGACTCAATTGCATATAATTTAAAATGTTAGAAAACTCACAGTTTGAAGAGTCCACGATCCGGCATAGCAAATCCAAAGTAACCAATGACACCAATCCAACATGTCCAACGATTCTGAAATCCATATCCCAATCCAAGGAAAAAAAGTGAAATCCACCGAAGAAAAAGTCAAAATCCGTAATCAAAGTAAAAGCCAGCCAAGGAAAAAAACAAAAATATCATATCCCAATCCACGGTGAAAAAGCCAGATCCAGCAAAAAAATTGTAAAAATCCATATTCCAATCCACGATCCAACAAAAAAATCCAAACAATCCATCAGGTCCAGGAAATCCACGAAAAAAACACATCCAAAAAGACAAAATCCAAGAACTCCGAGCGCGGAGACCCGATTCCAATCCACGATCCAAAGGAAAAATCCAGATGATAAAAAAAAATCAATCAGGTCCAGGAAATCCTCAAATAAAACATCCAAAAATACAAAATCCAAGAACACACAGCGCATAGATCCCACCAGAACGAAAGCAGATAAGAACTGGACTTTAAAAATGGCACCTATGTCAACGTAACGCTAACGTACCGTTACGTCAAGAACTTTAAAAAATAACAACAAAATGTACATTACAATTTGTTATACAATAGCACCATCTAGCGGTTAACAAAGATACTATTTATTCCAAGTTGCAAGTCACCAATACAAATGTAATTATTTAAAATAATATTTATCCTTTAATAAAATATGTATTGTAGTTAAAAATGTTATTTATCTTTTAATAAAATATTTATTGTAGTTAAAAATGTGATTATGTAATAAAATTTTATTGAAACAAAGTTAAATTTAATAAAGTATTTATAATTAACTATATACCAGTTTTACTGTTTAATAAAATAAAGAATATATTATCACACTTACCTTGTATGTAGAATTATTTCGAAAAAATTATTGTTTATTCGACATTAATATTTTCGAAATAATATTTTCGACATTTTCACTTTCCAAATTATTACATTCGAAAATATAACTGCACACCACCCAGGCCCCATCACTGTGACCCCACCATGCAGGCAGCCCCCTCACCATGGCAGCACCCAGGCCCCATCACCCGTGACCCCACCCTGCAGGCAGCCCCCTCACCATGGCAGAATCCAGCCCCATCACCTGTGACCCCACCCTGCAGGCAGCCCCCTCACCATGGGACATTACCTGCATGCTGAAGCCTGACATAGTGACACATCTGCACTCCATCGATTGTGTGTCGTGTACCTTGACTGCCGTGTAGTGACACCAGCCAGAATCTCCACTGGAACATGTATCCTGAAAGCAAAAATCAATGCATTCACCTGGCCCACGTCCATGAGTGTTTCAGCTGGGCAAACAGATTAGCTTCCTCAAGCATCTCCCAACATAAACATTAAATAAGTGAATGTAAAAATGAGTTCCTGCTGGCCATGTGACAATGTATGTCATCAATATCCAGGGACAAATTGTTCACCAATGACAGAATCCCAGACGCCCTCAAAGTGTGCCACATGAACAAACACTGGACGTGTTGCCCACAGCATGAGCTAAATTGAGCTGCCATTCATAGAAGAGAACACCCAATAAACACTTCACTGATATGCCCATGTGTGAAGGACATGGCAATCAAACAGTGCAGCATGTACTGAGTCAGCTGTAATGGGCAGCCAATGTGTAAATACCATGAAATGTCAATAGTGTATCCCAGTGCAAGAGGTTGACCAACACCATACATGATGATAACTGTAAAAACACATGTTGTTGAATTGGAAAAGCACCACCTGTGTGTGACAGAGCATCAAGCCTGGTGCGCTCTATACATAAAATAAATACAAATACAGAGCATCAAGCAAATTGTGTGCAAATGTTCGGAACATGCAACACTCCCACAGTCACCCCACCCACCTCATTCACAAAGACAGTGTGCCTCATTACGCGGTAGGCAGTAGGACTATGGACTACCAAACATGCACACTGCAAAAATAACTGTGGCAAACACTGACTGTGAGATTTAAAAAAATATATATATTAAACAGTAGTATTATTGTTGCCATACATACTGTCAAAATAACCATAAAAGTAGTCCATGTACAAAAAAAAAAAGAATTCTCCATGTGTAATTAGAAACATACACTTAAAAAAGAAGTGTCCTGAAGTGTTTGGCAGTACTGGCGAGAGACTTTCTGTATTGTCTCTTTAACTGGATTACCCAGAGTAACTTGTTCTATCTGGACCCCTTCATAACCTCCACTACAAGCGGAAGCGTCCTAAGTGTTCGGCAGAGGTCGGCGAGGTATTGAGGTATTAATGAGTGATTTACAGATGCCTTGTGTGCGTGGCTGAGTCTGCTGAGTCAGCCTTCTGGGACCAGCGCTCACGGCTTCTGTTCACGGCTGACTCCATTTAATAGCCGGGCATGCTCGGGGCCGCCACGGGGGGAAAAATCACTGGACTCAATTATCTGGAGGTAACTAATTATTTGTGTGTGCCTGCTTCGGTCAGTCTCGCAGCTGTTTAAAGGATTGCACGCTTCTAGACACTGGTGGGGCTACAGCGTAATACGGAGCCCAACAATTGCCTGCGTTTGCTGATAACTATGGTGTTTGTCACAGGACCTAGACCGCTTGGTGCTTGCGTAGGGCACTGGATGCTGGGCAAGTGTCTGAGGACTGGACTTATTCCAGCACTCAGGCTTGTTGCAGTTACTCCGCTTGTCCAGTCTTTTATATCCTGTCTGACTGTTCAGCTAAGATCCCTTGCGGCTCATCACTGATGTTTTCCAGCTGGTGACCGTTCTTGGAGCCAGTTGGATTGGAGGATTTTCTGTGGGACCGTGGTGCACTGATTCAGGTCCGGATTTAACTGCTTTGGGGCCTTTCCTCGTGACTGGAACAAGAGGCTGCAAGGACCCTTGAAGTATTGATTGCACACTTTAGTTTTAAAAAAGAAAAGTGTATTTTGATTGCTTCCTCCAGTTTTTAGCTTCAGAAGGCTGGAAGGAACACAGTGCCACTGCGCAATTCAAGCATTAAAGGATAGTTCCGGGACTTTTTTTTTATTGTTCCTATGGTTCGGCCATGTGTTTTTAAGCATAAATCGGTAGATCGTAGAAAACTTTCCTATGGACCTTACCCGACTTTTCGTCCATTAACGCACTCGAAAACATCCACCATTTTATGATAATCCTATCATTTCCCCCCATCGCCCTGGCTCCCCTGCTTTTGCGGCACTAAATCAAATCCCCCGCCCCTGAAACAGACTTGATCAAAACATTCATATTCCCCGCCTCTATCCGTGACGTGACTGTGCTGCGTAGGCAAACGCGCCCAGGCGTCTTCTACGCGACTCCACACAGAACCAGGAAATCAACACAGATGAGCTCACACAACACAGCGCACCACAATTGGGAATATGAAACTGTACTTTTAAATGAAACCGCAAGATTGTAAATTTGGTAAAGTACATTTATTTGACATCAAATGTTTTGAGAATATTCAGCGATTTGCATTTTTATTTGCTCACGTTCCAAAAAGTTTGTTTCGAGGCACACGATGTTCCTTTGCTGTACACAGGGTCTTAGATCATCTCACAATACAGCGCCACAATTCGGAATATGAAACTGTGGTTTAAAAGCAAACGGCAAGATTGTACATTTGGCAAAGTACATTTATTGGACATCAAATGTTTTGAGAATATTCAGCGATTTACATTTTTATTTGCTCACGTTCCAAAAAGTTCGTTTCGAGGCACACGATGTTCCTTTGCTGTACACAGGGTCTTAGATCAATGAATTTTTATTTGCTCTCGATCCAAAATAGTTCGTCTTGAGGCAAGCGATGTTCGTGTGCAGTACACAGGGTGTTGGTTTACGATAAAATAAGCTCTTCGGTCGCACTGATAATCGCATGGCTGTTCCAACAACGAGGCACTAGGCCACCACAACGGTCTGTATGTTGCATCTAGCCGTTAGTACCGCGTAAGGGCATACTTGTACTTGGCGATCGTCCCACAAAATGGTCAGGGTACTAACGTTGTTCACGCGGAGAAGCAATTGGCGATTATAGAAGCCATCCGCCGGTGTCTGGTACTCGTGACACAGACAATAATTGTAACGCTCACCTGATTCTCGCAGAGGCGCCGGTCTTGACTGGGCGACTACCGTATCTTCAAAGGGGATGTGCAGCACCCGGTTGGCTCTTTGGGCTGGACCTCTGTGCCCTGTATGCCTGACGTGCAGAGTAAGATGTCTTAGGTAAGTGAATGCCGAGCTCTCCATCTGCCTCGGGGCAGGGTGCTGTAACCAGTTTCCTCACTGGATAGGTAGCGCAGGCCTCTTGACTTCAGAGGACTGCTGTCCGTCGTTTACTGCACGAACGGTAAGTTTCGAGTAACTCAAATGTCTTTAAAGTCTTTAATAATGATGTCTCTTGTTTTGCAGGGTTCCGGCGATGGCGGATGACGGGCTGAAGTGAGTTGAAGATGGAGCCCGTGTGATGAATAGAAGCGCCTGGAAGCACGTAAGTAAGCGCTTGTTGCCAGCTTCACGAAGCGCTCTAACTGTCTTTTTATTTTGCAGGTACAAGTTCTGAGCGGCTGCAGGGAGCCGGGATACCCACTGGGTTAGATGTGGAAAGGAGTAATGGCACGTGAGTATTAAAGTTCCCCAATGTCTTTAAACGCACCTTGTTTTGTCTTTCAGATGCGGGATGCAGCGCCGACGGCCTCCGGAGCGTGCGAAGAGTTGGTAAGCTTTGTCTTTCAGATGCCGGAATGCAGTGTGAAGACCTCCGGAGCGCACGAAGAGTAGGTAAGCCTTTGCCTTTCAGATGCCGGAATGCTAACCTGTTCTTTCTTGTCTTTATAGGTGTTGCTGAAGACTGGATTCAGGATGGTAAGCCTTTTTCCTTAGGCCCAGGACCGGATGCAGAAGACACGATGAGCGTTCTGCTGCAGAGGGTGCAGAATAACGCAAAGCAAGATTCATCCACCGGGTGTGGTTTAAATAGCCTCCTGTAGTGCTTAGGTGTCTCCTTCCACAGCCACGCCTAAGTAAGAAAAGAGTTCCTGGTAAAAAAAGAGTTCCTGCCTTCCAGAAGAGTTCCAGTGTTCTGAATCTAGGGAGTGGCTCCAGCCCCACCCAACAGGAAAAGTAGTTCCAAACAGAAGAGGATCAGAGGCTCAACTGGCAGGCAAGTAAGCAGCATGGTCTGCTGCAGGTAAGTCCACCCAAGCATTATGATCCCGGCGCTTCCAGCGCTGGGACTGGGCATATTTATGAGCCTGGTGCCACTGGCGCCAGGACTGGGTCCAAAAGGTCCCAATTGGGACTGGTTGGCACTCGGAACCTGGGTTATGGATCTGCTTCCAAGGGAGTTGGGAAAACCCTGACCTTTTGGAAGCAGAGATCATGACAGTACCCCCCCTCAAGGCCCCTCCCAAACCGGGCTTCTCCGGGGGTTTTGGCTTGTCAGGAAATGTTCGGTGAAATCTGTTGATTAGGCGAGGAGCGTGGACATATTCAGCAGGTTCCCAGGATCTCTCTTGGGGGCCATAGCCTTTCCAGTCAATTAGGTAGAATAGTTTAGATTTGGAGATCTTGGAGTCCAGAATGCTTTTGACTTCAAACTCGAGTTCTCCATCAACTAGGATAGGTTTTGGAGATTTGGTTAGTCGGGTTTGAGGTTGCACGGGTTTTAATAGAGAGACGTGGAAGACCGGATGTATCTTCATGTGCGGGGGCAAGTCCAACTTGACCGCTACTGGGTTTACTATGGTAGTGATGGAATAGGGACCAAGGTATCTTGGGTTGAATGTGCGTGGCCCTTTTAGAGATAGATATTTGGTGGATAACCAGACTTGATCCCCTACTTGATAGTGAGGGGCTTCCTTCCGATGTTGATCTGCTCCTTTCTTGTATTGTTCTTTAGCCCTTTGAAGGTGAGAAACAGCTTCCTTAAAGGCTTGGGTGATTGTAGAATGCAGGTAGTCTACTGCTGGTGTTTCAAGATCTTGGAGGGGATCCAACTCCGAGGTTCGAGGGTGACTGCCGTACAAAAGAAAAAACGGGGTTTTCCCAGTTCCCGAATGGACAGAGTTATTGTAGGCATACTCGGCTATCCAAAGGATATCTTTCCAAGTTTTTTCAGTTTGTTGCAGCATGCAGCGTAAATACTGTTCCAGAGTTTGATTGGTCCTCTCGGTTTGTCCGTCGGTCTGAGGGTGGTGACTGGTCGATAGTCTCACATCAATTTGAGCCGACCGACAGCAACTTCGCCAAAAATGAGAAATAAATTGACTACCTCGATCCGAAATTAGAACCGAAGGAAAACCGTGCAGTCGGACGATGTTTTTGAGAAATTCTCGGGCCAGAGTTGCTGCTGTTGGCAAGCCTTTGAGCGGAATGAAATGCGCCATCTTGGAGAATAAGTCCACGATTACTAGAATCGTATTGTATCCGGAGCATGGAGGTAGATCGGTGATGAAGTCCATAGAAAGCGTATGCCAAGGGCGAGGTGGGATGTCAATAGGGCGTAAGAGGCCTGCTGGTCTTTCCTTTTGACTCTTGTTTTGGGCGCATACTCCACAGGACATTATAAAGTCTCTGATATCTTTTTTCCAAGACGGCCACCAGAAGTAGCGCTTGATCTTTTCTGAGGTCTTGGCTATACCGGGATGACCTTCCATTAAAGAGTCGTGATAACAAGAGATTACTTTTTTCTGTAAATCTGTGCTGGGTAGGTATAATCGTTCTTGGAAATACAATAAGTTGTCCTTTACTGCAAAGTCCTTTCCCTGCAGATGCCAATTCTGTATGTCTGCTGGAGTTACAAGTTGCCTGGCTTTATCCTTAACTTCCTCTATGGATTCTGTGGTGATTACACCCAGAATTCTTTGTTCGGGAATGATTGGTACAGGTTTAGGGTTGATCAAGTGTTCTTCCACTCCCATCCGAGAAAGGGCATCGGCTTTACCGTTCTTGGTACCAGGTCGATAGGTAATAATGAAGTCATACTCGGCAAAGAATAATGCCCAACGGAGTTGTCTAGAGGATTGGGCTTTTGCGGTTTTCAAATATTGCAGGTTTCGGTGATCCGTAATCACAGTAACGGTGTGTCGGGCCCCCAGCAGATAATGCTGCCAAGCCTTAAAGGCAGACTCGATAGCCAGAAGTTCCTTGTCAGTAATCGTGTAATTGACTTCAGGAGGTGAGAGTTTGCGGGACCAAAATGCCACGGGATGCAACTGATTGGTTACCGGGTCCTTTTGTGATAGAACTGCCCCCATGGCAAGGCTTGAAGCATCAGTTTCCACGATGTAGGGGAGTTCGGGGCGAGGGTGTTTTAAGATTGGTGCAGAGATAAATTTAGTCTTCAAATCCTGGAAAGCTTGTTCCGCCTCGCTAGACCGTTCAAAACGTTTGTTTTTCTTTAACAAGGCAGTGATGGGCTGGACTATTCGAGAGAACTCGGGGATAAACCTGCGGTAAAAGTTAGCGAAGCCTAACATGCTTTGCACACCTTTTACGGAGGATGGTGATGGCCATTTGAGAACTGCATCGACCTTCTTTGAATCCATACGCACTCCGCCAGGTGATAATATGAATCCCAAGAATTCAACTTCAGTCACGTTGAAAGCACATTTTTCCAACTTAGCGAAAAGTTTGTGTTGACGCAATCTTTCGAGGACCATTTTCACGTGTTTCCGATGTTCAGATTCCGATGACGAATAAACGAGAATGTCGTCGATGTAAACAACAACACACACATCTATGAGCTCTCTGAGGACATCGTTCATAAAATATTGAAAGGCGGCCGGGGCATTGCAAAGTCCGAAGGGCATGACCTGATATTCAAATAGCCCATACTTGGTGCGGAAGGCCGTCTTCCATTCATCGCCCTCTTTTACTCGTACCAAGTGGTAAGCTCCTCTAAGATCCAGCTTTGTATATATGCATGCTTTTCTGACTTGGTCCAGGAGTTCAGGGATCAAAGGTAACGGATATCTATTCTTAACGGTGATCTGGTTCAGGGAGCGATAATCGATACAAGTTCTAAGGTCTCCTTCCTTTTTTGGAACGAAGAACAAAGCTGAAGAGGCAGGGGACTTGGAGGGACGAATAAACCCATTTGCCAGGTATTGATCCAGGTATTGTCGAAGGTGAAGGTTCTCAGGCTCGGTGAGGGCATAAATTCTACTACAAGGAGGAGTAGATCCAGGTATCAGGTCTATCTGGCAGTCATAAGACCTATGAGGAGGCAGAGAGTTAGCCTGCTCCTTCCGGAAAACATCTTGGTATTCTAGGTATTCGGGAGGTAACTGGGGAGTCTCTGAAGAAATTGCTGCCAGTGCAACACCAGGTGGAGGGTGACGCGTAGAGACACATTCTGGAAACTGGACCGTTCTTGCTCGCCAATCGATCAGAGGATTGTGTTTCTCTAACCAAGGTATTCCTAGAATAATCTGGAACTGAGGGGCCTTGATCACATCGAACACGATCTTCTCATGGTGTCCATCTTGACTTACTAGCGTCACCTCTTGAGTGGTATGCGTTACTGGCCCGGAGGCTATCTCAGTACCATCCACCGTAGTAATGACGTCCTTTACAGCCGGACAAAGAGTTAGATTCATCCTCAAAACCATTTCATGATCCACATAATTGCCGATGGCACCGCTGTCGACGTAAGCTTCAATTGCATGTAATCGACTCGGATTATCAGGGCTAATGAGGACCATAGGTATCACGAAATGCGAGGTCACGGAACTGGTTTTCATGCTCGGCAAGAGGACCTCTATTCTTGTCGGGCGAGGTCGTTTCCCTGCTCAGAGTTTGTAACTGTGGTAACTGCTGCTCCTACTGCCTTCTTGGCAGGTTTCACCGGACAGTCTCGAAGAAAGTGCCCTGAGTTTCCGCAATATAGGCATAATTGCAACTGTTTTCTCCTTTCCCGCTCCCTTTGTGTTAGAGGACCTTTCAGACCCCCTATTTGCATGGGTTCGCCGGAGTCTACTCCTTTGGAAGGAGTTGGCGGTTTGGAAAATACTCGAGCATCAAACTTGGAACGATCGGCCTTCCTGTTCTGCAGTCTGTGATCTATTTGAACGACCAAGTCTATATAATCCGAACAGTCTTGTGGGGGATTCACTACTTGGGCTAAAACGTCTTTGAGCTCTCCACGTAGACCTCTATAAAACAGCGTAATCCTTTTGTCCTCAGGCCATTGAGTTTCCACTATTAGTCTATTGAAAGATGCAATATAAGCCAAAAGGTCTTGATTACCCTGTCGCAACAAAAGAAGCTCATTGTCCAAGGCCTGCCCCTGTGCATGTCTTGCGAACAGTTTTTCCATACTAAGCTGAAAGGCTTGAAAATCATGGAGAACCGGATCATCTTGATTAACTAGAGGGATCGACCAGTCTGCCGCATTGCCACTAAGGTACGAAAGTACAAAATCTACTTTAGCTTGATCAGTTGGAAAGGCTGCTGGCCGGCATAAGAAGTGCAACCGGCACTGATTGATAAATACCGCAAACCTCTTTGGGTCACCAGAAAATCGTTCGGGCGGAGCCAGAGGTACATTCCCAGGTAGGTTGATCTGCACTGGATTCATAGAGGATGTTGAAGGAAGATTTGCCCCTGATGCGGGTAGCGGGGTCTGTCCGGCTTGTGACTGTAGCAATTGTCTAGCAAGATCATCAGTTCTCTCCTTGGAAATAATTAGTTCCCTTCTTAGAGCGTTCGTTTCCTGACGAGCTGCATGCACTTCTGCCCTTAGTTCCCCAAGTAACCGGGCTAGGTGGTCAGTATCCGAGGTTTCCATAGCGCCTGGGCGAGAGTTTTGCGGTAGGCTTTGCGTTCTGTAACGCTCACCTGATTCTCGCAGAGGCGCCGGTCTTGACTGGGCGACTACCGTATCTTCAAAGGTGATGTGCAGCACCCGGTTGGCTCTTTGGGCTGGACCTCTGTGCCCTGTATGCCTGACGTGCAGAGTAAGATGTCTTAGGTAAGTGAATGCCGAGCTCTCCATCTGCCTCGGGGCAGGGTGCTGTAACCAGTTTCCTCACTGGATAGGTAGCGCAGGCCTCTTGACTTCAGAGGACTGCTGTCCGTCGTTTACTGCACGAACGGTAAGTTTCGAGTAACTCAAATGTCTTTAAAGTCTTTAATAATGATGTCTCTTGTTTTGCAGGGTTCCGGCGATGGCGGATGACGGGCTGAAGTGAGTTGAAGATGGAGCCCGTGTGATGAATAGAAGCGCCTGGAAGCACGTAAGTAAGCGCTTGTTGCCAGCTTCACGAAGCGCTCTAACTGTCTTTTTATTTTGCAGGTACAAGTTCGGAGCGGCTGCAGGGATCCGGGATACCCACTGGGTTAGATGTGGAAAGGAGTAATGGCACGTGAGTATTAAAGTTCCCCAATGTCTTTAAACGCACCTTGTTTTGTCTTTCAGATGCGGGATGCAGCGCCGACGGCCTCCGGAGCGTGCGAAGAGTTGGTAAGCTTTGTCTTTCAGATGCCGGAATGCAGTGTGAAGACCTCCGGAGCGCACGAAGAGTAGGTAAGCCTTTGCCTTTCAGATGCCGGAATGCTAACCTGTTCTTTCTTGTCTTTATAGGTGTTGCTGAAGACTGGATTCAGGATGGTAAGCCTTTTTCCTTAGGCCCAGGACCGGATGCAGAAGACACGATGACCGTTCTGCTGCAGAGGGTGCAGAATAACGCAAAGCAAGATTCATCCACCGGGTGTGGTTTAAATAGCCTCCTGTAGTGCTTAGGTGTCTCCTTCAACAGCCACGCCTAAGTAAGAAAAGAGTTCCTGGTAAAAAAAGAGTTCCTGCCTTCCAGAAGAGTTCCAGTGTTCTGAATCTAGGGAGTGGCTCCAGCCCCACCCAACAGGAAAAGTAGTTCCAAACAGAAGAGGATCAGAGGCTCAACTGGCAGGCAAGTAAGCAGCATGGTCTGCTGCAGGTAAGTCCACCCAAGCATTATGAGCCCGGCGCTTCCAGCGCTGGGACTGGGCATATTTATGAGCCTGGTGCCACTGGCGCCAGGACTGGGTCCAAAAGGTCCCAATTGGGACTGGTTGGCACTCGGAACCTGGGTTATGGATCTGCTTCCAAGGGAGTTGGGAAAACCCTGACCTTTTGGAAGCAGAGATCATGACAATAATGGATGATGTACCTGTTTGAAAAACATAAAAAATGAAATTAGTCTCACCATCAGATCTTTATTAAAATTATTCATTTTATATATTAGGTCGGGAAATTATTTCATAGCTAGGACAGTGCAACTGGGTTTTATACGTCAAGGGGGGGCTGTAGGATACTGAGACAGTCCCCCAGTGCAGGGGTTGACAGGGAGTGCAGGTGGAGAGTGGAAGGGCCCAGGACCGAGGTCGCAGACAGTGGACCAGTTGTAGCAGGGGAGAGGGAGAGAGAAAGCAGAAGCAAAGAGGAAGGTTTTGAGGTGCTTCCGTAAAAGGAGATGGTTCTCCCCAAGATAGTGCGCGGTACAAATCAATATGCCACATAGAACGAACAAGTACAACTTAACCCGTCTTTAAAGCTACTGTATAGTAATTAAATTGCGGTATAAACTCATCTAAAGAGTTACTTACATTATATTTGCATTTTCCATTGTGTCTGTGCGTAGGGCAGCCCCGAAATACCACTCCTTCTATGCCGACGTTATTTCTTCTAATGAACGAACATGAAATGGCTTTCGTTTCTGAAATTATATTCATTATCGTTTCTTACGTTATTGCCCCACACCCCCAAAAAGAAGTCTTTCGGGATGGTCCCGGCCTGTCAAGGTCAAATAACAATAGAACCTTATACTGAGTCGTGGGCCATTCCGGCACCCGAGCAAAAAATCAAAGCAGCTGACCTTCACTTTGAACGAGCACACATTCCTAGTTAGCTACATTCAGTGTAAGGCCATCTCACAGGACTTGAAATTTACACTCCATCTTTGCATTTTGTCTGCGTTCTTTGCAGCCCCAGAGAACCATAAATACGGAGACATTCTATATTTTTTGAAAAATTATTTATAATACTGTTTGTTTTAATTTAATGCGCAAATGAACAAGGTTGGATAGACACATTGCATGTACACTGAGCAATCACTTTTATTTACACATTACATAGATACACATATTCAATGGGCCTGCGACATGAGGAGACTCGAGAGAACAGACAATCAAATTACAATCATTTAAACCGTGATGTGTATTTCTCAATGAGCTCTTCTTTAGGTGGACATGGAACAGAGGCAATTTTGGGTGGCAATGCAGTTGTCCCCTGCACAGGTTCGTTCACAACTCCATTTATGCGCCTATCTAGGACGTCAACAATAAGTCTCTCAATAAACTCATATTGCATATCCTCAAACACTGGTTTGATCACCCATTGTTTACTTCTTTTAGTGAAGGCCTTATTGTAGCGAAGTGTCCCTAAAGTTCCGGTCGTCCTACTTTGTTGACGGCCAACATTATGGTTATGTGCCAAGACCGCTAGAAGAGTCCGATTTATCATGCCCTCCATGCCAAAATGCAATCGTTTTGGCCTGTACTTTAGGCACATATTGTGGAACACCTCCAAATCTCCTGTGTGGCAGAATTCCGTGAGTCCCCTCAAATCTCTTGTTATAGTTTTATCAAATACAATCTTTTCAATGGCTTTGTGAGTGGGTGATGAAGGAATCAACCACTTCTTCTTCCGTGCCTCCTCTGTGGACAAATGGCCATGTTCACAATTGTGGAAATGTTGGTTTGTGTTCCAACGGTGAACGTTGGTACAGTGTAACATTACTGACCGCCATTTTTCCAGTAGAATTTCCAACGACCCTCCACATGTTTTTGAGCTCCACCAAAGATGGTTGCTGATTGACTTGGACCACTGTGAAATACCTTGCATTTCTTTTTTTTTACCTGCAGCAGACATTTTTTTATTGATTGTTTTTGCAAGATGCCAAACGTCAAATTGGTGATTTATATTTTTGTACTCTTCTCTCATTGTCTTGGCAATTGAAACATGTCTGTCCGTGGCTATCAGGTCGATCACCATTCCCCGCGATTGTAGTTCTTGCAATGATGCTACAAAGCCAACTTTCTCCATGGCCACTGAGGATGTACTTTGTGACACCTGCACGACCACCGAACTCACAATTTTCTTACTTTCCATGTCCTGAAAGTGGTAGGTGCAGTACTTGGCTGAAAATCCTGGGCTGTCGCACTGTCCATCACCGGCTAGCCTGAACCGTTTGCCCGCGAATGTACTATCAATAGACATTTTTTCCATTCTCCAAGCTTCGCTAATGGCTGGAAATAGATAATCGGTTTGGTATTTGTAGAACTGAGTTTTCGCAATGAAATGGATTCCCACAAACTGAAAGAAAGACTCTAATTTTTTAAAACTTGAACCACTAAAAAGTGCAGCCGCTGCACAAAGTAGATTGCCTGCTGGCAGTTGTCCCAGCATGCGTTGTGCAGACCATGAGAAAGGATGATATTTTGTACAGGTGGCATGTATTTTAAGGTTAGTGCCTCGAATTGCACGAGTCACATTAATCAATGGCTCCCCACATACTTCCCCACCTACCGAATGCCCACATTTCAACCGAATAATAATATCAATCAAACAACTATCGAATACAATGAATTTGGCCTCTTTCCTTATACTGTCACTCTGCATCCCAGCTGGTTCGGCCTGTAACGTTGAGGACATGTCACTCACATGAAAGGTAGAATCTCTGATATTGAAATCCGATGAGCCAAACAACAAAGCCAGGGGTAAGCATAAGCAAGGACAGTAATGCATTCCAAGTCATAAGATTAGGCAAACACAGAATGTTTACAAAAACAATAAGCAAAGCGTAGCCAAGGAATTGAAGACCAAAGTATACAGAAGATATGAACAGAAGCCAAGAAAAAACAGAACTAGGTCACTCCAAAAGGCAAGGTCAAAAAGCAAAAAGCAATGAAAGCATGTAACTTCAGATACGAGGAAATTAGCGTAATCAGAAGCAACGAAATGTGAGTAGGGGCAGGACTAAGAAGGGTTAGTCACGTGAGCCTGCCGTCGACGTTCTGTACGCTGGCTCCTTCCTCTTAGCAACAGAAAACAAACCTGCTGCACTTTCCGAGTCTGCTGACCATGTTTAAGTGCAGGTAGCACATATTTGGAAACCCGTTTATAACGTGACTTTAGAAGTGGTTTGTTTAGAGCAGGAACAGGTCTGAATGTATGGGTAAAACCGGCAAGGCTACCTCCAAACTCGGATCCGAGTCCGGCACCCGCTAATGGACAATTTCCAGGCTATTCCGGCCCAGCCGGACCTGGTAATTGCCCTTTTGCGGGTGCCGGACCCGGTACATCCCCATTTTCCTTTGAGTCCCATAGGGCTCAATGGGAATGGGGACGTTGGATGTACCGGCACCATTTACAACAGTGCCCGTGCATCCGACTTGCTGTGCTCACGGGTGCCGCTCTGCCCGCCACGTTAGGCCTGGCGGGCTGACAGGCACCCGCGAGCACAGCTCGTAGTATGGCGGTACAGTAGCATCAGTGCCGGTAGCGCTACCAGCACTGTTTTTGCCTTACCGCCATACTTATAATGAGGCCCACTGTCCTTAAATTAGTGCTTGTTATTATCAGGAATCCTAGCATAAGCCTCTGAGACTTTAGGCTCCCAGGAACACAGGGAAACTAAAACTACCTCAGAATCTATCCCACGGGGAAGGAGTCTGAAGAGAAGGATGCCCCTGTAATCTCTTCTTCCTCATAGGAGGAGAAGGCCAGATTAGCATTGTGGACCTTCAAGATTTTGACCTTACATCTGGGGTCCCCCTTCACATACTCACTTGCTCCACAAGCCACACAAGATCCATTGGGTCTTGGGACATAGGGGTGCTTACTGTAACCAGAGTTCTGTTTTGGAGGATAACCTCCACTACCATGTGTGTTCTCTTGTGACTTACCCTTACATTTCTTTTTGTGGCTTTTTTCGGAGGATGTTTTATCAGATCCCCCACCCTCCTTATCTTTGGACTTTTTCCCCTACTCCTGCTTACCAGGATGAGTCGTGTCCTTATGGGACACTCTATCTGACACCCACAAATCTGCTGCAATGGCCAGCTTCTTAGGATCTAACTCCTTTGAATCTGCCAAATGCTGCTTAAGCTCAGGGGAACAAGATGCAAAAATATGTTTAAGCATGACAAGGCATATCATACCCTCAAAGGTGGAGACCTTACAGCCTTCAACCCAGCCATTCAAGTTCTTTAAAGAATCAGTCACATATGACACCCAAGTACATCCTTCTTTATTTTTGTACTCTCTAAACCTCTTCAAGTATTGGGTAGGAGTCTTCCCAAACTTTAAGATGAGAGTTCAACATTGCAAAATCTACTCTTTAAGCTTTTGGCATTTCCATAATAGCACTGCAGCCAGAATTGGGTGGTCTGCTGAGCAACCATGCAATCTTATCAGCATTTACAACCTCTTGCACTTTAAATGCATACTCAAATGCATTCAACCAGTCCATAATGTCATTCCTCTCATCATACACACTGAGCGGATCTGTAGAAACCCTTTGATGAGAGGAGGACCCAGATCCATGTCCAGATCCCTTGGATCCATTTGAAACTTGAAGCTTGGCCAGTTCCAACTGGTGATCCCTGTCCTTCTGTTTTTCTGCCTGCTCTATCTTCAACTTAGCCATGTGATATTCAAGCTCCTGCTGCCTAAAAAGCAGCTCTTGCTCCTTGAATTACGGCATGGGCTCAGCATCAGAGCTAGCAGAGGAAACATTGGACATTACATCATCCCTATTCTCATGGGCACCATGGATGAGGGCAGCAACAGAACTGTCAGTTCTGTCAGTGGGAGCAGCCTCAAATCCTTCTGCACTCTCATCAGGGGCTATGGTACTGAGTTGCATCTCTTGCCATTCTATGATTTTCTGAATCATTTCCAATGTTCTACCTTGAGTGGGTAAACCTCTCTCAGTACACATATTTCTCACTGTTTATGATCTAGAAGCATTTAAGGTTATAAAGGTACTTGTTTTCATTATATTAGATAGGTATATGGCCTTTACAGTTATCACTACAAAGTCACTATGTGTCCTGGGTAGGGGTAATCAGAAATGCCTTCACTAGTGTGCAACACTCAATACCTTCAGTCCTATCCCACCGCTGTACACCAATTTGTTAAAACAGATTTCTAAACTCTGACCTGGTGGGCAGAGGTTCAGAAGGCCAGCCTTGTTCTGGACAAGCCAGACCAATCAAGGAAGCATTGGTGGTGGTCAAGACAAGGGGCCTCATTACAACTCTGGCAGTAGCCGTGCCTGTAAGAACAGGCACGGCTGCCGCCGGAGTTGCACTTTTTTCGGTACCCAGAAATGGGCAATTACCGGGTCATTACAGCCTTGCTCGACCCGGTATTTGCCCATTCCTGGGCACCGCAAAATATTCTTCCTTCCCCATTCCCACTTGAGCCCCATAGGGCTGAATGGGAATGGGGAAGCCGGATGCACAGGCAGGCACCGTTATCAACGGTGCCTGTGCATCCAAAATGCTGTGCTCACGGGTGCCTTTTATTCCGCCAGGTCAGACCTGGTGGAATGAAAGGCACCTGCGAGCACAACTCAGAGTTTGCTGGTCCGGATACAACAGTATCAGCAAGCTTACCGGTACCGTTGTATCCGGATCAGCAAGCTTGTAATAAGGCGCAAGGTCTCAGGAGGGGTGAGGGTGACTGAAAGACCTCACTGAGCACACAGAGTAAAAGACACTTACAAATCACTCCCAGTCAGGTGTATATATATTAAAAATACAAATACATTTATTTCAAAGCCTTTGAGTTTCAACACACAAATAAAATCACAGTAATACTTCTAAGACAACACAAGCCAATAAAATACATATATACAGGATCAATGGGGTCTAGAGGGTCAATGCACGAAATGGGTCCACAACCTAAAAGGGGAAGGAAGCAGGCAGTGCAAATAGTCTTTAGTCCCTTCTGCATAAAACACAATCCTAACTGAAATGCAGTCCAATCCCTAAGAAGAGTGGAGCCTATTGCTCAAATGTACTTGCAATGCTGGCGCACGCAGTAATGCAGATGGGCAAAATGGGGTCTCTTCAAGGGTCTGTAGCAGCTCCGGAAGGTGGGTAAGGTGATGTAGAATAAGTTCCCACTATTCGTGGAGCGGTCTCCCCAACAGGGCAGAGTAGGTTCCAGAGTTCGGGAATAGTTTGCTAGTCCGCACTAGCAGTGGAAAGGAGAGGGGCCCTAGGGGGCCACTCATGCGTAAAAATGGTTGGATGCACTAGGGTCCACTGGTTAGGGTTGCAATTACTCACGACCCCCGGCGCACTCTGGACCAAACTTCGGCAGTCGAGTCAGCTTCGGTTGCAGGTTCAAATGTGGCAATCTCGCAGCTCTGCGGCTTTCAGCGACAAAGTTACAGCGTTGATTCCCAAATGGGACAGAAGTGATTTCTCCGCTCCTGGTGGATGGATCAAGCCAGTTCTACTGTAGCAGGCTTCAGGGCACAGAGGACAACGGCTGCAATGAACTTGCAAAGTTTGTCACCGCATATACGCCGGTTCGGGCGCACTCACTTTACTCCAGACCTGGGAACGCCAAGTGCACGAAATTCGAAGTGAGAGTGCCGTGAACACAGAGCTTGTGATGTACCAAGTTTCGAGGGCCTCCTCAAAACAGGGGTGGTGACAGAGAAAAGGTCCTGCATAAGCTGCTCAGCCCACTGGTTGGCGCAGAGACATTTCTGAGAAGGCTTACTTGCAGAGTTTGATGAAGGTGCCGAGAATAGTTGTTCCCACTATTCCAATGGGTCGAAGCGTCTTCGCAGACCTTCTAGGATGACCAGATGCAGAGGGGTGCAGCAGGACGACAGCAGGCTTAGGGTGCCAAACCTTCCAGCGGGTCACCAGCGGTTCTTCGACTCGGCTTCTTAGTTTCAGGATACTTGGATCCTGTCCTTCGTTCAGTGAGAACTTCAGAGATCGACATGGTATGGGTATTTGGAACCTTCTCTTATCCAAAATCTCCTTCGCGCCAAAACGAAGAGGACCCAATGGGAGATCTGCTCACTACAGGCATACCATATGTGGACCAATCATGGACCACGGTGGTCCCAGGCATTCACAGCACACCAGACTCTCTGGCACCCAGGATGTGTATTGGAACCAGACAGTCCAGCCCACATCCTGGAAGCACAAACACAAGGGATGCAGAAGCCCAGCGAAAGCTTGGCGTTTCGTGGGAGAATGCATGCCCAAATAAGGACTGACCCGGGACGTCTCGACCTGGGGAAGGTCAAGGGGCAAGATGGCCAAAGGACAGGACAAAGAACCTCGTGGCATGGCCATTTTGGAGCCAGGCCACCTATTCATGTCAAATGCAGTGACTACGGTTTATCTGGCAGAAAAGGGTTCAAAATACATGAAAAGATAAGCTGCCACCAGCCCTGTCCAAGGCACATCTGCACTTATCCTAAGACCTAAGTGTATGGTACTGTAAGGTATTTTGTGCACTTGCAACATGTTGCAGAAAAGAACTTGCAACACTGACAAGGACTAAGAGAAAGAAAGTCTCCCAGTACTGACTGTCTTTAAAGGCATGTCAGTTTGCCCACAAAAAGTGAGCGAAAAGCATAGGGGAAGGCAGCAGAAGGCTGTGCTCCTCTGGTAAAGTCAGACTATGGCGTTTAAACAAAGCAAAAAGTTGTGGGGTACACAACTGGAGGGAAAATTACACATGGAATGGAAATATTTCCTAACACAATGCACCTGTTACATCCATCCAGGAGTGATGGCCAGTCACACAGTCACATCCTAGACACATATACATGAACAGCATGCATGAACATGAGGTCGACAACCCCACCCATCTGTCACACCTCTCACACGGGCACGTCGGGAAATGCAGCAGTACAACACACAATGCAAAAGTAAGACCATTGAAATGAGACATGGTTCATTGAAGACATGTAGAGCACTGGCTGAGACATGCACACAGACATCCGTACAAGCGGCATACTTGCTGTAAAGCCAAGGTGCACACTCCCACCAACATGCACATGCACCATGGGCCAGCAACACATGGACACTCATCTGACTACTCCAGACAGGCCTTCAAATCGCAGATCTGGGTGTGCAGCGGCGGGTAGAATTTTTCCAGGACCCGCATGTCAGTGGAGTTGACCCAGCCCCTGCACCCCCACCGTTAGCAACCAGCCTGGATGAAGTGCAGGGCCTTGTTGTGGGAGCAACCAGTCTGGAGGAAGTGCAGGGCCTTGTTGTGGGTCCTGGATTTTAGGTCATCCCAGCGCTTGTGCACATGATGGTAGTCATGGGGTGCCACCCCCTCCGTGTTGATGGCACCCACAATCTGGTCCCAGATCTGCTTCCGTCCTTCCTTGCCGACTTGCATTGGTCCGTGGAAGAGGGCATCATAATGCCCCAGGACATGCTCCACCAGGATGTCAACTTCTTTGGCAGTGAAGTTGACAGCCCTCTGCCTCTCTGCCATGGGGTCGCCACTGACCTCTGAAGATGTTGGTTGAGAAATGGCAACCCCCGAGGCAGGTGTGGGTGGGCAAGGTGGTCCTGGGGCTGGGCTGTGGAGCAGTGGTGATGGTCTGGCACATTGGGATTAGATTCTTCTGGATCAGATGAGGTGGTCACAGGGCTGAGGACAGGAACACTAGCAATTGCTGGTCAGCAGGCAGTCAAACTGGAGGGCAGGTGGGCAGCAGGCACACACAGTGGGCAGGCATTAGCAGATGGCTCCTAGGAGGCAGCTCAGGGCAGTTGGAAGCAGGAGCGCGTGGTTCTTCCGTGTTACTCGTGTGGGCAGTCGGAAACAGAGTGACAGTTCCTTTGTGCGTGCAAATTTTGCGCGTACACGTGAAATCAGAGGAAAGGGCCTAATCGCGTAAGTTACGTGACACAAACTGGCCGTTGGGCATTGGCGTTCAGATACGGGATAAAGTAGTGCGTAGGAGAACATCACACAGCTTGTGCGATTTGGAGCGGACGGACGTGTGGACTTCAGAGATTTTTGGGGTGCCACGCATTTTGTTCACTACTGTGAGAGTGCAAACTGCTTATTTTGGTGGGGGATTTGCCTCTGCGCACACGTGCGTGTCTTTTTCTTTTTTTGAGTCGCAGTGAGTCGCGTACGCGTAATTCATACTCTGGCTTCCCCTGTGTATCGTGTACCCCTATTGCTAACATCACAGTGGCTTATGTGGGCTTTGCATATGCATTTTATGTGTTACTGGTTGCCACAGTGTACCGAGTAACACTTTTTCTTTTCACTTGAGCTAACGAGGGGTTGCGCACACGCTTTTTGGATATTTGGGGTGCCTGTGCATTACGTGTCCCATTTATTTTTTCACCAGGGGTAATATTGAGCCTTGCTGGACCATACAAGTACGTTTTACCTCACGTACCCTGCCACCTCACTGCAATTGTTCAGGACACTTGCTTGTTGCGCCTCCCATTGTACTAATCTATCAGTAGCGTGGTTGGTAAGGCCCCAAGAGGGAAAGGTGGCAGAGGTGGGCAAGGTGGGCAGGGTTGGGGAGGTGCAGGGAGAGCTGTGCACCACCCCTAACAGGCTTAGGGTGCTACAGGTGATGTTGCTGTCCTCAGCACCCAGGGTCAGGGAGCTGCAGGGTCATCTGCTCTCCCCTGCTCCCAGGTTGAGGAACCTGCAGGGGCAGCTCCTGTCCCAACAACCAGAGTCAGGGAGCAACTGCAGTATCTGTAGCTGATGCCCGTGTATCCAAGGGGAAGGGACGGCAATGCAAAACACCTGTCCCCAGCACCCTGGGTCAGTGACCTGCAGGGCCAGTAAATTACCCAACATCAGTGGGTGATGCCATGGCCCAGACCACTAGTGGTCCAGCCCCTAATGTCCTGAGTGGTCCCAGCCACACATGGTCTTCACCACCTTCCAAGAGACAGAAGCGTGCAGAACAGGGAAAGGCTCAATCCCAGAGCACGGCAAAGGAGACCACCACGGCGAGGAAGAGGAGCTTCAATGATGATGAACTCAAGATCCTCGTGGACTACGTGAGCGACCACCACTGTGACATGTGAACGGGGCCAGGGAGCACCCTTACGCCTGCTCAGTGTATGGTCTACTGGCTGCGAGTCACGGATCACATCAACTTCTTGGGGAATGAGAGGTGCACCGCTTGTGAGGTCATGAAGCGGTGGAATGTCCTCAGCCGCCGAACCAAAGGGAAGCTCGGTGCCAACCGTGCTTCTGCTATGGTGAATGGAGGTGGGTCACCGCAGAAGGAGGAGCTCACTCCACATGAGGCCATGAGCGAGTTGATTCATGTGGATTAGATCCAAGGCGTGGGAGGCCTTCCAGAATACGAGGAAACGTCCGGTGAGTGAAGAAGCGTGTGCATCCAGAATATGTGTATGTAGATTGAATGAATTGGTATGATTGATTGGCACTTCTGCCTGCATTGGTATCACTGCCATGGGTGAACCATGTCATGGTCTACTGACTCGAGCTTAGTGTACTGCAGAGTGCATACAACACATGTGCTGCACATCGATTGAACATGGCTTTGCGACAGTAGTCATCCACAACCATCAGATACTAATACACATTTCCAGCATGCCAACACAATGGCCCTCATTACGACCCTGGCGGAAATTGACTGACCGGACCGCAACAGCGTAAATAGCGTTTCCGCCATTGCACGAAGGAGCAAAGTGCGGCCAATCACGACCCATCGGGCACGAGCATTACGCCATGGCGGAATCCGAAAGGCTGCGATGGCGGAAATGACCCCAAAACGGCCCTTACCGCCGCCGTACGCTGCACCAGGTGCAATACCGCCACCCATCTTAGCGGTCACCGTAATGAGCGGTCACCGTAACGAGCGTGCACCGCAAATTACGGCCACCGTAAATATACGGAAACGGAAGTAAAAGCATGTGGCCGGAACGGGAAACAGCACGCCGCACAACTATAAAATCCGAATCCCAACACAACCATAAAAAATCCGACCCTGACACACATCCCAACCCGTTAGCAACCCCAGTTAAAAAAATAAATATGGGAAAGGTAGCCAAGAAAGCGTGTGACCGCAAGCGGCAGGTACACTTCTCCCGAGAGGAACTGACCGTGCTCACCGAGACCCTACAGGAAAATTCCGCCGTCGTCTTCTCCAGTCAAATGACCAGGACGGCCCTTGCCAACAAGAAGGCCATATGGGTCCTGGTGGCACAGCGCGTAAGTGCGGTGGGGACAACACCCCGCACGCCACAGCAATGTCGCAAGCGGTGGGACGACCTGCGGATCCGCGTACGCAGCATACTTTCTGCGAACAGGAACATCGCCACAGCTACCGGGGGGGGTTCAGAGTCGCCCATCAAGTTGACCCCCTGGGAGGAAATCTGCGCCTCCACCATAGGAATGGAGAGCATAGAGGGAGTCGGAGGGATGGAGAAAGGAGTGCCGACATCCGGAGAATCAGGTAGGTTGGCCAAGAGAAACAATGCGAAATCCACAAACCACGAACATGTGCAGTACCATGTGACCCCATAGTGCAATACATACTTAGCCCTGACAGCGCCCTCTAAAAGTCAGAATGAACAAACAAATCAATCAAGAAGCCATAAACAACCCCTACATGTGCTGCATGCACCCCCTAACTGCAGGCAGCCAAATGAATGCATCCTCAATCCACACGAAAATGAGACCACCTCCAAGGCCCAGTCCCAAATCAGCCTCATGTACCACCCCAATGCATTTGATACGTTGCCATTCCAAATCCGACAGACCCATAACTAACGCTCGCCCCTCTTTACTCCACCACAGGGTCCGATACCAACGACGAGCTGCAGGACACCCCTACCAGCACGCCTGCAAAGAGGGCCAGGACCAACGTCCCAAGAGCCTCCACCTCAGGTGCAAGGATCAAGACACGGCAGCAGCAGGAATCAAGTGGCAGCACACTGGAGGGGACTGCAACAGGCACCCCAGCAGCCAGCAAGTCCACAACCCCAGCACCACAGGTCCCCCCAAAGAACGTATCTGATGGCACTGCCTCTGGTGGTAGCAGCACCATAGGTGACACAGCTGTCATGCCAGCATGCTCCGACACGGAAAACAGTGCTGGCGACGTAGGTACCATCCATGACCTTTCCCAATCCCCCTGCATGTTCCATCCCCTACACCATGACGAAACCACGCAGGGGCACCCTGAAGACGACGACTGGCCAACCCCCACAAGTCCTGTGCCAAGGCAACATGTGTTGAGCAGCCCCCCTGTCACACCACCGCAAATGTCCATGGCCCAGCAGAGGCAACAGTCCCTCGACCTGCTGATCGAGCAACAGCAGGAAGCGTCCACGCTACTCAAGGACCATGCAAATGAATGCGGGGGTTCCAGGGCAGCCATGGAAACATCCACCGAGACACTCAGGGCACAAATAGAGAAAAGTAGTGAGAGCCTCAGGGGAGAAATGGAGAGAAGCACCGAGAGCCTGAGAGCACAAATGGAGAAAAGCACCGAGAGCCTGAGGGGGGAACTGCATGCGACGTCCAAAGACGTCTGTGCTGAACTTGCTGCTGTGCGCCGTGTGCTCTCGGAGCTCTCACAAACCCTCAGAGACATGCATGGACGCGAGCAGGCAGAGACCTCATCCGTGGCAAGTTCCGTCCAGGGCAGCCCCCAACGCAGATCTGGCAGGAACCTGCGCTCCACGGGCAGGGGTGCCCCTGATACCCGTAGAGGGGGCTTGCAATAGCGTCTACCCACGGACAGCATGCATATTTGGACACTGGTGTTGGGGGGGGAGGTAGTAGGGTGGAGGGGGTGTGTTGGGCTTCACTGGGTGGCGGGTCCATAGGGTGTATAAATCAAATCACATCAACAATACAGCACCTCATTATCATCCAATGACATGTGTGGACATTGATATTTGCGTACGAGGCCTTCATAGGCGTACAGTCCACAATGTGCCTGTACTACACACACACAGTGCCACAGGTCCCCTTTCCGTGTAATAGGCACCATGCGTGGTTGCTAGAAGCATGCATCTATGATGCTCTGTCGGATTGCACGTGCATCCTGTGCCTCATGGACTCCTTGAGGTGCCTCCACATCCCCACCCTCATCATCATCATCATCTTCAGGTGCATGCAGTACAGCGTCAGGGGGCATGGGCACATTCCTACGTATGCACATGTTGTGCAGCATGACACATGCCATGACCATCTTAGAAACCTTCTCATGGCTGTATATGAGTGCCCCGCCAGACCTGCTGAGGCTGCGGAAACGAGCCTTCAGTAGGCCGAATGCCTGTTCAATGACCACACGGGTACGTGAGTGGGCATGGTTGTAGTCCTCCTCATGCTCGTTCTGTGGGTTCCGGATTGGTGTAAGGAGCCATCTCTTCAGTGGATACCCGGCATCACCTGTATGAGACGAATAAAGGGTGTCAGTGGAATGATAGTGCTAAGTAGCCCCCCCCCCCCCTGCAAGGTCATTGACGCATCAAATGGGCCACGATGTCATGCATGAAATGAGACTCACCGAGTAGCCAGGATCTGTGCCCTGCGTGTCGCTCCATGTAGCGTGGTATTCTTGTGTTCCTCAGGACCATAGAATCATGGGTAGATCCTGGAAATCTGGCACAACAATGCGTAAATATCTTGTTGGAGTCACACACCATTTGCACATTGATTGAATGAAATTGTTTCCGGTTGCGGTACTGGACCTCCATGGCATGTGGGACAACCAATTCAACATGGGTGCAGTCGATGGCACCAATGCAACCCGGGATGCCGCCAAATGCATGGAATCCCACTTTAGCGTTGGTAATCTCCTGGTACGTGCGTGGTAGTGTGATGTGGTCGTCGGCGTGCTTCAGGAGGGCATCGTGCACTTGGAAGAGTGTCCGTGAGAACAGTGGCTGTGAAATGCCATGCAACTGTCCCACTGTGTGCTGGTAGGTGCCTGTGGCCAGGAAGTGGAGTGCAGACACCACCTTCAGTAGGGGTGGGATGGCGGTTGGGCTATCTATCATGCTCACGAGGTCAGCATGTGTCATGTCCACAATGGCGATTATGGTGTCCCGGTCCAAACGGTAGAGGGTGTGGATCTGCTCAGCAGTGAGGTTGAACGGATCGGCTCGGAGGCGTGGGATTGCGGGCCGCCTGCGTGGTGGTGGTGGCAGTGCTTGTGGGCCTTGCTGACCCTGCCTTGCCCTCCTCCTCCTCCTCCTCCTCCGTCTCCCCTGTGCGCCCGGTTGTTGTACCTGTTGTTGTTCGTCGTCTTCTTGTAGTTGTAGCACTTGCAGTGCTATCTGGTACCCCAGGCCCAACATCGCTAGTCCTGCCGGTAGCATTTTGGAGTGGGAGTGGTTGTGGGAGGGGTTTGGGTCTGCAATATATGTGCTGTCGGCCTGTATGGCCTCCACCTGTGCTGATTGAATGAATCTGTGGCAGATGCAATCCCTTCTGGTCGAGCACGGCCCGCACGTAAGGCTGCATTTGGCCGCATGGCATCTTGGGATTGGAATCATGTATCAAATCCCGATGGCAGTGTGATGTACTTTGACTGATTTTCATGCTATGCTCCCATTGTTACACATGCTATGATTGCAGCCGCTTACATACCTGTGAAGAGTCAGTGGTATGTAGGGCTCGATCGATGGCCGACCCTCATGCAGCACAGTAACGTACTTCACCGACGGGCGTGGCGTCCCATTTGTGATTGCAGCCAGTTAGCATCATGACACACAGCCGCACTACATTGATGTAATTGTGAATGCAAGCGTTCACAGAAGCCTTTTCGACGTAATGTTGCAAGTGAGGAATTCGAAGGCCAGCATTTTTGGTTTTGAAGTAGCGGCGAGGATACGCCCACAGGTCTGGCTGGAAATGTAACGTTCTATTGTAGAATGTCCTTGGGACATGGCCCATAACGAGCAGGCAATGAATGATATGAATTGAATGGGATGCGCAATAGCGTAGTGGACGATGAGGCAGGACGTTCCCAAATCCATCTTGCTTCACAACACTACAGATCCGGCCAGGGGCACAGTGGTTTTTGCGGACTGCATTACGCACAGACGCGATGGAAGTTTCACATATTATGTGAGTGAATATTCATGCGTTTTCATTGCGGGATGAGGGAATGATGTGTGGATGCATGGACTGATGAATCCGTTTAGGGTCTGCCATGTACATGGGTTTCTTGGTTCACTCCCCTTCCCCTGCGTTATGTGATGCAAGGCTGCCATAGTGGGACATACGTCTCTCTGCCCTTGTCGGATCCTCCCTGTCTCGACGCGCCTTCATACACTTGTGTCTAGGCACGTTACTATTCCCATGTCATGGGTTCTATCTTGACGGACGCATGCACAGTAACCGACGTTGCCAATGGTGTATTTAGCTCGATTGGTTTCGTTGTGATTCGATACTGGATTAGGGGTGTGTATATTCCTTTGGAGTGGGCTAGCATGCATATGGGTGTGGATTTGGTGTGTTGAATGAAGATTGTAATGCATCATGAGTCCCGTAATGCAATCGGTTGATTTGTGTTTCTTTTGGGTGACAGGTATCTCCTGCCCTATTGCAGATGCCATCTCTACGCCACTCCTCCAGATGGTTTTTACTCTCGACTCCTGCAGCTTCGGGTGAATCAGTGGAGCACCATTTCGATCATATGGGACGATCGCCAATGGGCCACATGCCCTTACGCTGTACTGGTGGCTAGGTGCAACATTTCGGCCTTTCAGCTCGACTAGTGCCTGCCTCATGGGACGGACCTGCGGTTCTTGCCGCTTCCATGTTGCCTTTTGGAACGTTGATGTAAGCCCTGTGTGCCATGATGGTACAGGGCGTCACACAAGTGGAAGCCGGTCAATTATTGCAGATGCAGCCCTCGGTGATGATGGTTGTTTTGGTGGGATTTTGCAAATTGATGTGGGGCCTTTGTCATTTGGATGTGCATTTAAATTGTATTCCGATATTTGTCGTGTTGCGTTGTTCTTTGCAGGTGATGTGGCGATTTTCGCTTTGTGGCGGTATGTATTGCGTGATGATCTGCTTTGTGTTCCGCCTTCTGAGTTGAGTTGTGTGGTACAGTACTGGCCGCGTTTGCCTACGTAGCACAGTATGGTCACGGATAGAGGCTGCCATTGTGTCTGTTTACATGATGTGCTGTTCAGGGGCGGGGGATTGGCTTTTGGCCGACTGGTGCCTGTCAGCCAGGTCGATTGGTGGAATGATGGGTTGTTCAGAATGTGGCTGGTCACAGGTGACTGTGTTTGCGTGCGTTTGTTGGAGGGGGACTGGGGTCATGTCCATTGGAATAGCTTCTGTATTGATGCCATCTGTGCCCTGCAGCTCCCATCGGCCCCTCTTGGGATGGGCCTGGCTGCTCAGTCACTCTGCCGACTTGTGTGGTACATGCTTCTGCTGATGGTTGGTTTGTTTACTGGCATGAGTACAGGGCTGGTGCAATCCCCCTCAGGATGCTGTTGTGGATGTTGCCTTGCGCTGGTGGCAAGCGATGGGGGACTACTGTTGTTTTGTGTCATGTGTTCTTGATTTTCATTTTGATGTGTTGTACCTTCACATGCCTGTGCTGCGTCAGTACGGCTATGGTGACATGCCGTACATGGATGCCCACTCACGGGGCGCTTTGAGCCCCTGCATGCTTTTCTACGTTGGCATGCATGGGTGAATAGTGGATTTCACTGGTTGCATAGTGTGAGTACATTGCGCCTGCCAGGAGTTGTGCAATGAGGCCAGGGAGTGGAGTACAGGCACTCAGTGGGCCATTTACGGTTGGTTCGCGTTGCCGTATTTCTCGCCATGGCGGAATGGTACTTTACGACGTGCTTGATGGCGTTCAGTACATGTCCGCTAGGGTCAGAATTCGCGTACCGTTGCGCCATGGCGGTGGTTCCGGTTTTGCAAGGCGCGCGTGCGCGTACTTGGTGCAGTTAGCGTTGCCGTTCACTGCGGTGTCGCTAATGGCATCGTACTTTACGGTGACGGGTCATGATCGCAACGAGCGGTGTTCGATGGCGGTATTGCATTTCCGCCATCATTTTTCCATTTCCGCAAGGGTCGTAATGAGGCCCAATGTGGCATCTGGCTATGTACATCAGTGATGTTAGTGACTCAGCTATGCCAGTCAAGTGCTTGTGTCTGAAACACGTGATAGTCATCATGCCATAGGTGGCTTCATGCTACACATACCTTCCATGCACACTGTCAGCGTGCAGGACATTGTGCCAAAAGTGTCTGAGAATTTTGCTACACCATGCAAATCCCTGCCACAGCTATGGCACTGAGCCTCTTGTAGGAAATCAGTCTGGAGTCATCCATGTTGACCTGCCACACTGGACCCCCAATGGGTGCATGGCCCTGTCCCTCTTGTGTGTCACTGTCCCCTCTTCTTACGTCCAAGCACATGTACTCACTGTCTCCACATCACACACTTGGGACACCACAAATGTCTGTTGGAAATGTCTGCAGTGCTTACACAGTCGGGGACATGGGATATGGGTACTACATCCCCACTCCTAAACATTCCTTCAATCCATTTAGCTTTGCAGCTCTCTCTATCGAGGAAGTTGAAATTATTATTAAGAAACTCAAGCCTTCCAATTGCCAAGGGGACTCCTGCCCGCCACCGTCATAAAGGAGGCTGCTTACAACCTCGCACCCTTCATCACCACCTTCCTAAATGCCTTGTTTAAATCTGGTACAGTACCTAATAACCTCATGGATGCATGGGTCATCCCATTAATCAAAAAACCCACTCTTGACCCAAGTAACCCTTCCAACTACAGGCCCATCACCATGGTGCTGTAACTACTTAAAATCCTGGACTGGGCGGCTTATCTTCAAATCCAGGATTACCTTGAAACAAATAATCTACTAGGTCTCAGACAATCAGGCTTCCGACCCAGACATGGGCGTGAGACAGCCTTGATTGACTTAAAAACACAAATTGAGGATCTGAAGGACAAGCGCAAGCAGTCATTGCCGCTTCTCCTTGATCTTTCAGCAGCTTTTGATTTGGTCGATCATCAAATCCTCTGCCACCACCTTAAGATTGCTGCCCACTTCTCAGATGCAGCCACATCTTAGATTAGCTCCTTCCTAGCTAATAGAACCATGAGGGTCTTTTCACCCTCGGCAGCAGCTGAACCTGCATACTTCCCCTACAGAGTCCCACAAGGATCCTGTGTGTCGCCCACATTGTACAATGTGTTTACTAAACCGCTCTTTGATATACTTGACTATCTTGGTGTCTCTTACACCAACTATGCGGACGACACCCAGATACTCATCCCTATCACAGACGACTATTTAACCGATTCCAAACCACTCAATGCAGTCTACACAGTCACCCAGGCCTGGATGGCACATCATAGGCTCTGCCTTAATGATGAAAAAACAGAGTTACTCATCCTAGGCTCCCCCACCAAACTCAACAAACTGGACCCAGAATACAAATCCTTTACTATTGACGGGAACATTACCAAAGTGTGCAATGTCACAAAAAAACTTGGTATCTACTTAGACTCTACACTGTCTCTTAACAGACAAACCGATGCGGTTGTTTAAGCCTCATCCTACACCTGCAAACTCATCACCGCCTGCAGACCCTTCCTGACCACCGATAACTGCACGATCATCGCCAGAACCCTCATCTTATGCAAAATCGATTACTGTAATGCCCTCTACTTAGGGACAAGCCAAAGAAACTTGGATAAGCTACAGGTCACTCAGAACAATGCCATCAGGGCTGCACTTAACATACCAAGGAGATCACACATCTCTGACACAAGACGTAACCTTCGCTGGCTTCCTGTTGCACTTTGCATATCTCTCAAAACACTTGTTCTAACACAGAAGGCCCAGAACAACCTGGCACCTGCTTACCTGTCCACCCGCTTCATGGGACACACCGCAACCAGACCTCTGAGGTCTGCCCATGTACACACACTGTCTATTCCCAACTACAAGCTTCAGACAGCTGGAGGATCTAGTTTCCCAGTCCTCGCGACTAAACTATGGAACTTCTTACCTAACACTCTCAGAATAGAGCCTTCCGTTCACTCCTTTAAAAACAAAAACAAACTTTGGCTTCATGAACTTGATGCTCCGGCCTCATCGCCCTTAACCACTTGGGCTTCTCATGGGAATGTGTAACTTGCACCGGCAAGTTATCCTGCCCTCACTAACTGTATCCAGATACACTAATTGGTGGGCACTTGCTGTAATTCTTAGGATCTCCTTTTGTAACTATTTTTATACTACTATTGTACTTTTTTATCTTGTTCTCCTACCTTATGTTTTGCTCTCTGTATCATTATGTTGTACTTTCACCAGATGGAAAGTTGTTTGAATGCCTGTGACCTTCTGTAACCAATCCCTTCAAATCATGCGCCCAGATGCCCCAGGCCATGGTGCGCATTACAAATAAACAAAATACAAATACAAATATGGTTGAAAGTGTGCAGACGCCATGATTTCAGGGTTTTTTGTACATAGTGTATGCAGATTATGGCATGTTATCATGCATGTAAATGTATTGCAGGGCAGCATTGTGATGACAATGCATGTAGTAGAAGCAATTAACAGGTGATGTGCCACCAGATTCAGGGGAGGAGGTAGAGGAGGAACAGGAGGCTGAGCCCCAACAGAGCACCAGTGGAGGACGTGTTGTGGCAGACCATGAGAATCCACTGGTGCTACAGTCCATCAGGGGCACGACTCAGTATGAGTCCACCTCCAATGATACTAGTGGCTCTGGTTGTGAGCCGGGCGTCCATTTCCCCATGCTGTTGGAGGTGAGTGCATCAAGTGATGGTGCTGATGTAGTCCCTCACAGAGCCAGTCAGTGTTGCCACATGTGTCTGTGGTGGTTACGGCTGAAGGCCACGCTCCACTGTATTGGCTTCAGGTCCTGGGACGGATGACGCCGGGATGGGTGCAGTCCTACAGCCACAAACAGCAGCTTCACTTCAAGAGCCATGCTCCCTTGGGTTCAGCAGCCGTAGGGCACGCACACGTGACAGACGTGTCTTGGCTGGGGATAATGTGTGGGAGCAGTCAATGTTGCGTGTTGCACAGCAACAGGCCGCTTCCTATGAGGTGTTGGCTCAGGGCATGGATAGGGTGGCCAATTCAACGTTCTCACGAGGATCACAGGAAGCGCGCCAGCTGCAGGCATTGCGGTCCACATGCTGCTCACAAAGGCTGCACATGGTGGCCAGCAACAGGAGCCGACGGGCCGACCTGAGGACTCTGCAGGATCCCTGTTTGCGAGAGGTGAGAGTTACTGGCCCTCAGAGCTTCAATGCAAGTGCGACAGGCACCCCCTAGTACACAGTGCCAACAGCAAATGGAACTGTTGACTCATACCATCTCGGATGAAATCCATGCATTCCGTGAGGTGTTACATGTGTACCTCCAAGGCTTCATGTTCCAATGCATTCATCTGGGTCCCGCCTGGCCGCTGCCATGGAGGACCAGGTCAGGGCCTTACATGGTCATCCTCCCTTACCACCACCACCTTCGCATTCTACACAGGAAGGTGGCAACAGCAACAAAAGCCCTTCCAATCGATGATGGCCGATGGAGGGAATTGTTTTTCAACTTCCACACATGTGGGTGTTGACGTGCACCCTGCCCCTCCCCCCTCCTGGGTAGACCCACGGTCCAAGATGGACATTTTCTTTTCTTTTTTCCACCCCCTGACCAGATGTTGCCATGTCATATTTTTATTTGCCCTTTCCTTGTTGTGGTCTTTGTTATTTTTTGCATTTGTTGCCCTTGAGGAGTGTCATTAACTCTTCAGGGACTATACATGTGCAGTGGTGTACGTGCAGACATGCCTGTTGAACTAATCTAGCATGTTTGCATGGGGGTGCACCGGGTGGCATGTGCAGGTAATCATAGCTTTCTTTTTCCATGGCATGTGTGTGCTGTGTCAATTATACTGCACAATGTCTGTTTTGATATGTTCGCCCATGTTGTTCCAGTAATCCGTGATGTGGCGGTGACTGCTCTGTCCCGACATTCTGCGCCATTCGAAGTCCTCACTCCTCATGCCCTCCACCAGTCAATGTCGTTCCTTTTTAAAAAATAAGGAACACACTTACTGATGAAGGTCATGTTGGATTTACAGAATTCACACGCCGTTATTTGGTAAGCATTTGCACTGTCTTGCATGTTGTGCATGCTTCATTGTTGGTCGTCTTTGATGCATGTGTCGGTTCTCTTATGCGTCCTTTGCATGCTCACATGGGTTTATGGTAATTTCATTGGAGCTCATGTCACTGCGCTACCTTTTTTTCTGCGCAATGGAAAACCCTGATAAGTTCTGTGAATACGTGTTTTTAGCGTGCGTATGGGCGTTGCGAAGATTTTACTTTGGTATATCCCTCATTACGCCCATATTTTCACTTGTTGTACCCCATTCCACGTGTTCCGCCCCCTTTTTAGGTGACTGCGCAGAACCCATCAGCCCTTCTCTACGACTCTTGCGCAAGGCGTTCGTGGTGTCGCAGTCACATGTTGGTAGCACCGGCAGGTTGTGCTCGGGCTTCCCAGCATATCCTCCCAGAGGGAACTGTTATGTTCCGGCCATGGAAGGTTTGGCAAAGATGGTCCCTTTCCCGACTTAGGTGAGCGATCTACGACTAGAACCGTTTCGCACGGTCTAGTCTTCTTCCAAGATGGCCACCCCCAGTCAGCCTTACTATAACAACGCACTGAAACCTACGTTCAGTGCGTTGTATCGCTCCCACTTCCTGTTTTTGACTTCGTTACTCTGGTTCGAGTCGCCTTCAGTTCGCTCTTGTTCCTGGTCCTTCTTGCGGGAGTTTCCCCGGCTTCCGCCCTTCCTCGCTCTGCTCCTCTCCGCCCGGTTTCATTCCTTTCCTTCTTTCCTCGCTCCCACTCTCTCTCTTCCGGCTTTCGGTTGAGTGCACTCCTTCCGCCCGACTCCGACTCCCAGTGCCAACTCGAATCGGGTCGCATTATTCCTTTACTTTCCTGTGCCCCTGCACACTCTAAAGCTGCCCTTGGCGCTCTGTTCTGTCTTCCTCTTCCTTCTGCTTTTCTCTATTTACCATTACCTTCCCCTGGTATTGGATAATGTCTACGGCCTGCAGAATTTCACCACCGGAAAGATCAAGCTCCAAGTTCAGCCTGTGTGCTTCAGGGTTTTTTGGTGCCGCAGAAGCTTTTTCCCTGAATACTCGGACGGGCTTACTGGGGGTCCCACTTGGCGAGGAGTTCCTCAGTTGCCAAGGTGGCCTCCAATGGAGCCCGTCCCTACCTCCACGATAAGAAGGTCAAGGGCCAAGGAAAGAAGACTCAGACGACCACTACTAGAGGAAGTAGAGGGTCCTCAAGAACTTTGAACACATCCTCAGAAACCTCAGGTGAGGAGGGGTCACGGTAGAGAGACCTAGCCGTTAGCAATCTTGACAGTATACAACGCCCGAAAACACCTATGGCTACCCTGGAACAATATCAGGAGTTGGTGGCTGCCATCCAGGGACTCAAAGTACAAATGCAAAACATGCAGGCAGAGAACAACTCTTTGAGACAACAAGTGGCCGCCCGCAATGAGGATAGAGGAGACCTCCCCCTGATGCCTCTATCGTTTGGCAAATATGATGGAAATCCCAGGTCTTGGAAGGAATTTATGGATGCCTGTAAGGTGTACTTCATGTTTAGACCAAAGACCTTCGAGACAGATAAGGCGAAGGTGGGTTTCTTAATCTCAAGCTTGGTGGGGAACGCGTTGGCATGGGCCACTCCACTAGCGACTAATAATGACCCGGTCTTACAGAATTTTGATCAATTTTCGCAACAGTTTCAAGCAAGATTCGATCGCCCTGAGGTGGTTTTTGCTTCATATGAGGCAATGTTGGACGTCAGGCAGGGTGGTGCAGACGTCCAAACTTATGTTTCCAAATTTCAGAAGCTGGCTACCGAGGCTGGATGGCCTGATTCGGCACAACAAACCATCTTTAGGAGGGGTTTACACGAAGAACTCAAAGATGAACTAGCACGGGTTTCACGACCTGGTTCGTTCCAAGAACTGGTTACCTTAACCCTACAGATCGAATATCGGCTTAATGAGAGACGCCTTGAGAAGAGACGGCAACAGGGTTACTCTCCCTTGAATGACCCTCCTCCAGCAACCAAGCTGGTACCTAAACCGGAGTCTGTATTTGAAGAACCTATGCAGATTGGTTCAGCCAGGGGCCCGCTGACACCTGAAGAAAGACAAAGAAGACGTGAATTGGGTCTATGTATGTATTGTGGGTCATCTAAACATTTACTCCGGAATTGTCCTGATGTGCCTCCCCGGAAGAAGGGAAACGCTACCCCCCGAGTCTGTGCAGGGGCGACTTCGGGGGAAACCATCGCAAGCCCTGCGATCACACCCAAGACTCAGGTGTAGCTGAGGATTCTCGCTTGATGGTTTTCCAGGTTCGATTACCGTTGTCTACCGAGAAGTCCGTGGAGGTTTTGGCGATGTTGGATAGCGGCGCTGCAGGGAACTTTGTGGATAGGGTCTGGGCTACGGATCAAGGAGTTCTCTGTCAGACTAAACACCGAGTCATTCCTGTCGAAGGAGTTGATGGTACACCTCTCGTTTCTGGACCCATAGTTTCCGAGACCGAACCTTTATGGATACAGATGGGTGATCACCAAGAAAAGATCAGTTTCGACGTGATAAGAGCGGCTCATTTCCCCATTATACTGGGGATCCCTTGGCTCAGAAAGCATAACCCCTACATTGATTGGTCCCTCAACACACTAAGATTTGACTCTGAGTTCTGCCATAAAAACTGCCTTAGTAAGCAGGTACCAGAGAGACAGGAGGGGCGAGGTAACACTCTACAGACTAGGGTTGTCTCGAGCATTCCGCTGGTCTACCAATGTTATTCTGAAGTGTTTGAAGACAAGGTTCCACGTCTTTTGCCACCCCACAGACCAGAAGACTGCTCCATCGAGTTACAGGAGGGTGCAGTGGTGCCCTTCGGAAGAATGTTCCCTTTATCTCTCCCAGAAAGGAAGGCCCTTAAGGAATATCTGGAGGAGAATCTGGAGAATGGACTGATCCGGGAGTCACAATCTCCTGGTGGGGCCTCCCTGTTCTTTATACCCAAAAGGGGTACTACAGAACTAAGACCCTGCATTGACTTTAGAGGTCTCAATAGGATCACCTGTAGAGATAGATATCCAATGGCACTGATAAGAGATATCCTGGAGGCGGTGCAGGGATCACGTCTATTCACCAAGTTGGACCTTAGGGGGGCCTATCATCTCCTTAGGATTAAGGAAGGAGATGAATGGAAGACTGCTTTTAGGACTCCCCTAGGCCATTTCGAATACAGGGTGATGCCTTTTGGTCTGGTCAATGCCCTTGCAATATTCCAAAGATTTATGGATCTTATATTCTCAGATTTACTATACCGATCCGTAGTTGTTTATCTTGACGACACCCTTATATTTTCTGTACATCTGAACGAACACATCCAGGTGGTAAAGGAAGTTCTGAGACGTCTTCAGGAGAATCAGCTCTTGGTGAAGCTCGAAAAATGTCAATTTCATGCTGACTCTATCCCCTATTTAGGTTTCATCCTATCCAATAAAGGTATCAAGATGGACCCAGGGAAGATTAAAGCCATATTACGATGGCCAGAACCCAGGTGTGTCAAGGAGATTCAAAGGTTTCTAGGACTGGCGAATTTTTATCGTCGATTCATCCCTCACTTCTCTAAGATTGTTCTACCACTCACAGCACTATTGAAACAAGGGGTTAGGTTTCAGATGGACTCCGACGCAATACAATCTTTTCAGTATCTCAAGAGTTTGTTTACTTCTGCTCCCATTCTAGTTCAACCTGACCAGACACGTCCCTTTGTTTTGGAGACAGATGCATCGGAGAATGCCATTGGAGCGGCCCTGCTCCAGAACTCTTAGGACAGAGCTGAACATCCGATAGCTTATTTTTCCAAGACCTTGAGTCCTAGTGAAAGAAATTACTCGGTACTGGAGAAAGAGCTTCTGGCAATGAAGAAAGCCTGTGAGGAATGGAGGCACCTCTTACAAGGATCCTGTCAGCACCAACTTCTAATACAGTTGTAGAACCCTTTTTTATCTCTTCAACCTCCTCACCTGTGGAGTCGAAATCCTCCTCAACTGGGCTGAGCGCTCGATGTGCCGTGTAGTCCTTTTCTTTTCTCCGAGGCTGAGCGTGTCTCCCACAAGAGGAAGCCACAGTGAGAGCGTGTAAATGCGCCCTGACCGTGTCCCACTCCCGGGAGGGACAAAAAAGGGGGAAAAAAGCCAGAATAGGCAAAAAACCCCTGGAACCGGCAGGTATCCTGATGGTAGCTGGGCGTGTAAGCAGATGATCAACGGGAGAAGGCAGCAACAGGACCCAGTAGGAAATGTACACTCCAGCATACACCGGAAGCGAAAGTAAAGAAAACCAAAGGCAGAAAGCCGGGCACGAAGGAGGGAAAGTAGGAAGGAGGGAGAGAACAGAAGGCGGGGACCTGAGAAGGAACGGGAAGAGTAAGAGAGGTGAAAGAGGAAAGGCTCGAGGAGCAAGAGGAAAACAGCGTGTAGCAAGACCGCGGCCGCGAGGAAAAGCAGCTGACCGTGGAAGGTTGCAACGAGCTGGACCCAGGGAGAGGAGTGGTTAAATACTGCTACGGTCATCCTAGCGGAGAAAGACTAGACCGCTTAGTGAACGTAGCATAAACGTGACGGAAATCAGGAAGTCCGTAAGCGGCAGCGGGGCCAAAGACGCCAGGTGAGAAAGCGGCGCATGACAGCATGCCCCCCGCCAAGGCCCAGGCCACCCGGTTTACCGGGATGTAAACGGTGAAACTTCCGGAGAAGGACAGGAGCATGGATGTGTGCATTTGGTTCCCAAGAGTCCTCAGCATGGGAAAAACCCTTCCAATGCACCAGGTATTCCAGGCGCCCTTTGCGGTACCTGGAGTCCAGCAACCTGGATACTTCATACTCAGGTGTATCAGGTGAGTGAGAGAGAATGGGAAAAGGGCGAGCCCTTAGTGACTGTTCGGCACTCTTCAAAAGAGATGCGTGAAACACTGGGTGAATTCGCCTAAGAGAATGTGGCAGCTTTAGGCGGAAGGCCACTGGATTAATCTTGGCAGTAATGGGATAGGGACCAATAAACCTGGGGGACAGCTTAGACGGGCGAGACCATCTAGGAAGGTATTTGGTGGATAACCACACCTTGGAGCCAACGTCCCAACCAGGTACTACCTGCCGGTGCCGGTCGGCTTGCCTCTTATATGCCTGGAGGCTATCTCTGAGGTTCACCTTAGCTTTGTCTTGGATGTCCCTTATACGGAGTAGTACCTCCTCTACCGCCGGAAGTGCAGGTTTGCAGGAAAAATGGGGAATGATGGCTCGGGGGTGAAATCCATATGAGCAATAGAAAGGAGACATCTTGCTTGCGGAATGACTGGCATTATTATATGCGAACTCCGCCGTCGGCAGCATATCCACCCAGTTGTCTTGTTCCAGATTGGTGTAGCTGCGCAAATATTGTTCCAAGGTAGCGTTTAACCGCTCTGTCTGCCCATTGGTATGGGGATGATAGCCTGATGATAATGCGCGGTGAATATTAAGAGCGGCACATAAGGACTTCCAAAATTTGGAGACGTATTGGCTCCCTCGGTCTGATACTATCTTGTCTGGGAGACCATGGAGTCGAAACACATCTTTAATGAAAACCAATGCCATAGCATCGGCAGTTGGTATACCAGGGAGTGGAGAGAAATGAGCCATCTTGGTGAGGGAGTCGATGGACACCATAATGCATGAACATCCTTGAGACAAAGGTAAGTCCACAATGAAATCAGTAGATACATGACTCCACGGACGCTCCGGGATGGAATCTTGCTGCAGCAAACCTATGGGTTTTTTTGTGTTGTTTTTACTTTGACAGCAGACTCTGCAGGACCTGACGTAACGCTTAACATCTCCCGACAAACTTGGCCAGTAAAAGGCTCTACTGATCAAGTCCAAGGTACTCGCCTGTCCCCTATGGCCTGCCGTCTGATGATCATGGCACCAGGACAATATGTCTTTCTGAAGAGATTTAGATGGTACCCAGATCCTCTGATTCTTCAGGAACAAACCATCCTTTTGAATCATGCCGCGGGGTTCTGGATGTAAAGAGACGGCTTCTTTTATCCGTTGAAACAAGGAGGAGATAGTGGCAACAATGCGGTTTCTGGGAAACAACTTCTCCGGGCAGGATGGGGCAACCTGGGAGGAGAAAGACTTCCTGGACAGGGCATCTGCCAAAGCATTTTGGCTTCCAGGAATATAAGTGATGGTAAAGTCATATTGTGAGAAAAAATGCGCCCATTGGGCTTGTCTGGAATTGATGCACTCCATAGACTGTAGAACTTGTAAATTCTTATGGTCAGTCCGGATTACAAAAGGGTGGCTGCACCCCTGTAGGAGGTGTCTCCAAACTTCACATGCTCTTTTCATGGCCAGAAGTTCACGTTCAATTACGGAATAATTCCGTTGACTAGTAGTGAGAGTCTTAGACAGATACGCTATTGGGTGTTCCGCGTTGTCATGCTCTTGTAGTAGAACAGCTCCTATAGCTGCGGCAGAGGCATCTGTCTCAACGATAAAAGGCTTGTTTTGGTCCGGCTGGCATAGGATGGGAGCGCTGCAGAAGCTCTTCTTCAAGAGTTGAAAGCTCTCTTCAGCCTGAGGGCTCCAGAGGAAAGGCACAGATGTCTTCTTCAACAAGTTTGTAATTGGTAGAACAGTGTTGGAAAAACCTGGCACGAAACGCCTGTAAAAATTAGCCAGGCCCAGGAATCTCTGAACCTCTTTGACTGAGGAAGGAGCCTGCCAATGGAGAATAGCCTCAACCTTCTTTTGATCCATTTGTACTCCTTGTGGTGAGAGGATAAACCCCAAGTAAGGGACCGAAGATGCCCCAAATACACATTTTTCACGTTTGGCCAATAAATGATGTTTCTTAAGGCGCTCCAGGACCTCTGTGAGATGCAGTAGATGCTCCGACATAGACTGTGAAAAAAAAGTATGTCGTCAAGGTAAACTACTACTGAAATAAACAATAAATCTGAGAATATTCGGTCT
The DNA here is from genome assembly GCF_040938575.1 of Ambystoma mexicanum. Taxonomy (NCBI): domain Eukaryota; kingdom Metazoa; phylum Chordata; class Amphibia; order Caudata; family Ambystomatidae; genus Ambystoma; species Ambystoma mexicanum. The sequence goes on along the minus strand of NC_090922.1, from coordinate 1,350,181,051 downwards.
ATGAACCTTTGAAATATTGCTGGAGCATTGACCAGTCCGAAGGGCATAACGTAGCATTCGTACAGACCAAATGGTGTCCTGAAGGCCGTCTTCCATTCATCTCCTGGACTTACTCTGAGTAAGTGATAAGCATTGCGCAGATCCAATTTGGAGAAAACTGTCGCTCCCTGTACTGATTCCAAAATGTCAGGAATGAGGGGCATGGGATATCTGCCCTTGCAAGTTACCTTATTGAGTCCCCTATAATCGATGCATGGCCTGAGGTCCTTGGAATCCCTCTTTGGAATAAAAAATAAGGGAGCACCCGCCGGGGATTTAGAGGGTCTGATGAGACCGTTGCACAAGTTGTCATCCAAATACTTTCGTAAAGCGTCCTTTTCAGTCTTGGATAAGGCAAACATTCGGCCAAATGGCACTAGGGCATTGGGTATCAGCTCAATGGAGCAGTCCTCCGGTCTGTGAGGTGGTAATGCTATGGGGGCGGATTCAGCAAACACCATAGGGTATTCTTCCAATATCTTGTCAATGGAATGCACCCCTATACTCGTGGGGAGAACAGTGGGAGATATTTTTACCTCCTGGTAATGTGCCTCTTTAAAGCAGTGTGTCTGGCAATAACTGGAATTAAAATGCAAACTATTGGACTTCCAGTCGACATGGGGATTATGTTGTCGCAACCAGGTAATCCCCAAGATTAAGGGAAAATGGGCTGCTCGAATGATGTCAAAAGTAATGACTTCTGAATGCTGAAATATAGTTAGAGGAAGGGGTTCGGTAGTCTGAACAATGAGTCCTGAGCTCAAAGGTGTGCCGTCTACTCCTTCTACTTTCTGGCCGTGTCCGCGATCTATCCGTGAAGCCCCTACTTTGTCAACCCAAAGGGTGTCAGCGAAGTTCCCTGCAGCACCGCAATCCAAGAGAGCCAGTGCCTCTACCGGGCTGCCATTGATAGTAACCTTAACCGTTATAACCATCAGGCGGGAATCTTCTGAAGGGTTCGAGGAATCAATAGACATAGTAACGTAGGGACTGGAAGACTGCCCTCGATAACCCGTCCCAACTAGGTTCGAGGGTTTGCGTTCCCCGCCGGTTTCTTGGTAAGTTCAGTACAGTTATGCACCGTGTGGCGATCAGAGGCACAATAGGCACATAGGCCCTGTTCCCTTCTCCTCCTTCTTTCTTCAGGCGTAAGAGAATGGCGAGTAGTGCCGATTTGCATGGGCTCATCGTGAGGTTTGAGCGCTGTTGCAGGTGGTGAGGAGGTCCTTGAAAAGGAGGTACGCGTCTTTCTTCTTTCTTGGCGTCTTTCTTGCATCCTGAACTCCATCTGAAGGGCGGCCGTCATCAGATCCTGCAGGGAAGTAGGCCGAGGAAAATGAGCCATTTCATCTTTTAATTCTTCCCTAAGACCTCGGTGGAACAGAATAAATTGGGACTGCTCAGACCAACCCGTCTCCATGGCCAATCTCTTAAAGGAGGAGATATAAGACAGCACATCAACTTGTCCTTGACGAATGTCCATCAAGTCTTCACCAGCTGCCATTGAGATTTCGGGTCTTTCAAAGGTTTGTTTGACATAATCGATAAAGGCATCGAAATTCTGTAGGACAGGGTCATTTCCGGTTACTAGAGGGGTGGCCCAAGCAAGAGCGTTCCCTGTCATATTAGACACCAGGAATCCAACCTTGGCATGATCAGAGGCGTAGGTGCGGGTTCTGAAAGAAAAATACACCTTGCAAGCGTCAAGAAATTCTTTCAGGGTCTTGGGGGAACCATCGTACTTCCCCGAAGACAAAGGCATAGGAGGCAGATCTGTGTTGGGGGGCTCCCTCACTGCTACCATTTGTTTTAGCAGGTTGTTTTCGGTTTTTATATTTTGCATTTCTAGAGAGAGGCTTTGTACTGCAGCAATTAGTTCCTGCACTTGCTCAGGAGTTGCCATGGTTGTTGTTTGTGGGCGTTGCAAACTGTCAGCACCAACTTCTAATACAGTTGTAGAACCCTTTTTTATCTCTTCAACCTCCTCACCTGTGGAGTCGAAATCCTCCTCAACTGGGCTGAGCGCTCGATGTGCCGTGTAGTCCTTTTCTTTTTTCCGAGGCTGAGCGTGTCTCCCACAAGAGGAAGCCACAGTGAGAGCGTGTAAATGCGCCCTGACCGTGTCCCACTCCCGGGAGGGACAAAAAAGGGGGGAAAAAGCCAGAATAGGCAAAAAACCCCTGGAACCGGCAGGTATCCTGATGGTAGCTGGGCGTGTAAGCAGATGATTAACGGGAGAAGGCAGCAACAGGACCCAGTAGGAAATGTACACTCCAGCATACACCGGAAGCGAAAGTAAAGAAAACCAAAGGCAGAAAGCCGGGCACGAAGGAGGGAAAGTAGGAAGGAGGGAGAGAACAGAAGGCGGGGACCTGAGAAGGAACGGGAAGAGTAAGAGAGGTGAAAGAGGAAAGGCTCGAGGCGCAAGAGGAAAACAGCGTGTAGCAAGACCGCGGCCGCAAGGAAAAGCAGCTGACCGTGGAAGGTTGCAACGCGCTGGACCCAGGGAGAGGAGTGGTTAAATACCGCTACGGTCATCCTAGCGGAGAAAGACTAGACCGCTTAGTGAACGTAGCATAAACGTGACGGAAATCAGGAAGTCCGTAAGCGGCAGCGGGGCCAAAGACGCCAGGTGAGAAAGCGGCGCATGACAGCATGCCCCCCGCCAAGGCCCAGGCCACCCGGTTTACCGGGATGTGAACGGTGAAACTTCCGGAGAAGGACAGGAGCATGGATGTGTGCATTTGGTTCCCAAGAGTCCTCAGCATGGGAAAAACCCTTCCAATGCACCAGGTATTCCAGGCGCCCTTTGCGGTACCTGGAGTCCAGCAACCTGGATACTTCATACTCAGGTGTATCAGGTGAGTGAGAGAGAATGGGAAAAGGGCGAGCCCTTAGTGACTGTTCAGCACTCTTCAAAAGAGATGCGTGAAACACTGGGTGAATTCGCCTAAGAGAATGTGGCAGCTTTAGGCGGAAGGCCACTGGATTAATCTTGGCAGTAATGGGATAGGGACCAATAAACCTGGGGGACAGCTTAGACGGGCGAGACCATCTAGGAAGGTATTTGGTGGATAACCACACCTTGGAGCCAACGTCCCAACCAGGTACTACCTGCCGGTGCCGGTCGGCTTGCCTCTTATATGCCTGGAGGCTATTTCTGAGGTTCACCTTAGCTTTGTCTTGGATGTCCCTTATACGGAGTAGTACCTCCTCTACCGCCGGAAGTGCAGGTTTGCAGGAAAAATGGGGAATGATGGCTTGGGGGTGAAATCCATATGAGCAATAGAAAGGAGACATCTTGCTTGCGGAATGACTGGCATTATTATATGCGAACTCCGCCGTCGGCAGCATATCCACCCAGTTGTCTTGTTCCAGATTGGTGTAGCTGCGCAAATATTGTTCCAAGGTAGCGTTTAACCGCTCTGTCTGCCCATTGGTATGGGTATGATAGCCTGATGATAATGCGCGGTGAATATTAAGAGCGGCACATAAGGACTTCCAAAATTTGGAGACGTATTGGCTCCCTCGGTCTGATACTATCTTGTCTGGGAGACCATGGAGTCGAAACACATCTTTAATGAAAACCAATGCCATAGCATCGGCAGTTGGTATGCCAGGGAGTGGAGAGAAATGAGCCATCTTGGTGAGGGAGTCGATGGACACCATTATGCATGAACATCCTTGAGACAAAGGTAAGTCCACAATGAAATCAGTAGATACATGACTCCACGGACGCTCCGGGATGGAATCTTGCTGCAGCAAACCTATGGGTTTTTTTGTGTTGTTTTTACTTTGACAGCAGACTCTGCAGGACCTGACGTAACGCTTAACATCTCCCGACAAACTTGGCCAGTAAAAGGCTCTACTGATCAAGTCCAAGGTACTCGCCTGTCCCCTATGGCCTGCCGTCTGATGATCATGGCACCAGGACAATATGTCTTTCTGAAGAGATTTAGATGGTACCCAGATCCTCTGATTCTTCAGGAACAAACCATCCTTTTGAATCATGCCGCGGGGTTCTGGATGTAAAGAGACGGCTTCTTTTATCCGTTGAAACAAGGAGGAGATAGTGGCAACAATGCGGTTTCTGGGAAACAACTTCTCCGGGCAGGATGGGGCAACCTGGGAGGAGAAAGACTTCCTGGACAGGGCATCTGCCAAAGCATTTTGGCTTCCAGGAATATAAGTGATGGTAAAGTCATATTGTGAGAAAAAATGCGCCCATTGGGCTTGTCTGGAATTGATGCACTCCATAGACTGTAGAACTTGTAAATTCTTATGGTCAGTCCGGATTACAAAAGGGTGGCTGCACCCCTGTAGGAGGTGTCTCCAAACTTCACATGCTCTTTTCATGGCCAGAAGTTCACGTTCAATTACGGAATAATTCCGTTGACTAGTAGTGAGAGTCTTAGACAGATACGCTATTGGGTGTTCCGCGTTGTCATGCTCTTGTAGTAGAACAGCTCCTATAGCTGCGGCAGAGGCATCTGTCTCAACGATAAAAGGCTTGTTTTGGTCCGGCTGGCATAGGATGGGAGCGCTGCAGAAGCTCTTCTTCAAGAGTTGAAAGCTCTCTTCAGCCTGAGGGCTCCAGAGGAAAGGCACAGATGTCTTCTTCAACAAGTTTGTAATTGGTAGAACAGTGTTGGAAAAACCTGGCACGAAACGCCTGTAAAAATTAGCCAGGCCCAGGAATCTCTGAACCTCTTTGACTGAGGAAGGAGCCTGCCAATGGAGAATAGCCTCGACCTTCTTTTGATCCATTTGTACTCCTTGTGGTGAGAGGATAAACCCCAAGTAAGGGACCGAAGATGCCCCAAATACACATTTTTCACGTTTGGCCAATAAATGATGTTTCTTAAGGCGCTCCAGGACCTCTGTGAGATGCAGTAGATGCCCCGACATAGACTGTGAAAAAACAAGTATGTCGTCAAGGTAAACTACTACTGAAATAAACAATAAATCTGAGAATATTCGGTCTATGAACCTTTGAAATATTGCTGGAGCATTGACCAGTCCAAAGGGCATAACGTAGTATTCGTACAGACCAAATGGTGTCCTGAAGGCCGTCTTCCATTCATCTCCTGGACTTACTCTGAGTAAGTGATAAGCATTGCGCAGATCCAATTTGGAGAAAACTGTCGCTCCCTGTACTGATTCCAAAATGTCAGGAATTGAGGGGCATGGGATATCTGTCCTTGCAAGTTACCTTATTGAGTCCCCTATAATCGATGCATGGCCTGAGGTCCTTGGAATCCCTCTTTGGAATAAAAAATAAGGGAGCACCCGCCGGGGATTTAGAGGGTCTGATGAGACCGTTGCACAAGTTGTCATCCAAATACTTTCGTAAAGCGTCCTTTTCAGTCTTGGATAAGGCAAACATTCGGCCAAATGGCACTAGGGCATTGGGTATCAGCTCAATGGAGCAGTCCTCCGGTCTGTGAGGTGGTAATGCTATGGGGGCGGATTCAGCAAACACCATAGGGTATTCTTCCAATATCTTGTCAATGGAATGCACCCCTATACTCGTGGGGAGAACAGTGGGAGATGTTTTTACCTCCTGGTAATGTGCCTCTTTAAAGCAGTGTGTCTGGCAATAACTGGAATTAAAATGCAAACTATTGGACTTCCAGTCGACATGGGGATTATGTTGTCGCAACCAGGTAATCCCCAAGATTAAGGGAAAATGGGCTGCTCGAATGATGTCAAAAGTAATGACTTCTGAATGCTGAAATATAGTTAGAGGAAGGGGTTCGGTAGTCTGAACAATGAGTCCTGAGCTCAAAGGTGTGCCGTCTACTCCTTCTACTTTCTGGCCGTGTCCGCGATCTATCCGTGAAGCCCCTACTTTGTCAACCCAAAGGGTGTCAGCGAAGTTCCCTGCGGCACCGCAATCCAAGAGAGCCAGCGCCTCTACCGGGCTGCCATTGATAGTAACCTTAACCGTTATAACCATCAGGCGGGAATCTTCTGAAGGGTTCGAGGAATCAATAGACATAGTAACGTAGGGACTGGAAGACTGCCCTCAATAACCCGTCCCAACTAGGTTCGAGGGTTTGCGTTTTCCGCCGATTTCTTGGTAAGTTCAGTACAGTTATGCACCGTGTGGCGATCAGAGGCACAATAGGCACATAGGCCCTGTTCCCTTCTCCTCCTTCTTTCTTCAGGCGTAAGAGAACGGCGAGTAGTGCCGATTTGCATGGGCTCATCGTGAGGTTTGAGCGCTGTTGCAGGTGGTGAGGAGGTCCTTGAAAAGGAGGTACGCGTCTTTCTTCTTTCTTGGCGTCTTTCTTGCATCCTGAACTCCATCTGAAGGGCGGCCGTCATCAGATCCTGCAGGGAAGTAGGCCGAGGAAAATGAGCCATTTCATCTTTTAATTCTTCCCTAAGACCTCGGTGGAACAGAATAAATTGGGACTGCCCGACCAACCCGTCTCCATGGCCAATCTCTTAAAGGAGGAGATATAAGACAGCACATCAACTTGTCCTTGCCGAATGTCCATCAAGTCTTCACCAGCTGCCATTGAGATTTCGGGTCTTTCAAAGGTTTGTTTGACATAATCGATAAAGGCATCGAAATTCTGTAGGACAGGGTCATTTCCGGTTACTAGAGGGGTGGCCCAAGCAAGAGCGTTCCCTGTCATATTAGACACCAGGAATCCAACCTTGGCATGATCAGAGGCGTAGGTGCGGGTTCTGAAAGAAAAATACACCTTGCAAGCGTCAAGAAATTCTTTCAGGGTCTTGGGGGAACCATCGTACTTCCCCGAAGACAAAGGCATAGGAGGCAGATCTGTGTTGGGGGGCTCCCTCACTGCTACCATTTGTTTTAGCAGGTTGTTTTCGGTTTTTATATTTTGCATTTCTAGAGAGAGGCTTTGTACTGCAGCAATTAGTTCCTGCACTTGCTCAGGAGTTGCCATGGTTGTTGTTTGTGGGCGTTGCAAACTGTCAGCACCAACTTCTAATACAGTTGTAGAACCCTTTTTTATCTCTTCAACCTCCTCACCTGTGGAGTCGAAATCCTCCTCAACTGGGCTGAGCGCTCGATGTGCCGTGTAGTCCTTTTCTTTTTTCCGAGGCTGAGCGTGTCTCCCACAAGAGGAAGCCACAGTGAGAGCGTGTAAATGCGCCCTGACCGTGTCCCACTCCCGGGAGGGACAAAAAAGGGGGAAAAAAGCCAGAATAGGCAAAAAACCCCTGGAACCGGCAGGTATCCTGATGGTAGCTGGGCGTGTAAGCAGATGATTAACGGGAGAAGGCAGCAACAGGACCCAGTAGGAAATGTACACTCCAGCATACACCGGAAGCGAAAGTAAACAAAACCAAAGGCAGAAAGCCGGGCACGAAGGAGGGAGAGAACAGAAGGCGGGGACCTGAGAAGGAACGGGAAGAGTAAGAGAGGTGAAAGAGGAAAGGCTCGAGGAGCAAGAGGAAAACAGCGTGTAGCAAGACCGCGGCCGCGAGGAAAAGCAGCTGACCGTGGAAGGTTGCAACGCGCTGGACCCAGGGAGAGGAGTGGTTAAATACCGCTACTGTCATCCTAGCGGAGAAAGACTAGACCGCTTAGTGAACGTAGCATCAACGTGACGGAAATCAGGAAGTCCGTAAGCGCCAGCGGGGCCAAAGACGCCAGGTGAGAAAGCGGCGCATGACAGATCCCTTGAGCCCTTTGCCATAAGAACTGACCATCGTAATTTGCGGGTGCTACAACAGATGGAGTGCACCAACGCTAGACATGCTAGGTGGGCATATTATTTTTCTCAATTTGACTTCTACCTTACATATCTACCAGGTTCTCAAAACATCTTGGCAGACGCCTTGCCTAGAAGCTGGGAAGTTTCTTCTGAGACACAGTCCAGTAACGAGCTGCTACTTGCCAACAAGAAATTTGTCTCAGTGGTTTCTAGTTTTCTGCAGGCAATACAAGAGGAAATTCAGCGCAGCAACCGTGTAGACCCTAATCTCCTTCTCAAAGACGGACTATTATATCACGACTCAGCTTTATTCATCCCAACACATAATCTGAGGACGCAGGTGCTGAGGTGGTGCCATGAGTCTCCCCTGGCAGGACATAAGGGTCTGAGGAATATGACGGAATTGGTGAAGAGACTTTTCTGGTGGTCAACCTTGTCTCAAGATGTCAAACAATACGTGTTCTCGTGTCCGGTATGTGCTGTGAACAAACCCCAAACTGGTAGACCTTTGGGTCTGTTGCAACAACCGAAGGTACCCTCTCAGCCTTGGGAACACGTGTCTACTGACTTTATAGTGGATTTGCCACCCTCGGAAGGTCATAGAACCATTATGGTCACTGTGGATTCCTTTAGTAAGATGGCCCACTTTATTGCACTTGCAGGACTCCCAACAGCTCCAGAAATGGCAACAGTATTCCTTCGTGAAATAGTTCGACTGCATGGGTTACCCAAAACAGTACTTTCCGACCGAGGGTCGCAGTTTACATCACGATTCTGGGCTTCCTTGTGTAAACAATTAGGAATACAGAGAGCACTATCATCGGGATTCCATCCACAAAGTAATGGCCAGACTGAGAGACTGAATGCCACCCTCGAACAATACCTCAGAAGTTTTTGTAACAGGGAGCAAGACAACTGGACTTCCTTGTTACCCTTGGCAGAATTTTCGTATAATAACACATATCATTCTGCCATAAAGATGAGTCCGTTTTTGTGCACCTATGGATTCCACCCTTCCCATGTACCAGGCCTTCGGAAAAACTGTTCAGACTCTCCCACTGTGGACAGTTTATTGGAAGCAATTCGATCCACCCAAAAGATGGCCCTGAAGGCATTGGAGGACAGCCGCAAGAATACAAAAGAGTGGGAAGATCGACATAGACGAAGTAACCCGGAATGAACACCCGGCACACTGGTTTGGCTTTCGACCAAATACCTACCTAGATGGTTACACCTTGGCAAATTTGCTCCCAAATACCTGGGTCCCTACTCAATAATCAAACAAGTTAACCCAGTAGCATACCGTCTTCGACTCCCCCAGAAGATGAAGAGGATTCATCCAGTGTTTCATACTTCCCTGTTAAAGCCTTATGTGCCGGATCCCTACCAAAGACCCAGAATCCAACCAAAGATACCTCCTGTCTCTGAGCCTGAGGAATATGAAGTGTCTCATGTGGTGGACTCCAGATATTACCGGGGGTCCCTACAATATCTGATCCATTGGAAGGGATACTCAGTGGCGGAACGTACCTGGGAACCCTGTCATCATATCCATGCACCTCGTCTGTTGCGAATGTTCCACAGGAAACACCCTGGCAAGCCGGGGGGAACCCCGAGGAGAAGAGGTCATACTGTTATGTTCCGGCCATGGAAGGTTTGGCAAAGATGGTCCCTTTCCCGACTTAGGTGAGCGATCTACGACTAGAACCGTTTCGCACGGTCTAGTCTTCTTCCAAGATGGCCGTCCCCAGTCAGCGTTACTATAACAACGCACTGAAACCTACGTTCAGTGCGTTGTATCACTCCCACTTCCTGTTTTTGACTTCGTTACTCTGGTTCGAGTCGCCTTCAGTTCGCTCTTGTTCCTGGTCCTTCTTGCGGGAGTTTCCCCGGCTTCCGCCCTTCCTCTCTCTGCTCCTCTCCGCCCGGTTCCATTCCTTTCCTTCTTTCCTCGCTCCCACTCTCTCTCTTCCGGCTTTCGGTTGAGTGCACTCCTTCCGCCCGACTCCGACTCCCAGTGCCAACTCGAATCGGGTTGCATTATCCCTTTACTTTCCTGTGCCCCTGCACACTCTAAAGCTGCCCTTGGCGCTCTGTTCTGTCTTCCTCTTCCTTCTGCTTTTCTCTATTTACCATTACCTTCCCCTGGTATTGGATAATATCTACGGCCTGCAGAATTTCACCACCGGAAAGATCAAGCTCCAAGTTCAGCCTGTGTGCTTCAGGGTTTTTTGGTGCCGCAGAAGCTTTTTCCCTGAATACTCGGACGGGCTTACTGGGGGTCCCACTTGGCGAGGAGTTCCTCAGTTGCCAAGGTGGCCTCCAGTGGAGCCCGTCCCTACCTCCACGATAAGAAGGTCAAGGGCCAAGGAAAGAAGACTCAGACGACCACTACTAGAGGAAGTAGAGGGTCCTCAAGAACTTTGAACACATCCTCAGAAACCTCAGGTGAGGAGGGGTCACGGGAGAGAGACCTAGCCGTTAGCAATCTTGACAGGAACAGACTCGACTTCTGTGGGTTGATTGTTATACCTGACAAGGCTGCATAGCACTCCATCACATCCAGGATGGTTTGCAACTTCCTCCCGGGATGCTGCATGTACAGGAGCATGTCATCTGCATACAATGAAATCAGATGCCGTCCTCCTGGTGTGACTATTCCAGCCTCCCCATATTCTTCACGTAAATAGACCGCCAATGGATCTAACGTTAACATGAAAAGCATCGGGGACCACGGACATCCCTGCCTCGTGCCCTTGCATAATTGCCATTGTTCTGAGATGAATGGGTCCGCTTTGACCCTCACTATTGGTTCAGTATACAGCAGCCGCACCCATTTGATGTACATGGGTCCAATACCGAACCTCTCTAACAACGCTAATAGCCAAGGCCATCTGACTTAGTCAAACACCTTAACTGCATCCAGTGACGCCATAGCCAATTGTTGTGTATCTCCTTGGGTATAATCTATTATGTGGTGTAATCTTCTCAGGTTATTCGTGATACTTCTGTGTGGGACATATCCTGTTTGGTCCGAATGAATTAGGTTGGCTATGGCCGGCTTAAGTCTGTTTGCCATTAAAGCTGTAAGAATCTTCCCATCCTGATTCAGTAATGATAGGGGCCTATATGAGCCACAGTCCGTAACCGGTTTGTTTGGTTTAAGAAGGGGGACAATAAGCGACTCCCTCAAGGACCCGGGCAGCCTGCCTGTGTCCAGTGCCTAGTTCAACATCGCTAACGGTGGAGCTAGGACTTCCGCCCTATATTCTTTATAGAATTCACTGGAAAGCCCATCCGTTCCTGGGACTTTGCCCGTCGGTAGTTCCTTAATCACATAGGGCCTCATTAGGACCCAGGCGGTAAGGGGTTTACGGCGGCGTAAACAGCGCCGACCCTTACCGCCTGATTCCGAGGTCCCTTAGCGCCATGGAGGATTTAACAACTGCTTTTAGCAGGTGTTAAAATCCATGGCGCTAAGGGACCTTGTTGTTAATTACGCCACCGTAATTTACGGTGGCGTAATTAATGCCTTCCCCACTCCCATTATGCCCTATGGGGCAAAAATGGGAATGGGGAAGGGTAAATGGGTTAATGGGGACTTACCGCCCCACCAACCTCGGAATGGGGCGGTAAATCCGCCAACCACCATGGCGTAAACATAGTTTACGCCATGGTGGTAAAGGTATGACCCAGGCGGTAACTTACCGCCTGGGTCGTAACTTTGGCCCATACTCTAGTCCTTCTATATTAATGGGAACTTCCAACCTGTCTCTCTCATCTGTGTTTAGCTTGGGGAGACTAATCTCTGACAATGCTTCTTCTATCTCTGATTTGTGGCACTCTGAGGTTTCTTCGTACAGCTGCTTGTAATAATCATAAAAACATTTGTTCATCCTGGCACCTACATCTCACATAATTCTCTGTCACGTCCCTCAATCGCTCTGATGGTCTTGCATTTACTCACATTTCTGTAAAGCCAGGCTAACAGGCAACCAGGCTTGCCCCCCTCTGCATGCTGTCTCTCCACATATTTCCTGTAGTTCAGTTTGCTTAGCCTAGTCCAGTGTTCTTGACATTCCTGCAGCAGGCGGGACACCAGCCTCCTCTGAGGACCGATCCCCTGATTGCTCTATGGTTTCTAGTCTACCTTCTGCTTTTTGTAGATATCGTGTGATGACGTCTTGCATCCCTTTTGACTGTGCTATGGCCGCCCCTCTCACCACTACTTTAAAGGCCTCCCACAGTGTACCTGCAGAATCTACTCTGCCTGTATTGTGCTCGAAACATTCTTTCACCTCTTTCCTCAGTGTTAGGCAGAAACCTGTGCAGTTCCCTTAGGGAACACTGCAAAAGATTTAAGACTACAGGTGTTGGCAGTAAACCCACTTGGTAGCAGCCTGTACCACCCAGATTTACCTGGTAGCTGTGGCTGAGCAGTCAGACTTCCCTCAAGAAGAGTTAGACAGTATGCAAAGTATACACAATAGGTACCCAGATACAATAATACAAGCAAACACTGACCAGAGCTTTGGTATCAAAGTATATAATTATTTATTTAAAAACACACGGTTTGAAACACTCCAGCACTCTTGTTGTAAAATATTCTAAACACTGTTACTATTGTAATATGTACACCCCTTTTTTCCTTATCAGATAAGTCACAGTAAACACCACTTATTTTCATACAGAGGTGAGCGCTTAACTAGATGGCACTCCAATAAGTTTGTGAGAAAGGGAGGGAAAAAGACAGAATATGGAAAGGTACACCACTCTAAGATTCAGGAACACTGTTAGCAAGGCAGAAGAGCAAAAAGTCACTGGTGAGCCAAAGTCCAAAGGCTGGGCCCACTCTTAGAGAGAGCAGAGCACAAATGCGCCCAAGATCACACAGTTACACTAGGCTTTGAAAGTCTTGCAGAGGGTTCAAAAAGAGTTTAGAGAGGCTTAGGAAAGTTTAGCCAGGGTATCCTAGGCTAACCCAGGTTCGAAAGCCGGGGACTAAATCTACCCCGTACAGTCGGTAGCAAGGGAAGCCAGGCAGGACACGGTACCTTAAATGGGAAGGATCCTCCAGCGGTGGCAGTTGTTCCTGGTAGTGGGTGCAAGTTGCGTCGTCGTCCAGGGGAAGAGAAGATCTCGACTTGGAGGAAAGATGAAGGTCGTTGCACTACCAGGGAAGAAACCAGCCGCAGAGTTTTCCGGTTAAAGGTGGTACCTTTGTTTCGCGGTCGTGGTAAAACGTGGTATCCCGGTTGCCGGGGTGCTTGGCACAGGCAAGGCGGCCATGAGGTACGTCGGGAAGGTGAAAAGACGGTGAAACTGGTTATCCCCACCAGTCAAAGGAAGTAGACTCTCCGGCGGGAGATCTCCTCTGTCGTTGGGAAAAGTGGTGAGACGGTCCAGCAGGGCTCCACCGGAGGTGGTGTTGTGGCAGGTCGGCTCAGCTTCTCCCTCGTCGGATTCTTAGGTCCTGTGGCGACTTCTGAAGTTCCAGTCCCCAAAGCCCTGCTTTTATGCAGAAAACCCCCATTCACTCAGCCTAGCTGTCACTCAAACATGCTAAGTGGTGAGCCGACCGGCTCACCACTTGGGCCAATCAGGACGGAGAGCGACATGAGTTGCCTAGGCAACTCAGTCCAGGGTGCCTAAATCCCCCTCCACCTCTCCTAAGTACCCCAGACAGAGTGGCACCACTTTGGAGGGCTTCTGTGGAGAAGCCCGCCAAAAAGTGGAACAAAGGGCTCGACTTGGGTTGGAGTCGCAGAAGAGAACACAAACGCCATTTTAGAATCAAGTTTTGGCAAAAAATACCAACCGGAGAATTAATATTAATTAAATAAACCAGCGGCATGTTCGAGGCTACCGTAAATAATTAAATAAAGATAGTAGCCTAAAACAATGGGAAATCCCATAGGAAAATATTCGCGGTTGAATATAAAAAGTAGTATCCACTGCCACCAGCCAAAACTCGATCAGGGGGGACGGAGACGTGCCCCCTCGACTAACAGACCCTGGGGTAATCGAATCGCCCCAGCCAGTACGTCCACAATATGATGGTTTGTACTGGTTCTGTTCAGAATTTAAGACTAGTAAAGTCAATGGTGACTTTACATGCCCTGGGAGACAGTAGTCAGTCCCAGGGTATGGAGTCTATACTGGGGGGTCACTATGACACCCCTGTGTCACAGCACTGAGGGTGCTGTGTAACACATATTACAAAAACACATGAAGCCCTATAGAGTAAAAAAACCCACAGCCCATTAAACACATCTAGATTCAAAGAAACACACTCAAGTCATGCCCAAGAGTGAGGGTAAAAGAGTCTCACTCTTAGCAGGAGAAAAAAAAATAAACCCCAAAAATCCAGCAAAGCTGCTGGGGGACTCAATAGATTAGGAAATTCTGCCTAAACAGAGAACACTCAGATTTTCCTGAAACCCTGTATCCTTAAGTGCCTCAATCCTCAGTCTCCAAGTCGGAATCCTAGCTCAGGGAGAAAGGAACTGCCAGGTAATCAACAGCGGGGCATGGTCCGAGAGGACTCTTGCTTTATAATTTTCCCTTATGAACTCTCCCAGGGTTTCTTCTCCCGCAAACACCTAATCTAACCTCGTATAGAGGTTCTTGGGAGCCGTATAATGAGAGTATCCTCTGTCTTGCGGGAACATTGTTCTCCATACATCAACCAGCTTAAATGCATGTAACAACGTGTTTAAAGCTTTAGCTGAGGGAGCTGGATGCGTGAATTTGCCATCCGATCTATCCATTGCCGGATTCAACGTAGTTAAAATCACCCCTGATCTCAATGCACCATCCCTATACAAGCTTATCTTAGGATATAGGGATCTGAAATACTCTGCTGTATCCTGATTTGGTGCATACGTATTGATAACATACATTTCCCTATTTTCCACTATTCCCCTTAGTACTATCGTCCTACCATCGGTGTCCAGGATGGTCTGGATGACCCTGAATGGGACAGACAGTGCCACCCATATTAGTACCCCTCTGGCATATGCTGAATATGTTGAGACCAAGGTCACTTCGCCCCATTTCCATGCTAAAGTATTGCATTTCCTTTATAAGATGAGTTTCTTACAGTAAAATATATCTATTTTCTGGCGTCTCAAATATGCCATTATCCTATTTCTCTTGATGTAGCGTTTCAGGCCCCTGACGTTCCAGGTTACTAACTTAAGTTCCCCCATCCCATCCAGTGAGTCCCACCCTTATTCTCCTCTTGTTGCATTCGCTGTCCCTCCCTGAGGCCAACTCCCCTCTAACTACCTCAACTCCCTTCCCGCCCCACTTACCAACCATTGCCCAGCTTCTTAATCGGTGCTCAGGCATTCCCATGTCTCACCCTTATCCCAGGCACTTGTGCCGGTGGGCAGGGCGCAGCAGGAGGATACGTAACTGCTATTATCCTAACTAATCTTATCTAGTATGAGGTATAGCCTAATTTCTCTTTGTTCGGTCCTCGTGAGGCTCGACACTAGTGGTTCCTGCTTATTGAACATTCTTGTAACGGCTCCTTTATCTTCCCTCCATTACAGCTGTGCTTGACAATTTCTTATGGACATATGTCCGCATAATTCTTTGTTAAGCGTTTCTATGCCATATGCTATTGTCGCCATTTGTCTGATCTTCTGCCTCGTTCATCAGGTTCACTTCATCTATCCATTTAATCGCCTCTTCAGGTGTCTGGGTATAGCAGAAAGTACTTGATGTTTGCATCCCGCAATTTCCTCTTGACTGTCGTATAGCTCATTCTCTGTTTTTGTACCAAAAATGTATAGTCCGGGTATACCGTGATGTTAGCCGATGCCCTTTGGATTGTGCTCCCGTTGCAAAAATGTTCGAGGATTTTCTCTCTGTCCTTGTAGTTGAGTATTCGGGCTATTAGCGGCTGAGGTTGAGCTACGGGTGGCGGCCTTTTTGTCAGAGCCCTGTGCGCTCGCTCCACTGTGAAGCCTTGCCTGAGGGTCCCCGGGCCTATTTCCTGCAGCAGCATAGTCTCAATGAATTCTGTCGGGTTTGCACCCTCCGCTCTTTCTGGAAGTCCAATAATTTGCACATTGTTCCTCCTTGCACGACCTTCTGTTTCCTCCGCCCTGGTCTCCAGGTTCTGTGCTTGTTGTTGCAACACAGAGACTTCTTTGGTATTCTCACTGCAATTATTTTTATTCGTTTGCACCTCCTTTTCCAGTATACCTGTGCATTCTGCCAACAATCTCACATCTTGCCTCAGTAGGTTTACATCGATACTGATTGCGTCAATCTTGAACTCCAGTGAGGCCTTTAAACTGCAATGGCTTCCAAAATGTTCTGGTCTGCGCTCCCGGGGCTTCTGCGCATTGGGTCTCTGCAGTCATTGTCTTCATGTTTTCCAGTGATTGAGCAAGTTTAGCAAACTTATCTATAGACGATTGTCTTTGCTTTTGTTGGCTTTGGATGACATGGCTGCTTGAGCAGTGTCACTACGCTTTTCGGTTTCTCTGCGAATCGGAGGACTATCCACCCTCGGGGGAGGTTCACTCTGTGTGGGCGTACGTTGCTCTTCTTCAAAGATCAATGTCCTTCGTGTCACCTGCAGTGGTCGCTGGCAGTCACTACAATGCTTGCCAGTTGTTTGTTGCCTCAATGCCCTGGTATGAGTGCTGAGTCCCTTCTTGCCTGTGTTACAGCTTTGCTTCATGATCTGTCTGCAATTTATCTCTCTTCTCACTTTTGGCATGTGGTGGGACTGCACCACTTGGTCGGGCCCCCCGTTGGGTCATGTATTACTTTGGGCCGGGGACTTCCCTTCCTCTCCAGGTATTGCAGGATCCTGCTGACATGCAATCGCTCATCTCCTGCTTTCTGTTGCATCCCGGGTAGCCAGCAATGTGGTGCGCTGTGTCGTTGCTCTCAGTTTGGGTCCAGGATCGCCCTTTATCAGTCCCAATCCACTACCACACTAGCTCTTTATAGTGTCTATCACCGTACTCTGGGATGCACCTTTAATTGTTATTACCAGTGTTGAGTCATCCCCTGCATGCACAGGGGCTGTGCCATCCTAGCTTGAGCTGTGGGTTTCTGTAAGCCCAAAGTCCCTTTCACACAGAAGGGAGGATTTCTCCACCAGAACCAGCTTGCCCTCCTCACTAGTCTACCTGTCCAGCACACCGTCCCATAGGCTCTCGTCGTTTGTCGATCCCCAACCTATGCCCGCCTGTGCTTGCACCAGGCTCACCTTGTGTCTAGAGGTTTAGGGGACGCAGGCCTCGTTGTTTCTCCTCGGTCTCTCTTACCATTCCAGGGTCACACCCTGCACCGCAAATTCTACAGATCTGGCCTTCACTTGGAGACCGTAGCCGACCAGCAGTGCTTGTGTGTCCCTGTCCCTGCGCCCGGCTGTAGGCTGGAGCACTTGCAGACTCCTTACTGGAAAACAGATGAGTATTCTATTGATTCTGCTAATTTGCCAGTGTCTGTGCTGCAGGGGCTAGGTGGGCGGCTATCCACTCTCATGGCCTTTTCAGCATTGTGGCTTTCCTTGCTTGCACAATGCAAATTGTGCCTTTGATACTGCTGATTTTGCCAGTTTCTGTGCTGCAGGGGCTAGGTGGGCGGGCTATTCACTCTCAGGGCCTTTTCAGTGTTGTGGCTTTCTTTGCTTGCGCAATGGAATATGTGCAGGTCTGTTCCAGGGACTTACGTTTATACGTTCAACCACCATATGCCTTGGTTATGGCCGAGCGTTTTCTTGTGCAACCGGTCTCTTGCCATAGTCTTCTCTCCCTCTGGGCTATCCGTGTCTCCTCATCCATTGACGTTGCTTTGTACCCCAGGTCTGTGCTGGAGGGAAGATGCCTTTGCACTCCTCGTTGTGGCAGGGGCGGCAGGTACCAACCCACTCCCGCGGCTGTGTACACTTTCGCTCTGCTCGTCTGGAGCCTCTGAATGTACGCCGCCTGCGTCTTCCCCTGTGAAGTCACAGCCGGGACTTTTTCAGTCCATACACATCTCGGACCAGTGCGGTCACCACCGGGACCTTTTCAGTCCACCCACGTCACAGAATGGACCTTGCCTGGGACTGCTGTCCATCTCCAGCACTCCGGATCCTCCGTGCTGGGATTTCGTTCGGGGCTCGCAGGCAACAGTGTAGCATCTTTTCTGTCCTCTGACGCTGCTCCTAGTAGCATAATTGTGCTGCGCACTACATCGCTAGTGTACAACAGCATTCCCTCGGAGCAGTCTGCTTCTAACGCGGTGGTCAGTCATAATCCCGAATTCAGAATCCCGAAAAAAAAATCTCGAATAAAAAAGGCCGAAAAAAAAATATCGAATTTTCATATATTTTTTTTGGCTCTAGTTATATAATTTAAATAAGTAAAAAAAAAAAAAAAGGGGGGGGTTGTGGCGTAACCCCCCCATTTCGAACAAAAAACGTCATAAAAAAAAATTCGATATTTTTTTTTTCGGCCTTTTTTATTTGAGATTTTTTTTTCGGGATTTCTAAATTCGGGATTATGACTATAAACCTTCTAACACACAGCAGCCAGCTGATTGTGCTTTGGCTCACAGTGAATAGCCGTGGGTCCGCTGGGCAAGTTTTATTCCAGGATCTTACTATCTTCACTTTCATTTCATCTGTAGCGCCCGCCATCTTGTCACCAACCTTCTTCATCAGAACGCTTGCTTAGAGCTAGTCACGCTCGGTCTTCACTTCATCCGTTGTACCTGCACACGTTCTCCTGAAAGCACACTTGCTTCATAAGTCGTCTCTACAAATTTGGCACTTAAACGCTCATATTAGAAAACAAATACAGCTTGGATCATGTAGGATCTGCAGGAGCACCGGGAACTCCGTCCTACAAATGGCTCCTTGGCCACACCCCCAAAAGTACATCAATATATTATGGATATCCATAATGCATTATTATGGACATTTGTAATTGGGGTAGTATTGATTTGAGGTATTAGAGGCTCGTCAAGTCTAAAATTGAGAAAGGATTACAATATCGTTAGAAATGATTAATAAAAACGGGCAAAGTGTCAATACAAGTTATGTAATAAGAGAGGCAGAAGAAACTTGGAATCGGACGGAAAGATTATATGTTATGTGGTATCCCATTCCTTGCTGTCAGGTGTTTGCTTTGATTACAGTTGTATTAAATTAAATGCAAGGTCACAGGACCGGGATCAACCAATATCAGGCATGTTTGTTTGAACCTCTATGCTTCTTCTGGGATTCCTGGCCAAAAACGCCTGCTACAGCATAACTCATTCTCCAGCACTGAGCTTAGCTGGATTCACATGCTTTGAATATTCCCTGTCTTAAGTCTTGGAATCATCAGTAATAATTTAACAATAGTTAAAACAAAACAAAAACAGTCATATTGCATAGCTTATCCACCTTAGTTTGGCCATTGCACACTTAGTCAAGGAGGTTGTAGTTGCCAAACTTCTGTGGAGGCCATTTTCATTTGGGTTGATGTTTGATTACCCTATGTTATCTGCTTTTTCAACTGAAATGAAGTTACCAAATATGACATATATTTTCTATATCTTTTAGATGCTTTGCTGACAATTGCAGGTCCATGGATATAGGATACTGAAATCTGCATGTTTTCTCGACCAAGGAGCCTCTCTGTTCAGTTTCAAATTGAAACAGCTTTAAATTCTCTGGGAATGGATTCAGACAAGATAAAAGACATTCACAGAGGATTCCTGTGTTCTCCTGTTAAGGAGAATTCTCAAGAATGTGCTAATTTCCCTTACCTTTTGAGACCCCCAGCAACTTTGCTGGATTTCTGGGATTTGATTTTTTACCTGGGAAGAGTGTGAGCCTTTTTTTCCCACTCTTCCATCTATTTTGATGTTATGTTATGTTACTTTGTATTTATATAGCGCCTTATGTACCAATCGTATGGTCTCAAGGCACTGGTAGGTTGAACGCCCTCGGGAACCGAAGTTCAGGTCAGTAGAGAGAATAGAGAGAGACAAAAGGTGCGTGTGAGCACCGGATATGTGTGCAGCTGGTGTGGCATTCGTGTGATAGCTGCTTCTTAGCGGTAGGTGTGGATGTTGAGAGATCAAGAGTATGTGTTCATTCTGGCAGGTTGTTATCCAGACTGATTTTGGCTGCGTTAGGCCTGAGGAGAACGCCTAGGCTGGAGGGTGTGTAACCAGCAGTGTTTAGTTAGGGTGATGGGTTTTATGAGGCAATGATGGTATGAGAACAGCTATACCGAATGGTGTCATAGTATCGCTGTGTTCTATTTCAGTGGCGGTGTAAAGAAGAGAGTAAGCGTGCAGATGTGGAAGTGCCCCTTGCTACCTTTGGCTCCACCCACGGTTGCCTGTTCAGCGTACATCTTCCCTACTCACGCGCACCACGCGCGCACACCCGGAAGTGCCCCTTGCTACCTTTGGCTCCACCCACGGTTGCCTGTTCAGCGTACATCTTCCCTACTCACGCGCACTGCGCGCGCGCACCTGGAAGTGCCCCTTGCTACCTTTGGCTCCACCCACGGTTGCCTGTTCAGCCTACATCTTCCCTATTCAGGCGCACCGCGTGCGCGCACCCGGAAGTGCCCTTTGCTACCGTTGGCTCCACCCACGGTTGCCTGTTCAGCCTACATCTTCCCTACTCACGCGCACTGCGCGCTCGCCCCCGTAAGTGCCCCGTAAGTGTCTGGCTGTTTGGCTGATACGCTGTGTTTTGTGTTTCCCGACCTCAAAAGCGGCTGTCTGCAAGGAGAAGTTTCATTCTGCTGCTTTGTGCCGTAACATTGTCATTGTTACATCTGGACTGCTGGACTGCTTAAGTAATTATTGTCAGTCTGGGTTCTCTATGTGGAAGCTGCTTATGTCCTGCTTGTGTCCACGCACTACTTGATAGGACTCTTGTTCCCCTAATTAAGTTTCTTACTCCCTTTTTTGTTTCTGTTTTTTAGTTGCTACCTTTGGCTCCACCCACGGTTGCCTGTTCAGCCTACATCTTCCCTGCTCACGTGCACCGCGCACGCGCACCCGCAAGTGCCCCGTAAGTGTCTGGGTGTTTGGCTGTTCGGGTGTGCGGCGCAGGCGCGCTGGCGGGTAAGATTAATATCACATCTTGTTTTTGTTTTATTTCAAAACTGCCAATTATTTCTGTTGATAACCATCTACTGATCTGTATAGTACATTCAATATATTTCAAAGTTACAAGTGATATTATTTTCTTGCGCATGGTTAACACGCTAAGTTAACTTCATAAACGCTTTCTCTGAATTTCTCCTGATCATGGCGACGAGCACATTGAGAAACGGCAAATGCCTAACCACCGTGACTATGAAATCTCGAATGAGCTTGTCCGATAGGCGGGGTTGGTTGAATCAGTGCCCGTTCAGTTGTCAATTGTGAATGCAAAGCCACTGGCACACCATGACTCAAATATTGCTGACTCCATTTATAGTGGTTTGGGGTCTGACAAGACTCAGGACATCCTCAATATTAAGTCGTATCTGGTAATAGATGCCATGAGTTGTTCTCAGCTGCAAACGGTGGTGAGTCCCCCTGCTATCAAAGTGCATAATATTCCTATAATGGACAATTCACTACTGGCTATTGCAACTGATTCATATGCTACTACAAATCTTGATACATCGCTTGTTGCTCCTGTAGTCATGGCAGAGCTACATAAGTGTGTATGGTCCTACGACTCCTGTTTCAAAAACAAAAGGAGTGAGGGAACAGGTGCATTTTCACCAAACTCCTGTAGGAGTATTAGCAAGCACAAAGTTCAATAAAGGAGGGCAGTCGAGCAATGAAAATGTGCATGAACAAATTACTGCCAGCTCGCCGACGCTTGAAGCTGCGGCACTAATACTAGAACCATTACCACAACATTACCACAACATTCTCCGGCGGATTTATCCAACTTTTCTGCTCACCACACAGTAGGGGTGGCTTTTCAGCCAAGTCAGGCTAATCTTGCATTTTTTCCTTTGGAAGAATCTTTAATTGATCTCAATTAACAAGATTTGCAAACTTACCTGTTCTCACCCGTATATTGAATCTTCTTGACAAGGGACATGAACATACTCATGCAGCTATTCTTGCACTGAATGCTTCTACTTCTGATATTCTTATCAAATTGAGTAGAATTGAAGGTTTTATGTTAGCACATGAACACTTTCAAACACCTTCTATACACCAGTCTTGTACATCCACTCTTTGCAAATTGAACTCTCAGGTTATTCCAGTAAACAACTATAATTCGCAAGAAACACAAACATGTGGCTTTCTGGAAGAACCTGTTATCAAGGCAAAGCTATTTTCTGATGCCTTAAAAATACCAATGTCTGCATCGAATAAAGATGAAACATGCCCCTCCATTGACTATATGATGGTTGCGAAATTACAGCATGAAATAATTCTTGTGATTGAAAATATTCTCCTGCAGGCTAACCTTGTTCCTAATGATCCATCCCACCCTGTTTTCGTTACGACCAGTAGCAGCATAGATCCAGTCCTTAATTCAATTACTCCCAATAGTCCTTCAGCCTTAACTGAAATCATTGAAGCTGAACAGCTGAAGTGTATAAAATCTACTGAATCAAATGATGATTCTGTTAATCAGCTTGAAAATCAACAAAATACTCAGTTTATGTCACGCAAAGTGAAAAAACCGTACCTGAGAGCAATCAAAAGGAGAAGGGCAGCGCAAGCTCGGGCCAAAATTGATATACAAACTGAATGTCCCATCAAGTCCAAATCAAAAAACTTACCAACAAAAAAAATCAAAGGGCATAACTCGACAATCAAAAAAATTGCTAATCTTCCTCATGAAGATGTAATTATAGATCTACATCAATTAGACATCGAAAGTAAGATGCATCTTGATCAAACAATTGCAGGTTAATTTTCCTCAACTAAAGAGTCTGTTAATGCTCCTACAGCTATGGAACCTGTAGGCATCCGTGTTAAACACTCTTTGAAAACTAGTAGTGCTATTGCTGCTGCAAAACAAACACAGATGCTTAATTACTTTACGTTGACTGATAACAAAAAAGCCTCTGCCTGCACTCATGTTCCATCTGCGAACGTGACTGCTAGCAGAGCTTTAGTTAAGGAGATTACTTCTACGCAACATATTGATGTTCAGGCCATCTCCTCAAATAAGGCAAATGTTAATTCTTACCATGCTGGGGAACGAGGCTTGGATATTGATGAGACCAGCATTTCACCCCAATTGAACGAACGCTTGCATGCTGTGATTACTTCCTCTGTTCTAACTGTGACAAACACTATTGCTGATGGAGAAACTGGTACCCAGTGTCCGAATGAAATGAGGTCTTCAATCTCTATGCTTGATCAGTTACCATCAGAAATGAAATTACTGATGGGTTGGTTTTCAACTACTAATAAAAACGGGCCTCCCAGTCTTAATCGGTCATCACTAATGAAACTGTTCCATCTAATTCCTGCCCTTCGTAGTTTGATTTCAGAGGACGTGGAATGGATCAAACTTCCTCTTGTAAAGAATAATCGTATCCTTTGCAAAGTGCAATCATATATTATAGCAAATCTTATTTGGGATCATGAATCCGACTTGTTCGCTCTTGGGTACCAATTGTTTATGTGTACAACAACAGATGAATCTATCGCCTTTATTGAACATCAACCGCAATTGGCTCCCTCGCCTGCACACTTAACAAACCTGGAGCACCACACACAGGCTGGTAGTTTTGCTCTAAAAGAGCAACTTGATTCTGTTGCTAATATAGTAAAAGGTTTGGCATGGCTGGAACCGCTGATAAAAACGATCATGAACTCTTAACATTTCCTCTAATACATCATAAAATACCATTCTTTCTCTCTTCATGGAATTGTTGTGGTTTTAAGAACTATCATACATGGTTCCATTCTCTTAAATTAAATCCTCTGATTTGCCATCCATCATTATGCTACAAGAAACAATGTCCATAAAGGTCATAGTATCGGATGGATATACGGCATATTCTTATAAGGCTGAAAAAGGACCTGTAGGCAGACCCTATGGGGGTCTGGCTGTTTTGATGAAAAATTACATTGATTACTCTTCTTGTGTTTTTGCAGCTTCCCCTCAAATTCTGGTCAATCACCTAACTTTGCCTTCGACTCCTGGTCGATCTTTTCTAATTATCTCTTTATATTGGAATCCAGATTCGATTCCCATTGAAAACATAATCTTCAAACTCAATGCAATTTTAATTGTTGCTTTTTTATTTAATTCCAAGTTTGAAATCATTCTTGGAGGCGATTTTAACACCTCGCTTCATGTGGCGCATAGTGTGTATTCCACAAACTCTCCTTTGCAGATTAAGGGTCTATCTTTGATTCAATTCTTTGAGGATTGGGACCTTCAGATAATGGCCGACAACATCCAAGCTAATCCTTTTACCTTGCAGAGAGGCAGACTTAAATCTTATATAGACTATATTATACTATCGAATGGAGTAGATAAGACGGCAGGTCCCCTTAAACTAGTTCGTGCGGGGAATAGTGATCATCTGTTGTTGGATTGTTCACTAGCTATGCCCTTTGATACTCATAATGTTGATTTCAACCTCACTCTGCCTATTATTGATAGGCAAATACTTTCAGGGCAATGGCATCCGGCAACTTGCAGGAAACTCAACAGTTTAGTTAATCGCGAGCTGTGGGTATCTTCCACCGACCATATCGGAGATGAATGTGCCTTACAAATTGATAGATGGAAGGCAAAACCAATATAATCATTTGATCAGTGCACTAAAAAAAAAAATAATCGTGCATTGCGACAGCTCAAAAACTTGAATTATAGTGCTAGTGAATATCTTCCAAAAACAAGATCTATCCTCCTATCATATAAAAATGAGATTAAAAAAATTAAATTTGAAGCTTATTTGACAAATAATCAAAGGATCATCAATCTCATTTGTATAAAAAAAACACAAGGCAAATATGGAAGATGATTAGAAATCCAATGGGTAAACAGCAAATTGATTTTCAATCTTCAATATCGGGTGATACCTGGGTGCAATACTATAGACTAAAGTACTCCTGTCCACATAGATTTTGTGAGTTTAATACTCAAGATTTTTCTAAAGATATCCTTCGTGATTGCCCATGGGAATTAAATGATATCTATGATGCCTTAACTAGGCTGAAAAGTTCTATGGCGCCTAGTCCGGATGGGCTACCACCATGTGTCCGAAAGGACGATCCACACATTTGGGCGCCAGTTCTCAAAAGGCGATTCGACATTGTGTTTCAAACCAGGAGTATTCCTAGTTCTCCAGCATGGGGTCTGGCATGGATTCACACGCTCATGAATATTCCCCGTCGTCAGGCTGGGAATCCTCGGTAAAGAAAAAATCAGTATCAGTTTTGTTTCTGATCTGTCTTTCTTAGTAGTAACCAATCACTGGTCTCTGGGTCATAATGCCCCCAGCCAATGACTGCCCTCTCCCTAAGCCCAGCCTTTTGGCAGCCATCCTCAGATTTGGTAGCACGTAAAGTGGCAGTATGACCAAGTGAAGAGCCGCAGAGGGGTAGGAGGGAGTGTTCGCATGTGAATCCATGCCAGACCCATGCTGGAGAACAACAGTTACAGTAAGTTACAGTAAGTAACTTGTCCCTTCTTCAGCATGGGGTGTGGCATGGATTCACATGCTCATGAATATAAGAATAGATAGCAGTACACACATACACAACCACGGGAGGTGGCAAAGGCTCAATATTAAGCATCACATAAACTCAACATTAAGCAACTCTTCCCTCCTCACCAGGCCCACATTCAGGCGAACAGGTTGTGCAGCACTGCTTGGCCGACTCCCTCGTCCTATTGCGATTATTGATTTTGCTGCTAAAATCTTTGCCTCATTAATCTTACACAACCTGAATTCCTACATTAATATGCATAACATTCTCTCACATTTCCAACTGGATTCAGGAAAAATTTGGGCACGCAATTAAATTCAACTATTTTTGCACATGTGTTGGCTACCTCAACCCAGTCCATAAATGGGCCTATATATATGGCATTTCTGGACTTATCCTCAGCATTTGATAGCGTAATTAGAGCCATCTTATGGGCAAAGATGGCTCAATTTGGTATTCCGTCTCATCTCATAGCCATTATCGCCTTATTATATCAGAATACGAATTACCAAATTAGAATCGATCAAGCTGGCTCCTGAACTGAATAAATCTCTACAGAAATAGGCGTCAAACAAGGGTGCAACCTGGCATCCGTGCTATTTAATCTTTACCTGGCAGACGTGGACGATTTATGGCTTGGTCAAAAATCCCTCCCGGTTAAGTTGGGTAGTCTACGCCTTAGCTGTATGGCTTTTGAAGATGACATGATTTTATTCGACAGAACGCCTCTTGGTCTGCAGACAAAGATTGACATTTTTGCTCAGTTTTGTAGCCAACATAATCTCTCTACTAATGCACTGAAATCTAACACTCTTACATTTTCAAGCAGAAAGAAAGAAAAGAAAGGTTATCATTATAATTGGACCATAGGAGGAAAATCAATTCAATCTAAAGTGAGTCTTACATATCTTGGTAAAAACTTAACCACTACAAATTCGCTAATTACTTGGTACAATTCTCTTACGATCAAAGCAGCTCTGCTCATTTTTAGTAAATTATGTAAATTTACATTGACACCGTTAATAGATTTCTATTTACTTAAAGTAGAGTCGATTTTGATATATGGACTGGACATTTGTTTATTATATTTACACAGTGGGTAGAACGAATGAAAGGAGCAGTGCAGAAAATGCTTGGAGTGCATAAAAAGGGTTGAAGTGCATGGAACGGATGCGAGTGCATGGAACGGATGCGAGTGCATGGAGCGGATTGGAGTGCATAGAAAGGCGTGACTTACATGGAATGATTTGGAGAGCATGGAATGTTTGAAAGAGCATTGAAAGGAACGGTTTTGAGTACTTGAAACGGTTGTAATGCATGGAACAGTCAGAGTACATGAAACAAATGGAGTACATGGAAATATTGGAGTGGGCTCGATCTCAAGCATCTGAAGTAAACCACCATATTCACATCTCCACGCTTATTTTTTTTATTTTATTTTTAGTAAAAATTGTGTTTGATGCAAAGCATCTTTACAATTTGTAAAAAACACAAATACTTTTATAAATCATGAAAACTTACATTCTATACAGATTATAAAGACGAACAGTACCATTTGTGAAGACAAAAAGTATAAATATCCATCATTGACACTTCAGCACAGTTATAGACGAAAAATACAATTTAAGAAAACAAGAGTACAAATATCCATTATTCAGATTTCAAGTCACATATGGGATTTACATATCTTTCTACGTTAATCCCTAAAAAATGACACTGATAACATATCCTGACTAACAGAATTTGATATCTAAAATGCAAGATCAAACAATAAATGCTTAATATTATTTTTGGCAATACTATCATCATATTATGACCCAACTTCATCTAGTTTTATTTGAATAAAACATAAGAAACGTGTTAGCGCTAAGAGCAAGGTATTGGTATCTCACCACATACAAAAGCACCAGAATAATTCTAATGAAAATGTTGAGTTGTTTACCAAATATTTGCTCAAGTTTGACAAATGCTGTGGTTCAAAAAAGCGACAGTAGAGTATTAGATGTTTTAACGTTTCTGTTTCATTTAGGTTGTGACAAAAGCGACATCCTTGATCAGAAAGATTGACATGATTATCATGCCAATACTTGGTTCGTTCCTGGGTGTTAAACAAGTTAAACCTAAATCTCATAAACATTTGTCTAACTCGTTCGCTAGGGCAAATCTTTAAATAATGCATCCTTGGTATTTGCTTGTGTCTAAATTTGGCATATTCGGATAGTTGTACATAATGTGCCAATTGATCACCGGTAAACACCCAATCAATTTGCAGCAGATTTTTCTTAACCTGGCCTGGTCGCTAAACTAGATCGTACTCAACTATTCCCAATTCTGTTAGTGTACCAAGCATTTGGATTTTGAATGTAGCCATGGAACTCAGAGACTCCTTATTTATCATTTCAGCGAGATCTTCATAAAAGGAATTTGCCGGAGGTAACAAGATTTTGCTAAAGTTGTTGAGTTGGCGCCATTTTAACCAACTAGCTAGCGATGATAAACCTAGTTCATGTCTGATACAAGCATTTGGAAGACTTTTAGGTAGTGCTAATACCTTTTTCCAAATGAGTCCCTGTAAATATAAATATGATATTTATATATGCATCATTCATCCACATATGTCATCTTCACACGAAAGTGGGCGGGTACACATGTCTGTTTTACTTTTGTGTTCTTTGGTTATGGAGTTTTAGAACAACTCCATAGGCATCATCTTTTTCTGTGTGTCACACAGCACATTCAGCACCTGCAGTGGCACAGGGATGTCTTTCAGTCTTCCCAAGGTTTAAATACCTTCTCTGGGACTGACTACTGTCTGCCAGGGCATGTAAAGTTAAATTGACTTTACTAGTCTCTTTAAATGTACAGTCCCAGCCCACACTACCTTCCTATAGAGTGCTGGAGGGGTTGCCTAGCTTCTCAGTCAAAGCACTCATGTAACAGTCAAATGTTACCCTTTCCTACTTTAAATGGCTGGTGGCAGTGGTTTAGATCAAACTACCATGATGTTTCCCGACCGTGAACAATGTTAGCTAAAAATCGTGTCAGCCATGTTTTTCAATATGGCGCCCCTGACCTATCTGTAAAAACAGACTCAACTTTTTTTGCCATTTATTTTAGGAAAGGTCCTTCGTATGTTTGTCTCTGCACACCGAACCAGGTTTGGTCCCTTTGTTTGTTGGCCTTTGGCAGGCTTCAGTCTGATGCCCTCCTCTGGCGCCAGGGTGTCTGGGGTGGACAGGATGTGAGGGAGGTGCCCGAAACTCCCTGTGCTTAGTCTCCTAGGAGACCTGAATGCACTCTGGCGTGATTGGCCGGCTGGCTGTCCGGCAAGGACAGCCATCCTGATGTGTAAGTGACAGCCAGGTTGGAATGAATGGGGGAAAACTGTTTAAAAGCAGGTCTCTGGGACTTGGAAAGCAGAGTCGAACACTGGAATGAAAGAACCGAAGACGAGCTGAAGGAAGAGAACTACTGCAACTCCTGGACGACCGGTGAAGCCCTGCTGCAGGTCTGAATTGCCTGAAACTCCATCGACAGACAAGCCTTCCAAGGTTAACGTCTTCCCTTAAGTTTGGTGGGAACAACCAACTCGTAAGCCACCTGGACACCGTCCCCATCTTTTTTTTTTTTTTTGTGAATATTTTATTATGTTTTCAAAACCAAACAAAACACACATTACAACTGTTTCAATACGCAAAAAGCATCATTAAACCATCATATTTCCATTAGAACTCCCCAACTCACCCCTCCCCTTAAACTAGAGCCAATTCGCACATGTCTTCTACTGGAGCATTATCGGGTGGCACAATACTTAAACGGTCTTCACCCGAGTCCTCTGTTCCATTGTCGCCCTGGTAAGGATTTGCCATAGAGGTCACCAATTGCCGCCAGGCCAGCAGGGGCCCTACTTCCTCCTCGCCCCCCCTGGTGACCGCTTTAAACCAGGCAACAGATTCAGCTTCCGCCCATTTCAAGAGGTCCGCCCACCATAGCTCCACCCTAGGTCTATGGGTCGCCTTCCAGCCCATTGCAATCCTGCGCTTGGCCAAAACATAAGCCAAGTCCTTCATCTTGCTTATGTGTTTTGAATGCCTGGGTCTAGGAAAAAGCCCCAACATGCATGACCAAGCCGATTCCACATCCAACACCACTCCCCCACCAGCCAGCTTCGTTTTAACCTCATCCCAGAACCTGAGCACTTCCGGGCAGGCACAAAACATGTGTAGCAGCCCTGCATCCACCTCCCCACACCTGGGGCATTGCTGCGTAGCTAGTCCCCCAAACTTTACAATCTTCCCAGGAGTCAGATAAGCCCTGTGAGTAACATACAGTTGAAGTTGTTGGAATCTCGCATTCCGGGACACCTTTTTATGGTACCTCTGAGCCGACTCCCATTGCCCATCTGTCATAGGTCCTCCCACCTCCTCTTCCCAATCCTGTCTTAATTGGAGCAACTCCTTCCCCGCCCTTACTCGCAGGAGCTCGTATATCCTAGAGATTTCGTGCCCACCCTCTGACACATCATACATGGTTTCCAGGGAGGCATCAGGATCCTCCGCTAGCACTGTCTCGGGCCATCTTTCTCTAGTCTTCTTCACAAGCCTAGCGTAAATTATATATTGGCCACCATGCACCCCCGTCTCTTCCTGCAACCTCTGGAAGTCCAATGCCTCCCCATCCTGCCATATGTCTCCGAGGGTGGCCAGGCCTACCTGTTCCCAGTATCTCCGGACCGATTCGAGTAGTTGAGAGTCGCTCCCGCACAGCGCCACCAGCAGGACCTGCTGGGAGTACGGCTCCAAACCCCCCATCATCCTCCAAGTCCTTTGCCAGATCTCCCAGCCCAGCCTCAGCAGCCGCCCCCTGCCCACCAGTTTGTCCCTACGCAACCACACCACTTCCTTCAAGAAGTATGGGGCTGAATCTCCACGCAGAAGCCTAGCCTCCGCCGAGTCTTCCGCCGAAAGCCACCTGGCTACATACAGCAGCTGCCCCGCCAGGTAATAGAGCTCAAAATTTGGCAGGCCTATGCCCCCCTTGTCATACGGGTTCTGAAGCTTCCACAGGGCCACCCTGTTCCTGGAGTTACCCCATACAAAACCCCTGCACACGCTATGAAGTTTCACGAATAGGCTTCTGGGTATCAAAAACGGGACATTCACGAAAAAGTGCAAGAGTCTAGGCAAGACCACCATCTTGAGCAAGGCCGCTCTCCCCATCATAGTCAGGGGCAATCTGGCCCAAAACACCATGCTGTTCTTGATCCCCTCTATCGCTCTTTCCATATTATGTTTGTGTTCCGCCTCTATCTTGTGGTATATATTTATTCCCAAATACCTGAATGTCTGTCTGCCATGGTATTGGCAGGATAGGCAACTTCTGCGACGGGACATTCCTGTATCTGCCTAGAGGAAACAGACTAGACTTTCTGGGGTTCACCGATATGCCCGAAAGGGCAGTGTATCGTTCCATTACCTCCAACACATACTGCAGATTTTCTTCCGGATAACGCAAGTAAAGAAGCATGTCATCCGCATATAGCGATATCAGGTGCCTACCACTGACAGTGCTTATTCCCATCTCCCCATATTGTTGACGCAGGTATATTGCCAACGGCTCTAATGCCAGTATTTATAGCATGGGCGACCAGGGGCATCCCAGTCTGGTCCCCCTACTAAGTTGCCAGGTGTCTGAGACTGTGGACCCCGTTTTGACTCTCGCCATCGGGGCGCTGTAGAGCAACTGGACCCACCTGAGGTACCCAGGTCCCACTCCGTATCCCTTCAGGACCGCTTTCAACCAGGGCTATCTTACCGAATCGAAGGCTTTGACCGCGTCTAACGACACTATGGCCAGCTCGCCCGTTTCCTCCTCAGATTGGTCAATGATATGGTGTAGCCTCCTGTGGTTATCGGTAATGTTCCTGCCTGGAACGTATCCTGTCTGATCTGGGTGTATCAGCTTCCCAATCACCCTCTTCAGCCTATTAGCCAGCACCGCAGTAAGTATTTTGCTGTCCTGTTTGAGCATGGACAACGGTCTGTAAGACCCGCACTCCACGGCCGGCTTACCTGGTTTCAAGAGTGGGATAATCACAGCCTCGCTGAGGGACAATGGGAGTTCCCCCTGCTCATAGGCCTCGTTGAAAGTGGCAAGCAGTGGCTGGAGCAGCTCCTGCTTATACGTTTTGTAAAACTCACTAGGCAACCCGTCTGAACCAGGTGCCTTGCATGTGGGCAGGTTCTGAATCACCACCTCCAGCTCATCTGGGTGTCAGGTGCGTCTAATTCTGCGCATTCTAGGTGGTCCAGGGTGGGCAACTCTATGGCCTCCAATGTGTCCAGTATGTCTTGACACATATCCTCCCCTGTGTCCTTGTACAAGTGTCTATATAACTTAAGGAACTCCTTGTTTACCCCATCTTGGGTGTTGCATATGCATCCTCCCTCATCCCTAACCTCACTGATCACCGAGCGGGGGGTATCACTTTTATACAGCCAGGTCAGCAATCTGGCTGGCTTGTCGCCCCCTGCATGTATCCTCTCCGTATATTTCCTGTTATTGAGTCTGCACAGCCTATCCCAGAGTGCACTGCAGGACACCCGTAGCTCTTTTATCTTGGTTCTGTTATCATGGGTGGTGTTTTCACAACGCGTGAGATCCTCCAGCTCCCTTTCCGCTTCTTGGAGTTCCCTTTCTATACCCCCATGGAGCCCTTTAGCCTTGGAGATGGCTACCCCACGCACCACCACTTTGAACGCTTCCCACAGAGTGCCCACAGAACGTACGCTTCCCGTGTTTATATCAAAGTATTCTTCGATGGCATCCCGCAGACCCTCCCGGAACCCCTCATCCCGCAGCGCCTCAGTCCTGAGCCTCCATGTTGGGATCCGCGGTCTTGGGGGCTGGTGTCTCCACTCTACCACCAGGGGTGAGTGGTCAGATAATACTCGGGCCTTATATTCCGCTCCCACTATGTCTCCCACAATCTCGGCCGTTACAAATATATAATCTAGCCTTGTGTGCAAGTCATGTGGCGCTGCGTAGTGTGAATATTGCCTATCCACAGGGTGCAACCTCCTCCATACATCCTCTAGACCTAGGTCTTTCAGTAATGTTCCCGGCGCTTTAGCCGCCGGCGCCGTTTTTCCTGCCCTGTCCATTGACCTATCCATCCTGGGATTCATGGTACAATTAAAGTCCCCCCCCACACCACCGTACCCCCTGCCAGGGGCCCAAGTTTACTGTAAAGAGTCCTAAAGTAAGCCGCTGTGTCTTTATTGGGGGCGTACAAGTTTATGATGTGCACTTCCCTGTTTTCCAGGAGGCCTGTTACCACCACCATCCTACCCTCCGGGTCTACCGTAGTGCCAAGCACCCGGAACAGCACATGCGGCGCCACCCAGGTGATGACCCCTCTAGCATACGCCGAATACGCAGCACCTACAACAGTGCCCTTCCATTTTCTCCTGACCACCTCCAACTTCTCCCTAGTAAGGTGGGTCTCCTGCAGCAGGGCTATGTCTATGCGCATCCTCTTTAAGTACAGCATCACTTTATTCCGTTTCAGGTAGCTGTTGAGGCCCCGTACATTCCAGGTCACAACTTTGAGATTACCCGACACCATCTATTCGGACTACTCCCATCCTAACCCTTCCCTTAATGCTCCCATTGCTAGTTTGTTTTCCGGCTCTCTCCCTCCTATTTACAAACAAAACCCCCCTTCCCCATCCCCCAAATCTACACCACAGCACACAACACCCCCCTCCCTACCAACCCCCAACAATTGCCCAGCTCCATCCCTGGATCTCAGGCCTACCCACGTCTGGACCTGCCTCGTATCTGAGAACAAGGACCCTGCAGGGCGTCACCAATCTAACGCTGACCTAACTAAGTATACTACTATTGGGGTCAGAGTGCGCTTCCCAGGAGCTCCCAGTCATCTATTTTAGGAGAGATGCGTCCAAAGGGACCCGCCGGCAGATACCATGACTTCCTCCCACAATCACAATACCATTCTATACTCCAGTCCCAGTGTCATGACTATGGCACCACGGGTGCCTTCGCGACGTGCTACTTATCTCCAGCCGCTTCCGTCTGGACATCCGGTTCCTGAGGTCGACCCTGAATATCCAGCCAATCCATCGCTTCAGTCGGCGTCTCAAAGAAAAGGGACCTGTTCTTGTAAAACACCTTTAACCTGGCAGAATAGAGCAACATGTAGCGATGGCCTGCTTCTCTGAGCCTCCTTTTTACCGGTCCGAAGTTCATTCGACTACGCTGCAACAGGAGCGTATAGTCCGGGTACGCCGTTATTTTCGCTGACCCCCTTTCTATCGTTACTCCTTTCCGGAAAAATTCAAGAATCTTCTTGCGGTCACGATAATTCAAGATCTTCGCGATCAGCGGCCGCGGGGGGGCTCCTGGGGCCGGTCTCCTTGTCAAGGCCCTATGCGCCCTTTCAACCGCGAACCCCTGGGTCAACTCCCCGCCTGTAATCTCCTGGAAGAGCATGGTTTCGACGTATTCTGTGTGGTTCGATCCTTCCATCCCTTCCGGTACACCCACTATGCGAATGTTATTGCGTCTGGCGCGCCCTTCTGCTTGCTCCGCTCTGTCCTCCAGGTTGCCAACTCGCTGCACGAGGGCATGAAGCTCCTTAACGTGTGCAGCGCACGCCTCAGTGTTCGGGGCCAACTCCTTCTCCAGTGCCCCAGTGCGCTCCGCGATCGTTCGCACGTCCTGCCTCAGCAGCTTCACCTCTTCCTGCACAGCTCCGATCTTGAGGTCTAGGCCCTCCTGCAGCTCTTTCATGGCTAGGCCCACCTTCGTTTCCCAGGCCACCTTCAAGTCAGCAATTGCTGCCAGCACCTCCTGGATAGTGCCCGGTGGGTCTGCTGCCGCAGCAGGGGTCTCTTTACTTTTGCCCCCCTCCGCACCCGAGGGCGACTTGGTGTAGGCCTCCATCGTGGGCTGCTTGATCCGGGGTCTCACCACTTTGGAGGACATCCTGCCGAGTCAGTTGAACACGATCCCGCCGTGCTTCTCCTCGCACCACTGCTTGCGTGGTCGCAGACCACCCACTGCTGTCCAAGCCTGCGCTCGCCCGCAGCACACGTCCCAAGTGGGCTGTGTCCTCCCACGTACTCGCGCACCTCCGGCGTTAAGTTACCGGGCTCTGCCGTATATGATCCATGAACAGCGCTCCCCAGTACCTTGGTGCCTCCACTTCTCAATCACAAAGTCATCCATCGTGTGGGGTAGTCTCAACTGTGGGGCTCCTGCTCTGATATTCTGGGGGGCCCCCGTGAGTGCCGAAAAGGGGGGCCCTAGTAGGCAGCAAGGGGCCTGCAAAGGTCCAAAGCAGCCCGTTCAAGAAGCCCGTGCCAATGTTCCAGTATGTGGGCACAGCACCAGCAATCCAGTACACACTTAACTGGTGTGCCGTGTCTATGTTGGGCCCTTCCGTAGCACGGCCTCCACTGCCCCCAGTGTCTTCAAGGGGGGGCCCAGCGCACCCCCCGGTGCGCACAAGTGTCCTCCTATCAGGCGATCCAGTTCAAGGGCCTGCGGGGCACATGGAAAATCTGCCACTGTCCGTCGGCAGTTCGGACGGGGTTTTTTCCCTCCACATCCCGAGCGAATACACAGTGCTAGGGGACCCGCAGCAACAGCCGCTCCCGCGAGTTCGCCGCTCGCAGGATCCGCGGCGACTTTGTTGCCAGTAAGGATCACGTTGGCATTCCCCCTCGCGCGGCAACAGTGTATCTACCTGGGCGCCGGTGGCTTTTAAGCAACTCTGCCACGGGCCCAGTCACCGTGGGCAGGTCGCTCAGCAGGATCTCGGCTGCTTGCAGCCCGTGGGTCAATCCTGTCGTGGATGCCTGCGGCCTCCGACGTGCTCTCTCCCAGCGGTCCTGCTTCGCTTCTCAGTCTGCCTTCGGGCGACAAACGTAAAATTTGTCGCAGGGGCCCCGCAGGTCCTAAGCACGCGACTGCAGCGGTGCCCCCGTGACTCCTGTCTTCTTCTTTGTTCTGGCCGCCATTTTGTCTGTGTCCTCGATCCGGGACCCGCGGCAACACAATGGGGATAACTTGGGCTCCTAGCGTTCCCCACCCACCAAACCTTCAGCGAGTGTCACCTCAATGTTCATCCACTTATGTGTAATTTTTCAGCGCCGGTTGGTCGCCGCACGCGCTCCAACTCCACAGGATCAATTCAGGATCTACAGAGCTCCACGAAAGCACAGCCTCCTACATGGCCGTCCAAGCCACGCCCGACACCGTCCCCATCTTGTCGAATTTTCTACAGAGTGCTGTTGAAAACCGGATAACCAGAGGGAAGGAAACCAGCTTGTGGACTTTAAGGCACTCACATCCTAAACCAACCTCTTGCTAAGCTTTTAGCCTCACCCCTGGGTAGTGCAGGCACCTCCCGATGTCCTCATTCTTGTCCCCACGACTGAATTTCAGGACCAGCGAGATCTGCTGAACTGTCAGGAACAACTGCCTCAGCTACAGCTCTTCTTCACTTATAAGGTACTGTGCAAACGCGGTCCGGAAATAATTTTGGCCATTGTGAAAGTTCGTGGAATTTTCCCAACTTCGAAGGCTTGGCCTTCTCTAAACATTCGTCAAACTTTTCGTCTTTCAAATTCTTCTAAAAACCGTGGCAAAGACTTAGCCGTTTTCTACCAGAACTGTGCTATCCTATACAAAGACTCTAAACCATTGACTTTGGCCCAGGCCTATGAACTGAATTGCTGGTTGTAGTTTACTGAAACCCTTTGCCCTGCATATTCAAGTATTTGTGCTGTTGATTCTTATAACCTTGTCTTTTTACCCCTTTTAAAAGTATCTGAAGTGCCATTTTGCTCCCACTTCAGGGGAGCTAAACTTGTTCAGTTATTTATCGGTTGTGTATTTGTGGTTTATTAGTGTGTGATATTGAGCTGCTCTTTCTAGTGTAATGTTTGCAAACTGACAGAGTGCCCCGGGCTCCTGTCCTGCTTGAAACTGTCAGCCTGCCCGCCTTAGTTGCAGCCCTCCCCGGCACCTGGATTTGTCAGAGAGGGGTCCTCGGAGCAGGGAACGGTGTCGGGACCAGTGAACGGCACCTGGGGGTGACACGGCCGGCGGCACTGGTGATGAGGCGGTCTGGCGGCCCGTGCCCGGCACCGCGGCTGCCGCAACAGGTGTGAGTGAGCCAGTGGCTTTTGGAGCGGTCCTGGTGGATCCGGCTGGGGGCTTGTTGCATTGCTGCCGGCCCTCCCTCCTGTCCCCCCATAAAAAGGAGAGGAAGCGGACCATTCCAGCCCATCAGACGGCTGAAGCTGCGGTCGCCGGGGGACGTGGACAGGTGGCCCGCGGGGCTCAGAGCGGAGACGGAGAGCTCCGGCCGCGGGCGCACTATGAAGCTGCTGCCCCCGCCGAGGCTAGAAGTGGAGGCGATGAGGCCCAACTCTGCCCGCCCAGAGTCTGCCCGCTGAGGAAAAGCAAGGCTCCCCAAGGCTGAAGGTACGAGATGGGCCCGGAGTGGTTTGGGGAAGCCGAGGAGTGAGGAGAAGGGAGTGCTTTGGGTCTGCCGCCCTCCCCCAGGCGTCTTGTTCGGCGGGCTTGTGCTGGCCCACGGGGCCTGTGGTTGGAGCCGTGACCTCAGGAGAGGTGCGCAGAGAGACTTGGCCGGCCCCTGGACTAGGAGCTGATACCCGGGGGCCCGGAGCTGGACACTTTGAGCACTGCAAGGATCAGGGGGATTAGATTTTGGATCAGCGAGACAGCTGGGGCCCTTGAACTTCGCCGGGTCCTGGGCGGGCCGGTGGTTGGACCTACTAATTAAGACCATCCAATGAGGGGGTGTTCCTTTCCGTGCCAGGGAGCGGGGCCCGGTCGGGGCATGGTGTGATATTTTCATACTGTCTGGGGCACGGCGGGATCCTTCTGCAAACAGTCAGCCCCTCTCCCCTCATCGCCGCCACCTTGACAGTACCTTCTCACCAACATACCACCCCCCTGTCTCTCACCGACCAGTGGGTGCAATCTCATTGTCCAGAGATGTCAAGAAGCAAAGGAAAAGACTGCCCGCCCCAGGGGAAGGCCCCCAAAAAAGTCATGGCCGGCTCTCTCACAAAATCTTGGTCTATAGATGCCGAGACGGCTGAGGCTCAAGAGATGGCTCAAGATCTGGGCGGGAATTCCTCCGCTGGGTCCCAAGTGGCCCAAGATAAGCTGATAACTCAGGCGAGATTAGCACAGTTCATGGGTGAATTGGTGGAGAAGATCACGGCAGCGGGGCAACAGTAAATGGACAAGTTGCGAGAGGATCTGGCTGAAGGTCTGAGGGACATTAAAAGAGACGTGAATAAGGTCGAGGAGAGAGTGGACATTAATGAACGTGCCATTCAAGAACTGACGGAGTGGACAGCCTGCTGGAGATCTTGGCTGTAGCCACGCAAAACCTGGAGCTAGAAGCGGAAGATCTGGAGAACAGATCAAGAAGGGCAAACACTAGAGTTACATCGCTGCTGGAAGATATCCAGGATCAGGAGCTGGCCCCAGTGTTAAAAGTAATATTTAGGGATCTGCTAAATTCAGACTTGGATTCACCCTGCAGTTCAACAGAGTCCATAGGGTGGGTCCAATTAGGCTGGAGCCAGGAGCCAAACCGCGAGATGTGCTGGTGGCCCTCCACAGTTATGCAGTCAAAGAGAAGATTATGGAGAAGGCGAGAAGGGCAGCTCACATCACTTACAAGGGTCAGGAGATCTTGCTATATCAAGATCTGGCAAGGATTACGCTAATTAAATGTCCTTCCTTAGATCTCAACAAATTCACTACAGGTGGGCCAACCCCTTTGGCTTGTCGTTCATCTGGCAAGGTTCCCACCATAAGATCACATCCTGCGACCAGGGAATGGCCCTGCTGGGATTGGAGGAACAGACCTGGCCCCCATTGGAGGAGGCAGAGGCGCAGCCGGCGGGTCGCAAGCCATGGGAATGGTCCACTATTAAGCATAGGAAAGGAAGGAAGAGACCTAGGGACACAGCTCCCAGGAAATCTACCAATTTTGGAGCTCAGGAATGTTCATCAGGACAGGGTAGTCCTCCGGCTGCCACATAAGTTATTTAATGGTGGAGAGACATCGCAGATTGGAGCCCGGGGAGGGAATTACCGAAAGTTGTGCAGTTGTTGCCAATGGGCAGTTCTCTAGTGTTGTTATGAATTGCAGGTTTGGTTTGGGGAACGGGGAGCGCGGGGGTCTTGGAATGGGAATGGGTTTTCCCGCGTGGGAAGTTTCTGGGTTTGTTATTGGGATTGGCTCTCGTGGAGAACTCACAAGGGGTGCTGAGTGCCAGTCGATCTCGCCTAGAAGGGGAAGATGGGGGAGTTGGTGGGGGGGGGGAGGTGTTTGGATCCAAGGTTCAGGGTTGCACGACCCAGACAGCGGCTCGCGGAGGAGCATATGGTGCACACAACAAATGGGGGTGGGACCAGAGGGTCCAATATGGTCGGCAAATTTCCATATGAAAATGGCTTATGGATAGCCCTGATCTTTTAAAGTTTCTTTCTCTGAATGTGAATGGCCTCAATTTCCAGGTAAAGAGGAGGAAGGTGGAGAGGTTTCTCAGGCGGGAACAGCCCCTGGTAGTAGCATTGCAAGAGACACGTGTACATACAAAGGGCGCCCACAGGATTAGATTCTGGGGATATTCCCGAGTGGTACAGGCCACCCAAGCAAGCAAGAAGGTTTTTTTTTTAATCGCTCTGAGGGATGGGGTGGCTCTGACCATTAGGGACATGCAGAAGGATAGCCAAGGAAGGTCCCTAGTGGTGTTACTCGAGTCAAGGTAGAGTTCTTCACGGTGGCAACCATTTATGCTCCCAATCATGCGCAAGGCGCTTTTATACAAAAATCTCTCACCCGTTTGGGGAAATTTGCTCGGGCGAACGTCCTCTTGATGGGGTCTTCAACTTAACTTCGGACCCTTCCAAAGACAGGAGTTCCTCATTGTGGAACACTCAGGGGGGACCGTCAGGGGACCTGGTTCAGAAAATGCGTGATTTGGTCCTGGTTGATACTTGCGTGTACTCTACGGGCAGGCGGAGGGTTACGCCTTCTATTCGCATGCGCAGGGGTCTCATTCGCGGATAGACTATGTCTGGATCTCGAAACCTTTGTTGGGAGGGCGACAGCATTAGAGGTGGGGGCGATCGCCCTTGGTGACCATGCGCCGCTCACCCTGCTTCTGGCTAAACCCAGGGGACCCCTGGCTATCTGGAAATGGAGATACCCAGTCTCATTGTTCAGGGATCCTGTCTTGGTAAGGGAAATAGAGCAGGCAATAGTGAACTATTCCGACCACAATAAGTGGGTGGACGCGACCCCTCAGATATGGTGGGATGCCCTTAAGGCCACAGTGAGGGGCAGGATCATAGCAATAAAGGCCAGAAGGGAACAGGAACTAAGGCTGGAGGAACAACAACTAGAAGCTAGACTTAAGGAGGTCATGGCATGTATGGGGTCAAGGATGTCGGCAGCCTTCAAAAAGGAATACAGCGCAGTGAGAGGCCAGTTGAACCTCATACAAACAAGAGCGGCCGAGCAAAATCTCCTCAAGTTGCGACAAAGGTTCTATATCAAAGGGAACAAAGCCGACCGCTTGCTGGCCAGAAAGTT
The DNA here is from genome assembly GCF_040938575.1 of Ambystoma mexicanum. Lineage (NCBI taxonomy): Eukaryota > Metazoa > Chordata > Amphibia > Caudata > Ambystomatidae > Ambystoma > Ambystoma mexicanum. The sequence goes on along the minus strand of NC_090922.1, from coordinate 1,350,140,977 downwards.
GCGAAAGGAGGCAGGCGACAAAACAATACTAAAAATAAAGGGAGAGGGAGGGGGTCCTGCTTACATCGAACCCTGATATTGAGAGTGAATTCACTAAATTTGACGCTGCCCTTTATATTTCCAGTTACCCCAAAGGCGAGGTTTAGGAAGCATATCTGCGTGATGTTGGCCTTCGACGTATGTCGCGGGACGATAGGGATGTGCTGGAAGTCGAGATCACTACGGACGAAGTGAGAAGAGTCATTAATAATCGTCCATCTAGTAAGGCCCCTGGCCCCGATGAGTATGTCTCAGAATTCTATAATGCCCATAAAGAAGTGTTTATTCCCATTCTAACCAAATTATTTAACTGTATAGGCTCTTCAGGGCACCTCCCTAACTCAAAGAATGAAGCCAAGGTCATCCTGATACATAAACAGGGCAAAGATCTGACTGATTGCGCATCCTATCGTCCAATTGCTTTAATAAACGTGGATGCCAAAATCCATGCTAAAGTGCTGGCCAATCACCTTGAGACCATTCGCCCTAAACTTATCCATAGCGATCAGTCGGGCTTTATAAAAGGTCGAGAAACATCAGACAGCGTCAGACGACTGGCTCATCTGGTTGAAAAGGTTCAGAAGAAGAATATTCCAGCTCTCCTTTTGGCGATTGACGCCGAGGAGGCTTTTGATCGGGTTGAGTGGGGGTTCCTGTTTGCGGTTTTGGGTGAAATGGGATTTGGCCTGGGTTTTATTACACGGGTAAGGGAAAACTACCAAAACCCAGTTATACGGCTGGCAATAAATGGGCATGTTTCCGCCCTGATACGAGTGGGAAGGGGTACCAAGCAGGGTTGCCCGATGTCGCCGCTTCTTTATGCCCTCCACCTGGAACCATTCTTGGAGACGGTGCGAGCAGCCGAGGATATCAAGGGGATCCCGTTTGGGGGGCGAGGCCCACAAGATCGCAGCTTTTGCTGATGATATGATCCTGTCATTGACTCACCCAACCACCTCATTGCAGGCAGTGGCAAGAGAACTGACTAGATTTGGCCAAGTGGCGGGCCTAAAAATCAATGCCCACAAATCGGAAGCGCTTCCGCTCACTTTGTCATCCGACGCAGCCCGATACCTCAAGAGGTCTTACAATTACAGATGGATTGACTCCTCGCTGAGGTATCTGGGGATCCATCTGACCAAGTCTGTGGAGCAATTATATGCAGCAAATTACCTCCCTCTCCTTCAGAAGGTCAAATCGAAGCTGGTGGACTGGGGCCCTCTGGAGATCTCGTGGTTGGATAGGATTAACACTTTAAAGATGACAATTCTTCCTCTGCACCTCTATCACTTCTCAGTCTTACCAATCCGGGTCCCAACATCTTTTTTCAGGGTTCTGCAGAGAATAACCACCCGGTTCGTATGGAACCGAAAGTGCCTGAGGGTGGCAGCCTCCATTATGAAAGCCTTGCCAGACCGAGGGGGAGTAGGGCAGCCGGACTTTCGAACATATTATTTAGCAGCACAGATTAGGGTTATTAGGGACTGACAGAGAAACGACTGGGGCAAGGTGTGGAGGCCAATGGACAGGGCGGTAGTGGGAAGGGATCTGCAGGGGGTACTGTGGGTGCCGAAGTACGATAGGCCAACTAGAATGTATTGTAGTGCAATTACATCGACGACAGGGGAGGCCTGGGATCAAGCTATCGAGAGAGCCTGAATCACTTCCTTCCCTGCTCCGTTCTCGCCCCTGCATGGTAATCTGCAATTCACTCCAGCGGCCACAAACGCCCCAAACTTTGATCCATGGTTTCGTGGGGGCTGCAGGATGCTACGGGATATGCTAGTGGGGGGAGAAGTGAAAAAGTTTGATCAGTGTAAAAAGGATTTTGGCGTGGGGGAGAAGCAGGGGTTTTCGTATCTCCAGATCAGGCACTGGATCTCCCATCACGTGGTAAGGCTGGCGGGCTCTCAACCCCTTATCCATAGAGGAACAGGAATGGGTCAAGCTGTGGTCCCAAATCCCGAAACTTGCAAGATCCATTCAAATCCGGGAGATCTGGCTGAAGCTGTTATTGAGATGGCACCTAACCCCACTTAGGTTACATAAAATATATCCCACGGTCTCAGTGTATTGCTGGAGGGAGTGCGGTGGGCCCACATTTGGTGGGAGTGCCCAAAACTCGACCTCTACTGGTCTCTAGTTCAGCGGGCGATCGCCCAGGTGTTAGGAATTCAGCAGGGTTGCGGTAGGGGGCCTTAGGCCTTATGCAATGCTGACAACTCTTGGACCGCAAACTGTATGTGATAATGATGTTGTCGGCTGCGTTGGTCCTGGCCAGGAAGTGGAAGTCAAAGGACCCTCCTCAGGAGCACGAGTGGGTCGCGAAACTGTGGGCGTTGGTGGCAATGGAGTGGCTTACCTACTCGATCCAGGGGTCTCACATGCGGTTCATTTCGGACTGGGCCAACCTGCTGTCATTTCTAAAGGCGGCTGCCCGCCGCGCCTTGTGCCCCAAGGCTATGGAACTATTGGGCATTGTTCGACCTCAGGATGAATCGGACCTGTGCAGTCTTATGCACTATTGCTTACGCCTAGTGTCGCTGGCTCAAAACTCAACCTGGGCTACTGGGATGTACTAATGAGAATAATGTACCTAAACCAATGGATGCATCCGCCTTGTCAGTGAACCTGTAGGATCTGAGGGGGAAAGGGTAGGTGGGAAGGGGGGGATGTGGGATGAAGGGGGTTTCTGTTGCTACTCATTTTTTTAAATTTCTTTTTTTACTTGTTAATTGAAAACTGTTAATAAAAACTTATTGAAAAAAAAAAAAGAAATCTTGAGTAAGTGTTTGTTTGAATCACTGTATTTGTTGGTCCTTTGTGTAACTTGTTCTACTGCTCCCCTCAACTCTTGAGATAAGTCTGGCTGCTCAATCATCGCTACCACTTTACTGTGTAGTAGAGGCTTGTACCAAAGGTGAAATTGTACTTACCCTTGTAGTCTTAATTGCATGTAGTGTTCCCAAAGGGTACTGCATGTGATTCTGCCTAACACTGGTGTACAGTTGTGAGGATAAAGTATACTTGTTACATTTAGAGTGCTACTCTTACCTTTGTTCAAATAACCCTCACAAGGCTAAGCAACACTAGAAAAGCAATTGTTTTATCATGACTGATATGGAAAGCTACAGACAGGAGACCCTAGTCACTTTAACAGTTGATCAATTGAGAGATATGTGTAAAGCTAGGAATCTCACTGTAAAAGGCAAGAAGGTTGAATTGATAGAAAAGTTGTTAGAGTACCAAAGTCTGAGGAGTGGGTCTGAAACCCCCACCCCTGCAGCAAATGTGGAAAATGTTGATGAGGATGATAATATTTCAGAGCCTATCTCTAATGTTATGGATGTGTTAGATGAGGCAGAAAAGTCTCACAATGTAGGCCCTGTTTTACCTCTACCTGCTCATAGGCCTCAATCTTTGAACACAGGGACCCCATCAGGTCCAACATCAAGTCCAGAATGTGTCTCTTTAGAAAGAATGAGACTTGAGTTAGCCTTGAGCCTTTTTCTCACTCTTACATGTGTTTACTATGTGTTTAACATTTTTGTGTTCATAGACTATGGAGCCTCACCTACCCCATAGGCATCATCGTTTTACTGTGTGTTACACAGCATCTTTAGTGCAGTGACACAGGGTTGTCTTTTTAAGACTTCCCACTCTAAACTCCAATTTCTGGGACTGACTACTGTCTCCCAGAACATGTAAAGTTGCCATTGACTTTATTAGTCTTTTTAAATTCTCAGACCAGTACAACCTATCTTACATAGAGTACTGGAAAGGGCTAATAGATATCCCTTTTTGTCTGTCTCTCATGGAACATTATTTCGTTCCCCTTTCTTTAAGATTTGGCTGGTGGCAGTGGTATCTACCATATTTTTCCTACCACGGTCTATGTAAATAGTCTTGGTTCTGTTTTAGGCTAAGTTAGTAGCCTCGAACTTAAATCCGCTGGAGCCCATTTACTTTTATTTGGTTCCGGATGGGTTTATTCGCCATTTCTTTTTGTAAAGGTCTTTCTCGTGTTTTACTCTGCGCGCCAAACCAGGTTTGGTTCCTTTGTACGCCGTCCTTTGGCAGTCTTCTACACAGAAGCCCTCCTTAGGCGCCTGAGAGTCTGGGTAGACAGGATGTGAGGGAGGGGTTTTAGGACCTCTGCACAGGGTTCCCTTGGAAGTCCAAGTCACACTCTACCAGGACAGCCACCCTGCTGTGTGATTGACAGCCAGGCTGTGTGAATTGGGGAAAACTGCATACAAAGCAGGTCTCTGGGACTTGGAAGGAAGAGTCGCCACTGGATTGAGAGAACCGAAGAGAAGGCGAAAGAAGAGGACCACTACCATAACTGAACCTCCCGGTCAAGGACTGCTGCGGGTCCGAATCTCCAAACTTCGAAGACAGAGAAGATCTGCAAGGAATCTTCTTCCCTTGAGCTGGTGGGACCAACCAGTTCGCCAAACACCAAGCAAGGCCTCCCTCCCCTGGTCGAATTTGTTGTGCACAGCTGCAGTGAACTGGATAGTGAGGAGGACCGGACCCTGTTTGGGTTTTAAGGAGCACACCTTTTATTCGTTGCCTTGCTCTGCTGCTGGTTTCTTCCCTGGGAGGACCCTCCAGTCTTCCTTTTTCGTGTCAGTCCGACAGTCACTACAGGAACCGTGAGCCTGCAGGATCTGCCAGGAACTTCTGCCTCAGCTACAGCATTCTTCTTCTTCTAAGGTACTGTTGAAACCCGGTTGTTCGTTCCGTCTGACCACAGTGAAAGTGTTCTAAATCTTTCTCCAATCCGAGGGTTGTCCTTCTCTACTCTTTTAAGTAACTTTTCTTCCGACCAACTTCTATTCGAACTCTTGGCAAAGACTTAACCGCGAACTACTCTGAACTGTGTGATCCTCTGCAAAGACTCTGAACCATTAACATTGGCCCAGGCCTATTAATTTAAATCCTCATGGTAGCAAGCCTTTTCTAGATTGCCCAGACTACTTACTTGTTGGTGCTGCTTAATTTTGAATAACCTTGTCTTTCCCTCCCTTTTTAATTACTGGAGTGCCATTTTTCTCACACTTCATTTTGAGCCTAACTTGTCCAGAATTGATTGGGTGTTGTGTAATATATTAAGAGTGTGATTTTTCTGCTGCTTTATTTAGTGAACTGTATTACAAATGAATGTGTAAATAAATGAATAGTCTTTTACTCAGAAACCTTGAGTCAGTGTTTGTTTGAACCATAGTAATTGCTGTCCTGTGTGTAACTTTACTCTTGAGGTAAATCTGGCTGCTCAGCCATCGCTACCACTTTACTGTGTAGTACAGGCTTGTACCAAAGGTGAATTTGTACTTGCACTTGTAGTCTTAATTGTGTGTGGTTTTCCCAAAGGGTACTGCATATGATTCTGCCTAACAGTTGGCTGCTTTTGAATATGACCATGGGATTCAAGACATTAAAGGGAATCAGCTGATTCCTTGGCTTTTTTCTAGGCTACCCCCTGTTACAACTGATGCGGTAATGGAGCTGGGGGATATAGACAGAAAGGAGTATGAAACTGTGAAGCTAGCTTTGATAGCTAGATTTGGGAAGACCCCTTCTCAGTATCTTAAGAGGTTTAGAACCCTCAAAAAGCATGATGGTACCCCTTGGGCTACTTGGTTGACTGAATGTTTGAAAAACGTGGATGGGTTAAGAGTTACAGAGTTAAAACTTATGAAGGTATGAGAAATCTGGTTATGTTGGAATCTATTTATTATGCCTGCTCTACTGAGCTGAGACAGCACTTGGCTGACTCTAAGGAAATTGATCCAGAGAAGTTAGCAAGGGCTGCTGACTTGTGGGTTGCCAACAGGGCTACTCACAAGGATTCTGGGGCAAATCAGAAGACGGATGAGGGAAAGCAGCACAAGAAAGATACCAAAGAGAATTCTAATACTTCCACTCCAAAAGAGGGCCCCAAACATAATAAGGATAAGCCACCAGGGAAACCGAATCAGGCTAGTGTACCTCCTGGTGCCAAACTAGAAGGAGGTCAGAACAAACCCCCATTCAGAAAGACATTTGGAAAATGTTATGCTTGTGGGTCAAATGACCACATGAAGGGGATCCCAGATGTAAGGGTAAACCTTCAGGGGTCCACACTGTCTCCTTAGCCTTCCCCCCAGAGGATGAAGTACCAATGGCAAGTGTAAACTTTCACTTACTGGCTGAGGAACACACGAAAGTCTCAGCCAGTGTTTCTTTTGTATCCCTGGGACTGTGGGAACAACAGAATTTAGATGTCTACAATTCCATTCCAGACAATACTAAAGAGTATTATACAGACAGTGTTCTTGTGAATGGCCAGGAGACCCCTTCCATCAAAGATACTGGGGCCAGCATTACTGTAGTTGATTAATCATTTTCCAAGGTTGAGGATGTTGCTAAGACACCCAAATTACTAACTAAGCTTGCTGGAGGCCCTGTCCAAATGCTTCCACAGTTACCAGCTATCATCCAGTGCAATGACATGACTGTCAAGATACCTGTAAGTGTGCAGAGTGAAGTACCTGGGAGAAACCTGTTGGGGAATGATTTAAAAACTCTTGGAGTTGTAGCAAGCACCCCCAGGCCTCCCAGCAAAAGTAAACAGGAGCAGACTATGAAGGCCAGAGAGAGTATGTTATGGGGCTCTCAAGAGGAGATTATAGAATACTATAACTCCCAGTCCACAGGACTTACTGACTGCAATTTCAAAGAAAAAGGAGGACAAGGGGAAACCTGCAACCTCCAGGAAGAAACCAGCCAGCACCCCTGTGCTACCTTCAAGGACATCCCAGAGAGGACTGTGCAAAGTCACACCTCTAACTCCTCCACCAGCTGAGGCTGAGTGTGTGGAACAACCTTGTGTGGTTGAATCAGCTGCTGAGGAATCAGAGCTGGAAGAGGACTTTGCTCCTGTTGGAGATCTGGATCCTACATACCATCCTGAGCTGCATTCTTTACTGGCAGAAGGTGGACCCTGTAGGGCAGACTTCAGCAGAGGTCAAAGAGAGTGTCCTACTCTTGAAGGTCGTCACCAACAGGCAGCATCCCAGCTGGATGGGCAAGAGCCAGGGAAGCATAGGTTGTACTGGGAAGATGGCCTCTTCTACAGTGTTAGTCTAACCCAGGGGTCTACAGAAGACTTGTAGTGCCTCTTGAAAGCAGACTCCAGTTCCCACAGTTAGTCTATGAGATACATTTAGCTGGTCACTTAAGTTTTAAGAAGACCAAGGAAAGGCTCTCTTTATAGTTCTACTGGCCTAAGTTGGGGGCTGATGCAGATAGGTTCTGTAGGAGCTGTCACACTTGCCAAACCTCTGGCAATAGTGGAACCAAGAATGTGGCAGCCCTTAGTGCCTCTCCCACTGGTGGGAGTACCTTTTGAGAGGGTAGGAATCGACATTGTTGGTCCCTTAGACCCTCCAACATCTTCAGGAAACAGGTTTATCCTGGTTGTAGTAGACCATGCTACTAGGTATCCTGAAGCCATACCTATGAGAACTGTTACAGCTCAGGCTGTGGCTAAGGCCCTACTTGGTATTTTTACCAGGGTAGGTTTTCCTAAGGAAGTTATCTCTGACACTGGATCCAATTTTATGTCCCACTACAAGCAGGCCAGGCGGAAAAACTGTGGAGTAACTTACAAGTTCTACACTGCCTACCATGCACAGACAAATGGATTGGTAGAGAGGTTCAACCGTACAATGAAGAGCATGATAGGTGCTTTAGAGGAACCCCTTAGAAGAAAGTGGGACCTTCTACTGCCATGCCTTCTATTTGCTTATAGAGAAGTCCCTCAGGAGGGTGTTGGATTTAGTCCCTTTGAACTTCTTTATGGCCGTCCAGTTAGAGGCCCCTTGGCCCTAATTAAGGAGGGGTTGGAGAGTGCTCTTTCTCCCAAGCCAGTTAGAGTCACTGACTATGTGATAGGTCTCCGGAGGAGAATGACACACAAGATGGCAGAAGAATTGGATAACTTGAAAGCCGGTCTGGCTCTGGTTAAGCATTGGCATGACCAGAAGGCAACATGGTTACGTTTTCTCAAGACCAGCTAGTTCTAGTTATGGTACCTACAAGGCACAGGGCCTTACAGGACAAATGGATAGGACCCTTCAAGGTTGTGGGTAAACTTGGAGAGGTCAACTATCTGGTGAACCTAGGCAATCCTAAGGAGGCTCCAGAGTCTTTCACACCAACCGTCTAAAAGCTTAATCTCAAGACCAGAAGTGGGAGCTTTGCTTCTAGCTTCAGCTCAAGAGGAAGAGGAGAGTGAACCTCTACCTGACCTACTCAGAGGCCAGCCTTTAGATGAGAAAATAGAAGGAGTTAACCCCTCTTCTAATTTGACACCTGAACATCAGGAGGAGTGCAAGTTTCTGTTAAATCAGTTTGCCTCCCTGTTTTCACTATCACCAGGCTTGACCCTTTGGGGCAGCATGATATTCACCCTGGTGACTGTTTACCTGTTAAAAGCAGAGGTTACATGATGTCAGATCATGTAAGATCCCACATAAAGGAGGAGGTCAACAAGATTCTCAATCTCAGGGTAATAGAGCCCTCTACCAGTCTATGGTCTAGTCCAGTTGTTTTAGTACCAAAGGCAGGATCCAATTAGTTGAGATTATGTGTGGACTATAGAGCTCTTAATGCAGTCACCAAGACTGATGCCCACCCATTACCAATAACAGATGAACTGGTTGACAAACTTGGTTCAGCCAAGGAACTCAGTACATTTGATCTCACTTCAGGCTATTGGCAAATAGCACTGACACACCATGCCAAGGAGAAAACTGCATTCTCAACCCCAGCAGGCCTCTACCAGTTTAAGGTAATGCCTTCTGGACTGAAGAATGCACCTGCTATATTCCAAAGGATGGTTAACCATATTCTGAATGGAATGGAGGACATCTGCATGGCATACTTGGATGACAGTGCAGTGTTCAGCCCTACTTGAAAAGAACATGTTGACCACTTATATACGTTTTGCAGGCTCTTAAGCAGGCCCATCTGACCATAAAGGCTAGTAAATGTCAAATTCGTCAGAGTAAAGTTCTCTACCTTGGACATGAGGTAGGAGGATGTGAAATCAGGCCATTGTCCAGCAAAGTACAAGCTGTACATGTAACGCTCACCTGATTCCCACAGAGGCGCCGACCTGTTCTGGACTGCTATGACCTCTTCTAAGGTGATGCGCAGGACTCGGAAGACGGACTGGACCGGACCCCCAAACCTCGCCTGTCTGGCCCATAGAAGAATCCTTCTGTAGATAGAAAAGGGGATTAACTGTCTGCTGGATAATGTGTCGGATTCCCCCTTCCCCCTCTCACACTCCTCAAACCCCCTCCGCGATTCCCCGTAGAGTCTCACCTTAGAGTCTGAAAGGATGAGCTCTCCATTCTGCTTCCGATGCAGGGGCGCGTTGATTTCCATTTACTTCACTGGATCTCAGGTTTGGTGAGTATTCAACTCCGCTTGACTTTTCCGATATGAGGCCGTAAGTATTCAGTTTCAAAAGTTCAAGCCTTAATTGTCCGTTGTCCTTTTCTCTATTTCAGATGCAGGATGAAGAATCCGCGTTGAGGAATGGATTCGCCGAAGGTAAACTCTGGTGAGTCTTTTTGATGGATGGTTCCCTTAGTGATCTTGCTTTCACCCACTAATGCATGTGTCTTTTTCCCCTTAGGGGCCGGGGTACGGAAGTGCCAAAGAAGCGGCGCCGACCTGAGGTGAGGAAAGATTGTCCCAACAATAATCAGGTAAGTCTTAAGATGGAAGAATCAGGCCTTCCTCAATCTGTTCCTTCGCTCACCTTTGTTTTGTCTCTTTTTCTCCTTAGGCGCTGAAAGGCGACGGATGGTGCCAATGGTCGCTGAAGAGCCCAAGGGCGCCTCGTGAAGATGAGTGGAACGCGGCGCTGCAGCGAGCGATGCAATGCGCTTCTAAAAATAATGTTTTTTTCAGGATCGTCAGAGTGACGGTTCCGGACTCCGGATGGAGGTAGGTTAAGTTCATTTATTCACCTTTCTCTCCTTTCCTTCCTTTTCAGGTGTTCCAGGTTGCAGGCGGGCGTGGCTGGAGCCAGGATGCAGGAGCAGACACGGTGAGCGTCCAGCTGCTAGAGCTGCTGTCTGGGCGTGGTTTAAATAGCCCCCAAAGTAGTTCCAGGTAAGTATTCTTCCTCAGCCACGCCCGAGTGGTAAAATAGTCCCATAGGTAAAATAGTCCCTTTCAGACCTCAAGGAGGTCGGGATCTGGCAGCATGGACTGCATCAGGTAAGTCCATCCAAGCACTCCCATAATGAGCCTGGCGCCTATGGTGCCAGGACTGATGCCTTCTATGAGCCTGACGCCAAAGGCGCCAGAACAATGTCCAAAGAGCCCCTGCTGGGTCTCTCCCTGGGGACATGATGTCTGCTTTCGGGGACGCTGGTCCTGAACTGGCTTCCCAGGAGTAGGCATCATGACAGTACAAAACTCGCCCCCCTACTGCTCAAACCCAAGTGAGAGCCTTCCTAGGCCTTACTGGTTACTATAGGAACTCCATATATAACTATGGGACCATAGCTTCTCCCTTGTATGTGGTCTCCTCTCCCAAATTCCCTAAAAAGGTCAGGTGCAATGAGGAGTGCACTCAAGCATTTGAAGGCCTAAAGAAAGCCATTTGCCAAGCTCCAGTCCTAAGAGCTCCTGACTATAACCAAACATTCATTGTGCAGACAGATGCTTCAAATACAGTTATAGGTGCAATTCTGAGTCAGCTGGATGAGAAAGGTAGGGAGCACCCCATTTGCTTCATCAGCAGGAAGATGAAGGAACCTGAGACAAGGTGGGCAACCATTGAAAGAGAATGTTTTGCTATTGCGTGGTCACTGAAGAAGTTTAGACCATACTTGTATGGATCTACTTTTGTGATTCAGACCAACCAACAACCCTTGAAATGGTTGATGCAAATGAAAGGGGAAAACCCTAAACTACTTAGATGGTCAATCAGCCTGCAAGGGTTTGATTTTACCATTGAACACATGTCTGGGTGTCACCACCAAAATGCTGATGGTCTCTCCAGAATGTTTGACTGACTGGAGTACGGAGATTCATCCAGCAGTGGATAAATCCTGATGTACCTTAGTCTGGGGGGGGCGATTTTTAGGGAGAATTCTCATGAAAGTACTAATTTCCCTTACCCTTTGAGACCCTCAGCAACTTTGCTGGATTTCTGGGATTTTCTTTTTTACCTGGGAAGAGTGTGAGCCTTTTTTCCCCCACTCTTCTGTAACGCTCACCTGAATACCTCGGAGGCGCAGGTCTGGGCTGGGGGTTCTCGGAGTCTTCTAGGGTCACGCACAGGCCTCGAATGCCACCCTGGAAAGGCCCTTTCCTCACTGAGATCTTGTTCTGAAGGGTGAGGTGTCTGCAATTATGAGAGCAAGGGGTTAATATGGATATATAAGCCTGACTAGGTAAGCTGCCTCCCCTTCCTGGTACTCCCAAGTAGTTTGTAGGCTAAATGTGCTCACCTTATGTAGGTGAAAGCGGAGCTCTCCATCCTCCGTCTGTGCAGGGGCGCCGAAGCCAGTTACTTCACTGGTTAATTGTCCAGCCTCTTGGTTGCAGAGGATGAAGATTTGGAGCTAGGCCGTTGTTAGCAGCACGAACGGCGGTTGCTTGAATATGGAGATCCGGAGAGCGATGGAATGGCGAAGGTATTGCAGGCAAGTAAGTAGAAAATGTCAATTCGAAGTTAAAAGCACTTCTTAATGTCTCTTTTCCTTTTTCAGGTCGCAGAAGCAGCTGGGTAGAAAAATGGATGTCGAGGAATGCACCGAAGAGTGAGAAAGATGAGCGCTGCCCAAAACACGTGCGTATAGATGGAGTTTTGTATTTCTTAATGATGTCCTTTTGTTTTGCAGATGCGAGTAGCAGCGTCGGCGGAGGCGAGAAGAATGCAGCGCAGGTAAGGAAAGTTTCACAGAGGTTTACTAACCAATGTCTTTGCTTCCACAGGGTGCCGTAAAAAATGGAAAGCTGCAGCCCGTGGCTTGAGATGCACCGATGGACTGGGTAAGTGCTGCGCTGGTTTTATCTCGTGCTAACCTGGTGTTCTTTTCCCTTTTCAGATGCTGTTGGAGACGAAGATGGTATTTCGGAAGGTAAGATTGCGGATTTCTCTTCCCCAGATGCAGAAGTTGAAGATTCTCTGGAGCTGACACGGTGAGCGTCCTGCTGCTATTGCAGAATAACGCGAAGCACGTTGCTCTGATCGGGCGTGGTTTAAATAGCTTACTGGAGTGCTTAGGTGTCTCCTTCCACAGCAGCCTCGCCCAGGTAAGAAGTCCCAGCTTCCAGAATAGTTCCAGTATCCAGTCCCAGGGAGTGGTGCTGGCCACACCCAGAAGGTAAAGTAGTTCCAGCCATGGATGGATGAGGATTTCATCCTGCAGGTGAGTGAGCAGCATGGTCTGCAGCAGGTAGGTCCACCCAAGCACCATTCCTTACATCATGAGCCCGGCACGTCCTGTGCCGGGACTGGGTCCCCTTATGAGCCTGGCGCCACTGGCGCCAGGACAAGGTCCATAAGGCCCCTATGGGAGCCGATGGGTGCCTGGAAATGAAGTTGTGACCCAGCTTCCGAGGCAGTTGGGCTAAACCTGACTCCTTGGAGGCTGCGGTCATGACAGCACCCCCCCTCAAGGCCCCTCCCAAGCTTGTCTTTTCCGGAGGTTTTGGCTTGTTGGGAAAAGCCCGATGAAATTTTCGGACTAGACGAGGTGCATGTACATATTCTGAGGGTTCCCAAGATCTCTCCTGGGGTCCATACCCATTCCAATCAATCAAGTAGTATAGTTTTGATTTGGAAATTTTGGAGTCCAAGATGTCTCGAATTTCAAATTCGGATTCTCCGTCAACTTGGATTGGCTCAGGAGGTTTAATCAAACGGGTTCTGGGTTGCACAGGTTTCAGGAGAGAAACATGGAAGACAGGATGTATCTTCATTCGAGTAGGTAATTCTAGTTTGACAGCCACTGGGTTAATCACGGCCGTGATCGAGTAGGGTCCTAAATATCTTGGGTTGAAGGTGCGTGGCCCTTTTAAAGATAAATGTTTAGTGGACAGCCAGACTTGATCTCCTTTTTGATATTGAGGAGCCTCTTTTCGATGTTGGTCTGCTCCTTTTTTGTATGATTCTTTAGCTCGTTGAAGATGAGCTGTGGCTTCTTTAAATGCTTGAGTTATCGTCGAATGCAGATGGTCAACAGCAGGTGTTCCGAGAGCTTGAGGTGGGTCCAGATTTGAGGTTCGAGGATGACTTCCATACAGCAGGAAAAAAGGGGTTTTTCCCGTCCCAGAATGGATTGAATTATTGTAAGCGTATTCAGCAATCCAAAGGACATCCTTCCAAGTACCCTCGGATTGATGCAACATGCAGCGCAGATATTGTTCTAAAGTTTGGTTAGTTCTCTCAGTCTGCCCGTCGGTTTGAGGGTGATGGCTGGTGGAAAGTCGTACATCAATTTGTGCTAAACGACAACAACTCCGCCAAAAATGGGAAATAAATTGGCTCCCTCGGTCAGAGATTAGTACTGAAGGGAAACCGTGCAACCGGACAATGTTTTCAAGAAATTCTCGGGCTAGAATGGAAGCTGTAGGTAAACCCTTCAGTGGGATAAAATGAGCCATTTTTGAAAAAAGGTCCACGATCACTAGAATTGTGTTGTATCCAGAGCAAGGGGGTAAATCTATGATAAAATCCATCGAGAGCGTTTGCCAAGGGCCTGGTGGAATGTCTATTGGACGTAGTAATCCTGCTGGTTTTTCCTTCTGACTCTTGTTTTGTGCGCAGATACCACAAGAAGCCACAAACTTTTTAACATCTTCCCTCCAAGATGGCCACCAAAAATGCCTTTTAATTTTCTCTGAGGTTTTGGCAACTCCAGGATGTCCTTCCATTAGAGAATCATGGTAGCAGGTGATGACCTGTTTTTGTAAGTCAACGCAGGGTAAGAATAGTCTTCCTTGGAAATACAATAGGTTCTGATCTATTGTAAAATCCTTTCCTTTCAATTGCCAATTCGATGAATCTTCGGGAGTTATGAGTTGATTGACCCTTGCTTTAATCTCTTCGAGGGATAGTGTGTTGATTGCTCCTAGTATCTTTTGTTCAGGAATTATTGGCACCGGCTCCGGATTAGCTGTAAATTCGTCTACCCCTATCCGGGAAAGGGCGTCTGCTTTTCCGTTCCTAACGCCTGGTCGATATGTGATTACAAAATCGAATTCTGCGAAGAATAAAGCCCAGCGTAGTTGCCTCGAAGATTGAGCTTTAGCTGACTTCAGGTACTGGAGGTTACGGTGATCTGTGATTACAGTTACTGTGTTCCGGGCTCCCAAAAGATAATGCCGCCAGGCCTTAAAGGCGGACTTAATTGCCAAGAGTTCTTTGTCTGTAATTGTGTAGTTGATCTCAGGAGCCGAAAATTTGCGAGACCAAAAGGCTACAGGGTGTAACTGGTGCGTTTCGGGGTCTCTTTGTGACAGCACCGCCCCATTGCAAGACTGGAAGCGTCTGTCTCGACGATGTAGGGAAGTTCTGGACGGGGATGCCTTAAGACTGGAGCAGAGATAAATTTGGCTTTTAATTCTTGGAAGGCTTGTTCGGCTTCTGGAGTCCACTCGAATTTTTTATTCTTTTTCAGAAGAGCCGTGATAGGTTGGACTACCCGAGAGAATTCAGGAATGAACCTTCGGTAAAAATTAGCGAAGCCCAGCATGCTCTGTACACCTTTCACGGAAGTTGGGGAAGGCCATTTGGTGATAGCATCCACTTTTCTTGAGTCCATGTGAACTCCGTTGGGTGACAAGATGAACCCTAAAAATTCCACTTCCTTTGCGTGAAAGGTGCACTTCTCCAGTTTAGCAAACAAGCGGTGTTGGCGAAGTCTCTGTAAAACCGCTGTGACGTGTCTACGATGATCAGTTTCTGAGGCTGAGTATACCAGGATGTCGTCAATATAAACGACTACGCACACATCAATAAGTTCTCTGAGGACATCATTCATGAAAAACTGGAAAGCGGCCGGTGCGTTACATAGTCCGAAGGGCATTACTTGATACTCAAATAATCCATATTTAGTGCGAAAGGCCGTCTTCCATTCGTCGCCTTCCTTAATGCGTACCAAATGGTAAGCTCCTCTGAGGTCTAACTTTGTGTATATGCAGGCGCCTTTTACCTGGTCCAATAATTCAGGAATCAAGGGCAACGGGTACCGGTTTTTGACTGTAATCTGGTTCAGGGCGCGATAATCGATACAAGTTCTTAGGTCACCTTCCTTTTTCGGGACGAAGAACAAAGCTGAGGAAGCCGGGGATTTCGAGGGGCGGATGAATCCGTTAGCCAAGTACTGGTCCAAGTATTGCCTGAGATGGAGGTTTTCTGGTTCAGTGAGGGCATATATTCTACTGCACGGAGGGGTGGACCCAGGTATTAGGTCTATCTGGCAGTCGTATGACCGATGCGGAGGCAGGGTGTCTTTCTGAAAGACGTCGCTGAACTCTTGGTATTCCAGAGGTAATCGGGGGTCCTCGGAAGTGATGGCTGCTAGCTTGATTTCGGGCTGAGGATAACAGGTTGAAGCGCATTCTGGAAACCGAATTACCTTGGCTCGCCAGTCTATCTGAGGATTGTGCTTTTCCAACCAAGGCATTCCCAGAATCACCTGAAACTGCGGGGCCTTGATTACATCAAACACAATGCCTCCCGATGTCCGTCTTGACATAACAACGTTACCTCCATAGTGGTATGAGAAACTGGTCCGGAAGCTATTTCAGTACCATCCACTGTAGTGATTACGTCCTTTACCATCTTGGGACGTAGGGGAAGATCCATCCTAATAGCCAAGTCTTGGTCCACATAATTACCAATTGCTCCGCTATCAATGTATACTTTGATAGCATGCATGCGATCTGGTCTATTGGGACTTATGAGGACCATAGGCATTACCAAATGCGAGGTCAAGGAACTGGTTTTAACGCTCGGCAAGCGGACCTCTACGCTTGTCGGGCGAGGTTGTTTCCCGATTCCAGTTTCTCAGCATTTTTATCAGAAACTCCTACCATCTTCTTGACCGGTTTCACTGAGCAATCACGAAGGAAATGTCCAGAATTCCCACAGTATAGGCACAGCTGTAATTGCCTTCTTCTTTCCCGCTCTTTCTGAGTTAATGGTCCTTTTACTACTCCTATTTGCATTGGTTCCACAGAGTCATTCCCTTTAGCGGAGCTCTGAGGTCTTGAAAGTACCCGGGTTTCAAATCTGGATCGATCGGTCTTCCTGTTCTGTAGCCGATGATCTAATTGGACTACTAGGTCGATATAATCTGAACAGTCTTGCGGCGGATTAACCACCTGTGCTAAAACGTCTTTAAGTTCCCCACGTAGACCTCTGTAGAAGAGCGTGATTCTCTTATCTTCAGGCCACCTGGTCTCAACCACCAGTCTATTAAAGGACGCTATGTAAGCCAGGAGATCCTGATTACCTTGTCTGAGTGACAGGAGTTCATTGTCCAAGGCCTGCCCCTGTGAATGTCTTGCGAACAACTTTTCCATACTGGTCTGAAAGTCTTGAAAGTTATAGAGGAGCGGGTCATCCTGTGTCACGAGAGGAATGGACCAATCTGCAGCACTACCGCTAAGATAGGAAAGTACAAACGCTACCTTGGCTTGGTCTGTTGGGAATGCGGCGGGTCTACACAGAAAGTGCAAGCGGCATTGATTGATGAATACTGCATATCGCTTTGGATCACCGGAAAAACGTTTGGGCGGGGCCAAAGGCACATTCCCTGGCAGATTAATTTGCACCGGATTACTTGAGGTTGTAGGAGTGCCGCCCCCTCCATAGGGAGGCAGTGGCGTCTGTCCCGCTTGAGCCTGTAGCAACTGTCTGGCCAGATCATCCGTCTGTTCCTTGGCAATGATCAACTCCCTTCGTAAAGCGTTTGTTTCTTGGCGAGATGCGTGTACTTCTGCCCTTAGTTCCCCAAGCAATTGAGCCAGTTCATCTGTGTCCGAGGTTTCCATTGCGCCTGGGTGGGAAAATTGCGGTAGGCTTCGCGTTCTGTAACGCTCACCTGAATCCCTCGGAGGCGCAGGTCTGGGCTGGGGGTTCTCGGAGTCATCTAGGGTCACGCGCAGGCCTCGAATGCCACCCTGGAAAGGCCCTTTCCTCACTGAGATCTTGATATGAAGGGTGAGGTGTCTGCAATTATGAGAGCAAGGGGTTAATATGGATATATAAGCCTGACTGGGTAAGCTGCCTCCCCTTCCTGGTACTCCCAAGTAGTTTGTAGGCTAAATGTGCTCACCTTATGTAGGTGAAAGCGGAGCTCTCCATCCTGCGTCTGTGCAGGGGCGCCGAAGCCAGTTACTTCACTGGTTAATTGTCCAGCCTCTTGGTTGCAGAGGATGAAGATTTGGAGCTAGGCCGTTGTTAGCAGCACGAATGGCGGTTGCTTGAATATGGAGATCCCGAGAGCGATGGAATGGCGAAGGTATTGCAGGCAAGTAAGTAGAAAATGTCAATTCGAATTTAAAAGCACTTCTTAATGTCTCTTTTCCTTTTTCAGGTCGCAGAAGCAGCTGGGTAGAAAAATGGATGTCGAGGAATGCACCGAGGAGTGAGAAAGATGAGCGCTGCCCAAAACACGTGCGTATAGATGGAGTTTTGTATTTCTTAATGATGTCCTTTTGTTTTGCAGATGCGAGTAGCAGCGTCGGCAGAGGCGAGAAGAATGCAGCGCAGGTAAGGAAAGTTTCACAGAGGTTTACTAACCAATGTCTTTGCTTCCACAGGGTGCCGGAAAAAATGGAAAGCTGCAGCCTGTG
This sequence comes from Ambystoma mexicanum, assembly GCF_040938575.1. Lineage (NCBI taxonomy): Eukaryota > Metazoa > Chordata > Amphibia > Caudata > Ambystomatidae > Ambystoma > Ambystoma mexicanum. The sequence goes on along the minus strand of NC_090922.1, from coordinate 1,350,123,052 downwards.
GCTTGAGATGCACCGATGGACTGGGTAAGTGCTGCGCTGGTTTTATCTCGTGCTAACCTGGTGTTCTTTTCCCTTCTCAGATGCTGCTGGAGACGAAGATGGTATTTCGGAAGGTAAGATTGCGGATTTCTCTTCCCCAGATGCAGAAGTTGAAGATTCTCTGGAGCTGACACGGTGAGCGTCCTGCTGCTATTGCAGAATAACGCGAAGCACATTGCTCTGATCGGGCGTGGTTTAAATAGCTTACTGGAGTGCTTAGGTGTCTCCTTCCACAGCAGCCTCGCCCAGGTAAGAAGTCCCAGCTTCCAGAATAGTTCCAGTATCCAGTCCCAGGGAGTGGTGCTGGCCACACCCAGAAGGTAAAGTAGTTCCAGCCATGGATGGATGAGGATTTCATCCTGCAGGTGAGTGAGCAGCATGGTCTGCAGCAGGTAGGTCCACCCAAGCACCATTCCTTACATCATGAGCTCGGCACGTCCTGTGCCGGGACTGGGTCCCCTTATGAGCCTGGCGCCACTGGCGCCAGGACAAGGTCCATAAGGCCCCTATGGGAGCCGATGGGTGCCTGGAAATGAAGTTGTGACCCAGCTTCCGAGGCAGTTGGGCTAAACTTGACTTCTTGGAGGCTGCGGTCATGACAGCTTCCATGTATTTTGATGTTTGTTTTACTTTTGTGTTCTTTAGTTATGGAGTTTTAAAACAACTCCATAGGCATCATCTCTCTCTCTCTGTGTCCCACAGCACCATCAGTGCAGTGGCACAGGGATGTCTTTCAGACTTTCCAAGGTTGAACTACCTTCTCTGGGACTCACTACTGTCTCCTAGAGCATGTAAAGTTGAATTGACTTTACTAGTCTCTTTAAATATACAGACCACGCACACACTAGATTCCTATAGAGTGCTGGAAGGGTTGCCTAGCTTCCCATGAGTTGAAACACTCATGTATCAGTCCAATGTTACCCTTTCCTACTTTAAATGGCTGGTGGCAGTGGTTTAGATCAAACTACCATGATTCTTCCCGGCCGCAAACAACGGTAGCTAAAAATCGGGTCAGCCATGTTTTTCAATATGGCGCCCCTGACCTATCTGTAAAAACAGACTCTGGTAAACTTTTTTCACCATTTATTTTTGGAAAGGTCCTTCTTGTGTTTGTCTCTGCACACCAAACCAGGTTTGGTCCCTTTGTTTGTTGGCCTTTGGTGGGCTTCAGTGCTGAAGCCCTCCTCTGGCGCCAGAGTGTCTGGGGTGGACAGGATGTGAGGGAGGTGCCCGAAACTCCCTGTACCTAGTCTCCTAGGAGACCTGAATGCACTCTGGCATGATTGGCCAGCTGGCTGTCCGGCAAGGACAGCCACCCTGCTGTGTGAGTGACAGCCAGGCTGGAATGAATGGGGGAAAACCGTTTAAAAGCAGGTCTCTGGGACTTGGAAAGCAGAGTCGACCACTGGAACGAAAGAACCGAAGACGAGCTGAAGGAAGAGAACTGCTGGAACTCCTGGACGACCGGTGAAGCCCTGCTGCAGGTCCGAATTGCCAGAAACTCCATCAACAGAGAAGCCCTCCAAGGTTAACTTCCACCCTTGAGTTTGGTGGGAACAACCAACTCGTAAGCCACCTGGACACTGTCCCCATCTGGTCGAATCTTCTACAGAGTGCTGTTGAAAACCGGATAGCCAGAGAGAAGGAAACCAGCTCGTGGACTTTAAGGCACTCACACCTTAAACCGACGTCTTGCTAAGCTTTTGGCCTCATCCCTGGGCAGTGCAGGAACCTCCCGACGTCCTCCTTCTTCTCCCCACGACTGAAGCTCAGGAATAGCGAGATCTGCTCGAACTGCCAGGAACAACTGCCTCAGCCACAGCTCTTCTTCACTTACAAGGTACTGTGCAAACGCGGTCCAGAAATCTTTTCGGCCATTGCGAAAGTTCATGGAACTTTCCCAACTTCAAAGGCTTGTCCTTCCCTAAACATTCATCAAACTTTTTGCCTAGCCAAATTCTTCTAAAAACCGTGGCAAAGACTTAACCGTTTTCTACCAGAACTGTGCTATCCTATACAAAGACTCTAAACCATTGACTTTGGCCCAGGCCTATGAACTGAATTGCTGGTTGTAGTGTACTGAAACCCTTTGCCCTGCATATTCAAGTATTTGTGCTGTTGATTCTTATAACCTTGTCTTTTTACCCCTTTTAAAAGTATCTGAAGTGCCATTTTGCTCCAACTTCAGGGCAGCTAAACTTGTTCAGTTATTTATCAGTTGTGTATTTGTGGTTTATTAGTGTGTGATATTGAGCTGTTCTTGCTAGTGTAATATTTTCTAACTGACTGAGTAAATAAATGTATATTCTTTTACCAAGAAACCTTGAGTAAGTGTTTGTTTGAATCACTGTATTTGTTGGTCCTTTGAGTCATTTTTTCTACTGCTCACTTTAACTCTTGAGATAAGCCTGGCTGCTCAGCCATCGCTACCACTTTACTGTGTAGTACAGGCTTGTACCAAAGGTGAAATTGTACTTACACTTGTAGTCTTAATTGCATGTAGTGTTCCCAAAGGGTACTGCATGTGATTCTGCCTAACATCTCCCATATACTACAGTTAGATTATCTGCCTGATGAGATCCTGAAACATCAGAGTGAGATCATACAATAACCGTCAGGTTTTGAGGATTCTGCTTTGAAAGTGAAATGGTCACTTTTTGATTCCTTCTCGAGGATCCTCATAAAGAGGTCACTAGCATAGGACTTTCTAATATAAGCATTGCCCTCTGCGGGATAGCCTGACACAAATCAGATACTTTTGACACAAAGCCATCATGCCTGCAAACATTTGTATTCAAACGAGCCTTCAATTCTACAATTGCCAGTGGCACCTGTCGCAACTGCAGATGGAGTCATCATGGCAAACGGCCCACAACAGCAAAGGATTAAACCTCCACCAACCATTACTTAACCCCCAATGCCAATGAGATAAGATGCCTCCATTATGCCTTCTCAGGGTGTAAGCTAAGCATTCTCGACAGAAAGTGGCAGGAAAGACAGCTTGGTACAATTTCAGAAGAGGATGAACCTTGAAAGTTGTCAGTTGGGCAAGATGTTATAGAATCCACGACTAAAGGTAATTTGGGACATTTCATACTCAAGGAATAAGGCTCTCAACAAATGTGGTCTTGATATCACTTCAGGGAGGAAGGATGGCTTCCTTTTTGATTTTATGGACAGACCTTGTAAAGCGGTCACATCCATTCTGATCCTAGAATATATCTTGTAAGAAGGCATTGTCATAGCTGAGGGATCAGTAGAAGACTCAAGACCATTTAAAATGTCACTATTTCTTTTAATTGGGACACACACATTAAGGACTAGACACACATTAAGGACTACGTATAGACTGTGCTCAATGTCTGGGGTCAGGGTCAGCACAATCCATACTCAAGATCTCCTTAGGACATTAATGCTCAGTCATTCCATCTCTGCCTGTAGTTCAGAACCACCTCCTTGATGTGCAAAACAGTCACTCACAGTCTCTGGGATTTGTGGTGTTCTGTACACTTCTTTCTTGGTTCTGTCTTTCATAGTTGTGTGTTGCACGAAAAACCAGTCCATTAACAAGAACTAAAGAAGTCTGCCAAGTGCAAGAAAAAACTGCTTTATTCACTTTAATAAAAAAAATTTAGCAGGTAAGGACTTTTCCTTCTTCTGTTCTCTTCTTCTCTTCCTTTGCAGGTGATCCAGGATGCTGGCAGGCGTGGCAGAAGTCAGGATGCAGGAGCAGACACAGTGAGCGTCCAGCTGCTAGATGCAGAACAACGCGAAGCACGTGTGGCTGTTCGGGTGGGGTTTAAATAGCCTTGGAAGAAGTTCCAGGTATGTATCCTTCCTCCAATCAGGTATGTATCCTTCCCCGACCACGCCCGGATGGTAAATTAGTCCCACAGGTAAAGTAGTTCCTTTCAGGCCTCAAGGAGGCCGGGATCCTGCAGCATGGTCTGCATCAGGTAAGTGCACCCAAGCACTCCCATAAGGAGCCTGGCGCCTATGGCGCCAGGACTGATGTCTTTTATGAGCCTGGCGCCATAGGCGCCAGGACACTGTCCAAAGGGCCCCTATATGGGGTTGCTGGGTCCTTCCTTGGGGACTGGATGTCCGCTTTCGGGGACGCAGGGCTTGAACCGGCTCCCCGGGAGCGGGCATCATGACAGCCCTCTCCCCCAAGGCCGCTCCCAAGGTTGTTACCTCCGGGGGTTTTGGTTTGTCTGGGAAAAGTCGGTGGAATTTCCTGACTAATCGAGGTGCATGCACATGGTCGCTGGGTTCCCACGACCTCTCCTGAGGTCCGTACCCCTTCCAATCAATTAGGTAGAACAGTTTTGACCTAAACATATTTGAGTCTAAAATGTTCTTCACTTCGAATTCGGGCTCCCCATCTATTAGAATAGGTTCTGGAGGTTTGAGTAGTCGGGTTCCGGGTACCACTGGTTTCAGAAGTGACACATGAAAAACAGGGTGAATTTGCATACTAGCTGGTAAATCAAGTTTAACAGCCACTGGGTTAATTATTGCCGTAATAGAATAAGGTCCCAGATATTTTGGGTTAAAAGTTCGAGGCCCTTTGAGTGGTAAATGTCTGGTAGCTAACCACACTTGATCCCCAATCTGATACGGAGGTGCTTCACTCCGATGTAGATCAGCATTCTCCTTGTATTTTCTCTTGGCTTGTTGTAAATGCGTAGTTGCCTCTTTGAAGGCTTGGGTAATTGTAGAATGCAGATGTTCGACTGCAGGCATTCCGAGGTTCTGAGGTGAGTCAAGGTTTGAGGTTCGAGGGTGATGCCCAAACAAAGTATAAAAAGGACTGTGGCCAGTTCCAGAGTATACCGAATTATTATATGCGTATTCGGCTATCCAAAGAATGTCTTTCCAGTTGCTTTCAGATTGCTGTAACATACACCGTAAGTACTGCTCAAGGGTCTGATTTGTCCTCTCGGACTGACCATCGGTCTGAGGGTGGTGACTGGTCGATAATCTTATGTCGATCTGCGCCATTTTACAACATTTGCGCCAGAAGTGGGAAATGAATTGGCTTCCCCGGTCAGAGATTAGTATAGTTGGGAATCCATGTAGCCGAACAATATTTTCGAGGAATTCTTTGGCTAGGACAGAAGCTGAAGATAAACCTTTCAAAGGAATAAAGTGGGCCATTTTGGAAAACAAATCCACAATTACCAGAATAGTATTGTACCCCGAACAAGGAGGCAGGTCCGTAATAAAATCCATTGATAGGGTGTGCCAGGGCGCTGGCGGTATGTCTAGAGGTTGAAGGAGACCGACTGGTCTTTTCTTTTGACTTTTATTTTGGCGCAAACACCACAGAACATCACAAAAGATTTAACATCTTTTCGCCAAGAGGGCCACCAAAATTGTCGTTTCACCTTTTCCTCTGTGTTGGCAATGCCGGGGTGTCCCTCTATTAATGTATCATGATAACCGGAAATAACTAGTTTGTGTAATTCCTTATGTGGCAGGAATAAGCGTCCTTGGAAATAAGGTAAACCATTATCTATGGTAAAGTCTGATCCCTTTTGTATCCATTCCTGTAAGGTTGTAGGGTCTAGGAGTTGTTTCACTCTGGCTTGAATGTCTTCAAGCGTCTGTAACAAAGTCATGCCTAGAATCCTCTGTTCGGGAATTATTGGTACTGGTTCTGAGTTTGTATCAGATTCTCCCATTCCAATTTGGGATAAGGCGTCTCTTTTGCCATTCTTGCAGCCAGGTCGATAGGTAATCACGAAACCAAATTCAGCGAAAACAAAGCCCATCGGAGCTGCTGTGATGACTGAGCCTTGGCGGTTTTCAAATACTGTAAATTCCGGTGATCAGTGATCACTGTGATGGTATGTCGAGCGCCAAGCAGATAATGCCGCCAGGCTTTAAAAGCAGACTTAATGGCTAAAAGTTCTTTGTCAGTGATTGCATAGTTAACCTCGGGTGCAGAAAATTTTCTGGACCAAAATGCTACGGGATGCAGTTGGTTGGTTTCGGGATCTCTTTGGGACAGGACAGCTGCCATGGCTAGGCTGGATGCGTCAGTCTCGACGACATAAGGGAGATCTGGACGCGGGTGTTTCAATATAGGTGCAGAGGTAAACTTAGCTTTTAAATCCTGAAAGGCCTGCTCGGCTTCTTCAGATCGTTGTGCCGGGAGGAGTGGGCTGGATCCCCCTCCCTTGATTCTCAGGACCTCAGGAGACCGTCAGGATATCGTCGCGACCCCAACAGCCCCCCCCCACGCTCGGAACAAGCAAAGTGGGTTAATTTTAATATTTGCCTGCTTTTGGCATTATTATTCCGGGAAGCGGTCCCCGACCTTCCTAAAATGCCTAAATATTAAATTTGGGCCCGAACACCACTGATCTGCACAGTGGCTTCACTGGCCGCCATTGGCCCCAACGTATTCAATGGCCGCTGGCCAGGACATCCCTCAGCGTCGGCCGGAGCCCAGCAGCGCCCGCAGCCTGTGATTGGCTGCATCCACCAATCTCCCGCCCTCCAGCTCACCAAGAGGCGGCAGCCGAAGGGCAAACCTAAGGGCCTGTCTGCGCCTGACTCCACTGCAGTCTCGTCGTTGTGCCGGGAGGAGTGGGCTGGAGCCCCCTCCCTTCATCCTCAGGACCTCAGGAGACCGTCAAGAGATTGTCGCGACCCCAACGGCCCCCCCTACGCTCAGAACGAGCAAAGTGGGTTAATTTTAATATTTGCCTGCTTTTGGCATTATTATTCCGGGAAGCGGTCCCCGACCTTCCTAAAATGCCTAAATATTAAATTTGGGCCCGAACACCACTGATCTGCACAGTGGCTTCACTGGCCGCCATTGGCCCCAACGTGTTCAATGGCCGCTGGCCAGGACATCCCTCAGCGTCGCCCGGAGCCCAGCAGCGCCCGCAGCCTGTGATTGGCTGCATCCACCAATCTCCCGCCCTCCAGCTCACTGAGAGGCGGCAGCCGAAGGGCAAACCTAAGGGCCTGTCTGCGCCTGTCCGCGGCCGTACGCGCCGTCGGCCAGACTCCCTGCCCGATTGTGGTCAATAATCCATGTAAGTACATTGCCCCCTTACTATATAGTGACACGTTTCATATAGTGATACAATCTCCCCACCACTTCATGGAAGTAGATTTCCAACAATCACTTTCCTCTATAACCTTTATATTCCCTGCGATCTCTATCCCCCTCTGTGCCTGAGGGATCGAGCGTCCACAGGATCAGGAGCTCCTTTCTCCTGGCTGACCGGAGCTACCCATAGCCAACGGCCGCGCATCCCATTACCACAGGTGTGCGGGAGATCTTTCACCGCTACCCACGAGGATGGCCCCTCTCACCCTTGGTAAGGCTACACTCCTCAAGCCTACCCTATCCGCACTCTTTGCCCAATTGGGTAAATTCGATTTCAGACGCTGATACTACTGCCACCAATTGCCCCCAGAACTGTCATCCGAAGCCTAACGGTGTTACCTCAGATTCTAATGTTAATGTTGGGCCTCTGGTTATACAGGCTACACTTGATTAATGTGCTGTGCCTTATGGTCGCCTCAGACCACATTTGTTTGATTTATGCTGTGCCACATGGTCGCCTACTTACCACACTTCATGGTTTTATGCCTCATGGTCGCCTACAGTTTACATCTGATTGATTTGTGTTGTGCCTCATGGTCTACAAACCACTTCTGATTGATCTGTGATGTGCCTTATGGTCGCTAATAGCCCACACTTCATTGTATCTTGCCATATGGTCGCATACAGACCACATTTGATTGATTTGTGTTCTGCCTTACGGTCGCTATTAGACCACATTTGATTGTATCTTGCCATATGGTCGTCTACAGCCACATTTGATTGTATTATGCCACTTGGCCGCCTACAGACCACATTCGATTGATTTTTGCTCTGCCTAAGGTCACCATTAGTAACACAAAAAAAAACCCAAGGGGGAAAGAAGTTCACATGGAAGAGTACTATATTAATTTGAGTACCCAATAATGGAAATAGAGGCGAAGAAGTGAAGGGAGCCCAATCATGATAAATTCACATTTTCTTTTTTAATTTATTACCATTATAAAATTGCATAATATACAAACATCAAAACAACAATAAAATAGATGAATTAATTTTAATATAAAATACTTGTCAAATCTAATGCCTTAAAACATTCAATCGCAATTTGATTACCACAATTCATAACCTCGTATTACTCAAGGTAAAGCATCACTGTCTCATTTTCAAATTTCATTCGAATAGTGGAGATGCTGTAGAAAAAATGAATGGTTGACAATAGAAAAAAGTGCCAAATGCAACCAAGTGCTAAGTGCCAAATTGTTAACAATGGAATAAAGTGCTAAATGCAAAAAAGTGCTAGGTGCCTACTGTGCATACATGATATTCGAATATCATAACAGTTTCGGCGAAATCAACCTATCTGGCTCAATTAAACGAGCCAGTAGTCGCCTTCTTCAGGGCGCACTAAATATTGCAAATATAAACCTGGAACATACTAATGCTTGAATTTTTTTCACTCAGTAGTTCTCATAGGTAAAACTTTGTACAATTCAAGAGGGCTTGATTGTAGATCTGAAGGTCTGTTCGAGACGTTAGCCCTTAATAAAACACATTAAAACAGACAAAAAAGAAAAAACAAAGAAACTTTAAGTATAAGATACAGAATATAATTATTGAGCCTCCTAATATTCAACGCCTCCAACCATAGAAATGAAACCTGGGGATATATATATTCACCTAAGTTGGTCCAAATATGGTGCCGAAAATTGTATTTGTTTCGATCTGCCACCCGAACAGGACTGAAGATGAAAGTAAATTTACATCTAAAAAGACAAAAATATGAAGCTTAGTGAGATATCACAAGATTATCTCAAACTTCAAATGCTAAACCCCAGTATCCCCTGTCTCCACAGGGAGTAGATCGCTATATTGCCCCTTCTATTACCAACCTTAAAATGTTGAATGTTTCAAACTCGGGTCAAAACAGCATTGGACTAAATTGTAGATAAAGATAGAAAATATTCCAAATCTGTGGATCTTAGACGGTGTAGGGTCAAGCCGGAAGGAGAGACCAACAGTTGCAGGACCGTGGGTGAAGAACCCTAAAGGAAAGGTATAGAACAAATTTGCATTTTAATAGTTGCAAATCATTAAGTGCATCGATTACAAGAGCATTTTGGGATGAAAAACAAGCTGCATCAGAATTAAATAGATTCTGACAGATGAGTAACCTCCGAGCCTCTAAGAAACTAGAATAATAGAATTAGAATGTTAAGATTAATTTCAAATTCATCGGAGGAGATGGACTGCTGCTTGAGTCAGACAAATGCCACTTACACAAGCCTGTCCTTATTTGTCATACTGCAACCGACAATTCCTGACCTCTCGTGCGCCCATTTCCAACCAGTATAATAATGTCGAAGTTCTCACCTAGAGCAGCTTTCTCTCTTGATTTTAAAACAGCCGGCGTAGATTCGCGCTGTCCGAGATAGCCTCCGCGGCTAAGTATATTAATACACGCGGAACTAGGGACGTTAATAGAACTACATGTATGCCCTATGTCCCATCGAAACTGCAAGGAGGACTAAGTTCGGCTCGCGAAAGGGAAAGTCAACGAGTGTATGAAGAAATAACAAAGTTCTCACCCGGAACGAGCCTTCTCTCTCGTCTCGAAAAGCAGCCGACTGGAATGCACGCCGTCCGGTGTAACATCCGCGGCTGTGTTTATAAGTACTCGCGGGACTAAAAACAGTAATAGGACTACATGTGAGCCCTTTGTCCCATTGAAACTAAAAAAGGACTAAGTGCGGCTTCACAAAGGAAAGAACCAACGAGTATGTGCTAACAAATGTAGCATACTTGGAATAAGCCAATAATATTACATATAGGGCCATATTTAAACGACCGGCGTAAAAGCATGCCATTAAATGTTATAACCGCGGCTATGTTCCTAGATACACGCCGAAAAAGACCGTAATCAAAGTGAGACTACGTACGTCAGTTCTGTGTCCCATCAATGCTAAGAAGGGACTTAATATCTAAATTGCAGGGACAAAGGCAGCAGAGTGCATGTCAGCAAGGTTTGCTTATATGGATGTATTAAAAAATCATGAGCAAAACCGGATAAGAAAACTTTGTTTATATGCGTGTTAAGGTATACAATGGAGCCATTCTTCTTGGCGATTTAATCCTGTCTCATAGCTATTGGTGTTGTACATCCACCATTGCTCCCTTTGCACCAAACGGGCTGCTGTGTGGTCAACATCAGTGCCATAGACTTTTTCCAAAACGCACCATTTCAAACTGTTCGGGTCATGATTATTTTCAAAAAAATGAGACACTAAAGGGGCAGACACAATTTTATTTCGAATTTTGGATTTATGTTCACCAATTCTAGTTTTAATAGGCCTAGATGTTCTGCCAATGTACGTTAGGGCGCAAGGACAGATTATTACGTAAATCACGTTTTTAGTGTTGCACGTGGTATGATGGTTAAGATTCCAATTCTTGCCACTGATCCCTACAAAGGTTCCAGTAATTGTAGAAGCACATTGGTTGCAAAAACCGCATGGAAAATGACCTTGAATGGGTTTAATGCCCCACAGTCCTGTCACCGTGTTTGATTTAGGTCCAGTACTCAACCTGTCAGCTTTAGTGAGCCAACTTTTAAGGTTCTTGCCTTTCTTAAATGCAAAAATAGGTTTTGCAAGTTCTGGATTATTTAATTGGAGCAAGTGCCAATGTTTCATAATGCTTTGTTTGATCTTATGGTGAAAGGTGTTGAAAGTCATGGCACACACCAACCGCTCCTTAGTGATGTCTTCCCGAGAATGTTTCTCGAGGAGGACATCACGATGTTGAGATCTAGCTCTTTTTCGAGCTTGACGAAGTAAATATTTTGGGTAGCCTCGCTGATGCAGTCTATCTTCAATAATGTTCGCCTGAGTCTTGTAATCTTCAACTTTGGTACAGTTTCGTCTAGCCCTAAGGAACTGACTGTAAGGAATGCTCTTACGCACTGATTCATGGTGGAAACTATCGAATCTTAAAATAGTATTCCGATCAGTTTCTTTTCGATACAAGTCAACGGTAATGTAGCCCTCAGAATTCTTGATTAGCAAGTCCAGGAATGGCAAAGAGGTGCTATTGGCTGACATAGTAAATTTAAGGTTCGTGTCCATCGCATTTAGCCATGGATGAAATAAAAGGTCACCATTAGACCACATTTGATTACTTTACCATGTGGTCGCCTACAGACCAAATTTGATTGATTTGTGTGTGCCTTACGGTCGCTAATAGACCCACTTGCAATCCCTGCCTTCTAGCAACACAACCATCATCATGTATTGGTGCCTATCTACTCTTATCCACCTACTGTACATCTACACTAGACGTTGGACTAGTCAACCTAACCCAGATCCTAATCAAGACACTTTCACCTGCACACGTATGATACCTACCACCCTCACTTCATGGCCTAGCACCATGACACCTGCTAACCCGTATTTGGATGATCCAGCACTCTGGATACGCCACTTCACTACTAGACCAATACCGAACCAACCTTGTACTATTGCTATTAGAAATACCAGATTGAATTCTAGAACCAGCCTACCTACCTTTCCATTCTCTTCCCACCCTAGCATCTTAACCAGAAACATTAGATTAAGAGGCCGCAGCATGAAACACTTGCATATTGACCACAACCTTGCTAATCCAACCACTGACTCAGACAAGTTAGCCCATACCCATTCAATTGACCTACCTATACCACCGGGGAAATCACCCCAAAAAGACAAACTTGGTGAATGCCAGGTCTCTTCCTGCCCATGCTCTCGACATCGCTGACTTTATATCTCACGAAAAGCTTGATCTCCTTGCAGTCACGGAAACCCCACTTAATGCTGCTTCCGGTCCATCGCTGGCCCTTGCTATTATTAGATGCAACAGAAACACCACTCAAACGAAGGGAGGAGGGCTTGCCCTCATATTCAGAAATACATTCGATATTAAAGTAATCCAGGACGCTCAAATCCTTTCTGCTGAATCCTTGTCTATCAAGTTACCCTTATCACCTAACAACACGGCAACCATGCACCTTATTTACCGACCACCAGGACCCATCTCCTCTTTTATTGAGGACATCGCATCACTCATAACCGTAGATATCAAACCTAACTCTCAAACCATCTTACTTGGGGACTTTAACCTTGGTTTTGACGACCCTAAGGACACTAACGCCCATGACCTAGCCAACACCTTATCTGACCTGGGTCACACGCACATTATTCACGAGCCCACTCATGTCAAAGGCAGAACACTGGACTGGCTCACTCACTCCAATTGTTCTATTGACCTTCTATCCAATGATCCATGCATTTGGTCGGATCATCACAAATTAAACTTTTCTATCAAAGCCAACACACCTCACCCGGCACCTATCATCGCCCCAGCCACCAGCACAAGAAATAAGAAAGATATTACACCTGACAAACTCTTACCCATACTACTGCCCATCCTGAATAATATCAACTCAGATGCTGACCCCACAGTCTTAGTGGATACCTACAACCAGGCTATACTCCAAGCACTGAACACCATTGCCCCACTAAAATTGAGGAAACCCAAACCACAGCGTCACCTTAACACCTGGTTCACGCCACAGTTAAGAGAACTACCCAAAACTAAGAGAACCGCAGAATCACATTGGAAAAAACATCCCACAGCATCCAATAAAACTGAGCTAACCCTAGCCTCCTCTAGTTACAAAGAAGCCATCTTTCTTGCCAAAAAAGACACCTATAACAAAAGGATTACACAAGAGGAATCCAACACAAAGGAACTCTTTAAGATTCTGAAAGAACTAGAATCCCCCATTGCCCCCATAGACAAATGTGTTACAGATGCACTATGGTGTAGTAATATTCAGAAGGCCTTATTAGATAAAATAGCTTGCTTACAATCTAAAATCAATGCAAAAAAATCCCTACTACTAGCTGACCCTGACTACAAACAATTGCCCAACAAATCACCTACCTTTAGGTCAACTTGTAAGCCTTTCAGCTTCTCACCTCTTTCAAACTGGGAAGTAGAAAACATCATCAAGAAACTTAAACCTTCAAATTGCCAAGGTGATGCCTGCCCTGCCCCGATCATCAAAGCTGCTGCGCACGACCTAGCACCATTCATAACCAACCTCATCAATGCCTCCTTTAAAACTGGAGTAGTACCTGATAACCTAAAAGATGCATGGGTCATCCCACTTCTTAAAAAACCTACTCTCGATCCAGTCATCCCGGCTAACTATAGGCCGATAACAACTGTTCCTTTCTTATTAAAAATACTGGACAGAGCAGCCTATTTACAAATACAGGCTTACTTAGAATCAAACAATCTCCTAGGACTTAGACAATCAGGTTTTAGACCGAGACACGGCACAGAAACTGCATTAATAGATCTCACTACCCAGATCCAAATCCTGAAAGACAATGGCAAACTTGCACTCCTATTATTGCTTGACCTGTCAGCAGCGTTTGACCTGGTCAACCACCAAACACTCTGTCACCACTTGAAAACTGCGGCACACTTTTCAGACGCAGCCATGGCTTCGATTAGCTCCTTCTTGGCGAACAGAACCATGAGGGTCTTCTCTCCCACTGATTCTGCTGAACCCTCATCAGTACTCTGTGGAGTCCCGCAAGGCTCTTGCGTGTCCACGACACTTTATAATGTATTCACAAAGCCCCTCTTTGGTATCCTTGACTATCTGGGTGTCACGTATACCAATTACGCGGATGACACCCAGATACTCATTCCCATCTCGGGTAACTATGAATCAGACAGCGAAAACCTTAACAAAATCTATTCAGTAATCCAAGCATGGATGGCACATCATGGACTTTGTCTCAATGACGATAAAACTGAGTTGATCATCCTTGGCACTCACGCCAAACTGAAAAATCTCAATCCCGCATTCAATTCCTTCACCATAGACCATAGATGGCAACCTCATCCCTGTGTAAAATAACACCAAAACCCTTGGTATCTACATCGATGCCACCTTATCCTTTTCAAAACAAACTAATGCAGTAGCATCATCAGCCGCTTACACCAGTAAGCTGATCACTGCATGTAGGCCGTTCATCTCCTCACCTAATTGCATTACTCTTGCCAGAGCATTAGTCCTATCCAAGATAGACTACTGTAATGCCCTGTACTTAGGCACTAGCCACAAAAATATCAACAAACTGCAAGTAACTCAAAATAATGCTATCAGGGCTGCCCTCAACATCCCCAAAAGGGTGCACATCTCTGAGACCAGATGGAAACTACGCTGGCTCCCAGTCAAGCACAGAATATCTCTTAAAACCTTGGCCCTCACACACAAAGCTAGGGCCAACCTTGCACCAGCCTACCTCACCAGCCAACTTACACGTCACACTTCCTCAAGACCACTGAGATCAGCACAAGCTAACACTATGTCCATACCGAGATTTAAACTCCATAACTCGGGTAGTGCTAGCTTCCCTGTACAAGCCTCTAAATTATGGAACACTATCCCTGCGCCTCTGCGAGCAGAACCGTCATTTAACCGATTTAAGCACAACACAAAGTGTTGGCTTCACAACATGGACTCTATGACAGCCTAACTGCCTGATCCCAGCATGATTGACTGCCACCAGCACTCTTTTGTAACTAATATATTTATACTAGACTATGTATGTATGCATATGCATTACCAAGTTTGTACCTACCTGTAACTGTAATGTAACGTAACCCTTATTGACTGCTTTCAATTGTAACTGTAACCAGATCTAACTTATGCGCCTGTATGCCCCTGGGCCTGGCTGCGCTTTACAAATAAATAAATACAAATAAATAAATACAAATATAAAACGTTTATTTTTCCTCAAGAGTGCAGTAATGGGTTGTACCACGCGTGAAAATTCCGGGATAAACCTGCGATAGAAATTGGCAAAGCAGAGCATACTTTGAACCCCTTTTACAGAGCTAGGTGATGGCCATTTGAGGATGGCATCCACTTTTCTTGAGTCCATTCGGACTCCTTTGGGTGTCAGGATGAAACCTAGAAACTCGACTTCTGTGGTATGGAAAACACATTTCTCCAATTTAGCAAATAATTTGTGTTGGCGTAGTTTTTCAAGTACTGCTCTGACGTGTTTTCTGTGATCAGATTCCTAAGAGGAGTACACCAGAATGTCATCGATATATACGACAACACAAACATCGATGAGTTCCCGAAGGACATCATTCATGAAGTATTGGAAGGCAGCCGGTGCGTTACACAATCCGAAAGGCATCACCTGGTACTCGAATAATCCGTATTTAGTACGGAAGGCAGTTTTCCATTCGTCGTCTTCTTTAACTCGTACCAGATGATAAGCCCCCCGGAGATCTACCTTGGTGTATATGCAAGCGTCCTTCACCTGGTCAAGGAGTTCAGGGATCAGAGGCAGAGGATAACGGTTTTTAACCGTTATCTGATTCAATGCGCGATAATCGATACAAGTTCTAAGGTCGCCCTCTTTTATGGGCACGAAGAACAAAGCCGAGGATGCCGGGGACTTTGACGGGCGAATAAAACCATTAGCTAGGTATTGATCCAAATATTGTCTCAAATGCAGGTTCTCAGGTTCGGTAAGGGCATAAATTCTGCTACAAGGGGGTTCTGCACCGGGCACCAGATCGATTTGGCAATCGTACGCTATGTGAGGAGGTAACGTGTTGGCCTGTTCCTTTTGGAAGACGTCCTGATATTCCGGAGGTAGTTGCATGGAGGCAGAGGTTACAGATGCTAGATTAATCTTCAGGTTTTTTGGGTAGCAGGTTATTCTCTTAGCTCGCCAATCAATTCGAGGATTATGTGTCTCTAACCAAGGGATTCCAAGAATAACCTGAAACTGTGGAGTCTTGATTACATCAAACACAACACCCTCTCGATGGCCGTCGGGACCAATAAGAGTCACCTCAGTAGTGGAATGTGTTACCGGTCCAGAGGCAATTTCAGTTCCATCGACTGTGGTGATGACATCTTTGCTGGTTTTAGGACGGAGAGGGAGGTTAATCCTAGAGACCAATTCACGATCCACATAGTTTCCAATAGCCCCACTATCGATATATGCCTTTATTGCATGCAACCGATTAGGCTGTTCTGGATCTACGAGAACCATTGGCACAATGAAATGCGAGGTCTGAGAGTTAGTTTTCAAGCTCGGCAAGCGGACCCCTACGCTTCGGGCGGAGTCGTTTCCCGAAACAGAGTCTTCATGGTTTTTATCAGCGGCTCCTACCGCCTTTCGGGGCGGTTTTGCCGGGCAATCTCGTAGAAAGTGTCCAGAATTCCCACAATATAGACATAATTTTAACTGCCGCCTCCTTTCACGTTCCTTTTGAGTTAAGGGTCCTTTAACCCCTCCAATTTGCATAGGCTCAGAGACATCAACTCCCTTGGGATTAGCATGGGTCTTGACCAACACCCGGGTCTCAAACCTGGACCGATCTGCTTTTCTGTTTTGAAGTCTGTGATCCAATTGGACCACTAAGTCTATATATATGTGCATTCTTGGGACGGATTTACAACTTGGGTCAAGACATCTTTAAGTTCTCCGCATAGGCCTCGATAAAACAACATGATTCTTTTATCCTCTGGCCATCCCGTTTCCACAATTAGTCTATTAAAGGTTGCAATATAGGATAGGAGGTCCTGATTGCCCTGTCGCAGGGATAGAAGTTCGTCATCCAGAGCCTGCCCCTGAGAGTGTCAAGCAAATAACCTTTCCATGCTCGCTTGAAACCCTTGAAAATCACAGAGAATCGGGTCATCTTGAGTAACCAGTGGAACTGGCCAATCGGCAGCGCAGCCACTGAGATATGACAATACAAAGGCTACCTTGGTCTGATCATTAGGGAAGGCCGCAGGTCTGCATAGGAGGTGCAAACGACACTGATTCATGAATACGGCGAATCGTTTGGGGTCCCCAGCAAAGCGTTCGGGTGGGGCCAGCGGCATGTTTCCGGGTAGATTAATCTGCACAGGGTTACTGGAAACCACAGGAGCGGGGTTCCCTCCGGAACCGGGTAGAGGAGTTTGCCCAGCTTGACCTTGCAGAAGCTGTCTGGCCAGGTCATCAGTTCTTTCCTTTGATATTATTAATTCCCTCCTGAGGGCATTAGTCTCTTGACGAGCGGCATGTACTTCGGCCCGTAATTCCCCCAGTAATTGGGCCAACTGATCAGTCTCAGAAGTTTCCATAGCGCCTGGGTGGGAATTTGTAGGAAGGCTTCGCGTTCTGTAACACTCACCTGGCTCCCACAAGGCGATGCGCCGGGTTCGGAAGACGGTCTGGACCGGGCCCCCAAATCTGGCTTGTCTGGCTCGCAGAAGTATCCTTCTGTAGGCGAAAATAGGGGATTAACTGTCTGCGGGGTAATGCAATCGGCCTCCCACTTTCCCCTCTCACCCTCCTCGAAACCCTTCTGTGATTCCCCGTAGCGTCTCCCCTTAGGGTCTGGAAGGACGAGCTCTCCATCCTGCTTCTGATGCAGGGGCGCGTTGGTATCCAGTTACTTCACTGGATTTTCGGATTGGTGAGAACCAAACTTGCTTGGCTTCCAGGTAAGTTTTTTGATAAGAGGTTCCCCTTGTGTCCATGCATTAATGTACTAATACTAGTGTCTTTTTCCCCATAGGGGCCGGGGTACGGAATGCCGGGGAACAGGCATCGACCCAAGATGAGAGGTGAAATCCTTGTAGAAATCAGGTAAGCCTTTAATGAGCGTTTTTTGGTAATGTCTTTTTATTTGTTCATTAACGCTGATTTCCTTTTTCCCCTTAGGGGCCGGGGTCCCGAAATGCCAGGATGCGGCGTGGACCCGAAATGAAGAGGGAATGAATCAACAGGTAAGTCTTAACATGGAGATCTAGCTTTCCTTATTCCCTTCTCTCTCTCACCTTTTGTGCTTGCCTTTTTCACCCTAGGTGCTGGGGCGTGACTGCGAATCCGGATGGTCGCTGCTGAACATGGAGGCGCCCTGTAAAGGTGAGTGTAAAGTGGCGCTGCAGCGATCGTCGCGATGAGCTTTTAAATAAAAGTTCCTTTTCAGGATTGTCGGCGAGATGTCTCCGGGATGCGGATTTAGCAGGTAAGGACTTTTCCTTCTTCTGTTCTCTTCTTCTCTTCCTTTGCAGGTGATCCAGGATGCTGGCAGGCGTGGCAGAAGTCAGGATGCAGGAGCAGACACGGTGAGCGTCCAGCTGCTAGATGCAGAACAACGCGAAGCACGCGTACCTGCTCGGGTGGGGTTTAAATAGCCTTGGAAGAAGTTCCTGGTATGTATCCTTCCTCCAATCAGGTATGTATCCTTCCCCGACCACGCCCGGATGATAAATTAGTCCCACAGGTAAAGTAGTTCCCTTCAGGCCTTAAGGAGGCCGGGATCCTGCAGCATGGTCTGCATCAGGTAAGTGCACCCAAGCACTCCCATAATGAGCCTGGCGCCTATGGCGCCAGGACTGATATCTTTTAAGAGCCTGGCGCCATAGGCGCCAGGATACTGTCCAAAGGGCCCCTACATGGGGTTGCTGGGTCTTTCCTTGGGGACTGGATGTCCGCTTTTGGGGACGCAGGGCTTGAACCGGCTCCCCGGGAGCGGGCATCATGACACTCTGCAGTTTTGGCACCTTTTCTACAGCACCAACAAAGGACAGGGAAATCGCTTCCTGCAGTCCCACACTCTGATGAGGGGTCTGGGTGAGTTGGATCAGATCTCTGGAGTATTCTTACTGGCTCAGCAAAGAGTTGGGCAGATGCGGCCTTTCCACGACGATGCAATGGGCAACAGGTCTCCTGGTATTGGGGTTCCGCAGCTCTGGAAACTCCTAGGATCTCTGGAGATGGCTCAATTCAAAGTTCGTCTTGGGGTGTTACACTTCAGACTTCCCCGCGGGCATCCTTCCAAAATACAACTTCTTTACAGGCTCCTCTATGGTCCAGGTACAAGCTACCATGGCGTCTGTACAAACGTCGACACACTCCAGGTCACCTGACACGTCTTGTACGTGGAAGACGTACAGCAAGCCACGCCCCTCTTACGACTATAAAACCACCGTCTTCCAAGGGACTCGTTGCTGCTAATTAGCGTTACCAGCTACACGCGGTTTTTGTACCGTTTCCTCTTCGTGTTTCCTTACACGATTCCTTATCTGAACTCCTGGTTTTGACCCTTTGCCTGACTTTTGGATTGCCTCGTCTCATCCTTTATTCCTGTCGTGCTCATCTGGTTGTTGGACTCAGAACGCTACTGGATATGGCTCTCTTCTTTGGCGGTTCTTCCCAGCTGCCGCTCTGCTCTTCAATTGCCGTCTTCTATCCGGATCATCTCAACAGCTACTCAGCTATACTCGTGTACTCAGGTACATACCTATTGCCTTCCTTGGATATTGTCTTCTGTTGGATTCTGGGACATTGAGTGACTTTTCTTGTGATTGCTCTTAAGTGCACATGAACGCCCTCCTGAACTGCACCAACCCGGCACTAGTGCGTCCCTCGTGCCGTTCGGGGTTACTTACCTGTACTAACTTCCCTGTTTGTTATTTTCTCCTGTCGTTGTCTTCAGAATCCTGGACTCCTCTTACTCTACTATCTTATTTCAGGTCAGTGGTTATCAATCCTATACCTATAGTGGGAACCGATACTTAATTAGTCCAATTTCATCTGTTCTAATTACTTGCATAATATCAACACTGTCCAATATCTTGGTATTCTTTTGCAGCATTGGTATTGGCGGTGTGTGTTCTCCCCGCTCTTTTATTCAATTGACATCTCTGTCTGTTCTAACTAAAACAGCAGAGAGGTACATTGTGGAAAAGAGCCCCTCTTTGAGGAAGCCTGAGTCTTGTACTCGAGGGGAGCTGGGATGGAAGGCTGAGTTTGGAATCTTATACCACCAACATCTCCAAGGTCATTATCTCTGTATCTTCGGCCTACTCGGAGTGGTGAGTAACATGGGGCTGGTTGTTCCCAACAGCCAAAGAGAATGAGTCGTCCTCTTCGGAGCTTCTCTGTCAGACAGAAAACGGGGTCAGGACAGCAGTGGCCGCTTCAGTGTTGCAAAGGGTCTGCAGGCGTCTCAAGTCGTCTTCTTCATTGGTTGCTTCAGCTTCCAGTGCTCGACTTGCTTTTCACTCCAGAATCCTCACCTTTTATACAGCTCCAGCACACACTCCTCTGCAATCTCTCTCAGCATTTTACAGAAAGGGGTGTTTAGCTAATCAATCCGGATTGCCATACCCCTTGTGGGAGCTAGTCCTATTCAGGCACTCTGGCAGACAAAGGACAGGGTGGGTGGAAGACTCCTCCCCCACCTTATGCCTGCCCAGACACTCTGGAGCCTAGGCAAGGATACCCATGGGTTCCCGCCAAAGACAAAGCACACACACTGCCCTCCCAGTCCCAGAATGGTAGAAGAAGGGCTAACAAAGAGCAACCATGCAAGTAATGCCAAAAAAAGAAGGGAGGCCCCACGTTGGTAATTGGGTGCCCCTATTGTGCACTACTGAGGCTATGGGCATATCCTGTGGTATAGAAACTACACAATAGTTGGTAGAACATGTCCACTGCCACCAGCCATAACTAGGAGATTGTCTCTGTGACTAAAGCATTTGAGAAGCAGAGAGAAGGAGGATACTAGGTATCCCTTTGGCACTCTACTGTAGGTGGTGTGTGCCAATCTCTCAGACTATAGAGTTTTGGAAGAGACACTAAGTGCTGTAGTTACTCGAGGGTATAGAAACAGAATCTTAAAGGAGGACCCTAGGGTCCCCAGCAACACTGCCCATAAGGAGCTGTGTGCTGCAGTAGTAAAAACACAGATGCCTTTAAGAGCTATGGAGCAGACCGACTCCATAGTACAGATAGAATACAAAGAATAGAGTTCCAAAAGACAGAGTCCACAAGAATGAATGAGTCCAAAAAGGCTCCACTCATTCAGGATTGAAAAAAAGGTCCAAAAGTCTGTGTTGGGGGTCTCACTAGGAGAGGGGATGAAGCATAAACATGATACATCTCCCTAAAAGTCCTGCAGCATATTGTTGACACATTGCACTTTGTTTCAAGTTCTGACACCCTTTCCTTTAAATTAGGAAAAAAACACTCTTCTTTTAAATCTGCTGGTTCATATTCCTTTAAAGTGTGTGTAGGATAGTGCAGTTTCTCAGATCAAGATCTTCCATCGTGTAAACTCTTTTTTAATTAACTTTTATGCCATTGCCTTGTGCATGCTGTCAGTTGTAACATGGATTTACACCCTGACCTTCAACTGCTGTTGGCCACTCGCAAGCTCGCTCGGGAGGCTATTGTCAAAAAACGCATTGGCCACAAACTATTAGAGACTGAGGCAATTACAGCATCTATCACAGCTGAACCTAACATTAAATCAACTAATGCTGTAAACCAAAGTTCGAAAGGTAGGACCAGCCATGTTAACTGGTATACACCAGTAGTTCTGTCGAGTGAGAAGACTACTAATCCCCAAAATGAAGTTCAAGGTAAAAATATAACGCAGACAGTGTGAGCCCTATGCATGCTCAAATGCCTGCAATGAGACTGTAGAGAATCTACATGATCAAATAATCACGTGCGTGGGCAAATTTATTACGCCTTTTCCAAAGAATACGCCCCCTGATACACAGGTCATTAAAGCAGCACTTTTAAACACCCGTTCATTAGGCAAACATGCTATTAATATTCATGACAATATCCTTCACAACAATATCAGCCTCATGTGCCTGACAGAAACGTGGTTAAAGGATTCAAGTGGACCTAATATATATTTGGCCACACCTAAAGTATATCATTTCTTTGGCTTAAAGAAGAGCTATGATTTCTAAAATCACCTATTGTCTGGGTAGGATGTGAAATGCTGCATTAAAAAATGACTTCTTCTCCTATAAACTGCACAAATATTATCTTACTCTATCACCCTCCCAGCGACATGCTAAGCTTCAACAAAGAAATAACTAGCATCCTTGGTCAAATGAACAAACCTAATTGCTCTACACTTATGTTGGGTGACCTTAACCGATGGTGGGGAATACCTCGGACAGTGAAGCCTTGCTCCTTGAACAGCACCTCAAAAATATTGATGTTGTTGTACACAATAAGGAACCCACTCATATGATGGATAACACCCTTGATTGGATAGCATCCAGAAATATGCTTATTTCTTCTTTTCTTTAAAAAAAATGGTTATTGGTTACACTTAAAAAACAAGGCAATTAAGTAAATTAATCATTTACATACAATCAAAGTAAAATCCACAACCATCTTCCAATCATCAAATACAAAATGCCCTAAGCAACAGATCAAACAACAAAACAAGGAATAAATCACATTTTCAAATACCTCTAAGGCCATATCTTTTCAGTTGGATTGATTCCGAATAGTGTTATCCATTGGAGTACATTTCTGCAGGCCATTATGCTGAACAATGAATCATGTATCTAAATCATTCAATGATTCCACATTACTTTCCCCAGATTACTATGAGTTTAGGATCAATTAGTCCTTCCACCTCGGAGTCATTCAGTTACTTCAGATTGCACCTGCAAGAGCTCAAGGAATTTGAGTACAGCTAGACACAAGCTCACTCTCTCTCCCATCAGGACCCATTGGCACCACCCTGAATCTAAGGGTGCCACTCGCTGGAAACAATAGGCTTGTAAATACTAGGTGCGCAGATGATTAAGGGGTAAGCTAGAAGTCACAAATGACAAAGGGATTCACTTTGGTCTTGGCAAAGGTTTTTTAAACACACTCTCAGCAAGAGATCTCTGTAATGGGGAGAGGGAATTTTAGTAGATATTGTGGTGGTTTATTTAGGCCTTTTCGCTCAAGTTCGAGACTTGTCTTATAACGTCTAGATTTCTTTTCCTGGGGGTTTTAATTCAGTCACGTTCTTAGAATTTGGTTTTCCACTTCATTGGGTTGGAAATTAGCTCTATTGTATCCACCATGTGTTCATCTAGGATCTTTTCAATTTTTTCTACCCAACAATAAAATGTTTTTGTGGTGCATTTGTCTGATGGAATAAATAGCTCAAAGGGAGTGCCCCTTTCAGCTAGCTTACATTTTCTGTAGAACATGATAGACTTCCACAGAGTAGAACATGATAGACTTCCACAGAGCGATAGATTCAAGGGACTGTAATCTGCGCTCATGTCGGATAGTCGAAACTGCCAGAGAATTAGGTAGCCTAAGGACTTTTCACCAAAATCGGCTTTCTAGAAGGACCCATACCTTCCATGGAAGGCTAAGCATCCCCTCTTTACTTTATTTACTTTACTTTATTTTATTTATAATGTGCATCCATGAATCCTAAGGCGTGAGGGTGTAAACAAGACAAAACAAAACTAAAAGACAAATAGGATCTGGCTGATCGGGGAGTCAAGAGCTAAATGACAGGACGCAGACCCAATTACCGGAACAGGAAGGGCTTGAGCTCTCTCTTAAACAGAGGCAGAGATGAATGAACTCTCAGTGCTGGCGGAATTGAGTTCCAGGTAAGAGGGGTGATGCTAAAAAGGCTCCTAACTGGACCTTCTTAGTTTTGCATTTAGGAAGAAAGAGGTCATTTTGATTATTGGATCTCAGATTTCTGTGGTTAGGTTTATCCCTAATCAGATTTTCAAGGTAAGGTGGCATAATCGCACATCTACACTTAAATGTGATTACCAATAGCCTAGACGTAATTTGAGCGTCCACTGGGAGCCAGTATAATGAACGTCTGGCCTGCGTAACATGGGCACGAAAAGACAATCCTGTGGCAACTCTGACTGCGCCATTCTGCACCACTTGCAACCTATTAATAGTCGCTTTACTGACTCCTGCTCTTTGGCTCCTATTATGGCACGCGCAATGGCTTCAGCATTCGCTTGTGAGATATAGGGTCTGAGGTGAGATAAGAGTTTAATGTAATAGATCGATGTTGCAACCGTATTCCCCACATATGATTTCATATTTAGAGTCAGGTCAAGAATGACACCAAGGATCTTAACTTTGGGTAAGGGAGATATACTCACATCTCCTAGATGAAAGAGTTTATAAGCCGCATCTAGTTTGGTCAATATCCCTGGAGAACCCATGATCATAAGCTCCGTTTTACCTCTGTTAAGTGCTAAATTATTCTGCGTCATCCAACTCTCAATGATGGTAAATATTCTGTTCAGTTCTATTTTGTCTTGTAGGTAAATGCCTATAAGTGGGATGACAAACTGAGTGTCATCGGCATAGTTGGAGAATAAAACCCCTTCCTGTTTAAGGTGGAAAAAGAAAGGAACCATGAAGATGTTGTAAATACAAGGCGAGGTACAAGCTCCCTGTGGGACTCCATACAGCACGGGGATAGGCGGGGCCATAGCTTCATCCGCACATAATCTGCTTACTCTATTAGTAAGAAAGGATAACATCCACTGCACTGCTGCTGGTGAAAAGTTGGCCACGTCCTTCAACCGACTTGCCAAGATGGTGTGATCAACTAGGTTGAATGCGGCAGATTGATCTAAAGAGATTACGAGTGAGCTAAATCCCTTGTCCATTCTGGCCAGTAGCTTGGATTTTAGATCCAGTAGGGAGGTTTCGGTCCCGAAACCCTGTCTAAAACCAGATTGAAGCAGGTTTAGGATAGGAAAGAGGTTTAGATGTTGAGCTATCTGAGAATATGCTACACAATCTATGATTTTCAGGTGGAAAGGAGTGTTCGTTATTGGCCTGTAATTTGCCGGATTATCCTGTGCCAGGCCTGGTTTTTTTATGAGCGGAGTAGTCCATGATAGTTTTAAATCATCAGGTACCACGCCAGATGTAAGGGATGAGTTAATAAACATACATATGGCCTCTATGAGAGTAGGTGGACAAGTCTTAATAATAAGAGAGCAGCAGGGGTCGCTCTTGCATTTGGTGGCCTTGAGTTGAGAAATCAATATTGCTAAATCCTCCACAGAAATGGGGATAAAGTTAAAGATAGTAATAGACAAATCCCTAATAACGTATTTGTGCTCCCTAGTGTCCAAATTGCTGACAAACACGGATGTTTTTGTATAATGCCTTCTCGAATATTAATACGTTTCTGGGCCATGGCATTTTGGATTTCCAGGCACCATTTGGAATCTTTAATGATAGTGGATGCCTGAGGTTGAGAAGTTGTTTCGTGCTCTTTCAGAATCTTAAACAATTCCTTTGAATATGAAGTTGCGAGGGTTATTTTTCTGTTATGATAATCCTTCTTAGCTGCAACTGTAGTAGTTTTATGATTATTAGAGGCTCTTTTAAAGGCCACAAGGATTGCAGGAGTAGGGTTGGCCTTCCAGATGAAGAATAGCTTAAGCACCGCAGATTTTATATTTTGCAATTCCTGGGAAAATCACAATTGGCTTTTTCTTTCCTCCAAGAGTTTCTTTTTTCGCTTAGGTGGGGCCAAAGTATTAGCTACATGTTCCAGAGTAGTAGTAAGCTTCCTGGCCATAGAGTCCGGCGAGTATGACTCTAATGAATGATCCAAAAGGGGCTCAATCTTGTCCAAAGTTAGCTGCTTTAGATTGCGGGGCAGGACAGAATGTGTGTGAGTATGCTTAATTTTGGTAGGAAATGGTAGGAAATGGTACTGTAAAAGAGAAAGGCATGAAGGCATGATCTGACCAGGGGCATGGTGATGTCGAAATATCATGATATAAAACGTTGGAGACTGAAATCCAGTCTAATGTATGGCCCATGATATGTGTGTGGACATTAATGATTTGCGTCAACCCCAGGTCAGAGAGTGATAGTGATAACTCCTTTGGGTCATCAGCATGGCCTAGCCAATAATTAAAGTCCCCAAGTTAAGTTTTAGAAGCGGGAGCAGGTAATTAGACAGAGCTGAAGTAAAATCTTCTGATACGGAGGGTGGACAGTAGATTAGTATGATGTTAACAGTAGCTTCTGCATTCATCCCTAGTTGGCGTGAAAAACTTCGACAGCATCCATAATGTGCCCTTTAATTTCCCATATAGACAATGTATTCTTGAATATTAGGGCAACCCCTCCAACCCGCCCAGTGGCTCTATCTTGTCTTAACATGTTGTAGCCTACTGGTATGAAGAGATGAAGAGCAGGGCCGGCGGAGCTAGAGCCCCACTTTTCCGTTACAGCACATATGTCTAAATTATGAAGTTCTACATAATCTGCAACCTTGTGTGCATGTTTAATCAGAGATCTGGTATTGAGCAGCATGCATCGTAAGGTGTCAATAGGTGCAAGATGGTGGGTCAAAGGTCTTGATGCATGAAGTTCATATGCTAATGGAGCTCCTGAGGTGTGCTCTAGACTCTTTGCCAAAGTGTGCCAAAGTGTCTCAATGAGGTAGGTGACTGGTGGTGCCGCTAAATATCTTGCTTCAACAGGGGCAACTATCTCCACTTCCGTAGCAGGACAGTCAGTTGAAGAGAAAGAAAGGTTCCACACGAGTGCTAATGAGGTTAAAGGCGAGGTGACAATAAGAGCAGGGCTTACCTTCTCTGTAAAGACTCACAGCGGGTTATGAAATATATTATTAGGGGAAAGACAGAGTAGTCAGCCATCTCTCTGTCACATCCGGACACTGACCGGCAGAGACCGGCTTGCCCACTTTGCGCCGGCACGTTTGCCCCAGGTTTTTAGTGAAGAGGCAGCAAAAAATGACAACTATTGTGGGTAATGTAGTTTATTACCGCCGATGCGTGCAGAACCATAAAGTGTTTCTGATTCAACTCGCACTGCAATACTAACTAGGAATCAAAGGATGTTAAACACAGATGAGCAAAGATATAATGCACACAAGTTAAAACAAGTGCTAAAAGCAAATATTAAAAGTGAAAGTAAAAACGAAACGAGATAAAACTAGCAACAGTATACACAGGTCACTAAAATAAGGACTGACGCTATAATCAACTATAAAACAATGAGACAATCAGACAATCAATCTGAGCCATAGGTCAAGATTGGAACCGCCTTTTGGCGATAAAAGGCCAACATGGGTGCAAGGGAAAAACTACAATAACGGCACAAAGTATTCATGCCTCGGCCACTAGTTTAGCGAAAAATAATGGGCCTGGACGTCAATATCTTCATTAATTATGACACCCAATGACACCAATGTCTGTACAACTTCAGTTTTCTGGCTTTGGACCCACCATGCTTGATCTTTCGAAGGCTTCTTTAGTGCGGACATCATATTCAGGACTTTTGACTTACTGACATTAAGGTTCATGTCGTTTTGCTTTAAGTAATCCATAAAGCATTTAATCCGCCTCTGAAGGCCTACTTGCGTAAAGTCCAAGAATATGATGTAATCTGCATAAATTATCCAAGGAATTTGCACTCCATTGATATTAGGTGGAAAGGCTCTCACTTCACTCTGGAATTTACTCAGATCATAGATGTATAGATTAAACAAGAAAAAAAGGCCAAAGCACAACCCTGCTTTAGGCCTCGATAAGTTGTGATTTTCTCTGATAGGACACCAGTGGATGTAAGCCTTATCTGAATTGATGTTGCTGAATACAAGGCCCAAATAGCGTCTAACAGATCAGAAGGGCACTGCCACTTTCTTAGTTTTGCCCACAATTTAGATCTGTTGACGAAATCAAACGCTTGTTCTAAATCCATTGATGCCATGTGAACACAACTGCCAGATGTTAAGGCTTCTTGTTTGAGAATTCCAAGAATGAAGAGATTGAAGCCAATACCCACCCCCTTTACATACACTGTTTGCAGGGGATCTAATCTTCCAGAGTTCAGAGCCCATTTTGCTCAATCACGTAGCAAGATAGAGGCAAAAAGTGTTCCCGTAGAATCAAGAATGGACGATCGTTCGACAGCTCTTGGGATCAGCTCGATCGCCCCTCTTGTAAATGGGAACAATAATCGCCTCTTGCCAGGTGGGAGGAATTTGTTTCATTGCCAGGATTTGCCTAAAAATTGAGATTATTAGATGGCTCCAGTCCTCAGGATATTGTTTGAGTAGCTGGTTCGAAATGCCATCAGGACCAGTTGCTCTAGATGCACTAAGCCCACTTATTTCTGCCTCCAGGTCTTCTCTATCTATCGAGATATCCCATGGAGAAGAGCTTCTCTTGACCTCGATGGTAACCAAATCACCAGAATCTGCAAACAGATTAGAATAGTGAACCCGCCAGCTGGAATCATTCACCTGACTCAACATATGGTCTGATCTAAAATGACCACCGTTATTCAACAGTTCCCACAAATCCCTGGTATTATTTCGGCATACTACTCTCAGCACGTTTTCTGCGTCCGATTGCAAACGTTGGCTTTTGGTTGCAATTAGCCAGTTCTTGTATTTTTGCCTCTGTAGGCGACATAGTTCAAAGCTTTGAACAGACTTTAAGCTTTTAATTTTCCTCAAGTCAGCGTGAAGAAGTTGTTTTGCCTTCTTCCCTATTGGATCATAAGCACGCTTTGCACAGGGCTTGTTAAGTTTAGCATGCTTAGATTGGTGAGTAAATTGTTTTAAAATCCAATTATACTCAACAGAAGTAGGATCTCGTTCAACTGACTTTTCATATAGGCTACGGATTGGCAAGAGGTCTTCCTTGCGTACTCATAATCTATTTCTAGCACAGATCACTTCTATTGGGTTGATTTTTAGCCTCAATTTAAAATGTTCTTGTTTAGCAATTCCTAGTTCTACTAGGTCATGATCACTTTCAGTACGGGGGCCGATTTTCAAGTGGTCTACTCAAGGTTTGAAAGGGGCAGAAAACAAAGTAATAATCAAGGCAGAATCTTTTTTTGTCCACGACCCCAAGTACAGGATCTAGGAATGTCCCCTCGGGACTGCCCAGTCAACATATGTAGATCTCTTAAACCAGTTTCAAGGAACCATTCCAGGGCCCTGTGGTATGATGTAAGTGTAAGTTAAACAAGTTCATAAAAATGTATTACCAGATCCTAGTTAAACATTGAGCTGCACTATGAGCTCATTAAGTTCTAAGAATGTGATTCTAAGAATGTGGATGAGAGACAAGAGAGACTGCAGGGAGAGAGCCATGTTGGCACTCGGCTCTCATAGGCCGCTGTCGCTGTAATGAAATAAATTACTGTTTCTTCATCGCTGCTGCCTGGAGCCCTTATTTCCTCATTGGCGATGAGGATGGCTCTCAGCAGTGTCTCCCTACTCCTTTGAAGTCTCTTCATAGCGCGGCCTGCATTATTCCACACTCCCGTGCGAGAGCGGATGCTGCAGGAAGGTCAGGAGGAGCGGAACAACAGGTCAGCAGGCGCGTCCCCTGGGGGGTAATCTTGCCTTCCCCATTACTGTATTGACTCTGTCTCAAAGCAACAGTGTTTACTTTCAAGGATCCCTAGCATTGACATTATCGTTGCTGAGCAACCTGCCCATGCAGTTCTGGCAAGTTTCAGGAGCCAGCCATTATGACATGTATCCATTCTGTGGATAAGCAGCCATCATGTTCCAATTCAGACTGATTTAAGGAGGATTGTGACATCATACACAGGGGATTGTACTCATACAAGACTGATCCCTTTGTCTGCATAGCACAGCACTGTCACTGCTCAGTCTTTGCATCCACTGGGCATACTTGAACTGATCCAGAGTCTATTGGTTGCATCCAGCAAGCCCACTCTTTACCACCTTTTTACCGCTTAAGACAGGCAGCTTCAATACCTCTGCCAATGTCATTTTTGAATGAACGTGGACGCCCCCAAGTTAGGTGGAACAGGTGGAAAGACATGTTTGAAAACTACCTGGTGGCAATGGGAGGAGAGAGATTCAGCTCAACTCGCAAAAAGGCATTATTACTTCACAATCTTGGTGTGGAAGGCCGGGCAGTGTTTGATGGGTTAGGCAGTGCACAAGCTGGTGAAGCGGAGGACACAGATGAATATGCCCTTGCGATTAAACAACTCAAGGATCATTTTGAGCCTAATAAAAATGTTACATTCGAGAGGCACAAGTTCTTTCAGCGTACGCAGGAGTCCTCAGAATCCGTGGAATCGTACATAGCCTCATTAAGAACATTAAGGCACTCCTGTGAATTCGAACATCTATCTGACTTGTTAATTAGAGATCAGTTAGTGAGGTGCACAAATAATATTAGGATACAGGAGAAATTGTTGGCAATTGAGCTCATTAGGTTCTAAGAATGTGATTCTAAGAATGTGGATGAGAGTCAAGAGAGACTGCAGGGAGAGAGCCATGTTGGCACTCGGCTCTCATAGGCCGCTGTCGCTGTAATGAAATAAATTACTGTTTCTTCATCACTGCTGCCTGGAGCCCTTATTTCCTCACCCTGTCTTTTAGTTCTAGCTCAGATCTAGGTACAACATTCTCATTCAAAAGATGAATATTCAAGTCCCCACACAACATCACACAACATCACCATGGCATTTTCCCATTCCATCACTGTTTTATCTATGATACTCATTACAGATTGCACAGATTTGACTTCCCTTGATGAATTTACTCTCCAATACAAGATCTAAAGTAAGAGTGTGCTGACGTCTCCTGGTAGTGTCTTACTAATTTTAACACTTGGACATAGGGATTGTATGCTTGATGGCAAATCACCTCCTATCCCACATCTAGTTTAATGAGTGTTAATAAACCTGAAGAGGGCCGGCCCAATTGTCCTTTAGTTGCCGGATTTAAGAAACACTCATAACCATCGTAAGAGGCAGTCTCCCTAAACCAAGTCTCTTGGAGGCATATAATGTTGTACTCCCCAAGAGAGTCTAAACCATTCATAAACAGAGCACTAAAACCTCTTGTATTCCATTAACAATGACGGATAAGGTGGCTCTCCTCCGTTATAATGATCTAATGCATACTGTCTTGAGCTAAGGCACCCGCTAACCACTCCCAGTTATCAGATTTAGCCTCTAGTCCAGATTTGTTCACTTTTCAACTGTTGTCGACTGTGAACTTAACTTTAACTAGCGCCTCTTTTCCTGAACGCTGTACAAAAGAGGATTTGGTCAATGATGGCTGATCAAACTTATCTGAAGGTGGTAGCGGTCCACGGTTCTTGTCAGCTTTGCAACCTTTGTCGGTCTTATGTAGATTTTCTTCACTCTTATCTTGACGAGTGAGTTTTTCTAAATCTGCATAGGACGGCCGTTTCATTCCCTGAAACTCTCTCATATCATAACCAAGTGGTAATAGTTTCTCGCTCTGTTGCAGGACTGCGTTTTTGATATTCCTTGAATGAAAATGTAGAATGACCCAATCCATTTTCTGTTCCGTGACAAACTCAACGACTTTAATGTCATTTGTTGAGACAAAACGGAGTTCTCGAACATCCCGGAATAGCTTCATGACATTAGTGCGATTGAGTATAAGTGCTTTTGATCCGCTGACAACTCGCTCCAAATGGATTTTGAACGGGTCTACTTTAGAATCTTTGAAGCTGTACACTGGCCTGCTAACTTGAGTTTGTTTGGAGGAACTTTTAGTTGGAAATTTGGTGTAGGATAATCAGTCACTCTTTTGCTGTAGCGTTAGAAACTTTCTGTCCCACTCTGAGGTACTTGTATTCTTGTTGGGCAGTTCAACCGCTGGTCGTATTGCCAGTTTTTCAATCTCAGCCCATTCAGTGTTTGAGTGATTGTTCCACTCTTCATCTTCCCTGTCTTGTTCTATGATCTCAACCAAATCACTCAAACAGGTGTCATTCTCTTTGTCGTTAGACTAATCTCGAGCTGTGCTCTTTCTTTCATGAGAGTTGAGAGAATCTTTCGTTGTTTCCGCTGTAGCGAAGGTAGACGGTAATTCTTTTCTTGGTCATTTTGGTGATTGCCCAATGTTCAAAGATGGCAGAGGCCTCAGATTACAGAGAAAGGCCCTTGACCCATTGGATCTATTTTTTCTTGGAGGAATTCGATTTTTAGACTTTTTTCCGTTCATTTGTGATTTGTCTTTACCTCTCCTACACCGTTCACAATCTCTAGTGGAGAAAATGGAAAAGATATTAGATTCCTTTTGCAGGTAAGTCTTGGATGACATGCTTATCGCTATATCAGACCGGAGGTTCGGTCGATGGAGCAGTCTTATTCAAGTTGAGCCTTTCCTGGTTCTGAGCCCCTTTCCAGGCTGCTCGCATCCA
Source organism: Ambystoma mexicanum (assembly GCF_040938575.1). Classification (NCBI taxonomy): domain Eukaryota; kingdom Metazoa; phylum Chordata; class Amphibia; order Caudata; family Ambystomatidae; genus Ambystoma; species Ambystoma mexicanum. Next base: position 1,350,090,827 of record NC_090922.1, on the reverse strand, counting down.
CTTACAATCTTCTATCAAGGCTTCCATTAGAATAGATTTGTCGGACATCTCTCTCCTCGCCAAGTCACAAAAACGATTCTGCCAAACAGCTGATGTTTCGGCTTCTTTATTGAGGCGATCCTCCTGTTTTGATGCCAAGTTTTCAAGAGCATTTAATTTGGGAAGTATGGTTGATATTAAAGCCCCTTGGTCTCAAAGGACATCATTGAGTGTTTCGTACAGTTTGGTGAAAGGCGTTAATGTTATGGCGAGGGAGGCCATGTTTAACCGCTGTAACTCCATCATATCCACATTTAGACGTTTATCATGACTCATGGGAGTTTGCTCTTCCCACACCGACTCATTCTGACTTTCTTCAGATGAGGCTGCCGTGGCAGAACTAGACGGATTTTGACGGGAGGCACGCAAATGTTTACTCGGCGTGAGTTGGTTTGAAGGAAGCAAGGAGGGCACCACGTCTCTATCCTCCTGACAAACATTTTCTAATATCGATTCGCTTACACTCACTTGAGGAAGATAATTTGCGTTTCTTCGCAATGGTGATGTGCTAAGCTCTTCAGTAGACCTATTAGCCTCCAATAATGAAAGTCTGTCTTGGATTGAGGCTAGGCTTAATCTTTTCTGTTTAGAAATTTTCTCTGTTATGTCTGTCAAGTATTTGGCAAGTTGAGCTGCAATGTCAGAGTTTTTGGGGGTAGCCAACACTGTGTGAGACAGAGTAGTTTCGGTGCTCAGGTTTGAACAAGGCACAGAGTAAGATTTTTCTCCATTTATACACAGTATGGAGTCTGAATCCAAATCCACTTCAATCGGCATTACAGCTTTCGGTGGTATTTTCGTAGGGTTGCTCAAAGATGGAAGTCGACTGGTAGCTTGCATTGTTATTTCACATTTATGAAAAGGTGACACAGTGTGGTTTGTCCTGCTGCCGAGCTGAACAGACGTATCTTCTTTAGCCGCAATAGGGGCTTTGTCAATGCACAACGTGCTTGCAAGCTCAACATCGCCTTCAAGTGCTTCAAGAAGACTCACACATGTGTCGTGAGTACAGCACACCGGTAGATTGGGAACAGTTATGGCATACAAAGCCAAATCCTCCACCATGGTAGATGTTTTTAATTCAATTCTAGCCACTTGCGGGGTCTTCATGATTTTTAAAAGTTACTTATTCAGCAGTGCAATGACCACCACCTTCAAAAGAGAAACGTGATTTGCTCACACTTTCATTGGGCTTCTGACTGTCACAATGCTCTCCAGAAGATGGTTGCCTTCTTGTCACATAGTCACAGCAACAATTTTGAAGAGTTACTTATTCAACAAAGCAGTTATCACCACCTTCAAAACGAGAAACGTGATTTGCTCACGCTTTCAATGGACTACTAGCTGTTGCGTAATTCTCGCCAAAAAATGTTTGCCTTCTTGATTTTAGTTGCACCCACAGTCACAATAACATAATAAAGATTACCCCTGCTTTCTGCGCAGGGAGTATTAATTCTATTAAAGACTAGGAGGCAAGCATTATGCTTCAACTTCATTTATTACTACTCCTCAGCAGTTTCAACAAACCAACAACAAACACTGTAAAAATGTCCCAAAGGTGACTTTTTCTCTTCTGAACTACAATCCCCATAGTCTCTGTAGTCCATCTTCCTCCTTGCTCAGGTATGACCATATCCTGTCCCTGAGCTCCTCCTCTCTTTTAAATGCTCTGAACTGTCACTTAAACTCTACACTATGTCCTGCCAACAGAGCAAAGACTTTAACCACTTCAAACTGGAGCGTCGATCCTCATCGACTTCAACTGACTACTGTTGCTAGTCTGTCCTTTCACTTGTTCTTTGGCTCTTCGCCTAGGAAACAATACAAAGCAAAATAATCAGGGTCGCGTTCATGTATTGCCACTAGCCTGCAAAAATATCATTAGTTAATACCAACAGTTCAATTACAAACATCATAATCAGTACATGAATGGGGGGGAATTTAATGCTCTCCTCCTAGTCTTTAATAGAATTAATACTCCCTGAGCAGAAAGCAGGGGTAATCTTTATTCTATGGCAAGACTGGAGGCGAGCATTATGTTTGTTCAAAGCTTCTCACTACAGCGCCTGTTAGACTTTCTGTAGGCTTAAGGTAAATTTCTTAAAGGTGCGATCATTAGCCCAATCGGCCGCTAGCATAATATCTTTCAAGGACACTCCTGCCTTGAATGCTTTAGATGCAATAGCTCCCCGCACTGAATGCGCTCCATACTTCCTCAAATCTATGTTGGCTGCTTGCATGATTTCCCTCACCCATCTTGTGATGGTTGCTGTAGCTACCCATTGAAAAGGCTTCCTACGCGCTATGAGCAATTGCGTGGAACCTGCTGCTCTATACTCTACTGTCCTGATTTTGTATTATTTGATACAGTTTGCTACACACAGCTTAGGCTTATTCGGAAAATATGGATAATGGACCGAAGAAGTCGCTGTCTTGGTTCTCTTTACTACCGAGAAGGTGACTCCGTCTGGCCCGAAACCTCTCCTATTTATCTCTAGTGCACGTACATCTGATACTCGTTTACAAGATACTAGGCATAGGAGCATTGCCAGTTTCCCTGATAGTTGCTTAAGCGGCAGATGTCTGTTTGCCGGCCAATTCTCTAGGAGCTGAATGACCGCTGATACGTCCCACATCGTACGATAACAAGGCTCTGGGGGAGTCTTACATTTTACTCCTCGTATCAATCTCACCACCACCGGGTGTTCACCTGCAGGCACACCCTCAATTGGCAGGTGTCCTGCTGAAATTGCTGATCTGTTTACTCCTATCGTGCAGAAAGCTTTTCCGTCTTGCAGTAGCTGCGCTAGGAAGTTCAGGATCGTCACTACAGGTGCTGAAACAGGATGAACACCTCCCCTTCTGCACCAGCTAACCCTTTTGGCTCAATCTGTGTCGTAGCTCCTCCTGGTGGACGGGGCCCAGTATTCAGCAATAAACTCTGCAGGTTGCGCTGAAATGCCTGGCAACGCCCAACGTCTCCTGATATCCTGCACGCGATGAGCGGGAGTGTCCCTCTCACTCTCAGAGGATGAAATGACCCAACGGGGTCCGTGAGCAGTTGCTCTCCTTCCGGCAGCACTCTTGGCTGGTCTATCGCCAATTCCATTAGTGTCGGAAACCATACTTGTGATTTCCACAGTGGTGCTACTAAAAGCAGTTCTGCTCTCTCCCTACGACATTTCGCTAGAGCTCTGCTTAGCATCATGAATGGGGGAAAAGCGTAATGCGGGCCCCTGCTCCATTCTTGCAGAAATGCATCTGTTCTTCGCGCACCTGGGTCCAGTCTCCAGCTGAGGTAATCGGCTGTCTGTGCGTTCAGCCGGGATGCGAAAAAGGTCTACGTGAAGCGGACCCCATCTCTGGTTCATCCTCTGAAATATCCAATCGCTGGAGTCCGTGAGGTATCGTGAGTTCCAGTCCGCTACTCCGGTCAGCTCTCCGGGCAGATATTCTGCCATCACTGACGTCCCTGACTGGTGGCAAAAGTGCCAAAAATCTTTCGCTAACTCTGTTAGCATCTTGGACCTGGTGCCACCTCGGTGGTTTATGTATCGGACTGCTGAGATGTTGTCCATCTTCAGCAGTACGCATGATTTCATCTTCCCTTTGGTGAAGGCTTTGATCGCAGAGGATCCTGCTAATAGCTATAGGCAGTTTATGTGGAGACGAAGCTCCTCTTCACTCCATTTCCCTCCTGTCTGCAGGTCCCCACATCAGGCACCCCAGCCCAGTCAGCTTGTGTCAGATTCTATGATCAGGTCTGGTCGGTCTCCAAAAATGGCTCGCCCATTCCAGGCGTCCATATTCTTCAACCACCATTCCCGTTCTGTTACCGACTCTTGATCCAAAGGTACTAATTGATGAGACTTTAAGCCCTGCTGCAAGTGTCTAATCTTTTGCCTCTGCAGCGCTCGATAGTGTAAGGGCCCGGGAAATATGGCTTGAATGGAGGCTGCTAGTAGCACCACTATTCTTGCTAATGTCCTGAGCGACACCACTTGTTTCTGGAGACATCCTCTTAACTCTCTTTTGATGTCTTGCATCTTCCGAGCTGGGAGCTCCAGCGTGGCTCTCCTGGTGTCCAGTATAAATCCCAGGAAGTCTAGTCTTTGTGCCGGAATGGTATCCGTCTTCTCCACATTGACTAGAAATCCTAAGGATAGTAGAAGGCTCTGTACCCATTTCGTCTGGTATATCAGTGCCTCTCGGTCTTCGGCCAGCAGCTGGAGATCGTCTAGATATATGATCAGTCTGATACCCTTCTATTGTATAGCTGCGGCAACTGGCTTCATCAGCTTGGTAAAAGCCCATGGATCTGACGCTAGCCCGAAGGGCATGATCTTGAATTGCCAGAACCATCCTCTCCAGCGAAAAGCTAGGAAGGTCCTGAATTCCTCTGATACTGGAACCACCAGGTATGCATCCTTCAGGTCCAGTCTCATCAGCCAATCTCCTTCTCAGAGTGTGTCTCGGGGCTGGTGGATGCCCTCCATCTTGAAATGGCAGTAAACTACCCAGCCGTTCAGTTCCTTCAGGTTTATTACTGGTCTCACTTTCTCTTTCCTCTGTACTAGGAACATGTTGCTCACGTTTGCAATACCCAAGCATTGCTGGAAAGCGCCCGCCAATTTGCCCAGAAAATAGCTGTTTTCCCCCCAACCGGAGGGTAATGTGCCACTCTCACCTTGTGTAAATCCTTGTCCCCGGCCGGTTCCTCTTCCTCTGCGTCCTTTCGGGAAGTGTCCTCTAGCTGGAAAGAAGGAATCCTGCTGCCTGTTCCCCTAGTATTGGGCTCTGGGATTAGGGGGTTGTCTTCCTCCTTGGTTTCGACCAGCCGCGCGACCCCTTTAGCGGCTGGTCCTGGCAAGTACTTGGTTAGGGAAGATTTTCCGAATCAAAGCTTGAGCCTTCTCTAGCGAGGTATATGTGGCGACGAATAGGAGACCTTGTGCTGCTTCTCCTGCTTCGTATGACGCGAAGTCACTGAGCTTGGGATCGATCTTCAGCAATAAGCCTCTCCTCCAAGGCGATAGCACAGTTGGCATTGCCTAGTAGACATACTGGTCTCTGTGCCCAGCCTGCTAGGGCGTCGGGGTCTACCTCTTCTCCTGTGTCTCTGGCTCTCTCGCCCATGTCCATTATCTTTGCCAGTGGGCCTGCAAGGTCCAGTAGCTTTTCTTGGCAACTTTTCCAAGATCTGTCGATGCCTTTACGTGGGTCCTTGCTGGTCTTAGATACAAAAGTAAGCATCTTGGGATCCAGCTCTGGCGTTTTGGCTACTTTACACGGGAGGTGGAGTCTTGGGCACTCTGCTCGCAGGCGCTGTCGCACCTCTTTGTCGAGCGCTTTCCTAAGTCTCATGGTCATGTATTGGGCAACTCTTGATGTGGGTTGCCAGTCTGATGATCTTTCTTGGGTTTCTGATACTGTCCGGGTCGAACATATCTTCTTCCACCTCCTTGAGGTGTTTCTCTTTGTGGGCCCTTTTGCCTCCGCTAGTCTTGACCTCACCCTCCTCTACTATCTCCTCCTCGTCCTGGGAGGGTAGGTCACCTTCCGCTGGCTCCTCTTCCGAGCATGGGTCATCCTCCCTATCAACTTCTTCCCAGGGAGTGGGGGTTGTGAGGTCTGGCACTGCCTGTTGCCGCAAATATGCTTATCTGAGCTTTGTGAAAGCATCGACTACCTCCGGGGCTTTTAGTTTTGCCCCATCCAAAGGGCCCTGGGGGTCAGAAGAGGCTTTCCTCTTATGGGCCTGGGTACTCCCCATAGTCCCTGCTGTAGAGGGCTCTGTGGGTGTGCGATCTGCTATGCCGGTGCTATCCTTTGGCTGGTGTAGGACTGCTTCTAAGGTTTCTAGCCTTTCCTGCAGGGGTTTCACTCCTTAAGCCACGGCCTCTACTACTGAGTTACCCAGCACTTCCTTGAAGCTGGCAGCTAAGTCCAAAGACTGCTCCTCTTCACTCCATTCGAATTCTGACATTCTGAGAGGCTGCTGTGTGCCTGAAGTAACTGAACCAGGTGTATGAGCACGCCCACCTCACTAGCTGGCCTGTGTGTGTGTGTGTGTATATATATATATATATGAAAGAGAGGGGTGTGAGGGGCGCACTCTGGGTCCCAGCTAGATGTACCTTTCCACAGTCCAGTTGATGTTCTCCTCCTAGCGCGCTTTCTTGCCTCTTGCAATCACCAGGGAGGCAGTCTGTTCGGGTGTTTGTTCAGGTGTTGATGGTTACTACCAGTGATGGCCTCAGGGAATTCTGGTTGCTGTAGTCATTCAAGTAGCCAGGAAACAGCTCACCCTCCAATTACAAAGTGTAAAACCCCAGTTGGGGGGAGAGGGGAAAACCAACAGTGTGGCTCTCCTGAGTAGGGGCATGTGTCACCCCGGTGCCACCGCCTCTGGAGCCCGGGACTCCCAAAAAACATTTGACAGAGAGGGGTGTGAGGGGCACACTCTGAGTCCCTGGTAGATGTACCTTTCCACGGTCCAGTTGATGTTCTCCTCCTAGCGCGCTTTCTTGCCTCTTGCAATCATCAGGGAGGCAGTCTGTTTAGGTGTTTGTTCAGGTGTTGATGGTTACTACCAGTGATGGCCTCAGGGAATTCTGGTTGCTGTAGTCATTCAAGTAGCCAGGAAACAACTCACCCTCCAATTACAAAGTGTAAAACCCCAGTTGGGGGCAGGGGGGAAAACCAACAGTGTGGCTCTCCTGAGTAGGGGCATGTGTCACCCCGGTGCCGCCGCCTCTGGAGCCCAGGACTCCCAAAAAACATTTGACAGAGAGGGGTGTGAGGGGCGCACTCTGGGTCCCAGCTAGATGTACCTTTCCACAGTCCAGTTTATGTTCTCCTCCTAGCGCGCTGTCTTGCCTCTTGCAATCATCAGGGAGGCAGTCTGTTCAGGTGTTTGTTCAGGTGTTGATGTTTACTACCAGTGATGGCCTCAGGGAATTCTGGTTGCTGTAGTCATTCAAGTAGCCAGGAATCAACTTCATTTCTATAAGGGATAGGGAACATTTCATACTTTGGGCTAACCTGTGGGACTTTTGTTTGTACTTCAATGTTTTATGTTTCGCAAGGTGCTTTTTGACCCTCCAATTGATGCCACCATCCTTGCGCCATCAGGTGCCACAGTGGCGCAGCATCGAAGAACCAGCTGACACATGCAAAAAATGACCAGGATGAACACAATGATGGTTATTAAAATCTTCACGATTGCTCCTAGCCATGATGAGGTCCAGTTAAAAGTCATGCTCAGCCAATCATTGTCCTGAATTCCTCCCTCCTTCTTCATATGAACACCTAGGCCATGGACAGCTGCAATGATGTGGGATAATGATACATTTTCTTCATCTCCTGGAGGTGCGAACGTGCAACAGGAATTGCCAAATTGTTAGCAAACCCGCCCTCCATTGCTGTTAACATATTGAGTACGTATCTATTTTGCACTGTCATAAGTCTTAGTGCTCGCAACTGAACCTTGATCACATTGAACCCATTCTCTGTTTCATGTGCGAGCTGGGATAGTTCCCACCTCACGATCTACAGCCATTTTGCATTGGCTGCAGCCTGCACGCCTGGCAAGAGTAAAGAAGCAAAAAGGATTCTGCTGACGATATTCTTCTGGTATTTCAGCAAGCAAGGTGGAAGAGTCTAGAAATGTAATTCGATCTTTTCATTCTCAGGGGTTGCTGGAATTTTCCTTTGCTTAGCCAGATATAAGGCTCTTGCATGGGCACCAAGCTCTTTGGGCAATCTTGTTGGCCCCTCTGCAGGCAGCACTCCCCCTTCAGGTGCTCTTCTGGGATTACTAATAGCGCTGAATGCAATGTGGCCAGCGAACAACAGCCCCTCCATGATGCTGGGAGGTGCAAATAAGCTTGTCGGCCACAGATCCATTAGTAATCCATCAGTGCCGACGTTCCTTTCTTCATGTCTGCGATCAAGCGAGTTTTATTATAATGGTCCTTTGCGCTGACAAAGGCTGTACCTTTGCTGCGGAAAGAGAGCTTATATTCTTCTTTCTTGTGCACTTGCACCAGGTTTTCCATCGTTGCAATCCACGTCAGCTTTGTGATATGCTCATCCCAGATTTGCGCACAGAAGTTGACCACTTGTGGCATTCTTTCCTTGCTATATGTTACCTGTCCTCCTGTCAAGCAAGGTAGGGTGTTGCCCTGCCAGTTATTATTGGCATACTTCTGTTCCTTCACTATCAGATAAGGTAACTCCACACACTTGATGCTTCTCTGCTCGTTGGAACATTTTACAAAATCTGGGTCCACCATTTGCAATTCCACACTGTGTGCCTGGAACGTCCCTTTTATTCTGCATAGCGCAAGATGAACCAGGCATTGTGCCTCTATAATTGAGACTGCTTGTGGCACTAAAACCTTGGGAGCCCCTGGCATGTGCGGAATGAGTGAACACAGATAACAGCTCCCATTCACAGCATTTCTCCCCACACCACTCATATCAGAGTACCAGGAGTTAGAGAATTCAGGGTGACAATATCCTCAATCACATCAAAGCCCAACCCTTGATGCCTGTCATATTATCGTCTTACTTCTCTTTTCATTCTACTATACCCATTCTGAAGCATGACTTCTTCAGTAGTTCCGTCAGAAATAGCATTATAACTTTGCATAGTGTCAGACAATCCCCTGCTTGTTATATCCATTCTATTTACTACTTTCTTCACAGGTCAAACCTGCGTATCGGGCCATTTAATCCATTTCCATTATTATTATTAGTATTCACATTAGTACTGATGTGTGTAATTACAGTCATGTTATTAACATTTATATGCATTATTCCATTTGGATGATATACAATCCTACTTCCTCTATTCCCCCCTTTATAGGACCTCCCCCTAGAATACCCTTCCCCCAATACACCCCCAGTAGTATTAGCAATATTACACACAGTCCTCCAGTAATGGCTGACCTACAATAATATATATGTGTTCACAGTCTCTCATTTATTTTTCTACGACCTGGGTCCCTACTTAACAAACTATGTACATTAGTTGCATCCATCTTCTTCTTTCCTGAAAGCACAGACACACATGACAAAGAAAATGGGAGGGAACAAGAAGGGGAGAAAGAGTTAGCAGCTGATCCTTGGCCTGTCAGTCGGATGTGGCACTATTCCTGTGTCTCCTCTGGACAGGCCGGTAAGGTGCTCGGGGTACAGGTACTGTTACCCCTGTTCTCAAGAAATCGGATGCACCTCTGTACCTTCTGGAGGTTCCCTACGAATGTCTAAAAAGGTGGACCCAGTAGCGCAATTCCTTGACCTTCACAGCGAGAGGGGTACAAAACCCCACATCGTATGGTCCTTGAAACCAAGGATTGTTCCAGCGGCGCATCGAAATTGCAAACATAGATGTAATCCCCCGGCAGCAGTGGTCTAGTTATATGCTCGGAATCGGTCCCTGTTGTCTGTGCAGCTTTGGGCTTCTCCGTAGTCACGGACCTGGGTGGTGCAATCTGTCGAGAGACACATTTAGAGGCCTGAGTTAGTGTTGTCAAATATGCCCTGAATTCCTCTCCTAACACTGCTGCAGTCCTATGCTCATCAGAAACCTTTCTCACAGGGGATACAAGGGTATGCGTGCGCCGACCAGTAACCACCTCATGAGGTGACAGATGATGGTCTTTGCTTGGCTGCATGTTTAAAGTAAAAAGGGCCAGGGGCAGACAGTACAACCATGTTTTCTTTAATGTAGTACACAATTTAGAGTGCTTTAACATGTTGGAATAATGCGCTGAAGAAATGTGTGCCATTATCTGACCTCAAAACCTCACACACACCCTAGCGGAGGAAAACGTCCCGCACTAGAAACCTTGCAGCATACTTGGCATATGGGTACGCACATGGGCCTGCTTCCACCCACCTTGAGACGTGACATACCGCCACAATGAGGTACCTAGACCCATTACAACGCTCCCCCATATCGGCGTAACCTCTATGTAACTCACGGAAGGGCCCAGTAGGACAGGGCAATGTCTCCCGTAACGTTTGTAGTGCCATCCCTGTGCTAAATCTTTGACATGTGGTGCAACGGACGACAATATCAGTGATGCTCTCCTGAATGTTTTGTGTGAAGCAGTCCTTCTGTATGTCTGCGGCTATGTAGTGTTTCGAATCTATGGGACGGTTAGTGCAATTGTTCAAATGCTACTGCTAGCAATTCCCGGTGCATCACTGTCTTCCCAGAGCTTTCCTGTGTCCATAACAGATCTGTCAGAGACTGCTTCCATCCTCGCCGTGACCATAACTCCTTTTTCCACTCAGGTGCCCTTCTTTGTAGCTCAATAATCTGGTAGATGGGCAATGTGGTATAAGGTACTGGAGGCTCGTCTGTTGGTGGGGCAGTCACAACATACTCAGTGGATGTTTCATTTGACTGATACGCTGCCATCTTAGCTGCCGCTTCAGCGGCTGCATTCCCCCTTGAGATTTTGTCTGTCTCGTGAGTATGGGCGGCGCACTTGACGACCACCACAACAGATGGCTGTGACAACACTTCTATCAGCATCTCTAACAGCACAGCATGCTGCACTGGGGATCCATCCGCCCTCCTGAACCCCCTTCTCCTCCAACAGGAGAGACAAGAGTGTACCGTTGTTGTAACATGTGCTGAGTCGGAATATATCAGGACACCCTTGTGACGCTCTCAGTGCTTCGATAAGCGCCACAAGTTCTGCTGCTTGTGCGGATAATGTTAAGAATTGTGTGCCATTATCTGACCTCAAAACCTCACACACACCCCAGCGGAGGAAAACGTCCCACACTAGAAACCTTGCAGCATACTTGGCATATGGGTACGCACATGGGCCTGCTTCCACCCACCTTGAGACGTGACAGACCGCCACAATGAGGTACCTAGACCCATTACAACGCTCCCCCATATCGGCGTAATCTGTATGTAACTCACGGAAGGGCCCAGTAGGGATTATTTTCATAACAATGCCCAGTACGCAATCTTTTCATAACCACGGACTTGTACTCCTCTCCCTCAAGTCTTACCATGGCAGCCCATGTACGTCTCTGTCCATCCTCCTGATCAATTGTGGAAGACCCATCAACGAAAAGTGCCTCACTGTCTGTCAACGCACAGTCCCTTGCTTTGGGAGTGTCAGCCTCCTCCCCCTCATATGTGGTACAGTTGTGTGCCATCAAGTCCTCTGTCATGGGCATATCTGTATAAAAGGTATCAGAATTGACCGTCTTATACCTAACCACATGAATTCGACCTCTCCAAAATGGCAAACAAAAAATGTTCCACATACAACGTTACTGTACACCCCATAACGATCATAGAGTTTTTCTCTCTGGCAAAGGCAGCAGCTACTAATGCTTGTTCGCATGCAAACTGGCCTTGCATTACTGCATCCAGAGGGCCACTATAATAGGCCAATGGCTTGTGGCTCTTAGTACTTTTTTGCATCAACACCCCTGTCATAAGCTGACCATCAGAATGCGAAAACAAATAAAATTCCTGCATGCAGTATTCTGTTAAATATATTCAGGCTCTTGCAGTACCCCTGAGATAATATAGTATGTTCAAACCGCATCTGACCCTTTGTGAATGCTGTGAGGTACCGAAAAGAATGCACCTTTCAGATCCACTACAGTGAAATGTGTGGTTTCTTTGGGGATGCTACATAAAATTGTTGCTGGATTTGGAAATACTGGAAACTCTTTCTGTACCGCATCATTTAGGCGGCACAAGTCTTGGATCATTCTCCAATTGTCCCTGTGGATTTTTTAACTAGATATATTGCTGTATTACATGGGGAAGTAGAAGTAGATGGCACAATAATCCCCTGGTTCACTAGAGCCTGTATTGTTTTTGTAATGCCTTCCTCCACCTCTCTTGACAGTGGATATTGTCTTACCCTGGGCAGCACCGCACCTGGCTTCAGGGTTATACACACAGGTGTTACATCTTTCAACAACCCTACATCATGTGGATTTGTAGTCCATAACTGAGAGGACACGTCCTGTAAGTCCTCATCGAAAAATGGGGATGGAGTTACGACTGCCATTAAAGGATACTGCACTCTTCGGTGCTATAGCATTATATCATAAGGGATGCACATCTCCATTATTAATTCCCCCCTCTTTGTCATTGTTCTTAAACAGTTTGTCATCCATCACCTCCTTTAGCTGCACTTTTGGGTCTACACAGAGCACTGTGCGCACACTCACATCTATCCCTATCCATCCCTAATAGGACAATCCTTCTGCCCGACACTAACAACCCCTGGAGGTCGAGCAATAGTATCGTTCCTGCCACCACCAAGGGTGACACATCTGGGCAAAAAATAAAATCAGTGGGCACTCGCCAGCATTGCTCATCAATATGGGGCACCGCTTTCAAAAGTACTGTAATACCACAGACAAACATGTCCGGGTCTACAGAAATCCTGCAGACTACCACCTCCCTTGTCCTTGTGTGGATAATCAACATGGCCCTTACAGCACACATCCCAGACGTGGAACACACTACTCCATGATATGTGAAAGATATGGTCAGGTTTAACTTACTGAGCAGGTCCCTACCCAGTAGATTGACAGTGGAACGATCATAATATAGTAGGGGCGCCAGTACTATCTTCCCTCCTACCTTTACATCCAGCTCCTCAGTGTATGGAACTTTGGAAATAGCCCCAGAGAACCCCTGCGCTGCAAGATATTTTCCAGATTGTGGAAAGTTTCCTTCCATGATACATGATATAGTTGCATCAGAATCCACCATAAATATGAATTGCTTATTTCCTATCTCCGCCCCCACCAACGGTTCCTCTTCAGAGTGGATAGTCGACGACAGGACCAGCCACGCAAGTGCTCTCTGTGGGCTGTCCTAAACAGGATACGTACTCGTTCCAGGGAACGTGAAGGGGCTACCTCCTATTACTGCTGCTCCTCCAAAGGGAGCGGCCGCCCCACCTGGTGCCCTGATTTCCGGGGCAACACTGCCCTGCGGTTGCTGCAGCGGGTGCTGCACTTTCGTATCTTGCACTTGGGGTTGCTGATTAGAATTTTGGTATTGTCCGTGAGGATACTCCTGGTTCTAGTACCCTTGACCTTTTTGCTGGTACCCTAATTCTTGAGGTCTTTGGGGCCCTTACCCCCGCTGCTGCGGCCCATAATCGTATCCCGCCACAGACATGCTCCGGCACTCCCTTGCAAATTGTCCCCACCTTAAACAATTCCAACATTGTGACTGTCCAAACCCACTTCCCCAGAGTCCAAACCCTACTCCTCTTATTCTTCGAAATCCCACTCTTTCTTGCTGTGGCCCTCCTGGCTGCCACTGTGGGCCGGGGTACTGTGCCCCCGTCCCACTATCTTTGTCCTCCTTCCACCCAGAGCACCACAATAGTGGCACTCACAACTTGCTGTATGCTCTCTGATCCCTCCACCTGTACTAGCGTTGGGGCAGGCACCTGAACTGCCACTTTTGGCAATATTTTCTCTACCAACTTTGCTTCATCCCCGGACGCCTTTGCGCTGTTTCCCTCTCCCGCCCCTTAATCCTTTTACAATGGTGCACTATTATGCTCTGTATTTCCCGCCAACCCTTCGCCTCAATACCCACAATCTTATACAGTGCCTTCTGCGCTTCCTTCGGCAACACCCTCTTGTTAGGCAGAATTATATGCAGTACCCTCTGGGAACACCACACACATTTAAGACTACAAGTGACAGTACAAATTCACCTTTGGTACAAGCCTGTACTACACAGTTAAAGTGGTAGCAATGGCTGAGCAGCCAGACTTATCTCAAGAGTAAGTGAGCAGTATCAAATAGTTACACAAAGGACAGCAATTACTATGATTCAAACAAACACTGACTCAAGGTTTTCAAGTAAAACAATATACATTTATTTTACTCTTCAGTTGTATAACATTTCACTAAAGTAAAGCAGTTTAAAAATCTAACTCTTAATACACCACATCACTCCCAAAAAGTTCCAGACAGGTTAAGCTCACAAAATGAAGTGGGAGTAAAATGGCACTCCAGCAATTTAAAAGAGAGGGAAAGACAAAGTTAATAGAAATTGAACCACGCCAACAGATAAGTACTCAGGGCCATTGAGCAAGAGGAACTACAGTGATTGAATCAGGGAAAAAAGTCTTAGGGCCAAAGTCAATAGGTCAAAAGTCTTTTGCTCAAGATCACACAGTTCAGGGTAGTTCGCGGTAAAGTTCGTGCAACGAGTTCCAGACGGAGTTGGTCAGCAGAAAAGTTAGTTCAAAGAGAAGAGAAGGACAAGCCTTCGGATTGGAGAAAGATTTCACACACTTTCCCCACGGCTGAACGAAACGAACAACCGGATTTGCACAGTACCTTAAAACGGAGAGGGAGCTGTATCTGAGGCAGATGTTCCTGGTAATTCCTGCAGGCTCACGGTTCCTGAAGCGACTGTCGGACTGACACGAAGTAGGAAGACTGGAGGGTCCTGCACTACCCAGGGAAGAAACCAGCAGCGGAGCAAAGCAACGAATAAAAGGTGCGCTCCTTAAAACCCAAGCAGGGTCCAACCTTCCTGGCTATCCTGTAAGTCTAGAAACTACCCTAAGCAAGTATAGAAGGTATATTATGTTGGCCGAAAAGCAATCGCATCATATGCCCTACATCGCCAACAGAGAATCGTCAGCATAACCATAGGGCGTCCATTTTGTGTAACATCCGCCATTTGCTTTCTCTTCCCTTCTGGTAAACGCTTTGAAAAATGTATTTTATTCTGAAAGCTCATGCACGGAGTGAGGCCACAGTCTACATGTTGAGAGACCGGCCTAGACAGAAATGCCAAACAGTACAGAAATACATTGTTTTCCTCCCTCACAAGTCCTTGAAGGTCAGCAGAGAGGCATTAAATCAGCGTCCCAGGTGCCGGACGGTCTCGCTGAAACTGAAGAAACAGGCCATTAAACATGAATTATTCTTTTCTAGCGGCCCCCCTTCGGGGCTCTTCTTAGAGCAGAGTGACCCCTAGTTCACAAATAGAAACCAGTAGATAACATGCTTTGGAATGTGTCTCTCCCACAAACACAGTATCCTTGCCGAACTAGTGCCTTATGTTCTTCATAATAAAGAACTATGGGCCTCATTACGACCCTGGCGGTCCGGAAATAACGGTGGCGGTAAACCCGCCGCCACCGTTGTTTCCGGACCGCCTGATTCCGACCCCTGCAGGCGGGAGGTGATGTTTCCGCCAGGTCTGACCTGGCGGGTTTAACACCTCCCGCATGCAGGCGGACGAGGAAACACCGGCAGCATTACGAGATGCTGCCGGTGTTTCCATGATCCCGATTCCCATTGAGTCCTATAGGACTCAATGGGAATGGGGATTTACACCATTGTAATGCCCCGGTGATTCCGGGAATCACAGAGGCGGAATGGTAATACGAGTCCGGCTGTAACAAGGCGGTTTTACCGCCGCGGTTACCGCCGGACTCGTAATGAGGCCCTATGTCTGCAAGCTGCAAATTGCAACTGTTGCTAAAACGAGTGATATAGATTAGGTAAGGAACGTGTCATAATGTGTCATATTTGTCATAATTGTCAATTACCGAACCCTAGCTCGGGAAGATACATTATGGGCGGTTTTGATGTGTCACAAAAAGATTGTATGATTGCAAATTCATATATATGATACTGTTGTAGAATGTGCGCTCTCTTGCGTCTCATGAGGTCTGGGTAACACACGTTGCGAGACGTTAGACCCAGTCGGCCGACTGAGAATATATATTTGCTTTGCAATAAACCCTAGTACTTGGAAATCGAACCTTGTGTCTGTCGTATCACTAGTGTATGGTGATTGTGCCTTGTTTCCATAAGCGAAGGGTCTTCAGGGCCTAGCAAAAAATGGCGCCCGAATAGGGACCCTCCCCCTTTCGCTCCATCGTGTACGTTGAATTTGAAGAAGGTGAAAACGAATCGAGGATGAGGCCATCGAGCCAGGATCGAAAGTTTTTCGGGGCGCCCCTGTGAAAGTGATGAGAGACTTCTTTGCAGATCTGTACATAACCGATCCCTGATCGACGAGCAGGGGCCAGAGAGCATCGAGGCGAGGATCCCAAAATGAGGCAAATTGAGCCAGATACACAGTCACAACGATTCTTGGTTGCGTCTGTATACGGACGAATTGCGTCTTGAGTGACAAACTGATTGATCAGGTGAGTTGTACCTCGATTCTTAACAGCCTTGATATTGATGGAGTGTTGCTCTTGCAAGATCAAACGCCCAGGGTAAGGTACGAATAAGATCAATATTCCTGTCTAGTGGGATTTTTCCACTGCGGTAGACAATCTTTGGAAACTGGCCAGGCTGCGCCACTCGTAGGGTCGCCAGCGTTTTAAATGATTGTGAAATATGGAATAGGAGCTATAATGTTTAATGAAATTTGGCATAGGCAGACCAGACCAGACATGTAGCAGATTTGCAGTGGCCGAAAGATGGAACTTTTGAATTGCCACGTATAAAACACTTAGAATCAGTACTGCTGCGCAATTGGCATGTATAGAACACTTAGAATCAGTACTGCTGCGCAAGAAAGCACGCCTGCGACATTTGATGTCATAAGAGATTGGAGGAAGGAAGCTAATCTTCGTTTAAGAAGTAGGGAGAAACATGCACGAAGACACAAATTACAGAAAAAGCGCCAGAACTAGATGAGCTCAAAGTGACAGAGGATATCAGAAGAGGGGATAGGAGTTTTCAATTAGGCATACAAAAAATATATCCACAACAAGAGTTGCATGCATCAGATGAACTAATAAATAAAATTCTGAACGAACAAAGAACGTCCTCAAAGTAATGTTGACACTATTGCACCAATATACATTGTTCCACCTCAGTTGCTACCCCCCCATTCCTGTTGTTCCATCTGCACCATCTCCCCCTGTGCACGTGACACCATTTCCCCCACTACCGACAGAGGATGAATTAGTAGCTGCCACAGGAGGCAGTTCTATGGAGGCGGGGCCTGCGCAAAGAGAGGGCACTAGAGTAACTCGTAGTACGGTTAGCAGGGAGAGAAAAGAAGAACTGAAAGAATGGGCAGAAACGTACATTGATGGCCATCATGAGGGATCCGCGCTGAGTGCAATGTATGACAATAAGAAGCTTGGTGAACAACAGGTATTATTAGAATGCTTGGGGGAGTATATTATAGATAAATGGAAGAAATCGATGGGTATGTTAGCACCGCAGAAGTTGCAGGATGTAAATGTTTTTTCGCGTATGAGGGAAAGTACAAGAACACATAGGGCCTCATTATGACTTTGGAGGTAACCATGCCGCTATTTGCGGCATGGCTGCCTCCAAAATCGTTCGGACTCAGCCCTGGTGAATGGAGTAATTACCGGTCCATTCCAAGGTTGGAGGGACCGGTAATTCCCCATTCACCAGGGCCCTTCCCCATTCCCATTTGAGCCCCCATAGGGCTCAATGGGAATGGGGAAGGCGCAAATAACGGTACCGTAAATTACGGTACCGGTATTAGCACTAAAGTCCCTTTGTGAGTCCCGTCCTTAATGCCCGCTAGAGGCAGGTGTTAAGGAAGGACACGCAAAGGGAACTCGTAGTAGGGCAGTAAGGGTTTAACGGCACCAATCTCGTTACCGGTGACCGTTAACCCTTAACGCCCTACTCGGAATGAGGCCCATATACAGGCTATTTGAGTTTAAAAGTGAGCTTGATCAATTGCATGAAGAGATGAAAAGAGGGAAACAGGTGGTACCATATGTCAAGCAGCGATTTTTTCCGCTGTTAAAACCTGTTAGTGAGGAGATGAAAATGTGTACGCGAGAGGCGATTAGATGGATTACGGATGCTACCATTACTCCAGTGGAGGTGCATGATATGTTTGATCAGTATACCCTAGAGATGCAGAGGAAGGTATTGCAGTTGATGGTTGAGTATTTGCAAGATGAGTGTTTTGAAAAGAATTTGTGTTGCCCCCCCGATTTCATGACAATATACAAAAGAGCGTTTTTACCTGAAACTGGAAGGTCTGCCCTCTCCCTCAATTTAGCTATATTGCTTAATAAGCAAACCAATGAGGAAACGCCTAGTTTGCAATTGCCCATGAGAGAAGTGCCCCCCACATTCGTCCCGAAGGTAGAGATTGCTGCCACTACAGCGACTGACGCACACACGAAAGAAGCCCATTATACAGCACAATTTGTGCATGTCCCTTTTTCCAGACAAGAGATAAATAAAATAAAACAAAAAATCCCTGATTTAAGGAAGAATCTGGCAGGATTTTATAAGGCGATTAAGTCCTATTTGAAATCGTCTATTTTTACAATTAGTGAAATTGATCTATTATTTCCTGTGATTCTCCCGATAGATATATGGAAGCACATTATAAATGTAGATGATGTTGATATTTTGGGTGGGACATGGGAACATTTGATTAAAGAGGATACAGACAGAAAAAGTGGCGAGAAGCTATCCCTGGTTCTGTTAGCATTACCAGCGCGAATAGTACAGAAATTAAAAATACTAATACCTGAAAAAAGAATTGTCTGGGATAAATTAACGGCATGTGTGCAAGGTAAAGATGAACTGGCTACTGACTAATTCAATAGATTTGAAGAAGTATTTGCAGATTTTAGTGGCCAAGATTTGAGTACTGAACCCGGGAAGAGATTATTTGTTGACAAGTATGTGAGAGGGTTGCTACCGAAAATCCAAAATTTAAGAATGACATCTGAAAGTGCGTGGCAAGCAAAGTCACAGAGTTAAGTATTACACATGGCACAATACTATGTGAATAGAGTAAATGCAGAGAAAGAGAAAGAAACAAGGGACAGAGTTAATCTAAAAACAAGAGTGTTAATGCAGCAGGTAGCAATTTAATAACAGCAACAGGAAATGCACAAACAAGAGGGAACTTTTCCAACATACACGGAGGTCCAATTGGACTGAATCAATATGCATATTGTAGAGAAGAAGGTCATTGGCGAGCACAGTGCCCACATTTACAGAATAGGAAGGGAAATACCCTGAGAAGGCAGAATAGAGGTCACTTGGGAACACAAGGACAAAATCGGAACTCAAGGATGCCACAAAATCAGAATAGCAAGGGAAATCACAACCCGAATCAGAACCAAAACCAACATCAGCAGAATAGTGCAGGAGAAGGAAACGTTTTTATACTCAGTCCAATTCATACTACTCTGGCGACTTTATATCTGATGATGTATTGTTCAACTAGGACGCCCAAGACAGAGGTTGGAACAAGTATCTATTCCCGTTGATCAGAAAGGGCCCTACGTAGAGATGAAAATTGGGAATAGAGAGCACACTTTTCTAGTGGACACAGGTGCACAGAAGTGCTCAATTGACCATCATTTACCACTGTCAGGGCAAAACAACGTTTCAGTAAGGTTCGCAGGTACACCAGTAATTAGCCCGGTGTCACAGTCAGTACTTATAAAATTAGGCCCATTCACTGAGTCTTGCCCATTTCTTTTGACACAAAATTGCGGGGAAAATTTATTGGGTTTAAATTTGTTGAAAAAATTGAGTGTGGTTATTCATTGTTCTCCTGGTGGAGTGTTTTTGACAATATCACCACAAAAGATGCCAGTGTCACACTTTTTGTCTAAACCATTACCAACTGAATTAAGTAGTGACCCAATTTGTATATGCGCGATGAATGATAATGATGTTGGTTGAAAATAGAGTTGGTAAAAATTGTTTTGAAGGAGGGAATTACATTGCCATGCATTCCACAGTATAAAATGTATTTTTTCTGATTTGATTAAACAAAACGTAATTGAAGAAATTACTGGTAGCACTTGCAATAGTCCAATTATTTCAGTTTACAAGAAAGGAGAGAATGAAATACCATATCGTTTCATAATTGATTTGCGCAGATTGAATAAAGTAGTTGATCCACAATTTCCATTGGTCCCAGATGTCACTACCATTTTAACTATGATTCCAGCATCCGCATCGCATTTTAGTGTTGTAGATATAAAGAACGCATTTTTTAGCATTCCGGTACATCCAGATAGCAGATATTTATTTGCTTTTACATTAGGAGGACGTTCTTTCACATTTACACGAATTCCACACGGTTACACTGAGAGCCCAAGTATTCATAGCAGAGCATTAAAAGAACAACTAGGTATGCTAGGGCTGCCAACGGGTTGTGTACTATTGCAATACATCAATAACCTATTGATTGTGGCTGACACAGAAGGCATTTGCAAAGAGAGCACCGCTAACTACGCTAAGTTCTTGCAAATAACAGCGCCTCAATGCCCCGGGCTGTTTGCGCGCTATATAAATATAAATAAATTGTTGACACATTTGGCAGCACATGGGCATAAAGCGTCATTAAAAAAATTACAGTATTGTCGAAAGGAGGTGGCCTATTTGGGCTACCTACTTTCGAAGGAGGGAAGGAGACTGACACCAGAAAGAATAGAAAGCATCTCTGGTATGATATGCCTATTCCAAAGACACAGAAGGAAGTCAGAACCATAATAGGCATGGCTTCATATTGTAGGCAGTGGATTGCTAACTTCACCATGATTGTGAAACCGATGGTGGCATTGACAATGAAGGATGTTGCTTTTCCTTTGCCATGGAGCTTGGAATGTGAGGAGGCATTTGATCTGCTCAGAGTTGCATTGTGCTCAGCTCCAGTTTTGGGCACACCAAATTATGAAAAGGATTTCAAGTTATGTGTGCATGAGAGTAATGGTTGTGCTTTGGCTGTTTTGACTCAGGAACAAGGAGGGAGAAATAGACCATGTGGTTATTTTGATGTGTCACAAAAAGATTGTATGATTGCAAATTCATATACATGATACTGTTGTAAAATGTGTGCTCTCTTGCATCTCACGAGGCCTGGGTGACACACGTTGCGAGACGTTAGACCCAGTCGGCCGACTGAGAATATATATTTGCTTTGCAATAAACCCTAGTACTTGGAAATCGAACCTCGTGTCTGTCGTATCACTAGTGTATGGTGATTGTGCCTTGTTTCCATATGTGAAGGGTCTTCAGGCCCTAGCAATCCGGCCCACTGTAGCTCTGTACAGCGCATTCAACCAGAGGAGGGGTCCTGGCTTGAAGTTTGGGCGAACTGGTTGGTCCCAGCAGCTCAAGGGAAGAAGAATCCTGGAGGATCCTCTCTTGTCGTCGGATTCTGAAGATTCGGACCTGCAGCAGGGCTTCGCCGGGCAGTTCAGTTGTTGTAGGGGTCCTCTTCTGTCAGCACCTCGTCGGTTCTTTCGTTCCAGTGGCGACTCTGCCTTTCCAGTCCCAGAGACCTGCTTTTTATGCAGTTTCCCCCAAATTCACACAACCTGGCTGTCAATCACACAGCAGGGTGGCTTTCCTGGCAAGGACAGTCACCCAGCCAATCAAACAGGAGTCTGACTTGGGTTACCAAGGGACCCCATGGCAGGGGTCCTAAAACCCCTCCCTCACATCCTGCCTACCCAGACTTTCAGGCGCCCTAAGGAGGGCTTCTGTGCAGAAGCCCACGAAAAGACGGCGGACAAAGGGACCAAACCTGGTTTGGCACGCAGAGTAAAACACGAGAAAGACTTTTACAAAAAGAAATGGTGAATAAACCCAGCTGGAGCCGAAATAAAATATATTTGGTCAAGTGGGTTTATATTAATGAAATAGTATAAAACAATACCATGGTTATTTAAGATAACCGCGGTATGAACAATAGGGTAGTTACCACTGCCACCAGCCAAGTCTTGATGAAAAGGGAGTGAAACAGGGCAAACTGATTCAACAGAATTTTGCACCCCTCTTGTTCAGAAGTCAGCTGAGAAGAGAGATTCACTCCTTCTATTTTTTCATCTAAAGGTTGGCCTCTGAGGAGGTCAGGTAGAGGTTCGCTCTCCTCTTCCTCTTGAGCTGAAGCTAGAAGCAAAGCTCCCACTTGTGGTCTCGAGACATTAGCCTTTAAACAGTTGGTGTGAAAGACTCTGGGAGCCTCCTTAGGTCTGCCTAAGTCCACCAAATAGTTCACCCCTCCAAGTTTGCCCACAACCTTGAAGGATCCTATCCATTTGTCCTGCAAGGCCCTCTGCCTTGTTGGCAGAGGGCCTTGCACCATAACTAAAACAAGCTGGTCTTGAGTAAACTCAACCATGCTGGCCTTCTGGTCATGCCAATGTTTGACCAGAGCCTGGCCTGCTTTTAAGTTATCACTTGCCTCTGCCATCATGTGTGACATTCTCCTCCGGAGACCTATCACATAGTCAGTCACTCTGACTGGCTTGGGGGAAGGAGAACTCCCCAACCCCTCCTTAATCAGGGCCAATGGACCTCTGACTGGATGGCCATAGCGTAGTTCAAAGGGACTGTAACCAACTCCCTCCTGAGGTACTTCTCAATATGCAAAGAGAAGGCATGGCAGTAGAAGGTCCCACTTTCTCTTATGGAGTTCTTCTAAAGCACGTATCATGCTCTTCATAGTACGATTAAACCTCTCTACCCATCCAATTGTCTGTGGATGGTAGGCTGTAGAGAACTTGTAAGTGACACCACAGTTTTTCCACATGGCTTGCATGTAGTGGGACATACAATTGGATCCCTTGTCGGGTATCACTTCCTTAGGAAACCCTACCCTCGTAAAAATATCAAGTAGAGCCTTAGCCACAGCCTGAGCCGGAACAGTTCTCATAGGTATGGCTTCTGGGTATCTTGTAGCATGGTCTACTACAACCAGGATAAACCTGTTCCCTGAAGATATAGGAGGGTCAAGGGGACCGACAATGTCAATGCCCACCCTC
The DNA here is from genome assembly GCF_040938575.1 of Ambystoma mexicanum. Taxonomy (NCBI): domain Eukaryota; kingdom Metazoa; phylum Chordata; class Amphibia; order Caudata; family Ambystomatidae; genus Ambystoma; species Ambystoma mexicanum. Next base: position 1,350,067,980 of record NC_090922.1, on the reverse strand, counting down.
TCAAAAGGAACTCCCACCGCTGGGAGAGGCACCAGGGGTAACACATTCTTTGCTCCACTCTTACCATAGGTTTTGCAAGTGTGACAGCTCCTACAGCATTTGTCAACTTCAGAACCCATTTTAGGCCAGTAGAAGTAGAGGGAGAGCCTTTCCTTGGTCTTCGTGAAAGTAGAGTGACCAGCCAAAGGTATCTCATGGGCTAAATGTAGGAACTGAAGTCTGTTGGCAAGGGGCACTACAATTCTTTTGCAGTCCCCAGGGATAGATTCAGTTGGTTCACTGTAGAAGAGGCCATCTTCCCAGCTTAACCTGTGCTTTCCAACCTCTTGCCCATCAAGTTGGTTAGCAGCCTGTTGTCGAAGGCCTTAAAGAATAGGACACTCACTCTGTCCTTTATTAAAGTGGTGCCCTGTTGGGCCCACCTTCTGCCAGTAAAGACTGTAGCTCAGGATGGTCAACAGGGTCAAGATCTCCAACTAAGACAGTGTCTTATTTCAGATCTGATGCCTCAGATACTGGCTCAACCACACAAGGTTGCACCTCACACCCTGCCTCAGCAGGTGTAGGAGTCACAGGTGTGACTTTGGACAATCTTGGGAATGTCCTTGTTGGTAGCACAGGGGTGCTGTCTGATTTTTTCCTGGAGGTCTTGGGTTTCCCCTTTGCCTCTTTTTTCCTGGAAATAGCAGTGAGCAACTCCTGTGAAGGGGGAGTAATAGTTTCCTCTATCATCCCCTCTGGAGAGCCTCTCAAAGTTCTCTCCCTTGCAGACCTAGTGAGCTCCTGTTTCCTCTTACTGGGAGGCCTGGGGGTGCTTGACACAACTCCAAGAGTTTTCAGGTCATTACCCAACAGGACTCTCCCGGGCAATTCACTCTGCACACTAACAGGTATTTTGACAGTCATATCATTACACTGGATGAGAGCTGGTAACTGGGAAAGTATTTGCACAGGGCCTCCAGCTAACTTGGTGAGGCGTTTGGGTTCCTTAGCAACATCATCCACCTTGAAAAATTATTCATCCACCAAAGTTATGCTTGCTCCAGTGTCAGGGGTTTCCTGGCCATTCACAAGAACACGATCTTTATAATACTCTTTAGTATTATCTGGGATGGAATTATAGACATCTAAATTCTGTTGTTCCCACAAGCCCAGGGACCCTAAAGAAACACTAGCTGAGACTCTCATGGGTTCATCAGCCAGTAGGTGAAAGTTTCCACTTGCCATAGGTACTTCTTCCTCTGGGGAGAAGGCTAAGGAGACAGTGTGGACCCCTGAAGGTTTACCCTTGCATCTGGGATCCCCTTTCACATGGTCAGTTGACCCCCTAACATAACATTTCCCAAATGTCTTGATGAATGGGGGTTTGTTCTGACCTCCATCTGGTGTGGGTCCAGATGGTGCACTAGCCTGATTTGGTTTCCCTTGTGGTTGTTGTTTGTGGCCCTCTTTTGGATGGGAGGTATTAGAATTCTCTTTGTTATCTTTCTTTGGCTGTTTTCCCTCATCCTTCTTCTGAGTAGCCCCAGAATCCTTGTGAGTAGTCCTATAGGCAACCCACAAGTCAGCAGCCTTAGCTAGCTTCTTTGGATCTATCTCCTTAGAATCAGCCAAGTGCTGTCTGAGCTCAGGAGAGCAGACATCAAAAATAGACTCCAACATAACAAGATTTCTCATTCCTTCATAAGTGTTTACTCTGTAAGCCTTAATCCAACCATCTAAGTGTTTCAAACATTCACATACCCAGGTAGCTCAAGGGGTACCATCATGCTTTTTGAGGGTTCTAAACCTCTTAAGGTACTGGGAAGGGGTCTTTCCAAATCGAGCAATTAAAGCTAGCTTCACACACTCATAATCCATCCTATTCACCTCACCCAACTCCACTACAACACCAGATGTAACAGTGGGTAGCCTAGAGAAGAGCCAGGGAAGCAATTGATTCCCTTTAAGACCTTGATTACCATTTATTTATTGTTTATTTATTTATTTACATATATATAGCACACATGCAGCCCAAAGGCATTGTGGCACTGTTACTTGTGGCAGACTTAGTTACGAAAAAGTTACATACATGTGATGGAAAACATATCAGGAGTACAGTTACTTTCTGAGTTTGTGGTACATTCTCTTTGCATTCTATACACATTCAGATACAGATATTAGCTAGAACATGAGAATGAGTAGAGTTTCTGTCTTGGATGAGTTTTAGATGAAGAGCATAGTTTTCAGCGACTTATGGAATGCTAGGTGAGAGACTTCTGCTCTCAGAGGTGGTGGTAGGGCATTCCAATGCAGTGCTGCTAAGTACGGGAAGCTGATCCCCCCTGCTCTAGCTCTTTTGACTCTGGGGAGCATGAGCATGTTTGCATATGAAGTTCTGGTCGGTCTGGTGGATGTAGTGGGGTGGATTCTCTCAGAGAAGTATAGTGGAGCAGTGAAGTGGATGCACTTATGGGTGAGAGCAGGTGCTTTAAAGAGGACTGGGAGCCAGTGTGCCTCTTCCCTAGCTGACATGATATGCTCTTTCTTGGGTATTCCCGTGGCTGCTCTCAAAGCGCTGTTTTGTATAGTCTGAAGTTTGGTCATGTTCTTGGTAGAGGTGCCCAGGAACAGTGCATTACAGTAGTCAAGTATTGATCCTGTGCTGGCTCTAGCAATTGTAATGCAGTTATCCTTAGATAGGAAAGGTCTGGCTGCTGTCAGGAGTTTGGCATGGTATGCTGCTGTGGAGGCGATGGCGTTCGCTTGCCTAATTTTTTTTACTAGATTAGCCACTAGGATTTTAATATTATCAAACGTAAAATGACTGAATTTGGAGTCAAGGTTCTTGAGTGTTTCCTTGGAGCCTACTATGAGTAGCTTGGTTTTGTCTGAGTTGAGGCATATGCCATAACCATATAACCATGGTTATATTCAAACATTGCCAACCAATCAAAAATGTCAAGCTTAACCTCATACATACCCACAATTTCTTTAGGCATACAGGGTCTCTTATATTGAATATAACCATGGTTATATTCAAACATTGCCAACCAATCAAAAATGTCAAGCTTAACCTCATACATATCCACAATTTCTTTAGGCATACAGGGTCTCTTAGGACTGGAAGACCTAGAAGACTCTGGAAGAAAAGCATTTTCAAGAGACAATCTTTTCATTTCTAATTCATGATTGAACTCCATTTCTCTGAGCTTAAGTTCTTGGTGTTTGTGTTCAGTTTGAGCATTTAAACATTTGAATTCCAGTTCAAGCCTCATTTTCTCTAGAGCAATGAATTCAGGACTCTGTGTAGGACCTGTGGGGGTCCCAGTGGACAAGGGTTGAGGTTGCTGAACAGGTAAGGGAGCAGAGAGGACTACATTAAGAGACACATCTGCCGCTTCCAACTCATCATTAACAGACATATTATCATCCTCAATACTTTCCAAATTTTCTAGGGAGTCTGGTATTTCAGACCCACTCTCCAGACTTTGGTTCTTTAACAACTTTTCAAACAATTCAGACTTTTTGCCTTTGGCAGAGAGTTTCCTTTCTTTACACAGATTTGTTAGATAATCAGCAGTGTAACTCAGGAGGGTCTTCTGACTGTGGCTTCCCATATCAGACATGATTAATATTGCTTTTTAGTGATGTTAGCCTTTTGGTTAGTTGATCCAAGGTAATAGCAACACTCTAAGTGTAATTGATCCTCACCGCTGTGCACCAGTGTTAGGCAGAATCATATGCAGTACCCTTTGGGAACACCACACACAATTAAGACTACAAGTGACAGTACAAATTCACCTTTGGTACAAACCTGTACTACACAGTTAAAGTGGTAGTGATGGCTGAGCAGGCAGACTTATCTCAAGAGTAAGTGAGCAGTATCAAACAGTTACACAAAGGACAGCAATTACTATGATTCAAACAAACACTGACTCAAGGTTTTCAAGTAAAAGAATATACTTTATTTTACTCTTCAGTTGTAGAACTTTTCACTAAGGTAAAACAGTTTAAAATTCACACTCTTAATACACCACACCACTCCCAATAATTTCCAGACGAGTTAAGCTCACAAAATGAAGTGGGAGCAAAATGGCACTCCAGCAATTTAAAGGGAGGGAAAGACAAAGTTAATAGCAATTGAACCACACCAACAGGTAAGTACTCAGGGCAATTGAGCAAGAGGAACTACAGTGATATAATCAGGGGAAAAAGGCTTAGGGCCAAAGTCAAAAGGCTAGGTCAAAAGTATTTTGCTCAAGATCACATGGTTCAGGGTAGTTTGCGGTAAAGTTCGTGCCACGAGTTCCGGACGGAGTTGGTCACCAGAAAAGTTAGTTCAAATAGAAGAGAAGGACAAGCCCTCAGTTTGGAGAAAGATTACACACACTTTCCCTGCGGCTGAACAAAACGAACAACCGGATTTGCACAGTACCTTAAAACGGAGAGGGAGCTGTAACTGAGGTGGATGTTCCTGGTAGTTCCTGCAGGCTCACGGTTCCTGAAGCGACTGTCGGACTGACATGAAGTAGGAAGACTGGAGGGTCCTGCACTACCCAGTGAAGAAACCAGCAGCAGAGCAAAGCAACAAATAAAAGTTGCGCTCTTAAAAAATCAAGCAGGGTCCGACCTTCCTGGCTATCTGGCCCACTGGCGAATAAACCCAGCCGGAGCCAAAATAAAATATATTTGGTCAAGCGGGTTTATGTTGGAGGCTAATAAAATAGCCTAGAATAATACCATGGTTATTTAAGATAACCGTGGTATGACAAATAGGGTAGTTTCCACTGCCACCAGCCAAGTCTTGATGAGAAGGGAGTGAAACAGTGCTCCAAGAGAAACAGACAAAAAGGGATAAGAATGAACCCTTTCCAATACTCCATATAAGATGGGGTGTACTGGGTCTGTGGTTTAAAGAGACTACATAAAGTTAATGGCAACTTTACATGTTTCTGGGAGACAGTAGTCAGTCCCAGAAAAATGGAGTCAGTGGGAAGTCTGAAAGACAACCCTGTGTCACTGCACTGACGGTGCTGTGTAACACACAAAAAGATGATGCCCATGGAGTAGGTGAGGCTCCAGAGCCCACGATCACACAAATGGTAAAAACACACACAGCAAAACACATGTAAGAGTGGGAAAAAGGCTCACACTCTTATCAGGTGAAAAAAAGAAATCCTAGAAATCCAGCAAAGCTGCTGAGGGCCTCAGTTGGTAAGGGAAATTAGCCATTTTGGAGAATTCTCCCTAACACCTCTTTACAATAAAATAAAAGAACAGTATTGATTGATCCCATGGCCTTCCTGTCTCAGCTCTCCATTTCTCTTGCATTTTAAGAATAAATCCAGCTGGATCTTCATCATCCCCCATGGTATACTGCATCAAAGACTGTACATCGGGAGTATCAGGAAAGGCCCGGCGTAATGCGCCCAATTCCAATGTTGTAACTCCATTAAACGATGCCCCATCATGCGCATCGTCCTCCAAGGTTACTCCTGGGTATCCAGCCTTAACCCATACGTCTCCAGCCTGATCCACAATTCCGGCAACCAACAGGCTCTTAAAATCCCTATTGACAGAGGCACCCCTGCCGTTTGTTTTTCAAATTCGTATATCCACTTGCTCAGTTCTGCTGTGGGAGGGCCTTAATTAAATTGTTCTTATACATTTGGGGCCAAGGCACGTACTGTGTCTTCCCACCCACCTTATGTATGAGAGGCATCTGCATTTTTGCTCCACTTCCCACACCTTTCTTTACGACCCCTCTCCTTTTTACCAATCGCATCCAGCCAGCCCTGCTCCACAGCCTGCCCCCTGCCCATATACCTTCTACTTGGGGGTGTTTTCAGCCGCCTCTTCACCCCTCCCTACTTCTTCATTCGATTCTCCGTGAACGTGCCAGCATCCCCTTCCTCCATATTTGCTCCCAACACTGTATTCTCCTCTCCCAAAATAATCCACCCACCCAGGCTCCTCTACTTCTCAACACCTTCACATCTTATACCTTCCTTATCCATCTTGAGCAATATTTCCCCTCATTACCACTCTCCCGATCCTTCCCTCACTGCACCTACATCCCTACCTTGCACCTACATCCCTACCTGTTTCCGAGGATGTCTGTAACCTCTGCAGTTCTGCTAGTAAACCTGTCAACCGATCCTCGAACTCCCAGGACCTATAACCTGTCAATGCCGGTAACACAGGCGGAATGAGTATACAGGGGTGGGGAAGCGGTAGCCTTTGGTACTACTGACAATGTGAGGGACCCTAGTGCAGCAGGAGGGGTCTCTATCGCAGTGGGTATATAACTTGTATTGTGTATCCTTTTGAGGGACATGGTGTTGAGGGATATAATGTTACGCTCACCTGGCTCCCACAGAGGCGTCGATCTGAACTGGACAGCTGCGGTCTCCACCAATGTGACACGTAGGGCCGAGATGACGGACTGGACTGGCCCACCTAGCTTCGTTTGCTTGGCCCGTAGGAATATTCTTCTTTAAATGGAGAAAGGGAATTAACCACCCGTGGGGTTGAGCGTAAATCCCCCCACCCCCGCTGTTCTCCCCACAGATCACCTTTGACGTCCCCTCTTATAGTCTCAACTGATGGTTTGAAAAGATGAGCTCTCCATCCTGCATTGAGCGCAGGGGCGCGTTGATAACCAGTTGCTTCACTGGCTCGAAGGAATTGGTGAGTTCCAGAACAATATTGACTCCGAAAAGTATGTAGTTCGTAAGAGTTCACATGTCTGACTTTCACTCTTGTCCGATTCCTTGCAGTTTGCAGCTTGACCCCAGCAAAGAGTTCCTCGTGGTAGCTGACGAAGTTCAGGTAAGGATTTGTCTTATCCTACACAGTTCAATAAAATAAGGCCAGCATGTAACCTGTGGCTTGCTCCCTTATTCAGGTGTGGAGAGAAAATATGAAGTTCGGGGAATAATGCTTCCGGCGGTAAAATTAGGTAAGTCTATTGTGGTGAGAAGAGTTCCCCTTGTTTGTCCCTTCGTCTCACCTTGTTGTCCTTTTGTTCCCCTTAGGGGCCGGAGTACGGCGAGGATGCAATGGAGACTGCGCCGACCCGTGAAGAGGAATAGTACCACGGCGGTAATCAGGTAAGTCTATGGGGGTAGTTACTATTGTGTCTGTTTATTCCCTTGGCTCACCTTTGCTGTTCTTGTGTTCTCCGTAGGTGCCAGAGTGCGGCGGGAACGTGCAGAAGGATGCGGTGGATCGTGAGGATGCTGCGAAGGCCGGTGAGTTCAGCGCAGCGCTGCAGCAAGCGAGGCGGCACACGTAAAATGCTTCTTTCTTCCAGCTCGAAGGCGCGGTGGATCCAGAATTCAGGTAAGGATCGAAGGTTTTGCTCTTATTCTAACCTCTTCTCCTTCTGTTCCTCCCTTTTTCTAGGAGCTGCAGACTCGAGGTGGGCGTGGCAGAAGACTGGATGCAGGCTTGCAGACACGGTGAGCGTTACGCTGCTGGATGCAGAATAACGCGAAGCTTGTGCTGCTCTTCGGGCGTGGTTTAAATAGCCCCCAAAGTAGTCCCAGGTAAGTATTCCTCCCCAGCCCCACCCGAGTAAAAAATAGTCCTTAGGTAAAATAGTCCCTTCCAAGCCTCATTTGGCTTGGAGCTCTGCAGCATGGTCTGCATCAGGTAAGCTTGCAGCATGGTCTGCATCAGATAAGTTCTGCTCTATGAGCCTGGAACCTATGGCGCCAGGACTGACTCTCCATATGAGCCTGGCGCCATAGGCGCCAGGACCGCACCCAAACAGCCCCTAGCAGGGGGTGTTGGGCTTGCTCAAAATAACTTGATGCCTGCTTTCGGGGTTGCTGGACCTGGTCTGGTTCCCCGGGGGTAGGCATCATGACATATAATCCCCTAGCCCCCACTGGCGCCCAACCTTCTCCTTCTCCCTTTCCGCACTTCTCATTTCTCTGTCTCTGCGCCTCCGCTCCATTACCACAATCCTCTATTTCGAAGGGATTGTGTCCTCCGACGTATTCCTCATCTTAGATATATCCTTCCAGCTCTGCTGGACTCGGAAAAATTTTTCTCCAGAGGGCGCTGCGCGTCGACGTCCCTCGAGTCGATGTCCTTCGACAGCCGCCGTATCGACGCTCGACGTCATCCTGCCTATAAGCGCAGCGTCCATTGCTCAGTTCCGTTTTTCCGCGCTACTCGGTGCCTCGGAATACCGTTGCTCAGTTTCTTAGTCAGAAAAAAAAAAAACGTACTCGATGGCTTCCTCGTCGGAACCGACAACTCCTCGATCCGGCTTCAAAAAATGTCGAGATTGTGGGAAAAAGATGTCGTTGACCGATCCTCACAGAAATTGTCTGTGGTGCTTGGGAGCCGAACACCATTGTTCGGAGTGCGAGGACTGTATGTCCATGACAGCTAGGGCCCTGAAGGAGCGTAGGGGGAAGCTGGAGAAAGGTAAGACTTTTAAAGCTTCTTCTTCGTCGACGAAGTCGAGACATTCGTCTCCTCGTCACCATTCGCGCTCCAGGTCTCGGAGTGGGTCTCATCACTCCTCGAGATCGAAGCACTCGAAGAGGAGACGTTGAAGATCCCCTTCTCCGTCTTCCTCTTCCTCTGTTTCGCCAAAAAGAATCCCTTGCCCCACGAAACATAGTTCCCGGGCTGAATGGGAGGAATTCAGAAAAAATATGATGAGCGTCTTCGAGAAAGCGGCCTCGACCCCCTCGAAGACTGCCGAGAGCAATGCTCTGGTCGAAAGACCCGAAGGTCAAAAACGCCGCGAGTCGCAGTACCCGGCGAAAGAAACCTCTCGAGCGCGTCTCGAACCCTCGAGTAGGACTATGACCTCCAAACCTTCCTCGAAGGTTCCGTCGACGCCCTCGACGAAGGTTCCGTCGACGTCGAGGTCTTCGACGCCGTTGTCGAAGGGACCTTCGACACACGGGTCTGTCGACTCGACGCCGGCCTCGACACCGGCGTCGACGCCGAGAAAAGTCACGGTGACCACACATCCAGTGACGATCCCCAGGCCCTCGACGTCGATGGCGTCGATATTGTCGAGTAGAATTCCAATTCTGTCGAGGTGCTCGAGGCCTCCACCTCTGTTTTCGACGCCGCGCTCGAAGCCTTCGACGTCGGCGTCGACGACATCGACGTTTTCGAGGCCAATAATGACAAGTTCGGCACCCTCTGCCTTGGAAATGGGATTTACTCCCTTTATGAGTTCAGAACAATTAAGAACTATATCCTCAATTTTAGAAGAGGGTGATTTGTCTGAACAAGACACATTTCAGTTACAGGGACCTGTAACCCCAGTTAGAGAGGAATTTTCCTCTGAAGAGCGCAGATTAAAGGATCTTCATGATTCTTTACATGAGGCAAGTGGATTAGACACTTCCCCTGAGGTGGATTTTGCTAAGCCAGACCCGGGGGAGCATGCTGAAACCCCCTACGGAGCCTTAACGGCCAGGATTACAGAGTTCATGGGGTGGTCTACACCTTCACAATCTTTCCAGCAAGATGACCTCACCGATATTCTTGACAAAGGCCCACAAGAGGATCCAGTGGTGCCCTTTCATAAAGCTCTTCAGAGAAAGATCATGACAAACTGGGAAACCCCAGATGTAATACCAGCAGTAAATAAAAAACTGTCTGCAAAGTACAGGGTATCTTCCACAGACCCAGAGTTCTTGTCTAAACATCCATCCCCAGAAAGTCTGGTGGTACAAGCAGCATCCTCTACCGATGTCAAGACGGCTTATCCTACAGTCCCACAGGACAGGGACGATAAAAAATATGATGCTATGGCAAAGAAAGTCTTTTCAGCATGTAGCATGGCGTTAAAGTCTGTTAATGCTACTTGCACCCTTGCTAGGTTCAGCCATACACTTTGGGAGTGTGCTTCTACAGCGGCTGACTGCATCCCGGAGGGAGAAGAAAGGGATGCGTTCCTGAATATTATACAGGACGGTAAAGACGCTATGTGCGAATCCCTCCAGACGGGCATTGATTCGGCTGACAGTATCAGCAGAGCAATGGCGGCAAGTACATCAACCAGGAGGTTCGCTTGGTTGAGAAAGTCGGGTTTTGCCCCAGATGTGCAAGCCAGGCTCTTGAACATGCCATTTGATGGCTCTTCTTTGTTCGGGAAAAAAGCGGATGACAGTTTAGAGAAACTGCAAACTTCAAAAGCAGCAGCAAAATCCCTAGGAGCTGCAATCCGTCAGACTCCTTTTCGTCCCACAGGAACCTCTGCGAGGGGCAAGTCCTTTCGCTTCTACTCCGCATTCGGAAGAGGTAGAGGTAGATATTCTAAAGCCGCAGCAACAGCAGGTGCCTCTTTACCATCGGCATCTGCATCAGCCGCCCCAAAACCACTCTGAGGACTCCCCTCACAGGACACCTGTAGGAGGCAGGTTGACTCAACATCTGACGGTATGGCAGGCTATCACGTCAGATGCTTGGGCATTGGAAACAGTCGCCCAGGGTTACTGCCTGCCTTTCCTACGTATACCTCAGAGTCATCCACCGGGGATCAGCTCTCAGAAAGCTCCAGATCCGCTCCTCTTGCAGGAAATTTTGGACCTGCTAGAGAAAGGTGCCATAGAACCGGTACCTGTAGCGGAGAGGAACAAGGGCTGGTACTCCCCTTACTTTCTCATTCCGAAGAAAGACGGAGGACTGAGACCCATCTTGGACTTGCGAGAATTGAACAAATTCCTCAGGAAAGACAAATTCAAGATGGTCACTCTTTCTCAGATCCTCCAGGCCCTTCAGTTTCAGGACTGGTTGGTATCTCTGGACCTTCAGGACGCTTATTTCCATGTGCCTATCCATCTCAAACACAGGAAATACCTGAGGTTCGCAATTGGCAACTCTCACTATCAATTTCGAGTACTGCCATTTGGGCTGACCTCCGCCCCGAGAGTCTTCACCAAGTTAATGTCGGTAGTGGCTGCAAGTCTAAGGAGGGAAGGGATTCACGTCTACCCCTACCTGGACGATTGGCTGATCAGGGCTGTTTCTCCGGAGCAAGCTCAGATCCAGCGAAATCACGTGTGCTACTCCCTTCACAAACTGGGCTTCTCCCTCAATTTAAAGAAGTCTCAAATGATACCATCGCAGAGACTCCAATTCATAGGAGCGATCCTGGATACTTCCCTGGGAAAAGCCTCGCCACCAGAGGTGAGGGCTCAAGATATTCTACAGATGGTTACCAAGTTCCAACATGCCCAATGTCTCCCAGCCTTCGACTTTTTGAGGTTGCTAGGCCTCATGGCATCCTGCATTTTCCTTGTGCCAGAGGCTCGCCTGAGAATGAGATCCCTCCAGTGGGCACTGAGGACTCAGTGGTCACAATTCTCAGGGAGAATGACATATCTTCTTCAGGTTCCCGGCAGGGTGGCTCGAGACCTTCAGTGGTGGGCCTGTCAGGAGAACATTCTGAAAGGAGAACAGTTTTGGCAACCCTGGCCGGAGATAACAGTAGTCACGGATGCCTCACTCACGGGGTGGGGAGCCCACGCCAACGACTTGACCATCAGCGGTCGTTGGTCTCCATCGGAGTCCAGACTACACATCAACCTGTTAGAGCTGAGAGCCATCAGACTTGCGTTGAAGGCTTTCCTGCCAGCTGTACAAGGGAAGAACGTCCTGATAATGACGGACAACACAGTGGCCATGCATTACCTCAACATTGAGGAGGCGTAGGATCACTACCCCTGTGCAGAGAGGCGATGCAGCTCTGGTTTTGGGCAATCCAAGAAGGAATCTCTCTATCGGCAGTTCACCTAGCCGGAGAGGAGAACTTGACAGCGGACGCTCTGAGCAGGCAGAACACAGTCTCCCACGAGTGGGAGCTAGCTCAGGAAGTCCTTCAAGAGATCTTCGCCCTTTGGGGAACCCCTCAGGTAGATCTGTTCGCCACCAGCCTAAACAGGAAATGCGACCTGTTCTGCTCAAGGGAATTTCCTCCGAGAGGAGCTCTGGGAGACGCGTTCATAGTGGACTGGGAGTTTCCGCTTCTGTACGCGTTCCCACCGGTCCCTGTCATTCCTCAAATGATCAGGAGGTTGAGAAGATTCCGGCGAACCATGATCCTAATTGCCCCGGATTGGGCCAGGAGAACGTGGTACCCGGACCTTCTAGACTTGTCCATCTGCCCTCCAATTCGACTTCCACTCAGAGAGAACCTACTCTCACAGAAGGGAGGTCAGGTTCTCCATCCAGACATCAAAACCCTCAACCTTCACGCTTGGCTTCTGAACAGCTGAGGTACAAGGATTGGGACCTCCCTGATGATGTTATGGAGGTGTTGCTTTCAGCAAGGAGGCCAGCAACAAAGTCTTTATACCGCTGCCGTTGGAACAGATTTTGCAGCTGGTGTAGAGAACAGAATATAGACCCATTTTCATGTGGTACACCAATGGTTTTGTCCTTCCTACTATATTTGGCAAATTCAGGCCTTCAAGTTGGCACCATTAAGGGCTATCTCGCAGCGCTGTCTATCTTTAAGCGTACTGCGGAGGAACCATCCTATTTCAAATTACCCTTGGTAATACAGTTTCTAAAGGGGTTAACCAATGTTTATCCCCCAAGACCATTCCAAGTTCCCCTATGGGATTTAAACTTAGTACTAACTTTCCTGATGGGTACACCTTTCGAACCTCTCCATTCTTGTTCGTTAAGATTCCTTACCCTTAAGACTGTTTTATTAATAGCACTTACATCTGCTAGAAGGGTGAGCGAATTACAAGCTCTTTCTTGTAAACCCCCTCATACAATCTTTCACAAAGACAAAGTTGTCCTGCAAGTGAAGCCTAATTTCCTCCCAAAGGTAGTTTCTGAATTCCATATCTCTCAGAAGATTACCCTACCATCTTTCTATCCTCCTCCTCACCCGGGGAAAGAGGAAGAGAGGTTACACAGACTAGACCCTAGGAGGGTTTTAAGTTTTTACATTAGTAGACTAGCCAGGATAAGACAGGCAGACCAGCTGTTTGTAGGTTACGCAGGTCACAAGCTGGGGTTACCAATAACTAAGCAGACCATTTCCAGATGGATCATTCTAGCCATTCTGGAATGTTATAAACTGGCAGGGAAAGAGCCCCCTCAAAACCTTAGGGCTCATTCGACCAGAGGTATTGCAGCTTCATCGGCCCTCAAAAGAGGCGTGCCGATTAAAGACATATGTGCGGCCGCTACATGGTCGTCTGTCCATACCTTTACACGTTTTTACAATCTGGATTCCTCCTCTAGTCAAGAGACTAGGTTTGGAAGGGCTGTACTGCATTCTATTCATCAATAGAAGACAGCGTGAAGTCAGTATTCCCTCCTCCGAATATAGAATACTGCTATGGGAGCCTATCTAAGATGAGGAATACGTCGGAGGACACAATCCCTTCGAAGAACAAGTTACTTCTTACCTTGTAACGTTCTTTCGACGGGATGTTCCTCCGAGGTATTCCTCATCGACCCTCCCATCCATCCCCGTAGTTCTACTTCCCTTGTTGTTGCAGCTTACGCTCCTTCAGGGTGATTAGTCTAGTCCAGACAGTAATACTGTGGGCTACAAAACGGAACTGAGCAACGGACGCTGTGCGCGGCCTTTATAGGCAGGATGACGTCGAGCGTCGATACGGCGGCTGTCGAAGGACATCGACTCGAGGGACGTCGACGCGCAGCGCCCTCTGGAGAAAAAATTTTCCTAGGCCAGCAGAGCTGGAAGGATATATCTAAGATGAGGAATACGTCGGAGGAACATCCCGTCGAAAGAACGTTACAAGGTAAGAAGTAACTTGTTCATCTTCGAGCATACGCCAAAGATCGAGGATCTCCTTTCTCTTCTGTAGCTGCTTCCCCTTATATTTTGCTACTAGAAATGTGGACATGTGTTCCAAAATACTCTTGTTGTGTGAACCTTGCCCTGGCCATGGGCAAGGTATCCCCCTCCTCCTGTCTTTGCGGTCCACTGCTTATGATATTTCTCCAACCTGTCACGATACAGTGGCAGGGCCTTATAGATGTGCTCTATTGGTGGTTCTCCCTCCATGCCAGTAACGTCTATCTCCTACTTCCCCTGCAAAATCCCCCTAACGTGCCACGCACGCTGCTGCTTGCTTATGACAAAAAATAAGAAAATCAATCCCCACCCTTTTCTCTCACCCTTCCATGCGCACACACACTGCTCCATAAGATCAGGCCGCACCACACCATACCGCGACTCACACAATTACTGCCCCTTCTAGGGCTTGCTTCATAACCCACAAAACACAACTACCATAAACTAACCCAACGCACTACTCTAACAACTACTACTTGTTCCAGGCCTACTACTTATATGAGACCACTACTTTGGGCCTCATTACGACCCTGGCGGAAAGTGACTGACCGGACCGCAACAGCGTAAATAGCGTTTCCGCCATTGCACGAAGGAGCAAAGTGCGGCTAATTACGACCCATCGGGCACGAGCATTACGCCATGGCGGAATCCGAAAGGCTGCGATGGCGGAAATGACCCCAAAACGGCCCTTACCGCCGCCGTACGCTGCACCAGGTGCAATACCGCCACCCATCTTAGCGGTCACCGTAATGAGCGGTCACCGTAACGAGCGGGCACCGCAAATTACGGGCACCGTAAATATACGGAAACGGAAGTAAAAGCATGTGGCCGGAACGGGAAACAGCACGCCGCACAACTATAAAATCCGAATCCCAACACAACCATTAAAAATCCGACCCTGACACACATCCCAACCCGTTAGCAACCCCAGTTAAAAAAATAAATATGGGAAAGGTAGCCAAGAAAGCGTGTGATCGCAAGCGGCAGGTACACTTCTCCCGAGAGGAACTGACCGTGCTCACCGAGACCCTCCAGGAAAATGCCGCCGTCGTCTTCTCCAGTCAAATGACCAGGACGGCCCTTGCCAACAAGAAGGCCATATGGGCCCTGGTGGCACAGCGCGTAAGTGCGGTGGGGACAACACCCCGCACGCCACAGCAATGTCGCAAGCGGTGGGACGACCTGCGGATCCGCGTACGCAGCATACTTTCTGCGAACAGGAACATCGCCACAGCTACCGGGGGGGGTTCAGAGTCGCCCATCAAGTTGACCCCCTGGGAGGATATCTGCGCCTCCACCATAGGAATGGAGAGCATAGAGGGAGTCGGAGGGATGGAGAAAGGAGTGCCGACATCCGGAGAATCAGGTAGGTTGGCCAAGAGAAACAATGCGAAATCCACAAAACACGAACATGTGCAGTACCATGTGACCCCATAGTGCAATACATACTTTGCCCTGACAGCGCCCTCTAAAAGTCAGAATGAATAAACAAATCAATCAAGATGCCATAAACAACCCCTACATGTGCAGCATGCACCCCCTAACTGCAGGCAGCCAAATGAATGCATCCTCAATCCACACGAAAATGAGACCACCTCCAAGGCCCAGTCCCAAATCAGCCTCATGTACCACCCCAATGCATTTGATACGTTGCCATTCCAAATCCGACAGACCCATAACTAACGCTCGCCCCTCTTTACTCCACCACAGGGTCCGATACCAACGACGAGCTGCAGGACACCCCTACCAGCACGCCTGCAAAGAGGGCCAGGACCAACGTCCCAAGAGCCTCCACCTCAGGTGCAAGGATCAAGACACGGCAGCAGCAGGAATCAAGTGGCAGCACACTGGAGGGGACTGCAACAGGCACCCCAGCAGCCAGCAAGTCCACAACCCCAGCACCACAGGTCCCCCCAAAGAACGTATCTGATGGCACTGCCTCTGGTGGTAGCAGCACCATAGGTGACACAGCTGTCATGCCAGCATGCTCCGACACGGAAAACAGTGCTGGCGACGTAGGTACCATCCATGACCTTTCCCAATCCCCCTGCATGTTCCATCCCCTACACCATGACGAAACCACGCAGGGGCACCCTGAAGACGACGACTGGCCAACCCCCACAAGTCCTGTGCCAAGGCAACATGTGTTGAGCAGCCCCCCTGTCACACCACCGCAAATGTCCATGGCCCAGCAGAGGCAACAGTCCCTCGACCTGCTGATCGAGCAACAGCAGGAAGTGTCCACGCTACTCAAGGACCATGCAAATGAATGCGGGGGTTCCAGGGCAGCCATGGAAACATCCACCGAGACACTCAGGGCACAAATAGAGAAAAGTAGTGAGAGCCTCAGGGGAGAAATGGAGAGAAGCACCGAGAGCCTGAGAGCACAAATGGAGAAAAGCACCGAGAGCCTGAGAGCACAAATGGAGAAAAGCACCGAGAGCCTGAGGGGGGAACTGCATGCGACGTCCAAAGACGTTTGTGCTGAACTTGCTGCTGTGCGCCGTGTGCTCTCGGAGCTCTCACAAACCCTCAGAGACATGCATGGACGCGAGCAGGCAGAGACATCATCCGTGGCAAGTTCCGTCCAGGGCAGCCCCCAACGCAGATCTGGCAGGAACCTGCGCTCCACGGGCAGGGGTGCCCCTGATACCCGTAGAGGGGGCTTGCAATAGCGTCTACCCACGGACAGCATGCATATTTGGACACTGGTGTTGGGGGGGGAGGTAGTAGGGTGGAGGGGGTGTGTTGGGCTTCACTGGGTGGCGGGTCCATAGGGTGTATAAATCAAATCACATTAACAATACAGCACCTCATTATCATCCAATGACATGTGTGGACATTGATATTTGCGTACGAGGCCTTCATAGGCGTACAGTCCACAATGTGCCTGTACTACACACACACAGTGCCACAGGTCCCCTTTCCGTGTAATAGGCACCATGCGTGGTTGCTAGAAGCATGCATCTATGATGCTCTGTCGGATTGCACGTGCATCCTGTGCCTCATGGACTCCTTGAGGTGCCTCCACATCCCCACCCTCATCATCATCATCATCTTCAGGTGCATGCAGTACAGCGTCAGGGGGCATGGGCACATTCCTACGTATGCACATGTTGTGCAGCATGACACATGCCATGACCATCTTAGAAACCTTCTCATGGCTGTACATGAGTGCCCCGCCAGACCTGCTGAGGCTGCGGAAACGAGCCTTCAGTAGGCCGAATGCCTGTTCAATGACCACACGGGTACGTGAGTGGGCATGGTTGTAGTCCTCCTCATGCTCGTTCTGTGGGTTCCGGATTGGTGTAAGGAGCCATCTCTTCAGTGGATACCCGGCATCACCTGTATGAGACGAATAAAGGGTGTCAGTGGAATGACAGTGCTAAGTAGCCCCCCCCCCCCTCCTGCAAGGTCATTGACGCATCAAATGGGCCACGATGTCATGCATGGAATGAGACTCACCGAGTAGCCAGGATCTGTGCCCTGCGTGTCGCTCCATGTAGCGTGGTATTCTTGTGTTCCTCAGGACCATAGAATCATGGGTAGATCCTGGAAATCTGGCACAACAATGCGTAAAGATCTTGTTGGAGTCACACACCATTTGCACATTGATTGAATGAAATTGTTTCCGGTTGCGGTACTGGACCTCCATGGCATGTGGGACAACCAATTCAACATGGGTGCAGTCGATGGCACCAATGCAACCCGGGATGCCGCCAAGTGCATGGAATCCCACTTTTGCGTTGGTAATCTCCTGGTACGTGCGTGGTAGTGTGATGTGGTCGTCGGCGTGCTTCAGGAGGGCATCGTGCACTTGGAAGAGTGTCCGTGAGAACAGTGGCTGTGAAATGCCATGCAACTGTCCCACTGTGTGCTGGTAGGTGCCTGTGGCCAGGAAGTGGAGTGCAGACACCACCTTCAGTAGGGGTGGGATGGCGGTTGGGCTATCTATCATGCTCACGAGGTCAGCATGTGTCATGTCCACAATGGCGATTATGGTGTCCCGGTCCAAACGGTAGAGGGTGTGGATCTGCTCAGCAGTGAGGTTGAACGGATCGGCTCGGAGGCGTGGGATTGCGGGCCGCCTGCGTGGTGGTAGTGGCAGTGCTTGTGGGCCTTGCTGACCCTGCCTTGCCCTCCTCCTCCTCCTTCTCCTCCGTCTCCCCTGTGCGCCCGGTTGTTGTACCTGTTGTTGTTCGTCGTCTTCTTGTAGTTGTAGCACTTGCAGTGCTATCTGGTCCCCCAGGCCCAACATCGCTAGTCCTGCCGGTAGCATTTTGGAGTGGGAGTGGTTGTGGGAGGGGTTTGGGTCTGCTATATATGTGCTGTCGGCCTGTATGGCCTCCACCTGTGCTGATTGAATGAATCTGTGGCAGATGCAATCCCTTCTGGCCGAGCACGTCCCGCACGTAAGGCTGCATTTGGCCGCATGGCATCTTGGGATTGGAATCATGTATCAAATCCCGATGGCAGTGTGATGTACTTTGACTGATTTCCATGCTATGCTCCCATTGTTACACATGCTATGATTGCAGCCGCTTACATACCTGTGAAGAGTCAGTGGTATGTAGGGCTCGATCGATGGCCGACCCTCATGCAGCACAGTAACGTACTTCACCGACGGGCGTGGCGTCCCATTTGTGATTGCAGCCAGTTAGCATTATGACACACAGCCGCACTACATTGATGTAATTGTGAATGCAAGCGTTCACAGAAGCCTTTTCGACGTAATGTTGCAAGTGAGGAATTCGAAGGCCAGCATTTTTGGTTTTGAAGTAGCGGCGAGGATACGCCCACAGGTCTGGCTGGAAATGTAACGTTCTATTGTAGAATGTCCTTGGGACATGGCCCATAACGAGCAAGCAATGAATGATATGAATTGAATGGGATGCGCAATAGCGTAGTGGACGATAAGGCAGGACGTTCCCAAATCCATCTTGCTTCACAACACTACAGATCCGGCCAGGAGCACAGTGGTTTTTGCAGACTTCATTACGCACAGACGCGATGGAAGTTTCACATATTATGTGAGTGAATATTCATGCGTTTTCATTGCGGGATGAGGGAATGATGAATGGATGCATGGACAGATGATTCCGTTTAGGGTCTGCCATGTACATGGGTTTTTTGAATCACTCCCCTTCCCCTGCGCTATGTGATGCAAGGCTGCCATAGTGGGACTTACGTCTATCTGCCCTTGTCGGATCCTCCCTGTCTCGACGCGCCTTCATACACTTGTGTCTAGGCACGTTACTAATCCCATGTCATGGGTTCTATCTTGACGGACGCATGCACAGTAACCGACGTTGCCAATGGTGTATTTACCTCGATTGATTTCGTTATGAATCGATACTGATTTAGGGGTCTGTATATTCCTTTGGAGTGGGCTAGCATGCATATGGGTGTGGATTTGGTGTGTTGAATGAAGATTGTAATGCATCATGAGTCCCGTAATGCAATCGGTTAATTTGTGTTTCATTTGGGTGACAGGTATCTCCTGCCCTATTGCAGATGCCATCTCTACGCCACTCCTCCAGATGGGTTTTACTCTCGACACCTGCAGCTTCGGGTGAATCAGTGGAGCACCATTTCGATCTTATGGGACGATCGCCAATGGGCCACATGCCCTTACGCTGTACTGGTGGCTAGGTGCAACATTTCGGCCTTTCAGCTCGACTAGTGCCTGCCTCATGGGACGGACCTGCGGTTCTTGCCGCTTCCATGTTGCCTTTTGGAACGTTGATGTAGGCCCTGTGTGCCATGATGGTACAGGGCGTCACACAAGTGGAAGCTGGTCAATTATTGCAGATGCAGCCCTCGGTGATGATGGATGTTTTGGTGTTATTTTGCAAATTGCTGTGGGGCCTTTGTCATTTGGATGTGCATTTAAATTGTATTCCGATATTTGTCGTGTTGCGTTATTCTTTGCAGGTGATGTGGCGATTTTCGATTTGTGGCGGTATGTATTGCGAGATGATCTGCATTGTGTTCCGCCTTCTGAGTTGAGTTGTGTGGTACAGTACTGGCCGCGTTTGCCTACGTAGCACAGTATGGTCACGGATAGGGGCTGCCATTGTGACTGTTTACATGATGTGCTGTTCAGGGGCGGGGGATTGGCTTTTGGCCGACTGGTGCCTGTCAGCCAGGTCGATTGGTGGAATGATGGGATGTTCAGAATGTGGCTGGTCACAGGTGACTGTGTTTGCGTGCGTTTGTTGGAGGGGGACTGGGGTCATGTCCATTGGAATAGCTTCTGTATTCATGCCATCTGTGCCCTGCAGCTCCCATCGGCCCCTCTTGGGATGAGCCTGGCTGCTCAGTCACTCTGCCAACTTGTGTGGTACATGCTTCTGCTGATGGTTGGTTTGTTTACTGGCAAGAGTACAGGGCTGGTGCAATCCCCCTCAGGATGCTGTTTTGGATGTTGCCTTGCGCTGGTGGCAAGCGATGGGGGACTACTGTTGTTTTGTGTCATGTGTTCTTGATTTTCATTTTGATGTATTGTACCTTCACATGCCTGTGCTGCATCAGTACGGCTATGGTGACATGCCGTACATGGATGCCCACTCACGGGGCGCTTTGAGCCCCTGCATGCATTTCTACGTTGGCATGCATGGGTGAATTGTAGATTTCACTGGTTGCATAGTGTGAGTACATTGCGCCTGCCAGGAGTTGTGCAATGTGGCCAGGGAGTGGAGTACAGGCACTCAGTGGGCCATTTACGGTTGGTTCACGATGCCGTATTTCTCGCCATGGCGGAATGGTACTTTACGACGTGCTTGATGGCGTTCAGTACATGTCCGCTAGGGTCAGAATTCGCGTACCGTTGCGCCATGGCGGTGATTCCGGTTTTGCAAGGCGCGCGTGCGCGTACTTGGTGCAGTTAGCGTTGCCGTTCACTGCGGTGTCGCTAATGGCATCGTACTTTACGGTGACGGGTCATAATCGCAACGAGCGGTGTTCGATGGCGGTATTGCATTTCCGCCATCATTTTTCCATTTCCGCCAGGGTCGTAATGAGGCCCTTTGTATTTCCATAGACCTTTAAATATTATTCCACCTTGTGGTACCACCTTCCTTCCCCTTCCGAGGAGGGAATCCCTGCCTTACCTTTGCCTTACCTTATAATGCCTTACTTTATACTACTTTACTGAACCACTCAATCACTAATACACATTCTATCAACAATAATCCTACCCTCATCCATGTTACATCACTGACCTCACTCTCCACGTGCTCACACCTCTCACACTTCCCTATGCATCTGTCCCCTACTTATCATCTCGTAGAAGAGTCTACTCACATGTGCGTGCTCACCCGAACTCCTCTGTTGCACGGTTCCAACACCGGCCTGCAATCTCCTCGGACCCGCATCCTGCTTCAAAGAGCAGAGAGGACTTTTCTTAAAATGGCTCCTACTAAACCACGTGTTTTTTCAGGGCTGGTCGCTGTAGGTGGGCGCGGCTCCTTCTGGAGAAGCTACCTCAAAGCCTCTGCAGGTACGGGTGCTGGGATCATGTTGGGGTAACCAATTGAAATCAAGCCCCCTAAACGCTCAACACCAGAGAGAATACAACCAGCTAGGGAAGAAAGGCCAAAGTGGATCTTGTAAGGATAACAAGTTTTAATCTCATGCGCAGATGAGAGCAACAGCAAAGAACTCTGCTGCTAAGTTTCTGCCAAAGAGAGGTACAAGCAGAAACACTTAAAGCAAAACATCGTCAGAATTGACACAATGTATACAGTGACAACCCGCGCGGCTGATTGGATGGACCCTATATATGTGCTGCTTTTATCAATATGGGATGGTAGTTTATTGGTCCCTGCCCAGTCCGTCCATCTTCCATCACGTGGTTGCTGCGGGGCTCAACTTCTTCGCATGTCGAAGGTCAGACAACAAATTAATTATACTCCTACTATACAGCTTGATTATCACTCATGTCGTGCACTTGGCAGGCTTCAAAAGAGAACTATAATTTATCCCTCCCAACACCTTGCAATATAAATCACACGATTGTCGCTACAACAATACATCCTCTCCATCCTCTTTGAACATTTCAGGGCTTGTTACTTTGGGGTTGGTGGTCAAAGGGCACCTGGTGTAATGGAATTTGGGGATCTTAGGGTTCAGTCAGTTATATGGGATATAACTTGTGGTCACTCGGGAATGGGCCAGGTCATGCTTTGGCCAAAGTGAGATAACATGCACACCATGCGCCAGCCTCTGATCACGGCGTTGTGGGGCACATTCCTCTTGGGTGAAGGCACATCTTTGCAACACTTTTTAAGAACAATGAACAAACAGTGTGGCGGGTGAGGGTGTGAACTGTCCTCATGGGAACTCGGGCATGACTGGAGATGTATGTTGCCTTGTGGATTTGGGCCTAGTGCATGCAATGCCTCCTGTACTGCGCAGGTCTTTTCTTCTACCTATGATTGTTAAAATCTATGCAAAATAGCGATGCCACACGTGCCTTGGGCCCTGCCATATGGTTACACTATAATTGGTTATATTAGCCTGGGGTCCTACTGGATGGGAAGGAATCCCTTTTGCTGACCCTCCTCCCCCCTGGCTCATTACAGCGCCTCAAATGCATTTTAAATCTTTAAAGCGCCCAAGGGGGGCTGCCACCTTTCCAACATGGCTAAGGGCCCAAGGAAAAGTGCGGCTCCCACAGAGGCGGCTCCAGATTGTGTCTGCAAGTGTCAGCAGCAGCAGATCCCAAAGTAAGTGTGGCACGGTGGGGAATAGAGCAATTACTCTACTCCGTAAAACCCTGCCACTCAACATTACCTTACCTTCCAAATGTGAACATTAGCCTGCGTAGCATCTAGATAGGATTGTTATTGTTAGCAATACCGTCCTTAGTTAGAATTGTGAACATTAGCCTGCGCCGGACCCAGACAGGTGTATGAATATTGGCAATGCCCCACTCGGTTAGAATTGTGAACATTACCCTTTGTCGCGTCTAGATAGGATTGTGAATGTTAGCAATGCTGCACGTAATTAGAATTGTGATCATTAGCCTACACCAGACCCAGACAGAATTGTGAATGTTAGCAATGCCGCACTTGGTCACAGTTGTGAACATTAGCCTGTGCCAAACCCAGACAAGATTGTGAATGTTAGCTATACCGTACTTGGTCACAGTTGTGAACATTAGCCTGCGCCAGACCTAGTCAGCAATGCAAATGTTAAGCTGTCCATCATTTTAGTAGCCTGCGCCAGAACTGGATTGTGAATGTTAAGCTGTCCATCATTTAGAGAGAAATGTGAACGTTAGCCTGCCCATACCCATACTAAATTGTGAATGATAGCAATACCGCACTTAGTTAGAATTGCAAACATTAGCCTGTGCTGGACCCGGACAAGATTATGAATATTGGCAATGCCGCACTCAGTTAGATTTGTGAACATTAGCCTGAACCAGACCATGACAGGATTGTGAAGGTTAGCCTGAGTCGCTTTTAGATAGAAATGCAAATGTTGGCATGTCCCACACTTGAGTGGAGCTGTGAACATTAGCATGATTTGCAGCTGGATAGAAAAGCAAATGTAAATGTAACATGCCCCACATGTGTATCACTGTGTACCCTGCTTTCCTGTTCCCCATGCTGTTGCTATATATCCGTATCCCCACTCCTGTCGCTGTAAACCCAGGCCCCTGTCTCTGTGTCCGTGTGTCGCTCTATTCCCTGCCATCCTGTTGACGTGCCTTATCTCAGGCGCTTTAAAGATAAACCTATATCACTACGCTTACTCTATACTATACACCATCATTCAACTAGAACACAGCTATACGCCTGATTAATTCGGCTTAGCTGTTCACATATGAATACGACCCCATGAACACCTCATCACCCTAATAGAACGCCGCTAGCTGAGCACATTCCGGCCTAGTTGCTCACATATGCGTCCTTTCAGGCCTAACACAGCCAGAGCCCAATCTGGATGTCTACCCACCAGACTGCACACATTCAACAGATATCTTCAGCACCACACCTAACGCTAAAATGCAGCTACCATCCGGCAATTACTTCAGCTGCACTCATATCTGGTGCACCCACGCACCCTACGACACTATCTCTCTGTACTGACCAGAACTACTGTTCCCGAGGGCGTTCAACCTACCAGCGCTTTGAGGTCATACCAATGATCTATAGAGCGCTATATAAATGCCAAGTAACATAACATAACATAACTATACCATCCATGCCATAGTATAGTAAATAGCACTAGTAAATCATTTGCACCGTTCCTTTCATGCGTTACGAATGCCCCCTTCAACCATAAAATTATCCCTGACTCTGTCAAAAATGTCTTAGCTACCCCACTGCTGAAAAATCCTGGACAAGTCCCAAAAATGGCTAACAACTTGAGACCTACTACTAATGTTCCTTTTTTATAAACCATTGTGGACAAAATGGCCACTATACAGTTCCAGGAGCATTTGAATGCTCAAAT
This sequence comes from Ambystoma mexicanum, assembly GCF_040938575.1. Taxonomy (NCBI): domain Eukaryota; kingdom Metazoa; phylum Chordata; class Amphibia; order Caudata; family Ambystomatidae; genus Ambystoma; species Ambystoma mexicanum. The sequence goes on along the minus strand of NC_090922.1, from coordinate 1,350,043,703 downwards.
ATCTTATATCCTAGGTAGTTTGGATTTCGATCCATTTTTGGTACTGAAAGTGCATTCCATTTAATAGGGCAACCATTGAATCGATGGGGGAACGCAGGAGCGATAATCAAACTCTTAATTAAATCTGCGATGTACAGATTGAATATAGCAGGGGCCAATATGCAACCTTGCTTCAAACCCTGTTGAGTTGCAATCGATTGCGTAAGATTCCTGTCTAAGTCCAAACAAACTTGCATAGACTTGTGACTGTATAGAACTTGTATAATATCTATTAAATAGGGAGGGCAATTCCAGCAATGTAACTTTTTCAAAAGTAATTTGAAAATCAATAAAAACAAGGTAGAGCGTGGAACTTGGAAGCTGAACCATCTTTTTAATAAGACCCAAAATAAAGGCATTTAGTGAGATGGCCAGACCTACAATGAACCCAGATTGAGAAGAATCATAGCAGGAACCCTCTTTCACCCATGGAAGTAGTTTCTTTAAAATTAGGGACACAAATACTTTCCCAGGAAGAGACGATCAGCTGATAATTCTATGAACTTGTCCGATTGTCCTTGTTGAATATTCGAATTATAATAGATGTTTTCCAAGAAGATGTAACCCTTTTGCAATTTAACACTTGTTTAAACAGGCATCTAAAATCTCTTCCCTCAATCTAAAGGATGGGTCATAAACATGACGTTTGAAAGGCATTCAGGGCCAGGAGCCCAGGATTTACTACATCTTTTAATTAAGCAAATAATATTGTTCTTACCAAGCAAAATGTTCCAATCTTCATCTGGGATCGAGAGAGATTCCTGCTGGCCTGGGTGGGTGCCTGCAAACAAAGCTGTAAAGTAATTTACTCAGGATTCCCCAGAGATTGGGTTAGTTTGTAGTGCAAGCTGCTGCGAATCATCATTCTATAGGAAATTCCAAATCTGTGATAAATTCCAAGAAGAAAAGGCTACCAGCATCTGTTTCGCGTCGTTTTGCATCAGTGTGCTTCTATAACCACAAAGCCCATTTTTAAAAGTTTGCTTTTTTCTCCTAATTTCTATGTGTTACCATTGCATCCACTTTAGTAGAAATATTCCTAAAATCAGCTCTCGGGCTTTCTTTTCTGCTTTTGAATATTCCAGTCAAAAGAATGTCTGTGTAAAAAAAATAGTTTTTGGTAAAAGGTTTGCTTTTGTACAAAAAGATTTAACACGTTGACATATATATCTGGCAAGCAACTACCGTCACTCCAATGACACCTGAGAGCTTCTAAAAGATAACCATTTAGGTCAGGCAGTGACTTTTCATTCCATAGAAGGCAATTCCTGCCTGGATTAATTAAAGTAAAGGGGATGTAAAATTCCCTTTGCAGCAAGATTGCTGAAATTTCCCAGTTAGTTTGCAACAGCCCATGGTCACATTTCACTGAGGAGATGACTTTAATTCTGTTATAAGCGAAAAAGCCATTACTAGTAACAAGAAAATATTCAATTATAGCATATTGAGTGCCCCATCTTCATGTAGGAAGGGGAGGAACATCACCCCTAACACTATTGTTAACCATATGCCTTCATTAAAGTAAGCCATTTCTTGCTCCGGACTCTCTTCTTTGAATAATCTTTAGATTGAGCTAGATCAGGGCCACTTATTCTCAAACATGTATTTTTTTTTTTTAGTAGAATTACATTCTTTATTTAAGCATCAGGTTAACTGCTATAGGTAAAAGGGGAGAGCCACGAAACAGGCATCCTTCACTTTGCATCTCCCATCGTGAAGTCCCCAACGGACATCCCTGGAACTCTCAAGGATACAACATTCCAGATTATTGGGGTATTCCATGGCTCTCATGACCTAGTGTCATGAAAGGCTAACACTACACATCCCCCTTCCCTAGGAAATTAAAACAATCTTTCATTATACATACCAAACATAAACTACAAAAAACAAACAATGTAAATGTGAAAAACAGAAAAACACCTCACAGGATTAAAATTTGCATATTAGTGAGACCTGCGAAAATGATAACAAAGCAAAACACTTAACACTTAACTTAACAGAGTACTCTTAAATGTTATAACAACAGAAAGTAAAACATTCAAAATTAGTGAAATAAAATAACATTCATAATATCAGCTCTATAACACGTAATACTTTTCGAAATACATTACACTACCCATGTCATGTTGGAGCACAGTGATACAAATGCAATATCCATGCAACTTTGCTCTTACTCTTACTCAAATAGTGTTGGAAAACATTTTTCTGATGTTTGTTAATCTGCTTAGAATCACATGCTGTGCATAGGTCCGACATCCAGTGGTCACTGCGGAGTATTGCATTTTGTTTTTCGTAGTCGAAAAGGGGACGTCGACAAGGCGTGTCTGTAACACTATCCCTATAGTGACGTGTGTTGTACCCACAATCCCTCACGCGTCGAGGTCCCTCAGATTGTTTTTTTCCGCCCAGATACTGGTCGCCTTTACGCAGAGCTCCTCGAGAGACATTGCAGATTTCATCTCCTCGACCTTTGGTCGTTTTCCTATATTAATATAGAACATATCGATCCTCCCCTCGACGCTGTTGTGAAGCTTCTCCGCCGAGCAAGATCTTCGACGGAGGGGACGAGCGGAGGAGATCCTTCGGCGTTGCCGAACACGTGGCCTGGCCTCGCAGGCCAAATACAGTAGGGAGAGTGGGGGTCGTGGGACATCTCTAATTCTTTTCTGAGAATGCCTTTCCTTTTCCCCTTCCTTTCCCTTGGGGTGGTTATCACGTTTTATTGCCTCGGCTATGGAGAGGACACCCTTTAGGTTTTGCCCGCTTTGCAAGGGCAAGTTTACTTGGAAGGACAAGCATTCACGGTGTAACCGCTGCTTGCCACTCGATCACAAGGAGGAAGGTTGCACGGCTTGTCGGCTTCTTAAGCCGAAGACTCTAAAAGACCGTAGGGTCAAAAGGTGGGCGGCCTACGCTATGTCGAAGGCCGACGCTCCACCCACCGTCGCTACCTCCGACAGTGACGAGGAACGTGATACCACGACCTCCGCTACGGAAGTCGTAAACCCCCCTAGAGAGCGCACACGCGCTTCGTCGTCTGTCCCCGGCCCCGACGGGCTCGGCTCACGCCCTGCTTATGGGGATGAACACCCCGGCGACACTGACGCACACAAGACCACACATAAGCACACAACCCATGGCTCTTCTTTGCCGAAGGCAAAGAGAGCATCAGCGCCCAAGGAGACGCAGGTTTCACCGGCGGCCTCCTCGGACCGTTCGGGTTCGAAGCCCCTCTCGCAACCGCAGCCGCGACCAGCGACTGGGCTTTCGGCAAATAAGGGCACCGCCCCCAAATCATCGGCCGGAGCGCATCAGCAGAAAGCGCATGCCGCCGTAGAGCGTTCGACACCCATAACGTCGAAACCACAGCTCTCCGCTGACAAACGAGTCGCTGAGAGCTTGGCGAGGATCGTGGTAGCCGACGCCCACAAGCGTACGCCGAAAGACACGTCGAGCGCTACGCAAAGGTCGAAAGACACGCCGAAAACACAGGGACGATCTCCTTCAGTCGAAGGGATTCCCAGCACACCTGAAGGCGTTTCGGAAGGCGACGGGACACTTTCCTCGACGTTATGGGAGAGGTCGAGCCGTTTTCAGCTACAAGATACCAATTTTCCCCCGCTAGACCGCTCAGGGGTACCCCATGAAACCATGGAAAGGCTCCATCTCTGCATGGAAAGAATGGAGAGGTTTATGAATGCCCAAAACCCTCCCACTCCAAAGAGAATAAGAGAAGGGCCTCAGGAGGACCCCAGGGCCAAAATTCCAAGATTAGTCAATCCCCACCAGGACACAGCCTCAGACTTCCACAGTGTGTATGACCTCACTGGGGAAGAACATTATTTTGAGGAAGAGGATGATTTTATGGACGAGGAAGACGGACGGAACCAGGAGGAAGGTCTGGAAGACAGCCCAGACTTGGTAGGAGAAGGCTTCGGAGAAAATCCAGAAGAAGGACCTTCTCACCCTTGGCAATCACCATCAATATATTCCGACACTGATGTCCTGAACCTAAATCCTCCTGACATTTCACCTGTTAGAAACACGTCTCCCATTGACGATCAACCCACATTTAATGCCCTGTTGCGCAGAGCAGCAGCACACTTCGAACTGGACACTGGGGAGCTCTCCCCTGAATTAGACTTCGTAGAAAGGGTAATTAAGGAGAAACCCCCGGTCAGTCAGACAATTCCCCTCCTCGCTTCGGTGAAGAGAAGAATCATCCCTTCGCTGTCCACACCCGCACTAATGAGAGGGGTCAATCCTAGAATTGAAAAACTTTTCACTCCTTCACCCTCAGACCCGCTGTACATCAGGGGACATTCTATTCCGGATTCCCTGGTAGTAACCAACACAAGAAAGAGGGCAGGGGTACCACTTTCCACCAGTGAGGCACCACCTGACAAGGAGGGCAAGCGGTTATATGCCCTTGCAAAAAGAATTACATCCTCGGCCGCCTTTTCGGCAAGAATTGCCAACAACAATTCTTTGCTCGCTAGCTATGCGGACGCGCAGTGGGCCAAACTGCGCAAAGACGCCGAAGAAGCGCCGGAACCATTACGTACACGCCTGCTTTCAACTATTGGCGAAGGAACCCAGGTCAACCAGAGTATTGTGAAGAGCTCTCTGGATGCGACAGAAACTGCGGGACGTTCCCTAGTTCAGGGAATAGTCCTAAAACGACACGTATGGCTGCACAACTCAGGGTTCAAACCGGAGACACAGGCGTCTTTAATAAATAAACCTGTTGAAGACTCTAACCTCTTCGGGAAAGCGGTGTATGAGGCTCTGGAGATGGCTAAAAAAGAGTTCGATACGATCAAAACTCTTGACCAAATCTCTAAGCCCGCTACCAGGCGCGGATATGGCAATAAACGCTTTTTTCGTGGCCAACGGCAACAACAAAACCAGCAGCAACAGTACCCTGCCACCAATTTCCAGACCAATAGTGGCCAGTACAGCCAAAGAGGACAGCGCCGGGGCAAAGGAAGAGGGCGAGGGTCCACCCCCAGAGGTTCCCAAGCCCCTAACAACACCAAGTGACGCGAAGATTCGCGTCCCCTCCCATGCAACACCGGTCGGGGGCCGGATAACATCCTTTCTTCCAGCATGGGAGGGTATAACATCAGACCGCTGGGTACTTTCCACCGTAGCCCACGGATACTGCATCGAATTCAACAGTTCCCCAAAATACAAACCCCCAAGGGGACGACGCATGTCACCGGAACATCTTGCCATCCTTCTACAAGAAGTACAGCAACTGCTGGAAAAAGGAGCCATAGAGGTCGTGCCTCTATCTCAGGTAACGGAAGGTATTTATTCAGTGTACTTCCTTGTACCCAAAAAGGATCTAACCATGCGCCCTGTATTAGATCTGCGCCCAGCGAACAAGTTTATCAAACCCCAAAAGTTTCGTATGGTGACCCTACAGGAAGTGATCCCACTGCTATCACAGGGAGATTACATGACAACATTGGACATGAAAGATGCATACTTTCATATTTTAATGTTGCCAGCGCACAGAAAATACCTCCGGTTCATGATAGAGGGCAAACACTACCAGTTCAGAGTGCTACCCTTCGGCATAGCATCAGCACCGAGAGTATTCACGAAGGTACTGGCAGTGGCAGCGGCCCACCTGCGTAGGTTGTCCATCCCAGTTTACCCTTACCTCGACGACTGGCTCATAACAGGGGATTCTTACGAAACATGCTTCTCCAATACCCAAAAGACTGTAGACCTTTTGTTCCAGTTGGGCTTCTCCATCAACGAAAAGAAGTCCAGCCTAGACCCCAGCCAAATCAAACAATTCCTAGGGGCTCTAATTCAAACAAAGGACGGCCTCGTCTTCCCCTCCAAAGAGAGGGTCCAAAACATGTTGTTTCAGATCCCTCAATATGTGTCCGGTCGAGAGGTGACGGTACGCAAAGCAATGCGCTTGCTAGGCATGATGGCGTCGTGTATTTATTTGGTACCTCACGCACGCCTGCGCATGCGCCCAATGCAAGAGTGGCTCAACAGCCAGTGGTGTCAGGCCAGCGGACTATGGGACGATCTAGTGGTGGTCTCGCAGGCCTTAGTTCTCTCGCTACGGTGGTGGACAAAAGAAAACCTAGAAAAAGGGAAACCCTTTGCCACACCCGCGGCGGAAGCCACTCTAACCACAGACGCATCCCTCACAGGATGGGGGGCTCACCTATCCCATCAAACTGCTCACGGAGAGTGGACTCCGAACGTAGCATCCAAACACATCAATCTTCTGGAGCTGCTAGCGGTGTTCAAGGCGCTAAAAGCCTTCAAGGAACACCTACAAGGCAGGACAGTGATGGTCCTTACAGACAGCACCACAGCCATGTATTACATCAACAAACAGGGGGGAACCCACTCTCCAGGACTGTCCAAACTGGCCCAAAACATATGGAAGTGGGCTCTCAAACAGAATATGTTCCTTCTGTCACAACATGTACCAGGGGAACTCAATCTGCTGGCAGACAAACTCAGCAGAGATTTCCCCCTGGCCGAAGAGTACGAATGGCGGCTGCACGAAGACATCGTCTTCGACGTCTTCACGCAATGGGGGTTCCCAGAAATAGACCTGTTCGCAACCCTGGAGAACTCACAATGCCAAAGTTACGCCTCCAGGTACCCCCAGAACCAATCCAAGGGGAACGGTCTGTCGATTCAATGGTCAGGGAGATTTGTTTACGCTTTTCCCCCGACTCCCCTTCTCAACAAGGTAGTGCACAAGATGCACCAGGAACAAGTAACCATGATACTGGTGGCTCCAATGTGGGCCCGACAGCCATGGTTCGCTCACTTGATGGAGATGTCTCTATCTCCCCCAGTGAAACTCCCCTGCCCGTACAACATGCTGTCACAAGACAAGGGCAGGACTCTGCATCCATGCCCCCAGAACATGAACTTAGCAGCCTGGCTCCTGAGATCATAGAATCTGGACATCTACAGCTCCCAGAGAGATGCATGGACATCCTCAGGGAAGCCAGAAAACCTAACACTCGCCACTGCTATTCTAGCAAATAGAAGAGATTTGTCATTTGGTGCAGAGGAAAGAGCTTCAACCCAATTGACTGCTCTCCCACACATATTATTCTATACCTAACCCATTTATTGGATTCAGGTCTAGTGTTCAATTCCATTAAAGTCCACCTAGCGGCACTTTCTGCATACACCACTTCCCAACTCAAAGTGTCGTGGTGGAAGATCCCTGTTATAAAGGCCTTCATGGAGGGAGTAAAGAGAATACACCCCCCGATAGCTGACCCAGCTCCCGGATGGGACCTTAACGTGGTACTTACCAAACTCATGGGCTCACCATTTGAACCCATGCACAAAGCAACTCTTAAAGACCTCACTCTTAAGACTGCTTTTCTAATAGCTATCACCTCCATCAGGAGAGTAAGTGAACTACAGGCTCTTTCTGTTCTAGACCCCTTTGTTACAGTTCACAAAGATAAAGTGGTTCTACGCACTCACCCAAGGTTTGCTCCAAAATTCATCTCAAAATTCCATGTAAACCAGTCTATAGAACTACCAGCGTTCTTTCAAAATCCTTCCAACTTGGGAGAAAGGACTCTGCACACACTAGATGTGCGCAGAGCGGTCATGTTCTACATGGAAAGAACCAGACCACCGAGGAAGACTAATCAGTTCTTCGTCTCGGTGGCAGCAGGAAGAGAAGGGGATGCAGTTTCAAAGTCCACTATTTCTAGATGGATTGTCCAATGCATCACTCTCTGCTGTACTCTTGCTAAGAGAGAACTGCCCTTTAGGCCAAGAGCACATTCTACTCGAGGCACGGGGGCGTCCATAGCATTCATTGCAAATGTTCCCCTTGAGTCCATCTGCAAAGCGGCTACCTGGAGTTCTGTGCACACCTTTACAAAACACTACTGTCTAGATGCACACTCTAGATCTGACTCCCAGGTGGGACAGGCAGTATTAAGACATCTTTTCTCTACTGTTCCTTCTCATAACCCACCGCCAACTCCGGGTACTGCTCGCTAGTCTATGCACAGCATGTGATTCTAAGCAGATTAACAAACATCAGAAGACAATGCATTACTTACCGTAAAAGCATTTCTGATGGTTGTATCTGCTTAGATTCACATGCGCCCACCCTTCCTCCCCGCTTGGATGGAAGGAACATAGACATCTTTCTATATTTCTCTCTTTTCTGTACTCACTCACGTCTAGAAGGCTCCCTCAGGGCAGAAAAATACAAACAGAGGGACCTCGACGCGTGAGGGATTGTGGGTACAACACACGTCACTATAGGGATAGTGTTACAGACACGCCTTGTCGACGTCCCCTTTTCGACTACGAAAAACAAAATGCAATACTCCGCAGTGACCACTGGATGTCGGACCTATGCACAGCATGTGAATCTAAGCAGATACAGCCATCAGAAATGCTTTTACGGTAAGTAATGCATTGTCATACGAAATACAATATCCATGCAATTCTGGGTCTTTCCCACTCATTTAACATATTCATTTATATCATGGAAGTCAACCCAGCATTCACTCAATGTATTTATACAACTTACACATGTATCCATTGATGCAATTTATTTGCGTATCATTTATACCACACCTAATTTGACATTCGCAATGTATTCATTTATATAGGACCTCCTCAATGTATTCATATTTAATATTTGCATTTATATTATCAGCCTTCATTTATTTCATATTGACACTCTTAATATATGTTTCATTAATTTTAATATTTGATTTTATAATATTGCATTTATGAATTGCATCTATAAATTGCATTTATGAATGTGCGTTTATGAATTGCACTTATGAACTGCATTTTCGAATTTGCATTTGTAATATTGGCCCTCATTTATTTACTATTGGCATTTATAATATAAGCCCTCATTTATTTAATATTTGCATTTATAATAAAGCCTTCATGCAACTACATTCACATATACTGGTAGCAAAATAACAATTTTCTAATTACACTAACCGTGAATTTGCATTTATAATATAGGCCTTCATGTATTTAATATTCAATTTATAACATTGGCACCTTGGCCCCTCCTACCGATATTGGTAGCGACATGCAATTACATTCACATATACTGGTAGAGAAATAACACTTTTCGAAATACACTATCCATGAATTTGCATTTATAATATTGGCCTTCATTTATTTTAATATTCAATTCATAATATTGACACCTTGGCCCCTCCTACCGATATTGGTAGTGACGTGCAATTACATTCACATATACTGGTAGCGAACTAACACTTTTTGAAGTACACTACCCGTGAATTTGGAATTATAATATTGGCCTTTATTTATATAATATTTAATTTGTAATATTGGCACCTTGGCCCCTCCTACCGATATTGGTAGTGACATGCAATTACATTCACATATACTGGTAGCGAAATAACACTATTCGAAATACACTACCGTGAATTGGCATTTATAATACAGGCCCTCACTTATTTAATACTGGTATTTATAATATATTTCCTCATTTAATATTTGCATTTATAATATTGCCCTTAATGTATTTAATGTTGACTTTATAATGTTGGCTCTTAGTTATTATTTAATAATAGCATTTATAATATCCAGAGTAGTCTTAATTACGCCTCTGCCATCCTAAAATATAAGTCACATATCCGCATATTGCATAATATCATTTATTCCACGAACCTCCATACATTTCTTGCATGAACCTATCTATTGCACTTATTTATTTATTTCATTGACACTTGTAACTTCCATGCACTGTATCAATCCACTCATTTATTTATCTCATAGACCTCTGTATGTCCTATGTATTCATTCTATGTATTTGGTTGAACTTACTTATTTATTCATATATATATATATATATATATATAGACACAGGTATTAAATCTATTACATTTCCACATGTGTCAAAACATATTGAAACAGACTTTGAGGACAACTCTTCAAAACTGACATATTCGAAATAACCCGCCTTCACAGACACAGAATTCACTAACACTATATTGTGTCTGCTGACCATATCAACGCCACATATAAAAGAGTGTTATTACGTTTCGAATAGGCAGTGGTGTTCATTTACTGAATAAAAAGAAACTGCATCCATTGGTTGCAGCCCATACTTGAATGGAAATAACGTACCATTTACAAATCCCGCAAAACGCGGCAATACAATTTATAATGTAAATGTTTTTACAAAAAAAATATGACTGGTCCTAACTTCTTGATCCTTCACACTGATATGGACGTGACCATTCATAATAAACATTCAAATATCCGTCCAACACTACACCTATGTTTATACATATTATTAGAGAACTCACTCTATCACGTATTTTACTGCGTGCGTTAAAAAAAACAAATATTTGATAGTTGGCACAATACAGCACGATACGCACTCACCCTTTTCCAAAGCATCAATCCAACCGGGCGCACAACACAAACATGCATACTATGTGAGATAGTACACACTAAACATTCATTAACACGGTAAAGCATTAGCATCATTTCCGTAAGATTTTGGTAAATTATTAAACATGCATCTGAAATTCTTCTAAACGATGCAGTTACCACATGACCCTCAATATCCCTTTGCGTGAAACAAATACACCGCAAAACATTCACTAACAAAGATAAAACATTAGTATCATTTCGATAATAATCGGGTACATTTTTACACACGTCTTATGGCAACTGCACGGTCTCACATCTTTCCTGTGCAGGAAATTAAATAAATGAGTAAATAAATGATGGCAAGTGTCGTGCTGTAATGAAAAATATGTGCATCAATAATGACAGTGCATCAATAATAACTCTGACGCAGGCAGTTGTTGAGGGTTCGTCCATGCCCCCATGCGGTCCCGTAGCCCCCAACTAGCAAGGACGACACCTCACACACGTCCTTACTGTTCGGGCTTCCCGGTCGCTCTGCCGGCCGGGAAATGCCCCGTTTATTTATGCTGCACGCGGCGGCGTGCAACGTCACGCCGCCGCGTGCATGCCCGTCATTGGGCAGCGCCACACTCCTTCTTTTTCCAGGAGAACAAACGACACACACTACAACTATGCACTGCACACGAGACACCATAACAATAACATTTTAACATTCCCCATTGTCGGAAACACCCCTTTATTAGCAGCCACCCGGGTCCCCTTACTTCAACAGTGATTACCACTACAGTATTCGGCCAAATGTCCAAGTACGTAATCGGTGAGGCAAGCAGGTTTCCCTCGCCCAGCCCTCTGGGGGTACCTCCTGCTCACCTCCTGCACGGGTGATCTGTCTACAGATGTTGATCTGGCTGGAGACTCAGGCAGGCCCGGTGTTTCATCAGTGTCCTCTGGGAGCTCACCGGGGTCAGGCTCAGGAGGCGGGTCAGTTCTTGGATCCCGTAGCTTCTTGAAGAAGCTGACATTTCGAGTGACCGCAGACCGGCCGTCCGATGCAGTTATCATGGACCCTTTTACCGCGACAACGTCCAGCGGTTCTGGCTCATAGGGCAGAGAGAGCTTTCCATGTGGATGTCTGTTGCGAATGAGGACCTCGTCCCGTGGTTCCAGTCGTTGTGGGCGAAGCCCTCTCCGAGCATTCTCCTGCTCGATCCGTGCTTTTCGGTCGGCCTCGACCTGCCGATCATCGATCACGCCCGGTTCCTTCTCCCCCACTTCGGGTAGCAGCCCACGCGAGCAACGCCTAAACAGGGCCTCCGCCGGGGCCACTCCAGTGGATGCGTGGGGCGTTGTGCGATAGACCCTCAGAAATTGGTACAACGCTCTCTTCAATGGCTGTCCCTGCCCCTGGGCAATTCTAAAAGTCTTGTTGAGGGTCCTCATGAGCCGTTCAGCTTCACCATTGGCCCTTGGCCACAGGGGAGTGATTTTCCTGTGCACCACCCCATAGCTCTCCAACAGCTCCGAAAAGCGTTCGCTCTGGAATGGTGTGCCATTGTCCGAGCACAGCGTCTGAGGGAATCCATGGGCCGCAAATATCTTCTCCACGGCAACCACCACATGCTCGAACGCTACTTAATCCACAAACTCCACCTCTGGATATCTGGAGTACTTGTCAACTATTACCAAGAAGTGGGTGCCCATCGTGGTGGAGCCGAAGTCCGCATGGACGACCTCCCATGGTCACGTCCCGCGAGGCATCGCCTCTATCTCTGGCTCTCGCTGTAGTGGAGAAGCCGCCTGGCACCACACACAGGCTGCCACGAAATCATCCACCTTGCGCTCGAGTTCCGGAAACCACACCTTCAGCCTTAGGCGGGCCTTGGTCTTGGCGGCACCCTGGTGACCACGATGTGCCAGCGCGATCATGTCGCCCACCTTCGACTGGGGCACCACAATCCGGTCACCCCTGAGCAGGAGCCCGAACGTTGAAAATGATAGTTCTTCCCGGACTTTCCATAGCTGCTCCAGCACAGTCCTGGCCTCCTGCGTGCGCCCTGTGTTAGGCAGAAACCTGTGCAGTTCCCTTGGGGAGCACTGCAAAAGATTTAAGACTACAGGTATAGCAGTAAACCCACTTGGTAGCAGTCTGCACCACCCAGATTTACCTGGTAGCTGTGGCTGAGCAGTCAGACTTCCCTCAAGAAGAGTTAGACAGTATGCAAAGTATACACAGTATGTACTCAGACACAATAGCACAAGCAAACACTGACCAGAGCTTGGTTTCAAAAGTATATAGTTATTTATTTTTTTAAGAACACATAAGTTGAAAACACTCTAGCAAAGTATAGTAAAAACACTTAAAACACAGTTATAATGAAAGCAGTTTCAACCCTTACTCCTATCTAGACAACTCTAAGTTAACTCCACATAATTAAAACAGAGGTGAGCGCTTAACGTTAGATGACACCCTAGTAGGTTCAAGGAAGGGGTAAAAAGAAACAGAAATGGGTTAAACACACCACTCTAAGGTTCAGAACACTTGCAATAGGCTCAAAGAAGCACAAAGTCACAGGTGAGCAAAAGTCACTAGGCAGGGCCCACTCTTAGAGTAGCCGGAGCGAAAATGTGCCCAAGATCACACTGTTATTAGGGATTCAAAGTCTTGCAAAGAGTTAGAAAGAGTTTAGAGTGGCTTAGAAGTTTAGCCAGGGTATTCCAGGCACTCCCAGGTTCGAAAGCCGGGGGCTAAATCTACCCCGTACAGTCGGTGGCAAGGGAGGCCAGGCGGAACACGGTACCTTAAGCGGAAAGGATCCTCCAGCGGTGGCAGTTGTTCCAGGCAGTGGCAGCAAGGCTCGACGTCGGTCAGGGGAGAAGAAGTTCTCGCAGAAGAGCAGAAGAAGGAGGTTGTTGCACTGCCCGGGAAGAAACCAGCCGCGGAGTCCTCCGGTCAAAGGGTTGTACCGACTTTCGTGGTTGGGGTAAAAAGTGGTGGGGTTCCGGTTGCCGGGGTGCTTGGCACTGGCAAGGCGGCCACGAGATACCTCGAGAAGCGAAAGGAAGGCGAAAACTGGTTGTCCCCACCAGTCAAGGGAAGGAGCCACTCCGTTAAGAGTTCCCCTCGGTCGTCGGGAAAAGTGGTGAGACGGTTCAGCAGGGCTCCACCGGGTGGTGTCGTCGAAGCAGGTCGGCTCAGCTCTTCCCTCGTCGGATTCTTGGTCCTGTGGCGACTTCTAAAGTTCCAGTCCCCAAAGCCCTGCTTTTATGCAGCAAACCCCCATTCACCCAGCCTAGCTGTCACTCAAACATGCTAAGTGGTGAGCCGGCCGGCTCACCACTTGGGCCAATCAGGACGGAGTGCGACTTGAGTTACCAAGGTAACTCAGTCCAGGGTGCCTAAATCCCCCTCCACCCCTCCTAAGTACCCCAGACAGAGTGGCACCACTTTGGAGGGTTTCTGTGGAGAAGCCCGCCAAAAGTGGGACAAAGGGCTCCACTTTGGGTCAGAGTTACAGAGGCGAACGCCAACGCCATTTTTGAATCAAGTTTTGGCAAAAAGTCTCAACCGGAGTCATAATAATAAATATATAAACCGGCGGTATGTTTAAGGCTACCGTAAATAAATAATTAAATGTGTTAGCCTAAAACAATGGGAAATCCCATAGGAAAATATTCGCGGTTGAATATAAAACGTAGTTTCCACTGCCACCAGCCAAAACTCGATCAGGGGGGACGGAGACGTGCCCCCTCGACTAACAGACCCTGGGGCAATCGAATTGCCCCAGCCAGTACGTCCACAATATGATGGTTTGTACTGGTTCTGTTCAGGATTCAAGACTAGCAAAGTCTTTGGTGACTTTACATGCCCTGGGAGACAGTAGTCAGTCCCAGGGTATGGAGTCTATGTTGGGGAGTCCCTAGGACACCCCTGGGTCACGGCACAGAGGGTGCTGTGTAACCCACATCACAAAAATACATGAGGCCCTATGGAGTAAAAGACCCCATAGCCCATTCAACACAAGGTTTAACCAAGAAAACACACTTCAACATGTCCAAGAGTGGGGGTAAAAGAGTCCCACTCTTGGCAGGAGAAAAAAAAGAAACCCCAGAAATCCAGCAAAGCTGCTGGGGGACTCACTAGGTAGGGAAATTCAGCCTAAACAGAGAATTCTCCCTAACACTCGCCCCCCCCAGACTAAGGGACAGGAGGATTTAATCCACTCCTGGATGAACCTCATACCTCTAGTCGATGATATACATCCTAGAGAGTCCATCAGCATTTTGATGGTGACACCTTGACCTATGTTCAATGGAGAACTCAAAGGTTTTCTTCTGCAAGCTAACGGACCTACAGACCCTTTGAGGAACATCAGTCTTTTTGTTATAGGGGATCTGGTTGACCAGTCCCTCAGAAGTTGGTACAACTTCTGAACCTATGTTAGGCTTTTTGAAGGGGTCCTTATAAAGGATTCCCTTAGATCTAGAGGGGCCTCCAAGGTTCCTCACCACCTCTCTTGTGGGAGCAGGTTGGGTCTTAGGCCTCTTGGTTGGAGGGGTTGGGGTTAGGCAATGTACCTGCTTCCCCTTCCTCTTAGATCTACCCTTACCTATTTTAGGAGTTTCCCCCCTAATATTAGGATTTGAGTTGGGGTCTTCAGTAGAAGGTCCAACAGTCTGAAGGTTTTTGGCCTTAGACTTTTCTTTTCTGGTTTTCCACCAGCACTGAGAATTACCAGTTCTCTCAGGTCCAGATAGGGGCCTAGTTGGTCTATCCACCTCTTCCTCAGAAGCAGGGGGAGTCAGAGACTCTGAGACTAGGGGAACAATGATGGAGCTTGGTTGGGGCTCCCATGTTCCTAGCATACTATCCTGAAAGGTGCCTGGGTCAGAGGTCAACTTACTAAACCCAGGGCTTGTAGTGGGGTTCTCAGTAGAGGGTCCCACAGGCTTAGAAGGGTCCTTCAAGGTAGCCTTTCTAGCCAATTTGGTTAAGTTCTGCTTCTCCATACTGGGAGGCCTGGGGGTATGTGACACTACTCCTAGAGTTCTTAGGTCATTCCCCAACAGGACCTTCCCAGGTACCTCAGCCTGAACACTGACAGGGATCCTTACTGTCATGTTGTTACATTGAATGAGGGCTGGTAGAATAGGAACCATTTGGACAGGGCCTCCAGACATCTTAGTGGGACCTTTGGGTGCTTTGGCCACATCCTCAGGTTGAAAGAAGCTTTCATCCACTACTGTTCTGCTGGCCCCAGTGTCTCTCCTGGCAGGAGTATCCTGGCCATTGACAAGAACACTGTCCACATAATACACCTTAGAGTTAACAGGTAGGGAGTTATACACAACCCTATTCTGGGGACTAACCAGACCCATAGGCTCTAAGTTTACAGTTGCTTGAAGACCCAAGGGTTCTTCAGCAAAGAGTTCAAAGTGGGCACTAGCCATCTGTACTTCATCCTCAGGAGTGAAGGCTAAGGAGACTGTGCTGATCCCTGCAGGTTTACCCTTGCACTTGGGATCTCCTTTGATATGGTCAGTACCCTGACAGACATAGCATTGTCCAAATGCTCTCTGGAAGGGTGGCTTGTTCTGACCTCCTTCTGGCTTGTGGCCAGAAGGTACAGTAGCCTGAATAGGTTTCCCATGTGGCTTACCCTGGTTATTTTGTGGTTTGGGGCCCTCTTTGGGATAGGAATTATTAGAATTCTCTTTGGAGTCCTTTTTAGGCTGTTTCTCCCCATCCTTCTTCTGAGTTACCCCAGAATCCTTGTGAGTGGCCCTGTTGGCAACCCACAAGTCAGCAGCCTTAGCTAGTTTCCGGGAATCTAATTCCCTGGAATCAGCCAAGTGTTGTCTGAGCTCAGGAGAGCAGGCATCATAAATAGTCTCCAACATAAACAAATTCTTCATACCTTCATAAGTGTTCACCTTGTAACCCTTAATCCATCCCTCTAAGTTTTTCAAACATTCATTCACCCAGGTAGCCCAAGGGGTACCATCATGCTTTTTGAGGCTCCTAAACCTCTTAAGATACTGGGAAGGGGTCTTCCCAAACCTAGCTATCAAAGCTAGTTTCACACATTCATAGTCCTTCCTATCCTCCTCCCCCATCTCCATTACCACATCAGTTGCAACAGGGGGAAGCCTAGAGAACAACCAGGTGAGTAAGTCATTTCCTGTGATGTTCTGGAGCCCATGATTATATTCAAACAGAGACAACCAATCCAACACATCCAACTTAGGCTCATACATACCAACCAATTCTTTAGGCATCCGGGGTCTTTTAGGACTGGAACTTCTAGAGGAGCCAGAAAGAGAAGCATTCTCAACAGATAATTTCTTCATTTCTAAGTCATACTTGAGCTCCATTTCCCTTAGCCTTAGTTCTTTGTCAGTTTGAGCATTAAGTTTCTTATACTCCAATTCTAGTTTCATTTTCTCCAGTTCAAAGTATTGAGGACTAAATGTGGGACCTGGTAAAGGTCCAGTAGGTACAGCAGGTAGAGCAGGCAGAGGCCTAGGGGGGACAGTCACAACAGCCTCACCCTCCTCTTCTGACTCTTCCTCAGAATCATCAACATTTTGCTCCATGTTAATTTCAATACTGTCATCTACAGTTACTGGAGTGGTAGGTTCCTCTGAACCATCACCCAGGCTTTGGTTAGCTAACAATCTTTCAATCAGCTCCATTTTCTTGCCCTTAGTCAGGAGATCCTTATGTTTACAGAGCACTCTTAAGCAATCAGCAGTTTTGGCTGCAAGGGACTCTTGACTATAGCTTTCTATAACTGACATGTTAGAGGATTACTTTTACAGTGCTAAGCTTTGTGGTTAGTTGCACTAAGGTATCTAAAGCACAATAAAATGTATACTCAATACAAATCCCACCGCTGTACACCAGTGTTAGGCAGAAACCTGTGCAGTTCCCTTGGGGAGCACTGCAAAAGATTTAAGACTACAGGTATAGCAGTAAACCCACTTGGTAGCAGTCTGCACCACCCAGATTTACCTGGTAGCTGTGGCTGAGCAGTCAGACTTCCCTCAAGAAGAGTTAGGCAGTATGCAAAGTATACACAGTATGTACTCAGACACAATAGCACAAGCAAACACTGACCAGAGCTTGGTTTCAAAAGTATATAGTTATTTATTTTTTTAAGAACACATAAGTTGAAAACACTCTAGCAAAGTATAGTAAAAACACTTAAAACACAGTTATAATGAAAGCAGTTTCAACCCTTACTCCTATCTAGACAACTCTAAGTTAACTCCACATAATTAAAACAGAGGTGAGCGCTTAACGTTAGATGACACCCTAGTAGGTTCAAGGAAGGGGTAAAAAGAAACAGAAATGGGTTAAACACACCACTCTAAGGTTCAGAACACTTGCAATAGGCTCAAAGAAGCACAAAGTCACAGGTGAGCAAAAGTCACTAGGCAGGGCCCACTCTTAGAGTAGCCGGAGCGAAAATGTGCCCAAGATCACACTGTTATTAGGGATTCAAAGTCTTGCAAAGAGTTAGAAAGAGTTTAGAGTGGCTTAGAAGTTTAGCCAGGGTATTCCAGGCACTCCCAGGTTCGAAAGCCGGGGGCTAAATCTACCCCGTACAGTCGGTGGCAAGGGAGGCCAGGCGGAACACGGTACCTTAAGCGGAAAGGATCCTCCAGCGGTGGCAGTTGTTCCAGGCAGTGGCAGCAAGGCTCGACGTCGGTCAGGGGAGAAGAAGTTCTCGCAGAAGAGCAGAAGAAGGAGGTCGTTGCACTGCCCGGGAAGAAACCAGCCGCGGAGTCCTCCGGTCAAAGGGTTGTACCGACTTTCGTGGTTGGGGTAAAAAGTGGTGGGGTTCCGGTTGCCGGGGTGCTTGGCACTGGCAAGGCGGCCACGAGATACCTCGAGAAGCGAAAGGAAGGCGAAAACTGGTTGTCCCCACCAGTCAAGGGAAGGAGCCACTCCGTTAAGAGTTCCCCTCGGTCGTCGGGAAAAGTGGTGAGACGGTTCAGCAGGGCTCCACCGGGTGGTGTCGTCGAAGCAGGTCGGCTCAGCTCTTCCCTCGTCGGATTCTTGGTCCTGTGGCGACTTCTAAAGTTCCAGTCCCCAAAGCCCTGCTTTTATGCAGCAAACCCCCATTCACCCAGCCTAGCTGTCACTCAAACATGCTAAGTGGTGAGCCGGCCGGCTCACCACTTGGGCCAATCAGGACGGAGTGCGACTTGAGTTACCAAGGTAACTCAGCCCAGGGTGCCTAAATCCCCCTCCACCCCTCCTAAGTACCCCAGACAGAGTGGCACCACTTTGGAGGGTTTCTGTGGAGAAGCCCGCCAAAAGTGGGACAAAGGGCTCCACTTTGGGTCAGAGTTACAGAGGCGAACGCCAACGCCATTTTTGAATCAAGTTTTGGCAAAAAGTCTCAACCGGAGTCATAATAATAAATATATAAACCAGCGGTATGTTTAAGGCTACCGTAAATAAATAATTAAATGTGTTAGCCTAAAACAATGGGAAATCCCATAGGAAAATATTCGCGGTTGAATATAAAACGTAGTTTTCACTGCCACCAGCCAAAACTCGATCAGGGGGGACGGAGACGTGCCCCCTCGACTAACAGACCCTGGGGCAATCGAATTGCCCCAGCCAGTACGTCCACAATATGATGGTTTGTACTGGTTCTGTTCAGGATTCAAGACTAGCAAAGTCTTTGGTGACTTTACATGCCCTGGGAGACAGTAGTCAGTCCCAGGGTATGGAGTCTATGTTGGGGAGTCCCTAGGACACCCCTGGGTCACGGCACAGAGGGTGCTGTGTAACCCACATCACAAAAATACATGAGGCCCTATGGAGTAAAAGACCCCATAGCCCATTCAACACAAGGTTTAACCAAGAAAACACACTTCAACATGTCCAAGAGTGGGGGTAAAAGAGTCCCACTCTTGGCAGGAGAAAAAAAAGAAACCCCAGAAATCCAGCAAAGCTGCTGGGGGACTCACTAGGTAGGGAAATTCAGCCTAAACAGAGAATTCTCCCTAACACCCTGCCAGGGCCTCCAGCACCGACTTCCAAGAGCCGTGCTGCATGGACTGCTTCAGAATGTTAAAACACTCATCCTCGGCTGCCGCTGCCTCCAGCTCTTGGAGAGGCATGGCATTCGGTGTCGCCGCCTCCACTACCACCCGGATATGTTCTTCGGCTTCCTCAGTGCACGTGTCCGGGTATCCTCCGCCGGGTGCCCCCGGGTGTCTGGAGAGGTAATCCGCCGCGTTGTTCACCCCAGGCCGATAGATCAGAGTGACCCCATACTCCAGCAAGGCGAGCATCCATCTTTCAATCCGTGCGGGTGGCTTGGAAGATGACCCCGCCAGGATGGGCAGCAACGGTTTGTGGTCCGTCACGACCGTCACCAGGCGTCCAAGGACATAGAGTCGGAAATGCCGGCATCCCCAGATCACCGCCAGTGCCTCCCGCTCAATTTGCGAGTATCGTTTTTCCGCCTCTGACAGGGCCTTGCTGGCGTAGGCCACCGGGCGGACACCCCCATCCGGGTCTACCTGGGTCAGGACGGCACCCAGTCCGAACGGGAAGGCGTCAACAATGATCTCCGATGGTAACATGGGATCGAAGAAGTACATGGTGTCCTCGGCTGCCAGGGCACCTTTGATATCGTCAAACGCGGCCTGTTCCAGTGGGCCCCAGTTCCAGATCGTGTCCTTTCTCGTTAGTGCCCTTAGCGGTTCCGACCTGGATGCCAGATTCTTGATAAACCATCCACAGTACGTAACCATGCCCAGGAAGCTCCGTACCTCAGACACAGACTCCGGAGGCTGCGCCATCTTTATGTCCTGCACCTTCTTGGGATCAGGAGATACTCCCCCTTCCTTGAACACAAAGCCAAAGAACTCTATGGATGGTCGGAGGAATTCACACTTCTCCTTGTGCAGGGTGAGGCCCAAGGACTGCAGTCTCTCAAATGTCTTTGCCAGACGCCGCAGATGATCGACCTCTGTTCTCGCGAACACCAAGATGTTGTCGCTTATATTCAGAACACCCTCCAAGTCCGCTAGGGCACCCCGGATTATGTTCTGGAATACCTCGGCCGCCGAGGAGACACCAAAACTAAGCCTCTTGTAACAGTAGAGCCCCCGATGTGTGGTGAAGGTGGTGATATATCTCGACTCGGGGTGGAGGACAACCTGGTGATACCCCGCCCTGAGGTCCGATTTCGAGAAGAAACGAGCACCTTGTACCTCTGCAATGATGTCGTCTATCGTCGGGGTTAGGTGTCTTTCTCTCCTGATGGCCTTGTTTGGGAGCCTCATATCAACGCAAATCCTGACAGCGTCGGGCTGCTTGGGTTTTCGTGCCACTACTATGGGGGACACCCAGGGGGTGGGGCCCTCCACCTTCTCTATTATGTCCAGATCCACCAGGCTATCCAGCTCTTTATCCACCTGTTCTCGAAGATGAAACGGCACCCGCCGATGCTTCAGGGCAATGGGCTGCACCGAATCGTCAATGTGTAGTCTCACAGGTTCCCCCACCATCTGTCCAATTCCCTTGAACAGTGCTGCATATTTCTCCAACAGGTCATTTATGTCCTCCAAGTAGACAGAATACGCAAAGGTGCCAATACCAAGGGCCTCCGCTGCAGCATAGCTCAGCAACGTGTTGGTGCTCACAGGTGTTACATAGAACCGTGCTTTAATTTGCGAGCCTTCATGCTCCACCTTGGCCACAAACGCACCGTCCAGGGGAAAAGGGTGACGACCCCCAAAAGCAAAAATGCGGGCCCTTGGTGCAGCCAACTTGGGGGGTTGGTCCATAACATCATAGTGTCCCCATGCCATTACATTGACGGATGCCCCAGTGTCCATGAGGACCGGAACGGGAGATTGATTCACCTTGACTATACACCTGGGCTGTCTCCTGTTCTTACTCTTCAGGACCCCCACACTCGAGACAAAGAACACATTTTCTTCCTCGTCCTCCTCCACTTCCTCCACCTGGGCGTCTTCCTTGCTCTGATCGACCTGAGCGATGTTGGGCGGCCGACCCTGGCAGGAGAAACTTGCCCTCCCTGGGCCTCTCGGTAGCAGCACAGGCGTTGCCGCCTTGCATACCCTGGAAAAATGGTCTGGCAAACCACATCGCCCACATGTCTTCCCTGCCGCCGGGCATTCTGCTGGGTGGGGCAGGTCGTATCCACATTTTACACAAATTTCCCCTGCCCTTCCGGCCCTCTCTCGGGGAACACCTCCAGGCCTTCTGACACCCCTGCCACCGCGCCACATCGCACATACCTCCTCAGTCTTGATGGGGCGCGACCCTGCTTCCATCTTGGTTGCTCTCGCCTCTGACACCTCATGGCACCTCCCCAGTTTAAGGATGCGCTGCAGCGTGATGCCTGGTTCTCGTAGCACCTGGTGCCTGAGTTTGCCTGATGAACACGCCTGGATGAGCATTGTCCTAATCATGTCCTCTGCATCCCCCCAGGCGCAGGCTAAGGATAGACGCCTCAGGCGGCTATAGAATGAGTCCAGAGATTCATTGTCCTTCTGCTTGGCCGATAGCATCACAAAACGCTCATAGTCCGCGTTGGCAAGAGGCAAGAAGTAAGCCTGCAGGGCAGCCTTCTCCTGACCATATGATCCATCCCCAGGCGGCAGCGATTCAAAAATCTCTTGCACGGACGGTCCTGCCGAATACAGCATGGTTGCCAGTCTGGTACCATCATCCACCACCTGGGCCGCTCGAAAGTACATGTCCAGACGGTCCACCCACCTTCTCCATCTGGGCCCTAGGCTAGACGGTGGGCCCGACACATCAAACTCGGGGATGGGCTGCAGAGCCGCCTGGGTGCGCACCTGGGCCATGACCGGAAGGTTTTGTGTAGCAACGGGCCCCCCTGCTGGCTGTGCCAAAGGTGGAAGACCTTGAGGAGTCGCCTGAACAAATGGAGGTTGCTGCACAAGCTGCCCCTGAGGTGGCGCACGTGGTGGGGGTGGAGGAGGCCGCTGAACTGCCGCTGCGCCACCTTGGTCCTCAGTGTCACTCATGGGTCTGAGCGCACAAGCACCCCAGCATGGAACACCGGGGCTGCAACTCAAACTCCACAGTCACTGCAGCACCTTGTGATGATGAAGAGGGTGAAATCAGCGTGGCCACCCACCTGTTGATGAAGATGCACCACCTTGATGATGAAGAGGATGAAACAGAGTGTGTCCATCAGCCTGATGATGAAAGAGATGAGGATGAACTGTTCAGCCTTCAAATGTTCCAAAAATTAGAAGAAGAAAAAAAATGTGTGGGTCATATAGATCCTAGGCCCAAAGCCTTCTTCCTTGCTTCCACTCGACGTAGTAAACCCAAAGAAAGACCAAAATTGAAAATAGGCATATATTCCTGCAGGTATGCCTTCCTGCTGTCAGGGGTTCCAAATATTAAGCTTGGGGCCACTTCCGAGCCGAAACCGGAGCCTCGTGAAGTCCCACAGCTTGTGTTCTAAAATGGCTGCCAGCCGCATGGGTAACGCACTACCCGCGGCACAGAAACGAAGTGTTGCATCCACCTCGTTTCGGTGAAAAATTATATTGCTATTCACCGCCGGGTCTGGGCATCGTTTCCCCCACTTGTCGCCACTGTTGAGGGTTCGTCCATGCCCCCATGCGGTCCCGTAGCCCCCAACTAGCAAGGACGACACCTCACACACGTCCTTACTGTTCGGGCTTCCCGGTCGCTCTGCTGGCTGGGAAACGCCCCGTTTATTTATGCTGCACGCGGCAGCGTGCAACGTCACACCGCCGCGTGCATGCCCGTCATCGGGCAGCGCCACAGCAGTCACAGCACTACGCTAAACCTATCTCTTCACAGAGGCGTAGAACAGTAAACATGTAGTCCACTTCTATTCGGCTCCCAAAACTACATAACACCATCAACAGTGTCAAAAATAGATAAAAGGCAATGTTTCCCATGCCGTCAAGGATAGTAATACATTTCACCAAATACTCATCTGTACATTGCTTAATGTGTACATTGCTAGGTGTTGTCACACACAATGTGGAACGATTGCCGAGACTAGAAGATGGTGGCAAATCCATAGAACTTCCCCACGCATAGGATGATTAATGGCAGAAACGCAGTACTTGCCGCACATAATACGATACTGATAAAAGATTCCCTTCCTTCTTCCGCATTCCAGAGCTCGTCATGAGCAACAATTGTACACGTCATTGCGCTGGCGAAATGTTGGAGGGTGCTTTACTTTGTGCGTTTAGAACACTCAGAAACGAACTCTTCCCAGATCGTCATCCCATCCTTTACAGTGAAGACATCATCAATGGTTTACTTGCATCCAAATTGAACGTAAATATGAATCGTTACCCATACAACGGTCACAGCTGGTAATTCCGCCTACAGCGCCTTCCGACACTACTGTTCATTAGATACAAATAAATTGCTCGTATTCTTGAATCACGCCATGTGGGTGTCATCAACATCTCGCCTCGCCTTGAGCATAAAATCACGCAGAGACAAATCTCAGGCCTCCTTGCGTGTAGCTACCATGTAGTTAATTGATTCCCAATGCTGTAGCTTCAGTTTCTCTTAGCAGTGTTGTACTCAGCATTTTCCTTTACTCTGCGGGGTCTTCAAATACAATTATTTGCGAGGCTTATATAGCAGCACTGCAAGGCAGTCCCTATGCATGTTTCCCCAGAACGCCACTCATCTTCAGTGGCCCTGGAAATCTTCAATACAGTGCAACAAGGATCATACGTCTTTAAAGCTGAGTGTTTTATAAATGCGTTCTTTGGATTATTCTGCTCTCCCCTTTTACTCAATGATCACATCCCATCCTCGTCGCCACTTTGTAGTGTTGGGGTCCGTTATTGATACCATGATGACAGGAAGGGCGTGGAGTCAGCAGGTAGTAGAATTAGATTCTTTATTTAAGCAACAGGTTAACTGCTATAGGTAAAAGGGGAGAGCCACGAAACAGGCATCCTTCAATTTGCATCTCCCATCCTGAAGTCCCCCCACATGTAATGTTTGAGTCTCCAGCATTAATAATAGCTGATATGTCTGGGTCTAGAAAACATTCATCCAACAAATCAGCTATTGCATCCAAGAATTCATCCATAGCAATTCAAGGCGGATTCCAATAGATCTTAATTAAAACACCTCTAATCTCAAACTAATTTAGTGGCTTTTTGAAAGGGATTTGGGGCAGCCCATTCGAAAATGTAATGCCACAAACATTATGGTGCAGCCCGGATGTAGGACACCCCTTTGGTCCTTTGCATGCTCGGGACAGTATAATTGAGTAGCCATCAATAACTCGGGCTGAGGTAAATCAGGTTTCTTGTAGCAAGATCACATCCAAGTCCCCAAAAGATTTACCGTTTAGCTGCAATAAATACAAAATGTATTATAAGTTTTAGTTCATAGAACTTTTCCGTATACATATTTCCAATGCACACAAAATACACAAATAAAATAAAATACAATATAATACAATTGAATACATGTTTTACAATTAAGATTTGTTAACCTTTTTACTTCATACATTCGTACAAACATGAAATCTCGAATTTTCCTAAATGGTACAAACAATTTAATCATAGCGAATTTCAAACGTTTTTCCTTTTTGTTTGGTTATTATTTATGGATATAAATATTATGGATATTATTGGTTATTCCTTTCAGTTTGGTTATTATTTGTTGTTCCAGTTAGCCCTTGTATGTTGATCTCAGCATCGTCTTTAGTCGCTGACGGCTCTGTGAGGTCAATTAGTGTTGAGGTCTCAGGATTATCGAAATGAACTTGTTCCAAGCTCCTCCTTCTTAATCCATTCACTTGCAGTTTTTCAGAGCATGTTGATTCACCTATTCTAAACGTTGGAAACAAGTTCCTCTCCGTGATCAAACTGGTTTGTCGTATAATCTCTCTTTCGGTCTCACAAGTACAAGAACATTTTCGTTCCACTCGCTCACTGTTAGAGTGTTTATCGGTGGACTGAGATCCTATTGCTATTGCAATGTTCTCCAGCTGAGTCTTTTTAAGAATCGAGAGGGCTTCTCTTGTCTCCTCGGCTAACAATTTCTTGTCCTCTGCTGAGCACCGCAATTGTTCTTTTAATAGATCATTCGCTTTCACCAGAGCTTGTATGTCGTCATGGTTCTGAATCTTCATTTCTCGTATTTCACATTCGATATTAACAGTTTTTGAATTGATTAGCGCTGTTAATGTGTTTTGATCACGATAATTGTCATTAAATTGTTCGTACATTTTTACAAACGGAGCCGTAGCTATTGTGATAGCTGATGATATTTTTGGTATCATTTCTGAGCTGATCTTCTCTGCTAGAGAGCTTGTTGAGCATGGTCTCTGTCTTACAGGGTGAGCTTGAGACGATTTTACATTCATTAGTCGTCTTACTTTGGGAAATGCTCTTTCAGCAATTGATGAATCAGAGGAGTTATCCTCAGAAGAGGAAGAAGTGATCTGTTCATCTATTCTGGCGCTCCTGATGGTTCTTACAGCAGTTTCCGTGTACGTTTCACTTTCACGATTTTTTAAATCGCTTATCTGTACTCGGTTCTGCAAGGACACTATGTCGCGTTGGGTGCTCATGTCCAGTCGCCAGCGTTTTGTTGTACCACACATTGCGCTAGTTTGTTCTTTAGATAATTGGTTCATGGTGGTGATGTCATTTGTGGTATTAGAGTCGCTAAAGTTGTTATGCTGAGCATAGTTAGCCGTCAGTACAGGATTAGATGTATCAAATGAGCCTCCCTTTTGTACTTTCTCGTTCAAGAGTCTTAAGTCTGTCAGTAATTGGTCAGCGTCTGCCAATGAGTTTCTGTGTCCGTCTGCAGAACTAAAAGTCTGCGCACTTATGGATTTGTCTGAGTCGTTTTAAAATTGTTCACAATTTTTGTTTGTGTCATTCCATAAAGCAGTGTGTATGATGTTAACTTTTCCATTTTACTGGTGCCCGTCAAGGGCATTCCACAGACTTCATCGGTCTGGATTCCATTGTTCACAACCTGTGAACATTCGCATTCTGATGCCGATACATTTTCACTCTCCAAACAGCAACAGGAGCAAGCGAGTCTGTCGTGCTCAATTGGGCTATCCTCTCTCGCGCAGACTGTCTCCCGCTCGCTGCCCTCGGAGCAGGAGTCCCTCTGGGATCCCCGAGCGGCCTCCGCTCCCTCAGCAGAGGCCAACCCCTTCGCCATCGACGAGACGTCCAGGGGCGGGTCTCGGGACTCGCTCCCCCCACAGCAGGTTCGTCGCCCTCCAGCGAAGCGGCTGCCAGGTGGAGAGCAGAGGGGGCAGATCCCGGAAGCACTCCGCCCCCCCTCCACCCTCCGACAACTCCAAGGGGCGACCGCGCACGCTCAAACCCTCGACAGGCCAAAAAGACTAATTGCAATTTCCAAGTACAAACAGACTCAGTCAAGTACTTGGGGGTAAATATTACAGTCTCCCCCTCAGACCTCTTTGAAGCGAACTACACGCCCCTGTGGAATACCATACAAAAAGACATCAAGAGGTGGCTCACATTGCCCATGTCATGGGCCGCGCGCTTCACCAACATAAAAATGAACATACTACCAAGATTCCTGTTTTTGTTTCAATCCCTCCCAATTATTATTCCAGAATCCTTCCTAACAGATGTAAAACGTGTCCTACTTAGATTCCTGTGGGCCGATAAGAGACCGAGGATACAATACTCTACATTGATACAGCCTAGGGGGGAGGAATGGGATATCCAGACCTAGAAGAGTACTATAAAGCATCACAACTCTGCATACTTGCAGACCATTTGTGGGAAAACCCTGAAAAACAGTGGGTGGCAATAGAAAATGATATCTTTGCACCAGTCACGCTAGGAGAATGGCTATGGGTCCCACAATCTGCAATGACGCAACACGTAAAAGAACACCCCATCCTGAAAGTCTTGTGGTCCCTCTGGCGCCTGACCCAAGCCATGTGAGGTGTAACATCTTGGCCATCCCCCCTCAGCTATATTTGGTTCCCCCCCCCAATCCGTGATCTAATAAAAGTACAGCAGCTTCAGCATTGGTATGAGGCTGGACTAACTCGTGCTGGACAGCTGTGGAAAAAAGGCTCATTGTGACTTTAGAAGAATTTAGATGTGATCTACAAGGTGTTGAAGTCCCCCCCAAGCTTCAGCTGAGAAGTACCTTTAATGATGCCCGTTGGGGAGACTCCCTAAAGCGCACCCTGACACCATTCGAGCAAATATTAAGTACCCCTCAAACAACGAAAGGTCTCGTAGCACGAATATATATAATCTTAATTTCTAGAGGTCACCCCCAGTGCCCGCCATCAGAAGTTAAGTGGGAATCGGAGATGGCAATAGCATCCCAACCAGAGATATGGGGAGGGATATACAAGGCGGTATGGGGTTCATCAATATCCATGCAATATAAAATGCACAACGTAAGGCCGTTGATGAGATGGCACTACACTTCCTCACGCCTATCCAAAATGTTTCCAGGCACATCCCCCTTCTGCTAGAGATGCTGTGGAGAACATTGCGATTACTGGCACCAATGGTGGAAATATGATAGGGTACAGATGTACTGGAAGGACGTTCTGGGATGGATCCAGGCCATTGATGGGTGGTCAGGGAACTATCACCCACACTGGTTCTGTTCGGGGTTGAGTCAGATGGAGAGGAAACGTATGAGTCGCTGACACACATGCCGCGAAATCTGTTATTGGCAGTTATAGTGTGCCTCACCATCAAATGGAAATCATCTGTCCTCCCTTCAAAAAGGGAATGGTTAATTAAAGGACATTCCATCTACGAAATGGAAAGCCTTACAGCTGCGATACACAAATCTCGCAGAAACATTGAGATGATATGGTTGCCCTTCCTAGAGTTGTACACAGCATATTGGGAATTAAGGGATTAACCGAAGACGCCTATTATAGTAAACGATGAACCACGCCAAATGAGCTGCCCCACGAAGCCTGTCACTGATCGATGTTAACAAAGATTACTATTTAATGCAATGCTAATTAGAAGGTATTGACGATGATTGGCGCAGAGTTAAGACTTGATTGGTTCTCTTTTTTGTTTGTTTTTTATCTTTATCTTTGTCCTTCAATTACTGAGCAACGTGAGATGAGCGGAGGGGGAAGTGGGTGAGACGGGAGGGGGGAGGTGGGTGTGACAGGAGGCGGGGTACTCAAAGTACGGATTTGAAATTTGGCCCTTTCTATGCATTAACCAAGTTGTATCCACAATGATATGCCATGAAGAAGTACTGTGAATTGAACATGTACTAATACTGTTTTATTTGAAAAATGTAATAAAAAAATAAAAAATAAAGAAAATATCATATACACTGCCAGATTCTCAGGGGCTTTTTAGAAATAATGTCTAACTATACTACAGCATCCCATCCCTTTTTCTACCTACTTATGGGCTCTGTTGGGACCAGAGACTTTTTGCACAGCCAAAAAGGTATCTTTCCCTTCAAATGTTTTGATTGTGTGGTGAGGTGTGGCAGCGTGGGCATGACTCATCCTGCTGACCCCACCCACCGGCAATACCTGTCTGTCCTTTTCTTTGCCTTGACGGGACTGGGCGCATTTCATGGCACGCTGTAAACATTTTCAATTCTTCGCATCATTTTTCCCTCCTTTTTATAATTTCCCTCGCTTCAACAACATCACCTGTTAATTCTTATATGCCGGGCGTAACTGGATTTTTCGGGAAGCATGCACATTGTGTGGTAAGCATTACACAGTGGCGGATTCACATTGTTTTTGCCTGAAGTGTCTAGGCCTCGACCATATGGAGGTACAATGTAATTCTTGTCATGCTTTTTCGCGCTGCACGTTGCTTCACGAATCCTTTGTTGGGAAGATAGTTTCCAGACGACTCCTTCATGGAATATCACTGATATTGTCAGCAACACAAGCGGTTGCTCACAGATAAGTGTTTCTTCAGTTTCTTCGGCACCCTGTTTTGTTCATCCAGACAGGAGGAACCAAGTTCTTCAGTGATTAGCCGCCATACTACCAGTGCTTGCCCGAGACCTAACAGCTTTCACCACTGCTCAGACTGAGGACCCATCGATGTCTAGAACTGAGTCGGAGGGTCAGTAATCTACTGGGCTCTTTGAGTCTGAGGGTCACCATCCTTTCACTGGGGCTTGCGCTCAGAATTTCTTGTATATCATGGTACACCCGACTGACCCTAAGGGGTCTTTAGCACTGATCTCTGCATTGAGCAAACCTCCTGGTGTCTAAAAAAAAGTGCGTCATGGATCCACCGGTGACTAGGTTCTGAAGCCTAAAACTAAAGTTTCATGGGATTCAGCTCAGATGCGTCACAGCTTCCACAAAATGGCGGCACAATGCTCAGATAAGCACACATATTCCACAGTGACTGCTACATGCAACGTAGAAGCTGTATCGGAAGTGTCATCTCCCGAATCACATTTCTCTGATGTTTTCAGAGGATCTATGCAACAACATCTGCTTCAGGCTTCTCTGCCCCCACTGATAGCAAGCATGCTTTCATAAAGGGGGACTGGTCCTCAATGACCACTTCGTGGGCTACCTCCTATCCTATTTCATCCTCTTCATTGAGGTATGGGGCATCTCCTGTTGGTTCACCACCTACACTACCTCTTCACAGGGAGCTCACATGATATCCTGCCACCACATCGACCTCGACACTGACTTCAGCATTGACATATTTTTTAGAGGACAGAATATTTGACAGATTTCCAAGGCTAATGAGCTTTGACCAATGTTGGATTATTTCAAGAACCTGATCAGAGAGGTTAGGCCGCAACAACCTTTGCAGTCTGAGCTTTCTTTTTCTCCAGCAATGCTGCAATCGCAATCCCTGATAAATTTTGAGCTTTCCATCTTGAGAGCCAGTTGGGGAAGGTGACGTGACGACAGTCAATAATGATGAAGACGACACTGAGGAAGATATGTCGCTGTCAGCAAAGGACTTTAATGGCAGAAAGTGGGTGCAAGAATTTCCTGGCCTTTCCATGCCTGCAAAAGCTTCTGCTGAACCTGGAGTGCTGTCAGGACTGTTATCTCTTCAGAATCAAGACAGTTCAGGGTTTACCTTCCATACCGATGTTGTGGCAGAGGCAAAAAAGTGATGGAAAAACCCACATTTGTTTCATCCTATCAGTAGGAAGGTGGATTCTAGGTGTCGCCAATTGCAATCACTCCTCATGTTTTGACACAAGTCCACAGCCACAGTCTTCTGTGGTGGAATCAGCCACGCTTTTTACAAAATCATCACCCTCACAGGATAAATCTCTGCCGTCACATTTTTTGTTCAGGCCTGCAGTTCCGCAAGCTCATGCTCCAGGTACTATTATCACTCTGAATTTGAAAGCGGCGTGTGAGGGGTCAGAAATGTGAGGCGGGCACAAAAGTTTAGTTTTATCAAAGCTTGTCATTTATTAATCCCTACCTAGCAAATTAAACTAAAGGAGGATGTCCTAAGTTCCAAAAAGTCTCTGACCCTCACACTAATACAAACAGCAAAATAATACAAGCAATATTTGGCAATCTTCCATTCAACACCTCAGTGCACAAGTTCAAACATATAAGTTTCAAAGAATACTCCTTGTGATGAGGGGTTGTGTTCCCTTCCCCTGGCTCAATGCAGGAACACTTGTGGAAATGGTCTGATTCAACACTGGTCTGCTCAGTCCAACACAAAGTTCCTTTTCTCCCAATATGACTTTGTTTTCAATAAAGTAATTGTTTCTTTATAAACACTTGTTCCCAAAAAGCAAAGTTCTTCACAATATCCTTCTTGGTAGAGCAAATGTCTTTCTCATAACACACTTGTTCCAATTCAAAGCAATTGATGTCTTCCACGATATCCTTCTTGATAAGACCAATATCTTTCTCACCAAACAACAGTTCATAAATGCTCTTTTGCATGTTTCTCTGTTCTCTCTGTTCGTCATTCTAAGCTCTCCGCTATACTTATTCTTCCCGATCTATCTGCAGTATTCAATACTGTTGATTACACTTGAATGGTTCCGATCCTATCTTTATCAGCAGTCCTATTCTGAAACTTGGGCTTGACACACCTCTTCCCCACGTCTTCTTCTCTACGGTGTCCACCAAGGATCTGTACTTGGTCCTCTTCTTTCTCTCTCGACACTGCCCCACTCTCTGCTCTTATTTCTTCATTTCATCTGTACACAGATGATAGACAAATCTTTCTCTCTTTTGCACCCTTTGACTCTATTCTGCCCTCCACTGTATCAACTTGCCTTTCTGCTGTCCAGAACTGGTTGTCTTCTCATTTTCTATAACTCAATCCTTCTAGGACTTAGGTTATGTTTCTTCCAACCTCAACTATTCTGTCTAGTCTTCCTCCTCCTTCTCTCTTTGTTCTTCCTTCCTCTATGCTCTTTCCTCTTATGGATGCAATTTGGGGGGTATCTTTGATCCCTCGCTTTCCTTTGAACTGCATATCTCTCCTATTGCTCCCTCCTGCCGCTACGCCTTTTTTAACATCTGTGGTGCTCGCCCCCATCTCTCATTTCATGCTACTAAACTTCTCCTGTTCTGCCTGGTCTTTTCTCGTATCGACTACTGCTCTTCTCTTCTTCTTGGCTTTCCTGCCTCACATCTACTTCCTCTCCGATCTGTTTATAATTCTTCGGTTCGTCTTCTCTTCTCTTCCCTTTACCTTTTTGCTCCTCTATCACATCTTCTTAACTATTTCACTGCTTCCCTTTGAAACACGTCTTCTCTACCATGTACTTTCTATTGTTTTTAAATGTACTCACGGCTTGGCTCATCCTTTTTTTTTTAACTCTTTATTGATTTTTAATAACATTACAAAAAACAAACAAAACATATAACATTTAACCAACAACATAACTGCCCGTATGGCACTTGGCATA
Source organism: Ambystoma mexicanum (assembly GCF_040938575.1). NCBI lineage: Eukaryota > Metazoa > Chordata > Amphibia > Caudata > Ambystomatidae > Ambystoma > Ambystoma mexicanum. Next base: position 1,350,011,317 of record NC_090922.1, on the reverse strand, counting down.
GATGTCCTTTAACGTTTTCGCCTCAGAGTGGGTGGGGGATCAAGTCTTTTGGACCACCTCATTTCTCATGGCCGTTTTAGTGTTTACTTTTCACGCCTTCCCTTTCTGGGGGCTTATTGAATGACTGTCCTTCACTGTTCCTCCCCCCCCCGGATTTTATTCTTCAATGTCTTCTCTTTGTTCAAATAAGTTCTGCATCAGAGAGTTCCATGCCATCATTCTCTGTCCCGTTTCCCCCACTCCTTTCTGTGCCGCCTTTATCCACACTGCTGTCTCTGTCATTGCCCATTTCTTAAAGTCCGCCCACCATAGATCTATTTTTGGGCCCTCCCTTGAGTTCCACGCCATTGCTATCCGCCGTTTAGCTAATATGCATAGTAGGTCGATCATTTTAGCCAGGTGCGCCCTGTGTCTGCCTCCTCTTGGGAAGAGACCCAGCAAGTACAGTTCAGGAATCTCTTCTTGTATTCGGAGTCCACTACTGGCCACTCTCTGACTAATTTCGGCCCAAAAGACCCGTATCACTGGGCCGGTCCAGAACATGTGTATCATGTCTGCTTGCTCTTTCAGGCAACGGGGGCATGTGCGGGGGACTCCCAGCATAATTGCGTTCATTCTCTTAGGCGTGAGGTATTCCCTATGCGTGACGTATAGTTGTGCTTGTCTGAACCGTGCGTTCCTTGATACCTTCTTTGGATATTTCAGCACCCTGGACCATTCCTCATCACCAAGGGGTCTCCCGAGTTCCTCCTCCCAGTTCTCTCTGGTGCGTAGCACTTGCGAATTGTTAGCTTTTAGCATTTGTTCATACAGTCTGGAGGTCGTGTGTCCCCCTTCTGATATGTTGTACCATGCATCCAACTCCCCTTCCATGTCCTCTTGGTCTGGCCACTCTGGCCACCTCTTATTGATTGTTAGTATTATCCTGTTATATAGGATGAATTGACCTTTGTGTATGTCGCAGTCCTCCACCATGTCCTGGAATTCTGCCCACTGCTCGTCTTTCCTCAAATCTCCAATATGTGCTGCACCCTTCGCTTCCCATTGGGATCTGTATATTGCAAGTGTGTTGGGATTTGTGCCTACTAATCCCGCTAGTGGGATCTGAGCTGAACAAGGGTCCTTGATCTTCTGTAGTCTCCACGCCCTCGCCCACAATGCCATTGCGAGCTTCAGCATGTTTGGTAGGGTCTTGAGCAGGGATTTGTCGAGCCATGGGACTTCACGTAGATAGTAGGATTTCAGTGCTGGTTGGAGAAGTGTTTTATCTATTGATTCGTCTTCTCCCAGCCATTTGATCACAAATTGCAGTTGCCCTGCTAAATAGTACTTTTCAAAATCGGGCAGCCTGATGCCCCCCTCCTCGTACTCTCTCTGTAAGGTTGTCATGGCGATTTTGCACCTCCCCCCTCCCCACAGGAACCCCAGTGTTATTGTGTTCAGTTTCTTAAAGAAGGCTCTGGGTATGGCGTGCGGAATGTTTGTGAAGTAATATAGCAATCTTGGAAGTACCACCATTTTCAGAATGGCCGCTCTACCCATCATCCCCAGTGGGAGTGTCCCCCAAAAGCCCATGACCTTTTGTATTTTATCTAGGGCTGCTAGTGTGTTGCATTCATGTGACTCTACAGTGTTGTGGTGTATTTCGATTCCTAGATACCGGAAGGAGTGCGGCGCCCACGCCAGACCCATGTCTGGGAGTTCATCCCGGGGCACTTGTTTTAATTCGGCCAGGGGGAAGAGGACAGATTTCTCTTTATTGATGGCAATCCCTGAGAGTCTAGTGTAGGCTTCCGCCGCCTCTAAGAGGCAGGGTAGGTTGACGCGCGGATTGTCCACGAAGAGGAGGATATCGTCTGCATACAGTGAGACCTGGTGTACCACTCCATCTATATCTATTCCTGTGTTCTCGTATTCTGCCCTGAGAAACACAGCCCATGGCTCCAGGGCCAATATGTATAACATCGGTGATAGAGGGCAGCCCTGCTTGGTTCCCCTGTATATTCTCCATGCTTTTGAGATCTGTCTCCCTGTTTTCACTCTTGCCCTGGGATCTTTGTATAGCAATCTAATCCATCTAAGAAACCCTTCTCCCATGCCAAAGTGGGCCAATACACTCAGCAGCCTCTTCCAGCTAACTGAATCGAATGCTTTGACGGCGTCTAATGACACTACCGCACATTCGCCCTGTCTCCGGTTTGTCTGTTCTATCACATAATGTAGTCTGCGGAGGTTCCATGATGTGTTGCGCCCTGGGACATAGCCCGTTTGGTCTGAATTGATCAGTGTGGGTATCACTAATTTCAGGCGGTTCGCTAAGACCGCTGTGAGTATCTTGACGTCTTGGTTGATAAGGGAAATTGGTCTATATGACGCACACTCCCATGGGGGTTTTCCGGGCTTGAGAATCAGCACAATTGTCGTTTCCGACATGCTGTCTGGCAGTTGCGATTCCTCATATGCTTCCTGGTATGTTTCTAACAACTTCGGGGCGATAGTGCTCTTGTATGTCTTATAAAACTCCCCCAGAAGTCCATTGGAGCCCGGGGATTTGCCTGAAGGGAGCTCGGAGATCACCGTCTCTATTTCTTCTACTGTAATGGGAGCATCTAATAGTTGGGCTTGTTCTGCCGTTAGTTTCGGTAATCTTATCTCCGCTAGGGCATCCAGAATGTCTTCCGGTTCCACTTCCGGGTTAGGGGGGTAAAGTTTCTTGTAGAAATCAGCGAATAGGGTGTTTATGTGTTCGTGGTTCCTGACCTCTGCCCCCGTTTCGTCTATTAGTACTGCTATGGGGTCTTTTTTGTTTTCTTGCTTAGTGAGAATGTTAGGAGCCTGCTCGGTTTGTCTCCCTCTGCGTGCAGCCTCTGTAAGTATTTCCCGTAATTTAGCTTCCCCAGTTTCTCCCAGAGTTCCATACATCTTGTCCTTAGCGCTAGGAGTTCCCAGGGTTCTTCACCCGCACTTTCTGCCCTTCTTTCCTCCTCCTTAATTTCTCTTTCTAGTTTGTCCAGTTCTCTCATAATGGCTACTTTCAGCCCTCCTGAATTCCCAATCGCCGCCTCCCTTATCACCACCTTAAACGCGTCCCAGAACGTGGCACTACTTCCCACACTCCCCTCGTTGTGTTCGAAGTAGTCATCTATCACGATTTGCAAATGTTCCTCCAGTTCGCTGTCCCCCAGTGCCTCCTCTCGGAGACTCCATGTCGGTATTGGGGTTCTCCTATGGGAATACGCCCATGTTGCTAGTATCGGGGCGTGGTCTGAGAGTGTGCGTGCCTTAATGTCAATGCCTGTAAATTCTATTAGAGATTCGGCACCCGTAAATAGGTAATCTATTCGTGTGAATATTCCGTGGGGTGCCCTATAGTGTGTGTACCCCCTCCCACCTCCGTGTACCTGTCTCCAGACGTCCACCAGCTGCAGTGTGTTTCTGAAGAATTCCGTTGCATCGTGGTTCGGAGCGTAGGTATTGATCAAGCATACCTCTTTATTTTCTAGCGTACCATGCACTAGCACAAGTCTTCCCTCGGTGTCACTTTCTTGTTTTATTAGCTGGAACGGTACTCCTGGCGCAATCCATATTAGTGCTCCCCTTGCATAGTTCGAATACGTGGTGCTATAAACTTGTCCTCCCCATTTCTTGCTCATTTTGGCTTGTTTTTCTGATGTCAAGTGCGTCTCCTGGAGCATTGCTATTTTGACTTTCAGTCAGTTTAACCAGGCGTACACTCTGAGTCTTGAGGCCTCGCACATTCCAGGTTGCTATTGTTATCTTGTCTGGCTCCATGTGTGCTGCGCTTGTTTCGGCTCTGTCGTCCCATAGCCTTCGTTTTGTGCACTGCTCTGCTTATCTTTCTTCCTTCTAGATCTCGGGGTCTTCCTCTCTTCTCCAGGGCCACCCCGCCTTTGCATCCGTCGTAACTTCCCTTCATTTGTTGCTGTGTGTCTTCTTGTTCCCCACCCTCTCGGGCTATTCTGTGGTCTCTGAAATTGTCTCTCCGATCTGTAGTGCCATGTGCCAGTCGGCCATACTTACTGCTAACCAATACATAAACCATAACCTTTAAACTAACGCCCAGCCACCCTACCCCTGCTCGGGCTTCGCCGCTTCTCTCGCTCTGTCCACCGAGGTGGGGCTGGCTTGCCGCAGCGTGATGCTTCCAAACTAGCATCCTAACTTGTTGAACTTTCTTCTTCAGGGGGGTGGTTTCTTGTGCGATTCTGCTGGAATGGGGCAAGTCGCTCCTCCGTCTTATGCATCTGGCACGGTCATGTTTCTATATGTTGACGTCTTATTCTTTGGGCTAACGCTTCTTTTGTTTTCAGCGAGGCTGATTCTCGTTGTTATTTCGGTTCCTTCGACTTTGCTGGGGGAAGCCCTGCTGATCCATCCATGTTTGGACCTCTTCGGTCGAGTCGAAGAAACGTGATTTCCCTTGGTGTATTACTTTAAGTTTGGCTGGGTATAGGAGCATGTATCTTACTCCAGCTGTTCTGAGGCGCTCTTTAGTTGGGACAAATTTTGCCCTTTGCTTTTGAACCATCGCTGTATAGTCTGGGTAGATTGTGATCTTGGAGGAGCCCTTCTCAATCACTCCCCCCTCTCTTGGGAATGATAATATTTTCTCTCTGTCCTTGAAATTCATAATCCTGGCAATCATCGCTCTTGGAGGGGCACCGGGTTGCGGTCTTTTGGTCAATGCCCTGTGTGCCCTCTCCACTGTGAAGCCCTGGGACAGTTTTCCGGCACCAATCTCTTGGAGTAGCATAGTCTCAACATATTCTGTGGGGTCTCTACCCTCTTCTCCCTCCGGAAGTCCGAGTATACGGATATTATTCCTGCGTGCCCTTCCTTCTGCATCTTCTGCCCTTTGTTCGAGGATCTTGATCTTCTGTATTACCTCCGACATTTGCGTTTGTGCGACTGCAACGTCTGTGGTGTTTTGTTGCACTTGCTGTTCTGTTGTCGTTACCCTATCCATCAGATTTCTGGCGTCCTGGCGGAGAAGGCCTACATCTACCATGACGGTGTCGAGTTTGTTTTCTAAAGACACCTTGAGGGCGCCTATTGCTGTGTCCATTTTGGCCTCGAGGGATGTTTGAAGGGCCGCTGTGGCTTCTAGGATCGGTCTATCATTTGTGTCTCCCAGCCGTTGTATTGTGCTTGAGGAGGCCATTGCTGCGTCGGGCTGAACAGATTGCGTTTTCCCGGGGGTTTTGGTGAAGGTTTCGATGCTGGTTTGCTTTGATTTACTTTCCGTTTTCCGGTTCGACATTTTCTTTGGGGTCCATTAGAATGCTGCGTAGTAGTCAATGGATCCAGGTCCGGTCCGCTGTCAGTTGATAGGTGTCCCGGGCTTGTTTCCCAGGTCTCCGGGCGTGGGTTTTGTCGTTTGTGTAGCCAATGTACTTTCCTCCTTCTCCAAGTTAACGCCTCACCTTGTGATCCGCGCAGTGCGCGCCTCCTATTTGTAGCGGGTCTCCGGGCTATGGGGTCCTTGTTTATCCTGCTGTTGTATTCGTCCCGACTCGGGTGGCTCTTGTGGTTTCAGAGAGGCGGTCGCGGCCGGTGCGCTGCGCTCCCGTGTCGGGTCGGGGCTCAGGTGGCGTTTCCCCCCACTGGGCTTCCTCGGCATCATATTCCTGCGATGTCCTTGTCCTCGCTCCTTGGTCTGCCTCCTGGGTCGCCCTGGTTCGGCTCCACCGCCTCTCTGGGGGCCCCCGCTGTTATGGGCATTGTTTCCCTCCCTGGTCGGTCGTGCAGCACCTGTGGACTTTTTCCTTTCGGGTTGTGGAGCTCCGACATTCTTTCTCGGCTGCTCAGGTCCTCGCGCCCGCCATTTTGTTTTTCGCAGGTGGCGCCTACTTTTGCTTTTTTCCCCGCGATCCTTACTCCGTTTTTCCTCGGGAGAATCAGCAAGTGTTCTGCTACTTTTCCGATGTCCGTATTTGTTAGTCTGGGCTCTTTACCAGTCGTTTTGTGCCCGTGTGGTTAGAATCTCTGCAGGATCTCGGCGGAGCTCTGCGATCGTGCCTCCTACAGCATGGCCGCCTCGGCTTGGCTCATCGTTATCTTTCTTCACTAGTCTCGTTCTATTCTTGCTCTTGGACTCTCTGATCACAGAATCTGCTTCTTCTCACTGTCCCCAAACCCCCCTTTGCTTCTTCCTGTTTTTGTCATCTGCTGCCTGCTTCTCCGGAGAAGTCTTTCTACTATTCCTACTGTTTTGACAGTTGGACTTGGCTAAAAACCCTCTCATCGCGCGGAGTAGCTGCAGAGTAGCAGTCTCTGCAGTACCCTCTACGTGTGCCTTTTGTCTCCTGCTGCCTACTCCTTTGGAGAAGTATTTCTACTATTCCTACTGGTTTGAGGATTGGACTTGGCTAAAAACCCTCTCATCCCGCAGAGCGGCCGCAGAGTAGCTGCAGAGTAGCAGTCTCTGCAGTACCCTCTACGTGTGCCTTTTGTCTCCTGCTGCCTGCTCCTCCAAGTCTTTCTACTATTCCTACTGTTTTGAGGATTGGACTTGTTTAAAAACCCTCTCATCCCGCGGAGCGGCCACGGAGTAGCTGCAGAGTAGCAGTCTCTGCAGTACCCTCTACGTGTGCCTTTTGTCTTCTGCTGCCTGCTCCTCTGGAGACGTCTTTCTACTATTCCTACTGTTTTGAGGGTTGGACTTGGCTATAAACCCTCTCATCCCGCGGAGCAGATGCAGAGTAGCTGCAGAGTAGCAGTTTCTGCAGTACCCTCTATGTGTGCCTTTTGTCTCCTGCTGCCTGCTCCTCTGGAGGAGTCTTTCTACTATTCCTACTGTTTTGAGGGTTGGACTTGGCTAAAAACCCTCTCATTCCGCGGAGCGGCCACGGAGTAGCTGCAGATTAGCAGTCTCTACAGTACCCTCTACGTGTGCCTTTTGTCTCCTGCTGCCTGCTCCTCTGGAGAAGTCTTTCTACTATTCCTACTGTTTTGAGGGTTGGACTTGGCTAAAAACCCTCTCATCCTGCGGAGCGGCCGCGTAGTAGCTGCAGAGTAGCAGTCCCTGCAGTACCCTCTACGTGTGCCTTTGTCTCCTGCTGCCTGCTCCTCTGGAGAAGTCTTTCTACTATTCCTACTGTTTTGAGGGTTGGACTTGGCTAAAAACCCTCTAATCCCGTGGAGCGGCCCTGGAGTAGCTGCAGAGTAGCAGTCTCTGCAGTACCTTATACGTGTGCCTTTTGTCACCTGCTGCCTGCTCCTCTGTAGAAGTCTTTTTACTATTCCTACTGTTTTCAGGGTTGGACTGGGCTAAACACCCTCTCATCCCACAGAGCAGCCGCGGAGTAGCTGCAGAGTAGCAGTCTCTGCAGTACCCTCTATGTGTGCCTTTTGTCTCCTGCTGCCTGCTCCTCTGGAGAAGTCTTTCTACTATTCCTACTGTTTTGAGGGTTGGACTTAGCTAAAAACCCTCTCATACAGCGGAGTAGCTGCAGAGTAACAGTCTCTGCAGTACCCTTTATGTGTGCCTTTTGTCTCCTGCTGCCTGCTCCTCTGGAGAAGTCTTTCTACTATTCCTACTGTTTTGAGGGTTGGACTTGGCTAAAAACCCTCTCATTCCGCGGAGCAGCCGCGGAGTAGCTGCAGAGTAGCAGTCTCTGCAGTACCCTCTATGTGTGCCTTTTGTCTCCTGCTGCCTGCTCCTCTGGAGAAGTCTTTCTACTATTCCTACTGTTTTGAGGGTTGGACTTAGCTAAAAACCCTCTCATACCGTGGAGCAGCTGCAGAGTAACAGTCTCTGCAGTACCCTTTATGTGTGCCTTTTGTCTCCTGCTGCCTGCTCCTCTGGAGGAGTCTTTCTACTATTCCTACTGTTTTGAGGGTTGGACTTGACTAAAAACCCTCTCATTCCGTGGTAGCGGCCACGGAGTAGCTGCAGATTAGCAGTCTCTACAGTACCCTCTACGTGTGCCTTTTGTCTCCTGCTGCCTGCTCCTCTGGAGAAGTCTTTCTACTATTCCTACGGTTTTGAGGGTTGGACTTGGCTAAAAACCCTTTCATCCCACCGGGCGGCCGCAGAGTAGCTGCAGGGTAGCAGCCTCTGCAGTCTACGGCAGCGCAGGCCGCCCACATCGCGATGGTGTTGCCGACTTACTTGGGCACCTCAAGTCCTCCTCTGGAAGAAGAGGGTCGGCGTCTGAGGAGTTCACGCAATCGGCGTGATGAGAAAATGGTGTCTATTCCTGCCAGCGGGTTCCCGCCCCCCCCTTAGCCTGGGAGAGGGGGGCGGTGTCCTGCTGGAGGCAGATGCGGCGCCCTCCGCCTTGGAATTTGATGCATCAGAAGAAGCGCGAGCGCTGCCGTTGCATTGGACACCTGTCAACAACCTCGGCTGGCCCGGCTAGGCCCCTCTGACAAGCCACAACCGACCAAGCAAAGCCGCAACTATACCCACCTTGCCTGCTATCCCCGCCGCCGCTGCTTTCTCTGCTGCTTCTTCCCCTCTCCCCTTGTCGCAGTTGGTGGGGTTGGCCCGGCCCTTGGATGAGAGGCTGTGCCGGCCAGTCCAGGCGAGGAGGGGGTCGGCGGGGGAGACGGCGGGCGAGTTGGTGCGACCTGAATCAAACGGTCCCCTGGTGCACCAAAAAGAGGCGGATTCATCCATCCAACGTGAGGCGGGGCCGAGCGTGGCCCAGGTGACTTCTCCACTATGGTCCTTCGATCGGAGGATGGCCGCTAGCTCGGGGGAGGAGACCGTGCCCCCAGAGCCTCTCCTATCATATTTAAAACGGCTAGTGGTACCAATCCAAATTTATGCAAACCTGCAAGAAAGTGGTCTCCTTAGTCCCACTTGCGAGCTGGATCAATTTGATTCTGATGTCTTGGTGCACACTGACACTGGTAATGAGAAACATAACTTGGGGGGAGGGCCCCTCGAAGAGCCCATCCACGACAAATACGAACCTGCCGCTTCGAAAAAACCTCTATGTTTATCTGCAAACGAACGGTTGCAGAAACAAAATAAAGCCCCAGCACGGTGCAAGCGCAGAGCCCATCTAAGACAAAAATCAGGGAAAAAAACAGCTCTATGCATGATCCCAAGAAGACCGGATCTCTGCGTAAATCAGAAGAAGGAAAAAATGCTGACCATAATCTTTGGTGAACATCTCCAAATATTCAAAAAGAAAGCTCACAAAAATGGATGAACTTTCAGACGCTGAAATCCTGAGTGTGGTCCAAGATCAGACCCCTCTAACGCAACGTAAGACAGTCGACATCCCAGAGTGTCAATGAAACGCCCACCGCGGTCTAGACTTAGACTCTCCTTCGATTAGGTGACATTTTGGATCACCTCGCCCTACTCCTAAAGCCCCCAAGCTGGTCGAAAAAACCTTATTGTCGGCTGAGGGAGAAATGGGTGAACAAAACAAGCTGGGGGGGGGGGCTCTACAGATTCTAGCCCTGGGGAAATCATCACAAGATGCTTCCCCCCGAATCCATCCACCTAACGTGCCTGTCCCCCGGCTGGCCTCCTTTCCGGCAATCGCCAGCCCAGGGGTTGGTGGGGAGGTCAAATTGACGGGGACCGGGCCGGGTGCTGAAGACTTAAGAAGGTATCTTCACTCAGAGCCATCTTCCAAGGAAACAGCAAATGAAATCAGGGACTCCCTGTCACCGGCACTTATGCAACCTGAAAAGAGAAACTTAGACTCACGGATTGCAGAATCCCCACCTTTGGCAAATCTGTTAGGGCATTCCCCCACCTTGCGGAGAGAAACTTAAGATGCCATTCATCGACCAGTGGATTACCTAGCAGCAACACTGCTCTGGGGCTGGGCCATTCCCGGTACCGAGGACCCCTAGGACTTCTCTGCTGCACCACTCTCCCCCCAGAAACAGACGTTTAAGCGAGTTACCATTCAGCACATCGAAAGACTCGTCGTCTAGGAAATCAGATCTTCTCTCTGTGATGTCGGCGGTAACAATCACCCCAGCCCCTTTTTGTAAGCTGTACGAGTCCCTCAACGACACTCTGAAGGACCACACATCCATTTCAGCTATGATGCACAGCAAACTAATATATCTAGAAGGGTACATAAACACCATGGATAAACGTTTGGAAAAGGAAGGGAGATGTGCTCAAGCCTTTCCCAAAGAGAACACCCAAGAAGAAGCAGCGAACTCTGAGAGCACTGGGAACAAAAAATGCCTTATAACCCATGAAACAAGCACTCAGACTCCCAGGGAACAAGAGGTTCAGCTCCAGGGCGAGCAGCCAAATAAAAGAAAAGACAACTCGAAAAGGCCCCTCGTTTAAAAAAAAAAGATCCAGCGGGAGGTCGCACCATCGGGCCGATTAACGATGATGTTATCCTTATCCTGCCATCCCTGTCCGAAACACACAGCTTGTGCTTGGTTCCTAAAGAACTTATCAATAAAGACGTTGCTATCTTTGATGCTACGAAATCCAAAGATCCGACAGAAAACTCCCAGCCCCCTCTTCCAGATGAGGAGCACCCCAGTACGGAAGGGGGGCTAAAAATCTGGCTACCATCCTCAAAACCAATACAAAGAACACCAGGCCCTGGCCACATTTCAGACAAGGGAGAGACTCTAAATGCCCCAAAAGACTGTGAGAAAAAGAAGTGCCCTCCACAATCTCCAAGAACTTCCCACTCCGAGGAAGAGGAGCAAGACCTACAAATGGAGGTTGAAGATGGAGGAGATATCGAACAGGGTGAAGAATCTCCTAGACTTTCCAGAACCATCTCCACTGCCAATTGCAGGTCCGAAGCGGCAATGCAATTCCAGACTCTGGAGGACCACTGTAAAAAATGAATCTCTAAACCTACCTGGGGCCTGGCAGAGAAGCGGGTGATCCCTCGACGCAACTCGAAAAGGAAAAGGCCAGAAGTAAGGAACTCGTCCTCAAGGCTTGCTCTTTGTATTTATTTGTATTTATTTATTTATATTGCGCAGCCTGCCCAAAGGCATCAGGGCGCATGTTTAGAAGGGTTACATAAGTTTACAGAAATATCGATTACAAATTGCATAGTAAAATAAGCATACATAGAAAGTCGTCACAATAAATACAGCAGTGGATGGGGTTGTAGAGCATGTAGTGGATGATTACCACATGGTGGACAGCTCTTCGTCTTGCTCATAGAGCCATTGCTTTGTTCTGTGTTTGAAGGATTGGAGGGAGGGGACGTTCCTGAGGTCATTGGGAAGTGAGTTCCAGAGCTTAGCGGCCAATACCGGGAAGCTTGAGCCTCTGGCAGTCTGTAGTTTAAAGCAGGGAATAATGAGTGTATGTGCTTGCGCAGCTCTTAGTGGTCTGTGGGCTGTATGCTGTGTAAAGCGCTCTGACAAGTAGGCTGGTGCTGCGTTGTTCTGTGCTTTGTAACTTAAGATAAGAGTTTTGAAGGCAATACGCTGTGGGATAGAGAGCCATCGCAAGTTCCGTCTCGTGGATGAGATGTGGGTGCGCCTAGGAATGTTGAGAGCAGCCCTAATGGCGTTATTCTGGGTTACCTGAAGTTTGTCGATGTTTCTTTGATTAGTTCCGAGGTACAGGGCATTACAGTAATCAATTTTGGATAAAATAAGGGTTCTGGCAAGGATCAGGCAGTTGTCCAGAGTTAAGAAAGGACGGCAGGCAGTGATTAGTTTGCACGTGTAAGCCGATGCTGAAGCTACTGAGTTAGTTTGTCTGGTGAGCGAGAGGGTGGAGTCTAAGTAGATTCCAAGTGTTTTAGTAACGTTGGAGACCTTAATAATGTTGCCATCAATGTTGAATGCGTCATATTTGCTGCCAAGTTTTGCAAGTTTAGCTTGGGACCCTAAGATGAGTAGCTCAGTCTTCTCGTCGTTGAGGCAGAGACCGTGGTGGGCCATCCATGCCTGGATGATGGAGTAAACTGCATTGAGAGCTTTGACGTCAGTTGCGTAGTCACCCGTTATAGGGATGAGTATCTGGGTGTCATCCGCATAATTTGTATAGGTGACACCCAGATGGTCAAGAATATCAAAGAGTGGTTTTGTAAAGACATTATAAAGCGTGGGTGATACGCATGAGCCTTGTGGGACACCGCAAGGAACATGTGCTGGGTCAGCTGCGGCATGAGATGAGAAGACTCTCATGGATCTGTTTGCAAGGAATGAACTGATCCAGGAAGTAGCTGCATCAGAAAAATGGGCAGCCGTTATAAGGTGCTGGCAAAGGATTTGGTGGTCTACCAGATCAAAAGCGGCTGATAAATCTAGGAGGAGTAGGAGCGCTTGTTTGCCCTTGTCTTTCAGGTCCTCAATTTGTGTTTTTAGGTCTATAAGAGCGGTCTCTGTGCCATGTCTCGGCCGAAAACCGGATTGCCTAAGTCCTAGTAGGTTGTTCTTGTCAAGATAGCTTTGAATTTGGATGTATGCCGCCCGGTCCAAGATTTTTAGAAGGTATGGTACCGTGGTGATGGGCCTATAGTTGGTAGGAATGTTAGGGTCTAGGTTAGGTTTTTTGATTAGGGGGATTACCCAAGCATCCTTGAGGTTATCTGGTACTATACCAGATTTAAAGGAGGAATTGATAAGGGTGGTGATAAAGGGGGCGAGCTCAAGTGCTGCTTCCTGTACGATCGGAGCTGGGCAGGCATCGCCTTGACAATTAGATGGCTTTAACTTCTTGATGATAATTTCCACTTCCTTAATGGTTAGGGGAGAGAAACTGAAAGGTTTGAGGTGGTGATTGTGGGAGGAGAGATTGGCGGGTTGGGAGTTACCTACTGAGTCAAGGAGATAGTTTTTTTTTGTGTTGATTTTGGTTTGGAGAGTGGTGATTTTGTTGAGTAAAGCTTTTTGAATGTTGGCGCACCATTCGGTGTCCGGGGTGCAGGTGTCAAAGGGAGCAGCTGGGGACTCTAATTCCTTAAGAATTTTAAAGAGTTCCTTGGTATTGGAATGAGCCTGCATGATTCTATTGTTGTAAACTTCTTTTTTTGCTGCTAGTATGGCTTCTTTATACGAGAGGGTGATGGTTAGAAGGTTGATTTTATTTGCTGGTGTGGGTGAATTTCTCCAGAGGGTCTCGGCTTTACGCTTGTCTTTCCTAAGTTCACGTAGGTGTGGGGTGAACCAGGAGTTGAGGTGGTTGCGTGGTTTTTCTTTGCGCTGTTTAAGAGGTGCAATGGTGTCCAGTGCTTTTAACATAGCACGATTGTAGGTGTCCACAAGGACGGTAGGGTCCGCACAGGTTGTGGAGACAGAGTTTAAGAGTGGGAGGATGAGTGGGAGTAGTTTCTCAGTTGTAATATCCTTCTTGTTGCGAGTAAGTGTGGGTGGCACAGTACAAGGCTTGTGCAAAGGTGGGCAAGAATTGAGGGAGAATGTTATTTTGTGATGGTCAGACCAAGCACATGGTAGCACAGAGGTTATGTTTAGTGCGCAGTTCAAGTCTGAGACCCAGTCTAATGTGCGGCCTTTGATATGGGTGGGTACCTTGACATGCTGGGTTAGGCCAAAGTCGGATAGAACGTTGGCAAGGTCACAGGCTTTAGTGTCGTTTGTGTCCAGATATCCTAGGTTAAGGTCTCCAAGTAGGATAATTTGGGATTTAGGCTTGGTGCTAGAGGCTAGGATGGAAGAGATGTCTTCTATGAATGTGGACGTGGGACCAGGTGGCCGATAGATGAGGTACACAAGGGCGGTATGATTGGGTGAGATTGGGAGTTTAATTGTGAGTAGTTCAGCAGATGGCAGCAGGTGATTGTTAGCAACTCTTAGATTGAGAGAGCTCTTAAATATAAATGCTAAACCACCTCCTTTGGATTGATTGTTGTCCCTATCGCATCTAATGATAGAGTAGTTATCTGGTATGGCAAGGGATAGGGCGGGGCCAGACGCTGCATGTAACCAGGTTTCTGTGATGCTCTATCCCCTGGAAGACACTTGGTAAACTGGAATCTCTCGCCCGGACGTGACCTACAGAGAGAGAAAATCTGTGGTCGATCTACCTCCGGCTCTCAGTGCTCCCGGTCCACTGCTCACCAGCACAGAAATCACTATGCTAAAACGAGTACCCATCATCTAAGGTCCAAACCAAATTACAAAAAATCCAGCAGGAGCAATCGAGTCAAAACAAAATGGACCTTCAAGCTGGAACAGCTCCTCCACAATCGGCAATATCTTATCCTGAATAGGAGATCAGTTCTCAACCTGTTCCAATGCATCCCAAACTTGCGCTTGTTGAGAACAGAGGACCTTAACCGTGTTGAACCGGTTCACAAGGGATCCAAAGCGACTGCATATCGTCACATAACTTCTCCAGTCGTGAAAGCTATGATTGGAGACGCTGTGGAAAACTTCTTGAGACTGGGGTTTGACCTGCTGAAAATAGCAGATAGAGGATCCTCACCACCCTCGGCAGACTGCCCAAAGGATGCAAGCCAAAGATTAGAAGTGAGCCCGGAAATACCTAAACGGCACATAAACATAGAAAACAGCCATCACAAACCCATGTCAAGGAAAGAAGAATTAGTCAACATACAGAAAGAACAAACCGAAAGGGCTGACCATGCTTTACCGAGGCAAAAAACAAACAGTTTGCGACTGGGCCCTCGCCCCTCAATCAGCAAACAACCTTTGGCTGGCCCTAGGACGGCTGAGAGCACAACCTAAAGACACCCTATGGATAGGCAAATTCCCGCTGCGGCACCAAGAGAAGATTCAAAGGACCATAGCCCAAGTCCCCCAAAGCGACCGGGCTCCAATTCAAGAAAACCTAAAGCACGCACCTCTTCAACAACTCTGGTCCTGGCTCCGGAAAGCTCTAACTGCAAACTGGAGGAAAGTAGCAATATGACTGGCCTCTCCTCCTGTTTCGAACGGAGGAAGTCAAAAAATGACAAAGTCCATTGGACAGGGTGTTGAGGCTAAGGTCTTAGAACATGCAGGGCTTCCGCCCTCTGATGACAGAGGGCGGTATAAACTTGGGCACTTTTGACATATTGTGCCAATAGGAGTCTTGGATGATGGAAAAGCCTTCCATGGACGGCTACGATTTAACTTTTGTTCCTGCAATAAAAGGGGCTCTGGGCCGCCCATCCTCAGGTCTTATTTCAGCGATACGCTCAGGTAGCAGTCTGCACCTACAAGAAACACTAACCACCAATCCATATCTACTGGTTATTTTAGTGCGATGGGATCAAAGTATGGGCGCGTCGGAAAAGGTGCTATCAACTCACATGATCATCATGAATACATATTGGAACCCGCAAGTCATGGACAATAAGAGCTTCCTATCTATGAGTGAAAAGGCTATTGATGAAGCTTACATTGAACATCAGGTCTCCTATGTGATTATCTGTGGGGATCTAAATGCAACTTGCCCCAACCAGGAAGATATGGCAAAGCAGAGTTCTCCTAAATCACAAGGGGAAGAGAGAGGGGATAAGTGCATTGACCTTATGTCCTCGAGAGACCGTCTGAACGTGGGTGATCTATTTTCACAAGTGGTACGGGTCCCAACGTGGGAAAGAGATAAATTCCATGCAAACATCGACTACATCTTTGCAACGAGAGCGCTAGCACGTCAAACACTCTCGTTTGAGGTCATTAAGACAAACGCAAGCAACCGCAATCTCTTGTCTCTCACATGGAAATCCTGTTCAATCCAGAATTTTCAAAAGAGAAATCAAATAGAATGCAATTCCCAAAAAACCTGCCTTAAACTGACTGTTCGAAGTATTACAGATCTTACAAATAATTATATCAAAGGGCCAGATGACAATTACGCCACAGGCAACTTAACAGCTCCTGATTACCAAGCACTCCTCGTTGCTTACAAGACCAACGGCAACAAATCAAAGATTTCCTTAAATCCCTGCAATCATACCTACAGTAGGATCCTTGTAGAAAAAAGAGGGGAACTCCGGAAACTTAAGCGCATGGCCCAAAAACAACATTCCACATTAAACATGGAGCGTTTGCTTACAGCCATAAAGACATACAAATCGTGGGTTAAAAGCCATCGCCTGTTATTATACCAACAGGAAATGTTAAGAAAGGTGAGTGGCCACAAACCATGAGAATTTTGGGCCTTAATTAGATCTGTGGACTCCCCAGTGGAGAAGGGCATGTTGAACAACATTGGTGAGGAGTCGTGGGAGAAGTTCTTTAAAACACTCTTCCAAAGGTCCTCAGCCTGCACCCTTGCTGAGCCGGCAGACCCAACTGAACAATGGGCCGACTTAGGAGATAAAGGGCCTCATTACGACCCTGGCGGAAGACCATGGTGCTATTAGCAGCATGGTCCATGCCGGTAAGTTACCGACTCCGCCATGGAGAAAGGGGGAATTACCACCCCATTACAAGGTTGGCGGGGCGGTAATTCCCCCTTCCTCCATGGCCCTTCCCCATTCCCATTTTTGCCCCATAGGGCACAATGGGAATGGGGAAGGCGCTAAGTACGGCACCGTACTTAGCACCAAGGTCCCTTTGCGGGTCCCTACTTTAACGGCTGGTAAAACCAGCCGTTAAGGGTGGGTCCCGCAAAGGGACCTCGTAATTAGGCGCTAATAGGTTAACGGCGCTGCAGCCTTTTACGGCGCCGTTAACCCATTAGCGTCTGGGTCGTAATGAGGCCCAAAGACAAAATAACAGACATCGGGCCTCATTACGACCCAGGCGGTAAGTTACCGCCTGGGTCGTACCTTTACCACCATGGCGTAAACTACGTTTACGCCATGGTGGTTGGCGGACTTACCGCCCCATTCCGAGGTTGGCGGGGCGGTAAGTCCCCATTAACCCATTTACCCTTCCCCATTCCCATTTTTGCCCCATAGGGCATAATGGGAGTGGGGAAGGCGTTAATTACGCCACCGTAAATTACGGTGGCGTAATTAACAACAAGGTCCCTTAGCGCCATGGATTTTAACGCCTGCTAAAAGCAGGTGTTAAATCCTCCATGGCGCTAAGGGACCTCGGAATCAGGCGGTAAGGGTCGGCGCTGTTTACGCCGCCGTAAACCCCTTACCGCCTGGGTCGTAATGAGGCCCATCATCCGCAAGTTGAAACCATCAAGAGCCCCAGAACCGGATGGCATAACAAATAGCGACCTCAAAAAGTACCCGGAAGAATGGGCCGCCTTTATCAGAGCGGTCTTTTACGAGCTGTATGGAGGTGAGGGCTATACCAAAATCTTGGACCTCATATATCGTTGTCCCTATATTCAAAAAGGGATGCGAAGAGGATCCGAGAAACTATCGCCCCATTGCGCTACTAGATGTAATCAGCAAGGTTTTTGGTGCACTGCTTTTGAAACACTTTCAGCTCTGGGCTAGTACTGCACCGTGCGCAGACCCCTTTCGAACAGAATTCACGAAAAACATTGGGACAAGTGCTAACATCATGTTTATGAGTGCTCTGAAGAGCAAGATCCTAGCAGGGGCCCCTCGAGTCTTTGTGGCCTTTATTAACCTGGTTCAAGCCTTTGACCAGGTCAATCGTGAAAGACTATGGGGTAAAATAAGAGTGTTGTAATGTCCACCTGCAATCTTACAACAGATCTGCACACTACACGATAATACCAAAATGAGGATACGCTTGAGCCAACAGGGCTTTGGCGCCAGCTCTTTTCATCGCATACATGGGCGACTACAAAGACTCAGAGGTAGATATAAGATCTTTCCCTCCCACAATGGGCATGATAAAAAGCATTCGCCTTTTTTATGCAGATGATATGATATTAATGGACCATACACCAATCGGCCCTTTAGTGCCAACTTGACAACCTGGCACGCTACATACGCTCCAATAACCTGGAAATTAACATAGGCAAAACGAAGATCATGTCCATGGAAAAATCTCAACAAAAAAAAAGAAAGACTGAAATGGTTCCTAGAAGGCACCGAAATAGAAAAGGTCCACAAATTCAAATACCTCGGCGTGACCCTCGACTCCTTAAAAACAAATATGGTGATGCAACAAGCCCTTTTTGACAAAATAAGAAAGCTGACTGCACAAGCGAGAGCAATGTACAAAAAATGTTGACGCTTCTCCCTAGTCCCAGTGATTAGATTCTATAGATCTAAGGTGGTCCCAACCATAACATATGGCATGAAAGTCATGCCCCAAACATTGGAAAAAATAGGGCTCCGGTTAGAAGGGTACTTCTGGAGGACCGTGCTAAACTTACCGAAATCGGCATCTGTGGTACTAATTAGACGCAAACTAAGCCTCTTCTCTCTTCAAGCCTCAATCGAAAGGAACAGCATGATGCTATACAGGAAAGCCTTGCTGAACAACTGTCCCTGCATACTTAGCTTGATTAGAACAGAAACAACAGGGAACAGATGCAGCATGCTTAAAGCATGGGAACTAGGCTGTAAAAAGAAGCTGAACAAAATACAAGCTGGTGAGGAAGAGTTGATCCAAAATCCTACAAGGATAAAAAGGAAAATGGAAGAACTGGATTGGATCAATACCATGGACTCTGCCACACATTTCAAATCGATAGCTTACCTACCAGCACAGTCCATGAAACTAAACTGTGTACAGAGCAACCTAAAGGAGTTCCCAAACAAGTCATTAAGGACTTTTTGAGAGGCCGTCTCAACCTTTTGGAATCCAACGAGATCCTTGCAGTCCTAGGCTTGGCAAACGCGAACACATGCTGTTTTTGTGAAATGGACGATCAGATTGAAACATTAAGGCATCTGCTTCTGACCTGCCCCAGAACTAAAACCATAAGAGTAAAGTATCTGAAGCCGCTCCTGGCGTCTGCCCACATCTAAGAAGAATCCTTGTGGTGGGAAAGACTAATCGGCGGGGAGAAAACCACCTGGGTAATAGCAACTGCGCAGATAATCCTAAGTGGAAGCAACCCATAGGTACAACTTGGACTCATGTCTTATCTGAGAAATTGTTTTACTTGCAACACTTACACTTACGTTTGTTTTTTTCTTGTAAAATTGCTAATCCGATTAAATCAAGTAATTAAAAAAAAGATAAAAAAATTATTAGCATATAACACTTTTTCTTCCAATTGAATACTTTTTTCAGGATAGCAAAAATGTCTTCTTATAAAGCAACAGTTTAATAATAAATGATAATAGTGGCAACACTTTCTACTACACTTTTTGCCACAAATACATTGTTTCAAACCATCTTCCAGGGCTCACAAAATCTCCCAGACCTCTCGCATAGGCGGGGAGGGCGTGGACATTTTCCATTGTGCTTCCCCTTCATGACGAGTACAGGAATGTAGAAGCGTTTAAATTGGCTATTTACTGAAAAGCAACTTTGCAGTGTATAGCAAATTAACACAAGGTGCACCATTTAATAAAAAAATGTGGATTTTCTTCAACATATTTGGAAGGGCAAGAATAATTTTTGAGGGTGAGTAGGTTGAGTAAGTAATTAGCCCTGCAGGGCTAGTGACATTTTTAATAGTTTGCAAGGCCTGCTTCTTCTTTCCTGGTCCACTAACCTGCCAGGACTAGCTACTATTGATCCCTTTCCTAGTTTACTCGCCTGCCAGGATAACAACTCATACAACAATTGTTCCTAGTGGCAATATTTGTTCCAAGTTTCTCCACACTATTATCCCATGTGAGGAGAGTTGAACAATGGCCGCCTCTTTTAGTAGTCTCTTGACTCTTGGCAAAAGGGGTTATAGGTTTCCCCCAATTGGTGTCCCACAAAAGAGGAATTGTGCCCTTCTTGCTTCTGTGTGGTTTCGTTACAGCCTCTTGGCTGTTGGCAATGCCAGTTATAGGTTTCCCCTAATTGGTGTGCCATAAAAGAGAAATTATGCCCTTGTTTCTTCTGTGCTACTTCTTTACAGCCTCTTGGCTTTTAGCAATGCAGATTATACAGTTCCCCTGATTGGTGTCCCATAAAAGAGGAATTACTTACTGGTCGCCGTGGTATTACTTTCTTTGTTCGGTATTCAAAATGATCATTTGTTATCAAACGGTCTTCTCTGAGCACCCCGGGATCACCTCTGGGTCCACACCTTCGTTCATATGTAATGTATTTCTCCATTTAAATGTCCCGCTCAGGTGTATTCCTTTACAACAACTAGACCGCTCATTCTGGTTAGTTGAACTTTGGATCCTTACTAACTCTGAGCTCCCCTTCCTTGTCCCAGTACTGCAGGCCTTTTGGATCTTGGAGTCCCTAGTGGTTTTGATCCTTTGGTATTTATTTAGTTTAGATTGTTTTGTTAACTGTTGTCAAAGATAAGAAATGTTGTAAAAAAAGATTTGTGTTCTTACATTGGGATTAGGGCCTCTATTTAAAACAGTTTCTTAACAATTAGAGAAGGTTATAGCTATGTCCTGAACCCAAGGCGCACACTTTAGTCTGATTAGATGACTTGTCACAGCATCTTCTCTGGGTAGTTTCATGGGAGGAAATTGAAAAATTACAACAGGCCATTAAGTATTTGGGAATTATAGGATTCTCACCAACGGATGAATACTGCGTCTCTCCTAAAGGAGTCACCATTTCCCCTTGACAACCATCTCCTCTTTTGTGATTGTTCCTCCTGATTCCACTCCCAGGGTTAAGATCAGGTAGCTGCAGCCTTGTCCTGTCCACATGGGAGGAGATGTTAGGCTGGGGATCAGTGATGACTCTGCAGGATTCATCACAGGTGATGATTGCAAACTACAATGTAATGTTAATAGGGATGGACGAGGAGAAAGATGAGTGGTGTACCAGTGTGTGTATTGTCAGAAGTAAGTAGTAGTGTATTTGTACCAGATTATATCATCTGCAGGAAAAAGAGTAACCCTACAGAGAGCAGCTTCAATACGGAACACACCACAGCCAACCACAGTTAAAGAAATTCAGAAGCTTTGCAGCTTTTGTGGTTGTGTAACTATCACAGGGCATGTATTTTTGACTATTCTAATTACACAAAGCCTCTGCTGCAGGGACTCAAGCAAGCACAGAAGAGCAAAGGAACACTCACATGGACAGGAGAGATGATTTCATGTTTCCAGGAAATAAAGAATGCCATAAGCAATGCATCAGTATGAGCAATACCTGATTATAAGAAATAATTCTGTTTGTTTTCACATTCTGGCCCATCCACTGAGGGAGGTGTCAGATGGTCAGTTATTTGAAGATGTTGATAATGATGGAGAAATGGTTTTTGAGATATGAATTCTGTGTCAAATAATGATCCAGCACAGGCACATACGCTATCCCATACTTATTGCCAAATCTATGCCTGCATATGTACAGGAAGATATGGAGAAGGTACCCAGCACTTTATGGCATGACAATCTCCATGATGTAGGGCTCCTGAAGGGTACAGGAGCAGTGTGAATAATGTTGCTGCACAGTGCAGTGTATGACAGTATCCATTATCTAAAGAAGCAGATGAGGGGATACATGAGACGATTGTGGCATTATGGAAACAGGGTATCATAGTACCTTCCGAGTCCCCATGCAATACAGCGATATGTCCTGTCAAAAAAGCAAAAGGGTTGAGTTGGAGGATGATACATGACTTCTGCCCATGAAATAATATTGTTAAAGCTGAATTTACAGGAGTACTGAATCCGGCCACGATCCTTTGTAACATACCCACGGAGGCCACATATTTCACTGTGATTTACTTGACAAATGCGTTCTTCTCCATTCCACTGCACCCTGATTCTCAATGCCTCACCACAGTAAAGATTCCAACACACAAGGCTTCCTCAAAAGTACTGTGAGTCCCCCAGCATTTTCATAATAGTACTACATATAGACTTGGGTAACATGCATGTGCAGAGCGCCATTATTCAGTATGCAGATGACCTCCTGGTGACCAGCACGTCAGAAGACCAGTGTAGAGAAGATTGAAAAGTGCTCCACAATCACCATGGGCTGCTCAGTAACTCTATATGTAGAGCATGCAGTGTTTGCAATTCTGGAGCGATCCAAATCCACTGTAACCACACAAAGGGCTTTGGCATATGAAGTTATCTCTGCAAGTCTTTATATTCCCATTGTAAGGTGTCATACAGTAAACCCTCCCACATTGATTGCAGTACCTGTTCTACCAGTAGAGGAAGTGTATGATTGTGTTACATGTGAAGGCCCTGAGGATGATTTAATACAGGCCAGGGAGGATGCACTTGAAGAAGGGGAAGTACTCTTGTTGATGGGCCATCGACGAACGATCAGGAGACGGGACAGAGGCATACAGGTGCAGCAGTGGTGCGCCTTGTAGAAGGGGAGTATGAGGTTCTAGTTAAAAAGAGGCTACCAACACATTATTCGGCATAAGCAGAATGGATTACATTGATTGAAGCATTAGAAGCATAACAAAGTTGTTTAGTAACCATATACTTCTCTGCATACGTTACCTCCACTGTATATTCAGGGTTGTCTAGATGAAAAAGAAGAGGATTTAGGAAGTCAGATGGCTGGCCTGTACAGCATGCAGTCTTGTTGGAAAGATTAATGTATGCCCTGTCCCACCCAACACTAGTAGCAGTTGTTTAATGCGCCACCCACACCTAAAATACAGACCCTGTTTCACTTGGCAATGATGCTACAGACAGGACCACCAAAGAAGAAGCATATTTAGGTGAACCTCATGCCACTGCATATCCTGAGGTAGCAATTGAACAGCTGCAGCTAGCAATACCGTATACAGCAATACCACTAACCTGAAAAATTGAACTACAAGGTCAGGCATCACAAGATGAGAAGGACCTGTGGGTTAAAAGGAAGTGTTCACTTTCAGCAACGGACTTGGTATGGAGACAAAAAAATGATAGGTAATGTAGTAATGCCATGGGAATTGCTCGTGTTACTCTTGAGCAACTGCATTACCCGTTGCACTCTTCTAAGCAGCATATTGCAGCTGATGTTCAGGATGACTGGTTTGTCCTGAACTTGAATGAATACAATAATTCATTTTTGACAAATTGTACTACTTGTCATCTTTACGGTACTGGACACACTCTCAGTACAATGTGCGGCACATTGCCCCGTCCAGCTGGGCCTTTCCGGGAACTCCACATTGACTACGTGGACATGTTAAACAGGTGCAGTCGTTTCCATTATTTTATTTTTGTTGTTTGTCCATTTCCCCGATGGATTGAGGCTGATCCTTGTGTACAACCAGACACTAAATCGGCAGCTATATTTCTAGTACGCAAGGTTTTTTCTCGCTGGGTTATTTTTTAAAGTAAAGTTTTTAAGTCAGATAATGGGACCCAGTTTTTTAACAATTTGTTTTAGGAAATGGCATCCCTACTAGGGATACATCACAAGTTGTGCTCAATTTACCATCCTCAGGCCAACGGTATTGTGGGGCAATTTAACGGACTGTTGAAAACAAAATCATCTAAACTTTGTACTACATTAGGAGGTATTGGCTGCATTGTCTCCCTCTGGCTCTGTTCATCTTGAGAAAGTATCCAAATAAGGACTACCACTTGTCCCTGCATGAGATGGTGATGGGGAGAAGAATGCATACAACTCTCACACCTACACGCACACCATCAGATGCTCATAAGGCAGCAGAAGTATTGGGGAAGGAGTTTAAGGGGTATTTGAGGGAGCTAACAAAAAGTATTAAACTCTTGTCTTGACAGATTGCTCCTAGAAGAGAAGATACAGCCGCAACATCATTGACAGATCCAGTGAGTTTATCAGAAACACAGTTGTATCACGGGGACCAGGTCTCCATTCAGATATTTGTGAGGCAGTGGCACAAAATAGGGTCCAAGGCATGTATACTGTAGTGTATGCCACCCCATTTGCAGTTTGTGTGAAGCAGTTGTAATACTGGGTTCACTTGTCTGATGTTAGGAAAGCACCTGGTACCGCTTCACCTTCTCAAGAAAATGAAGCACTCATTGAGTAAACTGACAGTACACTTAGCATCCTGTTTGAGTACACTGCTGCAGCTGATCAATCCCTATACCTTTAGGAATGTGTTGATTTTTCTATGTGCTTTTCAGTTTTTTCTACCCCTTTTCAGGTTCGAGAATTAAAGCGTCATGTAATATATATATATGATATGTTGCATATACTGTCTTACTTTAGTTTTTTTCTATATTGTATCTCTGTGGTTATTTTATATGGCTGGGGCATATAAAGGGGGTATGGGAATGGCACAGATGTACAGAATTTTGGAGGACACGGACCAGGAGGGAAACTAAGACAGAGATAGAGTACAGTCAGTATAAGGGTGGGATTTTAGATACTGTGGTAGATGTGCAATACCCCAAATCGGACAGCATGTAGTATAATAACATGCGTGACATGGGGAGGGCGAGGTCGAACAAAAGCACCAATGTATGCTCTTTGATACTTCACACGACGGGTACACCCAAGTTGTTTATTCCTCATGAATTGGCGCCTTGTATAGCCCAATGTTTAATACTCCTGGCCTTGTGAAGAGTACAAAGACTTTTCCAAGAGCACACTGACCATGCAGTCAAAATGGACAGAGATAACGAAAGAGCGTGCCAAGAAAAAAGAACAAGCCTGCTGTAAAATAATATACTTGTTGAAAATGGAAGGTGAGTTGTTTTCCAACGATAAATGGGTGACAGGAATAGTGAGCCGTGCAGCGGGGGGCTTACTGGGGTTCTTGCAGGACATAGTGGCACATGTCAATCAGAACAGTGGCAAAATATGGGGATCTTATGAACCAAAGCTTACATGGATCAAGTTAAGTGAGAAACCAGCAAAAGTGCAGATAGCAGTGAATTAATCCTTTTGCTTACAAGGAAATGGCACTATGACGGATGACCGGTTGGATACTGCAGTCTGCTGTGCTTTCGGATGGGGCTGCTTAGCGCGTGTTGCAGTGCGGCTTGGCAGCATTGTTGTAAGTTCCTTTCCTTTTGTGTTTTCTGGTGTTTGGCCCTGACCCGGCTATGGCTGGGCTGACACAGAGTCGGGCTGACACAGAGACAAAGATGTGCCCCTGATGCTCTGCAACCCCCTGGTCCTTGACTGGCAGACTGGATTCAGTGCCAGGGGATCCAGGGGAAGAGAGAGGTGAGGCGTGTCCCTCCCAAGTAAGACTCTCCCCGTACTGCGCTGCGTATGACCGCAGTGAGTACTATGAGAAACCAGAGGGTGTCTCACCCACTAGTACCGGGGATATCTCTCTCAGGTGGCCAGGGCAGAGCCATTGCCTTTGATTCCAGACCCAGGCGGTGGACCAGTGTGGATGGATCACCTGAGTGAGGGGTCTTCAGGGAGTGGGGGTGAGGAAGGCGATGTTGAGATGCGGTATACCCCCCTTTTTTGTTCATCTAACCCATCCTATTTTTAAGATTCGCAGAGGTCCCAACCCCCACCCCCGTTTTTACACAAACACTGGGCAGAGGAAGAGGGTGACTGAGAGTAACAAGACTAACTCTCATACATCATACTGGACATGTCCCGTTAATCGGGTCAGGCAAAATCAGGCACTTGACTTTAAGTGCATTCATCTGATACCAATTAGCTATTCTCACACAGATAAAAGGCAGCACCTAAAGACACACTTTGAGCAAGGTGGAACACGAGTACAAGCAAAACTTCTGGGGCGAAGGAAAACCTACTGGAGCAGAGCGACAGACCAAGGGACGAGAGCAGCAGGTCGAAAGCCCCAAGAGTTCCCTACTGGAGGTCGTTGCCTCCGATAGGCCGCAAAAGAAACATGGAGAAGGCCAGATCCTACATCAGAAGGCTGCATTGTGAAGGCCAATCCTGTGGTACTAACATTGACTCATGAATTGGAAATCATAAAACCAAGAAGGAAACGCACGCAGCCGATGAGCTGGCAAGCAACCAGAGAGACCGGTGTGAAAGTTTGAAGTGGCAACATTATATCGCAAGTGAAGGCTGCACATGTGTGGATGAGACGCAAAGAAAGGCAGACCTGTGAATGAACTTTGAAGTAAGGACAGCAGCGATACTGAGTAACTGGGCCTCATTACAAGTTTGGCGGTAGCCTTGCCAGAAAAACCCGGCAGGCTGCTGCCAAAATTGCACATTTTTCCGTTCTCGCGAATGGGCAATTACCGGGTCATTACGGCCCTGCCGGACCCGGTAATTGCCCATTCACGGCCGCCAGAATAAAATGCTCCCCATTCCCATTTGAGCCCCGTAAGGCTCAATGGCAATGGGGAGGTCGGATGCACCGGCACCATTCGCGATTGGTGCCGGTGCATCCGACATGCTCTGCTCGCTGGTACTGGTATGCCCAGCAGGTCAGACCTGGCAGGTGGGAAGGCACCCGCGAGCAGAACTCGTAGCTTGCCAGTCTGGTAACAACAGTACCGGCAAGCTCACGGGTACCGTTGTTACCGGACCGGCAAACTTATAATGAGCCCCACTGATTGGTCCGGCAAAAGGAAGTAGCCCACTCGAAAGTCTCAGTGAAAGGTGTATTGTTTGTAACAATAAAGCGAATGAATTGCAAAAGGGAAGTAAGCAAAATTAACTCCTACAAAAGGGGAGAGTGAAAGTTGAACCTTGAACCTTTGGTCGAAGTGGTGCTGCAGAGGTCTGTAAAGAAAGCCATGCACCTTCGAAATTATAATAAGCTTGGGGAAGGGAGCCCCCTTGCAAGTTTTGTTGAACTTTGTTCTGAAGAGGTCTGGGCCCGACAGAGGGGGACCCACGTTGTTAGGCAGAAACCTGTGTAGTTCCCTTAGGGACCACTGCAAAAGGCTAAAGACTACAGGTGTTGGCAGTAAACCCAATTGGTAGCAGTCTGTACCACCCAGATTTACCTGGTAGCTGTGGCTGAGCAGCCAGACTTCTCTCAACAAGAGTTAGACAGTATATAGAGTATACAAGATAGGTACCAAAATACAGTAGCACAACTAAACACTGACCAGAGCTTTGGTATCAAGTATATAATTATTTATTTGAAGACACACTTAGAAACACTCTAGCACTATTATTGTAAGCAAGTTTAAAAACACAGTCACTATTAATATATATACATCCCTTATTCCTTATTAGACAAGTCTTAGTTAACACCACTTATTTCCAGACAGAGGTGAGCGCTTAACTAAAGATGGCACTCCAATAAGTTAAGAAAAAGGGAGGGAAAAGGCAGAAATTAGGAACAGCACACAACACAATACTTTAGAAGCACTCAGCAAGGCAGGAAAGTCAAAGTCTACTTGTGAGCAAAAAGTTCAGAGGCCAGGCTCCCTCTTGGAGAGAGTAGAACACCAATGCGCCCAAGATCACACAGTTTAAAAAGGCTTGGAAAGTCTTGCAGAGAGTTTAAAAAGGAATCAGTTCAGCTCAGAAAAGTTCAGTTAGCCAGCCTAGGGCCAACCCAAGTGGTAAAATGAGGATTTATGAGACACCCCACACAGACCGTTGCGAGGGAGGCCAGGCAGACACAATACCTTGAAAGTGGAGAGAAGTCGCGGCATCGTCCAGAGGAAGAGAAGATCTCGACGTGGAGGAAAGCTGAAGGTCGTTGCACTGCCAGGGAAGAAACCAGCTGCCGAGTTCTCCGGTAAAAAGGTACTACCCTTTTATTTGTGGTAGTGGAAAAACGTGGTATCCCGATTGCCGGGGTGCTTAGCACAGGCAAGGCAGCCACGAGATGATCTGGGAAGGCGAAAAGGCGGGCAAACTGGTTATCCCCACCAGTCAAAGGAAGAAGACTCTTCAGGATCAAGATCTCCTCTGTCGTTGGAAGAAGTGGTCAGTCGGTTCAGCAGGGCTCCACCGGTGGTGTCGTCGTTTCAGGTCGGCTCAGCTTCTCCCTCTTCGGATTCTTTGGTCCTGTGGCGACGTCTGAAGTCCCAGTCCCCAAAGCCCTGCGGGCGGCTCACCACTGGGTCAGTCACACAAGAGTGCGACTTGAGTTGCTGAGGCAACTCAGTCCAGGGTGCCTAAACCCCCTCCCACACCCCCTGTGGTACCCAGACAGAGTGGCACCACTTTGGAGGGCTTCAGTGCAGATGCCCGCCAAAAGTGGAACAAAGGGCTCGACTTGGGTTGGAGTCACAGAGGCGAACACAAATGCCATTTTGGAACTGAGTTCTGGCAAAAAATACCAACCAGTGAATTAATATTAAATAAATAAACCGGCGGTATGTTTGAGGCTATTTTAAAAAGTATTAGCCTCGAACAATGGGAAAATCCCATAGGAATATATTTGCGGTCGAATATAAAAAGTAGTATCCACTGCCACCAGCCAAAACTTGCTCAGGGCGGACTGGACAGTGCCCCCTCGAACAACAGACCCAGGGGCAATCAAATTGCCCTTACCAGTACGCCCACAATATGATGGTTTGTACTGGTTCTGTTCACAATTTAGGACTAGTAAAGCCAATGGTGACTTTACATGCCCTGGGAGACAGTAGTCAGTCCCAGGGTACGGAGTCTATGTTTGGGGGTCACTATGACACCCCTGTGTTACGGCACAGAGGGTGCTGTGTAACACACATACCAAAAACACATGAAGCCCTATGGAGTAACAGACCCCATAGCCCATAAAACACATTCCAAAGTCAAAGGATATCTCAAATCATGTCTAAGAGTGGGAGAAAAAGAGTCTCACTCTTAGCAGGAGAAAAAAATAAACCCCAAAAAATCCAGTAAAACTGATGGGGGACTCACAAGGTTTGGGAAATTAGCCTTAACATAAAATTCTCCCTAACACACGTGAACTGTGTTTAAAAGAGGTCTGAGCCCGAAAGAAGGAGGCCTATGTGAACTTTTTGTTGAAACATTAATTGGAGGTCTGAAGAGAGAGACTTTAACGTGGAAGTTCAGGCGGGCCTCGGTCTACGTTTTGGAACCATTTATTGTGTTGGAAACACAAGCAGAGTGTGTCATCCAGCCTACAGGGACTGCCTTACTCCATGTGGTCTAATGTGGGGAGGGAGCTGGTTAAGCTACGTTTATTCTTTTGAACACTGATTTTTCCTTTACATACATTTCTCCTTTATGCACTTTTTGTACAAGAGATAGGGCAGGCATTAGGTTTTGTTAGCATAGTCCATTTTGATTTGACGGACTCCACTATGACTGTTTTGTTTATCGTTTTTATGGTCAAGACTATTGCCATCCTAGTTATAGGGCAAAGTAGGAGTTTTTCCAACCACAGAAACTTCAATAAAGGTTTTACAAATCGTACCTATTGTGTCAGTGTCATACTTGTGATACCATGCCTCCCCTACATAAGGTGTGAGGAGTGGGATGCGACTCAATTGAGACAAATTTGGGGACCCTAAAATTCTACCGCCACAAAAGAATCCATAGGCTTTGATATTTGTAGCAGCAGAAAAGCCACTATCCCGTGAAAGGTCCTAATACCCCCTGCAGGTTGTTATATAAGATTGGCCCCAAAATCTGGCCTGGCCTGTAAGTTTGGCCTAGATTTCCTAGCAGGTATTATAGATCCAGACTTTCGGGGAGACATAAATGTTCTACTACAGAACCATGGCAAAACTAAGTTTGAAATACACTGTGGGGACAAAATTGCACAGGGAACTCTTGAGATGCTCTATTTACCTGTTTTGAGGAACAAAGGGAACCAGAGGAAACTGACAGAGGTAGCTTAGGCTTTGAAGGGGCCGATGAGAGACGTATTACTGAGGCAAAAAGGGAAGAAGAACCTACCATCCTTCCGGATCTAGCTTTTCCCCAGCGAAATGACCCGGCACTCGCAGAGGCTTTCTTACAAACAATTCCTGAGGGAGAAGGACAAGAGAAGCAGAGCCTCTTTTTCTTCCTGTAACAGGCATTACTATACAGAAGGGTAACCACCAGAGAAAGCCTAAGTAAAACTCAGTTAGTGATCCCCAAAACCCATCGCAAGATCATGCTAGAGATTGCATACTCTCATTTGACAGGGGGATATTTAGGACAGTCTAAAACTCAAGCTCACATCATTGGGAAATTCTACCGGCCAGGTATCCATGCTGACATAAAGAACTTCATTCAGACATGTGAAATATGCCAGCACACCAGCTCACATATTCCCTTACCTGCCCCTCTAAACCCATTACCGATAATAGAAGTCCCTTTCTTCCGAATTGGGATGAATATCATTTGGCTGTTGGAAACTTCTAGACTGGGTAATAAATATGTTCTCGTAAAAGTTGATTACGCTACCCGGTACCTAGAAGCCTTCCCCATGCAGAATATCACAATCCAGCAAATTTTAAAACACCTACACCCATTCTTTTCTCGGGTTGGTTTCCCCAAGGAAATTTTGATGGATCCAATTTCATGAGTAAGCTTATGGGTGAAGTCAAGGAATTGACACATTACCACCTTAAGAACCTCAGTTTACCACCCACAAATGCCGGGTTGGTAGAGATTTAACAAAAACCCTTAAAATGATTTTGAGGAAATTGGTAGATGAAGATGGGAAGGACTGGGATTGCATGATCCCATGGGCCCTTGTTTGGAATGGGGCAGAGTGAGGTGAGATGCATTCGAAGCACTATGATGGGTCGGGAGGAGGGGGGACGGTGAGAGGGACGCCTTCCCGTTTAACAGGACCCCACTTCAGTATAACGAAATAGAGTCTAACTACATTGTACAGTATAAGGCGCAAGCAGTATTGCTATTTTGTGTAGATATTAATACCATAGGTAGAAGGGAATGGCTTGGAGGTAAATGTGCATGCACTAGGCCCAAAATCGTGAGACAAGAAAAATCCCCAACCATGCCCGAGCTCCCATGAGGACCGCCCACACCCCCAACCACCATAACGCCTACTCATTGTTCTAACAGTGTTGCAAGAATGTGCCCTAGAAGGCAGCGATCAGAGACTGGCGCTGGTGTGCATGTTATCTCACACTGGCCAAAGCATGACCCACTCCATTCCTGGGTGACCACGAGTTATAGCCAATATAACTGATTAAACCTTAAGAACCCGAAATCTATGGCACCAGGGGCCCTTTGAACACCAACCTGTCATGCCCACATGTTTGCTTACCCCTCCATGTTCCCCTCCCCGACTATGTCCCAGAACAGGCGCTAGGTCTTGCGCTCACCCATCCTCCATTCCCTCTTACAAGGTTAGACGTCCTGTTTCTGGGAGGAGTTGGGGAAGCCATCGGAGAATGCGCCATGTGAGGAGTCATCGCCTCTATCACAAATGGCGACTCCCCTGGCGTATGACCACACTGCAGAATTAGGCCGCCTCTGGCAGACAACTTCTCAGGACACCAAACCTGCACGATACCCGGAACGCCACCTGGCCATGTGTATGGCTCCAGCCGCCCGTACTCCAATACAACAGACAAGCTCATCTGTTCACCACGGCACAGCATTGCGGGTCGCCGTGACAGAGGCCACGCCCCTTCTGCTCACCGACAGTGCATCCAGCAACATTCAAGCCTCTACTATCCAATACGGTGATCACGTGACGCGTAACGCGTCTCTAGAAATCACTTGACACAGCTTTTTGTATATAAGGAGCTCCAGATAGCTACACAGCGCTTCTCAACTGTTCGCTTACGCTGTTTTGGTGCTCACCTATGTTCTTGTGCCTTGATCTACTGTTTTTGACCACGGATTACGTATTAAGGACTTCTTTGCTGTTTCCTCTTGGTACTTCTGCTTGGACTCATTAATTCTTGGAAAGACTGATCACGGACCGCCTCTTGGATAAGCTTCAGTTACCTCCTTGGCAAAGTCATACCTGGACTCGCTTTTGACCTTCTTGTGCTCCAATTTCCAATCTTCAGGAGCATCCTACTTAGGTGTTACCAGTGTGGCAATCCCTTTCTCCTCCTCTGGCTTCCCTGATCTCAACCCACTGAGGGAACAGGTTTACCTCACCATTCCACGTGGGTATCCTGTTTCTCCACCTGTGGCCCTAATCCTCGAACAGCAAGTGATTATCTTCTTGCTGTTGGTTGCTTAGGGACGGAGGTATTCTTGTTCCACGCGACCATCGAGTCTTGACACAACCCCAAAGGAACAAGTCCTAAAATGTTCAAAGAGGATGGGCAGGCCATATCGTGGAAGCGACAATCGTGTGATTTGTATTGTGAGGTGCTGGGAGGGATACATTATAGTTCAAAACGATGGTGGAGACCTTGGAGCCGGTTGGCACGGAGGGGAGGGAGTGGAATGTGTGTGTGAAGGTTAGAGTGCCCCAGAACCTCCTTTGTGTCTGTCTGAAGGCCTGTCAAGTGCACAGTATGAGTGATCAAATACTTGTATGGTAGGAGTATAATTAATTTGTTTTCTGACCTTTGCGTGAGAAGATGAGCCCTGCAGCACCCACGTGATGGAAGACGGACGGACTGGGTTGGGACCAATAGACCGGCATCCCTTATGGGTAAAGGTGGAACATGTATGGGGTCCATCCAATCAGCAGCGCAGGTTTTTACTGTATGTTGTTGCATCATTATGACACTGTGTACCTTTAAAGGTTTCTGCTTGTACCTCTTTTTGGCAGAATGTTCTTAGCAGCAGAGTTCTTTGCTGTTGCTCTCATCTGTGTGTGAGATTAAAACTTGTTGTCCTTACAAGATCGATTTAAGACTAGCGGGTTTTATTCTCTTTGGCGTGAGCGTTCAGGGACTTGCCTTTAATTGGTCACCCCGATGTGATCCCAGCACCCCCCTACTGTGGAGGCTTCCAGGCCACTTCTCCAGAAGGAGCTGCGCCCACCTACAGCGTCCCGAAGAAACATGTGTTCTGAGTGGTTTAGCAGGAGCCATTTTAAGAGAAGTCCTCTCTGCTCTTTGAAGCGGGGCGCGGCTCTGAGGAGAGTGCAGGCCTGTGTTGGAACCCTGTGACTCAGCAGTTCTGTTGAGCATGCACAGTAGACTCTTGCAAGACATCACAAGTAGGGGACAGATGCATGGGGAAGTGTGAAAGGTGTGAGCACGTGGAGAGCGAGGTTGTTAATGTGACGTGGATGAGGTCAGGGTTATTTGTTGTTAAAATGTGTACTATGAATAGAGTGATTCGGTAAGGCATTATAAGATAAGGCAAACGTAAGGCAGGGAGCCCCTCCTCGCAACATGAGGGAAGGTGGTACCGCAAGACACTGGGCCTCATTACGACTCAGGCGGAAAACCATGGTGCTAAGAGCTCCATGGTCCATGCCGGTAACTTACCGACTCCACCATGGAGAATGGGGGAATTACCACCCCATTACAAGGTTGGCGGGGCGGTAATTCCCCCTTCCTCCATGGCCCTTCCCCATTCCCATTTTTGCCCCATAGGGCTCATTGGGAATGGGGAAGGCAGTAATTACGGTACCGCAAATTGCGGTACCGTAATTAGCACCAAGGTCCCTTTTCGGGTCCATTCCTTAACGGCTGGTAAAACCAGCCATTAAGGTGGGAACCCGCAAAGGGACCTCATAATCAGGCGCTAAGGGATTACCGGTACGGGTCCCCTTACCGGTACCGGTAATCCCTTAGCGCCAGGGTCGTAATGAGGCCCACTATATTATTTAAAGGAGGAATATAGAAATAAAAGTGTGGTCTTATATAAGTAGTAGGCCTGGAACAAGTAGTGGTTGTTATTTTAGCTTGTTGTTTTAGTTTATTGTGTTCCTGCTTTGTGGATGAAAAACAGGGCAGAGAAGGGGCGGTAATTGTGTGCGTTGTGGTGTGGTGTGGTGTTGGACGATTCTGTGCAGTGGTGTGTGTGCGCATGGAAGGGTGATAGAGAATGGTAAGGGTTGATTTTGTCCTTTTTTGTTACGAACTAGTGGCATTTTGCGCAGCGCGTCAGCAGGACTTTGCGGGGTTAGTAAGAGATAGATATCACTAACATCGGGGGGGTCGAACACCAATGGGACATATGTATAATGCCCAGTCACTGTATCGTGAGAAAGTGGAAAAATATCATAAGCAGTGGATCGCGGAGACAGGAGGAGGGAGGATGCCCTGACCATGGCCAGTGCAGGGCTCACACAACAAGAGTATCCTGGAACATATCTCTACATGTCTAGTAGCAAATGATAAGGGGAAGCAGCTGCAGAAGAGAAAAGAAATTCTAGATCTCTGGTGTATGTTCGAAGACGCTGAAGATCAAGGAGTGAAGTAAAGGTTCAGAGACAGAAAGACAGGAAATGCAGAAAGGGAGAAGGAGAGGGCGGGCAAGTAGTGGGGTGTGGTGGATTATATCTCTTGACAACATATCCCGTGGAAGTGTACACCAATCCAAGCTATGTACCCGTTGTGATAGGTACCCCTTCTGCTGTGATAGGGTCCCTGGCACCGCCAGTAACACCACAGGCTACTGCTCCCCACCTATGTATACTCACGCACCTGAAGTACCAGCATCAACGGATTACGGGTCAAGGAAGTTCGAGGAAAGGCTGACAGGATTGCTAACAGAATTAAGAAGGATACAGACATCCCGAAGAGCATTAAGGGATATACAGGCATCAAGTGAATGGTCAGGAGAATGGAAATCAGGGGAACTGCTGCTTAGGATGGATACTGAAGGAATAAGACATTTGGTGGTGAGAAAGATAGAAGTCTGGGTGGATGGGTAATTCTGGGAGAGGAGAATACAGTGTTGGGAAAGAATTTGGAGGAAGAGGATGATGGTACGTTCACTAAGGATCAGAGCCAACGTGAAGGAAGGGGTGAAGAGGCGGCTGAGAATACCCCCCAGGTAGAAGGTCTGTAGGCGGGAGGCAGGTTGAGGAACAGGGCTGGCCTGATGGCATTGGTAAAGAGAAGAGGAGTCGTGAAGAAGGGTGTGGGAAGTAGGGAGAAGATGCAGATGCCCCTCATACATAAGGGGGCAGGGAGAACACAGTATGTGCCCTGGCCCCAAATGCGTCAGAAAAGGTAGCAGGCGCTACTCTCCAGAAAAAACATGGCACGATAACCTGTTCTGAGATGAGAGTTTGCTCACTTTACCTTTCACAGATGTGAAATATCCATTTGCAAATCAGTCTTTGTGCCGCCCACATGGGCAGTCCAACACCAAAATGCTATGGCAATTCCTCACGGAACAAGAGTAACACCAGCAACCCCATACACGTGTTTCAGCCTTGTTGGGCCTCATCAGTGAGGTGAAGCTGTGCCTCTCTAAGCACAGTGAGCAGGGAGTCCACATCTGGTTGCCCCCAGGTAACGTACGGTGACCAACCCCAAGTTCCTTGCAAATATGTCAAAAAACGTAGCAGACGCTCCTCTCCAGAAAGAACATGGCTTGATAACCTGTTCTGGGATGAGAGTTTGCAGCACACGCTTTTTGCTCACTGTACCTTTCACAGATGGGAAATATCCATTTGCATATCAGTCTTTGTCCCGCCCACATGGGCAGTCCAGCACCGAAATGCTATGGCAATTCCTCTCTGAACAAGAGTACTACCAGCAACCCCATACACGTGTTTCAGCCTTGTTGGGCCTCATCAGTAAGGTGAAGCTGTGCCTCTCTGAGCACAGTGAGCAGGGAGCCCACGTCTGGCTGCCCCCAGGTAACTTAGGGTGACCAACCCCAAGTTCCTTGCAAATATGTCAAAAAAGATAGCAGGCGCTCCTCTCCAGAAAGAACATGGCATGATAACCTGTTCTGAGATGAGTTTGCAGCTCCCTGTTCACTGTGCTCAGAGAGACAAAGCTTCACCTCACTGCTGAGGCCCAACAAGGCTGAAACACGTGTATGGGGTTGCTTTTGGTACTCTTGTTCAGAGAGGAATTGCCATAGCATTTCGGTAATGGACTGCACATGTGGGTGGGACAAAGACTGATATGCAAATGGATATTTCCCATCTGTGAAAGGTACAGTGAGCAAAAAGCGTGTGCTGCAAACTCTCATCTCAGAACAGGTTATCATGCCATGTTCTTTCCGGAGAGGAGCGCCTGCTTCCTTTTTTGAAATACTGGGCCCAAATGCATAAGAATTATTTAATTAAGTCACTCTTGCAGCTCAACGCAGGGGCGAGCAAGTGGATGCACAAATTCAAAAAGCAAACAGCAGGGGTGCCTCTGGCAATAGGGGATCTCAAGAGTCTGATGGTCGCTGTAATTGGGGACCAGGCTGGGGACGTGTGGGTTAAGGCTATATACCCGGGAGTAGCTCTGGGGGACGATGCACATGATGGAGCACCGTTTAATGGAGTTAGAGCACAGGTATGGGATGCACTACCAAGGGCCTTCCCAGATGATACAGTGCCTGATGCAATATACTATGGATGATGATGATAACCCAGCTATATTTATTCTTAAAATGCAAGAAAAGTCGAGAGCTGAAACGGGAGGGCCCTGAGATCAGTCAATACCATTTTTCAATTTTATTGTGAAGAGTGTCTTGCCAAAGGAAGTACAGAAGGCGTTGGACAAGACTGTAGGTATTGAGGCTAAGGGGTGGCCGGAAATACAGAGTATAATAGTGCATCAATGTAAAAGGATTAAGGAGCGGGAAAGGGAAACAGTCCATAGGCGTCAGGGAGAAGAAGCAACATTTTCTGAGAAAAAATTGGCAAAGGTTGCTGTCCAGGTGCCTGTATAGACGCCAGTATAGGTGGAAGGAACAGAGAGTATCAAACAAGTCGTGAGTGCCATTATTGAGGCACTCTGGTCTGAAGGAGGACAAGGACAGTGGGGCGGGGACAACAGTATCCTGGCCCACATTGGCAACAAGCAGGGCTTCAGCGCCGAAGAGGGGGATTTCGAGGAGCACGAGGAGGAGGGTTCGGACCCGGGGGGAGCGCGGGTGGTTTCAGATGTTTCAATGTTGGAATTGTTTAAGGTGGGGGAATTTTGCAAGGGAAGGCAGGAGCAGGTCTGCAGTGGGGTATAATTATGGGCTGCAGCAATAGGCCCAAGGGCTCCAAGGATAAGGGTACTCCCAACAGGGTCAAGGATATCAGAACCAAGGGTATTCCCAAAAATATGATCAACAGCCTCAAGCATCGGACATGCAAGTGCGGCATCCACCACAGCAGAAACAGGGCGGTGCTGCCACGGTGAACAGGGTACCAAGTGGGGCTGCTGCTTCCTTTGGGGGGGCAGCAGCGGTAGGAGGTAGCCCCTTTTCATTTCCTGGAACAAACACATAGCCTGATTAGGACAGTCCACAGAGAACACTTGCATGTCCGGTATTATCAACGATCATCCACCCTGAAGAGGAACCTTTGGTGGGCTGTATGTAGGAAACAAGCAGTTCATATTTATGGTGGACTCTGGTGCAACTAAATCATGTATCATGGAGGAGTTGGACATAAAGGTGGGAGGAAAGGTAGTACAGGCGCCCTTACTATGTTCCAAAAGTTCCCCAGTGAATTTACTGGGTATGGACCTGCTCAGTAAGTTAAACATGACTATATCGTTTATAGATCATGGTGTAGTCTGTTCCACGCCTGGGATGCGCACTGTAAGGGCGATTTTGATAATACACACAATGACAAGGGAGGTGGTGGTCGGTGGGATTCCTGTAGAACCGAACATGTTTATTTATGGTATTACAGTGCTTGTGGATGCGGTGCCTCAGATTGCCAAACAGTGTTGGCGAGTGCCCACTGATTTTATCTTTCGTCCAGCAGTGTCACCTGAGGTGGTGGCAGGAACGATATTGTTGCTGGATCTGCAGGGGGTGTTGTTTTCAGAGAGGGTTGTCCTGTTGTGAATGGACAGGCACGGATGTGAGTGGCGCATAGTGCTCTGTGTAGAGCCAACAGTACAAATACAGGAAATGACGGATGATGAATTGTTTCACAAATTGTTTGAGGATAGCAACAATGATAGGGAAATAATACTAGAGATCTGTATCCCTTGTGACATAATGATACAGTACCGAAGAGTGCAGTGTCCTTTGATGGCAGTATTAACTCCACCTCTATTTTTTGACGAAGACTTGCAAGACGTGCCTTCGCAGTTGTGGACTACAAATCCACATGATGTAGGGTTACTGAAAGATGTGATCTGTGTGTGTATTACACTAAAGCCAGGTGCAGTGCTGCCCAGAGTAAGACATGGGGCCTCATGCCGAGTTTGCCGGTCTGGAAATAAGGGTGCCGGCTCCCTTATTGCTGGACCCGCAAACTACAGGTTTGCCTACCGAAGCCGCTGTGCCCGACAAGTCTGTCCCTGCCGGGCACAGTGGTCATGGTAGGTAAAGCCGTCACGGAAGCACCAGCAACATTAACAACGTTAACAACATGTCCCCACTCCCATAGAAACTCTATGGGAATGGGGATTAACAAAATTACTGGCGCCTGACTTCTGGGCCGCCGGACTTGTAATAGCCTGGTGGCACCGGGAAGTCAGGCACTGGTAATTTTTAACGGGTCCGGCGGCAACCCGCAGGTAGCACTGGCAGGGTTACCGCCAGATCCGCAATGAGGCCCAATATCCATTATCGAGGGAGGTGGAGGAAGGTATTAGAAAGACAATACAGGCCTTACTGGACTAGGGGAGTATTGTGCCATCTACGTCCCTGTGTAATACGGCGATATACCAGTCAAAAAATCAACAGGGGGCAATTGGAGAATGATTCTGGACTTGCGCCCCCTTAATGATGTGGTACAGAAAGAATTTCAAGTTGTTCCGAATCCTGCAACAATTTTATGCAGCTTTCATCACCTAGAAATCTTGTCCACCCTCTCCTCCTCTCCATCCTCCTCCTCCTTTCCTTTCCCACCTGCAGCTGCCTCTCCTCCTCCCCCTTTCCTTTGTTCACCCCCTGACGACGTTTTTAGACAAGTCCCTGTTCTTCCAAAACCAACAAGGATCACATTATTGACACCCGCGCTCCTGCCTTGGCCGATTTTTGCAATCACTCTTTCGCCACTGGAACCTTCCCCTCCCCTGTGAAACACTCCCTTGTGCCCCCTTCTTAAGAAACCTTCTGCTGATCCCTCCTGTCTGCCAACTATCACCCAATCTCCATTACTGCTTTTCTGGGAAAACTCCTGTAACCCTACAGTCCCCTCTCTTGCACTTTATTTCCACCCGTTGAATGCACTCTTGTTGTTGTCTCCTTTCCTGCACTTCTCCATCCTCTCCCTACCCTCAGCACTTCTCCCCCCTTCACTGCTCGTGCACGATCATCTGAATGACACAAGGCCTAGTAAGATCGTTTTCTTATCGCGCCTAAAAAGCACTTATTTACAGGCGCGTTATAAATGTCATATCATATCATATCCTCGTACTTTACTGTAGTGGACCTGAAAAATGCATTCTTCTCGAGTCCACTCCATCCTGAGTCGAGTTACCTCACGGCATTTACACAGGGCGAGATGCGGTTCGAACACACTAGGTTACCTCATGGGTACTGCGAGAGCCTGAGCATATTCAACAGAATACTGCATGCCGATTTAGGAAGTATTCAAGTGCCTAGTACGATTATCCAGTACATGGACGATTTGCTAGTGTGTAGTGACAGTGAGCAGCACTGCCGAAGGGACTCCATTTCATTCCTGCAATTGCTGGCCTGTAAGGGGTACAAGGTTGACAAGGTCAAATTGCAATATTGTCACCAGGAGGTAATCTATCTGGGGCAGTTCAAATCAACAAACGGTTACAGTGGATGGCAGAAATGATCAAACAGTTTGACGACTTAAAAGAAGTCATTAGTTTGGCACCCGTACTGGCCACCCCAGATTACATGCAGGAATTTTATTTATTTGTACATCAGGATCGCCAGTTTATGACAGCGGTATTGACTCAGAAAAGCACAATGGGCCATAAGCCATTGGCCTATTATAGCAGTACTTTGGATACAGGGATGCAAGGGCAGTTTGTGTGTGAACAAGCTTTAGCGGCTGCTGCTTATGCAATAGAGAAACGTTCTACAGTCGTAACAGGGTGTGCAGTTACATTGTATGTGGAACATTCTTTGTTTGCCATTCGAGATGGTCAAAATCTACCATGACTAAACAAAGATTTTTTGCATATAAGATAATCATTTCTTAACAGAGAGTAAGATTTTTTCTGTTGATGGGTCTTCCACAATTGATCAGGAGGTTGCGCAAAAACGGACAGGACCAGCAGTGGTATGACTTGAGGAAGGGGTGTACAAGACGGTGGTCATGAAAAGGTTGCCTATGCATTATTCTGCACAAGCGGCGGTACTCATGGCGCTCATCGAAGCACTGAGAGTGTTTCAAGGGTGCCATGTCACAATATATTCTTACTCGGCGTACGTTACAACACTGGTACATGCTGGTCTATCCCGCTGGAAGAGGAGGGGATTACAGGGGCGGATGGATTCCCAGTGCAGCAAGCGGCAGGGTTAGAAATGCTGATAGAAGCGCTATCACAGCCATATGTTGTGGCGGTTGTTAAGTGCGCTGCTCATACTAACAAGACTGACGAAATATCAATGGGGAATGCAGCCGCCGACATGGTAGCCAAAATGGCGGCGTCTCTGCCAAGTGAAAAACCCGCTGAGTATGTTGTGACTGCCCCACCGGCAAGCGAGTATCCAGTACCTTACAAAGCATTGCCCATCTCCCAGATTATCGAACTACAAGGAAGGGCACCTGAAAAGGAGACAGAATTGTGGTTACAGAGAGGTTGTAAGCAATCTCCGACAGATCTGTTATGGAGGCAGGAGAGTTCTGGGAAGACTGTAATGACCCAGGAGCTTCTAGCTGTAGCCTTTGAAGAATTACACTACCCATCTCGGAGTTCGAAACAGCACATAT
This sequence comes from Ambystoma mexicanum, assembly GCF_040938575.1. Classification (NCBI taxonomy): domain Eukaryota; kingdom Metazoa; phylum Chordata; class Amphibia; order Caudata; family Ambystomatidae; genus Ambystoma; species Ambystoma mexicanum. The sequence goes on along the minus strand of NC_090922.1, from coordinate 1,349,970,768 downwards.
TAGCAGATATACTCTTTTATACCAAATATTCAGGAAGGTATCAAAGAAATGGTTATACATTGCACCACATGTCAAAGTATCTGTACAGGGATGACACTACGGACATTACGGGGTACCTTGCCCCACCCTACTGGGCCATTCCATGAATTACACATAGATTACGCTGATATTGGTGAGCTTTGTGATGGATCTAGGTACCACATTGAAATGGTCTGTCCTTTTTCAAGGTGGATGGAAGCAGGGCCATGTGCTGCTAGTTTTTTAGGGCAGGAAGTCTTCCCGCAATGGGGTGTGTGCGAGGTTTTAAGGTCAGACAATGGCAAACATGTCTTCAATGCATTATTTCAGCACGTTGCAGCACTACTTGGCATCAAGCACCGGATATATTCAATTTACCATCCGCAGGCCAATGGAGTCGTGGAGAGAATAAATGTGCTCCTTAAAAGTAAGTTATCCAAACTGTGTACCACAGTGAAGAAAATCTGGGTGCACTCTTTGCCCTGGCCCTCTTCAGTTTACGCAGGCAGCCAAGTAAAGACCACCATTTGTCACCTCATGAAGTGGTCACTGGCCAGGGTATTGTCACACTCACCTGAGTCTCTGCGGGAGCGATGGAGTCTTCTAATGCCCTTCCCTGTTTCCTCGTGACCCTCGACTAGCTGGGCTGGAGACAGACCTGCTGAGTGAAAAGGGTGGTTAAAAGACTGCTTGGAACTTAGAAATATACCCAGAGCCTCCCTCCTCCCTGATCGTTGTGTGGTGTCTGGTTAGTTTTAAGGGCGTGGCTCACCTTTTGGGCTAGTTCGGCAAGCTCTCCATCCTGCGATGTGCAGGGGCGCTATGTCTTCAGTATCCAGCAGACCAGTTCCTTCACTCAGTCCCTGAATGCTGTCTGCTGCTGCTAAGTTCAGTTTGTTGCTGCTGATGGTTCTGCTTTCAATTTGCCCTAGGTTTGGTGCAGGAGAAAGCTCCTGCCGTGCTGCTGCAGGTAAGTTCTTGCATAGAAACAGTTCCTTCACTGGACCCCCTGTGCGGACCTTACAGGTAAGCTCTACGGAGAAGCCAGTTTCCTCACTGGATTCCTGTGTGGGCTCTGCAGGTAGGTGCTGCTGCGAGTAGCGATGTATTATAGCCGTTTAGACTTGGCTTTGCAGCATGGTAGGTGCGGCTCGCAGAGTAACGAGAAATTCCCTCTTCACCTTTCGCTTTTGTCTCCACAGGTGTTTGTTGGCGCTGCCAGTGGAGCGGCGGATTGCTGGGAGGAGTTGCGGGCCGGTTCCTGCTGGGTTTCTGATTAGCACGCCAGCTGGGTAAGTAAGCGGTTGCCACTTGTCTGTGCCACTCGCAAGGGCGGGCCGGGTTGAAAGCATAGCTCGAACACTTACTGATTGTCTTTCTGTTCTTCCTTTCTTTCAGATGTGGAGATGCTGGCGTGGACGTGCGCACGGTCCCTGTGAGCAGGAGTCTGGATGCAGACTGAAATTTTGCTCCAAAGAAGTCTTGAACACACTGGGGCTCCAGACTACGATGAGCGTGTTGGCGGAAACCACAGAAATCACACGAAGCACGGGCTGATCTCTGGGCGTGGCTTATATAGCCAGCCAAGCTCAGAGACTAGAAAGTATTGCACTGCTTTCATAAGGACGCTCAGAGTCCATGTTGCAATAACAAGAAGTGAGACCTTTTTCAGCCTATTGCACAATAAACTCCACTGCTGAGTGTCCTCATGCAATGAAAGTGTGAGAGTTTGTGGTTGCTTGAAGTAAATGTCTTGCCTGCCAGCCCTTACCCCACATTGCTCCTGCCTGTCTCTTCCACCTACCCCCATGCGCCAGGAGGGAGAGAGGTCTAGCTATGAACCCATCCCCAGTGCCCATGACATTTCTCCCCCTCAGGACCCCCCTAATGGTGTGTTCCCTGAACCTGGCTAAGTGGGGTTATCTTGATGCAACTTACGTAATAGACGGGAGTGTGGATGTTCTCACTAGGTTCCCATGACCTATCTTGCGGCCCATACCCTTTCCAGTCTACCAGGTGGTACAGGGTGTTCCTAACGACCCTGGAATCCAGGATACGTTTTACCTCGTATTCAGGTTCCTCTCCTTCTACCACTACGGGTGCTGGAGGTGTACTGGTTTTAACAATGAGACGTGAAATACCGGGTGTATGCGCATATGAGGTGGCAGTGGCAGTTTCATGGCCACAGGGGTGACCACAGCTTCGATCGTGAATGGGCCCAAGTATTTTGGCTGTGGGGGCGTGGCTAACTAGCCATGGAGTAGGACGTGTCCCGTGAAGCTGCTCCTGAAGATCCGTAACTGATCCGGTGAAAACATGCGTAAAAATGACTCACAGTCCTTACAATTGGAAGCACCGATGTCGGATTGTGTGCCCTGTGCTTATTGAAAATTGTACATGAATTAGACATTGATGAGGACGAGAAAGAAGCTTCCTTATGCTGAGGCTGCACCGAAATGCTGCGACACAAAATGGCGGACAAGAAAGGAAATGGGGCTGACACTGTAAAAGCCACTGCATAAACCAGGGTGGCGGCGGCTGGAGTGGAGGACCGGCGTTCGGGGGCTGAGCGGGGCCTGCTTGTGTTGCTAGGCGCCGCGTCCGTCCTGCCGGGCTCCCTGTAATACTTGGAGCGGGGGTGCTCTGCACTGTGGCGCAGCGTTGGTGGCGAGCGAGCTCTGGAGGGCAACGGTGGCGGAACACTTGAACTGAAAAGGGAGTCCCAGGCAGCAACAATTGTATCAGCGTTTGTGCTGATGAAGTTAATGTATCAGGGCTCCGCGCGGCTCAGGCGAAGCCACCTCTGTTGCTGTGTGGGAGGTTCGGGCTGGAGCCTATGGAGCGGATGCCTTGTTACTATCATGGAAGGTTGGTGTAAGACCTGCGCTGAGCAAGGAAGCCGGCACGGATCTTGCTACATGTCTCTGCAATTATATATGAAGTCGCCGGGTCGGCCGGCAAAGCGGGGACATTGTTGCGACTCATTGAAACTGAGCCTTTGATGCAGAAATGTTGCCTGTATGAACAAAGGGCGGTGGAGGCATTGGCGCGAGGTGTGCGGCATACTTCTACTGCACTCAAATACAAAATTTAGTGACATTGCATGCCCCGCTTCCCTGTCAATGCATCGGAGAGGAGCGTTGCCTCGCATGCGCAACCAGCTGAAAGGAGGAAGGGAGTGCCTTCCTGATCTGCTTGAGGAGCTAGGTCTGAGCCGAGCTATATGTGGAGAGGCAATGGGGCTTGCAAAACATATGTTTTAATCATAGTGGGGCACAGAAGACACCAACCAGAATGCTCCCCTGATATTATAATTGACAAAACAAGCCCCCCACACGACAATGTCCACCCTGGTGCTCAAAGGGCAAGGGGAGCTGGCTCTACGTCCTTGCAGGGGAACAGGCACCTGAGGAACTGATCTAATTTGACATTACTACTCCTAAGAGCAGTTGAGACCCACGCTATACAGGGAGACCCACACTAACATGCTTCTGGTGGCTGGATGATAACATGATAAGAAGTACGGCGGCAGGCATTGAGCTGGACGCATAACATCAAGCGCCACGTGAGCCTATGGTATAGTGGTGGTGGAGCAGAAGGGGCACCTAGAGACCCTCGAGAACAGGTGAAGAGGGTATTGCCTGTAACAGTCGGAGAAGGTACGTGGGAGGATACAACCTTCTTGAAATAGTAGCACAGCGCATGCCACCATATACCGCAGCTCTCTGAGGGGGACGCTCCCAGGCCCGAACTGACCTAGCGGTGCCATAGAAACACCGGGAGATAGAACTTGTGCGATACGAAGGGACCGGAACTGGACATGCAGACGGGGCTGCATGATGTCGGTGAAAGGACTTAGGACCAAAAGTAAACAACCCACAATGGAGGTCTTTGCCAAAACGCAGCGAACTCCCACTGCCCCGGTACAAAGCTCAGCAACAGCTTCTGCGGATGGCACTCCGGAGGGAGGAAACCACCAGGTCCTAGCAGCTATAACGGAGCTAAGAAACACATGGGGGACAGCAATGGCGGACCTGCGAACGGCTCTGGAGAAGAAAATAGGCGCAGTGGGAATAAAAGTCACCCTGCTGCGGCAAGATGTCAGAGCGCTGGCAGAAAGAACGAGTGGTCTGGAGAGTGCGGTGAAAACCAACACAGAGACTAGCACAAATAATGCGAAGGAGGTCCACATATTAAAACAGCGGGTGGCTAATCTTGAGAACCGGGCAGAAGAAGCGAAAGTAAGGGCAAGACGGAACAACATCCGTGTGGTCGGCTTGCCAGAGGGAGAAGAAGGCCAGGACCCCACAGACTATGTGGAAAATATGATCCTGCAAGAGATAGGAGCATACAAGCTCTCACAGGGGTTTACTGTTGAACGAGCATACCGAGCCCTGATGAGGAAACCGAGGCCCGGGGCCCCTCCTAGAGTGATCATTGCGAAGATTCTGAATTATAAAGACAGGGAGAAAATTTTGGAGTTCTTTCATAAAAGTGGAACGATAGAAAGGGCATCCAACAACGTCACAGCGTATCCGGATTATACAATGTTGGTGCAGAGACAGCGATACAGCTATGTGGCTGTCAAGAGGAGACTGTGCACGGCTGGGATCAAGTACATGCTTTTGTACCCTGCGAAGCTAAAAGTCCTGCATAAAAGTAAAGCGTTCTTTTTCGACACCCCAGAGGAGGCGGCGGCATGGCTGGACTGCAGGGCTGTCCGGAGCGAGATGAGGAGCAGGACCAAGAGAAGCACGATAAGTGAGGGGGATGCATTATGAATACTGGGGTGAGCAGTAAGGGGGGAACCTCAGCAAGAGACTGTGGAACATTCGAATTGTATTATGCCACTTTCAGACTTATTGATCCTGTCGGACTGGAATATAGAGAATAAAATGCATAAGTTGACTGGGGAGCACTAGGCGCAGTATACTTGTATTAAACAGGAGCAGCAGAACAAAGATAACCTACGCCCCCAGGAGTTAGTAGTAAGACAGCCACTAGGGCGGCTTTATCCTACTGAGCCGCGAGTACGGGCTATTGCCGGAAAGGGCTAGATGCCGGGGTGCCTAAGATCCAGGTATGGAGCTGGGCAACAGTTGGTGAGGGCATTGTTAGGTTGGGATAGGGAGACGGGAGGAGGGAGGTTGGGGTGTTCATTGTGTTTTTAGTTAAGGGGAGTTTAAGTTGGGAAACAAGCCTACATAGACGGGGAATACAATCGAATCTGTGCTGCATGAGTGGGGGGAGGAGTGGGAATCTGACAAGTCATGGGAGATCTTAAAATAATTACTTGGAATGTCAGGGGGCTTAATAGCTACTTAAAACGGAACTAGGTTATGCTATATCTGCGCAGGCAGAAGGTAGTCATAGCCCTGCTGCAAGAGACGCACCTGACGCAAGATAAGATGGAGATGATTGGGAAGAAATGTAAGGGGAAGGGTGGTGGGCTCGTCCTATTCGGCTTATGCCAGGGGAGTGATTATCTGGGTGGAGCCACATGTCCTGTTTCAGCTCTTACAGACGTTAGCTGAGTCGGATGGGAGGATGGTCATTATGAGGGGACTGGTCGAAAATAAGGAGATAAGCATTATAAGTACGTATGCCCAGAATCAAAATACGGCGGCATATTTTAGAACCCTATGTAACAACCTTAGCATCTGTGTGGTCAGCGTGGTGATCTGGGGGGGAGATTTCAATTGTGTACTAAACCCTAAGATTGACAGATCAGATGGGAAAATGGATAGACCCGCCCCAGCTGCTAGAGCGCTGCAGACATTGTTGGACGACTTTGGGTTTGGAGACGCGTGGAGGTTGCGACACCCATGGTCCCCCATGCTCTATATATTGGCCTTGGAACCCCTAGCGATATATTTGAGGCAACAATATGATATGATAGGTATTGCTGTGGGAAGGGAACGACACCTAGTCTCCCTATATGCGGATAACATGCTGTTGTACTTGCGACACCCTGAGGAGAACCTTCTATACATCTTGGAAGTGATGGAAAGATATGCTGGGCTGTCTGGTATAGCGGTGAACCCTCAGAAATCTAGCATGTTCCCATTGGGTGGATACAAAGGGATCCCATTAAAATGACTACCGGTGTTACAGAGACCATGGGAGGTTAGCACATTTCGCTATTAAGGGATAGATATATACCACACGGTGGAAGAGGAGCATAAGGGCAATACAGAGGTAGCCATTAAGAAAATTGAAAATTGCATGAGGTTTTGGGTGAAGCTGCCTTTAGCGATGATGGGACAGGGGGCGATGTTGAAGATGGTGGTTCTACCTAGGCTCCTGCACTACTTTGGGAATATACTGCACTTGATACCCAAAAAGTTCTTTGTTAGATTGGATAGTATGTGTAGGGATTTCCTCTGGCATGGTACACGGAATAGAGTGGCCCTCTGGAATCTACAGAATTTTTATGAGAGAGGGGGGGTATAAAACTTCCCAACTATGAAGTTTATTATATAGCAAGCCAGCTGCAATATGTGGCTAAATGGCTCTCAGAGGAAGTGACCTCTGAGTCCAGGCTGTTTGGACAAGATTGTGCCCCATTTTATTTAAGGGAGATCATGTGGCTTCCCAAGACAGTAATGGAAGGGCGCACCAAGATGATGATACTTGGGAGGAAGACGTGGCGCAGGGCGTGTCGGATGATGGAGAACCCATCCCCGTGTTCTCCACAGGTGCCATTGGTAGCACTAGCGGGGGAAGAAAAGCAACTGAGGATGACAATCAGAAACCACTGGGAACCGGTTGGGATAGCAACAATGGGTGCGCTGAGAGGGGAAACACGGTTTAAATATCAGCCAGTATATCACGCATCATAGAATGGTGTAGAGAATCAAAAGGACATGGTCTGAAGTGGTACTGCAGGAAGAACCAGATGCCACCATAGATATAATCTATGACATAGCAGAGGGGGGCCACGAGATATCCAGAATATACGAGATGATGATGTCCAAAGTAGGAAAGGAGGTAGTGCAACTGAGACAAAACTGGGAGGCGGAAGTGGGAGCCCCGATGGATGATGGGATGTGGGAACGAGCTCAAGGGTACCACAAGAAGGTGTCGAGGAATGCAAGACTAAAGCAGATACAGCTGTATGTCATGCATAGGATGTATATGACGCCCCAGAAGATAGCTAGGTTTAAAAACGTGGGACGGCAAGCATGCCCCAAATGTGATGAAAAGAATGCTGGTATGGTACATATGTTTTGGTCATGCCCGGTTATTGAGCGTTTTTGGGGCGAATTGGCACACAGACTTGCAGAAAGAGGTATTAAGATTGTAGTTGATACAGTGTGTGCCTGCTTATTAGGGGGGGTTCCCTAGACCACAGAAACTCAAGCACGTGAGCAAACTAAGGGACATGGCATATGTGCTAGCTAAGAGGAGAATTGATATGGGGTGGAAGACATGCCATAGACCACGACTAGAGGTGTGGTGAAAGATTTGCAGAAATGGACTGAGGCAGAAACCATGGTATGGCAAGAATCAAGTAGTGCTGGGGGGAGGAGCAGACAGAGACCCTGTTGGCCTGGAAATTATTAATAGCAGAGTTATTTGGGCCAATGCGAGACCCGACGGAACCCCTGGCAGAGGACACCCTGTCACAAGATGCAGGAACAGAATGTGAGAAGGAGTAGGCTAGAAAAGGGGTGGGGTAAGGGGTGCAGTGAATATAATTGAGTGATGCATAGTTGAAATGTTACCATATGCACTGCAAGTTTGGTTTGTATTGTTTGTGTGAAGAAATTAATAAAAACAACTAAAAAAAAAAGTATTTTGGCTGTAATTTTCTTGGTCCTTTTAATGCAATGTATCTCGACGCCAACCATATTGAATCCCCTATTTAGTAGTTCGGGGCTTCTTTCAGATTGTGGTCGGCATATTTTTTCTGTGTTTCTTTGGCCGTCTTTAAATGCGTAAATGCATCTTTTGCTGCTTGTGTAATGTGCTTGTGTAGGGTCTTAACTGCTGGCATCTCAATTACCTCTGGCGGATCATACACAGAAGTCCACGGATTCCGGCCATACAGGGTATTGAATGGGGTCAACTGTGTGGAGGCGTGCATAGAGTTATTATAAGCATATTCTGCCATCTACAGGATCTACAGGATTTCTACCCAAGCTTGATCTGTTTGGTGTAAAAGGCAGCGAAGGTACTGTTCCAGGTTCTGGTTTGTGCGTTCCGTCTGTCCATCGGTTTGTGGATGGTGACTGGTAGACAAACGGATTTCCTCCTGAACTGTGATACGAATTGGCTGCCTCTATCTGAAATCACCACAGATGGGAACCCATGTAGTCTCACTATGAGATCGAGGAATACTTGGGCTAGTGTCTGGGCCGATGGAATTCCCTTCAGTGCTATGAAATGGGCCATCTTGGAGAAAAGGTCGACCACTAGGATGGTGTTGTACCCTGAACAGGGAGGCAGATCCGTGACATCGAAATGGTATGCCAGGGTGCTGGTGGTACAGCCAAGGGGTGCAATAGGCCGGCTGGTCTCTGTGTTGATGCCTTGTTTTTGGTGCAGATTTCACAGGAGTTGATGAAATCGGTGATGTCTTCCTGCCAGGTTGGCCACCAGTAGGACATTTTCACTTTCTCGAGGGTCTTTGCCACACCAGAATGGGCTTCCAGGGGCGAACTATGATAACTAGTGATTACTTCTTCCAAGTGGGTACCGTTCTTGGTGGTAAGGGAGGCCGTCCTGGACAGAACACAGTGTACCTTTCCTATCCCATGTTTGTAATTCCTCTGTAGGTAGGTTCCTCCTAACTGCCTCTTTGAGCGCATCCAGCGGAGAGGCATTACTCCCACAGAGTACTAGGATCTTATGCCCGGGAATAATGTCTACTGGGCTGGGGGTAATGTAGGTGTCCTTGCCCTTGTGATGCGGGACAGGGCATCTGCTTTGCCGTTCTTGACTCCAGGTCGATAGGTGATCACAAAGTTGTATTCTGCCAAAAACAGAGCCCAGTGGAGCTGTCGGGATGACTGGGCTTTTGCAGAACGTAAATACTGTAGATTTTGGTGGTTAGTTATGATCGTGATGGTGTGTTTGGCTCGGAGCAGGTAATGCCTCCATTCTTTGAGGGCATCTCTGATTGCAAGTAGTTCTTTATCTGTGAATGCATAGTTCAGTTCTGCAGGGGAGAATTTCTTCGACCAAAAGGCCACAGGGTGTAGGCAGACTGTTTCCGGGTTCTGTTGGGACAGGATTGCCCCCATGGCAACGCTAGATGCATCGATTTCCATGATGTAAGGGAGGTCAGGTTGCGGATGTTGCAGCACTGGGGCTGAAGTGAATTTTTCCTTCAGGGCTCGAAACGCCTCCTCCGCCACGGGTGTCCACTCAAATTTCCGATGCTTGCGTAGGAGGGAGGTGGTGGTGTGCACCATGTGTGAGAAGCCGGGTATAAACCGCCAGTAAAAATGTGCAAAACCGAGGAAGCTCTGTACTCCCTTGAGGGACGTGGGCGAAGGTCAAGTGAGAATTGCTTCCACTTTCGTGTTGTCCATCCTGATGCCTTGCGGTGACAACACAAACCCTAAAAACATCACTTCGGTGACATGGAAGGAGCAGTTCTCTAGTTTGGCGTACAGATGATTTTCTCGCAACTTGCGGAGTACTGCCCACACATGTAATACGTGTTCCTGCAAGCTAGTTGAATAGATGAGGATATTGTCGATGTACACCACCGCACAAACATCTAGTAACTCTCGTAGTACATCATTCATGAAATGTTGGAACGCCACATTACCTGATACTCAAACAGGCCATTACCTGGTGCAGAACGCAGTCTTCCATTCATCGCCCTCTTTTACGCACACCAGGTGGTAAGCTGCTCAGAGATCTAATTTTGTGAAAATCTTTGCTTGTCTCACTTGATCGAGCACTACCGGTATCAGAGGTAGCGGGTAACTATTTTTTACAGTGACTTGGTTCAGTGCTCGGTAGTCAATGCATGTCCTTAGGTCCCCCTCCTTCTTGAGTACAAGAGGGGAGAGGCTGCAGGTGACTTTGAGGGCTGGATGAAGCCGTTCGTCATGTATTGATCCAGAGAACACTTCAGGTGGGCATTCTCTCCTTCCGTCAAGGCGTAGATCCGACTACATGGTACTTGTGCCCCTGGGATCATGTCGATTTGGCAGTCGTAAGTGCGCTGTGGAGGTAACATGTTGGCCTGTTCCTCTGCAAATACGTCTCGATGTTCCATATATTCGGTGGGGAGGACTCCTGTTATTCCTAACACAGACACTATCTTCTGAGATGATGGCAATGGGTGTTCTGGTGCATGTTCTTTCCATAACAGTGGTTGCATACACTAGTGAAGGTTAGGGTGCTTGCATGCCAGTCTATACAGGGGTTATTCATTTCTAACCATGGGATGCCGAGGATGATCTGGAACTGTGGGGCAGTGATTAAATCAAACAAGATGCTTTCCTTGTGACCATCTTGGTAGAGCAACGTGACCTCAGCTGTGCATTGTGTTACTGGGCCAGAAAGCAATTGAGCTCCGTCTACCGCTGTTACATTTTCTACCATAGCATTGGCGTGCACTGGTAACCCAATCCTGCCTGCAGTCTCCAAGTCCATGTAGTTTCCAATGGTTCCCTTGTCCACAAACACTTCGAGAGCGTGCATCTGGGAGGGCTGTTGCTGGTCGACTAGAATCACCGGAACGGTGAAATGTGAGGTCAAGTGGGTCTTTTCTGTGCTCGACAAACCGACCTCTAGGTCTGCTGCGCGTTGGAGTTTTCCACCTCCTCCTTCTCTTTACCGCCATCCATAGCTCCCACTGCCTTTCGAGGGGGCTTGGCTGGGCAGTTTTGGAGGAAATGGCCGGGCTGACAGCAATACAAGCAAAACTGTTCCTTTCGTCTCCTGTCTCGCTCCGCTTTCGTGAGAGGCCCTCGGAGTACGCCCAATTGCATGGGCTCGGGATGCGTTTCTGTGGAATGCCAGACAGGGGTTTCCTTAGGCCTTATAAAAAATGTCCTGTTCTCCAATATAGCGTGGTCGGCCTTGCGATTCTGTAGTCGATGGTCTAATTGGATGGCTAGGTCGATGTATTCATCACAACCATCGGGAGGGTTAACTACCTGCGCTAGGACGTCCTTTAATTTTCCTCGCAGCCCTTGGTAGAATAACGTGGTGCACTTTTCTTCAGGCCAGTTAGCTTTGGCAACCAGACGATTGAACGTGGCCACGTATGCCAAGAGGTCCTGACTTCCCTGCCGAAGGGATAGCAGCTCGTCGTCCAGTGCTTGCCCCTGCATACGGCGGGCAAAGAGTTTCGCCAGCTCACGCTGGAAACTGGCATAATTGTGTATCAAAGGATCATCCCTGTTTACCAATGGGACCGACCAATCTGCTGCATGGCCCCCTAGGTATGACTGTACGAATGCCACCTTCGACTGGTTTGTTGGGAATAGTCCGGGTTTGCATAGGAAATGTAATCGGCATTGATTCATAAAGGGCCCAAACCTTTTGGGGTCTCCAGAGAACCTCTCCGGAGGCGCTAGCGGGATGTTACCAGAATGACCACCTGTACGGGAGCCACGGGTTGTGGTGCCGGCACCGAGGTAGCCCCACTTGGCAGAGGAGCCAGGCCTGCCTGTGTCTGCAGCAACTGTCGAGCTAGTTCACCAGTTTTATGGCTATTCACCACCAACTCTCACCTTAAGGCGTTTGTTTCTGAGCGGGCCGTCTGTACCTCCACCCGCAGTTCTCCCAACAACTGTGACAACTGATCTATTTCCGAAGTCTCCATTGCTCAGGCAGAGTGGTTTAAGGATGGCTTAGGGTTCTGTCACGCTCACCTGAGTCTCTGCGGGAGCGATGGAGTCTTCTAATGCCCTTCCCTGTTTCCTCGTGACCCTTGACTAGCTGGGCTGGAGACAGACCTGCCGAATGAAAAGGGTGGTTAAAAGAATGCTTGGAACTTAGAAATATACCCAGAGCCTCCCTCCTTCCTGATCTTTGTGTGGTGTCTGGTTAGTTTTAAGGGCGTGGCTCACCTTTTGGGCTAGTTTGGCGAGCTCTCCATCCTGTGAGGTGCAGGGGCGCTATGTCTTGAGTATCCAGCGGACCAGTTCCTTCACTCAGTCCCTGAATGCTGTCTGCTGCTGCTAAGTTCAGTTTGTTGCTGCTGATGGTTCTGCTGGCAATTTGCCATAGGTTTGGTGCAGGAGAATGCTCATGCCGTGCTCCTGCAGGTAAGTTCTTGCGGAGAACCATTTCCTTCACTGGACCCCTTGTGCGGACCTTAAAGGTAAGTTCTACAGAGATGCCAGTTTCCTCACTGGATTCGTGGGCTGGCTCTGCAGGTAGGTGCTACTGCGAGTAGCGATGTATTATAGCCGCGCAGACTTGGCTGGGCAGCGTGGTAGTGAGCCGGGCTCATAGGCGTGGCTCGCAGACTAATGAGAATTTCCCCCCTAACCTGTCGCTTTTGTCTCCACAGGTTTTTGCTGCCGGTGAAGCGGTGGATTGCTGGGAGGAGTTGCAGGGTGGTTCCTGCTGGGATTCTGATTAGCATGCCAGCCCGGGTAAGTAAGCGGTTGCCACTTGTCCGTGCCACTCACGAGGGCGGGCCGGGTTGAAAGCGTAGCACGAACACTTACTGATTGTCTTTCTGTTGATTCTTTCAGATGCAGAGATGCCGGCGCGGACGTGCGCACAGTCCCTGTGAGCAGGAGTCTGGATGCGGACTGAAGTTTTCCTCCAAAGAAGTCTTGAACACGCTGGGTCTCCGGACTACAATGAGCGTGTTGGCAGGAGCCATAGAAATCACACGAAGCACAGGCTTATATAGCCAGCCACGCTCAGAGACTAGAACGTATTGCACTGCTTTGATAAGGACGCTCAGAGTCTGTTTGTTTATTTATTTATAAATCGCTCCGGACCCTGAGGTGACTGAGCGCATTACAAGACAACTTAAGATACATATACAGCAAATGTTGAGGCAGACATGTGATGCACAAGCATAAATGAGGGATCCAAAAATAAGTGACACTAATTTACAATCATACATTGACAGTCAGAAATAAAAAGGGAGCAGTATAATAGTCGTGGAATAGCAGTTATCGAGTCCTAACAGTGGGAACAGAAACGTCCCTAGCGAGGAGCCACTTTTTTGTGTTCAGTCTGAAACTGCGGAAAGCTTGGTCCATTCTTAAGTTAAGTGGGAGGGCATTCCACGCTGAGGCTGCTTGAACCGGGAAGCTAGAGCCACCAGCTCTTTTTAGGTTGCAACGAGGAGTGATAATGCAGCAGGAGTTGGCTAATCTGGTAGGTCTTGAGGAAGTTCTCCTGATGATTTTGTCTTTGAGGTATTGGGGGGCAGCATTTTTGAAGCATTTATGGATGGTGGAGACAAGTTTGAAAAATATTCTATCTCGAATTAAAAGCCATTTGTAACTCCGTCTTATTTCAGAGATGTGTTCTTTCCTAGGAATACTTAGAGCTGTTCTCAGAGCATTGTTTTGTAGGATTTGCAATTTGTTTAAAACTTGTTTATTGGCTCCTGCATATAGTTTATTGCAGTAATCAAGTTTAGACAAGATTAGTGCACGAGCTAGTATGATGCGGCTGTTTATAGATAGGTAGGCTTTGCAGGCATTAATCAGCTTGCATGTTTAGGCTGTGGCTGAGGCGGTTGCGTTGACTTGTTTCCTCAAACTCAACTTGGAGTCGAAATAAAAGCCTAGTGTTTTGTTTCCTTGGACGTTTTGATTATGTTGCTGTCTATGTGGAAGGACGCGTATTTGGTATTTAGTTTGTTAAGGTGTGGGGGGGCACCTGGGATGAGTATTTAATTCAGTCTTATTATTCAAGCAAAGGCTGTGGTTGGCTATGCATGCTTGAATGACAAGGTAGTTTTGGTTGAGTAGGGCATTGTCAGAGTCATAGTCTCTAGATCGAGGAATCAGTATCTGGGTGTCATCTGCATAATTAGTGTAGATGACACCCAGGCGGTCCAATATGTCAAATAGAGGTTTGGTAAAGACATTGTATAGAGTGGGGGAGACACAAGAGCCTTGTGGCACTTCACAAGTGATGGGAATGGAGTCAGCTGAGTCCGTAGGGGAGAAAACCCTCATTGCTCTATTGTTGAGGATAGATTTAATCCAACTAGATGATTCTTGTGAGAAGATGGCAGATGAGGTGAGGTGTTCACAGAGTATGTTATGGTCTACCAGGTCAAAGGCGGCAGAGAGGTCAAGCAAGAGGAGTAATGCACATTGTCTGTTGTCTTTCAAAAGGTAAATTTGTGTTTTCAAGTCAATTAAGGTTGTTTCAGGTCCGTGAAGGAGTCTGAAACCCGACTGTCTGAGCCCTAGGATGTTGTTCGTCTGAGGTAAGTCTGAATTTGGATATATGCTACCTGTCAATAATTTTCAGAAGAAAAGGGACCGTCGTTATGGGTCTGTAGTTGGTCGGGATGGTGGGGTCGAGTGACCCTTTTTTTTTAGTAAGGGCAGGACCCAAGCATCTTTCAGGTTGGTAGGAACCAGACATGATTTGAAGGAAGCATTTATGATCCTTGTGATGAAGGGGGCAAGATCCCTAGCCGCATCTTTTATGATTTGTGATGGGCAAATGTCTCCTTGGCAGCGAGAGGGTTTTAGGGAAGCTATAATTTTTTCGACCTCAGGTATGGAAACTTGGGCAATTTGAATTCAGATAGGCTATTGAAGGCTAAAGGTTTTTCAAGTTGGTCGTTGGTCTCAGAGCAGTTGATGTTCAGTCGTTTAGTGGCAATTAATTTTGTAAGGTGGCAATTTTATTGGCTAGGGCATTTTGTATGCTAGTGCACCAATCTTTATTTTTAGGGTGAGAGTCATCAGAGGTTGTGGGTGATTCTAGCTCTCTGAGAATTCTGAATAGTTCCTTGATACTGGAACTTGCGTTTAGAATCCTGTCGTTATAAGTTTCATGTTTAGTTTTAAAGTTCTCTGCTTTGTAGATAGAGGAGATTTTGGTAACTTCTTTTTCTCTTTGGTGGGTAGGTTTTTCCAGGTAGTCTCACATTTCCTTTTTTCAGATCTTAGGGTTTTTAAGTGTGGGGTAAACCACGTGTTGAGATGTGCTTTTGGTTTGCCTTTGCAGAGTTTCAGGGGGGTAATGGTGTCAAGGGCATTGGTCAGTGTGTTGTTTAATAGGTTCATTAGTTCTTCCGGGTCTTCAGTGGTGGAAGAGTTCAATATTGGGATCAGGATCGGAGTTAAGTTCTCGGCTGTTATATTGCGCTTGTTCCTAGTAAGTAATGGTGGAGCCATTCTCCTGGTTTTGGTGACTGGTCAGGTAGCCTTGACAGTAAAGGTAATCAGGGAGTGGTCTGTCCAAGACACGGGTTCAATGGCGGATATAGAAGTGGCACAGTTGTGGTCGGTGAACCAGTATAAGGTTCGTCCTTTCACATGTGTGGGTTGATTGATTCTTTGTTTGAAGTTAAGTTCGCACAAGGCATCTTTCAGAGATTTAGCAGCCAGGTCATTGGGGTTGGATAGGCCTGGGTTAAAGTCACCTAGGACTATAATTTGGGATGAGGGTTTGGTGTTGTCAGAAAGCAGTGTAATAATATCCTCCTTGAAGTCTGCAGTAGGTCCAGGAGGCCTGTATATGAGGTGGAGAGTGATGTACTGGAGTGGGAGGTTGTTAATGTGGCTGTTATAAGTTCGCAGGACTTGAATGTAGGGGATGGGCAGAGTCTGAGTGCCAAGTTAGCCCGAGCTATGAAGGCAACTCCTCCTCCTTTAGAGGTCTTCCTATCTGCTTGAATAATGGTATAGCAGTCAGGTATAGCTAGCATTAAGGATGGCCCAGCAGCAGCATGAAGCCAGGTTTCGGATATTGCTAAGAAGTTCATGATGAGTAATTAGGTCTGCTATGTCTGTTGCATGTGCAACTAGAGATCTTGCAGTTATTAAGGCTCCTTTAATGGTGGGGACTGGGGTGTCAGTGTGTTTGGTTAGCGTGGATATGTGAGGTCTTTTCCACTTTTGCTTATGTTTTTTTTTTTAGCTGCGCTAGTGGTAGTCTGAAGTAGTTGGCATGGTGTAGGAGGTGGAATAGGATGTGGTTGTGCATCTGTTTCCAGGTAGGGGTTAACTAGGTTTGTATCAATCAGGAGTCTGGACCCAAGTCTAATGTTTCTGAGGTGCCCACGGCATGGTTGGTTGTGAGTGGTTTTGGCCGTAAATCCCTCAATCCATTGAGAGGAGTGAGGTAAAATGGGTAGTTAGGATTAGTTAGGTTGGTCCGATTTTTATCAAAGGTGTTGGCTTGGGGGGGGTAAGCATGGTGTCAGATTGCTGGGGGAGATAACACATGTTACTTGTAAAGGAGGAAGAAATGGTGTAGACTTAATCAGGTTAGACCTGGGCATTTTCTGAACAGGCAGGTGCAGCCTAGTGCACAATCAAATCCACTTCTGGGTGTCCTCATGTGATGAAAGAGTGAGAGTTTGTGGTTGCCTGAAGTAAATGTCTTGCCCGCTATGCCTCAACCCACATTTCTCCGGCCTGTCTCTTTCACCTACCCCCAGGTGCCAGGAGGGAGAGAGGTCTAGCTATGAGCCCATCCCCAGTGCCCATGACAGGTATGCATACTCCCATATCCCCTGTAAGAAGGGCTTCAGACGCTCATAGGGCTGCAGCGGTGCTAGGCGATGAGTTCAAGGAGTATTTGGCTACGCTAACTAGGGCCATTAAATGTCTCCTGACAGATTGCATCTCCCAGGATCATGACGACACAGACGCCAGATGCTGAGACTACTACGGTGACAGATCCCGAGCAAATGACCCCACAACCGATGCTGCCTGGGGACTTCATTTACGTCCGCAATTTCGTACGCCGGTGGAATAACCCTCGGTTCCAAGGCCCTACGAGGTGGTAGTTTGTGCTCCCCTTGCCGTAAAAAGTCAAGGAATTGCGCTACTGGGTCTTCCTCTCTGACTTTCGTAGGGCACCTTCAGTGAACACACTGGTGCATCAGCTATCTTAAAATAAGGGGGAGCAGTACTTGTACCCCATCTACCCCACCGGCCTGTCCAGGAGCGATAAGTGTGCTGTAGCACGCTCCAGTGGCAGGCCGAAGCTTAGCTGCTAGCTCTGTATCTTCCTTTTTCTTTTCGGTAGCTCTTTCTTCCTTCCTGCTGTCCTCTCTCTTTCTCTCTCTATCTCTTTCTTCTCTTTCTTCTCTCTCACATACTCTTTCTTTTCTTTCCTCGCTCTCTCTCCCTTTTTCTCTTTCCCTCTCTCCTTCTTTCTTTGTGTACAAAGTAAGTCTTGTACATTTCTCCATTTTCGTTGTCTTGTGTGTCTGTGCTTTCATTTCAAGAAAGTAGAAGATGGCCGTGACCAATGTAAAACATTTTTTAAGTAGGGACCTGAGTTGCAGATGCATGAATGAGAGAATATGGACCTATGTTTATTATTGTGTTGTGAATCAGCTATTGCTGTAGGTCTGTGTGTGATATTGCTAGTAATGTTGGGAGTGTATTGGGGAGGGTATTATAAGGGGAGCTCCTATAAAGGGGGCCATCGGGGAAATTGGATTGTATATAATCCAAATGGGATGATACAAATAAAAGTTAATAATACGAGTGGATTTACATATATTAGCACTAATGTGAACATTAACAATAATAATGGAAATTCATTTAATGGCTTTAATAAGCACAATACGTCAGTGGGGGAAACAGTGAATAGGTTATTTTCAGCAAGTAGGAAATTTTCTATCACTGTGAAACAATATAATGTTATTTCCGAAAGCACTATTAAAGCGGCCATCTCTGAGAGCCTGTATAGAACAATGAAAAGAAGTACAACAAAAGCATGACACATATCAAGGGCTGGGTTTTGATGTGATTGAGGATATTCATGCTCCAGAGTTTACCAACTCATGGTATTCTGATATGAGTGGTGTGGGGAGAAACTCAGTGAATGGAAACTATTGTGTGTCCACTCATTCCACATGCATCGGGGCTCCCAAGGTGTTAGTACCGCAAGCAGTCCCAACTATAGAGGCACAATGACTAGTTAATCTTGCGCTATGCAGAATAAAAGGAATGTTTCAGGCACATAGTGTGCACCTGCAATGGTGGGTCCAGAGTTTGTAAAGTGAAACAATGATCCAAAAAACATCAAGTGTGTGGAGCTACTCTATCTGATGGTGAAAGGGCGGAGACATGATAGGACATCACACTACCTTACTTGGCAGAAGGACTGGTAACATATAGCAAGGAAAGGATAGCACAAGTGGACACTTTCTGTGCACACATCTGGACCGAGCATATTACAAAGCTGACGTGGATTAAAACAATGGCAAAGCTGGTGCGAGTACACAAGGAAGGAAGGGAATGAGCATTGCAATAAAACTCTCTTCATCACAGACCTGAAGAAAGGAACAGCAGCGCTGATGGATTACTACTGGGTCTGCGGCCGACAAGCTTACTTGCACCTCCCACCATCATGGAGAGGCTGTTGTTCACTGGCCACATTGCACTCAGCGCTAATAGTAATCCCAGAAGAACACCTGAAGGGGGAGAACTGCCTGCAGAGGGAACAACTAGTCTCCCCACAGTTGAAAATGGAAGATAAGGACTTGGTGCCTTCACAAGCGCCCCATATCCGGCAAGATTTTTGTATTACAAATATGGGAAATTTACCTTGAAGCATCTCTTACTTTTTTATGAGCAAAAGGTAATTCCTATATTGACTTATGGTGCTGAATCGAAACTCTATCTTAATGATAAAACGTGGAATAAACTGGAGGCCTGTTTTTGGAAAAGAGTGTTACACTTGCCAAATTGCGCACCTATGCCTATTTTGAATTCGAGTTAGGCTTGAATTCGCTGGTCTGCAGAGTTAAGTGGCAGATGTGTTCCTTCTTTCGTAAATGTTTGTTAGGGCTAGAAAATAACATCCTGAGCACGGTTGCAAATTATCTACCCTCATCAAACCATGCCTTTCCGTTCACATGGCGTAATCAGGTAATGAACACCTTGGCTGAGGCCGACATAACGGTCACACTCCTAGTTGAAAATCCAGTGTGTGCTAAGATAAAGTTCTATCGATGGGCTTCGATATCAAATCGTGAAACTTGTTTAAAACTTATAGATTTCAATAGCAGTAACTTTGGCCATAAACAGCTGGGCCAAGTTGCAGGCTATTTGCTGAAATGTCCCTCAGCAACCATAAGGAAAAAATTCTTACGTTTTAGACTGAATCTGTGGTTAACCAGGGAAGTGCTCACTAGGTGCCTGATCAGTCCCAGCCAATTTGAATTAATGCCGTTATTGTGAGCTGCCTACAGAAAAGGAGAGACTGCAGCATTTGATTGTCTCCTGTGTTAATTTACATGAGCAACAAATCAAATTCTTTACCAATATGCTGAATTTGTATAGTGAACATGATGCAAATCAAATTTGGAAATTATTATTTGCTGATATGAAATTTCCTATGATCAAAGCATTAGTTCAATTTCATGATGTAATCCTGCCTGCGGAAATGAAGATGTAATTACCTTTTGAGCACAATTTGTAAAGTGTTTAAAGCCAAATGCATAGTTGGGCATCGAGACGTGCATAGTCTTATTGTAATTTCTTAAACAGTCTCTGTAAATGTCTTTTTATCTTTTCAATAATTAATGTTTCTCTTTTATTTCCTCTTTCTATTTGCTTGTCTATTGAGATGTAAATGATATTTGATGCTTTTGTTGAATTTGTTCTTATTTTTGAAAAGTTGATTTATTCAGCTATATCAAAATAAAAAATAAAAATATATAAAAAAACCTTTCTACCAACCCATTTGTCTGAGGGTGGTATGCTGTTGAGAACGTGTAGGTAACTCTGCAGTTTTTCCACATGGCCTTCATGTAGTGGGACATAAAATTTGACCCCCTGTCGGATATTACCTCCTTAGGAAACTCAACCCTGATGAAAATACCAAGGAGGGCCTTAGCTACAGCCTGAGCTGTAATAGTCCTCATAGGAATTTCTTCAGGGAACCTAGTAGCATGGTCTACTACAAGAGGTATAAACCTGTTGCCTGAAGAAGTTGGAGGATCAAGGGGACCAACAATCCTACCCTCTCAAATGGTACTCCCACCACAGGGAGAGGCACTAGAGGTGCCACGTTCTTGGAGCCACTATTACCAGAAGCTTGGCAAGTGTGGCAACTCTTGCAATACTTATCTACCTCAGCCCCCATTTTAGGCCAATAATAGTAGAGAGAGAGCTTTCCTTAGTCTTCTTGAAGCTCAAGTGACCAGCCAAAGGTATCTAATGGGCTAGTTGCAAGAATTGGAGTCTGTTTGCTTGGGGCACTACCAGTCTTTTGTAGTCCCCAGGAGTTGACTCTGTTGGTTCACTATAGAAGAGGCCATCTTCCCAGTGTAACCTATACTTCCCAGGCTCTTGCCCTTCAAGCTGAGAAGGTGCCTGGTGGCGAAGACCTTCCAGAGTTGGACATTCTCTTTGTCCCTTACTGAAGTCAACCCTTTGGGGTCACCCTTCTGCCAGTAACGACTGCAGCTGAGGATGGACCACAGGGTCAAGATCTCCAATGAGTTCCTGGCCTCCTACTAGATCTGAGTCCTCAGGCTCTAGTTCAACCACACAGGGTTGTACCTCACTCTCAGCCTCAGCTGGAGGAGGAATCACAGGTGTGATTTTTGCTAACCTAGGAGATTTCCTGGTTGGCAGCACTGGGGTGCTTTTTACTGGTTTCTTTTTGGAAGCCTTGGGTCTCCCCTTTGCTTCTGGTTGTTTAGAGATAGCAGTAAGTAACTCCAGTGGAGTCGGAGTGATTTCTTTTTCTGTCATCTCCTCAGGAGAGCCCCTCAAGGTCCTCTACCTTGCAGGTCTGGTAAGCTCCTGTAATCTCTTAAAAGTAGGTCTGGGAGTACTGGATACTGCTCCAAGGTCTCTCAGAACATTGCCCAACAGCACCCTTCCTTGCACTTCAGATTGTACACTCACAGGTATCCTGACAGTCATTTCATTGCACTGGATGAGAGCTGATAATTGGTGAAGCATCTGCACAGGCCATCCAGCTAACGTGGCGAGGCGTTTGGGTGCCTTAGCAACATCCTCCACCTTGAAAAAAGATTCGTCCACCGCAGTTATGCTGGCCCCAGTGTCTCTAATGGCAGGAGTCTCCTGACCATTGACTAGGACACTGTCTTTATAATGCTCTTTAGTATTAGGAGGGATAGAATTATACACATCTAAATTCTGTTGTTCCCACAACCCAAGAGATACTAAAGATACACTAGCTGAGACTCCAATGGGATCATCAGCTAGTAGTTGAACTTTTCCAATGGCCATATGTACTTCCTCCTCTGGAGTGAAGGCTAAGGAGACAGTGTGGACCCCTGAAGGTTTACCCTTACATCTGGAATCCCCTTTCACATGGTCAGTTGAGCCACAAACATAACATTTTCCAAATGTCTTTATGAATGGTGGCTAGCTCTGACCTCCTTCTGGTCTGGGACCAGAAGGTACACTAGCCTGATTAGGTTTCCCTGGTGGCTTACCCTGTTTGTTGCCCTCTTTGGAATTGGAATTATTTGAATTCACTCTGTTGTCTTTCTTTGGCTGCTTTCCCTCATCCTTTTTCTGAGTTACCCCTGAATCCTTGTGAGTAGCCCGGTTGGCAACCCACAAGTCAGCAGCCTTAGCCATTTTCTTAGAATCTAACTCTTTTCAATCAGCTAAGTGCTGTCTGAGCTCAGGAGAGCAGGCGTCATAGATAGACTCCATCATAACAAGATTTCTCATTCCTTCATAAGTATTAGCTCTATAACCCTTAATCCATCCCTCTAAGTTCTTCAAACACTCATTCACCCAAGTAGCCAAGGGGTACTATCATACTTTTTGAGGTTCCTAAACCTCTTAAGGTACTGGGAAGGAGTCTTCCCAAATCTAGCTATTAAAGCTAGCTTTACACATTCATAATCCTTTCGCTCCTCCTCCCCCAACTCCTTTACCACATCAGATGCAACAGGGGGAAGCCTAGAGAATAACCAGGGGATCAACTGATCACCTGTGATATCCTGGAGCCCATGATTATATTCAAACATAACAAGCCAATCTAATACAGCCAATTTAGGTTCATACATTACCACAATCTCTTTAGGCATCCAGGGTCTTTTTGGACTGGAAGATCTAGAGGATTCGGGGAGAGAAGCATTTTCCAAAGACAATTTCTCCATCTCAAGTTCATGGTTGAGCTCCATTTCTTTGAGCCTTAGTTCTTGGTGTCTCTGTTCAGTTTGGGCACTAATTCTTTTGAATTCAAGTTCACATCTCATTTTTTCTAGGGAGACAAATTCAGGACTTAATGTGGGGCCTGGTAAGGGTCCAGTAGCTACAGGTTGAGGCCCTTGAGCACTCAGAGGACCAGAGGGGGTGACATAGTTATCCTCCTCTTCCTCATCTGTCTCAACAATAAAATCTTCAACATTATCCATATTACTGTTTGCCACATTTGTTGGAGTAGTGGGTACTACAGCACCACTATCCAGTCTTTGTTTCTCTAACAGTCTATCAATCATTTTTTGTTTCTTGTCTTTGACAGGAAGACCTTTCTGTCTACACAGATCCCTTAAATAATCAGCAGTATTAGTAGGGAGGGTCTCCTGGCTATAACTTTCCATAACTTTGACTTTGTTAAAATAACTTTTTGTGATTGTTAACCTTGTGGTTAGTTGCACCAAGGCACTAATAACACACTAAAATGTCAATCCAATACTTTTATCCTCACTGCTGTACACCAGTGGCAGTTCTCTTAGGAAGCACTACCCCAGATTAGGACTACAGGTGAGAGCAATAAATCCCCTTTGGTATCAGTCTGTACCACAAAGATTTAGTTGGTAGCTGTGGCTGAGCAGTCAGACTTATCTCAAGAGGGAGATGAGCAGTATTCAGGGTTGACACAATAGGTAGTACAGTACTATGGAGCAAGGAAACACTGACCAAAGTTTTGTATTAAAAAGACAATATATATTTATTGTATACACTTCTAAGTCAACACATAGATCACAGTTAATAAAGTAAGTTAGGTTTAGTCAGAAAAAAGCATATACAACTCCCTATTCAATTGTAGACAAGTTTGCGGTATAGTGAAAACTGAGCAACACGGCACAGTGAAAACCTACTACAAATGGCACTCTACCAATTCAACGAAAGGGAGGGAAAGTACAAGTTAAACCGAAATATCTTCAGACACCCCCTAGCAACTCTTCCCTGAAGTTTTGTGAACAAGTAATGCACAGTAACACTTTAACCAAAAGACAAGTGAATGAAAACTGAGCAAAATGGCACTCCACAGGTTAAAACAGTAGGAAGGAAGAGGGGTTTAGAAGATTTACGTGCATCAACACATTTCTCATTGAAAACTAATCTAGTGAGAGCAGATCTAACAAATCGGCCAGAGTCAATAGGCCTGAGCCAGAGTCAGTGGTACAGGACCAAGAGCTTAGGAGCAAAAAAGTTCTTGTAGCTGCAGTCAAGTGTTTAGTAGAAAACCTTTGAAGAGATAGATGCAAGGCGAAAGACAATGTTATGAGAGAGGGCGGCCGACCCTCACAAGGAGTTAAAGTATTTAAAACACCTTTAGGGCTACCACGGAGAAAGGGCGGCCTGGCGGAACAATGTACCTTAAACGTGGAGAAGTGGCTCCTGCGGTGGCGGTTGTTCCTGGTAGTTCCTGCAGGTCGAGGGATCCAACAGAGGAAGAGAGGCTCTCTTTGTGGAAGAAGGTTCGAATCGCTGCACTACCCAGGGATGAAACCAGCCGCAGTGCTGCCAAACGAAGTTTAAAAGGTATGCGCCTTTTAATCGCGGTCCGGGTCGATAGCTGCCTGGCAATCTGGTCTTCAAGTGCGGGGCACTGCCGAGTCGACCAAGGCAGATCCGAGGATGCGATAAGTGAACTGGTTGACCCCACCAGCTCAATGGAAGGAGGCTCCTCCGCTGAAGATCTCCTCTCGTCGTGTGGAAGAAAAGTGGTGAGACGATCCGGCAGGGCTTCACCGATGGTGTAGATGCTGAATATGTCTCTGGCTTCTCTTCCCTTCGGTTCCGTAGTTCCAGTGGTGACGTCTTGCTCTTCCAGTCCTCAGGACCCTGCTTTTATGCAGAAAGAGACCCATTCATACAGCCTAGCTGTCACTCACACAGTGGAGTGGTCATCTTGGCAGGAGACCCTCCAGCCTATGAGGTTAGAGTGCGACCTGAGTTACAGTGGCACCTCTGTCCAGGGGTTCTACTCCCCCTCCCCAAAAACAGACCCACCCCAGACTCAGTGGGGCCGAAAGGAGGGCTTCTTGGCAGAAGCCTGCCAAAAGGACGAACAAAGGATCCCCGACCTGGGTTAGGAAAATGGAGTAAGACTCGAGAAAGAAGTTTTATCAAAGTTCTGCCAAATAAAACCTATCGGAGCAAAGTTAATAAAAAAATAGATTGGCGGTATGTTAGAGGCTGTCAGTAAAAGTGGTGGCCTCGAACAATGGGAAAAGCCCATAGAGAAATATTTGTGGTTGAATATAAAAGGTAGTAACCACTGCCACCAGCCAGAAACTTTGTAGAGGGGGACTTTAAGGTACCCTCTTGAAAATGAACATAGGAGAAAAACTATTAACCCCTTCCAGTACTTTCATATTAAGATGGGGTGTACTGGTTAAGTTCATAAAAATCGATAACAGTAAAGTCAATGGGGACTTTACATGCCCTGGGAGACAGTAGTCAGTCCCAGGGTATGGAGCCTATGTTTGGGGGTCGCTACGACACCCTTGTGTCACTGCACGGAGGGTGCTGTGTGACACATGTGCATAAAGATGATTCCTATGAGTGATAGAAAAGATCCCATAGGCATTGAACACAAAAATAGCCTAGAACACACAAAGCAAAAATGCCTAAGAGTGGGAAAAAGAGTCTCACTCTTAGCAGGTAAAAAGAAACAAACCCTTCAAATCCAGCAAAGCTGCTGGGGGACTCAATAGGTAAGGGAAATTAGCCATGAAATGAGAATTCTCCCTAACACTCCGCATGTGGGCCGGTAATTCAAATTTCATGGCCGCAGTGTTGATCACAGCCTTGATAGTGTAGGGGCCCAGATCTCTGGGACGGAACGCCCGTGGTCCTTTCAGAGGAATGTTTCTGGATGCTAACCAAACCTTGTCTCCGACCTGATCTTTGGAGCTTTTATTCAGTGACCATCTGCAAACTGTTTTTGTTTTTCTTTGGCTTTGGTCAGATGTTCTGCTGCCTCTTTAAGAACTCGAGTGATGGTTTTGTGCAAGGTTTTTACCGCTGGCATTTCCAATGCTTCGAGCGAATCAAAAACAGATGTCCGTGGATGCCTTCCGTGCGCTGTGTAGAATGGAGTTTTCCCATGTTCGGGGTCTCGCTGTGATGACACCGCCCCCATTGCAATGTTGGAAGCATTGGTTTCGACCACGTATGGCAACTCGGGTCGGGGAATGGGTGCTGTAGTAAATGCTCGCTCTAGCGTTTGGAAGGCTTCCTCTGCTTCTGTGGACCACTGAAATTGTTTGTTCTTTCGCAGTAGGGATGTGATTGGGTGAACGATCTGAGAGAATCCTGGGATGAACCGACGATAAAAGTTAGCGAACCCGAGCACACTTTGTAAACTTTTCGTGGAAGTTGGTGAGGGCCATTGGAGGATGGTATCTACTTTGCGTGTATCCATGTGTACCCCTCGCGGTGTGAGTATAAAACCAAGGAATTTGACCTCTGTTACGTGAAAGAAGCATTTCTCCAGCTTGGCATATAGCGGATGTTGCCGAAGTCTTTCCAGCACTGCTAGAACATATCTGACATGTTCCTACTTGGTGGTTGAGTAAATGAGGATGTCGTCTATCTAGACGAGAACGCACACGTCCAATAGTTCACGGAGTCGTCGTTCATAAAGTAGGGGAACGCTGCAGGGGCATTACATAGCCCAAAAGGCATAACCTGGTATTCATAGAGACCATATTTAGTGCGGAAAGCTGTCTTCTACTCTTCTCCCTTTTTGACTCTTAGTAGATGATAGTCCCCTCGTAAGTCTAATTTTGTATACATTTGAGCGTTTTTTACTTGATCCAGGAGTTCGGGAATAAGGAATTTTTGATGGTTGTTTGTGGGTTACCAAGAGTACCGGTATGACTAGGTGTGAGGTCTGTATAGGTTCCTTTTCACCTCTTGACAAGTGGACCCCTACGCTTGCCGGGTGTTGGAGTTTCCTGAGTCCTGTTCCTCTTCACTCTTCTCAGTTCTCCAACTGTCTTCCTCAGGGTTTCACTGGACAGTCTCGGAGAAAGTATCCTGCCTTGCCACAATATAAGCAAAGCTGTTGCTGTCTTCTTTTTTCTCTTTCTGCTTTGGTGAGAGGGCTCCACAAGCCCCCAATTTGCATAGGTTCTGTTTGTGTGGTTTGGTCTGATTCTCACAAGGTCACACATAGACTGACCACCCCTCTTCTCGGGCTCAATCCAGTTTCCGATTCTGTAGTCTATGATCGAGTTGCAATGTTAGATCGATGTACTCACCACACCCCTCTGGGTGATTTACTACTTGGGCTAGAACATCCTTAGGTTCCCCTCGTAATTCACAGTAGAAGAGCTTAGTTCTCTTACCCTCTGGCCAGTTTGCTTGGGCTACAAGACGGTTGAAGGAGGTGATGTAGGTTAATACATCTTGGTTACCCTGCCAGAGGGATAATAACTCATTGTCCAGAGCCTGTCCTTGGGCATGCCGTGCAAACAGTTTCTCCATTTTACGCTTAAAAACCATAGGGTCATCTTGATTTACCAAAGGTATTGACCAGTCTGCCGCAGTTTCTCGCAAATACGAAAGTACGAATGCCACTCTGGATTGATCATTGGGGAAGGCTCCAGGTCTACACAGGAAATGAAGACATCATTATATCATGAATATAGTGAACTTATTCGGATCACCAGTGAAGCGTTCGGGCGGGGCTTCGGGAACTGCCCCTGGAAGAACCACCTGTACGGGCGTTGACTGTGGTGGTGGGATGGGGTGGGCCACTCCCGGTAATGGGACCTGGCCAGCCTGTGCCTGGAGTATCTGCCTAGCTAAGTCATTAGTGCGCTATCGATTCACAATGCAATCCCTCCTTAAGGCATTTGTTTCCTGTCTTGAGGCATGAACTTCAGCCCGTAACTCTCCTAGTAACTGGGCCAAAGGGTCAGTTTCAGAATTTTCCATAACGCCCAGGCAGAGATTGGTAAAATACTTTGCATTCTGTTACGCTTACCTTGTCTCTGCGGAGGGGTTGGAGCATGGTTGCAGCCCCCCCAGGGGTGAAACCTCTCTTGTCTGGCCTCTCCCTTTGTGCCTATGTGGATAACGGCAGCAGGGCAGCGCAATTCCTGCATGAATATAAAGGGGGTGTAAGTATGCAGTCTGAGGCCCTGACCCCTCTCCTCTCTTCCCAAGACTTGCCTTCCCATGGGATGCACTAACGCTGGAAGGCTCACCTGTTGAATGGTAATGGCGAGCTCTCCGTCCTGCTGCTTCTGGCAGGGGCGCTTGTCTAATGGACCGAGTTCCTTCACTGGTCCCTTGTCGTGGTTGCCCAGGCCGACAGCAGCTAGTCCACTTCTCTTGCTGGTAAGTGTTTCCCTTGTTTTCACTCGCCTGTTAGTCTTTTGTCTTTTCGGAATTGTATCGGTAAAGTTTGCTTTTAATCTTGTGTCCGTTCAGTGTGTAATGTCTCTTTCTCTGCTCTTTCCCCATGCAGGTGATGTTGCGGTTCCGGCGGTCGCTACGGTGGCTGAAGCAGTATGCTCTTTCCCCATGCAGGTGATGTTGCAGTTCCGGCAGTCGCTGCAGAGGTTGAAGCAGTACCGGAGATAAGGAGGAGAGAAGCTATGATGGTCCGGTAACTGGTAAGTAACCTCTGGGGGTGCGTGTGTGTTTTACCCTGGATTGCGTGTCGGTAGCTGTTCTAACCTTGTCTTGTCTTCTTTTCAGGAATGCAGCTTCGTGGGGATGAAGACCGCACTTGCTGCAGCATCAGGATCAAGTGCTGCGTGTTGCCAGGAAGATGGTCTGCTGCCATGTGGATGAGCGCCGGTGTCCAGTTAAGCAAGCAGCTGTAGCGCAGGATTCAACGAGCGAGGTAAGTCTGTTGCTTGTCCAGGCGGTGGTGAGCGTCTTGTTGCACGGAGGTGCAAACTAACGCGAAGCACCAGCCTGAACGATGGAGCAGCTTATATAGCTGAGCTTCAGAAGCCACGCCCACCAGATTCAGCCTGCCTGCCACACTTTGCCACTCCCTGAGTCAGCACGTGTAGAACAAGCATAGGGAGCCACACCCCAGTAAAGTGCACGTTCTGGAATATAGGCTTTCAGCACCTGGAAAGTTTCTTGTGAAATAGAAGCACTCCTGCACTGAAGTAAAGTGTTCCTGCTCACTTCTTTATATGAGCCTGGCGTCAAAGGTGCCTGGACTGAGTCCAGCCAGGGCCCCTGTGTCTATGAGTCCCAAAGGGACATGAGTTAGACAAGTGGCCGATTGCCCCATCACTAGATGGTGTGGTGTGTATGTCCTGGGGCCTGTGACCATGACAGCACTCCCCCTCAAGGCCCTCTCAAGGGTGGTTCTCCCCCTGGTCCTGGTTTAGTGGGGTTATTGCGGTGGAACTGCCTTATTAATCGTGGAGCGTGGACATGCTCACTGGGTTCCCAGGTCCGATCTTGGGTCCATAGCCTTTCCAGTCTATAAGAATGTATAACTTGGACCGGACCACCTTAGAGTCTAGGATCTTCTTAACTTCGTATTCTGGTTCTCCTTCAACTATTTCTGGATCCAGTGGGGTATAAATCCGTGTACTTGGTCTCAATGGTTTCAGGAGGGAGACATGAAACACCGGATGGATCCGCATGTGGGTCGGTAATTCAAATTTCATGGCCGCAGTGTTGATCACAGCCTTGATAATGTAGGGACCCAGATATCTGGGACGGAACGCCCGTGGTCCTTTCAGAGGAATGTTTCTGGATGCTAACCAAACCTTGTCTCCGACCTGATCGTTTGGAGCTTTTCTTCGGTGACGATTTGCAAACTGTTTTTGTTTTTCTTTGGCTTCGGTCAGATGTTCTGCTGCCTCTTTAAGAACTCGAGTGATGGTTTTGTGCAAGGTTTTTACCGCTGGCATTCCAATGCTTCGAGCGAATCACAAACAGATGTCCACAGATGTCTTCTGTGCACTGTGTAGAATGGAGTTTGCCCTGTTTCGGGGTCTCGCTTTGATAAAACCGCCCCCATTGAAATGTTGGAAGCATCGGTTTCGACCACGTATGGCAATTCGGGTCGGGATGACATAGAATGGGTGCTGTAGTAAATGCTCGCTTTACTGTTTGGAAGGCTTCCTCTGCTTCTGTGGACTACTGAAATCGTTTGTTCTTTTGCAGTAGGGACGTGATTGGGTGAACGATCTGAGAATATCCTGGGATGAACCGATGATAAAAGTTAGCAAACCCGACCACACTTTGTACACTTTTTGTGGAAGTTGGTGAGGGCCATTGGTGGTATCTACTTTGCGTGTATACATGTGTACCCCTCGCGGTGTGAGTATAAAACCGAGGAATTTGACCTCCGTTACGTGAAAGAAGAATTTCTCCAGCTGGGCATATAGCCGATGTTGCCGAAGTCATTCCAGCACTGTCAGAACAAGCTTGACATGGTCATCCTTGTTGGTTGAGTAAATGAGAATGTCGTCGATTTCGACGAATGCGCACACGTCCAATAGGTCACAGAGTCGTCGTTCATAAAGTAGTGGAACGCCGCGGGGGCATTACATAGCCCACCTGGTATTCATAGAGACCATATTTAGTGCGGAAAGCTGTCTTCCACTCGTCTCCCTTTTTAACTCTCACTAGATGATAGTCCCCTCGTAAGTCTAATTTTGTATAAATGTGAGCATTTTTTACTTGCTCCAGGAGTTCGGGAATAAGTGCTAAAGGGTACCGTTTTTTTACTGTGATCTGATTGAGAGCTCTGTAGTCAATGCATGTTCTCAGGTCTCCCTCCTTTTTAGGCACAAAAAAGAGGGGTGAGGAAGCAGGAGACTTAGACGGACGAATGAAGCCATTGGCCAAATATTGATCAAGGTATGTTTTTAAATGCTGGTTTTCCTGCTCTGCAAGGGCGTATATCCGACTGCAGGGAATTTAGGCTCCGGGTACAAGATCAATTTGGCAGTCGTACGTTCTGTGCCGGGGTAAGACGTTCGCTTGTTCTTTTTGAAACCCATCCTGGTAATCCAGGTATTCAGAAGGTAGCGAGCTGGTGAGGCCTAGCATGATTTCTTTCTTTGAACTCAGCTTAGTGTGGTCTTTTACTCGACACAGTCGGGGGAAAGGTCAGAACTCTTGTACGCCAATCAATCCGAGGGTTATGGGTTTCCAGCCAAGGCATCCCCAATATCATCTGGAACTGAGGAGCGCCGATGAGATCGAAGGTGATGTCGTCTTGATGACCTTCCTGATGCAGAAGCATGACTTTTTCGGTATAATGTGTCACTTGGTCAGTTGATAACTGAGATCCATCAACCGCAGTGATGTTTTCCGGTTTCTGCTTCTGTTGGAGGGGAAGGCCTATCCGGATAGCCAAATCTTGGTCGATGTAATTCCCCACGGCCCCACTATCAATATATGCCTCTAAAGCATGCATTTTTGATGGTTGTTTATAGGTTACCAAGAGTACCGGAATGGCTAGGTGTGAGGTCTTTATAGGTTCCTTTTCACCCCTCGACAAGTGGACCCCTACGCTTGCCGGGTGTTGGAGTTTCCTGAGTCCTGTTCATCTTCTTCACTCTTGTCAGTTGCTCCAACTGTCTTCCTGGGGGGTTTCACTGGACAGTCTCGGAGAAAGCATCCTGCTTTGCCACAATATAAGCAAAGCTGTTGCTGTCTTCTTTTTTCTCTTTCTGCTTTGGTGAGTGGGCTCCACAAGCCCCTGATTTGCATTGGTTCTGACTGTTTGTGTGGTTTGGTCTGATTCTCACAAGGTCACACATAGACTGACCGCCCCTCTGCTCTGGCTCGATCCAGTTTCCTATTCTGTAGTCTATGTTCGAGTTGCATTGTTAGATCGATGTACTCAGCACACCCCTATGGGGGATTTACTACTTGGGCTAGAACATCCTTAAGTTCCCCTCTTAATCCACGGTAGAAGAACGTAGTTCTCTTGCCCTCTGGCCAGTTTGCTTGGGCTACAAGACGGTTGAAGGAGGTGATGTAGGTTAATAAATCTTGGTTACCCTGCCAGAGTGATAATAACTCATTGTCCAGAGCCTGTCCTTGGGCATGCCGTGCAAACAGTTTCTCCATTTTACGCTGAAAACCCCCACTGTCTCGAAGCAAAGGGTCATCTTGATTTACCAAAGGTATTGACCAGTCTGCTGCAGTTTCTCCCAAATACGAAAGTACGAATGCCACTCTGGATTGATCATTGGGGAAGGCCCCTGGTCTACACAGGAAATGAATATGTCATTGATTCATGAATATGATATGATATGATATATCGAATTTATAACGCGCCTATACACAAGTGTTTCAAGGCGCGACGAGGCAAGGGGGGGAACAAAGGGAGGACAGGCAACGATCCTACTAGGCCAAGTGTCATTCAGATCGCGCAAGTGCATGGGAAGGGGGAAAAGGCAAAGTGTGCGGGGGAAGGGGGAGGGGAAAGTGCAGTAAATGGGAAAAAGTAGAATAAATAAGAAAATAAATAAATGGCCAGCTGGTGGCAAGTGCAAGGAAGTGCAGATAAAGTGCTGGTGGGGGGACTGTAAGGATACAGAACAACGGTTCCCAGATGCAGGGGTTGCCAGGGGGGCAGTGCTAGTGGGCAATTGACGGGCCTGGGCCAGAGATCAGAAAGGGTGGCCAGGTAACCCGAGCAGTTTTAGTCAGGATATCAGCAGGGGGGAGGGGGGGAGAAAGCAGAGGCAAAGAGGAAGGTTTTGAGGTGTTTCCGGAACAGGAGATGGTTCTCCTCGAGTTTCAGGGAGGCAGGAAGGCTGTTCCAGAGAGAGGCCCCAGGGAAGAGAGTAATCTGCCACTAACTCGTTGCTTGGAGAAGCGACTGACACTGAGGGAGTTGGAGGTGGATGAGCGAAGAGCTCGAGAAGGAAGATATTTAGGAAGACAGAGTTGAAGGTATTTCGGCCCCAGACCCCAGAAGGCCTTGTGTACAATGCAGAGGGTTTGAACTTAATCCTCGCAGCCACTGGGAGCCAGTGCAGGGATTTCAGTCCTGGAGTGATACGATCCCTGGGCTTGAGGCCAAGGACAAGTGTCTGTTCTGGATAAATTGTAGAGGGCGGAGAGTAGAGGCAGATTTAGATAGAGGCTGTTACAATAGTCCAGCCTAGAGAGGACCCGGGCTCTGGAGACAGTGAGCTTCTGGGGAGAAGGAGAGGAAAGGAAAAATACCTCTAAGGAGGTGCAGCTGGTAGTGTGACTTCTTAGAGACGTCAGAGATGTGAGGGGAGAAGGAGAGAGCAGAGTCGAAGATGTCCCCGAGGTTTTTAGCCCTGCAGGTGGGAGTAGGAAGAGAGCCAAGAGAGGCCGGCCAGAGAGCTGCAGGGAAGGAGGGAGTGGGTGTGCCGATGAGTAAAATCTCAGTGTTACTGGCATTGAGGCAGAGGTCGTTGGTGGCACACCACTCCTGGATGGCAGACAGATAGTCAGAGATGAGGGAAGGAGAGGAGGAGGCCGAGGGTAGCCTGAAAATGAGCTGGGTATCGTCCACATAGCACTGAAAGTTTGGACAGAGAGCTGCGATGCGGTGGGCAAGGAGTGCCAGGTATTGATTGAACAGCCAGGGAGAGAGGTTAGATCCTTGGGGGACACCACAGGTAGAGAAAAAGATGTCGGAGAGGAAGGACCCCAGTTGGACCTGGGAGGGTCGATTGGAGAGGAAAGAAGTCAGCCACGCCAGAGCCTGACCAGTGATACCCAGGTTATCACGGAGACGATTGAGCAGGATGGCATGATTAACAGTGTCAAAGGCAGAAGAGAGGTCAAGCAAGATGAGAACGCACGGGGTATTAGAGTCAAGGTTGGTGAGCAGGTCTTCACGGATGTTCAGAAGAGCAGTTTCCGTGCTTCTGGCAGCTCTGAAGCCAGACTGATGGTCATGAAGACAACCAACAGATTCAGTGTAGAGATTGAGCTGGGAGATGTCCAGTTTCTCCAGGAGCTTGCACAGGAAGGGAGTGATGGAGATTGGGCGATAGTTAGCCGGGCAGGAGGGGCGAAGGAGTGGTTGCAGAAAACAGCCAGGGCAGGAGCCAGCGAGTCGATGTGGTCCTTGATATAGCATACTTATTCGGATCACCAGTGAAGCATTCGGGCGGGCCTAGGAGAACTGCCCCTGGAAGAACCACCTGCACGGGCGTTGACTGTGGTGGTGGGATGGGGTGGGTCACTCCCGGTAATGGGACTTGGCCAGCCTGTGCCTGGAGTATCTGCCTAGCTAAGTCATCAGTGCGCTCTCGATCCACAGTGCAATCCCTCCTTAAGGCATTTGTTTCCTGTCTTGAGGCATGAACTTCAGCCCGTAACTCTCCCAGTAACTGGGCCAACTGGTCAGTTTCAGAAGTTTCCATAACGCCCAGGCAGAGATTTGTAGAATACTTTGCGTTCTGTTACGCTCACCTGGTCTCTGCAGAGGCGTTGGGGCATGGTTGCAGCCCTCCCAGGGGTGAAACCTCTCTTGTCTGGCCTCTCCCTCTGCGCCTATGTGGATAACTGCACCGGGGCAGCGCAATTCCTGCATGAATATAAGGAGGGTGTAAGTATGCAGTCTGAGGCCCTGACCCCTCTCCAGACCTCTCCTCCCAAGACGTGCCTTCCCAGCGGATGCACCAACGCTGGAAGGGTCACCTGTTGAATGGTAATGGTGAGCATTCCGTCCTGCTGCTTCTGGCAGGGGCGCTTGTTTAATGGACCGAGTTCCTTCACTGGTCCCTTGTCATGGTAGCCCAGGCTGGCTGCGGCTAGTCCACTTTGTATTTTTATTTATTTATTTATTTATTTTTATTTATAGTTACAAAGTAACTTTTACAAAAATACAATTTTCAGTTTTCATAAATAGGAAACAATCATTTTCGAGAAAGGTCAAACTAAACCCACACTTAAAATATGACCAAGGAATTTTCTGCCTTAGCAAGTTAAAGTCCTACAATAATACATCCTAAAAGAATAAAACAGTCTAATTTTCCTAGTAATACATAAATTTACATGAGACAACATCAACCTCCAGACTTCAAAACTCATTCCATATAGCCAATTTTCAGGAACAGTTAATTATTAGAAACAATTAATTAGTCAGTCATGGGTGTCCCCTTCATTTTCACATTGCATAAACTAAAAAGCAGACTGAATAGTGAGTAGCACAGATTTACTCAGGTCGCCAAAGGGTTGCTGTTACTGTAACAAATAGATCTCAAGTCATTATACTTCCTGTTATAGTATATGCCCCCATTATTTTTTACATTTTCATTATTTTTTAGGTTGTGTTATTTAGAATGTGGGGGCACTGGTCCAGCTTACTATCAGCCAATTCCCCCAACAGATTAATTTCATAGGCCACAGCATACTTTAAGGAATCTCACTACTGCAATCTGGAGATTGACTCTTTTACCATCAAGCATATCCCGCCACAAAAGGTCAAGGTCCACGCAGTCAGTATTTGGTACATAGTTACTGAAATAACTAATGCGTTCTTTCCTTACGCGTCACATAAGGTCAACAAGTGCTGCAATGTCTCACAGTATTCCTTTTGTTTGCAAAACCTACAATGCGAATGGCCCCTAGTCATACCATTTCGGATTTCGCCAGTTGCCAACACATTAAAGCGGAATCTCATAAATTCATGTCTCCATTCCCTATTTGGGAATTTAATTAGGTATGGTGCCAGCTCCCCCATCTTTTTGTAAACGTTTATGAGTTCATGGTATAGGAAGGTCTTCTGTACCTCCGCCACCGTGAGGTTCCAATCCGCATGTAGCAGTATTAATTTTACTTCCATTGGGTTTCTTATTAACAGATCTCTCTGTATCCCCAATTGGTCCAATACATCATTAGCTTCCTGTATAATAACGTTCAGATATTTTGATGCGGGAGCACCGCTCCTAATACCCTTCCCCATGATGTCATATAGTGTTGATTCGCGGCTAGTTAACAGTTTCCGATAGAGACTTAGGGCCTCATTACACGGATGGCGGTAAGGGTTTACCGGTACCGGTGTTTTACCGGTACCGGTAAATCCTTACCACCTTACTACGAGGTCTCTTTGCGGGTTGGGGAATTTATTGCCTGCTTTTTGCAGGCGTTAAAAAAAGAACCCGCAAAGGGACCAGGGAGCTAATTACGGTACCGCAATTTGCGGTACCGTAATTAGCGCCTTCCCCATTCCCATAGAGCCCTATGGGGCAAAAATGGGAATGGGGAAGGGCAATGGGGGAAAGGGGAATTACCGCCCCGCCAACCTTGGAATAGGGCAGTAATTCCCCTTTCCACCAAGGCGGTGCCAGTATTTTACCGGCATGAACCATGGCGCTAATAGCACCATGGTTCACCGCCATCCGTGTAATGAGGCCCAAAGTCTGCACCATTCGAGGACACTCCTCAACGAGTGCAGACCCAGCTCATAGCGGATTGCCATTAATGGTACACATTTGGGCAGGCATTTAACCATT
The DNA here is from genome assembly GCF_040938575.1 of Ambystoma mexicanum. Lineage (NCBI taxonomy): Eukaryota > Metazoa > Chordata > Amphibia > Caudata > Ambystomatidae > Ambystoma > Ambystoma mexicanum. Next base: position 1,349,934,977 of record NC_090922.1, on the reverse strand, counting down.
GCTTTGAGTATCCTGGATTCGTATATTGCCACCTCTCCTCTACACCAAGACCGGGCAAGTTCCAATCCATAACAGAGTTGGGCCACAATTCTGCTTTTGTAGAGACAAAGACAGGGTAATAAGGAGAATTTACCATATTTCAGGTCTATTTTACGAACTTGGGCAATCAAGGTTACAGTCTTTGCATCCAGGTAAGATCTAAAGTTGGCTTTTTTTTATCTCCAAAGACCAGGTATCCTAAGTACCTGAAGGCCTTACTTATAGGATGTTTTTCGTGGTTTAGGACCCAGGTAAAGCTTTTGTGTTGTTTCTTACCGGCTAGACATGCTATCACCGTCTTGGAGTAGTTAATTTTGAGGGCATTCGCCAGGATGTAATTATTGAAGACTGATAACAGACGCTGCAGGCTAATAGGGGTCAGATCAAATAAGGTCACATTGTCTGCGTAGGCAATCCATGCTAATTTGCTGCCTTCAATCTTTGGAGAATAAATGTTAAGATTTTTAAAGCTTTCTCCCATATCGGAAAAATACAGATTAAATAAGGTTGGGGCATAAATACAACCTTGCCTTAGGCCATTCGAGATCTTAATTTCCTTGGATAAGTTGTCCTCAACATTAAGTCGCACCCTCAGTTTGGAGTCTTGATGCATATGATACAGGATTAATAGTAATGGAGGAGGCATCCCCAGAAGGTCCAATTTTGCCCATAGGATTGACCTGTCCACAAGATCAAATGCAGCAGTTAAATCAATGGATGCAATATAAATTGGTAAATTTCCTGTGGACCATGCAGCATTTTGTAGAATGTTAATTACAAGACCACCTGCGTCAGTGCTTACATTTTTTCTGAAGCCAAACTGGTAAGGTGACAGAATATTAAATTTAGTGATCCAGGTCCGAATGTGCTCCAAAACCATACTAGCGAAAATCTTAGAGTCAACGTCCAAGAGGGCGATGGGTCTATAGCTTACTGGGGATGCCCTATCCCCTTTTTTATATATTGGTACCATTCTCCAAATGTCTTTAAATAAAAGGAATAGCATTTTTGCCCATAGGTTTGCATTACCCTTCAAGACGCTGTTACAGAGCAGATTCGGCAGGAGCCCTAGAGGAGGAGCACTTATTAATTTTATCTTCAGTATCCTTAACCACAATTAAGATGTTCCAAGCAGTATTTGCAATATAGGATGGAACACTCCATGCTCTGACAGTGGATGAATACAGATTACCAAAATGTCCTCCCCATTTATCAGAATTTACACATACTGTTTGTATTTTAGTTTGCGCAGACCCACATTTGTTGATCAATGTCCAAAATCTTTGTGTGTTTACATCACCGAGGGATACCAACATGTCTGCTGCGTCAGCCTGATAGTGATAGATCAGGGTGATTACAATCGATTGAAAAATAAGTGGAAGACGAAAGCCAGATGTTTGCGAGCTCATTTATATCAGGCTGACGCAGCAGACATGTTGGTATCCCGTGAAAACACTTCAAAACAGTGATAGATCAGGGTGATTACAATCGATTGAAAAATAAGTGGAAGACGAAAGCCAGATGTTTGCGAGCTCATTTATGTTTTGAAGTGTTTGTGACGGCTTAGAAAGCCACGTATTTCACGGTTACGCTCCTTCTTAAGTGTCTTCATCTCATCCAAAAAGACATGCTTATGGGGATCTTGTCTACTCAGATGAGATTTTTTGTTTTTTTTCCCCAATTTAGATGTGACCACAGATTCAATATAGCCCGTAAAAGAATTGTGGGTGTATATTTTTTTTATAGATGAAGTCACTACAATCGAAATCTTCCTGGAACATCATGTTCCCCTTATTAACATTAGATTTATGCCACGTAATTCAATTCTTTTGGCCGTTTAGTGATACTGGAATAACGTAAGTATATTTCTCAACCACATTTGTCGGTATCTCTATACTCATGCTCAACATTTTGTGGTCACTTTCCAGAGAATCAATCAGATTGAACTCATAAATGAGAGAGAAGATCTTAGTACAAACAAAAATATAACCTATGGTGGAACTCCACTTTCCATTTGACCAAGTAACGGGGTCCGCTGTCTCCTCCATTATGTTATTTACGCACCGGAGCCCCCAACCCCCAATAAATTGCGCCCATTGGCCTCCCTGGGAAAGTTTTCAGGTATCCCCCCGTAAATTTCTCGTCCAGCCCCCCTTTCCTTCGTACCCCTCTTCTTCAATGCAAATGTCTGAATTAAAATCTCCACACATGATAACATACATATCGTTATCCAACTCCAGGTATTCCTGAATAATTAGGTCAATAGAATCAGTGTAGGTCTTTAAATCTCGGTCTATTTGCCAATATATATTTATGATTAGAAGGTGACTCCAGGTACATTTCCAAGCCACCTTTATAAGGACTGCGATACAGCCGTTATTTAAACGAATGTTCTTTATGGTGCTAAAGTCAATATTATTCTTAACGGCGATAAGCAGACCCCCCGCTAGTCTCCCTATGGCTTGTTTTATGGCTGGTTCCTGAAAGATAGTGAATCCATCTAGAGATATTGCATTAATAGCCCATGTTTCTTGGATGCATAAAAAGGAGTATTTAAGGAGCTCTACACACGTCTTGGCCGAGTGCAGTAGTGCCCGCAACCCCCTTGAATTCCATGATAAAAATTGATACTTAGTAGTAGTCTAATTTAAACTTTTCAGACCTTGGATCTTGACTAAAGATTCCTTCAAAGATTCTGCCAGTGATCTAAGTTCAGCAACTTCATTTAATATTTTCTCAGGGGTGCTATTACGTCCTCCCTGTGTAGAAGTGTTACCATGTATCTCTGAGTATTGCACTGTACGTTCCCCTCCTTGATGTGGTCCCGTGCGCTGACTGAAATTCACGATGTCATAGCCAAATCTTTGCAGAGCCACTCCTTCAGTTAACACAAGTTCATATGTTGGTCTCGAGTAAAATACGATCCTTACGCAGTCGTATCTGGTGGGATGAATGTAATCAATGAGCTTTATGTCTCCCGAGGAGATTAAGGACAGACGGGGAATCTCATTAAACAAAGAGAGAATCCTCCCTCGATGTAATGACGGGGGGTCTTCCATAGTTAGTACAAAGTTTAACATGACACTAGGATCTTCTGTATATTTTGGTTCCCTCAAATCTCTCCTAGCCTCCGCCCAAACATTTTGGTGTCTAGTGTTCTGTTCTTCCCAATTACATTGCTTCTGAGATTCCCTGTCCCTCCCATCTCCTCCTCGGGTTTCAAGCAAGGCCTCCTGCCCTTGTTGAAACTCTCTAGCATGTTCTCGGACCTTCTTTTGGTTCCACAACTCAAATTTTTCTCTTATCCTCTCTTCAAATTCCTTAACTAAGAGCGGATAGGTTCCCCCCCCACAAGTGTCCTCACAAGCTTTGGTGTTGTTAGCCACGGTTTTTGTAGAGTCACCCCCCTGTATTATGTTGGAGGCCGGGTTAATCAGCCCAACTTTCGGAGCTGAACCCTTTAGTCCTGATTGTGACGTATGATCACTAACCTCAGGCAACTTTTTCGGGGAATCCCTCCTCAGTTCTACCTCCCTGATCTTTTGATTCAGGATATCCCTCCTCTGTTCTACCTCCCCAAGATTACCCTCCATTTGTGACATGAGTGGAGGGAGAGGTGTACCAAACTTATTCGGGTGTTGAAGCAATTTAAGTAGTGCTTCCTGAATCAATTTTCTTATATCTTCACTAGGGACCATAATAGGTTCATCAGAATGTGCTTCCAGATGACCATTTTCTCCCACCGTTCCCATCCCCTCATTCCGGTCAGAGGAGAGGATTGTATCAGTCTCCTTAGGAGCAATGTGGGGGACCTCTTTTCTTTTTCCTTTTTCTCACTCTCAGTTAGGAACTTTTCCTTAATTTTAGTGGTAAAGAACTGTTGGATGCTCCGCGCATCTTTGCTTAATTCGGAACTACTGTCATTATGTTTTCTTTTTTATTTTTATTAGTTTCTATTTTTTGATTTTTTTGTTTGCCAGTAGACGTTTTTCCCTTGTGTCTCATGGCGTTTGAAAGGGTATTTGAGTCTTCATCATATTCATTCCTCTGCGCATACATTTCAGTTTCTGAAGTCTTGAGGTGGTCTCCCCCCTCCCTTGATCCTGGAGGCCAGAAGTTGCTTTAACCTCTAGGGCTAGCTTACTTTATTCATCCAGTTGTGTAAAATCAAGAATTCCTTCTTCCCCTGATAAGCTGCAAATATCTTTGATGTTTGTATTTGAGTTCTTTATTTTAGTAGCTGGTTGGTTTTGTGATTTCTTTATTTGAAGTGGTTGACCCCCCTCACTCTTTGCTCTTCTTTTGAGGGCCCGTGCTCGCATTTTCTTTTCTCTACGGGAGATTACATAGACAAAGGGACGTTCCTCTACCTGAATTGACTCTGAATTCAGCGGAGACTTCGCTTGCTGTTTCAGAGCAGTCTCTTCCTCGATTACCTGTAGTAATGCCGAAGGACTGTCAGGTTTATTTCTAATGCTCTGTTCTAAGACGTTTGTTTCTTTAAGATTACTGACATCTTGCCCCCTAGCCTGCAGATTTTCCACAGATTTTATCTTTTCAGAATGAATTAGTATCAATCTCATTAATTCCTTCACCTGTTCAGACTTGTTCACCTGCTCACTGTTGATTTTATTGGGTGCAGAAGCGGTAAGAGATGATTCTTTTTTTTTCCAGGGGACGGAGCTCCTGACTATTTCTAAACTCTTACACTCTTTATCCACATCTATAGTTTGGGAGCCCACATTAGATCTCGGTGTGGGTTCCTTTCCAGAATGTGCTAAAGTGAAGAGATTCAGGGCGTGCACAAAGCCTTCCAACCTACTTAATTTTTCTGAAACTTCCATCACCATGAATCTCAATTCCTGTAACTCCCAGTGAGTTCTTTCATGTCCCTTGTCCAGAAGATTTAAAATCCTGGTAAGTACAGGAAAGGTTTCCAACATGGGTGCAATCTCATCCATGTTTAAATCATTTTCTAGGTGATTGGAGGACTGTTCCTCACACTTGTGATTCTGACTAGATGCAGGTATAGTAGGACTTGAACATTTGTAGGTGCTTGGCTTTTGGTCACCCCTATTTACACTACCGAACATGCCTCTCACTTCCCCCATAGAGTAAGTGTCGGGTTGCAATATTGGTACTGACAAGTTCTCCTCCATTCTTCCTACCGTAGGTGTATGGAGGTGCACATTGTCAAGGCCTCCGCCCCTTGCCCTTGCCGGAGTTGAGGGTCCGATGGAAAGCCTGACCCTTCTATCCAACTCCTCAGACACCACAGGGGCCAGAAGGGACGTATCTAGTTGGGGAGTAGGGGGCAGAATATCGTCCAAATTTAAGGTTGAAGGCCTTATTGGTATATCCTGTACGCTTAAAAAGCTTTTTTGCTTGGGTTCATCTGGGCAGTCTGGACCCTTAGCATGTTCGCTGGGGGCCACTGTGGGGAGTCCTACAAGATTCGAGAGTGGGGAGGCATTCAATACCACTTAAATCCCATTTACTAACTTCCCCTTCCCCCGCTTGTTCCTTTAGGTCTTCTAGATTAATTTCCCCTGGTGACAAATTAGCAACGTGGGGATTTTTGTAGTTTGGATATACGAAGGTTCCACTCGCAATTGGAGTTTTTCTTTTTCCCAATTTTTTTATATGTCCCCCACATGGCGTAGGTATTGTCCCACTTCGTAGGGTTCCTACCATACTACGGGTGTGGCAGCACAATCAAACTTTAGATACAGGATAGTGAGTCCCTGGTCTGTTTAGTTGTTAACTTATTCTTACAAATGTTATGTCTGAAATAGAGGGGATTCAACCCTCTATCGGCCGCAATGCTTTTACCGAATAGTCCAATATTTATTTTTCTTGCGAGATAGAGGTTGTTACAAATTAACCACTCCAACACCCGTAATGGTGTTGTGCACAATGGGTGAGTATAGTCTCCAATTGATGGCTTATCCCAACAAGAGCTTGGGGAAGACAAGTTAGCAGTCCACCCCCCCTTAATGGAACAATCAACTCAAAATGTCTCGTGTCAAGTAAGCGGCACAAATATCAACAGTTCTTTTCATGCAGATTTGCAATAACAGTAAACACAGTTCAAATAATTAAATTCCATCCACGCGCGCGAGAATAGACACAATTGTGCTACAAATGCACAGCATACACAGTCGGGGATTCAGGGGATAGTTACCCCACTCCCTACTCCCACTCGGGAACAATAAAGGGCAATAGTGGCTCAAACAAAGCCCAAATTGCGTAAGGGGAAAAGTAAGATAATTTCAGAGCGAGCCAAAAAGGTCCAATGAGTACAAATCTTTCCACACACACAAAATATAAACACCATGCTACAAGTGCAAACGATTAACTAGTAGCGAGTCAGGAGTTATTCCTCACTCCCGACTCCCATTAGGTGTCACAAGACAATAAGTGGCTCAACAGGTAGCTCAAAAGGCAAAGGTTCACAACGAAGAAAGAAAAAATAAATAGAAATAGAGTAAAGGAGAGAAAAAAATAGAAAAAAAATATGCCGTAAAGACAGACCCTTTTGGAACGCTAAGTAATGGTCATGCGCGCCAGAGTGCAGCGTAATGAAAATGGATGAAGGAGAAAAGAAAAATAATTAAATAAATAAATTATAAAGCCTCCCGCGTCCCTGGCCCCCAGCACCAGGCTAATAGGCAAACAGGCACTTCCTGGGCACTTGGTGGGCGCGCTGGTGCACGCGGCAGTGCCTATTTGACATTTCCGGGTTGGTGGGCGGGGCTTGTCTCTAAAGGAGATAAATGTGAATATTTAGGGTACTAGTATACACTTAGGGGGTATATGTATATATATATATGTATATATATATATATATATATATATTCAAGTACTGATTGCCTCACCCTTGGCAACTAAGGAAAACAAGTTTGATCAGTCCGCTAAAGTCCAAGAAATACGAAGATCACAGGCACGGCAGACTCTCTCCAGGCAAACAGGCACTTCCTGGGCACTTCTCGGTGCGCGCGCGCAAGTGAGAGTGGCAGTGCCTATTTGACGTTTACGGGTTGGTGGGCGGGCCTTGTCTCCTTGGCAACTAAGGAAAACAAGTTTGATCAGTCCATTAAAGTCCAAGAAATACGAAGATCACAGGCACGGCAGACTCTCCCCTGGCAAACAGGCACTTCCTGGGCACTTCATTCGCTCTTCAGCTCAAGGCCTCCGGTATCGTCTGCCCTCCTTCAATCGACCACTTTCACCTTCCATCTGCTCAGCACCTCTAATGTAACACTGATTTATAATTGAATCTTGCAGTCCTTTGATGACCGTTTGAAGCTTAGCACAATCGTTGATGATACCATTTTCCTTTGTTTCACCTAGTTTTAATAGCCTAGTTGTCAGGTTTCCTTCTCTTATTTAAGTTTCCTTTTCATTATTTATCCTTTTCAGATTAGCTTTGTGTGGGTGGGAAGTTTTCCATTATAGTTGGTTAGGCCTTAACTTAATGATTCAGAATCCTGGTTCTGACCCAAGGCAAGATGGAGCCTCACAGTGACAGCTCTGATTGGCTAGAAGACAATGCTGAACAACAATGAACATTCTAAACTGTCACTCTGTGCCTTTCATCATCAAAACCCCATCTGAGAGGACGTGTTCAGTGGCTGCTCCTGCTTTAGTATTAGGCCTGGTGGATTTTATCCTTCAGATCTCAGCAGTTGAGCGGCTACTTTCTTGGGGGTTCAGGAGAAGTCTTCAGCTGGCAGGAATTCGTTTTGGAAGATAGGAAAAGCAGGAAATCTTTGTGAATTCGCTAAGGAGATAAGTGACTTTATTTCTACTGTAAATCTGTTCATCTTAAATACAGTCTCCTTGAAAATTCGTTAAAAGTAGTGTTTCAACTAAAACAATTGAACTATCGGTGTACGCTTGTGTTTCCAGTGCGGTGTTCCTTAGCGCGAGATTTTGACTGTAACGTGCGTATTCAAGTGAGCGCGTGCTTTCTAGCGTTTGTATTCCGAGCGCGAGCAGAGGTTGGTCTCGTGCCATTTACAAAGCGCGTGTGAAATACAAAGCGCGTGTGAAATATAAAGCGCGTGTGAAATACAATGCGCGTGTGATTTTTAGCGCGAGTATACAAAGCGCGTGTGAAGTATAAAGCGCGTGTGAAATACAATGCGCGTGTGATTTTTAGCGCAAGTATACAAAGCGCGTGTGAAATACAATTCGCGTGTGAAATATAAAGCGCGTGTGATTTTTATCGCGTGTGTACAAAGCGCGTGTGAAATACAAAGCGCGTGTGATTTTAAAGCGCGAGAATCTGTTCGTCGCGTGCCTTGGGAGTGCGCGTGTGTTTTTTCCATCGCGAGTAATTTTGCGCGTGCCAATCACTTCGTTGCTTTTGAACTCAATAGCGCGGGTGTTCTTATTTCGCGTGTCTCGCAGGAGAATATTATTGCGCGTGTGGACCATTGCGCGTGTGAATTGTTGCGCGTGTGGATTTTTGCGCGTGTGGATTACTTGGATCGCGCGTCTTCATCCGTTTGCGCGTGTTCTTCAACCAGGAAGATTTCTATGTGAAGTTCAACGATTAATGAAAATAACCTGCGTGTGCAGTTAGCACGTTTTTTCCTCTTTCTTCAAGGATTCAAAGACTCAAGATAATTATAAATAGTTTGAAAAGTTTTGATATTACAAGAAAGAACATTTTAAAGACAATCTAATTGAACTACCAGTGCAAGTTGGAAAAAGACAAACAAAGAACTAAAACTTCCAGTTTTGCCTAATGTAAGAAGTTGCTGGGAATTTCTAGTATCGCAAGTAAGAGAGATTTTCAGCTTCTTATCCGCTTCTCTAAGAAATTTCAAGAGAAGAACCAGGTAGGATTCTCAATTATTAGTTAAGGATTAATTACTTCCCATTCATAAGGTTAAGTAAGTGAATTAAGAAAGTGTATATGTTATTCTTTATCCTCTGCAGGTTCAGCACTGATTAGCCTTGACGCAGTCTGCCTGGTGTTGTTTTGTTGTCCCATTCCCCCTTTCCCTTTGGGGTGTAGTTTACAGAGCTGTATTGAAAACTAGTTCTGGGAAATACATCTCAGGGGGATTGTCGGGGGTTCAGCAGCTTCCGCGGATACAGGACCTCTCAGCCTGACACTAGTCAATTTTTCCAGCTGAATTTCAAGAAGGTTATTTTTCCCATTAATTTCATTTATCTTCTGAGTCACTGTGAGTCCGAGGTTCCAATACGGTAGCTAGTCCACTTCTCTTGCTGGTAAGTGTTTCGCTTGTTTTAACTCGCCTGTTACTCTTTTGTCTTTTCAGAATTGTATTGGTAAAGTTTGCTCTTAATCTTGTGTCCGTTCAGTGTGTAATGTCTCTTTCTCTGCTCTTTCCCTATGCAGGTGATGTTGCGGTTCCGGCGGTCGCTGCGGTGGCTGAAGCAGTATGCTCTTTCCCCATGCAGGTGATGTTGAAGCGGTACCGGAGATAAGGAGGAGAGAAGCTACGATGGTCCGGTAACTGGTAAGTAACCTCTGGGGGTGCGCATGGGTTTTACTTGCAGCGCAACCCAGGATTGCTTGTCGGTAGCTGTTCTAACCTTGTCTTGTCTTCTTTTCAGGAATGCAGCTTCGTGGGGATGAAGACCGGGTTGCTGCGGGCTCGGGATCAATCGCTGCGTGTTTCCAGGAAGATGGCCTGCTGCCGTGTGGATGCAAATTAACAAGGGGGGTCCTGGGAGTCCCTCTGCCAGACATTAGTCCTGGTTACGAGAGACTTACCCAGAGTCTTTAGCTCACTATCTTTCACAGAGAAGAAATATCCCAAACATATCAGTCTTTGTCCTGCCCTGGGGCAGTCCAGCACTGAAACGCTAGGCAATTCTCCTCTGAACAAGAGTACCAACAGAAACCCCAGACACATGTTTCGGTCTGGTTGGACCTCATCAATAGGGTGGATCTGTGCCTCTCTAAGAATAGTGAGCAAGGGGTCCACGTCTGGATTCCCCTATTAACTTAGGGTGAGACCCAAAGTTACTTAAATGTGCAAATTAACAAGGGGGGTCCTGGGAGTCCCTCTGCCAGACATTAGTCCTGGTTACGAGAGACTTACCCAGAGTCTTTAGCTCACTATCTCTACAGAGAAGAAATATCCCAAACATATTAGTATTTGTCCTGCCCTGGGGCAGTCCAGCAACGAAATGCTAGGCAATTCTCCTCTGAACAAGAGTACCAACAGAAACCCCAGACACGTGTTTCGGTCTGGTTGGACCTCATCAGTAGGGTGGATCTGTGCCTCTCTAAAAATAGTGAGCAAGGGGTCCACGTCTGGATTCCCCTAGCGCCGGAGTCCATGTAAGCAAGCAGCTGTAGCACAGGGTTCAACAAGGTAAGTCTGTTGCTGGTCCAGGCGGCGGTGAGCGTCTTGTTGCACGGAGGTGCAATGTAACGCGAAGCGCCGGCCTGAACGATGGAGCAGCTTATATAGCTGAGCGTCAGAAGCCACACCCACCAGATTCAGCCTGCCTGCCACACCTTGCCACTCCCTGAGTCAGCACGTGAAGACCAAGCCTAGGAAGCCACACCCCAGTAAAGTGCACGTTCTGGAAAATAGGCTTTCAGCACCTGAAAAGTTTCTTGTGAAATAAAAGCACTCCTGCACTGAAGTCCTGCTCACTTCTTTATATGAGCCTGGTACCAAAGGAGCCAGGACTGAGTCCAGCCAGGGCCCCTGTGTCTATGAGTCCCAAAGGGACATGAGTGAGACAAGTGGCCGATTGCCCCATCACTAGATGGTGTGGTTTGTGTGTCCTGGGGCCTGTGACCATGACAATATCAGAACTCCATTTGAAACCATATACTCACAGAAGCATGAAAACAAATAGTAGTTGAGGAAGTTAAAAACATGCTAAAGGCAATCATTATTGAGCCCTCTTCGAGCCCATGGTCCTCTCCTATTGTGTTGGTAACTAAACCCGATAATTCTTGGAGGTTTTGCATAGACTTCAGGCAGGTTAACGCCATCTCCACCTTCGATGCCTATCCTATGTCACGCATCGATGAATTAATAAACTTGGAAATGCCACATTCCTGTCAACCCTAGATTTAACCAAGGGATATTGGCAGGTCCCAGTACATGGACCTGATAAGCAAAAGACAGCTTTCTCGACACCAATGGGACTATTCCAATTCAGAGTCCTCCCTTTTGGAGTGCATGGGGCCCCAGCCACTTTCCAATGACTTATGGACAGGATGCTACAACTTTACTCCAATTTCTGTGGGGTCTATATTGACAACATAGTCATTTATAGTAAAATTTGGGAAGACCATCTTTTTTCATCTTTCTACTATTAAGAGAACCCTCAGAGAGGCTGGCTTAACTGCAAATGCATCCAAATGTAAGGTGGCTCAATTGACCATGAAATTCCTAGGCTTCTTTGTAGGGAATGGCAGTGTCCAACCCCAGCAAGATTAAGTGGAAGCCGTCCTTGGTGCCTCCAAGACCAAGAGAGACCTCAGGGCATTCCTAGGATTGATCGGTTATTACCGTAGGTGTATCCCAAATTGTTCAGACAGAACAGCCAGATTAACAGATAAACTAAGAAATGCTGAACCCCAGATGATTCATTGGACTGATGAGGACGATGCATGTTACAACAACCTAAACTAAAACTTGTGCCAGAACCCAGTCCTAAAAGCAGTAGACTTTTCAAAAGAATTTGTGTTACAAATGGATACCTCTCTCACAGCGTTACGAGCTGTTTTATCACAAATATACGATGGAACAGGACAGCCCATCCTATTAACTAGTCGTGAACTCTTCCCACGTGAGAAGAACTACTTTGTGTTGGAATTAGAGGCCCTTGCCATCAAATGGGCGATTGTCTCTCTAAGGTACTACCTTCTAGGGTGAAAGTTCACACTTGTCACCGACCACTTACCTTTAGTATGGAAGACTCTATGGTATGAAAAGACTCTAATCCACGAGCCATACAATAGTCCCTAGACCTACAACCCTACTCTTTCACTGTGGAACTCCGAAAAGGTAAAGAACAGGGGAACATTGATTTCCTTTCCTGGTTTCCCTGTGAAACAGATGTGGCTACATCGCATAGGGAAAGGGTATGTGAGAAACTAGAGTGTGTCTCACCCGCTAGACCTGGGGATCTCTCTTTCAGGTGGCCAGGGCATGGCCATCACCTTTGGATCCAGACCTTGGGGGTGAACCAGTGCGGGCGGTCACCTGGGTGAGGGGTCTTCGGGGAGTGAGGGTGAGGAAGCTGATGGTGAGATGCAGTATTCCCCCCCTTTTTGTTCATCTAGCCCATCCTATTTATTAGGATTTGCTGATGTCCCAACCCCCCTTTTTACAGAAACACTGGGCCGAGGAAGAGGGTGACTGGGAGTCACAAGACTAACTCTCATACATTGTACTGGACATGTCCCTTTAATTGGGTCAGGCAAAGTCAGGCACTTGACTTTAAGTGCATTCACCTCATACCAATTAGCTCTCCTCACACGGATAAAAGGCTGCACCTAAAGACACACTCTGAGCAAGGCAGAACACGAGTACGAGCAGAACTTCCGGGCGAAGGCAAACCTACTGGAGCAGAGCGACAGACCAAGGGACGAGAGCAGCAGGTCAAAAACCCCAAGAATCCCCTAGTCGAGGTTGTTGCCTCTGACAGGCCGCGAAAGACACGTGGAGAAAGCCAGATCCTGCATCAGAAGGCTGCATTGTGTTTCAAGGATGCCAGCAACTCTCTGGGTGAACGGTAGAGCTGGGGGGGCAAGGCCAAGCCTGTGGTACTAAGCTTGACTCGTGAATTGGAAATCGTAAAGCCAAGAAAGGAACGCACACACCCGGTGAGTTGGCAAGCGACCTGAGAGACCAGTGTGTGTTAAAGAAAGTTTGAAGTGGCAACATTATATCGCAAGTGAAGGCTGTACGTGTGTGGCTGAGATGCAAATAAAGGCAGACCTGTAAATTAACTTTGAAGTAAGGACAGCTGCGAAATCAGCAATGCTGAGAAACGGAGTGGTCCAGCGAAAGGAAGTAGCCCACTTGAAAGTCTCAGTGAAAGGTGCATTGTTTGTAACGATAAAGCGAATGAACTGCAAAAGCAAACTAAGCAAAATTAACTCTTAGAGAAGGGGAGAGTGAATGTTGAACCTTGAACTTTTAGTCAAAGTCGTCCTGCGGAGGTCTATAAAGAAAGCCACGTACATTTGAAAGTCTTTGACAAACCTGAAAGCGGTCCGAGCCCAGCTGAGGGAGACCCAAAGTATAATAAGATTGGGGCAGGGAGCCCCCTTGCAAGTTTTGTTGAACTTTGTTCTGAAGAGGTCTGGGCCCCACAGAGGGGGACCCATGTGGACAGGTTTTTGAAGAGGTCTGAGCCTGACAGCGGGGGGCCTCCGTGAACTTTTTGTTGAAACATTATTTGGAGGTCTGAAGAGAGAGACTTTAACGTGGAAGTCCAGATGGGCCTCAATTCATGTTTTGGAACTGTTTACTGTGTTGGAAAACCGAGCCCGAGGACTGTTTTGTTTATCATTTGATGGTTGAGACTTCTCCCATCCTAGTTATAGGGCAAGTAGAAGTTTTTCCAACCACAGAAACTTCAATAAAGGTTTTACAAAGTGTACCTATTGTGTCAGTGTCATACTTGTGATACAATACCCTCCCTACAGCACATACCATACCCTGCTGGCTAGCTGCACCATATTGGGTGGCGAGGAACAGTTCCTCACTCTAATCGCATTATGTTTTGTTGGCCCCAAAGTGCCACATCAGACCGGCAAGCCACAAGCCTCTGCAAATGCCAGCGAACATAGACATGGTAGCTGGCAAATAATGTTTCCCCATCAGCCCTTAGGCACACAGCCCTTTAATATTTTGCACAGTGAGCACATCATGAGTGCTGTTTTGCTGATTGGCAAATAGAGGGGTGAGTTGACGGCAATGTCCCTTCATTTACCATGTCTTATGCGTATACCCTGAAAACAAAAATGGCGAAATCCTCATTACAAGGAATGGGAGTGAAAGTTCACCCACGTTTCTCTTCACTTCTGGCATCAAAAGGACTGTGGAAGAAATCTGCTCCGGGAGATATGCAAGACCAAACCCTGCAAGCGTCCTCCAATATCCGGGGGTACCAGAGACTGCTGCAGCTGGAGCCATTGAATAATATACCTACAGTTGGGCCCACACTCCCTCCATTGACTACGAACGCACAGGATGTTGAGACCTTTAGTAACCTGTTAATTACATTCAATAATATCACAGGCTCTGTTCTTTTGGTGGGTTCCTCAGTGGTGAAAAGGGACCAGCAAGGCCCTTTGATGGAACCTGAACTCTCAAGTCCTCTGGCCCCACTTATGCTAGAGACGGTGCAGATCCCCCCTCTTCCACTTCCTCTGGGGAATCTAGATCTAGAAGCACCTCGAGTTGTGGAAACGACCTTGTCTCAAGTTCATTTTAGGGAGAGGGAATCATTATTGCATCTGCTCTTAAAGGAACCCCTAGAAATGCATCTCGAGGACTCTGAGAGGCATCAAGCTTGAGATAGTGAGGGGAGCTATATAAACTCCCTTCAAAGGAATTTGAGACTTATCACTAATCCGGCTCTACTTGGAGCACTGCTGACAAGGGAAGCAACAGAAGTACCACTGGTTCTTGAAACCCATGATCTTGATTGTTCTATTCCGAGAGTGATGAACCTATCTAGCTCCCCAATTTTATATGCAGCCTCTGGATAGCGACTCCAAAAGCGGTCTGAGCCTGGCTGAGGTAGACCCGAGGTATAATAAGCTTTCGGAAGAGAGCTCCCTTGCAAGGTTTGTTGAATTTTGTTCTGAAGAGGTCTGGGCCCGACAGAGGGGGCCTACGTGAACTTTTGTTTGAACATTATTTGGAGGTCTAAAGAGAGAGACTTTAACATGGAAGGTCAGGCGGGCACCGGCCCACGTTTTGGAACTGCTTATTGTGTTGGAAACCAGTGCCAGAGTTTGTCATCCTACCTACAGGGACCGCCTTTCTCTGTGTGGTTTAACGCGGGGAAGAGAGCTGGTTCAGCTACATTTATTCTTTTGAACACTGATTTTTCCTTTACATAGATTTCTCCTTTATAGACTTTTTGTACAAGAGATGGGGAAGAGATTAGATTTTGTAAGCATAGGCCATTTTGATTTGACAGACTCCACTAGGACTCTTTTGTTTATCGTTTGATGGCCGAGACTGCTACCATCCTAGTTTTAGGGACAGAAACTGATAACTACTGCAAACGAGATAAGACCAACAGATACGGAGATGAGTATAAACAACAAAGTGTATTCGCTTCAAGCGGACCCAGGTTCTTACACAATAGCTATGCAGAATTGAGCAATTTACAGAAAGAAAATCACATCCATTTATGCACCCCAGCTTCATTGAGTTCTTCTGCGAGTGTGATGTCATAGATATCATAGATAGTTTACAGCCCAATGCTACATATAGAGTTTTCTGCAAAAACATACATTTTCGACAGTGATTTAATGCCAGTGCATTCTTCCTTTCCGACCTTACGAGACCACAGACTGTTCTCACTGAAAGGAAACAACTCTACCAACATTATCTTTTGTTTTCATGATCAAGGGTTACTGTCTAGCGGCATATTTTTATTTCTACTATCCATCTATTATTTGTGAGACCCACGCAATTAACAGCTGCAGACGAGAATATCTTTATCGCGTTTGGTGCGTGCCTGTGTAAGATCCTAGGCTGTAATAACAATGATAACATTTCTTTGCAACAACATTCTCAGCACTCTGATGATGTGATTCCTTGCAGCTCCAAATAGGAGATTTTATGAGATGGTGTGAGTGTATGAAACTGAAATGGGGGAGCTTAAGGCAAACCTGAATAAAAGCATTTTCAAAAACCCTCCTTTTAGACTAACATAAGCCATTTTTTTAGACATCATCAAATGCATGTATATCGATATTCATACATTTCTGTAATTCCATATCCTGCATGATTAGTGCATTTGTCACCTTCCCAGGGGACAAGCGTTCAGGTTGTAAGTGTTACAGATCTCTTGAACAGCACTGGCATAGCATAGATGCTAAAGTAGGTAAACATTGTATGCAATAACAACAGCAGAGAATGGCAACAGCGATCATAGCAAGGACAGAAAGTATTTTCCAACCCCATGTGGTAAAATAATTCCAAGCCTAAGTACCGATGTCCCAGCTACCTTTGTTAACATGAATTTCGGACCCCAATGTGTGGAAAGTCTTAATAGCCTGAAATACAGTAGGGGAGTAGTCGGCTACATAAACACAGCAAGATGACCTGACTATTTTGCAAACCCCTCCACTTTCAGCTAGCATAGTGTCAAGTACCATCCTATTTTTAAGTGCAACCAGCCTAATATCTCTCTGTTCTAATGTCATATTGAATAGTATATCAGTTGTCTCATTAATCGTTCTTTCTAACACTTGTGCCAACCTTCTAATGTCTCGGGAGTTTATCGCCGGTCCCCAAAAGGAAACTATTGCTTTTGACATATCCCCTAATATTTGGCCAGTTGTATCATCATTGATATCCCTCCTAGGACGGTGTTCCAATATTTCTAAAGTTGATGTCAAGTAAACACCCTGGTAACAGTATCCCCAAGTAACATGTTCCGTTCCAATCTTTGGGTAGCCATTGATATGCCTGCTTCCCACAGACAAAGTAAATTGATCCCCCAATGCGCAAGTTCCTTGTTTCGTTCACCAAAACTGCAGTATTCATACATTTGTCATATGTACCCATGCTCACCACCACCCTTGTTTCCGGACTGGCAAACTTGTAATGAATCCCATAGTAGTGGAGCTGACCATTGGCAATAGTGAGCTAAGGGAGTGTGAGCTCTCCAGGAACCATAATACAGGCATTAATATATGTACGATACCTGCCACAATAGCTATAATCACACATTTATCTCTAGTTGACAACAATCCTTTGGACCAGGTCATTCCAGGTGCAAAACATTCCATTTTATCGCTTCTGCATACGACAAACAGAGGCGTAGTCTTTCAGTGTTCGTCAAGAGGCCTCACTGAAAAAGGCTTTATAAGTTCATCAGTGGGTGGCACCTGACCACATGGCCTATCTTGCTTGGAGTCTTCTTTTCCCTACCCCCCTCTACCTCTAGGCGTCTTTGAGGGGTATGGAGGGAATATCATTGGTTTCTTGTGGGTGCAGTACTAAAAAAAAGCCACACTTTCCTACTTGCAAGAAGTCCTTCCATAGCTATTTCTGTGGTTGAAGGTTGTATCTGGACACTCCGGGCACAGAGTGATCCTCGAACAGTGTGCCTGTGGTTGGCAAAGGTGAAACGTCTGGCTGCTTAAAATTTGGGTTAGTGTATTCTCGATCACAAATACGTTTCTATGTGTTGAGAAACGTATTTGTGTTCCGAATCAGCTACCCCCTCCTTTACCTATCCGTCAGTTCTTTTTCCCTTCTACACGAACAGCAGTCTGGGTGGCCAATAGGACCTGAAGTTGCCCCTTCCAGTGCGGTTCATGGCTTGATTTCTGCTGGAAGTCTTTCACCAAAACATAGGGCTTCATTACACGGATGGCGGTAAGGGATTACCGGCACCGGTAAGGGCACCGGTGCCGGTAATCCCTTACTGCCCTACTACGAGGTCCCTCAGTGGGTCAGACAACACGTTAAGGATGGGACCCGCTGAGGGACTTCAGAGCAAATAACGGTACCGCTAATTGCGGTACAGTTATTTGCTCCTTCCCCATTCTCATTGAGCCCTATGGTGGCTCAAATGGGAATGGGGAATTACCTTCCCCGCCAACCTTGGAATGGGGCGGTAATTCCACCATTCACCATGCCGGACTCCGGCGGCAACCATGGCGCTACTAGCGCCATGGTTAACGCCATCCGTGTAATGAGGCCCATAGTTCGCAGGCCGAATGGTGTGGCCAGGACCCACGTATCGATCAGGCAACGCTTCTGGCACCTGTTGGTGAATCCAACGCAAGTTTTGAGTCAACTAGTTACAATAGTCTACCAATAATGGATATTCAATCTCTCACAATTTTTTCGGCCTGGGTACATTCCACCCATTAGCAGGTCTCCCCATCACAGTCTCATATGGGAACAGACCTGTTTTTGCTTGGGCGGTCATTCTCATTGACATTAAGGGAGTCATTACGAGGTTTGGAGGTAACCATGCTGCAATTTGTGGCATGGTTACCTCCTTACCGGGTCCGGGTTCCTCAAATTAGGATTTACCGGGCCATTCCAACCTTGGAGCACCCGGTAATTCCTCATTCGAGGAACCCGGACCCGGTACATCCTCATTCCCATTCGAGCCCCCATAGGGCTCAATGGGAATGGGGAGGGAGCTAACAACGGGCTTCTTAATAATGGTGCCCGTTGTTAGCTCTCTGGTCTGCCAGCGGGACCCGCTAAGGGCGCCTGGTTTTACCAGGCGCCCTTAGCGGGTCCCGCAAGCAGACTTGTAATAGGGTGGTAAGGGGTTAACGGCGCAGGCACCATTACCGGCGCCATTAACCCCTTACCGCCAACCTCGTAATGACCCGCTAAGTCTAATGGTAGGGTTTCAGGCCATTTTAGCTGGCTGTGTGCACATATGTTAGCTAGCTTAATCTTCAGAGTACAGTTGTGTCCCTCAACTAACCCAGCCGATTGAGGATGGTTCAAGGAATAAAATGTCTTATCTGTAATCCCTCACACACGTGCTTGGTGACTGATGCTATAAAGTGTGAACCATTGTCCGACCAGATCACCCTTGGTAAACCAAAACTGGTAAAGTATACTTTTAGCATTACTTTTGCTGTTGACATTGCAGTGTTATCTTTCAAAGGGAAAGCTTCGACCCATTTGCTTAATGCACAAACTACCACTAGAACGTATTTATGTTTCCATCTCAATGAAATCAAAGTTTATTACTTCAAAGGGCATGGAAGGTGGATCAAAGCGGCCCTTAGGTACAGGTGTTCATTTCCCAATTTTATGCTGTAAACAGATCATGCAATTCTTGACCAGACGGTCCTCGTCCTCATCCATGCGGGCTGGTCCCGATCCCCACTTTTTGATTTCTTCGGCTGTGGCCTTGGCCTGAATCTTTTTTACACTGCTAAAACCCTCTTCCATCATCCCATTCTCAGCAACCCATCTAGCAGGACCCAATTCACAGCAATCTCTTTCATGCACAAATAACACAAACTCCTCAGTGTAATTTAGTGTGGCTAATACTGGTGCGGAAAAAGTGCAGTTTTGAGCATATCAAAAGAATTTGAGAAGCTCCAGTCTTACTTTGAACATGCCTGGGTTGCAGGGGTGCACATCACGTCTCAGTTGAGATTTATTAGTGCATCAATATAATTGTTAGCCAATAACGTAGTAGGATTTTATAGTGACAATGTAGTGGGCTATGTGCAAATGGGAATGGGCTTAGATAAGATGTGGCCAGTCAGTCAAGGGACTATAGGATGATATTAGATTGTCATACTGGTGGTAGCCAAGGAGAGTGGTGGGATGACTTTGTAACCTATGTATGATAATATGCAATTTTCCGCTTTATAACCTGTAACTTCTTGGGGCATAACAAGCTTCGTGTCAGTTTGGTTCTATGGGACCGTCTGAGACTTTTGCATATAATAAACCTTGTTTTCTCTTGCAAAGCGGTGCAGTGGTCATTTGGCCTTCCTGGATTCTTTTTATCCTATGGGTTTTGGGTCTCGACTCTCTACAGTAGCTTGACTGTTTGGCAGTGCCAAATACCAGGCCCTATTCTCATGAAACTTGTCCTTCACAGTTGCAGCACTAATCTAATCGTTTAAGACCAACATTCTGTTCCCGGCTTCTGCAACCGGCTCAACCGGACACAATTAATTTGCTATCTGCGCTGTCTGTCCCCCTTCCTTTCTCAACCTTGGCCGTCTGCTTGCACACTGGGGGAACGATGCATACATTCGAATGAAATGGACAGAGCAAAATCTCCAACGAATTACCTAATTCTCTAGCTATTGCTTCATGCAAGGCCTAATCCAAAATGGCAGAGCTCTTGCTACTGCAGTGCTCAGCCTGTATGTTATCACAGCACTCCACTGTACCCTATCCTGCTCTTGGACCCTTCAACTACCTTTTACCAATCAGTCAAAGTTGCTCTACATCCCTACTAAAACCAAAACACTATATAGTCACTACTACTTGCTACAAACACTTAACACACGTCGTGCCCTAGCTCTGACCTCTATCTATAATAGGCATCATTATCACACTGTTACTTGTTTTTCAGTGCATAACGCTCTATGATGCTTTTTAAAAGTGTGTCAAAGCTTAACTACAAATAACATGTGTGTAGAACTGCCAATCCAAATGGAACAATACTGACATTAAATTACCTACTCTCTTTGTTAATACAATTTGCGCATCCTAAACCTCTTTCCATGGTTGAGGCGCTGCACCCGCATCCCTACAGAGCTCACTGCAATTAAAGCACTCCATGTGGCTTCTCCTCCTCTCTGCTCATGTGAATAGCACACTTCTGCTAAAAACGTGGCAGGCAGAGACAGAAAACCGAAGTTTTATTCAAGACCGAAGCCACATCTTAGACAAACTTCTCAAACCGGCACACACATGGACTTGACTTGAACTGCATTTGACCCTGCTAGAATCTCACCTAGTTTATATGGAGCATGACTTTGCTACTACTCCTATCACCTCCTGATTGCTTTGCCATGTAAGTTTGAAAATTCTTGTAGCATGTAAGCTTGAAAATTCTTGTAACCGTATGCTTATGCCTTAGCGCCGAGATGCCTGTGGGCTTTGTGCGTTCTATAAATGTAATAAATAAATAAATAAAATAAAACCCTTCACCCTTCCCAAGAGCAGCAAGGAACTGTAGGGAGGCAAGGGCGTGCTTCTGCAGCGATTCCATTCCCTTCACCGGCCATGTGGCAACTGTGGCGCGACTGTCTTCTCCTTCCTCTGCTCTCCCCAGATCTAAGCTAAAGAGGGTGGAGCCATCTTCTGTGTTGAACATGGTGACTACCTTTTCTTTTCATTGAAATTGCAGTCCAAATAGATAAGTCCAGCAATATCATCCCCTCTACAGTCAGTTTCTCCGTGACTGGTTTCATGTCTTTTTCTCCTCGCTAGTGTGAATTGAGTTACATCCTGAAAGATTAGGACTTTCATCCCTTTGGCCTTTTGAACTCGATGGTCCTCTGTTTTCTAGCCTTCCTGAGGAGAGCTTCCTTGGTTGTGAAATCATGGAGTTTGACCAGGACATCTCGAGGTGGCCCATTCCAATCTCTCTTCGTGCCCACTCTGTGACCTCCGTCAATCCATATCGGCTCTCCCCTGGTGTTAGCGCATAGCCCTGAGAGCAGCTCTGCAATACACCCCGATATCAGTTCCTTCCACTCCCTCTTTCATGAACTTGATCTGTAGATTGTTTCTTCAAGAACGGTTCTCCAGGCCGTCACGCCTGCTCTGTCGGGCTGTGTTGCTTTCTGCTAGGTTCTGTATTTCTTGACTTGCATTAGTATTCCCCTCCTCCAGCGCCGTAATCGATTGATCGTTTTCCACTACTCTTTCGCTCAGCTCTCCAACTACCTTCTTGGTGTCCAATATTGCGTTTGTTAATTCATCTTTGTTTGCTGCTGTTTCAGCTTTCAGAAGGGCAGAGATATCCTCCCTAAGTCCAGCAGCTATAGAAAGCATCATGCCTTGTGTCAATGGGGTGTCTTCTGTTCTCCCTTCCCCTGACACGCTCCTTATTTCCTCTCCTTTATCTGTGCTCGTAAGGCCCTGGAGAAAGGACTTTAGGGATGCTCATTTATTTTGCTTGCTTATTTTTGCCATTTCGCTGGAATGGTTCTAAATCTTGCACTCCTTCTGCCCGTCTCTCAATTTCACCTTATCCTTGCACTTACCCACCCTCCAGTTGGGCTCACTCTGTGACCCCCACAAGCTTTGGTTTTTCTGTCCTTGCTGAGTTCTGTCTCCTATATCTCCTACTGCCTCCCGCTCTCAGGAGCGTGTACTCGACTTAAGCGGGCTGAAACCGCTGTTCAGGTCTCCGCTATTGATGGTGGCGCGAGGGTTTCGCAGTCTCCTCCATGCCTCTATGATCCCGTCTCCTCCATTCAGTGGGCTAGGTTGGGGGGCTGCAGAGACTGCTTCTGCCTTCCACGCTCCTCTGACCTCAGTTCAGCGCTGCACCATTGCTGTGTTCTCCTTCAGACCATAGTGCACGGCTCTGTTGCAATGAGTGACATCTGTCCACCCTGCAGCCACTGCTCTCCCCAGGGAGCGACCTGTTATTGTTTCTCCACCGATGGTGATTTTGGGACCAGCCTCCCCTTGCATTGTTCCCCACAGGGGCGCTGAGCTGAGACAATTGTTATGATCCATCACCAGTGGCTGCCATCTTGAGGTCAGGCGTGCTGCACCAGAAACACTCGCTGGGGGCAGGCGGAAACCTCCCTCTGTCTCTCTCTTCTGTCTTCTCACTTGCTGCCTCCCCAGAGAGGATCGAGTTGAGTCCGCATCTGTGACCACCGCAGCGCACCTCCTTACCCTGCTCAGCCTGTCATCTTGGTGCTGGTCGCTCTGGCCTGGCAAATCTATGCGTCTCTCTCTGATTCTGTGCTCGGGGTGACCAGAGTGCTTGGCCGAAGGACCCCCACAAGCTTGCACAGGATTTTGGTGCTCTGCATGCCTGTCGGATCAGCTTTGCTGTTGTTTTAGCACTTCATGGGGGGAGGTGGGACAGAGCTTGTTACAGGCCGTTCATTATGTCGGCCATCTTGGCCACGCCTCCTCTGTTTCTCTCTCCCTTGTGTAGAATTGTTCTTCACACAACTTCCTGACAGTACCTATTACAGGCAAATCGTCTGCTTTAGATGTCTGCAGCTTCACGCGTACCACTGCTGATTACTCCTGGGTGTAGATGTACTGTTATTGTGCATGGCAGCATTTGCAATGGTTTGCACACCTAGCACTGATGATATGTGTAGTAGGCCCCTCCCAAAGTCAGTGTACCCATCACCATAACATCATGCATGATAACAATCCTACTGCTGAGCAAAGACATGACTTTTGCTAAAAGCAGCACACAGCAGGTCTGTGACCTTTAATTACCTTCTGGTTGCACTAGTTCATCACTATTAGATAACCCACTTTATGACGGCTCTTATATACGCACAGCACAGTATCCAGAGTACCAGGCTATGCTGAAGATATATTGGTTATTGGTGTGTACCTCACATAGCCTCCTGTCAATGATGGTCAGCTGATATTGTTGTTTGTTCTGGGCGTGTGACATTATATTTGTTAGTGCTCATGCCTAAAGGTTGGTGTTACCTCCCCCACTGGTCCAGGTGCTGGTTCCCCTAAAGTCTGGTGGACCTTCTTCCTCTGGTCCAGGTCCTGGTTCAACTTGGGATGAGCCTATACGTCTGCTGCTGGGTGTAGTGTAGCTGCATACATGTATATGGTTCCCAGTCATCTTTTATGATATCCTGTGTTGATTCAAAGCCACTACTCTCTGGGGTGGGGTGGGGGTGGGAACTCAATATCCACAAACATGAGCACTGCCTCCTCAGTGGCAACTAGTCAGAGAACATGAGACCATACACATGATTATGAACTAGACTTAAAGTAAGTAACCTTGACTAATTTCACAGGCAACTGTTTTTTTCAATATTTTAGGAGTGACTTTAGAGTGGATATCTGCTTTAAGCATATTTGCAAAACTCCTCTTTGGAAATATTTGACCTGACATGCCCTCCCATGAGTGGATATTTCACCAAATAAGATCCCCATTACAGAGATTGAAACTTGAGGCCAACATTAAGAGTTTTTGGCTAGACATATTGTTATCCTGCTGTACAACAGCTCATTCCTGAGTGTGTGTTTATTTATTTCTATTTTTTAGGCACCGAAGACATTTAGTGAACATAAATCAACTGAAGATGATGAATATGAACATCGAGCACCAGCAAAAAGCTATTATAAGGTACATTAAGCTAGGAATAAGCTAGGAATACAATCTTTACAAAAGTGTGTTTAAAACCAGATCCTGAGACAGTGCAATTAAAGGAAATGCTTACCTCTTGTGTTCTCCAGCCTTCCCCACTTGTTGGGAACCCTACTCCTGCAGCAGGCAGGGCTGTAAAATTGCACCTGCAGAATTCATTATTTACAGTAGAAACCCCAATTGGAGAGCCTCCCTTGATACGACTGGTCCCTCCTTTCCATGTGTTATTGGCGCCAGTGGCTTAACCACTACTTCCTATTTTTCCACCTACTAGTTGTGTTGGGGAACTGCTCTACGTGTCCTTTACTTTTGTGTAATGTGGATTGTTTTTCTTGCCAATAGTGGCCTCTTTAGGTTACGTTTTGACTAGAGACAGGTTTTATTTTTAAGGTCTGTGTGGCTTCTCCCTCATGCCCTTTTTTACTTTTTCAAAATTGCTAAAAAGAAGGTTACGTTTTTCAAGGTTTTGTTAACTTTATTTTTATTTTTAATTGCAATATCTCATTTTACTGCCACAATTGCATCCTGTATCTCACTGACCTTCTATGGGTGAATCAGCCCGGTGCATGTGACAGCTGCCAAGCCACACAGACCCTGTGCCACATGCCTGTGAAATCTTCCATAACAGTTGTACTTTTTGTGTGAGTATCGAAAAAGGAAGAGGACCAGCAACAGGGACATCTGTGCATCTTTATCCTCAACAGCCATGCTTTGTAAGTAGGTTTGGAGGTTGCCGTATATTGGGCCCATAAAGGTGCCTGGAGGGTCTTTCGCTGCCAGGCAGAAAGTCTCTACCCCAGCTCAGTATTCCAGTTAATGGCCTTTGAGGGCCATTGACCTTCCTTTCGGGATGATCGGTCTCTGGACAAATCACTCGAAAAAGTTGTGGTTATACCAGAGGTTCAACCTTTGGAAGTAGAGCACTGTTCCTTCAGAAACCGCGTGCTAAGAAATTGGAGATTCTAGCATCTTCCCAAATTTCCTGTTTAAAGTCTCAAATCGAAAGTGGTGGAAAATGTTCTGCGGTACCCTGCGGTACTATGGACAATTAAGCTACTGTAGCTTTCCCTTTTTTCCCAGGAAGACCTGCGTGACATCTGTGAGCTTAAAATGCTCAGTCCTTGGCGAAAGCGGAGTGAAAGTGGTGGAAAGTGTTCTGTGGTACCCTGCGGTGTTACGGACATTTATGCTACTGCAGCTTTAACTTTTTTCCCAGGAAGACCTGCGTGACATATGTGAGCTTAAAATGCTCAGTCTTTAGTGAAAATGGGTGGAAAGTATTCTGCGGTGTTCGGCGGGGCTTCGGCGGATGTGAAAGAACTCCTGAGCTGATTGAATATCCAGGTGTTTCCATCACCCCTCTATCATCTGTAGCAGCCTTACAATAAGCCCCTTTCTTAGCCCCATCGCCGACAGTATTGACTGCATATGTGATTATCTGCGATAATCTTACGCGCATCCCACTAATAGGAAAATAAGAATGTGGACGAAAACGTCGGTAACTGAGGGTATCTACCTTGGAACCGACTGCGCGCACTAATACTCTGCCTCCCCATAGCAAAGTTAACCGCTGAGTGCCTTTCTGAAGACCCACCGAAATATTCCGCCAGCCGTAACCTCCAGTGTTTTAATTTAAACTCATCCTGCGACTTCCCCAACAAATTCAATCTTCCAATTGACTTTTTTTTTGCCATTTTATTTCCACTTTGCAATAAGGCTCATATCACTGTAACCACAACATTGGTTGATTACATTCTATTGTTTACATTTTCGATACGAAGACTGTTGTCTGTATTAAATCACTTCTATTTGAATTTTAGACACTTATGGTTGATCAATGCCTCAGACTTACTCCTTGAAAACTAACATGCCGTTATCAGCAATAAATACCACATCTTTGGATCCTCATTCTCCTGACAAAACCATTCAACAACCTCCCCGTTATCGGGCAAGGGGAGTTACGTTTTCCTGTTAGGGCATAGGACATCAGACAGTAGCTGCGAAATAACAAATCCTGTAAAACTTGCACCCAGGATCAGCAACAGAATGAATCAGCCCAATCTGCCACCAGTGAACAAACTTGAACTCCTGCTGATTTGCTGATATTTTAGATTCTACTCTCATGCAGATCTCGGTTGGTTCAGAAGCACTAGAAAAAAAAACCTCAAGCTTGTGGACCCATTTACAAAAGGAATCAAGAGTGATTAGTGATTACTAGATCTAAGGAAAAAACTGGGGATCCGAAATCACTGATGGCAAATCTCAACACTTTATCCACAGTCATAGCGCAAGTACATGTTTCAACGGACAATTCCACTGCGAACACACGCCCCAACCAGAAAAATAAATGACTGAAACACAGGAAAATCTCGACACATAATTAGATTCAACAAACCAATTGGCTAGCATTCTTTTGGATTAACTAATCCTCGTCCCTCTTCTCTGGAATTAACACTTACAGCAATTGATACATCTCTTGCCACACTCTTGTAACTTTATCATCTACCCAATAAGAGAATGTAATTTCAAGGGGATTTACTCTCAACACTGACTTCAAAACTGACCGTCATGGATGAACTACCAAATCTTGCTATGAAGACCCTTACCTCAGTAAATATTATTATGCAATCAATGATACCCAGGTTATCACGGAGACGATTGAGCAGGATGGCATGATTAACAGTGTCAAAGGCAGAAGAGAGGTCAAGCAAGATGAGAACGCACGGGGTATTAGAGTCAAGGTTGGTGAGCAGGTCTTCACGGATGTTCAGAAGAGCAGTTTCCGTGCTTCTGGCAGCTCTGAAGCCAGACTGATGGTCATGAAGACAACCAACAGATTCAGTGTAGAGATTGAGCTGGGAGATGTCCAGTTTCTCCAGGAGCTTGCACAGGAAGGGAGTGATGGAGATTGGGCGATAGTTAGCCGGGCAGGAGGGGCGAAGGAGTGGTTGCAGAAAACAGCCAGGGCAGGAGCCAGCAAGTCGATGTGGTCCTTGATATAGCATACTTATTCGGATCACCAGTGAAGCATTCGGGCGGGCCTAGGAGAACTGCCCCTGGAAGAACCACCTGTACGGGCGTTGACTGTGGTGGTGGGATGGGGTGGGTCACTCCCGGTAATGGGACTTGGCCAGCCTGTGCCTGGAGTATCTGCCTAGCTAAGTCATCAGTGCGCTCTCGATCCACAATGCAATCCCTCCTTAAGGCATTTGTTTCCTGTCTTGAGGCATGAACTTCAGCCCGTAACTCTCCCAGTAACTGGGCCAACTGGTCAGTTTCAGAAGTTTCCATAACGCCCAGGCAGAGATTTGTAGAATACTTTGCGTTCTGTTACGCTCACCTGGTCTCTGCGGAGGCGTTGGGGCATGGTTGCAGCCCTCCCAGGGGTGAAACCTCTCTTGTCTGGCCTCTCCCTCTGCGCCTATGTGGATAACTGCACCGGGGCAGCGCAATTCCTGCATGAATATAAGGAGGGTGTAAGTATGCAGTCTGAGGCCCTGACCCCTCTCCAGACCTCTCCTCCCAAGACGTGCCTTCCCAGCGGATGCACCAACGCTGGAAGGGTCACCTGTTGAATGGTAATGGTGAGCATTCCGTCCTGCTGCTTCTGGCAGGGGCGCTTGTTTAATGGACCGAGTTCCTTCACTGGTCCCTTGTCATGGTAGCCCAGGCTGGCTGCGGCTAGTCCACTTTGTATTTTTATTTATTTATTTATTTATTTTTATTTATAGTTACAAAGTAACTTTTACAAAAATACAATTTTCAGTTTTCATAAATAGGAAACAATCATTTTCGAGAAAGGTCAAACTAAACCCACACTTAAAATATGACCAAGGAATTTTCTGCCTTAGCAAGTTAAAGTCCTACAATAATACATCCTAAAAGAATAAAACAGTCTAATTTTCCTAGTAATACATACATTTACATGAGACAACATCAACCTCCAGACTTCAAAACTCATTCCATATAGCCAATTTTCAGGAACAGTTAATTATTAGAAACAATTAATTAGTCAGTCATGGGTGTCCCCTTCATTTTCACATTGCATAAACTAAAAAGCAGACTGAATAGTGAGTAGCACAGATTTACTCAGGTCGCCAAAGGGTTGCTGTTACTGTAACAAATAGATCTCAAGTCATTATACTTCCTGTTATAGTATATGCCCCCATTATTTTTTACATTTTCATTATTTTTTAGGTTGTGTTATTTAGAATGTGGGGGCACTGGTCCAGCTTACTATCAGCCAATTCCCCCAACAGATTAATTTCATAGGCCACAGCATACTTTAAGGAATCTCACTACTGCAATCTGGAGATTGACTCTTTTACCATCAAGCATATCCCGCCACAAAAGGTCAAGGTCCACGCAGTCAGTATTTGGTACATAGTTACTGAAATAACTAATGCGTTCTTTCCTTACGCGTCACATAAGGTCAACAAGTGCTGCAATGTCTCACAGTATTCCTTTTGTTTGCAAAACCTACAATGCGAATGGCCCCTAGTCATACCATTTCGGATTTCGCCAGTTGCCAACACATTAAAGCGGAATCTCATAAATTCATGTCTCCATTCCCTATTTGGGAATTTAATTAGGTATGGTGCCAGCTCCCCCATCTTTTTGTAAACGTTTATGAGTTCATGGTATAGGAAGGTCTTCTGTACCTCCGCCACCGTGAGGTTCCAATCCGCATGTAGCAGTATTAATTTTACTTCCATTGGGTTTCTTATTAACAGATCTCTCTGTATCCCCAATTGGTCCAATACATCATTAGCTTCCTGTATAATAACGTTCAGATATTTTGATGCGGGAGCACCGCTCCTAATACCCTTCCCCATGATGTCATATAGTGTTGATTCGCGGCTAGTTAACAGTTTCCGATAGAGACTTAGGGCCTCATTACACGGATGGCGGTAAGGGTTTACCGGTACCGGTGTTTTACCGGTACCGGTAAATCCTTACCACCTTACTACGAGGTCTCTTTGCGGGTTGGGGAATTTATTGCCTGCTTTTTGCAGGCGTTAAAAAAAGAACCCGCAAAGGGACCAGGGAGTTAATTACGGTACCACAATTTGCGGTACCGTAATTAGCGCCTTCCCCATTCCCATAGAGCCCTATGGGGCAAAAATGGGAATGGGGAAGGGCAATGGGGGAAAGGGGAATTACCGCCCCGCCAACCTTGGAATAGGGCAGTAATTCCCCTTTCCACCAAGGCGGTGCCAGTATTTTACCGGCATGAACCATGGCGCTAATAGCACCATGGTTCACCGCCATCCGTGTAATGAGGCCCAAAGTCTGCACCATTCGAGGACACTCCTCAACGAGTGCAGACCCAGCTCATAGCGGATTGCCATTAATGGTACACATTTGGGCAGGCATTTAACCATTGCTTTGAGTATCCTGGATTCGTATATTGCCACCTCTCCTCTACACCAAGACCGGGCAAGTTCCAATCCATAACAGAGTTGGGCCACAATTCTGCTTTTGTAGAGACAAAGACAGGGTAATAAGGAGAATTTACCATATTTCAGGTCTATTTTACGAACTTGGGCAATCAAGGTTACAGTCTTTGCATCCAGGTAAGATCTAAAGTTGGCTTTTTTTTATCTCCAAAGACCAGGTATCCTAAGTACCTGAAGGCCTTACTTATAGGATGTTTTTCGTGGTTTAGGACCCAGGTAAAGCTTTTGTGTTGTTTCTTACCGGCTAGACATGCTATCACCGTCTTGGAGTAGTTAATTTTGAGGGCATTCGCCAGGATGTAATTATTGAAGACTGATAACAGACGCTGCAGGCTAATAGGGGTCAGATCAAATAAGGTCACATCGTCTGCGTAGGCAATCCATGCTAATTTGCTGCCTTCAATCTTTGGAGAATAAATGTTAAGATTTTTAAAGCTTTCTCCCATATCGGAAAAATACAGATTAAATAAGGTTGGGGCATAAATACAACCTTGCCTTAGGCCATTCGAGATCTTAATTTCCTTGGATAAGTTGTCCTCAACATTAAGTCGCACCCTCAGTTTGGAGTCTTGATGCATATGATACAGGATTAATAGTAATGGAGGAGGCATCCCCAGAAGGTCCAATTTTGCCCATAGGATTGACCTGTCCACAAGATCAAATGCAGCAGTTAAATCAATGGATGCAATATAAATTGGTAAATTTCCTGTGGACCATGCAGCATTTTGTAGAATGTTAATTACAAGACCTCCTGCGTCAGTGCTTACATTTTTTCTGAAGCCAAACTGGTAAGGTGACAGAATATTAAATTTAGTGATCCAGGTCCGAATGTGCTCCAAAACCATACTAGCGAAAATCTTAGAGTCAACGTCCAAGAGGGCGATGGGTCTATAGCTTACTGGGGATGCCCTATCCCCTTTTTTATATATTGGTACCATTCTCCAAATGTCTTTAAATAAAAGGAATAGCATTTTTGCCCATAAGTTTGCATTACCCTTCAAGACGCTGTTACAGAGCAGATTCGGCAGGAGCCCTAGAGGAGGAGCACTTATTCATTTTATCTTCAGTATCCTTAACCACAATTAAGATGTTCCAAGCAGTATTTGCAATATAGGATGGAACACTCCATGCTCTGACAGTGGATGAATACAGATTACCAAAATGTCCTCCCCATTTATCAGAATTTACACATACTGTTTGTATTTTAGTTTGCGCAGACCCACATTTGTTGATCAATGTCCAAAATCTTTGTGTGTTTACATCACCGAGGGATACCAACATGTCTGCTGCGTCAGCCTGATAGTGATAGATCAGGGTGATTACAATCGATTGAAAAATAAGTGGAAGACGAAAGCCAGATGTTTGCGAGCTCATTTATATCAGGCTGACGCAGCAGACATGTTGGTATCCCGTGAAAACACTTCAAAACAGTGATAGATCAGGGTGATTACAATCGATTGAAAAATAAGTGGAAGACGAAAGCCAGATGTTTGCGAGCTCATTTATGTTTTGAAGTGTTTGTGACGGCTTAGAAAGCCACGTATTTCACGGTTACGCTCCTTCTTAAGTGTCTTCATCTCATCCAAAAAGACATGCTTATGGGGATCTTGTCTACTCAGATGAGATTTTTTGTTTTTTTTCCCCAATTTAGATGTGACCACAGATTCAATATAGCCCGTAAAAGAATTGTGGGTGTATATTTTTTTTATAGATGAAGTCACTACAATCGAAATCTTCCTGGAACATCATGTTCCCCTTATTAACATTAGATTTATGCCACGTAATTCAATTCTTTTGGCCGTTTAGTGATACTGGAATAACGTAAGTATATTTCTCAACCACATTTGTCGGTATCTCTATACTCATGCTCAACATTTTGTGGTCACTTTCCAGAGAATCAATCAGATTGAACTCATAAATGAGAGAGAAGATCTTAGTACAAACAAAAATATAACCTATGGTGGAACTCCACTTTCCATTTGACCAAGTAACGGGGTCCGCTGTCTCCTCCATTATGTTATTTACGCATCGGAGCCCCCAACCCCCAATAAATTGCGCCCATTGGCCTCCCTGGGAAAGTTTTCAGGTATCCCCCCGTAAATTTCTCGTCCAGCCCCCCTTTCCTTCGTACCCCTCTTCTTCAATGCAAATGTCTGAATTAAAATCTCCACACATGATAACATACATATCGTTATCCAACTCCAGGTATTCCTGAATAATTAGGTCAATAGAATCAGTGTAGGTCTTTAAATCTCGGTCTATTTGCCAATATATATTTATGATTAGAAGGTGACTCCAGGTACATTTCCAAGCCACCTTTATAAGGACTGCGATACAGCCGTTATTTAAACGAATGTTCTTTATGGTGCTAAAGTCAATATTATTCTTAACGGCGATAAGCAGACCCCCCGCTAGTCTCCCTATGGCTTGTTTTATGGCTGGTTCCTGAAAGATAGTGAATCCATCTAGAGATATTGCATTAATAGCCCATGTTTCTTGGATGCATAAAAAGGAGTATTTAAGGAGCTCTACACACGTCTTGGCCGAGTGCAGTAGTGCCCGCAACCCCCTTGAATTCCATGATAAAAATTGATACTTAGTAGTAGTCTAATTAAAACTTTTCAGACCTTGGATCTTGACTAAAGATTCCTTCAAAGATTCTGCCAGTGATCTAAGTTCAGCAACTTCATTTAATATTTTCTCAGGGGTGGTATTACGGCCTCCCTGTGTAGAAGTGTTACCATGTATCTCTGAGTATTGCACTGTACGTTCCCCTCCTTGATGTGGTCCCGTGCGCTGACTGAAATTCACGATGTCATAGCCAAATCTTTGCAGAGCCACTCCTTCAGTTAACACAAGTTCATATGTTGGTCTCGAGTAAAATACGATCCTTACGCAGTCGTATCTGGTGGGATGAATGTAATCAATGAGCTTTATGTCTCCCGAGGAGATTAAGGACAGACGGGGAATCTCATTAAACAAAGAGAGAATCCTCCCTCGATGTAATGACGGGGGGTCTTCCATAGTTAGTACAAAGTTTAACATGACACTAGGATCTTCTGTATATTTTGGTTCCCTCAAATCTCTCCTAGCCTCCGCCCAAACATTTTGGTGTCTAGTGTTCTGTTCTTCCCAATTACATTGCTTCTGAGATTCCCTGTCCCTCCCATCTCCTCCTCGGGTTTCAAGCAAGGCCTCCTGCCCTTGTTGAAACTCTCTAGCATGTTCTCGGACCTTCTTTTGGTTCCACAACTCAAATTTTTCTCTTATCCTCTCTTCAAATTCCTTAACTAAGAGCGGATAGGTTCCCCCCCCACAAGTGTCCTCACAAGCTTTGGTGTTGTTAGCCACGGTTTTTGTAGAGTCACCCCCCTGTATTATGTTGGAGGCCGGGTTAATCAGCCCAACTTTCGGAGCTGAACCCTTTAGTCCTGATTGTGACGTATCATCACTAACCTCAGGCAACTTTTTCGGGGAATCCCTCCTCAGTTCTACCTCCCTGATCTTTTGATTCAGGATATCCCTCCTCTGTTCTACCTCCCCAAGATTACCCTCCATTTGTGACATGAGTGGAGGGAGAGGTGTACCAAACTTATTCGGGTGTTGAAGCAATTTAAGTAGTGCTTCCTGAATCAATTTTCTTATATCTTCACTAGGGACCATAATAGGTTCATCAGAATGTGCTTCCAGATGACCATTTTCTCCCACCGTTCCCATCCCCTCATTCCGGTCAGAGGAGAGGATTGTATCAGTCTCCTTAGGAGCAATGTGGGGGACCTCTTTTCTTTTTCCTTTTTCTCACTCTCAGTTAGGAACTTTTCCTTAATTTTAGTGGTAAAGAACTGTTGGATGCTCCGCGCATCTTTGCTTAATTCGGAACTACTGTCATTATGTTTTCTTTTTTATTTTTATTAGTTTCTATTTTTTGATTTTTTTGTTTGCCAGTAGACGTTTTTCCCTTGTGTCTCATGGCGTTTGAAAGGGTATTTGAGTCTTCATCATATTCATTCCTCTGCGCATACATTTCAGTTTCTGAAGTCTTGAGGTGGTCTCCCCCCCTCCCTTGATCCTGGAGGCCAGAAGTTGCTTTAACCTCTAGGGCTAGCTTACTTTATTCATCCAGTTGTGTAAAATCAAGAATTCCTTCTTCCCCTGATAAGCTGCAAATATCTTTGATGTTTGTATTTGAGTTCTTTATTTTAGTAGCTGGTTGGTTTTGTGATTTCTTTATTTGAAGTGGTTGACCCCCCTCACTCTTTGCTCTTCTTTTGAGGGCCCGTGCTCGCATTTTCTTTTCTCTACGGGAGATTACATAGACAAAGGGACGTTCCTCTACCTGAATTGACTCTGAATTCAGCGGAGACTTCGCTCGCTGTTTCAGAGCAGTCTCTTCCTCGATTACCTGTAGTAATGCCGAAGGACTGTCAGGTTTATTTCTAATGCTCTGTTCTAAGAAGTTTGTTTCTTTAAGATTACTGACATCTTGCCCCCTAGCCTGCAGATTTTCCACAGATTTTATCTTTTCAGAATGAATTAGTATCAATCTCATTAATTCCTTCACCTGTTCAGACTTGTTCACCTGCTCACTGTTGATTTTATTGGGTGCAGAAGCGGTAAGAGATGATTCTTTTTTTTTCCAGGGGACGGAGCTCCTGACTATTTCTAAACTCTTACACTCTTTATCCACATCTATAGTTTGGGAGCCCACATTAGATCTCGGTGTGGGTTCCTTTCCAGAATGTGCTAAAGTGAAGAGATTCAGGGCGTGCACAAAGCCTTCCAACCTACTTAATTTTTCTGAAACTTCCATCACCATGAATCTCAATTCCTGTAACTCCCAGTGAGTTCTTTCATGTCCCTTGTCCAGAAGATTTAAAATCCTGGTAAGTACAGGAAAGGTTTCCAACATGGGTGCAATCTCATCCATGTTTAAATCATTTTCTAGGTGATTGGAGGACTGTTCCTCACACTTGTGATTCTGACTAGATGCAGGTATAGTAGGACTTGAACATTTGTAGGTGCTTGGCTTTTGGTCACCCCTATTTACACTACCGAACATGCCTCTCACTTCCCCCATAGAGTAAGTGTCGGGTTGCAATATTGGTACTGACAAGTTCTCCTCCATTCTTCCTACCGTAGGTGTATGGAGGTGCACATTGTCAAGGCCTCCGCCCCTTGCCCTTGCCGGAGTTGAGGGTCCGATGGAAAGCCTGACCCTTCTATCCAACTCCTCAGACACCACAGGGGCCAGAAGGGACGTATCTAGTTGGGGAGTAGGGGGCAGAATATCGTCCAAATTTAAGGTTGAAGGCCTTATTGGTATATCCTGTACGCTTAAAAAGCTTTTTTGCTTGGGTTCATCTGGGCAGTCTGGACCCTTAGCATGTTCGCTGGGGGCCACTGTGGGGAGTCCTACAAGATTCGAGAGTGGGGAGGCATTCAATACTACTTAAATCCCATTTACTAACTTCCCCTTCCCCCGCTTGTTCCTTTAGGTCTTCTAGATTAATTTCCCCTGGTGACAAATTAGCAACATGGGGATTTTTGTAGTTTGGATATACGAAGGTTCCACTCGCAATTGGAGTTTTTCTTTTTCCCAATTTTTTTATATGTCCCCCACATGGCGTAGGTATTGTCCCACTTCGTAGGGTTCCTACCATACTACGGGTGTGGCAGCACAATCAAACTTTAGATACAGGATAGTGAGTCCCTGGTCTGTTTAGTTGTTAACTTATTCTTACAAATGTTATGTCTGAAATAGAGGGGATTCAACCCTCTATCGGCCGCAATACTTTTACCGAATAGTCCAATATTTATTTTTCTTGCGAGATAGAGGTTGTTACAAATTAACCACTCCAACACCCGTAATGGTGTTGTGCACAATGGGTGAGTATAGTCTCCAATTGATGGTTTATCCCAACAAGAGCTTGGGGAAGACAAGTTAGCAGTCCACCCCCCCTTAATGGAACAATCAACTCAAAATGTCTCGTGTCAAGTAAGCGGCACAAATATCAACAGTTCTTTTCATGCAGATTTGCAATAACAGTAAACACAGTTCAAATAATTAAATTCCATCCACGCGCGCGAGAATAGACACAATTGTGCTACAAATGCACAGCATACACAGTTGGGGATTCAGGGGATAGTTACCCCACTCCCTACTCCCACTCGGGAACAATAAAGGGCAATAGTGGCTCAAACAAAGCCCAAATTGCGTAAGGGGAAAAGTAAGATAATTTCAGAGCGAGCCAAAAAGGTCCAATGAGTACAAATCTTTCCACACACACAAAATATAAACACCATGCTACAAGTGCAAACGATTAACTAGTAGCGAGTCAGGAGTTATTCCTCACTCCCGACTCCGATTAGGTGTCACAAGACAATAAGTGGCTCAACAGGTAGCTCAAAAGGCAAAGGTTCACAACGAAGAAAGAAAAAATAAATAGAAATAGAGTAAAGGAGAGAAAAAAATAGAAAAAAAATATGCCGTAAAGACAGACCCTTTTGGAACGCTAAGTAATGGTCATGCGCGCCAGAGTGCAGCGTAATGAAAATGGATGAAGGAGAAAAGAAAAATAATTAAATAAATAAATTATAAAGCCTCCCGCGTCCCTGGCCCCCGGCACCAGGCTAATAGGCAAACAGGCACTTCCTGGGCACTTGGTGGGCGCGCTGGTGCACGCGGCAGTGCCTATTTGACATTTCCGGGTTGGTGGGCGGGGCTTGTCTCTAAAGGAGATAAATGTGAATATTTAGGGTACTAGTATACACTTAGGGGGTATATGTATATATATATATGTATATATATATATATATATATATATTCAAGTACTGATTGCCTCACCCTTGGCAACTAAGGAAAACAAGTTTGATCAGTCCGTTAAAGTCCAAGAAATACGAAGATCACAGGCACGGCAGACTCTCTCCAGGCAAACAGGCACTTCCTGGGCACTTCTCGGTGCGCGCGCGCAAGTGAGAGTGGCAGTGCCTATTTGACGTTTACGGGTTGGTGGGCGGGCCTTGTCTCCTTGGCAACTAAGGAAAACAAGTTTGATCAGTCCATTAAAGTCCAAGAAATACGAAGATCACAGGCACGGCAGACTCTCCCCTGGCAAACAGGCACTTCCTGGGCACTTCATTCGCTCTTCAGCTCAAGGCCTCCGGTATCGTCTGCCCTCCTTCAATCGACCACTTTCACCTTCCATCTGCTCAGCACCTCTAATGTAACACTGATTTATAATTGAATCTTGCAGTCCTTTGATGACCGTTTGAAGCTTAGCACAATCGTTGATGATACCATTTTCCTTTGTTTCACCTAGTTTTAATAGCCTAGTCAATTTTTCCAGCTGAATTTCAAGAAGGTTATTTTTCCCATTAATTTCATTTATCTTCTGAGTCACTGTGAGTCCGAGGTTCCAATACGGTAGCTAGTCCACTTCTCTTGCTGGTAAGTGTTTCGCTTGTTTTAACTCGCCTGTTACTCTTTTGTCTTTTCAGAATTGTATTGGTAAAGTTTGCTCTTAATCTTGTGTCCGTTCAGTGTGTAATGTCTCTTTCTCTGCTCTTTCCCTATGCAGGTGATGTTGCGGTTCCGGCGGTCGCTGCGGTGGCTGAAGCAGTATGCTCTTTCCCCATGCAGGTGATGTTGAAGCGGTACCAGAGATAAGGAGGAGAGAAGCTACGATGGTCCGGTAACTGGTAAGTAACCTCTGGGGGTGCGCATGGGTTTTACTTGCAGCGCAACCCAGGATTGCTTGTCGGTAGCTGTTCTAACCTTGTCTTGTCTTCTTTTCAGGAATGCAGCTTCGTGGGGATGAAGACCGGGTTGCTGCGGGCTCGGGATCAATTGCTGCGTGTTTCCAGGAAGATGGCCTGCTGCCGTGTGGATGCAAATTAACAAGGGGGGTCCTGGGAGTCCCTCTGCCAGACATTAGTCCTGGTTACGAGAGACTTACCCAGAGTCTTTAGCTCACTATCTTTCACAGAGAAGAAATATCCCAAACATATCAGTCTTTGTCCTGCCCTGGGGCAGTCCAGCACTGAAACGCTAGGCAATTCTCCTCTGAACAAGAGTACCAACAGAAACCCCAGACACGTGTTTCGGTCTGGTTGGACCTCATCAGTAGGGTGGATCTGTGCCTCTCTAAGAATAGTGAGCAAGGGGTCCACGTCTGGATTCCCCTATTAACTTAGGGTGAGACCCAAAGTTACTTAAATGTGCAAATTAACAAGGGGGGTCCTGGGAGTCCCTCTGCCAGACATTAGTCCTGGTTACGAGAGACTTACCCAGAGTCTTTAGCTCACTATCTCTACAGAGAAGAAATATCCCAAACATATTAGTATTTGTCCTGCCCTGGGGCAGTCCAGCAACGAAATGCTAGGCAATTCTCCTCTGAACAAGAGTACCAACAGAAACCCCAGACACGTGTTTCGGTCTGGTTGGACCTCATCAGTAGGGTGGATCTGTGCCTCTCTAAAAATAGTGAGCAAGGGGTCCACGTCTGGATTCCCCTAGCGCCGGAGTCCATGTAAGCAAGCAGCTGTAGCACAGGGTTCAACAAGGTAAGTCTGTTGCTGGTCCAGGCGGCGGTGAGCGTCTTGTTGCACGGAGGTGCAATGTAACGCGAAGCGCCGGCCTGAACGATGGAGCAGCTTATATAGCTGAGCGTCAGAAGCCACACCCACAAGATTCAGCCTGCCTGCCACACCTTGCCACTCCCTGAGTCAGCACGTGAAGACCAAGCCTAGGAAGCCACACCCTAGTAAAGTGCACGTTCCTGGAAAATAGGCTTTCAGCACCTGAAAAGTTTCTTGTGAAATAAAAGCACTCCTGCACTGAAGTCCTGCTCACTTCTTTATATGAGCCTGGTACCAAAGGAGCCAGGACTGAGTCCAGCCAGGGCCCCTGTGTCTATGAGTCCCAAAGGGACATGAGTGAGACAAGTGGCCGATTGCCCCATCACTAGATGGTGTGGTTTGTGTGTCCTGGGGCCTGTGACCATGACAATATCAGAACTCCATTTGAAACCATATACTCACAGAAGCATGAAAACAAATAGTAGTTGAGGAAGTTAAAAACATGCTAAAGGCAATCATTATTGAGCCCTCTTCGAGCCCATGGTCCTCTCCTATTGTGTTGGTAACTAAACCCGATAATTCTTGGAGGTTTTGCATAGACTTCAGGCAGGTTAACGCCATCTCCACCTTCGATGCCTATCCTATGTCACGCATCGATGAATTAATAAACTTGGAAATGCCACATTCCTGTCAACCCTAGATTTAACCAAGGGATATTGGCAGGTCCCAGTACATGGACCTGATAAGCAAAAGACAGCTTTCTCGACACCAATGGGACTATTCCAATTCAGAGTCCTCCCTTTTGGAGTGCATGGGGCCCCAGCCACTTTCCAATGACTTATGGACAGGATGCTACAACTTTACTCCAATTTCTGTGGGGTCTATATTGACAACATAGTCATTTATAGTAAAATTTGGGAAGACCATCTTTTTTCATCTTTCTACTATTAAGAGAACCCTCAGAGAGGCTGGCTTAACTGCAAATGCATCCAAATGTAAGGTGGCTCAATTGACCATGAAATTCCTAGGCTTCTTTGTAGGGAATGGCAGTGTCCAACCCCAACAAGATTAAGTGGAAGCCGTCCTTGGTGCCTCCAAGACCAAGAGAGACCTCAGGGCATTCCTAGGATTGATCGGTTATTACCGTAGGTGTATCCCAAATTGTTCAGACAGAACAGCCAGATTAACAGATAAACTAAGAAATGCTGAACCCCAGATGATTCATTGGACTGATGAGGACGATGCATGTTACAACAACCTAAACTAAAACTTGTGCCAGAACCCAGTCCTAAAAGCAGTAGACTTTTCAAAAGAA
The DNA here is from genome assembly GCF_040938575.1 of Ambystoma mexicanum. Lineage (NCBI taxonomy): Eukaryota > Metazoa > Chordata > Amphibia > Caudata > Ambystomatidae > Ambystoma > Ambystoma mexicanum. Next base: position 1,349,895,551 of record NC_090922.1, on the reverse strand, counting down.
TTTGTGTTACAAATGGATACCTCTCTCACAGCGTTACGAGCTGTTTTATCACAAATATACGATGGAACAGGACAGCCCATCCTATTAACTAGTCGTGAACTCTTCCCACGTGAGAAGAACTACTTTGTGTTGGAATTAGAGGCCCTTGCCATCAAATGGGCGATTGTCTCTCTAAGGTACTACCTTCTAGGGTGAAAGTTCACACTTGTCACCGACCACTTACCTTTAGTATGGAAGACTCTATGGTATGAAAAGACTCTAATCCACAAGCCATACAATAGTCCCTAGACCTACAACCCTACTCTTTCACTGTGGAACTCCGAAAAGGTAAAGAACAGGGGAACATTGATTTCCTTTCCTGGTTTCCCTGTGAAACAGATGTGGCTACATCGCATAGGGAAAGGGTATGTGAGAAACTAGAGTGTGTCTCACCCGCTAGACCTGGGGATCTCTCTTTCAGGTGGCCAGGGCATGGCCATCACCTTTGGATCCAGACCTTGGGGGTGAACCAGTGCGGGCGGTCACCTGGGTGAGGGGTCTTCGGGGAGTGAGGGTGAGGAAGCTGATGGTGAGATGCAGTATTCCCCCCCTTTTTGTTCATCTAGCCCATCCTATTTATTAGGATTTGCTGATGTCCCAACCCCCCTTTTTACAGAAACACTGGGCCGAGGAAGAGGGTGACTGGGAGTCACAAGACTAACTCTCATACATTGTACTGGACATGTCCCTTTAATTGGGTCAGGCAAAGTCAGGCACTTGACTTTAAGTGCATTCACCTCATACCAATTAGCTCTCCTCACACGGATAAAAGGCTGCACCTAAAGACACACTCTGAGCAAGGCAGAACACGAGTACGAGCAGAACTTCCGGGCGAAGGCAAACCTACTGGAGCAGAGCGACAGACCAAGGGACGAGAGCAGCAGGTCAAAAACCCCAAGAATCCCCTAGTCGAGGTTGTTGCCTCTGACAGGCCGCGAAAGACACGTGGAGAAAGCCAGATCCTGCATCAGAAGGCTGCATTGTGTTTCAAGGATGCCAGCAACTCTCTGGGTGAACGGTAGAGCTGGGGGGGCAAGGCCAAGCCTGTGGTACTAAGCTTGACTCGTGAATTGGAAATCGTAAAGCCAAGAAAGGAACGCACACACCCGGTGAGTTGGCAAGCGACCTGAGAGACCAGTGTGTGTTAAAGAAAGTTTGAAGTGGCAACATTATATCGCAAGTGAAGGCTGTACGTGTGTGGCTGAGATGCAAATAAAGGCAGACCTGTAAATTAACTTTGAAGTAAGGACAGCTGCGAAATCAGCAATGCTGAGAAACGGAGTGGTCCAGCGAAAGGAAGTAGCCCACTTGAAAGTCTCAGTGAAAGGTGCATTGTTTGTAACGATAAAGCGAATGAACTGCAAAAGCAAACTAAGCAAAATTAACTCTTAGAGAAGGGGAGAGTGAATGTTGAACCTTGAACTTTTAGTCAAAGTCGTCCTGCGGAGGTCTATAAAGAAAGCCACGTACATTTGAAAGTCTTTGACAAACCTGAAAGCGGTCCGAGCCCAGCTGAGGGAGACCCAAAGTATAATAAGATTGGGGCAGGGAGCCCCCTTGCAAGTTTTGTTGAACTTTGTTCTGAAGAGGTCTGGGCCCCACAGAGGGGGACCCATGTGGACAGGTTTTTGAAGAGGTCTGAGCCTGACAGCGGGGGGCCTCCGTGAACTTTTTGTTGAAACATTATTTGGAGGTCTGAAGAGAGAGACTTTAACGTGGAAGTCCAGATGGGCCTCAATTCATGTTTTGGAACTGTTTACTGTGTTGGAAACCCGAGCCCGAGGACTGTTTTGTTTATCATTTGATGGTTGAGACTTCTCCCATCCTAGTTATAGGGCAAGTAGAAGTTTTTCCAACCACAGAAACTTCAATAAAGGTTTTACAAAGTGTACCTATTGTGTCAGTGTCATACTTGTGATACAATACCCTCCCTACAGCACATACCATACCCTGCTGGCTAGCTGCACCATATTGGGTGGCGAGGAACAGTTCCTCACTCTAATCGCATTATGTTTTGTTGGCCCCAAAGTGCCACATCAGACCGGCAAGCCACAAGCCTCTGCAAATGCCAGCGAACATAGACATGGTAGCTGGCAAATAATGTTTCCCCATCAGCCTTTAGGCACACAGCCCTTTAATATTTTGCACAGTGAGCACATCATGAGTGCTGTTTTGCTGATTGGCAAATAGAGGGGTGAGTTGACGGCAATGTCCCTTCATTTACCATGTCTTATGCGTATACCCTGAAAACAAAAATGGCGAAATCCTCATTACAAGGAATGGGAGTGAAAGTTCACCCACGTTTCTCTTCACTTCTGGCATCAAAAGGACTGTGGACGAAATCTGCTCCGGGAGATATGCAAGACCAAACCCTGCAAGCGTCCTCCAATATCCGGGGGTACCAGAGACTGCTGCAGCTGGAGCCATTGAATAATATACCTACAGTTGGGCCCACACTCCCTCCATTGACTACGAACGCACAGGATGTTGAGACCTTTAGTAACCTGTTAATTACATTCAATAATATCACAGGCTCTGTTCTTTTGGTGGGTTCCTCAGTGGTGAAAAGGGACCAGCAAGGCCCTTTGATGGAACCTGAACTCTCAAGTCCTCTGGCCCCACTTATGCTAGAGACGGTGCAGATCCCCCCTCTTCCACTTCCTCTGGGGAATCTAGATCTAGAAGCACCTCGAGTTGTGGAAACGACCTTGTCTCAAGTTCATTTTAGGGAGAGGGAATCATTATTGCATCTGCTCTTAAAGGAACCCCTAGCAATGCATCTCGAGGACTCTGAGAGGCATCAAGCTTGAGATAGTGAGGGGAGCTATATAAACTCCCTTCAAAGGAATTTGAGACTTATTACTAATCCGGCTCTACTTGGAGCACTGCTGACAAGGGAAGCAACAGAAGTACCACTGGTTCTTGAAACCCAGGATCTTGATTGTTCTATTCCGAGAGTGATGAACCTATCTAGCTCCCCAATTTTATATGCAGCCTCTGGATAGCGACTCCAAAAGCGGTCTGAGCCTGGCTGAGGTAGACCCGAGGTATAATAAGCTTTCGGAAGAGAGCTCCCTTGCAAGGTTTGTTGAATTTTGTTCTGAAGAGGTCTGGGCCCGACAGAGGGGGCCTACGTGAACTTTTGTTTGAACATTATTTGGAGGTCTAAAGAGAGAGACTTTAACATGGAAGGTCAGGCGGGCACCGGCCCACGTTTTGGAACTGCTTATTGTGTTGGAAACCAGTGCCAGAGTTTGTCATCCTACCTACAGGGACCGCCTTTCTCTGTGTGGTTTAACGCGGGGAAGAGAGCTGGTTCAGCTACATTTATTCTTTTGAACACTGATTTTTCCTTTACATAGATTTCTCCTTTATAGACTTTTTGTACAAGAGATGGGGAAGAGATTAGATTTTGTAAGCATAGGCCATTTTGATTTGACAGACTCCACTAGGACTCTTTTGTTTATCGTTTGATGGCCGAGACTGCTACCATCCTAGTTTTAGGGACAGAAACTGATAACTACTGCAAACGAGATAAGACCAACAGATACGGAGATGAGTATAAACAACAAAGTGTATTCGCTTCAAGCGGACCCAGGTTCTTACACAATAGCTATGCAGAATTGAGCAATTTACAGAAAGAAAATCACATCCATTTATGCACCCCAGCTTCATTGAGTTCTTCTGCGAGTGTGATGTCATAGATATCATAGATAGTTTACAGCCCAATGCTACATATAGAGTTTTCTGCAAAAACATACATTTTCGACAGTGATTTAATGCCAGTGCATTCTTCCTTTCCGACCTTACGAGACCACAGACTGTTCTCACTGAAAGGAAACAACTCTACCAACATTATCTTTTGTTTTCATGATCAAGGGTTACTGTCTAGCGGCATATTTTTATTTCTACTATCCATCTATTATTTGTGAGACCCACGCAATTAACAGCTGCAGACGAGAATATCTTTATCGCGTTTGGTGCGTGCCTGTGTAAGATCCTAGGCTGTAATAACAATGATAACATTTCTTTGCAACAACATTCTCAGCACTCTGATGATGTGATTCCTTGCAGCTCCAAATAGGAGATTTTATGAGATGGTGTGAGTGTATGAAACTGAAATGGGGGAGCTTAAGGCAAACCTGAATAAAAGCATTTTCAAAAACCCTCCTTTTAGACTAACATAAGCCATTTTTTTAGACATCATCAAATGCATGTATATCGATATTCATACATTTCTGTAATTCCATATCCTGCATGATTAGTGCATTTGTCACCTTCCCAGGGGACAAGCGTTCAGGTTGTAAGTGTTACAGATCTCTTGAACAGCACTGGCATAGCATAGATGCTAAAGTAGGTAAACATTGTATGCAATAACAACAGCAGAGAATGGCAACAGCGATCATAGCAAGGACAGAAATTATTTTCCAACCCCATGTGGTAAAATAATTCCAAGCCTAAGTACCGATGTCCCAGCTACCTTTGTTAACATGAATTTCGGACCCCAATGTGTGGAAAGTCTTAATAGCCTGAAATACAGTAGGGGAGTAGTCGGCTAAAAAAAAGCCACACTTTCCTACTTGCAAGAAGTCCTTCCATAGCTATTTCTGTGGTTGAAGGTTGTATCTGGACACTCCGGGCACAGAGTGATCCTCGAACAGTGTGCCTGTGGTTGGCAAAGGTGAAACGTCTGGCTGCTTAAAATTTGGGTTAGTGTATTCTCGATCACAAATACGTTTCTATGTGTTGAGAAACGTATTTGTGTTCCGAATCAGCTACCCCCTCCTTTACCTATCCGTCAGTTCTTTTTCCCTTCTACACGAACAGCAGTCTGGGTGGCCAATAGGACCTGAAGTTGCCCCTTCCAGTGCGGTTCATGGCTTGATTTCTGCTGGAAGTCTTTCACCAAAACATAGGGCTTCATTACACGGATGGCGGTAAGGGATTACCGGCACCGGTAAGGGCACCGGTGCCGGTAATCCCTTACTGCCCTACTACGAGGTCCCTCAGTGGGTCAGACAACACGTTAAGGATGGGACCCGCTGAGGGACTTCAGAGCAAATAACGGTACCGCTAATTGCGGTACAGTTATTTGCTCCTTCCCCATTCTCATTGAGCCCTATGGTGGCTCAAATGGGAATGGGGAATTACCTTCCCCGCCAACCTTGGAATGGGGCGGTAATTCCACCATTCACCATGCCGGACTCCGGCGGCAACCATGGCGCTACTAGCGCCATGGTTAACGCCATCCGTGTAATGAGGCCCATAGTTCGCAGGCCGAATGGTGTGGCCAGGACCCACGTATCGATCAGGCAACGCCTCTGGCACCTGTTGGTGAATCCAACGCAAGTTTTGAGTCAACTAGTTACAATAGTCTACCAATAATGGATATTCAATCTCTCACAATTTTTTCGGCCTGGGTACATTCCACCCATTAGCAGGTCTCCCCATCACAGTCTCATATGGGAACAGACCTGTTTTTGCTTGGGCGGTCATTCTCATTGACATTAAGGGAGTCATTACGAGGTTTGGAGGTAACCATGCTGCAATTTGTGGCATGGTTACCTCCTTACCGGGTCCGGGTTCCTCAAATTAGGATTTACCGGGCCATTCCAACCTTGGAGCACCCGGTAATTCCTCATTCGAGGAACCCGGACCCGGTACATCCTCATTCCCATTCGAGCCCCCATAGGGCTCAATGGGAATGGGGAGGGAGCTAACAACGGGCTTCTTAATAATGGTGCCCGTTGTTAGCTCTCTGGTCTGCCAGCGGGACCCGCTAAGGGCGCCTGGTTTTACCAGGCGCCCTTAGCGGGTCCCGTAAGCAGACTTGTAATAGGGTGGTAAGGGGTTAACGGCGCAGGCACCATTACCGGCGCCATTAACCCCTTACCGCCAACCTCGTAATGACCCGCTAAGTCTAATGGTAGGGTTTCAGGCCATTTTAGCTGGCTGTGTGCACATATGTTAGCTAGCTTAATCTTCAGAGTACAGTTGTGTCCCTCAACTAACCCAGCCGATTGAGGATGGTTCAAGGAATAAAATGTCTTATCTGTAATCCCTCACACACGTGCTTGGTGACTGATGCTATAAAGTGTGAACCATTGTCCAACCAGATCACCCTTGGTAAACCAAAACTGGTAAAGTATTCTTTTAGCATTACTTTTGCTGTTGACATTGCAGTGTTATCTTTCAAAGGGAAAGCTTCGACCCATTTGCTTAATGCACAAACTACCACTAGAACGTATTTATGTTTCCATCTCAATGAAATCAAAGTTTATTACTTCAAAGGGCATGGAAGGTGGATCAAAGCGGCCCTTAGGTACAGGTGTTCATTTCCCAATTTTATGCTGTAAACAGATCATGCAATTCTTGACCAGACGGTCCTCGTCCTCATCCATGCGGGCTGGTCCCGATCCCCACTTTTTGATTTCTTCGGCTGTGGCCTTGGCCTGAATCTTTTTTACACTGCTAAAACCCTCTTCCATCATCCCATTCTCAGCAACCCATCTAGCAGGACCCAATTCACAGCAATCTCTTTCATGCACAAATAACACAAACTCCTCAGTGTAATTTAGTGTGGCTAATACTGGTGCGGAAAAAGTGCAGTTTTGAGCATATCAAAAGAATTTGAGAAGCTCCAGTCTTACTTTGAACATGCCTGGGTTGCAGGGGTGCACATCACGTCTCAGTTGAGATTTATTAGTGCATCAATATAATTGTTAGCCAATAACGTAGTAGGATTTTATAGTGACAATGTAGTGGGCTATGTGCAAATGGGAATGGGCTTAGATAAGATGTGGCCAGTCAGTCAAGGGACTATAGGATGATATTAGATTGTCATACTGGTGGTAGCCAAGGAGAGTGGTGGGATGACTTTGTAACCTATGTATGATAAAATGCAATTTTCCGCTTTATAACCTGTAACTTCTTGGGGCATAACAAGCTTCGTGTCAGTTTGGTTCTATGGGACCGTCTGAGACTTTTGCATATAATAAACCTTGTTTTCTCTTGCAAAGCGGTGCAGTGGTCATTTGGCCTTCCTGGATTCTTTTTATCCTATGGGTTTTGGGTCTCGACTCTCTACAGTAGCTTGACTGTTTGGCAGTGCCAAATACCAGGCCCTATTCTCATGAAACTTGTCCTTCACAGTTGCAGCACTAATCTAATCGTTTAAGACCAACATTCTGTTCCCGGCTTCTGCAACCGGCTCAACCGGACACAATTAATTTGCTATCTGCGCTGTCTGTCCCCCTTCCTTTCTCAACCTTGGCCGTCTGCTTGCACACTGGGGGAACGATGCATACATTCGAATGAAATGGACAGAGCAAAATCTCCAACGAATTACCTAATTCTCTAGCTATTGCTTCATGCAAGGCCTAATCCAAAATGGCAGAGCTCTTGCTACTGCAGTGCTCAGCCTGTATGTTATCACAGCACTCCACTGTACCCTATCCTGCTCTTGGACCCTTCAACTACCTTTTACCAATCAGTCAAAGTTGCTCTACATCCCTACTAAAACCAAAACACTATATAGTCACTACTACTTGCTACAAACACTTAACACACGTCGTGCCCTAGCTCTGACCTCTATCTATAATAGGCATCATTATCACACTGTTACTTGTTTTTCAGTGCATAACGCTCTATGATGCTTTTTAAAAGTGTGTCAAAGCTTAACTACAAATAACATGTGTGTAGAACTGCCAATCCAAATGGAACAATACTGACATTAAATTACCTACTCTCTTTGTTAATACAATTTGCGCATCCTAAACCTCTTTCCATGGTTGAGGCGCTGCACCCGCATCCCTACAGAGCTCACTGCAATTAAAGCACTCCATGTGGCTTCTCCTCCTCTCTGCTCATGTGAATAGCACACTTCTGCTAAAAACGTGGCAGGCAGAGACAGAAAACCGAAGTTTTATTCAAGACCGAAGCCACATCTTAGACAAACTTCTCAAACCGGCACACACATGGACTTGACTTGAACTGCATTTGACCCTGCTAGAATCTCACCTAGTTTATATGGAGCATGACTTTGCTACTACTCCTATCACCTCCTGATTGCTTTGCCATGTAAGTTTGAAAATTCTTGTAGCATGTAAGCTTGAAAATTCTTGTAACCGTATGCTTATGCCTTAGCGCCGAGATGCCTGTGGGCTTTGTGCGTTCTATAAATGTAATAAATAAATAAATAAAATAAAACCCTTCACCCTTCCCAAGAGCAGCAAGGAACTGTAGGGAGGCAAGGGCGTGCTTCTGCAGCGATTCCATTCCCTTCACCGGCCATGTGGCAACTGTGACGCGACTGTCTTCTCCTTCCTCTGCTCTCCCCAGATCTAAGCTAAAGAGGGTGGAGCCATCTTCTGTGTTGAACATGGTGACTACCTTTTCTTTTCATTGAAATTGCAGTCCAAATAGATAAGTCCAGCAATATCATCCCCTCTACAGTCAGTTTCTCCGTGACTGGTTTCATGTCTTTTTCTCCTCGCTAGTGTGAATTGAGTTACATCCTGAAAGATTAGGACTTTCATCCCTTTGGCCTTTTGAACTCGATGGTCCTCTGTTTTCTAGCCTTCCTGAGGAGAGCTTCCTTGGTTGTGAAATCATGGAGTTTGACCAGGACATCTCGAGGTGGCCCATTCCAATCTCTCTTCGTGCCCACTCTGTGACCTCCGTCAATCCATATCGGCTCTCCCCTGGTGTTAGCGCATAGCCCTGAGAGCAGCTCTGCAATACACCCCGATATCAGTTCCTTCCACTCCCTCTTTCATGAACTTGATCTGTAGATTGTTTCTTCAAGAACGGTTCTCCAGGCCGTCACGCCTGCTCTGTCGGGCTGTGTTGCTTTCCGCTAGGTTCTGTATTTCTTGACTTGCATTAGTATTCCCCTCCTCCAGCGCCGTAATCGATTGATCGTTTTCCACTACTCTTTCGCTCAGCTCTCCAACTACCTTCTTGGTGTCCAATATTGCGTTTGTTAATTCATCTTTGTTTGCTGCTGTTTCAGCTTTCAGAAGGGCAGAGATATCCTCCCTAAGTCCAGCAGCTATAGAAAGCATCATGCCTTGTGTCAATGGGGTGTCTTCTGTTCTCCCTTCCCCTGACACGCTCCTTATTTCCTCTCCTTTATCTGTGCTCGTAAGGCCCTGGAGAAAGGACTTTAGGGATGCTCATTTATTTTGCTTGCTTATTTTTGCCATTTCGCTGGAATGGTTCTAAATCTTGCACTCCTTCTGCCCGTCTCTCAATTTCACCTTATCCTTGCACTTACCCACCCTCCAGTTGGGCTCACTCTGTGACCCCCACAAGCTTTGGTTTTTCTGTCCTTGCTGAGTTCTGTCTCCTATATCTCCTACTGCCTCCCGCTCTCAGGAGCGTGTACTCCACTTAAGCGGGCTGAAACCGCTGTTCAGGTCTCCGCTATTGATGGTGGCGCGAGGGTTTCGCAGTCTCCTCCATGCCTCTATGATCCCGTCTCCTCCATTCAGTGGGCTAGGTTGGGGGGCTGCAGAGACTGCTTCTGCCTTCCACGCTCCTCTGACCTCAGTTCAGCGCTGCACCATTGCTGTGTTCTCCTTCAGACCATAGTGCACGGCTCTGTTGCAATGAGTGACATCTGTCCACCCTGCAGCCACTGCTCTCCCCAGGGAGCGACCTGTTATTGTTTCTCCACCGATGGTGATTTTGGGACCAGCCTCCCCTTGCATTGTTCCCCACAGGGGCGCTGAGCTGAGACAATTGTTATGATCCATCACCAGTGGCTGCCATCTTGAGGTCAGGCGTGCTGCACCAGAAACACTCGCTGGGGGCAGGCGGAAACCTCCCTCTGTCTCTCTCTTCTGTCTTCTCACTTGCTGCCTCCCCAGAGAGGATCGAGTTGAGTCCGCATCTGTGACCACCGCAGCGCACCTCCTTACCCTGCTCAGCCTGTCATCTTGGTGCTGGTCGCTCTGGCCTGGCAAATCTATGCGTCTCTCTCTGATTCTGTGCTCGGGGTGACCAGAGTGCTTGGCCGAAGGACCCCCACAAGCTTGCACAGGATTTTGGTGCTCTGCATGCCTGTCGGATCAGCTTTGCTGTTGTTTTAGCACTTCATGGGGGGAGGTGGGACAGAGCTTGTTACAGGCCGTTCATTATGTCGGCCATCTTGGCCACGCCTCCTCTGTTTCTCTCTCCCTTGTGTAGAATTGTTCTTCACACAACTTCCTGACAGTACCTATTACAGGCAAATCGTCTGCTTTAGATGTCTGCAGCTTCACGCGTACCACTGCTGATTACTCCTGGGTGTAGATGTACTGTTATTGTGCATGGCAGCATTTGCAATGGTTTGCACACCTAGCACTGATGATATGTGTAGTAGGCCCCTCCCAAAGTCAGTGTACCCATCACCATAACATCATGCATGATAACAATCCTACTGCTGAGCAAAGACATGACTTTTGCTAAAAGCAGCACACAGCAGGTCTGTGACCTTTAATTACCTTCTGGTTGCACTAGTTCATCACTATTAGATAACCCACTTTATGACGGCTCTTATATACGCACAGCACAGTATCCAGAGTACCAGGCTATGCTGAAGATATATTGGTTATTGGTGTGTACCTCACATAGCCTCCTGCCAATGATGGTCAGCTGATATTGTTGTTTGTTCTGGGCGTGTGACATTATATTTGTTAGTGCTCATGCCTAAAGGTTGGTGTTACCTCCCCCACTGGTCCAGGTGCTGGTTCCCCTAAAGTCTGGTGGACCTTCTTCCTCTGGTCCAGGTCCTGGTTCAACTTGGGATGAGCCTATACGTCTGCTGCTGGGTGTAGTGTAGCTGCATACATGTATATGGTTCCCAGTCATCTTTTATGATATCCTGTGTTGATTCAAAGCCACTACTCTCTGGGGTGGGGTGGGGGTGGAACTCAATATCCACAAACATGAGCACTGCCTCCTCAGTGGCAACTAGTCAGAGAACATGAGACCATACACATGATTATGAACTAGACTTAAAGTAAGTAACCTTGACTAATTTCACAGGCAACTGTTTTTTTCAATATTTTAGGAGTGACTTTAGAGTGGATATCTGCTTTAAGCATATTTGCAAAACTCCTATTTGGAAATATTTGACCTGACATGCCCTCCCATGAGTGGATATTTCACCAAATAAGATCCCCATTACAGAGATTGAAACTTGAGGCCAACATTAAGAGTTTTTGGCTAGACATATTGTTATCCTGCTGTACAACAGCTCATTCCTGAGTGTGTGTTTATTTATTTCTATTTTTTAGGCACCGAAGACATTTAGTGAACATAAATCAACTGAAGATGATGAATATGAACATCGAGCACCAGCAAAAAGCTATTATAAGGTACATTAAGCTAGGAATAAGCTAGGAATACAATCTTTACAAAAGTGTGTTTAAAACCAGATCCTGAGACAGTGCAATTAAAGGAAATGCTTACCTCTTGTGTTCTCCATCCTTCCCCACTTGTTGGGAACCCTACTCCTGCAGCAGGCAGGGCTGTAAAATTGCACCTGCAGAATTCATTATTTACAGTAGAAACCCCAATTGGAGAGCCTCCCTTGATACGACTGGTCCCTCCTTTCCATGTGTTATTGGCGCCAGTGGCTTAACCACTACTTCCTATTTTTCCACCTACTAGTTGTGTTGGGGAACTGCTCTACGTGTCCTTTACTTTTGTGTAATGTGGATTGTTTTTCTTGCCAATAGTGGCCTCTTTAGGTTACGTTTTGACTAGAGACAGGTTTTATTTTTAAGGTCTGTGTGGCTTCTCCCTCATGCCCTTTTTTACTTTTTCAAAATTGCTAAAAAGAAGGTTACGTTTTTCAAGGTTTTGTTAACTTTATTTTTATTTTTAATTGCAATATCTCATTTTACTGCCACAATTGCATCCTGTATCTCACTGACCTTCTATGGGTGAATCAGCCCGGTGCATGTGACAGCTGCCAAGCCACACAGACCCTGTGCCACATGCCTGTGAAATCTTCCATAACAGTTGTACTTTTTGTGTGAGTATCGAAAAAGGAAGAGGACCAGCAACAGGGACATCTGTGCATCTTTATCCTCAACAGCCATGCTTTGTAAGTAGGTTTGGAGGTTGCCGTATATTGGGCCCATAAAGGTGCCTGGAGGGTCTTTCGCTGCCAGGCAGAAAGTCTCTACCCCAGCTCAGTATTCCAGTTAATGGCCTTTGAGGGCCATTGACCTTCCTTTCGGGATGATCGGTCTCTGGACAAATCACTCGAAAAAGTTGTGGTTATACCAGAGGTTCAACCTTTGGAAGTAGAGCACTGTTCCTTCAGAAACCGGGTGCTAAGAAATTGGAGATTCTAGCATCTTCCCAAATTTCCTGTTTAAAGTCTCAAATCGAAAGTGGTGGAAAATGTTCTGCGGTACCCTGCGGTACTATGGACAATTAAGCTACTGTAGCTTTCCCTTTTTTCCCAGGAAGACCTGCGTGACATCTGTGAGCTTAAAATGCTCAGTCCTTGGCGAAAGCGGAGTGAAAGTGGTGGAAAGTGTTCTGTGGTACCCTGCGGTGTTACGGACATTTATGCTACTGCAGCTTTAACTTTTTTCCCAGGAAGACCTGCGTGACATATGTGAGCTTAAAATGCTCAGTCTTTAGTGAAAATGGGTGGAAAGTATTCTGCGGTGTTCGGCGGGGCTTCGGCGGATGTGAAAGAACTCCTGAGCTGATTGAATATCCAGGTGTTTCCATCACCCCTCTATCATCTGTAGCAGCCTTACAATAAGCCCCTTTCTTAGCCCCATCGCCGACAGTATTGACTGCATATGTGATTATCTGCGATAATCTTACGCGCATCCCACTAATAAGAAAATAAGAATGTGGACGAAAACGTCGGTAACTGAGGGTATCTACCTTGGAACCGACTGCGCGCACTAATACTCTGCCTCCCCATAGCAAAGTTAACCGCTGAGTGCCTTTCTGAAGACCCACCGAAATATTCCGCCAGCCGTAACCTCCAGTGTTTTAATTTAAACTCATCCTGCGACTTCCCCAACAAATTCAATCTTCCAATTGACTTTTTTTTTGCCATTTTATTTCCACTTTGCAATAAGGCTCATATCACTGTAACCACAACATTGGTTGATTACATTCTATTGTTTACATTTTCGATACGAAGACTGTTGTCTGTATTAAATCACTTCTATTTGAATTTTAGACACTTATGGTTGATCAATGCCTCAGACTTACTCCTTGAAAACTAACATGCCGTTATCAGCAATAAATACCACATCTTTGGATCCTCATTCTCCTGACAAAACCATTCAACAACCTCCCCGTTATCGGGCAAGGGGAGTTACGTTTTCCTGTTAGGGCATAGGACATCAGACAGTAGCTGCGAAATAACAAATCCTGTAAAACTTGCACCCAGGATCAGCAACAGAATGAATCAGCCCAATCTGCCACCAGTGAACAAACTTGAACTCCTGCTGATTTGCTGATATTTTAGATTCTACTCTCATGCAGATCTCGGTTGGTTCAGAAGCACTAGAAAAAAAAACCTCAAGCTTGTGGACCCATTTACAAAAGGAATCAAGAGTGATTAGTGATTACTAGATCTAAGGAAAAAACTGGGGATCCGAAATCACTGATGGCAAATCTCAACACTTTATCCACAGTCATAGCGCAAGTACATGTTTCAACGGACAATTCCACTGCGAACACACGCCCCAACCAGAAAAATAAATGACTGAAACACAGGAAAATCTCGACACATAATTAGATTCAACAAACCAATTGGCTAGCATTCTTTTGGATTAACTAATCCTCGTCCCTCTTCTCTGGAATTAACACTTACAGCAATTGATACATCTCTTGCCACACTCTTGTAACTTTATCATCTACCCAATAAGAGAATGTAATTTCAAGGGGATTTACTCTCAACACTGACTTCAAAACTGACCGTCATGGATGAACTACCAAATCTTGCTATGAAGACCCTTACCTCAGTAAATATTATTATGCAATCAATGAAAAATGTGTCAATATCACAGAGTGACACAATAGAGGCAACTCTACTATCGAATTTACCGGATAATGAGCGAGTGTCTCTGCATTCTCTTCCAGACACTATACAACCGAACTGCAGGGGTGGACTGGCCTATAGGGAACTCAGTGGGCCTTTGCTCCCTGGGCCTCTTTTGTGTGGTATTCCCACATTTTCTCATAGGAAAAGAATTGGGCCCTGCTGAAAATGTGTCATATGGGGTCACTTTGAACATTATTTCCAGGGCCTCTTTTGGTCTCCAGTAATTATTTCCAGGGCCTCTTTTAGTTCCCAGTCAACATCTGCCGAACTGTATCACCTGCTAAACAAATGAGATAAACAGTGACCAACAAATTATAACTGAACTGCCTACGGTCACCTCAGACATCACTCATCTGCTTTATGACATTTTCTAAAAGAAGAAAGCTAATAGAGAACTCTTAAAAAAATGTTGAAAAAGTAAAAAAATCACTTCATTAAACTTCGCAGGCAGGCTTGAGAAATATTTACGATCGCTGGGAACTGTACATGTTACTCAAAGTAAAGCACCTACGTGACGTAAATACTCAAGAGGAGGGATGAAGAATCCTACACCTATTCCTCTGGTTCCCTCCTCTAAAAATAAAGTGCTCAATGATTCTATGACCCAAGTACTAAATATGTTAAATGCGATTTTAATAACTGACTTAGCAAACGTATCAACATATTTGGTTACTGAAATAACATCAATCGCATCTCCATACTCGCATGAAGTCATACTTTCAACATCACATTTTCCAGATACTGTCACCATTCCATTTATGACACTGGAAGAAAGAAGAACTGGTTTAGTAAAATCTTCCCAAAGAATATTCCCCCTGTCGCATGATTGCTCGACCAACATGAGACTTGTTAGGATAGAAGCTCTTAACAGTCAGAATTTGTCCCACCCATCATCGCCCTTAAACACAAATTATGAGAACCAGAACATAATTATACTCACACATGGCTGCCTCCAAAATCGGGTCCGGCTCCGGGTTCCCTGAAGGGGAATTACCGGGCCATTACACGTTTGGAGGGCACAGTAATTCCTCCTTCAGGGAACCCGGGCCCAGACCTTCCCCATTCCCATTTGAGCCCCGATAGGGCTCAATGTGAATGGGTGCGGGAGCTAACAACGGGCCGATTACGATCGGCCCGTTGTTAGCTCCCTGGTCCCCTCGCGGGACCCGCTCTGGACGTCTGGTAAAACCAGACGTCCATATCGGGTCCCGCGAGGCAACCTCGTAATATTGTGGAATGGGTTTAACAGCGCCGCCAGCATTAGCGGTGCCCATTAACCCATTCTGCAATTGTTGTAATGAGGCCCTATATCTTTCAACGGGTTTCAGAGCAGGCCTGGAAACCATCCCCTATCTAGTAGCCATATCTGCAATTTAAAAAATTGCATTATCCTCTGCCAATCGGTCTTTCTTGCCTTCATTGACTTCAAATTAGCATTTGATGCTATGCTTTGGGCAAAAACGGAAGCGTGGGGCTGCCTGGTTATTTAATAGAGATCATAAAGGATCTATACTCAGAAACAACAATCCAGATCTGTTTGAATCAACAAGGACTCCTAACCTGTCAGATCAAAACAACCCGAGGACTGAAACAAGGATGCGTCGTGGCCTCAATTCTATTTAATCTGTTCATAAGAGATCTCGGTTGCCACTTAATGAAAGTCTGAGCGTTCCCTCCAAAACATGCATGTCTTCCTGTACAATGATTACTGTATGCAGACGATCTTGTCCTTATGAACCAAACACCCATTGAGTTACAGAGACAATTGGACGCATTATATGGTTACTGTCAAAAAAACAAATGCTACTCTAATCGATTTGCCCTATATAGAGAATCTAAGAACCAAAGTAGAAACTGCTGCATCAAATGCGAGGATAAAACACCAAAAATATGGTACCTTCTGTCTTCCTGTGCTATTGTTCTACAAAGAAAAGGTTGTTACAACACTTATCTACGCAGTAGAAGCAAAACTAGC
This sequence comes from Ambystoma mexicanum, assembly GCF_040938575.1. Classification (NCBI taxonomy): domain Eukaryota; kingdom Metazoa; phylum Chordata; class Amphibia; order Caudata; family Ambystomatidae; genus Ambystoma; species Ambystoma mexicanum. The sequence goes on along the minus strand of NC_090922.1, from coordinate 1,349,879,463 downwards.
TGGGGAGAAACCATACTGGAATAAAATAGAAGGCATCTTTTGGAAAAAAGTGTTGAGAGTCCCAAATGGAACTCCTATTCAGATTTTAAGGTATGAGTTGGCGTTGTTATCATTACAAGCAATTGTTAAATGGAAGGCATTATCATTTTAAAGAAAAAATACCATGGGGCCACAGGATTCGATTCTAGCCAATATGGCGACTGTACTCGAAGTATGCCCTCTGACCATTTCAACTAAATGGAAAACTCTGTGTTTAAGTTGGCTCGATGAAACTGTTTCCACTTGGGAAGACTTGTTAAACATACCTGGTTCAGTCCAACAAAAAATTTGGAGAACCAATTGGTTTAAGACCATCGAAGAATGTCAAACATATAAAGACCCCACAAACTATCGATCACAACTTAAGTCATGGAATGTGTTACCAAGTTATTTGCAATATTTTCCGTGTTGACGCAGACAGTGAATTTTTTAAGATTCTGCCTAAACTTGTGGAGAACAAGAGAAATACTCACGATCAGAAATCATCAAAACGACATATCAAATGTGGCAAAGAAATTGAATCCTTGAGATACTTAGTAATAATGTGTGTTGAATTGAAAGATGCAAGAAACACATTTTTGAAAAAACATTTTATTAAAACTTGAGTAGATACAATTTGATCAATGATTTTTAAAGGGGCCTCTGTATCTTTGATTCTAGATACGTTGAGATTTTTAGAATTCATAAGAATTGAAGTATGAACCATGAATTATCAAATCTATTTTAATCATGATGTTGTTGTTTCTCTGCAGAACTATTGTACTAACTGTTTCTCGTTTTTAAATCCGTTTTCTTTTGTGTAAAGGTTTTAATGTAACGAAATACACTAATATTTTTTTTTTAAAGTCTGAAATCGCTATTTCTACTTATGGTTCAGATTTTCACTGGAAAAGCAAGAAGTGAAAACATAATTCCATGTCTGGTACCAGGGCATATTCATTGGTATTGCAATCTGTTTCTTTAAAAACAATGCATCATTAAGACAAATGCGGGTCCAAAACTCACCACCCCATCCCTTCTTTTGTGTCAATTTCTGCTCTGTTGGCTGACATGTAGCAGTGTATAATGCTCACATTGTGCATTCAACAGTGTCCTCAAGTTTCAGGTATTTTTTGTATTCCTGATGTATATACATCTGCTGCTGGTGTAGTGTAGCTGCATACATGTATATGGTTCCCAGTCATCTTTTATGGTTTCCTGTGTTGATTCAAAGCCACTGGTCTATGGGCTGGGGTGGTTTTGGGAGGGCGATATCCACAAACATGAACACTGCCTCCTCAGTGGGAACAAGTCAAAGAACATGGGACCATGCACATGATGCCTTGCAAGTGCTGTTGTGCTGCCAGTTCTGCTGCACCCTTCCCCAACCCTCCCTGCCTCGTTGAAGTCTGCTGCTTTATTCTGCGTTGAAAATGATTTCTGCAGAATCATAGTCGGCAAGAGGAAGCTGCGCTGCTCTGTCAGAGGGAAACTCCCGCTGAACTTGATTGGCGTGCTTTGTGGTGGACACGCCCCCCCCAACCTCCCGACAGCCCGTTCACAGCCTACAAGAGCACTGTGCACGCGCACCTGCGGGCTCACCTGGAAGTGCCTTGCAAGTGCTGTTGTGCTGCCAGTTCTGCTGCACCCTGTCCAAGCTCTCCCTGCCTCGTTGAAGATGATATCTGCAGAATCGTAGTCGGCAAGAGGAAGCCGCGCTGCTCTGTCAGAGTGAAACTCCCGCTGGATTTGGTACTTATTCCTTTAACCCTTAGCGGGTGCTACGGATTTTGTTTACTCTCGGACTGTGTGTTATCTCTTTACTCATTCACTGACTTTGTTCTGGTTGTGCACATTCTGCACTAGTATATTTGTTGTCTGGGAGCCGTGAACTGCCAAGCTATCACAACACTACCTTGCCTTATGGTGATTCCTTTGTTTCCTTTGAATAGATGGGTGCGCTTTGTGGTGGACACGCCCACCCAACCTCCCGACAGCCCTTTCACAGCCTACAAGAGCACTGTGTACACGCAACTGTGCGCGCACCTGGAAGTGCCTTGCAAGTGCTGTTGTGCTGTTTGGCGTGGTTGCGGGGTGCGAGTCGGCGCAATACAAGGTTTAGCGGTAACTCTCTTATTTTTATCTTAGCACAGTCTGTTTTTGAGTTTGTAAATTCATACTCATGCGAACAGCATGAGGAAAAACAAGAGAGAAATCTATACCTATAAAAGGACAGTTCCATTGACTAGGAGGGAATCCAGGGCAGTGACAGTGTAGTATAATGGTGCCTGAAGGAAGACAGGAGCCAGGCAGGTTTTTCACCAGGACTTTATTTTCATCAGATCTGGATCAATGAGGCATGGAAAATGTCCAGTATTAATAGGGCCAAACGTGGCCAACATGGGTTTGGGTGCCGTGGCTTCCTTCCGCTATAAAACTCATAAACTAACTCCCGTGCTCGGAGGAGCCGGGAAGACGCTGCTCTTCGCGTCCTCAGCTCGTCCCGTAATCGCGCGTAGCGCGCGGGGGCGGAGCTGGTCGCGCGAGCGAGGCTCTCGCGATACCTCTACACACCTCCCTTTTCCCAAAAGCAGAGCGGGTTCACTGTACTACATAGTCATTGTATCTCACCGGTCTTCTGTGCTCCCTTCGGGGCCTCTCACTGATTACAGGGCATGGTCTCTGCTGCTCTGGTTCAGGACTTTCACATGGTTCTTCCCGTTCCACTACGGTTGCGTCTCTTTCTCCTTCGCCTCCCTCTGCCTCTTGTTCCTCGTTTCTCCAATTATCTCTTTCAGTTTCTAAGTGGGGTGTCTCTTGGGTCCTCGCTTCATCTTGCCTTTTCTGGTATAGTGCTACCCTTTCCAAGTTCCATGAGCGCCCGTCTTCCGTGCGGACGTGATTTGTCCCTTGGTGAGCTACTTTTATGGGCCTACTGTAACGGGATCCCATGGCTTGGTCCTTTCTTGGCAGTTTGATTTTGACCCAGTCCCCTTCTCTTATGTTGGGCGCTTGCTTCGTCCTTCTTCTTTCATCACTCCACTCTTTCATGCGTTTCTTGTTTCTCTCCATGCGCCATACTACTTCACTCATGTCAACTGCTTCATCTTCCCTTACTTTCGCCAGCCATGGAGGAATGAGGGTGGATGCCGCACTCCTCCCTCTCAACATTTTGAATGGGGATATTTGAGTAATTCCATTTGGCGTAAGCCTGTGAGCCGCTATGGCTTCTTTGACGGTTTTGAGGGGGTTCATTCCTGACGCTGTTGCCAGTTGGATGGCCCCTTTTATGAACCTGTTCGCCCTCTCCACCAGTCCATTAGCTTGTGGGTGATACAAGGCCGCTTTCTTTTGTTTGATGTGGTTCTTTCTCAAAAATGCTTCCATATCTTTGGATACTAGTTGCACTCCATTGTCTGTGACGACTTCTTTGGGGAGACCTTCCCTTTGGAATATTTCAGTGAGTACCTCTATGACCGTCTCTGTGGTTATGTTCGGGACAAACTCGGCTTCGACCCACTTGGATAAGTAGTCGACCAGCACTATGCCATATTTATGTTCCGTTTCCATCGCCTCCAGGGGCCCTATGAAGTCAATGCCCACTTTGGACCATACCGCTTCTGGTATCTCCGTGGGAATGAGAGGCGCTTGTCGGACCTTAAGTCTTTTGTCACTGTTTAGGCATTCATGGCAGCGCTCTATCATGGCGCGTATTTCCTGATCCATGGACGGCCACCAGTAAGCTTCTCTCACCCTGCGGCGAGTCATCGTGTTCCCGAGGTGCCCCGCGTGGGCCCTGCAGAGTATGGTGCGCCTCATTCCTGTGGGGGGGATGATCTGATCCGTTTTCATGATTATTCCCTCCGTTTCCGACAACTCATCTTGCACCTTCCAATATGCTCTCATGCCCTCCGGCAGCATTTTCTCATGGGGCCAGCCTTCTTTGATCCAATTGCGTATCTTGGCCATGATTGGGTCCTTCCCGTCTTCTTCTTCCCAGTGTCTTTCACTGAGTTCCAGGTAATCTGGGGCCCTTATGTCTGATATGGATGCGACTATGCAATCCCCTTGTAGGAATGTGGTAGCCCTTTCCTTGTTCTCTGGCAGTCTCGACATGCAGTCGGCTTGCGAGTTTTTCCATCCTGATATGTGATGGATTTCAAATGTGTATTCTTGTAGTTTTGCTGCAATGCGAGCTAGCCTGGGCGTGGATGTTTTGGTGCCTCCCGGGCTGAGCATGTGGATGAGCGGCTTGTGATCTGTCACCAGCTTGAACTTTGTGCCCCACACATATGTTCTAAAATGTTCGACTGCCCATGCGCATGCCAGCATTTCCTTTTCAATCGTTGAGTAATTCCGTTCCGCCTCTGATAGTGCCTTCGACGCGAAGGCCACCACATGTTCGGTGTCACCTCTCCTCTGCGTCAGCACTGCCCCTAATCCGTATGCACTGGCGTCAGTGGCAATGACCGTATCCCACTCTGGGTTAAAGGGTTGCAGACATGGAGCTTTCATGATGTGTTGCTTTATGGTGTCCATCGCCCTCTTCTGAGGTTCCCTCCAAGAAAATTCTGTCCCCTTTTTGAGTAGATCGCGTAGGGGTGACGTGGTTTCTGAAAACTTTGGTATAAATTTCGCGTAATACTCAGCCAATCCCAGAAAAGACCTCACCTCTTCTTTGGTGGCTGGTTCAGGAGCTTTGGTGATGGCTTGCATCAGATTTTCTTTCGGGCTGATCCCCTTTTCCGAAATTCTGTACCCCAGATATTCCACTTCTTTTACTCCAAACGAGCATTTCTCGTGGCGTAAACGCACTCCTGCATCTTGTAGTTTGTTGAGAACCACTTTGAGGGTGGTATCATGCGTCTGCTTGTCCTTTGCATAAACCAATATGTCATCCTGAAAATATACTACATTTTCGACTTTCCTGAGTAGGACGTCCATCATGCGCTGAAAGGCCGACGCAGCCGACGACAACCCGAAAGGCATTTTAGTGAATTGAAACGTGCCAAAGGGCGTGATAAATGCGGTAAGTGGTTTCGAATCTTCATGGAGCTGTATCTGATGATATGCATTTCTCATGTCAAGCTTTGAGAATATTTCGGCCTCTTTCATTAATAATATGAGTTCGTTTATGCTTGGGAGCGGGTAGTTGTCCGTGATGACTTCTAAATTCAGGCTGCGCAGGTCTATGCACACCCTTAATTCCTGTGAGTGGGGTTTCTTTATCAGGACGACTGGGCTCAGCCATTCGGACGCTTCAATTTCTTCTATCACTCCTTCCCTCTTCATTTTGTCCAGCTGTTGCCTCAGGGTGTCCCTTGCTGTGGCCGGTACTGGTCTCACCCGGTGCTTGACAGGGACGGCATTTCTTTTGAGCACGATCTTGTGAATGAAACTTTTAATGTGCCCCGGCTCCTCCGAGAAAAGTGTGGGGTAATCGCTCTTGACAACAGATTCATTTCTCGTATGGACTGATAGGACTTGATCTTCTGTGCTGGGATCCAGTCTGATTTTTAACTTGTCTTGATCATCCCAGCCCAATACTGCAGGCCCTTCATGGCTGAAGTAGACTCTGGTGACGGTTTCCCTTCCTTTGAATTCGACTTTTCCGTTGATGTACCCTAAAAGTTCGACTGAGGCCCCGCCAAACACCGTGGGCTTGTGTCGTGTGGTGAGCACTTCCACTTTCTCTTTACCCACCATGTCTTTATATGTCTGAAGGGGTAGGATGGTGAGGTCCGACCCGGAATCTGCCATAACCCGAGTCTCTCTTCCATCAATTCTGATGACGCAGTGAGGCTTCTCTCTCCTGGCTCGGGTGCTGTTCACCATTATGACCGTGGGTCTCCCCTCCTCATCTGACGAGGATTCCCTTTCCTTTGTGTGGTCTGTGGTGAGGCTCGCGACTTTCTTGTTCCTCCATCGACACACTATCGAGAAGTGTCCTATGCGTTTGCAGATTGAACATTCCTTGTCTCTGGCTGGGCACTCTCTGTCATATGCCAGGTGTTTGGTGCTGGAGCACCTATGACACTTGAGGGGTTCTCTCTTGCTGTTTCTTGACTCTCTCGTGTCTGGAGCAGATTTTTCCTTTCTTGGACGGAATCCAACTGCTTGTATTTCAGTGGGGACTTGGGCACCTGTAAACTCTTTCCTTCTCCCCGCGGTTTCCTCTACCGCTCTGGCAATTTCCACAGCTTTTTCTAACTGTAACTCTTTTTCGAGGATGAACTTATCCTGGACTTTGCGACTGTTGGTATGGACGATTAGCATGTCGCATATGCGGTTTTCCGCGTCGGTACCGAAGTTACACAGGGCTGCTAGTTCCCTTAATTTCGTGACGTAGTCATCGACGGGTTCGGACTGCTCCTGTTTCCGAGTGTAGAACCTTATTCTATGGAGTACAGTGTTCTCTTTGCTGGCGAACCTCTTAATGATTCTTCTAACGGCCTCCATGAACACATCGTCATTGACGTCATCTACTGGTATCGGGGTAAGGCCCTCGAAAATTCTTTGCCCTTCCACCCCTAAGGCGTTAAGTAACATGGCCCTGCGTCTCACTGCTGAAAATCCAGATCCACCCATTGCCTTCACGTAGGTCGTGAACAGGGGCTGCCATTGTGGCCAAGGAATGGCAGGCCTACCTGGTGTCTGTAGAAAGGGTGGAGGCGGTGTGGCTCCCTGCATGTTTCTGCGCGGTTCTTGTGGTGATCCTCGTCGCCAATTTATGTAGTATAATGGTGCCTGAAGGAAGACAGGAGCCAGGCAGGTTTTTCACCAGGACTTTATTTTCATCAGATCTGGACCAATGAGGCATGGAAAATGTCCAGTATTAATAGGGCCAAACGTGGCCAACATGGGTTTGGGTGCCGTGGCTTCCTTCCGCTATAAAACTCATAAACTAACTCCCGTGCTCGGAGGAGCCGGGAAGACGCTGCTCTTCGCGTCCTCAGCTCGTCCCGTAATCGCGCGTAGCGCGCGGGGGCGGAGCTGGTCGCGCGAGCGAGGTCTCGCGAGAGCGGGGCTCTCACGATACCTCTACAGACAGGTCCATTTGCCGATATTCTGAATGCACCTTTGGTATTTACCCCTGTCAAGGGTACAATGAGTATGGCCTGTAAACTTCCCTTACCTCCTTCACCACCCTCCCACATGGGAAGCGTTGCTATGAATTTATTTGGTGGAGGGGTGGCGGATGAATCTATTCTGCTGATTGATTCCGGTGAACCATGTTAGAGCTTGGAGGGATATAGTCAGCCGGAAGATTCTCTACATCAGAAGGAAAGCGAACGAAGCCCAGAAATGATTAATAGTTCACTTCTGGCACTGTCCCAGTACCCATTGGGGAGGGAGGCGGAATGGGAGCTCTCCTCAGCCCAACTGATGGCCAGGGAGCCTGTGATGGGGCCAGCACAGGGGGATCCTTGAATGGCTTGATACTAAATGAACTCTCACTACATACCATCTTATTAAAGCAGCTCATGGCTGCAGTAGAGAGACAAAACTGCTTTGCAGCTAGCTGTGGAATGGCTCGAATTTGCTGGATCCAAGGGCGCCCGCACTGGCTCCTATTACTTCATAGTAAAAATGAAGACAGGCTGCTGAAGCAGAAACAAAGGACCCACAACCCAATTAAAAATAAAAACAACAGAAAGAAAACCACCATCCCGCACAGAAAGAACCCCTCAGATTATAAACAGAAGAATGATAGTCGCTAAAAATAACTGCAATGGCTTTTGAGAGGTGACGCAGATGACCTCGACCCTGACATCATTGAAGTAGAGCAAGATCCAGACGTGTTATTATGCAAAGGATCGAGGGGCACGGCTGCCCCAGACCAGCTATCTGAAAATCTAAAAAACAAAGGCGTTATGCGCCCACTGAGATGTCCGAGTAGTAACATCAAGGGCCTCATGTTGTCAGATCAAAACATGCAGGGAAGTTTACTCAATTTCTTCCCCAAGCAAACAAAGCAGTTGGAAACCAATTTGCCTGCCTTAGTCCCAACACTGGCCTCCCCTCCAGATAAAGGTGCTCTAGCCCCAAGGACAACAGAGATCCTCAATGGACTGAACAGGTTGCCCCCCAGAGAGAATTGGGAAAAAAGGGAGGTGGGCCCTGCCTCGGACGTGATAATTGCATTAGAGTCAGGCAATCAAGGAGCAAATAATGTAAAATCGCAATCTACGCACTCCACTAGCAATTTTGAGCCTTCGGGACTATGTTTTCAATCTAATGGTCCATGGCGTAATATATGACTGCAACCCAAGAATAAAGAGGGAAATAAAGACTCCTTAATTGGGTCCAATTCCCCAGGGGTGGAGAATCCAAAGAGGATGCAGAAGAAGCAAACTCCTTGAAAGGGGTCCCTGTGATGGAACGAGTGATCAGAAGGGTCATAAAACTGATGTTGGAAGGTCATGGCAACGGTGTCCAAAGCGAATCTGCCTCTAAAGTTACTTTGCCTCCGACACAGGTATCTGGTGTCCAAAATGAAATTATCTCTAAAATAACCTCACTAACAACACAGGTAAATAGTCCTGTTGCTAAAGGAGAATGTCAAAACCAGAATCTCAAGGCCTTCAACACAGCTCAGAGTTTACTGAACGATGGTGTACAAAGGGAAGTGGAAGGGTACAGTGAAATACGTGAGACAACCATAGAGGGCAGACTTGGTTCGGAATGTCATGGTGGCATCCGGCCTACTGTGCCTCCTCGGGGCCATTTTCATACACCATCAGAGGCATCACAATCAGTGGCTATTAATTATCGCCCCTTCAAATGCGCAGAATTTCCAAGCATATTTTTACATTATCTTTTCGACAAGGGTGGCCTCTGTTCCCTGAACAGAACAACAGTTTTGGCTCTGTTTGGAGAAATCCCAAGCCTCTCCCTTATTACTTCAGGAGACATTAAGTTGGTGGATTTTGTTCACCCGGTACAATATGATTATGTAAGGGTTGTGTTTCACTCTAATATCATCATTGAGACAGTCCTGAAAGAAAGTAGTACATTCCACAAAATGGGATATGATCTGGAGAGGGTGGCTTCGGAGAGGGGACCCACCGCCCAGGTGGGGAGGGGGTTGACTGTGGATGAGAATCAGCGTACCAATGTTAATAGAATGGAAAGCACCTTTGGAGAGCCTAACCTTAGATGGTTGACCCTTACATTAAGAGACTCCATATCACAACTCCAGGGCTTGAAACCTAATAGCTAGTAGACATGCAACTTTTCCCCTGATAAGTTGGAACTCGAGGGGGAATTGGTCATTGAGGAACTCTTTGGAAATATGTGCTCTACTTAAAGAATGTTTTATTTATGTCTACAGGAAACCTGGTTTACTTCTGAATGTGTATTAGATGGTTTTATTGTTCATTCCTCTGTGGCTAAACAAGGTACAGTAGGCAGACCAGCGGGTGGACTACTCATTGGAGTAGCTACCTCCTTGATGCTGAAAGTCATAAAAATCTATATGCTTGCTGACTGGTGCCTACTACTGTTACTATGTTTTGAACACAGTACGCCTATCGGGGATTGTGATCTTTTGATTATTGATATCTACTGGAACACAAAACTAGATACAAAAAAAATTGGGGGCCTGATGATGAAATGTCATGAAATTTCAAAAAATCTGGTAATGATAATTGCTGGGGATTTTAATGTTGGAATTGTAAATGAACTTTCTTTGACCAATGTTGAGGTTGTGGGGAAACTTAATTGGACACGGAAATAAAAACACGCAGGGGCACCTTTGGAGGGTCTTTCTGGAGTCATGGGGTCTGTCGAATACAATGGGTCTTTGGAAAGATAAAATTCCATATACTACCAGGTATAGAGGGATGCAAACAAGTGCAATTGATTATATTTTTCTTTCAGACTCACTTGTATGCATGGTAAAGGAGCTCAAGTTGTTGAAGATGCAGTGACCATAAGATTCTATATCTAAATTTTGAGGGGATAAAGGTTCTGAGTGGTGGCTACTCGAACCTAGTGAATCTGGAAACAAATCAGGCAAAAAATAGAATTGTGTGGCATAAGGGCAATGTAAAAAAAACAAATGCAGTCTTTCTTAATGACTTTAATTCCTCTACTTTGGACAGAAAGCACTTAATGTACTCGAAAGACTCTTTCTCACATTATGTGGGAAATGTGATATCGCAAACAGTAGTCCCCATTCAGGCAGACCGGGTTATGATCAATCATACACAAGCCTATGATCCTGTAATAAGCATATACAAAGGTCAGAGACAAAAGGCCCTAAGGCAGTTGGCCAAAGCAACACTTCCCCCTGTAAAAAAATGGCTCTAAAAACACATTGCCAACTGTTGGAAAAGGAAGATTAAGGAGCGCAGAGCCATGTAATACCAGCTAGATGGGGAAAACATGTTGGGTGCATTGAAGGATAATTCATCCAGATCCTTCTGGGCACTGGTTAACAATAAGGCATCTCAGAATGCCTGGCACTATCTAATGCTATTTCTGACTAGCAGTGGGGTGGCCATTTTAGCAGCCTTTGCCAAACAAGACAATGGGCCACATTACAGGTCGGACGGTCCGGAAATAACAGTGGCAATGAACCCGCCGCCACAGTTAATTCCGGACCGCCCGATCCCGAGTCCTGAAGGCGGGAGGTGGCGTTCCCACCAGGTCTGACCTGGCGGGTTTACCACCGCCCGCTTGCAGGCGGACGAGGAAACACCGGCACAATCACGAGATGGTGCCAGTGTTTCCATTATCCCCATTCCCATTGAGTCCTATAAGACTCAATGGGAATGGGGATTGTAATGCCCCGGTAATTCCAGGAATCACGGAGGCAGAATGGTAATACAAGTCCGGCGGTAACCAGGCGGTTTTACCGCCTCGGTTACCGCCGGACTCGTAATGAGGCCCAATGTATTCTGCAAACCGTTTTGGACACATCTGATGTCGACTGGAATATTGATATTAGCCAGGAGGATATTGATGCTCTGATCAATAGGGCCTCTGTGTCGAGGGCATCTGGCCCCAACGGCCTGGCTAATGTAGTCAAAACAAGCAGTTGTCGACCAAAATACTATTTGTATTGTTTCATGATATACTTCAGACTTGCATTATTCCGGCCTCTTGGTACATTTCTTTTGTGATTCCAATATATAAAAAGGGTGACAGCTCCAATCCTCTTAATTATCGGCCAATAGCCCTATTGGATGCGGACAAACATTTTTTTTCTGGTATCATTTTAAACCACATACATGTCTGGATTAATAAAAATACCATCCTGTCCAAAATCCAATTTGGCTTTAGAAAAAATGTGGGGACAGACGTGGGAGGGCTCCTATTAACTGTCATGCAGGACAAAGCATGGAAAAAGGACGCCGCGCCAATGTACATCGCATCCATTGACTTGTCCATGGCATTCGACAAAGTGGATCGAACGGTGCTGTGGGGCAAGTTAAAACATCTGGGAATGCCCCCTGTATTACTTTCCATTCTAGTTCAGTTACATGAGGGTTCTCAATTGCAGGTCCGTCTGAATAACGAGGGTAGTCTTTCTAATTTAATTGATGCAGCGAATGGACAACGACAGGGGTGCGTTTTTGCACCCACGATTTTTAACCTCTATGTCCCAGATGTATAGGGAGGGGTTGGAAGAGGTGGCTTTTGTACCTCCGTCGGTTGAGGGGATAAAAATATGCTGGTCTGCATATGCAGATGATTTTATGCTCTTTGATTACCCTTCCATAGGATTACAGCGATTGCTCTGCAGATTCCGAGACTACACTGTAGCAAATCATCTACAGATTAATGAGAATAAGACAGTTGTCATTCGACTGCATTTGCGTCCCTACATAAAACAATACTCCTGGTTCCTGAACCACATAAAATTGGTGGTAAAGCCCAATATACGATACTTGGGATACCCAATTGTTGGCAACAAACAAAAATCACACTACAGACAACATATGGATGCAAAAAATATACCTTTACTCCTACAACTAAAAGAAATTGATAGCAAATATGGAAAATGTTCAGTTCTACCAGCTCTTCGCTTCTATAAGTAAAAAATATGACAACAGCTTTGCTATGGAGTGGAGCTCTTTCCACATTGGTTTATGGAAAAATTGTACAAATATGAAGGACGGTTATTGAGAATAATCTTACCATGTTTACCGAAGTTTACGCCGGTGGCAGTTCTACGGTATGAATTAGGCCTCAATTCTCTTTCTTGTATGATAATGTGGAAAACAACTCTCCCTACTCAGGAAATTGGTGACAACAGCGAGGGGAACCCTATATGATCTCCTGGGTTCGGGTATATCCAGTAATAACTCTACTTCTGCTTATATGCTCGACCTCAGGGAAGAATGTATAACACATCTTGAGCAGCTGGGCCTAACCCTTGAACCTCTAATGTTTAAACCAAACAAAGTAAAAAAAAAGTCTGGAATGGAGGGACTGGGATACTACAATGTGTATTGTAGGGCTCACTAGGTTCCAAAAACACATTGTAACCCACTATAAAAAACTGGGCACTGTTGAAACATATCTAGCACTGTTCCCCGATAAATCAGCCAGGCACATATTTATGCGTTTCTGGTGTAATGCCTTACTGACTAGAGAAATTCTATCTTCTCGGAGTAAAGAGCCTGTACAGGAACTAAGCTGTCAATTCTGTGAGGTAGTGGGAGTGGAAGAGACTTTGGAACATCTGATGGTATACTGCTTTGTATTAAGACCTTATCGTTTACAGTACTTTAGCAAATGTGTTGCTTCTTCGGGTTCCATCAATCTGTATTCATTTGGATGAAAATGCTACATGGAGCAGATAAATCACTACAATTAACCATTGTGAGCTATTTGAGATATGTATGTAAATTAGAAGTACAAAGTGAACTATATGTGGGAAATGTTGACTAAATAAGCTTACAAGTAGATTACTAGATTCCTTGAATCGTTCATGCTTGCTCCCTTGGTGATGATGACGACATTAAGAACATTGTACTCCCTCTGTTTAATATGCTCTTTCCTTTTTCCTTATGTAATGATGGTACATTGCGTATATGTTGCGAGTTTTCCTTATTTTTCTGATGTTGTGATTGTCTTGTTTTTTTAAAATTATCTTTTAACTAGCATGTTTTAAAATTGTATATTTTTCTTCCAATTTTTGTAAAGGTTATTTATAACCATATACAAATAAATAAATAAATACACATGATTATGAACTAGACTTACAAGTAAGTAACTTTGACTCATTTCACAGACAACCGTTTTTTTCAATATTTTAGGAGGGACTTTATAGTGGATATCTGCTTTAAGCATATTTGCAATACTTCTATTGGGAAATATTTTACCTCACATGCCCTCCCCATAAGTGGATATTTCACCAAGTAAGATCCCCATTACAGAGATTGAAAATTGAGACCGACATTAAGAGTTTTTGGATAGACATATTGTTGTCCTGCTGTACAACAGCACATTGTATAGTCTTCGTTTTTCATATTTTGATTTCAATTATTTAGGCACCGAAGACATTTAGTGAACATAAATCAACTGAGGATGAATATGAACATCGAGCACCAGCAAGAAGTTATTATGAGGTACATTTAGCTAGGAATAAGCTAGGAATACATTTTTTACACATGTTTGTTAAAAATCAGAACCTGAGACAGTGCAATTAAAGGAAATGCTTACCTCTTGTGTTCTCCAGCCTTCCCCACTTGTTGGGAACCCTACTCCTGCAGCAGGCAGGTCTGTAAAACTGCAGCTGCAGAATTCATTATTTACAGTAGAAACCCCAATTGGAGAGCCTCCCTTGATACGACTGGTCCCTCCTTTCCATGTGTTATTGGTGCCAGTGGCTTAACTGCGACTTCCTGTTTTTCCACCTACTAGTTGTGTTGGGGAACTGCTCTACGTGTCCTTTACTTTTGTGAAATGGGGATTGTGGGGATTGTGTTTGCCAATAGTGGCCTCTTTAGGTTACGTTTTGACTAGGGAGGGGTTTTATTTTTAAGGGCTGTGTGGCTTCCCCCTCATGCCTTTTTACTTTTTTCGAAATTGCTAAAAAGTATATTACTTTTTTCATGGTTGTGTTAACTTTATTTTTATTTTTAATTGCAATATCTCATTTTACTGCCACAATTGCATCCTGTATGTCACGGACCTTCTATGGGTTAATCAGCCTGGTGCATGTGACAGCTGCCAAGCCACACAGACCCTGTGGCACATGCCTGGGAAATCTTCCGTAACAGTCTTGTACCTTTTGTGTGAGAATCAAAAAAGGAAGAGGACCAGCAACAGGGATATTTGTGCATTGTTATCCTCAACAGTCATGCTTTGTAAGTAGATATGGAGGTTGCTGTATATCCGGCCCATAAAGGTGCCTGCAGGGCCTACCCCAGTTCTGTATTCCAGTTAATTCACTTTGAGGTTCATTCACCTTCCTTTCGGCTGATCGTTCTCTGGACAAATCGCCCAAAAAAGCTGTGATTATAACAGAGGTTCAACCTTTGGAAGGAGAGCACTGCTCTCAAATTGAAAGTGGCAGAAAATGTTCTGCTGTACCCTGCGGTGTTACGGACAATTAAGCTACTGCAGCTTTAACTTTTTTAGCGAGACCGGCGTGACATCTGTGAGCTTAAAAATCTCAGCCCTTAGCGAAAGTGAGCGGAAAGTGTTCGGCGGGGCTTCTGCAAATGTGAAAGAACTCCTGAGCTGATTGAACATCCAGCGTGTTTCCATCACGTCTCTATCATGTGTTGCAGCCTTACCCTAAGCCCCTTTCCCAGCCCCATAGCTGACAGGATTGACGGCATATGCGATTCTCTGCGAGAATTTTTTTACGCGCAATGCCACTAATAAGAATGTGGACGAAAACCTTTGTAACTGTGGGTACCTACCTTTGAACCGACTGTGCATGCTAATACTCTACGTCCCCATAGCAAAATTGACCGATGAGTGCCTTTCTGAAGACCCACCGAAATATTCCGGCATCGTTACCTCCAGAGTTTTAATTTAAACTCATGCTGCGGCTTCCCCCACAAATCCGATCTTCCAGTTGACTATTTTTTCTTTTTTCTGTTGCCATTTATACTTCGACCTTGCAATATGGCTCATATCACTGTAACCACAACATTGGTTAATTACATTCTATTGTTTATATCTTCGATACGAAGACTTTTGCCTGCATTACATCACCTGTAAGGGTGAAAACCCGAAACTGCTCAGGTGGTCCATTAGCCTTCAATGGCTAGACTTCACTATTGAGCATAGACCAGGTGTTAAGATGGATTTCTGAGCTCTGACCTGGAGGGGCAGAGGTTCAGAAGGCCAGCCTAGTTTCTTGGAACAGGGTAACCTCTGGACAAGCCAGACCAATCGGGGTAGCTATGGCAGGCAGTTAAGACTAAGTCGCAGGAAGGGTGAGGGTGACTGAAGGACCTCAATGAGCACACAAAGCAAGGACACTTACAAATTACTCCAGACAGGGGTTATATAAAAAATATAGACACATTTATTACAAGGCCTTTGTAACATAAACCATAGCAAAATAATCACAGTAACACTAAGTAAACCTACACAACACTATCAACACAATATATATACAAGACCATTGGGGTCTAAAGGGTTAAATGCACGAAATATGTCGACAACCTAGATGGGAAGGAAACAGGCAGTGCAGATAGTTTTTAGGCCGCTTTCGACATTGACAATACACCTAACTAAGAGGCAGTCTAAGCCCTAAGAAGAGAGGACCCTTGTGCTCAATAGTACATGCAATGCAAGCACAGGTGGTTGTTCCAATGGGCAACAGAGGGTCTCTTTAGGGGTCTCTAGCAGCTCACTAAGGTGGATGAGGCGATGAAGAACAAGTTCCCACTAATCAGGGAGGACCTCCACTTGAAGGCAGAGGCAGTTCCAGAGGGCGGGATGGAGTCGCTAGTTCACACTAGCAGTGGAAAGGAGAGGGCCCCTAGGGGTCACTCATGTGTAAAAGGGGCCCTTGGTGCCAGGGGCCACCGGTTAGTGTTGTAAGTACTCACTGGTCCCAGTCCACTCGGGTTGCAGGTTTGAATGCAGCAAAAATGACTTCTCTGCGGCTTTCAGTTCCTGAGATACAGCGATGATTCCCAAACGGGACAGTGGTGATTGCTCCGCTCTGGGTGAATGAATCGACCCAGTTTCACTGCAGCAGGCTTCAGGGGCAAGAGGGTCACAAATGCAGCGTACTTGCAAAAGACCTTGCCACGGCAGGGCAACACGGTAACAGTGTTTACTCCGGTCCTGGCGCACTCGTCTCATTTCAGACCTGGGAATGCCAAGTGTACGAAATTCGGTGTGTGGGTGCCGATGGCGGAGACAGAGCAAAGGTCCTGCGTAAGCTGGCCAGCCCACTGGTTAGCCCAGGGACACTTCCGAGAAAGCTTACTTGCAGGTTTTGGTGAAGGTGCCGAGAATAGTTGGTCCCACTATTCCAATGGGTCGAAGCGTCTTCGCAGACCTTCTAGGATGAACAGATGCAGAGGGGTCCCACAGGACGACAGCGGGCTCAGGGTGCCCAACCTTCTAGAGAGTCACCAGTGGTTCCTCGACTCGGCTTCGTTTTTGCAGGATACTTGAATCCTATCTTTTGTTCAGTGAGAACTCAGGAGATTGACATGGTATGGGGCCTCCTCTTATCCAAAGTTCCCTTCGCACCAAAACGAAGAAGACCCAATGGGAGATCTGCTCACAAACACACACTCCATACGTGGACCAATCACGGACCATGGTGGTCCCAGTCATTCAGTGCACTCCAGACTCTCTGGCACCCAGGATGTGTAATGGAACCAGACGTTCCAGCCCACATCCTGGAGGCACACACACAAGGTATGCGACTCGACCTGGGGAAGGTGAAGGGGCAAGATGGCCAAAGAACCTCGTTGCATGGCCATTTTGGGGCCAGGCCACCTATTCGTGCCAAATGCGGTTAACAAGGCAGGAAAGGGTTTAAAATAATGCGAAAAGATAGCTGCCACCAGTCCTGTTCATGACACATCTGCACAGTTCCTAAAAAGTCCAGCGAGAGTATGTAGGGCCTTAGGAAAATTATTATAGACCCAAGTATGCTGTATGGTAAGAAACATTGCACACTTGTTACATGTTGCACACAAGTTGCAACACGGGAAAAGGACTAAGGGAAACACAGTCTCCCAGTACTGACTGTCTTAAGGGCATGTCAGTTTCCCCATAAAAAGTGAGCGAAAACCCAGAGGAGTGCAGCTGAAGGCTGTGCTTCTCTGGCAAAGTCAGTCAATGGTGTCTAAACAGCAGCAAAACGTTTGGCGGTGTACAATTATGAAATCTTTCCTAACACCAGGGAAGAGTCATGATAATGCAGATGGCCTTTCCACAAGGTATGTTGACTGTTTGGATGAGGGTGTCAATCTCATCGGATCTCCAAGGCACTGGCCTCTCCTATCACTGCAGGAGCAGTGACACCCTCCCTTGGCCAAGCCAGGGATGCAAAACCGGGCTGCACTGGTCGCTGCACACGACCTGGACACTTTTCGCCCAAAGCATATTTAAATCTGCTCTGTGAAGCATAAATCCTCGTTAGCAGCAGCGTGGCGGCGTTTTGGAAAATTCTGCATTCCCTTTCCAAAAATCACCTTTTCATCCCGACGCCATTGGGACCCACAAGGCATTCGCCTCTCCATGATGGCCGCCTGAAATTCGCCCATCTAGCCTACAGCCTTCTGCAGGCTGCATCCATCGTGATTGGCTCCCTGCATCTTCATGAGCCAAACACCCGTGCCGGCAGGCGAACGCCGGCACACCCACTAAGGCTGCCCAACAAGGCAGCCCTGTCTTGAGCCTGTCTGGAGCCATAGGAGCCTGGGCCCCAGAACTCTGCCCACCGCTCAGCTCCAGGTAAGCAGACCTACACAATGCTTTCATCTTTGTTTCCCGTAACAATGAACGGCGAGTATTCTCGCTAAACCCATGTACTTTAAAAATGATTCACTGCCTCTATGTATCCACACGCCGGCAATTCCTCTGTACAGCCAGAAACACAGATCTCACTATAGTTTTATCCCACTGCATGTACCACAGTGCTTAATTGCCATAGCAAGCACAAATACGACAGAATGGATAAGCACTATATTCGTCGCCTCTCGCCTTGTTGTTGTCATCAATTAAAGTGCATGTAATTGCAGACGGGTTACTGTGCCAGACACCCAATACTCTGAACATTTTTGATTGTTAGCCAAACTAGTGCTCAGCTATCCCCAGTACTGCCACTACTGCTCCCTAGCCTCTAACTACTGCCTTGCCACTTCTGTTTCCTAGCTCATACTGATTGTATTGTTAGTACTGCTAGTCCTTAGCCTCTAATGATTGCCTGCCACTTCTGCTGACTAGCCTGCATTGATTGCATTGTTAGTACTGCTAGTCCTTAGCCTCTAATGATTGCCTGCCACTTCTGCTGCCTAGCCTGCATTGATTGCATTGTTAGTACTGCTAGTCCTTAGCCTCTAATGATTGCCTGCCACTTCTGCTGCCTAGCCTGCATTGATTGCATTGTTAGTACTGCTAGTCCTTAGCCTCTAATGATTGCCTGCCACTTCTGCTGCCTAGCCTGCATTGATTGCATTGTTAGTACTGCTAGTCGTTAGCCTCTTATGATTGCCTGCCACTACTGTTTCTCAGCCCTGGTGATTGCATATTGCCCATAGTGCTAACAACCTCTCCAGGTTATTACTGTCATAGGGAATAAACGCCAATTAGACTGAGCAGTCTAGATTTCCGTCCCCATCCAACATGTACACCCTGCCTCTACTCATATGCATGTTAGGCACCTTGCCCACACGCGATCGCAGGCCAGGTCCAAACAACCACGTGTACAACAGCAGCCTTAACCACAACACCATGGACTTCCTGCCTAGTCCCCTCCAACACACCACGCTCGCAGCCATGAACCCCATTACACTGCACTCCAGACTACACAGACTTGGAACCGCACTCACCCTATGAACCTTGCTACCACACCCTCCTCTATATCCCTCAGAAATAATCACTTAGGATCCAGGACCATCCTTAATGACAACACCAGTCACCTCAGCCTAACTAACATTAGCATTAGCAGGACGAAGGTGCGTCACCAGACTCCCACCCACAATAACATCAAACAATCCTCTGCGCCTCTTAAACCAGAAACCACAGAGCCTACAAAAAGTAACAACCAACCCCTTTGCTATAAATGCGTCCTACTCAATGTTCGTTCGCTTAATGCCCATGCGTTAGAAGTCAATGATCTCATTACCAACCAAGATTTAGACATAATTGCCATCACTGAAACTTGGCTCCACGAGGCCTCTGGCCCAGCCATCACAATTGCATTGCCCAAAGGTTACTATATCCTCAGACAGGACAGGCTAGCCAAAACAGGAGGAGGAGTAGCCCTAATATTCAAAGAAAGCATATCTATCAGACTTATACCACACCAGGGAGAAGGATAAGTATACATCTTATCTGCCAAAATAGCCCTATCACCAAAAAGTACCATAAACATACATGTGGTGTACCGCCCACCAGGAACCCCATCCGACTTCATAGGACAAGTTACCCACCTTCTAGGAAACAACCTCAAAAGATCTACCAAAACCCTACTCCTAGGTGACATCAATCTAGGCTTCAATGACGCCAACGACAAATCCGCCAAATCCTTCACGAAGGACCTTAGTGACCTTGGCTTCTCTCAGAAAGTCACTTCGCACACGCATGCAAAGGGTTGCATCCTAGACTGGATTATAGACCACAACTGTGACACAAACATGGTTTCCAATACTGCTCTCCCATGGACAGACCACAACTGCCTACAATTCACCATCCCCATAACTCCATGCGCCAAGCCTACCACACCAGCACCGGCTACAGTAGCCAGAAGCGCAAAAAAACTCACTGCAGAGAACATCAGTGCCTATCTCAATCTCCCATGGCTAGCGCCACCATTCTCACCTAACCCCGTCAAACGAGCAGAATTATTCAAAGACACATTGACTAGCGCCATTAACACAGTCGCCCCGCTAGAAAACAAAAAATCATTCCACTCCAATTCGTGGTTCACAGAAGAGCTCCTAAATCTGCGCAACTCCAAACGACAGGTGCTAAAAACTTGGCAGGCCAACCCCTGTGACACCACTAAAGATATCTTTCGAACCATCGCAAAAAAATACAAAGACTCCATATTCAAAGCCAAATCAGAATCCTACAACAATAGAATCTCTTCGGCCAATTCACAATCTAAAGAACTCTTTACCATCTTTAAAGAATTAACAGTACCTCCCACCTGCACTGACGAAATTGTTAAAGATGAAGCCTGGTGCTCCAGCATACAAGCTGCCATGCTAAAAAAAATAGACCTCCTCCAAAACAAAATCTCTGACCATTACAAAGCTTTACCTAAACAGAAACTCCATAAGAAAACCCTCCACAATCGCACAGGTAAAAACCCTCCTAAATTCTCCTTCTCTGAAATATCAGAGGTAGATGTCCTGGACATCCTAAAAAATCTCAAACCATTGCTATGCAAGGGCGATGTATGCCCCCCTAAAATCATCAAAGAATGCGTCGAACAACTCGCTCCTTTAATTACCGCCTTCATAAACGCCTCATTGAAAACAGGGATAGTCCCCAACTGCCTCAAAGAGGCTTGGGTGCGTCCACTCCTAAAAAAACCTACATTAGACCCTTCTCAACCTAATAATTATAGACCAATTACAACCGTTCCATTTCTTCTTAAAATACTAGATAAGGCTGCCCACAGGCAAATCCAACTATACCTCGAAACCAACGCTATCCTTGGAAAGAGACAATCAGGGTTCCGCAAAGGACACGGAACGGAAACCGCCTTACTAGATCTGAAAAACCAAATCGCCTCCATCCTCGACATGGGTAAGCCCGCCTTACTCCTGCTCCTAGATCTCTCTGCAGCGTTTGATCTTGTTGACCATGACACCCTCACCAACCAGCTCACTAATGCAGCGCACTTCTCCAAGCACGCAGCAACGTGGATCACTTCCGTCCTAGAAGGCAGAGCCCTGAAAGTGTTCTCCAATATAGCAAACGCTGAACCCACTGTCATACACTGTGGTGTTCCCCAGGGATCTTGTACTGCCCCAACAGATTACAATCTATTTACAAAACCACTCTTTGATAAACTGGATGCACTTGGGATCACATACACAAACTATGCTGATGATACCCAGGTGCTCCTTCCCCTCACCGGGAGCTATCTCCAAGACGCCTCCACCCTTCAACAAATTTACTCCACAATCCAAGCCTGGATAGCCACTTATGGCTTATGCCTAAACGGGGATAAAACTGAAATCCTCATCCTCGGTCAAAAACCCACACTAGCCAAATTGGGTCCGACCTATCAAAACTTCTGCATTGACAACTGTGTCATCCTAGTAGTATCCTCAGTTAAAACGCTCAGAGTCCACATTGACGCTACACTATCTATGGATAAACAAGTTAGCGCCATTGTATCGGCCTCTGCTCTGAGCACCATACTGATCAATGCCATGAAGCCGTTTCTAACACAAGATAACTGCCTCTCCATTGCGAGAGCCACCTCTGGAGCCAAATTGGACTATTGCAATTCCCTCCTAGCTGGCACATCAAAAAAAAACTAGCCAGACTCCAAACCACTCAAAACAACTCCCTCAGAGCAGCTCTCAGTATTCCTAAAAGAGAACACAACTCTCAAGCAAGAAAAAATGCTCACTGGCTACCAGTTAAAGACCGAATGACTTTCAAGATTCTCTCCACCGCACACAAATGCATCAACCTAGCCGCACCCTCCTACCTATCGGACACACTAGCCAGAACACAATCCACTAGACCCACTAGACTAGAGTACACCAACCAATTTACAATACCTCGAATTACCAGGGCCAAGGCAGGAGGAATCGGAGTCCCCTACCTGGCTCCTAAACTCTGGAACACGCTACCCGCAGACCTCAGAGCGGAAAGCTCCCTCCTTGCCTTCCGCAAAAAGCTAAAAACAACACTCTTCAACTAGCTGCTAGCTCACTGTATGTACTTGCTCACAGCTTGCATTCCGCACCTATTGTCCAAGCGCCACAATGCCACTTCAGGTTGTATGTGTTTACATGACTACTGTAACTAAGATATGAACATCTACTGTAACTAGCGCCACAATGCCCACAGGCTGATGTGCGCTTCATATTGTATGTGTTCACATGACTACTGTAACTAAGATATTAACATCCACTGT
Organism: Ambystoma mexicanum; assembly: GCF_040938575.1. Lineage (NCBI taxonomy): Eukaryota > Metazoa > Chordata > Amphibia > Caudata > Ambystomatidae > Ambystoma > Ambystoma mexicanum. The sequence continues at coordinate 1,349,857,175 of NC_090922.1, read as the reverse complement.
AACCAGCGCCACAATGCCCACGGGCTGCTGTGTGCTTCACAAATGTGAATAAATAAATAAATAAATCTCGTGGGAGATTCGACCACCCTAACCTCAGTCTGGGGGGGTGACGGTGATGCTGGAAATGTATTGGAGGGACAGGGCCTCTGTAACCTTGTCCTGTACTCCCTTATGATATGTGTTCTGTGTTGTTTTCTGCACAGGTGTACATGTGGGACTCCTGGCAGTGCAGCTCTTCCTCTTTTTGGTTGCGGTGAACAGAGAACCTTGGCATACCCTTATGGCCTTATGGCACCTGTTTTTGGGCACCCGTATGTGGCCCACAGAACAGAGTATGGGTTGACTACACCTGAGTGGAGTTGTACTGAATTGTGCGTGACAGCATTTACAATGGCTTGCACACCTAGCAGACATGATGTGTGTAGTTGTGCCCTCCCATGGTCAGTGCTACCCATAACCATGACCTCACGCAAGATAGCAGCCAGGCTGCTGATCACAGACGTGACTTTCACACAGTAAGACCCTGACCCGTTTTTACCTTCTGGCTGCACTGGTGCAGTGATATTAAGTAGTCTTGTCAGTTATTTTCATCATAGTGCCTAACATTCTATCAAGGCCCTTTGGTCCATTTTCTGGTTCACCTTAGGATGCACCACTACGGCTGCTGCTGGGTGTAGTGTTGATGCTGTGTGGTTCCCAGTTATCTTTTATGGATACAAAGCCAGTGATCTATATGATGGGTACAACGATGTCCACAAACACTAACAGCACAGTCTCCTTAGCAGCAACCAGTGCAGCAGTATTGGAACATAACCACAATTGAAAACGAGGCTTACAAGTAGGTAACCTTTTCTTATTAATCAGGCAACAGTTCTTTTTCAACGGTTTTAGGAGATACTTTAGAGTAGTTTTCTGCTTTCTGCATAGTTACAAAGCTCTTATTGGCAAATATTTGACACCACCTGCCCTCTCCATGAGTAGATATTTCCCCAAGTACGATCCACATGAATAGTAAACACACACATTTTGGAGAAAGAAATGAAGTTGATGCAGTGATTGTGACTCGAGGCCAACATTGAGAGTTTTTGGATAAACACATTGTTGTCGCTCTATAATGGCTTATTGCTGAGTATGTGTTTTCTTTCTACTGTTTAGGCACCAAAGACATTTAGTGAGCATAAACCAACTGAGAATAAAGAACATGAACACCAAGTACCATCAAGAAGATATGAGGTACATTAAGCTAGAAATAAAGAAATATAGATATGTGTGTTTAAAATCAGATGGTAAGGCAGAGGCATTGAAGGAACCTCTTCTTGTGTTCACCAGCCGTCCCAGGTTTTTGGGATCCCTGCTCCCACAGCACACCAGTCTGGAAAATTGGTCTAAAGGTGATGCTCTCTACAGCTGCAGAATGTATAATGTGTAATTGCCTCCAGTGGTTCAATAGCTACTTCCTGTTTTTCACCTAGCAGTCTGTTTGGGATCTGCTCTTTGCGTCCTTTACTTTTGTAAAATGAGCAGTGTTTTTCTTGTTAATAGTTGTCCACGTAGATTATGTTTAAATAGAGGGGGTTTTCATTTTTAAAGTATGTTGTTCTGCAGTCATGTGTCCTTTTTTACTTTTTCAAAATTGTAAAAAAATCTTTTTTCAGTTGTTTGTTAACTTTAGTCACATTTTTATTGCAATATCTCCTTTTAGCACCACGGTTGCATCCTGCACGCCATTGACCTTCTGTGGTTATATCGGTGCACATGTGCCAGCTGCTAATCCACACTGACCCTGTTGCCACATCCCTGGGAAATCTCCTTCTGGTACAATCTTGTACCTCCTGTTTGAGATTCAATAAAGAAAAACGACCAGCAGCAAGGGCATCTCTTCCTTTCATCCTCAATGGTCTAGCTTCGGACATAGGTATGGAGGTATCTGTATCGGGCCCTTACAGGATAGCTGGACGGGCTCCCACTGTCAGACAGAAAGTCTCTACCCCAGTTTTTTACCACAGTGAATGGGCCTTCAGAGGTTCAATCAGGGAACATAGTTTTAGAATTTCAAACACTCTGGTACCTGGGATGCATCCCAGTGTGCATTGTAACAAATCACGGGAATCCATCACTTCTCTCCAAGGTGGAGCCTTTCCCTGTGAGGCTAGGGAGGGGAGCCTGTTCCGCAATACCCTTCCTAGGAGTAGAGGTAAGCTGGATCTTACCGTGAGGGACTCCCCCTTTGGGGACAAGGACTCCAGTTCTTATGACTAACTGTCTAAGAAATACAACACCAACATAACTCTAATATCATCCAGTGAAGAAAGGTTGAATAAAATGCCAAAATCTGTTATTGCCATCAGTTACTCTGCTTATTCCTCTAAGGGAAAAACTACCAGATACTGAAACGAGGGAAAAGACCTGTGGAGGAATACAGATCATGAAGCAAACAGAGAGAAAGGACTGTAACATTATGCTGGGTAAGGCCCAGGAAAGCCTTATAAAGGAAGTAGGCGGAGATTGGGAGAAGAGTCAGCGAACCTGTGAATTATGAACTTGCTTTGAGAAGTATCCTGAAGGAAAGCTGCAGGCGCTGCATCCCGACACGTGCAATTGGACAAGAGAAGGGATGAGAGAAGCCAAAGTAAGGGCGACGCGCCCTAGACCAGAACAAGTGCTAAGCAGTGGCATGACCGAAGTCGAGCAGAGGTGAGATCAGCAGGTTTGTGAACAACGCCGATACAACTCCATTGAATAGAAGATGAAACTAATCGGTAAATCAGAAACCGCAGAGACCGTGTATGAAACTGCAAGAACTATGAGAGGCTAACCTGACACGTGCAGAAGAAGTCTTAACCAGTGGACAGTCCCAGTGACGTTGTCCTCGAGCACAAGAGGTAATGGGGAAAAAGGGTGACTGGGGAGGGGGACTGGAGACAATCATTACTGGCACGATCATACTCGCCCATATTTGCATTGAGTGAAGAGAAAGAGAATGATTACTGGCACGCTCATATGCATCCCAGTCAGGATAAGATATCTGCATTGAGTGAGGAAAAAGAGAATCATTATTGGCTCGCTCATGCGAGTCGCAGTCCAGATCAGATATTGATATTAGAGGAAGAAAAAGAGAAATATTAATGGAACATTCATACTCGTCCCAGTCAGGACAAAGCATTAAGAGTAAAAGACGGAAAAGAGAATTATTACTGGATTTCTCATACTCGTCCCAGCTGAATTAAGACACTAATGTGGAATGGTAATCCATACTGGAGGGTTTATAATCCAAGAGATTAAGGAGACATCCCTGAGGTATTACCAAATAGGAGATATTGTGAGAGGGACAAACCGAGAGAACAGATTGAAATAGGCCAAAGTGAAACCAAAGTCACTGAAGTAAAGATTAAGAACTCAGAAAGTCAAGGCATATAGTCTAACTGTTGGAAAAAGTTATTTTATGGAAGGAAAAGGATAAATACAATACAAGTAGAGTAAGAGAAGATAAATACAATAACGATAAAAGAGTAATCAAAGGAAAGAGTGCTTGAAACCTTGAAGAACCCAACAGTGAAACTGTGTGACTTAATTATAGTAGTTACCAAGAACTACTTAAGACTACTTTATTGAATGGAACTTGGGTATCGGGTAATAATATCGCCATATATATGGTCGCCGTAAATAATATCGCCGGGAAAATGTCGTGGCAATATTATTTGGCTGACCATATATATGGGGACAGGGGCAAAAAAAAAAAACAAACAAAAGTTTGGGGGTTTTGAGGGTGTCCCCCGCATGTTCCATGCAATAATGTCGCCATAAAAAACGGCCATTTTTCGGCGATATTTTTGCATGGCGAGATTTTTGTGGCGACATTATTACATGGAACCGGAACTTGGTGAAGAACCAACTCACAGGAAAAGGGAGTCATTATCCTGGCTTTTGTTGTTGTGATGGTGGTAAGGTTGGTGTTGGTTCATTTGGACAGTGGACTGATCCTGATTAGGAATTACTAACAAGCACCTTTTTTGTTAGGTAGGTAAACCTTACCGTAGGGAAAGATAGGTGTTTGTTTCTTTCAGTTACCAAAAAGTACCAGTGAGATGGAAAGTCTGTGTCCGCCACAGCATGCTGTGACAACCAACATTCGTCCAGTACTGGCCTCCAGTTTCCTGCCAGATAAGGTTATTATGGTAGCAAAGAAGGACCGTATGAGAGTGGTTTAAGCTCTTTACAGGTCTGACTTGCCTTCCATGCTGACCAGGTTTTGGCCAAATCCCCAGAAATGCTGTGGGCATTCCAGAGGCCCATTCATTGGAAGTAGAGCACACTCCCTTCATAAACCTGGTGCTGCAATATTAGCAATCTTAGTGCACTACAAACTTTCACTTTTAACAGCTCAAAAAGCTACTTCTACTCCTGCTTCTGATTTGCACAATGTCATGTCTGATACCAGGGCATATTAATTGGCATAGGAGTCTGTTTTGTTAAAAAAAGATGCAACATGAGCACAGGTGGGCGTCTATGAAGCACATTGCTGTACCTTCTTTGGAGTCCATTTCAGCTCTGAGATTTGAGCAGTGTACTGCAGGTCATGCACACATTACCTGTTCAAGAGTGTTGAAAAGTGTCCTGAAGATTCAGGTTTTCATTCCTAATATATGACTGGATTTCCTTCTGTTTCTGGAACATCTATCACGTTTTTTCTCCTAATGTGGAGAACTCGCCTCCTTTCCTATCACTACCAAATGTGTGTTCCTCACTGACGGCCTGTGATTTTAAGCATTCATCAGCTGCATGTCTTTTCAGTACCAACGGACACGCTCCTTGCATCAGTTTGTTCATCTTATGGTAAATTCACCCTGCTGACAGTGTCATTCCATTCTAGCTCAGATGAGGTGGACAGGAGCTCAGGGACAGAATCTGAACGTCTGCTGGACATATTGTCTTCTGAATGATTTCTTAACTCGCTGGTTAGGAAGCTTTGGAAAGTGGTCATAGAGCTCCACTTCAAGACCTGGTACCTATTGCTACTCTGCCTATTCTTCCCTTTGATTTATTTTCCAACAAATGAGACTATGGCTTCATTCCATGAATGAGGTCTGTTCATGATGACACTTTTTCAAGAGAGGAGGAGCAGTCTGTTTTTGTATTTGTATTTTATTGAGTTTGTATAGCTCTTGACGGCTTAGCACTTTACAGAGTCTTCATTAAGGTACGATACATTCACATCAAAGGAGTATGAGTTAATTAGATAGAAGATAAATGTTTTAAACGAGATTCGGAAACATAAAAGAGGAAATAGATCGTAAAGACAGTGGGAGAAGACCCCAGTATTTAGGAGTGAAAAGGAGCAAAAACAAGAAGTGGCACACGGGGCCTGCGGTGGGGTGTGGGAAGGGTAAGGAGTGGACAAAAGATCCCTCTGGGATCAGGGGTCCCAAGTTGGAGAGTAAAAAGAAACCAGTGAAGACAGATATGGAGGGGCTTAACTATACAGAGTAAATTTAAATGCAGATGAGATTCAAAAGATAACAAACGCAGATAAAATAAGACAGCAGAGATGGAATATATTAGGATAGGCTAGGATATATTACAAGTCTGGTGTTCTAGAAATAAGGGTGCTGGTAACAGTGTACCGGCACCTTTTCTGAACCACCAGACTACAAGTATGCCTGCATGGGCCATTGCTCCTGGCAGGGTTTTCACGGAAGCACTGGCACCGTTAGCAACAGTGCCGGTGCTTCTGTGTTCCCATTCCCGTGGAGTCCTATGGGACTTTAGGGGAATGGGGATGGAAACTTTCGCCGCCTGACATCCTGGGCCACCGGGACTTGTATGTCCCGGTGGCACCGGGATATCAGGTGGCGGAATGGAGTTACGAGTTCCGTGGCAACCCGCCAGTAGCACTGGCGGGTTATCGCCGAACTCGTAATGAGGCCCATACAGTGCAAACAAAGCCTGGTAGATGGAATAAAGAGGGGCAAGTTGATAATCTGCACCCACAAGACCAATCAGAACTCCCTACTCTAACATGTTCACAGTGCCCAAAATTAAGCGAGTCAGAGCAGGAGGAGCCAGCTTCCCCTACTTAGCAGCCCTGTAATGGAATGCCCTTCCACCATCACTAAGAGCCGAAAACTCACACATTGCTTTCCGCAAAGCTGTCAAGATGCTACTTTTCATATAATCACCACCATATGCTACATGGATACACAACACTTTCAATATTACTTGCCTGTAACATATATTGCTTGCCTACAATGTATAATGTATGTAGCTAATCTGTATTGACTCCAAAGGCGTCTCAGATGCCTCATGTAAGTAAGCTCATCACATGTAACAGCGCCTCGATGCCCAAGGGCTGTTTGCACACTATATACATTTAAATAAAAATAAAATTAAAAAAATAGGCGGGGAGACCAAGAAGGAAAGAAGATCAATAAAAAAGGAGGGAAAGGAGGCTACCAGGGGGCGCACAGGCGATGGCTGCCTGAAGACGCCGCTCCTGCCGGAACTGGGCCGTATTGAGGGATTGAGCCCCCCCCTGTTGTACATGAATAAAGGGACACTACCCCTTTAAGAGCGGCAACAGAGAAGGAGCGGGAGAGAAAGGGAAAAGGAGGGGGCCGGGGAAGGAAACGGCAGTTGGTGTCAGGGAGTGAATAAAGATGGTTCACTGCAGCATTGGCTCCGTGTCATTCTTGAGGCTTGGGTATGCATGAATGAACGGAGCACAACACTGGCGACGAAGCCGATGCGAACCCGTGGGTGCCGGCAGCAGTGAGTGGAGGGCCCGTGTGCCCAGCAGCGTCCGGGGAGGGCCCGTGTGCCCAGCAGCTTGAAGGGCCTGTGAGCCCAGCAGTGTGAGGAGGGCCTGTGAGCCCAGCAGTGAGTGGAGGGCCCGTGTGCCCAGCAGCTTGAAGGGCCCGTGAGCCCAGCAGTGATTGGAGGGCCCGTGTGCCCAGCAGCGTCCAGGGAGGGCCCGTGTGCCCAGCAGCTTGAAGGGCCCGTGAGCCCAGCAGTGTGAGGAGGGCCTGCGAGCCCAGCAGCGTTCAGGGAGGGCCCGTGTGCCCAGCAGTTAAGGAGGGCTCGTGAGCCCAGCAGACCAGGTAGGCCCGTGTGCCCTACAGCGTATCAGGACCGGAGAGCCCAGCAGAGTGGAGCCCAGCAGCGGTGGCCTGCCAGCAGCAGACCAGCCGACCAGAAGATCGGGGAGGACCGTGCGCCCAAGACTGGAGAGCCCGGTGGCGAGGAACCCGACAGCGGAGGACTGCCAGCTAACCAGCCGACCGGAAGATCGAGAGGCCCGTGCGCCCCAACTGCAGAGCCCAGCAGCGAAGAGCCCAGCAGCGGAGGCCCACCGGCAGCTGGCCCAGCCGACCAGGTGATCGAGGGGCCCGTGCGCCCGAGACCGAAGTGCCCGGCGACGGAAGCCCGCCGACAACAGCCCAGCCGACCAGGACCGCAGCGCCCAGCAGAGGAGGTCCCGCGCACCTCGACAAGAAGAGGACCGCGGACGCCAACAACGAGCGGAGCCCGCGGACCAGAAGAGGCCCACAAGAGGAAGGAGACCACGAGGGAACTCAGCAGGCCCACACGTCACGGAAGAGGAGACCCGCAGGCTCGCGGCATCCACCCTCAAGTAAGGAGTCGGAAAGGGGTAGCGAAAAGGGAACCCCGAGTCTCCCACCCACGTGACACATCAGGGAACCAGTGAAATCACCCGAAGGTGACACCTGCAAAGGGAACCCCGAGTCTCCCACCCACGTGACACATCAGGGAACCAGTGAAATCACCCGAAGGTGACACCTGCAAAAGGGAACCCCGAGTCTCCCACCCACGTGACACACCAGCAGACACACCCAAAGGTAACATTTGCAAAGGGGAACCCCGAGTCTCCCACCTACGTGACATCGGTGGAAACACCTGGAAAACAAAACTTTGCAAAATCACCCGAAGGTGACACCTGCAAAGGGAACCCCGAGTCTCCCACCCACGTGACACATCAGGGAACCAGTGAAATCACCCGAAGGTGACACCTGCAAAAGGGAACCCCGAATCTCCCACCCACGTGACACACCAGCAGACACACCCAAAGGTAACATTTGCAAAGGGGAACCCCGAGTCTCCCACCTACGTGACATCGGTGGAAACACCTGGAAAACAAAATTTTGCAAGAACCCGAAGGTGACATTGTCACACAAAAAGCAGAGGGTGAACAACGTGCCCCAGTGGACGAACATACACCGCAACAGTTCAAGAGAACCACGGTGCAAAAGCCTACCAGAGCACCCCGAGCATCCGCGACGCAGCACTCCACGCTACACACCAGGATACCGCCATGTCATCTGCAGACGCGGCAGACCCTAATGCACCACCACCACCACCAGGAGCTCCCTCCTCTCACGCAAGCCTAATGAGGAGACCTGCCCCGTTCACGCTAAACCCACACCATGACCAGGGGCAGAGATGGGAAGAATGGATGGAGGAATTTGACGACTTCGTGGGTGCCATCGGCACACAAGAACCTCCCAACATACTGAGCATATTTGCAAATGTCGCAGGGAGAGAAATCAAAAATATTATACGCACGATCCCTCCACAAGATCGCACCACATATGCAAGACTCCTGCAAGCCATTCACGAAAAACTGGTCATCTCACCCAACCGGGACTATGAAAGGTACACTTTCAACCAATGTGGCCAGCTACCTCACGAATCAATAGGGGAGTTCGTAATACGTCTTCAGAGGAAAATATCCAAATGTGACTTTGCTAACTTTAATGACGAAGAAGCCATTAGATTACGCATCATAGAAGGGTGTGCATCCTCGATGTTCCGGAAGCACCTCCTCAAGAAACCCCTATCCCTAAAAGAGGTGCTAGACCTAGCCAGGGTATACGAAAGAGTGGACATTCAAGCAGCAGCCATTGAGAACCCAAAAAAGGGAGAAACCATAGCCGCAATACATCCCTACGCCCGCCAGCCAAACACCCAACCAAGGACCAACCAGAGGTACCCGACACAACGAGCACAGGGTGACCGCCAATGCTATCGCTGCGGATTTGAATATCCACACAGAGGACCGTGCCCCGCCATTGGGCAACGATGCATGAGATGCGGAATGGAGAACCACTTCCAAGTGATGTGCAAAGAACTACTACCGGAAGGAGGATCAGCACGCCCACAATCTGCCCCTCGCACGATGGACGCACATAAAGAACAGCATCACCATGTGGACAGGAATGCACCTCTCGCGCCATCATATCAACGCCCAAACACAGTGAGAGCCTTGGAAGGACTTCAGATCGAACCAGACAGGAAAGACCACGAATTATACGATGCCTATCAGGATGACTTCATGCGGGAACTGGAACGCGAAGACACCCGCAGAGTGGAAGCACCAGACAACCGGGAACGTGACAGGGAGCCATACCCTTACCCCCCACCACACTATCCACCAAGTGGAAACGAACAGCCTCCATACCTACAGGACGGCTACGACCGAGAGTATGTATGCCTTCTCAGCGTAGAGGAGGAGGACACCGCGGCTCCCAGAGTAACAATTCAGATGGGAAGAACCCAAAACAGATTTATTGTTGATACAGGAGCGACGGTCAACGTCATGAATGAAGACATCTATCGTGAAATAGCTTCAACATACCCCATCCAAGAGTGTAGGACACACATCTTCCAATGGGGAGCAACCCAACCCATGACATCAAAAGGGAAATTTCAATGCGACCTACGACACAGAGGCATCACAGTAACCGCCACGATACATGTGATAAGAAGCCCAGCTATTGGCCGCTGCCTTCTCAGTTACAGGACAGCTAACGCACTTGCCCTGATTGACCTACACTATGACCAGTCGGAGGTCATTGAAGGACTACCACTACCATGCGAACCCGTCAGGGCAATCATAGACAGACTACTGGCAAAAAGAGAACTCAAGAACACTTTCCCCAAACTGTTCGAAGGGGTAGGGATGCTAAAAGGGCCATGCATCAATCTACATATAGACAAAAACGTCAGGCCAGTTCCACAACACCCACGGAAAGTGGGTTTCCACCTCCAAGAACAGGTATCAAAAGAAATCCAACTTCTTCTTCTCAACGACATCTCAATACCTGGAAGGGATCAAGAGCAACATGACAAAGCCCTAACACCAACCTGTGGGAACACCAAAATGAAAATGCCACCCCGCATAGAACGAGGGGGAATAAGACTGCAAGAGGACGATTATACTATTGTCCACAAACCAGGAGGAGACGCAGACCCAGCGGACTATCCATCCAGACACCCCCTACTGGACAAAGTTGACACCCGGGCACATGAGGTCACAAAAAAAATCTTGCACCTGTCGTCAAATGACAGGCCACCAGCTGAACTCATGGTGAGAGATCAACCCAGAACACGCATTCCCAGATGGAAGGACCACACACCTGAAGAAGACCTAACCGTCAGAGAACGAGACACCGAGAGGAAGAGGAAGGCCAAGCAATGGGCTGACACAAAAAGGAGAGCGAAAGAACAACGACTAGAGATCGAGCAAACAGTCCTGGTGCGACAAACACAACGCAAGAAAACGGACACTCGATACAGCCCAGAGCCACGAACAATCACAGCCATCAAGAGGCCCATGATCACAGAAACCGGAGAACTAGGAGACATTACCCACAACTCCTCATTCCTCAGGGAGTTATATCTGGAGGAACATGAAACACAAGAAACACCCGACGAGAACACCAGCGAGGAAGAAGAAACAGAACCCCCAGTGGAATTGACCGGCGAAAGCCGAGAATCACCAGGGAGACCCCTAGGACAATAAAGAAGCCAGTGAGGCTCATCGAACAGATGTAACTGGACTCTCATGTTAAGTACGGGGGAGGTGTTGTACATGAATAAAGGGACACTACCCCTTTAAGAGCGGCAACAGAGAAGGAGCGGGAGAGAAAGGGAAAAGGAGGGGGCCGGGGAAGGAAACGGCAGTTGGTGTCAGGGAGTGAATAAAGATGGTTCACTGCAGCATTGGCTCCGTGTCATTCTTGAGGCTTGGGTATGCATGAATGAACGGAGCACAACACCCCCCCCCGCGACCCTCCCACGAAACAGCTGCGGTTCTCAGTGACAGTGAATCTCGGGAGACCCCCCCGGGTGAAAGAGCGACGCCGAAAGACCCTCGGATGCCTAAGAATGAGGCCCCGCGGACCAATGAGAGAATCCGCGGGAGGCCCCGCCCGTCTCCAGATCTGCGCGGGGAGTCGTGGTACGCAGTAGCCATTGAGGCCTGCAAGCGCGCCTGACCCCTCCACCCTACTCCGGTCACAGAGCACGCTGGCGCTTCGGCAGGGACTCCACCGTCGGGGCCCCGCGGCACGGGGGAAGGTACCAACCAATCCCGCCAGAGGTGAGGCAGCCCGCTTGACCCGAGCTCCTGATCATGGAGTCGAACAGGGGTGCCGGGACCCCGACCAACGGACCCTGGCGAGGGCCATCGGAGCGGTGTACTGCGGACAACAGCGGGGCACGGCCGGTGAAGAAGGTGTGAGACTTATACAGGCGGTGGCCCCTGGGCTCCGCCCAGGGCGTGTGCCCGCCTGGAGACAAACTCAGAAGAAAACCTGGCCTAATCAGCACGCTGTGGGCGCTGCGCCCCCCGTCCCCGGGGGCCCGGCCTGGACCCTCATCCGATCACAAATTTGATACTCATCGCCGTCACAGGGACAGACGACCACAAGCAGTGGGAAAAAGAGCGTGTAGAGAGTGTGAGGCCCCCGCCGGAGACTGGTGGGGCATGTGCCTGCTCAAAGATAGCCCCACACAGAGCGGTTTTGCCCGAAGGAGCGAGGGCGGTCTCCCAGCAGGATCATCGCTCTTGGCCCCCGAAGACCACCGACCGGAGGGAGAGATAGGGAGATCGGATGAGCTGGTGCCAAACCCTCCAGGAGTATCGCTACCAGGACGCCAGAAGGGAGATTAGCGGCCTGGATCGGACGACTAGAATGTCCCAGCCCGAGACCTCGCCCCCGCCCACACTTACAATGGAAAAGGGCTTTGCCTCGGTCCTGCAGGAGATCAGAGACATGCGGGCGGACATTGCCCAGAAAATGGAGAACATGGACCGCAGGGTGGACAAGGTCGAGGACAGACTTGCAGCTGGAGACCAACCAGTCCTCAGCAACGACCCAAGAGATGGACATGTCCATGAGAATAGCTGCGCTAGAAAAAAGAGACGAGGAGAGGGCCAGGCAAATGGACGACTTCGAAAATGGGGAACAGAGGAACAAACTCAGAATTCTTTGGGTCCCGGAGTCGGAGGGAGAAACGGAAAGAGAACTGAACCGGACGGTGAGGGACATCATCACCCTCCTTTTCTCAGACGAGATGACGACTGAACCAATGTTCGACCGGGTCCACAGAGCGAGGGGCAGAGCTCGGGGCCCCCGATCAATCCTGGTCCGCTTTCATTACTACACCGAGAAAGCGAAGGTTCTGGAGGAGGCCAGAAAGGCACGGGAAATAACCTATAACAACGCACAAGTGTCCATTTTCCAGACCCTCTCTTCATACACGCTGGCCAAACGCTGGATTTGCTGCCCCCTGACACAAATGCTAAAAGAGAAGGGGGTGCGCTATAGATGGGGGTATCCCTTCTCCCTCTCGTTCGAGTACGAGGGCCAACGGTCGACCCTGATTACAAAGGAGGACCTAAGGGAAGCCATCCAAGGGTATGTGTCGGACCCGGCCCCTCGGAGAGAACCCACGGGATTCGCAGCGGAAGGAGCCTGGGAACGCAGGTCACAAGGAGAGAGGAGAAAGAAGACGGGTCCACGGAAATTTAAGAAACTGAACCCACCGTCCCCGGCGACGGACAGGGAAGACGCCGACCCTGGCCAGGGAGGAGCAGGCCGGTCGAGCCCGGGTTAGCCTGGAAGTACAAAAGGGTACGGGGAAACCGGGCAAAGAACTGAACTCACGATCACAAACGTCCGGCCTGGCACAAGGACGAGTAGACTTCCAGGACTACGGGGCCTAAGGACGTAAGGGGCCTCCCAGAACAACAAGTATGTTGGTTACCTGGGGGAGGGGGGAGTTGAGGGGTGGGGGGGATAAAGGGGGGGGGCACAAGGAGGAGTAATTTCCGACATTAGCCCAGCTGGAGGCGGTAGGCTGGTGGTCCGGCCAATTACCAGCAATGGTGGAACTATTTGGCTGGACGCCGGGGTGGGGGGTGAAGGAATAGTTGGGGTTGTTCAGTTCGGGGGGGGCCAGGGGGCAGTTGGGGACAGGTTTAAGGCCCACCTGGGGGGCGGGGGGAGTTTGTAAGGGACATCAGGTTGTAACACAAAAGGAGCAGGAAAGGAAAAGTGCCACGAGCCAGCTACCCAGTAAGATGTTGATCATAGACAATGGCTGAGGATCTGCCCGCCCTGGGCGTGGGTTCCCTTAATGTGCGGGGGTTGAACACCCCAACCAAGAGATCCTTGGTCTGCAGGGAATTTAGGAGGGCAAAGCTTGACCTGCTCTTTCTTCAGAAAACAAACTGGGCCCGGGGGAAGGAAACAAAAATGCGAGGGGGCGGGATCGGGGAGGTCCTCAGTGCATCCCACAGAACCAAGAAAAGGGGGGTAGCCATACTACTAGCAAGGGTCGTTGGCTTTGAAGTGGAAGCCACGGTGAAGGACCCAGAGGGCCGATATCTGCTGGCAAAGGGCTCTTTGCGGGGTTCCCCTCTGACTCTGACAGTTGTGTACGGCCCTAATGAGGGCCAGGCACAATTCTGGGAGGGAGAGAAGGACAAATTGAAAATGTTTGTTCACGGGATGTTGGTGGTGGGGGGGGATTTCAATATGGTCCTAGACCCAACCGCGGATAGAAAACGCTTGGGGCCTCAGCTCACTAGGGCCGCAGATGAAACCATGGCCCGTACATTCCAGAGGGTCAACGCGGAGCTAGGCCTGGTGGACACCAGCCCGACTCGCAGGACAGGCCTCCCCTCCTTCACCTGCTACTCAGCAATCCACATATCATACTCCTGTATAGATTATATCCTGGTAGATGAACCCCTTCTCCCCCATGTCTCTGGCCACAGGGTTGACCCGGTTCCTTGGTCCGATCACGACTTGGTCTGTACCACTGCAGTAGGGGGATGGCGGAGTGGCAGTAGAGGGCGATGGAAGTGTAATGACTCCCTGCTGAAGGACGAAGTTCTAGTACAGGAGGTGCAGGATGCCATCTCGGAGTATTTCGAGTTGAACAACAACGGCGAGGTGGGCACACACGTGCTGTGGGACGCCTTTAAGGTAACCTTGCGCAGCGTCCTCATTAGAATGGGAGCCCAGAAAAAGAGGGAGAGGGAGGCCCAGGAAAAATCCCTGAGGGAAAAGATAGCCCAACTCCAACCGGGTGACCTCCCGCAGGCTCCCCTCGAAAGAGAGCAGATTGCAACCCTGGAAAACTACAAACTCCAGTTGAAAGACCTCCTGTTACATAAGACCGAGCGGAGCCTCCAACTAGTGAAACAGAAATATTATGAGAAGGGGGACAGAGCTGACAAATTCCTGGCCTGGAAACTCAGAGATTCAAAGGAACAGAACGGTGAAGGCAGTGAAGAATGATCGGGGATCATTAGATCACGACACCCCTAACATTGGAGCAGGCTTTCGCCGTTACTATGAAAAGTTATACTCGTCAGAAAATGACGGGGATGACACTCAGAGAGTTTCCTGGACTCCATCCAGATCCCGTCCTTGACAGGTGAAATGGCGGAGGGTCTAGAGGGCCGGGTGATGGAAGAGGAGGTGGAGCACACGATCAGTGGGATGAAGGTGGGAACGTCCCGGGGGAAGACGGCTTCTCCGTATACTTCTATAAGAGGTTTCGGGCTACCCTAGCCCCTCACCTGGTGAGGGTGTTTAACAGGGTGTTAGAGGGGGGCTCTCTGCCGGAGACCATGATGAGGGCCATAATTGTGGTCCTGCCCAATGAGGGCAAAGACCCCACTGAATGCTCCTCATATCACCCAATCTCCCTCCTCAATATAGATGTAAAGATCCTGGCCAAGGTGATAGGCAAACGGATGGAGGGGATAATGCCCAAGCTGGTTCACGGGGATCAAGTGGGATTCATAGGGGGCAGGCAAGGCTCTGATAACATCAGGAAGACGATAGACCTAATCCACCATGTCCAAGAATCAGATCTAGATGCAAGTCTGCTTTCCCTGGACTCCGAGAAAGCTTTTGACAGGGTGGAGTGGAGGTACATGCAACTCCTCCTCCGTCGAATGGGCTTCGGGGCTCACATCAGGAACTGGGTTTCCGCCCTATACGGGGCCCCAACGGCGAGAGTGCAGGTGAATGGAGAACTTTCCGACTCATTCTCCCTCACACGGGGGACGCGACAAGGATGCCCACTCTCCCCTTTAATATATGTCCTGACGATGGAGCCCCTGGCCGTAGCAGTCCGAGCTCACCCTAACATTAAAGGGATTGAAAGAGGAGAGGTGGAGTTCAAGCTCTCCCTGTTTGCTGACGATATTCTTGCATACCTGGTGGAGCCCGGCACCTCGCCCCCCCCCTCCTGGCCCTGATGACGACCTTTGGCCAATTCTCGGGGCTAAAAATAAACGCATCAAAATCAGTGTTACTCCATATGAGGGCTCGGGACCTGGGCCTGGACCACCGGGATGGGTGTGCGGGGATTGTGGTGGGGAAGGACTCCATCAGGTACTTGGGTGTACTCCTCACAAGGGATCTCTCTAAACTGGCTTTGGCGAATTATGGGCCCATTATGGCAGAGATAAAGTCAGACCTGAGGAGGTGGGGAGGTATGATCCTGTCTTGGTACGGGCGCATGACAGCGGTGAAAATGAACCTCCTCCCAAGACTGCTGTATCTTTTCACAGCACTCCCAACGGGGGTCCCCGACCAGATGTTTCGAGACCTACAGAGGGCAGTCCGAGAGTTTGTTTGGCAAGGGAGGAACCCAAGGATAGGGAAGGCTATTCTAACGTTACCTAGGGAGGAGGGTGGTTTCGGGCTGCCGGCCTTCCTTCTCTACCACCGGGCCGCCCAGCTAAGGGTCCTGTTGGAACACATGAGGGAGGGGATGGGCACCTATTGGTCTTATCTGGAGGACATGGATGCCCACCCTCTGAAAGTACGCGACCTTTTGTGGCTGCCGCGTAAACACATCCCAAATAAATTGCAGACCCACCCAACCCTGGGAATACTCTGGTCGATTTGGAAGGAGGGACCCACAACTGCGCACCTCACTTCCTGGCCCTCCCCGATGTCTTCGCTCTGGGGCCACCCGCTCAAACTAGGTAGCAGGGGATTTAATAATGCACAGTCCTGGTCGGATGGGGGGCTGGAATGGGCGGGGCAGCTGTTCAAGGAGGGCGAGTTCCTCGAATACGAGGAGCTGCGAGATGCGCTTGGGCAGGGGTCTCTTTCAGTCTTTGAATATCTGCGCCTGAAGGGCATCCTCTGTGACCAGACTTGGGGCCTGAATCTGCAGAGACAGCTGACCCCCTTTGAAAAGTTATTAGACACGGCCACAACGAGGAAGGGGTAGTATCCAAAATGTACCAAATATTGAACACTGTTAACTTGGAAGGGAGGAGAGGGTTTTGTGGGTTCTGGAATGACCTGGCAGGAGAGGCTCTCTTGGAAGACGCATGGTCCAGGGTGTTTAAAATAGCTTTTCATGGGAACCTGTTCACGTCGGACATGGAGCACAACTTTAAGATTTTACAGGGATGGCATAGGGACCCATCTAAGTTATCCAAGGTGTTCCCGGGGGTGTCCACAAGATGCCCAAGAGGATGTGGCCAAGTGGGAACGAGGGGTCACTTGTGGTGTCCTGCCCTAAGGTACAGGGGTTCTGGGAGAAGGTACGGGGATGGATGGCAGAGGTCACCGAAGAACTTCTCCCACTCAATCCACTGACGATGTTGTTGGGCCTCCCACCGGAGGAGGCGGAAATATATAGGTACCCAAGAATGTGGGAGACCATGTTGCGAGCAGGAAGGGTGGCCCTATGCAAAGGTGGACAAGTCTGGAGACCCCCTGTAAGGAAGACTGGCTAAAAAAACTGAAGAGCATGTTCCTCATGGACAAACTGACAGCCATGGTAAACAACGAATCGAGCACCTTCCAGGCAAATTGGTATGGGGTTTACCAGGCATGGGGGTGGGAGCCTCACTGACATTATGTGGACAACACAGGGCGGGGGGGCGATGGAGCCCGGAGAGAACCACTCAAGAACAATGGGGTGGCCCACGGCCCGGGAGACAGCGGATCTGTCTAAGCCAGCATTTAAGGGAACGCACAGCATGGCTCCAAAGCACTGAACTTCGAGTACTGATGACGACGCCTGCAAATGGTTTTACGATGGGACACTGATCTGGGGGGAGGGGTGGATTTGGGGAGGGAGGTGAGGGGGGAGGAGGGAGGAAGGAGACTACAGGGGTTTGATGATGATGTTAATGTGATATTCATACTGCTCCCGGTGTTGTCATTGTTTCTTTTTCTGAAAAATTACCAATAAAACCAAAGTAAAAAAAAAGAAAAAAAGGAGGGAAAAAACTAAAGAAGAAATAAGGAGTTGAGCATCCTTGAAAGTGAGAAATCGGGATTCCAAGATGGCCGCTCACTAGGGGAAGATCGGCTAGTCACAGCCCGTCCCTGGCCCCCTCCAGGGGGGCCCCTTGCCTTACATGCGGAGTGCTTAGGGGCTAACAGCAAGGGGGAAGGCCTGAAAAGCAGCGACAAATACCCGGCGCAACCCTGGTGACAAGGTGCCTTCCAAGGGACAAGTGGCACTGTGTAGCAGAGGGGATACAGCTCTGCAGGGTCAAGAGAGTGCTGGAGTCCAGGTCTCACCCACAAGAGAACTCCCTAAGCCCAATGGGTGCTGTACACTACTTAATTGGCTGCAGGCACTACTAACACAGCCGCAACGTGGATTAGGGCCAGCAAGTCGATGGAGGCAGGAGCTGGCTCACTTTGGCCCCCAGAGGGCTGGAGCCATACACGACGGTGCCCGGATCTTAGGTGACAACGAGCTGTGGATCATCAGGAAGGCAACCCCCTGGGGGGCAAATGTCGAAAACCAAGGGCAGAGGACAGAATAAGGGCACCCCAGCACTCCCCATGGCGAACACTCGTGGGGCAGAGGGAACGATTAGTAGGTGCTGGCAGGCAGAGGCTCAGAAAGCTCAAAAAATCACCACAAATATTAGCTTGAGACGGGAGACACCATTGCTCCGGGACACAATAGCAATCACCAAGGAAGAACTGATGCAGTGCCTAGCGGACCACCAGAAGTGTCTCCAAGAATCTTTTCACGAGAAAACTGACTTAAAATGTGCTGTACAGGAAATCAAAGGAGAGCTCTCGAAACTAGCAGAGCGAATACACACGAACATTGGAGCCTTGCAGGAATTGGCTGAAGACTCTCTGGAACATCTAGCACGAATGTCGTACAATCTACAGCTCCAGTGCAAGGATCTTGAGAATAGGTCAAGGCGCTCATACATTTGCTTTAAGAATGCTCCGGAAGAGATTGTGGACAAAGAGCTTAAAAAATCTATCAAGATCTTTTGTGCCGACCTTCTCCTGGAGGTCCCCCTGGACGAGATTCATCTAGACATGATTCATAGAGTGGGGCTGACAAGAAAAGAATCCGGTGGTCCGAACGGGGGATGTCCTGGCAGCATTTACTTCCTACGGGCAGAAAGAAGAAGTTTTGAGGACAGTACGTGCGGGCACCTTATTGTCCATCAATGGCTCGGAAGTACAACTCTTCCAAGATTTGGCACACTCCACTCTACTCAAAAGGAGGTTGATGGGGCCGGTTACCAGAATTCTTAAGCAGGAGAAGGCCTGCTATTCGACTGGAAAGGCAGGCAGTGCAGAGTGACTACTTGCGAAGATGGCCTCCTAAACGATTTAGGAACTCCCGTCCCCTGCACACTGTCTGATATCGCCAAAGCAGATCAATAATTTTCGTATTTTTTTGTTTACTGAATTTCATAACACACAGTTCAATAGACAATTAAATAGGTGGAGCAGTCACAATGAATAACAAGCTCACAAAATTTATATAGAGAACAAACATAATATGTATTGTACAATATCTTTGGGCCCGACGCGTTTCGAGTATAGACTTTTCTTCAGGGGCAAAAACATATTTCATAATTCAATTTCTAGAAAAAAGTAGAGAAGGGTACAACTTAGTATTTTGCATATAATTCATACAAACTTTCAAAACCTTAAATCATAGATATGATTGAAACATTGTCAAGAGATCTCTGGAATAGTACCTAATAACTCAGTTTAGTATAAGTCCAGTCAGATAAGTAGTATCTCTAACCAACACGAGAATGTTAAATGGTAAGTGGGCAACTGAAAAACTACTCTATATAAAAAAAAAACACAAACAAAACACTTTTAAAAAATGGTATATTATTATCTATAATTATGGCATAATCCCTGCATATCGGTAGTGTGCCACTTACCAACTATGGAGTAGGCATAGTTGCAAAAACATCTACGGTGTCCATGGATGGCGGGTGTTTTAGGGAGGTAGTATGTGTATCCACAATTAGTTAAGGGATTCCGGCTAACAGTACGTTGACTGAGTCAGAAAGGGGTAAGCAGTTCGCTCTAGTACATAGATCTGTATATAAGTAAGAGAAAGAAAAAGAATAGTAGGAGGTAAATAATAGTAAATAAGTTCCAGGTCTCAAGAGTGTCAATGGACCCATAGGTCACTTACTAGATACAATGTGAATCCTTCAGCGAGCGAATCGTGGCGCACATCAGGCCTCAATACAGCCCAGCGGAAAGCACCTTTAGCCTCCGCCCCACGCCACTCTCCGCTGGGGCGAGCATGCTGTGCGGTGTGTTATGTATGTGCTTTGTTTTATTAGACCAAAATGCAGCATTGCTTTATAACTTTGCATTGTGTATTGGGGCCTGATGTCATAAGGTTCTAGACTGTGTAATCTCCAGAAATAATGTTATGGCTTGAAATGCACAGTTGGACGAGAGCAGCAATGATGGTTGGGGGTCTAATGTATGTGTCTTTATTATTGATAATAAACCATCAAGTAACCACGTCCAGTCTGGTTTATTATATAATATTTTGGTGATATGCACTTGCCATATCTAACTAACAGCTTTTATTAGATATGAACGGATTTATCAATTTCGCTGTATGCCTTTTGGGCTGATATCAGCCTTATCAGTTTTCCAAAAGGTTATGGATAAGCTTCTAAAGGGAGTGAGTGATGTTTGGTGTTTTCAAGATGATGTACTTATATGTGGGAGGAGTGTAGAAGAATTAAAGAAAAGGGTGGTGCTAGTTTTGAGAATTTTCAAAGATCGTGGTATAACGTTACGGGGGGAGAAGTGTGTATTTTCTACCCGAGCGGTGGAATACTTGGGTCATGAAATATCAGAGGAGGGCCTGAGACCGAGAAAAGATTTGGTAGATGGTATTAAAAGTATGCAAGTGCCAAGAAATGAGTCTGAATTGAGGTCGTTTCTAGGGATGATAGAATTTTATCATCGCTTTTGGAAAATTATGCTGATGGAGTGACTAGTCTGAGGGCGTTATTGAGGAAGGGAGTGGAATTTGAGTGGGATAGAAATTGTCAGAGAGTTTGATGAAATAAAACTGAAAATTGACATGGCAAAGCCATTAGCTATGTATGATACCAGAAAGAGGACGATTCTTTCTGTAGATGCCAGCGATATGGGCATTGGAATTGTGATGTCCCAGGTGGGAACTGATGGTGTTGAGGCGGTGGTTATGCATGCTTCGCGCATGTTAAAGGGGGCTGAATTGAATTATTCGGTTTTAGAAAAGGAAGCCTTAGCCTGCCATTGGGGCATTGAGAAGCTTAAGAATTTTCTATGGGGTCAAGAGTTCACACTGAGGACTGATCATACACCTTTAAAGGCGATATTCGAAAGCACATACATAACAGAACTGTCCTTGACTCTGACAGCAAAGCAATGGCAACAGGCTCAGCACAGCCGCTGAGTCGGGAGAAACTGCTAGCAGACCGTACTGTGTTATGCTCAAGGTTGCAAGCGGCAACATTGTATGAACAAAGAACTTGTGTGCGAATGAAACCGAAAAAGGTACCCGATACAGAGTGGTCCGGCACCACGTGGGTGCTCGCTCGAAGGTCTCTGTTTGGTACCCCGGAGCGTTTAAATATTCAATGGTGAAATCGAAGTGATCCTACAGCAGGTTAAGTTGAATCCTGTGTCTTCAATTGCCTACGAACTGAAATTAGTTTGAGCCCGGAAGAGGAGGACTAATTGTTTAAAAGGGGTTTTCAGCCCGGAAGAGGGGGCTCCGGGGTGAACAGTAAAACTCACCCGCATAGATATTGTTGTGGCAAATGTGAACCCGACTGAGAGATGCCTGCAGACTAAAGTTGGTCCGAACCCGAATGTGGGAGGCTAAATGTGAAAGAAGGATGTGAACCTGGCTGGGGGGGTTCCGGGCAGAGAGACAAAATGCCTGACTTGTGTATTTTGATAGGAACTTTTCTTTGTTGTTTCTGGTACATCAGGCCCTGAAGCACAAGACTTTGAACGAAAGACTTGGGCACAGAAGGCATTGATACTGGTAAAAGGAACTGTGACCCCGTGCCGAAGACGCCCAAGAGTGTGCTGTGCTCGTGTGACCTGCATTGTCCCATTTTACAAACGTGGGGAAGGGAGGCCAACGGCCTAAACATCCCGACTTATCATTTTGTGAACACTTTTCTTTTTGTGAACATTATCCCACACTATTTGTAATTAGTGGTAAGGATTGGCAATAGGGTGTTTAGCGTAGACCCTTTTTATTTGACTAGACTCCACTAGGGCTGTATTATTATTATTTGATGGTCGTAGCTTGCTCCCATCTTAGATTTAGGTTTAGATAGCAGTTTTTCACACCCCTGATACAATTCAATAAACACCCTTGAACTATGATCACTTGTGTATGTCTTACTTTGATAGCATGCCTTACTTACACACCCGAGAACAGTGACCAAGGATAATGGGGGCCAAACCATCCAGAAGAGGTGGCAATGGGAGTGGTCCACAGTGATGCGAGAAAACAGAAGATCTCGGGCTCCGAGAGGCTGAGAAAAACTGACAGACATGTTAGGAAAGATTTCTCTTTACTGCACCTTTCCTTCCATCTTTATGGACCCCCCAAACTGTTTGCTTTTATTTTTTATACTGACCTGCTCTTTTTGCAGTGCAGTGAAGCCTTAAGCTTGGTGATTCCAAATAAGCGCTGGGCACAAGATTGAGTTCTGTATTTTTTTTTAATACATTTATTAATTTTGTCTTTACCGCGTTTAACATTGTAGGCTACTAACTGTGCCTAGTGTCCAAACATTGCTATGCCACACGGTTTTTAGCTTGTCCTCTGGCCATCGTGTTCTATAGCCTTCTTCCTGGCCTGAGAGGCCAGGAAAATCCTTATACGGACTTCCAATGCTCTGGAAAGCTGAAGCTTTTGGAGAGCTACTCGAGGGCTGTGTGTGTTTGATGGCAGAATGAGGGTTGGCACTGTCTGGTCCCAATACACAAACTGGTGTCAGTATGTCTGAGTCATATTTTTATTTATTTATTTTACATTTACAAAGCGCTCACACAGCCCGCAGGCATCGAGGCGCTGTTACAGGAATTGTTTGTTTTTCTTAGTGGCGTAATTGTGGTTTTTTTTTGTCTTAGTTACTTATTTATAACGCGGTTAAACACTCAGAGGTTTCTAAGCGCGGACCCGGGGATCGAACCTGTTGTTGCTTCGTGTCGTCTTGCTTCCAAGACGCGCACGCTGCCGCTGTGCTATCCTCCCGGATATGCATGAGTGTTCCAGCCAGTGGTCCTGATTGAACCAGGGTGTGTTTGTGGGCTACTTTTGCCATTGGCTACTGAGGGCAGCTGCTATTACCTGGCTATTAGGATATGAAGGGGACCCTTGTACCAACTCTTCAGAGATCCTGGAGAAACCTGTAGGAGCTGGTCCTACAAGACTCACTTCTGCGAAATGTCATCATCCTAGCATCCAGGGGACCCAAGATAGGAGGGAAGGTCTGACTGTGGCAGTTGAGTCATTTTGCGTCGCTGTGCTGTGGTGACCACCATCTGAAATCGCTTACCTGGCCCGAGTCCAGTCCTTAGAGGGGTCCTGCATCGATTTTTGCTGCGTTCTTCATTCAAGAGACCATGCACCAGTGAAAGACACCAACCGGAGAGCAGCTAGAACCTGCAACCCCTGTAAATTGAGGACTACGGCTGATGGCAGGAAAAGCGAGTCTGGACTTCTTCTATCGACCTGCCAAGTCTTGAGAAGAATCAGAGTACGGGGGGTAAATTACAGTGGTTCGTACCTACCCCTAAACTCCCATTATAAGTCTACAGGCTTATAATAAACTTTATACTAACAATATTGGCTTTGCCATTGCTTGCTTGCACACGACTTCTGAAAGTTGGGGCTACATCTGTTAGCTAGTTTAACTTGTACTCTGACAACTAGAACCCTTCACTGGACCCCAGAGAACTTAGCCTAGACCACCTGTCACTGCTACCTGAACTGGTTCGGCTACAGCACCCCAGAGTTGTCCCTGTCACAATATAGGTTGGCCTTCTATACATCTGTCCACCAGGCCAGAGTATAGAAAATCAGTCCCAACTGGACACGCCACGTATGGAAAGGTAATGGACAGGGGACGGGGGGTCTGGCTCACCAGTGAGTGCTGTGGTATAAGACACAGTGGGTCGGGTAAGGGCAGTTATAATGGGGGCTGGGGGAGGCGGGATAGTTGGACTGACAGGAATCTTAGGGAGACGGTTAGTTTCACCTCTCTGCAGTTGGTTGGATCCAGGTAGTTTGCCGATACATGATCAGGGATCTCCCCAAAGATGTCTCTAGGACCCATGCACCAGCCCGAGATGTTGCAAGGTGTAGGGGGGATGAAAGGGGACGGCAGGGGGAGCTGCTGGGCATGCAAGCTGAAGTGGGCAGAGAAGTGGGCAAGACGAAAAGAGAGACATAGACCCGAATTTGGGTCACTCACATCTATAGAGGTGAAGGCTTTACTAACACAGCAGGACCCCTACAGGGGGCAGGGATAAGGGACCATAGGAGGGGGATGGAAACTGACAGGACAGGGACTAGCCATGTGTTTTAAAATCACCACTTACAATATCAGAGGGTTAAACTTGCTGGTAAAGCGATGCATGCTGGACTCATTTTTGAGGCGTGAGAAATCAGACTTAGTGACAGTGTACGCAACAGGAAATCATGGAGGAGGAAGTTAGAGCGACTATTGGGAAACTCCCCACGCACAAGGCTTCGGGTCCCGATGCGTCTCGGCCAATTTCTATAAAAAATACCGGACGGTCCTTATCCCCCACTTAACAGGATTCTACATCTCATTTGAAAGAACAGGGAACATTACAGCTTCGATGGACCAAGTCAAATTGGTGGTATTTCCAAAACCAGGCCAAGACCCGACACAGTGCGGGTCATATCGCCCAATAGCACTAATTAATATCAACACTAACATTTATACCAATATTTTGGCTTCTAGATTGGAAGATAGACTCCCAATCCTTAAAGGCCCTGACCAGGCGGAATTCATTAAACGTCAAGCATTTGATAATACAAGAAGGGTGTGTCATCTAGTAGAGAAGGTTGAGAGGCGTAGGATCCTGGCGGTTCTCCTCGCCCTAGATGCTAAAAAGGCATTTGAGCAGGTGGGGTGGTCGTTTCTTTTTCAGACTATGGTATACAAGGAGTTAGGGGAGCGCTACCTCCGGAGGATACAAGCTAACCATGAAACCTCCACTCTGCATCTGTCCATTAATAGACAGCTCTCTGGCCCCATCCAATTGGGAGGAGAACCAAGCAGGGGTGTCCATTGTCTCCCCTGCTCTATGCAATCTTTTTGGAACCCCTTCTGCAATGTCTACGAGAAGCACCGGGAGTGAAAGGTATCCACTTAGGGGGCGCAAACATAAAATAATGGCATTTGCCGATGATATGCCATTGGCTTTCTCGGACCCAATGGCGTCCCTTAGGGCGATAGCCTCGGAGCTAGCATTGTTTGGTGATGTGTCGGGCCTAAAAATAAATATACACAAATCAGAGATACTAAACCTCACACTACCAAGGGTAACTGTAAAGGAGATACGGGGCTGCACCGTATTTTCAGTTGCGGACAAGAGCATCAAATATTTAGGGATTCACATTACGAATTCAATGATAACATTATACGATGCAAACTACCCCCAATTGCTTAGCACCCTTAAGGCAGACTTGTGACGTTGGAGCCCTCTACACATACCGTGGATGGGGAGGATGGCCTCAATTAAAATGGCGACCCTCCCACATTTTCTTTACAACTTCCAGGCCACAGCAGTCCCCTTACCCAGGAAATTCTTCAAGTCACTCAATCGGCTCCTATCCGCATCCATATGGCATAATAAAAGACTGCGGGTGGCCCTGCAAACCTCATTTGCCCAAAGGAACAGGGGGGACGGGTCGTTCCTGATTTCAGACAGTACTATCGGGCAGCCCAATTGAGGGTGCTGAAACAATGGCTATCGGGGGTATAAGGAAGGCAAGCCGTTGCCCTTCCCTTCCCCATGTTTTCTGCACGTGATAAGGCAGCACACTCGAGCTTAGCACTGTCTCAGGCATCTCTAGCATGAGGGTAGAGTTCAAAACCTCAACATCATGGCCTTCTGTGCCAAAGTCTCTTTGCCATTCAAAGTCTTTTTTTGAGAG
Organism: Ambystoma mexicanum; assembly: GCF_040938575.1. Taxonomy (NCBI): domain Eukaryota; kingdom Metazoa; phylum Chordata; class Amphibia; order Caudata; family Ambystomatidae; genus Ambystoma; species Ambystoma mexicanum. The sequence goes on along the minus strand of NC_090922.1, from coordinate 1,349,831,372 downwards.
GCTTGATGCAATATAACAGACAAAAAAGTTCCTTTCTCCTTAGGGTTTAACACATACAAATTCTCTGGTGATTTTCGGTTCACCCCGGGTCCTGTTCTGCTGGCCTCAGACCACCTTCTCACGATTTCACATGTACAAACTCACGGGTGTTTTTCTGTTCACTCTGGGTCCCCCTCTGCCGGGCTCAGACCCACTTCATCACAAAGCTTTCAATTGATCTCCCTCCGCCGGGATCGGACCACCTATATCAACTTTGCCACAAATGTTCTTCTCTGGTGATTTATGCTTCACCCTGGATCCCCCTCCATCGGGCTTAGCCCCACTTTAACACAGAGCTTTCAATTGATCTTCCTCTGCCTTTATCAGCCCAAGATTATCAACAAGACTTTCGTTTGGTTGCAGGGTTTTGCTTGACCCGTCACAGGACCACTTCGATACACAATTCTCTTCAATTATTTCACTTTTCAGCTGGATACCTTACAGAGACCTTCGATTGAGCTTACACGTGGTGCCGGAACACTCTGTCAAAGGTATTGTCTTTGTTGCAAAGGTCAATCACTCATCAGCAGTAGCACAGCAGCTGGTAATTCTCTGTGCTTTGATTCTTGATGTGGGAGGGCCCCAGGTATCTCCGACACACAATGCAGGATTCTTCAGCATGTTTTACTGCTCTTACGCTTTCCAATCCCAAGGGCTCATGAAAGCAACGGTTCTTTGATGAAAAGTCAAGGGAACATCCCTCCTTGCAATCCCCTTCTGCTTCACCGTCTTTCTCTTCTTGTTAAACTGCCATTTTGTAACTGCTGTTTCCTCATATGCTTTACCTCACTCTGGGTGTGCTCTTGTGCTCGCCTTTTATCCGTGTGGGGAGGATTAATAGAAGTCAGGTGTGTGTGATGATCAGTAATTGATTGACCTTGCCTGAGCATTGTATTGGGAAACGTTGACTATACGGCTCGGGTGTTAGCCCATTTTCTCTCATAGCGGGCTGTCGGTGAGAAAGTGTTTGTGTTGGAAAGAGGCAGGAGTTGGAGTTTCTACATATCCTACTTGGTAAAATGGGGTAAAGGTGTTCTAAGGAAGGGGATACCGCGTCTCACCATCCGGTTTCCCACTCCTTGAATTCTCCTGCACTGGTTCACCCCAAGGAACTGGATCCAAAAGTGATGGCCATGTCCTGGCCACCTGGATAACAGATCCCCGGGGACAAGCAGGTGAGACACCTCCTGGTTTCTCACAGGGGACGATAGTAAACTCTGGGTGTCCATCGACATTGTATTGTGCTAGCCAAGGAGGATCGGCCTCCTAGTATGCAGGCATTGCGGATCACTGCACTCGTGGGAGAGGTCTGGGACGATGTGGTAAAACATATCTCAACGCCATGCCCATTCACAACACTATTTGGGAAACCCCAGTTCACGCCATGAATGGAGACGAGTGCCTTCAGGAAATAGAAAAAGGTGAAATGCTTAAGGCTCAAAGATTTGATGCATTTCCAGGAAGTCAAACCTTTGGCCTTATGGAAGGGGATAAGCTCTGTTATTATTAGCTGTGGCACTGGGCTGTACACCACCCCACAAGACTGGCGCAAGCAGACAACTCACCACATTTGAAAAATACATCGCGTCTCAATCAGGGGATACACATATTATCTCAGCATTTGAGTGGATTGTGTCCTCCAAGGTATTCCTCATCTTTGATGTATTCCATCCAGCTCAGCTGCTTTGGAAAATAAATTTCGGCAGAGGGCGCCATGCGTCGATGTCATTGAGTCGATGGTCCCTCGAAGGCCTCCGTCGAGGGTGACGTCATCGTGTGTATAAGTAGCACGCGAAGCGCCCGTTTGCCTCAGTTCCGTTTTTCCACAGTGTATGTTGCTTCGGAGAATCGGCACGCCTCGAGTTCTGTGAAGAAAAGATAAATAACGAAATATGTCTTCGTCATCAACGCCGACCACGACCCCGAAATCGGGTTTCAAGAAATGTAAATCGTGCGGCTCAAAAATGTCGATTACTGATCTGCACCAATAGTGTTTATGGTGCCTTGGAGAGGGCCACGACATTGAAGCCTGCATGAAGTGTCAATCGATGACGGGGAAAGCCTTACGAGAGAGAAGTGGAAAACTGCAGGTAGGTCGTAAATCTGACCGAAAAGCCTCTAGCGTTGAGTCGGGGTCCCGCGAGGAGAAATCTCCTCAACGCGAAAGGCATCGGTCGGGGTCCCGAAGCGATTCCCATCGCTCGTCGTCTTCGACAAAAAAAATGGAGGAAACGTCGCCATAGATCCTCCTCCACTTCGTCTTCGGACAAATCCACAAAAATTATGAAATGTCCCACAAAACATTCATCATCCGAAGAATGGGAAGCTTTTAGGATGACAATGTTGGAGGTTTTTGACAAACCGAAGCCTCCGTCTGCGCCTTCCTCAGAAGCCGGCCGGGAGCGCCATCGCTCTAACACTCGCGCGCCCTCGAGCCCGGGTGATCGAAAGAGGAAGGCTAGAGAACCTTCTAGGACGTCGAGCGAAAAAAGCCGCTCGAGTCGAGTCGACCGATCGAGGTCACCGATGCCGTCTGAGACCGAACACACCTCAAAGGGCAAGTCCTCGAAGGGTGCCTCGACGCCCTCAAAGTCGACGCCGTCAAAGTCGACTCTGTCGAAGTCGGATAATACCTCAAAGTTGTCGACGCCTTTGTCAACATCGACGCCCAAGCCCTCGACGCCGAAACTTCCAGCTCGACAAGATCAGCTAGGAAGAGAGAAAGAAAAGGCGAAAGCACCTGGGTTGCATTCAGGACCCAGTAGCACTCCTCCTATACCACCCCAGAGAAGGTTTTTAAGCTTTTACCTAGGAAGGAGTTCTTCAAATCCTTGACCTCAATTTTTGAGGAACAAGAAAAATCTGATGAAGAAAATGTTCCCTTTGGCCTTGAATTTGGTACTCCAAATGTTCCTGAATGCCTGATTTCAGAGGAAAGCAGGATGAAGGATTTGGTGGAATCATTACACAATGCAAGTGGTATTGATACGTCCCCAGAGAACGAATTTGGTAGACAAGAGCTAGGTCAACATGATAATCCATCATATCGTCAGTTAATGACTAAGGTTATGGATTATTTGGGCTGGGCCAGGCCTACAGCCCAATTTGTCCAAGATGATCTTACAGACATATTGGACCATGGTCCTACTGAAGACCCAATTCTACCTTTCCATGTGGCCTTACAAAATAGGGTGGCCAAAAATTGGGAGACGCCGGATTCTAGTCCTCCAGTGAATAAATCCCTTACCTCAAAATACCGCCCTGCCAGTAGCGACCCCAGCTATCTGTCAAACTTGCGTACCCGTCTATCCCTTCAGACAGGGACGATAAGCGTGTGGATGGCTGGGAAAGGAAGGTATTTTCAGCCGGGAGCATGGCATTAAAATCAGCCATTCCTAGCCATTGTTAGGGATGGAAAGGAAGCTATGCAGGAATCCCTTGAATCTGTTTGGATACTGTTGATAGTGTGAGCAGGTCCATGGCCACTAGCACGGTTATGCGTAGATTTGCATGGTTAAGGAAGTCAGGTTTTGCACTGGACGTGCAGAACCGTCTTCTGAACATGTCCTTTGACGAGTCTCACCTTTTTGGCAGCAAGGCTGACGAGAGCCTTGAGAGGTTGCAGACCTCAAAGGCCGCTGCCAAATCGTTGGGAGCTGCTATCAGGCAACCTCAGCCCTTTCGTGCGACAAATCAATCTTGGAGGGGACGATCCTATTGTTACTACACCTCATATGCAAGAACGAGAGGAATGGCCAGTCAAAGGGGCCAAAGGAAGGGCCCTCGCGGTAGACGAGCAAGACGTGCGAAGCCAGCTCCAGCTACAGCCTCTTTGCCATCAGCGGCTGCAGCAACCGCCACAAAACCACTTTGAGGACTTGCATCACAAGACACCTGTAGGAGGCAGGCTGTCACAACATCTCCAAGAATGGCGAGCCATTACTTCAGATGATTGGGCCTTAGAAATAATACCCCAAGGTTACTGCCTTCCTTTTTTAACGCAACCTCAAAGCAATCCACCAGGGAGACACCCGTTGAAGTCTTCGAATCCGCTGCTACAGCAGGAAGTTCTAACCCTGCTGGAGAAAGGTGCTATAGAACCAGTACCTGCAGCGGAAAGGAACAAGGGATGGTACTCCCTGTATTTTTTGATCCCCAAAAAGGACCGAGGATTGAGACCCATCTTGGACTTAAGAAACTTGAACAAGTTCCTCAGGAAGGACAAGTTCAAGATGCTTACCCTTTCTCAGATCTTTCAGGCCCTTCAACTTCAGGACTGGTTGGTGTCATAGGACCTCCAGGATGCTTATTTTCATGTGCCGATTCATCTCAAGCACAGAAAATACCTGAGGTTCGTGGTTGGCGACTCACACTATCAGTTTCGAGTCCTGCCATTCGGATTGACCTCCGTCCCGCGGGTCTTCACCAAGTTAATGGTAGTGGTGACAGCGCACCTCAGGAGAGGGGGGATTCATGTCTACCCCTATGTGGACGATTGGTTGATCAGGGCGCGTTCTGCCGAACAAGCACTGGATCATCTGAAAGTCACCTGCCACTTCCTCCACAAACTGGGCTTCTCCCTCAATTTCAAGAAGTCGCAAATGACACCTTCCCAACAGCTTCAGTACATAGGAGCTGTATTAGACACATCCTTGGGAAAGAGCTCGCCTCCCAAGTCGAAGGCTCAAGACATTCTTCAGATGGTTTACAAATTCCAAAATGCCCAAAATCTCCAGGCTTACGACTTTTTAAGGTTGCTCGGCCTCATGGCATCCTGCATCTTCCTGGTGCCAGAGGCACGCTTGAGGATGAGATCCCTTCAGTGGCCGTTAAAGACTCAATGGTCCCAGTTCTCAGGTCAAATGACGGATCTTCTCCAGATTCCGAACAAGGTTCGACAGGACCTTCTATGGTGGACTTGTACAGAGAACTTCCTAAAAGGGGAACCTTTTTGGCAACCATGGTCGAAGATCACAGTAGTGGCGGATGCCTCACTCAAGGGGTGGGGAGCTCACCCCAACAATCTGACAATCAGCGGTTGTTGGTCTCCATCGGAGTCCAAACTACAGATCAATCTTTTGGAGGTGAGAGCAATCAGACTAGCGCTGAAGGCTTTCCTGCCATCTGTCAGAGGGAAGAATGACCTGATAATTTTTTTTTTTTTTTAATTAATAATGACGGACAACATAGTGGCCATGCATTATCTAAACAAAAGAGGCGGTGTAGGGTCACTACTTCTGTGCAGAGAGGCAAAGCAACTCTGGTATTGGGCAATTCAAGAAGGAATCTCTTTAACAGCAGTTCACCTAGCCGGGGAAGAGAATATGATGGCAGATGCTCTGAGCAGGGAGAGCACCGTGTCCCACGAATGGGAACTGGCTCAGGAAGTCATTCTAGAGATCTTCGCCCTTTGGGGAACCCCTCAGGTAGACTTATTTGCGACCGGTACCAACCGAAAGTGCAAAAAGTATTGCTCAAGGGAATTTCCCCCGAGAGGAGCCCTAGGGGACGCGTTCATGGTGGAGTGGAATTTCCCACTAATGTATGTGTTCCCTCCGATTCCTGTCATTCCTCAGGTCATCAGGAGGTTGAGACGGTTCGGGAACCGCATGATCCTAATTGGCCCGGATTGGGCCAGGAAAACGTGGTACCCGGACCTTCTAGACATGTCCATCTGTCCTCCAGTACGTCCTCCTCAGAGAGAGAACCTTCTCTCTCAAATGGAAGGTCAGGTTCTCCACCCAGAGGTCAAAACGCTCAACCTTCATGCTTGGTATCTGAAAGGCTGAGATACAGGGATTGGAACCTTCCAGATGACGTTATGGAGGTGTTGCTTTCGGCAAGAAGGCCAGCAACAAAGTCTCTATACCGTTGCCGTTGGAAAAGGTTTTGCAACTGGTGCAGAGAAAAGAATGTCAATCCTTTTCTATGCTCTGTCCCGGAAGTACTATCTTTCCTTCTGACCCTAGCGCATAGAGGTCTGAATATTGGAACAATAAAAGGTTACCTTGCGGCGCTTTCCATCTTCAAGCGCTCATCGGAAGAATGCTCCTACTTCAAAATTCCTTTGATAATACAATTCTTAAAAGGACTCACTAATGTGTTTCCTCCTCACCCATTTCAAGTACCGATTTGGGATCTCAATTTGGTCTTAAAATTCTTCATGTATGCTCCTTTTTGAACCGCTGCACACGTGCCCATTGAAATTGCTAACATGGAAAACTGCTTTTCTAGTTGCCTTAACATCTGCAAGAAGAGTGAGCGAATTGCAGGCATTGTCTTCTGGGCCACCCTATACTGTGTTCCATAAGGACGAGTTGTTTTGAAGGTCAAACCCTCTTTTTTACCAAAAGTGGTATCTGAGTTTCACTTAAATAAATAAATTGTGTTACAGACTTTCTATCCTCCACCCCATCCTAGTAAGGAGGAGGAAAGACTCCACAGGTTGGATCCAAAAAGAGCTTTAAGCTTTTATATCTCTAGGCTATCTAGGCTTAGATTGGATAACCAACTGTTTATGGGCTACATGGGGAAAAAAATTGGGTCAATCAGTAACAAAACAGACCATATCACGTTGGATTGCCCTTTGCATTTCAGAATGCTATAGACTGGCGGGGAAAGACCCACCAGAAGGTTTAAGGGCGCATTCCACCAGGGGCATCGCTTCGTCTACAGCCCTCCAAAGAGGTGTTCCTATAAAGTCCATTTGTGAAGCAGCGACTTGGTCATCGCTGCATACTTTTTCAAAATTCTACAACCTAGATGCTTCCCAATCTAAGGAGTTAAATTTTGGCAGAGCAGTTCTATATTCGGCCATCTAAAAAAAAAAAAAATTGAATCCCTCCTCCATAAGGATTGTTCTTACTGCTTTGGGAGTCTATCAAAGATGAGGAATACGTTGGAGGACACATTCCACTTGAAGAACAAGTTATTTACCAACTGGTAACGTTCTTTCGATTGGATGTTCCTCCAACGTATTCCTCATCGCCCTCCCAACCTACCCCTCTGTAGATTTTTCCCGGGCTATTGCCACTCCAACTCTCGCAAGGCAAAGCCCCTCCTGCATAACACGGGGTCTGGGTGAAGCGGCAGCCACTTCTCAGCTCCTCACTGCCCCTGGAGCCCCCTCCTGCATTACACAGGGTCCAGGTGAAGCGGCAGCCACCTCTCCACTCTTCGCTGCCCCGGAGCCCCTCCTGCATAACACGGGGTCCGGGTGAAGCGGCAGCCGTCTCTCCACTTCATACTGCCCCCGGAGCCCCTCCAGCTTCACACGGGGTCCGGGTGAAGCAGCAGCCGCCTCTCCGCTCCACACTCTCCCGGAGCCCCCCTGCCATCACATGGGGTCCGGGTGACACGACTACCGCCTTTCTACCTGCTCCCTCGGCCGCTTCTCATCGCTGGCCCTGAGTCCACTTTTGGCGCCATTCTGTACCTGGACTACTCCAAATTCTATTCCGTGTGCTTGCTCCCTTTGTCTCTACTGTCCTTACCTACCAACCTTAATCACTGGACTCATGTCCACCTTTGGCGCCATCCCGCATCCCCTCCTGTCGCTTTATACTCCCTCTTCTCTCCTGACCCTTCATTGTCCACTGCCTCTCCCTTCTGTAACTGTCTTACTGGTCCCTACCCGCCACATTCCTAACTCCTACAATTACGGCCCTTCTCTACTTGTCCCTCCCCTTGTCCTTTGGTATGCAATCTTCCATAACTCCCTTCCACCTCACTCCCCCCCTCTCCACCCTTCCTCCTTCCCCTTTCCCTTCTTCTCTCCTCTCTCCTTCTAGTCCTAATGCCTAGTCCTCTTCACTTTCATCACCCTTGCTCCTCCAGTTACCCCCAGTCCTTCTCTCATCGCCCCAACCTTCTGTACCCCCCCACTGCCAACCACTCTGCCCTCATGAACACTGCTCTCTGGAACGCCAGATCCATCTGTAATAAAACTGCAGCTACCCTTGATTTGTTCTTTCGCCTCAACCTTCATTTCCTCTTTCTTACTGAAACCTGGATTCCCCCTCATAACACCTCTGTCCCCGCATCCTTGACAACCTCCTCCTCCTCCTTCATTCACACCCCCCGCCCCTCTGGCCGTGGCAGAGGCGCCGGTCTCCTTTACCAACCCAAATACATTTCCTCCTCTTCCTCTCCAACTCTCCCCTCTTTCCCTTCCTTTGAATTCCTCTACAAGTCTTTCTCCACTCCCCACCCTATTTCCTTCCTGATCTATCGCCCACCCGGCCCTCTCTCTACCTTCTATGAAGACCTAGATCACCTCCTCTCACTTATCACTCCCTCCCCCTCTCCTCCAACTGTACTTGGCGACTTTAATATCCATCTTCCTTCTCCCCCTCAATCTTCTCCCCTCCTCTCCATCCTCGACTCCTACCTCCTCTCCCCCCTTCCCTCACCCTCTACTCATTCCACTGGGTCAACTCTTGACCTTATTTTCAATTCCTCCTATCCCTCCTCCCCTGTCTCTTCTCTTCCTGTTTATCTCTCAGACCATGCTTTACTCTCATTCTCACTATCTCCTCTCTCGCACTCCACTACTGCTAATCCCTCCCCTCCAATCTACTCGCGTCGTGACCTTCGGAATTTTGACGCTACCCTCTTTTCTGACACTTGTTCTGCTTCTCTTCCATCTCCCCATGACTTTGATCTACTCTCTGCGGATGATGCTCTCTCTTCCATTTCCTCTTCTATCTCCACTGCCCTAGATCAACTTTACCCTCTTTCTCTCTTTCGTCCTACTCGGAAGCCTTCCCAACCCTGGCTTACCTCCCATCTCTGTTCTATGCGGCGCCTTCTCCGGCAGTTAGAGAGACTCTGGCTCCAAACTCCCTCGCTTTCAAATCAAAATTCTTACTTTTCTTACCATGCACTTTACAACTCTTGTCTTGCAGCAGCTAAATCCTCCTACTACACTAACCTTCTCCACTCTCAAGCCTCCCACCCTCGTCGGATTTTTCAAACTCTCTCCCGTCTTCTCTCTCCTCCAACTCCTGATCCCTTGAGCAACTCCACACTCTCTCCTTCTGACTTTGCCAATTTTTTCTCCTCCAAAATCCTCTCACTCCGGCAAAAAAATAACTCCCTCTCTGACTCCCCCTTTCCTCCTCCCCCCTCTCCTCCCTCTTCTACTATGTCCATCTTCTCACCTGTTTCCCCCTCTGAAGTCTCCTCCCTTCTTTCCAAAGCCCACCCCACATCCACCCCCTCTGACCGTCTCCCCTCTGTTCTTATCCCCAAGATCTACCCTCTTCTTATCCCTTACCTTAACACCTTCTTCAACTCCTGCCTCTCCTCATCAACCTTTCCCTCTACATTCAAACACGCAACGATTATTCCTATTCTAAAGAAACCCTCTGCCGATCCATTTCTCACTGCTAATTACAGACCTGTCTCTCTTCTACCTTTCCTTTCTAAGCTTCTTGAGCGGATTGCCTACTCTCAACTCTCATCCTTTGTTACTTCTTCCTCTCTCCTTCCTCCCTTCCAATCTGGCTTCCATCCCAAACATTCCACTGAAACGGCTCTCATCTCTATCCTTAACTCACTCCCTCTGCTTTTCATGCTAAGCAATCCTCTATCCTTATTCTACTTGATCTCTCTGCAGCTTTTGACACTGTCGACCATCCACTCCTACTCCATACTCTTGCCTCCTTTGGATTTAAAGGCCCTGTTTTAGAATGGCTATCCTCCTACCTCTCCTCCCGTTCCTTTGCTATTTCGTGGGGAGGCCAGTCCTCTCCTTCTTTTCCTCTTATCTACGGTGTTCCTCAAGGCTCTGTACTTGGTCCTTTCCTTTTCTCTCTTTACACCTCTCTCATTGCCCCTGTCATCTCCTCGTTTGGCATTTCCCATCACTATGCTGACGATACTCAACTCGTTCTTTCTTTCTCCTCCTTCACACCTGACCTCCACCTTAAACTCTCCTCCTGCCTCACTGCTATCAAGAACTGGATGTCCTCCCGCTTTCTCTCTCTTAACACCGATAAAACCGAAATCCTTTTCTTCCCCTCTAATTCTCTTCCCCCTCCCTCCCCATCTCCATTCATTCACTTTCCTCCCTCTAATCTCCCGATTTCCCCCCAAGCTTGTAATCTAGGTGTTCTTTTTGATTCCTCTCTCACCTTCTCTCAACACATTTCACTCACCTCTCGCACCTGCAGATACCACCTCTACAATATACGCAAAATCCATTCCTCCCTCACATTCCACGCCACCAAACTCCTAATTTCCTCTCATCTTCTCCCGCCTCTGCTACTGCTCTTCTCTAATCTTTGCACTTCCCGCTTCTCAACTTGCCCATCTTAAATCCATATACCACTTTGCTGTTCGTACCCTCTGTCTCCTTACCTCCCGTGACTCCATCTCTTCCTCACTCTCGTACCTTGGCTGGCTACCTTTCCACTCACAGCTTAAATTCCACTTTCTCTGTCTTGTCTTCAAATCCCTCTATGGTCTTGCTCCTCCTTATCTCTCCTCCCTTCTCTCCTTCTACTCCCCATCCCACCCACTTCGCTCCACTGACCATTTCCTCCTCACTGTTCCTCCTTCCCCCTGCGCTTCCTCCCGTTTCCGCTCATTCCAACTCCTTGCACCTATGCACTGGAACTTACTCCCTCTTACAATCCGCTCTACTACGACCTTCGCCTCATTTCGCACTTCCCTTAAATCCCTCCTCCTCCATTCTCCCCCTTGAAAACTTCCCCTATCACCTGATTCCTCTCTCCCCGTTCCTAATCCTCTCCCTTCCTCTTCAACTTTCCCTCGCCCTGTCCAACTCCCTCTCCTCCCCCACCTCTTCCCTCTCCCCTTTCTACCCCCCTCAGTTAATTGCTCTTTGCACTGTTTTGTTGAATGATTCAAGATGTAAATTATGCTCCCATTGTTAAGTGTTATTGGGTTTTTTTGTAATCTGTTGTTCCATTGTACAGCGCCTTGGTGTAAAGCGCTCTATTAATAAATAAATCAATCAATGAAAGTACCTCTCTACCGACACAGTCTGCATATTGTAAATCAATAACAAAAGAGGGGGAAAAACTGAACTGAGGCAAATGGGCGCCACGCGTGGTACTTATACCCCCGATTATGTCACCCTCGACGGAAGCCTTCGAGGGACCATCGACACGACGACATCGATGCACGGCGCCCTCTGCCGAAATTTTTTTTCCGAAGCAGATGAGCTGGATGGAATACATCAAAGATGAGGAATACGTTGGAGGAACATCCAATCGAAAGAACGTTACCAGTTGGTAAGTAACTTGTTCTTCTATGCACTAATATGTGAAGAGGCCATTCGAGAGAAGTTGACATGCATGGGCAAGTGGGAGAGAACCCTAGACCGACAAATATCAGAAGAGGAATGTGAGGTTTTATGGGTAAATATCCCAAAGCTCACTTGGTCCATCCAATTAAGGGAGATATCTTATAAAACCCTTACCCAATGGCTCTATACCCTGTAGAGGCTTAGATCCATGTACCCAGAGGTATCCTTGGATTGCTTGTGTGGATGTACGGGGCAGGGGTACTGGGTGCACATTTGGTGGTCTTGGCCGGCTCTGAACCCATTTTGGGGACAAGCATGCAGGACGATGAAGGAAGTGGTATGGGTGGACCCACCCATGGGGATAGGGGAATGTCCTTTGTGCCTTTGGACGTAGGAAACTGTACCACAAGGAAGGGCACACTTTAAGGCATATATGGTTTTGGTATTTTTGGCATTGCTAGCGATTGCCCGGAATTGGAAGAAAAATGTTGCCCCTACCCATCATTAATGGCTAAACACAATCTGGCATATATTGGCTATGGAATGGGTCACGTATAATATACAGGGAGACTACCAAAATTTCAGGGAAGAGCAGGGTTTACTGTTGGGATGATAACCAAATTCAATTGTGTCTGCAGAACATACAGATTTTGCACTTTACCTGACGCCTTCAAGTAACTGCTGAAACAAAGGACCTAACTGTAACCTGTATGTCGAAAGGGGCGCCGTGAAGATGCCGGAGGGGGGGTCTGTACTTCCGCTCTCTATTTGGTAGAGGAGAGGCTCAGAGGGCCCCTGCCAAGATTCTCAATAAGGTAGCAATGGAGGAGCAATCAAGGCCTAGCTTCTCGGGAGGTGATGAGGGCTGTTTCTTAAGTACAGTGTAGTCCCCAAGCACCCACAAAGGAATGTCCGCACACTGTATCGGTTAAAACACAGTATTTATATAATTAATATTCAAGGTTATGTACACTATCACAATAACTCACTTTGTGCTCAGAAATCAACACTGGTAAATATATACAGTTCTAAAGTGGTACCACAACGATTATTCGATTTCATTAAGGTTCATACGGTCAGAATGTCACACAGATCAAAATAAAGAGGAAACCAACAGTAGAGAGAGGAAGGAAAGCAAGGTGGTTGAACAATTGGCAGAATAAACCGTTAAACACAGCTCTGTGTGGAGATCCCCCCACCTGGGCAACCTGTAGAATAAAGATACAAGCCCAGTCCATATATTGTTCACACTAGACTTCCCAATAGTTCTGCAACCCTAAAGTAGCTGGCGTTGTAGCATACCTCATCGGGGAATCGACGGACCTTCTTGAGTGTCCTCCCTTTAAGGCAGGAGTCACAGGTCGTCGAACGTCCGACGGAGAACAGGTCGAGCTACGACGGTGAAGTGGCCACTTTGTTCCTAGCGGTGCTCGTCGACAGAGCGTTGGCGTACTGCAAGGAAGAGGCGTGCAAGAACGATAGTTCCGGACCGCAAAGAGATGATGAAGAACTGTAGCCCAACAAGGGCGTCGAGTCGTCAGAGTCCCTGTGGTCTTTGGGTGGCAGGAAACCCACCAGTGGATGCTCCTCAGCGCGTCGACGGTCAGGCCTGTTCCAGCAGGATACAGCGGCGACGATGCAGACGAGAGCATCCTTGGATTCGAAAGTTCTTAGGCAAACAGGAGCACGGCGGCTCCAGTCGGCGACGGCGGTCATCGACAGAGGTGGACAACAGTCTGGGCGCTTCTCTTTGTGATTCCGCAGCAGTCCCCGTATCGGGTTGGCAGCCTGTCGAAGGTCTGTCTACCAGGGAGCTTTGGCAAAGTTCAGCTGGTGCACGATGGTCCCTCGTAGATCGGGAAGAGGGTGCCTTACCAGGTCCTTTCTGGGTCAGTTCTTGGAGGCACAGCAGCTTTCAGATTGTGAAGGAGAGCAACAGCAATTCTTCTCGTCCAGCAGGGCTACAAGGTCAAGCTTCAGTTACTCCAGTTACTCGTCGTAGTGGACTTCAGCTTCTGAACACGATTCCTAGCAGTGAGAGGTCCCCAGATATACTGTTGATCTCCCAATCATTCCGCTGGGTCACACACAAACATCCAATCACGACTAAGGGTATTCATGCAGGCAGGCAGCCAATCAGGCACACAGTGCATTCAGGCCATTCACTTCTCTCCAGACACTCACAACAAGTTATGTGTATTGGGACAAGTACCCAGCCATTCAACACTCCATACTGCATTCATACCGGTTTCGGGCAGGGCCGTCTTAGTCATTGTGTCAAACACCGGATACTAGACATCCACAATATAGAATGCGTATTCGTCACACACTCCATTCACCCAGGTCCCACCCACAGGCGTACCCACAACATACAGTCATTGAGAAGGCTCCAGCCAGTCTGGTCAGCACTTCCCCACACTACCATATATGGAACTTCCACCCAATAGCCAGTCAGTGGGAAGGGACAGAGGCAGGGCTTCCCGGGACTTCGGGAAGATCAAGGTAACAGGTGATGGACGGCAAGAGGCAAGAGGCCACAGGGGCCATCTTGTCTCCATCAGGAATCTGCTGATTCCAATGCCCAAAAACATAGACTAGGGGCACAGGATTGTACCTCCACCCATGGGTGCCATAAGGGTATCCCATGGGTCTGTTCACCAAACCAAAAGAGAGCTGCACCGCCAGGAGTCCCACATGGACTCCTTCGCGGAAAACGTGACAGAACACACGATAAAAAGCAGTAAAGGACAAGGATACAGAGGCCCTGTCCCTCCGATGCATTTCCAGCATCACCGGCGCAGCTCGGGAAATGGGGGTGGGGTGCAGAAGGGAGACGGGAAGAGAGGTGGAGGGTTTGAATAATGTTTGTCCTATGTTGCAAAATTCCAATAAAAAAATTAAAAAAGAAGTGAGAAATCAACGAGACTTGCAAATATTAAAAACATGCAAGCGACAATAATGGGAGATAGTCAAAATGTGGGTGGAGAAAGAAAAAGCAGTATCAAAAAAGGCACTGAGCTGAAACAGAGATGGGAATAATAAAAGGGGGAAAGGATAAGGAAGAGGGAAGAATGGGTGGGGAAAAGTGGAAGCAGAAAAGAAAAGGACCTCAGTCTTAGAGGGATTGAGGTGTAGATAGGGGTTTGATATCCAGGTCTGAAGAGAAAGCAAACAAGTGGTGAGGAAAGAGTGCATTGAGTCCGAGAGTGATGAAAAGGAGAAAAGGATTTGAGTGTTGACTGCATTTAAGGGATAGAAAAACCAAAGGAAGAGATGATAGTCTTGGGAGGAGTTGTATAAAGAGAAAAGGGAAGGGGACCCAAGACAGATCCTTGGGGAGCACGATAGAGTAGGAGTGATTAGAAAGAAAAGAGTGGAACCATTCAAGAACAGAATTACGAAAACAGAGTTGGTGCAGAAAAGACAGGAGAATAGTATGGTGGACCGTGTCAAGGGAAGCCGACAAGTCAAGAAGAGCAATGATAGAGGAAAGTTTATAATAGTGTGCAGACAAAAGAGAATCAGAGACAGCTACGAGGACAGTCTCAATAGAACGTCAAGGACGAAAGCACCAAAGTTCCTAAAGCCCATTAGTAAAGAGACTTACAATCGAAATAGTGAACCATTTTACATGCAGTTTGTAAACTGAATCCGGGAATTGGGAGGCAGTCTTCTTGGAGCCATATGAGAAATTGATTGAAACGAGAAAGGCTGCACGCTTGAATTTTAGGGCACAGTTTCAGCCATTTGATGTAGAAATAATTTGGAGGTAGGGTTTGTTGAGCCATTTGAGAAAATGATTGAAAGGGTCAACACTACATTCTGGAACATGAAGTCAAAGTTTCTAAAGCCATTTCGTAAGATGATTAAAAGGAGAAATGATGCATGCTGGAACATTGAAGATGTGTTCCTAGAGCCATTTAAGAAAGTGACTGAAAGGAGAAATACTTAATGCTGGACCTTTGAGACAAATGGCCTCATTACAAGTTTGGTAGTATCTTGGCAGTAAATCTGCTCAGATACCACCAAACGGGATTACTCTTACCGCCACTTGGTCTGGCAGTATTAGCACCGACAACACAAAGCGCAATTACAGCCGTATTCCAATTACATGTACGGCGGTATTAGCACCAAAAAATGGTGCTAATACAGCAGAGAACTACCTCCAGCTGTAGGTAAATGAACCCAGGTGCCAGTAATGAAGCCACAGGTGTACACAATGCTCACCAGAGAGCTATATAAGACACGCCCAAGCTCCAAACACTGATTCCAACACCATGCTTCCATTCAATGCTGTAGGCTGGGACAGGCAGCTGCTCATGCTGTGCCTGGAGCTTGAGATGCAGGCCAACCAGACCAGGGTACAGGGGGTACAGGGTTGAGGGAAATGACGAGGAGGAGAAGGGCACCAGCAAGGCGAGCACCCATTCCCAGGCCCTCACCACAGGCCCTCCGCGACACCCAATTGGTTACTGAGTACCCCCTGAACAGGGGGCCATCACCGAACTGCTGGCCACAATCCAGGATGACATCGGGAGCAAGATCAGTATCCGCACAGCTGAGCCCCCACTGTTGAGTCTGGTGCCAGTCCTGCAGTTCCTGGGTACCGGCACCTTCCAGCACTCTGTGGCCATGATGCTTGGCACAGTCAACATTCAGCATAGTCTTGGGCCAGGTGCTGGATGCCTTCCAGCGCCATGTCAACCAACACATTGCACTACACACCACCCAGGCCCGGGTCAACGACATGAAGGCACGGTTGTATGCCGCTGCACAACTGCCCAATGGGATAGCAGCCCTTGACTGCACCCATGTGGCATTGGTGACGCCCCAGGCCCATGAGGCCGTGATGTTATCATTACCCACTGCTGCACCCGATAACCAGGTTCCACTCACGACTCCATGGACCTACGCAACAGCACACTGCAGGATACATGGTGAGGCACAGAGGACAACGAACCTGGATAGTGGGTGTGTACAAACCCGCGACATATGCAAAGGGTAGCACAAGACGAAAAATGGTCTGGGGGATAGCAATACTGAAAGGAAGCATTGCATGTTGAGAGAATGCACTATCAGCACCTAGGCAGCACCTGCACCAACGAGAGGGGGCATCCAAGGGAGCATGCACACGTTGGACACACCTGGACACACAGACATGCTGACAGACACACACCGCTGCCATCCCAATGACACATCAGACCACATGAACCACAATGCATCTTGAATGCGGCACAGCGCAGATCCATGCAGCATCACACAGCATGCCAACCTGTGCCACAACCGCCTGCCCATATTCAGTCACCTGGGACATGCCGCCGAACCCCCGACCAAATGACACAGGGTGCATGTACAGGACAAGGAATGCATGGCATCATTAATGAAAGCTGCACACCCATTAAACATACACATTGCATGTGCGGGATGCATGCATGAATGCTCATGGCTAAAAATTCCCACATACATTTAGAGAGCAGATCCATGCATGAGACAATTGACTGATGTCTGTATTCCACACCATACAGGTTACTCTGGATATCCGCAGCTGGCGTGGCTGATGACCCTTCTGCGTGACCTTGGTACACCGCACGAGACTGCCTACAACCATGCCCACAGCCGTACCCACATATGCATCGAGCACACCTTTGGACTCCTCATGGCACGATTCCGGTGCCTAGATCAAACTGGTGGAGCCCTGATGTATTCCCCTGCAAAGTTGTTAAAATAATATTGGTGTGTGCAATACTACTCAGCATTTGCCTGAGGAGGAATGTGCTGCTACCCCCCGACGTGGACAGGCCACACCCAGAGGAAGGTGCAGATGATGAGCATGTACAGAAGCCAGAGCAGACCCTCACAGGGATGACGTGAGGGAAGGGAGACAGACCCTGAAGGCACTAATAGACAATTACTTCTAGTATGATGACCTGATTCAGTCCACTACCATTACACTGTGAATAAAGAGCACAGGAACGCAAACATGAATGTCCCCACATGATTGAAGTTCAACAGATTTTTATGTAACATATTTGATCAACCAACCCCCTGCCCTCCACCAACAGCCCAGCACATAATCCCCCCTCCCCCTGCCCTCCACCTACACCCCAGCACATAATCCACCTTCCCATCTCCCTTCACCACCACCTGAGCATAAAATCCTCTGGTCCCTGCCCTCCATCAACACCCCAGCACACAATCCCCCCTCCCACCGCCTTCCGGCGTGTCCATTGCATGGCCACTTAGGCCAACATCAGTCATGCCATCTACGATGGCCTTGCACTCTTCTCCCGACTCCCATCATCCGATGACTGTGTGTGGAGATGGCGCAGGGACCCCCACCTAGGTGTGCTCTGGCGCGACTCCTCAGTTGGCATGGTTGAGGTGGAAGGAATTGATGCCACCCCCTACAGCTGTTGCCATTTGTAGGGCATTGCTTTCCCAGATTTTCTCTGCGAGGGCTTAGACACCCTCACACATCTCTTGCTCCCTTTGGCCGAACCCTGTCAATGATGCTGTGCATGCAGTGACAACACTGCCTGTCCTGGCATTGTCACCTGCCATCCTCCTTGTGGTACCATGGATTGTGTCACGGATGGCCTGCATGTGGTCAGAGTGTACGTTGGCGACGGCCTCCATCTGCCTTTGCCTTGCCTCAATCTCATCCTGCCACTGTATGACAATGCCCAATGTGGCATTTGGCTGCAAAGGCAAGGGGGTACATTGCCTAATAGGCTGCTGACAGGGGAGCTATAAGAGGGGGTATCTGTGTCTGGTTCTGGGGTGTGCGTACGCCAGCGGCGTGGTGGGACCTGGGAGGTCTGGCTGCGCTGTGTAACAACATGTGGTGGGCTCTCGGTGTGGTGATGGTTTGCCTGCACAGATTGCAGCCTGTTGTTGGGGACACTGATGCTTGGTCACAGTCACTGGTGCTGTCCCTTTGTTCCTCCAGTGAAATGGTTGGAGGCGGTGTGTCCTCTGCTGTTGCTGCAGTGGGGTATAGTGGGATGGGTCTTGCGTCTATGGGTCACATGTTAGCCCCTTTGCGGGGTAGTGGTGATGGGGTCACGGGAGAGTGCACTTGTAGATGGGCCGGCTGCATACTCGTCCTCCGACACCTCTGGCAAAGCTTGTGTGTCTGTAGGGGACATAGGGTATGGCTTTAGGACACATTCTTCCATGAATATTGGCATGCACGACAGTGTATACATGGTGATGTGTGTAGCGCCAGAAAGTTGAACTGAGGCACAGGCCTGGTCTGGTTGCGTTTGCTATTGTATTGGCAACAATGGGAACAGGTGCACAAAGTGGGGGGGCCACATAGAGGGTTTGTATTTGGCCGTTGGGGGATTGCAAGGGTACCTTTCTGGGCTAGCTGTTGCTTGGCATGCATGCATCTGATCCCGATGCCTCGACGTTGCCAACACACGTGAAGATTGGGGGGGAGGGTGTGGTACTTGTCACTGTCAGTTCCCTCTGGGTCACTGCTTCGCACCCTCCATGGGTGTGTGGTGTATGGCGCTTGGATGTGTCCCCTGGCTGCCCTCGCCGCTGCTCTGACTCACATGGGTGGCCTTGGTGTACTGGCACATGTGTGCTGCAGTAGATGCCTGTAATGGCTCCCACACTCTGCCCACAGTCGCAATTCCTGGCTCATGGGTCGTCCCACTGGGGTATACTATGCTAGGCTGCTGTTGTTGTATGAACATATTGGTGGGGTTGACTCGCTTTCTGCCTCCTGGCTGCCGGCACCCTCCTCTGCACCTCTGACACCCTCAATGTCGAGCACTGAGTAGCACTTTTCCTCCCACGGTGTGAATGGTAGTTGGGCCTCCCCCTGTGGTCATGGTGTCCTGCCAGTTCTGGGACAACAGTTCCCGGACCTGAACATGCAGGTCATTCCATCTTGTCGTGCAGTTCCCGTCCTGGATCACGCGACTGCAGAAACCTTCAGGCTCACCGACTGCCAGATTTTGGTGTGCCTATGGGAGGTGGTTCTGCGCTGCCTTGCACCGTAGAGCTCATCATGATGGGCCACAACCTCATCTGCCAGCAGAACAAGCTCACCATCTGACAATTTTGGCTTTTGCAGCCGATCTTGAGCTGCCTTGCCCCTGACCCTCTCCTGAGACATTTCTGCTACTTGGGGAGTGTAGATGGCTGCCGGGGGCTCTGATTTTTGATGGATTGTTATTTCCAAAATGGCCACCCCAGTGCTTCCCGTTCCAGCAGTGATGCGTTTCCCATCGGCGCTTATAGCGTTGGCAGTGGCAGCGCTAATTGCGCTGGGTTTTTGAGTGGTAATCTGCTTTCTGGCACGGTTTCTGCCAGGCACGATTAGTGTTACCGCCAGGACTTGATGCATGTGCTCGCCTACTTGTGTTTCAGTGCTATTTACGCAACGGGTCAGGGCAGTAATGCAATTTTCGCTCTGTGGAAATACCACCCACTTGGCAGTCAACTTGTGATGAGGCCCCACAAGGGATTTCGGTGGTATTACCGCCAGCGTTAATTCTGTTGATTTTTCTAAAATTGGGCAGTAAGGCAGAGGAATTACCTCCAGCTTCTTGCTGGATGTTTTTCCTCCGCCTTACGCCCAAACTCGTATTTGGCGGTACAGTAATGCAGGGGTTTATGGTATTACTGCCGTATTAGTGCCGATTTTTGCTCCACCACCCAACTCTTAATGAGGCCCAAAGTTCCCAGAAGCACTTGGGGTAATGATTGAAAGGAGAAACATTGCATATTGAACCTTTGCTCATAAGTCTTGAAGTCTTTTGATAAAAAGACAGAGGAGAATCACTGAATCCTGGAATATGGAAAAGTTTGCTATAATTATCAGAGAGAGACAGGTATGAGCTTGAGACAGCACCCTGAGACTTGAAACCCACACCCTGTTAATTCTTAAGTGAGAAGGAGGTATTTGTGCCTAACCAACAGAGATGATAGTTTATTTTCCCACATATTGCATGGACGCCCCCGGCAAAGAACAAGACCAGAGCCATATCCTCTGCAAAATAAGCACTTCCTCTTTTAATGTGGATGGGTGCACAAGATTGTGGCCACAGACGTGACCAAACACCGCTAACCCCAACCCCAACACCACACCTCAGTCCTCTTTTCCTTTTCTTTGCTGACGAGAATGAACGCCCTGCAACATGTGAGTGCATTTTTCTTTCTATTTTTCTACCCTTTGTTTTTATTTGATTACATTCTCCAGCCTCTTGTGCTCTGACCACCTTGGGACACGTTGTTCTCAATCATGTTCTCCATGTAGGCACCCTGCATGGAATCCATTCGGGGGTTAGATCCCCATGCGCTCTGTTTGAAGTGCCTGGGCTCAACCACCAGTAGAATCGCAGCATGGCCTGCGATGGTTGAACACATAGAAATCTTTACCAGTTGCCTCTGGATCATCTCAATTCCTTCACCAAGAGGAAGTGAAAGTCTGAGAAGCTAAGTACTCCTTTCAATGCACCGCAGCAGGGGTACTCCTTTCCTGGGAGCGCCACTGCTGGAAGGTGTCATGTATATCAAGAGTTTTAAGACCCATTGGGCTAGTGCAGGGTTCTTACCGAGCGGCCATGCTGCTCTCTTCCCAGATGGAGGCGAGGGACCTGAAGTCTTGGACACCAGGCTTTTGCTTGAGGGGATGCCAACATGTAATTAGGCTACTAGACTGAAGGCTCATAGGCTCACAGGATTCTCCCCAAGGTACTCCCATAATTCCTAGGTTGCACAGCATAGTACTCAGCACAGCAGCCCATGTTGCAGATATGTTGTATGTTGCATCACATACCCATCTGCCAAACCTCACATTGTTGTCTTTGCTGTAAATGGAACATCAAGGTTTTTAATGTTCAGGCCTAAACGTTGCTGCCTCCTCACCGTCTAATCCAAGTGCTGGTTTCTCTTAACGTTTGGGGATCCCTTCTCCTTTGGTCCAGGTCTTGGTTCACCTTGGGATGCGCCACTACAGCTGCTGCTGCTGGGTGTAGTGTTGCTACTGTGTGCTCCCAGACATATTTTATGGTTACAAAGCCAGTAGTCCATGATCGGTACAGTGATGTCCACAAACACTAACAGCACAGTCTCCATAGCGGCAACCAGTGCAGCAGTATGGAACATAACCACAATTGAGAACTGGGTTTACAACTAAGTAACCCTTTCTTATTCATCAAGCAACAGTTCTTTTGTCAGTGATTTTAGGGGAAACTCTATAGTATGTATCTGCTTGCTACAAAACTCTTATTGACAAACATTTGACACCACCTGTTCTCTCCATAAGTATAGATTTCTCCAAGTACGATCTACGTGCATAGCAAACACACACATTTTGGAGAAAGAAAGGTAGTCACTTGAGGCCAACATTAAGAGATTTTGGATAAACATATTGTTGTCTCTATAACAGCTCTTTGCTGAGTATGTTTTTTCTTTCTATTGTTTAGGTACCAAAGACGTTTAGTGAACATAAACCAACTGAGAATAAAGTACATGAACACCAAGTACCATCAAGAAGATATTATGAGGTACATTAAGCTAGAAAGAAAGAAATCTAGAAATGCATGTTTAAAAACAGATCCTCAGTCAGAGCCATTGAAGGAAACTTTTACTTCTTGTGTTCACCAGCCGTCCCAAGTTGTTGGGAACCCTGCTCCTGCAGGACACCAGTCTGGAAATTGATCTAAAGTTCATGCGCTCTACAGCTGCAGAATTTATAATTTGCCCTTGTCGTTCAACAGCTACTTCCTGTTTTCTACCTAGCAGTCTGTTTGGGGATCTGCTCTTTGTGTCCGATACTTTTGTGAAATGAGTAGTGTTTTTCTTGTTAATAGTGGTCCCTGTAGATTATGTTTAAATGGAGAGGGTTTTCATTTTTAAAGTATGTGGTGCTGCAGTATCGTCCCCTTTTTTACATTTTCAAAATTGTTAAAAAAGCTTTTTTCAGTTTTTTGTTAACTTTATTTACATTTGTAATTGCAATAATTCTTTTCGCACCACGGTTACATCCTGTACGCCATTGACCGTCTGTGGAGACAGCTCATCCTCAACAGTCGTAGGAATGGAGGTAACTGTATCGGGTCCTTGCAGGTAGCTGGATGGGCTCTCACTGCCAGACAGAAGTCTCTACCCTAGTTCTTACCCCAGCTAATGGGCCTTCCGAGGTCCATTCAGGGAACGTAGTTTTAGAATTTCCAACACTCGGGTACCTGGGAAGCCTCCCAGTGTGCATTGTGATGAATCACGGGAATCCATCACTTCTCCCCAAGGTGGAGCCTTTCCCTGTGAGGATAGGGAGGTGAGCCTGCTCCGCAATGCCCTCCTTAAGGGTAGAGGCAAGCTGGCTCTCACCGGGAGAGACTCCCACTTTGGTGACTAGGACTCCGGTTCTGATGAGTAACTCCCAGAGTGCACTCTGAGTGAGTGCGCTGTTTGGCTGGAGTTGCTGCCCGGAGCTGTCCTCGAGCTGAGAGCTTTGAGAGCTGTGACATTACTTGCATTGGAACTGAGCATTGTACGGCATTGCTGGCCCCGACTTCGGCCTGCCGTGGCATCTATAAACTTCTGGGTCACGTGTATCCGGAGTGCGCTCTGAGTGCGCTGTTTGGCTAGAGTTGTTGCCTGGAGCCGTCCTCGAGCTGAGAGCTTTGAGCTGTGACATTACTTGCCTTGGAACTGTTAAAGGATAGTTCCAGGACTTTTTTTTATTGTCCCTACGGTTCGGCCATGTGTTTTTAAGCATAACTCGGTAGATCATAGAAAACTTTCCTATGGACCTTACCCGACTTTTCGTCCATTAACGCACTCAAAATCAGCCGCCATTTTCTGATAATCCTATCATTTCCCCCCATCGCCCTGGCTCACCTGCTTTTGCGGCACTAAATCAAATCCCCCGCCCCTGAGCCTGACATCAGCAGACGCGTACCGCCCATTTCCCAACGCCAAAGCACGTTTCGTGTCAACAATCGCTGCGCCTCAGCTAATGAAGTGTCGCCATGGAAATGGCAGGACGCCTCTTTCCTCAATAAGTATAAACACACCGTTTCACAACACACAGCAGCAGATTTTCGATTCCATTACTCTCTCTGTGTTACTTTGAGTATTCTGTGACTCGTTTCTGTGCTCTGGTCAGCTACCTTCGCCGCTTCTAGGCCTTGTGAACACCTGTACCATCTCTGTAAATTATTTTACTTTCTTTACCACACAATGGCTACAATAATGCCGTATATGTACGAGCCCGAGTACACCGAGCAAGAACTACTGGAAAGGCAAGCACGCGAAAACGATGGGGATTCGGACGGCAGTTGGGAGGACCAGTCAACGGATGAAGAGCCTGGACCATGTTGCATGGACGGCGTCTCCACCTGGTGCACGTGCAATCGGTGCGAGCTAATGCCAACTGAGGAGGAGAACTGCTGCTGCCGTGAAAATTCCGGGTGCTTGGCCTACATTTCGGAAGGCGAGCCAAGTCCGCAATGCATCACCGAGCTGCCAGAGTTCAGGGAAGCCTGCCTCTCACGGACCGTGTTGAGGATGATGATGGTGCTTATGCACGAACTTCGCGGCACTGTTCGTCCGCGTAATCCGAGTAACGAGTAAGTATACTCTGGTTTTGATGTCAGTGATGCCACTACTATGTCATGGTCGTCTCCCACATATAAAATGACATCTACATATCATTCGAATGCATGTAAATTGGTTCCATATTGTGCATTTTCTAGATAGAATTTTTTTCAAAGCAGAATGACATTTTTTACCTGAATCGACAGTGATAAGAAAGTTTTGTCATTTTAATACAGTTTGCATCTTTCGTTTTCACAGGTGGTACAGGCTGGTGGCCTATCGTTGCTTCACTTGGTGGCTTCACGGGAGGCTCGGACACCGCGTTCGGAGAGTAATACCTGCCTGTGCTGTACTTGCCATTAGACAACATTTCCCCAGCGACAGTGGACAATACCGCGGATTTTCCCTGGATGTGCTGCAACCGGAACTTTACAATGTGTAATGTTTATTATTTATGTTCAATTGAAATTAAGATCTAAAATAAAACCCAACATATATTTTAACAATGGTTGTTTTGATTTTTTAAATGAATCTAGTGTGTCTCCATTGAATAGTCTTCCTGTGCCTTGTCTTGTCACACCACATGTCTCCGGCCAGCATCCTCCCTCACGCTGGCCGCCCACCTTCAATCCACATAACCGTTGAACCCATATGCAGAAGACATACATATGTTATTTTGCGGGTTGGCATCAAGCCTCCCGGCCTTGCCTCCTCCCCCAAAAATACTTACCACACCACTTTGTTCAAGCGTTGGCAATAAAAGGAAGGCCGTTGGATTTTATTGATACAAAACATGGTAATAGGTAAATAATCAATATGGTTGATCATAATAAATCATCCTTTTGGGCACCGGGTACAGAGATGACCCCCTCTGGCCCGTGCCGCCTTGCCACCACAGGCCAGCCTGCTGCTGACTAACTGCCTAGGCATCCAGGGTCTCCAGGGTGAACTGCACCCATATATTCTCCTGGGAGGGTGAGGTATTTATAAACTCACCCCCCTGCCTTCCATGTACTAGATCCTGCAGCCTGCCTCTTACATGCAGTTAGATGGCCTCTCCTTGGTGAGGCCCTGCGGCAAACGAGTCTTGTCTGCACGACCACCGCCCTAATCCACCCCCCCCCCGCCCTATCAAAGGCAGTTTGCACCGGGGTACTTGTGCTGCCAAGTGGAGCTGTCAGGGAGCGATAAAGGCCAAGAGGTGCCAAAGACCATGTACACTTCAAAGTGGTCTATAGAGCATGGGTTGTTGTTCCCATGTCTACCTCCAGACCCCGTGTCTCCTGCCAAGCATCCCCCCTCACGCTGGACGGCCCCCTGCAATCCACATAAGTGTGTCTCCATTCACAAGTCTTCCTGTGTCTTGTCTGCACGACCACCGCCCCAATCCACCCCCCGCCCTATCAAAGGCAGTTCGCACCGGGGTACTTGTGCTGCCAAGTGGAGCTGTCAGGGAGCGATAAAGGCCAAGAGGTGCCAAAGACCATGTACACTTCAAAGTGGTCTATAGAGCATGGGTTGTTGTTCCCATGTCTACCTCCAGACCCCGTGTCTCCTGCCAAGCATCCCCCTTCACGCTGGACGGCCCCCTGCAAACCGCATAATGCCACGACATATACACGTCATTCATTCACAAACACACCCCTGTTTCGAATTCTTTATAACCCACTTCATATTTCTAATGAGAACTTCTTTGCGCTTTGCTAGTCAACCCGTGAAGGTGCTGGTTATCTGCTCTTCGTCTCTGTGAACTTCCGTGACCACTTCCGAGGAAACTCGTCAGTTTGCAACCTGTGAACTGCTCCCTGTTCTACGACAAGAAACTACTCTGATCCCTGCATCTAACCGTTTGTTCGTCAAGGTAAGGCCATGTACCATAATCATTTTGCGTCCAATTTCTTTTCGTTCAAGACAGTACATGCAAGGAACTAGTCACATGTTCTGAGTTTAGTCAAATTATCTTTCTATTTTTTTAAAGTTATTCAAATAATTATCTGCATGTGAATAACGTGTATAGTTCCAAGAACCAAAACGAACCTTGCATTGAACCTTTTATGTGTCATTTAATTTTTTAACACATTGGTATTCATAGAGAATTGTTGATCTTTACTTTTCAGAACTTTCCACAATGCCTGCCTGTTCCATTGGCGGTTGCCCTTCGAAGACCCATAATAAATCTGAAGGTACTATAATGCATGTTTTCCCTAAGACAATAGATCAGATAAGAGAATGGGTCCGATATTGCGGATATCCACCGTCTGAGCTTGAAAGTAGAGTCCTAGAAGTCTTTGCGGACAAGAGGGGTGATCGATACCGCATCTGCAGCAGGCACTTTAGCTCAGACATGTACTCCACATCATTGCTAATAAAGAAGAACACACCGCGAGCAAGGCGAAAATTGCTCTCAACCGCTATTCCCACTCTATTCGTCCACATCCCTCCACTGGTGAGTCAAGTTTACGTATTTATCTCTCGGCCTTGCGGTAGTGTGTAGCATTAGCTAACAATAATTTCCCCATTTATGTATCCACTCAATATGAAGGCGGAAGATTCTCCATCCGTGTCGTTATTGCAGTCATCAGCTACTTCAAGCGCCTATCGGGTAATCTTACTTAGCTATTCTGCCACTGACTTGTTTTAGGCATGTAAATCAATAGTTTTAATTTATTGTGTAATTATTTTACCTAATGGTACACCCTTGTACTCGTCCTCTAGTCTTTGTTTTCAGTTATAATTATTGTTATCCAAAATAATGCAAGTACTGTCATTCAGGGAGATGCTGAGGAGTCCAACGCATTGACGACAACCGTTGATGTCACTCAGATGCTCGAGGTAGGTTTCCGGACAGTTCCATCGATGGAGATCATCAGATCTTGCATTCTTGTAGCGTTATTGTTACACACAATGTTTCTTTCGTTTTTAGCCATTGATATGTCCTTCTGTCGTCGCCCTCCTATGTGTCTTCTTTTTTCAATATTGTGTTCATTACTAATGAAAGTCCTATGTTTCAGGGAGTCGATGGAGCATTAGTCCAAGAAGAAGGGGGAGCATGCAGTTACGGGTCGGCGCAACAGCTTGCAGAAGTGTGCACCGCAGTTACATCGTCCCTTGATATTCTTATGCATTTCGAGGTATGGATACTGACAGTTCGATCAAGCGAAATCATATGACGTGATTACACCCGCTACACTTCCTTCTTTATTAACGCAAGTACTATGTTTCAGGGAGATGACAGAGCTTCTTCTACAAGAACATCACCCCTAGTAGTTGATGCAGATCTCTGGGTGGTGACACTTCCAACGATCGAGCAAATCGAATCATATTTACATATCCATTATTTATTTTAGACAACTGATCATTTGTGCAGGTCTATTTAGATGAGCCGTTGACGCCTGCACAAAGTTTATGTTCTTTTTAACAAAATAGAAAACCATACTAATGCAATTACTGTGTTTCAGGGAGTTACTGAAGCATCATCTTCAATAATATCATCAATGGAAGTCTATGAGGAGCCCGAGGTATGGATCTTGACAGTTCCATCTAACTAGATCAACAATGCGTGAATAATTGTCGTTTGAATGTTCTACACAAAGCGTTCATTCGTGTTTTGCTATTGAGATGTACGTGGGTATTGGTCCCCAAGTACATTTTGTGTTTTCGATATTATTATACATACTAATGAAAGTTCTATGTTTCAGGGAGTCGATGGAGCGTCAGTGCGTGATGGATGTGCTTATCATGAAAATATAGTCGTTGCAGCGCAAGAGGAAGTGGAGACATGCACACATGAGTCGTAGCAACAGCGTCCTGATGTTGAAGTGCGAGGCAAGAAAGTTTCAAAGAAAAGAAAGGTCTTGACACATAACCATAATGTTGGCCGTCAACAAAGTAGGACGACCGGAACTTTAGGGACGCTTCGCTACAATAAGGCCTTCACTAAAAGAAGTAAACAATGGGTTATCAAACCAGTGTTTGAGGATATGCAATATGACTTTATTGAGAGACTTATTGTTGATGTCCTAGATGGGCACATACATGGAGTTGTGAACGAATCTGTGCAGGGGACAACTGCATTGCCACCCAACATTGCCTCTGTTCCATGTCCACCTAAAGAAGAGCTCATTGAGAAATACACATCACGGTTTAAATGATTGTAATTTGATTGTCTGTTCTCTCGAGTCTCCTCATGTCGCAGGCCCATTGAATATGTGTATCTATGTAATGTGTAAATAAAAGTGATTGCTCAGTGTACATGCAATGTGTCTCTCCACCGTTGCCCCTCCCTTCACCGTGCAGTTGTGCGAACCACCCGGGTGTCACCTGTGACTTTGCTCTGGAGTCTCTTCATGTTGCAGGCCCATTGAATATGTGTAACTATGTGTTGTGTAAATAAAAGTGATTGCTCAATGTACATGCAATGTGTCTATCCAACCTTGTTCATTTGCGCATTAAATTAAACCAAACGGCAATATAAATCATTTTTCAAAAAATATAGAATGTCTCCGTAATTATGGTTCTCTGGGGCTGCAAATGCACGCAGACAAAATGCAAAGATGGAGTGTAAATTTCAAGTCCTGTGAGATGGCCTTACACTGAATGTAGCTAACTAGGAATGTGTGCTTGTTCAAAGTGAAGGTCAGCTGCTTTGATTTTTTGCTCGGGTGCCGGAATGGCCCACGACTCAGTATAAGGTTCTATTGTTATTTGACCTTGACAGGCCGGGACCATCCCGAAAGACTTCTTTTTGGGGGAGTGGGGCAATAACGTAAGAAACGATAATATAATTTCAGAAACGAAAGCCATTTAATGTTCGTTCATTAGAAGAAATAACGTCGGCATAGAAGGAGTGGTATTTCAGGGCTGCCCTACGCACAGACACAATGGAAAATGCAAATATAATGTAAGTAACTCTTTAGATGAGTTTATACCGCAATTTAATTACTATACAGTAGCTTTAAAGACGGGTTCAGTTGTACTTGTTCGTTCTATGTGGCATATTGTTTTGTACCGCGCACTATCTTGAGGAGAACCATCTCCTTTTACGGAAGCACCTCAAAACCTTCCTCTTTGCTTCTGCTTTCTCTCGCCCTCTCCCCTGCTACAACTGGTCCACTGTCTGCGACCTCGGTCCTGGGCCCTTCCACTCTCCACCTGCACTGCCTCCCTGTCAACCCCTGCACTGGGGGACTGTCTCAGTATCCTACAGCCCCCCCTTGACGTATAATACCCAGTTGCACTGTCCTAGCTATGAAATAATTTCCCGACCTAATATATAAAATGAATAATTTTAATAAAGATCTGATGGTGAGACTAATTTCATTTTTTATGTTTTTAAAACAGGTACATCCTTCATTATTGTATGTGTCACGAGTACCAGACACTGGTGGATGGCTTTTTCAACCGCCAGTTGCTTCTCCGCGTGAACAACGTTACCACCCTGACCATTTTATGGGACGATCGCCAAGTACAAGTATGCCCTTACGCGGTACTAACGGCTAGATGCAACATACAGACCGTTGTGGTGGCCTAGTGCCTCGTTGTTGGAACAGCCATGCGATTATCAGTGCGACCGAAGAGCTTATTTCATCGTAAACCAACACCCTGTGTACTGCACACGAACATCGCTTGCCTCAACACAAACTATTTTGGATCGAGAGCAAAGAAAAATGCAAATCGCTGAATATTCTCAAAACATTTGATGTCAAATAAATGTACTTTGCCAAATGTACAATCTTGCCGTTTGCTTTTAAACCACAGTTTCATATTCCGAATTATGGCGCTGTATTGTGAGATGATCTAAGACCCTGTGTACAACAAAGGAACATCGCGTGCCTCAAAACGAACTTTTTGGAACGTGAGCAAATAAAAATGAAAATCGCTGAATATTCTCAAAACATTTGATGTCAAATAAATGTACTTTACCAAATTTACAATCTTGCGGTTTAATTTAAAAGTACAGTTTCATATTCCCAATTGTGGCGCGCTGTGTTGTGTGAGCTCATCTGTGTTGATTTCCGGGTTCTGTGTGGAGTCGCGTAGAAGACGCCTGGGCGCGTTTGCCTACGCAGCTCAGTCACGTCACGGATAGAGGCGGGGAATATGAATGTTTTGATAAAGTCTGTTTCAGGGGCGGGGGATTTGATTTAGTGCCGCAAAAGCAGGTGAGCCAGGGCGATGGGGGGAAATGATAGGATTATCAGAAAATGGCGGCTGATTTCGAGTGCGTTAATGGACGAAAAGTCGGGTAAGGTCCATAGGCAAGTTTTCTACGATCTACCGAGTTATGCTTAAAAACACATGGCCGAACCGTAGGGACAATAAAAAAAAAAGTCCCGGAACTATCCTTTAATTGTTATCTGATGGTTTCCTACTTTATCCATTTGACAGTGCGGGGCATTCCAGGAAGTGAGAAGTTTAGCATGGTCGCTGTGAGGGTCAACCGTGACTTCAAGTTTTATAACATTGGTAATCAGGCTGGATGATATATACATGCAGTCGAGGTGACCACTGGAGTTCCCTCTATGCCACTTCGGCCTTGCTGGCTTGTCGCCTTGAATGTTCCCATTGAGGAGGGTGAGATTCCGTATCTGCATCGCATCAGTCCAAGTCTTAGCATGAAGAAATATAATTGAATCTGGAATTGTGGTGCCATCAGCATGGAATCTGTGAAAATTGAAATCACTGCATATGATTAAGTGCAGCTGTTTCTATTTCCTATACGCAAGATCAATTGACGTCAGTACCTCATCTAAGAATTCCTCATTTGATGGAATGGATGGGCTCCAATAGATGTTGAATAGGGCGATTAAATGTCGTTCTTTTATTTTATAGTTATCAGACTTTTCCTTTAGATTCTGTTGCAGGATAGTTATTTGGAACCAGTTATAAGGAGACAAGGCTTCGATAAGGTCGAAGTAGGCCTCAATTTTCCATAGCATCAAGAGACCAGAACTGGGCCGGCCTTTGATATCACTGATGGCAGGAGTCATATGCATCATGTAGCCCTCACATAAAGGAAGTTTGGAGAGCCAGATCTCCTGGAGGCAAATGATTTTGTGGCTAAACAGATAGTTGTTTGTTGAAATAAATGAGTGTGACCTTACGTGTTCCATGAACAGAGATGAAAGGTAAGCTCATGTCGTGTCGGTAAACATTATAAATAGGTGCTCTTTTCTTTCCTTATTTGCCCTTCTGTAGCTTGTTTTTATATGCAGTCGGGAAGTATCCTCTCCGTATGTTCGGAGTGTGTCTGGAAGTACTCCACAATCTTCTCTCGTCTTTATCTTAATACTAGTTGTGATGCAGTGGGGCTTTCTGTCATATATACAGGGGCAAGATGGGTTAGAGCCTGCCATACTAGCCACGCCTTTCAGGCATCCATCACTCCTTTTCCACTCTCTCACCATCAGGAACATATTACAATTGGCCCCGGCCCCCTTGGGGGAATCGGATTGGTTCAGCCACACTTCCTGTTCCCCCAAGATGGCCCCTGGCAGTCTTTCAGTGAATCTATAAGCACACTCTAGTCTCTGGGCGTGGTTGGCTATATAAGCCACGCCCAAAGGCAGACCCATGCTTCGTGTTGCGTTCTGTAGCCTCAAGCAACACGCTCACTGCGATCCTCGAACGTTACCTACCTTGGCTTCCGCTCCGGAATCTCTACACGCATGTTCCTGAACTCTGCAACTAAGGGAAGAGGAAATACAAAAAGACAATGGACCTCATTACGAGTCTGGCGGTAACCGAGGCGGTAAAACCGCCTGGTTACCGCTGAACTCGTATTACCATTCCACCCTCCGTGATTCCTGGCATTACAACCCCGGTTTCCCGGGAATCACGGAGGCGGAATGGTGTTAATCCCCATTCCCATTGAGTCCTGTAGGACTCAATGGGAATGGGGATCATGGAAACACTGGCAGCATCTCGTAATGCTGCCGGTGTTTCCTCGTCTGCCTGCAGGCGGGCGGTGTTAAACCCGCCCGGTCAGACCTGGCGGGAACATCACCTCCCGCCTGCAGGAGTTGTGATCGCCCGGCATGGAAACAACGGTGGCGGCGGGTTTACCGCCACCGTTGTTTCCATAACGGGCAATTTGTAATGAGGCCCAATACCTTTAAGTGCTCACGCTTAGACCCGATTACTGGCTCGTTTTTGCAAGTGCGCACGCAAGCTTCAGCACCACTTACCCAATCTTCTTGGGAACTTCTCGCAAACGTCCTCTCTCAGCTAACTCTTCAGAAGAAACCTGTGGAGAGAGAATAACAATTAGATTTGCATCGACAACATTTTCCTTGCGCGCATAACTCGCCATGACCAAAGAAAACGCTGCGACTGCTCGGAGTAGCCAGAAAACTTACCTTCAGATACTCACCCGTTCACGAGCTGAAAATAGCATAAAATCCAGTGAAGCAACTGTAATCCGAATTTACCTGCAACAGCACCAGATCCAGTGAAGCAACTGGAATCCAAACTTACCTGCAACAGCACCAGATTCAGTGAGGCAACTGGAAATCTGAACTTACCTGCAACATCTCCGCTGGGTGAAGAAACACAGTGAGTGGCAGAACAGAGACACCAGACCCTGGGTCAAGTGGAGCAACTGATCCGTGGGTTCCAGAGACACAGCGCCCTTGTCTAGTTCAGGATGGAGAGTTTGCCTAATTAATCACTAAGGTCAGCCAAACTCCTAACATTCCACCCTCACAGCACATTAAAAGGGGAGGGAGAAAGGGGGCTCTGGGTCCAAATCCTGGTAGACTAAGCATTTTACCTCTCTATTTGGCAGGTACCTGCAGTCCAACGCTACTAGTCCCGAGAAAGCAGGAAAGGGGACCAGAAGGCTTCATCGCTCCTGCAGAGACCCAGGTGAGTGTGACAGAACACAAAGCCTTTCTGAAACACTCTGACTGATCGATGGAGTCTTCTGAGGTTGACCAGTTAGCACTCTTGTTATGGGAGTTGCGGGCTGAAGTACATGCGGCCCGCACGGAGACCAACTCATTGAGGCGGGAGTTAGTGGTAAATAGAGACAAGACTGAGGAATTGGCAAGGCAGTTACTGCAGACTCAGGCAGGTTTGTCCCCTCTTCTGGGTGGGGTTCCCCAAGGGCCGAGTCCAACACCTTCATTGGTGACGCCCGTACAAGTAGTCATCCCAGGGAATGTACCCCTGGCACCACCAGAGCGGTTTCAAGAAGCAAGAAGCAAACCAAGAAGTTTCGGAACCTTCATGAATCAGTGTTGCTTACACTTTTTGTGTAAGCCCGGACTCTTCCCTACAGACCAGTCGAGAGTAGCTTTTGTGCTCTCGTATTTGGGCGGTCATGCAGCGGATTGGTCGGACCCGTTGGTCAGTAGAGACGACCCCTTACTAAGGAACTATACTGGTTTTCAACGCGAGTTAGAGAAGCTCTTTGCCCGCTGCACACAGGGTCAAGCACTTGATGAGGAACTACTGTCCATTCAGCAGGAACTTATAGCTTATGTAGCCACTTTCAACTGCCTGATTGCTGAATCGAACTGGCCAGATGAAAAACGCATCACGTTGTTTTACCAGAGTTTACGAGGTGAATTAAAAGATGTCCTTGCCCAAGTAGTTAACCCTCCGGACGACTGTGCTGAGTATATAGATTTAGCTATGCAACTAGACCATCGCTGACAGAACGGCAAAGCCGACCAGGCCCGTACGGAAGGTCGGACAATTTATGTGCGACCTAAGGCGACCTCGACCCGGCAACACGCGGAATTGCATTCAGAACCCATGCAATTGGGGGTACTCCGCGGCCCTCTTACTAAGGCGGAATGCGAACGAAGACGCCAGGAACAACTATGTTTGTATTGTGGCCAATCAGGTCATTTTCTTCTAAATTTTCCTGCAAAGCCTCCACGAAAGACGGTAGGAGCCATGGACAGTACCAAAGGAGAAGATGAGACGGGAAACGCTGATGCCCGCCAGACTTAGAGGTCGGTTTGTCAAGCACAAGAAAGATTCACTTGACCTCCCATTTTGCAATTCCGGAGGTCTTTTTTTTATTTTAACGTGTTTATTTTAAGAAGGCAGGTTATCACAATACATAACTTAAACATTTGCGACATGATGCACAGTACAATACACTACGATATCTCTCCCATTCCCTCCCTCAGTCTCAGGTTCCTTCCCCCCCGCTCCCGCTGGGGCTCCCCAGCTTACATTGTTCTCCTGGCCAATTGGGGCTTAAATGTCAAAGCCGGGAACTTTTGGTCATAGTCGAGGACCGGACCCCAGATGTTATGGAATAGATGTAGAAGGCCTGCCCCGGCGGCCGTCACCCTCTCAGCTATCGGGATGTCCCAGACCTTCACCCACCAGAACGGCATGAGAGGACCTTCTGCCGTCTGCCAGGTGCGGGCTATCACGTTCCTGCCCGCCAATAGGCATTGGGATAATAGTTTGGCCTTGGGCCCTGACCTTGGGTAGATTCCAGGAATTGGGGCTCCCAGGAGAATAGGTTCAGGCCCCAGGGGCAGTTGCACCTGAGTGATGTCCGCAATCGTCACCAGGCAATGTTTCCAGAAAGCCTGGGCCTTGGGGAAGGGCCACCACATATGGAAGAAGGAGCCTACTTGGCCACATTGTCTCCAGCAATGAGGGTCGAGAGTGGGATGCATGTGATGGAGTCTTAAGGACGGGAAATACCACCGGAGGAGGATCTTATAGGCACATTCCCTATTTGTGATACATGATGAAGAGGTGTGGGCCCGGGACCAGATATCAACCCAGAGTTGGTCCTCAATAGGGTGGCCCAGGTCCGCTTCCCATTGGGCCATGTATCAGGGCTTGGAAATTAGGAAGTCCGGTTGGAGGCGTTTGTACAGAGTAGAGATTCTCCCTCGGGGTGGCAGCTCGGTAAGGGTCAGTTCTATGGCCGTTGGGGGGCGGGTGGCTGCCTGGCGTGTCTGCGGATGAGTGCACCAGTGGCGTAGCTGGATGTACGTGAACCGATCGTGTTCCTGAATCTTGAAGAGTTCTTTTCATCGCTCGAAGGTGCAGGTTTGACCCCCCTCGAAGAGTTGTCCCAGGGTCTCCAGGCCTCCTGCGATCCAGGGCCCAATGTTTCGAATTGACAAACCGGGTGAGAAAGTCGGGTTCATGAACACTGGGGCGAGGGGGCTAAGTCCCACTGGAATCTTCTTTAGTCTCAGTGCTTTGTCCCAGACCGAGATGGTATGTTTGGTGGACTCCAAGAGTTGCCGCCATCGCCGCCGCTCCGGAGGAGGGACGTGTGGGAGAAAGCGTAGAGGCAGGGGTAGCAGCACCTGTTCGAGGTCCACCCATCTAGGGCGGTTAGTATTTGCCATGATTGAATACAGGCCAGCTGGGCCGCCATCTGATACTTTTGTAGATCTGGAACCCCGAGACCGCCAAGCCTTGCATTGCCAACATCATGGATTTAGGGATCCTGGCTTCTTTCCCCCTCCAAATAAACTGCAGCATTTTCTTCTGTAGGTTTTGGAGGGCTGGGGCCGGAATCGGGACCGGGAGAGAGGAGCAAGCGTAAAGGAACCTAGGTAGCAAGTTCATTTTACACGCCGTGATACGGCCCATCAGCGAGATCTCCTGTGCTGCCCACCGCTTAAGGTCTGCCTCCAAGGCTGTAAATAATGGAGGGAAATTAGCCCGGTAAACCTCACTTGGGTTAGCTGGGATCTGGACCCCTAGGTAACTGATTTTGCTGGTTGTCAATTGTACTGGGCACAGCGAGATTAGGGCTTCTCGGTCTGTCGAGGATAGGCCCACCGCCAGGGCCGCTGACTTCCGAAAATTGATGGCAAAGCCTGTGACCCTTCCATAGCTTGCTATCTCTTCCAGGGCTTGAGGGAAGGAAGAGCGGGGCTCCGTAATGGTTAGAAGGACATCATCCGCGTAGAGGGCGAGTTTATGATGCGCTGAGCCCGTTTGGAAGCCTTTGATTGCAGGGTTCAGCCTGATCCGCTGGGCGAACAGCTCCATAATTAGTGCGAAAAGGAGCAGCGACAGCGGACATCCCTGTCTGGTTCCCCAGGTTAAGACGATAGGGGAGGAGAGGGTGCCATTGACTCTGAGAAGGGTTTTGGGCGCTTTATAGTTAGCCAGTGTCATAGTGCAGAATTCCGGGCCGAAACTAAACGCTTCGAGGGTGAACCTCATGAAGGTCCAGTCTACTTTATCAAATGCCTTAATTGCGTCCAGGGCCAGCAGCACCAACTCCAGGGAGTCTCGGGAGGCCAGCTCCACCAGATCTAAGGTCCTGCGGATATTGTCGGCGGTAGAACAATGTTTGAGGAAGCCAGTTTGGTCGGCGCTGATTATCTCCGGCAAGACCTGGGAGAGGCGTGTTGCAAGAGTTGCATATTTTAGAGTATATGTTAGCGTCAATATTAAGTAGAGCGATAGGTCTATATGACGTGGGATTCCTCGGATCGCCTCCCGGTTTTGGCAGTAAGACAGTGATTGACTCCTGCATGGATGGGGTTATCGTGCCTGAGGTTCTGAATGAGTTAAACAGCTGCACCAGAGGCGCTAACAATTGAGGTTTGAAAATCTTGTAGAACCTAGCCGTAAATCCATCTGGGCCGGGGGCCCGGGACTTAAGGGCTTTTATTGCCACGTCCACTTCCTCGTCGGTGATCGGCACCTCCAGAGAGTCATAGGCTGTCTTCTTTAGTCGGGGCAGCACTGCTTCCTGGAGGTATTCCTTTTGTTCTCCCACGTCTCGCGCAGGAGCGGTCATCACCTGAGTCAGGTGGGCCATTGCCAGCCGAAGTTTATCCTGGTCGGCATATTGAATTTTGCCATGTTGATCCCGTAGACCCACAATCGTGTTGTTCCTTCTTGTCTTGGCTAATTTGGCCACTAGTAGTCTATTTGCTTTGTTGCTCCTGGCATAGTAAAACTGCTTAGCCTTCGCCATTTGGTGGGCAGTATGTTCAGTATAGTGGGCCTCAATCTTCTGCGCTATCCGGATAGCCCGCTGTGTTTTAGGGGTCCAGCCCTTCTCCTTATGGAGCCTTTCAGCTTTATTCAGTTCTTCCTCGAGGCTCTGACGAGTTTGTCGTCGATGTCTGTGGTAGGCCCCTCATTGCGCAATCAATTCCCCCCTCACCACTGCCTTCATTGCGTCCCAGTTGTTGGCGGGGGAGGTGTCTTCGCTAGGGTTCTCCTTGAAGAAATTGGTGATCGTGGTTGCGATTGTGTCTCTGAGAGGCATTCGTTCAGAATCGGGTCATATAGCGTCCATCTACGCTGTTGGGGATTAAGTGGTTCCTGCACTCGGATCTCCAGGGCCACCGGGGCGTGATCAGACAGGATTCTGAAGCCTATTGTCACATCGTCGGTGAATGTAAAGATTTGCGGGGATACCAAGAGGTCTATCCTGGAGAACGTTCTGTGGACATACGAGTAAAAAGAGAAGCCTGTTTCAGACGGATGGAGTACCCTCCACGAGTCCACCACCCCTAACGTTCTGAACAATTGCAGGAGAGCCAAAGCTGTAGCGAAGTCCCTGGCAGAGGGCGGGTGCGACTTGTCCTTGATGGGGTCCGGGACCCCATTGAAATCACCCCCAATCACAATCTGGCCTTCCAGGAAGGGAGAGGGAGCTGTACTTAGTGACTCGTAGAAGAGCGCCTGGCCGGAGTTGGGCGCATACACTGAAACTATAGAGTAAAATTGTCCCCGCATCAGACATTTTACCGCTATGTATCGCCCCTCCGGGCAGCTCATGGAATCTAGAATCTGAGGGTTCAACCCCTTCCCAAACAGGATTGCTGTGCCGCTTCTCTTAGAATTTCCAGATGCAAAGAGTTGCTTTGGGAAGTTCCGGGAGCGTAAGCGACCGTGGTCTGCCGGCAGTAGATGAGTCTCCTGTAGCATCGCCACCAACGCTTTGTCATTCTGGAGTTTCTGCAGGATGGATTTGCGTTTTGGAGGTGAGTTCAGTCCCCTAACATTCAGGGAGACAAAGCGCAGAGTCTGATGTTCCGGGACCAGCTCCGGGGGCTCTGACAAGCACTGAGGGGGGGATATGTAGAGGAATTAGCCATCATGTCGCGGAGTGTGCAGCCATAGGTACCCTTGCCTTTGGGGTATTTTGCTCGGACCGCCAACGGGAGGACCGAGATTTAACTAGGGGAGGCAGACCGGTTGTGGGTCGGGAGCCCCCCCTGGCCAACAGGGCCAACGAATACTGAAAGGCCAACTTGGCCAAGATCATCAATAGTCTTTGTGGATTGTTCCAAGGACTCATTGGTGGAAAGTGCCTTGGAGCTGGGCATGAGCTGTGGAATGTGCCCCCTGCGTTAGGAATTGAGCTCATCTGTGTTCCTGTGGGTGTTGCTCGGGTCCAGAATGCGGGACCGGCGAACCGGGAGTGTGAGGGCCGGCGTCCTCATCACGGGACCCTGCTAGGCTATTTCCTCTTCCGGAATCTCAGGACCTTCGACCAGGAGTTTTGTGTGGGAGTAGGAGCCGCCACAGGGTCCGAGTCGGCTGACGCCTCTATGGGCGGTGAAGGAGAGGAGCTGGAAGCGTCTGGGTTCAAGATGTTTTTAGCATCTTCCAAGTGGCTAATTCTCCTTACAGAGCCTTTGTAGGAGAATTGCAAAGCAGTGGGGTGAAGCCATATGTAGCAGACTTTTTAGGCTTGAAGAAAGGTAGTTAACGGGCGGAGGGCTCGCCTCCTCTGGAGCGTGAGAGGGGATAGATCTTGAAAATCTGGAGGGGGTCCTCTGGAAGGTGATGTCATCCTTGGAGCGGCTGATCGCCAAGATGGCTTCCTTCGTGGTGAAGAAGTGCACCCTGGTGATAACGTCAGGTGGTCCATCCGATTCCACTCCGCGACGAGGGTTCAGCCTGTGAGTGCGGTCTAGGAGCAGCTGCGAGTCATCAAGGTCTGGGTGGAGGGTTTGTAAAAAGAGGCCCACGTATTCCGCCAGTCCCTTGTCAGGGATCGAGGCAGGAACCCCTCGGATACAGAGGTTGTTGCGCCAGGCTCTATTTTCCAGGTCCTCCTGTTTGTATTCCAGAATGTTGCATTTGTCCTGCAGGAATCTGATTGAACGCTGGACCTCGGCTAACGCGGAGGAATGATTCTGGGAGCGATCATCAACCTCTCCCAATCTCTGTTCTGCCTCCGCGACCCTTTTGTCTGTACTCTCGAGCTTAGCAGAAAGTTCTGTCATGCAGGACCTGAATTCTGCTTTGATATCAGCCATAAATTCCTGGATACCTTCTCTGGTCGCCAGTGGTCCCTTGTTATCCAGGGATTCCCGCGAGGCAGAGGGGCAGGAGTCCAGTTTCTTCGTTTTTTCAGAAGACATCAACATGGCTGCTATGTCTGAGGACTTGGAGGATTTCTGTGGTCTAGACATTGTGTTGCTTGTCGGCGGCGACTCAATGGCTGCCAAGAGCTCCGCAGTCTCGCAAGAAGCCAAGGTGTGTCACTTCACTCGTGTAGATTATAACCTTGTTCGAAGGGGAACAAGGCCATGGGCAGGCGCCCCCCAGGAGGAGTTCAGAAGGCTGGAGGGGGAGAAGAAGAGTCAAGGGACCCGTACGCAGGTCAAGCCTACCACCAGTGTGGGTCGGGATCACTTGGGGGGGTGCAGAGTGTCTAGGAACCGAGGCCGTGGGGCACGACGTGGAATCCACTAGGGGCGGGCCGCCACGAAAGCTCTCCGGTGTCTCCCCGGATCCCCCCCTTTCTGGCTGTAGGAGGGCTACCAGGCTTAGCTCTGGAGCGGGATCCTCCCGGGGTTGACGCTGGGGCGAGCGGGGGACCCCACTCCACGCCGATCGCCTCAATCGCCTCTGCCGCGGCCTCCGGTGCCAGGGATCCCTCACTTAGATTCAGGCTCCGGCGCTTTGGGGGGAGGGACAGGCCACTCCCCACAGATAGATGGTGCCAGTCCGCTCGCCACGCTCGGGCGCTCAACACCCCCAGCTTGTATGCTGCGACTGAGTTCGCCTCCATATCCCTGTGCCGTGTGCGCACAGCCGTGCATCCGCCATCTTGGTTTTCTCGGGCGGGGAAGGGGGCCAGGATCTGGACTGTGATTTGGAGCGTAAAGCTCCAATATCAGCCCCTCATCTCAGGACAGCTTGTTCTCCAGCGGCTCCTGCATCTGCGGCCGAAGTCGCTGGATCAATTAGGGCCCAGGAACCGCATAAATTCAGGCACGGCAGCGGGCTATCCACGGACGGCTTCAGAGGAGCGACCTCATCGAGTCGGCTCCAAGCCACGCCCCAATTCCGGTGGTCTTAGTATAGCAGCAACAACCAAACAAGATGCATGCACTTGAGGTGTTTGTGTACAGCGGTGCTGTCGGAAATTACATGGATTTAGAGACCACGGACAGGATAGGGTTGCCAATCTGCGCAAAGAGGAACGTTGAGAATGTAACCACAGTGGACAGAACCCAATTGCTTTCAGGTCCAGTAACCCAATGCACCTCGGATATCACATTAATCTGTCAAGAAGACAATAGAGAAAACATCTAATTTGATCTCATCGCTGCTCCCCAGTTCCAGGTGATACTTTGCATACCCTGGCTGGAACTACACAATCCCCTTATAGATTGGCGCGCACGAACACTAACTTTCCCCAGGGAATGCAGCCATTGTTACAGTCAGAACCGGGAATTGGAATATCCATTACTAGCATCCCTTAGGGTGACATCAGGTTTGGGTATGATAGGAACATTACCTACAGAGTATCAAGAATTCCAGGATGTTTTTGCCAAAGAACAAGCCAACACCATGCCTCCTCACAGGGTTTATGATTACCAAATTGATCTGATACCTGGAGCGCAGATACCCTGTAGTCAGATTTACGCTTTGACCGAAAAAGAGAATGCTCATTTGAAGACTTATTTAGACCAATACCTGGCAAACGGTTTCATCAGACCCTCTAAATCCCCCACAGCCTCGCCGCTTTTCTTTGTACCCAAGAAAGAAGGCGACCTACGAGCATGAATCGACTACAGGGCCTTGAACCAAGTAACGATAAACAATAGATACACATTACCACTGATCCCAGTACTACTCGACCAGGTGCGACGAGCTAAGATCTTCACGAAATTGGATCCCTGCAGCGCCTACCTTTTAGTACACGTCAAAGAGGGCGATGAATGGAAGACCGCTTTCCGCACCAGGTACGGTCTATTTGAATACCAGGTGATGCTTTGCTCCAGCAGCATTTCAACACTTCATGAACAATGTACTCAGGGAACTACTGGATGTCTGTGCAGTCGTATACATCGACAACATCCTTATAAATTCAACTATTATGCAAGAACATGTGTCACATGTACGAGCAGTGCTTCAGAAACTAAGAGAAAACCACCTATATGCCAAACTCGAGAAGTGCTTGTTTCATATCACCGAAGTGGAGTTTTTGGGTTTTGTCTTAAACCCCTTGTGGAATTAAGATGGACAACAGAAAAGTGGAGGCAATCATTACGTGGCTGTCACCTACATCAGTATAGGGAGTGCAAAGCTTTCTTGGTTTTGTGATCTTTTATCAACGGTTTATACCTGGATTTTCACATCTAGTACATCCAATCACTTCTTTGTTACGCAAAAAAAGAACATTTTAGTGGACACCAGTAGCAGAAGAGGCGTTTCGAGCCTTGAAAGACAAATTCATCTCTGCACCTGTGCTACAACACCGCAACCAGATCTTCCATACATCGTGGAAACAGACGCCTCCAGCGTTGCCATGGGGACTGTCCTATCTCAGCAAAATGTAATACAATAAAGAGCAAGATGATACGTGTTGTTTACTTGCCTCCAACCCCCTTACACAGGAACTCTATAAGGTTTTCCAGCATCACTAGTCCTGAAAAAATGGACCGTCTGCTATAACTAATTTACACAAATGTCTGACAAGTTTATTATGTAAATAATTCAAACTGAATTTAAACAAAAAACACTACCCTCACCTAACACAGTGTACTAAACATTAAAAAACAAATATAAAACAAATATAAAACATCAGATAACTTATTTATACGACACAGAAGATATCACATAACACACAAAAAAATCTCAATGTGTCACTAAAACAACAAGCATCCCAACATGTTTCTGTTCTTAACTGCCCAGTTCAGGCGAACATTCTTCAGGGGATAAATTTAAAAGCATCCACTAATCTCTTCCACAAATTTGTCATCCTGTGACGTGCTTTGAAGTTTCACCATTTAAAGGTAAATCTGTGGGTGCCCTTTGGGACCCTTGTGAGTGTGGCATAATCCCTGTGCCATGCCTCCTTTTAAATTTTGTAGTACTACCTTCCCTCTTTGGAACTCATTAGGTTTCTCCTTTCCTTTATTTTACAGGCTTGGAGGTTGTTTTCCTTTTACCCTCTTGGGTGCCTGAATCTACCCTTTCAACACGGTGTGGAAGAGATTAGTGGATGCTTATAAATTTATCCCCTGAAGAATGGCAGTTTTTACCATCTCGGTGCACTGGTGCAGTGATATTAAATAGTCTTGTCAAACATCTTCATCATGGTGCCTACCATTTTATCAAGGTCCTCACATATGCACAGCATAGTGTCCCGCACAGTAGCGCAAGTTGCAGATATGTTGTATGCTACATTACATACCCTCCTGCCAAAGCTCAAATTGTTGTCTTTGCTGTAGATGAAACATCAAGGTTTTTAATGTTCAGGCCTAAACGTTGCTGCCTCCTCACTGTCCAAAAAGTGCTAGTTTCTCTTAAAGATTGGGGGTCCCTCCTGTTTTGGTCCATGTCCTGGTTCACCTTGGGAAGCGCCTCTACAGCTGCTACTGGATGTAGTGTTGCTACTGTCTGGTTCCCAGACATCTTTTATGGTTACAAAGCCAGAAGTCTATATCATGGGTACGGTGATGTCCACAAACAATAACAGCACAGTCTCCTTAGCGGCAACCAGTTCAGCAGTATTGGAACATAACCACAATTGAGAACTAGGCTTACAAGTAAGTAACCCTTTCTTATTCATCAGGCAACCGTTCTTTTTTCAGTGGTTTTGTGAGAAACTCTAGAGAAGATATCTGCTTTCTGCATACTTGTAATACTCTTATTGGCAAACATTTGACACATCCTGGCCTCTATATAAATAGATATTTGCCAAGGTATGATCGCCATGCATAGTAAACACACACACATTTTGGAGAAATAAATGTAGTTGATGCAGTGATTGTGACTTGATGCCAACATTAACAGATTGTGGATAAACATATTGTTGTCTCTCTATAACAGCTCATTCCTGAGTATGTTTTTTTTTTCTATTGTTTAGGCACCAAAGACATTTAGTGAACATAAACCAACTGAGAATAAAGAACATGAACCCCAAGTACCATCAAAAAGATATTATGAGGTACATTAAGCTAGAAAGAAAGACATTTAGAAATGGGTGTTGAAAATCAGATCAGGACAAGGGTCTGGAAAATTGCTCTAAAGTTGATGTGCTCTACAGCTGTAATTGTCCCCAGTAGTTCAACAGCTACTTCCTGTTTTCTACATAGCAGCCTGTTTTGGGATCTGCTCTTTGTGTCCTTTACTTTTGTGAAATTTGTAGTTTTTTTCTTGTTAATAGCGGTCCCCAAAGATTATGTTTAATTAGAGAGGGATTTCATTTTTAAAGTATGTGGTGATGCAGTCTCGTGCTGTTTTTTACTTTTTCAAAATTGTTTAAAAAAAACAATTTTTCAGTTTTTTTGTTAACTTTATTTACATTTTTAATTGCAATATCTCCTATTAACACCACAGTTACATCCTGTACGCCATTGACCTTCAATTGGTATATCGGGTGCAACTGTGCCAACTGCTAAACCACACTGACCCTATTGCCACATTCCTGGGAAATCTCCTTCTGGTACAGTCTTGTACCTCCTGTTTGAGATTCGAAAAAGAAAAATGACCAGCTGCAGGGACATCTCTTCCTCTCATCCTCAATGGTCTAGCTGCGGACATAGATATGGTGGTAACTGTATCATGCCCTTGCAGGTGGCTGGACAGGCTCTCACTGCCAGACAGAAAGTCTCTACTCCAGTTCCTACCCCAGCTAATGGGCTTTCTGAGGTCCATTCAGAAAAGGAAGTTTTAGAATTTTCAACATTCTGGTACCTTGGAAGTATACCAGTGTGCA
This sequence comes from Ambystoma mexicanum, assembly GCF_040938575.1. Lineage (NCBI taxonomy): Eukaryota > Metazoa > Chordata > Amphibia > Caudata > Ambystomatidae > Ambystoma > Ambystoma mexicanum. The sequence goes on along the minus strand of NC_090922.1, from coordinate 1,349,787,348 downwards.
TTGTGATGAATCACAGGAATCTGTCACTTCCCCTCAAGGTGGAGCCTTTCCATGTGAGGTTAGGGAGGTGAGCCCGCTCTGCAATAACATCCATAGAGGTAGAGGCAAGCTGGAGCTGACCAGGGGAGACTCCCCCTTTGGGGGCAAGGACTCCCTTTCTGATAAGTAACTCCCTAAGAAACACACCACCAACATACCTCTAAAAACATCCAGTGAAGAAAGGTATAAAGAACATACCAAATCTCTTATTTCCATCAAATGACTCTGCTTATTCCTATAAGGGAAATACTACCTGATACTGAGATGAGTTAAAAGACCTGTGTAGGAATACAGATCATGAAGAAAACAAGAAAACTGAGAAAAAGGACTCTAACATTATGCTGGAAAATGCCCAGGAAAGCCTAATAAAGGAACTAGGCGGAGTTTGGGAGAATGGTGAGAGAAGCCGCGAATTACAAACTTGCTAACTTGTATCGTGAAGGAAAACGACGCGTCCTAGGCCAGAACAAGAGCTAAGTGGTGGCGTGACCGAAGTCGAGCAGAGGTGAGACCAGCAGGTCCATGAACAATGCTGATAAAATTTCATAGAATGGAAGATAAAACAAATGGCAAATCAGAAACCGCAGAGACCGTGTATGAAACAGCAAGAGCTATGTGAGGCTAACCTGACAAGTGCAGAATAAGTCCCAACCTGTCAAAAGTCCTGGTGACGTTGTCCTCGAGCACAAGAGGTAATGGGAAAATGGGAGACTGGTGAGGGAAACTGGAGAGAATCATTACTGGCACGCTCATACCCGTCCCAGTCAAGACAAGATATTTGCGTTAAGTCAGGAGAAAGAGAATCATTACTGGCTCGCTCATGCTAGTCCCAGTCCAGATCCGATATTAATATTGAATGAAGAGAAGGAGAATCATTACGGGCGCACTCATACTCGTCCTAGTCAGGATAAAGCATTAAGATTGAAAGACAGAAAAGAGAATTATTACTGGAATGCTCATACTCGTACCAGTCGAGTTAAGACAATAATTTGGAATGGTGATCCTTACTGGAAGGTTTATAATCCAAAAGATCAAGGAGACAACTCTGAGGTGTTACCGAACAGGAGATACTGTGAGAGGAACAAACCAAGAGAACAAGTTGAAATAGAAAACAAGGGCCAAGGCCAAAGTGAAACCATAGTCTGTGAGGTAGAGATTAAGAACTCAGGAAGTGAAGGGGGTAAGTTCCAACTGTTGGACAAAGTTATCTTATGAAAGGAAAAGGATAACTACATGTGGAGTAAGAGAAGAGAACTACAAGAAGGAGCGAAAGAGTAATCAAAGGAAAGATACGCTTGAAACCTTGAATAACCCAGTAGTGGAACTGTGTGCCTTAATAAAAGTAGTTACCAAGAACTACTTAAAACTACTTTATTGAATGGAACATGGAACATGGTGAATAACCAGCTCACAGGAGTAATTCTCCAAGCTTTTGGTGTTGTAATAGTGGTACGGTTAGAATAAATTAGTTTGGACAGTGGACTGATCCTGATTTGGGCTTACTGACGACTGACGAGCACCTTAGTTTGGTAGGGAAACCCTTAGCGTAGGGAAATATAAGCATGTGTTTCTTTCAGTTAATAAAAGGTACCTGTGAGATGGAAAGTCAGAGGGCCTCATTACGAGAATACCGGCATGGAGGAAGTAGCGGGTCCATGCTCGTTTGACGCTGCTAATAGCGGCTGATTACGAGTGCACGAGAATGGGCGAACCCCCATGCCGGTAATGGCCATACCGCCATGCCGCTAAAGGGCCTCCAACCCCCCGATAGTGCCATCACGGGACCCGCTGATACCGCCTCCGCCAAGGAGCAACCCCTTAATAACGACTCGGTAATAACAACATGCTAATACCGGGCTCGTAATACCAGACCCGGAAGTAACGTCATCGCGTCGGAGCGGGAAATGCGCCGGCGGCCTTCTTTAAAAACACAATCCATTGCAATCCTCCCAAACCACCACTGCTACAGAGGAGAGACCAGGGCCATTGTGTACATCATGTCCAAGACAACCTGTAAAACCACCACCCGCCTGTGCAAGAAGCGCTTCTCAGATGAGGAATTGAATATGTTGGCAGATACCCTTGCTGCCCATGCTGATGAGGTATTCACGAATAACCTCAAAAGGGAGGTGCAGCTGAGGAAGAAGAAACTTTGGGAGGAGGTAGCACGCAAGGTTTCTGCAGTAGGCACCACCCCCAGACAGTCAAAGGGCCTCATTACATGGTAGGCGGTAACCATGGCGCTATTAGCGCCATGGTTGCCGCCGGTATTTTACCGTGTCCGCCTTGGTGGATGGCAGAATTACCGCCCTACTCCAAGGTGAGCGGGGGCGGTAATTCCCCATTCATCAAGGCACTTCCCCATTCCCATTTTTGCCCCATAGGGCTCAATGGGAATGGGGAAGGCGCTAATTACGGTACCGCAAATTGCGGTACGGTAATTAGCACCAAGGTCCCTTAGCAGGCCCGTTCCTTAACGGCTGGTTTTACCAGCCGTTAAGGTCGGGTCCCGCAAAGGGACCTTGTAGTAAGGCGGTAAGGGTTTACCGGTACCGGTGCCCTTACCGGTCCCGGTAAACCCTTACCGCCTACCGTGTAATGAGGCCCAAAGACTGCAAAAAAAGATGGGACGACCTCCGTCTCAGGGTCCAGAACATCCTGTCCAGCAATCGGGGTGAGGCCATGGCCACGGGGGGGGGTGCGCACTCACCGTTGAACCTCATGCACTGGGAGGAAACCTGCAGCACAACCATCCAGATGGCGTCGATAGAGAGCTTCGGGGAAATGGAGAAGGGTGCCGCGACATCTGGAGAAGGAGGTGAGTGACCGTGCAAACCTCTGCAAACCCCAGTAGGCCAAACCATGACGTAGCACAACTGATGTGAAAGTGAGCCAAGCCAAGGCAATGCATGACCCATCGTACACACATTTACAGATCCATGTCCAGATGGAGGCCCAAACCCTGCCACACTGAAATGCATGCTGTGTGCCAATCCCATAACCAACAGACACCCAACACACAGGGACCATTTGCATGTAACACATAACACAAAGCCCAATACAATGGCTTACCAACTGGTACGCATCAGTGCCGAATGGAGATTCCATGGCTAATGCCAATATGCCCCCCCCCTTTGAAACTACCCTGTGTGATACACCTATAAGATTGCAATGCATGAGAAATTAAATACTGTACAGCACCATCTCATGCTTCTTGCATGTAACACCATCACTGATGCCCTGCATCTCTTCCTCCCCCACAGGCACTGATGAAGAAGGTGGGAGTCAGGACCCTGCCACAAGGCTAACTACGTCCAGGGCCAGACCCCCGGGCACTAGCCAATCTACCTCCGAGGCAGCACCGCGGCCCACAGTCCAATCCAGGGCAAGTGCACGGTCCATGCAGGCACAGGAGGACACCACAGCAGCGGACGTGACTGCTACCACTGAGCTGCCAACTACAGCTGAAGAGGAGGCTGATGGCACCCAGTCCGCTGCCACCAGCTCAGTGGGTGTGGCAGCAGCCACAGCCCCACTCAGTGACGTTGATGTAGGAGCGGTGGAGTATGTGGACCTAGATGGAACAATCCATGTGGAATGTCCACACACCCCAAGCCCCCGTCCACCCCCCAACAAGCCACTCAGGGCACACTCTCCAGCCCCATGCTGGATTCTGCAGTTCCACTGCACAGTTCCGACCTCAGTACCACCCCAGAGGCCAGCCCTGCAATGGCACACCCAGTCCCAGCACCCTCAACCTCTGCTGCTCCCACTAACTTGGAGGCACGGCTGTCAAGGGTGGAGACAAGGCAGGACTCCATGATTGACCTTGTGCGCCAATATGTGGCTGATGGCGAGTAGACACGGCGAGAGATCCGTCAGGCCATTGCTGGAATCACTGCCGCCATTAATGCCTGTGCAGTCATGATCCGTGACAGTTTGGGGGCCGTCACGCAGGTCCTGAGCAGCATGCTACAACACATGCAGCGCCAACAACCTGCGCCGGCCGTGCCAATCCCAACTGCATTCACCCCATCCTCCACACCTGCATCCTCCGCACCCTCCAGCCCTGTGCGGATGACAAGGTGGAGCGCAAGGCAGACCGAAATGCTGCCACCGGACACAAAAAAGCCCGCAAATAGTGTGGGATGGCAATGGGTGAGGGGGGAGGTGGTGTTGGTGGTGTATAGGGGATTAGGGGGTGTTCATTGGGGGGTATGGGGTGTTCATTGGGGGTATGGGGTGTTCATTGGGGGTTATGGGGTGTTCATTGGGGGGTATGGGGCGTTTGGGTGTTTTGGGGGAGGGGGTATGGCATGTGAGTGGTGGAGGGAGGAAGCACTTTTCTGTAATTTTCATGAATACACCCGTTGTGTGAAAATGTTACTCACCAACCAGGATGAGGATAAGGAGGTGACCAGGACCGGTATTCGCAGGGTTTGATTGAAGAGCTCGGAAGGGGCCTCCAACCGAGCCTCCTCTCTGTGAGGGAATAGATCTTTAAAATGATATGACCCCCTACTGATTAAAACAGTACAAGAGCCCGATCACCCAAAAGAGCGGGGAGAACACACCGCCACGGTTTACCAGCTGTAAAAATAAAGAAGAAGAGATGAGTTCTATAATTGCAGACCGGGAATGGATTATTTCTACCTCAAGACAATATCCCTGTCAAGACTATTCAAGGAACTATGACAATGGGTTGGAATAGGAAAGAAACACTCCTTACCACTAGTAGTGTTGGGATCAATCCAAGGTGAAACAAACGGCAGTATAAAATAATAAATGGGAATGTTAGTGAGGGTTCTAACCCGAACGGCACGAGGAGCGCACTAGTTCCGGGTTGGTGCACACTCTGCGCAGCGTTCCCCTGTGCACTTGTTGAAGAAAGGTAAACACAATTCCCAATGTTCAATAGATCAGACTTGATAGACATGTCAATGAATCCCAGACGGTAATCCTGTTAGATGTGCTGTTCGGGGCTAGGAGCAAGACTTGAAAGGGTCCTGTTAACGTGCGGGCAGCAGAAGTACAGAATCGATTTGGCAAGGCAGTCCGTGAAAACAAGAAATAGGTCCTGGTACACTAACCTGGCAGTAAAGTACAAAGCAGCAGACAAGACGGTCCGTTAGGCAGGCAAAGGTCAAGAATTCCAGATTTTCAAGAAAGGACGAAGACGAAACTTCAAAGGCGTCAGCAACTTCAATCAGAAGCAGCGAGCTGAATGAAAAGACTGCATTTATCCAAAAGAGAAAGCAAAAACGTCAGAGCATGATGATTGGAGGCGCAGAGCACATGATAGTGCAGTGGAGCATCATGGTACTCGTAGTTTGTTCAATCCCTGTCGCAATCTCCATTGTGAAAGGAACGGGGGAATGAAGCGCTGCATACCATAAGGAAGGAAAACATGTTTGTGCGTACCTTTTAAAGAACAAGCCCGTCTTCTGGAGTGATGTGCACGGCGGGGTGTAACAGTATCCACCCCCAAAAACGGCGCCAACCCCCTACGGGCATGGAAACGGCGCAAAAGGGCAGGCGCATGTATATTGCACAAAGGCTCCCAAGACCGGTCCTCGGGACCATAGCCCTTCCAATCAACAAGGTAGAAGGGATGACCCCTGCGCAGACGATAATCCAGTATGCCAGCCACTTCATATTCCAGGTCACCATCCACGTGCACTGGAGAAGGACGAGCCGGCAGCCTGGTGGAGGCAATACATGGTTTCAGCAGACTCACATGAAACACGGGATGCACTTTCCACGAAGAAGGCAAAGAAAGACGCACCACTGCCGGGTTGATCACGGCCGTCACCGAATAGGGACCCACAAATTTTGGAAGGAGCGCACGTTTGCCAGGTATGTTCAGATTGCGCGTGGAGAGCCATACCTTCATGCCTACCGTATAATCGGGTGCAGGGATCCGATGCTTATCGGCATAGAATTTGGCCCGTCTCGGAGCCTTCAATAGGTGTCCATGAACTGAGTCATGCACCGTCTGCATGTTCCGGACGCAATCCAGAGCTGCCGGGTTATCAATTGGAAGAGCCGGATCCAGAGGCAAGGAACGAGGGTGTTGCCCGTATAAAGCAAAGAAGGGAGAAACACCAGAAGAGGAGTGTAAGGAATTGTTGTATGCGAATTCAGCCGGTGGGAGCATCACCAACCAATCTGACTGGAACTGAAGACAGAGACACCTGAGATACGGTTCCATGGTGGCGTTAACCCTCTCTGTCTGGCCATCCGTTTGTGGATGAAAGGGCGAACTGAAACGGTCCTCGATCTGAAGCGACGCCGTTAAGGCTCTCCAGAAGCGTGACTTAAATTGGGACCCACGGTCTGAAACGATGATAGAGGGAAGGCCAAAGAACCTAAAAACGTTCTTAAGAAAGAGGGACGCCAATGCTGGGGCAGACGGGAGACCGATACAGGGAACAAATAAGGCCAGTTTCGTGAAAAAATCGACCACAACCCAGATGGTGTTAAAGCCGTTCACAGGAGGTAAGTCCACTACAAAGTCCATGGATACCATATACCACGGCTTATGTGGCACAGGGAGCGGTTGTAGGAGGCCCATGGGCTTGGACCGAGTAGTTTTGCATTGGGAGCAGACTGAACAGGAGGCAAGGTAGTCAATGACATCTTTAGACATCGAGGGCCACCAAGCCCAACGGCGAATAGCCGCCAAAGTCTTCTGTTGACCGGGATAAGCTGCTGAAATCGAGTCGTGTGACCAGGTAAAAGCACAAAGACGTGCTTCTCCGGGAGGTAAGTATAGCCGACCCTGGATGTAAGGCAACCCCTGAACAATGTCAAGATTGAGGTCGAGGCATTCCTTTGCATGAGTGGCAACCCATTCCGTAACTATGGAACGCAAAGACGGATGTGGGGTGCATCCGCAGACCACCCTGCAGGGTAAAACCAAAGGTCGGTCAAGAATGGTACTCTGAGGATCTTGAGGCAGGCGAGACAAGGCGTCAGCACATGTATTCAGACGTGCCGGACGATAGGTGATAGTGAAGTTGAACTGTGAAAAGAAGAGGTGCCAGCGGGCCTGACGAGCAGTGAGACACTTCATAGATTTGAAAGCCAACAGACTGCGATGATCTGAGAAAACCGTAACAGGATGCTGTGCACCCAGCAAATGATGTCTCCATTCTGAAAAAGCCTCCTTGATGGCCAACAATTCCCTTTCCGTAATGGGGTAATTCTTCTCATAGGGAGTGAGTTTCCTAGAGAAATAAGCTATAGGGTGTATTTCACCAGAATCAGGACAACGCTGAGATAAGACGGCCCCAACAGCGGATCCCGAAGCATCCGCTTCCACCAAGTATGGTAACAGTGGATTAGGGTGCTGTAGTACTGGGGCAGAGGAGAAGGCCTCTTTTAGAGCATTAAAGGCCTCTTGTGCCTCAGGAGTCCAACGGAAGGGTTGCTTGGAACTAGTCAATGCTGTCAAAGGAGCTGAGATGGAGGAGAAGGAGTGTATGAAACGTCTATAGAAATTTGAGAAGCCCAAGAACGACTGAAGTGTTTTGACTGAGGTGGGAATAGGCTATTCTAAGACTGCCTTAACTTTCGAACGGCTCATTCTGATACCCTGATTAGTGAGATCATAACCAAGGAATTCGACCTCAATGGTATTGAAGACACATTTCTCGGCTTTAATGAATAAATGTTTCTCTCGCAATCTCTGCAGAACAAAAAGCACATGTTCCTTATGTGCCTGCCTAGATGAAGAGTATATAAGGATATCATCCAGGTAGACTACTACGAACTGGTCCAAACAGTCACGGAAGATATCGTTCATAAAGGCCTGAAACGTGGCCGGAGCATTGCATAGCCCAAAGGGCATGACAAGATACTCAAATAATCCGTACCGGGTTTTGAACGCCGTCTTCCATTCGTCCCCCTTGCGTATACGTACAAGATTGTACGCTCCCCTCAGATCCAGTTTGGTAAATATAACAGAAGTACCTAATTGATCCAGAAGAACAGAGATTAACGGAAGAGGGTACTGGTTTTTTACTGTGACCGAATTTAAGGCCCTATAGTCAATGCAAGGGCAAAGATCACCCTCCTTCTTAGGAACGAAGAAGAGCGGAGAGGCTGCAGGGGACCTGGACGGCCTGATGAACCTGTTGCTCAAGGCTTTCTCAATATAGTCTTTTAATATCTTATCCTCTGGTAACGTAAGGGAGTACACTCTGCCAGTTGGAATTTTGGCCCCAGGTGTTAAATCAATAGGACAATCGTATGGACGATGTGGTGGTAAGTGGTCGGCTCCACCCTTGTCAAAGACATCACGGTAGGCCTGATATTCCAATGGAATAGTTATATCGGGAGCAGTGGTAACAGCCCCGATAAGGGCTGTGGAGGCGACTAATGCCTGACAGGAAGAATCGGGTGACACATTAGTGCTTAGAAAGCATTGTTCATTGCAGAGCAGGGATGGAAACTGAACGACCCCCTTAGCCCAGTCAATGGCAGGGTTATGTTGTTGAAGCCAGGGAACCCCTAAAATGACCCGGAACTGGGGGGCCTTGATCAAGTCGAATGTTATGTTCTCGGTATGTCCTTCTTTGGTTTGCATTCGAACCAGAGAAGTGTTTTGGGTGACCAACCCAGATACCAACGAGGTACCGTCCACTGCATGAACGGTTTCTGGACGTACCTTAGACACCATAGGCACATTATGAGAACTAGCATAGTCATAGTCCATGTAGTTCCCTGTGGCGTCGGAGTCAATAATGGCTAAAGAAGAAAAAGAGATGTCAGGAGTCGCTGTAAAGACCACAGGTAAGCTAACAGGGGCAGAGGTGACCCCGTGTGAGTCCAAAGAATGTACCCCCGGCGTAGGGACTCTTACTAGCGCCGGGTTTTGGCATTTCCCGCCTTCCCAACAGGTTTCTTTGGACAGTCCTTAAGTAGATGGTCCGCCGAACCGCACTATATACAAAGATTGTTAGATCTGCGGTGTTCCCTTTGGGCTGGAGTAAGGGGTCCACGTATAGTCCCCACTTGCATGGGTTCAGGGGCGGACAAGGAAGAACTGGCGGTTTCCAGCAGTGGAGGGGTCAAACCTGCTGGTTTGCGTTCCCCTTTTCTTTCTGCTCTTCGGGCGTCGATCTGCAAAACCAAATCCAGGAGTTCACCAAAAGCCGTGGGAACTGTAGGTACGGTTGCTAATACATCTTTTAATTCCTCTGATAGCCCTTTGTAAAAGACTGCCGATTTTTTCTCTTCTGGCCAGTCCATTTCGGCTGCCAGTTGATTAAACCTAGTAAGATAGGTAAACAGAGAAGATGTCACTTGGCGTAAGTTCAGGAACTCAAGGTCCGTAGCCTGGGATTTGTAACGAGTGTCAAAAACCCGGTTCATAGCTGCGATGAGGGCATCGCAGTCATATAGCAGGTAGCTGTTTGACTCGAGTAGAGGGTTAGCCCAGGCTGCAGCGGTTCCACCAAAATTGGAAAGGATAAAGGCAGCTTTTGTCGTTGAATTAGGGAAGGCCGTAGGGCGACAAAGAAAGTGCAGCTTGCACTGATTAATAAAGGTCCTATAATTTTTTGGGTCTCCAAGAAATCTCTCAGGAGGAGCTAACGGGAATTGGGAAGCCACCAGTACTGGGGCCGCAGCAAACCCCGATGTTGAGGGATTAGAGACCCCTGAAGTCGATGCAGAAGAGTTTGAGAAGTTTATCCCCAAAACCTGCGGCTGCAGAAATCTTTGTAGATTATCAATCCTGTGACTCAGAGCATCATGAGCTACTGAAATCTTAGCCCGGAGTTCTGCCACCAGACGTACCATGGCGGCTAAGCGGTCCTCTCCTTCCATATTAATAAGGCTTCTGATTCTGTTACTCACCAACCAGGATGAGGATAAGGAGGTGACCAGGACCGGTATTCGCAGGGTTTGATTGAAGAGCTCGGATGGGGCCTCCAACCGAGCCTCCTCTCTGTGAGGGAATAGATCTTTAAAATGATATGACCCCCTACTGATTAAAACAGTACAAGAGCCGGATCACCCAAAAGAGCGGGGAGAGCACACCGCCACGGTTTACCAGCTGTAAAAATAAAGAAGAAGAGATGAGTTCTATAATTGCAGACCGGGGATGGATTATTTCTACCTCAAGACAATATCCCTGTCAAGACTATTCAAGGAACTATGACAATGGGTTGGAATAGGAAAGAAACACTCCTTACCACTAGTAGTGTTGGGATCAATCCAAGGTGAAACAAACGGCAGTATAAAATAATAAATGGGAATGTTAGTGAGGGTTCTAACCCGAACGGCACGAGGAGCGCACTAGTTCCGGGTTGGTGCACACTCTGCGCAGCGTCCCCCTGTGCACTTGTTGAAGAAAGGTAAACACAATTCCCAATGTCCAATAGATCAGACTTGATAGAAATGTCAATGAATCCCAGACGGTAATCCTGTTAGATGTGCTGTTCGGGGCTAGGAGCAAGACTTGAAAGGGTCCTGTTAACGTGCGGGCAGCAGAAGTAAAAAATCGATTTGGCAAGGCAGTCCGTGAAAACAAGAAATAGGTCCTGGTACACTAACATGGCAGTAAAGTACAAAGCAGCAGACAAGACGGTCCGTTAGGTAGGCAAAGGTCAAGAATTCCAGATCTTCAAGAAAGGACGAAGACGAAACTTCAAAGGCGTCAGCAACTTCAATCAGAAGCAGCGAGCTGAATGAAAAGACTGCATTTATCCGAAAGAGAAAGCAAAAACGTCAGAGCATGATGATTGGAGGCGCAGAGCACATGATAGTGCAGTGGAGCATCATGGTACTCGTAGTTTGTTCAATCCCTGCCGCAATCTCCATTGTGAAAGGAACGGGGGAATGAAGCGCCGCATACCATAAGGAAGGAAAACATGTTTGTGCGTACCTTTTAAAGAACAAGCCCGTCTTCTAGAGTGATGTGCACGGCGGGGTGTAACAGAAAAATCATTTAATGCCTGGACCTTGTTCATTTTGTGTGTGTTCATTCTATTCATGACAGTGCACAGTGCCCAACTCCCCACATACCCTGTGTGCATGTCCAAATGGACCCAGTGTTAAGACGAATTTCTGAACTCTGTCCTGGTGGCGCAGAAGTTCAGAAGGCCAACCTAATTACTTGGAACAGGGTAACCTCTGGACAAGCCAGACCAATCAGGGTAGCTATCGCGGCGGTCAAGACTAGGTCTCAAGAGGGGTGAGGGTGACTGAAAGCCCGCAATGAGCACACAAAGCAAGGACACTTACAAACTACTCCAAACGGGTGCTATATTAAAAATATATACACATTTATTCCAAGGCCTTTAAAACAATGACCGTAGCGAGAAATCACAATACAACTCTAGTAAACCAACACATACCATACCAATACAATATATATACAAATACAAACAAGTCTCAAGTGTTAGATGCACGAAATGTGTAGTCCACCTAAAAGGGAAGGAAAACAGGCAGTGCGAAATAATGCTTAGACCCAGTCCACCTTCAGAGGCACCTAACTAAAAGGAAGTCCGAGCCCTACAAAGAGTGGAGCCTTGTGCTCAAAAGTACCTGCACACGCTGGTGCCAACGGGCAAAAGGGGAGTCTCTTCGAGGGAAATCAGGCAGTTCAGTTTAGTGCACAAATGAAGAAGAACAGAGTTCCGCGACTCAAGCGCAGCCTCCACTGTGGGCAGAAGCAGAGCGCGAGTACGGAAAGGCGTGCTGTTTTGACACAGCGGGGAAAAGCTATGGGCTCCTGCAGGAGGGCGACCAGTTCCTAGCTATGCTACTCACCGGTCCCCGATGCAAGCAGACCCAGGCTTCTCCGCGTCAGTTTCAGTCGCTGGCAGGTTCAGAAGAGCAGGGGACGTCTTGTCGTCGTGTTGCTTCTGCAGCAGCAGAGTTGAGTAAAAGACGTCCCAAACAAAGGAACCCGCACAGTTTGTTACCACAGCAGGGCAACGAGCGGCCGTGTGTATCTGAGCCAAATGTACACTACTCACTTCAGACCTGGGAACGCCAAGTGTACGAATCGTGTGAGAGTGACAAGGACTCGAAATACTACACAACCTGGTGGTGGTTACAGAGCAAGACTCCTGTGTAGGCTGGTCAGTCTGCTGGATGGCCCAGAGACGCTTCCAAAGGCTTACTAGCAGGAGATGGTGAAGATGCCGAGAATAGCTGTCCCCGCTATTCCAAGGGTCGAAGTACCAGTACAGGCCTTCTGGTACGATCAAAGGTGAAAAGGGTTTCACAAGGCGACAGCAGTGCAGAGGAGCAGTCCTTCAGCGGGTCACCAGCGATTCCTCGGTTCAGCCTCTTGGTTGCAGAATACTTGGCTCCTGTATTCCTTTGTTCGTGAGAACTCAGGAGATCGACATGGTAGTGGTGTTTCCAGCCCCCTCTTATCCACGGTTCCCTTCGCGCCAAAATGGAGGGGACCCAATAGGAGATCCGCTCATCAACATTCACACCATTCGTGGACCTATCACGGACCACGGTGGTCCCAGGCATTCACACCACCCTAGACTCTCTGGCACCCAGGATGTGTATTGGGACCAGACATCCCAGCCCACATCCTGGAGGCACACACCAGACATGTAGAAGCCCACGAAAGCATCTGTGTTTCGCGGGAAAGTACATGCCCAAATAAGGAAGGCCCCGGGTCGGCTCGACCTGGGGAAGGTGAAGGGAGCAAGACGGTCAGCGGACAGGACAAAGGAGCCTCGTGGTCTGGCCATTTTGGGAGCCAAGCCACCATTTTGGGTTAAGCGCGAGAAACGCGCATAAAACGCCAAAAGGAGCTCAAAACACAAGAAACGATCGCTGCCACCATTCCCGTCCGTGAATCACTTGCACCGATAAGTTACAATCCTAAAAGAGTATCTAGGGCCTGTAGAATGCTAGAGATCCAAGAGAGCAGTAACTTAGTTTACAGTGCCCTCTTGTGTCATGTTGCACGAAAGCCGCAACATGATAAAAGAAACTACGGAAAACAGCGTTTCCCGGTACTGACTGTCTTAAGGGCATGTCAGTTTACCTGTAAGAATGGAGCGAAAGCCCAGAGGAGTGCGGCAGAAGGCTGCACTTCTCTGGCAAAGTCGAGAACAAGGTGAAAAACAACAGCAAAAAGTTTAGGGGTTGCCACATGGAAGGAAAATTACCTACAATTACGAAATCTTTCCTAACACCCAGTGCTCAGTGTAGCACTGATACATATCCATCACCGTCCCTGTGGTTCAGAAGTATTCGTTAATCAGTGATTGGCATACAGCACAGCCATCTTGTGCATCGCGTACTGGCAGGGGTGCTGCATCTCCTCCATCATCATCCTCATCCTCACCCGGTGCATGCATGTCAATGTCAGGTGGCAGTGGTACATTTCCCCCGGATGCACATGTTGTGCAGCATGACACAGGCCATGGTGATCTTTGCCACCTTCTCAGGGCCATAAAGGAGGGCTCCACCAGACGTGCTTAGGCAGCGGAACCGTGCTTTCAACAGGCCAAAGGTCTGCTCAATCACAACATGGGTACGGGTATGAACCCGATTGTACTCCTCTCTCCGTGCCTGTTATGTGGGTTCCGCACAGGGGTAAGTAGCCACGGCTTCAAGGGATAGCCTCCATCACCTGCATGGGAGCACAAAGAGGTATGTGTGAGTCATTCTGAGCTGCCACCTTTAGGATTCACGACCATGGCCGCAGCTATTTGGTGTTGACAGGCACGTGTCCCTGTACGTATGCACACAGATTAATTGAATGCATTGTGTACTGGAATATGGTCTGCTAGTGTGGATTGCGTTGTACAGATGATGCAGGGTGTTCACTTGCATGCTGATGCGGATGTACTGTGGCTGCGGAACAATGTCTTGCCTCCCATAATTGTATGCTACTCTGTGCCTAATCACACTAGCAACATTGGCACAGTTGTAATCACGTTTAGTCATGCATCGCTTGACATACCCGTGGTGGCCTGCTTGTGCGTCTTGCATGCTGTCATTGATGTACGGCATTGGTCTTATGTGTGGCATTGACGTGTCATGTTCGGGTTGGGAGGTTCAGGTCAGAAGTGTTTAGCTCTGAGTGCATTGTCCACTCACCGCCCATTCCCACCCAGGTGGAGTATGCATCTGCCCCACCCCATTCCCACCCAGGTGGATTATGCATCCCCCACCTGACAACCCCGATGCACTGCCATGGGCCAGTCAGGCAACTCACCAAGCAGCCAGGTACGTCGTCCAGCATGTCGCTCCCTGTGGCGGGGTAGCGTGGAGTTACGCAGCACCATGGCATCATGTGTAGATCCGGGATATCAGGAGCAACAATGTGTGATGATCTTGCTGGAGTCACATACCATCTGCACATTGATGGAGTGGTATTGTCTGCGATTGCGGTACACCGCCTCTGTTGCATGAAGGACGACCAATTCTACATGGGTGCAGTCGAGGGCACCAACGCAATTGGGCATGCCTGCCAGTGCATGGAAGCCTACTTTAGTGTCGGCAGGCTCCTGGGCAGTCCGTGGTAGGGATATATGGGTGCTAGCGTGCTTCAGGATGGCATCCAGCACTTGGATCAGCATGCGCGAAAAGAGGGGTTGTAATATGGCATCTAGCCGGCCCACTGTTTGCTGGTAGGTGCCTGTGGCCAGGAAGTGGAGCACAGACACCAACTTTAGTAGCGGGCGGATGGCAGTGCATATTTCTATGAGGCTGACGATGTAGTCGTGTATCATGCCCACTATGGTGGTGATGGTGTCCCGGTCCAACCGGTACAGGGTGTGGATCTGCTCTGGGGTTAGATTGAATGGACTGGGTCTGATGCAAGGGTTTGGTGGCTGCCTACGTGGTACCACTGGCTGCACTGGTGGAACTTGCTGGGCGTGTCTCACCCTCCTTCTCCTCCTGCGTCTCCTCTGTGCTGCCTGTTGTTGTAGCTGTAGTTGCTGTTGTTGCTGTAGTTGTAGCAGTACAGGCATGTCCTCCAGCCCCATGATTGCAGCAGCTAGTGGTATCATTTTGGTGTGGGAAGGTGTGTGGAGTGTGGGTGTACTCCTTTTGTACTGGGACAGGCTCCATTGACTCCACCTGTGGTGATTGTGTGCACCTGTGGCAGTTGCCTACACTGCAGTTTGCTATTTACGGGTGGTCTGCGATACCTGTGTTGTCTCTGTCGTGCAGGCCCTAATTACCGCCTTCGGGATGCCGGTGAGTGCCCGCGTAACTTGTGATGTCCACCTATTAGCGGCATCTCGGTATTTCCGGCGAGAAGAGGCGCGTGTCCGTGCGCATGCCGGTATGAAGGGGCACGGTACGGGCGGTGGCGCTATTGGCGGGTTGTCGGGTCGTAATGGCCCGCACCCATTAACGATGCCGGTAATACCATTCCGCCTTCCTATTTTCATTACCTCCATGCTTGTAATGAGGCCCAGAGTCTGTGTCCTTCTTCTGGCCCACCACAGCATGCAGTGACAACCCAACATTTGTCCGGTACTGGCCTCCCGTTTCCTACCAGGTAAGGTTATTATGGTAGCAGAGAAGGATCATATGAGAGTGGATCAGCTCTTTACAGGTCTGACTTGCCTTCCAGGCAGGCCAGGCTGTGGCCAAATCCCCCCAAAAAGCTTTCGGCATACCAGAGACCCATTAGTTGGAAGTAGAACACACTCACTTTATAAACCTGGTGCTGCAATACTAGCACTCTTTGTGCACTTTCACTTTTAAAAGCTCAAAAAGCTACTTTTGGCTTACTGCACAAAAACCCAGACTCATTTAAAAGTGGAAAAGGTCGCTTTAATGTGACAGGCCAAAGCTTACAATTCAAAATGCTTAACTGGCTCCATGGCCTAACAAACTAAATAAATATCACAACAAACAATTAAATAATTAAACATTCTCCTTTTTCATTTTCATCTTCCCAACAATTAAATAATCTGAACCCCTGACAGAAACCCTCACTCAAGATCTTCGCCCCTTCTCTGTCCGGATAAAATTGCAACCATTTTTCGAGCACCCTTACTTTAATTGGAGTAAAAGCTTTTTCCCACAAACCCTCTACCTGTCCCCCTCCCTCTCCCCCTGTCCCCCTGTTGGAAACACTGCGTGAGAGGGTGTTTTCCACCACACTTGCTACACTCGTGCCTGAACCTACACAGGGTCCTTGCGCAGCCGTCCTTATTATACCCCCAGCACACTGCTGATGACTGCCCCGTACCTCCTCCCCCCGCCCCATCGTGGGCGGGGCGACCAAGAAAGGGCCGGAAAGGTACGGGCAGCCCGCTCGCCGTGTGCAGCGTCGGGGCAGGCCTCGTTGGAGCCATCCATTGCAACCAAAGATCCATGTCTATCTCCCCCCAGACCACCTGACTGTCCTCCGCCAATCTCGCTCTGAATTCCTCATCATACCTTACCCATGCAAAACCCCCAAAACTCGTGAAAGCCTTCCTGATAACATCCATATATTTGAGCAGAGCCACGCAACGCTCTGGAAATTTTTCACAATAAACGCTGGCATAAATGATAAATGCCGGCGTCCAATTCTCAATAGTCACCGGGACCCTTGGGCGAGACGCCAGTTCCCTTTCTTCTTCTTTAGACCCCTCTTTTGCTCTCACTTCCCTATGCAGCAATTTGAACACATCTACAAATTCCCCTGCCTGAATCTTCTCCCTTGTCGTTGCCATCAAGTGTGCCCCCAATGGTTTTGTTATCCCCATGTACGGCAATTTTTTCTCATTTCTTTTCACTTCATTCTCTTTTTTATTTCCAGCTTGCACTTCAAGCACTAATGGCTCCATCGCCTTGTCCGTTTGGACCTCCACTGCGCACATGCTCTTTTCAACCCCCAAGGCTCCAATGGCATGTACACCAGCTTCTTTTCTTACCCCATGCAAATTCGTCCCTTCATTCCCCGTCACCCTTCTCGTGTCCCCTCTCTGCCATGCAGATGACCATTCCCGTTCCTGCTCACCTCTTTCCACGCTTGCCGTCTGTGGTCTGGCGTCCACCCCGATGCTCCTCATCTCCTTTCTTAGGCTCCTACTTCGGGGACAAAACATGTCAACAGACTCACCCAACCAATAATTTCCCCGACCCCTTAACCCCCTACCCCTTTGCCTTTCCATATCCCATATCAAACTTCTTTTCTCCTCCCCCCTTTCCCTTGCCGATCTATAACCTTCTACCTCCCATTGCCCCACATATTCCTCCAATCCAACTTCATCATCCCTTATATACCACTGCTGATGCGAGCTCATGCTCGAGTTGAGGCGATCTTCTTCTTACGAGCCCGGGGCGTACGCCCCGTCACTCCTTTGACGTCTTCTTGGCGGGGCGTACAAAAAATCCCTTCACCCCAACGCGCACTACCCGGGCCCGTAGCTCCACGTACGAACACCCACCCTCCAAAACCAAAGAGAAACCGGCTACACGTGAATCCGCCTAATCCCCGTCCATAAATCACTCCCAGATGCCTCGACACAAATGCCGTGACCCACAAAGAAACTCTTCACCCGACCCCGGAAACGCAGGGAGTGGCACCTGAAAAAACAGTAAGAGGGGGTACCTTATCTACGGTACCCCGGCTAATGCAATAAACAAATACACTCAAACAATGTACTAACTAACTACTAATAACCTCCCCCAGAACCTAACTCTATCCCTCTCACCTAACGCTATTCTGCCAAACGAAGGCCCCGCTAACTCAGGGAAGGCTCGGGAGCAGGCGACAGGACTGAACGACAATCTTCAAGCCTAACCGCCGCCTGGCTCCCGAACCTTCCCTGAACCCCTTAAATACCCCGGGAGGCGCTCTGCCTCCAACGGCCACTCGCTGGCCGTGTGCAGCGCCAAAAACTCCCCGGGGGGAAACGCTTCGCGTTCCCCCCGGGGCTCCCCTTCTACTCATGGTTCTGATTTGCAAAATTACATTTCTGATACCAGGGAATATGCATTGGCATGGGAGTATGTTTCTTTAGAAAAAAAGATGCAACATGAACAAAGATGTGTGTCCAAGAAGCAGCCCCGCCTACCTTCTTTCGAGTCAGTTTCAGCTCTGTTACCAGATTTGGAGCAGTGCATTGCAGGTTATGCCCACATTGCCTGCTCAAGAGTGTTGACGTGTCCTGAACATTCTGGTTGTCATTCCTAATATGTGACTGGATTTCTTTCTGTTTCCGGAATTTCCATCAGGTTTTTTTCCTAACCTGGAGAACTCGCCTCCTTGTCCATCACTACCAAATGTGTGTACCTCACGGAAGGCCTGTGATTTTAAGAATTAATCAGCTGCATGGATTTTCAATACCAACGCACGCTCTCTTTACACCCTACTGACAATGGCATTACATTCTAGCTCAGATCAGGAGGACAGGAACTCAGGGACAGAATCTGAACATCTACTGGACATTTTGTTCTCCTGAAAGATTTCGTGACTCGCTGGTTGGGAAGCTTTGGTAAGTGACCATGGAGCTCCACTTCAGCCTCAAGACTATTCTTTCTATGATTTTCTTTCCAAAAAATAAATTTGACTATGACTTCATTCCATGTGAGGTCTGTTCTTAATGGCACTTTTTTCAGGAGAGGACGAGCAGTCTGTCTCTCAAGACCGTTTTTTTGCATGTGTATTTTATTAAGCTTCTTTAGCTCTTGACGTCTTAGCGCTTTACAGAGTCGTCAAAAAGGTATGATACATTCACATCAAAGGAGTATGAGTTAATTAGATAGAAGATAAAGTTTTAAACGAGATTCGAAAAGAGAAAAGAGGAAATAGATTGTAACGACAGTGTGAGAAGACGCCAGTACTTAGGAGCTAGGAGTGAAAAGGAGCACAAACGAGAAGAAGCACAGGGGCAAGGGGGAGTGAGCGGCAAGGAGTGGATAAAAGAAAAAGGGACTGTGATCAGAGGGCCCAAGGTGGAGAGTAAAAATAAATCAGAGAAGACAGATAGGGAGGGGCTAAACCATAAATACACTTGAAAACAAGGCAGAGTAAATTTAAATGCAGACGAGATTCAAAAGGTAACCAATGCAGATAAAATAAGGCAGCAGTGATGGAATCACAAGGGGCGAGGCTACATAGGCTGCAAACTGTAGTGTGGTAGATGGAGCAAAGAGGGGCAAGTTGATCAGCGGGGAGACTAAGAAGGAGAGAAGAGCAATGCAAAAGGAGGGAAAAAAACTAAAGAAGAACTAAGTAGCGGAGCAGCTTTGAAAGTGAGAAATCGACAAGACTTGCACATATTAAAAAGATGTAAGCGACAATAATGGGAGATAGTCAATATGTGAGTGGCGAAAGAGAAAAAGAAGAATCAAAAATGGCACCGAGCTGAAAAATAGATGGGAATAATAAAAACGGGGAAAGGATAAGGAAGGGGTGGGGGAATAGTGGAAGCAGGAAAGAAAAGGACCTCAGTCTTAGAGGGATTGAGGTGGAGATAGGGGTGTAACATCCAGGTCTGAATAGACAGCAAACAAGTGGTGAAGGAAGAGTACATAGAGTCTGAGAGCAGGGGGTCGCCAAGTGTCACTACTGTGACGCCTGAGGTCTTCCATGCTAACCTGTGGTCTCCCTTGGTAGCCCTAAAAAACGTTTTTAAAAAAACGATTTTTAAAATATTTTTTTTAATTGAAGTGCCTGGCCTGTGGCCTACGCCCTGTGGCTTTTTGTTTTTGCAGTGGCTGGAATTCTTGTTCGGGCCTCTTAAAAAAACGGGGTTCCACAAGTGTAACACTTTGAGCAGTGACCCTAAATAAGAAAGAATGGAAATAAGAAATAATTTGTCTTTCTGGAATTCTATACAATAATTGCTAGATACATTAAAGGTTGATTTCAGGCACTCTTCGGGGGGTGAGTCGCTGATTTAGTCTGTTCAAAAACACCTCAAATTCACAGACAAAAACTTCTAAAAAGCTTTTAGAGTCGAATAAGCATCCATTTCGGACTCAGCCTTTCATCCTTCTGAGGTTGATAAATGAGTACCAACACAGTTTTGGTGTATATTTGTTCTATATAAAGCGCTTAAGTGTAAGTGCTATATAATAACACATCAATATCATTTGACTTTGAATGTCTGCTTGAATTTACAGTAATTTGGTAATATGGCCCTATACACACTGATACTAACAATACATATGGTGATCCATTCTTGTATGAAATTTATATCACATTACAGTGATATCGTAACCATATTTCGCATAGTTGGTGTCCTTCCACCTATTCCCCATCTTTGACATTCGATATCCAGCTTCAGCTGCTTCTGATTTTTTTTTCGGCAGATGGCGCTGTGCGTCGACTCAATCGGCCTCATTACGAGGTTGGAGGTAGTCATGGCGCTATTAGCGCCATGACTACCTCCAATACCGGTACCGTGTCTGGTCCCAATCAATGGGGACTTACCGGTCTATTCCGACCTTTGCGGGACCGGTAAGTCCCCATTGAAAAAGCCATTCCCCATTCCCATTTCAGCCCCCAGAGGGCTCAATGGGAAGGGGGAAGGTGCTACGGTACCGCAAATTGCGGTACCGTTATTAGCTCTGAAGTCCTTTAACGGGTCCCTCCCATAACGGCTGGTAAAACCAGGCGTTAAGGAAGGGACCCGCTAAGGGACCTCGTAGTAGGGCGGCAAAGGATTACCGGCCTCTGTCTCAAGGATGATGTCATTGAAGGCATATATACCACGCGCAGCGCCCCTTGGCTTCAGTTCCGTTTTTCAGCAAATGCTATCGCTTCGAGAAATACGGTGTGCTTCTTCACTTCGTAACGACTATCATTACTTCGAGAAATCGAGATGTCTAATTCGTCGACACCGACCACCCCAAAGACCGGGTTCAAAAAGTGTTGTGATTGTGGGTCAAAAATGTCATTGACCGATCCTCATCGGATATGTTTGTGGGGCCGCGGAGTAGACCATAACACCTCAGACTGCTCCAAGTGCCAGTTGATGACGGGAAAGGCCTTGAAGGTACAAAAGGGGAAGTTGACGGTAGGTCGAAACCTCAAATCATCTACCCTGACCAATAAACCTTTGCTTGACGAGTCGAGAGGCGACTCTCCTCGGAGGAAGAAGGTTAAGAGGTTGAGATTGAGGAGTGGCTTCCACCACTCCTCATCGTTGTTGAAAGTCCAAGAGGAGGCAACATAGGTCACCTTCTTCACCTTCATCATCGGACACTTCCCCTGAGAGGGTTTCTTCCCCCACAAAAAAATCCACTCCGGTTGAGTGGGAGACTTTCAGAGTAGAGATGCTAAAGATATTTAAAAAACAAAAGCATCCAAGCCAAGCTCCTACTGCGCCTTCGAAAGAAGCCGGGAAGGATAGGGCTCAACCTAAATCCTGTGCGTCTTTGAGCCGGGGGCGAAGGCCTGATCCTCATCGGGAGCCGTTGAGGCTTCGATACGATGACTGTCATCGAAGGATCCGTCGAGCCGAAAGCACAAGCCTAAGTCGAGGTCGGCGACGCCTTCAACGGCAGCCAAATCCTCGATGTTGACTTCAACCCTGACGTCATCGACACCAGCTACGCCATCATTGTCAGCTGCGCAATCGATTGCCAAACGACCCATTAAAGCTTATGGCACCAGTGAAAAAGGTTTCGACGGCTCCTCCAGCGTTGAATCCATTGTTCATTAAACCTTTGATACCTGAGAAGACCAATGTGCCTTTACCAAGAAAGGACTACTTTAAGTCCCTTACTGCTATATATGAGGGGAATCAGATGATGAGGCACCATTTGGCCTCCAATTTGATATGCCAATGTACCAGAAAGTTTTATCTCAGAGGAGTCAATGTGTAGAGACCTTTATGACAACCTGCAGCCGGCCAGTGGGGTAGAAACCTCACCTAAGTTGGAGTTTGGGAGG
The DNA here is from genome assembly GCF_040938575.1 of Ambystoma mexicanum. Lineage (NCBI taxonomy): Eukaryota > Metazoa > Chordata > Amphibia > Caudata > Ambystomatidae > Ambystoma > Ambystoma mexicanum. The sequence continues at coordinate 1,349,765,465 of NC_090922.1, read as the reverse complement.
CCAGAGGCGGGGGAGCATGCTGATGCGTCATACAGACAGCTCATGTCCAAGGTAGTGGACTACACATGTCCAAGAGTAGGCCTCCATTACCATTAGAACAATTTGAACAGGATGATCTGACAGACATCCTGGATAAGGGTCCTGAGTCAGATCCTATATTACCTTTTTACATTGCTCTGCATAAAAGGGTGGCGTAGAATTGGGAAACACCAGAAACCAATCCGGCTGTCAATAAAAATGTAACCAAGAAGCAGGGGAGTTGCTAGGTCTGGAAAAGACCCGGGGCTACGCTGATGTCGGAACTGTTGGGACTGGGAGCTAGCTAGTCTTTTGGCTGTAGCTCCTGAGATTCTATCCGGGGCTACAACCAAAAGATCAGGGGCTATAGCCCCCTTAGCACCCCCCGAGCAACGCCCCTGCCAAGAAGTACTGCCTTTCCAATAGTGACCCTGACTACCTATCAAAACACCCCACTCCAGAGAGTCTGGTGGTACAGGCAGCTACTGCAACTTCTAAGTATGCTGCTTACCCAACCATCCCCTCCAGATAGGGATGACAAAAGAGTAGATGGATGGGCAAGGAAGGTATTTTCTGCAGGGAGTAGGGCGCTAAAATCGGCCAACTCCACATGTGACCTTGCAAAATGTATGTTCACTGTATGGGACTGCATTTCCATGGCAGCCGAGCACATTCCCAAGGGGGATGAAAGAGACAGGTTCTTAGCCATAGTTAGAGATGGCAAAGGAGCCATGTGTGAGTCTCTTCAGTCAGGTGTGGATTCTGCTGACAGCATCAGCAGGGCCATGGCTACTAGCACTGTTATGCGCAGATTTGCGTGGTTGAGGAAATCGTGTTTTGCACCGGATGTGCAATCCATACTTCTCAACATGCCTTTTGACGGGTCTCATCTTTTTGGCAACAAGGCTGACGAGAGCCTTGAGAAGTTGCAGACCTCAAAAGGTGGCAGTCAAAACTTTAGGTGCCGCTACTAGGCATCCTCAGCCTTTTTGACCTAGTGGACAGCCTTGGAGGGGTAGATCTTTTCGCTACTACTCCTCAGTTCGAAGGGTGAGAGTAATGGCTGGTCAAAGGGGCCAAAGAAGATTCCCTTGTGGTGGACGAGGGAGAGGTGGAAAGCCAGCTCAAGTAGGGGCATCTTTACCATCTGAGACTGCATCAGCCGCCTCAAAGCCTCTCTGAGGTCTTGAGTCACAGTTCACCAGTGAGGGGCAGGATGTCTCAGCATCTAGAAGCAAGGCGAGATATTACTACGGATGTTTGGGCCCTGAAAACCATAGCCCAAGGTTGCTGCCTTCCTGTCATACAGAGACCTCAGAGCAATTCACCGGGGAACCACTCTTTGAGGATTCCAGATGCGCACCTTGTGCAGGAAATTTTAACTCTGCTAGAAAAAGTAGATGATATGATATATGATATGATATGATATGGTATTTGTAACGCGCCTATACACAAGTGTTTCAAGGCGCGACGAGGCAGGGAGGGAGGGAAACAAGGGGAAGACAGACAAACGATCCTACTAGGCCAGGTGTCATTCAGACCGCGCAAGTGCAGAGATGGTTACAACCTCTCCTTCTCAAACTTTCCGCAGACCCTAAATCCACTACAAACTTCCTTATCATCTATAGAGCTCCCAACAGCGCCAATCAACCGGAATGAGATATTCCGCTCCTTGTCACGCCTTACTTAAAGCCCAACACTAAATTCATCATAATAGGACACATTAACTTAGGCTACAACAACAAACTTGATCGCAAAGCTGGTGCTCTTTACCCGTCACTTCAAGAAATGCACTTCACCCAAATTGTCAATTTGCCCACTCACTCAAGGGCAAGAACACTGGACTGGATCTTAATTTTAAACACCATACTAACAATGGAATCCATCTCAGAAATCATCTGGTCAGACCACTACCTAATAGGCTTCACCCTCATGACGCACAGTTCTGAAGGAGTACCTACACCCCGCCCAATCCCATCGCATTGGGAAACACCCGCAATGTCACCGCCGATGGCCTCACCCCCATCCTATTGGAATCCGTGAAGACCTATCCACCATCAGCCACCAACCCTGCTTTCATTGCATCCAGGTACCACAACTGTCTGAACTCCACCATTGAAGCAGTGGCCCCACTTAAAACCAAAACTCTCCATCCTGCCAAGCAAACTAACTTTTGGTTCAACAAAGAACTCTCGGTACTACGGCGCAACAAAATAGCACTGGAACACCTACAAAAAAAGTCCCCATCCACTACCTTGACTAAATGCAAATCAAACAGCTAACAAAACTTATAAAACTGCAGTTATTACCCACAAAGCTAACTCTATCAACACTTGCATTAACAATGCCTCCTCGAACTCCAAAGAATTATTCTCTATCCTCAGGGAATTGGAATCCCCCATCCCAGCCGCCACCCCCATCAACTCGAGCAAAGCATGGTGTACAACCATCCAGAACACACTAGCCTCCAAATTTCTCTCCCTCCAAAACAAAATATCCGTCAAAAGGAATCTCCTGGCCAGCAAAGGCTCTTCACCCCTAGTACCGGACACTGACACTATTAAAACAAATACACTTTTCAAATTATCCCCGGTCTCCCAAGACCAGGTTCTGAATACCATCTCCAAATTAAAACCATCGAAATGCAAAGGAGATCGCTTCCCGGTGCATCTAGTCAAACTATGCGCGCCAACATTAACACCATGTTAGGCAGAATCCCGTGAAGTGCCCTTAGGGACCTCTACACACAATTAAGACTACAGGTGGCAATACAAGTTTTACCTTTGGTACAAGCCTGTACTACTATGTTAAAGTGGTAGCAGTAGCGGAGCAGCCATGCTTATCTCAAGAGTATATGAGCAGTAGCAGAGATTACACAAAGGGACCACAATTACTGTGACTCAAACAAACACTGACTCAAGGTTTCAGGTAAAAAATATAAGTACATTTATTTTTAAACCGTTTGTTATAAACACGACACTTCTATTAATTTAAAATCACACGTAAAATACACTACAACCAACCAATTCACTGTGGTAACTCAAGGTAAGTACCCTATGTTTTAACGGACCGGTGTTGTGAAACAAAAGACGTTACCGGGAATACACTTGCGATAACTTTTTCACAGTAATGACAGTTCGGTCTTACTAAAGAAACGCGTATCCGCTGCAAGAAATGATATGATATGGCATTTGTATTTGTAACGCGCCTATACACACGTGTTTCGAGGCACGAGTTACCGGGGCAAAAACACAGTTAGCACCTTAGTTAACCAGAGAGAGTTGGGGGCAAAAATTATAGGCAATACTTTTGTCAAGGCAGACAGAATCAGAGAACACTCTTAGACAGAAATTCAAAAGTCAATAGACCGGAGACAGGGTCAAGTGGAACCAGGTTCCTGTTGTCGAGGATCACACAGTCGGACAGATCACGATTCAACGTAGCCAGGAGTACTTAGTTATTGTCAACAGATGAAGCAACAGTTATAAGAAGGAGGGAAGACAAGGTCAAGCCTTGGAGATGAAGAAAAGGGATTCACCCTAATTCCTCAAGCAGAAGAAGAAGAGGCTGGTGCCACAGCAGTTGTTCCTGGTAGTTTCCTGCAGACGGTTCCTGGAGGTTCAGGACGAAGGAGGACGTCAGGAGGGGTCTGCATCACACAGGGATGAAGCCGGCAGCAGCTACGGTGAATAAAAGGTACGCTCCTTAAAAACAGGAGAGGCTCTTCAGATGGCTATTCGGACCACTACAGCCGTGTGCAGCGATTTCGACCAAGAAGAGTATCCTCTGGCTGTAGAATGTGAGCTGGTTATCCCCACCAGGCTCAAGGGAAGAAGACTCCGGACTGGATCTTCTCTGGTCGTCAAAGGGTAGGTAGCTCTGGACTGCAGCAGGGCTTCACCGTCACGGGGTAGATGCAGCAGCCGTCTTCTTCTCTGCTTCTCTTCGGTTCCTTGTAGTTCCAGTGGCGACTCTGACTTGTAGCCCAAGAGACCTGCCTTTTATGTGAAAATCCCCCATTCACACAGCATGGCTGTCAATCACGCAGCAGGGGGGTTGTCCAGCAGGGACAACCACCTCAGCCAATCATGGCAAAGTGTGACTTGGGTTTCCTGGATACCATGTGCAGGGGGTGACTACACCCCTCCCTCCCATTCAGCCCACCTAGACACCCAGGCGCCTAGAGGAGGGTTTCCTGGCAGAAACCCGCAAAAAGACAGTGAACAGTGAAGACAAACCTGGTTTGCCGCGCAAAGTAAAACACAAGAAGGACTTTAACAAAAAACAAAAGGCGAATAAACCCGACCGGCGCCAAAAGAAAAAGTATTTGGTCAAGCGGGTTTAGGTTCGAGGCTAATATAATAGCCTAAGACAATACCACGTTTATATAGTATAATCGTGGTAGAAAAGTTAGGGTAGTTACCACTGCCACCAGCCAAGTATAAATTTAAAAGAGCGAAACAATGCTCTAGGAGGTACAGATAAAAAAGGCTAAGGATTAACCCTTTCCTGTACTCCATGTAAGATGGGGTGTACTGGATCTGTGGTAAAATGACTATCTAAAGTTAATGGCAACTTTACCCTTTTCTGGGGGAGAGTAGTCAGCCTCAGAAATGGAGTTGGTGGGAAGTCTAAAAGACAACCCTGTGTTACTGCACTGAGGGTGCTGTGTAACACACAAAAGAAGGGGGCTACTGAAGTGGTGTACTCCAGAGTCCACAATCACAAAAACAGATGAAATACACATGGCAAAACACAAGTAAGAGTGCAGAAAAAGGGGTACACTCTTACCAAGTGGAAAAACAAACTCCAGAAATCCAGCAAAGCTGCTGGGGGACTCACTAGGTAAGGGAAATTAGCCATTGAATGAGAATTCTCCCTAACACCCATCATCACCAACTTCGTCAATGCCTCTTTTAACACCAACTCGGTTCCTGCCAGCATTAAAGAAGCATAGGTCACCCCTCTCCTTAAAAAAGACATTGCTGGACCCCACCATACCAACCAACTACCCCCCCATAACCACGCTGCCTTTCTTGCTAAAAATAATCGATAAAATAGCCTATTCTCAAGTTCAAAACCACCTTGAAACTAATAAAATACTAGGAGCTAGACAATTGGGCTTCAGGCCCAATCATAGCACACAGACAGCGCTATTAGACCTAAAAATCCAGTTGGATGCCACTAGAGATTCAGGCAAACTCTGTATCCTCCTCCTTCTTGACCTTTCATCTGCTTTTGATTTGGTGGACCATGACAAACTTTGTAAAGCCCCAGAAACAAACTTTAACTTTGCCACCGGTGCCACCCTCTGGGTTAAATCTTTCTTAGCAGAATGCACCTCAAGAGTCTCTATTGGTACTGAGGCCACTGAACCGATCACGGTACCCATAGGGGTCCCCCAATGTACTTGTCTGTCACTCACCCTATAGAAAGCTTACGCAAAACTCCTTTTTGCAGCCCTGGTCCCCTGGGTGTCATTTACACAAACTTCGCTGATGACACCCAGATTCTCATACCAATCATACGAAACTATGAGCAGAACTCGAGGCTACGAGGCCATGGACTAGGCTGCAGGATTCGTGGACTCCCGAGATCCGACGCAGATCCGTGATACAACAGACCATAAATATGCATCTCCGGCAAAAAAAAACATAAACATGGGTCCATGAAGGTGCCGTGCACACTCTGAGCGCGGTGCACAAGCAGAAAAAGACCCCCATCAGAAACGACAGATACAGAGATGCAAGACCCACAGGACCGGAAAATGGTGCCGGCGAAGAGCCAGAACAAAGGGCATTGAGACAGAGGTAACCCTGCGGATTAGAGAGCTGGAGGAAGGCTGACAGGGCTGGCGCTGCGGAGCGCAAACACAGGGCACGGTGGCCCAGTACATTGTTGCAGTACATTGTTGCAGTCTACTGACGCGCCCGGAACGAAGCCTGTTGATACATTGTGGCTGCCAAGGTGCTTCGGCGAAGAGGAACGAAGCCTGCTGCTACATCACAGCGGCGCGGTACTTCTGAGGGGAGAAGTGAACCAGCTGATATATTGTAACTGCTACGGTGTCAACGAGCATGCTATGAAAACAGCTGATGCTGGGAGGAATAGTGGCCTCTCACACAGATACACACAGAAGTTGGAGAACAAGATGGGTAATATTATGGAGCGCAAGATGGCGCAGGATGGTCATGTTAACAAAGGATCCGTGTGAACCTGAAGATCACAGGGGGTCCCCCTGCTGGTGACAGATGGTGGAAGCATACACATAAATAAAAATAAATAAATAAATAAAAAACAGTGAAAAAGTGTAGACAAGGGAAAACGCATGGGAGTCAGGCCACATAGCTGACCTGCGCTTACACCCAGAGTGCAAAGGTAGCTGAATACAGAGCTGGGCGGCACAGGCGTCCCAATGATGAGAGGGGACCTCTGACCTGCGGGAGAGCGACGAGAACACTTCCCTCAGTGACACAGAGAGTCTGAGAGGCATGAGCCGCCAGGGGATGCTGGATTGAAGGAGACCAGAGGACCACGCCAGGAGGCCAGTATACAAACCAAGCAGTGGAAAATCAAGAGATACTGCGAGACGCGGGGGGCTAGGACAGCAGTGCAGGCGTCCGCCCTGAGAAACAAGTAATTGGGAGCAGAGACCCCCAATATCAGCACGGGGTCACGGGTGGCCCAGGAATACCTGGGGTGACATTGCCCGGAACTGACAACGACAGTCCCTCGTCAGAAAGCAGACAGCAGCCCAGACAGAGAAAACACCCCCCAGTGACACCTGAAAGCCTGCCACGAGTGAGGGGAGCCCAGTACCAACGAGGGCAGACATGGCGGCCAAAGGAGCCAAGCCAAAAGGGAAACAGGCAACAATGGAGGATTACACCAAAGCATCCCCAGAGGGAGAGGAGGCGAGACTCAAGAAACCAGAGGTGCAGGGAGCGACAGCCCACTCGAGAAGTGATCAACAGATCCTTAACGATATTGCTGAGCGCAAGACGTCGTGGGAAAGCAAACTTGAAACGGCCATGACGGAATTGAGGACTTCGCTCGAAGCGAAAATTGATACGGTCAGCATAGATGTCAACCTTTTGCGGCAAGATGTCAGGAAGTTAGCGGAGTGCACTGGTGGGCTGGAAGTGGACGTGAAAACTAACACGAAGGTTGGCACCGCCAATGCCGAGGAGGTTGCCATCCTGAAGCAGCAAGTGCGCAACCTAGAAAACAGAGGCAAAGAAGCGGAAGGGCGTGCACGGAGTAACAACATCCGTATTGTGGGACTTCCTGAAGGAGAAGAGGGCTCAGACCCGACCAATTACGTGGAAAATATGCTGCTGCAGGAGATAAGCGGAGGAGCACTCACCCAAGGATTCGCAGTGGAAAGAGCGCACAGAGCTCCAACTAGGCAGCTGCGTCCAGGAGCCCCTCCCAGACCAATAATTGCAAAAATATTGAATTACAGAGCGCGAGAGAAGATCCTGGAGCATTTCCGCAAAGGGGGGACCATAAACAGGGGAATGGCGAACGTCACGGCATACCCGGACTACACCTTTTTGGTGCAACGGCAGCGACTGAACTATGTGTCCATCAAAGGGAGGCTGCGTGAAGCCAGATACAAATACATGCTACTCTACCCAGCAAAGCGGAAAGTGTTACACAACGGGAAAGCGTACTTCTTTGACACCCCAGAGGAAGCTAGACCAGCAAAATTGCCCAGCAGGAACAACATATCAGACGGGAGATGGAACGGAGAAGTGAACAAAGCTGCCACAGAGAAGTAACGGGACTGGAGGGAGGGGGTAATGATAGTTTGGTGAATTGGACTATGGACTAGACTATAGTGATCTCTGTGAAGAGCCAGATAATATAAACATTGAGCCTTCTGTTGCCTAGAAACTAAATAAGAGTTAACGAAAGAATGCACTAGCAACCCCAGTAGTTAGTTTAGTTAAATACCGCTAAGTCGGTATCTTCCCCACGGAGTTCTGAGTATCAGCTAGACCCGAAGAAAGGACTAGATGTGGGGGGGCCTGAGATCTAGGGATGGAGCTGGGCAAAAGTTTGGGGAGAGGGGAGTAACGGGCCAACAGTTGGGAACGAGAAGGGAGGAGTGAGGGGAGGGAGTTGGGAGGTGTGCAGTGACACGAGCTATGTGATTTGTATAACACGTGCTGCCAGGTTTGGTTTATGTTTTGTTTGATTGGAGTTTAAAAAATTATTAGAAATTGTTTGAAAAAAAAAGAACTATGAGCAGAACTCAACATACATCAACAAGGTATACTCTATTATCCAGAACTGGATGGCCACAAATAGTATATTCCTTAACGATGAAAAAACTGAGATTCTCATCTAAGCCTCACCTGCTAGAATAAAATCTCTACATACAGACTTCTCCTCCATTACCATTGATGGAACACCCATCCCAGTTCTAAGCCAAGTCAAAACTCTGGGTGTCCACCTAGATTCCAACCTCACGCTGACTAAACATATCATTGCCCTTTCTTTGTCGATGGCCTACACAGCCAAACTGATCGCACTAAGTCGCCAATTCTGGTCTAAAAAGAAACAAGCATATCTCATTGGCTACCCATGCACTCCAGAATCCTTTTCAAAACACTTTGTGTCACCCATAAATGTGTTACCAAAGTCGCCCCACCCTACCTCAATAACGCTATCTTTCAAAAAAGCTCCACCAGATCACTCAGATCTGATGCCAACACCGTCCCAAGATTTAAGACCATGAGAGCAGAGAGGAATAGTTTCCCAGTAGAAGCTCCCAGGAGCTGGACTGCCCTCCCCTCCCACATTAGGAATGAGCCTTCACACCAGCGTTTTAAGAGTCTCATCAAAACCTGGCTCTTTAACTAACTCTAATCTGTCAACTGATCCTCGTGTGAACACAGTACCGCCTACCCTGCGACCTCCATTTGCTGATAGTATTGCCTGCTTAACCCTTCTGTAACACAATTGTAATCATGCTCGCTGCACTAGTAACAATGCTATTTTCGCTCTAACTGTAAATGCTTAAATGTATGTCTTTTACCCTGTAACCAGTTAAGTCATGCACTTGTAACCTATGCCGTGATACCTCCGGGTTTGGGCATATAACAAATAAATAAATAACTAAATAAATGGCGCAATAGAACCGGTGCCTGTAGCGGAGAGGAACAAGGGATGGTATTCCCCTTATTTCCTAATACCCAAAAAGGACGGAGGACTGAGGCCCATCTTGGACTTCAGATACTTGAATAAGTTCCTCAGGAAGGACATGTTCAAGATGCTCATACTTTCTAAGATCCTTCAGGCCCTCCAACTCCAGGATTGGATGGTGTCATTGGACCTTCAGGATGCTTATTTATTTTCATGTGCCAATACATTTCAAGCACAGGAAATACCTGAGGTTCGCAGTTGGCAGTTCTCATTACCAATTTCAAGTCCTGCCGTTCAGGCTGATGTCCGCCCGAGGGTTGTCCCCAAACAGATGGCGGTACTGGCAGCAAATCTCAGGAGAGGGGGGATTCACATCTACCCTTACCTGGACGATGGGCTGATCAGGGCGCGTTATCCCGAACAAGTTCTGTATCATCGCAACATCACCTGTCACTCCCTTAACAGACTGGGCTTCTCCCTCAATTACAAGAAGTCCCATATGACACCTTCTCATAAACTCCAGTTCATCTGAGCTGTTCTGGATACATCTTTGGGCAAGAGCTAGCCACCCGAGGTGAGGGCTCTAGACATTCTACAGATGGTCACCAAGTTTTTAAGTGCCAAGCGTCTCCCAGCCTTTCGATTTCTTGAGGTTGCTCGGCCTCATGGCATCCTGCATCCTTCTGGTGCCAGAGGCCCACCTGAGAATGAGATCTCTGCAATGGGCTCTCAGGACTCAATGGTCCCAGCTCTCAGGAAAGATGTCAGACCTACTTTAGGTTCCAAGCAGGGTTGTGCAGGATCTTCTCTAGTGGGCCTATGAATACAACATTCTGAAGGGAGAACCTTTTTGGCAACCGTGCGCAGAGATAATAGTAGTGACGGACACCTCACTCACGTGGTGGGGAGCCCACACCAACGATCTGACAGTCAGTGGTCGTTGGTCTCCATCTGAGTCCAAACTACATATCAATCAATTGGAGCTTAGGGCAATCAGACTAGCACTGAAGAATGTCCTGATAATGACGGACAACACAGTGGCCATGTACTACCTCAACAAGGGAGGAGGTGTAGGGTCACTACCACTGTGCAGAGAGGCAATGCAGCTTTGGAACTGGGCAAATCAAAAAGGAATCTCTCGATCAGCAGTTCACCTAGAAGAGAACACTGCAGTAGACGCTCTGAGCAGGCAGAGCACATTCTACCACAAGTGGTAAATAACTCAGGAAGTGCTTCGAGAGATCTTCACCCTTTGGGTAACCCATCAAATGCATCTGTTCATGATCAGTGTCAACCGGAAGTGCAAACTGTACTGCTCCAGGGAATTTCCCCCAAGAGGAGCTCTAGGAGATGTGTTCATAGTGTACTTGGAGTTTCCACTTCTGTATGCATTTCCTCCACTCCCCATCATTCCTCATGTGATCAGGAGGTTGAGAAAGTTTTGGAAACACATGATCCTAATTGCCCCAGATTGGGCCAGGAGGTTGTGGTACCGGGACCTTCTGGACATGTCCATCTGTCTTCCAATGCGTCTTCCACAAAGAGAGCACTTCCTCTCGCGAGAGGAGGGTCGGGTTCTCCATCCAGAGGTCAAGACACTCAACCTTGACGTTTGGTTTCTGAAAGGCTGCCATACAAGTATTGGGACGTCCCGGATGACTTAATGGAGATTTCGCTTTTGGCCAGAAGGCCAGCAACAAAGTCTTTGTACCGTTGCCATTGGTACAAATTCTGCAACTGCTGCAAAGACAGGAATGTAGATACTTCTCTGTGTAAAACACTGGATGCCTTATCCTTTCTATTATCTTTAGCCAATCTGGGGCTCCGGATTGGTACTATCAAAGGCTATTTGGCGGTGCTCTTTAAGCGCTTGTCAGAGGAATGTTCATATTTCAAAATTCCACTGGTGACACAATTTCTAAAGGGGCTCACCAATGTGTTCTCCCATCTCCTTTCCAGGTTCCTACTCAATACCTTAATCTGGTATTAAAATTTCACCAGCATTGGAACTTTCATAGATTCAGATGCTTGAATATTTCCCGTTGTCAGACTGTGAATCCTTGGTGATAAAAATAATTATAATTCTTTTTTTAATATACACACATTGCTACATAGCAATGTATGTACATAGCCCATTACGGCCTATGAGCCATTCTATTGTGTAATCCCTCCACCTCACTTTGGTCCTTTAGGACCCCACCCAATGAGGTGGCAGGGCTTAAGCTCCGCCCCTGGCAGCCATCTTCAGATTTTTCACCGCAGTCTAATTGACACAGGGAATCCTCAAGCTCTCTGAGCTTTTTTGAATTTACTTCAAATTTCACAGTAGTATATATTTTCATATACTCTTAACACTTTCCCCTGGCTAGGGGCTATCTCCACTGGTTTTTGTGGTGTCAAAAAACTTTGTTTTGACCCAAAATTCGTCGAGTGAACTTTCTCTTCAGATGGCTGACCATCAGACTACCAAGAAGGCTTCCCTCTTCAGGGATTGCACGAGGTGCAAGAGAAAGGTGGTTTACATGAAAGATCCCCATGATCATTGTATATACTGTCTTTATCCTCATGACATCCAGAAATGTCACATTTGCAAGTCCTTTTCAATTAAAACCCTACTAGACAGGCATAGAAAACTTCTCCTGCATTTGGAAGCTAAGGAACTTTCTTCTGATGAGGAATCTGCAAAGACAGCCCCTGTTCACTCCAGCAAGTTGGCTGAGAAGCAAACTTCTAAAAGAAGGACTTCTTCAGTGGAAAGGAGCTCCTCTCCCACTCCCAAAAGCAAGAGGAAGCTGGAAATGATACCTTTCCTTCCTCCCCTGGACTCTACAAGCCATAGAATGAAGCATTTTAAGGCAAAAACTACATCCAGAGGTAAGGAGGAGTTTGCAAAAAACCGAGGGGGGTGGGGAAGTCATCCACAGAGAGACCGTCTATGAGCGGCAGTAAAGATAGAATCCCGTCGTCCACCAAGCCGTTGACGGCATCCTCATCGATGACCACCACGCAAACCGCATCGTCCACGACTAAGTCCTCGTCAGCGAGTTTATCATCCACGAAACAGTTGTCGACGAAGGAGGCGCATCACTCGTCCACGAAGCACTCGTCCTCGAAGCACTCATCGACAGAGAAGTTACCATCCACGACATCATCTTCCATGCACTCGTCGATGGATAAAGGCAAGCCACCATCCACGAAATCTTCGTCCACGGATCCGCCATCGACGAATGCCCATGAATACAACATTCTGAAGGGAGAACCTTTTTGGCAACCGTGCGCAGAGATAATAGCAGTGACGGACACCTCACTCACGCACGGGGTGGGGAGCCCACACCAACGATCTGACAGTCAGCGGTCGTTGGTCTCCATCTGAGTCCAAACTACATATCAATCAATTGGAGCTTAGGGCAATCAGACTAGCGCTGAAGAATGTCCTGATAATGACGGACAACACAGTGGCCATGTACTACCTCAACAAGAGAGGAGGTGTAGGGTCACTACCACTGAACAGAGAGGCAATGCAGCTTTGGTACTGGGCAAATCAAAATGGAATCTCTCGATCAGCAGTTCACCTAGAAGAGAACAATGCAGTAGACGCTCTGAGCAGGCAGAGCACATTCTCCCACAAGTGGGAAATAACTCAGGAAGTGCTTCGAGAGATCTTCACCCTTTGGGGAACCCATCAAATGTATCTGTTCATGAGCAGTGTCAACCGGAAGTGCAAACTGTGTACTGCTCCAGGGAATTTCCCCCAAGAGGAGCTCTAGGTGATGTGTTCATAGTGTACTTGGAGTTACCACTTCTGTATGCATTTCCTCCACTCCCCATCATTCCTCATGTGATCAGGAGGTTGAGAAAGTTTTGGAAACACATGATCCTAATTGCCCCAGATTGGGCCAGGAGGTTGTGGTACCGGGACCTTCTGGACATGTCCATCTGTCTTCCAATGCGTCTTCCACAAAGAGAGCACTTTCACTCGCGAGAGGAGGGTCGGGTTCTCCATCCAGAGGTCAAGACACTCAACCTTGACGTGTGGTTTCTGAAAGGCTGCCATACAAGTATTGGGACGTCCCGGATGACTTAATGGAGATTTTGATTTTGGCCAGAAGGCCAGCAACAAAGTCTTTGTACCGTTGCCGTTGGTACAAATTCTGCAACTGCTGCAAAGACAGGAATGTAGATCCTTCTCTGTGTAAAACACTGGATGCCTTATCCTTTCTATTATCTTTAGCCAATCTGGGGCTCCAGATTGGTACTATCAAAGGCTATTTGGCGGTGCTCTCCATCTTTAAGCACTCGTCAGAGGAATGTTCATATTTCAAAATTCCACTGGTGACACAATTTCTAAAGGGGCTCACCAATGTGTTCCCCCATCTCCTTTCCAGGTTCCTACTCAATACCTTAATCGGGTATTAAAATTTCGCCAGCATTGGATCTTTCATAGATTCAGATGATTGAATATTCCCCGTCGTCATACTGGGAATCCTTGGTGATAAAAATAATTATAATTCTTTTTTTAATATACACACATTGCTACATAGCAATGTATGTACATAGCCCATTACGGCCTATGAGCCATTCTATTGTGTAATCCCTCCACCTCACTTTGGTCCTTTAGGACCCCACCCAATGAGGTGGCAGGGCTTAAGCTCCGCCCCCGGCAGCCAGCTTCAGATTTTTCACCACAGTCTAATTGACACAGGGAATCCTCAAGCTCTCTGAGCTTTTTCGAATTTACTTCAAATTTCACAGTAGTGTATATTTTTATATACCCTACCACTTTCCCCTGGCTAGGGGCTATCTCCACTGGTTTTTGTGGTGTCAAAAAACTTTGTTTTGACCCAGAATTCGTCGAGTGAACTTTCTCTTCAGATGGCTGACCATCAGACTACCAAGAAGGCTTCCCTCTTCAGGGATTGCACGAGGTGCAAGAGAAAGGTGGTTTACATGAAAGATCCCCATGATCATTGTATATACTGTCTTTATCCTCATGACATCCAGAAATGTCACATTTGCAAGTCTTTTTCAATTAAAACCCTACAAGACAGGCATAGAAAACTTCTCTTGCATTTGGAAGCTAAGGAACTTTCTTCTGATGAGGAATCTGCAAAGACAGCCCCTGTTCACTCCAGCAAGTTGGCTGAGAAGCAAACTTCTAAAAGAAGGACTACTTCAGTGGAAAGGAGCTCCTCTCCCACTCCCAAAAGCAAGAGGAAGCTGGAAATGATACCTTTCCTTCCTCCCCTGGACTCTACAAGCCATAAGATGAAGCATTTTAAGGCAAAAACTACCTCCAGAGGTAAGGAGGAGTTTGCAAAAAACCGAGGGGAGCGTGGCAGTCATCCACAGAGAGACCGTCTATGAGCAGCAGTAAAGATAGAGGCCCGTCGTCCACCAAGCCGTCGACGGCATCCTCATCGAAGACCACCACGCAAACCGCATCGTCCACGACTAAGTCCTCGTCAGCGAGTTTATCATCCACGAAACAGTTGTCGACGAAGGAGGCGCATCACTCGTCCACGAAGCACTCGCCCACGAGACATTCGTCCTCGAAACACTCGTCGACCGAGAAGTTACCATCCACGAAATCATCTTCCATGCACTCGTCGATGGATAAAGACAAACCACCATCCACAAAATCTTCGTCCACGGATCCGCCATTGACGAAAAATTCGACCACTGCTCCGTCGACGGCACAGCGAGTTCCATTACCGACAGAAGAAATAGGGCCCAAAACGCCTATTGCTGACGCCAGTGTTACGGCAACCAATGAAGAAAGTCATCCTGAGTCTTTAGAAGTGCCGCCACAGTTTGTGGACGCTCTTGAACCACAGGGAACACAATTATCTCCCTTAGGAGAAATGCCAGAGCTACCTGATATCATCCTCCAAGAGGAATTCCCAGACACTGGGCCTCATTACACGGATGACGGTAAGGATTTACCGGTACCGGTAAAATACTGGTACCGGTAAAACCTTACCGCCTTACTACGAGGTCCCTTTGCGGGTTGGGGAATTTAACGCCTGCTTTTTGCAGATGGCCCACGGCAGATGGCCCACGGCACAGTGCTGAGAAGACAGGCCTGGATGAAGGCTACCACTTTCAGACCTGAGGTCCAAGCTCAGATTTTGGATATGCCCTTCGATGGTCAAGAGCTCTTTGGGAAAAAGATCGATGAACACCTCAAAGGAATCAAAATGGACACAGACACGGCACGTGCCATCAGATCCTTGAAACGCAAAGACAAGGATCACCAGTCGTTTCGCCCCTTTCAAGGTTCATCCTCGAAGTACAGAGGTTTTAACCACCCTTCCTACGGGCAGAAGTCACAAGGTGGTTCATACCAGGACTCCAAATACCAATCTTCCAATAAGTACGCCCAGAGAGGAAGGCGGGGCGCCGCTCATGGGAAGTCGCAGACCAAGCAAAACTGACAGTCTAGCTCCTCCCCCTCAACGTCACACCCCGGTGGGTGGGGAGGGTGAGCCAGTTCTACCAACGCTGGCAAACGCTGGCAGTCAATAACATCAGACAAATGGGTGTTACAGGTGGTGCGCGAGGGTCACACCTTGGAA
Organism: Ambystoma mexicanum; assembly: GCF_040938575.1. NCBI lineage: Eukaryota > Metazoa > Chordata > Amphibia > Caudata > Ambystomatidae > Ambystoma > Ambystoma mexicanum. Next base: position 1,349,749,719 of record NC_090922.1, on the reverse strand, counting down.
TTTCTAGACCAGCCCCCTTCTTTACCCCCGGCTCAGCGCAGGGTACATATGTTATAGCAAGTAATGTCCAAAATCCAGAAACTGCTGCGCAAAGCAGCGATAGAACCAGTACCTTACTCTCTGAAGGAGAAGGGTTTCTATTCCCGTTTCTTCCTCGTCAAAAAGAAGAATGGTCAATGGCGACCCATCTTGGACCTTAGAGCACTAAACAAATATATCAAGCGCATCAAACTCAAGATGACAACTCTGCAGTGAGTGCTCCCTTAGCTAAACAGGCACAATTTCTTGGCCACTTTAGACTACGAGGACGCATACTTCCATGTACTGATCCATCCAGCACACAGAAAGTTCCTCAGGTTCACTGTGGGCGATCTTCATTTTCAGTTTCGAGTGCTCCAGTTCGGTGTGAGATCAGCACCGAGGGGGTTTACAAAATGCCTAGCACCAGTGGCTGCAAAACTCAGGAGGACAGGAACAGAAGTCTTTCCATATCTGAACGACTGGTTGATAAGAGCGAGTTCCGACTCAAGCACGCGCTTGGCAGTCTCAAGGACAACAAATCTCCTAAGAGGGTTAGGTTTCACCATATTTATTTATTATTTATTGCATTTATTACTCGCCCAAACCCTTGGGTACCACGGCGATGTTACAGACAGCTTGGTTAAAACATTTCTTGGACTTTGCCAATCGGGCGCAGTGCATGTGAATACAAAATAATCATACACGAAGACATTAAATGCAGGGTTTCAGTACAATGATATTTCCTGAAGCATGGAGGGGGATTTTTTAGTCTTGGTTAAATAGCCACGTTTTCAGGGATTTCTTGAAACCTGAGAATGTTTGCTCATTTTTGATGGGAGGGGAAGAGTGTTCCAATATGTGGGTGCGAGGTATTGGAAACTACTGCCTCCTGCCTTGGTTGTCTTGTAGCGGGGGATAGCTAGGAGTAATTGACTGTTAGATCTGAGGGGCCTCTTAGATACTTTTCTGGTGATGGCGTGGTTGAGGTAGATGGGGACACATGAGTGGATGCATTTGAATGTGACGCACAGAGCTTTGAATGTGACCCTGGCTTTGATGGGGAGCCAGTGATGGTTTCTTCTAATATTTGAGATATGATCTGACTTCCTTATTCCAAGGGCCGCCCGAAGGGCTTTATTTTGGATGAGCTGTAGTTTGTTTAGATTGGCTTTTGAGGTACCCAGGTAGAGTACGTTGCAGTAGTCGAGCCTGGATAAGATTAAAGCTCTTGCCAGCGTGATACAATTGGTGGGTGTCAAGAATTGGCGACTGAGAGCAATAAGTTTTGCGGTGTAGGATGTAGAGGAAGAGAGGGCGTTGATGTGCTTGGTCATGGTGAGGTTGGCATCAAGGTAGACACCTAGTGTTTTCACTTGTTTGAGTACTGATATGTTTGTGCCATCAATGTTGATGGATGAGTAATCAGGATGTAATGCTTCTATTTTGGATTGGGAGCCCACAATGAGAACCTCAGTCTTCTCATCATTGAGACAGAGGCTATTTAGTGCCATCCAATTTTGGATTATGGCATATATTTTGTTGATAGTGTCGGTGTCTTGAGTGTAGTCTCCCGATAAAGGGATGAGGATCTGGGTGTCATCTGCAAAGTTGGTGTAGATGACACCCATGTCGTCTAGCGCTGAGAAGAGGAGTTTAGTGTATGCATTGTATAATGTTGGTGAGAGACAGGAACCTTGGGGGACACCAATGGGTACTATGATGGGGTTGGCGGCTTGTTTACCTATGGCGACCCTGGAGGTGCGGTCAGCAAGAAAGGATTTGATCCAGGTAGTAGCTTCGGTGGAGAAGTTGAAGTCTTTCGCTAGTGTGGCGCACAGTTTATTATGGTCTACTAAATCAAACGCTGCGGAGAGATCGAGTAGGAGGAGGATGCAGAGTTTCCCTGAGTCTCTGATGGTATCCATCTGGATTTTTAAGTCAAGGAGCGCCGTTTCTGTGCTATGGTTGGGGCGGAAGCCTGATTGCCTCGTGCCAAGGAGGTGGTTTTGTTCGAGGTGAGTTTGGACTTGGTTGTATGCTAATTTATCCAATATTTTGAGGAGAAATGGGACAGTTGTTATTGGCCTGTAATTAGTGGGCACAGTGGGGTCTAGGGTAGGTTTTTTCAGGAGAGGGGTGACCCAGGCTTCTTTAATGCTAGCTGGTACTAGGTTAGTATTGAAGGATGCGTTGACGAAGTTGGTGATAATGGGGGTGAGGGTGTGAGCGCAGGATTTGACTACTGATGCGGGGACAGAATCGCCTTTGCAGTTGGAGGCTTTAAGTTTGGCGATGGTGTCAAACACTACATTTTGGGATACTGGTGTGAAATGGAATGGGGCGCTGGTGAATTCCTGATGTGGTCGATTTAGGTTAAGGAGGGTAGGTTTGTTGGCTAGTGATTGTTTTTTGGATGTGATTTTTATTTGGAGTAGTTCAATTTTGGCTGTTAGTGCGTCTTGTATAGTGGTGCACCATTCCTTGCTGGGGATGGTTGGGTTTATGGCTGGAGTGGGGTTTTCCAATTCTTTTAGAATGGCAAATAATTCCTTGGTATCTGAAGTAGCATTGCTGATCCTATTATTATACGCATTAGATTTGTAGGTAATAGTAGCTGTTTTATAGGTTTTGTTTATTTCTTGGTAGGCTTTTTCTGCCTCTGCAGTAGGATGCTTTCTGTAGGCATGTTCACACGCGCGTTTGGTTCTTCTGAGGGCGATAAGATCATCATTGAACCAGAAGCTAGATCGCTTGTCTGAGCGAGCGTTTTGCCTTGGTGGTGAGCGGTGCTATAGCATTAATGGTTGCAGTGAGGCAGTTGTGATATATGTCTGCAAGGAGACAGGGGTTGTCACTGGTGATCGAGGTAGAAGCTAGGATTTTTGAAAGAGGAGGCGTGAAGTTTTCTGGCGTGAGTTTGCGGGCGTTTCTAGTTTCATAGGTAATCATAGTTTTAGGTTTCTTTTGTGTGGGTTCGGAGGGATTGATTGTAAATACAATGTTATGGTGATCGGTCCAAGTAAGAGGGGAGATGACCTCAATGGTTACGGGGGTATTAAGGGAGAGGATCCAATCAAGAGTCCTGCCTTTGATATGTGTGGGTGCATTAACTAGTTGGCTGAAACCCATGTCCTTCAGGGCGGAGTGCAGTGATTCTGCTTTGGCATCTTGGCTGTCATTGAAACCTAGGTTAAGGTCGCCCAGGATGATGTATTTCGAGCTAGGTTTTATTAGTGGAGCTAATAGCAACGGAATTTCAGTCTCTGGGTGGTTGTTGGGGCTAGGTGCTCTATAAATTACTATTAAATTAATAGTAGTTTTGGCATTTATGGGAAATTTTACGAGTAATGTTTCATACCCTTCAATACTTTCAATGGGACAAGATCTAAACTGTAATTTAGTCTTGGCTATAATAGCAACACCGCCTCCTTGTGAGTGGGTCCTATCTGTTCTGAATATGGTGTAGTCGGATGGGATTGCCAGAGTTAGTAGTGGACCTGATGCTTGATGGAGCCAGGACTCTGTGACTACTAGTATGTCGAGCTGTGATTCCATAATGAGGTCGTGAACTTCTATAGCATGCGCCCCTAAGGAGCGGGCATTGATAAGCGCTCCTTTAAAGGTGGATAGTAATTTATTGGGGGTGTCCGGAGCTGGTTTGGAAGTAGTGTTGGGTTTCTGGCTAGGAGTATGGTTTTGATGAGGGGGAGGTACTCTGGGCCTAATTTGTTTGGGAGGTGTGTGTTCATATTTGACTGGGTTGGGGTGGTTGAAGGTACGAGACCTTAATCGGAAGTGTCTTGCTACACCTGTCACGGGGTTAGAGAATTTTTCGGTATGGCTGTGGTGAGGTGACTCTGCTGTGGGCAATACATGTGAGATTGGATCAGGGCTGATAGCATGATGCTTGATGGTATTCAGATAGGTCCTAGGAGCAAGACTTGCGCTGTTTGGGAATGGGGGAGTAGAGGGAAGGAACGGTGTAGGACATGGGATAGGGTGATGCCGGGGGCATGCCGGCTTGCTGAGACCGTTATTATGGGGCCAGTAGTAGTGGGCCAAGCAGGGTGTGTGGTTGGGGAGAATGCAGAACGGGAACATGATGAGGGGCAAGTTGCATATTGGATTAGTGTCAGGGCAAGCTGCGACCATAAGGCACAGCGCTAATTCCTCAAAAGTGGTCTGTATGCGACCAAAGGGCACAATACGGCAGTCTAATGTAGTCTGTAGGTGATCCTGGGCACAATACAGCAGTCTAATGTGGTCTGTAGGCGACCAAAGGGCACAATACAGCAGTCTAATGTGGTCTGTAGGCGACCAAAGGGCACAATACAGCAGTCTAATGTGGTCTGTAGGCGACCAAAGGGCACAATACAGCAGTCTAATGTGGTCTGTAGGCGACCAAAGGGCACAATACAGCAGTCTAATGTGGTCTGTAGGCGACCAAAGGGCACAATACAGCAGTCTAATGTGGTCTGTAGGCGACCAAGAGCACAATAGAGCAGTCTAATGTGGTCTGTAGGCGACCAGTATTAGAGACCGTGAGCACATTTCAGTAGAAGGGGTTAAAGTTACAAGCATACAGTAGTTTCTCCAGTGCTGGCATGTACTTACAGTACGTTTTCATTGTCCAAGTGGTAGTCTATCGGTTGGAGAATAGTAAAAATGTGCAGGGGGGGTGGCCACGCCGCGCTTCCATGCGCGTAACAGGCGCAGGAACAGGCCTTTGTATGGCCTTCGGACTGGCCGCCGGCGAATCCGCCTGCCGGCGGATCCAGCTGATGTAATCGAGGCTCAGCCTCGGTTTCGCGCCGCGCCCGGCATGGGCGAGTCAGGCGCCGTATGGGGACAGGGTCAGGCAGGCCCTGTCCGTGTTGCTCGCTAGGAGCCTGGATCCTCTGCTGGGCTGGGGGGGCTCCTGCCCTCACCCCTCGACGAAGAAAGATGGAATGGGGAGATCTGGGGCGCAGGAACAGGCCTTTGTATGGCCTTCGGACTGGCCACCGGCGAATCCGCCTGCCGGCGGATCCAGCTGATGTAATCGAGGCTCAGCCTCGGTTTCGCGCTGCGCCGCGCCCGGCATGGGCGAGTCAGGCGCCGTATGGGGACAGGGTCAGGCAGGCCCTGTCCGTGTTGCTCGCTAGGAGCCTGGATCCTCTGCTGGGCTGGGGGGGCTCCTGCCCTCACCCCTCGACGAAGAAAGATGGAATGGGGGGATCTGGGGCGCAGGAACAGGCCTTTGTATGGCCTTCGGACTGGCCGCCGGCGAATCCGCCTGCCGGCGGATCCAGCTGATGTAATCGAGGCTCAGCCTCGGTTTCGCGCCGTGCCGCGCCCGGCATGGGCGAGTCAGGCGCCGTATGGGGACAGGGTCAGGCAGGCCCTGTCCGTGTTGCTCGCTAGGAGCCTGGATCCTCTGCTGGGCTGGGGGGGCTCCTGCCCTCACCCCTCGACGAAGAAAGATGGAATGGGGGGATCTGGGGCGCAGGAACAGGCCTTTGTATGGCCTTCGGACTGGCCGCCGGCGAATCCATAAACGAAGCGAAGTCCTGTCCAGTTCCCAGCAAGACAGTTTCTTTCCTGGAAGCCGATCTCGACACCAAGATTCCCAGAGTGAGACCGTCGGCAGAAAGAGCATCAGCAATTCTCCACTTGACTTCTTGTTTCTTAAGGAGAGAAGCGACATTGGTGTGCTTTTACAAGTCCCTCCTGGGCATGATGTCCTCATGTATATTCCTCATACCAAATTGCAGGCTTTGCATGAGGCAAGTTCAGGAGGAACTGGAACACCAATGGAAACAAGCTCTCGGCTCATGGGAGAACATCGTCCAGATTCCTACGACCCTGCACAAAGCTCTTCAATGGTTGAACGCTCCACAGAACCTCTTACAGGGAATGCCGTTTCAGGCACCAACGTCGACCCTTCTCTTGAGGACAGACGTGTCTCTTTCGGGTTGGGGTGCTCATCTTGCAGACCTACAAACCAAGGGCTCCTGGTCACCCGAGGAGTCCCGACTCCACATCAACGTGTTGGAACTCAGGGCCATACTTCCGGTAGTAGCGGGGCAAGTACTCACTGTACAGACAGACAACATGACCTCCAGGCACTACACAAACAAGCAAGGAGGCACAAGGTCAGAGATCTTATCTCAAGAAGCTCAACTACTATGAGCATGGGCCTTGCATAACAAAGTCCAGATCAAGGCGGAACACCTTCCTAGCGGACAAACTGAGCAGGGACTACTTGTCTTCACACGGGTGGGAGCTGGACGAGAAGGAAGCCCAACGGATCTTCGCCTTATGGGGCCATCCACATCTAGATCTCTTTGCCAACAGGGCCAACAAGAAATGCAGAATGTTCACCTCCAGGTACCCAGAGAGTCAGTCAGTTCGAGATGCTTTCTCAGTGGATACGGGGAAATTCCTATATGCCTCCCCCCTCCCCTTTCCCCTCATCTCCAGGATACTACGCAGACTGAAAGAGCAGAAGTGTTGTATGATCCTAATTGCACCGGACTGGGCACAACGGGTCTGGTACTCTACCCTACAGCACCTATCCCGATGGCCCCCGATTCACCTCAAGGCGCATCAGCATCTATTGACGCAACAGAACCGCAAGGTCCTCCATCACGATCCAGTGAGCCTGTCTCTCAAGGCCTGGTTCCTGAGCAGCGCAAGCTGATGAATCTCAATCTGCTTTCGGAATGCTGGGATATGATCAGGGCCTCAAGGGCTCCTTCTACACGCATCACTTACAGTAGGTAATGGACTAGTTTTTTCGAAGTGGTGTGAGGCGTATGCTATTGATCCTCTCATCGCTTCGGTTGAGTAAGTACTTCCCTACTTATTAAACTTAGCCAAAGCAGGTCTTTCGCTGTCTTCGATCAAGGTCCACCTATCAGCCATTACGGCATACACGACGGCCCCGGAAATGCAGTCCTTACTCTCCCTTCCGGCCGTTAAGGTCTTCCTTAAAGTACTTCTGCGTACATACACGCCTATGCCCATGCCGGTTCCAACCTGGAGCTTGAACACTGTGCTAACAGCCCTCGTGGAGCCTCCTTACGAGCCCATCCACAGGTGTGACATAAAATTCTTGTCATGGAAAACGGCTCTCTTGATAGCCATTACTTCAGCCAGGAGGATCAGTGAGTTACAAGCCTTATCTTCTGAACCTCCCTTCACCTGGTTCCATAAGGACCGTGTCATTTTAAGACCACACCCTAACGTTCTTCCGAACGTAGTATCGGAAATGACGCTAACAGAACGCATTGTCTTACCAACTTTCTTCCAGAATCATTCTTTGGAAGCAGAACGAACATTGCATTCTCTGGACATAGCAAGAGTTTAAAAGTTTTATTTGCAAAGGACTATAGAGTTCTGTTCTTCAAATAGACTGTTCATCGCCTTCTCTGGCCATACAAAGGGCCAGCATATTTACAAACAAGGTCTGGCGCACTCTGTCTCCTCTTGCATCACCCACCGCCATCTAACGAAAGGCGACCCCGACTTCCCAAACCACCCTCAGCGCACTCCACCAGAGGGAGAGCGGCGTCAACAGCATTCGAAGCAGGGGTGGCCTTGAAGGACATATGCAGAGCCACCACGTGGAGCACTCTACACACGTTCGCTAAAAACTACTGCCTGGCTGAAGATACCAACAAAGAAACTGAAGTTGGACAGGCAGTGCTCCGCCATCTCTTTGCAAAAGGTAGGACCAGCCTCCTTTTCCCACCTTTCCCGGAGTATGTAACCGTTGTGTTGAGGCATGGTAAAGGTTTGATCAGAAATATGTTTTTTCTGTATTTGCATATATGGATATGATGGTGGCATGTTTTGTTTAACTGCTTGGTATTCTATTCAAGCATCTGAATCTATGAAAGATCCAATGCTGGAGAAGTCACATGTGCCCACCCGCCTCTGCTGAGAGACTGCTCCTACGCTCAGCACCCATCATACTGTAGTCTCTACGGTTCAAAATCTGAAGATGGCTGCCGGGGGCAGAGCTTAAGCCCTGCCACCTCATTGGTTGGGGTCATAAAGGACCAAGGTGAGGTGGAGGGACTACACAATAGAATGGCTCATAAGCCATAATGGGCTATGTACATACATTGCTATGTAGCAATGTGTGTATATAAAAAAAATGTAATCATTATTTTTATCATTGAGGATTCCCAGTCTGAAGACGGGGAATATTCAAGCATGTGAATCTATGAAAGATACCAATGCTGGAGAAATACAGTTAGAGGTAAGTAACTAAGACTTCGAGTGGATTGTGTCCTCCAACGTATTCCTCATTTTAGATGTATTCCATCCAGCTTTGCTGCTCTTCGGAATTTTTTTCGGCAGAGGGCGCTGTGCATCGATGTCATCGAGTCGATGGTCCCTCGAAGGCCTCCGTCGAGGGTGACGTTATCGGGTGTATAAGTAGCACGCGCTGCGCCCGTTGGCCTCAGTTCTGTTTTTCCCCCTTTTTATCTTTGATCTTGTACTGTGTAGATTGTGCCGGCAGACAGGTATGAACCTTGCGAGATTTGAGATGGCATTAACCCGTAAAATCTACAGAGGGGTAGGCTGGGAGGGCGATGAGGAAGTAGCACGCGCGGCGCCCGTTGGCCTCAGTTCCATTTTTCCGCAGTATACGTTGCTTCGGACATTCAGTGGCGCCTCGAGTTCTGTGAGAAGATATATAATAACGAAATATATCCTCGTCATCGATGCCGACCACGACCCCGAAATGGGGATTCAAAAAGTGCAAATCGTGCGGGTCAAAAATGTCGATCACGGACCCGCATCGAGAGTGTTTGTGGTGCCTCGGAGAATGCCACGACATGGAGGCCTGTACGAAGTGTCAGGTCATGACGGGGAAGGCCTTGCGAGAGAGGAGAGGAAAGCTACAGGTAGGTCGAAAAACCGATCGAAAAACCTGTAGCGTCGGGTCGAGATCCCGGGAGGTGAATTCTCCTCGACGCGAAAGGCATCGATCGAGGTCCCGTAGCGATTCCCATCGCTCGTCGTCTTCATCAAAAAGATTGAAGAACCGACGCCACAGCTCTCCCTCCACCTCGTCTTCAGACGAGTCTCCAAAAAAGATGAAATGCCCCACTAAACATTCGTCTACCGAAGAGTGGGAAGCATTCAGGGTAAAAATGATGGAGGTGTCTGATAAAGCGAAGCCTCGGTCCGTGCCTTCTTCGGAAGCCGGCCGGGAGCGTCATCGCTCCGACACTCGCGCACCCTTGAGCCCGGGTGATCAAAAAAGGAAGGATAGGAACCTTCCAGGACGCTGATTGAAAAACGCTTGAGTCGACTGCTCGAGGTAATCGACGCCGTCCGAGACCCATCATACCTCGAAGGGAAAATCTTCGAAGGTCGCCTCGATGCCCTCGAAGCAGACCCTGTCGACGACCACAGTGTCGTCGACGCCATCGACGCCGTTATCAACGTCGACGCCGAAACCCTCGGCGCCAAAGGCTCCAGCCAAGCCAGGGAAGCCAGAAAAAGAGATGGATAAGGTTACAAAACCTGTATTGACCTCAGAGCCAGGTACTAGACCTCTTCCTCCTCCTCTCCCAGAGAAGGTTTTCAAGCATCTCCCCAGAAAGGAGTTTTTCAAATCCCTGACCGCAATTTTTGAGGAACAGGAGAGATCTGATGAGGAGAATGTACGTTTTGGGCTGGAATATGGCACCCCAAATGCCCCAGAATGCTTGATTTCTGAAGAAAGCAGAATGAGGGACTTGGTGGAATCATTACACAATGCAAGTGGCATTGACACATCTCCTGAAAACGACTTTGGCAGACGAGAACCAGGAGAGCATGCCAGTCTTTCATACCGTCAATAATGACAAAGGTAGTAGATTACTTAGGATGGGCTAAACCATCAGCCCAATTCATCCAGGATGATTTAACAGATATATTGGACCATGGTCCCACCGAAGACCCAATACTACCCTTTCATGTAGCCCTGCAAAATAGGGTGGCCAAGAATTGGGAAACTCTGGATTCTATTCCTCCGGTAAATAAATCCCTCACCTCAAAATACCACCCGGCCAGTAGCGACCCCGGCTATCTGTCAAAACAACGAACTCCTGAGAGTCTGGTCATACAGGCAGCCACAGCTTCTAACAAACTTGCATACCCGTCTATCCCTCCAGACAGGGACGATAAGCGTGTGGATGGTTGGGCACGGAAGGTATTTTCACCGGGGAGCATGGCATTAAAATCTCCCAACTCCACATGTGCCTTGGCGAAATTTGTCGTACACTCTTTGGGAGTGCATTGCAATGGCGGTGGAGCACATACCAGAAGGGGAAGAAAGGGAACGGTTCCTAGCCATCGTTAGAGATGGAAAGGAAGCCATGCAGGAATCCCTTCAATCTGGATTGGACACTGCAGATAGTGTAGGCAGGTCCACGGACACTAGCACGGTAATGCGCAGATTTGCGTGGTTACGGAAGTCGGGTTTCGCACCGGACGTACAGAACCGCCTTCTGAACATGCCTTTTGACAGGTCTCACCTTTTTGGCAACAAGGCTGACGAGAGCCTTGAGAGGTTGCAGACCTCAAAAGCAGCTGCCAAATCTTTAGGAGCTGCTATTAGGCAACCTCAGCCTTTTCGTGCGCAAGGACAGTCATGGAGGGGACGATTCTATCGTTACTACACCTCATATGGAAAGGTGAGAGGAATGGCCATTCAAAGGGGCCAGAAAAAAGCCACTCGTGGTGGACGAGGAAAACATGCTAAACCAGTTCCACCTGCAGCCTCTCTACCATCAGCGGCTGCAACATCCGCCACAAAACCGCTTTGAGGACTTGCATCACAAAACACCTGTAGGGGGCAGGCTGTCACAGCATCTGCAAGAATGGCGAGCCATTACTTCAGATGTTTGGGCTCTAGAAATAATAGCCCAAGGTTACTGCCTTCCTTTTCTAAAGCAACCTCAAAGCAATCCACCAGGGAGACACCCATTGAAGTCTTCAAACCCGCTCCTACAGCAGGAAGTTTTAACCCTGCTTGAGAAAGGTGCTATAGAACCAGTACCTGCAGCGTAGAGGAACAAGGGATGGTACTCCCCGTATTTTTTGATCCCCAAAAAGGACGGAGGACTGAGACCCATCTTGGACTTAAGAAACTTGTACAAGTTCCTCAGGAAGGGCAAGTTCAAGATGGTTACCCTTTCTCAGATCCTTCAGGCCCTTCAACTTCAGGAATGGTTGGTGTAATTGGACCTCCAGGATGCTTAATTTCATGTGCCGATTCATCTCAAACACAGAAAATACCTGAGGTTCGTAGTTGGCGACTCACATTATCAGTTTCGAGTCCTGCCTTTTGGGTTGACCTCCGCCCGAGGGTCTTTACCAAGTTAATGGTAGTGGTGGCAGCGCACCTCAGGAGAGGGGGGATTCAAGTCTATCCCTACCTGGACGATTGGTTGATCAGGGCACGTTCTGCCGAGCAAGCACTGGATCATCTGAAAGTCACCTGCCACTTCCTCCACAAACTGGGCTTCTCCCTCAATTTCAAGAAGTCACAGATGACACCTTCCCAACAGCTTCAGTACATAGGAGCTGTATTAGACACGTCCTTGGGAAAGAGCTCGCCTCCCAAGTCGAGGGCTCAAGACATTCTTCAGATGGTTTCCAAATTCCAAAATGCCCAAAATCTCCAGGCTTACGACTTTTTAAGGTTGCTCGGCCTCATGGCATCCTGCATCTTTCTGGTGCCAGAGGCACGCTTGAGGATGAGATCCCTTCAATGGGCCCTAAAGACTCAGTGGTCACAGTTCTCGGGTCAGATGACGGATCTTCTTCAGATTCCGAACAAGGTCAGACAAGACCTTCTATGGTGTACCTGTACAGAGAACATCCTAAAAGGAGAATCTTTTTGGCAACCATGGCCGGAGATCACAGTAGTGACGGACGCCTCACTCCTGGGTGGGGAGCTCATACCAACGATTTGACAATCAACGGTCATTGGTCTCCATCGGAGTCCAAACTATATATCAACCTTTTAGAGCTGAGGGCAATCAGACTAGCGCTGAAGGCCTTCCTGCCATCTGTCAGGGGAAAGAATGTCCTGATAATGACGGACAACACAGTGGCCATGCATTACCTAAACAAAAGAGGAGGTGTGGGGTCGCTACCCCTGTGCAGAGAGGCAATGCAGCTCTGGTATTGGGCAATTCAGGAAGGAATCTCTTTAACAGCAATTCATCTAGCCGGGGAAGAGAATATGACGGCAGATGCTCTGAGCAGGCAGAGCACGGTATCCCACGAATGGGAACTGGCTCAGGAAGTCATTCAAGAGATCTTCGCCCTTTGGGGAACCCCTCAAGTAGACCTGTTTGCAACCTAAATCAACCGAAAATGCAAAAGGTATTGCTCAAGGGAATTTCCCCCGAGAGGAGCCCTGGGAGACGCGTTCGAGATGGAGTGGAATTTCCCACTATTGTACGCGTCACCTCCGATTCCCGTCATTCCTCAGGTCATCAGGAGGCTGAGAAGGTTTCGGTGCTGCATGATCCTAATTGCCCCGGATTGAGCCAGGAGAACGTGGTACCCGGGCCTTCTAGACATGTCCATCTGTCCTCCAGTACGTCTTCCTCAGAGAGAGAACCTTCTCTCTCAAATGGAGGGTCAGGTTCTCCATCCAGAGGTCAAAACGCTCAACCTTCATGCTTGGTATCTGAAAGGCTGAGATACAGGGATTGGAACCTTTCAGATGACGTTATGGAGGTGTTGCTTTCGGCAAGAAGGCCAGCAACAAAGTCTCTATACCGTTGCCGTTGGAAAAAGTTTTGCAACTGGCGCAGAGAAAAGAATGACGATCCTTTTCTATGTTCTATTTCGGAAGTATTATCTTTCCTTCTGACCCTAGCACATAGAGGTCTGAATATCGGAAGAATAAAAGGTTACCTTGTGGTGCTTTCCATTTTCAAGCGCTCATCGGAAGAATGCTCCTACTTCAAAATTCCTTTCATAATATAATTCTTAAAAGGACTCACAAATATGTTTCCTCCTCACCCATTTCAAGTACCGATCTGGGATCTAAATTTAGTCCTAAAATTCTTAATGTGTGCTCCTTTTGAGCCTATGCATACGGGTCCATTAAGATTACTAACGTGGAAAACAGCCTTCTTGGTTGCTTTAACATCAGCAAGAAGAGTGAGCGAATTGCAGGCACTGTCTTCTGGGCCACCCTATACTGTGTTCCATAAGGACAGAGTTGTGTTGATGGTAAAACCATCATTTCTACCGAAAGTAATATCTGATTTTCATTTAAGTCAGAAAATTGTCTTACCCGCATTCTATCCTCCACCCCATCCTTAGAAGGAGGAGGAAAGATTACACAGGTTGGATCTGAAAAGAGCTTTAAGCTTTTACATCTCTAGACTTTCCAGACTTAGAGTGGACAACCAGCTGTTTATAGGTTACACAGGAAGGAAACTGGGTCAAAACAGACAATTTCACGCGCGATTATGCTTTGCATTTCAGAATGCTAGAGACTAGCTCAAAAAGACCCTCCGGAAGGGTTAAGGGCTCATTCCACCAGAGGCATCGCCTCCTCCACAGCCCTTCAAAGAGGTGTTCCAATAAGATCCATTTGCGAAGCAGCAACTTGGTCTTCGCAACACACCTTCTCAAAATTCTATAACCTGGATGCTTCCCAATCTGGGGAGCTAACTTTTGGAAAAGCAGTACTATACTCAGTCATCTAAGAGTATCGAAAAATCTACCCCCTCCTCCAGAGGAATTGTCCACACTGCTTTGGGAGTCTATCTAGGATGAGGAATACGTTGGAGGACACAATCCACTCAAAGAACAAATTACTTACCAACTGGTAACGTTCTTTCAATTGGATGTTCCTCCAACGTATTTCTCATCGTCCTCCCGACCTACCCCACAGTAGAATTTCCCATGCTGTTACAGCTTTAGTTCCTTCAAGGAGGAGTACGATCATTCCCGTGGTTATGCGGGTATTTCTACTGTAAGAAAAAACAGAACTGAAGCCAACGTGCGCTGTGCGTGCTATATATTCCTTCAATGACATCATCCTCACGACAGAGGCCTTCGAGGGACAACCTCTGCCAAAAAAGAATTCTGTAAGCAGCCGAAGTTGGATATCGAATATCAAAGATGAGCAATACCTGGGAGGAACATCTAGTCGAATGAACGTTACCAGGGCTAAATAACTTGTTCTTTTTTCGTAGTGTACTTAAGAACAAGGCTATGTGATGCCACTTCCTTTTTTGTCAATATGTGAAAGGTTGTGTTCCATTGCTTCCTGTGATGTCACTTCGTGGTGGGGTCAAATGACATTACTTCCTGTGATGTCATCAGAGGTGATGGGTCATGTGATGTCACTTCCTCTGGTATTTTGGTGAAATTACATCTCTGTCTGGAAGTGATGAAAAGGAGAAAAAGATTTGAGAGGCATCTGCATTTAAGTGATAGAAAAGGAAGAGGTGATAGTCTCGGGAGGAGTAGTATAAAGAGAAAAGGGAAGACAACCCAAGACAGATCCTTGGGAACATAATAGGAAAGAGGATAAGTGAAGACGCAAGACCAGCCCAATACAGTAGGAGTGATTAGAAAGATAAGAGTGGAACCATTCAAGAACAGAATCCTGAAAGCAGAGTTGGTGCAGAAAAGACAGGAGAATAGTATGGTGGACCGTGTCAAGGGCAGCCGACAAGTCAAGAAGAGCAGGGAGAGAGGAAAGTTTAGAATAGTGTGCAGACAAAAGAGAAGAGACAGCTACGAGGGCAGTCTCAGTAGAATGTTGAGGACGAAAGTGCCAAAGTTCCTAAAGCCCATTAGTAAAGAGACTATGGGCCTCATTACACGGACGGCGGTAAGGGTTTACCGGTACCGGTAAGGGTACCAGTGCCGGTAAACCCTTACCGCCTTACTACGAGGTCCCTTTGTGGGACCCTACCTTAACGGCTGGGAGGTAATTACAGTACTGCAATTTGCGGTACCGTAATTACCGCCTTCCCCATTCCCATTGAGCCCTATGGGGGCAAAAATGGGAATGGGGAAGGGCCCTGGTGAATGGGGAATTACAGCCCCCACACACCATGGAATAGGGCGGTAATTCCACCATTCAACATGGCGGACTCGGTAAAATACCAGCGGCAACCATGGCGCTAATAGCGCCATGGTTACCACCGTCCGTGTAATGAGGCCGTTAAAGTAGAAATAGTGAACCATTTTACATGAAAACAAAGTTTGAAAACGGCATCCTGGAGTTGTCTCCATTGAGCCATATGAGAAATTGATTTAAACGAGAAATGCTGCACGCTTGAATTTTAGGGCACAGTTTCTAGAGCCATTTGATCTAGAAATAATGTGCATGCAATTTGGAGCTAGGGTTTCGTTGAGCCATTTGAGAAAGTGATTGAAAGCGTAAACACAACATTCTGGAACAAGAATGCAAAGTTTCTAAAGCCATTTTGCAATTGATTAAAACGAGAAATGCTGCATGCTGGAACACTGAAGCAGTGTTCCTAGTGCCATTTAAGAAAGTGACTGAAAGGAGAAATGCTGAATGCTGGAACTTTGAAACAAATGGCCTCATTACAAGTTTGGTGGTATCTCAGAGGTAAATCTGCTGAGATAACACTAAGCGGAATGACACCGCCAGATTACAAGTTGTGGTAGGCAGTGTTAGTCCTCATTAATTGGAGTCCATGAGGGATTTTGGTGGTATTACCGCTGGCGGTAATACTGCCAATTTTGCAGAATTTGGGCAGTAAGCCTGGAGGCTTTTCCTCCATCTTACCCCCATACTTGTAGTTGGGCAGTACGGTAATGCAAGGATTTATGGTATTACTGCCGTATTACCACCGCTTTTTACTGAACTGCCCAACTCGTAATGAGGCCCAAAGTTCCCAGGGCCAGTTGGGGGAATAAGTGAAAGGAGAACGTTTCATATTGAACCTTTACTCATAAATCCTGAAGCCTATTGATAAAAAGACTGAGAGGAGAATCATTGAATCCTGGAATATGGAAAACATTTGCTATATTTATCCGAGAGAGACAGGTCTGAGGTGGAGACAACACCCTGAGACTTGAAACCCACGTCCTGTTAAATCTTAAGCGAGAAAGAGGTGTTTGTGCCTAACCAACAGATATGATAGTTTATTTTCCTCCATATAGTCTGGACGCCCCTGGCTGAGTACGGGACCATAGCAATTTCCTCTGCAAAATAAGCACTTCCTCTTTTAATGTGGACGGGCACGAGATTGTGGCCAGAGACGTGACCAAGCACCACTAACCCTGCCCCCAACACCACACCTCAGTCCTCTTTTCCTTTTACGTGCTGACAAGAATGAACGCCTTGCAGCATGTGAGTGCATTTTTCTACCCTTCTTAGTTTGTCTTTGATTCCATTCTTCAGCTCATTGTGCCCTGGCCACCTTGGCACATGTTGTTCTCAATCGGGTTCTCCATGCATGCATCCTGCATGGAATACTTTCTGAAGTTGGATCCCCAGGCGCTTCGTTTGAAGTGCCTGGGCAGTAACCACCAGTAGAATCGCACAATGGCCTGCGATGGTTGAACACCTAGAAATCTATACCAGTCGCCTCTGGATCATTTCAAATCCTTCACCAAGAGGAAGTGAAGTGGAAGTCTGAGAAGGTAAATGCACCCCAGCAAGGGTACTCCTTTCCTGTCATGCATATCACTACACCACAAGAGTCTGTTCCAAGGCCCATTGACCTAGTACAGGGTTCTCACCGAGCAGCCATGCTGCTCTCTTCCCTGATGGACTCTGGGGGGGCTTCAGTCTCGGACACCAGGCTTTTGTTTGAGCGGATGCCTACATGTAACTAGGTTACTAGTCTGAAGGTTCAGAGGCTCACAGGATTCTCCCGAAGGTCTCCAGAAGTACTTCCATAAATCTTAGGTTGCCAAGCAGACTTCCCCTCAGGGCTCCACACTGGACCACATTTTCCTATGGACTCCCGATTTAACATTACAACTCAGCTCCTACAGATTGGCAGTTTTTACCATCTTGGTGCACTGGTGCAGTGATATCAAGGCCCTCACATATGCACAGCAGAGTGCCCCGCACACCAGCCCAAGTTGCAACTATGTTGTATGCCGCATCAGATACCCTCCTGCCAAAGCTCACGTTGTTATCTTTGCTGTAGATGGAACATCAAGGTTTTTAATGTGCAGGCCTAAACGTTGCTGCCTCCTCACTGTCTAATCCAAGGTCTGGTTTCTATTAAAGGTTGGTGGTCCCTCCTCCTTTGGTTCAGGTCCTGGTTCACCTTGGGATGTGCCTCTACAGCTGCTGCTGGGTGTAGTGTTGCTACTGTGTGGTTTCCAGGCATCTTTAATGGTTACAAAGCCAGTAGTCTATATAATGGTCACAGCGATGTCCACAAACACTAGCAGCACATCCTACTTAGCGGCGACCAGTGCAGCAGTATTGGGACATAACCCCAATTAAGAACTAGGCGTACAAGTAAGTAACCTTTTCTTATTCATCAGGCAACGGTTTTTTTTCAGTGGTTTTAGGAGAGACTCTAGAGATGGTATCTGCTTTCTGCATACTTGCAAAACTCTTATTGGCAAACATTTGAAACCACTAGCCCTATCCAGAAGTAGATATTTCCCCAAGTAAAATCCACATGCATAGTAAACACACACATTTTAGAGAAAGAAATGTAGTTGATGCATGATTGTGACTTGCGGCCAACATTAAGACATGTTGGATAAGCATATTGTTGTCTCCCTATAACAGCTCATTGCTGAGTATGTTTTTTATTTCTATTGTTTAGGCACCAAAGACAATTAGTGAACATAAACCAACTGAGAATAAAGAACATAAACAACAAGTACCATCAAGAAGATATTATGAGGTACATTAAGCTAGAAAGAAAGACATCTTGAAATGTGTGTTTAAAATCAGATCTTAAGTCAGAGCCATTGAAGTAACCTCTTACTTCTTAGGTTCACCAGCCGTCCCAAGTTGTTGTGAACCCTGCTCTAGCAGGATACCGGTATGGAAAATTGCTCTAAAGTTGATGTGCTCTACAGCTGCAGAATGTCTCATTTATAATTGGCCGCAGTCACTCAACAGCGACTTCCTGTTTTCTACATAGCAGTCTGTTTTGGGATCTGCTCTTTGTGTCCTTTACTTTTGTGAAATTAGTAGTGTTTTTCTTGTTAATAGTGGTACCTGTAGATTATGTTTAAATAGAGAGGGTTTTCATTTCTAAAGTATATGGTGCTGCAGTCTCGTGCGCCCTTTTTACTTTTTCAAAATTGTTAAAAAAGCTTTTTTCAGTTTTTTTGTTAACTTTATTTGCATTTTTAATTGCAATATCTCCTATTAGCACCACAGTTACATCCTGTACGCCATTGACCTTCAATGGGTATATTTGGCGCACATGTGCCAACTATTAAGGCACACTGACCCTGTTGGCACATTCCTGGGAAATCTCCTTCTGGTATTGTCTTTGTCCTGTACCTCCTGTTTGAGATTCTAAAAAGGAAAAGGACCAGCAGCAGCAACATCTCTTCCTCTCATCCACAACGGTCTAGCTTCGGACATAGGTATGGAGGTAACTGTATCAGGCCCTTGCAGGTGGCTGAAAGGGCTCTCACTGCCAGACATAAAGTCTCTTATCCAAGTCCTACTGCAGCTAATGGGCTTTCTTAGGTCCATTCAGGGAATGTAGTTTTAGAATTTCCAGCACTCCCACTGTTCATTGTGACGAATCATGGGAATCATGGTCACTTCTCCAGAAGGTGAAGCCTTTCCCTGTGTGGCTGAGGAGGTGAGCCCACTCTGCAATAACCTCCATAGGGGTAGAGGCAAGCTGTAGCTCACTGGGAGAGATTCCCCTCTTTGGGGACAAGGACTCCCGTTCCGATGAGTAACCGATTAGTAACTCCCTAAGAAACACACCACCAACGTACCTCTAAAAACATCCAGTGAAAAAAGGTCTGAAGAACATACCAAAATCTCTCATTTCCATCAAATTACTCTGCTTATTCCTAAAAGGGAAATACTACCCAATACTGAGAAGTATCTCGAAGCAAAACTGAATGTGTGGTGTCCTGTGCCAAGGCGGAATCCAGCTGAAGATTTCAACACGTGGCATTGGAGAAGAGAAGGGACGAGGGAAGCCAAAGTGAGGGCGACAAGTCCTAGGCCAGAACAAAAGTTCAAGTGGTGATGTGACCGAAGTCGAGCAGAAGTGGGACCAGCAGGTTCATGTACAACACTGATACCACTTAATTGAATGGAAAATGAAACAAATTGGTGAATCAGAAAACGTGAGAATGAAAAGCAGACCCGAAGCCAACGGGTGCTGCGCATGCTATTTATGCCTTCGATGACATCATCCTCAAGACGGAGGCCCTCGAGTGACATTGAGTCGACTGCATCGACGCACAGCCCCCTCTGCCGAAAAATAAGTTCAGTGTAGCTGAAGCTGGAAATTGTATATTAAAGATGAAGAATAAGTGGGAGCAACATCCAGTCGAAATAACGTTACCAGGGGTAAGTAACTTCTTCATCTCTACTACTTGAATCAGATAAGTCTTATTTCTTGATATTACTGGAAAGTGCAGAGCTAAAAAATCCACCTTTAGAGCTTGCTCAACCTGTGGGCTGAAAAATGTGTTTGATGGGGCCAAACACGAGGACTGCATTTACTGCCGCTACCCTAACCACTCCCATTCTCACTCCCAAGACACTAAAAGAAAGGCACAGGAGGCTAGTGTGCTGGCTTAATTAGGGAAATTACCCACCCTCAGAAGCCAAGTCCTCCAGGAGTGTGGCAGTGCAAAAACTGTCTGTGAAAATACCTCCCTCACAGAAAAGGGCATGGTCACAGCAGACAACAAAAAGTACACCACAGGGATAAAAATTCCCATGAGGCGCCTCACACGCCATCCACAACCAAAAGCCAGGCTTCCACAATGGCCGGATCGCCCCAGATCACTCAAATGCTTTCAACATCGGCAGGCTTGTTAACGAAAGACGCAGGGGAATTACAGCCAATGCCCTCGGCGAATCCAACGTCGATCCCATCAACATCCAAATCTTCATCAACACAATTATAAATGAAATCAAAGCACTCACTGTCAATAAAACCGTCGACAAAGACCACATGCCCATTGTAAAAATCACCACAAGTTCCATTGACAAAAGCATCATCAATTACTCACTTGTCGACCATTAAAATCTCACAGTTCCGTGCGGATGGAGATGCAACATCATTGCTCTTTGGAATCTGGTTAGTTGTCGAATAAAGTAATACAACGATCGTAGACAGCGATCAAGAGGATAAGGAAAAAGCAGGGAAGAAGCCCAAAACATTGCCAAACCGAGCCAGAGGGCACACAGAAATTGAGGGAATACAATCACCAAGGCTACAAACAACCACAGTCCAACCTGCACCAGTAGACCTACTGTATTACATACGGGAAGGAAGACAAATGGACAAAGAGATACAACCTATTATCAGCGGTATCGCCAATGACTTATCCACAAATAATGCCGCAGGACATATTACAACACCATATCGACTCTGTTTTTGCGGCACAGCAAGGAGACTCTCCAACCTTCTTAAACTTTGAAGATTCCGTCATTCTGGAGGAAGACATACCCAACAGAGCAGGTGACTGCACACAGCCAACACCACAGCCATAGGCCCCACAGAGACCAGCTACACAGCTAATACCAACGGGGACAGCATTGCCTCCATAAATACCAGTACCAGGGCAACCGTTACTAAACCCACAATGTTATTGTCCATGCAAGTTCTGCCGTCGCTGCAAAGCCTTTTCTCACAGCTTAATATAAGGCTGCTGCTTCTAAGGCTCCAGGTACCAGCGCAAACCGTACCAATACAAGGTGTTTCTCCGCAGAGGCTTAAATTGGGCTCGCCGCTAAGGGGAGAAGGGTCACCACCAAGAAGGTCTAGGTCCCCTCTATGGGAGAAACAGAGGGCACTGTTAAAGAGCTTGTGCAGTAGCACCTGGAGCGTTCCAAGTTCAATTACCCAATAAATGATCTCAGGCACAAATAACCAGACAGACTCAAAGAATATGGCAAAATACTACGTTGTTATCAATTCAATAAAGTAGGGAACCTGGCGAATAACAGATTGTAGCTCACACATTCAACAAATTTCCATCACACAGACAGCTTTATACCTTGATGTACGTCAGCTATGATGTCATCCTACATGGCAAACAGTAAAACCTATCCGGGGAGGGATTGGCTAAGGGAACATATATATCTATAACTTGTGCAAGTGTTAGTATTATCATTCGCTGCCCCTTATCTGGTAGGCACGCCTTAAACACCCTCTAACTACGTGAAATAGATAATAGCATAATACCAGCAGCGGATAGGCATCTGCAACAATGTATAATTCATCATCACTTAGGCCCTCATAATTGGTTGACACTCTCTTCCAACCTTGTACGTTCGGCTCGTTAGCTGCATGTAAGCATGAAACCTAGGGGCAGGGGAACAACGTTCGACAATTCCCTTTCTTAGCTATTTAGACTATCATTTTTCATCATCTAGGCCCTAAGCCAAGGCTTCTTCTTTGTAGTTGACCTTGCTGGCCGCTCTCTTCCTCAGAACCTTATAGGGAGTGAAGGAACATTGCTAACTTTGTCTAGAGCTTTATGATTAGGCTTTGTTTCCTGGTCTCACACCACGTCTGAGGAGACCATGATTTTGTCCATTCTGTCCTTGCTATTACTCCTCTTGGCCTTTGGAGACTTGGTTGCTTCTTCTTGCATATGGCACTTGCAATTATTCACTCCTTGACTTAATCTAAGAGAAATATGTCTTACGTACATGGCTTATCCTTTTCGATGCTTTTCGTTCCTCGCAGTTGCTTCTTGATGTGGCAACTTTGATCGCTTACTATTATATGAAGCTGCCATCCATTTTCTCAACATGGCTGCTTTACTCGCGTTATATTTCCTTCTTTAGCAAGCTTCTACGTTGTCTTATCTACCTTGTGTTTCTGCATATATAAATCTACAACATCTCTTGTCACTTATCTTCTACGTGTATATGGTCACTTATCTTCTACGTGTATATGGATTTCTTCATCTTTGCATGTATGTTTACTTCGTTAGTTCATTTAGATCTTCATTATTTAGACATCCATTTGCTATGTTCAGTGCGTCTATTTATCTTCTCCCTTTGTGTGATGTCACTTCTTCTGTCAGACTTTGCTTATAGTTCTTTTAAGTCATGTGCTGTCCGCAAGCTCATGTTTACTGCCTCAGTTTGAGGGTACATTCGATATGGTTGTCTGAGCGCATAACGTCTCTCATCTTTGATGTGGTATTGGGACGATACCAGGTGTCAAGCACAATACTCTCTTACTGTTCTTCCAGTTTGATGGAGTTGAGGGGGTGGGTTCTATAGATTATGTGTACATCTGCCTCTCTACATTCCCCTCTCTGGTCGAGTCCTTGACCACTTCCTCACTTTTCTTTACATTGTGGCTTCTTTCGGAATGCATATCTTTGTTATCCCCCTCAGGTCACCTGCATTTTTTATATGTTCATCCTCGCTCCAGGTCATATGGCAACACTGCACAGTCTGTTGACAAAATACCCAATGTCCACACATAGTTCTTATGATCCTTGGGATAGTAAAACTTTGTTCCTGTGAGTGCCAAAGCACTTCCTTTCAGTTGCTCACTGGTGGTATTTTCAGTCTGTGTATATTCGTCAGTCACAGCATATACATCAATCATTATCTTCATCCCAATAGCTTTATTTGCGGTCTTCTTGCATTATCCTGTAATTATTCTAATAAGGCAGAATCCTAGCAATACCAACACTAGTATTGCTACCAATAGTTTGAAGCCATTTGCCATCCCGGTTGGAACCCACGAGAATAGAGACGAAAACCAATCTTCATATTTGGTCTTATCTACTTCTTCCACCATTTACGTATGCAGGGTCAACAGCATAGTTGTTGCCTCTGTCAGGGTTTGTTTTCTCCATCATGGGCAGGTATGTATGTACGGCAAGAAGGCCCGAACTTAGCGCACATGCCATCTTGCGTTGCTGTAATTAAGTTCAAGACATACCTGTTCTGGAGGGTCATGAGTCTAATGGCCCTCAATTCTCATCTAATCGCATGAAATCCTTTTGTAACAACTCCAAACTGGTGATTTGTGACCATTTGGGCGTTTGCTGCAGACTGAATTCCTGGCATGAATATGGCTGTAATATCACTGCCATTCTAGTGAACAATTTGTGCTCATCTGGAATATCGTGATAAGCTTCTATTGATTTTGCCAAAAAGTAATTCTCTCTTTTCTGTTTTATGAGGTTAAACTACCTCTTCTTCCTCTGATGTGCATCAAGTTTTGGTAATTAAGTGATATATTCCTCCCCACTTCTTGGGAAGCTTCATATAAGCCTTGGATCCACAGGCCCAATAATGATCCATCAACACAGCACAGCAGTACCTCCATTCATATCTGGCACATCAATTATTTTCTTGCATTGTTTGTTTGTTTTTTCCATTGTTTCTGAAACACAGTGTCACATTATTCATTGGCAGTATGGATACAGGTCCTGCTTCATTTTCGACCCATGTCAGTAATTTCGAATAATTGGCCCATTCCTTAAGGCATTCATCATTCACTATTTGTACTGGTGCTGTAATCAATACATGTGCACTGCATCCTAACATTCCTTCTTCCAATCTTGTACTGGTGGCTACTCATCCATATACCAATAGTTGAGGTCTCTCCCAGCATCCAGGCAATCCTGGTGTTTCTTGTGTGTCTGCACAATTCAGTCTCTTTTGTTCAACAACCCTTATCAGTTCTCGGATGAGTGAAGGAGCATTCTGCTTTTCCAATCAGAGTCTTTTTCCATCTTTTGCGTTTTTATATAAGCGTCTTTGTATGGGAAAGTTTTCCTTGACCTCCATTTTAAGCAGGCCCGGACTGACCCACTGGGACACCGGGACTTCCCCCGGTAGGCCTCGGGTACCTAGGGCATCTTTTTCTTTGGGGAAGGATACATAAATTCAATACTAACATAATGATTCATTGAGGACAGTCAGTAAAAGCCTGGGTGGTTCGCTGCCTGCCTGCCTGATTCTAGCAGTTCCACCTGTAGCTCACACTTGCTCCTTGTGGGGGGGGCACTGCAAGGGCATCACTGTACGTGCCCTGGTGAGCAGGCATGTGCAGGTGAAGCCCCGCCACCCAATTCCAACCTGCCAGTGCTCCAGCAACGACAGAGTGAGAGCTGCCGCCTGCATCCGTTCCAGTTCCACAAAATGGTATGTGCGCTGGCTGGGGGCGGCTTGTACCATGTAATGTATTGTGCAAAAGATTAATATTAGACAAAACGTGAACTGCAAGCCCACGGGCGTCCCATCGATCTCTCTGGCTCTGCCCAGCCTTTGGTGCCAGTCCTCTAGGTATTCATGCCCAGGCTATAGGCCAGTCCGAGACTGCTCACAAGGAAATTGGTGGTTTCGTGGTGGGGGCGCTGAATGCTGAGCAGTTAGGCTCTGGTTTCAAAAACTGGCTTCAAGAACCAGGCCAGTGAGCATGGAGAAGGAGGCAGGTCTAGGTCTGATGATTTCGAAAGCTGCTGAAACCTGTCATGACGAACATTTTAGGTTTCATTGCTGCGACACTTTGAGTAGTGGCAGAAATGCCCTGTGCTAGGAAATGATAGTGGGGCCGCAATAGAGTCCTGCTGTATTTAGCAGCTTCTGGACTGCCATGCCAGTGCTGGGGGTGACCTGAGCATGTTTAGGGTCTGGCGCTGGGGGCGGGTGGGGGCACTTCTGGCATGGGAAGAGAACCCAGAGCAGGTGAAATGCTATAGAGCAGG
This sequence comes from Ambystoma mexicanum, assembly GCF_040938575.1. NCBI lineage: Eukaryota > Metazoa > Chordata > Amphibia > Caudata > Ambystomatidae > Ambystoma > Ambystoma mexicanum. The sequence goes on along the minus strand of NC_090922.1, from coordinate 1,349,724,822 downwards.
TGCTGAATAGACATGCTGGGCAAAACAAGCAATTTGAAGTAAAGCCTTATGCAGCCGGTGCTCCGACTAATGACTTTTTCCCCTTTGTGGGCTGCTAAGTAGCAGTGAATGCGAAAAATGTGTCGCTATGTTATGGGATAGCTCCGGGCTCCATTGGCAGCCTTCAAACAATACCGAGGGGAGAGGGGCAGAGGAGAGGGAGAGGGGGAGCAGCGTGAAGCATTGACATATAGGGTAGTTCTTGAGGGGATAAACCGAAGAAAAGAGGGGGAGAGAGAGGGGTGGGGTTGGGGAGAGGAGTGATAGTAGACAAATGGGACTTGTAAGCGATGGGTGGGAAAGGAGGAAGAGATGAATGGAAAATGAAAAGTGGCGCAGAGTGAAAGAGGGAAACAGAGGAAAGAGAAAGGTCAAGATGGCGGCAAGTAGGAGTGACAGAAAGAGACAAGGGAGGGGGAAAGGAAAAGAGGATATGGGGGAACCAGGAGGACGAGTGAGAGGATATGGGGAAGCGGGAGGACGAGTGGTTATGGTAGGGAAGAAAAGGGATATGGATGGCAAAAGGACCGAATGGCCGTTCATGAAGCAAGGCAATGTCATTGTACAAAAGTACTGATACATTCGCAGAGCTCTCACAATGCACCTCTAACCTGGACTATATCATTCACTGGTCGTAGGACTGATACGCCCACATAACTCCCACAATGCACCTCTATCCTGAATTTTAACATGCACATTTAAGGCTGCTCCCATAATTCTCACCTTTCCCATATATCGCGGAGGCATCCATATATTCCATAATTCACCTTTCCCATATATCGCCGAGGCATCCATACATCCCATAATTCACCTTTCCCATACATCGCTGAGGCATAATAATTCATAATTCGCCTCTGCCTTGATTTCCCTGTGACCAGTAGAGGGATTTAGAGCTCCCATAGTTCGACTTCATCCTGATTTGTTATACCCCAGAGGCATTATGGGCACTCTTACCATTCACTGCTACCTTGATTTCCATTGCGCTCTGATTTCCAGTCACACAGTGCTGTGACAGAGATTTAATAATTCCCCAGCAGCTTCACTTGCAGTGTGTCCTGGTATCCCAGTAGAGACATTCATATATGTCATAAAATACATGCATGCACTTATATTTAACTTGCATCATGGACTGAATACAAGTACCGAGCCACCATGCTCCCTTTCCTGACCCACACTGCTAGGGCACCTCCATTACTCACAATGCACCTATATATACCCTGACCTGCAGTGCGCCTTTATCCCAGTGCTGAGACCACCACAGAACCATCACAGCACACCCTGGCTCGCATTGTGCACCAGCATCTCAGCACTTTCATAGTCAGAGTATCCTTAAACATCTCATGTTCCAGTACCAGGAATGCAGGGCTGGACTGGCCTATAGGGAACTCTGGAGATTTCCTGGTAGGCCTTTTTACCCTCCGCCTCTTTTGTGTGGTCACCTATTTTATTTCCCTTTTTCCCCATAGAAAAAGGGTTGGGCTTGCTAAAAATGTGAATATTGGGGCCACTTTGAAAATTCCTTCTAGGGCCTCTTTTGGTTCCCAGTCCACCCCTGATCTTAAGGTTGCCCATCTTCCTTCAAATGGTCCTCTTGTCATGTATGCTGCTAGATGACTGAGACACTTTTCATCACGTGTAAGTATTTCTCTTGCTATAAATGTTCTGGCTGTGCTCATGGCATAAGCGATGAGAGAACACACAAAGCAGCTCTCATCTGACATTCTCCTCCACACTTCCTTCATGTGCCGATACCACACATTATTCTTTAAATGGGCTGAATTATCAAGGTATCTATTTATATCCTCACAATCTTCCTCAGTCTCTCTCTTAAGTCAAATAATTTGTTAATAAATATCATGGAAAATATCACTCGTGCTTTTTTAGAGATAAAAACAGATGTTTCATTGCTAAACATTCTATTTGTATTATAAAGTATTATTTGGCGAAATGCTATAAAAAAAGGAAATAAAAACTGCACATTGTACAAAACGTAGCCACAAGAAAGATTTCAAAATAATTCATACGTCTTACTGCATTTTGTGTAGCAATAGGCCTTTTCTGGTATCAAGGTATGTTTCACAAATTGGAAAATTCCCATTTTGTTTTTATCAACATTTGGTTCTTGTTATTCTTTTTAATAATCATACTTTATTATAACAGCAACTGTAATAGTATGGCAATAATGACCCTGAGAATAATAGGGGTGTTAGGATTGATATCCTCTTTCCTGTTAGGCTGTTTAGTCATCTGCCCTTTCCTGTTAGGCTGTTTAGTCATCTTCCTGTATGTATGCTGAGTTCTTGATGAATGAGGTCATGAATGGAATGTTTGGGTATAACTGAGTGGAATGCGGTGTGTTGAGGTTCCACCCAGGACAGTTGACAATGATGTAGCCTGGGTGATAAGAGCCCGTGGTATTCCCTCAGATCCTGTAATTGATCTCATTAAACCTGCATAAAGATCTCCTGGCATCCAGTGTATCCTTTCAATCTATGGACCCCACTTAAGGTCATAACAAGGGGCTGTCTTAGGATTTCCAAAAAAGGTGACAATATCAATGTGTTGTCTAACTAGAGCTGGGTAGGATCGAAGGATTTAAGTAAAAACAGTATACAAGAGTGTGTGCAACGTTATAGGCAGCATAAAGTGTGTGTGCTCTTCTTCTTTTCTTTTGTCTCTTTAACCTATCTGGAATAGTTCTGAAACTGCTGCAAATTATATTCATTTCCCTTTAGAGGGTCTCTCCTTTGTACAGCTTTACTTTATTCAGATGCAGCCAAGCTCATCTACCTTTGATTTTCACTACAGTGGGAGTGACTCACTGTACTAGATACAGTCCTTTTAAGCAGGGTTTATTGCAAGTACGGACACAGCTTTTTACAAGTACTTGATCCCATGGATACAAGCTAGGTGGCTTCAATAATTTTACTAGATTGATTGTCTGGTTGTCTTCTTTAATCTTCTTCAACCCTTCTCTCCGATTTTTGATCTGTTGATTAATCAAAGAAACACTAGCATTCATATTTGTCAAATAATCATGCATCTCATCCCCTAATGATTTTGCTACACTATGGGCATCAGTTTCTATTCAAGTGGGAGGAGCATTGGGCAGTCTAATACAGCATCTCATACAGCATCCAGTCACCAATTCAGGAGTTAGGTCATGATCTGAGCCAGGCTGGTTTCTTAATAAATATAAGGCAAGGGGTAGGCAATGTAGCTGTCCTTTTTTCAAAGTCATCTTTATCGTGGCTATCGCTTCTTTAAAGAGTCCATTTAAATGGCCACATATACCATTTACTTGTGTATAGTAAGCAGATGTAAATGTATGCGTTACGCCTAATGGAAGAGTGATCTGTTCAAACATCTCATTTACAAAATGGGGGCCATTATTAGACCGCAGGACACCCCATTTAGGAAACACCTCACATACGAGAAACTTGCCAGCACATGTTGCATCGGGGTGTGTGCCTGGGCCTGCCCAAATCAATTCGGAAAAAGGACATACTACTACTAGCATGTATCTAAAGCCATTGTATGTTTGCAACATATCTACATAGTCTAGATATAGATGCTGAACCATTGGGGCGGGCTATTGCTCCTCTCTCTGTCCGTAAGGTATGCCCTGCTGTGAATTTATGGCAGACAGTGCAATTCACAATGAACTGTGCAACATGTTCTAATACATTTGGTGAAAACCAGTCTTCTGTAATCGTGGCAGCAAGATTCTCTCTGGATACATGCACAGGATAGTGAAGCTGATCCGGCGCAACTCTCAGTAGGACTAGAGGCATAACTGGCTTTCCATTACTATCTTGTCTCCATAGAGCCTCTGTGGGGAATTAAGAACCCCCCCAGTCTCTTCCATAAATCATGTTCTTCCTGTTGAACTCGACCCTGCAGCTCAATTAACTGTACAATGGATAAGATGTTAATGCCTGCTTTCATCATTTGCAACGCTCTGAGATTGGTTTGGCACTTTCTACTTCAAAATTAGAAATATTTGGAATGTTTACGGCTCTCTTTGCCTTAATGTCAGTGGCTTCATTACCACGAGAAATCATGTCTGCCCTCTTAGTATGGGCTGCGCATTTCACCACGGCAATAGCCAAGGGGAGCTTCAGTACCTTAATACGTTTATCCAATAGCGGCGCATGTTGCACTGGTGTGCCATCTGCATGGAGGAAGCCCCTCCTTTTCCAATGTGACAATCCTGCGAGTACAGTTAATGTCACATAGGCAGAGTCAGAGTACACTGTTACTTCCTCATATCTCTGAAGTGCAGCAATAAACACCACTAATTCTGCAGCTTGTGCTGAACAACGTAAAGGCAATCTTGCAACCGTCACTACTTCAAATTCGTGATTCTTTTTCAACTTCACAACTGCCAATCCCATATGCCTTTCTCCTGTTGTCTGGTCAATTTCTGAAGAACCATCAATGAATAGAATTTTCCCCCCTCCTATAGCATTTTTTTTAAGGTTGGGAATATCGTCATAAAACTCAGTATATGCTGTACAATCATGTACATAATCTTCTTTCTCTATTGGTTCTGCTGTAAATGTCGCTGGATTCACTACTTTACATCTAAAAATAATCACCTCATAACATGAAACTCTTTGTGTAGTCAACATACTTTTAGGTTTTTCCAAAATGGAAAATAGGGAATGCTCAACAAATAACGTCATTGGCCACCCTATTGTAATACCTGTAGCTTTTTCAATTGCGAAAGCAGCAGCTAACGCTTGTTCGCCCTCTCATTTCTGGGTCTAGAATCCCACTGTAATAAGACAATGGTTTATGTCCATGTCCGAATGTTGTCTAATGCGGGAGTCAGGCTGTCATTACCACTCCATTCAAATGCGAGAATAAATAAAACTCTTTGTTATAGTCTGGAATCCTGTATACAGGGGCTGAACAAAAAGCCCTTTTTAATTCTTCAAATCCTTCTGTCATTTAATCTGTCCATATTATATTGTTTTTCCCTGTCTGTGCTTCTTTGACCCCTTTCAAAAGTGCTCTAATGTATGTGCTGTAATCAAAAAACCAGGCCCTACAATAATTACATAGGCCTAAAAATTGCTGCATTTCCCTCACTGTTTTAGCTCTTAGAGTTTTCATGATCGCTTCTGCTCTTTCAGGGTTTAATTTTCTCCCTTTTTGAGAGATTCGCTGTCCTATGTACAGGATCTCTGTAGTTTCTCCTTCTCCACTGTGTATCCTTTCTCTGCAAATACTGTCATAGCTGAATTGAATCTTCTATACATTTTTCTTCTGTCTCGCTACACACTAACATATTATCTACATATTGAAGTAGTGTGCTCTCAAGTTGTACATTGCCTAGGTCCATCTGACCAACCCTTTTAAAGATTGAATCAGGCTCACAGTACCCCTGAGGTCATTTTGTATGTTTCACTGCTGGTTTCTATACTACAATTAGGTCAAATCGTGGGGAGTCCTCATGAAGGGGAATTGAAAAGAAAGCATTCTTTAAATCTATAACTGTAAAATACGTGGCTGCAGCTGCAATGTGGCACAATATTATAGCTGGATTCGGAACCAAAGGAAACTCTGCTTCAACAATATTGTTTAGGGTGCGTAGGTCCTGAATAAATCACCTTGACCCCACATTGATTTCTTTACTGGGTACACAGCCGTGTTACATGGAGAATCTGATGGTACCAATATTCCCTGGTGCAATAAAGCAGAAATGGTTTCAAATATACCTTCATCTGCTTCTCTAGACATGGGATACTGTTTTGCTTGTGTTAAAGTTGCTCCTGGCTTAAGCTTAATTTTGACTGCTCCACTCAATAGAGCCACAACATATGTACTGTTGGTCCATAAGATACTTGGCACCTTTTCTAAATCTTCTTGATTTCTTTTTTACCAATGTGGTATTTCCTTATTCTCAACTTTTATGCAATAGGTAAGGCTTATGTGAAATACTAGGTCATCGTCAGAATTCTCGGCTCTGAACAATTCTTTATCTGTCAAGTCTGTTAGCCTATACTGTAAGGAAACCATGGTATGAACAGTAATACGACAGACACAAGTGATCCCAGTTCAATGATATTTATTGAACTTAAAAAAGGGTTTGAAAAAACGGCTACCTAATCCTAAATCTAAAGATGGGAGCAAGCTACGACCATCAAATAATAACGCAGCCCTAGTGGTGTCTTTTCAAAATAAAAGAGACTATACCAATGCATTTATTTATTTATTTATTAACATTTATAAAGTACGTAAAAGCCCATTTGGCAAACCTATTGCCAATCCTTACCTCTAAATATTAATAGTGTTGGAAACAATGTTATGTAAAAGAAAAGTGTTCAAGAAATAATGTCACAATATTCAAGCCGTAGGCTTCCCTTCCCCGCGTTTTCAGCATGGGACAAAGCGGCACACTTGAGCTTAGCACAGTCTCTGGTTTCTCTAGCATGAGAGTGCAGTTCAAAACTTCAAAATCATGGCCTTCTGTGCCAAAGTCTCTTTGCCATACAAAGTCTCATTTTTCAGAGGGCCTGATGCAACAAACAATAAAGTTCCTTTCCTTTCAGTATTTTGCATGTACACAGGTATCTTAGGATTTTCACTTTTCCAATTTCTCGGGTGCTTCACTGTTCACCCTGGGTCCCCCTGCGCCGGGCTCAGACCCACTTTAACATAAAGCTTTCAAGTGATCTCCCTCCGCTGGGCTCAGACCAATTTACTGTTCACCTTGGGTCCTCCTCCGCCAGGCTCAGACCCACTTTAACACAATGTTCAATCAGTCTCCTTTTGCCGGGTTCGGACCAATTTAATTCACTCTAAAGCAAACTTGCTTTATCCCAAAAGCTTTCAATTGATCTCCCTCATTCAAGCTTGGCCCAAATGTATCTACTTTGTCATTTACTTTCTTGGCAGCATCAACATCGAAGACTTTCGATTGTACACATGATTTTGCTTCACCCGCCGCAGGACCGCTTAAATGCACATTTCTCTGCCACTCTTTCTCCTTTATCAACTCTCAGTTGGATACCTTACAGAGACCTTCGAATGAGCACCCACACATTGCCGAACCACTCTGTCAGAAGTATTGTATTGTTCAAAAGTTCCAGCATTCATTAGCAGGGTACTTTTACTCAGGCTTCCCTCAGCAGGGCACGAGCCTGTCTTGATTTCAACAGTTCATTTTAAACACCTTCCATCACAACTCCCCTTTCGAATGGATTGTGTCCTCCCACGTATTCCTCATCTTATGATAACTTGCTGTCCCCAGCTTCACTGCTTCGGAAAAAATGTTTATCTCGGCAGAGGGCTCTGTGCTCGAGGTTGTGACGTCGATTGTCCCTCGAAGGACTCCGTACTCTGTCGACGTCACCGATGGTATAAATAGCTCGAGCCGCGCCTGTTGCTTCAGTTCCGTTTTTCTGATCGCTTCGCTATCGAGAACGGCGCGCTTCAGATTGTCTGTGAAGAAAATGTTGTCATCTTCTACTCCTTCGACACCCAAGACTGAGTTCAAGAAGTGTGTAGATTGTGGATCAAAAATGTCGATCATGGATCCCCACTGGGTTTGTCTCTGGTGTCTCGGTTCCAGTCACCGAATCGACGACTGCGGTTCCTGCCAATCCATGACCGAGAAAGCTCTTTGTGAGAGGAGAGGTAAACTGTCGGTGGGGAGGGAAGCCTCTAAGAAGGCTACGTCTAAAAAACATAAGAAAGCGACTGATTCGAAGGAATCGGATTGCCATAGGCACTCCAAGAGATCTCGATCTAGGAGTGGATCGAGACACTCTTCGTCATCGTCTACAAAAATGAAGAGGAGACATAGATCTCCCTCATCATCTTCTTCTTCAGAGTCGACCGAAGAAATTCGATGTCCGACAAAATCGGATTCTCCCAGTAAATGAGAAGAATTCCATAAAATGATGAAGGTTTTCTAGAACGCGGCCCCGACCCCCTCGAAAGAACCTCGAAAAAGCTATACCCCTAAAGTCGCTCCATTGGCCGACAAAGGGAAGTCCAAGACTACCATGGTAAAAACCAGTAGTGTCGAGGATACTAAAAAAACTTGAGTCAACGCCAAGCCGTCGAAGACTCTTCAAGAGTCGAGCACTTCTCCGGTGCCATAAAAAAAACACAAGTCATCGAAGGCTTCGATGACTTCATTGACGCCGTCGGCGTCGACCGTTTCGGCACCAAATCTAAAAATATCCTCGACGCCCGTGTCGAAGTCATCTTCGAAGACATCGAAGACAGCTTCGACAACTTCGAAGGATTTATCAATCCCTTCGACACGTATGGTAGAAGAAGAAAGGAGATTCAATCCTTTGTCCAGGTCAGACTTTTTTAAGTCCATGTCCTCAATTTATGAGGAATCTGGCTCAGAAGAAGACGAAGTTACTCCTTTTGGAGTTTCTTATGGCACAAAGCAAGTTCCTGAGGAACTTATTGACCAGGAATCTAGAATAAGAGACCTGAGTGATACTCTACATTCTGCCAGTGGAATTGACACCACCCCAGAATTAGAGTTTGCCAGACCTGATCCTGCAGAGCATGTAGATCCTGGGTACAGGGGTCTTATGACCAGAGTAATAGAATATATGGGTTGGAGTAACACTTCACCCATTTTTGAACAGGATGACATGGCGGATATAATTGTCAGAGGGCCTCAAAAAGATCCAGTTCTCGCCTTTCACAGGGCTCTTCAGAGGACGGTGGAGAAAAACTGGGATAGACCTGAGAGTATTGCTGCTTCAGATAGCACTTTTCCAAAAAAATATAGATCAGCTGGAACGGATCCTGAATACTTAAATAATTATCCGACTCCAGAAAGTCTAGTCATTCAGGCAGCATCTACATCTAAACAAACTACATATCCCACTATTCCTCCAGATAGAGAGGATAAAAAAGTTGACGCATGGGCACGTAAAGTTTTCACGTCATGCAGTATGGCCCTTAAATCGACAAATGTCACCTGTACCCTGGCCAGGTTTACCCATACCCTGTGGGACTGTATTTTGACGGCGGCTGGTCATATTCCGGAAGGCGAGGAAAGGGAAGGCTTCCTGAATATAGTCAAAGACGGGAAGGAGGCAATGGGGGAATGTCTCCAGAATGGACTAGATACTGCTGATAGTATCAGCAGGTCCATGGCTGCAAGCGTTGTGCTACGCAGATTTGCGTGGTTGAGGAAGTCGGGGTTTGCACCAGATGTGCAAGCCAGACTCCTTAACATGCCCTTTGATAGCTCAAGGCTGCTTGGCAGCAAGGCTGATGAAAGCCTAGAAAAACATCAGACCTCGAAAGCGGCAGCTAAATCGCTTAGCGCCTCTATGCGCCAGCCTCTAAAACCCTATTCCGGCTCATCTTCCTGGAGGGGTCGTTCTTTTCGATACTACTCCTCTTTTGGTAGAGGAAGAGGACAGGCTTCTCAAAGGCGCAAAAGAAATTTCCCTCATGAAGCACAAGGAAGAGGTGCAAAATCAGCCTCAGGAGCGTCATCTGTACCCTCAGCCACTCCTGCAGACGCCTCCAAATCCCTCTGAGACCTTGTTGCACAAAACACCAGTGGGAGGCAGGATCTCTCAACATCTGAAGGAATGGTGGGGCATTACCTCAGATGCTTGGGCACTGGAAACAGTAGCCCAAGGTTACTGTCTCCCCTTTCTAAAAAGGCCTCAATCATCCACCGGGAGCCAACTCCGTCAAAATTCCAGATCCGCTCATTTTGCAGGACATTTTAACCCTGCTAGAGAAAGGTGCCATAGAACTGTAACTCCAAGATTGGTTGGTATCATTGGACCTTCAGGATGCTTACTTTCATGTGCCAATCCATCCAAAGCACAGAAAGTACCCGAGGTTCGCGATTGACAATTCTAATTATCAGTTTCTAGTTCTGCCATTCGGGTTGACCACCGCCCCGAGGGATTTCACCAAACTGTTGGCGGTTGTGGCAGCAAGTCTCAGGAGAGGAGGTATTCTTCACCTATATCCCTACCTGGACGACTGGTTGATCAGAGCAAGTTCTCCAGAACAAGCTCAGGAGCATCTTTCGATCACTTGCCACTTCCTCCACAAATTGGGCTTCTCCCTCAATTTCAAGAAGTCACACATGATACCATCCCAGAAGCTCCAGTTTATCGGAGCAGTCTTGGACACTTCCTTGGGAAAAGCCTCACCTCCCGAAGTGAGAGCTCTCCACATCCAGCAGATGATAACAAAATTCCAGAATGCCCAACGTCTACCTGCCTTCGATTTTCTCAGGTTGCTCGGCCTCATGGCATCCCGTATTTTCCTAGTACCAGAGACCAGGTTGAGAATGAGATCCCTTCAATGGGCACTCAGAACTCAGTGGTCCCAGTTCTCAGGGAATATGTCGGATCTTCTGCAAGTCTCCATCGGAGTCCAAACTACACATCAACCTTCTGGAGCTGAGGGCAATCAGACTAGCGCTGAAGGCCTTTCTGCCCTCTGTACAGGGAAAGAAGGTCCTGATAATGACGGACAACACGGTGGCCATGTACTACCTCAACAAAAGAGGAGGAGTAGGGTCACTACAATTGTGCAGAGAGGCAATGCAGCTATGGTTCTGGGCAATACTAGAAGGAATCTCTCTATCGGCAATTCACCTAGCCGAGAGAAGAACACGGCGGCAGACGCTCTGAGCAGGCAGAGCACGGTCTCTCACGAGTGGGAGCTGGCTCAGGAAGACCTTCTGGAGATCTTCGCCCTTTGGGGAACCACTCAAGTGGATCTGTTCGCCACCGCGATCAAACGGAAGTGTGATCAGTACTGCTCAAGGGAATTTCCTCAAAGAGGAGCTCTGGAAGACGCATTCGTAGTGGAGTGGAAGTTTCCACTGCTGTACGCGTTTCCCCCAGTCCCCGTGATTCCTCAAGTAATCAGGAGGTTGAGAAAGTTCAGGAAAACCATGATTCTAATTGCCCGGATTGGGCCAGGAGGACGTGGTACCCGGACCTTCTAGACATGTCCATCTGCCCTCCAATACGTCTTCCACAAAGAGAGGATCTTCTCTCGCAAGAGGAAGGTCGGGTTCTCCATCCAGAGGTCAAGACACACAACCTTCACACATGGTTTCTGAGAAGTTGAGATACAAGGATTGGGATCTTCCGGATGACGTAATGGAAGTCTTGCTTTCGGCCAGAAGGCCAGCAACAAAATCTTTGTATCGATGTCGCTGGAACAGGTTTAGTAACTGGTGCAAAGATAAGGATGTGGACCCTTTTCAATGTGGCACTCCAGTAGTGCTCTCTTTTCTATTACATCTAGCCAATCTGGGGCTCCAAATAGGAACAATCAAAGGCTACCTTGCTGCGCTGTCCATTTTCAAGCGCACCTCGGAAGAGGTATCATATTTCAAAATACCACTAATAATTCAATTCTTAAAAGGACTTACTAACGTATACCCTCCAATACCTTTTCATGTCCCAACTTGGGACTTAAATTTAGTATTAAAATTCTTGACTTGCATACCTTTTGAGCCTCTGCACTCATGTTTATTGAGGCTTTTAATGCTAAAAACTGTCCTTCTTGTGGCCCTATCATCAGCCCGCAGGGTTAGTGAACTTCAGGCTCTCTCATGCAGACCAACATATACTATTTTTTATAAGGATAAGACAGTCCTTAAAGTTAAACCTTCATTCTTACCAAAGGTAGTTTCGGACTTCCATTTGTCACAAAAAATAGTACTACCAACTTTTTATCATCCTCCTCATTTGTGCAAGGAAGAGGAGAGACTGCACAGACTAGATCACAAGAGGGCTCTTAGTTTTTACATCTCAAGGATGTCTAAATTGAGACAAGATGACCAACTATTTGTGGGTTATACTGGTTATAAACTAGGCTTATCTGTAATAAAACAGACCATATCTCGCTGGATCATCTTAGCCATAATTGAATGCTACCGATTAGCGGGAAAAGACCCACCAGATGGGCTTTGTGCCCATTCTACAAGGGGAATGGCTACTTCTGCGGCTTTAAAGAGGGGAGTCCCGGCAGCAGATATTTGTGCAGCTGCAAATTGGAAAACAATGCATACTTTTGTCAAGCATTACTGCTTGGATACTGCTTCCTCCAATTAGGGATTATTTGCCAAGGCAGTTCTGCATTCTGTTCACGAAAACTAAAACTAGTACTCCCGCCTCCAAAATTGTCACTGCTATGGGAGTCTATCATAAGATGAGGAATACGTGGGAGGACACAATCCATTCGAAGAACATGTTACTTATCAACTGTAACGTTCTTTCGACTGGATATTCCTCCCACGTATTCCTCATCGACCCTCCTATCCTACCCCACAGAACAGTTTACGTTTTGTTACACTTTCCTCTCACGATGAGTGCATCAGTTATGGGGCACGCCTGGGTGTTCCTCCTATATGTTTCATCGAAAAAACAGAACTGAAGCCACGGGCGTGGCTCGAGCTATTTATACCATCGGTGACGTCGACAGAGTACGGAGTCCGTCGACGGACAATTGACGTCACAACTTCGTGCACAGCGCCCTCTGTCGAGATTTTTTCCAAAGCAGCGAAGCTGGGGACAACGAGTTTTCATAGATGAGGAATACGTGGGAGGAACATCCAGTCGGAAGAACGTTACAGTTGGTAAGTAACTTGTTCTTCTCTGGGAGTCTCCCTTCACATTTGTCAGAGACCTTCGATAAGGCTACTTTATCTTTGCTTGACCACTCTGTTGCTTCACAACATTTTATACACTGGATTCTTTCTCTGTCACTGCTTCCTAGACCTACAAGGTCCACAATGCAACAGTCACTTGTTATGATAATTGCTTTAAATGTCACAAACCAAGCTCTCTCCCATTGTACATGAGCACTCAGCAGTTTTCTTGACCTTCCTTCTATTAAGCTTGGTCTTTGCCTTAGGTCGGGCCTCATGCGCCACCCTTGCTCCTCCCCAACTCTGTCGTTCACCCGGGAGGGACAACTGGGCAGCCTCCAGGCACCCGTGGTAGGAGAACACACACACAGTTGGATGTAGTGTGGGGAAGGGTTTGGAAGCCTTCACTCTCTGCCTCCACCTCTTCTACCTAGCAGACCTTGCTGGGAACTCCACATCCATCCCTCCACCGGTCAGTCCTGGGGTTCTACTCTCTACTCTGTGGCTCCCCTTTAACAGTGCTGGGTCTGATTCACTGCTTTCTCCCAGTGTTTGGGCTTCAGGTAGTGATCCTATGTCGGACTCAGCCTTGCAGCCGCCCTCTTTGTGCCCCAAGAATAACTGGCCCTTCTTCATCAGCAGCCTTCCTTTATACACCTTGAAGATGTTAACAAGCTGCAGGTGCTTGGTCAGGGTTGGGTCTACCTGACCTTGCCTGACACCATTAGCGAGACAGCCTACTGCCAAGGTGTGATAGTCTGTTTTCTGTTTCCTAAGGGGTTTTTCCTTGGTAATCCTTATACTCTTAGTCCCTCTTTTTTTCGTCTTAGTCCTATGGTATTTCAATAGGGCAATGGGATTATGGGAATTGTGGTGTTCTACAAAAAAGGGATGAAGATGTTGTAGACTTGGAAAAATGGGTTTGAATGTAGGGTTGTTGAAAAGTGGGTTTCGAGGAAAGAGTGGTAAAACTCTTGTTGGAATTTAGGGATGGTCTTTGTACTCCTACATCTCGTCCCCTTTCCTCCATAATGCATGGGCGTCCCTCCCTAGGGACGGGAGACGGAACTTTTTTCACCAGAAAAAATCGGGTTCCTCTTTCTATTTAAAGGCGCTCCGGGCCCGGCCCTGGGAACATACGCTCCACTGACTCTGCCCACCTGCGCCACTCCTCAGTACTCTTTTCCACGTCGACGGGAGTGGACCGATTTCACCAGCGCACCTGGGTTTGGCTTCAGCCTTGTAATTCCACAAGCTCTTCCCCGGATAGGATACTGTCTTTTGTCTTTTGGTCTTTAATCAGGTACTCGGTTTTTCTGGTGCCACGCTCCTCCCCGACACATTTCGACATTAACTGGCTTCACAGGTGTCCAGCCTGCGAGGGGCTCTTCCCTACGTCTGACCCCCACGCTCTTTGCCTCCGCTGCCTTGGCCCCGATCACGGCTGGGAGGGTTGTACTGCGTGTGACGCGCTTACACTGCACGCTCTGAAGAACAGGTTAGCTCGGTGGAGAGAGCTCTTCGAACGATAGCCTCCAGAAGACTTGAAGAACAAGTCAAGGCAGGGCCACTTTTTTCATCTGCACCCCACAAGGGCAACTCCTTTCCTAGGAAATGTCCGAGCAGGAGGGACCGTTCAGGTTCTAACACCAGCCCAGGTACCGAGGCTGCTTCAGCTACAGGCCTCCAGGCAGAGGGGTTGCTAGATCCTGCCGGTGATGTCGCTGAGGTACCGCAAGTTTTATTTTACTGGGGGTCCACCCGAGAGTCTACGCCCTACTACCGGAAAAATTTCAGAGGAGGCGCCTTTACAGAGCACTACCGGCGGCACAGCCCAGGGCACGACAGCTACCAGGCCCGGTCCTGAGGTGCAGGGTAGGCCACAAGCTCCACCACCAAGAGTCCAGGAGGAGGCCGGGCCCAGCGCGGCAAGTACCACGATGCAGGCATGTGGCATACAGCCCGATAAAATGGCTGCTGTGCCAGACAAAAGGGCCGCTCTTCCGATGCCATCCCCTTTCGGGGAGCAGGTAGGGGATAGAGTTTCCAGGTCGGACTGGTCTTCGCCAGGTACGCGGCCTACAGCATATTCTTCCGCGTCAAATGGCAGATACACCCCACATGCAGCAAGGCAGAGTACGCCCAGGCCTCAGCAACCTCAATACCCGGATCCTGCTCCCACACCACCTCTCGCCCCACCATCCTGTGAGCACAGGTTTTTTGAAAAGAGTTCCTCACTCTTATCAGGTCCCCTCAGATGGGAGCCATCCTTTGGCATGTGATCAGGGACATGCTGCCTCCAGACCTGCCACGGCCATTCCTCCTATGGCTCCAGTGCCTCAGGCCCCTACGCAGCGTCTGCTGCCCACGCCGGGCCCCATGGTTCCAGCACCCCTGCCTCCTGCAGCCCAGGCGTTTCCACACCAGCCTCCACACCAGCCTCTGGCTGCGATCACCACAGCTCAGACTTCGGCGCCCAGTACTCCTCCACCTGCTCCGGACCAGCAGGACACCCTGGCGGACACCGATGAGGAGGAGGACCCTGACAC
This sequence comes from Ambystoma mexicanum, assembly GCF_040938575.1. Classification (NCBI taxonomy): domain Eukaryota; kingdom Metazoa; phylum Chordata; class Amphibia; order Caudata; family Ambystomatidae; genus Ambystoma; species Ambystoma mexicanum. The sequence continues at coordinate 1,349,709,609 of NC_090922.1, read as the reverse complement.
ACCATCTTCGGCCAAGGCATTCCATGAACGGCTCGCATGTCTGGTCGAATACTTGGGGCTTCCACAACCCGAGGTTGAACAACCAGAGGCAGGGGGTCCTGGCCGAGGTCCTCACTCTATGCCCTGTGGCTAGAACAGGGATTCTGATGCAGAAGGACTTTTGTCGCCTTGGCCAAAAAGGGATGGCTTAAACCCCATTCGGCACAGACTACCAATCAGTGCCTCAATGCCAAGTACAGGCAATTGGAGGGGGTTCCACTCTTGTCCACTCTTGCTGTCGGCATGCCCTCAACCACACTCTTCTGTGATTGCCACTGCCTCACTCTACTCCAAGCCACAGTCTTCCTCAGCTACCTTGTCCTCGGCACTTCTAGGCAAGGAGGAGAAGATCTTGGAGGCATATGGAAAGAAGGTCTATTCCAACACCTCGCTGCTCCTTCGTCAGTCGAATGCGGACACTATGCTGTGCAGTTCTGAAACAAAGGCTTTGGCGGGAAATAGCCGACTTTCTTTCAGAACTTCCGGTGCAGAGTCAGGCGCGCTTCAAGGCAGGGCAGCTGGAAGCAAAAATGGTGGCACAGGACATCATGGAGTCCACCGTGGCTCATGTAGACACCTCAGGCCGTGCCATCTGCATCGCTACGGACATGAGAAGAACTGCCTGGCTACAGGCTACCAAGTTCATCCCGGACGTCCAGGGGCGCATATTGGACCTTCCATTTGAGGGTGGCAACCTTTTTTTCGTTCCACCACCGATGAGGAACTTGATAAGATGAAAAACAGTTTCCAGACTGCATAATCCTTATCTATCCTCATGAAGTCCACACCCAAGACGTCAAGCCAGACGCACTAGTGTTCTGACAAGGGGCGGGCCTTCGACAGGTTCTGGGGCTTCCGGGAACGAAGGTCAAGACAGTCGGACCGGTTTCCAAGTCAGCATCGCCGTAAGCAGCACAAGGCGGGGAATACAGGCTTCTTTCAGTCCCCCGCTCCTCAGCCCCAGACTCAGAGTGAAAAAAGACAAGACACTACCCTCCGGGATCACGTGTCTCTGGTGGAGGCAGGCTTGCCCTTCACGCACAATATTGGTGCACGAGGTTCACGTACCCCGGGATCCTCTCAGTAGGGGTTCTGCCTACCGGTTCCTCCCACCCCTCTCCCCTCTCCTCCACTCCCACAGATTGTGACAGCAACACTGTTGGCGGAAATTCGATGGCTCGTATAGAGTCAGGCAGTGGAAGAAATCCCAGCCTCCCAGCGGGGTATGGGCTTCTACTGGATTTTTGCCATACACAAGAAGAATAATGGTGGCCTGAGAGTTGTGTTGGACCTTTCCACCTGAACCTTTCCCTCTCCCTTCAAAAGTTCCAGATGGTTACACCAGTGCTTATGGCGGAGACACTGTATGGGGGAGACTGGATGCGCTCCCTGGATCCCAAGGACGCATACCTACCCGTCCCATTTTGGCAGCCTCATCGGTCCTTTCTGAGGTACAGCATCATGGGCTTTCATTTCCAATACAAGTTTCTACCCTTTGGCCTCAATTCAGCCCCTAGGGTCTTTGCCAGACTTATGAATGCGGTGGCAGCCCTTCTCAGGGCCCAGGGTCACCATGTCTATTCATACCTAGATGACTGGCTCGCCAGGGCGAGATCCCCAGAGACGTTCCATCACAGCTCCTCCGCCCTCATGAATACGCTACACAAATTGTGATTTTCCATCAATCTCAAGAAGTCACAGCTGGAGCCTACGCAGAATCTAACGTTTCTAGGCCGCATCTGGGATGCAGGCTCCGAGAGAGTTTTCCCCCCTCGGAGGACAAGATCACAGCCATCAAGAGGGCCACAGGGCATTTTCTCAGCAACACCTCTTGGGTATCATGGCGGCATTTCTACTGGCAGTGCCATAAACAAGGCTCAAAATGAGACAATTGCAGCTGCACTTCGTAGCCTCATGGAGTCAGGAGAGGGGTTCCCAGGCGGAACTCGTCAGCATTCCTCCCTTTCCCCACCAGGACCTTGTCTGGTGCAGCACGGACTGCAACTTGAGGATAGACAGACCCTTCAGGCAACCAGCACCGCAGGTTCTCATCACCACAGGTACTTCCTTGGAGGGCTGGGGAGCCACCCTGGACAACCACAGTATCCGTGGAGTTTGGTCTCTTCAGGAGCGAGAGGCTCACATCAACTGGCTCGAGTTTATGTCCATCTGGCTTGCTCTCAAAGCCTTCCTTCCGATGACCAGTGGCAGGACGATCCTCATTCATACTGACAGCTTCACTAGCATGTATTACATCAATAATCAGGGTGGCACCAGGTCTCCACCCCTATGCAACTTGGTAGTCTGCATTTGGGAGTGGGCTCTAGAGAAAAACTACACTAGAGGGCAATCCACCTCCTGGGGGAGTCCAACCTGGAGGCAGATAGGCTCAGCAAACTGAGTGCGGACAACTACGAATGGCAGTTGAACAAACAGGTCCTTCAGGAGATCTTCAACATCCGCAGGTGGATATCTTTTCCACCTGGTCCAACAGGAGGTGCCCTCAGTTTGAGTCCTGGCAGGGACAGGGCTGGGGTTCTCTGGGCGACGCGATGCAGATACAATGGGACAAAATGAAGTTCATGCCTTCCCTCCCACTCCCCTGGTTCACAGGGTAATCTGCAAGATCAAGGAGGCTTGGCACCCAGGGTCATCATGATAGCTCTGTGGTGGCCCGTAAGGCCATGGTTCTTGGAACTACTCAGCCTGTCGTAACAAGCCCCGGTGCACCTTCCGCTGCGTCCAGCTCACCTATTGACACAGCAGGGGGGCACAGTCTTCCACCCACCCCCCAGAAACTAGCCCTCGCAGTGTGGTCCCTGAACAAGTCACACTAAGGCATCTAAATCTGTCTCAGGCTAACCTAGACATTACATAGGACGCTAAGGCTGATGCTACCAGGAGCCAGTACAAAAGCAAGTGGACTAGTTTCTGCCACTGGCTTCATCAAAGGAGGTCGATCCATTGACCTGCACTCTGGACGATGTCCTATCCTTCTCTGCATGCAGGTGGTCCCATGTCGCACCTAGTTGGCAGCAATCGGAGCCTACCGGAACTCGGAGGAGTGGGTATTTTCTTCATCTAATCCAGTGGTTAAAAGACATCTGGCGGCGTCGGCCACCAGGGGGCGCACGGATGGAGACGTTCCCCGTGTGAGCTCCGCGCAAGGGTCCCGGAAAGTGGGTTGAGCCCCCACCACGAGACCCCCGCTGGCCGGAATAGCGTCGGAACCTGGTGTCGGAACCACCCAGGCATCGTCTGGTTCCAACTCCGATCGAAATCGGACCTTGCATTCTGGAGAAATACTCCCCCGCGTCACATCGGAGGGGGACGGGTGAGGCCTGGAAGCTTCCAGCACACGTCGCATCGATACGATCCCACGGAGCCTGCTGTGAAGCGGATTCCCGGTTAGGCTGAACCCCCGTAGAAGGTACGCGCAATCAAAAAGACGCACAGACCTGCAGGAGGTTTACAGGGAGTGAGCCACCCACGGGCTTGAACGCGGGAGACTCGGTCCCCGACTCTAGGCCGTGGCCCCTCCTGAGCCACGCGACCCACCTCAAAATCAGTGGCCAGGCCGCAGCAACCCCCACGTCGCGGTGGCCTCACGCAGGTGGGGACCACGTACGCGTCCATAGTGGACCTCCCCTGGACTCCGGGCCGCGTCTTGCGCGCCGAGCCCCGGTGACCCGTGCGCGGGTTCCCGCCCGGGCGGCGGCGAAAAGGCCCTTTCTACGCGGATCTGCCAAGCCCTTCCCCGAACTTTCAGGTCTGCTGTGGGCTCGCCTGAGGAAAGACACATTCAACGTGGGGCAGACACAACCCCATTCCGGGGTACTGGGACCACGCGCGTTGCGCAGCACGGCGCCTCATATTTCCACTTTCCCCAGGCTTCAGTGGGCTGAGGGTTGGGCCCCTGGTCTCCAGGGCGTGTGCCCTCCTCGGCCCCCATCGTGACCCTAGCACCTGCTGGTCCCATTGAACTAACACCCCGCCTGGCCAGGACTTTTCCTGTGGGGACCCCCGGACACAGCTGCAGGTACCCCTTGGAGGTGGCTCCTCTACGGAGGCCCCCGCCCTCATACAGCGTTCCGATACACCATCTATGGACATATAAGAGATTTGTCCTACCTCAACAGGTCTCAACTGAATCTATCTGGACCGCAAGACGCACTGCACTACTGGAACTCTGTGCAGACGTTGACCTGAGAGCACCCCATTGTATGGATGTGACACCACTACTCATGGACCCTAAGGACAAACTGGCAAAGTATAAGTTTGTCCCATTGCAGGAAGACCCCCAGGGCCCCGACGAGCAAATGATGGCTTCCCAAGGGTCTGAGGCCGCCGCGACCAAAGGGGACGTAGCTGACCTACTCAAAGAAATGAGAAGTATGAGGGCAGACATAGGGGGTCGGATTGACAAGATTACGCAAAGGATGGATAAACTGGACGACAGAATGGAGCAGCTCGAACACAATCAGACCTCCTTAAACACGCTGGAAGCCCAGATGGACCTTCGTATTGCACAGTTAGAGCACAGGGAAGAAGAAATTAAGCTGAAAGTGGACGATCTTGAAAACAGAGAACGCCGCAACAACATACGTGTCCACGGTATTCCTGAAAAAGAAGGAGAAACTGACCTTGATTTGAAACAAACCATTCACAGTATCCTAAAACTCCTCTTTAAAGACGATCTGATAGACGAACCCAAAATTGATCGCATTCACAGAGCAGGAGGCAGGGCAGGGGGCCCACGTTCAGTCCTAGTCAGATTCCACAACTACGCTGATAGGACCCGCATCTTGGAAAAAGCTAGAAATGCCCCGCCACTCACCATGGGTGACACAACTGTCTCTCTTTATCAGGACTTATCATCACTCACGCTTGCCCTGAGGAGGAAATGTATCCCAATTACAAAGATGTTGAAGGACAAGGGAAACAGATATCGCTGGGGTTACCCGTTCTCTCTCACCTTTGAGTGGCAAGGCTCAACAATAAAGCTCGCTTCGGAAAAAGAAATTACAGACTGCACAGCTGATCTCCTGGGAGACCAAGCAGAGGACTCCTCCCAGGGAGATCCAAACAAAAAAGGAGCTGAATGGCACATCAAGGGCCCCCGTCGAAGGCGGATCCAAGGGTCCAGGAAATTTCGGAGGATGAATAATTCGCAAGACATGGAACATTAACTTGGACAGATGACTTGTGTGCACAATTGCTGAGGATAATGGATTCTTCTGATGGCCACTTTTTTCCCGACCATGCCACTTAGGACCCCGCCCGGGGTGGCGCGTAACCAGGTTGCAGTGTCGATTGGGATGGTACCCGCATATTGAAGATCATTGTTCCACATGTCTCCCTTGAGGCGCTCCTCGACTGCAATATGTTAACTTGCCCGAGCGCATGGAGCACTCGATTCTGTATGCCTGAGAAACCTGGCGAAGGATATGAGGTAATATCCACGCAGTAAGGACACCCTGGGGGGGATTGATAGTACTATTCCGAAGCTGCGGATTGTTAGAGTTTTTGTATGAGTTGTTTGTTGGGGGCTCACTGTTATATATGCTTGTAGTAAGATGGGACCGCTTGTTCTTGCGGCCACCACTGATGGTCCGAGTTCGACTGGGTGAGGTTAACCCAGACGGATCGGGCGCCGATCATAAAGAGGACAGGGGGAGGTGGGGAGGGGGGGGCGGGTGGCAAATATTTCATCGAGCACAACTCAGACTTGGAGAGAGGAACAGCACAATATGCGTAAATGTGAGGGCTCCACACACGAAAATGGCATGGAGACAGGCGTACTCGAGGCGCACATACACGTACATAACTTAAAATGGCACATACACTCTGCACGGACACGATACGTATCTGCACACTTAATGTCAAGGGACTGAACTCCCCTACCAAAAGATCCATGGTGGCCAGGGAATTTAGGAGATCGAAAATTGACATTCTTTTCCTTCAGGAAACGCGATATCGAAAGGGTGAGGAGAGAACGATCCCATCCCGGGAAATTGGCCCCACTTTTTGGAGCTCGGGCACTTTGAAGAAAGCGGGAGTGGGCATCATAATCCGCAAAAGCCTGCGGAGCACAATCATGGAGACATGGACAGATCAGGAGGGGAGGGCTCTCATAGTCATTGCGAACATAAGGGGCACGATAGTCACCCTTGCCACACTTTACGCACCTAATCAGGGGCAAAACAGATTTCTACATAGAATCAGTGAGAAGGTCTTTGGAATGGCCAGAGGACACACGGTCCTCGGTGGGGATTTTAACACATGAATGGATAGCTCCTTAGACAGACAATCTAAAGCAGATACAGTAGACCCGCCCGGTACCAAAAACGAGGCAAGCATCAAACTGTCTCTTGACCTCTTTGGCCTCACTGATTCCTGGCGCCACTTACACCCGTTGGAGAGAGGCTTCACTTTCCATTCCCTCCCCCAAGACACACTTACGCGCATTGATTACATTTTCCTCTCGGAGCACCTTTTGCGCATCTTGCAGGCAGCTAGTATACAAATCTCCGCATGGACGGACCACGACATGGTGATGGTGGATATACCCTGGCACGATCTGGCCCCACGAAACTCCAAATGGAGATGTAATGATTCCTTATGGGCTGACTCGGTCTTCAGGGAAAACTTCGAGACTGAAATCAAGCAATTTTTCCTTATCAATGATACAGGGGAGGTGGGGAAGACATACGTTTGGGAGGCCGCCAAAGCAACGCTGAAGGGAATACTAATAAAGGAGGGAGCCGATAAAAAACGTGAACGTGCCCTGGTAGAGGCAGATATAAGGGGAAGGCTTGGGAAGGCCCAGGATATGGCACAGTCATCTCCATCCGAGAGGTCTGTATATATCGCTGAAGCCCGCCGTCTCAGGGAAGAGTTAAAAATACTCATCGCCGGTAAGACAGCCCAGACCCTGCAATATCTCAAGCAAAAATACTATGAGAAGGGCGACAGGGCCGATGCTCTCCTGGCTGCCCGCCTTCGCACGCAAAAAGCGGAGAGATGGGTTGAAATGATTGAGAGACTGGACGGCACTCTCACGGACACGGTAGTTACAGCCCCCGAAGAGATACAGGAAGCATTTGCCAGCTATTATGAAGACTTATATATGTGCGACCCGCCCCCCCCGTAGGGAACATAGACACATATCTGAAGGATTTGCGAATCCCCACACTAACACCCACTGAAGCGGATTCCTTAGACATGCCTGTCCTTGAAGAGGAAGTCATAGAGGCCATCAAGAGGTTGAAGACGGGGAAAGCCCCGGGGGACGATGGATTCACACCTGGGTTTTACAAAACGTTTTCCCCCTTTATTGCCCCTTTCCTTACATCATTGTTTAACCACATCTTTGTCACAGGCCAAGCACCTCCATCCTTCTCACAAGCCCTCCTTGCTGTCATTCCAAAAGAAGGCCGTGACCCCAGGCACTGTAGCTCATACCGCCCCATCTCCTTACTTAACATCGATGCGAAGATATACGCTAGAGTGATTGCGACCCGGTTAGAAACATTCCTCCCTAGATTGATAAATTCCGACCAAGTTGGATTCGTCCTTGGCAGACAAGGCGCGGATACGATGAGGAAAACGCTGCATTTAATCCATGAAGCGCAGGAGATGGAAGGAGACCCGTCCCTTCTGTCCCTCGATGCCGAGAAGGCCTTTGATCGGGTCTCATGGGAATTCCTGGAGAGGGTACTGAGTTCATATGGGCTAGGACCACAGCTCTCCCGTGCCATTAAAGCACTTTATAGCTCCCCCATGACGTCAGTGGCGGTGAACGGGGGATACTCTCTTTGGTTTCCCCTTGAGAGAGGCACAAGGCAAGGTTGCCCACTGTCGGCAATCCTATTTGTGATGTCTCTGGAGCCACTGGCACAAAAGCTGAGAAATGACGCCAGAGTTAGGGGTATCACAGTGGGCGACCGGGAATATAAATTGGGCCTATCCCGGCGGCATTTAGCATTATTGAGGAATATGGAGAGCTTGCGGGGATGAAAATCAACACAGGGAAATCTGTCCTCCTTCCAATAGATAAACGCAAAGACTCCGATGCCAAGCGCTTCGCCCCTTTGGGAGTAAAAGTCAGCCTCACCACGCTCCGATACTTGGGCATTAATGTCACCCGTGAACTTGGATCCTTATATGAGGCCAACTTTCCCCCAATGTCCCTTGCTCTTCAGAAAGAGGTCCAAAGGTGGTCCAAACTTACCATTTCATGGCTAGGGCGTTTAAATGCTATAAAAATGGTCCTGCTCCCTAAGATACTATATCTCTTTCAAATGCTCCCTATTAAAATGCCCCCAGAATACTTTACAGATACGAGGAAATTGATATTAAACTTTCTATGGCACGGCCAGAAGCCAAGAATCCCGAGATCTCTCCTTCAACTCAGAAAGGATAACGCTGGGGTGGGTCTTCCAGACATTGAGACATATTATAGAGCCACTCAGCTTAGAGTCCTTGTCCCACATTTCAGACAGCAGTCTGAGCCCCAATGGATAGCACTCGATAATTATCACCTTCGTCCCTTCATCATGTGTGAATGGCTATGGTGCCCGGACCACAACTACGTAACACTGTCAAATCTCACCCCATCATAGGCACGATATGGTCGATATGGAAACCAGGGAGGAAAATGGTGGGTGTCACAACATGGCCCGCCCCACTGGGGCATCTCTGGTCACCTGGGATCCGCGACGCAATTCCCGAGCCAGGAAGTTTTGAAACATGGTACCAGGCGGGGCTAGAAAGGACAGGCCAATTGCGCCGAAACGACTCCTTCATTACCATTCAGAAATTGCAGGAAGCCCTAGGCATAGGTAACCTCTCGGTCTTCCTGTATCTTAGACTCAAGGGGGTAATGACTAGATCAGTATGGAAACAACAGTTACAGAGAGACCTCACACCGTTTGAAAAGATCCTTGATTCTTGCACAAGCTCCAAAGGCCTGATCAGTGCTATGTACCTTGCACTCATTGATATTGATATTAAACCCTCCTTGACACTCAAAGGCAAATGGGAAGTAGACATGGGCAGGCAAATCTCTCCAAAGCTATGGTTACAAATGTGCAGACGAACGTCGAAATCATCCCTATCATGTCAATACAAATTACATGCTGTCAAACTACTATACAGGTGGCAATACGACCCTGTCCGCCTGGCCAAAATGTAACAGGGAGTAAGCCCGAATTGTTGGAGGGGATGTGGGAGGCGGGCCGATTACTGGTATATGTGGTGGGGATGCTGACAGGTCCAGATCTACTGGTCAGAAGTCCTTAGCTGGATCAGGGACCTTGACGGAGAGGAAAGAGAGAAGCACCCACTACTCGTTTTGTTTTCCTTAACTGAAACTGGGGATAGGATGGTGGTGGCGTGCAAAATGGTACAGGGCCTACTGATGGCTGCTCGAGCATGCCTTACCATGACATGGAAAAGGCCCACGCTCCCCAGCAAGAGTGAATGGCGAGCAGTCGCACTGAGCATATACAGAATGGAATGCCTGACTGCAACATTGCACGGGGAGCGTGCCACTGTAGAGAACACTTGGTCGGAGTTTCGTTCCGCATATGCTTCATGAAACGTGCCTGAATTTCGCTTTACCTAAGGTTATTATGGTTAAGGTTATTATGGTTTAGTGCCTGAAATGCCTCGAGTGCGTGTCAGCTGAATCAATGCATGACTTCTATGCCCAACGCCATGACTAAAATGGCGGTTTAATGGTTTTGTTTAACGCTCTCATTAGTTCCAGGTCTGTTACCATGTGCGGGGGGTGGGAGTTGAGGGGTGGGATATAATTAGAAACAAAGGTTCGGTTTTCTTGTTATCCGAAATAAGAGATTGTAACTCTACTTACATGCTCGCTTTCTTTGTAAACAAGAGATGTAAGCTGCATTTATGTGATTGTAAAGCTTTTGAAAACCAATAAAAGTGAAATTTAAAAAAAAAAAAAAAGACATCTGGCGCACCTCACCAGGCTCTACCAGCCTATCAAGATGCCACACCCGGTGTGGGACCTTATCATGATCTTGGCTCATAAAACATTCAAACCCATGGCGTCTACGGACATCAACCTAGTCACGTTTAATACAGCACTACTGGTGGGACTTACATCTGCATGCAGGGTCAGTGAAATCCGGGCGCTGGTGCCGGCTCCACGGGCTCAATACAGCGCTCAGGGGGAGAATCCCTCCATCTCCTGAGAACCCACGGGTGCCAGGAGGCTCCTGAACCTCAGGCCGGCGCTGGCAGGAGGCAAATAAGAGCCCACAAAGCAATTCAACTACATATGGGACAAGACCCCCAGAGCGGCTAACACGGACCCAATAGGAGGGCCCCACAATGTGGGAGGTATCCCCCCAGCGCTACCCCAGAACACCTCGGCTCCAGAACAAGGTAGGCGTGCAGCTGGCCCAGGAGACCCACCGCTGCCAACGGAAGGTCTGGCATCCACGGCTTCCCCGGGTCCTCGGGCCCCACGCTGGGATGAGACCGGGGTGCGGCTTCCGGGGTGGCCCTGCTCTACCGTCAGGGACCTCACTTCCCCTAACAAGAACCGGACCTTGGCTGGCCCTGCCTGAGCATCCCTGCTGGGTGCTAAGGGACATTAGAAGCGACCCTGCCCTTCCCCTTTTGCAGTTCTTCCCTTCAGGGGCGCCCCAGCCCACTCTGCTCCCCCCCACTGCCTATGTACAACGGTGGGGGTCTTCAACCCACGGAATCTTCCATCCCAGCGAACACCATCCACAGAATTGCGACTCCTACTGCAACACTCTTCACGCACAAAGCGTATTTGCTAACATCAAGGAGTCATATCTTCTAATACGAACCAAGCCTCAGCCGGCCCGACCAAGGTACCCCTGCTGGGTGCTGAGGGACATTAGAAGCAACCCTGCTCCTCCCATTCTGCTGCCCCTACTTCCTGGGGTGCCCTGGCCCACCCTTCTTCCCCCCCACTGTCACAGTACAGCAGTAGGTGACTGCAATCTATGGAAACTCCTGGCCCAGCGAACACCAACTACAGAACCGTGTCTCTTACTTCAACATCCTACGCTCTAAAAACGTATCTACCAGCGTTCCCCCACCTACGCCCGGAGGGACCCCAAATCCACCTCTCAGGAACCAGATCTAGAACAATGGCGAAGCAATCGAAAGCGGGCAAGATATCGCCTCCATGTTCTCGACGACAGACAAAGGGAAGAGGCTCGACCCCCTTAAATACACCCCACCAAAAGCTCAAGAAGACAGGGACTCCCTGGCCACCAAAGAGGACATACAGGCCTTCATGGCCGATATTAAGTCTTAATTCAGATCCTGCATGACAGAGCTTACCACCAAGCTAGAACACATGGATCAAACGGTGAATGAAATCGAACAAACACTGAGGGAGATCGACGACCGCTCCCAGGATCAGACGGCCGACTGAGGGAAATCCAACGCTCTATAAGATCCTTACAGGACAAGTGCGGAATCCTTGAGTTTATTTGGAAAACAGGGCTCGGCGAAACAATCTTCGAATCTGTGGGGTTCCATCCTCTGTGCCAGACAAAGACCTGGCGGAATACTTGGGGGACTTTTTCCAATCTCTGCTTCCACACCTAGACAAACCACAACTCCTTTTGGATCGCACCCATAGATTGCGCACACGACGAGGGGTGGACTCAGACCTCCTTCCGGATGTTATAACAAGAGTACACTTCTTCACTACAAAAGGAAACAATTTCAGCTATCACCCGCTCCTGAGATGAACTTTCCTTTCAGGGGTCACCTCTCCAGATCTACCAAGACCTCTCCCTACTCACCCTCCAGAAGAGGAAATCCCTCCGCCTGTGGCACTTTTTCTGAAGGAGCAACAGATTCGGTACAGATGGCTGTTCCCAACCGCCTTACAATTTTCATATAACGGCACACTACGCAGAATCAGCCACCTTGAAGACGCCAGCAAGATCATGCGACCTTCTGCATCTAACGAGGATACTTCACCAAGGACGGAGGACCCTATAGGCCGGGAAAGGGCTGTTCTTCCAAAGCCAAGACGATCTTCATGGTCAAAGGTCCCGCGAAGTAGCAGGAGAAAATAACAAAACGCAGAATGTACTCTGCGGAGATTTGCCCCTCCCAAGGCCGTCCTCCAAACACTGCTGCAGAGAAGCCTCGCCAACCCTGACCCAGCCATGACCACATCCGACACAGCGGGCCCTACCCACGGCCCATGCCCATTTCCAAGGTACAGTCCATCTTTGAGTCCTTGGAACTCTGCTACACTTGTATTTCTGTGATTGGCCCTGTTGGCCAGGGGGATGGCCACACTCACAAAATTGACCCCCCCGCAGTTAAAGTTATGCTCAGCCCGTTGAGGGCATATGTTAAAACCCCAAGAGCAGGTTGACCCAGGGCTAACATACCCCGTGATGTCGGTTAATCTACACCTTACCGACCCCACCCCCCAACATAACAGCGGGGGCAAATCAAGCGCAGGGACACCATACCCTGAAGTTTCTGACTGTGAATGTGAACGGATTGAACTCTCCCGCCAAACGGAAGTCGATCCTGAAAAAGCTCCAGGACGAGGATGCAGCTGATACAGGATACCCATCTGCTATCGGAAGATTGGGGAGGGCTCCGCTCTAGATTTTTCCCACTTCAGCTTTTCGCCTCAAGGAGCTCTAAGAAACACGGCACTGCAATCCTTTTCAGAAAGGGCCTGAACCCCCAGATCCTGGATACTAAATCATGCCCGGAAGGCCGATTCATGGCAGTCAAATGTCGATTGCTGGGAGATATATACACTTTTGCTTCAATATACGCCACCAACACTGGGCAATCAGCTTCCTACGACTCAGTGGGCGCCGCATTATCCCACTTTATAGAAGGCCAAGTTATAATTGGGGAAGACTTCAACGGAGTGCTGGACCCCACGATGGACAAATCCCACCCCCCCACTCCCGGAGACTTTACTCAGGCGCTCAGACTCCTTCGCCTGTTTAGAACGCTCGAAGTAGTAGACTCGTGGCAGGTCCTCCACCCTTCTGAAAAAGACTACTCCTTCTACTCCTATGTCCATCGAACATTCTGGAGGATAGACCTCCTTCGGACGTCTGCCCAGCTGCTCACCTACACCGAAGAGGTATCCATCGGCCCCCGAATTCTGTCAGACCACGCCCCAGTAATCATGGAAATCCGAGCACACATACTAAAGCCCAACTCTCCTCCCAGATGGTCCCTATATGATCCAATTTTTAATGAATTGCCGCTCACGGATAAGACCGCAAAGGCGATCAAAAACTTCCTCAGAGAAAACCCGGTAGAAGACACCTCCCCCGAAAACACCTGGGACGCCCTAAAAGCAGTGATCAGGGGAGAGCTAATCGCACAACGGGTGACATTCCATCGCAAAACAGACACCAGGCCCACCTAGTCCTGTAAGAGGAACTTAAAACAGCGGAAGAGACTCATAAGAAAAAAGGCTGGTCCCCCAGGACGCAGCGAGCCATCCGCATCGCCAGGAAAAAGCTAAGCTGCTGGTAGCCAAACTAGCGAAACGCAACAGCACTATCATCAGCCTCCAAGATTCACAGGGGATAATTCAAAATGCGGAACCCAAAAAGCTACAATTGGCGTTGGAAGAGGTAATGACGACACCCTCACGGAACCAGCACAAACATAGAGAGTACCTACGGGAAGCGGCACTCCCCCAACTGCACGACTCGACCAGAGAAAGCCTGGGGACCCCAATCACAGGTGAGGAGGTTGAAGAAGCTATTAAATCCCTCAAACCCCGGGCCACGGGCCCTGATGGCTTCTGCACAAGGTTCTACAAAATCTTTAAACCCCAGCTGGTTCCCCCCTTGGTGGCACTCTTCAATTCCTTTAGGGAGACGGGGACGGTGACCCCCTCAATGCTAGAATCTACCACGATCCTCCTTCCTAAACCAGGGAAAGACCCGAGAGACCTGGCCTCTTATAGGCCGATAGCCCTCATGAACATCGACGCCAATCTATACTCCGAGATCCTGGCTAACGGTCTGGCGTGCATTCTACCTGACATAATTCACTCTGACCAGGCAGGCCTTATTCTAAACAGGTCTGCAGGCGACAATGTGCGCACAACCCTGAATCTAGTTGACTTAGCTCCGCGAAACTCCCAGGGGCTGATGTTGATGGCTCTTGACGCCACCAAAGCATTTGACAGGGTGGACTGGTCCATCATGCATCTTACTTTGGGGGCCTTTGGGTTTGGCCCGGCATTCCAGACAATGGTCCTGGCTAACTATAAAGCGCCAAAAACACTTCTCAGAATGAATGGTTCATTCTCCGCCCCGATCTCTCTGACCTGCGGGACCAGACAAGGCTGCCCCCTTTCTCCATTGCTTCGCACTCATGATGGAACCGTTCGCCCAAAGGATCAGACAGAACAGCTATATCAGTGGCCCTCACACCAATCTGTCGCAGCATAAAATTGCCCTATATGCAGATGATGTGCTGCTCACGATCTTGGAACCCCTCACCTTATTACAGCATGCCCTATCAGAAATAGCCAGCAATGGCGAGGTCACCGGCTTCGCCATTGACTTTACCAAATCGGTTTTGGCCATGCCGGTAATTGAGAGGTTTTGGGGAGAAGTAGCATATAGGCTAGAGGAAAAATGGATTAAAATAAAGGTAGAGATAGCAGGGGCATGTTTGATAGGAGGATTCCCCAGATCGCGTAAATTGAAGCATGTAAGCAAATTAAAAGATTTGGCATATATACTTGTGAAGCGCAGAGTCGCTATGGGATGGAAAACATGCCATAGCCCAAGAATAGAAATGTGGTGGAACGACCTTCAGAAATGGGCAGAAGCTGAAACGGCAGTATGGCAAGAAGCTAGCAATTCTGGCATGGAGGAAGGAACGGAAACCTTGATAGCCTGGAAACATCTAATAGCCATGCTGTTTGGACCCACGTAGGTCGAGTGATCGAGACCCAGTAGAGGACATAGAGGAGAGACCTCCTCTGTGAGAGGAAGAAATAGAATGCGCAGGAGAGTAGGCTCGAGCGGGGGGAGGGCATGGGAGAAGCAGTAGATGCTAACTGAGTGATATGACTGTGAAATAATATAACATGTACTGCAAGTTTGGTTTGTGTTGTTTTTTGGAAGTAAAATGAATAAAAATTGTTTAAAAAAAAAAAAAAACTTTACCATATCGGTGGCCCTGAGCATAGGTCTCTCCCCGGAGGAGCGGGAGGCCCTGATCCCAATGTGCCCAATTGTACGGAAGAGAAAGTCCATCCCCTACTTAGGGGTCCAGATTCCTGCAAACCCGAGGGACACATTTCAAGCTAATTTCCCCAAGCTCTTCAGGCAATTGGAGGATGACTTGAAATGCTGGGCATCTCAGGAAATTTCCCTGATGGGTCGCATAACGTCCTGTAAAATGAATCTTCTACCAAGATTCCTCTGCGCCTGCTCATCCCTCCCGGTAGCAATCCCAACGCCCAACCTCAACGAGTTACAGAAGAAGATGCTCCGGTTTATCTGGAAGGGCAAAAAAGCTAGAATCCCCCAGAAGACACTACTAGGGGACGCAAGACTTGGGGGACTGGGGGTCCATGACCTGCAGGCCTACAGGGCGGCAGCACAACTAGCACACATCCGCGCCTGGCAAATAGTCTGGGACCGCCCAAGATGAGTGGAACTTGAGCAATCACGGCTCCCGCTCCCCCTTATATTCCTTCCGCACCTCCCGCCCGCCCTTAGAGAACACGGGGAGGGTCTCCTGCTGGCAACTAAACACACTCTGATCTCCTGGGACTGGGTGCTGTGGCATAAGGGAATCCCGAGGGGACTGAGCCCCCTATCTACAATTTTCCATAACCCAACTTTTTCACCCGGGAAACATCTGCGAAACTTCCAGAATTGGATAGTGGGAGGCCTCAAAACTCGCGGCTAACTATATGAGGGTGGCCTCCCCCACTCATTTGAGCAATGTAAGGAGCGATTCCAACTTCAGGAGAGAGACAGTTTCACATACTTTCAGCTATGCCACTGGTGTTCATACCCGCAAACCCTCCAAGCAGCTACACACCCCCTTACAGCCCTCGAACTAACCCTCAAGGACCTCCCAACCCAAGGCAGAATATCCACTCTATATAGATGATTTTTGGGGGACTTTCTGGCCACAAAGACCCGGGCTATGGCCCAATTGGAAGCAGACTTGGGACACCCCCTGAAAGACCATGCCTGGGTGGACATTTGGACACAAACTCACGCAGCATCCACTTGCGTCACCAATAGAGAATGCGCGTACACAATTCTACTGCGCTGGTACTACCCCCCCTCAGGCTCCATCACATGAAGCATTCCCTCGACCCCCTTTGCTGGAGAGGATGTGGCCGACCGGGCTCCTTCTTCCACATGTGGTGGGCGTGCCGAAGGTCCAACAGTTTTGGAAACTATGCCTAGCGGTCATCGAACAGATTGCCAAGACTCCACTCCCCCTCGAGCCTGGGCCCGTTCTCTTGGGGACCCTGATCCCAGGGATCTACCCACGCTCTGGAAACAAAGCCAAACTACTAACCCAATGCCTCCTGGCGAGGAAAATATTGACCGCTCGCTTATGGAAAGCTCTGGAAGGCCCCTCGATGATCCAATGGTGGGGGAAACTATGGGACATCTTGATTGTCGAAAAAGTGGCAGCGGCAAAAGCCGGAATCCTCCACCGCTTCCAGAACATCTGGGCCCCCGTGCTGGAATATGACCAGAGATTCCCCGCTCTGACCTTCAAGCTCATTAATGCCCGACGAGTCTTGCGGGACCACAACACCACCTGAAAGGGGAAGCATAATCAAGGTGGACACAGTGAAGCACAAACTTGTGGAAAGCACACCCGTATCAAGGGCAGTGGAGGGTGATGGGTGGGGGGATATTGAGGGGAATGAGTATGTGCCATGTTACATGTTTCATTTATCATAAGCTTTGTTACCTTGCCTTGGTTTAAAATAAACATATAAAAAAAAAAACAATGAGTCTTCGGGTAAGTAAGCACGTGAAGATACTGTGATCTTTAAGGGCTTGATTTGATTCCTACGTTGGAGAGATCTCGCTTTCTAATTACTTTTGTCTTTTTCTCTTTTTTGCAGATTCAAGGAATTTGGGAAAATAATTATGGCTGCAAACGGCTGCAGAGTTACTCAGGATGAGAAAACGTTTTAAATGTAAGTTCGCCAATACAGAGTCATTGCAGCCTTCAAGGTAGAGCGCGGTAACAACTAAGAGGTGAAAACTTGAGGAACCTTCAAGTACGTAAACGCTTATAAAACGTCTTCTCTGTTAAACTGTTAAGTTTGTTTTTCAATTAAATAGCTCTTGTGTTGTCTGCAGGTTTTTGGAAAGTTGAGGAAAAAAACCTTCGGAAGATGCAGTGGCTGCGGATGAAACTTCTGATTGAAGATGCTGCGACTGCGAGCGAAAACTGCTGACTGAAGATGCTGAGGCTGTGAGTGAAACTTCTGACTGAAGATGCTGAAGATGCTGCGACTGCGAGCAAATAAATGTTCTTAACTGAATTATAACAGCGTCGGAGATAACTTCTGTTTTGTAAGTCTCTTCTGTGAACTATGGTACTCTGTAACTCGTAAAACTAATGTATTTATTATCTTCTTTTTCTCAGGATCTGTGAGGAGAAACGCCAGTAGCGTTACCCGCTGTCAGCAGAGCAGATGCAAAGCGCGCGCTCCAGCGGAGGCGGGGCTTAAGTAGCTCCCTTTGCAAATATGAATAGAACCATGCTGCTACTTGTAAATGGGTTTTGCGGGTGGCCATTTTAAGTGGATGAAATTACTATATAACATCACTGGAGTGTATGGAAGTAGATGCTGTGAATGGTGCAAATGCCATATATGCCAGGCTAACACCCACCTTTGACCTGCTGATTGATATAATGTGCTCTGCCTAGTCTGAATGCCTGAATGAGGTCTATGCTCACTGACTGGGATCATGACAGTCCCCCCCCAAGACTCCTCCCAAGGATGGACCCTGCGGCCCTGGCTTAGTGGGGTGATTCTCACGAAACATCTGAAGCAATTTGGGAGCATAAATATTGGAACTAGGTTCCCAAGTTCTGTCCTGTGGAACAAACCCTTTCCAATCCACTAAGTAGAACAATTTCCTCTTGTCAATCTTGGAATTTAAGATTTCTTTCACTAAGAATTCTGGTTCACCTCCTATAATCATGGGTGTGGGTGATGGTTGTAGTCTAGTCACTGAATTCATTGGTTTTAACAAGGAAACATGGAATACAGGATGAATTTGCATGTGAGATGGTAGGTTTAACCTTACTGCTACAGGGTTGACAAAAGCTTCCACAGGGAATGGGCCCAGGAACCTAGGCTGGAATTTACGTGGGCCCTTAAGTGTAATGTGTTTAGAAGACAACCATACTTTGTCTCCAACCTTATAATCTGGAGATTTATCTGCAAATTTCTTTTGACTTTCCTTTGCTATAGTTAAATGTCTCAGGACCTCTTCCTGTACATGGGTAATATTCTCATGAAGATTCTGTACTGCTGGCATCTCTAAGGAATCTGTTGGATCGAAGGTAGAGGTCCAAGGATGTGAACAGTTAAGGATGTAAAAAGGGGTATAACCTGTGGAGGTGTGTTCAGAGTTATTGTAAACATACCCTGCAACCCAGAGGACATCTACCCAAGAACAATCTATTTGGTGGAGAAGACATTGAAGGTATTGTTCTAAGGTTTGATTGGCTCTCTCAGTTTGACCGTCAGTCTGTGGGTGGTGGCTGGTAGAACCTGCTTCAACTCACAACATTTCCTCCAGAATTGGGAGACAAATTGACTCCCTCTATCAGAGATCACTGCTGATGGAAATCCATCAAGACGTACAATTTGTTCTAGAAACACCTTTGCCAAAACTCATGACGTGGGAAGTCCCTTAAGGGCAATGAAATGAGCCATTTTGGAGAACAAGTCCACCGCTACAAGGATTGTATTATAACCCGAACAAGGGGGTAACTCAGTAATAAAGTCCATAGAAATGGTATGCCATGGTGCTGGTGGAATGGGTAACGGTTTAAGAAGTCCTGCTGGTCTCTGCTTTGAACTTTCGTTTTGGGCACAAACACCACAAGTTTAGATGAAATCTATGATATCCTTGCGCCATATTGGCCACCAAAAATGTCTTTTGATCTTGGCTGTTGTCTTAGCGATTCCAAGGTGGCCTTCTAGTGTTGCTCCATGGTAATCTGCCATGATCTTCCTTTGTAGCTCCTGATTTGGTAGGTAAAGACGACTTTGTAAATAAGGTAAACCTTCTTGAATGCAACACTTTGGTCCTCTTGACTTCCAGGCCACTAACTCTGAAGTGGTCATGCTGAGTAGAATTTGTGACTTGATGTCTTCTTCTGAAAATCCAGTGACTCCCAGCACCTTTTCTTCTGAAATTATGTTTACTGGATCTGAGGTACTTTGGACCTCTTCTTTCTCTCCAATACGTGACAAGGCATCCGCTTTACCATTACATTCTCCTGGGTGGTAAGTTATAACAAATCGTATTCCACAAAAAACAATGCCCAGCGGAGTTGTAGGGATGACTAAGCCTTTGCATTGCATAAATATTGCAGGTTTCGTTGGCTTGTGAGAACCGTGACAGTATGCCGGGCCCCCAATAAATGGTGTCTCCATTCCTTGAAAGAGTGTTTTATTGCTAGTAATTCCTTATCTGTGATACTGTAATTTAATTCTGCTGTTGAAAACTTCTTTGATTAGAAGGCCACTGGATGCAGTTGTCCGGTTTCTGTATCTCTTTGAGATAAAACAGCCCCCATTGCAGCACTGGATATGTCAGTTTCTACTACAAACGTTAGCTCAGGTTGTGGGTGTCTCAAAATGGGAGCGGTGGTAAAATGTTTTTTCAAGGTCTGGAAAGCCTCTTCAACTTCCTTGGTCCAGGAAAATGCCTTGTGCTTTCGCAATAACTAAGTTATTGGATGGACTAGTTGGGAACATCCTGCAACAAAGCGTCCATAAAAATTGGCGAATCTCCAAAAACTTTGGACTCCTTTCACTGACGTTGGGGAAGGCCAATTCAAAACTGCTTCAACTTTTCGATTATCCATTTGAATTCCCAATGGTGACAGGATGAATCCCAAAAATTCCACTGAGGTTGCATGAAATGAAAATTTCTCCAGCTTGACAAATAACTTGTGTTGCCATAGTTTCATAAGTACTGCCCTCATATGAGTTATGTGCTCTTGGGCCGAGCTTGAATAAATTAGAATGTCATCCAGGTACACTACAGCACAGACATCTAGCAATTCACGTAAAACATAATTCATAAAGTTCTGAAAAGCTGCTGTAGCGTTGCAAAGCCGAACGTTATAACTTGATACTCGCATAAAGCCGTATTTTGTGCGGAAGGAAGTTTTCCATTCATCCCCATCTTTGATTCTCACTAAGTGGTAAGCTCCTCGAAGGTCCAGTTTGGTAAAAACTTTTGCATCCTTAACTTGGTCCATTATGTCACGGATGGCACTCTGTTAAGAGTGGCACAGGACACCCAGGAAGGGTTTGGGTGGTTGTGCCGAAGTAAGGTGGACAGATAAGTACACACACAGCTGAAAGTAAAGAGAACAAAGAGTAGGCAAGTGTAGCAAGGAATGGATTCCCTCTTGGGGTGTATGCAGATATAGGAAAAGAGTATTCCACGGACCATAGGAAAAACTCTAGCCTTCTGCACAGTTTGCTATAACAGAGGCCCACGCTGTTTGCTCATGGCTGGGAACAACAGCTGTGGGTGTCTGTAACACAGAAACTAGACAAGGGAAGGGGCAGAGGTTGCTTGCCGGAAACCAACAGACAAGCCCTGTACAAAGGGGTCTACAAACGATACAAGAGAAGACAATAACAGACAAATCCAGGAATAGGGAAGTCGATGAGCAAACTAGCAGAAGGAAATGAAAGGAAAGTAGTATAACTGAATTGGACAGGGATTATGAACTGAGGGTTGAAAACGAGAAAGAGAGCAAGGGAGCAGCAGTCAGGAAACCGTGGGGCTGCAATAACTGAAGGTAATAAATACAGGTAAACTGTTGTGAATGGCAGAGGACTGTAGGGTGCAAGGTAGAGAGCTCAGAGGAGCAGGACAGCAAGGAGCAAGCCCAAAGGAGCAGGGCTGTAAGGAAGGGAGCCCAAAGGAAAAGGGCTGTCGGCAGCGGAGTGAAACAGGCTGCAAGGCAAGGAGCCCACAGGACAAGGGCTGTAGGCAGAGGGGTGTAGCAAGCTGCAAGACAGGGGTTCAGGAGGAAAAGGGCTGTAAGCAGCGGAGAGATGCAGACTGCAAGGCAGGGAGCCCAAAAGGCTAGGGCTGTAGGCAGCAGAGTTTAGCAGGCTGCAAGGCAGGACGCCCAGAGAAGCAGGGCTGAGGCAGGGAGCCCAAAAGGCTAGGGCTGTAGGCAGCAGGATGTAGCAGGCTGCAAGGCAGGATGCCCAGAGAAGCAGGACTGAGGCAGGGAGCCCAAAAGGCTAGGGATATAGGCAGCAGGGTGTAGCAGACTGCAAGGCAGGACGCCCAGAGGAGCAGGGCTGAGGCAAGGAGCCCAAAAGGCTAGGGATATAGGCAGCAGGGTGTAGCAGACTGCAAGGCAGGACGCCCAGAGGAGCAGGGCTGAGGCAAGGAGCCCAAAAGGCTAGGGCTGTAGGCAGCAGGGTGTAGCAGGCTGCAAGGCAGGACACCCAGAGGAGCCCGGAAGGGCCAAGGGCAGAAAGTAGAAGGCAGCAGAGCGTGATCGGCTGCAATGCAGAAAGCCCGGCAGGGCACTGGAACAAAAGCAGGTGTAAGCAGGAACAGCATACAAAAATACGTAGCTCAAAGCAAAAAGGTCCTGGAAAGAATCTTAATGCAAGAGTCTGAGCTCCTGCAGGCAGCAGCTTTTATACCGCCCTGCCCAGCACAGAAGCAGGCTAATTGGTCGCACCTGGATCAGCACACCTGCATACAATCTGCCTCCTCCCTCTCTGTTCCTGAACTGGTGGAAGCAGAGCTGATCCATAGGGCTTCTGGGGATTGTAGTTCCGATGATGACAAATAGGAATAGCCAGGAATAGATAGTTATAGCCAAGTGCATTGTGGTAAGTGTAGTTTGTTGGGAAAAATAGAAAAGCACCAAAGTCTCGCAAATGGGAAATAAGGTCCAAGAAGTGAATAGCGGTTGATCCAAGAGTTTTCTGTAGATAAATGAATAATCATTAGTCCATAATGATCGCCAATGTATGTGCCCATGGCGCAGGCATGACAGTATGCCCCTCTCCAGGCCCCCTGAAGACCGACCAACAAGAAGAATGTCTGTCACGCCGTGAAAGAGTCTCATACCAAAAAAGCACATCATGATGCACCAAAACCTGTTTGAGGTTGCAAGGTGAGAGTCTTGAAGGACGGAGACAGTACCAATGTTCTGAACCATTGAGGTAGAATTCAGAAAAGACAAAGTCTTTGGAGCACAAAACCCAACAGTGTGTTCATGGACAGAGGAGCTGTGAAAGACTGCTGCAGGCTCATGGCAAATCTTGCTTTGAAAGGCAACAGTAAGGTGTTGAAAGGTGGAGCCAGAGGTACAGCAGAGTTGGTTGCTCTAGGAAGAATTTCTAAGGCATCAGAAGCAGCAATGGCAAAGTCAAGATTAGACGCAGAAAATTCAGGAGTCACAGTGGCGGGTTCTCCATGATTTGTAGGAAGTTCAGAAGCCACCGCAGCAGGGAGATCATGAATGGCTGTAGATAGTTTTGATGTTGTAGCAACTGGGAGTGTGGGTGCCATAGAAGAACCAGCGGGCAGTGACACACCTGAGACTGATAGAGTAGAGTCTGGTAGTTTTAGTGCTGCAGAGGCACCAGCAGGAACAACCGGAGCTGTAGTCCTAAAAGAGAAGTTGTTATCTGACTTAGCAACAGGTTCTGTCCTTGCAGGCAGAGAGGAAGGGGGTGCTTCTACTGCAGAAATAGTGATGTGAGATGCTGCAACAGTAGCAGATTTAGAAGTATTAGCAGGAGGAGCAGCAGAGATTGGGCTAGCAGATACAGTAACAGGTAGTCTGACAGATGTGGGGTCAGGATAGGGTAGGCGTTCTGAAGGCTGATCTTCAAAGTCTGGTGTGCTCAGATTGCTAGGTGGGTCTGGGGTATTGACTGATGGAAAGGCTGGGTTCCAGACAGGTACTGGGTACTGTTCAGAATTTGAATCGTGGTCTGGTGTACAAAAACCCTTAGAAGCAGAGTACATTTCTGATTTGATCACTTCAGAAGAGGCTGCAAGTGTGAGTAAAGGACTGTAGTCAGGGGTAAGAGCGGAACAATCCTTTGACTCAGAAGGATCTCTAATCAGAAGATTACACTTTTCTTGTGGTGTAATGCCAGTGTGAGTGATTTGGCCCACCAAAGGAGTTAATTCTTTACTGTCTGTACAACAACCTGAGTTACCGTGGCTGGAAAGTGAAAGAGCTGTGTCAGACTTTAGAAGGGATGCATATGCTAAATTTAGGTCTTCCATCTGCTTGGTATAAGTCTGTATCATTTTCTGCGTGGCAATTCCAGGCCTTATCATTGTTGTGCTCCGTTCATTCATGCATACCCAAGCCTCAAGAATGACACGGAGCCAATGCTGCAGTGAACCATCTTTATTCACTCCCTGACACCAACTGCCGTTTCCTTCCCCGGCCCCCTCCTTTTCCCTTTCTCTCCCGCTCCTTCTCTGTTGCCGCTCTTAAAGGGGTAGTGTCCCTTTATTCATGTACAACACCTCCCCCGTACTTAACATGAGAGTCCAGTTACATCTGTTCGATGAGCCTCACTGGCTTCTTTATTGTCCTAGGGGTCTCCCTGGTGATTCTCGGCTTTCGCCGGTCAATTCCACTGGGGGTTCTGTTTCTTCTTCCTCGCTGGTGTTCTCGTCGGGTGTTTCTTGTGTTTCATGTTCCTCCAGATATAACTCCCTGAGGAATGAGGAGTTGTGGGTAATGTCTCCTAGTTCTCCGGTTTCTGTGATCATGGGCCTCTTGATGGCTGTGATTGTTCGTGGCTCTGGGCTGTATCGAGTGTCCGTTTTCTTGCGTTGTGTTTGTCGCACCAGGACTGTTTGCTCGATCTCTAGTCGTTGTTCTTTCGCTCTCCTTTTTGTGTCAGCCCATTGCTTGGCCTTCCTCTTCCTCTCGGTGTCTCGTTCTCTGACGGTTAGGTCTTCTTCAGGTGTGTGGTCCTTCCATCTGGGAATGCGTGTTCTGGGTTGATCTCTCACCATGAGTTCAGCTGGTGGCCTGTCATTTGACGACAGGTGCAAGATTTTTTTTGTGACCTCATGTGCCCGGGTGTCAACTTTGTCCAGTAGGGGGTGTCTGGATGGATAGTCCGCTGGGTCTGCGTCTCCTCCTGGTTTGTGGACAATAGTATAATCGTCCTCTTGCAGTCTTATTCCCCCTCGTTCTATGCGGGGTGGCATTTTCATTTTGGTGTTCCCACAGGTTGGTGTTAGGGCTTTGTCATGTTGCTCTTGATCCCTTCCAGGTATTGAGATGTCGTTGAGAAGAAGAAGTTGGATTTCTTTTGATACCTGTTCTTGGAGGTGGAAACCCACTTTCCGTGGGTGTTGTGGAACTGGCCTGACGTTTTTGTCTATATGTAGATTGATGCATGGCCCTTTTAGCATCCCTACCCCTTCGAACAGTTTGGGGAAAGTGTTCTTGAGTTCTCTTTTTGCCAGTAGTCTGTCTATGATTGCCCTGACGGGTTCGCATGGTAGTGGTAGTCCTTCAATGACCTCCGACTGGTCATAGTGTAGGTCAATCAGGGCAAGTGCGTTAGCTGTCCTGTAACTGAGAAGGCAGCGGCCAATAGCTGGGCTTCTTATCACATGTATCGTGGCTGTTACTGTGATGCCTCTGTGTCGTAGGTCGCATTGAAATTTCCCTTTTGATGTCATGGGTTGGGTTGCTCCCCATTGGAAGATGTGTGTCCTACACTCTTGGATGGGGTATGTTGAAGCTATTTCACGATAGATGTCTTCATTCATGACGTTGACCGTCGCTCCTGTATCAACAATAAATCTGTTTTGGGTTCTTCCCATCTGAATTGTTACTCTGGGAGCCGCGGTGTCCTCCTCCTCTACGCTGAGAAGGCATACATACTCTCGGTCGTAGCCGTCCTGTAGGTATGGAGGCTGTTCGTTTCCACTTGGTGGATAGTGTGGTGGGGGGTAAGGGTATGGCTCCCTGTCACGTTCCCGGTTGTCTGGTGCTTCCACTCTGCGGGTGTCTTCGCGTTCCAGTTCCCGCATGAAGTCATCCTGATAGGCATCGTATAATTCGTGGTCTTTCCTGTCTGGTTCGATCTGAAGTCCTTCCAAGGCTCTCACTGTGTTTGGGCGTTGATATGATGGCGCGAGAGGTGCATTCCTGTCCACATGGTGATGCTGTTCTTTATGTGCGTCCATCGTGCGAGGGGCAGATTGTGGGCGTGCTGATCCTCCTTCCGGTAGTAGTTCTTTGCACATCACTTGGAAGTGGTTCTCCATTCCGCATCTCATGCATCGTTGCCCAATGGCGGGGCACGGTCCTCTGTGTGGATATTCAAATCCGCAGCGATAGCATTGGCGGTCACCCTGTGCTCGTTGTGTCGGGTACCTCTGGTTGGTCCTTGGTTGGGTGTTTGGCTGGCGGGCGTAGGGATGTATTGCGGCTATGGTTTCTCCCTTTTTTGGGTTCTCAATGGCTGCTGCTTGAATGTCCACTCTTTCGTATACCCTGGCTAGGTCTAGCACCTCTTTTAGGGATAGGGGTTTCTTGAGGAGGTGCTTCCGGAACATCGAGGATGCACACCCTTCTATGATGCGTAATCTAATGGCTTCTTCGTCATTAAAGTTAGCAAAGTCACATTTGGATATTTTCCTCTGAAGACGTATTACGAACTCCCCTATTGATTCGTGAGGTAGCTGGCCACATTGGTTGAAAGTGTACCTTTCATAGTCCCGGTTGGGTGAGATGACCAGTTTTTCGTGAATGGCTTGCAGGAGTCTTGCATATGTGGTGCGATCTTGTGGAGGGATCGTGCGTATAATATTTTTGATTTCTCTCCCTGCGACATTTGCAAATATGCTCAGTATGTTGGGAGGTTCTTGTGTGCCGATGGCACCCACGAAGTCGTCAAATTCCTCCATCCATTCTTCCCATCTCTGCCCCTGGTCATGGTGTGGGTTTAGCGTGAACGGGGCAGGTCTCCTCATTAGGCTTGCGTGAGAGGAGGGAGCTCCTGGTGGTGGTGGTGGTGCATTAGGGTCTGCCGCGTCTGCAGATGACATGGCGGTATCCTGGTGTGTAGCGTGGAGTGCTGCGTCGCGGATGCTCGGGGTGCTCTGGTAGGCTTTTGCACCGTGGTTCTCTTGAACTGTTGCGGTGTATGTTCGTCCACTGGGGCACGTTGTTCACCCTCTGCTTTTTGTGTGACAATGTCACCTTCGGGTTCTTGCAAAATTTTGTTTTCCAGGTGTTTCCACCGATGTCACGTAGGTGGGAGACTCGGGGTTCCCCTTTGCAAATGTTACCTTTGGGTGTGTCTGCTGGTGTGTCACGTGGGTGGGAGATTCGGGGTTCCCTTTTGCAGGTGTCACCTTCGGGTGATTTCACTGGTTCCCTGATGTGTCACGTGGGTGGGAGACTCGGGGTTCCCTTTGCAGGTGTCACCTTCGGGTGATTTTGCAAAGTTTTGTTTTCCAGGTGTTTCCACCGATGTCACGTAGGTGGGAGACTCGGGGTTCCCCTTTGCAAATGTTACCTTTGGGTGTGTCTGCTGGTGTGTCACGTGGGTGGGAGACTCGGGGTTCCCTTTTGCAGGTGTCACCTTCGGGTGATTTCACTGGTTCCCTGATGTGTCACGTGGGTGGGAGACTCGGGGTTCCCTTTGCAGGTGTCACCTTCGGGTGATTTCACTGGTTCCCTGATGTGTCACGTGGGTGGGAGACTCGGGGTTCCCTTTTCGCTACCCCTTTCCGACTCCTTACTTGAGGGTGGATGCCGCGAGCCTGCGGGTCTCCTCTTCCGTGACGTGTGGGCCTGCTGAGTTCCCTCGTGGTCTCCTTCCTCTTGTGGGCCTCTTCTGGTCCGCGGGCTCCGCTCGTTGTTGGCGTCCGCGGTCCTCTTCTTGTCGAGGTGCGCGGGACCTCCTCTGCTGGGCGCTGCGGTCCTGGTCGGCTGGGCTGTTGTCGGCGGGCTTCCGTCGCCGGGCACTTCGGTCTCGGGCGCACGGGCCCCTCGATCACCTGGTCGGCTGGGCCAGCTGCCGGTGGGCCTCCGCTGCTGGGCTCTTCGCTGCTGGGCTCTGCAGTTGGGGCGCACGGGCCTCTCGATCTTCCGGTCGGCTGGTTAGCTGGCAGTCCTCCGCTGTCGGGTTCCTCGCCACCGGGCTCTCCAGTCTTGGGCGCACGGTCCTCCCCGATCTTCTGGTCGGCTGGTCTGCTGCTGGCAGGCCACCGCTGCTGGGCTCCACTCTGCTGGGCTCTCCGGTCCTGATACGCTGTAGGGCACACGGGCCTACCTGGTCTGCTGGGCTCACGAGCCCTCCTTAACTGCTGGGCACACGGGCCCTCCCTGAACGCTGCTGGGCTCGCAGGCCCTCCTCACACTGCTGGGCTCACGGGCCCTTCAAGCTGCTGGGCACACGGGCCCTCCCTGGACGCTGCTGGGCACACGGGCCCTCCAATCACTGCTGGGCTCACGGGCCCTTCAAGCTGCTGGGCACACGGGCCCTCCACTCACTGCTGGGCTCACAGGCCCTCCTCACACTGCTGGGCTCACGGGCCCTTCAAGCTGCTGGGCACAAGGGCCCTCCCCGGACGCTGCTGGGCACACGGGCCCTCCACTCACTGCTGCCGGCACCCACGGGTTCGCATCGGCTTCGTCGCCAGTGTTGTGCTCCGTTCATTCATGCATACCCAAGCCTCAAGAATGACACGGAGCCAATGCTGCAGTGAACCATCTTTATTCACTCCCTGACACCAACTGCCGTTTCCTTACCCGGCCCCCTCCTTTTCCCTTTCTCTCCCGCTCCTTCTCTGTTGCCGCTCTTAAAGGGGTAGTGTCCCTTTATTCATGTACAACAATCATGTCAATCTCTAAGGACAGAATATCGGGTGTAGGACAGTGTCAGAAGGTCTGGAATATTGTGTCCCTTCATTCAATTTTTACTATGTATATAAACAAAGTCATCATAGAGATCTTCGGTCTGTCTTTTAAGGCGTAGGAGTTGTTCTTGAGGCAGGTATGTTCCATTAGCCTGATCTAAAGCTTCATAATCAGGTGTAGCAGAAAATTCGGTTTTAGCAATAGGAAGACTGACCTTAAGGTTATTATGGTTAGTAGATACTGAGGAAGTATTAAGACAACCGATGGTCAGTATTGGTCTTTTGTACCCAGGACCAGGTTGACTAATCTCAGGATACTTAATGCCTTGTCCTGTCAAATGAGGGTTTCCAGCAGTCTGGGGAGCTTGCCAAGCTGATCTTGAGCATATCACTCTTGCAACAGCGTACTCTGGTTCAGAGTCTCCCACAATGAGTGCAATATCCTTGGCTGTAGCAGTGTTAGATGAATTGTCCGAAGACACAGGAGTGTTTTTCACTGTTTGGGCTAACAAGATCTGTAAGAATTCATGATCTTGCTGTAGCTCTTCAACAGATAAGGACTGCGGATCATAGTCGCAAATGTCATAATAATTATACATGGAAGAAGGGTCAGCAAGCCAGTGAGTGTAGTACCGTGCTTGTAAATCTTTGTTTTACTAAGGCAAGACTGTTCTTTAGACTAATGTTTTTTTTTGATGTCTTTAGGGAACCTATAGATTTTTATAAAGGTTTCTTAACCCGAAAGGAAAGCATCTTTGGTCTGTGTGTGCCTTTCCTGCCAATGGAACAAGACATTTTTTGCTCTTGCATTCTGTCACGGATGGCACTCTGTTAAGAGTGGCACAGGACACCCAGGAAGGGTTTGGGTGGTTGTGCCGAAGTAAGGTGGATAGATAAGTACACACACAGCTGAAAGTAAAGAGAACGAAGAGTAGGCAAGTGTAGCAAGGAAATAAGTTACAACAGAATGGATTCCCTCTTGGGGTGTATGCAGATATAGGAAAAGAGTATTCCACGGACCATAGGAAAAACTCTAGCCTTCTGCACAGTTTGCTATAACAGAGGCCCACGCTGTTTGCTCATGGCTGGGAACAACAGCTGTGGGTGTCTGTAACACAGAAACTAGACAAGGGAAGGGGCAGAGGTTGCTTGCCGGAAACCAACAGACAAGCCCTGTACAAAGGGGTCTACAAACGATACAAGAGAAGACAATAACAGACAAATCCAGGAATAGGGAAGTCGATGAGCAAACTAGCAGAAGGAAATGAAAGGAAAGTAGTATAACTGAATTGGACAGGGATTATGAACTGAGGGTTGAAAACGAGAAAGAGAGCAAGGGAGCAGCAGTCAGGAAACCGGGGGGCTGCAATAACTGAAGGTAATAAATACAGTTAAACTGTTGTGAATGGCAGAGGACTGCAGGGTGCAAGGTAGAGAGCTCAGAGGAGCAGGACAGCAAGGAGCAAGCCCAAAGGAGCACGGCTGTAAGGAAGGGAGCCCAAAGGAAAAGGGCTGTCGGCAGCGGAGTGAAACAGGCTGCAAGGCAAGGAGCCCACAGGACAAGGGCTGTAGGCAGAGGGGTGTAGCAAGCTGCAAGACAGGGGTTCAGGAGGAAAAGGTCTGTAAGCAGCGGAGAGATGCAGACTGCAAGGCAGGGAGCCCAAAAGGCTAGGGCTGTAGGCAGCAGGGTGTAGCTGGCTGCAAGGCAGGACGCCCAGAGAAGCAGGGCTGAGGCAGGGAGCCCAAAAGGCTTGGGCTGTAGGCAGCAGGATGTAGCAGGCTGCAAGGCAGGACGACCAGAGGAGCAGGGCTGAGGCAAGGAGCCCAAAGGGCTAGGGCTGTAGGCAGCAGGGTGTAGCAGGCTGCAAGGCAGGACGCCCAGAGGAGTAGGGCTAAGGCAAGGAGCCCAAAAGGCTAGGTCTGTAGGCAGCAGGGTGTAGCAGGCTGCAAGGCAGGACACCCAGAGGAGCCCGGAAGGGCCTGGGCGGAAGGTAGAAGGCAGCAGAGCGTGGTCGGCTGCAATGCAGAAAGCCCGGCAGGGCACTGGAACAAAAGCAGGTGTAAGCAGGAACAGCATACAAAAATACGTAGCTTGAAGCAAAAAGGTGCTGGAAAGACTCTTAATGCAAGAGACTGAGCTCCTGCAGGCAGCAGCTTTTATACCGCCCTGCCCAGCACAGAAGCAGGCTAATTGGTCACACCTGGATCAGCACACCTGCATACAATCTGCCTCCTCCCTCTCTGTTCCTGAACTGGTGGAAGCAGAGCTGATCCCTAGGGCTTCTGGGGATTGTAGTTTCGATGATGACAAATAAGAATAGCCAGGAATAGATAGTTATAGCCAAGTGCATTGTGGTAAGTGTAGTTTGTTGGGAAAAATAGAAAAACACCAAAGTCTCACAAATGGGAAATAAGGTCCAAGAAGTGAATAGCGGTTGATCCAAGAGTTTTCTGTAGATAAATGAATAATCATTAGTCCATAATGATCGCCAATGTATGTGCCCATGGCGCAGACATGACACATTAACACTGGAATGAGTGGAAGGGGGTACCTGTTCTTAACTGTGATCTGGTTTAAGGCATGATAGTCTATGCAAGTACGAAGGTCCCCTTCCTTCTTGGGCACGAAGAACAAAGGAGAAGCCATAGGGTACTTAGAAGGCCGTATAAAACCATTGGCTAGGTAGTTATCCAAATATGTCTTCAAATGAATATTTTCTTGTTTGGTTAAAGCATAAATTCTACTACATTGGGTTTTGGAACCAGGGATTAAATCGATTTGACAATCAAATGGCCGGTGTGGAGGCAACACATTGCCCTGTTCTTTTTCAAAAAAGTATTGAAAATCTTGATACTCTGGTAGAAGAGTTCCTATTAATCCTAAAGTGGGTTCTTCTCTTGAAATCGCTTGAACTTCTTTTCCAAAGTTTCCGCCTTGAACATAGCAGGAGTGTTTGTATTCCTCTGTAAATACTAAGGTTCTGGCACACCAATCAATCTGTGGATTATGTCTCTCTAGCCATGGAATACCTAAGATTACTTTAAACTGTAGAGCACTGATTAGGTCAAACAAGATCTTTTCTCAAGGTCCCTCCTGGCAGAGCAAGGTGCAAACTTCAGTACACTTCGTCACTGGTCCGGATATCAGTTGAGTACCATCCACTCCTGTGACATTTTCCACCACAGCCTTTGGGTGTATACCAATACCCATCTTGCCTGCTAGTTCGTAATCCATGTAGTTTCCAATTGCACCACTGTGCACACATGCTTCGAGAGCATATATCTTGGAAGGTTGAAAGTCACTACTTAAGATAGCGGGAACAACGAAATGAGAGATCTGAATTTCCTTCTTCTGGCTCAATAAGTCGACCTCTACACTTGTCAGGCGTTGGAGTTTTCTGTCCGTTCATTTTTTATTTTATTCCTGTATGCCTTGTCCATGGGTCCCACTGGTTTCCACAGCGGTTTCACTGGATTATTACGAAGGTGATGAACGGCTGAACCACAATAGAGGCATACATTCTGTTGTCTTCTTTTGTCTCTTTCTTCTTTAGAAATTAGACCCTGAACACCTACTAACTGCATTGGCTCAGAGTGTTACTTGAAGAGTACCACTGTCTTTTGAACGAACATAAATTGATCTAGTCTCTAATCTGGCCTGATCAGCGCGCCGGTCCAGCAAACGGTGATCCAATTGTATAGTTAGGACAATGAATTCTGCACAACCTGTAGTAGGGTTCAATACTTGCACCAATATGTCCTTGAGTTCTCCTCGTAATCCTAGATAAAAGAGTGTTTTGTGCTCTTCTCCTCAGGCCAATTAGTCTCTGCTACTAATCGATTAAAGGAAGCTATGTAAGCTAACAATTCTTGGTTATCTTGGCATAAAGAGAGCAGCTCATTATCCAAAGCCTGTCCCTGAGCTGTCCTCTAAGTCCATTCATTCTACCACAAGGCTAAAAATGTTACCCACCCTGATCTACTGGTACCTGTGAGAAACCAAAGGGTGTCTTACCGGCTAGTCCTCAGGGACTTGTCATCCAGGGGGCCAGGACACAGCCATCACTTTTGGATCAAGTTCCTGGGGGTGGACCAATGCGGGAGAATCACCTGCGTGAGGGGTCTTCGGGAAGTGGGGGTGAGATGCAGTATTGCCTTCTTTTTTGTTCATCTACCCCATCCTATTTTGTAGGCTTCTCCGAGGTCGCAGCCCTCCCCTCCTTCTTTTTACAAAACCGCTGGTCTGAGGAAGAGGATGACTGAGAGTAACAAGACTAACTCTCATACATCGTACTGAACATGTCCCGTTAATCGGGTCAGGCTAATTCAAGCACTTGACTTCAAGTGCATACACCTGACACCAATTAGCTCTCCTCACACGGATAAAAGGTAGCACCTAAAGACACACTCTGAGCAAAGTGGAACATGAGTACGAGCGGTACTTTCCGGGCAAAGGCAAACCTACTGGAGCAGAGCAATGGAACAAGGGACGAGAGCAGCGGATCGAAAACCCCAAGAGTTACCTACTCGAAGGCATTGCCTCCGACAGGCAGCGAAAGACACGTGGGGAAGGCCAGATCCCGTAAGTGAAGACTGCATTGTGTTTCAAGGACGCCAACGACCCTCCCGGGTGGACGGCGGGGCTGTGAAGGCGAGGCCAAGCCTGTGGTACTAACCTTGATTTGTGAATTGGAAATCGTAAAGCCAAGAAAGGAACGCTCACAGCCGGTGTGTCGGCAAGCAACCTGTGAGACTGGTGTGTGTTAAAGAAAGTTTGAAGTGGCAACATTATATCGCAAGTGAAGGCTGCACGCGTATAGAAGAGACGCAAAGTAAGGCAGACCTGTGAATTAACTTCAAGGTAAAAACAGCTGTGAAATCAGCGATACTGAGTAACGGAGTGGTTCAGCAAAAGGAAGTAGCCCACTCGAAAGACTCTATGAAAGGTGAATTGTTTGTAATAATCAAGCGAATGAAGTGAAAAAGCAAAATAACCAGAATTACCTCCTAGGAAAGGGGTGAGTGGAAGTTGAGTCTTGAACCATAAGTCAAAGTGGTCCTGCGGAGCTCTGTAAAAGAAAGCTACACACATTCGAAAGTCTTCTACACCCGAAAGTGGTCTTAGCCCTGCTGAGGGAGAACCTAAGTGTAATAAGCTTGGGGACGAGAGCCCCTTTGCAAAGTCTGTTGAACTTTGTACTGAAGAGGTCTGAGACCAACAGAGGGGGACCTGTGTGAACTTTGTGTTGTAAGAGGTCTGAGCCCGACATAGGGGGACCAATGTGAACTGTGTTTGAAGTGGTAGGAGGCCGACAGAGGGGGGCCTATGTGAACTTTGTGTTAAAACATTATTTGGAGGTCTGAACGAGAGTCTTTAACGTGAAACGCCAGGTGGGCCTCGATCCATGTTTTGAAACTGTTTATTGTGAGAACCCGAGCCAGAGTGCCTTAATCTGTGGGGAGGACACCTGATTTAGCTACCTTTATTAATTTGAACACTGATTTTTCCTCTGCATACATTTGCCCTTTATACACTTAGAAACCTTTAGCATATGTTTATGCCGATCTTTTGTTAATTTTACATATGAGAGAGCTCTGGTAAATGGGAGTGTAGTGAAATTATTAGTTAATTCTGGCAGTAAACAGACAGCCATAAGATCCAATTTGGTCACTCCGGCAGGCCTAGAACATGCCACCATGTTTAGAATCATCTGTGTACACAAAGATAACAAGATCTATCCGGTAGTAACAGTGTACATTAATATCAGAGGGAAATCCCGGCTAGTATCATCAGCCATTATCCCTGGACTTCCGGAAGAGGTCATTATAGGAAGAGACTTTCCAGAATTGTCCACCATTCTTCAAGAGCCTCCTTTTCCACCCAGAGAATTTATACCCCAAGATCGGTGGCAATCTGATTTCTTTTCCCAGACCTCGCCGGTATGGGAATTGACAGAAACATACCCTCAGAGAAATGTTTTGTATCAAATCTCCTCGCTCTCAGTTCATGGGCGACTCATGGGCTCAACATCCAGCCCCTACCAGCACAGCCAAAGGGAAACTACGTGGATATGCGAGAGTACCTGGATAAAGCTTCCACTTGTACTCTCAAGAGTCCTCAGACTAGAGGACTTCGGAGAAGAACAAACCTATCCACCTGCATAGTGGGAAGGATATGTGAGAAACCAAGCTTCCTCAAGCTTCCTATTCTCTGCTTTTATTCTCTGCTTTTATCTTAGCCTTTTCTTTTAACAATCGACAATGATTTATGATAGTTAGCTGTATTTCTGCCCATGGTTTCACTTCCATCCCTACTTGTTTTTTCATCTGGCTTTGCACTGGCTCAGGCAATCATTGGCATAAAATGAGATACAATAATGCCACCACGTTATCACATGGTTCCCTCATCTCTAGACATCAAACGTTCTTGAATCACCTGAATATAAGCAACAGGATCTTCATTCTCTCCCATTATCTGATGTATCAGGATACTGTACTCTAAGTGGTCTCCATACATCTTCTCTGCAATTGTTAAATGGCGCTCGATCGTGTGTAATGTTTTGTGCTGTTACACTTGCATATCCTGCTTCTCTCCAAAAGTCGTCGGCTCTCTCCCCTAGGATAGCTGCTAATAGGCATTTTATGTCACCTACTGCTAATGTCATTGCCGCTGTCATTCTCTCTAGCTCATAAATCCATTTACCCACACCTGCAGTCAAACTAGGTTATTTACATTTTAAATGATCCTTATCCATCTGCGGCCCCTTTCGCTAATAATGGGAATTGTGTGAATCCTGTTCTACCATCGTATCTACCTACACTCTTTGTCTTGTAAATGTGGCTAGTTTCACCCGTTCGTCTTCACCCTGGTAGTGACCTCAACCTGCTCACATAAGGCATGGACACTTCTCCTATACTATGCAATATCATCCTTGTGGACGTTCGGGATATGATATAGGCTCTGTTGTTTTTACTTCTGGTTGTTCTAAATATGACCACTTTACCCCTTTTCTTATGTCTAGATCTATCAAAAGGCCACACGTGCCTTCTTCTCGTGCTCTCTCGTTATCTTCCCTTTCTTCGTCTGACCTCATTATACCACAACTGGTATGGCTCTTATCCCTTTCCTTATCAACAAGATCTAGTCTGCTTAAGGACAATGTTCTATGCTTGTCCATCATTTCATCATTGTACCTATCTCTTGTTTCTCTCAGTGGAGATTCTTTGATGCTCCCTCTGGTCTCATAACCATCTTTTTTCCTCATTTGTCTATACAATTCCCCAATCCTTTTCCCATGCTCATCAGCCCATGTTGATACTCTCGGTATGTCGTGCAGCGCCCTACGGGGCTGTTGCGACCCTCTCTCTTCCTCCCGTCATTCTCATTCACCAACTGGTATTTGTACATCTGTTAATGATATGATCTATTTTGTCCTCCCCTCCCCCTTGACTTATTCTCATTTCCTTTTGTTCTTCCTCTTCCCATCTTCTCATCTTCCTCTTTTCTTCTTCCTCTCACCTTCTTTACAACTTTTGTTTTTTTCAATCTATGTCTATTTCCTCTCGTTTCTTTTTCTCCCATCCTTTTCTCCGTTCTTCATATTTTCTATGTTCTTCCTTTTACTTCCTCTTTTTCCTTCTCCTTTTTATATGCCCTTTCTCCTTCTTGTTTCTTTCTTTCCCGTACGTCACTCTTTTTTTCTTTAGCTTCGTCAATACCCTTTCTGTCTAATTTAAGTAATATTTATCCTCCTATCCTCTCATTCTCTACAATTCGTGGTCTCTTCTTCTATCTCCATCAATCTATCCCTTTTCTTGTTACTCTCCTTACATTTACTGCGTCTGGACATAGTGTCATGATCGCACCGCGTTACATCAGGGTTTTACCCTTATGGCCTCTGTATCTCTTTGGCAGTGTTGGAGATGTTTCCCTGATCCAAGACAATGCTGATGTTGGACTAGCTCATCGCGTCATCAAGCGTGCGCAGTGTAATCAGGAAGACGAATGGGCTTAAAGCACAACACATCCCGGTACGATCTGCGTTGCAAAATTGTCCTTTCTTATTGCTCTACGCTCCGTTTCACTTTCTTGTGTTCCTTCTGCCTTACCGGCAAACCTTTGCCCACTCTCCTCAGACTCCTAATCCTTGTATCAACCGCTCTTTGGATGCTCCTTCTCTGTTCTCTCTTCACTCCCTTCAGTCTCCCGTTCTCTCTGCTTCACTGCATTCCTTGTTCCTCCGACTGGCTGTTTGAATTCTATCTCCGGTCAAGACACCTACTGGATAATTCACTGGCTCGCTTTTATAGCTATCTGCTCCCAGGCATCTGTCCCCAGAGGGTTTTCCCTTCTGGCTTTTTTCCTTAAGACGTGACCTCTGGATACATATATTGGGTTGCACAGTGGCTGCTTGGAGAGACAACAAGGCTTCTAAAGACAAGAAGATAAGTTGCGTTCTTTAGTCTTACTTTCTTCTGTTCTGTTTGTTTGTTTGTTTGTTTGTTTGTTTATTTATTTGGAAATGTGCACCAAACCCTTGGGTAACCGGGCGCAGCGTTGTACATGAAGACTTAAGTTTGTTATAATATTTGGCATGAATATGGCGAACACAAGGCAAAAAGAAATATATACAGTAATACAATATTTGGCATGAGTATACCGAACACAAGGTAACAAGAAATATATACAGTAAAGTATGCAAACATGTGTGCATGTACAAGACATAGCTTAAAGGAGTATGAAGCATTCTAGCAAGACTGTCTAGTAGCTGAATATATGATTACGTTTATAGGTCAAACTATAAAGCTAGGTATCATATACTTGTAGGTGGGTGTTAGTCAGGTTATGTGTCATTGGTTAGGTATTATATACTTGTAGGTGGGTGTTAGTCAGGTTATGTGTCATTGGCCCGCAGCCAGTTAATTATTTTGTGTCTAAATTTAGGGTACGGTTGTTCAGTTCTAAGGTCGAGAGGTAACTTGTTCCACAGTGAGCAGCTTTAACTGGGAAGCTAGTTCCTCCCGCGGTTGATCGCTTAAACCGGGGAGTTTCTAGTTTAAAGGTATTGGCCGATCTCATGAGTCGCGTGGAGGTTTTCCTCGTAATTTTTTCCATAAGGTACGGGGGGCTAGGTTGTTCAGACATTTAGAGGTGATGGAAGCTGTTTCGAGTAAGATTCTGTCCATTATTTTTAGCCAATTAAACTCTTTCCTGAATTCGGTGACGTGCTCTCTGTGGGGGATGTTTAGTGCTGCTCTCAAGGCATTGTTCTGCAGTCTTTGAATTTTGTCTGTGATGTATTTGTTATCTCCTGAGTACAGGCCATTACAGTAGTCTAACCTAAACATGATGAGAGCATTAGCTACAGTGATGCAGCTAGAGCTGGAGAAGTACGGTCTGGCTGCACGGATGAGTTTGCAGGTGTAGGTGGTAGAGGAGGCGAGGGAGTTGACCTGCTTCTTGAGAGTGAGGGAGGAGTCCAGATAGAATCCAAGGGTTTTAACCACAGGCATCACTTTGATAAGGTTGTTATCAATGCTGAAGGATGTGTAGTTTGGGCCTAGTGTTTGGATATTAGCTTCGGAGCCTAGGATTAGTATCTCGGTTTTATCGTCATTCAGGCAGAGGCCATGTGAGGCCATCTATGCCTGAATGAGGGTGTATATCTTGTTCACCAAGGCTGAGTCTGTCTCGTGGTCGCCCGAAAGGGGTATGAGGATCTGGGTGTCATCTGCGTAGTTTGTGTAGGTGACACCCAGTCTGTCCAACTTGTCAAACAAAGGCTTGGTGAAGATGTTATACATGGTGGGGGAGACACAGGATCCTTGTGGAACACCACAAGTTATTTTGATAGGGTCAGCCGAGTCGGAGGTGGAGAAGACTCGCATAGTGCGATTAGCTAAGAAGGATTGGACCCAAGCAATGGCATCTCCAGTGAAGTTGGCGGCAGATTCGAGGTGGTTGCATAGGACTGCATGGTCTACCAAGTCAAACGCTGCCGACAAGTCCAGTAAGAGGAGCAGGGCTGTTTTTCCAATATCCTTTAGTTCCTCAATTTGTGTCTTGAGGTCTAATAGAGCTGTTTCCATCCCATGGAGTGGGCGGAAGCCAGATTGCCGTGAGCCAAGCAGGTGGTTGGCTTCCAGGTATCCTGGATTTGTATGTAAGCGGCTCTGTCTAAGATCTTAAGTAGAAACGGCACAGTGGTGATGGGTCTGTAGTTGGTAGGGATAGTGGGGTCTAAGGTTTGTTTTTTCAGTAGTGGGAGGACCCATGATTCTTTGAGGTTGGTAGGTACCGTGTTGGATTTAAAGGAGGAGTTTATGAGCTTGGTGATGAAGGGGGCTAAGTCCCTAGCTGCGTCCTTTATTATTTGTGCAGGGCAGGAGTCGCCCTTGCAGTTGGATGGTTTGAGGGACAATATTATTTTTTCTGTGTCACTTATGGAGATAGTCTTGAATCTGAAGGGGGCGGTAGACTTCTTCTCCTGAGGTTGGGGTATTTGTTGGTCAGAGGGTAACAGTATGGCCTTTTTTTTGCAATTTTGCTTTGGAGCAAGGAAATTTTGTTAGAGAGAGCAGTTTGGATATTGGTACACCAGATTTTGTTTTTGGGGGCATTGTCTGTGGGTTGAATGGGGGATTCCAATTCACGGAGGATGGCGAATAGCTCTTTAGTATTAGAGTTAGCTTTCTCAATCCTATCGTTGAAGGTGTTCTTCTTAATTTTGATTATTTCTTTTTTGTAGGCTTTGGCAAATTCAGTTAGAGTATTTTTGTTACTTTCAGTGGGTGAGTGGCGCCAG
Organism: Ambystoma mexicanum; assembly: GCF_040938575.1. Lineage (NCBI taxonomy): Eukaryota > Metazoa > Chordata > Amphibia > Caudata > Ambystomatidae > Ambystoma > Ambystoma mexicanum. The sequence continues at coordinate 1,349,670,587 of NC_090922.1, read as the reverse complement.
ATAGATTGGAGTTTTCTTTTTTGTAGTCTTAGAGATTTGAGGTGGGGCGTAAACCAGGCATTTAGGTGGGCTTCCTGTTTTGCTTTGCGCAGTTTGAATGGGGCAGTAGCGTCTAGGGCTTTAATCATAGCATCATTGAAAGTATTTACTAAGTCGTCAGGGTTGTTACTTTCCAGTCCCGATATGGCTGGAAGGAGGGGAGGGATAATATTTTCAGCAGTCATATCCTTCTTGCCTCTAGTTGGGAGAGGAGGAACCGTGTAGTTGATTTTGGGGCTCAGGAGATCTAGTGTGGCGGACAAAGTTAATAGATAATGATCAGTCCATGTTTGAGGAACAATATCTGTAATACTGATATTACAATTCAGTTCAGATACCCAATCGAGGGTCCTTCCTTTGATGTGGGTAGGGGAGAGGACTTTTTGATCAAGCCCATGGTCCTTGATCAGAGCTGCGACTGACTCTGCATGTTTATTGTCAGTTTCATTAAAGCCAAGGTTGAAGTCTCCCAACAGTAGGGTTTGGGAGTGATCTTTAGTATTGTTAGCTATGAGGTTGGTTAGATCGTCTTCAAAGGTGCCTAGCGGCCCCGGAGGTCTATATATCAGGTGGATTGAGAGCGTACAATTATTAGAGAGGGACATTTTGGCTGTGAGTGTTTCACAGGATGAGTAGGAGGCTGGAATGGCGGGTCTGATGGGAAGGGTAGGTTTGAAGATGATGGCTAGTACACCGCCTCTGGCATTTGGCCTGTCAGCTCTGAGAATTTGGTATTTGTCGGGCACTGCTAGCATTAGTGTTGGTCCTGCTGGATTGTGAAGCCAGGTCTCAGTTATGGCCGGTAGGTCCAGATTGTCATTATTTAGGATGTCAGCAATTTCTGTGGCGTGGGCCACCGCTGATCTTGCGTTAATAAGGGATCCTATTAGTGTCAAAGAGTTGTTGTGTTTAGTAGTTTGACAAGTTTTAGGTAATATGGTCTCTAAGGTTGTGGGTACTTTAGTAGAGGTTTGAGCGCCGGTATAAGTGGATTGCTTGACTAATCGAGGTAGGTTTTTGGGCTGGATATTAGTACGTCTATTGGCATTATTCGGATGGTTACTTACAGGTTCGTTATAACTGGACAGTCTGGACCTGAGTCTCAAGTTTCTATCCTTGGGGGGGCTAGTTTTGATAGTCGAGGCCATTATGCTAAGTATAGCGGGGATGAGCGTTAGGATTGAGGTGACTGTTATAAGGCAGGTAGGGGACATTTCTGTCTAAGCAGTGTTGTGTCTTAAATGCTAATGCTTGGGGCACTAATGACTAGGGAGTACAGTGAGCTAGCATACAGTACATTTAAGTTGTAGAAATACACTGAGGATGTGCAAGCATACTGGCATTTAGATTCAATTTTAGCGCAAAATGCCTAAAACACTGGCGACTGGACAATTGTAGCTGCAAGGTCCAACTAAGTTCAGCAATCACAGAATGGTCTAAAGTACAATGTGCAAACAGGTGGGAGCAGCTCTAGCTGCAGGTCCACCTAAATTAAACAATCACAGAATGGTCTAAGGTACAATGTGCAAACAAGTGAGCAAGTGTGCTTTTAACTATGGCAGTGCAAAGATCACAATAGGCAGGTTCGAATTCAACTAAGGCAGTACACAGTCAGCAGAGAGCAAGTGTACTTTTAAATTTACCATAGGCGGTTCCTAATCAGCACGGGCAGTGCACAATCAGCAGTAAGCAGGTGTGCTTTTAACTAAGGCAGTGCACAGATCACAATAGGCAGGTTCAAAATCGCGGGCAGTACCCAATCAGCAATAAGCAGGTGTACTTTTAACTAAGGCAGTGCACAGATCACAATAGGCAGGTTCAAAATCGCGGGCAGTACCCAATCAGCAATAAGCAAGTGTACTTTTAACTAAGGCAGTGCACAGATCACAATAGGCAGGTTCAAAATCGCCGGCAGTACCCAATCAGCAATAAGCAGGTTTGCTTTTAACTAAGGCAGTGCACAGATCACAATAGGCAGGTTCAAAATCGCAGGCAGTACCCAATCAGCAATAAGCAGGTGTGCTTTTAGCTAGGCAGTGCACAGATCACAATAGGCAGGTTCAAAATCGCAGGCAGTACCCAATCAGCAATAAGCAGGTGTGCTTTTAACTAAGGCAGTGCACAGATCACAATAGGCAGGTTCAAAATCACAGGCAGTATCCAATCAGCAATAAGCAGGTGTGTTTTTAGCTAGGCAGTGCACATATCACAATAGGCAGGTTCAAATTCAGTGCGGGCAGTACACAATCAGTAATAAACAGGTGTGCTTAACTAAGGCAGTGCACAGATCACTATCGGCAGGTTCGAGGTCAGCTAGGGCAGTACAATACCAGCATAGAGTAGGTGTGGTTTTAACTATGGCAGCACGCAAATGGCAGTGGGGAGGTTCACTATAGTTGAGTCAGTTTAAGAATCGGCAGTAAGCATGAACGAATTGGCCCAGGCAGTACACAGTCAGCAGAGAGCAAGTGATGCTCTCTGGTTGGTAGGAGCCTACAAGCGACAATTTTAGTACATAGCCGAGTAGTTTTGTAGATAGTACTCAAGTGTGCAGGACGACAGTTCAGAGTAACGGATGAAGGATAATAGGCAGGCAGAGGTGTCATACAAAGAGGCAGTGTAGGGGCAGCATAGAAGTTTTCCTTTTTTTTTTAAAGTTACCTCATACAGATGGTCTAGACCGGCAGGGGCAGTCGAACGGCATCGAACAGGCATATAACAGGCAGTAGCCTTGACCAGTGTGCCTTGGAGATTGTGGGCCAGCTTTGCCTGCCGGCAGCCAATGGCTGCGCTTGATATACCCTGCCACTGCTTTTAACTCCTTTAGAGGAAAAAATCCCAGCTTCTTAATGTCTGTTCTCTTGTCTTCAGAATGAGAAAGAGGAGCCGAGGGTCGTGTGTCATCCCCTTCCTGCTGATTAGGCCTCCATTCTCTCTTGGGTAGGTCTTCTTTCTCTCCGATACATTTACCATAGCTCTAAAATAGCTAACCTTTTTTGTAGCTTCTTCCCTGTGTACACAGCATGTAAGTATGTTGTCATGTCTTGTAATACGGTTCTTGATAGGGAACCATCTTGAGGCCAAGGCATGAACATTTTGTCAGCAGTACCTCTTACCCATTTAACATGGTACTTCCTAATCTTAGGTGTGTACCTTTATAATATTTTGTACAAGCGTAAAAGAGGAGTATCCTCCATGATGTCAAGTCATTTTTAACTGTCATAATTACTGGACCTTTTATTCTGTTATTACTTTAATTAATTATACCACATCAAATTTGGGCAAGCACCATCATTCGCCGCCCATTACCCGAAAAACAATTCTTTAACCAATTTTCAAACCTACACAATAATGTAATCCTTATTTCGTCGTTTATAGTTCTTTCGATTCTCTCTGTCCTGCTGTTTTATTTATTAACACTCTAAGAATCTTAATTTACTTACTAATTGTTCTCAACTGTTATCTGCCTATGATTAACGTCAATTGCTTATTTTTAGGGTCTGAAAACCAGCTCGATTATTACAATAGTTTTATGTTTCTTAGTTTAAACAAATCAAAGGTTTTACACTATCATATTTTTGACCCCAACCAAACGTGCACAATCATTTCTTCAATCATCTTCTCTTACTCTCTCTAGAAAAGGTATCTCATCTCCAATTTACCCCATCTTGGAGTGTGACACGCATACTTCATATCGGCCTTGCCCCAGGAATCCCTAAAAAATACCCCCTCTGGGAGTGTAATGCGTGCCCTTCTGTCCCCTTGGGACTAGGAATCGAGGTATCCTGCTCTTAAAACAAATCTTGTTACTATATTTATTTACACTTACAATACAATCCCTCTCTTTTTGCCATGTTCGATGCTGTACTTAAATCTGTTCCTCAGTTCGAGCCCCTCGGTATCAACTCTTCCCCAGTCGACCAGTTCGCCTTGAGTGCGCAGGGTACCCATGGGGACTGGACTGGAATTTCTTTAAAGGGGCACCTGCCCACTGTCTCAATTTCACACGTGTGTTTTTCTCCGCTCTCCACAGGAAACTCTGCGATCTTCTGGCTAATGGTGGAAGAAGTGAAAAATCTGAGAGTCTGGATCTGAATCTGAGAATCTGGATCAGAACCATCCGCACTGTTACCAAAGGTGCAGTACACCTGTAGCGTTCCAAGTACCGAATTGAATTACCCAATAAATGATCTCAGGCCCAAATAACCAGACAGACTCAAAGAATATGGCAAAGTACTACTTTTATATCAATTGAATAAAGTAGGGAAACCTGGTGAACAACATATTGTAGCGCACACACTCTGGACACATTTCCATTACACGAACAGCTTCATACCTCGATGTATGTCAGCTATGACGTTATCCTACGTGGCAAACTGTAAAACCTATCGGGCGTAGGGATTGGTTTAGGGAACATATATACCTATCGCTTGTGTAAGTGTCAGTATCATCATTGATTGCCCATTATCTGGTAGGCCTGCCTTAAACACCCTCTGAGTATGTGAAATACAGATAATAGCATAATACCAGCAGTGGATAGGCGCCTGCAACAAAGTATAATTCATCATCACTTAGGCCCTCATGATTGTTTGGCAGTCTTCCAACCTTGGACATTCAGCTCATTAGCAGCACGTAAGCATGAAACCCAGGTGCAGGGGAACAACCTCGGACAACTGCCTTTCTTAGCTAATTAGCCTACCATCTCTCATCAGTTAAGTCCTAAACCAAGGCTTCTTCTTTGTGGCCGTTCTCTTCCTCAGAGCTTTATAGGGAGTGAAGGTACATTGCTAGCTTCCTCTAGAGCTTTGTGAATAGGCCTTGTGTCCTGGTCTTACACCACGTGTGAGGAGACCATGATTTTGTACATTCTGTCACTTTATTTAATGCTATTTGATTAAATTATATTGGGTGCTCTTACCCCACTTGCCCCTGCAAACTTGGTTGCTTCGTCTTGCATATGCTTTCCGCGTCTTTGATTGTTCAATGCTTGGCACTTGCAATTATTCACTCCTTTACTTTCTAAGAGAAATATGTCTTACGTATATTGCTTGACTCCTTTCGTTCCTTGCAGTTGCTTCTTGATATGGCATCCTTGATCGCTTACTATTATGGGATGCTGGCATCAATGTTCTCAACATGGCTGCTTTACTCGCGTTATATTTGCTACTTTAGCAAGCTTCTACGCTGTCTTATCTACCTTGCATTTCTGCATAAATACATCTAGGACATCTCTTGTCACTTATCTTATACGTGAATATGGTTTTCTTCATCTTCACATGTATGTTTACTTTGTTACTTCAGTTTCATCTTCATTCTTAAGACATCAATTTGCTAGGATCAGTGCGTCTATGGATCTCCCTTTTTGTGATGTCACTTCTTCTGTCAGACTCTGCTTATAATTCTTCTATGTCCAGGGGTGACTGCAAGCTAATGTCTACCGACTCAGTTCGTGGGTACATTTGAAACAGTTGTCTGAGTGCATAAGGTCTCTCATATTTTTGATGTGGTATTATTCTTCCAGTATGACGGAGGTGAAGGGGTGAGCTCTATAGATGACGTGTACATCTGCCTCTCTACACGCCCACTACCAAGGCTTTGTAGGTCTCCATCATGCATAACAGAGTCACCAGAGCAGCCCCCAAGGCGCTCTCTTCACCCATAGTGCATGGCCAAGATGAAGGGTAGCTGCCGCACAGAGATACCGGGGATGGCCCTCGGGACACAGTATCCACCACCACATCATCATCATCATCTCTATTCAGGGATGACTGGGATACTGATGATTCACCTGTAGGAGACATACCAGAAGAGACCCAAAGCAATTGCCACCTGATGAGATAGGGGTATTGCATTCCGTGATTATAAAAAATGTGCCAAGAGTTTGGGCTCACGCCAACAGAGGAAAAGAAAGATTGCTTCCTATTGACCACATGAGCAAACGGAGGATGGCAATAGTCTCCATTCCCATCCTTGACCATGTCTAGCAAGAGGGCCTACGAACAATGAAAATGCTTATTTACGCAACTGGCAGTAAAAGGCAGACTAGAGAAGCCTCTGAATCTACACCAAGATTCCTTACCTCACAACCCAACCCTGAGTCGTAGTCTCAGCAGCAGCAGGAAGAAAGGCCCACTCACAGGCACAGAAATGCTCAGTCCCTCCAGGGAAATAAAGGCAAAAATAGATGCATTCAGGGAAAAAAAGGGTTAACCATTGGAGTCACTACAGTGGAGGCAACACATTCTCTGGCTATTATGTCGAGATACGATAGGGAAATGCGGCACAGGATTTCCCCAATGATATGATATGATAGGTTATTTATAATACCCAGAGGTTTCTAAGCGCGGACCCGGGTTCAAACCTGTATTGCTCTGTGTCGTCTTGCTTCCAAGGCGAGCATGTTGCCCCTGAGCTATGCTCCCGAGACCCTGTGGTATTTACCAGAGGAAAAAAGAAAGGAAGCACTTGCCACCCTTAAAGATGGAGAAGAAGCTTTGAATCATAGCATAAATATTGCGGTCAATTAAGCCAAAACCGGCTTTAAGCAAATAGGCAATGGGGTAGTACTCCAGCAACAAGGCTGGCTTTGCTGTACAGACTTTTGACCAGAGGTTCAGCATAAGGTCATAGATATGCCTTTTGAAGAGAACAACCTATTCGGTACTAAAATAGACAAAGGCTTTAGGCTATAAGGCGGACACCGACGCAGTGAAATCCCATACTACTCTACAAGGCAGATAGAAGTTTTATCCCTTCAGGGGAGCATCCGGCAGAACCACCTCCTTATCCTCCACAAGGGGAGGACGATCTCATAAAAAAAGCACCTACTACTCCCAAGGTTACAAAAGGAGTTGAAGGATACCTGAGGTCTAAAAACTACAGGCAGGCACAACAAAGTTTTTAAGAATACCAGAGGTCTAAAGACTATAGGCAGACACAACGACGCAGGGGAGCCCCCTCCTCTCAAATAGGAGGCAAAGGCAAAACGTTAGCATGACTTGTCAAATTTCAAAATTAAGGGCAACGTCACAAACTACATGGCCAAATGGTGCATGATAACAACAGACAGGTGGGTCCCGGATCGCATCTAACAGGGTCACCTCCTAGACTTTGCCAAGCCCACTCCTGCCATACCTCCAAAACGGCAGGCGCTTCTACAGGTACTTTGTGGTAAGACCGCCAGACAGGAAATGGCATCCCATCTTCGACCTCATGGACTTCCTCATGTCTGTTGGCCTGCGAGACACGTATTTCCATATTACAGTGCACAAAAAGTACAGAAAGTATTTATGGTTTGTAGAGGGAAACAAGCACTACCAGTTCTGGGTGTTCGAGCTCAGATCAGACCCCCGGACATTGACAAAGTGCCTTGCGGCTATAGCAGCATATCTCTGGAGACAGGGTCATCACGCCTACCCATACTTAGACGACTGACTGGTGCAGGCACCAACTCTACTTCTCGCAATACAGTTCATCTCACGGACGGAAGAGACAATACAACAGTTTGAATTGACCATAAACTACAAAAAATCCTCTATGCTACCATCCAAAGAGCTAATCTTTCTTCGTATTTACCATAAATTACAAGAAATCCTCCATGCCACCATCCAAAGTGCTAATCTTTCTTCGGATTTACCATTAACTACAAGAAATCCTCCATTCCACCATCCAAAGAGCTAATCTTCCTTGGGTTGCATTTCTTTGTAGGGGAAGTGCTAGTGCAGCAGTCAACACACAGGATCAAAGCCATAATGCCAATCATTCCCACCTTCCAACAGTGACAGTGGATTACCATCCATAAATGCATGAGGCTACTGGGCACAATGTCCTCCTGCATACCTCTCAATCCAAATTGCAGGCTACAGACGAGGCCACTGCAAGAGTTCATGTCCAACAAGTGGTCCCAAGTGACTGGGTTGTGGGAAGACAGGGTACAAGTTACCTCCATGCTGACGCACAGGCTAAAATGGTGGTCAGTCACACGACACATAAACATGGGGAACCCTTACAGGAATCAACACACCGAAAGACCCTGATCACAGATACCTCCCTGTTCAGCCTAGGGTAGCATACCAGGCATATCCACGTCAAAGGGCCCATGACACCCTCAGAGGCGGATCTACATATCAACATGTTAGAGTTGAGATGGGTCATATGGGCTCTCCGATCATTCCTGTCTGTGTTGCAGGGATCAACTGTGAGAGTGCTCACAGACAATACAACTACCATGTATTACATCAGAAAACAAGAGGGAACAAGATCCAAAACTCTGTCCCAAGAAGCTCAAAAAATATGGCACTGGGCGATCACCAACCACATATCTCTTCAGGCGTACCACCTCCCAGGGGTATTAAACTCAGTGATGGACAGTCTCAGCAGGGCAACCACACAGTGCCCCGAGTGGGAACTAAACAACACACAACTCAAGTAAGCCTTCACACAATGATCGCATCCATAGATAGACAAAACAAGTGTGAACTATTTGCAAACTTGGCGACCCAAAAGGAATCATTGGGGGGTGCTTTCTCCATATCATGGACAAACCTATTCGCATATGGGTTCCCCCCAATACCAGTTGTCCACAGGGTGGTGCAGATGATGAGAACGCATCTGTGTCGCATCATTCTAATAGCACCAGCGTGGCCACGTCAACCGTGGTATTCAAGCCTAGTCCAATTGTCAGAAGACCCCCCAATCCATCAACAGGGAATCCCTGACCTAGTGTCCCAAGACTAAGGTAGAATATTACACCACAACCTACAGTCCCTTGAGCTATCAGCATGGCTCCCGACTCAGAATTTTGGCACCTAGAGGTTCCAGAGGAATCTAAAGAGGCTCTACACGCAGCCGGAGCGGCCTCAGCCAACTGTTCCTATTAATTCAAATGGAAGATATTCTACACATGGTGTGCGCAGCAAGGCTTACAACCACTGAGAATACACCCAGAACAGCTCCTTCCATACCTTCTATCCTTAGCTCAAGGGGGCCTCTCTCATTCCTTGATTAGGATTCACCTGGCTGCCATTTCCAAGCACAGCAGGAGGATAAAAACGGCATCACTATTCAGCGACAGGCTCATTAAATACTGCTTAAGAGGTTTGTTTCAGTTGTTTCTACCTGCCAGGAAGTCAGCACCTCTGTGGAGCCTCAACAAAGTTCTAGTGGGTCTCATGAGAGTCCCCTACGAAACGCTTAGCTACAGCAAATATAAAATATGTGTCTTGGAAAGTGGCGTTTTTGGTAACTATCACATTATCCAGAAGAGTGTCCCAGAGACAAGCACTTGCAGTGAATGAACCATATTTATGTTTTGGAAGTGATAAGGTGGTGCTAACAACCAGCCCCTGCTTCATCCCCAAAGCCCGTACAGACTTCCATGTGAACTCTACCATCATTCTACCAACGTTTTTCCAGAATGCCACATCACCGTGAGAGACTGTATTGCACTCCCTCAATGGGAAAAGAGCAATTCAATATCACCTAGATAGGACAAAATCGTTCAGAGACTCTACGCAGCTATCTGTAAATTTTGGCTCTTCCAATAAAAGGTAATACAATCTCGAAACAAGTAATATCCAGATGGATCTCATCAGCAATCTCCCTCTGTCATGCAAATGCAAATAAACCATTGACACAGCGACTACAGTATCATCCGCGGGGCTGTGGCGGGAATTCTGCTGGAAGACATATGCCAAACTGCCACCTGGTGGTGCCCCACTGTGAGAAACCTGAAGGGGTCTCACCCACTAGTCCCCAGGGATCTGTCATCCAGGTGGCCAGGACATGGCCATCGCTTTTGGGTCGAGTTCCTGGTGGTGGACCAGTGCGGGAGGATCACCTGAGTGAGGGGTCTTTGGGGAGTGGGAGTGGGACACCGGATGGTGAGAAGCTGTATCCCCTTCCCTATAACACCTTTACCCCATCCTACCAGGTAGGTTATTTAAGAACCCCCCCCACCCTTTTACAACATGAACACTTTCTCATGGACAGCCTGCTATGAGGGGAAAACGGACAAACACCAGAGCTGTATACCTGATGTGTCGCAATATGAGATCATGCAATTACTGACCATCACACACACACACACACACACAACTTCCATTAAGCTTCGCCACACGGGTAAAAGGCAGAGCACGCGAGCACACTCTGAGCGAGGCAAAGCACACGAGGAAACAGCAGTTCTGAGATGGCAGTTAACGAGAGAAGAAGGACGGCAGAACAAAATGTGATCGCAAGCAGGGAAATTCCCTTGACCTTTTCGACAAGGAACTGTTACTTTCATGCGTCCTCGAGATTAGAAAGCGTTTAAGACCAGGTAACCAGGCTGAAGAACCATTCATCATTGTGTGTCGGAGATGGGTCCTCCCGCATCAATGATCAAGGCGGGGAGAATCACCAGCCGCCATGGCACCATCCTTTCCTCCAAGAACAAAGGAGCATCAGTGAAATCAACACAGCCGGTGAGTTGGGGTGACTGATACAAGACCAGTCTGGGTTGAAGCCAAGGTTGCAGGCAGCAACATTGTATGGTGAGCGCTGGAACGAACATTGTTAAAACACGTGTGATAAAAGACGCAAGTAAAGTTAAACTGATGATGAGTGATTGAACTTTGATTGCAAGATACAATACCTTTGACATAGTGGTCCGGCACCGCGTGGCTGCTCAATCGAAAGTATTCAGCTGACAAGTGGCAAAAGTCAAACTGAGAAAGAATTTATATCGAGAAGAGAATGAGTAATTGTGAATTGAAGAGCTCCTGTGACGGGTTGAGCAAAATCCTGTGCTCATTCGAAAGTCTTCGATTTTTAGAGTAAAGAAAGTTTGGCAAAGTAGATAAAGTTGGTCCCAGCCCAGCAGAGGGCGATCAATTGAACGCTTTGTTAAAGTGGGTCTGAGCATGGCAGAGGGGCACCCAGAGTGAAGTGAAAATCACCCGAACAGGTTTTGTGTTAAAGTAGGTCTGAGACCGGCGGAGGGGGGCCCGGGTAGAAAATCACCTGAGATTTTGTACATGTGAAATCCTAAGAAGAAAGGAACTTTGATGTTTGTTGTTTTGCTTCAGGCCTGTGAAAAAAGAGACTTTGAATAGCAAAGAGACTTTGGCACAGAAGACCATGATGTTGGAGTTTTGAACTGCATCCTCGTGCTAGAGAACCTAGACACTGCTAAGCTGGAGTATGCCGCCTTGTCCCGTGCTGAAAACGTGAGGAAGGGGAGCTAACGGCACAGATATAGCATTTCTTGAACACTTTTCTTTTGACTAACATTGTTTCCCACACTATTTGTATTTAGAGCTAAGGATTGGCAATAGGTTTATTAGTATAGCCCTTTTTATTTTGACAAGACTTGACTAGAACTGTGTTATTTGATGGTCGTAGCTTGCTCCCATGTTTAGATTTAGGATTAGATCAGCCTTTTTCAAACCCAATTGAAGTTCAATAAACACCCTTGAACTGTGATCACTTGTGTCTGTTTTACTGTTTGATATAATGCCTTCCTTACACCCACACATTCATCAAACATTACTGCCCGGAAGGGCAGCGCACGGCAGGCGCAAGAATGGGGAGAGTTGGCCTACAGCACCTGTTTCATTAAGGTAGGCTTTTACCGATATCTATTCCACCATAAAGAAAGTACTGCTATATATTCTATTCAAAGCATGTGAATCAATGAACGATCCAATGCTGGAGAAGGAGTATGTTTCTTACCTGTAACTCCAGTTCGTCAGCATTGGTATCTTTCATAGATTTACATGCTCCCCCTCCTTCTCCCGTAGGATAAAAGGCCTATTCTCAGGTGTTGCAAAATGTCAGCACATGTGCTGATACAAAAGAAGTGGTACTGCTACTGAAGAAGGTTCATCTTGATTGTTTGTCATTGAATAAAGCATGACCAATTTGTAATATCAAGGAACCTTAACTGTATTTACTAATAGCGTATTTCTTGAAAAGATTGACCCAAAGAAAATGTCCAGAAGGAAAACCCACATACACATCAGGGGCTGTGAAGACAAATGACTTGTATTGAAAAAGCATACTTACATATATGTGCAAAACATTTTTTCATTAATTACAAACAAAAACCAATCATAATATTTAAAAAAACAATACAACTTAAGCATAGTGTTATAAAGAGAGATTCTAGATTGGAACATGTAACAAGAAAAAAGCAAGAAAAAAGTCCCAAAAAATATTTTATAATGTGCAATAAATGTAGCACATATCTATGTTAATCAACAACTCATGTTCTTTTAGAAATATTTTTTGTAGAGAAAGAATTCCTGGGTAGTTCCAGTGATCTTAAAACTATCTAATTGGATGGGTTCTGAGTCCCAATGGACAAATGTCTGCTTTGGTACGTTCTATTGGGACAAAGTGAACCCAACTGGTTAAATGTCACAAGAAAAAAGCAAGAAAAAAAGTCCAAAAACATATTTTAGAATGTGCAATAAATGTAGCACATATCTATGTTAATCAACAATTTATGTTCCTTTAGAAATATTTTTTGTAGAGAAAGAATTCCTGGGTAGTTCCAGTGATCTTAAAGCTATCTAATTGGATGGGTTCTATCTGAGTCCCAATGGACGAATGTCTGTTTTGGTACGTTCTATTGGGACAAAGTGAACCCAACTGGTTAAATGCCAACGTCGCAGACGGGTATTTTGGTGGGAATTCCACATCAAAGTGTAACAATCAAATTGCAGTATTGTCTCACTGAACCATGAGAATTTAGTTCATAAGTCGCCCTTGCTTGAAAAATGACGTTTCGGCGGCCATGGCGTCCATTTTATGACCAATTTGGAGGGACTTGGAAGCCACCTTCTTCAGGGCGTTTGAGTGACCCCTGTAGTGGAGAGACCAAGAGAGAAACGAGGGTTAATTATTCTCTTGGTGCAGTGGAGTTTCCCTGATGAACTTTTCAGGGAGAGTTAGTAAATAGGGTGATTAAATCTAAACCTAAAGGGACATAATTCCCTATTAATGATTGCTAAAGAATGGAGACGTAATATAGGAGACAGAGTGAACTACATATGAACTCCTATCTCTAGTTGACTGTGGTGGGCGTATGAAATAAATAACTCACCACAGAAACCTTGTGAGTACACTCTTGATCGGGCAGGCTTCCCGGTCTGGGCGTAGCAGGATACAGGAATGGTTGCAGTGTTAGAAGAGAGGGAGGAAGAACCAGTGTCGACCACCCTGGTCTGAGGTGTACTGATCATGCTCAAGAAGTTAATAGTAAAAACTCTGTTGGTATAAAAAAGTTACAGGAATGTTGATGAGAACGGGGATATGAGAGGGAAAAGGTTAATGTCCTGGAAATTGCTGATGCCTACTTGTAATTGTCTGAAGGAATTATGGACCAAAATGGCCACAAACTTTTAGCCAATTTGGTTTATGCAGATATACATGTAATGTTATCTGTGCGGAAATAGGTAAATGTATTACCTGGATGCGGAGGTTTGTTTAAGCAATCCGTGCGTTCCTCTATGATGAAGAACCGAAGCTGAGAGGGCTCAATTGATGAATTGCCATGAGTCCTTCGTCATATGTTACTGTAGTGGGAAAAGGCCCAAAAATTAGAAGTACTGAATATGCTGACAAAGCTAGCAGTTTGTATGTTAGCGTGAGGCTTGGCTCACATGTGAGTGATTCTCTTATCCAGAGTCTGCGTCGCAATGAAGGCTACCCTCCAGAGAGGTTGTGCATGTATGTTCATTGGCCGTTACCTGAGGTTGATCTGCACCGTGTGTCAAATCTGATCCGTGTTGTCTGCCTGCTGCCGTGAATGGTGCGTTTAGCGTCTGCAGAGCTAGCTGGCCACTGTTGAAATGAATCAAAACGGGGGCTGGAGGTGGAAGGGGGTGTTTGTGTCTCTAGGCCAATAAGGATGTTGTAAAAATCCAGACTCCTGATTGGCTGTATGGTTTGTGATGCGGAAGTGGACACTACTGTTGTTATCTGTGTCTCTGTGCTTACACAAGTGTTCCTGAGTTAGATTCTTTGAACGTCCGCAAAACGTTGTGAAAGGGGTAATGTGGAGATAGTATCAGAACTGGCAATGATTGTGTATGTAACTGCTTTGAATAGCGGTGTAAGAAGGTCGCGCGATCCGGCTCAATTGCAAGCCAATCAGGATGCTGAAAAGTTCAGAGTCCTGATTGGCTGTATTGTTTGCAATGCGGAAGGAAATGATATCGTTGTTGCCTATGTCTTCGTGCTTTGAACAATGTTCTGAGTGTAATTCCTCGAACATCCGCCGACATTATGAAGGAGGCAACCCGGAGGTAATCTTGGGACTGGAAATGATTGTACGTGTGGCTGCTACTTGCACTGTAGATGTTGCGCGATCTGACTCTTCCCCCCAGGGGTGTGTTTTGTTTAATCACATGGTCTAAAATCATGCTGCCACTGGTATCGAGTTGAGGGATGGTGTGGATAGCGCATTCTGAGTACAAGAAAAATTATGCATTTTGATACGCCTCTGTGTTTATCTTAATTTTCAGATATCTTAATTGGAATGTATAAGATTCTGTTTTTGTCTTAATTTTCAGATATCCTAATTGGAATGTATAGGACTTCATCAGCTCTGGAAAGCCAGCGGGAGAGGAACGCTCTCTATCCCCAGTGGTTTTTGGCTGTGTCGTGGATACTGATATAGGTGTATTTAAAGGGTCAGCACGTGCCTGTTAAAAATCTGAACATGTCCTCCAAGCGAGGGACTTACTACTCAGCGTCCCATTGGTTGGGACCAAAATCTCCCATAAGGAGGGGATAAACTACAGAACACACCTCTTTTTTCCATTTAGTAAAACTAGGAAGTGTGTAATCAAGGATTCCCAACTTGACAGCAAAGCATCCAAGTCATGAGAGCCTGTTAATCCAGGTTGCCACTTCAGGGGATAAGTCATTAACTTACCCATCTCTGCCCCAAACAGAGATGATAAAGGGTAGACACCTGGGTGAAAAAGGTCTTTGTTTCAGGGAGCATAGCACTCAAAGTAGTAAACGCCTCCTGTGCCTTACCCAACTATACCCACACCTTGTGGGCGGTCATTGAGCAGGCCGCAGAGGACATCCCAGAGGAGGAAAAGAGAGAAAGCTTCCTGACAATTGTCTCAGATGGAACGGAAGCACAGTGGCAGGCCCTACAATCTGGCTTAGACAATTGTGGCTGCCTAGGATGGACAATGGGCACCAGCTCAATGTTAAGGTTACTTTCCTGGCTATGCAAGTCTGGATTTGCATCATATGTACAAGGCAGGCTGTTGGATGTACCTGTCACTCGTATGAGATCTCACCTGTGGTTCGGTGTCGGACTCACAGGTCGAGGCTTCTGACGCAGAGTTCTGTGGTGAATTCCTGAAAGGTTCCCTTCTTCTTTTTGAAGAGGTAGGGTCTATTCCGAGGATTCACCACTGTTGTTGGATTATAGCACAACCACAACAAGAATGGAGTCTCCCCAGTGCAGCCCTGGAATGGGGAAAAAAACCAATGGCAGAAAAAAAACCTGATGCGTGAAAACACTCAAGTCTGGTCAGATGGTGCTGCAGTGTACAATCAAAGTCGCTGGAGCAGGATGCAAGGCTGTTCCATAGGGATTCTAAAAGTAGAGCACACTGGATCACTGTAGCTGCGTGAGGAGGAGCCACACAGGAAATCCAAATAGAAAAAAGGCAAAATTAGATAGTAGGTGAAAACCACCTTAAAACAACAAAAATATAAACTTAAAAGACAGTGCTAAAACAGAAAAGAAGTAAAGAGAGGGAAAGTGAGCCTCTGGCTGATTGTTGTCAGGAGAGGGTAGTCCGGAGAATACGACAACGGGGAGGCTCACAGGATACAAATATGAAATTAAGGAAGAAAGAGCGGGGCAAAGGAAACCAACAACAGAGTGCAAGAGCCTCCAGTCCACGCAGGGATGGAACGGCACGGAGCCAGTGGGCAGGAGGGCTTGCGGAAAGGAGAGAGAAAAGCCGGGTGCGAAAGGAAAAAAATAGGGGCGAGTGCCTGGTAGTATTGGAACGGGGAGAGAGACCTACCGAGCCGGGGCGCCTTGCAAGGGATGAATGGAAACGAGAAGGAAGATAAGAAAAGGACAGTAGTGAAAGTAAACAAGGCAGCGGCGTACAGCGGAATGAAAGATAGAAAAGGGTAGGCAGTGAATAAGTCGAAAACATTATGTCGAAAGACAATGTCGGAAAATAAAAGTGGAAAAAAAAGTAAAAAAAAGGGGTAAAACAAAAAATAGATTACAAAAAAGGGGGGTTGAGGGGAACCCCCCCATTTCGAACAAAAAGCAACCAAAAAAAGAAATTCAACATTTATTTTTCGACTTTTTTTTTAGACATTATGACTTACGACGTAATGTAATTTGAATTTATCACTATAAACCATAGAAAAGTTATAAGAAGAACGAAAGTGAAAAAACCACCTGCAGGGGCTGTGATAGGCATGAGAAAGGCAAGGGAAGAACCACAGAAGAATTAGCTGGAATACAGGTACTTTCAATGCACACGAAACAGGAGTTTAACAGCAAAGGACTAAAGTTGCAAAGCGCAGGGGGGTGGGGCCAGAGGGAATATAAGGGAAAGGAAGCCCAAAAGACTAGACTGCGCTCAGAGAAGCATGGTGGGAAGACTAATGGTGGCTGTTCCACCGGCTCCACAGTTTCCAAACACGGCCACTCATGACAGTACCTTTCGATAGGCATAGTCATTTTGGCTCCAAATATAGTGACAGCATGGAAAAGTTACAGTCCTCCAAGGCAGTGACAAAGTCTCTGAGTGCTGCAAATTCACCAGCAAAGAAAGCAATCAGGGCTCATTATCCTGGAACATTAAACCTTTTTGTTACTGCAGCTCTTTCAACCAGAGAGGAAGAGGTCAATCTACTGAAAGGCAAATAAGATTCTCCAGATCTTCAAGAGGTAGAGGTGGGAATTCTGTGCTGCATCTTTATTTTATTATCATTTTTCATTCCTATTACTAACTGCTATTTCGATGTCTTGTTTCCACTCTTTGTGCAGCTTCCCCTGTGAGACCTCTTCCCTGCAGCTTTCAATGACTGCCAACCCATTTCGCTCCCAAAGCTTCTTCACTGATTGACTTTTATATTACTTACATTCTGGCTCTTCATTGGTCTTCACTCCTCTCGTCCCCTTTTTTTCATCTTTCTATTATATCATTTTAGATCCCTTCCTTTCACTCATTTATTCTTCCTTTTCTTCATCTATCCTACTCATAATCCGTTATTACTCTTACGTGTTGTCCCCTTTCCTCCATATTTGTGGGATATTCCATCCTTGGGGACATGACCAGGGAACCTTTTGGTAGCATCAAAAATATTATTGTTCCCTTTATTTTTACAAGGGGAAAACACGTGTGCGGCTCTAGCCAGCCTTCCTGAGCCCTGCCCAGCACATCACCTTCAGTCCTTTTATCTGCAGGATCGCACTTAGCATCCGCAGAGATCTTTTTTCACCCTGCTTGTTGTCCTTCAACTTGTCTTCCTGCCCTGGTTCCACAGTAATGTTCTTTTCCTTTGCCTATCCCGGAGCATAAGGGCTTTTTGACGTGTGTCTCCTGTGCATGTCAATATGCAGCTGCGGACAAACACAATCTTTGCCTTAAGTGGCACATTGTTGAATTTGTGATTCTATTGCAATTTCCTCTCAGTCTGTGCACTCGAAAGAAGACTCGTCGGGTGGTAGGAGGTTTTCCATGGCATTCCCTTGGTCCACCTAAGGGAATCGAAGAAAAAAGAAACCACCAGACGAGTACCCTTCTTTTCAGAGCATCCCATTTGTGTGACCCATATCAATGATCATTCGGTGCAGGGAGGTGTCGTCCTGACTCATAGTGTCACCGGTTTCGCCCTGAGGTTCCACACTCAGGGTCTAAACTGGATTCTGGTGACCCCTCCGAGGTTCCCTCCCTTGGGGGCTAAAAGTACCAGGGTCACCCCCGAGGTTCCTGAGAAAGGGGCTATGTTCCAGCCAACAAGGCTGAGGATTCCCGTCCTGGGGCTAACAAAACCAAATTATCATCCGAGGTTCCCGTTAAAGGGGCTAAACATATTACCAACTACGCTGAGGGAGCCAAACAGATGGAGGTTCGAAGTCCACATCTACTCGATCCACAGATGATCCTCAAAAAGGGCTCCGGAATCCTCATCAGCTCCTAAAATAATGGCCAAGACATCCATGGCTTCAGAAAAATCTGTGACCACAGAAAGCATCAAAATGGCACCTACTCAGGTGTCGACGATGTCAGACATTTTACCTGCACCTTCAGCAACAGCGATTTCTGAGGCCAGACACAGGTCTATGCAGTCTGCATCTCTGGGAAGAGACACTTTAAGTCCACAAGTGGATTGGACCACGCATACTTGAATGCTATTACCACGACAATCTCTCGTCCTCCTACCTCGGAACACTTACACTGTGTTGATCCATGGTTGGGAGAGGGCCCAGTTGGCAGCCAGTAGCAACTGAATCATGGAGGCAGAATCTGTTCGGCAGATCAATACCAACTCCACAGCCAAGGCAGTCATCAGTGGATGCATTCTTCAGCCGTTTCCAAAACCTGGTGCATTCAGACCCGATTGAAGACCTACTTCAAAGACCTCTTTATGGAAATGTTTCCCTGACCATAGGCAAGTCCAAGATCAGAGGAACTACTGCCTCTAACCCCTCCTCCTCGTAGCAACCTTAGTTAAGGGAGCCCGAACCTACGCCACATGCTCTGTGCTAAGCGTCTCCTGCTGAAAGTCCCAACGATAAGGGTGTACCAGATACGCATGAGGAAGAGGAGGAGCCGGCGACCTCAGTCAGACCGTTTCATGACCGAGTGAGTGATCTAATGCCTTATTTGGGCATCCCAATACCAGACCCTCCTACTTCATAGGGCTCTTAAAAAAAGCACCTTGTAGCGGGACAGCCTACCCAGCCCTTTCAGATGAGGTAGCAATACATTGAGTGAGTATGCAGAAGATACTCAAACATCAATAACCAAATGACTCAGGAAGTTGGCAAAGTTGACTTTTTTAATATCAATTATCTAAAACAAGGAGTATAACGGACATCAACGGACGTCTCATAGCAT
Source organism: Ambystoma mexicanum (assembly GCF_040938575.1). NCBI lineage: Eukaryota > Metazoa > Chordata > Amphibia > Caudata > Ambystomatidae > Ambystoma > Ambystoma mexicanum. The sequence goes on along the minus strand of NC_090922.1, from coordinate 1,349,651,442 downwards.
GGTCACTCAATGCATTTCATAAAAAATATTCTTTATATAACAAAAACCCATCAATGACATCATCCTATGTGGCAAACTTCAAAAACCTAGTGGCAAATGTGATAGGCTTGAGGGGAACATCTAAGTATACGTTCCATACTAATCTAAAAAGTGATAGGTTCTTCAACATCAGGTGGGACTACTAAGCACATCCTTCAAACAAGTCACTATGAACGTCACTAAATACAAGCCTTCCTATTGATTATACAATTTATAGGACTCTTAATTACGCGGCCCCCTACAATTGGTCAGTACTTTTCCACCCACGTTAGCAGCACGCAGGCTGGACTTCCAGGTGCTGGTGAGCTCGTCATAACCATAGCTTCCCACCAATTAGCATATCATCTATCATTACCTCAGTGGTCTGCACGTCAATTAAGGTTTTGAACTTGGCCTTGGAAATGTTCCTTGCTCTGGAGAATTCAGGGGAGTAGAGGCACGCTCTGCCCCTCTGCGTAGGTGTGGTTCGACATGTTTGTCCAGTTCCATCCACCCACGTGACTGAAGACCACAAATTTGAGCTCTGCTGTATTTAAAATAGTATTATTTATTAAACCTCTGACGTCTTCCTTGTTTTCGTTCATGCCTTCTGAACCGGAGTTTCATTCTTTCACACGATTGTAGCTAATGTCTGCTCATCCCGGTCCAATAAAACCATGGCTTCTTGGGCTGACCCAGCCTTGCCTCTCTGAGCTTCACTTCTGTAATTCAATTGTTTTTTCAACTGTGACACACTGGAAAAGGCCTTCCTTCTCTGGTCCGACTCTGCTATAACACGTAGTGGAAACATCCATTCTTTACTTACTCCTTTATATGTACACGTTAGCGCTCACCGCAATCTATTCACTACTTAGCTAGCCTCAAGAATACTTTGTCTGCTTGCGTTTCTTTGCATCTGTACACGTGTAAAATAACTAGATCTCTTCATCGTTTCAGTAGCATAAGCCTCTTCATCTCGAGCCCAAGATGTCACTTATCTTTGATACTTTCTTGATGCCTTATAGATTATATTCACTTTCATGTCTCTGCAGCTCTTCTAGGTATGTTAGTTTTACTTCGCATGACGTCACCAATCTGCTCTTTTGCTCCTTTTTCATGCTTCTTCTGGGATTTCATTCAAATGGCCATCATACTGTCTTGTATGCAGGTATGGATTTCTTAATGGCAACCTTTCTTCCAGGACTCTCATTGGTATTGGTATTTTTACTGGTACTGGATGTGTTTCACACTCTGGTTCCCAACATATAGGCAATATGGGCGAGATGCTTGAGGGGAGGTACTTGTCTCCTTCTCTACACTCCTCCCTCTGGGCGATTCATTGACCAATCTCCCATCATCCTTTACATCAAGACATCCTTTTCTGAAGAAATGCTTCTTTGGGACCCATATCTTAATGACTTCTTTCAGGCATCCACCCGATTTCACATGCTCATCCTTGTTCCAAGTCATGAGCATGCACTGGCCACTTGGACTGCAATAGATCAATTTTCACACATACTTCTTATGGTTCTTCGGATACAGGAATTTCGTTCCCTCAGGAAGCTGGCCTTCATGAAATCTCTGATTTCGTCATCTGTCAACTCTTTAGTGTTCCATCCGGACTCAACATCAATCATGATCTTCATCCATATGGCTTTCTGTCATGATTCCTGCCCCTCATGTCCCCAGCCCTCCAAGATGTCAGGCTGGAGCCAGGCCACGATCACCTACATGGCCCTCAAGGGCCTCTCCATCCCTCCAAAGACCCACTTGGAGTCAGACTTGGCGCTTGTGGCACCAGACTCACTCACTCCCATAGGATGACATTGGGGTTTGGACTTGTAGTGCATTGATGGGGACAAGATAGATGCCCCCACATATTTCGGTTCCCAGAACTGCATGTGCGGTCTAGTCTTTTGGGTGTGGTTCAGCCCAGAGACACATGGGATACCCAGAGACTATTTAAGCCACACCCAGGCTGAGAAACATGCTTTGCGTTTTCTGCACCTGCAGCGTGACACTCACCGTGTTCGGATCGGTCTCCAGTAGGCCTGCATCTTTTCTTCTGCACTCAGCTCCTGCAAGAACAAGAACACCGTTAGGAACAGCCTTACCTTGCGGCGCTTCTGCCCATTATTCTTCGCTTCTTCTGTTCTGCGGGCATCTTCGGTGGTGTCATTCCCGTCCCGGCACGCCACTTCCTAAGGAAAAGGGAAAAGAACAGAAAAAAGGCATTAGTAAGCATTCTGAAAATCCTCGCTTATTTTTAAATACTGTACGAGCTTTAAACGCTTACCTGAATCCCAGCCGCTCTGGGGGAACTTTGTCTCCGGAACTTCTCATCCATCTGCAAGAGGGAAAAGACACTCCAGGTTAGCGTGGAAACATCTAGAGGCGCCGCATACCGCGCTTACCCACCACATTTGTTCTTCATAACCGGCATCCACGCTGAAAACGTTGCGGCACCTAAAAGAACTCAGTTCAATGCAAATACGAAAGGGGGGCATCGCGCATCGCGCTCTCAGTCACCTTCAGCACTACTCATCTCAGCAGCACGCAGCCATCCCCGGACGCCGGACATCATCTAAGGAAGGAAAGGAACAAAGTTAGAGAACTGTTCAAAAGACTCATTATACTTACCTGTCGGACTCTTGCCAGTGAAGTAACTAGGCAGCAACGAGCCTGCATCAATCAACGCGCCCCTGCGCTGAAAGCAGGACGGAGAGCACACTATCCAAGAAAACAAGGTGAGCTGTGGATCAAAGGGAAGGGTTGGACCCCGGGGAAGAAGGGGTTCAAGCACACAGAGACAATAGAGAGTTAAACTCTACCAATCCTGTGTTTCAGGCCCAGTCTCCAATCGAATAGCCTCCAGGGAAGTGTTTGAGGTCGTAAGAGGTCAGAACAGGCTGAGTGACGTCCCCGTGGAAACCAGGTGAGCGTTACAGAATGTAAAGCCTCACATCAAAATCCACCTGGGCATCATAGAAACGTGAGAAACTGACCAGTTAGCCCACATGTTGGGGCAGCTACGTTCCGAAGTACATGCAGCCAGGCAGGAGACCAACACCCTGAGGAGAGAGCTGATAGTAGCCAAAGAACGCACTGATGGTTTAAGCCGGCAACTTCTACAGTCACAAGCAGGGCATGCACCATTCACATGAAGCATGCCCTCGATGCCAGCGCCATCAGCCAATCCCGTTCAGATAACCCTTCCTGGGGCAGTTCCCTTGGCCCCGCCCGAACGATTTACGGGGCATCCCAAGAGGTTTGCAACGTTCATGAACCGGTGCCGCCTGCACTTCCTTTGTAGGCCAGGGGCTTTTCCGAATGACCAATCACGGGTCGCTTTTGTGCTATCCTACCTGAGTGGTAGCGCCGTGGACTGGTCTGTACCCTTTGTGGCCCAAGACGATCCTTTGCTGCATGACTTCAGGGGCTTTCAGCAGAAGATTGAAAAGCTGTTCGCCCGTCATACTCATGGGTAGGCATTAGACAACGAACTTCTGTCCCTACGCCAAGGGAATCAAGACCTATTAACATACATAGCCACGTTCGATAGACTCGTAGTTGAAGCAGAATGGCCAGTGGAGAAGAGAACCACGTTATTTCATCAGGGGTTGCGGGGGGAGCTCAAGGATGTTCTCACACAAGTAGTGAACCTCCCGAAAGACTGCTCAGAATTCATTCAACTGGATCATAAGTTGCAGGACCGAAGAGCAGATCGAACCAGACCAGACCCTCGCCCTATGTATGTGCGTTCAAAGGACAATACTGCCCGAACAACGGAAGGTTCAGGAGAACCAATGCAAATCGGGGGGGTCAGATCCCCCTTGACTAAGGCGGAAAGGGATAAAAGGAGACAGCAGCAGTTATGTCTGTACTATGGAAGGTCAGGTCATTTCCTTAAAGAGTGCCCTGTGAAGCCACTGAGGAGGACGGAAGGGGCCACGGACAAGGAAGATACCATCAAGGAATCGGAAAACTCTCCAGCCCGGCAAGTGTAGGGGTCCACTTTTCGAGCGGAGAAAGTGAACTACAGACCTCCCATTTTGCACTATCTGTGGTCTTGATCAATCACCAACAACCATCTCGGATGCACGCAGTAAGAGCGTACATAGACAGTGGAGCCGTTCGGAATTACATCGACCAGGATTTTGCGGCAAAGATGAGGCTTCCGTTACGCCCTAAATCAACCACCGACACTGTTCCCACTGTCGACGACACGGAAATAGCTTCTGGTCCAGTATCCCAATGCACTGCAGCTTTAACCCTTCTGTGCCAGGATGGACACCAAGAATCTATTGTTTTCGACCTCATTAAGGCACCAAGTTTGATTTTGGGAATGCTATGATTGGTAGCTCACAATCCTCGAATCGATTGGCGAGCAAAAGAATTGGCCTTTCCCGAGACTTGCGCCCACACATGTTATCGCCAAGAGAAACAACCAATAGACAGCAGAACCTCCACGTTTGCGACTGTGGCAATCAGCACCCTACCAAGTGAATACCAGGACTTTCAAGATGTCTTTCGGAAAGAACAGGCTAATACCCTGCCACGCATAGACCATACGATTGCCAAATTGACCTGATACCCGGCGCACAAATCCCTTGTGGACGAATTTACGCACTCACAGAACCAGAAAACCAGCACCTGAAGGCCTATCTTGACCAATACCTGGCCAACGGGTTCATCCGTCCCTCGAAGTCTCCAGCAGCCAGTCCTCTATTCTTCGTACCGAAAAAGAAGGGGGACTTGAGAACGTGCATCGACTATCGCGCACTCAACCAGATTACCGTAAAAAATTGCTACCCCCTGCCACTGATCCATGAATTGCTTGATCAAGTCAAATATGCCCAAATCTACACAAAACTAGACCTGAGAGGGGCATATCACCTTGTTCGTGTAAAACAGGGGGACGAATGGAAAACCGCTTTTCGCACCAAATACGGCTTGTACGAATATCAAGTAATGCCCTTTGGCCTTTACAACGCGCCTGCTGCATTTCAATACTTCATGAACAATGTCCTACGGGAATTGATTGATTTCTGTGCTCTAGTGTACATCGACAATATCCTAGTATATTCTGCATCAAAGCAGGACCACGTTAAACACGTCCAATCCATATTGGAGAAACTCTGTCAACACCAGATCTACGCCAAGCTCGAAAAGTGCTCATTCCACGTCTCCAAGGTGGAATTCCTGGGCTTTATTCTCAGCCCGAATGGAATCCGAATGGATGTACACAAGGTAGATGCTATCCTGAACAGGCCATCCCCAAATTCATTCAAGGGGGTTCAAAGTATGCTGGGTTTTGCAAACTTCTACCTCCGGTTCATCCCAGGATTTTCGCAAATCGTGCATCCCATCACGTCATTACTAAGGAAAAGCAACAAAAAAGTTCCAGTGGACAACAGAAGCCGAGGAGGCTTTCCAGGAACTCAAAGCAAGATTCACATCTGCCCCAATCTTATGCCACCCTCGCCCTGATCTCCCATACCTGGTGAAAACAGACGCCTCAAGCATGGCTATGGGAGCCGTCTTCTCACAAAAGGACCCTGAAACGGGCCAGTTACACCCTGTTGCCTTCTGGTCACGGAAATTCACACCCCTGAACTCAATTACGCTATCACAGACAAAGAACTCCTGGCCATTAAGTCAGCCTTTAAGGCATGGCGGCACTACCTCTTGGGCGCCAGACACACAATCACCGTAATAACTGACCACCGAAACCTCCGGTACCCAAAAACGGGAAAGGCCCAATCCTCACAACAACTATATTGGGCTCTTATTTTTGCTGAATATGACTACGTGATTACATTTCGACCAGGGGTAAAAAATGGGAAGGCTGATGCCCTTTCCCGTATGGGGGTGGAAGAGCAAGGGTATCAGACCCCTGTCATGATACCTACCTCCAAGGAGCCAGGCCCAGCCAAGCAACCACAGAGGCAGACATCATTTTCCCCAAGGACATCTCAGCAGGCCCAAGTTGGGGCCTTTTGGACGCAGTCCTGGCTCCTTTGGCGCCAGGCTCATTCTGGACCCCAGTCCTGGCGCCTTAGGCGCCAGGCTCATAAAGCAAGACATGTGTGTAAGTGTTTTAATGTGCACTTACCTGAAGCAGACCGTGCTGCTACATCCAGGCCCTCTTGAGGACTGAATGGGACTACTTTATCTTTTGGACTACTTTATCACTCGGGTGTGGTCTGAGGAAGAATACATATCTGAGTGGAAGGATACATACCTGGAACTACTTTACAGGCTATTTAAACCACACCCGAAGAGAAGCACATGCTTCGCGTTGTTCTGCATCTAGCAGCTGGACGCTCACCGTGTTTGCTCCTGCATTCGGACTTCTGCCACGCCTGCCAGCATCCTGATCACCTACAAAGGAAGAGAATAGGAGAAGGAAAAGACTTTACCTGCAAGATCCGCATTCCGGAGTCAGCTCGCCGACGATCCTGCAAAGGAAGACACTTAATTTAAAAGCACATCGCATCGACCGCCGCAGCGCCGCATTCCACTCACCTTCACAGGGCGCCTCCATGTTCAGCAGCGATCACCCGGATTCGCAGCCACGCTTCCACGCCTAGGGAGAAAAAGACAAGAGCAAAGGTGAGAGAGAGAAGGGAATGAGGAAACCTAAACCTCCATGTTAAGACTTACCTGTTGGGTCATTCCCTTTTCATTTCGGGTCCGCGCCGCATCCAGGCGTTTCCGGACCCCGGCCCCTATGGGGAAAAAGACATTAGCGTCAATGAGCGAATGAAAAGACATTACCCAAAAACGCTCATCAAGACTTACCTGATTTCTACAGGGATTGCACCTCGCCTCTCGGGTCGGTGCCTTTTCCCCGGCATTCCGTACCCCGGCCCCTATGGGGAAAAAGACATTGACATTAGCATATTGATGCAAGGACAAAAGGGGAACCTTTCAAGGAACTTACCTGGAAGCCAAGCAAGTTTGGTTCTCATAAAACCAAGAATCCAGTGAAGTAACTGGATACCAATGCGCCCCTGCATCAGAAGCAGGAAGGAGAGCTCGCCCTTCAAGACCCTAAGGTGAGACGCCACGGGAAGCACAGAAGGGTTTCGAGGAGGGTGAGAGGGGAAAGGGGGAGGCTGGTAGCATTCCCCGCAGACAGTTAATCCCTTATTCTCGCCTACAGAAGGATACTTTTGCAGGAGTTGGGAGTCCGGTCCAGTCCATCTTCTGAGCCCCGCGCAACACCTTAGAAGAGGTCACAGCAGCACGATCCTGGCCAGCGCCTCCGTGGGAGTCAGGTGAGCGTAACAGAACGCGAAGCCTACCCACAATTTCCCACCCGGGCGCTATGGAGACTTCTGAGACAGACCAGCTGGCCCAGCTGTTGGGGGAATTAATGGCAGAGGTACACTCAGCTCGCCAAGAGACTAATGCCCTCAAAAGAGAACTCATTCTCTCCAAGGAACAAACTGATGACCTGGCCAAACGATTGCTACAGAGTCAGGCTGGACAAATTCCTTTACCTAGTCCCGGGGGAATTTCCACTTCGTTGGGTTCGAGTAACCCTGTTCAGATCAATCTGCCGGGATCCATGCCTTTAGCACCGCCTGAACGTTTTGCGGGGGACCCAAAGAAATATGCCATTTTTATGAACCAATGTCGCTTACATTTTATATACAGACCAGGAGCCTTCCCTGATGATAGGACCAATGTGGCCTTCGTGTTATCGTACCTAAGTGGCTGTGCTGCCGATTGGTCTGTTCCCTTGGTGAACCAGAACGATCTAATTCTCCAGGATTTTCAGGGCTTTCAGGCCAGCATGGAAAGGTTGTTCGCTCGACACTCGCAGGGACAGGCCCTTGACAACGAACTGCTATCTCTACGACAAGGTAGTCAAGATCTTTTGTCTTATATAGCCTCCTTTAACAGACTGGTGGTGGAAACCGGATGGCCTGAAAATAAAAGGATCACTTTATTTCACTAGGGTCTGCGCGGAGAGCTAAAAGACATTCTGGCCCAAGTAGTGAATCCACCCCAGGGCTTGCAGAATATATTGACTTTGTGGTACAACTGGATCACAGACTTCAGAATAGGAAAGCAGATCGGTCCAAGTTTGCAACCCGAGTACCGATCAGAACCCTCGTAAACCCCAGGAATACCGAAGCTTCGGAACCTATGCAAATAGGGGGAGTTAAGGGGCCGTTAACTCAGAAGGAACGCGAGAGAAGGCGACAAAAGCAACTATGCCTCTATTGCGGGCTTCCGGTCACTTTCTTCGTGATTGTCCAGTAAAACCACCTAGGAAGGTGGTTGATGCCTCTGACAACAACTTAATGGAACCTGTTTCGGGAAACGACCTGGCTCGACAAGCGAAGAGGTCCGCTTGCCGAGCTTGAAAACAAACTCTCCGACCTCGCATTTTGTCTTGCCAATGGTGCTCGTGGATCCAAAAAAGCCCCAACGGTTGCATGCCATCAAAGCATACGTCGACAGCGGAGCTATCGGAAAGTACGTGGACCGCGAATTGGCCTCCAGGATGAACCTTCCTCTGCATCCAAAAATAAACCAGGATGTCATTACTACGGTTGATGGTACCGAAATAGCCTCTGGGCCGGTAACGCATTCCACCACAGAAGTGACACTTGTGAGTCAGGATGGACATCAGGAAGCAATAGTGTTTGATATAATCAAGGCTCCACAATTTCAAGTAATCCTCGGAATTCCTTGGTTAGAAACACACAATCCTCGAATAGACTGGCGAGCAAAGAGAATAACTTTTCCAGATTGTGGTCCCACTTGTTATCCTAGAAATCCAGCTATTGGTTTAGCCACAGTAACCCCCGCCACTGTTCAACTACCGGCAGAATACCTTGAATACCAGGACGTTTTTCAGAAAGAACAGGCTAACACGCTACCCCCTCATCGTTCTTACGATTGCCAGATAGATCTAGTTCCCAATGCTCAATCGCCGTGTAGTAGGATTTATGCTCTCACTGAACCTGAAAACCAGCATTTGCGTCAGTATTTGGATCAGTACCTTGCCAATGGCTTTATTCGCCCATCAAAGTCCCCGGTCTCTTCCGCTTTGTTCTTCGTGCCTAAAAAAGAAGGAGACCTTAGAACTTGTATTGACTACCGCGCTTTAAATCAGATAACGATAAAGAATCGTTATCCCCTGCCTCTGATCCCTGAACTTCTTGATCAAGTAAAAGATGCTCGTATATACACCAAGTTAGATCTCCGGGGAGCTTATCACCTAGTGCGAATAAAAGAAGGTGACGAGTGGAAGACAGCTTTTCGCACCAAATACGGGCTCTTCGAATATCAGGTTATGCCCTTCGGTTTGTGCAACGCGCCTGCAGCTTTTCAATTCTTCATAAACGATGTTCTGCGAGAACTTATCGATGTTTGTGTCATCGTATACATCGACGACATCCTGGTGTACTCATCTTCTGAGTCAGATCATCGAAAACATGTTCGAGCAGTTCTAGAGAAATTGCGCCAGCACAAACTATTTGCCAAGCTGGAAAAGTGTGTCTTTGATACCACTGAGGTTGAATTCCTCGGATTTGTTCTGACTCCTAAAGGAAGTCGAATGGATTCACGAAAGGTGGACGCCATCCTCAAATGGCCATCTCCCGGTTCAGTGAAAGGGGTTCAGAGTATGCTTGCCTTTGCCAACTTCTATCGAAGATTCATCCCGGAGTTTTCACGAATAGTCCAACCCATTACTGCTCTTTTACGTAAGAATAAACATTTTGAATGGACTCCAGAGGCCGAACAAGCCTTTCAAGACCTAAAGACCAAATTCAATTCCGCACCTGTGTTGAAGCACCCGCGTCCTGATCTCCCGTATATTGTTGAAACTGACGCATCCAGTTTAGTCATGGGAGCTGTCCTGTCGCAAAGGGATCCAAAAACTAACCAGCTACACCCTGTAGCCTTTTGGTCCAGGAAATTCTCAGCTCCTGAAATTAATTACGCAATTACCGACAAAGAGTTACTGGCCATTAAATCTGCTTTTAAGGCTTGGCGTCATTACCTCCTCGGTGCAAGACACACCATCACTGTAATTACGGATCACAGAAATTTGCAGTATTTAAAGACGGCCAAAGCCCAATCTTCACGACAACTCCGATGGGCTTTATTCTTTGCAGAATTTGATTTTATAATTACCTATCGCCCTGGCTGCAAGAATGGCAAAGCGGACGCCTTATCCCGGATTGGCATGGAAGAACCCAATTCGTGTTTAGAACCTGTGCCGATAATACCTGAACAAAGAATCTTAGGTTTGACTTCATTGCAAACCATCGAGGACGTTGAAACTCGAGTCAAACTACTTTTTGACCCTTCAGCCTTACTGGAATGGACTCAAAAGGGTCCCCACTTCACCGTTAAGGATAACTTACCGTATTTCCAAGAGCGGTTATTTCTGCCAAGTAAGGAATTGCAAGAACTAGTTATTGCTCATTATCATGAATCGTTAATGGAAGGACACCCTGGTATCGCTAAAACGGAAGAAAAGATCAAACACCAATTCTGGTGGCCTTCTTGGAGAAAAGACATAAAGTCTTTTGTGATGTCTTGCGGAGTTTGCGCCCAAAATAAAGGTCAAAGGAACAGCCAGCCGGCCTACTTCAACCCTTGGAGATTCCACCGGCACCTTGGCACACCTTGTCTATGGACTTCATTACGGACCTGCCTCCGTGTGGTGGTTATCACTATGTTGTACCAATCCGAGTACAATTGGAAAGACATTCTTTGGATCGCAGAATATGCATACAACAATTCTATGCATTCCGGAACCGGTCAAACTCCTTTTTATACTTTGTATGGTCACCATCCTCGAACCTCTGACCTAGATCCACCTCTGACCCTGGAAATGCCCGCAGTAAATCATCTGCATTCCACAATAACCCGAGCCTTCAAAGAAGCTACAACTCATTTACAGCAAGCCAAGAAAAAGTACAAAGAAAACGCTGATTTGCACCGAAGTAAAACACCTCCTTACCAAGTAGGAGACCAGGTTTGGCTAGCAACTAGACATTTATCTCTCAAGGGCCCACGGACTTTCAATCCCAGATTCATTGGGCCTTACCCCATCAAAGCCATAATCAACCCAGTGGCCTTTAAACTGGATTTGCCTTCCAACATGCATATTCATCCCGTTTTTCACGCATCACTTTTGAAACCGGTACAACCAGGAACCCGACTGTCCAAGCCTCCAGATCCTACTCAAATTGATGGGGAATTAGAATTCGAAGTGAAAGACATTTTAGACTCCAAAATGTTAAAGTCAAAACTCTTCTATCTTGTTGACTGGAAGGGTTATGGACCTCATGAGAGATCGTGGGAGCCTAGTAACCATATTCACGCACCTCGATTAATACGAAGGTTCCACCGTAGATTCCCGAACAAGCCAAAACCCCCGGAGGAAACAACCTTGGGAGGGGCCTTGTGGGGGGGTACTGTCATGATACCTACCTCCAAGGAGCCAGGCCCAGCCCAGCAACCCCAGAGGCAGACATCATTTTCCCCAAGGACGTCTCAGCAGGCGCAAGTTGGCGCCAGGCTCATTCTGGACCCCAGTCCTTGCGCCTTAGGCGCCATGCTCATAAAGCAAGATATGTGTGTAAGTGTTTTAATGTGCACTTACCTGAAGCAGACCGTGCTGCTACATCCATGCCCTCTTGAGGACTGAATGGGACTACTTTATCTTTTGGACTACTTTATCACTCGGGTGTGGTCTGAGGAAGAATACATATCTGAGTGGAAGGATACATACCTGGAACTACTTTACAGGCTATTTAAACCACACCCGAAGAGAAGCACATGCTTCGTGTTGTTCTGCATCTAGCAGCTGGACGCTCACCGTGTTTGCTCCTGCATTCGGACTTCTGCCACGCCTACCAGCATCCTGATCACCTACAAAGGAAGAGAATAGGAGAAGGAAAAGACTTTACCTGCAAGATCCGCATTCCGGAGTCAGCTCGCCGACGATCCTGCAAAGGAAGACACTTAATTTAAAAGCACATCGCATCGACCGCCGCAGCGCCGCATTCCACTCACCTTCACAGGGCGCCTCCATGTTCAGCAGCGATCACCCGGATTCGCAGCCACGCTTCCACGCCTAGGGAGAAAAAGACAAGAGCAAAGGTGAGAGAGAGAAGGGAATGAGGAAACCTAAACCTCCATGTTAAGACTTACCTGTTGGGTCATTCCCTTTTCATTTCGGGTCCGCGCCGCATCCAGGCATTTCCGGACCCCGGCCCCTATGGGGAAAAAGACATTAGCGTCAATGAGCGAATGAAAAGACATTACCCAAAAACGCTCATCAAGACTTACCTGATTTCTACAGGGATTGCACCTCGCATCTCGGGTCGGTGCCTTTTCCCCGGCATTCCGTACCCCGGCCCCTATGGGGAAAAAGACATTGACATTAGCATATTGATGCAAGGACAAAAGGGGAACTTTTCAAGGAACTTACCTGGAAGCCAAGCAAGTTTGGTTCTCATAAAAGCAAGAATCCAGTGAAGTAACTGGATACCAACGCGCCCCTGCATCAGAAGCAGGAAGGAGAGCTCGCCCTTCAAGACCCTAAGGTGAGACGCCACGGGAAGCACAGAAGGGTTTCGAGGAGGGTGAGAGGGGAAAGGGGGAGGCTGGTAGCATTCCCCGCAGACAGTTAATCCCTTATTCTCGCCTACAGAAGGAAACTTTTGCAAGCCGGACAAGCAGGAGTTGGGAGTCCGGTCCGGTCCGTCTTCTGAGCCCCGCGCAACACCTTAGAAGAGGTCACAGCAGCACGATCCTGGCCAGCGCCTCCGTGGGAGTCAGGTGAGCGTAACAACCCCTGACCCAATAGCAATCATCCCAAGTGACAAGCTCCTATGAATCACAGCAACCACAACTCAGAAATAATTACATGAAGAAATCCAAAACCTGATGAGTTTGGAGCAATTACAAGCATGGAGTGCACAAGGAGAACATTACATGATAAAAGATCAGTTGCCCTACTTCAGGAATCGTTTATTCTTACCAAACCAAGAACTACGAGAACAAGTCATGTCCGGTTATCATGATTCCTTGATCGAGGGCCACCCCGAATCGCTAAAACCCTAGCCAAGGTAAAACGAAATTATTGGTGGCCCACGTGGCGTATAGACATTATCCAATTCATCCTATCTTGTGGAGTGTGTGCTCAAAACAAGTCAACCAAGCAGAAACTGGCTGGGCTATTACAACCATTGGAAATCCCACCAGCACCCTGGCACACGTTGTCCCTCAATTCTATTACTGACTTACCACCCAGTCAAGGGTTTAACACTATTCTTGTGGTTGTGGACCTATTTTCAGAAATGGCACATTTCATTCCTCTTGCTTACACTCTGGCAAAGGTATTTCTTGAAGGCATTGTACGGCTCCATGGGTTTCTTCAGTTTTGGTCTCAGACCGAGGTACTGAATTCGTATCTAACTTCTGGAGAAAATGCTGCTGTATGGCCCAGATCGACATCCGGCTATCCACCAGTCACCATCCCCAAACGGATGGTCAAACTGAGAGGACAAATCAGACGCTCGAGCAGTATCTGCGTTGCATGTTACACCAAGCTGAAGGAAGCTGGTTCGACCTATTATGGATAGCTGAATATGCTTATAATAATTCCCTACACACCAGCACTGGGCAGACACCCTTTTATACTATGTATGGCAGGCACCCACGTATTTCTGAGTTGGACGTTCCTACAATCCTGGAAATGCCAGCAGTCAAAACCTTGACACGGCCATTTCTCAAACCTTTAAAAGGGCAGCTGAACACCTACATCAAGCTAAGAATCGCCAAAAGAAGTTTGCTGATCAACACCGAGCAAAGGCCCCCAACTACCAAGTGGGAGACAAAGTCTGGCTGGCGTCAGGATCCCGAACTTTCCGTCCAAGATACCTGGGTCCATTCACTGTCACCTCCGTGATAAATCCTGTGGCGGTCAGACTAGCTTTGCCGTCAAACATGCAGATTCATCCTGTGTTACATGTGTCTCTCCTTAAACCTGTTCAACCTGGGACCCGGGTAGCAACGCCACCGCAGCCAGTAGTAGTCGATGGGGAGCCAGAATTCGAAGTCAAGGACATCCTAGATTCAAAGTACGTCAGATCCAAATTATACTACTTAGTAGACTGGAAGGGGTATGGTCCACAAGACAGGGCATGGGAGCCTTGTGAGTACATCCATGCACCTCACTTGTTTAGACGATTTCATCAAAACCATCCAACCAAACCAGGACCAGACAGAAGAGCCACCTTGAGAGGGGCCTTGGGGGGAGTGCTGTCATGATTCCTGCCCCTCATGTCCCCAGCCCTCCAAGATGTCAGGCTGTAGCCAGGCCACGATCACCTAGATGGCCCTCAAGGGCCTCTCCATCCCTCCAAAGACCCACTTGGAGTCAGACTTGGCGCTTGTGGCACAAGACTCACTCACTCCCATAGGATAACATTGGGGATTGGACTTGTAGTGCATTTATGGGGACAAGATGGATGCCCCCACATATTTCGGTTCCCAGAACTGCATGTGACATCTAGTGTTTTGGGTGTGGTTCAGCCCAGAGACACCTGTGATACCCATAGACTATTTAAGCCACACCCAGGCTGAGAAACATGCTTTGCGTTTTCTGCACCTGCAGCGTGACACTTACCATGTTCGGATCGGTCTCCAGTAGGCCTGCATCTTTCTTCTGCGCTCAGCTCCTGCAAGAACAAGAACACCGTTAGGAACAGCCTTACCTTGCAGCGCTTCTGCCAATCATTCATCGCTCCTTCTTTTCTGTGGGCATCTTCGGCGGTGTCATTCCCGTCCCAGCACGCCGCTTCCTAAGGAAAAGGGAAAAGAACAGAAAAAAGGCATTAGTAAGCATTCTGCAAATCTTTGCCTATTTTTAAATACTGTACGAGCTCCAAATGCTTACCTGAATCCAAGCCGCTCTGGGGGAACTCTGTCTCCGGACCTTCTCATCCATTTGCAAGAGGGAAAAGACACTCCAGGTTAGCGTGGAAACATCTAGAGGCGCTGCCTACTACACTTACCCACCGCATTTGTTCTTCATAACCGGCATCCACGCTGAAAACGTCGCAGCACCTAAAAGACACAGAAAAATAACTCATTTCAATGCAAATACAAAAAGGGTGCATCGCGCATCGTGCTCTCACTCACCTTCAGCTCTACTCATCTCAGCAGCACGCCGCCATCCCGGACGCTGGACATCATCTAAGGAAGGAAAGGAATGAAGTTAGAGAATTGTTCAAAAGACTCATTATACTTACCTGTCGGACTCTTGCCAGTGAAGTAACTAGGCAGCAGCGAGCCTACATCAATCAACCCGCCCCTGCGCTGAAAGCAGGACAGAGAGCACACTATCCAAGAAAACAAGGTGAGCTGTGGATCAAAGGGAAGGGTTGGACCCCGGGGAAGAAGGCGTTCAAGCACACAGAGACAATAGGGAGTTAACCTCTACCAATCCTGTGTTTCAGGCCCAGTCTCCAGTCGAATAGCCTCCAGGGAAGGGTTTGAGGTTGTAAGAGGTCAGAACAGGCTGAGTGACGTCCCCGTGGATACCAGGTGAGCATTACACTTTCATTGCAGTCTTCTTGCATTATGAAATTATTATCCTAACCACACAGAATCCAAGCAATACCATCAATATCAGGGCTCCAAGGAATTTGAACATATCTGCCATCCATTGTGGAACTCAAGAAAAGAGCGATCCAAACCAGCTATCATCAGCAATGTCTTCCACTTCATCCACCATATGAACGTGCAGCTTCGTCAGCATCTCTATGGTCTCTGTCAAGGTGCCATTCTCGTCATCATGAGAAGGTATAAATGTGCAACATGATTCTTCAAATTCTGCACAAACACCTCCATCCATAGCTGTGATCATGTCTAGGACGTATCTATTCTGAAGGGTCATCAGTCGTATGGCTCTCAGCTCTTCTCTGATAGCATTGAATCCCTTTATGGTAGTGTTCATTGTCTGCAACAACTCCCATCTGGTGATCTGCAGCCATTTAGTATTTGCTGCAGTCTGGATCCTTGGCATGAAGATTAACGTGAATAGTGATGATGTCTGGCTGAACAGTCTGTGTACACATGAAATAGAATGAAATGCTTCTATTGACTTGGCTGAGAAATAGTTTTCTCTCTTCATACTACTTATCAGCTACACAGATCTTTTCTTCCTCAGGTGAACATCTGCTTTAGGAAAGCTGTCAATGTGTAAGTCACTTTTAGGAATCACCAATGCTGGAACGTGAACATTTACTATAGAACATCGTCCTCCCCGGTCCTTGGCTAGCTTCATGTAAGTTCTAGACCTACACGCCGAGTAGTGATCCATGATCACTGCTGTCCCGATGTTCATCAAAGATTCGACCTCAGTTCTGATTTTCTCTGACTTTTCTTGTACTATATTTTATGTAGCAGAGTTTGGCACTTTTCTAAAGGCACTATCTGCAAAGGTCCTCCTTTATCTTCAACCCATGTCAGTAGTTTAGCAAGTTTCGACCATAAAGGTTTATACAGCATTTCTGTGTTTCCAATAGTTGGCTGGTAGTGACCCATTATTATCCAGTCTTTGCGGATCACCACACCTTCTTCCCAACCGTCTGGTGAAAGCACTGATCTCCAGATCTGCATTTGGCCTCTGTTTTTCCATTTACGAATTTCTTCTGCAGATTTCCCTGGACTCTCCAGTCTTCTGTTCACTTCCCATCTGATGTCAAGTTCCTGTGTACCCTCCCAATCCTCCTCACCTGATTCCACTGAAGTAAGGTCCTCGGATACAGTACCAGATGGTTTGCTCTTCTTTTTCTTGTCGAAATATGGCTTTTCTTTAGGCTTGTGGTCCTTCCGTTCGTGTAAATAGGGTCTGGCTCCCCCAGAGGCCACCTTGGCAGAGCTGGAACCTGCCCTTGGGGGACCCCGGGGAGCCAGCCCCAAAGCAGGGAAAAAGCCAAGTGGCGGAAAAAACCCTGATGTCCAAGAGTCTTGATTGGAGTTAAACGTTCCGGAGTGCAGAGTAGAAACAATGGAGATCTTAGAACTGAAACGTGGCAGCAGGAAGTATAAGCAGCTATTCCCTGGGATCGGAAGCAATAGCCTCCAAAATAGA
The DNA here is from genome assembly GCF_040938575.1 of Ambystoma mexicanum. Lineage (NCBI taxonomy): Eukaryota > Metazoa > Chordata > Amphibia > Caudata > Ambystomatidae > Ambystoma > Ambystoma mexicanum. Next base: position 1,349,634,278 of record NC_090922.1, on the reverse strand, counting down.
AACAGGATAAACACGGAGAGTTTAAAGCAGGTGAGTGGTGCGGTAAGGAATAATTAACACCAAAAGCAATAATGCGGAGGTCCGCGTAAGGATCCCTGGCGCACGAGTGCTCCAGGCAAAGAGAGCGGAGCACCGCTGAAAGAAGGAGGCGAACAGCAGGAAACGAAGGTAAGAAATGAGCGGCGATAGATGCCGAAATAGTACTAGAAGTGAAGCGCAAGACAGCGGAAGAAACCCGGTCCCAAAACAGGAAGCGGATAGTAGGAATACCGGCAAGACGCCGAAAGAAAGTAACGCGGGAAAAGGTACGGAAAGACAGAAAGAAACAAACCTTAGTAGGGAGGCAGGATAAGAGATACACACAGAAAAACAAGGAAGAAAGTCAGGGCGAAACTGACAGGTAAGAGGACTAAAGTTTAAGTCGCACAGAGCGTTGTGCCAAGAACAACAGATACAACGCAATGAGCGAGGGGGCGGGGTCTGGTAATATACTAGACGCCGCCATATTGGATGAGGACTAGAGCGGGTGGAGCGCTAAAGTCAATGCCTCCAGCGCTCCCACAGCTTCCACCCGCAGTTCCTGACATCTGATTCCAGCCCATTTTACTCCAGGGTTTTCATATCTGATGACATGATTCCTGGTATGAGCTCTTAGTCTCGTCTTTGTGTCTTGGACATAATCATCTTCTTCTGGATCTTTCCATTCAGTTGCCCATTTGAGATTGGCTGTTTGGCCCATGAACTGACCTCTTGTACGGCAGAACGCAATGTGTGATAGACAATGTGCTGTCAGTACATGTATTTCAAAAGCTATGAAGATCTTGGACTTTCCCATGCTATAAGGCAAGAGTGCACATACAAAGCATTCATCCTTCGAGGTGCTCCTTCCCACTTCTTTCATATGCTGATACCATATGTTATTCCCCAAGTATGCTGTACTATCCAGATAATCATTCAACTTATGTCTCATTCTTTTCTTATGAGCTTCTATAATCATCTCATGAAGTATGTCAGCATAATTCCTTCTTATTGGACCAATCTTAGGAACATTTGTCAGTACACTTGGTGCTTTTACATGTGCTGCTTGTGTAGGTTTGCTCCTAGAGGATCTTTTCCTGTGCCTTTCCTTACGAGCCTGTTTCTGGTGCTCAACAAAAATCGCTATAGCACTCTTTATTTTGTATTTGTATTTTATTTATTTGTAAAGCGCTCCCAGCCCTGGGGCAACTGGGCGCAAATATTACAGCTATTACAGCTCTTAAGGCTATCCAGTTACATAAGATAATACTGTTACACAATTAAATAGGTTACAACAAAGTATGCAGGACACAGTTATGAGTGCAATCAAGTACAAAAGGCATAACCACGGACACGGCCATGCTAGTGAGAGCCATGAGGTGGCTGGCAGTCAAGGTCATGCAACCAGAGTTTGGATTTTCTTTTGAAGAGGTGGAAGGAGGGTTCATATCTAATGGACGTCGGGAGCGTGTTCCAGAGCTTTGCCGCCTGGACAGGAAAGCTAGAACCCCCTGAGTTCTGCAGCTTGAATCAGGGAATGGACATAGTGTTGGCTTGGGCTGAACTTAGTGGCCTTGAGGAAGTGTGTGGCATGAGTTTGTTGGAGAGGTAAGCTGGGGCAAGGTGGGCTCTGGTTATGTGTGTTAAGGCTAGAGTTAATTCTGATTCTGTGTTTGACAGAAAGCCAGTTAAGGTTACGTCTTGTGTCAGAAATGTGTGACTACTTCGGGATGTTAAGGGCAGCCCTGATAACGTTGTTCTGCGTCACTTGAAGTTTTTTCATGTTTCTAAGGCTAGTCCCTAAGAAGAGTGAGTTGCAATAATCGATTTTGGACATAACTAACGTTCTGGCGAGGGTGATGCAGTTGGGTGTTGTCAGGAAAGGCCTACAAGCAGTAATACGCTTGCAAGTGTAATCAGATGCTGCAACCATGGTGTTAGTTTGTCTGTTGAAGGATAAAGTGTCATCAAGGTAAATACAGAGAGTTTTAGTATTATTAGAAGTCTTGATAGTGTTGCCATCAATAATGAAGGATTTAAAAGAAGGGTCTAGTTTGTTCAGTCTAGTGCGGGAGCCAAGTATTAGTATCTCAGTTTTCTCATCGTTTAAGCAAAGTCTGTGGTGTGCCATCCAGGCTTGGATTACTGAGGAAATTTCGTTAAGGACTTTGGAGACTTCAAAGGGATTTCCTGAGATTGGGATTAATATCTGGGTGTCGTCGGCATAGTTAGTATACAAGACACCCATGTAGTCCAGAATATCGAATAATGGCTTATTTATTTATTGAATTTAGATATATTTATAGCCACAAGGCTTTATATATCACAAAACATACATCATATACAAGTAATCTTACAAAAAACTAAAATTACACAGTTCTTAAATACAAAAAGCAACTACACATTAAAATACATTATTCAATACATTTTAAAATCGCCACAATCTTTACATAAAATACGACAAGATGGTAAATTAGATTAATATCATTGCCTCTCATAAAAGACATCCATGATTCAGTAATATGCATCATGTCAATAGTATTATTAAAAGATTTAGTTCTTATCACAGTCAAGCTTTCACATTTCATAATTAAGTGATAAAGTGACTCATAAACATCATTCCCACATAAACCACATTTCCTCATTTCATGTGGAATACCTACAGTATCTCCTTTGGTAGCTAATGCTTCTGTCATATTAAATTTCATTAGAAGATATGTACAAAAAGTACTGGTACTAGGATATGCTTCAATATATTTTGGAGGCGTTGTTCTGGTTAAATACTCTTCGAGATATGGACCACTGTTTGACTTTGAGGCAATATTAATTACATTTTGCTCATTCCAACAATCAAACACTTTCTTTTTTATATCTCTTTTTAGTGTGACAATCATTAGCAAACCTGGAGTACACTCAGTACATTTTCTATAAGTTCTTTGTAGTATGCCCAGGGTACCAACGAGCATCATGCCTTCTAAACGGAGATACGCTTGCACATACGGTACAATAATCGTGTCATTTTCTAAAGTAACCGCCTTTCCATAGCTCAGTACACATTGGCATGTATAAGCACACCAAATACCTTTAATAGCAAACTCCAGATATATATATTCAATAGTAAGATTGCATGGTAACCGGAATAGCTTTCTCAAAATTTTTGACTCAAGTACTACCATGCGTTTAAGAAAGGATTGGCCATTAGTAAAGACATTATAGAGCGTAGGGGATACGCATGATCCTTGAGGGACCCCACAGCGTACCGGAGACGGTTCAGCCGAGGCTGAGGATGAGAAGACTCTCATGGTTCTGTTGGCAAGGGAAGAACTAATCCAAGAGGTAGCAGAGTCAGAGAAGTGTGCGGCTGATTTTAGGTGTTGTCACAGTATTTGGTGGTTGACAAGGTCGAAGGCCGCTGATAGGTCGAGTAGTAATAGGAGTGCTAATTTGCCCTTGTCTTTTATATCATGCATTTGTGTTACAAGGTCATCAAGGCCGTTTCTGTACCATGTCTAGGGCGGAAGCCAGATTGCCTAAGGCCCAGGAGGTTGTTGGTTTCTAGATATGCTTGAATTTGTAAGTAGGCGGCTCAGTCCAGTATTTTTAGTTGAAAAGGCACTGTCATAATTGGTCTGTAATTAGAGGGGTTGCTAGGGTCAAGTGAGGGCTTTTTGAGGAGTGGGATGACTCTGGCATCTTTTAAATTATCAGGTATCGTACCTGTTTTGAAAGAGGCATTGATAAGGCTGGTGATGAAAGGGGCCAGGTCATGCGCAGCCGCTTTAATGATTGGAGCGGGGCAGGAGACACCTTGACAATTGGACGGTTTTAGTTTCCTGATGATGTTTACCACTTCCCAGGTGTCTAGTGGAAAGAATCAAAATGGTTTGATAGATGGTTCAGGGCCAGTCTTATTGGTGGTGGGTGTCTTATGATCGAGGTTGGTCGGCAGGATTCGGTTTTTTTTGGTTGATTTTGGTTTGGAGCATCGATATTTTATCTAGTAGTTCCTTCTGAATGTTCATGCACCAAGCGGCATCTGTGATATAGTTGTCGATAGGGGCAATGGGAGATTCAAGTTCTTTAAGGCTCTTGAACAGTTCTTTTGTATTTGATTCAGCGAGTATGATACGTTCATTATAGTTATTTTATTTAGCTTGAATGATAGCTTCTTTGTAGATAGAAAAAGCTGTAGTCAAAGTGGTTTTGTTACTAGGTGATTGGCAGTTTTTCCAACGTGCTTCTGCATTTCTTTTGGTTTTACGTAGTTCTCTCAGCTGTGGAGTGTACCAGGAGTTGAGATGAGAGCGTGGTTTGGCTTTGCGCATTTTTAATGGGGTAATGATGTTTAAAGCTTTCAGGATAGCCTGATTATAAGTGTCAACTAAGACTGTAGGGTCCACAGAGTGTAGAGTATTGTTAAGAATGGGAAGAATGAGAGGGAGCAGTTTATCTGTCGTGATGTTTTTCTTATTGCGAGTGAGGGTCGCAGGTGCAGTATTGACAATGGGACAGTGAGGAGTGGCGTTAATAGTGAATGTTATTTTGTGATGGTCCGACCAGATACATGGTGTGATGGTGGTCAAATTAATACTGCAGTTAAGGTCAGTAACCCAATCTAAGGTTCTACCTTTGTTATGAGATAGTTCATGAATGCGGTGGGTATAACCTAAATCCGAGAGCGTACTTGCTAAATCATTGGCGTTAGTGTCTGTTGGGTCATTAAGGCCAAGGTTAAAGTCTCCAAGTATTATACTTTGCCAGTTGGGTTTGGTATTGTTGGTAAGGAGTGCAAAATGTCCTTAGAGAAGGTTGAAGTAGGACCAGGTGGTCGGTAAATGAGGTGTAATGTGACCGTCTGGTTGGAGGATAGAGGCAGTTTGAGGGATAGTGATTCAGCCGAGGAGACCTGGAGGTTGGGAATGGCTCTGATGTCAAGTGAATTCTTGAAAATAATGGCAATTTCTCCCCCTTTGGCTTGAGCCATGTTTCTGTCACATCTGATTATGGAGTAGTTAGCTGGGACGGCTAAAGACAGTGAAGGGCCCGAGGCTGCATGTAACCATGTTTCTGTGACAGCAAGGAAGTCAAGGTTTGCAGTGGTTATAAGGTCAGCGATATCCAATGCGTGGGCAGAGATAGATTGAGCATTGATAAGGGCTGCCGTGATCACTGGGGCTCATTCCGAGATTGGAGGTAGTCATGGCGCTATTTGCGCCTTGACTGCCTCCAATAACAGTACCAGCACCGGTCTCCTTCAATGGGGACTTACCGGCGTATTCCGACCCTTGCGGGACCGGTAAGTCCCCATAGAAAAAGCATTACCCATTCCCATTTGAGCCCCCATAGGGCTCAATGGGAAGGCGCTAATAATGGTACCGCAATTTGCAGTACCGTTATTAGCTCTGAAGTCCCTTAGCGGGTCCCGTCCATAACGCCTGGTAAAACCAGGCGTTGAAGGAGGGACCTGCTAAGGGAACTCGTAGTAGCGTGGTAAGGGATTACCGGCACCGGTCTCCTTAACGGTGCCCGGTATCCCTTACCGCCCTACTCGTAATGAGTGTGTCCTTAGGGATAGTTTTAAGAGTAGGTGTATGACTAGTGTTGACAATTGTATTTGATCGGGTTGTGTTCAAGGCCTTGGGAGCAAGAGTTTTTATTGATCTTAGTTACCTAGTTACCTGTTGGTGAGAGGTTTTTATACTAAATCTAGATCTTAATCTTAGATTTCTCATGAGAATGGTTTGTTGATTAGGTGGTGGTTTGGTTGAGGGGTTGTTGTTGGTAGTAGTCATGGGGTGAACAGGAGCCTTGCTGAACGTCCTCATGAGAGAGTATCTAGTTAATACATGAGTTCTGGATCTCAATTTAAAATTTATAGAAATAGAGGTGTATGGTTGGTTAGGTGTAGGTTTGGAGGCGTAGTGTTGTAGCTATAGAGCAGGGTCGTTTAGGTATGGATTGGGTAGTAATAAGGAGTCTGCGTCCTATGTGGGTGAGCGTTAGGAGAAGCCCTTGTGGAATAGGCCATATGAGCCATGCGGCGTGTGCCAGATGGGAGAGAGGGGTGTTGATAATATAATGAGACGCTGGCAAGAGGGGGGGGTCTGGGCAGGTTACTGAAGTGCAGTATGTGGAAGAGCGTGGTCAGGATCGTATACATAGTGGGCTAGAGTCAATATACGTGGATGTCACTATAGTGTCAAAGTAAAAAGCACTCAATGTAGTGTAAAAAAGAAAAGGTCCTAATGACACAGTTGTACATTGATTGTTAAATAGGTATAGAAGTATGACAGTGAGAATCGCTCAGTTAAGGGTATACAAGTATGACATATCACAGTGAAAAATCCCCAAACAGTGATAATGTGGTTCCAACGACATCACGACACAATTTGTAGAGGCTGTTAAAGATATTAAGCGATGACTAAATCAACAGTCTAGTAGTTCGGCAGGCAACCAAGGGATACTAATCTGCGACCAGACTGGGTACCACCCTCGCAGTACTTCAATTTGGGAGTAACAAAAGCATAACGGGGTAATCGTATGATGTAGTGGCTAAGACAAAGTATGGCGGATAGGAGCAAGTTGGTGACCAGTGATACTCGGCTCTATGCAAAGGCAACACAGTAAATACAGTGCAGATAGTAACACACATATGTAGCTTTCATTGCGGTGGCAAAGTTATTTAAGTGCCATATCGTGTGATTGCATGAATGAGAAAGCATTGCTGTTAGGACAGTGCGAGATGACAGGGTCAGAGTAATATGAGGGCAGTTCCCAGAGTACGGATGATCAGGTCAAGCGAAGGCAAATGTTCCAAAAGGCTCAAGTACGTTACTTGCAAGGCAGGCAGATAGTTGGAGAGGTACTAACGTGCAATTAAATACGGTGAAGGTAGTCAAGGTGGCGCGCAATGTAATTAGCCCCAGTAGTGCAGAGACTTACCAGACGGTAGGCACAAGAGGGCAGATAAGGCGCAGGTGCACTTTGAACCGAAAAATGTTCTGGCCCCAGACCCTGGAAGTCACTGGACAGGCACAGGACAGGAGTTCGTCCTTACTCGTGGTCCTTAGAAGTGGGACGGCTCACGCCTAACGGCTCCGGCAGGGTGAGCATATGGCGCTGGTCATCCAATCCGAATGCAGCGGTCGACGGCATCATCACGGGGGTGTTCCTAGCGACCTGGAGGCAGCTCACTTCGATGGAGTGGCCATCTTGGAGTGGTTTATTACCAAATGAATGGTAATGGTGGCACCATGAATGTAGCAGCACAAATATACTGGTAGGCTGCTATGGTAAGGAGCAGATCGAAGTTCCGTTGTATTTTGTAATACATGATTTCAACATCCAGTTTCACGGGTGCAGCAGATAAATCACGAAAGTTGCATAGTGCTTTACCTAGAATAGCAGTATGGTCTGCATATGATCCTGGAGGCTCCGTGCTGGGAGTACTGCTCCGGCAATGCAACGAACATACTCCTTGTGGCCAGCCAGCCTGTCTAGGGGAGACAGGCACAGGAAAGGAGTTTGTCGTTATTCGTGGTCCTTAGAAGTGGGACGGCTCACGCCTAACGGCTCTGGCAGGGTGAGCATATGGTGCTGGTCACCCAATCCGGATGCAGTGGTCGACGGCATCGTCACGGGGGTGTTCCTAGCGACCTGGAGGCAGCTCACTTTGATGGAGCGGCCATCATGGCGTGGTTTATTACCAAATGGATGGTAATGGCAGAACCATGAATGTAGCAGCACAAATATACTGGTAGGCTAATATGGTAAGGAGCAGATCGAAGATCTGTTGTATTTTGTAATACAGGATTGCAACATCCAGTTTCACGGGTGCAGCAGATAAATCATGAAAGTTGCACATTGCTTCACCTAGAATAGCAGCATGGTCTGCATATGATCCTGGAGGCTTTGTGCTGGGGGTACTGCTCTCGAAGTGCAACGAACATACTCCTTGTGAGACAGGCACAGGACAGGACAGGGCAGGAGTTTGTCCTTACTTTCCTGAATAAGGATGTTTAGGGACATTTGTCATAGATCCAAGAATGTTTATATGGTATACTGGAGTGGGGTCAATCACATTAGGTATTGGCCTTGTAGTTGCCACATCTGTACCCTCCTTCTGCATAGGAAGATACACAGGGATCCTTGCTTTATTTGGACCCAAATAGTAAGCAGTACGTACTGTGAGTGAAGTAAGAATCACAATAAACAAGAGGCATGTATAGATAACATATAGATAGGCCCACTTCATACAGCAATAGCTTCTTGCTTGTCGTGTTAGCCTCTCATTATTAGCAACATTATTGTTTCTGTCGGTATTAGCCATTCTTTTTTATGGAAGGAAAAATCAAAATGTATTTGGGTAATATCATGCAATACTCTGGCAATATCTTGATCTTCTCAACAAGCTCTTCAAACAGCTAGCTGATTGCAGGACAATTAACAGGATTCCTGATATACAGAAAAGAGTCGTCCTTTCGCCAAACAAAATGTGGATGCGTTTCCAGCAAGAAGTAGAAGACTACAGGTTGTAGACACTAGATCTCTTCCTCCAAAAGTCTCATTCAGGACGTTCTTAATGTTCTCTCAGAATATAGATTAACCTGTTTGATTATATCCCGTAGCAATTTGTGAATTGCCACTGTATTCCTCAGATCTCTCAAGAAAGTTGCGAACGTCAGTTTGTATTCCAATAAGATGGGGGCATTCCTCAATCAAATAATGGAAAACCAACCCTTCTAGTCTATGAGCATTCTCATCAGATAGGGGCATTTGTGTTTTCCCCACTGTACTCAGGATGCTGGAGAATCTGCTCTAATATAGCTGCGAGCAATCTCCTCACGATTGGGCCATTCTTAGGATCTTGCAGGAACAGAGGAATGTTAGTAGTTTTCCCCACAAGTGCAGGATATGCATGAAGAATGAACAGAAAAACTGTAAGAACGATCCTGTAAACGTGGCCATCATGCACTACCGTGGGTGCCTCCGAAAAGAAACTCAGTGAGAAAGGAATCGGGGAACTGCTTCCTTTTCCAGTCGTTGAAAAGGAACTCCAGATCTGGCATCTTTCCTTCTCGATCAAGACTTAAATGTGTCTCAGTACAATGTTTAACAAGCTCCTGTGGCTCAAGAACAAATAACCTTCTTTCACTTCTTTTCTAACAGCTTAAAAGAGTGTCCCGAAACAAGCCACAGTCCAAAGTATTCTGTCTCTGTATATTTGACAGTCTCTGCGTCCTTCTTCCTCTTCATGGATCTCGTCTGCACGTGCTGAGGTTCTTCCCTGATGCTTGCTTCCGATTGGGGTGTGGGTGAAGGGGGTTCTCCAGCGTAGATCTTTATGTCTCAGAGAAATATCCAAGCAAGCCTTCCTAGCACTTTCACTGCTGACGGTGTTACGTCCTCTATGACAAACGGGCCGTTAAAGCGTGGCTCGTGCCATTTACGAGTAAAGTACCTGATTCGGATCTCATCACCGGGGAAAAGCTTGGGAAGACATAGTTTTTCAAATCCGTTTGTTGCATGGTCTCCATCTGTGTTCTGAGACCCACACCCATTCCGCTTGAGCTGATCTGAAATGACAGAGATACTTGTAGTCATACATGTTAAGTAGGCATGTAACTCCTTTCCTAACAATTCTGCTGTCTTCTGGACATCACTTCTAGTTCTAGATTGAGGTGTGAGGGGTATCCTCATCCGCCTTCCTGTCAAAATTTCATGGGCCGTAAGATGGTGGTCAGAACCTGGTTGATTTCTCAACGCATACAATGCCAGTGGTAGGCAATGCAACCATCCTTTCTTCAGGGTAAGCTTCAATGTGTCTATTCTTTCTTTAAGCAGGCTGTTGAGTCTCTCACAGACCCCATTCGCTTGCAGGTAATATGCCGCTGAAAACTTGTGCTTTATACTGAGCAACAAGCTTATCTGTTCAAAGACTTCATTGAGAAAATGAGGGCCATTCTCAGATCTTAATACTTGACATATTCCCAATCTAGGAAACACTTCCCGTACTAAAGATTTCGCTGCGCAGGTGGAATCTGGGTGTGTACATAGACCAGCTTCAGTCCACCTTGAAAAGGGACATACTACCACTATCACATATCTGTATCCATTCCAGACCTTCAGCATATCGACATAGTCAATGTATAAATACTGGAAAGGACCATTAGGTCTCGGGATAACTCCTCTAACTGTATGCAGTGTGTGCCCAGCAGTAAACCTTTGACATACGATGCAGTTTACTACATAAAATTGTTCTTATGAATTCTGAACAAACCATTCCTCTGCAATAGTCGCTGCAAGATTTTCTCTAGTGACATGCGCAGGGTAGTGCAACTCATCCAACGCCACCCTTAATAAGGCAACAGTCATCACCGGTTTACCAGTGCTTTCCTGTCGCCACAATGATTCGGAAGGAGTTAAAGAACACTCCCTCCGCGTCCACAGGCCTTTCCCTTGAACTTCCATCAACTGAGTTTTAGACAAGTTATTAAAGCTTTCCTGCACATTCATGACCACCACCATACTTTCTTTCACATTGGGCGTATCAGATTTCATAATGTCTTCTGAATATGCAATTTGTTTTGCTTCCTCGTCTGCAGCTTGATTTCCATGTGAGATAAAATGTACTCCTTTATTGTGAGCTGCGTATTTAACTACTGCGATGGCAACTGGGAGCTGTAGTGCTCTAATAAGTCCGTACAGTAAGGTGGCATGTTGCACTGGAGTGCTGTCCGTACAGAGGTAGCCCCTCCTTTAACAACATGCTTGCCCTGCATGTACCGTCAACGTCACATAGGCAGAGTCACTATACACGGTTACTTCCTGGTCTGCGTTTTTCTCAAGCGTGACAATCTGCACCACTAGCTCTGCAGCCTAAGCTGAAAAGTAAGATGGTAGTCGTGCACTTATCAATACTTCAAATTCTCTATTGGCTCTGTGCTTTACCACAGCGGCACCTGTATATCGTTGTCCATCATTCTGATAGATTCTAGAAGAACCATCAATAAAGAGAATCTCCCCAGCTGCCAAAGCATTTTCCTTTACCCTTGGGATCTCATCATAGAATTCCTCTTAGTTTGAGCAATCATGCACATGCTCATCTTCTGCCAGTCATTCCGCTATAAACATGGCAGGGCTCACTATTCTGCATCTGACTATTTTAATCGATGGATTCAATATGACTACCTCGTAGGCAGAAGCCCTTTGAGAAGTCACCATACCATTAGGCTTCTCCAAAATGGCAAACAAAGCATGGTCAACAAATAACGTCACGTCACGTTAGCTGACCTATGTATAGCACTTCCTCTTGGAAACACTGTCAATTTCTCCTTGTCTACTTTATATCCTTTCTCTGCAAGAACAATCATTGGCTGAACTGAGTCCTGTCTGCACTCTTCTTCTGAGGTGCTACAGATTAGGATGTCATATGCATATTGCAATATAACACTTTTCAACTCACTATTGCTTAAGTCCATCTGCAAGACTCTATTGAAAATAGGTGGAGACTCACAGTACCCCTGAGGTAATCTCGTGCTTTTAAACTTAGTCTGACGAAACGTAAATGACGTCAGATCTTGAGAATTCTTATCCAGTGGGATTGAGAAAAACACATTTTTCAAGTCAATCACTGTGAAATATCTTACCTCAACAGGGATACTACATAAGATTGTCGCCGGATTAGGAACTAGAGGGAAATCGGCCTCTACAATCTGATTAATTGGGCGTAAATCCTGAATTAAACACCACGACCCCCCCTGAGATTTCTTGATTGGGCTACACTGACGTATTACATGGTGACTCTTATGTCACTAAAATTCCTTGTTCCATCATGGTGGGAATCCTCTTGAAAATATCTTTGTCTGCCTCTCGAGACAAGGGATACTGTCCTGCTCGAGGTAAAATTGCTCCTGGTTTCAGTTTAATCTTAACTTAGAATGGATTGTGTCCTCCCACGTATTCCTCATCTTGTGATAATTCGTTATCTCCAGCTTTGCTGCTTCGGAAAAATAAATTCTCGGCACTGTGCTCGAGGTCATGGCGTCGATTGTCCCTCGACGTACTGCGTACTCTGTCGACGTCATTGATGGTATAAATTGCTCGAGCCGCGTCCGTTGCTTCAGTTCCGTTTTTCCGATCGCTTCGCTATCGCGAACGGCACGCTTTTATTTTCTGTGAAGAAAATGTTGTCATCTTCGACACCTTCGACACCCAGGATTGGGTTCAAGAAGTGTGCAGATTGTGGATCTAAGATGTCGATCACCGATCCCCACCGGATTTGTCTCTGGTGTCTCGGTTCCAGTCACCGAACCGACGACTGCGGGTCCTGCCAATCAATGACTGAAAAAGCTCTTCGTGAGAGGATAGGTAAACTGTCGGTGGGGAGGGAGGCCTCAAAAAAGGTTTAGTCAAAAAGACACAAGAAAGCGACTGATTCTAAGGAATCGGATCGCCATAGGCACTCAAAGAGATCTCGATCTAGGAGTAGATCGTGACACTCTTCGTCATCATCGAAAAAAATGAAGAGGAGACATAGATCTCCCTCATCATCATCTTCTTCAGAGACGACCGAAGAAATTCGTTGTCCGACTAAATCGGATTCTCCCAGTAAGTTGGAAGAATTCTGCAAAAAGATGATGGAGGTTTTCGAGAATGCGGCCCAACCCCCTTGAAAGACCCTCGAAAAAGCCATACCCCTAAAGTTGCTCCATTGGACGACAAAGGGAAGTCCAAGGCTACCATGGCAAAGACCGGTAGCGTCGAGGAATCCAAAAAACCTTGAGTCGACGTAAAACCGTCGAAGACTCTTCGAGAGTCGAGCACTTCTCCAGTGCCATACAAGAAACACAAGTCGTCGAAGACTTCGACAACTTCGTTGACGCCCTCGACGTCGATAATTTCGACTCCAAAGCCAAAAACATCCTCGACGCCATTATCGAAGTCATCTTCGAAGACTTCGAAGACCCCTTCGACAACTTCGAAGGATTTGCCAATTCCTTCGAAGCAGATGGAAGAGGAAGAAAGGAGATTCACTCCTTTGCCCAGGTCAGACTTTTTCAAATCTATGTCCGTAATCTATGAAGAGTCTGCTTCAGAAGAAGACAAGGTTACTCCTTTGGGAGTTACTTATGGTACAAGACAAGTTCCTGAGGAACTTATTGACCAGGAATCTAGAATGAGAGAACTCTACATTCTGCCAGTGGAGTTGACACATCCCCAGAATTCGAGTTTGCCAAACCTGATCCTGCAGAGCATGCAGTTGCTGGGTACAGGGGTCTTATGACCAGGGTAGTTGAATATATGGGTTGGGGTAATACTTCATCCATTTTTTAACAAGATGACATGACGGATATAATCGTCAAGGGACCTCAGAAAGATCCTGTTCTCCCTTTCCACAGAGCCCTCCAAAGGACTGTGGAGAAAAACTGGGAGAAGCCAGAAACTATTGCTGCTGCAGATAGCACTTTTCCAAGAAAATATAGGCCGGCTGGAACGGATCCTGAATATTTGAATAAACATCCGACTCCAGAGAGTTTAGTTATTCAGGCAGCATCTACTTCAAAGCAAACTGCTTATCCAACTATCCCTCCAGATAGAGAGGATAAAAAAATGGATGCCTGGGCACGTAAAGTTTTCACGTCAGGCAATATTGCACTTAAGTCGGCAAATGTCACCTGTACCCTAGCCAGGTTTACCCATACCCTGTGGGACTGTATTTCGGCGGCGGCTGATCATATTCCGGAAGGCGAGGAAAGGGAAGGCTTCCTGAATATAGTCAAAGACGGGAAGGAGGCAATGGGGGAATGTCTCCAGTCTGGACTGGATACTGCTGATAGTATCAGCAAATCCATGGCTGCAAGCGTTGTGCTACGCAGATTTGCGTGGTTGAGAAAGTCGGGGTTTGCACCAGATGTGCAAGCCAGACTTCTCAACATGCCCTTTGATGGCTTGAGGCTCTTTGACAGAAAGGCTGATGAAAGCCTAGAAAAACTTCAGACCTCGAAAGCGGCAGCTAAATCACTTAGCGCCTCTTTGCACCAGCCTCTAAAACTCTATCCCTGCTCATCTTCCTGGAGGGGTCGTTCTTTTCGATACTACTCCTCTTTTGATAGTGCAAGAGGACAGGCTTCTCAAAGGGGCAAAAGAAACTTCCCTCGTGGAGCACGAGTAGGAGGTGCAAAATCAGCCTCAGGAGCGGCATCTGTACCCTCAGGCACTCCTGCAGCCGTCTCCAAAATCCCTCTGAGACCTTGTTACACAAAACAACAGTGGGAGGCAGGATCTCTCAACATCTGAAGGAATGGCAGGGCATTACCTCAGATGCTAGGGCACTGGAAACAGTAGCCCAAGGTTACTGTCTCCCCTTTCTAAAAAGGCCTCAGAATCATCCACTGGGAGCCAACACCGCCAAAATTCTGGATCCGCTCCTGTTGCAGGAAATTTTAACTCTGCTAGAGAAAGGTGCCATAGAACTGGTACCTGTAGCGGAGAGGGACAGGGGTTGGTACTCCCCATATTTTCTCATCCCAAAAAAGGACGGAGGACTCAGACCCATCTTGGACTTGAGAAACTTGAACAAGTTCCTCAGGAAGGACAAGTTCAAGATGGTGACTCTTTCTAAGATCCTTCAGGCTCTCCAACTCCAAGATTGGTTGGTATCATTGGAGCTTCAGGATGCTTACTTTCATGTGCCGATCCATCCAAAGCAGAGAAAGTACCTGAGGTTCGCAATTGGCAATTCTCATTGTGAGTTTCGAGTTCTGCCATTCGGGTTGACCTCCGCCCTGAGGGTTTTCACCAAACTGTTGGCGATTGTGGCAGCAAGTCTCAGGAGAGAGAGGAGAGGAGGTATTCACATATATCCCTACCTGGACGACTGGTTGATCAGAGCAAGTTCTCCAGAACAAGCTCAGGTACATCTTTCGATCACCTTTCGATCACCTGCCACCTCCTCCACAAATTGGGCTTCTCCCTCAATTTCAAGAAGTCCTACATGCTACCATCCCAGAAGCTCCAGTTTATCGGAGCAGTCTTGGACACTTCATCGGGAAAAGCCTCGCCTCCCGAAGTGAGAGCTCTCCACATCCAGCAGATGGTAACGACGTTTCAGAATCCCCAACGTCTACCGGCCTTAGATTTTCTCAGGTTGCTCGGCCTCATGGCATCCTGCATTTTCCTAGTACCAGAGGCCAGGTTGAGAATGAGATCCCTTCAATGGGCACTCAGAACTCAGTGGTCCCAGTTCTCAGGGAATATGTCGGATCTTCTGCAAGTCCCGAGCGCAGTTGCTCAGGATCTTCTATGGTGGGCTTGCAGCGACAACATTCTCAGGGGAGAGTCTTTTTGGCAACCATGGCCGGAGATAACGGTAGTGACGGACGCCTCACTCACGGGGTGGGGAGCTCACACCAACGACCTGACAATCAGCGGTCGCTGGTCTCCATCGGAGTCCAAACTACACATCAACCTGTTGGAGCTGAGGGCCATCAGACTAGCTCTGAAGGCCTTTCTGCCCTCTGTACAGGGAAAGAATGTCCTGATAATTATGGACAACACTGTGGCCATGTACTACCTCAACAAAAGAGGGGGAGTAGGGTCACTGCCACTGTGCAGAGAGGCAATGCAGCTCTGGTTCTGGGCAATATGAGAAGGAATCTCTCTATCGGCAATTCACCTAGCCGGAGAGAAGAACACGTCGGCAGACGCTCTGAGCAAGCAGAGCACGGTCTCTCACGAGTGGGAGCTGGCTCAGGAAGTCCTTCTGGAGATCTTCGCCCTTTCGGGAACCCCTCAAGTGGATATGTTTGCCACCGCGATCAACCGGAAGTGCTATGGGCGACTTCTTACAACCTCTCAGGATATTTCTAAATTGATTGCAATTTTTTGCAGGGTGTATACGCCAAACTTGGGAATCTTCACCTACAGAAGCCCTAATCGTGCTAACTCCACAGATTGGACAAGGTAATTGGTATTCCTTATCCTCTCTAGAGATAATTCTCTGTCTGAGACTATGGCAATAATAGCATTTCTCTTTCTTGTTGTCTTTTTACCAACAGTTACAACTACCTGAAAACACGCCAGAATTAGCGTGTACACTTTCCACAATCAGTCAGAAGAAACTTCGGCTCAATAGATTTAAAGTATAGATTGTGGGTTTTTAATTCAAGTGACAATACTCCTGATGAAAGTTCTGCACTAACTGATAAAGAACAGAAACATGTTGAGACAATACAATGGCTAATTATATAACCATAGTAAGATGATAACTGTCTAGATAAGGACAATACTAGACCAGAGACTAAAAACTTTAGGTTCTCTGGAATACTATTGATGAGATTTACATTGATGTTAATCTTACCTATATGGTCACGGTTTGTCACCTTTTTAGAGTGTTTTATCAAGTGATATTTGATGAATTTGTAATTTTTTATGCCTTTATTAAATACTTAATGTGTCTTAATTAACAGTTGACGTTTAATGATTATAACTGTTGTGTAAACTTTAGCAATCTATCTCTTGTTTAATTAGTCTCTACCCCAGAATAAGATAGAGCGACCACCTAGGTTGTCTTTTGGGAATCCCCCTTTATATACTGTATGCTTTCTTTTCTACTATATCTAGCTAATCTGGGGCTCCAGATAGGAACAATCAAAGGATACCTTGCTGTGCTGTCCATTTTCAAGCGCTCCTCGGAAGAGGTTTCATATTTCATAATACCGTTAGTAATTCAATTGTTAAAAAGGCTTACTAATGTATACCCTCCAGTACCTTTTCATGTACCAACTTGGGACTTAGTATTAAAATTCTTGACTTGCATACCTTTTGAGCCTCTGCACTCATGTCCATTGAGGCTTTTGACTCTAAGAACTGTCCTTCTTGTGGCCCTATCATCAGCCCGCAGGGTTAGCGAACTTCATGCTCTCTCATGCAAACCACCATATACTATTTTTTATAAGGATAAGGTAGTCCTTAAAGTTAAACCTTCGTTCTTGCCAAAAGTAGTCTCGGACTTCCATTTGTCACAAAAAATAGTACTACCAACCTTTTATCCTCCTCCTCATCTGGGCAAAGAAGAGGAGAGATTACACAGATTAGATCCCAAGAGGGCTCTTAGTTTTTACATCTCAAGGATGGCTAAATTGAGACAAGATGACCAACTATTTGTGGGTTATACTGGTCATAAATTAGGTTTATCTGTAACAAAACAGACCATTACCCGCTGGATCATATTAGCCATAGTTGAATGCTACAGATTAGCTGGAAAAGAACCACCAGGTGGGCTTCGTGCCCATTCTACAAGGGGAATGGCTACTTCTGCGGCTCTAAAGAAGGGAGTCCCAGCAGCAGATATTTGTGCAGCTGCAACCTGGAAAACAGTGAATAGTTTTGTTAAACATTATTGTTTGGATACTCCCTCCTCTAACAAGGGTTTATTTGCCAAGGCAGTTCTGCATTCTGTCCACGAAAACTGAAATTAGTACTCCTGCCTCCAAAAATTGATACTGCTATGGGAGCCTATCACAAGATGAGGAATACGTGGGAGGACACAATCCATTCAAAGAACAAGTTACTTACCAACTGTAACGTTCTTTCGACTGGATGTTCCTCCCACGTATTCCTCATCGACCCTGCCACCCTACCCCACAGTACAGTTTACGTTTTCTTACACTTTCCTCTCACGAAGAATGTATCAGTCATGGGACACGCCTGGGTGTTCCTCCTATATATATTTCATCGAAAAAATAGAACTGAAGCAACAGCGCGGCTCCAGCTATTTATACCGTAGATGACGTCGAGTACGTACGAAGTACGTCGAGGGACAATTGACGCCACAACCTCGAGCATAGGTCAAGACATTTTTTTTTTCCGAAGCAGCGAAGCTGGAGATAACAAATTATCACAAGATGAGGAATACGTTGGAGGAACATCCAGTCGAAAGAACGTTACAGTTGGTAAGTAACTTGTTCTTCTCTAGCCCCTTTCAGTAGGCCTACTTCATAGGGGCCTGTATAAAGAAGCTGGCACTTTTGCTATATCCTCATCGAAAAACTTGGGACACCTCAATGCTAGCATCATCTTTTGAGGAACCTTGCGTTGTATTGCTCTCACGCAATAAGTAATACTCATTTCAAATACTACTTCGTCATCTGATGGATGGTCTCTAAATATATCCTCGTCAGTGACGTCAGCCAACTTATAAGCCTCTGCAATGGTAATCACTGTGCACCATCGTCTGCCTTCATAATCACCTCCATCAAGCATAGCCAGTTCTCCTCGCACTATGGCTGCTTGTAATTCTAAGGGAAAGATGCGTCCTCCCTCTTCATTCATAGGTATTCTTGGCCTAAATAAAAACTCATAAGGTATCCTCACTGTTTTAACCACTAAACCTGGTAGCCATGTTAACAAGATGCGTACCCCATAGTAAAAAACCTCTGGCTCAAGCGGTACTCCTCGTATGGCCATTTGTCCTGTGAATGCCATAATAAATTCACTCACGTTTAAATAATGCATTCCTGGCGTTGGACATAATATGCCTTCATCAGTAAATGAAATCATCATGTTCAATTTTGTCATTAAATCTCAACCTTTTTAGTGCTCTGAAACACTTGTGTACGAGCGCGATGCAAATAAAATATAGCATAACCTAATATATTAACAGGTGTCTGTCTCGAATATAATAATGGTACAGATATATCACATTCTCCTATAGAGACTTGCAATTTTTTAGTAAAAGGAACTCTACTTGTAGCTCCTGTGAACACTTGAGCATTCATGGCATTCCCAGATAATGAGAATTTCCCCTCTCGTATACATGAACGTGTTGCCCCCGTGTCTACTAAAAAAGAAAAAGATTTGCCCCCTATAGTGACATCAACCCTTGGTTCCTCTTGAGGATTGGGAGTCACTGATAATACTGAACACATCAAGTCTCCCAGTGAGTTGTCCAATTGTGGGTACATACTTATTCCCGTACCTGTGAAAGGATTTCCTCCTTCGACAGTGACACCCCCGATCCTAGGAGTCATTAACTGTCCTGTGCTTGTGCCCTGTTGTATCTGCATGGGTGAATGCTGTGACTGCCCTTGTGGCGGATTCATTGTTGTCTGCTGTGTTTGTAAACCTTGCTGCATTCTCGGTGCTTGTGTTTGCTGCACTGCCTGATTTTGGGCGAACCCCTCTCCACTTTGTTGAGTGTATGCAGGCAGGTATGTGGTCCCCCCTCTTGAGAATTGCCAGTTTTGCACAAATCCTTGACTTCTGCACATGCGTGCAATGTTTCCTGTCATTTCACATGGCCAGCATACAGGATGTCTCCTAATTTGCCCTCCCTGCATGCCTTGATTATCGTTCTGAATGTTTTGAAATCCAATTTGATTATTCTGGAAATGTCCCTGATTATTCTGGAAGCCTCTGCCTCGGAAGCCTCCCCCACACCTTGGTATGAGTCCATTGTTACCTTGATCAAACTGCCTTTGGTTATTCACCTGTGGCCTGCCTGCTGCTTGCTGTGAACCCAACCCTTCCCCACTAGAGGCAGAGCTGGTGGCTCGTGCTTCGAAGTTCTAGCACCAAAATCTTGCAACTCACTACCACCTAAACTGAGAGCTGAAACATCCCTCACGTCATTCAGAAAAGCACTGAAAACTATGCTATTCATGTAAATCTGTACAAAAAAATGCCAATGTAAACATGAATAATGCTGTAACCAACTATTGTACCTATGCTCACTGTTCCCATGTAACCTTGGAACATTAGCAATGACTGTAACCAAGCACCCACGGTTTTTATGCCAAGTAAGCTCGCTTTTAACAGCGCCATGATGGCCTAGGGCAGCTGTGCACTTTAAAAATAAAAATAAATAAATAAAGAAAGAAAATAAACTAGTCAACATCGTTCCTTCTATGGCGTATTTTGACAATTTCTTCTGCACTAATTTAGCTTCTTCACCTTTCCTAACATCATCTTTTTTTTATTCTTCTCCTGTAATAATCTGCAATAGTGTGCAATGGTCAGCTGTATGTACGACCATGGTTTTGCTTCCATACCTACTATCTTCTTGAGCTGCTTTCATACTGGGTCTGGCAGCCCTTGGCATAGTATATGATAAAACACAGCTATAGGTTTCCTGCACGGTTTGCACATTTCTAGAGACCACTACTCTTGGAAATTTTGAATGTACGCAAGAGGATCCTCCCGTTGCTGCGTCTTCCTTGCCATTATAGCTCCCATATCTGATGTATCCAGGTATAGCACTCCAAGTGCTTTCCAAACTGCTGCTCTACAGTCATTAAATGGTGCTCCATAATGAGCTGTGTTCTGCATAGTGACACTCGAGTATCCTGTTCGTGACCAAATATCGTCTGCTCTCTCCCCAAGGATAGCGGCTAGAAGACATTTAATGTCTCCTATAACTAACTTGTTTTCTCCTGTCATTTTTTGTAACTCATGTATCCATTTCCCAGCACTGGAAGTTAAACTCGGAAGTTTGCACCTTAAATTGTCCTTATCCATCTGTGGCCATGGTATATATTGTGGTCTGGTTCCTCATTTTTCCAACAAAGGAAACTGCGATATCCCATATTCATATTCATCCTCCATCGTCTGTCTGTCCATAGCAGGGACAATAGTTCCACACGCCTTCTTCCTGGTAGCAATCTTAACCTGCTTACATAAGGTGGTGAGTCCCCCCTCTCACTATGGGACTGCCCTCTAGGTCGTTCCAGTCGCGCCAGAGACCCTGACGCCCTCGATTTGGGTAGATCTAGATCTGACCATCTCACTTCTTTGTCCATCAGAGAACATCCCTCGGGACCACATGTGTTACCTCCCTTCTCCCCACAGAAGGTTTATCTGATCCCATCTAACATTTTGTGTCCCCAACTTGTATGGCTTCCCTCCTCTTTGTCTCTAGTCAGAGTCAGTCTATCTAAGGACAACTCTTTAGGCTTGAAACTACATGAGCCTCCCTCTCTGTTGTATGACATGATATGGCATTTATAACGCGCCTATATACAAGTGTATCACGGCGCAAACTGTGTACTGTGTACTCTCGAGTCGATCGTTTTTACCATTTCCTTTCAGTTCTTTCTTAGTCCTCATATCATGATAGACTTTATCGATTGCGTCCCCAATGCTTCTAGAGTCAAACTCATCCTCTAGATTTGCTCTAGATGGACCTGGCATTGGTTCATGTGCTGGGAAGAATTCTTCTATGTCCTCCCATGCTAATACTGGATTAGGATCCATTCATTCTTTTTCTACACGCTCAATGTTGCGTGCTCTCTTTCTTCTTTTTCTTTCTATTTCATCATCAAGCTCTCTTCATTTCCTTGCTTCTTCTCTTACCCTTTCTTCTTCCTTTTTTTTCATTTCTCTTCTCTCATTTACCCTTTGTATTTCTTCGTCTCTATGTCTTTGTATCCCTTTATCCCTTAATTCTTGTTCTTCCTCTCACTTTCTTTCTAGCTTTTCTCGTTCTTCAATTGCCCTCTGTTGTCATATTTTTTCTGTTCTTCTGCCCTTTCGTGCTTTTTCAGTTGTTCATCCTGATACAACTGTTCCCGTTTTTGTCTATCCTTCCTTCTCATCCCATCTTCTTTCTATCGCTCCTCTCTGTCGCTATCTTTTTTGTCTTTTTTCGTCTCGATCTTCCTTTTGCCTTACTTCCTCATTGCTCTTTCCATCAAGTTTGAGCAAAATCTGACCACCCATCCATTAGTTCTGTATGAGCGCTACCTCATCAGCCTTATCTTTTTCTCCCTTCCATCTCTTTATTTAGCATCCTAGATCTAAGGATGTACTCTGTCGATCACTTCTCTCCTTGTCCCGTCTCTCTTTGTCCCTTAGGACTTTAGAGATCACCTCTCTTTCAGGAATCTTCTCTGCACCTTCGTTGCTGCTATGCGCATGCGACTCATATGCTGGATTACTGTACCCTTTTGCTGCCTTAAGTTCTCTTAATGGGTACACTCTGTCATCTTTTGTACTAAAGTCTTTTATTTCTGGCACTGCAGGGGGAGCAGAGGGCTCCTCACCGCCCCATAGCATATGTAAAGTATCCAATCCTCAGGAGGCGGCTCTTCTGTTTCCTCCTGGTACATTTTCCAGAGCTCTAAGCTCGCTAGCCTTTTATCTAACTTTTTTCTCGTGTATGTTGTGAGCAAGTATGTCGTCATGTGTTGCAAAACTGCTTTTGATAGTGATCCCCCTTGTGGCCATGGCATGAACATCTTGTCTGCCATGCCCTTAACCCATTCCGCACTATACTGTTTAAGCTTTGGTGCGTGCTTTGGTAACTGCTTGCATAAATGTATGAGCAATATCCTCCATTTTGACTCGTCACACTTGACTGTCAATACTCACCTTTACTCTTTGCACTTTTCAAAAATACGTTTCAGAAAAATAATACAATATGAGCATGCCCCAACCAGAGCAGCTCCAAACCCTTTGCATCACGTTTTTACTTAAATCTATTTATTCACTAAACACCATCAATTCAACTAAAGAAATAAATAATTATCTCTCAAGTTCTCGTGTTTTTCCTTTTCACATTTCTTAATTCATCTATTATTTCTTCACCTCATATATATTTATACAACACATAAAACAGATGGACAAACTGACATACTCAACCGGCCACATATATTCTCAGTCTGCGATCCTCAAGACTTATCCTTGCCCTAAAAAATACCCTGATTGGGATGTGAATCGTTCTCTTTGGACCGTCTTTAAACGAGTCCGTAGCCTACGTCATCTGCTAATGGGACTCTAGATACGACTAGATATGTGCTATGATGCAGGACACTGGGCTTACTCTACTGTGATGTTCCTCGTCTCACAGTTTCTCAATTGCTTGATTCCTCTCCTCAAGTCATTTACTTAATAACTCGACACTGATCGTCTCCAGATGTTTACCCCCAACCTCCCTCCATTACTCATTTCCCTTTATCACTTTCTCCACTCGCTGCCTATTCACAAATTTGCCCACTCACTCAGTTTTACTCACCATTCGCTTTTTCAACTGACGACTCTCGGGATCGACGACTCTTTCAACCAGCCTTTTCAACTTTCCGTCCGCTCAGCTTCCTGTAGAAATCAGGAGGGGGATTTTGCCTGAAAACAAGGGACCCGTCTCACATACGCTTACAAGCCTTATTTTAAACTAATATCTGCTATCTACAGGGAGCTTCACGTCCTTTCAGCCGAATGGCAGAGGACATCCGATATTGCCCAGATCCCAAAGCTTACTAAGCCGACAGTTTTTGAACAATCATCTCTGGTACCACGTGAACCAGGACAGCCGATCCAGCCCTTTAAGACGAGGTAGCAATACTTTGAGATGAATGGTGATGCAGAAGATACTCAAACATCAATAATCAAAACGACTCAGGAAGGTGGCAAAGTTGACTGTTTTAATATCAATTATCTAAAACAAGGAGTACAACTGACATCAACGGACGTCTCATAGCATGGTCTCTCAATGCATTTCATAAAAAACATTCTTTATATAAGAAAAACATGTCATTGATGACGTTAACCTATGTATTTGTTGACGTCATCCAACGTGGCAAACTTAAAAAAAACTAGTGGCAAATGTGATAGGCTTAAGGGGAACATCTAAGTATACATTCCATACTAATCTAAAAAGTGATAGGTTCTTCAACATCAGGTGGGACTACTAAGCCCATCCTTCAAACAAGTCACTATGAACATCACTAAATACACAATGTCCTATTGGTTATACAAACTATAGGGGTCTTAATTACGCGGCCCCCTACAATTGGTTGGCACTCTTAAATCCGTCAGTACTTTTCCACCCATGTTAGCAGTACGCAGGCTTGATTTCCAGGTACTGCTTAGGTGGTCATAACTATAGCTTCCCACCAATAAGCATATCATCTATCAGGACCTCAGTGGTCTGCACGTCAATTAAGGCTTTGAACTTGGCCTTGGAAATGTTCCTTGTGCTGGAGAATTCAGGGGAGTAGAGGCACACTCTGCCCCTCTGTGTCGGTGTGGTTCTTCATTTTTTACCAGTTCCATCCATCCACGTGACTGATGACCACAAATTTGATACTATTATTTAATAAACCTCTGACGTCTTCCTTGTTTTCTACCATGCCTTCTAAACAGGAGTTTCCTTATTTCACACAATTGTAACTAATGTCTGCTCATCCCAGTCCGATACGACCTTGGCTTCTTGGGCCTGATCCAGTTTCGCCTTTCTGAGCTACACTTCTGTAATTCAATTGTTTTTAACTGCAACACACTGGAAAAGGCCTTCCTTCTCTGGTTCAGCTCTGCTATAACACTTAGTGGAAACATCCATTCTTTACTTACTCCTATATACTCCTATATAGGTATACATTGGCGATCGCCG
The DNA here is from genome assembly GCF_040938575.1 of Ambystoma mexicanum. Lineage (NCBI taxonomy): Eukaryota > Metazoa > Chordata > Amphibia > Caudata > Ambystomatidae > Ambystoma > Ambystoma mexicanum. Next base: position 1,349,609,875 of record NC_090922.1, on the reverse strand, counting down.
CAATCTATTCACTACATAGCTAGCGTCAAGAATACTTTGGGGGTAATTCCGAGTTTGGAGGTGAGTAACTGTCCTTACCGGCATGGCGTAAATAGCCATGTCTGTGTAGTTAAGAGCCCGCTAATAGAGGGCTATTACGACTTCGCGGACATGAGCTTTGCGCCATGCCGGTAAGGGCATTACCGCCATGCCGTAAAAGGCCCGTATTAGCATCATGCATAGCGCAGATAGCACTCCTGGCATGAACCGATGCGGCATTAGCGGCCACCGTTAATAACGGTCACCGTAAATAAGCGGAACCGGAAGTAGCGTCATCTCACAGGAACAGGAAGGAGCACAGCGGCCATCTTTAAAAACACAATCCATTGCTATCCTAAGCACACATGACACTTCTGTGCGTGAAAACGTATGCCCTAACACACCACAATGCCTAAGGCTGTTAAGAAGGGCACCTCCTGCCAGCGCAAGGAGCGCTTCAATGAAGATGAGCTGGCCATGAGACCCTGCAGGAACATGCTGACATCGTGTTCGCCCAGAGCATGAAGAGGGAGGCCATTATTTGCAAGAAAGAGATCTGGGCACTTGTGGCGCAGAAATTAAGTGCAGTCGGGAAACCCCACGCATTATAAAAGACTGCAGGAAGCGGTGGGACAACTTGCGGCTGCCAGTACGCAACATACTCTCTGCCAACAGGAGCCAGGCAATGGCAACAGGTGGGGGAGCTAGCTCCCCCATCAAGCTGGCCCAATGGGAGGACATCTGTGCTAGCCTGATTGGCGTGGAGGGCATAGAAGGGTTCTGAGACATGGAGTGTGGGGCCACAATATCGGCGGATGGAGGTGAGTGTCCTAAGAAAAAAATGTAATGCAGAGTCTGATGAAAGTCCACCAATATGTCTATCCAAAGAGGCAAGCCATGGCCCAACACACACACATTCCCAGCAAAGTTGTCGGATCCATGCAATTTCCTGCAGCAAGGCAATGCAGTACCTGCCCCATACCACACAAAGATGTAAATGACATAAGTCACACTGCATGCAGGCCCCAAGAAATATGCATGTCACATACCATACGTCTTCCCCAACATGAGTGACCCCGACGTATGCCTGCATCACCCACCGATGTATCAAACAATGTGATCATCCAAACTCAAAAGCATATTACCCTCGATAGTGTAGATGTTCAATTGTACAAATGTATGTATGATGCCTATCAAACCATCACTCATGCCATCCCTCTCTTCGACCCCCACAGGCTCAGACCATGACAGCGATGCCCAGGACTCACCCCCACAGCAAACCACACCCCGGAAGAGGGCCCGGGATGAGGCCAACCGGCCTTCCACCTCGAAGGGCCAACCCAAGGCCCGCCGTGCACCACCATTGAAACCACCTCAAGTTGTCAGGGCACCGGTGCTGGCAAGGGACGTTGAGGCGGAAGCGCCAACACCAGTCGCACAGCCTCAGGGAAAAGCCGAGGCTACACACTCGGCAGAGTCCAGTTTGGTTGGGGAGGTGGCAGCCACAGCACCCCAGGCTGAGGAGGAGGCACAAGATGAGGTATGGGTGCCCGTGGAGGACGATTCCTCCGAACTGCACCGCACACCCAGTTCACTGCCATCCCCCCAAATCACATCTCTTGAGTCCGACCACGGCACCACCCCGGAGCAGTCTCGGGGGGAGGTAAATCAGGGGGCCATGAGTCCCATAGTGGAGAGCAGTGAGGCCAAACATGAGACCCAGGCACCGTCCACTTCCACAGGTGCACACACAGGGCCGCAGCGTTATGAGCAGCTGACTGCCCTTGTGTGGCAGTTCGTGGATGACAATGCCCAGGCAAGGCAGGAGTCGTGGGAGAACATTGCCTCTCTAGGCAAGACAATCACTGACAACACCTCTTCCATGGGCAAGATATTTGCAGAGAATACTAGCCGGCTATGTGAGAAGGTATCCCCCCTGCGGTAGGTACTCAGCCGCATCGCCGATGCCAAGGAGTCAGAACATACGGCAACCCAGTTTGAGCAGGCGGCCACACCATCGTCATCAAGCTCAACCCAGACCAGCCCACTCTGCAGGTCGTCACGCACCCTGCGTCGGCCGGACATGCTGCCACCAGGTCCAGGGAGTGCAAAAAATAGTAGTCCAGCCTGATGAAGGCATTAGAGAGTTGTTGGGACATGTGTGGGGGAGTTGTGAGGGGAGGGGGAGGGGGGTGAGGGTGTGTGGGGGAGTTGTGGGTGGAGGGGAGGGGAGGGGGTGAGGGTGTGTGGGGGAGTTGTGGGGGGAGGGGGAGGGTGTTGGGGGAGTTATGGGGGAAGGGGGAGGGAGGTGAGGGTGTGTGGGGGAGTTGTGGGGGAGGGGTGAGGGTGTGGGGGAAGGTTGGGGGTTGGGGGATGAGGGAGGGTGTGTGGGAGTTGTAGGGGAAGGGGGTGGGGGGTGAGGGTGTGTGGGGGAGTTGTGGGGGGAGGGAGTTAGGGTGTGTGGGGGAGTTGTGTGGGGGAAGGGGAGGGGGGGAGGGTGTGTGGGGGCGTTGTGGGGGGAGGGGCAGGTAGAGGGGGGTAAGGGTGGTGGAGGGTTAGTGCACTGTCGTTTTCATTGTTAATTTCAATACACCCGTTGTCTCAAAAGCAAGACCTGAGTGGACATTCATCATTGCGCATGTGTCATTTAATCGTATACAGTGCATAGTGTACATGTACCCCCCACACCCTCTGTCCAACTATCATGTCACCCTCTGCAGCCATGTCTGTCGTGTCAGTAATATTGGGCAATCACTGACTGACCCACAGCACGTCCCTCCTGTGCATCGGCACCGCAATGATGTGCAGCCAATTCTTGTACATCCCCTCCATCATCACCAGGTGGTTGCAGTTCATTGTCAGCGGGCAGGGGCATGTTACGTCGGATACACATGTTGTGCAGCATTACACATGCCATGATCATTTTGGCCACCTTCTCATGCCTGTAGAGGAGTGCCCCACCAGACGGGCTAAGGCAGCAAAACCATGCACTCAACAGGCCAAAGGTCTGCTCAATGACCACACGGGTACAGGTGTGGGATCGATAGTAGTCCTCCTCGTGCCTGTCCTGTGGGTTATTGGGCAGGGGTGAGGCGCCACGTCATCAAGGGATAGCCACTGTCACCTGCATGGGAGGCAAAAAAAAAGGTATATGTCAGTCGATTCATGATGGACAGCTGTACTAGTCACACATGCCGGCAGATTATCGTTGGCCACAGGCACATGTCCCTGGTTGTATGCATGCCATTTGTATGCCCTCAATGTGTCCTGTGCCATGGAATAATGGTGTGGGTTGCATCTTCAAGATGACACACGGTGTGCTCTTCCGTCTTGTTGCTTATGCCTTGTGTATGCATACAGCTCTGTCCCTGTCCATTTAGTGATGTGTAGTGTAGGATTTTCTGATGGGGAGCGTTGGCAGTAGTCTCTGCAATGTTAGGCATTCAGCGCTGATTTTTCCCATGGTAACATGCAGCATTCCTGTGGTTGGTCCGGGATATCGGGCACAACAATGTGGGATGATCTTGCTGGCGTCGCATACCATCTGCACCTTGATGTAGTGGTATTTCTTGCGGTTGCTGTACATCGCCTCTATGGCATGCGTGGCCACCAAATCCACGTGGGTGCAGTCAAGGGCACCTATAGAATTTGGCATGCCTGCCAGTGCATGGAGGCCACCTTTTGTTTCAAGAATCTCCTGGGGAGTCAGTGGTAGGGATCTGTATTCCGTTGTGTGCTTGAGGAGGGCATCCAGCACTTGCTTCAGTATGCGAGAAAATTAGGGTGGTGATATGCCATGCATGTGCCCCACTGTGTGCTGATAGGTGCCTGTGGAAATGAAGTGGAGCACAGACACTCCTTCAGTAGAGGGGGGATGGTGGTGCGTATTTCAATGAGGCTGACAATGTCATTGTGTATCATGTCCACCATGGTGTTGATGGTATCCCGGTCCAGACGGTAGAGGGTGTGGTTTTGCTCTGGGGTTGGGTTGAAAGGACTGGCTCTGATGTTTGGGATTGGGGGCTGCCTGCGTGGTTACGCTGGCTGAGCTGGTGGGGCATGCTGGGCCTGTCTCACCCGCCTTCTCCTGCTGCGGCTCCTCTGTGGTGCATGCTGTTGCTGTTGGTGTTGTTGATGGTGTTGCAATGCATGCAAGTCCTCCAGCTCAAGTATTGATACTACTATTAGATTAATCTTGGTGTGGAAAGGGGTGTAGTGTGTGGGTGTGCTCCTTTTGTACAGGCCCAGACTCCATTGCCTCCACCTGTGCTGATAGTGTGCACCTGTCGCAGTTGGGAACACTGCACATAACATTTTATGGTTGGTCTGCGAAGCCTGTATTTACGGCATGCCGGTATCCACTATTTGCGCCTTCATGATGCCGGTATTTGCTTGTCCGCCTGGCTTGTGAGTTACTCCCTTTAGCGGCATGCCGCTATTGCCGGTATGATGGGATGCGTGCCCGCGCCCATGCTGCTATTAGAGGCACCGTTATTTACGATGCCGCTAATTGCGGGTTGGCAGGTCAGAATAGCCCGGAGCGGTAACCGATGCCGGTAATCCTTTACCGGCATCGTTTTTCTCTTACCTCCAACCTCGGAATTACCTCCTTTGTCTGCTTGCTTTTCTTTGCATCTGTACACGTGTAAAATAACTTGATCTCTTCATCGTTTCTGTAGCATAAGCCTCTTCATCTCGAGCCCGAGATTTCACTTACCTATGATACTTTCTTGATGCCTTATAGATTATATTATATTCACTTTCTTGTCTCTGCATCTCTTCTAGGTATGTTAGTTTTACTTCGCATGACATCACCAAGCTGCTCATTTGCTCCTTTTTCATGTTTCTTCTGGGATTTCATTCCAATGGCCATCATACTGTCTTGTATGCAGTATGGTTTTCTTAATGGGAACCTTGCTTTCAGGATTCTCCTTGGTATCAGTATTTTCACTGGCACTTCACACTCTGGTTCCCAACATATAGGCAATATGGGCGAGATGCTTGAGGGCGTTGGGTACTTGGCTCCTTCTCTACAACCTGATCGTTTGGCCCTTTTCTTCCAGAAGGATTTTATGGCAGAGGCAAGAAAAGTGTTTGAAAAACCATGCTCAGGCATACACAAACAAAAAGATAAGACTCCTGATACAGTCCTTAGTCATCAGAGGAACGTCTTCTAGCCACATGTCCCCTTCCTTCCTTGGGTGGTGGCAGCAGCTACCCTCCATTCAAAGTCTTTGGCATGTTCCTCTCAAGTCTTATCAAAGGAAGACAACATTCTAGAGGGTGTTGGGAAGAAAGTGTTTTGAAGCGCGGCCTTTCAACTTCGTCATGCAAATACTGAAGCTGTCCTGGCGGCAGCCAACCTATAACTGTGGAAGGAGCTCTCAGAGTACTAACAGTTCAATCCCCATGATAACCTGGACATTTTCAAGACAGTTCTAATGGAAGCCAGTGTCCGGGCTCAAGATTTATTAGATGCCACAGCCCATCGTATTGATACTTTGGAGCGTGGCCTTATGGTCGGTGGTGATGTCACTGGGAGCATTTCTCTGCATCTGGAGGCTTGACAGACCATCCTAAAGGATCCTCGGGTCCTGTCAGTACATTTTTCGTGTTTCGCTCTCCCTCTACCGCCAGTTCCCCCTTCACGTCCTCCACTGAAGCTGATAGAATCTCCTCTCTGTTTGTAAATTCTAAAATTATTGGACATAAAAGCAATAGAAGCGGTCCTTCTGGAAAGAGTTTAGATGATCACACCAGCACAGATCCATTTGACTCTGGAAAAGGATGATTGGATCTGCATATTGGATCTTCAGGATGCAGACCTTCACAAACCAATATGGCCCCAGCAATGCACATTTTTAATGGAGAGTGAACATTTCCAGTACCAAGTCCCTCCTTTCAGACTGAGCTCAGCGCCAAGAGTCGTTACCAAGATTGTGGCGGTAATGGCAGATTTTCTCAGGCTTTGCGGAGTCAATGCCTATCCATATTTGGACCACTGGGTCCTCAGACAGCATGCCCCCAAATGCAGTTGCTACTACAGCTTCTGTTCAAGCTGGGGTTATTGGTGAACTGGAGGAAGTCTTCCATGAAGGTCACTCGAGATCTGATTTTCTTAGGTTTCTGCTGGAACACAACAATGGACAGGGTTTTTTCTAATGGAGGACAGAATAAAGGATCTAATTCCAACATGTACCCTGTACCTGAACTCCACCCACATGATAGCATGGTGGTTCCAGAGGCTTCTTAGCTTGATGGCCTCCTGCGTTTTAGCGAGGTTAAAAATGAGGCGAGTCAGGAATTGATTCTAGTGACTCCAGAAATGATACCCGACCTGAAGTGGTGGCCGGACTACTCCAACCCATCAAAAGGGGACCCTTTTTCAGAACCATCCCTACATGTGACTTTGATGTGTTCCTCTCTTCTAGGATGGGGGGCGTGTTGGGTCACCTAGAGGTGTTAGACCCACAGCCCCCTTAGGGTAGGTAACAGAATATCAATTACCTCAAATTGTTAGCCATTTTTCTGGCCGTGAAAGCGTTCCAATCCAGCATCACCAACAAAGTAGTATGTGTCAGAACAGACAACTCTGTCTCAAAGTTTTACATAAAGGAAAAAAGGGGTAACCAAGGCGTTTCCCTACTTGGACTATCATCACAGATCTGTGAATGGGCTGTGCACATCCCTGGCAAGCCAACATAGCTGCCGACTCCCTCAGCCTCCAGTCTACAGCAAACACAAATGGGAATTAAATGATCAAGTTCACTCCCATCTCTTCAGCGAGTGGGAGACCCCCGTCCCCCACCCCCTCCCTCCCGGTTACAGACCTATTTGCAACCCACAAAGGCAAGAAACGACTGCTGTAGGCTTCCAGAGAGGGTCTGGGCACAGGCTCCTGGGGAGATGCTCTGGAAATCTCCCAGGATGGAGTCTCGATGTTAGCCTTCCCACCCCCCCCCCCTTTGAATTATCGCGCTCTACAGAAACTGCAGGAGGCGAGAGACTGCACAGTTTTGTTTATAGCACCTTGTTGGCCAGCCAGGTTCTGGTTTTGGGAACTAAAGACTTTGTCAATCTATCCCATAATCTTCTTCATCAGAACAATCAACAATTGTGGCATCCGTCCCCACAATCACTCATCTTGTTGGCCTGGCTCGTGAGATCAGGTCGCTAGCACAGTTTAGTGTAGCTGATGATAATATGCATATCATACACACAACATGCAAGCCTTCTATGGGCGCACAGTAGCAAACTGCACTGCTTCTGTCACTGGTGTCTTAATAAAATGTTTGACCCTCATAGGCAGTGGATAGTGTCCTTTCCTTTATTTCTGACCTCGCAGTACATATCTGTTGGCTATTGGCACATACCTGTACACCGATTCTTCTTTGTTCAGCCTCACAAATCCTGTAATAAAACTGCAAAATGTGACTTCAACATCGTGTTCAACACACTTTGTCATAAGCCGTTCAAATCTATGGTGAATATGGACCTTCAATTTCTCCTGGAAGGTGGCCTTTTTGGTCGCCATCACTTCAGCAATATGAATTGGCGAATTACAAGCTCTGTCCATTGAAGAACCCTTGTATGCCTTTCCACGAAGATGAAATCTTTCGTACACATGCTTCCTTCAGGAATGCCAAAAAAGGAAAACAGGCCTCTAAGGCTACAATTTCCGTCTCGATAATTTCCTGTATCTCAAAGGCCAACACAGTACAAGGCCTGCCGGCTCCCAAGGGCATTCATGCACATCTAGTATGGGTTAAAGCTGGCTCTGTGGCTTTCCAAAACCACGTCCCCTGGGGGAAAATCAGCAAAGCGGCCACTTGGCCTTTTGTAAACATTACTGTCTTGACCTGAGTCCTAGTGCTGACACTCCGCTCTGTCAGGAGGTCCTCAGAAACCTCTTCATGTAGTGGAGTTGTATCCATCCACCCATTATCTATTCATCAGTGCTTCGGAATGTCCCACATGTATGGAGGAAAGGGGACGGGACGTAGGAGTAAGAAAGTTGTTTTTTTTTAAAACGATTTTTATTGATTTTATTTCAACAAACAACACCAACCAAACTTACAGTGCATGCAGTAACATTTCGAATACACATCGCTTTATCCGTGTCCACTGTTTCACCCATTCCCTCCCACCCTTCCGAGCCTACTCTCTTTCATGTTCTATTTCTTCATCTTTCAGTAGGGATTCCTTTTCAATGGTTTCTGTTGGATCCCAGTCACTTGAACCGTCTTGCGTGGGCCCAAATAATTCAGCTATAAGTTGTTTCCAAACTATCAAGGTTTCAGCCCCCCACCCCCAACATTGCTTGCTTCCTGCCATACAGTAGTTTCAGCCTCAGCCCATTTCTGTAGGTCTTTCCACCATACTTCTATTCTTGGTCTATGGCATGCCTTCCACCCCATAGCGATTCATCTCTTTGCAAGTACGTACGCCAGGTCTTTCAGTTTACTCACATGCTTAAGTTAACGTGGTCTAGGAAACCCACACTGTATCCACCACTATTTTAATCCCTTTTTCTTCCATCCTATGTGCTATTTCTCCCCAAAATCTCTCTATTACTGGGCATGACCAGAACATGTGTACCATTCCAGCGTTTTCTTCGTCACATTTGGGGCATGATTGTCGTCCTGTGCTTTTAAATTTGGCTATCCTTTGGGGAGTCATATATGCCGTATGAGTTATATATAATTGTATCTGTTGTAGTCTTGCGTTTCTTGACACTTTTTTTGTGGTATCCTTGGGCTCGTTCCCACATCCCATCACTCATTGGGGCACCCACTTCCTCTTCCCAATCCTGTTTCAGTTGTACCACTTCCTTCCCAACTTTGGACATCATCAGCTCATATATTCTAGCTATCTCATGTCCCCCCTCTGCTATGTCATATACAGTATCTATGGTGGTGTCCGGTTCATCTTCTAGTACTACTTCGGACCACGTCACTTTGATTCGCCGCACAACCCTATGGTATGTGATATACTTTCACATATGTAGCCCGGTTTTCTCCATCAACCCCTCAAAGTCCTTTATGCACCCCTCTTGCCACATGTCGCCCATTGTTGCTACCCCCACTGGTTCCCAATGCTTCCTGATCATCATTCTTAGTTGCTTTTCTTTTCCCACCAGTGCGACTAATGGAACTTGCGGGGAACACAGGGATGGATTCTCCATTATCTGACAGGCTCTACGCCATATCTCCCACCCGAGTATCATCATCTTTGGGCGGCCTTCCATTTCAGATCTAGGCAACCACATCATTTCTTTTAGGAAGAATGGGGCACAGTCCAATTGGAAAAGCCTGGATTCCGAGGTTGGTTCTTCAGAAAGCCATTTAGCCACATATTGCAGTCGACTTGCTATGTAATAAATATCATAGTTTGGCAGTTTTATACCCCCTTTCTCGTGTGGGTTTTGCAGTTTCCAAAGGTCCACTCCGTTCCTCGTCCCGTGCCAGAGGAATTCCCTACATATGCTGTTTAACCTGGCAAAGGACTGCCTGGATATCAGGTATGGGAAGTTCCCAAAATAATGTAACAGTCTTGGCAGGACCACCATTTTAAGCATTGCCCCTCTTCCCATCATCGCCAAGGGGAGCTTCACCCAAAACTTCATATTATTTTCAATATTCTTGATGGCTTTCTCTGTGTTATATTGATGCTCTGCTTCCACCGTATGGTATATCTTGGTATATGTTTATCCCAAGATATCAAAACGTGCTGACCTCCCATGGTATCTGCAAAACTGGTAACTGTTCTAATGTGATCCCTTCATATCTGCCCAGTGGGAATATACAGGATTTTTTGGGGTTCACAGCTATGCCTGAAAGCTTTGCAAATCTCTCCATCACTTCCAGAACATCTGGAGGTTTTCTTCCGCGTAGCGGAAATACAGCAACATATCGTTCAGCGTATAAGGAAATTAGATGCGGCTCCCCTTTTATGGTAATGCCTATTATGTCATATTGTTGTCTCAAGTAAATCGCCAGGGGCTCTAGGGCTAAAATATACAGCATGGGGGACTACGGACATCCGGACCTAGTGCCTCTGCTGAGTTGCCACCTCTCTGATATTACTGCCCCTGTTTTGACCCTGGTCAAAGGTGCGCCATATAATAGTTCAGCCCATCTGAGATACCCCGGTCCTATTCCGTAGTTGGTCAGGGCCGCAATTAGCCATGGCCATTTCACCGAGTCAAAGGCTTTTATTGCATTGAGCGATACTATTGCCATCTCGCCTGCATCCCTGTTTGCGTGTTCAATGACTCGGAGTCACCTGAGATTGTTCGATATGTTCCTGTTAGGGACATAATCGGTCTGGTCAGGGTGTATCAATTTATCAATGACCCTCCGCATTCTGTTTGCCAAGACCACTGTTAATATTTTACTGTCTTGGTTCGACATTGATAGGGGTCTATATGTGCCACAATCATAGCCAGGCTTATTGGGTTTGGGGAGTGGTATGATAATCGCTTTCCTTATGGACTCTGGTAGTCTTCTAGCTTCATATGCCTCATTTAGCATCTCTAAGAGTGGGGGAAGTACTTCATTTTTGTACATTTTATAAAATTCACTGGGGAGTCCGTCGGCCCCCGGTGTCTTCCTAGTGGGTAACTGTCTCACTACCTCTTCCAATTCTTCTAGAGTTATCGGGGCGTCCAGCTCCTCTCGCTCTTCTGCGCTAATCTTCGGCAGTCCAATATCCTCCAGTGTTTCTCTTATTTCCTTGCTATCACTTTCCTCTACATCTCCGTACAGGAGGCGGTAATAATCTGCGAACTCCTGATTAACTCCTTCTTGGGTGTCTACTATGCGCCCATAATCCTTCACTATCGTTCGAATTGTGGGTCTAGGGATCTCGCTTTTATATAGCAATGCCAGGGCTCTCCCTGGTTTGTCCCCTCCTGCGTGCTGCCTCTCTATGTACTTTTTATAGTTGAGATTGCACAATCTCTCCCAGTACCCTACGCATTTCTGCTGCAACCTGAGTATTACCTCATTATCCTCCTTGGTATTACTTCCCCTTCTTAATGCTATTTCTAGCTCAGTTTCCGCGTTTTGTAGTTTGACTAAGATCCCTCCTTCTAGTCCCTTGGACTTGGCTATAGCTATCCCCCTTACTACCACCTTAAAGGCTTCCCAGAGCATGTCTGCTGTCTCCACACTGCCAGTGTTGATCTCAAAATAGCTTATTATTTCCTCTCTCATCGTCTCCCTAAAAATAGGATCTTTCAGCGCCTCTGCTCTGAGGCGACAGGTTGGTAACCTTGCTCTCGGGGGTCGGTATTGCCATACTAGTATCAGTGACGAGTGGTCTGAAAGGACCCTCGCTTTATATTGTGCCTGCGCTATTTCTGTCATTAGGTCTGGTGTGACAAACACATAGTCCAGCCTGGTGTGTAGGTCTTGAGGGGCTGAATAGTGTGAGTATTGTCTATATTGTGGATGGTAAGACCTCCATACATCCTCAAACCCGAAATCTGTTAGCAGTGACTGCAGTGTCCTAGCAGCTGGGTTGGGTCTCTCTATTTTGTTATCTGATCTGTCTAATTTCGGGTTTAATGCACAGTTAAAGTCTCCTCCCCAGATCACCGTCCCCCCTAAGCTTCTACCAAGTTTGGTATATAGGGTTCTGAAATATGCCGCTGTGTCCTGATTCGGGGCATATGTGTTTATAATACATATTTCCTTGTTTTCCACCAGCCCTTTTACTATCACCATCCTCCCGTCTGCCTCAACTGTGGATTGTAATAGCTGAAACGGGACATGCAGTGCCACCCAGGTAATCACCGCGCTAGCATAGGCCGAATACGCTGCGCCCACAACGGTCCCCCTCCACTTCTTCTGGACTACCTCCATCTTTTCTTGTGTGAGGTGTGTCTCTTGTATCAAGGCTATGTCTATTTTCTGCCTACGTAGATACATCATAATATTATTCCTTTTTAAATAGCTATTGAGTCCTCTAACATTCCAAGTGACTACTTTAAGGTCTCCCATGACATAATAGGTTCCAGCTCCTCCCTCCAAAAGTACAGTCCATGTCTAGGTTCCTCCACCCTTACATGTAGGTTTGTTCTCCAATACAAACTCCTCCCATAAAAACTCCCCTTAACTATAAACACTTCAACTTCCCCAACACTCTCACCACCCCTTTCTCCCTACCCCAACTAACCCTCCAACCCCTTCCTACCCCTACCCCTACTTAACTGTTGCCCAGCTCCATCCCTGGATCTCAGGCAACTCTGCATCTAGCCCTTTTCCAGCAATTGCCGTACTCCTGGCTCAGCAGGGTGATATCGCCTTAATGGCAATCCTACTACTCTACTTCCCGGGGGTCGGCTGACTCCATTTTGTGACTCCTGTTTTGTCAATCCAGTTAAGCGCGCTAAGCCCTACCTATGTGGCTGTTGTGATTTATATTCTAGTCCGATATGTTCAAATGTCACATGGTACCAATCCCAGCTACTATATTTCCTAGCCACGTTATGTCAATTAGTTCTGCAGTATCTGCCCCTGGTCCCCTCCTCCCGCCTTTTATCATACATGTCTTTTCATTCACTTATCGTGTTCCTCTCGACCTTGTTTTTCATCTCGTTCCGGACAGCTGTGTGCGTCCAACCATGCCACCACATCCTCCGGAGTATCGAAGAAGTGCTATTTGCCTTTATGTAGGACTTTAAGCTTTGCGGGATACAGAAGTATATATTTGAATCCGGCTGTTCGCAGTCTCCTCTTGACCGCGACATAGTTATAGCGCTGTCTCTGCACCAGCATGGTATACTCCGGGTATGCTGTAATGGTCACGGATGCCCATTTTATCGTCCCTCCTTTCCGGAAGAATTCCAAGATCTTCTCTCGGTCCTTATAGTTCAGGATCTTCGCTATGATTGCTCGAGGGGGGCTCCAGGTTGCGGTTTCCTCATCAGGGCCCTCTGCGCGCATTCAATTGCAAACCCCTGGGAGAGCTTGCTAGCCCCTATTTCCTGTATAATCATATTCTCCACATAGTCCGTGGGGTCTTGGCCTTCTTCCCCCTCCGGCAGGCCGACCACACGTATGTTTTTGCGTCTCGCTCTTCCTTCGGCCTCCGCCGCGCGGTTCTCCGGTTTGGCCACCTGTTTTTTCAGTATGTGGACTTCTTTGGCATTAAGTGTGCTACTGTCCGTATTGGTTTTCACTGTGCTCTCTTGGCCATTCGTTCTTTCCGCAAGCGCTCTCACATCTTGTCTCAGCAGATTGATCTCTATCCCCACTGAATCTATTTTCGTTTCCAATACAGTCCTCAGGTCTGCCATCGCTATTCCTCACAAGGTTTTCTATTCCGTAATAGCCATTAGGATCAAGTGGTCCTTTCGCGGTGTAGCCGCTCCTGCAGGTGCGGCAGCCTCACCTTGAGCTGGGGTTGTGGGCGGCTGTTGCGCCTTGGCAAAAATGTCCATTGTGAGTTGCTTACCCTTGGTTTTACCTCCCTTGGCAGACATTATTCACCCTATGTTACTTCAGGGTCCGTTCTCCCAGGAGGTTCGCCGGTATCACTTCCCGCAGGCTTTCTTAAATTGTTATAGGTATCCGTGCCCCTTGTTGCTGGCTTCCCCCAGGCAATGTCCTTGCACTCGATCTCAATCTGCGCTTCCTCCTTGCTGCAGTAATACTTGGCATCCCATGCCGCGTCATGGCCTGTGCTTCAGCTTGTCCACCCCACCACTCTTCGCAATGCCTATTGTTTGTGGCACTCCTTTGTCTCTGTATCCCTTTCTGCTACCTTTGCACCTTTGTGCCTGGTCTTCTCTGTATGTGCCTTCAACCTGGGGGGAGCTTGGTCCAGGTGCTTCCGCACACTTCGGGGGATACCTGTGCCCAATGGTCCTCTGGGGGTGGGGGGGTCAAAATAATCCAATTTTGTTCCAGCGCTTTGTGTGTGGCCTCAGACCTCTGTCAGCTGGACCCTTCAGCGTTTATTGTCTGCAGACCCTTACTTCTGCACCTTAGCGTGGTGCTGCGCGCACCATGGCATTTAGGCTATGCCTGTCCGTTTTGGGCAGCGTATGGTAATCATATAATTGACCTGTATCTCCCCTCTCATCCGGTCCGTATAGTTCTCATTGTTGCCTGAGCCTTCTCCCCCATTCCATCTTCTTCTCTATTCCACTGTCTTGTCCGCTCTCTCCCTCTTACAGCTCTTGCTTCTTCCTGAGCCTTGTTTCCTTGAGGACAATCATCCTAATGCCATCCAAAGTGCTACTCCTGTCCTTCAGTATTGGGCCGTGTATCATGTATCTGTCATGATTCCTGCCCCTCATGTCCCCAGCCCTCCAAGATGTCAGGCTGGAGCCAGGCCACGATCACCTACATGGCCCTCAAGGGCCTCTCCATCCCTCCAAAGACCCACTTGGAGTCAGACTTGGCGCTTGTGGCACCAGACTCACTCACTCCCATAGGATAACATTGGGGATTGGACTTGTAGTGCATTGATGGGGACAAGATGGATGCCCTCACATATTTCGGTTCCCAGAACTGTATGTGCGGTCTAGTCTTTTGGGTGTGGTTCAGCCCAGAGGCACCTGGGATACCCAGAGACTATGTAAGCCACACCCAGGCTGAGAAACATGCTTTGCGTTTTCTGCAGCTGCAGCGTGACACTCACCGTGTTCGGATCGGTCTCCAGCAGGCCTGCATCTTTCTTCTGCGCTCAGCTCCTGCAAGAACACCGTTAGGAACAGCCTTACCTTGCGGCACTTCTGCCCATCAGTCATCGCTCCTTCTGTTCTGCGGGCATCTTCGGCGGTGTCATTCCCATCCCAGCACGCCGCTTCCTAAGGAAAAGGGAAAAGAACAGAAAAAAGGCATTAGTAAGCATTCAGCAAATCTTCACTTATTTTTAAATACTGTATGAGCTTCAAACGCTTACCTGAATCCCAGCCGCTCTGGGGGAACTCTGTCTCCGGAACTTCTCATCCATCTGCAAGAGGGAAAAGACACTCCAGGTTAGCGTGGAAACATCTAGAGGCGCCGCATACCGCGCTTACCCATTGCATTTGTTCTTCATAACCGGCATCCACGCTGAAAACGTTGCGGCACCTAAAAGACACAGAAAAAGAACTCAGTTCAATGCAAATACGAAAGGGGTGGATCGCGCATCGCGCTCTCTCTCTCACCTTCAGCGCTACTCATCTCAGCAGCACGCCGCCATCCCCGGACGCCGGCCATCATCTAAGGAAGGAAAGGAACGAAGTTAGAGAACTGTTCAAAAGACTCATTATGCTTACCTGTCGGACTCTTGCCAGTGAAGTAACTAGGCAGCAACGAGCCCGCATCAATCAATGCGCCCCTGCGCTGAAGGCAGGACGGAGAGCACGCTATCCAAGAAAACAAGGTGAGCTGTTGATCAAAGGGAAGGGTTGGACCCCGGGGCAGAAGGGGTTCAAGCACACAGAGACCATAGGGAGTTAGACTCTACCAATACTGTGTTTCAGGCCCAGTCTCCAGTCGAATAGCCTCCAGGGAACGGTTTGAGGTCATAAGAGGTCAGAACTGTCATGACCGCAGCCTCCAAGGAGTCAGGTTTAGCCCAACTGCCTCGGACAACTTCATTTCCAGGCACCCATCGGCTCCCATAGGGGTCTTATGGACCTTGTCCTGGCGCCAGTGGCGCCAGGCTCATAAGGGGACCCAGTCCCGGCACAGGACGTGCCGGGCTCATGATGTAAGGAATGGTGCTTGGGTGGACCTACCTGCTGCAGACCATGCTGCTCACTCACCTGCAGGATGAAATCCTCATCCATCCATGGCTGGAACTACTTTACCTTCTGGGTGTGGCCAGCACCACTCCCTGGGACTGGATACTGGAACTATTCTGGAAGCTGGGACTTCTTACTTGGGCGAGGCTGCTGTGGAAGGAGACACCTAAGCACTCCAGTAAGCTATTTAAACCACGCCCGATCAGAGCAACGTGCTTCGCGTTATTCTGCAATAGCAGCAGGACGCTCACCGTGTCAGCTCCAGAGAATCTTCAACTTCTGCATCTGGGGAAGAGAAATCCGCAATCTTACCTTCCGAAATACCATCTTCGTCTTCAGCAGCATCTGAGAAGGGAAAAGAACACCAGGTTAGCACGAGATAAAAACCAGCGCAGCACTTACCCAGTCCATCGGGGCATCTCAAGCCACGGGCTGCAGCTTTCCATTTTTCCGGCACCCTGTGGAAGCAAAGACATTGGTTAGTAAACCTCCGTGAAACTTTCCTTACCTGCGCTGCATTCTTCCCGCTTCCGCAGACGCTGCTACTCGCATCTGCAAAACAAAAGGACATCATTAAGAAATACAAAACTCCATCTATACGCACGTGTTTTGGGCAGCGCTCATCTTTCTCACTCCTCGGTGCATTCCTCGACATCCATTTTTCTACCCAGCTGCTTCTGCGACCTGAAAAAGGAAAAGAGACATTAAGAAGTGCTTTTAACTTCGAATTGACATTTTCTACTTAATTGCCTGCAATACCTTCGCCATTCCATCGCTCTCCGGACCTCCATATTCAAGCAACCGCCGTTCGTGCTGCTAACAACGGCCTAGCTCCAAATCTTCATCCTCTGCAACCAAGAGGCTGGACAATTAACCAGTGAAGTAACTGGCTTCGGCGCCCCTGCACAGACGCAGGATGGAGAGCTCCGCTTTCACCTACATAAGGTGAGCACATTTAGCCTACGAACTACTTGGGAGTACCAGGAAGGGGAGGCAGCTTACCCAGTCAGGCTTATATATCCATATTAACCCCTTGCTCTCATAATTGCAGACACCTCAGCCTTCAGATCAAGATCTCAGTGAGGAAAGGGCCTTTCCAGGGTGGCATTCGAGGCCTGCGCGTGACCCTAGAAGACTCCGAGAACCCCCAGCCCAGACCTGCGCCTCTGAGGGATCCAGGTGAGCGTTACAAGAACAGGCTGAGTGACGTCCCCGTGGATACCAGGTGAGCGTTACAGTATCTAGATCTGCCATTTTGGCTTGTGGGCAATGCTATTTAGCTGTATGCGCACTTATTTCCATTCTCAGCGCCGGGGGCACACACCTGGCTTAGCCCCCCAGCGCGTTCCCAGGCTCCGGCGAGCGTCTGCCAAGTCCCTTGCAGCCGCGTATCAATTGCTTGTTATATGTACGCTCCCCTCGGGTCACGTATCCGGCCCCTGCTCCTTAGTTATATATGCTTGTCCTGTCCAAGCAATGTGCTCGCTCTTAGTTCTTGCTGTGTATTATACCTACTGCTTGTGCGTCTGCGCCTCCTGGGTTTCGTTACATGTAATATAGTGAAGCCGCTGGCCCCGGACTCACCGCTGCCTTGACTGCTGACACCGCCCGCCTCAACGCGCTCTTTGCAAATGCTTGCGGTGCCAGGGAGGGTGCCGTCTTCTGCTTGTCCGAATGCCTCACTGTCTCTGGGGGCGGTTCCGCTACTCACGATGTCGGGCCGGTCTCCGCACGCAACACGTCCGCCCGATGCACTCCACAACGAGCCTCAGTGTGCCCGATCGGCCATCCCACTCAGGCTATCTTGTCCGCTGCATTCCGCGGGCATTCATGCTCCGCTTTTCTCGTCTGCTAGGGGGCCGCCGCTCCTGCGCTGCCACAGCTGTTCGTATGTACACGGCAGCTTGCCGGCTGTCCTCTTTCCTTTCAGCAGCTCGCTCCTCCACTGCTATCATTGCCCTCCGGGGTCCCTTTGTCTCGGGTCGCCGCCATCTTGTTGTTGTTGCCACGGCTTGCGACCTGAGATACAAAGAGTCTTATCTTCTCTACTCTTGGCACGATTTGCGTGCTGATGTTCATTCCATGGTCTCTTCTTCTTCATGCACCTTTGGTGCTATTTTGGGACTTCGATCTAAAGTCGGGCAGCATACGCTTCCACGGATCATCTGTCGGATCACGGAGCCTTCTGGAGCTGCAGCCTACTCCATGGCTGCCAAGCCACGCCCCTGCAGGAGTAAGAAAGTTACTTACTTTAGTGACTAACATACTACTAGTCCATAGTCCCATTTCTGCCATACGCCCATCCACCGTGACCTCTTAAAAAAAATTCCCTTTAGTTGCTGAATTGTCTGCCAAACTTGGTGATCAAAAATGTCCTAAGGGCGACACACTGTGTGGGGCTAGCGTCGTATGTGCGCTGGCTCTGCGTGAAAATAAAAAAAGACAATGTTTTAGATGCTACCAAAAAGTGCTCTGGTCCTGTCCCCAAGGACGGAATATCCCACAAGCATGGAGGAAAGGGAACTATGGATTAGGAGTGTGTTAGTCACTATGGTAGGTAACTTCTTGTATTTTATCTATCATCCTTCTTTGGCTCATCCTCCCCCCACTAATCTTGCCTTGTGGATAAATAAAGCCCACTCTGTATTCGACATATTTTTCCATCTTAATCTATAATTCGCATTAATTATTGAAACATGGGTCTCGCCAGTCTTCACGGCTACATCTGCAGCTATCTCTTTCCCCTGAACTGCTTTTACCTACACCCCCTGTCGCTCAGGGAGCGTGGCCGCTCAGGCAGCATGGCGGCTTTGGATTCTCAATCACTCTTCCTTTTATACATTTTTTTTTATTGTTGCATTAATAGTTTACAAGAAGCCTTATACAACACAATACATATTCTAAAAATATACAGTCCATTCAACACAATACATTATACAAATACAAAAAATTCAACAGCCTACATATAAATAAGAATAAATCCATAGCTCCCCAATGTCAATTCATCTTACATTAAAATCCATCACAGCCCTACAATTCTTATTTAAAATCATTGCGTAGTGAATTCATCTTTTCTAGTTCTATCGTAATATCCTGGAGTAAGAAATTCGAAGCTAAAATTAAGGAAAGGTTTACACCCCACATACAGCGGCTCCAAAAGAGATGCTTAGCCATTTCTAGATCCTTATTAAACTCTTCCTTTTTACTCTCCCTTTTTCCTTCAGAACTGCCTTTGTTTCCATCGTTTAAATACCAATTTTCTACTTTCACTGGGCCTTCTTCTCTGGCCTCTCTTCTTATTTATCATCCTGCGTGCGCAAAAACTCATTGTATGTTGATCGTGATGCTCTCCATACCTCTCTTTTTTAAAAGTCCTTCTCATCATTCTTGGCAACTTTAATCTTCACTTTTGCTCTTCTCATTCTGCTCTTATTTTCACTTCTAGTTTTGTTTCTTATTCTCTTTCCTCCATTCCTACTCCATCCTCCTTGATGTCTGGGTCTTCTCTTGAACTACTTTTTTCTTCCTCTCTTCCTGTTATTACTTCTGTTTCTGCTCTTCCTTCGGACCACCATCTTCATTTTCTTTCTATTATCCCTGTGTCCTCACCTTCCTGCCTATCTCTCCCAGCTCCCACCTTCTATCATTACGATCGCTGCTCCTTCAATACATCTTCCTTTATCTCCACATGTATCTCTTCTCTGCCTTTGCTCCGTCTTCACAGCCATCTCGGCTGCGGATGCTGCTTCTTTTCTCTTCTTTAACTGACACCCTTGACTCTGTATCCTTCCTCTCCTTTCACACCTACTCGCAAACCCCGCCCTCCAACCATGGTCAGTGTTAAAAAGAATCATCTGCAGTACCCTTAGGGAATACTACAGACAATTAAGACTACAAGTGATAGTACAATTTCACCTTTGGTACAAGCCTGTACTACACTGTAAAGTGGTAGCGATGGCTGAGCAGCCAGACTTATCTCAAGAGCAAATGAGCAGTAGTAGGGATTACACAAAGGACTACAATTACTGTGACTCAAGCAAACACTGACTCAAGGTTTCTGATTAAAAAATATAAGTACATTTATTTTTAAAACCATCTGTTCACAAAACACTTCACTTCTATTAGATAAAACCACACTCTAAATATACTATGCACAACCAATTCCTTGTTTAGGTCAATTCAAGGTAAGTACATTAGGATTTTACAGACCGATGTTTCGAAACAAAGACGTTAACGTGGGTTAATACACAATCACTTTTTGACAGTAATGACAGTTCGGTCTTACGAAAGAAAAGCGTACCCGCGGGAAGAAATGTAACTGTAGTCATACACACTTAGCACATAGAATAAAACAAGGGAATAATGGATAAAAGTCATAGGCAATACTTTTGTCAACGCAATAGTATCAGAGGACGTGTTCTACGAGGCAGATAAAAGTCAATAGGCCTGCGCCAGTGTCAAATGGAGCAGGGGCTCTGTTGGCGAGGATCACACAGTGAGAACAGCTCAAGATTAACATTCCCAGGAGTACTGGATATTGTCAAAGGGAAGCAAAAGTTATAAGAGGGAAGGAAGAAAGGACAAGCCTTCGGGAAAGGAAAAGGGTTCACTCCGATTCCTCAAGGTCGGACAGAGAACGACTAAATGATTCGGATGAAGAAAGCTGGTGCTACAGTAGTTCCTGCAGGCTCCCGGTCCCTGAAGCTTCAGTCATGGGGACAAGAAGGAGGACGTCTGGAGTGATCTGCACTACCCAGGGATGAGGCCAGCAGCAGCAAAGCAACGATGAATGAAAGGTGCACTCCTTAAAAACCAGAGAGGGCTCTTCTGATGGCTATCTGGACCACTACAGCTCAGCGCAGTGATTTCGACCCAGAAGAGGATTCTCTGGCTGTAGAAGGTGAGCTGGTTGATCCCACCAAGCTCCATGGAAGAAGACTCCGGACTGGATTTTCTCTGGTGTTGAAGGGTAGATAGCTCAGGACTGCAGCAGGGCTTCACTAGGATCCAGGAGTTGCAGCAGCCGTCTTCTTCTCCACTTCTCTTTGGTTCTTGTAGTTCCAGTGGCGACTGTGACTTCCAACCCAAGAGTCCTGCCGTTTATGCCAAACTTACCCATTCACACAGCCTGGCTGTCAATCACACAGCAGGGGGGGGTTGTCCAGCCCGGACACCCACCCCAGCCAATGGACACAAAGTGTGACTTGGGTCTCCAAGGAGACCCTGTGCAGGGGGTTACTAAACCCCTCCCCCACATTCAGCCCACCTAGACACCCAGACGCCAAAGGAGGGCTTCTTCGCAGAAGCCCGCCAAAGGACATAGAACAAGGAAACCAAACCTGGTTTGGCGCGAAAAGCAAACAACAAGAAAGACCTTTCCAACACGAAATGGCGACAAACCACACTACGACCCAAAATAAAAATGATATGGGGTAGCAGGTTTTATGTTCACTGTCACCACAGTCAGAACACTAACACGGGAATCCATGTAAAAATTATAGTTACCACTGCCACCAGCCATGTCGAGTCGGGAAGGGAGACACAAAGTGCCCCTTGAGGTACAGAAGGGCAGGGGAAAGATATTCCCCTCCAGTATTCCATTGTAAGATGGTTGGTACTGGATCTGTATTTACAAGGACTAGTAAAGTCATTGGTGACTTTGCATGTTTCTGGGGGACAGTAGTCATCCCTAGAAATGGAGTTCACAAGGGAAGCCTAAACGACATCCCTGTGTCACTGCACTAAAGGTGCTGTGTAACTCGCTGATTCTCGTGCTGTGGGGGGGCTGGGGAGGGCCCGGGTCCATGCACCCCGCTTGGGGCCTCCACTCTCCCCCAGCCTCCCCGCTCTCTCCTCACCGGTTTCTGTTTCCTGCCGCGGGGGATGAGCCACTCTCGTTGTGCCTCCGCTCCGTTGTTTCCACAAGTGACGGGTCGGGTGGGTGCTGCTGTCACTGGGGGGGGACTATAGCGGCAACGCAGTCAATCCACCTTATCTGACAACAACCGCTTCTTTAATGTGCTAAATTGTTTGGCGGTCCGAGCGGAGCGCAGCTCATTTGCGACTCCTCCCCCCGGCGTGCCCCTCCCCCTCCGCTACCCCGGCGGGGTCGACTTGATAGGAGCCGCCCGACAGGAGCAGCAGACGGCAGGAGGGGAGGAGTGTGGACCCCCCGAACTTGAGGCCGGGGGAGAGGAGGTCCCGCACAGGAAGGTGACGCCAGTCGATGGGGAGAGGCGGCTGCGGACGACGGCAGGCGGGGCGGAATGCTTTGATCTTGGTGCGGGGGCCGCCCTGCAGCCACCACAAGCACACACGGAGTAGGTAAGTCGGGTCGGGTGGAGCCCCGGAGCCGGCCCGGCTGCGGAGGTGGAGGAGGGGTGAAGAGAACGGGCGAGGCGGGCCCCCGGTGGGCTCCAACGCATCCAAAGTATATTGAGAAACCCAGTGGGGGGGGTCCCTCAATTGGACTTAAAGAGGGGAAAAAAAAAAGGAGGGAAAGCGCAACCTCTTGCCAAAAATAAAGGGAAGGAAAGTCAAGCAGGTAATCAATGGTCAATATATAAAGCCCGACAAATTTGGCCAAGTCGCTGCATAAAGATCACCAAGGAAGGCAGTCCATGCATCGAGGGTGGGGCGGGAACAGACGCACACGACAGGGGGGAAAAGAGGGGGCTTTCTCTCCCCCCCTTGGGCGGCTCGCTACGATATCAGATAATCCACCCCAATAACATAACAGGCAAGGAGGAACTCCGGAGTTGGGAGGACCCCCACCACCCTCACCCCCCACGCACATAACAACAGCAGGCACAGTGGCCCCCGACCGGGGACAAATAGGAACAAGAAAGGAGACGGGGGAACAAACTGAAGGAAACACTGAAACCTTTTGGGGAAAGGAACGATCAGGAACACCCCAGCGTTTGCAGGCCAAATGACACGAGAAGACAAGTTGAAGCCCGAAAGGTCAGAATTTGCAACCTGGGACTTCTAAGGGGATAGGAAAGAACACATAGCTCTGAGGGAAAAAAACAGCGGACATTTAAGAAGTACCCACTGGTCAGCAGAAGGACCAGAAAAACCCATGGGACGCCCCAGACAGGCATTGAAATATGTCAAGAGCCAAGGGGGAAAAGCAACATCACGCAACAAACACCACAGTCCACAAAACAAGATGCAAATATCCTACAAATGTGGTCGGCGGAAGGAGCGGCACAACACAAAGGAAGATCACAAGAGGACTCCCAAAGAGAGGGCGATGAGCCCACCCATCACCAACATCCTCCAACGAGAGAGGATATGCAGACATGGTTTCAGGACCTGCAAGAAAAGTTCATGTCCACGGTGCAGGAACAATTCACAACGATGAAGAATGACATGAAGCAGACGATGCAGGATATCAAAGAGATATGGCCAAGCTAGAGGAAAGAACGGATATAGTTGAGAGAACAATTCAGCAGGTCAAGGAAGAAGCGCTGTAGGCTAGTGAAACACAAGAACACCTAGTGAGACTTACAATGTGGAAGATCTAGAAAACCGCTCCAGACGGTCCAACATATGCATTAAAAACATGGTGGAATCCGTTCTTGATAAATACCTGAAGCTGGCCGTGAAGAAGGTCTTTAGAGATGTCCTGGGTGCTTAGGAAACGGAGGAAATTGGGATTGACAGAGTTCATAGGGTAGGACCTAAAAGGGCAGGAGCACCGGAAGAAAGACCAAGGGATGTCCCGGCGGCTCTCTCTTCATATCCACAGAAAGAACAGATTCTGAGGAGGGCAAGAGAAATGGAGCACATCAGAATGAAGGGACAAGATATACAGCTCTATCAGGACCTGGCGCTGGTGACCCTACAAAAGAGAAGAGCTATGGCCCCCTTGGTCAAAGCCCTGGTGGCGAAACAAATCCGCTATAAGTGGACCTTCCCATTTGGGCTGTTATTCACCTGGGAAGGAAAGCAGAGAAGGGTTACCACGTGGGAAGAAGGCCTCAGCACGATGGGACTACAAGAAGAGGAAGTGGATTCAGAGGAAGCTAATGCAAGGGGAGACCAATCGAGAAAGCCGAGAGGCTGGGAAACGGTCAGACCAAGAAGAACAAAAGCAGGAAGGGAAGATCATAGGAAACAGCGATGACGGAATAGAGATGTAAAGGACTTGAATGGATAGAAAAATACATGAGGTCAATTCACGGTACCCGTAGAGGGTGAGCGGAGAGATACAGATCAGCAGCATACTACTTGGTGATGGTGGTCCTGGAGGGACCCACCAGCTTGGAATCGAGTAAGAAAGAACGGAAATGTGGGGTTTAGGATTCCCTACAAATTCTACCCCAGAGGGTAAGATGGGCAGGGAGCGACGGGCGTAACGCCCTAGTGACAATAGGAAACCTCGCTCAACTCGGGGGCAAGTTGTTTGGTTTAATGTTTTTGGTTGGGGGGGACAGTTAATGGGGAGGGGCGGGAGGGATAGGGGCAGGAACCATACATTCCGGACAACCAGGGTGACCTGAAAGCTGTGCATGAACACGTAAAAAATGGGAAAGATACGTATACTGAGCTATAACATAAGGGGCATGAACCATCCAACGAAAAGGGTGAAGCTGGAGAAACAGCTTAAAAGGGAGAAGGCAGTTTCCTTCAAGAAACCGATATTAGGACAAGGGACAAGCAGAAAACACGCATCAGAGGGTATAAAATATGGGCACAGGCAACCTCAACAGAGAAAAAAGGGGGGTTGCTGATAGCGATAAGGGAGGGGAGTGGGGCCAACCTGGTGGAGGCATGTACGGGTAAAGAAGGGAGATATGCATTCGCTAATGCGGAGGTTGAAGGATATCGCATTACCTTTGCATCGATATATGCACCAAATCTGGGACAAGACGGCTTCCTCAGAGATGCATTGGGAAAACTTGAAAGCTTCACTAAGGGGGAGGTGATGCTGGGAGGCGATCTCAACATGGCTTGGAATCCATTACTAGACCAAAGCGCAGGCAATGCCCAGGGCCAGGGTGCACCATCTAAATGCCTCAGACAACAGATGGACCTCATGGCCCTTAATGATGTGTGGAGGGAACTGAAAGGGGAACAAAGGGGGTATACATACTTCTCGCACGTTCATAATTCTATGTCAAGAATAGATTATTTCTGGGCATCAGTGGGCCTGTTGGGGAAGATTCAAGGGATAGAACTGGGAGCGATAGCGCTTTCAGACCATGCACCGCTCTGGCTTGATCTAACCCTACCGGGTAAAACAAACAATCTGTGGAGGTGGAGATTACCCCTAGACGTAATCCATGATCCGATTACAGGGGAGACCATAAAAGAAATGATAGAAGAATATTTTGCGCAAAACGATACCGGGGAGGTTTCAATGGCCACGATATGGGATGCTTTTTAATCAGTCATGAGAGGGAAGATCATAGCATTAAAAATTACGAAGGAAAAACAAAGATATATGTGGGAAAAGGAACTGGAAAAGTCTATAACAGAGTTGCACGAGAAAATCTTGGCCCACCCTACAAAGGCATTACAAAAAGCGCTGAAACACACACAGGGCCAACTGGAGCTGTTGCGCACAAAAGGAGCAGAAAGGAACTTACTCTACCTCAGGCAGAGATATTACATAAAAGCAAACAAGGCGGACAGACTTCTAGCGAGACAACTCCGCTCAAAGCAGAAAGCTACAATGATTAAGGCCATGCGAAACTCTATAGGGGAATTACAGACGAGCACACAAGAGATGGGGGAGTCATTTAGAGAATACTACCAAAAACTATACACCTCGGGCCACCCAGATGTAGAAGCACAAGACACATATCTAAAAGCCCTCGCCATCCCGTGAATCTCAGAAGAAGATAGACAAACCCTAGAGAATCTAATCAGGGAAGAGGAAGTTAAAAAAGCAATCACAGAACTCCCGGTAAATAAAGCACCTGGCCTAGACGGTTTCACAGCCCCTTTCTATAAAAAATACACAGATCAGATAATCCCAGCTCTCACCAGGCTTCTAAATTCATTCAAAGATAGTGGCAACGTAACTCCCACAATGAATGAGGCGAAGGTCTTAGTCTTCCATAAGGCAGGGAAGGACCCGACACTCCCCGAGGCCTATAGGCCTATTTCCCTGATCAATTTGGATGCAAAAATATATACAAAGATCCTAGCAGCAAGGCTATCCCAGCTCCTCCCAAAGCTAATTCACTTATATCAATCAGGCTTCATCCCGGGAAGACAAACCCACGACAATCTTAGAAGGCTCATCCACTTAGTGGAAAAAATAGGCATAACACACACCCCTGCGCTATTACTCTCAGTGGACGCCGAGAAAGCGTTTAACAGGGTAGAATGGTCAATGCTATTTAAAGTCCTATCCTGCATGGGATTTGGGGAACAATATATAGCCAGGATCAGGGCTAACTATAACACACCCTCTAACAGGGTGGCCATCAATGAAGAAGTCACAGACAAGATAACAATTTCCAGGGGTACGAAACAGGGTTGCCCACTCTCCCCACTTTTGTACGCTATCTGTCTGGAACCCTTTTTAATAAAAATGAGGGAGGCTACCCACATTAAGGGGATCAAAATGGCAGTCACACAGCACAAAGTAATAGCGTACGCAGACAATATGCTGATAACCCTGGAAAACCCGGAGTCAACTGTACTGACTGTGGTTAGGGAATTAGAAGAGTTTGGGACCATATCAGGACTGACAATTAATAGGAAAAAGTCCGAAATTCTATCTGGCGGGGGATAGGGGAAAGATAGAAAGGGAAGCTAGTCTACTGGATCTTAAAATTGGTGGGAAGGGCATAAAATACCTGGGAATAAGAATAACCCAAAAGATAGAGCAGTTATATGGGGAGAATTACCCGCAACTCTTAGCAGACATACGTAAAGACGTAGAAAGATGGAACCCACTTCTGATCTCCTGGTGGGATAGAATACAATCGGTCAAGATGACCATTCTCCCAAAGATTCTGTATTACTTTCAGGCTCTCCCGGTGGGCGTCCCCCATACCTTCTTTAAAAAGTTATATAAAGCTATTTCCTCATTTATATGGAGAGGAAAGACCCCGAGAATCGCTAGGGCTACCCTCACAGCTCCAACCAGGGAGTGGGGGATGGTGCTCCCCCATTTCAAGAAGTATTACCAGGCGGCGCAATTAAAGGGCCTGCTGGAATGGATGGGCGAAGATCCACAGCCGATCTGGGCGAAACAACATCGAGCAGTGGCAAGGACACCTTTGGTGGACCTACTCTGGAAACAGAAACAACATGTACAACCTAATCTAGGCATAAGCGAAATTATGAGGACCACGTTGGAGGCATGGGACTCCTAAACACAGACACGCATAATGGCGCTAGGCCCCTTCACACCCATCTGCCGAAATCCCCAATTCCCACCAGGTATGGAACAATGGGCATGTGAGAAATGGGAAGAGGCGGGCATAACGAAAATAGGGGAAATGTTCATAGACAATGAAATTAGGTCACATGACTCATGCTACTCAACTGCATCTCGCTCCCGATGAGACAAATACAAATATGAGCAAATTAAACATTGGCTGAAATCCCTGGATATTACTAAAGCGGCAACGAGGGACCTCACGCCATTTTAGACCTATGTTATCTCCAACACGGGGGCAAAAAAATGGGTATCGACACTCTATTCATTTATAAACTCACAAGAGGAGGAAATAAAGTGGTTGTACATGATCAGATGGGGCAGAACGCTGGGGGAGGAACCTTCAAAAAACCAATGGGAGGACCTATGGAAATTGATCCCCAAGATGACATGCTCTGCACAGATAAGAGAAATGTGGACCAAAATAGTTGTTCAGTGGCGCTACACTCCAGAAAGACTGCAAACCATGTTTCCCAAAACGTCAAACAAATGCTGGAGAGGATGTGAGGAGGTGGGATCTTGGAGGCAGATATGGTGGGACTGTAAAGGGATAAAACCATTCTAGGAGGAAGTAAAGGGAGAGATGGGAAAGATGTTTCCGAATGTGGCGCTGTTGGCAGATGGGGTGTGGCTATGCTGTATGAGAGACCATACTGCAAATTATAGTTTGTTTATGTTGATGTTTGAGATGGAAATCTAATAAAAATAAGTTTAAAAAAAGAAAAGGTGCTGTGTGACACACAAGTAAAAAGATGATGCCTAGGGAGTTGGTGACACTCCATAGCCCATGAGCACCAAAAGTACAACACACACAACAAATCCACTGTAAGAGTGGGAAAAAGGCTCTCACTCTTACCAGGTGGAAAAAAAACGCAGAAATCTAGCAAAGCTGCTGGGGGACTCACTAGGTAAGGGAAATTAGCCATAAATGAGAATTCTCCCTAACAGTCAACTCCCAAGCTTCCCTCCTTAAGAAGTACTCTTCATCGTGCTGAATGCTGTTGGTGTGAGGCTTACTCCACCTCAGATTCTTCTGTTCTCTCTTCTCTCTACTTTTGATGCAGCCTGCTTTGTAGTGAAACAAGCCTTATTATCCTTTCACCAGCATGGGGTCTGGCATGGATTCACATGCTCATTAATATTCCCTGTCATCAGGCAGGAAATTTTTGGTAAAAGAAAAAACAGTTTCACTTACAAACTGTCTTTCTCCTATAAACCAATCACTGAGCTCTGGGCCATACTGACCCCAGCCAATGACTGCCCTCTCCCTAAGCCCCTGCTCTGGCAGCCATCTTCAGATGTTTACTGCACGTTCAAGTGTTGAGAGTCCTCGTGTTTTGCTCCGAGTGCTTGTCTAAGTTTTTGTGCCTTTTCTGTTAAACAGTCCCTATTTTTGTCAAATAGAGCCTGGGTGCTCTTCGTTTTTTTCGACCGGCAAACGGGGATCCGTTGCCAGCGTCTTTTAGTGCTCCTCAAGGGCAAGAATCATCAAGTTTTCATCAAAGATTCCAGAAGGCCATCGGGCCTACACCGCATGCCGGACCATGTCGGAGGAAAAGAAGGACGGAGGTTCCCTCTTCAAGCTTTGCTCCGGCTGTGGATTGAGGAATGTGTTTGTGGAGGACAAACACTCCCAGTGCCTATACTGTCTCCACCTAGATCACAAGGAAGCAGATTGTGAGATCTGCCTTGGTTTTACCAAGCACACCATCAAGGATCGGCAGCAGTAGATTGGCAGTGTGGCTCAATGCCAAGACCTGCCCTTGAAGGCCCAGGTGGTCCAGGAGAAGTCATCCTCAACAATCGAACTGATGGCTGCTGCCCTCTTTAAGGCGAAAGGGGCTGTCCCGGTCCAGGAGACCCCAGCGACGCCCAGAGTGGCCCTCCCTCCCAGGCAGTAGGGTTTGGCCAAACTGGTGGAAAAAACACAGAAGACGCCCAAGGCCGACTCCTCAGGACACAAAAAAGGGGGGGGAGTGGAGGCCTCTACTCTGCTCTAGTGCATGGATATTTACTCTTTGGATGAAGAGGACCTGTTGTCCATTCACACAGTCCCCGAGGACATGGAGAACGACGATGATGACAGCGGAAACGACGAGAAGGACGACGGCGGAAAGGCCAAGGGGGACAACGAAGACAATGATGGCGGGAATGCGGACAACAATGAAGATGTGGCAGCTGGGCCCAGCAAGCCTACTCCCCCGCAGAGCCCAGTAAGCCTACTCCCCCGACACCTCCCAGGGACGTATCGCTGGACATCCTTTCGGCTCTTCACACTCTGGTGTCAGAGATACAGAAGAGGATGCCAACGGCACCCCCGGCACCTGTGGCCCCGGGACCTCCACTGCACATATCTCCCCCCTAAGGATACGGACACGGACACAGCGACGATGGACATGAATGACGATGGCAGTGTTTCCCTGCCGCTGAGGGCTTCTCCACCGGACGAAGTCGGATCGTTCCACGCCATGGTCGCCCGCGCGTCTGAGCTCTTCCAGTTGATGCCAGAAGAGACCAAGAAGGAAGGTATCTTTTATCCATGCCGGCAGGCCAAGAGGAAGACCATTCTGGCGTTGCCCCTCTTGTATGACATTTGGGATGAGGGCCTGGCGCTGATGAGGAACCCCGCCTGGGCGAAAAGAGACAGGCAGGAGAAGAAGTACTGGGTGCCGGAGTCTGCACCCAAGTGCCTGCGGTCGCAGCCCTCGCCGGACTCAGTGGTCTCGGTGGCTGCGAGGAAGAAATCTTCAAATCCATCATCCTCTGCCTCTGTTCCTCCAGACAGCGAGGGGAAGAGGTTGGATGCAGTGGGTAGAAAGGTGTTCTACTTGGTGGCGGCAACGGTCAAGATGGCGAATGCGCTTGCGATCCTGGCCAGATACGACAGGGAGCTGTGTTATAAGATGGCCCCGCTGATAGAATTACTTCCTGATGGCAAGCGGGTCGAGGCGCTGGAGATCCACCAGGAGGGCGAAGTGGCATCGGACCATGCCAACACTGTGGCCCTGGATATCACGGACACAGGGTTCCAACAGATGGGGAATGGTGTCTGCCTCCGTATTCATGGCTAGTTGAAAGCCACCAACTTTCGGCAGGAAGTTCAGAAGAAGGTCCTGGACATGCCGTTCAACGGGGACAATCTCTTTGGGAAGGCCATTGGCGAATCGTTGCAAACCATCAAGACCGACATGGAGACGGCCCGTGCCCTGGGCATGCTTCAGCAACATCGCCCTTCCTTTCGTACCTCAGGAGGCAAATCCAGAAGATCGTCAAAGGGTTTTGGCGGGGGAGCATTCTTGTACCGCCAACCCTAGCAGTCAACGACCCAGGAGGCCTAAAGGGGTCGTTGCAAGGTGTTCGGAGGTGGGCGCCGTCGTCTTCCCTCCCAAGGTGGTACGCAGGCCCCAAAGCAGGATTGAACCGGCCACCCGGTAGGGTTTGGGTGGTTGTGCCGAAGTAAGGTGGACAGATAAGTACACACACAGATAGAGAACAAAGAGTAGGCAAGTGTAGCAAGGAAATAAGGTACAACAGAATGGATTCCATCTTGGGGTGTATGCAGATATGGGGAAGAGTGTTCCACGGACCTTAGGAAAAACTCTAGCCTTCTGCACAGTTTGCTATAACAGAGGCCCACGCTGTTTGCTCATGGCTGGGAACAACAGCTGTGGGTGTCTGTAACACAGAAACTGGACAAGGGAAGGGGCAGAGGTTGCCTGCCGGAAACCAACAGACAAGCCCTGTACAAAGGGGTCTACAAACGATACAAGAGAAGACAATAACAGACAAATCCAGGAAAAGGGAAGTCGATGAGCAAACTAGCAGAAGGAAATGAAAGGAAAGCAGTATAACTGAATTGGACAGGGATAAAGAACTGAGGGTTGAAAACAAGGAAGAAAGCAAGGGAGCAGCAGTCAGGAAACAGGGGGGCTGCAATAACTGAAAGTAACTGAAAGTAATAAATGCAGGTAAACTGTTGTGGATTGCAGAGGACTGTAGGGTGCAAGGTAGAGAGCTCAGAGGAGCAGGGCTGTAAGGAAGGGAGCCCAGAGGAAAAGGGCTGTAGGCAGCGGAGTGAAGCAGGCTGCAAGGCAAGGAGCCCAAAGGACAAGGGCTGTAGGCAAGGAGCCCAAAAGACAAGGGCTGAAGGCAGAAGGGTGTAGCAAGCTGCAAGACAGGGGTTCCAGAGGACAAGGGGTGTAAGCAGCGGAGAGATGCAGACTGCAAGGCAGGGAGCCCAAAAGGCTAGGACTGTAGGCAGCAGAGTGTAGAAGGCTGCAAGGCAGGACGCCCAGAGGAGCAGGGCTGAGGCAGGGAGCCCCAAAGGCTAGGGCTTGTAGGCAGCAGGGTGTAGCAGGCTGCAAGGCAGGACGCCCAGAGGAGCAGGGCTGAGGCAGGGAGCCCAAAAGACTAGGGATGTAGGCAGCAGGGTGTAGCAGGCTGCAAGGCTGGACGCCCAGAGGAGCAGGGCTGAGACAGGGAGACCAGAAGGGCCAGGGCGGAAGGTAGAAGGCAGCCGAGCGTGATCGGCTGCAAGGCTGGAGCCCGGAAGGGCCAGGGCGGAAGGTAGAAGGCAGCAGAGCGTGATCGGCTGCAATGCAGAAAGCCCGGCAGGGCACTGGATCAAAAGCAGGAGTAAGCAGGAACAGCATACAAAATTTTGTAGCTCGAAGCAGAAAGGTGCTGGAAGGACTCTTAATGCAAGAGACTGAGCCCCTTCAGGCAGCAGCTTTTATACCGCCCTGCCCAGCACAGAGGCAGGCTAATTGGCCGCACCTGGATCAGCACACCTGAATACAATCTGCCTCCTCCCTTTCTGTTCCTGAGCTGGTGGAAGCAGAGTTGATCCCTAGGGCTTCTGGGGATTGTAGTTCCGATGATGACGAATAGGAATGGCCAGAAATAGATAGTTATGGCAAAGTGCATTGTGGTACTTGTAGTTAGTTGGGAAAAATAAAAAGTCACCGAAGTCTCGCAAATGGGAAATAAGGTCCAAAAAGTGAATAGAGGTTGATCCAAGAGTTTTCTGTAGATAAATGAATAACAATTCGTCCATAATGATCGCCAATGTATGCGCCCATGACGCAGGCATGACAGAGTATCAAGTAGAAAAGAGAAGAGCAGCCCCCCTCCACTAAAAAGATCGGAAGTCAAGAGCGGGAGGGAGGCTAGAGGAACCGAGATAGGAGAAAGAAACAGAAAAGACAGAACACTATTCCCCCCTGCGCCCTTCCTCAGGGTCTGATCGCAATAAGCTGGCTTGTTACATATGGGATGCAGTGGTGTATACCGTGTGCTCGAGACTTGGGGTTAGCAGAGTAAGCAGTTTTCATGTGTGCGGATGTGGGGTCGTTGCAGGTTGGACCCATGTTCTACCACTGGGGTACCAGGCAAGTGCTCATTCTGCGGTTTTCTGCGTTTCCCGGAGATACTGCAGAAATGGGAGCCATTGCTGGTCAATGTGGGTATGTGTCTCCATTAAAAGTGCAGTTAGGCTTGCCATGTCGTAAATTTATTTTTCTTTCCTCAGCCATTCCTCTTTTGTGGGTGGCAAAGAAGCTTTCCATTTAATGGTGACACAGAGACACGAGCTGCCATTAGCAAATCTCTGGGCATGTGGGGGATGAGTAGGTACCGTCCTCAATAAACCCCACTCCAAAAAGCACCAGAATAGGGGAGAACTCTCTATAGATGCCCTCAATATCATGGATCCACCTAGGATCTCCTTCCAGTATTGCTGTATTTGTGTGCAGCCCCACCATTGGTGCCGATATGTGCTTATTTGCCCACACCTTCCCCAGCAGTAGGGGGAGATACCCCCATACATTTTTGCTAACCGTTGTGGGGTCAGGTGCCATTGTGTAAGGATTCTGCAGTTGTGCATTTTGTATTGCATAGCGATGGAAGATTTCTATACTGCTCTGTATATAGCGTCCCAGCCTGCTTGATTGTTATCCCAGCCCAGTTCCGTGTCCCATGGCGTCTTGCTGTTTGATGGTGAAAGATGACCCCTATCCATTAGTGCGCTATACATGCTCGATAAAAGACCCTTAGTGCTTGTGTGCGTATCTAATATTTTTTCAAATGGGGTGATGGGGCGCTGCAGCTGGCCGTTCCATTTACGGTCCGTAAGGACTCCTTTTAGCTGTAAATATGGCAAGGGTTTAATGCTTAGGCCCTGCTGTGCGCTCTCGAGTTCGTCTTTTGTTAGAAAGGATCCATCCCTCCACAATTGTCCCGCTCCGACCAAACCCTGTTCATACTGTGGTTGGAATCGGAGGGGTTCTGAAATGGAGTCCCTTATTGCGGGGGGCCAATATGCAGCTGTTGGCAAAGGCCATGTCATCACTCCGAACATACCTGGGATTCTGTTGTTCCATATCGCTGGCGTTCCGAGGGGCCCATAACAATTCGCCCAGAGTTACTGGGGCAAAGAGACCGTTTTCCAGGGATACCCACTGTTTGCATTTAGATTCTCAAATGTGATCCACTAGAATGCGCAGCTGGGTGGCTGCATAGTACTTGTGGATATCTGGGTATGCAAGGCCGCCCTACTCCTTAGCCAAGATCAGAGTTTTGTAGGCGATGCACGGTTTTCCATTGTCCCAGAGGAAAGCTAGCAGTGTCTTCTTTGCTGTGTTCAAGAAAGTGCTTGGGAGCTGGACTGGAAGGGATTGAAAAAGGAAGAGGAGTTGTGGCAGAATATTCATCTTGATTGCCGTAAACCTGCCCACCCAGGAGAGTTTGAGGTTACTCCATCTGCCGAGGTCCTGCTGGATTGCGGAGCAAAGAGGTGTATAATTAGCTTGGTACAGCGCCTCGAGATTTGTTGTGATGGTGACCCCAAAGTACCTTATGTCGTATTGTGTGACCTGGAGGCCCCAGGACAGTACAGGTGTGACGGGGGGAGCCTCGGGCCCCTTAAGTGGAAGAACTGTTGATTTACTTTTATTTATACGGAACCCTGATTGTGCACCATATTCCTCTATTTCTTGCAGGAGAGCAGGGATTGATTGCTCGGGCTGCGTGACGTATGCTAAAACGTCATCTGCGAACAGAGCGGGTTTGTATTCTGTGCCATATCTGTTAAACCCTTTAATCCTGGTGTTCTGTTTAATATTTTGGGCTAGCGGTTCCATAACCAGAACATAGAGTATTGGGGGGACTCCCTGCCTAGTCCCTCTTGTAAGCTGAAACTGTTTAGAAGCGACTCCATTTACGGCAACTTTAGCTTGGGTATTCTGGTACAACGCCTGGGCTCCCCTGATCCAGTTGGGCCCTAAACATGCTTTGTGCAGTATCTCGGACATGAACCTCCATTCTACTCGGTCGAAAGCTTTTTCAGCATCCACCGAGATCAGCGTGGGCTCTGGCTCTGACGCTGGGATGGATGCAATAAGGTTTAGCGTCTTGCGTACATTGTCTGCACCGTGCCTTTCTGTGACATATCCAACTTGGTCGCTGTGGATCAGCCGGGGAAGAACTTTACCCAGACGCTTGGCTAAAATGCTTGCATACATTCTGGCGTTGACATTCAGTAAAGAAATCGGTCTGTATGATCCACAATCAAGTCTGTTTTTCCCTTCTTTAGGTATTACTATGCTCCTTGCATAGTAAAGCAGGGAGGGGCTTCGCGGCCTCTATTATGTTATTGAAGAGGAGAGCAAGAAACGGCACCAAAGCGCCCTTGAATCGCTTGTAGTAGGCAGGGGTGAACCCATCTGGGATTGGAGCCGAACCCGCCTTAAGGTGCAAGATGGCTTGATCGACCTCTTCTGTGGTTACTGGGCAATTAAGCTGCTGGAGGTCTGCTTCTGGCAGTGAGGAGAATGTGACTTTGGCCATGAATGCAGCATCGCTCCCTGTGGAGGGAGGCATGTCCGAGGTGTATAGCTGCTCATAATACTTGCGAATCAGGCCTTGATTTCTGTTGGGTTGACCAGAATTGAGTCTAGGGGGGACCGGATCTTTAGAACCGCTCTATTGGCTCTCTCCTTTCGGAGCCTGGCTGCTAAGAGTGTATGTGCCTTATCTCCGCTTTCAAAGTAGCTTTGTTTGATGAATCTCAAGCTGGTTAAGGCTTTCCCTTCCCATATTTCTTTTAGTTCCTGTCTGAGGGCTTGATTTCTACTCTGTCGTTTGTTGGGTCTCCTTGGTCTCTTGCAAGGGCTTTTTCTTTTTCTTCTATCGCTCGTTTGACCTGGGTTTCTCTTAAGAGCTTTAGTCTTTTAACCGAGGAACCCTGGGCTATGATTAGACCCCTTATTGTGGTTTTGGATGCCTCCCAGACGTGGAGAAGGGAGATTTCCCCATTATTGTTTCTCGTGAAGAAGTTACGTATTTCTTCATCTAAGTTTTCTCTGAAGAGCCTATCCTTAAATAGCGTGTCGTTGCACGTCCATCGCTTGTCAATCAATACGTTACGCCCTAAGTCAATGTTGACTGTGACCATCTCATGATCTGACCACCCCACCACCTCGATATCAGCCTGTGTAATAAGGTGCTCTAAGTGATCTTCCATGAGTATGTTATCTATGCGAGATTATGTTTGGTGTTTGCAGGGAGTAGAATGTGTAGGCTTTGTCTAGTGGGTGTACTACCCTCCAGGCGTCAATAAGATGCCGGAAAGTATTAGTGGGCGGGGGGAGGGAGTTCGGGGGAGGCCACCCGGCGGTATGATTTCCAGTCTAGTGTTGGGTCAGTTATCTGATTAAAGTATCCCCACAGATCAGGGGTCCACTCTTTCCCCTTCCAAAGTAGCCATGGGTTCTTCACAAAAGGGTATTTGTTGGGTAGACTGCACATAGCGTGACTGTTGTGGATCTGATGGTGCCTTGTACTATGAGTAGCCCCCCCCCTTGAGTCTTTGCGGACACGTGATATTTGGAGTCCGAAAGATGAACGATACAGGATGCCCACTCCCCCTTTCTTTTCGGGCCGCGAGGCCCATACAGAACCCCCCAGGAGCCCCTTTTAAGTCATACTCCTATGTCTGTTTAAATTTAGTTTCCTGGAGAAAAAGAATATCGAGATTTGCTTGTTTGAAAGTGCGTGGTAACATGGACCTTTTTTGCTGAGAGTTTAACCCCTTAACATTGAGGGACCCCATCCTAATTGCATCAACCCCCATCATCATTTGTTTTTATGCCTGCTCCTAGTAGCTGAGTGTTAGGGAGAATTCTCATTTATGGCTAATTTCCCCTACCTAGTGAGTCAGTCAGCAGCTTTGCTGGATTTCTGGGGTTTATTTTTTCCACCTAGTAAGAGTGTGAGCCTTTTTCCCACTCTTACAGTGTATTTATGTGTATGTTGTACTTTTTGTGCTCATGGGCTATGGAGTGTCACCAACTCCACAGGCATCATCTTTTTACTTGTGTGTAACACAGCACCTTTAGTGCAGGGGCACAGGGATGTCTTTTAGACTTCCCTTGTGAACTCATTTCTGGGGATGACTACTGTCCCCCAGAAACATGTAAAGTCACTATTGGCTTTACTAGTCCTTTTAAAAATACAGATCCAGTACAAGCCATCTTACAATGGAGTACTGGAGGGGAATATCTTTCCCCTGTCCTTCTGTAACTCAAGGGGCACTTTGTGTCCCCCTTCCCAACCTGACATTGCTGGTGGCAGTGGTAACTATCATTTTTACATGGATTCCTGTGTTAGTGTTCTGGCTGTGGTGACAGACGTGAACATAAAACCCGCTACCCCATATCATTGTTATCATGGGTCCTAGCGTGGTTTTTCGCCATTTCGTGTTGGAAAGGTCTTTCTTGTTTGTTTTTCGTGCCAAACCAGGTTTTGTTTCCTTGTTCGCCGTCCTTTGGCGGGCTTCTGCGAAGAAGCCCTCCTTTGGCATCTGGGTGTCTAGGTGGGCTGAATGTGAGGGAGGGTTTAGTAACCCCCTGCACAGGGTCTCCTTGGAGACCCAAGTTGCACTGTGTGTCCATTGGCATGAGGTCTGTCCGGGCTGGACAACCCCCCTGCTGTGTGATTGACAGCCAGGCTGTGTGAATGGGGGATTTTGGCATAAAAGGCAGGACTCTTGGGCTGGAAGTCAGAGTCGTCACTGGAACTACAAGAACCGAAGAAGAGTGGAGAAGAAGATGGCTGCTGCAACTCCTGGATCCCGGTAAAGCCCTGCTGCAGTCCTGAGCTATCTACCCTTCAACGACAGAGAAGATCCAGTCCGGAGACTTCTTCCCTTGAGCCTGGTGGGATCAACCAGTTCACCTTCTACAGCCAGACAATCCTCTTCTGGGTCAAAATCACTGCACTGAGCTGTAGTGGTCCGGATAGCCATCAGAAGAGCCCTCTCCTGTTTTTAAGGAGCGCACCTTTTATTCATCGTTGCTTTGCTTCTGCTGGCTTCATCCCTGGGTAGTGCAGATCGCTCCAGACGTCCTTCTTGTCCCCAGAACTGAAGCTTCAGGAACCGTGAGTCTGCAGGAACTACCAGGAACAACTGCCGTAGCACCAGCTTTCTTCAGCTGAATAAGGTACTGTGTCCATTTGGTCGTTCTCTCTGTCCGACCTTGAGGAATCGGAGTGAACCCTTTTCCTTTCCCGAAGGATTGTCCTTCGTTCCTTCCCTCTTATAACTTTTGCTTCCCTTTGACAATATCCAGTACTCCTGGCAATGTTAATCTTGAGCTGTTCTCACTGTGTGATCCTCGACAACAGAGCCCCTGCTCCATTTGACACTGGCGCAGGCCTATTGATTTTTATCTGCCTCGTAGAACACGTCCTCTGATACTATTGCGTTGACAAAAGTATTGCCTATGACTTTTATCCATTATTCCCTTGTTTTATTCTATGTGCTAAGTGTGTTTGACTACGGTTGCATTTCTTCCCGCAGGTACGCTTTTCTTTCGTAAAACCAAACTGTCATTACTGTCAAAAAGTGATCCTGTATTAACCCACGGTAACGTCTTCGTTTTCGAAACACTGGTCTGTCAAATCCTAATGTACTTACCTTGAATCGGCCTGAACTAAAGGAATTGGTTGTGTGTACTATATTTAGAGTGTGGTTTTATATAATAGAAGTGAAGTGTTTTGTGAACAGATGGTTTAAAAATAAATGTACTTATATTTTTTAACCAGAAACCTTGAGTCAGTGTTTGCTTGAGTCATAGTAATTGTAGTCCTTTGTGTAATCCCTAGTACTGCTCATTTGCTCTTGAAATAAGACTGGCTGCTCAGCCGCGCTACCACTTTACTGTGTAGTACAGGCTTGTACCAAATGTGAAATTGTACTATCACTTGTAGTCTTAATTGTATGTAGTGTTCACTAAAGGTACTGCATATGATATTGCCTAACACTGAGTATGCCATATGTGTCTTTGTTGTTTTGGCTTATCCAACCCGCCCAATACGTCGCCAATAGTTGGCGTGTTGAAGTCAGACCTATGTGTTCCCGCCTCCCTACCCCCCAGTGTTGGACAGAAAGATGGAAAGAGAGTGAAAAGAGTGAGAAAAGAAGAGAACAAACTCCCAGTAACTGCGGAGATGCCCCAGGTGTAAACATAGGGCTACACAACGGGTGCCACCCCTTGAACCCCCCAAGCTTCCGCTCTTTCTCAGCTATCAATCATAAGCAAAATCTGAATGTCTACATTTTCTGGGGCCCAACCTGGCTATAGTTTCTTTATATCATCTTGCCGTGTTTCCTTCCTTTTTGTTCATGGTGTGTTCAGTCTTTGGAACTTTTTGCCTCATCGAGATTTGCCTCGTCGAGATTTTCTGCCGCCGTGGGCCTGAGGGTCTTCATGTGGGTTCCGATGAAGATGACACTTCCTCACCTTCGATTGTTTTTATTCCTGATTGCAAATGATTAAGCACCCCATTCTCTTCTTCTCCAGAGGTCACCCTGTATTCCTCGCCTTCGTATCTAAAGACCAGTGCAAATGGGTGATTCCATCTATATCTTACACCTTTCTCTCTCAGCCACACGGTGAGGGGGTGGCATGCTTTTCTCTGGGCCAGGGTGGCGGCTAAAAGATCTTGGAAAATTCGAACCTTCGAGTCATCAAAGTCTATTGAGTCTAGTTCTCTCGCCCTTCAGGGAATGTCTACTTTATGCTTGTAATGGTGGCATCTTGCTAAGATTGATCTAGGACCGCCTGGGGGGGGCGCCTGCCCAATGTACCCTCTCGAATTCCAGTGACAGTGTAATTGGGGAAGGAGAATGGAGGCTATCAGATCTTTCACACTCGTCTCCAGTGATGCAGGCGTCTCGTTGGGAATTTCCTTAAGGCCTTGAATCCTTATATTTGCCCTCCTCTTCCTATTTTCAAGGTCGTCTATTTTTGCTTCCAGGTCACGATTTCTCTGTTCAAATCGACCCTCCGTTCTCATCTCTGTTATATCAGCAGACTGCTGGTAGTTTTCTAGAGCCTCCACTCTGTCCTCTAATTTATCTACTTTGTCTTGGAGCATGCTGACTGTGGCTGTCATGCTGGTTCTGAATGCTCGGATTTTGCCAAATAGGAGACGGATGTCTGCTTTGGTTGATACTTCCTGATCTCCTGGGATTGGGGTGTATTCCTGGGGCGTAGGAGAGGCCATGATTGTATTGTCTCTGCGGAACCTCTGTTGTTTTTGTATAGTTGCGGGGGCGACTTCATCGTGCATGTGGCAGGTGCTCCCTGTGGTATCTCTGGGGTGTGACGGCTGTGTTATCTGTGCGCTGGGTATGCGCTCTTGTTTGCTTCCCTCTTCATGAGATCCCAGACTGGAATTTTCCTGATAGGTCACCATGGCAGCTTCGTGGGGTTGCTACTGTGGGCTTCTCTGTGCACCTCCTGGGGGAGATGAGGTTCGTTTTTCACCCCTGAAGCTGTTAGGTTATGACTGGCTTTTTCTCCAGGATAACCAGTGAGGTTCTGGGAGGCAGTTAGACTACCATTTTTCCTGTGTGCCTGAGGCACTGCAATGCCTGGTATACCGTGTGGGTCACCTGTTGAGTGACACACGTATTGAGTGCTGGCCGGCTGTGTAACTTCTGAATGTGTCTCAGTCCGGAATTCCACCCCCAGCTCTGGTCCGTGGGGGGGAGGGGGCTGGAGACTTGATTCTATGGAGTGCGTGTGGGTTTCGCCCCTTTTCTTTTGGTGTGGGTGAGGGTGCACTAACTGATTTCTACTCTGGCGCACCTTGAGTATCTGATTTCCTGTGGTGGCTTCGCCGTCCCTGAAGCTCAAGGGTGGGGACCCCTGCTGGCAGCAAAGACGCTATGTTTTAGCATGGGGGGTCGCTGGGGTGAAAGGATGGCTGGCGAGTAGAGGGAGTGGAGGGGATAGTCCTTGCCTGCCGAATTATATGATGGCAAAAGGACGGTGTTAGCAAGGAGGCGGCTCCTATGAGTGATAGTAGGTTAGCAGGAGTCTCTGTTGGGCCCAGGCTCAAGGAGGGTCCTCCCTCTCTCTTTACCTTATGCCGCTTCTGTAGGGTACCGGAGTGGACGGGGCAGTTGGGAGACTCTTTGAGCGCTCCTCGTTGCCCCAGAGCTCACTTCAGGACTCTTGTACAGTGCAGCACCTAGCACTCAATCAGTGGCATCCCATGCTCCATTGATATTGGGGGCTGTGGGGCGTGCCTCCTTATACCCCCTTCACCGCTGTCAGTGCGGGGCCAGGGGAGCCTCAGTCCAGACGGGGGCTTTCCCCTCCTTGGTGTGGTGTGATTGCGTGAAGCTCTGGGAGCCGGGAGAGAGGGGAGGTGTGCTGGGCTACTTAAACCGCTGTTTTGCTACCGCCTCGCTAGGTGCTACTGTTATCGCCTCCGTGGGGAGCTCCGCACTGTGGGCGCACACTCTTGTTGGGGCCAGATCCTCCTGGATTGGGCTCGGGGAGCACTCCGTTCTTCACTGCGGGTGCCGCCCGGACTCACGGGAGCGAAGGAAGCAGTTTCTATGGCAAGCGCTGCCCGGGCTTGCAAAAGGGAAAGGAAGCAGCAGTGTTTACAGGGTTCCACTCCAGGGTTGATCAACGTTGTCGGGTGTTGCTGTCAGATTTCTGGCGTGGTCCGTGGCTCAGCGAGCATAATGATTGGGCTGTCTGTGCTCTCTCTCCATGGAGCAGGACGCCCTCTACCGTCTCAAGGCGGACACCGCGCTCCAGCGTCAGAAGCCTCTTTGCACGTCACAGGGGGACCACTGCTGAGTTGGCGTTCGTAGTGAACGTCAGTTTGGTTCTGGACCAAACTTAGGTTAATTGGTCTTGATCCTTTCTCCTTGGCTGGTGGCGAGTTTCAGTGGCGTGCGGGCTGGGCAAGCATTGGAAATTCGCTGTTAGGCAGAGGTTCACGGGGAGCTGGGTCTTTAGGCTTCCTGCCTACGCCCCCTGGTGGTCTCCCTGTGCTAGATTTTTTTTTTATCAGAAAGCAGTATGCATATCCAGATCAATGACGTGGCACAATAAGCCAATGCATTTCGGAATTGTTTCCATCATCAGGGCTATGCGCCACATTTCTTAGATAGTAAACAGTTAAATCACATCAGAACCCCAAACACCTGTGGTCAACAGTATACACCCAGTGATAGCCATATTGTGGAAGTCAGATAATATCAGTACGTACCCATAATGTAGTTCGCATTGGTCTGGAGAAATTCCGTCAAGGAATGAACACAAGAAACATACAGTGAGGGCACATAGGGAGTATGAAAGGAAGGTAGTCTCATTGAGAAAATCAATACATGATGCCACATAGTGGCAGTGTGTTTACCTGATATTTTCTAAAAACTGTGATCTCTGGAAAAATACAAATGATGGCACAGTGTTAACAAAATGTATCTGGGGACCCTTACTTTACTTTAATAATTTGAATAATTTGAAGAACTTGGTTTTTGTCCAATTTTGCGTATCGGAGGCGGCCTCTCTCTCGGCGTGCGCATCAGAGTGCGAGCGTGAGGTGCGGCTTGATACGCCCATAGAGGTCCTTTCCTCTAGTTCCGGCGGAGCGAGGAGGCAGCCGAGCCGGGTGGCTGAGGAACGAAGAGTGAGGAGCGGAGTTTCGGCCGGGTGGCCGATACGGCTTGGCTGAGGGCTGAGGGTCTTGGGTGGCTCCACTGAGGTGCGGCCCTGGTCGCCCGGCGAGCGCTGCGGTGGCGTGGAGCTGCAGCGGTGGAGCGGGGCTGTGGAGCTGCGGGGGACGCAGTTGAGTGGTGGGTGAGTTCCCTGGACGTGCTGGGAAGCAGTGTGGGGGTCGGCCCCACCGGGTTGTGGACTGGACGGGGGCTTGGAGTGTTTGCGGGCCCAGATTGACTTTTGGGGCGGGACCCCGTGGCCGTATTTTGGCTGGTCTGGCTGAGGTCCACCCCGGTCAAGACTGCAGCCTGCTGCCCCCCACGACTTTCTCGACGCCGGTTGTCTGGTGCAGTTGCCTGGAGCCTGGCTGCCCACTGGTGGGGTCTGGTTGTGCTGGGCCTGTCTGCACATAACCTTGGAGACGAATAGGGAGTAGGCAGAATCACTGAACTTAGCCCATTGAGCCCATGAGGCTAATTAGCCCAGTATAGCAATAATCAGTGTAACACACTAATAGTGCTAAGTTAGGTGGATCTACTAGAATAGCTAGCCCTCGGCTATCAATCCAAGCGGACAATACCTGGAGACTGCGGGCTGATGCCTTTGATCCAGAGATAGTATAATAACAGTCTGCTAGTGGGAAGATAAAGTGGGCGTTACCCTGCAAACTGTGAGTTGTCGTAGCGTGTGGTCCTGGCACTCATAGACAGTCCACTCGAGACGTCACTAATGCAATCAGACAAGAATCTTAATTATCCTGTGTACAACCTAAAGAAGACCAAGTCAAGAACAGTTGCTTGGGGTCCTGCCAACAAGAAGGCTGAGATGGACAACCTGATGCCTAAAATAAAAGCAAAAAAAAGCTCTCCGATCAAACAAGGTGTGATTACCTCCTTCTTCCCCCCTCGTGAAATAAATTCAACTACAATTGAAGAAGTTGCATTCGACCAACGGGACAATCCTATATCGAGTATATCTAATTTTGAAGACATTGATAATAACTCACTATTAGACCTATGCTTAAATATCCAGAGAAACATGACACCACAACCGGAAGTAAAATTTAATAATAGCAGCTGTCTATCGACAGGTAAACCTATGGACATAATTTCAGGGTCTTCCATGGTCAGAGATCGACCAGAGAGACTCTCCGCATCTCCTAATTTGGCGTTAGCCTCAATGGAAGATGACCCTGATGAAGTAATAGACCGCATTGACAAATCTAGTACAGGGTTAGCCGAAATAGCGGGGATTCAGGCATCGGTAGCCTCGCTGCAGTTCGCACTTAAGATCTTGCTGAAAATGTCGGGGCGGATCCTAGCCAATATGGACATCCTCATCAGGGGAAATAAGGAGAGAACGATTTTGGTTGAAGATGTGGAGGCTAACCTATCTGAGGCAATCCATGCTACTAGTGAGATGGATAAGCAACAAAATTTGGAGACCAACGAGGAGTCAGACAGACCTGATCCATTTTTTTCCAAAAAACAAAAGCGTTTAGCAAGAAAAATAAACAAGGGCAAAAAAATTAGTGTTACACAACCAACATCGACAGAGATGAAAGAGAGGGGAATGACTACTAAGAAGAGTAGGAAAAGAGCCGTGAGAGCCAAGAAAAGAAAGGCAACTCGCGATGGATACCTGACCAGCTGGCTTCTCCCCGAACAGGGACCGACAGTGGACCATGAAGAAAGTGCAGAGATCGTGGAAGGGACGGAGGCGAGCCATGGCAGTGCAGTAGATACAGCCATGGTAATCAGTCAACCGACGGTACAGGAAGATCTACCCCTTGAAGTAACAG
Organism: Ambystoma mexicanum; assembly: GCF_040938575.1. Lineage (NCBI taxonomy): Eukaryota > Metazoa > Chordata > Amphibia > Caudata > Ambystomatidae > Ambystoma > Ambystoma mexicanum. The sequence goes on along the minus strand of NC_090922.1, from coordinate 1,349,565,881 downwards.
GCACTTTGGTCAACAAGAAAGAGAAGAAAGGCAGTAAAATTTGCCTTATTAAAAATCTATATCAGAGCAAGGTTAATAAATGGCTATCGCGATCAGAGTTTTTGACAAGATTATATTCTGTCCCTCAACTGCGGGTATTAATTTCAGATGACTTCCAATTCATTGAACCACTGAAAGGTCCGAATCCCAATGTCTCAGCCATCCACTGTAAATTTGCAGCCACGGCAGATTTATTAAGAAAGTATAAAGAGGAATTAAAATCAGTAGACGTGGATGTGGATGTTGATTTAAATGAAATTGACCCCAGCTGCCGGGAGGAAGAGGTTGCCGTTGCTGTGGATACAGTACCCTGCCCCAAAATACAGTTGGATAAGAAAATAGAAGCGTCTGATGTCCAACAGGTCTTGAAATGGCTGGCTGACGCCCTTCCTGAGATCTTAAAACAATCATGAGATCTATCGGTTGTATCTTGGAACTGTCAGGGTTTTATGCATTTACTTACACCAGAGGGCTCTGTGAAAATGTTTGATAAATCTAGCTGTTTCTGCCTGCAAGAGACTTGGACATTGGACCCTTTGGTATTAGATGGGTACACGCTGTTTCATGCTGCTGCTAAAAGAGGTGACAAAGGCCGGCCTTTTGGTGGTCTGGTGATAGGAGTGGCCAATACCTTGGGCTCCAGGCAGATTGGTTCTAACTGCGGAAACAACTTACTCGCAGTTGATGTGATGCTTGAGGGCATAGATTCTATGTTTTCTTTTTTGTTGGTAAATCTCTACAATCCGCCTGGAACTATACTAAGCGAACACTTACAAGACTCATTACAGGATGTGTTGGCAAATTGGTCACCTATAGCTACTAATTTGGGAGTAATGGTTGTGGGCGATTTCAATTGTCATATTAGAGGACGGGTGTGCAAAATGCAAAATCCTAAATTGAAAGAGAAGAGCATTATGCTGCATAACAAAATAGATATTGAGGGCAGTACCTGGGAATCCCTGTTTGAATTATGGGACATGATAATGCTTAATGGCAGAACAGCTAGTGATCACCCTGGACAATATACTTGGTCCAACGGTGCTGCTAACAGCACATTGGACTATATATATATATGTCCAGGGCTTCAAGAGCTGATTGACGACCTGATAGTTATGCCCAACGTATGGAGCGATCATGCCGTATTAAAATGTACAATGAGTATTCCTCGAAAGCAGCCCTCAATTAGCAATACGGGTATTGTAAAAGTCAATAAGACAGGAACCATGATTTCCTGGTCAGATAAGAATATAGCACTTGCGGCAGAAACTTTGGGAATAGTAGTGCTTAAAGAGCCGCATAAATTCAATGATATGTCCATCAATTCCATAGAAGACTGGATTAGTGCTTTTTCAGGCAAACATGCTGCAGCCCCTATGGGGTGTATGATAAATAGTGTGGGGAATAAACTACCATTTGACAAAACAATCAGAGACATGAAGCGTAATCTTAGAGCCGAGCTTCGCAGAGTTAAGAAATTAATGGCCCCAGGGGAAGCCTATTATCGGACAATTAGAGTGATTAAAAATAGATATAGATCGGCCATTAAGGAGAAAAAAAGGGCGGACAAGGTTCTTACTTGGCAAAAATTAGTGAAGACTGTATGCGAAAAGAAGACCCGTAATATCTGGTCTCTCTTAAGCGAGGCTCAGGGTACACAGAGGGGGACATTGGTCAATCCTATTGAAGCGAGAGTGTGGGTCACATATCTAGAAAACAGAAACATGGTGGGTGAGGAAACAACAATATTGGGTAGGCCGCCTTGTGAGGCCCCATTTTCTGTAACGTACGAGCTCATCTTGAATAAAATCAAAGAGTTAAAATCATCAAGAGCACCGGGACCCAACGGTTTGGCTAATGTTGTCATGAAAGCATACCCAGAGTTCTGGGCAAGTCTGCTAAACATCCTGTTTCAGAAAATACTAAAGACAGGTAAAATTCCCTGCTCATGGCAGACGGCAATATTAATCCCAGTTTTTAAAAAGGGCGATAGACTCGACCCAGGCAACTATAGGTTGCTTTCCATGCTTGATGCCACTGGAAAGATATTTGCCTCACTTTTGCTTAAGGAGTTACAATCCTGGGCAGAGGGCAGAGGAGTACTGTCCAGATTCCAAAGTGGGTTTAGACAAGGTTACTCCACTGCCCACAACATCATGATTATGGACATTTTGCGAACCAGAGCCTTACGAACTGGATCAGTCCCGCTTTACGCATTATATATAGACTTCACAGCGGCGTTTGACTCCATACCCCGTAGTCGGTTATGGAACAAACTGTATACAATGGGTTGTCCTGATGGCCTAATATACTATTTAAAACTCTTGCATTCAAATAATTCAGTTAAACTGAAATTAGATCAAGATGGCCATACAACTCAAAATGTTATACAAAACAGGGGTGTCAAGCACGGATGCGTAACGGCTCCTTTAATTTACAACCTATATACCTACGACATCCCTGAAGCATTAAATAAGGTGAGAAACTGCCCGCCGAAAATTGGGAAAGCTAGCTGCCCAGTACTAGCATACGCAGATGACTTGGTGATATTTGATCACACCATCAGTGGGATGCGAAGATCTGCGGTTGCACTATGGGAATACGCTGAAGAGAATGGCTTAAGCATTAATCTAGGAAAAACAAAGATTATGAGATACACAAGAAAAAAGGTCTCCCGCGTGCAACTCACAGTAGGGGCAGTGAATATTTCATATGTCCCTCGATACTGTTATTTAGGCATTGACTTAAAAAATACTGGGGATTATTTGGCATGCAAACAAACACGCTGTATTAAAGCTGCACAGTTGTCTGCCTTATTTCATAGATTTACGATCAGCCATAGCGGCTTTACTCTATGGGGTATAAGGCAACTCTATATACAGGTGTTCGATCCGGCGATAATATATGGCCTGGAAGCACTATTAGAGTCTGATCTTAGATGGCTTCAGATATTAGAGGGTAAATTCTGGCGACGTGTGCTTGGTCTACCTCCCTCAATTCCGATGGCCATCCTTAGATTAGAATTGGGTTTAACCTCCCTAAAGGCATTGGTGTTAAAGAAGCGAGCCGCGTTATATCTCAGAATGGTTTGAGATACAAGTAACAACATATTACTAGCGGTACACCAGGAAATAATAAAGGAAGGAACAACCTCTTCAATTGTTGATCAGATGAACAATCTGTTCTCCGAAATAGGCTGGCAACCAGAGATGGTAAATACTCAAATAAAGTAAACAGAGCATTGAGTAAACGTATCGATCTTTGGGATTGGCTGGAGAATTTTGGACATCTTAAGAGTTTGAGCAGCTACCAGTTTGTGCAATATAGACTATTTGAATTTAGGAAACCCCAGAGATACTTGAATATCTGTCCATCTATTAAGCTTAGACGGTTTATATTACTGCTTCGCCTAGAACAACTACCTACCCTTAGCAATACGGGGAGAAAAGACAGCATGGCTGCCGAGGAACGCATCTGCCGATTATGTAAAGTGCATAAGCATTTGGAGACTGCAAAACATTTGCTGACTGAGTGTTCGGAGATGGTTGGCACTTTTACCCCCCTTCTTGGCAGTTATGTGCATGAAACTACATATATTGGGGAAGCTCTGTTTTGGCATTACTGCCTCAACTCCAACAGTCTACGGGCCTCATTCCGAGTATGGCGGTAAGGGATAGCGGCCACCGCTAACGAGAGCGGTGGCGGTAATCCCTTACCGCCATACTCCGAGTTCCCTTAGCGCCATGGTGCTTTTAACACCTGCTTTTAGCAGGCGTTAAATACCATGGCGCTAAGGGACCTTGATGTTAATTACGCCACCGTAATTTACGGTGGCGTAATTGACGCCTTCCCCACTCCCATTATGCCCTATGGGGCAAGAATGGGAATGGGGAAGGGTAAATGGGGATTGGGGAATTACCGCCCCGCCAACCTTGGAATGGGGCGGTAATTCCGCCAACCACCAAGGCGCTGCCGGTCCGGGTACGGCGTCAACCAAGGCGTTAATAGCGCCATTGGTTAGCGCCGTACTCGGAATGAGGCCCTACGTCTCTTAATAGCTCTGTATACTGTTTGGTTGCAAATTGAAACAAGATTGGGTATAACTCTGTAGAGGAATAGGTTTTATGAAATAATTCTCATACAGATGGTATGAAATGTATATATATCTGTGTATAATGTGAATTATTTGTTTTTAACACAGTATTTTGTATTGCAATTCATGTATATTTAAAAATTGTATTTGAAGTATGTTAGATTTTTTTTCATGTTAGTTGTGTTAAATTTGTGTAAAGTTTATAGTTTAAACTATAGCACAATAAATATTAAATTAAATTAAATTAATAATTTGAATAGAGCTTCCGCTGACCTGGAGGCTTAAGGGCACTAACGGACGTCTGCACCACTGGCCTTGTTTGTGCTTTCCATCTCATCGCTATTCTGCGTTTCGCTAGTATATATGCTAAGTCCTTAAACTTACTCACATGTCTAGCCTGTTTGGGCCTCTGGAAGCACTCCAACAGGTAGGCCATGGGGGATCCAACATCCAGCGTTATCCCTACATTTGCCAATGTCTGGGCTACCACCCCCCAAAATCTGCTGATCTCTACACATGCTCAGAACATATGCACCAGGCCAGCATCTGTATCCACGCATTTTGAGAATGACTGTATTTCTTCTTGACTGAATTTGGCTATTTTGTACGTGGTGAGATAGGCTCTATGGGTCACGTATAATTGGATCTGTTGAATTCTTGCATTCTTTGACACTTTTCTATGATACCCCATAGCTTTACTCCACATCTCATCTGACATTGACTCCTTTAAGTATGCTTCCCAGTCATCCCTCATGTGTCCTAAATCCTGCCCCACCATGGTCATCAAAAGCTCATATATGAGACTTCATGTCTTCCTTCTGACACATCATAAAATGTCTCTATAATCTCGTCTGGTTGCAAGGATGTCTCAACCTCTGGCCAATTGCGTCTCAAGCTCCTCAAGAGTTGGGAATGCGTGATGTGTTGTCCCCTGTGTGTCCCTGTGTCTCTTATCAGTTCCATGAAATCCTTGGGCAACACCTCCTTTAGCACATCTCCCACCGGAACTACCCTCATGGGTTCCCAACTCTTCCTCACGTTGAGCCTCATTTCGTCTACCCCTTCCAGTGTAACTAACAGGATCTATGGAGAGTACGGTGTTGTGTTTTTCATCCAATGACAGGCTCTGCGCCACATTATGTGCTCTAGGCGCAGCAGTAGGCACATGCGGGTCATACTAGCACTGGTTAGCCATATGATTTCATTCAAAAAGAACGGGGTACTTTATGCTTGTAGCAACCTTGATTCAGGTGGTTGCTTGACTGACAGCCATTTGGCTGCAAATTGCAGCTGGCTAGCCATAAAATATACCTCGAAATTGGGTTGTTTTATTCCTCCTGTTTTGTATGGGTTCTGGAGCTTCCACAATGCCACTCTGCACCTCTAATTGTACCATATGAAGCTCCTACATATGCTATGTAATTTCCTAAAGATAGTTTTTGGTATCGCAAACAGGATATTTGCAAAGTAATGAAGGAGTCTCAGTAGCGCCACCATCTTCAGTAGTGCTACGTGTCCCATCATAGACTATGGCAACCAAGTCCAGAATGATATACAATTTACAATTTTTCAGACCGCCTTCTCTGTGTTTTGTCTATGTTCTGTCTTAGGGTTGCGGTATATGTATACTCCTAAGTACCTAAACGTATCTATGTCCCACTTAATTGGTAGCACCGGCAGTTTGTGTATGGGCTGCCCTATGTACCCACCAGGTAACTCGATACCATGGTTTCATTAAGTCTCATTGATTTATATAGGTTGGAGTAAAGTTGCCTGTTGCTGTCTTCCCATCCCTTCCCTCTTCCTCATCTATCATTGTGTTTAGGAAGGATTTCCCTCTCTTGGCTCTTAGTGGGTTAGCTAGCACTCTGCCTGACTTATTACCTGATTCATAATATTTCCTGTTTTAGGCGCAGAATCATATACCCAGCCTTTTGGGTTCTTAGTGGGTGTAGCTGTTTTTTTTGCGGCAGCCACCTGCCTATGGGTGGCGTTGGAGGGGCTCAGTTGGTATTCCCCCTCCTGTTCTTTAATCTCTGCCAGGGGTTATTCCTCTGTGTGCCTAATACGCATTAGCACTGCTGCGTTAGATATTATGAAGCTCCTACATACTGCTTTGAGGGCATCCCAGTGATTACCAGTGATAGTGTATTTGGGCTTATTGTGTACCAGATCATCTCTTAGTGTTGGCTTGAGCTTATCTAAGCATGCAGCATCCCTTAAAATCCCTGGTGGCATATGCCACGTTTGCGGCCTGTGTCTGTTTCGAAGGCTTGGGAACGTCCCCAGAGATCTGTCATGCGGGTGGCCAGGACAACGCCATCGATTTTGGATCCAGTTCCTAGGGGTGGACCAGTGCGAAAGGATCACCTGGGTGAGGGGTCTTCAGGGATTGGGATTGGGACACCAGATGGTGAGATGCAGTATCCCCTTCCCTGTAACACCTTTACCCCATCCTAGGATACTTAGGAACTCAACCCCCCACCCCTTTCACAACATGAACACTTTCTCACGGACAGCCCCCTATGAGAGAAAACGGAATAAAACCAGAGCTGTATACCTGATTTGTCCCAATGCAATGGTCAGGCAGGGTCAGGCAATTACTGATCATCACACACATCTGATTTCCATTACACTTCCCCCACACCGATGAAAGGTGGAGCACCAGAGCACACTTGGAACAAGGCAAAGCACAAGAGGAAATAGCAGTTCCAAGATGGCAGTTTAACACGGGGAGGAAGATGGCAGAACTGAAGGGGATCACAAGGAGGGAAGTTTCCTTGACCTTTTCGACAAGGAACCGTTACTTTCATGAAATCTCGAGAATAGAAAGCATAAGACCAGGAAACCAGGCTGAGGTTCCTGCATTGTGTGTTGGAGGTACCCAGGGCTCTCCCACGTCAATAATCAAGGCGGGGAGAATCACCAACTGCAGTGGTACTGTCCTTGGCTGCAACAAGAAAGCAGCATCAGTGAAATCCACACAGCCGGTGAGTTGGGGCGTCCGATACTAGACCGGCTGTATGTGCCAAGGTTGCAAGAGGTTTAAGCTTCAGTGTGCCGCCATATCCCGTGCTGAAAATGTAGGCAAGGGAAGCCAACGGCTTGAATATCCTGACATGTAATTTCTTGAAGACTTTTATTTTGCATAACATTGTTTTCCACACTATTTGTATTTAGAGGTAAGGATTGGCTATAGGTTTATAAGCATAGGCCCTTTTATTTTGACAATATACCACTAGGACTGCATTGTTATTATTTGATGGTCGTAGCTTGCTCCCATCTTTAGATTTAGGATTAGATAGTCATTTTTCAAACCCAATATAGGTTCAATAAACACCCTTGAACTGTGGTCACTTGTGTCTGCCTTACTGTTTATACCATGCCTGGCTCAATGCTTGCCTGTAGGGTAGTCATGTCAAGCCTGAAGATGCAAAGATGTAGTTGATTCTGGATGCTGATTTATGGATCTGTGAGTAATGCGAGTAGGCTATCTCCGTGGGGTGTAGTAGGCACCAGTTGTCTACAAAGTCAAGGTTGGAAATTGCTTGCTGCAGCCTCATAGTGGGCGTGCCAGTGTTGGTGAGTGTAGTTTGGGCTAACTGGTCTTTCTGGCCTTCCAACACTATATTCATATTCCCCAAAATAAGTAAGTCACCTTCGCAGACATTTTTAAGTGATTTGAGGAAACGAAGCATAAACTGCTTGTTGGAAGCATTGTGGGTGTAAAAGGAGGCTATTTTGACCCTTCTGCCCAACATGTCCCCCTGGGCAATCACGTATCTCCCTCTTGGGTCCCTGTTACAGCTCAGGGTTTGGAAGGGTATATCTTTATGGAATATCAGGGCAACTCCTGCTGTTTTGTTTGCAGCTGAGGCTTGGAGTTGTAAGGGGAAATCTCTGTGGCGCAACCTCTGTCGGTTAGATTTTAGTAGGTGGGTTTCCTGAGGGGCTATTACGTGTCGATGTAGCCTCTTTAATTCCCAAAAGAGCTGCTCCCTCTTGATAAGTGTGTTGAGGCCCCTCACATTCAGCGATGCAAAGTTCTCAACCATGATTTGTCTCTAGGCGGCTAATCACGTGTCTGCTATAATCGCTCTATGGAGGAGTAGGGTGAATGTTAAGACAGGAGCGAAATGTATCTGTCTCTATGCTGCTGAGATTTCCCATTTCTGCTTTACCGCTAAGGTTTTTGAAAATGTCTGACGTACAAAAAACAAAAACAAACAAATCTTTTCCCCTGATCGTCACTTTACAGGTGGCACAGGGAAACTTCTGATCTCATACCCACTCTCTCAACCAGATAGTTGCGTGTAGACTAAGAATGGCATACCCTTTCAGTGCCTGAACCTTATGGGGTCCGCAAGGGGCCATGAGGGTCCATCTCGTAGTGTTGAGCTCATGTGAGTAACTTATGCCACCCCTTGTACTCTGACAGCACCAGTTCTTCACAGATCAGGTTTGTAGTGATATAATCTGGATTTTCCATCCTCAGGCTGAGCCCCCATATTTGGTGGGAACTGTGTATGTGATGTCCCGATGTTGCTTTATAGCCCGTTTTCATCCATTGGCTTTACTTGCTTTATTGGCACATACTGTCTGCCAGGAGGTGCTATTTCAATACACCCTGGGACCCTTCTGTTGCTACGCCGCAACAGTAATGGCGGTAGACCCAGCAGGGGTTGAATGTCATGTGGATCTTGCCTTTAAGTCAGAAGTGTAGTCTGAAAGGATACGTCCATTTGTACCTGGTGCCTCTTCTCAGAAGTTCTTCAGTGACTGGTTTCTTTCGTCTTCACTTCATCAGTTTGTCTTGCGTAACAGTCTGGTAAATCTGTACTTTACTATCCAGAAACACAATCTGTTTCTTTTTCCGTATTGCACCAAGGAACGCTGCCTTCATTTAACTCATGCAATTTGGCCACAATGTTGTGTGGGGGCTGATCCCTATCCACTCTCAAAAGGTCTATTCTTTGCACTCTGTCAATTTTGATTTCCTTGTGCGGGCCATTAGGGAGAGTCTCACAAAATAGTTGTTTGATACAGGCCTCAATGTTTTCTCCCTCTGACCCTTCCTTCAGAAAGCATGCGTAGGTTGTCCATCCTGGCCCTGTTTTCAAGGTGCTTGCATTAGTAGCACTTTGGTAGTCTCCCTCAGTCTTGCCATGACTTCGGCCACTCAGGAACCTCAGTTCAACGTGTTCAAGGGACCTTTCAGTGTCATCTACTCTGTCGCCCAGGCTCACTATATTTCTCCTGTTCTCCCCTATAGCCTCCGACATTTCTTTTCTCAGTGCCGCCATTTTGCATTGGAAGGTATCCTTTATATCTTCTTTTATGGACTGCATCGAGCAAAGAAGGAGATCGGAAGTTAGTGGAACCCCGACAGCTCGAAAATCTTCCCTTACATTGGTGCACATTACAAGGTTGCCGGTCCGGAAACAACATTGCCGGTAAGCTTACTGGCACCTATGTTTCCGGACTGGCAAACTGTGAGTCTGCGGGCGGGTGCCGTACCGCCAGCCAGGTCTGACCCTGACAGGCAGAACGGCACCCACCTGCAGACTTTCACTTCTGTGTTCCCCACTCCCATAGAACTCTATGGGAATGGGGATCAACATTTTACTTGCGCCTGATTTACTGGACCGCCGGGGTTGTAATGCCCGATGTTTCCAGCGAGTCAGGCGCTGGTAAATCATTACGGGTCTGGTGACTACCTGCCGCTTTTACCGGCACGGTTACCGCCGGACCCGTAATGAGGGCCATTGTCTTCGCCAATGATGCTTTCAGAGCGTCTTGTCTGTCTTGCGTGGTCAAAAAGGCCTGGATATTGCTATCTTTACCTTTGCACGCAGGTTTCACCATCGCCATGCAGTGTTCGTACCGGGGGCCTAAGGTCTCAGTGGGTCCCCAGCTACCCAGTCCGTGAACCTGTGGTGTCTAGAAGCACACCGCTGGGTGCATGGGCATTGGCAGCCCGAGCCTCCCACCACCGCCACCGGGTTGTGGGTACTCTCTTACCAAGGGCTGTGTGTGCCACTTAAGTTTGTACAGTTTGTTTTCCCCTCAGTTGCTGGTAGGGGTATATTTTTGTTGTATTGATCCCAGACCCCCTTTACTAGGTTACTCTGCCTTAGTGGATATTGCTTTGCTTCTGGCCCCTTTCTGGCCTCGTCCTCATACCAGTGGTTGTCATTTGGGATATGCGACTACAGCAAGTGGAAGTTATAGGTAATGGGGAATAGGAGGGGTATTGTGGGAAAGTGGGAGGATCAAGGGGATATCACGTTCTCCTGAAGTGGTCCCTGCTCTCAATGGGGTCCTCCTTCTCAATGAGATCCTCCAGCTGAGGTCCACCCCCAGGGGGATTATCAGTTAGCGGCCTCACCACCCTGGCTTCATGGAAATGGGCTTCCCCATCTAAAGCAGTGACATTACCTCGTGATTCATCACAGTACCTTGGGACGTTATTAGCAGGGGAGCCACATGACCTTCACCATCTTCTTTTTGTAAGCACTATTGTGTGGACAGCAGTTTCAGGCTGATGCCAACTTTGGACAGGCCATCCTTTGCAACCTTTCTGACACATAGTAAGGTGTGCCCCCTCCGCAGAAAACTATTTCTTTCTGTGAAATCTCCAATGAGTATGGAGAAAAGGGAACGGATGTAAGTGTAAAAAACCATAGTGACTTACTGCTGTACTCCTAATCCATAGTCCCCTTTCCTCCGCACGATCCTCCCTCTGTCCTCCGTAAATGAGTAAGACTGTAGTAGTCTGTGAGAAACTTGAGGCTATTCTCCCAAGAAGACCTCAGGAATCCCTTATTCAGGTGGCTGGGGGAAGGGCTGGTGCACTCAGATCCTAAGCCGGACGGTGGACGAGCAAGGGAGGATCACCTGAGTAGGGGACCCTGGGAGTGAGCTTGGGGAAATAGCCAAGGGGAGGCACTGTAGTGTACCAGGCGAGAAGGTGAGGAGGGTGAAGTCCATGAAGCTTTTGTAGGCTGCTCCAGATCTAACCCCTACCTCCCAATGAATCTCCCTTAGCCAAAGCCAACAAACCATCTGTCTATAGTAAACCCTTTAAGAACCCAAACTCCAGTGCCATGAGAAATTAAACCTCACAGAATTCTTGTCTTTCTGTTACATTCCTGAATAGTCACAGTCATTCTTCTTCACGTTCCTTTTGATTATTCTTTCCCGAAACCCCAGTATACTGTATTGACAACACACTACCATTCCTACAAACCCCCCTGTTCCGGTCACGATAAAAACTCTGATCATTTTCGTCCATTCAACAAACCATACCATTCTCACTTTTCCAAGTTTACCCAAACCCCTAGTACAAGGGCTATAATCTTGTATAACACCTTTTCTTTGTCCTACCCCGTAGGATAGTCAGAAACTCTACTGCCCTCCTTTTCCAACCCGAACACTACCTTACACTGTGAAAGTCAATGGATTAATGCTAAAACTGTTCACCTCACATGTTCCGACACAAGAGTCAGGCAGGGTCAGGCCTTTCGTTTTCCCCACAGGGATAAAAGGTGGAGCAGGAGAGCACAGGACTTGAGGGCTAACTCAGCACGACAGTTCAAGATGATGAGAAAGATGGCGCATTCCGAGAGGGTGACAAGGAGAGAAGCGACCTTGCCCTTTCCGACCAAGGCCTGTGAAACCTCCACAGAAGGAATCTTAAGACAGCAAACAATAGCCAGCGTGTGTTGCAGCAGATGTCAACGGTACACAAGACCCATCTCCGCTGATTACCAAGCCTGGGAGAGACCCTTGTCTCGGAGGTACCAACCTTGACTCCAAAGAGAAAGAAGCCAAGTGGTCCATCACAGCCGTTGAGTCGAGGGGAGAGCTGATAAGAAACCAACATGTGTTGAACGAAAAGTAGCCAACGGCTAATTTGAACTTTGAAAGGTTTAAAGATACTGTTGATGGGAGAGGGGGTAAACCAGCAACGGAGGCGTCCGGCACCATGTGGGTACTCACGCGTGAAACTCTGGCCGATTACCCGATGGTAGAGACTACTGTAACCAGAAGGCCTTGGGAAGAGGGAAAGAGAGGTCAAAGTGGTCATACAGGGGTCTTGTAAAATCCAGTAATATTAGTGTATGGGTTTGTATCCTTAGAAGTGCGCTTTGACCACCAGTTTTATGCATGATGGTGAGCTGCGTCACCCATTCCGCAAGGTCCACCCATAAAGTCCTTGAAAAAATGAAACCCGAATTAAATTGGGTTTAGGTAATTCGCACTCTGTCTTCTTAAAGTTAGATGAACTATTCATCTAGTTCACTGAGGAACTCTACACTTAATACTCATAGTAGCCACCAGCAATCTACCATCAATAATATCTCTGGTGGGGAATTGTTCAGGGCAAGACGAAATTGTAGCAATAACAAGGATTTTGAGCATGAATGTGATTTTTTGGCACAAGGATTCCTCGAGAGGGGTTACAAGCAAGACATCACTAGTAAAGCTTCACAAAAATACACATCTGGAGATCGTTCAACCATGCTCAATACAGTGGCAAAGAAAGCTAAATCAGCAAGACGTTTGGGTATAATCGCCACATTTTCACAGGATGCTTCGGTTCTGTACAAACTTGTGTCCAAACACTGGCATATATTATGTTTGGACATTGATTTGCTTCCTTTTCTGTCAGATAACCCAAGTTTGTCTATACTAAAGCCCAAACCATCAGGAATAAACTGAGCCTGTCATTTTTGGATACAGGCAACCTGAGCAAATCACAGGGGAGCAAGTGCCTTAAATCGGCACAAGGCATAAGTGCAGAACATGCAGCATGTGTAAGCATGCACATGAAGACTGTGCTGAATTTACTGACTCCCCTGGAACGAAAGTCAAAATCAAAGATTTCATTAATTGCAGGGCTACCTTTGTTGTTTATGCACTCATTTGTGTTTGTGGGAAACTCTATGTGGGTACCACAATCAGGCAGCTGCGCATTTTGAAGTGGGAACTTCTGGCCACCCTAAATAGTCATGGTCAGAAAGTGCCACTTGCTGTCCACTGGCAACAGAACCATTAGTTCGCCGACAAGTCAGGCCTCCAATTTATTGGTTTAATGAGAGCCAAGAGGGGAAAAGGGAAAGGAGACATCAAAATGAAACTAAGGCAAATGGAATCCAAATATATTTGCTTCTTACGCTGCATTAAGTTGGTCTGAACACAGACCACCAGATGAACATTTTTCTGTAATTGTAACCTTTGACTCATGAGGGATAACAACGTGTAGAGTGGACTGTTGGGTCGCTCAATCAATATGTTGATGATGTTCACATTCTTTAAATGATCAATATACGATACAACCACAGGTATGCACGCTAATTGTTGCGCACCTCACTTGGTGAGTTGTGCACCTCAGTTGGTACTGTTAGGCCACTCACCTGTATTTGGGATATACATATATATTTTACATTTTTATTTTTTTCATTTTTTCATTATCTCTGTCTTGACAATGCGAATATGCCTTTAAGAACTGTATTTGGCAATTCAGTGCTAGCAACTGCCAATGTTATTTTCCTAACCAGCATATGAAACCACAAACGATAAGAATGTAACTAACCAATCATGGTATGCTTATAGTTAATCACTCTGATAAAATATACCTTAGATGGTACCCATCCTAAGTATACAGAGGGAGTTCCTGAGTTAGTTGATTCATATTTAGCATCTAATTTGACATTCCTATGGAACGTTATATGGGAATGGGCACATCCATTAATGTAACAAGCGATCCATCCGCTCTCAGGCATGGTATGCTAACAGTTAATCTCTCGATTCACTCCGATGCAATATATCATAGATTTTACATATCTTAGTTACACAGATGAATCTCTGACTTTACTTACATCTAGCACCTAATTTGACATTTTATAGAACTTCAATGTGGACAATGGCACATTCACTAAAGTAACAGATTATCCATCCGTTAAGCAACAGATTTGCATGTGCCAACACGTACTTAATAGCTAATTATACATTGAGAATCTTTACCCAGAGAAACAGGAATTCATACCAAATGCCACGTTGTCAAGTGACATCACGCATGCATGGCGTGTGACGTTGCACGCACTAGCATCACTGTCCGCGTGACATCACACGCCCGACTGCACCAGCATAGCAATAAATATGGTGGTATACCGAAAGATCTTTCGTGGTGTGACAGGGATTTAACCCGAGGAATAATATCAAGACTTCTTGAGGTAAGCGACATCAACCGTGTTTTTGATGTAAATTATCATTCCAATAGATGTAGATAACGACACAGGCTTAGTTCAAAAACCTCTTTTTGAAACGCATTGCTTTATCGCACACAGGCCAAGACCATGAAATGCTAATTTGTTTCAGGGAACTTGCCCAAAGGTATCCTCATATCACCACAATATTCGCAACACAACGCGTCTGCCAACGGTAAGTGACACACACGTGATTTTATTTTACAATGGTCACATTGTGCAGAGCGTTTAGATCATTACATTTTTTCATCACTTCCTACAGATAGGCTAGCATTGGGATTTCATACTAATGCCTATGGGGGGGATCACAGCGGGTGATATATAGCTAACTATACATATAAAACACAACTAACCTACAGGGTCAAGGTTTACCACACTCCATATGGTACCAGGCACTGTTATCATTTTTCCACATTCTACCCAATACTGGCTATCATGGCCAACGTAGAGAGCACATAATCCATAGCACACTCATATGGTATCAAGTAATTGAGTGCCTGGGTGCAAGTGAGATGCATTACTCATCTATGGATTTAGAAAACTATGTTAATAAGACTTAATCTATTTAACCATGTTTGTGAAAATGTCTTTGTTTTGTTTTCTTGCTTTTGCATCACCCTCCATTGGTGTAATGATCATAGGTATGTAACCATTGGCTCAATGTATTCAAAATATGTTTAAATCATTTTTCACACATCTATGCTACGTAACAAATATGTGCAAATATGTTCTATGTAACTATTTTATATATTTGTAACCTTTATGGGACACAACAGTGTTATGTTTTGTGAACATGCACTTGTACAACTTGCTGATAATAATTTATGTGCAGTACTATGATTTCTTTGGCAGCCTTGAGGACGATTCGGGACGTAACACGTGTCGGCTGACACTATGAGAATAACTGAGACATTGGAGGGCCCATTTGAGGATATTGAATTGACTTCAGACTAAAAAACTGTTCATCTAACTTTAAGAAGCCAGAGCGTAAACCCAATTTAATTAGTCTTGTAAAATCCTCTGTACCGTCGAAAGTCTTTGACCGACAGATGATTGTGAAAGCTAAGGGGAACGAATCCTGCATGGTGAAATTAGTACATGACCAGTGCGTTGCAAAGGTTAGCAAGAGTGAACCCGGTGGAGGGATTTTAACAAAAAGGGGCAAAGTCTAAAGTCCTGACATACATTGAATTGTTTAGCAAAGGTTGGCAGGCGTGAACCCGGCGGAGGGATGCCGACCAAAAGCGGTGAAGCCTGACGTCCCTATGAACAATGTTTTGACAGGAGTGAACCTGACCGAGGGATGTCTACAGTAAATTGTTTGAAAAGACATTAAGACATGTGAAAGTTAGAACATCCATAGTGAACCCGAAGGAGGGAGGCTGGCGTTTCAATTGTTTAAAAGGACATTGTGATTCGTGAATGCAAGAAAAGTCATTGTGAATCTGAAGGAGGGAGGCTGACATCTGAAAGGGGTCCGAATCCAAAAGAGGGAGATCCAGAGGTGGAAAGTTAAAGTTCATTGAGAAAGGAACTGTTTAGTTGAATACGTCTTGTGAGGGGTCTGCGCCCGGAACAGGGGGACCCAGGGATGAAGCCATCACCCAAACTATATGCGAAATAGAACTTTGTGTTTGTTTATTGAATACATCAGGCCCTCGAAGGCAAGAGACTTTTTATTGAAAAGAGACTTAACCATCAAAGAACCTGATAGCTGGTACGGAACTGTCGGCTTATGCTGGGAAAGCTTAAGGGGTCGATTCATGGAATTAATGTGCGCTGAAAATTCCCGCGCAGAGGTGCCAAAACGTGCGATTCGCAGTAAAAGTGGGAAAATCACAGTGCAAGTGCGAAAATCGCAGGGAAACCAGCGCACATAGATTCATGGAAGTCCGTGCGTGAGAAAAACATTGGATGTGCGCTGAAAATGTGCGCCGCGCACGCCGGCGCACAGGTCATCCAACAGCGTGCGCCACGGCCACTGCAAAATCGCACATAGCGCGGCGCACATCACAAAAGTAGGCGGAACACGGGGCGTAACACTCAGAATGGGGAACAACACTTGAAAATATGGGCGTCACGGGGGAAGTACAGGAGGCAAGTGCGCAGAACACCCACACGCTCGCCTACAACCCATATTCATGGAATCGGATAGGGCAAACCAGCGCACGGTCAAAGACGCGCACAGGGCCAAACAAGTACGCTACAAGAAAGCAGGCGGTAGCGTCCCTGCGTTAGAAAAAAAAATGTGCACCTAAATGTGTGAAAATAAAAAGCACCCATATACAGCCATGATGAATGGTCCATACAGTGGCCCTCTAGGACAAATGAGGTGCAAAGGGGTACCGACAAACACGGACACCCGCTGTGTGAAAAATAGGGTGTGCGTGTGTTCCTGGGTGCGCGGGAAGTTCCACATTCGATTGGCCTGGGTACGTGTACTTTGGGATGCGCGGGAAGTTTCACACACGATTGGCCTGGGTACATGTACTTCGGGGTGCGCGGGAAGTCCCACACGCGATTGGCCTGGGTCCGTGCACTTCAGGGTGCGCGGGAAGTCCCACACGCGATTAGCCTGGGTATGTGTACTACGGGGTGCGCGGGAAGTTCCACACGCGATTAGCCTGGGTACGTGTGTTTCGGGGTGTGCGGGAAGCTCCACACGCGATTGGCCTGGGTACGTGTACTTCGGGGTGTGCGGGAAGTTCCACACGCGATTGGCCTGGGTATGTGTACTTCGGGATGCGCGGGAAGTTCCAGACGCGATTGGCCTGGGTACGTGTACTACGAGGTGCGCGGGAAGTCCCACACGCGATTAGCCTGGGTACGTGTACTACGGGGTGCGCGGGAAGTTCCACACGCGAGTAGCCTGGGTACGTGTGTTTCAGGGTGCGCGGGAAGTTCCACACGCGATTGGCCTGGGTACGTGTACTTCGGGGTGCGCGGGAAGTTCCACACGCGATTGGCCTGGGTACGTGTACTTCGGGATGCGCGGGACGTTCCACACGTGATTGGCCTGGGTATGTGTACTTCGGGGTGCGCGGGAAGTCCCACACGCGATTAGCCTGGGTACGTGTACTACGGGGTGCGCGGGAAGTTCACCACGCGATTGGCCTGGGTATGTGTATTCCGAGGTACGCGGGAAGATTCACACGCGATTTCAGCAAGTTACGTGTATTTCGGTGGTGCCAGGGAATGCTACACGTGATTTGGCCGTGTGGGTCCTCCCAGGTGTTCCCTCTACACCCTCCACGGCCCCTGCAGGCAGCCCACACCACAGGGGACTACCCTGCACCCCTGCTCATGTCCCACAGGCAACCCATCCACCATGGCCATGCCCCCCAGCCAACCCACATGTCACCTTGCACTACTGATCACAAATACATGTCTCCCAGCATCCCCAACATCCAGGGGCACCCTCCACCAGGCCCCCACTCATGTCTCCCACCACCCCCACCCCCCAGCATCCAGGGGCACCCTCCACCAGGCCCCCACTCATGTCTCCCAGCACCCCCACCCCCCAGCATCCAGGGGCACCCTCCACCAGGCCCCCACTCATGTCTCCCACCACCCCCACCCCCCAGCATCCAGGGGCACCCTCCACCAGGCCCCCACTCATGTCTACCATCACCCCCAGCCACCAGGGGCACCCTCCACCAGGCCCCCACTCATGTCCCCCTGCACCCCCACCCCCAGCAGTGCAGGGGCAGCCTCCACCAGGCCCCCACTCATGTCTACCATCACCCCACCCCCCAGCAGTGCAGGGGCAGCCTCCACCAGGCCCCCACTCATGTCCCCCTGCACCCACACCCCCAGCATCCAGGGGCACCCTCCACCAGGCCCCCACTCATGTCTATCACCCCCACCCCCCAGCAGTGCAGGGGCAGCCTCCACCAGGCCCCCACTCATGTCCAACTCATGTCTCCCACCACCCCCAGCCACCAGGGGCACCCTCCACCAGGCCCCCACTCATGTCTACCATCACCCCCACCCCCCAGCAGTGCAGGGGCAGCCTCCACCAGGCCCCCACTCATGTCTACCACCACCCCCACCCCCCCAGCCACCAGGGGCAGCCTCCACCAGGCCCCCACTCATGTCCCCCTGCATCCCCACCCCCCAGCATCCAAGGACACCCTCCACCAGGCCCCCACTCATGTCTACCACCACCCCTACCCCCAAGCCACCAGGGGCAGCCTCAACCAGGCCCCCACTCATGTCCCCCTGTACCCCCACCCCCCAGCATCCAGGGGCACCCTCCACCAGGCCCCCACTCATGCCTACCATCACCCCCACCCCCCAGCAGTGCAGGTGCAGCCTCCACCAGGACCCCGCTCATATCTACCACCACCCCCCAGCCACCAGGGGCACCCTCCACCAGGCCCCCACTCATGTCTATCAACAACCCCCACCCCCCAGCAGTGCAGGGGCAGCCTCTACCAGGCCCCCACTCATGTCCCCCTGCACCCCCACCCCCCAGCAGTGCAGGGGCAGCCTCCACCAGGCCCCCACTCATGTCCCCCTGCACCCCCACCCCCCAGCCACCAGGGGCACCCTCCACCAGGCCCCCACTCATGTCTACCACCACCCCACCCCCCAGTAGTGCAGGGGCAGCCTCCACCAGGCCCCCACTCATGTCCCCCTGCACTCCCACCCCCCAGCCACCAGGGCACCCTCCACCAGGCCCCCACTCATGTCTACCACCACCCCCAGCCACCAGGGCACCCTCCACCAGGCCCCCACTCATGTCTCCCACCACCCCCAGCATCCAGGGGCACCCTCCACCAGGCCCCCACTCATGTCTACCATCACCCCACCCCCCAGCAGTGCAGGGGCAGCCTCCACCAGGCCCCCACTCATGTCCAACTCATGTCACCCTGCACCCCCACCCCCCAGCCACCAGGGGCACCCTCCAACAGGCCCCCACTCATGTCTCCCACCACCCCCACCCACAAGCAGTGCAGGGGCAGCCTCCACCAGGCCCCCACTCATGTCTCCCACCACCCCCACCCCCCAGCCACCAGGGGCACCCTCCACCAGGCCCCCACTCATGTCCCCCAGCCAACATGTCACCACAATGTAGATCCCTGGCCCTTATGGTCAGCCTCCAAATGCCAAACACCCACCCGAGTATTGCATCCACCCACTTAGAAATGACAAAAACATGATAGAACCCCAATTGCAAGTTTGGAAATGAAAACATGTCCCTCACATACACCCAATGGGTGTCAGTGAATGTCAAAACCCATATCATGATATGCATGAAACCAATGAGATGATACTACACATTGAACTTTGAAGAAAAAATATGTATTAAAAGCAACATAAATTGAATCAAAAATAAACAAACAATAATAGAAATTAAAAAAAAAAACAGCAGGTCCGTGAAATAATGCAAAACCACAAATCATAATGCAAAGGAAAGGTGTCCAAAGTCACAGTCGACAAAAGTAAATCCAATGGAAAATTAAAATCGAAAACAATTGCTCCATGGCGAAATCATAATAAAAATTGAAAATCCAAAAGTCAACTATGTACAGATAAACAATCCAGGGTCCATGATCCCAACCGAAGAAATGAAACCTATCTAATAACACTACCTAAAAAAAATAACTATATACAAAAATGTGGTCCATTGTCCAAAAGGTCAAAAAAAAATGCTAAACCAAAGGAAACCTAACACTAACTATAGAACTATTTACAAGGGCAGCGCGCTAGTCCGACGGCTCACTTCGGGATGTTCCGGGCCAGGGCATCATCGAACTCCTGCTCAGTGTCCCGGAGGCGGTCCTCCTCCATGGCCCCGAGGGTCCGCAGGGCCGTCCACATGTTCACCCCAAACTCCCTGCGGATTGCCTCGAGGCACTCGGCCCGCCTCAGGGCCCTCCGTATGGAGTTCTCCGCCCTGAACATTGTGAGCCGTGCCTCTTCCGCCCGCTGCCGCTCCGCATCTATGGCGTGGCCCAACCGCTGCCACACGGAAGACACTTCCCGTCCTGGGTCCGCCTGCCCCCCGGCCGATGCCTGCCCCTCCGATGTGGAAGGCCCCGAGCCATCATGGCTCCCACCACGTTGCTGCTGTTGCTGCTGCGCCTCTGCCCGTGCACTGCCTCCTGCTGCCTGCACATCCTCCGCTGGCTGGGGTGCAGTCGTTGATGTGGCCACCCCTGCTGGACGTCCGACTCCCGACTGTGGCAGGGATGCCTCCTCCACCAGCCTGGCCGCACCGTCAGAGGCAGCTCCACAGGGCACCCAGGTGACTGATGGGTGGGAAGATGGCACGGAGGACGACTGGCGCATAGGGGGTTCAGTTGAAGAGGGGGTCGTAGCAAGCCCCATCAAACAGAGGAATCCGGCCTGGGTGACCTGTCCCAGTAGGCCGACGCGGTCAACGAGCCAACCGAGGTGACGTGCAGTCTCCTCATGAAAAGACTGCAGGTCACCTCGCATGGCCCGTTGACGCAACGCCACACCAGTCAGGACAGGCTCAACCCGGACCCGGATAGCCACGTCCGCAGGCAGAGGAAGGCCAGTTGTGAGCTCATCCCCTGCCTGAAAACGGGTTTGGACGTAGGCATCCCTGCTGGTGCAAGATGATGCAGTGACAGGATCAGGGACAGGATTGCACACAGGCACCTCCGCGGCGACCTGTGCTGCCTCCTGTCCCTGGTCCTGCACTGCACCACTAGCACCAGTGGAATCCCCACCTCCAGACCCCGACTCTGTTGCTTGCACGGCCTCCTCCTCCACCTAACCCCCCACCAACCTGGATGACTCCGTGCCATCTTCCGCCGTTGGGCCCTGTGGGGTCCCAGCTGCCCCTTCTGCTGCCGAAGAGTCCAACTCTGATCTCCGCCTCCCCCCAGCAGCTGCGGCCTTGGACGCGGCACCGGACTCCTCAGTCCCCGACGTGATCACAACCTGGGAGGGGAGCCGGGCCTTGCGTCTCCGGCTGGTGGTGCGATCCCCGCCGCTGTGCTCCACAGCACCTTCTCCGCCCTCTTCATCAGTTGACGCTGCAG
This sequence comes from Ambystoma mexicanum, assembly GCF_040938575.1. NCBI lineage: Eukaryota > Metazoa > Chordata > Amphibia > Caudata > Ambystomatidae > Ambystoma > Ambystoma mexicanum. The sequence continues at coordinate 1,349,544,462 of NC_090922.1, read as the reverse complement.
ACAGGGAGAAATAAAACACAGGCATCAGGGCACTGTACAATGGGCATATACACACATGACAGTTGCACATGAGTGGCATTGGCAAACTTCAGACATGGCATCACAATCGGCAACACACATGTCATTTCAACTTGCACACATAAGCCATACCACAGCCACATCGCAACTGCCAGCACCATCCATACACATACAACAGCATGAGCAGGCAAAGGTGAGCCAGACATGCAAGACAGGGAGTGCACTACATATGCACGCACACCACCACACTTGCATGCATGTGTACACCTCAGCCAACTGTCGCAGTGTTCCGATGGGCATCCATGTCACATCTGCCAATCAGGCTTCCACATCCCGCTGTCACATGTATCCATGTTGCATCACTGTTGCACCCTTGTCAAATACACACACATGCACATGTACACAGTGCTGATGCATGCAGCTGAAAACAACATACATGCGTGATATCACAAACATGCCAACTTACATACACATTCATCCAAACATGTGTGCCCACACAACTGCATTTGGCATGCAAGCCTACAAACACAAGCACCATCCATGTCTCACACATGGCAGCCCTCGCATGTGTTAGCCTCACGGTCCTGTACACCCCCACCCATACTCGGCTCCATACAAACAGATGTGCAACCGGCACACTACTGGCACATCACCACACGCACAGCTTACAATCATGATGCATGTACACTTACGCTCGACTCCAGACGGGTCTGCCTCTCAAGGACCTGGACGTGGAGCGCTGGGGATATGCGTTCCAGGACCCTCATCTGATCTTCCGACAAGTGGCCCCGGCGCCCCTTAGCATCCGCTGCCTTCAAGAGGCGTCGGGCCTTGTTCAGGGTCCTGGACCTGAAGTCCTCCCAGCGCTTCTTGACATGTTGGAAGTAGTCGCGGACTGCCACCCCCTCCGCGTTGATGGCAGTCATGATGTCCGTCCAGATCCGAGTCCGTCCTTCCTTGTCGGCGCGCACACTTCCGTAGAGGGCATCATACTGCCCCACGACTTGCTCCACCAGGACACCAACTTCCCTGGCACTGAAGCTGGTGCCCCTCTGCCTCTCTGGCCGGGGGTTGTCAGTGGTGCCAGATGTTGCAGTGCCCGACTTGACAACCCCAGAGGCAGGAGTGGGTGGGCAACTGGGTCCTGGGGCTGGGCTGTGGAGCGATGGAATCCCAGTCGGGAGTCTTCGGTTCCAGCAGGGGTGGTCACAGCAACAGCACCCCTGGCTGATGTGCAGGCAGCAAATGGCAGTGCACGTGGGCAGCAGGCAGTCAGGCAGCAGCAGATGGCAGGTGGGAGCGTGCTCTGGGCTCTGAGGGGCAGTAATTCGGCCTTCTGGGCAGGAGCGTGGTCTTCCATGTGCTTACGCGTGGCCAGCTTGATACGGAGTGATTTTGCACGTGAAAATCCTGCACGTCTGCGTGTAAATCGAGGAAAGGCCCTTAGCGCGTATGCACGTCAGCACGCATATGCGATTTCATTGGACCAAAGGCCCATAGCGCGTAAGCGCGTCTGTGACGTGACACGCGCGCGGGTGTTTCCCTCATAACACGTGATGACAGAGCACACGTGGTAAAACTGCACGTCCGAGTGTCATCGCGTGTAATCGGAGGGAAGTGAGTGTACACGCGATTGGCCTGGGTATGTGTATTTCTGGGGTGCGCAGGAAGTTTCACACGCGATTGGTAGAAATCCACGTGTGCTCTGTCATCACGTGTTATGAGGGAAACACCCGCCTCTCGCGCCACGCCACAGACGCGCTTACGCGCTAAGGGCCTTTGGTCCAATGAAATCGCATATGCGTGCTGACGTGCATACGCGCTAAGGGCCTTTCCTCGATTTACATGCAGACGTGCAGGATTTTCACGTGCAAAATCAGTCCGTATCAAGCTGGCCACGCGTAAGCACACGGAAGACCACGCACCTGCCCAGAAGGCCGAATTACTGCCCCCCAGAGCCCCGAGCACGCTCCCACCTGCCATCTGCTGCTGCCTGACTGCCTGCTGCCCACGTGCCCTGCCATTTGCTGCCTGCACATCAGCCAGGGGTGCTGTTGCTGTGACCACCCCTGCTGGAACCGAAGACTCCCGACTGGGATTCCATCGCTCGACAGCCCAGCCCCAGGACCCAGTTGCCCACCCACTCCTGCCTCTGGGGTTGTCATGTCGGGCACTGCAACATCTGGCACCACTGACCACCCCCGGCCAGAGAGGCAGAGGGGCACCAGCTTCAGTGCCAGGGAAGTTGGTGTCCTTGTGGAGCAAGTCCTGGGGCAGTATGAAGCCCTCTACGGAAGTGTGCGCTCCGACTAGGAAGGACGGACTCGGATCTGGACGGACATTGTGACTGCCATCAACGCGGAGGGGGTAGCAGTCTGCGACTTCCAACATGTCAAGAAGTGCTGGGAGGACTTCAGGTCCAGGACCCTGAGCAAGGCCCGGCGCCTCTTGAATGCTAAGGGGTGCCGGGGCCACTTGTCGGAAGATCAGATGAGGGTCCTGGAACGCATATCCCCAGCGCTCCACGTCCAGGTCCTTGAGAGGCAGACCCGTCTGGAGTCGAGCGGTAAGTGTACATGCATCATGATTGTAAGCTGGGGTGTGGTGATGTGCCAGTAGTGTGCCGGTTGCACATCTGTTTGTATGGAGCCGAGTATGGGTGGGGGTGTACAGGACCGTAATGCTAACACATGCCAGGGCTGTCATGTGTGAGACATGGATGGTGCTTGTGTGTGTAGGCTTGCATGCCAAATGCAGTTGTGTGGGCACACATATTTGGATGAATGTGTATGTAAGTGGGCATGTTTGTGATGTCACGCATGTATGTTGTTTTCAGCTGCATGTATCAGCACTGTGTACATGTGCATGTGTGTGTATTTGACAAGGGTGCAACAGTGATGCAACATGGATGCATGTGACAGCGGGATGTGGAAGCCTGATTGGCAGATGTGACATGGATGCCCATCGGAACACTGCGACAGTTGGTTGAGGTGTACACATGCATGCAAGTGTGGTGGTGTGCGTGCATGTGTAGTGCACTCCCTGTGTTGCATGTGATGTCTGGCTCACCTTTGCCTGCTCATGCTGTTGTATGTGTGTGGATGGTGCTGGCAGTTGCGATGTGGCTGTGGTATGGCTCATGTGTGCAAGTTGAAATGACATGTGTGTTGCCGATTGTGATGCCATGTCTGAGGTTTGCCAATGCCACTCATGTGGAACTGTCATGTGTGTATGTGTCCATTGTACAGTGCCCTGATGCCTGTGTTTTATTTCTCCCTGTCTGCAGCGTCAACTGATGAAGAGGGCGGAGAAGGTGCTGTGGAGCACAGCGGTGGGGATCGCACCGCCAGCTGGAGACGCAAGGCCCGGCTCCCCTCCCAGGTTATAATCTCATCGGGGAGTGAGGAGTCCGGTGCCGCGTCCCAGGCCGCAGCTGTGGGGGGGAGGTCCAAGAGGCGGAGGTCGGAGTTGGACTCCTCGGCAGCAGAAGGGGCAGCTGGGACCCCACAGGGCCCAACAGCGGAAGATGGCACGGAGTCATCCAGGTTGGTGGGGGGTTTGGTGGAGAAGGAGGCCGTGCAAGCAACAGAGTCGGGGTCTGGAGGTGGGGATTCCACTGGTGCTAGTGGTGCAGTGAACGACCAGGCACAGGAGGCAGCACAGGTCGCCGCGGAGGTGCCTGTGTGCAATCCTGTCCCTGATCCTCTCACTGCATCATCTTGCACCAGCAGGGATGCCTACGTCCAGACCCGTTTTCAGGCAGGGGATGAGCTCACGACAACTGGCCTTCCTCTGCCTGCGGACGTGGCTATCCGGGTCCGGGTTGAGCCTGTCCTGACTGGTGTGGCGTTGCGTCAACATGCCATGCGAGGTGACCTGCAGTCTTTTCATGAGGAGACTGCACATCATCTCGAATGGCTCGTTGACCGCGTCGGCCTACTGGGACAGGTCGCCCAGGCCGGATTCCTCCGTTTGATGGGGCTTGCTACGACCCCCTCCTCAACTGAACCCCCTATGCGCCAGTTGTCCTCCGTGCCATCTTCCCACCCATCAGTCACCTGGGTGCCCTGTGGAGCTACCTCTGATGGTGGGGCCAGGCTGGTGGAGGAGGCATCCCTGCCACAGTCGGGAGTCGGATGTCCAGCAGGGGTGGCCACATGAACGACTGCACCCCAGCCAGCGGAGGATGTGCAGGCAGAAGGAGGCAGTGCACGGGCAGAGGCGCAGCAGCAGCAACGTGGTGGGAGCCATGATGGCTCGGGGCCTTCCACATCGGAGGGGCAGGCATCGGCCGGAGGGCAGGAGGACCCAGGACGGGAAGTGTCTTCCGTGTGGCAGCGGTTGGGCCACGCCATAGATGCGGAGCGGCAGCGGGCGGAAGAGGCACGGCTCACGATGGTCAGGGCGGGGAACTCCATGCGGAGGGCCCTGAGGCGGGCCGAGTGCCTCGAGGCAATCCGCAGGGAGTTTGGGGTGAACATGTGGACGGCCCTGCAGACCCTCGGGGCCATGGAGGAGGACCGCCTCCAGGACATTGAGCAGGAGTTCGATGATGCCCTGGCCCGGAACATCCCGAAGTGAGCCGTTGGACTAGCCTGCTGCCCTTGTAAATAGTTCTATAGTTAGTGTTAGGTTTCCTTTGGTTTAGCATTTGTTTTGGACCTTTTGGACAATGGGCCACTTTTTTGTAAATAGTTATTTTTTTTAGGTAGTGTTATTAGATAGGTTTCATTTCTTCGGTTGGGATCATGGACCCTGGATTGTTTATCTGTACATAGTTGACTTTTGGATTTTCCATTTTTATTATGATTTCGCCATGGAGCAATGGTTTTCGATTTTAATTTTCCATTGGATTTACTTTTGTCGACTGTGACTTTGGACACCTTTCCTTTGCATTATGATTTGTGGTTTTGCATTATTTCACGGTCCTGCTGGTTTTTTAAAAAAAAAATTCTATTATTGTTTGTTTATTTTTGATTCAATTTATGTTGCTTTTAATACATATTTATTCTTCAAATTTCAATGCGTAGTATCATTTCATTGGTTTCATGCATATCATGATATGGGTTTTGGCATTCACTGACACCGATTGGGTCTATGTGAGGGACATGTGTTCATTTCCAAACTTGCAATTGGGGTTCTATCATGTTTTTGCCATTTCTAAGTGGGTGGATGCAATACTTTGGTGGGTGTTTGGCATTTGGAGGCTGACCATAAGGGCCAGGGATCTACGTTGTGGTGACATGTTGGCTGGGGGGCATGAGTGGGGGCCTGGTGGAGGGTGCCCCTGGATGCTGGGTGGTGGGGGTGGTGGGAGACATGAATGGGGGCCTGGTGGAGGGTGCCCCTGGTGGCTGGGGGGTGGGGGTGGTGGTAGACATGAGTGGGGGCCTGGTGGAGGGTACCCCTGGTGGCTGGGGGGTGGGGATGCAGGGAGACATGAGTTGGACATGAGTGGGGGCCTGGTGGAGGCTGCCCCTGCACTGCTGGGGGGTGGGGGTGAAGGTAGACATGAGTGGGGGCCTGGTGGAGGCTGCCCCTGCACTGCTGGGGGGTGGGAGTGGTGGTAGACATGAGTGGGGGCCTGGTGGATGGTGCCCCTGGATGCTGGGGGATGGGGGTGCAGTGTGGCATGAGTTGGACATGAGTGGGGGCCTGGTGGAGGCTGCACCTGGTGGCTGGGGGGTGGGGGTGGTGGGAGACATGAGTGGGGACTGGTGGAGGCTGCCCCTGCACTGCTGGGTGGTGGGGGTGATGGTAGACGTGAGTGGGGGCCTGGTGGAGGCTGCCCCTGCACTGCTGGGGGTGGAGGTGGTGGGAGACATGAGTGGGGGCCTGGTGGAGGCTGCCCCTGCACTGCTGGGGGTTGGGGGTGCAGGGAGACATGAGTTGGACATGAGTGGGGGCCTGGTGGAGGCTGCCCCTGGTGGCTGGGGGTGCAAGGGGACATGCGTTGGTGGGCAGTAGTGCAAGGTGACATGTGGGTTGGCTGGAGGGCATGGCCATGGTGGATGAGGTGCCTGCGGGACATGTGCAGGGTAGGCCCCTGTGGTGTGGGCCACCTGCAGGGGCCGTGGAGGGTGTAGAGGGAACACCTGGGAGGACCCACACGTGTATACCCCTGGAATACACGTACCCTGATGGAATCACGTGTGATACTTCCCGCGCACCCCTGGAATACACGTACCCTGATGGAATCGTGTGTGATACTTCCCGCGCACCCCTGAAATACACGTACCCTGCTGCTTTTGCGTGTGATACTTCCTGCGCACCCCTGAAATACACGTGCCCTGATGGAATTGCGTGTGTTACTTCCCACGCACCCCTGATGTACACGTACCCAGGACAATCGCGTGTGGGACTTCCCACGAACCACTGAAATACACGTTCCCCGCTTGGCGTTTGCTGTTTGCCAGCCCTGTGAACTGGGCCAGGGTTAGCGCAGCCCATTGCGATGATTTGGGGATTTTGAAGGCTTTTCCTTGCGCGAGGGCGTTCTTGGGGGCGTAACTGGTGCTGCTGCATGGCCGCTGCGCCACTCTGCGCCACGGCTGGTTTCGGAGGCTAAAATTCATGAATACGCTGTGCGCTGAAAAGGATTTTTTCGCACGCGGCCGCAGTGTATCGCACGGGGACACTGTGCGCCATTTTTGTGCGAATTTCTATGAATTACCCTGTAAGTGTGTGCTGTGCTCAGGAGATCCACTTTGTCCCGTGCCCAAAACGTGGGGAAGGAAGACGCCTGGCAATCGCATCCTCACTTATTATTTCTGGACACTTCTTTCTTTATTGAAAACCCTATCCCACACTCTTTCTGTAATTAGTGGTAAGGATTTGTCAATAGTTAGATTTGGCAATAGTTAGTATAGGCCTTTCACTTTGACAAGATGCCACAAGGACTGTCTTATTTTTCATTTGATGGTCGGAGCTTTCTCCCATCTTATATTTAGGTTTAGAGTGGGCGTTTTCCACCCTGCATTTACAGTTTAATAAACGCCCTTGAACTGTGATCATTTGTGTCTGTGTTAACTGTTGCCACCATGAGATCCTTACATAGCCCACACATGGTCAAGAACCGATGGGCAAAGACGCTGGGAGGAGTCCAACACCTAGATCCATGCATCCTCCAGTCCCCACCTAACCTGAGACTGAGTGATCTGACCCCCACCCCGGTTTCCTCCCATGGTTGCTTGTAGATCCCCGGCTGAGAAATTGACCTCCCTCTTGTTAGCTTCCTGCTCCCTTGTATCTCTGCTTGCCTCACTGTTTCATTCTCCCTTTGACTTGTAAAGAGTTTCATTGCTTTACGAAGCTAGGTCCGTGCTCAATAAATACCCAAATGATAAAAAGTATAAAAAAGTTGCTTCCATAGGAGTAACAAATCTTCAGAGGAGGGCAGAAGACCTTTCACCTTATGTCCCTGGAGCACATAAGGAAGCTCTGCTGGAAGATCTTCACCACTTGCCTGCAGCTTAGGACGAAAGGAAGAAGTAAGAACTATGCCAAAACCAGATAATTGGCCTTTTCCTTTTCTTTTTGGAATGAAGGACAGATGGGGAAGTTAAGTGCCAGAAACACATTGCTTGACAAAGTCTTTTATTCTTCATCATTAGGTGAATCTGCCCCCAGCACAGTGGAAGGTAAAAAAGGGTGATGGAAGAGGTGTGTTTGGAATAGACAGAGTCCCAATAGAACCGCCAAAACAAGCAGAGGGGTAAGAAATGAGGATGCATGTTTCCGACACTTGGGAGGCTAAACCTCGAAAGTCAGATTTTGAACTCCTAGGAAGCAGTGACGATGGGAGTGCAACCTAATGAGAAGTAGAAAAAGGTTTAGGGGGGAAAAAGCAGCTTCTATTTGTATACAGAGTGTTAGGTATGTCATGCACGTTTCGCAACATCGCGCAGTTCTACCTCACGTGGTGAGTTCTGGCACCACAGGAAGAAAACAGGGACATGGAGAGTCGGCCGGTGCGGGTGGCGCCATGACAGTACGGACGCAACACAGTGGAGGCCCTACCCCTCAGTTGACTTCTTGAATACCTATTGTGTACATGCCACCTCGCGGCCTCGTTTCTCTTTCTACTTCCCCACCCCTTGTTCCTCCTTCTGCTTCCTCGATCCCTCCGGTCCGGATTGGGCACTGGCCTGCCTCTGTTTGCTGCCTGGCTTTGTCCCTGGGGCTCAGCGCAGCATTACCATTCTGCTTGCCCTAAGCACACGGTAAGGATCCACAAGTGCTCTGCTCGCATTGAACTGTTTGCCTGATTTGTTCATTAATGTAACATTAATGCAGAGTGAGGAGCAGAGTGAGAGCAGTCTCAGCGGTTGGCAACGAGAGTCTGTCTGTTTGTTCCCCTGGAGGCGGAGCGCTGTTGTAAGCAGTCTCTCTCTCACAGAGCGAGACGCGCAGTGAGGAGCAGAGTGGGAGCGGTCACGACGGTTGGCAGCGGGGGTCTGTCTGTTTGTTCCCCTGGAGGTGGAGCGCTGTTGTGGGCAGCGTCTCTCACAGAGGGAGCCACGGAGGGAGGAGCAGAGTGAGAGCAGTCTCAGCAGTCTATCCAGCTATGCAGCCAAGGCGCAGGAACTCAGAGTGAAGATTGGCGACTCCTGCCGACGGGCAGCACGCTAACATACTGACATCCTGACTGTTCTTCAATCTACAGTAGAACACGGGTGAGTGGCCTCTACTAGGTGTCCTCCTGTACGTTGTTTATTTTTTATATCCTCGGCTATCGGAGGTGGAATTTTGGAATTCTCCTGTGCCAACTGCACTATATTCACCCTATCTGGTGAACACTTTGTGTGCTGTGCCTTGTGCCCCCACCTCCCCCCGCAGCTCCTAAATGGTCTCACCGGCTCCACATACTCCACACTTTCTTTGACTTTGTGATGGACACATACTCGCCCTTTGGAGAGATAAACAGGCGCTGCACTATGTCATCTAAGCACCCTTGCACGCGGAGCCAAGGATGGACTCGAGACGAAGTCTCTTCCCTGGCACTAGCCCCCGGAACACCTATTCATCAACTATCCTGAGTTTCCCTGCCTGGTGAACGAAAACAAGAAACCAATGTAACTGATGGTTCATCCAGTGTGGGAGAGAGTCTCATCAATGTGGCGACAGCAAGGGACTCAAGCAATCACCCTGAGACCCTCCATGATGGCCTTGATAGGATCAATCAACTGTCTGAGAATTCAGACTTGATACCTACTTATCCTACTAGCCCCACCCTACCATTCCCTAAATCCCCCAAAGCTAACCATCTAAATCGGGGTGAGGATCCTATTCAACGGGACAAAGGTTGTGTAAACCTGGGTGGGGTTCCAGATGGAGGAGTGAGAAACCGGCATAGCACCTTCTTGTTAGGCGATTCATTTAAGGAACTGGCAAACACCCCTTTCACCCCCAACTAGCTCAGACCTGACAGGCAAGGTTAAAATACAAGAGGCCCCAAAGTTGCCTGATAATATCACAACCATGCCAAATACTTCACTGTGGCAGGATATGTCTGAATATGAAATGGACCCAGCATACTTGGAAGACATATTCACCCACACTGAGTCCCCGGACTACGCAGCACCGTCCTGTGAAGAAACCAATCCTCAAAGTGACATACCTTTGGCGACTGTGGATCCCCATGATCTTGAGCTGCAGCATTCACCTATAGTCGCTAAACCATGTGCAATAGGGCAGTCATAAAAAGCACCATGGAAGGCTTCAGAAGACTCGCTGATATTTCTAATCAACCACCCTTGACACCAGCTCCAACTAAAATTACTTCAGAGGGGGGGAAACCTTTTTAAAAATAGGAGCGAAACACTGTGGTATAAAAACAAGTCTCTCTCGACTCTGATTGAAATGACCGTTTCCCCCCACTAAGAAGTCCTGAGGTGGGGGATCAAGGTTTGGAGACAGATACTGATATCCCAAATTCGACGGCCTCCATTGAGAGAGTACCAAGCCCGTTGAGGTCTGTATTTTTTTCTTTTTCAGACTCGGAACAGCTGGAGGGCTCCAAAATATGTACAATACAAATGCACTATGAAAGACCAAGCCACCTTACTGGCTACGGCCAACACAAAATGACTACTCCTTCAATGATTTCTGTAAGTGGTAAAAGGCATCTCGATAGGGAGGTTGTTTGATCTTCCAAGAGGGGAAACAAATGAAAAAAACATCCTAATGTTGACAATCTTGGAAACCCTGACATGTGAGAAAAAGACCCAGGAAACTACTTCCAGGACTAAAGATTTCCAATCTTGCAATTCTATCGATAGGCCTTTTATCCAACCAGCTCAATTGACAACCAAGACTCCGGTCTCAACCAAAGTCCAAATTGGGGGTAATGGTGGGAATTGCCTCAACATGAAATAGACCTAACATTACCAGATACAACTGAAGGATCTGAGTTGACAAAGGGATGTGAACTTGTTACAGGGCTAAAGCCCAGGGCCCTGGCACTAAACCCCATGTGATCTTCAAGAAATCTAAAAGCAAAGAAAGGGCGAAAAAAGGCCTAGACATTGCATTGAAAAAGCCTAAAAACCTACCTAACATGAATAAAGCCAAAGCCATGGGTCGAGAGCGTTTTTGTGCAAATTGACAACCTCTCCCTCGATTAAAACAATGCAAAAACAAGATCTTTGAAAACAAGCAATCCATCAGGTACTCAAAACACAGTGGTAGATGGGATCTCAACTAGTGATCCAGACAAAGAAGATGTGGTTATGGATGAAGAGATGCTAGGCTGTCTAGATCTTTCAATTTACTCAGACGAGCCAATTAACATGGAAGTTGCAACTGAGGAAACAATACAAGGCAATGAATACCTATCGATCTCCGCCATCCACTAGTGCAAGCGCATCTTCCCTCACCAGGCACCTAAATGCCTCTCCTGAACCTAAAGTGGACAATATCCTGCCCCCCCTGGTTTCGTGACTCTGGAAGAAAGAAGAAAGAGAGTGACAACTTGTCCCAAAACAGACTCAACATGGGGATGGCAGGAAACACTCTCTTAGCAAACCTAAGAGTTGAAACGAAAGAGAAGTTTACCAAACCATTGGATCCTGATGGTCCACTCAACTTGATGGTAACAATTCAGAGACTTATTCCCGCCAAGGATAGGTTAATTCTAAATTGTGAAAATGTACTGAGACTCTTGCAACATGCCCTGAAAATTGTGGAACATCAAATCTGAAGACCTTAAAACAGTCCAATGTGTTAACGAGTCCCGCATGGATTGGAGCATACTCCACCTACACTCCAGATTGGTGCGAAGTATCCTGCTGGAATCAGCAGGAGACCTACTGCCTCGGGGGTTTGAAATCTCAGGGAATGCTCCTTCTGGATCATAGGGGCTTGATCCTTCTAGGTCTCCTCAGAATGGAATGTTCAAAGGTCAATTTGAAAAGACAACATCCAGGGAAAGAAATAATCCCAAAATACTTGCGTCTCCACCGATAGACGCATTCAAAGATCCATCCATCACTAAGAATGCTCCAGATCTTCATCGTTAAAATTACTACTGACTGTCCCATTCAGGGCAAAAGACAAATAAAAATTGACCTGTAGCACAAATGACAGGAAAGAAATGGGCTGGACTGGTCATGGTTGGCAGGGCCCTAGCTCAAAAATCTGAGGATTAATGCCCCCGGAAAGAAGACAGGACTCCCATATGCTGGTGTTCCTGGAACACAAGGAGCCACACACATCTGTTCCAAATGAAAGGATTAGATTTTGGAAAGTATGATGTCATCTGTTTTCAAGAGACCTCGATTTCTGTTAAACCAGTTTGCAATTGAGTTGAGGTTATATGCAACCCGGCCAAAAAAGAAAACTGTGGGTCGCCCATTGTCTGGTCTACTCACCCTGATAAAGATGGGTAGAGGTTTTACTATAATAGAAACTTTAAATCCAAATCCATATGCCAAAGTGACCACCCTATCCTGGGAGAACATAGGGGGTTTTATGAAAACATTTGGGTGATTTTCAATATATACTGGAACCCAGTATTTCTCCAGCATTGGATCTTTCATAGATTCAGATGCTTGAATATTCCCCGTCGTCAGACTGGGAATCCTCGGTGATAAATTAAATAATAATAATAATTTCTTTTTTTTAAATATATATATATATATATATATATACACTGCCACCTAGCAGTGCATGTACATAGCCCATTATAGCCTATGAGCCACTTCATTGTGTAGTCCCTCCACCTCACTTTGGTCCTTTATGGCCCCAGCCAATGAGGTGGCAGGGCTTAAGCTCCGCCCCCAGCAGCCATCTTCAGATTTTTCACCGCAGTCTATCAGACACAGGGAATCCTCAAGCTCTCTGAGCTTTTTCAAATTCTTTCTACTTTTGTGTGGAATATATTTGTAAAATATATTCCATCTTGTTCCCCTTCTTAGGGGCTTTCTTTCCAATTAACCTTGGTGGCAAAACTTGTTGTTTTCCTCTCAAAATCGTCGACTGAACTTCTCTTCAGAAATGGAGGCACCTCAGGCTGTCAGGAAGCCTTCCCTGTTCAGGGACTGCACGAGGTGCAAGAAGAAATTGGTTTACTACAAGGACCCCCACGAGCATTGCATTTATTGTCTGTACCCACATGACATTAAAAAATGCGAGATTTGTAGAACTTTTTCCACCAAGACCCTTCATGACAGGCATAGAAGACTCCTTTCATACCTGGAATCCAGGGATCAATCTTCGGACGAAGAGTCTGTCAGAACAGCTCCTGTCCAATCCAGCACTCCATCTGAGAGGCAAACTTCAAAGAGAAGGGCCTCTTCAGTGGAAAGGAGTTCCTCTCCCAAATCCAAAAAGAGGAAGCTGGAATTGATACCCTTTCTGCCTCCAGTTGACCTATCAAGCCAGAAAAAGTCAGCAAAATCTGCCTCCAGAGGTAAGGAGGAGTTTGCAAAAAACGGGGGGGGGCAGTCGTCGGCGGGTAAACCGCCCACGAATGAAGGGAAAGGTAAAGGCCCGTCATCGGCCATACCGTCGACGAAACCAGCATCGACGATGACGACGCTTAAGACATCGTCGACAGTTAGATCATCGTCATCGGACATGTCGACCGCGAAGCAATCGTCGACGAGCAAGAAACACCACTCGTCCATGAAGCATTCATCCATGACGCAGTCGTCCACGGAACATACTCCACATTCATCAACGAAGCCCTCGTCGACGAGAAAATGTCAGTCGTCGACGACGAATCCCTCGTCGACTGGAAAATCTCAGTCGTCGACGGGAAAATCTCAGTCGACAGCGAAGCCTTCGTCGACGGGACAATCTCAGTCGTCGACGGGAAAATCTCAGTCGGCGGCGAAGCCCTCGTCGACGGGAAAATCTCAGTCGTCGACGAGGATAACATCATCCATAACGCCTTCAGAGGCACCGCAAATTTCGGCAGTTACAGAGGAATTACTGCCTCTCACTCTTGAAGCTCCTGTCATTACAAGCAATATCATTGAGAAGAATACTGTAACTGAACCTCTGGTGCAGCAATTATCACCTTTCGGGCAAATGGCAGAACTTCCGGATATAATTCTTCAGGAAGAATTCTCTGATGCGGAAGTGGTGGAAGAGTCCATCGGTCCCTTACCGAAACAATACAGCCCTCCTTGGCACCCGTCCACGGGAGAATACGAATATCCTCATGACCCGGTGCTCATGTTATCCGTGCAGAGGATTGTAGAAGAATTTTACAAACGGCAAAGGGAGAAGCAAATTCCGATTAATCCCATTCCTAGAGAGTCATCCACGATTCCAGGCACATCGGGTTGCTCTCCTTACAGGAGTAGACCGCAAAAACGGATGAGATCACCTGCTCGAAGACCGAGGAGCAGCACCCACAGTGCTTCACCTACAAGAGTCCCGTCACCACAGTCATCGCACAGACCGCGATCTCCGGACGTAGATCCCACCATGGTACCGTCCACCATCTCGGTATCAGACTGGCAGGAGGATCCTTTTGGTGAATTTTCGGAACCAGAAGAAGGAGAAATAACTCAGGAGCCAGACGCACCCAGTGATTGGGGTGACTACGTCGTCGAGAAGCCCAGGAGGAGAGACTCGCCGGGCAAGGCCTCACCACCGGATGATCTCGTCTCTTTCCACACCATAATAGGTAAAGCCGCAGAACTGTTTAAAATTCAGGTTTCTTCAGAGGAAAGGCAATCAGTGCTCTATGAGCACAGGGACAAACGAAGGAGGACAGTGACCACAATTCCCCTCCTCGATACCATCTGGGATTCCGGATCCAAGATCCGATCTACGCCCTTATCGACTCCAGCGTTGGTGTCCAGGCCAGAAAAGAAATATAAAGCTCCGGATTCGGCACCGCTTTGTTTAAGGGGTTATACGAAACCGGACTCAGTTATTACAGTGGCGGCCAGAAAGAAACTCGCCAACCCCTCCTCACCGTTGTCGGCACCACCGGATAAGGACGGACGTAAATTGGAAGCCATGGGCAGGAAAGTATCATCTTCTGCATCACTTACAATCAGAGCGGGTAATGCACTGGCCATGACCGCAAGATTCGATCGCGAGCTTTGGCTCCGCATGTCTAACCTGGCGAAACAATTACCACCGGAGCTCCAGGAGGAGGCAAAATCCATAATCGCGGATGGTGAAGCAACATCGGATCACATGATCGACGCAGCAGTTGATGTGGCCGAATCAGGCTTCAGGCAGATGGCGCACGGCACAGTGCTCAGAAGGCAGGCCTGGATGAAGGCTACTAACTTTAGACCTGAAGTTCAGGCGCAGATACTAGACATGCCATTTGACGGCCAAGATCTCTTTGGGAAAAAGATAGACGACCATTTGAAGGCAATAAAGACAGACACTGACACAGCCAGAGCCATCAGTTCTTTAAAGGACAAAAGTAAGGACCATCGGTCTTTTCGTCCCTTTAGAGGTTCATCTTCCAAGTTCAGGGGATACAGTTGTTCCTCCTATGGTCAAAAAGCACAAGGCGGCACGTACCAAGACAATAAATATCAGTCATCCAACAGATACGCCCATAGAGGCAGACGTGGCTCCGTCCAAGGGAAGTCGCAAGGCAAGCAGAACTGACGACCAATCTCCCCCCCCTTCGCCACGCCCCGGTGGGGGGAAGGGTGAGCCAGTTTTTCCAGCGCTGGCGGTCAATTACATCGGACAAATGGGTGTTACAGGTGATCCGAAAGGGTCACACCTTGGAATTTCTGGACCAACCTCCTTCCCTGCCTCCAACTCCCCGCAGAGTGCATATGCTAAGACAGGTCATGTCCGAAGTGAAAAAACTGCTCCAGAAGGCAGCAGTAGAACCAGTACCCTATTCTCAGAGGGGAAAAGGTTTCTACTCCCGATTCTTCCTCGTCAGAAAGAAAAACAGTCAATGGAGGCCCATCTTGGACCTGAGGGCTCTCAACAAGTTCATCAAGCGCATAACTTTCAAAATGGTAGCTCTACAAGGGGTGCTACCTTGGTTAAACAAGCACGACTTCTTGGCCACTTTAGACTTGGAGGATGCACACTTCCACATTCCGATCCATCCAGCACACAGGCAGTTCCTCAGGTTCACAGTGGGAGGGCTCCACTTTCAGTTTCAAGTGCTTCCGTTCGGTCTAAAATCGGCGCCAAGAGTTTTCACGAAATGCCTGGCACCGGTAGCGTCAAGTCTCAGGAGAGCAGGAACGGACGTTTTTCCATACCTGGACGATTGGCTGATAAAGGCAAGTTCAGCTGCAAAGGCTCGTTCGGCAGTGTCGAGGACGGTCAACCTCCTAAAAGAGTTAGGTTTCTCCATCAACCAGACGAAGTCCTGCCTCGTTCCCAGCAAGGTAGCTCTCTTCCTGGGAGACGAGCTCGACTCCAGCATTCCCAGAGTGAGACCATCCACAGAGAGAATAGCAGCGATTCTACGCTTAACTTCGAACTTCCTACAGAAAGAGACAACATCTGTACGCTCTTACAAATCCCTATTGGGCATGATGTCATCATGCATATTCCTCATACCGAACTGCAGGCTTCGCATGAGGCCGGTTCAGGAAGCTCTGGACAACCAATGGAAACAAGCTTTCGGATGCTGGGAAGACATTTTCCAGATTCCATCGACGTTGCACAAGGCCCTTCGATGATGGAACGCTCCGAGGAATCTTCTACAGGGAATGCCGTTTCAAGCACCGACATTGACCCTCCTGCTGCGGACGGACGCTTCCTTATCAGGCTGGGGCGCTCATCTTGCGGACCTCCAAACCAAGGGATCTTGGTCGGCACAAGAGTCCCAGCTCCACATCAACGTGTTGGAGCTCAGGGCCGTAAGGTTGGCGCTGAAAGCCTTCCTACCGGTTATAGCTGGTCAAGTTCTTACAGTCCAGACAGACAACACGACCTCCATGCACTATACAAACAAGCAGGGAGGCACGAGGTCTCAGATTCTGTCGCAAGAAGCCCAACAGCTATGGGCATGGGCCTTGCGCTACGGGATACAGATCAGGGCAGAGCACCTTCCAGGAGTGGACTGTTACGCCTCGGCAGGTACGGAGGAGGATTATAGCCCTTCGGAAGGGCATGCGTCACATTGCAAATCCATTCTACGCCCACTGGCAACTGCCCTGGAAAATAGTGGCCTCGGCTCACTCCGCGGCGCCCTGCGGCGAGTTGAACTACGATTCCCAGCATTCCGCCTCCCGCTCTCAGCAGATGGGCGATGATGCGTGAACCTCGGTTTCGTCCGGTTCCGCCTTTCCCCTTCCCGATTTAAACCGCACAACCAGGAAAGTCGCTGCTTCTGATTAAAGTTGCATCCCGGTGTTTAGAAGTTTCGTCTTCGATCCTACTATAATTACCCGTGTACCAGACCTGTTTCCTCCCTCACGGACTGCCTCTGCCTGCCGATTTGGAAAAACTACTGAACCGTGTACCAGACCTGTTTCCTCCCTCACGGACTGCCTCTGCCTGCCGATTTGGAAAAACTACTGAACCGTGTACCAGACCTGTTTCCTCCCTCACGGACTGCTTTGCCTGTCACCGAAACCATCACCTTCAAATCTTATGGTTGTTGTTCCCATCATCTCCACAATCAGACTTCCATTGGACATCCTCCTATAGTGCACAGGGACGCCTTGCAGAGAGTGCCCCCACTCGACTCTAGCGAGGCCCTCGTTCCGCCCGGGTTTAGTTCCCTAACTAACATTCCCCGTTTATTATTTTGCACTTCCGTTTTTTGGACTCCTTTTTGATAACTCAGACTCAGCAACAACATCCGTGGTAAGAGTTCTCTAATTTATGATTCTATACCTCGTAGCCTAGCGACAACTATCATTAGCGTAGGTTACATTCTCCTTTCTTACTTATAGGTGGTTCCGGTTGCCTTAAACAAGGGGAGGGCATAGCTCAGGTACTACTAGAAAGAAGTATCAAGGGAAAGGATTCTTCTTAAAGTTCCAATTGCTCACCTCTTGTTTTTTCCTTTACAGCTGGGTTCTTGGCGGTGTGTCCTCCCCGCCCTTTTGAGCGATCAGTCCATCTGCCTGGTCCTACCCAGCAGAGGGTCATATCGTTAAAAAGGTCTTGTGCCCTCACAGAGAGGAGGCTAGGTTGGAGGCCCCGACCTAGCTCTTCAATCAAGAGTGCAGTCCTGTGTCTTCCGGCCACCGATTGGTTTACTTCCCGTCCGGTGAGTAACAAAATCAGAAGCCATGGAAGAAGCGGATCCGTTGGCCACTTTAGTTCATTTGGTATCCGAACTACGGGCAGACATGTCTGCCGCACATGATGCCTTACACCAACGGATTGACAACATAAGGCCCTTTCCTGCACCCCAGACACTGGGGATTGATCCGTCCGGTGCTACTGCCTCAGGTTCCGGAACCCATTCGGCCTCCGCCTCGGGGTTTTCCTCGGGCCCTGTTCTGATGGCCACCCAATTCCCGTTGGCTCCTCCGGAACGCTTTACGGGTGACCCAAAGCAGTACCGGACATTTATCAACCAATGCAAATTGCATTTTCTTTGCCGCCCCTCGGCCTTTCCCAATCCCACCACAAAGGCGGTCTTTATCCTTTCGCACCTTGGAGGGACGGCGGCAGCTTGGGCTAATCCCTTGCTTGAATCCAATAGCTATGTTTTGTATGACTGTGATGCTCTTATTACAGCCATGAATAGGGTATTCGATACCCGGTACAAGTCACAAGCCACGGATCTAGAATTCTTGAATTTACGCCAGGGTACGTCTTCCCTGTTTACATACCTCACTAGGTTCAATCAGCTGGCAGCCGAGACGGATTGGCCGGAAGAAAAGAAATCTGCGGTATTTTACAAAGGATTGTCTGAGGAGCTAAAAGACATCCTTGCTACGGTGCCGGTGATTCCTACTACATTCGGGGAGTTACTTGATTTAGTACTACAAATAGATGCTAGAAGATCTGAACGGAAGGGAGAACGGAAACACATGACTCCAGTTCCCCTTCCCCTTGATTCCGTTAACCCTCCTTCCTCTGCTTCTTCTGAGCCTATGCAGATTGGGGCGGTACGTGGTCCGTTGTCTCCTGCACAACGTGAACACCGTCGATCCAACAATTTATGCATGTACTGTGGTTCGTCGGAGCACCACCTCAAGGATTGCCCAAAGAGACCCGTTAAGAAGGCGGGAAACGCCAGAACCCGGCGATAGCAGGAGTCCCTATGCCGGGGGTATTATCTTTGGACTCGAATATGGCAGTTACCGTGCCTGTCAGTCTGCCAGTGGTATTTACCACTTCAACTGACTGTTCTTTCTCTTCTCAGGCTATAATTGATTCCGGTGCTACTGGGAATTATATGGATTATGATTATGCCCTGAGCAATAACGTTCCTGTGGTTTCTAAACCACAACCTGAAGCCGTACATGCGGTTGACGGCTCTTCTCTGGTCTCGGGTCTGGTTACTCAAAGTACGTCCCTCGTCCGTATGCAGACGAACGATGGACATACCGAAACACTCACATTCGACCTAATTAAGGCCCCCCAGCTTCGTGTAATTTTGGGCATTCCGTGGTTACAACATCACAATCCTGACATTGACTGGGCCAGGAAGGTGGTACAGTTTCCTTCCTCTGTCTGTAACGAAAGCTGTTTTCAGACTAGTAGCATTTCCGGCACTTCCTGTCAAGCCCTGGTTGCCTCAATGGCCTTGATTGGTGCAATTACCAATGCCCTTGAACCTAGCATCCCTCTGGAATACGCTTCTTTTCGGGACGTATTCGATAAAGGTGGAGCAGAACAGTTGCCCCCACATAGGCCGTATGATTGTCCTATCGACCTGGTACCGGGGGCTAAAATACCTGCCGGCAGGGTTTATTCGCTCACACTGCCAGAAGACAAAGTGCTAAAAGAGTATATTGACAAGGCATTGGCTACGGGGTTCATCAGACCATCGAGATCACCGGCAGCGTCTCCATTGTTTTTTGTTCCTAAAAAAGAGGGTGACCTTCGCCCTTGTATTGATTATAGGGCATTAAATGCCATCACAGTCAAGAACCAGTACCCTCTTCCCCTGATCTCAGTACTCTTGGATCAACTAGGTTCCTCCGTGATCTTTACCAAACTTGATCTGCGGGGTGCTTACAACCTAGTCCGCATAAGAGAAGGGGACGAGTGGAAAACTGCCTTCAAGACCCGGTATGGGTTATTCGAATACCTAGTGATGCCCTTCGGGTTGTGCAACGCCCCGGCCACCTTTCAAGCCTTCATGAATGATGTATTTCACGATTGTCTGGACCGGTTTGTTGTGGTCTATCTAGACGATATACTCATTTACTCCTCATCCAAGAGTGAACACACCCGACATGTGACTTTCGTCTTACAAAGGCTGAGAGAGAACCATCTCTTCGTCAAAGCCGAGAAGTGTATCTTCAATTCATCGGAGGTTGAGTTCCTAGGTTATGACCTTACCAACCGGGGTATCCGGATGAGCCAGTCTAAGGTTAAGGCCGTTTTGGAATGGCCTGTCCCTAATACAACCAAAGCCCTACAGTCATTCCTGGGGTTCGCAAACTTTTACAGGCGCTTTATCTTTTCGTTTTCTACCATCTCAGCTCCTTTGACGGCTTTAACTAGCTCAAAAAAGCCATACCGATGGACACAAGAAGCGCAATCTGCCTTCGAGACCTTAAAAGCGGCCTATTCTTCAGCGCCAGTGCTACAACATCCCGATCTGCTCCTGCCATTTTTTGTGGAAGCTGATGCTTCTGGGACGGCCATCGGGGCTATTCTGTCGCAATCCTGTCAGGATTCGGGTGAGATCCATCCGGTGGCGTTCTTTTCGAGGAAACTGACACCTTACGAGCGCAACTATCCTATCACGGAAAGAGAATTGCTGGCAGTCAAGGACGCTTTCGCCGAATGGCGACATCATCTATTGGGGGCCCGTCATCCAGTTACTGTCTTCTCTGATTACCGGAGTCTATTGGCATTCAAATCAATGAAGTGTCTCACTGCCCGACAGGCCCGTTGGCACCTCTTCTTTTCCCAGTTTAATTTCACCATCACATATAGGCCAGCCCGTCTCAATGTTTGTGCCGACGCCTTGTCTCGTCTACCCTCTCACTCGGAGCGAAGCAAACCTGAATGCCCTCTTCTGCTGCCTTCTAGGGTCGTATGTGCATGTACTCCACGCCCTTTGCTCCGTTCTTTAATCTCGGATTTGGTGAATACACATAAAGAAGAATGCGTAATCCTAAACCTTGATGTGGTACGAGGTCTTCCTTATATTCAGGGCCGCCTGTTTGTGCCTCCGGGGAAAGCACGTCTCCAAGCCCTGGCTTTATCCCATGACTCTTTGATGGCGGCTCATCCAGGTCAGAAGAAGACTCTGGACTTGCTTCGGCGTTGGGCCTGGTGGCCGTCTATGTCACAGGACGTGGTTCGTTATTTGGCCTCCTGTTCTGTGTGTGCTCAATGTAAGGTCTCCGGGTCTAAACCCATGGGTTTGTTACAGTCACTCCCGGTTCCTCACAAACCATGGTACATGGTCTCTATGGATTTCATCGTGGACCTGCCGCCTGTGGACGGTTTTGATACCATCTGGGTGGTAATTGATTATTTCACAAAAATGGCACTCTTCGTTCCTTGTGTGGGTTTGCCCTCTGCTCCAACTCTGGCCTCGTTATTCCTTAGGAACGTATTTCGTTTCTTTGGTCTGCCCTCTATTGTGGTTTCAGATCGCGGACCGCAGTTTACATCACGTTTCTGGAGGGCTCTGACGGCATCCTTGGGCATTGATGACAGGTTCAGCTCGGCCTTCCATCCACAAACTGATGGGCAGACTGAACGGCTGAACGCCACTCTCGAGCAATATCTGCGCTGCCTCACGCTTCGTTTCCAGTCATCTTGGTTGGCGTTGTTACCACCTGCTGAATTTGCTTATAACAATTCTCTGCATGCCGCTTCTGGTGTATCACCCTTTTTTGCACTATACGGACACCATCCACGGTCCTTACCCCTGGATCCTGATCTTCCAATTGACAATCCAGCGGCTCATGCGTGTGTTCGGGACCTCAAGTCCATTCATGAGGTCGTTCGTCATCACCTGCTGCATGCTCAGGCCAAAGCTAAGAAATTCGCTGACAAACATCGGGCACCAACACCCGACTACCGTGTAGGTATGAAGGTCTGGCTGTTATCCCGCAACCTGAGGATGCCTGGAAAACGGATGCTCTTACCCAAATTCGTGGGTCCTTTCACTGTCACTAAGGTTTTGAATCCAGTTGCTGTACGTCTTTCATTGCCCTCGTCCTGGAAACAGCATCCTGTGTTTCATGTCAGCTTGCTGAAGCCTTGTCCGGCCAACATGCGATTGCCAATACGCCCGGCCCCGGTGCGGGTGGATGGTAATGACGAGTACGAAGTGGCAGATATCCTGGATTTCCGACTTCGGAGGGGTCGTCCTTTTTACCTGGTTGACTGGAAAGGTTTTGGCCCTGAGGATAGATCTTGGGAGCCGTTATCTAACATACATGCTCCGGCCCTGCTTCGCCGCTTTCATGCCCGTAGGGGGGTGGTGCCGCCTTTGGGGGTGGATGCTGTTACGCCTCGGCAGGTACGGAGGAGGATTATAGCCCTTCGGAAGGGCATGCGTCACATTGCAAATCCATTCTACGCCCACTGGCAACTGCCCTGGAAAATAGTGGCCTCGGCTCACTCCGCGGCGCCCTGCGGCGAGTTGAACTACGATTCCCAGCATTCCGCCTCCCGCTCTCAGCAGATGGGCGATGATGCGTGAACCTCGGTTTCGTCCGGTTCCGCCTTTCCCCTTCCCGATTTAAACCGCACAACCAGGAAAGTCGCTGCTTCTGATTAAAGTTGCATCCCGGTGTTTAGAAGTTTCGTCTTCGATCCTACTATAATTACCCGTGTACCAGACCTGTTTCCTCCCTCACGGACTGCCTCTGCACGCCGATTTGGAGAAACTACTGAACCGTGTACCAGACCTGTTTCCTCCCTCACGGACTGCCTCTGCCTGCCGATTTGGAAAAACTACTGAACCGTGTACCAGACCTGTTTCCTCCCTCACGGACTGCTTTGCCTGTCACCGAAACCATCACCTTCAAATCTTATGGTTGTTGTTCCCATCATCTCCACAATCAGACTTCCATTGGACATCCTCCTATAGTGCACAGGGACGCCTTGCAGAGAGTGCACCCACTCGACTCTAGCGCGGCCCTCGTTCCGCCCGGGTTTAGTTCCCTAACTAACATTCCCCGTTTATTATTTTGCACTTCCGTTTTTTGGACTCCTTTTTGATAACTCAGACTCAGCAACAACATCCGTGGTAAGGGTTCTCTAATTTATGATTCTATACCTCGTAGCCTAGCGACAACTATCATTAGCGTAGGTTACATTCTCCTTTCTTACTTATAGGTGGTTCCGGTTGCCTTAAACAAGGGGAGGGCATAGCTCAGGTACTACTAGAAAGAAGTATCAAGGGAAAGGATTCTTCTTAAAGTTCCAATTGCTCACCTCTTGTTTTTTCCTTTACAGCTGGGTTCTTGGCGGTGTGTCCTCCCCGCCCTTTTGAGCGATCAGTCCATCTGCCTGGTCCTACCCAGCAGAGGGTCATATCGTTAAAAAGGTCTTGTGCCCTCACAGAGAGGAGGCTAGGTTGGAGGCCCCGACCTAGCTCTTCAATCAAGAGTGCAGTCCTGTGTCTTCCGGCCACCGATTGGTTTACTTCCCGTCCGGTGAGTAACATGGACAATGTCCTAGCGGACAGATTAAGCAGACTGATGAGTACTTATCCGCCTACACCTACACCAGTTCCGGACTGGAGCGTCAACACCGTTTTAACAGCCCTCATGCAACCTCCCTTCGAGCCCATACATAGATGCGATATGAAATTCTTGTCCTGGAAGACATCCTTCCTGGTAGCCATCACATCGGCCAGAAGGATCAGTGAGTTGCAAGCTTTGTCTTCGGAACCTCCGTTTACCTTGTTCCAGAAGGACCGCGTCATCTTAAGGCCTCACCCGAAGTTCCTCCCCAAGGTACTTTCGGAGATGTCGTTCACTGAGCGCATTGTTTTACCAACCTTCTTCCAGAATCACGCTTCGGAAGCGGAAAGGACATTACACTCTCTAGACGTTTCTAGGGTGTTGAAGTTTTACTTGCAAAGAACCAAGGAGTTCCGCTCCTCAAACCGGCTATTCATTTCCTTCTCTGGCCGTACCAAGGGCCAACATATATCCAAACAAAGCCTGGCACGCTGGGTATCGTCCTGCATCACCCACTGTCATCAGTTGAAAGGCGACCCTTTAACTAGACCGCCGTCTGCGCACTCCACCAGAGGAAGGGCGGCGTCAACAGCATTCCACGCCGGGGTGGCCTTGAAAGACATATGCAGAGCTGCCACGTGGAGCACTCTGCATACTTTCGCGAAACACTACTGCCTGACTGAAGATACCAACAAAGAAACTGCAGTTGGACAGGCAGTGCTCCGCCATCTCTTTGTATAAGGTAGGACCAGCCTCCTTTCCCACCTTTCCCGAAGTATGTAACCGTTGTGTTGCTGCATGGTAAAGGTTTGATCAGAAATATGTTTTTATGTAATTATGCATATCTGTTTATAATGGTGGCATGTTTTAACTGCTTGGTATTCTATTCAAGCATCTGAATCTATGAAAGATCCAATGCTGGAGAAGTCTTAGTTACTTACCTGTAACTGTATTTCTCCAGCATTGGTATCTTTCATAGATTCACATGCGCCCGCCCGCCTCCCCTGAGAGGCTGCTCAATGAAGTGGCTCATAGGCTATAATGGGCTATGTACATGCACTGCTAGGTATATATATATATATATTTAAAAAAAAAATGTTTTATTATTATTATTTAATTTATCACCGAGGATTCCCAGTCTGACGACGGGGAATATTCAAGCATGTGAATCTATGAAAGATACCAATGCTGGAGAAATACAGTTACAGGTAAGTAACTAAGACTTAAGATGGGCAGATTGTTTGTCGGCATGATCATGGCTCTGATAGACAAGGTGTATATGAAAGTGCATAGCTCCCATGTCCTCATTTGTGGTGATCTCAAGATTAGATGCTTTGATGACATGGGTAAGATGCTTGCTCACCAGGTCTGGAGAACAAGGCTTGGCTATGGTTAAATGAGCTCAAGGATCGTGACATCCACATGTTGAACGGACAAACCCGGGATGATACACCGGCTAACTACACTTGGACCCGAGGATGCCAACACTCTTGTCTAGATTACTATTCTGTATCCAGTAGTATTCATAAATGGGTTTCTTAATTGGTGGTTGTGTCAAAGGGGCATAGTGATCATAACCTCTTGGAGCTGAAATAGAACTAGACATGAACTATCAGGCCAATATTGGCTATTGACACCCTACAGATAAATCAGGCAGGCACTAGTCTTAGAATTCGGCAAAAGGAAGTCCCCATGATAGTGGATGGTCTGAAACATCTGTCTACAGCCGAGGGAGCAGTTTTTCATTATGAAGGGCTGCTCTTGCAGTTGCATGTCAAGAACAGCCTAGGGGTGCAACATGGTGTAACCAGACTCCATTTTTATAATAAATACCTGGTTGAATAAAGGAAAATCTATCGTGCTGATCTAAGAAAGTTGAGCCGGCTCGGGTCGAACGAGAGATCTGTTGCGATAAAGAAAAGGAAACTGCAATATCGCAATTGGCTACTCTCCTCGAGAGCCTTTAGCCTCCATCAAGATGCTGAAGAAATGTTTAAAGCAATTGCCAAAAGAAAGACCAGAGACTTGTGGGCCCTCTTAAATAATAATGAGTTTTTTCATTTGCCCAGTATGTTGCCCTCAGTCTCGAAGGCCAACTGGGCGAAACATTTTACTCAGCTTTTTGCCAGAAGGCTCTCGTGGGGGACTGATTCTGTCTGGTATAGTTCTTCCAATGTGACAGGGGGACTTGAAAACGCTAAAGAATACAGGGAGAACCTCCAAATGGGCCATTGATTTTGATGAAGATCTCATAGTGACCCTAATCAAAACATTGAGCATATCTAGGGCAGCTGGCCTGGATGGCCTTAACAATGAAATAATAAAACAGAACCCGTCACTGTGGGCAGACCTCTGTCTCTTATTATTAAACCAAGTTCTAGAATACAGGGAGGTCCGTGAGTCTTGGAAATCGGCCCTAATAATTCCGATATATACAAGAAGGGATGTAGAGAAGATCCCAAATATTATAGGCCAATTGCTCTTCTGGATAACTTGGGGAAACTAATCTCCTGAATTTTGCTTCATCATCTTCTCAAGTGGGCGAGAGAGGCCGGGCGCCTCATCCAACACAAACCAGATTCGTGAAGGGAGTGGGAACCAATCTTAACCTTTTTCTGCTGAACATCTTAAAGAGTAAAATACTTGGGACAAAATCTAGGCTGTTCATGGCCTTTATTTACCTCGAGCAGGCATTTGATAGTATCAGCAGAGAAAGGTTGTGGGCGAAGCTCATAGCCTGGGGCTACCCAATATACTTGGTTGAGGCAATCATGCCTATTTACTCAAATACAAACGTCTGAGTCAGACGTTCTACTCAAGGGCAATATTCAGAAAAAATCATTGAAACAGGGCTGTGTGTTGGTCCCTGCTTAATTCAATCTTTACTTGGCAAACATTCAGTCTGTGGTTGCTGTTGGTACTCTTGTTCAGAAGAGAATTGCCTGGCATTTCGGTGCTGGACTGCCCTTGGGCAGGACAAAGTCTGATATGTAGTGGACATTTCTGTTCTGTGAAAGGATGGTTCGCTAAAGACTCTGGTTGAGACTCTAACCAAGGATATAGGCCGGTAGAGAGCAACTCCCAGGACCCTGACTTGTTTGTGCATGTTAAGTAGCCTGGGTTTTCATCCAAAGTTACTAGGGTAATCCAGACGTGGAACCCTTGCTCACTGTTGTTAGAGAGGCACAGCTCCACCTCACTGACAAGGCCCAACCAGGCCGAAACGCGTGTCTGGGGTTGCTGTTGGTACTCTTGTTCAGAAGAGAATTGCCTGGCATTTGGGTGCTGGACTGCCCTTGAGCAGGACAAAGACTGATATGTAGTGGAAATGTCTCTTCTGTGAAACGATGGTGAGCTAAAGACTGCATGAGACCCTAACCCGGGATATAGGCCGGTAGAGAGAAACTCCCAGGACCCCGCCTTGTTTGTGCATGTTAAGTAGCTTGGGTTTTCATCCAAAGTTACTAGGGTAATCCAAACGTGGAACCCTTGCTCACTGTTGTTAGAGAGGCACAGCTCCACCTCACTGACGAGGCCCAACCAGGCCGAAACGCGTGTCTGGGGTTGCTGTTGGTACTCTTGTTCAGAAGAGAATTGCCTGGCATTTGGGTGCTGGACTGCTCTTGAGCAGGACAAAGACTGATATGTAGTGGAAATGTCTCTTCTGTGAAACGATGGTGAGCTAAAGACTGCATGAGACCCTAACCCGGGATATAGGCCGGTAGAGAGACTCCCAGGACCCCGCCTTGTTTGTGCATGTTAAGTAGCTTGGGTTTTCACCCTAAGTTACTCGGGTAATCCAGACATGGAACCCTTGCTCACTGTTGGAGAGGCACAGCTCCAACTCACTGATGAAGCCCAACCAGGCCGAAACACGTGTCTGGGGTTGCTGTTGGTACTCTTATTCAGAAGAGCATTGTCTGGCATTTCGTTTCTGGACTGCCCTTGGGCAGGACAAAGACTGATATGCAGTGGAAATTTCTCTTCTGTGAAAGGATAGTGAGCTAAAGACTGTGGTTGAGACTCTAACCCGGGAACAAGGCCGGTAGAGAGAAACTCCCAGGACCCCGCCTTGTTTGTACATTCAGGAGGGACAGGACGCTGTAAAGGCCTTTCCTCACAGAATAAACAATCTTCCCGTCCCTCTGATGTTTTATGCTGACGACATAGTCATCTTAGTCCAGACCCAAATTGGTCTTCAGCGTTGTCTTCATGAATTGACCAAATATTGGGAACTGAACGGTCTAAAGATAAACGTTAAAAAAACTAAAATAATGATCTTGGAGCATAAATCAGGAAAAATAGGGAAGAGATTTAGATGGCATGCGGGCAAAGATCTCTTGGTACAGGTAGACTCATTAACCTATCTGATAGTTTGGTAAACCATAGCACCTGTGAAAAGCAATGTTTGGAGAACATCAAACTTAAATGTAAGTGGCTCACAACTCAGGGGAATATTCTCCATAAAAGATTTGGAAACTTTTCCTTGATACCAGTGGTTACCGTCTTTAAACAGAAGGTGGCTCCCATTTTGACCTATGGAGCCGAGATTATACAAACCTGGCCAAAAAATGTCTGGGAATTCTTAGAGGGATACTTTTGGGAGAGAGTGTTACGACTCCCCAACTCGCTGGAAGACCTTGGCTCTGTATGCTAAATATACAGACAAGGAGCCCCCCCTCCCTTTTGATATTCTAAAACTTCAGGCCAACCAGGAGGGGGAGGCCTTCCTCGCAGCCTGGTCAGAGACCTGTAACTCCTGGCTAGGAGATCTAGATCATCAAATATTGTGTCAAGACTGGATTGACACGCTGACCCAGAGACTACCATATAAATAAATTAACAATCAACATGGCACTGGAAGGTAGACGGTTGAATCAATAACCTAGATACCTGATATAATTTCCTTGTCTATGGTATCGCAACCTCTTCTTAAGATTGAGGTTGAATATTCTACCTACTAGGGAAGTACTGGGGCACAGAAGGATGTTGGATGAGCTCTGACTGCAGATTGTGTGCCCAGAAGTCAAGACTTGAGTCTCTTGAACACTTGATCATAGATTGCAAGGCCCTAACAAGGCTGAAGTCGAAATATCTGGAGGAAATAACTAAAGAATGTAAGTCCTTATCTCCCAAGGAATGGTGGGCTAAGTTCCTATTTGGCGATAGTCAATCAGCTATTATAGGGGTAATGACATTTTTGGAAGACACTATCAGGCTTAGTAAAAGGAAGACTGCAGTCAGTGGGAAAGAATGAATTTGGGGAATGGCTATTGATGGATGATATTGTATGAGAATTGGTTTTGTGTTTGGACTTTGTATTTTGGATGAAAATGTTATGAAAGGTTTGAAATAAACCAAACATTAAAAAAAAAATGTACATTATTGGCAAGTTGAATTCTTGAATACTTATTGTGTACTTGCCGACTCACTGCCTCGTTCCCCTTCTTCCTATCCCACCCCTTGTTCATTCTACTCTTGCCCTCCTTCCACCCCCCAGTCCAGATTGGGCACTGGGCCGCCTCTGTTTGCTGCCTGGACATGTCCGTGGGGCTTGGCGCAGCGTTACCATTCTGCTGGCCTTGAGCACACGGTAAAGATCCACGAGCGTTCTGATTGCATTGCACTGTTTGCCTGACTATTTCAATATCTATTGTGTACATGCCGCCTCGCTGCCTCGTTCCTCTTGCCCCTTTCCTACCCCTTGTTCCTCCTTCTGCTCCCTCTCGCCCTCGGTCCAGATTAGGCACTAGGTCCTATTTGGTCCTGCTTCTAGGGCAGACCCTGTGCCCGTGCAGCACCTCCCCGTGAAGGGTCCCAAGGCTATGGGCGACTCCTGAAGCAAGTCTTGATGGTGTCTGCCGGTGTCTACCATGGTAGCGTATGTAGCGTGAGACCTGCAGCCATCAACCTGCAGCAACTTTCCATGTTAACTGAATCTGGGTGTTTTGC
The DNA here is from genome assembly GCF_040938575.1 of Ambystoma mexicanum. NCBI lineage: Eukaryota > Metazoa > Chordata > Amphibia > Caudata > Ambystomatidae > Ambystoma > Ambystoma mexicanum. Next base: position 1,349,515,249 of record NC_090922.1, on the reverse strand, counting down.
ACTGTTCAGTGTTTATAAAACCTGAGCCTTTTTCCCTCTTCTAGGAAAGTTGAATCTGGGTGTTTTGCAATGCGCTGTTTTTACAAAACAAAGCCTTCACCCCGCCCCTTCTAGGCAAGTTGAATCTGGGTGTTTTGCAATGTACTGTGTTTAAAAAATGGAGCCCTTTTCCCCCTTCTAGGAAAAATAAATCTAGATGTTTTTAACTGTGCTGTGTTTAAAAACGGAGCCTTTACCCCCTTCTAGGAAAGTTGAATCTGGGTATTTTGCACTGTGCTGTGTTTAAAAACTGAGCCCATTTGCCCCTCCTGGGAAAGTTGTACCTGGGTGTTTTGCACTGTTCTGTGTTTAAGTAAATGAGCCTTTTCCCCGATCTAGGAAAGTTGAATTTGGATGTTTTGCACTGTGCTGTGTTTAAAAAGGGAGCCTCCTCCCCCACCCCCTTCTACGAAAGTTGTATCTGGGAGTTTTGCATTGTTCTGAAACAGAGTCTCCCCCCCTTCTAGGAAAAGTGAATCTGCGTGTTTTGCACTGTGCTGTGTTTAAAAACAGAACCCTTTTTCCCCTTCTAGGAAAGTTGAATCTGGGTGTTTTGCACTGTGCTGTGTTTAAAAACAGAACCTTTTTTCCCCTTCTAGGAAAGTTGTATCTGGGTGTTTTGCACTTTTCTGTGTTGAAAAAAGGAGCCTTTTCCCCAACTAGGAAAGTTGAATCTGGACGTTTTGCACTGTGCTGTGTTAAAAAGCGGAGCCTTTTTCCCCCTTCTAGGAAACTTGTATCTCAGTGTTTTGCACTGTTCTGTGTTTTAAAAAAATTAGCTTTTTCCCCCGTCTAGGAAAGTTGAATCTGGACGTTTTGCACTGTGCTGTGTTAAAAAGCGGAGCCTTTGTCCCCCTTCTAGAAAAGTTGTATCTGGGTGTTTTGCACTGTTCTGTGTTTAAAAAATGAGCCTTTCCCCCTTCTAGGAAACTTGAATCTGGATGTTTTGCACTGTGCTGTGTTTAAAAACTGAGCCCTTTTCCCCCTTCTAGGAACGTTGAATCTGGGTGTTTTGCACTGTGCAGTGTTTAAAAACAGAGCCTTTCCCCCCCATCTAGGAAAGTTGAATCTGGGGGTTTTACATTCTGATAAGGGACATCATGGGCATCCCCCTCCCCTCCCAGGGCTCCTCTCCCTATCCCTCTTTCATCCCTGCACCCCCTATGGAGCGCTCTATCTCACCTATCTTTTCTAACTGCTTTTTTATCGACTATCCTGTCCCTCTCACTACATCTGGCAGGAAGAAGCTCAAAAAGGACATCCTGGTCTCCAACTCAGGCCTCCCTATCGCTGATGCCTATACCAGTGCTTCCTCCAGACAGACCCTTACTGACATACTCTTTTTCGTTCCCTCTCCAGGCCTATGGACCCCCCATATGGTCTCTGTTACCTCTCCTTTTTCCTGTTCTCCCATTATTGATGGCACGCGATGGGAGGCCATCCTGGCCCCCTTCCACTCCTCTAAGACCATCATTAATGTCTACTTAAATGGCGCCGCTTTGGTCCAGGGCCCTCAGGCCAATCTCCTTTACTTTGACAGATGCTTCCGGTGCCTTATCAACTTCCTTTACTGTCCTGCTATCCCTTCCTAACCCTCTCTTGCTCCTCTGCTGCCTCCTTCCTCTGCCACCTCTTTGGCACCGCTAGCTGCTTCTCTGGCCATCCTGTTGCCTCCCTCCTTCACCACCCTCTTCTCCCTTTCAACTACCCTGCCTTCTCCTTCTTCCTCCTGTGCTCACCATCAGGCACCTCCAAGACTTCTGTAGGGTGTACCTCCCTGGAGGTCCTTCAAATGTTAACTCTTGTTCAGCTGTGAAACACTCCTCTGACATCTGCCGCCTCCTGGAAGAGCTAGATTTTGACAATCTCTGTCTCACTGAGACTTGGTTCACGGCCAGCTCTGTCACAAGTTTTGACGCTCTCCTTCCCGATGGCTACCAGATCCTCTTGGAAGCCAGAACCAACCATCACAGTAGGAGTGTAGCCTTGATTTTTCCGGATTGGATCCCTGCTTCTATCATTCCAATGCACGACTACTCGTTCTTTGAATGCCTGGTCTGCAGGCTCTCTCTCTCCTGGCCTCTCTCGCTGTGGCCAGTATCTACAGGCTGCCCGGCAAGGTCACCCTCTTCCTCTCCGAGTGGACTGACCTCTCCTCCTTGCTCCTTGCTCTTTGCCTCTACCTCTCAACTTCTCCTCTGAGATTTGAACATACACCTAGATGCTACCAGCACTTCTTCAGCACTCTTTCGCAACCTCTGCGATTCTCTCTATATATTCTTCCCTCTGCTACGACTCACTCTGCATGGCACACCCTGGATGTTCTGATCTCCTCCGACCTCCCCTTCTCTAGCCCTCTAACCACTCCTCTCTCTTGGAGTGATCACTTTCTCCTTTCTTCCCACCTACTCACTCTCTCTACACCACAGGTCAAGCCGACTCCAGCACTGCCACCTACCTTCTCGATCATCCGACCCATGAAGAGTGTGTTAGTTGAGGCTTTCGACGCTACTTTCTCGCTTCCTCCTGTACCTTTGGCAGACTCACACCCCGACACAGCCCTCTCTAACCTTCATCCCTCTATAATATCCCTAACACTCTGGATGTCCTTGCCCCAGTCATGAAGAGGTATACTACAAGCGAGCAAGGGAGGTCCTCTTTCTTTTTTAGGGGGCCATGTGGATGAGGACCAGAAAATTACAGTCAATAAACAAGTTCCACACTACGGCTACCCGACTTTCACACACTCATATTGCACGTATCCACACACATGAGGTATAGAGAACTGTCTTACATCATTTAGACAGAGGTACACGATATATTACAAAAATATTTCATTTTTTAATCAATATACAGAGTGATTCTACAAAATCATAATAAAAACATATAAAACACAAGCATTATTTTCGACTAACACAGCCGTTTGTCCAACTCGAATCTGTACCTCCTATAGGTCATCTATTCTTCATACAGGGACAGGAAGTGAGGTTAGTACTGAAAAGTGAGGGTCATTATTATAACCACATTTCAATATGCTCGCCCTCTCTATTTTCATTTCAATCTTGTCTTGTCAACACTTAGTCTTGTTTCTGGATCCATGGGTAGGAATTACACACCCATGGGAAAATCTAGGATGCATGCTCCCCTGGACCCGTCTTCAAGACACTTCTTGTTGATAGCACGTAATTGACTTTGACGTGTTTATGGCGCATGATGGACTCTGCAATACGCACTGTAAAAAACCATAACAATGCTGCTTATTAACCCTTTAAGTGCCATGGGTATTTCCCCCCAGTGCAAGGGCCTTTTTTGGTGATTTTGGTATGTGGCCATTCAATGGCTTGTTACTTTTTTGTTACATGAGATATCTCGGCCAAATTTTTTTTCTTTTTTTTAAAGCACTTTATTTTTGGATCAGAGGCATACAAGTATATCAAAACAGTTCAGAAACAGTAAATTAACATTTGAAGGGATTGTGTCCTCCGACGTATTCCTCATCTTAGATATCTCCTTCCAGCTCTGCTGGCCTCGGAAATGTTTTTCTCTAGAGGGCGCTGCACGTCGACGTCCTCCGAGTCGATGTCCCTCGACAGCCGCCGTATCGACGTCGACGTCATCCTGCCTATAAAGGCCGCGCGCAGCGTCCGTTGCTCAGTTCCGTTTTTCCGCGCTTACTCAGTGCCTTGGAATACCGTTGCTCAGTTCTTAGTCAGATTAATCCTATTTACCTCGAGTCATTCGATCCGTACTCGATGGCTTCCTCGTCGGAACCGACAACTCCTCGATCCGGCTTCAAGAAATGTCGAGATTGTGGGAAAAAATATGTCGTTGACTGACCCTTACAGAGCTTGTCTGTGGTGTTTGGGAGCTGAACACCATTGTTCGGAATGCGAGGACTGTATGTCCATGACAGCTAAGGCCCTGAAGGAGCGTAGAGGGAAGCTGGAGAAAGGTAAGACTTTTAAAGCTTCTTCTTCGTCGACGAAGTCGAGACATTCGTCTCCTCGTCACCATTCGCGCTCCAGGTCTCGGAGTGGGTCTCATCACTCCTCGAGATCGAAGCACTCGAAGAGGAGACGTCGAAGACCCCCTTCTCCGTCTTCCTCTTCCTCTGTTACGCCAAAAAGAATCCCTTGCCCCACGAAACATAGTTCCCGGGCTGAATGGGAGGAATTCCGCAAAAATATGATGAGCGTCTTCGAGAAAGCGGCCTCGACCCCCTCGAAGACTGCCGAGAGCGATGCTCTGGTCGAAAGAACCGAAGGTCAAAAACGCCGCGAGTCGCAGTACCCGGCGAAGGAAACCTCTCGAGCGCGTCTCAAACCCTCGAGTAGGACTATGACCTCCAAACCTTCCTCGAAGGTTCCGTCGACGCCGTCAACGTCGAGGTCGATGTCTTCGACGCCGTTGTCGAAGGGACCTTCGACACACGGGTCTGTCGACTCGACACCAGCTTCGACACCGGCGTCGACGCCAAGAAAAGTCACGGTTACGACACACCCAGTGACTATCCCCAGGTCCTCGACGTCGATGGCTTTGAGATTGTCGAGTAGAATTCCAATTCTGTCGAGGTCTTCGAGGCCTCCGCCTTTGTTTTCGACGCCATGCTCGAAGCCTTCGACGTTGGCGTCGAAGACATCGACGTTTTCGAGGCCGATAATGACAAGTTCGGCACCCTCTGCCTTGGAAATGGGATTTACTCCCTTTATGAGTTCAGAACAATTGAGAACTATGTCCTCAATTTTGGAAGAGGGTGAATTGAATTGTCTGAACAGGAAGACACATTTGAGTTGCAGGGACCTGTAACCCCAATTAGAGAGGAATTTTCCTCTGAAGAGCGCAGGTAAAGGATCTTCATGATTCCTTACATGAAGCAAGTGGGTTAGACACTTCCCCTGAGGTGGAGTTTGCTAAGCCAGACCCGGGGGAGCATGCTGAAACCCCCTATAGAGCCTTAATGGCCAGGATCACAGAGTTCATGGGGTGGTCTGCACCTTCACAATCTTTCCAACAAGATGACCTCACAGATATTCTTGACAAAGGCCCACAGGAGGATCCTGTGGTGCCTTTTCATAAAGCTCTTCAGAGAAAGATCATGACAAACTGGGAAACCCCAGATGTAGTACCAGCAGTAAATAAAAAACTGTCTACAAAGTACAGGGTATCTTCTACAGACCCAGAGTTTTTGTCTAAACACCCATCCCCAGAAAGTCTGGTGGTACAGGCAGCATCCTCTACCGATGTCAAGACGGCTTATCCTACCGTCCCACAGGACAGGGACGATAAAAAATATGATGCTATGGCAAAGAAAGTCTTTTCAGCATGTAGCATGGCGTTAAAATCTGTTAATGCTACTTGCACCCTTGCTAGGTTCAGCCATACACTTTGGGAGTGTGCTTCTAGAGCGGCTGACTGCATCCCGGAGGGAGAAGAAAGGGATGCATTCCTGAATATTATACAGGACGGTAAAGATGCTATGTGCGAATCCCTCCAGACGGGCATTGATTCGGCTGACAGTATCAGCAGAGCGATGGCGGCAAGTACATCAACCAGGAGATTCGCTTGGTTGAGAAAGTCTGGTTTTGTCCCAGATGTGCAAGCCAGGCTCTTGAACATGCCATTCGATGGCTCTTCTTTGTTCGGGAAAAAGGCGGATGACAGTTTAGAGAAACTGCAAACTTCAAAAGCAGCAGCAAAATCCCTAGGAGCTGCAATCCATCAGACTCCTTTTCGTCCCACAGGAACCTCTGCGAGGGGAAAGTCCTTTCGCTTCTACTCCGCATTCGGAAGAGGTAGAGGACGACCGGCTCAAAGGGGACAAAGAAGAACTACCCGAGGTGGACGGGGTAGATATTCAAAAGCCGCAGCAACAGCAGGTACCTCTTTACCATCGGCATCTGCATCAGCCGCCCCAAAACCACTCTGAGGACTTCCCTCACAGGACACCTGTAGGAGGCAGGTTGACTCAACATCTGGCGGTATGGCAGGCTATCACGTCAGATGCTTGGGCATTGGAAACAGTTGCCCAAGGTTACTGCCTGCCTTTCCTACGTATACCTCAGAGTCATCCACCGGGGATCAGCTCTCTGAAAGCTCCAGATCCGCTCCTCTTACAGGAAATTTGGGACCTGCTAGAGAAAGGTGCCATAGAACCGGTACCTGTAGCGGAGAGGAACAAGGGCTGGTACTCCCCTTACTTTCTCATTCCAAAGAAAGACGGAGGACTGAGACCCATCTTGGACTTGCGAGAATTGAACAAATTCCTCAGAAAAGACAAATTCAAGATGGTCACTCTTTCTCAGATCCTCCAGGCCCTTCAGTTCCAGGACTGGTTGGTATCTCTGGACCTTCAGGACGCTTATTTCCATGTGCCTATCCATCTCAAACACAGGAAATACCTGAGGTTCGCAATTGGCAACTCTCACTATCAATTTCGAGTGCTGCCATTTGGGCTGACCTCTGCCCGAGGGTCTTCACCAAGTTAATGTCGGTAGTGGCTGCAAGTCTAAGGAGGGAAGGGATCCACGTCTACCCCTACCTGGACGATTGGTTGATCAGGGCTGTTTCTCCGGAACAAGCTCAGATCCAGCTAAATCACGTGTGCCACTTCCTTCACAGACTGGGCTTCTCCCTCAATTTAAAGAAGTCACAAATGATACCATCGCAGAGACTCCAGTTCATAGGAGCGATCCTGGACACTTCCCTGGGAAAAGCCTCGCCACCAGAGGTGAGGGCTCAAGATATTCTACAGATGGTTACCAAGTTCCAACATGCCCAACGTCTTCCAGCCTTCGACTTTTTGAGGTTTCTAGGCCTCATGGCATCCTGCATTTTCCTAGTGCCAGTGGCTCGCCTGAGAATGAGATCCCTCCAGTGGGCACTGAGGACTCAGTGGTCACAATTCTCAGGGAGAATGACAGATCTTCTTCAGGTTCCCGGCAGGGTGGCTCGAGACCTTCAGTGGTGGGCCTGTCAGGAGAACATTCTGAAAGGAGAACAGTTTTGGCAACCCTGGCCGGAGATAACAGTAGTCACGGATGCCTCACTCACGGGGTGGAGAGCCCACGCCAACGACTTGACCATCAGCAGTCGTTGGTCTCCATCGGAGTCCAGACTACATATCAACCTGTTAGAGCCGAGAGCCATCAGACTTGCGCTGAAGGCGTTCTTGCCAACTGTACAAGGGAAGAACGTCCTGATTATGACAGACAACACGGTGGCCATGCATTACCTCAACAAAAGAGGAGGCGTAGGATCACTACCCCTGTCCAGAGATGCGATGCAGCTCTGGTTTTGGGCAATCCAAGAAGGAATCTCTCTATCGGCAGTTCACCTAGCCGGAGAGAAGAACTTGACAGCGGACGCTCTGAGCAGGCAGAACACAGTCTCCCACGAGTGGGAGCTAGCTCAGGAAGTCCTTCAAGAGATCTTCGCCCTTTGGGGAACCCCTCAGGTAGATCTGTTCGCTACCAGCCTAAACAGGAAATGCGACCTGTTCTGCTCAAGGGAATTTCCCCCGAGAGGAGCTCTGGGAGACGCGTTCATAGTGGACTGGGAGTTTCCGCTTCTGTACGCGTTCCCACCGGTCCCTGTCATTCCTCAAATGATCAGGAGGTTGAGAAGATTCCGGAGAACCATGATCCTAATTGCCCCGGATTGGGCCAGGAGAACGTGGTACCCGGACCTTCTAGACTTGTCCATCTGCCCTCCAATTCGACTTCCACTCAGAGAGAACCTACTCTCACAGAAGGGAGGTCAGGTTCTCCATCCAGACATCAAAACCCTCAACCTTCACGCTTGGCTTCTGAAAGGCTGAGGTACAAGGATTGGGACCTCCCTGATGATGTTATGGAGGTGTTGCTTTCGGCAAGGAGGCCAGCAACAAAGTCTTTATACCGCTGCCGTTGGAACAGATTTTGCAGCTGGTGTAGAGAACAGAATATCGACCCTTTTTCATGTGGTACACCAATGGTTTTGTCCTTCCTACTACATTTGGCAAATTCAGGCCTTTAAGTTGGCACCATTAAGGGCTATCTCGCAGCGCTATCCATCTTTAAGCGTACTGCGGAAGAACCATCCTATTTCAAATTACCCTTGGTAATACAGTTTCTAAAGGGGTTAACCAATGTTTATCCCCCAAGACCATTCCAAATTCCCCTATGGGATTTAAATTTAGTACTAACTTTCCTGATGGGTACACCTTTCGAACCTCTCCATTCTTGTTCGTTAAGATTCCTTACCCTTAAAACTGTTTTATTAATAGCACTTACATCTGCTAGAAGGGTGAGCGAATTACAAGCTCTTTCTTGTAAACCCCCTCACACAATATTTCACAAAGACAAAGTTGTCCTGCAAGTGAAGCCTAATTTCCTCCCAAAGGTGGTTTCTGAATTCCATATCACGCAGAAGATTACCCTACCATCTTTCTATCCTCCTCCTCACCCGGGGAAAGAGGAAGAGAGGTTACACAGGCTAGACCCTAGGAGGGCTTTAAGTTTTTACATCAGTAGACTAGCCAGGATAAGACAGGCAGACCAGCTGTTTGGAGGTTACGCAGGTCACAAGCTGGGGTTACCAATAACTAAGCAGACCATTTCCAGATGGATCATTCTAGCCATTCTGAAATGTTATAAACTGGCAGGGAAAGAGCCCCCTCAAAACCTTAGGGCTCATTCGACCAGAGGTATTGCAGCTTCATCGGCCCTCAAAAGAGGCGTGCCGGTTAAAGACATATGTGCGGCCGCTACATGGTCGTCTGTCCATACCTTTACACGTTTTTACAATTTGGATTCCTCCTCCAGTCAAGAGACTAGGTTTGGAAGGGCTGTACTGCATTCTATTCATCAATAGAAGACAGCGTGAAGTCAGTACTCCCTCCTCCGATAATAGAATACTGCTATGGGACCCTATCTAAGATGAGGAATACGTCGGAGGACACAATCCCTTCGAAGAACAAGTTACTTCTTACCTTGTAACGTTCTTTCGACGGGATGTTCCTCCGACGTATTCCTCATCGACCCTCCCATCCATCACCGCAGTTCTACTTCCCTTGTTGTTGCAGCTTACGCTCCTTCAGGGTGATTAGTTAGTCCAGAAAGTATTATTGTGGGCTACAAAACGGAACTGAGCAACGGACGCTGCGCGCGGCCTTTATAGGCAGGATGACGTCGACGTCGATACGGCGGCTGTCGAGGGACATCGACTCGGAGGACGTCGACGCGCAGCGCCCTCTAGAGAAAAATTTTTCCGAGGCCAGCAGAGCTGGAAGGAGATATCTAAGATGAGGAATACGTCAGAGGAACATCCCGTCGAAAGAACGTTACAAGGTAAGAAGTAACTTGTTCTTCTTAATCAACCTCCCTCTCTGATGTTAACCAACAATAGACTCAGCATCTTAACCTCTGAAAGTTCTTCATTTTCCATTTTGTAATCCCCCAACCTCTTTGTCCTACTGTCTTCCCCTCCCCCCCACCATGCTTTAACTAACAAAATACCATAATACATTACAGAGATCAACATATGAAAGGGTTCCATTTAGGGTTAGTCCTGAGTTCATTCCTCTGTGCTGTTGTTATCCCTCATATGACATGTATACTCCTGAGAAGCCGGGGTTTAAAAAAGATGGCCTCTCTATCGCTCACACACTCATGGAACGGGGACCAGGTGGCCAGAAATGTTTGATATTTTCCAGCCGTAAGTGCACAGATTTTCTCCATGGCCATCACTCCCCAGATCTTGACCCACCACCATGCCACTATGGGGCCCTCCTCATTTTTCCAGTTTTGCGCTAAGGTCATCCTTGCAGCCATTGGCAGATGAGTAATGAGAGTGGCGGTCGCCCCGGACATTGCATATTTGCCCTCAATCGGGACACCTAATAGGATAGTTTTCGGGGACATCGGAAAGTCCACACCTGTAATATCTATCATGTGGCCCAGAATCTCCTTCCAATAGACTGTTGCCTTGGGGCATGACCACCACATGTGGATTAAGTCCCCTCTCTCTCCACAGTTTCTCCAGCAGAACGGCGAGTAGGTCTTGGTGATCTTATGTAAACGGTGTGGGGGCATATACCACCTAAAGCACATTTTATAGGCGGATTCTTTAATCGTGGTGGATCTGGAGGCACCATGCGCTCGTGACCATATTTTCACCACTCTTCTTCCATTATGGATTCTTGCAAGTCTCTTTCCCAGTTCACTTGAAATAGGAGGCGATCTGACGTTTGGGAGTTTGAAAGAAGTTTATAGATTCTGGTGATCCTTTTTTGGTATGGCCCTCCTGTAAGGTTAGTTCCAAGCCGGACAGTGATCGTGTGCCTGCTCTTTTCACCATTGGTTGAGTTATCCAATGTCTGATTTGCAAGTACCTGTATCGCTCCCCTTCTCCTATACCAAACCTCTGCTGGCAGTCCGTGAAGTGCAGTGGGGAGCCATCTCTGTACATCTCTGCCAAAGTCAGGGTCCCCGCTTCATTCCATTCCTCCCAGTCTTTGCCTCGAAGGCCCGGAGTAAATTCTGGGTTATGTAATATAGGTGAATATGGGCCCAGACCCGGTGGGATACGTTTCTGTTTCCTGGCTATATCCCAGCTCTGCAAGGACCCCTTTGTGGATTCCGGGAGGGTACCGCCACCCTCTCTGTGTTTAGCTTTCAGACCTAGGAGTGAAATCAGAGGGGTCGTCGTGAGTGAGTGTTCGACCTTGGCCCATCACTGCCTAGGGGCTAGGTGTGCTGTCAATATGTATCTGCTCACGTCTGGTATTCCGAGGCCTCCCAAGAGTGGGGGTCGCATTAGGATACCCTTCTGGATCCTTGGCCTCTTGCCTTGCCATATGAATTTAACAATTGCTTTCTGCAGTTCTTTGATCTTGATTGGTGGGATGGACACCGGGATTCAGCTTACCGCATAAAGTAGGTGTGGGAGTATGGTCATTTTTGCTGCCGTGATGCGGGCAAACCACGATGATTCCTGGGATTCCCATTTGAGCATGTCTTCTTGTAATTGCTTCCATAAGGGAGTGATGTTCGCCTGGAAAAGTTTACTTGGTTCCGTGGTTAGTCGTATTCCCAGGTAGTCAAGGGAGTCTTTCGCCCATGTCAATGGGTATGATTGCTCTAGCCTTGCTATCGTTTCCCTCTTCGCCATGATGTTCATTGCTGTTGATTTAGGGAAATTTACAGAGAATCCCGAGACTTGCCTGAATTCCTCTAATTTATCCATTGCCCAGGGCATTGTGTTACCTGGATCACCCATGTAGAGAATAATGTCATCCGCATATAATGGGAGTTTATGAGTTTCGGAACCTAGGGTCACGCCCTTAATGTTGGTTTCTAGTCTGAACCGCGTGGCACACGGTTCCATTGCCATTGCGAATATCAGCGGCGACAGGGGACACCCCTGTCACGTGCCTCTTCTGACTTCCATCGGTTCCGTTTTCTGGCCGTTGATGATGAGAGTTGTTGATGGGGTTTGATAGTTAGCTATTACCATTTTGGTGAACATCGGGCCACAACCAAAGCGCTCCAGGATTAGAGACAGATTGTTCCAGTCCATACTGTCAAATGCACGGGAGGCATCCAAGGCAGCTATTGCGAACTCTTGTTGCGTCCTTCGCCCAGCGTCTATAACGTCTATTGACCTTCTGATATTATCCTGTGTGTGACGGTCTGTGATGAATCCCGCTTGATCGTCATGTATTATATCTGGGAGTACTTTCATCAGTCGGGTAGCCAATATCTTCGCGTAAATCTTTGCATCACTGTTCAGTAGCGTTATAGGGCGGAAGCTTGTGCAGTTGCACGGATCCCTCCAGGGCTTCAAGGGCAGAATAGTTGTGGACTTTTCCATGTTTGACGTCACTCTCCCTTCTTCTCTGATAGTGTTATAAAGCTTTGTCAGTGGGCCGAGTAATTGGATACGAAAGGTTTTATAGTAACCGTTGCTGATACCATCGGGGCCCGGTGTTTTGTTGGCTGGCAAGGCCGAGATGGCGTTGTTGACCTCTTGCGCTGAGATCGGGCTTCCAAGGCTGATTCTGTCTTGTTCTGTTATTTGGGGAAGGGGTAGAGAGCTTATATAGTCAATCTGCTGTGTGGGGTCCAGTTTTTCGGTGCTCAGGAATGTCTCATGGAAATGTTTCATTATTTTTATTTTGTCTGGCTCTGCTGTGTGCGGTTTCCCATGTTCATCGTCCAATTGTACTATGTAGTTGCGGGCTTTACGCTTCCTCAGTTTCGCCGCTAGAAATCGGTTTGCCTTGCCCCCATGAATGTAGTAGGACTGTTTCGTGCGGAGTAGTGACAGGGCCATCTGGTCTGCAGTATGATGCTCGAGCTGAGTTCTGATCTTCCGGAGTGCTCGCAGGGATTTCCTTGAGCGGCAAGTTTTATGTTGTATTTCCGCATTTTTCACCTCTGTTTCTAACCGATGAGTCACTATTGCTCTTTCTCGGTAGTATGCAGCTGCTTGTGACATGAGTTCACTCCTTATCACCACCTTCCCTGCATCCCAGATTGGCCCCCAGCTTGTTTCCCCATTGTCATTTTCTTTAAAATAGTTATTTATAGAGGTCTCAATATGTGCTCTGAGTGCTATGTCTCTCAGTAGGACTTCATTCAGTCTCCAGGGTGGTTTACTTTTGTGATCTCCCTCCCTCCAAGCCACACCCACTATCACTGGCGCATGGTCTGAGTGATATTCCACCCCAGTTATTTGTGGAATTAACGTAGTAGAGACAAGGATCATATCTATTTTTGAATAGCCCAGATGAACCGCCGAGTAGTGGGTATATTCCCTGCTGTCCCCTTGAAAGAATCGCCAGGTCTCAATGACTCCCATTTCCCTAAAAAACCGACCCAGTGCCTGTCTATTTCTTTGATCTGTGTTTGTGGGTGGGAGTGTTTTGTCCAGGGCTGGGTCCATGACACAGTCGAAGTCTCATCCAACTATTAATTGGCCCTCACACCAGCTGCCCAGTTTTCCCAGTAAGTTTGTTATAAACACATCTTGGCGTTCATTGGGGGTATATAAGGCCAGGATTGTGTACATTCTACCTTTTAATCAACCCTTTCAAACCCAGATAACGCCCCTCTTTATCTCTACAAAGTTGGGTTTTTTAAAAGGCTAGAGCCCTCCCCATTAGTATGGCCACCCCCCTCTTTTTTTCCCCACTGGAGGCAAAGTATTGTTGCGGAAATGCTCGATGTGCAATACGCTTTTCATCTTTCGAGAGTAGGTACGTCTCTTGCAGTATCCCTATCTCTATCTGCATTTTTACCAGCCTATCGAGGATAACCCGACGTTTAACTGGAGAGTTCAAACCCTGAACATTCAGGGAGACTATATTTGATTCAGCCATGTATATTTAGGAGGAGAATATTTGCCCTTAGCATTGTATAAGGTTGCACTGACATCCCCTTTCTTTTACTTATTAGGACCTTTCCGGAGACTCTTGCTACGTCTCCTTACGTTAATCTCTGATAACTTTCCCCACCCCTCCTTGTCCTCCCCCCTCGTGTCCTCAACAACCCGTATTCCATAGAATCCTCCCCACTAACTATTTGGGGTGTCGGGTCGGACAACAATTCACAAGGGGCGCGAAACTCAAAGATGTAAGGTCTCGCATTGGATTCCATAGGTTGGCATTGCCTGCCTCCGCATTGACTGCTTATAGAAGCTTGTATATATTACAGCGTATAGATCAACAGATCTCAGTCGGAATGTGTACTCCGCTATCGTATGGCACTACTAGCGTTTCTGATGGTCCTGGCACATTTGTGCCCGGAATCTTGTAGCTGTCGTGTCCTGTCTCTATCTGGAGAGTTCGGGGCTTCCTCCAAATTTAGTAACGCCTGACCCTCCTCACATGTAGTTATTCGGCTATGTTTGCCCTCCCAATTGAACATTAAGCCAAAAGGATACGCCCATCGATAGGGGATTTGTTTTCCCTGTAAGGTTTTTGTCACCGGGCGCATGAGTCTGCGCTTGTGAAGTGTAGAAAGGGCAAGATCCTGGAACAGTTTAATCTCATGGCCATTAATTGTCAGGCCAGTGCTAGACCTGGCAGCCTTCAGAATGCATTCTTTCGTTATGAATGAGGTGAGAGCCACCAGCACATCCCGTGGGCGGGCCCCAAGGTCACTCCTTCTGGGTCCAACTTGGTGTATTCTATCGAATCCAATTGATTCTGGGGCTGGATCTCGTAATATGTTACTGAAGGCTAGTTGGAGTGTCTCGCGGAGTTCGCTATCAGGAATCGTTTCGGTTAGCCCTTTAACCCGTATGTTGGAACGTCTTGACCTATTTTCAAGGTCTTCCACCTGTAGTTCCAGGTTGTTCGTAGCAGTGGCTATTTGGTCCAACAGAAGGCTGGACTGCTTGGACTCTTCAGATAAGACGGAGAGGCCGTTTTTAACTGTGTCAACTCGGTCACCAAGTTCGTTTACCTCTTTTCGGATTTCCTGCAGAGAGGCTTTTATGTCTTCCCTCAGTTGACCTATTTGGATCTGAAATGCTGTTGTCATTCTGGCCTCCATGCCTTCCAAGCAAGTCAGCAGTTCCTCTTTATCTGTGTCCATAGCTCTCTGGGGCGTTTCCAGGGGTGGCACAGATGATTCCGGTCGTGTTTGTCGGGGAGTGTGCTCCTGTTGGTTCGTCTGTCCCCAGTATTTGTCCAGCTGATGTTCTGGTCTCATAGGTGAACCTTTCGTCCTAGACTGGCCGCTTTTGGTTCTAGTGCCAGGCATCTGAATTGGAGAGCTGTCCCAGGTGAGTCACCTTTATCGTTTGGTTGTGCCAAGTTAGAGGGGAACCAGATGACTTATACTTTTGGGGGTGTCAGACTAATGAAAGTTGTTCCCGTTTAAGGAGTTCACTGGGGTAAGTGGGGCTGGCTAGGTGTTTCCGCACTGTGGATCATGGCGCTTGTTGGGTTAAGTGCGCTCTTCTCACCCCCCCCCCCGACTAAATGAGCTCAGTGTCCACGCTGGCTGATTCTCCTCTAAATGGGGGCTGATATACACCAACAGATTACTCTAGTTTGCAATTTAGACAGCAGGGGCCTTTGTGGAGGGGATAGGGAGAAGGCAGGGGAAGCAACTCTCACCTTGGCCGTCGCTTTAGACACAGCATGTAGGTCTATGATGTCAGCCAGCCTCAATTCCTACGGTCGCGTGTTAAGAAACAGGTCGCCCCACCGCTAAATTGTTCTTTTCCACGGCTCTCAGGGATCCTGCAGGGGCTTTGCCGTAGCACACTTCTCTAGGAGGGATCCCGGCCCCCGTGTCGCAGGATTGAAATATGTCCGAACTGCCTAGTGAGGGAAGTGTATCAATGCAGTCCCCGGAACGCTGTTGTTGCGGCTTGGTAGATTTAGTCTCAGGCGAGACCGCTTAACTTGTTGTAACGGGCTTCGCTGGAGTCTCGCTCGGCGTAGGGTATCCCTCACAGCTTTGCCCGACCGGCACCACTAACTCCGCTGTGGAGGGGCAGGCCGCTCCGTGTGTTTGTCCGGCTGCAGCCAGATTTTGCCAGAGATCCGCCGGGGGGGGGGGGGAAGAGGGGAGGGCCGCCACTCGTTACAATTCTAAACAGGTCGGCTTCACTGCAGTTCATAATATGTTTTCCCCCAATTGCGCCTGCTGTCACACGTTCTTACTTGTCAAAGCGTGTAGGGGCCCGCAGTCTGGCACTTCAATCTCTGCTGTAATGGGGCGGGAATCTCCGTGTAGTTGTCTGGCAGCGAATGGAGCCCGCCAGAGCTCTGCCGAGGAGGGGTGGAAGCAACTGTTCTTCACAGTTACGGACCAGGTAACTTCACTGCGGGTTGCCGTCTCCACTGCGGTGGCCCGCAGGCTCCATGTGATGGCGCAGCAGCAGATGGAGCCCGACGAAGACTCTCCAGGTGAGGGGGGGGAGTCGGCAGCTCTCCGCAACCGAGGGCAATCCAGCTCTGTTGTGGGTCGCGATGGATGAATCACGCCCGCCGCCTCTCACGTTCTCCCTCCGTCGTCTCGCCCCAGGCGTGGAGAGGCCCGCAGTCTAGTGCCTCCGTCCCTGCTGCGGGGGGGCGGCGGCTCCGTGTGGTGGCACGGCAGCCGGCGGAGCCCGCCTGAAACTCACCAGGTGGGGGGGAGGGGCGGCTGCTCACCACGTTTATGGCAATTTAACCCCGTAGTGGGTCGCTATATTTCCCCCAAATTGCACAAGCTGTTCCATGCGTTCTCCGACACCGCTACTGATGATTGCTGCAGTTAATAAACACCTTTGGAAGCTTTAGTCTTGTCCGCCGGTGCGGAGCACAGGGGACGAGCGTCCACTTCAGCAGGTGGCCATCTTGGAATCCCATATCTCGGCCGAATTTGGCTTCTTTTTTTTCCCACATGTAGGCGGTCGTAGCACCACCCAGGAATCCTAGGTTGCTGCAGGGGGGTGAGAGAAAATAAGCAAAAAGGGCGAAAATGTTAGGTTTTTTTAAAAGAATTCCAATAAAATGATGTACAAAGAAGCCTGTGGTTTTTTCCTTGTAAGTGCTAGGTTTGCTGTGCTGAGTTCCCCAATTTCCTGGCTTTCAAGAACAGGTTGAGTGGAAACGAAAGAAAAATATTTTGATGTGGTTATCAACTGTTTTGTGAGAGGTAGGCGATTTTGGCCATTTTTGCCAATTGGACATACATGGACGGAATGGAAAAAAAGGGCATGAAAGCCGAATTAGAGGACAGAAAGGCATATATTTCTGAAAAGTAGACAAAATTTCAAGTTTAGGAATGAGTGATTTGCGTAGGTCAGGCAACAACTAAGTAGGGGAAAATGCCATAGATTGGGGGAAAGCGGGAAAATGACTGAAAAAAAAGGATGCATTGGACATGGTTGGCTTGGTACGCCAATGGCTTCTATGAATTTTGAGAAAAGCAATGCTCCGCTACATTCCCCAGTTTCTTGCAGTTAGGAAAGCACACATTTTTTGTAGTGTTTTACAAAACAAGCAATGCCACAAGCCAAACACTGAGCCATGGTACACAGGAGTTTTATGCTCACGGCTGAACAGACACACTTAGCATGTGTAAATGTGGTGAGGAACGGCAAGCATCCATTTTTTGAAATAGCACAGGCAGACCTTTTCAATGGTAGGTGACTTGTGCAGGTTACAAAAGTGTATGGTGCCTAAAGCAGCGACTAAATGTAGGTCACATTTGGGAAATGAAAGGGTTGTGTGACAAAGGGCACCAGCAAATGGGTCAAATGAAAACCACACAAACACAACAAATGTTATACCTTCCTGCATTCCCACAGGTGTCCCGATGAAAACGGTACCCCACATGTGTGGGTGCACCAAGGGGAAAGCCTAGAACACAGGACCACAAGCACAACATACAGATATGGGCCTCGGGTGTCCAAGCCACCAAGGAAAACAGGGAACCCCATGCATTTCCGAAAAGAGGACACCCGTGGGAATCCGCAGAGGTATGATTTGCGCAAATCGGCCCAGAATGTATTACCCAGACACCCCCGCAAAGTCCGAAATGTGGGGAAAAAACCAGCATTTTCTGCACATTTCACTCAGCGCACCCATCGAAACACGCCGCCAACAACACATGGCCTACCGTCCCGCGTTCCCACAGGTGTCCCGATGAAAACGGTACCTCTTATGTGTGGGTGCACCTACCTGGGCGCCAAGGGGAAAGTCTAAAACACAGGTAACCCCAAGTCTATTTCGACACCTGAATTTGACACTTTCTCCATACAAGCACAACATACAGATATGGGCCTTGGGTGTCCAAGCCACCAAGGAAAACGGGGAACCCCATGCATTTCCGAAAAAGGACACCCGTGGGAATCCAGAGGTCTGCCTTGCCCAAATTGCCCCAGTTTTTATTAGCCTCAATCCCCGACAAAGTGTGATATTTGGTGGGGAAAAAACACAATGTTCATTTTGTCTGGAGTTCTGGGTAATAAATTCTAGGCAGCTTCGCGCAAGTCAGACCTCTGTGCATTTCCACGGGTGTCCTCTGTTGGGAAATGCATGGGGTTCCCCGTTTTCCTTGCTGGCTTCGACACCCTAGCCCCAAATCTGTAGGTTGCCCACATGAACAAATTGTGCTGTGGCGAAAGGCTTGGGGTTACCAGCGGGTTATCCTTTTCCTTGTGCGCCCCCGGTAGGTGCACCCACACATGTGAGGTACCTTTTCGGGACACCTGTAGGAATGCGAGAAGTTATGACATCTGTTGTTGGCAACGTGTTTCGGTGAGTGGACACAGGGAAATGTCTCTGAGGCACCGAGGCAAGGACCGGAAAGGACCACTTTGCCACAGACATCTGCTCTGCTGTGCCTCAAGTGTTTTTCCTTTGGACCAGTTTTGCTGCCCGTTACAAGATTCATTACTTTGGCCACGCCCCTTTTTTGTTGGCTTGGTGCATAAATTTGGAACGTGCGCGCACCAGCGCACGTGCACTGGGGCAAGGACCGGAAAGGACCACTTTGCCACTTCGTTGTGGTGTCGTGCTTGTGAGCCCTCCCGGTTCCATTTTCTTTTTCCCTTTTTGCCTCACGTGTCAAATTACCAACGCATTGCTGAAGTGCTGGGGACCAGTCTCTTGTGTGGGGACTGGTCAAAGAAACTGATCTTACTTGAATAATTGCATGTAAGTGTGCTTAGTCTTACGGGCTCGTCTTGCTTAGTAACGGTTGTCGCAGACACCTCTATGTTGCAGAGTTTATATTCCTTGAAGTCTGATATGCCTGTAGACTTGCTTCCACCGCAAAGAAGGGGTGGGTTGGGTCCTAAAGAAGGCAGTGCGACACGAGTGTCTCGCAAAGTCATAACATTGACACCCGTGACCCGCTGCTCTTCACTCACCCCAACCCGCGATATTCACACATTTTTTCCTGATACTTTTCCGTTAGCCCCAACATCAAACATACCCCCTGTGTAGTGTGAACCAACAATTAGCTGTGCAACTGGGCAATTCTGCTCAGACGGCACAGCCTCCTGCTACACACAATTCCGAAACAAATCTTGGAAAAGTCCCTGTTGTTTCGGAGATAACAATGTTATGAAACACATGGTTGCCTTAACGTTTACCTCCAGCAGAAATGCCTGTGCCCGGCGTAGTTGATGAAAGCCCGGACTCTAGCTATGTTATTCCAGATATTTCACTACATGCCAGTGATTATGACCTTTCCAACAATTCCGATGTTTGCACTGCATCCACGCCTAATATACACTGCTCGACATCGCCAAGGTCACCGGCCATTTATTTTGTGCACCTTACTCCTCGAAGACCTATGGCTCCCCAGCAAGAGCCACATGGGATGACGCCTGTTTCCCCAACTATGCTGGAAATCACCTTAGCAGCGGTGCACATGACCAGCACCAGTCTCTTTAAATTGTACGAAACATTAGAGACAAAACTAGCAAAACAAACAGAGCTAATGCAAGGAATCTCAGATTCGATTGCAATCGAACTAGCATCTAAAAATAAGAGAATCGCAGATAATGTCACACCGCATTTCAACAACGCTCCCACTGGCGAAGCAGACATCTGCATGCGTCCTGTGGAGGAAATCCCATCAGTCATACCATTTATTGCACAGGTAATAACATCTGTATTATCACAGGATGCCATACCTAATGTCGGTGCAGATAACGAATCGAAGAAAAACAATTCTTGGATTAGCCTTGAGCAAAATTCTCAGGAAAAACATAACATACACCAACCAGATACAGACTGCTGAAGGACATTTTGATATCTTCACCAAGAACAAAAACAATCAGTATTATAAACATAAGTTATCTGTGTATTTAAGAAAGCTTAGATTAGGGAAAAGAAAACAACAATCCTTGTCAACGATACGCATGAACAAGCTACATGCGACACAAGCACAGGCACTTGCACCAGCTAAAGATGATCAAGAAAATATTTGTGGTCGTGCCTCAACCTCACCTCACAGAAATCATACGTTAACGCACCCTCCCTTAAACGATCTACTTGATGCACTAAAGGAAGGCGAACAATGTTCGAGTAAAGAGTGTCTCGTACCTTCCATGGTGTCGAAAGTCAATCAACCACAAACTTCTAAAGAAAATATGCCTGCTGTTATTCCCTTGAAGGAAAATAAACAAACTGTTGGCCCAACTGACAATTTGCTACTTGATCAACACAGGTTAGATATAAGAACTGAAGTTGCAGCCTACCCACAGTGCTTGAAAGTAAAGGGGAGTAATCTTTCAAACCTGTTGCTAATAGAGCCGGCTAGAGTTTCCCCCCATGCCAATGATCAACATTGTAGGCTGAATGAAGCCCAATCTGATCACCGATTAGAAACTCGACGTGAAGCACTTGATGCTCACAAGAACAATCAACAAAGAGGTGGGATTGCTTTAACGGACTCACAACAGCACACTAGTACAGGCGCAAATCTGATGAAACTACAACAAGCTGAGAGCCAACCTCTAGTTGATGAGATCAATGAGTCAGAACCTAATACAATACACACCTCATCAAACAAACAATGTCCAGAGTTTAATTGTCTCTTTCCTGGTGAGAGACAGGTTGGTCTCACCTTTGCTCCCACTGAAGGAATGATACAACATCAAGAGATGTACTACAAGAACAGGCACGAATTGAGCAGTCAAAATTGTGTTTAGATGTCTATTTTCGGAAGATTGAGCCCAGAAATGGCCCCGAAGTTTTCCATCTGAATATTACCATGGGACCGGTGAATGACTGCGCACCTCGAAGAAACCAAAATGGTCAGGATGAGTGGCCCAACTTGGTACCCACAAAGGAGGGTAGTGCATAGGTCACGAGTCATAATAACCAGCACCTGCGAACCAAATCAAGGAATAACTCAACCAAAGTGAACAACAAAGAACCAACGGTCACAGTGATTGAAAAGAGATACTCGCTGATCATGAAATGTCATGCAGCAGCATTCTCAATGTTTGATCTGTGCAGGACAAGTGTTTTGAATATATTCAGAGATATTCCCGAATTAGAAAACATATCGACGGCAGATATCTATCAAATAGAATTTCGGAACGACGAAGATCTCTCAATCATACGATTATGGCTACCATCGAGAGTTGTGCTAAATGCACTATGGAAAGCGAAGATGGAGCTATTTAGACTAGGTTTCATCATTGCACAAGACCCGCATGCCAAAGGACAAGTAGAACCACAACCGAATCAGCACCCTAAATATGTGCCGCAGATCTATCAGAAATCTGTGCACGAAATTGCGACGAACCAGAGAGCATAACAATCAATCACTTGCTCACAGACCATCTCCCTTGCCTCGTGGAATACTTGTGGACACAAACACCTGCAGATTGAGAAAGGTAATTGTCTGGCTGATTATGATATCATAGCCCTACAGGAAACTTGGCTGAGGAACATTCATGGAAGGGCAGACCTACTTCGGGATTACTAGCAGCAGTAAAACAAAATAGTGGGTTTACCATCATGCCATGGGCTGCACCGAATGCGTTCATTCAGCTGGTCAGGATTAATTTGCAACATTCGACCTTTGCACTAATCAATATGTACAGGAACCCTGCTGGCATCACAGATGACACTGACACTGACCTCACTCCTGGACTTAATATTGGCCTTCAGAGACGTCTCGGCCACCATTATAGCATGGGACATCAACCTTAACTGCATTTCGAATAAGAACAAGACCCACCCCGAACAAGTAAGCAGGTGGATCCAGTTCATGGCTAATAGGAACCTCAGAGTGACCAATGGCTCCCATCCAGGAGATGTGCCACCAAGAAACACCTGGCATTGTGGCGACTCTGGCAACATCATTGATTACATCTATATTGATGAGAACTTATTCAATATAGCAACTGAGTTTATGATCATAGAACAAACAAACAGCGATCATCACTTGCTTGTGTTAACTTGGCCTTGGTCCTTAAAGCCATCTGCTAAATCTCCAAGAAGAATGAGGCAAAGTGTGATGGTTAACAATGTGAAGACAAGATTCAGGTGGTCTGACAAGAACTTGTATATGCTCGGGAAAGATCTGGACATGCAAGAAAAGAGTAACATCTCATATGCAAGCATTATGAACAAATATAGAACAGTCTTTAGGAAAAATGATCAACGCGCCTTCTCTCATAAACATCAATTTAATCAAGAAGTGAAAGATCGTATAAATCAGAACTGAGAAGAGAAAAGAGAGCAATCAAGTTACTCCCCTTGAACTCCAATTTCAAGCCATGAGAAGAGCTAAAACTAAGTTCAGAAATTGGACGCGTGGCAGAGCTGCACTCATGTTCCAGGCTGATAGTGAATGCATGTTGCAGACCATAGCGAATAAAAGCACTGCAGAAATATGGTTGCTACTAAATAATGCACAATATGACAAACTAAATCACAGCCAGATAAATGGGGTGATGGAATGGCAATGGATACTCCATTATTCTGATCTCTATAGTGACACAAGCACCTCAGACATGTACTGTCATTTTCCTGAAGCAGCTAGATGGGACCTGTAAAGATACTGGTAGGGGGTGCCTGTACTTTCCGCTCTCTATATTGTAGAGGAGAGGCACAGAGGACCCCAGCCAAGATTCTCTATTCGGTAGCAATGGACGAGCAATCAAGGCCTAGGTTCTCGGAAGGTGATGCAGGCTGGTTCTTAAGTGCAGTGTAGTCCCCAAGCCCCCACAAAGGAATGTCCACACACTGTATTACTGAAAACACAGTATTTATATCATTAATATTCAAAGGTATGTACACGATCCCAATAACGCACTTTGTACTCGGAAATCAACAATGATAAATATATACAATTCTAAAGTGGTACCACCAATGTTATCAAATCTCATTAAAGTGGATCAACTGTACTGTTAGAATGTCACAGAGATCAATAACAAGGAAACCAGCAATAGAGATATGAAGGAATGCAAGATGGTTGAAACAATAGGCAGATTCCTGGCCCCTACCACTAGACACAATTCTGTGTGGAGATCCCCCCCCCCCACCTGGGCAACCTGTAAAATAAAGATATATAGCACAAGCCCAGCCCATATATTGTTCAATAATCTTATTTCCTCCTATAATGTTTTACCCCCCAATGTACCTGGTGGAGTAGAGTTCTTCGAAGACGCGTCGAAGGATCCTTCTTGAGTGACTCCCTTTAAAGCAGGAACCACGGATCGTCGAGAGGCGTCGAAGATAGTGAACTTTCCGTCAACAGCGTCAATGAGAAGTTTAAGGGTGCCGAGACCTCAACGTCGATCCAGGCGGTGCTCGTCAGCGACGTCCTGCGAGGATGAGGTGTGCGGGGCACCTCGGCGATGGATTGTTCAGGACCACAAAGTGTTTCAGAAGAACTGTGGCCCAACAAGGGCGTCCAGTTGTCGAAGTCTTTGTGGCCTTCAGGTGGCTGGAAACCCACCAGCGGATTCTCCTCAGCGTGTTGGTCGTCCTCGACTTTCTCCGGCGGACAAAGTGGTCGACGTTGCGGACAAGGGAGTCCTTTCATTCAAATGTTCTTAGGCAAAGGAGCGGGCGGCTCTGGTCGTAGCGGCACGGCGTGAAATGGTCCCCACGGCTGGGCAACACAACTTTGACGTGCCTCCAGCAGGTTATACAAACCTGCAAACCCTGGTCGACGGCAATAGACTTCGACAGCGGCGAAGTCCGGGTGCTTTGCTTCGTTCTCCTCGGCAGTCCCGTCTCGGGTCGGCAGCCTTTCGAGGGTCTGACTTCCAGGGAGCTTCGGCGAAGGTTAGCGGTGCTCGATGGTCCCTCGGAGAACGGGAAGAGGGCGCCTTACCAGGTCCTCTCTCGGATCAGTCTTCGACGAATTCGGCAGCTTTCAGATCCGGTCGAAGCAAATGCAACAGCAAGTCTTCTTCTTCCAGCAGGGCGTCAAGGATCAGCAGTTCCAGTTACTCTTCAAGTGTAGACACAGTTTCTGAACAATTTCCAGTGGTGAGAGGTCCCCAGATATACTATCCTGTCTCTCATCCACACTGCTGGGTCACTCTCAGCAGCCAATCATACAGAAGGGCATTCATGCAGTCAGCCAGCCAATCAGGCACACGGTGCATTCAGGCCATCCTCCTCCCTCTCAGACACTCACAACAAGGAATGTGGATTGGGACAAGTACCCAGCCATTCAACACTACACACTGCATGCTGTCTCAGTCTTTGTCTCTCGTACCGGAAACCAGACAGCCACAACAAGAAGTGCATATTGGTCACACACTCCATTCACCCAGGTCCCACCCACAGGGTGTACCCACAACATACAGTCACTGGGACGGCTCCAGCCAGTCTGGACTGGACTTCACAACAACACCATATTTGGAACTTCCACCCAACAGACATTCAGAGGGAAGGGACAGAGTCAGGGCTTCCCAGGACTTTGGGGAAAAAAGGTAACTGGCAATAGAAAGCAAGAGGCCACAGGAGCCATCTTGTTTTCTATCAGGAATCAACTGATTCCAGTGGCTGGGCCTGGGCATCCCAAAATGGAGGATACTCAGTGCACCTGTCAAATTCAGCATGGAGCTGCCACCAGCCCATACCCTGCTCTGCGGGCCACCCACAGGTGCCCAAAAAACATACATTAGGGGCACAGGGTTGTACCCCCACCCATGGGTGCGGTAAGGGTATTCCATGGGTCTGTTCACCAAACCAAAAGAGAGAGAGCTGCACCGCCAGGAGTCCCACATGAACTCCTGCGCGGAAAACACGACAGAACACACGATAAAAAGGCAGTAAAGGACAAGGATACGGAG
Source organism: Ambystoma mexicanum (assembly GCF_040938575.1). Lineage (NCBI taxonomy): Eukaryota > Metazoa > Chordata > Amphibia > Caudata > Ambystomatidae > Ambystoma > Ambystoma mexicanum. The sequence goes on along the minus strand of NC_090922.1, from coordinate 1,349,490,445 downwards.
GCCCTGTCCCTCCAATGCATTTTCAGCATCACAGTCGCCCCCCCAGACTGAGGTGGAGGGTGCCTAATCTCCCACAGGATAGACACCCTCATCCAGACGGTCAACATACCTTCTGGAAAGGCCATATGCATTATCGTGACTCTTCCCTGGTCTGTGCTCTATGGTTAAGTCTAGCCCTTGCAGGCTAATGGACCACCTGAGCAGTTTCGGGTTTTCACCCTTCATCTGCATAAGCCACTTCAGGGGCTTATGATCTGTTTGGACCTTGAAGGTAGACCCCGTAAGGTAGGGCCTAAAACGCCTAAGGCTCTAAACTATACTGAAACATTCCTTCTCAACAGAAGCACATCTAAGTTCTCTACCCTTGAGTTGTCTACTGATGAAGATGATAGGATGTTCCCTCCCTTTGTCATCTAACTGGGACAAGACCGCTCCAATTCGGTGTCGCAGGCATTCGTCTGGACGATAAAGGGTAGGCTGTAGTCGGGTGCACACAACACGGGTGCCCTACACAGACTTTCTTTCAAGCCATCAAAGGCCCTCTGACAGTCTTCAGTCCAATTAACCTTCCTAGGTTGTTTTGGTGATGTCAGAGCTGTCAGGGGTGCAGCTATGGTCCCATAGTCTGCCATGAAATTGCGATAATACCCAGTGAGGCCCAAAAAGGCTCTCACCTGGGTTTGAGTAGTGAGAGTCTCCCAGTCCTGTACATCCTGTACCTTACTGGGGAGAGGTTGGATTTGACCCCCCCTCCTATCTCATGACCAAGATATGTGACTTTCCCCTGAGCTATCTGGCACTTGGTGGCCTTGATAGTGAGGTTAGCCCTTTTCAAGGCCTGCAGCACCTTACCTAGATGTGTCAAATGCTCTTCCCAAGTGGAACTGTAGACGGCAATGTCGTCTAAATAAGCCACACAAAAGGGTTCCAGCCCACTGAGCGCATGGTTGACCAATCTCTGGAAGGTGGCAGGGGCATTCTTCAACCCAAAAGGCATGACCCTGAACTGGTAGGGTCCCTCTGGTGTTGAGAACGCCTTCTTTTCCTTGTCTTGGTCCATCAGAGCTATTTGCCAATAGCCTGAGATGAGGTCAAAGGTGCTCACAAATTTGGCAGCACCTATGGTGTCCACGAGCTCATCAGCCCTGGACAATGGGTTCGCGTCAGTCTTGGTGACGGCATTGACTCCTCTGTAGTCCACACAGAACCGCCAATCCTTGGTACCTGCCTGGGAACTTGCCTTGGGGACAAGGACCATGGGACTGGACCAGGGACTGGTTGAGGGTTCAATAGCACCCAGATCCAACATCTTGGCGACCTCAGCCTGGATGTGGTTATTAACAGTATCTGACATACGGTAGCTCCTGCTTTTGACAGGCACACTGTCACCAGTGTCAATCTCGTGCTTACACCACGGTGTACGGCCCGGTGTCAGTGAAAGCAGAGAGGCATACTGCTGGAGCAAAGTCCTGCAGGCCCTCTGCTGCTCGGTTATCAAATCTGGAGAGAGATGCACTCCCTCCACTGAGCCATTCTGAGGGTTGCTAGACAGCAAATCAGGAAGGGGCTCACTCTCATCCTCTTCTTGATCTAGCAAGATGGCCGCCGCCCCGATCCTACCCTTCGCCTGACCCAGTCCTGCCGTGTGCCTGGCCTCCAGTAGCCCGGATTGGCTATTCCGCTTTTTGCTGCCCTCCAATAGCCGGCAGGCTACTCAGCCGGCCTATGAAGTAAGGCTTTGAAAGAAGACTTCGGCGCTGACCGAGCTGACAGAGTTCAACAGGCGCTAGGTGCCTGCCTGCTGCCCAAAAATCTGTCCGTTCTCAGAACATCCGAGTAGAGTCCTCCTTCAGACTGCCAACCCTTCAAGAAAGCTCCCTCGAAACATTGCCACTACCTGTTACCTGCCCGGACTTTGCTCCCTGCGAGTGCCCTATCTGCGCGCTAAACTAGCATAAACGCACTTGCTTACAACTGATGCACCATACTATTACTATATGCCCTTTATGTACACACACATATGTTTACAATCCTACTGTCCTGAATAGTTATTGTACATTTGTATAACCACCCTCGCCCGAGTGTCTCGATTCCACCTTTGCTTTGGCCCGATACCTCGCCAGGAAACCTGGAGCAATTTACCTGCTCAGCACATCTGCCCTGCATATACTGCTTTACCTGTGATATTTATATCTCGTATTATAATTCATCCATCCCTCGTGGTGTTGAGCACCCTCATCCGGCTCTGTGCTTGGTTGCTGGATTAGTACAGTCATACCACTGGCCACACCCTCTGTCTAGGTGATTAGCTACAAATGTATCCTTTGCATGAATAGTATACCCTTGCTGTTTATATTGTCTTCATTACTGATGGATATTGATGGATAACTCTGACTGGACCTAATCGTTACGTTTGAATTTAGTCACATAACCTATGTACCTTATTACAGCCTGTTGTACTAATCCACTCTGCCTATTTTGCCCTCTTTTAGGCCCAAGTGCCCACTCGGCTCTTAGGAACTGTACCTTGTTCCCTACACTGCCTAACACTGTGCCACCTAGTTGTGACCCAGCATGCCCAGTAACTATCTTATCCATCCTGACACTTTCATGGACAGACCACTCCTTGGTGTCCCTCCACCTACCTACTAAAAGTCCCACCCCATTGGCCCAGCCATCAGCGCCACCATGCGCTACTTGAAGCAAAAAAAGCATCACAGTAGAGAAAGTTATCCCCATGATCTTGCCTACCTTGAATGCACTGCCAGGAAATCTTGATCCTAGCATCCTAGTTCAGGAATTCAATAACATCATGCTCACTACCCTGAACAAAATTGCCCCTGTTAAACTTAGACCCAGTAAACCAACAGCCCACTTAAACAAATGGTTCACACCACAACTTAAAGACCTTCGTAGCTTAAAAAGAAAAAGCAAAACCAACTGGAGACTTGGCCCATCTAGTGAGAATAAAGCTAAACTAACCTCACTTTCCTCACACTACAAGAAGGAAATCTGTCGGGCAAAACGAAACTCCTACGATGAGCGCATCGCTAATTCCAACTCTAGCATGAAAGAACTTTTCTCCATACTCAAAGAACTAGAGTCACCAATAGCTATACCCGATGTTTGTACCAAAGACAAATCTTGGTGCACAGACATCCAACAAGCTCTAGGAAACAAAATGAACACGCTCCAAAACAAAATTCAGCAAAAAAAAAGATGTACTGAACCTACAGTATTCGCCCAATACCCTCTTGCCCAGTGCCTCACCACTGGCACATAATACTACTTTCTACTTCTCCAAAATGTCTACCTTGGAAGTACAAAAAACTATCCTGTCACTAAAGCCATCGAACTGCAAAGGCGATATCTGCCCTGCTCAATTAATAAAAGATGCTGCCAGAGAACTCTCCTTTTTTACCAAATTGATAAATGACTCCTTTGCCACAGGTACTATCCCTGCCAACCTCAAACAGTCATGGGTGCTCCTCCTGCTCAAGAAACAGACTCTTGATCCTCTTATCCCTACTAATTACCAACCTATCACCACGGTCCCATTTCTACTTAAAATATTGGATAAAGCTGCCTATATCCAAATTCAGAAACACCTTGAACTGCACAAACTTTTAGGTAACAGACAATCTGGTTTCCGTCCACAACACGGAACAGAGACAGCATTAATCGACCTCAAGTTCCAAATAGACGAGCGGAGAGACAAAGGTAAGACAGTACTCCTGCTCCTACTCGATCTCTCCGCCGCATTTGATCTGGTCAACCATAAGTTCTTATGCCGACACCTAGATTCCTCTGCCCACTTCTCCCCAGGAGCCATCAAATGGATTGAGTCATTCTTGAGCGAGAGAACCATGAGAGACTCTCTCCCTCAGCAGCTGCAGACCCGTCACCTATCCTGTGCGGTGTTCCTCAGGGTTCCTGCGTCTCGCCAACCCTTTACAATATCTTCACCAAACCTTTGTTCGATGATCTGGACCATCTGGGTATCACCTACACTAACTATGCAGATGATACTCAGATTCTCCTCCTGGTTTCTGGGGATCATAGTAAGGACACGGGCTTGAAGCCCATCTTATCATTCAAGCATGGATGGCCACTCACGGCCTCTGCTTGAATGACGATAAGACTGAGCTGATAATTTTAGGATCACAGGCCAAAATTTAAAAAACTTGGCCAAGAATTTTCCTCATTTAATATTGACGGAAACATTATTAAAGTTTCCAAGGAGGTGAAAACCCTTGGATTCTACATTGTCTTTTGACAAACGGGTCAAATTCCTTACCTCCTCCACGGCTTACACCTGTAAGCTACTCAGAGCTGGTAAGCCTTTCCTATCCAATGATAGTTGCTTGATTCTAGCCAAAGCCTTAATACTCTCTAGAATTGTTTATTGCAATGCCCTATACAGTAGAGCTAATAAATCTACTATTCAAAAGCTCCAAATACTACAGAATAATGCCCTCAGAGCAGCCTTAGGCATAAATAATAAAACCCATATTTCATCCCTTAGACTCCACCACAATTGGTTATCCACATTTAATAAAATACAATTAAAAACGCTCTTTGACTAACAAAGCCCTCAACAACGCAGCCCTCAGCTATCTTACAGACAAACTCCAGAGAAGAGCTTCCCTTAGACCCACCAGAAGCGGGAACGGTAACTGTCTTACCATACCGAAGTATAAGCTCACCACTATCGGTGGTAATAGCTTCCCTGTAAAGGCAGCTAAAGCCTGGAACTCACTGCCACCAGATCTAAGAGCCGACCAACCCTACTTACACTTTAGAAGAAATTTAATAAAACACATCATCGCCACCGACCCCTAGTCCCCCATCTGGCTATGCCTGCTACTGAAGTGACCTACCCACCCTGCTTTAATAGCGTAATAGTGTGTCAACATAGTGCAAGTCTGAGCGATACATGGTGGGCTTCACTCTTGCAACCTATATTTCTTGTATATTGCTTATTATTTATAATAGGCCATCCGTAGTATTGGCTCTTATCTGGTATACTGTGTACTGTGCTTATTTTGTATATATTTTCTGTATATCTTGCATATTTTGTAAGTATATAAGCATCCTAGACATTCGAGACATTGCAGACAAGGCCAATCCCAGCTTTGGCTCTTATCTGGTATATTTTGTATTGTGCATATCTTGGATATATTTGTGTATATTTTGTATATGTTTAAGCATGTAAGCATTGTATTAGGTGTACATTTCGCAACTTTGTAAGCTTCGCATTTTCACACTGCAGCGTCCTTTTACTTACGAGTCTGGTGCGCTTAACAAATGAATAAATAAACAAACAAACAAACAAGCTAGCAAGAGACATGAGACTTCTGCTCGCCGGTCGAAAGGCTTGTGCCTGTTAACATGGACTACCTGGGGGGCTACCCCAGAGGCTCCCATGTCAACCAGATAATTGACCTCGCCCATCTTGGAGATTATCCCGAGAGGTCCAGTCCATTTACCTGCCAATGCCCGAGGCTTGGTGGGCTCCATCATGAGGACCTCCTGTCCTGGAGTCCAATCCACTTGCAACGCTTTAAGGTCATTCCAGTACTTGTTTAATTCCTGGCTGGCCTTGAGATTCGCTGTTGCCTGACCCATCATCTGTGTCATCCTCCGTCTGAGGACATAGTCCCCCACTTGCTTGGCGGGACCGGGAGGGGTGGCTTCCAAACCTTCTCGGATCAAGGCAAGGGACCCCCCTCACGGGATGTCCGAAGAGTAACTCAAAGGGGCTGAAACCAATACCCTCTTGAGGTACCTCTCTGTAAGCAAACAGCAGGCATGGCAGGAGGAGATCCCATTTTCTCCTTAAGGGCTCTTCCAAAGCACCTATCATGCCCTTGAAAGTTTTATTAAATCTCTCACCCAGACCATTGGTCTGGGGATGGTAAGAGGTGGAGAACGTAAAGGTTACCCCGCACTCTTTCAACATGGTTTTCATGTAACTTGACATGAAGTTGGATCCTCTGTCAGAGACAACCTCCTTAGGGAATCCAACACGGGTGAAAATGCCCAGGAGAGCCCTGACAACCACCTTGGTTGTTACAGTCTGAAGTGGTATAGCCTCAGGGTACCTGGTGGCATGATCTACCAAGACCAGGATTAACCGGTGTCCATCTGAAGTGGGAGGGTCCATGGGACTGACAATGTCTATGCCCACCCTCTCAAATGGTGTGCCAACCACTGGCAATGGCTGCAGTGGGGCAATGACACTGCCTCCAGTCTTGCCAGACAACTGACAAGTTGGGCAGGTCCTGCAGTGTGACTCCACTTCTACTCCCATCCGAGGCCAGTAGAAATGGGCACAGAGCCTCTGCTTAGTCGTCTTGGTACCAAGATGACCAGCTAAGGGTACCTCATGCACCAACTGCAGTAGGAAGGGCCTGTAAACCTGGGGTACCACCAACCTCTTGAGGGCTCCAGCTTCAGGCTTAGTGGGCTCACTGACAAGGGGCTCACCCTCCCAATATATCCGGAAGGTCCTAGGCACTTCTCCTTGTGCCTGGGACAGGGCCTGTTTCCTCAGACCCTCGAGAGAGTGGCACTCTCTCTGTCCCTTACAGAAGTCTGCCCGGGAGGGTCCCCCTTCAGCTAACAAGCATTGAAGACCGGGATGATCCTCTGGGTTGAGAACCTCTCCCACAGGAGAGTCTTCTGGCTCTTCTCCCACAGGAGTTGAGACAGGGTTTACCACTGGACCCAGCCCGTCCGGAGCATGGATCCCAATGGGTGCTGTAGAAACAGCAGGAAGAGAAGGAGCTCCCTCCACAGAGGTGGCCTTCTTGGTCTTCCTTCTTCTTGCCTTAGGCCTCAACTTTGGCTCAGGTACCTGACTCACAGCCATACCCTGTGTAACCTGTGACCTAGTACCGCAGCAGCAGCCCGGGGAAGACCATCCGAGATCAATCCCAACTCTACTAGATCATTACCTAACAGAATGTTAGCAGGGACATTGTCCTGAACCAGGACAGGAAGCTTTGCTGTCTTGTCTACAATTACGAGTGTGACTAAGGCTACAGGCGATAATTTGGGAGGCCCACCAGCTAACCTGGTGAGTCTCAGAGAAGCACCTACATAGTCCTCTGGCTTGAGCAGGGTCCTGTCCACCACTGTCATGCTTGCCCCAGTGTCTCTCAAACCAGTAGAAGGCTGGCCGTTCAGGAGGACACTTCTCAAAAACCTACGGGTGTTCTTTGGGATAGTCACCAGTAGTTCTGCGTACTGGTCCCAGGCCCCAAGGGACACTAAGGAAATCTCTACAGGAGCACCAAATGTGATCCCCGTAGAGGAGGGGAGGACAGTGGCCTCCACCTGAGACATGTGGTAAGGGTAGGTCAAGCTGACAGCCTGTACTCCAAGTGCCTTACCTTTACACTTGGAATCACCCCTCTTGTGATCCAGAGCCCCACAATCCCAACAAGTGCCGGGAGTGCGCGGTATGGTACTGGAACCACTGGGAGCCTGCTTTGCAGCAGGGGGACCACTACTCTTATTCCCACCCACCGATGACTTATCACCACTAGATTTTTGGGTTTTAGGAGAGGAGGGTTTAGGTTTACCCAACTGTGACTGCTTTTGGGACTCCTCATCTTTCTGAGAGGCCCCCTTTTCTTTGTCCTTGTCCTTCCCACTGGAGTCCTTAGGGGACACCCGGTGGAAGACCCACTTGTCAGCCAACCTAGCCAGCTTAAAGGGATCCAAAATGTTCTGGTCAGCAACATACTGACGCAGCTCTGGTGAACAGGCTTCAGAAAAATGCTCAAAAAACAGGTGGGACAATTCAACAAAAGTTTTCACCTTGTAGCCATCAATCCATCCCATCATGTTCATGTGCGCAGCACTCACCCAGTCAACCCAAGACACATTCTCTCTTTTCTTAAAATCCCTGAACCTTTTAAGGTATTGGGTAGGTGTCTAGCCAAACTTGGCAGTCAAAGTAGATTTCATACACTCATACTGACCCCTTTCTTCCACACTCGGCTTCAGAATACAGTCCTACCCAGCCTGAGGCACTCTGCTTAACAAACACTTAGCCCAATCTCTTGTCAACATCATGAATTGCACAAGCCATTTCAAACGCTTCAATCCATTGGAGGATATCAGAACCCTCCACAAACACACCAACCAAATCTTTCATAAACTTGGTGGCTGGGGACCTGCCACTCTCAACTGGTTTAGCTGAAGTCTCCACTCTAGCTTTCTCTAGCTGGATTCTTTGGTGCTCAGTGTCCCTATCTTTGAGTATCACCTGCTGTGCCAACTCCTCTTTCTTCAACTCAGCTTCTGTTGCCAACTTTTTGTATTGAAAGGCTAACTGTTCCCGTTGTAGCTCCAATTTTAAAAGCTCAATCTTCAGGGCCTCCCCCTGAAGAGCAGTGCTGGGGTTCGGAACAGAGGCAGCAGGAATGGTGGCATTCCCAGAAACAGATTCAGTAGAACCCCCAGGGACAGAGTCCTCATTGGTTGCATTCCCCCCACCCCTCTCATTAAGAGTTTCACCATCAGTCTGGTAGTCCACAAGGGCAGCTATCAGCTCAGCCCTAGACTTATCCACAAAGTCTAACTCCCTGGCTTCCCAAGCACTCTGGAGAGCCTCTAAGTTCATCCTAGTCAATTTACCATTTGCAATATACTCCTTTGCTTGTAATGCAGTTATATTGTACACAAATAAACCTTCATTTAATAAGGTGTAGATATTTTTTAAGTGGCCCGGTTATACACTGATTCTTAAAACCATAAGCATCCCACCGCTGCCACCAGTGTAAAGATATTGGTGGGGGGTGCCTGTACTTCAGCTCTCTATATGGTAGAGGAGAGGCACAGATTCTCTATTCGGTAGCAATGGACGAGCAATCTAGGCTTAGCTTCTCGGGAGGTGATGCAGGCTGGTTCTTAAGTACAGTGTAGTCCCCAAGCCCCCACAAAGGAATGTCCACACACTGTATTACTGAAAACACAGTCTTTATATAATTAATATTCAAAGGTATGTACACAATCACAATAACGCACTTTGTACTCAGAAATCAACAATGATAAATATATACAATTCTAAAGTGGTACCACCAATGTTATCAAATCTCATTAAAGTGCATCAACTGTACGGTTAGAATGTCACACAGATCAATAACAAGGAAACCAGCAATAGAGATAGGAAGGAACGCAAGATGGTTGAAACAATAGGCAGATTTCTGGCTCCTACCACTAGACACAGTTCTGTGTGGAGATCCCCCCTCCCCCCCATCTGGGCAATCTGTAAAATAAAGATATATAGCACAAGCCCAGTCCATATATTGGTCAATAGTCTTATTTCCTCCTATAATGTTTTACCCCCCCCAATGTACCTGGTGTAGTAGAGTTCTTCGAAGACGCGTCGAAGGATCCTTCTTGAGTGACTCCCTTTAAAGCAGGAGCCACGGATCGTCGAGAGGCTTCGAAGATAGTGAACTTTGCGTCGACGGCGTTGATGAGAAGTTCAAGGGTGCCGAGACCATGACATCGATCCAGGCGGTGCTCGTCAGCGACGTCCTGCGAGGATGAGGTGTGCGGGGTACCTCGGTGATGGATTGTTCAGGACCGCAAAGAGTTTCAGAAGAACTGTGGCCCAACAAGGGCGTCGAGTCGTCGAAGTCTTTGTGGCCTTCAGGTGGAGGGAAACCCACCGGCAGTTTCTCCTTGGCGCGTTGGTCGTCCTCGACTTTCTCCGGCGGGACAAAGCGGTCGACTTTGCGGACAAGGGAGTCCTTTGATTCAAATGTTCTTAGGCAAAGGAGCAGGCGGCTCCGGTCGTCGGCGACACGGCGTCAAGTGGTCCCTACGGCTGGGCAACACAACTTGGACGGGCCTCCAGCGGTTACACAAACCTGCAAACCCTGGTCGACGGCAATAGACTTCGACAGCGGCAAAGTCCGGGTGCTTTGCTACGTTCTCCTCGGCAGTCCCATCTCGGGTCGGCAGCCTTTCGAGGGTCTGACTTCCAGGGAGTTTCGGTGAAGGTTAGCGGTGCTCGATGGTCCCTCGGAGCACGGGAAGAGGGCGCCTTACCAGGTCCTCTCTCGGATCAGTCTTCAACGAATTTGGCAGCTTTCAGATAAGGTCGAAGCAAATGCAACAGCAAGTCTTCTTCTTCCAGCTGGGCGTCGAGGATCTGCAGTTCCAGTTACTCTTCAAGTGTAGACACAGCTTCTGAACAATTTCCAGTAGTGATAGGTCCACAGATATACTATCCTGTCTCTCATCCACACTGCTGGGTCACTCTCAGCAGCCAATCATACAGAAGGGCATTTATGCAGTCAGTCAGACAATCCGGCACACAGTGCATTCAGGCCATCCTCCTCCCTCTCAGACACTCACAACAAGGAATGTGGATTGGGACAAGTACCCAGCCATTCAACACTACACACTGCATTCAGGCCAGTTTCTGGCAGGGCTGTCTCCTCAGTCTTTATCTCTCATACCAGAAACCAGACAGCCACAACAAGAAGTGCATATTGGTCACACACTCCATTCACCCAGGTCCCACCCACAGGGTGTTCCCACAACATACAGTCACTGGGAAGGCTCCAGCCCTTCTGGACTGGACTTCACAACAACACCATATATGGAACTTCCACCCAGAAGCCAGTCAGGGGGAAGGGACAGAGTCAGGGCTTCCCAGGACTTTGGGAAAACTAGGTAACCGGCAATAGAATGCAAGATGCCCCAGGGGCCATCTTGTTTTCTATCAGGAATCAACTGATTCCATTGGCTGGGCCTGGGTATCCCAAAATGGAGGATACTCAGCGCACCTGTCAAATTCAGCATGGAGCTGTCACTAGCCCATACCCTGCTCTGCGGGCCACCCAAAGGTGCCCAAAAAACATACACTAGGGGCACAGGGTTGTACCCCCACCAATGGGTGCCGTAAGGGTATCCCATGTGTCTGTTCACCAAACCAAAAGAGAGAGAGCTGCACCGCCAGGAGTCCCACATGAACTCCTGCGTGGAAAACACAACAGAACACACGATAAAAAGGCAGTAAAGGACAAGGATACGGAGGCCCTGTCCCTCCGATGCATTTCCAGCATCACAGGACCTAAACTTTTCGCAAACTGACATAGAAAAGCTGATAAAACGTTCAAGCGGATGGAGAGCGGCAGGACCAGATGGTCTAAATAATGCAATGTTTAAAGCAAATTCAACGGCTTGGGCAGCAATACTTGACAACATTTTTAGAACCATCGTTTGTAACAGAAGCATACCGGACTCCTGGCGCACCTCTATTGTTGTACCCATCTTCAAAAAGGGTGATTGATCTAAACCCAGCAATTATAGACCAATTGCATTGCTCGATGCACCCAGCAAGATTTTGCCAGACTTGTGCTGCAAGATTTCAATTCTTGGACCAAATTTCATCAAAGGCGATATCTGAATCAAACGGGGTTTGTACCAGGTATGGGCACCACCATGAACTTAGCATGCGTAAGTGCTATGAAGAGCCAAGCACGAGCCACTAAACAGCCAATTTATTTGGCTTTCGTCGATTTCAACGCCGCCTTTGACTCGGTCTCTAGACCATTGCTAATGGCCAAACTATCGTCAGCAAACTGTCCGGATACACTCAAGGACATCATCTTTGCACTTCATTCCAACACCTCCATACAGATTAGACTTAATGCAGAAGGACTACTCTCCCCAGCAATTAAAACTGCAAAAGGACTAAAACAGGGGTGCATTTTGGCGTCAGCGTTGTTCAGCTTCTTTATCTATGACATCAAAGAAGCTTTTGTAAATCAAACAACAGATGCCCCGAAATTGGATGGTAGGTCCATAGCAGCATTACTATATGCAGATGACCTAGTCCTCTGCTCCAAAAGTCCGGTAGGCTTACAAACCCTACTAACTCTTCTCACACAGTATATTCAGGTCAATCAATTAAGTATAAATTTGGGAAAAACTAAAATTGTCATGTATGCTCCAAAAAGGACGACTCGTAATACAATGACTTGGACCATAAAAAACGTCAAAATCGATGTAGTAAGCCAATATGTTTATCTTGGCATTACTATTGACATGAGTCAACGCAATCAGTCATCTGAACGAATGCAACAAAAATTACAAATAGCGATATCCCAAACTAAAATTATAATGAGAAAGTATGGCAAATTCTAATGCACCCCTGTGTTATACGGAATGGAAGCGTTGGAATTAATTGATGATTATACCTTTGATAAATTAGAAGCATTATTCTGGAGACAGATATTACATCTACCCCAAGGGGTTCCAGTAGCATGGATCTGCTATGAATTAGGCTTAATTTCACTAGCTGCTCAATATCATTGGCGCTTATGCGCTTTATTCAGGAAATGCCTTATGTAGAATGACACCACTACTGTTTTGAAGACATTGGGCCTCATTACGAGTCCGGCGGTAACCGAGGCGGTAAAACCGCCTGGTTACCGCCGGACTCGTATTACCATTCCGCCTACGTGACTCCTGGAAATACCAGGGCATTACAACCCTGGTGTCCCGGGAATTCCGGAGGCGGAATGGTGTTAATCCCCGTTCCCATTGAGTCCTATAGGACTCAATGGGAACGGGGATCATGGAAACACCGGCACCATCTCGTGATGGTGCTGGTGTTTCCAAGTCCGCCTGCAGGTGGGCGGTGTTAAACCCGCCAGGTTAGTCCTGGCGGGTTTGACGGGTTTGACGCCTCCGCCTGCAGGAGTTGTGATCGCCCAGCATAGAAACAACGGTGGCAGCGGGTTTACCGCTACTGTTGTTTCCATAACGGGCGATTTGTAATGAGGCCCATCGTCATCTTACCTGTTATTGTCTAGTAATGTATTTGCTAAGAAATGGCTGAATAGCATTTATCATACGCTTGAAAATGCAAATGTATCAATTGATCTTATAGTCAAAAACCCGAAGAAGGCCAAACTTCAAATTTTTACCATCAATTGGATTTACACTAGAGAGTTATGTTTGACCTATAAACCTTTTGATGGCAATTGCATGATTGACAAAAAGTACAAAACTATGACACCTTATTTAGTAAGAAGTCCATCTCTGACTGTTCGATCAGCAATTATGTGTCTAAGATTTAATCTATGGCCAACAAAGGAAGTATTAGCTGACAGATGCATAATTAAAAAGTAAATAACATCTGTCGTTTCTGTAATTTGCCAGGAAAGCAAGAAATTATTAAACATCTTATCATGGATTGCTCTCAGTTGGTATCATTGAGGAAACACACACTTAGCAAATTTATACTCTTTTCTTGCATATGTAAATCAAGAGTTAAGATGGAAAATCGATTTTTCGGCTCGTTTAAATCAGAATTGCAACTGCAAATTTCCTGAATGCCCTGAATCTATAACTTTGTTTTGATCTTGTATTAATTTTGAATTGCAACTGCATATTTCCTGAATGCCCTGAATCTATAACTTTGTATTGATTTCGTATACATTTTGTATCTCTTTCTTCTTGGACTATGAGTATTTACAAGTGTGTTTTAATATGTAATGATGAAAAATGAATTCTTTTTAAAATTTTTTGTATCAAATATAAGATTGTAAAAGTTAATTAACTAAAAGCAATAAAAATAATTTTAAAACATGTCTCTGAAATTGGCTGGAATTGAAGACAGTTCTCATACATTTCGCTCTGGCAACCCACCGAAACACACCACCAACACATGGCCTACCTTTCCGCGTGGGTGCACCTACCGGGGGCGCAAAAGGAAACGGGTAACCCACTGGTATCCCCAAGCATTTCGCCACTGCCCATTTTGTTCATGTGGGCAACCTACAGATTTGGGCTTAGGGTGTCGAAGCCAGCAAGGAAGACAGGGAACCCCATGCATTTCCCAAAATAGGACACCCGTTGGAACCCAACTCCCCTTGGTGCAGAGAGGCACATTGATGTGCCAATCTGGCCCTGCGGTGCCCAAACCTTACTGCCCCACCCACTGGGGGGCCTGTCCCACCATTTTTGGGGTCCCTCTTCCCCCTCCTCACCCCAAATGGGTGGCAGGGGCACCTCATGCAGGCCTCTCTGGGCCTCCTACAAGCAGCTGTGTGAGGTACACCCCCCCCTCCATTTAGGGTGGGGGGAAGAGGGCCCCCAAAAATGGTGGGACAGGCCCCCCAGTGGGTGGGACACTAAGGTTTGGGCACCCCGGCACCAGATTGGCACACCAATGTGCCCCTCTGCGCCAAGGCAAGTATAGTAAACAAAGATAATAATTCAAAATGGCAGGCTGCCCTTTAGCGGGGGCTAAGGGGGCCCCCTACACCGCTGTAGAATTTTCTAATGTGAAGGGGGGTGCACCTCTCCACCCCCACCGCAATTGGAGGGGTGGCGCATCTCATGTAGCCCTCCCCAGGGGCAGATAAACTGGGGGGCTGTCCTGCACTCCTCCTTGGGCTCAGGCGTCCAGTCCTAGGAGCAGATATCTGGTCCCAGGGAGGGCTGCATGACATGGCACCCACTCCATTGTGGGTAGGGGAGATGGGGTCCATACCCCGTCCCATTCGAAAATTCCCTGTCCCTTTGGGGTGCCCCACAGCCCCCCCTAAAATGCGTTCCACCATTTTCCATTTTCTTCTTTGTTTACGAAACTTGCCTTGGCACAGCGGGGCACATTGGTGTGCCAATCTGGCACTGGGGTGCCAAAACCTTACTGCCCCACCCACTGGGGGTCCTGCCCCACCAAAGAAAAATGGAAAAGTTACACTACACTTTAGGGCGGGCTGATGGGCACCCTAAACCGCCAGGTAATTTTCTAATGTACTGGGGGGAGACCCTCTCCCCCCCCACATCAAATGCAGGGGGGATCTCATACAGCCCTCCCTGGAGTCAGATGCCCCTTCCCAGGAGCTGATATCTGCCCCCAGGGAGCGCTACAAGGGGTGCCCCCATTTCCCCTTGGGGTGAGGTGGAGAGGGCTATCCCCCATTTCTGTAAAATATATCCCTGGTGGCTAGTGGCCCCTTCATCCCATCCAAAATTCCCTTTTCTTATTTTTTGTTTTTTTTTGTTCTGTCCCCTTCCCTGGGGGCAGATGATCAGCCATCTGCCCCCAGGGGGGGCGGGGCTAACCTACAGGCCCCCCCTTTCCACTTGGTGTGGGAGGGTGAGGGCCACCACCATTTCATGCCCAATCCGTGAGCAGAAATGCCACACAATGGATATCTTTGGAAACGGGAGAACCTCACCCTTCCCAACGATACCCACCTCGATCTCCGGCTTGAAATACAGCCGGAGATCGAGGCTGACCAAGAAGGGCACTCGCCTTCTTTCTTGCTGCAGTGATTTTACTTTCAGTATCACGCCGACGTGCTTTACGCATGCCAACGTGAAACTGGAGGTAATCCAGCCCCGTGGCAGTGAGGGGGGACCTCCCGCTCACATAGCCCGGGGGTTGGATTACAGTTTTGGTCGATCACTCAAAACAAGGTGCCAAAAAAGGACGAGCTATCTCGTCCTTGGAACTGCACATGCACTTATATATAAATATAAGATATAAAAGTAGTCTGTACCTTTGTGTTACCTCTATTGCCTCAAGTGTGGAAACATAGCTCTAACCTTCAATTTCTTTGTGGCGTGTGAAGTATCGTTTCCCGGTGAAGTATTTCTCCAGTTACCCCATAAATGGCTCCTATTTTGCACTATAGGAAACAAGACAAAAAGTCTATATTTACTTTTTGCACTCCTGCATATTGTTATGGTTTCACTGTCCCATTATGGCCACTCTGTTGAAAAAATATATTAAGAATCGAAACTGAGAAACATATACTTGCATCTCACTTGCTAAGTAAAAGTACAAAATAAAGATACGGAAGATGGCGCCTACAAGTTCACCATTGACCATTGACAAATAGCGGTGAAATGCTGCTGCATAAACTATAAAACATGTGGTTGACCATCATGTGGTTGCTGCCTGAAACACACGGCAACAGTGAGCGAGACAAAGCATCACTCTGAAGTAATTGCAAGATTTATGTTAATGTACAAAGAGTAAATAGATATTAGACAACTGGGTGACTGATCTCGCATATATATATATATGTATCCTAATAGAACTGTGCATAACACGCAGCTACACTGAACATTGACGGGAAGCCACGTCCAGAACGGGAACGCATGAGGGGAACACAATTAACATTGTGGGAAACTCGGCACATTATAACGGATGCAAACAACGGGAATTCGAGGTAACTTTTCTAACTAAATGACAGATGCGAGCAAGTGAATGTAAATAAATATAAAACCTCAAAAGGGAATATAAAGCATTTAGCAAGATTGAAAGCTCAGAGATAAATTTATGAGACCGAAGTAACGAATGCTGTCTTCCCTTACCATTTTCTGCTTCCTTGAATGGCATCAAGGTCCTCCAGGTCTTCTTGCCACTCGGAAACTGTAACGGTGGATGGGGCTCTGTAGTCCCAAGTCCTAGGTGGTGAGGCCACCGCTGGAGATGGAGAACGTCTCTGCTTCTGTGGTGCAGATGGCAGTGAAGTGCGCCTGGGTGACACACTGAGGTGTGAGCGCTGTCTGCGTTGGCTACCTACTTAGGGTGACCTATTGTAAAGACTGGAGGGGGGGTATCTGTACTCCTGCTCTCTATATGGCAGAGTGGAAGCACAGAGCACCCCAGCCAAGATTCTCTATAGGGTAGCTATGGACGAGCAATCAAGGCTTAAGCTCTCAGGAGGTGATGCAGGCTGGTTATTAAGTACAGTGTAGTCCCCAAGCACCCACAAAGGAATGTGCACACACTATATTAGTGAAAACAGTCTTTATATAAATAAGGCTTTGATTATGTACACATACAATAACACACTTTGTGCTCCGACAATTCTAAAATGGTAAATATATACAGTCTCAGTGTGGTACCACAATTAATCTTGATTGCATTAAAATGCATCAACTGTATTCAGTTCAAATGTCATACAAACCAGTTAATAAAGTGAACCAATAATAGACTTACGAGGAAAGCAAGTTGGTTAAAACAATAGGCAGAATAATGGGCCCCTACCACCAGGCACAGTTCTGTATGAGGATCCCCCCACCAGGGCAACCTGTAAATAAAGATATAAAACAAGCCCAGTCCATATATTGTCTATTAGAGCTATAAAGGTTCTACAACCCCAATGTACCTGGAATAGCAGATTTCTTTGATGGGTCATCGACAGATCCTTCTTGAGTGGCCCCCCTTTAAGGCAGGAGTCATGGATCGTCGATAGTCCTCGAGGAAGGGGAACCTTGGTGTTGAGAGTCGTTGATGAAAAGGTTCTTGTTACGCTCACCTGGTATCCACGGGGACGCCACCCAGCCGTAGGGACTCTGGTATACTTCTCTGCGGTTCCCAGGTGTGACCAGCGGGGAAGTTCTGCCTAGAATACAGGTGAGCAATGTTCAAGACTGGGCAACTGGGGTAAGCAGCCCCCCCACCACCCCATATGTCTGCAGCCCCTCTGGACCTCTCCTCACCTTGTTGCTAATTCTGGTGTGCTCTCCGTCCTGCCTTCTTGGCAGGGGCGCATTGTCCTTTGTGGGCAAATGCGATCTAGTTACCTCACTGATGCCGGCCCGCTTTGAATCTTTCAGGTAGGTCTTATTGCTGTTGTATATTGTTTTTATTCTTGCATGCCTTTCTTGGTTTAATAAATGTCTCTTTCTCTTCCTTAGGTGCGCGGAAGTCCAATGTGATGCATTGACTGAATTGGGTCTCGCAGGTAAATGGTGGCGTATAAAGAGCGCTATGATGCGGTAAGTAGGCGCTATGCGCAGCGCTATGATGCCTTGCCTTTGCTAACCTGTTGTCTTTTCTTTCCCATAGATCGCGGTGGTCACCCGGTGTATGAAATCCTGAGGCGATGCTGGTCGAGGGCTGACTTGCGAGGTAAGATTTTCGGCACAGTTAGTTATGTTGTAGAAGTGTCTAATGTCTTGTTTCTTCCTTTTTTGCAGATCCGTCGGTCCGGGAGACGCGTGATCCTAGGATGCTGTTCGCAGGAACTGTGGGCAGCTAACAATGAAAATTACAGGTAAGCTGCTGCTGCTAACGATTTGTAATCTCTTTACAGATGCTGTTCTTCTGAGGTTCGCGGGTACAGCTGAACACGATGAGCGTCACGTTGCAGGATTGCAAAATAATGCAAAGCGTGTTATCCAAGTCGGGTGTGGTTTAAATAGCTTCAAGAAAGTAGTCCAGGTAAAGTAGTTCCTAGGGTATCACACCCAAAACACTATACCGCATAGCTTGGTTCCAAGGAGCCAAGCTTTGTGGATGCCTCCATGTTGGCTGGCACTTGAAATAAAGTAGTTCCCTAAACACAAGTCTTTATTAAGTATGAGCCTGGCGCCAAAGGTACCAGGACTGGCCCCAGAGGGCTTAGGCAAAGGATGCCTAAATGTGTTGGAGACCCGAGCCAAGACCCCTCCTGGCCCATGGGCTTGCCAGGGGGGTTTCTGGATGTGGGTCGTGACAGTTCTATAGCATCGAGGCAGCAGCTTCGGCCCTGATGGTGCTCGTCGATGATCAGTCGGACGTCCTGCAAGCACGGGTTGTCCGGTGCACCTCGACGTCGATATTTAATAGCCACAAAGAGTCACTGAAGAACTTTGGCCCAGCAAGGGCGTCGGGTCGTCTGCATCTTTGTGGTCTTCGGGTGATGGGAAACCCACCGGCGGATTCTCTTCGGCGGCCTTGACTTTCTCCGGTGGGACAAAGCAGTCAGCAGTGCTGGCGAGAGAGTCCTTGGATTCAAATGTCTTAATCAATGGAGCATTGTGGCTCTGGTCGTCGTCCCCGTTTCTGGGCAACTTGGCTTCGACGGGCCTCCAGCGGTCACGGCGGTCCTCCAAACCCTGGTCTAAGAAGGTGGACTGAATGTCCAGGTGCTTTACTTCAGATTCCTCGGTGGTCGACAGTCTTTCGAGGACTGGCTTCAAGGG
Source organism: Ambystoma mexicanum (assembly GCF_040938575.1). Lineage (NCBI taxonomy): Eukaryota > Metazoa > Chordata > Amphibia > Caudata > Ambystomatidae > Ambystoma > Ambystoma mexicanum. The sequence continues at coordinate 1,349,471,473 of NC_090922.1, read as the reverse complement.
CGCTTCAGCGAAGGTTTAGCGGTGCACAATCTTCCCTCGTAACTCGGGGAGAGGTCTCCTAGCCAGGTCCTTTCTTGGATCAGTCTCGACAAACTCGACAGCTTTCGGATTGGGTCGAAGCAAATACAGCAGCAAGTCTTCTTCTTCCAGCTGGGCTTCAAGGATAAGCATCAAGTATCAACTTCAGCTTCTGAACTAATTCTAGCAGTGAGAGGCCCCCAGATATACTGTTTGGTCTCTCATTCATTCTGCTGGGTCACACTCAGGCAACCAATCACCCAGAAGGGCATGCAGCAGGCAGCCAATCAGGCTCACGGTGCATTCAGTCTATTCTCCTCCCTCTCAGACACTCACAACAAGGAATGTGTATAAGTACCCAGCCATTCAGCACTCCACCCTGCATTCATACCATTTTCGGGCAGGGGTGTCTCATTCATTGTTTGGCATACCAGAAACCAGACACCCATTACAAGAAGTGCATATTGGCCACACACTCCATTCACCTAGGTCCCACCTACAGGGTGTACCCACAACATACAGTCACCGGGAAGGCTCCAGCCAGTCTGGCCTGGACTTCCCCACAATACAATATATGGAACTTCCACCCTACAGCCAGTCAGGGGGAAGGGACAGGGTCAGGGCTTCCCAGGACTTTGAGAAAAATAAGGTAACATGCAATAGAAAGCAAGAGGCCCTAGGGGCCATCTTGTCTCCTATCAGGAATCAGCTGATTCCAATGGCAGGGCCTAGCTATCCCAAAATGTAGGATACTCAGAGCACCTGTCAAATTCAGCATGGAGCTGCCACCAGCCCATACCATGCTCTGTGGGCCACACACAGGTGCCCAAAAACGTACACTAGTGGTACAGGGTTGTACCCCCAACCATGGGTGCCATAAGGGTATCCCAAGTGTCTGCACACCAAACCTAAAAGAGGAAGAGCTGCACTGACAGCAGTCACACATGGACTCCTGAGCAGAAAATAACACAGAACATACACGAAAAAGGACTACAGAACAAGGACAGGGAGGCCCTGTGCCCCCAATGCATTCCCAGCATCACAGTGCCCCCACCCCCCGACTCCCCTCCAGACTGAGGCCGGGGCTTCTAATCTCCCACGAGATTGACACCCTCATCCAGACGGTCAACATACCTTCTGGAAAGGCCATCTGCATTCTCGTGACTCTTCCCTTGTCTATGCTTTATGGTGAAGTCTAGCCCTTGCAGGCTAATGGACCACCTGAACAGTTTCGTGTTTTCACCCTTCATCTGCATAAGTTACTTCAGGGGCTTATTATCTGTTTGGACCTTGAATGTAGACCCTGTAAGGTAGGGCCTAAAACACCTAAGGCTCCAAACTATACTGAAACATTCCTTTTCAACAGTAGCCCGCCTAAGTTCTCTACCCTGGAGTTGTCTAATGATGATGATCGGATGTTCCCTCCCTTTGTTATCTAACTGGGACAAGACCGCTCCAATTCCGGTGTTGCAGGCATCCGTCTGGGCAATAAAGGGTTTGCTGTAATTAGGCGCACACAACACAGGTGCCCTACACAGACTTTCTTTCAAGCCAACAAAGGCCCTCTGACAGTCTTCTGTCCAATTAACCTTCCTTGGTTGTTCGGGCGACGTCAGAGCTGTCAGAGGGGCAGCTATGGTTCCATAGTCCGCCATGAAGTTGCGATAACCACCAGTTAGGCCCAAAAAGGCTCTCACCTGGGTTTTAGTAGTGGGAGTCTCCCAGTCATGTACATCCTGTATCTTACTGGGGAGAGGTTGGATTCGACCCCCTCCCAACCTAAATACCAAGATAAGTGACTTTCCTTTGCGCTACCTGGCACTTGGTGGCCTTGATGGTGAGGTTAGCCCTTTTCAAGGCCTGCAACACTTTATCTAAGTGAGTCAAATGTTCCTCGCAAGTGGTAGGCCACACAAAAGGCCTCTAGCCCACTGAGTGCATGATTGACTTAACATTGGAAAGTGGGACTTAACATTGGAAAGTAGCAGGTGCATTTTTCAACCCAAAAGGCATGACTCTAAACAGGTAGAGCCCCTCTGGTGTTGAGAATGCCGTCTTTTCCTTGGCATGGTCTGTCAGAGCTATTTGCCAATAGCCTGAGGTAAGGTCAAAGGTGCTCACAAATTTGGCAGCACCTATGGTGTCCACGAGCTCATCAGCCCTGGGCAATGGATATGCTTCAGTTTTGGTGACTGCATTGACCCCTCTGTAGTCCACACAGAACCGCCAATCCTTGGTACCTGCCTGGGAACTTGCCTTGGGGACAAGGACCACTGGACTGGACCTGGGACTGGTTGAGGGTTCAATATCTCCCAGATCCTACCTCTTGGCGACCTCAGCCTGTATCTGGTTCTTAATAGTGTCTGACATCCTGTAGCATCCGTTTTTGACAGGTACGCTGTCACCGGTGTCAATTCCGTGCCTGCACCATGGAGTGAGGCCTGGTGTCAGTGAGAAGAGAGGCGCATACTGCTGGAGCAAAGCCCTGCAGGCCCTCTGCTACTCTGGAGTCAGAGCTGGAGAAAGATGCATTCCCTCCACTGAGCCATCCTGAGGGTTCTATGCAGCAAATCAGGAAGGGGCTCACTCTCATCCTCTTCTCATCCTTTTATTGCTCTGAAGCCAGCAAGAGACATGAGACTTCTGCTCGCCTATGGAAAGGCTTGAGCCTGTTGACGTGGAATTCCTGAGGGACTTTCCCAGGGGCTCCTATGTCAATCAGATAATTGACTTGGCCCATCTTGGAGATTATCCTGAAGGGTCAAGTTCACTTATCTGTCAAAGCTCGAGACATGGTAGGCTCCATCACAAGGAACTCCTGTCCTGGAGTCCAATCCACTTGTGATACTTTAAGGTCATGCCAGTATTTGTTCAATTCCTGGCTTGCCTTAAGATTTGCTGTCGCCTGACCTATCATCTGTGTCATTTTCCGTCTGAGGCGTAACACATAGCCCCCCACTTGCTTGGCAGGACCTGGAGGGGTGGCTTCCAAACCTTCTCTGATCAAGGCAAGTAGCCCCCTCACGTGATGTCCAAGGAGTAACTCAAAGGGGCTGAAACCAACACCCTCTTGAGGTACCTCTCTGTAAGCGAACAGCAGGCATGGCAGGAGAAGATCCCACTTCCTGAGGGGCTCTTCCAAAGCACCTAGCATGCCCCTGAGAGTTTTATTAAATCTCTCGACCAGACCATTGGTCTGGGGATGGTAAGAGGTGGATAACTTGTAGGTTACCCCGCACTCTTTCCACATCGTTTTCATGTAACTCGACATGACGTTGGATCCTCTGTCAGAGACAACCTCCTTAGGGAATCCAACTCTGGTGAAAATGCCCAGGAGGGCCCTGGCAACCACCTTGGCAGTAACAGTCCAAAGGGGTATAGTCTCAGGGTACCTGGTGGCATGATCAACCAAGACCAGGATGAACCGCTGTCCACCTGAAGTGGGAGGGTCAAAGGGACCAACAATGTCGATGCCTACCCTCTCAAATGGTGTGCCAACCACTGGCAACGGCTGCAGTGGGGCAATGACACTGCCTCCAGTCTTGCCAGACAACTGACAAGTTGGGCAGGTCCTGCAGTGGGACTCCACTTATACTCCCATCCGTGGCCAGTAGAAATGGGCAGAGAGCCTCTGCTTAGTCTTCTTAGTACCAAGATGACCAGCTAAGGGCACCTCATGCGCCAACTGCAGTAGGAGGGGCCTGTAAACCTGGGGTACCACCAACCTCTTGAGGGCACCAGGTTCAGGCTTAGTGGGCTCACTAACAAGGAGCTCACCCTCCCAATATATCCAGAATGTCCTAGGCACTTCTCCCTGTGCCTGGGATAGGGTCTGTTTCCTTAGACCCTCGATAGAGTGGTACTCTCTCTGACCCTTACAGAAGTCCGCCGGGAGGGTCCCCCTTCAGTCAGCAGGCATTGAAGGTCGGGGTAGTCCTCCGGGTGGAGCACCTCTCCCGCAGGAGAGTCTTCTGCCTCGTCTCCCTCAGGAGTTATGTTTGGGTTTACCACTGGACCCAGCCCGTCCGGAGCATGAATCCAAATGGGTGCTGCAGGAGCAGCAGGGGGAGAAGGAGCCCCCTTCACAGAGGTGACCTTCTTGTTCTTTCTCCTTGCCTAGGCCTCACGTTTGGCTTGGGTACCTGACTCTCAATCAGACTCGGTGTCACAGCCGGTCAAGTGGCACAGCGAGTAGAGCGCCCGCTTTGACACCCGTGCAGAGCCTGTTAACGCAGGTTCGAATCCCGGCGGGGCCAAACTCAGCCTTTCATCCTTCCGAGGTCGATAAATGAGCACCACACACCGTGGGTAATAATAAGCAGCGCTCAGATACCTGAGGGTTTGTAGCGCTATATAAAAGCCTAATTATTATTATTATTATTATTACCTGTGACCTAGTGACTGCAGCAGCAGTCATGGGGAGACCATCAGAGAAAACCCCTAACTATACTAGATCATTGACTAACAAAATGTTAGCAGGGACATTGTCCTGAAACAGGACAGGGAGTTTTGCTGTCTTGTCTCCAATCATGAGTGTGACTAAGGCTACAGGAGATAATTTGGTAGGCCCACCAGCTAACCCGGTAGTTCTCAGAGGAGCACCTACATAGACCTCCGGCTTGAGCAGGGTCCTGTCCACCACTGTCATGCTCACCCCAGTGTCTCTCAAGCCAGTAGAAGGCTGGCCATTCAAGAGGACATTTCTCAAATACCTACGGGTGTTCTGTGGGATTGTCGCCAGTACTTCTGCGTACTGGTCCCAGGCCCCATGGGGCACTAAGGATAGCTCTACAGAGGCACCAAATGTGAGCCCTGTAGAGGACGGGAGGACAGTGGCATCCACCTCAGGCATGGGGTAAGGGTAGGTCAGGCTGACAGCCTAGACTCCAAGTGCCTTACCATTACACTTGGGGTCACCCTTCTTGTGGTCCAGAGTCCCACAGTCCCAACAAGTGCCAGAAATGTTGGGTACGGTACCGGGACCACCAGGAGCCTGCTTTGCAGCAGGTGGACCACTACTCTTACTCCCTCCCACATAGGACTTATCCCAACTAGATTTTTGGGTCATAGGAGAGGAAGGTTTTGGTTTACCGGACTGTGATTGCTTCTGGGACTCCTCAGACTTCTGAAAGGTCCCCTTTACTTTGTCCTTGGCCTCCCCTCTGGAGTCCTTAGGGGACACCCAGTGGGAAGCCCACTTGTCAGCCAGCTTGGCAAGCTTAAAGGGATCTTGGGATATAAAGTGTTCTGGTCACCAACCTACTGACGCAGCTCTGGTGAACAGGCTTCAGAAAAATGCTCCAAAAACAAAAGGTGGGACAATTCAACAAAAGTTTTCACCTTGTATCCACCGGTCCACCCCATTATTTATTTATTCATTTTTTCCATAACAACATTTTATTAAGGTGCACAAAGTCATCAATACATCAACAACAGAAATTGATCAATAATCACAATAATCAGAAATATAAGTTCATATGGAGGATAAGAAAATAGTCTGTGGACGGCCTAGCTCGAATGTCCGCTAATTCATTTGGGCTTAGTGGAGTTGTCAAGAGTTCTGGGAAGGGTGACTGTGATTGAGGGTTCTGGGTTGGTCAGCAGAGGGGGCTGCTTTGTAACCATCTGGTGAGTGGTGGCCTTCTGGACAGGGCCGGGAATCTCGTTGCATAGTCCATGAAAGGATCCTAGATGTTCATGTTTTTGGTGAATGAGTTGTTCCGGATCGCTGTCACCTTTTCTGCTACTGCAATGTCCCAACATTTGTGCCACCATAATTGTATTGAGGGTCCCTCCTCATGCTTCCACAGACGGGCCATGGCAATTTTCACTGCAAGGAGTAAGTGCGTACACAAACGAGGTATGTGACCTGAGATCGGTAAGGCCCCTTCCCCTGTTTCCCCTAGGAGAACGATCCCCGGGTCCCAAGGAATAGTGAGTCCCGTGATGTCCTTAATGTGTTTAATCACCTCCCTCGAGTATGCCTCCGCCTTAGGTTAGGTCCATATCATGTGAAATAGTGAACCGGGGGTGGTGCAGCCCTGCCAGCATTGGTCCGAGAGATGTGGGTTAGCTCTGTTGATTTGGAGCGGGGTCACATAATATCTATAGCAAAATGTGTAGCCCCCCTCCCTGTATGTGATGCATTGTGAGCTTTTATGCAGTCTGGTCCATATTTTTGTCCATTCCTCCACCTCTATTTCCCGTCCCAGGTCCCTCTCCCACTTAGTCATGTATCTTTCTTTTTTCTTGGGGTTTGCCCTGTGCAGGAGACGGTACAGTGTAGATATTTTGCTTCTTTTTGTAGGGGTTGTGAGGGTGCTCTCCAGAGCAGTTAGCTCTCGCGAGCATTTCTCGCGAACTGCCCTATTAGATAACCAATGTCTTATTTGGGTGTAATGAAACCTTTCCCTCTCTTCCACCCCAAATTTCTCTTTGCATCTTTCAAATGTGATGGGTATGCCCTCCTCCAGAAAGTCACCCGTTTTAAGTAATCTGCCCTCCCTCCAAGACTGGAAATTATTGGGGCTACAGCCTGGCGAAAACTCTGGGTTGTTCCAAATCGGTGATGGAGGGCCCAGTGTGCCCCTACCACCCCACTTCCGAGCCGCCGCTTTCCAACATCGGGCTGTTGTGATTGTAGCAGCCAGAGGGCCTGTGTTAGCCTGCATTTTCCTTTCTGGTAGGTGCGGGAGGTCTGCAGGGCTGCCCAGTCACCAGGACTCCTCTATCTGCGTCCATTTTGGTGGATCCTCTTCTTGCACCCATGAGAAGGCATGTGATAGTTGAGCTGCTAAAGTGTATCTGGCTATGTCTGGGACCCCCAGCCCCCCCTGGTTTTTGTCCCGCATCATTATTCGTTTACTGATGCGTGGCTTTTTCCCACCCCAGACAAATCCCTGCAGTTTCGGGATACAGGTCGGCATTGCGGTGCAAAAGTATATCCATCTGGGGATAATGTTAATTCTTATGGCTGAGATACGGCCGAACCAGGAAATTTCCTTGGAGGACCAGGGCTTTAGGTCATTTTTAAGATTTGTAATCAATTGCGGAAAATTTGCGGTGTATAGTTGGGCCGGGTCCTTAGTAATTCTCACCCCTAAGTAATCTATCGTCTCTCTTTCCCATGGAATAGGCATTAACGGGCAGAGGGCTGCTCTTTCCAGTTTAGTGACGTTGATCGATAGGGCTGATGATTTATCTAGGTTAATTTTGAACCCTGACAATACTCCAAATTCGTCAATTTCCTTCCATAGGGAATCAAGGGATGTTACCAGGTTCGATGCTGTTATTAAAACATCATCCGCATATAGCGCAATTTTATATTCCTGGCCCCCTATTTGGAACCCCCTTATCCTGGTATTCTGCCTGATCTTGGCGGCAAAGGGCTCCATAGATGGAGCAAAAATTAGTGGGAACAGTGGACACCCCTGTCTGGTGCCCCTTGATATCTGTATTGCCTCGGATTTTCTGCCATTAACCCTTAATTGTGTCGAGGGGAATTTGGTGATTGGCCATGACCATTTGATGAAGTTTGGGCCGAATCTGAAATGTTCCAGGGTCGCCCGCATGTACCACCAATCCATCATGTTGAATGCTTAATGAGCATCTAATGTAATCACTGCCATTCCGTCCCCAGACCTGTGGGCATGTTCAATAATGTCTATTGCTCTTCAAATATTGTCATGCGTCCCTCTCCCAGGTATAAACCCTTTCTGATCACTGTCAATTAGGCCCGGTAGAGCCGTGCCCAGCCTGCCTGCCAGCACTTTAGCAAAAATCTTACCATCGTTGTTCATAAGCGTGATCTGGCGGTAGGAGGCAGCTAGTTCAGGAGCCCTTCCGGGTTTGTGCAGTAGAACTGTCAATGATTCCGCCATAGATCTGGAGACGGAGCCAGATGTCAGGAAAGAGTTGAATAGCTCCACCAGCTGAGGGACCAGGAGCCTACAGAACTTCTTATAAAATGATGCGGATAAGCCATTAGGTCCGGGAGCCGTGGGTTTCAATGATTTGATGGCGTCAATTATTTCTTCCGCCGAGATTGGCCTCTCTAGGTCCTCCAGCTGATTCGCCTTCTGTTTGGGTATGAACTGTAGATACTTTGGTAAGTTATCTAGCACTGTTGGTGACCCTCTCATGATTTCTGAATGGTATCTCGATAATTCCGCCATTTTGTCTGCATCGGTGTAGAGGGCTTTGCTATCCGCCCCAATTATTGTGAGGATGTTGTTTCTGGTTCGGGTCTTTTTCAATTTTTGTACTAATACTCTATTTGCTTTGTTCCCCTTCATATAATAGATTTGTTTTGTGAAGGCTAAGGATTTAGAGGTGCGGTCGGCGCAGTGCTTTTCCGAGGCTGTTTTGGCCTTTCTTAGCTCTCTCTCAGCCTTTCTGGAGTATCGTCTTTTCAGGTCAGTCTCCAGGTGATTCACCTTCTCCTCCAGTCTGGCTGCGGCTATATTAGAGACGCTTCGTTGTTCCGCACCTGCACTGATTAGAGAGCCTCTGACAACTGCCTTCATTGCATCCCAGATGATGTTAATGGGTGAGGTCTCTGTGGTGTTTTCATTGAAGTAGTTGACTATTGTATTCTCTATTTCCATCTTAATGCATTCATCCAATAGCAAAGCATCATTCAGTTTCCAGTGTCTCTGTGCCGGTAGCTTTTGCCCCGATATAGCTATTTTCGCAGACACTGGGGCGTGATCCGAGATCATACAGGTGTGTATTGCCGTTGCTTCCAAACATGGGTAAATGACCCCCGAGATCAAGATAAGGTCGATTCTTGAGTAGCCTTTATGCACCTGAGAATAATGGGAGTAGTCTCTTAGGGTCCCGTTGAACAGCCTCCAGGCGTCCACTGTTTCCGTTTCCCTTAGTAGCTTGACTAGTGAGAGCGCTTGTGTATAGTCAGTTTTAGTGGGCGGAAGGGTCTTGTCCATCTGGGGATTTGGCATTGAGTTGAAGTCTCCGCCCATGATCAGATGCCCTTCTTGGAATGCTAAAATGGTTGGGACTAAGTTTGTGATGAAGGCAGCTTGAGCAGAGTTGGGGCCATAAATTGACGCTATAGTGATTGGGAGCTCGTCAAACATCCCTTTGAGTAGGAGGAACCTTCCATTTGGATCTCTTTTTATGGTGACTTTTGTTAGGGGTATCCTATCGCTTAAGAGTATTGCCACTCCCCTTTTTTTTTTACCCGAGGTGGCAAAATATGCTTTTTTTGTACCTGTTAAATCATACTCTGTGTTCGTCTTCCTGCAGTAAATGAGTTTCTTGAAGCAGCACAATGTCTCCCGCTAATTGACCCAACCTGTGTTCTACAGATCTCTGCTTCCGTGGCGAGTTGAGCCCTTGAACATTCCATGAGAAAATTGTTATTGCACTCGTAGTATCAGCCATATTCTTATTCCTTTTTTCCCTCCGAGTGTGAGCTTATGTCCGTCTGCTGAGAATGATCCTCCATAGCTGAAGTAGCAACTATGTTTTGTAATGTGTCGATGTTGCTGTTGTTGATCTGTCGTGATGTGCTTGAGTCGCAGGCTGAACAGCAGGGGCCTCCAGACCCAGGGTCTCCATTTGTCTTTCGAGAGTCCCTTCTCCTCCCCCACCCCTCTTATAGAGAAAACATGTAGGATGAACATTGTCCTACTGCCACCGGGAACTGGTGGCGCCAATGCGCATATCTTGACCCACTGGGCCACCGAGTCAACTGTAAACTTAGAAAAGCACTGCCGCTTGTCCCCCTTCTTGGGGTGTCGATTTCTGTGCCTTGTTGAGCGCGAGCTCCAACGTGGGATTCTCATCTTTATTTGGACCCGAGGATCCGTCCATCTTACCTATTTTCAGTTAGTTCATACTGTTGTAAAAGCTCTATCATCTGGGGATTTTATGGATGTACGTAGTTAAATATCAGTCAGGAACAGAGCTTTTTCTAGGTGGCCCTCGGGGTCTACGTCGCCGTGCAGGTTTTGACCACTCTCCATCAGAACGTTTGTTGTGTTGAGATTGGGACGGTTCCTCAGAGTCTGATCCTCCACCTGTTTCTCCGATGCCCATGAATTTGTCTGCCTCTTTCTGTGAACGGATTTGTCTCCGAGTCCCCTCCCAAGTGAACCTGACCGACGTTGGGAATCCCCAACGATAGGTAATCTTTTTCCCCCTCAGCCACTCCGTGAATGCTCTCATGGCTCGGCGTTTTTGGAGCGTGGAATTTGCCAAATCTTGATATAGTGTGATGTTGGATCCTTGGAACGTTATTTGGCCCATTTGTCCTGCTTCGTTCATGATTTCTTCTTTGATTTGGTAGAAATGGACCCTTACCAGTACATCAGGGGGAAAGTTGGAAGTCTACCTCGAGCCGCCCTGTGCACCCGGTCCAACTCCAGGGAACACTCGTCCGGCAGGGTTATGATGAATCGAAGCATTTGGGAGACGTAGTTTCTTTGCTCTGTGTCCGGTATGGATGCTGGTATCCCCCGGATGCAAATGTTGTTTCTCCGTGATCGATTTTCGGCGTCTTCTTGTTTCGCTTCTAAGAGTTTGCACCTTTCTTCCAGAGCTCTGATTCTATCCCTTCCGATCTCACCTTCAAACCGCTGGTCCCAGACTTCTGACTCGAGCTCCGCTGTCCTTCTCTCCACCTCAATCACTCTTGTCCAGGGAGTTTATTTTTTGGGTTACTTCTTCTGTGCTTTTATGAATTTCCTTTGTCCGTGCTGCAAGCAGTTTAGACTCGGAGTCCCCCCTTTGGCACTCTTTACGCTTGTTTATTCTGCTGCCGGATGAGGGGCGACAGTGAGCCAGGGTCTGCGCAGTACTGCCGTGTTCGCTTTATTCCTCCAATCTCCAAGGCTGTGGGGGGGTGGCCAGGCGAGCCTGATTTTTACCTGCGCACTACCTGCGCACTAACGTGCAGTGCTATGGCTTCGCAATCACGCCATTCGCCACAGCCTCCGATCCCTGGCTCGGAGGGTGAAGTGCCCCCTCTACGGCCTTTTTCTCTCCTTTCCAGCAATCCGGACCAGGGATGTGGGTTAATGCTCAGGCAGGATCCTCTGCAGTGCGAGGGAAGAGCCCTGGGATTCTCAAGTCCCTCCCCCGCCTGTTAGAGATCCTCACTGCTCCGATGTTGAGTGTCTTCCAGGAGCCTTCTGTCGGCGAGATATGGAGTGCCCCCAGCCTCCCGGGACTGGCTGGAGGGTTGCTAGCACACGGCACTCCTTGTTACGGCACTACCATACTGCATGGGTCCACAGTTCCTCGGCAGCCCTTGTCGTGTTCATACGGCTGCCCCTCCCCCATTCCGCCGCCTCTCGTGGTTCAGTGAAGCGGCCGCCATCTTGCCGCCGTGGGATGCGTCCGATCGCGACAGGCTGGGCGCCAAACCGGGTGCCACTCTCCGTACCGCAGCTCCAGAGCTTCCCCCACGATGCGGTTCTTTTTTGGCGAAAAACGGGGTTTGGAGACGGCGATATTATGTTCCGCGCATCGGGCCAGCCAGGAGCTTCTACGAAGTCATGCCGATCGCGGCAGCTCCAAGCCATTTATTTATTTTTTTAAACTTTATTTTCAATTTAAATATTGGAACATCACATTAATTTCCAGAAAACAAAATAACTATATACAAAGTTACAGAGTCAGATATAAGCCACCCCTCCCCCCAGTCCCATAGTCCACATCATATAAAATACAATTGATTGAATCAATATAAGGAAAGACATTTTCCCCAAATCTTCTCAAAGCATATTCTTGCCTTGTTTCCTGTATACGAACATTTCCATACTAGCCAGGTTATGCATTTAATTTATCCATACATCCTTTTCTAAGGTTGCATTAGATTTCCAATTCCTTAGGATGATTTTTTTTCCAACCATGGCACCCCTAAACAACCACTTCTTTTGGCATTGAGTAAGATCTTCCAAGGTTTCATCATACCCCAACACAAATGTTCTAAAATCAAACCCAATCCTTTCATCCAAAACCTTCTCGAAGATTGCACCTATTTCCATCCAAAAACCTTGCACCTTTCTGCAGTCCCACAACATATGTTCAAATGTACCCATTTCATGAACACAAGCCCAAATTCTGTATTATCCTTCAGACCTCTCTTCCATAACCTGCTGGGTGTCCAATAAATCCGGTTTAGGACCTTAATTTGTCAAGGAACAAAGTTTAACATTTGCACGCATTTTTGTCCATGTCTCAACTGTAATGTCAGAGTGAATCCTTCGGCTCCACTCCTCTCTCAACATATCATTCCCCTTATATTCTTTCACAATCAATTTGTATATTTCGGCTAGCTAGGCCGCCTTCCCCCAACCATTGACGGTCTTGTGAGTATATCCAGATTCATTCTAGCTTTCAGATCAGTCACACCAATAGCATTCTTTAATTTTCTGTAGTCAGAGACCCTGACTTTTTCAATAGCAAATTGTTGCTGTATTTCTCTATCATCCATTCATTTCCCCTCTTTAAAGAGATCATCAATCCAACTCAGACCTCCCAAATACCATTCCGGCCAGAATAAAGTTTTGTTATCTAACTAATTGGAAGGATTCATCCATATTGATGCACCAGGATCTTTATATGTATTCACACTCAGCAATCCAGTCAATTTTTTCCACGATTGTCTTAAACAGAGAGTCAACGGATCTTTCACACATCACATTTTTGATTCTGTGGTCAACATCGCCCTCGGCACCAGAGGACCATTATAACTTGTCTCTGCCATAACCCACTCATCAGGCAATGGTGCTAGGAATTTAACTATAAAGTCACAAATAAAGGCAAAAAGCCCTAAAGTTTGGCACTCCCAGCCCACCTTTCTCCAAAGGTAATTGCAGTTTCCACAATTTTAATCTAGGTGGCTTGCTATCAAATAGGAAACCTTGGATAAGTCTGTCCAACTCATTCCAGTATTTAGTATCAATATTTAGTGGGATCATACTCAAAATATAGTTGATTTTAGGGGTTGATGACATTTTTAAAGCGTTTACCTTACGCCATAGTGAAAGATTCAGTAAACCCCAGCGCTCCAAATAATTTTTAAAGGTTATACAAATCGTATTCATGGTTGTCTTCACTAAATCACTGACCTTTGGAGTAATCCAGATTCCAAGATACAGTATTTTATCTGGACACCACCCAAACCCCAGATTGGTTATAAACCGTTTACTACAGCAAGGTACCAGGGGCAATACCTCTGACTTTGTCCAATTCATTTTATAGCCAGGGGACGTGTGAAATAATGTCAGGATATCCATGAGAACTGGTAAAGACTGTTCCAAGTCCCTGAGAACTAGAAGCAAGTCATCTGCAAATAGCGACAGTTTTTGTTGCCTCCCCCAGTATGACATTCCTTGAATATTTGGGTTGTCTCCAATCACAGCTGCCAGGGGTTCAATTGTAATAACAAACAACATTGGAGATAGAAGACACCCTTGTCTTGTCCCTCTTTCAAGCTTGAATGGATCCGAACGCAGGCTGTTGGTGTAGACATCCGCTGTTGGTTCTGAGTAAAGTAATTTAATCCATGGCCTGAATTTCTACCCAAATCCCATTTTTTTCAAGGACTGAAAAGAGGAAGTACCAATCCACTCGATCAAATGCCTTTTCTGCATCCAGTGAAAAAACAGCAGCACTGTCTAATGGATCAGTCGCCTTAGAAATCGTGTGGAATAGCCTCCTAATGTTACTTGATGTTTTCCTTTCTTTCAGAAAACCCGATTGATTCTCATGGATCAAAGTTGGGAGAAGATTTTTCAGTCTAATTGCCAAGACCTTTGTCAGGATCTTATTGTCAGTGTTAATAAGACTGATCGGCCGATAGTTTGCAGGAATCGTATCATCTTTCCCTTTCTTAGAAAGCCAGATATCATTGCATGTCTTGTAGTCGGCGGCAATAGACCATTCGCCAAAGAGGCCATGTACATGTCCTTCAGTAATTCAAGTGCCGAGTTGGTAACAATTTATAGAATTCCATTGGAAAACCATCAGGACCAGGTGACTTCCCTCCATTTAGTCTATTAATTGCCCTTCTGATCTCATCCAATGGTATCTCTTCCTCAAGTAATTTTGAGTCACAATCTGCCAGTTTAGAAATCTTCGCTTGCTCAAGAAAATAATTTCCCGTGATGGCTCAGCCAGATTCTTTCCGATATAAATTAACATAATAATCTCAAAAGATTTTGTTGATCTCATCTGGATGAAAGGTGATTTGCCTATCTTTGTCTCGAATAGACGTAAGAGACCAGTCCGACTCCCTTTTCTTGAGCCTGTAGGCCAGCCATCGGACACATTTCCCTCCTTTCTCAAAATATACACATTTTTGGTAATTATATTTCCGTTCCGCCCGGTCTTCAATTAGATTTCTCAATTCTCTTTTCAGTTTCAACAACTCCGTAATATTATCTGAGTTTGTAGGATCCGTCATTGTTCTCTTAGATAAATTGCTAATTGTCTCAAGTTCCTTCTGTCTAGTGTCACATTTTCTTTTAACACCACGCGTTAGACTAATCAAATAACCGCGCATGGTACAGTTGAAGGCCTCCCATATAATCTCTGGCCTTAACTCACCCTTGTGATTTTCAGACACAAAAAATTCAATCTCCGCCTTCAACTTCTCTAGTTCCTCGTCACCTTGTAAGATTGTGCTGTCCATCCTCCAAGTACGTTGTCTTTGTCTGCCACAAACCAATTGTATGCGCATAGTAACATGGGCATAATCCATCAGAAAAATGTTGCCTATTTCACTTGTTTTATAGTTCTCAGTCATTTTCCCAGCTGTTAACAACACATCAAGTCTTGAATAAACAGAGTGTGCATCTGAGTAAAAACGATATTCTCTAGCAAATGGATGCTCCATCCTCCAACAATCTTGTAAGGCGTGTTCCCTAAGCAGAATTTCCAGAGATAGATAATGACGGTCTATCTGATTACTATTCGTAGATGCACTTCTATCCAAGTTCTTGTTCAGAACAGAATTAAAATCACCTCCCAGAATGATATCATCCGTTCCTAAATCTTGTAACGTCTGAGCCACTCTCCTAAAAAAATAACCCATCATCCACTGACGGGGCATATATATTACATAATGTAACAATACATCCTTGAATATTAACCAACAATGCCACTCCATCATGTTCAATTGTGCAGCACTCACCCAGTCAATCCAAGACACATTCTCTCTTTTTCTTAAATTCCCTGAACCTTTTAAGGTATTGGGTAGGTGTCTTGCCTGTTAGCACAGTTTTTCTGAAGTCCAACTAAGGGCTTAGTAAAACCATTCAATTGAGGCAGTACAAGACTCCACTCTTAGTATAAGGCTTTACCACCTGAGTATAGAGTAGCGTAGACCGAGCAGCCAGGCTTATGTTAGGAGGGAGAGAGGGCAGTAGACACAGTACAAGTGAAATTGTAATACAAATGATCCAAAGAAACACTGAAACACTATGTATTGTAAAAATAAAGGATTTAGTTAAATACAGGTAGGCCCAGATAAATCTAAGTAAGTACTAATACATTATATGAAATCACAGCATAAAAACACAACACTATACTTGCAATCCACAGACCCAACTATAGACCTTAATTTCACCAATTCTTGGTTATGTTGGTCCGGTCTAACATGGTGACATGTTAATTCAAACTTGGTATTTCAGTTCAGTTTATTTTCAGAAAATTCCTCTAAGGTCACGTCTCACTGGGTTTGTGGTTTAGCCAAGAGAAGACCACATGTAAGCATTCATAAGAAAAGAGAGACCCAGGATGAGACTGCACCCAGTTTTACAAAAATGGTTTAAGTGCCAACAGTAACAACAAAAACATTGTTAAATCACATATTTACAAATAAGAAATGCATGTAAGACAATGCAACATATTTAGTTAATAGAAATCATAATACAAAAACCCAAAAGTAAAAAAGCAAAAGAGCCATACATAATGTGTTTGTTTCTGTTGGCACTTACCTTTTGAACAAATACTTTAATTAGCCCTGATTTGAGAAAGGTCTATAAAGGGACCAAAACACTTGTCATCTTAAGGGGCATTTCTATATATTAAACCATTTTTGTAAAACTGGGCGCAGTCTCATCCTGGGTCTCTCTTTTCTTACAAGTATAGACCTTATTTGGAACACCTAACAGTAGTTCTAGGGAAGTCAAAACCTTGTTATACACATTTAGTATAGGTCAAGCCCATTCTATGGGAGTAAAAGACCAATGGTTACTTTCAGGTTACATTCAGTAATACAAGGGCAGTAGGCCCTTCCAGTTGTGCAGTGACTCTTGGAACAAATCACATAAACAGTCAACTGGACAATATACTTTTATTGAATAGTGAAACACTTATCCTAGGTGCAGTCAAAACCTATAACTACTTTTGTCATAACACACAGTTATACCAGGTGAGCAAAACCTAAGGATGTAATATACAATTACAGATGCTTTTGAAATCAGGGAACCCCAGATTGAGGTAAGCAGTAACTCTGGTAACTTATTTTGGATGGAACACAGCTAACACAAGGTAAGTAAAACCCACATACTTTAACTTCACAATGAAGGGGAAGTAAAACCCAATGTCACGCTTCACTGAATAGTTATTCTAGGTAGGCAACAACCTAATGTAGATTTATTAGTGACAGGCTAGCAGCAAGTCAGGGGAAGCAAGAACCAGTTGGGGGACACTCATACAGTTATCCTAACAGGACTAATCTGGTGAAACCAACACATTACTTTTGTAAGGAGGCACAACCTAATCACAGGATAGTAAAATACCTTCACATCTACTTTCTATTAGACTGGCAAAACAGTGGCTAAGGGAGAAAAGATGTTAACCATACTTTTAAGAATAGTGCATCACACATTCAAGATCAGTAAGAAACTTTGTAACTGTTCACTCTTAGAATTACAGTTACCAACCAACTCTTTACAAGTAAGTAAAACACTTGATTTCTTTTCTAGGCAGAAGTCCCAATCCCTTCAAAGTCTTTCCTTATTCTTGGAGCATGAGTGTTCTCAGTGGCAGAAGGGGGGTCACTAGGACTAGTGACCAACATGCAGTGTTAGAATAAGTTCTTTAGTAGCAAAAGTCAGAGTTCCTTAGGAAAACTGGGCAGACGGGTGAGAACTTTACTTTTTGAGTTAGAAGAGGGTCCAGGGGCTTCACGGAAGACGCCCCAGCAGGATTCTAGCAGTAGGATTGGGTGCACTGGACGAGGGACCTCCCAATCACAGAAAACACAGCAGGACTACACAGAAATCCCAAAAGGCTTAAGGTAAGTATATAACCAAGCCAACACAGTACCTCAGCAATGAAGAAGAGATTGCAGCAGGAGAACTTCAGGGACTGCAGTCAAATACCCGGTCAGTGGATTCCTTGTCCTGGAGACTGAACACAAGACCTCAGAAGGGACTTTGCAGCAGGGATCGATGAAGAAGGCTATAGGCAAGATTTCCTTTGTGGCTGAATGTAGTTCTGCGGATTTGGCACCTTTTCAAGGAGCACAGAAGAAAATCGTGGTTGAATTCTCATAGTTTTAAAGGTCCAGCACTCTTGTGAGGGGCCTTCTCATACTCAATTCCAGTCCCTGGAGATACACCAAGATGCCCACGAAATTTCAGCGAGATTCGGAATTCGGAAGACTGTGCACCGCACAGTGGCTGGAGGTCCCAGGGTATTGGGGTATTGCAAGAACGCAACGTTGCAGCAACACGTGAGATGGCTCAAAATGCAGGTCGTCTTGCGTCTAGTAGGTCTCACCAGGCTCTGGGTTCGAGTCGTCATTTTCGAAGACCCCAGGTCGATTGGAAGGAAGGGCTGCAGCAGGCTCCGGTTACACAGCAGGCGCTCCGGTCGCTGGAAATCATCTCTGCTGCTTTTCCTTTGTCATCCTCTTTGGTTTTCTGTTCCAGTGGTCAACATGACTTCAGCTTCCAGGTTCCAGTATTTATCAGGATTTACAGCACAACCTCTGCATTCTCTCCCCGCATTTTACAAGAAAGGGGCGTCTGGTTGTCCAATCAGGATAGCCAGCCCTCCACTGGGATTTTTCCCAGTTGAAGCAAGGCATAAGACAAAGGATGGGGACGTTTTGGACTCCTCCCCCACTTCCTGTGCTTACAGACGACCGGAGCCTGGGTGGGGTGTCCAGAGGACTCCCGCCGAAGACAAAACGCACACAAAGGAATTTCCCGCCCTGGATGTCAGGGGAAGGAACAAGAAATGACAAGAAACACTACAATGGCAGAAAAAAGACGGGCCATTTTGGTAAAATTAGCACCCTTAGGTGCCTTTACTGCAGCTGTGATCACAGCCCGCGGTAAAGGTGCACCAAATTAGTAAAAGGTATCACTGCCACCAGCCATTAAAGGTAAGCTTGTGACTGTAACCGAATTGTTACAGTTTTAGTGTGAAAGGGGATACATTGTATCTCCCCAGCACTCCACGTAAGATGCGGTGTGCTGGTTTCACAGAATAAAATGTAAAAGGGATCCAAAGATCCTTTCTACCCTTGGCAACTGCAGTTAACTCAAGGTTAGCACAGGAAAGTTAAATGGGGAGCCCCTAGGGCAACCCAGCAACAACAGGCACTTAATTGCCAATAAGTTGTTAAACATGATAACTTTAAAAGGCACTATGGAGAGTCTTAAAAATGACACCCATTAAAAGAGTTAAAGATTAGGCGAGTGTGGAAAAAGGTTCCCACTCACTGATGTATTAATGCAAAATATCCCACTAGAAAAGCAAAAAGTTCTGGGGTTGAACCAGGAAAGGAAGATTTACCAGCTCTGTGGAAATCTTACATAACATTGCCAAACTTGGCAATCAAAGCAGACTTCATGCACTCATACTGACCACTTTCTTCCACACTCAGTTTCAGAATGCAGTTATATCCAGTCTGAGGAACACTGCTTAACAAACACTTATCCCAATCTCTTTTATCAACATTGTGGATTCCACAAGCCATCTCAAATGCTTCAATCAATTAGAGGATATCGGAACCCTCCGCATACACACCAACCAAACCTTTTATAAACTTGGTGGCTGTGGACCTGACACTCTCAACTGGTTTCGCTGAAGTCTCTACTCAAGATTTCTCTAGCTGGATTCGCTGACATTCAGTGTCCTTGTTCTTAAGTTCAAGATTTATCCTTTAGTTTCAGATACCTGGCTTTAAGGATCACTTTCTGTGCCAACTCCATTTTCTTAAACTCGGCTTCTATTTCCAACTTTTTATATTCAAAGGCATCCTTAATAATTCAAGTTCCAAGGAATTCCCTGAAGAAACATTGCTGGAGGTCGGAACACAGAGGAAGCAGGAGTGGTGGCATTCCGAGAATCGGATTCAACAATACCCCAATGGGCAGGGTCCTCAATGGTTGCATCCCCCCTTCAAGAGCTTCACAATCAGTCTGGTAGTCCACCAGGGCAGCTATCAGCTCAGCCCTAGACTCAAAGTCGAACTCCCTGGCTACACAATCACTCTGGAGAGCCTCTAAGCTCATCCTTGTCAATTTACCATTTGTAATAGATTGCTTTGATTGTAATGTAGTTATCTAGTACACAACTAAACCTCAATTTAACAAAGTGTAGATATTTTGTAAGTGGCAAGGTTACACGCTGATGAAGACTGGAGTGGGGTCTCTGTACTCCTGCTCTCCATATGGCAGAGTTGAAGCACAGAGCACCCCAGCCAAATTCTCTATAGGGTAGCTATGGACGAGCAATCAAGGCTTAAGCTCTCAGGAGGTGATGCAGGCTGGCAGTGTAGTCCCCAAGAACCCACAAAGGAATGTCCACACGCTGTTGGTGATAACAGTCTTTATATAAATAAGGCTTTGATTATGCACACATACAATACCACACTTTGATTATGCACACATACAATACCACACTTTGTGCTCCGACAATTCTAAAATGGTAAATATATACAGTCTCAATGTGGTACCACAATTACTCTTGATTCCATTCAAATGCATCAACTGTACTCAGTTCAAATGTCATACAAATGTCATACAAATCAGTTAATAAAGTGAACCAATAATAGACTTAGGAGGAAAGCAGGTTGTTTAAAACAATAGGCAGAATACTGGGCCCCTACCATCAGGCACAGTTCTGTATGAGGATCCCCCACCTGGGCAACCTGTAAATAAAGATATAAAACAAGCCCAGTCCATATATTGGGCCTCATTACAAGTTTGGCGGTAGCCTTGCCGTTAAAACCGACAGGCTGCCGCCAAACTTGCGTTTTTTTTTTCCCGGCACCCGCGAATGGCAATTACCTGGTCATTACGGCCCGCCGGTGTGATGCTGGAAATGCATCGGAGGGACAGGGCCTCCGTATCTTTGTCCTTTACTGCTTTTTATCGTGTTTTCTGTTGTGTTATCCGCGCAGGAGTTCATGTGGGACTCCTGGCGGTGCAGCTCTCTATCTTTTGGTTTGGCGAACAGACCCATGGGATACCCTTATGGCACCCATGGGTAGGGGTACAACCCTGTGCCCCAAGTGTATGTTTTTGAGCACCTGTGTGTGACCCACAGAGCAGGGTACGGGCTGGTGGCAGCTCCGTGCTGAAATGACTGGTGCCCCGAGCGTCCTCCATTTTGGGATTCCCAGTCCCTGTCATTGGAATTGGTAGATTCCTGATGGAGACAAAATGACCCCCATGGCCTCTTGCCTTCCATCACCTGTTACCCTGATCTTCCCGAAGTACCGGGAAGCCCTGCCTCTGTCCCTTCCCCCTGACTGACTGTTGGGTGGAAGTTCTGTATATGGTAGTGTGGGGAAGTGCCGACCAGACTGGCTGGAGCGTTCTCAACGACCGTATGTTATGGGTACGCCTGTGGGTGGGACCTGGGTGAATGGAGAGTGTGACGAATATACATTCTATGTTGTGACTGTCTAGTATCTGGTGTTTGACAACATGGTTGAGACAGCCCTGCCCGAAAACCGGTATGAATGCAGCTTGGAGTATTGAAAGGCTTGTTACTTGTCCCAATACACAGAACTTGTTGTTAGTGTCTGGAGAGAAGTGAATGGCCTGAATACCTCATGGGCCTGATTGATTGCCTGCCTGCATGAATGCCCGTAGTCGTGATTGGATGCTTGAGTGCGACCCAGAGGAATGAATGGGAGATCAACAGTATATCTGGGGACCTCTCACTGCTAGGAATCGCGTTCAGAAGCTGAAGTCCACTACGACGAGTAACTGGAGTGAAGCTTAACCTTGAGCCCTGCTGGACGAGAAGAATTGCTGTTGCTCTCCTTCGCAATCTGAAAGCTGCTGTGCTTCAAGAACTGACCCAGAGAGGACCATGTAAGGCGCCCTCTTCCCGAGCTATGAGGGACCATCGTGCACAGCTGATCTTTGCCTAAGCTCCCTGGTAGACGGACCTTCGACAGGCTGCCGACCCGATACAGGGATTACTGCGGAACTCCAAGGAGAAGCGCCCGGACTGTTGTCCGCCACTGTCGCCGAATGGAGCCGCCGTGCTCCCGTTACCTAAGAAACTTCCGTGATCCAAGGACGCTCTCGTCCGCATCGTCGCCGCTGTATCCTGCTAGAGAAGGCCTGACCGCCGAAGCGCCGAGGAGCATCCACCAGTGGGTTTCCCGCCACCCAAAGACCACAGACGCCGACGACTCGACACCCTTGCTGGGCCACAGTTGTTCAACTCTTTGTGGTCCAGAACTATCGACACCGAGGTGCCCCGCACGCCTTTTCCTTGCAGGACATTTACGCTTCCCCGTCAACGAGCACCGCTAAGAACGACGCGGCCACTTCACCGTCGTAGCATGACATGTTCTCCGTTGGATGTTTGACCCGTGACTCCTGTCTGAAAGGGAGGACACTCAAGAAGGGTTGTCGATTTTCCCGACGCGCAACGCTACAACACCAAGGTACTTTGGGGTTGCAGAACTATTGGGAAGTCTAAGGGTGAACAATATATGGACTGGGCTTGTATCTTTCTTCTACAGGTTGCCCAGGTGGGGGGGGTCTCCACACAGAGCTGTGTTTAACGGTAGTTATCAGTATTCTGCCTATTGCTCAACCATCCTGCTTTCCTTCCTCTCTCTACTGCTGGTTTCCTCTTTATTTTGATCTGTGTGTCATTCTGACCGTATGCACTTTAATAAGATTGAGTAACGTTAGTGGTACCACTTTAGAACTGTACATAGTTGCCATTGTTGATTTTCAGAGTACTAAGTGAGTTATCGTGTATGTGACTTTTAATATTAATTATATAAAGACTGTGTTTTAACCGATACAGTGTGTGGACATTCCTATGTGGGGGCTTGGGGACTACACTGTACTTAAGAACCAGCTCGCATCACCTCCCGAGAAGCTAGGCCTTGATTGCTCAACCACAACTACCAATACTAGAGAATCTTGGCAGGGGTCTCTGTGCCTCCCCTCTACCATATAGAGAGCGGAAGTACAGACCCCCCCCCTGCGGTCTTTACAGCCAGACCCAGTAATTGCCCATTCGCAGACGCCAAAATAAAATGCTCCCCATTCCCATTGAGCCCCATAGAGCTCAATGGGAATGGAGAGGTTGGATGCACCGGCACCATTCAGAATGATGCCGGTACATCCAACATGCTCTGCTCGCGGCTGACTGTATGCCTGCCAGGACAGATGCGGGCGGGAAGGTACCCGCGAGCAGAACTCGTAGTTTGCCGGTCCGGTAACAATGGTACTGGCAAGCTTACCGGTACCGTTGTTACCAGACTGGCAAATTTATAATGAGGCCCATTGTCCATTAGTGTCTTATTTCCTTCTATAATGGTTCTACCAACCCAATGTACCTGGAATAGCAGATTTCTTCCATGGGTCATCAACAGATCCTTCCTGAGCGACCCCCTTTCAGACAGGAGTCACGGATCATCGATATTCCTCAAGGAAGGTGAACCTTGGCAGCAAGAGTCGTCGATGAAAAGGTTCGATTGTGTCGAGGCAGCAGCTTCGGTCCTGGCGCTGCTCGTCGGCGTGCAGTGCACCTCGGCGTAGATAGTTAGTCTCCACAAAGGGTCACTGAAGAACTTTGGCCCAGCAAGGGCGTCGGGTCGTCGGCGTCTTTGTGGTCTTCAGGTGGCGGGAAACCCCCAGCGGATTCTCATCAGCGACCTCGACTTTCTCCAGCGAGTCAAAGCGGTCGGGGGTGCTGGCGAGAGAGTCCTTGGATTCAAATGTCTTAATCAATTAAGCATTGTAGCTCCGGTCATCGGCGGCACGGCGTGAAGCTGTCCCCGCTTCTGGGTAACACGGCTTCGACGGTCCTCCAGTGTTTATGCCTGTTCTCCAAACCCTGGTCGACGACGGACGAAATGTCCAGGTGCTTTACTTCAGATTCCTTGGTGGTCCCCGTCTCCGGTCGACAGTCTTTCGAGGGCTGGCTTCCAGGGCACTTCGGCAAAGGTTTAGCGATGAACGATGTTCCCTCGTAGCCCGGGGAAAGGTCTCCTAGCCAAGTCCTCTCTCGGATCAGTCCTCGACAAACTCGACAGCTTTCGGATCGGGTCGAAGCAAATGCAGCAGCAAGCCGCCTTCTTCCAGCTGGGCTTCAAGGATAAGCATCAAGTATCAACTTCAGCTTCTGAACGAATTATGGCACTGAGAGGCCCCCAGATATACTGTTTGGTCTCTCATTCATTCTGCTGGGTCACACTCAGGCAACCAATCACCCAGAAGGGCATGCACCAGGCAGCCAATCAGGCTCACGGTGCATTCAGTCTATTCTCCTCCCTCTCATACACTCACAACAAGGAATGTGTATAAGTACCCAGCCATTCAGAACTCCACACTTGCTTCATACCAGTTTCGGGCTGGGCTGTCTCATTCATTGTATGACATACCAGAAACCAGACACCCATAACAAGAAATGCATATTGGTCACACACTCCATTCACCCATGTCCCACCCACAGGGTATACCCACAACATACAGTCACTGGGAAGGCTCCAGCCAGTCTGGCACTGACTTCCCCAAAATACCATATATACCACCCAACAGCCAGTCCACCCATACCACCCAACAGCCAGTCAGGGGGAAGGGGCAGAGTCAGAGCTTCCCAGGACTTTGCGAAAAACAAGGTAACAGGCAATAGAAAGCATGAGACCCTAGGGGCCATCTTGTCTCCTTTCAGGAATCAACTGATTCCAATGGCAGGACCTGGGTATCCCAAAATGGAGGATACTCAGAGCACCTGTTGAATTCAGTATGGAGCTGCCTCCAGCCCATACCCTACTCTGTGGGCCACACACAGGTGCCCAAAAACATACACTAGGGGTACAGGGTTGTACCCCCACCCATGGGTGCCATAAGGGTATCCCAAGGGTCTGTACACCAAACCAAAAAGAGGAAGAGCTGCACTGCCAGGAGTCCCACATGAACTCCTGGGCAGAAAATAACACAGAACATACACGGAAAAGGACTACAGAACAAGGACAAGGAGGTCTTGTCCCTCCAATGCATTTCCAGCATCACACCTATTACAAAGATGTACTGAAGGTAACCTGCTATACGAGATGCGATGTACTGCAGATGACGTGCTCCTGCGATGCATAGGAGGCTCCTGTCTCGACAGTGAGGTTGTCAACCTATCCCTCTGTCTCCTCTGAAATGAGTCGATTATCCTCTGCATCGATTGCATCAAGGCCGGATCGAATGTGTCCCACATGTCCTCCATAATGTGCTGCCAGTGAGGGCCCTGTTCCTTAGGTAGGGGTGGCTATAACTCTTCCTCCACATCCGAGTACTAATCCTCCAGTATTAGGTCCTGTAATTCAGCCATCTCAGTGATTGGAGACAGCTGTGCAGCTGTTCCCATGCTCCCTATAGCAGGAGAGACTGTTTCCCACTCAATTTGCTCCTCCTCAGTTGTAATGTGCTGAATAGGTGGCTCATCGACGATCTCCGCTGAAATTGATCCAACTGGGGCCGTGGACGGTGACATTTCCTTTTGCCGGGACATATTTATGCTTTTTCGTGCTCTCTGTTGACGGTATTCCACACCGATTGTTTTTTATCATTGTCGACGATGACACAGACGAGTCCTTGGACATGGTCTTGCTCGTCAATGACAGTGATCACTTCGTTGACATGTGCTCTCTGTGGACGCAATGGGGGTCGACAGGCCAGATGCTCTGGAGGTATTTGACTTTTCATAGACAGGCAGAGAACGCGCATGCTTGGACGGCATCGCTGTAGATGGGTCCTTCGACAAAGGCTGAGAAATGGAATCCTTACCTTTTTTGAGCTTGTCATCCTTCTAATAGTCCTTGGACACCTTCTCAGATGTGGATGCACACTTGTCACTCCTCTTTTTCGATTTTAATGGTGGAGAATCTGCTCTGTCTGATGAATAAGCTCTCCTCTTAGGAGCTTGCTTCTCAGTATGCCTTTCAGAGGTAGAAAACACAGTTTAGAGGATCTTTTCATCAGAATTCATCTGTCTGCTTTCTAGGTGTAGCAGGAGTCTCCTATGCCCATCCTCAAGTGTTTTCATGGATACAGGCAGTAAATGCAGTACTTGAGGATCCCTGATGAAAATCACCCCTTTTCAACACTCACTGCAGTCCCTGAAGAGGGAAGTCTTCTCCTTCGAAATCTGCATGCCTACACCTGCCATGGGGTGCCTTGAGGGCACAGCAAACTTGATAATTCGAAGATGAAGAAAAGGTTTCCTGACCACAGGAAAACTTTAAAGTTCTAAGCTTAACCCCAGCAGTACTTTTTACCACAGGAGTTCAAAAGAACAGTGTTTTAATCACAAATTTGAATATAGCTTAGAGAGCTTGTGAGGATTCCCCTGTCAGAAGACTACGGTGAAAAATCTGAAGATGGTTGTCTGGGGTTGATCTTAAGCCCTGCAACCTCATTGGTTAGGGTCTAAAAGGACCAAAATGAGGTGGAAGGACTACACAAGTGAAGGGCTCACAGACCTATGACGCTATCTAATGGCCTTTCCTAGGGAATTACCGAGGATTCGCAGTCTGACAACGGGGAATATTCAAGCATGTCAATCTATGAAAGATACCATTGCTGGAGAAATACAGTTACAGGTAAGTAACAAAGACATCCTTACCAACTTGACCGAAAGAGCTTTTGCCTTGCCGTCACTGTATGTCTCTGTAGTTAGCCCCATCTTGAACGACTTTTCAGTTTTCAAAAGAATCATTTTGGACCCATTCCTATCCCTGTACCTTGTTTCCACTGTCCAGATCAAGCTGGTGAACATAAAGCAAGGGACACAAGACCTCATCACATACATCATCCGCTTTCGACAGTTGGCCAACGACTCCCAACTGTCGAAAGCGGAAATCATTCAGAAAACCCTGTTCTGGCATGGTTTAAGAGAACAATACAAGGAAGAATTGGTGCATGTTCAGAACCAGACACCTTTCAGCTTCTGATGGACCAGGTACTGCATATCGAGCATCACCTGGAGGGAAGCTGAGGTGAACACAGATGTAGAAACCAACAGTATGCTCAGCAACGTGCCTTCCCGGTACACAAGCCACAGTCCTCCGAAGCTTACAGCAAACCCATGCAGTTAGGAATACTAAGAGGTCCATTATACAAGGCTGAAACTAAACAAAGACAAACCAATTGCCTGTGTTTACATTGTGGGGAGGCAGCTATTTCTTGCGCACCTGCCCGCTCCAACCACCCAAACCATCGGGAAACTAACAAGCTTGTCATCCAGGGAGAAGGCAATGGCAAGCCCTGAGTCTCTGCTAGACCTTCCCTGCACACCTCGAGCCTTGAATCCCACCATGACACCTATGCTGCTGTTGGTCGGGACAGTTCAGTTGTATTGAAAAACACAATGCTGAGCAATGCTCGATAATTACATGGACGTGTCTTTTGCACAAGCCACCGATATTCCACTCCAAGAAAGGGAAAAACATGACAGACTAGGGTTCATCAATGGCACTCTCCTCACCCCCCGCCGCCCACCTCCCTGTATCGGGTATATTAGGCAGAATCCTGTGCAGTACCCTTAGGGACCACTACACACAATTAAGACTACAAGTGGTAATACAAGTTCACCTTTGGTACAAGCCTGTAATACTATGTTATAGTGGTAGCAGCAGCGGAGCAGCCAGGCTTACCTCAAGAGTATATGAGCAGTAGCAGAGATTCCACAAAGGACCACAATTATTGTGACTCAAGCAAACACTGACTCAAGGTTTCAGGTAAAAAATATACGTACATTTATTTTTAAACCATCTGTTATAAAACACTTCACTTCTATAAATTCAAAACCACTCGTAAAATACACTACACAAAACCAATTCCACTTGTGCCAGTAAATTCAAGGTAAGTACATTAGGATTTGAGAGACCGGTGTTGCGATACTAACGCGTACCGCGGATAGAAATGCTCACGAAGTTAAAACACACTTTGTACTGAAGAATTTCAAACAAGGGAAAAGTGCAAAAAAATCAAAGGCAATACTTTTTCATGGCAAGTAGACTCCAGGACTTGTTCGAGGACTTGTTCAAAGATACAGATTAAAGTCAGTAGGCCTGCGCCAGTGTCAATGGAGCATATGCTCAGTTGCTGAGGATCACACGTTGAACAGTTCGAGATTCGAGATGCCAAGAGTTCGTAAGCTGGTCAAATGGAAGGAAAAGTTATAAGAAGGAGGGAAGAAAGAACAAATCTTCGTGGAGGAAAAGGGTTCACCCCGATTCCGGCTGGTCAGACAGAGAGAATGACCAAGTGTGCACAGTACCTTATTCCGTTGGAGAAAAGCTGGTGCCACGGCAGTTGTTCCTGGTAGTTCCTGCAGACTCATGGTTCCTGTGGCTTCAGACATGGGGACAAGAGGGACGACGTCTGGAGCGATCTGCACTACCCAGGGATGAGGCCAGCAGCAGCGAAAAGAACAACAGCGAATAAAAGGTGCGCTCCTTTAAATCAGGAGAGGGCTCTTCTGATGGCTATCCGGACCACTACAGCACAGCAGTGATTTCGACCCAGGAGAGGATTCTCTGACTGAAGAAAAAGATGAGCTGGTTGATCCCACCAGGCTCAAGGGAAGAAGACTCTGGACTGGATGTTCTCTAGTCGTTGAAGGGTAAATAGCTCAGGACTGCAGCAGGGCTTCACCGGGACTCAGGGTTGCAGCAGCTGTACTCTTCTCCGCTTCTCTTCGATTCCTTGCAGTTCCAGTGGCGACACTGACTTCAAGCCCAAGAGTCCTGCCTTTTATGCCAAAATCCCCCATTCACACAGCCTGGCTGTCAATCACTCAGCAGGGCGGTTGTCCAGCCGGGATGTGACCTAGCAGTTCCGGCTGGACTTCCCCTTTTGGGGTGGGGCCAAGCCTGATTTGCATATGGTCTTTCCCCTTCTGTAATGGCTTGGCAGGCGAAGAACGATGGTCTGGAGGGTTGCCCGGAGCAATGCCAGTGGTTAAGATTCAGTCTAAACCTTCCAGCCATCACCTCTTTGTTTTTGCTTTGTCACCCTGAGTGGGACGGGTATGCCCAGACGTGGGTCCCGTGCCTGCTGGGCCTAGAGACCCAAGCTACTCCTCACTAATGAGCCCCAACAAGGGTGAAACATGTTTGGGGATGCTTGTGGTCTCGTGCAGAAGGGATGTGACCTAGCACTTCGGGCTGGACTTCCCCTTTTGGGGTGGGGCCAAGCCTGATTTGCATATGGTCTTTCCCCTTCTGTAATGGCTTGGCAGGCGAAGAACGATGGTCTGGAGGGTTGCCCCGAGCAATACCAGTGGTTAAGATTCAATCTAAACCTTCCAGCCATCACCTCTTTGTTTTTGCTTTGTCACCCCGAGTGGGACGGGTATGCCCAGACGTGGGTCCCGTGCCTGCTGGGCCTAGAGACCCAAGCTACTCCTCACTGATGAGCCCCAACAAGGGTGAAACATGTTTGGGGATGCTTGTTGTCTCGTGCAGAAGGGATGTGACCTAGCAGTTCGGGCTGGACTTCCCCTTTTGGGGTGGGGCCAAGCCTGATTTGCATATGGTCTTTCCCCTTCTGTAATGGCTTGGCAGGCGAAGAACGATGGTCTGGAGGGTTGCCCCGAGCAATGCCAGTGGTTAAGATTCAGTCTAAACCTTCCAGCCATCACCTCTTTGTTTTTGCTTTGTCACCCCGAGTGGGACGGGTATGCCCAGACATGGGTCCCGTGCCTGCTGGGCCTAGAGACCCAAGCTACTCCTCACTGATGAGCCCCAACAAGGGTGAAACATGTTTGGGGATGCTTGTGGTCTCGTGCAGAAGGGATGTGACCTAGCAGTTCGGGCTGGACTTCCCCTTTTGGGGTGGGGCCAAGTCTGA
Organism: Ambystoma mexicanum; assembly: GCF_040938575.1. Classification (NCBI taxonomy): domain Eukaryota; kingdom Metazoa; phylum Chordata; class Amphibia; order Caudata; family Ambystomatidae; genus Ambystoma; species Ambystoma mexicanum. Next base: position 1,349,442,134 of record NC_090922.1, on the reverse strand, counting down.
TTTGCATATGGTCTTTCCCCTTCTGTAATGGCTTGGCAGGCGAAGAACGATGGTCTGGAGGGTTGCCCCGAGCAATGCCAGTGGTTAAGATTCAGTCTAAACCTTCCAGCCATCACCTCTTTGTTTTTGCTTTGTCACCCCGAGTGGGACGGGTATGCCCAGATGTGGGTCCCGTGCCTGCTGGGCCTAGAGACCCAAGCTACTCCTCACTGATGAGCCCCAACAAGGGTGAAACATGTTTGGGGATGCTTGTGGTCTCGTGCAGAAGGGAAGTGACCTAGCAGATCGGGCTGGACTTCCCCTTTTGGGGTGGGACCAAGCCTGATTTTCATATGGTCTTTCCCCTTCTGTAATGGCTTGGCAGGCGAAGAACGATGGTCTGGAGGGTTGCCCCGAGCAATGCCAGTGGTTAAGATTCAGTCTAAACCTTCCAGCCATCACCTCTTTGTTTTTGCTGGGACAACCACCTCAGCCAATCAACACAAAGTGCGAATTGGGTTTCCAAGGAGACCCTGTGCAGGGGGTGACTACACCCTTCCCTCACATTCAGCCCACCTAGACACCCAGACACCAAAGGAGGGCTTCTGGTCAGAAGCCCGCCAAAGGTCGGCGAACAAAGGAGGCAAACCTGGTTTGCCGCGCAAAGAAAGAAGGATGTTAACAAAAAGAAATGCCGATTAAACCCAACCAGAGCCGAAATAAAAAGTATTTGGGCTAGCGGGTTTAAAGTTCGAGGTTACTAAAATAGCCTAAAACAATACCACGTTATGTAATATAATCGCGGTAGGAAAATTAGGGTAGATACCACTGCCACCAGCCAAGCCTTAATGTTAAGGGAGCTAAACAATGCTCCAGGAGGTACAGATATAAAGCGCTAAGAATTAACCCTTTCCAATACTGCATGTAAAATGGGGTTTACTGGATCTGTGGTTAAATGACTATGGGCCTCATTACAACCCAGGCATTAAGGGTTTAACGGCGCCGTCGGCGCCGTTAACCCTTAACGCCTGATTACCATTTTGACGCCTTCTTTTAGCAGGCGTTAAAATGCAAGGCGCTAACCCGCCTTGGTGCTAATTACGGCACCGTAATTTATGGTGCCGTAATTAGCGCCTTCCCCACTCCCATTATGCCCTATGGGGCAAAAATGGGAATGGGGAATGGGGATTTACCGCCCCACTCACCTTGGAACGGGGCGGTAAATCCGCCATCCACCATGTTGTAAACAGAGTTTACACCATGGTGGTAAAGTAGGGAACTTACCGCCTGGGTTGAAATGTGGACCTATGTAAAGTTAATGGCATTTTTACCCTTTTCTGGGGGACAGTAGTCAGCCCCAGAAATGGAGTCGGTGGGAAGTCTAAAAGACCACCCTGTGTCACTGCACTGAAGGTGCTGTGTAACACACAAAAGTGTGGGACTACTGAAGTGGTGTACTCCAGAGTCCACAATCACAAAAACAGGTGAAATACACATTGCAAAACACAGTTAAGAGTGGGGGAAAAGCTCACACTCTTACTAAGTGGAAGAAATAAACTCCAGAAAAGCAGCAAAGCTGCTGGGGGACTCACTAGGTAAGGGAAATTAGCCATAGAATGAGAATTCTCCCTAACAGGGTACTGTGGTCCAACATACCATTCCGTTTCGGCTCAGCATAAACAACCACACCGAAAATATTGTTTTGGACATCATCCAAGCTCCTGCATTGCCCATAGTTATGGGATTACTGTGGTTATAATATCACAATCCTTAGATCAACTGGGCCAACTGCACGCTACACTTTCATTCGGACGGTGCACTCAGGAATGTTGTGCCCAAAAGGAAACTCAAGATTTGACAAAGCTGTGTTACATTCTGTTCATTCTTAAAGGGAAATATTCCAATTTTACTCCCACCTCCTCTTTCACACCACTGCTGTGAGAGTCTATCAAGATAAGGAATACGTCGGAGGACACAATCCCTTCGAAAAACAAGTTACTTCTTACCTTGTAACGTTCTTTCGATGGGATGTTCCGCCGACGTATTCCTTATCGCCCCTCCCATCCATCCCTGCAGTAAAACTTCCCTTGTAGTTGCAGCTTACGCTCCTTCAAGGTCAATAACCAATTCATGCACAGCTAATTTCAAGCTTCAAAACGGAACTGAGCCACGGTCACTGCGTGAGTCTATTTATACGCACAATGACGTCGGCGCCGAGACCGAGGCTGTCGAGGGACACCAGCTCGAGGGACGTCGTCGCGCAGTGCCCTCTACTAAAAACATTTCCGAGGCCAGCAAGCTGGGATGTAATCTATCAAGATAAGGAATACGGAGGAACATCCCATCGAAAGAATGTTACAAGGTAAGAAGTAACTTGTTGTTCCCTGAGGTTTCCTTGTGGGTGCTTCCTTTGTCACATGCGCCTTCATCTTTGCCACAGCGACACCACTGGTTCCCTGAGAAAGCAAGAGGACTCCAGGTACCCAGCACACAAGAGAAGTTAACAGGGTCCATCTCAGCTGGAGTTGACACCCGAGAGAGAGCGTTAGTGATATAATTTGCCAGAAAAACTGGGACGAGTCAGCATAGGAGGTCTAAGCAGGGAAAAAGAGATAAAAGCCCAGAAGCCAGACACAATTCTGCATGAAGGACAAAAACACAGAATTCTGGTACCTGTAGCAAAAAACAGGAACTGTGAGTACCAGAGACAGGTGAAAAGCCAGGAATAGGAACTGGCAGATGCCTGGTAATCTGTTACAAGTTAAACCACCTTGTTAACAAGAAAGTGGGTGCAGTAATCCTGTGGAGAGAAACTGTATCAAGCTGAGATGCCCGGTTAACAAGAAACGGGGTGCTTTAACCCATTCAGGCAGAAACTGTTGCTGGTTAAAATGCCATGATGACAAGAACAATGGCGCAGTAAGCATTTAGAATGGAACAGGATAAATATTGATACACTTAAGAATGTGAAAGTTAAATTGTCATGTTTTCAACGAGTAACACTTTAACTGAAACAAACATTAAAACACTTGATTCACTTTTCCAAGTTGAAATACCATGTTATGGCTTATTTATGCAGTGCCACTTTCACCAGCGAGGGCATCTTGGTGACAAAAGAGAGAGAGTCAAACAACCCACAGCAACGTGGCTAGAACAGCAGAGTTTTCAGCATCTGCCGGAAGGAGAAATTATGCTCAATGGTCCGCAAAGACATAGGCAGTTTATTCCACAGTTTGGCTGCGGCCACAGAGAAGGCGCTGCCCCCTAAACTCGGCTGCTTAAATCTGGGAACTTGGATCAGAAGTGCCTCCGATGAATGAAGAGAATCAGAACGGATATAATGGCAGATTCTTTTCTGTAGGTATTCCGGCCCAGCCTGATAGAAAGCGTGGTGTACTATAAATAAAGCCTTAAATTCCACTCGCTTGACAACTGCGAGCCAATGTAGGCAGCGTAGGATGGGAGAAATGCCGGCTCTTAAAGGGGTCAGGGTGGCAACTCTCATGGATTCAAGACATGGAAGGGGAGACAACTGGTGCGTGAAAATGTTCTAGCATAGAACGAAGAATTTTCTGTAGAAGATTGAGTTAGAAATAGCCTTTTTGGCAGACTGCACATACTTGCGTCTCCATCGATAGGGAGGTTGACACTTTCACACCGATTTTTCACAGCGGTCACAGGTGTAGGTAATGCTCCAAGAGACGGGGGGGGGGAAATGCAGTGTCCACAAAAAGAGTGTCCTAAATGATTCAGTCAAAAGAACTTTGGTTTTGGGAGCGTTCCAACAGTCAGTTGTTACTCATCCATAGATGAATAGCTTGCAAACATAGAAGACACTGAGCAGCTGTTTCCTGATGCACAAGATCAAGCTGCATGATAATCGGTGTGTTGTCTGCTTATGAATAGTACCGGAACCCAAAAGATTGGATTAGCAAAACCAGAGGCTTAATGTAAACCTTAAATAACAGGGGAGAAAGTGCAGAACCCTGTATAACATCACACAAAATAGCAGGAATAGAAGAGAAAGGGTGTAAAGACAGGGGGCCTCATTACGAGTCTGGCGGTAACCGAGGCTGTAAAACCGTCTAGTTACCGCCGGACTCGTATTACCATTCTGCCTCCATGATTACCGGGGCATTACAACTCCGGTGACCCGGAATTCCGGAGGCAGAATGGTGTAAATCCCCATTCCCGCTGAGTCCCACTGGACGCAATGGGGATGGGGATCATGGAAATACCAGCACCATCTCGTGATGGTGCCGGTGTTTCCTCATCCGCCTGCAGGCGGGCGGTGTTAAACCCGCCAGGTCAGACCTGGCGGGATTGACGCCACCGCCTGCAGGAGTCGTGATCACCCGGTATGGAAACAACGCTGGTGGCAGGTTTACCGCCACCGTTGTTTCCATACCGATGAGTTGTAATGAGGCCCAGAGACTCAGTGCCAATCCGACAGGAGAGAGCGAAACCAGGATAGGACCGAGCCAGAAATGTCTGCCGAGGATAGCCGAGACAGAAGGATGGAATGGTCGATGGTGTTGAATGCAGCTGCAAGATCTAAGAGAAATCAATGTGCCAACACCACCTTGATCAGCTATCGGAGTGAGATCATCCACTGCGGCCACACAAACTGACTCGGTGCCCCGGCCTGGACGAAACCCAGACTGGAAAGAGCACAGAGGAGGGCTGACCAAGGTTTCCATGAGTTTCATAAGAAACGGCAACAGCGAGATGGGGCAAAAGTTGGCTGGATCTGAGGGGGTCAATGAAGGCTTCTTTAGTAAAGGGATCAACAAGGAGTGATTAAGGCATGAAGGAATTAAACCAGAAGAAATCCAATGATTCACTGCGTCCATAACGCAGGAGACAATGGGCCTCATTACGACCTTTGCGGAATGGGTTAACGGGTTCCTCTAATGAGGGCGGACCCGTTAAACCCATTCCGCAAGATTACGAGGTTCCCTCGCGGGACCCGGTTAGGACGCCTGGTAAAACCAGGTGTCCTTACCGGGCCCGCGAGGGGACTAGGAAGCTAACAACGGGCCAGGTGTAATCCGCCCGTTGTTAGCTCCCTTCCCATTGAGCCCTATAGTGGCTCAAATAGGAATGGGGAAGGGCCCGGGCCCGGGTTCCCTGTAGGAGAAATTACCGGGCCCTCCAAACTCGGAATGGCCCGGTAATTCCCCATTCAGGGAACCCGGACCCAGTTTTGGTGGCAGCCATGCCCTTATTAAGTCGTAATGAGGCCCAATATCTGGCAAAACCACTTTCAAAACTGTTCATGGCATGGCATGGCATCCAGCAGCGAAGCTGATTTCAGTCTCTGTGGAACACCCAGGATGTCAGCGGAGGTAAAGATAGTAAAAGTGGACCATCCATCAGAGGAGGGGACTGGGGGCTACCTCATCTCACCCTAAAGTGCCTGATTGTCCACCAGAGTTATAGATTTTATGGCGGATAGCTACAATTTTTTAAATAAAGAACACTGCAGGAGAATCACACAAACCTTGTGAGGGGAGAGATGAAGATTCCACAGAGGGGTTCGAAGACAACGTCCTGACCCATCTGAAAAGCTCTCCAGGCTGATTGATACTCTGTTCAATCCGGCTAGCCTAGAAGAGGAATTTGGCAACAATAATAGCCACTTGATAGGATGACGTGGCTTTGCATATGTTTCCCTTATCCACAGGGGAGTAGGTTAGGTGCCATCTGCGCTCAGCCTGTTGGTGCAGCAAGTGCAGTTTAGAGAGCTGTGGGTAAACCACGGCTCAGGGGAACTTTTCTGGGAATTGGCAGCTTTGATATGTGCAAATGAGTTGGTTGTAGAGATCAGGATAGAGGGCAATGTAGAAAAATCATGTCACAATGTTAACAAAAGAGCAGGTGTTGTGATCCTTTGAGAGGAAATAAACATTGATACCCTTGAGCAAGTGGTGCAAGTTGAAGGGCCTCATTGCGAATACAGTGCTGTGGTACAAATGGCGGCAAAGTGACAGTAATTCCATTACAAAAACTTTACTGCTAATTTACAGCACTGTCGCACAAGAGGCTGGGAGGGAAAGTGGAGGATTTACCCCCAGTATTTTGCTGGAGTTAAATCCTCCACTTTACACCCAAAACACAGTTGATGTACTGCAGGATGAGAAAAAGGCAGTAAGTGGCAGGAATTTCGTTACTAACATTTTACTGCTATATTACAACACTGCCGTACTAGAGGTTGGGAGGACAAGTGGAGGATTTACCTCCAGTATTTTGTTGGAGGTAAATCCTCCACTTTACCCCCAAAGGTTGGTGGATGTACTACACGGTATAACCGCTCACTTTAAATGTGTTGGAACTCACCCTGGAGTCCTATGGACTACAAGAATTGGGATTTACACCTTCATACCACTATTGGTAATACCTTAGTAATGCCACAATTGGCAGTAATGGTAAATTAAATTGGTGGTAATTCTACAGATTTACCAATGGATTACCATCAAATTAGAAATATGTGCTGAAAAGCGATAGATCACCTACATCCGTGATTTCCTATGGTGAATTAATTTGTTGTAGTATTGCATAGCCCTCTATAGTTGCTCCAACTCAGTGTCTGGAATGGTCCTACCCAGTGTGTTTTCTCATTTTTATAAGATGCCCCACTTAATTAATCTGCCAATTTCATAATTATATTTAGGACTTATATTAAATGTCTTGTGCTAGTCTTTGTAATATTTTGACTAAATCTGATACCTTTCTTCATGCTGCGGCTTTAATCACAGGCTGCATCAGCCAATGACTGCGCTAAAGGTAGGGAAGTCTATCCTATTTGTTGAGGTCGGAATCCTGTTTGCATTGCAGGAAAGGCTTGCCAACATCCCCTGAGAAGAAGTGTCCTACCAAGTAACTTCCTCCCTGCTACCGCTTTTCATGTGAGGGGCTTGACATTGCTGGAGGGAATTTGTGATTATGATGGATGGGGGAATGAAGTAAGTCTAAACTTTGTGCATCAGTGATTGTTTGTCTTTGATATAATGTTGGTGCCCTTACTGGTGTATATATTTTTAGACCTATCTTTCTGATCAAGCAAAAGCAGCCCTGATAAAGAAGTGGCTACTACTGCCTGTTCAAGCTAGGTCTCTGTGCCTATAGAAAAAAATGGTCCATACATGAGCAGCAGCAAAATATGCCCCTGGATTTGGGTGAGAGCCAGTCCACTTCTCAATTTAAGAGATGTCATCGATTTGTTCAAAATGTTTGGTCTTTTTCCCTGTCAGATACATTTCAAAAGTATTTCATCCAGTTAGGTGAAACTGGGGATCAAGAAAAAAGCGATATTGTTCACTATGTCACATCAAGAAATACCCAACGGGGCTAATTTCAGGCCTAGTTAGCAGATTATAGGCAATACAAGTGGTGGGAGATGTTAAGTCTAAGTAAGTCTATGCTCTCATGAGCACATCATAAAGGCCCAGCTCTTCCACAGACAATATCAATGTATCAACTTCCAAAACACACATTTTGCAGTATGAAACATATATTTCGAATGGATTGTGTCCTGCCACGTATTCCTCATCTTATGATATTTGTATCGTGCCAGTTCCGCTGCTTCGGAAAAAAATATTCTCGGCAGAGGGCGCTGTGCACAAGATCGTTGCGTCAATGGCCCTCGACGGGCTCCGTACCGCGTCTACGTCACCATCAGTATAAATAGCTCGAGCTGCACCCGTTGGCTTCAGTTCCGTTTTTCCGATTGCTTCGCTCTTGAGAACGGCGTGCTTCAAAATTTCCTTCTGAAAATGGCATCTTCTTTCACCCCTTCTACTTCCAAGACGGGGTTCAAAAAATGTATTGACTGCGGATCGAAGATGTCGATTACAGATCCTCACCGCGTTTGTCTTTGGTGCCTAGGTTCAGACCATCGAACCGGCGACTGTGGCTCCTGTCAGTCAATGACTGAGAAGGCCCTTTGTGAGAGGAAAGGTAAACTGGCGGTGGGGCGGAAAGCTTCTAAGGCCTTCTCAAAGGCCTTGTCAAAAAGACATAGGAAGTCGAGTGATTCAAAAGAATCGGATCGTTGTCACCACTCTAAGAGATCTCCATCTCTTAGTAGATCGAGACGCTCTTCATCTTCCTCTTCAAAAAAGGTTAAGAGGAGACATAGATCTCCCTCTCAATCCTCCGATACATCTACCGAATTGGTACAATGCCTGACTAAGTCGGATTCCCCATGAAAATGGGAAGAAATTAGAAGGAAGATGATGGTGGTCTTTGAGAATGCGGCCTCAACCCCCTCAAAGAAGCCTCAAAAGATTCAGACCCCAGTCGCTCCATCGGACGACAGAGGGAAGTCAGGAACTACTGTGGTAAAACCCAGTAGTATTGGTGAAACTCGTAAGACTCGAGCCGACGCAAAATCGTCGAAGATTCCTCGAGAATCGAGTGTTTCCCCGATTGAGACCCATCTTGGACTTAAACTTGAACAAGTTCTTAAGAAAGGACAAGTTCAAGATGGTAACCCTTTCTCAGATCCTTCAGGCTCTCCAACTCCAAGACTATTTGATATCATTGGACCTTCAGGATGCTTACTTTAATGTGCCAATCCATCCCAAGCACAGAAAGTACCTGAGGTTTGCGGTTGGTGGTTCTCACTTTCAGTTTCGAGTTCTGCCATTCGGGTTTTCACCAAACTGATGGCGGTCGTGGCAGAGAGTCTCTGGAGAGGCGGGATTCACGTCTACCCCTACCTGGAAGACTGGTTGATCAGAGCGCGTTCTCCCGACAAGCTCAGGAACATCTGTCGATCACCTGTCACTTCCCTCACAAACTGGGCTTCTCCCTCAATTTCAAGAAGTCTAACATGACACCATCCCAAAAGCTCCAGTTTATCGGAGCAGTTTTGGATACTTCCTCGGGCAAAGCCTCGCCTCCCGAGGTGAGAACTCTCCACATTCTGCAGATGGTAACAAAGTTCCAGAATGCCCAGCCTCTATCGGCCTTCGATTTTCTGAGGTTGCTCGGCCTCATGGCATCCTGCATTTTTCTGGTGCCAGAAGCCAGATTGAGAATGAGATCCCTTCAATGTGCCCTCAGAACTCAGTGGTCCCAGTTCTCGGGGAGTATGTTTGATCTTCTGCAAGTCCTGAGCGCAGTTGCTTAGGATCTACTATGGTGGGCTTGCAACAACAACATCCTCAAGGGAGAATCTTTTTGGCAACCATGGCCGGAGGTAACAGTAGTAACGGGCGCCTCACTCACGGGGTGGGGAGCCCATACCAACGATCTGACAATCAGCGGTCGTTGGTCTCCATCAGAGTCCCAACTACACATCAACCTATTGGAGCTGATGGCAATCAGACTAGCGCTGAAGGCCTTCCTGCCCTCTGTACAGGGAAAGAATGTCCTGATAATGACAGACAACACGGTGGCCATGTACTACCTGAACAAGAGAGGAGGCATAGGGTCACTACCACTGTGCAGATAGGCAATGCAGCTCTGGTTCTGGGCAATACGAGAAGGCATCTCTCTATCGGCAGTTCACCTAGCCGGATAACAGAACACAGCGGCAGATCTTCTGGAGATCTTCGCCCTTTGAAGAACCCCTCAAGTGGATCTGTTCGAGACCACGGTAAGCCGCAGGTGTGAACAGTTCTGCTCAAGGGAATTTCCTTCGAGAGGAGCTCTAGGAGACGTGTTCGTGGTGGACTGGAAGTTTCCACTTCTGTACGCGTATCCTCCAGTCCCCGTGATACCTCAAGTATTCAGGAGGTTTAGGAAAACCATGATCCTAATTGCCCCGGATTGGGCCAGGAGGACATGGTACCCGGTCCTTCTGGACATGTCCATCTGTCCTCCAATACGTCTTCCGCAAAGAGGATCTTCTCTCGTAAGAGGAAGGTCGGGTTCTCCATCCAGATCTCAAGACACTCAACCTTCACGCATGGTTTCTGAGCGGTTGAGATACAAGGAATGGGATCTTCCGGATGACGTAATGGAGATTTTGCTTTCGGCAAGAAGGCCAGCAACAAAATCCTTGTGCCGGTGTCATTGGAACAAATTCAGTGACTGGTGCAAAGATAAGGATGTGGACCCTTTTCAATGTGGCGCCCCAATGGTGCTCTCTTTTCTATTGCATCTAGCCAATCTGGGGCTCCAGATCGGAAACATTAAAGGATATCTAGCTGCGCTGTCCATTTTCAAGTGCTCCTCGAAGAGGTTTCTTCAAAATTCCATTGATAATTCAATTCCTGAAAGGGCTTACTAATGTATACCCTCCAGTCCCCTTTCATGTCCCAATTTTGGATTTAAATCTAGTATTTATGTTTCTAACTTGTATACCTTTTGAGCCTCTGCACTCCTGTCCCTTGAGGCTTCTAACATTGAAGACTGTCCTTCTTGTGGCCTTAAAATCAGCCCGCAGGGTTAGTGAACCACAGGCTCTCTCATGTAAACCTCCATATACTACTTTTTACAAGGACAAAGTGGTTCTTAAGGTTAAACCATCTTTCTTACCAAAAGTAGTTTCTGACTGCCTCTTGTCACAAAAAATCATATTACCAACATTCTATCCTCCTCCTCATTTGGGCAAAGAAGAGGAGAGACTGCATAGACTGGACCCCAAAAGGGCTCTCGGTTTTTACATTTCAAGAATGTCAAAATTATGTCAAGATGAACAACTTTGTGTGGGTTATACAGGTCATAAATTAGGATTAGCTGTGACAAAACAAACTATATCTCGCTAGATCATGCTTTCAATAATTGAGTGCTAAAGATTGGCAGGAAAAGACCCACCGGATGGGCTGCAAGCCCATTCCACTAGGGGGATGGCTACTTCGGCGGCTCTGAAGAGGGGAGTTCCTGCAGCAGATATTTGTTCAGCTGCAACATGGGCATCAATGCATACCTTCATCAAGCATTATTGCTTAGATTCCTCTTCCTCCAATGAGGGTTTATTTGCCAAGGCGGTACTTCATTCCGTCCATGAGAACAATAACTAGTACTCCCACCTCCAAAATTACCACTCCTATGGGAGTCTGTTATAAGATGAGGAATATGTGGGAGGACACAATCCATTCCAAGAACAAGTTACTTACCAACTGTAACGTTCTTTCGACTGGATGTTCCTCCCACATATTCCTCATCGCCCCTTCCATCCTACCCCGCAGTACAGTTAACGTTTCTTACACTTTCCTCTCACGAAGAATCTATCAGTCATGAGGCACGCCTGGGTTTTCCTCAAATGTTTCCTTCAAAAAACAGAACTGAAGCCAACGGGCGCGGCCCAAGCTATTTATACTGATGGTGATGTCGACACGGTACGGAGCCTCTGGAGGGACATCAATGCCACTACCTTGCGCACAGCGCCCTCTGCCGAGAATTGTTTTTTCTGAAGCAGCAGCGCTGGCAGGATACGAATATCATAAGATGAGGAATAGGTGGGAGGAACATCCAGTCGAAAGAACGTTACAGTTGGTAAGTAACTTGTTCATCTGGTCAACCTGGTTGAATGCCTTTTTTGCACCTAGCGAGACAAAGAAGGCTGGCATGTTTTTCTTTTTAGCCTTTTACACCAGGTGGTCAACTTGTCTGGTATTATCAAAGGTGTTCCTCTTATGCATGAAGCTTGGCTTGGTCTATTAGTTGCAGCATGATATCTTCCAGTTGGTAGGCCAACATTTTAGAGTTGAGATTAATTAAGGCTATTGGCCTGTCGTAGGAACATAAGAGGGGCCTTGCCTGCCTCAGTTGAGAGCATTATTCTCGACTTTTGCCATACATGTGCTAATTGAACCCATCTCTGAATACAAAAATGTTGGGAACCAGTTAAGGAAGAAATGGCTCACAAAAAGTCCACCTAAGTCCATCCGGACCTGAAAAATTTCTAAAGTTATTTGGCCACCAGTGACCATTCATTGGGAAGTAGTGATCTTAGTGAGACAGATATTGGCACAATAGGCCAGCTGCTCTTAGTGAGTAAGCCGATCAGCCATGTAAAATGATGAATGTAAGTTAGACAGCTCTGTACAAATTGGGTCATCCCTGGTGAAAATAGTGCCTTAAGTGTCCTTGCACCCTCTAATGGGTTGGGTCGACCATACTCCTATTATTTTCGTGACCATCCTGTTCTCTTTCTAATATTGTTGATGGAGATAAAGGAGATGCCTCTCATGTAACAAATGGCTGCCTATGTAGAGTTAGAATTGGGTGACTTTGTGGCCCTGATCTAGTGGGTGCATCTATCTTATGCAGAGTTGCTGCTTCACATGGCAAAATTATTCCTTCCCTTGGCCCTCATCCCCATCAATCATTCCTTCTCTCGCCCACCATCACCTTCCCACTCCTGACCAATTTAAATGCATCTCAGCTGCTGGTAGTGCTTGCATACTCTGGGGGAATTTGACCACAAAGTAATTGCGAATTTTCACAGATTTCATCCCCTACCCCACCTCAGCCCAGAAGGTCATCTCCCTCTCGACAGAAGTAGAAAACAGCAAAGACATAGGGGCATGATCAGAGATGGGTATGAGGCCAATTAGGGACTCGAAAATCCTACGAGTGGGTTGTGTATAAGAATGAGGTTGATTCTAGAATATGTGTATTGAACATCACTCAAACGTCCCTTGTGGAGTTTTTTCTTTTTTAAAGATCACAGCACTGTGTTGATACAAACGGACCAATGATGCCACCTATCCAGGGGAGGATTCAATATTGAATAAAATCCCCCATTTTGATTACATTTCTGACAGTGAAATTGGCAATCTTGTCGAAGTGGTTGGAAATAAAAACGTATTGTTGGGTGCTCTGGACATAAACAGGCAAAATTGTCACCGAAGTGGTTTCTATTTGCCCTGTTTATCTAGGGGTTGTCAATTAATATCGATGGTATCAACTCTAAAAACCTAAAGCAATGCCACAAGTTTTAGTTTTGGTGAATTCCTGTGTAATCGTGGGACAGGTTCTGCACTTTGGTTGTGAAATTTTAATTGACCTGAATTCAACACGGTTTTTTATGAGGGAGGGTTACACATGCCAATCCCTAATCCACCCCTCATGCCCGTGTTGTAAAGTTCCAGACTCAACGCTGCCATGGGGGGACAAGTACCAGTTACACATGTAACATGGTGACTTCAAGAGGGATGTGGGTGGGGACATCATTGAACTTGGTGCTGCTTGCATAAGGTGATACAGAAGCAGGCACAGCACAAAGTCCCATGGAGGAATGGAACGATGTTTGGGGGGCTCTGGGGCAGCGGGCACAGGGTGGTGGTACATGATATCGTAGGGGGTATACGGTAGAGGTGCTTTTGAGAAGTATGTGATCAGTAAAGAAGCCATTTTTGTTTGTAGGCCCACGTTAAAGCATTTCTCGCAGACAGCTCATAGGAAAGGAGCTGCAGGTCTTGTCTGACAAGCAGTATGTATTTTTTGAGTACTCAGTAATACTGACATATTGTATGGCTGAAGTTTCCCAGGAGAAGGCAAACACAGCGAAGTCACTCTAAGAGATTCTTTCAAGGCCAATGAGCTAGGCACCATGGTGCATAAGGAGAATTGGCAGAGGAATAGAAATTAAATGCAGTTAATTAAACTACAGACATGGAGTGGTATCGTTTTTTTTTAACTACACTTGGCCGCAAGGCATCAGAAGGGAGCTTGGGGGCCCGAGCGTTGGGGTAGTGTCCACACTGATGCCCGTGCGGCACATGATTGTTCAGATTCAGTATATATGTCTTGCCCCTTGCCATCTCAAGCCATTTTGTATATTGGCCATTAACAGCCAATGTCAAACAAGTGTTTTGACTGAACAGCATAATCACATAATTTAGGGGCGTTGTGGGAATGTTTGTGACGTCATTAGGGGTGTTAATGTGATTTTTTTTTTGTTTTTTGTTTGTTTTTTTTTTTGTTCAAAGAACCATTCTAACTAAAAAGGGTCGCTTAACATATATTTTGGTATAGGGGATTGAAGTAGTCCCACCAAACAGCTCCTGTGACCAGCCTTGAAAATGTATCTAAAATGTTGTATGGCCATTTGACAAATTATGTATAAAATGTTCAGCAGCAGTGGGCGGCATTGACAGCTCATTTCATTCAGTTCATTTCCACAGGGGTGTCTGAACCGTGCTGCCCAGCTGTTTGGATCCAATAAATGAGCGTTACTTCTTGCTTGGTGTACACTTCTCTTATGATTGAGAGTCCTTCAGGCAGCACAGGTAAGGCAGACCTGTTCCTTTATTAAGTTACATAATGTAAGTACTTAAGTTGACAGGTCAAGGACAGGAGCAGAGAGGAAGCCCACTGGCTACCCCCAATCTGGCTACATGGTTTCAAGTTTATTTATTTATTTAATTTGTGTAGCGCGCAAACAGCCAAGAGGCATCAAGGCACTGTTAAAGGTACATATGATTTGCGATACATTGATGCAGATTGGAAGCAAGACCACACAGAGAAACATAGGTTTGAATTCCAGATCCACACTTAGAAACCCAACTCAAGTACTGTATTAGGCACGTTATAAAAAACAATTAAATTAAATGCCCAGTAAGAGGTTTCTTCTCTGAGTGAGGGGGGAAGCGTGTTCTACTGTTTGGCTGCTAGGTATGGAAAGCTAGAGCCACCTGCTTTGGTGCGTTTAACGTTGGGTAGGATTAGGCAGTCATTGTATGGTGTCCTTGTGGGTCTTGTTGAGTGAGCTTTGGTTATTTTCTGAGAGAGATAGGGGAGCTGTGGCAGATAAGCACTTGTTGGTGAACAAGATGGTTTTGAAGGTGATGCGAGCTTGGATAAGCAGCCAGTGGGACTCCTTTCTGGCTTCTGAGATGTGTTCTTTTCTTGAGATGTTCAGGGCTGCTTGTAATACATTATTTTGAATTATTTCGAGTTCCTTGATGTTGCTGGAGGGGGTTCCTGCAAAGTAGACATTGCAGTAGTCCAATTTAGAGCCGACGATAGCTCAGGCAACAGTAGGGCAACTGTTTTTGGAAAGGAAGGGTCTGTCAGCATTTAAGACTTTGGTTGTGTAGGCTGCTGATGAGGCTATGGCATTTACTTGGCGGGACATGGTGAGGGAGGCATCGAGGTACACTCCATGGGTTTTAACAGAAGCCGATATAGGAATGTAAATGTTGTCAATCTGGAATGCAGAGTATTGTTTGGAGAGATTTGTTAAGGCTTTGGGAAGTCCGAGTAGGATTTCCGTGGTTGGCAGCCATCCATGACTGAATCAGAGATTAAGTATTATTGAGGGCTACAGTTACATTTGACTGCGCTGCCCTGCTTAGCAAGTTACATGCATGTGTGTGTCTGTGTGCTGAGAAGTGGATTTTTGGTTGTGATGACATGTATACATGGTGTGCATTTATGTGTGTCAGCTTGGGTTATTTGTTTTGGAGATGCCATGTTGACAGTATGTGTATTTGAGACATGCAAGCAATGTTTATGCAAGTGCTTTATATGTGCTGGTGTGGTTTGGGATGCCTTCCACACCCTTCTGATTTTTGTGGTGTATGCATTCTTTGTTGCCATTGGTAAAGGTAATTTTAGGCCTCCTGGTATGGGGCTTGAATTGTTCCAGTGGTAAAAGGCTCTCATTTTGTACTTGATGGAGTTTCAGGAGTTGTGCTGTGTGTGTTGAGTTGGGTTTGCTTTAATCCATGTTCATGGTTTGACCAGTATAGAGTTGTAGCACAGCTGTCCAGTTGTGGAGGTTTTGTGTTGCTGATGTAATAGCAAGCCTACCCATCTTCAATTCTTATTGTCGGCAGTACTGTATGGTACTAATATGCCTATGGTGTTTGCCCTGAGAACATCCTGGTGTTGAGCATTGGCACTCAGCAGCTCTCTTACCACTTATCGCCTCTGGGAAGTAGTTCCGCTCTTGTTGGATGCTTGTTTGTCTGGACAACAAACATGCACTGCTGGTAGTACATGCTTTGCTGTCCTGGACACACTTGGCAGCAATGTTGTGTGGTTCATGCCATATTTTATGGGTTGTGTTCCAACCTTTGTTGGTATGTCTGGAGTCTTCTTGTGAGTGTGCTGCATTGTGGCTGTGTTCTCATTGTGTTTTATTTTTATTTTTGAGCGACGGCCGTTGCATGTGTTGATATTCCAGTAGTATTTTAGTTACGCCCTGGTTGAGTAGCTTGCATGTGTGTCAGTGCCCACTGTGGGAAGTTGTGCTTAGGGGTGGCAGCTCTAAGACCTCTCAGTGGCAATGAGGGGTCAAAGGTGGTCAGAGTCTCAGGTGGTCTGGAGTGTTGGTCTGGTTGCCTTTGGTGAGCAGGTTAGTACTTAAGGGTGGCAGCCCCAATATTCATTGGTGGCAGCGATGAATAGAAGGTGTTAGTTGTCTGTCTGTGGTTTGGAATGTTGGCACAGGCAAGCTATTGGATTGTTAGTTATGCCCACTTCGTCGGTGTCTTCTGTGTTTGGCCGTTTGGTGTTATTGGTTTGGGTGGCATGTGTGTGGCATGCGTGTGAAGTGTCGATGGTGATGTGCAGTTTGTGTCTTCTGCGAATGAAGGGGAGGGATGGGTTATGTCCTGTCTTGAGGCTGTGCCGAGAGTGAATGATTTCAGGGACTGAATGATGTCACATCTGCAATGTTATGGATAAGTTGGAATGTTATTCTGTGTGTGAGTGTTCCACCCATGGCAGTTGAAACCATGTAGCCTGGGTGGTGGGAGCCAGTGGGTATCCTCTCTGCTCCTATCTTTGTCCTGTCAATTGCAGTACTTACATGATGTAACTTTATAAAGGAACAAATCTGCCTTACCTGTGCTGCCTGAAGGATTCTCAATCTTAACAGGAGGCGTTCTAGGAGTCCCTCTACCGGCATGAACATGGCCCATTGACCTGTTCTTGGGTGGATGGCGCCCGGGTGAGTCTCAACCAATTTCTTCTAAACATGCGTTACAGGTGGGATTGTACCTCAATTGATCAGATTTCAATAAATGCATTTTATGGGGACAGCAGAAGGTATCGGGTCTCTCCATAGTTTATTTCTCCTTATAGAGTAATGGAATCCCCAACGCATTTCATCAAATGTAAATATTATATCAGTGGCTTGAAACTCAGTGCTGCCCTCCAATCCAGCCCTCTTCCCCCTTCCCCATTAAAGGCACAATGGAGGGGGCTACGAATAGTGAGTTTCATGCAAACATCCAAGAACGTGTAACAAAGGAATCCACCACTCCCTCCACTCATCTTAATTTAATAATATGAAGAAAAGTATGACTCCAAATTATAAGCCAAAGAAATAATGAAATGTTTTTTAAAAAAAACGTTATTTTTGCATTTTCAAAACTGTTACATAACTATTGCTCCCCATTGGGGAGTATTCCCCATGCGCCAGCCCGACCACCCCCCTGCTACCCACCCCCCGCCACTTAGTCCGCCGTATCTCGCCACAGTTCGCCCTCTCCTCTTTGGGGGTTAGTGCATATGCTGGGGCTCCCCCCGGCCAAGTTACGTGACTCCGGCTCGTGTGCCGGGTTCTCCAGTCGAGGGCGGTGTGTCCTCGGCTGCTTCGTTGATTAGGAACGCCACAAACGGGCCCAAGATGTCTGGAGGGCGTGCGTGTTGCAGCAGTGTCTTGATGAAATCAGACTCAACGTCTTGGCAGTAAAGGATGTCTTTCTGCCAGTCTGCCACCGTCGGGACTGGTCTCCGACCCCAGGACATGGCGACCCTTCTGCGGGCCAGGGTCAGTAATACCCCTGTTAGTTTCTTCACGGCTGGTGAGAGTTGTTGCGTCATCCCTAGAAGTGCCACCGTCGGGACAGGGTGTGCTTCTTCGCCTATTATTGTCGATGTAGTCTGAAGGACCTGAGTCCAGAAGGGTGATAGCTTGGGGCAGTCCCATGCGAGGTGTACAAAGTCTGCTGTTAGATTTCCACATCTCTCGCACTTTGCCGGTGAGTCTTATTGTTGTTTATTCTTTTTGGCATGGGTAAAGTATGTCTGGTGAAGGAAGTTAAAGTGTATTTGTTTGAGACGTGAGTTTAGTGATATTTTTTTGTGTTTGTCTTAATATGAATGCCCATTCCCCTTCTGGGATTGCTAACTGGAGTAAGTTTTCCCATCTTGTTTTCATGCGAGGCTTAACGGGTACTGTGTCAATTAAGATGGATCTATAAATGGTAGAGACAAATCTGCCTTTGCCTTGTTTTTGGATCACATTGTGCAATAGTTGCCAAGTTAAGGGTGCTCGTGGGAATGCGGGGAAGAGTGCTTGGAGGACGTATCTGGTTCTGAAGTAGAGAAACTTGTCTAAAGAGGTATTGCTTCCCCTCTCCGTTGCCTGTTGTGTCATAAAAATTCCTTCAATGAACAGGTCGCCTAGGCTGTTTAACTGCAATTTTTCTACCCATGTATGGAAGACCTTTTCGGAGGTCAGAGGGATCCCTGTTATGAATTTGATCGGGAGGAGGAGTGAGTATAAAAGACCTCTCCCCTCAGGCTTCTGGCTGAAGAAAGAATTAATGAAGATCCTGAAAAAAGAATTAATGAAGATAGAAGCAAATCTGTCAGCTTTGGTGCACACTGTAGATATCACCAGTTACCTTTCCCCAACCCTTCTCCCTACTCCCTACTCCCTCCTTCACAAGCGGGCTCCAGAGAGTCTGGGCCCAGTCCCCCAAGCCCAGGGGAACAGAAACTAACTAAGGTATGATTATTTGCACTAAAGTGATCAATCTGCAATCCGCTTGGCTCGGCATCAATGCAAGCACAATACAAAGAAAGGAGCGCTTTGGCCAGAGCCAGACAGCCAGTCAGGCCAGCAGCCATTGCTGCTGTCAGCAAACTCCCCCTGGCTGGCTTAATACTCATGTCCATTCCAGAGACTCCAGTCCACTGACTGCATTGCAGGGCAGCCTCCTCAAACGGACGCAATCATCATTCCCAGGCCGGCAAGCAAGGCAAGGGGGCTGGGGTGTGGTACTAGAACGTCTTGAGGGCCGACCACTGGCCGGCTCAGCACCCAGCAAGGTTGCGTGTGCTATTGTGCTCACTCGGCTCGCCAGCGTCGCCACAGCAGCACCAGACCAGAGCAGACAGTGTGAGTGTGAGTGTGTGTGTGCGGTGCAGGCCAGCCAAATTGAAATTAATGGCACAGCCCAGCAGGAGCCAATGGGGGAGCACCTGGCACCAGTGTGTTGCTACTGGGGTGTACGCTCCGTCCTTGTCTCCCCCTGGCTCCAGGATGAAGCACCCTCCACAAGCCTAACAGCTCCAAGGCCTTCATACAACTTAAGATTTACAAGCTGCCGTGGAAAGAGGATGTGTCCCACCCGTGGATCTGTTTATTACCCTAGTCTTTCCCTAGTGTTTCCCGCCTCCCCCCCTCGCACCGCCCTTTCTTTTCTCTTCTCCCTACCTACTCTATGGTGCTCTCTGTCTCTCCTATCTCTCCTATCTTTTCTAACTGCTTCTCTATCGACTATCCTGCTCTCCTCACTAAATCTGGCAGTACGAAGTTTAAAAAGGACATCCTGGTCTCCAACCCAGGCCTTCCTATCGCTGACACCTATACCAGTGCCTACTCCAGGCAAACCCTCACTGACATCCTTTTTGCCGCTCCCTCGCCAGACCTCTGGGCTCTTCATATGGTCTCTCTGCTTTTTCCTTTCTCTTCTTCTCCCATTAATGGTGGCTTGTGAGAGGCCCTCATGGCCCCTTTCCACTCCTCTATAGTCAGAATTAATGTTTACCTGAATGGTACTGTCTTGGTCCAAGGCCCTCAAGCCAACCTTCTCCTCTTTGATAGACGTTTCCTGTGCCTCATCAATTTCCTTTCTTCTCCTGCTGTCCCCTCTCCTCTCTCCACGGCTTCCTTGCCTCCCCTGCTATCTCCTCCTTGGCTATCTTGCCCTCTCCTTCCTCTTCTGCCCCCCCCCCCTCGGGCTTCTTCTACACCTCCGCAGGGCGTACCTCTGATTTGTACCCCTCCCCAGAAGTCTTTCAAGGAAGGCAACCTCCTCCATATTGCCACTCTCAACTCTCGCTCACCTGTCAAACACTACTCAGACATCTGCCTAAGAACTTGACCTCGACGTCCGGGTCTCACTGAGACATGGTTCATGGCCAGCTCTGTCACAAGCTTTGACACTCTCCTCCCTGATGGCTACAAGATCCTCTTTGTGCCCAGAGCCAACCGTTCTGCAAGGGGGTGTAGCCCTGATCTTCTCATAGTGGATTCCTGCCTCTGTCATTCCTACGCAGGCCTGCTCCTTTTTTAAATGCCTCATCTACAAGCTCTCTCTCTCCTGGCCATTCCCTTACTGTGGCTACCATCTATCGGCCACCTGGTCAGATCTCCTCCTTCCTCTCTGAGTGGGCAGACCTCTCCTCCTCCCTCCTGTTCTTGACCACTCAACTCCTTCTTGGAGACTTTAACATCTGCCTGGATGCTTCCTGTCCTTCCTCTGGACTCTTTCGCGACCTCTGCAACTCTCACCCTCTATCCTCCCCTCTGGCCCGACTCACTCTGCAGGGCACACGCTGGATGATCTGATCTCTTCAGACCTTCCCCTTTCTATCCCTCTCACCACTCCTCTCTCCTGGAGTGATCACTTTCTCCTTTCCTCCCATCTCACCCTCTCTACCCCTCAGGCCAAGCCAACTCCTGCACTGCCACCTACCTTCTCGGTTATCCAACCCATGAATTGTGTGCCAGTTGAGGCTTTTGCCGCCACTTTCTCACCCCCGTTCGGCTGACTTACACCCTGACACAACCCTTTCAATGCTCCACTCTGCTATAGCTGATACTCTTGATGCTCTTTCCCCTGTCATGAGGATCCGCTTCAAGCCCAAAGCCAAGTGCAACTCCTGGTTCAACTCAGACCTTGTCACCCTTAAACGCAAGTGCAGGGGGGCTGAGAGGAAATGGCGTTCTTCTGGTACATCCTCTGACAAACTGGCCTGCTGCCTGCTCCAAAGGCAATACTGGTTCTCTGTCCGCACCAAGAAGAGAGCCCACATCCAAGCCCGCGTCTCTGCGGCATCCAACAACTCGGCCGAACTCTTTAAAATCTGCAAGGAACTAGCCAATCCTGCTTCAGTCTCTACCTCTCCTGTCCCCTCCCAGGCCCTCTGCACGGCCCTGGCTTCTCATTTCAAAAACAGGACATCCTTTCCATCCTCTTTCCCCTTCTCTATTTGCTAACTCTGGCCCTCCTGCAGCCTCCCCTCCTCCCTCTTTCTCTTCCTTTCCTGTCTTCTCACCTGACAAGGTTTCTAGACAAGTCCGATCTATCAAAGTCTCGTCAAAACAGGTTCTTCCCTGTTCATCTAAAACCATCAAGGACCACATTGACACCCTTGCTCATGCTCTGGCTGACTTCTGCAACCTCTTCTTCGTCTCTGGAGCCTTCCCCTCACCTCTGAAGCACTCTTTTGTGCATCCTCTTCTTAATAAACCCACAGCGATCCCTCATGCTTGGCTAACTATCGCCCAATCTTCATTACTCCTTTCTTGGGCAAACGCATGGAAAAGCTGGCCATCTCCCAGCTTAATCTTCACATTGAATCTGTTGGTTGTCTCAATGACCATCAGTCTGACTTCAGAGCTGCCAGAAGCACGGAACTGCTCTCCTGAACATCCCTGAAGGCCTGCTCTCCAACCTCTATTCCAATACCCCCTGTGTCCTCATCTTACTTGATCTCTCTTCTGCCTTTGACACAGTCAACCATGCCACCCTGCTCAACCATCTCCGTGATAACCTGGGTATCACTGAATAGGCCCTGGCTTGGCTGACCTCTTTCCTCTCCGTTCGACCCTCCCAGATCCAACTTGGGTCCTTCATCTCCTCTATCTCTACCTGTGGTGTTCCCCAGGGGTCTAACCTCTCTCCCTGGCTGTTCAACCAATACCTGGTACTTCTTGCCCACCGCATTTCCACTCTCTGCCCTAACTTTCAGTGCTATGCCGATGACACTCGGCTCAATTTCAGGCTCCCTTCTGCCACCTCTTCTCCTTCTCTCATTTCTGACTGTCTGCTATCCAGGAGTGGTGTGCCGCCAATGATATCTGCATTAATGGCAGTAAGATTGACATTCTCATCATTGTCACACCTGCTCCCTCCTTTCTGTCACTCTCTGGCTGGCCTCTCTTGGCCCTCTTCCTGCTCCCACCTGTGAGGGTATGATATGATATGATATGGTATTTGTAACGCGCCTATACACAAGTGTTTCAAGGCGCGACGAGGCAGGGAGGGAGGGAAACAAGGGGAAGACAGACAAACGATCCTACTAGGCCAGGTGTCATTCAGATCGCGCAAGTGCAGAGGTAAGGGGAAAAGGAGAAAGTGCAGGGGGAGGAGGTGGGGGGGAAGTGCAGTACAAGGTAAGTAGCGTAATAAAATAATAAATAATAAATAAAAAGGGCCAGCTGGTGGCAAGTGCGAGGTAAGTGCAGAGCAAGTGCTGAGAAGTGCTGGGAAGGGGGGCTGTAGGGATACAGTGACAGTCCCACAGTGCAGGGGGAGCCAGGGAGGCAGTGCAAGTGGAGAGTGGCTGGGCCCTGGACCGAGGTCGCTGAGAGTGGCCCAGATGCAGGTTTAGTGCAGAATTCAGTGGGGAGTTAAGCAGGTTTAGCACGGGAGAGGGAGAGAGAAGGCAGAAGCGAAGAGGAAGGTTTTGAGGTACTTCCGGAACCGGAGATGGTTCTCCTCAAGTTTCAGGGAGGCAGGAAGGCTGTTCCAGAGGGAGGCCCCTGCTGCGGAGAGAGATCTACCCCCAGCTCGTTGCTTCGAGAAGCGGCTGACCATGAGGGAGTTGGAGACGGATGAGCGAAGGGCTCGTGAAGGAAGATATTTAGGAAGAGAGAGTTGAAGGTATTTAGGCCCCAGGCCCCAGAAGGCCTTGTGGACAATGCAGAGGGTTTTGAACTTAATCCTCGCAGCCACTGGGAGCCAGTGAAGAGATTTCAGTCCTGGAGAGATACGGTCCCTGGGCTTGAGGCCAAGGACAAGTCTCGCAGTTCTGTTCTGGATAAGTTGCAGAGGGCGGAGAGTGGAGGCAGGCAGATTAAGATAGAGGCTGTTACAGTAGTCAAGCCTTGAGAGAACCAGGGCTCGGGAGACAGTGAGCTTCTGGGGGAAGGAGAGGAAGGGAAGAATACCTCTGAGGAGGTGCAGCTGGTAGTGTGACTTCTTAGAGACGTCAGATATATGAGGAGAGAAGGAGAGTGTGGAGTCGAAGATGACCCCGAGGTTTTTAGCCTTGCAGGTAGGGGCGGGAAGGGGGCCAAGGGAGGCCGGCCAGAGAGCTGCAGGGAAGGAGGGAGTGGGTGTGCCGATGAGTAGAATCTCAGTCTTACTGGCGTTAAGGCAGAGGTCATTGGCAGCACACCATTCCTGGATAGCAGACAGACAGTCGGAGATGAGGGAAGGAGAGGAGGAGGCCGAGGGTAGCCTGAAAATGAGCTGGGTATCGTCCGCATAGCACTGGAAGTGGGGGCAGAGAGCGGCGATGCGGTGGGCAAGGAGTGCCAGATACTGGTTGAAAAGCCAGGGAAAGAGGTTGGATCCCTGGGGGACACCACAGGTGGAGAAAAAGATGTCAGAGAGGAAGGAGCCCATTTGGACCTGGGAGGGTCGACCGGAAAGGAAAGAGGTCAGCCATGCCAGAGCCTGACCAGTGATACCCAGGTTATCACGGAGACGGTTGAGCAGGATGGCATGGTTGACAGTGTCAAAGGCAGAGGAGAGATCGAGCAGAATGAGAACACAGGGAGTGTTGGAATCGAGGTTAAGGAGCAGGTCCTCACGGATGTTCAGGAGAGCAGTTTCCGTGCTTCTGGCCGCTCTGAAGCCGGATTGATGGTCATGAAGATTACCAACAGATTCAGCATGGAGGTTAAGCTGGGAGATGGCCAGTTTCTCCAGGAGTTTGCCCAGGAAGGGAGTAATGGAGATTGGGCGATAGTTGGCCGGGCAGGAGGGGTCGGAAGAGGGTTTCTTGAGGAGGGGGTGCACAAGGGAGTGCTTGAGGGGGGATGGGAAGACTCCAGAGGCGAATGAGTGGTTGCAAAAGTCAGCCAGGGCAGGAGCCAGGGAGTCGATGTGGTCCTTGATGGTTTTGGAGGAACAGGGGTGAACCTGTTTAGACGAGGCTTTCATAGATCAGACTTGTCTGGAAACCTCATCAGCAGAAAAAGGTGGAAAAGCAGAGAAGGAGGGCGGAGGGGCTTCTGCAAGAGAGCAAGAGGAAGAGCCGGGAAGAGAGGGAGGGAGGAGAGCGGAGGAGAGCGAGGACAGGATGTCCTGAGTTTTTGAGATGAAGTGCGAGGCCAGTGCAGTGCAGAGGGCCTGGGAGGGGACAGGAGAGGTAGAGACTGCAGCAGGGTTGGCCAGATCCTTGCAGATTTTAAAGAGTTCGGCCGAGTTGTTAGATGCCTCAGAGATGCGGGCTTGGATAAGGGCTCTCTTCTTGGTGAGAACGGAGAGCCGGTATTGCCTTTGGAGCAGGCGGCAGACCAGTTTGTCAGAGGATGAACATGAGGCACGCCATTTCCTCTCTGCCACCCTGCACTTGCGTTTTAGGGTGACGAGATCCGAGTCATACCAGGAGTTACATTTGGCTTTGGGCTTCAGGTGGATTCTCATGACGGGGGCAAGGATATCGAGAGTATCAGATATAGAGGAATAGAGCATGGAGAGGGCTGTGTCAGGGTGGGAGTCAGCCGGGGGGGAGGAGGGGGCGAGAAGGTAGCAGCGAAAGCCTCAACTGACACGCGCTTCATGGGCCGGATGACCGAGAAGGTGGGTGGCAGTGAAGAGGGTGGCTTTGCCTGTGGGGTAGGGAGGGAAAGTGATCGCTCCAGGAGAGAGGAGTGGAGAGAGGGAGGGAGAGGGGAAGGTCAGAAGAGATCAGAGCATCAAGAGTGTGCCCTGCAGAGTGAGTAGGCCCAGACGGGAGAATAGAGAGTGAGAGAGAGTTGCAGAGTTCGCGAAAGAGACCAGTGGGGGGACAGGAGGCATCGAGGTGGATGTTGAAGTCACCGAGAAAGAGGAGTTGGGTGGTTGAGGACAGGAGTGAGGAGGAGAGGTCAGCCCACTCAGAGAGGAAGGAGGAAATTTGACCAGGTGGCCGATAGATAGTAGCCACGGTAAGGGAATGGCTAGGAGAGAGAGAGAGTCGGCAGACAAGACATTCAAAAGAGGAGTAGGTCTGCGTAGGAGTGACAGTGGCAGGAATCCACTCAGGGAAGATAAGGGCAACACCACCCCCTGAACGGTTGGG
The DNA here is from genome assembly GCF_040938575.1 of Ambystoma mexicanum. Lineage (NCBI taxonomy): Eukaryota > Metazoa > Chordata > Amphibia > Caudata > Ambystomatidae > Ambystoma > Ambystoma mexicanum. The sequence goes on along the minus strand of NC_090922.1, from coordinate 1,349,416,931 downwards.
CCTGGGCACGGAGAGGATCTTGTAGCCGTCAGGTAGGAGTGTGTCGAAGCTGGTGGCAGAGCTGGCAGTGAACCAAGTCTCAGTGAGACCGAGGACGTCGAGGTCCAGTTCCTCAAGAAGGCGACAGATATCAGAGGAGTGCTTGATGGCAGAGCGAGAATTTAGAGTGGCAATGTGGAGAAGGTTGCCACCCTTGAAAAACTTCCGGGGAGGGGTACAGATCAGAGGTACGCCCTGCGGAGGTGTTAGAGAAGGAGTTGAAGAGGGAGCAAGAGAAGGGGCAGGGAGGGAGGGGAGAGGCAAGGTAGCCGAGGACAGAGGAGGGGGGACAGCGGGAGCGGAGAGGAAGTTGATGAGGCATGGGAAGCGTCTATCAAAGAGGTGAAGGTTGGCCTGAGGGCCTTGGACCAAGACGGTCCCGTTAGCATAGACATTAATGATGGCTTTAGAGGAGTGGAAAGGGGCCAAGAGGACATCCCAACGGGTGCCACCATTAATGGGAGAGGTGGAGAAAGGAGAGAGCACAGCGACCATGTGAGGGGTCCATAGGTCAGGTGAAGGCACGAAAAAGAGAATGTCAGTGAGAGTTTCCTTGGAGCAGGCGCTCGTGTAGGTGTCAGCGATAGGGAGGCCTGGGTTGGAGACCAGGATGTCCTTTTTAAACTTTTTCCTACCGGATTTAGTGAGGAGAGCAGGATAGTCAATGGAGAAGCAGTTAGAGTAGATAGGCGAGATAGAGAGCACCATGGAGTAGGAGGGGAAGCGGACGCCACGAGTATGCAGACAGGAAGTGAGTGGAGGGCACTAGTTTACCACAATGCAGAGCAAACAGTAATGCGTAGTAGGTCAGGGCCACCTAAGTTTGAGAATCCTGCGAGGGGAGAAAAACACCCTAGTTTAACACAATGCAGAGCAAACAGTAATGCGTAGTAGGTCAGGGCCACCTAAGTTTGAGAATCCTGCGAGGGGAGAAAAACACCCTAGTTTAACACAATGCAGAGCAAACAGTAATGCGTAGTAGGTCAGGGCCACCTAAGTTTGAGAATCCTGCGAGGGGAGAAAAACACCCTAGTTTAACACAATGCAGAGCAAACAGTAATGCGTAGTAGGTCAGGGCCACTTAAGTTTGAGAATCCTGCGAGGGGAGAAAAACACCCTAGTTTAACACAATGCAGAGCAAACAGTAATGCGTAGTAGGTCAGGGCCACCTAAGTTTGAGAATCCTGCGAGGGGAGAAAAGGCACTCTAGTTTACCAAAAAATTGGAATAGGGGGGGCGAGGCATCATGCGGATGAGGTGAGCAAGGTGAGGAGGGGTGGGCCGGAGAGCGGAGGAGCTGGCGCCTGGCGTCCCCTGCGGACACCTGCAGACATACAGGGAGCCGCACTGTAGGAGTCGCCCTTGGCCTGGGGCCCTTAGCCGCGGGGGCTGCCGGGCAGAGGGCTGCCCAGGAGGGGGGAGGTTATAGGCAGAGGGAGAGGAAGGGGGGGGTGTGGGCGGGCAGGGAGGCGGGGAGGGAGGGGAAGACCAGGAAGTGGGAGGGGGGAGCAGGCCAAACACCGCGCTGGGAGCGCGTGGAAACAATTCACTTTCTTTTTCCTTTTTTTTTTAAAGCACAAAGAACACAAAACTCACGGAGGCCCAGGCAGGGCTATCCAGGCCTGCTGATGCCCTCAGGCCACCGGCGACCGCTCTCCACGCTCAGCTGGAGAAAAGAAGCGAGCGTGGGGAACGGCCGTCGAGTAGGCCAGAGGGGAGGCAGGCACACAGCCAATCAGAGGGGGGGGTGGACGGGCGGGGAGGGAGGGGAAGACCAGGAAGTGGGAGGGGGGAGCAGGAGCAGGCCAAACACCGCGCTGGGAGCGCGTGGAAACAATTCACTTTCTTTTTCCTTTTTTTTTTAAAGCACAAAGAACACAAAACTCACGGAGGCCCAGGCAGGGCTATCCAGGCCTGCTGATCCCCTCAGGCCACCGGCGACCGCTCTCCACGCTCAGCTGGAGAAAAGAAGCGAGCGTGGGGAACGGCCGTCGAGTAGGCCAGAGGGGAGGCAGGCACACAGCCAATCAGAGGGGGGAGGGGGGGGGCGGGCAGGGAGGCGGGGAGGGAGGGGAAGACCAGGAAGTGGGAGGGGGGAGCAGGAGCAGGCCAAACACCGCGCTGGGAGCGCGTGGAAACAATTCACTTTCTTTTTCCTTTTTTTTTTAAAGCACAAAGAACACAAAACTCACGGAGGCCCAGGCAGGGCTATCCAGGCCTGCTGATCCCCTCAGGCCACCGGCGACCGCTCTCCACGCTCAGCTGGAGAAAAGAAGCGAGCGTGGGGAACGGCCGTCGAGTAGGCCAGAGGGGAGGCAGGCACACAGCCAATCAGAGGGGGGGGGGTGGGCGGGCAGGGAGGCGGGGAGGGAGGGGAAGACCAGGAAGTGGGAGAGGGGAGCAGGAGCAGGCCAAACACCGCGCTGGGAGCGCGTGGAAACAATTCACTTTCTTTTTCCTTTTTTTTTTAAAGCACAAAGAACACAAAACTCACGGAGGCCCAGGCAGGGCTATCCAGGCCTGCTGATCCCCTCAGGCCACCGGCGACCGCTCTCCACGCTCAGCTGGAGAAAAGAAGCGAGCGTGGGGAACGGCCGTCGAGTAGGCCAGAGGGGAGGCAGGCACACAGCCAATCAGAGGAGGGGGGGGGGCAGGGAGGCGGGGAGGGAGGGGAAGACCAGGAAGTGGGAGGGGGGAGCAGGAGCAGGCCAAACACCGCGCTGGGAGCGCGTGGAAACAATTCACTTTCTTTTTCCTTTTTTTTTTAAAGCACAAAGAACACAAAACTCACGGAGGCCCAGGCAGGGCTATCCAGGCCTGCTGATCCCCTCAGGCCACCGGCGACCGCTCTCCACGCTCAGCTGGAGAAAAGAAGCGAGCGTAGGGAACGGCCGTCGAGTAGGCCAGAGGGGAGGCAGGCACACAGCCAATCAGAGGGGGGGGTGGGCGGGCAGGGAGGCGGGGAGGGAGGGGAAGACCAGGAAGTGGGAGGGGGGAGCAGGAGCAGGCCAAACACCGCGCTGGGAGCGCGTGGAAACAATTCACTTTCTTTTTCCTTTTTTTTTTAAAGCACAAAGAACACAAAACTCACGGAGGCCCAGGCAGGGCTATCCAGGCCTGCTGATCCCCTCAGGCCACCGGCGACCGCTCTCCACGCTCAGCTGGAGAAAAGAAGCGAGCGTAGGGAACGGCCGTCGAGTAGGCCAGAGGGGAGGCAGGCACACAGCCAATCAGAGGGGGGGGTGGGCGGGCAGGGAGGCGGGGAGGGAGGGGAAGACCAGGAAGTGGGAGGGGGGAGCAGGAGCAGGCCAAACACCGCGCTGGGAGCGCGTGGAAACAATTCACTTTCTTTTTCCTTTTTTTTTTAAAGCACAAAGAACACAAAACTCACGGAGGCCCAGGCAGGGCTATCCAGGCCTGCTGATCCCCTCAGGCCACCGGCGACCGCTCTCCACGCTCAGCTGGAGAAAAGAAGCGAGCGTGGGGAACGGCCGTCGAGTAGGCCAGAGGGGAGGCAGGCACACAGCCAATCAGAGGGGGGGGTGGGCGGGCAGGGAGGCGGGGAGGGAGACGAAGACCAGGAAGTGGGAGGGGGGAGCAGGAGCAGGCCAAACACCGCACTGGGAGCGCGTGGAAACAATTCACTTTCTTTTTCCTTTTTTTTTTAAAGCACAAAGAACACAAAACTCACGGAGGCCCAGGCAGGGCTATCCAGGCCTGCTGATCCCCTCAGGCCACCGGCGACCGCTCTCCACGCTCAGCTGGAGAAAAGAAGCGAGCGTGGGGAACGGCCGTCGAGTAGGCCAGAGGGGAGGCAGGCACACAGCCAATCAGAGGGGGGGGTGGGCGGGCAGGGAGGCGGGGAGGGAGGGGAAGACCAGGAAGTGGGAGGGGGGAGCAGGAGCAGGCCAAACACCGCGCTGGGAGCGCGTGGAAACAATTCACTTTCTTTTTCCTTTTTTTTTTAAAGCACAAAGAACACAAAACTCACGGAGGCCCAGGCAGGGCTATCCAGGCCTGCTGATCCCCTCAGGCCACCGGCGACCGCTCTCCACGCTCAGCTGGAGAAAAGAAGCGAGCGTGGGGAACGGCCGTCGAGTAGGCCAGAGGGGAGGCAGGCACACAGCCAATCAGAGGGGGGGGTGGGCGGGCAGGGAGGCGGGGAGGGAGGGGAAGACCAGGAAGTGGGAGGGGGGAGCAGGAGCAGGCCAAACACCGCGCTGGGAGCGCGTGGAAACAATTCACTTTCTTTTTCCTTTTTTTTTTAAAGCACAAAGAACACAAAACTCACGGAGGCCCAGGCAGGGCTATCCAGGCCTGCTGATCCCCTCAGGCCACCGGCGACCGCTCTCCACGCTCAGCTGGAGAAAAGACCTCAGGGTCATCTTCGACTCCACACTCTTTCTCGTCTCACATCTCTGACGTCTCTAAGAAGTCACACTACCTGCTGCACCTCCTCAGAGGTATTCTTCCTTTCCTCTCCTTCCCCCCAGAAGCTCACTGTTTCCAGAGCTCTGGTTCTTATTAGGCTGGACTCCTGCAACAGCCTCTTTCTAAATTTGCCTGCCTCTACTCTCTGCCCTCTGTAACTCATCCCAAACAGGACTGCGAAGCTTGGCCTCAAGCCCAGGAATCATATCTCTCCAGGACTGAAATCTCTGCACTGGGGGCTGGGGTCTCAATACCTTCAACTCGCTCCTTGTAAATATGTTCCTTCTCGAGCTCTTCTCTCATCTGCCTCCAACGCCCTCAGGGTCAGTCGCTTCTCCAAGCAACGTGTTGGTGGTAGATCTTTCTTTGGCTGGGGCCTCAATAGCCTCCCTGCCTCTCTGAAACTTGAGAACCATCTCTGGTTCCGTAAGCGCCTGAAGACCTTCCTTTTTGCTTCTACTTTCTCTCTTCCTCTCCCTGCTGAACTCCTGGCTGAAACTGAAATTGTACTGGCTGTGCACCAAGTACAGCCAAGTACTGTTTGCTGTAGCTGACTGCTGGCGGACCCCTGGTGGAACGTTGTAGCTTGCTGCCTCTTTGTAGCTTCACGGAGCATGGAGAGGTCTTTGTGCCGTGAGACTGATTTGACCCTGGAGGATGTCTTTTCTTGTGACACATGGCTTGCCTGACCACTTACAGAGAAAGAAGGAGGTGTTTTCTTGGACTGTGGCTCCGCCCCCCCCTGCCATTGTGATGCCTTTCCAACTCCTTTAAATACCCACAACCCCCACACCTGCGCCGTGCACCAAGTGTAGCCAAGTACTGTTTGCTGTAGCTGACTGCTGGCGGACCCCTGGTGGAACGTTGTGGCTTGCTGCCTCTTGCTAGCTTCATGGAGCGGTCTTGGTGCCGTGAGACTGATTTGGCCCTGGAGGACGTCTTTTCTTGTGATACCCGGCTTGCCTGACCTCTTACAGAGAAAGAAGGAGGTGACTGTGTGCTCCCTTATTTGTTTACATTTGAGCCCATTGAAGTCGTGTGCTCCCCGTGCTAGTGTGTAAGTGGAAACCATACGAAGCTGTGTGCTCATAACACCTTTTCTATTTTCATTCTAAGGTGTTTTCTTGGACGGTGGCTCCGCCCCCACCCCGTGCCGTTGTGATGCCTTTCCAACTCCTTTAAATACCCACAACCCGGCGCACCTGCACCGCGCTCCCAGTACAGCCAAGTACTGTTTGCTGTTCGCGGTGCGTGGGGCCGGCCGCCGGGCACCCAGTCTACAGCCCGCAGTTTACTACAAGTCCCTTTTTGTAGGAAGTCCCGGGGCTGCCTAGGCTTTCGTGATAGGCACAAACTGGTCTAAGAACGCAATTATCCATCGGCAGTAGTCGGGGTTTGTGGCCACTGAGCAATTCGATGGCCGGTGCCCCTTATTAGAGTGAGTACCAGTGCTTCTGGACAAGGGTGTTTGTCGGCCCAGGGTTCTTGAATATGGAATGAACGCATAGCTCTTTGTAAAAGTCCAACATAGGCATCTGGAAAAGCGTGTTATTGTTGGGTAGGGTGCTGCTAAACCTTGATGTTGGATGGAACGTGTGAGCACTAGCTTCTTCTCCAAGGAGACTGCGGGCTCTATGCCTTTGATCCTTGGGGAATAGATGCTTACTGGTGTGCCAAGTGCCAAGTTTAATGGGCTATTGGAATTGTCGTACAGATAGTGCCCTGATGTTTTTGGAGTTCTGTGTTTGGGATAGTTATTGAGAAACAGCTCCCTGAATTTCAGATGCCCGTTAGGATGTGTGGTATGGGCAAACGTCAGCACTGAGTAGATTAATTGATTGTCCGGCCTCCTGTGACTTGTATAGCCATTTCGTTATTGCTGAGTTTGTGGTACCCTGTGCTGTTCTGTTTCCTTTTTTTTTTTTTTTTTTTTGCTTTTACTCACAGGACCTTAACCCAAGAGTGGGAGTGTGGGGAGGGGGTCTCTATGAATAAATGGTATTGGCTTCAACAGTGAAAGGTTGGTTGCCCCGGTTTGCAAAGGAATCAGGGTACACTTTGACTAGCTCTCGCACTCTGGTGGCTGTTCTGGGTGTAGATCATGAGCCACGCTTTGAGAAGCGGCAACAAGTCAGGTATCCCACCCAAGGTCCCTGGGAAGCACGCGGGGAACAAACTGCATAATAGTACCCTATCTCTCCTACCATCTAACAAAAAAATCATTACTATCTATGTTAATATCGTCTGATGTGGTGTCTGTTGTACCAGATCAAGAAGGGGTATCTGACGCTCTCAAAGTGGAGGAGTCGGCTCCTGGTATGGAGGCTCTGGTAAAAGTGCCCCCACCAAACCTGAATCCTCCAACCTTTTCCGTCCAAGAAGCCAACGATAACGATGGGGAGGTGGTTTGTGAGGCTTCTCATGTTCATGACATCAATTGCACCCCAATGCAAGCATATGAAGGCTTCCCCCACGTTTCAGATACATCTATGCTTGCGCCAACGATCATGAGCGAACTAGGTAAACGTGTGCGGCTCTCTCTGGGCCCCTCTTCACCTGCCTCCGGGTCGTTTCCCTTTCGTGAACAAGTTCACTTCCATCTCCCCGATGAATCAAGCTGTAAAAAGCTCACCGAACCTGGAAGGGATCTACCAGCTACTCCAGTTAGGGGTTTGGGAGGTGGAATGTCCTCCGGTAATAACAACTCCCATGATGACTATGCGCACTCAACTGGGGCTTTTCTCCCTCATGGACTGGATGCCTTCACTCTGGGTAATGATGATGCTGGCCTTACTGCTCCAAAAGTGGACGCTCGGTCATCAACTCCAGAGGATTCCCCCTCTGGCACCTTTCCAAACGACCCCTTTAACTTCCCAGTGATTTCGCGAATACCTAACCTTCTTGATAAGGGACATGAGCTAACCCATTGTTCTTTAAGGGAAATGCAGGGCTCCCTAGCCTTTATGAAAAAAAAGATGGCCAAATTGGAAGGTTTTATTTTGGCAGAAGAGCAATCAAAGGCATTCTACTTTGCCCAATTTGAAAAAATGTTGGCATGTGCTGCTGCCGTTGCGATACCAGCTCCCACCATTTGTCCTTCACGGTTGCAAGGAACTCAAACGGAAAATGGGCCCTTGAACGCTTATTTGACTCAAAGATCGTACTTGCAAGTGTTGCAAGGGGAAAATAGGGTTGGTTTAGAGCTCTGAGACACTGAGGCTATTGACCTGCTGGAAGTAGCCAAGCTCCATCATGATCGTCTCCTTTAGGTAAAACAACTATTCTTTAATATGGTTGCGAAGTCTCAACCTTCTGTAGCCACAGACCACCCATGTGGAGGAATGGAGCTTGCTAGTAGGATTGATCAAATGTCAGATAGTCCCTCTGCATTGACGGATATCATTGATGGTCAGACCATCTCAGAATCCGTGGCTCTCCCGTTACCATGTGAGCCAGAGGTGGGTCACTTAGAGCAAGAGGGAAGGCACTTCATTTCTCGCAAGGCGAAGAAGTCCTTCCTGAGAGCTCATAAACGTCTAAACCTTGTCAAGACCACGCAGAAGAAAGTGGCAAAAAAAGCTACCCCGGAGATCTGTCCCCGGGCTTCCACAGAAACCATGCAAACATTGAGTAGCAAAACAGGTGCAAGTCAAGAGAATATGGCACTGGATCTTCGTGACCTAAATGAGGAAAGCAAAAAAAATAACCAGATTAAAGCTCTGAAAAGTGACAATGTGCAGGACTCCATCTGCCATATCTCAACCTCAACTTCACTGCTTTTTTCCAAGCATTGAAACTAAAAAAGGTCAGCCCCTCGTAGAAGCAGACCATGTAACTACCCCAAAAATGGATAATGAGTTTCTGCCCTCGGTATTGAACCCTGAGGGTCAGACCATTGATCCAGTGGTACAGGAAACCGACTCTTCGGGTAGAGTAGAGCATGAGGTGAATGAATCAAGGTCATTGGACGCACGGACATCATTGGCTCCGCTGCAGAATGTCCCTTGCTATTTGGTTTTATTTATTTTTATTGTTGATCCCATATACTGCACTGCCCCCTTTGCCTTTCCCTTGCACTTTTCCCCTCCCATGCACTTGCGCAATCTCAATGTCACCTGGCCTAGTAAGATCGTTGTCTCTGTTTTCCTCTGTTCCCCCTCCCTTGAAACACTTGTGTATAGGCGCGTTATAAATACCATATCATATCACTGTTACTGATCCCTCCTATTCACTTGCTCCTCCCCTAGCTCCTACCCACTTACTTCGTGTCCCACTGATATTCCACTCCATCCCTCACCTGCCTCTACCCATTGATTTTAACTGTTCCTTCTTCCTCTCACTCCTACTACCACCACCCCTCTACACGATATGATGTAGATGGCGGTATCCAGGGAAGGGCTTTGGATGGCTTGAAAACTGTGTTCTCGCCCATGTTTCCAGCCACCTGATTGGCTGAGGTCCCTTATCGGGGTCTATTATCCAGGATTCTGGAGAGAGACTTATCCACATTTATAGGTGATATTGGACAGTATGTGGAGCAATCTATAATAGATTTTTGTGTTTAAATAACAGAATAATCATTGCCTCCCTCATAGTCTCCTCATTGTACTCCTTGATTTGATTTTTTTTTAAATTTGAAACACACACAACACTGAAACAGTGTACCAAGCAAAATCAACTGGATCTAGGCAAAGGTCATGTGGAGAAGATGCGGAGCAAGAAGGTTGGCATAAGCTTTGTGAAACTCCACTGTCAAACCGCCCAAGGCCAGGATTTTTCCATCCCAGAATTGCCCTACAGATTTGCTCCATGTGTATTGGGTCGTTAGGGTTCACTCTTTCTCCCAATCCAATAGAAGGCAATTTGATCCTTCTTAGCCCCTCACCTTCCACACACCTAAGTACTCGTACTTTCACCACCCTTCCTAAATTCCACCCTTGTCTACCTCTGACTCTCACAGCACCTCTCATTACCGTATCCACCTGCACAAAGGATCACCTTTTCTATCCACAACCTCCTTTTCTATCCTCACCCAATGCCCAACACTTAGCTCAGTAACTCAGCAACATTTCTTATCATTGATACGCCTCAACAACATCTTTCCTCCTGCTCACTCTCCTCCTAACATCCTCTACAACGACCTCAGACATCCCTAGCAACAGGGGACATACTCTTGCGTTTCCCTTCCTCCCACTCATCATCTCGAATGGATTCACTCATGTCATTGAATGAGGCGACATCCTTAGTGCAAATATACTTCTCTTCACTACCTCCTTCTTACTGATCCTACACACACCTGCCAACCTTATTGCATTGAATCTATAATACATCTGTTTATCTTTTACACAGCTCAATTACTCTGAGGCTGATGTAGAGCTTTCCTCTTGTGGAGTATTCCTCCCTTCTTCCAATGGTCCTTCATAACCTTCCCCACAAACTGACACCCGTTGTCAGTGAGGGCACTCCTTGGATAGCCTTGTCTTCCGATAAATTCCTCTAGGAAATGAATCACCTTTGGTGCACTTGTTTCCCTCACAGTTTTAAATGAATGTATTCATTTATTGTGCATTTGTAAGGCGCTTGTACATCAAGAAATTGTGTTTCAAAGTGCCTACGGGGCAAGGGAGGGAACATGGGAACACAGGCAAAAAATAAACAGATGATCAGGGAAAAGGAGCGGTCGTACTAGGCCTTGTGAGCATTCAGAAAGTGCAAGTGCAGGGATAGAGAGAGGGAGAGGGAAGGGGGTAAGTGCTAGGAGGTCCACAGTTAGAAGTACCAAGGAGTCAGTTGTGTTAAACAGTAAGTGCATGGCAGTGATTGCTTCCAGACAGTTTTATGGATGATGAAGAGGGATTTGAATTTGACCCGTGCAACATCCGGGAGCCAGTGGAGGGATTTTAGGGCTGAGAGATATGTTCCTTGGGCTTGAGGCCACGGATAAGTCTTGCTACCCTATTCTAGACTAGCAGGATTGGGCAGAGCGAGTAGGAGGCTAGATTAAGAAAGAGGCTGTTGCAGTATTCAAGCCTAGAGAGTACCAGAGTTCTAGAGACTTTGAGCTTCTGGGGGGAAGTAATTAAAGGAAGGATACCTATGACGAGGTGGAGTTGAAAGTGGGCCTTCTTGGCATGGTCTAAGATGTGATGGAGGAAAGAGAGAGAGGAGTCGATGACTCCAAGGTTTCTGGCTTCACATGCAGGGGAAGGGGAAGAGCCCATGGAGGGTGGCCAGAGTGAAGGGAGGAAAGAGGGAGTGGGAATCCCAATAGGAAGGGTCTCAGACTTGCAAAGCACACCAAGAATGGATAGCAGATAGGCAGTCGGGAATGGTAGAGGAAGAAAGGGGACCATCAGAGGGAAGTTTGAAGAAGAGTTGGGTGTCAACTGCATAAGACTGGAAGTGGGGAGAGAAAGTGGAGATAAGGTGAGCAAGCAGAGAAAGATAGACGTTAAAAATCCAGGGTGAGAGGTTAGAGACCTGGGGAATGCTACAGGTAGAGATAGAGGAAGGGGAGGGGAAAGGACCTAGAATTACCTGGGAGGGACGGTTGGTGAGGAAGGATGTCAGCCAGTCCAGTGCCTGCTCTGAGATACCAAGGGTATTTTGGAGCCGTTTTATGAGGATGGAATGGTTGACCATATCAAATGCAGAGGAAAGATGAAGTACAATGAGGACAGTGGGAGAGTTGGTGTCAAGAGATGCAAGCCGGTCTTCACAGGTGTTTAGAAGAGCAGTTTCTGTGCCTCCTGGATGCTCGGAATCCAGATAAATGGTTGTGTAGGCAGTCGGTGGAAGGTTTTTTTCAGAAGGGGCCACACAAGGAAGAGGGGAAGGACCCAGTAGCAAGAGATTGCAGAAATCAGCAAGTACAGGGGCAAGGGAGCCGATGTTGTCCTTAAAAGTCTGGAAGAATGGGGAGACCTGTTTGGAGGAGACCATCATTGAGCAGACAAACCTAGTGACCTTGTCCGGTGTGAAAGGAGAGAAGGAGGGGAGAAAGGCTGAGGCGGTTTGCGAGGCCGGGCCTGGCAGGGGATGGGAGGAGGGGAGGAAGGAAGAGTACTCGGCATGTCCTGAGTTTTAGCAGTGAAGTGGGTAACCAGTGAAGTGCAAAGGGCCTAAGAGGGAAGAGGTGAGGTGGAGACTGCAGAAGGCTTGGCTAGTTCCTTGTGAATTTTAGAGTTCAGCCGTGTTGTTAGATGCTTCAGAGATACAGGCCTGGATGTGGGCCCTCTTTTTTAGAACAAATGGTGAGATGGTATTGCCTTTGGAGAAGGCGACAGGCCAGTTTGTCAGATGATGAACCAGTGGTTTGCCACTTCCGTTCTGCAGCTCTGCATGTGCAGAGTCGGACCGGAGTCGGATCTCCTGTGCAGATTCGAGTCGTACCAAGTTTTATGCTTGGTGGCATGTTTCAGGAGGGTATTCATGACCGGGGCAAGAATGTCGAGAGTGTTGGAGATGGTGAGATTCCACCCTTCTCCAGCATGGGGTCTGGCATGGATTCACATGCTCATGAGTATTCCCTGTTGTCACGCTGGGAATCCTAAGTAAAAGAAATAACAGTTTCACTTACAGCTTGAAAACTGTATTTCTCCTCTAAACCAATCGCAGTCATACTGCCCCCATCCAATGACAGTCCTCTCCCTAAGCTCCACCCCGGGTGGGCATCTTCAGTTTTTTTTAGAGCTATTTTTGTGCATTTTCGAGTTTTTTCCATAGCAAATTAAAATATTTTGACTTATCGTTTTCGACCGAAGGACAGCTTCCAGCAGCAGTGACCTGCTGCCAGCAAAGATCTTCATCCACTTTGGATCGTCCATCGCAGTTTCGAGAAGGCCTGGCCTTGGGCCTACTTCGTACCTTTCCACCATGTCCGAGGAGAAGGAGGGCAGGAGCCTCTTCAAACTCTCTGCAAAGTGTGGATTAAGGAACGTATTCTGTTTGGAAAGTTTTCTCTTTCCTACACCTTTCCTTCCATCTTTATGGAACCCCAAACTTTTTGCTTTTATTTTGGAATCTGACCTGTACTTTTCACAGTGCAGTGAATCCTTAAGCTTCACTACACTGGCCTTTGCTCATATTTTATGGGGATACCGATATGTCCTTCAGGTTGTCCGTACTGGGAAACCTTGCTTCCCTTAGTCGTGTTTCTGTGTTACTACTTTTGGTTACGTTTGTATCACTTGTGGTAACTTTTTATCATTGTGCACCGCAGATTACACTGCAGTCAATTGGTTGCATTTTCGTTTTGCCCTAGAGTAACACTCAGAGGATTTTTTGGTTACTCTAGGTGTGCTAAAAGGATAGGCTGGTGGCAGCAGTGACTTTTACCCACTTTTTGAGGATTTTCGTTTTTAGCATTACTGCATTTGGCTGCTAACTGTGGCTACTGGTCAAGCATGGCTGTGCCACGAGAGTTTTCACCTGTTATTGTGCCATCTTGTTCTTTGGACTTCTTCCTGGCCTTAGAGGCCAGGAAAATCCTTATAAGGACTTCCAGTGTCCGGGAAAGCAGGAGCTTTTGGTGGGCTACTGGAGGGCTGTGTGTGTTTGCTGGCAGGATGTGGGCTGGGTCTGTCTGACCCCAATCCACAACCTGGATTTGGTATGTCTGAGTGGTATGCATGAATGGTCCCGCCAGTGGTCCTGATTGGTCCACTGCTGGGATGAGTGTGTGGGCTAGTCGTGCTATTGGCTAGTGGGAGTTTCAGCTCTTACCTGGCTTTTATTAGGATAACAAGAGGACCCCTGCAAAACTGAAGGAGCCAAGTATCCTGTCAGCTCTGAGACCCAAAAAGAAACCTGAGACCTGACTGAAGGGGGCCTGGCAATCAACTTCTGCTGCTATCCTGGAGGAGCCCTGTCTTGCTCATGATCTTTAGTAGTCCTGCGAAGGAGCTACGAACCTTGGAGTGGAGGGATCATCCTTTCCCTCTGTGCCCTGCCAACTCTGTGCCGACGTCACTGTACCGAATCTCGGCCTGACACTTGGGGGATCCTCGGCTGGCCCTACGAGACTACCTCTTGCAAAATGTCAGCATCCTAGCATCAAGGGGACCCGAGATAGGATAGGATGGAAAGTCGAACCACGTCTGCTGAGTCCTTTTGCTTCGCCCTGCTGCGGTGACCACCATCCGAAATAGCTTACCTGACCCGATTCCAGTCCTGAGAGGGGTGCTGCATCTATTCTGGATACGCGTTTTTCTGCCTTCTGCGATCGAGAATCCTTCCAACAATAAAAGGCACCAACCTGCAACCCCTGTGAATCGAGGACAGCGACTTTCGGCGGGTAAAGCAACGTCAGACGCTTCCTTTTTTTGGACCAAGTCTGGGGAAGAATCAGAGTATGGTGGGTAAGTTAGAGTTTCTAACATACCCCAATTATCCCATTATAAGTATATGGGATTATAATAAAGCTTATTTATAACAATATTGGCTTTGCCATGCTTGCTTGCGCAAGACATCTGACTGTTGGGGCTACTTTTGGGCATACTAGTGTAACTTGAACCCTAACCCTAAGAACCCTTCACTGGACCCTAGACACCCTACCTGCATTTTCCTCTGCATCCTAACTTCTTTGGAACTTTAACCTGAACTATTGGGCAAAAGGCCCCAGACAAATTAGGGCTGGACTATTGTAGTTAGCGATCATCACTGTGGACCTTTTTGTGCATAATACTATGCTAACCTTTCCTTTGCAGGAGTTTCTGATATGTATTATGCCCTATAACAAAGTCAATGTATATGTATTTAGTTTGATAGAGTTGTGTGATAAGTCTACCTGCTAGTAGTAATTTTTCTATAGTGTGTTTTGGCCAAAATAACTGTATTTTAATACATCCTGTCCAGGTGTAATCTGTGATTCCTATTGTGTGACCTCATTGTGGACTCTTTACAAGCTCACCCCCTCTGAAGAACTTAGCCTAGACCACCTGTCACTGTTATCTAAACTGGTTGGGCTACAGCTTCCCACAGTTGTCCCTGTCACAAAATAGGTTGACCTTCTAGACATCTGTCCACCTGGCTAGAGTATAGAAAATCAGTCCTAACATATTCATAGAAGATCGACATCATAAATTCCTATATTGCCTGCATCCGAACCACGATGAGGAGGGATGTGAGGTTTGCTGTGGTTTCTCAAAGAAAACTAAGAAAGATTGCTACAGCAGGCTGGCAGTGTGGCTCAAATCGAGCAAGGCCTCCGACTCGGCCTCCGGGTACGTTCATGCCCTACCCAGGATTTGCCGGTCCGAGGAGCAAGCTCCCTCCAGGACGAGGTTGAGATCCTTTGAGGATGCCCCTCCCGAGGGGGTCCAAGAGAAGGCCAAGCTCTATGACACTGGTCTTGCTGGTTTCGCTGCTGATGCGAGTCCCAAATCGGGCAGAGTGTAATCGCCATCATCCTCCGTGGTAAACCTGCCGGCAAAGGGAGCTTCTTCTAAGAGAAAGTCCCTGACCCCTTCCAAATTCTGTTTGCCAGCAGACAATCGGTCAAGGAAGAAATCCGGGGAGGACCATTCAAAACTAAGACCTCTCAGCCTTCTAAGTCAACCACTTCGACGATGGCGCGGTTGACGAAGGCCTTGACGACCACATTGCCTACGAAGTTGACGACTACGACCAACATGACAGCACTGAAGGAGAGCGGGTCCGTGAAGGTAGTGCCTATGATGGCCACCCCACGTGTGTCCTTACCCCCGAGGCATGATACAGCTGCAGAAGGCATCAGGCACCCCAGGGATGGGGAAAGGCCCTGTAACCTGTAATTTGTCTCGGGAGGATAGCTCAGGGGCGACGTGCTCGCCTTGGAAGCAGGACGACGCGGAGCAATCCAGGTTCGATCTCCGGATCTGCTCTTGGAAACCTCTGGGTATTAAGCGTGTTATAAATAACCAATTATAATTATAATTCAATTATAACCACACCGACACAGAAGCCTCTGGAAAAGGAAAGTGCGGCGGACAAGCCCCCCCCCCGACCCACCATGGGATGTGGACCCATGTGCTGCTTCACAGAAACCGGTACAGATTTATACAAGTGCCGACGAGGGCAATGATGTTTTTCCTGATGACTACAATACAGACCACGAAGGAGGGGGAGACGCTCTCAAAGATTTCAATCGGGCAACACACCTTGGTTTTAGCCTAGGATGTAGTGCACAATTGGAATGCTTTCTCTTTATTTTGTACAAATTCAATTTGAGATGGCACACTACCCATCTCACACCCCCTTTTTCAAATACCCCGGGTCACAATGGACCATGCACCAGGCCGGTTGGTGAGAATGCAATATTTATTTATTTCAAAATTCAAAGGAAATCATACAATTTTAATATTGGGAAGCAATCACCAATGGGGTTTGTAAATTGAAGAAATTTACTTGGTTAACCTACAAGAACATATCCAAAAGACAAATGAATAGGAGCAGTTTTTCACTTTGGGTTGATAGCACCTGTGTTAAGATTTCCCCTGCAATGCTATCCCAAACCCTGAGTGGATAGAAAGAAGCAGCAGGTGGTCAGGGATATGAGGCAGCAAACAGAATCAAAATTCCACCTTCCCTCACAACATAAGAGACAAACACTTTGCAGTGGCCTAAAATGACACTCTGATTTTAACAAATAATTAATTATATGTGTAAGTAAATAATAATGTACATATGTTTTATCACATTCTCAGGGATGTCATATCACTAGCAACTATAAGTTAAGGTATCACCAAAGACATACAGTTCCCAAAGCAGGTTGAAATTGAAAACACAGTGCAGTCAAATCACACATGGAAAAGTTGAATTTAGAGGTACATCACAGGGACAATATAGAAGTGAAAGGATGGCTATAGCTGAAGAATTGAATGACATTTTCAAGGTGAAACGAGGTTCGATTCTAGGAAAATAAAGTAGTTAAAAACAAAAATCGGTTTGGGACGAAAGGAAAAGGTTTACTTACACGAGATTTAATGGCTAGAAAAGAGGAACACCACCCGTGAATATAAGTTATGCTGTAGTTGTAACCCTTCACGCAGTGTACCCCTTTTCGTTAGGGAAAATTAATGTATTTAATTAATTTAATCAAAATATTGCTAAGGAGTTACAAGATGGGGTGAATGGAAGAATGGCGCTAACACTAGAAAAACAAGGACAGGGTGCACAGAGAATTGGAACAGTTTAGACAAGTTTTTCAAAAAAAGGTAGCAGGCACTCCTAGACAAGTTATCAGGGTATGGATAGGATTACTTAGAAAATAGGGCAAAGACAAAGGGGTCAAGATGGGGTATGCTATGTGTTGTTATGGGATGGGGAAATACAATCAGCGCTGGAGTTTGGAATTTGGGACAGCCAACCGAATTCTGTACTCCAAAGGTTCTGGTCACCGGATAGCGGGCTCTCCTGGCAAAAGACAGCTGGGCAAAGGTCTGGTCACAGCACAGCGACGCCTCAGCTGGATGGAGCGGGTAAACGGGGCAAGCAGGCGGCACTGGAGAATCCCAAAGCGGGCTCAGCCACCTCTCCCCTTTCTCCCTGAAGTTAACCATGCACACCCTCCTAGTGGTTTGTGCAAAGGTGCGTTTTAGCGCCTCGGTCAGCTATCCCTTTTCTGGCAGTGGGGTCTGGAATCTTGCAGAGTGAAGGTGGAATATCTGGATACGCAGGCGCTGGAAAATTCAGAAGAGTCCAGAGTTCTGTCAGGCTCCCTTATTTATAAGGCATGGTGACCTCATATGATTATATGGTGGGGCAGGCTTAAGCTAGGCACGCCTCTAACAACTGGATTGGACAGGGGTGATCGTTACTGCCTTCCTGTCAGCTGGTTGAACTTTTACAGACATGACATCAGCTTTATGATGTGGGTTTACTGTGTCCAGAACCTCCCACAGTTAATTTCTCCCCAACCCAGTTTTGACGTAAATGGCAGATTTTTTACAATTGTGGCACCTTAATAAATTAGATAGGTAGATTACATATTTTACGCAGAGCATGGCAGTGCAATTCTCACGTTTGTAGGACTTTGTTTCGCCCCTCTAATAATTTATTGCTATTTTTTTTTTGTGTGTGAGATATATTCGACCTAAAATTCTACAACTTTAGAAATGTGTATAGATTATCATAAGGCATGTAAGTATTGAATTTCACAGTGACATCATGAACACTTTCTTCAGACTGTCCAATTCTCTGCCATTTCTGTTCCCAATATGCCAGTGAAGGCTACCACATCTTAAATTAAAAACCACAAAATTACATTTAAACTTTTAACTTTTTACATTCCTGCGAAGTATTGTTGCAAAGATAAAAGTCTTAAAAGTTTATTAATAAAATAGTCTTTAGAGCCAAAATTGTCAGCATTGTTTACCATATAAGGGCATAGTTCCAAGGTTGCTCTTGAGTTGGCTTTGAAGCTCCCAGTAAAAATTGCGAGGACGTGTGAATTCCTATTTCACATATTCGTGTCCCAGAATCTTTATTGTAAGAGGCCTCAGCCCAGACAAAAGTCTGATGAGCCTAGGCTGTTAAGTGCTTTTGTTCCGTTGAAAGTTTTCCAAGGTAGCAATTAGCTCTCCTGTGTCCTATAACCTATTGTGGCTCCTTCTGTTGCTAGCAACCCCCCAAGTAGAAACCTGTTTGACTAGTTTTCAGAAGGCAGCCCATGTCTTTATTTCTTATTTTATTTTTGTTCTGAATCAGAATCAAGCCTGTTAAATAAAACATCCAATATATGTTTCCCAGCACAAACCCTTTTACATTGCTATGCAAGGACAGGGCATTATCCAACATACACTTTTAAAACCAGTATTTTACTTATTTGCAAAAGTACATTTAAACATGTTGTGAAGCCTGCTGGCATGTTCCTTTCAAAGGGTTCCATCTGCATTTCCCATGTTATTCTGCAGCCCCAGTCAGTTTCTCTTTTGTAGTAATCTGTTTAAGACACAGATCCACTGAAATTGACATAGGCCCAGAGAAAATAGATTTTTTATATTTTGTAACTCAAAAGTAAAGCGTTTTCCTGTGCGACTGAAAGTAAGGCTTCTTTTGATTTCTCAGATTTGGCTGACACAGCCTGTCATTCAGGGATAATGCTCTCTTCTGCTGAAGCACAATGTGAATATGGATGGGCAGGCAGGGTCTCGCTGATAAAAGTAGTATGATGATGAACAGATGAAAATCGCATCAGGGCAACATCCTTTTTCATGTAAAATATTCCCTTTTCAACTGGAACTTTTTAGCAAACAGCAGAGCAACGCTGTTTTTCAATTTGCTTCTTTTGGTGCACACAAGAACACCCACTGGCACCTTTCCTGGTGTGCTCCCTGTTCCAACTCTCCCAATAGGTGTTTGGCAAGATGGTGCAGCCATCCTTGTGTTGCTGCAAAACACAGTTTTGATGCAATGGTGCACCAAAGAGCCAGCACAGACATTTTGCTGTTGACTGCAGAAGCGCAGCTTGGTTATGGATGGGAATTCTGCTGAGTGGTTCAATGTACCCCAAAAATCCCCCCCGACTCTTCTGGAACTTCTGTCGAGAGAGAGTAGGGCAAAGTGGGGTGCATCAGGTGGAGTCCTTCCATTAGGGAGCGGTACACCACTATCCTCCCGCTGTCTCTCGGAGTGTGGAGCGACACCCTCAGCTTCCCCCTAGGTCTTTCTTTGTGGTGTGGAGTGACGCCCCCAGATTTTTCCTTGATCTTTCCTTTCCAGGTCCCCGGGGAGGTCCTCCTTGGTCTATGGAATTGTGCACACACAAGACACCCCTTCAAATATTGGTCGAGGTCCTGCCCCATGTGTGGCCAGTATGCAACCTCCCACAAGATTTCTAGAGTAGTGTGAAACCCCCGGTGACCGGCTGTGGCTGCGTCATGGGCGTGACTTAGCATTAGGCTTCGGAATGAGGTAGGGACCACCCACTGGTCACAACCAGATATGGATCTCCTTTCCAACAAACCTTCTTGGATTCGGGACATTTTGGGACACTTCATCAACACCCAGAGGTCCTCTTTCCCAATGTAATCTGTATCCATCAGAGGAAAGTTCTCCGGGTCCTCAATGTGTTGATAACATTTCCCAATAATCGGATCCCCTTTTTGTGCCATGATTAAATCTGCATCTGGGGTTTCCTTACTCCACTGGGCAGTTGAGAGTTCATTGTGAGCATTTGTCTGGGACCTAGTGACAGCAGTGACCTGAATTTCCCCCAACAGGGACTCGATCTCGAGGAGATCTCCCTGAATGGCTCTGGGTTTGACCAGCTGATCAGCTAGATCGTTTCCAGTTTTGTCTGGCCCCTCTATTCTGGAATGACCCTTAATCTTTTTCCAATAGATGGTGATCTCACTAGAGGTGACCAGATCATCAATATTTTGTATTAGCTTGCCATGTTTCAGCGGTTTGTTATTAGCACATAGCATGCCTCTGGTTTTCCAATTAACCAGGTGCTCCACGAACCCGTTCTGGACTTAATCTGAGTCAGTGATTATGACCAGTTTGTGGAGTTGGTGCTGGACGGCAGTGAGGATGGCCTGATGAACTGCCATCAACTCCGCCACCTGACTACTATGGGGACCGATTTTGTACCCAGTGGAGGGTTCCCGGGGCATCATTCACCCAGGCATTCCCAACGCCAGCCACCAGTTCCTTTTCCCCATTGTTGTCAACATGGTAAGAGCACCCGTCCACATAAACTGTGGGCATTCCTGGCACTTGTCTTCTTCATAGACTTTGTGCGGGGAATTCAGGTACGCCTCCATGTTGTCCTGGAATTTAAGACTTTTGTCCTCAAGACCGTTTTCTGTAGCACAATCATGAAAGTCAGCCAGACCTTGCGCGACAGGACTCTTGTTTTGCCATATCTGACCTCCACAGGAAAGCCTTGCATTAATCCTGGAATTACTCACATTTCCGGCCCGGATTCTGTCACTTTGGAGGTATTGCAGAGGCTGGTGTGGAGTCTCCACTATGATGTGTTCCCCCTGGATGAACGGGCAGTAATTCTTCAATGCTCACACTGTTGCCAGGAGTGCCTTCTCACAATCGTTGAATTTTTCCTACACAGAGGATAAAGTCTTGCTTGCATAGGAGATGACTTTATTGACCTTGTCATGCTTTTGATATAATACTGCTGTCAAGCATGTATTCGAGAACCCTGTCTCCAAGAAGAACTCCTTGTTTTTGATAGGGTAAGCTAGACAAGGCGCTTGTGAGAGACTTCTTTTGAGTTGTTTTACTGCCTCTGCATGCTCTGGACCCACTCACACTTGACCCCCCCTTCAACAGATGGATCAGGGGTCTTGTGATCTCTGCGTAATCCTCAATGAACTTCCTACTGTAATTAGTCAGTCCAAGGAGGCTTCTTAGCTCACGCAGAGTTGTGGGGTCTTTCAGTTTTAGGTGTGCTTCCGCATTCTTCTCCTGGGGACAGAGACCCTCAGGAGTTATTTCATGTCCCAAGAAGTTGACACAGGTCCTGCACCACTGTGCCTTTTGGAATGACAGTTTTGCTCCGGCAGCCCTCAACTGGGTCAGAACATAACGTATTTCCGCTATATGTTCCTCCACAGTTGAGCTTTTTATCAGGACATCATCCACATAGGCCAGGTTACCCCTTTTACCCAAGTCGGGCATGGCCTTATGTCGGACATTCTTGAATTTGTTGCCAGAGTTTATGTATCCGAAGGGAGTCTGGGTCCATGCATACTGCTGCCCCCGAAGGTAAAGGCAAGCTTGTATTGGTCCTCCCTACTGACGGGCACGGTCCAGTACCCATTTGTGTGGTCAGTGGCAGTGTATACCTTTGACCCCTGGATCTTGGCCAGTTCTTGGTCAATGTAGGGGAGAGGCCATCGGGACATGTGAACCAGTTTATTTAGCTCCCTAAGGTCTGCGCAGAGTCTCCATTGGCCATTTGGTTTTAAAATCCCCAGCTCTGGATTATTAAAGGTGCTGTGGACTGGACGAATTATCCCACGGCATTCAAGGTTTTTGATGATTTCTATCAGGGACTCCATGGATTCGAGAGACAAGCGATATTGCTTCACCAACACTGGAGTCATTCCAGGGTCCATGGAAATGGTTGTTTATGGATTTCGGTGTGACCACAGTCGTACAAGTCCACAGCAAAGAGATCTTGAAAATCTAAGAACACCCATTTCAACTTTTGCTTTTGCTTCAGAGTCTCAGAGGCATCAGCCAGGTTGACCCGCTCTTCAACCATTTGCCTGAAGCCTCGTAAGACTTCGGGTTTTGCTATCTCAGCGGCCTCCTCCAGAGGGTGGAGAGGTCTCTAGTTAGAGTGTTGACTTGGACAGAGGATTTCAGGTAGGAGAGGCAGTCATTGTGGACCTGGAATATCCCCTCATCCTGCCTGATGTCACAAGTCACCTCTTCCTCCCCATAAGGGCAGGAAGAGTACACCAGGAATTTCCCCTTTGCCAAGTGAAGATCCTGTCTGGTGGTGAGTCATTGTCACTTTCATTGTCAAAACAGTAATTGGGGATTGGTCCTATCAGTTAATTTCCCAGATCCATGGAAAAATGTTGGTCATCAACCGCCATTCCAATAATGGTGCCTGCGCCCAGAGTGATACTCCTAGGGTTGCTGTTATCCATCAATATTGGAATGATGTTGTGTTCTACATTGACTAATGGTGTAGGGTTTAACCCCAACCCCTGCTGTTGGAGATGGGCATTGAGGTGTACATATGCATCAGGATTTTGCAGTTTCTGTCCTCTTTTAATTTTTAATTCAAGTGGGAATAGTCTGGTCCGTCCTGGGATGGTGACCTCCTCTCCAATTTGAACTTCAACCACATACGGCAGCAATTGGGCTTACTGAAATGTTTTTTCTGAATCATCAAAGGTCATGGGTTTGCCCCCTAGTCGGGACCAGGCTTTGTAATTTATCAGGTCTAAATTAATGGCAAACTGATTGAGAATGTCACTGCCTAAATAGAATGCAGCAGGAACATCTCGCACGACCCAACAATCTATGCTTTTGTTACCTGTAGACATTTTGAGCATACACCTGCTAGGCAATAGATGTTTGGAATTGGGAGTTTCCAGGCCTATTTCTCACTTATTGATCAATTTAAATGTGGGAATGGATGGATCTTTTGGGAGCTGTCTGAACGTGGCTTCGCTGATGAAGCTCTTTCTGTTGTTCACGCACACTCGGGCGAGAACAGACTCCTTCCCCTCATTTAACTGAATAGGGAGGAAGAACTGTTCTCTAATTTTCGGAATGTCAGCTAAACTTTGAGCTGGTTTCTCATCACTTTTGGCTACAGATTGGGAATCAGTATACAATTTCAAAGTATTTCCTTCCAGTGTAGAATGCCACTTAAAACCAGAAGGAAGGTTGATTTTCAGGAATGGAGAGGAGTTCCTATCACCAGTTTGTTGTCCTACAGCAAATACTGTCACGTCAGGTATTTGATTATTCTGGAAATGAAACTCTATATGATCAGATTTGTGTTCAACCATGTGGCACGTGCCATTTAAACTAACATGTTTAACACTCTGTTTTAATTTTATTGGCCTGTTAGTCTGAGTCCAGAGGATCTTGTTCACACAGTCTATTAGGGGGACAACCTGTACAGGATGTAATTCCCCAGTAAACAGGGTGTTCTGGAGTCATGACTATGGGCCTCATTACGACTCAGGCGGTAAGGGTTTTACGGCGGCGTAAACAGCGCCGACCCTTACCGCCTGAGTACAACGTCCCTTAGCGCCATGGCGGACTTAACACCTGCTTTTAGCAGGTGTTAAAATCCATGGCGCTAAGTGACCATGGAGTTAATTACGCCACCGTAATTTACGGTGGCGTAATTAACGCCTTCCCCACTCCCATTATGCCCTATGGGGCAAAATGGGAATGGGGAAGGGAAAATGGGAAAATGGGGATTTACCGCCCCGCCAAGGTTGGAATGGGACGGTAAGTCCGCCTACCACCATGGTAGGCGGACGCCATGGTGGTAATGTCACGGCCCAGGCGGTAACTTACCGCCTGGGTCGTAATGAGGCCCCATGACCGGATGTTTCACCTTGTGTTGCCCAATTTTTATTTCCAAATCCGCAGTCCCTTCGACAGGAATTTCATTCCCGTTGAAGTTCTGGAGTTGTCCAGGAAGAGGGGTGAGAGGTATCTGATATCTCCGCCCCCCACCTTCCTGAATTTAGCTGCTCAAAGGCCTTTTTTGACAGACGAGTGGCTTGGGATCCAGTGTCCACCAGTGCTGAATTTGCACATTGCCCTTGCACTTGAACGGGGGCATAAAATCTCCCCTCCTTCTCCTCAAGAGGGCAAAGGTAATGAGCATTTCGGGCAAGCTGGGTGGTCAACTTCTTTATTTTGGACTCTGACACAGTGACATTTTGGACTATTTTCTGTGCCGGAGTCTGGGAATCTGTAATGAAAATTTGGCATCCTGAAATGGTGGAAATTTTGGAATCCCCTGTTTCCCTTAGCTCTGTGCTGCCCCCGCTTACCGGGTGGCAGTCACTACAACCGATTTGTGGGGAGGATCCCTCCATTACTTTTTTTTTCTCAGGATGACCATTTTGGTATTCAGGGATTGGTGACTCTGAATCAGTCCCCACACGCATCCAGTCTTCATTTAGATCTCTTGGGGCCCATTTTTCTTTGGGAGGAATTCCCCCATCCTTGAAGGAAAAGATTTTTTTCCCAGAATCCTCTAAGGATTCTTCCCCTTCAAACTGAAGGACACTAAATTCCTCCTCAAAATGGGCCTTTTTACTGTATTTATTTCTCCTACTCACCCTCTGTTACCTGGGTTGCAGATTGTCGGGGGCAAGAGATTTTTGTTCCGGTTCCTGGGTGTCCAGGTGCTTTTCACTGGTGAGGAAGGAACCTTCCTCCAGGGCTTTACACCCCTTTGCTCCCGTGCCTCCTCTTCTGGAAAGGGTGAGTTATCAGGGTTCTCTCCCCTTGGTTGGTGGGGTTCTGAGCCGCCATGCTCATCTGAGGGTTCTGTTGAGCCCTCAACATGCGACCCAGATCCTGTGTGAGGTTCTGGACCTGGCACTCCAGTTGAGACACCCGTTCAGGCTGGTACGGGGGTCTTGGTTCATACCTAGGTGGGAAAGGTAACTATCCCTTCTCCCGGAGTACCATGGATATTGTGGATTTCGTTAACCCTCCATCCTTGGCCTCCCCTCTCCCGGATTGGGTTGTCTGGGCTCCTGAAAGCGGGAAAAGAGAGGAGAGTTGTCATGCAGGCTGGAGTTAGTTGATACCGGGGGAAAGAAACCTAACCCAGCATTTGGGGGATTACTGGGGGAAGCTTGGAGGGAGGTTTCCCGGGGCAGTACTTACCTGATTGGATCCCCCCCTTGGGCTGGGGGAGTCCATACATACCCAAGATCGGTCAGTTGCCCTTGCATCGGGGACTTATATAATCAGGAGAATTAGAGGTCCCATTGGTGGGATTGCCTCCCTGACCGCCACCTGTTTGTGATTGGCCTCTGGTTTTGCTGGTTTGGGATTGGTGCATTTTTAGGCTCCCCCATTTCTAGGTCCAAAATGGAGGCAGCCTTCACCTCTGCTACCTTAGCGGCAGCAGGGGTGTAGGCTGATTTGGGGTTTTGGTGTGGTTTTTATTTTCTGCAGGTTTTAGGACTTCATAAATGTGGGTAGCCTGCTCTATTACCCAGTCTAGAGATCTTTTATCATGGAAATCCCTCACCAGCTAGGTCATGATATATTTTGGGAGCGCATGAAAGTAGGTAGTGACAAATTCTCTGCTATCTGTGTGCACCTTCCTAGTGCTTTGTGCAAATGCGCGTTTTAGTTCTGCACAAATTCTCGTGGGGCCTGATCTTCTCCACACTGTAGATTGTAGGCCGCTTTGCGAGCCTCTTGGGGGTTCTATGGGTGGAAAAGTGCTTCAAGATGGCCGCCTTGTAGGTGGACCATCTTGAATGTTTTTGGTCTTCCAGTCCAGAAAAGAAGCTGAAGTATTCTGGAGAGAATGTCCATTTGGCATAATCTATACAGTTCTGGCTATCTTTTATGTGAAATGTGTCCATCATTTGTTCATAGAGTTCCAAATGCTCCCATACAGAATATCTTGTGTTTTTATTGTACAGTGTCATGAAATTCCTGATGGCCTTGATCTGTTTAATAGGGTGTTTCACCAGAGCTCTTTTTGGATTATCTGCCTTCTTTCGCTGCGTCACCTGAGTCCATTCGCCCTCATACTCAAAGGTGCTGCTGTTTGAGGTCCCCTCATGATCATCTAGGCGCTCCCAGATTCTGTGAGCTTGAGAGGGGCTTGCAGAGTGGCGGGACTTAGTTTTCTCTCCCCTGAAGCGCACAGGAGAGTAGTCTTCTGACTCCTCCCTGCTTCCAGGGTTGGCAGAGTATCCCCCCACTGCCCTGATTGTGTGGAGGGCTTCAGGATGCTCTTTATGGGCCTCTTTTCCTGTTGTTCTTGTGAATATGGAACCAACTGGTCCCTTTGGAGGTAGCGATTCTGCAGATAGAATTCCCTGACTTTCTACTAATAGGTGGTTTCGAGGTCAGACACATCAGCCATTATATTTTTGTATCTATCCACGGATGCCCTTCTATCAATTTATGTGGGGCGCTGACCTGTCGGCTCCATCATGCTAGGCCTATTTAATTCTGAAGGCCTCATGGTTTCTGGCTCATGTGAACCGGTAGCCATGCAGTCACCAGTGCACAAAGTATTAAATGGGTTGGAGTCCCTTAGTACAGAGGTCATCATACTATGATCACGGGTTGCCCTGTCTCCCTCTTTCTTTTCGGGGTCCCTCCAGTTTGGATTAGATCTAGGATACTCTTTCTCCAACCTCGCTAGTTTTTTCCTTTTCAGCCCCTATCTTTTGATAATAGGCAAAGATCTGAGCCTTTTGCTCAGCTATCAGGGCTTTACTGGCCTCTATGACCTGCTCTTGAGCTGCCACTTGCTTGTGGAGCCCATCTTTCTCCTCACAGAGGGCCTCATTATCTCTTTGTGCTTCCTGTATAGTTTGGGAACACGGCGCCAATTTTTGTTGCAGTAGACTCACCTCCCGAGTTTGTGCATTTTTAGTTTGGGTGTTCTCTTCCAGAGCACCTTCTACCCATTGGGTGTGCTCTATTAACTTTCCATATTCTGTTTTGAGTACACTTAGTTTCTGGAGACCCAACTCACTTTCCTGTAAATCTGTTTTTAAATTGCTTACTTCCTGACATAGGGCATCTTTCTCCTGATTTAATGTGCCCCTTCTGTTCAGCCTGGTCATCCCTGCTTGATGTCATTTCGTTTTTGGCATTCTTGATCAAAGTTTGTCTGGAGGTGAAGCTCTTTATTAATTCCTTACTCTCCTCTTCCAATTTGTCAACCTGTTTTTGTAAAGCAATTACTTGCTCTGAACAGGCTCTGTTATATTTTATTTGTTGTTTTAATTTCAGTTGACCCTCTTCCAAAGAGTCAACCTTTTCTTGACACTCCATTCTTAAGGAATTTAATTGGGCCTCTTGGTCTACATTATTTTGCTGTTGGAGAACCAAGTCCTCTTTTAGCTTTTAATGTAATTTCCAGATTCTGCCTCAGTATCTTGTCTCTTTTGCAATTTTTGTTCCGCTAAATTTAGTTCAGTCTGGATTTGAGCTAAAAGTTCGGATTGATTTTGCGCAAGAGTCTATTTTCCTCATGCTTTTCCCGTATCACTCCCATATGGAGATACATGTAGGCTGTGATCTGACAATTTTAATCTGCTCCTCTTTAATTTTTGTAGTCATGTATAACTCGCTCAAAGCTTGATGTAATAGGCCATGGTCCTGCCACGTGTCTATGGCGGTGACCTGTTGCATCATTTCTGCAAGCCAGACTTTTTCATCTTGTTCAGTTCATTCCCCCCTAACAAATCATTTGTGCAGAAGGTGCTCCCTAGCTATATTGATCTTTACTGTGGCCATTTTTCGAAAGTGTTCTTTCTTTATTAATTTATTTATGCAGGGGTAATCTGTATTCTGTTGCTTTTTGTCTAGTTTTTGGGGTTGATTTAGCTTTAATTGTATACACAGGCCTGGTACTTAGGATATTTGTTTTGGGGAGGCGCTTCTACAGTGTAACCCAGTGTTCCAACCACACAAAGTATCACTACCTTGCAGGTTAGTCTGCTGTCTTAAACTGTCACAGGTGAAAAAACAAACCCAATCCCGGCTACGAGCCCCCAATTTTGTTAAGGATTTCAATCGGGCGACACACCTTGGTTTTATCCTAGGATGTAGCGCACAATTGGAATGCTTTCTCTTTATTTTCTTCAAATTCAATTTGAGATGGCACACAACCCGTCTCACACACCCTTTTTTAAATACTCCGGGCCACAATGGACCATGAACCAGGTCGGTTGGTGAGAATGCAATATTTATTTATTTAAAAATGTAAAGGAAATCATACAATTTAAAATTGGGCAGCAATCACCAATGGGGTGATAATTACAATGTAAATTGAAGAAATACCCTTGGTTAACCTTCTACAAGAACATATCCAAAGCACAAATGAATAGGAGCAGTTTTTCTCTTTGGGTAGATAGCACCTGAGTTAAGATTTACCCCTGCAATGCTCTCCCAAACTCCATAATTAATCGAATTCTGAGTGGATAGCAAGAAGCAGCAGGTAGTCCGGGAATTGAGGCAGCAAACAGAATCACAATCCGACCTTCCCTCACAACATAAGAGACAAACACTTTGCAATGGTTTAAAATGACACTCTGATTTTAACAAATAATTAATTATATGTGTAATTAAATAATGATGTACATATGTTTTATCACATTATCAGGGATGTCGTATCACTAGCAACTATAAGTTAAGGTATCACCAAAAAACATACAGTTGACAAAGCAGGTTCAAATTGAAAACACAGTGCAGTCAAATCACAAATGGAAAAGTTGCATTTTCTTTTTAGTTTGCAGTTTTAAATGTCAAAAACGTTTTTTCAGAAAACCGGGGGAAATACTTGAATGCGGTTTTTGGGTTGGGGGATAGAGGCACATCACAGGGACAATGTAGAAGTGAAAGGATGGCTATAGCTGAAGAAATTAATGAGATTTCAAGGTGAAACGAGGTTCGATTCTAGGAAAATAAAGTAGTTAAAAACAAAAATGGGTTTGGAAGGAAAGGAAAAGGTTTACTTACACAAGATTTAATGGCTAGAAAAGAGGAACACCACCCATGAATATAAGTTATGCTGCAGTTGTAACCCTTCATGCAGTATACCCCTTTTCGTTAGGGAAAATTAATGTATTTAATCAAAATATTGCTATGGAGTTACAAGATGGGGTGAATGGAAGAATGGCGCAAACACTAGAAAAACAAGGACAGTGTGCACAGAGAATTAGAATAGTTTAGACAAGTTATCGGGGTATGGATAGGATAACTTAGAAAATAGGGCAAAGACAAAAAGGGGTCAAGATGGGGTATGCTATTTGTTATGGGATGGGGAAATACTCACAATCAGAGCTGGAGTTTGGAATTCGGGACAGCCAACCGAATTCTGTACTCAAAAGGTTCTGGTCACCGAATAGCGGGCTCTCTTGGCAAAAGGCAGTTGGGCAAAGGTCTGGTCACGGCACAGCGACGCCTCAGCTGGATGGAGCGGGTAAACTGGGCAAGCAGGCGGCACTGGAGAATCCCAAAGCGGGCTCAGCCACCTCTCCCATTTCTCCCTGAAGTTAGTGGGATTTTGTTATGGGGATTTAGTGCTGAAGGCTGGTTCTGCCTGGATAGGAAGGCCTTGGTCAACTTTCCCTTTTCTGGCAGTGGGATCTGAAATCTTGCAGCGTGAAGGTGGAATATCTGGCTACACAGGCGCTGGAAAATTCAGAAGAGAGTGATCAGAGTTCTGTCAGGCTCCCTTATTTATAGGGCATGGTGACAACATAGGATTATATGGTGGGGTAGGCTTAAGCTAGGCACGCCTCTAACAACTGGATTGGACAGGGGTGCATTGTTACCTCCTTCCTGTCGGCTGGTTGGACTTTTAGAGACATGGCATCAGCTTTATGATGTGGGCTTACTATGTCTAGAACCTCCCACAGTTAATTTTGCCCCAACCCAGTTTTGACATAAATGGCACATTTTTACAATTGTGGCATCTTAACAAATTACATAGGCAGATTACATATTTTACACAGAGCATGGCAGTCCAATTCTCATCTTTGTGGGACTTTGTTTCCCCTGTCTAATAATTTTTCGCGATTTTTAGTGAGAAATATTCCACCTAAAATTCTAAAACTTTAGACATGTATATAGATTATCATAAGGCATGTAAGTATTGAATTTCACAGTGACATCATGCACACTTTCCTCAGACTGTCCAATTCTCTGCCATTTATGTTCCCAATATGGCAGTGAAGGCTACCACGTCTTAAATTAAAAACCACAAAATAGCATTTAAACTGTTATCCTTGCAACAGGACTTCTCAGGAATGTAAAAAGTTAAGTCTTAAGTTTATTAATAAAATAGTCTTTAAACCCAAAATGGTCAGCATTGTTCACCATATAAGGGCATAGTTCCAAGGCTGCTCTTGAGTTGGCTTTGAAGCTGCCAGTAAAAGTTGCGAGGACATGTGATTTCCTATTTCACATGTCCGTGTTTCTCGAATGTCTATTGTAAGAGGCCTCAGCCCAGACAAAAGTATGATGAACCTAGGCTGTTCAGTGCTTTTGGTCCATTCAAAGTTTTCCAAGGTAGCAATTGGCACTCATGTATCCTAGAATCTATTGTGGCTCCTTCTGTTGCTAGAAACCCCCCCAAGCAGAAACCTGTTTGACTAGTTTCATAAGGCAGCCCGTGTCTTTATTTCTTATTTCATTTTATTTTTGTTCTGAATCAGAATCAAGCCTGTTAAATAAAACATCCCATATATGTTTCCCATCACAAACCCCTTTACATTGCTATGCAAGGACAAGGCATTATCCAACATACACTTTTAAAACCAGTATTTTACTTATTTGGAAAAGTACATTTAAACATGTTGTAAAGCCTGCTGGCATGTTCCTGTCAAAGGGTTCCATCTGAATTTCCCACGTTATTCTGCATCCCCAGTCAAATTCTCTTTTGCAGAAGTCTGTTTAAGACACAGGTCCACTGAAATTGACATAGGCCCAGAGAGCTAGGGTTTCTTTGAAGCATTGATTTTTGATATTTTTAACTCAAAAGTCAAGCGTTTTCCAGTGCGACTGAAAGTAAGGCTTCTTTTGATTTCTCAGATTTGGTTGACACGGCCAGTTATTCAGGTATAATGCTCTCTTCTGCTGAAGCACAATGTGAATATGGATGGGCATGGCAGGGTCTTCCTGATAAAAGCAGTGTGATGATGAACAGATGAAAATAGCGTCCGAGCAGCATCCTTTTTCAAGTAAAATATTCCCTTTTCAAAGGGAACTTTTTAGCAAACAGCAGAGCAACGCTGTTTTTCAATTCGCTTCTTTTGGTGCACACAAGAGCACCCACTGGCACCTTTCTTGGTGTGCTCCCTGTTCCAACTTGGCCAATAGGTGTTTGGCAAGATGGTGCAGCCATCCTTTTGTCGCTGCAAAACGCAGTTTTGATGCAATGGTGCTCCAAAGAGCCAGCACAGCCATTTTGCTGTCGACTGCAGAAGTGCAGCTTGGTTATGGATGGGAATTCTGCTAAGTGGGTCAGTGTACCCCACAACCCTGAGGGCGAGGATACTTTGTATCCTGCGCACAAGAGGAGGTGCGTCAGTCCGGACCAAACGCCACTGGTTCCTTAACACCTCTCAATCGTGGGATGTTGCTAGATATTCTGGCGACTCTACACACAGTTCACAGAGACCCAGCAGAGGCTGCCCCCACCCGGTGGCTGAGCATCTTTGCCTGCAGGGCATCCACGTGTACCCTTACCTGGACGATTGGCTCGTTTAATCCCACTCCTGCACCCACGCTCAGGCAAGCAAGCACATGAAGGACCATACATCTGCTGACAGAGTTGGGGTTCTCCATAAACTATTCAAAGTCCTGGTTGACGCCATCTTAAAATGCGCTGTTTCTGGGGACCCGGCTCAGCACAGCAACCTGTTTTATGACCCCCTCAGAGGAGTGGGTGGTGGCAATCCAAAGAAAAGTACAGCGTTTGTCATCGGTGCTGGTGGCTAGAGTGCGGGCCAACAAATCGCTGCTGGGCATGATGACCTCATTATAAGATATGATGTGGCATTTCGAACGCGCCAGTACACAAGTGCTTCTCATCAAGGAGTTCCTGAAGGGGCTCTTCAGGGCTTTTCTGCCAGTGGCGGCTCCTGCCCCGGCTTGGCAGCTCAATGTGGTACTGACTAAGTTCATGGAGGCGCTCTTTGATCCTATGCATCAAGGCCCTCTCAAGTTTCTCTCTTGGAAGACTGTTTTCCTCATGGCTATCACCTCGGCCAGGTGGGTCGGGGAGATCCAGGCCCTGTCTTGCAAACAGCCTTACTTATCTTTCCATGCTTCAAGGGAGGTCCTGCATACATACCCCACATTTACGCTGACAGTACCGTTGGAATTCCACCTCAATTAACCTTTGGCGTCACCTGTCTTCTTCCCAAATCCGTCGCCACCAGTTGAGAGGGCCTCATATTCGCTGGATGTTGCTCGTGCCGTGAAGTTCTACTACGTGGCAGATACGAAGAATTTTTGAAAGACAGTTGCTCATCAACTTTGGACCTGTGAATCATGGAAAGGCTGTGTCATAGGCTTCCATCTCCAGGTGGCTCTCTGGTTGCATCATGCACTGTCATCGGCTGGCTAACAGACCTCTGCTGAGCTGGCCAAGAGCCCACTCCAACAGAGCTGTCGCTGCAACAACGTTGTTTCTCTCTGGGTGGCCCCTGCTCGACATCTGCAGGGCTGCTACGTGGAGGTCCATGCACACCTTCATAAGGTTCTACTGTATCGACAGGAATTCCCGGGAGGAGTCCCGGGTCTGCAAAGCGGTGCTATGACACCTCTTCACTTGAGGTGAGTATTCCAGGGGTAAGTGTTATTTCTGTTGAGCCAACACCTCCCGGGGTTGTATATTTGTACTGATGTGTAATGTTTATTCATGAGCATGTGAATCCAGGCCAGACCACATGCTGGAGAAGGTTTAAGTTACTTACATGCAACTGTTGTTCTCCAGTATGGGTCTGGCATGGATTCACATGCGAACCCTCCCGCCTTCCCCTCTTTGGCTTTTTTTGCTTCCTACTGCCACTTTACGTGCTTACCAAACCTGAAGATGGGCACCAGTGGTGGATCTTAGGGAGAGGACTGTTATTGGATGGGGGCAGTATGACTCAAAGGGCAGTGATTGGTTTAAAGGAGAAATACAGTTTTCAAGCTGAAAGTGAAACTGTTTTTTCTTTTACCGAGGATTCCCAGCCTGACGATGGGGAATATTCATGAGCATGTGAATCCATGCCAGAGCCATGCAGGTAAGTCACTTAAATCATCTTGACAATAAATCCAACACCACCACAATACATTTTACATGGCCACATCCTACATCCCCAGGACCCAACACACTATTGCTAATTCATTCCACACACTTTTCGGTACGTTGCCTTCACATTTTTACCTGCCTTCTCAAACTCTACACAGCTCTGCAACCTCTTCCCAATAATCCTATCAGATGCTGACCACCAATAATCATCTCTCAACACCGCCTTGGTCCTTGTAATCCCTATGTGGCCCACATGGGAAATGTCCGTATGTCTCTCCCTTAACACTTTAGGAACCACTACACCACCCTGCCCATCAGTACTGTATACCTCCCTCTACAGATAGGTAATCTCCCACTTTCCAAAAAGTTCTTCCTTCTCCCTCCAATCTCCACTTTTGTGACCATGCAGACTCTACTCCAAGTACTGCATTCTTCCTATCCACCTAACCATGACAACTGATCTGCCAAACCATTTCTCTGCCCCAGAATCACTTCCATTACAAACGCATGACTTTGCATCCTTGCCACCCAACCAGCCCCTCTGTTGACACCTTATCCAATCCCTTTGATGCAAATATGTCCTTCAATGGCTTATGATCAGTTCTAAAAACAAATTCAGAACCTCGTACAACATTTCAGAACTTCTTTACAGCCCAATGGCATTCCAATTCTTCCTTCTCCAAAATAGAGTACCTCTTTTCCCGACCTCGCAAGACTCTTGAAGCATGTGCAATACTTTTTTCTTCTCCATTTCTCACTGTTTACATCAGCACTGCCCCAATCCTAACATTACTTGCATCTACCATTATTACCGACATCCTACATTTGTCAAACTGTTCTAAAACTAGTGCCATATCAATTCTTTATTTCTCAAAAATGTCTTCTCACACCTACTGTTCCATACAAACTCCTCACCCTTCCTGATCAACTTTCTCATTTCAACAACCTATCTGAAAAATTCTTCACAAACCTCTGATAAAATGTTATCATACCTAGAAATTATCTCAATTCGCCTTTAGAATTTGGAATCTCAACCCTGCTAATGCCATCCAACATTTCCTTCTTTGGTCTCGCTCCATCCATACCAATCTCATGCCTAGATATTCTACAGATCCTTTTTTGAAAAGACACACACTTCTTCTTTATCAAGGTCCTTCCCCTGTCCCTCAATATGTCCAAAACTCTCCCCAATGCCTTGAAGTGCTCTTCCAATGTCTCTCCACAAATCAAAATGTCATCCTGGAAACAGTGAACTCCCTTTATTGGATCAAATAACTTATACATAACCTTCTGGAATACAGATGATGTGAAAACCAAACCAAGCAGCATCCTTCGAAACTGAAATATCCCCTCATGTGTCACAAAAGCTGTCAATTTTCTCTACTGTTGTTCCAATTCTACTTGATAATAGCAGACTCTAGGTCTAGTATGGTAAAAAACCTTCCTTTTCCTATCATTGCTAACATCTCCGACATATTCAGCATATTATGTCTCTCAACTACAACACATTTGTCAAGTTGCCTAAGGTCCACACAGAGATGCAATTCACCACTCTGTTTCTTAACAACCACCACAGGTGACACCACTCAACATTATTTGCCCTTTCTATTACACCCATGACACACGCAACACCAATGGTAGAGGGCGTAAATTAGCCGCTACAGGCTCACTGCTGTTAGGCAGAAACCTGTGCAGTTCCCTTAGGGGCCACTGCAAAAGATTTAAGACTACAGGTGTTTTGCAGTAAACCCACTTGGTAGCAGTCTGTACCACACAGATTCACTTGGTAGCTGTGGCTGAGCAGTCAGACTTCCCTCAAGAAGAGTTAGGCAGTATATAGAGTATACACAATAGGTACAGAGATACAGTAGCACAAACAAACACTGACCAGAGCTTTGGTGTAAAAGTATATAATTATTTATTTAAAGACACACTTGTAAATTACACTAGCACGAAGAGGTAAGTAAATTCAGCACACAGTCACTATTATATATATATATATACAACCCTAATTGCTTATTAGACAAGTCTTAATGAGAAACACCACTTATTTTCAGACAGAGGTGAGCGCTTAACATAAGATGGCACTCTAATAAGTTATTAAAAAAGGGAGGAGAAAAAGGCAGAGTTATGGAAGCACAAAAATTTCAATACTTTTCACAGAACCACAGTAAGGCAGGATAGGCAGAGTTCTACTGGAGAGCAAGGAAGTCAATTGCAAGGCCCACTCTTAGAGACAGCAAGCGAAATGTGTCCAGGATCACACAGTGGGGTTATGCCCAAAGAGTCTTGTAGATAGTTCACACACAAAGAATGAAATTAAAGTCTGGAAAAGTTAGCTAGGTTGTCCCAGGCCAGCCCAGGTTAGAAAGTCGAGGCTTTACTGTCACCCCGAACGATCTGTCGCAAGGGAAGCCAGGCGGGACACAGTACCTTAAGTGGGAAGGACGCTCCAGCGGGGGCAGTTGTTCCTGGCAGCGGGTGCAAGTCGGTGTTTCGTCCAGAGGAAGATTAGGTCTCGACGTGGAGGAAAGATGAAGGTCGTTGCACTGCCAGTGAAGAAACCAGCCTTCGGTTGAAAGGTACTACCCTTCTATTCGCGGTAGTGGTAAACCGTGGTATTCCGGTTGCCGGGGTGCTTGGCACGGGCAAGGCGGCCACGAGATGCTCCAGGAAGGTGAAAAGAAGGCCAAACTGGTTATCCCCACCAGTCAAAGGAAGAAGACTCTCTCTCCTCTGTCATCGGGAAAAGTGCTGAGACGGTTCAGCAGGGCTCCACCGGTGGTGTCGTCGTTGCAGGTCAGCTCAGCTTCTCCCTCCTAGGATTCTTAGGTCCTGTGGCGACTTCTGAAGTTCCAGTCCCCAAAGCCCTGCTTTTATGCAGCAAACCCCCATTCATTCAGTCAATCAAACATGCCGGCCGGCTCACCACTTGGGCCAATCACACAAGAGTGCGACTTGAGTTGCCAAGGCAACTCAGTCCAGGGTGCCTAAACCCCCTCCCACACCCCCTGTGGTACCCACACAGAGTGGCACCACTTTTGGAGGCTTCTGTGGAGAAGCCCGCCAAAAAGTGGAAAAAAGGGCTCGACTTGGGTTGGAGTCACAGAAGAGAACACAAACGCCATTTTAGAATCGAGTTCTGGCAAAAAATACCAACCGGTGAATTAATATTAAATAAATAAACCGGCGGTATGTTCGAGGCTATAGGAATTAAATGATTAAAGTTGGTAGCCTCGAACAATGGGAAAATTCCATAGAGATATATTCGCGGTCGAATATAAAAAGTAGTATCCACTGCCACCAGCCAAAACCCGATCAGGGGGGACGGAGACGTGCCCCCTCGAACAACAGACCCCGGGGCAATCAAATTGCCCCAACCAGTACAGCCACAATATGATGGTTTGTACTGGTTTCTGTTCATAATTTGGGACTAGTAAAGCCAATGGTGACTTTACATGCCCTGGGATACAGTAATCAGTCCCAGGGTATGGAGTCTATGTTTGGGGGTCGCTACGACACCCCTGGGTTACGGCACGGAGGGTGCTGTGTAACCCACATCAACAAAACACATGAAACCCTATGGAGTAAAAGACCCCACAGCCCATAAAACACATGGAAAAACAAAGGAACACCTCAAATCATGTCTAAGAGTGGGAGTTGAAAGAGTCTCCCTCTTAGCAGGAGAAAAAGTAAACCCCAAAAATCCAGAACAGCTGCTGGGGGACTCACTAGGTTTGGGAAATTAGCCTTTACAGAGAATTCTCCCTAACAACTGTCCTCCTTCTAAATTATTTGATGTTTCATCCCTTTAACCTTCCCCACTATCGGAGCAAAACGGGCTACATAGCTCTCCAAATCTCTCACACCTCTCCCTAGGCCCACATGGAGGACCTGATCATCATTACTAGGTCCAACCTTATGAACAACTTATTTTGCTTTCGCCAACTTAACAGGGTTGTGGCTTCTTAGTCCCATACATCTTTCCCTCAGCCTTCCTTCCTTTAAATTTGCGCTCTTAAACACTTTTGTACGAGCGCGATAGAAATAAAATATCAATATCAATTCCAAATCTGCCAAAAAGTAACCCAATATATCTATTTTATCCATGTTGTATCCACCCGGCTTTAAGTTCAGTGGAATCAAAGTTTCCAACCTTCCTTGTATTACTCTCTGAAAAACATCCCTTGACATAAGAGATATCTTTGCACCTGAATCCGTCATTATCTTCACACACCTCCCATTCACTCGTATCACCGCTTTAGGGCTTTCACAATTCTCCTCCCATCTCTGTCCACCAGTCATGTTAACACTGATCATGTCAAAATTCTCCACATCATCCTCATCAGACCATTCACATCCTTCACAATTAACACAATAAATGCTTTTTTTAAGTCCAACATTCCCTTGAACGTTTTTGCAACAACTTTCTAAGTCTCTTGCACTTGGAACTTTCCTTTCTGGACCTATCGGCGTAGCAGCTAAATGGCTGTTGCTTACACACCTATAGCACCAATGATCCTTGGCAAACTTCACTTTCCCCTTTATTTTTCCTTTTTGGATTTTCTTCAGATCCTACTTTGAGCACATTAACAGAAGCATCCTTCCCTTCCGACTCAGTCAGCTTCGCCACACATGCCATAGAATGTTCCACGTTAATTACTACCTCTAGTTTGGGATCATCCTGCAGCTACAATTCCCTTTCCATTCTATTATTGCTGCAGTGATCATAAACTGATCACGGATGTGTTCATCCAACACTTTCCTAAAATTGCGGTTTAGCGTCAAATGACGACGAGCCGTAATGTACTCCTCTATTCTTTCACTGTTTTCTTGATAGAGAACCCAAAAGTTGTAGTGTTCCAAAATTGTGCTAGTTTTGGGATTAAAATGGGCATTGAACTTGGCCATCGCAATTCCCAATTAATTTAAACTTCCATGGCTGCATTGTCGGTCAGGTAACATCTCAAACATCTGTTGCTCCCCGTAAGCAAAGAATTGCATCAACAACGCTTTTCTTTCAAGTGCAAATACATACCCACACGCAGCCCTGACATAGTGCAAACATCCTTTCTTCCATTGAGACCACTTGGCTCTTGTTGATCCTGGTGAAGCCATAAAATGGCTGGTCCTGGTACACTTTGCATGGCCATCACTCCACACTCGACCTAATACGAAATGTGGCTTCTGCACATTGTGTGCAACACACATCACAGGATAATTCTTATCCTTAATGTCCATCCCTCGTCTGTAAGGTTCTCCATCTTAGCCTTGGGGCAGGATACATTTATCTCCAACTTCAAACGTAGATCCACTCACAGCGTCCATGTTACCAAGGCAACCCACCCTCCACAGCGAGTCTGGCCTGTTGCTCAGCGTCAAGGTGCACAAGGGTCATAGTTGCCTGAGCAACCAACAGCACAGCGACAGTCCGTCCTTTCTTATAATGCACGCCGTGAACACTTTTGAAAATTTACATGATCAACAGCCAAATGTTTTTAGTCGAAA
This sequence comes from Ambystoma mexicanum, assembly GCF_040938575.1. Lineage (NCBI taxonomy): Eukaryota > Metazoa > Chordata > Amphibia > Caudata > Ambystomatidae > Ambystoma > Ambystoma mexicanum. The sequence continues at coordinate 1,349,378,503 of NC_090922.1, read as the reverse complement.
ACCTAGGTCTGTGACCTTCTGGTTACACACATCTGTTTAACTGGTGCTCATTGCAGTAGTTTATCCCAAACTCCTTTACATTCTTATCACCCCGTTGCTTTATACCTGCTACCCTGAACGTGAGATGTCCGTAAATTACAATATTCCATCTAGTTTACCCAGTTCTCTGCCTGCTATGCCATCCACTCTACTTAGTCTCTGAATTTCTTTCCTCTTATGTAATGAATACCCAAAGTTAACTAGATGTTTATGCAAAGTAGTGATCAATAGTTCCATCCAGTATGTACATATACAGACCTACTACAATACCATACACTCTACTTAGTCTCCAGAGCTCACTTTTCTCTGTGATTATGAATGCATTATATATTAGCAACTGATGAGAGAGCTGGCCAATCATCAGGCCAAGAACGCAAGCAGAATCAGCAAGAAACTGCCCACTTTTCATGCTGGCCTGCTGCGCCTCTGTTCATCATTCATCTTATCCTTGGAGGCACTGCCTCAGGCAGAGTCTGCATTGGAGTGACTCAGACCGCCAGAGTCCCCCAGCCAGCCCCCTTGTCTACTCGCCTGCACATTTCCTGTCCTACCTTCAGGCCCTTGAAATAGTTATTGCCATTCACGCACATGTGTAATGTCTTCTTAAGGGACGCATGAATTGCATAGAGCCTGGTTCCCTTTCTATAAAAACAAAGTAGCACCACCACAGATATTTGGGCCTACCTAGTTCATGCTTGAAAGCTGTTACCATCTTGTCTACCTGAAGGTGACAATTGTACTGCCTGCTGCAACACCAGACAAGGGGCCACATTCCAAGTTTGCCGGTCTTGTAAAAAGGTGCGGTAACAACGGAAACCAGCCCTGTTACCGGACCAGCAAACTATACCTGAGACTGCCCACTATAGACGGAAACACTGCAGCCGGTAAACAGACATCCGTTAATAAAGGTGTGGGTGAATTCCAGTCCTGATATGCACAGGCTGGCCCCCTAAGCAATGGAGGTAATACCCTGCCATTGGCAACACCACCACATCACAAGCTTTACCTTTCCTGAAATACCACCCAAAAATAACAGTAACACTGCCAAATTCTAGGTGGGGAAACCACCCAAAAGCAGGCGGTAAACAGCAGAAAACACATGCAGCTGTGGGGAATTACGCCACAGGTGCACCCAATGCATCCAGGTGCACTCGATGCTGCATGGAGAAGTTGAACAAGGCCACACCTTCAAATGACACACTTTCAAGCACCACAATGCTGCCACTGGTTGCAGTCAGCATTGACCTGCAGTTGCTCCAGGCCAACATAGCGCTATAGAGGCTGGAGGATGAACAGAGGGCACGAGACATTGGACAGGAGGAAGAGGAGGAGGTGCCATGCAAGGCATGCACCCATACCCTGTGTACGGCCAACATCATGGACCCTCAGTGACATGCAAATCCTAACCCTTTGCCGCCTCTACAAGGAGAGCATAGCATATGTCCTCATGATCCAGGGAGACATCAAGAGCAGGATTGGCATCTGCACAGCCATACAACCGCTGGTGAAGGTTGTGTCAGTCTTGAATTTTCTAGCTATGAGCACATTCCAGCATACTGTAAGTCAGCTGCACGGATTAGCACAGCCAACATTCTCCAAGGTTTTGGTGGAGGTGCTGGACGCACTCCTGATGCATGTGGGACAGCACATTGCACTCCCAACTACCCTGGCACAGGTGAATGCCACCAAGGCAAGTTTCTATGCCATGGCAGGAATGCCCAATGTGGTAGCTACCCCAGAATGCACACATGCTGAGCTGGTTGCACCCCATGCCCAGGAGGAAGTCTACAGGAACTAGAAGCAGTACCATTCACTGAACATCCAGGTCACCTGTGAGGCAGACCTCATGATCACCCACTGCTGTGCCTGGTTCCCAGGCTCAACCCATTTTGACATGGTCCTGCGCAACAGCACGCTGCCAGCGTACATGGAGGGGAACAGAGGACAATGTACCTGGGCATTGGGTGAGTAGAAGTCACAGTACACTGAGACAGCTGTATTGGTGGGGGCAGTAGTCACAATGGCAATGATTGGTCCGGGAAGTACCCCACATACACCGGACCCATCACCCCCACACCCCACAGACAAGAGCAGCTGCTGTCCACCATCATGACATGACAAACCAACTAGCAGTGAACTGCCAAACTGCAACCCAAACAGGCCACAGATACACAGGACCACAGGTACCACAATGCAACAGTGCCAAGCCAGCATGGCCTGCAATTGGACCCAGGCATGGGTGCGTAGGTGAGCAGAAACCATGTGTACAGTGGTGCAAATGTCCCTCGATGAGGTGTACATCCATGCCACAACACACCCCTGCACCAATGACAAATGGCACAGACAGCAGGAGCACCCGTCACATCACACAAGTTCAAGCTACGGGCCCACGTCACAGCAATGTGAACCAGACACATGGTGCACACACCGTTTCTCTCAGTGCAGGACTTTGCCATACATTAGATGTGTGCCAGATGAAATGACACAGGGAAACCCCAGAGCAGGAAAAGACATGGCATCCTACCCAGATCAGTCCTGTGTTCCCACAACCATGGCCTACGTATGTGGGGTCTGTGCATCATTAAGCATGTATGACCCCCCCCTTATATAGGTTGGCTCTCACTGGAATGGCCCACTGCCCCTTTCAGACTTGAGCAGGACCTCTTTAACTTCTAGTGACTTTGCCAAACTATGACCATCTCTACCTCCTTACCATTATCCCTTCCTTGCCAATCACCCCTCTGCCGCTGACACCTGTGGCCTGGACCTTCATGCCACTCACAGGTGTTAGGAAAGATTTCTCTTAACTGCACCTTTCCCCCAAACGTGTTGCTTTTATTTTTGAATCTGACCTGTACTTTTCACAGTGTAGTGAAACCTTATGCTTCAATACACTGGCTTTTGCTCATATGTCATGGGGAAACTGACATGACCTTCAGGCTGTCAGTACTGGGAAACCTTGTTAGTGTGTTACTACTTTTGGTTATTTTTGTATCACTTGTGGTAACATTTTATCATTGTGCACAGCAGCTTACACTGCAGTACAATGCGGTGCATTTTTGTTTTGCCCTAGATTAACAGAGGATGTTTGGTTACTCTAGGGGTGCTAAAAGGATAAACTGGTGCCAGCAGTTACTTTTTTGGTTTTAATCCTACTGCGTTTACCGCGTTTGGCTATTAACTGTGGCTACTGGTCAAACATGGCCGTGCCACAAGATATTTCGCCTGTTCTTTTGCTATCTTGTTCTTTAGCCTTCTTCCTGGCCTGAGAGGCCAGGAAATCGATATAAGGACTTGCAGTGCCCGGTAAAGCAGGAGCTTTTGGCGGGCTACTGGAGGGCTGTGTGTGTTTGTTGGAAGGATGTGGGCTGGGTCTGTCTGATCCCAATCCACAGACTGGTTCCGGTGTGTCTTAGTGGTATGCATGAATGTTCCCGCCAGTGGTCCTGATTGGACCACTGCTGGGGTGTGTGTGTGGCTAGGTGTGTTATTGGCTAGTGGGAGTTTCAGCTCTTACCTGGCTTTTAGGATAAGAAGAGGACCCCTGCACTCATTCTTCCGAGATCCTGTAGAAACCTGAAGGAGCCAAGTATCCTGTCCAGCTGTGAGACCCACAAAGAAACCTGAGACCTGACTGAAGAAGGCCTGGCAACCAACTTCTGCTGCTGTCCTGGAGGGGCCATGTCTTGCTCGTGATCGCTAGCAGTCCTGCGAAGGAGCTACAACCCTTGGAGTGGAGGGACTATCCATTCCTGACGTCTGCTCGGTGCCCTGCAAAAGGAAGCCTTTGGAAGTGCCCAATAACCGTTCTGTGGCTGACCAGCTTCGGTTTTGGCCTACCGTGCTGACAGCATCACCTTTGCGAGTTTTGGCCTGATTCCTGGGGGATCCTCAGCTGGCCCCATGAGACTACCGTGTTTCTAGCATCGAGGGGACCCGAGATAGGAGGGGAAAGTCTGACCGCAGCTGAGTTCTTTTGTGTCACTTTGCTGCGGTGACCACATTTCAATATAGCTTACCTGATCGGAGTCCAGTCCTAAGAGGGGTTCTGCATCGAGTTTTTCTGCATTCTTCAATCGAAAGTCCTTCCAACATGGAAAGACACCAACCGGATATCAGCTCGAACCTGCAAACCCTGCGAATCAAGGACTGCGACTCTCAGCAGGAAAAGCAATGTTGGAACCTCTTCCTTTGTCCTGCCAAGTCTGGGGAAGAATCGGAGAATGGGGGGTCATTTACAGTGCTTCTAACCTACCTCTATACTCCCATTATAAGTCAATGGGCTTATAATAAACCATAATTATAACACGTTTGGCTTTGCCATTGCTTGCTTGTGCAAGACATCTGACTGTTGGGGCTACTTTTGAGCAATAGTCTAACTTGAACACTAACCCTAAGAACCCTTCACTGGACCCCAGAGACCCTACCAACATTTTCTCCTGCTTCATAACTGCTGTGGAACCTTTACCTGAACTATTGGGCAAAATGCCTCAGACAATTTAGTGCAGGGCAATTTTAGTCAGAGATCATCTCTGTGGACCTGAAGTGCATAATACTGATCTAACCTCTCCTTTGCAGGAGTTTCTGATGTGTATTATTCCCTATAACAAAGTGAATGTATATATGTATTTAGTGTATTAGTCTTGTATGATAACTCTACTTGCTAGTAGCCATTTTTCATAGTGTGTTTTGCCCATAAATAAATAACTGTATTTGTATACATCCTGTCTAAGTGTAATCTGTGATTTCCATTGTGACCTCATTGTGGACCATTTACAAGCTCACCACCTCTGAAGAACTTCGCCTAGACCGCCTGTCACTGCTACCTAAACTGGTTTGGCTACAGCTTCTCAGAGTTGTCCCTGTCACAGTATAGGTTGGCCTTCTATACATTTGTCCACCAGGCCATAGTATAGAAAATCATGCCCACATTCAAACCAGGGTGGCAATTGAGCGCACATTTGGCCCCTGGAAGGCACGCTTCCGATGTCTACATCATACAGCAGGTGCTCTGATGTACAAGCCAGACAAGGTGGGCAAGATCGTGCTAGCATGCGCCATGTGGCACAACATATGCTTCGAAGGGATTGGGCCTCATTCCGAGTACGGCGCTAACCAATGGCGCTATTAACGCCTTGGTTGACGCCGTACCCGGACCGGCAGCGCCTTGGTGGTTGGCGGAATTACCGCCCCATTCCAAGGTTGGCGGGGCGGTAATTCCCCAATCCCCATTTACCCTTCCCCATTCCCATTCTTGCCCCATAGGGCATAATGGGAGTGGGGAAGGCGTCAATTACGCCACCGTAAATTACGGTGGCGTAATTAACATCAAGGTCCCTTAGCGCCATGGTATTTAACGCCTGCTAAAAGCAGGTGTTAAAAGCACCATGGCGCTAAGGGAACTCGGAGTATGGCGGTAAGGGATTACCGCCACCGCTCTCGTTAGCGGTGGCCGCTATCCCTTACCGCCATACTCGGAATGAGGCCCATTGTGTCCTCCGACGTATTCCTTATCTATGATATTTGTATCTCCAGCTTGCTGGCCTCGGAAAACATTTTTCCCAGTAGAGGGCGCTGTGCGTCGACGTCCGTCGAGTAGGTGTTCCTCGACAGCCACCCTATCGACGCCGACGTCATCATGCCTAGAAATGGCCACGCGCAGCGTCCGTTGCTCAGTTCCGTTTTTCCGCGCTTCGTGTGCCTCGGAATACCGTTGCTCAGTTCGTCAGTCGAAATATATTCATATTTACTCGAGAAAACCGACTCGTACTTGATGGCTTCCTCCTCCAACACGACGACTCCTCGGTCCGGTTTCAAAAAATGCAGAGACTGTGGGAAGAAAATGTCGTTGACGGACCCTCACAGGATCTGTTTGTGGTGTCTGGGAATCGAACACCAGTGTTCGGAGTGTGAGGAATGCCATCCATGATGGCGAAAGCCTTGAAGGAGCGTAAGGGGAAGCTCGAGAGAGGTAAGTCAGTTTTAACTTCCTCGAAAGTTTCCGCGGTAGAGTCGAGACATTCGTCTCCTCACCGTCGAAAGCATTCTCGGTCTAGGTCTCAAAGTGGCTCCCACCACTCGTCGAGGTCTAGACACTCGAAAAAGAGACGTAGAAGATCTCCTTTGTCGTCATCTTCTAGTTCCCCTGAAAGAGTAAATTGCCCCACAAAACACAGCTCTCAGGCTGAGTGGGAGGAATTCAGAAAAAAGATGCTAAGCGTCTTCGAGAAAGAGGCCTCGACCCCCTCGAAGTCAGCTGAGAGTGATACCCCAGGTGAAAAGCCCAAAAAATCTAAAAGCCTCGAGTCCCAGCACCCGGCGAAAGAGTCGACCCGAAAGCGCCATGAGCCATCGGCAAGTAAAGCATCTTCAACGCCATCGTCGAAAGCCCCTTCGAAGCATCGATCGGCGCCATCGACGCCGTTATCGAAGGGTTCTTCGAGGCATCCGTCGATCGAGTTGACGCTGGCGTCGACGCCGACATCGACGCCGATAAAAGAAAAACCCACGGCTACTCCACAGCCAACGGTTACACCGAGAGCCTCCGACACGACGTCGAGAATGTCGTCGACATCCTCGAGCAGGATTCCGATCCTCTCGAGTTCTTCAAGACCTCTTCCAGTTTTCTCGACGCCTTTGTCGGCGCCTTCGAGGATTTTTACATCGGTGTCGACGACATTGACCTTTTCAAGGCCACTGATGATGGCTCCCTCTGCTTTAGAGAAGGGTTTTATACCATTTCACAGGCCAGAGCATCCCCCCTTAACTTCTATTTATGAAGAAAGGGAAGATTCTGATCAAGAAAGGCCTTTTCGGCTGCAGAGGACCACATCACCTGAACCAGAGACTTTTGCCTCTGAGGAAAGAAGGTTGAAAGACCTTAAGGATGCATTACAGGAAGCAAGTGGCCTAGACACTTCCCCAGAAGTGGAATTTGTCAAACCAGACCCAGGGGAACATGCTGAAACCCCTTATAGAACCCTCATGTCAAGAATTATGGAGTTCATGGGTTGGTCTGCGCCTTCACCTGTTTTTCAACAGGATGACCTCACAGATATTCTGGATAAAGGTCCACAGGAGGATCCTGTGGTTCCTTTTCATTCTGCTTTACAAAGAAAGATTTTAACTAACTGGGAAACTCCTGAAGTTGTCCCTGCGGTTAACAAGAAGTTGTCAGCGAAATATAGGGTATCTGCTGCTGACCCTGAATACCTATCTAAGCACCCTACTCCAGAGAGTCTGGTGGTCCAGGCTGCAACTTCATCAGGCAGTACATCTGCATACCCCACTGCTCCACAGGATAGGGATGATAAAAAATATGATGCCATGGCTAAGAAAGTCTTCTTGGCCTGTAGCATGGCTTTAAAATCTGTTAATGCGACTTGTACTTTCGCTAGGTTCAGCCACACTCTTTGGGAGTGTGCTTCATCAGCGGCTGACTGCCTCCAGGAAGGAGAAGAAAGGGGCGCATTTTTAAATATCATCAGAGATGGTAAAGATGCAATGTGTGAGTCCCTTCAAACTGGCATTGATTCTGCTGACAGTATCAGCAGGGCCATGGCGGAAAGTACCACAATCCGCAGGCATGCGTGGTTGAGAAAGTCCGGTTTTGCTTCTGACGTACAGGCCAGACTTTTGAATATGCCCTTTGACGACTCTTCCCTGTTTGGTAAGAAGGCGGATGACAGTTTGGAAAAACTGCAAACATCTAAAGCAGCAGCCAAGTCAGTAGAAGCTGCAATCCGCCAAACTCATTTTCGTCCCTCAGGATCCTCTTGGAGAGGAAGGTCCTTTCGCTATTATTCCTCATATGGAAGAGGCAGAGGACGGCCGGCTCAAAGAGGCCAAGGAAAATGTACCCGTGGTGGACGGGGTAAAGGAAAGAAAGCCGCATCAGCAGGAGCAGGAGCCGCTTTACCTTCGGCAACTGCATCAGCCGCTCCCAAACCACTCTGAGGTCTCCCATCACAAGAAACCTGTAGGGGGCAGGTTAACTCACCATCTGACGGAATGGCAGGCTATTACGTCAGATGCTTGGGAATTGGAGACAGTTGCCCAAGGTTACTGCCTGTCTTTTCTACACATCCCTCAGAGCCATCCACCGGGGAACAGCTCTCTGAAAGTGCCGGATCCGCTCCTCTTGCAGGAAATTGTAGACCTGCTAGAGAAAGGTGCCATAGAACCGGTACCTGTAGCGGACAGGAACAAGGGCTGGTACTCCCCCCTACTTTCTCATACCAAAGAAAGACGGAGGACTAAGACCCATCCTGGACTTACGAGAATTGAACAAGTTCCTCAGGAAGGACAAGTTCAAGATGGTAACTCTCTCTCAGATCCTTCAGGCCCTTCATCTTCAGGACTGGTTGGTATCTCTGGACCTTCAGGATGCTTATTTCCATGTGCCACTCCATCCCAAGCACAGGAAGTACCTGAGGTTCGCAATTGGCAACTCTCATTATCAATTTCGAGTTCTGCCATTTGGGCTGACCTCCGCCCCGAGGGTCTTCACTAAGCTAATGTCGGTTGTGGCTGCAAGTCTAAGGAGGGAAGGGATTCACGTCTACCCCTACCTGGACGATTGGTTGATCAGAGCAGTTTCTTCGGAACAAGCTCGGATCCAACTAGATTATGTCTGCCACTTCCTTCACAAGCTGGGCTTCTCCCTCAATTTAAAGAAGTCACAGATGATACCATCACAGAGACTCCAGTTCATTGGAGCAGTCCTGGACACGTCCCTGGGAAAAGCCTTGCCACCAGAGGTGAGGGCTCAAGATAGGCTGCAGATGGTCACCAGGTTTCAAAATGCCCAACGTCTCCCAGCCTACGACTTTTTGAGGTTGCTAGGCCTCATGGCATCCTGCATATCCCTTGTGCCAGAGGCTCGCCTGAGAATGAGATCCCTTCAGTGGGCACTGAGGACTCAGTGGTCACAATTCTCAGGGAGGATGACAGATCTCCTCCGGATTCCGGACAAGGTAGCCCACGACCTTCAATGGTGGGCCTCTCCAGAGAACATCTTGAAAGGAGAACTGTTTTGGCAACCATGGCCGGAGATAACAGTAGTCACAGACGCCTCACTCACAGGGTGGGGAGCCCATGCCAACGACTTGACCATCAGCGGTCGTTGGTCTCCATCGGAGTCCAGACTACATATCAACCGGTTGGAGCTGAGAGCCATCAGACTGGCACTGAAGGCTTTTCTGCCGTCTGTACGGGGGAGAAACGTCCTGATAATGACGGATAATACAGTGGCCATGCACTACCTCAACAAAAGAGGAGGCGTAGGGTCACTGCCACTGTGCAGAAAGGCGATGCAGCTCTGGTTTTGGGCAATTCAGGAAGGAATCTCTCTATCAGCAATTCACCTAGCCGGAGAGAAGAACTTGACAGCGGACGCTTTGAGCAGGCAGAACACAGTCTCCCATGAGTGGGAGATAGCTCAGGAAGTCCTTCACGAGATCTTCGCCCTTTGGGGAACCCCTTAAGTGGATATGTTCGCCACCAGTATCAACAGGAAGTGCGACAGATTTTGCTCAAGGGAATTTCCCCCGAGAGGAGCTCTGGGAGAGGCGTTTGTAGTGGACTGGGAGTTCCCACTTCTGTACGCGTTTCCTCCGGTCCCTGTCATTCCTCAAATGATCAGGAGGTTGAGAAGTTTTCGGAAGACCATGATCCTAATTGCCCCGGATTGGGCCAGGAGAACGTGGTACCAGGACCTTCTGGACATGTCCATCCATCCTCCAATTCGTCTACCGTACAGAGAGGATCTTCTCTCGCAGAAGGGAGGTCAGGTACTCCATCCAGCCATCAAGACCCTTAACCTTCACGCTTGGTATCTGAAAGGTTGAGGTACAAGGATTGGGACCTTCCAGATGACGTCATGGAGGTGTTGCTTTCGGCCAGATGGCCAGCAACTAAAACTCTATACCGCTGCCGTTGGAATAAATTTTGCAGCTGGTGCAGAGAAAAGAATATCGAACCCTTTTCATGTGGTACACCTGCGGTGTTATCCTTCTTACTTTATTTGGCAAATTCAGGCCTTCAAGTTGGCACTATTAAGGGCTATCTCGCAGCGCTATCGATCTTTAAGCGCTCTGCAGAGGAGCCATTGTATTTCAAAATTCCATTGGTAATACAATACCTGAAAGGTCTAACTAATGTTTACCCTCCAAGACCATTCCAAGTTCCCTTATGGGACTTAAATCTAGTTTTAAACTTCCTAAAGGGTGCTCCTTTTGAACCACTCCACTCTTGTTCATTGAAGTTTCTCACCCTCAAAACTGTTTTATTGGTAGCATTAACATCTGCTAGAAGGGTTAGCGAGATACAAGCCCTATCTTGTAAACCTCCTCATACAATTCTTCACAAGGACAAAGTGGTTCTACAGGTGAAGCCTAACTTCCTCCCAAAGGTAGTTTCTGAATTTCACATTACTCAGAAGATTACTTTACCTTCATTCTATCCTCCTCCCCATCCGGGGAAAGAGGAAGAGAGACTACACAGGCTGGACCCTAAGCGAGCCTTGAGTTTTTATATCAGCAGACTTGCTAAATTAGACCAGCAGACCAACTCTTTGTAGGTTACGCAGGACATAAGTTGGGATTACCAATAACCAAACAACCATCTCCAAATGGATTATTTTAGCCATTCAGGAATGCTACACACTGGCAGGGAAAGTGCTCCCTCAAAATCTAAGGGCTCATTCGACCAGGGGTATTGCAGCCTCCTCAGCTCTTCAAAGAGGGGTACCAATTAGAGACATATGTGCGGCTGCCACATGGTCGTCCGCACATACCTTTACCAAATTTTATAGCCTGGATTCCTCCTCTAGTCAAGAGACTAGATTTGGCAAAGCTGTGTTACACTCTGTTCATGGTTAAAGAGTAATATGGCATCTCTTACTCCCACCTCCAATCACATGCCACTGCTATGGGAGTCTATCATAGATAAGGAATATGTCGGAGGACACAATCCCTTCGAAGAACAAGTTACTCCTTACCTGGTAATGTTCTTTCGATGAGATGTTCCTCCGACGTATTCCTTATCGCCTATCCCATCCATCCCCGCAGTAACATTTCCCTTGTGGTTGCAGCTTACGCTCCTTCAAGGGTAATAACAATTCATGCAATAACTACCTTACTCTACAAAACGGAACTGAGCAACGGACGCTGCGCGTGGCCATTTATAGGCATGATGACGTTGGCGTCGATACGGTGGCTGTCGAGGAACACCTACTCGATGGACGTCGACGCACAGTGCCCTCTACTGGGAATATTTTTTTTCCGAGGCCAGCAAGCTGGAGATACAAATATCATAGATAAGGAATACGTCGGAGGAACATCCCATCGAAAGAACGTTACCAGGTAAGGAGTAACTTGTTCATCTGGCGTAACATACCCCTGCCCCTAGATGTAGACATGCCTCCCCGATGATGCTGATGTTGTGGGTGGCACACATGAGAACACGGCTCGTGCAGAGGCCAGGCTTAGTCGGATTGCTCGCCAGGAGCTAATGGAGAACTTTTGCTGATGCTGCCTAACATTATCCCTTGCAATGCCCCCTTCACTGTTAAATGCTCACAAAAAAGACATGCACACAATGATTGATGTCCGATCAAGGTTGCAAATGTAAAGTATTTTTGTAAAGTGTCACTCAAAATATACTTTATTGACCATCCGATCCCATAACCCACAACACCCTCCCCAATCACCCACCACAGCAACACACCTTCCAATTACCCACCCCAACAGTATGTTTTGGCAACATTACTTTCTCTGTGTCTCACTTTCAGGCACATTTGGGCTTCCGGTCTGGTTCCTGAAGCCTTGTGGTGAGGCTTTGCATGGAATGTCGCCTAGGTGTGCTTTCCTGTGACCACTCAGTGGGCGTATTGGGGGTTGAGGGCTCGGATCCCTGAGCACAGATGTATTACAGTGTTAACTGCATGACCTGCGTTAGGGACTCTGCTGAGGCAGATGTGGCTTGTGTGCTCGTGGACCCTCTGGTCAGATGTGACCATGGCAGCTGCTGCATAACCCAGGGCACGTCTGAATGCGGCGGGTGCCTCCCGGTATGCAGTTACGTATTTAACGCATCTCTGTCAGTTGTTCCCTTGTTATTGTGTGGATGTCTGCCTGCTGGCGTTCTATGTGGTCCAGCCGTGACAGCATTGCCCACAGGTTGACGTCAGATAGTGGTGGGGGGCTATGTGGGATTGGGGATGGGGCTGGACTGAAGCCAGGTTGGGTGTCCCCCTCATATTGCTCATAAGACTCCATGGCCATATCATGTTCCCCATTGGAGTTAGGCTCCTCGGCAATATCCACCTCTGGCATCTCGCGGCAGGCATGGCGCAAGGGGGTGATAGTGCTAGTGGGGGCACTGTCCTGTGGCACGTGTGCACTGTCACTGCCTGTGCTGTAGTTGGAGGCCAAAACAGTGGGTGCAGGTAGCACTGGTGGGGGCTGAGCTGCTACCGCCGGAGGTGGTGGTGCCTTTGCACATGTCAGCAGTCATGCATTCTACCCATCACATGATGTGTGTGTCCCCAGTGTTATTGGTATCATGTGTCTCACATAGGTCATATTGTTCAGATGGGTGGCCATGCAGTGGGGTACATGCAAGAAGGGTCCATTCAGGAGGGGGGCATGCAGGGGGGTGTATGCTGGGTGTGTGCTATGTGCATGCATTTGTGCATCAGGGTTATACTGACATCGACAGTTGTGCAGTCCATGACTTGGCATGGGTCAGTCCACTTGCCATGTCCGTTACTCTGTGCTATGCTGGTGGATGCATGCAAGTGGGTGGTGGAACATGCCCATGTACATGCACTTTCACTTACTGGCATCTCCTTGAGCTTGCTCCCGCCTCAGCGCCTCCAATGCCCTCCATCCCCTCCAGGTAAGGCGTTCCTCCCATGGCATGAGTCATAGTGGTTCCACGGTCCCGCCACCAGTGACGTGCACTCTGTCCTGTGCTTGGCTATGGCTGCACGGACCTTGGCCTAGAGGTTGTTGCACCTCTTCTGACAGCCCTTTCTTGCCCTGGGGACAGTCCCGACAGCTGTCGCATTGGCCTCCGCCTCTGCCCCATATGGCGGTCTTCCTCTGGCAGCTTGTCTTGTGCTGCCTGGCTCCAACCAACTCCTCTGCATACTGCAGCAGTGTCCACCAGGGCTGTGAGTTCAGCATCAGCAAATTTTGGTTTGCGTTGGACGGGAGTGCTTGCCTGGGGTCCTCTGCTCCTGGGACATCTTTTTCCGGTAGTTCTGGGCCTGGATGGCTGTGGGAAACACTGGATTCAGTTGGATTAGGGTTTTTATAATAGCCACCACACTTCTTCCGGTTTCTGCTGCATTTCTGTTTCCGGCACCGGTATTAATGCCATTCCGGTGTTACCGCTATTTTTTGTGGTGGATCCATTAGTTCTGCCAGTTGCTGTCCGGTATTGCCGAATGTTCTTCCCCTTCACCCGCTAATACCGACAATCCAGTATTTATGCTTCCGGCATAAGTTTGTGCGCATGCCCGTAGTACGGCAGGGATTCTGCTGCACGCTCAGCCGGAAACGCTAATATTGGATTGCCAGAATTAACAGATTTTTTACGGGTATCTCAAAATAAGGCCCAATGTACTTAGCCTGCAGCTAGGACTTTCCTTTAACACTGTGAACTTTTTGAAATATGAAAATTGGTAAATTCTTCTTAAACAGCACATTCAAGGGGGATTGGGTCCTCCGACGTATTCCATATCTATGACAGGTAATGTCCACAGCTGTGCTGCTTCGGAAAATCTTCGGCGTCTGCGTCCTGCGTCGATGACGTCGATGCGCCGTCCCCGAGGACCTCCTCCGACGGCCGGCGTCACCCGATGTGATAAGTAGGACGCACAACCCCCATAGCCTCAGTTCCATTTTTTCCGCGAACGTGTTTGCTTCGTGAATCTCGGTACGCCTCGACTCGTTGGAGTTTGCTGTTTTCAATTCTCGGTTCGTTGAACCTGTTCGGTTTGTTGTGAAGACCTGTTCGTGGCGATGTCTTCTTCGTCTTCAACCCCGCGTCCTGGCTTCAAGAAATGCAGGGAAGATGTCGGTCACGGACTCGCACAACGCCTGCCTCTGGTGCCTCGGGGAGGCCCACGATACGGACGACTGTGTCGCCTGCCAGTCGCTCACGGCAAAGGCCTTGCGGGAACGCAAGAAGAAGCTGTCGGTAGGCTGGGTGTCTAAGTCCCGGAAGTCGAGGTCTGCGGGGCTTTCGAGGGATGACTCGAGGGGCGACTCTCCGCGTCATCGTCGGAAGTCCAGTGGGTCTCCTTCCAGGAGTCGGTCTCGCCACTCCTCCGCCTCTTCGAGGCATTCCCGGAAGCACCGGCATAGGTCGCCTTACCCGTCCTCTTCCGAGGACTCCGCCCGTCGGCGGGTCGCTTATCCCTCCATGCAAGCGACACCGGAGGAATGGGCTTCCTTCGGGAAGCAGATGCTAGCGATTCTTGAATCGCAGGGCACTGGTCCATCCGCGCCTCCGAGTGGGGTCGGTCGCACCGGTCGAGAGACGCCGCTCGTACGCCTTCGGGCTCGGGTGGTCGGCACGGCTTGCAGGAGAGGTCCCGCTCGGACAAGGGTAGCCGTTCTCGCCATGCCCGTTCCAGGTCCCGGTCCTCGACGCGCTCGAGACCGCGTGATCCTGTGCCGTCTTCGAAGAAGACATCGACGCCTGTGTCACCAAGGTCGTCGACGATTTCTCTCGAGGCTCCGCCTCCGAGGGGGTCGTCGACGCCGTCGGCGCCTAGGTTGTCGAGAGACACGCTCGGAGCTCCGGCTTCGAGGCTAGTGTCGACGCCGCCGATGTTGGCGGCGCTGCAGCTGACATCGACGCCGATTCGCTCGACGCCAACTCATTCGGCGCCTTCGACGCTTTTCGAGGCGGTGGTGTCGGAGGGGCCCCGTGGCACGGGGTTTGCCCATAGAAAGGCTCTGGCTAAGGTCAGGCACTGCTTTGGTCCCCAGAGGTCTTCCTCTCCCCGCCTGGAGAACATTTCAGAAGGTGATGAAGGCTCTGATGGCAGTTTGGTTCCGGTTCCAGATGAACTTATCTCGGGCCATAGTCAGTTTGATGACCTGCGGCAGTCGCTGCATGATGCAAGTGGACTGGACACCTCTCCAGAGGTGGAGTTTTGTAGGCCGGAGCCTGGCACTCATGCCGATTCTTCATATCGGCGCCTTATGTCTCGGGTCACCGAGTACTTGGGTTGGTCAGCTCCCCCAGGGGAGTTCATTCAGGATGATCTCACGGACATCCTTGATCTCGGTCCCCCCAC
Organism: Ambystoma mexicanum; assembly: GCF_040938575.1. Taxonomy (NCBI): domain Eukaryota; kingdom Metazoa; phylum Chordata; class Amphibia; order Caudata; family Ambystomatidae; genus Ambystoma; species Ambystoma mexicanum. Next base: position 1,349,363,148 of record NC_090922.1, on the reverse strand, counting down.
TGACCCGGTTTTGCCTTTTCATATGGCTCTGCAGAGAAGGGTGGCGGCTGCTTGGACTGCTCCGGAGAGCCTCCCGGCAGTGGGCAAGTCTTTGTCACGAAAATACCGTCCAGCCAGTAGCGACCTCTGCTACTTGTCAGGGCACCCCACCCCGGAGAGTTTGGTGGTGCAGGTGGCTACGGCCCCGGCAAAGCAGGCGTCGTATCCTACCATCCCTCCGGATAGTGACGACAAACGTTTTGACGGCTGGGCAAAGAAAGTGTTTTCTTCGGTGGGTATGGCGCTTCAGGCGGCCAACTCCATATGTGTCTTGTCTCGTTTCATACACACTCTGTGGAACTGCGTTGCATTAGCGGCTGAACATATTCCCGAAGGGGACGAACGGGATGGTTTCCTTGCTATGGTTCAGGATGGCAAGGATGCCATGTGTGAGGCCGTTCAGTCGGGTTTGGACTTGGCGGATTGTGTCAGCCGGTCCATGGTGGCGAGCACCTTAATGCGCAGGTTTGCGTGGTTTCGGAAGTCTGGGTTCGCTCCAGATGTGCAGTCCCGGCTCCTCAACATGCCCTTTGACGGTGAACACCTTTTTGGCAGCAAGGCTGACGAGAGCCTTGAGAGGTTACAGACCTCCAAAGCTGCATCGAAGTCGTTGGGCGCTGCAGTTCGCCAACCTCCGCCTTTTCGTCCTACGTGACAGCAATGGAGGGGAGGTTCCTTTCGCTATTACTGTTAGGCAGAAACCTGTGCAGTTCCCTCTGGGACCACTGCAAAAGATTTAAGACTACAGGTGTTTGGTAGTAAACCCACTTGGTAGCAGTCTGTACCACCCAGATTTACCTGGTAGCTGTGGCTGAGCAGTCAGACTTCCCTCAAGAAGAGTTAGGCAGTATATAGAGCATACATAATAGGTACAGAGGCACAGTAGTACAAGCAAACACTGACCAGAGCTAGGTGTAAAAGTATATACTTATTTATTTTAAAAGACACACTCATAAATTACACTAGCACAGAAAAGGTAAGTAAGTCAAAACACAGTCACTATTACTTATATGTACATCCCTAGTTATTTGTTGGACAAGTCTAAGTTAACACCACTTATTTCCAAACAGAGGTGAGCGCTTAACGTTAGATGGCACTCCAACAAGTTAGTTAAAAAGGGAGGGAAAAGGCAGAAGTAATGAAAGCAGCAAGGTAAAACACTTTTCAGAGATTCACAGTAAGTTTAGAAAGGCAGTAATTGCGTAGCAAGGAAGTTCGGTTGCCAGGCCTACTCTAGGGAAAGCCAGGCGAAAAGATGCCCACTATCACGCAATGTCACAAGTCTTTACAGGTGAGTAGGAAAGGTTTTACCAAGTTTAGAAAAGTTTAGTTAGGGTGTCCCAGGCTTACCCAGGTTCGAGAGCCGAGGGCTAAATCTACCCCGTACAATCGGTGGCAAGGGAAGCTGGGCGGAACACGGTACCTTTAAAATGGAAAGGATCCTCCAGCGGTGGTGGTTGTTCCTGGTAGTGGGTGCAAGTCACGGAGTCGTCCAGAGGGAGAGAAGATCTCGACGTGGAGGAAAGCTGAAGGTCGTTGCACTACCAGGGAAGAAACCAGCCGTGGAGTTTTCTGGTTAAAAGGATGTTACCCCTCTTTCGCGGTTGAGGTAAAAAGTGGTATCCCGGTTGCCGGGGTGCTTGGCACAGGCAAGGCGGCCACGAGATGCTTCAGGGAGGCGAAAAGAAGGCAGAAACTGGTTGTCCCCACCAGTCAAGGGAAGAAGACTCTCCCGGCTGGAGATCTCCTCTGTCGTTGGGAAAAATGGTGAGACGGTTCCGCAGGGCTCCACCGGTGGTGTCGTCTTGGCAGGTCGGCTCGGCTTCTCCCTCTTCGGCTTCCTAGGTCCTGTGGCGACTTCTGAAGAACCAGTCCCAAAAACCCTGCTTTTATGCAGCAAACCCCCATTCATACAGCCTAGCTGTCACTCAAACATGCTGTGGTGAGTGGGGCGGCTCACCACTTGGGCCAATCACAGCACAGTGCGACATGAGTTGGCAAGGCAACTCAGTCCAGGGTGCCTAAACCCCTTCCCACACCCCCTGTGGTACCCAGACAGAATGGCACCACTTTGGAGGGCTTCTGTGCAGAAGCCCGCCAAAAGTGGAATAAAGGCTCGACTCGGGTTCAGGGTTACTGAAGTGAACCTAGTCGCCATTTTGGCGGCGAGTTCTGGCAAAAAATCCCAACCGGTGAATTTATATTAAATAAATAAACCGGCGGTATCTTTAACATTGCACCAAAAAGTGGTGCATTAAAATCAATGGGAAATCCCATTGGGAAATATTCCGGTGGAACATTTCCGTGGTATCCACTGCCACCAGCCAGAAACTCGGCGAGGGGGGACGGGACACTACCCCCTCGACAACAGACCCAGGGGCAATCTAATTGCCCCTACCAGTACTTCCACAGTATGATGGTTTGTACTGGTTAAGTTCCTAAGTTAAGACTAGTAAAGTTAATGGTGACTTTACAGACCCAGGGAGACAGTAGTCAGTCCCAGGGTGTGGAGTCTATGTTTGGGGGTCACTATGACACCCCTATGTTACTGCACTGAGGGTGCTGTGTAACACACATTCAAAAACCAATGATAGCCTATGGGGAAAAAATACCCCATAGCCCATAAGCACATAGCAAGTCACAGTAACACTCTCAAGTCATGTCCAAGAGTGAGGGTAAAAGAGTCTCACTCTTGGCAGGAGAAAAAAATAAACCCCAAAAATCCAGCAAAGCTGCTGGGGGACTCACTAGGTTAGGAAATTCAGCCTAAACAGAGAATTCTCCTTAACACTCGCCCCCCCCCCCAGACTAAGGGACAGGAGGATTTAATCCACTCCTGGATGAACCTCATACCTCTAGTCGATGACATACATCCTAGAGAGTCCATCAGCATTTTGATGGGGGCGCCCTGACCTGGGTTCTATGGTTACATCAAAGGTTTTCCTTTGTAAGCTATATGACCTACAAACCCTTTGAGGAACATCAGTCTTTTTAATAGGGGATCTGGTTGACCAGTCCCTCAGAAGTTGGTACAACTTCTGAACCTGCTTTAGGCTTTTTCAAGGGGTCCTTATAAAGGATACCCTTAGATCTAGAGGGCCCTCCAAAGTTCCTCACCACCTCTCTGTGGGGAGCAGGTTGGGTGTTAGGCCTCTTGGGTGGAGGGGTTGGAGATAAGCAAGGTACATGCTTCTCCTTCCTCTTAGATCTAACCTTACCTACTTTAGGAGATTCCCTCCTAGCATCAGGATTTTTGTTGGGGTCTTCTATAGAAGGTCCAACAGTCTGAAGGTTTTTGGCCTTAGGCTTTTCGTTTCTGGTTTTCCACCAGCACTGAGAATTACCAGTTCTCTCAGGTCCGGATAGGGGCCTAGTTGGTCTATCCACCTCTTCCTCAGAAGCAGGGGGAGTCAGAGACTCTGAAACTAGGGGAACAATGATGGAGCTTGGTTGGGGCTCCCATGTTCCTAGCATACTATACTGAAAGGTGCCTGGGTTAGAGGTCAACTTACTAACACCAGGGCTTGTAGTGGGGTTCTCAGTAGAGGGTCCCACAGGCTTAGAAGGGTCATTTAAGGTAGCCTCTCTAGCCAATTTGGTTAAGTTCTGCTTCTCCATGCTGGGAGGCCAGGGGGTATGTGACACTACTCCTAGAGTTCTTAGGTCATTCCCCAACAGGACTTTCCCAGGTACCTCAGTCTGAACACTGATAGGGATCCTCACTGTCATGTTGTTACACTGAGTGAGGGCTGGTAGAATAGGAACCATTTGGACAGGGCCTCCAGACATCTTAGTGGGACCTTTGGGTGCTTTGGCCACATCCTCAGGTTGAAAGAAGCTTTCATCCACTACTGTTCTGCTGGCCCCAGTGTCTCTCATGGCAGGAGTATCCTGGCCATTGACAAGAACACTGTCCACATAGTACACTTTAGAGTTTGCTGGTAGGGAGTTATACACTACCCTATTCTGGGAGATAACCAGATCCATGCACTCTATAGATACAGTTGCTTGAAGTCCCAAGGGATTTTCAGCAAAGAGTTCAAAGTGAGCACTAGACATCTGTACCTCCCGCTCAGGAGTGAAGGCTAAGGAGACTGTGCTGACCCCTGCAGGTTTACCCTTGCATCTGGGATCTCCTTTGATATGGTCAGTAGCCTGACAGATGTAGCATTGTCCAAATGCTCTCTGAAAGGGTGGCTTGTTCTGACCTCCTTCTGGTTTGTGGCCAGAAGGTACATTAGCCTGATGGGGTCTACCTTGGGGCTTACCCTGGTTATTTTGTTGTTTGGGGCCCTCTTTGGGATAGGAAGTTTCAGAATTCTCTTTGGAGTCCTTCTTAGGCTGTCTCCCCTCATCCTTCTTCTGAGTTACCCCAGAATCCTTGTGAGTAGCCCTGTTGGCAACCCACAAGTCAGCAGCCTTAGCTAGCTTTCTAGGATCTAATTCCTGTGAATCAGCCAAGTGCTGTCTGAGCTCAGGAGAGCAGGCATCATAAATTGACTCCATCATTACAATATTTCTCATTCCTTCATAAGTGTTCACCTTGTAACCCTTAATCCATCCCTCTAAGTTTTTCAACCCTTCACACACCCAGGTAGCCCAAGGGGTACCATCATGCTTTTTGAGGCTTCTAAACCTCCTAAAATACTGGGAAGGGGTCTTCCCAAACCTAGCTATCAAAGCTAGTTTCACACATTCATACTCTTTCCTATCCTCCTCCCCCAACTCCATTACTGTATCAGTTGCAACAGGGGGAAGCCTAGAGAACAACCAGGTGAGTAACTCATTACCTGTGATGTTCTGGAGCCCATGATTATACTCAAACATAGACAACCAATTGTCATGATCTCTGCTTCCAAAAGGTCAGGGTTTTCCCAACTCCCTTGCAAGCAGATCCATAACCCAGGTTCCGAGTGCCAACCAGTCCCAATTGGGACCTTTTGGACCCAGTCCTGGCGCCAGTGGCACCAGGCTCATAAATATGCCCAGTCCCAGCGCTGGAAGCGCCGGGCTCATAATGCTTAGGTGGACTTACCTTCAGCAGACCATGCTGCTTACTTGCCTGCCAGTTGAGCCTCTGATCCTCTTCTGTTTGGAACTACTTTTCCTGTTGGGTGGGGCTGGAGCCACTCCCTAGATTCAGAACACTGGAACTCTTCTGGAAGGCAGGAACTCTTTTCTTACCAGGAACTCTTTTCTTACTTAGGCGTGGCTGTGGAAGGAGACACCTAAGCACTACAGGAGGCTATTTAAACCACACCCGGTGGATGAATCTTGCTTTGCGTTATTCTGCAACCTCTGCAGCAGAACGCTCATCGTGTCTTCTGCATCCGGTCCTGGGCCTAAGGAAAAAGGCTTACCATCCTCAATCCAGTCTTCAGCAACACCTATAAAGACAAGAAAGAACAGGTTAGCATTCCGGCATCTGAAAGGCAAAGGATTACCATCCTGAATCCAGTCTTCAGCAACACCTTTAAAGACAAGAAAGAACAGGTTAGCATTCCGGCATCTGAAAGGCAAAGGCTTACCTACTCTTCGTGCGCTCCGGAGGTCTTCACACTGCATTCCGGCATCTGAAAGACAAAAGTTTACCAACTCTTTGCCTGCTCCGGAGGCCTTCGGCGCTGCATCCCGCATCTGAAAGACAAAACAAGGTGCGTTTAAAGACATTGGGGAACTTTAATACTCACGTGCCATTACTCCTTTCCACATCTAATCCAGTGGGTATTCCGGCACCCTGCAGCCGCTCCGAACTCGTACCTGCAAAATAAAAAGACAGTTAGAGCGCATAGTGAAGCAGGCAACAAGCGCTTACTTACGTGCTTCCAGGCGCTTCTATTCATCACACGGGCTCCATCTTCAACTCACTTCAGCCCGTCATCCGCCATCGCCGGAACCCTGCAAAACAAGAGACATCATTACTAAAGACTTTAAAGACATTTGAATGACTCGAAACTTACCGTTCGTGCAGTAAACGACGGACAGCAGTCCCCTGAAGTCAAGAGGCCTGCGCTACCTAGCCAGTGAAGAAACTGGTTACAGCACCCTGCCCCGAGGCAGATGGAGAGCTCGGCATTCACTTACCTAAGGTGAGAGCGTTAACCTTTGGGGGTCTACAGGAGAGGAGAAGAGGAAAGAGATAGGGACACCCCAATAACCCCAGTTCATTAACCCCATATTTTCTATCTGCAGACATCTCACTCTACACGTCAGGCATACAGTGCACAGAGGTCCAGCCCAAAGAGCCAACCAGGTGCTACACATCACCTTTGAAGATACGGTAGTCGCCCAGTCAAGACCGGCGCCTCTGCGAGAATCAGGTGAGCGTTACACCAATCCAACACATTCAGCTTAGGCTCATACATACAAATCAATTCTTTAGGCATCCGGGGTCTTTTAGGACTGGAACTTCTAGAGGAGCCAGAGAGAGAAGCATTCTCAACAGACAATTTCTTCATTTCTAGCTCATACTTGAGCTCCATTTCTCTTAGCCTTAGTTCTTTGTCAGTTTGAGTATTAAGTTTCTTGTACTCTAATTCCAGTTTCATTTTCTCTAGTTCATAGTATTGAGGACTAAATGTGGGACCCGGCAAAGGTCCAGTAGGTACAGCTGGTAAGGCAGAGAGAGGACTAGAGGGAACATCTACAGCAGTTTCATCCTCCTCTTCTGGTTCTGACCCAAGATCATCAATACTTTGTTCAATATCAATATCATTGCTGTTCTCTACATTTGCTGGAGTGGTAGGTTCCTCTGAACCATCATCCAGACTTTGGCTTTCTAACAACCTTTCTAATTAGCTCTATTTTCTTGCCTTTAGTCATGAGATTCTTATGCTTACAGAGAACTCTTAAACAATCAGCAGTTTTTGTAGCAAGGGACTCTTGACTATAACTTTCCATAGCAGACATGTTATAAAATGACTTTTTCTTTTTGTGCTTAAGCTTTGTAGTTAGTTGCACTAAGGTATCTCAAAAGTACTCTAAAGTGTATACTCAATACAAATCCCACCACTGTACACCAGTGTTAGGCAGAAACCTGTGCAGTTCCCTCTGGGACCACTGCAAAAGATTTAAGACTACAGGTGTTTGGCAGTAAACCCACTTGGTAGCAGTCTGTACCACCCAGATATACCTGGTAACTGTGGCTGAGCAGTCAGACTTCCCTCAAGAAGAGTTAGGCAGTATATAGAGCATACATAATAGGTACAGAGGCACAGTAGTACAAGCAAACACTGACCAGAGCAAGGTGTAAAAGTATATACTTATTTATTTTAAAAGACACACTCATAAATTACACTAGCACAGAAAAGGTAAGTAAGTCAAAACACAGTCACTATTACTTATATGTACATCCCTAGTTATTTGTTGGACAAGTGTAACGATCACCTGATTCCCGCAGAGGTGCCGGTCTTGACTGGGTGAATGCCGTATCTTCAAAGGTGATGTGTAACACACGGTTGGCTCTTTGGGCTGAACCTCTGTGCACTGTATGTGTGACTCGAAGAGTAAGATGTCTGCAGATAGAAAATATGGGATTAATGAACTGGGGTTATTGGGTGCCTCTCTCCTCTTCCCTTTCTCTTCTCCTGTAGAACCCCAAAGGTTAACGCCCTCACCTTAGGTAAGTGAACGCCGAGCTCTCCATCTGCCTCGGGGCAGGGTGCGTAACCAGTTTCTTCACTGGATAAGGGTGCAGGCCTCTTGACCTCAGAGGACTGCTGTCCGTCGTTAACTGCACGAACGGTAAGTTCTGGGCACTTCAAATGTCTTAAAAGTCTTTTGTAATGATATCTCTTGTTTTGCAGGGTTCCGGCGATGGCGGATGGCGGGCTGATGAGAGTTGAGGATCGAACCCGTGTGAGGAATAGAAGCGCCTGGAAGCACGTAAGTAAGCGCTTGTAGCCTGCTTCACGATGCGCACTAACTGTCCCTTTTATCTTGCAGGTACAAGTTCGGAGCTTTAGAGAAGCTGAAGGGTGCTGGAATACCCACTGGATTCGGCGTGGGAAGGAGTAATGGCACGTGAGTAATAAAGTTGCCCAATGTCTTTAAACGCACCTTCTTTTGTCTTTCAGATGCGGGATGCAGCGCCGAAGGCCTCCGGAGCGTGCGAAGAGCTGGTAAGCTTTTGTCTTTCAGATGCCGGAATGCAGTGCGAAGACCTCCGGAGCATGCGAAGAGTAGGTAAGCCTTTGTCTTTCAGATGCCGGAATGCAGCGCGAGGCGTTGGTGACAGCCGATGGACCAGGTAAGAGATGCGCTGCCACTGAAGACCGTAGTGCTAACCTGTTCTTTCTTTGTCTTTACAGGTGCTGCTGAAGACTGGATTCCAGGATGGTAAGCCTTTGTTCCCTTAGGCCCAGGATCAGAAGCAGAAGACACGATGAGCGTTCTGCTGCAGAGAATGCAGAATAACGCAAAGCAAGATTCATCCATCGGGTGTGGTTTAAATAGCCTCCTGTAGTGCTTAGGTGTCTCCTTCCACAGCCGCGCCTAGGTAAGAAAAGAGTTCCTGCTTTCCAGAAGAGTTCCAGTGTTCTGAACCTAGGGAGTGGCTCCTGCCCCACCCAACAGGAAAAGTAGTCCCAAACAGAAGAGGATCAGGGGTTCCACTGGCAGGTAAGCAAGCAGCATGGTCTGCTGCAGGTAAGTCCACCCAAGCATTATGAGCCCGGCGCTTCCAGCGCTGGGACTGGGCATCTTTATGAGCCTGGTGCCACTGGCGCCAGGACAGGGTCCAAAAGGTCCCAATTGGGACTGGCTGGCACTCGGAACCGGGGTTATGGGTCTGCTTCCAAGGGAGTCGGGCAAGTCCTGATCTTTTGGAAGCAGAGATCATGACAGCACCCCCCCTCAAGGCCCCTCCCAAACCGGGCTTCTCCGGGGGTTTGGGCTTGTTAGGAAATGTTCGATGAAATCTTTTGATTAGACGAGGCGCGTGGACATATTCTGCAGGTTCCCAGGATCTTTCTTGGGGACCGTAGCCTTTCCAGTCAATCAGGTAAAATAGTTTAGATTTGGAGATCTTGGAATCCAGGATGCTTTTGACTTCACACTCGAGTTCTCCATCAACTAGAATAGGTTTTGGAGATGTAGTTAGTCGGGTTTGAGGTTGCACGGGTTTTAATAGAGAGACGTGGAAGACCGGATGTATCTTCATGTGAGGGGGCAAGTCCAACTTGACCGCTACTGGATTTACTATGGTAGTGATGGAATAGGAACCAAGGTATCTTGGGTTGAATGTGCGTGGTCCTTTTAGAGGTAGATATTTGGTGGATAACCAGACTTGATCTCCTACTTGATATTGGGGGGCTTCCTTCCGATGTTGGTCTGCTCCTTTCTTGTATTGTTCTTTAGCCCTTTGAAGGTGAGAAACGGCTTCCTTAAAGGCTTGGGTGATTGTAGAATGCAGGTGGTCTACTGCTGGTGTTCCAAGATCTTGGAGTGGATCCAACTCCGAGGTTCGAGGGTGACTACCGTATAAAAGAAAAAACGGGGTCTTCCCAGTTCCCTAGTGGACAGAGTTATTGTAGGCATATTCGGCTATCCAAAGGATATCTTTCCAAGTTTTTTCAGTTTGTTGTAGCATGCAGCGCAAATACTGTTCCAGAGTTTGATTGGTCCTCTCGGTTTGTCCGTCGGTTTGAGGGTGGTGGCTGGTCGAAAGTCTCACATCAATTTGAGCCGACCGACAGCAACTTCGCCAAAAATGAGAAATAAATTGACTACCTCGATCCGAAATTAGAACTGAAGGAAAACCGTGCAGTCGGACAATGTTTTCGAGAAATTCTCGGGCCAGAGTTGCTGCTGTTGGTAAGCCTTTGAGTGGAATGAAATGCGCCATCTTGGAGAATAGGTCCACGATTACTAGGATCGTATTGTATCCGGAGCATGGAGGTAGATCGGTGATGAAGTCCATAGAAAGCGTATGCCAAGGGCGAGGCGGGATGTCAATAGGGCGTAAGAGGCCGGCTGGTTTTTCCTTTTGACTCTTGTTTTGGGCGCATACTCCACAGGACATTATAAAGTCTCTGATATCTTTTTTCCAAGACGGCCACCAGAAGTAGCGCTTAATCTTTTCCGAGGTCTTGGTCATACCGGGATGTCCTTCCATTAAAGAATCGTGATAACAAGAGATTACCTTTTTCTCTAAATCTGTGCTGGGCAGGCATAACCGTTCTTGGAAATATAATAGGTTGTCCTTCACCGTAAAGTCCTTTCCCTGCAGATGCCAATTCTGTATGTCTGCTGGAGTTACCAGTAGCCTGGCTTTATCCTTAACTTCCTCTATGGATTGTGTGGCGATTACACCTAGAATTCTTTGTTCGGGAATGATAGGTACAGGTTTAGGATTGATCAAATGTTCTTCCACTCCCATCCGAGAAAGGGCATCAGCTTTACCGTTTTTTGTACCAGGTCGATAGGTAATTATGAAGTCAAACTCGGCAAAGAATAGTGCCCAACGGAGTTGCCTAGAGGTTTGAGCTTTTGCGGTTTTCAAATATTGCAGGTTTTGGTGATCTGTAATCACAGTAACGGTGTGTCGGGCCCCCAGAAGATAATGCCGCCAAGCCTTAAAGGCGGACTTGATAGCTAGAAGTTCCTTATCAGTAATAGTGTAATTGATTTCAGGAGGCGAGAATTTGCGGGACCAAAATGCCACGGGATGCAACTGATTGGTTACTGGGTCCTTTTGTGATAGAACTGCCCCCATGGCAAGGCTCGAAGCATCAGTTTCAACGATGTAGGGGAGTTCTGGGCGAGGATGTTTTAAGATCTAGTCTTCAAATTCTGGAAAGCTTGTTCCGCCTCGGTACACCATTCAAAACGTTTGTTTTTCTTTAACAAGGCAGTGATGGGCTGGACTATTCGAGAGAATTCGGGGATAAACCTGCGGTAAAAGTTAGCGAAGCCTAACATGCTTTGAACACCTTTTACGGAGGATGGCGATGGCCATTTGAGAATTGCATCGACCTTCTTTGAATCCATACGCACTCCGCTAGGTGATAATATGAATCCCAAGAATTCAACTTCAGTCACGTTGAAAACACATTTTTCCAACTTAGCGAAAAGTTTGTGTTGACGCAATCTCTCGAGGACCATTTTCACATGTTTCCGATGTTCAGTTTCCGATGAAGAATAAACGAGGATATCGTCAATGTAAACAACAACACACACATCTATGAGCTCTCTGAGGACATCGCTCATAAAATATTGAAAGGCGGCCGGGGCATTGCAAAGTCCGAAGGGCATGACCTGATATTCAAATAGCCCATACTTGGTGCGGAAGGCCGTCTTCCATTCATCGCCCTCTTTTACTCGTACCAAGTGGTAGGCTCCTCTAAGATCCAGCTTTGTATATATGCATGCTTTTCTGACTTGGTCCAGGAGTTCAGGGATCAAAGGTAACGGATATCTATTCTTAACAGTGATCTGGTTCAGGGCGCGATAATCTATACAAGTTCTAAGGTCCCCTTCTTTTTTTGGAACGAAGAACAAAGCTGAGGAAGCAGGGGACTTGGAAGGACGAATAAACCCATTCGCTAGGTATTGATCCAGGTATTGTCGGAGGTGAAGATTCTCAGGCTCGGTGAGGGCATACATTCTACTACAAGGAGGAGTAGATCCAGGTATCAGGTCTATCTGGCAGTCATAAGACCTATGAGGAGGTAGAGAGTTAGCCTGATCCTTCCGGAAAACATCTTGGAATTCTAGGTATGCAGGAGGTAACTGGGGAGCCTCCGAGGAAATTGCTGCCAGTGCAACACCAGGTCGAGGGTGACAAGTAGAGACACATTCTGGAAACTGAACCGTTCTTGCTCGCCAATCGATCTGAGGATTGTGCTTCTCTAACCAAGGAATTCCTAGAATAATCTGGAACTGAGGGGCCTTGATCACATCGAACACAATCTTCTCATGGTGTCCATCTTGACTTACTAGCGTCACTTCTTGGGTGGTATGAGTTACTGGTCCGGAGGCTATCTCCGTACCATCCACCGTAGTAATGACGTCCTTTACAGCCTTTGGACAAAGAGTCAGATTCATCCTCAAAACCATTTCATGATCCACATAATTGCCGATGGCACCGCTGTCGACGTAACCTTCAATCGCATGTAATCGATCCGGATGTTCAGGGCTAATGAGGACCATAGGTATCACGAAATGCAAGGTCACGGAACTGGTTTTAACACTTGGCAAGAGGACCTCTATTCTTGTCGGGCGAGGTTGTTTCCCTGCTCAGAGTTTGTGACCCTGGTAACTGCAGCTCCTACTGCCTTCTTGGCTGGTTTCACCAGACAGTCTCGAAGAAAGTGCCCCGAATTTCCGCAATAGAGGCATAATTGCAGCTGTTTTCTCCTTTCCCGCTCCTTTTCTGTTAGTGGTCCTTTCAGGCCCCCTATTTGCATGGGTTCCCCGGAGTCTACTCCTTTGGTAGGAGTTGGTGGTTTGGAAAATACTCGAGTATCAAACTTGGAACGATCGGCCTTCCTGTTCTGCAGTCTGTGGTCAATTTGAACGACTAAGTCAATATAGTCCGAACAGTCTTGCGGGGGATTCACTACTTGGGCTAACACATCTTTGAGCTCTCCACGTAGACCTCTATAAAACAGCGTAATCCTTTTGTCCTCAGGCCATCGAGTTTCCACTTTCAGTCTGTTGAAAGACGCAATATAAGCCAAAAGGTCTTGATTACCCTGTCGCAATGAAAGGAGCTCATTGTCCAAGGCCTGCCCCTGTGAATGTCTTGCAAACAGTTTTTCCATACTGAGCTGAAAAGCTTGAAAATCATGGAGAACCGGATCATCTTGATTAACTAGAGGGATCGACCAGTCTGCCGCATTGCCACTAAGGTACGAAAGCACAAAAGCAACCTTAGCTTGATCAGTTGGAAAGGCTGCTGGCCGGCATAAGAAGTGCAACCGGCACTGATTAATAAATACTGCAAACCTCTTTGGCTCACCAGAAAATGGTTCGGGCGGAGCCAGAGGTACATTCCCAGGTAGGTGGATCTGCACTGGGTTCGTAGAGGATGTTGAAGGAAGATTTGCCCCTGATGCGGGTAACAGAGTTTGTCCGGCTTGTGACTGTAGCAATCGTCTAGCGAGATCGTCTGTTCGCTCCTTGGAAATAATCAGTTCCCTTCTTAGAGCATTCGTTTCCTGACGGGCTGCATGCACTTCTGCTCTTAGTTCCCCAAGTAACTGGGCTAGCTGGTCGGTGTCCGAGGTTTCCATAGCGCCTGGGTGGGAGTTTTGCGGTAGGCTTTGCGTTCTGTAACGCTCACCTGATTCCCGCAGAGGCGCCGGTCTTGACTGGGTGAATGCCGTATCTTCAAAGGTGATGTGTACCACACGGTTGGCTCCTTGGGCTGGACCTCTGTGCACTGTATGTCTGACTCGAAGAGTAAGATGTCTGCAGATAGAAAATATGGGATTAATGAACTGGGGTTATTGGGTGGCTCTCTCCTCTTCCCTTTCTCTTCTCCTGTAGAACCCCAAAGGTTAACGCCCTCACCTTAGGTAAGTGAAGGCCGAGCTCTCCATCTGCCTCGGGGCAGGGTGCCGTAACCAGTTTCTTCACTGGATAAGGGTGCCGGCCTCTTGACCTCAGAGGACTGCTGTCCGTTGTTAACTGCATGAACGGTAAGTTCTGGGCACTTCAAATGTCTTAAAAGTCTTTTGTAATGATATCTCTTGTTTTGCAGGGTTCCGGCGATGGCGGATGGCGGGCTGATGAGAGTTGAGGATCGAACCCGCGTGAGGAATAGAAGCGCCTGGAAGCACGTAAGTAAGCGCTTGTAGCCTGCTTCACGATGCGCACTAACTGTCCCTTTTAGGTACAAGTTCGGAGCTTTAGAGAAGCTGAAGGGTGCTGGAATACCCACTGGATTCGGCGTGGGAAGGAGTAATGGCACGTGAGTAATAAAGTTGCCCAATGTCTTTAAACGCACCTTCTTTTGTCTTTCTGATGCGGGATGCAGCGCCGAAGGCTTCCGCAGTGTGCGAAGAGCTGGTAAACTTTTGTCTTTCAGATGCCGGAATGCAGTGCGAAGACCTCCGGAGAATGCGAAGAGTAGGTAAGCCTTTGTCTTTCAGATGCCGGAATGCAGCGCGAGGCGTTGGTGACAGCCGATGGACCAGGTAAGAGATGCGCTGCCACTGAAGACCGTAGTGCTAACCTGTTCTTTCTTTGTCTTTACAGGTGCTGCTGAAGACTGGATTCCAGGATGGTAAGCCTTTGTTCCCTTAGGCCCAGGATCAGAAGTAGAAGACACAATGAGCGTTCTGCTGCAGAGAATGCAGAATAACGCAAAGCAAGATTCATCCATCGGGTGTGGTTTAAATAGCCTCCTCTAGTGCTTAGGTGTCTCCTTCCACAGCCACGCCTAGGTAAGAAAAGAGTTCCTGCTTTCCAGAAGAGTTCCAGTGTTCTGAACCTAGGGAGTGGCTCCTGCCCCACCCAACAGGAAAAGTAGTCCCAAACAGAAGAGGATCAGGGGTTCAACTGGCAGGTAAGTAAGCAGCATGATCTGCTGCAGGTAAGTCCACCCAAGCATTATGAGCCCGGCGCTTCCAGCGCTGGGACTGGGCATCTTTATGAGCCTGGTGCCACTGGCGCCAGGACAGGGTCCCAAAGGTCCCAATTGGGACTGGCTGGCACTCGAACCGGGGTTATGGGTCTGCTTCCAAGGGAGTCGGGCAAGTCCTGATCTTTTGGAAGCAGAGATCATGACAACAAGTCTAAATTAACACCACTTATTTCTAAACGGAGGTGAGCGCCTAACGTTAGATGGCACTCCAACAAGTTAGTTAAAAAGGGAGGGAAAAGGCAGAAGTAATGAAAGCAGCAAGGTAAAACACTTTTCAGAGATTCACAGTAAATTTAGAAAGGCAGTTTATTGCGGAGCAAGGAAGTTCGGTTGCCAGGCCCACTCTAGGGAAAGCCAGGCGAAAAGATGCCCAAGATCACACAATGTCACAAGTCTTTACAGGTGAGTAGGAAAGGTTTTACCAAGTTTAGAAAAGTTTAGTTAGGGTGTCCCAGGCTTACCCAGGTTCGAGAGCCGAGGGCTAAATGTACCCCGTACAATCGGTGGCAAGGGAAGCCGGGCGGAACACGGTACCTTTAAAATGGAAAGGATCCTCCAGCGGTGGCGGTTGTTCCTGGTAGTGGGTGCAAGTCGCGGCATCGTCCAGAGGGAGAGAAGATCTCGACGTGGAGGAAAGCTGAAGGTCGTTGCACTACCAGGGAAGAAACCAGCCGTGGAGTTTTCCGGTTAAAAGGATGTTACCCCTCTTTCGCGGTTGAGGTAAAAAGTGGTATCCCGGTTGCCGGGGTGCTTGGCACAGGCAAGGCGGCCACGAGATGCTTCAGGGAGGCGAAAAGAAGGCAGAAACTGGTTGTCCCCACCAGTCAAGGGAAGAAGACTCTCCCGGCTGGAGATCTCCTCTGTCGTTGGGAAAAGTGGTGAGACGGTTCCGCAGGGCTCCACCGGTGGTGTCGTCTTGGCAGGTCGGCTCGGCTTCTCCCTGTTCGGCTTCTTAGGTCCTGTGGCGACTTCTGAAGAACCAGTCCCAAAAACCCTGCTTTTATGCAGCAAACCCCCATTCATACAGCCTAGCTGTCACTCAAACATGCTAAGTGGTGAGCGGGGCGGCTCACCACTTGGGCCAATCACACCCGAGTGCGACATGAGTTGGCAAGGCAACTCAGTCCAGGGTGCCTAAACCCCCTCCCACACCCCCTGTGGTACCCAGACAGAATGGCACCACTTTGGAGGGCTTCTGTGCAGAAGCCCGCCAAAAGTGGAACAAAGGCTCGACTCAGGTTCAGGGTTACTGAAGTGAACCTAGACGCCATTTTGGCAGCGAGTTCTGGCAAAAAATCCCAACCAGTGAATTTATATTAAATAAATAAACCAGCGGTATCTTTAACATTGCACCAAAAAGTGGTGCATTAAAATCAATGGGAAATCCCATTGGGAAATATTCCGGTGGAACATTTCCGTGGTATCCACTGCCTCCAGCCAGAAACTCGGCGAGGGGGGACGGGACAGTACCCCCTCGACAACAGTCCCAGGGGCAATCTAATTGCCCCTACCAGTACTTCCACAGTATGATGGTTTGTACTGGTTAAGTTCCTAAGTTAAGACTAGTAAAGTCAATGGTGACTTTACAGACCCAGGGAGACAGTAGTCAGTCCCAGAGTGTGGAGTCTATGTTTGGGGGTCACTATGACACCCCTATGTTACTGCACTGAGGGTGCTGTGTAACACACATTCAAAAACCAATGATAGCCTATGGGGAAAAAATACCCCATAGCCCATAAGCACATAGCAAGTCACAGTAACACTCTCAAGTCATGTCCAAGAGTGAGGGTAAAAGAGTCTCACTCTTGGCAGGAGAAAAAAATAAACCCCAAAAATCCAGCAAAGCTGCTGGGGGACTCACTAGGTTGGGAAATTCAGCCTAAACAGAGAATTCTCCCGAACAATTACTCGTCCTTCAGTAAAGGAGGGGAGCTAGCAGTCAAAGAGGCCATCGTAAGAGTGCCAGAGGTGGAAACAAAGGTACTCGAGGTGCCAAGGCCGCTTGGGCAGTTGCCTCTTTGCCCTCAGGCAACGCCGCAGCCGCTACCACTCAATCATGAGGCCAGGTCCCATGGTTTGCCGGTTGGGGGAAGGCTGGCGCAGCATCTTGTAGAGTGGCAAGCCATTACTTCGGATGTGTGGGTTCTGGAGATCATAACCCACGGCTACTGTCTTCCTTTTCGGCAGAGGCCTCACGACAATCCACCAGAGAACCTCTCTTTGAAGTGTCCGGATCCGCTCCTTGCGCAGGAAATTCAAGCCCTGCTGGAGAAAGGCGCCATAGAACTGGTGCCTGTAGCGGAGAGGAACAAGGAATGGTATTCCCCTTATTTTTTTATTTCGAAGAAAGACGGGAGATTGAGACCCATCATGGACTTGTGCGGTTTGAACAAACTCCTCAGGAAGGACAATTTCAAGATGGTGACTCTTTCTCAAGTCCTCCAGGCCCTTCAACTTCAGTACTGGTTGGTGTCTCTCGACCTCAAGGATGCTTACTTCTTGTGCCGATCCATCATAAGCACAAGAAGTACCTGAGGTTTGCGGTTGGCGACTCGCACTTTCAGTTTCGGGTCCTGCCGTTTGGATTGACCTCCGCTCCGAGGGTTTTCACCAAGCTCATGGTGGTGGTGGCAGCGCATCTCAGGAAAGGGGGGATTCACGTCTACCCCTACTGGACGATTGGTTGATCAGGGGGGAGCTCTCCCGAGCAAGTCCTGGATCATCTGTCCATCACCTGCCACTCCCTTCACAAGCTGGGCTTCTCCCTCAATTTAAAGAAGTCCCATTTGACCCCAACACAGCGGCTCCAGTACATCGGAGCAGTGCTCGACACGTCCCTGGGGCAGTGTTTTCCTCCTCAGGTGAGGGCTCTTCACATTCAGCAGATGGTGAACAATTTTCAATTTGCCCAGGATCTCCCAGTGTTCGAGTTCTTGAGACTGCTCGGCCTCATGGCATCCTGCATTCTTCTGGTGCCAGAGGCTCGTCTGCGGATGAGATCTTTGCAGTGGGCACTCAAGCTCCAGTAGTCTCAGTCCTCTGGCAGGCTGTCGGACCCTGTTCAGGTGCTGTCCTCGGTAGCCCGGGACCTTCTGTGGTGGGCCGTCGAGGGCAATCTGATGAAGGGGGCCCCATTTTGGCTGCCCTGGCCAGAGGTGACGATCGTGACAGACGCATCCCTCACGGGATGGGGAGCTCATGCCAACGAGTTGACAGTCAGCGGTCGTTGGTCTCCGTCGGAGTCCAGACTTCATATCAATCTGTTGGAGCTGAGGGCCGTCAGGCTAGCCCTGAAGTCTTTTCTGCCGACTGTGCGCAGAAAGAGTGTCCTGATTCTAACGGACAACACGGTGGCCATGCACTACCTCAAGAAAAAGGGGGGACAGGGTCACTTCCGCTCTGCAGGGAGGCGATGCAGCTCGAGTTCTGGGCCATCCAGCAGGAAGTTTCGATCTCGGCGGTTCATCTGGCCGGAGACGACAACGAGACGGCGGACGCTCTGAGCAGGCAGAGCACGATCTCTCACGAGTGGGAGCTGGCTTAGGAGATTCTCCTGGAGATCTTCGCCCTTTGGGGGACCCCTCAAGTGGATCTCTTCGCCTCCAGTGTCAACCGGAAGTGCGAAAGGTTTTGCTCGTGGGAATTTCCTCCAAAAGGAGCCTTAGGAGACGCCTTCGTGGTGGAGTGGTCATTCCCACTGCTGTACGCGTTTCCTCCAGTCCCTGTCATCCCGCAAGTGCTGCGGAGGTTACGGAGGTTCGGTTCCCGGATGATCCTCATTGCTCCGGCGTGGGCCCGGAGGTTGTGGTACCCGAACCTTCTAGACTTGTCCATCTGCCCTCCAAGTCGTCTTCCCTACCGAGACGATCTGCTCTCACGGGAGGGGGGTCAGGTTCTCCATCCAGAGGTCAGATCCCTCAATCTTCACGCTTGGCTTCTGAAAGGTTGAGGTATAAGGATTGGGACCTCCCTGAAGACGTGATGGAGGTGTTGCTCTCGGCCAGGCGGCCGGCAACAAAGTCTCTGTACCGTTGCCGTTGGAGAAAGTTCTGCGACTGGTGCAGAGTTCAGAATGTGGATCCTTTTGAATGTGACATTCCCATGGTTCTGTCTTTTTTGCTTTTTTTGGCCCACAGGGGCTTGCAAGTGGGGACCATTAAAGGTTACCTGGCGGCGCTGTCCATATTTAAGCGCTCGTCTGAAGAGTGTTCCTATTTTAAGATTCCTTTAATTTCGCAGTTTTTGAAAGGGCTCACTAATGTGTTCCCTCCGTCACCTTTTCTGGTGCCAGGTTGGGATTTGAACCTTGTTCTTAAGTTTCTTATGGGTGCTCCGTTTGAGCCTTTACATTCTTGCCCTTTGAGACTTAACTCTGAAAACTGTGTTGAGTGAGTGAGTTACAGGCACTTTCAGTTAAGCCACCCTTCACTGTGTTTCATAAGGAAAGGGTTGTCCTTAGAGTTCGTCCTTCTTTTCTTCCGAAGGTGGTTTCGGAATTTCATTTGAGCCAGAAGGTTGTTCTTCCGGCGTTCTATCCTCCTCCACATCCTGGTAAGGAAGAGGAGAGGCTCCATAGGCTTGATCCTAGGAAAGCGTTGAGCTTTTATATTTCGCGCATGTCCCGGGTCAGAGTGAACGATCAACTTTTCATTGGTTACGCTGGAAAGCGTTTGGGACAAGCTGTGACGAAACAGACTTTGTCTCGTTGGATTATTTTAGCTATCTCTGAGTGTTACCGCTTGGCGGGTAAGGATCCTCCGGCTGGCTTGCGGGCCCATTCTACCAGGGGAGTGGCTGCATCTACTGCCCTGCAGAGGGGAGTTCCTATCCGACACATCTGTGATGCAGCTCCTGGGCTTCAGTACATACTTTTGTACGTCACTACTCCCTCGATTCCATCAGAGGGCAAGATTTGGCCTTTGGCAAGACAGTTCTCTATTCCGCAATTTGATTGGGCATGCTAAATTTGTATTCTAAATTCTTTCCCACCTCCTTGCTTGGTACTGCTTTGGGAGTCTGTCATAGATATGGAATACGTCGGAGGACCCAATCCCCTCGAAGAACAAGTTACTTTCTTACCTGGTAACGTTCTTTCGATGGGATGGTCCGGCGACGTATTCCATATCGCTCCCTCCCTACCTTCCCCGCTGCAGAATTTCTTTTGCGATTGCAGCTTGCGTTCCGCAAGACCTTGTGTATCTGACTGGCAGGAAACTGGTGGCACACGTTCTGGGAAAAAAACTATAACTGAGTCTATGGGCGTCGTGCGTCCTACTTATCACATCGGGTGACGTCGGCCGTCGGAGGAGGTCCTCGGGGACGGCGCATCGACGTCATCGATGCAGGACGCAGACGCCGAAGATTTTCCGAAGCAGCACAGCTGTGGACATTACCTGTCATAGATACGGAATACGTCGTCGGACCATCCCATCGAAAGAACGTTACCAGGTAAGAAAGTAACTTGTTCTTTTGGCGCAAGCATACAGTATATGGGACACTGCCCTGTGCCACACATACTGCACCCTGATGCACAGAGCTTTGCACTGGAAACTGTTTTCAGAGCCTTTTTAGCATATTTATGTGTCCATGCATTCAGCTAACATTTACATTTCACAGACACTCACCTCACTAATGTCTTACTTTAGGGGTAGACAAAAATGCTGCATTGTTGCTTATTTTGGGCCTCATCACGAGTTGGGCAGTGGCCCTTATATGCGGCGGTAATGCTATTACCCTCGCATTTAAGGGCTGCCCCTATCATGAGTCTGGCTGAAAAAGGGCACAAAAAATCTCAATTTTTGGGCTGTTTTTGGCACTATTAGCACAACGCTATTTACGCCGGTGCACATAGCACCATCCCAAACCCACGGGCGACGAGGATTTACCAACTTACTGCTACTCGTGATCTGGCGCTAATCGCTCAGGACAGAGTAGCGGTAACGCTATTTGCATTGGCGGTATCCCTGGATACCGCCAACCTCGTGTTGAGGCCCAAATTTCTTGGGTACAACCTCTGGCGACATTAAAAATATTAGTACACAATTGCTAATCAAATAAGTGTGTTGGCTAGTCAATACAATTTTAATTAGCAAACTCTGCCATTTTGAAAAGCATGCCTTGCTTTGCGTGGCTGTGCTAATTTCCTAAGTTACAGACTGGATATATTGTTCCCCCTCCTGCACAAAAGTATTCAAAAGATATAGACCCATCTTTATTGATTGTCTTACTTCTAAACCAGTCAACATTTTACATTCCTTCGCCGAGTTGGAGTCGACGCTGAGAAAAGCTGGTAAATACCAATTTTTGTACTTTAGAATATAAAGTGCCTTTGTCTCTTTCTTTCTATAGAATCTTCTGTCTCTTTGTCGCGGTGACACCAGAAGACAATTGATCTCAGACTACCTGCCCCATTACCTCCTCTGTGGGCTCTCTATTATTATTTCTGCATTGTTTTATTTCCTTCACAATCTCCTGGAGAATCCTCTCCACATACTTGTGTGCTTAGCCTTCTTAATCCGACACCCCAAACAAGCAAAGATTGCACCTCCATTCCCGATTTTCAACATCACCCAACTTCAGCTCATATATTTTTGTTTTTTTTCCTTATCTCTGGCAAAAATGCCTTATATTTCTACTCCACCAGGTCTATGGTTAACTGATCCCAATGGTGTTTCTGTAGCTAGTGTAGACGCCATGCTACCACACAGCAAATCCCTATCGTCTGGCTACTGGTCTTGCTATATGAAGACTTGCGATTTGAGTCACCCATGGATGACATGTAGTCTGCCACATGCAAAAATCACAGCAAAGAAAGAGATATCAACTTGCCTCAAGAGACTAGCCTCCAGAAGCCCTCTGGCCATGGTAGCTCTCCTACAGCCCCCTTCACCATAACAAGCCACAGAGAATGTTCCTTTTTGGGCCCAGGCGCTTTGTTGCCTTCCTACGCCACTTTTGCACCAACCCCCGTTGCACCCTCGTGTGTGGGAATGCCTCTTACCAGGTGCCCTTAACTGACCATTTCTGAGTTTGCCGCCAAGGCGTCCCTGTTTACAATAGGTCAACTGGTTCTTACACAATCTTCTTTGCCCTCCTCTACCTGCCCCTCTGGCACACACTGTTGCTAAATGTTAGTTTCGGTGGAGAGAGGTGACCAATATGCCCACCTAGCACCCTCCACAATGCTAGTACACAGTTCCCTCCAGACCGCCAGGTACCACCACTCCAACACGCCTCCACAGCCCACCTGTAACTCTATCAGGGATCTCTCACATGGCTGAACAGCTCCATGTACAGCCACAAAGCTAATTTGATCTTCTGCCTCGTCATTCCTCCACTACATATCCTGTATCTCCTCTCTCTCAAAGCTCCAGGACGGATTACCAAGCTGATCTACTTCCGTTCCTCAGGCTGCTAAAATCTTGTATGGTATCTTATCCTCTGTTATACTTGCTCGGGAGACTTTAGAGACAACTCTGAAACTCTCAATCCCCTCCAGGGGATTTCAGATGTCTAACTTAATCACTAGTCATGAAATTATTTGGGGAATGGGCTACTCTAAATCTGGGGCTACAGACTGAGCTCACCTAGCAGGCAGCCATTTTTGCTGTTCCCCCCAGTGGTCTCCACAGACCAGCCATGTTTATTATTTTTTTTACTGTGAAGTTAGGAGATTCTGTATCATAATTGTGGTGACATCTTTGCTGAAACCCAGAACGGGGTATAAGGTTTCTAGGCAGAGTCGGTGCAGAGTCTCGTGAGTCTCTGGCACCCTGGGTTACTGTTGTTCTTGCTCCTGAACTTTTGTGGCATACAGTCCTCTTTCTATGCCCTTGGACACACAGTGGAGTTTGGAGTTGGGAGCTTAAAAACCCCATTCAGTCTGTGGCGCGGCACAGAGTCGGTGCAGAGTCTTGTGAGTCTCTGGCACCCTGAGTTACTGGTGTTCCTGCTCCTGAACTTTTGTGGCTTATAGTCCTCTTTCTATGCCCTTGGACACACAGTGGAGTTCTGAGTTGGGAGCTTAAAAACCCCATTCAGTCCGCAGAGCGGCTCAGAGTCGGTGCAGAGTCTCGGGATTCTCTGGAGGTTCTCGATGCTCAAACAGTGCTGTACTAATCATCATGGAACGAGAAAGGCTATCAATGTGGAAGCCACACCAACCGCTTACACGGCTGCAATTATGGCACGGCGGGGAAGGAGAAGCCTGCAATACAACTGCTCCATCAAGCCGGCCAGAAGTCACGAACGGAAGATGTCAAGTAAGAAAATCAGTTTCCTCTTTGGCCCCTGTAGTAAGCACACTAAAAGCTCAGCACGATTATATGCACAATACGAATGCAAGCGAAAAATACAATGCGAAAGTTAGTGTCTTACATAGCCAAAATGACATTTCAATTGCAGGCGAATCTAGTGCTAGCGAAAGCTCGCCTCTCAAAAAACCGCCATCGTGGCTACGACCGAGCCTCTTGCTCGGGCTACGCTGGCGGATGAGGGTGGCGAGGTGAGCCCATTCTTCGCCGATGTGCTTCCTATATTTGATGCAGGGCTGGCGAACGTACGCTGAGAGACACTCGAGTCTCCAGTGTGAAAGATTTGGAGGCAGCAAAAGCAACCAGGCCCATTCCGACATTGCATATTCTGGCCTGGCAAGTAGCCCAACAAAATAAACTAGCCATGATGTTGTTGCACAACAACCCGGACTGCAGAACTCACCGCCTTACATCCGAAAGCACAAGTGTGGCTTGTCCAATTAAAGTCCCGTTGCTTGGCCAAGTGATGCAGACTGCAACGGCATCCGAAAAGATTCCTGCGATGAACACTGAAACAATGAGGGTCGATGCCAACTGTCCAAAAATCTGTCCCAATAAATGAGATCTCAACCGGTGACTGCGAGGATGAACATTTTCAAAATACATTGCCCGTGGAGTTAGATGGGGAGGTCCTCTGCGTGGCACTCAAAAACAAGGAACAAAATGTGAATTTAAAGAACCCCCAGTGGAGTGAAATAAATTCAAGCCCAGCCAAAAGACGTGACTCCCTGGCAGTTGTAAACAAACTTTTGCAAGATCTGGCTGACTTGAATGGATCCGTACTTTACAAATCTTCCAGCCTTATCCTCAGAACTGGAAAGGAGGAACTTTCAAAATACCATTTAACAAGTAATGAGACACCACCGGCTCCCGTAAAGGAAATTACTACACGGCACCAATGGCCAACTGGTACCAGGAAAAGAAGACGGGTTTAATCTAGCCCGTCTCCCTCAATAAACTGTTCTCAGAATAGATCCTTTATGTGCAAAGAACGTATGAATCCTAACACAAATGCGTCACACAGCGTGACAAGAACTTCAAATAAAAACTTTTCACAAGCTTTGAGGGCGAAAGATCTCAAGGGCTTTTCCTCAACTGACGAAACTTCACAGGACTCCTCATTTATGGAACGTGTTCATCCGAAAGTAAGACGCCTCCATCACAATACTATGATAAATCAAAGCAGGAGGGATACCCAAGTACAGATCCTGATTAAGGAGGCTCTAAACGATCTTAGACCGTTTCTTATGTCCTCGTTAACAATAGCCATGGCCCCAATGCTTAAAATGTATGAGAAAATCAATGAAAACATAAAGGATTTTTCGACTTTGTCTGCACTTATGAACTCCAAATTGGTAAGTGTTGAAAATGAAAATGATCCTGCAAAGTTCACAATATGAGAAAACATAAGAAGAATTGACAGCTCATTAAAGGATTTAGTGGACCAAAAACGTAACAGAGAGGACAAAAGATTACTGGCTGAAGTGGCCAGAGAAGCCTTGGGCCTGTTAAAACACAATAGGCCTCATTAGGACCCAGGCGGTAAGGGGTTTACGGCGGCGTAAACAGCGCCGACCCTTACCGCCTGATTCCGAGGTCCCTTAGCGCCATGGAGGTTTTAACACCTGCTTTTAGCAGGTGTTAAAATCCATGGCGCTAAGGGACCTTGTTGTTATAATTTGTTGTATAATTTACAGTGGCATAATTAACGCCTTCCCCACTCCCATTATGCCCTATGGGGCAAAAATGGGAATGGGGAAGGATAAATGGGTTAATGGGGACTTACCGCCCCACCAACCTCGGAATGGGGCGGTAAGTCCGCCAACCACCATGGCGTAAACGTAGTTTACGCCATGGTGGTAAAGGTACGACCCAGGCGGTAACTTACCGCCTGGGTCGTAATGAGGCCCAATCAAAAGCTAAGGAAAGAAGGTCAAATGAATCCCTCTGCATCACTGTCCCACTTGGACTGTATCAAAATACTGGCCCCGATGAAAGCTCCATCCAACGAGAGCTCATGTTCAGCTATTGAGCCTCATAACATACAGACTGCATGCTGCATACGGCCCACACTGGCCAAGCTGATGCCTTCAGGCTCAATCCCGGCTTCAGTACAGCGGGATAGGGATAATGTTACCCATGATCCTTCTGGAAGCTCAGATGCTTTTGACTGAAAAAATTGGACACCGCTCTCACAAATATGCAAGTGTCAAATCAGATAATTCACCCTGCTTCCATTGACAATGATATTGAATTAAGTAATGGCTCTGAGTCTGAGGTGATGGAATCTCTTCCTCGGCGGACCCTTAAATCCGGCGGTAATAGCGCTACCGCCGGATTTAAGGGTTATCGCTGAGGTCGTGATGAGGCCCAATATCTCCCTTGGAGAACAAATTAAAATCATGAGTCAAGGGAATGTAAACCCATGGAAAGTCAAAACTCTGCAAAGGATCAAACTCCCAAGAGAGAAAATCTTACAAACTGGAATTGGCTAGAAGGAGTATTGGGAGGCCAATCTAGCTAATGCCATCCTGGGCTGCAAAGCCCAAAATTTAACATCTTATCCTGGAACACAAGAGGATTTACTCACCTGTTTAAGGAATCCATAAACTGGACAAATTACCTTTCCATCATATGCTTACAGGAAACATGGTTGACCTGCTGTCCCACATCTGTTGATTTCAAGTGGCTATAAACCCAGCTATAACAAGAAATAAGGGACGTCCTTCTGCTGGTCTACTGTCCTTGGTCAGGTCAAACACGGGATGGAAAATCGCAAATTCCACAAATTCCACGTCTTTCGTACAACATACTGTGGTAGAAGGAAAAAGCACGATAAATGAACCATAATTAGATTGGATCTCATTAGCGTATATTGGCATCATAAAATGGCGGGTACGAACAAATTCATGAAGATTGTGCATGACCTGATTGATGACATTAACAGTGTACAGGAGTCTGCCAACATAATATGCTGTGGTGATTTCAATTTAAGCTGCATGAAAGGAACCAAAGATGTTGAAGGACCTCAAATTGCGGGCAATAAATTGGCTTTAAAATGGTGCTCTGCCTTGGAAGAGAGAAATGACGATGGTAAATGGCAATTTTACAGGAGTTATTTGTTGTATAAAGGTTTAATACTTTATGTTTTGTTTGTTGCTATGATGTTGTTATGGTGCCCTTGCCACAGCCATAGCTATGTTATTGTCAGGCATGCTATCTGTAATTCCAGAATGGATCACTGGTTCTTGTACTATTCTGGAATGATATGACTTCAATATGTTTATGCTTGATTTTAGTCAGTTGTACCCTGGATGCTGATTGTGTTGGGGGTCTTATGGTATGCTACTAAAGATAAGACAAATAAACTGTCTATTACATACCATGTCTGGTGGCTTCTTTACAATATTCCTGCACAAAAAACCTGGAGATGCAGGAACCAATCCTCAACTATAGACTACTTCTTTGTCTCGGAAAACCTAAGTTGTAGGTTGGTGTCGCTGCAAATCACCAACTCACCAAGTAGCGACCACAGTCAACTTAAGATGAACATGCATTCTTTGGAGACTAAAAAGAACTTGAACTGGGCTCACCAGGTGACAGTGGAACCAAATACAACTCGAATAAAAGTAAAATCAGATCACATCAAGGCAATTAGAGAATCATACTGTAAGAGCCTAAATGGTCCAATAGAGAACAAAGCAGAATACACTCTTCTCCAGCATTGGATCTTTCATGGATTCACATGCTTTGAATATTCCCTGTCGTCAGGTTCATGTGAATCCATGAAAGATACCAACGCTGGAGAAATGGAGTTACAGGTAAGAAACTACTCTCTTCTCCAGCATTGGATCTTTGATGGATTCACATGCTTTGAATATTCCCCGTCAGGCTGGGAACCTGACGGGGAATATTCAAAGCATGTGAATCCATCAAAGATACCAACACTGGAGAAATGGAGTTACAGGTAAGAAACTACTCCCATCTGCTGCAGCAGTTCAAGATCGTGACCAATGGTTCCAAATGATGCTCGTTCAAACCAATGCATCAATATGATGAAGAACTTGTCAAAAGAAAACAACAACTACGAAAAGAGCTTCGACAACATGCCAAGCTAAAAAGAGACCTGCAACATCCGGCAAAAAAAGCCAGTAAATAAAAATAGGCTAATTTCACATAGGTCCATTTTACAACAACAAGATGCTGAAGCGATATTATCTAGTCTCTACAATAAGAAGTCTTCCGACTTTTGGAAACTGATAAATAACATTGACTGCCAACAACAAGCGATTCAAGCGAACATGGTGAGTGAAAAGCAGTGGGTCACGCACTTCGAAGCAGTATATGCGAAGAAAGGAATAACGCCTGATATGAATCTACCGGAGAACACCAAATGGGAACTCCAATTTGAGATAGAGGACATACTACAGAGTATCCAACGGAGCTCTTCTTCACGGGCCCCGGAGCCCGATGGATTAACAAACTTTATTATCAAACAAAATCCAGAAGATTGGGCCGCATTCCGAATGAAGTTGTTTGCAATTATTGCAAATGAAGGGAAAATTCCAACAAGGTGGAAAACCGCAATAGTAATTCTGATCTTTAAAAAGGGCAATAGAGCCGAGCCCTTAAATTATAGACCTATCGCATTATTAGATGTCCTTGGCAAAATCTTCGCTTCCCAACTGCAAAAGCAACTGCTGAATTGAATCAAAACAACTGATCACCTGGATTGTAGGTACACTGGCTTTGTAAAAGGCGTGGGGTGTGGTCAAAATTTGAAGATCATAAACATGCTCAAAATGCAAGCAATTAGAATGGATAAAAAGATCTATCTTGCATTCGTGGACTTATCACAAGCATTGATAGTATCGATAGAGAGCTAATATGGAAAAAAATGCTTGCATGGAATTGCCCAAGAAGTTTGCTATTGGACATCAAAGCACTCCACTCTGATACTGAGATGAGGGTGAGATTGGACCAAAACGGCTCCCTATCCAAATCCATCAAAACGATGGCCCATTGGCCTCGATAATATTTAACCTTTTTATCTCTGACTTGGGCGAAGCATACGCAGGGGCAAATGTGTTTCCAGCAAAAATGAACGGAACCGAAGTTAATTGGCTTTTGTATGCGGATGATCTAGTCCTGTTGGACCTGACACCCATAGGTCTCCAGCGCAAGTTAAACATCCTAGAGCAATATATCCAACAAAATGGCCTGTGTGTGAATGCAAGAAAATCTGAATTATTAATTTTACAAAACTTGCAAAAAAATAGAGAAACACCAGGGAAAAAAAGGTTTGTTTGGAAAATGGGCAACAAAACCATTGAATTGGTAAAATAAATCATCTATCTAGGTATGTGCATCAGCTCCAGCCTCAATGACGCCCCTTATGTACAAAAAAACTAAGGACAAATGCAAACAACTGACAGCACAAGCTTGCATCTTGAATTGAAAATTTGGAAGTTCTGGCTGAAACCAGTCCTGACCTTTTATAAACAGAAGGCCGTCCCAGTATTAATACATGGTGCAGACTGTGCTCTTGGATGTCCAGCAGAATTCTGGACCTCAATGGAGCCATCATTCTGGTCAAAAGTTGTGTGGCTCCCGAACGGTGTGCCCACGGCATGTATAAGATATGAGCTTAGTCTCCTATCCATTAATGTAAGGATAACGTGGAACTCCCTTAATGAATATCGCAAAATGACTGCAGAGAAGTTAGGTCCACAATATGCAATTCTCAAAGACCCATCTAGTGGCAACTGTGATAGTGTGTTAACAACGTTGGCCCCATGTTGTGAAAAGATCCTGGCTGACATTGGAGCTAACAGAAATCTGCTGCAAAACAACCCAAATAAAGTCAAATCCATGTTATGGGTACAAGATTGGATAGACACTGGTGACATACGCGCTAAACACAGAGTCATGAAACTGGCCCCCGCTGAAGCCAGCAAACTGAACAAGATTCAGCCATATCTAGAAAAATTCCCAGGAAATGTTTGCAGGGCCTTATTCATTAAGTTTTGCTTAAACCAACTGCAAACAAGAGAAAACTTAAACATTTGGTCAAAAGACCGTTCTGTATTATCAACATGCCGTCTCTGCAAGAGAAATAATGAAACTCTGAAACATTTAACTCTAACATGACCTAACTTAAGACAAGAATGGACCAATCGCCTAGGGAGGTTTATCCTAGCAAGACCTTCATTGAGTGTTGATGACTGGTGATGCGTGTTATTCCAAGACCAGGACCGAAAACTAACTATGGAATTAACCTTCCTCTTAGAGATAATAATGAAAAAACTATCGAAGGCAGAAGCTGAGCTCAAAACTTAAGTTTTAAGACTGTTCACATTACACAAAGCAAATAAGGACATTTGTGATGGAAAGCTAATTATTATTTTATCCCTTTGTGTGTTTTAGTTTTCTTCCTTTTTGTTATTTTTAACCTATCCCATTTTCCGTTAATCGAAGTGGAATATGTTGGCTTGAGTTTTGACTGCTATGTTTTTCTTTCTTCTTTCTTCTCCGGTTCTTGTTACATTGTTTCTTCTTCTGTAACATCACTTTTTAAAGGTTTGTAACAGTCCAATAAAAAAAAAGTTTCTAAACACACACAAATGTCACAATCACTGACAAAACGAAAGTGGGAATGTATTTTATAGTGAGCGTTCAGTATGAAGATGTGATGCATCTATTTTTAAGATTGTCTATGTTGGGAAACACCAGCAAAGATGCCAATAATGAACTGGCCACACAGTTCAAACTCCCTTTTAGCACTCTTGCCTAGGGGTATAGCACAGTTAGCAGTACCTGCACATTACAGAGGCAGGAGTGCCATATGTTTTAACGGCAAAGTACAAATCACCTTTTGGTTGAATTGCTATAATGTTAATGGGAATTTACCAGCACTTCAGTGACACAGTTCCAGCATCTGCCAGCAAGGGTGCCATACCTTTTTAATGTGTTACTAGCCAGAAGTCTCAGAAGAGTACTCATGTTAATAGTACGTTACCAGCACTTACGTAGAGTGTTGCTAATATGTTCATTTAATGATGCAGTGCAAGTATTATTTGGCAGGGATAACATACTTTCAAATGGGATGTTACCTGCACTTTAGTGCCACTGTATTTGCTATATGGCAAACTTCAATTCTCAGAGGATCTACAATACATTTAATGGGTAAGAAAACCTTCCCTTCGAAGAGTGACTGTATTTTCCCAATACCAGCAGTTGTTAGAAGTCTCGTCATCAGTGATTTACAGCATGGAATGGACCATGTGGCTGAACTTGTACACATGAGCGGGAATGATGGGCACTGGTGGGCAGTGTGAGAGATTTGCATAAATATGGAAGACTTTAGGCTAAAGTTCTTTCAGTCAGCCAACCTTAATGACATACCCCCCTGAAACCTGACAAGTAATATTAACCTTCTTAGTCCTACAGGACTTTCAAAATTAACCAGCATTGGATATTTCATACATTCACATGCTGTTGAATATTCCCCATGGTCAGGCTGCAAATTCTCTTTAACAATAAAGCGGTTGCATTTGAAATCCAAGAAACTGCAACCGCTTTAGTGTTCCGTTAGTGTTCTTTTGGGTCATTGATCCTTCAGCCAATAGGCAGTGTCTCCCTTCCTTCCTCAACTGGTGGCCAACTTCAGATTCTTTACCGCATTTTCAGAGTTAGGAGTCATCTCTAAAGTTCTCACTTTATGCAATGATTTTTCATAAGAATCTTCAGTCAACAGCTGCACATGTTATACTTACCTATTGCAGGATTTAGGAGTTGTGCTCATTAGCTACTCTCCTAAGGGGAGCACAAGTTAACTTTGTGTTACTTCAGGGTAGAGTCAATGGAGGTGTCCCTTACCTCTCCCCATCATGGCTGATGTTAAGCCCAGGAAGAACCTTTTTAAAAACCTGATCTACTTTATTTTATTATTATTTATTATCATTTTATCTATTTAGAGGGAGGAACAATGCTCTATTGATCACAAAAGAACATACAGTACTTAGGAAATCAGATTTGATGGGGCGCACTGAGCTTCTTACAATGAGGTGAGTTTGAGTAACATTCTGACATTGTTGTGGTGTGGAGTAAATTTAACAGTCACTGGTGACACTATATTCGGTGGACATACATAGATTAAGGACAATCAATATTAGAAATGTTTAAGTGCAGACCTGCGGTATGGCCAGCTGTGTTAGGGATGTTACCATGATGGATTAAGTGCTAGAGTGGAAGTAGAGAAAGTGACGGACAGAGGCCAGTTAGAGGCGATAGGAAACTGTTAGCTAGAAGGCAGATGGGAGATTGGTGAAGAGGGTAACTCGGACACAGACTTGCAAATATTAAAAAACACTTATGTGGAAGACAAGCTTCTGCCTGTACCCTGACCATAATTTGCACTTGTGTTACTTTTTTCAGTATTTTTCCAATTAGACTTTAAAGGATAGGTACAGAAGAATGGTTTCCCGGTTTGACGAAGGTACTATAGTCTCGGACTCTGTTTCAGTGGGGAGCTGTGCGTCACTGCACCTGGCAGAACAACCTCTTCTAAGAGAGCAAGATCCCATGAAAAGGTCAAGAGTGTGAAATGCAAAAGGGTAAAAAAGGTGGAGAGAAATTATTACATCCAGGTTCATAAGGGTCTTGATAAACCCTCCATGCCTGTCAAGCCTGTCTCATTTTCCTCATCAGGAGTTAGACCGCACAAACGGTGCACTTCATCGACGAAGGATTCATCCCCGAAATCGTCAAAGACAGCCGGGTCCGTCCACAAACCAGTCAGTTCTTCACTTGTCGGTAGTCCTGTCGACAAGGAAATCATGTAGGGAAATCTATGCAATAGAAAAGGAAGCAAAGCAAATTTGAAAATCCCCTATATCCTGGGCACAGCATCTCAAAAAGACACGTGCAAGGAAATGTGCGATTTTAGCAGCCCATCTATAAACAGAATATATGTCCAAAGTAACTGACATAGCTAAGAAAAGAAGTCCTTCCAGTTACCTGAAAGTATGCAGCAACCTTTTGTTAAATAAAACAGACAACCTGGAACGTAAAAGCACAGCATGCTACAGATCTACAGATCATAAACAGCAAATATTTGACAGCGATTGATTGCAAATGTTACGTTGTACTGTTTAAAATGACAATTACAGTGAGGAAATGTTGGTTTTAAAGTGTCCTTTAAAGGAATGGTGTGGTCAGAAATATTATTTTCGAATGGATTGTGGCCTCCCACGTATTCCTCATTTTATGATAATTCCTTATCGCCCGCTTTGCTGCTTCAGAGAAAAAAATTCGGCAGAGGGCTCTGTGCTCGAGGTCGTGGCGTTGATTGTCCCTCGACGGGCTCCGTACCTTGTCGACGTCACTGATGGTATAAATTGCTCGAGCCGCGCCCGTTGGCTTCACTTCCGTTTTTCTGATTGCTTCGCTCTCGAGAACGGAGCGTTTCGAAATTTTCTACTGAAAATGTTGTCTTCTTCAACACCTTGAACACCCAAGACTGGGTTTAAAAAGTGTATTGACTGCGGATCGAAGATGTTGATCACAGATCCTCACCGCATTTGTCTCTGGTGCATCGGTTCAAGTCATCGAACCGGCGACTGTGGCCCCTGTCAGTCAATAATGGAGAAGGCCCTTCGTGAGAGGAAAGGTAAACTGGCGGTGAGGATGGTAAGCTTCTAAAGCCTCAATGGCTTTGTCTAAAAAACATAAAAAATCGAGCGATTCGAAAGAATCGGATCGTCATAGACACTCGATCTCGTAGTAAATCAAGGCGCTCTTCCTCTTCTAAGACAGTGAAAAGGAGACATAGATCTCCTTTGTCATCTTCCGATTCATCGACCGAAGTGGTATGATGCCCGATTAAGTCAGATTCCCCTAGAAAATGGGAGGAATTTCAAAAGAAGATGATGGATGGACGTATTTGAGAATGCGGCCTCAACCCCCTCAAAGAAACCTCAGAAGAGCCGTACCCCTGTCGCTCCATTGGACGTGTGGTAAAACCCAGTAGTATGGAGGAAACTCAAAAAACTCGAGTCAACGCCAAGTCGTCGAAGACTCATCGAGAGTCGAGTATTTCTCCGATACCACATCAGAAACAAAAGTCGTCGAAAACCTCTACGACTTCGTCGACGCCATCGGCGCCGGCAGCTTCGACCTTGAAGCCAAAAGCGTCTTCGATGCCTGTGTCGAAGCCTTCATCGGGGTCGTCGAAGATTCCTTCAACACCTTTGAAGAATCTTTCCATTCCTTTGACGAAAACTCAGGAGGAAGAGAGGAGATTTACTCCATTACCAAAATCAGACTTTTTTAAGTCTATGTCTTCGATTTTTGAAGAATCTGGCTCTGACGATGAGGAAATCTCTCCTTTTGGAGTGCAATATGGCACTAGACAAGTTCCAGAAGAACTTATAGAGCCAGAATCTAAGATGAGAGACCTGTACGAGACTCTGCATTCTGCTAGTGGCATTGACACGTCACCTGAATTAGAGTCTGCTAGGCCTGACCCTGCAGAACATGAAGATTCAGGGTACAGGAGTCTGATGAATAGAGTGATAGAATACATGGGTTGGGGTAGAACCTCACCCACTTTTGAAGGACGATATGACGGACATAATTGTTCGGGGTCCTCAGAAGGATCCAGTTCTCCCCTTCCATAGGGCAGTTCAGAGAACAGGGGAAACTAACTGGGAAATTCCTGAAAATATTGCTGCTGTAAACAGTAATTTTCCAAACAAATATAGACCGACTAGTTCTGATCCTGAATATTTAAACAGACATCCCACTCCAGAAAGTATGGTTATTCAAGCAGCAACTACTTCCAAGACAGACTGCATATCCTACTATCCGCCCGGATAGAGAGGATAAGAAAGTCGATGCTTGGGCCCGTTATGTTTTTACTTCGGGTAGTATGGCTCTTAAGTCAACCAATGTCACCTGTACCCTGGCCAGGTTTACCCATACCCTGTGGGACTGCATTTCGGCGGCGGCTGATCATATTCTGGAAGGCGAGGAAAGGGAAGGATTCCTGAATATTGTCAGAGACGGGAAGGAGGCAATGGGGAAATGCCTCCAGTCTGGACTGGATACTGCTGATAGTATCAGCAGATCCATGGCTGCAAGCACTGTACTACGCAGATTTGTGTGGTTGAGGAAGTCGGGGTTTGCACCAGATGTGCAGGCCAGACTTTTCAACATGCCTTTTGATGGCTTGAGGCTGTTTGGTAGTAAGGCTGATGAAAGCATAGAAAAACTTCAGACCTCAAAAGCGGCAGCTAAATCTCTTAGCGCCTCCATGCAACAGCCTCAGAAACCCTATTCAGGCTCATCTTCCTGGAGGGGTCATTCTTTGCGGTACTACTCCTCTTTTGGTAGAGGAAGAGGACAGGCTTTTCAAAGAGGCAAAAGAAATGTCCCTCGTGGTGGACAAGGAAGAGGTGCGAAACCAGCCTCAGGAACGGGATCTTTGCCCTCAGCCGCTCCTGCAGCCGCCTCCAAATCACTCTGAGACCTTGTTACACAAAACCCCAGTGGGAGGCAGGATCTCTCAGCATCTGAAGGAATGGCGGGGTATTACCTCAGATGCCTGGCCACTGGAAACAGTAGCTCAAGGTTACTGTCTCCCCTTTCTAAAAAGGCCTCAGAACCATTCACCGGGAACCAACTCTGTCAAAATTCCAGATCCGCTCCTGTTGCAGGAAATTTTAACCCTGCTGGAGAAAGGTGCTATAGAACAACTACCTGTAGTGGAGAGGAACACGGGTTGGTACTCCCCATACTTTCTCTTCCCAAAAAAGTACAGAGGATTGAGAACCATCTTGGACTTAAGAAACTTGAACAAGTTCCTCAGGAAGGACAAGTTCAAGATGGTGACCCTTTCTCAGATCCTTCAGGCACTCCAACTCCAAGACTTGTTGGTATCATTGGACCTTCAGGAAGCTTACTTTCATGTGCCAATCCATCTCAAGCACAGAAAGTACCTGAGGTTTGCGATTGGCAATTCTCACTATCAGTTTCGAGTTCTGCCATTCGGGTTGACCTCCGCCCCCGAGGGTTTTCACCAAATTAATGGCGGTGGTTGCAGCGAGTCTCAGGAGAGGGGGGATTCACGTCTACCCCTACTTGGATGATTGGTTGATCAGAGCACGTTCTCCCGAGCTCAGGAACATCTTTCGATCACTTGCCACTTCCTTCACAAATTGGACTTCTCCCTCAATTTCAAGAAGTCCCACATGGTACCATCCCAAAAGCTCCAGTTTATCGGAGCAGTCTTGGACACTTCCTCGGGAAAAGCCTCGCCTCCCGAGGGGAGAGCTCTCCACATTCTGCAGATGGTAACAAAGTTCCAGAATGCCCAGCATCTACCGGCCATCGATTTTCTGAGGTTGCTCATGGCATCCTGCATTTTCCTAGTAGCAGAGGCCTGATTGAGAATGAGATCCCTTCAATGGGCACTCAGAACTCAATGGTCCCAGTTCTCAGGCAATATGCCAGATCTTCTGCAAGTCCCGAGCGCAGTTGCTCAGGATCTACTATGGTGGGCTTGCAACGACAACATCCTCAAAGGAGAATCTTTTCGGCAACCATGACCGGAGATAACAGTAGTAACGGACGCCTCACTCACGGGGTGGGGAGCACACACCAACGATCTGACAATCAGCAGTCGTTGGTCTCCATCGGAGTCCAAACTACACATCAACCTATTGGAGCTGAGAGCAATCAGACTAGCACTGAAGGCCTTCCTGCCCTCTGTACAAGGAAAGAATGTCCTGATAATGACGGGCAACACAATGGCCATGTACTACCTCAACAAGAGAGGAGGTGTAGGGTCACTATCACTGTGCAGAGAGGCAGTGCAGCTCTGGTTCTGGGCAATACGAGAAGGAATCTCTATCGGCTGTTCACCTAGCCGGAGAGCAGAACACGGCGGCAGATGATCTGAGTAGGCAGAGCACAGTCTCCCACGAGTGGGAGCTAGCTCAGGAAGTCCTTCTGGAGATTTTTGCCCTTTGGGGAACCCCTCAACTGGATCTGTTCGCTAACGCGATGATTTGGAAGTGCGAACAGTACTGCTCAAGGGAATTTCCTCCAAGAAGAGCTCTAGGAGACGCTTTCGTAGTGGAGTGGAAGTTCTCACTTCTGTACGCGTTTCCTCCAGTCCCCGTGATTCCTCAATTAATCAGGAGGTTGAGAAAGTTCAGAAAAAACCATGATCCTAATTGCCCCGGATTGGGGCAGGAGGACGTGGTACCCGGACATTCTGGACATGTCCATCTGCCCTCCAATACGTCTTATGCAAAGAGAGGATCTTCTCTCACAAGAGGAAGGTCGGGTTCTCCATCCAGAGGTCAAGACACTCAACCTTCACACATGGTTTCTGAGAGGTTGAGATACAAGGATTGGGATCTTCCGGATTACGTTATGGAGAGTTTGCTTCCGGCCAGAAGGCCAGCAACAAAATCTTTGTACCGATGTCGTTGGAACAAGTTCAGTAACTGGTGCAAAGATAAGGATGTGGACCCTTTTCAATATGGCACCCCAATGGTGCTTTCTTTCCTATTACATCTAGCAAATCTGGGGCTCCAGATCAGAACAGTTAAAGGATTTCTTGCTGCGCTGTCCATTTTCAAGCGCTCCTCGGAAGAGGTTTCCTACTTTAAAATTCCATTAATCATTCAATTCCTGAATGGGCTTACTAACGTATACCCTCCAGTACCTTTTCATGTACGAACTTGGGATTTAAATCTAGTACTTAAGTTTCTAACTTGTATACCTTTTGAGCCTCTGCACTCTTGTCCCTTGAGGCTTCTAACATTAAAAACTGTCCTTCTTGTGGCCTTAACATCAGCCCTCAGGGTTAGTGAACTACAGGCTCTCTCATGTTAATCTCCACATACCATTTTTTACAAGGACAAGGTAGTTCCTAAAGTTAAACCTTCCTTTTTACCAAAAGTAGTTTCTGACTTCCATTTGTCACAAAAAATCATATTACCAACATTCTATCCTCCTCCACATTTGGGCAAAGAAGAGGAGAGACTGCATAGACTGGACCACAAAAGGGCTCTCAGTTTTTAAATTTCAAGAATGTCAAAATTACGTCAAGATGACCAACTCTTTGTAGGTTATACAGGTCATAAATTGGGATTATCAGTGACAAAAGAAACCATATCCCGCTGGATCATTCTGGCTATAATTGAATGCTACAGATTGGTGGGAAAGTACCCCCCAGATGGGCTTCGAGCCCATTCCACTAGGGGGATGGCTGCTTCTGCGGCTCTGAAGAGGGGAGTTCCTGCAGCGGATATTTGTTCAGCTGCAACATGGAAATTGATCCATACTTTCATCAAGCATTATTGCTTAGATGCTTCCTCCTCCAATGAGGGGTTATTTGCCAAGGCGGTACTTCATTCCGTCCATGAAAACAGTATGTAGTACTCTCACCTCCAAAATTGCCACTGCTATGGGAGTCTATCATAAAATGAGGAATACGTGGGAGGACACAATCCATTTGAAGAAGAAGTTACTTACCAACTGTAATATTCTTTCGACTGGATGTTCCTCCCACGTATTCCTCATCGACCCTCCCAGCCTACCCCGCAGTACAGTTTGCGTTTTCTTACACTTTCCTCTCACGAAGAGTGCATCAGTCATGAGGCACGCCTGGGTGTTCCTCCAATATTTCATCGAAAAAACAGAACTGAAGCCAACGGGCGCGGCTCGAGCTATTTATACTATCAGTGACGTCGACAAGGTACGGAGCCCGTCAAGGGACAATCGACACCACGACCTCGAGCACAGCGCCCTCTGCCGAAAAAAGAATTCCGAAGCAGCGAAGCTGCCGATAACGAATTATCATAAGATGAGGAAAGCGTGGGAGGAACATCCAGTCGAAAGAATGTTACAGTTGGTAAGTAACTTGTTCGTCCCTATGGTTCGGGCATGTGTTTTTAAACATACGTTGATCGATCGTACAAACATGTCCTATGCACCTTACCGTAGTTTTCGTATTGTGTACACAAGGGAAATCAAGCTATAGGGCACGGCCATCTTGTGATAATCTTATCTGTTGCCGCATCTCCCAAGCAGGACTGCCTTTGCGGCACTAAATCATATCCCCTGCCCCTGATCCTGACATCACCAAATCATTGATATTCTCTGCCTTTCTACCTGACGTTACTGGACAGCGTAGCCAAACGCACCCAGTCACCCACGCGACTTGACGCAGAATCCGGAAAACACACATCGTCTCACAACACAGCACATCACAATTCGGAATATGAAACTGTACTTTAAAAGGAAACAGCAAGACTGTACAATTTGTAAAGTACATTTATTTCACAGTAAATGCTTCGAGAACGTTCGGTGATTGACATATTCAATCAAAATGGAACTTTTTTCTTTGCTCTCGATCTGCAAATGTTTATTGTGAGTCGCGCGCTGTTACTTTTGGGTACACAGGGTGTTCGTTTTGGGTAAAAGAAGCACTTTGGTCACACAGTGAATTGCAAGGCTTGTGCATCAACTTGGCACTAGACCACCGTAAAGGTTATGTGTTCCTAATCGCTGGTACAGCGTCAGGACGTATCGGCCCTTGGCGATTGTCCCAAAAAAGAGTCAAATAAATCCAGTGATTGACATTTAGCTGCAGCTGTCGGTTGAAGAAACAATCGGTTGGGGTCTGGAATCGATGACAATCGCAGAATGGCAGGATGTACCTGTTTGAAATGTGTCTCAGTAGCCGATCTTTTTTACAATTTATCATTTTACTTATAAATTCGGCATTGAGTTACAACTAACAATTAAGACAGACATGAAACAATGTGAACAGAGAGAACACCACGTGGAAAGTACTCCACTATTTGCTCCGAGGATAGTGCCATGGGGTATGTTCAGCACTAAACGTAATACGGAAGCTGAGGCAACAATTCGAGGTGCACAATTTAATGATTTATTAGCATTGAACCAGGTGGAACCGAGTGGTGGTCTACATGCGTCTTGATGCGGGACTGCCCATGTGCCCGGTAGAAAGACCTGCACACAACAGTTGTACTTGTGTTTCATTGCAGAACGAACGAGTACGATGTAACCCAGCAATAAGGGTCAGCTAATGATATTTGGACTAGTTCTGGTATAAAATCGTCTAAAGTGAAACTTACTTTATATTCGGCATTTCCATTCTCTTGGCATAATGCAGACTCCGTTCGGGTCAACGATTTTTCATAAACTGGACTTACATGTACCCTTTGGTATGGTGAACCTTATGATATCTTACGTTATTACACTCCTCCTTCAATTCAATTCCTTTCAGCCTGCCTCTCAAGGTAAAAAAACAATAGAACCTTATACTGTGTGTGCGACACGTGGGCTTCCTCAGCTTGCAAGCAAAAATTCAAAGCTGGTGACCTTCACTCAGAATGAACATACATTCTTAGTTTGCAACATCTCGTGTCAACGCATCCATGAGAACTGGAATTGTGAAGCACAGGCACAGGAGGAAAAATGTGTGGGCTGTCACTGCTCGCTGTTCGTTTCGCTGCTGAGGGGTAGGGGAAACTTGGCAATGACAGAATGCGCCCTACTCCAAAATTGTAGTCGAGGAAACACAAACACTGAGTCAAAGTGTGTCTAGCAATAGCCCCCCCTCTGCTTATGTCACGGCCTCCTACTCCATGGCATGTTTTGTTCACAGTCAGTACTTCTTGCGTGCCTAGTATCTTATGTAGCCTAGGTCTCATCCCTTTTGTGTGACGAGCAGTTATTCAGCGGCTTGGGTAACTGTATGGTAAGGCAACTGCCGAACCCCAAAGATTCTTATACTCTGTTATCCATCTGGACCTACCACGATAAATGAAGGTCCCACAGTAGCTCGACGAAACTGTGAAATGCGAAAGCACAGCATTACATTGTATGACAATCGTAAAAATGCTACTATTTGAAGAAAAAAAAAGGACAAAGGAGGATAGATTTCAAAAGAGAAATTGCATACTTTATTTGAACACTTCATAAAAACATTGTTGGTAAAAAATAAAAACAGATGGTAATCATTTGTACTGGGATTTGAACTGTTCAACGAGCTCTGCTTTGCTGGACTGGGCACGTAGGCAATGTTTTGTGGCAATGTATGTGTGCTCTGAACAAAATCGCATGCAATTCCATGAGTATGCATCTCCAAGACATTAATAATAAGATATTTTACAAAATCGAATTCCATTTCCTCATATACTGGCTTGACCACCCATGTTTTGCTTCTTTTCGTAAAGGCCATAGTGTAGCGAAGCATCCCTAAGTTTCCTGCAGTCCTATATTGTTCACGGCCTACATTCTGGGTATGCACTAATACTGCTAGCAATGTCCTATATTTCATCCCTTCGATGCCGAAATACAATCTCTTTGGCCTGTACTTTAGGCACATATTGTGGAACACCTCTGTGTGCCAGAATTCCATGAGTTCCTTCAGATCTCTTGATCAAACACAATCTTCTCAAGGGCTTTATGTGGAGGTGAAGATGGAATCAACCACTTCTTCCATGCCTGCTCCGGGGACAAAGGGCCTTGTTCACATTGTTGGAAATGTTGGTTTTCTGTCCAAGAGTGAACGTTGGAACAGTGGTGCATCTGCCATTGTTGGTGCAGTGGTGCATCTGCCATTTTTCCAGTAGAATTTCCACAGACCCATCACATGTTTTGGAGCTCCACCAAAGATGGTTGCTGAAAGACTGGGACCACTGTGAAATACTTTCAGAACCTTTTTTTATTCCCTGCAGCTGAGATTTTTTTATTGATTGATTTGGCAACATGCCATACATCAAATTGTTTAATATTTGGAAACTGGTCCCTAATTGTCTTGGCTATTGAAACGTGTCTGTCCGTGGCTATGAGGTCGATTTGCATTCCCCTCGATTGTAGAGCTTCCAGTGATTTTATAAAACCAAGTTTCTCCATGGCCACTGAGGATTTACATTCGGACAACTGCACGACCACCAAACTCATATTTTTTTACTTTCCATGTCCTAAAAGTGGTATGTGCAGTACTTGGCAGAAAATCTGGGGCTGTCACACTGTCCATCGCCGGCTAGCCTGAAGCGTTTGTCAGAGAATGCACTTTGAATAGACAATTGTTCAATTTTCTAAGCTTCACTAATGGCAGGGAATAGATAATCACGTTGATATTTGTAGTACTACGTTTTAGAAATGAAATGGAGTCCCACAAATTGACAGAATCTGGACAACTTCCTGAAACCAGAGCCACTGAAAAGTAAAGCTGCTGCACACAGATTGCCAGCTGGCAGTTTCCCCAGCATCGTTTGAGCGGACCATGAATATTCTTTATGTAACATTTCACAGGTGCCATGTATTTTGAGGTTACTGCCTTGTGTTAGACGAGTCACATTCACCGATGGCTTCCCACGTACTTCCCCTCCCACTAAATGTACACATTTCAGCATCTTTATAATCTCCATCATGCTGCTGTCGAATACTATGTATTTGGCCTCCTTTATTAGACTGTCATCCTGCATTAATGTTTCTGACTGAACTGTTGTGGACATATCAGCCAAACTGGACATACTATAGTTGAGAACTTTGTCTAGTTCGTTGGTCAATTGTGTTGCTGCTTCAGTCTCTGTCATTTCAACATCTGTTACTTGACCGTGAATAGGAGAAAACATCAATGTCGACTGCTTTTT
This sequence comes from Ambystoma mexicanum, assembly GCF_040938575.1. Classification (NCBI taxonomy): domain Eukaryota; kingdom Metazoa; phylum Chordata; class Amphibia; order Caudata; family Ambystomatidae; genus Ambystoma; species Ambystoma mexicanum. Next base: position 1,349,321,503 of record NC_090922.1, on the reverse strand, counting down.
GGGTGGCACTTTTTTGGCTGGTGTCGATTGTGTCAAGTGGTTTGCTACTAATTCAAAAGTATCTTCAATACTTTCAGTTTCATCTTCATCTGGTGAAGCAGTCGCATTGTAGCAATGGTCCAAAAACACTTTGCTAGATTCGCCGGTCTCATTAAATTCATTTTCTGGCCATTGGGCAAAGGCATCTCGAGTCTGAACACGCCGCGCCTCAATTAATAGTTCCTCCATGGTGAAAACAGTTTGGCAAGAAGCATCTCATTTGTGTCGCTGTCTGTGTCTGCATAGTCCGTACACCATTGGGGAACTAGAAGACAGGTTGGAAAAAGGATGTTCAATGTAAATCTAACATACAATATCAGACAATTTACATTTAAAAAAAGCATATTATGAAGGCCTCAGCACAAAACACTTGCTAAAAATAGAAACTGTTTATAAATTACCTTATCTTTCTTTCTTTTCGTTGAAACCTTCTTTACTCTAACATCACCAACCGCAAGCTGGTGCACCGACTCGGATCCACGTGCCTCCCGTTCTATATTTGGATCTTGTATACATCCCTAGAAAAGAGTATCCATTAAAAATAAGTCATTTGGATTACAAATAAAATTAGACTGACTTTCTTTCATTCAAGGATACTGTCAGTACGCATACCTCTGGCTCTGGATCGACTACAAGGAATGATGTAATTGTAGAGGACGCCCCAGCAACTCCCTGAAACACAGTACTTGCATTAGTATGGATGAAAAAATTTGAAATTGAACACACACATTGGGACGACGACAAAGGTACATATCAAGATCAAACAACAAATGAAAAATTGTGTAAAAGAACAACACAATATGTAAATATGATCAGAGTATCTCATTCGATGGAACTGTCAGTAACCACACATCTGGATCAACTACAAGGGATGTTGTAATTGTAGAGGACGCTCCAGCATCTCCCTGAAACACAGTACTTGCATTAGTATGGATGAAAATATTGGAAATTGAGCATACACATTGGGACGACGACAAAGGTACATATCAATATCAAACCACGAATCAAACATTGTGTAAAAGAACGACACGATATGTAAATATGATCAGATTATCTCAAATTCCATGCATAAAACAAGTCTGGAACAGAATAGCTAAGTAAGACTACCTGATATGCGCTCAAAGTGGTTGATGACTCCAGGCAAGCCATGGATGCTGAATCTTGTTCCTTCATATTCAGTGCATAGTCATAGAGTTGTAAAGGGAAAGTATTATTTGATTTACAAATGCTAATATTAAAAATTGGCATGTAAGGAGACTGATTACGAAAACATTATGCTTATTTCAATGCATAATATAGCATAGTTATCAGTGACCATAAATTAATTTTCTATGAGGGTTCCAAAACCAAGGACTGATGTTTAGCAAAATTGTCATTATTTAAAAAGCAATACAATCTTATAAATATGGAAAGTATTATAAGTGACATTTACACCTAAAATACCAATCGATCCATTTAGTTACCTGCTCACTACCCCAAGGCCTACAGCTAAATCCGGAACCGTGACTCACCTGAGGCAGCATGTGAACCAATATAGTCGTAATAGCATTTGGGAGCAATTTTCAAGTCGTTCTGAGTTGATTCTTCTTCGTGTACAAGGATGTGTCGTACATATTCGGGGTAAAGTGCAGGCTGCAGATGCGGTATCGATCACCCATCTTGTCCTCTAAGACTTTTTTGACTCTGCTTTCAAGCTCTTCCAGCACATATTCGCAATATCTGACCCATTGTCTGATTCGATCTACAGTCTTTGGAAATACATGCATTGTAGTGCCGTCAGATTTCTCATGGGTTTTAGAAAGGCAACCGAAAATCGAACATGCAGGCATTGCGACACTGATGAAAATTGATATATCGATAACATAACAAATTAAACTCAAGTCAATGGCAATGAGACGAATGAACATAACACTACTGAATACATTAGTTCGAAATAGATAGACATTTGGAGATAACGGAGATATGATTAGTATACATGCCCTTACCTTGACCAACAAACAGTTAGATTCAGGAAGCAGAGTAGTTAGTGGCAGGAGAACGGGGAGGTTTTCACATGAAGCACGACAACGAGCTGACTCGCAGCGGTCACAGAAGTTCACAGGTAACACGACGACGAGCAGATTAGCATTGGTCACCGGGGTTCTCAGGTAGCACGTTCACGAGTTGACTTGCAGTGCTCAAAGCTGTTCTCATGATACATATCAAGTGGTTTATAAAGAATTACAAAAAGGTGTGTGTATGTCGTGGTATAATGTGCATTGCAGGGGCGCGGCCTGCTTCAAGGGGAGCCTGCCTGGAGACACGGGGTCTGAGGAGGGCATGTGAACAATGACCCCTGCATGTAAGATACAATTGAAGTGTACATGGCGTTTGGCACCTTGGCCGTTCGCACCCCTTGGCAGCGCACATCCACTGGTGCGAACTGGCTTTGAAAATGGAGGGGGGATGGATGGGCCTAGGCGTGCAGGCAAGGCCATGGAACACTGCTGAATGGAGACACTTGATTCACTGAAAAACTGAAATGACCATTGACAAAAGTTCTGTTGTGTTTTATTTTGTTTCTTATTTTGATGCCACGAAACTACTACACATTGTAAAGTTCTGTTTGCAGCACAGTGAGGGAAAATCCCATGTACTGACCGCTGTCACCGGGGAAAGTTTCTCTAATGGCACCAACGACACAGGCGGGTATTACTCGTCGAACGCGTTGTCCAAGCCTCCCATGAAGCCACCATGTAAACAAACGATAGGCCACCAGCCTGTACCACCTGTGAAAGAGAAAGATACAAACTGTTTTTAAATGACCAAGATAAGTGTATTAAATCTTAGTTGTCAATTACTATTATACGACTATTACTAGAGAATTGCAAGACTACATTTGTATGACAATGATATATTGAAGTTACGACAATATAGGAGACCACCTTGAAATAGTAGTGGCCTAAGTGACATCACAACCAGAGTATACTTACTCGTTACTTGGATTCCAAGGGCGAACTGTTGCGTGAAGTTTGTGCATAAGCACCATCAAAATCCTCAACACGGGCTCTGTGAGGCAGGCTGCCCTGAAGTCTGGCAGCTCGGTAACGCATTGCGGCCATGGATCGCCTTGCGATATGTAGGACAAGCATCCAAAGTTTTTTCGGCAGCATCAGTTCTCCACCTCGTTGGCATTAGTGCGCTCCGATTGCAGGTACACCAGGTGGAGACGCCGTCCATGCGACTAGGCTCAGGCTCTTGATCTGTTGAATCGTCCTCCCAACTGTCGCCCGAAGCCCCATCGTTTCTACATCTTTCTCATTCCAGTAATTCCGCCTCGGAATACTCGGGCTCGTAATGGTAGGGCATTATTGTTGCCATTGTGGGGTAAAAAAACGAAAATAATTTACTGCAGTGGTACTGGTATCTGTTCGCACGGGCTACAAGCAATGAAGGTAGCTGACCAGAGCACAGAAACAAGTCACAGAATACTCAAAGAAATACAGTGAGAGGAATGCAATAGAAAATCTGCTGTTGTGTGTTGTGAAACGGCCTGTTTATACTTATTGAGGAAAGAGGCATCCTGCCATTTCCATGTCGACACGTCATTAGCTGAAGCGCAGCGAATGTTGACACGAGACGTGCTTTGGCGTTGTGAAATGGGCGGTACGCGTCTAGTGATGTCGGGCTCAGGAGCAGGGGATATGATTTAGTGCCGCAAAGGCAGTCCACCCTGGGCGATGCGGCAACAGATAAGATTATCACAAGTTGGCCGAGCCCTCTAGCTTGATTTCGCTTGTGTACAAAAGACAAAAACTACGGGTGCATAGGAAATGTTTGTACAATCGATCAACGTATGGTTAAAAACACATGCCCAAACCATAGGGACAATAATATTTCTGACTGCACCATTCCTTTAAAGGCTGTATTTGTGAATAAAACTAGCCTAGTCCTGGAAAACAAAGTGGCATTTTCCTGATCTCCCCCAACAGCTACGAGGGGGATGGCTTGCTTTAATGAAATGTAACCCAATGAATGCACTAGTAAAAAGAGTTCAGAGTGAAAAGCTCTATCAGCTAAATATAAAATGCTATTTTTTATATTTGTTTAATTATGCAAATTAGGCGAATGTTGTTTTTTTTTTTCCACATAAATGCCATGCGTCAGTGATTTATATATCCTTGCGACCGTACTGATGAGACCCCAACTTGCTGACTGATGCCCCCCTGTTCCTGGAGGGGGAGAATTGAACCAGTCCTTAAGAGGGGCCCACCTGTCTGTGAGACAGCCAATACAAGATCATATGTAAGTTTAAAGCCAAGGGGAAATATAACAGGCAGGGACCATATTCTAAAGGAGAATAGGTTACATCCCAGCCCGTTTAATTTGTGGAAGTACTGAAGGGGGAGTATATACATTGATTGTACATTATGGGTAGACCACCCATTTTACTGGCTTGACCACCCATTGTTTGCTTCTTTTCGTAAAGGCCATAGTGTAGCGAAGCATCCCTAAGTTTCCTGCAGTCCTATATTGTTCACGGCCTACATTCTGGGTATGCACTAATACTGCTAGCAATGTCCTATATTTCATCCCTTCGATGCCGAAATACAATCTCTTTGGCCTGTACTTTAGGCACATATTGTGGAACACCTCTGTGTGCCAGAATTCCATGAGTTCCTTCAGATCTCTTGATCAAACACAATCTTCTCAAGGGCTTTATGTGGAGGTGAAGATGGAATCAACCACTTCTTCCATGCCTGCTCCGGGGACAAAGGGCCTTGTTCACATTGTTGGAAATGTTGGTTTTCTGTCCAAGAGTGAACGTTGGAACAGTGGTGCATCTGCCATTGTTGGTGCAGTGGTGCATCTGCCATTTTTCCAGTAGAATTTCCACAGACCCATCACATGTTTTGGAGCTCCACCAAAGATGGTTGCTGAAAGACTGGGACCACTGTGAAATACTTTCAGAACCTTTTTTTATTCCCTGCAGCTGAGATTTTTTTATTGATTGATTTGGCAACATGCCATACATCAAATTGTTTAATATTTGGAAACTGGTCCCATATTGTCTTGGCTATTGAAACGTGTCTGTCCGTGGCTATGAGGTCGATTTGCATTCCCCTCGATTGTAGAGCTTCCAGTGATTTTATAAAACCAAGTTTCTCCATGGCCACTGAGGATTTACATTCGGACAACTGCACGACCACCAAACTCATATTTTTTTACTTTCCATGTCCTAAAAGTGGTATGTGCAGTACTTGGCAGAAAATCTGGGGCTGTCACACTGTCCATCGCCGGCTAGCCTGAAGCGTTTGTCGGAGAATGCACTTTGAATAGACAATTGTTCAATTTTCTAAGCTTCACTAATGGCAGGGAATAGATAATCACGTTGATATTTGTAGTACTACGTTTTAGAAATGAAATGGAGTCCCACAAATTGACAGAATCTGGACAACTTCCTGAAACCAGAGCCACTGAAAAGTAAAGCTGCTGCACACAGATTGCCAGCTGGCAGTTTCCCCAGCATCGTTTGAGCGGACCATGAACATTCTTTATGTAACATTTCACAGGTGCCATGTATTTTGAGGTTACTGCCTTGTGTTAGACGAGTCACATTCACCGATGGCTTCCCACGTACTTCCCCTCCCACTAAATGTACACATTTCAGCATCTTTATAATCTCCATCATGCTGCTGTCGAATACTATGTATTTGGCCTCCTTTATTAGACTGTCATCCTGCATTAATGTTTCTGACTGAACTGTTGTGGACATATCAGCCAAACTGGACATACTATAGTTGAGAACTTTGTCTAGTTCGTTGGTCAATTGTGTTGCTGCTTCAGTCTCTGTCATTTCAACATCTGTTACTTGACCGTGAATAGGAGAAAACATCAATGTCGACTGCTTTTTGGGTGGCACTTTTTTGGCTGGTGTCGATTGTGTCAAGTGGTTTGCTACTAATTCAAAAGTATCTTCAATACTTTCAGTTTCATCTTCATCTGGTGAAGCAGTCGCATTGTAGCAATGGTCCAAAAACACTTTGCTAGATTCGCCGGTCTCATTAAATTCATTTTCTGGCCATTGGGCAAAGGCATCTCGAGTCTGAACACGCCGCGCCTCAATTAATAGTTCCTCCATGGTGAAAACAGTTTGGCAAGAAGCATCTCATTTGTGTCGCTGTCTGTGTCTGCATAGTCCGTACACCATTGGGGAACTAGAAGACAGGTTGGAAAAAGGATGTTCAATGTAAATCTAACATACAATATCAGACAATTTACATTTAAAAAAAGCATATTATGAAGGCCTCAGCACAAAACACTTGCTAAAAATAGAAACTGTTTATAAATTACCTTATCTTTCTTTCTTTTCGTTGAAACCTTCTTTACTCTAACATCACCAACCGCAAGCTGGTGCACCGACTCGGATCCACGTGCCTCCCGTTCTATATTTGGATCTTGTACACATCCCTAGAAAAGAGTATCAATTAAAAATAAGTCATTTGGATTACAAATAAAATTAGACTGACTTTCTTTCATTCAAGGATACTGTCAGTACGCATACCTCTGGCTCTGGATCGACTACAAGGAATGATGTAATTGTAGAGGACGCCCCAGCAACTCCCTGAAACACAGTACTTGCATTAGTATGGATGAAAAAATGTGAAATTGAACACACACATTGGGACGACGACAAAGGTACATATCAAGATCAAACAACGAATGAAAAATTGTGTAAAAGAACAACACAATATGTAAATATGATCAGAGTATCTCATTCGATGGAACTGTCAGTAACCACACATCTGGATCAACTACAAGGGATGTTGTAATTGTAGAGGATCCTCCAGCATCTCCCTGAAACACAGTACTTGCATTAGTATGGATGAAAATATTGGAAATTGAGCATACACATTGGGACGACGACAAAGGTACATATCGATATCAAACCACGAATGAAACATTGTGTAAAAGAACGACACGATATGTAAATATGATCAGATTATCTCATTCAATGGAACTGTCAGTACCCATACATCTGGATGAACTACAAGGGATGATGTAATTGTAGTGGACGCTTCAGCATCTCCCTGAAACACAGTACTTGCATTAGTATGGATGAAAATATTGGAAATTGCACACACACATTGGGACGCGGACAAATGTACATATCAATAGCAAACCATGAATGAAACATTGTGTAAACGAATGACACAATACATAAATGTGATCAGATTATCTCAAATTCCATGCATAAAACAAGTCTGGAACAGAATAGCTAAGTAAGACTACCTGATATGCGCTCAAAGTGGTTGATGACTCCAGGCAAGCCATGGATGCTGAATCTTGTTCCTTCATATTCAGTGCATAGTCATAGAGTTGTGAAGGGAAAGTATTATTTGATTTACAAATGCTAATATTAAAAATTGGCATGTAAGGAGACTGATTACGAAAACATTATGCTTATTTCAATGCATAATATAGCATAGTTATCAGTGACCATAAATTAATTTTCTATGAGGGTTCCAAAACCAAGGACTGATGTTTAGCAAAATTGTCATTATTTAAAAAGCAATACAATCTTATAAATATGGAAAGTATTATAAGTGACATTTACACCTAAAATACCAATCGATCCATTTAGTTACCTGCTCACTACCCCAAGGCCTACAGCTAAATCCGGAACCGTGACTCACCTGAGGCAGCATGTGAACCAATATAGTCGTAATAGCATTTGGGAGCAATTTTCAAGTCGTTCTGAGTTGATTCTTCTTCGTGTACAAGGATGTGTCGTACATATTCGGGGTAAAGTGCAGGCTGCAGATGCGGTATCGATCACCCATCTTGTCCTCTAAGACTTTTTTGACTCTGCTTTCAAGCTCTTCCAGCACATATTCGCAATATCTGACCCATTGTCTGATTCGATCTACAGTCTTTGGAAATACATGCATTGTAGTGCCTTCAGATTTCTCATGGGTTTTAGAAAGGCAACCGAAAATCGAACATGCAGGCATTGCGACACTGATGAAAATTGATATATCGATAACATAACAAATTAAACTCAAGTCAATGGCAATGAGACGAATGAACATAACACTACTGAATACGTTAGTTCGAAATAGATAGACATTTGGAGATAACGGACATATGATTAGTATACATGCCCTTACCTTGACCAACAAACAGTTAGATTCAGGAAGCAGAGTAGTTAGTGGCAGGAGAACGGGGAGATTTTCACATGAAGCACGACAACGAGCTGACTCGCAGCGGTCACAGAAGTTCACAGGTAACACGACGACGAGCAGATTAGCATTGGTCACCGGGGTTCTCAGGTAGCACGTTCACGAGTTGACTTGCAGTGCTCAAAGCTGTTCTCATGATACATATCAAGTGGTTTATAAAGAATTACAAAAAGGGGTGTGTATGTCGTGGTATTATGTGCATTGCAGGGGAGCGGCCTGCTTCAAGGGGAGCCTGCCTGGAGACACGGGGTCTGAGGAGGGCATGTGAACAATGACCCCTGCGTGTAAGATACAATTGAAGTGTACATGGCGTTTGGCACCTTGGCCGTTCGCACCCCTTGGCAGCGCACATCCACTGGTGCGAACTGGCTTTGAAAATGGAGGGGGGATGGATGGGCCTAGGCGTGCAGGCAAGGCCATGGAACACTGCTGAATGGAGACACTTGATTCACTGAAAAACTGAAATGACCATTGACAAAAGTTCTGTTGTGTTTTATTTTGTTTCTTATTTTGATGCCACGAAACTACTACACATTGTAAAGTTCTGTTTGCAGCACAGTGAGGGAAAATCCCATGTACTGACCGCTGTCACCGGGGAAAGTTTCTCTAATGGCACCAACGACACAGGCGGGTATTACTCGTCGAACGCGTTGTCCAAGCCTCCCATGAAGCCACCATGTAAACAAACGATAGGCCACCAGCCTGTACCACCTGTGAAAGAGAAAGATACAAACTGTTTTTAAATGACCAAGATAAGTGTATTAAATCTTAGTTGTCAATTACTATTATACGACTATTACTAGAGAATTGCAAGACTACATTTGTATGACAATGATATATTGAAGTTACGACAATATAGGAGACCACCTTGAAATAGTAGTGGCCTAAGTGACATCACAACCAGAGTATACTTACTCGTTACTTGGATTCCAAGGGCGAACTGTTGCGTGAAGTTTGTGCATAAGCACCATCAAAATCCTCAACACGGGCTCTGTGAGGCAGGCTGCCCTGAAGTCTGGCAGCTCGGTAACGCATTGCGGCCATGGATCGCCTTGCGATATGTAGGACAAGCATCCAAAGTTTTTTCGGCAGCATCAGTTCTCCACCTCGTTGGCATTAGTGCGCTCCGATTGCAGGTACACCAGGTGGAGACGCCGTCCATGCGACTAGGCTCAGGCTCTTGATCTGTTGAATCGTCCTCCCAACTGTCGCCCGAAGCCCCATCGTTTCTACATCTTTCTCATTCCAGTAATTCCGCCTCGGAATACTCGGGCTCGTAATGGTAGGGCATTATTGTTGCCATTGTGGGGTAAAAAAACGAAAATAATTTACTGCAATGGTACTGGTATCTGTTCGCACGGGCTACAAGCAATGAAGGTAGCTGACCAGAGCACAGAAATGAGTCACAGAATACTCAAAGAAATACAGTGAGAGGAATGCAATAGAAAATCTGCTGTTGTGTGTTGTGAAACGGCCTGTTTATACTTATTGAGGAAAGAGGCATCCTGCCATTTCCATGTCGACACGTCATTAGCTGAAGCGCAGCGAATGTTGACACGAGACGTGCTTTGGCGTTGTGAAATGGGCTGTACGCGTTTAGTGATGTCGGGCTCAGGAGCAGGGGATATGATTTAGTGCCGCAAAGGCAGTCCACCCTGGACGATGCGGCAACAGATAAGATTATCACAAGTTGGCCGAGCCCTCTAGCTTGATTTCGCTTGTGTACAAAAGACAAAAACTACGGGTGCATAGGAAATGTTTGTACAATCGATCAACGTATGGTTAAAAACACATGCCCAAACCATAGGGACAATAATATTTCTGACTGCACCATTCCTTTAAAGGCTGTATTTGTGAATAAAACCAGCCTAGTCCTGGAAAACAAAGTGGCAATTTCCTGATCTCCCCCAACAGCTACGAGGGGGATGGCTTGCTTTAATGAAATGTAACCCAATGAATGCACTAGTAAAAAGAGTTCAGAGTGAAAAGCTCTATCAGCTAAATATAAAATGCTATTTTTTATATTTGTTTAATTATGCAAATTAGGCGAATGTTGATTTTATTTTTCCACATAAATGCCATGCGTCAGTGATTTATATATCCTTGCGACCGTACTGATGAGACCCCAACTTGCTGACTGATGCCCCCCTGTTCCTGGAGGGGGAGAAATGAACCAGTCCTTAAGAGGGGCCCACCTGTCTGTGAGACAGCCAATACAAGCTCATATGTAAGTTTAAAGCCAAGGGGAAATATAACAGGCAGGGACCATATTCTAAAGGAGAATAGGTTACATCCCAGCCCTTTTAATTTGTGGAAGTACTGAAGGGGGAGTATATACATTGATTGTACATTATGGGTAGATTAGTAAATATTTCTGAAGCGTATGTGCTTCTGGAATTATAGATTTGATAGAATAGGTCTGATGGTGTGTATATGGGGAGATCCCCTTACTCCTGCTCTGTGTAATGCGCAAGCACAAAAGAGGTATTCTGGGAGCTAAAAGGATATCTCACTGTGCATACTATTACATGTTTAGATAACTTGAGTTATGTAAATAAACAAGTGGATTCAGCTACAAAAGAACGTACAATGTAGAGGATGATGGAATGTGGGGAACGTTGGAATGTATGGGTTTAAAAAGCTTGGAGTTGGGGAAGAGAGAGGTTGGAGGAAGGACACAGGCTGCCGCTGCTATATATATTGATATCAAAATAAAGAATTTCACTTGCCCACGGTGTCAGAGGTATTTTCATAATAGATACCAAATGAAAATAATGTAATTGAAGTAGGGGGGTATGGCTGATCAGCCATAGAGTAGGACGTAACTCCTGTGGCTCCTGTGATCCGTTCATGATCCTGACGTGGAACAGAGGTTTTTTTTTTTGCAAGCCTCAGCTCCCTTTGTTTCAGCTCTGCTCGGTTGAAAAGGATGAAGGATGTGCACGGCTGGGCACAGTAAGGGAACCTGAAATGCCCTGCGAACAACAGTTACGCCGACTGAGGTCCGGGACCCGTCCCGAAGAAATGAACAAGATGGCAGTGGGGAGCAGACTGGGGATAGCGGAGCAACGGAGGACTGTGGCATGATAAAGCATTGAAAAGAAGTCGATTCAGAGGGACAGCATCCCAGCGTGACTCGTACAGGACCGGCAGCAGGTACTGGAGCACTGCTGACCAGTCGGATTGTTAAGTTCTTTCAATAGTAGACCCTAGCACACGCTGCATGTGTGGCTTTTGTATTTGTGATCGCAGAGATCCTGGGAGTGCTGCAGTGGGACGCCAGCACACGCGACAGGAGTGCAGTACCTGTAACCAGAGCATCACGTACAACAGCTGTTCATTGCACCACACGCAGGGGCTTGGAAGTCACACAAATCTGCAATACGAGCAGCTATAACTTCAGCCTCATATACGACAAAGGAGGGGGTGGCGCCCGAGCATACCGGACAAGCCATGAGAGCTGTGACTGCAATGGACACACACAATGGAGACTGCGACCTGATGGGTGGAGGCACATGAAGTCTGCGCGGCCACTAGACAGTCGGTCTGCGACACTGCGATACGTTCAAATAGCCGTAGAAGGGAGTATGAACGGCAGGAGCACGGCTGGATCCGGAACGGCAACAATAAGGAGAGGAAGGAGCCACAAGGTATTTAGCTGGTGAAGAGTCCGGGAGGGAGAACAAGCCCAGCGCACAACAGGCTGCTCAGGGTCCTGTTGCTGTCCTGAGACAGACGCAGCCACTGTGGTCCCGCAGGAAGGAAGCCGTGAGGGAAGTCCCCGACGCCAGGTCTTTATACAAAACTGCAGCAAATACAGAGTACCAGCTGGCTGTGGTAACAACCCTGGAGGAAGTTGAGTGGGGAGCCGCATCGTGCAACAACTAGCCTCTAGGACAAGGGCCTGATAGCAGCTGGATGCTACGAAACAGGCTGTGACAAAACCCAGCCCGGACTACTCTGGACGGACTACTCCGGACAAAAGATAACAAGTGCGGCACACAAGGAATGGCGGTCGTTGCTCGGAAGTGAAGTCGGCGCTTGGTCGACACGGCTTTTGGGGCAGGATACACTGCCTGTTTGAGGGACCGAGGAGCACGAGCCAAGAAGGATACAAGTAAGCGTGGCGTGTAGTCACTTATAAGTGGCAGTTCTTCACGGGCACACAGCCATTTGCCCAAGTAATGCTATAGGACGGGCTAGTAACTAGGAACAGTAGTCCAGGACTATGATAATATGATCTCCCAATACAGGAGCATAAGGAGCATGCACCGAGGGCACATCACCAGGGGCTGCATGAGGGGTGCTATTGACAAGCCTGTCCACGCAGACAGGGGACGCATATACACTCCCTCCCACCTGGGTGAACATAACGGTTTGGAGTATTGCTGGATTGTGGGTGTATCTGGGTGAAGGGGCAGGCCAAATACTGAAGGCCTGAAGCTGCTCACCCCCAACATACTTAGGTCCTACAAGGCATTAGAAGGCCACAATACGCATCAGCACACTTGGTCAAGTAATTCTTAGCCAAACAGGCCATAGTAGGGTGCAAGCATTAGCTATCTTGTCTGTCTTGAAGCAGACAGCAGGATATGGACAGAATATCAGAGCACTACTGATACTGTCCAAGAAGTCACAAGAAACACCTAACAAATACACTGGAATAGTCCAGTAAAAAGGCAGCAGGATAGCGGCAAAAGCCACCTGCAAGGACGTAACAGTAAGCAGCGGAATTGACACTTCCAAGCGGCACGATTGTCGGTAAGGGTTAGAGGGAGTGCTTCAGCAACAAGCCATGGCGTCCAAAACTCAGAGAAGCAAAGGGAAGCAACTTACCTTAGAGGTCTGGACCAAGACCGCGCACCCTGCGGAGTGCCCTGCCCAAGCACCCTTAACATCTCAAAGGAAGCAGATGCTCGAGACAGGAGATCAGCAGATCCTAGAAGCCATTGTATTTCTGAAAGAGACTCTCAAGGCCAAACTAGATGCCATCAGCATAGATGTGAACTTGTTGAGAAAAGATGTGAGGTCACTTGCTCGCACAGAACCACTTGAAATGGCAGTGGCGGGGAAAACAAGTGGCTTGAAGTATACCTCAGAAGAAGTTAGGGTACTGCAAAAACAGGTGCGTAATCTGGAAGACGGAGCTGAGGATGCAGTGGGCAGAGCTAGACGTAACAACGTTAGAATCATTGGGCTCCCAGAAGGAGAAGAAGGTGTGAATCCGATGAACTTCATAGAGACCCTGCTGCTGCAAGGAATCGGTCCAGGGGCCCTCAACCAAGGCTTCACGTTTGAAAGGGCGCATAGGTAGTTGATGAGGCAACCACCGCCTGGAGCCCCCTCAAGGCCAATAATAGCTTGGATACTGAACTACAGGAATAGGGAAAGATCCTTGAGCACTTCCGTAAAGGCGGGATGATCCAACGGGTGTCAGCCTTGATAACTGCATACCCTGATTTCACCTTACAAGTACAGAAGCAACGGATTAACTATATTTCGGTCAAAAGAAGACTAAGAGCGGCGAACCTGAAGTACATGTTGCTGTATCCGGCTATACTGAAAATATTTCACAAAGGTCGTGCTATTTTCTTTGACAAATGTGAAGACTCATATAACTGGATGGACATGCAGTATTTGCCAATCAGGGTGGATGAGGGAACGAGTGGCGACGTGTAGGCACACGGAGAAGGCATCGACAACCACGATGCCGTAGAGGACTGCAATTACAAGACTAAGTGGCGGCTGATGGAAGCCTCAGGAATTGATAGTTGTCAAATACAGGAGCCAACGACGTGGTGCTTATTTAAGAACGCACTACGTAGGAACGTCCTGTACCCAAGGACGTTGTGTGTTTTGGATTTGTGTGTTTTTTCGGATACTGGCAGTTACGTATCCGCCCGCTGCGACCCATGTTCCGGGACATGACCCTGGAGCAGAGGGGAGAAGTAGGGAATCCTGAGCACAAGATATTGAGCTGGGCAATTGTTGAGAGGGGGTTTGTCAGGGGAGTTTGGGTAGTTCAATGGTAGTTGGCCTATGGGTCCACACTGTATAGGCTGAACTTGAACATTGGACTCCGGAAGTGTTGAGCAAGTGTGAGTAGGAGAAAACACTGCTGGAACGTTTTACCGGCATCTACCAGCATTGGGCTGCTGTCCCTTTAAGGAATGTTGAGCGTACTGGATAAATACCCGGGGCTAAACGAAGCGTAGCGGAAGTGTTGAGCTAGTGTTTGGCAACGTGTTGGCCGTGGTGGGGGCTTATGCTCCGCGCGCTATTCATTTGAGTCGGTGTCTTTGATCTCACGGGCCACCCACGGCATGACACGGTAACATAAGCGTGTCTGACCTTGCTACACTTTGTTCTATGAAGCTTTGCTTGTATTCCGACGGCCTGTGTGACGGAGGACAAAAAGTCAGGTACTCTTACCTGGTGTAGTCAGACCGCTGATACTTTGTGGTTTCTCAGGTTGGGGGAGGAGAGACGGACTCTGGCGGCTCCTCGAGCTGTCAGGCGTTCCCAGTGCCTGAGAAATTATTTTCCTGAATAATAACGCTGTTGGCTAATTGTGTAAAACACACACGTCAATTTACCTTTTTCCATTGGGGTTGCGAGCAAGTCTCCCCTTGTGACTTATACCGCGGACATTGTTTTGAATTCTGTTGGTCGGGCAGTTAAAGTTTGCTGAGTGGGGATGTAAGCAAGTTTCCCGGATTGAATATTGCCTGATTTTCAACGTTATCTCCTGTTTGAGCAAACATAGATGTTAATTTGCTTATTAGAACTGGGGTTGCGAGCGAGTCTCTCCCCATGGGATTTGGTTGTTCCTGACCATATACAGCTCTAAACGTTTAATAGTCACTGCTAGTCTAGTCACAGTCGGCTGATTGGGGTTGCGAGTATCAAACTCCATTCTCGCGGCTGTTGATCCGGCAGTTACTACTTACACATTACAGGCGCACGAAATTGTGTGTTTTAAATATCCAGGAAATCTGTAAATGATTATAGGCATTAATGCTTTTAAGCATTTTTTAGAGGGCGAGGTGCCGATCACTGGACTTGCGACCTTGCTTCCCACAGGAACTCACACTGGTTAAGTTCACACTTTCACTTTTCAATAGGTGCCTGTTTAGGCTGTTTTAGTACTCACTACTTTGAATTATTTTTATTTACTGCAGCGTTCTAGAGGAGTAGCGCAGGAGTATTTTGTTTTTTTTAAATAAAGTTTCTTAAATGGGTGTCACGCTTAGAAGCATGAGTGGTACACCAGAGGGGGCCCCACAGCTGGGGGTCAGGGGCCATCCCCAGGTAGTAATCATCCTTCTGTTATCCCCCAATCTACTCCACTGGGTGGTTGAGGCCCACAATTACCCACGGTAGAGGACATTGTTCCGGGATCCCCACGAAGAACCTCTAAGACGGAGAAGGAGGTCCTAGAGGATGTTAGTCAGGACCCAGCAAAACAAGTGGACTCGATGGCCGAGGTTGTGGGGGACATAAACCGTGTTCTCTCTAATATTGAATCAAATGTGAATTTCATGGTGGCAGAGGCAGGGATGGTGGAGAAAGACTTAGTCTCAGACAATTCAATACAGGCCTCATTGCTTTCACATGAGCTAGCAAGAAAGGCTTACAGGCCATTGGGCTTCAAATCTAAAGAATGGGCAATCCCTGAATCCCTGGTAAGAGACTCGGATTTGTCAGAGAGCCCCTTACGTCACCACTTTTGTGGTAAACAAAGTATGGGTGGTGGATTTGTGGGTCATGGCATCTCAGGAGCAGTCTGGGACCATCAAGGAGGTATGGGATTGAAATTAAATGGGACAACTTGGGGTACAGGGAGGTTTTGGCTCGCTAGGGGAACTAGACAGAGATGTCCGCTGTCACCCCTGCTATTCACTCTTTCCTTTGAACCATTTTCAGTCAAGATGAGGTCTGATTCTCGTATACGAGGCATTTCATATGCAGGAGTCACGTATAAACTGGTCTTATATGCGGACAATCATTTATTGGCCATCTCAGAGCCAGAAGCCTCCCTCCCACACCTGCTGGAGCTTCTCTGGGAATATCACAGGGTCTCAGGACTTAGAATTAACCTGGGCAAATGCGAGGTCTTGAATTTGAATGTCACAGCGGGAGGGCTGAAGAGGGTGATAGGAATATCAGCATTCTGTTAGGCGGTACATAGCATTGGTTATTTGGGGGTACAGTTGACATCACATTTTTCCGACTTTTTATGATGCCAAAATTCTTGTGTTGTTACACTCTATCAAAGCTGTCCTTGGGAAATTGAGTATGCATTGCCTGTCTCTGTTGGGAAGGATATTCGCCATAAAGATAAACGTTCTACCCAGGTTAATGTACCTTTTCCAGGCACTCCTGGTGGATGTCCTGTGGCGTGCATTGGAGATGCATCAGCATAGGCTACTAGAGCAAATTCATCTAGTTGTCTTTATTTGGCAGAACCGTCCTTCCAGAGTTGCCCTATCTACCTTGTATCTAAGGGACTGTAGAGAGCCCATGTCTCCAAAGCAGTGGGGACATCTGGAGGAGCAGATAATAGTTCGGCCTCTCAGGTACATGCCTCGGACCCCCCAAAATATGAGACTGTGGGAACGTATGAGTTGCCAAACACAGAAACCACTCTTCGGGTGTGGGACAGGGTGTTCCGTAGGTTGGGGCCGATCTCTGTGGCAACACCTATTCATTTTAACCCGATGTTCACCCCAGCATATAGGGAGGGCACGTTCCAACCCCGGAGAACTGGAGGGTGTGAATTCCTGACACATATTTTTGGTGGGGACAGATAAGGCTGTTTAAGTCCTGTAAAGAGACGTTTGGTCTCCCCGAGAGTGAGCGGTTCTATTACCTTTAGCTCAGATTTTGGGCCTTGCAGCGAAACAATAGAACAGCAGCAATCCAGCCATTAACACCCTTTAAGAAACGTATCTTCTCCATAAAAGGTTCAGCAGGGCTTATTGCTGGGGTGTACAGTTGTCTGATTACAAGACTAAACAAGGCATGGCACAGGGAGCTGGGTGGGGAACTGTGGGAGTAGCAGTGGACTAGGATTTTGGCAGGGGACCGGCCACACGACGGTCAGCTCCCAATATATGGAGCACAATTATAAGATGCTCTTGAGGTGGTAGATCACTCAGGACAGAGTGGTACACATGGAGAGGGGGACGTCAGGGCTATGTTGGAGAGACTGTGGAGGCATCAGAACCTTCCCACATATCTGGTGGAATTGCCCCAGCACCAGCCCTACTGGAAGGAGGTCATGCTTCTCCTGTGGAAGGTTACTGGGATTGATGCCCCTTGCACACCGGGGGTGTGTCTCCTAGGCAATATAGCTGGGGCACCAAGCAGGCCGGAGCTTGGAGGCTCTTCTGCAGCTGATGCTGATGGCGTCAAGTAATGTCATTGCGGCTCTCTGGAGGTGCACAGGATACTGTTGGCGAATGAGTCGATGAATTAGAATGTAAAGACTCCTGATATGCAAAAGGTGACATACTATTTTAACAATAGCATGAATCATTTCTTTGGGAATTGGGGAGGCTTCCTGGAATACATCAGTTTATTAATAAAGACTACACATGCCCTCCCCAGCTGAGAGCCTTGGGCTTATTGAAGACCTCTTAAGTGGTATTTTAGTGGCACAACATGGGAGTGGGCTCTTCTTAGGGGTGTGGTGAGAATGGTAGCATGTGATTGATGTGGAATTTTTGTTTTGTTGTTTTACATTGTGGACACTGTACTAAGTTTCTGCAGTGCCTTTAAGGGAATGCATGTGCAGGGAGTTCTCTTTGTCTCTGTTACTTACATTATGTAAGATAATATTGCTGCTTCATGTTGAGTTTTGTAGCAATGTTTGTACTGTGTTTAAACCTTCAATAGCAAGATTTGAATATAAAAAACACTGCCCAAGAGGTTTTTACAAAGTTAATTGCGCCTACCGCAGCACCTCTTGAAAGAACTTATATCCACATCTATTAATATCTGGACAGTTGGTAGATTTGAGTGCCCACCCTTGACCAAGTCCTGCTAAACACAAAGGCTACAGAGTTCAGCTTGACATTATGGGCTTCTCGATAAATTACAAGTCATCCTGAATTCCATCACACCGTATAGTGTTCCTGGAAGTGAACCTGAATGTTGCAACCTCTACAGTATCCCCATCAGATATCAGAGTCTGTACACTCTTGTCCGCATTTCAGACTTTGTCTCTGAAGCCAGATGCCTCAGTTCGGGTCATCAAGTCCCTCTTAGGCATGCTGTTATCATGCATGCCCTTGATCCAAAACAACAGGATTTATATGCGTCCCTGAATTTCTGGATGCCTGTTGGAACCAAGTCTCTGGACACTGGAACAACAAAATCAGACAAACCAGTGCTTATCACAAAGCTCTTCTTTGGTGTAAAGACAGCAATAACCTAAAAAATAAAGCACCTTCCACAACCCCCTGCTGTGAAGTGACAGTAATGATGGATGCTTCAATGGACTGCTGAGGAGCTCACACTAAATTTCCATACCAGAGCAGGGTCGGACTAGGGCATAAAATCGTCTCGGGCACCAACGAAAAAGTGGTCCACAGTTGCAAATGGGAATTCATTCCTTTTGTGACGCAGTTTGAATAGTACCCAAGGGGGAGGTTTTTGATAAAATATGATGCAAATTGTACATTTTTAAGAATGTTTATTCGGAGACCACCAGGGGGCGCAGAGGCAATGGCTGCCTAGTGCCAAGCTCCCGCCAGGACTGGGCCTTTTAGTGGGATTGAGACCCCCCTGATCCCCTAGGCGGAATAGCTGAGTGGTCATCGACCGGTGACCCCCCCCGAGAGATGCCGGCACGAAGGAGCGGATCTCGCCGCCCCCCGGGAACCGGAGTTCGGGCTGCATCGGAGCCGCGGCCGAGCGGCCGAGGACGGGGAGAGGCCTGCGGACGGGCGGAGCCCAGCTAGTGAGCCCGGCTGCCTGCCGGATTGCAGCGCCCCGCCAACCCCGACGGGGCCGGCGAATGGAGTTGGCCGCCAACGCTATACGGAGGAGATAGGGGGGCCGCGGCAGCGAGGCGGCTCGCTGGTCGGGCCCTCCCCGTTCAGACCCCGGTGGACTCCACAAAGAAGCGGCCCGCGCCCTCCCCTGCCAGACCCCGGCGGTCGCGATAGGGAAGCGGCCCGAAAAGGCGAAGCACCAGACGGGCGGGAACAGCCCCTCCCGCCGCCACCAGTTCTCCCCGCCGGACCCACCCCGAGCAATACCCCCCAAAAGGGGAGCCAAGCCCCCAGCTCCTGTTCCCCGCCCCCGGGGTCTGGGCCTCCCACCGACTGCACCGGCCCGGGAGGAACTTACCAGCGGCCCCGAGTCCCGCACCCAGGGCCTGGAAACGGCGACGTCGCTCCCTTACACCCCCAGGAAACAGCCGCAGGAAAGGTGAGCGCACCTGGGAACAGCAGCCGCCGTGGCTAGCCACGCAGCACTCGCCGCCCGGGCGCGGTCGGGCACACCCCCAGCAACACAGGCCCACTAGGGCCCCGGCCTTGCCGCCGAGCCCAGCACAAACACACTGTGGAGAAGGGATTCCATACACCCACCCACCCAACGAGGAACCCAGTGAGCCCGGAGGCACGGATAACAAGTCAGATTTAGCCCGCTCCTGCTCAATCAGGTGGTGGCCCCCGGTAACATCCCCAGGGCGTGTGCCCGCCTGACACCCCTCTGCCCCCCGGGTGGAGAACTCTGACAGCAAACAGAGGTTGGAACACAACGCCGGCAGCCCCCCCCCCACGGGACCACACCAGGACGAGGAAGCTCTTGGCCTGTGGCGGACCCCGAGGGGGGCACAGAGGAGGATCGCATGAACTGGCTAGTTGTGAAAGACATTATTACCCTTCTTTTCGCGGAGGAGATGACCATGGAACCCATGTTCGACAGGGTGCATAGAGCAGGGGGCAGGGCGGGGAACCCCCGATCTGTCCTAACCCGATTCCACTACTATACGGAAAAGACCAAGGTCTTGGAAGAAGCGAGGAAGGCAGGGGTGATCACTTACAACAATGCCCAGATCACTATTTTTCAGGACCTCCCGCCTACACGTTGGCGAAGCGCAGAATGTGCCGTCCCCTGACGCAGCTACTCAAGGAGAAGGGGGTGCATTACAGGTGGGGGTATCCTTTCTCCCTGTCCTTCGAATACATGGGCCAACGCACTACGTTGGTCACAGAAGAGGATATTAGAGGAGCCATACGCGACTACCTGGTGGACCCAACCCCCCGAAGAAGCCCGATCGGCCCGGAAGCACTGGCCAGGGGTGGTCCAGGTCAGTCGGGACCTAGGAGAAGGAAGACAGCCTCACGAAAATACAAAAAATTGAACACTCCGCCTCCTGCCCAGGAAGCAAATGGATTCGGAGGGCTGACGGCGGGAGAGCCCCGACAAGCTGCGGGACAGGTATGGAAGTTCGTGAGGTCCTAGCGATGACTCTGTCCCATGGAACAGCAAGTATACAGTGGGCAACAGACGGGAAAAGCCGGGGGGGAAAGGGGGGCTCAAGGAGATGAGCATTGTACTGTAGGCCTGGCCAGAGGAGCTCAGGCTGGTGGTCTGGCCACATGCCAGCAATGGCGGAACTTACTGGCTGGACGTTGAGTAGGGGGGTGGGGGGTTCTTTCAAGTTGGCAGGGGTAGTTATTTCAGGGAGGGGGGAGGAGGGGATGTTTGGGGTCAGTTTTAGGGCCCCTGGGGAGGGAGGATGGGAGAATCCAAGCAATCCAGAAGCGAGTCAAATGAAGCGAGACAGGATTTTTGACATGATGTGGGTGGCCAGCCGGGAGAGTTGCATAGATAATGGCTGATGGCTTGCCGGCCCTGGGGGTGGGCACCTTGAATGTGCGAGGTCTGAATACCCCCACAAAGAGATCCCTGGTTTGCAGGGAGTTTAGAAGAGCTAAACTAGACCTGCTCTTCTTGCAGGAGACTCATTGGGCCCGGGGGAAGGAACCCAAGATGAGGGGAGGAGGAATCAGCGAGATTTTTTGCGCATCACACAGGTCTAAGAAGAGGGGAGTGGCTATTTTGCTAGCAAGGAGCGTAGGCTTTGAGCAGGAAGCAACCCTGAGGGACCCCGAGGGCCGCTACCTAATGGCAAGGGGCTCACTAGAGGGGACCCCCTTAACCCTCGCAGTTGTATATGGTCCAAATGAAGGCTAAGCCCAGTTCTGGGAGGAAGTAAGGGACAGGCTTAAACTCTTTGTTCATGGTAAGATAGTGGTAGGGGGAGATTTTAACATGGTCCTAGATCCGTCCTCAGATAGAAAGTGACTTGGTCCTCCAAACGTTAGACCTGCGGACGAGGCCACGGCACACAGCTTCCGGAGGGTCAACACCGAGCTGGGTCTGGTAGACACAATTCCGTCCCCCAGGTCTGACGTCCCCTCATTCACGTACTACTCGGCCATTCACACCTCATTCTCTAGAATCGATTATATTCTGGTGGACGAGACTCTTCGCCCACACGTCTCGGGCTACAGTGTTGACTCGATCCCTTGGACGGACCATGACATGGCCCGCATCACTATAGCTGAGGGCTGGCACGCGGAGCACGGAGGCCGCTGGAAATGCAATGACTCCCTTCTCAAAGACGAGGTCATTGCACAGGAAGTGCTAGATGCCATAACGGAGTTCTTTGATTTGAATGCTAATGGGGAAGTCGGCATACACACACTGTGGGACGCCTTCATCACAATAGGAGCCCAGAAGAAAAGGGAAAGGGAGGCCCGGGAAATGACCCTAAGGGTAAAGATAGCCCAGTTCCAGCCTGGTGGCCCTCCGGAATGGCCGCTCGAGCGTGACCATGTCACTGCCCTGGAGGACTATAGACTCCAACTAAAAGACCTCCTCCTGCACAAAACAGAGAGAAGCCTCCAGATGGTGAAACAAAAATATTACGACAAAGGGGATAAGGCAGATAGTATCCTAGCCTGGAAGCTGAGGGAAGTCCAACATAGCAGAATGGTCAAGGCGGTGAAGGACGCCCAGGGGACGATAGGCTATGATTCTCCCCACATAGGGGAGGCTTTCCGCCACTACTATGAGAAACTATATACCTCAGAATATGACGAGGGCGATGCTCAGATAGAGGGCTTCCTGGAATCCATTCAAGTCCCGGCCTTAACAAAAGAGATGTCGGAGGGGTTAGAGGGTCCGGTCACCGAGGATTAGATAGACAAAGTGATTAGCGGGATGAAGGTGGGAACCTCCCCGGGGGAGGATGGTTTTACGGTGTACTTTTACAAGAGGTTCTGCTCCAGCTTGGCCCCGCATCTGGCGAAGGTCTTCAATTCTGTCCTCGAAGGAGGTATTCTCCCCGACTCCATGATGGGTGCCATTATAGCAGTACTGCCCAAGGAGGGTAAAGATCCCGCAGAGTGCTCCTCAGAGAGCTCCTCATACCACCCAATATCATTATTGAACACGGATGTCAAGATCTTGGCCAAGGTGGTGGGGAGGCGGATGGAGGGGATAATGCCGAGGTTGGTTCATGGGGATCAGGTGGGCTTCATAAGAGGGAGACAGGGGTCGGACAATATCCGTAAAACAACAGATCTGTTCCACTTCGCACAGGAATCTGACCTGGACGCATGTGTCCTCTCCCTAGATTCCGAAAAAGCTTTCGACAGGGTGGAGTGGAGATACATGGAACTCCTTCTCCAGAAAATGGGCTTCGGGTCACACATTAGGAGCTGGGTATCGGCACTTTATAGAGCCCCCACAGCGAGGGTCCAGGTGAACGGGAGGTTTTCCGAGTCCTTTGCACTCTCACGAGGGGCCAGGCAGGGTTCTCCCCTCTCCCCTTTGATATACGTCCTCACGATAGAACCGTTAGCTATAGCGATCAGAGCTCATGCGGGCATCAGGGGGATTAGCAGAGGTGATGTGGAATTTAAGCTATCCCTGTTTGCGGACGACATCCTTGCCTATTTGGTGGACCCGGCCGCCTCGCTCCCCCCCTTTTTGTCCCTGGTGTCCACATTTGGCCGCTTCTCCGGACTGAGAATCAACACAACCAAATCAGTCCTGCTCCCAATGAAAGTACGAGACCCCGAGCTGGACCCTCTGGACAGGTTCGAGGGAATCGCGGTGGGAAAGACCTTCATCCGATACCTATGAGTCCTGCTAACTAGGGATCTGTCTAAACTAGCCTCCACCAACTATGACCCTATAATTGCAGGGATCAGGTCAGATTTGAGGAGATGGGGCAAGATGATCCTGTCCTGGTACGGCCGGATGACAGCGGTCAAGATGAATGTCTTACCGAGGCTTCTGTACCTGTTCACAGCGCTCCCCACCATCATCCCAGAGCAGACCTTCAGGGTCCTACAAAACGCAGTCCAAGAATTCATATGGCAGGGGAAAACCCCGAGAACCGGGAGAGTGACCCTGACATTGCCGAGGGAGGAGGGGGGGTTTGGGCTCCCTGATTTCCGCCTGTACTTTCGAGCTGCACAGTTGAGGGTGCGCTTGGAACACATGAAAGAAGGGATGGGGATATATTGGTCTTACTTAGAGGACATGGATGCCCACCCCCTGAAGGTCAGGGACCTCCTGTGGGCCCCATGCAAATCTATCCCAGGAAAGTTAAGAGGTCACCCGACCCTGGGAGTCCTTTGGGAATTTGGAAGGAGGGTCCACAGACAGCTTACCTTACTTCATGGCCGTCCCCGATGTCCTCCCTTTGGGGACTCCCCCTTGACCTGGGCAGGAGGGGGTTTTCGAAATTCCCAGATCTGGTCTGACTTGGGGATGGAATGGGCAGGGCAGATGTTCAGGGAGTTCCTCTCATACGAGGACCTGAGGGAGGCACTTGGCCCTGGGTCCCTAACCATTTTTGAATACCTCCGTCTCAAGGGCATACTGTGTGACCAATCATGGGGCAAAAAATTGAGGATTTCCTAGATACAGCGACCTCGAGAAAGGGCGCGGTATAGAACATGTATAAAATTTTGAACACTTTCAACCTCCCCGGGAGAAGGGGCTTCCACTCATTCTGGGACGATTCGGTGGGGGAGGTCATTTCAGAAGACACCTGGTCAAGGATTTTCAAAATCGCTTTCCATGGGAACTTGTTCACCGCAGATATGGAGCATAACTTCAAGATATTGCAGGGGTGGCATAGGGACTCAGTGAAACTGTCTAAAATGTTCCCAGGTGTTACTCCGATGTGCCCAAGGGGATGTGGCCAGAGGGGATCGAGGAAGCACATGTGGTGGCTTTGTCCGAAAGTTCAGGACTTCTGGGGAAGAGTACGGGCCTGGATTGCGGAGGTGTCAGATGAGCCTCTCCCCCAGGACCCTTTGTCGATGTTGTTGGGCGTACCCCCGGAAGACATGGAAATATATAGATATCCAAGGATGATGGAAACAATGCTGCGGGCGGGGAGGGTGGCCCTGGCACAGAAGTGGAAGAGCCCGGAACCCCCCTCCAAGGAGGAATGGCTGAAAAAAGTAAAGAATATGTTCTTGATGGACAAACTCACAGCAATGGTGAACAATGACTCAGGGCCTTTCATGGCTAATTGGTATGGGGTGCAACAATCTTGGGGATGGGACGTCCACTGACTTGAGACACTGGCCCGCACCGGGGGGGAGGAGGGCCCGGAGTCCAGCTGGGTTCGCTTTGAGTGCCCACGACCGGGGGAACGGCAACATCGACCTCAGCCGGCAGAAATGGTCACCTACCACATCGTCTCCTGAGTACAGGAGATGACAAGGCCGCTCATTGTCTCTCACGTTCGAAGTCATATCAGGATTGCGGGGGGGTATTGTTGGGGAGGGGGACGGAGGGAAGGGGGGGGTTAAGGGTTGAAACGGACAGTCAATCGCTTTGTGTGCATTATGGGTTATTCAGCCCGGTTTGTAAAATTAAGAAAATGCCAATAAAACCAAAGTTTAAAAAAAAAAAAAGAATGTTTATTCAACAGCACTGGTCAAAACTATTAGGCACATAGTGAAGTAACTCTTCAAACTGGCCCACATTGGCCAAAAAAGTGCCCCACTTTGACCCAACAAACTGGCCCACACAATCATTTTGCTTTTTTGGTTCGGCCATTGGCCTATTGCCCTATAAGACAGTCTGAGCCTGTACCAGAAGCCTCTGGTCAACAATGAAAAATGCCCTGTATATCAGTGTATTAAAGATCATGGCAGTGTGTTGGGCCCTTAAGTCCTACCTGCCACAGCTGTGGGAAAATGTAGTGAGGGTGTTAACGGACTACACTACCACAGTGTTCTACAAGGGGTATCAGATCCCATAGCCACATCCACAGAAGCACAAAGCCTGTAGAGCCCGAGGAATGTTCTTGCTTCCCGTTCACCTGCCCGGGATACACAACTCAATGGCTGACTTCCTCAGCGAGGAACGCTGTTCCTGCCATAAATGAGAGCTTCTAAAAAGCCGGGTTGACATCATCTTCCATGAATTTAGTTATTTATAAAAATTAAAGGGAAAGCAGTATATTGCTGGCACAAAAATGCTTACAGAATTTACCATTGATAACAGAGTAGAGGACATGGGTCCTTTACAATGGGGTGAGAGAATGTGACTTGAAGATATTGCAGGGGAAGGTGGAAACCTAAACTTATTAGTGCACA
The DNA here is from genome assembly GCF_040938575.1 of Ambystoma mexicanum. Lineage (NCBI taxonomy): Eukaryota > Metazoa > Chordata > Amphibia > Caudata > Ambystomatidae > Ambystoma > Ambystoma mexicanum. Next base: position 1,349,295,588 of record NC_090922.1, on the reverse strand, counting down.
TCGAACTGCTCCACTCTACCAGGAGTTCTGCAAGAATACCCTCAGCTCGCCGAGGGAACTGAGGTTCTCTCTGGGTCCTCCACAATGTACCAGGGGACCTCTGGTAAAAGTAACTCCTGGAAATAAAAGTAATCCAAAAGACCAGAGCATACACCAAGCAAGTAGTAACGCAAATGTATTGGACCCAAACTGGTGGGAAGCACGGTTCAGACGGCCCTGTGAAACTGAACTGAATGAAATGAGCTGCCAACACTGCCCACTGAGACTGAACAGTTTATACCTAATTTTTCAAATTACTGTACAACATTTTAGATACATTTTTAAGGCTGGTCACAGGAACGGATTGATGGGACTACGTCAGTCCCCTATATCCAAATATATGTTAAAGGACCCAGAATGCATAGAACGTTTCTTTGGCAAAAAATCTAATTTCCAAACCTCGTGAAGTCAGAAACCTTTCCATTTCGCCCCTCAATTATGTGATTGTGCTGATCAGTCAAAAACATGTTTGCCATTGGTTGGCAATGCCCAATATCCAAAATGGCTTGAGATGCTAAGGGGCGAGACATTCACGCTGAGTCTGACCAGTTGTGTACCCCGCAGACATCAGCGAGGAAATTGTACAATGTTGCACCTTCGGGACACCAAAACCTATTCCTGCTGATTGGCTCCTCGTCACGCGCCCCATAACCTTTAACCCAACGCTCTGGCTCTCCAGCTCCCTTCTCACACCTTGCTTCCAAGTGTAATCTGAAAAAACAGTACCACACCGTGGCTGGAGTTTAATTAACCGGATTTCATTTCCATTCCTCTGCCAATTCTCCATGTGCACCCTGCTGCCTAGCTCATTGGCCTTGAAAGTATCTCTTAGAGTGACTTCTGTGTGGCTGTGTTCTCCTGGGAAACCTCAGCTATGCAATATTTTAGCACACTGTTTCTACTGAATACTCAAAAAATAGATACTGCTTGTCACACAAGGCCTGCAGCTCCTTTCTTATGAGCTGTCTCCGAGAAATGCTTTCTTAACATGGGCCTACAAACAGAAATGGCTTCTCTACTGTTCACATATTGCTCAGAAGCCCCTCACATTTTACAAGCCCCACCCTGTGCCCACTCTATACTGCCCCCAGATCCCCAACCCCTCTTTGCGTTCTATCATGTGACTTCCTGCACTGTGCCTGCTTCTGTTTCACCTTATGCAAGCAGCGCCACTTATGCAAGCAGCGCTTATGCAAGTTCAATGATGTCCCTAGCCCCGATGTCACCACGTTACTTGAGCAACTGGTACGTGCCCCCCCCCCCTTGGCAGCATTGAATCTGGACCTTTACAACAAGGACAGGCACTCTCTCTCCAGTTTCAGCCACACTATCCCCATACATGGTACTACCTAATGAGAAGAAGAATGCAGTATCCTTAAATGTTGCTGTAGGCAATGCTGAAGCAAAACCATCAGAAAAGGTAAAAGGAGATATCCTCTTATGAGTCTTGCACTTAACTGAGACGAGTCGAGGAGAGCAAGAGAGAGTATTGGACTCAGGGGAAGCCCCCTGATGTGATCGCACAAAGAATGGGGCAGAGTCGGGACAAGCCGTGGAGACTGCAACTTTCGAACAGGCAAGGTTCACCAAAGCGAGACGCCAAAAGGCCGGCAAGCAAGCCACCCGGGAAAACGTTAGCTGAGAGGGAAGAGGTGTCCAGGACCTGGTGGTAGCGTGACCATGAACGCATCGTGGTGGGCAGAGTGCCTGGGCAACTACACGAAAACCACCGCTGCTGGGAGCGAGCAAAGCTTCTTTGTCGTCCGTACAAAGAAGGAAGCAGCCCGAGGGGAAGTTCAGATAGGGATATTGACGAAAGCCAAGCGGAAGGAAAACGAGTACAGAGAAGAATACCCAAGCATGTACTGGGGAACACGGGAGGAGTGGGACGCAGCCGGGGAAGGAATACATGAAGAGTTAAACTTGTCCCAATCATAAATACGAGTAAAGAGGAACGCAATCGTTTAATTAGCAATGTGAAAGGTGACTAGGGACAATAACCAGTAATCCTGTGAGGGGAGTAACAGGCAGGAAGAGTGTAACTCGTCCTAGTCCCAAAGAAGAGGCACAAGGACTAAAGTTGTGTAACTGGCAATGTGGAGAGCTCATAAAGAGGATACCAAATAAACCCAAAAGGGAAAAAGAGAGGGATTGAAGACACCCTAGAACGAAGGGATACTGTAAAGACTGGAGGGGGGTTATCTGTACTCCTGCCAGATATGGCAGAGTAGAAGCACGGTGCACCCCAGCCAAGGTTCTCTATTGTGGTAGCAATGGACGAGCAACCAAGGCTTAAACTCTCAGGATGTGATGCAGGCTAGGTCTTAAGTACAGTGTAGTTCTCAAGCTCCCCACAAAGGAATGTCCACACACTATGTTATGTGCTAACACAGTCCTTTGTATAAATAAGGTTCAAGAGATATACATCAATTAATAACACACTTCGTTCTCTGGCAATTCTAATATGGCAAATATATACAATGTGCTTCATTACGACCCTGGCACTAAGTGTTTAACGGCGCTGTAAAAGGCTGCAGCGCCGTTAAACACTTAGCGCCTTAATACGAGGTCCCTTTGCGGGACCTGACCTTAACAGCTGGTCTACACCAGCAATTTGCGGTACCGTACTTAGCGCCTTCCCCATTCCCATAGAGCCCTATGGGGCGAAAATGGGAATGGGGAAGGGCCATGGTTCAATGGGGAATTACCGCCCCGCCAACTTTGGAATGGGGTGGTAATTCCCCATTGAACCATGGCGGTCCCGTTACAACACTGGCGCCATGGTTTAGCGGTGGTTTTGTAATGAGGGCCAATGTCTATGCGGTACCACTCTTAACTATTGACTCCTTTTAAAATACACCAACTGCTGACAGTTTCTAATGAAATACAAATCAAACAGTAATGTGTATCAGCATAGGACATAGGAAGGAAGACATGTTGGTTTAAACAATTACAGAAATGCTGATCCACTGAGTGAGGATCCCCCCACCTGGGCAACCTGTAATAAAGTGTATTAACAAGCCCAGTCCATTAATGTTAAAATAGTCTAGTTTCCTGGTCAAAAATGTTCCACTACCCCAATGTACCTGAATTTAGCAGAGTTTCGTCGAAGTCTTGTTGACGGGTTCCTTGTGAGCGGATTCCCTTTAAAGCAGGAGCCACGCTCGTCGAGATTCTGTGAAGAAAAGGTGAACACTGTCGTCTGGACAGCAGCTTCAAATCTCGCTGTGCTCGTCGACTATCGATCGTGGACGTCCTGTGTAGACGAGGTGTGCCGTGCATCTCAATGACAGAGTTCGATGCGCAAAGAGGACTCAGTGATGAGCGTAGGCCTGGCAGCGGGTGTCGGCCTTGGTGCTGACGATTGGGACTCGACCACGGGCAGATCTTCACTCGTCTGCATCTTTGTGGACTTCAGGTGGAAAACCCACTGGCGGACTTTCCTCGACTGTCGGCGACCACGTCTTTCTCTGGCGGGACAAAGCGGTTGACGATGATGGCTAGGGAGCCCTTGGTTAAAATGTTCTTAGGCAATGGTGGAGCATTGCGGCTCAGGTCGTTGAGCAGCACAGTGTCAAGCTGACCCCGCTTTTGGGCCACACAACTCGACGGGCTTCCACCGGTCACAGAAATCCTCCGAACACTGGTCGACGATGATGGACGTCGACGGCCTTGATGTCCTGGTGCATTACTTCAATGTTTCTCGTCGGACCCCGTCTCCGGTCGACAGCCTTTTGGGACTGACTTCCAGGGTGCCTTGATGAAGATCAGCTTCTGCATGATGTTCCCTTGTAGCTCGGGGAGATGTCTCCTAAACAGGAGAATTCTTGATTCAGTCCTTGACAGACATGACAGCTTTCAGATTTTGTCAATGGAGAGCAGCAGCAAACCTTCTTCTTCAGCTGGACTTAAAGGATAAGCAGCTTCAAGTTTCAAAATCGGCTTCTGAGCAATTCTGGTAAGTGAGAGATCCCCAGATATACAGATCTGTCCCTCATTCATACTGCAGAAACAAGCTCAGTCAGCCAGTCAGTCAGAAGGACATTCATGCAGGCAGGCAGCCAATCAGGCTCACAGTGCATTCAGGTCATGCACTTCCACCCAGACACCCATAACCAAGAATGTGGATTGGGGCAAGCACCCAGACTTTCAGTACACCACACTGCATTCATGTCTGTTTCAGGCAGTGCTGTCTCATTCTTTGTGTCACACACACAGATACCAGACACTCATAACATGGAATGCATATTGGTCACACACACTCCATTCACCTAGGTCCCAACCCAAGGGTGTACCCACAACATACAGTCACTGGGAAGGCTCCAGCCAGTCTGGTCTGGACTTCCCCGCAATACCATATATGGTTCTTCCACCCAACAGCCAGTCAGGGGAAGGGACAGAGTCAGGGCTTCCCAGGACTTTGGGAAAACAAGGTAACAGGTAATAGAAACCAAGAGGCTCCATCTTGTCTCCTATCAGGAATCCACTGATTCCTATGGCAGGACCTGGGTATCCCAAAATGGAGGATACTTCGAGCAGCCTGGTCTGTGGGCCACACACAGGTACCCGAATAACATGCACTAGGGGTACAGGGTTGTACCCCCACCCATGGGTGCCATAAAGGTATCCCAAGGGTCTCTGTTCACCACAACCAAAAAGAGGATGAGCTGCACATACAGAAGTCCCACATCGACTCCTCTGCAGAAAACAACACAGAACACACATGAGAAGGGAGTACCGGACAATGACATGGAGTGTGAGGGAAAAAGGGCTGCGTAAGCTGCAAAGTAGCTCAGGAAAGTGTTCCCGTGCGAAAAGGGGAAAAAACTACAATTCCCATGAGCCTTTGATTTTCGGTTGGGCCGGAGGAGAGCAGGTGTGCCGGCTATTTCGCTCTATTTAAGACACTCCCCGGCCCATGCGGCTTGTTGGTGATTGTTGGCGTGGCAGGCACGGGCCGGGGAATACGGGGTGTGCAGGCTTTTGTGGAAGACTTATGCAGGACCTGGGCCAGGCGGTGAGATGGCATGCTTCTGAAAGGCTCTGTCCCCCATAAGGCATGGAGCAGATCACGTTGGTGTGTCCGTCCAACTCCGGAGAACACATTGCCTGGGGTGGTGCTGGTGAGCCCTCCCCAGGCCTCAGTTAAGTGTTTTCAAAGAGTATGTAACCCTCTTCCCCCCCCTTTGGCTGCCTCGAGGTACCTGTAAATGCTAAAATCAGGAGCCTGTGCCAACCAAGGTGGGAGGGGTCAACTGCATTTGGCTTCCGTGGCTAGGAAGGAGTTGTGTGATACTCCAGGGTTGTGACATACACACCAACCCTCAAATTGGAATAATTAAGCCACCCAAGCCAGATGGTGTCCCCTCCACCCTTAACAGAGGTTCTAAAAGCACTACAGGATATTCAGGCAGAGTTGATTCTGTCTCTGCAGGAGACTGCTAAGTTGAAGATGCAGGTTAGTGGTTTCATATCCCAAGGAACGCTGCTTCAGGGTGAGGCGGCAGCCGCTTCATCTCCAGGATCATCTAGTCTATCAAATACAGTAGTGGTGCAGCAGCCCCGAGAGATTTGCAGGGGCTCCTAGCAAGCTTTCTGCCTATTTGACAGAATGCAAGCTACATTTTCTATGAAAACCTACAGCATTTGAGTCCGCTCAGGCATGGATGGCTTTTGTTATTTCTTATTTGACGGGTGACGCATTAGCATGGGCAATTCCCATAGTACAAAAGGACTAGTTGGGACGGGTTTTCAGGGGAATTTGCACGACTGTTTGATCATCGAAATGTATCATTGGCCCAGGACGAAGAGTTATTAGCACTGAGGCAGGGTACTACGTATTCAGTGACTTTTGTGATGCAATTTAGAAGCGTTAAAGGATGCAATTGCTCATGTGGAACCACAGCCAGAGTCATGTAGTGCATTAATTGACGTTGCCCTGCGGTTGGACCATAGATTGGGTGAGTGCAGGGGTGACAAGAGGAGGACGAACGGGGTACCCTTTGTGCGCTTAGACAGAAGTAGGGAGGTAGGAGGACATGCTGGTGGGGAGCAGGAGGAGCCCATGCAGATTGGTAGCGTTCAGGAACCTTTGTCAGCCGATGAAAAGGAAAAGAAAGTCTAACAACTTGTGTTTGTATTGTGGGAAATCAGGGCATTACATCCGGAACTGTCCCAATACACCCACTAGTTGGGGAAAGGAGAATGATGGAGGCGGGAAAAGAAGTGGCTCTGTAAGTGGGGGAACGACTATACTGAGCCAGCAGCAGGCAGAGTTCCCTTCAGTAGTGGCTAATACTATGCAGGTTAAGGCGCCTCATATCTATTTATAGGTGACTTTGATTTTTGCAAATAGTAAGGAGATGGTATTGGCAATGGTAGATTCTGGGGCCACGGGAAATTTCATAGACATTGCATTGGCAACCAAGTTAGGAATCCCCACAAGAATCAAGAAAGAAAACGAGTTGGTGCCGGCAGTGGATGGTTCATGTTTGACAACAGGTCCTATTACCACCAAGACCCAAGAGGTGAGGATATAGTGTGGTGAGGGTCATGAGGAGGTGATCGCTTTCAATTTGATTGGTGCTCCCCAATTTGGGGTGATTTTGGGAATGCCCTGGCTACTGGCACATAATCCCAGCATAGACTGGCGAGGATGGACATTGACTTTTGGAAATGAACAGTGTGGATCTCATTTCACGGGCATTGGGGGTCCCACAACCTTTTTGGTTGAGGGAGTGAATCAGCAGTCCCAGATAGGGGCAGTTGTTACCACTCTGCCGGTAGCATACCAAGAGTTTGCTGAGTTTTTTGACAAGAGCAACGCGTCTCAATTGCCGCCCCATGGGCCCTTTGACTGTGTGATCGAGTTTGAACCGCAGGCTAGGTTACCTTGCAGTCAGGTGTATACCTTATCTGAAAAAGAGACACAACATTTCTGTGAATATTTAGATGAGGTGTGGGCATGTGGGTTTATAAGACCTAAATCCCCAGTTTTATCTCCATTATTTTTCGTGCCCAAGGAGGAGGGCACCTTAAGGACTTCCATCGACTACAGAGCACTGAATAGGGTGACCATCAAGAATCACTTTCCTTTGCACTTAATTTCAGTATTATTAGACCATATAAAGATGGCCAAGATTTATACCAAGTTAGATTTGAGGGAAGTGTACCATCTCATCAGGGTGAAGGAGGGTGACGAGTAGAAGATGGCTTTCCTCGCAAAGTTTGGTTTATTTGAGTATTAGGTGATGCCCTTTGGTTTATGCAACGCTCCTGCTGCTTTTCAGCATTTTATGCAGAAGGTGTTGTGAGAATATTTGGATTTGTTTGTGATTGTGTATATTGATGACATTTTGATTTTTTTCAGTCTGTGGAACAGCATGTACAGCATGTTAAGGCAATTCTAGCCAGATTACAGGAGTATCATTTGTTTGCCAAGTTAGACAAATTTGAATTTCATGCCACCAGAGTAGAATTTTTTGGTTTCATTTTGACACCAGCAGGAGTAGTTATAGATGACAAGAAGGTACAGGCAGTCACTAAATGGCCGTCTCCCCAGTCTGTGAAGGACATTCAATCATTTCTGGGATTTGCTATCAAATGTTTATCAATAATTTCTCTGCCATCATTACACCTATTACCCGACTGTTGAAGAAGGCGACCAAGTTCCATTGGGATCAGCAGGCGGAGAAAGCATTTGAAAGGTTAACGGCAGCATTCACGGAGGCCCCGATTCTATGTCATCCTAATCTTGAGGAACACTTTAGGTGGAGACTGATGCCTCTAATTTGGCCATACGGGCAATGTTATCAAAGGCAGATGAGGAGGGGATTCTACATCAAGTAGCCTATTTCTCTCGCAAATTGACAGCATGTGAACAGAATTATTCCATCATAGACAAGGAAATTTTGGCAATCGGGGAGGCTTTTCTGGAATGGCGTCATTATTTAATGGGGACCCGACATCCAGTATTGGTTATCACTGATCACAAGAATTTACAGTATTGAAGATCGGCAAGTACATTGAGTGCTAGGCAATTAAGATGGGCTCAATTCTTTGAAGAATTTGACTTTGTGGTTACATGCAGGCCGGTTAGGAGCAACGGAAAGCAGATGCATTGTCCAGGCATGAAAATCTGGGAGGGCAGTGTCAAGTGGAATGAAGTATCATTCCAGTGGAAAAGATTGTGGGCGCAGTGACGAAGGTGGTACTTGGGGGAAATACATCAAAATTTACCAAAAGAAAGGTGGACAGAGTGGGTGAAGAAGGGCAAGGCCAGAGCCATTGCGAGAGGGTCTACCTTATCAAGAGGGGAAGTTGTTTCTCCCCGTTAGGGAGAATTCTCATAAATGTGCTCATTTCCCTTACCTTTTGAGACCCCCAGAAACTTCGCTGGATTTGTAGGACTTGAATTTTTACCTGGAAACAGTGTGAGCCTTTTTTCCCACTCTCATGTATTTTGATGTGTGTTTTACTTTTGTGTTCTTTGGATATGGAATTTTAGACAACTACATAGGCATCATCTTTTTCTTGTGTTGTTACGCAGCACCCTCAGTGCAGTGGCACAGGGATGTCTTTTAGACTTCCCAAGGTTAAAATACCTTCTTTGGGACTGACTACTGTCTCCCAGTGAATATAAAGTTAAATTGACTTTGCTAGTCTTTTTAAATTGCTAGACCCAGCACACACTGCCTTATAGCAGAGTGCTGGAGGGAATACCTAGTGTTCCTTATGCTTAGAAAACTCATGTAGCCCTCAGAAGCTCCCCTTTCCTCTCAGAATGGCTGGTGGCAGTGGTATTACCATGATTACCCTGACTGTGACCCGTTTAAACGCTCCGGTAGCTGAAATCCACCGGATCCATGTTTTTCAAGATGGCGTCTGAGCCCCCTGTGTAAAAACAGGTTCCGATTGACTTTTGTTTGCCATTTCTTTTTGGAAAGGTCTTTCTAGGTTTGTTCCCTTTGTTTGTTTGCCTTTGGCGGGCTTCTGTACTGAAGACCCCCTCTGGTGCATGAGTGTCTGGGGTGGACAGGATGGGAGGGAGGTGCCCGAAACTCCATGTGCTTAGTCTGCTAGGAGACCTGAATGCACTCTGGCGTGATTGGCTGGCTGACTGTCCTTCAAGGACAGTCACCCTGCTGGGTGAGTGACAGCTAGGCTGGAATGAATGGAAACAAACTGTTCAAAAGCAGGTCTCTGGGACTTGGAAGGCAGAGTCGACCACTGGAACGAAAGAACCGAAGACGAGCTGAAGGAAGACGACTGCTGCAATTCCTGGACCATTGGTTTGCCTGGTGAAGCCCTGCTACAGGTCCGAATTGCCTGAAACTCCCTCGACAGAGTAGCCCTTCAAGGACGACTTCTTCCCTTGAGCTGGTGGGAACAACCAACTCGCAAGTCACCTGGAAACCTTCTCCATACTGGTCGAATTTTCTTCAGAGTGCTGTTGAAAACCGAATAGCCAGTGAGAAGGATACCAGTTTGTGGACTTTAAAACACTCACACCTTAAACCGATGTTTTGCCAAACTTGTGGATCCTTCCCCGTGCAGTGCAGGAACCTCCCGACGTTGTCCTTCTTGTCCCCATGACTGAGGCTCAGGAACAGCGAGATCTGCAGGAATTGCCAGGACCTGCTGCCTCAGGTACAGCTTTTCTTAACTCAAAAGGTACTGTGCAAGTGCGGTAGAGAAATCCTCTTTGCCGCGGTGAAAGTTTGTGAAACTTTCCCAACTTTGGAGTCTTGTTCACTCCTAACCCGGCATATAACTCTTTTTCGTGCAAACTACTTCTAAGAACATTGGCAAAGATTTAACCGTTTACTACCAGAACTGTGCTATCCTATCCAAGACACTGATCCAATGATTTTGGCCCAGGCCTATTGAATTGAACTGAAACTATTTACCATGCCTATGAAAAGTAACTGTGTTTGATTCTGCTAACCTTTGTCTTTCTACCCCCTTTTAAAGTTACTGAAGTGCCATTTTGTTCCCACTTTAGGGGAGCCTCACTTGTTCAGAAACTTATTGGTTTGGTACTGTAATGTATTATAGTGTGATATTGAGCTTCTTATTCTAATAGAATGTTTTCTAACTAAATATGTAAATAAATTAATATTGTTTTACCAAGAAACCTTGAGTAAGTGTTTGTTTGAACCACTGTGATTGCAAGTCCTTTGTGTAACACCTTGTACTGCTCACATCCCTCTTGAGATAAACCTGGCTGCTCAGACCTGCTACTACCAAACTGTGCAGTACAGACTTATAAGAAAGGTGAGATTGTGCTTATACCTCTAGTCTTAATTGTGTGTAGTGTTCCCAAAGGGTACTTCATGTAATTCTGCCTAAAACTCCGCACTGAGTCATTGAGGAAAAAGGCCTTGTTTTGGTGCCATAATTCTCCCATGGCAGGCCATGTTGGTGTCAGGAAAATGCAAGACTTGGTGCAATGGTATTTCTGGTTGGAGGGGTGGACCTCCCAGGTACAGGAATCTGTGGCAGGGTTTGAGACTTGTTTACGATCTAAGGCAGATCATTTGAAAAAGGCTGGGTTGTTGCAGCCATTGGCCACTCCCACAGAACCATGGGCATGTGTTTCTATGGACATTGTTACAGAGCTACCCCGAGATGGCGATTGTGACATAATCTTGGTGGGAGTGGACTTTCTGATAAAACAAGCTAATTTCATACCATATGATGGAATTCCAAGCGCCGGTACTCTGGCTGGCTTATTCTTGCAGCACATAGTGAGACTGCATGGATTGCCAAGAAAAATAGTATCTGACTGGGGGTCGCAATTCACCTCTTGGTTTTGGCATGCTTTCTGCAAGTTATTCTGAATCTCCTGAGCACTATCCACTAGTTACCATCCCCAGACGGACAGTCAAACTGAGAGTAAGTCAGACCATGGAGACATATCGGAGGTGTTTTTGCCGAGGGCAAATCCTTGTGCGTCCGGTCTCTTTGGCTGGCAGAGTTATAATAACGCCAAACACGATTAATTGGGAATGTTTCCTCATTTCTGTCTGTATGGTCAAGATTTTCAAATGCTACCAGAGGAGGTTCCAAGGTTTAATAAGATCCCGGCAGTGACTGAACGCACGCAGGAGCTTCTTAAAATACAAGAGAAGGCACGCCAAACGTGATTTATAAGAGGCAAGCGGATCGAAAAAGACGATCCAGTCCTAAGTATGTGGTGGGAGATCGAGTGTGGTTGTCCACTCAATACATAAAGTTGTTTGTGCCCCATACATTTTTAGCCCGCTTCATCTGGGTTTATACCATGGTACGATGTGTGTCTGATATGGCAGTACAATTGCAATTGCCTTCTCATATGAGGATTCATCCAGTGTTTCACGTTTCTTTGGTTAAAAGCACAGCTCCTGGTGTGGTGACAAGAAAGGCTCTGGGGGTGATGAAGGATGGTCAAGTGAAATTTGAAGTGCAGCACATCTTGGACTCTAAGTGGCGGGATACAAGACTTTGGTACCTAATTTCCTGGGTGGGTTGTGGTCCTGAGGACGATTCTTGGGAGCCTGCGGAGGCAGTGCATGCAAACTGTCTGGTAAGACTATTTCATCGGTCTCATCCGGGTAAGCTGGGTCCTGGGAAGGACCCTAGAGAAGGGGTCATGTGAGGAAAAAGGGGCTGTGTAGGCTGCAAAGCAGCTCAGGAAAGTGTTCCCGTACGAATATGGGCATACAACTACAATTCCCAGGAGCCTTTGTCTTTCGGTTGGGCCACAGGAGAGCAGGTGTGCCGGCTCATTTGCTCTATTTAAGACACTCCCCGGCCCGTGCTATCTGTTGGTGATTGTTGGAGTGGCAGGCACGGGCCGGAGGAGAGCAGGTGTGCAGGTGTTCGTGGAAGACTTGTGCAGGAACCGGGCCAACCAGTGAGATGGCATGCTTCTGAAAGGCTCTGACACTCATAAGGCACGGAGCAGATCATGGCGGTGTGTCCGTCGAACGCCGGATAACACATTGCCAGGGGTGGTGCTGGCGAGCCCTCCCCAGGCCTCACTTAAATGTTTTCAAGGAGTATGTGTACGAGTCTTGGGTGCATACAGTCATTTCTTGGGTGCGACTTGCACCGTGCGTAGTTTGCTGAACATTAACTTCCGCACACTGATAAGGTTTGAAACACGTGTCACAAAGTAACGCATATGTGTTCTGTCTGCAGAGAGGAGTCTCATGAACTTATGCTGGGCATACCGTGGCAAGCGGAACCCTAGCGCTCTGAACATTAGAACGTTGGGGGGAGGGAAGCATTTTCAAACAAGAAGCGGAGGAACGCTATGTGTTTTGTGGCTGCTTGTTCTTGTCCCTTTTCAAGTCATGGCAAGCCACTTATGTTCTCTACATTATTATGTGGTAACCTACGCCTGGTGAAATGACAGGAGGGGTTGGAATAGTTCCAAAGGGAATACAAAACTGTTGAAAGATGCATTTTGCTGCATGTGCTTTGTCCATTATGTTGTACACTGCTGTAGTTATCTGTGGCCACCAATAACTCATTATGTGCTTGTTTGTTGCAGAGTCAGAGGGATGAGCAGAAATACATGGGTTAGGAAGCAATATCCTAAACAAGAAGGTTGTTATCTAGGTTCACGAGCTCTTAGGCGGTGCTGCATTGGTTTAAACAAATGTATTATGAACAGGTTGCTTCTTTCCCTATGTTCCCTATACCCATCTATTTCAAGAACCCTAAACCTCTTTCCGGTGATCCTAACACCCCCTACCTATCCACAACTTCTCCCTAACCCTCTTCTCCCCTTTGGGGGCCTTACCCCCTACCTATCCACAACTTCTCCCTAACCCTCTTCTCCCCTTTGGCTGCCTTGAGGTACCTGTATACGCTAAAATCAGGAGCCTGTGCCAACCAAGGTGGGAGGGGTCAACTGCATTTGGCTTCCATGGCTAGGAGTTGTGTGATACTCCAGGGGTTTGACATGGAGGTCCTGTCCTTCCAATGCAGTTCCAGCATCACAGTCGCACCCCCCATCTCAGACTGAGGTTAGGGTGGTCTAATCTCCCACAAAACTGACACCCTCATCCAAGCGGTCAAAATACCTTCTGGAAAGGCCATCAGCATTATCATTACTCTTCCCTGGTCTATGCCCAATAGTGTAGTCTAGCCCTTGCAGGCTAATGGACCACCTGAGCAGTTTTGGGTTTTCACCCTTCATCTGCATAAGCCATTTTAAGGGCTTATGGTCTGTTTTGACCTTGAATTTAGACCCCGTAAGGTAAGGCCTAAAACACCTAAGGCACCAAACTATACTGAAACATTCCTTTTCAACAGTAGCTCACCTACGTTCTCTACCTTTGAGTTGCCTACTGATGAATATGATGGGATGTTCCCTCCATTTGTCATCTAATGGGGACAAGGCAGCTCCAAATCTGGTGTTGCAGGCATCAGTTTGAACAATAAAGGGTTTGCTGTAGTCAGGTGCACACAACACAGGTGCCCTACACAGACTTTCCTTCAAGCCAACAAAGGCACTCTGACAGTTGTCAGTCCAATTAACCTTCATTGGTTGCTTTGGTGAAGTCAGAGCTGTCAGAGGGGCAGCTATGGTTCCATAGTCCGCCATGAAGTTCCGGTAATACCCAGTGATGCCCAAAAAAGCTTTCACCTGGGTTTAAGTAGTGGGAGTCTGCCAGTCATGTACATCCTGTACCTTACTGGGGAGAGGTTGGATTCGACCCCCTCCTACCTCATGACCAAGGTAAGTGACTTTCCCTGAGCTATCTGCCACTTTGTGTCCTTGATAGTGAGGTTAGCCCTTCAAAAGGCCTGCAACACCCGATCCAAATGTGTCAAATGCTCTTCTTAGGTGGAACCGTAGACAGCAGTGTTGTCTAAGTAGGCCACACAAAAGGCTTCCAGCCCACTGAGCACATTATTGACCAACCTTTGGAAGGTGGCAGGTGCATTTTTCAACCCAAAAGGCATGGCTCTAAATTGGTAGAGCCCCTCACGTGTTGAACGTAGTTTTTTCTATGGCCTGGTCCGTCAGAGCTATTTGCCACTAGCATGAGGTAAGGTCAAATGTGCTTACAAATTTGGAAGCACCTATGGTGTCCACGAGATCATCAGCCCTGGGCAATGGGTGCGTGTCAGTTTTGGTGACGGCATTGACTCCTCTGTAGTCCACACAGAACCTCCAATCCTTGGTAGCTGGCTGGGAACTGGCCTTGGGGACAATGACCACTGGACAGGACCAGCGACTGGTTGAGGGTTCAATTACACCCACATCCAGCATCTTGGCGACCTCAGCCTGGATGTGGTTCTTTACAGAATTTGACATCGATAGCATCTGCTTTTGACAGGTACACCGTCACCAGTGTCAATTTCGTGCCTGTTCTACAGGGTGATGCTTGGTGTCAGTGAGAACAGAAGGGCATAGTGTCAGAGAAAGGCCCTAGAGGCCCTCTGCTGCTCTGTTGTCAGATCTGGAGAGAGATGTACTCCTTCCACTGAGCCATCCTGAGGGTTGCTATGCAGCAGATCAGGAAGCGGCTCACTCACATTCTCCTCTTGCTTTGAAGCAAGCAGAAGACATGAGACTTCCTCTTGCCTGTAGAAAGGCTTTAGCCTGTTAACATGGAATACCTGAGGGGCTACCCCAGGGACTCCCATGTCAATCAGATAGTTGACTTCACCCATCTTGGAGATTATCCTGAAGGGTGCAGTCCACTTATCTTCCAAAGCTCTAGGCTTGGTAGGCTCCATCACAAGGTTCAACAACCCAAGACACATTCTCTCTTTTCTTATATTCCCTGAACCTTTTAAGGTATTGGGTAGGTGCCTTGCCAAACCTGGCAATCAAAGCAGATTTCATGCACTCCTACTGACCCCTTTCTTCCTCACTCAGTTTCAGAATACAGTCATAACCAGTCTGAGGCACTCTACTTAACAAACACTTAGCCCAACCTCTTTTATCAACATCATGGATTCCACAAGCCATTTCAAACGCTTCAATCCATTGGAGGATATCCTCCACATACACACCAACCAAATCTTTCATAAACTTGGTGGCAGGGGACCTGACATACTCAACTGGTTTGGCTGAAGTCTCCCCTCTAGCTTTCTCTAGCTGGATTATCTGACATTCAGTGTCCTTATTTCTAAGTTCAAGATCCCTGTCTTTGAGTATCCCTTACTGTGCCAACTCCTCTTTCTTTAGTTCAGCTTCAGTTTCCAACTGTATATATTCAAAGGCCAATTTCATCCTCAATAATTCAAGTTCCAAGATATTCCCTGAAGAAACAAAGCTGGGATTTGGAATAGAGGCAGCAGGAGAGGTGGTATTCCCAGAAACAGATTCAATAACAACCCCTGGGGTCAGGTCCTCTGTGGTTTCATCCGCCCCCTTCATGAAGAGCATCACAATCTGTCTGGTAGTCCACCAGGGCAGCTATCCGCTTTGCCTTAAAGCTATCTTTAAAGACAAACCCCCTGGCTTCACAAGCACCCTGGAGAGCCTCAAAGCTCATCTAGTCAATCTACTATTTGCAATAGATTCCGTTGCTTATAGTGAAGTTATCCTAGTACACAACTAAACCTCAATTTAACAAAGTGTGAATATTTTGTAGGTGGAAAGGTCACACACTGATCCCTAAAAGCATCCCACTGCTGCCACTAGTGTGAAGACTGGAAGAGGGTTATCTGTACTCCTGCCCTCTATATGGCAGAGTAGAAGCACAAAGCACTCCAGCCAAGGTTCTCTTTCGTGGTAGCAATGGACAAGCAACCAAGGCTTAAGCTCTCAGGAGGTGATGCAGGTGATTCCTAAGTACAGTGTAGTCCCCAAGTACCCCACAAAGGAATGTCCACACACTATTGTATGTGCTAACACAGTTCTTTATATAAATAAGGTTCAAGATGTATACATCAATTAATAACACACTTTGTACTCCAGCAATTCTAATATGCCAAATATATACAATGTCTATGTGGTACCACTCTTAACTTAAAATGCACCAACTGCTGACAGTTTCTAATGGCATACAAATCAAACAGTACTGTGTATCAGCATAGGACATTGGAAGGAAGAAATGTTGGTTTAAACAATGGCAGAAATGCTGATCCATTCTGAGTGAGGATCTCCCCACCTGGGCAACCTGTAATAAAGTGTATTAACAAGCCCAGTCCATTAATGTTAAAATAGTCTTGTTTCCTGGTAAAAAAATGTTCCACTACCCCAATGTACCTGAGTTTAACAGAGTTTTGTTGATGGCCTGCTGACTGGTTCCTCGTGAGCAGACTCCCTTTAAAGCAGGAGCTACGGTCATCGAGATTCCGTGAAGAAAAATTGAACACTGTTGTCCGGACAGCAGCCTCGAATTTCACAGTGCTCGTCAAAGATCGATCATGGACATCGTACATGCAGAGACGAGGCATGCGGTGCAACTCAATGACAGAGTTCAGTGCTGCAAAGAGTACTCAGTGATGAGCGTAGGCCCGGCAGCGGGCGTCGGGTGTCGGCATTGGTGTCGACAATCGGGACTCGACCACAGCCGGATCTTCACTCGCTGGGGTCTTTTGTAGACTTCAGGTAGTGGGAAAACCCACCGGCTGACTTTTCTCGGTCATCGGCGACCTTGACTTTTTCCGGCGGGACAAAGCGGTCGAGGGTGATGGTAAGGGAGCCCTTGGTTTAAAAAATGTTCTTAGGCAATGGTGGAGCGTTGGGGCTCCGGTCATCGAGCAGCACAGCGTCAAGCTGTCCCGCTTCTGGGGTGAATTGAGAAACTATAAACAAGAGATAAGAATGTGCAAAAGTATGTCAAGACACATTGGCCTCAACATATCCTTAAACCAGAAGTGTTGTCCAAGATTCAAAAGAGCTCATGGAGGAAGTATCCAGACTTTATTGAAGAAGATTATAAAAGTAGGAAACAGGTGAAACAGAGATATTTCATCCAGAGACTATTCAAGAAGCCATCAACCCAAGAGAATAAGGATCTTTTCTTGGATAAGTATAAGTTGTTCATCTTAGTCGTAGGGTCGGGGAGAGAACATATTAATTTAAGGACTTCCTGATGACTGACGAGCACCCTTAGTTCTTTTAGATACGTAGAGTAAACCCTTTAGCGATAGGGAAAGTTAGGTTTCATCTATATGTCATTAAAAACCACTAAAATGTCCTTAAAGTGGGGGATTCCAAGATAATGGCCGGTGGAGGAGGACATGCGTGAGCTTCTCTCCCCACCAGGCTGCAATTGGAGCTGGACAATAAAGCTTGTGGTGTTGAAAATTACTGCTCTCGCCCCCGCGGGAACTTAGATATTATAAGACGGAAGACAGACGGTGCCAACAAAGGAGGCACGTGGCGAGGAGAAACGTAAGGAGCTGGTGCGAGGCCCATGTAAGCCTGAGAAAGGTGTTTCTGAGAGGGACAGCTGCACTGGGCAAAGTGGACACGCCGACAACCAGCGACGTCAACCCTGAGGAGCAGATCGGAGCACGCAGTCTGGGTCCCATATATAAAACCTGCGCTTGTAACACCTCCCGAACTGCCTGATATTAGATTCAAATCACCCCCACCCGGCCCCCAATAAGGATAAGGCGAGCCCCATTTTGGGCTGCAACAGAGCGTATTAAACCCAGCGAGGCCCTCCCTCAGCCACGCACAGTCCATTAGGCATGGGCACCTAAAAAAAGGGGGGCCGAGTGGGAAAGGCCGGCCCAACGCAGTAGGATAAAGCAGTCCCAGGTCGGACAAGCAGGAGGGCAAATCCTTGTCACAGCGCAGGACCTCATACGAGCGTGCGAAATTGGATGACATAAAGGGGGGGTTGGAGCATGTAATAATCTATCAAACGGCTTCCACAGCCAATAACCCCACAAAGAAGGTGGGGAAGGGCGGAAAAAGCTCAAGCATTGAACAGGAGACGGCTCACATCTCTACCTAACCAAACCTATAAAGGAGGAATTAACTCGCCTCTGGAGACAACAGATGGAGAAGGTAACTTGAGGGAAAAGAGGTGACTCCAAGCTAAAGCAACTTCATGGAAGGAGGGGGAAAGCTCCTAGGACAGAGAGAAGCAAAGCCCACATAGGAAGACAACCCTCCACAGTGCGACAAGCAAACATCGGGGTGTGACACGAGGCTTGACAAGAAAAGCCTAGTTAAAGACCCACATATCCAAGACGAGGGAAAAACAGCACAGTTAACATTGCTAACTCCCCCAGCCAGACAAGAATTCAGCATAAAACAACTGTGGAGCAGCGACACACCCTCACAACCGAGAATCATGGGATTGGAACAGACTCAACCAACGATCAGCTCAGACAATTGCAGCCAGCAAAGAAGATATGCAAACGTGGTTGAAGGATTTCCAAGAACAATTAATGTCCTCAGTTCATAACCAATTAGAGTCATTAAAGGAGGAAATGAAACAAGCAGTACAGGAACTAAGGGTTGGTGTCGCAAAGCTGGATGAAAGAACGGATATGCTGGAAAAGGTGGTACAAAATGTGGAGGAGGAAGCCCTACAAAGCACGGAAACGCAGGAACCTCTGTTATGTCTCACTCACAACTTGGAACTCTAATGCGAGGACCCGGAAAACTGCTCCCGCAGAACCAATATCAGAATTAAGAATATCGTGGAATCAATTCAAGACAAAGACCTCAAGGCAGCGGGCCAGCAGGTCTTCAAGGAAATTTTGGCAAGCAATGAGGAAGAAGAAATTCAGATGGACTGTATACATCGGGTCGGCCCTCGGGGACCAGGAGAACCTGGTGTGCGCCCAATAGATGTTCTGGTAGCCCTCTAATCATAGTCTCAGAAAGAGCTAATCCTAACACGAGCAAGGACGGCTGGGCAAATTCGGATGAATGGAGTGGAGATCAAACTATATCAAGATCTAGCCCAGTCCACATTACAAAAGAGACAAGAAATGGGTCCTGTGGTCAAATTCCTAGCGGAAAAAACAAATTAGATATAAGTGGACGTTCCCGTTTGGGCACCTATTTGCATGGGATGGAAAACAGCATACATTTACGACGTGCAAAGAAGAGCTACAGATCTTGAACATTCGAGATGAAGAAGATGGTGGAGTGGAGAAGCAACTGTGTGGGGACAGAGGACGAAGAAGACTGTGGGAATAGAAAACCATCTAACAAGGAAAGAAATTCAGTGTCAATAAAAAGTGATGGTCTGTGAAGCTCTGTGGGATATACATGAACTGACTCCGGCACAGATCCCAGTGGGGACTTTAGAGAGACTACTCCCCAGGAGGGGGTAGAAGGTACCACGATCTCATAAACACGCTGCGGCCTGGGCAGGAGTGGAGGGCTGGGGAAACCTCTTGGAATCCTAGGTGGGGTTTAGGAATCCCCACACCGTTATCCTTGAGTTTGCCGAGGGCCAGGCGCAACGGGAACTTCACCTGCACGGCCATAGGTCCCTGGTCCTTCCTCAGGGGCATTGAAAGGTTATGGAGAGCTATCACATGTTGGGGGCTGTTACAGTAGGGAGGAAGGGAAGGGGGGGTTGAATGGGGTAAGCCAGAAGAGAATAAATGGAGCATGGATCCGGAAAGTGAAAAGTGCACACGATGGGATAAGAATTCTCACATTTAATGTACGAGGACATAACAAGTGATGGTCTGTGAAGCTCTGTGGGATATACATGAACTGACTCCGGCACAGATCCCAGTGGGGACTTTAGAGAGACTACTCCCCAGAAGGGGGTAGAAGGTACCATGATCTCATAAACACGCTGCCGCCTGGGCAGGAGTGGAGGGCTGGGGAAACCTCTTGGAATCCTCGGTGGGGTTTAGGAATCCCCACACCGTTATCCTTGAGTTTGCTGATGGCCAGGCGCAACGGGAACTTCGCCTGCACGGCGATAGGTCCCTGGTCCTTCCTCAGGGGCATTGAAAGGTTATGGAGAGCTATAACATGTTGGGGGCTGTTACAGTAGGGAGGAAGGGAAGGGGGGGATGAAGGGGGTAAACCAGAAGAGAATAAATGGAGCATGGATCCGGAAAGTGAAAAGTGCACACGATGGGATAAGAATTCTCACATTTAATGTACGAGGACTGAATACTCGGAACGCAAACATTTCCTTCTCAAGGGGAAATATGATGTTCTTGTGCTGCAAGAGACCCATGTTAATATTAAGGATAAGGGGAAATTGAGAATGAGGGGGTTTACCCATGTATACCAATCTAATGTGGAAGAAAAGAAGGCTGGGGTGTTATTGACATTTCATCAATGATTGAGAGTACAAATTCACGACTCTCTGACGGACAAAGCAGGGAGGTTCGTCTTTGTGAACTTTATCCTGGGAGATCATTTGTTAACCTTTGCCTCAGTATATGCTCCGAAATATGGGACAGATTGGCTTTTTCAGGGACACTTTGGAGAAGCTAGAACATTTTACTAACAGGGATATAATAATGGCAGGGGGTCTTAATTTAGTGTGGCAACCCAAACAGGATAGAAGTGGCAGCAGGACACAGGGGATTTGGGCTCCCTCAAGGAAGCTACAACCAAAGCCAGAAATATTATCACTCCATGATATTTGGAGGGAGAAAATAGGTTTAGTACAATGAAACACAAATTACTTGCATGTACACCTTACAATATCCAGGATAGATTATATTTGGTCATCTACGGGGCTTTTGGGGAAAGTAGGCCCTATCTCAGTCTCTGTCTATGCCCCTCCAGGATGGAAATATCCCTGATACATAAAAAAAGGGAGCTCTGGCAATGGAAATTCCCTTCGGAACTTCTACTAGATCCTATACAGGAGAATACAATTAGAGGGAAAATAGAAGAATATTTGAGTCTAAACGGCTCGGATCTGGTCTCCTAAGAGATACTCTGGGAAGCTTTTTAGGGGTCATCTGATTGCTCTCAAGGCGGAACGAGACGAACAAAGGAATCTATGGGAAAGGGAGCTGGAGAGGAAGCTACAGGATATTTAGGAAGAAATAGTGTGGAACCCCAGTAACAGACTGAAGAAGGCTCTGAGACACGTCCAGGGCCAACTGGAAGATATTAGAATGAAACGGGCAGAGAGGAGTCTTCTCTATCTAAGGCATGGGTATTACATGAAGGACAAAAAAGCAAACACATATTTAGCTAGACAGCTGGGAGATAAACAGTGAACACAAACAATTGTAAATGTACAAAATAAATTAGGGCTAATGCAGACAAGATCGGAAGATATTGGTGAAATATTTCAAGAATACTGTCAAACCCTTTACACATCAGATAGCCCTCTTGTGCCTGTCCCGATGGCTTATCTGAAAACAGTAACAATCCCTCAGATTTCGAGAGAGGAGAAGAAGCTCTTAGACAAAGAAATAAAAGTAGAAAAGGCAATTTTAGATTTACCCCTGAATAAAGCCCCGGGACCGGACGGATTCACCACAAAGTTTTATAAGAAATATACTGATATTGGCACCAACTCTGACTAAACTATTTAATTTGTCGAAAGACGACGACGATGAACGAGGCAAAAGTACTAGTTTTTCCACAAACAAGGAAAGCACCCGACCCTTCCGCGATCATGCCGTCCGATTGCATTAATTAGCCTAGATGCAAAATTATACACGAAAATCCTAGCAAATCGACTCATCCACCTCCGCCCCAAATTAATAGGTCAAGATCAATCTGGCTTCAATCCTACAAGGCAGGCACATGATACTACACAAAGAATAATTCAATTACTGAGAAGGGTGGGGTGACCCAAACCCTGGCAATTTTATTTTCGTTAGATGCTGAAAAAGCATTTGACCGGATAGAATGGTCTCTCCTCTTTCGCATCCTGAAGCACATGGGGTTCGGGGAGATTTTTATCAAAATTATCCAGGCTAATTATAACAGCCCAGGAATCCGCATTGCCCTGAATGCAATAGTCACAGATAGAGTGACATTGGGACGGATCAAGGAGGCCCCCTGTCCCTGTTGCTTTTTGCGATTTACCTAGAATCCCTGTTAATTAAGATTCAGGAATCGGGCCACTTAAAGGGTATAGAAATGGCAGGAATGTCCCATAAGGTAATAGCATATGCGGATGATATGATGTTAGCATTGACAGACCCGGAGCGAACACTCCCAATCTTTATGCAGGAATTGGAGGAGTATAAAGTAATTTCGGCTTGACAAATTAACAAACAGAAGTCAGAAATTCTGGTGCTAGCGGGAGACCATGCAGCGCTAAATCAACTGGCTATTTCCCTGCAATTAAAGGTAGCAGACAAAGGGATCACGTATCTAGGAATAACTCTCACAAAAAGGGTAGAGCTATTATATGGAGGTAATTACCCGCAGCTATTGACAAGAATAAAACAAGACTTTGAGAGATGGAACCCTCTAACGATATCATGGTGGGGTCAAATGACCTCGATAAAAATGAATGTCCTTCCCAAATTATTATGTTACTTCCAAACTTTGCCGATTTGAGTCCCAAAACTGGTTTTCAATTCCCTGAAAAAGGCGCTTATGTAATTCATATGGAAAAAAAGACGCCCCAAAGTAGCAAGAACGATGCTGACAGCGGCAACGAACAGAGGGTGGTCTGGCCCTTCCACATCTCCACAGATGTTACGAAGCGGCAAACCTGTGGGTAATCAGGGAGTGGATACCAGTAGAGACGCATACAATTTGGGCCAAACAAGTTAGAGTGGGAGCCCCACTCTCGGATCTACTGTGGAAAAACAAACGACATAGACATTTGAACCTTAAGATAAGTGAAGTGATGGGGTGGGATTGGAAGTGTGGGATGACGCAATAAAAAAAAGGGTGCTAACGGTAGAACCAGCCCCATCTAGAACAATGTTTCTGAACCCTGATGGAAAAGGGAGCATATAAGAAATGGGAGGAAGCCGGGTGCATAAAGATCTGTGATATGTTGTAGGGCCAAACGATTAGATCCTTCAAGGAGTGTAAACAAAAACTGGGCCTGACTACAAGGTAAAGGTTTAAATACAAACAGCTGAAACATTGGTTGAATACCCCAGACATAAAATGGGCAGCAACAAGAACTCTGACTCTTTGAATCCTATATAATGACCCATTCAGGATCAAAAAAACTTGTTTCAGACATATGTAAATTCATAAATACCCAAGACGAGGATATCCACTGGAACTACATGGGAAAAGACAAAAGGGGAGACAATGTCAAAGAATCAATTAGGGGCAATGACAAAGTTAATGTGTGCTATATAAGTGTGGATACAAATTCTTGTTCAATGACACTACACTCCAGAGAAGCTACACACAATGTTCCCCCAAGTGTTGAATCTGTGTTGGATGGGATGCAAGCAAGTGGGACACTGGAGGCATGTATGGTGGGAATGTCCACTGATTTAACAGTTTTGGGATGAGGTAAAAATCCAGATGTACGGTATGTTCCAGGGGCTGGGTCAGGTGGGAGAAAGGGTATGGCTATGTGGTATGTGGGACTCCCTGACGAAAAGTTTGACAAAAGCACAGAAACAGAGTTTTATGAGTTTATTCATTGCCGCCTGGCTAGTTGTAGCGCAAAATTGGAAACAACAAACCGCACCCACAATCTATGGCTGGTTACAGAAGGTGTGGTCCTTTGTATCAATGGAATGGGTCACCTATACAATTCAGGGAAACCAAGAGAACTACAAGAAAGACTGGGGGTCGGTACTGCCCTTCCTACAAAGTGACTATATGGTACAATGGTGCCCACAGAATTCTAGATTTGGTCGGATCCTAAGTTTTAAGAACCATCGGGATGGGAGAAATGTTGCTTCTGGCGGGGCAGGAGATAAAGTAAGGAGTGGGTGTTTTGTTGTTGGGCAATTGATGATGATGTATCATATTAAGAAAACTAATAAAAATATGTTTAAAAAAAATGGAGGTCCTTAAAGTGTCGGACTCCTTCTTCCGACCCATCTCACACTCCAGAACCGAGATGACTACTAGCAGAGAAGATATTTCCCCGCTGAATACTCGGCCGTCTGTCTTTTAAGTAGGATTCCTGGTAGGCTAGCGTATCTCCTGGAATGTGCATCTGTGTCTTACGATGTTGCAGCAAAACGTTATGGCGACCGTGTCAAACAACCCGAGAAGTCAAGAAGAATCAGGGCTGCAGCAGCATGTCTATCTGTTTTGTCGAGTTGTTTTTCCCAGATTTAAAAAAATCGAAGTCTCTGTGCTATGAAAAGGGTGAAAACCTGATTGGGACTTTGACAAAAGATTGTTATTTTCTAAAGTTGGACAGTTGCGCAGTAGCTTCTCCTTCCATAATTTTGCTTAGGAGGGGAAGATTCGATATATACGTCTAAAACTTGCGGTCGGCTGATATTAGCTGTGCTTTTTTCATAGGAAATATTCTTCTCTGAAAGAGGAATTTAAAAATGATGGCTAGATCTTCCACTAACACTGAAGTATGCTCTTTCATAAATCTAGGCAAACGAGGATCCAGCAAAGTTCCAGAGGATTTTGAGCCATTCATTATTTGTATTACATCAGTGCTAGATAACATTTGCGAGTCACAGACCTTTGTGTAGCTTTAACAGGATTTCCATGAATTCTAACTTCAGCTACTATTTTAGCACACAATTCTGCAATCTTAGCCAGGAAAAAAGATGCCAGTTCATCACATAAAGATAGAGATGGAATGAGTTTATCTATTGTGTCTACCTGTTGATATCTTGACTATATTTAAAATGTTGCCACTGTTATAATAGGGCACCGATATTCTTTCCAAATAGTAGTTCTTCTTGGCTTGGATTATCTTTATTTTATAATTTGCACAATGATGAGCATAAGATGATTTGACCTCGTCAGACAGTAGAGAGCCAACGCCTTTCCAATTGATAACCCACTTTTTTTCATTAGGCAAGCTCAAAGGAATACCATTTAATTTTTGAGTGGGCCGCAGAAAGGCTAAACACTGAATAACTTATTATTAGAAGTTGGAAAAAAAGACCATCAGGAGCTTCAGTCAAATCACAGCTGGGATAGGAAGAGTATAGGTTCTGTAGTTCGTCAGTGGAAACTTCTAAAATATTTATCAAATAGATAAACTCCTGTATAGTTACAGCGTCTTCAACATCTTAGTGCAAATTAAAATCAACAAGGCGAATACACTTGATTGAAAGAGCCTGTAGTTCTTTACATAATGGCCCTCATCATGAGTTGGGCATTAATCGGGCCTTAAATCCGCTGAGCGGTATTAGTGTTACCGCCGGGACCATTGGCGGTAATCCCACTGCATCACGAGTATGCGGTCACGTGCACACAGGTCGTATGGTAACGCTAATAGCGCCTGATGTATACATCGCCTTGAAAAGGCCTACCATCCGGAAAACAAGCAAAAATAGCGCTACGACCATGTGCAGCATCACTGCGCAGTATTTGTGCGCTCTATTAGCTAATATCGCCTGTGGGAAACGCGTCACCGCCGGAACGGGAAACACAGCAGTGGCCACTTTGGAAATCCCAATCCACCAAAAATCAGAGCCCCTGGCAGCCATCCACACAATCTTAGCAGCAAACATATCAGAGGAGAGTGCAAGGGGTAAGGCAGCCGAAGATTGCCTCAGGAAGTCAAAGGTTTCTGGAAGGAGAAATGTTGTGCCTGGTGGAAGAAGTGGTGCACATCATGCTGAGCTCTATGGGGCCAAACAAAAAAAAGACCTACTCAAAACGGCGCAACCAGATCTGGCTGGTAATCAGCCAGAAGGTGTCAGCAGTTGGCCGCAACCCCTGGTATGGGGAGGACTGTAGAAAGCGGTAGAACGCCCTGCGGGTCTGGTTTAGGTCAATCCTTTCCCAGCACAGCACAGACTGCCAGGCCACAGGGGGAGGCTCACCAGCACCACTTGACCTGACACCGTGGGAGGAGCGCTGCAGTACAGTGATAGATATGGAGGGGATAGAGGGAGTTGGAGGAGCCGTGGCTGGTGCTGGCACCCAGGAAACAGAAGGTGAGTGAAACCAACCCCCCCCCTACTGGCCAACATTCGGTGGCCAATAGATGTATGTAGGATTTTTCAAGTTTCAAAAATAATACTTTGCATAACAATTACATCACAGGTAAATACAAAACATACATTGTTGGCACCACTGGAGCATTCTAAAATACACAATCCATCAAACAGCACAGCATGGAAAGATGTTCAAATGTTTAACATGTATAATTCTGATTGGTGAGTTAACACCAAATTCAATTACCTAACTTCATAGAAGATAATCACACGGAGCTGGTAGGAAACGTTTGCCACTGCTCTGTAGCAGCAGCATGGGCAATACATATGTATTTCTGCAGTGCAAGATGAATAACTGTACAACATGGAGACTGATACCCTCCTCAGTCTGAAATGCAGATGCTGTGTGATGGTGGTACCCTCTTCCACTTGCCTTCACTGGTAGTTCACCAAAGGCCTGCCCCAGCCAGAGTGCGGGGCAGAGTCATGTAGCTGTCAGGTCACTGGGTTGGTCTGAGCCCATCACTCAAAGAAATCACGTACCCGCACTTCGCACGGACCGAATAACTAATGTGTGTACATGCTTTGTCCTGGGCCGGTCTCAAGCAGCCTGCCTTAGAGTCACCTAAATTACCTGCCCCCTGTAAAAAGCAGTAGGATCTATCACCCAAATCTGTAGGCTGTAGGACTGCTTAAAAAGCAGAAGCTTACTGCCTAAATTAGTAGGGTTGGCATTCATGAAACGTGACACCAAATTCCAACCACAGTAACCCCCAGTGTAAACTTCCATGAGCTGGGCATTGTGACTAGGGGCAGTGTGTGGGAGCCAGCACAGGCAGCTACGGCAGCACCCATGTGCTAGTGCACCCAGGCCACCCCTGGTGGGGCTGAGCAGTCAGGAGGGAAGCCAAGGGACACATCCAAACGCCATGCACCTGTCATGTTGGGGGCCTCATTGGCAGCTGGCCGTGTGAAGTATCAGCCCCCCCTCATCACCAAGTGCAGCAGTCCAGCTGGCCATGTGCATCAGAAGAAGCAGGGCCATCCACCCATGCGCCCACCTGCGCCACCACCAGCACCACCTCCACTCCGCATAAGGGCGTCAGGGCACACCAAGGCACAAGACGCACACCAACTCTTCCCGTCGCAGCAGGGTCACACCCAGTGCAGGAGGACAGCCCACCAGGGTCACACCCAGTGCAGGAGGACAGTCCACCAGGGGCAGACCAAGTGCAGGAGGACCGGCCACCAGGGCCCACCTCCGCCTAGTGTACAGAACATCGTTCTGACATGGAGGAGGCTGAGGACACAGCCCCAATTACCACCACCCTGGAGGAGGGAGGGGCGAACCACCTCAGCAGCGATGACCAGCATGCTGTTGTGGCCCCAACACAAGTTGACAGCCAGCCCCAGCAATCGCAAACACTACCCGAGAGCCCAGTCCATGATAAGACCAGCCCAAGACCACAGGCTCAGCCACAGGGGTGACGCACCTACTCCCCAGAGCCAGATTTGGACACCAGTTCCAATGGGTCCTCAGACACAAGGCAACGTATACCCTCACCACCACACCTGAATGCCTTAATGCGATGGAGGCACAACAACACCACATGGAGGGCCTTGCAACTGTCCACAACCGCCATGTGACGTGCATCAGTCGGGCGATTACAGGGGCCACTAAGACAATGGCTTGGGACAATGCACGAACCAGGAAAGTAGTAGAAGCATGCAGTGCATCCATGAGTGGGTTCGGGTTAGCGGGTGTGGGAGCTCTGCAAGGGACTCGCTGCCTTTGTAGAGCAAGGGCGCAAGTCAAACGCCCTCCTCCCCCAGCAACTGCAGAGGGCAGACTCAATTCCATCATCCTCCACCACCCCCACGGAGGAATCCCAACAGGGGACACCTAGGCGGAGGACCCACCGCCAGCTGTGCCAGCACTCTCCAGATGCTGGGGGTTGTGGGAAGAGGGCACTTCCATCTTGAATGGATTGTGTACTGTTGGCCTGTGTGCATGTTACATGGACACATTGTTGAATGGGCGAAGGGTGGCTGTGTGCTGGGGTGTTTGTGGTGGGTGGGGGTAGAGGGGACTGTGTGCTGGGGTGTTGGTGATGGGTAGGGGGGACTGTATGCCCGGGTGTTGGTGGTGGGGGGAATGATGTTGAAATAAATCACATTAAAGCCTGTTTAACTCAGAGAAATGATAGGACAATCATGATTGAGCACTTGTACGTTGTATTCAATATGTGCAGGTCATGTGATGGGTAAGGTCACTATGCTAAAAGTAATTGTCTATCAGTGCCTGTCGGGCCAGTCTGCCTTCCCTCACCTCATGCCTGTGTGTGTCAGCTCTGGCTCAGGCCACCTAGTCATCTTCCTCATCTTCCCCTGGTTGTTGCCTGTGAGCGTTTGGGGGCTAGGAGCTCATTCCGACTGAGGCAAATGTTGTGGAGCATTGCACATACCAGGACAACTGTGCCTACTTTGTCTGGGGCATCGTGCCCCCTCCATTGCGATCTAGGCACCTGAATCGTGCCTTCAGCAAAGTTCGCAACAAATACAATGATCTTGAATCGCAATCAAGGCAAAATAACATTTGCATAATCAGAATCCCCGAGGCGGCATGCATGGAAGGTCCTATGGAAACGTTCGTAGAAGATCTTCTGAGAATGCTGTTTGACCCCGTTTGACCCTGCAAGGTTCTTTGCTCACTTCCTGGTGGAGCAAGTTCACTGTGCTTTGGCACCTACCCCTAAACCGGGAGCTCCCCCGCACAGCATTTTTGCAAGACTACTTAATTACAGGGACAGGGACCTCATATTGCGGATGACTAGACAGCAGGGCACGCTTCGATATGAAGCCCAAGATATTCATATCTACCCAGATTTTGCTGCAAATGTACAGGCATTGCTGAAATCATATGATCCAGTTAAGAAACTGCTCCGGATTAGACATATTCCGTATGCCCTTATGTTTCCGCCCAAGCTAAGGATTCAACATGGAAGCCGTGCACATTTCTTTTAAACCCCTTCCGAAGCCGCGTCATATGTGGAGCCGTCCATCCCTAGCCAGCAATGGGAACGCATTCAGATTGCAGTCCTCGGCCATGCAATGATGAGATGGATGCCAAAATGGGTAACTGAACCATATTGAAACTGGACTGTATCTGATCAACACAAGAATTTAAATTGGCGTGCAACATACACATATTTTGAGACCGGTTGCTCTTCCAGTGGTCTGCTGGACGTTTGCAACACTCCCCAGGAGGTCTCCACAGTCATGTTTGGGTCACATCTTCAGATTTGGGGTGATGATGAGGGGGGATGGGTAATATCTGTCAAGTTAGGGTCAGAGACCGAACCAGTTATCGAAAGTTAGGGGGATTGAATGGAAATGTAGTTGTACTATGTTATCTTGGAAAAGTGCAGACATGTTGCCCGAGAGATATGAAAACAGAATCCTTTGCAGCATACACATGTGAAACCTGTATATTTTGTGAGACTAACCGGAAGCAATGGGTGATAAAATCTCCTTCCTAACATGGAATGTCCGTGGGATAAATAACCCTATTAAGGCAAGGAAAGTTCTTGCATATTTAAACCTCCATGGCCCAAATAGTAATGCTACAGTAGACTCATTCCCAAGGGGCACTTAATAAGGGATTTGCATCTAACTGGGGGTCTATGTGTGGCTACACAGACTATTCAGCACAAGCGAGGGGAGTGATGACCCTAATATCCCTTTTATTGTGCTTTCAGGAGGTTGGGCGGCACATAGATCCCCAGGGACTATATGTGATATTATGGGGCAAGATCTTGGTGGTCGAGGTACAACTAGTTAACACATACGGCCCTAATCTTGATGAC
The DNA here is from genome assembly GCF_040938575.1 of Ambystoma mexicanum. Lineage (NCBI taxonomy): Eukaryota > Metazoa > Chordata > Amphibia > Caudata > Ambystomatidae > Ambystoma > Ambystoma mexicanum. The sequence goes on along the minus strand of NC_090922.1, from coordinate 1,349,265,748 downwards.
CCTGATTTTAACAGGCAGATCTCGGAGATCCTGTATGGATGGCCTGCCTCCCCGATCATCTGGGGGGGCGACTTCAATACGATCCTGCATTGTGCACTGGACCGAACGAGACAAACTCAACGTGATCTAAGCAATACCGGTCGCATGGTGAGACAAATTATGCTACAACTAGAGCTGATGGATGTATGGAGAGAACGCAACCGCAGTGTGCGCAAGTACACTTACTACTCATTGGTTCATGAGGCGCAGTCCAGGATTGACTATTGGTTGATCTCTGCAGGGACCATGAGGCGTGTCCATGATAGTGCAATGCACCCAAGAACCATTTCAGACCATTCACTAGTATCATTATTAATCCATTGGGAGGGTCTCAGTACTCCTCGTCCATCAAGGAGAATGCCGTCTTCATGCTTGCTCGATCCTAACTTCCTGAAGAAATTACAGGATAATATCAAAGACTTCTTCCAGAGGAATGAGGGGTCTGTATCACACTATTCCACTGTCTGGGAGACCTTCAAGGTATGGCTGAGGGGAAAAGGGATCTGAATGACTGCTGGTAGTTTAAAGGAAATAAGAAGAGAGTTAAGGGTAGTAGAAATAGATCTGAGACAACTTGAAAACGAATATGGCACCACACATGACAGGGCATTGCTGGGACTCCTCAATCTGAACTTATCAAAATGTAGAGACCTGGCTGAAATCGAGATCCACCTGATGAGCCAACTCACCCAAGCAAGACGATATGGGGAGGCAGATCGACTGGGCTGCTTCCTAGTGGGAGCAATCCAAGGGGAAATAGGGACACAATACATTACTTGGATTAAGGGGCAGACAGGAGACATACTAACTGCAAACAAAGAGATCAATGGTGAATTTCATCAATACTATCAGGTCTTATATGCCAATGCAGACGAATGCACCGACACAGAACTGTCCCACTATTTAAATGGAATCCCTCTCCCTATCGTCCGGGAAGACCCCAGGTCCAGACGGGATAGGAATTGAATTATATAAGGAACTCTGACAATTAATGGCACCTAAACTCCTGAGTCTGGGAAGAATCTCTACAGACCGGCCAGTTGCCCCCTACACTCTCTGATGCTGTGATCCCAGTTCTGTTGAAGCCAACAGACCAGCATCAGAGATGGCCTCGTCCAGGCTATTATCATTAATTATTGATAATGATGTGTTATTTATATAGCGCTTTAATCCAAAGCGCTTTACAGAGCACATATTTACATACAATAACACCCAACCGAAATTGGTACTAATTTATCGACCTCGGAAGGATGAAAGGCTGAGTTGGCCTTGCCGGGATTCGAACCAGCGACCTGCAGATCACGCTCAGATCACAGCAGCGAGCGCTCAACCCACTGAGCTATCTTACCGGTAATTAATACCGACACCAAGATATTTGCAAAAGTTCTGTCCACTCGTCTCCTTCCATTCATGCCGACATTGGTACACCCAGACCAATAAAAAAAATTCCAAAGCGATCCACGGCACTTTCTTTACAAAGACATTTTTGCATCATCTCCCAAATAGACCCCAAAGCTACTGCAGTCACAACATCAATCGATGCAGAGAAGGCTTTCGATTCTATTTCTTGAAAGTTTCTTTTTGCAGTCCTGAGCCAGATACGATTGGGGGATAATTTCATAAACTACGTGCAACTATTGTATGTCAAGCCATCTGCCAGGGTCCGCACTAATGCCATGCTGTCATCCACCTTTTATATGGGACGCGGTGCATGGCAGGGCGTCCCTCTCTGCCCATTGCTCTTCAGAATGATAATAGAACCTTTTGCACAAATGATACGCGATAGACACGGACGCTGGGGGATCCATATATCCGGTCCTCTAGTTAAACTAGATTTAATGGCTAAAAAAAAGAGAATGCCACCCATGAATCTCCACAGTTACACGGCCGCTTGTAACCCCTCACGTGGCGGATACCCCATTTTCTTTATGGGAATTTCTTTATTTAATCAAAATCACTAATGGCTTATGGTCTAGTAAAACAAACATGAAGAGAATATCGCGCTAATACTAGGAACCACAAACAGGGTTGCAAGAGTGGTTCTGACAAGATTAAAGGTTCTTAAGGTAATAAAGGATGGTTGAGATTGGGATAGGACAAGGCAAGATATGCTATGGTTTACTATGATTCCTATTTATACTTACAGTCCAATTTATTTTAAAGATTTTGGACCGTCAGGGTCTCTGGTAATCCCACAGTTCGGGACTAACAACGGACAGCAGGGCACATCTGGCGGAATTGGATCAGCGGGGGGTTCTGGTCACCGGACTGGCACCTCGGACTGGACTGGATTGGATTGTCCCTTCTGATTACTGGACGCTGTAGATCAGTCGGATGGCGAGTTTGGAGCTGGCAAGCATTTAGTGGTAGCAAGCCAAACTGGATCAAAATGCTTCCTTTAAGTTTTGGGATTGCTTCAGAATTTGGGCCTAGTTAAAAAAGGAGTTCTGCAATGCAGAGGCATTGGTTTTGCAAAGAAATCTGGAATCAGGAACAAAGATGGAGAATTAAGGAACAAAGATGGAGAATTCAGGAACAGAGCGCCACACAGAAGATCAGGATGGAGTCAGGAATCAGTGTGTATGTGTGTTGTGAGGTTCCCTTATTTATCCTGCCAAATGATATCACTAAGTTTATGGTAGGGGCAGACTTACTACCCACACCCACAAGGCTATGATTGGGCAAGAGCAGAGTTCCCGCCTTGCTCTTTGCTGGTTGGATGACATAAAGTGCTGTCATGTTTTATGATGTGACTTGGAAACCTCCCATAGTTATTGGGACCAAAATTTAACTTTCCCACAAATATATATTCAGGTAGTTATACCCTCTAAGAAAATCGGATACATAAATTACAGATTTCGGGGGTCACATTCTAATCCAACTCCCTAGTCGGTGGGACCTGCTTTCGTCTTTCTGGTAAATTTAATCAATTTTCACCATAAAAGGTTTGGCCTAACATTTCCCGATTCTGTACATATGTGCAGAATAACCCCTAGAACATGGGTACACAATATTACATTTGCAACATTAATATTTTCTGCGCAATTTGTCATTCTTCATAACTTCTGTTCCTTACGCAGTAAGACATTTTACCAAGTATTCAAATGAGTAGCAGAAATTCAGATTTAGATGTATGTACTTTTCACTCTTTTTCTTATTCTTAATGCCAAGTTAAATATCTTGAGGTTCAGTGGCAAAATAAGCATTTTAAACCCAAAAATCACATGTCAGTTTTTTTTTCTTTCTTCCCAAGTGTGAGCAAATGGCAAATCCTTTGAAGTTGAATAAGGGGCATCTCCCTGGAGAGTGGAGCTTCCTGCCCCTCCCCTGGAAGGGTGAGTGTCCAAGCATGCCATTGTCTTCGGCTGGGGCCCAGACGAATGTCTAATGAGGTTGTTTGTCATGAGTATGCGAGCCCTCCCAACAGCAATTAGCCTTTCCTGCCAGCAGTGGAGGTGTGAACCTTTCCCAGGCTCAGAGCAGGTTTTTTTTCACATAGTTAATTAATTTAGACTAGGCTTAGCTTTAAGTTTCACCTAAATCTTTCATTTAAACATATACAATTAACAAAGTTTATAGGTGGATTTTTTTAACATTAGCAGTCCTTTGACATTCTTAAAGAAGTACGCCTTTAAACAAGAACATACTTTAAAACAGGTGATTTTGCCTTCATTCATGAAAAAACACATTAAACTGATCTCTTTAAATCCGATTTTCCTCTGCAGCAAATACACATTTTAGTCAGCATTAGTTCTTCCCTTGGGTGCTGGAAGGGTTTGCCGCATGGGTACATGTATCATGCCTTTGTTTAGAGTCTCTCTCTGAACAGATGCTTCTGATATTTGTTGCAAAGTTTAGCCACGTTTTTCCTGTGCAAATGAAAACAAGGGTTCCTGGGTTGCTTTTTCAAATATACATTTTGTAGCAGCTGTCATTAAATGAGTCCCGGTTCCTCTGATCCACACAGGATGGTCCTGGGCATTGCAGGTCCCTTTTAATCTCACTGATTCAGTGGAAATGAATGGATCTAGCGCCAAAACAACACTTTTTAAAGATGCAAAGCTAACATTTTAAAAGGCATTTTCGGTTTTCAGCACAGTTCATTCACTTTTGCTCCATGTTGAATGTGGCAGAGCCCACTGACATACTCCTGCAGTGAGAACTCTGTTTTCACCCCCCCGACTGTGTGTGGCAGGGTGTGCAGCCTTTTTATGGTTGTGACCCAAACGCAGTTTTGAAGATTTTGGCACGCACAGGAATCAGGGCATCCATTTTGGGCTGTTTCGTTCACCATTTCAGTAAAGTGATGTAGTGGGGCACATCAGAATGGGTAATAATATCCCACGGAAGCTTCCCCCCCCCCGACTTCGGCTTGACTTCCAGTCGTGCGGAAGTCGGGCAAGTGGGATTTTTCTTTGTTTTCATGAAAAACACAGGTTTATTCAAGTGTAAGTTCTTCTTCCATCAGCGAATGATGCGACACGCTCTCTTCACCGGCTCTGGTTGGAATAGGAACGATAGCCCCATCTTCTCTCTGGCTTCTTTTCGGGTGTGGAGTGACACTCTGGATTTCTTTGGGTTTTTCCTTCCGGTTCCACCGAGGGGGTCCTCCTTGGTTGTTAGGTATTCTTAGTGCAATCTATAAAATACAACACAAACCAGTTAGGAAAATTCCCCCTCTTACTGTCCTCCAATTGGGAGTTCAGCAGTGTGATAGACACATGCATTCAGTAACAATTTGAAATATTCCATGCATGCATTCAGTGACAATTTGAAATATTCCTATATTTCATAATTCTCTCCCAATGTGTTTTCTTTGGGCTCCTCTGTGTGCCGCAAAGTGTGCCTGGGGTGGCAACTCTTTAGCTGATTGATGTGGACCCACTTTTCCTCTTCTGTCAAGTCGCTCTTGGGGATGCGGATTCTGTATGCGACTGGTGAGATTTTGTCCACAATTTCAAAAGGTCCCCGCCAGCTAGTCAAAAATGTGTGCTCTTTGGCTTGGTTCCTTTGGAAATTGTACAAGTAAACCCTGTCTCCTACTTGGAATTCCTTTTTGGTTGTCTTAAGGTCATAGTGGGTCTTCATGCTGTATGCAGATCTTTCTAGATTCTGCTGAGCCTACGCAAAAGCATGTTGAAAGTGTTTTCTCAGATTGTCAACATACTCATGAGTTGTGGAGGCATTTATCAATGCCTGCTCTTGGGTCCTATAGAGCAGATGCTGGGGTAGCACCATCTTTCGTCCAGTCATCAGCCCAAATGGAGACATTTTAATTGCAGAAGAAGGGGTAGATCTGATCGCCATCAGGACAAGGGGTAATTGAATATCCCAACTTGGCCCAGAGTCTGCCACACACTTTTTTAGTATGCTCACAATGGTTTTATTGTACCTCCCAACTCCGCCACTAGAGGACTGGCAGTAAGCAATGTGTAGTTTCCTCTTTACCCCAAGTATCTCCCACATCTTTGTCATCACTTCGCAGGTGAAGTGACTACCTCGGTCTGACTCAATCCTTTGGGGGTATTCCAAAACACGAGAAGATGTGATTGATCATCAGGGCAGCTGCTGTTTCTTCCTTGCAATTTGGGCCCGGGAGCCATTCCACCCATTTAGTAAACAAGCATGTTACGATTAACATGTACTTGTTCCCCCTAGAGGAGCGAATCACGGGCCCGATGAAATCTACTTGTAAATCTGACCAAGGTAGTGTCATCCCCCTCTTTTGGATGGGGAGCTTGGTGTGTGAGTGACGTTGGCTGAAATTGTGCACACACAAGACACCCCTTTAAGGATAGGTCGAGGTACTGCCTCATGTGTGGCCAGTATGCAACCTCTCGCAAGATTTCTAAGGTAGCATGAAACCCCCGATGACCGGCTCTGGCCGCATCATGGGCGTGACTTAGCATCAGTCTTCGGAATGAGGTAAGGACCACCCACTGGTAACAGCCAGATATGGATCTCCTCACCAACAAACCGTCTTGGATTCGGAAAATTTGCGGACATTTTATCAACACTCTGTGGTCCTCCTTCCCATTGAAATCAGTATCCGTCAGGGCAAAGTTCTCAGGGTCCTCAATGTGCTGATAAAACTTACCAATGATTAGAGCCCCTTTTTGAGGCATGATTAAATCAGCATCTGTGGACTCCTTACTCCGCTGGGCAGTTGTGAGTTTATTGTCAGCATCTGTCTGGGACCTAATGATAGTAGTGACCTGCCTTTCCCCCAACAGGGACTCGATCTCAAGGAGATCCCCTTGGATGGCTCTGGTTTTGGCCAACTGATCAGCTAAGTAATTTCCAGTTTTGTCTGGTGCCTCTATTCTGGAATGACTCTTGATCTTTTTCCAGTAGATGGTCATCCCGCTACAAGTGACCAGATCATCAATATTTTGTATTAGTTTTCCATGCTCGAGTGGTTTGTTATTAGCACATAGCATGCCTCTGGTTTTCCAATTTACAAAGCGCTCCACGAACCCGTTCGGACATAATATGAATCAGTGATTATGATGAGGTTGTTGAGTTGGTGTTGGACAGCAGTGAGGATGGCTTGATGAACTGCCGTCAGCTCTGCCACCTGACTACTACAGGGACTGATTTTGTACCCAGCAGAGGGTTCCGGGGCATCATTCACCCAGGCATTCCCAACGCCGGCCACTAGTTCCCTTTCCCCGTTGTTATTAACATGGTAGGAGCACCCATCCACAAAGACAGTGGGGATTCCCTCACACTTGTCTTCTTCATAGACTTTGTGCGGGGAAATCCGGTATGCCTCCATGTCCTGGATTTTAAGACTTTCGTCCTCGAAAGTCCTCGTTTTCTCTGGCACAATCGTGCAAGTCAGCCAGACCTTGCGGGAGGGTACTCTTCTTGTTTTGGCCATATCTGACCTCCACAGGAAAGCCTTGCATTGACAGAATCCAGGAAGTAATTCTGGAATTACTCACATTACCGGCCCGGATTCTGTCACTATGAAGATATTGCAGAGGCTGGTGTGGAGCCTCCACCATGATGTGTTCCCCTTGGATGATCGGGCAGTAATTTTCAATGCCCACACCGTTGCCAGTCCACAGAGGATAAAGTCTTACTTGCATCAATGAACTTCCTACTGCAATTAGTCAGTCCAAGGAGGCTCCTTAGCTCACGCAGAGTTGTGGGGTCTTTTAGTATCAGGAGTGCTTCCACTTTCTTTTCCTGGGGACAGAGACCCTCAGGAGTTATCACATGCCCCAAGAAATTGACACGGGTCCTGCACCACAGTGCCTTTTGGAAAGATAGTTTTGCTCCGGCAACCCTCAACTGTGTCAGAACATAACAGATTTCTGCTATGTGTTCCTCCACAGTTGAGCTTTTGATCAGAACATCATCTCCATATGCCAGGTTATCCCTTTCACCCAGGTCGGGCATGGCCTTGTGTAAGAAGATATTAAATTAATTGACGGAGTTGATGTATCCGAAGGGAGTCGGGGTCCATGTGTACTGCTGCCCCCGAAGGTAAAGACCAGTTTGTATTGGTCCTCCCTACTGACAGGTATGGTCGAGTACCCATTGGTCAGGTCAATGGCAGTGTATACCTTTGACCCCTGGATCTGGCCAGCCACTGGTCAATGTAGGGGAGGCGCCATCCGGACGTGTGGACCCGTTTGTTTAGCTCCCTTAGGTCAGCACATGGTCTCCACTGGCCGTTCGGTTTTAAAATCCCCAACACCAGATTATTAAAGGTACTGTGGACTGGACGAATTATCCCACAGGACTCAAGGTTTTTAATTATTTCTGTGAGGGACTCCATGGAAGCGAGAGGCAAGCGATATTCTCCAGCATGGGGTCTGGCATGGATTCACATGCTCATGAATATTCCCCGTCGTCAGGCCGGGAATCCCTGGTATAGAAAAAATCAGTATCAGTTTAGTTTCTAATCTGTCTTTCTCAGTAGTAACCAATCACTGGTCTCTGGGTCATACTGCCCCCAGCCAATGACTGCCCTCTCCCTAAGCCCCACCCCTGGCAGCCATCCTCAGATTTTTACCGCACGTTCAAGTGTTGGGAGTCCTCGTGCTTAGCTCTCGAGCTTTTGCTGCGTTTTCGCACTTTTTTTAGGAGATTTTCGGTTAAATAGAGCCTCAAGCTCCACCGATTCTACTTACGATCAACGGGATCCGTTTCGGGGTTTCTACGCCCATCAAGGGTGAAGATTTTGTCGAGTTACGCTTTTGGAGGATTCCAGAAGTTCCAAGGCCTACCCCGGACATTGCCCAGGAGAAGGGGAGCTCGACGCCCGGGAAGCTGTTCAGGACTTGCCCTGGATGCCAGCTTCAGAACGATTTCAAGGAGTACGAGCATTCGTTATGCCTCTACTGTCTCCATGAGGACAAGACGCAAAAGGAAAAGGACTGCGCGTTTTGTGGGAACATATCGGAGCAGACCATGAAGGATCGCCAACTCCGTCTCGCCAACTGGCTGGAAGGTAAGAGCCCGTCAGGCGAGAAGAAGAAAAAGAAGTCCGAGAGGTCTTCTAAGTCCTGTGAGGGTGCTCCAGCGACAGGGGCCCAACAAAAGGCTAAGCACCGCGAGTCCGCGGGCACCGGGAGCGCCGAATGGACGGGCTCCTTGGCTGCCAGGCAGGGCGCATCCTCCCCGGCACCATCGACCACGAGCCAACGCTCTGGCTCGGGTAAGAGGAAGTCTGAGAACCCAGCGAAGCTTCTGGAGAGGCCCCGGTCGATCTGGAAGATTCCGGCAGAGGGGGAGCGAGGCTCGGACCCTCCCCCCAAGGTGAAGGCCCCAGGCGTACAGAAGGTGACATTGGCCTTAATTCACCCTGCTAAGACCTCGATTGAGGATGTCGCCGCGGCCCTTGCTCAGCCTGTGGATGCTACACCAGTGGAGGCGCCCTCAGGTACCAGAGTCTCCCTGCCACCGCGGAGGGAGTCGTCTTTCAGGCCCATCGAGAAGACCCCCACGAAGTCCTCGTTGGAAAGGGTGGGGGAGGGGTTGGTGGCCGCCGTGGATACGGACACGATCTCTGAAGAGGAGCTCATCTAAGTCGTGGAGGAGGCCCAGCCCATCGGGAGGGATCCCGACAAGGGCGACGACAAGGGCGACGGTGACGCAGACGAGGCTCCTCAAGAGCCCTCGCTCCCGTCGTTTCCGGCGCCATAGGACGCCTCGGCGGCCATTTTGTCAGCCATCCAGTCCTTATGCTCGGAGATAAGGACTAGATTGTCCCTTCCCCCGACGGAGGTGCCTGAGCCAGACCCGACGGAGGAACCAGAGCCAGGACCTTCGGAGAGCCCACCACTTCAGAGGAGGAGGACGCATCCTAGGCCTCCTCTCCCGCCTCTGCGGCCTTCTCTGCCTTCCCCCCGGTCCACTACCCACGGGGATGATACAGGCATGGACACGACTACGACGGGTACGGATGACGACGGAGGCGACGACGGGACGTGTCCCCCGTCGCCCCCTGCCCGGGCGTCCCCGCCCGACGAGATTGGATCCTTCCATGCAATGATTTCCAGGGCATCCGAGCTCTTCCAGCTCTGCCCCGAGGAAAAGAAGGAGGGGTTCCTTTACCAACGGCGCGAGGCTAAAAGGAAGACGGTCCTCGCCGTACCGCTTCTTGATGACATCTGGGATGAGGGGCTCGCCCTCCTCAAGAACCCTGCCACGGCTCCTGCGAAGAGGGACCGGTACGAGAAGAAGTACCGGGTCCCCGACACTGCCCCCTTCTGCCTTAGGGCGCAACCTACCCCGGACTCGGTCGTTTTGGCGGCGGCCAAGAAGAAAGCGGGAGGGGGCATCGGCCTCGACTTCAACCTCCCCTCCGGACGGCGAGGGTAGGAAGCTGGATGCGATGGAACGACTGGTCATCTCAATTGCAGCGACGACCATCAAGGCGGCCAACGCCCTGGCCATCGTAGCCCGCTACGACAGGGAGTTGTGGTTCAAGATCGCCCCTCTGTTGGACTTCCTTCCGGATGCCAAGAGGGCTGAGCCCCTGGAAATCTTGCAGGAAGGTGAGATTGCCTCGGACCACGCCATTACAGTGGCTACGGACATCGCCGACACCGGTTTGCGTCAGTTGGGCAATGGCGTTTGCCTGAGACGACGAGGATGGCTCAAGGCGACGGATTTCCACCAGGACTTTCAGACCAAGGTTTTGGACATGCCTTTCGATGGGAACAACCTTTTTGGCATGGCGGTTGATGAATCCCTTCAGGCGATCAAGACGGACACGGAGACGGCCCGTGCACTGGGTGTGCTCCAACAGTGACGGCCATCCTTTCGGAGCTCCGGAGGCAGACAATGGATCCCGCCGTCATCGCCAAGGTGGTCAAGGAGGCAAAGCGGCCTCCAAGCAAGATTGAACGAACCGTCGGGTCGGGCCCCCGCCGAAGCACCCCAGTGGGAGGCCGGCTGACGAAGTTCGTCGGCGTGTGGGAGTCCATCTCCACCGACCGTTGGGTGCTGGACGCCCTGGCCCTGTGGCACGCCCTCAAGTTCCAGAAGAGGTGCCCCCGCATTCCTCCCGTGGCCAGGAAGGAAAATCACGTCCCTCAACTGGTGTTGGAAGTAAGGGCGATGCTCAGGAAAGGTGCCATCGAGCTCCTCCCGAAGAGGCTTCGGGGCTCCGGAGTTTACTCAAGATACTTCCTCGTGAAGAAGAGGACAGGAGAATGGCGTCCCATCCTGGACCTGCGACGACTAAACAAATACATCAAGGCACAGAAGTTCCGGATGGTCACCCTCCAGCACGTGCTGGGACAGCTGGAGGAGGGCGATTTTCTGTCGTCGTTGGACTTGGAGGATGCTTACTTCCACATCCCTATTCTAAAGAGACACCGAAAGTTCCTCAGGTTCGTAGTCAAAGGCCGGCACTACCAGTTCAAGGCCCTCCCGTTCGGATTAAAATCGGCGCCCAGGGTGTTCACCAAGTGCCTAGCACCGGTGGCGCCGCGGCTGCGCCTGCAGGGGATCCACGTCTACCCCTACCTGGACGACTGGCTCATACGGGCAAGGACAAGGGAGCTCGCCGTGGAACACACTGTGAAGACCGTCCAGCTGCTCACGGACCTGGGGTTCTCCATCAACTTTCCAAAATCCCACCAGGTCCCGTCGCAAGTCGCCCTGTTTCTGGGAGCACAGCTCGACACAGTGGCGCAGCGGGCCTCACCGTCGGAGGAAAGGATAAGGACCATCCTAGGAAAGGTGCAACGCCTGCTGGCCACGGACGTGGCCAGAGTGAGGTCTACCAAGTCCCTCCTCGGAATGATGTCCTCCTGCATTTATCTGGTGCCCCACTGCAGACTTCGGATGCGGCCCTTGCAAGAATTCCTCGACGCCCACTGGATCCAGACGACGGGCAGCTTCGAGGACAGGATCCCGCTCGACGAAGCGGTCCGTCAGGCGATACGATGGTGGGATGTCCGCGCTCATCTGACAGCGGGAGCAGGTTTCCTAGCCCCGGCCCACCAGGTGACGGTGACGACAGATGCCTCCCTGGAAGGTTGGGGAGAGCACACTAGGGGTCTCCACGCGAGAGGCCTTTGGCTCCCGGAGGAGAAGACTCTCCACATCAACATCTTGGAGCTCCGCGCAGTATTCTGGGCCCTCAGGTCCTTCCTTCCACCCCTCAAAGGCAAGGTGGTGAGGATCTTCACCGACAACACCACCCCAATGTTTACATTTGGAAGCAGGGTGGAACCAGATCCCCTGCCCTATCCAAGGAAGCCCAGGATCTGTGGCATTGGGCCGTCGTCCAAGGGATGTTTCTGGTATCCTTTCATCTGGCCGTGGATAAAAAACACCATCGCCGACTCACTCAGCAGAGAGCTGCGCTCGTGCCACGAGTGGGAACTGCGCCAGGATCAAGTGGACCGACTCTACCGATGATGGGGCAAGCCCCAGATCGATCTCTTCACGACGGCGGCGAACTCCAAGTGCCGGAGGTTCGCCAGCAGGTTTCCCCAACCGAGGAGCATGGGCGATGCTTTCTCGTTCCCCTGGGACGGCTTGTTCCTTTATGCATTCCCGCCGTTGCCGTTGCTACTCCGGCTCGTCAACCAGCTCAAGAGGTCCCGGTGCAGGATGATCCTCGTCGCACCGGCGTGGCCGAGGCAGATCTGGTTCCCGGACCTTCTGGACTTGTCAACATCCACACCAGTCAAGCTGCCGACGGACGCGGATCTTCTCTCCAGAGAAGGAAGCGCCATTCTTCATCACGAACCAGAGTCGCTGAACTTGCAGGCCTGGCTCCTGCAGCACTAGAGTTTTGAGGATACGACATCCCGGCCGACTGCAGAGAGGTTCTTGCAAAGGCCAGGGCATCCTCAATCCTCAAGTGCTACGGACATAAATGGAAGAGGTTCTCTGTCTGGTGCCGTGCACAGAAGATTAATCCTCCGCGGATTACGGCCCCTCAAGTATTGCCGTACCTACTGTCTTTGGCCAAGGCTGGCCTATCTCACGCTTCCATCAAGGTACATCTGGCTGCCGTCTCACGTTACACCAGAACTACAGGACGGGCGTCCTTGTGGTCTCATCGTCTGGTGAAGGAATTTATGAAAGGACTGTTCCGATCATTCCTGCCGGTGAAGGCCCCTGCCCCGGCGTGGGAGCTCAACGTGGTGCTAACTAGGCTCATGGGGGCCCCATTCGAGCCTATGCATTCAGTGCCGTTGAAGTTTCTGTCGTGGAAAACAGCATTCCAGGTGGCCATCACCTCTGCACGACGAGTGGGAAAGATCCAGGCCCTGTCTTGCAAGCCTCCATACTTGACTTTTCACGACACGAGGGTGGTGCTGAGGACGCACCCCTCCTTCATGCCCAAGGTGCCGTCGGACTTCCACCTCAACGAGCCCTTGGTGTTGCCAGTTTTCTTCCCGTCGCCTTCGTCGCCGGCTGAGAGGACTTTGCACTCGCTGGATGTAGCTAGAGCGCTGAAGTTCTACGTGGACCGCACGAAGAGTTTTCGGAAGACATCACAGCTGTTTGTGAACTTTGGACCTGCGAATCAAGGGAAGGCTCTCTCGAAGACTTCCATTTCCAGATGGCTCTCCGGCTGCATCATGCACTGTCACCGGTTGGCAAACCGACCGTTGCCAGGCCGTCCGAGGGCTCATTCGACCAGAGCGATCGCTGCTACTATGGCGTTCCTGTCTGGTGTGCCCCTGCTCGATATCTGCAGGGCTGCTACGTGGAGGTCGACGCACACCTTCACAAGATTATACTGCGTCGACCGGGATTCCATGGAGGAGTCCAGAGTCGGCCAGGAGGTGCTGCGCAACCTGTTCACCTAAGGTGAGCATGGTGAGGAGGTAAGAGTTGCATAATGTTGAGTTGTTGTATTGCTTGATATTGAGCCTTTTGCCACCTCCCGTGGTTGTGCATGTGTATACTGCTATGTATTCTTATATTCATAAGCATGTGAATCCATGCCAGACCCCATGCTGGAGAAGGAACAAGTTACTTACCTGTAACTGTTGTTCTCCAGCATGGGTCTGGCATGGATTCACATGTGAACCCTCCCGCCTACCCCTCTGCGGCTCTTCACTTGGTCATACTGCCACTTCACGTGCTACCAAATCTGAAAATCTAAGAAAACTTGAATCGACTTTTGCTTTTGCTCCAGAGTCTCACAGGCATCAGCTAGGTTGACTCTCTCTTCAACCATTTGCCTGAAGCCCGGAAAGACTTCTGGTTTTGCTATCTCAGCGGCCTCCTCCAGCTAGGTGGAGAAGTCCCTGGTTAAAGTGTTGACCTGGACATAGGGTTCCAGGCAGGGAAGGCAGTCCTTGTGGAACTGGAAGATCACCTCCTCCCTCCTGAAGTCACAGGTTACCTCTTCCTTACCATAAGGGCAGGAAGAGTACACCAGGAAATTCCCACCATGCCGGGTGAATATCCTGTCTGGTGTTGTGTCATTGTCGCTATCACTGTCCTAACAGTCATCGGGGATTGGTCCTATCATTTCATTACGTAAATCTATGGAAAAATGTCAGTCATCAACTGCCATTTCAATAGTGGTGCCGGCGCCCAGAGTGATACTCCTAAATTCACTGTTATCCACCAATATTGGAATGGTGTTGTGTTCTATATTGACTCATAGGGTTGGGTTTAACCCCATCCCTTTCTGTTGAAGATGGGCGTTGAGGTGAACATGTGCCTCAGGATTTTGCAGTTTCTGTCCTCTTTTAATTTTTACTTTTAAGTGGGACTAGTCATGTCTGTCCTGGGATGGTGACTTCCTCTCCAATTTGAACTTCAACTGCATACGGCAGCAAATGGGCTGACCAAAATGCTTTTTCTGAATCATCAATGTCCATGAGATTACCCCCTAAATCGGGTCCAGGCTTTGTAGTTTATCAGGTCCAAATTAATGGAAAAGCGATTGTGAATGTCACTGCCTAAATACAATGCAGCAGGGACAATTATGTACTATGCTTTTGTTGCCTATAGAAATTTTGAGCATACACCTGCTAGACAGGAAATGTTTGGAATTGGGAGTTTCCAAGTCCATTTCCCATTTGTCTATCAATTTAAATGTGGGAATGGCTGGATCTTTTGGGAGTTTTCGGAACATGGCTTCGCTGATGAAGCTCTTACCATTGTTCACGCACACCCAGGCGAGAACAGAGTCCTTCCCCTCATTTAACTGAATAGGGATAAATAACTGGTCTCTAATTTTCTGAATGTCAGCTAAGCTTTGTGCTGGTTTCTCATCATTTTGAACTATGGAAGTGGGATTTCCTGATTGTGAATTAGTATAGAATTTCAGAGTATTTCCTTCCAGTGTGGAATGCCAAACTGGAAGGAAGGTTGATTTTCAGAAATAGAGAGGAATTCCCATCACCGGTTTGTTGTCCTACTGCAATTACTGTCACGTCAGGGATTTGGTTGTTTTGAAAATGGAACTCAGTATGATCCTGTTTTTGTTCAACCATGTGGCATGTGCCATTTAAACTAACATGGTTGACACTATGTTTTAATTTTATTGGCCGGTTAGTCTGGGTCCAGAGGACTTTGTTCACGCAATCTATTAGGGGGGACAACCTTCGCAGGATGTAATTCCCTTTCCCTAGTAGACAGGGTGTGCCCTCCGGCGTCACGACTATGACCTGGTGTTTCACCTTGTTTCGGCCAATTTTAATTTCCAAATCCATAGTTCCCTCGACAGGAATTTCATTTCCATCGAAGTTCTGAAGTTGTCCAGGAAGAGGGGTGAGAGGGATCTGTTATATCTCCCCCTTCCTGAATTCACCTGATCAAAGGCTCTCTTTGACAGAAGAGTGGCTTGGGATCCAGTGTCCACCAGTGCTGAAAATGTACATTGCCCATGTACTTGGACCGGGGCATAAAATCTTCCTTCCTTCTCCTCAGGGATGCAAAGATAATGTGCATTTTGGGCCAGTTGGTTGGTTAGTTTCTTGATTCTTGATTCCGACACAGGGGTAGTTTGGGTGGGATTCGGTGTGGAAGCTTGGGGATCGGGAAGAAAAATATGGCAGTTGGATATGGGGGGAGTTTTGGGCTCCCCTGGTTCTGATTCTGGGCCGCCCCCCCCTTTTCAGAGGCAGTCCCCAGAATAGGTTTGGGCAAGGTGGTTTTCTGGAATATCATTCTGGGGTTCAGTGATGGGCGATCCTAACTCAGTGCCCACATTCACCCAGTCTTCATTGGGATCTCTCGGGACCCATTTTTCTTTGGGAGGAGTTCCCCCGTCCTTGAAGGAGAAGATCTTTTTCCCAGAGTTCTCTGAGGACCCCTCTCCTTCAAATTGAAGGACACTAACTTCCTCCACAAAATGGATCTTTTTACGTCCTTTATTTCTCCTACCCGCCCTCTGTTGCTTGGGTGCAGACTTTTGGGGGCAGGAGATTTTCGTTCCGGTTCCTGTGTTTCCAGGGGCTTTTCACAAGTGGGGAGGGAAGCTTCCTCTAAGGCTTTACACCCCCCTGTCCCCCCATGCCTCCTCCTTTGGAACCGGTGCGTTGTCGTGGTTCTCTCCCCGTCATTGTTCTGGAGTACCAGGCCCTTGGTTTGTGGACTTCTGAGCCGCCATGTTCATCTGAGGGTTCTGCTGAGCCCTCAACATGCGACCCAGATCCTGGGACAAGTTCTGGACCTGGAGCTCCAGTTGGGACACCCGCTCTGGCTGATACAGGGGTCTCTGGTCCATACTAGGTGGATCACGGGAAGGGTAACTGTCCCTTCTTCCATAGTACCCTGGGTTTGAATAGTTGGGGTAACCCTCCACCCTTGGCCTCCCCTCTCCCGGATTGGGCTGTCTGGGCTCAGGAAAGTGGGGAAAGAGAGTAGGGTTGTTTTGCAGGTTGAGGTTTTGAGGGTACCGGGGAAAGAAACTTAACCCGGCATTTGGGGGATCACTGCCCTCGTGGGGAAAGTTAGGAGGGAAGCTTCCTGGGTTGGTACCTACCTGGTTGGACCCCCCTCCTTGGGCTGGGGGAGTCCACACATACCCCAGGATGGGTTTGTTGCCCTTGTATCAGGGGAGTTAGGGGTCCCATTTGTGGGATTACCTTCCTGACTTCCTGTCTGGGATTGGCCCGAGGGCCTTCTGGTTCTTTGGCTGGATGAATTCTGTACAGGTATATTTTTAGGCTCCCCATCTCCAGATCTAAAATGGGTGCAACCTTCACCTCCGCCACCTTAGCAGCAGCAGGGGTGTTGGCTGGTATGGGGGTTTTGTTGGTGTTCTTGTTATCTACAGGTATCTGCACCTCATAAATACGGGTCACCTGTTCTATGACCCGGTCCAGTGATCTCTTCTTTTGAAAGTCCCTCACCAGCTAAGTCATTATGTATTTGGGGAGTGCATGGAAGAAGGTGTTGATGAACTCCCTACTATCTGTGCGCACCCTCCTGGTTTTCTGCGCAAAGGGACGTTTGAGTTCCTGCACAAATTCTTGTGGGGCCTGGTCTTCCCCACACTGCAGATTGTAGGCCACCTTGTGGGCCTCTTGGGGGTTTCTATGGACAGAGAAGTGTTTTAAGATGACCACCCTGTAGGTGGACCATCTTGAGTGGTTCTGATCCTCCAGTCCTGCAAAGAAGCTGGAGTACTCGGGGAGAATGTCCATTTCACATACTGGATGCAATTTTGACTGTCTTTCTGTTCATATAATTTAAGGTGTTTCCAGACCAAATACTTTGCATTTTTATGATAGGGAGTTATAACACTCCTAATGGCCTTGATCTGCTTCAGGGGATCTTTTTGCATAGCTCTCTTGATTTTGTTTGGCTTTTTGGTCTTAGTCACCCGAGTCCACTCGTCCTCTGACTCAGAGGCACTGCTACTGGAGGTGGCTTCTTGATCCTCTAGGCACTCCCTGATTCTGAGAGCTTGAGAAGGGCTTGCAAAATGTGGGGTCCTAGTTTCCCTATTCATGTGGTGCTCAGAAGAGTCTTCTGACTCTTCCCCTGCTCCCAGGATTGGTGGAGTGCACCCCCCACTGCCCTAGCTGTGTAGAGGTCTTGAGGATACTCTTTTTGGGCTTTATTTCCTGGAGTTCCCCACCAAATTTAACAAACAGATCTTTTGGAAGGCGGTAGGTTTGTGGATCCAGTTCCCTGACTCTCCCCTCAGAGGAGTCTTCCTGATCACAGATGTTAGCCCTCACATTTGGGGATCTGTACAGGGACGCCCGTCCATCAATTTCTTGGAGGCGCTAATCTGTCAGTCCCATTTTACCAATTCTGTTGAAGTCTACCATCCCCATGGCCCCTGGTTCATCCTGGTTCATATGAGCCAGCGGACATGAAGCTGGCAGAGTCCATGGTACTGAAGGGGTTTGAGTCCCTGAGTACAGGGGTCCTGATGTGATGCTCAGGGGTTGCTCTGTCCCTTTCTCTTTCAGCCCCTATTTCCTGATGATATGCAAAAATCGGAGCCTTTTGTTCCTTTATAAAGGCCTTACTGGTTTCAATGATTCGCTCTTGCATTGCTATCTGTTGGTGGAGCACATCATTCTTTTCACAGAGAGCTTCATTGTCTCTCTGTGCTTCCTGCCTGGTCTGGGAATACTGGGCCAATTTCTGCTGCAGGAGACTCACCTCCTGAGTTTTGGCATTATTAGTCTGGTTGTTCTTTTCCAGAGCATCCTCCACCCGTCTGGTGTGCTCTAGTAGCTTCTCATATTCTGTTTTTAATTAATTGAACTCCTGGAGGGCCAGCTCTCTTACCTCTAACACTGTTGTTAATTGGTTTACTTCCTGGCCTAAGGCCTCCCTCTCTTGACTTAGGGTGCCCCTCTGTTCAGCGAGGTCATCCCTTTGTTTTTTTAATGCATTGGATTTCTGGCGCTCCTCATCAAATTCCTCTTGAGAGTGGAGGTCTTTAATAATTAATTTATTATTTTCCTCTTTTAATTTGTCTATTTGGTCCTGTAGGGTAACTATTTGCTCTGCGCAGGCTCTATTAAACTGTAATTGTTGCCCCAGTTTATGTTGACTCGGTTGCAGAGAGTCAACCCTTTCCTAACACTCCTCTTTTAGTGTCTGTAATTGGGTATCTCGCTCTGCCTTCTCTTGCTGTAGGAGAGCCATATCTTCTTTTAATTTTGTTACATACTGGGCTTCATTCCGAGTAGGGCGTTAAGGGTTAACGGTCATCGGTAAGGAGACCGGCGCCGTTGAACCCTTACCGCCCTACTACAAGTTCCCTTTGCGGGTCCTTCCTTAACGCTTGCTTCTAGCAGGCGTTAAGGACGGGACCCGGAAAGGGACTATGGGGTCAATAACGGTACCGTCATTTATGGTACTGTTATTGCTGCCTTCCCCCTTCCCATTGAGCCCTATGGGGGCTCAAATGGGAATGGGGAATGGCCCTGGTGAATGGGGAATTACCGATCCCTCCGAACTCGGAATGGCCCGGTAATTCCTCATTCTGGGAACCCGGACGTGATTTCGGCAGCAGCCATGCCAATAGCGGCATGGCTACCGCCGAGGTCGTAATGAGGCCCTCTGTCTCTAATTCTTGGCTCTTCTGTAGCCTTTGTCCTGCAGAGTCTGGATCAGTCTTTATCTTCTCCAGTGCTTCAACTTGATTCTTTGCTAGAACTATGTTTTCAGCGTGCTTTTCCTGCATTACTCCTATGTGGAGGTATAGGTAGGCCGCTATCTTGGCAATTTTACTCTGCTCTTCTTTCACTTTTAGGGCTGTGTACAGTTCACTAAGAGCCTGGTGTAATGAGCCCTTGTCTGCCATGTATCCAGGTCCATGGCAATGACCTGTTCTTTGATTTCCAGCAGCCAGACATGTTCATTCTGTTCGGGCCACTCACCCCTGACAAAATGTTTGTGCAGGCGGTGCTCCCTAGCCATATTGATTTCTACTGGAATCGCCATTTTGGAAATATCAATTTCTTTATGAACTATTTTAAGGTTGATTTACTTTTACTTTTACAAACAGGCCTAGTTTTGGAGTATTTATTTTGAGGTGCTTGTACAGTGTAACACAGTACACCAACCAAATAAGGTGTTTACCCTGCAGGTTAGTCTGCTGTGTTTGACTGCCACGGATGGTAACTCGAACTCAAAATCACGGCACGAGTCCCCGAATCTGTTAAGGATTTCAATCAGGCAATACACCCTGGTCTCAGCCTAGTATGCAGTGCGCAAATGAAATACTTATTTTATTGTGTCTATAGATTCAAAATTATGAGTGATATACCACTCATATCACACGCCTCCTCAAAATACCCCCAGGTCACAATGGACCAGGAATCAGGCTGGTTGGTAAAGGTAATATTTATTTTTTTAGTTAAAATTCATTCAAACATGTTTTAATAAATGGGGCAGCAATCATCAATATAGTGACAATACAAATAAGAAAGTAGGTAAGGCAGTTGAATTCACTTTTAGCAACACAGAATATAAAACACAGAGAAAAGAACAGTTTTGGGGGGCGGTTCTGGTCACCGGACTGGTACCTCGGACTGGACTGGATTGGATTGGCCCTTCTGGTTACTGGACACTGTAGATCAGTGGGATGGCGAGTTTGGAGCAGGCAAGCACTTAGTGGTAGCAAGCCAGACTCGATCAAAATGCTTCCCTTAAGTTTTGGGATTGCTTCAGAATTTGGGCCTAGCTGAAAAAGGAGTTCAGCAATGCAGAGGCATTGGCTTTGCAAAGAAATCTGGAATCAGGAACAAAGATGGAGAGTTAAGGGACAAAGATGGATAATTCAGGAACAGGGCGCCACACAGAAGATAAGAATGGAGTCAGGAATCAGTGTGTCTGTGTGTTGTGAGGTTCCCTTATTTATCCTGCCAAATGACATCACTAAGTTTATGGTAGGGGCAGACTTACTACCCACACCCACAAGGCTATGATTGGGCAAGAGCACAGTTCCTGCCTTGCTCTTTGCTGGTTGGATGACAGAAAGGGCTGTCATGTTTCATGATGTGACTTGTAAACCTCCCATAGTTACTGAGACCAAAATCGAACGTTCCCACAAATACATATTTAGGTAGTT
This sequence comes from Ambystoma mexicanum, assembly GCF_040938575.1. Taxonomy (NCBI): domain Eukaryota; kingdom Metazoa; phylum Chordata; class Amphibia; order Caudata; family Ambystomatidae; genus Ambystoma; species Ambystoma mexicanum. The sequence continues at coordinate 1,349,245,218 of NC_090922.1, read as the reverse complement.
ATGCCCTCTAAGAAAATCGGATACAGAAATTACATATTTCGTGGGTCACATTCTAATCCAACTGCCAAGTCGGTGGGACCTGGTTTCGTCTTTCTGTTGAATTTCGGCAATTTTCACCCTAAAAGGTTTGGCCTAACATTTCCCATTTCTGTACATATGTGCACAATAACCCCTAGAACATGGGTACACAATATTACATTTGCAACATTAATAGTGTTTCACAGTAAGAAACTGTTTCAACCAAGTTTTCAAATGAGTAGTAGAAACTCAGATTTAGATGTATGTACATTTCACTCTTTTTCTTATTCTTGCTGCCAAGTTAAATGTCTTGAAGTTCAGTGGCAAAATAAGCATTTTTTTCAACTTGATTTTTATCAACATTTTACTTTAAACAATAACCACTCACAACCGAAAAAACAAATTAACGGGACCCAAGACCAAACTCCCCCCTCCCCCGAATTACCTCCCTCTCCCCTCCCAGGAGCAGTATATCGAACTTTGCTCCCTCTCGGGGGTACCATATTAGCGGCGCCGAGCTGCATGTCTGCTCGCCTTTGCCCAGGGGAGCCCTTATTCAGTTCAGTTTTGCTCACATTCCGGGTTCGGAGTCCTCCTGGGGAAGTATAATCCCAAGTAGTGACATGCTTTTGGGGCACCAGGCTCTGCACGCCCCTTCCTTCAGAAATGTGAGCAGGGCAGCCCAGTCCGATACAAACTTCATGTGATGTCCCTGAATGGAATATGTAAGCCATTCCATGGCTATGACCGACCAGAGTTTTGCCACCCACTCATAGTCCAGGGGGGACCTTCGTTTTCCACTTGCGCGGCAGCACCAATGCAGCAGACATCATCATGATGATATATACTTTGCGGGCTGATTTCTTTGGGAGGTCCACCAGCTCCCGATTTAGGCCTATCATATTGAGTCCCCTGTTCCCATCCCCCTTGAGTCCCAGAACCTTCCTCGTGGCCTGCTGAATGCTGTTCCAGAAAGTGTCTAGTTTCGGACATTCCCACCAAATGTGAGCCCAAGAGCCCCTCCCCCCCAAAATAAGCATTTTAAACCCAAAAATCACATGTTCGTTTTTTTTTCTTTTTTCCCCAAGTGTGAGCAAATGGCAAATCCTTTGAAGTTGAATAAGGGGCCTCTCCCTGGAGAGTGTAGCTTCCTGCCCCTCCCCTGGAAGGGTGAGTGTCCGAGCCTGCCATTGTCTTCTCCTGGGGCCCAGATGAATGTCTAATGAGGTCCTTTGTCATTAATATGCGAGGCCTCCCAACAGCAATTAGCCTTTCTTGCCAGCAGTGGAGGTGTCAACCTTTCCCAGGCTCAGAGCAGGGTTGTTTTTTTTTCATATAGTTAATTAACTCAGACTAGGCTTAGCTTTAAGTTTCACCTAAATCTTTCATTTAAACATATAAAATTAACACAGTTTATAGGTGGATTTTTTTTTAACATTAGCAATCCTTTGACATTCTTAAACAATTAAACCTTTAAACAAGGACATACTTTAAAACAGGCGATTTTGCCTTCATTCATGAAAAAGCACATTAAACTGATCTCTTTAAATCTGATTTTCCTTTGCTGCAAATACACATTTTAGTCAGAATTAGTTCTTCCCTTGAGTCCTGGAAGGGTTTGCAGCATGGATACATGTATCATGCCTTTGTTTAGAGTTTCTCTCTCCACAGACTGATATTTGTTGCAAAGTTTAGCCGTGTTTTTCCTGTAGAAATGAAAACAAGGGTTCCTGGGTTGCTTTTTCAAAGATACATTTTGTAGCAGCTGTCATTAAATGAGGCCCGGTTCCTCCGAGCCACACTGGATGGTCCTGGACGTTGCAGTTCCCTTTTAATCTCACTGATTCATTAGAAATGAATGGATCTAGCGCCAAAACAGCACTTTTAAGGTTGCAAAGCTAACATTTTCAAAGGCATTTTCGGTTTTCAGCACAATTCGTTCACTTTTGCTCCATGTTCACTGTGGCAGAACACTGTTTTCACCCCTCCCCGACTGTGTGGCAGGGTGTGCAGCCTTTTTATGGTTGTGACCCAAACGCAGTTTTGAAGATTTTGGTGTGCACAGGAGTCAGCGCATTCATATTGGGCTGTTTCCTTCACCATTTCAGTACAGTGATGTAGTGGGGCACATTAGAATGGGTCAAAATATCCCACAGGGCGTTCTTTATCAAACTTCAACTGGCAACAACATTTATTTGGGGAACAGGTATGCCACGACTTAGACGGGAGGGAATGTCCAAACCATTTGAACAAGGGTCTGGTGGCACCTGATTTTGATTTTTAATACATAGTTTCACAAGCTCAATATGCAGCCACTGGGGTTCTGATAGCAATAACCCGGTACACCAGGTTCTGGAATTATACAGTGCTGCACCAACAAATCTGAAGTCGATTATTCATGCAGACCGGCACAAAGATTCATGCTCCTTTGATCCGATGCGCACTACGATGAATGCCTGGTCAAGGCTATTTAAGAAACTAAAAGCCACAGCTCCATACTTTTGGTCCACTCCCCTATTGAATTGTCCAGGACTCCCCCGACATACGACATAGACATTAAGAACATGTGGGATGAGGGAGAAATGATGACCTTACAAGACCTGTTTCCAGAAGGAACATTTGTAACGCATAAAGAATTTGTGGCCAAGCTAGGCAATAACCTCATTAGATGTTTCAAAACTTTAGAATGAGGACGGTTGGGCAGACAGCTACGAGCCCTTAGACATGATAGTGAGCAGCAAAGACCCCAGGAGACTGGTCTCCAGACTGTATAAAGCATGCAAAGCCAACCAGACACCTGTCAACTGGGAAATGGTAGAGGGATCTAAACATCACAGTACAGGACGAACAATGGCTACATTGGTGTCGTCTGTCTGAGAAAAGAGGTCTCCCTCAATTTAAAACATAGACTGATACAATACTTAATCAACTGCATTACACCCCAGCCTGCATCTCACACTCTCACCAGATACCAGTGACGAGTACATGAAATGTGGCGCGGTGGCTTCAGACTCCCTTCATATGTACTGGAACTGTCCACCGACTGGTCATTTCTGGTCGGAGATAGCAGAGATCATATCTACTGTCACAGAGATACCCCCGCACTCTCACCTCCTAAATACCTACTGGGAGATATTGTGAAGGTTTCTGTGAAAATCTGCAGGTTATTGAACCTATTTTGTATAGTTACCAAAAAATATATTTAGAAATATTGGAAATCCAGAACCGCCCCAAGCATAACTGAATGGCTTAAAGATCTAACGGATGTTAATGAGAGGGAGAAGGGATATATTGCATTAACTGTGCTCAGATGTAGACCAAAAGACATCTGGGGTCCGTTTCGAAACTTCTTGGGTCAATTAAGAAATGCGGAAGGATCGACTGGAACTACATGTTAGCTATCACAAAAATGCAATGATGCGCAACAATTAAAGATATAATGCTTGACAGGTGGATAAGCAATAATACTTCAACTCTTATGCTATGTTGTGCTGCAATCTCTCCGCCCATACGATCTGTCTTCAATGTAACATGTCTGCTACTATGTTAAATAAAGTTTTTTTTTAAAAAAAAGACATTTGCCAAGTCTCCATCTATTGGCTTATTGCTGGATGGTGAAACTTTCCTGACAATGGAAATTGTTTCAGAATGTGAAGTACAGAAATTGTGTTCAATGCAATAACCATACTTTCTCTCTTAGGGTACTTCAATCTATATATTAGTATAAATTGGAACAGACATGCCCTAACTGTGACTGAAACAACCTAAATTTAAAAAAAGATTTACAAACGAAATCTAGAGTTTTATTGGCTTATAATAGTTTGACATATGAGAAACATCTGCTTATCAGTTACTCACTAATCAGAATGCACACTCAGACATAGGCCACTGCATTCTATGGGCTACTTCACCTGACACTCATAATTGCAGCTGTCCTTGTTTCTGGGTTTGTTTTTGGGGCTGTGGGATGCCCTCTAGGCTTGGCATGTGGTTAGTTTAGCACTGAGCAAGTCTCAAAGAAAACACAATGAATCCAGTAAGGCACAGCTAGAGCTAAACGATATGGCAAATTAATAGGTCCTTTACAGATTAAAGTAGAAGGTATGTGCAGAATGAACCAGAAATGTGAGCAATCAAATACAAATTACCATGAAGATATGAAAGAAATCAGAGACCTCAGCATTCCAATGTAGGCCCAGGTTCTGCACATACAAGTAAATAATGTCCAACTTAGCAACTCACCATCTTAGTTGCAGAACTTGACATGGCTGTTCATGAGATCCAACATCTCATAATTCAAGTTATCACAACCTGTAATATTCCTTTCTGTTAACCCCAAATTACTTGTACAGCTCGCTGTTGCTTCTTAACACGTTGCACTATATAAACCCAAATACAAATTAAAATACCAATAACTAGCGCACTGGAGGTGGAAAACTTTACATTAGAGAAGAAATGGAAGAACAGAAATTAGGAAGGGAAGGAGGTGGACCACAAAACATCAAGGGATACACAAAATCAGTGCAGAATTACCCATTAGGCCAAGTAGAAACCGGCCTATGGGTCCAACTCCTTTTAGGGGCCGACGACAACGGATAAAAATAAAGCGGTTCAGAAAATTAAGGAGATAATATGCGAGGGGGCCCCTGACGGTTCAACTGCCTAGGGGCCTCCACATGATTTGATCTGGCATTGCACAAAGGAGGGGCAGATGAACAAGCTTGTGGCAAGGCATCAAGCAGAAAAAGGAAATTGTGAGAGAGTGCAGAATCTGGAGAGACTACAAGCAAGACACCAAGGTGGAAACAGTGTCTGGAGCAAAAAGCGGAAGTACTAGTACACTGAAAGAGATGGGGGAGATGACAGTCTTAGTGAGAATCCTGGCAAAACAAAAATCTAGGGCAGTCTTGATTCTTCCTTTGGCTCTTACCTTGTTGTAAGACCCGCTCCTCATCACCCCATGTACATGGGCTGTCTCCAGGCTCCAGTCCAGGGCTGAGACTCGGGAGAAGACTTGCGAGTCCTCATACTAGTTGTTTTAGTTATTTAGTATCTTACAAGGTTAGTATTTTAACATCTGCATATTCCATACCTATGCAATAGGTTGGCCAGTAGATGAATATATAGGTTGAACAGCAGTGGCCGCAGGGCTGAGCCCTATGCAACCTTGCACTTAACCAGAAAGGAGATTGATGCAACTACCAGATTTGAACACCACCTCGTAAAGGATGTAATCTAAACTAGAGAAGACTGTGATCCCAAATCATCATAAACCACCATGAAAAATGGTGTGGTTGAAGGGGTTCACTGTGAGAGATCTAAATAAATTAGGGCACCAGCACAATCACTGTAAACCCTCCTTCCAATGTCGTCCATCATGATTACCACTACAGTTTCTGTACCCTTAGCGGGCTAACACTTAGCCTTGGTTTGATCAAGAGTAAGGTATACTCTATATGATCATGAAGTTGGCATGGAACTGTTGTTTCAAGAAGATTACAGAATAGGAGAGATGAGAGATTGGTCTAAACTTTTGTCAAATCCACTTTGTTGAATACAAAGATATATTTTTTAAGTAAGTGCCCATATGTTCCCACTCTAGGGGGAACATATGGGCAAAATTAAGATTGTAAGTACTCCGCCCCTGACTTATAAAATGCCCTGTCCTCAATGCATAGGGATTTAAATAGGACACACTTCTTAATAGGAAGCCAGTGCAGCTTCCAGAGGATAGACGAAATGCGTGCACCAAAAGGAGGATGCAACACAACTCTTGATGCCATATTCTGTAGCAGCTGAAGACAGCGGATTAAGTAGGCTGGCTGAGCAAGATAGAGAGCGCTACAATAGTCAGTCCCACTCATAACCAGTGATGAAACAACTGGAGCATGGAAAGATGAGAGAAAATATAGGGGAGATCCCTGCTAAGAGCCCTCAGCTTAAAATGCTGATTTGGCAGATAGAGGCCACTTGATCTTTCATCAGCATGGATGTTGACATTTTAATGCCAGATCGTTCACCACTGTTACGGGTAGGGTAAATATCCCAAGTGCTGATGGCCAAAAATCAGGCATCCAGAAAGGATAGGCAGAGCCCACAACCAGTACCTCTGTCTTTTCACTGTTCAACCTAAGCCAGTTGTCAGTCATCCAACCTCCCACGGCCTCCAGGCAACCCCTAAGTTGCGATGCAGTGTTCGGCTGAGACAAGTCAAGCCGCACAGTAATTTGGGTATAGTCAGCATAGGGGTAGCACTGGAAACCGAGGGAGTGGATGAGCCCAACTAACGGCTAAATATAAATGTTAAACAGGATAGAAGACAAAGTGGAGCCCTGGGGGACTCCACAGGTTAGAGGTACTGGTTTAGAACATAAGGGAGATAGAAAAGTAGACTGTGTACGCCCAAACAAAAAAGATGCCCGGGAGAGCTGAGCGATCAGAGTGGAGAGGTCAACTGTATCAAAGCAGCTGACAGATCTAACAAAATCAGTGCACCCACTCCACCCTGATCCACAAGTCCTGAAAGATCATCCACCACAGAGACAAGTACAGTGTCTGTACCCCGGTGAGGTTGGATACAAGATGGAAAGGAATTCAAGAAATCTGAAGATTCAAAAAAAAGAACTAAGTAGGGGCAAAACCAAGGATTCAAGCAGCGTCATAGAGAAAGACAGAAGTGAAACAGACAGAAATTAGACAGAACTGAGGGATACAATGAGGGCTTTTCAAGAAGGGGAATTTGTAGTGCCTACTTCAGCTAATCAGGAATACATCCTGTAGCAAAATAATCATTAACTGCGTGCATAGCCCAAGGGGCAATGTCAGAAAGAGTATCTTTAAAGATGGCTAGAGGGATCGGATCAAGAGGGGACACAGATTTTAACTTATGTGTGGCTAACAGGATGTCCTGGGTAGAAGAAAAGGTATAAGTGGACCATTATACACGAGACATGGTGTCAGAAGAAGGGGAATTATATCTACCTGGGCCGGAACCAACAATTTTAGCCCAGATAGTTATAATCTTTTCCACAAAGAATTCAGCCCAACACTGGCTTACTGGATTGTTGTGAGCCCAGGCCCATATTGTGGGATGCACGGCGAGGTTGCTCTGCCTGGTCATCTGAGGAGACATCTTGCTGGAAATGGAGTGCATGGCGGGATGACAAGTGTGAGGGGGAGGACTGCATGGGTGAGAGGCTGCGCGGGGGGGGAGGATTTTTCGGGTAAGAATTGCCTCTGGGTAAATGAGGTGGACTGGAGGTGGGTGAATATTACTATGATGACATGTTGGTAGCGGGTGCAGTGGGCTGTTTACATGGCTTGTGGTTGTCCAAAGTCATGGTGGGGCTGCCCCTTTTGCGGGTGGGGCTGCAGGCTCACTCTTGGCCTGAGTAGGCCTTTCAATTGTGTCCATTATGCCAGTGGCCATGGAGGTGGACGGCACCTTTGACGGAGACCTTTTGTTCTTGGGGGGGGTGGAGCGTTGCTCCCACTCCGGGCAGAGGAATGGCCTGTGGCTTTTGTGGTGCCTGTTGGTGCTGGTGTTGTTGAGATACCGGCTCCTTCTGAGGTTTGCTGGTTGTCTTGTGTGCCTGTTGGGAGACATGAAAATGTGCATCAATACATTGATGGAAATGTGCTTGCTGAGTCGACGTGTACTGTCACATGTACTATGGGGTCAAAGGGTGGTAGGCCTCCAGGGGGACATGCTTCATGTGACTGGCAGTATGGCAGTCTTCTGCATTGATTGATGTGCGTGTATATGGTCGGTGTGGGGGCCCTGCCTTGCTTGGAAAATGCAGTCATATGCATCAATTATCTACAGGGTCATGTGTGCACATGCAGGGCAGGATGGTTTTTGCTTGGTTATCCCGTAGTGCTGTCGGCTGATCAGTGAACTGCTAGTTGTGGTGGAGTCATGTTGACATGAGGTTGGACATCATTGTCTCCATGTGGGCCTTGCAGCTACTTGTCATTTGCGGTGGCTGTTAGTCTGAGACCCACATCCAGTGGTGTTCTTTGCTGGACATGCCCTTTGTGTTTGGTACCATGCTTGCTGTGGTGTCTGTGCATGGGTGACCAGTGTGCGGGCAAGGGGTGGTTGTGATGTAAACTGCAGATGTACATCAGTCCTTGTTACTTGCAATTCATTGGTGGTACTTGCCTACGTCATGCCCTCGTCAACCTGCTTGGTTGGTATGTAAGGGGATTACGGTTTCAATGACTCATGTTGTTATGGGTTATAGTGTCACATGGATGGGTCATGCATTGTCGGGGTTGACGTTGCATGGATGCATGGCAGTATGTATGTGTACATGCTATCATGGTTGTTCTGCAATGGTCCAACATTCACTCAAGCACTCACCAGATTTTCCATGGCTGCTGGCTTCGACCTCAGCCAAGCCCACACACTCCAGGCCCACCATGTGGAGGATGCTGCTCACCATCTCCTCCCATGGGGTCAGCTGTAGGGGTTCAATGGTTCCTCCACCAGTGGCAGCTGCGGACTCTGGACTTAAGGTGGGTCCTCAGCAACTTCATGTCCTCAGCGTCTTGTGGGATGTGGCCTATTGCCACCACCTTATGCCGGATTTCTGCCCAGATGGCATTTTTGCACTGCTGGGTGGTCTTTCGATGTTGGTCCCCATGAAGTTAATCGGAGTGTGCCACCACCTGCTCTGCCAGTACAATGAGCTGCTGCTCCGTGAACTTTGGTTTGTGCATCTGCATATCCGGGAGCCTGGACTTGCCCTTCCCTGAAGACATGGGGCCTCATTAGGACCCTGGCGGAGAGGGTATTACGCCAGCGTAGTGCATGGCGTACCTCTCCGCCATACTACGAGTTCCCGTAGCGCCATGGAGGTTTTCTCCGCCTGGTTTTACCAGCCGGAGAAAACCATGGCGCTACGGGACCTCGTTGTTAATTACGCCACCGTATTTTACGGTGGCGTAATTAACTCCTTCCCCACTCCCATTATACCCTATGGGGCAAAAATGGGAATGGGGAAGGGCAGAATGGGGATTGGGGATTTACCGCTCCGCCGAGGTCGGAATGGGGCGGTAAATCCGCCAACCCCCATGGCGCTATCGGCGGCTTTCCGCCATGCTTCGCGGTGCATTTAGCACCGCGAAGTCCGCCTGGGTCGTAATGAGGCCCCATGATGTTGGGGGTCTCTGAAAGTGGATGGCACTTCTACAGCCTGATTGTGAATGGATTGCGTTTTCAAAATGGCGTCTGTAAGGTTCCATGTGTGAAATGTTCTCGCGTAAATGGGCGTGCATTCTATGTGGCAGCAGCAAAGGCATGGAACTCGCTTCCTTTGCCACTGCAGGCCACTGAGAAACAATTGTCATATCGCTGCACTTTGAAGACCTTTTTGTTTAATGCTTAGGCTCTGCACCGTTATCTGTCGGGTTAGCACCAAAATGCCCTTGTGTGGATGCTGCCCTTAACAAGATTTGGTAACATAATGTAACATAACATTCCAGACCATTTGGGAGCGTCTGGAGAGAATGGAGCAATGGCAAGCAGAAATTAGTGCAATTTCGCAAGAGCACTTGGGCCATTCACAGGCCATGCGTGAGTTCATCAATGGGGCCGCAAAAGGCTGGAGCACTGTGCATAGCAACCCCAGCAACAGCCTCATCAGCCAGAGCGTAAGGGAGCTAGCGGAACAGATCCCAGCCTCACATGAGACCATGGCCAGGGGAATCAATTTGACAATCGAACACCTCCAGGGTAGTGCGCAAGACAGTTCAAAGTCTGCTACCCCTACTGTGGGTTAGTTGGCCAGCACGTCGCCCAGGCGGTCACAGCACTGCATGTCCCCTAATACCCTGCCTGTGCAAAGAGGGGACAAAAGGAAGCGCTAGTGTAGAGCACATGGGACAGACTGATGGTGTGGGGACGGTAATTGTGTTGGGGTTCAGTCTCTGGGGTAGGTGATTGGGCTGGGGGTCATGGTGTGGGGTAGGTGATTGGGTTGAGGGTCAGTGTTAGTTAATCTGAAAATAAAACACAGTTGAGTAATGATTATTTGTACAATGTTTATTTCATGGTGCCGATACATGTGCATTCAGTGAATCTACAGTGACGTCTGAAGTGCATATATGCCAAGTCAGAAATAATTGTCCATGAGGTCCTGGCACCATTCGTCCTTCTCTCACCTCCCCACATATGTCCTGAGATTCCCTGTATTCACCTGCAACATGTTCCTCATGTGAGCCAGGGGGGTGGGAATGATCTGCATCTGGAGGCATTTTCACTTTACCTGAAATACACAAGTCCCTATCAGACTCACCGAGCAGGGCTATAGTCTCAGGAGTAGAGTCTGTACTAGAACCCTTGTCGAGTTTTCCGGACGCCTTTCTCCAAGTCCGCCAAATGGCCTCATATGTACAAGATACTGTCCAGATGATTAAAGAAGTCGAAAGTGCTCCCTTCGACCCAAAACTAGAGATTCTGCTAGGCCTTGATGTAGTGGCACTCTACACCAGCGTCCCCCAGAGGGCGTCTATAGAAATGCTTGAAGAGAAACTATTGACAGATCACACAGTAGGCAAAACACCTATCTCCTTTATTTTATGCTGTGCTGAAATGAGCCTGCAGGACATTTATTTTCACTTTAATGGTGACTGTTATCAGCAGATCCAAGGGACTGCAATGGGTGCCACACTGGCACTGAGTATCGCAAATCTGTCTATGGAATTATTTGAGCAGACTAAGATCTTACACAGCAACAACCCCTTCTTTAAAAACATAAGGAAATGGCGGAGATACATCAATGACATTTATGTCATCTGCCATGGCTCAGAAAACAAGCTCATTGATTTTCTGGCCTTGATTAACACTCAGAACAGATTTTTTGATTTCACCTCTAATTTCAGCAACACCAATCTGAACTTCTTGGATATTACAGTTTCAGTAAATGCTGTCTCAAAAGTCCTGTTCGTCAAACCCTATAACATACCAACCGATAGAAACTCTATGTTGCACTACGAGCACTTCCATCCTAAACACGTCAGGGACAATCTTCCACTAGGCCAATTTTTAAGGCTGAAACGGAATAGCTTGAATAAGAACGAATTTATGGAGGGTGCCAAAAAGATGCAGGATAACCTGACAGTAAGAGGATATCCAAGGGAAGTGACAAACAAAGCCTTGAAGAGAGCTAAGAATAATCACTGCGAGGCACTTTTGGAATATAAGGAACATACCACTTCCAAAGCAGATCAAGACAAACTGGTGTCTGTCAACACATACAGCAACATGTCCAATGGCATTAAAAAAATCATCTTAAAAAACTGGACAATCCTGGACAAAAGTGAGACACCACTACCTAAGCCTACAGTGGCTTTAAAACGGAGTAAAATCATCAAAGATCTAGTAACCTGGAATGACATAGCCTTAAGAAAACGTAGCCAAAAGACAATCACAGAGATTTGCAAAATGCCTCCAGTAACAGGACACTTCCCCTGCGGGCAATGCACCTACTGTCCATTTACCAGCAGAAGCACAGAGGTTGACCTTGGCTTACCCTCACCATGGAGACAGAATAAACATACTAATTGCAACTCTGCCATGGTGATCTATGCCATTTGGTGCTCATGCCCTAAGGTCTACATTAGAAAAACAGATAGAAGAGTAAAATTAAGCATCAGAGAACACAGAGGTTGCCTGAAAAACAGAACCACCAATGCTCCCATGGTGGACCATTGGGTGGAAAACGTACACTCACCTGACGACCTCAAATGGATGGTCCTGTATAAGCTGTTGCCCAGCATGGACACAAACAGAGACAAACACACTCTACTGCACAAGGAACAACAAATTATCTTTTTGACAAAAAGTGCAGTCTCTGGCCTTAATGAAAAAATCAATTGGATCCACGTATAACGGATTGCAAACCTGCATGCGCAATATTAATTGGACTACACGAGCGCGAGCAGCTCACTACTGAGCCCTTCATTTACCAACTTTACCACCAGCCACTACGCCCAGCATTTATGATCACGGGTAGGGAGTGTGCAAGCTACAGCACATACCTCAGCTGGCCCAGCTTGTTTTTGGCACATTCCTTCGTATACAACCTTTTTCTAAAAGGGAGGGGGCGTTCTTTGCCACTCCCTTGCCGTGGTGTACTCTCTGGCAAGTCTATGCGGAAATACTGATGCCCAACAATCATGGTATAACCGTGTGACATTTTTTTCGGCCCTTGAGGGGGAGTAGTCTCCGCTTCCTCAGGGAATAACGTTGGAGACACTGGTGACCACCCCCACCAATGGAATAACACGCCATCCTACGCATAATGCAGTATTTTAGACGGCTCGTGGGTCATGTGACTCCACACTTCCGGACCCAGACGTGTTGGGATCCTGACCGCAGAGAGCAACACACTCTCTTCGGGTAAGGGACCAGTCCTGCCGACGGAGCTTTCCATAATGCTACAGGGTCACAGATAGCATAGAAAGGGAGAGAAAACCGGGGAGATGGACATTGTATTCCCTCCTCCCCCTCTTACATTTCCTCCCATTCCGTGTCTCTCTCTCTCTCCCCTCTAGTTCACTCCAGTACGCTGTCACATAGAGCTGTGAAGCACTTTTGGCTACTAGCCGCTGCACAGCGGACTCGAACGTTTGACAGCACATATATGTGGCAGCCAGAAATTGCCGTCTCGGCAGAAGCCCATAATGGAGGAAACATAAAGTAAAAACAAGGTAGAAATTCCATTGAATAGTGATGCACGGCTGTATGGAGTAACGCACAACAGCACGTTACCTGCTTCGCTTTGCATTTGCTCCACAATACTCCCAGCGGGCCACTTGCGGATCTTCCCACACCTACTGAATATCATCAGCTTTCCGTGCTGAACGGGAGGACTATAGGCTGGCAGATTGTCTGCCTGCATCCCCACAGAAAACCGTCTGGAACTTCAACAACGGTTACCAGAAAGGCTCATGGTAAGAAATGTACTTTTTGCCATCGGACCACATGTATTACAAGGGCCTACAATTAGAGGCACATAGGCTCTTTTGCCTTTTACCTTTGGAACGACCTGTGTGTAACTAACCTTAGATGCTCCCTCTGGGCCCATGAAGCTGCTGAAGGAGATATGGAGCATATTACAACTCCTTTTCCGTTTGGGCCTCGGTCTTTGCTTCTCATGATGCATGCCTGTAGGGCCATTTAGGTGCCCTCTTTTGTATTGGCCCGATGTAATGTCGGGTCACAATTACACTGTGTCGATTCACAGACTTGTGTACAATAGACAAACAGATATTGATCCCATTGTCGTCTCTATTCTTTTCAGGTGATGCGCAGTGTTACCAGTGGCCTCGTTCTGGACACACCATCAACCTTACACTAAGAATTAAAGGTTCATGAAGTGTTCTCTGTAGCACTTTTTTCTTTTTAAACTTGGATTTTATTGGCATTTTCATAATCAAACAAAGAACAAAACATGGAATAAGAACTCCGATTCCCTCCCGTCCTCCCCCCACCCCCCACCCCAACCCAAGGTTCACTGATAATCCAACGTTACCCCGCCTCTCCATGATTGACCGACACACCCCCTCCCGGGACCTCGACCTCTTTCAATTGGGCAGAACACTACAACACTACTTGTCCAGCTCCTTGCTTGCTCGACCTCCTTATCGTTGTTCATTATACCCAAAACTTGCATACTGCGTGGGCACAATAGGAGCCTGATGCCGTCTACCAGGAATATGAGCACAGAGTCCCAGTCCGACCTAAATCTCAGATGGTCTCCCTGTATTGAGTATGTAAGCCATTCCAGCGCCACCAGAGACCACATCTTTGCCACCCATTCATGATCATACGGTGGATCCTTCGCTTTCCATCTGCGCACTAAGACCATGGCAGCTGCCAACATCATTAATTCATAGAGCTTGCGATACACCTTAGTCTTGATTGATGCTAGGGTCCATCCTTGATTGATGGTAGGGTCCACCCCAATCCCAGAATCGCCAGGCCCCTGTTCCCCCCAAGGTTGAGTCCCAAAACTTGGTTAAGTGCGCTCCAAACCCTGGCCCAATATTTCTCAAGTTTTGGGCACTCCCACCAAATGTGCTCCCAGGTGCCCGGTGAGCCACAATCTCTCCAGCAGAGAGGGTATACCCAGGATACATTCTGTGAAGTTTGGCGGGGGTCATACGCCATTGGACAAGTAACTTCACCCACATCTCCCTTATTTGAAGGGATCTTGTTAACTTTATCTGGTTCCATAACCACCCCCAGGGATTGTCTTCAATGTCGGACCCCGTGGCTTGCTCCCAGTTCCTCATATAGGGTCTGTGTGGAAGGTCTCCTGATTTCATATGCTTGTACAGGTCCTCAATCAAGTGCTTGTCCCCCTATTCCCTGCTAAAATATTGTTCGAAGGGGGCATGTTCTCGGGTAGCAGCTTGCTTTAAGGAGGGATGGGTAAGCCAGTGTCTAAGCTGGCAATATCGGAACCTTTCCCTTTCATCCAGCGCAAAGTCTCTCTTACACTGTTCAAAGAGTTTTACCTGCTCTCCCTCAAACATGTCCTTTACCGTCCTACATCCCCCTAGATGCCAGTGCTGAAACGCGGTGGTATTTTGTCCAGGGGTGAACAGTGGATTATTGAATAGAGGGCTAAAGGGTGACGGATGTGCCGTTAGGTGGGACTGTTGCACCGCCTCATCCCAGGCGCTGGCTACCAGGGCTAGAATTGCACTTTTATACATCCGAGGAGGCCTGTCCTGTTTTGGCTTCCACAAGACAGCTTCCAGGTACTCCCCCAGGACCGCCCTATCCATAGCCCTCCACATTTTCCCCCTGTCATCTCTTTGCCAGTCCCGGAGCACCTTCAGTTGTACCGCCCTATAATAGACCCGAAAATCGGGTAATCCCATGCCCCCTCGCTCCGTGAGAGCTCGTATCAGCCTGTCCGCTAACCTTGGAGACTTATTGGCCCACACAAACCTGTTGGTAATTTTGTTCGAATTCCTAAAGAAAGACGGGGGACTCGCGCCGGAAGGGTGGCAAATTGGTACAGAAGCTTTGAGAGTATGAACATTTTTAAGGTGTTGATACGGCCTAACCACGAGATCGCTAGGGGCCCCCAATCTACCATCTTGCTTTTTATCCTCTCAAGTAGGGGTGGATAGTTCGCCTGGTACCGCTGATCCACACTTGTCATTAGTTTTATTCCCAAATAAGTAAGATAATGCTCTACCCATATATATGGAGAGGAACACCTCAGGGAGAGGGCTTCTGGGTTCGGAACAGTGAGGTTAAGGATCTCTGACTTAGAGGGGTTTACTTTCAAGCCGGCGACGCTGCCAAAGTGTGCTAACTCAGCTTCCACTGCGGGGATCGCAGTCCTGGGGAGAGTCAGTGAGAGTATGATATCATCAGCGAAGGCTGCAATCTAATGCAGTTCCCCTGCAAAGGGAATGCCAGATATGCATGGATTAGAGCGCACTACCTCGAGGAATGGTTCCAAGTGGAGGGCGTACAATATTGGTGACAGTGGGCATCCCTGCTTGGTGCCCCTCTCAACCCGCACCGGTTCTGACAATTGTCCGTTCACCACTAGCCTAAGGGATGGGCCTCTATAGTTAGCTCTAATCCTATTAAAAAGGAGGGACCAAACCCATCCTGAGTATAGTTGCGAAAAGGAATCCCCACTCCACCCAATCTAACGCCTTTTCTGCATCTATTGCCATCAGGAGAGCGGGGACTTCCTTCTTGTGGACCTTCTCTATTAGATGAGCTATCCTTCTAACGTTATCCGAGGTTTGTCTGCCACTGACAAATCCCATCTGGTCCGGGTGTACAAGCTTCGGGATCAAGCAGTCTGTAGCTAAAGGTGAAATACCTAAATGAGGGTCGGTTAGCAGTGGGCATTGTTACTCCCTCAACCTCTTATTGTGTTTAGTGATGCCTGCTCCATTGCCAGGGGGGGCAACAATGTACATGTGTGCAATCCAATGTCGCTGTGGTGTTGTGGAAATGGGCACTGGTGTAGAAAAACGTGCCTTTGCTGTGTGCACTTGTGCTTGGGTGATGGGCACGGAGTAGTGCAGATGGGCATGGCCCATGAGCGCATATACCACTTGGTCCAACACCTTTGAGAAAGTAGACTGGGACATCCCATTCTAACATACAGAAACTCAGTCAGGACTATACCTCATTTGAAATTGACGGGAACATTATCAAGGTTTCCAAAAATGTGAAGACACTTGGCTTCTATCTGGATGCCACCCTCTCTTTTGACAAGCAGGTGAAGTCATTGGCATCTGCCACCGCCTACACATGCAAGCTCATTAGAGCAGGCAAGCATTTTCTCTCCGATAACAACTGCCTTATCCTAGCGAGAGCATTAATCCTTTCGAGGCTTGATTATTGTAATGCCCTCTACATCGGAGCAAATAAATCCATTACCCACCGACTGCAAATTCTTCAAAACAATGCCCTACGAGCCGCCCTTGGTGTACCTAAAAGATCACATATTTCAAACATCAGGCGTCAAACAACTGGTTGTCCTCCCAAAACAAAATCCACCTTAAAGTAGCATCCCTGGTTCATAAAGCCCTGAACAATGCAGCACCAAGCTATCTCCGCAATAAACTCACAAAAAGACATCACTCGCGCCCTGCCAGAAATGCAAATGCCAACAGCCTCATCATTCCGAGATTCAGGTTATCTAAGGCGGGGGGTAGTAGCTTCCCGGTGCAAGCAGCTCAATTATGGAACTCATTGCCTAATCCTCTACGCGAGGCACAGCCCTTCCCTAAATTCAGAAATAACTACATCAATCTGCTAAGGACTGCCAATGAATAGCCTACTGGCACCCACTTATCCTTCTCCCCACCCTAGAACATACATTTCATCATGATCTTATGGTCCCACCCACTTTGCCCACCTGACCGCTGAGCTTTCGCCCACACAGTACCTGTACATAGACTGTCTTGATCATATTTTGTATTTATTCTGCATGTAAACCGCAACTGCTGCCTTACTGTGATATTTTGCATTCTATATTTGTATTTTGTATTTGTACAGTGTATGTATCCCATGACCCCACCCTGCAACCTAAGCTTCGCATTTTCTGTACTGCTGCTCCCGGTTACCTTCGGGTCTGGTGCGCATTATAAGTGAATAAAACAAACAAACAAACAAACAAACCCAACAGTGTGATGGAATATGCCTGTGGCACAGAAGTGCAGGACGGACACAAGCTTCAGCAGGGAGGGGTATGGAAATTCTAATTGCGATGGCACTCTGGAGATAAGCCTGGATCAAGTTGAGCAGGTCTGTGATGGTGGGATGGTCCAAATGATTGAGTGTCAATAATTGATTGTCCATCAGTGTCCCAGGGGATGGGCGGACACGTAGTATGAGTGCCCTCCGCAGCACATGTCTCCTGCACCTCAGTGCTGTCTGTCTCCTTCCCTGCTGGGGTCTTGCATGCAGCAGTAGCTCGATGAATTGTAAGAGGTTGGGGAACCCATAATCAACATCTACTTGCGGCTGTATGTTGCTTGGATGTGTGTTTGGGGAAGGTGTGGGCCTTATATGGTACTCCTGAGTGGATCCGTTGAACCTATGTTTTGAGTTCAATCACCTGTATGCATTTACCTCCACCTTTTTGGTGGAGGTAACTGCGCTGTGTTTTTGGCTGAATTACCACAGATTTTTTTAGGTAATTCTGCTGATTTTCCACTTGTAATACGGCGGCTATAAGTTTTTTATTTCTGGTGGTAATTCCGCAAACAAAATTAGCCTCAGTGCTGATTCCACCAATTCTCGGAGAAATTACTGCTGGAGGTCATTCCACCGGTGGTAATTCCGCTGGTGGACTTTGCGCTGATTGTTTTGGAAGTCATGATTCAGCGTTGTGGTCAATTTGACATTACTGCCTTTTTTACCACTTACTGCCATACTTGTAATGAGGCCCACCATTTTTTACTGATTAAACTCATATTGAAAATGATTTTTAAGATTAGTGCACATTTCTTGTCAATATTATATTCTCTCTCCTTAAGGAAACTTTCTGCTGAAGCATTTGACTTGGATCAGGTTCCTTGAAATTGCTCATTTTGCATTTTTCAATGAGAAGTTTCTGATTGTATCAGGGTTGTGGTTTCACTTAATTACCTTTATTGTTTTCAAATGTTCTCAAAACCATCCATTTAACTTAGTGTTTGGTATCTTGCATATCTACTGCCATTATGGTTCTCAGGTTAACATATTTACTGGAGATCCATCAGGAAGAAGCAAAAGCTGCTAGGCTTAAAATAGGATGAGTGTGGCAGGCATTCAATGCATCCAACTCTGGTAGTAAAAGCAAAGTGCCTATGTAGATATTAGGACCTCCTTCCCCTGCCCCTTTTCGTGATTGTAAAAGGGAAAAAGAGGGCAGATATATTCTGCAGCAGGGATGTGCATTGAGTGGGATTTTTACTTTGCTGAATCTATATGTCCGGTCCATTACCTGAGAATCCTGGCTTTTACATTGCATCATTTAAAAGATGTACTGCTTTTATGAGTCACCATACGATTTTTGGTGGGGTCTTTACTGTTACCTTTTCTCCAGTAAGGATAGGAAATTGCATAGTTTGAATAAGTCCTCTCTTGCTTCGACTACGCTTAGAGCAGGGATGTCGGGGGAACCCCAGTCCTTTTGGTCTTTATTTCCCCACGCGCACCCAGAGTGGCATAAAAGCTCTAGCACCGGGCACAAACCAGAGGCTTGCAGGTCTACTTCTACTGGTGCTTACTCCGATAGCCATACCAGCTCAGTTACTGAATCTAGTGCCAAGGTGACACCTTTGCATCACAGGACTTCTGGGGGTCCTTCCTGCAAGGGCCCAAGGCCTACCGAGCAGCTTCTCGATGTTCAGTGTGCTACCACCAGGTCTTCTTCCAAGGGTCCTGTCGAACCTGCGTTAAAGGATCTGCTCTGGACAATGCACTGATGCACTCTTGGAGTAAAACGTCACTGAAGCCTGCATAAAATGGCTGCTATGCGAGAAAGAGAGGCAGAATCTGAATTATCTTCATGGGCCCCTTCGTCTTCAGAGAGTGCAACATGCCATATGCTTGTTAGCGGAGACTTCCTAGTGCACTGTGTACCCATCACCTTCTTAGGATAGTCAGATCTGTCTGCTGGCTTGAAGGCTTCACTGGGTTTCAACATTTCATGCTTCGGCCTCTACATCCTCCACCCATCCTCCCACTTAGGGCTAGGGTCAGAGATAGTCAAGCCAGGAGACAAATTCTTTTCAAGGTTCATGGGGCTAATAAAAGAGGATTTCCTCCAGTGGCTTTACCTCAGACTACAGAAGCTACTGTTAAGAGCGGGTCTCACCTTCAAATATTTGTCTTGGTTTTCTGAATTGTCTGCCCATCCATTAAGGTACCGTTCCATGAATTAAACCTACAAAGCAGGTGAATTAAGGAACAGAGCCAGGATTTGAGGGAAACACCCAACAGGCAAAAAACTCTAACTGAAGGCACAGTGTTACAGGTAGCTTAAGTACACTCAAGCAGCAAGGAGATTTCTGGCTTTCCGGAGGGCAGTAGCAGAGAGGCAGCTCCGATTTCAGAGAAATCCAAGACAGTTTTGCATTGGACGGGAAGATGAAAACAGGAGGTGGGGTCATAAGAGGCTAGATAGGCAGAAGCTCAATAGTGATACAGAGAAGCAAACTAGAGCAGCGTAGGTATAGAGAGCACGAAACATGCACCTTAAGTCGTG
The DNA here is from genome assembly GCF_040938575.1 of Ambystoma mexicanum. Taxonomy (NCBI): domain Eukaryota; kingdom Metazoa; phylum Chordata; class Amphibia; order Caudata; family Ambystomatidae; genus Ambystoma; species Ambystoma mexicanum. Next base: position 1,349,225,449 of record NC_090922.1, on the reverse strand, counting down.
CCTTACCGTGACTCCAGCTGATTATATCTAGTGTGGAATGCAAGCAACCAGAAGTACACTATATTGATAGTAGCTTTCCGTGGAGTGAGTGACAGGAGTTTTGGATTAAGCACCATCGGAACAGGTGGTCATATATCTTAGAAAATCGCCAGGCAAATATTGCCCCCGGAAAGAACGCTGAGCTAGCTTTTTGGTTGGTAGACTGGTTTGATAGTCAGCAAAGAGGTTATCATGACACACTGTAGAACTTTAGTCCCTAAACGTTCTGTGGGAATAAACAAACAATCCTGAAAAAAGAGGCAGTTCTGTTCGATGTGCAACTGCAGTAATGGTTCTCCTCAATTTCCATAAAGTAGCGTGATGTCACTTTTGCCTGCCACATCTCTGACAAGAAGGACATAACTGCATTCACAACGTGTGCTCAGGAAGACTGAATGGATGTAGCTCAATAAGGCACATACTATAAGGTTTTGTTATTTTGTAATGGTACTATAGGAAGAAATACATCCATTGTGCTTGATGATTGGTTTGACATTCTAGCTGTTGAAGGACGTTAAGTTTTCGATGATCGTTTCTAATTTAAATTCTATGGTGTACCTAATAAAAGGATTCTCCATTCAGGAAACGCATATTTCATTGCAAGGAGTTATTTTTCATTGACTGGATAGTTACTTCTGAATAACTCCTTTCATATTGTTTTAACTTCCTCGACAAGTACGCTAATGGATGTTCCAATACTTTTTTGGCCCGTTTTTTTTTAACATGGCACCAATAGCCACCTCTGATGGATTGGTCTCAACCATGAAAGGTTTGGTATTGTCCGGATTACCGACCATAGGGGCTGAGACAAACATAATTAAAACTTTTGGTAGGCCTGCCTTTCTCTCACCATGCAATGGTTCTTCCTCCCCTTCAAGGTGGTAGTGATTGGGGTGGTCATATGCGAAAAGCGTGGTATGTACTTCCTATAGAAGTTTGCAAAGCCTAGGCATCTTGAACTTATTTGATGTTCTGAGGCTCAGGCCAAGACATGATTGCAGAGTTCTTTCTGGGACCCATAGAAACTCCTTTCAAGGACAAAATGAACCCCATATAAGTAACAGTGCTCTGGTAAAAAGTATATTTGTCCGGTTCAACCAATAAGTGATGTGATTTGAGCCTACTCAATAGTTTCCAAACACAGTAGTCATGATCTTTGGAGGATGAGACATTTTGAAAAATAAAGATTTTAAAAAGTACCAAAATGTCATCCACGTTGACAATGACTGAATGGTACATCTGGTTGTAAAAAATGTCATCCATATACCTCTAAAAAATAGCCAGGGCATTGGAGAAGGAAAAGGGCATAGCCCTTTATTCATAATGCCTGAAGGTTGTGCTAAAGATTGTCTTTCATTTATCACCCTTATTGATTGCATACCTAAGGACATTGTTGATGTCTGGAATCGGAGGTTATGGATGCCTATCTTTTACTGTGACTCTTTTCAATCCTCGGTTGCCCAGGCATGGATGTAGTTCTGTTATATCATTTTTAGATACAAAAATTAATGATGCATAAGCTGTGGACCTGGATTTTACAATATGCGCATTTGTAGTAAGGCTTTTTTTGTTTCTGAGGGAATGAACATTCGACAAATACGAACTGTGCCGCCCAGAAGCAGATCAATTGCACAGGTATAACTCTTATGAGGAGGTAGGATCTTCTGGTCTAGAGCTAGGAAAATGTCTAATAAAATCTACTGAAACTTCGAGACTGTGAATATATTGTGTACACAATATTCGGGACCCAGGAATACAGTTTTGGAAATCGAGTTGATGTAGGGGTGGTGTTTTCTCAACCATGAAAGTCACAAAATCCCAGGAAAATGTGCTATTCTCATTACATTGAATGAAATGGGTTCTAGGTGCTTAACGATATTCATGATATTAATTGTTTGTTCTGCCATCTGAAATTATACTAGTGGTTGTCCCTCAATGACTTGAATAGGCAGTGTGGTCTTCTTTTGGAGTCTATGAAATTGCCTTCATCTCCAGAGTCCACTAGAGCTGTTATCACAGATAAGATTGAATCATTCCACTGAAGCCATATTCTTATGTTCAACAGAACAGTGAATTTGCAAGTGTCTGAGTCTACATCTTTAGATCGTTCACCTTTTTTGGAACACTTTTACTTCTCCCTTACCAGGGTTTCTCTTATATTTGGGAGACAAATGTTTTCCAGCTTCTTTTTAGGAACTACCAGACAATACATCACAGGATTGGCCTTTGTCCATCAGTACCTGCAAAATCCTTGGCTTCTGCTGCAAACCCTTTTTTCTGAAGTTAATGGTCCTCTCGCAGAGCCCAATTGCATAGTGTCAGGAGCTTCACCAATGGGTTCAGATACCACATCTCTGCAGGGGCCCTGTTTGTCTTCTTTTCCACTCTTCGTTCCTTGAGACGGTCATCAAGTTGGAGGACTATGGTCAATAGGTTGTTGAAGGTTGTGTCCCTAGCGGTTCATCTTTGAGCTCTTCGCTCAGACCACATCTAAAAATAGTAAACTGGGCTTATTTGGCCCAAGCTGTTTCTTTCTATCTAGTGATGTATTGCAGCAAGGAGGTGGCTCTTTGTTGACAATCTAGCATTTTTTCTTGTCTGCAGTAACTAAGTTCGGGTCCTTCAAACATTCTCACACATATCATGTACAATGGCATCATTCTGATCCAACAAGAGACTAGAAACAGTGGCAAAAGGAGTGTCCCAAGCCAATGCGCTCCCACTTAGGTGAGAAAAAATGTAGCCCATCTTGTCACTATCCGTGTCGAGCTACAAGTGCTTAAAGGTAAACTGAATTAGGCAAGGGCTCAAGTGTTCGGACTATTGATTCTGTTCTCCTACGTATTTGCCAGAGGACAGGTAACCCAAAGGAGGGGTCCAGAGTTAGTATGTCTAGGATGGCGACCTGTTATCTCAGAGGTGTGATTACTTGAAGGAAGGTTTGGACTTCATCACTTAGGGTTTGAACTACACCCAGGAGTTGCTGGTCCGGGTCCATATTGAATGGAGAAGTAGCAGGGATTTATGATGCCTTGTGCAATAGGAGCCCAACTGGCCCATAAAGCCGGGGGTAGCCCAATAGCACTTTAAGATGAGTAGCAGGTCCCCTGAGATGGATGGGGATGCATATGAATACTCTAGCATCAAATCAATAATGACAACTCAATGGTTTGGCAAATGGAGTCCGTTTAATGACAAGTACAAAAAACGGGGATACTTGGGTATCGACATATACCATTCGGCCGAGGATGAACACAAGCACAATACGGAGCGGTCAGTGGTAGGCATTAAGAATAGCATGGGGTTCTGGTCCAGGCTACCTCTGGCCATGTTGGGTAGGGCGGCGCTGATCAAGATGGTGGTCCTGCCGAGACTGCTGCACTTTTTACGAACATTCCATACATGCTCCCCAAAATGTTTTTTGTGAAACTCCACAGTTTATACAGGGGCTTTATCTGGTACAACTCCAGAAATAGGGTGGCCCTATGGAAGCTACAAAACCCGTGTGACAGGTGGGGTATAAACCTACCGAATTTTGAACTGTACTACCTGGCGGGGCAGCTTCAGTATGTGGCTAGATGGTTGTCTGAAGTGGAGACAGCTGAAACCAGGCATTTGTACAAGAACACTGCCCCCTACCTTTTGAGAGAGGTGGTATGGTTGCCCAAATCCAAGTTGCAGGGAAGGGCGAGACTCCTGAAACTGAATTGGGAAATATGGAACAAAACGTGACAGGTGGTGGGAAACCCGACCCCATGCCCCCCGCAGGTGCCGTTGGTAGCGTTATGCGGGGAAGACCCGCAAATGACAATAGGGATCTGTAATTATTGGGAACCGACGGGCCTTGTGACCGTCGGGGATGTATGGCAAGAAGGGGAGGCATTAGACTTCAGAAGGCTGATGGAAGATACTGGGGTGCACATAGGCCAACATATTACCTACACAAGAGTCATCAAACAGGTGCAGGAAAGGTGGCCTGCGGAAGTGCTAACCGAGCAACCAGATATATGATATTTCGGAGGGTGGGCACGAAATATCTCGCATATATGAAATTCTGATGACCAGGGTTGGTAAGGAGGTGCTCCAACTAAGGCGAGACTGGGAGGAGGAGGTGGGATAACCTATGCTGGATTGACAATGGGACAGAGTTGAAAGGTACCACAAGAAGGTGTCCTGTAATGCAAAGCTACAGCAGATACAGCTATACGTCACCCATAGGGCATATATGGCCCCAAGTAGGATCGCCAGGTTTGGAAACTCAGCAGTACAAAAAGTGCGGGGAGGTGGAGGCCGGGTTGATACACATGTTTTGGGCTTGCCCGGAGGATGGTAGATTCTGGGCAGAGTTAAGCTACGACTAGCAGAAAAGGGGATCGTACTGGAGGTGGGGTCAGTATGGGCATGTATGCTGGGGGTGTTTGCCAGACCACGCAACCTGAAGTATATTAGAAAAATGAAAGATCTGGCCTACATCCTGGCCAAACAGAGAATCTTAATGTGCTGGAAGGCTGCCCAGTGGTGGGCGGAACTCCTGAAATGGACAGACGCAGGAACGGCAGCTTGGTATGAAGCAATCAGCAGAGGAGGGGAGGAAGAAGCAGGACCCTTGATAGAGTGGAGGCAACTGGTGGCCACAATGGCAGGACCCCCCCAGGCAGGTCTTAGTGAAGATGATACGAGGGGGACCAGTGAGTAAGAAATGATATGCAGGCCGGCGGCATGGAAACAGAAGCTCGAGTTAAAGGGGTGTGAGGGGGAAGGACAGCTATGCGTGACGAGTGCACATAACGAAGCAAAATGTATATGCAAATGTCCTCAATGTTTGTAATGTTTGGTGTGATGTTAATTAAAAAAATAAAAATTGTTTAAAAAAAAAGTACAAAAAACAGGGAGTCTCATGAATATCTGCCGTTGCTAGATCTTCCTTCCCGCTTCACAACTCCAACGAACTTCATAAAAAACACATCATTTTTACTACAAATTCGTCATCACTGACACGTAACACTTAAAATAATGCATGCAATTCTATTGGTTCTAGGAAGGTATTTTTAATATAGGACCTATATCTGTAAATGGTAACGGAGTGAGGGGATTGGGTAAAAACTGTGGTGGGGCATCTAAGCCCTACCTTAAAAATGGCTACCGTAGAAATCACTAAAAGTACAACGTCCCATTGTTTCTACTAACTATAGGACCCTAGATTACTTGGTCCACTATGATTGGGTTGGCACCAACCCCACTCATACTTTTCCACTTTGCCTAGCAGCATGCAGAATGGTTGGCCAGGGCCAGGGTGCATGTGAGCTCCCCAGGCCTTCCTTCAATTATTGCTACAATCAATCATCACTTCAGTGGTCATGTCTCTATTACTTCACTATTGTTGGCCTTGAGACTGCATCTCTCTGTCTGGAAAGGTTTTGTTATCTTTGCATGGCACAACGCCATGCGTAGGTGTGACAGTCCCCCTTCTTCTCGCTCGGCTGGTCACATGATTCAGACACCGTAAAATCGCCTCATTCTCCATGTAAATCGTGTATTTGATTTTTGTTTTGTCCACCACCTGCCTTCTGCTTCTTATCTTGACTTTTCTGAGCATGATATTCTGTTTCCTGCTTCATTAATTGTAACTACTGTTGGCCTATTTTAGCTGATACGGCCCTGGCTTTTTGGCATGATTTGTCTCTGTCCGAGTTTCGCTTCTGTATATTATTCTTGATTTGTTAACTATGAAACTCTCCTCATGCGACCTCGAGTAACCTTTGGTTGATTCTGTCCTTGTGCGTAGTGGAAGTATACTAATATAATGTGCTTCTATTGAGGTAGGTATGTATAGGTGGCGCTTGCCGCAATCTATCTTACTACTAAGCATAGCAAGCCGCACGATTTTCTCAGCTTTCTTGCGGTTCCAAGCATATGTACACGTGTAAACGAACTGAATATCTTTGCGGTGCTCATGGCATAAGCTTCTTGCATTTGACATCGTCCTTTCACTTAAGGTTCAAGATGTCCCTTACCCATGGCATTTCATCTCCTCTTGTCACTCGCAGGTCGTCATACCTTCATTATGTGGGTCAGTCCGGGTTCTTGTGACATCACCATTCGTCTTCCTTTAAGACTCTCTTGGCTTCTTCAGGGAATGCACTCTGACAATCTTCATTCTGTTTCACTTGTTGATATGGTTTTCTCAATGGGTACTTTACTGTCCAGGTTTTCTTAGGTGTCGGTACCTGAATGGGTGCGGTTCATCTGATAGGAACTGGACAGAGCCCCACTGCGGCTCTCTGCTGGTTTGCTCCTCATACGTCACATACTTCGGCCTGAACATTCTTGGTACTTCAAAATGGACCGTTGGAGTGCAGGCCGCCCTTGGGACTTCCTCTACACTCCCCCCCCTCTGGCGATTCATCGCCCACTTTCATTTCTTCCTTTGTATCCATCTTCTTTGGATCCTCTGTATTCACTTTCACTTCATCTTATGGGTCCATACATGACGGTCTGAAGAAATGTCTCCTTGGGGTCCATATCTTTATGACTCCTTTTAGACTTCCTGCTGTTCTTACGTGTTCTTCTTTGTTCCACAACATTAGTTGTCACTGTCCATTTGGGCTGCAAAAGATCCATCCTCCCACATCATTTCTATGTTTCCTGGGATATCGAAACTTTGGTCCTTCTGGTGCATGAATGCTGGCTTTCACAAAGTCTCTTATTTCTTCATCAGTCAGATCTTTGGGCTTCCACCCTGGTTCAACATCAATCATGATCTTCATCCCTATGGCCTTTTTTTCTGCAGTTTTCTGACACTGAGGGATTATTATCTTCATAACACAGAATCTGAGCAATATCATCACTAACAGGGCTCCTAGGAACTTGAATGAATCTGCCATCCATTGCAGAACCCATGAGAATAGTGATCCAAACCAACTGTATCGTCCACTTCGTCAGTTTCCTCAATCATTTGGTTCTGTAATTTTGTCAGCATACCTATGGCCTCTGTTAGAGTTCCATTTTCTTTGTCGTGAGAAAGTGTAAATGTGCAACATGATTCTCCAATTTTTGCACAAACACCTCCATCCATGGCTGTGATCATGTCAAGGACATATCTGTTCTGGAGAGTCATTAGTCGAATCGCTCTTAACTCTTCCTTGATTGCGTTGAATCCCTTTATGGTCGTGTTGATGGTCTGCAATAACTCCCATCTGGTTATCTACAACCATTTAGTATTTGCTCTAACCTGAATTCTTGGCATAAAGATTGTCGTGAACACTGAAGAAGTCTGACTGAACAGCCGATGTTCATAAGGGATAGCATCAAAAACTTCTATGGATTTGGTAGAAAAGTAATTCTCTCGCTTTATTCGGTTCATGAATTCCACAGATCTCCTTTTCCTCGGGTGAGCATCTGCTTTCGGGAAACTTTCAACATTCAGGTCACTTTTCAGAACCACCAACGCTGGAACATGGACATTCACTATTGTGCATATACCGCCCCAGTTTCTCGGCAGTCTGATACATGCTTTGGGTCCACATGCCCAATAATGATCCATGATCACTTCAGTACCATGTATCATTCCTGGAGCGTCAAAAACTCATCCACAGTTCTGATTCTCCCCCATCTTCCTTGTGCCATTATTCCTGAAGCAGATTTTTGGGTTTTCCAATGGCACTATCTGCAAGGGTCCTCCTCTGTCCTCGACCCATGTTAGCAGTTTTGCAAGCTTTGGCCACAATGGCTTGCATCCATTTTGCACTATGTTGACGGTGGGCTTGTAGTGACCAAAGACCATCCATGTCCTGCATATCACCACTCCTTTCTCCTATCCGTCTGGTGAAAGCACTGTTCCCCAAATTTGCATTTGGCCTCTATTCTTCTACTTTCGAGCCTCTTCTGGCATTTTCTCTTGAACGTTTAGTTTGTGATTTGCTTCTCTTCTTATTTTTGCTCCTTCAACTCCAGGCTTCTCATATCTGATCACAATGTGTTTTGTCTTTCCATGTTTCTTGTCTTTATGTCCTGGACATAATCATCTTCATTTAGATCAGTTGCTTCAGTGTCCCATTTCAGTGAGGCATCACTTCCCATGAACTGGCCTCTGGTCGTGCACATTGCTACGTGTGCTGTCTAAACATCAATTTCTACAGCTACAAAGATCTTTGACTTCTCCATGCTATAAGGTAGGAGAGCACAAACAAAGCATTCCCCCTCTGAATTCCGTCTTCCAACTTCTTTCATATGCTGGTACCATATGTTATTTCCCAAATGTGCTGTGCTGTCCAAGTAGTTGTTTAGCTCACTGTCATCTCCTTGTATGCTTCTCTTGATTTTCATGATTCGCATGTAGTTTGTTATAACTGCGTCCTTGAATACATCCGTATGGCTTCTTCTTGCTGGAGGATTCTCAGGTACCTCAATCCATGGTTCAGGTCTCTTCATCTGTACCAATTGGGTAGAAGACAGTCTGGCAATTCTTTCCTTCACCTCTTGTATCCTTTTCCTTGTGGTTATAAATGCCCATATCCACCCTGCCATTGTCCAGTATATGGCTGTATTGTAGGACTTGTACTTATCCCCTTCACTGCATCATGTGGGCTTATCAATGCTGTCTCAATTGTTTCATTCTCCAACTCTTTGGGTTCTCGCAGGAAGCCCCGCCCCTTTTCCAGTTCGCTCCAACAGAATTAAATTCTATTGAAGACAACATTATCCAATATAATTAAAAGCCTGCTGCGTGGACAAGGGCACTGCTGTTTGGAGCTGTAAAGAACCTGAAAATTTCTTTTGTTGTGCTGCGCCTTGCTGTGAGAATTGTTCCGCCCCCCTGCTCACGAGGTGCTTAAATTGGAAAGTAGCAGCCCTCGCGGCAAAAAGCCAGCTGCGTGGACAAGGGCGATGCTGTTTGGAGCTGTTTGACTGGTTGACTGGACCGTTGGACGTGAAAACTTTTGAAAATCAGTACGTCGGTGCTACGTGTAACCAGCTCAGAGTACAACTTTAGAGTACAACAGGTGGGTCACATCTTTTGTAAATCAATTTGACGTCAGTAGACATTTCCTAAACTAAACTAAACAAGACACACGATCAAAGGTCTATACGTCTACACGCCCAGTCCTGACAAATAAGCCAACCTTACTCGTTTTTTTTTTTCTCATGCGCTGGGGTAGGGAGACTGTTGTGGCTTGACCCCTTTGATCCCGCCCAGCGAAATGCTCTAAACTTTTTTGATTTGTGATTTGTGATTTAAGGAAAGAGAGACTGCCGGGGCTTGACCTCTTTGATCCTACATACTGCTACTACCTTCCAACATAAATTGCCAACAGCAGCAAAGCAAAAAATATAGCAAAAATATATACAATCATATCAAGATCAATTAAATTGCGCACATCTGACACAAGCACTCAAAACAACAGTCGCTTTTGCGACTTAGAAAACCACTAATAAGAACGTCTGGAAAACGGCACGCTCACTTGAAGGTTTGATACCATTGTGCAAAGTCAACGAACACATGACCTCCCAACACCCAATGGCAGAGTCAGTACCGGCGACTAGACAGGGGGACCACCCTTGAACAAAAGACGACATAGAAGACACAAAACTACCATATGACAATGACAACGACAACGAGATGGCGCAAGTCAAGAAAAGTTTGAACCTGAGTCCTGAAATGAAAGATTCTAATCAGGGGGGAGTACCTCAGCCCCTTATGATAGAGGTAAAGATCGGCAATCAAACCGGGTGGAGCCCGCCACAGGAAGATACACATCTAAATCTAGAGAGTGTCGGGGCTAACTCGAACATGAATAATCACATACCCCATCAAATAGACAATGTGAACGAGACGGACCAATTACCTCAGCCTCAGGAAAGCACCCCTGATGCAAAGGAGAGTAAGGAAGTCTCTGCCCTCAAGCCAGATTAAATACCCGATAAAAACAAACAGGAGATAGAACCAACAAGGAAAAACAATCACTCAAAGGAAGACGCGCTAGAGAATCCATCACTTGCATTAGAGATAAGACCAAAAACATCAGAAGAAAATATTCCTAAGGCAAAGGATCTAATTCAACTATCTGAGGAAATTCCAAGGTTCGAACTCAACACTATAGTTGAAGACTTAGACAATATAGCGAAAGGAACCTAGAGTGTAACAAAAGGCAAAACAATAACCCCTAAACCAATCAGAATGGACTTTATAAGATATATGGATCTAGAAAAAAAAATATGGAAACCTCGGACCTTGTCCTCGGGGGACGCCCAAGATAGAAACAATCATTTCTTTGGGAAACAATCCCTATTAAATTGGGGGACAGGTATTATTGCTAATACACCTACAAGGAAATCAACCTATAAAAACAGAACGCTAAACGAAATCCCTGATGCAGTGATGCTGGAAAACTCAATGTTAATTGACAAAGAGCCGCAGATCATAGAGACGGCCGCATAAACCATGAAAGGGTAAACCAAAAATCAGTAAATTCAAACAGACAATGCCCAGGACTCGGATTTGATTACGCTATCACCAACAACAGAACTACCCCCGAAACAGGGGGGGACTAGTTACAAACCTGGAACAGTGGGAGGAAAGCGTGAAAAGGATGATTTCCTGATGATTACAACAATGGCAGCGATATTGGCCCCCTACATGCAATTACATGAGGATGCTACGGATACTTTGAAAGACCATACTACATTGTTAGCAATGGTTCATTCAAAGACAATCTTTATCAAAGGATTCATAACGGACATTCAAAAGAACATGCAAAATGTTGAGCAAAAAATCTCTGACATGTTACACACTATCCTGGAACCAATTATGAAAGAGAAGGAAAATCGATGGAAAAACCCTAGGAGAGATTCACTAGGTGGTCCGGATTTCTCTGTTCTTCAATCAAAAGAATTACCGAAATTACAACTACAAACAGAGGAAAGCTCCAAGGAAGAGCGACTGAAAGAGCATCCCCAAATCGTCACCGAAGAAGGGACTCCAGAAGAACCAAAAAATCAAATCGAATCCTCAATTACAACTCCGACGAAAGGAGAAACAAACGAAGATATGACGGAGATCGCAACAGGAGGCGAACAAAATAAGGAAAACAGTGAATCAATGCCAAATACCTCTAAAAAATCTATCGCTAAAGAAACCCAAAGAGGAGTCACACTAAACAACGATCAGAAAGTAAAACAAAACACAAAAACAGGGCAACAAACACCTCTAATAACATTTGACATCTCGCACCCTGAAAAGGATATTGAAGTAACAAAAATTGTCAATCAGAACTCTAAATTGTGTGAAATCTTTAAAAAAAAGAATGCAAAACAGAAGGGTGGTGACACCTTGATACGATCAAAGGAGCAATCCATCACAAATGAACATAAAGTGAGAAGTACTCAATTAGTACAGATACCTAAAAAAACAAAATACCAACCTCTGCAGAGGTCATGTAAATCAAACAAAAGTAAATCATTTTTTAAATGCTTGACCATACCAAAGGAAGCAACGTCAGTTGTAGTTAATCAAAATACTTGCAGTCAGAAAGAGGTTAACATGCAGATAAATATGAGTCAAAAGAACAAAGAAGCAGTAGAAACGGACGATTCTGAACAGGAGCTAATGGGCATGTCCACATATTCCATCTCGGACGAAAATGACTCAACCTCTAGCGACTCAGAAGAAGAGGACATTGAACAAGTAAGTGAGGAACAAGTACAGACGGAACTACAAATACAAGCTAAATCAAAAACACAGGAAAAAAGGAAAGTAATACAATAAAGCCCGAAATTGCAACTAAGAAAAAATTAAAGACAACGATAACTGGAGATGCAAATACCCCAGTTAAAACTCCAACAATGAACCTGGAAAGTCAAAATAAAAACAGCTCCCTACCTATCGTAGAGATTAAGGAATATACCACAGAAGAAAATGAGTATAGTACGGGAAATGAAAACTCCTGGATTAGTCCCTTGAGATTACCCAAACGTAGGCTGAACCCGGAAAAAAAGGGTAGAGATCTCCTTTTGGAAAGACTAGTACACACAAATGATGGTCTTATTCTAAACCGGGCTAATGTCCTAAGGTTGTTCCACCATATACCAACATTGAGATTAATTAGCTCTAGTGACATAACCCTGATAGAATTTCCTGATAAAGCACATATGGACAGAATACGGGTTTCAACTTGCTCTAAGGTGATTCATCAGATATTACTATATGAAGAGAGGACCATATGGAAGATGGGTTTCAATATAACTGAAAAAAAACAATAAAGAAGTGGAACCGGACGTGCTTGATCAAGAAACTATTTCAAAGAAAGCCCGATTTCAAGAGGCCTACGACACGCATAAAAAAGCCATGAAACAATCTCAGATAACCCAACATCAAGATGGAGAACATGAGAGATGGGTTTGGTTGGCTAATTTAGCAGCAGTAAAAATGAAGACCCTACAGGGCCGGAAGGAAATACAAAAGGAGACTTGGACCCTCATTTCTTCGAATAGAAGGGGATTCAACCACCTTCTAACAAAAAATGAATTTGAAAAAGACATGCCAGACGTATTATGCTTGCAGGAAACGTGGTTGAGAGAAATTCCCCTGATCGAAGGCTATTCAGTAAACATAAACCCTGCAAAGAAAGGTGAAAAAGGAAGACCAATGGCGGGTTTGCTGATAGCGATAAAAAAGGACCTAAATTGGAACGTGATCCATTCTTTGAACTTGTCTCCTTATAGTCAAGTCCTAGTCCTGGAAACACCGGCACCCCTAGACGACCAATACTCGCAGCACGTTGTACCGATGAATATATATTGGATGCCAGGTGTAAAAGCGAACAAATCACTTCCAAGGGATGTAGCAGCTGCAATCGACGATCTGAAAGCTAAATGGCACGACCCTTGGATAATCTTGGTGGGTGATCTTAATTGCACCTGTCTTGACGAAAACAACAATATACTCAAAGATGTACCGAAAATGACCACAACGAAACACAAAAGAGGCGTCAACTGGAGGTCCACTCTTCAATCCAGAGACTGCACAATCCTAAATGGAGTCACGCCACGGGATATTCTGGGGAAACCGACGTGGCGAGGTCAGAAATCAAAAGCCATTCTAGACTACGTGACAATTTCATCTAACATGTCAGCGTTCATTCAAAAACTAGAGGTGAAACCCACTAAGGCAAGTGATCACAACGCAATTAAACTTACATGCTTAAGCTTTCTCCCGAAAAAGGAAAAGGAATTATATCCATTCAAGATAGAAATCAACTCAGAGAGAACTCGAATGAAAATGAATTCAGCGAAACTACCAATGCTGAACGGTAACTTGACAACCATGATAAACAAACTACATTTGCAGCTACCCCGGCAAGCCATCGATTACGTTCCACTGCTAAAAATCTTCCATACTACTATCAAGTCTGGAATTACCAAACCAATAATGTCACATCGATATATATACGATCACGCCGTGGTTGATAAGAAATATATTAGGAGCAAACATCCTAAACAACTGAAATATTAGAAGGAGGCGCACTATAAAAAAACACATTTTCAGTAACTGGATAAAGATGCATAATTAATCAATGCTAAACCACGACTCCCAGGCCATGTTAAGAACAATATGCAAGAGAAACACCGCAGAGACGTGGGCCTTGATAAATAATGAGACGCTTCAAGGCGCCTTAACAACAAATCCAGTCACAGAGAAACAATGGCAAGCACATTATAAACAAAGACAGCCAACTTCAAAACCTCCTACAAACGAATGGATCCCAATAAAAATGGACGAAAGTTTGCTGAATGTGGACAGTGAGACACTAGAAGATATGATTAAAAAACTAAAGAATTCAAGAGCACCGGGGCCAGACGGTCTGACGAAGGAAGGTTTGAAAAAAGACCCAGCGGAATGGGCTAAAATCCTACACCAACTGTTTAAATACATTTTGTCTTCAGGGAAATTACCTAATTCATGGAAAACGAGCATTGTGGTGCCAATTTTCAAAAAGGGCTTAAGAACAGTCCCAGAAAACTATAGGCCAATTGCCCTTCTGGACGTGGCAGGAAAAATCTTTGCCTCTATCCTATTAAGATCTTTGACCAAATGGGCAACGCAAACAGGCCATAAAGACGAATGGCAATCAGGGTTCGTAAAGGGACAAGGTACCCCATTTAACATCTTCATTCTAAATCTATTAAAAGCTCGAACCCTGATTAACAAAGAGGCGAAATTCTACATAGCTTTTGTTGACCTATCAAAGGCTTTCGATGCAGTTGAAAGACAGAGGATGTGGAGGAAATTAAAAAAATGGAATTGTCCGGAAATCCTACTCTATAACATAAAGGAATTACACTCCGGCACTTTGATCAAAGTGAAACTTAATAAAGCTGGCCTCCTATCTGATACAATTCCCACGACCATTGGGCTGAAACAAGGCTGTCCCTTGGCCCCAGAACTATACAACCTATACTCCTCAGATATGGAAGAAGCCTTCGCAGTCGTAAGAATTTTTCCAGCAAAACTTGCCAACATAGCAATTGGAAGACTAATCTATGCAGACGACATAGTTCTAATCGATCAGACCCCAATAGGTCTTCAACATCAACTAAAAGCTTTAGAGGCATATGTAGTAAAAAATAAAATGACCATCAATCCGGAAAAATCCAGGATTTTGACTTTCGCCAATACCAAAAAGAAGAAAAAGACAAACCTGCCTCAATTGTACTTATACAACAAAAAGATAATGGAAGTGACAGCCATTACGTATCTGGGGGTCTGTATTAACACCGACAAAAATGAAGCCTCGAGATGTCAAGATATAAGAAATAAACTTAGAAACCTAATAGGACAAGCTAAGATCCTATTGGCGCGATTCTGTCGATTTTCCATGAAACCTATGATAGACTTCTATCGAGCAAAGGTAGTGTCAATCCTTACCTATGGATCACAAACCTTGTTTCTCTTGGACATCAAATTATGGTCATGTCTAGAAGGCAAATTCTGGAGAACTATTTTGGGATTGCCAAAATCTTTCCCAATTCAATTAATTCGAAGAGAGCTGGCACTATCTTCTCTGAAAGTCATTGTAGAGTGGAAGATAATGTCTTTCTTCAGAAAATACCTGGAACCAGCAACAAAGGGGGGTTTTGCTGCCATGAACAAAGCAATGGCAGAGAGGTCGGAACCGATATTAGCTGAAGGGGCCAAAACATGCCAGATAATCCTTTTTAACCTGAATGAGACGGAAGAGTCCCTATTAAACAACCCAGACCAAGTGAAAATAAAAGTATACTAGAGACTGGATTGATACACTGGAAGAGCTCAATAAATATCAAGGCTACGAAGAATTCTGGGCAGTCCCACGAAAACTGAATATGCTACCAAAATACCGAACTCTTTTTCCCAATTGGTTTTTGAGACAGGGTTTCTTAAAGTTACGCCTGAACCTCTGGCCAAGTAGAACCAATCACTACAGAAAGAGAGAGAGAGAAGACCTAAAGGACTGTAGATTGTGCAAAAACGTAACGACAACGGAATCAGTGAAACATTTGTTGTTGGAATGCCCGACTGTGAGAGGTGAACAACAGATCTACTTAGGCCACATCTGGCAATAATATAGATTCAAGGATATTGATCTCTGGTGGCCATACCTGCTGGAAGGAGATAAGATCTCAAATAATCTTGCGGTCATAAAATTTATCTTGCTCATCTTATAGAAAATCGAGGAAGAACAGTTAAATCACGCAACACTGTTAAGGATTTGAAAGCTAGCAGACTTTCCCAGTTTTAAGCATTAAGTAACGTAGAGGAATAGAAAGAGAAAAGAAATAAGACTGGCACTTATACAAACTATATTAATATTTTAGCATACTTTAAGAATTGTAGCTTCTAAAATGCTATTCTTGTTTTATTTTTATTTTTTATTTTTTTGCTTTCTTCCTCCTTCTCTAGTCATTTAGTCCTGTCTTTTAAAACATTCATTAATTTTTTTGATCAATGATTGAATCAATGGTCGGTTGGGTTTTGTGTAGTTGAGATTTCTTGTTGCTTTATGTTTTTTTGCTTGTTTTGTAGAAAAATAGCCAAAGGTTTTCTTTGTGTAAACCAAAGAGCTAATAAAAATAAAAAAAAATTCTGCTTTTTCCATTTGTCTTATCACTTCACTTGTAGGGTAGCTTCCCATTTTTGGCTGTCCAACCTTCCTGTCTTCTTTGGCATGTGGTTCTGTAATTATTGACACTAGACCAGGTGTGTGTGTGCATTCATCGTTTGCATGCGTGTGGTTGTCAGTAACCTCTTTCATTCTTACTCTGCCGACCCTGTCTCAGGCTTTTCAATTTGTTTGTTACCATAAGTCTATGTGTGTCATTGCTAATCACATCCATCTCAAGTTCACTCATTCCGCTATCAGACCTTCTAGGGACTGGAATGACTATGTAAGGTCTGGATGCCTTCGAGGGTTTCATGTGTACATCATTAGGTGGGTGCACTAGAATCAGAACACTTTGTGCACCAATAAAAAATGCAGTTCTAATTGTCAGTGACAACAAAATAATGATGAATACAGTGCATAGGTACATGATTCCTCTATAGCTTAATCTACAGCATTTAGTTCTGGTACAATAAGAGCGTCTCTCCTCCTAAGGGATGACAACATTACTACTTTGGTTGCCCATTTAGATCATCTGAGGAAAGAAAACAAACTTTTAATACACTCTAGACAATATTATCTCTGGATTCTGCCGTTTATGCTTGTGGGTTGCAGGTACTGAAACAATTGTCCTTCTGTGCCTGGACAATGGATTGTCTATCATCTCTGGATACAGTTCCTTCGTTCGGTTATGATCAGTTCAGCAAGTGTCTTTACTGTGCATGTACAAAGTACACAAGCTCCCAATCGATTCCTCTTATCTGTTTCACTCCAGAAGACATGTTGTGTCCTTGTCAGTATAACAAGAGTGAAGTCTCTGGCAATACCTTCTTGATCTGTCCTTCAGGGGAAAGTTTAAAATCTTCTCAGATAATTCTGCTGATGGTTAGAAAGTTTGGCTTGCATCACAATACCATGCAAGAGCATGCTCATCTGTGCAGAGTTAGCTGGTTCTCTGATTAATGTGAGGACGTCAACACCGGCAGGTCTCCCCACAAGTTCTGGAAAGTCCTCAGTTAGGCGAAATTAGACATTGCTGGCCAATCTGCTATCTTCTGGTAACAGGGACATTTGTCCTTGCCTTGCTAAAGTTTAGAACTGTTTGGCCTTCACTTACTGTGAGCAGTTTCTGCAATCTCGATGTGTGTGGAAAGAAACTTGGATGATAATTCCGTTCAGGATTATACTTAAACGTTCTGTGATTGCTGGATCACGAAGAAATGTCAAAACGTCTGTGTTTCTCCCGACAAGATCTGGACAGTCTTCAATTAAGCGAAAGAACAGCACACCGACAAGCCTGTTTGCTTCTTCTTCTGCTTGGGACATTTGTTTTTTCTTCTCTGTACTCTGGAAGCAGAAGAAACTGCTCGGAAATCAGTGTGGGCCTCATATTGTCTTTTTGTTTTCAGGATCTTGAAGA
Organism: Ambystoma mexicanum; assembly: GCF_040938575.1. Lineage (NCBI taxonomy): Eukaryota > Metazoa > Chordata > Amphibia > Caudata > Ambystomatidae > Ambystoma > Ambystoma mexicanum. The sequence continues at coordinate 1,349,207,854 of NC_090922.1, read as the reverse complement.
AATTCAGTGATGCTGGTGAGCCTTCCCACCAATGACGGGTATGACCTTAAGACTAGGGCAAAGTAACTCAGGACGTCTTTGGTGATGTCGCTACTGTGGGACACCGTGAGTGAGTAGGAACAATATTTCCGTCTGGAACGAGTCTGGATACTGTATTTTCTTCCAATTTGTGTGTCCTCGATCAAAATTTGGCCTATCCTTTTCTTATCAAGGCTTCAGTGTGCCTCAGTCCAAAGTTCAAAGTTAACAACCTCTGTTGTGGCTTATGTATGCAATTCTCTTCTTCACCCTGCAACTAGGATGCACAGAGTGTCCGTTTTTTATGTCCTTATCCCCTTTTTTGCTCAGAGTAAGTGTCCAAAATTAAACCACAACTTTGCACAAAAGTTCTTTGTCTTTGCTTTGCTGGTCATGTGTCCTTCTTCCTCGCCATGGATCGCGTCTGCACGTGCTGCGGTTCTTTCCCGTCGTCTGTAGTCTCTACGCATTGAGGTGCGGTCAGGGGGCCTTCTCAGATGTATGGCTTGATGTCACCCAGTAAGATCCAAGCTCTTATTCTTTGTAGCTTGACTGCAGAGGGAGTGACGTCTTCCACTGTGAAGGGAGCATTGAACCTTGGCTCGTCCCACTTTTTCCTCGTATGATCCTTCACCAGGACCATGTCTCCAGAGAAGATTGATGGTACACATAAACTCTGAACTGTGTTTGCAGTAGTATCTCCTTCTGTGTTCTGTGCTGCCCTGCACCCTTTTCGTCATCGCTGCAGCTGGCCTGAAATGAAAGTAAGACAAAATGTCATGCAATTCAAGTAATTTTGCATTTCAGACCCTAAGATGTCTCCTGTTGGCTGGGCATTATATCTAGCTCTGTCTCTGGGTGTCAGGGGAGTGTGCATCCTTCTGCCTGTTGCTATTTCGTGCGGCGTAAAATGATGGCCAGAACCAGGCTGGTTTCTGAGTGCATATAGTGCCAAAGGAAGGCAGTGTAACCATCCCTTTCTTAGAGTAAGCTTCAACTTGGCTATCCTTTCCTTTAACAAGCCGTTGTGCTTCTCACATATTTCATTACCTTGCGGGTGATACGCCGACGAGGATTTATGCTTTATACCAAGCTGCATGCTAATCTGTTCAAAGACTTCATTAACAAAGTGAGCCTAATTATCTGATCTCATAACCTCACATACTCCCAACCTGGGAAATACCTCTCTCACCAGAAATTTGGCCACACAGGTAGAGTCTGGGTGTGTACATGGACCTGCTTCTATCCATCTAGAGAATGGACACACCACAACAATTAGGTACCTGTACCCGTTACATACATGAATCATATCGACGTAATCGATATGAAAGTGCTGACAAGATCCATTGGGCCTTGGGATGACTCCTCTTATTACTCGTAGTGTATGCCTAGCCGTGAACTGCTGGCAGATTATACAGTTCACCATAAAAAATGCAACTTGCTCTGCTAAGTTTAGTATGAACCAGTCTTCAATGAGCGTTGCCGCGAGATTCTCTTTTGTCACGTGCGCGGGATAGTGCCACTGTTCCAGTGCTAATTTTAACAGGGCTATAGGCATTACTGGTTTACCAGTGCTGTCTTGTCGCCACACGCTTTCTGAGGGGTTTAAAGAACACCCTTGCTGCTTCCAGAGGCTCTTCTCCTGTGGTGCCTCCCCTTAGAGTTCCATGAACTGGGTTTGCCCCATGTTATTATAGCTCTCAGGTTCATTTCGTGCAATAGTCATTTTTTAATTTACATCAGTTATTTCCACATTCATTATGGTTTCGTCTTTGGATGACATACGCTTGGCCTCCGTGTCTGCTGCTTGATTCCCTTGTGAGATAAAATCTGTCCCCTTCGTGTGGGCGGCGCATTTCACAACCACTATGCCCACTGGGAGGTGTAGTGCCTTAATGAGACTATCCAATAGGGCTTTGTGCTGCACTGGCATGCCGTCCGCTCGGAGCTAGCCCCTCTTTTTCCAGCGCACTAAGCCTGCGTGCACTGTTGATGTCACATAGATGGAGTCACTGTACACCATCACTTCCTGGTCTCCGTGATTCTCGATGGCAAGTATAAACGCCAATAATTCTGCAGCCTGTGCTGAATAATGAGATGGTAATCGTGCACTAATGAGTACTCGAAATTCTCCATTTGCTGTGTGCTTCACCACAGCAGTGCCTGTATATTTGTGCCCATCATTTTGATCGATTCTCGAGGAACCTTCAACGAAGACAATTTCTCCTTCTGCCAATGCATTTTCTTTCACTCTGGGAATCGCATCATAAAATTCTTCATAATTCGCGGAGTCATATATTGACTCTCCTTCAATGACTGATTCTGCTATGATATATTTCGATGGATTTGATATGATCACTTCATAAGCAGAAGCTCTCTGAGATGTCAATGTGCCCTTTGGTTTCTCTAGAATAGCAAATAGAGCGTGCTCGGCGTACAACGTCATTGAGCATCCCATCACAATGGTTGTAGCTTTCTCTATGGCGAACGCTGCAGCAGATAAACTTTGTTCGCAAGGGAAGTGGCCTCCCATCACTGGGTCTAATTTCCCACTGTAGTATGCCAGGGGCTTGTACCCCAATGTGGTTCTCTGTGTGAGCACTGCCGTCATCACGCCGCCATTTGTGTGTGAAAACAAGTAGAATTCCTCTGCATAATTAGGAATCCCTAAAACTGGCGCAGTGCAAATGGCTCTCTTGAGTTCAGCAAACCCATTTTCCATGGTCTAAGACCATTCAATTTTCCCTTTTGTCACCTGTGTCTTCTTTAGGGCCTGTAGCAAGGGTTTGGTATATGACCCGAGCCCTGACATAATTGCAAAGACCTAAAAAACTCTGCATCTGTTTTATTGTGTGTGGCTTAGCTGTGTTCAGTATGGCTTCAGCCCTTTGAGGGGTAACCCTTTTCCCCTCATGCAAGATCAGTTGGCCTATGTTCAGCACTTCTCGCTGACAATATTGTAAATTTTCTTTGTCAACTATATACTCTTTCTCAGCCAATCTGGTCAATAGCCGAACAGAATCGCGTCTGCATCTTTCCTCTGTCATGCTGCAGATTAGGATGTCATCCACATATTGCAAGACAACACTCTGTAATACAATATTGCTTAAGTCCAACTGCAGGACTCTGTTAAAAATCGAAGGAGACTCACAGTAGCCCTGGGGCAACCTCGTGCTTTTCAGGCGCATCTGTCTGAATGTAAATGATGTCAAATCTTATGAGTCTTGGTGCAATGGGATTAAGAAAAATGCATTTTTCAAGTCAATCCCGGTGAAATATTTTGCCTCAACAGGTATATTACATAGGATTGTGGCCGGGTTAGGGACTAAAGGGAACTCGGCCTCTACAATATCATTTATCGGGCGTAAATCTTGAATTAGTCTCCAAGACCATCCATTTGATTTTTTAATCGGATGAACCGCAGTGTTGCTCTGACGTCACTAAGATGCCCTGTTCCATCAAAGCCAAAATTGTCTTGAAAATTCCTTCATCTGCTTCCATAGACATGGGATACTGTCGTACTTTGGGTAAAATTGCTCCTGGCTTCAATTTAATCCTTACTTCTCTGACTCTGTTCATTAAGCCTACGTCATAGGGGCCTGTGGTCCATACTGAGACAGGCACCTGGGCCATGTCGTCCTCAAAATATTCAGGACGATTCTGTGCCAGCATCATTTTCTGAGGCACTTCTCTTTTAATCATTTTCACCCAGAAAGTGAGATTTACCTCAACTGTTGTTTCTTATCCATCTGCTAGCTCGTCAAACAGATCGTCATCAGTGACATCAGTCAATCTGTACCCTTCTTCAACGGCGATTACTGTGCACCATTGTTGGCCTTCATCATAGCAACAATCGATCAAAGCCATTTTTCCACACACTATAGCTGGGGTGTATATCGTCAAGGGAAATACTTGTCCCTTCTCCTCATGCATAGGTATTCTTGGCCTAAATAGAAATTCATCTGGGGTCCTCATGGTTTTGTCTGCAAGGCCTGGTAGCCTTGCCATTAACACACATACTCCATACGCAAATATTTCTGTTTCTAATGGGATGCTCTCATAGCTGTATGTCCCGCGTATGCTCTGATCATCTCGCATACGTTCCTGGAGTTGAACATATGCCCTTCTCCGTGAACGAGATGGTAATGTTTAACTTTGTCAATCGGTCTCCTCCCAAGATATTTACTGGGGTTTGTCTCGAATATAACAGTGGTACATTCATATCACATTCTCCAGTGAAGCCATGAGAATTTATAGCATTGCCGGACAAGGAAAACTTGCCTTCACGTATACCCGAGCGTGTTGCACCTGTGTCAACTAAGAGGGAATATTCTGTATCCCCTATAACGACATCCACCCTCGGTTCCTGGTGAGGGTCTGGTGTCACTGATAGGATAGAACACATTAGGGTTCCTAGTGAGCTGTCCTAGTCCATATACAACTTTGTCCCATTTTGCGTGAATGGACTTCCTCCATCACCAGTGTTAGCTCTTATTCCAGAATATTCTGGAATATTCCCAGAATATTCCAGAATTTGCAGCCTGTCCTGCACTTACTGCCTGTACCAATTGCATCAGCGACTGTTGAGACTGTCCTTGTGGAAAACCTATCAAGTTCTGAGGTTGCAAGCTTTGCTGTGCTCCTGGCATTTGCTGTTGCACCGTGTGATTCTGTGCAACTCCATTTCCTTCCTACTGTAAAAACACAGTTGGATTCACCATACCTGCTCTTGTTCCTTGGTCATTTTGTACCATGCCTTGACTTCTGCACGTGCGTGCTAGATGCCCTGTCATCCCACACGTCCAACGTATTGGCGGTGGTCTGATTATTTGCCCATTCGACATATCTTGATTGCCTTTTTGCATGTTTTGAAAGCCTCCCTGATTACTTTGAAAGCCTCCCTGATTACTCTGCCATCCTCTTCCTCTAAATCCTCTCCCTCTGGGATAAAACCTATTAATGCCCTGATTAACCTGCTGGGGATTATTGACCTACTGTATGTTTGAACCGTCTGTATCAGTTATAATTGCCCCTTTAATGGCATATTTTGACAATGTTTTCTGCACTCATTTTGCCTCTTCAGCTTTTTGTGCAGCCTCTTTTTGGCGATTCTTTTCCTGCAGCAGTCTGCAATAGTGCGCTATGGTCAACTGTATTTCAGACCACGGTTTGGCATCGATTCCTACCAATTTCTTAAGCTGCTTCTGTACCTGATCTGGCAGTCCTTGGCATAATATATGGTAAAAGACAGGTATAGATTTCCCCCAAGAGTCTCGCGTTTCCAATACCCACGCATTTTGGAAATTCTGGATGTAAAGCAAAGGGTTCTCTGACTCCTTCATTTTACGTGTTGTTGGGGAGAAGCTGGACCTACCCCCCCCCAGGGCAGTGGGGGGCCAGCAGCCATACCCTCACCAGCTATGGGAGGCCCCAACACCTCCCATATGGCCCCCAGAAATGCAACAGAGTCCCAAGCAGGCAGCAGCATGTTTCAAACTGCATTTATTTCTGGGCAGCAAAAAAGAAAAAAAACACACAGAGCATCGTGCACATCGCGAGTTCAGGCGCCGTCTCCCCGGGGCTGGCTTGCAAGCCAGCTTTGTAATCACACTGCAGGCTGACCTCACAGAATTGGATCAGCTCCCAGAAACCTATCTCCTCCTACTATTGGCTGCTAAGTGGTAGGTTACCTATGTAGCCCTTATAGAGAGCCTGATAATTGGATATTAACCTTTTGCGTCAGTGGGTTGATTTAGCTGTGCCAGCCCCCATTATCTAATTCTACCTTGTTGCAATATGACCTTGTTCCCATAACTTTTTAGCTGAACAAGCAGTTCGCACCTGGGCTCTGGGCGCAGATTGGCTGGGCTGCGCCATTCTTGTTACAATTTATGTTTCAAATGTTTGTGCGAGTCCTTGAGAAAATGTCTTTCTTTCCCGGAAAGAAAAAAAAAAACACACTGGGTTGCCGTGATTTATTCGCATTTGTGGCAGTCTTATCTTGAATGTGTGGCCTTGGCAGTTAGGGGGTTTTGCGAGGAATGTTTGTCTGCAGAAAGCAATTTTATCTTGAATGTGCGGCCTTGGCAGGTCGGATGTTTTGCGAGGAACATTGCTGAAGGCTCCAGCAGCCAGTGTTCAGTGAGTGAAATGAACTTGGCTGTAATTTTCCTGAAACATGGCTTTACACTGTGCATTTAGACCATGTTAATTCATATAGGCATTTGCAAGCCTTTAAACAGGGATTTTTGTGTTTGTAGATTCTGATATTGCAGCATTGATTTTAATGTAGCATGGAAGTTGCACTGTTGGTGAAGTGGGTGTGTTTCAGCATATTTGTCACCCATGGGTGCGCTGGGGCCTGGTTCAAATGTTAAGTGCGCTCCTTGTTCTTCCTGCTGTTCTTCTATATATGCGCTTGGGGTGAGGGGGCATGGGTTTGGTCTCGATTTTCCCTCTTCAGTGTCATTATTGCTCCCATGTTGGAAGTATCTGGATATAGCAATCGTAGTGCTTTCGTACCGCGGCTCTGCAATAGTTAAATGGCGCTCTGTCGTGCGCTGTATTAACTGTGGTTACGCCAGGATAACCTGTACGTGTCCACACATCGTCAGCTCTGTCACCAAATATGGCGATTAAAAGACCCTTCATATCCCCTATAGCTAGCGTGTTCCCTCCCGTCATTTTCTCTAGCTCGTGTATCCAATTTCCGGCTCCCAATGTCAACATTGGAAGCTTATTTTTCAGGTTTTCCCGATCCATGTGTGGCCATGGAATATACTGTGGCCTCGTCCTCCCTTCTCGAGCAATTTAAATTGTGACGTATAGCCCTCCCTCTCTTCCCTCATTGTTTTTCTGTCTATTGCAGGAGTGATATTCCCGCATCGCCGCCTACCTGGTAATGTTCTTTGTCGGCTCACATAGGGTGGTGGAGACACCCCCCTCTGACCGTAAGATACTTCTTCGTGTCGGTCTGACTGTGTGGCTGACTCTGATGCCTTAGGTGCAGACTTGCTAGAATCTGACCATATTATCCCTTTTCCTCCAGAGAAGCGTTTTTCACATCTCCTCTCTTCCTCCTTTTGCTCATGTTCCTCTCTCTCGTCGTCTGATATCGTCTGTGCCCAACTCGTGCAACTTCTCTCATCCTCCTCGTTCCTATTGATTGTCAACCTGTCCAGGGACAGTTCTCTATTTCTATTACTTCGGGAGGCGTCCTCAGCATCGTACAGCTGAGTGCTCTCCAGGCGCTCATCCTCTCTTCCCTTGGGGTACCTGTTCTAGCCCCATTTCGTCATATATCCTATCGATTGTCTCTCCGATGCTTCTGGTGTCGAAGTCATCCTCGATATTTGCCCTAGCTGTGCCTGGTACTGAATCGTACCCAGGAAAGAATTCTTCGATGTCTTCCCAATCTACTACTGGATCGGGTTTTTTAACCTCTCTTTCCAGATATTCAAGATCGTGTGCTCCCTGTCTTTGCTTACGTTCTACGTCGTTATCGAACTCTCTGCGCTTCCTCTCTGACCCTATCTTCTTCCCTTTTCTTTGCATCTCTACGCTCTACGTTCATTTGCCCTTCGTATTTCCTCATCCCTTCGTCTCTTTATTCTTTTTTCCCGTATCTTTTGCTCTTCTTCTTCTATTCGCTTTTGTTCCTTTCTGTCCTGATCATTAGCTGTTCTCTGTTTATGATTGCGTTGTCTTTCTTGCCCATCGCAATACAACTGCTCTCGTCTCTGCCTATCTTTTTTCTTGATCCTTTTGTCTCTCAAACCTTTTTCTTTTTCCTTCTCTTTTCTCTGTAAACTGTCTAGCTTCCCCTTTTGTCTCACGTCATCGATGCCATTACCATCGAGTTTCATCAAAATCTGACCTCCCATCCATTCGTTCTGTGTGACTGCTATCTCATCAGTTCTATCCTCATTTCCTTTCCATCTTTTGCCCTCTCTCTCTGTATAGAGAGATGTACTTGCTTGTGCCTGGACCTCTCTCGTTCTCGAGCCTCTCTTTATCCCTCGGGACCTTGGAGGTGACATCTCTATCTCTGTCTTTGTCTGGATTTTCATCACTACTTTGCATAGGTGACTCATATGCCGGGTTGCTATACCCCGTGGCTGCTTTAAGTTCCCTTAGCGGGTATAATCCTTCATTTTTTCTGATTTCACTTTTCGTTTCAAATGGGGCGGGTGGTGCTGAAGGCGTCTCACCGCCCTCTGTGCATACGTTAAGTATCCTATCTACTAGCGGCTCCTCCTCCTCCTCCTCCTTATCCTCTTGGTACATCTTCCAAAGCTCTAAACGAGCTGGGCATTCACCGAACTTTTTGCCAGTGTACGTGGCGTGCAAACATGTTGTCATGTGCTGCAGGGCCGTATTAGACAGCGATTAACCCTGGGGCCATGGCATAAACATTTTGTTTGCGGTTCCTTTAACCCATTCTGCATTGTACTTTTTCATCTTGGGTGCATGTTTTGGCAACTGCTTGCACAAGTGTAATAATGGTGTCATGTCTTCCATGCTTAAATCTATTCACCTTCTCTTTATATAACACCTGTTGTGCTTTTCCGTTTCTTTAAACAACTTGAGCGAGCACCAATCGTCGCAAGCTCCAATCCCGTTTTTTCACAAAAAATGATACTTTCTTTTTCAAACAACAAGCATCAATTCGTATCCTACAATATCTCAGCTTAACAATCACTTCATTTTTATGCTAATTCCTCAAAGGAAAAATCTCATCCTATGACGTCACAACAAACAACACATAAGACAGACGTTGATAGACCAGACAGACTCGAGCCGGCTACACAAATCTCTGCCCCTAAATTTTACCCCGACATGGGGTGTAAGCACATCCCTTTCAAGAAAAGCATCTTTAACCGCTTTGGTCTCCTAGTTATTCCTATTTTATTCAGGACTTTGGATGCAGGCTTCTTCTAACCGCTATATTAAGCATAGGAATTTGGTCGTATCCTCTCTTCTCGGATGTCCTCCCCTGTACCTCTTTTCTCGGGTGTCCTCCCCGGTACCTCTCTTTTCTAGGGTGTCCTCCCCGGTATCTTTATCCACTACTCAGTCACAGGATGTGCTAGAGGCCCATCCAAGATGGCGGCGTCCCTGTGAGCTCCCAGCGCTCACCCGAATGAATTCGATTTAATCGCGGCATCCCTGACGTGCAATATCCAATTTATGCAGGCACAACGTTTAAACCACTCAGGTTTGACCCTCCTGTCGAAAAAACAGTGAAAAATGGAGCTTCACCCGTCACAATTGCACCTTGGTATCGGCCACACCAGCTTGATCCACACAGACCCTGAGAGCCGGACTACGCCGCGCGAGGGGCAACAGCTGCTACGCTGAGACACGCAGGCGACAGCGGCCGAGGAAAAGGAGGAGCCCAAGGGCGAAGCTGCCCGCCACGGTTAGCGGAGACCGAGCCCCTGCGACACGCGGCCTGCACCGCGGCCCGTCGAAGCCGCGCGCCCTCCCCACATCCGGCCGCATTCGGCCTGTTACGCTGCACAGCGTGGGGAGGTGGCAAGGGCGGCGGCAGTGGCACCCTCGCGTCCCGGCAGAGGAAACGGAGCGGCCCGCCCCATTGCCGGGATGAAACGAAGCCGAAGCGGACTCCAGATACAAGATAAGAGGTGGGAATGAGGAGGCACAGCACGGTCCTGGCGGTGGAATGGACACAAATTGAGGCGGGGAGCAGGAGCAAGTGACACTGACAAACGGTACCTGACAACGGGTCACCGGATAAAAGTCTCATGTGCACAGGTTACCTCACAACATCGCCAGAAGTGCTCTCTTGGAGGGTAGTACTTCAATGTTATTGCACTCTCTCCAGCGGCGAGCGTCCCCCACCTCCAATGTCATACAAGCGGCACACCTCCCTGCTTAAGTGCACACCACCAAATACAGATCTATAAATCCAAAACACATGCACCACAATCCTCCGCGAACGGCGCCAAGACCCCCAGCGCTGGATCCCATTAAGAGAGGAGACAACTAACATCAGCCTCAAGCACAAGGTCCACCCCGACCTCCCCGAACTGCACCAACACAGCTGGACGCCATTCGGTAACAGGCGGGTAGCGCCCTGCTATGCACTCGCAACAGAGAAAACAACAGACCCTCCAACAGACAACGCGAACCGACCACTTATACCTCCTAAGAACAGCAAACTTTCCAAATCAGAGATCTCGCTCCGCTCCCAAACAGCTTGGTCCCTAACGAAAACTGAGAGACACTCCCCTGCCTGGGCCGCCATGGGTAAAACAGACAAGTCCCAGAGAAAACCCAACTTCGATGCAGGCTTAGTGTCCAAAGCCGCCAGTTCGGAGAGCCGCCCAGAGTCCCCATCAAACCTCCCAGAAGAAGAGAATCGTCAACAACCAGACATCCGAGAAATACTAATGGACTTAGTACTAATACTAATGGATACACACGCTATCATCCAAAGTAGACCTGCTCCAACACCGTCTTGATAAACACAGAAACAGATGGGGCAGTGTTGAACAAAGGGTCTGGGATCTCGACGATGGAGCTTCTTCACTTACCACGAGAGTCACCACACTAGAGGGTCAAATGAAAACAGTCTTAGCTAAAAATGAGGACCTGGAAGGGCGCTCCAGACGGAACAACATAAGGGTGATCAGCATTAGAGAACAACAGCTACAAACTAAAATGGATGAACATATTGAAAAAATATGCACTGAACTGTTTGGACCCACTGCAGTGTCCCAATTGTTCGTAGTAGAGAGGGCCCACAGGATCCCGTCCAACAGATCCATCCTGGGCGCTCCACCCCGACCGATCATTGCCAAGCTATTAAATTATAAGGACAGAGACACAATCTTGAGGATGGCAAGGGAGAAAGGTAAAATCCAGTGCGATGACATTCAGTTTTATCCTGACTTCTCCCCATCAGTCCAGGCCCAGCGGAAGTCATTTACCTATGTCAAGCATAGACTTTGCAATAACCAAATCCCCTATTCGATGCTCTTCCCGGCGAAACTACGCATCCAATATGATGGGGGAACTCAGTTCTTCAATAACCCTGACAAAGCCACACTGTTCCTAGACAGACAGGGTTGCAAACCAGCCAACAAAAGCTCCGGACCATCGAGAAGAGAAAGAGCGGGAAGAATCCCTACTTGAAGAATAAATGAAGCACCTGCATACACCTAAGTCGAAACTTGCCGTCAGGGCAATATTAGCATCCGGGAAATGGGAGCCCAACTCTTGGGAGGACACCTGCGCCTCATGCACAGCATGCTCCTAGTTCAAGTTGGGGGGTTCCCAACGGACAAGTTGGGGGTTGTTTGTGTAAGGGAAAGAGTTTTGTTGTTGCCATGCACGACACGCGGCACCTGTCGTTGCCCTATCGCCCCCTCGGCCCCTAAAAACTCTCCACATCCCCTGAGATTCGAAGAAAGTCTCACACAACGCTGTCATAACAGCCGAAGAAGCAAGAATCAAAAGAAACCAGCCGCCACCCCTCCCTGTGGGCACCAAATAAAACATCATTGTGACAAATCAGGGTAGCATCATAGAACATTAGAGGGGGCAACCACCCGGCCAAGACAAGGAAGATCCTTCAACTCCTAAGAAGCCATAAGATAGAGGTGGCAATGATCCAGGAAACACATCTCCTCCCCCATAACGAACACCACTGGGCCCGAAACTGGGGCTGTCATCGATATTTCTCATCATGCTCATCCTACGCCAGGGGAGTGTCGATCCTCATCCACACGTCACTAAGCTTCCGCCTGATCAAGACAGAAAAGGACGAGGAGGGGAGAGCACTCCTGGTACAGGGGGTAGTGGCAGGAGAGGAAATAGTTTTCGTCAACTCCTACGCCCCCAACACAGATGGAGCAAATAACTTTGACTGGGTGCAAACTCGGCTGGAGCAAGTGGGCAACACAACCATAATCTGGGGAGGTGGTCTGAATACACACCTCGATCTGCAGAAAGATAGAACGCAGTCAACAACTGTGAACCCATCCAAGTCCAGCCTACAAGTACAAGAAATCTGCAAAGCAGCCAACCTAATAGATATCTGGGGACACCAGAACAGGGAAAACAGAGACTATATATAGCACTCCAGCACCCACAACTCGAGCTCGCGCATTGATTATCTGCTTGTCTCATCCCACAGTAAGTGGCAATGGGGGCCTTGCCAAATACTCCCCAAAACCTTCTCTGATCATGCCACTGTAATACTCGAATGCATTCCATCCGACACCAGATCAAAGTTACTATACTGGCGCTTCAATCCGGGAGCACTCACTGACCAAGTGTTTGCAACAGAGTTACAAGAAGAAATCGAGACCTATCTCGAAATCAACCAGGGTACAGTTGACTACGCAGGTATGCTGTGGGAATCGCTCAAATGTTTCAAAAGGGGGGTGGCCCTAGCCAAAGAAACTTCTCAATACCAGAAGTAGGGCACAAGTTATCTAAAGTGCTTCCTAGGTATGTGTTTTACATTTTTCTGTGTCCACCTCAGTTTTCATTGGGATACATTTTACAAAAATCACCATTTCGTACTTCTGTTTAAACATTACACAGAAGCAACTATTTATTATTTCAATTGTTGCTCATAAGCAAGGTCTGTCAATTACCAAGCACTATTAGCTCAATCATACAATGCAAAAGACAGTTATGTACACACATTAGAAAAGAACATTTTCTAATGTGTGTACATAACTGTCTTTTGCATTGTATGAAATACTGTGTATATGAACATGGATATCTATTGGTTCTTTTTTGTACATATTGTGCTTGATGTGGAATTTATGATTGAGCTGATAGTGCTTGGTAATTGACAGACCTTGCTTATGAGCAACAATTGAAATAATAAATAGTTGCTTCTGTGTAATGTTTAAACAGAAGTACGAAATGGTGATTTTTGTAAAATGTATCCCAATGAAAACTGAGGTGGACACAGAAAAATGTAAAACACATACCTAGGAAGCACTTTAGATAACTTGTGCCCTACTTCTGGTATTGAGAAGTTTATTATAAATTTAATTTATATATATGTTCAGTGAACCTGTCAGGACACTTTTCTGTTTTGCAGTTTAGCGGTCCCAGTCCTTGACAGAGTAGGGACATACCCTCTAGTGCATTATCTTTTTGACAGCCAGGGCTGTCTTTAGGGTTTTCTTCAATTGCTCATTTCTTGTTCTTTGTTCCTTTTTTTTCTTCTTCCCTAGTATACACTCTACCAGTTTTACTTTAGGAACACACACATGTTTTCACTTTTCACTTTTTGGTTTCAGTAGCGTGTTAGTACTGCCTTGTCTGTCCCCTGGTTTTCTTTATCTTTTTTAATTTTTTCAATTTTTTCAGTTCTGTGTTGTTTACATATGATACTAGACTATGGCAGAGAGTGCCACTTTGAGTTACAGTGAAGAACAAATTACTAACATTATTCAAGGCCCATCCCTTTTTGATTCCAATAATGGTACTGGCCCCGTGTTTATGAGTAACAATGCTGATGAATTATTAAAACTTAAGAAAAAGGGCTTTAGGACCGAACTCCACTGTCACTTTTTGAGGGAATACCTCAGAGCAAATATCATTCCAGCCGGCCTTGTAGTACGGAATGAGCCAGTGTTGTTTCTAGAAGACGAGCTGTATAAAACAGCCTTCAGCAAAATTGCAACTAAGTGCAGTAGAGACCTTATGGTTTTAACGATCTCTACTGCACAAAGACTAGCAATTACGGCACAGAGGGAAGTGGAAGCAGAAGATCTCAAATTCACCACGAACCAGCTTAATATTAATGCCAACGAGAAAATTCGGGAAATAGAAAAATCTTTGAGGAATTTAAGACCGCAACTTTGACTAAAAAAGCAAAGAAATTAAGCAAAGATATACAAGAGTTTAGAGTTGAAACTATTTACCCATATTTATCTGCTGAGTATTTACAACAAAAGAACCAGCCGAGACAACAGCAACCAACAAATAATAGAAGGGGACATCGAAGATGGGTTACCTTCTCCGATACAAGTAGTGACTCCTCTGGTGACACTCCGTATCAAACAGGACAGCAACAGCAAATATATAGACCAAGACAAAGGCCTTTTTTAGGGAGAGGTCAATTTTACGGATCCCAAGGAACACTTTACAACCAAGGATGGGAACCTTGGCCAGGCAGGAGACGGCAACGTCAGTGGAGGAGGGGCTTTTCGCAATAGATCCTACAGATATTCCATCGACTTGCCCCGCAGTTGACATAAGGCAACCATCAGACATCCCCATTTTCAATCTCTCTGGGATTGAGCTATCTTCGATCCAGATGAAAGTATTGGGCATGGGGCTCTCATTTGTCCCGACGAACCATACGGATTGGTTTACTACAGAAATGGAGATAAAAACTTTCTTTAGAAAACTCCGCTTGAGACACTATTTCCAAGATAAAGATGAAGGACTAAATATACAAGACACAGGTCTTCGGATCCCTTCGACCTTCACGCCGACGGACAACCAAGTGGCGAATGAAATTGTATTATTTGAAAAATGCGTTCTGGGCGATCTTCAAAGACTCAAAGGTAAAGCAACAAACAACAGGAATAACCTTTCCAATGAAGAAAGAAAAGCATTGACAGAACTAATGGCAGACCAAAGGCTGGTGATTAAACCAGTGGACAATGGAGGAGGCATAGTAGTCTTCTCCCAGACAACATACAATAGGATGGTCTTGGACCTCCTTGAAGATAGACAGAGTTACCAACCATTACGTAAGGATCCATCAATAAACATTCAGGAGCTTATTCGAGAGACTACACAACTTGGAGCAGAAGGAGGGTGGATATCCCAAGAAGAATTAGAATATCTTAATAATTCGGAAAAAAGGACCCCCTCCTTCTATGCCCTCCCCAAAATACACAAACACTCCTCTAGACCACCAGGGAGACCAATTGTGTCTGGTTGTGGCTCCCTTTTGGAACCACTATGCAAATATGTTGATTTATTTTTACAACCAATCAGCCAGCAGACCAGAACATATCTTAAAGACACTACTGCAACCATTAACATCTTTGAAGGAATCAGTTTTGACAACGAGCAGCAACTATTAGTGACAATGGACATCCAGGCACTTTATACTAATATACCACAGGAAGAAGCAATAGATATTATACATCAGCAACTCATCCATAACGCCACCCAACAAAGAGTACCAGCAGCATTCATTGTAGAACTTATGGCCATTGCTTTACAGAAAAACTTCTTCAAGTATGCAGACCAGTTTTACCTCCAAATTGGAGGTACGGCGATGGGTGCAGCATTTGCCCCGAGCTTGGCAACATTGTTCATGGCTAACTTTGAAGACAGATTTATACTAAGTGACAACAATCCCTTTATCTCACATATCTCCAAATGGTACAGATACATAGATGATATTATTTTCATCTGGGAAAGGAACAAAGAATTACTTGGACAATTTTTAACATATCTCAATGGACTACATGATACTATTACTTTCACCATGGAGTATGATCACCATACAATCAACTTTCTGGACCTACAAATTACTGCCAATATGGGCTACCTATCTTGCTCTCTCTACAAAAAAATCTACAGATCGCAACACCACTCTACATTTCTCCAGTTTTCATCCGAGGGCACTGAAAGAAAATTTGCCATACAGTCAGTTCCTTAGACTTCGACGGAACTGCACTACAGTCTCGGATTACTTTAAACATGCGGACAAACTAGCTGGAGACTTGAGAGAACGCGGGTATCCTAAAAAACTAGTAAAGAAAGCCCTTAAAAGAGCTAGGTTTACAACAAGAGAGAGCCTACTGACACCCAAAATTCAAACCCCTACCCAAGAAAGGGTTGCCTGTGTTACTACGTATAGTACAGAATCCTTTGCAGTGAAAAAGGCCCTAATGAAATATTGGCCTATGATTTCTACCTGTTTACCAAATATAGGAAAGCCTCTGTTCGCCTTCAAAAGATCAAAGAACCTTCGTGATCAATTGGTGCATGCTAAATCTGATCAAAGAACTAACAGCAGTCAACGAGTTTTACGTCCCATTGTGGGACACTTTCCCTGTGGGAATTGCAGGGCGTGTAAGTTTACGAGCAAAACTTTAAAATTTCAGATTGGTACAAAACAATGGGACATTAGATTCATGTCCAATTGTAAATCATGCAATGTGATTTATTGCATTGAATGTCCTTGTGGCTTGAGATATGTAGGCCAGACCACTCGTGCAATCTCCATAAGGATCGGTGAACACCGTTCGAGAATTAGATGCCGTAACCATGCAGCACCAATGGTATCACATTTTTTGGAATTGCAACACTCTCCAGATGACCTCAAATGGTGGGTGATTGATGTTGTGAAAAACAGCATGAACACACAAAAAACGTTACTATACAAAGAGGCGAGATGGATTTATAGGCTTGACTCCACGAATAAAACTAAAGGTTTAAATGAGGAGTCTACTTTTAGGTGGGTATAGCAATGCCTCTAATAACACATGCCTTAAGGGATCATTTGCAGTAGACATGAGTGGAGATATATGTGTCCTTTTGTTCGGAGATCTTCATTGAGATACATCTGCAGGATATCTCTGCAACCTTTTACACCTTTATGATGTGCTCCTGCATACAGCTGACTCTATTTTGTTTTTTCTCTTCAGTCTATTTTGACCCAATTGTTGACACATGAAAACGAGGGGCCACAGACTAACGAACATTATCGTGCCTTTGTGCCTCTTTCGTTTTTTAGAAACATTTGGTAGCTATTCCATTCTTTACCACACAGCTCCTGTGGCGCTGCTGCTAGGCGAGACCTTCCCCTGCCGAGGCTCGCATGCGAGTTAGGTACACTATGGTCGTGCCTGCAAGACTCTCTGACACACTCGTTGCTGGCGCTGAGAGAGAGACATAACCTGCACGTTACGGCTTCAGCACAAAGGTAACAAACCCAGACAGCCTTGTTTTAGACACCGCATCGCTCTTTATGCTATGTGGACAAGTGGCAACCTTTGATCATGCCATTCTGTTGCAGATTTCAAATATAATGGAGCGAGGGGCTCCAGTCCATGCCGGGCACATTTTCGAATTGTGCATGGCCTCCTTTACAACACCCTAGTGCCCGGCACCTATAGAGAGACGCCAAGCGACTACTGCACAGCTTCTCCAACTTAAAGGTAGAGTTAGCAACCGTATACTTTTTTACAAACTCCGGACTATTATACTAATGCCGGTTCGCCTATACTAATTCAATATGTTGATTTTACCTTTGAAATAGTAACGTTTATTTATAAACGTGAAGGAACGTATCTGATTTTGAGCCCCAGACACGTGAGTGCGTACATTTGGTGTTTTACACTTTTTGGTGCACTTCTTCTTATTAGTGCAGACACATATAAGGTGCTAATATTTTAAAACTGGATCATACTGCACTATCTTTTAACTGTAACTCATGGTTTCTGATTAACCTCGCTCCATGGTTTAGTGGCTTTGCTCTCTGAAAGCTTTATACATATGTCTGGTTCATGACACATTACTCATGGTTTTACATTGGTTTTTATCCGGTTCTTTTACAATAATGGTTCTTTGTTTTTTGCACAAGAGGTGATTGTTTTCCCACAGGCTCCCCCTATAGAAGCATTGGTTTCATTCACATCACTCTATTTTCACAGACCTATGAGCCCATTACATTGTGGACATTGTAGCCACATGCACTGGGAGTCACGGGACACATCATTTTGAGGTATCTTGATTGTGATCCTATGGTTCCTAGTGAGACTATGTTTCTTTTCTTTTTCTCCTTTTATTATTTTTTCTGCACCTCAGGGGTCATGACTTCTACTGGTCCTGAGGAAGGCGGAACGACCCACTCCGCCGAAACGTAGTTTACTCGCACTTTCTGTGCTATACGTGTGCGAGTATGACACCTTCTAGATTCATCCTGATGTCACACGTAGACCCCGAGTTCAGCTAGTAGACTTTGAGTTCAGCTAATCAAGTGAAAATGCCCCCAATGGAATTGAAAAATTTATAATTCAGAGACATATGGTTTCAACCTCTGAGTGGGGGCCTATCAACTTCAAAATTTATATAGTGTTGACTATTTTGAGAAAAAGTCGTTTTCAAATGTTCTTTTCTAATGTGTGTACATAACTGTCTTTTGCATTCTATGAAATACTGTGTATATGAACATGGATATCTATTGGTTCTTTTTTGTACATATTGTGCTTGATGTGGAATTTATGATTGAGCTAATAGTGCTTGGTAATTGACAGACCTTGCTTATGAGCAACAATTGAAATAATAAATAGTTGCTTCTGTGTAATGTTTAAACAGAAGTACGAAATGGTGATTTTTGTAAAATGTATCCCAATGAAAACTGAGGTGGACACAGAAAAATGTAAAACACATACCTAGGAAGCACTTTAGATAACTTGTGCCCTACTTCTGGTATTGAGAAGTTTATTATAAATTTAATTTATATATATGTTCAGTGAACCTGTCAGGACACTTTTCTGTTTTGTAGCCAAAGAAAACAGCATCTTGAAATTAATTCGCCACAAACTGACCACTAGTGAAAATCATCTGAAACTCCTAGAAAACCTGCAACACACGACTAACGAAACCCTCACCCAAGCAGAGCTGAAGAAAGAACTTCTCAACTTCAGGACCCTAGCAGAGCGTGAACTAACATTTCTGGGACACAGACACATGATTAGGCAATATAGTAAGGACCAGAAACCTGGAGCGCTCCTCGCCAGACTGATTGCAGTGGATAGAAAGCCTACAAAGGTAGAAAGAATCTGATCCCCACAAGGAGATCTGGTGTACAAGGAAGACGAAATTGTCGAAGTGTTCCGAGAGTTCTATCAAGAATTGTACAGTGACAAGCACCCACCAGACACAGAGGCGATCCGTAAATATCTCAACGACACAGAGCAATATTGGACAGAGAGAGAACTCTGTGAACCCCTAAATGACCCCATATCACTTGAGGAGATCCAAGAAGCAATAAAGAGCCTACCCTCTTCCAAAGCCCCCGGACACGAAGGGTTAACCGGTGAATTCTACACATTTTTTGCCCACATCATAGGCCCCCTCCTCTTAAAGATTTATGAGGAAGCAAGTGAGACCGGCATTCTCC
This sequence comes from Ambystoma mexicanum, assembly GCF_040938575.1. Taxonomy (NCBI): domain Eukaryota; kingdom Metazoa; phylum Chordata; class Amphibia; order Caudata; family Ambystomatidae; genus Ambystoma; species Ambystoma mexicanum. Next base: position 1,349,188,689 of record NC_090922.1, on the reverse strand, counting down.
CCCAAACCCTAAGAGAAGCTAACGTAATCCTCCTGCATAAAAAAGATAAACCCCCCGAGGAATGCAAATCCTACCGTCCAATCTCCCTAGTTAACCTCGATAACAAAATCCTAGCAAAAATTCTAGCGAACAAATTACTCCCTCTAATGCCGGCACTAATACTCGCAGACTAGGTGGGCTGTGTACCCGGACGCAATACCACGTTCGGGAAACGAAGAATGTTCGGGGTGATAGCTGCTCTAGACCCCGATCAGCAGGAAATAGCGGTGCTGTTAGATGCCGAAAAGGCCTTCGATTCTGTCGAGGCCCTTCATGTTCGCAGTACTGCAACAACATGGGCTCGGGAAACAATATATTAAACTGGTCTCCCTCCTCTATAACCAACCCCAATCTGTGATCACACTAGGGACAACGAAATCCGCATGTATACACCTCCAATGCGGCACTAGACAGGGATGCCCACTATCCGCCCTGATCTTTGCATTAGTAATGGAGCCCCTAGCAGCCGGCCTCCGGGAGCGACAAATTTAAAGAGGTCTAAATATCAGTCCCCACAAATTGGTAATATCCTTATATGCCGACGGTATCATCCTCTACGTACAAAACCCAAGCGAAAACCTCAATCCCATCATGCGCGAAGTAATAAAGTTTGGGACGGTGTCAGGGCTAAAAATCAATCATTCCAAGTCTATTGTGTTCCCTCTAAACGCTAACACCAGATCATTTACGGATGATTATAACTTTAAATGGGAATATGCTCACGTCCGGTATCTGGGGACCCAGATGTCCCTGAATCACCATGAAATATTCAGAGACAACTACGAAAGTGTACTCAAAGAACTACACGAGAAGGTGAACAGGTGGAAAACACTCCCACTTACCATATGGGGGAGGGTGTCCCTAGTGAAAATGGTAATTCTCCCTAAACTCCTATACTTGTTCTCAAACATTCCCATCCTACTATCTCGGCGCTTCCTGGGGACCGTGAGGAGCCTGGTGCTGGACCTAGTCTGGGCGGGCAAACCAGCGAGAGTGGCATACTCATCACTCACACTTCCAGTGACTAAAGGTGGCCTTTCACTTCCTGATATCGAAAAATACTACTGGGCAGCCCAAGCTCAATATCTCAGCCATTGGTACTCAACTCAGTTCATAAGACCACATGTGCAGGTCAAACGAGCCCTTGCCTCACCAAACCTGCTGAGAGCCGTGATTATCAGCAAACAGGCGGTACCATACACAACACTGAATATAGTACATTCCACATATACCATTTGGCAGAAAATGGCCCATAAGTACAACGTACAGATTAGATACTCGCCTCTCCTGCCCATCAAATGTATCCCAGGGATACCCCTCACTGCTGAAAAAATATTCCTTAACTGGGCAGACAAATGCAAGATCAGTATGCTAGGCGACCTCTTCAACCAAGGAACCTTTATAACGCCCCAACAGGCGAAAGAGAAAGGCAGCACCACCTCCCTTGACATATTAATATACTTTAGGTTACGATACGCATACAGGAACTCATCCCCTCGTTTACGAAAGAACCACCAACTTGGCAGTTGCTACACGGAGCGATACAGGCACAGGGAGAAGGAAAACTGGTATCATCAATATAAAGAACTCTGCTAACAGACACATCACCAATGAGCCCAAGGACAAATGAAAGGTGGGAGAAATCGCTGCAAACACCTATCCCGGATGAAGAATGGGACTACATATTACGACAGACACAAAAAGTGGCACTGAACTCACGATTCAAGCAAATCCACTTCAACTTTCTACACCAAACCTATTACACGCCCCTAAAAAGGAACAAGCACCATCCAGAGCTAAACACTACGTGTGACAGATGTGTCACACCTGCTGCCGACTTCATGCACCTCGCTTGGAGTTGCCCAACGGTGGCCAAATTTTGGACAGAAGTGCTCCGTGAAACCGAAGCAGTAATAGGCAAAGAGATAAGATCCGACCCAATCATAGCATTGCTAGGGATGACATAAACCCTAGCACCACCAATGAGGAAACTGGCAAACATACTTCTGATACTGGCACGAAGGAGAATAGCCATAACATGGGGACGAGGCCCCACACCCACACCAACAAACTGGAGGAAGGACATCCTCTACTGCCCCGAGGTGGAAGCAGAATTCATAAGAACACTGCCACTGCACGCGAGGCCTCCAGACATATGGGGCCCTTACGTGTCATATCTGCTCTCCAACGCTGACTCCCCCACAGCTTCGCCAACTCCAACACAAACTGGAAACTGCGTGGTCTGAGGGTCAGTTCCAACACACCATTTAATGGGACCAAAAATCGACAAACAAATACGACAAGGGGGGGAGGTCGAGGGCAGCGGGTAAGGGGGTGGAGGGGAATGGACAATGGCGCTAGGTACATAGCCTGCAGTTCAGGCTAGTTTGTATTGTTGTAAAACGGGAAATGCAAAAATAAAGTTGTAAAAAACATCCACTACTCTGTCACCCTTTGAGTCACTATTTCCTTCCCCATATATATATATATATATATATATGTATATATATATATATATATATATACATTCTACTCTACTTCTAACTTTATTTTTGTTTCCTGCCTCCCTCCGTTACCTTCCCTTACTTGTTCTAAGGCATGCACTTTTTGCCAAAGCGTTCAGTCTTTTTCACTAATCGTTTGCATGTTTTCCTCTCTGGATGCTCGGGATCACTGCCTTTGTCACCGCCTCTCCTGCCGTTCACCTGATCGGCTGCTCAGAGAAGTGGGAAGGGGTTTGTGGGGGAAAGCACAGGTTCCTTCAGACCTTAACCTGCAGGTTTTACAATTTATTCTAACCACTGTCTACGGGAAGCTTTGCGTTCTACTTAGCCGGATGGAAAAGGACTTGTGATATTGCCGAGGATGGGTGCCTTATCTAATCGATAATCGATAAACCATCCTATCTCTGCTACCAAGTGTGCACTAGGACACCAACCGGCCCATAAAGCTTGGGGTTGCCCAATAGCACTTTAAGATGAGTAGCAGAACCTGTGAGATGGATGGGGATGCAGATTAATACTCTAGCATCAAATCAATAATGACAACTCAATGGTTTGGCAAAGGGAGTCTGTTTGATGACAAGAACAAAAAACGGGAAGTCTCATGAATATCAGCTGTTGCTAGATCTTCCTTCTTGCTTCACAACTCCAACGAACTTCATAAAAAACACATCATTTATACTGCAAATTCGTCATCACTGATGTGTAACGCTTAAAATATTGCATGCAATTATATTGGTTCTAGGAAGGTAACTTTAATATAGGTACTATATCTGTATATGGTAACAGAGTGAGGGGATTGGGTAAACACTGTCAGGTGGGGCATCTAAGCCCTACATTAAAAATGTCTACTGTAGACATCACTAAAAGTATGATGTCCCATTGGTTCTACTAACAATAGGACCCTAGATTACCTGGTCCACTATGATTGGGTTGGCACCAACCCCACTCATACTTTTCCACTTTGCCCAGCAGCATGCAGAATGGTTGGCCAGGTGCAGGGTGCATGTGAGCTCCCCCAGCCTTTCTCCAATAATTGCTACAATCAGACATCAGTGGCCATGTGTCAATTATTTCACTGTGGTTGGCCTTGAGACTGCATCTCTGTCTGGAAAAGTTCTGATATCTTTGCATGTCACACCGCCATGCGTAGGTGTGAAAGTCCCCCTTCTTCTCGCTCGGCTGTTCACATGATTCAGACACCGTAAAATCACCTCATTCGCCATGCAATTTGTGTATTTGATTTCGTTTTATTTCCACCACCTGCCTTCTGCTTCTTATCTTGACTTTTCTGAGCAGGATATTCTGTTCCTTCCTTCATTAATTCTAACTACTGTTGGCCTATTTAAGCTGATACGACCTTGGCTTTTTGGCACGATTTGTCTCTGTCTGAGTTTCTCTTCTGTCTATTATTCTTGATTTGTTAACTATGAAACTCTCCTCATGCGACCTCTAAGTAACCTTTGTTGATTCTGCCCTTGTGCGTAGTGGAAGTATCCTTATATAATGTGCTTTTTTTGAGGTAGGTATGTATAGGTGGCGCTTGCCGCAATCTATCTTACTACTAAGCATAGCAAGCCACACGATTTTCTCAGCTTTCTTGCAGTTCCAAGCATATGTACACATGTAAACTAACTGAATATCTTCACTGTGCTCATGGCATAAGTTTCTAGCATTTGACATTGTCCTTTCACTTTAGGTTCACGATGTCCCTTACCCATGGCGTTTCGTCTACTCTTGTCACTCGCAGTTCGTCGTACCTTCTATATGTGAGTCAGTCCGGGTTCTTGTGACATCACCATTTGTCTTCCTTTAAGATCCTCTTGGCTTCTTCAGGGACTGTACTCTGACAATCTTCAATCTTCATTCTGTTTCATTTGTTGATATGGTTTTCTCAATGGGTACTTTACTGTCCAGGTTTTCTTAGGTATCGGTACCTCAATGGGTGCATTTCTTCTGGTAGGTACTGGACAGAGCCCCACTGCAGCTCTCTGCTGGTTTATTTGCTCCTCGTACGTCACATACTTCGGCGTGAATGTTCCTGGTACTTCAAAATGGACGGTTGGAGTGCGGGCCGCACTTGGGACCTCCTCTAGAGCCTTAATCAGTCAAGCCCAGGTCTCACCGTTAGAGGCTTGGGGCCTCATTACAAATCAGGTGGTCCGGAAATAACGGTGTTTCTGTTCCTGATCCTGACTCCTGCAGGCGGGAGGTGATGTTCCCTCCAGGTTTGACCTGGCTGGTTTAACACCGCCCGCCAGCAGGCGGACGAGGAAACACCGGCAGCATTACGAGATGCTGCCGGTGTTTCCATGATCCCCATTCCCATTGAGTTCCATATGACTCAATGGGAATGGGGATTAACACCATTCCGCCTCCGTGATTCCAGGGAAACCGGGGTTGTAATGCCCCGGTAATTCCGGGAATCACAGAGGCGGAATGGTAATACGAGTTTGGTGGTAACCAGGCAGTTTTTCCGCCTCGGTTACCGCCGGACTCATAATGAGGCCCCTCTTTGTTTTGCTGAACTGTGGCCATCCATCCCCTATGAATTCTGTGCATTAGACCCACAAGGGATGGGGCCAGGCCGCAAGGAAAAAACACAACAGGCAAAAATGCTTTCTGATGTCTGAAGGTACAGGGCCAACTATCAGTAGGGTTAAGGGTGTCCTGACCCCCCAACTCCCAAATATGCATTTGGTTCCCCCAAATATTCCACTCCACCCTTCGTCTTCTAACGAGTGGGCATTCCATGTACAAGCTGTGAAACAACACCTGCAGCCCAAGACTCAACTTGAAAGTGAATGTTGTCTATATGAGTCTCATTGTTCGCAGTCATGTTACTGTGAGGATGAGTGTTGTAGCAGATGAAATGAGCACTTACTCAGAAGAGTTTCAGTTTAAATCACTATAACAGAGATATTTGTCAAATATAAACATTTACGGTCAATCTTATGTTCCCAAAATGCTCTGATTTTATGCAAATTAGCCAGGTGTTATTTGTTCAACTCCTCTTTCTTATATGGAAGTTATTTCGTGAATGATGGCGATTTACTTACTTTGGGTAATTTTAAAAGCTGCAGTGTGGTAAAATGTATAACGCAAGACATAAATGACATTTTACAAATCTATTGCAGTCAGCTTGGGAGACTATTGGGTGGGATATGTGTTCTCCTCTCATTCGTCCTCTACCTTCAAAACCACCTAGTTTGATGACTGCATGCGATTTTCTTGCAGGTACAAAATTAGCGTATTCCTTTGGAATCCACCTGCATTTAGCAGCAGGATTTCCTAGCAATCCATTGAGAAGGCTGCCTGCAACTTGTATTTGCAAACAGAGTTTACCTTGTTTACAAAACAGAAAGTCAAATGAATGAGTAAAGGTGATTACTCCATTTGCTAGACTTCCAAATAATTGAAGACTTTGTGAAATATAATTAGTTCATTTTCCTCAGCAGAACTCTACTGGCCTTGGTCCACATGCCATGATTCGTACAGCGCATTGATACCTATTGGTGATTGGCGCGCTTTATAAAAACTCCCATATAACATAGCATTTTGTAAAAGCGTAAAATGTCATGCAGGGAACCCACTAGCATGCATATGCTAATATTGGTGGCTCCCTGTATGGATATTTCTGCTTTTAACAAAATGAGCCTGACTTATTGAATTGTTTAAATATTGAGTGAGAGAGTGTGTTACTTGAAGACAGTGATATTTATGTACAATATGGAGATTGGATGCAAACACGACCACCTGAGAATGCAGAGGGACACACAATACATGTGCATATGATCTCATGATTTATTGTTTGGTCATGCAACCCTTCCTTTTAGGCAATGTCCACCTCTCTTTAGGCCTGTCTTCCGTGTCAGAGCCTCTCTCAATTTTATTTCGTCTAATTAATTTTCATGTGTTACTCTAGAGAAAACGTGTGCTGTAAAATACACTGTTTTAACGCATTATTTTAAAGAGACTCCCTACGTTACTTAGTGCCTCTTTGCGGCACTCAGTCGCCCATGCTAATTCGTGATAGATGTTAACACTCCTCCACTAAAAATATTAACCTTCTTCCACTGATCTTGTATCATTTACAATGCTCGTTCCCCCTCAGCTCAGATGCCAGCTGCCGCCCAGCACAAAAAGCAGTCTCTACCACTGGTATGCATATAATAATGTTAATGAATGTTGTGTGCTGGTGTGGGGTAGCACACGGCCTGGGGCCCCTCGCACTCGCTCTCATACATGCGCAGGCATTCACGCAAGAACACACGCCGGAGACGTGTTGATGCTCCGGTCCCCGACACGAACTGCCGTGGGCACCGCCTTTATGTTTAAAGCGCATGCGCGAACCTCGCTGAGGCTCGCGCATGCGTACAACAGTGTACGCCGTACACAACATCCCTCCTTTTCCCCCCCAAACAACAATTAATGGACAACTGGCGAACCAACGTGGTTCTATTCAAAACTTTCACTGTCAGGGGTCACCGTTCATGGTGCCGGGTCCATGATAAAGTGTTGGAACCTCTGCGGGGGCTTTCGCCCTACTCGGCTCGGGTACCTGCATGCCTTGCCATCAGGGATTTCGGGTGTCCCTGGCCTCTCTGGCGGTGCGTCATTTTCCAGCGGTGCTTCAGTAGTTTGATCCGGGCCTTGACGGGGCGCTTCCTCACATGTCGTTGGCCCTATGCGCTTGAAGAATGAGACATTTCTCGTTACGGTGCCCCGGGCGTTGGCAGCGGTGATCATTGACCCTTTTACGTGCGTCACCCCCAGTGGTTGTGTCTCGTATGTCATCGACAGCTTTCCTTCGGGTCTCCTATTGCGGACGAGCACAGTGTCACCCACTGCGATCTCTCTCTCAGGTAGTCTTCGCCGTGCTGTCTCATGCTCATTCTGATCCGCTCTCTCTGCTTCCACCTGGGTATTGTCGATCACTCCCGGGCTTCTCCCTTCGGCTTCAGGGATCAGTCCTCTTGGTATTCTCATGAAAAGCGCCTCGGCGGGGGCAATCCCAGTGGATCGATGCGGAGTGGTGCGGTACTCACAGAGAAACTCAAATAGGTTATGCCGTAGGTCTTCCCCTCCGTTTGCTGATATGCGAAACACCTTATTCAGCGTCCGCATGAAGCGCTCTACTTCACCATTTGCTCTCGGCCAGAGCGGCGTGACTCTTCAATGTCTTATTCCCCTTTCTTCACAATATCTAGCAAATTGCTGTCCTCGGAAGGGTGTACCATTGTCCGAGCATATCTCAAAGGGGAAACCATGTGTGGCGAATATTTTGTCCATCGCCAGGGTGGTGTGGTCGCTAGCTGTGGGTACGACCAGCTCCACCTCCGGATATCGTGACCACTGGTCGGTAACCACTAGGAAGTATAGTCCTCTGCCTGTGGAACCGAAATCCGCGTGTACCGTCCCCCATGGTACATTGCTCCTTTCCATGGTCTGAATGGGCGGCCCTCTCTCCACCGGGCATGTGGCTTGGCAGGGAATGCAAGTCCTCACGAACTCTGGAACTCTATGCTCCAGATCGGGAAACCAAACTTTAAGCCTGAGGCGCGCTTTCATCTTGGCCATCCCCTGATGTCCTTTGTGGGCCAGTTGAAGGACTTTCGCCACCAATGCTCTGGGTATTACGATCTGGTGTCCTCTCAACAACAGCCCGTCTGTTGTCACCGATAACTCGTTTCGAGCCTTCCAGAGAATTTGTAGATCTCTTTGTACCTCCACGTTCCTTCGAGCATTGTTCAAAATGATCTCCCGCCACTCTCCCGTGGCCACTGCACTCTTCACTCTTAAAAAGGATCTCCCGCCACTCTCCCGTGGCCACTGCACTCTTCACTCTTAGAAATGCTTCGTCCGAGTTGGATTCGTCGGCAATATCCTGTCTTGACAGAGCGAGGGGCATTGCGGATTCGATGACCATGCGAATGACATCCACACAGTCCGCTACTTCTGCCAAGTCCCTGGAGCGTCCAGAGCCTGGGTGGCGGGAGAGATAGTCTGCTGGGTTATGGGTCCCTGGGCGATATAGCAACCTGACGCCGTATTCCATTAGCGACAGCATCCACCTTTCTATTCGAGGGGGTGGCTTGGATGAGGTGCCTGACAAAATAGGTATTAGAGGCTTGTGGTCGGTGACGACTACAATGGGTTTACCCAGGATGTATATTCTGAAATGCTTGCACCTCCACAGAATGGCCAGGGCCTCTCGCTCAGTCTAGGAGTATCTCCTTTCTGTGTCGGTGAGGGCCTTGCTGGCATATGCAATGGGTCGCGTGGCCCCTTGTCCGTCTGCTTGCATGAGTACTGCCCCCAGCCCTACTGGGCTGGCATCAACCACAATTTCAGATTCACGGCCAGGGTTGAAATAGGCCATGGTTTCTTGTTCAGACAAGGCCTCCTTGATGGCCGTGAAGGCCCTTTGCTCCTTTTCCGTCCATGACCACGCTATCTCATTTCTTGTGAGCGCTCTTAGGGGTTCTGACAACGAAGCCAAGTCTCTAATAAAACGGCCACAATAATTAACCATCCCGAGGAAACTTCGGATTTCTGCCGGTGATGTTGGCGGTGAGGCTTCCTTGATATCTTTCACCTTCTCAGGATCCGGGGAGATGCCACCGGCATGAAATACGAACCCAAAGAATTCCAATTTGTCCTTCAAGAACTCGCACTTTTCTTTGTGCAAAGTCAGCCCCACGCTGCGTAACCTTTCAAAAGTGCTCTCCAATCGCTTGAGGTGTTCAGCTTCAGACCTCGCAAAGACTAAGATGTCATCCGACATATTGATGACCCCTTTTAGTCCGGACAGGGCTCCCCTGATGGCATTTTGGAAAACCTCTGCCGCAGATGAGATCCCAAAGCTTAATCTTTTATACTGGTATAGCCCCTCATGAGTTGTGAATGTCGTAATGTATCTCGACTCGGGGTGGAGCTCCAACTGGTGGTAACCTGATCTTAAATCCAGTTTCGAAAAAACCTTTGCTCCCTGGAGTTCCCCAACAATGTCGTCTAGGGTGGGTGTGAGATGACGTTCTCTTTTGATTGTGACATTGGGTAACCTCATATCTACACAGATATGTACTGCCCCGGGCTGTTTGGGCTTCGGGGCCACCACAATGGGAGAGACCCAGGGAGTGGGCCCTTCTACCCTCTCGATAATGTCACGATCCACCAGTAGCTGCAGCTCTTCCTCCACTTGTGCCCTCAAGTGAAAGGGAATGCGGCGATGTTTGAGCGCAGTCAGCCTCACAGACCCATCAATGTGTAGCCATATGGGTTCGGCTTTCAGTTTTCCAATGCCCTCGAAGAGTGTCTCAAATCGTTGTAACAGACAGTCCAGATCAGTGTGGTACACCGCAAGAGTGAAATGTACAATGTTCAGCGCTTCTGACGTGGCACAGCTTAGAAGGGAGTGTGGGCTTACGCTGGTGACAAAGAACCTCGCTTTAATGGTGTTTTGTCCATGGGTCACCGGAGCCACAAACACACCTTGGATGGGCAGGGGCGCATCTCCCCCAAATGCATATATTTGTGCTTTGGATGGTGACAGGTCTGGTGGGCCTGGGAGTGCCTTGTAGTGCTTGGTTGCTAAGACACAGACCGACGCACCCGCGTCTATGAGGACAGGAGTGTAAATTTCACCAATGTTGACGGTACATGTGGGTTGGCGTCTTGTGCCAGGACCTTTCACAATGCTGGAAATGAAGAAAATCTCTGCCTCCTCCTCTTCCTCTTCAGCGATATTTAGGTCTTGCATGTCCTGATCAATAGACGATATGCCTCTTACTCTGCGAGTACCACCCCTTCCAACTCTCTCTGGCCCTCTCGACGCTGCTACAGGTGCGGAGGCTCTGCACACTCTCGCATAGTGTCCTGGCGTGCCACACCGGCCACACACCCTCGACTTTGCCGGACATTCGCCACCGTGCGGAAAGGTCATACCCACAGTAAGAGCACGATGAAGTGGTACCTGACGTTGAAGGGCCATCTTCTCTCTTTAGAGTCCATCTCGCTCTCCCAGGGGCGGATCGTCCTACCGCAAATGCCTCTTCATCTTTCCTGGAATGCATGGAAGCATCCATCCTGGCCCCTCTGGCTTCCGCCAGTTCATACGCTCTCCCCATGTCCAAAATCTGCTGTAGAGTCAGTCCAGGCTCTCTCAGAACCTGTCTTCTCAGTTTGCCTGAGCTACACCCTTGCAGTAGCTGGTTGCGAACCATTTCCTCCTCGTTCGCCCATCTGCAGGAGCTCGCTAGGTGTCTCAGGTGGGCACAAAACTTGTCCAACGACTCATCATCCAGTTGTTTTTCGGCACCCATGACAAATCTGTCGAAATCCACATTTGCCATAGGAAGAAAATGGTCCCGAAGTGCTTGCTTGACTGCATCATACGTTACTCTGGGGATGTTGAGAGAGTCATATAACTTGTGGACCTCAGTCCCTGCTGAGTATATCATAATGGCAATCTTCGCCTCATCATCTCTTTCCCCCGAGGCTCTGAAAAACATTTCCAGTTTCCTGACCCACAAAAGCCACTTGGGGCCCAGTTTGGATGGGGGCCCTGTGGTATCAAATTCAGGCATGGGGGCTAGAGTGCTGTGCGTTCTGCGTGGTATCGGGGCAACAGCACCCTCTTCATCTGTCTCCTCCCCAATTACGGCAACCGGTACTCACACTTGCTGCCACACATGATGAGGTGGTGTGGCTTCGACGTGTAACCTGGCCAGAGAGTTCACAATTCTTCTTCTTTCTTCAAATAGTGCCACAGCCTTGCACCAGCTGGCTGTGGAGGGTCCAAAAATTGGCAGGAAAAAATTGCAGCTGGCAGATGGCGCACGAGCACCCTCGCGGGCCACAACCACTGCAGCTGTGTATGAGAATGAAAAAAAAATCACGGAGCAACGTTCCGTCTCTCCGATGCTGTCAGAGCAGAGAACGACTCCGATCCCATCCTCGTCGCCAGTGTTGTGTGCTGGTGTGGGGTAGCACACGGCCTGGGGCCCCTCGCACTCGCTCTCATACATGCGCAGGCATTCACGCAAGAACACACGCCGGAGACGTGTTGATGCTCCAGTCCCCGGCGCGAACTGCCGTGGGCACCGCCTTTATTTTTAACGCGCATGCGCGAACCTCCCTGAGGCTCGCGCATGCGTACAACAGTGTACGCCGTACACAACAATGAACACTGGTGGCTTGCACGTTTTGGGCGCAAGTGGTCATGTATCGCCTCCCCTTGTTGTTTGATATGTGAAAGATGTAAGGTTTGATTAAAAAATGTACTCGCCTAGTTCAGGACTCAGAGCACCATGTGGCAGCATGATCATCAGGCTCATTTCGTGATGTCCAAGTGGTGAGCTGGTCGTAGTATGTGTTTGAATGTCAGCTTACCACAATGCTCTCAGAAACAAGACTCAGATACCAACTTAGGATTTGAAGACTTGTGTCATTCCTCAAAAACACAAGAAAGGCTAAGGGTACTCACTCCTGCCATCGGATAGGATGTTCATTTGGACAGTGTGTGTCATGAAGCCAGTGTTTTGGGGACACTGCGCATGCTCTGATGCATTACAGACTTATCAGAAGATTCTCAGCTCACTGCAGGAGGGTCCTTTCAGCTATCATCCGTGCTTCGCTACAGTGGTGCTTCTTATTGTGATGCCATCTGCACTTCACATCTGTCTGCCAGTTTTTCTGCATCCCCCTCCGAGACACAAGTTCCATGGGATCTTCCTGATATTGGGAGGTTCTTCTTCTCTTGTCTATGCTATCACCCGCTCGCCATTTTGTTCCTTATCCGTCTGTCACCTCCGTCGAGCTACTCATCAGCCCTTCTCACCAGCATTGGTCCCTGCCATGGCCTCATTTAGTTTGCTTTGGGTGTAGAAAATGAACCAACTACTGCAGGGACTTATACCCTTTGATCACGGAAGATTTCATATTGCTCAGACACATGTTATATTATAATTGTTTTTTTTTATAACACACTTAATACCAAAGAGGTTTCTAAGCGTGGACCTGGGATTCAAACCTGTGTTGCTCTGCGTCGTCTTGCTTCCAAGACGAGCGCATTGCCACTGAGCTATAACCATGTTTGCCTTATAAAAAATATGCCTACTACCTGCCCATGTGTCTTCATGTCATTAAAACAACTTATCTGTGACACCCTGTGCAAATGTTTTATTACTCATTCATATATGATTCTAAAGCAAAAGATAGCCAGGATACTGAAGTACTCAAAATATAGCAGCAGCATGATGCTCACCACCTGTCAGGATAATGATCTACAAGTGACGAATGATATATGCTACAATTGTCTGGATAATAGGAAAATGGAAGGGCCAGTAAATTATCGATGTGTCCATCAAAAAAGTGTGTGCCCCATAGAAATAATTTATGAAAAGTACACAAATATATATGTCAACCAAATTATATCTGAAGGAGGACTTGATACAGTCACTACTACCACACTGTTAAAAAATGTAGAGAGTTATATAACTGGAAGGAGAAATTAAAATATCGAAGGGTTTGAAAGATCTGTATTTCAGCCTGAAGTTTGAATTTAATTTTGTGATCTATTTTTACAATTTAAATTTTACATGCAAGATAACCCTCTTAAGAACCTTTTTGAAGCAGGGATGGGCCATTATGCTGCACAGTTTTATGGAGTTAGACTCCTGAAGGTATGTGAGCTAGTAGATTTAATAATAATTGTACATTCATTTTTGTTTTAGGTAATGAACATGTTTTAGGAGTCGGTTCACGGTAATAGTATGTCCCAGACCACCGTGATGTTTTATAGGGCACTAGCTGGTTGCAGCGTAACATAAGCCATTCTAACATTTCTTAAAGGTCAATATCGGTTGGTAATTCATAGGGTCACTTCTTCTTAAATATTGGAATTACCACTGATTGCTCCCAGGAAGTAAGTGTAGGTCCCTGTGACTTATTAATGGTAATTGAAAAGGCTAAATGTATCAGATGGAATGAGAGAAATACACGGGATATGAACAGTATCTATGTTCAATCGATAACATAGGCCTCTTTGTAGATGCGTGATTGTTAACCTTGTTCCATTGCAGAGTCCCTGTGATGGCATATGATTGCGTAGTAGCATAATTACAGCACCTGTTTTCAGTTTTAGCTTGTGAGGAGGCATTTGTCGTACAGCATTTCGCTCTTTAGAGAGTGAACCGTTGAGCCTATAATTAACTGTTAATTGTCACTGGAACAGCCGTGCCCTGTGTGAAGAGAAGTGGGGGTGGAAAAAAGTAACTTGAAATTATTCTGAATGTTTGCGATAGTGAAAGGTGAAGGTGACCACTTGGAACCATGCTCATTCTGTTTGTTGAAATGATAGCTGTTGTTTAAGTGGTTGCAGTTTGCCATTTGGACAGCAGAGGGCAACCTAACTGAGAAATTACATCAGCTGAGTACGTAAACATACCTAAGCGTTTTATATATAGAGATGTTTGAGTACCTTGTTGATTTTACAATAATTGCATTCTTTGTTTATGCCAAAGTCTTTTAGGTTGGCTGCAGAAAAATATATCTTTGACATTTTGCTTAAAGGAAAACAACTGTTTAATGGGAAGGTGACTTGTAATTTCTATCTTTTTATTTTGTTGCCTATATTTTCGCTGAACAGTGCTTTTTTGCTTTTCATACAGTGGGTCTTTGCACCCCAGACGATCTAACGATAATCAGCTACTGGTTAGAGTGCCTTTCTCTCATGTTATTAAAACTGAAGTATGTGCTGCCAAGGTGCTTTGTCCTTGATCTTCTCTATGAGAGCACATTCCTCTATGCACTTTGTGTAGGGTGCCAGAGGAATTAGTTTGGCGTTTCAGGGTCTGATCCAGCCCACAGGCCTTATGTTTGCCACCCGGACTTAGAGACTTGTATGGTTATATAAGTTGAGAGATTGTTTAGGGACCTCAATTTTCAACAGGAAAAGTACATGCTAGTCTACAATGACAATGGATCCTATTTTTGATTGGGCATGTGATATTCTGCCTACCATGATACCTGATGCAATCATGATGGAGGCTGAACCAAGCTGTGTTAGGATTTTCTGAGCAAAACAAAAGGTAATTTTTTTTTTAATTCTCTTTATTGAATTTTTCATCAACTTTAACAAACCCCGAAACTCCCCCCTCTCTGCCCTCTCCCTTCCCCCTGGGTGCTTCTTCAAAGTTTCCGTGGCTCCCTGTCCCCTCTAAGTGTCTATGCAGGATCATTCCAGGTCCAGGAGTTTCAGACGTTGCGGGCGCCACCCAATCCTGAAATCGTCTCTGAGAAAGATGAGGATCTCCCCCCACTCGCTCGCAAAGTTCTGTATTGCATTGTTCATTGCGTAGGAGGCCCATTCCATCGCTACTATCTCCCAGACTTTGCGCAACCAGTCTTGGAACATCGGTATGTTCGAGCTCTTCCATCTCTGTGCGATAATTGTCATTGCTGCCAAAGTGAGCATCACCCTCGCTCTTTCCCTGCCCCTTGGGCCGCCTGTCGCTTCTGCTGGCTTTAGGCCTAATAGAGACCATTCCGGGGGTATGCTTCCCTCTGACCCAAAAACTTGTTCGATTGCTTGTTTAATGTCTCCCCAGAACGGGGCTATTTTTGGGCATCCCCACCAGATATGTTCCGCAGTGCCCTCCTGACCACATCCCCTACAGCAGGTTCCCGACGACTCTGGGTAGATCCTGCGCAAACGAGCTGGAGTATAGTGCCACCCGTACAATATCTTATACTAGGCTTCCCGGGTTTGCGAGGCTCTCGCCAGGTTGGGGACCTTCCTCCATAGTCTCTCCCACTCCGTTTTTTCTATTTCCCTGCCCAAGATACTTTCCCACCTTCCCATATATGCCCACTGCAGCCTCGGGGTAGCCTCATCCAGGATCTTGTAAAGCTGCGATATGAGGCCTTTCGAGCCGTCATTGGTAATCAAAAATTTCTCGAAAGTAGTCGGTGATCTAGTGGCTGCCTCCTTGTTCATGGGGTGTAGGAGCCAGTGCCGCAGTTGAGAGTACCTTAGCCTTTCACCCTCCCCCAATGCGAAGCTCCTTTTACACTCTACAAATGTGATGATCTGCCCTCCTATAAACATGTCTCGCATCCAACGACAGCCTCCCTCCCGCCAGTACCTAAATGCCCCTCTCTCCAACCCGGGGGTGAAATCTTTGTTATTGAAAATAGGGGTGAAGGGGGATGGGTAGGTCGTGATTTCCTTGCATTGGACCAGTCTGTCCCAGTTATCTGCAACTAGTTTGGTGATAGAACTCAGATACATCTGGGCCGGCCGGTGTTGTCTGGGTAGCCACAGGACCTTCCCCAAATCATGCTTCGCAACTGCTCTGACCATCTTAACCCAGTGTTTTCCGTCCCCCTCCCAAAGCCATTCCCTAATCACCCTTAGCTGGGCTGCCTCGTAATATTGACGGAGGTTGGGGAGTGCCAGTCCATCCACTTTCCTCTGGGCCATGAGTTGCTGCCTACTCACCCTTGCCCTTTTCCCTTCCCATATAAACTCATTTATCATCGCCTGGAGCTCCTTAAAGAAGCTGGTCGGGACTGCTTGAGGGATAGCCTGGAAGAGGTAGAGCAACCTCGGCAAGGTGACCATTTTTATTGCCTCCAGCCTCCTAAACCAGGAGATCTGAAGATCGGTGAGGGGAAAAGGATCCCCTTTTCCTTAAGTTTCGAGGTGAGTGGGCTCCATTGTCGTCTTTTAAGCAGGGTAGTACTGGCGAGATCCTGTAATAGCTCAATACGTTGGTCGTTAAAGGATATCGGCTCTTCTGTCTAGCGGCCCTGAGAACTGCCTCTTTTTGGGCATATCTTGTGAATGCAGCTAACACGTCCCGTGGCCTGGACTTCGGGTTCCTGCTGAGGAATCCCACTCTGTGAACCCTCTCTAGCTCAATCCGATCAGGTGAGGGCTCGCCCAGCAGCTCCGCATAGATCCTTTGAACTGTCCCCTTCAGGTCCCTATCTTGCACAGTCTCCGGCAGAAACTTCAATCTAATGTTGATCTTCCGAGACCTGTTTTCCATGTCTTCCATTCTGATTTCCAGGTTACGCGTTGCCGTGTCGAGCCTCTCGATTGCTTCACTATTCTCCATAGCCTCTCTGCCTACCTCCTGCAGGCCTTTTTCAACTATGTCCGTTCTCTCCCCCAACTGACTCACTTCCTGCTTAATTTCCGCCATCGCCTGGTTGATGTCCGACTTCATTAATTGAAATTGCTCTTGAAAGGTTTCCCCAAAGATGTTTGAAGTGCGAGCAACTCCCCACGCAGATCCTGGC
This sequence comes from Ambystoma mexicanum, assembly GCF_040938575.1. Lineage (NCBI taxonomy): Eukaryota > Metazoa > Chordata > Amphibia > Caudata > Ambystomatidae > Ambystoma > Ambystoma mexicanum. The sequence goes on along the minus strand of NC_090922.1, from coordinate 1,349,171,839 downwards.
GTGAGATTTGTGCAGTCGCTTCCGTGATCTCAGTATGCTCCTGCTCCATACTCCCCCCCACCCCCTGTGTGGCCCTGCATTCCTCAGCTGCGTCCCTGCTTGCCCATAATGCTACGATGGGGCCGGGGGCGTCCCCCTGGGACGGACCGCTTTTATTCACCTTGCTCTTATTTTTGGTCATCATTTTTGTGGAGTATGGACAGTAAGTGTTAGGCTGCAACCTGTGCAGTTCCCTCTGGGACCACTGCAAAAGATTTAAGACTACAGGTGTTTGACAGTAAACCCACTTGGTAGCAGTCTGTACCACACAGATTCACTTAGTAGCTCTGGCTGAGCAGTCAGACTTCCCTCAAGAAGAATTAGGCATTATACAGAGTATTCACAATAGGTCAAAAGAACACAGTAGAACAAGTAAACACTGACCAGAGCTTGGTGTAAAAGAGATATAATTATTTATTTAAAACCACATCTAGTAAAACACACAGGCATTAATGTTAAGCAGTTCAAAAACACAGTCACTAAAATATATACACTCCCTTAAAAGAATATTAGACAATTCTTAAGTAAAGCCCCACTTATTTTCAGACAGCGGTGAGCGCTTAATGCAGATGGCACTCTAATAATTTGTTTTAAAAAGGGAGAGAAAAAGCAGAGTATAATTTGAAACACATCCCAACACTTTCACAAGAACACAACAAGAGAGGAAGGCAAAGTAAAACCGTGAAGTTAGAGTTTAGAAGGCCGGATCCACTTTAAGATTATCAGAACTAAATGTATCCAAGGTCACACGGTTGAAGTGCACAAAAGTCTTGGAAAGGTTCAGAAAGAGTTGGACCAAATAAAGGGACCAGTTAGATGGTCAAGGCGGCCAGCCCAGTCCAGAGGTTAAGGGATTATTATTACCTTGTAGCAAGCTTTAGAAAGGGAGGCCTGGCGGACACGGTACCTTAAAGTGGTGAGAATACTCCAGCGGGAGCAGTTGTTTCTGGCAGCGGATGCAAGTCGGTGCTTCGTCCAGGGGAAGAGAGGATCTCATCGGGGAGGAAGACAGGAGTCCGTTGCACTGCCAGGGAAGAAACCAGCCGCGGCGTTCTCAGGTAAAAGGAGCGGCCCTTTTATTCGCGGTCCAGTGGTAAGTGGCTATCCGGTTGCTGGGGTGCTTGGCACGGGCAATTCGACCACAAGACGTCCTGGGATGCGAGGAAAAGAAGGTAAACTGGTTGTGCTCACCAGTCAGGGGAAGAAGCCTCTCCAGCCGGGAGATCTTCTCTGTCGTCGGGAAGTGGTGAGTCGGTTCCGCAGGGCTCCACTGGTGGTGTCGTCGTGGTAGGTCGGCTTAGCTTATCCTTCGTCGGATTCTCAGGTCCTGTGGCGACTTCTGAAGTTCCAGTCCCCAAAGCCCTGCTTTTATGCAGCACACCCCCATTCACTCAGCCTAGCTGTCAATCAAACATGCTAAGTGGTGAGCTAGCCGGCTCACCACTTGGGCCAATCACACAAGAGTGCGACTTGAGTTACCAAGGTAACTCAATCCAGGGTGCCTAAACCCCCTCCTACACCCCCTGTGGTACCCAGACAGAGTGGCACCACTTTTGGAGGCTTCTGTGGAGAAGCCCGCCAAAAAGTGGAACAAAGGGCTCGACTTGGGTTGGAGTCACAGAAGAGAACACAAATGCCATTCTAGAATCGAGTCCTGGCAAAAAATACCAACCGCGAATTAATATTAAATAAATAAACTGGCGGTATGTTTGAGGCTATGAGAATTAAATAATTAAATTTGGTAGCCTCGAACAATGGGAAAATCCCATAGGGAAATATTCGCGTTCGAATATAAAAAGTAGTATCCACTGCCACCAGCCAAAACTCGATCAGGGGGGACGGAGACGTGCCCCCTCGACTAACAGACCCCGGGGCAATCGAATTGCCCCGACCAGTACATCCACAATATGATGGTTTGTACCGGTTTCTGTTAATAATTTGGGACTAGTAAAGTCAATGGTGACTTTACATGCCCTGGGAGACAGTAGTCAGTCCCAGGGTATGGAGTCTATGGTGGGGTGTCACTATGACACCCCCGTGTCACTGCACGGAGGGTGCTGTGTAACACACATAGTAAAAACACATGAGGCCCTATGGAGTAAAGGACTCCATAGCCCATAAAACACATAAACAGTCAAAGGAACACCATAAATCATGTCCAAGAGTGGGAGAAAAAGAGTCTCACTCTTGGCAGGAGAAAAAAACAAACTCCAGAAATCCAGCAAAGCTGCTGGGGGACTCACTAGGTTAGGAAATTCAGCCTAAAGAGAGAATTCTCCCTAACACTAAGGCCCCCTCTGATCTTGTCTGTGCCTCCCCAAGGAGCTGATCCGGACCAGGCTTGGTCCCATTTCCTTATGTGTGTAATTCTTGATGCTGCCTTTAAACCTGGTGAAAATCAGTTCTCCGAAGTCAATGGGGCCGCGCGGGCCAGTGCCGGGCTCACCCGCTGCGTATAGCCAGGGTCCGTGTCAAACTGGGTGGGAAAGGTGATAGCACTGCATGTATCAATGCCACAGTCTATTGGGAATTGCAGCGGGGGCGAGGCCGCTCGGGCCCAGAGAAGCCCCCCCCCCTCCGAGGCCCCACCTGAATGGGGGGACCCCTCTCCGGGTGCCCCTCGGGGAAAACGCCGCCCGGGCACCGCCCGCCCCGCCGCTCTCCGTGCTCTTTTGTTGCCACTGCTGTACTGTTTGTACTGTCCGGGCCCGCTCCCCTCTCCTCGGGCCCCCGCCTCTGCCGCTCCAACCGGAGGCCCGCCGCCGCTTCAGAAGTTTTTTCCACGCCCCCGGCGAGCGTGCCGGCGGACCCGGGGCCGGCGCCCACCCGATGCTCCGCTGTTAGGCGGCACCAAGACCCGGGGCCCCACAGAACGGGCCGACAGCCTCGCCGAAATGCTCCAAGGGCCGCCCCCTCACACAGTGGCTGGCCGCCGGGTCTCCTCTTCCTCCCGGCCGGGTCCACACAAGACTGCTCCCAAGGGGCGCAGGCTCACGCAGCCAAGCTCACCCGGCAGTTAGCGAGAAGACTCGTCATGCAGCCGAGGCTGCGACCGCTCCCCCGAAGCCGGGCCTCCAATGCGCGCCGAGCTAATTTCCCCTTCTCCTGCTGGGCGCTGTCACAGCTACGGCTGCTCCGAGATGCGGGGAAGTGCAGACAGCTATTTTTCTTCACCCATCAACACCTAAGGTACTGGAGCGCCGTCGAACCACGTTTACCTGGTGTCGGCGGCCATCTTGGAACCCCCAAAAGGTAATTTTGAGAAATAAATACTGTAACGATCCTTCAGATGGCATAACATTTCCCCAGGGGAGAACCCCTCTCCATGAGGCTGTGGAGGTGAGGCTGCTAACCAATAGCCCCCCCCAGGGTTGGTAACATGTGGGAGGATCTCATGGAGAGAGACTCCTCTCCTCTCCTGGGGATAAGGACGCGATTGGGAGGCTAAACCCAACCCTAGGACCTAAACCATATGGGTTTAAATTCATTGCAACTGTGAAACATCGAACTACCGTGACGGTTTAGGTACTGATACGAAGAAGCTCTCGAGAATGTTAGAAGCGACTGGGAAAACTACCAGCCCAGCTGTAGTCAATGAAATGGATGGTACAGCAGGAAGGGCCCTACTATATCAAGGCGTCAGAAACAAATGAATGTGGAAGAATACCATCAAGGGAAACGAGGAGAGTACCAGAGGGAGTGAGAAAGAACAAAGCGGATGAAGCGGAAGGGCGAGTTGAGGCTGGTGAGACCGACAGGTGGATGAGAACAGAGGATGAGGAGAAGGCAGAGGTCAAGAGATTGAGAAAGAGCAAGAAGGGTTTGGCAATCGAGGGCAAGCCTATCGCTGTCCGAAAGAGGGGCATGGAGGGTGTGGTTCAGGAGAATGCACAAGGACACCCATCAGGCCATTCTGGTGTTGGGAGGAAAAAGTAGAGGCAGAGGCTGAAACCTGCGTTCTGTAGCAAGACAGAATACCAAACATTATCAGAATTACAGTTGGTGGCCGGCAGGTGAAAATAAGACCGCAACCTAAATCGAGTGGCCTTTCACCCGGGCAAGACGAATTCCCCAGACGTGCAGAAAGTGTCTCATCAGAGGGCCGGCAGTGGGCCTGAAAGAAATACAAGAGTCTACGGCGGTGGTATAACCTGTAGTGAATAGACCATCAACTCCGACAACTACACCGACACTGCTACCTCAGGCTTGCTACAGAGAAGAGAGAACGAGCCAGGGGAAACTACGTACTTGGCAGACGTAACAGAGAATTCTGACAGCGTCATCCAAAATCCTAGCAACCCGTCGAAGCATCCTGAACGCTGCACAGGTAGGTAATGAATGTCCAGCAGGGAGTGGATGAGCTGTTTAAGAAACTCTGTAGACATTCCATGAAACCTAAGGCAGCAAGGGAGAACAATGAATAATCTGAACTGAGAACACCTACCTTAGCGATTGAGAAGACATGTTGTCTGTGAAACCGAGACCCCAACTCCCTGAAAAGCCATAAAAGGGGATTATCTTATTGACCCTGGAAAGTACAACAGAGCGGGAATAGTTTATACTCTCCATCTCTAACCGAACATCGAATAGCTGGGGAAAACCCCTGTCAAAAGAGAGAAGCACTGTACACATCCAGAATCGTCTAGGGCTGGACCAGCAAGCCAAACCAATCATGTTCTGCCATCAGGCTGTTACACCATGATGATTGGTCAACACCAGGTCATGCCAAGAGTCCCATCCTTGCAGCTCATGCATTAATCTTGCCTTTCTCAAGATACGAAGAAAATCTTTATTGTTATATCTGTGTGCTTGAAAAACAAGAAAGAATCAAGTACTCTTTAAAAATACGCTATAAAGAAACAAAGACAGTAAAACATTTTTTTGTGATACATTTCCCTAGCCAGTCCCACAGTAGGGTGGTATTGGGGAGTCACAAAGATTTCCAGGAAAAGCTTCATTGTCCCATTGGGGCAGATCAAGGATTGTAGAGAACCACACAGACCGTGAAAACCCACTGGAGCTACATACCTTATTAAGAATTGGGGAACCAGCTAGGATAAGGGCGTCATTCTCCTAGCCCCACGAGAACTTTACATGGCTGTTTACTTTTTGTTTTTGTTGAGTTACGCAAAACCCAGAACGTTTGTGGAACCTTTGCTTTGAGCAATCTGAGAGGTGCTTTGGACCAATAAGGAAATATCTACTTCTGCTGAGACACATTAAAGAGCTTTCTACAGAAGCAGTTCATTTCTCTATGGTTGAGTACATTAGTAAATTACCATCCTTTAGTGTGCAGAAGTCTTCAGTTGCCAAAACATTCCTGGATCCCAACATGAGAAAAAAATATTAATCATACTATTTTTCCAACACGAAAAGTATTGTTACACAGTATTTTCATATACAGTCATTATGGATCTCCTAAACACCCGACAGCATTTTACCGTTGCTGAGGTAATGAATGCAGCACTATTGGGCTCCTCTTGTTTTCATTGCAATGCCTGATGCATACAAGCAGGTATTCCTGAATGCAATCACAGGATATCAGAATTGAGCCTGTGGTCTCGAGATGACTACCAACATGATTCATGTTTTTAAAAAGTCTAAAGGTAATGGAGCAATAGTCCATAATTGGCGTTCTGTGTATTAGGATAGTTTACAACTTATTGGGCAGCAACCATAGATAGGTTTGTGAAGACACATCACATTTCCAAACTTTTGTTTATGATAGTGCAACATTTTGCCTTGTGGAAAAAGTAGCCACTTTACTCATTACTGCATTTACCTGAGCATGAAGGCATCATATGGTCCCGCCGTTGTGGCCTGGAATCAAAGTTAACTACTGTCCGTGAAAAGTGCGTCAAAGTTGTGTGCACCATATTGCCTATTTAAATTTTTTAAAGCGTATTCAGTTAAAGTTGATATAATTACAAATATTAAATACAACTCTTTGAGGTAAGTGCAATATTTTCTGGCACATCATTTATATATTTTACTGACATGGCTGACCAATAGAATGTATGAAAGGTATGTATCTATGTATGCATGCATGTATGTATGTAAGTATGTAAACATTTATACAGCATACTAAATGGGTACCTATCTGTAAGTGCTAGTCCCAAATATAACATACCAGAGTTAAAATTGGTAATCCTCTGCTTCACATTTTTCAGCCTACAATGCAGAGAGCTGGGGTAGGATCAAAAGAGAGAGAATTAAGATCTGATTCGCTTAGCCTGCATGGTAAGATTCCCCTCTGTATCATTTTACTATATGCACATTCATCGTAGGACATCTAATCCTTGAACCATAGATTTATGTGAAGAATTTGAACATCAGTAATGGTAAGTCTTAGGGAATTTGGTGGTGAAATGGTGTGACTCCTAAAGCACATGAATCTTATATGTTGGACAGTTGCACCTTGCATTTTTAAAGTACTGATGATTTAAGCTAAATGATGCAACCTTTTTAAGTGTTGAATGCCAGTGTGGGCTATGTACCTATGTATATTCATGCATACAAACACCCCAAAAAATCTCGTTATTGTTTCTAAGGCATCCGTATCTGCACCACTTCAGTTGTATATTATGCAGAAGCGTTTGTTGAATACTTTTCAAACCAAGGCAAGTCATTTGGTCTGAATCTATGCAATCAATTTTCCATTGCTTGTTACACTATTGCGAGATGTGAGCTGGAAAAAACATAGGGATGTGCACTGCTATGTAAAACATATGCTAAGTTCAAAGTGTTTCTCCAGGCACAATGGATGATTTAGAAAGTGTAATTTAAATATTATGCTCTTCATAATTTCTAAACACACAGCTCTGTGTTAATAGAAATGTACCTTTCTGATGTTTGTTAATCTGCTTAGAATCACATGCTGTGCATAGGCCCGACATCCAGTGGTCACTGCGGAGTATTGCATTTTGTTTTTCGTAGTCGAAAAGGGGACGTCGACAAGGCGTGTCTGTAACACTATCCCTATAGTGACGTGTGTTGTACCCACAACCCCTCACGCGTCGAGGTCCCTCAGATTGTTTTTTTCCACCCAGATACTGGTCGCCTTTACGCGGAGCTCCTCGAGAGACATTGCAGATTTCATCTCCTCGACCTTTGGTCGTTTTCCTATATTAATATAGAACATATCGATCCTCCCCTCGACGCTGTTGTGAAGCTTCTCCGCCGAGCAAGATCTTCGACGGAGGGGACGAGCGGAGGAGATCCTTCAGCGTTGCCGAACACGTGGCCTGGCCTCGCAGGCCAAATACAGTAGGGAGAGTGGGGGTCGTGGGACATCTCTAGTTCTTTTCTGAGAATGCCTTTCCTTTTCCCCTTCCTTTCCCTTGGGGTGGTTATCACGTTTTATTGCCTCGGCTATGGAGAGGACACCCTTTAGGTTTTGCCCGCTTTGCAAGGGCAAGTTTACTTGGAAGGACAAGCATTCACGGTGTAACCGCTGCTTGCCCCTCGATCACAAGGAGGAAGGTTGCACGGCTTGTCGGCTTCTTAAGCCGAAGACTCTAAAAGACCGTAGGGTCAAAAGGTGGGCGGCCTACGCTATGTTGAAGGCCGACGCTCCACCCACCGTCGCTACCTCCGACAGTGACGAGGAACGTGATACCACGACCTCCGCTACGGAAGTCGTAAACCCCCCTAGAGAGCGCACACGCGCTTCGGCGTCTGTCCCCGGCCCCGACGGGCTCGGCTCACGCCCTGCTTATGGGGATGAACACCCCGGCGACACTGACGCACACAAGACCACACATAAGCACACAACCCATGGCTCTTCTTTGCCGAAGGCAAAGAGAGCATCAGCGCCCAAGGAGACGCAGGTTTCACCGGCGGCCTCCTCGGACCGTTCGGGTTCGAAGCCCCTCTCGCAACCGCAGCCGCGACCAGCGACTGGGCTTTCGGCAAATAAGGGCGCCGCCCCCAAATCATCGGCCGGAGCGCATCAGCAGAAAGCGCATGCCGCCGTACAGCGTTCGACACCCATAACGTCGAAACCACAGCTCTCCGCTGACAAACGAGTCGCTGAGAGCTTGGCGAGGATCGTGGTAGCCGACGCCCACAAGCGTACACCGAAAGACACGTCGAGCGCTACGCAAAGGTCGAAAGACACGCCGAAAACACAGGGACGATCTCCTTCAGTCGAAGGGATTCCCAGCACACCTGAAGGCTTTTCGGAAGGCGACGGGACACTTTCCTCGACGTTATGGGAGAGGTCGAGCCGTTTTCAGCTACAAGACACCAATTTTCCCCCGCTAGACCGCTCAGGGGTACCCCATGAAACCATGGAAAGGCTCCATCTCTGCATGGAAAGAATGGAGAGGTTTATGAATGCCCAAAACCCTCCCACTCCAAAGAGAATAAGAGAAGGGCCTCAGGAGGACCCCAGGGCCAAAATTCCAAGATTAGTCAATCCCCACCAGGACACAGCCTCAGACTTCCACAGTGTGTATGACCTCACTGGGGAAGAACATTATTTTGAGGAAGAGGATGATTTTATGGACGAGGAAGACGGACGGAACCAGGAGGAAGGTCTGGAAGACAGCCCAGACTTGGTAGGAGAAGGCTTCGGAGAAAATCCAGAAGAAGGACCTTCTCACCCCTGGCAATCACCATCAATATATTCCGACACTGATGTCCTGAACCTAAATCCTCCTGACATTTCACCTGTTAGAAACACGTCTCCCATTGACGATCAACCCACATTAAATGCCCTGTTGCGCAGAGCAGCAGCACACTTCGAACTGGACACTGGGGAGCTCTCCCCTGAATTAGACTTTGTAGAAAGGGTAATTAAGGAGAAACCCCCGGTCAGTCAGACAATTCCCCTCCTCGCTTCGGTGAAGAGAAGAATCATCCCTTCGCTGTCCACACCCGCACTAATCAGAGGGGTCAATCCTAGAATTGAAAAACTTTTCACTCCTTCACCCTCAGACCCGCTGTACATCAGGGGACATTCCATTCCGGATTCCCTGGTAGTAACCAACACAAGAAAGAGGGCAGGGGTACCACTTTCCACCAGTGAGGCACCACCTGACAAGGAGGGCAAGCGGTTATATGCCCTTGCAAAAAGAATTACATCCTCGGCCGCCTTTTCGGCAAGAATTGCCAACAACAATTCTTTGCTCGCTAGCTATGCGGACGCGCAGTGGGCCAAACTGCGCAAAGACGCAGAAGAAGCGCCGGAACCATTACGTACACGCCTGCTTTCAACTATTGGCGAAGGAACCCAGGTCAACCAGAGTATTGTGAAGAGCTCTCTGGATGCGGCAGAAACTGCGGGACGTTCCCTAGTTCAGGGAATAATCCTAAAACGACACGTATGGCTGCGCAACTCAGGGTTCAAACCGGAGACAGAGGCGTCTTTAATAAATAAACCTGTTGAAGACTCAAACCTCTTCGGGAAAGCGGTGGATGAGGCTCTGGAGATGGCTAAAAAAGAGTTCGATACGATCAAAACTCTTGACCAAATCTCTAAGCCCGCTACCAGGCGCGGCTACGGCAATAAACGCTTTTTTCGTGGCCAACGCCAACAACAAAACCAGCAGCAACAGTACCCTGCCACCAATTTCCAGACCAATAGTGGCCAGTACAGCCAAAGAGGACAGTGCCGGGGCAAAGGAAGAGGGCGAGGGTCCACCCCCAGAGGTTCCCAAGCCCCTAACAACACCAAGTGACGCGAAGATTCGCGTCCCCTCCCATGCAACACCGGTCGGGGGCCGGATAACATCCTTTCTTCCAGCATGGGAGGGTATAACGTCAGACCGCTGGGTACTTTCCACCGTAGCCCACGGATACTGCATCGAATTCAACAGTTCCCCAACATACAAACCCCCGAGGGGACGACGCATGTCACCGGAACATCTTGCCATCCTTCTACAAGAAGTACAGCAACTGCTGGAAAAAGGAGCCATAGAGGTCGTGCCTCTATCTCAGGTAACGGAAGGTATTTATTCAGTGTACTTCCTTGTACCCAAAAAGGATCTAACCATGTGCCCTGTATTAGATCTGCGCCCAGCGAACAAGTTTATCAAACCCCAAAAGTTTCGTATGGTGACCCTACAGGAAGTGATCCCACTGCTATCACAGGGAGATTACATGACAACATTGGACATGAAAGATGCATACTTTTATATTTTAATGTTGCCAGCGCACAGAAAATACCTCCGGTTCATGATAGAGGGCAAACACTACCAGTTCAGAGTGCTACCCTTCGGCATAGCATCAGCACCGAGAGTATTCACGAAGGTACTGGCAGTGGCAGCGGCCCACCTGCGCAGGTTGTCCATCCCAGTTTACCCTTACCTCGACGACTGGCTCATAACAGGGGATTCTTACGAAACATGCTTCTCCAATACATACCCAAAAGACTGTAGACCTTTTGTTCCAGTTGGGCTTCTCCATCAACGAAAAGAAGTCCAGCCTAGACCCCAGCCAAATCAAACAATTCCTAGGGGCTCTAATTCAAACAAAGGATGGCCTCGTCTTCCCCTTCAAAGAGAGGGTCCAAAACATGTTGTTTCAGATCCCTCAATATGTGTCCGGTCGAGAGGTGACGGTACGCAAAGCAATGCGCTTGCTAGGCATGATGGCGTTGTGTATTTATTTGGTACCTCACGCGCGCCTGCGCATGCGCCCAATGCAAGAGTGGCTCAACAGCCAGTGGTGTCAGGCCAGCGGACTATGGGACGATCTAGTGGTGGTCTCGCAGGCCTTAGTTCTCTCGCTACGGTGGTGGACAAAAGAAAACCTAGAAAAAGGGAAACCCTTTGCCACACCCGCGGCGGAAGCCACTCTAACCACAGACGCATCCCTCACAGGATGGGGGGCTCACCTATCCCATCAAACTGCTCACGGAGAGTGGACTCCGAACGTAGCATCCAAACACATCAATCTTCTGGAGCTGCTAGCGGTGTTCAAGGCGCTAAAAGCCTTCAAGGAACACCTACAAGGCAGGACAGTGATGGTCCTTACAGACAGCACCACAGCCATGTATTACATCAACAAACAGGGGGGAACCCACTCCCCAGGACTGTCCAAACTGGCCCAAAACATATGGAAGTGGGCTCTCAAACAGAATATGTTCCTTCTGTCACAACATGTACCAGGGGAACTCAATCTGCTGGCAGACAAACTCAGCAGAGATTTCCCCCTGCCCGAAGAGTACGAATGGCGACTGCACGAAGACATCGTCTTCGACGTCTTCACGCAATGGGGGTTCCCAGAAATAGACCTGTTCGCAACCCTGGAGAACTCACAATGCCAAAGTTACGCCTCCAGGTACCCCCAGAACCAATCCAAGGGGAACGGTCTGTCGATTCAATGGTCAGGGAAATTTGTTTACGCTTTTCCCCCGACTCCCCTTCTCAACAAGGTAGTGCACAAGATGCACCAGGAACAAGTAACCATGATACTGGTGGCTCCAATGTGGGCCCGACAGCCATGGTTCGCTCACTTGATGGAGATGTCTCTATCTCCCCCAGTGAAACTCCCCTGCCCGTACAACATGCTGTCACAAGACAAGGACAGGACTCTGCATCCATGCCCCCAGAACATGAACTTAGCAGCCTGGCTCCTGAGATCATAGAATTTGGACATCTACAGCTCCCACAGAGATGCATGGACATCCTCAGGGAAGCCAGAAAACCTAACACTCGCCACTGCTATTCTAGCAAATGGAAGAGATTTGTCATTTGGTGCAGAGGAAAGAGCATCAACCCAATTGACTGCTCTCCCACACATATTATTCTATACCTAACCCATTTATTGGATTCAGGTCTAGTGTTCCATTCCATTAAAGTCCACCTAGCGGCACTTTCTGCATACACCACTTCCCAACTCAAAGTGTCGTGGTGGAAGATCCCTGTTATAAAGGCCTTCATGGAGGGAGTAAAGAGAATACACCCCCCGATAGCTGACCCAGCTCCCGGATGGGACCTTAACGTGGTACTTACCAAACTCATGGGCTCACCATTTGAACCCATGCACAAAGCAACTCTTAAAGACCTCACTCTTAAGACTGCTTTTCTAATAGCTATCACCTCCATCAGGAGAGTAAGTGAACTACAGGCTCTTTCTGTTCTAGACCCCTTTGTTACAGTTCACAAAGATAAAGTGGTTCTACGCACTCACCCACGGTTTGCTCCAAAATTCATCTCAAAATTCCATGTAAACCAGTCTATAGAACTACCAGCGTTCTTTCAAAATCCTTCCAACTTGGGAGAAAGGACTCTGCACACACTAGATGTGCGCAGAGCGGTCATGTTCTACATGGAAAGAACCAGACCACTGAGGAAGACTAATCAGTTCTTCGTCTCGGTGGCAGCAGGAAGAGAAGGGGATGCAGTTTCAAAGTCCACTATTTCTAGATGGATTGTCCAATGCATCACTCTCTGCTATACTCTTGCTAAGAGAGAACTGCCCTTTAGGCCAAGAGCACATTCTACTCGAGGCATGGGGGCGTCCATAGCATTCATTGCAAATGTTCCCCTTGAGTCCATCTGCAAAGCGGCTACCTGGAGTTCTGTGCACACCTTTACAAAACACTACTGTCTAGATGCACACTCTAGATCTGACTCCCAGGTGGGACAGGCAGTATTAAGACATCTTTTCTCTACTGTTCCTTCTCATAACCCACCGCCAACTCCGGGTACTGCTCGCTAGTCTATGCACAGCATGTGATTCTAAGCAGATTATCAAACATCAGAAGACAATGCATTGCTTACCGTAAAAGCATTTCTGATGGTTGTATCTGCTTAGATTCACATGCGCCCACCCTTCCTCCCCGCTTGGATGGAAGGAACATAGACATCTTTCTATATTTCTCTCTTTTCTGTACTCACTCACGTCTAGAAGGCTCCCTCAGGGCAGAAAAATACAAACAGAGGGACCTCGACGCGTGAGGGTTTGTGGGTACAACACACGTCACTATAGGGATAGTGTTACAGACACGCCTTGTCGACGTCCCCTTTTCGACTACGAAAAACAAAATGCAATACTCCGCAGTGACCACTGGATGTCGGACCTATGCACAGCATGTGAATCTAAGCAGATACAACCATCAGAAATGCCTTTACGGTAAGTAATGCATTGTCTTCTTCCTCATATTCATGTGTTAATCACAGAATCGAAAACAAAACTGGGTCCTGGTTATCACATACCAGATGCAAGGTATTTTTGCAAAGTTTATGATTGTTTTATTTTATTTTTTCAAATAGTATTTTTTTCAATGGAATGCCTTTCTTCCACTGATTACTCATCTGATATTTGCTCCAGCGTCGCTGCTTGTGAACACTTTTGACAGGGGGTGCAGTAGACCTCGACCCGGCCGTCGACCATCGATCCGTCTTTCTCGCTGTCTGGTCGTCGGCTCCAGACGTGACGTCAGGCATCGTATAGATACCAAGGCACTACGTACCAACCTAGGTTCCTTTTTCCACGCGCTAATATGCTGCTTGGGAACACAGAACTTCGACTCTTACAAAAACGTCAAGTTTTTCCACATAATCCTCGACACGAGATGCCGGTCGCTCGGGTATCAGGTTTCAAAGGGTGTTCCGATTGTTGTATTAAGATGTCTCTCACTAACCCACATGAGTTGTGTCTGGTGCCTTGGCAAGTGTCACATCACTGATGGGTGTCCGTCGTGCACCAAAATGCAACGTGAATCCCTTTGCGATCGAACTGCAAATCTCGCTCTGGGTCGACCGCCCAGCGCGGTCGACGGTTTGGTCTTCGGAGGATGAAACTGAGGGGTACACCCCTGAGAAAGAACACCGGAGGAAGAAGCAGTCCCACCCGAGCAGCCACTCTTCCTCGTCCTCATCCCAAAAGAAGAAAAGGAGTCACCGCCATTGTCGGGATTCCGAATCGTCAACAGAAAAAGGTAAGCCGTCAACTGGGCCTACCACCTGCCAAGAGTGGGAGAATTTCAAATCCTCGATGCTTGCAATGTTTAAGCAGCATGCTGCAGTCAGCGTGGCTAAGCCCCCCAAGCAGCATGTTTCAGAGCCAAGAGCGGCGCGCGGTGTACCCAACTCCTCTAGTGCCCCAGTACCGACAACGTTGGCGGTGATAAGTCTTTCAAAGTTGTAAGAAATCCAGTGGAAGCCGGATTATCCCTGTGCATCCAAGGATGTCGAGGCTATGGCGCCTTGATTCCGATCGACACCGACATCCACCATTCTGGACTTCAGGGCCTTGAACAAGTTCTTGAGGAAAGACAAATTCTGGATGGTGACATTGAGAGAAATTCTCTACGCTCTCGAACTATAGGACTGGCTGCCGATCCATCGAAAGCACACGAAGTTCCTAAGGTTCACCAAAGGAGATATGCACTATCAGTTCAAGGTGCTTCCCTTTGGTCTGACCTCCGCCCCAATGGTCTTCACCAAGCTCATGGTGGTAGTTGCAGCTCACGTCAGGAGACCCGGGGTCCACATATTTCCGTATCTGGACGACTGGCTGATCTGAGGGAGGTCTGTAGTGCAGGTTTTGTCCCATTTACAGGACACCTGCTTGCTGCTGCACAAGTTGGGCTGCTCCATAAACTTAAAGAAGTCCCACATGACACCAGTCCAACGGCTTCAGTTTATCGGAGTAGTCCTAGACACCTGGGTGGGGAAGGCCTTCCCTCCCGAGGCAAGAGTAGTCAGCTTGATACAGAGGGTCGACTTGTTCCAGAACCATGCCACTCTACCAACGGCTTCCTTCATCTGCCTTCTAGGTATTTTTCTAGTGCCAGAGGCCAGGTTGCGCATGAGATCCCTGCAATGGCTACTAAGGGATCAATGGTCTCAGTACCTCAGCTCTCTTGGATCTCCTCAGGGTGTATGCATCAGTGGTCAACGACCTGTCCTGGTGGGCGGACTGCAACCGTTTTTTAGCGGGGATACCCTTCTGGCCTCTTTGGTTTAGACCCGAGTGGTCACAGATGTGTCTTTGAAGGGTTGGGCCACTCACTGCGAGGATTTACAGGTGAGCAGCCTCTGGTCAACGACAGAAGGTGGCACATCAACTAGCTGGAGTTGTGAGCTATCAGGCTAGCCCTGAAAGCGTTCACCCCGTCTGTGCAGGGGAACATGTCCTTGTTCTGACGGACAACACAGTAGCAATGCACTACCTCAACAAGCAAGGTGGTGTGCACTCCCGCCCCCTCGGCACGGAGGCGTTGATGCTTTGGTTGCTGGAGAACAGGATCTAGGTCTCAGCATTTCATCCGGCGGACACAGAGAACAACTTGGCGGAAGCTCTGAGCAGGCAGAGCACGGTCTTGCACGAGTGGAAAGTGTGCCAGGAAGTCCTGGAGGAGGTCTTCGCTCTCTGGGGTACCCCAGCAGTGGATCTGTTCGCAACAGAGTCCAACAGGAAATGCAAACAGTTCTGCTCGAGGGAATTCCCAGTGAGCGGAGCACTGGGGAACGTGCTCTGGTGGATTGGACCTTCCCTCTCCTTTACGCGTTCCCTCTAATCCCCGTCATTCCATGGGTTCTCCGAAGGTTGAAGAGGTTTCGAGCGACTATGATCTTGATCACCCCGGACTGGGCATGGAGGATGTGGTACTCCGACCTCTTGGATCTGACCATCTGTCCACCTCACCGGTTGCCTTGACAACCGGATCTTCTAACCCAGTCGGAAGGTTGCAATCCCTGAATCTACATGCGTAGCTCTTGAGAGGATGCGATATGATGACTGGGACCTCTCTGAGGAAGTACTGGAGGTGTTGCTGGCTGCACGCAGACCATCTACAAGATCTTTGTGTGCGTGCATATGGAGAAGATTTGAGACATGGTGCAGGAAACGCGAGATTTTCTCCATCTCTTGCCCCACCAGTACAGTGATGGAATTTCTTCTGTCACTGGCCTCTGCAGCAGTGGCGTCGCCAGGAATCAAATTTAGGAAGGGCACAGAGGGGGCGAAAGACAAAAGTAGGGGGGCACAGAGAAAAGTAGTGGGAGAACATGGTCACTGCTTGTTTTAGGTGGGGGACACAAAGGGAGGCACAGGATTTCACAGGGGGGGCCCCGGCTCCCTCAGGCCTGCCCCTAGCGACGCCACTGCTCTGCAGGCCTTCAGGTCACCACAGTCAAAGGATATTTGGTGGCCTTGTCTGTGTTTAAGAGATCCCCAGATCAAGGTTTGTTTTTTACGATCCCGGTAATGGCACAATTCCTGAAAGACCTTGTGAATAAGTTTCCCTTTGTATTCCCAGATTGGGGCCTTAATCAGATTCTTACATTTCTGATGGCGGCTCCCTTTGAACCTATGCACTCTTGTCCTTTACTGTTTCTCTCTTTGAAAACAGCCTTCTTGGTGGCTATTACATCTGCTAGGTGGGTGAGTGAACTTGAGGCATTATGCTGTAAACCACCCTTCCTGTGTTTTTTCTGCGAGAAAGTTTCACTCAGGGTAAGGCCTGGCTTCCTCCCCAAAGTTGTCTCAGAATTTCATCTGTCGCAGGCCATCGACCTTCTGGTCTTCTATCCTCCTCCACACCCTTCTAAGCAGGAGGAACGGTTACACTGCCTAGACCCGAAGAGGGCATTGAGTTATTATATCGCCAGGACAGCTGATTTCAGGAGAGTTGACCAGCTCTTCGTGGCCTTTTCCTTAGCCCGTAAGGGCCTGCCCATAACCAAGCAAACTTTATCCTATTGGATCATTTCTGCATAGATGAATTCTACCAGGCCACTGGGAAGGAATTGCCAGCAGGCCTCAGGGCCCATTCCACAAAGGGAGTCTCAGCATCCACAGCATTGCAGAGGGGAGTCCCTGTCCATGAGATGTGTCACACTGTGACATGGTCATCGCTGCATACCTTTGCAAAGCACTATAGCCTGGAGGTGGCTTGTACTTCTGATGCACGTTTTGACAGTGCTGCAAAACGTTTTGGTATAACCTTCTGCTTGCCTCCTTCATTAACTGCTTTGGGAGTCTATCAGATGAGGAATCTGAAAGATAAATTACTTACCGTAATGTTCTTTCTATGGATTCTTCTCCCGCAGATTCCTCATCCCCGTCCCATCCATTCCCGCTCAGAAAGTCGGTGGTTGGTGTGCATTTTACTATTTCACTTTGACCTGGTGATGGTCCTCTCTGTCTGTTTTCTATCTTCCTGCCACAGTTTCTTAAAACACAGATTTTTCTAACAGTACTTGTAGTGTTTTTTCAGTTGTTCCCCCTTCAGAGGTTTATGATTACTTTCTTTTTAAGGGCTCATTAGTCAATGTATTCTCTCTGTTTCCTATGCAGTATGTGGTGCTCGGGGAAAAAAGGGGGAACTGAGGTTGGGGTGCCGGAGCCGACAACCAGACACAGAGCAGGACGGATCGATGGCCGGGACGAGGTCCACTACGCACCCTGGCAAAAATGTTCTGAAGTAGCGAAGCTGGAGGGAATATCTGATGAGGAATCTGCGGGAGAAGAATCCATAGAAAAGCATTACGGTAAGTAATTTCTCCATCGCATTTTTCAAGGAATAACAAGGAAAACTATTGCACTGTAAAACAGTGTCAAAATTTGTTTTTTTTCTTAATTAAACTGTTACATTAAAACATCAATTTGATGTACACAGACTGTAGCATGTAAGAATCGGAAATCTTTATACTAAGTAATTATGATTAGAAAATAATTAATTGTTTACATTTCTTAAGAGTCTGCTCTTGAACAAAGAACAAGGCACTTTTAAAGTTAGCTGGAATTTCCCACAATACAGATTCATGTTATCTCCTTTTTGAATTTCTGCTATATTGTAAATTCAACTGCATGAAGAATTTATAGGGTGATTTACATATGTTAGTCCAATGAAGCAGGCAGCTGCTTGGCTATGATTATTGTTGCCATACACCTTCTATTAGCCCCTGACATCGTCATGCCTGACAAATGAATAGTCATTTTTGGAACATCAATGGAAAGTCTACATGAAACAAAGCTCCATGGAGCTGTCAGTAGTTTTTGATGGGCCGTTTAAGATTTACTGTAAAATTACACCATTTGTGGAAGAGTTTACAGATTATGATTTTTTATTTGTATATAGAATGGTTTTATACAGCTGTAAATTTGTTCTGCATATTTGTATATATTTTTATTTTTTATGATGGTTTTCTTTTATGATGGTTATTTTTCTTCTACCTTTTTCATTTTCTTTTATGGTGTAATATGTGTAAAGTTTGTACGTTTGTACTAAACTATATCACATTAATAAATATATTTATGTCTATGCAAAGTCTATGGCAGACAAAGTTCTTAGCAGGATAAAAGATTAAAAGTAGAGATTAAGACAATGATGCTCACAAGTCACGTATGGCTGGGAAGGAAATAAGTGGTATTTATATGAATTTGCTTCAAACAATAAAGAAAGCTACACCACAAAGCTAATACAGAGTTCCAGGGTTTCTTTTGAGCAGATGGCAAACAGGTGCAGAGCAGGGAAGCAGAGCTGAACCACCGAGCTGAGCTGCTTTAGTAAGATGAAGCAATCATCTATTCAAATACATTCACCATTGCAGAGTAAATCTGATTATTGGCCTGCTTTGTATTTAGGGGACTGAAATATGCATTTTCACCTGTTTTATCAAATATTTTTCTATCAATGATCCTGCAACCACACTTGAGATCATGATGTATTTTTGTCAGGTAGTCTTTCAGCTATCATTTATTCTAGTGAGACATTGAGGGGTCGATTAATGAAATTAATGTGCGGCGAAAATTCCAGCGCAGAGGTGCCAAAACGTGCGATTCGCAGTAAAAGTGCGAAAATCGCAGTGCAAGTGCGAAAATCGCAGGGAAACAAGCGCACATCGATTCATGGAAGTCCGTGCGCGAGAAAAACATTGGATGTGCGCTGAAAATGTGCGCCGCGCACGCCGGCGCACAGGTCATCCAACAGCGTGCGCCACGGCCACTGCGAAATCGCACGTAGCGCGGCGCACATCACAAAAGTAGGCAGAACACGGGGCGTAACACTCGGAATGGGGAACAACGCGTGAAAATATGGGCGTCACGGGGGAAGTACAGGAGGCAAGTGCGCGGAACGCCCACATGCTCGCCTACAACCCGTATTCATGGAATCGAATAGGGCAAACCAGCGCACAGTCAAAGACGCGCACAGGGCCAAACAAGTATGCCACAAGAAAGCAGGCGGTAGTGTCCCTGCGCCTGAAAAAAATGTGCGCCAAAATGTGCGATAACAAAAAGCACCCATATACAGCCATGATGAATGGTCCATACAGTGGCCCTCTAGGACAAATGAGGTGCAAAGGGGTACCGACAAACACGGACACCCGCTGTGTGAAAAATAGCATGTGCGTGTGTACCTGGTTGCGCGGGAAGTCCCACACGCGATTGGCCTGGGTACGTGTACTTCGGGGTGCGCGGGAAGTCCCACACGCGATTGGCTTGGGTACGTGTACTTCGGGGTGCGCGGGAAGTCCCACACGCGATCAGCCTGGGTACGTGTACTACGGGGTGCGCGGGAAGTTCCACATGCGATTGGCCTGGGTACGTGTGTTTCGGGGTGCGCGGGAAGTCCCACACGCGATTGGCCTGGGTACGTGTACTTCGGGTTGCGCGGGAAGTCCCACACGCGATTGGCCTGGGTACGTGTACTTCGGGGTGCGCGGGAAGTCCCACACGCGATTAGCCTGGGTACGTGTGTTTCGGGGTGCGCGGGAAGTTCCACACGCGATTGGCCTGGGTACGTGTGTTTCGGGGTGCGCGGGAAGTTCCACACGCGATTGGCCTGGGTACGTGTACTTCGGGTGCGCGGGAAGTCCCACACGCAATTAGCCTGGGTACATGTACTACGGGGAGCGCGGGATGTTCCACATGCGATTAGCCTGGGTACGTGTGTTTTGGGGTGCGCGGGAAGTCCCACACGCGATTGGCCTGGGTACGTGTACTTCGGGGTGCGCGGGAAGTCCCACATGCGATTGGCCTGGGTATGTGTACTTCGGGGTGCGCGGGAAGTCCCACACGCGATTAGCCTGGGTACGTGTGTTTCGGGGTGCGCGGGAAGTTCCACATGCGATTGGCCTGGGTACGTGTGTTTCGGGGTGCGCGGGAAGTTCCACACGCGATTGGCCTGGGTACGTGTACTTCGGGTGCGCGGGAAGTCCCACACGCGATTAGCCTGGGTACGTGTACTTCGGGATACGCGGGAAGTCCCACACGTGATTGGCTTGGGTACGTGTATTCCGAGGTGCGCGGGAAGATTCACACGCGATTTCAGCAGGGTACGTGTATTTAGGTGGTGCCGGGGAATGCTACATGTGATTTGGCCGTGTGGGTCCTCCCAGGTGTGCCCTCTACACCCTCCACGGCCCCTGCAGGCAGCCCACACCACAGGGAACTACCCTGCACTCCTGCTCATGTCCCACAGGCAACCCATCCACCATGGCCATGCCCCCCAGCCAACCCACATGTCACCTTGCACTACTGATCATCAACACATGTCTCCCAGCACCCCCACCCCCCAGCATCCAGGGGCACCCTCCACCAGGCCCCCACACATGTCCCCCTGCACCCCCACCCCCAGCATCCAGGGGCACCCTCCAACAGGCCCCCACACATGTCCCCCTGCGCCCCCACCCCCAGCAGTGCAGGGGCAGCCTCCACCAGGCCCCCACATATGTCCCCCTGCACCCCCACCCCCCAGCAGTGCAGGGGCAGCCTCCATCAGGCCCCCACTCATGTCTACCACCACCCCCACCCCCAGCAGTGCAGGGGCAGCCTCCACCAGGCCCCCACTCATGTCTCCCACCACCCCCACCCCCAAGCCACCAGGGGAAGCCTCCACCAGGCCCCCACTCATGTCCCCCTGCACCCCCACCCCCCAGCAGTGCAGGGGCAGCCTCCACCAGGGCTCCACTCATATCTTCTATCACCCCCACCCCCCAGCCACCAGGGGCAGCCTCCACCAGGCCCCCACTCATGTCCCCCTGCACCCCCACCCCCCAGCAGTGCAGGGGCAGCCTTCACCAGGCCCCCACTCATGTCTACCACCACCCCCACCCCCCAGCAGTGCAGGGGCAGCCTCCATCAGGCCCCCACTCATGTCTCCCACCACCCCCCAGCCACCAGGGGCAGCCTCCACCAGGCCCCCACTCATGTCTCCCATCACCCCCACCCCCCAGCAGTGCAGGGGCAGCCTCCACCAGGCCCCCACTCATGTCTACCACCACCCCCACCCCCCAGCCACCAGGGGCAGCCTCCACCAGACCCCCACTCTTGTCTCCCATCACCCCCACCCCCCAGCAGTGCAGGGGCAGCCTCCACCAGGCCCCCACTCATGTCTCCCATCACCCCCACCCCCCAGCAGTGCTGGGGCAGCCTCCACCAGGCCCCCACTCATGTCCCCCAGTCAACATGTCACCACAATCTAGATCCCTGGCCCTTATGGCCAGCCTCCAAATGCCAAACACCCACCCGAGTATTACATCCACCCACTTAGAAATGGCAAAAACATGATAGAACCCCAATTGCAAGTTTGGAAATGAACACATGTCCCTCACATACACCCAATGGGTGTCAGTGAATGTCAAAACCCATATCATGATATGCATGAAACCAATGAGATGATACTACACATTGAACTTTGTAGAAAAAATATGTATTAAAAGCAACATAAATTGAATCAATAATAAACAAACAATAATGGAAATTAAAAAAACAAAAAACAGCAGGTACGTGAAATAATGCAAAACCACAAATCATAATGCAAAGGAAAGGTGTCCAAAGTCACAGTCCACAAAAGTAAATCCAATGGAAAATTAAAATCGAAAAACCATTGCTCCATGGGGAAATCATAAAAAAAAAATGAAAATCCAAAAGTCAACTATATACAGATAAACAATCCAGGGTCCATGGTCCCAACCAAAGAAATGAAACCTATCTAATAACACTACCTAAAAAAATAAACTATATACAAAAATGGGGCCCATTGTCCAAAAGGTCCAAAAAAAATGCTAAACCAAAGGAAACCTAACACCAACTACAGAACTATTTACAAGGGCAGCGGGCTAGTCCAACGGCTCACTTCGGGATGTTCCGGGCCAGGGCATCATCGAACTCCTGCTCAATGTCCCGGAGGCGGTCCTCCTCTATGGCCCCGAGGGTCCGCAGGGCCGTCCACATGTTCACCCCAAACTCCCTGCGGATTGCCTCGAGGCACTCGGCCCGCCTCAGGGCCCTCCGCATGGAGTTCTCTGCCCTGACCATCGTGAGCTGTGCCTCTTCCGCCCGCTGCCGCTCCGCATCTATGGCGTGGCCCAACCGCTGCCACACGGAAGACACTTCCCGTCCTGGGTCCTCCTGCCCTCCGGCCGATGCCTGCCCCTCCGATGTGGAAGGCCCCGAGCCATCATGGCTCCCACCACGTTGCTGCTGTTGCTGCTGCGCCTCTGCTCGTGCACTGCCTCCTGCTGCCTGCACATCCTCCGCTGGCTGGGGTGCAGTCGTTGATGTGGCCACCCCTGCTGGACGTCCGACTCCCGACAGTGGCAGGGATGCCTCCTCCACCAACCTGGCCGCACCGTCAGAGGCAGCTCCACAGGGCACCCAGGTGACTGATGGGTGGGAAGATGGCACGGAGGACGACTGGCGCATAGGGGGTTCAGTTGAGGAGGGGGTTGTAGCAAGCCCCATCAAACGGAGGAATCCGGCCTGGGTGACCTGTCCCAGTAGGCCGACGCGGTCAACAAGCCATTCGAGATGACGTGCAGTCTCCTCATGAAAAGACTGCAGGTCACCTCGCATGGCCCGTTGACGCAACGCCACACCAGTCAGGACAGGCTCAACCCGGACCCGGATAGCCACGTCCGCAGGCAGAGGAAGGCCTGTTGTCGTGAGCTCATCCCCTGCCTGAAAACGGGTCTGGACGTAGGCATCCCTGCTGGTGCAAGATGATGCAGTGACAGGATCAGGGACAGGATTGCACACAGGCACCTCCGCGGAGACCTGTGCTGCCTCCTGTCCCTGGTCCTGCACTGCACCACTAGCACCAGTGGAATCCCCACCTCCAGACCCCGTCTCTGTTGCTTGCACGGCCTCCTCCTCCACCAAACCCCCCACCAATGACTCCGTGCCATCTTCCCCCGTTGGGCACTGTGGGGTCCCAGCTGCCCCTTCTGCTGCCGAGGAGTCCAACTCCGACCTCCGCCTCTTGGACCTCCCCCCGGCAGCTGCGGCCTGGGATGCGGCACCGGACTCCTCACTCCCTGACGAGATCACAACCTGGGAGGGGAGCCGGGCCTTGAGTCTCCGGCTGGTGGTTCCATCCTCGCCGCTGTGCTCCACAGAACCTTCTCCGCCCTCTTCATCAGTTGACGCTGCAGACAGGGAAGAATAAAACACAGGCATCAGGGCACTGTACAATGGACACATACACACATGACAGTTGCACATGAGTGGCATTGGCAAACCTCAGACATGGCATCACAATCGGCAACACACATGTCATTTCAACTTGCACACATGAGCCATACCACAGCCACATCGCAACTGCCAGCACCATCCATACACATACAACAGCATGAGCAGGCAAAGGTGAGCCAGACATCACATGCAACACAGGGAGTGCCCTGCCATTTGCTGCCTGCACATCAGCCAGGGGTGCTGTTGCTGTGACCACCCCTGCTGGAACCGAAGACTCCCGAATGGGATTCCATCGCTCCACAGCCCAGCCCCAGGACCCAGTTGCCCACCACTCCTGCCTCTGGGGTTGTCATGTCGGGCACTGCAACATCTGGCACCACTGACAACCCCCGGCCAGAGAGGCAGAGGGGCACCAGCTTCAGTGCCAGAGAAGTTGGTGTCCTGGTGGAGCAAGTCCTGGGGCAGTATGATGCCCTATACGGAAGTGTGCGTGCCGACAAGGAAGGACGGACTCGGATCTGGACGGACATCGTGACTGCCATCAACGCGGAGGGGGTGGCAGTCCGCGACTTCCAACATGTCAAGAAGCGCTAGGAGGACTTCAGGTCCAGGACCCTGAGCAAGGCCCGGCACCTCTTGAAGGCAGCAGATGCTAAGGGGCGCCGGGGCCACTTGTCGGAAGATTAGATGAGGGTCCTGGAACGCATATACCCAGCGCTCCACGTCCAGGTCCTTGAGAGGCAGACCCGTCTGGAGTTGAGCGATAAGTGTACATGCATCATGATTGTAAGCTGTGCGTGTGGTGATGTGCCAGTAGTGTGCCGGTTGCACATCTGTTTGTATGGTTCTGAGTATGGGTTGGGGTGTACAGGACCGTGAGGCTAACACATGCGAGGGCTGTCATGTGTGAGACATGGATGGTGCTTGTGTGTGTAGGCTTGCATGCCAAATGCAGTTGTGTGGGCACACATGTTTGGATGAATGTGTATGTAAGTGGGCATGTTTGTGATGTCACGCATGTATGTTGTTTTCAGCTGCATGTATCAGCACTGTGTACATGTGCATGTGTGTGTATTTGACAAGGGTGCAACAGTGATGCAACATGGATGCATGTGACAGGGGGATGTGGAAGCCTGATTGGCAGATGTGACATAGATGCCCATCGGAACACTGCGACAGTTGGTTGAGGTGTACACATGCATGCAAGTGTGGTGGTGTGCGTGCATGTGTAGTGCACTCCGTGTGTTGCATGTGATGTCTTGCTCACCTTTGCCTGCTCATGCTGTTGTATGTGTATGGATGGTGCTGGCAGTTGCGATGTGGCTGTGGTATGGCTCATGTGTGCAAGTTGAAATGACATGTGTGTTGCCGATTGTGATGCCATGTCTGAGGTTTGCCAATGCCACTCATGTGCAACTGTCATGTGTGTATGTGTCCATTGTACAGTGCCCTGATGCCTGTGTTTTATTCTTCCGTGTCTGCAGCGTCAACTGATGAAGAGGGCCGAGAAGGTGCTGTGGAGCACAGCGGCGGGGATCGCACCGCCAGCCGGAGACTCAAGGCCCGGCTCCCCTCCCAGGTTGTGATCTCGTCGGGGAGTGAGGAGTCCGGTGCCACGTCCCAGACCGCAGCTGCCGGGGGGAGGTACAAGAGGCAGAGGTCGGAGTTGGACTCCTCGGCAGCAGAAGGGGCAGCTGGGACCCCACAGGGCCCAACAGGGGAAGATGGCACGGAGTCATCCAGGTTGGTGGGGGGTTTGGTGGAAGAGGAGGCCCTGCAAGCAACAGAGACGGGGTCTGGAGGTGGGGATTCCACTGGTGCTAGTGGTGCAGTGCAGGACCAGCGACAGGAGGGAGCACAGGTCGCCGCGGAGGTGCCTGTGTGCAATCCTGTCCCTGATCCTGTCACTGCACCATCTTGCACCAGCAGGGATGCCTACGTCCAGACCCGTTTCCAGGCAGGGGATGAGCTCACGACAACTGGCCCTCCTCTGCCTGCGGACGTGGCTATCCAGGTCCGGGTTGAGCCTGTCCTGACTGGTGTGGCGTTGCGTCAACGGGCCATGCGAGGTGACCTGCAGTCTTTTCATGAGGAGACTGCACGTCATCTCGAATGGCTCGTTGACCGCGTCGGCCTACTGGGACAGGTCACCCAGGCCGGATTCCTCCGTTTGATGGGGCTTGCTACGACCCCCTCCTCAACTGAACCCCCTATGTGCCAGTCGTCCTCCGTGCCATCTTCACACCCATCAGTCACCTGGGTGCCCTCTGGAGCTGCCTCTGACGGTGCAGCCAGGCTGGTGGAGGAGGCATCCCTGCCACAGTCGGGAGTCGGACGTCAAGCATGGGTGGCCACATCAACGACTGCACCCCAGCCAGCGGAGGATGTGCAGACAGCAGAGGCAGTGCACAGGCAAAGGCGCAGCAGCAGCAACGTGGTGGGAGCCATGATGGCTCGGGGCCTTCGACATCGGAGGGGCAGGCAGCGGCCAGAGGGCAGGAGGACCCAGGACGGGAAGTGTCTTCCGTGTGGCAGTGGTTGGGCCACGCCATAGATGCGGAGCGGCAGCGGGCGGAAGAGGCACGGCTCACGATGGTCAGGGCAGAGAACTCCATGCGGAGGGCCCTGAGGCGGGCCGAGTGCCTCGAGGCAATCCGCAGGGAGTTTGGGGTGAACATGTGGACGGCCCTGCGGACCCTCGGGGCCATGGAGGAGGACCGCCTCCGGGACATTGAGCAGGAGTTCGATGATGCCCTGGCCCGGAACATCCCGAAGTGAGCCGTCGGACTAGCACGCTGCCCTTGTAAATAGTTCTGTAGTAGTGTTAGGTTTCCTTTGGTTTAGCATTTTTTTGGACCTTTTGGACAATGGGCCAGATTTTTGTATATAGTTTATTTTTTTAGGTAGTGTTATTAGATAGGTTTCATTTCTTCGGTTGGGATCATGGACCCTGGATTGTTTATCTGTATATAGTTGACTTTTGGATTTTCATTTTTTTTATGATTTCCCCATGGAGCAATGGTTTTCGATTTTAATTTTCCATTGGATTTACTTTTGTGGACTGTGACTTTGGACACCTTTCCTTTGCATTATGATTTGTGGTTTTGCATTATTTCACGTACCTGCTGGTTTTTTGTTTTTTTAATTTCCATTATTGTTTGTTTATTATTGATTCAATTTATGTTGCTTTTAATACATATTTTTCTACAAAGTTCAATGTGTAGTATCACCTCATTGGTTTCATGCATATCATGATATGGGTTTTGACATTCACTGACACCCATTGGGTGTATGTGAGGGACATGTGTTCATTTCCAAACTTGCAATTGGGGTTCTATCATGTTTTTGCCATTTCTAAGTGGGTGGATGCAATACTCGGGTGGGTGTTTGGCATTTGGAGGCTGACCATAAGGGCCAGGGATCTAGATTGTGGTGACATGTTGGCTGGGGGACATGAGTGGGGGCCTGGTGGAGGCTGCCCCTGCACTGCTGGGGGGTGGGGGTGATGGTAGACATGAGTGGGGGCCTAGTGGAGGCTGCCCCTGGTGGCTGGGGGTGATAGGGGACATGAGTGGGGGCCTGGTGGAGGCTGTCTCTGCACTGCTGGGGGGTGGGGGTGGTGGTAGACATGAGTGGGGGCCTGGCGGAGGCTGCCCCTGCACTGCTGGGGGGTGGGGGTGGTGGTAGACATGTGTGGGGGCCTGGTGGAGGCTGCCCCTGGTGGCTGGGGGTGATAGGGGACATGAGTGGGGGCCTGGTGGAGGCTGCCCCTGCACTGCTGGGGGGTGGGGGTGCAGGGGGACATGTGTGGGGGCCTGTGGAGGCTGCACCTGCACTGCTGGGGAGTGGGGGTGGTGGTAGACATGAGTGGGGGCCTGGTGGAGACTGCCCCTGCACTGCTGGGGGGTGGGGGTGCAGGGGGACATGAGTGGGGGCCTGGTGGAGGCTGCCCCTGGTGGCTGGGGGGTACGGGTGATTCGAGACATGAGTGGGGGCCTGGTGGAGGGTGCACCTGGTGGCCTGGGGGTGGGCGTGATGGGAGACATGAGTGGGGGCCTGGTGGAGGGTGGCCCTGGTGGCTGGGGGGTGGGGGTGGTGGTAGAAATGCGTGGGGGCCTGGTGGAGGCTGCCCCTGCACTGCTGGGGGCTGGGGGTGATGGGAGACATGAGTGGGGGCCTGGTGGAGGGTGCCCCTGCACTGCTGGGGGATGGGGTGATAGGGGACATGAGTGGGGGCCTGGTGGAGGCTGCCCCTGCACTGCTGGGGGGTGGTGGTGCAGGGGGACATGAGTGGGGGCCTGGTGGAGGGTGCCCCTGCACTGCTGGGGGTTGGGGGTGATGGGAGACATGAATGGGGGCCTGGTGGAGGCTGTCCCTGGTGGCTGAGGGGTGGTGGGAGACATGAGTGGGGGCCTGGTGGAGGCTGCCCCTGCACTGCTGGGGGGGTGGGGGTGGTGGTAGACATGAGTGGGGGCCTGGTGGAGGCTGCCCCTGCACTGCTGGGGGCTGGGGGTGGTGGTAGACATGAGTGGGGGCCTGGTGGAGGCTGCCCCTGCACTGCTGGGGGTTGGGGGTGATGGGAGACATGAGTGGGGGCCTGGTGGAGGCTGCCCCTGGTGGCTGAGGGGTGGTGGGAGACATGCGTGGGGGCCTGGTGGAGGCTGCCTCTGCACTGCTGGGGGGTGGGGGTGGTGGTAGACATGAGTGGGGGCCTGGTGGAGGCTGCCCCTGCACTGCTGGGGGCTGGGGGCTCAGGGGGACATGTGTGGGGGCCTGGTGGAGGCTGCCCCTGCACTGCTTGGTGGTGGGGGTGGTGGTAGACATGAGTGGGGGCCTGGTGGAGGCTGCCCCTGGTGGCTGGGGGTGGGGTGATAGGGGACATGAGTGGGGGCCTGGTGGAGGCTGCCCCTGCACTGCTGGGGGGTGGGGGTTCAGGGGTACATGAGTGGGGGCCTGGTGGAGGCTGCCCCTGCACTGCTGGTGGGTGGGGGTGCAGGGGGACATGAGTGGGGGCCTGGTGGAGGCTGTCCCTGGTGGTTGGGGGGTGGGGGTGGTGGTAGACATGAGTGGGGGCCCGGTGGAGGGTGCCCATGGTTGCTGGGGGGTGGGGGTGGTGGGAGACATGAGTGGGGGCCTGGTGGAGGCTGCCCCTGCACTTCTGGGGGGTGGGGGTGGTGGTAGACATGAGTGGGGGCCTGGTGGAGGATGCCCCTGCACTGCTGGGGGGTGGGGGTGCAGGGGGACATGTGTGGGGTCCTGGTGGAGGCTGGCCCTGCACTGCTGGGGGATGGGGGTGATCGGAGACATGAGTGGGGGCCTGGTGGAGGCTGCCCCTGCACTGCTGGGGGGTGGGGGTGCAGGGGGACATGAGTGGGGGCCTGGTGGAGGCTGCCCCTGATGGCTGGGGGTGGTGGTAGAAATGAGTGGGGGCCTGGTGGAGGCTGCCCCTGTACTGCTGGGGGGTGGGGGTGATGGGAGACATGAGTGGGGGCCTGGTGGAGGGTGCCCCTGCACTGCTGGGGGGTGGGAGTGATAGGGGACATGAGTGGGGGCCTGGTGAAGGCTGCCCCTGCACTGCTGGGGGGTGGGGGTGCAGGGGGACATGAGTGGGGGCCTGGTGGAGGGTGGCCCTGCACTGCTGGGGGTGGGGGTGATAGGGGACATGAGTGGGAGCCTGGTGGAGGCTGCCCCTGCACTGCTGGGGGGTGGGGGTGATGGGAGACATGAGTGGGGGCCTGGTGGAGGGTGCCCCTGGTGGCTGGGGGGTGGGGGTGGTGGTAGACATGAGTGGGGGCCTGGTGGAGGGTGCCCCTGCACTGCTGGGGGGTGGGGTGGTGGTAGACATGAGTGGGGGCCTGGCGGAGGCTGCCCCTGCACTGCTGGGGGGTGGGGGTGCAGGGGGACATGTGTGGGGGCCTGGTGGAGGCTGCCCCTGCACTGCTGGGGGGTGGGGGTGGTGGTAGACATGAGTGGGGGCCTAGTGGAGGCTGCTCCTGCACTGCGGGGGGTGGGGGTGCAGGGGGACATGAGTGGGGGCCTGGTGGAGGCTGCTCCTGGTGGCTGGGGGGTGGGGGTGATTCGAGACATGAGTGGGGGCCTGGTGGAGGGTGCCCCTGGTGGCTGGGGGGTGGGGGTGGTGGTAGAAATGAGTGGGGGCCTGTTGGAGGCTGCCCCTGCACTGCTGGGGGGTGGGGGTGATGGGAGACATGAGTGGGGGCATGGTGGAGGGTGCCCCTGCACTGCTGAGGGGTGGGGGTGATAGGGGAAATGAGTGGGGGCCTGGTGGAGGCTGCCCCTGCACTGCTGGGGGGTGGGGGTGCAGGGGGACATGAGTGGGGGCCTGGTGGAGGGTGCCCCTGCACTGCTGGGGGTTGGGGGTGATGGGAGACATGAGTGGGGGCCTGGCGGAGGCTGCCCCTGCACTGCTGGGGTGTGGGGGTGCAGGGGGACATGAGTGGGGTCCTGGTGGAGGCTGCCCCTGGTGGCTAGGGGGTGGGGGTGGGGGTAGACATGAGTGGGGGCCTGGTGGAGGCTGCCTCTGCACTGTTGGGGGTGGGGGTGGTGGTAGACATGAGTGGGGGCGTGGTGGAGGCTGCCCCTGCACTGCGGGGGGTGGGGGTGCGGGGGGACATGTGTGGGGGCCTGGTGGTGGCAGCCCCTGGTGGCTGGGGGGTGGGGGTGGTGGGCGACATGAGTGGGGGCCTGGTGGAGACTGCCCCTGCACTGCTGGGGGGTGGGGGTGGTGGGAGACATGAGTGGGGGCCTGGTGGAGGCTTCCCCTGCACTGCTGGCGAGTGGGGGGTGGTAGACATGAGTGGGGGCCTGGTGGAGGCTGCCCCTGGTGGCTCGGGGGTGGGGGTGATATGGGACATGAGTGGGGGCCTGGTCGAGGCTGCCCCTGGTGGCTAGGGGGTGGGGGTGGTGGTAGAAATGAGTGGGGGCCTGGTGGAGGCTGCCTCTGCACTGCTGGGGGATGGGGGTGATAGGGGAAATGAGTGGGGGTCTGGTGGAGGCTGCCCCTGCACTGCTGGGGGGTGGGGGTGGTGGTAGACATGAGTGGGGGCCTGGTGGAGGCTGCCCCTGCACTGCTGGGTGGTGGGGGTTCAGGGGGACATGAATGGGGGCCTGGTGGAGGCTGCCCTTGGTGGCTGGGGGGTGGGGGTGGTGGTAGACATGAGTGGGGGCCTGCTGGAGGCTGCCCCTGCACTGCTGGGGGGTGGGGGTGATGGGAGACATGAGTGGGGGCCTGCTGGAGGCTGCCCCTGCACTGCTGGGGGTTGGGGGGTGGTAGACATGAGTGGGGGCCTGGTGGTGGAGGCTGCCCCTGGTGGCTGGGGGGTGGGGGTGGTGGGAGACATGAGTGGGGGCCTGGTGGAGGCTGTCCCTGCACTGCTGGGGGGTGGGGGTGGTGGGAGACATGAGTGGGGGCCTGGTGGAGGCTGCCCCTGCACTGCTGGGGGTGGGGTTGATGGGAGACATGAGTTGGGGCCTGGTGGAGGCTGCCCCTGCACTGCTGGGGGGTGGGGGTGCAGGGGGACATGTGTGGGGGCCTGGTGGAGGCTGCCCCTGCACTGCTGGGGGGTGGGAGTGCAGGGGGACATGAGTGGGGGCCTGGTGGAGGCTGCCCCTGGTGGCTGGGGGGTGGGGGTGGTGGTAGACATGAGTGGGGCCTGGTGGAGGCTGCCCCTGCACTGCTGGGGGGTGGGGGTGATGGGAGACATGAGTGGGGGCCTGGTGGAGGCTGCCCCTGCACTGCTGGGGGGTGGGGGTGGTGGTAGACATGAGTGGGGGCCTGGTGGAGGCTGCCCCTGCACTGCTGGGGGGTGGGGGTGGTGGTAGACATGAGTGGGGGCCTGGTGGAGGGTGCCCCTGCACTGCTGGGGGGTGGGGGTGCTGGTAGACATGAGTGGGGGCCTGGTGGAGGCTGCCCCTGGTGGGGGTGGTGGGAGACATGAGTGGGTGCCTGGTGGAGGCTGCCCCTGCACTGCTGGTGGGTGGGGTGCCTGCGGGACATGTGCAGGGTAGGCCCCTGTGGTGTGGGCCACCTGCAGGGGCCGTGGAGGGTGTAGAGGGAACACCTGGGAGGACCCACACGTGCAATTCACGTGTGGTGCTCCCCGCGCACCCCTGGAATACACGTACCCTGATGGAATCGCGTGTGATACTTCCCGCGCACCCCTGAAATACACGTACCCTGCTGATTTTGCGTGTGATTCTTCCCGCGCACCCCTGAAATACACGTACCCTGCTGCTTTTGCGTGTGATACTTCCCGCGCACCCCTGGAATACACGTACCCTGCTGTTTTTGCATGTGATACTTCCCGCGCCCCCTGGAATACACGTACCCTGATGGAATTGCGTGTGATACTTTCCACGCACCCCTGAAATACACATACCCTACTGCTTTTGCGTGTGATACTTCCCGTGCACCCCTGAAATACACGTACCCTGCTGCTTTTGCGTGTGATACTTCCCGCGCACCCCTGGAATACACGTGCCCTGTTGGAATTGCGTGTGTTACTTCCTATGCACCCCTGATGTACACGTACCCAGGACAATCGCGTGTGGAACTTCCCGCAAACCACTGAAATACACGTTCCCCACTTAGCGTTTGCTATTTGCCAGCCCTGTGAACTGGTCCAGGGTTAGCACAGCCCTTTGCGATGATTTGGGGATTTTGAAGGCTTTTCCTTGCGCGAGGGCGTTCTTGGGGGCGTAACTGGCGCTGCTGCAGGGTCGCTGCACCACTCTGTGCCACGGCTGGTTTCGGAGGCTAAAATCCATCAATACGCTGTGCGATGAAAAGGACTTTTTCGCACGCGGCTGGCGCAGTGTATCGCAGGGGACACTGTGCGCCAGCCGCATGCGCCATTTTTGTGCGAATTTCTATGAATTACCCTGTGAGTTTCCTGTGATATGAATTTGGGCATAGTGCATTAAGACCTTGCTCTGCCTCGTATTTCTTGGGTCTGGATAGGTTGACGCATGAAAGCACTTGTGGGTGGAAATTAGGACTCCAAACATGTGCATTTAAAATGGTGTACATGTATTTTTTTAAATAACTTTATTTATACATTTTACATGTTAACATTCAAAGAAATCCAAACATATAAGATACAACATGGCGCTGGAAGTGAAGAGAAGCAACAATCAATGCTATATTGTCCCACCATTCTAAAGAACAACTCTTCCATATAATGCAATTAATACCTAAATAGAATATCCCTGAATTAAAATAAAACATTCAAACACAGAAAATCACACACACACCTACACATATGCCATTTTCATAGTAAATCCAAGTGTCATATCGTTAATTCAAATATTATTCAATCACATAAATGTAACCCACCGTCAGTTGTACATACTGTTAAAAGTCGTACAGAGTTCCAAATAAATATCTTCTCAATCCTGCTTACAGAACAAAATATCCTCAAAATATGACAATGTGTAAATCATTCAACCAACCCTCTTACTGTGGCTTTTTCCTGGTCTTCAAAACTTCCAGAATGTGTTTCGCTGCAACCACCAATCCCTTATCTATTCATTTGCCATATTGTTGCGCGGTCTCTCACCTCCCTCTTCTAGACAACAACAGGGTTTGCAATGTTGAACTAGGAAAACCTATACATAAAATAGAGTCCATTCTATCCAACACATCCCACCAAAAATCACGTGCCCTAGAGCAACCCCACAACATATGCAGTAAAGTGCCCCGTTCCCTGCCACAGCCCCAACACTCTTCATTCTCAAACAAGCCCAAACTATGCATACGCATTGGTGTCCAATACAGACGTCCTAAAATCTTCTGCTGATTAAGACACAGATTCAGGTCCAATTTACTCCTGAAACCAGCTTTTAGTAACCAGCCCTATTCCATGTCCAACATTTCACACCCTAATTAATTCTCCCATTGCCTTTGCAGCTTGTACCAGGCTTCAACAAATATACAATCCATAGGCCTCATGTTTAGGAGTGTAGACACTTGACAAATTGATGATGTAAATAATGCACACACGCTTGGTTCAGCCTGCAATGGAACAGATAAGTCTTGGGGGGATAGCTCAGGGGCAATGTGCTCGCCTTGGAAGCAAGACGACACGGAGCAACACAGGTTCGATCCCCAGGTCCGCGCTTAGAAACCTCTGGGTGTTAAGTGCGATATAAATAACCTATCATATCATAACATGCCCAACCTCTGGGAAAGAAGTGTCTCCAGCTCTCTGAATCTACCCAACTCCCTATTCCC
Source organism: Ambystoma mexicanum (assembly GCF_040938575.1). Lineage (NCBI taxonomy): Eukaryota > Metazoa > Chordata > Amphibia > Caudata > Ambystomatidae > Ambystoma > Ambystoma mexicanum. The sequence goes on along the minus strand of NC_090922.1, from coordinate 1,349,138,175 downwards.
CAACCCAAACTCATGTTGGAATTCTGCAAATGGAATCATTCCACCATTCCGTAACACATCAACAATTTTTAGCAGCCCTCTCAAGATCCAGCTACACTAACATAACATTTTATTAGCCTTTTGAAGTCCCGGGTTGTGCCATATCGAAGCCCTATAATTCAGCCATACATTCTGGTCATTGTCAGTCAACTATAATGTAAGGGCTTCCTGAATCGAATCAATTGATGGTAACTTGCCATTCACATTCGGCATTCTACCCATGGAATATACATAAACCAACTGGAATGGAAAGAATCTGTCTCTCTCTCTAGCTTCATCCAGAGCAGTTCCGTTGAACTTTCATGTGCAAAATAACACGTTGCCTTTTTTAACAAAAAACCCCTATCGTTTTTGACAAGGTCTGGATAACCCAAGCCCTATTCCTGCACGCTGCGAGTTAATATGAACCTCGGAACTGTTGGCTTCTTTTTCTCCTGCACAAAAATTCCTGAAAAAACTTTCTTCAATAATTTCTTCGAAAAACGTAGAGGAAGTGATTGGATGACCTAAAGCAACCTCGGCAAAAGGGACATCTTATTAGATTTAACCTTCGCCCAAATGCCCAATGGGATTCTTTCCCATGTCCTCATATCTTTCTTCATTACGTCAGTCAAGCAATTTATATTATACTCAGCTTTTTTCTTCAGGTCCTGGATTAGATAAATCCCCAAATATTTCACACTGAAGTCAGACCACTTACAATTCCATGTCTCAAAATCACCCCTTCTGCAAGTTCCAGAGAGCAGGAACACCTCTGTTTTGTCCTAGTTAATCTTGTGACTTGATAGTTTGCCCACCCCTCAATGGCATCCTTCAGCACAGCGCTACCCTCACCTGGATTAAAGAGGACCACTGCCATATCATCCGCATAAGAAAATAGCTTGAACCCAGTTCCACCAAAAACAAGACCCTGTATGCCCTGTTCCCGAACGTATATATGCTGCCAATGGTCCCAACGCTATATTAAATAAAAAGGGCAGCACTGGGCACCCCTGTCTCGTGCCTCTTGAGAGTGGAAAGGAGTCAGATAACTCATTATTTACCCAGATCTTGGCTGATATCGCATTGTGCAAACAACTCACTGCATTTAGAAAAATAGCTCCATATCCCATTCTCTGCATAGTGTATTTTAGGAATCCCCAGTTGACTCTAGCAAATGCCTTGCCCGCATCCATAAAGACCAGTACTGTATCAGCGAGAACATCCTGCCTAAGACCCATAATATCAATTAAGGTTCTAAGATTGTCATACCCAAAACTATTCCTCATAGAACCTACCTGAGACGTATGAATCAGATCCCCTATAAATTTGGCCAACCTATTTGTCAAAACCTTTGAGAATATCTTCACATTCATATTGAGTAATGAGATAGGCCTATAATTTGCACATTTCCTCTGATATCCTCCTGACTTGGCTTTCAATGTAATCAAAGCCTCTCACATGTTCAGACGTAGAACACCATTTCAATGGATTGCTTTTCTCCCGCAGATTCCTCATCTTGATAGATATCCCTCCACAGCTCTGCTGCTCAGAAACTTTTTCCACAGGGTGCGTAGTGGACCTCAATTTGGCATACGATCATCGTTCCGTCTTGCGCGGTGGTCGATTGTCGACTCCAGGAGTGGCATCAGGCGCCATACAAATACCACGTCACTACGCCCCATGCCTCAGTTCTTTTTTTCTGCACGCTCACATGCTGCATCAGGAACTTGCTTGAGTTTCACTCAACATTTTTTAGTAAATGTTTTCGATTTACCTCGGTGATGTATTCGCACTGGATCTCGGTTTTCAAGCACTGCTCAGATTGAGAGGCCAAAATGGCGGTGACGGACCCACATGATGTCTGTTTCTAGTGTCTGGGTTCCACTCATGACACAGAGGACTGCACGTCGTGCGCCAAGATGCAACCCAAGTCCCTGCTAGACAGAGGCGGTAAGCTGGCCCTGGGAGTGCCGACCATTGCCAAAGTCTCTGGCGCTGTCTCTCATCTGGTCGTCTGAGGCTGAGACTGGGGAGCCCACGACGAGAGCCGGCACTGCAAGAAAACGGGAATCGGATTCTTCCTCAGAGCGAGGTAAGCCCTCTAAGGGACCGACCACTCTAGAAGAGTGGGATTTGTTTAAAAAAGAAATGCTTGTCATGTTTCGTCAACAGGCGCCTGTCGGCACGGCTCCCTGCCCCGACCAGTAGGTCTTAGCAGCAAAAGCGGCGCTCAGTACCCCCTACCCCACGCTTGCCAGAAAGCTTTCGAGCTCCACTGGCATACGAGGTCAGGAAATCGCCATCTAGAGGCCTCTCCCATGGTGCCCATCGCCCGTCAGAGCTACCATCGCTGATATCTAACCCTTCGGCCTCTAGGGCCCCGCTGCATGCTAAGCTCTCGACCTCAGCATCCAGACCTGTGGAGCCCGAAAGATAAGCCTTCGACATCAACCATCGACGTCAGCGCTTTTCAACCAATGTCACAGACAGGGTTTTTCGACTCAATGAGGTTGATTTTCGGCACTGATCAAGCATAAGAATGTGAAGAGGTCGACCCCATCTTTGTGGGATCCAGCGGCATTGACTATTTTGAGGACCGAGACAACCTGATGGCACTGGCTCAAAGTCTTCAAGATGCCAGTGAGTTGGACACATTTCCAGATCTTGAGATGCAACAGAAACAACCCTTGCACTCACTACTCTCATGTCAAATTCAGGACATAGAGAAAGTGGTTGACACACTCAGCCACAAGTCGTCCGCCAATCCCCATCAAGGGTATGACCCGACGGACATCCTGCATGAGGGCCCGGCTGTTGAACACAACATGCCCTTCAATCAGGCCATAGCTGACCCTTTTGCTTCCATCTAGAAGACCCCATGCACTTTTCCCCCGCAAGTAGCAATGTCACAGGGAAGTACAGGCTGGCAAGAGGGAATCCCTCTTTCCTCTCAACACATTCTTCCCCGGAGGGGCTGGTAGTTCAATCTGCCACTATGTTCTCCAGCTCTGCGGCATCCATGTCTAATCTCCCTATAAACAGGAAAGGGAAAAGGATTGACGCATTGGCCAAAAAGGGGTTTACCTTCGGCAGTATGGCTCTCAAGGCCACAAACGTAGCTTGCGGTTTCGCAAAGTTTGTGGAAGGCAGTAGAGCATGCGGCAGAATATGTCCCAGAAGGTCATATGCAGGACAGATTTATACAGCTGGTGGAGGATGGGATGGAAACTGCCAAGCAGTCCCTGCAAACAGGCCAAACAGGCCTGGATGTTGCTGACTGTGTTGGCTGCTCTATGGGGTTGGCAATAGTTATGAGAAGGCAGGCCTATTTGAAAACATCTGGCTTTTCCCCAACGTACAAAACTGCCTTCTTGACATGCTTTTTGAGGGGAAGATGCTTTTCAGACAGAAGCCTGCTTTCAGGTTTGCCTCCAAAGGTAGAGGCTATAGGTGCTATGTGCCTTATAGCAGGAAAGCACAGCCCCCACAAGCCAGGCAGGGGCAGAGATGTTTCTCGCATCCCGGAAGGGGCAGAGGAGCTTCTAAGAGCCAGCAGAGAGCAGCTGTGGTGGGGCGACTTTGATTTTCCCCTCCCACGGCAAACCGGTTTGTGGATGTTTGGCAGGGCATTGGTCCCAGTGGCAAGAGATAACCTCTGATGCCTGGGCCCCGCAGCTAATTCGGTGGGGTTATTGTTTCCCTTTTTAGAGAAAGAAAAATTCAGGATGGTGAAGTTGAGAGAAATTCCCCACGCTCTCGAGATTCAGGACTGGCTGGTGTCCATAGACCTGCTGGATGCCTACTTTCCTATGCCCATACATCAGAAGCACAGGAAATTCCTGCGGTTCTTCGTTGGGGACTAGTTGAAAGTGCTGCCCTTTGGGTTGACCTTCATTTCAAGGTTTTTCGCCAAGCTCATGGCGGTAGTCACGGCTCACCTCAGAAGATCCGGAGTCCACGTATTTCTGAACCTGGATGACTGACTGATCCGGGGGGAGTCAGCGGAGCAGGTTTTGACTCATTTAGACGGCACCTTTCGGCTACTGCACAGGCTGAGCTACTCCCTGAACTTAAAGAAGTCCCACATGACACCAGTCCAAAAGCTCCAGTTCATCGGGGCAGTCCTAGACACTCGGGCAGGGAAGGCCTTCCCTCCCGAAGAGAGAGCCAACAACATACAACATATGGTCCAGTTGTTCCAGAACCACACCACCTTATCAGCGGTTTCCTTTCTCCGCCTTTTGGGCCTGCATTTTCCTGGTACCAGAGGCTAGAGTGCAAATGAGATCCCTTCCGTGGCTCCTACGGGACTAGTGGTCACAGTTTCTGGGTGCTCTCTCGGATCGTCTCAAGGTGTCCAGCCAGGTAGTTTGCGACTCGGCTGGTGGAACACACACACAAATCTGATGGTGGGAGAACCCTTCTAGCCTCCTTCACCTCAGGCCCGAGTGGTCACGGATGCGTCCCTGAAGGGTTGGGGCGCTCACTGCAAGGACTTGCAGGTGAGCAGGCTCTGAACTGCGTCGGAAGCCAGGTGGCATATCAACAGACTGGAGTTGCGAGCCATAAGGCTAGCCCTGAAGGCTTTTGCCCCATCGCTTAAGGAGAAGCATGTCCTGATTTTGACGGACAACACAGTGGCCATGCACTACTTTAACAAACAAGGTGGAGTGCATTCCCGTCCCCTCTGCACAGAAGCGATGCAAATGTGGTTCTGGTTGCCAGAGAATCAAATTTCATTCTCGGCAGTTCATCTGGCAGGGACCGAGAACAGTTTGGTGGTTGCTCTGAGCAGGCAGAGCACAGTCTCACATGAGTGGGTGGTGTACCACGAAGTCCTGGAGAACGTCCTTGCTCTCTGGGGAACCCCATCAGTGGATATGTTTGCCACGGAATTCAACAGGAAGTGTGAACAGTTTTGCTCGAGGGAATTCACAGAGAACGGTGCACTCGGGGATGTGTTTCAGGTGGATTGGACCTCACCTCTCCATTACACGTTCCCTTTGATCCATGTCATTCTGTTGATTCTCAAGAGGTTGATGAGGTTTCGAGCGACCTGGTCTTGATCGCCCCGAATTTGGTGAGGAGGATGTGGTACTCTGACCTCATGGATCTGTCCATCTATGCACTTCACAGGTTGCCTTGGCGACCGGATCTCCTCACCAAGTCGGAGGGTTGTATACTACACCCAACCCTGGATTCCCTCAATCTACATGTGTGGCTCTTAAGTGGATGGGGTGTGATGAATGGGACCTCTCCGAGGAAGTTCTTGAGGTGTTGCTGGCTGCACGCAGACTGTCTACAATATCTCTATGTGCGTGCAGGTGGAGAAGATTTGAGGCGTGATGCAGGGAGCGCGAGGTTGACCCCATCTCTTGCCCTACCACAATGGTGATGGAGTTCCTGCTGCCACTAGACTCTTCAGGCCTTTCGGTTGCAACAGTCAAGGGGTATTTGGCTGCCCTTTCTGTTTTTAAAAGGTACCCGGATCAAGGTTCCTTTTTTACCATACTGGTAATGGCCCAATTCCTGAAAGCCTGCTCAAAACATTTCCACCAACTCCCTTTGTTGTTCCGGATTGGGACCTTAACCTGTTTGTCACCTTTCTGATGGAAGCTCTGTTTGAGCCTATGCATTCTTGTCTACTTAGCTTGCTGTCCCTTAAGACTGCCTTTTTTTATGGCCATCACTACAGCCAGGAGAGCTAGTGAGATGCGGGCCTTGTGCTGCAAGCCTCTCTTTTTGCATTTCTTCAAAGAGAAGGTTTCTTCCCAAGGTTGTTTCGGAATTTCATCTTTTGTAGTCTATTGACTTGCCAGTGTTCTTCCTTCCTCCCCACCCTTCTAAGAGGAACGGTTTCACCATCTCCATCCTAAGAGAGCCCTCAGCTTTTATGTTGCTGGCACAGCGGAGTTCAGGAAGACGGACCAATTGTTTGTTGCCCATTCTCTTTTACGCAAATATCTTGCGATTATCGAACAGACCATCTCCTACTGGATCATTTCACCGGGTATCAGGGCCCATTCCACCACGGAGTCTCTGATTCCATGACCCTTCAGAGGGGGGCTACCTATTCGGGACATTTGTCATGCTGCCACGTGGTCCTCTTTACATACTTTCACAAAGCATTATGCTCTGGACGATGCACGTGGGGCTGATGCACGTTATGGCAGAGCGGTTCTGTAGAACCTGCTTGTGTGATCCTTTATGCCCTCCTCCGTTACCTTACTGCTTGGGGATTCTATCAAGATGAGGAATCTGCTGGAGAAAAGCAATCCATTGAAGGAGAAATGTCCTCAAGGTAATGTTGTTTCTATGCATTCTTCTACTGCAGATTCCTCATCAGCCTGCGCAGCCATCCCCGCTCAGAAAGTGTTGTGGCTTTTCGCTTCTGAATCCATGTAGTACGATGGCGATGGCTTTGGTCAAATCAAAAACAAAAAATAAGAGAGCAGTTTTTCTAATTGGAATGTTTTTAACCTCTGGTTTCTATAGTTGCCAAATTTAAGGATTGTTAGCCTCCTCCCGTTTTCCTATGCAGCGTGTGAGCTGGGAAAATTATGGAGGAACTGAGGCATGGAGCGTAGTGACGTGGTATTTGCATGGCGCCTGACATCACTTCTGGAGCCTACGATCGACCACCGTGCAAGACGGATCGATGATCGAAGGCCGAGTCAAGGTCCACTACGCCCCCTGTGGAAAATGTTTCCAAGCAGCAGAGCTGTGGAGGGATATCTATCAAGATGAGGAATTGTCATGACCCCTGCCCCTGGCCCTAATAGGCAAGGTATTGGGGCTAAGCTACGACCCTCCATCATGGCCTTAAAGGCCTTGCCATCTCATCCAAGACTCTCCTGCAGTCAGTCCTGGCGCCTTTGGCTCATATATAAAGTGAGGAAAACTTGAGGACTGGACTTGGCAATGGACTTTGTACGACATGGATGCCCCCGCATAGCTCAGTTCAATGAACCGTGCTATGGGGTCTAGTGTTTTAGGTGTGGTCAGGCCTAGGGATACCTGGGACACCTGGGGGCTGTATAAACCACGCCCGGGCAGAGAAACACGCTTTGCGTTACTCTGCGCTCTGCAGCATGGTGCTCACCACGTTCTGCTCAGATCTTCACCTGCCTTCCCGGAGCCGCGTACCTGAAAGAACAAGAACATTATCAGTATAACACTTACCTGTGAGTGAATCCTGCTCACCATCCACCGCTCTTTTGGTCCAGAGAAGACAGCATCTTGGCGACGTCCCCTCGATCTTCGCAAATGCCGTGACCTGAGAAGTAGGGAAGGAACGAAATAGCATTAGTAAGCGTTTATATTCCAATTCCGAAAATAGTTAAAACAATCGCACGCTTACCTGGGTTCGAGTCCCTCTTGGTCAACATACATTCCGGCCCATAACAATGACCTGCAAAAGAGAGGAAACACAGATTAGCACACGAAAAGTCAAGAAGGCGCCGCGTGCTACGCATTACTCACTGCTCACTATTTTCTCAGCCAGCATCCATTCCGGGACATTGCAGTGGCTTGCAAGAAGGAGAGAAAGACAGGTCAGCACAAGAAAAGGCAGATAGCGCCGCGCATCGCGCTTTCACTTACTGTCTTGTGTTTAGCCTCCAAACAGCACGACATCACTAATGAGCTCTTGCTGCACCTAGAGGAAGAAGGAGAGACATTAACAGGGGCAATTGGAAAGAAAAGGACAAACTACAAAAAACCAGCAAACTTACCTTGACGAACAGGAGTCACAGCAGGTCTGGACTCTTACGGCCCATACCAGGAAGCAACTAGATTGCGGCGCGCCCACACTAACAAAGCACCCCTGCACCGAGAGGCAGGGCGGAGAGTGCATCATACAAGAAAACAAGGTGAGGAGAGAACTATGGGGAAAGTTGGGTCCACAGAGGAGGTGGGATCCAAGCAACAAGAGACAGTAAGATTAAACCCGAAATTCCTGTCTTTCAGACCCGATCCTCGGCCGAACAGAGTCCAAGGGAGGGGTTTGAGATCGCAAGTGTTCCAGTCAGGCTGAGTGGCGTCCCCGTGGATATCAGGTGAGCGTTACAGGAATCTGCGGGAGAGGAATCCATAGAAAGAACATTACGTTAAGGTAATTTCTCCTTTGCACAATGTGATTATATAACTCACATAAGAAGGGGCCAACTCAGCGGTAAAAGCCAGATGAAACTCCACTGGCAAGCCACCCAAGCCCGGGGACTTGCCAACATTCAGCTGTTCTATTGTGGATACAATTTCTCCCACTACAATCCAAGTGTCTAAAGCAATACTACTCTCAGGTGTCAGAACTGGAATCTCCACCATCCCAAAAAACTCCTCCAGGTCTGATTCCAATGGAAAGGAATCCTCAGTATAGAGTGATGCATAAAATGAACGAAAGCACCTGCAGATGTTATTGCTCTTGACCACCACATGCCCATCTGTATCCTCCACACTCTGAATACATTTTCTCTCAACCATCCCCTTCTGATGCTGGAAATGCATCGGAAGGACAGGGCTTCTGTATCCTTGTCCTTTATGCTTTTATCATGTATGTTCTGTCTTGATTTCTGCGCAGGAGTTCATGTGGGACTCCTGGCGGTGCGGCTCTTCCTCTTTTTGGTTATGGTGAACAGACCCTTGGGATACCCTTATGGCACCCATGGGTGCGAGTACAACCCTGTACTCCTAGTGTATATTTTTGGGCACCTGTGTGGGGCCCACAGAGCAGGGTATGGGCTGGTGGCAGCTCCATGCTGAATTTGACAGGTGCTCTGAGTATCCTCCATTTTGGGATACACAGCCCCTCCATTGGAATCAGTTGATTCCTGATAGGAGACAAGATGGCCCCTGTGGCCCCTTGCTTTCTATTGCCTGCTACCTTGTTTTTCCTAAAGTCTTGGGAAGCCCTGACCCTGTCCCTTCCCCCTTACTGGCTGTTGGGTGGAAGTTCCATATATGGTATTGTGGGGAAGTCCAGGTCAAACTGGCTGGAGCCTTCCCAGTGACTGTATGTTGTGGGTACACCCTTGGAGTGGGACCTGGCTGAATGGAGTGTGTGACCAATATTCACTTCCTGTTATGGGTGTCTGGTTTCTGGTATGTGATACAATGAATGAGACAGCCCTGCCCGAAACTGCTATGAATATAGTGCGGAGTGCTAAATGCTGGGTACTTGTCCCAATACACATTCCTTGTTGTGGGTGTCTGGAGGGAGGAAAATGTGTCATGACCCTTGCCCCTGGCCCTCACTGGCAAGTAAGCCTTCCACTTAGGGCCAGGTCAAAGGCCTTAAAACCTCATCCAAGACTCTCTTGGAGTCAGTCCTGACGCCTTTGGCGCCAGGATCATAACCATCATGAAGACCAACATTAGAATGGGACTATTTACTTGGGACTATTTAACTTGGGGGAGTTCAGCCAACATGGAGGCACACAGTTACAAGGAACTGAGGTATGCGGTCTAGTCTTTTGGGTGTGGCAGGCCTGGGACTACTTTACCTGGACTACTTTGGGTGTGGCAGGCCTGGGACTATTTTACCTGGACTACTTCACCTGAGACTATTTAAACCACACCCAAACAGCAGAACATGCTTTGTGTTATTCTGCTGTGGGCAGCGTAACGCTCACCGTGTCCAGTTCTTTGATGTCAGCTTACCTGAAACCAAGGACCTGCAGAGAGAGAAAGAACACTACGAAACTTACCTGGAACAGTATCCTGTCTTCAACCCATCACCGACTTCAGTTCCACTCACCTGAAGGTACGAACTCCATCATCCGCACCGCATGCATCCTGGAATACCATAACCTGGAAAGAGAAGAAAGGCAGACAGCATTAGTAAGAGTTAACTCACGTTTCCTCCTGAATGAAGAAAGCCACACATTCTTACCTGGGTAGTCATCTCCTGGTCAGTATCATCGCTGGAACAATATGGCGCTCGGCGAGGAGCATCGCAAGCTGCAAGGAGAGAAAAGACACATGTTAGCAATATAAAAGGCAAAACAGTGCCGTGCATCGCACATTACTCACCGGACAGCATCGCGCACACCGCGCTTTCGCCTACCGGCCCATGCTCATCTTCAAACTGCATGACAACACCAAAATACCTTTCCATACCTAAAAGGAAAGAAGCAAGACATTATTATTCGAACTAAGAGGAACATAAGAACTGCATATAAAGACTGTAAAGCAGCAAACTTACGGAGTCGCAGCAGGCCTAGATTCCCACAGGGGAGTTTGCACCAGTGAAGGAACATGGTCGCTGCTCGCCCCCACATCTACGCGCCCCTGCCACAAGGAGCAGGACGGAGAATCCACCTTTTACAATAGAAGCCTTACCAAGAAGCCGGGAGAGGGTTTGAGAGTGCAAATCATCCAACCAGGGCTGGGTGGCGTCCCTGTGGATACCAGGTGAGCGTAACAGAATGGCCTAAATGCACTCTAAGCCTGATTGGCTGCCTGCCTGTCTGAATGCCCTTCTGAATGATTGGTTACCTGAGTGTGACACAGCAGAGTGAATGAGAGACCAAACAGTATTTCTGGGGACCTTTCACTGATGGAAATCGTTCAGAAGCTGAAGTTGATACTTGATGCTTAACCTTGAAGCCCACTGGAAGAAGAATAATTGCTGCTGCTGTCCTTCGCCAATCTGAAAGCTGATGTGCCTTCAAGAAACTGATCCAAGAGAGGACCTGGCTAGGAGACCTCTTCCCGAGCTACGAGGGACCATCGTGCAGCGACAGCCTTCGCCGAAGCGCCCTTGAAGCCAACCTTCGAAAGACTGTCAACCAGAGATGGGGACCGCCGAGGAGAACGAAGAGAAGCACCGAACAGCCATCCACCGTCGTCAAATATGGTTCGCGGGTTTGCTATAACCGCTGGAGGCCAGTCGAAGCCGTGTTGCCCAGAAGCGGGAACGGTTCGACGCCAAGCCACCGACAACCGGAGCCGCAACGCTCCATTGATCAAGACACGTTGAACGAAGTACTCCCTCGCTCATCACCGTCGAATGCTTTGTCCCGGCCAAGAAAGTCAAGGCCGCTGACCCGCCGAGGAGAATCCGCTGGTGGGATTCCTGACACCCGAAGACCACAAAGACGCTGACGACCGGACGCCCTTGCTCGGCCAAAGTTCTTGAGTAACTCTTTGCGGCAACGCAGGACGTCCATGACGAGCGTCGACATGCACCGCCAGGACCGAAGCTGCTGCCTCGACGCCTTTGTTCACCATTTCCTCGTGGGATCTCGACGATCCGTGGCTCCCATCTTAAAGGGAGCCGCTCAAGAAGGATCCGTGGACGACCCAACGTCGATCTATGCTATTCCAGGTACATTGGGGTGGTAGAACCTTTTTAGAGGGAAATAAGACTCTGATAAACAATATATGGAAAGGGCTAGTATGATATCTTTATTTACAGGTTGTCCATGTGGGGGGGGATCCTTATACAGAACTGTGCCTAGTGGTAGGGTCCCAGTATTCTGCCTATTGTTTTTTTTGAAAATGTAGTTTTATTGAGACATTTAGGTTATGACATTGAAAAAACAATCATACATCTTCTGAAATACATTCAAAGTCAAAGTGCATACATAACCTATAACCCCTACAGTCCACCCCTCCCCCCTCCCTCTCCCACGCCTTGGGTCATAGAGCAGCTAACATAGTAAGGGTCCAACCTAGTAAAATGAAATGTAATACAGATAGTAGGCAGTTCTTATGTGAACGCTCAGAACGTAGGGCCCAAGCCTCCGGGCCATACCGCCCTCCTCGTGGGGTCCACCCAGTCCTGGAGAGCGGCAGTCAGTAAGGCCAGTCCTCAACCCAAGCAGTAGCTCCGAAATGTTCCTTCAAGCACAGTTCACCAACCCATATTTGTCGAAGAAAGCGAGCCACAGACCCTCGATATTAGTTTTGGATTCGTCAATCAAGTGGGTAAGGAACTCCATATCATATATGGCGTGCAGTTTGGTCACCCAGTCCTTTTCCTCTGGAGGTTGGGAGGCCTTCCATCTCTGCACCCAACACCTTGCCGCCACCAGCATGACCTGTAACATGTGGTCATGTGTCACTTTCGGGCCTCCTTTCACCTCAATACCAAACAAGACCAACCATGGAGATAGGGTTCTATCAATGCCATCCACTTCCTTTATCCAGAATAGGACCTCATTCCAATAGGTTTGTGCCACCCGACATTTCCACCACATGTGTGCATAGTCGCCCCGTTCAGTGTGGTACTTCCAACAATGTGGGTCGTACCCCTTCCTCATTCTGGCTATTCTCTGCGGTGGGTAGTGCCATCTATGGATTAATTTCAGAGCCTGATGACGATATTGGGGTGCAGCCGTGGAGCGGTTGGCCTGTCTACACATTTTGGTCCACCTTCTATCAGTGATGGGTGTACCTAGGTCTTTTCCCCACTGCACCTGGGTGGGGGGGGATCCCTCGGGATGGACAGCAACAGGAGGCCGTAGAGCCTGGTTATTACCCCTTTAGTACCCTTGTACGTGATCAGAAGTTTTTCAAAATCTGTAAAATCCCTCCTAAGGGTGTCCCCCCACTTACTTTCGGTGAGGGCCCCTTTAGGTTGCAGGAATCGGAATGGAGAGAGGTCTCCCAGGCCCAGAAGGTCCCAGAGGTCTCTGAGGGAGATGAATGCAACGTCCACCCAAAGCTGTTCTGCTCTGCTAAAGCCCGCCTCATACCATTTCTGAAAGGCCAGTGGTTCATTGATCCCATCCATCAGCGGGGGAGCCCAGATGCAGCTCAGGGGCGAAGGCCAAGTCGTGAGCCATCTAAGGTAACCCCCCTCTTTTCATATGGATCACAATACCCCCAAGACCGTATGGTTCAGTATACTCCTTGGAATGCGTCTTTTGGGGACCCAAAGCCATTCATCTAGAGTAACCGGAGAGAAGAGTTTGTTATCCAAAGCTACCCACTCTTTCTTGGTGCCCTGTGCGAAGTGGTCAACCAAAATTCTCAGTTGGGCTGCCTTATAATATGTGTCTAGGTCTGGGAAGTTGACCCCCCCCCCTCGTCTCTGGGCCTTCTGAGTACATCATAGGCAATTCTGTGAGACTTCCACGCCAAAAGGTAGCGCAAAAGGGCGCGTCTAATCTCCAGGAGAAATGGCATCTGGGTCGGGAGCATTTGGAACAGGTAAAGGAATTTGGGGAGAATCACCATTTTAATTGAGTTAAGTCGGGCCATCCAGGATAGACCAGATTTTGACCATCTCTCCATGTCCCGTTTGATTGCGGACCACAAGGGTGGGTAGTTGGCTGTAAAAAGGTCAGTTAAATCAGGTGGTACATGGCTCCCCAGGTGACAAAAGCCCTCCTCCTGGCTGCAAAACGGACGGTCCACCACATACTGTCTATCCACTTCATTGAGGTGCCCTGCCATGAATGCAACCGACTTCCCAAGGTTAACCTTGTAGCCCGCAAGGGTCCCATATTGTTCTAAACTGTTCAAGAGTTCCGGAACTGACTGGGAAGGGTCAGAGAGGTAGAGCAGGACATTATCCGCAAATAGGCTCAACTTGCAGTGCATATCCCCCATCCTGATGCCTTTAATCTTCTCACTCCCCCTAATCGCTATGGCCCAGGGTTCCATCACTAGTGCATAGATGAGAGAGGATAGGGGACACCCCTGCCTGGTGCTCCTCTCCAGTAGGAACATCCCCGATTCCCCGCCGTTGACCACCACCCTTGCTGAGGGGTTGGAGTAAAGGGCAGAGAGCCACCCCCTCCATCTTGGTCCCATCCCCAGAGACGACATGTCCCCTCCCATGAAGAACCAGCTCACCCTGTCGAACACCTTCTCCGCATCCAGGGACAGGAGAAGAGCGCCCTCGTTTCCTGCCTATTGTTTTAACCAACCTGCTTTCCTCCTATGTATATTGTTGGTTTACATTATTAACTGATTTGTATGACATTTGAACTGAGTTCAGTTGATGCATATTAATGGAATCAAAGAGTAATTGTGGTACCACATAGAAACTGTATATATTTGCCATTTTAGATTATCTTGAGCACAAAGTGTGTTATTGTGATTGTGTACATATCTTGAGCAAATGTATATTAAGAACTGTGTTTTCACTAACATAGTGTGTGGACATTCCTTTGTGGGTGCTTGGGGACTACACTGTAGTTAAGAACCAGCCTGCATCACCTCCTGAGAACTTAAGCCTTGATTGCTCGTCCATAGCTACCCTATAGAGAATCTTGGCTGGGGTGCTATGTGCTTCCACTGTGCCATATAGAGGGCAGGAGTATAGATACCCCCCTCTGGTGCTTTACACTGTTGGCAGTGGTGAGATACTTATGGTTTTAGGAATCAGTGTGTAACCTTGCCACTTACAAAGTATCCTTTGTTAAATTGAGGTTAGTTGTGTACTATATAACTGCATTACAAGCAATGGAATCTATTGCAAATGGTAAATTGACTAGGATGAGCTAAGAGGCTCTTCAGAATGCTTGTGAAGCCAGGGAGTTAGACTTCGAGGATAAGTCTAGGGCTGAGCTGATTGCTGCCCTGGTGGACTACCAGGCTGATTATGAAGCTATTGAAGGGAGGGGTGCAACCAATGAGGCCCCAGCCCCTAGGGCTTTTATTGAATCTGATTCTGGGAACGCCACCATTCCTGCTACCTATGTTCCGAACCCCAGCACTGCTCTTCAGGGGGAAGCCCATGAAGATTGAACTTTGGAAATTGGAGCTACAACGGGAACAGATAGCCTTTCAATATAAAAAGTTGACAAAAGAAGCTGAATTGAAGAAAGAGGAGATGGCACAACAAGTGATACTCAAAGACAGGGACACCGAGCACCAGGAAATTCAGCTGGAGGGAGCTAGAGTGGAGACTTCAGCTAAACCATTTGAGAGTGTCGGTCCCCAGCCACCAAGTTAATGAAAGATTTGGTTGGTGTGTATGCGGAGGGTTCTGATATCCTCCAGTGGATTGAAATGGCTTGTGCAATCTATGATGTTGATAAAAAGAGATTGGGCAAAGTGTTTAAGTAGAGTGCATCAGACTGGGTATGACTGTATTCTGAAACTGAGTGTGGAAGAATGGGGTCAGTATGAGTGCATGAAGTCTGCTTTGATTGCCAAGTTTGGGAAGACACCTACCCAGTATCGTAAAAAGGTTCAGAGAAAAGAGAATGTGTCTTGGAATGTCTGGGTGAGTGCTGCACATATGAACATGGGTTGGATTGATTGTTACAAAGTGAAAACGTTTGTTGAATTGTCCCACCTCTTGTTTTTTTAGCATTTTTCTGAAGCCTGTTCACCAGAGTTGCGTCAGTATGTCGCTGACCACAAAATTTTAGATCCCTTTAAGCTGGCCAGGCTGGCTGATAAGTAGGTCTCCCAACGGGAGTCCCTTAAGGACTCCATGGGAAGGACAAAGAAAAGGGCACCTCTCAAAAGGCTGAGGAGTCCCAAAAGAAAGAAATCACAGTCGACTAAACCAAAACCGTCCTCTACTAAGACCCAAAAACCTAGTGGGAAAAAGTCCTATGTGGGTGGGAGTAAGAGTAGTGGTCCACCTGCTGCAAAGCAGGCTCCCAGTGGTTCCAGTACCGTACCCCGCATTCCTGGAACTTGCTGGGACTGTGGGGCTCAGGACCACAAGAAGGGTGACTCCAAGTGTAAAGGTAAGGCACTTGGAGTCCTGGCTGTCAGCCTAACCTACCCTTACCCATGCCTGAGGTGGAGGCCACTGTCCTCCCCTCCCCTACAAGGATCACATTTGGTGCTCCTGTAGAGATTTCCCTAGTGTCCCTTGGGGCCTAGGACCAGTACGCAGAAGTAAAACCAGCCGCCCTTAGCGGTACCCGCTAAAGGACCTCGTAATGCGGCGATAAGGAGTTAACGGCACCGGCACCCTTACCAGCGCCGTTAACCCCTTACCGGCAACTTTGGAATGAGGCCCGTTGTCTCTGACAGGGGATCCAACTTCATGTCGAGTTACATGAAAACCATGTGGAAAGAGTGTTGGGTAACCTACAAGTTCTCTACCTCTTGCCATCCTCAGACCAATGGTCTGGTTGAGAGATTTAATAAAACTCTCAAGGGCATGCTAGGTGCTTTGGAAGAGCCCCTAAGGAGGAAATGGGATCTCCTCCTGCCATGCCTGCTCTTCGCTTAAGAGAGGTACTTCAAGAGGGTGTTGGTTTCAGCCCCTTTGAGTTACTCTTTGGACATCCCATGAGGGGGCCTCTTGCCTTGATCAGAGTAGGTTTGGAAGCCACTCCTCCAGGTCCTGCCAAGCAAGTGGGGGACTATGTGTTAGGCCTCAGACGGAGGAGGATACAGATGATTGGCCAGGCAACAGCAAATCTTAAGGCCAGCCAGGAGTTGAACAAATACTGGCATGACCTTAAAGCATCACAAGTGGATTGGATGCCAGTACATGAGATCCTTGTGATGGAGCCTACCAAGCCTCAAGCTTTGGCAGATAAGTGGACTGGACCCTTCAGGATAATCTCTAAGATGAGCGAGGTCAACTATCTAGTTGACATGGAAGTCCCTGGTGTAGCCCCTCAGGTATTCCACGTCAACAGGCTCAAGCCTTTCCATAGGCTAGCAGAAGTCTCATGCCTCTTGCTGGCTTCCGACCAAGAAGAGGACAAGAGTGAGCCCCTTCCTGATTTGCTGCATAGCAACCCTCCTGATGGCTCAGTGGAGGGAGTGCATCTCTCTCCAGATCTGACTCCAGAGCAGCAGAGGGCCTGTAGGGCTTTGCTCCAGCAGTATGCCCCTCTGTTCTCGCTGACACCAGGCCTCACCCCATGGTGCAGGCACGTAATTGACACTGGTGTTAGCGTACCTGTCAAAAGCAGATGCTACAGGATGTCAGACACTGAGGTCACCACTGAGGTCACCAAGATATTGGTTCTGGGTGTTATTGAACCCTCAACCAGTCCCTGGTCAAGTCCATTGGTCCTTTTCCCCAAGGCAAGTTCCGAGGTAGGTACCGAGGATTGGCGGTTCTGTGTGGACTACAGAGGAGTCAATGCCGTCACCAAAACTAACACACACCCATTGCCCAGGGCTGATTAGCTCGTGGACACCATTGGCAAATAGCTCTGAGGGACCATGCCAAGGAAAAGACTGCATTCTCAACACCTGAGGGGCTCTACTAGTTTAGTTTAGAGTCATGCCTTTTAGGTTGAGAAATGGACCTGCCAACTTCCAGAGATTAGTCAATCATGCGCTCAGTGGGCTGGAGGCCTTTTGTGTGGCCTACTTAGACAACATTGCTATCCGCAGTTTCACCTGGGAAGAGCAATTGACTCATCTAGATAAGGTGTTGTAGGCCTTGAAAAGGGCTAACCTAACTAACCAAGCCACCAAGTGCCCGATAGCTCAGACGAAAGTCACTTATGTTGGTCATGAGGTAGGAGGGGGTGTCATAGTCATGAAGTCAGAGCCACAGCCATGCAGGGGTCGCATGCACAGGAGACCTGGGTGGACACTGTCTTGGCGCCTTTGGCTCATGAACAAAAGTAAACAACAACATCCATTTAACACCAAAAAGCTTTTATTATGGACATAGCACTTCAGATGCATTAACCTTGAACATTCCATCCATTAAGCAGGATGCATTAACCTTGAACATTCCATCCATTAAGCAGCCCCAAGTGTATTCTTGGGTGTGGATGCTAATTGATTGCCTTTGCATGTGCTCACTCTCTAGGAGTGGCAGGGTGTGGCTGGTAAGCCGACCCTAATGGGCGTGTCCACGATCTCAGCTATATAAGCTGCCCCAATCCTCAAGACAGACGCTTTGCGTTATTCTGCACTTGCAAGCAGCGTAACGCTCACCGTCGCCTGTGGTCAGACTTACCTTTGAAGATCCTGCTTCCTGGATAACCTGCTTCCTGCAAGCATACTTACCAACTAGGTTAAGCTGTTCTTACCTGTACATCTCTTCGGCGAACCAAGTATTCATCTTTACACTTTCCGGAATGCCAAAATCTTCATCTTGGCACCACAGCACGACACGCACTATTGTCGACGGCAGCGCCTGCAAGGAAAGACAGAAGACAAGGTTAGACATCGAAAAAACTGTCAGTTTAAGGTAGCGCTTTGCCATGCTTCGCGCTGTTCCTTAAACCATCACTTACCTGCTGTCTAACATTGCGGGATCCATCTTCCATCCGGCCGTGTCTCACGTCTCACAGCTGCATTGAGGCCGCATTTCCAACTAAGGGAAGAAAACAGAAGGGAGACATTATTGCGGGCATAAATAGGAGCAACATAACAGAACGAACAGCATCACAAGAGCTCAAGAAAGACTTACCAATCATAAGGAGAAGCATAATCGCATCTGGACTGGACTAATCCTTATCAGGGATCAATGAGGGAACTAGATCCCATTCGACACGCCCCTGCCAGAAGTAGCAGGACGGAGAGCTTATCTTCCATAATTCACAGGTGAGCTTTATGGGCCGGCGTATGCTCACAGAAACCATACTTTGGGGTGGAGGGTTAAAGAGCTACAGCAATCACAGATTGGCGCACTCACACAGTCTTATCTCCACGCAGGAGCAGTAAGTATCACCACGTACCACCGCTCACAGCTTTTCTACTGAGGGAGTGACCTGAAGGGGGTGATTCAAGTTCAGGGAGGGCTGCAACCGTGCCGCAATGCCGCCGCAGAGACCAGGTGAGGGTATCAGGGTCGAATTCAACCTCTTCCCAGTAAGGTACAAGATGTACATGACTGGGAGACTTCCACTACTCAAACCCAAGTGAGAGCGTTTTTGGGCCTCACTGGGTATTATCGCAACTTCATGGTGGACTATGGAACCATAGCTGCCCCTCTGACAGCTCTGACTCCGCTCAAACAACCAACCCACGAAGGTTAATTGGACAGACGACTGTCAGAGGGCCTTTGTTGGCTTGAAACAAAGTCTATGTAGGGCACCTTTGTTGTGTGTGCCTGATTACGGCAAACCCTTTATCGTCCAGACGGATGCCTGCGACACCAGAATCGGATTTGTCTTGTCCCAGTTACATGACAAAGGGAGGGAACATCCGATCATGTTCATCAGTAGACAACTCAAGGGTAGAGAACTTAGGTGGGCTACTGTTGAAAAGGAATGTTTCAGTATAGTTTGGAGCCTTAGGCATTTTAGGCCCTAACTTACGAGGTCTACCTTCAAGGTCCAAACAGACCATAAGCCCCTTACGTGGCTTATGCAGATGAAGGGTGAAAACCCAAAACTGCTCAAGTGGTCCATTAGCCTGCAAGGGCTAGACTTCACCATTGAGCATAGAGCAGGGAAGAGTCATGATAATGCAGATGGCCTTTCCAGAAGGTATGTTGACCGTCTGGGTGAGGGTGTGAATCTCGTGGGAGATTAGATGTCCTAACCTCAGGCTGGGGGGTGGGGGGGCGACTGTGATGCCGGAAATGCATCGGAGGGACAGGGCCTCCGTCTCCTTGTCCTTTATTCTTTTATCATGTATGTTCTGTCTTGTTTTCCGCGCAGGAGTTTATGTGGGACTCCTGGCGGTGCGGCTCTTCCTCTTTTTGGTCGTGGTGAACAGACCCTTGGGATACCCTTTGTTAGGCAGAAACATGTGCAGTTCCCTTAGGGACCACTGCAAAAGATTTAGGACTAAAGGTGTTTGGCAGTAAACCCACTTGGTAGCAGTCTGTACCACACAGATTCACTTGTTAGCTGTGGCTGAGCAGTCAGACTTCCCTCAAGAAGCGTTAGGCAGTATATAGAGTATACACAATAGGTACAGAGATACAGTAGCACAAGCAAACACTGACCAGAGCTTTGGTGTAAAAGTATATAATTATTTATTTAAAGACACACTTGTAAATTACACTAGCACAAAGAGGTAAGTAAATTCAGCACACAGTCACTATTATATATATACAACCCTAATTGCTTATTAGTCAAGTCTTAATGAGAAACACCACTTATTTTCAGACAGAGGTGAGTGCTTAACATAAGATGGCACTGTAATAAGTTATTAAAAAGGGAGGGAAAAAGGCAGAGTTATGAAGCACACAAATTTCATTACTTTTCAAAGAACCACAGGGAGGCAGGTTAGGCAAAGTCTACTGGAGAGCAAAGAAGTGCAAATGCCAGGCCCACTCTTAGAGAGAGCAAGCGAAATGTGTCCAGGATCGCACAGTGGGGTTATGCCCAAAGAGTCTTGTAGATAGTTCGCACACAAAGAATGAAATTAAAATCAGGAAAAGTTAGCTAGGTTGTCCCAGGCCAGCCCAGGTTAGAAAGTCGAGGCTTTACTGTCACCCCGAACGATCTGTCGCAAGGGAAGCCAGGTGGGGCACAGTACCTTAAGTGGGAAGGACGCTCCAGCGGGGGCAGTGGTTCCTGGCAGCGGGTGCAAGTCAGTGTTTCGTCCAGAGGAAGAGGAGGTCTCGACGTGGAGGAAAGATGAAGGTCGTTGCACTGCCAGTGAAGAAACCAGCCGCGGAGTTCTTCGGTTAAAAGTTACTACCCTTCTATTCGCGGTAGTGGTAAACCGTGGTATTCCGGTTGCCGGGGTGCTTGGCACGGGCAAGGCAGCCACGAGATGCTCCAGGAATGCGAAAATATGGCAAAACTGGTTATCCCCACTAGTCAAAGGAAGAAGACTCTCCGGACTGGAGATCTCCTCTGTCGTCGGGAAAAGTGGTGAGACGGTTCAGCAGGGCTCCACCGGTGGTGTCGTCGTTGCAGGTCGGCTCAGCTTCTATGTTCGAGGCTATAGGAATTAAATAATTAAAGTTGGTAGCCTCGAACAATGGGAAAATCCCATAGAGATATATTTGCGGTCGAATATAAAAAGTAGTATCCATTGCCACCAGCCAAAACTCGATCAGGGGGGACGGAGACGTGCCCCTTCGAACAACAGACCCCGGGGCAATCGAATTGCCCCGACCAGTACATCCACAATATGATGGTTTGTACTGGTTTCTGTTCATAATTTGGGACTAGTAAAGCCAATGGTGACTTTACATGCCGTGGGAGACAGTAGTCAGTCCCAGGGTATCGAGTCTATGTTTGGGGGTCGCTACGACACCCGTGGGTTACGGCATGGAGGGTGCTGTGTAACCCACATCAACAAAACACATGAAACCCTATGGAGTAAAAGACCCCATAGCCCATAAAACACATGGAAAGACAAAGGAACACCTCAAATCATGTCTAAGAGAGGGAGTTAAAAGAGTCTCACTCGTAGCAGGAGAAAAAATAAACCCCAAAAATCCAGTAAAGCTGCTGGGGGACTCACTAGGTTTGGGAAATTAGCCTTTAAAGAGAATTCTCCCTAACACCCTTATGGCACCCATAGGTGGGAGTACAACCCCGTACTCCTAGTGTATGTTTTTGTGTACCTGTGTGGGGCCCACAGATCATGGTATGGGCTGGTGACAGCTCCAGGCTGAATTCGACAGGTGCTCTGAGTATCCTCCATTTTGGGATACCCAGGCCCTGCCATTGGAATCAGTTGATTCCTGATAGGAGACAAGATGACCCCTGTGCCTGTTACCTTGTTTTTTCCAAAGTCCTGGGAAGCCCTGACTCGGTCCCTGCCCCATTACTGGCTGTTGGGTGGAAGTTCTATATATGGTATTGTGGGTAAATCCAGGCCAGACTGGCTGGATCCTTCCCAGTGACTGTATGTTGTGGGTACACCCTTGGGGTGGGACCTGGGTGAATGGAGTGTGTTACCAATATGCACTTCTTGTTATGGGTGTCTGGTTTCTGGTATGTGATACAATTAATGAGACAGCCCTGCCCGAAACTGATATGAATGCAGTGTGGAGTGCTGAATGGCTGGGCACTGTCCCAATACACATTCCTTGTTGTGAGTGTCTGGGGGGAGGAGAATGGCCTCAATGTACTGTGAGCCTGATTGGCTGCCTGCCTGCCTGAATGATATGATATGATATGATAGGTTATTCATAACATGCTTAATACCCAGAGGTTTCTAAGTGCAGACCCAGGATTCAAACCTGTGTTGCTTTGTGTCGTCTTGCTTCCAAGGCTAGCACGCTGCCACTGAGCTATCCTCCCGGCCCTTCTGAATGATTGGTTGCCTGAGTGTGACCCAGCAGAGTGAATGAGAGACCAAACAGTATATCTGGGGATCTCTCACTGATGGAAATCGTTCAGAAGCTGAAGTTGATACTTGATGCTTAACCTTGAAGCCCACTGGAAGAAGAAGAATTGCTGCTGCTGTCCTTCGCCAATCTGAAAGCTGCTGTGCCTTCAAGGAACTGATGCAAGAGAGGACCTGGCTAAGAGCCCTCTTCCCGAGCTACGAGGGACCATCAGGCACCTCTACCCTTCGCTGAAGCGCACTGGAAGCCAGCCTTCGAAAGACTGTCAAGCGGAGACGGGAACCACCGTGGAGAACGAAGAGAAGCACCGGACAGCCGTCCACCGCAGTTTACCCGGGTTTGCTATAACCGCTGGTGGTCCGTCCAATCCGTGTTGCCAGAAGTGGGAACCGCTTGACGAGCCGCCGACGACCAGGAGCCTCAACGCTCCATTGATTAAGACACGTTGAACAAAGTACGCCCTCGCTCATCACTGACGACCGCTTTGTTTGTTTATTTATTTATATTACGCACCTGACCCAAAGGTATCTGGGCGCATTTCAAGGAAGTACAAGTCTTAGTTCCATAAGTACAAGTCTTAGTTACATAGAGTGGCGTAATCAATCAGTATAAATACAATAGTTGACATACAGAAACAAGTCAGGAGCATAGCGGTAGTATATGTAAAATGTATAACACAGCAATAGATAAAACAGTCAGCAGTCATTTGACACTATCCATTTTTTTATGTTAGTCCTGAAATTTAGGAAGGTCTGATCCGTGCGCAAATGTGTAGGAAGTGAGTTCCAATATTGGGCAGCTTGAACAGGAAAGCTAGTCCCCCTGCCTTTTTCAAGTTAAATCTAGGGATTACTAAGAAGTTCGAGTTCGCCGACCTTGTGGGTCGTGACAAATGTTTTTTTGTGTAATTATGTCTCTTAAGTATTGCCTGCAGCATTGTTCAAGCATTTGTGTGTGATAGAGGCTATTTTGGTCTGGATTCTATCCTTGATAGATATCCACTTGTGATGTCTTCTGACTTCGGAGATATGATGGCTCTTTTGGATACTTAGTGCCAATCTTAATGCATTATTCTGCAGGATTTGCAGTTTGTAATCGAGTTTAGACAAAATGAATGCCCTTGCTTGTGTGATGCAGCTATTGTTAGATAGAAAGGGTTTGCAAGCACGTATCAACTTGCAAGTATATGCTGTGGTGAATGCTGTGACATTAACTTGTTTCCCTAGGTTCAAAGTTGAGTCTATGTAAAATCCTAATGTTTTGGTCTCCTTAGCGACTTTGATGTCGAAACCGTCAATGTTAAAAGAGGTGTATTGACGTCCAAGTTTACAAGTTTACTTAGGTTGGTTTCGGGCACCTAGGATCAGGATCTCAGTCTTGTCATCATTCAGGCAGAGGCCCTGTGCTGCCATCCATGCCTGAATGATTGAGAAGATTTGATTAACTAAAGCCAAGCCTATGTCATAGTACCCGAGAGGGGTAGGAGTATCTGGGTATCATCTGTGTAGTTGGTGCAGATGACACTCAGATGATCCAAAACATCGAACAGAGGCGTTGTGAATATATTGTACATAGTTGGTGAGATACATGTTCCTTGTGGTACGCCACAGGTGATGGGGGAAGGGTCAGTCGAGGCCGACGGGGAGAAGACTCTCATTGTCCTATTATTGAGAAAAGATTTGATCCAATTGGTAGCTTGTTGCGAGAAGTTGGCAGCGATGGACAAGTGATTGCAAAGCACTTCATGATCCACTAGATTGAACGCAGTAGGAGCAGTAGTGCACATTGTCTATTGTCTTTTAGAAGGTAGATTTTCTATTTTAAGTCAATCAGGGCTGTTTCTGTTCTATGGAGTGGTCTGAAGCCTGATTGGAGAAGTCCTAAAAGATTATTAGACTCTAAATATGACTGACTTTGGATGTAAGCAGCTTTGTCAATGATTTTAAGCAAGAATGGGACGGTAGTTATAGGCCTGTAATTAGTGGGGATGGTTGGGTCCGATGAGGATTTCATTAGCAGAGATAGCACCCAAGCATCCTTAAGGTTATTAGGGGCGTTGGAGGCATGGAATGAGGCATTTATTAGGTTAGTGATGAAAGGCGCCACGTCTATGGCAGCCTCTTTGATCATTTGTGCTGTGCAAATATCTGCCTGGCACCTTGACGGTTTAAGAGAAGCGATGATTTTTTCCACCTCTTGCGTGGTGACTTGGGAGAATTCGAATTGTAGGAAATTGTGGTCGTGTTTTTGAGAGTTGTCATCGGTAGTTTGTTTAGTGAGGTTACATTTCTTCACTGTGATTTTATTTTGGAGAGTAGGGTTTTTATTTGATAAAGCATTTTGGATGTTAGTATACCATACTTTTTCCTTTGTGCACCGATCTGGCAGAATATGGGATTCCATTTCCGTGAAGATCGCAAAGATTTCCTTAGTGCTGGAGCTCGCTGTATTAATCCTGTCGTTGTACATTTCACGTTTAGTTCATAATATTTCTGTTTTATACTTAGTGGCTATTTCAGTCAAATTTTGTTTATTATCTTCGGAAGGCAGGTTTTTTCGCAGAGCTTCTATTTTTCTTTTTTCCGCTCGAAGGATTTTAGCTGAGGTGTAAACCAGGAATTGAGGTGTGTTCTAGGTTTACTTTTACGAAGGTTGATGGGGGCAATTTTATCTAAAGCTTGAGTGATGGAGGCGTTATAAATTTCTCCTAATGCAGTAGGGTCTAGGGACTCCGATGCTGCATTCATATTAGGGATCAGGAGAGGCATAAGCTTACCTACTGTAATATTTCATTTGTTTCTCGTTGGGAGTGGTGGGGCGATCGAGGTAGTTTTAGATTGTTAGGGAAAATTCTCTGTTTAGGCTGAATTTCCTAACCTAGTGAGTCCCCCAGCAGCTTTGCTGGATTTCTGGAGTTTGTTTTTTTCTCCTGCCAAGAGTGAGACTCTTTTTCTCCCACTCTTGGACATGATTTGTGGTGTTCCTTTGACTGTTAATGTGGAAACTTAAAACGTTATACTTCTAATTTGGATAATCAAAAGATAATAACTTCTTTATGCCGCAATGACCAGCGCTCAACATGGGCAATTCTTAGGTCGGATGCAGGCAAAGTAATTACGAATCAGGCTTCTACGATAGCCGCTGCATCATGGGTCAAGTTTTATGTGAATACATTTGCGCTCCATTTGCGATTTCTTCTGTAAACATACTAACTCTAAGCATGGGCTATGGGGTCCTTTACTCAATAGGGTCTCATGTGTTTTTACTATGTGTGTTACACAGCACCCTCCGTGCAGTGACACAGGGGTGTCATAGTGACACCCCACCATAGACCCCATACCCTGGGACTGACTACTGTCTCCCAGGGCATGTAAAGTCACCATTGGCTTTACTAGTCCCAAATTATGAACAAAAACCAGTACAAACCATCATATTGTGGACGTACTGGTTGGTGGCAACTCGATTGCCCCGGGGTCTGTTAGACGAGGGGGCACGTCTCCGTCCCCCCTGATCGAGTTTTGGCTGGTGGCAGTGGATACTACTTTTCATATTCGACCGCGAATATATCCCTATGGGATTTTCCCATTGTTCGAGGCTACCAACTTTAATTATTTAATTCTCATAGCCTTGAACATACCGCCGGTTTATTTATTTAATATTGATTCGCCGGTTGGTATTTTTTGCCAGGACTCGATTCTAAAATGGCGTTTGTGTTCTCTTCTGTGACTCCAACCCAAGTCGAGACGTTTGTTCCACATTTTGGCGGGCTTCTCCACAGAAGCCTCCAAAAGTGGTGCCACTCTGTCTGGGTACCACAGGGGATGTGGGAGGGGGTTTAGGCACCCTGGACTTAGTTACCTTGGTAACGTAAGTCGCACTCTGGTGTGATCGGCCCAAGTGGTGAGCCGGCCGGCTCACCACTTAGCATGTTTGATTGACAGCTAGGCTGAGTGAATGGGGGTGTGCTGCATAAAAGCAGGGCTTTGGGGACTGGAACTTCAGAAGTCGCCACAGGACCTGAGAATCCGACGAGGGAGAAGCTGAGCTGACCTGCTACGACGACACCACCGGTGGAGCCCTGCGGAACTGACTCACCACTTTCCGACGACAGAGAAGATCTCCCGGCTGGAGAGTCTTCTTCCCCTGACTGGTGGGCACAACCAGTTTACCTTCTTTTCCTCGCATCCCAGGACGTCTTGTGGTCGAATTGCCCGTGCCAAGCACCCCGCCAACCGGATAGCCACTTACCACTGGACCGCGAATAAAAGGACCGCTCCTTTTAACTGAGAACTCTGCGGCTGGTTTCTTCCCTGGCAGTGCGATGGACTCCTGTCTTCCTCCCCGACGAGATCCTCTCTTCCCCCGGACGATGCACCGACTTGCATCTGCTGCCAGGAACAACTGCCCCCGCTGGAGTATTCTCACCACTTTAAGGTACCGTGTCCGCCAGGCCTCCCTTTCTAAAGATTGCTACAATGTAATAATAATCCCTTAACCTTCTGGACTGGGCTGGCTGCCTTGACCATCTAACTGGTCCCTTTCTTTTGGTCCCACTCTTTCTGAACCTTTTCGAGACTTTTGTGCACTTTTCAACCGTGTGACCTTGGACACATTTCGTTCTGATCCTCTTAAAGTGGATCCGGCTTTCTGAACTCTAACTTCACGGTTTGATGCTGCCTTCCTCTCTTGCTGTGTTCTTTTGAAAGTGTTGGGATCTGTTTCAAGTTATGCTCTGCCTTTCTCTCCCTTTTAAACCGAATTATTAGAGTGCCATCTGCGTTAAGCGCTCACCGCTGTCTGAAAATAGGTGGGGCTTTACTTAAGACTTGTCTAATATTCTTTTAAGGGAGTGTATATCTTTTAGTGACCGTGTTTTTGAACTGCTTAATATTAGTGCCTGTGTGTTTTATTAGATGTGGTTTTAAATAAATAATTATATCTCTTTTACACCAAGCTCTGGTCAGTGTTTGCTTGTTCTACTGTGTTCTTTTGACCTATTGTGAATACTCTGTAAACTGCCTAGCTCTTCTCGAGGGAAATCTGACTGCTCAGCTATAGCTACCAAGTGAATCTGTGTGGTACAGACTGCTACCAAGTGGGTTTACTGCCAAACACCTGTAGTCTTAAATCTTTTGCAGTGGTCCCAGAGGGAACTGCACAGGTTTCTGCCTAACATAGATGCTGGACGTTTGACAGAGATATTGAAAGGACTTAGTAATGGTCGGTCCATGACTGAGATTCAACAGATGTGATTACTGTCTCGCAGTTTAGATCTGCCCGAGAGCCCCAAATGGGAAATGCTAAATGCTGCAGTGTTTCTGCCTAAATCTGATTTCCCATTTGGGGCTCTCGGGCTCCCCACGGGGGGCCCGAGAGCCCCAAATGGGAAATGCTAAATGCTGCAGTGTTACTGCCTAAATCTGCCTTCCCATTCCGGGCTCTCGGGCCCCCCGTGGGGAGCCCGAGAGCCCCAAATGGGGAAGCAGATTTAGGCAGAAACACATCCGTGTTGTGTTTCTGCCTGCCTTGGCTTTCACTTTGGGTCTCCGGTGCTCCCCTGGGGCAGCACCGGACACCCAAAGTGATAGTCACAGCAGGCATAAACACAACGCGGTTGTGTTTGAAAACGCTGCGGTTTTTCTTTCCGAGTTTCTCAGGCTCCTCCGGAGGAGCCTGAGAAACTTGGAAAGAAAAACTGCAGCGTTTTCAAACACAACGTTGTATTTATGTTTGCGGTCGCTTCAAAAGCAACCGCAAACATAAATACAACGTTGCTAAAGCTGCTGTTTTATTTCTAAGATTTTCCAGGCTCCTCCAGCCTGGAAAACCTAGAAAAAAAAATGCAGCTAGTGCTTATTTTTAAAAAAAAAAAATATCACTTACTGAGATTTAGCTGCAGCTTTCCTGCTCTGGTCTCCGGTCTCTGTCCTCCGAGTCCCGGCACCAATGAAGGAAAAGCCACCCAGCGGTAGCTTTTGTTTACTACAGCTGGCTGGCTTTTCCTTCATTAGTGCCGCAAAAGCAAAAGCCAGCACAGGCGGGCATCCATTTCGCAAAATGGATGCGCCCATGTGCTTGCTTTTGCAAATTTTGAGCTTGAATAGCTAAACATTTTCCATAGGAAGTTTAAAAAAAAATAGTGCCAGTATTATTTTTTTATATTGCCTATCTATTGTTTAAATACATTTTTTTACTGGACTATCCCTTTAAGGGATTCTATGGCATCTATGTCCTTGCAGTATCGGCAGACTTGTTCATCTTTTGGTATTTTGCGAATGTGAGCTAGTCTTTGTCGTGTCGGGAGAATGTTGAAACGAAGTCTCATGAATATTGTCCGGATAGTAGGGTCAGGAAAAAGTGTCAGATACTGTGGCAGTTCATTCAGAGCTCGTGTATCAAATGATCAAAGTAAATTCATGTTATACCTCGTTTTGTCTCCTGATGTTTTCAGCCAATCATTACGTTGCAGTTTAACCTTTGCACGTCGTGGTCGTTTGATAAGCATTTCAACCGTAATGTCTTCTTTTGTCATGGCCAGGAAAAGTCGTGACTTCCACTGTTTCAGCACTGTATTATTCATCGCCTGAGGGATTTCCTGTAAGATTTGTAAAGCAGGTGTTTGTTCTCCATTTATGATTTTTCGCAGGAAATCTAGCTGTTTCCAGAGAACTAATGAGGCGAGGGATTGCAATGCTACTTCAAAGCGAATTTGTGGCATAGGAAAGTTCTTGGGGAGATGCAAGATCTTGCGCCAAAAAAACGCTTCAAGCTTTTGCCAGTTTATGAGGGTAGATGTAATCATAGCTTCACTCCCATAGATAATTATAGGGACGACTTTCTGGCGATAGAAGGCTATAATTGGATTCAGCGAAAATTTGCCAAAACGCTTATGAAGCATCACCCCTTGTCGAGCCAACGATTGAATTTTAGTCTCTAAAGTGATTGCCCAGGCTAATTCTGCCTTATGTTGGTTGAACACAACACCCCGGTATTTGAAAGTAGCTACATTGGCCAGTGAATTGTTATCCAGTGTAAAGTTTGATAACTTATTTCCAAATTTCGTATTTCGATAGGTAGTCAATGACATAGTTTTCTTTTTTTTGGTATTGATCTGTAGTTCGTTCTCTTTCATGTATGTTTCTATCATACTTAAATTTTCCAGTAGCCCTGAGGGTGTCTTATCAAGAAGGACTATGTCATCCGCATACATCAGATATGAAATCGGCACTGAATTTATTTTCGGTGGGTTCAGAAGATATGTTTTGATATTGGCAGAATAGTCAGATGTGTATAGATTATATAGCGTTGCTGCCAACGGACAGCCCTGTTTTTTGTCCGTGCCAAGTTGTTATCTCATCAGTAGTGGTTCCTTCTTTCGTTAATCTAATCGAAATTGTAGTATTGGAGTAGAGTAGCTTAATGGGTTCCAATATCTCTGGAGGGCATTTCCAACTCGCCATTTTTTTCCACACAATGTTCCTGTTTATGGCATCAAATGCCATATGCAGATCTATAAAAGCCGCATAGAGGGCGGTTTTAGATGTTAGTGCTTCATGTTTTAGAACATTTAGAATAAATAGGTTCACATTCGTCCCTACTTTAGGGGTGAATCCTGTTTGTCTGGAATCGAAGCGGTTGGTCACTTTGGCCCAAGCGGACAAGTTTTTAAGGAGATATCTTGCAAATAGTTTGCCCAAAGGGTCTAACAGGGCAATGGGTCTGAAGTTGGCGGGATCATCTCTATTGCTCTGTTTATAGATCGGTATCAGTACCGCTTTGGACCAAGTGGTGGGTAATATCTTTAATGCGTTGACCAAGGTTAGAATGTTATCCAAAAGATTCGCCCAAGTCTCTGGTTCTCGTTTGAGGGCAGCATTGGAAAGTCCATCGGGACCGGGTGCTCTTGATACATTTAAGTTGTTTATCATCTCTATGAATTGCTCTTTTTCCCAAGTAATAGTCCAGGTGTTTGTACTGATGGATTGATCCAGGTGTTCAATTTGGTTTCGAGATTTATAGAGATTCGTAAAATGTGCGATCCAGCTCTTTTCTGTGACGTTGGCTACCATCAAATGCTGCTGTCCTGGATTGCTATTTAGCAAATTCCAGAGTGATCTCAGATTTTTATTGCGCAAAGTAGCTAGCATGGCTTCTGCGTCGTCTTGTTGTACCTTGGACGCATTACTTTTGTTCCAATTTCTATATGCTTGCTTGACATTCTTGATCTTTTTGAGATTTTCTACAGTGGGATCCTTTGACCACTTCCGAATATTTTGCCGCAGATTTTTTTTTTTTTGCTGCTATTTTTGGGTTGTAATAATGACAATGAACTGGTTTCTCTATCATGCATTGTTTTGTATGATATGGAATTAGAATCCAGTCATAGTTTATTTTGGTTTTGTCTGACATCTGTGTTTGTTGAAAAATCTGTGGAATAGCAGCCAGCTGATTATTGCTGATTCTTAATCTGTGTGTTGCTCCTGTTATTTCCAGCAAGATAGGGGGGGTGGTCGCATGTGTTGCATTTCCTCCTGCCACTGAGATCTTAAGCATTAGGTGGTCACTTTTGGAGGTAGGGAATACTTGGAAGCCTACTAGCTTATTGTTAATATCTGAAGACAGATATATGTAGTCAATAATTGCAGTCGTTTTTCTAGATGACCAAGTTGGCAGCAAGCAGTTTAGTTTATCATGCGGTTGATTTATTAGTTCAAGGTCCCTCATGTCGATTTCTTTTGTCCACCATTGTGCTCTTGTTGATAATTGATGAAATTGTCTCCTTTCGCCTTCTGCAGTATACAAATGTATATTGAGGTCTCCACAGATGATAAAACTAATTTTGGGGAATTTTGCGGCAGTTCTGTAAATTGTCAGGAAGACGCCATCCAGAAAATTAGCATCATTTATTGCTATTGGATTCCAGTATACATTAATAATTGCCGTCATATTCAGTGATTGAGTTTGAGTTGAAGATGACGGATTTGAGTCACCCTCTACTGCAATAGATATGATGATCAATTGAGTCCAAGGGTTGATGTTTTCAGATTCAATAATTTTCCACAAGGGGGATATTTTTATTTAGTATTGAGTTAGTAGTCCCGCCGTTGGTCGGCCTCTTGATCCTTTTATGGCTGGATTGAGAACAGTTATATAACCATCACACACAGGTGTCTGAGATAGCCAGGTTTCTTGGAAACATATAATTTGAGAGGATTCCAATACAGGATCTAGTGATTCAAACAGATGAGATGATCCTCTTGTGTTCTGGGAACATAGCGTCCATGTGTGTAGAGTTGATTGTGTTAATGGTTATGATCGAACGTCAGAACTATTTGTAGAGTTCAGAATCGTATCTTAATAGACTTGACGAAAAGGATAGATAGCGTTGTGTTCATCAGTATAGTCGTTGGTCTGGTTCTGTGAGCGTGCATGATCCTGAGTCTTTTCTATTACATTCCTTGTGTCTATGGTAACCTCTGTACATGCAAATGCTAATGACAGTAGTGGAACAGCCAACTTTAAAATCCGATTCATAGTGTCTGGGTTGTAAAATTCGATCAGTACTTTATCCAACTCATCATCATATTCAAAGGTCACTGTCTTAATTTCATGTGATTGTATTGATTTTGACTCTGGAAATACCTGAAATAGTCTTAATAGGTTAGTCCTATTGAGTGTAATTTGCGGTCGTCTGCTTTCAATACAAACTACTCGCAGGATGTATTTCACTTTTTTTTGCCAAGGATCAATAAATTGTGGCAGGTTATAGGTAACTGTAGTGCGATTTTTCTTTGATCCTTTTTGTTGTACTTCATGAGTCTCTCTTTCCATTTCAGAGATATATGTTTCACTGTAGATCGAATCATCAGTTGATCGTGATGTGTTGATCGAATAGATTGAGGGGGCATCCGAGATATCAGTAATGTCACCTGTATAACAATCTAGATTGATCGTCACTGAGTCATCAGATTGCGCAGTGTGGTATTCGTCTAATGTTATCAATATTGGTTCATTGTTATTGTCTGACGCTTCATGATCCAGGTGAGTAGTAAGATTCAGTAACTCCTCAATTTCCTCCTCTGGAGTGTTGGAATGCTCTTGGATTGGATTAGCGGGAGGTTCAGGATCAATATTCACAATTGGTTCCATAGTTCTTTCCTCATTGATGGTACTCTTTTTTGAGTTGGGGTTTGTTTCATTGAGTCCCGTGAGTTTACAGTTCCTTAGAAAGGCACGAGAGCTTGTTTGCTTTTTGCCCTTCGCTCATGTATTTTTAGGTTTGATAGCCTGTTTGGTGGATGCTGGTTGATTTCCAGATTTATTATTAGAAAAGATTTCAAAAGTATCTATTTGTTTGCATATGCTTGGTTGAGGGGGAGATATGATGACAACAGTTTGAGGATGGATGTGGACACTTACCAATGGAGTTATTATTGGCTGTGTACTCTTCAGCAGCTGCAATATTGTTTCAGGGTCCTGAACAGGATTAGGATTATGGAGAGACTGGGCATTCATCAGAGAAAACAGAGTCGAGGTAAGCGTAGCTTTCTCAGCTTTTTCGGCTAGTGTCATCTCGAACAATCTTGCTTGCCATTGGTGCAAGCGCTCTGCTTCCCGATCTAAGCGTTTTTCAATATTATTGACAAATGCTTTAAGATGAATTTGTTTGGTATGAATTAGGGCTAGGAGGGTAGCTTGATCTTTGATGGTATCATTAGCCGCCTCAAAGAGTTTGCAGAATGGAATCATTGCTTGAGTCATGATGGTTGTGAGGATGTTCTGTAAATCGACCATCGTCGTCGGTATCCGCGGGGTTGTTTGGGCCTCCGATGAGAGACATAAGCATTTGTTAGGGGGCTCTTGGTCATATGCATCGTTTGAAGAAAGGGCATCGTTTTTTGACATAGGGGGATCAGAATGCTCGTAGTCGCATTTGTTTTTCTTTCTGCGTAAGTGCTTTGGGATGTTTGCCGATTGACGGAAGGGCTCATTCATCTGTGGAGGAATACCAAAGTGGTGTGCTATATTCATCGTCGGGGTAGATGTCGTCGGCTGATTAATTGGTCGTTGTAGATAAGGGTCTCCAAATACTTCTTTTCTTTTTTCAATGTTTGCAAGCAGGGACTCGATTTTGGTGATGTCTAAAGAAAGACGGGCTGTCCTTGGGTTAGATTGAAGCGTTTATTTTTTCTGTTTGGGTTTAGCAAGGCTCCGGGCTGTGTAGGACTGCAACCATCTTAATTTTGCTTGTTTTGCTTGTTCTCTTTTGGATACTTCTGGTGTTTGCAGTTCATCAGGGGTTGCTGGCGCATCTTTGGGGGATCTAATTGGGAAAGTGGTCATTGTCTTTGATAATCGAGCCAAATTAGACTTGATGGCTTTTTCTGCTTGTTGAAGCCCTTGAGACATCTCAATGTCACGCTCTCTTGAGTTTGGTCCCAAGGGCTGCGACATAGGTGTAGGTGAATTCAATAGAGCGGCAAAGGGAGAGGACGTAATAGTTTTATGATTAGCCTTTGGGCCATCAGTAGCCAAATCAATAATGGTTTGAATTGGTTGGTTAGTGTTGTTATTTCCTTGGTCTAAAGTGGACATTAGTTGTTCTTCATTGGTTACCTGTGGCGTCATACAACTGTATATGTCCTGAGGAGCACTTCTAAGTTCTTGTATGGTCTCATCCTCATCTATGCGAGCTTCTTGTTGAGATACTTTCGCTTCTTCTATGTCTATTTCTTGCAAGTCCCTCATCAGAACTTTAGGAGGGAGTTGTTGCAAGCTTCTTTTTGGGGTTTCTTTTTTGCGTAAGACATCTAATATGGAAGGTTGGAGAGCTTGATTTGCATCGGTAGGAGCGGGTTGTTTATCTTGTTTGACACGTTGTCTCGTGTTGGGGCGCAGTTTACTATTAGTTATTGGGTCTGGGACAGAAATGTTTGAATTTTTCGTGATGTAAAGTTCAGTTACGCTGATGTTTGTCACAATAATTAAAAAAGAGAGAAACGGGATCAAAGGGGCGAGCCCCCGCAGTCTCCTGTTCTATGGCTGATAGAGTTGCTGCGCTCTTGGGTGTTAAATTGAGTCGTGGCAAGGTGGGTCGTATCACGTTGAGTGGGCTCAAAGGGGCGGAGCCCCTACAGTCTCCCAAAGTTGTAGGGAGTAGCGACAGTTGCTCGTTGGTATTTAATCAGGCATATGAATGGGTGATAAAGAATAGTAGATCGAATCACCTACCAGCTTTTCAGTTGATGGAGTCCGTGTTCGTCTACCCGGGCCGCTGGGCCCTCGTCGCCCTCAGAGCCTAAAGACCACAAGACTCAACGTCCTGACTCCGCGGCCCGCTCCGCGGCCCGCTCCGCGGCCGTTGGGAGGTTTAGTAAGGTGTTGTAGAGACAATAAGAGGACAAGGGGTCCTTTCAGCACAGTGTTTCCTCCAGGCACTCCAGACCACAAGACTCAACGTCCTGACTCTGCGGCCCGCTCCGCGGCCATTGGGAGGTTTAGTAAGGTGTTGCAGAGTCAAAAAGAGGACAAGGGGTCCTTTCAGCACAGTGTTTCCTCCAGGCACTCCAGACCACAAGACTCAACGTCTTGACTCTGCGGCCCGCTCCGCGGCATTTGGGAGGTTTAGTAAGGTGTTGTAGAGACAAAAAGAGGACAAGGGGTCCTTTCAGCACAGTGTTTCCTCCAGGCACTCCAGACCACAAGACTCAACGTCCTGACTCCGGATGGAATCAAAGTGTAATTGTGATACCACATAGAAACTGTATATATTAGCCATTTTAGATTATCTTGAGCCTAAAGTGTGTTATTGTGATTGTGTACATAACTTGAGCCTATTTGTATAAAAGAACTGTGTTTTCACTAACATAGTTTGTGGACATTCCTTTGTGGGTGCTTGGGGACTACACTGTACTTAAGAACCAGCCTGCATCACGTCCTGAGAGTTTACGGCTTGATTGGCCATCCATAGCTACCCTATAGAGAATCTTGTTTGGGGTGCTCTGTGCTTCCACTCTGCCGTATAGAGAGCAGGAGTACAGATACCCCCCTCCGGTGCTTTACACCCCTTCAGTCTGCTAGCCAACTCCCTAACACTTTTATCACCATATTCCCAATAGTTCTGCCTCATATAGAAAACCCCATTCTCTGCTTGAACAATAATTCTGTTTCTTCGGTTTTCCTGAACTCTATCCAACTCTAATTTATCAGCAGCACTCTTTGTCAAAGAATATGACCGTTTGCAACCGATTAAGTTTCGTTAACAACCACTTCACTTCTGCCAAACCCTTTTTCCTAGCATAAGAGGTCTGATTAATCAATTCCCCCCGCATTGTAGCTTTAAAACAACCCCAAACCGTCATTATATCAGCACAACCCACATTCGCTTTAAAAAACCTCCACAAAGGTCTTAAGGGCCATGACAACATCCTGATCACACAAGACTTCCTACTTGAGCCACCACCTAACAAAAGTTGATCCCTAACCCATTAGATTAATTTGTACGGTCATCAATGCATGGTCTGAAATCTCGCATTCCCCAACATCTGTGCAAAGGACCTTGTCAATCAACCTATCAGCAGTGGTCGAAGTGTACGAAAAGAAGTAGTGGAACTATGTTCCCTACTAGCCTGCACCGCTCCCCACATACCCCATCGCCGTGCCCCCTCCCATGTGCAGTGCACTGAAAGTGCAAGTTTCAACTTCTTCCTACACTTTTATTTTAAAACGAAATGGTTCCGGAACGGTTTCTTTTTCAAATAAAAGTATAGGAACGGTAAAACTTAATTAAAATAACAATAGGAGCACGCTCCCGACCACTTCCGCCCACTTCGACCACTGCTTATCATACACCAAGAGATAGTCTATTCTGGAAAAAGAATTGTGTACATGTGAATAAAAAGTGAATTCCGTCTCAGTAGGATGCATAATTCTCCAAATATCCACCAAATCAAACCTCTTAAAGAACATATCAAACTCTCGACTTATTCTTACATTAGTGGTCCTGCAAGATGCTGAGCGATCCAGTTGATGATTCATAACACCGTTAAAATCTCCACCCAGGACAATAACCTCCACCCGCTTATCCCTTAGAAGGCTGGTGAATTCATAAGAAAAGGGCTTCCCCAGTCAGCATGGGCCATAAGCACATCCTATCGTTAGCATCTTGCCTCCATAAAGTACATCCGCTACAACCATCCGGCCATCACCGCCCACTGCCACCCTGTCAATCACAATATTCATATCCGGAATAAAATACTCACCCCCCTCGATTTTGAAGAATAGCAGCTGGATATTTCCCTCGAGTATCTAGATTCACTAAGCAAATGAGTTTCTTGTAAACAAATTATAACGGCTTTAGCTTTCCATATTCTAGTAATCACTTTCCTCCTCTTTCATGGGCAATTCAGGCCTTTCAGCTTCCATGTTACAAAAGATAGATCCCCCATTTCACACCAAAAACACTATTAATCTCACAACTTTTGTCGCTGCAAAGTATAGTTCTAGGAACCAAAAAATAGTAGTTAGACTGCGGCCATATCAACAGCCATCTTATAACTCCTCCTCCACGAAAAACAACATGTAACAACCCACATACAAAAGACACAACAAAACAATATAAAAAAGACAAAAACAACAAAGCATTTTAACACGACATCAGTCGGGTAAGCCCCTAACCGTATACGAGCAAAACCATTTACATTGCGCACTCGGATTCGAACCATATCCTCCAGAGGCCACTGCCCTTTTATTGAACCATCAAAAATAAAACTCTCCCCATTCTTAACACACACATGGGATTCTTCTGAGAGCTGATATAAAACCCTCAAACATCGCCCCAGTCCCCGAGTTCTCAAGGTATCCTGGTCGATTAACATGGGCGTGTAAGATGGCTGAAAAGGGTAGCTTTGTAAGTTCATCATCTAATTTTTCCAGCCATACTAACAATTGCAATAACTCTTTTCCACAACGTTAATAATTCCGCCCATATGCAGCCAGCCATTCCCCTAGCCACACATCAATGTATTTAAACATATTTCCGTCCATAAACATGTATTATATCTATCCTTCCAGGATGGTGTTAATGGCACAGTGTATAGTGAGAGTATTGTATACAAGCATGATTTACTTCTAGATTGCACATCATTCCATTTTAATGAGTTTCACACGAGTTGATATAGTCTCACTAGTCTACTGCCTTGCTTAGTCTCACAGCACTCCTGTGAGTATACTTTTCAGATTTACTGAGCCATTTTAAATACCTTCCAACATTTTTGATTGGCCGTAGGTTGTTCTAAATTTCTATAAGGGAACATAAGAGTAGGATACTGGCACTACATTCAATTACATTATTGTTAATGTTGGAGAATTGCATATTGTTTGTATGTACTCTTGTTAATGCTCATATGTTATTTCTACAGGAGAATACATCTACATAAACGGTAAACAAAAGAGTTTATTCATTCTCTGTTTCTATTTAGGAGTATAAAAATGCTCCATATTGCACATGTAAATGCTTGTTCTTTTAGTGATAAAGCTGAGTAGGTAAATCTTGTGTTAATCATTAAGTATTTGTTCTGACAATCCCACAACAATATTGCTGTCGAACAGTTATCCTGTCTGGTGCTCAGGTGTAGTGTTTTTGACAGAGCTTTGCATCAGGTTGACATTTAGACTGCCTTTGGAGTGGAGGTTAGGCTCTGGCAAGCTAGGTGTGATGAAATTCAAGATAGCTAGCACCCAGTATGAATTTCTTTAATCGCTACTGCTTAGAATCTAGAACTTATAAAAAAAGGTTTCCTTCTGAAAAACACTTTTTAGGAGTTTTACTTAGTCACTGGAAAGGGGCTAAAAGGCGTTTTGAGCTTGACAGTACAATACAAATATATACAACACAATTATATACAAGAAAGGCAGTTAAACAATCACAACCTATTGATGTTCCAATACCTGCTGAATGTTGTCAAGAAGTAAATCCGTAAGTACACATATGACAGATGGAGGTGCCATACATTTTATTTAACTGTTGTTATGGTACACTTTCATGAAAACTCCTGCTGCTAATATGCAGGCTTCTTTGAAACCCTTTGCATAATAAAGAACTTTGCTCAAATAGAATATGCACCTTCTAGGTATTCTGAACTAGCCTTACTTAACATATGCCATCAACATTTGTTTTGGGATAATTTAATAAATCCTACTTCGAATGGATTGTGTCCTCCCACATATTCCTCATCTTATAATATACATACACTGCCAGCTTTGCTGCTTCGGAAAAAACATTTCTCGGCAGAGGGTGCTGTGCATGAGGTTGTGGCGTTGATGTCCCTCGACGGGCTCTGTACAGTATTGACATCATCATCAGTATAAGTAGCTTGTGCCGCGCCCGTTGTCTTATGTTCCTTTTTTCCGATTGCTTCGCTCTCGAGAACGCCGCGCTTCGAAATTTTTATTCAGAAAATGTCGTCTTCTTCCACCCCTTCTACTCCCAAGACGGGGTTCATAAAATGTATCGACTGCGGATCGAAGATGTCGATTACAGATCCTCACCGCGTTTGTCTTTGGTGCCTAGGTTCAGACCATCGAACCGGCGACTGTGGCTCCTGTCAGTCGATGACGGAGAAGGCCCTTCGTAAGAGGAAAGGTAAACTGGCAGTGGGGCGGGAAGCTTCCAAGGCCTCCTCGAAGGCCTCGTCAAAAAAACATTTGAATTCGAGTGTGATGCTGGAAATGCATCGGAGGGACAGGGCCTCCGTATCCTTGTCCTTTACTGCTTTTTATTGTGTGCTCTCTTGTGTTTTCCACGCAGGAGTTCATGTGGGACTCTCTCTCTTTTGGTTTGGTGAACAGACCCATGGGATACCCTTATGGCACCCATGGGTAGGGGTGCATCCCTGTGCCCCTAGTGTATGTTTTTGGCACCTGTGTGTGACCCACAGAGCAGGGTACGGGCTAGTGGCAGCTCCGTGCTGAAATTACTGGTGCCCTGAGCGTCCTCCATTTTGGGATGTCCAGGCCCTGTCATTGGAATCAGTAGATTCCTGATGGAGACAAAATGGACCCATGGCCTCTTGCCTTCCATCACCTGTTACCCTGATCTTCCCGAAGTCCCGAGAAGCCCTGCCTCTGTCCCTTCCCCCTGACTGGCTGTTGAGTGGAAGTTTCGTATATGGTAGTGTGGGGAAGTGCCGACCAGACAGGCTGAAGCATTCTCAACGACTGTATGTTTTGGGTACGCCTGTGGGTCTGACCTGGGTGAATGGAGTGTGTGACAAATATACATACATTCTTTGTTGTGGCTGTCTAGTATCTGGTGTTTGATACAATGGTTGAGACAGCCCTGCCTGGAACGGGTATGAATGCAGCTTGGATTGTTGAATGGCTCGGTACTTGTCCCAATACACAACTTGTTGTGAGTGTCTGGAGAGAAGTGAATGGCCTGAATACCTTGTGTGCCTGATTGGCTGCCTGCCTGCATGAATGCCCGTAGTCGTGATTGGATGCTTGAGTATGACCTAGCGCAATGAATGGGAGATCTATAGTATATCTGGGGACCTCTCACTGCTAGGAATCGTGTTCAGAAGCTGAAGTCCACTACAACGAGTAACTGGAGTAAACAAAGCTTAACCTTGAGCCCTGCTGGACGAGAAGAATTGCTGTTGCTCTCCTTCACAATCTGAAAGCTGCTGTGCTTCAAGAACTGATCCAGAGAGGACCTGGTAAGGCGCCCTCTTCCTGAGCTACGAGGGACCATCGTGCACAGCTGATCTTTGCCTAAGCTCCCTGGTAGACAGATGTTCGACAGGCTGCCGACTCGATACGGGGACTGCTGCGGAACTCCAAGGAGAAGCGCCCGGACTGTTGTCCGCCACTGTCGACGACTGCCGTCGCCGACTGGAGCCACCGTGTTCCCGTTGCCTAAGAACTTAATTGATCCAAGGATGCTCTCGTCCGCATCGTCGCCGCTGTATCCTGCTGGAGAAGGCCTGACCGTCGACGCGCAGAGGAACATCCACCGGTGGGTTTCCCGCCACCCAAAGACCACAGAGACGTCGACGACTTGACGCCCTTGCTTGGCCACAGTTCTTCAAATTTGTTTGCGGTCCAGAACTATCGACACCAAGGTGTCCCGCACGCCTCCTCCTTGCAGGACGTTTACGCTTCCCTGTCAACGAGCACCGCTAGGAACGAGGCGGCCACTTCACCGTCGTAGCTCGACCTGTTCTCCATCGGACATTTGATGACCCGTGACTCCTGCCTGAAAGGGAGGACACTCAAGAAGGGTTGTCGATTTTCCCGACGAGGAACGCTACAACGCCAGGTACTTTGGGGTTGCAGAACTATTGGAAAGTCTAGTGGGAACAATATATGAACTGGGCTTGTATCTTTCTTCTACAGGTTGCCCAGGTGGGGGGGATCTCCACACAGAACTGTGTTTAACAGTAGTTACCAGTATTCTGCCTATTGCTCAACCATCTTGCTTTCCTTCCTCTCTCTACTGCTGGTTTCCTCTTTATTTTGATCTGTGTGTCATTCTGACAGTATGCACTTTAATAAGATCTAATAACGTTAGTGGTACCACTTTAGAATTGTACCTATTTACCATTGTTGATTTTTGGAGCACAAAGTGAGTTATCCTGATCGTGTATATGACTTTGAATATTAATTATATAAAGACTGTGTTTTAACCGATACAGTGTGTGGACATTCCTTCGTGGGTGCTCGGGGACTACACTGTACTTAAGAACCAGCTCGCATCACCTCCTGAGAAGCTAGGCCTTGATTGCTCGACCACGTACCAATAATAGAGAATCTTGGCAGGGGTCTCTGTGCCTCCCCTCTACCATATAGAGAGCGGAAGTGCAGACCCCCCTCCGGTCTTTACAGCTGGTG
Source organism: Ambystoma mexicanum (assembly GCF_040938575.1). Taxonomy (NCBI): domain Eukaryota; kingdom Metazoa; phylum Chordata; class Amphibia; order Caudata; family Ambystomatidae; genus Ambystoma; species Ambystoma mexicanum. The sequence goes on along the minus strand of NC_090922.1, from coordinate 1,349,097,164 downwards.
GCAGCGGTGGGATGCTTATGGTTTTAAGACTCAGTGGGCCTCATTACGAGGTGGACGGTAAGGGATTACCGGCACTGGTAAGGGCACCAGTACCGGTAATCCTATACCGCCCTATTACGAGTTCCCTTTGCGGGTCCTCCCTTAACGCCTGGTTTTACCAGGCGTTAAGGACGGGACCTGCAAAGGGACTTTGGTGCTAATAACAGTACCGCAATTTGCGGTACCGTTATGAGCACCTTCCCCATTCCCATTGAGCCCTATGGGGGCTCAAATGGGAATGGGGAAAGGCCCTGGTGAACCGCCCCGCCAACCTTGGAATAGGGCGGTAATAGCTCCATTCACCAGGGCAGAGTCGGTAAGGATTTGGTGGCAGCCATGGCGCTAATAGCGCCATGGTTACCTCCAAACTCCTAATGAGGCCCAGTGTATAACCGTGCCACTTACGAAGGATATCTTCACTTTGTTAAATTAAGGTTTAGTCGTGTAAAAGATAACTGCATTACAAGCAATGGAATCTATTGCGAATGGAAAATTGACTTGGATGAGCTTAGAGGCTCTCCAGAGTGCTTGTGAAGCCAGGGAATTAGACTTTGTGGATAAGTCTAGGGCTGAGCTGATAGGTGCTCTGGTGGACTACTAGATCGATTGTGAAACTCTTGAAGGGGGGGATGCAACCAATGAGGACTCTACCCCGGGGGTTGTCGCCGAAACTGATTTTGGGAATGCCACCATTCCTGCTGCCTCTGTTCCGAACCCCAGCAATTCTTTATAGCTTGAGTTATTGAGGATGAAGTTAGCCTTTGAATATTGCAAGTTGGAACTAGATGCTGAGCTTAAGAAAGAGGAGTTGGCACAGCAAGTGGAGCTCAAGAACCGGGATTTTAAGCTAAAAGATAGGGATCTTGAACTCAAAGATAAGGACCTTGAACTCAAGAGCCGGGACACTGAATGTCAGCGAATCCAGCTAGAGAAAGCTCGAGTGGAGACTTCAGCGAAACCAGTTGGGAGTGTCAGGTCCCCAGCAACCAAGTTTATGAAAGATTTGGTTGGTGTGTATGCGGAGGGTTCTGATATCCTCCAATGGATTGAAGCATTTGAAATGGCTTGTGCAATTCACAATGTTGAAAAGAGAGATTGGGCTAAGTGTTTGTTAAGCAGAGTGCCTCAAACTGGATATGACTGTATTCTGAAACTGAGTGTGGGAGAAAGGGGTCAGTATGAGTGCATGAAGTCTGCCTTGATCGCCAAGTTTGGCAAAATGCCTACCCAATATCTTAACTGGTTCAGGGATTTTAAGAAACAAGAGAATGTGTCTTGAGTTGACTGGGTGAGTGCCGCGCACATGAACATGATGGGGTGGATTGATGGTTACAAAGTGAAAACGTTTGTTGAATTGTCTCACCTTTTGTTTTTTGAGCATTTTTCGGAAGCCTGTTCACCAGAGCTGCGTCAGTATGTTGCTGACCAGAACATTTTGGACCCCTTTTAGCTGGCTTGGTTGGCTGACAAGTGGGTCTCCCACCGGGTGTCCCCTAAGGACTCCAGTGGGAAGGAAAAGGACAAAGAAAGGGGGGCCTCTCAGAAAGCTGAGGAGTCCCAAAAGCAATCACAGTCGGGTAAACCAAAACCTTCCTCTCTGAAGACCCAAAAACCTAGTAGGGATAAGTCTGTTGTGGGTGGAAGTAAGAGTAGTGGTCCGCCTGCTGCAAAGCAGGGTCCCAGTGGTTCCAGTACCATACCCCGCACGCCCGGCACATGCTGGGATTGTGGGGCTCTGGATCACTGAAGGGGTGACCCCAAGTGTAAGGGTAGGGCACTTGGAGTCCAGGCTGTCAGCCTGACCTATCCCTACTCCGTACCTGAGGTGGAGGCCACCGTCCTCCCCTCCTCTACCGGGATCACCTTTGGTGCTCCCGTAGAGATTTTCTAAGTGTCCCTTGGGGCCTGGGACCAGTACAAAGAAGTACTGGCGACTATCCCGCAAAACACTCGTAGGTTTTTGAGAAGTGTCCTCTTGAATGGCCAGCCTTCTACTGGTTTAAGAGACACTGGGGCAAGCATGACAGTGGTGGACAGGACCCTGCTCAAGCCAGAGGACTATGTAAGTGCTCCTCTGAGCAACACCAGGTTAGCTGGTGGGCCGCCCAAATTATCGCCTGTAGCCTTAGTCAGCATTACGATTGGAGACAAGACAGCAAAGCTTCCAGTCCTGGTTCAGGACAATGTGCCTGCGAACATTTTGTTGGGAAATGATTTGGTCGAGTTGGGGATGATCACGGATGGTCCTACCCATGGCTGCTGTGGCAGGCAGACGATCGCAGGTCACGCAGGGTCCGACTGCGAGCCTGGTACCCTTGCCGACGGGGAAACCCAAGGCACGAAAGAAACGGAGGAGTAAGAAGGCTGCCTCTGTGGAGGGAGCCCCTACTCCTCCCGCTGTTCTGACAGCACCCATTGGGATCCATGCTCCGGACAGGCTGGTTCCAGTGGTAAATCCCGTCTCAACTCCCGTGGGAGACGAGCCAGAAGACTTTCCTGTGGGAGAGGCTCTTAAACCGGAGGATCATCCCGACCTTCAATGCTTGTTGGCTGAAGGGGTACCCTCCCGGGCGGACTTCTGTAAGGGACAGAGAGAGTGCCACTCTCTCGAGGGTCTGAGGACACAGGCCCTGTCCCAGGCACAAGGAGAAGTGCCTAGGACATTTCGGATTTATTGGGAGGGTGAGCTCCTTGTTAGTGAGCCCACTAAGCCTGAACCTGGTGCCCTCAAGAGGTTGGTGGTACCCCAGGTTTACAGGCCCTTCCTGCTGCAGTTGGCACATGAGGTGCCCCTGGCTGGTCATCTTGGTATCAAGAAGACTAAGCAGAGGCTCTCTGCCCATTTCTACTGGCCACGGATGGGAGTAGAAGTAGAGCCCCACTGCAGGGCCTGCTCAACTTGACAGTTGTCTGGCAAGACTGGAGGCAGAGTCATTGCCCCACTGCAACCATTGCCAGTGGTTGGCACACAGTTTGAGAGGGTTGGCATCAACATCGTCGGTCCCCTTGACCCTCCCACGTTGGGTGGACATCGGTTCATCCGAGTCTTGGTAGATCATGCCACCAGGTACCCTGAGGCTATACCCCTTCGGACGATTACGGCCAAGGTGGTTGCCAGGGCTCTCCTAGGCATTTTCACCCGTGTTGGATTCCCTAAGGAGGTTGTCTCTGATAGAGGATCCAACTTCATGTCGAGTTACATGAAAGCCATGTGGAAAGAATGCAGGGTAACTTACAAATTCTCCACCTCTTAACACCCTAGACAAAACGGTTTGGTTGAGAGATTTAACAAAACTCTCAAGGGCATGTTAGGCGCTTTGGAAGAGCCCCTCAAGAAGAAGTGGGATCTTCTCCTGCTATGCCTGCTGTTTGCTTACAGAGAGGTACCTCAAGAGGGTGTTGGTTTCAGCCCCTTTGAGTTACTCTTTGGGCACCCTGTGAGGTGGCCCCTCGCCTTGATCCGAGAAGGTTGGGAGGCCACCCCTCCAGGTCCCGCCAAGCAAGTGGGGGACTATGTGTTAGGCCTCAGACGGGGGATGACACAGATGATGGGTCAAGCAACAGCAAATCTTAAGGCCAGCCAGGAATTGAATAAGTACTGGCATGACCTTAAAGCATCGCATGTGGATTGGACTCCGGGACAGGGGGTCCTCGTGATGGAGCCTACCAAGCCTCGGGCTTTGACAGATAAGTGGACTGGACCCTTCAGGATAATCTCCAAGATGGGCGAGGTCAATTATATGGTTGACATGGGAGCCTTTGGGGTAGCCCCTCAGATATTCCATGTTAACGGGCTCAAGCCTTTCCACAGGCGGGCCAAAGTCTCATGTCTCTTGCTAGCTTCAGGGCAAGAAGAGGATGAGAGTGAACCCCTTTCTGATTTGCTGCATAGCAACCCTCAGGATGGCTCAGTGGAGGGAGTACATCTCTCTCCTGATCTGACAGCATAGCAGCAGAGGGCCTGCAGGGCTTTGCTACGGCAGTACGCCTCTCTGTTTTCACTGACACCAGGCCTTACACAGTGGTGTAGGCACGAGATTGACACTGGTGACAGTGTGCCTGTCAAAAGCAGGTGCTACCGTATGTCAGATACCGTCAAGAACCACATCGAGGCTGAGGTCGCCAAGATGCTGGATCTGGGTGTTATTGAACCCTCCACCATTCCCTGGTCCAGTCCCATGGTCCTTGTCCCCAAGGCAAGTTCCACAGGCAGGTACCAAGGATTGGAGGTTCTGTGTGGACTACCGAGGAGTCAATGCCGTCAACAAAACTGACGCGCACCCTTTGCCCCGGGCTGATGAGCTCGTGGACACCGTGGGTGCTGCCAAATTTGTGAGCACCTTCGGCCTTACCTCAGGCTATTGGCATATAGCCCTGACGGACCATGCCAAGGAAAAGACGGCATTCTCAACACCAGAGGGACTCTACCAGTTTAGAGTCATGCCTTTCGGGCTGAAGAACGCCCCTGCCACTTTCCAGAGATTAGTCAACCATGCGCTGGAAGCCCTTTGTGTGGCTTACTTAGACGACATTGCTGTCTACAGTTCCACCTGGGAAGAACATTTGACTCATCTGGATAAAGTGTTGCAGGCGTTAAAAAGGGCTAACCTCACTATCAAGGCCACCAAGTGCCAGATAGCTCAGGGGAAAGTCACCTATCTTGATCATGAAGTAGGAGGGGGTCAAATCTAACCTCTCCCCAGTAAAGTACAGGATGTACATTACTGGGAGACTCCCACTACTCAAATCCAGGTGAGAGCCTTTCTGGGCTTCACTGGGTATTATCGTAATTTCATGGCAGACTATGGAACCATAGCTGCACCCCTGACAGCGTTGACTTCGCCCAAACAACGTAGGAAGGTTAATTGGACTGAAGACTGTCAGAGGGCCTTTGATGGCTTGAAAGGAAGTCTGTGTCGGGCACCCGTGCTGTGTGCGCCCTTTATTGTTCAAACTGACGCCTGCGACACCGGAATTGGAGCTGTCTTGTCCCAGTTAGATGACAAAGGAAGAGAACATCCGATCATATTCATCAGTAGACAATTTAAGGGTAGGGAACTTAGGTGGGCTACTGTTGAAAAGGAATGTTTTAGTATTGTTTGGAGCCTTAGGCGTTTTAGACCCTACCTTACCGGGTCAACCTTCAAGGTCTAAACCGATCATAAGCCCCTGAAGTGGCTTATGCAGATGAAGGGTGAAAACTCAAAACTTCTCAGGTGGTCCTTTAGTCTGCAAGGACTAGACTTTACCATTGAGCACAGACCAGGGAAGAGTCACGATAATACAGATGGCCTTTCCAGAAGGTATGTTGACCGGATGAGGGTGTCTATCCCGTGGGAGATTAGGCACCCTCCACCTCAGTCTGGGGGGGCGAATGTGATGCTGGAAATGCATCGGAGGGACAGGGCCTACGTATCCTTGTCCTTTACTGCTTTTTATCGTGTGTTCTATTGTGTTTTCCGTGCAGGAGTTCATGTGGGACTCCTGGCGGTGCAGCTCTCTCTCTTTTGGTTTGGTGAACAGACCCATGGGATACCCTTATGGCACCCATGGGTAAAGGGTGCAACCCTGTGCCCCTAGTGTATGTTTTGGGCACCCTTGTGTGACCCACAGAGCAGGGTACGGGCTGGTGGCAGCTCCGTGCTGAAATGACTGGTGCCCTGAGCGTCCTCCATTTTGGGATGCCCAGGCCCTGTCATTGGAATCTGTAGATTCCTGATGGAGACAAAATGGCCCCCATGACCTCTTGCCTTCCATCATCTGTTACCCTGATCTTGCCGAAATCCCGTGAAGTACTGCCTCTGTCCCTTCCCCCTGACTGGCTGTTGGGTATATGGTAATGTGGGGAAGTGCCGACCAGACTGGCTGGAGCCTTCTCAACGACCGTATGTTGTGGGTACGCCTATGGGTGGGACCTGGGTAAATGAAGTGTGTGACGAATATACATTCTATGTTGTGGCTGTCTAGTATCTGGTGGTTGACACAATGGTTGAGACAGCCCTGCCCGAAACCGGTATGAATGCAGCTTGGAGTGTTGAATGGCTCGGTACTTGTCCCAATACACATAACTTGTTGTGAGTGTCTGGAGAGAAGTGAATGGCTGAATACCTTGCGTGCCTGATTGGCTCCCTGCCTGCATGAATGCCCGTAGTCGTGATTGGATGCTTGAGTATGACCCAGCAGAATGAATGGGAGATCAACAGTATATCTGGGGACCTCTCACTGCTAGAAATCGTGTTCAGAAGCTGAAGTCCACTACGACGAGTAACTGGAGTAAACAAAGCTTAACCCTGAGCCCTGCTGGACGAGAAGGATTGCTGTTGCTCTCCTTCATAATCTGAAAGCTGCTGTGCTTCAAGAACTGACCCAGAGAGGACCTGGTAAGGCGCCCTCTTCCCGAGATACGAGTGACCATCGTGCACAGCTGATCTTTGCATAAGCTACCTAGTAACAGACCTTCGACACGCTGCCGACCCGATACGGGGACTGCTGCGGAACTCCCAGGAGAAGTGCACGGACTGTTGTCGTCACTGTCCATGACCGCCGTTGCCGACTGGAGCCGCCATGCTCCGGTTGCCTAAGAACTTAATTGATCCAAGGATGCTCTCATCCGCATCGTCGCCCCTGTATCCTGATGGAGAAGGCCTTACCGTCGACGCGCCGAGGAGCATCCACCAGTGAGTTTCCCGCCACCCAAAGACCACAGAGACGCCGACGACTCGACGCCCTTGCTGGGCTACAGTTCTTCAAACTCATTGCGGTCCAGAATTATCGACACCAAGGTGCCCCGCACGGCTCTTCCTTGCAAGATGTTTACGCTTCCCCATCAACGAGCACCGCTAGGAACGACACGGCCACTTCACCGTCGTAGCTCGACCTGTTCTCCGTCGGACGTTCGATGACCCGTGACTCCTGCCTGAAAGGGAGGACACTCAAGAAGGTTTGTCGATTTCCCCGACGAGGAATGCTACAACGCCAGGTACTTTGGGGTTGCAGAACTATTGGAAAGTCTAGTGGGAACAATATATGGACTGGGCTTGTATCTTTCTTCTACAGGTTGCCCAGGTGGGGGGATTTCCACACAGAACTGTGTTTAACGGTAGTTATCAGTATTCTGCCTATTGCTCAACCATCTTGCTTTCCTTCCTCTCTCTACTGCTGGTTTCCTCTTTATTTTGATCTGTGTGTCATTCTGTCCGTATGCACTTTAATAAGATCTAATAACGTTAGTGGTACCACTTTAGAATTGTACATATTTACCATTGTTGATTTTCAGAGGACAAAGTGAGTGATCCTGATCGTGTATATGACTTTGAATATTAATTATTTAAAGACTGTGTTTTAACCGATACAGTGTGTGGACATTCCTTCGTGGGTGCTCGGGGACTACACTGTACTTTAAAACCAGCTTGCATCACCTCCTGAGAAGCTAGGCCTTGATTGCTCGACCACGTACCAATAATAGAGAATCTTGGCAGGCGCCTCTGTGCCTCCCCTCTACCATATAGAGAGCAGAAGTGCAGACCCCCCCTCCGGTCTTTACATCGAGCAATTCGGAAGAATCGGATCGCCGTAAACATTCTAAGAGGTCTCGATCACGCAGTAGATCGACACACTCTTCATCTTCCTCTTCAAAGAAGGTTAAGAGGAGACATAGATCTCCCTCCTCTTCCTCTGATACGTCTACCGAATTGGTACGATGCCCGACTAAGTTGGATTCCCCAAGAAAATGGGATGAATTTAGAAGGAAGATGATGAAGGTCTTTGAGAATGCGGCCTCAACCCCCAGAAACAAGCCTCAAAAGAGCCAGACCACGGCCGCTCTGTTGGCCGACACAGGGAAGTCAGGAACTACTGTAGAAAAATCCAGTGGTAAAGGCGAAACTCGAAAGTCTCGAGTCAACGTCAAATCGGCAAAGATTCATCGAGAATCGAGTGTTTCCCCGGCACCGACTAAAAAACATAAGTCGTTGAAGACCTCGACGAATTCGTCAACGGCATCGGCGCCGACGGCTTCGACATCCAAGCCAAAGGCGTTTTCGACACCTTTGTCGAAGACGTCATTGGTGTCTTCGAAGACTCCTTCGATACTATCTAAGATTCCTTCGACCCAAACTCAAGTACAGGAAAGGAGATTTATTCCTTTACCTAAGTCAGACTTCTTTAAGTCTATGTCTTCTATATTTGAAGAAAATGTCTCTGAAGAAGAAGAATTTTCTCCTTTTGGAGTACAATATGGTACCAGAGAAGTCCCAGAAGAATTAATCGATCCAGAATCGAAAATGAGAGACCTGTGCGACACCCTTCACTCTGCTAGTGGCATTGATACGTCACCTGAGCTAGAGTTTACAAAACCTGACCCTTCAGAGCATGCAGATTCTGGGTACAGGAGTCTAATAAATAGGGTTGTTGAATACATGGGCTGGGGTAGAGCCTCACCCACATTTGATCAGGATGATATGACTGATATACTTGACCAGGGCCCGCAGAAGGACCCAGTTCTCCCCTTCCATAGGGCACTTCAGAGAACAGTAGAAAAAAACTGGGAAGTTCCTGATACAAGTGCTGCAGTCAACAGTAATTTTCCAAAGAAGTATAGAACTTGTAGTTCCGACCCAGGTTATTTAAGTAGACATCCCACTCCAGAAAGTCTGGTTATTCAGGCTGCAACTTCATCAAGACAAACAGCCTATCCATGTATCCCCCTGCATAGAGAGGATAAGAAGGTCGATGCTTGAGCCCGTAAGCTCTTTACCTCGGGCAGCATGGCTCTCAAGTCAACTAATGTCACCTGTACCCTGGCCAGGTTCACCCATACCCTCTGGGACTGCATTTCGGCAGCGGCTGAACATATTCCGGAAGGCGAGGAAAGGGAAGGCTTCCTGAATATTGTCAAAGACGGAAAGGAGGCAATGGGGGAATGTCTCCAGTCTGGACTGGATACTGGTGATAGTATCAGCAGATCCAGGGCTGCAAGCACAGTGTTACGCAGATTTGCGTGGTTAAGGAAGGCGGTGTTTGCACCAGACGTGCAGGCCAGGCTACTCAACATGCCTTTTAGTGACTTGAGGCTGTTTGGTAGTAAAGCTGAGGAAAGCTTAGAAAAACGACAGACCTCAAAAGCGCCGGCTAAATCTCTTAGCGCCTCCATGCGACCGCCTCACAAACCTTATTCTGGCTCATCTTCCTGGAGAGGTCGTTCTTTTCAGTACTACTCCTCTTTTGGTAGAGGAAGAGGACAGGCCATTCAAAGATGCAAGAGAAATGTTGCTCGTGGTGGACGAGGAAAAAGTGTAAAACCAGCCTCAAGAACGGCATCTTTGCCCTCAACTGCTCCTGCAGCCGCCTCCAAATCACTCTGATGCCTTATCACACAAAATCCCGGTGGGAGGCAGAATCTCTCAGCATCTGAAAGAATGGCGGGGCATTACTTCAGATGCTTGGGCACTGGAGACAGTAGCTCAAGGTTACTGCCTTCCCTTCCTAAAAAGGGCCTCAGGACCATCCACCGGGAACCAACTCTGTCAAAATTCCAGATCCGCTCATGTTGCAGGAAATTTTAACCCTGCAAGAGAAAGGTGCAATAGAACATGTACCTGTAGCGGAGAGGAACAAGTGTTTCTACTCCCCTTACTTTCTCATTCCAAAGAAGGACGGAGGATTGAGACCCATCTTGGACTTAAGAAACTTGAACAAGTTCCTCAGGAAGGACAAGTTCAAGATGGTTACCCTTTCTCAGATCTCCAACTCCAAGACTGGTTGGTATCATTGGACCATCAGGATGCTTACTTTCATGTGCCAATCCATCCCAAGCACAGAAAGTACCTGAGGTTTGCAGTTGGCGGTTCTCACAATCAGTTTCGAGTTCTGCCATTCGGGCTAACCTCTGCCCTGAGGGTTTTCACCAAACTGATGGCGGTTGTGACAGAAAGTCTCAGGAAAGGGGGGATTCATGTCTACCCCTACCTGGAGGATTTGTTGATCAGAGCATGTTCTCCCCAACAAGCTCAGGAACACCTGTCGATCACCTGTCACTTCCTTCACAAACTGGACTTCTCCCTCAATTTCAAAAAGTCTCACATGATACCATCCCAAGAGCTCCAGTTTATTGGAGCAGTCTTGGATGCTTCCTTGGGCTATCCTCGCCTCCCGAGGTGAGAGCTCTCCACATACTGCAGATGGTAACCAAGTTCCAGAATGCCCAACATCTACCGGCCTTCGATTTTCTGAGGTTGCTTGGTCTCATGGCATCCTTCATTTTTCTGGTGCCACAGGCTCGACTGAGGATGAGAACTCTTCAATGTGCCCTCAGAACTCAGTGGTCCTAGTTCTCGGGGATTATGTCGGATCTTCTGCAAGTCCCGAGCGCAGTTGCTCAGGATCTACTAGGGTGGGCTTGCAACGACAATATCCTCAAGGGAGAATCTTTTTGGCAACCCAGGCCGGAAATAACAGTAGTGACGGACGCCTCACTCACGGGGTTGGGAGCCCACACCAACTATCTGACAATCAGCGGTTGTTGGTCTCCATCGGAGTCCAAACTGCACATCAACCTGTTGGAGCTGAGTGCAACCAGACTAGCACTGCAGGCCTTCCTGCCCTCTGTACAGGGAAAGAATGTCTTGATAATGACGGACAACACGGTGGCCATGTACTACCTCAACAAGAGAGGAGGCATAGGATCACTACCACTGTGCAGAGAGGCAATGCAGCTCTGGTTCTGGGCAATACGAGAGGGAATCTCTCTATCGGCAGTTCACCTAGCCGGAGAGCAGAACACGACGGCAGACGCTCTTCGCAGGCAGAGGACAGTCTTCCACGAGTGGGAGTTAGCTCAGGAAGTCCTTCTGGAGATCTTCGCTCTTTGGGGAACCCCTCAAGTGGATGTGTTCGCGCCCGCGGTCAACCGGAAGTGCGAGCAGTTCTGTTCAAGGGAATTTCCCCCAAGAGGAGCACTAGGAGACGCGTTTGTGGTGGACTGGAAGTTCCCCCTTCTGTGCACGTTTAATCCAGTCCCCATGATTCCTCAAGTAATCAGGAGGTTGAGAAACTTCAGGAAAACCATGATCCTAATTTCCCCGGATTGGGCCAGGAGGACGTGGTACCCGGACCTTCTGGACATGCCCATCTGCCCTCCAATACATCTTCCGCAAAGAGAGGATCTTCTCTCACAAGAGGATGGTCGGGTTCTCCATCCAGAGGTCAAAACACTCAACCTTCACGCGTGGTTTCTGAAAGGTTGAGATACAAGGATTGGGATCTTCCGGATGACGTAATGGAGATTTTGCTTTCGGCCAGCAACAAAATCTTTGTACCGGTGTCGTTGGAACAAGTTCAGTAACTGGTGCAAAGATAAGGATGTGGACCCTTTTCAATGTGGCACCCCAATGGTGCTATCTTTCCTATTGCATCTAGCCAATCTCGGGCTCTAGATTGGAACAATTAAAGGATATCTAGCTGCGCTGTCCATTTTCAAGCGCTCCTCGGAAGAGGTTTCCTACTTGAAAATTCCATTAATAATTCAATTCCTGAAGGGGCTTACTAATGTGTACCTTCCGGTCCCCTTTCATGTCCCAACTTGGGATTGAACTCTTTAACTGCTGTGGGTATTTCCCCCCAGTGCCCAGGCCTTTTCTGGTGATTTGGGTATGTGGCCATTCAATGCCTTGTAACTTTTTTGTTACATGAGATATCTTGGCCAAATTTGGCCCCTTTTCTTCCCACATTTAGTCGGTCGTAACGCCACCCAGGAATCCTAGGTTGCTGTAGGGGTGTGAAAGAAAATAAGCAAAAAGGGCGAAAATGTTGTGTTTTTTCAAAAAATGCCAATAAAATGATGTACAAAGAAGCCTGTAGTTTTTTCCTTGTAAGAGCTAGGAACAAATGGTTTGTTGTGCTAAATTCCCCAATTTCCTGGCTTTCAAGAACAGGTTGAGTGGAAACGAAAAACAATTATTTTGATGTGGCTATCAACTGTTTTGTGAGAGGTAGGCGATTTTGGCCATTTTTGCCAATTGGACATGCATGGACGGAATGGAAGAAAAGGGTAGGAAAGCCGAATTGGAGGACAGAAAGGCATATATTGCTGAAATTTAGACAAAATTCCAAGTTTAGGAAGGGGTGATTTACGTAGGTCGGGCAACAACTAGGTAGGGGAAAATGCCATAGATAAGGGAAAAGCGGAAAAATGACCGGAAAAAAAAGTTAGATGCTGGACATGGTTGGCTTGGTACGGCAAAAGCTTCTATGAATTTTGAGAAAAGCAATGCTCCGTTACATTCCCCCGATTCTTGCAGTTAGGAAAGGGCACATTTTTTGTAGTGTTTTACAAAACAAGCAATACCACAAGCCAAACACTGAGACATGGTACACAGGAGTTTTATGCTTACGGCCTGAACAGACGCACTTAGCATGTGTAAATCAGGAAAACAAATGTGTTGAGGAACGGCAAGCATACTTTTTTTGAAAGAGCACAGGCAGACCTTTTCAAGGGTCTGGGACTTGTGCAGGTTACAAAAGTGTATGTTGCCTAAAGCACCGACTAAATGTAGGGCACATTTGGGAAATGAAAGGGTTGTGTGACAAAGGGCACCAGCAAATGGGTCAAAACGTTATGAAAACCACACAAACACAACAAATGTTATACTTTCCCGCGTTTCAACAGGTGTCCCGATGAAAACGGTACCTCACATGTGTGGGTGCACCTACCTGGGCACCAAGGGGAAAGCCTAAAACACAAGATACCCTAAATCTGTTTTCACACCTGAATTGCACACCCTCTGCAGATGGGCACACCATACAGATATGCGCCTCGGGTGTCCAAGCCACCAAGGAAAACAGGGAACCCCATGCATTTCTGAAAAGAGGACACCTATGAGAATCCGCAGAGGTATGATTTGCGCAAATCGGCCCAGAAGTTATTACCCAGACACCCCCGCAAAGTCCGAAATGTGGGAAAAAAACGCATTTTCCGCACATTTCACTCGGCTCACCCATCGAAACACGCTGCCAACAACACATGGCCTACCGTCCCGTGTTTCCACAGGTGTCCCGATGAAAACGGTACCTCACATGTGTGGTTGCACCTACCTGGGCGCCAATGGAAAAGCCTAAAACACAAGTAACCCCAAGTCTGTTTTCACACCTGAATTTCACACTCTCTGCAGACGGGCAAAACATACAGATATGGGACTCGGGTGTCCAAGCCACCAAGGAAAACAGGGAACCCCATGCATTTCCGAAAAGAGGACACCCGTGGGAATCCGCAGAGGTATGATTTGCGTAAATCGGCCCAGAATGTATTACCCAGACACCCCCGCAAAGTGTGAGGAAAGAAATGCATTTACCACACATTTCACTCGGCTCACCCATCAAAACACGCTGCCAACAACACATGGCCGTTGTGAAGGAGGACGTCTGAAGGGGGTCTTCACCACACAGGGATGAAGCCGGCAGCAGCGACGAGGAATATAAGGTGCGCTCCTTAAAAACGGGAGAGTCTATTCATGTGGCTATCCGGACCACTACAGCAACATGCAGCGATTTGACCAAGGAAGAGGATCCTCTGGCTGTGGAAGATGAGCTGGTTATCCCCATCAAGCTAAAGGGAAGAAGACTCCGGACTCAATCTTCTCTGTGTCGTCGAAGGGAAGATAGCTCAGGACTGCAGCAGGGCTTCACCAGGACGGGGTAGTTGCAGCAGCCGTCGTTCTCTCTGCTTCTCTTCGGTTCCTTGTAGTTCCAGTGGTGACTCTCTGACTTCTAGCCCAAGAGACCTGCCTTTTATGCGGAAAACCCCCATTCACACAGCCTGGCTGTCAATCACCCAGCAGGGAGGTTGTCCAGCCTTGACAACTACCCTGGCCAATCATGACAAAGTGCGACTTGGCTTTCCTAGGATACCCTGTGCAGGGGGTGACTACACCCCTCCCTCACATGCAGCCCACCTATACACCCAGGCACCTTAAGGAGGGCTTCTGAGCAGAAGCCCGCCAAAAGACAGCGAACAAAGAAGGCGAACCTAGTTTGCCGCGCAAAGTAAAACACAAGAAGGACTTTAACAAAAAGAAATGGCGAATAAACCCAACCGGAGCCAAAAGAAAGACGATTTGGTCAAGCGGGTTTATGTTCGAGACTAATATAATAGCCAAGAACAGTACCACGTTTATCTAATATAATCGCGGTAGAAAAGTTAGGGTAGATACCACTGCCACCAGCCAAGTCTAAATGTTAAAAGAGCGAAACAATGCTCTAGGAGGTACAGATACAAGGGGATACAAGTTAACCCTTTCCAGCACTCCATGGAAGATGGGGTATACTGGATCTGTGGGAGATTGACTAAGTAAAGTTAATGGTAACTTTACCCTTTTCTGGAGGACGGTAGTCGCCTTAGAAATGGAGTTGAGGGAAGTCCCAAAGACAACCCTGCGTCACGGCACTGAAGGTGCTGTGTGACACACAAAAAGAAGAGGGCTACTGAAGTGGTGTACTTCAGAGTCCTGAATCACATTCAGGGAGGCGTTGGATTGTACTTTCAAGTTTAACCCAAAGTGTTACTCAGGACAATGTTTTTAACACACATAACACTTGTAGGGGTCCACATTTTTTAGTGTGGAAGCTAGTTCTTATTTTGGTTCCAATTAATGGGTGACCTCAGAGAACTGTTTTCACAGAAGATTCTTCATAGTATATGAGGGGTTCTGTCCTTGGGCATGGAATGTGTGGGGGAAGGGGGGCGCTGTTGCCCATTTGGGAGTCAGCAGGTTCGTTTAAAAAGAAGTGAAAACTTGAGGCCACATTCCAAAGAGGAACTGTTTTAGAATTTATTGACCTTCATAGGAAGTGTGTGGTCCCCGAGTTATTAATTCACTCGGTAACTATTCGAAAAAATCAAGCAAGGATGTTTGTTTGGAATTAAAAGCAAGGAACTTCATCCATAGTATACTGTCGTATGGTCTGGTTCACGGGGTATCCCTGGTTAGTTTCTGGGATATCCTTGATTAAAATGTAGTCGACCGGTTTCGATGATTGCTGCTTATCATCTTCTTCAGGACTGCGATTTTAGGTAGCCTCTATAGGATCAAGGGTTGGGGAGTGGCACAGGGGCCAGTATCCCATCTGCCTAAGAGAAAGGAAACCAGAGATGGTTTTTTTTGAGTCTTGTGGTCACTGCAATTTCTTTTCTTCAGTCTTAATCATGAATAATTTTGAGTTATTTAAGGAAATTACAACATATGCATGAGAATGTTGGAATAATCGAACAGTATTGATGGCTATTTTGGCTGTATGAGACTCTTTTGGCGTTAGTAATTGTTGATTACCTTCAGGACAATTCTGGCGGGTAAACACGCTGCCAACAACACATGCCCTACTGTCCCGCGTTCCCACAGGTGTCCCGATGAAAACAGTACCTCACATGTGTGGGTGCATCTACCTGGGTGCCAAGGGGAAAGCCTAAAACTGTCACGATGCCTGCCCCAGACATCAGGAGCAGACCCACCTGCCCAGAGTACAGGCACCCATGGGAACTCAGGGAGGCTCAAAGGATTGCCTAGGGGCTTCATGGACACAGTCCTGGCGCCGTTGACGCCAGGCTCATATTGACTTTTTTAAACAGAGCAGGTCATCCTGTAGAGAAATCATGTACAGGCCACCGTGAGGCCTTGAAGGGATTGCTTTCTTCCAGGGGCTATTTTTCTTGGGTGTGGTACTGGAACTATTTTACCTGGAAACTACTATTTAAACCACGCCCGGAGATCAGCACACGCTTCGTGTTATTCTGCATTTCTGCAGCGTAACGCTCACCGTGCCTGCAGCTCAGAATCCAGTCTACAGCTACATCCGTCTTGTTCTCTGCGAACCGAACCTGTAAAAGAGAAGAGGAAAAGCAGATTAGAATAGGAGCCACACCATTAGTCGTCGCATTCATCTGGGAGTCACCGCACCTGTGAGGAAAAGAAAACATCTGTTACTGCGCTGCCAGCAGCAGCACCGCGGCATACTCACCTATGCTCCTTTCATCCACACGATCCCGCAAGGCACTCTGTTGAAATCGCTGCTCGGAGCATCTGCATCTGCAAAAGAAACAAAGACAACAGGTGAGCTGTGCTCTGCAAAAGACATTCAAATTCATACCGCAAGATATTTACTTGGTACATTACCGCTCGAGGTGTCGCTAGTCATCATCCTACGTCCCTCATTCCAGAGAAGTGCCACACCTGCAAAATATAGAGAGGACAATTGGTTAATCTCATGATGAACAATATCGCTTGCTAAGATTAGTGCTTGGTGCAAAACTGACTCTTACCTTGGCGCTACTTCATTCCTCTCGGAGACGGAACATTCACCTTGGGCCATTCTGCAAGGTGGGAAATATTTAAAGGGAGCAAGAGTGAACTATAAGACAATCGAACTCTAAGGGCCTCATTACGACCCTGGCGCTAAGTACCGAACATTACCGCCATGGCGTAATTAACGTTTACGCCATGGCCGGATGCCGTAAAGTGCGGCACATTCCGACCCATCGCGCACAAGCATTACGCCATGGCGGTAATGCAAAGAACGCGATGCCGTAAAAGACCCCAAAATGGCCCCTACCGGCATTGTATGCTGCGCATGGTGCACTACCGCCACCCATCATAGCGGTGACCGCAATTAGCGGTGACCGTAATTAGCGGTGACCGCAATTAAGCGGAAGCGGAAGTAGCGTCATCGCGGCGGAACGGGAAGGAGCACGGCGGCCATCTTTAAAAACACAATCCATTGCCATCCTCCCCAACCATACCAGATCCGACCCTGAAACCTTTCCAAACCCATCACCCACCCTATTACCCACCCAAAAATGCCAAAAGTTGCGAAGAAGGCATGCGACCGGCAGCGCCAGGACCGCTTTACACGTGAGGAGCTCACCATGCTTGCCGAGACACTGCAGGACAATGCTGCAGTAGTATTTTCCACGCAGATGACCAGGCCGGCATTAGTCCAAAAGAAGGCCATATGGGCCTTGGTGGCACAGCATGTCAGTGCGGTGGGGGCCGTACCCCGCACTGCACAGCAGTGCATGTAGAGCTGGGACGATCTGAGGCTACGGGTCCGGAGCATACTCTCAGCAAACCGGAACCTGGGGACGGCAACCGGGGGTGGATCAGAATCCCCCATCAAGCTTCAGGCATGGGAAGAAATATGTGCCTCCACCATTGGGATGGAGAGCATCGAAGGAGTCGGAGGGATGGAGAGAGGAGTCCCGACATCTGGAGATGCAGGTAGGTGGCCAAATCAAGCCATGCTAAAAGCAACAAAGTTCAATCATGTGAAGTACCATGTTGACCCATAGTGCATATGCACCACATCGGCAGGAGAATGCCCACAGACACATCCGGAATACACCCTGCACACATGCAGCATGCACACCCTAACTGCTGGCACCCACATACCACCATGCAACTTCCACACAAAAGGCACAAAACCTGTATGCCCCTGCCGGAAATGTTCTGCATGTACCTACTGTTAAGATGTCACTCGTCACAATGCACGGCCAATGTCCGCAGACCCATCAATAACAGTATCCCACCTTTGCTCGACCACAGGCTCTGATTCAGACCTCCAAGATGAGGACACCACTGCCTCCAGAGCCACCAAGAGCGCCAGGACAACAGTGGCAAGGCCGCAAGCCTCCACCTCAGCCGTCCCTGGAAAAACACACCAGCAGCCACAAACCCTGCCAGGGGAAGAGGCCAGGCCAGTGACAGCCACCACAACAGTCATCAGAGACTTAGCAGCAGCACCGCACACGTCAACAATTGTGCCCACCGAAGGGACAGGCTCCGCTGCGAGCAGCACCCTGGGGGAAATTGCTGCCATAGCAGCATCCTCAGACAGTGAGGCAGGGAGCATCGAGGACATCGATGATGGAAGCCCCACTGCCCACCCACATTCCCCCTACACATCCCTAAGCCCCCTGCAGGTGGATGCCACACAGGGGCATTCGGAGGCTGAGGATTGGCCAGCCACCCCATCCCCGCAGCCTGAGGCGAGCAGCCCAATGGACATGGCAATGCCACTGGGCATGAGCCAGCGCAACCAACAGACCCTGCAAGAGATAGTCACCCGCCAGCAGCAGCTATCCACCCTCCTTAATGAACACGTAGCAGAGTGTGGGGGTGCAAGTGTTGCCATGGAGAGAAGTGTGGACCGAGTCACGGATGCCATTGAGTCCTCCACAAAGGACATCTGTACAGAGCTCGCTGCTGTGCGGCACGTCCTCGCAGAACTAGTACAGGCCATTAGGGACACGCGTCCAATCGTGCAGCCAGGACCCTCCTCATCAACCAGCTCGGCACAGAGCAGCCCCATCCGCAGATCTGGGAGGAATCTGCGCAGCACGGGCAGGGGTGCCCCGGGGGTCAGGGGTGGGGACTGTTAGTAGTGGCTGGACAGTTGAGCAGGACTCCTTCACACACTGCTGCACAGACAGTACCACACCTTCATAGGGATTCCAGGGGGTTGGTGGGAGGGTGGAGGGGATGTGTTGGGGTGTTCAGGGGGGAGGTGGGAGGGTGGAGGGGGTGTGTTGGGGTGCTCAGGGGGGAGGTGGGAGGGTGGAGGGGGTGTGTTGGGGTGTTCGGAGGGGAGGTGGGAGGGTGGAGGGGGTGTGTTGGGGTGTTCAGGGGGGAGGTGGGAGGGTGGAGGGGGTGTGTTGGGGTGTTCAGGGGGGAGGTGGGCGGGTGGAGGGGGTGTGTCATTCCTTTTGAAATCACAATACACTTTTTCGTTTTGCACAAATCATATGTGTGGACATTGCTCATTGCGTATGTGTGCTTTATTGTTGAATAGTCCGCAGTGTGCATTTTCAAGACACACACATTGGCCCGAGTGCCCTCTCCATGTCACACGCACACGACGTGTGTGCTAGAAGCATTGGTCAATGAGATTCTGACGCATTTCACGCCCCTCCTGTGAATCGCTGCCTCCTTGAGTTGCTGCACCATCCCCACCCTCATCATCCCCATCGCCAGGTGGTTGCACGTCTGCGTCAGGGGGCAGGAGCACATTTCGTCTGACGCACATATTGTGTAGCATGACACATGCCATCACAATCTTATCAACCTTCTCATGGCGGTACAGGAGTGCCCCGCCAGACCTGCAGAGGCAGCAGAAACGTGCCTTCAGTAGGCCGAATGCCTGCTCAATCACCACACGGGTACGTGCATGGGAACGGTTGAAGTCCTCCTCATGCTGGTTCTGTGGGTTCCGGACTGGTGTAAGGAGCCACCTCTTCAGGGGATAGCCTGCATCACCTGTAAGTGGACAACAATGTATGTGTCAGGGATGAGAATGATTACTGAACATGATGTGACGCCATGCCTTGCATTAGACTGTTACTTTGCACCACTTTTAGTTGCACTAATGGATTCACACTATGCAACCGGTATATGTTCATGGCTCTCATGTACTGTTTTGCATGCCAAGTCACAATGAAGGGGTGACAAGTGCCTTGTGAGTGCACATCCACTGTGTCCGTTCAGGCCGTATTTCAGGTGACCTGGCACGTGTCCTGTGAGGTCAACGCTCACATGATTGCAACATTGATGTCTGGCACATTATGACCCCAGTGAACAATACTGATGTCAATGTGGACAGTTTGTGGGCCTTGCTGTCTGAGTTGTGGTGTATTGATGTTCCTGTCCGTCATGTGCCTCCTTTGTGCGCGGTAATGGGGACAGGCCTATCAGTAGATGGTGTTTGGTGACGTGCATGTAGCTGCTATTCGTTGGAGTCAATGTTGTCACATTTTGTACAATACACTTGCAGATGGTTGTGTCATGGTTGGGACACACCTTCATTCCCATGTTAGGGCTGCTTAGGTCAGGCATCATGTATACAGTTGTCATATGACGTAAGTGCTGCCTCGGTATGGTCTGGCTACTGCTAGCCGCAGCCAGGTGAAGTATGCATCATCCCCCCCCCTTTCTGCCAGGTGAAGTATGCATTGGTACGTCGATCACCTACCCACTTCGCATTTCCATGGTCATGACATTAGACTCACCGAGTAGCCAGGATCTTGGGCCTGCATGTCGCTCCATGTAGCGTGGTATTGTGGAGTTCCTCAGGACCATTGAATCATGGGTTGATCCGGGGAATCGGGCACAACAATGTGTGAAGATCCTGTTGGAGTCACAGAGCATTTGCACGTTGATTGGTTAAATAGTTTACGGTTGCGGTACGGTACCTCCATGGGATGTGGGACCACCAATTCCACATGTGTGCAGTCGATGGCACCAATGCAACCAGGTATGCCAGCTAGTGCATGGAAACCCACTTTGGTGTTAGCAATCTCCTGGGCAGACCGTGGCAATGAGATGTGGTCGTCTGTGTGCTTGTGGAGGGCATCGAGCTCTTGGATCAGTGCACGTGAGAATAATGGTTGTGATATGCCATGCAAGTGCCCCACTGTGTGCTGGTAGGTGCCTGTGGCCAGGAAGTGGAGCACAGACACTACCTTCAGTAGGGGGGGATGGCGGTGGGTGTTTCAATCATGCTGACAATGTCGTTGTGTATCATGTCCACAATGGTGGTGATGGTGTCCCGGTCCAGTCGGTACAGGGTGTGGATCTGCTCAGCGGTGAGGTTGAATGGACTGGCTCTGATGCGTGGGATTGGGGGCTGCCTCTGTGGTGGCACTGGCTGTGCTGGTGGGGCTTGCTGGCCCTGCCTTGCCCTCCTTCTCCTCCTGTGTCTCCTCTGTGCAGCCTGTTGTTGTTGTTGTTGTTGTAGTTGAAGTTGTAGCGCTTGCATTGCTATCAGGTCCTCCTGCCCCAACATTGCTAGTCCTATTGGTATCATTGTGGAGTGTGACTCGGTCTGGGAAGGGGTTGGGTGTGCTCTTTTTCTACTTCCTGAGTCTCTATTGCCTCCACCTGTGCTGATTCTGTGCACCTGTGGCAGCTGGATTCACTGCACAAGGCCCTTTATGGTTGGTTCGCGATGGCGTTACTAGCGCCATGGCGGTAAGGTACTTTACGGGCTGGGTGATGGCGTTAGGTGCATGTCCGCTTGGGTCGGCATTCGCGTACCTTTCCGCCATGGCGGTGATTACGGTGTGGGATGCCGCGTGCGCGTCCTCGGTGCAGTTAGCGGCAGCGTTAACTACGATGCCGCTAGTGGCATCGTAGTTAACGGTCAGGGGTCATAATTGGACCTAGCGGAAAACGATGGCGGTAATCTTTTACCGCCATTGTTTTTCACTTAGCGCCAGGGTTGTAATGAGGCCCTAAGACTTTGCATTATACTTTGGATTGGCATAAAATTTACCTCAGAGTCATCGTTGTCTGAAAACTCTGCCATAAGCTTACGGATCAGTGAAGTTAACTGGTTCCTACGCACCCCTGCACGCCGACGCAGGATGGATGGAGAGCCCATCCTTCCTAACAATAAGGTGAGACATGATAAGGGGAACACAAGGTGGTTTCGGAAAAGACAAAGTTAACCTCTTTTACCACGGTCGGCTAATTACCATTTTACCACTTTAGGAAAATCCTCCTACGTGCCAGAAAGACGAAACTGAGTGGGCAAGTGTAGTCGCTCATCACTACACTACGAGTCACATTGGTGGAGACTGCTGCAGTCCAGCTTCGTTCAGCGCCCCTGTGGAACCCAGGTGAAGAACGCAAAGCCTCAACTGAACACAAATTTCTACCCGGACGTCATGGAAACCTCAGAGACTGACCAATTAGCCCAGCTCCTGGGGGAGCTCAGAGCTGAAGTGCATTCCACCCGCCAAGAAACCAATGCTCTCAGAAGAGAACTGATTGTGGCGAAGGAACGTACAGATGATCTCGCCAGGCAATTACTTCAAGCTCAAGCTGGGCACGCACCATTACCTGGAATGGGGGGAGCTTCAGCCCAAACTCAATCAAGCAATCCAGTACAAGTGGTATTACCGGGGGCTGTCCCTTTAGCACCACCAGAATGCTTTGCGGGGGACCCTAAAAGGTTTGCAGTGTTTATGAACCAGTGCTGCCTGCACTTCTTATGTAGGCCTGGAGCCTTCCCGAATGATCAATCGAAGGTGGCCTTCGTACTGTCATATATCAGCGGAAGCGCAGCCGATTGGTCTATTCCATTAGTCAACCAGGATGACCCCGTCCAACAGGATTTCCAGGGCTTTCAACAAAACAAGTTATTCGCCCGACATTCTCAAGGCCAAGCATTAGATAGCAAACTTTTGTCCTTACGTCAGGGTAACCAGGACCTGTTAACCTACATCGCAACTTTCAATAGGTTGGTGGTAGAAACGGGATGGCCTGAAGACAAGCGAACTACGTTATTCCATCGTGGGTTAGGAGGCGAGCTAAAAGACGTTTTAGCACAGGTAGTGAACCCACCTCAAGAATGTGCAGAATATATAGACCTGGTAGTCCAACTAGACCACAGACTTCAGAATCGAAAGGCGGATCTGGCTAAATTCGAGAATCGAGTACTGGTTAGACCCAAGGACAACACCCCCAAAGGAACGGACGTATCTGAACCCATGCAAGTTGGGGGGGTTAGAGGACCCTTGTCCAAAACCGAAAGAGACAAGAAGCGACAGCTGCAATTGTTCTTATATTGTGGAACCTCAGGGCATTTTTTACGGGATTGTCCGGTGAAACTACCTAAGAAGGCAGTAGGAGCCGCCGACAAGATCAATACTGAATCAGAGCCGGGAAACAAACCCGCCCGACAAGCGCAGAGGTCCGCTTGCCGAGCGAGAAGGACACTCAGACCTCACACCTAACCTTACCAATGATCCTTATTGATCAACGACAGCCACCTCGTATGCATGCAGTTAGAGCATACATCGATAGCGGAGCCATAGGTAACTATATGGATCAAGAATTGGCTACAAGGATGAATCTATCTCTTTGTGAAAAAACCACAACTGATGCAATCACCACCGTCGATGGGACCGAAATAGCTTCCGGCCCAGTAACTCATTCAACGATGGAGATGACACTGTTGGGCCAAGATGGGCATTGAGAGAACATTGTGTTTGACTTAATCAAGGCCCCACAGTTCCAAATAATTCGGGGAATGCCATGGTTAGAACCGCATAATCCTTGTATAAACTGGTGTGAAAAAAGAGTGACCTTCTCGGAGTGTGTGCACACTTGTTATCCAGAAGAATCCCCGACCAAGAAGCTAGCCACGGTCACAAACCCGACAACTCTGTTACCCCATGAATACCAGGATTTTCAGGATGTATTTCAGAAAGATCAAGCCAACACTTTACCACCCCGCAGATCATATGATTGCCAAATTGACCTCATACCTGGTGCACAAATTCCATGCAGTAGGATCTACGCCCTCACTGAACCCGAGAATCTTCATTTACGGCAATACTTAGATCAATACCCGGCTAATGGCTTCATCCGCCCGTCAAAGTCTCCGGCGGCATCGCCTTTGTTCCTCGTCCCAAAAAAGGAAGGGGATCCAAGAACTTGTATTGACTATTGCGCATTAAATCAAGTAACTGTAAAAAACCGGTACCCTTTGCCCCTAATTCCAGAATTATTGGATCAAGTAAAAGATGCTCACATCTACACTAAGCTGGACCTCCGAGGGGCGTATCATCTGGTACGTGTGAAAAAAGGTGAAGAGTGGAAGACCGCCTTCTGTACCGAATACGGATTATTCGAATACCAGGTGATGCCCTTCGGGCTTTGCAACGCCCCGGCAGCGTTCCAGTATTTCATGAACGATGTCCTTCGTGAACTTATTGATGTCTGTGTCGTCGTATATATTGACGATATCCTGGTATACTCGTCTTCTGAACTAGAGCAGGTGAAACATGTTCGTGCAGTATTAGAAAAACTACGCCAGCATCAATTATACGCGAAATTAGAAAAATGCTTTTTTTCACACTTCTGAGGTCGAATTTCTTGGGTTTGTCCTGACCCCGAATGGAGTTCGAATGGATTCACAGAAGGTAGATTCTATCCTCAAGTGGCCCTCAACTACTTGAATAAAAGGGGTACAGAGTATGCTTGGATTTGCAAATTTCTACCGCAGGTTCATTCCCGATTTTTCACATCTGGTACACCCCATCACATCTTTATTGCGGAAGAATAAACACTTGCAGTGGTCAGAAGAAGCAGAAAAAGCCTTCCAAGATCTAAAGCAGAAATTCACTTCAGCTCCTGTTTTGAAGCACCCACGCCCAGAACTCCCTTACGTGGTAGAAACTGATGCATCCAGTTTGGCCATGGGGGTGGTTCTTTCCCAAAAAGATCCAGAAACAGGTCAACTTCATCCAGTGGCGTTTTGGTCACGAAAGTTTCCAGCACCTGAGCTAAACTATGCCGTTACCGACAAAGAACTCCTAGTCATCAAGTCGGCATTCAAAGCCTGGTGGCACTATCTGCTCGGAGCCCGACACACCATCACAGTAATCACGGATCATAGGAACTTACAATATTTAAAGACAGCCAAGGTTCAATTATCGTATCAACTTAGATGGGCTTTATTTTTTGCAGAATATGATTTTGTGATCTCTTACCGACCTGGTTGTCGAAACGGCAAAGCGGATGCTCTATCCCGCATTGGAATGGGAGAAGCGTATACAAATCTAGAACCAGTACCCATAATTCCAGAAAGAAGAATTCTAGGAATAACCACTCTGTTAACTCTAAACGATGTCCATGAGAAAATCCAGCAGCTTTTCAATCCAGTAGCCTTACAAGACTGGTCAAACAAAGGCAAAGATTATTCGGTCATTGATCATCTACCATACTACCAAGGACATCTCTATCTACCTAGTAAAGCAATGCAAGAACCAGTTATCTCCAATTATCATGAGCCATTGGTAGAAGGGCATCCTGGAATCACTAAAACCGAAGCCAAAATCAAGAGACATTTCTGGTGGCCTACTTGGCGAAAAGACATCAAGTTATTTGTGTTATCTTGTGGCATTTGTGCCCAAAACAAGACCCAGAAGAAAAAAACAGCTGGGTTTTTGGACATTCCACCTACACCTTGGCATACCTTATCTCTTGACTTTATCACAGATCTTCCTCCCCCATGTAATGGGTACAACACTATTTTAGTAATAGTGGATCTCTTTTCCAAAATGGCCCACTTCATCCCATTAAAAGGCTTACCTTCAGCCTCGACCCTGGCCAAAGAGTTTCTTGAACACATTGTCCGAATACATGGATTTCCCTCAGTGCTAGTTTCAGATCGGGGCATTCAGTTTATTTCCCTATTTTGGAATAAATGTTGTCAATTGGCCCAAATTGATGTAAGCCACCATCACAAACCGATGGTCAAACCGAGAGGACCAACCAAACGTTAGAGCAATACCTACGGTGCATGTTACACCAAACTGAAAGCAACTTTAAGGATATTTTATGTATAACCGAGTATGCCTACAACAATTCATTTCACTCTGGGACAGGACAAAGTCCATTTTACACCATATATGGATGACATCCTCGGACTTCTGAACTCGACCCACCTCAAAACTTGGAGATGCCTGCCGTAAGTAACTTACACGCCACTATAACACAGGTCTTCAAAAAGGCAACTGAACATTTAAAACAAGCAAAAGAGAGATACAAGAAAACCGCTGATCAACATCGGAGCGAGGCTTCAAAATACCAGATTGGAGACCAAGTTTGGCTAGCTTCAAGACATATACCATTAAAAGGGACTCGCACATTGCACCCCAGATATTTGGAACCTTACACCATTAAGGCCATTATCAACCCCGTGGCTGTGAAGTTGGAGTTACCGCTGAATATGCGAGTCCATCCGGTATTTCATGTTTCACTTTTAAAACCAGTACAGCCAGGGACAAGACCAACAAAACCACCAAGCCCCATCCTAGTAGATGGAGAATCAGAATTTGAAGTAAGAAGCATTTTGGACTAAAAATTGGTCAAATCAAAACTTTTTTATCTAGTTGATTGGAAAGGCTGTAGTCCACGAGAGATCATGGGAACCAAGTAACTATATTCATGCACTACGACTGGTAAAACGGTTCCACCAGAACTTCCCAGACAAACCGGGACCAGTGAGAAAGACCACCTTGGGAGGGGCCTTGGGGGGAAGTGCTGTCACGATGCCTGCCCCCAGACATCAGGTGCAGACCCATCTGCCCAGAGTACAGGCACCCATGGGAACTCAGGGAGGCTCAAAGGATTGTCTAGGGGCTTCATGGACTCAGTCCTGGCGCTGTTGGCGCCAGGCTCATATTGCCTTTTTTAAACAGAGCAGGTCATCCTGTAGAGAAATCATGTACAGGCCACTGTGAGGCATTGAAGGGATTACTTTCTTCCAGGGACTATTTTTCTTGGGTGTGGTACTGGAACTATTTTACCTGGGAACTACTTTATGGTGGCTATTTAAACCACGCCCGGAGAGCAGCACACGCTTCGCGTTATTCTGCATTTCTGCTGCGTAACGCTCACCGTGCCTGCAGCTCAGCATCCAGTCTACAGCTACATCCGTCTTGTTCTCCGCGAACCGAACCTGTAAAAGAGAAGAGGAAAAGCAGATTAGAATAGGAGCCACACCATTAGTCGTCGCATTCATCTGGGAGTCGCCGCACCTGTTACCGCGCTGCACTGTCAGCAGCAGCGCTGCGGCATAATCACCTATGCTCCTTTCATCCACACGGTCCCGCCAGGCACTCTGTTGAAATCGCCGCTCGGAGCATCTGCATCTGCAAAAGAAAGAAAGACAACAGGTGAGCTGCGCTCTGCAAAAGACATTCATATTCATACCGCAAGATACCTACTTGGTACATTACCTTTCGAGGTGTCACTAGTCATCATCCTACGTCCCTCATTCCGGAGAAGCGCCACACCTGCAAAATATAAAGAGGACAATTGGTTAATCTCATGATGAACAATATCGCTTGCTAAGATTAGTGCTTGGTGCAAAACTGACTCTTACCTTGGCGCTACTTCATTCCTCTCGGAGACGGAACATTCACCTTGGGCCATTCTGCAAGGGGAGAAATATATAAAGGGAGCAAGAGTGAACTATAAGACAATCGAACTCTAAGACTTTGCGTTATACTTTGGATTGGCATAAAACTTACCTCGGAGTCATAGTTGTCTGAAAACTGTGCCATAAGCTTACGGATCAGTGAAGTTAACTGGGCTCTACGCACCCCTGCACGCCGACGCAGGATGGAGAGCCCATCCTTCCTAACAATAAGGTGAGACATGATAAGGGGAACAGAAGGTGGTTTCGGAAAAGACAAAGTTAACCTCTTTTACCACGGTCGGCTAATTACCATATTACCACTTTAGGAAAATCCTCCTACTTGCCAGACAGACGAAACTGAGTGGGCAAGTGCAGTCGATCATCACTACACTACGAGTCACATTGGTGGAGACCGCTGCAGTCCAGCTTCATTCGGCGCCCCTGTGGTACCCAGGTGAGCGTAACAAAAACACAAGTAACCCCAAGTCTGATTTCACACCTGAATTTCACACTCTCTGCACAGCATACAGATATGGGTCTCGTGTGTCCAAGCCACCAAGGAAAACAGGGAACCCCATGCATTTCCGAAAAGAGGACACCCGTGGGAATCCACAGAGGTATGAGTTGCGCAAATCGGCCCAGAATTTATTACCCGACACCCCAGCAAAGTCCGAAATGTGGGAAAAAAACAAATTTTCCGCACATTTCACTCGGCTCACCCATTGAAACACGCTGCCTACAACACATGGCCTACCGTCATGCGTTCCCACAGGTGTCCCGATGAAAACGGTACCTCGCATGTGTGGGTGCACCTATCTGGGCGCCAAAGGGAAAGCCTAAAACACAAGTAACCCCAAGTCTGTTTTCACACCTGAATTTCATACTCTCTGCAGACGGGCCCACAATACAGATATGGCCTCGGGTGTTCAAGCCACCTAGGAAAACAGGGAACCCCATGCATTTCCCAAAAGAGGACACCAGTGGGAATCCACAGAGGTCTGCCTTGGGCAAATTGCCCCAGTTTTTATTAGCCACAAACCCCAACAACGTGTGATATTTGGTGGGGAAAAAACACAATATTCACTTTGTCTGGGGTTCTGGGTAATAAATTCTGGGCCGCTTTGCGCAAGTCAGACCTCTGTGGATTCCCACGGGTGTCCTCTTTTGGTAAATGCATGGGGTTCCCTGTTTTCCTTGCTGGCTTCGACACCCTAGGCCCAAATTTGTAGGCTGCCCACATGAACAAAATGTGCTGTGGCAAAAGGCTTGGGGTTACCAGTGGGTTATCCTTTTCCTTTTGCGCCTCCGGTAGGTGCACCCACACATGTGAGGTACCAGTTTCATCAGGACACGTGTGTGGACGCGGGAAGGTAGGCCATGTGTTGTTGCAGTGTGTTTCTGTCCTGCCCTTTAGCTGGGGTGGAGGGGCCCCCTACAATGCTGGGGAATTTTCTAATGTGAAGGGGGTGCACCTCTCCACCCCCACCCCAATTGGAAGGGCGGCGCATCTCATATAGCATTCCCCGGGGGCAGATATGGGGGGGGCTGTCCTGCACTCCTCTTTGGGCTCAGGCATCCCTTCCTCGGAGCAGATATCTGGTCCCAGGGAGGGCTGCATGACATGGCACCCACTCCATTGTGGGTGGGGGGGAGGGGGTCAACGCCCCACAGCCCCCCCCCCTAATATGCATTTCACCCTTTTCCTTTTTTTCTTTGTTTACAAAACTTGCCTTGGCGCAGAGGGGCACATGCTGTGCCAATCTGGCCCCAGGGTGCCCAACCCTTACTGCACCACCCACTGGGGGGCCAGTCCCACATTTTTTGATGGCCCTCTCCTCCCTCACCCCAAATGGGTGGCGGGGTACCTCATACAGACCTCCCTGGGCCTCCTACAAATGGCTGTGTGAGACACACAACCCCCTCCATTTGGGTTGGGGGGTGAGAGCCACCAAAAAGGTGTGGGACAGGACCCCCGGTGGGTGGGGCAGTAAGGGTTGGGCACCCTGGGACCAGAATGGCACACCAATGTGCCCTCTGCTCCAAGGCAAGTTTCGTAAACAAAGCAAGAAAATGAAAAATGGTATTCTACACTTTAGGGCAGGCTGAGGGGCACCCTAAACCACCAGGTAATTTTCTAATGTAATGGGGGGTGACCCTCTACCCCCCCACACCAAATGGAGGGGGTGCTTCTCATTAAACTCCCCTCCCCCTTTCTGTAAAATATATCCCTGGTGCCTAGTGGTCCACCCTTCCCACCCAAAATTCCTCTTGTAATTTTTTTTAATTTAATTTTCTTTTTCATTTTGCCCCTTTCCTGGGGGCAGATGATCAGCCATCTGCCCCCAGGGGGCCCTAACCTGCAGGCCCCATCCTTTGGGGGGCCTGCACACTTATTCCTGATGGCCCTCTGTAAAGACCGGAGGGGGGGGTCTGCACTTTCACTCTCTATATGGTAGAGGGGGAGGCACAGAGACCCCTGCCAAGATTCTCTATTATTGGTACGTGGTCGAGCAATTAAGGCCTAGCTTCTCAGTAGGTGATGCAAGCTGGTACTTAAGTACAGTGTAGTCCCCGAGCACCCACGAAGGAATGTCCACACACTGTATCGGACTTTGCGTTATACTTTGGATTGGCATAAAACTTACCTCGGAGTCATAGTTGTCTGAAAACTGTGCCATAAGCTTACGGATCAGTGAAGTTAACTGGGCTCTACGCACCCCTGCACGCCGACGCAGGATGGAGAGCCCATCCTTCCTAACAATAAGGTGAGACATGATAAGGGGAACAGAAGGTGGTTTCGGAAAAGACAAAGTTAACCTCTTTTACCACGGTCGGCTAATTACCATATTACCACTTTAGGAAAATCCTCCTACTTGCCAGACAGACGAAACTGAGTGGGCAAGTGCAGTCGATCATCACTACACTACGAGTCACATTGGTGGAGACCGCTGCAGTCCAGCTTCATTCGGCGCCCCTGTGGTACCCAGGTGAGCGTAACAAAAACACAAGTAACCCCAAGTCTGATTTCACACCTGAATTTCACACTCTCTGCACAGCATACAGATATGGGTCTTGTGTGTCCAAGCCACCAAGGAAAACAGGGAACCCCATGCATTTCCGAAAAGAGGACACCCGTGGGAATCCACAGAGGTATGAGTTGCGCAAATCGGCCCAGAATTTATTACCCAGACACCCCAGCAAAGTCCGAAATGTGGGAAAAAAACAAATTTTCAGCACATTTCACTCGGCTCACCCATCGAAACACGCTGCCTACAACACATGGCCTACCGTCCTGCGTTCCCACAGGTGTCCCGATGAAAACGGTACCTCACGGTACCCCACTGGGGGGCCAGTCCCACATTTTTTGATGGCCCTCTCCTCCCTCACCCCAAATGGGTGGCGGGGTACCTCATACAGACCTCTCTGGGCCTCCTACAAATGGCTGTGTGAGACACACAACCCCCTCCATTTGGGTTGGGGGGTGAGGGCCACCAAAAAGGTGTGGGACAGGACCCCCGGTGGGTGGGGCAGTAAGGGTTGGGCACCCTGGGACCAGAATGGCACACCAATGTGCCCTCTGCTCCAAGGCAAGTTTCGTAAACAAAGCAAGAAAATGAAAAATGGTATTCTACACTTTAGGGCAGGCTGAGGGGCACCCTAAACCACCAGGTAATTTTCTAATGTAATGGGGGGTGACCCTCTACCCCCCCACACCAAATGGAGGGGGTGCTTCTCATTAAACTCCCCTCCCCCTTTTTGTAAAATATATCCCTGGTGCCTAGTGGTCCACCCTTCCCACCCAAAATTCCTCTTGTAATTTTTTTTAATTTAATTTTCTTTTTCATTTTGCCCCTTTCCTGGGGGCAGATGATCAGCCATCTGCCCCCAGGGGGCCCTAACCTGCAGGCCCCATCCTTTGGGGGGCCTGCACACTTATTCCTGATGGCCCTCTGTAAAGACCGGAGGGGGGGGTCTGCACTTCCACTCTCTATATGGTAGAGGGGGAGGCACAGAGACCCCTGCCAAGATTCTCTATTATTGGTACGTGGTCGAGCAATTAAGGCCTAGCTTCTCAGTAGGTGATGCAAGCTGGTTCTTAAGTACAGTGTAGTCCCCGAGCACCCACGAAGGAATGTCCACACACTGTATCGGTTCAAACACAGTCTTTATATAATTAATATTCAAAGTCATATACACTATCACGATAACTCACTTTGTGCTCCGAAAATCAACAATGGTAAATATGTACAATTCTAAATTGGTACCACTAACGTTATTAGATCTTATTAAAGTGCATACGGTCAGAATGACACACAGATCAAAATAAAGAGGAAAACCAGCAGTACAGAGAAGAAGGAAAGCAAGATGGTTGAGCAATAGGCAGAATACTGGTAACTACCGTTAAACACAGTTCTTTGTGGAGACCCCCCCCACCTGGGCAACCTGTAGAAGAAAGATACAAGCCCAGTCCATATATTGTTCCCACTAGACTTTCCAATAGTTCTGCAACCCCAAAGTACCTGGCGTTGTAGCGTTCCTCGTCGGGGAAATCGACAACCCATCTTGAGTGTCCTCCCTTTCAGGCAGGAGTCATGGGTCGTCGAATGTCCGATGAAGAACAGGTCGAGCTACGACGGTGAAGTGGCCGCGTCGTTCCTAGCCGTGCTTGTTGACGGGAAAGCGTAAACGTCCTGCAAGGAAGAGGCGTGCAGGGCACCTCAGTGTCGATAGTTCTGGACCGCAAAGAGTTTGAAGAACTGTGGCCCAGCAAGGGCGTCGAGTCGTCGCCGTCTCTGTGGTCTTTGGGTGGCGGGAAACCCACCGGTGGATGTTCCTCGCCGCGTCGACGGTCATGCTTTCTCCAGCAGGATACGGTGACGACGATGCGGACGAGAGCGCAGTTAGATCAATGAAGGCGGTCGTCGACAGTGGCGGACAACAGACCGGGCGCTTCTCCTTGGAGTTCCGCAGCAGTCCCCGTATTGTGTCGGCAGCCTGTCGAAGGTCTGTCTACCAGGGAGATAAGGCAAAGATCAGCTGTGCACGATGGTCCCTCGTAGCTCAGGAAGAGGGTGCCTTACCAGGTCCTCTCTGGGTCAGTTCTTGAAGCACAGCAGCTTTCAGATTGTGAAGGAGAGCAACAGCAATTCTTCTCGTCCAGCAGGGCTCAAGGTTAAGCTTTGTTTACTCCAGTTACTCATCGTAGTGGACTTCATCTTCTGAACACGAGTCCTAGTAGTGAGAGGTCCCCAGATATACTGTTGAGCTCCCATTCATTCCGCTGGGTCATACTCAAGCATCCAATCAAGACTACGGGCATTCATGCAGGCAGGCAGCCAATCGGGCACACGAGGTATTCAGGCCATTCACTTCTCTCCAGACACTCACAACAAGTTATGTGTATTGGGACAAGTACCGAGCCATTCAACACTCCAAGCTGCATTCATACCGGTTTCGGGCAGGGCTATCTCAACCATTGTGTCAACCACCAGATACTAGACAGCCACAACATAGAATGTATATTCGTCACACACTCCATTCACCCAGGTCCCACCCACAGGCGTACCCACAACATACGGTCATTGAGAAGGCTCCAGCCAGTCTGGTCGGCACTTCCCCACATTACCATATACGGAACTTCCACCCAACAGCCAGTCAGGGGGAACGGACAGAGACAGGGCTTCCCGGAACAGAGGCAAGATCAGGGTAACAGGTGATGGAAGGCAAGAGGCCATGGGGGCCATTTTGTCTCCATCAGGAATCTACCGATTCCAATGACAGGGCCTGGGCATCCCAAAATGGAGGACGCTCAGGGCACCAGTCATTTCAGCACGGAGCTGCCACCAGCCCGTACCATGCTGTGTGGGTCACATACAGGTGTCCAAAAACATACACTAGGGGCACAGGGTTGCACCCCTACCCATGGGTGCCATAAGGGTATCCCATGGGTCTGTTCACCAAAGCAAAAGAGAGAGAGCTGCACCGCCCGGAGTCCCACATGAACTCCTGCGTGGAAAACACGACAGAACACACGATAAAAAGCAGTAAAGGACAAGGATACGGAGGCCCTGTCCCTCCGATGCATTTCTAGCATCACACCCTCCCCTCCACCCCCCCAATTGGATGGTGGGCCACCTCATCTACTCTTGCATGGGGGCATAAATCTGCGCCCAGGGAGGGATACAAGGGGTGCTCCCCCTGTCCACTGGGTGTGGGAGGGGGAGGGCTACCGCCATTTCAGGGGGGCAAAAAAATCCCAGTCGCCCCCACCCCCATCCCTGTTCTATTTCTTTTTTTTATTATTATTTTCTGCCCCCTTCCCTGGGGCAGATGATCTGCCATCTGCCCCCAGGGTTGTGCACATATGTGCCCCCATGCTTTGCGGGCCAGGGGGGAGGAGAGGGCTGCTTACTGTAAGCAGCCCCCCATTTCACAAACGTATCCCTGGTGAACCAGTGGTTGCTGGTCACGGATCGTGCGCTCTGCGCTGATCCGTGACCAGCAATGTGTCAAAAATGGTGTCTTTGGAAAGGGGAGAATCTCCCCTTTCCAAAGACACAATTTTTTAAAAAAATACATGGTGGTCTAGTGGGCCCCAGGGCCCCAAACCCCCTCCCACCTCCCACCTTCCTTCGATTTTTTTGTTTTTCTCTTCACCCCTGGGGGCAGATGCTCACTGCCCCCAGGGGTCTCCTGCGCTGTGGCGCCATGGTTTTGGGGCATGGGGTAGAGGGGGCTGCTTACCTTGTAAGCAGCCCCCCGCTCCCAAACCAGATCCCTGGTGCTCTAGTGGCCATTGCTGGCCACGGATCGAGCTCTGCGCCTGATCCGTGACCAGCAATGCTGTCACACAAGGTATCGCTGGAAAGGGGAGAATCTCGATCTCCGGCGTGAAATACAGTCGGAGATCGAGGCAGAGTAAGGTGAACACTCACCTTCTGTTTTCACCCCGGCACGCCGACGTGAAATTGAAGGTAATGAAACCCCCGGGCAGTGAAGGGGGACCTCCCCCTCACATAGCCCAGGGGTTGAATTACAGTTTTGCAGGGATCGCACAAAACAGAGTGCCTGAAAGGATGAGGTATCTCGTCCTTGACAACAGGGAGGGAATCCCAAGGACGAGATACCTCGTCCTTGGTACTAATGAGTTTAAATCTGGTACTTAAGTTTCTAACTTGTATACCTTTTGAGCCTCTGCACTCCTGTCCCTTGAGGCTTCTAACAGTAAAAACTGTCCTTCTTGTGGCTTTAACATCAGCCCGCAGGTTTAGTGAACTGCAGGCTCTCTCGTGTAAACCTCCATATACTACTTTTTCAAGGAGAAAGTCTTATGGTTAATCCCTCTTTCTTACCAAAAGTAGTTTCTGACTTCCACTTGTCACAAAAATCATATTACCAACATTCTACCCTCCTCTTCATTTTGGCAAAGAAGAGGAGAGACTGCATAGACTGGACCTAAAAAGGGCTCTCAGTTTTAACATTTCAAGAATGTCAAAATTGTGTCAAGATGACCAACTTTTTGTAGGTTATACAGGCCATAAATTGGGATTAGCAGTGACAAAACAGACTATATCCCGCAGGATCATTCTGGCTATAATTGAGTGCTACAGATTGGCAGGAAAGGACCCACCGGATGGGCTTCGAGCCCATCCCACTAGGCTCTGAAGAGGGGCGTTCCTGCAGCAGATATTTGTTCAGCTGCAACATGGTCATTAATGCATACCTTCATCAAGCATTATTGCTTAGATGCCTCTTTTTCAAATGAAGGTTTATTTGCCAAGGTGGTACTTCATTCCGTCCATGAGAAAAATTATCAGTACTCCCACCTCCGAAATTGCCACTGCTAAGGGAGTCTATCATAAGATGAGGAATACGTTGGCGGACACAATCCATTCGAAGAACAAGTTACTTACCAACTGTAACGTTCTTTCGACTGGATGTTCCTCCCACGTATTCCTCATCGCTCCTCCCATCCTATCCCGCAGTACAGTTTACGTAAATTACACTTTCCTCTCACGAAGGGACTATCAGTCATGGGGCACGCCTGGGTGTTCCTCGAATATTTCCTCGAAAAAACAGAACTGAAGCCAATGGGCGCCGCACGAGCTACTTATACTGATGGTAACGTCGACACGGTACAGAGCCCGTCGAGGGACATCAACGCCACTGCCTCGTGCACAGCACCCTCTGCCAAGAATTCTTTTTTCCGATGCAGCGAAGCTGGCAGGATATGAATATCATAAGATGAGGAATACGTGGGAGGAACATCCAGTCGAAAGAACGTTACAGTTGTTAAGTAACTTGTTCATCTGCGGCTAGACATGTGGCCTTTGCAACAGAATGATTGCCACTAGAACACCTAGTCAAGTTTCATCAACATGTTTCATCAACATTTTTCGATTTTAAGGAGACACTTTGACACAGTAAGAACACATGCCATGGAGATAGCAGCACTAGTAGTCACATCAGCACCAGGTCAAAGGTAAGCAAGGGAAGGGGCATTTTGCGTCCCTAACCTCAAAACACTGATGGGTTTGTGCCCAATGCATTGTTGGCACAAAAATGCTTACAAAACTTTATACATTGACCTACAGAGCAGATGACCAATGTCCTTAACAATGGATGAAAGGATGAGGATATAAGACCAGATGATGCAGGAGAGGTAGAAACACGAACCAGGGACAAGGATAGTAAAGCGAGATATAGGAAAGAAATAGT
Organism: Ambystoma mexicanum; assembly: GCF_040938575.1. Classification (NCBI taxonomy): domain Eukaryota; kingdom Metazoa; phylum Chordata; class Amphibia; order Caudata; family Ambystomatidae; genus Ambystoma; species Ambystoma mexicanum. The sequence continues at coordinate 1,349,061,437 of NC_090922.1, read as the reverse complement.
CGAGGAAGTGCTACGTTTTAGGATGAAGGAGTGAGGGAGAAGTGCCAGGGTGTTGTCGTAGAGAGGTGGGGTAGAGGAGAACAGCAGATGAGGTGGCATCGACTGCTATGCAAGCGCTTCTTCAGAAAAGAGGAGAGCTAGAAAATTGGCTTTAGATAGAGATAGATTGGGTGTAGTGAGGAGAGGGAGATGAAGTGCATGAGCATTCCAGAGTAAGGGAGTGAAACGAGGAAGAGATCGTAAATGAGAGAAAGCGCGATGGACACGGGAGATGGCAATGAGGTGAACCAAGGATGATCATAGGGAGCGAGGGGGAGAGTAGAAAATGAGATGGGACGATGGGTAGGGTTGGACAAGTCAGTTTATAGTTTTGAAAATGATGAAATTAATTTTTACATTGCCCTCTGTCTCAAAGATAACCATAGATAACCAATGAGGGGGATTGTCTTGGAAGCAAGACAATGCAGCGAAACACAGGTTAAAATCCCGATCCCACGCTTAGAAACCAATCACTGGTATTAAGCGTGTTATACAATAACAATTATAAACATTATAAAACTGACAACGGACTAGGAGGTGTAGGTGAAGCAGGGAAGGTTGAAGAGTGTACAGATAGCAAAGTTGAGGACTTAGTTGATATGTGAAAAAGCACAGTTGGGAAGGCCATAGAGTATATTGGCACAGTAGTCCAATTGTGAGAGTACTAAAGGGGAGATTAGGTTCTTAGCAGTGTAGACATGTCTTATTTTTCTGGTGTTGAGGATAAGTCTGGCCGCATTGGCAGATTTGGAGATGAAGATGCAGAGTAAGGAATGGAGTCAGGAGAGGCGAGAGAGAGGAAGAGCTAGCCTATTTGGATGTGAAGTAGAGAACTTCAGTCTTAGTGGAGTTGAGCATGAGGCGAGTGACATGTCACCCAGTATTTGATGGTGGGGAGACAGACATCTTTGATCGTAGTTAGTCAGGGATGTCCGTGAAAAATGTGATTTTTTTTTTACGAATGGCCGAAAAATTTCAGCATTTCTACCATTTGGAGGACACATAAATAAAATGTATTTCAACAATAGGCGTTTACATAGCCAGCTTCGAAGAGATATCTCGTATAATGACAACATGTGTAAGGTCACACATGTAGAAAATACACTTTCTTTTCAGACTGGCAGTCATACTTTAAGCAATTAAGCCGCGATGAGTTTCTGACATTTGCTAAAATACCAGAAAAGATTTCAACATTAGAGCAAGCGTACATATACTTTCAGGAGTGAAAACAATGTTGGATTCCTGAGCTTTTACAATAAATAGGTGCTTTCCTTGGCATTAACGAAACACAAATAATACTGTCCAAGGCATCGCTAATGTAATCTAAGCCGACAAAACGTCTGACCCGGTTTCTAAAAGCTTTTGATTTTGTTTTGTAAGGAGCAAAGAGAACATATGCGCATTAGATTCAATTGGTTTAACTTCCAATAGCATTGCTCATGCAACAAAAACATAAATAAATGTTCAATCCTCTCATCAAAGTTGATCGAAATACCGGTTAACTGTCTTTTTCTTTTTATTACGTGTACTTCCTGGGTTGCCGTCTTCACGCACAATCTTGCATGAATACGGAATCCAGAAGATTTGGAAACAGCGAAGATGGGAAATAGATAACACGTTTGGCACTAGAAGGGAGGGGAAGTTATATTTGAACATACTGCATGTTTTTGAAAATAAATAATTCTGTGTTTTCTGCCACAGTATTTGGTATTTTTGACAGATACTGTTAGGTTGATAAGGATTGAAAGGGGAAGAAGATCTGATTGTCATCAGCGTAGAGTTGATAGGAGAAGCCATAGGAGGAGACCAAGATGCCAAGAACAGATGTGTAGAGAATGAAGAGAAGTGGATCCAGGACTGACCCATGGCAAACACCAAGGTTAAGGGGGGTTGGTGAGGTAGATAAGACTGTTGCAGGACACCTAAAGCAAACCAAGTGAGGGCTTTGTCCCTGATGCCCAGGAAAGATAGTGTTGAGAGAAGGCAAGAATGGTCAATGGTATCGAAGGCCGCAGAGTGGTTGGGAAGAATAAGAATAGGTGAACAGTCAGCAACACCAGCAGAAAATAAGGGACATAGATCACTAGCCATGGTCATAGGGCTGCACATTAATGGAAAACTGTGATAGTTGTGCTCATTTCACATTAGGTTATATTTGGAGTTAATAGGATCAATCACAGAATTAACAAATATTCTGAGTGAAAAAATGAACATTCGAGGACTACCCCCAGTAATGAGCTTTAAATTGCCAGGAGTGAAACTAATGACACTCCTAAAAGGAGAGACTGCTAGACTAGATGTCACTAAAAGACTGGCTTTACTTCCTCGTGAACAGGAAAAGCTCAGACTTGGAGACATTGTATCAGCCACATGTAAATGTCTATGTTGAAAGAAAAAGAAAAAAAGCAAGACAATGTGATATATTCTACAGGGAGGTCAGTAGATCCAGAACAACTTTCTCAACTCAACAGAGAGGGGTGATGTGACGCAATGGAAGCTGACCAAATTGAGCAGAGGAAGTGTATAGGGCTTCACCCTTTAGGAGAAACTTCTCGGCCGAGGTGATCCTGAGAAACTAGTCAAAGCCTCTGCCAAACGTGCTTAAAATAACATCCGTGAAGCACTATTAGAACATATCCAAAATGAACCAAAAAAGGATAGTCCTATGGTCTTTGTCAATACTTTTTCGGATTTGTCATACAAAATCCAAAAATTTGTATCCAAAACTTGGAAGAAAGTGTATGACAAAAAAAAGAGCAACCCCCCTGATTGCTTATAAAAAAAAAGCCAAAACATAAGGAATATTCTTATTAGAAATGACATTAAAGATTTCAGAAAGGTCAAGGTGCAAAAATTGAAGGACTCCACCGATCCCGAGCCAGAAATGTGAATTAACTTATTTTCTCATAACCATGCTTGCACAAGTTTCTGATTCCAACCGACTGTTATTCTGTCTAATAGATGCTAATAAAAAGATTACCCTTGAACAAAAAACTTAAAAACAATTTTATTATTATTTATTAACAACACTCCAAACATAACTTCAAAGGGATTGTGTCCTCCGACATATTCCTTATCTTGATAGATCACTTCCAGCTTGCTGGCCTCTGAAAACATTTTCAGTAGAGGGCGCTGCGCGTCGACGTCCCTCGAGTTGGTGTCCCTCAACAGCCTCCGTATCGGCGCCGACTTCATCGTGCGTATAAATAGACTTGTGCAGCGTCCGTTGCTCAGTTCCGTTTTTCCACGCTTCGTGGGCCTCGGAATCGTGTTGCTCAGTTCTTTCTTTAAGTATTTCTTATTATTCCTCGTAGATATCTTCCTCATTCGATGGCTTCCTGTTCCGAACCGTTGACCCCACGGTCCGGCTTCAATAAGTGTGGAGATTGTGGGAAGAAAATGTCGTTGACGGATCCTCACAGGATCTGTTTGTGGTGCCTGGGATTGGCGCATCACTGTTCGGAATGTGAGGACTGTATGTCCATGACGGCGAAAGCCTTGAAGGAGCGTAAGGGGAAGCTAGGAAGAGGTAAGACTCTTAAAACTTCAACTTCTTCAAATGTTTCCTCGGCAGAGGCGAGACATTCGTCTCCTCGCCGTCACAGGAAACATTACCGTTCAAGGTCTCGAAGCGGTTCCCATCAGTCTTCCAGATCTAAACACTCGAAAAAGAGGTGTCGTAGATCTCCCTCTTCTTCGTCTTCTTCCACTTCCCTAGAAAGGGTCACCTGCCCCACGAAACACAGCTCTCCAGCTAGGTGGGAGGAATTCAGTAAAAAAATGCTTAGTGTCTTCCAGAAAGCGGCCTCGACCCCCTCAGAGACGGCTAAAGGTGATACCCTGGGTGAAAGACCCGAAAAATCAAAATGCCGTGAGTCGTTGCACCCGGCGAAAGAAACTGCCTGAGAGCGTCATGAACCCTCGAGCAAAGGGAGTAAGACCGCGTCATCGACGCCGTTGTCGAAAGTTCTTTTGACTGATAAATCTGCATCATCAACGCCTTTATCGAAGGGCCCGTCGACACACAGATCGGTCGAATTGGCGCCGCCTTCGACGCCGCTCTCAACACCAATAAAGGACAGACCTACTGCTGTTACTACATCTCAGTCAGTAGACGTACCGAGGGCTTCGACCATGACTTCGAGAATGTCGTCGATAACCTCGATGACCCCGAGTAGGATTCTGATCCTCTCGAGTTCTTCGAGGCCTCTTCATACTTTTTCGACGCCTTTTTCGGTTTCATCGAAGCCTTTGACTTCCGCGTCGACAACTTCGACGTTTTCTCAACCGGTTAAGTTTGGCCCCTTCTACTCTAGAAATGGGTTTTAAACTATACCCCAGGTCAGATTATTTCAGAGCTTTGTCCTCTATATATGAGGAAGGGGAGGACTATGACCATGAAAGACCCTTTGGGTTACAGAGGACCACTACACCTATACCAGAGGAATTTATCTCTGAAGAGAACAGATTGAAGGACCTTCAAGACTCTTTGCATGAGGCAAGTGGTTTAGATACTTCTCCAGAAGTAGAATTCGCTAAACCAGACCCAGGGGAATATGTTGAGACCCCTTATAGGGTCTTAGTGGCAAGAATAATAGAGTTCATGGGGTGGTCTACACCTTCACCTTGTTTTCAACAAGATGATCTTACAGACATTTTACTTAAAGGCCCACAGGAAGATCCTGTGGTTCCCTTTCATGCTGCATTGCAGAGAAAAATATCTGTCAACTGGGAAACTCCTGAGGTTATCCCAGCAGTTAACAAAAAACGATCTGCCAAATATAGGGTATCTGCTTCTGACCCTGAATATTTGAGCAAACATCCAACTCCAGAGAGTATGGTTGTACAAGCAGCAACTTCATCGAACAGTAGATCTGCATACCCTACTATTCCACAAGACAGGGATGATAAAAGGTTTGACGCAATGTCAAAAAAGGTCTTCTCGGCATGTAGCATGGCGCTTAAATCCATTAATGCTACTTGCACGCTCGCAAGATTCGGCCATACACTTTGGGAGTGTGCTTCATCTGCAGCTGACTGTCTCCCGGAAGGAGAGGAAAGGGAAGCATTTCTGAACATCATTAAAGATGGTAAAGACGCAATGTGTGAGTCCCTTCAAACTGGCATTGATTCTGCTGACAGTATCAGCAGGGCCATGGCGGCAAGTACTACAATCCGCAGATTTGCGTGGTTGCGAAAGTCTGGTTTTGCTCCAGATGTACAGGCCAGACTTTTGAATATGCCCTTTGACGGAACTTCTTTGTTTGGTAAGAAGGATGATGAGAGCCTAGAGAAGTTACAAACATCCAAGGCAGAAGCGAAATCCCTTGGAGCTGCAATCCGTCAAACTCCGTATCGCCCCTCAGGGACCTCTTGGAGGGGTAGATCCTTTCGCTTTTATTCCGCATTCGGAAGGCAGAGGACAGCCGGCTCAAAGGGGCCAAAAACGATTCACCCGCGGTGGACGGGTTAAAAGTACAAAAGTCGCAGCAGCAGCAGGTGCTTCCTTGCCATCGGCATCTGCATCAGCCGCCTCTAAACCACTCTGTGGTCTCTCCTCACAAGACATCAGTAGGGGGCAGGTTAACTAAACATCGGACGAAATGGCAGGCTAATACGTCAGATGCTTGGGCATTGGAGACAGTTGCCCAAGGTTACTGCCTGCCTTTTCTACGCACCCCTCAGAGTCATCCACCGGGGAACAACTCTTTTGAAGTTTCCAGATCTGCTCCTTTCGCAGGAGATTCTAGAGCTGGTAGAGAAAGGTGCCATAGAACCGGTACCTGTAGCGGAGAGGAACAAGGGTTGGTATTCCCCTACTTTCTAGTACCGAAGAAGGACTGAGGACTGAGACCCATCTTGGACTTACGAGAATTGAAGAAATTCCTCAGGAAGGACAAGTTCAAGATGGTAACTTTCTCTCAGATACTTCAGGCCCTCCAGGTTCAAGACTGGCTGGTATCTGTAGACCTTCTGGATGCTTATTTCCATGTGCCAATCCATCTCAAACACAGGAAATACCTGAGGTTCGCAATTGGCAACTCTCACTATCAATTTCGAGTTCTGCCATTTGGGCTGACCTCTGCTCCGAGGGTCTTCACCAAGCTAATGTCGGTAGTGGCCGCAAGTCTAAGGAGGGAAGGGATCCACATCTATCCCTACCTAGACGATTGGTTGATCAGAGCAGTATCTTCGGAACAAGTTCAGATCCAACTAGATTATGTCTGCCACTTCCTTCAGAAACTGGGCTTCTCCCTCAACTTAAAGAAGTCACAGATGATACTATCACAGAGTGTCAGGAATCTGTGGAAAGGCCGAGGACGGCGCTTGGTGCTTGGCAGGAGGAGATAAACTACATTTCCCATTAGGCTTTAGGAAGAGTGTAGTTCTCCTCTATCGTGCGCGGCACCAGCTGCTCATTAGCAGCAACTGTTAAAACCCGCCGCCGCCCGTGCCTCGGTGCAGGTAATTACTGATTATCAGCATGGGCGGCAGCAGTGTTGGAGCAGGCATGTGGGAGCATATCCGACGCCGAAGGACTTATTGAGCTTCCCTTCTCCCCGGGCCTCGACGGTAACGCTGAAGAACACAAGAAAGTCTGTCGCGGGCTGCGGCGGTGAAGCGGTTGTTACTACCCGGTGTTGGGCATCGCTCTTCAGGGTCCGGATGTCCTCGTGAGGCATCCGGGCCATCAGTTAAGTGTTTTTGGATCTCGGTGCTTACATACTGGGGTTATAATACGTTGATGTTCATGTATTGATTCATTATCCATTATGCAGTGAGTGTGTGAGGTAACACGCTCTAGGATACACGTTCCGCTTGATACACGCCATGTAAGAGGAAACATGTTATAAGAACTCAGGACTGATAAAGAGTGCCCTAGGGGCAGATTATCCTAATGTGTATGCAATTGGAATAAGTCTTTGGAGTCCACTTATCACAAGGGCCTGTTATGTGTGGTCCCAAGACTCTGTTTGTGTGGTTTTCCTTGTGCCCAACGGGCCATGTGTCTTGTATCTTCATGAAAGGGACAACCCTTGTTTGTACCATTGCGTCTAAACCATCTTATGTGTTTTCATACATTTCTGTCCCCAGTAACATATTACGTTCAAGGTCTGTGTTCTAGGTTATGTTTGTGATATGCAAAGTGAAGACTTGTAAAGCCACCATGGTTATAATTTAGCAGGTTTACTTCAGGAATAAGAGATTAGGCTAGGTGATTTAGAATTACGGTTTCAGGTACAGGAGGATTTGCTGTTGTATGTATTGGTTTGTTATGTTCCCTTCCTTTCCTTTGTCACTCCATCCCCTTTCCCTAACTCCATCATCCCCCCATTGGCTGCCACGTGGCTCCCTGTGATATACGTTCAGGCGCCCGTGCCAACCACGGTGGGAGGGGTCAATCTATTTGGCTTCTGTGGTTCGGAGGAGGGGATCGAGATCCCTAATCCCTATAAGTTTGACAGAATTACCTGCCCCCGATTCGGGGTAATTGAACCACCCAGGCCAAATGGATACGAATCCTCCCTCTTTAGCGGATGTGCTCAAGGCACTACAGGACATACACGTAGAATTGGTACAGACTAGACAGGATTCAGTATATTGAAAGCTCAGGTACAGGGTTTGGTTGCACAAGGCACCCCGCTTCATGGGGCTGGAACCTCTACGGGAGGGCAAACTGGTAGAGCCACGTCTACTGTGATTGTGCAGCCCTCTAGTAGTGTGCCCTTAGCCACACCTGAAAGATTCACAGGAGACCCTAAGAAATATATGACCTTTTTAACGCAGTGCCGACTTCATTTTTTGTGTAAACCTAAGGCGTTTGAGACAGTACAAGCTAGAACGGCATTTGTTATTTCCTATTTAACGGGAGATGCGGCAGCATGGGCAATGCCTTTGGTGCAAAAGGATGATCCTTTATTATATGATTGGGATGGGTTTCTAGGGGAATTTGGAAGGTTATTTGACCGCCGGGAGGTTTCTTTGGCTCAAGACAAAGAATTGTTAGCTTTAAGACAAGGAACCCGCGACTTGGTTTCGTATGTTACACAATTTAACAGGTTGGTTATTGAGACAGATTGGCCTGAAAAGAAACAGACGGTGTTGTTTTATCAAGGGCTCAAAGAGGAATTGAAGGATGCTATCGCTCAAGTAGAACCTCAGCCCATGACATGTACCGCCATGATTGATTTAGCTCTAAGATTGGATCATCATATTGGAGAGCACAGGGGTGAGAAGAAGAGACCAGAAGTGTTGCCTTTTGCTAGATTGGATCGGGGGAAGGGAAACAGGAATACAGAAGGAGAACCCATGCAAATTGGTGGAATAAGGGGGCCTTTGTCTGTTGCTGGGAAGGAGCAACGAAGGGCTAATAATTTGTGCCTCTATTGTGGACAACCAGGACATTTTATTAGAACTTGCCCCAATACTCCCAAGAAAGGAGCAGGGGTGGATAGAAACAAGGTTGAGTCGGGAAAAGGATTGGGCCGGCCTTAGGGGGAACTCAGGCGACAGGCCCAGACACAATTAGGTTCCCCAATTGGAGTGCAAATACGACCGGGAAAAGAAATTCACATTTGTACATACTGGTGACTTTACTGTTTGCCTGTACTAAGCAGCTAGTGTCTGCAATGGTGGATTCAGGCGCCACTGGTAATTTTATTGACATTGGTTTGGCGAAAAAATTGGGTTTACCATTGAAGGAAAAATCTCAGGTTGAGGGAGTACAATCAGTGGATGGTTCACCACTGGTGTCAGGACCCATTTGTCAACAAACTGAGCCACTTATAATGAGGTGTGAGTCTGGACATACAGAGGAAATTGTCTTTGATTTAATTGCGGCACCTCAATTTGTGCTCATTTTGGGCATGCCGTGGTTGCTTGAGCACAATCCCAGGATTGATTGGATTAAGCGGGAGGTGGTTTTTGCAGGAGTGGAATGCGAGAGTCACCTTGAGGAAGAGGTGAGACCCGCATTGTATTTGGCAGATCAAGTGGCAGAACCACAAAGGGTGGGAGCAATGGCTGTGAGTATCCCAAATCAGTACCAAGATTTAGCTAAGGTATTCGACAAAGGGGGAGCAAACAAGTTACCACCCCATAGATCTTATGATTGTGTAATTGATTTGGAACCAGGGGCTAAGTTACCTTGCAGTAGAATCTATGCGTTGACTGAAAAAGAAAACCAGCATTTACGTGAATATCTGGATGACATGTTAAAGATGGGATTTATTAGACATTCCACCTCACCTGTGTCGTCACCCTTATTTTTTGTTCCAAAGAAAGAAGGAACACTTAGGACATGCATTGACTATAGAGCATTGAATAAGGTGACAGTGAAAAATAGGTACCCCTTGCCTTTGATTTCAGTGTTATTAGATCAAGTAAAGACAGCAGTGGTTTACGCCAAATTGGATTTAAGAGGGGCTTACCATTTGATCCGTGTGAAAGCAGGGGATGAGTGGAAGACAGCTTTCAGGACGAAGTTTGGTTTGTTTGAATACCTTGTGATGCCTTTTGGTTTATGTAATGCTCCTGCAGCATTCCAATACTTTATGCAGGAAGTGTTGAGTGAGTTTCTAGATCAGTTTGTTATAGTTTATATTGATGACATTTTGATTTATTCATCTTCTGAAGAGCAGCATCGAGATCATGTAAGAGCAGTGTTAAAAAGATTACAAGACCATCAGTTGTATGTAAAACTGGAAAAATGTGCTTTTCATACCACTCAAGTGGAATTCCTTGGTTTTATTTTGACTCCCTCTGGTATTGTGATGGACAAAAGGAAAGTACAAGCAGTTACGGAATGGCCAGCGCCTCAATGCATCAAAGATATCCAATCCTTTTTGGGTTTTGCAAATTTTTATAGGCGCTTTATTTCAAACTTTTCACAAATCGTTACACCTATTACCAAATTATTAAGGAAGGCCACTAAGTTTGATTGGAATTATGAGGCAGAAGTAGCTTTTCAAGAGTTAAAGAAAGCATTTACATCAGCTCCGGTATTGAGACACCCTAATCCGGAAAAACCTTTCCAAGTGGAAACGGATGCTTCCAATGTGGCTGTGGGAGCTATATTGTCTCAAAAGGATGAAGAAGGAGTATGGCACCCTGTAGCTTTCTACTCTCGCAAGCTTACTAGCTGTGAACAAAATTATTCAATCACCGATAAAGAGTTATTGGCAATTAGAGCAGCCTTTTTGGAGTGGCGACATTATTTGCTGGGGGCCAAATATCAGGTTACAGTGGTCACTGATCATAAGAACTTGCAATATTTCAAGACAGCGCATACATTAAGTCCAAGGCAGTTAAGATGGTCACAGTACTTTAATGAGTTCAATTTTGTAGTCACATTTAGACCAGGAAGAAAAAATGGAAAAGCTGACGCTCTATCTCGGCAGCAACATATGGAAAGCATGATAACCAAAGTTAAAACTATCATTCCTGCGGAAAAGGTAGTAGGAGCAATAATGACTCAGTTACTAAAACAGGTTAAACAGGAAATGAAAGGAAAGGTCAAATTGAAATGGGGAGAGAATCCCGCGGAAAAATTCCACAAGGGACTTCCCTATTATGCAGGGAAATTGTTTTTACCGACGCTCGCTTTACAAAGGAAGGCGATGCATTGGTGTCATAATTCACCTTTAGCAGGACATTCAGGAAGCAAAAAGACACAAGGGTTGCTGGAGAAATATTTCTGGTGGCCAGAGTTAAGACAAGATTCTATTAAATATATTCAAGAATGCGAAACCTGTGTACGCAGTAAGTCAGATCACCAAAAGAAATCAGGGTTACTTCAGCCACTACCCACTCCGGAGAAGGTTTGGACACATATATCTATGGATTTCATCACTGATTTGCCTCCGGATAATCAGTATGACACAATCTGGGTGGTGGTGGATTATCTCTCTAAACAAGCCCATTTTGTACCTTGTAAAGATATTCCTGGAGCAGGCAGATTGGCAGAATTGTTTTTACAACATGTGGTCAGATTACATGGTCTGCCTCAAAGTATTGTATCTGATAGAGGTCCACAATTTACTTCCAAATTTTGGCGTGCTTTTTGTAAAATGTTAGGCATGGAGTGTGCTTTGTCCACCAGTTATCACCCACAGACAGACGGACAAACTGAGAGAGTCAATCAGACGCTTGAACAATATTTACGATGTTATTTAAGTGATGGTCGTGAATCGTGGGTACAATCTTTATGGTTGGCTGAGTTCACTTATAATAACACTGAACATGCCTCGTTGGGAATGTCTCCAAATGTATGTTTGTATGGTCAGACACAGAATATGTTACCAGAACATCTACCTGACATGGAGAATATCCCTATGCTTCAGGATAGAAAAGAGTTACTATTACAACTCAGACAGAAAGCACGAGCCAATTTAGATCAGGCTAAGAAACAGTATAAGAAATATGCCGACAGAAAAAGGCGGGAGGCTCCTCAGTATAAAGTGGGGGATAAGGTATGGCTTTCGACACACAATCTGCCTTTAAAGGGTCCCCGGAAATTTGCCCCCAGGTTTATTGGCCCCTACGAAATTGTGAAATGTATTTCTACAGTGGCATGTAAACTAAAGTTGCCTCACATGTTAAAGATACATCCAGTGTTCCATGTGTCTCTGCTTAAACCCGCAGCTCCGGGAACGCGAGTACAGAGACCACCAGCAATTATTAAGGATGGGCAGACAGAATATGAAGTCAAGAAGATACTGGACTCAAGATGGAGACAGAAGCAGTTATGGTATCTCATACAGTGGGTAGGATATGGACCTGAGGATTGTTCATGGGAACCGGCCAGTGCGGTGCATGCACCTAGATTGGTTCGACAGTTTCATTTGCAGCAAGCAAAGAAAACAAAACTTGGGAGAGGCCTTGAGAGAGGAGGTACTGTCAGGAATCTGTTGAAAGGCCGAGGACGGCGCTTGGTGCTTGGCAGGAGGAGATAAACTACATTTCCCATTAGGCTTTAGGAAGAGTGTAGTTCTCCTCTATCGCGCGCGGCACCAGCTGCTCATTAGCAGCAACTGTTAAAACCCGCCGCCGCCCGTGCCTCAGTGCAGGTAATTACTGATTATCAGCATGGGCGGCAGCAGTGTTGGAGCAGGCATGTGGGAGCATATCCGACGCCGAAGGACTTATTGAGCTTCCCTTCTCCCCGGGCCTCGACGGTAACGCTGAAGAACACAAGAAAGTCTGTCGCGGGCTGCGGCGGTGAAGCGGTTCTTACTACCCGGTGTTGGGCATCGCTCTTCAGGGTCCGGATGTCCTCGTGAGGCATCCGGGCCATCAGTTAAGTGTTTTTGGACTTCGGTGCTTACATACTGGGGTTATAATACGTTGATGTTCATGTATTGATTCATTATCCATTATGCAGTGAGTGTGTGAGGTAACACGCTCTAGGATACACGTTCTGCTTGATACACGCCATGTGAGAGGAAACATGTTATAAGAACTCAGGACTGATAAAGAGTGCCCTAGGGGCAGATTATCCTAATGTGTATGTAATTGGAATAAGTCTTTGGAGTCCACTTATCACAAGGGCCTGTTATGTGTGGTCCCAAGACTCTGTTTGTGTGGTTTTCCTTGTGCCCAACGGGCCATGTGTCTTGTATCTTCATGAAAGGGACAACCCTTGTTTGTACCATTGCGTCTAAACCATCTTATGTGTTTTCATACATTTCTGTCCCCAGTAACATATTACGTTCAAGGTCTGTGTTCTAGGTTATGTTTGTGATATGCAAAGTGAAGACTTGTAAAGCCACCATGGTTATAATTTAGCAGGTTTACTTCAGGAATAAGAGATTAGGCTAGGTGATTTAGAATTACGGTTTCAGGTACAGGAGGATTTGCTGTTGTATGTATTGGTTTGTATTGTTCCCTTCCTTTCCTTTGTCACTCCATCCCCTTTCCCTAACTCCATCTTCCCCCCATTGGCTGCCACGTGGCTCCCTGTGATATACGTTCAGGCGCCCGTGCCAACCACGGTGGGAGGGGTCAATCTATTTGGCTTCTGTGGTTCGGAGGAGGGGATCGAGATCCCTACTCCCTATAAGTTTGACACAGAGACTGCAGTTCATCGGAGCGGTCCTGGACACTTCCCTGGGGAAAGCCTCGCCACCAGAGGTGAGGGTTCAAGATATTCTGCAGATGGTTACCAAGTTTCAAAATGCCCAACGTCTCCCAGCCCTCGACTTTTTGAGGTTGCTAGGCCTCATGGCATCCTGCATCTTCCTTGTGCCAGAGGCTCGCCTGAGAATGAGATCCCTCCAGTGAGCACTAAGAACCCAGTGGTCGCAATTTTCAGGAAGAATGACAGATCTCCTTCAGGTCCCAGACAAAGTGGCTCGAGACCTTCAGTGGTGGGCCTGTCGGGAGAACATTTTAAAAGGAGAACTGTTTTGGCACCATGGCCGGAGATAACAGTAGTCACGGATGCCTCACTCACGGGGTGGGGAGCCCATGCCAAAGACTTGACCATCAGCGGTTGTTGGTCGCCATCGGAGTCCAGACTACATATCAACCTGTTGGAGCTGAGAGCTATCAGACTAGCGCTGAAGGCTTTTCTGCCATCTGTACAAGGGAAAAATATCCTTATAATGATGGACAACACAGTGGTCATGCACTACCTCAACAAAAGAGGAGGCGTAGGATCACTGCCACAGTGCAGAGAGGCGATGCAGCTCTGGTTTTGGGCAATTCAAGAAGGAATCTCTCTATCAGCAGTTCACCAAGCCGGAGAGAAGAACTTGACAGCGGACGCTCTGAGCAGGTAGAGCACAGTCTCCCACGAGTGGGAGATAGCTCAGGAAGTCCTTCAACAGATCTTCACCCTTTGGGGAACCCCTCACGTGGATCTGTTCGCCAGCAGTATCACCAGGAAGTGCGATAAGTTTTGTTCAAGGGAATTTCCCCCGAGAGGAGCTCTAGGGGACGCGTTTGTAGTGGACTGGGAGTTTCCACTTCTGTACACGGTTCCTCCGGTCCCTGTCATTCCTCAGATGATCAGGAGGTTGAGAAGATTCCGGAAGACTATGATCCTAATTGCCCCAGACTGGGCCAGGAGAACGTGGTAACCGGACCTTCTGGACATGTCCATCTGCCCTCCGATTCGTCTTCCACACAGGGAGTATCTTCTCTCGCAGAAGGGAGGTCAGGTTCTCCATCCAGACATCAGAACCCTCAACCTTCACGCTTGGTTTCTGAAAGGTTGAGATTCGAGGATTGGGTCCTCCCAGAAGACGTCATGGAGGTGTTGCTTTCGGCTAGAAGGCCAGCAACAAAGACTTTATACCGCTGCCGTTGGAACAAGTTTTGCAGCTGGTGTAGAGAAAAGAATATCGAACCCTTTTCATGCGGTACACCAATGGTGTTATCTTTTTTTCTCTATTTGGCAAATTCAGGTCTTCAAGTTGGTATGATCAAGGGCTACCTCGCAGCACTGTCAATTTACAAGCGCACTGCGGAGGAGCCATCATATTTCAAATTACTCATTTTAATCCAGTTTCTAAAGGTGTTAACTAATGTCTACCCCCCTAAGCCGTTCCAAGTTCCCTTGTGGGACTTAAATCTAGTCTTAAATTTCCTGATGGGTACTCCCTTTGAACCACTCCATTCTTGTTCATTAAGATTTCTCACCCTTAAAACAGTCTTACTAGTGGCTTTGACATCGGCCAGAAGAGTGAGCGAATTACAAGCTCTATCTTGCAAACCTCCTCATACAATTTTTCACAAAGACAAAGTTGTCCTACAAGTTGTCCTAACTTAACGCCTGGGTCGTAATGAGGGCCATTGACTCTTCTGTGATCCAGTCCACAGCTCTACAGTCATCTTTGGCACATGTATCTTCAATCAATCAACCACTGCCATGTCTGCCATTTACTCAAGAGCCTCCGCCATGCACATGGTCAGTCCCAAAGACCTTGACATGTTTGTCTTCAGCTACCGAGATGGCTCCAGCTTACATGCCTTCAGCCTCAAAATGTCCTCTGGTGAGATTCTAGAACTGTCAGCTCCAGGGATGGCAGCTTAACTGCTGTGCTCATGTGCCTTAACTTTTTTCCTTGATAATATACTTGATATTCTGAAAATGTCAACTCCTAATACTCCAGATGCTAAGAGACAGAAAGGAGGTGGAAATGTCGATAATGGAGAGAGCAGAGAAGACAAACTCTTTGATAAGCTGAGTAAAATGACGCTGGACATTGGGGAGATAAAGACAGCTCTTTTGAAGTCAGAGGAAACATTTACTACAGTTGTCAAGAGAGTAGATTCTGTGGAGGAACATCTGAATGTGGTGGATGAGAAGACTTTAAAGCTGTTGGACCAAATCAGAGAACTGAAGGCGGTTAATGACAAGATCTCCTTAAAACTATCAGAACAAGAAAACTTCTCAAGAAGGAATAACCTCCGCTTTGCTGGCTTTCCGGAAAATGCAGAGAGAGGTAATGCCATTGACATTCTGAATAAGAACTTGCCAAAATTGCTGAATTTGGATGCAGCTGTATCATTGGAAATAGAGAGAGCTCATAGGTCTCTTGGACCTAAACCAGCCCTGGGTGAGAAGCCAAGGCATATTATTGTTAGGTTCCTGAGATTCCCTGTGAAAGAGATGGTGTTAAGGAAAGCTCGGGAGTTGAGAGATCTTGCCTGGGGTGGCAATAAAATAATGGTGTTTGTGGATCTGAGTAAGGATGTGATGGACAAGAGGAAAGCGTTTATTTTGGCAAAAATAAAAGCCCGGGAAATAAATCTAAAGTATTACATGATTTATCCTGCAATCTTAAGGATAGTGGTGGATGGTCATTTACACTCTTTCACAGAAAGCAAGTTGGCAGAAGCTTTTCTGGTGGATTTGGATATGGACCCTATGGAAGGAACATCATCAGCTTTGGAGTCTAGTACTTGGCTGAGGAAGAAAAAAGGAAGACCTGATTTACATTAGGTTATGATCCTGTGTAATCCTTTGTTAAAACAGTTTTTTTATGCCCTTTTACTTTTTATTTTACATTTGCAATTGTTTTTTGGTTTGGGAAAATGGCCGCCGCTACACTTCGTCATTCGCAACGGAATTGGAATGTTTATTCCTTGAAAATATACAATGATTGCCATGAGCTTTCCGTATTATTATTATTGTAAGGAAAGCACCTTGTTCGCTTGTTACGTTACGTGCAACGTAACGGAGACGATGCAGCCCTTGAGTTCACTTCCTATTTATGCCGCGCCCCTTGGCTGTGTGCCTGCGCAGTCGTTGACAGTGAACAAGTGCAGGAATCAGCTTGGTGCCTTCAGGGATGGATATTTACACATTTCAGCATTTTTAAAGGGACCGCTTCTTTGTGTCCTCTTCCAGCACTTCAACATCTGGGCCTGGTGTGTGGTAAGCTTGCTACTACCATGATGCTGCCTTCGGTCGTGTTATGCTTCTTGTACTTGCCCCGTGGTTAGACCTACAGAGTGTTTAGGCTCCATTATTAGTGTTCTTCCTGGCCCCGGATCTGGCAATTCCACTCACAATTTACATCTGATTGCAGTACTCGATATTTTTGTACTTCGCTACGGTCAGGGATATGCACACTGCATGCTGTCTGGGGAAATTCACACATGTTTGTACTTGAAAGATGTTGCAACGGTAGTTGGGATTGAGGAGCTGCCGGACGTGTTCTTTGCACACAATCGTCCCATACATTGTTCACAGCGGCGAATGAGCAACTTTTCTACTCCCTAGTTGAGTTGCTGCAGGACGTGGATGCACACTAAGTGTTGCTCACCAGATTGCTGGCACCGGAGATGGCTGGGATTATAAAGCAAAATCTGTTCATTACAGCACAATTACTGTGAGTTCTTATTAAGGTAGTGTGGGTTGATCAGAAAATGGAACTACTTGTGTGGGACTTGAACAGTGTTTCAGCCATAGAGATTTACCATGATGGTTGGCAGCAACAGGATTCAGACTTCCTCTGGCGCCCATAGTATGCATGATGAAAAAGTGATATACAAGGCCCTTTGGCCATCCATTTGGGTAAGACTTACCTCCATCTGCTTCCGTATTAGGAGGCCCTATATTGGTCCACCCACCTTCCAAGAGGCGTAAACCGGAAGGGCAGTGGTAGTTGATGTTCCCCGGACCCTTCATCTTTCTTACTACACTGATGCACCTTCCTAAGATGTTTTTTGACTGTGTTGCAACATGTTGTAAGACTGCTACTTGGATGCTTCGGTGCATTGGATCAAGAGTATGGGTGAATGGATGGGTGCGGGTTTGGAGATTAATTTGCAGGAAGTCTGTGGATGTTTTTGACTATTTGTTGCACAGCAGCCATTTCGTGTTCCCACAAGTGGTTCTCGGTGAACAACTCTAGCTGCAATCCACTGTTGGCAATCGGGTGCTGTTCAGTGTGGTGTTGGAAGGTATATTATGTCATTTTGTGTGGTGGCAGCAGTATACTCCCGACACTACAAATGGGTGCATCCTTTTCTGTGGACGTCATGGACTCTGCATCCCCTACTGTATGGGCTTCCATGTAATGCATCTCTGTGGAATGCCCTGCTGACTTCGAGCAGGAATGTTTGTGATTTTCTAACGTTTTTGCAATATACTCAGAGTTGTGGCTGAGTGGGTTGCTAACTATGGCCAATTTGTTATGATGTTGATATATGCCTCAGACCTGTTCATGGGGAACATGGGAAGAAAATCTGTACGGACGAAACGTTATTTAACTGATCATGAGGGTCACAGTTACTCTTGTTGTGGAATGCCCTTAATACATGTTTGCTGGTCCAGTTCATTATGTGACTGAATATGTGTTGGTTACTTAATTGGGACTGCAGGATAATTTAATGACACTGGGGAGTGGGGTGATTAGGGTTCTTCCCCCTTTTTTTTTTCTTCTTTATACGTTGATGGTTTCAGCTGTTGCATATTATGACCTGGTTAGTTGTATGTTAATTGGTATTTATTTGTTTCACTTGGTCTCCTTTAATTTTTGCTATGGGGTGTAGAAATTATACACAAGCCTGCTTTACAAGTAGATGTTTGAAATAATATTAAGTTAATCGGAGATTTTTCTTTCAATGGTTGACTGCGGTGGTAAAGCATGCCTTCTTGTGCAAACTTGGAGGTAATGGATTAATGTGTGGGGAAGTCATTGTGACAGACATGGGTACAAAACACTAGGTCCTACCTTAATTTATGCTTGGAATGTGGGGTAATGTGCTTGGGTGATGTATGCCTGGCATGGTTTCGGCTAGCATGGAATGTTTCAACGCTCTTAAGTTAGAACTATCTCATTTGTATTATTGTGCTGCTGTGCCTTTCAATCTGAATATGTGTATTAATCTGTCAGTATTGGAATAGTAAAACTGATTAGGATACGAGAGAAGGGTGAATAGTTGGGAGGCTCACTTTTATGGTGGTTAGTATAATCTAGAGTGTGGTGTTGAGTTGTTTCCCATGTACAATTTTGGTCAAGGGTTGTTATTCTATACACATGTGGTTTGCTTGTGAGAATTTGTCGGGTGCTGTTTCAGGTGTGCTTGTGCCAGTTTGCTTCAGGGGATATGGGTAGTCTTCATTTGTTTTATTTGGTGGAAGGGTGGAATCATATATAAATAGGGGTGGCATATGTTGGTGATTGGAATTGTGGATATGTGGAACATAGGGTTTTGGGGAAACTCTGTATATATGTGGGGGTTCATATGGAATGGGGTTCTGGAGGGTGATGTAGATGTATATATTCAATTATTGTGATTTTTGTAGTCTTTCTAATAGTAAGTGATGTGAGTGTAGAGGTTGTGTCTGATGTATACATTGGAATTCAACTATGATAAACTGAGTATTGGCATACAGGGTTAATAAGGGTATGGGAGTTCAAATAAGTTTGATTGTCATAGGGATGATATTGATCGTCATACTTGTATTGTTCAGAATGTTGTATTTGATGTATATAATTACACTTATTTTGATAATTATCAGACTAAGAATGTAATTCAAGGCATTTACTTTATGTTTGTTTGTCTGTATGTGTGTCTTTTGTCGTTGTGTCTGCCCTTTCCTCACTTGTTACTTTTCATTTTTATGACCCTGCCTTTTGAACTTGAAGGATCCTGCATAACTGGAATTAAAAGGAATAGAGAGTTATGGTTGCTATAACTTTTGTATCTTGGAATGTTAAGGGGATTGGTAAAGCTGTGAAAAGACGCAAGGTTTTGGCAAGGCTATGGAGAAGTAGAGCTGATGTGATTTTTCTTCAGGAAACTTATTTAGATGAACAAAATCAAAAATATTTGACCAATTCAAGATACTCTACAGTGATCTCGAATTGTTACGATTCTAGGTCTAGAGGGGTGAGTATTTTATTTAGAAAAGGCCTTCCAATTAAGATAGAAAAGTCAGTTATGGATGAGGAGGATAGAATCATATTGCTTGACATACTACATGATAGGAAAAAAAATAACGATTGGTACTGTGTATGCGCCGTGCTCACCGGCAGCATCTTTCCTCAATCAATTGGGTCTCCTGTTGGATGGTATAGAAGGTGAATCGTTGGTGTTAGGAGGTGACTTTAATATTGTGTTGAATAGTAAGATGGACCGGAAATCAGAATGTAGATATTACAATGAGAAAATTAGCGAAGAATTAAAGGCGTTTGTGTTTAAATACAAACTTGTAGATATTTGGAGGGAACTTCATCGTGATGAGGAAGAATTGTCCTTTTATTCACCTGTTCATAACTCTTACTCACAGATTGATTATTTCTTTATTAGTGTTACATTGAGTAGTCAAACGGGGTCCACTAATATACTGGAAAGGGGGATCTCTGATCATGCCTTATTGGATTTGCAGTTACTTTTGGACAATGTAGGTGCCAGAACAAGAAGGTGGAGAATGCAAGCTAGTGCACTAAAGGATAGTTTGGTTACAGAGGGTTTAGATACATTTATTGGACACTACTTTGAAGAAAATATACATTCGGCTGGCATTAAGTCTGTTTGGGATTGTTTTAAGGCAGTATTAAGGTGGGAACTAATAAGTAGAAATGCACATTCAAGGAATAGTAAGAGGGATATGGTAAGAAATCTGGAGTCGGAGATCGGAGACTTGCAAAGGGTTTATGCTAAGGATGATTTAGGTCAAAACCAGCTGAAATTGCATAAATTAGAAGCAGAATTGAGGACTCACGTGCAAAACTTTGCAAGTAAGAGTATGTTTTATTCGAAACAGAAGTTTTGGGAATCGGGTGATCGGAATGGAAAATTATTGGCTTGTAAGCTTAAGGGACTGGTGACAGATACCTGTGTTTCGAGGGGATTGGGTCCTCCGACGTATTCCATATCTATGACAGGTAATGTCCACAGCTGTGCTGCTTCGGAAAATCTTTGGCATCTGCTTCCTGCGTCGATGACGTCGATGCGCCGTCCCCGAGGACCTCCTCCGACAGCCGAAGTCACCCCATGCGATAAGTAGGACGCACGACGCCCATAGCCTCAGTTCCGTTTTTTCCGCGAACGTGTTCGCTTCAAGAATCTCGGTCCGCCTCGACTCGTTGGAGTTACTGTTTTCTTTCTCGGTTCGTTAGACCTGTTCGGTTTGTTTGTGGCGATGTCTTTCTCATCTTCGACCCCACGTCCGGGCTTCAAGAACTGCGGGGACTGTGGGTCCAAGATGTCGGTCACAGACTTGCACGACGCCTGCCTCTGGTGCCTCGGGGAGGCCCACGATACGGACAACTGTGTCGACTGGCAGTCGCTCACTGCGAAGGCCTTGCGTGAACGCAAGAAGAAACTGTCGGTAGGTCGGGTGACTAAGCCCCGGAAGTCGAGGTCTGCGGGGCTTTCGACCGATGACTCGAGGGGTGACTCTCCGAATCGTCGTCGGAAGTCTGGTAGGTCTCCTTCCAGGAGTCGGTCTCGCCACTCCTCCGCCTCTTCTAGGCATTCCAGGAAGCGCCGGCATAGGTCGCCTTCCCCGTCCTCTTCCGAGGACTCCGCCCGTCGACGGGTCGCTTATCCCTCCATGCAAGCGACATCGGAGGAATGGGTTTCCTTCGGGAAGCAGATGTTAGCGATTCTGGAATCGCAGGGCACTGGTCCGTCTGCGCCTCCGAGTGGGGTCGGTTGGCAACGGTCGAGAGACACCGCCCGTACGCCTTCGGGCTCGGGTGGTCGGCACTGCTCGCGGGAGAGGTCCCGCTCGGACAAGGGTAGCCGTTCTCGCCATGCCCGTTCCAGGTCCCGGTCCTCAACGCGCTCGAGACCGCGTGATCCTGTGCCGTCTTCAAAGAAGACGTCGACGCATGTGGCGCCGAGGTCGTTGACAATTACTCTCGAGGTTCTGTCTTCGAGGGGGTCGTCGACGCCGTCGGCGCCCAGGCTGTCGAGAGACACGCTCGGAGCTCCGGCTTCGAGGACTGTGTCGACGCGCCGATGCTGGAGGCGTTGCAGCTGACGTCGATGCCGATTCGTTCGACGTCGACGCCTTTCCTGTCGACGCCGGCGCCGACTCGCTCTGCACCCTCGACACCTTTTCTGTCGATGCCAGCGCCGACTCGCTCGGCGCCCTCGAGGCAGTGGTGTCGGAGGGGCCCCTTGGCACCGGGTTTGCCCCTAAAAAGGCTATGGCTAAGGTCCGGCACTGCTTTGGTCCGCAGAGGTCTTCCTCTCCCCGCCTGGAGTACATTTCAGAGGGGGATGAAGGCTCTGATGGCGGTCTGGTTCCGGTTACGGTTCCGGATGAACTTATCTCGGGCCATAGTCAGTTTGATGACCAGAGGCAGTCACTGCATGATGCCAGTGGATTAGACACCTCTCCGGAGGTGGAGTTTTGTCGACCGGAGCCTGGCACTCATGCCGATTCGTCATATCGGCGCCTTATGTCTCGTGTTACCGAGTACTTGGGTTGGTCGGCTCCCCCAGGGGAGTTCGTTCAGGATGATCTCACGGACATCCTTGATCTCGGTCCACCCACTGACCCGGTTTTGGCTTTTCATATGGCTTTGCAGAGAAGGGTGGTGGCGGCTTGGACTTCTCCGGAGAGTCTCTCGGCAGTGGGCAAGTCTTTGTCGCGAAAATACCGTCCAGCCAGTAGCGACCCTTGCTACTTGTCTAGGCACCCCGCAGAGTTTGGTGGTGCAGGCGGCTACGGCCCCGGCAAAGCAGGCGTCGTATCCTACCATCTCTCCGGATAGGGACCACAAACATTTTGACAGCTGGGCGAAGAAAGTGTTTTCTTCTGGGGGTATGGCATTTCAGGCGGCCAACTCCATATGTGCCTTGTCTCGTTTGACACACACTCTGTGGAACTGTGTTGCATTAGCGGCTGATCATATTCCCGAAGGGGACGAACGGGATGGTTTCCTTGCTATGGTTCAGGATGGCAAGGATGCTATGTGTGAGGCCGTTCAGTCGGGTTTGGACTTGTCGGATTGTGTCAGCCGGTCCATGGCGGCGAGCACCGTAATGCGCAGGTTTGCGTGGTTGAGGAAGTCTGGGTTCGCTCCTGATGTGCAGTCCCGGCTCCTCAACATGCCCTTTGACGGTGAACACCTTTTTGGCAGCAAGGCTGACGAGAGCCTTGAGAGGTTGCAGACCTCCAAAGCTGCAGCGAAGTCGTTGGGCGCTGCAGTTCGCCAACCTCCGCCTTTTCGTCCTAGGGGACAGCAATGGAGGGGAGGTTCCTTTCGCTATTAGTCGTCCTTCAGTAAAGCGAGAGGAGCTGGCAGTCAAAGAGGCCATCGTAAGAGTGCCAGAGGTGGAAACAAAGGTACTCGAGGTGCCAAGGCCGCTCGGGCAGTTGCCTCTTTGCCCTCAGGCAACGCTGCAGCCGCTACCACTCAGTCATGAGGCCAGGTCCCATGGTTCGCCGGTTGGAGGAAAGCTGGCGCAGCATCTTGTAGAGTGGCAAGCCATTACTTCGGATGTGTGGGTTCTGGAGATCATAACCCACGGCTACTGTCTTCCTTTTCGGCAGAGGCCTCACGACAATCCACCAGGGAACCTCTCTTTGAAGAGTCCGGATCCGCTCCTTGCCCAGGAAATTCAAGCCCTGCTGGAGAAAGGCGCCATAGAACTGGTGCCTGTAGCAGAGAGGAACAAGGGATGGTATTCCCCTTATTTTGTGATTTCAAAGAAAGACGGGGTATTGAGACCCATCATGGACTTGCGCGGTTTGAACAAGCTCCTCAGGAAGGACAAGTTCAAGATGGTGACTCTTTCTCAAGTCCTCCAGGCCCTTCAACCTCAGGACTGGTTGGTGTCTCTCGACCTCGATGATGCTTACTTCAATGTGCCGATCCATCCCAAGCACAAGAAGTACCTGAGGTTCGCGGTTGGCGACTGGCACTTTCAGTTTCGGGCCCTGCCGTTCGGATTGACCTCCGCCCCGAGGGTTTTCACCAAGCTCATGGTGGTGGTGGCAGCGCATCTCAGGAAAGGGGGGATTCACGTCTACCCCTACCTGGACGATTGGTTGATTAGGGGGAGCTCTCCCGACCAAGTCCTGGATCATCTGTCCGTCACCTGCCACTCCCTTCACAGGCTGGGCTTCTCCCTCAATTTAAAGAAGTCCCATTTGACACCAACGCAGCGCCTCCAGTACATCGGAGCAGTGCTCGACACGTCCCTAGGGCTCTGTTTTCCGCCTCAGGTGAGGGCTCTTCACATTCAGCAGATGGTGCACAAGTTTCAGTTTGCCCAGACTCTCCCAGCGTCCGAGTTCTTGAGACTGCTCGGCCTCATGGCATCCTGCATTCTTCTGGTGCCAGAGGCTCGTCTGCGGATGAGATCTTTGCAGTGGGCACTCAAGCTCCAGTGGTCTCAGTCTTCCGGCAGGCTGTTGGACCCTGTTCAGGTGCCGCCCTCGGTATCCCGGGACCTTCTGTGGTGGGCCGTCGAGGGCAACCTGATGAAGGGTGCCCCATTTTGGCTGCTGTGGCCGGAGGTGACGATCGTGACGGACGCATCCCTCACGGGATGTGGAGCTCATGCCAACGAGCTGACAGTCAGCGGTCGTTGGTCTCTGTCGGAGTCCAGACTCCATATCAATCTGTTGGAGCTGAGGGCCTTCGGGCTAGCCCTGAAGGCTTTTCTGCCGACTGTGCGCGGGAAGAGTGTCCTGATTCTGACGGACAACACGGTGGCCATGCACTTCCTCAACAAAAAGGGGGGGGCAGGGTCACTTCCGCTGTGCAGGGAGGCGATGCAGCTCGAGTTCTGGGCCATCCAGCAGGAAGTTTCGATCTCGGCAGTTCATCTGCCCGGGGACGACAACGAGACGGCGGACGCTCTGAGCAGGCAGAGCACGATCTCTCACGAGAGGGAGCTGGCTCAGGAGATTCTCCTGGAGATCTTTGCCTTTTGGGGGACCCCTCAAGTGGATCTCTTCGCCTCCAGTGTCAACCGGAAGTGCGAAAGGTTTTGCTCGTAGGAATTTCCTCCAAAAGGAGCCTTAGGAGACACGTTCGTGGTGGAGTGGTCATTCCCACTGCTGTACGCGTTTCCTCCAGTCCCCATCATCCCGCAAGTGTTGCGGAGGTTACAGAGGTTTGGTTCCCGGATGATCGTCATTGCTCCGGCGTGGGCCCGGAGGACGTGGTACCCGGACCTTCTAGACTTGTCCATCTGCCCTCCACGTCGTCTTCCCTACCGAGACGATCTGCTCACACGGGAGGGGGTCTGGTTCTCCATCCAGAGGTCAGATCCCTCAATCTTCACGCTTGGCTTCTGAAAGGTTGATGTATAAGGATTGGGACCTCCCTGAAGACGTGATGGAGGTGTTGGTTTCGGCCAGTCTCTGTACCGTTGCCGTTGGAGAAAGTTCTGCGACTGGTGCAGAGATCAGAATGTGGATCCTTTTGAATGCGACATTCCTATGGTTTTGTCTTTTTTGCTTTCTTTGGCCCACAGGGGCTTGCAAGTGGGGACCATTAAAGGTTACCTGGCGGCGCTGTCCATATTTAAGCGCTCGTCTGAAGAGTGTTCCTATTTTAAGATTCCTTTAATTTCGCAGTTTTTGAAAGGGCTCACTAATGTGTTCCCTCCGTCACCTTTTTTGGTGCCAGGTTGGGATTTGAACCTTGTTCTTAAGTTCCTTATGGGTGCTTTGTTTGACCCTTTCCATTCTTGCCCTTTGAGGCTGTTAACTCTAAAAACTGTGTTTTTAGTTGCGGTTACTTCCGCTCGCAGAGTGAGTGAGTTACAGGCACTTTCAGTTAAGCCACCCTTCACTGTATTTCACAAGGACAGGGTTGTCCTTAGAGTTCGTCCTTCTTTTCTTCCGAAGGTGGTTTCGGAATTTCATTTGAGCCAGAAGGTTGTTCTTCCGGCGTTCTATCCTCCTCCACATCCTGGTAAGGAAGAGGAGAGGCTCCATAGGCTTGATCCTAGGAGAGCGTTGAGCTTTTATATCTCGCGCATGTCCCGGGTCAGAGTGGACGATCAACTTTTCATTGGATACGCTGGAAAGCGTTTGGGACAAGCTGTGACGAAACAGACTTTGTCTCGTTGGATTATTTTAGCTATCTCCAAGTGTTACCGCTTGGCGGGTAAGGACCCTCCGGCTGGCTTGCGGGCCCATTCTACAAGAGGAGTGGCTGCGTCTACTGCCCTGCAGAGGAGAGTTCCTATTCGTCACATCTGTGATGCAGCCACCTGGGCTTCAGTACATACTTTTGTACGTTACTATTCCCTCGATTCCATCAGGGGGCAAGATCTGGCCTTTGGCAAGGCAGTTCTCTATTCCGCTATTTGATTGGGCATGCTAAATTTGTATTCTAAATTCTTTCCCACCTCCTTGCTTGGTACTGCTTTGGGAGTCTGTCATAGATATGGAATACGTCGGAGGACCCAATCCCCTCGAAGAACAAGTTACTTTCTTACCTGGTAACGTTCTTTCGATGTGATGGTCCGACGACGTATTCCATATCGCTCCCTCCCTGCCTTCCCCGCTGCAGAATTTATTTTGCGATTGCAGCTTGCGTTCCGCAAGGCCTTGTGTGTCTGACTGGCAGAAAACTGGTGGCACACGTTCTGGGAAAAAACTATAACTGAGGCTATGGACGTCGTGCGTCCTACTTATCACATCAGGTCACGTCGGCTGTCGGAGGAGGTCCTCGGGGACGGTGCATCGACGCAGGATGCAGACGCCAAAGATTTTCTGAAGCAGCACAGCTGTGGACATTACCTGTCATAGATATGGAATACGTCGTCGGACCATCCCATCGAAAGAACGTTACCAGGTAAGAAAGTAACTGGTTCTTCTTCTATTCGCACGGCTGGAGGTAATACATTACATAGGAATAGGGATATTTGTGAATATTTTAAAGATTTTTATGAGACGCTGTATAGGGAAGACAGTGATCCTACGCTGGATAGATTAGAAACATTTTTTGGGAATATTTCGCTCTCAAAACTGGCTTTAGAGAAATAGACTTTACTTGACTCTGCAATTGACGTTGCTGATGTTAGTACTGCCATATCTCAGATGAATGATGGGAAATCGCCGGGTCCTGATGGTATAGTCTCGGAATTTTATAAGAAATTTGATGTTCAATTAGTGCCAGTTTTGTGTGAACTCTTTAATGAATTCATAGTATCAGGAACGATGTGTGAATCGATGAAAGAAGCATTGATTGTTGTGATCCCAAAACCCAATAAAGATCATACTAAATGTGGAAACTATAGACCTATTTCGATATTGAATGTAGATCTAAACGTTTTTACTAAAATCTGGGCTAATAGGTTGAGGTTATGTGTGGGAGATTTGATTGACGAGTCTCAGGTGGGTTTTATTTCAGGGAGGATTGGTTATGATAATATCAGAACGGTATTAAATGTGGTTGGTGAACGTTTTGGAAAGGACTCGAATTACGTTATTGGGTGTTTTGATGCTGAAAAAGCCTTTGATAGGGTTAACTGAAAGTTTCTGGAATACACTTTAATGAAAATGGGATTTAGCCCGAGTTTCATGAAAATGGTAGAGTGTATTCATAGAGATGTTAGGGCCCAAGTATAGGTTTAATGGGATAATTTCGGAATCATTTCCTTTACTGAGGGGCACGCGACAAGGTTGTCCGTTATCATCTTTTTTGTTTGATTTGGTGTTAGAACCACTTGCTACGTATATTAGACAATGTGAGATTATTAAAGGAATTATGGTTGGCACAGTTGAAGTTAAAGTTTTATCGTATGCTGATGATATGCTTCTTATGCTGTCAAACCCTGAGGTGTGTGGTTATGTAATAAAAAATATGTTTCAGGAAGTGGGTGAGCTGTCGGGACATAAAGTGAATTGGGACAAAACTGAGATCTTTCCATTGTTTAGCCGATGTGATTGTAATGTTTTGCGTTCGTGGAATTGTAAGTGGTCACTGAGGGGTGTCAAATATTAAAGCATACATATTATTGGAGATTTGAAGAAATTGCTGCAATTTAATTTGGACTTGGTAGTCGCGAATATGTCATTACTGGTTAAAAGATGGGAGAGATTGCAATTGAATTTATGGGCAAAGATTAATGCAATCAAAATGGTCCTCTTACCGAAGCTTTTATATATTATCCAATCTATCCCGTTGTTGTTATATAAAAAGCCGTTAATTCCAATTGAAAAACTCTTTTCTTCTTTTTTGTGGGGTCCGGGAAAAAGACTTTGCGTTCCAAAATACATGCTGATGCAGAAGGTTGAAGATGGGGGGGTTTGGATTCCCTGATTTAACAAAATATTACAAAGCCTTTTTACTAAAAAAAAAGCTCATATTACTTTAGGGAAAGGAATGCAAAAGAGCCGATTTGGGTGCGCATGGAAAGGGATGTTTGTGCACCATTTGCCCTAGGAAACTTATACAGTATGGATAAGCTACCAAATAAGAGGTTGAAGTTTATTCCGATTGTGGCAACTATAAAGGTGATGGGGGAGTGGTTTAAGGAAAATGATCAGAGTTATGGTTTCAGCCCTGATGCTTCTATATGGTTTAATGAAGTTATACAGATAGATAATAAGTGTTTGAATTGGATACATTGGATAAATAAGGGGATTCTGAGACTGTCGGATGTGATGGATGGAGACCGGTTGTTGACTTTTGTGGAATTACAAGATAGATACAGCTTGAGGCTGAGTGAGAGAAATAGATATTTGGCTTTGGTTTCTGTGATAAATAGAAGGATGGTTATGGCTGATGGTTCTATTGGAAAAAAAACGGAGATTAGTAAATTGTTGGAGGGCCAGGAATACTGCGCATGTACTTGTATACAATTTATGCCTATTGATGAGAAACTCCAATTTGCATTGTTTAGATTGAGAGAAATTTGGTCGGAAGATGTTCAGGAGGATATTTCTGAAGTTGATTGGAGGAATATTTTAAGGGTTACTTTGGATTTGGGACCTGATATGGGTTTACGTTTAATTATACAGAAGGTAGTAGGGAAGTTTTATTGCACACCGGTTAAGATGTATAATCTGCGGTTACGACCTACTGATTTATGTTGGTGTTGTGATGTTAATAGGGGCACTTTATTGCATTTACTTTGCGATTGCCCGAGAGTGCGGGCGTTCTGGAAGGAAGTTATTGATAGGATTGATTTGATTGTTGGTATTGTTTTGCGGAGATCAGCAGTGAATATAATTTTACTTTCCCATAAAGATAGATGTGGTAGCGCTAGGAGACATTCTTGTTGGATTGATAGGGCCATAATGATAGCGATTAAATTGATACTCAGGATTTGGAAAACAAGAAAAAACCCAAATGTTGACGAATGGTTGACGGAGTTGCATATTTTGGCAAAATATGATAAAGTTTTTTTTCGTAATAAGGATAAGGAGGAGGATTTTATGGAGCTATGGGGTCCGTTTTTGGCTCCCTATGATTAATGCAGATATTGGGTTGCTTTGATTGCAATGGTATTCATGGTGGGGTTGATGGGTTTCCTTCCCCTTCCCTTTTTTTTTCCTTCTTACTCTTTCTCTTTCTCCTTTTCTCCTTTCCATTAGTGGTGTCATTTGTGCTGTCCTTTGTGTTTGTGTTGTCTTTTGTATATTCATGTCAATATGTTGAATGTGTTTCGCTAGGGTTGGTTTTCTGCTGGTATGAACTCTTTATGATGCTTATGTTATTATGTAAATTTTGTTCTTTCTGATTAATGTGAGACATTGTTACTTTGATATTATTTATGTTATGTCTGGAATTTAATAAATTGTTCTGAAAGAAAAAAAAAATCCTCTGGCATGCCTGGCTACAGCGACTCATCCAGCATACCACTCTTCCGCCATAGAGCCTCCGGCAGTCCAGCCTAAGTGCATGTCTTCTGTCCCAGAGCCTACCACTTGTCTGCCTTCAATTCATGAGACACCTGTATCCTGCTTCGCCTCGCTGCCAATATCGGAGGTATACCTGTCTATACCGTCAGATTCTGCTGAATTTTCTCCTGCTCCAAAGATTCCTCCTGAATCCCAACCATTTACTGTTGATGAACGTCCAGCCTGCCCTTCTTATGCTACAGGGGGATCACCAGAATGCTTGCCTTTTACACAAGACGATTCTCCCAACTGCTTGACTTTAGCATCAGAGCCTCCCGAACATGCAGCATCGGAATCTGAGACTTTTGCCAGCATACCTGCAATTTCCTCACCTCCCGCATGTCTGCTCTCGACAGAAAGGCTAACAGAGCCTCTACCATTGTCTAATGCATGTTGCACTAGCCTGCCTTCCTCTTCAAGGACTTATAAGTGTCCGCTCCCAGTGACTGAGTTTCCTGGGCCTTCCAACTCTGCTTCAGATCCTGCAAGTCCGTCATGCCTTACTTCGACCCATGAGTATCTTCCTCACCAGAAGCCTGCCTATGACTCTTCTAGTCTGCAACCTGATTCTATGCATTCCAGTCCATCTGCCTTTGCCCACAGGCCACCATTTCCATCAGTGCCGCCGCCAAAGAAAAAGCACTCCTATCGTGGAAAGAAGATGCCTCGTGCGGGTGGCGGGCACTAGAAGACGGCCGTAGGAAGGGGTATACTGTCACGATTCGTTTCCTTCGGTCCTGTTCCCACCACTTGGGGGCATGATTTGGGGTTTATTCCCTACTGGACGTTCCTTCCGAACCTTATGCTACAGTGCTGTGATGAATTGGGAGCGCTAAATCCTTATTTTCCAAGTTACTTCCCTTCCGGATCCATTCCAGGTTTTTGGCAGCCAGTATGCTGCTTTAATCAAATGACTATGCTTCCCAGAATGCCTGACCCACAACTTCATCTCCACCCTTGCAGGACAAGGCTGGTTGGAGGATAGGCAACACCTGTGGCTGCAGGTGCAGCAAGCAGCACACCTGCAGCGTGTGCTCATTAAGCAGGATTAAAAGCCTCAGTTTGCATCAGTCCAGCGCTGGTCATTGATGCAGTGTTCCTGTTTGTGAATGGGCAATTGTTCCTGATTCTTAGCCTTGTGCCTAGTTCCAAGTTTCTATTCCTTGTTCCTTATCCCTGGATTTCGAATGTATGTGCATAATTGATTTCTGCTTCCCAGATTCCCTTTCTGTCTTCCTCTGTTTGCAGGCAGCATTTCTCAGTGCTTTCCCTTTTGGTGCAGCCCAGTTTGCCTGTGTTCTATATTTCTTTGACTTTGTCCTTTACTGCTGTAAACCTTGATGCTTTAGTCTTTCTTCTTTATAGATTAGCTTCCTGTCTTTTTCCTTGGATGGGTGGGGGAAGTTTTCTCTTGTAATTTCGTTTTCCCTGCTCCTGTTCCTTTACTTTCTCTTGGAATCCATTCCATGTTTTCCCTTGCACCTTTGCTTATATTTCCCATTGATTATTAGGTGTGGTGTGCGGTTGTAGCTAGCTCCTGTGTGAATGCCTATGTTTTCCTCACTATTCTGTAATGACTATTCCTACTTGCCCCTTGTCTTGAGTCTTATGTATTTAGTTATCCTTCCATTGCTGTTACAGCCTTTCGGGGTCCCTGTTTGATCAACATGGTTTGTGGGCTTGCTGACATTCAAGTGGTATTTCTCGTCCTCGTGAGTACTGTTTTTAAGTTTCCTTATTTAATACCATCAAGAGTGTTAGATCACAGATCCTGTCGTTGCTTGCCCTCTACGTGGGCTTAGCGCTGTCAGTACCTGTAAATGCAATTGTGGGTAAGGAGCTTGCCGACTTTCCTTGCAGTCATAAGGAGCATCTAAGTGCTTAGCCCACATCCCTTTTCATATATTTGTATTGTTGTCACACTCTGTTTGCACTCCTGGGTTTTAGTATACATGAGTCTTGGTTCCTGTGTGCATGTTGTTTGACTCAAAGCTATTCACTGTGTGATTTGGTGCACATTTCCCTTGCCATATTCACTGCCTTTGTCTTTACCTGACATATAGGTTATGCAGGACACAAATTAGGATTGCCAATCACAAAACAGACCATTTCAAGATGGATTATTTTAGCCATTCTAGAATGCTACAAATTGGCAGGGAAAGAGCCCCCTCAACACCTTAGGGCTCATTCAACAAGGGGTATCGCAGCCTCTTCGGCCCTCCAAAGAGGGGTACCGATTCGAGACATATGTGCGGCTGCCACATGGTCGTCCGCACATACCTTTACAAAATTCTACAATCTGGATTCCTCCTCTAGCCAGGAGACAAGATTTGGCAAAGCTGTGTTACACTCTGTTCATTCTTAAAGGAAAATATTCCAATTTTACTCCCACCTCCGTTTACACACCACTGCTATGGGAGTCTATCAAGATAAGGAATACGTCGGAGGACACAATCCCTTCGAAGAACAAGTTACTTCTTACCTTGTAACGTTCTTTCGATGGGATGTCCCTCCGACGTATTCCTTATCGCCCCTCCCATCCATCCCCTCAGTAAAACTTCCCTTGTAGTTGCAGCTTACGCTCCTTCAAGGTCAATAACCAATTCATGCACAGGTACCCTTAAGCTTCAAAACGGAACTGAGCAACGGACGCTGCACGTGTCTATTTATACGCACGATGACGTTGGCGCCGATACGGAGGCTGTCGAGGGACACCAACTCGAGGGACGTTGTGGCGCTGCGCCCTCTACTGAACATTTTTTCTGAGGCCAGCAAGCTGGAAGTGATCTATCAGGATAAGGAATACGTCGGAGGAACATCCCATCAAAAGAACGTTACAAGGTAAGAAGTAACTTGTTCATTGAGGACATTCACATTTCAACTTCTCATCATTATATTTGTATGTTTAACATTTCAGTCCTTCCCCCACCGACCCCCATAACTTGAGCCCTTACTTCCCTGTCACTGTCTTACTTGTTTCCAGGCATATGAGTCTCAATCACCTCTCCCGTGTCATCTTCACTATGGTCGGCTTGGAAGGGTCCCACCATCGAGGCCACCAGTTGTCTCCATGCTATCAGGGGTCCCACTTCCCCCCCCATCTGCTGATTGCTTCGTACCAGGCTGCCATTTCTGCATCTGCCCACTTCATGAGGTCTGCCCACCACATCTCAATTCTAGGTCGCTGGGCTGCCTTCCAACCCATTGCAATTCTCCTCTTGGCCAGGATGTAGGCAAGGTCTTTCATCTTGCTGATATGCTTCAGGTTGAGTGGTCTGGCAAAACCCCCCAGCACGCATGCCTAGACTGATTCCACCTCCAGTGTGACCCCTTTTTCGGCTAGGCGTGTCTTCACCTCCGTCCAGAATCTACCCATCTCCGGGCATGCCCAAAACATGTGGAGAATCCCAGCTTCCACCTCCCTGCACCTCAGGCATTTCTGTGCTACCGAGCCTCCAAACCTGGCAATTTTCTTGGGGGTCAAGTATACCCTGTGAGTAACATATAACTGAATTTGCTGTAATCTTGCGTTAATGGACACCTTCCTATGGTACTTTTGAGCTCTTTCCCATTGTCCATCTGACATGGGTTCTCCGACCTCCTCCTCCCAGTCTTGCCTTAATTGGAGCAGCTCCCTGCCCACCTTAGTCCCCGGTAGCTCGTATAATCGGGATATTTCGTGCCCACCCTCCGAGATGTCATACATCGTCTGAATGGCCACATCAGGTTGTTCCGCCAGCACTGCCTCAGGCCACCTCTCACGCACTCATCTAATAATTCTCATATACGTAGTATGTTGGCCCTTGTGCACCCTGGTGTCTTCCGTTAATCTCTGAAAGTCTAGTGCCTCCCCCTCCGTCCATATATCTCCGATGGTCGCCAGGCCCATCGGTTCCCTGTATCTACGAATCCCTTTTTATCATTTGTGAGTCCTCCCCGCATAGCGCCACTAGCGGAACCTGCAGGGAGAATGTAGTTGGGTTTCCCACTAACTTCCATGCTTTGCTCCATATTTCCCACCCTTGAACAAAAACTTATCTTTAAAACCCAAAGTCACATTAGGGGTTTAAATGAAGATATGGAGTGGCATAATGTAGGGTCATTACATTGTTAACTAGGCATTTGGGGTGTTATGTTGCTTGTACAATATGTCTATGCAAAAAAAAAAACTTTCTAAGAAGAGTTTGTTCCCTGTTTTTGAAGGATGGTTTGTAAATAAAGCTATTTTGTGTTGGGCTATACTTGGACCACCCATGACTATATGAGTGCACTGGTCAGAATCATGAGGGAATACCCCATATGCTGGATATGTGGCTGAAGACATGTGATATTGTGATGTTGTGTAACTGCAAAACTCATGAAATCATGCATTTCATGCACAACCACGAATGTTGCCAGTCATTATTGTAAAAGAAAAAGAAAAATATTATTTGTTTTGCAGTAGGGATTTGTTGTTGCTTTTACAGATTTAACAAAGGGTCCAGTTGGGAACAATGTAGATCCAGTATGTTCTGTGGTTTGAGACCTCTTTGAGTCCTTTTACCATGGAGCTTTTCCCTGTCTGAGAACTTGCTCCTTTTTTAGTCTTGATGTGTGTTGCAGTCCTATTTCTATGACTGTTGTTGTCGTTTGTTTGGGCTGTAATGAGGTATGATTCTCATTATCTGTGGGAACTTGTCAGTCCTTTTTAGTTTTCCAGAAACGGTACAGTCCTATTTCCATGACTGTTGTTGCCATCTGATCGGAGCTAACTAGGTGAGATTTTTTTTTTTTTTGCGGCGGGCGTGTAACAGCGGATGTTATGCGCAGTGTTACACTCCGTGACAGCTATTGAGGACTGGGTTGCATTCGCGTTTATAAACGCAAGTGAAAGAGGAGCACGGCTATTGTAGAGACGGTTTTGAAACGTTCATTTTGTGAACATTTGCAACTAAAGGTAAACACACTTCGGATGTCTGCAGACAATTTTGGTGCTGTATATCCCATTGGAATGATGCCATTCAATGGGGAGTGTGAAGGTAAAAATGTCCTTTGTGGAAAAGCTGTTTAAGAATGTAACATACAGAACAGTATGACCATTGAGCCTCCTGGCTTAGTACTGCCCAGCCCAGTAAGAATAGTCACTTGGTGAGTCGTAGTTAATACTTTCCCCATTAATTGGTGGCATGTGCTTGTTTCCGTAGATAATGTTGTCAGCAGAGGATGATTGAATTTTCCAGCATTGCCATATATGTGATGCTTGGTCTTTGTTGTGGGGGAAACATCTCCTCCATAAGGTATGTGTGGTGGATTTCCTACTTGTTTTTAAAAAACTCATCATGTATGTTGATTAACGTTAGAGATGTTATTAATGGAATTGAAAGACTTTATAGTTGAGGGTTATGGTGTATCTTTTGATACAGGTCCACTTATCCCGT
The DNA here is from genome assembly GCF_040938575.1 of Ambystoma mexicanum. Lineage (NCBI taxonomy): Eukaryota > Metazoa > Chordata > Amphibia > Caudata > Ambystomatidae > Ambystoma > Ambystoma mexicanum. The sequence goes on along the minus strand of NC_090922.1, from coordinate 1,349,026,691 downwards.
ACCCACACTTGGGGTGTTCATGAAACTGTGTAATCCGAAGTAATAGGGATTTGAAAAATCGATATTTTATCGCTACTTACAGCAGGTAAAGTTTGCTTGTTCAGCCATTTTTATGCTGATACACCAAATGGTGAAAAGATAGTTGTTGGATTTATGTTAACAACTTGTGTAAATTGATTTAATGAATTTGTGTTTTTGTTGCAAGAAAGGTGACTTAGGTTTCTATCTGGTTTTTTAATAGTGGTTGAAAGATTGATTACCCCCATGGAATCAAGATTTTGGGACACTGAATCAAAGAAAAGGATTCCCTTGATGAATGTCGGACGCAATTTGGTCTCTTTGACAGAAACATGTTGGGTCTAAATTGGAAAACACAACAGATTTGGTTTATCAATTGTTGGATAATTGTAATGTTGTGTTGATGAAATTTCACGTTTACTAGGTGGTGTCTTTTTGTACATTTAGGGTAGTATATGTGTCCTTAATCCTGATCCTAAGACAAGGCTGTAAGAAAAGGAAACTTTTGTGTATAAAACGCAACCATATTTTATGAAAAATATTTTTATGGGAACAACAAGAATTGTTGTGTATTAAATGTTAACTGATCAATTAAATAAAAATTGTTTTTTTGATATTTAACACCACAGTGTGTATGTTATATAATAACTAGCGGTCACCAATAATGATTAGATAATGTATGTGTTTGATTCCTTTCTTGATAAAAATATACCCAATCTAGCACCCACAATTTCCAAAGAACAGGCCATATTGAATTTATTCTTTAGATATCTTCCAACTGTGTAACGAGCAGAATAAGCACATATACATCCCGGCAGATATTCTCGCCTTTGTATGTATTGAACAAAATGTCAACTATTTGCCTTTGTTGCAAGGTTAACCATATCGTTATCAATGTCATACTCCCTCAATACCATTTTCACTATAAGTTTGAGTACTTGTGCTGTTACTTGGGGAGTCTGTAAACCCATAGACGATTGCCAACGCTCAGCAGTTAATAGAATCATTCCTATACAGCCCTTACGTACCGGCTTCTGAATTTAACAAATGGGTTTGAAACAATCAAGATAGCTGTTAAAATGGATTTATGAACTCTGCCCTGGTGGGCAGAGGTTCAGGAGGACAGCCTAGTTTCTTGGAACAGGGTAACCTTCTGGAGAAGCCAGACCAAACAAGGTAGCTTGGCTGCGGTCAAGACTAGGGCCCTCATTACAACCCAGGCGGTAAGTGTTTAACGGCGCCGTGAAGAGCGTTGGCGCCGTTAAACACTTACCGCCTGATTACAAGGTCCCTTAGCGGGATGGTGACTTTAACGCCTGCTTTTTGCAGGCGTTAAAAACCAACCCGCTAAGGGACCTTGGCGATAATTACGGCAACCGTAATTTACGGTGCCGTAATTATCGCCTTCCCCATTCCCATTATGCCCTATGGGGCAAAAATGGGAATGGGGAAGGGGCCATTGGTGAATGGGGAATTACCGCCCCACTCACCTTGTAATGGGGCGGTAATTCCGCCATCCACCATGGCGGAATCGTAACCTTAACGGCATGGACCATGGTGCTCATAGCACCATGGTCCTCCGCCAAGGTTGTAATGAGGGCCTAGGTCTCAGGAGGGGTGAGGGGGACTGAAAGACCTCAATGAGCACACAGAGCAAAGGACACTTACAAATCACTCTGAGTCAGGTGTAGATAAATTAAAAATACAAATACATTTATTTCAAGGCCTTTAAGTTTCAACACACAAATTAAATCACAATAAAACTATTAAGCCAACACAATCCTATCTAAATACTTATATACAAGACCAATGGGGTCTAAAGCGTTAATGCACGAAATGGGTCCACAACCTAAAAGTGGAAGGAAACAGGCAGTGCAAGTAGTCTTTTGTCCTTTCTGCATCCAACACAGTCCTAAGAGGCAGTCCAATCCCTAAGAAGAATGGAGCCTATTGCTGAAATGTACATGCAATGCAGGCACACGCAATAGTTCAAATGGGCAAACCAGGGTCTCTTCAGGGGTCTGTAGCAGCTCAGGAAGGTGGGTGAGGTGATGAAGAATAGGTTCCCACTATTCGAGGAGGGCCTCCACTTGAGGACAGAGTCGATTCCAAGAGTTGGGAGTAGTTTGCTAGTTCGCACTAGCAGTGGAAAGGAGAGGGGCCCTCAGGGGCCACTTGTGCATACAAAATGGACAGAGGTGCTAGGGGTCACTGGTTAGGGTTGCGATTACTCACTGACCCCGGCGCACTCCGGACCAAACTTCGGCAGTCGAGTCCACTGTTAGGCAGAAACCTATGCAGTTCCCTCTGGGACCACTGCAAAAGATTTAGGACTACAGGTGTTTGACAGTAAACCCACTTGGTAGCAGTCTGTACCACAGATTCACTTGGTAGCTGTGGCTGAGCAGTCAGACTTCCCTCAAGAAGAGTTAGGCAGTATAGAGAGTATTCACAATAGGTCAAAAGAACACAGTAGAACAAGTAAACACTGACCAGAGCTTGGTGTAAAAGAGATATAATTATTTATTTAAAACCACATCTAGAAAAACACACAGGCATTAATAGTAAGCAATTCAAAAACACGGTCACTAAAAGATATACACTCCCTTAAAAGAATATTAGACCAGTCTTAAGTAAAGCCCCACTTATTTTCAGACAGCGGTGAGTGCTTAATGTAGATGGCACTCTAATAATTCGTTTAAAAAAGGGAGAGAAAAGCAGTGAATCAAATGAAACAGATCCCAACACTTTTTCACGAACACAACAAGAGAGGAAGGCAAAGTAACACCGTGAATTCAGAGTCAGTAAGCCGGACCCGCTTTAAGAGGTTCAAAACGAAATGTGTCCAAGGTCACACGGTTGCAGTGCACAAAAGTCTTGGAACGGTTCAAAAAGGAGTTGGACCAAAGAAAGGGACCAGTTAGAGGGTCAAGGCGTCCAGCCCAGTCCAGAAGGTTAAGGGGTTATTATTACCTTGTAGCAATCTTTAGAAAGGGAGGCCTGGCGGACACGGTACCTTAAAGTGGTGAGAATACTCCAGCGGGGGCAGTTTTTCCTGGCAGCGGATGCAAGTTGGTGCTTCGTCCGGGGGAAGAGAGGATCTCATCGGGGAGGAAGACAGGAGTCCGTTGCACTGCCAGGGAAGAAACCAGTCACAGAGTTTCTCAGGTACAAGGAGCGGTCCGTTGGTTCGCGGTCCAGTGGTAAGTGGCTATCCGGCTGCCGGGGTGCTTGGCACGGGCAATTCAACCACAGACCGGTCTGGGGTGCGAAGAGAAGAAGGTAAACTGGTTGTGCCCACCAGTCAGGGGAAGAAGCCTCTCCAGCTGGGAGATCTTCTCTGTCGTCGGGAAGTGGTGAGTCGGTTCTGCAGGGCTCCACCGGTGGTGTCGTCGTGGTAGGTCGGCTCAGCTTCTCCCTTGTCGGATTCTCAGGTCCTGTGGCGACTTCTGAAGTTCCAGTCCCCAAAGCCCTGCTTTTATGCAGCATACCCCCAATCACTCAGCCTAGCTGTCACTCAAACATGCTAAGTGGTGAGCCGGCCGGCTCACCACTTGGGCCAATCACACAAGAGTGGGACTTGAGTTACCAAGGTAACTCAGTCCAGGGTGCCTAAACCCCCTCCCACATCCCCTGTGGTACCCAGACAGAGTAGCACCACTTTTTGGAGGCTTCTGTGGAGAAGCCCGCCAAAAAGTGGAACAAAGGGCTCGGCTTGGGTTGGAGTCACAGAAGCGAACACAAACGCCATTTTAGAATCGAGTCCTGGCAAAAAATACCAACCGGCGAACTAATATTAATTAAATAAACCGGCGGTATGTTCGAGGCTATGAGAATTAAATAATGAAAGTTGGTAGCCTCGAACAATGGGAAAATCCCATAGGGAAATATTTGCGGTCGAATATAAAAAGAAGTATCCACTGCCACCAGCCAAAACTCGATCAGGGGGGACGGAGATGTGCCCCCTCCACTAACAGATCTCGGTGCAATCGAATTGGTCCAATATGATGGTTTGTACTGGTTTCTGTTAATAATTTGGGACTATTAAAGCGAATGGTGACTTTACATGCCCATGGGAGACAGTAGTCAGTCCCAGGGTATGGAGTCTATGGTGGGGGTCACTATGACACCCCTGTGTTACTGCACGGAGGGTGCTGTGTAACACACATAGTAAAAACACATGAGACCCTATGGAGTAAAGGACACCATAGCCCATAAAACACATTAACAGTCAAAGGAACACCATAAATCATGTCCAAGAGTGGGAGAAAAAGAGTCTCACTCTTGGCAGGAGAAAAAAAAAACTCCAGAAATCCAGCAAAGCTGCTGGGGGACTCCCTAGGTTAGGAAATTCAGCTTAAAGAGAGAATTCTCCCTAACATCCACTTCAGTTGCAGGTTCAAGTGCAGCAATCTGGCGGCTCTGCGGCTTTCAGCGACGAAGATACAGCGATGATTCCCAACCGGGACAGTGGCGATTTTTGCACTCCTGGGAGATGGATCAGGCCAGTTTCACTGCAGCAGGCTTCAGGGGCAAGTGGAGCACAAATGCAGCGCACCTGCAAAGTTCGTCACCACGGCTTGGCGACATGGTAACCGTGTATACTCTGGTTCGGGCGCACTCGCTTTACTCCAGACCTGGGAACGCTAAGTGTACGAAATTCGGAGTGAGAGTGCCGTGAACACTGGCGATGTACCAAGTTTCGAGGGCCTCCTCGAAATGGCAGCGGTGTCAGGGCAAAGAGCCTGCATAAACTGGTCAGCCCACTGGTTGCCCCAGGGACACTTCCGAGAGTGCTTACTTGCAGGGTTTGATGAAGGTGCCGAGAATAGTTGGTCCCACTATTCCAATGTGTCGAAGCGTCTTTGCTGACATTCTTGGACAACCAGATGCAGAGGGATCCCACGGACGTCAGCGGGCTCAGGGTGCAAACCTTCCAGCGGGTCACCAGCGGTTCCTCGACTCGGCTTCTTAGTTTCAAGATACTTGGATCCTACCCTTCGCTTAGTGAGAACTCCAGAGATCGACATGGTATGGGTGTTTGGCGCCTTCTCTTATCCAGAATCTCCTTCACGCCAAAACGAAGAGGCGCCAATGGGAGATATGCACACATATAGGCATATCATACGTGGAACAATCACGGACCACAGTTCCAGCCCACTTCCTGGAGGCCTACACACAAGGCATGCAGAAGCCCGCAAAAGCTTGGCACTTTGAGGGAAAATGCATGCCCCAATAAGGATTGACCCGGGTCGGCACGACCTGGAGAAGGTGAAGGGCCAAGATGGCCAAAGGACAGGACAAAGAACCTTGTGGCATGGCCATTTTGGAGCCAGGCCACCTGTTTGTGCCAAACACGGTAATCACGGTTTACCTGGAAGGAAAGGGTTAAAAATATGCGAAATGATAAGCTGCCACCAGCCCTGTCCAAGGCACATCTGCACTTCTAAAAAATCCTTCGAGAGTATCTAGGGCCTTTGGAAATGACTAATAGACCCAAGGGCACTGTACTGGAAGGTACCTTGTTCACTGCAACATTGGAAATGATTAAGAGAAACAACGTCTCCCAGTACTGACTGTCTTAATGGCATGTCAGTTTCCCCATAAAAAGTGAGCGAAAAGCCCAAATGCAGCAGAAGGCTGGGCTCCTCTGGTAAAGTCAGACTATGGTGTTAGACATCAGCAAAAAGTTAGGGGGTACACAACTGGAGGGAAAATTACACAAGAAATGGAAATCTTTCCTTACAATAGCATCATGGTAGGCTCCATCCCCCAGAGCTTAACACAGGCTCGGACTGGCATATAGGGCTATAGGGCAATGCCCGTACCAAAAAATGTAAAATACTAGTGTGGGCCTGTTTTTTTTGGTCAAAGTGGGCCACTTTTTTGGCTCATGTGGGCCAGTTTGATAAGTTACTTCACCATGCGGATAGTAGTTTTGACCAGTGTTACTGAATAAGAATTCTTTAAAATGCACAATTTGCATCACATTTTATCAAAAACCTCCCTATGAGTACTACTCGAACAGTCTGCCACAAAAGGAATGAATTGCCATTTACAACATGGGCCTCTTTTTCATTGCTGACCGAGATACTTTTATGCCCCGTCCGACTATGGCTTAACGTAACACGTCAGCCTTTTGTACAAGACTGCGGTAGTAATGCCCTTTATATCCCTGTTGTTTTGGCATCTGAGCAAGGATTTCAATGCTCCACTGTACGTACTTCCCTATCCAGATTTCAGCACCATAGAGGATGCTAGGCAATATTATTGCTGTATATAGCATTCAGATAGTCCGTGCAGAATAACCTCCCTGCTCACCCGCACATTTATTTTTGACCAGGGTTTGCTGTATGGTCTTTGAACGTACGCTTTCCCAATGTTCTGACCAATTTAGTTTGTCACCAACCACCACTCCTAGGTATTTGTAATACCTTTGGAAATGACTGTTCTATTTTCATTTTGGTTTAACTTATACAAAAATAAATCTCCTTAGTGTCCTGCACGGTGGCGCAAACATCATCTTCTTTTTATCTGTATTTATGTTTATACCATTTTCCATAGCAGACTCCCCAATGCATTTAATTGTATCTGCAGTCCCCTAGGGGTGTAGTCCAGCAACAGCAGATCATCTGCTACCCGGGCCATGCACATTTATGCCTACCTAGTAGAGTTTAGGACTTTATTAAGATCTGCCAAATGGATTTTAAATAGGGTCAGGGACCAGGATGCATCCTTGTTTTATTCCCCTACCGGTTGGGATCATTTCAATGACCCGCCCCCTACCATCCAAGTGAATTCTTACCCGAGTACTGGTATATAATGTGGCTTTAGGTACTTGTTCCACAGGCATCACTGGGGGTAACGGCACGTGTCCTGAGTTAGCTGTCCTAGCGAAGCGAGGGTAGTTAACGTGGGCCCCGGGCCATTACCCTGCAGTGATGCGCATGGAACGGGTACATAAGGCCATTAGCACCCATCCCATGGGCTGGGACGTGGCTAATTTACAATATTTTTGCTCCTTGAACGTGGCGCCTTGCGGCATCCCGTTCACAGAATGAAAATTCTGTTCCAAGGTGGCTGCCATGGAAAGGGAAGGCGATGCTCCATATGGAGCCCATCTTACCTTTCCACAACAGCCATTGCGAGCAGAGCGGAAGGTGCAGCTGTGGCAGTGAGTGCCGCCGCAGCAGAAATAAGGTAAGTTGGTGAGGGGAATAAGAAAAATTAGCCTGGACGCAGGGTGGGGGGGAAGATGGTGGTATGGGGAGCCGGACGGCAGGCTCGTTGGTACGCAGGCTTTCACCGGTGGTTCAATCGTGCGTTCCTAGCCACCTGATTGGTTGGCTGCCCCCACCAGGGTGCTAAAAATTAGCATAATTATTAGTATTATTATTAATTGGGTTTTTATAATGCGCCTATACACAATGTGTTTCGAGGCAAAACTCTGCAAAATTGCAATAATTGTAAAATCATTGATAACATGGTCGTTGGTATATTCCATGAGATTCATTTATGCCATAATTGTTTTCTGAAAATAGTGTCAAACGCTGCACTGAAATCTATAAATGCGCAATATATAGGCTGTTTGCGTTTTATCCATGCATATTCCACCAGTTACCAGAGTTATCAAATTCTGTAGTGTACTGGAGTTTTTGATTAGGAGGCAAGATGGTATTTGCCTCTATCCAATCTCTTATATTTTTTATGTAATATAAAGCGTGGCCAGCAAATGATAGTTTCCATGGTTATTCCAGCAGCTCTTCTTATGGATTGGTACTATGTTGTCTCTCCATGAACTCAACACACCCTTGTGGCTAATGCAAACAAATGGATGAAAAAGGACCTATGCCCAAAGCACAGAATTCTGTTTAATCAAGGTTTTGCATCATTCATCTGGTCCCACAGCCCAGGATGGATTACATTTTTTCACCAAATCAGCCATAGTAAATTTACACACACATTATCATTCGTCTAAAACACAAAAGGTCCATCCTCTATCCCTACTCCTTTAGTGGTATCTATGTGAGTTATCCAGTTTGCACTGGAAGCACTATTTACTGGGGCAGCCCTTTGACAGAATTAATCATCCCCCACAACAGCCTATGCTCATTATTTTGCACATAAAGTACAAACTGTTGCCATCTCTCCTTATCCTTTCGTTTAAAATGGTTATGCAGCCATTTCCAAAATTCCTTTTTCACGGCATCACTAATATCTAAGGGACTTATCCTCTTGTCTGGTTATATCTTTACTGCTTTTTGCCAATTGTACCTCCTTGTCCTGTTTCCCGTTTCACCCCACCTTAGTATTCCACTTGTCTTCTGGGTTTCTACATCTTCGTTCACCAATACCTGGACATGTATAGATATAATAGAAGTTTCAAATCTACTAATTAAATCTACGAATGAAATCTTCATTCAGTGTGTCTACCCCATTTTCAGCAAATTTTACAAAATATGCCAGTTCTCTTTTGGATACGTAATTTGCCTTATCCAGACTGGTAGGGGTCCATCTAATGTGATTGTTTGCTTCATTATTTGTTTATTTATTTCATGTATAAAGCGCACAAACAACCCTGAGGCATTGAGGCGCTGTTGCAGGTACAGGTACAAGTCAAGGAAGCGTACTTTGTCATACAGTGAGCAGATTACAACAGCAGTAAGAACAATTAAAGGTTGCATAGAAGAGAAAGTATCATACATGCAGATGATTGGAATGCTGAAGATATTTACAGGACTGAGGGATGTGTGGGAGGTTAGGAGAAGAGCTTTTGAGCTTTGCAAAAGATCCAGTATGATTTCTCAGCCCAGAGGGGGGGTCTTCCAAAGTTTTGCCGCAAGGTAGGGGAAGCTAGAGCCTCCTGCTGTGCATCTCTTGATTTTGGGCACAACTAGGTGGTCAGTGTAGGAGGACCTGGTGGGTCTGGAAGAGTGCGCCTTGGTGATTCTGTGTGTGAGGTATGGGCGAGCTGTATTTGGTAAGTATGTTTGCATGATGGAGAGAGTTTTAAATCTAATGCGCTCCTGTTTGGGGAGCCAGTGTGCTTCTCTTCTCGCTTTGGAGATATGTTCTCTGTTAGGGAGGGTTGCTCTCAAGGCGTTGTTTTGGACCACTTGTAATCTTTGTATGTTTCTCGCTGAGGTACCAGTGAAGAGGACATTACAGTAGTCGATCAATGAGCCAAAAATAGCGCGGCCAATTGTGAGGCAGTTTTTTTTAGTTAGAAAGGGTCTGGCTGCATTAAGGACCTTGGAGGAGTAGCCTGCTGAGGAGGCAGTAGCACTTACTTGCCTGGATTTGGTAAGTGAGTCGTGAAGATAGACTCCTAAGGTCTTCACGGTTGATGAGACGGGAAGTGTGCAATTGTCGATCTTGAATGAAGAGTATTGTTTGTCAAGAGGCTTCAGGGCATTTGGAAGGCTGACAAATAAAATTTCCGTCTTTTTGCTGTTAAGGCAGAGGGGAGGGGATTGGCTGCCATGCATGCCTGTTTGCCTGTTTGGTTGTGTATATGTTGTTAAGGGAGGTGGAATAAGCTGTGTAGTTGCCTGATAGTGGGATTAAGATCTGAGTGTCATCAGCATAGTAACAGTAGGCTATGCCTAATGAGTCAAGGATTTTGAAAAGAGGCCTGGTGAATATGGTGTAGAGGGTTGGAGTGATGTAGGACACCTGAGATACGCTGCTGGTAATGGGAGAGGGTAAGGTGTTTGCAATGTCTGAGAAGGCCCTCATGACCCTACCTTCCAGAAAGGAGTCAATCCAAGCCGAGGCAGGTGGGGAGAAGTTGGCATGTCTGGTGAGGTGGTGACAAAGGATTTTGTGGTTGACCAAGTCAAATGCAGTGGAAAGGTCTAGGAGGAGGAGCAAGTTTGTACCATTTGTAGTGATCACTCCACTTCTGTCAAAGGCTACTTCCTTATGTTCTACCTCCATGTGGACACATGGAGGTAGATGATCACTCTCCTCTCTTAATAAAATCATCATATCATTTACCATTACCAGGGCCACCTTGTTAACAAATATAATCGATGGTACTCATGCTTTTACCACTAAGAGCCTCATCAAGAGTTGGGCAGTAGCCCTTAAATGCGGTGGTAATGGGGTTACCGCTGGATTTAACGGTCCACCCAATCATGAGTATGGCATGTTTACCCCAAGCTCAGAGCTGGGGATAAACACGCTGAAAATTACCTATTGGGTCCAATGGACCCAATGGGGGATGGGAAATAACATTTACCACCCAACCCATGATCCGGCGGTAAAACCGGCAGACGGGTAGCCAGTAATGCAAATAAAGTTGGGGGGGTATCCAAATCGGGGTAGCACCCAACTCGTGATGAGGCCCTAAGTCTTGTAAATCCTCTCTGGCAGTCCCCTGGACAATGGCCATTTAACATTTTAAAATTACTTTGATATAGCAAATTTGCCTGTAATATCCCCTTCCATTCAGAGAATTCCTTATATATTGGAGCATAGGTCATCCTTAAAAACTTCTGAGTCAGGAAGAATTCTTGCATTAAAATCTCAACAAACGAAGAGCCACCATGGGGCGCAGAGATGAGCTAAAGCTCCTGCGTTGGTCCCCGCCACTGAAGCTGAAAAAAGGGTTGGAGCCTCCCCTGCAACCCTTGGAGAGCGGTTCGACACCACCTGCCCCCAACTGATTGGAACCCCTGGGGACTCCCCAGGAGAAAAAACTGAGTCTGTAGTCCCCAGGGTGACCAAGTAACGCTGTAACAAGGTGGAAGCAGAGCACTGAGCAAGTGAGTGTGAGTCCGCAGCTCTGAGCAAAACACAGAAGCTGGCCTGGAGGTTGCCCTGCAGCGGACAACACAAAGCTGCAAGAAGCCGGGCAGAGCCCCCCAGCTGAGGGGAACTCACACCCTGCTGGCGTCGTAGAAACGGAGCTTCCCAGGAGAGGTGAAAGAGGCAGAGGCGGCTCGGCGCGACCTCCCATTTCCCGGCCAGAAGGAGCTTTTCTTGCATGCCCACCAAAGAGCAGGCACGAGGGATCCATATCCGAAAGAAAGAGGTTCCCCCTCTGGTCCGGCCTGCCCGACGTCGCAGAGGTGAAGGGGTGAGTGCGCGGATACAGCCCGCGAAAGGCGCTCTTGACATCTAAAGCCCTCCGTGCCTTAAGTGGTCAGGGAGTTCTCCCTCTGGGCTTGGGCCGCTGGTGGGAGGTCAGGAGGCCCGAGCAACGCCAAGCCTGACACCAGGAACAGCATAGGCCCCCGCTGGGGAAGGAGATCCTCTTTTTTTCCGGGATAGAAACGGAAGCATCAGGTAAAGCACCAGGCCTCCGCTCTCCATACTAACCTGGCCTGGCAAGTGTACATTTCAGTAGCAAGGCCCTCCTTGGGCACGGGCGCCTGGGAGTGGTGGCTAGGACCACGCTAGCCTACGCACATGTGATAGGTTGACCTCCTATTGGATGAAACTGTCCTCCACCACTGACTCCCTGGGGAGCCCCCAATTGTTGGTGACCCAGAAATCAGGCTGTAGGCCTGGGTGCCCAGCGACATCTAGGTATGGGGTGACCCTCCCACCACACACCTACCCTCGGCTATTGATTAGTCCCAGAATGCACCCTCTGGGGGGAGCAAGAGGCACCTGCACGCCTTGCGCCTCGAAATCTACTCGAACCCTGGGAGGGCCTCCCCAGCCACGCTCACCCATGAGTTGGTCCGACTCTCTTCAGCAATTTCGACGCGACTAGACCCTTCCCATGTCGCAAGCAAGCATGCCTAGCACATCGACAGCAAGCGCAGATGAGGCGCAATCTGTGAGCAAGGGCATGGCTGCCCTGTTGGATGAAATCAGGGGTTTCCGTACGGACATCGAGAAGAGACTGGAAGGACTGGACAAAAAAGTAGACAGTATGGATGAACGTATCCAGGGCCTGGCGGCTAGCCAAACAGCTGTGGACCTCCTGGAGACCCAAATCGACATGAGACTTTCTGAACTGGAAAGGCGCGGAAGAAAAATGTGCCCTCAAGATGGATGACCTTGAAAATCGGGAGCGAAGCAATAACCTGAGGTCCTTTGGCTTCCCGGAACGAGACCGCAAGACCCAGTCAGACATCTTGAAAGCCACCAATGCAGTGATCTGTAAGCTCTTCGATGAGGGAAACACCAATGAACCAACGATCGACAGAGCTCATAGAGCGTGAGCAAGCTCCATGGGGCAGAAATATATAGAAAAGGGAGGAAAGGCTGACATGATACCAGCATGGATGTTGAGGGAGCTTAGGAAAAGTCGTAGAGTAGATGCTCTGTGCCCCACCGGCGGCCCGAATCTTCTTGAGGATTCTCAGATAGCGGAGGAATGTCATCATTTCTATGACCTACTTTATACATCAGAATATAACAAAGACGGGTTTGATGCTGACCGTTTCCTCGATTTTCACCCAATCCCACGCCTCCCTCCGGAAATAGCGAATCCTATGGAAGCGCCCATCACTCCCCAGGAAATAATAGATACCATTAGCAGAATGAAAAGGGGCACCACTACCGGGGACAATGGTTTTACGGTTGCTTTTTTATAAGGCATTCCACTCCACCCCGGCACCTTTCATGACCAAGCTGTTTAATAAGGCCCTGGAAATGGGCGCGCTTCCGCAGTCAATGCTAGCGGCCCTGATTGTAGTCATACCTAAAGAAGGGAAAGACCCTGCTCATTTCTCAGCTTACAGGCCCATCTCCCTCCTGAACACCAATGTGAAAACTCCTAGCCAATATATTGACCCAGAACCTGCCCTTGTTGGTGCATGGGGACCAGGTGTGCAGACAGGGGACGGACAATATAAGGAAGACCATAAATCTAATCCATGAGGCATCACATAGAGGACTAGGGGCTCACCTCATATCTATAGACTCAGAAAAGGCAACCGACCAGGTCGAATGGAGCTACATGGGCAAAGTCCTACAGAGGTTGGGACTGAGAGAACAATTTAGAGGGTGATTGCAACTCTTTATAACGGCCCAACGGCGAGAGCGGCGGTCAATGGGAACCGCCTCTTCCCCTCCCCCTCCACCTCACTAGAGGTACTAGGCAGGCCTGTCCATATCCCCGCTCTTGTATGCCCTGGCTATGGAGCCCTTGCCAATGACATTAGTAGACTTAGATATTTCGGGTATCCAATGCGGGGAGCAAGACGTTAAACTGTTGTTGTTTGCAGATGATATTTTCTGCTACCTGACTAATCTGCCGGAATCTCTCCCACGCCTCCAGCACCAGATATAAGCTTTTGGCAGATTCTCGGGCCTGAAAATAAATATCTCTCCAAGTCAAGTGTAATGCCCAGGGGAGGAGGGGACCGGGATACCACTGGTGGGAAAACAATTAGTGGAATGATAGTCGAATGTAAGTCCTCCCCATACCTGGGTGCTAACCTCCCTAGGGACCTGGAATCCTTGTTTGCCCTCATTTACACCCCAATCCTGGAAATAATTAAAGCAGATCTACTACGTTGGGGCCCACTTACCCTATCCTGGTTTGGCCGAATGGTATCGGTTAAAATGAACATTCTCCCCCGCCTCATGTATCTTTTCACAGCACTCCCTATCCACCTACCAGACTCCTTCTTCACATCGCTCCATGGCATGCTCCAACAGTTTATCTGGAAAGGGAAAAAGCTGAGAGTTAAATATGTGACCTTGACCCTCCCAAGGGATCTAGGGGGATTTGGCCTTCCAGACTTCAAATTATATTATATGATGGAGCACTTGAGGGATTGCATGGGTACCTATTGGACATACATACACCCACACTCACCCCAAGAAGGTGAGAGACCTCCTGTGGTCTCCGCTCAAGGAGATCTCCCTTCATCTTAGATCTCACCCCACGCTGATGGTCCTTTGGGAATTATGGAGACATAACAAGGCAAACACACCCCTCTCCTCCTGGCCCTCCCCCTTGATCTGAGTAACATAGGGCTTTGTAACACTCAGCAATGGTCGGACATGGAGCTTGAGAGGGCTGTGCAACTGTTTAGGGAAAATAGCTTCATTTGGTACGAAACCTTAGTTGAGACTATGGGTATGTCCCCTCTGTTGGCCTTTGAATACCTGTGCGTAAAGGGAATTTTGACGGACCCCAAGTGGTGTAAGGAGCTCTTCCGCCCCCTTACCCACTTCGAGAAGATAATTGCTGAATCCCCCAAAAGGAAGTTATCACTCTCCAGAATTTACAGAGTGTTCATCACGGCAGACCTTGAGGGGAGACCTCATTTCAAACTTTTTTGGGTGGAAAAGGTGGGATCGGAGATAGAAGATGAAACCTGGGGTACAGTCTGTAAGTTGATGCTGGCTGGGTCTCTTTATACGTCAGCGATGGAACACAATTTTAAAATTCTACATGCTTGGCACCTGCCCCCGGATAGGCCATCTAAAATGTTTGCGGGAGTCTCTCCTCTCTGCCCTAGAGAATGTAGCCAACAGGGAACATGGTACCATATGTGGTGCGTGTGCCCGTCCATTCAAATTTATTGGGCTGAACTGCCGAGCTGGATTAAGGACATGGTCGGTATCTCCCCAAAATTGCAGCCTATTGAACTCTTGCTGGGCGTTCCGACCCTTGGCTCCGAAACAACTAGCTTCCCGAGAGTAGTGGAAGCCATGCTAAGGGCCCGGAGGATTGCCCTGGCTCAGAAATGGAAACAAACATCGGCTCCAACCAGAAATGAGTGGCTCTCTAAACTGTGGGGTATCTTTACATATGAAAAACTCTCAGCGACTGTCTCCGATAAGATGGACAGCTTCATGTTGGGGTGGAGTGTTGTTTTGTTAAAAGAAGGGTGCCATGCCCTTAAACTTTGATCTGCGTCTGTCTTTAAGGTTGTGTTTCTCCCCAAGCCCAAAGGGTCTGAGAGGCTCTGATGTAATGTGTAAATCACGTACATGGATCCCACCGTAACAGTTATCTCTTATCTCTTGAAGGCTGGTCTCAATCCCACCTATGTGTTTGTCCCCGCCTGATGATCGGGCTTGGTAGCGATAGAGCGGGGGGAGGGAATGGGAAAGGGGTGGGGGTAAGATTGTTGGAGTCATTGGATGTGTTTGATTGAGTTACAAAGTACTGTTTGATGACAAATGCTCAATAAAAATTAAAGTGAAAAAAAAATCTCTACAAACAAAAACTGGGGTATTTCCTCCCAATATGGATAAATGTCCCTTTACTGTGTTTTGATTTTTGCCATGGAGAGCCATTGCTGGTGGATCATCTACCTTAACAATCATACTGCTCTCATAGCCCGCCTTCTCACGGTTCACCATGCCAACCAAAATGGTTTCAGTGCAAGACTTATTTTTCTTGACTAACCATAGATTATGTACCAATATAGTAAGACACCCTTTGGGCCACCCCTTTGGGCCGTTGACTGCTGGCGAATGAATAGTGGATCTTCTGTGTTATTCCAGCATTTCCACCATCCATGTTTCCTGTAGTATCAGGATAGGGAATAAATGCAGCTGTTCCAAAAGGCCCCCTCCGATGTATAATGTGACGATCCCTGATTGTTCCAGAAACACATCATGAACATTTTATCAGGTTATATTCTTGAGGTGTGACTGGAAAATACTTCCATACAGCACCTAGCCTCCTCAATTTCCATCCTTTCAGTTTGTTCCCACTTGCTAGGTAATTCACAGTTTCCACCATTCTGCTTGTGCTCATAACTTTCCCGGTTCTTACACTTGCTGTCCTCACTCTCATCTTGCCGCATTCTAAGCCACACACCCCTAAACTTCCCTTTTTGTGTTAGTTTGCCAAATTTCTTCTCAGACATATTAACATGTTTACATTGGTATCCTCTCTTAAATAGATCCTCCTCATATGTCATGATCAAATCCTTTATTGCCTCTGCAAAGGTGCAGAAATAGACGCGGGACACAATGCTGCCATGCTTGTTGGCATACACTTTAATTTAACAGAAAAATAAGGACACATCCTATCTATCCCTATAACTAAGAGGGGTTTCCCTGCCTCAAGCAAAACTAAAGATGTCAGAACGTCCTTCAGAATCAGGTAGTCCACTGTCCTATGTCCCAAACCTATTTCCGTCCCTTACACTTCAAAAGAAAACTATAGCATAGGTTACATCCTGATTCTAGAAGAGTAACTCCCTCCTTCTGGATGGTTTTAGTCCGTTTGTGAATGATGGGGGAATATCTTCCTTCCCTTGGCCCTCATTAGGCTTTTCTGTATAATTCCTCTCAGATGCGGGAAGGTCTCCCTTCCCCATGCATTCTCAGGCAACATTTAATAGTTCAACAAAGTTGGGGAAAATCCCTCCCTTCCCCAAGCTTCTCCTAGGCTCTCTTTCAATAATCTTTTCTCAGGTTTATATTGTATGTTAGTCAGGCCCGGTTCACTATTCTGCCAGGCATTATCTTGCATGTACAATTCTCCAATTCTCTTAACATATGGGTCCCAGACCCTTGTCTCTCTTCTTGTTTCTCTGGGGTGATTTCTACCCAGTATGTCTTTGTTTTGTTTCTCTGCTCTGTCCCACTGCGACGCGGAAGATGATTCTGTACCTCCTCCCAACCACCGCCTCTAGGGATTCCCAGCGCCTGCCCGGTCCCACTCTGCGTGCCTTCTAACTTGGTCCGTGCGGGTATCTGGTCCTTGGCAACAGCAGCAATATTCTTTGGCTTCCCTTTGGCTCTTGCAGTCTTCTCTCGGTTTTCAGCGGCTCTGCCACACTGGTTTCTCCCTGCACTTCCTGTCTTGCTTGGACCACTCGGTTGGCGGGTGCCAGGTTTCCCTGCCTTCAGGTGAGTTTAGGCTCCCCTCTGTCTTTTCGGATGCTGACTTCCTTCTCCAGACGTGGCTTTGCTTTCTAGCTCGATGCTCCTCTGGGGCAGGACTGACTCTGAGGAAAGTCCTTCATCAGTTTTAATGGTAAATTGGCTTTTGAATCTTGGATAGCTAGTATGTTTGTCTTGGATCAGCGTAGGGCTCTTCATTGCCGTTCTGTTCGTCATGTCAGTACGTGTGGAGCCATATACTCCCATACGTTCCTCACACTTCCTCATCACAGTATTGTCTGTTTTATAGCAGGGCTACTCTGCATGAAGTAACTAACATGAAAAAGAAACAATAGTATTGGGGTTATGCAAGATTAAGAGAAATCACTGGTGGAGGCACAGTCAAGATGTGAGTACCACGTTCTCCCTGGAAAGTCGTAAGAGAGGGAATCTTCTTTTACTAGCTCTTCTTGTTGGTTTTTACCTCCAGGTGTTCCGCAGGTGAGGTGTCTTGTTTGTTGAAGCTTTTCAGAAGGGGCTCCTCCTTGTAGACGGGAGACAATGTTCTAAGATTCGTCAAACCTCTGATGCAAACCATATACTAGATTTTATTCTGCTTGCCTCATCTACTTGATCTACTATCACAATATCCTTAGTTGTAATGACTCATAGCGGTACTATACTCTGCAATAGTTGGGCATAAATTGCTCGATTAAACGGTGGGTGTTTACTGTGAGAAACCGGCAGTTGTCTCACCCGCTAGTCCCCAGGGATCTCTCTCTCAGGTGGCCAGGGCACTGCCATCGCCTTTGGATCCATACCCTGGGGATGGACCAGTGCGGGAGGATCACCTGGGTGAGGGATCTTTGGGGATTGGGGGTGAGCTAGCCGATTGTGAGACATGGTATTCCCCCCTTTTTTGTTCATCTACCCCATCCTATTTTTTAGGATTTCCCGAAGTCCCAACCCCACGCCCCATTTTACATAAACACTGGGCAGAGGAAGAGGGTGACAGAGTAACCAGACTAACTCTCTCACACAGTACTGGACATGTCCCGTTAATCGGGTCAGGCAAAGTCAGGCATACACCTGATACCAGTTAGCTATACTCACGAACAAAAGGCAACACCTAAAGACACACGAGTATGAGCAGAACTTCTGGGACAAAGGCACACCTACTGGAGCAGAGCAACGGGCTGAGGGACGAGAGCAGCAGGCCGAAAACCCCAAAGCTACCATCCTGGAGGTTGTTGCCTCCGACAGACTGCAAAAGACATGTGGAGAAGGCCAGATCCCACAAGTGAAGATTGCATTTGTGTTTGAAGGACACAAGCGATCCTCCCGGGTGAACGGCAGAGTTGGGGAGGCGAGGCCAGGCCTGTGGTACTAACCTTGACTCGTAAATTGGAAATCGTAAAACAAGAAAGAAGCGCAAACAGCCGTTGAGTTGAGAAGCGACCTGAGAGACCGGTGCATGTTAAAGCGAATAAAGTAGCAACAATTGATCACAAGTGAAGGCTGCACGCGTGTGGATGAGACGCGAAGAAAGGGAGACATGTGAATGAACTTTAAAGTAAAATGCAGCTGTAAGATCAGCAATACTAAGTAATGGAGTGGTGCGGTGAAAGGAAGTATCCCATTGAAAAGTCTCCATGAAAGGTACATTGTTTGAAGCTAAAAGGAGAACAAACAGCAAGAGCAAAAGTAAAATAGTGAATATTGAGTCAAAGTGGTCCTTTGGTGGTCTGTAAAGAAAGCCATGCACATTCGAAAGACTTCGACATCCGAAAGTGGTCCAAGCACCATTGATAGGGACCCGAAGTATACTAAGCTTGGGGAAGGGAGCTCCCTTGCGACTTTGTGTTGAACTTTATCGTGAGAGGTCTGAGCCCGGCAGAGGGGGATCTTTGAGAACGTTTTGGTTGAAGCATTATTTTGGAAGTCAGAGAAAGAGACTTTAACATGGAGGTCCAGGTGGGCCTCGATACACGGTTATGAACTGTGTACTGTGTTGGAAACCGAGCCACAGTGTGTCATCCTGCCTACAAGCATAGACTTACCTCGTGAGGCTTAACGTGGGGAGGAGAGCTGGTTCAGCCACATTATCATGATATGATATGGTATCACCAAAGAGAGGGAGGAGCGAACACACCCCTCCCCCTGGAAGCTGCGCTGACGCTCCAGAGACAAGAACCGTTGAGTGCCAGCAAGCGGACGGCCCACCCTGACCCTGCCTCGGTCCCTCCTGAAGGGACTCCCCACAACTACTAACCGAGGGATTGGAAGAGGGCACTGATGCTTTCCCATAGACAACTGCAGTGAACACAACAGGTACATTGCACTGCGATGCTGTGGTAACAAATCGTACCGCGGAGCAGAGAAAGCCACAGGATGGGGCAGGACTGACGTGCCCCGAGACCCTAGCACCGACGTGCCCCGTAGCCCCTCTTGTACCCCTCACAAGCCAACCCAGCCACATCGACAACCGACTCAGTGCCACTGCATACACATTTAGCTAAAGCAGCAAACACAAATGTCACGGGGCGACATGAGAGAGAACAAAAGGAAGGGCTAACACTGAAACAAGCGTGGCAGCCTTCACTCACCACACTGATGGCTACCCCAAGAGGGATAAGTTAGTTCCCTCATAAAAACAACAGAAGGCCCGGCGGCAGCGTTCCAAACAGCTGGCCCGAAACGCACTGCAGAAAGCACAGCAAGACCACTATCCTCTCTTGAGCCAAGTCTGAGGAGGTATAGCCCCTAACAGAGACACAGGGTGCACAGGAGAGAAGCAAATTGACGGCCCCCAAGGGCAGGCTGTTGGGAGGACTGTGACCGGACCAACAGGTCTGTGGACCTACAACAACAGTGAAACACCTCTGCACCATACGCACAGTGAAAACGTACAACATAAGACCAGCCGTTACAGCCCCCTCGCAAGAGGTAACCCAGGCATGACATAAACCGGGAACGCTGCTCAGTACGAGATATCCTAGATCACCACTAACCTAGGTGAACAGAGCCGCTGACCGGCACGGCAGGGTAGGATACACGCACCTCTGAAGCAGCAGAAGAGGTACATTATCGGGGCGCACCACAGACAAACGGAGCATTACGAGAATATTGGATCAACCACCAGAGGAGAGAAGACAAGAGAACTGCACTAGAGGACAGGCGAGGCACTACATAACAGGTGCACTACACACTTGTAGGACCCCAATACTAACTGAAAGCACGAGAGAGGCATAAACTGGCTACCACAAGTCACTATCGCCATTGGAAGGAGTGCACACCTGAGAGACTACAGCAGCATAGGATACAAAACCCAAGGGGCAACAAAGCGTCAGGTGAGGTTAACAAGACACGGTCAGCACTGGTCCAGTTACATTTGTGGGGCAGAGCAAAGATAACAACACTTAACAGAGGAATAACCCAGACCCCGGCGGCTCGATATACAAGATAAAGGTTCTGCAGCGCAGACACAGGGAATACCTACACTGCAGGCACACTTGAACTGGAAAAAGAAAAATGGCACTAATATACAGTCTGTCCTTTGCGCACAGCAGATACTCTGCAGAGAACCTGGCACCATAGATGCTCAACAGAGTCAGTTACATTATTGGGACAGGCCACAGACACACTGCAGGTGGAGATGGCCGTACAACGATATCACCAATAATAATAGCCTGATAGCCCACCCCCCCTGAACTCAAGAAGGTGCTCATAAGCACACAGCTAGTGGCGGACGATCCCAACGTCACAAAGAGGTACGATAGTGACAGCCCAAACAGACACTGGTCACTCACCCACCACTGGAAGTGGCATCGATAAGGCTGATTGAAGCACGGCAGAGTACAATGCCCAAAGGGGCTGTCCCCAAGAAGGGAAAAGGCGCCATAGACAAGTTCACGACGACGGTCACCAAGACAAGCACTATGAGCAACACAGGAATCACAGGAATCAAGCAGATCCTTCAGTCCACGCCTGTGTCACCGGCAACCACTATGGACCCCCATGCAGTGTTCGCATCAATGCCGAAAGGCTTCGCTACCCTGAATGACAGACTTGATGGAATCAACACAAATGTAACATCTATCAGAAACCAACTCGAAAAAGTCACCAATCACATAAGCTGAGACACAGATCAGCGCAACGGAGAACACACTTGAAAAATTGCGCAACACAGTGACGGAGATGACCAAAGACCTGGGAACGGTAAAGCTCATTTGGAGGCTAGTTCTCGTAATAATGTACGCATAGTGGGGGTGCCTGAGGACGCACTCAAAGGTCCTATGGAACTCGCAGTAGAGGAGTTGCTCAAGGAACTACTTGGGGACCCTGGATGGTCCTCCATATTTGTCATCGAGAGGGCCCATAGGTCACTTGCACCACGCCCCAAACCAGGCGCATACCCCAGACCGATCATTGCAAGACTGATGAACTATAGGGACAAGAATCTAGTGCTGCGTGCCGTGAGGGACAAACAGGAGCTGAGATTGGGCTCCAATGTGATTCGGATCTTCCCAGACTACACGCTGGCAGTCCAACAAGAAAGGCATTCTTTCACGGGTGTTAAGAAAATGCTCCGTGAACGGAAGGTTCCATATGCAATGTTGTACCCGGCTAGATAACAATAAGACATATTTCTTCACCTTTCTGGAAGAGGCTGCTACTTTCGTGGAGGCACATATCCCAGCATTACCCAAACAGATACCTCTAAGGGCAACAGCAGGAGCACATCACCGACGAATGGTCAAGATTGATGAAGCAATGGAACAGATGGTGACTTGAGAAACAATAGATATGAGGCCGTATTGAAGACAACAATAGATTGCTGGACAGATGTAAGATACAACACCTCAGTTTTATTATGTGTTCTAGAAACTAAACGAGTAAGGGAATCATGAGGGCAGACATCTCATGAGCTCAAGCCTCAGCTGCCACAGTAGCGACCCCCCAATGCAGGTGCACAAACTAGTTGGACTGCCTAGTAGGGAGGGAAGTGGGAGGGATAAGGGGAATGGCATAGTTGAAGTTCGGGGAACTATGAGGGTGGGAGAAGGGGGGAGGGATGTTGGTTGCGGGATTAAAGTTAAAAATGCACAGACACGCTTCAAATGGATACACATAATATAATTAGCGGGGGTGATTTCAATACAATACTCTATATCCAATTGGACTGCACATCTAGTATCCCCAGAAAACTCACTAATGCTGCCCGTATGATACATACACACATAACAGATCTGGGCCTTTGCGATGTATGGCGATACCTAAATGGAATGCAACGTGCCTATACCTTTCATTCGTCCGTGCATGACATGGACTAGAGGATTGACATCTGGTTACTATCACAGAAGGCCCTAAACTGGGTAACAGAGGCAAAGATACAACCTAGGACATTGTCAGACCATTCACCAATTCTGATAACTATGCACATTCCCAAAGTCTCCCCACAAAGACCCCCATGGAGGTTCAAAGCAGCTGCACTGTCAGACCACTTGTACAAGACCAGCATGACCCAACACATCAGTGAATACTTTGAAAATAATAACGGCACAGTGGGAAGCCACGCAATTCTGTGGCAAGCCTTGAAGGGATCCAGGACCCTTCATGGAGACCGGTGAGTGCAGTCCTGGTGCCTCTGGGGTGCCAGGCTCATGAGAAGGGTCAAACCATGTGGAGCAGCAAGTCTGGCCTGTTACCAGGCTAGACCTACAGGTGCCTTTTACATTAGATATGGCAGAACCTGTCCAGCACCTTCTATCGGGTGTGGCAGGGTGTGTCCGATGGGCGGGGATAAACAGCCCAAAGCTATTTAAACCCCGCCCATACATGGATCGGGGCTTCGCGTTACTTTGTCTTACAGCAACCTGACGCTCACCCTGATCCTTGCCCACTAGAGAATCTGATGAGCAGCAACTTATCTTCTGACACAGAGCCAACCTCGTCTGCAAGAACTAAGAACCTGGAAACCAGACAATACTCACCATCGGATCTGACATCTTGTTGCGACCGCTACGCTGCAAGGAGAGAGGTTAGCATATTGGGACACGCGCAGCACCCAAACTACGCGCGCTGCCAGCAAATACTCACCATTGGAATAGACATCTCGCCTCGACCTCTATGCTGCAAAGAGAAGAGGGGAGAAGAAGGGAGAAAAGTTAACACATCGAAGACACGTGCAGCGCTCAAACCACTTGCGCACTCGCGTGCAGCTCTATATACCTGTACTCGTTTCTTCTGCATACCGCAACGCCATCATCTGCCTACTGCTGTGTCACTCCTCTTCACTGCGACGACCCCCTGCATACTGCACAATGATTTCGAAGTTGCAGCAACACCTGGGGAAGGAAAGAAAATTAACATACGGACAATAGTCAATCACAATGAACAACACGAAGGAAGGCTAGGAGGATAAAAGTACAAGGACAATCAACGAAACTACTAAAGGAAAGAAGCAGAAACCGGCAGGACTAAGCCACAGCTGGCCTGTGCAGTCATCATCAATGACCAGTGAGGTAACTGGTCCAACGAAGACTTGCACCCCTGCATAAATAGCAGGATGGAAAGTTCATCTTTACGAACTATCAGGTGAGCCATATGGCCTAACCAGCCATAAAAGGGGTACTAACTGGTGGGGGCCGGAGAGGGTGTCACAACCCTAGATTTGCCCACATCTCATCATCCTTTCCCTATTTCATAGGAACAGTCCCCGGGGAGGTTATCCAGAGCTACCAGGGCAGGGAAACAGGCAATCCGGAGAAGACTGTCCATTTTAGCAGAGGCCCAGCGCCCCCGCAGAGACAAGGTGAGCGTAACAGCATAGCTATGTCAACAGAACTCGGGGTACTCAAATATATTCGAAGAGAGCTGGGAAAGCAGGAAGGGGATATAGCCAAATTGCAGCAAAAGTACACCACAGACCCTACAGCACAAACTAAGCTAGAGATGAAGACCCAACTCGAAGGATTTTGGGCTACAGCGGATCGTGAGATACGCTATTTCGACAGACCTGCCGCTGCGAGGCGATATGGGAAACAGGAGCGGCCCGCAAGCTCCTAGCAAGGATGGTTAGAGGGGAGCGAGGAGGCACTGTCATTCCTTGTATAACACGCCCAGATGGGATAGTAGTGACAGATTAGAAAGAGATAAAGTCTTCTATGACTTCTACTCACGGCTGTATTCTCCCCAGAGTATAGCCACGGAGGAAGACATAGATAGATACCTAGCAAAAATACCCACCACGCTCCTATCTAACGAGACAAAAGAACCACTGCAATGCGCACTTACCCAGGCTGAGATAGCAGAAGCTATTAAATCCTTGCCAAATGGGAAGGCGCTGGGCTCGACTGCTTTGAGTCGAATTTTATAAAGAATTTGCGGAAGTATTGGTGCCCCGGCTCCACTCTATCTGGACCGAAGCCCTGGAAATGGGAAAAACTCCCTGACGCAACTCGAGAAGCGATTATAACATCATTGTTAAAACCTGGGAAAAGACCCGAAGACTGGGGGTCCTATAGACGGCTCTCATTGATCAATACCGATGCAAACATTTGTGCGAAAATCCTGTCACCTGCTTGACCCCTTTGATGCCACATATGGTTCATGAAGACCAATTAGGCTTTGGGATGGGTAGATCCACAGCAACAAACATCCGCCGGTGTTACAATATACTTGTCTCGATCCCCAAGAACATGCAAGGAGTGGCACTAGCGCTTGACTAACGCTTGACATGCAAAAGGCCTTTGACGCCGTTCCTATTCAGGGTCCTGCACAATTACGAGTTTAGACCGAATTTCATAAGCTGGGTTAGGATATTATATACACAGCCATACGCAAGAGTATGCATCAACGTGACACTATCAGCGATACTAGAGCTGGCTTGAGGCACCCATCAGGATTGTTTGCTATCGCCCCTCTCATTTGCATTGGTCATAGCACCGCTTGCAGATCTATTAAGGGCCAGACACAGCAAGGTTTGGATCCCACTGGCAAATAAACCAGAGATCATTACCTTATGAGGACGACATAATGTTATATTTGAGGAATCCAGAACTTAACTTGGGTGGAGTATTAGGCACAGTTAAAAAGTTTGGGGAATTTTCCGGCCTGAAGTTGAATTCAACCAAATCCGAGATATTCCCCTTTACGGAAGACACCCAAAAGCCCTCTGAACTACATGGTCTATTATGGAGCCCCAACCAGGTGAAATACTTGGGAATAGAGGTAGCGCGTACACCGCAACTTGTTCGCGCCCTAAACTAATTGCCACTCACAGAAACATTATGTGCCAAACTTGAGCGATGGCGACCCCTCCTGATCTCCCTGATGGGCAGACTCGCACTGGTTAAAACGATAACCTTACCCAAGCTGTTTTATTTATTCAGCACTGTCCCTGCATGGCCGGGAAGAACATTCTTTTCTAAAATTCAAGGAGCGTGCACGACATATGTATTAAACAGTCAACCCAGGGTGAGTTGAAAGAGGCTTACTAAACCTTACCTACAGGGGGGACTTGCCGCCCCCGACTTCGAATTATATTACCTATCACAGGCACACTACGCAACACACTGGGTGGAAGGTAATTTGCGTGTTGCCCACACAAAGACCAAAAGACATACACAGGACCCACGAGACTCCTACATAAAGCAGCAGAGGCGAAAACCAGACACGATAATACCACCGACCCAACACTGGTAACATGCACTGCCTGGGCCAGGATGGCAGGGAGACCCGGACAGGAGGTTCTATATAACCCGAATATGCCACTGTGGGGAGCACCCTATGTCCCCCCTACACAAGACACATTACTAGCTTCACACTGTGGGAGCAAAGGAATCAACCGATTCAGAGACCTATTTCCGGATAAATAATTAATCAGCTGGGAGGAGGTCAAACTTATAGTGGGAGAAAACCCTCTACAAAAACTACACTATTTACAACTACACTCAGCCATGGCGAATGTGTGGGAGATTTTCCCGACCAAACCAACAGTACACTTGGGCTTGGGATATATATTGACAGCAGGGTGACCAAGACATCTGCTTCCGCACTATACAAACCTATGTCAATAACACGGGACCCACTAACCCAGTAGGCTGGAGGGAAATGGGAACAGGACTTAGGTCACAACATCACGGATAAGCAATGGATACAGTTCTGAGGACTGTCAAAGACTATATCATGTAACTCACAATACCTCCTGATACACTATAAGATACTGCACAGAACTCATTATACTCCGGCTAGGCTTAAGAGTATATACCCTATGACTGACGTGAAGTGCCCCAGATGCGGGAGCGTAAGGATTGCATTTCCTGTCAAATCTAATCATGTAATAGATGAAGTTCTCATCGTTCCCATCCATAAACATCTTCCACATTACTTTTGGATCATCACAATTAAAACAGTTACTATAGGATTTCATCATTTGATCTAACACTTTCCCACTCTCATTATGTGCTCAAGGGACTCACATAACCGACAGTTACGCTCGTTACGATGTAGGCCTTTCTTCGCACCTTCATATTCCAATACTTTGCTTTTGTTAAATTTTAGCAACAGGTACTGTCTAATGATCCAAGCTTCAGGAAACGCCACAATATAGTTAGGCGGGCGATTTTGTGAATTAATGTATTCAATGAAGTGTCCACTATGTGAGTTGCTAGAGAGTTGTACTACATCATTCTCGCGATCATACGATCTTCTTTTTTAACCAGTATTTTATTTGATTAATGTTGTTCGGGAGTAGATCAATTTCACATCCACTCTTCCAATTATTGAAGATAGTGAATATTTTCCACCATACACCAATCCGAGTAAAATTATCTAGGAATAGAAAGGCCTTTGCGTAATCTGCGGTAATGGTATGATTATTTAAATTCATAAGGTCCATTTAGCACATGAAAGATCTGTTCATCAGGTTGGATTGCATACATGTAAGATCATACTCAAGATAGAAAAATTCAACTGACACAGATTGCGGCATGCAAAATATCTTTCGAGTGGATTGTGTCCTCCAACGTATTCCTCATCTTAGTTGTATTACATCCAGCTTTGCTGCTCTTCGGAAATTTTTTCGGCAGAGGGCGCTGTGCGTCGATGTCGTCAAGTCGATGGTCCCCCCGTTGGCCTCAGTTCCGTTTTTCCGCAGTTACGTTGCTTCGGACATTCGGAGCGCCTCGAGTTCTATCAAGAAATATATAACGAGAAGTAATTATGTCCTCGTCATCAACGCCTACCACGACCCCGAGATCGGGTTTTAAGAAATGCAAGTCGTGCGGCTCAAAAATGTCGATCACAGACCCGCACCGCAAGTGTTTGTGGTGTCTCGGGGAAGGCCACGACATGGAGGCCTGTTCCAAGTGTCAGGCGATGACGGGGAAGGCCTTGCGAGAAAGGAGAGGAAAGCTACAGGTAGGTCGGAAGTATCGAAAAGCCTCTAGTGTCGAGTCGAGACCCCATGGGGAAAAATCTCCTTGATGCGAAAGGCATCGATCTAGATCCCGAAGCGATTCTCATCACTCGTCGTCTTCGTCGAAAAAGTCGAAGAAACGACGCCATAGGTCTCCCTCCACCTTGTCGTCAGACGAGTCTCCCAAAATGAAATGCCCCACAAAACATTTGTCTACCGAAGAGTGGGAAGCATTCAGGGTCAAAATGATGGAGGTGTTTGAGAAGGCGAAGCCTCGGTCCGCGCCTTCTTCGGAAGCCGGCTGGGAGCGTCATCGTTCTGACACTCGCGCGCCCTCGAGCCCGGGTGATCGTAAAAGGAAGGATAGGGAACCTTCCAGGACGCCGAGTGATAAACGATTGAGTCGAGTTGACCGCTCGAGGTCACCGACGCCATCCGAGACCTATCACACCTCGAAGGGAAAACCGTCGAAGGCCGCCTCAACGCCCTCGAAGCAGACTCTGTCGATGACCACTATGTCATCGAATCCGTCGACACATTTATCGACGTAGCCGCCGAAACCTTCGGCGCCAAAGGCTCCAACCAAGCATGGGCAGCCAGAAAAAGAGGAGAAAACTACAAAACATGTATCTTCTTCAAAACCTGGTACTACACCTTATCCTCCTCCTCTCCCAGAGAAGGTTTTCAAGCCTCTCCCTAGGAAGAAGTTTTTCAAATCCTTGACCTCAATTTTTGAGGAAGAGGAGAGATCTGAGGAGGAAGATGTACCTTTTGGACTGGAATATGGCACCAAAATTTCCCAGAATGTTTGATATCAGAGGAAAGCAGAATGAGGGATTTGGTGGAGTCATTACATAATGCAAGTGGCATTGACACCTCTACTGAGAATGACTTTGGTAGACCAGATCCAGGAGAGCATGCCAGTCCATCTTACTGTCAGTTAATGACCAAGGTGGTAGATTACTTGGGATGGGCTAGACCACCAGCCCAATTCATCCAGGACAATTTAACAGACATATTGGACCATGGTCCCACTGAAGACCCAGTACTACCTTTTCATGCAGCCTTACAAAACAGGGTGGCCAAGAATTGGGAAACTCCGGATTCTATTCCTCCGGTAAATAAATCCCTCACATCAAAATACCGCCCAGCCAGTAGCGACCCCGGCTATCTGTCAAAACATCCATCTCCCGAGAGTTTGGTCATACAGGCAGCCACAGCTTCCAACAAACTTGTGTACCCGTCTATCCCTCCAGACAGGGACGATAAGCGTGTGGATGGTTGGGCACGGAAGGTATTTACAGCCGGGAGCATGGCATTAAAATCTGCCAACTCCACATGTGCCTTGGCAAAATTTTCGTACACTCTGTGGGAGTGCATCGCAATGGCGGCGGAGCACATACCAGAAGGGGAAGAAAGGGAATGTTTCCTAGCCACCGTTGGAGATGGAAAGGAGGCCATACAGGAATCCCTTCAATCTGGATTGAACACTGCGGATAGTGTAAGCAGGTCCATGGGCACTAGCGCGGTAATGCGCAGGTTTGCGTGGTTACGGAAGTCGGGTTTTGCACCGGACGTACAGAACCGCCTCCTGAACATGCCTTTTGACGGGTCTCACCTTTTTGGCAACAAGGCTGACGAGAGCCTTGAGAGGTTGCAGACCTCAAAAGCAGCGGCCAAATCTTTAGGAGCTGCTATTAGGCAACCTCAGCCTTTACGTGCGCAAGGGCAATCATGGAGGGGACGATCCTATCGTTATTACACCTCATACGGGAAGACGAGAGGAATGGCCAGTCAAAGGGGCCAAAGAAAGGCCACTCGTGGTGGACGAGGAAAACGTACTAAGCCAGCTCCAGCTGCAGCCTCTTTGCCATCAGCAGCTATAACAGCCACCACAAAACCACTTTGAGGACTTGCACCACAAAACACCTGTAGGAGGCAGGCTGTCTCAGCATCTGCAATAATGGCGAGCCATTACTTCAGATGTTTGGGCTCTAGAAATAGTAGCCCAAGGCTATTGCCTTCCTTTTCTAAAGCAACCTCAAAGCAATCCACCAGGGAGACACCCGTTGAAACTTTCAAACCCGCTCCTACAGCAGGAGGTTCTAACCCTGCTGGAGAAAGGTGCCAGTACTAGAACCAGTACCTGCAGCGGTGAGGAACAAGGGTTGGTACTCCCCGTATTTTTTGATCCCCAAAAAGGACGGAGGACTGAGACCGATCTTGGACTTAAGAAACTTGAACAAGTTCCTCAGGAAGGACAAGTTCAAGATGGTTACCCTTTCTCAGATCCTTCAGGCCCTTCAACTCCAGGACTGGTTGGTGTCATTGGACCTCCAGGATGCTTATTTTCATGTGCCGATTCATCTCAAACACAGAAAATACATGCGGTTCGAAGTTGGCGACTCACACTATCAGTTTCGAGTCCTGCCATTCGAGTTGACCTCCGCCCCGAGGGTCTTCACCAAGTTAATGGTAGTGGTGGCAGCGCACCTCAGGAGAGGGGGGATTCATGTCTGCCCCTACCTTGACGATTGATTGATCAGAGCGCGCTCTGCCGAGCAAGCACTGGATCATCTGAAAGTCACCTGCCACTTCCTCCACAAACTGGCCTTCTCCCTCAATTTAAAGAAGTCTCAAACGACACCTTCCCAACAGCCTCAGTACATAGGAGTTGTATTAGACACATCCTTGTGAAAGCGCTCGCATCCCAAGACGAGGGCTCAAGACATTCTTCAGATGGTTTCCAAATTCCAAAATGCCCAAAATCTCCAGGCTTATGCCTTTTTAAGGTTGCTCGGCCTCATAGCATCCTACATCTTTCTGGTGCCAGAGGCACGCTTGAGGAAGAGATCCCTTCAATGGGCCCTAAAGACTCAGTGCTCCCAGTACTCGGGTCAAATGACGGATCTTCTTCAGATTCCGAACAAGGTCAGACAAAACCTTCTATGGTGGACCTGTGCAGATAACATCCTAAAGGGAGAACCTTTTTGGCAACTATGGCCGGAGATCACAGTAGTGATGGACGCCTCACTCCTGGGGTGGGGAGCACATGCCAACGATTTGACAATAAACAGTCGTTGGTCTCCATCAGAGTCCAAACTACATATCAACCTTTTGGAGCTGTGGGCAATCAGACTAGCACTGAAGGCTTTCCTGCCATCTGTCAGGGGAAAGAATGTCCTGATAATGACGGACAACACAGTGGCCATGCACTACCTAAACAAAAGGGGAGGTGTGGGGTCACTACCCCTGTGCAGAGAGGCAATGCAGCTCTGGTATTGGGCGATTCAGGAAGGAATCTCTTTAACAGCAATTCATCTAGCCGGGGAAGAGAATATGACGGCAGATGCTCTGAGCAGGCAGAGCACGGTATCCCACGAATGGGAATCGGCTCAGGAAGTCATTCAAGAGATCTTCGCCCTTTGGGGAACCCATCAGGTAGACCTATTCGCAACCAGTA
The DNA here is from genome assembly GCF_040938575.1 of Ambystoma mexicanum. Classification (NCBI taxonomy): domain Eukaryota; kingdom Metazoa; phylum Chordata; class Amphibia; order Caudata; family Ambystomatidae; genus Ambystoma; species Ambystoma mexicanum. The sequence continues at coordinate 1,348,996,032 of NC_090922.1, read as the reverse complement.
CCAACCGAAAATGCGAAAGGTATTGCTCAAGGGAATTTCCCCCGAGAGGATCCCTGGGGCACGTGTTCATGGTGGATTGGAATTTCCCACTATTGTACGCGTTCCCTCCGATTCCCGTCATTCCTCAGGTCATCAGGAGGCTGAGACGCTTCGGAAACCGCATGATCCTAATTGCTCCGGATTGGGCCAGGAGAACATGGTATCCAGACCTTCTAGATATGTCCATCTGTCCTCCAGTACGTCTTCCCCAGCGAGAGAACCTTCTCTCTCAAATGGAAGGTCAGGTTCTCCACCCAGAGGTCAGAACACTCAACCTTCATGCTTGGTATCTGAAAGGCTGAGATACAGGCATTGGAACATTCCAGATGATGTTATGGAGGTGTTGCTTTCGGCAAGAAGGCCAGCAACAAAGTCTCTGTACCGTTGCCGTTGGAAAAAGTTTTGCAACTGGTGCAGGGAAAAGAATGTCGATCCTTTTCTATGTTCTATTCTGGAAGTACCATCTTTCCTTCTGACCCTAGCACATAGAGGTCTGAATATCGGAACAATAAAAGGTTACCTTGCAGCGCTTTCCATTTTCAAGCACTCATCGTAAGAATGCTCCTACTTCAAAATTCCTTTGATAAAACAATTCTTAAAAGGTCTCACTAACGTGTTTCCTCCTCACCCATTTCAGGTACCGATTTGGGATCTAAATTTAGTCTTAAAATTCTTAATGTGGGCCCCTTTTGAGTCTATGTACACGTGTCCATTAAGATTATTAACATGGAAAACAGCCTTTTTAGTTGCTCTAATATCAGCAAGAACAGTGAGAGAATTGCAGGCACTGTCTTCTGGGCCACCCTATACTGTGTTCCATAAGGACAGAGTTGTATTGAGGGTTAAACAATCATTTTTAGCGAGGGTAATATCTGAGTTTCATTTAAGTCAGAAAATTGTTTTACCCTCATTCTATCCTCTACCTCATCCTTCTAAGGAGTAAGAGAGATTACCCAGACTGCACCCAAAAAGAGCTTTAAGCTTTTACATCTCTAGACTTTCTAGGCTTAGAGTGGACAACTAGTTGTTTATAGGCTACACAGGAAGAAAACCGGGTAAATCAGTAACAAAACAGACAATTTCACGCTGGATCGTGCTTTGCATTTCAGAATGCTACAGCCTAGCACAAAAAGACCCACCAGAAGGGTTAAGGGCTCATTCCACCAGAGGCATCGCCTCTTCCACAGCCCTTCAAAGAGGTGTCCCAAGAAGGTCCATTTGCGAAGCAGCAACTTGGTCTTCACTTCACACCTTCTCAAAATTCTATAGCCTGGATGCTTCCCAGTCTAGGGAGCTGACTTTTGGAAAAGCAGTGCGTTATTCCGCCATCTAAAGGCATTGGTGGGAAAAAATCTGACCCCTCCTCCAGAGGAACTATGCAAAATACTGCTTTGGGAGCCTATCTAAGATGAGGAATACGTTGGAGGACACAATCCACTCCAAGAACAAGAGACTTACCAACTGGTAATGTTCTTTCGATTGGATGTTCCTCCAACATATTCCTCATCTCCCTCCCAATCTACCCCTCTGTAGATTTTTTCCGGGTTATTGCCATCTCAAATCTCGCAAGGCTGATACCTGTCTGCCGGCACAATCTACACAGGACAAGATCACAGATTCAAAAGAGGGGAAAAACAGAAATGAGGCCAACGGGTCGCTGCGCGTGCTACTTATACACCCGATGACATCACCCTCGACGGAGGCCTTTGAGGGACCATCGACTCGACAACATCGACGCACGGCGCCCTCTGCCGAAAAAATTTCCGAAGAGCAGCAAAGCTGGATGGAATACATCTAAGATGAGGAATATGTTGGAGGATCATCCAATCGAAAGAATGTTACCAGTTGGTAAGTAACTTGTTCTTCTTAACATTCTGGCTTCAAATTATTTTAGCTCTTTACTGAAGCAATGTCCCCATATCTCTATCCCATATGTTAGGACAGTCTCTATTTTCATTGTGTAACGTAGTAGGAATGTTTTCACCGAAAATCCAAAATTTCTGCCAATAAAAGCACTCGCAGCACCTACCAAAGTCCAGCATTTGATCTTAGTTGTCTCCCAATGAGACTTTAAATTGAGTTTATCATCGACTAATAGTCCTAGATAAGTGTAAGAGGTAACACACTCTAATTTCTAATTAGCTAGGTTCGAACTCATGGTCAGCTGGTTTTACCGTGTTCCTGCAAATACCATAGTTTTGCTTTTTTCAGTATTGATGCGTAAGCCATTCAGTTTAGCGAAACTACGTAGGCCATCAAGCAAACATTGAAGTCCCTTTGGTGTATAATCTAATAGTACATCATTCACATAGCCGAGCCATCTTATGCGCTGTGTGCCAACTTTAGACACATTTAGATTAAAGGACACAGCAAGGTCGGCCAAATATAAATTAAATAAAGTAGCTGCAACTATGCATCGTTGCTTAACTCCCGTGCCAGTCGAAATAGATGCGGACAAATGGCCAATTGCATTCAACCGCACTTTAACACTTGTATCAGAGTGAAGTAGCATCAGCATCTTCAGCAGACCACAAGGGATATTCCATGCCTGCAACGTATCTTGAACTAGCATGTTAATGGTCCCTTTCTCGGGTGCTTATTCAGCTGCCACCATCGTCGCCAGTCCACATGACGGCATGACGTCAACACGCTTTGAGCGTTTCATGTGCGTGCAGCCCAGATGTGCCGCTTAAGCACCGCTTTAGCGCTATCTGACAGCTTTTATGGGCCTTCAAATTGATAGCTCAAAGGTCTGACGGCCAGCAGTCATTATCACAGCCCTCTGGGACCAGAAGTTCAGTTAAAAACACCACCGCTCGGGATGTTGTAGAAACACCAATGCTCTCCAAAGTGCCACTTCAGCGCTATCCCACAGCTTTTATGGGCCTTTGATTTGGCAGCTCAAAGGGCCGACTCCCAGCAGTCACTTCCACAGCCCTCTGGTACCAGAAGTCCAGGTAAAAACACCAGCGCTCGGGATGCTTTATAAAACACTTACACTTTACAAGATTAATTACAAAACCTACATGATGTCACAGATGGCATCAAGAACACACTAATTCTTGACAATAGTTTTAGGGTGTTTATTGAAATGAATAAAAGGCACTTGCCATGGGCTGACCCTCTCTCCCTTTTCTCTCCTGGGCCGTTTCCTTCCTAGCTCAGGCGTCCTTGAACCCCAGGATAATCTTCAGAGATTGGTAACCTATGCAGTGCAATAACTGATTGGCTGGTCATCATGGCCATAGGGCAAACACCCTTTCTCTCTCTCTCCTTCTGGGAACAATGTAGGTAAATCCTAACCTATGTCCCCCAATTCAAAAATGTTCCTAGGAATTGGTGCCTTCCAGTCACCCTGGTCTCGCTTGGTTTTCCTTGCACGCTCTTATACTCCTCAGTCTGATGTTCTATTATTTCTCTTCCTTCCTTCTACTGTTTCGTCCCTTCTGTTCCTCCTACTCTCCTTGGTTTCCCCCTCTCGCACTCCAGCTGTTCCTTCGCTTACTACTCTCCTCTCTTCTACTCTCTCACCATCCTGCTACTCTCCCCATTTACACTCTCCTACTCTACCCCTCTTCATTCTACTATCGCCTCTCCACTCTACTACTCTTCCCTCTCCCTACTCCACTACTCTTACCTCTTCACTACACTAGCCTCCACCCACACCTTCTCTCACAACTACTGTTATTTCACTTTGCCAGTCACCTTTCACTCTCTTAGCCTCACTAACTCACCTTGTACACTTTAACACCTAAGTACCACTTTCTTCCACTTACCAATGGCTCGCCTTGCACACAATTTCAGCAATCTTCTTCCACTGTCCCCTGCACCGTCTTTCCTCCACTTGGCCTTTCGGTTCTCCTTCTGTTGTCTTGACCTCGCCTGAACAACCCACATTGCCCTGTTTTCTGTGCCCCTTCTTATCTTCCCTATTCCTCTTCCATTGGTTCTCTCCCTCAGCTGGTTCCGTGGGCCAACTGTTGGCTCCCCCCAGGGGCTTGGTTGCAAATATACAAACACATAATGGGCTTTTAGCCACAACCCTTCTCGTATGTGGGTAAGCTGCTGTTGGGAATGGTAGCCCACTCAAAGTGTAGTCAATGTTAAAGTTTGCATGTCCGCCCCCTTTTGAGAATGGTGGCTTGTTTGCTGTGCCAACCTCTGCGCAATCCCACTGAAGGTATTATTAGCTCTCTAGTACATGTCTGGGTTGTGTAAAGCATCTAGATTATTGATTTGCTGTATGGATAGTGCAGCATTCCTGCAGTTCCTCAACAACTCTCTCCACCGCGAGGTGTTCTGAGTGAGGTAGTCCTGAATGACATACTGTAGGAAACTGGCCAGCGTTTTGCATAACAGGTATGGGGAAAGAAAAGGTGGTTCTTAATTCACATAGCCAGGGACAGTTAAAAGGGACAGACCCTGGGCCCCTCCCAACTGACACACAGCTCTGCTGGAGCTGGACTGGCTCTGGTAAAGACCCTGGTAGGCCTTCTGCCCCAGGTTGAGATGGGTTCACATCCTCCCATGACAGGGACCATAACATATTCACTTTAAAAGGATATATATATATATATATATATATATATATATATATATATATATATATATATATATATATATATATATATATTCAATTTAAACAAAATAAACTGTTTCCTCTTTCCACCATGCCTGTTAACTATGCCTATACTATTTCATACGATTAATAATATGCTCAAAGTGAGACTTAACTCGCAGGGCCTCCTCTCAAGATCAAGAGAGGTACTGGTTCTCACTGGATTGTGACAGGGATGTGCGCTAGCACCATATTTACTTAATTTATATATCTCGGACCTTCCCCCATGTCTACACGCAAGCCTTTCTGTTTTCCCCCTAGACTCAGCGTTATAGAGGTGGGCAGGCTAGCTTATGCAGACGGTCTTCTTCGTATGGACTTTACTTCAATAGGTCTGCAGAGAAGATTAGTGCTATGTCATGTTACTTAGTAGACCACAGTCTTTTAATAAATCCAAGCAAATCCAGCATTCATTGGGCCTCATTCCGAGGATCGGCCGGTTGGCACCGTCCACGTAACACTGAATCCGCCACCTGATATCTCGGTGCCACCGGGACATTACAAGTCCCGCCGGCCCGGCATATTAGGCAGCAGATTGGGCAATGGGTTCACGGAAGCACTGGCAACGTTGCTAACGGTGCAGGTGCTTCAATGACAACTGCTTTCCGGGGCTGTCGCACCAAGCCGGTCAGACCTGCTGCGCGATATAGCCCTGGCAGGCAGAGTTGTAGTTTACCAGTCCTGAAAGGGTCTCAGTAAGTTGCAACCTGCACCCTTATTTTCAGACTGGCTAACTCGGAATGAGGCCCTTTGTTTTTTAATGCTCTTTTTCAATATAGAAGTTTTTCATGGTAGATAACTGGCAATAGTATTCCAAGAGTTTCTTCAATAATATATCTGGGTTACTTGTTCGCACCTAAAAATCTTCAACTGGTCAAGAGCAGGCTGGACATAAAAGTAGAGGTCTTTACTTCTTAGATGAGGGCGTCAGCGTAGGATGTGTTTTTATTCTTTGTTGCATGTCATTCCATTTTGGGCTTTTTGCCATTTAAATTTTTTGGAAGCATAAAACATAGAAGTGACATATTTCCAAACAGCTGCATACAACTACTGCACACATGAATACATTTTATCTCCATTTAACCTAAGACATGTTGCAGTCAACATATAATTCTGAACGTATCACAAATAAAAACAAAAAGAAAATTGCCATTACTGCAAGCAAAAGAAAGACCAGTGCTGGGGTCCTTAGAACCCCAAATCATATAGTCTCAATATTATAACAACGAAAAGGATGACATCCCATGAGGTCTGTGGTGTATTCCAGGATTATCATGTTGGCTCACAAACGTAATTAAGAGCCCCTTATACACCAAGAAATGTGGCATCCCCCTTGAGAGCTGCATCACTCTTACACATCGCAGCCAATTGATGGTTGAACTATATTTTATTGGTTTTAAGGATTGTATTTGATTGATTAATTTGCAACGTGTAACTTGATTCTGTGTGATTGTTCGTGAAAGGTTTTAATGTCACAGTGTAACAATAGAATTACAAATAAATTAAAATATAAAATTTAAAGAAATCAAAGATACAACAAAGAGGGTTTGCATTTCTAATAGACACATTCCTCCCATGGATTCCTGTGAGAAACCTAACTGTGTCTCTTCTGCTAGTCCCTAGGGATCTGTCATCCAAGTGGCCAGGACAAGCCCTTCATATTTAGATACAGTTCTTGGGGGCTCCCCAATGCGGGACGATCACCAGGGTGAGTGGTCTTTGGAGAGTGGGAGTGGGACACCGGATAGCGAGATGTGGTATCTCCTTTCCTGTAACACTTTTACCCCATCCTACCAAGTAGGATACTTAGGAACTCACCACTCCCCACCCCCTTTCCCAACACAAATACTTTTTTAAAAAAACATTTGTATTAGTTTTACAACATATATAACCATATAGCAAATTAATTCTTGCACAAATGACTTACATGTGAAGTTTCATATTTCAGTTTTCTCCCCATCCCACCCCTTAACACCCCCCTCCCTCCAGCCTACATCGCGCACAGATCTTTCATTTCTCCAGCATGGGGTCTGGCATGGATTCACATGCTCATGAATATTCCCCGTCGTCAGGCTGGGAATCATCGGTAAAGAAAAAACCAGTATCAGTTTCGTTTCTGATCTGTCTTTCGTAGTAGTAACCAATCACTGATCTCTGCGTCATACTGACCACAGCCAATGACTGCCCTCTACCTAAGCCCTGCCTCTGGCAGCCATCTTCAGATTTTTACCGCACGTTCAAGTGTTGGGATCCTCGTGCTATTGCTCTCGAGCATTAGTGCTATTTTTCACGTTTTTTCTCAAAAAACTTTGATTTTTCGGTCAAAAAGAGCCTCAAGCTCCACCGTTTCTTCATCCGATCAACGGGGACCCGTGTCGGATTCGTCTACGCCCCTCAAGGGTGAAGATTTCTTCGAGCCACACTTTTGGAGGACTCCAGAAGTTTCTCAGGCCCATCTCGATCATGGCCCAGGAGAAGGGAAGCTTGATGCCCGGAAAGCTGTTCAGGGTCTGCCCTGGATGCCAGCTTCAGAATGTCTTTAAGGAGGACGAACACTCCTTTTGTCTTTACTGCCTACATGAGGACAAGACGCACGTGGAGAAGGACTGCGTTTTGCGGCAATATGTCGGAGCGGACCATGAAGGACCGACATCAACGTCTCGCCAACTGGCTGGAAGGGAAGAGCCCTTCAGGCGAGAAGAAGAAGAAGAAATCCGAGCGGTCTTCTAAGACCTTTGAGGACGCCCCGGCGACGGGGGTCCAACACAAGGCCAAGCACCGCGAGTCCACTGGCACCGGGAGCGCCGAACGGTCGGGCTCTACGGGTGCCAGGCAGGGCGCATCCTCCCCGGCACCATCAACCACGAGCCAACGCTCTGGTTCGGGTAAGAGGAAGGCCGAGCACCCGGCGAAGCTCCTGGAGAGGCCCCGGTCGAGCTCGAAGGCCCCGTCGGAGGGAGAGCGAGGCAGTGCCCCTCCCCCCGAGGAGAAGGCGGTGAGCGCACCTAAGGTGGTGAAAGCCTTAATCCATCCGGCCAAGGCCTCTATCGAGACAGTCGCGGCGGCCCTGGCTCAGCCTGTGGAGGCTACACCAGTGGTGGCGACCTCGGTGCTCAGAGTCTCCCTGCCACCGCGGAGGGAGTCCTCTTTTATGCCCATCGACAGGACCCCCGTGAAACCTCCGACGGAGAAGAAAAAGGGGGGGCAGGAGGTCGTCGTAGATTCGGCCTCAACCTCTGAGGAAGAGCTGATCGAAGTCTTAAGCCACGGCATTGGCGTGGAAGAAGACCAGCCCGTCGGGAGGGATCCCGACGTAGGAGACGTCGATAACGTCGAGGGTGCCGACGGGGCTCCTGACCGCCCGTCGGACTCCCCTCAACCAGCGCCGCAAGACAACTCAGCGGCCATTTTGTTGGCTATACAGTCCTTATGCTCGGAGATAAGGGCGAGACTGCCGTTACCACCAGCAGAGGAGCCGCTCCCGACGGGGGACCCGGAGCCAGGCCCTTCTCGGAGCCCTCCCCCTAAGAGAAGAAGGATTCATCCTCCACCTCCTTTTCAGCCATCGCGCCCTGTTCAGCCCTCCTCCCCGTCCACGACTCGTGGGGATGATACAGGGACTGACAGGCCGCGACGGGTACGGACGACGAGGTTTACGATGAGGATCTGCCGTCGTCACCTCCCACCCGGGCTTCCCCGCCCGACGAGATTGGATCGTTTCACTCCATGATCGCCAGGGCATCCGAACTCTTCCAGCTCTGCCCGGAAGAGAAGAAGGAAGGTTTCCTTTATCAACGGCGCGAGGCCAAGAGGAAGACGGTCCTCTCTGTGCCTCTACTGGACGGTATTTGGGATGAGGGCCTCGCCCTCCTCAAGAACCCATCCACGACGCCGGCTAGAAGGGATCGGTACGAGAAGAGGTACCGGGTCCCGGAGGCGGCCCCCTTGTGCCTCCGGGCACAGCCGACCCCGGACTCCGTCGTCTCCGCGGCGGCCAGGAAGAAAGCGGGAGGGTGCGGCCTCTACGTCGACTTCCCCGCCGGACGGCGAGAGAAACAAATTGGATACGATGGGACGCAGGGTCATCTCGTCTGCAGCGACGACGATTAAGGCGGCCAACGCCTTGGCTATCATAGCCCGCTACGACAGGGAGCTGTGGTACAAACTGGCCCCCCTGCTGGACTTCCTACCGGACGACAAGAGGGCGGATGCCCTAGAGATCTTGCAGGAAGGAGAGGTGGCGTCGGACCACGCCATTACGATTGCGACGGACATCGCTGACACTGGATTTCGCCAGTTGGGGAACGGCGTGTGCTTTAGGCGGCGTGGATGGCTCAAGGCTACTGACTTCCATTAAGACGTGCAGACCAGAGTCTTGGACATGCCGTTCGATGGAAACAACCTGTTTGGGAAAACAGTGGACGATTCCCTTCAAGCCATCAAGGCAGACACGGAGACGGCCCGCCCTCTTGGGGTTCTCCAGCAACGGCGGCCACCCTTTCGGAGCGGCGGAGGCAAACAGGGCGCCTCCAAAGGTTCCGGCGGCGGATTTTCCACCTACCGTCAAGCGGCCCGTTCGTCGTTGCAGGAAGCTTACAGGGGACGAGGCAAGTCAGGCGGACTCTGCCGTTATTGCCAAGGAGGTCAAGGCGGCAAAGCCTCGTCGAAGCAGGACTGAACCGGCCGTGGGGTCGGGACCCCACCGAAGCACCCTGGTGGGAGGCCGGCTGGCGAGCTTCGTCAGCGTGTGGGAGTCCATCTCCACCGACCGTTGGGTGCTGGACGCCCTAGCCCAGGGTCACGCGCTCGAGTTTCAAAAAAGAAAAGGTGCCCGCGCGTCCCCCCTGTGGCCAGGAAAGAACATCACGTCCCTCAACTTCTCTTTGAGGTAAAGGCGATGCTCAGGAAGGGCGCCATCGAGCTCGTCCCAAAGAGGCTTCGGGGCTCCAGGGTTTACTCAAGATACTTCCTCGTGAAGAAGAAGACGGGAGGATGGCGTCCCATCCTGGACCTACAACGACTGAACAAATTCATCAAGGCACAGAAGTTCCGGATGGTCACCCTCCAACACGTGCTGGGTCAGCTGGAGGAGGGCGATTTCCTTTCGTCGTTGGATTTGGAGGATGTCTACTTCCATATTCCCATCCTAAAGGGACACCGAAAGTTTCTCAGGTTCCTGGTCCAAGGGCGTCACTATCAGTTCAGAGCCCTTCCCTTCGGACTAAGGTCGGCACCCAGGGTGTTCACCAAGTGCCTCACACCGGTGGCGGCGCAGCTGCGCCGAGAGGGGATCCACGTCTACCCCTACCTGGACGACTGGCTCATCCGAGCCAAGACAAGGGAGCTCGCCGTGGAGCACACAGCAAGGACCGTCCAACTTCTCACGGACCTGGGATTCTCCATAAACTATGCCAAGTCCCACCTGGTGCCCGCGCAAGACGCACTGTTTCTGGGAGCGAAGCTCGACACAGTGTCGCTTCTGGCCTCTCTGTCGGAGGAAAGGACGAGGGCCATTTTGGGCAAGGTGCAGCGGATGCTGGTTGCGGACGCGGCCAGATTGAGGTCCATCAAGTCCCTCCTCGGAATGATGTCTTCTTGCATTTAACTCATCCCCCTGTGCAGGCTCCGGATGCGCCCGTTGCAGGAGTTCCTGGACGCGCGCTGGATCCAGACGACGGGCACCTTCGAGGAGAGGATCACACTCGAGGAGAGTTTCCCACGAGCGATCCGGTGGTGGGGCACCCGCGCACATCTGACGGCGGGCATGGACTTCCAGACCCCGACCACCAGGAGACAGTGACCACGGATGCCTCCCTGGAAGGGTGGGGAGCGCACACCGAAAATCTGCACGCGAGAGGCCTTTGGCTCCCGACGGAGAAGTCCCTCCATATCAACGTCCTGGAGCTCCGTGCAGTGTTTTGGGCCCTCAGGTCCTTCCTTCCGTCCCTCAAGGGCAAGGTGGTGAGGATCTTCACCGACAACACCACCACCATGTTCTACATCAGGAAACAGGGTGGAACCAGGTCCCCAGCCCTGTCCAGGGAGGCGCAGGATCTGTGGCATTGGGCCGTCGCCCAAAGGATGTTTCTGGTGCTGTTTCATCTGGCAGGGATAAAAAACACCATCGCCGACTCACTCAGCAGGGAGCTGCGCTCGTGCCACGAGTGGGAACTACGACAGGATCTAGTGGACCGCCTCTTCCGACGGTGGGGCACACCCCAGATTGATCTGTTCGCGACGGCGACGAACTCCAAGTGCCGGAGGTTCGCCAGCAGGTTTCCCCAGCCGAGGAGCATGGGCGATGTTTTCTCGTTCCCCTGGGAGGGCCTGTTTCTATACGCGTTCCCTCCATTGCCATTGCTGATCCGGCTCATCAACCAGCTCAAGAGGTCACGGTGCAGGATGATCCTTGTCGCACCTGCGTGGCCGAGGCAGATATGGTTCCCGGACCTTCTGGACTTGTCAGCGTCCCCGTCAATCAAGCTGCCAGTGGAGGCGGATCTTCTCTCCAGGGAAGGAGGCGCCATCCTCCATCACGACCCGAAGTCGCTGAACTTGCAGGCCTGGCTCCTGCAGCGTTAGAGTTTGGAGGATACGACATACCGGCCGACTGCAGAGAGGTTCTTGCAAAGGCCAGGGCGTCCTCAACTCTTAAATGCTACGGACACAAATGGAAGAGGTTCTCTGTCTGGTGCCACGCACAGAAGATTAACCCTCTGTGGATTACGGCTCCCCAAATACTGCCGTACCTACTGACCCTGGCCAAAGCTGGACTGGCGCAGGCGTCCATCAAGATTCATCTTGCTGCGATCTCCCGATACACCAGAACCACGGAGCGGATGTCTTTGTGGTCTCATCGTCTGGTGAAAGAGTTCATGAAGTGACTGTTCAGATCGTTCCCGCCGGTGAAGGCTCTGGCCCCGGCGTGGGAGCTCAACGTGGTGCTGACCAAGCTCATGGGACCTCCGTTCGAGCCTCTGCACTCGGCCCCGTTGAAGTTCTTGTCGTGGAAAACAGCGTTTCTTGTGGCCATCACCTCCGCACGACGGGTGGGAGAGATCCAGGCCCTTTCCTGCAAGGCCCCGTACTAGACTTTTCACGACACGAGGGTAGTGCTCAGGACGCACCCCTCCTTCATGCCCAAGGTGCAGTCGGACTTCCACCTCACCGAACCCTTGGTGTTGCCTGTTTTCTTCCCGTCGCCTTCGTCGCCGGCTGAAAGGACTTTGCACTCGCTGGATGTGGCTAGAGCGCTGAAGTTCTACGTGGACCGCACGAAGGGTTTTCGGAAGACGTCACAACACTTTGTGAACTTTGGACCCGTCAATCAGGGGAAGGCTCTCTCGAAGGCTTCCATTTCCAGATGGCTCTCCGGCTGTATCATGTACTGTCATCGGTTGGCAAACCGACCGCTGCCTGGCCGTCCGAGAGCCCATTCCACCAGAGCGATCGCAGCTATCACAGCGTTCCTATCTGGTGTGCCCTTGCTGGACATCTGCAGGGCTGCTACGTGGAGGTCGACGCACACCTTCACGAAATTCTACTGCGTCGATCGGGTTTCCAGGGAGGAGTCCAGGGTCGGCCAAGCAGTGCTGCGCAACCTGTTCGCCTAAGGTGAGCCTGGTGAGGAGGTAAGAATTGCTTAATGTTGAGTTTGATGTGATGCTTAATGTTGAGCCTTTGCCACCTCCCGTGGTTGTGCACGTGTGTACTGCTATGTATTCTTTATTCATGAGCATGTGAATCCATGCCAGACCCCATGCTGGAGAAGGAACAAGTTACTTACCTGTAACTGTTGTTCTCCAGCATGGGTCTGGCATGGATTCACATGCGAACCCTCCCACCTACCCCTCTGCGGCTCTTCACTTGGTCATACTGCCACTTCACGTGCTACCAAATCTGAAGATGGCTGCCAGAGGCGGGGCTTAGGTAGAGGGCAGTCATTGGCTGTGGTCAGTATGACGCAGAGATCAGTGATTGGTTACTACTACGAAAGACAGATCAGAAACGAAACTGATACTGGTTTTTTCTTTACCGAGGATTCCCAGCCTGACGACAGGGAATATTCATGAGCATGTGAATCCATGCCAGACCCATGCTGGAGAACAACAGTTACAGATAAGTAACTTGTTCCTTCTGTCTCTCCTAGCCTTGTCTGTCCTTATCCTCCCCTGCAGGACTGTCACCACCCATTCTCGGTCTGATATGGATAGTGCTGCTACCAGTTGTCTCCAGGCGACCAATGTTTCAACTTCTGCTTCTCCCTCACCGTCGTCCTCACTTGCCATACCCTTGTTTCCGCCTCCGCCCATTCCTTTAAATCATGCCACCAGACTTTTTCTGACGGTCTCATGCGCACCTTGCAGCCCATTGCTATTCTGCGTTTGGCTAATATATACGCTAGGTCTTTTAGTTTGCTTATATGTTTAGCTCTACGCAGCCTGGGGGACCCCCCAAAATGCATGCCCAAGGGGTGCTTGCATCTAGGTTAATCTCCGCTTCTGTCATGATTTGGGTTATCTGCCCCCAAAATCCACCTAATTTCGCGGCACGACCAAAACATGTGTACCATTCCAGCATCAACTTCTCCACATTTCGGGCATGTCAGTATACCTGCGTTTTGGAATTTATCTATTTTCTTGTGGGTCATGTATGCTCTGTGGGTTACATATAACTGGATCTGTTGCAAATGCGCATTTTTCAATACTTTATGGTATCCTTGCACTCGTATCCACAGCCCGTCTTCCATTAATTACCCCACCTCCTCCGCCCAATCTAATCTCGTTTGGACGATCTCTTTCCCTATCTTAGACATCAGCAACTCGTATATCCAGGAGACCTTGTGGCCTCCTTCGGACACATTGTAAAATGTTTCTATCGCTACATCTGGTTGTTGGTCTAGCACCGCTTGAGGCCACGTTCCCTTTATAGTACTCACTAGTCTAGAATATGTGATATGTTGTCCCCAATGTAATCCCTGATCTTCCACCAATCTTTCAAACTCCCTGGGTTTCCCATCTAACCATACGTCTCCCACTGATGCTATGCAAACTGGTTCCCACCTCCTTCTAATGTACAGCCTAGTTTGTTCGTCTACGCCTTCCAGCACCACCAGCGCTATCTGAGGGGAACACAGGGTCGGAACGTCTATCAATTTACAAGCTCTAGGCCATATTTCCCTTCCCAGGCGCAGCAATCTGCCCTCTCCAGCCCCTCGTTGTTTTGGTAAACACATTCTTTCGTTCAAGAAGTATAGGGTACTTTCAGCCCTCAACAGTTTAGACTCCAGTGTCTGTTCTTCCGATAGCCACCTCGCTACATATTGGAGCTGGTTAGCCAGATAGTACACTTCAAAGTTTGGCAGTCTAATGCCCCCTTGCTCATATGAGTTTTGTAGCTTCCACAATGCTATTCTATTCCTTGAATTATGCCAGATGAACCCCCTCCATACGCTCTGTAGTTTTGAGAAGAATCGTTTGGGTATTACGTGTGGTATGTTTACAAAATAATGTAATAACCTGGGCAACACTACCATCTTCAGTAAAGCCGCTCTCCCCATCACTGCCAATGGTAGTTTGACCCAAAATGGCATACTTCTTTCTATTTCAGATACTGCCTTTTCCATGTTATGTCAGTGTTCTTCTACGGGATTATGATATATATCTATACCCAGATATCTAAACATATGAGTTTCCCATGTTACCGGCAGTACCAGCAGTTTGTGTTTAGGCGTTCCCACATATCTCCTCAGGGAGAATAAGCTTGACTTTTGCGGGTTTACAGTTCTACCTGAGAGCCTCACGTATCATGCCATTACCTCCAAAATGTATTGTAGGTTCTCTTCTGGGTATCGCAGGTACAATAGCATGTCATCCACATACAGTGATATCAAATGTTGCCCTCCTTTGGTACTGATACCGACTTCCCCATATTGCTGGCTCGGGTATGCCGCCAAGGGTTCCAACGCTAGGATAAAAAGCATCGGAGAACATGGGCATCCCTGTCTGGTGCCCTTACTTAACTGCCATTGTTCTGAAATACTAGATCCCATTTTGACCCGGGCTACGGCACGCTATACAATAGTCGTACTCATCTCAGGTATATGGGTCCCACCCTGTATTCTTCCAGAACCGCCAGTAGCCAGGGCCATTTAACCGAGTCGAACGCTTTCACTGCATCGAGCGTAATTATTTCCGCCTCTTCCGAGCCCTCCTGGGTGTGATCTATGACGTGATGGAGTCTCCAAAAGTTGTTGGTTATATTCCTGTGTGGAACATAACCCGTTTGGTCTGAGTGTATAAGTTTGCTTATGACTGGTCTTAACCTGCTATCGATCACTGCCATCAGGATCTTACTGTCTTGATTAAGTAATGAGAGGGGTCTGTAGGACCCGCATTCTGTGTCTGGTTTGTTGGGTTTAAGGAGCGGGATAATAATCGCCTCTCGTAGGGTCTCGGGCTATGTGCCTGTGCCAAGCGCCTCCTTCAGCATTGCCAGCAATGAGGGGAGTATCTCGTTCTTATAGGCTTTATAAAATTTGCTAGGGAGTCCATCTGCACGTGGGGCTTTACTGATGGCCAATAGCTTGATTACTTGCTCTATCACCTCTGATGTTATCGGGATTTCTAGGCTTTCTCTTTCTGCTTCCTGCTTCCTCAAGTTTGGGGAGTGTAATCTTTGTTAATGCGTCCCTTATATCTATCTCTTCCTCTTCCATAGAGTCGGCATACAGTAGCTTGTAGTATTCCACAAAGCATTCATTTACTCCTTCCTGGGTCTCCCGTAACTGCCCATCCATCCCTTGCATCGCTCTGATAGTCTGCCTAGGGGTCTCACTTTTGTATAACCAGGCTAGTAATCTGCCCGGTTTGTCTCCTTCTGCATGCTGCCTCTCCACATATTTCTGATAGCTTAGGTTACCTAGTCTCTCCCAGTGGTTTTTGCATTATTGTTGTAATTGGGTGATTGTCTTGGCCTCCTCTGGGGATCTCGTGCCCTCCCGCATTGTCGATTCTAATTTCCATTCTGCGTTTTGCAGATCGCGTGTTATGATGCTTTGCAACCCCTTTGATTTAGCCATTGCTGCTCTCCTTACTACTACCTTAAATGCCTCCCATAATGACCCAGCCGAGTCCACACTGCTCGTGTTGTGCTTAAAGTACTCCTCTATCTCCACCCTCAGATCCTCCCGGAACACCATATCTTTTAACGCTTCTTTAATGCTTCTGCCCTGAGTCTCCATGTCAGGATCCTGGCTCTGGGTGGCCGGATCCGCCATGTCACCACCAGCGGGCGTGGTCCGATAGGACCATAGCTTTGTATTCTGCTTGCATCGCTTCCTTTATTACGTCTGTGCCGATGAATATATAGTCCAGCCTTGTATACAGATTTTGTGGGGCTGAATAATGTGAATATACTCTTTCTTGTGGGTGGCACAGCCTCCATACATCTACCAATCAAAAAGTTTGTAACAGAATATTAAGAGCTTTAGCTGCCGGTGTCGGATGTGCCACCTTCTTTTCCGACCTGTCCATCAATGGGTCTAGAGTACAATTAAAGTACCCCCCACACCACCGCTCCATCAGTATACTGACTGATCTTTGTATACAGGGTCATGAAGTAGGCTGTAGTGTCTTGATTGGGAGCATACATGCACACTTCTTTATTTTTTTATTTGTTTTAATACCATCCTTCCATCTTTATCTGGACTGTAGTTGCTTGAACAGGACATACAGCACTATTCATGTTATGACCCCTCTGGCGTACGCCCAGTAGGTTGCACCTAGGTTTGTCCCTTTCCATTTCCTTATTATCACGTCCTGCTTTTCTTTGGTCAAGTGGGTTTCTTGCAGCAATGCTATATCTATTTTTTTCCGTTTCAAATACGTCATAACCCTATTACGTTTGATATAATTATTCAGCTCCTGTACATTCCAGGTTACTATCCTCATTTCCCCCATCTTATCCAGTGTCCAACCCTCCCGTCTGAGTTCCCACCCTCCTCCTCCCACCTCCTGATGCATTTCTATAGACCTGTCCCTATATAACTTCCCCACGCCCCACCCCCCTGAACCCACCCCAACAATTGCCCAGCTCCAAAACTGAATATCAGGCATCCCTGCTTCTCCCTGCTTTCCTGGTCCATTGCCGGTACTTAGATCGCAGTAGGTGGATACTGTGCTACCAGTATCACTACTAATTAACCTATTCGGGGTAAGAGCAATTCCTGCGCTGCCCTTTTTGAGCAGTGTACGTTACTCCTGTGTTCTGTTAATAGTCATAGGTCTCGTAGCATGATTATCTAATAGTTCAAGTGTCTCTATCGCCACCACTCTTGTTATCTCCCCCTCCCTGTGGGTTATACATTAGGGTCCCCATTGGCTTATCACTTATCACTGTCCTCGCTGTTTCGGTTCTGCTGCTCTGACGGCATCTTCTGAGAATCCATCCAACTGGTGACCTCGTCTGGTGTTTCAAAAAACAGGGCACGATCTTTTTGCAGCACCTTCATCTTGACCTGATACAGAAGCATAAACTTAAGTTGGGCCGGTCGCAGTCTTCTTTTCACCAACCCATAGTTCATCCGTTGCTTTTGTACCAAAGAGGTATAGTTCGTGTACGCTGTGATGAATGCCGACGCTCTGTTGATGGTGCCGCCTTTC
This sequence comes from Ambystoma mexicanum, assembly GCF_040938575.1. Lineage (NCBI taxonomy): Eukaryota > Metazoa > Chordata > Amphibia > Caudata > Ambystomatidae > Ambystoma > Ambystoma mexicanum. The sequence continues at coordinate 1,348,978,713 of NC_090922.1, read as the reverse complement.
TGAAAATGTTCCAGTATTCTCTCTATATCCTTAAAATTCAGAATTTTGGCTATTATTGGCCTCGGCGGGGCCCATGGTTGTGGTCTCCTCGTCAGTGCTCTGTGTGCTTTTTCAACTGTAAATCCCTTGGTGAGCTTGCCCGCTTCAACTTCTTGCAGGAATATGTCCTCTATGTAATTGGCTGGATTCTGACCTGCCTCTCCTTCCGGCAGCCCGATGATCCAAACATTGTTGCGCTTGGCCCAACCTTCTGCTTCTTCCGCCCTGTTCTCCAGGTTCTGTACTTGCTGTTTCAAGGAGGAGATGTCTGAGGTGTTGTCCTTGCAATTTCTGGTATTTGCCTGTACCTCCTTTTCTAGCATCCCTGTGCGCTCCGACAATGCTCTGACATCTTGCCTCAAGAGATTCATGTCTATCTGTATTGCCTCAATTTTGAATTCCAGGGACGCTTTCAGTTCCGCTATTGCAACCAGTATTTGCTTGTCCATTTGTCCTTGCGTATCTCCTTCGTTTAGCTCCTGTGGCTGCGACTTTGTTCCTTCCATCGGGTGCGCGGGTCTGGTGAACATGTCCAGGGATGTCTGTTTTACTTTTAGACGACATTGCTACTGCCTTCTCTCTAGTGTTCTTTTTCTTCCCTGGCATCTGTAGCGGTGCTGGCTGCTGCCGCCGTACCTAGAGGAGGGGATGCCACTTAGCGTCCTTATGCAGGTCCTTGTCTATTTCCTCTTATTGCATATCTTGCCCTCCGTGCAATGTCTGTCTTCCAGTTGCTGTATAATTCACCTTCAGAGATGCGGCTAGAAGTGTATTTGTGAGTGCCGTGCTTCCTGCGCTACTTTCTTGTTTCTCCTTGTTTTCCTCTCCTTGTTGTAGCCCTCGGCGTATCACTGCACCCTCTTGTTGTTTCCCAACGCAAAAACGTCCTCACAAAAACAGACTAACATCCGAGCCGTATACCTGACATGTCCCAATAGACTGGTCGGCAGGGTCAGGCAATTACTTACCATTACACTTCCCCACATGGATAAAAAGTGAAGCACGAGAGCACGATCGGAGCAAGGCAATGCAAACAAGTAAGCAGCAGTTCTAAGATGGCAGTTTAATACAAGGCGAAAGATGGCAACACCGAAGGGGATCACAAGGAGGGAAGTGCCCTTGACCTTTTCAACGAAAGACCGCTACTTTCATTAACCTTCGAGAATATGAAACTTAAGACAAGGAATCGAGGCTGAAGAGTCCTGCATTTTGTGTCGGAGATATACCCCGGGCTCTCCCGCGCCGATGGTCAAGGTGGGGAGAATCATTAGCCGCTCTGGTACTGTCCTTGGCTCCTACAACAAAGCAGCACCAGTGAAGTCAGTACAGCCGGTGAGTTGGGGAGACTGATACCAGGACGGTCTGTGTTGAAGCCAAGGTTGCAAGTGGCAACATTGTATAGTGAAAGCTGAAGAGAGCAGTGTATGAAGCATATATATGGCAAGCGACGCAGACAAAATTAAACAGGTGAGCTATTGAAATTTGAAGCCAAGATGCAATACCTTAGACAGAGTGGTCCGGCGCCACCTGTGTGCTCATTCGAATGTCTCTGTTAGGTTTCCAACTGAAAGGTGACAAATGCTAAAGACTGATAAAGAATTGTGAAATCGAAGTGGTCCTGCAAAGGGTCAAGCAAAACCCTGTGTACATTTGAAAGTGTTTGATAGTAATAGTATAAAGAAAGTTGATGATAAAGTAAATTGAAGTTGGTCTGAGCCTGGCAGAGGGAGATCAGCTGAGAGATTTCTGGTTAAAGCAAGTTTGTGTTGAAGAGTTAAATTGAAATTGGTTTGAGCCCGGCAGAGGTAAACTAATTGAACATTGTGTTAAAGGGGTCTGAGCCCGGCTGTGGGGGATCCAGGGTGAATAGTGAATTGCCTAAGAAATTGAGTACTTGTGAAAATCTGAAAGAGGAAAATAACGTATTGTTTGTTTGTCTGTCGCATCAGGTCCTCTGAAAGAAGAGACTTTGAAAGGCAAAGAGACTTGGCACGGAAGAACCTGATGCTAATTATTGAACTGTATCTTTGTGCTAGAGAAGCCAGAGACTTTGCTAACCTTGATTGTACCGCATTGTGCCATGCCGAAAATGTGTGGAATGGAGGCCAACAGCCTGAACATCCTGACATATCATTCTGTGAACACTTTTCTTTTGCATAACATTGATTCCCACACTATTTGTATTCGACGTAAGGATTGGCAATAGGTTTATTAGTATATGCCCTTTTATCTTAACAAGAAACCACTAGGACTGTGATATTAGTATTTGATGGTCGTAGCTTGCTTCCATCTCTAGACTTAGGATTAGATAGGTGTTTTTCAAACCCTTTTTGAAGTTTAATAAACAACCTTGAACTGGGTTCACTTGTGTCTGTCTTACTGTTGATACCATGCCTTCCTTAGATTCCTCATCTCTGAAATATCTCAGTTGACACTTTTGGCATTGGAAACTTCTGCTAAAAAACGGTCACCAACCCTCCTACTCTTCAGACCACTATTCAAGATCTGAGGAGACAAAAAATATCCATCAGATTTTGTGTTTGTCTCAGGAGGATAGCTCAGGGGCAATGCGCTCGCCTTGGGAGGACCCTGACAGAGGAACACAGGTTCAATCCCTGGGTGTGCGCTAAGAAACCTCTGAGTATGAAGCGCATTGCATTAAATAACCAATTATATCATTATAAAGAAAGGTGTGGTATAATAAGTGTGTGGTGTGTGGCTTGTGAAGAAAAGAGGAGGGAGAGGAGGAACAGGGAGTATGGGCAGTGTTGGGAGGATGGGGTAAATCAGCACTGCTGGATCAGTGTTTGGGAAATAAAAGATTATTACGAGTGCATAGCCAGAAGTAACAATGAGTACCCTACCCAACTTGAATACATGTGGTCCGCGGTACCGGGAATAGATAGTGAATTACGATCGCAAGTGGGTCGCCAACACAAGAGGAGGGATGTATAAGCCTTGGCCCGAAGAAGGAACAAATAATAAGGATGTGTTGGACCATATGTATACTTATGTTGTATACTTATTTAGCAGTGAAATATAAGGGGAGAAAGTTGAAGAAAAGACGGGGCATTCTTGAACTTTGGAAGATGTTGGATGGTTGAGGATTTGGAGGATGTCCCTGATGACCCTAAGGGAAGAGAAATTGTAATTGCAGTACCCTGTGTCCCCCCGTACCTTGTGTGACCCACACATCTGACATGTGACACATTAGTTATGGAGACAGAGAACAGGGCACAGAGGAAGTTAGAAGGAGCGCTTCGAAGAACAGAAGTAGAGCTTGCGTGAGTAATGCTGGAACAAGGAGATGGGCGAAGAGCACCAATAGGTACTGATGAATGCAGAACAGGTGATATTTTATTTTGGACTGATAGAGTGATTGAGGACATAAATGTCGAAGTGAAGGATGATGGCTGCAATGATGAAGGGCATTGAAAGGGGGTTACAGCGTGCTGACAGTTTAGACTATGAGTCAATTAGAACAGACATAGAAGCAGACGTAGCAGAGGAGGAGGAATGGACAACAGAGGAGGTGCCGGGGGAAGAGATACTACACAGGGTGACACCAAGAGTAGAGAGTTTATGGGGTTCAAGACTTAGAGCGTGATCAGACCATATGGCGAAGGGGAAGGAAGGGGGAAGAACGTTACCTGATAAGCAAACAGGAATACAGATTCCACTGTTACATAAAAGCCCCTGTCCCGCACAATAGGTACTGTGAGCACACATGGACAGAAACAATCTGATGAAGGCACTGCCGTCACTCACTACCGGAGCAGGCATGTGGATATATGCACATGAAAAGCATACAAAGGGCATTAGACTAGCGGTGGGAGATATGAAATGTTTGCTTGCCGCATTATTAGGAGATCAAGCAGACAACATTTGTAGGAAAGCAGGGTACTAGAAATGGGTGATGATAATCTTTTATGAACACAGTTGAATGATTGTTGGGCGATAGTATGAGCTGCCTTGCCGACAGCATATCCCGACACACTGGACACTAATTGGATTATGGCATGTACTATTAAATAAGACGAGGACAGTGAACAATATATAAGCCAAATTCAGGACATGTGGAGAGCTGAGACAGGAGAGCCATGGGACGAAAACAAAGCAATATGTTACCACATATAAAAAAAAACGATTCCCCAATGATGTACAGAAAGATTTTGATAAATTAGTGGGGATTGAGGCTAAGGGATGGGCAGAGATTCAAGTAATAATAATGCACCATTGTAGGTGTAAGCAAGAGAAGGAGAAGGAGGTAGAGGATAACACACAGAAGTCTGAAGCTAAGTTAGTGCAGAAGAAATTAGCAATGTTGAGTATTGAAGGAGCAGTTATTACGAGTCTGCCTGTTGGGCAGGTGGACATGAGGATGTCTCTGGAGTGGACAGAAGGGTACCAAGGTTATCCAGATAACCAAGGGTATCAGGGTGGTTATCAATGAGGGAGAGGGGGGTTGCAAGAATGACGAGGAGGTAGAGAAGTATTTGGAGGGATGGGGCCGAGATTTATTTATACCGGTACCATGTTGGTCATGTGGGAGAATGGGCAATTTTGCACGAGAGTGTAGAAGTAGACACGCGTATTCATATGATCCCTGCGCCTACCCCAGTTGACCGGCGGTTCTGATTACATATCATCAGCTGTCAGGAATAATGCCTCCAAGCGCCCCATATGGCCTAGGCCCCGTGCAGGCACCCCAGCAGGGGAAACAGCCCCAGTATCAGTATCAGGCACCATTACCACAACAGATGCAACCCTCAGTGAGCATCCGTGTATGCAGAGCTGGAAAGACTGCGGGCACCTCTGCCTTTGATTTCCAGCACTGCTAAGACACGCCTCCTCTTCATTATAGCAGATTGCAAGTTCCAGCACGACAAAAGGTTTTTTAGAACATTTGCACAAATCACATTCAAAGAGCAAATAAAAACATAAAAATAACTATGGTCGCGTCATCCGGACCAAAGACACGTTACCAGACTAAAATAAACAGAACGCTGGACACGTTAAACAACTAGTCTATATTACTGCATATTATTATAATGAAAAAACAAGTACGTCCACAAGAAACATCGAGATTGTTAAATAAAAAATAGAAACAAAACATAAGCAATGAAGATGACAAATATGCGACCCCAAAGATTCAAAATTCTGCACTAGACAAGACAAAAGACAAACAAAGAATCACCAAAACAAACCTCAATCATCGAAGAGACGGGAACATTAGGAACACCAACGCAACAATTAAACAACCCTGAAACGATGAAAGAAAAACTACAGGAAGACAAGTTAACAAGTGATAAAGAAACAAGAAAACAGTTAAGTGAAAACGCAGAAAAGCAACATAATGAAAATACCTCTACACCACTAGCAACACTAAAATTAAGAGCTGAACGTGCAAGCAAATATGGTATCAGAAATTCAACACACAAAATAGTGAAAGCAAACTACTCTTATCATCACTATAACCGAAGATAAAAAGAGTGGCAAGGTTATCCCTAGACATAACACAGATAGAATCTCTGATGTCAAATCATGAAAAGCGAACCCAAATATTTGGGCAAACTCCTTTCAATCAACCATTCAATGACCTCAGAGAGATGACTTCAACACCAGCACTGAAAGAGTGTAATTTAATGGAAATAAATCCCAAGCAAAATCTTGAAAAAGAAAAGACGAATCCACACAATCGGAGACAACTGCAAAAAAAAATAACAAAACCATTAAAGAAACTCACCACGAGATAAAAGAAAAGTACAACCAAGTAAAAACAGAATCCCAGAAACATCACATGTATAATAAACAGGAAAAAGAATGAGATGTAAGAACAAATAACACAAACTATTGTGACTGTGACAAAAAGTCAACCAACTCAGCACAGCCAATTCCAAAGACTATGCTAGACCTTCAGAACTCCTCGATGGTGGCATCCACCTATGCCCTAATACCTTTCCTAAAATTAATGGAAAATCACACAGACGCAATGAAAGACCAAGCGACGCTACTCGCACTAATACATAAAAAACAAATGATTCTAGAGCCATTTACAACTCAAATCCAGGGGAGAATGGATAAAGAAGCAGATGGTTCTGCCCAATGGCAAGTCAGGCTGTTCGACATTGCTAGATCCGATGGAAATGAGAAGAACGACCTGACAACAGCCTTAATAAAAATGTTTGAACATATAGGACACAATATTAAAAACAAACGCACAAACCAATCTGAATACAAAACAAAACCACGAAAACGAAAAGAAATGCAAGCAGACGAGGTAACAAGCGAAAATGCACCTGCGACAAATGAAGGAAATGAAACTCCATATGTTCAAACAAAACACACATTTGCTATATTTGAAGGCCCGCAAAGGGGAATAAAGCAACAAGAAAAGCCAAAATAGCGACAAGAAAAAGCAAAGCAACATATTCAAACGATGAAAGAAAAGGGTGTTTCTGAGAAATATAAGGCTCCCTCAAAAACCCCCTATTCAAACACAACTAAATCAAGACAAAACAAAAATGAACCAGATTAACTTGCAGAAATCAAACACAAGTGACAACATACACAAAGACCTCGAGAGTGTTGAGACAGACGATGAACAAGAATTACAAGTAACTTTACTGAATTTATCTACATACACAATGAAGAGGAAGAAAAAACTCCCAACAGTTGTTGACAAGGAATATATTGTAATTTATGAAGATTACTCAATGGATGAAACAATCCACTCGTTTGAAAATAACACACCAAACAGCAACGATGCCATACTTACGTGTGATGATATTTCGACACTGAACTCACATTCACCATATATTTGGATTGCAATACAGCTAATAAAAAAAGACAAAGAAATCAAGGAACAAATCATCCAATACATAGAGAAGTGGGAAAAGTAAGATTTGCTCTACCTACCTTCGAAGACCCTACAGGCTCTTATTTAGATAAAATCATAAATATTAAATCGAAATGGCAAAGACATGAAGACATCATCCTAAATAGAACAAATATACTATGTTTGTTACATGCCATTCCCGAGCTACACGCGATCTCTTCAGATGATATTCGCACAATTGAATTCCTACACGAACACAGAACTAACAATGTAGCGATAAACCTACAGACAAGAACAACAGCAATTGCAATAACTAAAAAGAAAGACGAATTTAACATGATGGGATTTGAAATTACATATGAAGATCGACTAAATAATGGAACAACAAAAGAAAAACAACAATCAATTAACAAACATTCTCCAATGGCCAAAGCATATTATGAGGATAGGTCTGTAATAGCTCCTTGGAAGCTATGTTGCTGGAACTCCCGAGGTTCAAAACACTTATTTGAAGATGACAACTTGACCATCAAAAACGGGGACATAATATGTTTACAAGAAACATGGATTAGTAGAAAACCAGTGTGTGACGGATTCACAAAACACTTGAACCCCGCAATTACTCTGTAAAAAGGCCGACCTTCTTCAGGATTATTAAACAGTATTACAAATGGCGCCAGCCTGCAGGTGATTAAAACCTTCAATGGGAATCCTTTCACACATCTCACTTTACTACTACAAACAATTGACATACAGGCAAAGACGAAAGAATTAAAAACTCTGAATAGAAGTATAATCTGCGTTTGTAATATCTACTGGAATCCTTGCGCCAGAAACGACATTGTAATCATCGATGTAATCTTTTCGAAACTAGACGAACTAAAAGACCCCAATCCCAAAATGGAAATCTTTGCATGTGGTGACCTCAACATCTACCTATTTACCAAAACAGGAATCGAAATTGAACAACACAGATTGGCTGATAAAGCCCAACTGTGGCTTAAGGAATGTGCAATAAGAGACCTAAATCTCGTCAATGGTATAATACAAGGAGATATACCAGCAAAACCGACATGGGGCAAAGGAAACACAGTGGGACATTTAGATTATATCTTTGTCACATCAAATCTGAAGACGAAGTTAGAATCCTTACAGATCACAGTAAAAACTAAAAGTTATCACAACATCTTAACACTGACCTGGACAGACTTACAAACTCGTCCACACTTGAATGCAATGGCCTTAATAGAACTCAATCATGGATTAAATCGTCTACGAATATCTGACAAACACACACAACAAATTACCAGTAATTTTCCTGAAAACATTCCTGACTGACAAGTACAAAATCGAATACGAATGGCTATTACAACTATATAAAGGAAACAATACAAAACAAAGACCTTGTCTGTAACCCCATGAACATGCATACAACCAGGAAACAGCCGATAGGAAAAAAGCACTTAGAAAATAAATCTGAACAGGAGAAAAATGTAATTATGAAGAAAGTAAGAAAATCATAAATAAATACAAGCAACAATTCAGAAATTGACAAAAGAACTCACGCGCGAGTCGGATGCAAAATGATGGGGAAACCACGTTAGCTGCCTTAAACCAGCGAAACCCCAGAAATATGTGGAATTTATTAAACACCATTCACAATAACAAAGACCGATTAACGGCAGATGTAACTGAGACAGTTTGGCTCGAACATTTCAACAAAATCTATGGTGAAAAAAGAAGTAAAGAAACATCGAATCCAACAAAAGTTGATAACGAAAAGCGGCCATGGAAAGTCGAATGGTCGGTGAGTAAATACTAAAATCAATTCAACGACTCAACTCTTCCAGGGCACCAGGCCCTGATGGTTTAAGTAATCAGATTTTGAAGAAAAACCCGGAAGCATGGGAAAAGGTTTGAGAACATCTATTCCATCTTATCAATAAAAATAATCAAATACCACAAACATGGAAAACTGCCATATTTTTCCGATTTATAAAAAAGGGGTATGGAATCAGCCTACAAACTATCGATCGATAGCTCTGTTGGACCCCTTAGGGAAACTATTTGCATCTCAATTACAGCACCGTCTCACTGAATGGTTAACAACGAATCAAAGATTTGATGCGAGACAAACCGGCTTCATAAGAGGAGTAGGTACAAACATTAATCTCCTAATATTAAATATACTGAAGCTTGAAGCCATGAGATCAAAGGCTCAGACACTTCCAACATTTGTCAATTTCCAAATGGCATTCGACAGCATAGCACGGCAAACATTGGGGGGAAAATTAAGGACCTGGAAATGTCCTTCGGATCTGCTAGAACCCATAATAGTCTTATATTCATCAACAAGTGTTCGAGTCAGAATGTGACATAGAGATGCTGTAACTCAAGCAATACAGACATCGAATGGCTTAAAACAAGGTTGTCCACTTGCTGCTACACTTTTTAATCTATATCTAGCAGATTTCGAAGACCATCAACTCTCCTTGCTAACCAATCTACCAATTCTGAACGGTGCATCAATAAAATGGATTTTATATGCTGACAATCTAGTGCTTTTTGATAAGACCCAAATCGGCATGCAAAAAAAGAGTGAACGCATTATCTGAATATGCCAAAAATGAACGATTTAAGTGTCAACTTGGCAAAATCCCATCTAAAGCCTCTAACCAAACACATTGGAACAAAACAGACAGCACCAAGAATATTTATCGAGAACCAACAACTCGAGACTGTGACATCTACTAAATACCTAGGAGTGTTGATTGACCAAACGATCACTGGAAGTGTGTGGAAAGAAAACAACCTTATAAAAATGAATTCACTGGCTCGCCAAGGTGCAATGCTGCACAGGAAATATGGCATTTTCTCCTGCAAACCTTTGACTATGTTTTATCGCCAAAAAGGTAACTGCAATAATAATTTACGCAAGTGAAACCCTTCTAAATGTATCATGGAAAATCTGGGACATACTTGAAGGAAGATTGTGGAGAAAAGTACTGGCACTTCCACCTTCTTTCCCAGTTCAACAAATTAGATTTGAACTAGCACTCCAATCTTTACAACCATCGTAACATGGAAAACGCTACATTTATATAGAAAAACAGTGATGGAAGAAGACATTCCAGCTGTGCGGCTACTATGAACTAAGCCCAAATCTATCAATAATACAATACTAAATACATGAAAAGAAGCTTGTAAGCGAGTGATGACAGACTACAGTATCACTGAAGAAACCTTGATACGTAGACAAACAAAAGCCAAATAAAAATTCCAGCAAGCAGACTGGATCAAAACTATTAAAAAAAAAGCTGATTACCAACCCTCAATTAACTGCTCGCTTAACTGTCAAAAATCGACTCCCGAAGTACCTAGAGCGATTTCCATGTCACAAAACAAGGGATACATTTCTCAGATTTCTACCTATGCTACCTATTTGTTACCTATGCATGAAATACTCGCAGTCGCAAAACAAATTTTAAAAAACAGGAAATACTGCTGATAGTGTCACAATGCAACACAGATTGAAACACCATATCACATATTTATGGAATGCGAAGCGCTGAAGGCAGAAAGAGAAAAATGTGCAGCCATGTTACCAGAGGAAAATTTGAATTACTCCCGACAAGAGAGATAGGAACAAATCCTACAAGGGAAATATAACAGTTTGATCTTCCAAATTGTGCAATATTGGAATGAAATCTGCGATAGGAAAATATAGAACGAATACAAATAATGAAAAATCCTATAGAGAACTGACAATCTGAATACTCTGGTTATAATCTTTTAAGTGAAGATGCTATTTAATCAAATGTATCGACATTATTGTAAATGATGTAAATGGAAATGTAAGAGTTATCACTTTTAATAACTAAAACATAAAAATAACATAAAAAATAGGAGTAATACGTATCAAATGGGTGCTGTCGTGCTCTGGGTAACCCTGAGCCCTGCTTCCATTATCGAGAGAAGCAGATGAGGGAATACAAGAGACAATTGTGGCACTGTGGAAACAGGGTATCATAGTCCCCATGCAACACAGCGATATATCCTGTTAAAAAAGCAAAGGGGTCGAGTTGGAGGATGATAGAATATCTCCGCCCCTTGAATAATATTGTAGGATCTGAATTCCCAGTTGTACCTAACACTGCCACGATCCTTTGCAATATACCCACTGAGGCCATGCATTTCACTGTGACTGATTTGAAAAATGTGGTGTTCTGCATTCCATTGCAACCTGATTCTCAGTAACTCACTGCGTTTACCTATCATGGACAAAGGTTCCAACACACCAGGCTCCCCCAGGGGTACTGCAAGCCCTCCAGTATTTTCAAAAGAGTACTTCAAATGGATACGGGTAACATGCAAGTACAGACTATTATCAATCAGTATGTAGATGACCTCCTAGTGTGTAGCATGACACAATACCAGTGTAGAGAACATTCAGTGACACAGCTAACGTTGAAAACGAGTAACACCAGAGAGAGATGCTGCAGTACAAAACATATCAGAGCCAAACGAAATTAAGCAAATGCAACAGTTGTAGGGCATGAATTTTCGACTGTTCTAGTTACACAAAGCGTTTGTTGCAGGAACTGAAGATAGCACAGAAAAGCAAAGGAACACTTACATGGACAGGAGAAATTATTATACGTTTTCAGGAACTTAAGAATGCTATAAGCAACGCACCAGTACTAGCGACCCCTGATTACACAAAATAATTGTATTTCTTTTGTTTTGTATTTGTTTTCACATTTAATGGTCAGGTCATGAGCTTAGTATTGACTCAGCAAACATCCATGGGACCAAACCCCTGGCCTACGACAGTGGCATATTAGATTTATTAATGCAGGATCAATTCCCTTGTGAACAGGCATGGCCGTTGCTGCCTTTTTAAAAAAAATAATATTTGCATTTAGTTCATTTACAAGAATAAATTCATGTAGAACCTTTGCAAAAGTATAAAATCCATATACAAAAATTCATTGCATCAAAAATGGAAAATTAAATCTTATAAATCGTTTAAAAAAATTTAAAATACAAAGTGCATAATAGAAATTGGGCAATATATATATCAAAGTCATCATTTACGTATTCCATATATAGGCATATTTCATCACAATTCCACATTAACATTTTAAAACTGGGTTTCACTAATATATTTACTATGAGCATGTAGGCATTTCATTTATCGTACAGTGTCAGCTCCTTTTCAATATGCTTACAAAAACTTACCAATTCATAGATTAAACGATTTTGAACTCTTCGCATCATTCGAGACCATAAAAACACGAGACAATCCTCATATTCAATGTTAACAAATTTCATCAATCTAGCTGTCCTCATTTTCTTAAAATGGGGCAGAAGAGTATGAGGTGCTTCAATGTTTCATAAGGTTTGTTGCATTCATCAAAGCGACATCCCACGGAATGCTTTGTATCATTTACTTTCCAGTTCTTAGTTCTGTCCCTTGTGTGATAAAGATTAAATCTAAATCGAATGTATGCTTTTCTGGTAATTTCACAGGGGAATAATGTAATGTGCGCGTATCGTGGGATGCGCTGCTTGACAAATGCACCCTATTCCTTATATAATTTATAGGTCATGATTTGCTCAATCGTTAAACACCAATCTAATTCAAAACGTTTTTTTGGCATAGCAGGGGCAATGATAAACGTCATTCACTGTGATGTTCCCTTCCCTCAATAGTTGTTGCATTTTCAAATGATAATTATGAAAGGAAAGGGGAGCATGTGTACCCAGCATCTTGTTCATGTCCACATATAACGAATTTGTGGGTGGATAATGCATTTTCACGTAGTTGGACATCTGTCTCCATTTCCATCGGGACGATAGTGCCACCAACCCCAATTCGTGTCGGATAATAGCATTTGGGATAGACATTGGTAAGAACATTGCAGCTTTCAAAAGTGATCCTTGTAAGCAGTCCAGCATAGTAGTCATATCGCACAGACAAATATCCAATGCATAAAGGATAACACTTTCAGTCTTCAGTGACATAAATTAAATTAAAGGTGTCAATGAAAATTTGCAATACCGGGTGTAAATCTTTTTCATTTGAGAGTGAAGTGGCCTGGTCTTGTACTTAATAATATCCGTCCATGAATCAATAGAATTCTGGGCTGAAAGATGGTACCCTAAGCAAATAGCATTGTTAATACAAGATATTTGTGTGTCCATAATATGCCATCTGAAATTACCTTTTCTTTGTTTCACTCCAAATTTCATGATGGCAGTTTTTGCCGGATTTGGAGTAAGGTTATGGTCCTTTGCCAATTCCTCAAAGAGTGTTAATTTAGTTTGTAGCCCTGCCGGGGTAGGGTCAAACAAAATGATGTCATCTGCGAAGGCGATCCATTTCAGGGAGATACTCCCAACCTTCACAGAGAACAAGTTCTTGTTTTCCCAGTTCTTGTCAAGATCCGACAAATAAAGGTTGAACAGGGTTGCTGCAAGGTTGCATCCCTGTTTACCCAATGCTGTTCCAATTGGAGCGGTGGTACCCCCATCTGTTGATATTTTTATTCTATACAATGTATTTGTATGCAATTTTATAATCCAGTACATCAAAACACTGGGAATTCCCATCTCCGACATTTTTTATCAAATGCTGAACTCCAGATTAGTATTCTTATTCTTTGCCCCTGCAATGACATGTGCCAGGATAACTGCATTTAAGGTTGTACTCATACTCTTCCTGAAACCAGTTTGGAATTTAGAATAGAAGCCCTTTGTCTCAATGAATTTCTCAAGATCGTATAAGAGTAAAATCGTGAAAATGTTTGCCTCAGTATCAATTAGAGAAATCGGGCGATAGTTTTCAGGTAGAGAAGGGTCGCCCCTTTTAAATATCGGGACTATATTTGCAGTTAACCATGATGATGGAATTTCCCCGGAGTTGATGATAGTTTCAAATTTGGTATTTATAATTTCTGCCCACATAACAGGATCCGCCTTGTAGAGACAAGGAGGAAGCCCGTCTGGCCCTGTGGCATTGGAATACGACAACCGTGAGATTGCCCAAATAATGTCACTGAGACTCCACTTCAGCCGGGGGATGTTACTAGGGACCTCTGATAAGCTAGGAGCAAGCCGAAATTTATGAGGCCATTGATATTTAGCTATTATGTAGGTTTGCCATGTCTGATCAGAGATGCAATTTGGCATAGGTAGCGAAACACTTTTAGTGTCAGCTTTCAAGGTACGCCAAATTACGCGGGTATCATGTGACGTAATGGCACGTATTAACGCACAATTCTCCTCATTGTGTCTTGAAATACGGGCGAACCTTAGATTTTGTTTGTAGAGAGACAAGATTTAGCTCTGCCTTACCCTACATCCCTCGCTGCCTAAATTACTTTGTTTCAAGTGTCTTAAGGATTTGTTTTTTTCCCTTTTTAGTAGTTTACATTTCAGGTCGTAAATATGAATATATTTCACGTTACTTTGATTTTTACAGAATTTCGTCAATATGGTGTTAACTATTTCAGAGTACTGGATACCAGACAATTTTTTAAAATTGACACCATCATGCCCAAACCGCCCAATTTCTAACAAAATCTGTTTGACAATCTGATTACACAACCCCTTGTTCAACCTAGTGTTCTATTTACTCTGAGCTGTTGACATTTCAATTTCAAGGATGTGGTAAGTTGCGCATGATCACCAATCAATATCTGGTCTATTTCTAATGTAGCCATATGCGTTACAAGGTTACGAGTGACATAGATAAAATCTATCATTGAGTTCTTCATTCCTCTTTCCCATGTTATTTTAGATTTAATATCATTAGTCACAAGGAGATCCATATCCCAATCAGTCAGGAGTTCTCTGAACTTAGCCCCTCTTATACGCGATAAAGTTGATGAATTAAATAAACCTATTTCATTCGCATTTCTACAGTCACAATTAAAATCCCCACCTACAATAATCTCACATGACTGATACTTGCCAGAGATAATTTCTAAACAGGCGTCAAGATCATCTAGCATCTCTACTGTTAAGTTAACGGGGTTCCAATATAAAGAAATAATAATTAATGAGGAATATCTAATTGAAGGTATGTCAAGAAAAATCCCTAATAGACTTGCAGAGTCCCAAACTAATTTTGATTGAGCTTTTAGTGAGGTGTTGATAGCAATCGCTAAACCCCCAAAGGGGCGACCTTGAAAATGCCTCTTTGCTGGCGAGCTAAAAGTAGAATAACCAGCAATTAACAGTGCTTCAGTTTTCATGGATTCTTGAACAATAATTATCATTGTTTGTTCGTCACTGGTAAGGTTGGAGTGCCATTTCATTAAGTTCACATAGCCACAAGAATTCCAAGATATGATTTTTAGTTCTGTATAGTTGGGTGGCTATGTAATTGGTGTTTTGAATGATGGAGTAGTATTGGAACACAGAATGGCCGAAAGCATTGGTTCCAGCCAAGGAAAACCTTTTGCATTTGCTGCAATTTTCAAAAGCTCAGCTAAATCCGGTTCTGAGCCCTCTTTCGGTTTCATACTAGATCCACTCAAATCAAAACGGTTTACATCAAGCAGTCTTGGAGGTTCTAAAAATACAGCAGCATCCTCCTAGATTCAAAAGTAAACAATACCAACCCCTCACTTTTTATTTCTTCCCGGCTAAACCAGATAAATTTCATTATGGCCTCAGAGCTAAGATAACAAACAGCCCTAAAATTATTTGATCTTGCCATAGAGACCCTGGGGATATAATCGGATTCAGTTGGGGTATTTTTGAGAATAGAGAAAATATGAATGAGCGATTAACGCGCCTTTCCATCAATTCTACAGCGTTCCCCTCAAATCCAATAATATACTGCCTTTTAGCATCTAGCTGTGAGGACCTAATTGGATTTAAGTTTAGTGCTGGGATGTCGGGAGTTACTACTTTCAGGGAGGTGCTTATTAGTGCATGATGAGGTTGATTTAATAGGATCCCGCTATTGCCATTTACATTTTGACTATCCACATAAGAGGTTTTGCTCAGGGATTCGTAGGCTTCGCAGTTCTTATGCAAGAGAACCTTGTCGTTAATACTTTGTGCTAGTGATCTACTTTGCGAAGGGCCATGTATTGATATACGATTAAGGTCTTGTGCAGTTCCGATTGAGTTAACATTATGAGTACGACTAAACTTAGGGCTCCCAATGGGGAGCGTAGTCGGTGCCTCAACCAATACTATTTTTTTGCCCATACCGTTTACTACAGTTACCAACTTATTTTTGTTCCCCACATCTTCTCTGGTGTTAATTATTTCAGCAACCTCAACCTTTGTTGTTTTACCCATACCATTTACTACAACTAGGGACTTGTTTTTGCTCTGCTCACATTTGTTATTCACAATAGGTTCCATTGTCACAGCATTCATACATACTTCACTGTAAGATTTCCTTGTTGGTAAATTCAAGTTAACACTACCAAAGGGGTCAGAATGTATAGTATCTCTTTTCGTCGTACAACTTCTCCCTATAATCGGGAAATAATTGTTTAAGTTGGATTTCACTTCGATACCTATCATAGGTTCGCTTACAGACACTACACATCCCTTATCGTGATTTTCCAAGACCTTCAAAGACGTCTTACATGTTTTTGGTTTAATTACAGGTTTGCAGTTCATTGCTTTCTCAGATGGATTCTTCTCCAAGTTTATACTGCCAGATTTAGAATTTACAGTCTTGGGGGAAACTGCAACCTTTGTTAACGAATTCGTTATAATACCACTTCGTCTCGGTTCCTCTGATATATTAGTAGCAGGTGTGAGTGCGTCTTGACTTTCTTTGGACAATTGTTCTACATCAATGTGTTCCTCATCAATTATTTCTAAGCTAGGAACAGGTCTAATATCTTTTCCTAATCCACTTTTCTTGTGGATTAGTGCTTCCTTCCTTGGTTTAGCATATCTCTTAACAGCGCGCAAGTGGCCTCTTGCTTTCTATTACTCATTACCTTGTTTTCCCAAAGTCCTGGGAAGCCCCGACTCTGTCCCTTCCCCCTGACTGGCTGTTGGGTGGAAATGCCATATATGGTGTTGTTGTGAAGGCCCGGCCAGACTAGCTGGAGCCTTCCCGGTGATGTATGTTGTGGTTACCTCCTGTGGGTGGGACCTGGGGGAATACAGTGTGTGACGAATATGCATTCTGTGTTGTGGATGTCTAGTATCTGGTGGTTGACACAATGACAAAGACAGCCCTGCCCAAAACCGGTATGAATGCAGCTTGGAGTGTTGAATGGCTCGGTACTTGTCCCAATACACATAACTTGTTGTGAGTGTCTGGAGAGAAGTGAATGGCCTGAATACCTCGTGTGCAAGATTGCCTGCCTGCCTGCATGAATGCCCGTAGCGTGATTGGATGCTTGAGTGTGAACCAGCGGAATGAATGGGAGATCAACAGTATATCTGGGGACCTCTCACTGCTAGGAATCATGTTCAGAAGCTGAAGTACACTACGACGAGTAACTGGAATAACTGTTGCTTGACCTTGAAGCCCTGCTGGACGAGAAAAATTGCTGTTGCTCTCCTTCTCAATCTGAAAGCTGTTGTGCCTCCAAGGACTGACTCAGAGAGGACCTGGTAAGGCGCCCTCTTCCCGAGCTACGAGGGACCATCGTGCACAGCTGATCTTTGCCAAAGCTCCCTGGTAGACAGACCTACGACAGGCTGCCGACCCGATACGGGGACTGCTGCGGAACTCCAAGGAGAAGCACTCGGAGTGTTGTCCGCCACTGCCGACGACCGCTGTCGTTCTCCCGTTTGCCTAAGAACTTCAATTGATCATCGGACGCTCTCGTCTCCATCATCACCCGCTTGTCTCCCGCTGGAGAAGGCCCGACCGTCGACGCGCCGAGGAGCATCCACCGGA
Source organism: Ambystoma mexicanum (assembly GCF_040938575.1). Lineage (NCBI taxonomy): Eukaryota > Metazoa > Chordata > Amphibia > Caudata > Ambystomatidae > Ambystoma > Ambystoma mexicanum. The sequence continues at coordinate 1,348,960,942 of NC_090922.1, read as the reverse complement.
GGGTTTCCCACCACCTAAAGACCATAGAGACACCAACGACTCGACGCCCCTGCTGGGCCACAGTTCTTCATCATCTCTTTGCGGTCCAGAACTATCGTCACCGAGGTGCCCCGCATGCCTCTTCCTTGCATGACGCCCACGCTCTGTCATTGACGAGCACCGCTAGGAACAAAGCTGTCACTTCCCTACCGTAGTTCAACCTGTTCACCGTCAGACTTTCGACAACCCGTGAATCCTGCCATAAAGGGAGGGCACTCAAGAAGGGCCGTCGATTCCCCGACACCGAATGCCACGTTCCCCGACACCTCTCGACGATCCGTGGCTCCCGCCTGAAGGGGAGTCACTCAAGAAAGATCGGTCGACGCATCGTCAGAGAACTCTCCTCCACCAGGTACATTGGGGGGGTAAAACCTTAATAGGAAGAAGTGAGACTATTGAACATATGGACTGGGCTTGTGCTATATATCTTTATTTACAGGTTGCCCAGGTGGGGGGATCTCCACACAGAAATGTGCCTTGTGGTAGGGGTCAGTATTCTGCCTACTGCTTCAACCATCTTGCGTTTCTTCCTATCTCTATTGCTGGTTTCCTCATTATTGATCTGTGTGACATTTTAACCGTACAGTTGATGCACTGTAATGAGATTCGATAACATTGGTGGTACCACTTTAGAATTGTATATATTTATCATTATTGACTTCCGAGTACAAAGTGCATTATTGTGATCGTGTACATACCTTTGAATAGTAATTATATAAAGACTGTGTTTTCAGTAACACAGTGTGTGGACATTCCTTTGTTGGGATTCGGGGACTACACTGTACTTAAGAACCAGCCTGCATCACCACCTGAGAAGCTAGCCCTTGATTGCTCGACCACGTACCAATAATAGAGAATCTTGGCTGGGGTCCTCTGTGCCTCTCCTCTACCATATAGAGAGCGGAAGTACAGACACCCCCTACCAGTCTTTACAGGCGGGCCGTCAAACTCAGAAGCACCCGTTCACTTATCCTTCTTCCTCTTCCAAAGTCAGGCAAATCGTGTGCAGCAGTAAAGGACGTCCTCCGGTAGACGGACTGACAGCGCCTTGTGCTGCTCATGGCTGCGTGGAAGTGGAGCATTACAGGGATAATTCCGTGCTCGTCCTCGGTTACAACAACCAACAGTACTTTTCAGGTACCTTTGCAATGGAAAAATCCTCAACCATCACTATGGGTTGTTCTGTGACATTATATGTAGAACATGTAGTGTTTTCAATTCTTGAAGGAGCCAAGTCCACTTTAATCACACAAAGGGCCTCTTCATTTGAAGATATTTTGGGAAGCTTGTCCATTCATAGTGTGAATTACTGCACAGTAGATCCAGCCACGTTTATTTCAATACCTCTCCAGGAAGTAGTGAAAGTGCATGATTGTGTTACATAAGAAGGACCTGAGGATGATTTAATATGAGGAAGGGAGGTACTCTTTGTTGATGGGTCATCAACGATTGATCAGGAGACTGGTCAGCGACATGCAGGTGCAGCACTGGTACGACTTGTAGATGGGGAATATGAGGTTGTAGTTAAAAAGAGCTTACCCACACACTATTTGCCACAGGCAGTGGAACTGATTGCATTAATTGAAGCATTAGAGGCATCCTAAGTATGCTTAGTGACCATATACTCTGACTCTGTATACGTGACCACCACTGTACATTCACGGTTGTCCAGAAGGAAAAGGAGAGGATTTAGGAGGTCAGATGGCATTCTTGTGCAGAACACAGCTTTGTTTGAGATATTAATGTATGCCTTGTCCCACCCCCAACACTAGTCATGGTAGTTAAATGCGCTGCCCACACCCAAAATGCAGACCCTGTTTTGCTTGGCAATGACGTAGCAGATAAGGTCGCCAAAGATGCAGCATATTTACAGAAATCAAATGTCACTGCATACCATGGGGTGGCTATTCAACAGTCGCAGTTAGCAATACCATATACAGCAGTACCGCTCACACAAATAATTGAACTACAAGGTCAGGCACCACAGGATGAAAAGGACATGTGGGTTGAAGGGGGGTGCTCACCCTCACTGACAGATATGATATAGAGATAAAACATTACAGGCAAAATAGTAATGCCACAGGAGTTGCTCATAGTTGCTCTTCAGCAACTGCATTACCCTGCACATTCTTCTAAACAGCACATTGCAGCTGTCTTTCGCAATATTCCTTCTAATCTGTGTGCACGTGCGCTTGCCCCGCTTCTTTCTGGGTGCTACTCAGAAGAGTTTTAGTAGCACACACAGACAATTCCCATCTTCTCAAAAATGAATAAGGCACAACTCACTAACATCTGCTTTCTCTCTTATTAAAGCTAACTAGTCCTTATATATTGGTTTAGCCTATTTACATTATCCTACTATAACTAGTCCTTATATTCTGGTGTAGCCCATTTACATTTCCCTACTATGCTTACCATGTCCTTAGAAACCTAAAAACAAGAATATGCCCTTGAGAAGTTACACACGGATATTAATAAGTGGCTCTCTGAAAAGAAGATCTAACTGAGATATGCCTGCACACATTAACCAAATGACCTTCCCTCCCCACCCATGACTCTACTACACTTGTACCTTACGACTCTAACTTCTGGCCCATGCTACATTTACATATTCCTAGACAACCTTCACTCTGCCTATAATAATAATAATTTGGCATTTATATAGCGCTACGAACCCTCAGGTATCTGAGCGCTGCTTATTATTACCCACGGTGTGTGGTGCTCATTTATCGACCTCGGAAGGATGAAAAGCTGAGTTGGGCGCTGCCGGGATTTGAACCTGCATTCGCAGGCTCTGCACTGATGTCAAAGCGAGCGCTCTACTCGCTGTGCCACTTGACCGGCTGTGTCTTGGCTCTGTGAAAGGTTATCAGACTTGTACCTACATCCACTTGTTTTATGCTAGTTGTAATATGGATAATGTTCAAATACCAACATTTCTGTTACTCATGGTGCCGTAGGAAAAGCATCACCAACACTATGTAACCCAACTGTCAGCTGGACTATCGGAACTGACTGCAAGTAAGCAGACTACTGGGATGTAGGCCTTAATTCCATGCTTCCTTTTCTTTGTACTTATGTCACACAAGCACTTTGAAGCGGTACCCTTACAAGTTATAATACTCAAATATTTCTTTGCCCTCTACAGATTTTTAGTTGGCAAATGTCATACCAATGTAACTAATTTAGCATTGTTAACATTACCCTATAAGTGGAGAGCAGCTTTTCAATATCATTTGCTTGACCTACAGGGTGATAAAGAGTATGTCTGGCAGTACTTGTACATAGTATTAGGGATAATGGAACAAACCTTTTTTTTTTCTTTTTATTGTTTATGGTTTAATAAGATTTACAACATTTCTGCTTCGAATTTTAAGAACAGAAAAGATTAAACAAATTCAAGTTAACCAAGATAACAAAGTTAAAAATTAACATAAACAATATAAATCGCTCTAAAGTACTCAATAAAAAGAAAATTAAGATCGATTAAATATATATATAATCAAATATTCAATGAATTATACATCGAAATGAAAACCATACAGTGTTGTTAAAAAACGCAGAAACTGTTATTACATACTATAATACTGTGGTATCTAGCAGAGTATTCATGCTGAGATAACCATCATTTAGATTCAAAGATTTAAAAAAAGAAGCTTCAGCTAAAGTATCAGAAGTGTTGCATCCACTCGCACACCGGTGCCATATTTGTTGTTCATTAGCCCATTGATGATTAGGATACATTTTTGCCAAATAGCATTCCCGTTTTATGTTCAATTCCTTGCAAAAGGAGAGAAAGTGGGCCGCATTCCGACCCAGGCGGTAAGTTACCGCCTGGGTCGTACCTTTACCACTATGGCGTAAACTGCGTTTACGCCATGGTGGTTGGCGGACTTACCGCCCCATTCCGAGGTTGGCGGGGCGGTAAGTCCTCAATCCCCATTTACCCTTCCCCATTCCCATTTTTGCCCCATAGGGCATAATGGGAGTGGGGAAGGCGTTAATTACGCCACCGTAAATTACGGTGGCGTAATTAACAACAAGGTCCCTTAGCGCCATGGATTTTAACACCTGCTAAAAGCAGGTGTTAAATCCTCCATGGCGCTAAGGGACCTCAGAATCAGGCGGTAAGGGTCGGCGCTGTTTACGCTGCCGTAAACCCCTTACCGCCTGGGTCGGAATGAGGCCAGTGTCTTGTTGACTCAACCGATCTGTCTTGGGCGCAAAATCGACAAATCAATTCTCTAGACCCAATTAGGCCGCATTGTGCAAGAATTTCTTTTGTGTACAATAGATTCCAACGCAATTGCATGAAAGTTCGCATTTAGCGTCTGTTGGGTAACTTAGCAAGATGTAGCAATCTCACCTTGTTTTTTTTTTCATGGGTTATATGTGACATGGAGGGATAACTATGCAATTTCTCTAGGTTTTCAATCCAATCAGAATCTAATAGTTTATGTTTTACTTTATCTGGATTTGAGATTAAAGGGTCGATTTTAAAATTGATTTGACCAAGAACTCGTGCACAATGCGGCTCAATTGACATTACAATGTTAGGTTTTTTCTTGTCACAAGTTATCCGCATGGTTTCATGCAAATTTGCATTCAAAGAGTCACCAGAAGACAAAACTATTTTCCTGAACAAAAAAAACAAGTTCCACTCCACCCAGTTCAAATCTTATAGCTGAACTCCTAACACTGCCCTCAATAGCTTTGCTTCGCATACTTCTAGGCATTTCAAATTTGAGTTGTAGAACAGTTCCTGTCCATAAATCATTTTTGGAGCTGCCTTGCCTAAGTAAAATTGTAGGACAGGTAGAATTGGGTAGGAGGCGTATTTTTTTGTCTATCGCCAATGCTTGAGAGACTAGCATTGTCGCCTTCTGATATAGCGCATTCTTCACATTGACAATACAGTGGGTTGCTGATATCATATATCCCACATATTTCATATGAGAGGATGGGATTATACTTGTATCGTCCCATAACCATGTTTAAAGTCACTTTTTTTCGGGATTCTTGGTACTACTAAGATTTGTGTCTTTTTAGAATTAATCTTCAGCCCATTATAAGAGGCAAATATAGAAAATTATTTTAATAGGCAATGCGTGATTTGTTGAAGAGGAGGATATTGTCCACGTATGCGAGCCAGTCCTGGTGTTGCGAGCCCACCTTTGGAGCTATTAAAGCGACACGAGTTAGGTAATCACTAGAGTCAGACACGTATAAGTTAAATAAACATGCCACAAGTGTACACCCCCGTTGAAGTCCTGACTCGGTTGAAATAGTACAGGACATGACCCCATATTTATTTAGCCTTATCTTTACAGAGGAGTTGGTATGGAGGCCTATAATAAGTTCCCGAAGGGTGTTTGGAGTCCACCAACTCTTAAGCTTGCCCCACAACCTTGTGCGATCTATGCGGTCAATGACTGCGGATAGATCAATCAATGCAACATAAGTACATGAATCAGGAATATCCCAGGTAGACTGTTGGATATGTCTTAGGATAAGGCCATTGAGGGATGCAGAGTTCCCTTGTCAAAATCCAGTATGATATTTGGATATTCTAACAGATGACACAGCCCAACTCTCCAGGTGTTGAAGGAGTATTGCAGAAAAGCTCTTGCTATCTGTGTCGAGCAGCGAAATCGGACGATAATTGGAGGGTTTGTACTGAGACCCTTAAAGATTTGCACAACATACGCTGTTTGCCAAGAGATCGGGAAGGTCTTGGATGATATTACGCTTTGGAAAAGGATAGTCAAGACGTTAGACCAGTGCCTTGGTTCAGATTTAAGGATAGCGTTAGACAACCCGTTAGGTCTAGCCGATCTCAAAAGTTTATTTTTTTGGATCAGATTATATGCATTTTCCCTACTAATTGTAAGGGCTGCAGAATCTGAAGATATTCAACATCGCTCAGATGGCTCAACAAATAGTTTAGCAGGACCCACAGCATATATGTTCAAAAAATACTCACCCCATGTTGCTTCAGTGACAGCATTTATCTGTGCTCTCCATATAGAAACTTCAAGGCCATTTATTAGAGTCCAAAAAAGTCTGCAATCTTTTTTAGACAATGATTGAAGAACCAATTAAGCATCTTCCTGGAGTAAGGCTGAATGCATTTTTTTGCAGAATTGACTGTATTTTTTGGACTAGTTTAAATGATTTAAATTTCGAATCGGTCAAGGTAGATTGGCACTTTAAATCTCTTAAGGTTTGTCTCATATGGGATTTAATTTGTGCTAGCTGTGGATCATAAATGTGAAGATGTGTCTCACATTTAGAACTAGGGCCATAAGGCGAAGTGTACCTTACTCCTGAATTTAAGGAGTTAATGAAGCATTCATAATGTGCAACATTAAAAGTATGAAGCTTCCATTCGTATGTGGTAGAAATTATTGCTTTGCGCAATAGTCCTGCAGCTTCGTCTATATTCATAGCCATGCAACGAACAGCGTTGCCACCTTGGCAGACTTTTAGATTAGTGGGACCCAAAATGTCAAAGATCGAGGGTGTGAGTTGTAGTAGGGCATGTAACATGCAGTGATTGCTCCAATCTGTCAGAGTTATCGCCAAATCGGAGAATAGCTCCTTCAACAGAGGGTCGACAAATATATAATCAATCATAATTTTACTAGAGCCTCTAAACCATGTATATTGAATTAATTCCTTTCTTCTGAATTAGACATAAAGGGAATGCAGGTTCAGGGAGGAGAGAGTAGTGCTCTATTCCAAATAATTTCCCAATTGTTGGGCACAAGTATCAGATCTAAGATTATCTAAAGTGTTGTCAGCTGGGACGGAAAAAACATTTAGTATTCGGATCTCCCGCTAGCAAAACACATTGCACACCATTTGGGACCCTCCAGTCACAGACAAGGTTGACAATAGACAGGAGGAATTCATCCAATGTACCCACTCCAAGATGCCAATATTCAGCAAGAGGGCTCGTAACTCGTTTGATGGGCATTCCAGTTCTGCTGCCAGGATACCATAGGGTAGATTAGAAATTTGGCATTCTGTTATAGTAGGTTCAGATTTTAAATCAGTCAATGGGCCTCCATATGGCCTACTACTCCCACTGAATTTTGCGGTTTGGCACAAAATCGGATACCCATTGAGAACCGATTAGAGATAAGCCATGTCTCCTATAGTAGAATACACTGCCAAATGTGTGTGAAGGTGTGAGTGCCCCCTAGTATTCCATAAGATAACTTTCAATTCCCCATTTGCTTTATTGACAGGGGGATGAAATTTTCATTGTTGAAACCGCTGATTGCTGGTTTGAGTAGGCCCGCGAATTATAGTAGCTCTTTCGAGTCGTGAGCCCAAATATTGGTTTCCCTCCTTCCACCGTTTAAGATAGTTGGTGAAAGGGTTGGTTATCTCGGGTGTATGCTCAACATCATCGTGTTCTACCTTCAATTGTGCCACCAAAAAAAACAGATTCAGAAGTGAAGTTCTTTCGGCTAAAACTAGGTGAAGCACCAATTTTGAGTGAAGATGAATATGTGCACTTGATACATCTGTTTTTTCAGGGAAAACTACTCTTTCAATGTCTGCAGAAGATATAGCATTCAGTGTTGTTACTTCTGCTAGTATTAGTAAAATATTCATACAATTTAGGCATATTGGTATTGATGCGCCTAATGTACTAGACATTAATATGATGTATTGAGGGTCAGAAAATTGGCGACTTCTGTGTGATAGCCTTGAAATAACCTCATTGGAACTTGAGATTCTGAGTATCCCAGATTCAGGGTTTAGTAACTGAAATTAGTCAGAAAGGGCTGTGTTAGCAGTATTTTGTTTGTGAATTCTGGCCAGAGTTGTGTCATGAATAGGTCTTGGGTGACCCTGGGCGCAGTCACAAGAGTAACCAGAAGTAGGGTTAATGAAAGGTTGCATCTAATCGTGAGTGGCCATGGCACCATTGCCAACCGTAAAATGATTACGCTCAGACGGTATGTAGAGTTTGTCGAGTAGGGCCCAGAGATTGAAGTGACTTTCATGACCCTCACACGAAGTGACACCGCTTTCAACAGATGAGACAATGGATTGAGGTGGCAAAAAACTAGATTTCATTTCAGATGTACAAATGGATGAGTGAGAAGCTTGCAAAAGGGAGCTTGCAAAATCCGAGTAGCGGTTTTTCCCCAGAGTCAACGGGTTTGGCGTACTGTATTGTGATTTCCCACAGCTGAGGCTATCGGGCCGCTCCTTATTGACGCTAACACTCGCACTTAAGATGTGTTTATTATGTTGGTTTCCAGAGTCATTAGATCCATCTGTACCAGAAGTAGTAGGATAAGGTAATTGTTCTTTTCCACTATAGGTCCAAAGTCAAGAGCGCTCCACAGCTAGAAGTAGCCATATTTTTAATAGAGGAGAAACCTTTCTCAAGAGGGGGTGGTTTAACAATATTTTGAATAGAACAGCAACCTTTTCGAGCGGGGTTAGTTTAGTAGTTGGTAAGCGTGGAGAAGGTTTGAGCAAAGATTTCATGCATTCAAAGGGGGGAGTTGTTTGGACGCAAGAGTCTTTGTTAAGATTGGAATATAGCCAGATTTCAAAGTAGCAGTGTGTAGAACATGACAAGAGGATGTGGGTAGGTCAGATAGCAAATCATTTTATGGAAGAATTATTTTTTCTCTTTATTGCTTTTTGGTTCTTTGTTTTTTTTCTTTTTGCATCTCTCTCCAAAGGCTATTCAGATGAGACAAGTAGTTGTTTATGTGGAATCGTCTGAGAGCCTACAGGGCAAACACCTATTTCTGAGGCTACAACAGGCTGAGTCAGCATTTCAGAACATTTTTGGACATGACTGACATCAGTCGCATAGTCGCATCAACGATGTCTAGTTCTATGTGGTCTGAGTGTGGCCGATTATCAGCCTCCACCTGTTGTGTAATAAGATGTTTAATGTCTGGCATGTTTTTAGCTGCTAAACGACCAACACACATCTTCTTGACACCGAATTGTGCTTTGCAAACGCGCTTCCCTTGTAGAGCAGCACTGGGACTGCGAAGAGTCTTTAATCTCTCAGAGCCATGCTGTGTTTTGGAGTACAGTTCTAATCAACTAATGTTGACACCGTCAGTTTGGCAATTACGTTCTGAAAATCGACGGCATTATTGGAACATTGCGGGTGACTGTGGAGGGTAATACTCTCTTTGAACCACGCTCTGTCCTTTTCTGGTGCTATTGTCTAAACTAGATTCCGTTAAATTCCAGATATTCACAGGCGGACAACTACTTGTGTCTTTCTCAGAATTAAACATTTTATTAACAATGAAAAATGCAAATAAATCCTAGCTAAACCTACTCTATCAGGGAGTTCCCTACCTAGACTAATAGCTGAGGGTCCTACTCCTAGCATAAACAAACCTGGCCCTCACACTAAACAACAAAAACATTCAAAGTAAATCATAAACTACATAAATAAATTCCCCAGGATTATTCAAAGTCAATTTCGCCAAATGTTCAAAGAGAAAATTAAAGCCTTGAACCAGTTCTTGGAAGTTTAAAATGAAACAAAAGTTCACCAAACAAAAATCCACTGGTAACCATTCTTCAGCTTTCTGTTAAAAGGTTCCCCTTCCAATTCCAGCCAAGAAAACGGCACCAATGGTAATCCTAGAAATCCTCTTTCCAAGATTGTTTTGTCACAGTTTAAAGAATAAAGGAACAACTTCTCCTTCAACATCTATCCAAGTATTTATGACCTCTGCAGTGTCTTTGGTATAATCGTCAGGATAATTCTTCTTCCTCTTGACGACCACCCTTCTACTATTGTTACTATGGAAACAGACTCCTTTATTCCACAGTATGCCGCTACCTCATCCACCTTTAATGTAACATCCACTGACAGTATTATACGCAACCACAGTCTGGCATTTCTGCTTCAACTTTGTACTTTATGATTTGTTAGGGTTTTTAAAGACAAGACTCTTTGACCTCCATAGGTAGGCAAGGCACTCTTACTTCCTAAGCTATATTCAAAGGGCAGCCTCTTTGCCTCTTCTGTCTGTTTTACTACCACCAGTATAACTTGCCACTGCTTCTATACTGCCTTTCTTTCAACTTCATCAGTCTCTGCATTACAGATTATTGACTTAATCTTCTTACAAGCATCCAGCTCCCTTCCTCAGCTTAATTCACACCTTACCCTAAAGCTGTATTGCCACACTTCGGCTTGGGATAACAATGTCACACTTATACTAGAGGACACTGGACCTTTAACAACTTTAACAACCTCCGAATTCAGGTGGATAGATTTAAACAGGGGTGGTTTCACTATAGAAAGGGTTTTCCTCTTGGTTTGGGTGATTCTTGTTCTTCTCGTCAGTTTAATAACTTCTACATTTACAGAATACTTGTTCTCAGTGTTACAAGGTCCAATCTTCAAAGGATAGACAGATTTAGGTACTTAGGTTCATGCAACTACTCTGTAAGGAAGATCTTTAACCTTAAAGAACCGTAAGTAATTGTCTTCCCACTTCTTAACACAGAGATATTCTCTGACTCATGCAGGGAACTACAATTGTTCATACGCGACCCCTCTTTGATGCAATAAGTTCTTGTAACAATTTGTGAAAGTCAGCCTTAGGGGTTCCGAGTGATTTGAAAAGCATTCCCACTTTAAATTGGAGACACACGACCACTCTGGTAAAATTAAACAGTTTAACAATGGGAAATGAAAAGCTTTTCACTCCGACTTTTACTAGAAGTGCGTGTGATACATTTCCATTGTCAGCAGGATTCTTCACAACGACGAACAGTTTCTACTCACTTCCACTCTTACGCAAGTTAATTTAGAGCTGGCAACAGTTACTGGCAGAGTTTTCAAAGTGAACCTGAATATTGAGCTTCACTCACCGGCTCCAGGAACACTGCGGTTGCAGGCTGCTTCCACTTCCTGACTTCTACTGCCACTTCAGGCAACTTTGGGACCCACAGCCCTCTACAGCATGGGTGTCCCTGGTCCGGTCTTATCAAAAGGAAGTCTCCTTCACTTCTCTGTCCCTGAGCTTGATTCTTTACACAGGCCTTGGGTTGCAGCACAACCCCGGCTTTGCAATCACAGCCACTAGGCGCACCTGGGAAGACCTCAATTTCAGCACGTCTCTCTCAGTGCAGCCACGGCAAAGCAGGGTTTGTGAGCACATGACCCTCTCAGAACTTGCAGGTGAAATATGTCCCGGCGTTCCTTAAGTGATCACACTTCCTCATGAACTGCCAGCCTTGTGCTTGTCTGCTTCTACTACTTCTGCCAGCCTTCCTGCTCCTGCTCCAGCTCTTTCTCCGGCTCATTTTCTCTTCCCCTTTATGCTTCAGCCTTTTATGTCTCTCAGGTGGGGCAACTGAGTTCAGGTGCAGCCCCTTACTGTTAATTGCCTGGCCCTGGCAAAGGCTGTTAGGCCCACTTGCATGTCCTCTACTTCTACATGCCTCTTCAACCCTTGTCTTCGTCTCAGTCCCTATGGGATTCTGGGACATGTAGTTCACTTTAGTGAAACTAGCTTTTTCCACTTGTAGTATATTGTTAAGGGTAGATTTAATTCCCTTAGTCATTTTAACAGAGGGCCTATAGGTTTTAGTCTTATTAGAGGAAGAAATTGTAGTAGAGAAGGCAACATTTCCGCCATTCCATGAGGTGTAACTTTGGTATTGAGGAGGGCATATGTTTTTAGGGATAAACAAGATTTGTTCTTCTGATATAATATGTTGTGGGGTTACAACCTTAGGATTTACCATCTCAGTTTTACCAGAAGGTTTATAGATATTTAAATGACAACAAGCCATAACCTCTTCTGGCATATCCCCTTCAGAAGAAAATAAAAATACTGTGTCTAATCCCACGGAATCTCCTCACTACCCTTGGCCCTGTCTTCACCTAGGTGATCCTTCCGCAGTAACACCACACCCAGGGTTGGGATCAGGAGACGTCTGCCCTCCCCTAGCCACCTGGGAGGAGACTTTAGGCAGGAATTTAGTGAGGGATCTGCATGATTCATCACATCAGGTACTCCACCTCTGCAATCTTCTATCTACGTACATCCTGGAGACATTGCCGTATCGACGGCGGACCACTGGCCTCTTTCCACGAAATAGCTATCCACCTCTTGGCTAGGACCAATAGGAACCTGGTTATTTTGTTTCTCACTCTGTGCCTTTTCTTTCATGCAGGCATTCATATCTGCTCCCCAATGGCACATTGAGGCGCCCCATTGCTTCCCCCAAGTATTGTATGATAGTTGGGCAGTTCCAGAAAATATTCCAGAACCCGGCATGGCAATTCCAACATCGCAAGAATTTATGCATGAAAGAGGGATCTATAACATGCAATCTCTCTGGTGTTAAGTACACCCTATGCAGGTAGCAAAAGTGAGTGAGTTAGAAAAACATCTTGCAACGCCCAATTCCAACTTGCTTCCACATCGAAGTCCACATCTTTTCCGGGGTAGGTGACCCCACATCTCTTTCCCATTTTGCTTTAACACCAAGTTCCTTATCCATTCTTGCAGTCTGTGTTAGGCAGAAACCTGTGCAGTTCCCTTAGGGACCACTGCAAAAGATGTGTAAGACTACAGGTGTTTGGTAGTAAACCCACTTGGTAGCAGTCTGTACCACACAGATTCACTTGGTAGCTGTGGCTGAGCAGTCAGACTTCCCTCAAGAAGAGTTAGGCAGTATGCAGAGTATGCGCAATAGGTCAAAAGAACACAGTAGAACAAGCAAACACTCACCAGAGCTTGGTGTAAAAGAGATATAATTATTTATTTAAAACACATCTAGTTAAACCCACTGGCACTAATATCAAGCAATTCAAAAACACGGTCACTAAAAGATATACACTCCCTTTAACGATTATTAGACAAGTCTTAAGCAAAGCAACACTTATTTTCAGACAGCGGTGAGCGCTTAACGAAGATGGCTCTCTAATCAATCGGTTAAAAAGGGAGAGAACGGCAGAGCAAATATAGAAACAGATCCCAACACTTTTGGAAGAACACAGTAGGAAAAAAAGGCAGGTTAAAACCGTAAAGTCAAAGTTAACAAGGCCGGACCCACTTTAAGAGGCTCTGGTCGAAATGTGTCCAAGGTCATACGGTTAAAAGTGCCCAAAGGTCTCCAATAAGTTCAGAAAGAGTTGGACCAAAAAGAAAGGGACCAGTTAGATGGTCAAGGCGGCCAGCCCAGTCCGGAAGGTTAAGGGATTATTGTTACCTTGTAGCAATCTTTAGAAAAGGAGGCCTGGCAGGCACGGTACCGTAAAATGGTGAGAACGCTCCAGCGTGGGCAGTTGTTCCTGGCAGCGGGTGCAAGTCGGTGCTTCGTCCGGGGGAAGAGAGGATCTCGTCGGGGAGGGAAGCAGGAGTCCGTTGCACTGCCAGGGAAGAAACCAGCCGCGAAGTTCTCAATTAAAAGGAGCGGTCCTTATATTCGCGGTCCAGTGGTGAGTGGCTATACGGTTTCCGGGGTGCTTGGCACGGGCAATTCGACTACAAGACGTCCTGGGATGCGAGAAAAGAAGGTAAACTGGTTGTGCCCACCAGTCAGGGGAAGAAGACTCTCCAGCAGGTAGATCTCCTCTGTCGTTGGGAAGTGGTGAGTCGGTTCAGCAGGGCTCCACCAGTGGTGTCGTCGTAGCAGGTCGGCTCAGCTTCTCCCTCGTCGGATTTTCAGGTCCTGTGGTGACTTCTGAAGTTCCAGTCCCCAAAGCCCTGCTTTTATGCAGCACACCCCCATTCACTCAGCCTAGCTGTCAATCAAACATGCTAAGTGGTGAGCCGGCCGGCTCACCACTTGGGCCAATCACACAAGAGTGCGACTTGAGTTACCAAGGTAACTCAGTCCAGGGTGCCTAAACCCCCTCCGACACCCCCTGTGGTACCCAGACAGAGTGGCACCACTTTTGGAGGCTTCTGTGGAGATGCCCGCCAAAAAGTGGAACAAAGGGCTCGACTTGAGTTGGAGTCACAGAAGAGAACACAAACGCCATTTTAGAATCGAGTTCTGGCAAAAAATACCAACCAGTGAATTAATATTAAATAAATAAACCGGCGGTATGTTCGAGGCTATAAGAATTAAATAATTAAAGTTGGTAGCCTCGAACAATGGGAAAATCCCATAGAGATATATTCGCGGTTGAATATAAAAAGTAGCATCCACTGCCACCAGCCAAAACTCGATCAGGGGGGACGGAGACGTGCCCCCTCGAACCACAGACCCCAGGGCAATCGAATTGCCCCGACCAGTACGTCCACAATATGATGGTTTGTACTGGTTTCTGTTCATAATTTGGGACTAGTAAAGCCAATGGTGACTTTACATGCCCTGGGAGACAGTAGTCAGTCCCAGGGTATGGAGTCTATGTTGGGGGGTTGCTACGACACCCCTGGGTTACGGTACCGATGGTGCTGTGTAACCCACATCAAAAAAACACATGAGACCCTATGGAGTAAAAGACCCCATAGCCCATAAAACACATGGAAAGTTAAAGGAACACCTCAAATCATGTCTAAGAGTGGGAGCAAAAGAATCTCACTCTTAGCAGGAGAGAAAAAAATAAACCCCAAAAATCCAGCTAAGCTGCTGGGGGACTCACTAGGTTTGGGAAATTAGCCTTACAGAGAATTCTCCCTAACAGTCTGCAAAGCCATGTGTTCCCTGGATATCCTCTCTCCACAACCCTCTAGCTCCAACAACATCTGCATAAGCGGGCTCCCCTCGGTTTCCCCCGGCATTTCTTTGCACAGCTCTGCTATTGGTTGCACCACCTTGGCATAGGTGAGGAAGTGTCAGTTTGCTACCCCATATGCCTGCCTCCATTCATCAAACGTCATTAGTTTACCCCCCACAAAGAAGTCCCCCACTGTAGTACAGTACTTTGCCCGCAGGACTGCCAGCCCAATACTCCTCAGTGCCGTCCTGATAGTTGATTCAAATCTGATTGGCACCCCCTGGTCATACAACCCCTAAACTTTCATCCTCCCTAACAAACTTTTCCACACCTCCCATACCACTCTGAAGACACTTGTGTCCCCTTTCTCTCTATGGAGTTCCACAATAATTCATGTCTATCCCCTGTGATCCCTCCAGCAAACCTGCAATAATATAGGCTGTGTTCCAGTGGGCTACAGACTGTAGCTGTGCGGCCATAAGGAAGTGCTTGAAGTCAGGCATGTCTATTCCCCTTCCACAGGCGTACATCGCAACTTAGTCCTGGCCACTCGGCTCTGTCCTGTATGCCATAGTAACACCCCTAGCGTCCTATCTTGCATTCTGAAGAACCCTTTTTTAATAACATACAGGATATTAATTATGAAATAGAGCAGCCTGTGGACCACTACACTCCTCTGCAATCTCGCTCAGCATTTTTACAGAAAGGGTTGTTTGGCTGTCCAATGGGAGCTGGTCCTATTCAGGCACTCTGGCAGACAAAGGACGGGGGGGTGGAAGACTCCTCCCCCACTTCCTGCCTGCCCAGACATTCTGGAACCTAGGCGGGGGTACCCACCGGTTCCCACCAAAGGCAAAACACACAAACAGACATCCCCTTTCAGAAAGGTAGAAGAAGGGCTGACAAAGAACAACCATGCTAGTAATGGTAAATAAAAAAGGGAGGCCCCAAGTTGGTACTTTGGTGCCCCTATTGTGCACTACCGAGCCTATGGACATAGCCTGCGGTATAAAAATATACTCAATAGTTGGTAGAACACATCCACTGCCATCAGCCATAACTAGGTTATTGTCTATGTGACTAAAATGTCACAGGAGCAAAGAGAAGGGGGATACTAAGTATCCCTTTGGCACTCCACTGAAGGTGGTGTGTGCCAATCTCTCAAACTATAGGGTTTTCGGATAGAGTATCCCTCTATCCTTAAGGACTGTAGTTAACTCAAGGATATATGAAAAATAATCTTAAAGGAGGACCCTAAAGGACCCCAGCAACAGTGCCCATAGGGAGCTGTGTGCTGCAGTAGTAAAACACAGATGCATTTAAGAGTTATGGAGCATATAGACTCCATAGTGCAGGTAGAATACAAAGAATAGAGTTTCAAAAGACAGAGCCCATAAGAATGAATGAGTGGAAAAAGGCTTCACTCATTCAGTATTAAAAGAAAAAGGTTCAGAAGTCCAGCAAAATGTGCTTGGGGTCTCACTAGGAGAGGGGATGAAGCACCATAATGTTAAATATCCCTAACACTCGTCCCACCAGATTAGAGACAGGATGATCTAATCCACTCCTGAATGGCTCTCTTAATCCAGTCGGTCATACTATCTGGAGAGACCATCAGTATTCTTATGTTGGGTACCTGACCTGTGCTCAATAGTGAAGTCAAAGCTTTGTAGGCTTATAGACCACCTGAGCAATTTTGGGTTTTCTCCTATCATCTGTATCAGCCACCTTAAGGGTCGGTGGTCAGTTTGAATCTTGAAAGTAGTTCCACAGTGGTATGTCCTCATTCTACTTGACCTTTTAAGGGTACTTGGGAGAGGATATGGTATTCAGAGGAGAAGCTATGGTCCCGTAGTTCTCAATTAACTTCCTGTAATAACAAGTAAGTTCTAAGAAGGCTCTTACTTGAGTCTTGATCTCCCCTCCTCCTACCTCATGACCAAGGTAGACCACTTTACTCTGACCAACTTGGAATTTACCTGCTTTGATGGTCAGAATGGCCCGTGGAAGGGCCTGCATAACATGTCCCAGGTGGTCAGGATGTTCTTTACATGTAGGGCTGTCCAGAAGTTCTCTAACCCATTCAGAACATGGCTAACTATTCTCTGGAATGTGGCAGTTGCATTCTTTAAGCCGAAGGGCATGACCTTAAACGGGTACAAGCCTTCTGGAGTTGAGAATGCTGTCTTCTCCTTGTACTGGTCAGTCATGGCAATCTGCTAATAACCACTTGTCAGGTCAAAAGTACTGCAGAAGTTCGCTGAGCCCAGCTTATCCACGAGTTCATCTGTCCTTGGCAAGGGATGAGCATCAGTCTTCGTGACTGCATTTAATGCCCCATACTCCATACAGAATCTAAGTTCCTTAGTTCCTGCCTTTGGTACTAACACAACTGGGCTAGCCCATTGACTTGCAGAATGTTCAATCACTCCAAGGTCAAGCATCTTATTGACCTTCTTTTACGCGATTCCTCACATTATCTGACATCCTGTAGCCCCTGCATTTAACAGGTACACTATCACCATTGTCAATGTCATGCTGGCCCCAAGGGGTGAAGCCTGGGGTAAGTGAGAACAGAGGGGCAAAGTGAGTTAACAAAGCTTTGCACTGCTTCTGCTGCTGCATTGCCAGATTAGTAGAGAGTGTCACCCCTTCTACTGACCCATCTGAAGGGTGTCTCCTTAGAAGAATGGGAGAGGCTCACTTGCCTCTTCTTCTTGATCCGAAGCTAAGAGCAAAGCTCCTATCTCTGGCCTGGAAACATAAGACTTCAGACGGGTGATATGATATGATATGAAATTTATAACACGCCTATACACAAGTGTTTCAAGGCGTGACGAGGCAAGGCAGGGGGAACAGAGGGAAGACAGACAACGATCTTACTAGGCCAGGTGTCATTCAGATCGCGGAAGTCCAAGGGAAGGGGGGAAAGAAAAGTGCGGGGGTGGGAGGGGGAAAAGTGCAGTACATGGGATAATCAAATAAAAACATAAAAATAAATAAGAACCGGGGCCACCTTGGGGTTGCCCAAGTCTACTGAATAATTGAACTCTCCAAGTTTTCCCACAACTTTGAAGAGTCCAGTCCATTTGTCCTGTAATACCCTCTGTCTTACTGGGACCATAATGAGAGCTTGCTGGTCTGGAGTAAACTCCACCATGTTTGCCTTCTGATCGTGCCATTGCTTAACCAGAGCTTGACCTTTTTTTCTGATTCTCACTAGCCTCTGTCATCATAAGTGCCATCCTCTGTCTGGGGCCAAGCACATAGGTTGTAAAGGTCACATTACCTCCACTGAGGTCCTCAACATTTTCACCGACCTCCCCTGAGAATGCTGGATTCGCCAGGGGATATCAAAGGCGTGTTCATCTTGATTTGATTTGATTTTGATAGGTTATTTATAACGCGCTTAATACCCAGAGGTTTCTAAGCGCAGACTCGGGGATTGAACCTGTGGTACTCCTTTTCGTCTTGCTTCCAAGGCGAGCATGTTGCCCTTGAGCTATCCTCACCTTGATCATTCAATGAGGTATGTGAACGACTCATCGCAGTTTAATAGAAGCAGTTGGCGAATCTTCAGCTTCAGAGATGTTGCCCCCATACGCCATACCCGACAAATCCCGACCTTTGCCTCCCTTAGAGCCACCATTGGACACACCATCCCTGTTGCTGTTTGTCCCCCATTCCTTTTTCTCTGGCTAACTTGGCAGTGAGAGATTCCTTTAGATCTAGGTTTTTTTCCAAGGGACTCATTTTTTGACTTCTTGGATATTTGGTGCTGCTGACACCTCATCATCTGTTTTTTCATCGTTTTCCTAGAAAATATTGTCTAGTCTCTATGTATAGATTCGTCCCTCACCACCTCAGAACTATTTGCCACCTCCCCTTCCTCGGCAGCAACACTAGAAATTGCTGTTGCTGCTGTTTCAAGAATAGTCTGATCACTGTTTGCGTTTGGGGCTTGCACAATCTCGATTTGCGGCGGTTCCGCTGCAGCTGACTCTTTGTCCAAATTGGGTTTATTTAGGTGGGGTAATTCAACCTCTCCACCGGACCCACCATCGCTGGTTATATGGCTCACCCCCAGGTCTTCCCCAGAGTGATAGTCCTCTGCCACCCCGCCCAACCCCACAACCCTCTCTTCAGCCAGCTCCACTGGCTGCGGGGCATCACTTTTCACTTCTTCCACTTCCTCTTTTTGGGATTTCCTTTTAAGGTAGTCCTGAATAAGAAATTCCAAAGGATTCTTCAACGATTTATCATTGGCTTCCATGCTTCTCTCCTAATTACCTTACGCCGCTGTCACAAATTCTTCTATAAAAATCAACTTGGAGTGCATCATAGCCAGCATAGTGGAATGGTCTTTCAGGTTATCATTTAATGCCTGTGTATAGCTTCAGGAACTGGGCCAGTGTAATGTTTAAGGCGGACATCGTGCCCAAGTCAATTCCACCTCCCCCTCCTTCACCCATTTTTTTAGCATTGGGTTTATTTGGGTTAGACCCCATTTTCTACCTTTTGCGCCTGGCCAACAGTGATGTGCTGTAACCTTGCGACGATGAGGAGCTCTCAGAGAAGGTTAAAGACATCCGCTGCAGCCTCAAACAAACTCGTTCCTTAGATCTCCGACCATCTGCGGCCGGTCGTGACTCACCCTCTTAAGCTCTTCCATGCAACGAGGAGCCTGACGGCTCTATCGTTGGCCAACTCCCATTCAAGATTGAATACCATGCCGTAGTGGGCTCAGTTAAGTCCACAACTTCTCCCTGAGTTAAAGAGCACTCCTCTCTTCTATTGTCAACAGACCTTTCATAGACCCACCCCATGGAATGGTTCTCACCATTCACATATCCCTTAACAGTTACAGTTTCTAACTTGTGTTCACTTGCCGTAGGTTGGGTGGGCTAGAATAGCTGTGAGCTCTGGTCACCACACACTTTGAGGTCTTCTGCAGTGCCATTACCGCCTTTGGGCCCCGTCACTTTCATGTACACTGGTGAGGGGCTCTTTGCCAGGTTTAATGATCTGCCCATAGCCCCCGCAATGTGACTACTTTCATGTAGCAATATATGAGACGAACCCGGTCATCAACAATTAAAATATTAAAATCAATTTTCGGTGGTTACGGCAGGACTTTCTTTTGCACTTGTGTTTTTTTTCCATCCCCAGGTTCTGAGCGGTTGCTTTTGCAAATCTCGGTCCACCAAGGCAGATGACTCTAGGAGAACTTGATCTGCTATTTTATAATAGTCCGTCGCCTCCATGCTTCCTTGGGGATTTTTATAGAAAAACATTTTTGCGCAGGTCAATATCTCCCTTCAAGAAGGCTGGCAACTCTCTATTTAGCTGCGTCTGCGTTTTAGAAGTGAGCCATAGCCGCTCACTCACTCTCTCAGAAACTGTTGGGGAATCTTCCATCCCATCCCTTTCCGCCCAAACCTTCGGTTCTGAGATTTTAGTTCCCTCAGGCCGACCCACGCCGGTCTTATTTAGAGTCTCAACGGGCGAGACGCGCCTTCAAAGCACTTCATTGAAGAAGCACTCAGCTCTAATCAGCTCCCGAGAGTTTTCAAGTCCTGACTTTGACAGTTGAGAGGACTCGTAGCCGCCCCCACATAGGTTCAGGTCCAGCTTCTCTAACCCAGAAGGATGCATCGCATCTTCATGTGAAACCGCAGCAAGTGTTTTTTCCAAGCAGCCTCCCGCTCCCCCTTTTCCCTTTCCGTCATCCACCGCTTGGGAGTACGCTCAGCTACTGCCGGACGTTCCACACACGGCTGCTGACATGCAGGTACTATTTCCAAATCCCTTACCCCCACGTTTTTTTTCTCACAGGATCTCAGCGGTGCCAGCTCTTTTGTAGTGTAGATTCACTTAGCAAACAGAGCCTGTCCCGAGTATGTGAGATGGAGCCAGTCTCCATGATGTTTACGCTGATAGCTCGGGTGCGCATCAGACGTCTTCCTAGTTCTGACCTTCACCAGGCCCACCTCGGACCACAGCTGGCTACACTCACTAAACGGCCCATGCGGGAATGGTGTTTTTGAAGGGGTGGTACTGGATACAATCAGTAGGCACTGAAAACAGACTCCACAGATCAGCACAACAGCGACTGGCCTCCACAGCTGACCACACTCACTGCACACTTCGCTGGATTTGATTTAATTTCATTGCATGCGCTCTATCATGAAGACAGCTGCTTTATGAAGATCTACATAAAGTGATGAAGGACTCATCTTCAAACTCTATATATAAATGTCTTCATAGATCGGATGCAGAATTTGCTTGAATGTACGGATTCATCTGACAATGAGTTAATGGTATGCCCGGACACTGTTAAATGTAAATTATTCAGAGAAGATTGGAGGTTCACTCTTGAGAATTTACCAGATTACTCCACCTAATCTGAATATGCTAAATTTCCTCGCAGAAAACACCAATTATCGCCTTATCTGAAATGCTTTCCCTGTAACAAGTTGCGCATATTATATCTGCACTTTCGGCTCAATCAATTTGATACTAGAGAGAGAACTTGTAATTGGAGAGCCTCCGAGAATGCAGAGGACCATTATGTTGCTTCTGTCACACAGCAGGGGCTGTGGACACCCTACAACACTGGGTGTTAGAATGTTGTCAGTTTGATAAGGAAAGCATTTAAAAAAGAATCAGATAGTTTTGTCTTAGATTTTTCAAAACATCTTTTATCCTCAAGACTAATGTGGGGCGAAAATGTATCATTAACTATTGCCATTGATCGTTTTTTAAATTCTGTTTTATTAATGATTACATGAATTATGTTTTAGATCTACGCTTGCTCTGTATGTACAGTTGATTTGTTTGGATTTGTGTAAGGTTTCATGCGTGTCACAATAAAACATTTTTTACAAAAATTCCTACAACCCAAATCGATGTCTGTGTTTTTTTCCACTACAATTCCAGTCCTTCTGCTTTGTCCTTCCCTCAATTTCATCCACAATCGTTCTATTAATGCTTCCTTCAAGGCCTTATCCTTTCTCCGAGGCCTAGTCCTTTGTCCTAGTCAGGCTGTCTCTCAGGCACAGTGTCTCAGTCAGTCACACTCTTCCTCTCTCTGCCACTAGGGTATGATGTTGATCGGGCTGTAAATGGTACAAGAGAAGGCTACGAAACAATGTAAAGCAGTGTGGAGAGTTTGTAAGGAAGCTGGATGCTGACAGCATAAAATGAGATGCAATCTTAAGGAATGCTGCTCTCTTCTACTGAAACAACTCTCCTGCCTCATATGGTATTTTTACGTTTTGCAACTGAGGTTTTATGTAGTTTGGTTCAAGGTATGCGTGGAATATGAGCTCAATTTTTAAGGATAGAACCTTCAAGCAAGGACTGAATAAAGCAGATGCCTCAGCTGCCCTGGAGGTAAATGGTAAGCCATGAATCCGCAGCCAGAAATTAGCATATGCCCTTCAGGTTATCAGATCTTTTTTACAATAGAATATTGAGGCCTACCTTTTTTGCCAATGATTATGGCTGGTAAACTGGTGCTGGGCCTTGGTGCAGTACAATATTTTCATCTTCTTGCAATCAAGAGTTTTCATGCAGTACTTGTCCATCTGCACATGGTTTAATTTCATGTATGACTCTTTTCTATTTGGGAGTAGTATAGTCCTGCTTTGGCCAGGATTCAAAAAGATTGTTGGGAGCTGTGCCATTATTTTGGATATCATTGCAGTCATGCTGGGTAATTGAGGCTTGAAGGTGGGTTAGAACATTTTTGATGATGCCATGCTGGTTGGTACAGAGAGTAAAAGCGTTCACAGGAATGTGTCGAAGGTTGTGCAAGCTGAATACTTTGTGTCACATCTTACAACTTAAAATATCAAAAATATTGAATCAGTCAACAGAGGCTAACCGCTCACGTAATGATAGTCACATGATGACTGGCACGTTGGTTTGTATGCTTCTTTATGCGGCTACCACAAATTCATACCTAAAAATGTAAAGCGCAGCGAACAACTGTAAAAGCACACATCATTGGTTTTCCCAGTGCTTGTTTGAAAATGTGGTGCTGAAATTCTAAAGATTCTTCTTGCCTTTTGTCAACTTTGATGTGTTTGCCCTAAACTTTCTAGCTAACTCACTCTTAATTATTCTGAACCCAAGTGAACCGTCACACCAATATATTGTTTTGATCGCTGACCCTTTTTGAGAAGTGTCTTCCTTGGATGGAAAACTCACATTTCAAGCACCTGCTTAAAATCTATAAAGCATACAATCATTGGACATTCCACAGTAATTATTAGCATACCCATATTGTATACTTGTCTCTCAAATAACGGTTCACAACATGTTTCCTTCCAGATGTTTTTCACCACAACTTTCATCAGTCATAGCCACCATAGTCAGTGAAGAGGGATCATTGGAGCAATAGTCTAAAACATCTGAAGAGCTACAGGTTGCAAACTAACTGATGCCAGGTGTGATTGGGTAGTAAATGCTCATGTGCATGTTTCTTATTTTCTGGATGTACTGAAGCTCCCAGTCACAGCTAGATAACTATTCCATGCATTGTAACATAGATCAATGTCTTGATTCAGATTTTGAATGTTGTGTTTATGTAAGAAAGTAACTCCATTAATGAATCCACAAAATTTTACATTATTTTATGTTGTTTCCACAGTTATAATGAATTTAACGACCGTCTGATTGAGAAGACTTCATTTTGCTTTACAGCTCCCAAAATTCAAGCCAGAAAGAGTTTCTACAGCACACCAGTCACAAAACCTGTTGTTTTCTCAACGGTGAGAAACATTAACAGTCCTGCAAAAAAACGTAAGTTTGAGAAAATGAATTAAAAAGTAAAAAATATATATATCACATTTTAGCTAGAAACATTGTTCTGGTTGAGAAAAGTTTTTTTTTTTTTTAATAAAGATATGGATGGCGAATGTAGTATCTCCTTTGAGCTGCCTCAAGGATATAAAGTTCAGTTCCTACAATGTGTTATCGATTAAATATATGGAAGGTTGCCTGATATACTTGAAGACAAGTTCCCGGGTCCGATTTTAGTGCTGCATTCAATGTGTTTCCTTTTCCCTGCTCCCCCCACACCCGACCCTCTACTAATGCAGGTGACATCCCGGACCTACCATCCCAAATGCACCTTGGCATGACCACCAACTCCCCCACCCTGCTGTTCTTTCGGAGGGCGCTTCCAACCTCCCACAAGACCTCACTCATTCCCCCTGACCCACCCGATCCTCCCAGTCACTATGCCCTCACATATAAAGCCCTACTACTTTACCCAGTCTCACCTCTTAACTCTATTTTCTCTGCTGATCTCTTTCTGCCTCTCACCATCCTGCAACAAATGTACATGCACTAGTTCCCAACAGGCCATGCACCAATAGAGAGGCCTCCCAAATTATTTACAGAGATTGAATAAACGTGGAATGAAAAAAGTTGAATATTTAAAATAATCAAATAATGAGTCTTAAAAAAAATATTCAATAAAAGCTATTTAAAAATGATTTGAACGTTTACCTGCAAGTGACTACCTCCCATAATATTTGACTTGTTTTACCTCTGGGAACTTGAGATAAACTTAATTGAGATTTAGAGCAAATAGTTTTGGAGTTCTATTCTACAGATCTTAGAACTGCAATGAAGAAATTAGAATTTGTGGCTGTTATTGCTGATTATGTAACATTGAGGTTGAAACACTTTGACATCTGTATGTTACGTGCTCAGCAACAAGGATGATAAGAGAAGAGATATTTAGACAATATGAGCATAAAATGTATTATATTGAGCCAAATTACTTTTGGCAACATCTAATGTTAAGTACCCAAATCGTGTTGATCACATTAGTAGTTCGCCGCTGGAATAGAATATCCCAGGGGATTTCTGAATTGAAAAAGAATAAAAATGTGCTAATGTAATAATATTATCTGAAGATGTACATATAGGCTTATTGTGTCATAATATCCTTTTGTAATTGAGTGACAATTTCTTATTTGAATGATCAAATAAGATACCTCTGTTTTTATATTTTTATTGCAATTAGAAAAGTAATGCTTGATGGAAGGTGATGAATTTTGGACAGTAATATAATTCTGATCTTTCTGTTTTTTGTCTTTGCTATGGATATATAACACAAGAGCTACTGAAAGTTTGTACTAATTTGTAGACTGAAGGACCTTATTAAAAATAAAGATATCCCATTTTTAAATTCTGAGTTCTTTACATAATATGTGAAACAAATGATTTCTATAAACCTAGGAAACAATAGGCTCATGTTCACCAATTCTCTGTAGCTCTTTTCATGATCAATAGACAAGGTTTGATTTATAATTTTCTCTAGTACCTAATCATTTGTAAGTTACATTTTTAAATTCTGTAGAAATAATGGTCTCTCATCAGCCAATGGGTTGGACTAGGGTATATCTTCATACATTGCCTGTCCAACGTACCTATTATGGCGCTGCCAACTTATTTGCGGTGCTTATGTTTGTCTTGTGGTAGTTGGTCTGATATCAAAGCATCTAACAGCCATCTTTGGCTTGGGCACCTTAATTGGTAGGTGACTCAGACAGTCCATTTAAAGATAGCATAGTTCATCACTCCTTCCAGAAGGTTGCCAACAACCTTTTGAGTTAGGAATTGGTAAATTACCACACTGCCTATTCATTAGTTCCATTCTTCTGAAACCTGCTTTCTGTTTTTCTGGTGAAAAACATCTTTGTGATCTTTACCTCTTTGTCTTGGGCCCATAGCTGTTTAATGGCCTGCCAGCAGATGTTAGATTTATTTTAGACCATGTATCCTCCTTAGTGCCATTAAGACTTGATTCTTTCCTCATATTCTGTAATCTCTGGTAATATGGAGATTATCCATGGTATTCCTATCCGCATATCACCAAGAGCCCTTTGGGTGAATGTGTGCCGGAGCAAGAACTAAGTATGAGCCAAGGCACCCGAGTGGTCATGGCTTCACTTGCTTGCCTGTCAAACCAAGAATATATCAAGAACTGTAAACCTAGAATTCCAAGGTCTGCAAAATCAGTAAAAACAGAACTAGACTAGACATGTGTACAAATAAACAAGGGATGACTCATAAAAAAGATTCTAATCCACAACATGAAGATTGGGTCCCACACTGAAGGCACTCAAAACCTGATAATGAACGAGAGATAAATTCTATGGTAAGACCGGATGAGAGAAATCATTCTTTGCTTCCTTCATTAGAATCGCAAACAGCTAATGTTAAAAGAACAGCAAGAAAACCAGCAGGATTACATTTCCTAAGAATAATTACAGAGAAGCTAGTGGACAACAGTACCTAATTACACTATACCTACCTGCGTCAAGCCTACCTATCCCATTACGGCCGTGTCTCAAATCTATATGTCTCTCTGTTACTGCTGTGATTCAAATCTAAGTTTTTCCCCATCACTGCTGTGTCTCAAATCTAGGTGTTCCTCCATTACTGCTATGTTTCTAATCTAGGTGTTCTCCCATTCTCCTACATTGGATCTTTCATAGATTCACATGTTGTGAATATTCCCCAACGTCAGGCTGGGAATCCTCGACTTAAACTGAAAACTTTCAGTCACTTTTGTGTTCTATAACATTCATTTTGGGTCATACTGCCCACAGCCAATAGGAACACCTCCTTTAGCTCCTCCCCTGCCATCCACATTCAGATTCTTTACTGCACGTTAGTGTAAGGAGTTCTCAAAAATCATCTCTTCAACATTTCTACAATTAAAACTTACATTTTAACATTTTTCTATGAAAAAAAAATATTTTTGACATCCATTCGACGACAGTACTAGCTCCATAGACCGTTCCCTCCGCCGGTAATGTTCGACGAAGTTTCCGTCTATGCAGTTGGGCCTACCTCATGGTGGCTGAATTCTTGAGGAAGGGCCTGTTCAAGTCCTGTACCCACTGTGGACTGGAGAACGTCTACGTGGAGGATGACCACAACGACTGCCTCTACTGCCTTCATCCGCACCTCATCCGCACCATGTTATCAAGGACTGTGAAATCTACCAGTCGTTTTCAAACAAGAGGCTGAGAAATCGTCATTGTCATCTTTTTGCATGGCTCGAGGATGCCAGCAAGGGCTCTGACTCTGCTTCAGTATGGAGTCATGCCTCGTTACGGCAGGGCAGGATGGCCCAGCAAACCACCTCTGATAAAAGGTCCAGGTTGCACGACGTGGAGAAACACGGAAACCTCAGGCGATAAACCAAGATCCTCGCACAAGCACCATTCTTCACCAAAGATCAGTGCCCAAGAGGTGTCGACAGGGAAGGAAAGACAAGGCCTTTTCCATCGCCCGAAGGACGCAACTTCATCTAAGTCCACGTCCAAATCTTGGGGTCACTCTTCACCTTCAGCGTCAAAAGCTGGCCTGTCATCGAGAGCGGAGGCAAATACGTCATCTACCGCAAAACTGTTGATGCCATCCAACGGCATGAACAAAAGAATGTGTACGGGTGCACACCTGTCTGTATTAAGAATTAGATAGTGTTAACTTGGTTAGTGAGGTGCAGAGGAAAGTAACACAACCCTGACACTAGATTGCGATGAACAAAGTACAAGAAAAAAGAAAGTGTCCACGGTCAGTGGATCACTCACGTCCCCTGCACACTCGAGGGATTGTATGGAGACAAACCATAAATAAGTATTATTCAATTAATTATTGTTGGATTGAGGGCCAATCCAATGAAATTATAAATCATGTTAAGGAAGAAATGTTCACTGGTACGAGTCCATAGATGGACCCCACTAGTTATAAACTTGATTAGTATCACAGATATTCATCAATTCTTAGTCACTATAGCAAATAAATGTAATGCAATAAAATTACGATGTTGAACATAATATTTAATTTAGCTCAACAAATGGAGCGAACAACCTTCCAAATATACAGTCAAAGTTACAATATTATTTTCATATTGGTATGCAGGCCTCAGCCAAGGACACTGCGCTGGGATCCACAGTTGTCGGCTGGTACCAGATAAAAAGGTTTGTTATTGCTGTGCTTGCACCAAGGTCTCAGGATGAGTTATGGAATTGTTTTCCGTGGTGCTTTAGGAGAGGGAAGCGCTTTGCTCCTAGGGGTTATTGTCGGTTGGCCCGGCCGGCAGCCAACGGTAACTCATCAATGTGCAAGCGCTAATGCCAGAATGTTCGAGAAATTGCCACCCCTTTTGAGGAGTACAAATATGCGGAGCTCTGGAAATGTCAGGTGGAAAAAGCACAAAGACCTCAGTCGGAGGGGGGACGCCTTGTTCCGACATACCTGTGGGCTGTTGTGCTCTCGGCCTGGCTGTTACCTGGGTCTTCCAGCCGCTTCTGGCGAGATGAAGGATTAAGTTACGCCCATGGTGATGTATTCTTTCTAATTCACTATCTTTTCTGTGATTTATTTCTGTGTTATCACTTATTGCTTTATGAATAAATAGCCATATACGTGCTCATTATCCTCTAACTGCGTGTCTGGGTGTGAGTTATTGTTCCATCTACCTGCGTTCAAAGTATTTGCTCTGCTCTGCAAATGTACTGGTGATAAATAACTGTCTGTGCACTCTTGGCGAGCAATACATTTTTGGCGACGAGGATGGGATATTTGTGATGAATTGCTCCAAATATTAAAGAATCTGTTTGAACGCAGATAGACTTTGCTTACATTGCAAGCAAAAGTTTGTTTTCATTTGGCGGTGAGTGTCGGACTGTATTAATCTGTTTTTTTGTGTGTGTGCGTGCTTGTGTGAGTGACTGCAGAGTGGAAAGAAAAAAAAAGAGGTTTTGCAAATTACTGTAATGATGAATAGTTTGTTCAGGAAAAAGGGGGTTTCCGTTGGCGGTGAATGTCCCGATGTGAGGATTCCAGAGTGGGCTAAAATCCCATATGATAAGCTGGCCCAGGTGTGGGCGTGTGGAGCTGGGCTGAGTGAAACATGGGACAATGGTTTGGGAGAAGCTGCTCTGTCAGAAGTAATGTTTTGTTTACAACAGATTTCAGTAGAGAGAAGAAAGGAATGAAGCCTGTTAGGCAGGCGGGGGTGGGCCCTCTTACATGCCTACAGGAAAATACATCAAAAAAATGTTGAAATGAAAGAGCATATTTTGCAATTAGAAAAAGAGTTGGCT
Source organism: Ambystoma mexicanum (assembly GCF_040938575.1). Lineage (NCBI taxonomy): Eukaryota > Metazoa > Chordata > Amphibia > Caudata > Ambystomatidae > Ambystoma > Ambystoma mexicanum. The sequence continues at coordinate 1,348,932,067 of NC_090922.1, read as the reverse complement.
GCCAAGAAGCAGATAGCATTGATGCAGGAAATTCAGATTAAACCTTTTAAAGACAAGGCTGATAAATATCAGGCTTTGGCAGAGAGGGCAGCAGTCAGAGTAGACCGGTACAAGTATAGGAAAAGACGAGAGGGGGTCAACCAAAGGAAAGTGGCAGCTGTAATCAATAATGCAGGTGTGGATTGGGACCCTGATAAGTGGGATGGAGACATTTTTGACTCAACAAGCCCAGAGAGTAGCTCAGCAAATGAGTCAGATTTTAAAGCAGAACTTAATGAAAAGACAGTGGCGGCTAAGCCGGTAAGAAGACCCGCAGAATCCTACAGGCGGGGTTGTGAATTTAACCACGCTGGAAGATTATACCCAGCAGGAGGTTGGGGAAATCATTACTCGTTTGAGGCAAAAGTCAGGGGAACCTTTACTGACATCGATGGTGAGATTGCTAGATGGGGCGCCGCAGGGTTGTTGGTAGATTCCACAGACTCACAGCGTTGTTTGCCTTTATCAACTGACACCAGTGTACAGGAGGTCTTAAGGGCAGGGCCGCCCCCTGAGGAGGAGGGGCAAGCTTCACAGGTGTCTTTGTTGCACCTAGCAGCCCAGGCATGTAACCGCAAGTATTCTATTACCACAGACTGGCCCAGTGTGGAAAAGAAGTGGTACACTTTGAAAGAAGCGATTCAAAAGATCAGAGAGCATGCTATGAAGGAGGCAATTCATGTTGATGCACCAGGACACATGGCGGCCGTGCCGCTCTCAGTTTCCACCAGGAATATGGTGATCAGAACTGCCCCGCCCGCATACAAAAGTGTCATTATGACTTTGGACGTAGGTGTGACGGGTAAACCCACTGATGAAGTAGTGGATGCCATCCGGCAATTGGCAGACTTAGGGGAGTGGGCAAGAGTGATGACAAGCCGCGGGAGAGAGAGGGGCGTAGTGAGAGAAGAACTGAAGGTAGGAGGCAAGATAGTCGAGACTCCCGAGTGTCCAGAAAGGACATGTTTTTGGCTTTGTTAAAACATGGTGTGTCGCGAGAAGAAATTGATGGCATTGAAACCAGGGTAATGTATGAACTATACAAAAAGAGAGGGCTTGCAGCCAAAGAACGCTATAAACAGGTTAAGAAACAGGTGGTGACTAAGCCACAGAGGGACATCTCATCTTCCGCCCCTCCTGAGGAAGAACAGGAAGAAGGGTCTATGGGGATTCCTTCCCTGTACCAGCCAACATATGCTGATTTAAGGAAGGTGGTGAGTGCAATGTTAGAGGCAGAGTCAGGTTGCACTCATTCAAAATTTGAATAGGGTTACGGCCAAACTTCGGCAGTGTCCGCTCGCATAAAAGTTGATAGGCGTCCCCATGTTAATGTTAAGATTTTTTGGGGACCGGGAAATACGCAAGAGGTGCGAGCATTGATAGACACCGGGGCAGAGGCCTCCCTGATTCATGGAAATCCAACACGATTCAAAGGCAGACACTTTACCATTACCGGGCTAGGGGGGAAGGAGACCCCCGCAGTACAAACAGAAGTGGATATGAAAATGGGCAATTTCACTAGGCAGAAATACCAAGTGTTGATTGTCCCGATACCTGAGTACATAATTGGCTTTTGACATTCTAGAAGGATTGACTTTGGGACTTGGAGGTAAAACGTATCAGTTTGGGGTGAGTGCATTGACCTGCACAGCCATTACTGTAGGCAAATTGAAGATGCCCCCAGTGCAGGTGCCTGTGGCGACCAAGCGGGTAGCGATGAAGCAATACTGCATTCCCGGGGGGCACAAGAAATTTCAGACTCCATTAAAGAGTATGTAGAAGCAGGTGTGTTACGCCCTATTACTACTGCGTGGAACAACCCACTCTGGCCTGTCAAAAAAGGGGACGGGTCTTGGAGGATGACAGTGGATTACCGCGAGTTAAATAAACACACTCCTCCCTTGGTGCCCGCAGTCCCAGATGCCATTACCTTGATTGAGAATGTCCAAAAGTGTGAGGGTTATACAAAAAAGGGGTGCTTGATTAAAGTCCCTGGTCCTCCAGGCGTCGTATAACAGTAAATATAATATTGGACCAACAGAACAGGGAATAGCTCTTCAAAATATGTATTTATTTATAAATACCAATAAATGTTCCATTTGTTGATTTCTAAAAACCTTTATTCACATATCAAAATTTCATAAAACATATTAAATCAAACATTTTCACAAAAAACAAATATCTGCATCAAGCATTCATACTGATTCACTCCTACCATTCTTCCCACTCTTTGCTTTGTTGTCACAGCAATGTATCTTTTTATCTTCTGGCCTCCTACATGGACAGCCTCCAATTTGTATTTACAGAGTGATCAAAAAAGTCCTCTATCCAATCATGTGATGGTACTGCCTGCGTGTTCCTAATCACACAGACCTATGTCTACACGTGTTTCGGTTGTCTTTTCGGGACATCCACATTCATGGCTTCTTGAATCTTGCAACCTTCTTCAGGACAGGTAATCGGGAGTTGCCTTATTCCCGTAAGCCTCAAGTAGGGTGAGTATCACCACCTAAAATACAATGCAGAATATCAACAGACCTCACTAACCATCACTCTAACATTCATATATTTTATTTCATTGTCATATGCTATTCCCTCTTATTTGTGTCACATTGAATGTGTAGAAAATGATTCTAAAAAGTAATCATTGTATCAATATCTATGAGTGATAAACTTACTAACACCCATTCAATTGATTGTCGGATTAATCCTATCTACATCTATGCATAGTGGCCACCCTAGTCTGTCCACATCCAAGATGCAAATAAACCCAAACTTAACGTAATTTCGTTCATGTACTTACTCAAATTAATTATGTTGCTGTATTCATAAATCAATATATTTCATATTTCATATGGACTCTTCAAGAGAGGTTCTTCGTGTTTAAACAGGGCTACTAGTTCAAAATAGCTCCTACAAGGAAAAGGGGATTCGTTGATAATCTTCACAATTATACATAATGAGGTGAAACAACTATTATTAATGGTGGAATGTTGAAATACTTACACCTGTTATAACGTGTTCTATATATGAATCAGTGAGCCAAGAATAGATCCCGGTTTTCAATTTATCCACTGAGATCTTAAGTGTGGTAGAACTAAGTTTGTTGTCTAGGGGTCTTTCATTTGTGCCTACCACACAAGCAGACAGCTTTGATACAGAAGTGGAATTACATAGATTTTTTCGCAACATACGATTAAAACATTACTTTGAGATCTTTCTGCCAAAACAAAAGAAAGACAACCAATCCACTAATGAAGTTGAAAGTGTGCCTAATGTGACTGGATTGAAAACTAAATCTGGTTTCAATCCTCCTTTATATGCTTGTCCACCGGAAATTGTGACATTTGAAAATCGGGTAACAAAAGAAGTTCTGAAAGCCATCCAAACTAAGAACTACACCCCAGATAATTTGAGTATCAATGAAAGAGAGGGCTTGAGAGCTTTGTGTGATCAAAGAGACATTACGATCAAACCCGCTGACAAGGGGGGTGGGATAGTGATTATGTCCACAGAATATTATGAAAAGCAATGTATTTGTTTACTTGGCGATGAGAATGCTTACCAAAAACTATTGCTAGATCCAACATCCAGACTAGAAGAGGAAATCAAAAGTTTGACTAGTGATGCAGAAAGGGAAATGTGGATTAGTAGTGAAGAAGGCCGTTTCCTGAGAAAAAGCCACCCCAAAAAGGCGGCTTTTTACACTCTCCCCAAAATTCACAAATGGATGATTGATCCACCGGGTAGACCCATAGTGGCGGCCATAGATTCTCTACTGGACCCCTCTCTGTATACGTAGAATTTTTTCTAAAACCTTTTGTGGCAAAAATGCCATCATATGTGAAAGATTCAGGAGATATGATCAGAATAACACAGAACCAGACAATAGAAGCCAACGATATCTTGGTCACAATGGATGTAGAGTCCCTCTACACCTCCATTCCCCAGACAGAATGTCTAGAGGTGCTGGGCACGATCCTGAACAAAAGAGCAAGAATGTGCACGTATTGCGATGACAGAGAACCTTTTTCTGTTTGAACAAACTCTTTTCAAACAGAGAAAGGGAGTTAGTATGGGGGCAACATTTGCACCAGATGTTGCGAACCTGTTTATGGCGGATTATGAAGAGAAATATATCCTAGGTGAACACAGTCTCCTGAAACAACAAGGTGATCTGTACCAGGGCCTTCGGGCCTGGTACAGATACATTAATGATGTGTTCATGATATGGAGGGGAACCAGTGAAACACTGAATCAATTTCATCAATGGTTAAACACATGCGACAACAACATCAAATTCACTATGGAATGGCATGAAACTCAGGTAAGCTTTCTAGATTTACTCATTAAAAAATCACATCAGCAGTTGGTGACCACTCTTTTTCGTAAGACTACTGATAAGAATACGTTATTACACTATTCTAGTTTTCACCCAGCGGGTCTTCGCCAGAATTTACCCTACGGGCAGTTTTTACGGATACGGAGAAACTGTACCGAAAAGGATGAATATAAAAAACATGCAGAGGATCTAAAGGGAAGGTTACTGAATAGAGGTTATCCACAAACATTAGTTAAGGATAATTTGAAAAGACCACTGAATAGGAACAGAGATTAATGCCTTGTACCTAAAGAGAAAAAGAAACAGGAGAGATTAGTGTGTGCCACAACTTTTAATACAGTAAGCAATGAAATTATAAGAATTGTGAATCGGAACTGGGATATAATCAAACAACCAGGAAGTCTTTCGAAGAAACCTATCTTCGCTTTTAAAAAGAATCAAAATCTGAGACAACGTTCAGTGCATACGTATAGAGATTTGAACTTAGAACAAACAGTACTGAATCAATGGGGATTACCCCCAGTTAGAGGCCACCACAAATGTGGAAACTGTGTGTCCTGTCCATTATCAGAGACAAGACAAGAGTTCAACAATGGGGCGATAAAATGGAAAATGAATACACATACTAACTGCCGCACTAAAAATGTGATTTATATCATTAGATGTCCCTGTAATCTTCTCTATGTGGGCAAAACAATAAGGGAGATCAGACAGCGTATAGGTGAACATCGCGGTTGTATTCGGAACAAGGTAGCTGAGAAACCCTTGGTGGACCATTTCAGTCTGAAACAACATAAAGATACTGATTTAAGATGGTTTGTGTTACAAACCATAAAGATTCCAAAAAGAGAGATATATCCACCATGCTCCATAAATTGGAACAACGATGGATATATCGTTTAGACACAGTGAGGAATGGCCTCAATATTTCAGTTGAATGGGGAGCACTGATCACACACTAACCAATGACCTGTGGAGATCGGGCTCAGTTTGCACTATAGCGATTCTTAGAATATGAGACCCAGATCTGTTTTTTCTGAACTACAGGATCAAGAGTGAACACTTACTGCATTGCAAGGCGACAACAGAAAAGCGCTCACTAATATATACTGTCCCACTGATATGGAGTACACTCTAGTAAGGAAATTATCTATAGTGTACACAACATTTGTGTTTTGTGAGTTGTCTTTTGAGTAATAATTTTTGGAGTAATTTTTTGAATAATAGTTATAACTCTGTGACCACAAGGAACGGTATATTAGTTTATCTGGAAGCAAAGCAGTATTTAGTAGATATCCTTTATGGTCTGCTTTGGACGAGCACGCAAATGTGCGCAGACATTTAATGAGTAATATTCATAATTTGGAAAGCCCGGGTCCATTACATAATAAATTGTGCCCTTGGGCTCCCTCACTCGTCTGTGGCCCGAGTACAGTACTTGTGTCGTCTTAAAGTAAAATATATTGAGCGTCGGAAGAACAATGCGAGTTAGCCTAGAGACGGGCTTGCTAATTCACCAACATGATTAAAGTTTACATATCGAAGATGAGAGCTGTTTCTGTTCCCTTCTCGATTGTTAAAAACGTAGGAATCAGTACCTTTTTAGTGTTTACTCATGGAAGATTAGAGGGAGTCCTTTTTCTTCCTCGATGGATTCGCGAGCATAAATAAACATGCGTTATATGCATTAAACCAGCGCCGGAAGACGAACGCGACACGGCACGCAGATGGGCTCTGCAAGCAGAATGAATAAGGTAAGCAGGAGAGGGTGAATGGCAGTCAGGGAGGAAAACAGTGGCACATAGAAAAGAGGGAGTGTGTTCATTATCTAAGAATTTTTAAAATAGGCATTTGACATTTGATAAACTAACTAAAAATGCACATGAGGGTTATAATGGAGTCGGGAGTTAGCGGATAAGAGAAACTTGGAAGGGATATGACAGGCTAAAACGGAAATTTCAATTTTGGAGTATCAACCTAGAAAGATGTGTTTACTATAATGATATGAGTTCGCTAAAAAGGCCAGATTTTTAGTCTGCTTCACAAAATCTGTTTTTCAGATCCTGTTGTAGGATCTTTATCAGAGCGGTACATTGTGGCTGCAGGTTGATAAGAACAACCCTCTGTATAGAACACGTTATATTAATAATAGTTTTTTCACCTCATTATGTATAATTTTGAAGATTATCAACGAATCCCCTTTTCCTTGTAGGAGCTATTTTGAACTAGTAGCCCTGTTTAGACACGAAGAACCTCTCTTGAAGAGTCCATATGAAATATATTGATTTATGAATACAGCAACATAATTAATTTGAGTAAGTACATGACTGAAATTACGTTAAGTTTGGGTTTATTTGCATCTTGGATGTGGACAGACTAGGGTGGCCACTATGCATAGATGTAGATAGGATTAATCCGATAATCAATTGAATGGGTGTTAGTACGTTTATCACTCATAGATATTGATACAATGATTACTTTTTAGAATCATTTTCTACACATTCAATGTGACACAAATAAGAGGGAATAGTTTATGACAATGAAATAGAATATATGAATGTTAGAGTGATGGTTAGTGAGGTCTGTTGATATTCTGTATTGTATTTTAGGTGGTGATACTCACCCTACTTGAGGCTTACGGGAATAAGGCAACTCCCGATTTCCTGTCCTGAAGAAGGTTGCAAGATTCAAGGGGACATGAATGTGGATGTCCCGAAAAGACAACCGAAACACGTGTAGACATAGGTCTGTGTGATTAGGAACACGCAGGCAGTACCATCACATGATTGGATAGAGGACTTTTTTGATCACTTTGTAAATTCAAATTGGAGGCTGTCCATGTAGGAGGCCAGAAGATGAAAAGATACTTATGCTGTGATAACAAAGCAAAGAGTGGGAAGAATGGTAGGAGTGAATCAGTATGAATGCTTGATGCAGATATTTGTTTTTTGTGAAAATGTTTGATTTTATATGTTTTATGAAATTTTGATATGTGAATAAAGGTTTCTAGAAATCAACAAATGGAACATTTATTGGTATTTATAAATAAATAGATGTTTTGAAGAGCTATTCCCTGTTCTGTTGGTCCAATATTATATTTACTGCAAAAGTTTGAGGGTCCTGGTATGCAGTGGTAGATTTAGCCAATGCATTTTTCTCTGTGCCAATTGTTGAAGAGTGCCAAGAGAAGTTTGCATTTTCTTGGAGCGGGCGTCAGTACACCTTCACAAGGTTACCTATGGGATACATACATAGCCTGACTATCTGTCACCGGCTGGTGGCAGAGCACTTAGACAAGATACTGTGTAAACCTGGCATACAAATCTCTCACTACATTGATGATATTTTGATTCAGGGCAAGAATGAGCGAAGTGTGCAAAACCAGTTAGAAGTCATTATGGAAGGATTGAAGAAGGAAGGGTGGGAGATTAACCCGAACAAAATTCAAGGCCCAGCTGAGACAGTGATATTTCTAGGGATTCAGTGGCATAATGGGCATTGAGAGATGATGCCGAAGGCCAGACAGAAAATACTTGAGTTTACCACTCCAATGAACAAAAAGCAAGCTCAGCAGTTTATACGGCTGTTTGGGTTTTGGAGACAGCACATTCCCCATTTAAGGCAGATCTGGCTCCCCTCTACAAAGTGACACAAAAGAAATGAGTTTCAGTGGGGGGAGGAGCAGCAAAAGGCATTTGTTTTGGGAAGGACACCGTGCAGCAGGTGCTTGATTTATGGCCATTGAAGGAAGGTGAAGTGGAATTGAATGTGTCTGTGCAAGACAATTACGCTAACTGGAGTGTGTGGCAGAAACAGGACAGGAAACGTGTGCCATTGGGGTTCTGGAGTCATAAGTTTCCCGATGCTGGTAACTCATACACTGCGTTCGAGAAGCAGTTGCTGGCATGTGATTGGGCCCTGGTCGATACTGAGCAAATGACAGTGGGGCATGATGTGTTGATGAGGCCTGAAATCCCGATCATGCAATGGGTGCTGAGCTCTCCTAAAACACACAGAATAGGACACGCTCAAGAAGCCAGCATAATTAAATGGAAATGATATATTCAAGACAGAGCTAAATCAGGGACGGGTGGGGTTGCAAAATTACATGAGCAAATAGCCAACATACCACCCTCAGATTACATACCACCGGAGGTGTCTGAAAAACGTGAGTCTCTCGTGAAGTGAGGAGTACCTTATGGCGAGCTAACCGTAGAGAAGACAGAGCATGCCTGGTTTACAGATGGCTCAGCCCGATATGTGTGAAACGAGGGATACTGGAAAGCGGTGTCATACAATCCCAAGATTAAAAAGATTTTGACAACGTCAGGGAAAGGGAAGAGCAGTCAGTTTGCAGAACTTTACGCAGTTTCCCAAACATTGAAACAAGAGACCCCTGGTCAATGTCATTTGTACACAGATTCATGGTCAGTGGCGAAAGGATTGGCGGTGTGGCTGCCAACCTGGCAAAAGAATGGGTGGAAGATTCATGCAAAAGAGTTGTGGGGAAAAGAACTGTGGCAAGATATTGCGGAAATGTTATCACAAAGTGAAGTCACTGTGTATCATGTGGATGCGCAGTGTGCTACAGATTCATTAGAACGTTGGTTTAATTCTGTTGCAGATGAACACACCAAGGTTTCATCTGTGGATGCGGAGGCTCAGGAAGACGATTTGGAGGGTTTGGCCAAGTGGGCTCACCAGAAATGTGGACACCTTGGAGAAAAGGCTACTATCAGATGGGCAAAAGCTTGAGGAGTCAGTATTCCTTTAGAGGTAGTGAAAACGATCCTTTTGCAATGTCCAGTGTGCCAACACCAACAGCAGGCCTATCCCTCAGATTGACCAGGGTAGGTTGCGCAGAGGAAAGTTACCTGGTCAAATTTGGCAGATTGATTACATCGGTCCTCTGCCAATCAGCAAAGGCTGTCAGTATGCATGCACCACTGGATCTATGATGGTTTTGCTGTGCAAACGTGCACACAACTGAACACCATTAAGTTGTTGGATCAGATCATGTTGCATTACGGAGTGTCTTTGCAAATTCAAAGTTTCAATGGGTCACACTTCAAAGGAAAATTAATTCAGGAATATTGTCAGGAAAAGAGTGTTGAGTGGCTCTACCACGTGCCCTATCACCCCGAAGCATCAGGATTAATTGAAAGAATAAATGGTTTATTATAAGAACAGCTGTGCAAATCTGGACATGGCAGTTTAGCAGGCTCGCGTTATCGTGTGTTTGATGCGGTGCAAGTGCTAAACAATAGGCCTGTGAATAATCATGAGACTCCATTGTTGCGACTAATGACTCCTGCTTTACAGATTCAAACCAATTCAGTTAGAGAGACCCTATTGTACTGGGAAATTACCCAGGGTTCTTTAGCTCCCTATCGGGCGACTCCAGAGTCAGCAGGGGTAGACTTGCCTTCTCATGAAGAAATCAGATTAGACCTGAGAGGGATTGCTGTTATTGAAACAGGGATTGGAGTACAAATTCCTCCAGAGCATGTGGGATGGATTGCCCCTAGATCTGGATTAGCATTGAAGGGAGTCCAAGTGCTAGGATGGGTCATTGACGCCGATTACCAAGGCGAGATCAAAGTCAACTTGATGAATAGTGGGGACCAAGTGTTAACGATCCATAAGGGCAATCGGGTGGCCCAGTTGATTATTGTTCCTGTTAAGTTGTCCATGATTAAAAAGGTGGAGCCTCCCACAGTGTTAACTACCCGTGGGGATCGTGTTTTTGGCTCTTCAGACAGTAGGGTACCGGGTGCAAAGGTGTGGGTTGAAAGACCAAGTGGCCCACCAGTGCCCGCAGATGTTATTGCATCAGGCAAAGACCAGGTAGTCTTAGTAATGGAACCCGGTAAAGAAAAATGGCAGTATGTGCCCACAGACAAATGTTACCTAAGAGAGTGATTTTCAACACTGATATCTCTTTTCTGGGTTTGCCTTGTAGATCCTGTGTCTGGCTGGTGTAATTGTGGGGCTAAATGGACTCCGTATGAGAAAGTCAAACAGCATGCTGCTACCCATGAAAAATGTCACATATGTGCCAGCGATCCATGGTAAACCGATGGTGATGAGCAATGATGTCCAAAAGCAGCCCTATGCCGATGCCGAAAAGCCAGCCAGACCGAACAAATTGATTTTTGGAATGCTAAAAACATGTCAGGTGCAAGCGCAAAACGTTGATGCCAGCTATGCAGGAGATATCTTTAGGACGGCAAAGATATTCCCAGATGATTACCCAAACGGAGAATATGTGAACATATTTGGCACAACAATTACTGAACATTACGCACTTTTGCCTTACTGACATGCCCAATGCTGAAGCTTTGCTGACTACGTGTTTAATAGCGGTGCCAATGCCAGTTCCGGTTCTAAAGCACATTTTCGGCATCGCGCACAGTGATTCTTTGGTTCAAGATTCTGTAACGCTCACCTGATATCCACGGGGACGCCACTCAGCCGGTCCGGACCTCCGACCACTTCGAACCCTTCCCTCGACTTGCTCAACCAAGCACTGGGCCTTGTTTTTTGATGTCGGGCGCTCTCCGTCCTGCCTTCGATGCAGGGGTGCATTGGGTGATGAGGGCTGGAGGGTGCCTAGTTGCTTCACTGGCACGGGCCCGGCGGATGGGGCTTGCTACGGCTTCAGCCCGACCGGTAATTGGAATGAGTCTTACAAAAGTTCTGATGGCTCTAGTCCCTTTAATACTGTGTCTTTCTTTCCTTAGGTGACAAAGGTCTTGAGGATGGTGATGCACTGCTGAAGTAAGTAGGAATGCGGAGCGTGATGCTTATTGGCTTCCTTAGCACTAACCAATGTTCGTCTTTTCCGTGTCCTTTTAGGTGCCGCAGTAACCCAGCATGGAAGCGAGCTGAGGAGATGAGCTGCGGTGAGAAAGCGAGATGTGCGGCACCTCTTAAATGTTTTTCGCTAACCTGATGTGTCTTTTCCCCTTTTTCAGATCAGCGGGATGCTCCGGAGCAGAAGTTGTCCGATCGACGGGAGATCAGGTAAGGAATAAACTCTATTTGCAAATTCGAGAGAGCTAAGTATTGCAGAATGCTTACTAACGTCTTTTCTTCTATTCTTCTCCCCTTTGGTAGGGCGCGGCGTGCGAGACGGAAATGACTCTGCCGTAGGAATCCGCAAGACTGGGAAGAGCTGGACAGAAGTTGGATGCTCTTTGAGGTGTGTATTGGCAACAAAGTTCTTATTCTTGCAGGTGCGCTGGCGCTGAAGAAAGAAGTGGGCCTCTTCAGGAGATCCGAGCACGGTGAGTGTCACGCTGCAGGTGTAGAGAAATGCAAAGCATGTTTCTCAGGCCGGGTGTGGTTTAAATAGTCTGTAGGTATTCCAGGTATCCCTGGGCTGAGCCACACCCGAAAGACTAGACCGCTCATCCAGTTCAAGGAACTGAATTACATGGGGCCATCCGTTCCCCCATAATACATTGCAAGTCCAATACTAAGTGGATCTCCGGACTGTGTGTGAGCTTGGTGCCAAAGGCGCCAAGTCTGAATCCAAGTAGGTGTCTGGGGAGATGGAGAGGCCCTTAGGGCCGACTAGGTGGCCGTGACCAGGCTCCAGCCTAATATGCCAGGGGGCTGGGGGCAGGAATCGTGACAGATTCTGATATTAGACAATCCTTTTCCATCTACGAGCACTGAAGATTTTCCCAAGAAACAGATCGCATGTGGAGAAACTTGACACGTATTATAACATACAATATAACTCAAGGCGATGTGTGTTATTTTATGACCTGCCAACCGAGTGAAATTGGCAAATGCCAACAGCTGAATTTAACCAAACAGAATAACCAAACTGTATTTGAAAAAAGGTTGTGTTCACGAGTTCCAAGCACATGTACCAGTGTGAACAATACTATGGCCCTCATCAGGAGGTTGGAGGGAACCATGCCGCTTTTAGCGGCATGGTTGCCTCCTTACCGCATTCCGGGCCCGGGTTCCTCAAATGAGGACTTACCGGGCCATCGCAACATTGGCGGACCCGGTCATTCCCCGTCTGAGGAACCCGGACCCGGTCCATCCCCATTCCCATTCGAGCCCCCTCAATGGGAATGGGGATGGAGCTAACAACGGGCCTGTTAATAACGGGCCCATTGTTAGCTCCCTGGTGTCCTCGCGGGACCCGGTATGGATGCCTGGTTTTTTCAGGCACCCTTTGCGGGTCCCGCAAGGAGACCTCGTGGTAAGGTTGAATGGGTTTACCGGCACCGGCACCTTTACCGGTGCTGGTAAACCTATTCCGCCAACCTTGTGATGAGGGCCTATGTCTTGCAATCATACAGTGATAGCTGACAGTCATCTAAAACATGTGAAACTTCCAACAGGATGGCTCTTCTTATGTGGCAACATCACATAAACTTACATTCCAGCTAACATTTCCGGAGGTCCATGTGCCTTAACATGATTAGGACTAATGATTTTCCCTTTACACCCAGCAATGTCTCGAAGCAAAAGGTCAACTTCTGAATCTGTGGGTTTATCATCAGATTGTGATTCACGTGTGCATTTGTTATCAGAGGCTGAAGTTCTAGCATTAGCCCTTTCATTAGTGGGAGTTTGGGGTTTAGCTGCTGGGGGTTACAAATCTTTAATTAAACTGTCATGTATCCAAGCCTTAGAAGAGTTGCTCCTTGATAGCAAAGTTATTAGAAAAGCAACTTTGCAAAACAGGGCTGGCGTTGATTATCTATTGCTGAAACATAATTTGGGTTGTAACGCAGTTCAAGGTATGTGTTGTTTCAACCTAAGTGACCATTCACGATCCATTGAAAGTCATATCCGAGGTTTGAGGGACTTAATTTCCCAAGTGTCTCAAGATCATACTGGGAATTGGTGGGATTGGTTATTTTCATGGATTCCGGATATTGGGGATACACTGCATATTATTATATTATCTATCATAATAGCTGGTTGTTGTTGTATTCAATGTATTCCCAACTTAGTTCTGATGTTTCGTCGGTTTCAAAGACCGGCTCCTCTACCACTGGGCTATGGAAGGTAAATATCCAAGGGTGGATTGTGATGCTTGAGCTAAAACATGGCGCTGGTGCGCAGTGCATTCTGGGGGCACTCAGAGCCATAATGGATATTTATTCCATGTCCCAGTGAAAACTGCACTTGCTTTGCTGAAATAAAACATGTTTTCAACGTTATTCATTGCTGAGCCTGGTATGCAGGCCTCAGCCAAGGACACTGCGCTGGGATCCACATGTGCTGGCTGGTACCAGATAAAAAGGTTTGTTATGGCTTGCTATGCTTGCGCCAAGGTCTCAGGATGAGTTATGGAATTGTTTTCTGTGGTGCTTTAGGAGAGGGGAAGTGCTTTGCTCCTTGGGGTTAATGTCGGTTGCCCTGGCTGGCAGCCAAAGGTAACTCATCAATGCGCAAGCGCTAATGCCAGAAGGTTCGAGGAATTGCCACCACTTTTGAGAAGTGCATATATGCGGAGCTCTGGAAAGGTCAGGTGGAAAAAGCACAAAGACCTCAGTCGGAGTGGGGACGCCTTGTTCCGACATACCTGTGGACTGTTGTGCTCTCGGCCTGGCTGTTACCGGGGTCTTCCAGCCGCTTCTGGCGAGATGAGGGATTCAGTTACGCCCATGGTGATGTATTCTTTCTAATTTACTATCTTTTCTGTGATTTATTTCTGTGTTATCACTTATTGCGTTATGAATAAATAGCCATATAAGTGCTCATTATCCTCTAACTGTGTGTCTGGGTGTGAGTTATTGTTCCGTCTACCTGCGTTCAAAGTGTTTGCTTTGCTCTGCAAATGTACTGGTGATAAATAACTGTCCGTGCACTCTTGGCGAGCAATACTGTGCCCCAGTGTTTATCTGCTTGTATCTGTGCTGAACAAGAAGCAATTTCCGTGGCTGGAGTAGCTAACGTTTTAATCTGTGTACCTCCTAGAATGGAGCTGATCACTGACTCCAAAAATTGTTAACTGTAGGACCACATGGGAGTGGTCATAATTGTATGTACAGGCTTGTAGGCGTACTGACTATCTGATCCACATACGCTTCAACTCCCAATTGAATTATTTATTATTTATTATTATTTGTTTATTTATATTGCGCCGACTGCCTGCAGGCATCAGGGCGCATACATGGAGACAAGGACAGACGAATGGTAGCACAGAGTGAGACGGGACAATTCACAGTACAGAGGAGTTCGGTCATTATCAAGGCTACAGATCTTACAATGTGGTTTACTTGAAAAGCACAGTTTTAAGCTTTTTACGAAAGGCGGAGAGATTGGTCTCCAACCTAAGACAGTTCGGCAGTTTGTTCCAGTTAGCTGCTGCTCTTTTGGGGAAAGCTCTACCCATACTGAGTTCTTTTTTATATTTCAGGGTTGTTATAAATCCCTTGGCTTCTGATCTTCGAGCCCTGGGGGGGTTGTAAAAAGTGAGTTTGGACTTCAGATAGGCTGGTGCTTTGCCGTAAAGACACTTGTGTGTTAGTCATAAGGACTTGCACGCAGTCCTCCATTTTTAGCCAGTGGAGGTCCCATCTGGCTTCACTGATGTGTTCACTTCTTGCTTTTTGTTTAATCATTCTGATCGCATTGTTTTGGACCAGTTGAAATTTGTGCATGCTTTGCTTACTTGCTCCTGCAAGAAGTGCGTTTCCATAGTCCAGACGCGACAAGATGGTAGCTCTGGCTATTGTGGCACAATTATTTTCACTAAGTAGGGGTCTAATTGCTTTAAGGAGTCTGATGTAGTAATTACAATGTTTGCTAACATACATGGCTTGAGCATCTGCATTGAGGGAGGCTTCCAGAGTCATGCCGAGTGTTTTAACCTTGCCCGCCACTACGATACGGGATTCTTTGATTTCAAATGCATGATAATCAGAGTCGAGTTTGGCACGTGCTTGGGTGGAACCAAAAACCATTAGCTCAGTCTTATTGCCGTTCAGGCACATCCAGTTGTTGTCCATCCACTCTCCAGTATTCTTATAAAGTGTGTTTAATGTCATACTGTCCTTTGCGTAGTTCCCGCTCAGTTCCAGGACCAGCTGAGTGTCGTCAGCATAGTTGGTAAAAATCACCTGGAGATGTTGTAGTAGCTCACATAAGAAACGGATGTACAAGTTGAAGAGCAGTGGGGACAGACTAGCTCCCTGTAGAAGATGTTGAATTCAGAAGAGATTTTGTCTCCCCAATATACTCGGGATATTCTGTTCTCGAGGAAGGAAGATAGCCAACTTATTGTTTCCTTGGAGCAGTTTGCGACTTTATCAAGTTCTAGTTGTAGTAGCTGGTGGTCTAACAGGTCAAATGCGGCACTGAGATCCAAGAGGACTAGTAGGCCGGCTTTTCCCTTGTCCATAATTTCCAGCATTTTGGTCTGTAGGTCCAGCACTGCTGTTTCGGTGCTATGTACAGCTCTAAAGCCAGATTGTTGTGGGTGTAGGATCTCGTGACTTTCTACGTATTCCTGAAGTTGTGCTGTTGCTATCTTATCCATGACTTTAAGTGTAAAGTTACAATTCGTGATTGGTCTTAGGTTGTTTGGGTCACCTGGGTCTAAGTTAGTTTTTTTTACTAGAGGTGTAATGGTGACTTTTATATGTTATTCGGTACTGTTTGGTCACGGAAAGATGTGTTTACAATTTTAGTAAATGGTGGAGCAAAGATGTCCGAATGTTCGAGAATGATCTTGGGTGGGAGTTTATTTTCGGTGCAGGAGGATGGTTTCATAGACGCCAGAGTTTTCATCATAACATCAATAGAGATTGGATGAAATTGAAACTTCGAAGGGATTGTGTCCTCCGACGTATTCCTTATCTTGATATATCAGCTCTAGCTTGCTGGCCTCAGAATTATTTTTTCAGTAGAGGGCACTGCGCGTCGACGTCCCTCGAGCCGATGTCCCTCGACAGCCTCCGTATCGGCGCCGACGTCATCATGCGTATAAATAGACTTGCGCAGCGTCCGTTGCTCAGGTCCGTTTTTCTGCGCTTCGTGGGCCTCGGAATAGCGTTGCTCAGTTCGTTAGTCAGAGAATATATTCTTCATTATTCCTCGAGAATAAACCAGCTCTTACTCGATGGCTTCCTCACCCGAACCGACGACTCGACAGTCCGGCTTAAAAAAATGTCGAGACTGTGGAAAGAAAATGATGTTGACAGATCCTCACAGGATCTGTTTGTGGTGCCTTGGATCGGAGCACCAATGTTCGGAATGCGAGGACTGCATGTCCATGACAGCGAAAGCCTTGAAGGAGCGTAAGGGGAAGCTTGAGAGAGGTAAGACAGCTAAAACTCCTTCGAAAGTTTCCTCAGCAGAGTCGAGACATTCGTCTCCTTGCCGACACAGGAAACATTCTTGGTTTAGGTCTCGAAGCAGTTCCCACCACTCTTCGAGATCCAAGCATTCAAGTAAAAGACGTTGAAGATCCCCTTCCTCGTCTTCTTTTTCTGTTTCTCTGTAAAGAGTCACCTGGCCCACAAAACATAGCTCTCAGGCTGAGTGGGAGGAATTCCATAAAAGGATGCTTAGCGTCTTCGAGAAAGCGGCCTCGACCCCCTCGAAGACAGCTGAGGGTGATACCCTGGGTGAAGACCCAAAAAATCTAAACGCTGCGAGTCGTTGCACCCGGCAAAAGAAACTACTCGAGAGCGTCACGAACCCTCGAGAAAAGGCACTGTGCTATCGACGTCATTGTCGAAGGGCTTGTTAGGGAGAATTCTCTGTTTAGGCTGAATTTCCTAACCTAGTGAGTCCCCCAGCAGCTTTGTTGGATTTTTGGGGTTTATTATTTTTCTCCTGCCAAGAGTGAGACTCTTTTACCCTCACTCTTGGACATGATTTGAGTGTGTCTCTTTGATTCTAGATGTGTTTAATGGGCTATGGGGTCTTTTACTCCATAGGGCTTCATGTGTTTTTGTGATGTGTGTTACACAGCACCCTCAGTGCAGTAACACAGGGGTGTCATAGTGATACCCCAGTATAGACTCCATACCCTGGGACTGACTACTGTCTCCCAGGGCATGTAAAGTCACCATTGACTTTACTAGTCTCAAATTCTGAACAGAACCAGTACAAACCATCATATTGTGGACTTACTGGCTGGGGCAATTCGATTGCCCCGGGGTCTGTTAGTCGAGGGGGCATGTCTCCGTCCCCCCTGATCGAGTTTTGGCTGGTGGCAGTGGATACTACTTTTTATATTCGACCACAAATATATCCCTATGGGATTTCCCATTATTCGAGGCTACCAACTTTAATTATTTAATTCCTATAGCCTCTAACATACCGCCGGTTTATTTATTTAATATTAATTCTCCGGTTGGTATTTTTTGCCAGAACTCGGTTCTAAAATGGCGTTTGTGTTCGCTTCTGTGACTCCAACCCAAGTTGAGCTCTTTGTTCCACTTTTTGGCGGGCCTCTCCACAGAAGCCCTCCAAAGTGGCGCCACTCTGTCTGGGGTACTTAGGAGGGGTGGAGAGGGATTTAGGCACCCTGGACTGAGTTGCCTAGGCAACTCAAGTCGCACTCCGTCCTGATTGGCCCAAGTGGTGAGCCGGCCGGCTCATCACTTAGCATGTTTGAGTGACAGCTAGGCTGAGTGAATGGGGGTTTTCTGCATAAAAGCAGGGCTTTGGGGACTGGAACTTCAGAAGTCGCCACAGGACCTAAGAATCCGACGAGGGAGAAGCTGAGCCGACCTGCTACGACGACACCACCGGTGGAGCCCTGCTGAACCGTCTCACCACTTTTCCCAACGACAGAGGAGATCTCCAGCCCGGAGAGTCTTCTTCCTTCGACTGGTGGGGATAACCAGTCTGCTTCCTTTTTCGCTTCCTGGAGCATCTCGTGGCCGCCTTGCCTGTGCCAAGCACCCCGGCAACCGGGATACCACGTTTTACCACTACCGCGAATCAAAAGGGTAGTACCTTTAACCGGAAAACTCTGCGGCGGGCTTCTTCCCTGGCAGTGCAACGACCTTCATCTTTCCTCCACGTCGAGATCTTCTCTTCATCTGGACGACACCGTGACTTGCAACCGCTGCCAGGAACAACTGCCCCCGCTGGAGGATTCTTCCCACATAAGGTACCGTGTTCCGCCTGGCTTCCCTTGCAACCGACTGTACGGGGTAGATTTAGCCCCCGGCTTTCGACCCTGGCTTAGCCTGGGACCCCCTGGCTAAACTTTTCAGAGCCTAACTAGAACCTTTCTGAACTCCCTGCAAGACCTTTTAAGCCTGTTGTCATTGTGTGATCTTGGGTGCATTTGTGCCCTGCTCTCTCCAAGAGTGGGCCCGGCCTATGGACTTTGGCTCACAAGTAACTTTTGACTTTCCTGCCTTGCTTAAGAGTTCCTAAGTATTAGTGCGGTGTATTTTCCTACATTCTGCCTTCTTCCCTCCCTTTCTCGTTAACTTATTGGAGTGCCATCTATAGTTAAGCGCTCACCTCTGTCTGGAAATAAGTTGTGTTATGTAAGACTTGTCTGATAAGGTATGAGGAGTGTATATATAATAATAGTAATTGTGTTTAGAGTGATTTACAATAATAGTGCTGGAGTGTTTCAATAAGTGTGTTTTTAAATAAATAATTATATACCTTGATACCAAAGCTCTGGTCAGTGTTTGCTTGTGCTATTGTATCTGAGTGCCTATTGTGTATACTTTGCATACTGCCTAACTCTTCTTGAGGGAAGTCTGACTGCTCAGCCACAGCTACCAGGTAAATCTGGGTGGTACAGACTGCTACCAAGTGGGTTTACTGCCAACACCTGTAGTCCTAAATCTTTTGCAGTGGTCCCCAAGGGAACTGCACAGGTTTCTGCCTAACAGTGCTCATCGACGCATAGGTCGATCGAATCGACACCGTCTTCTACGCCGACGTCGACCCCGAACAAGAGAAAACCCACGGCCGTCCCTACCTCACAGCCAGTGGTCATACCCAGAGCGTATAACATGACTTTGAGGTCATCGACAACCTCGAGTAGGATCCCGATCCTCTCGAGTTCTTCGAGGCCACATCCAATCTTCTCTATGCCTTTTTCGATGTTTTCGAAGCCTTTAACGTCTGCGTAGACGACATCGACGTTTTCCCAACCGATTATGACAAATTTATCCCCTTCTGCTCTGGAAATGGGATTTAAGCCATTTCCAAAGTCTGATAATTTCAGACCTTTGTCTTCAATCTATGAGGAAGGGGAGGATTCAGATCAGGAAAGACCCTTTGGGTTGCAGAGATCTGCAACACCAGACCCAGAGGAATTTACCTCTGAGGAAAATAGGGTGAAGGACCTTAGAGAATCCTTACATGAGGCAAGTGGGTTAGATACTTCCCCAGAAATAGAATTTCCCAAACCAGACCCAGGGGAACATGCTGAGACCCCTTACAGAATTTTAATGACAAGAATCATAGAATTCATGGGTTGCTCTACACCTTCACCTGCATTCCAACAGGATGACCTTGCAGACATCTTAGTCAAAGGCCCACAGGAAGATCCTGTGGTTCCATTTCACGCTGCATTACAAAGAAAAATATTGGCTAACTGGGAAACTCCTGAGGTTATCCCGGCGGTTAACAAGAAGTTATCAGCCAAATACAGGGTATCTACTACTGACCCTGAATTTTTGTCTATACATCCAACTCCAGAGAGTCTGGTTGTCCAAGCAGCAACTGCATCAGGCAGTAGATCGGCATACCCTACTGTTCCACAGGACAGGGATGACAAAAGATACGACTCTATGGCTAAGAATGTTTTTTCTGCATGTAGCATGGCGTTGAAAGCTATTAACGCTACTTGAACGCTCGCAAGGTTCAGCAATACACTTTGGGAGTGTGCTTCATCAGCGGCTGACTGCCTCCCAGAGGGAGAAGAAAGGGAAGCGTTTCTAAACATCATTAAGGACGGTAAAAACGCAATGTGCAAATCCCTTCAAACTGGCATTGATTCTGCTGACAACATCAGTAGGGCCATGGCGGCAAGTACTGCAACCCGCAGATTTGCGTGGTTGTGAAAGTCTGGGTTTGCTCCAGATGTACAAGCCAGACTTTTAAATATGCCCTTTGACGGCTCTTCTTTGTTTGGTAAGAAGGTGGATGACAGCCTAGAAAAGTTACAGACATCCAAAGCAGTAGCAAAATCCCTGGGTGCTGCAATCCATCAAACGCCATATCGCCCCTCAGGAACCTCTTGGAGAGGTAAGTCCTTTCGCTTTTATTCCGCATTCGGAAAAGGCAGAGGACAGTTGGTTCAAAGAGGTCAAAAAAGATTCACCCGAGGTGGACGGGGTAAAAATACAAAAGCCGTAGCAGCAGGTACCTCTTTACCCTCGGCACCTGCATCAGCCGCTTCTAAATCACTCTGAGGACTCTCCTCACAAGACATCAGTAGGGGGCAGGCTAACTCAACATCTGACGGAATGGCAGGCTATTACGTCAGACGCTTGGGCATTGGAGACAGTTGCCCAAGGTTACTGCCTGCCTTTTCTATGCATTCCTCAGCGTCATCCACCGGGGAACAGCTCTCGGAAAGTTCCAGATTTGCTCCTCTCGCAGGAAATTGTAGACCTGCTGGAGAAAGGTGCCATAGAACCGGTAGCTGTAGCGGAGGGAAACAAGGGCTGGTACTCCCCCTACTTCCTAATACCAAAGAAGGACGGAGGACTGAGACCTATCTTGGGCTTATGAGAATTGAACAAGTTCCTCAGGAAGGACAAGTTCAAGGTGGTAACTCGTTCTCAGATCCTTCAGGCCCTCCAGCTCCAGGACTGGCTGGTATCTCTGGACCTTCAGGATGCTTATTTCCATGTGCCAATCCATCTCAAACACAGGAAATACCTGAGGTTCGCAATTGGCGCTCTCATTATCAATTTCGAGTTCTGCCATTTGGGCTGACCTCCGCCCGAGCGTCTTCACCAAGCTCATGTTGGTAGTGGCTGCAAGCCTATGGAGGGAAGGGATTCATGTCTACCCCTACCTGGACGATTGGCTGATCAGAGCTGTATCTCCGGAACAAGCTCAGATCCAGCTAGATTATGTCTGCCACTTCCTTCACAAACTGGGATTCTCCCTCAATTTAAAGAAGTCACAGATGATACCATCACAGAGACTCAAGTTCATCGGGGCGGTTCTGGACACTTCCCTGGGAAAAGCCTCGCCACCAGAGGTGAGGGCTCAAGATATTCTGCAGATGGTCACCAAGTTTCAAAATGCCCAACGTCTCCCAGCCTTTGACTTTTTGAGGTTGCTAGGCCTCATGGCATCCTGCATCTCCTTGTGCCAGAGGCTCGCCTGAGAATGAGATCTCTTCAGTGGGCACTGAGAAGTCAGTGGTCGCAATTCTCAGGGAGAATGACAGACCTCCTTCAGGTTACGGCAAGGTGGCTCGAGACCTTCAGTGGTGGGCCTGCCAGGAGAACATCTTGAAAGGAGAACTGTTTTGGCAACCATGGCCGGAGATAACAGTAGTCACAGATGCCTCACTCACGGGGTGGGGAGCCCATACCAACGACTTGACCATCAGCTGTCGTTGGTCTCCATCGGAGTCCAGACTACATATCAACCTGTTAGAGCTGAGAGCAATCAGACTAGCGCTGAAGGCTTTTCTGCCATCTGTACAGGGGAAAAATGTCCTGATTATGATGGACAACACAGTGGTCATGCACTACCTCAACAAAAGAGGAGGCGTAGGATCACTGCCTCTGTACAGAGAGGCGATGCAGCTCTGGTTTTGGGCAATCCAAGAAGGAAACTCTCTATCGGCAGTTCACTTAGCCGGAGAGAAAAACTTGACAGCGGACGCTATGAGCAGGCAGAGTACAGTCTACTACGAGTGGGAACTAGCTCAGGAAGTCCTTCGACAGATCCTCACCCTTTGGGGAACCCCTCAAGTGGATCTGTTCACCAACAGCAACAACAGGAAGTGCGATCAGTTTTGTTCAAGGGAATTTCCCACGAGAGGCGCTCTAGGGGACGCGTTCGTAGTGGACTGGGAGTTTCCACTTCTATACACCTTTCCTCCGGTCCCTGTCATTCCTCAAATGATCAGGAGGTTGAGAAGGTTCCGGAAAACCATGATCCTAATTGCCCCGGACTGGGCCAGGAGAACGTGGTACCCGGACCTTCTGGACATGTCTATCTGCCCTCCAATTCGTCTTCCACTCAAGGAGAATATTCTCTCGCAGAAGGGAGGTCAGGTTCTCCAGCCAGACATCAGAACCCTCAACTTTCACGCTTGGTATCTGAAAGGATGAGAAACAAGGATTGTGACCTCCTAGATGATGTCATGGAGGTGTTGCTTTCAGCAAGAAGGCCAGCAACAAAGACTTTATACCGCTGCCGTTGGAACAAATTTTGCAGCTTGTGTAGAGAAAAGAATTTCGACCCCTTTTCATGTGGTACACCAACAGTGTTATCTTTTCTACTCTGGCAAATTCGGGCCTTCAGGTTGGCACTATCAAGGGCTATCTCGCAGCGCTATCGATCTTCAAGCGCACTGCAGAGGAACCATTGTATTTCAAGTTACCCTTAGTAATACAATTTCTGAAGGGATTAACCAGTGTCTATCCTCCAAGACCATTCCAAGTTCCCTTATGGGACTTAAATTTAGTCTTAAATTTCCTGATGGGTACTCCTTTTGAACCGCTCCACTCTTGTTCACTAAGGTTTCTCACCCTTAAAACTGTCTTTTTAGTGGCATTGACATCTGCTAGGAGGGTGAGCGAATTACAGGCTCTATCTTGTAAACCCCTCATACAATTTTCCATAAAGATAAAGTTGTCCTACAAGTAAAGCCTAATTTTCTCCCAAAGATGGTTTCTGAATTCCGTATCACTCAGAAGATTACCTTGCCTTCATTTTATCCCCCTCCCCATCCGGGGAAAGAGGAAGAAAGGCTGCATAGGCTGGACCCAAGGCGGGCTTTGAGCTTTTACATCAGCAGACTTGCTAGGATTAGGCAAGCAGACCAACTTCATAAGTTACTCAGGGCACAAATTGGGATGACCGATAACAAAACAGACCATTTCCAGATGGATTATTTTAGCCAGTCTGGAATGTTACAAACTGGCAGGGAAAGAGCCTCCTCAAAATCTTAGGGCTCATTCAACCAGGGGTATCGCAGCCTCTTCGGCCCTCCAAAGAGGGGTACCGATTCGAGAAATATGTGCGGTTGCCACATGGTCGTCTGCACATACCTTCACAACATTTTACAACCTGGATTCCTCCTCTAGCCAAGAGACTAGATTTGGCAAAGCTGTGTTGCACTCTGTTCACTCTTGAAGGGAAACATGGCAATTTTACTCCCACCTCCAGTTACACACCACTGCTATGGGAGTCTATCAAGATAAGGAATACGTCGGAGGACACAATCCCTTCGAAGAACAAGTTACTTCTTACCTGGTAACGTTCTTTCGATGGGATGTTCCTCCGACGTATTCCTTATCGCCCCTCCCATGCATCCCCTCAGTAAAACTTCCCTTGTGGTAATAGCTTACGCTCCTTCTGGGTCACTAACCAATTTATGTAAAACAACTGTTAACGTCAAAACGGAACTGAGCAACGGACGCTGCGCAAGTCTATTTATACGCATGATGACATTGGCGCCGATACGGAGGCTATCGAGTGACATCGGCTCGAGGGAGGTCGACGCGCAGCGCCCTCTACTGAAAAAAAAATTCTGAGGACAGCAAGCTGGAGATGATCTATCAAGATAAGGAATACGTCAGAGGAACATCCTATTGAAAGAACGTTACTAGGTAAGAAGTAACTTGTTCTTCTCCTTTCCCTCAATGGTCGTCAATTCTACGGGGTGACTAGGTTGGAGTTTATTAGCTTGAGCTAATGCAATGCGTTCTCTAGCTTTTGTGATTTTGTTGGCGAATGCTACCTGGGTGTTTTCTCATTCTGATTGTGAAGGAATAAAGGCAGGGGCCAGAGCCTGGGGCTTATCTATAGATTTGAGAATGTCAAAGAGTTTACTAGCTGCATTGGAGGATGCTTCAATTTTACTATTGAAGTAGTTCTTTTTGGCCTCATTGATGTTGTTTTTGTAGGATATTTCTAGTAATGTCCAGCTGGTCTTGTTGTCGTCAGTTGGGTTCTAAAGCCATTCTGCTTCGCTGCGTTTTTTTTCCTTCTTCACGATAGTTAGTTCTGGTGTGAACCATTTTTGATGGTTAAGATTGGGCCTAACTGTTTTTTCTCGGTTTGGAGCTTTCTGATTTATTAGTAGGAGCATCGGCTGATCATATTTTTTGATAATGGTGTCACAGGAGTCCTTTTCATTAAGGTCAGCGAGAATGCCGTTTAAGCAGAGTTGTAGGTCCGAACTTTCAATGTTTTTGAAGTTTCTAGAAAAGACTTTCCTTGCTTCATTTTTGTTTTTTTTTGCTGGTAGGGGTAATTGTAGGTCGAAAACTACTTTATAATGGTCCGTCCATATACAAGGGGTGGTTACATAGTTGTTTTGATTCATTACATTAAACTGCATTTTTTGCAGAGTTTTTTCAAGGACAATTGCTTCTTTGTCTTTTAGGTCTCCACGCCATCGATTTAAGTCTCGAAGGATGATCGTGGATTTATTTTGGCCAATTAGTGAGTTAGCAAGGTGGATGAGTATGGTCTATAAATGAGTAAGAAATGAATACAGTTGTTGGGCCTCATTACACGGAAGGCGGTAAGGGTTAACGGTCACCGGTTAGGGTACCGCTGACCGTTAACCCTTACCGCCTTACTACGAGGTCCCTTTGCGGGACCCGACCTCAACGGCTGGTTTTACCAGCCGTTAAGGAACGGGCCCGCAAAGGGACCATGGAGGCAATTACGGTACCGCAATTTGTGGCACCGTAATTGCTGCCTTCCCCATTCCCATTGAGCCCTATGGGCGCTCAAATGGGAATGGGGAAGTGCCATGGTGAATGGGGAATTACCGCCACCACACACCCTGGAATGTGGCGGTAATTCTGTCATTCACCATGGCGGACTCGGTACGGTACCGGCGGCAACCATGGCGCTAATAGCGCCATGGTTACCGCCTACTGTGTAATGAGGCCCATTGTCTGTGGGACAGTATTTTAGATGTAATGTTTCGCAGCCAGAGCATGGTGATGTCGTAGGAAAGACTGGCAGCGAGTCTCCAGTTATTATGGCTACCCCGCCCCCTTTCCCCCTACTTCTATTGGTGTAGTGTATTGTATAACCCGTTGGAACTGCCAGAGTACATGTAGGACCTATAGGGTCCTGTAACCAAGTTTCTCTAATGCACATAATGTCGATGTTGTCTGACAAAATCAGGTTGTGTACACATAAAGCATATTGATTTAGAGAGTGTGTATTCAGTAGGCATATTTTTTTTTTTTTTTTAGTTGGGTGGGTAGATGTTTCTTCAATATGTTTATGTTTGGTTTCCGTCCTGGTGGTCTCACTAATAGGGGTTTGTGTTTGTGCCTTGTCTGCTGTTATCAGCGTACGCAAGGGCATTGGCATGGCGCCAGTGACAGAGTCATGGTCTGGGCATGCCCAAACGCTGTGGACTTTGTCAAGAGTCTCCAGCGCTCGTGCGTGTATGGCTTCTGTCCTTTGTAGCTCTTGTAGCTTTGAGAAAAGAACATTGAGTTTTTCTATTACCGGCTTGCCTCTGAAGCGCCGGCGCTGAAGCGCCTACGTTTCAGGAAATAGCCTGCAAGTGCCCTTGGGAACTGTAGTTCCCGCTCAGCAGAGCGCACACAATCAATTTACTATACGAGTGCTTACTCGTTGCCAAAGAAGATTCAAATTTAAATGCAAGTACCACTAAGTGGCCCCAGTAAATGCCAGCTGATGTGGTTAATAATACACTCACTCAGGTAGCAAAAACGGCAGTCACGTCACAAGTGTTGCTAGGTAAATGAAAAAGGTAAAAGTAGCGTTTACCCCTGGATGGAGCAGTTCAGTTAAGCAATCAATCTAGTACTGAAAAATACAAATTATGCAGTTTCAAATTTTGTTCTTCACAGAAAACAATGTGGAGCCCTAAGCTGCAGGAAAACTAACCTCATTCAGTAGCCAGCAGCGAACTGAAGGGTTAAAGTAGAGGGATCGGCGGGACCGGCGCAGATCGGCTTGCCTCTGAAGCACCGGCGCTGAAGCATCTGACGTTTCAGGAAATAGCCTGCAAGTGCTCTTGGGAACTGTAGCTCCCGCTCTGCAGCGCGCACACAATCAATTTACTCTGCGAGTGCTTACTCGTTGCCAAAGAAGATTCAAATTTAAATTCAAGTAACACTAAGTGGCCCCAGTAAATGCCAGCTGATGTGGTTAATAATACACTCACTCAGGTAGCAAACACGGCAGTCACGTCACAAATGTTGCCAGGTAAATGCAAAAGGTAAAAGTAGCGTTTATCTCTGGATAGAGCAGATCAGTTAAGCAATCAATCTAGCACTGAAAAATACAAATTATGCAGTTTCAAATTTCGTTCTTCACAGAAAACAATGTGGAGCTCTAAGCCGCAGGAAAACTAACCTCATTCCTATCCTCTTTCATTGAAAGCTGGATACTACGTCGGTTGTGCCTAGGGTTTAGAATCCAGAGTACCCATTTAATCTTCTAATCCATGAACGTTTAATGGAATTGTGGGATCTTTAGATTCTTGCCGAGAAGATTCAGAGACTGGAGGAAATGCAGATCCAGATGATCTGGAACACCCTCTGTATTGCTGAAGAGATACTTGTTCGCGGGTAGCTGCCAGGCTCGGTCGCAATCCAATGCCATCCCGTTGACGAAGCCGCCACTGGCCACAACCTGAACTACTACGTTGTCTAAAAAGCCGTTGATGACCACGACTACTGCATCATCAAAAACCTTGTTGACAGCATCTACGTCTACGGCTGCTAGTCCCTCATTGACAGCCTTGTCGACGGGAAACAGTGCACCTTCTCATCGACTGGTTACCATTGCCATTGCGACGAATGTCGTGGACACCCATACCAGCATAGTGTATGCATTAACAGCTCTTGCACCCATATTTAGGAACCCTCCTGACACTTCCCACACCCTCATCTCCAATCCCTTCATTCCAAACGTACCAAGAGACCGACCAACAACCACTTCCTCAAGCCACACATACTCCAACTCTCAGACAAGAGGAGCTCTCTGGCATTGCAAAAACACCCCCATGCCTACCCGTTACTCACCTACCTCCCCTCAGAACCTTTTCAACTTCATTGCCTCCAACCTACCCTACCCAAAGACCCACACCTGGCCACGTCCACACACCACACAGCCTCCAACTCTCAGGCCAGTGGAGCCCTCTGGCACTCCAAAAAACACAATAACCCAACATGTAACGTAACCCTCGGACCATCTTTCAGGAATTTGCATTCTCCTTACCTACCTCCATCACCACCTTCCCTTCTCTGGCCAGATCCCCAAGCACTGCCATGCTCCAAACATCTTGCAACTCCCATACCAGGGGAGCTTTCTAGTACTCCCAAAAACCTTGGTCTCCTCACTTTCCACTAACCTCGCACCCTCTATCCTGATTACTCCTGCCTCTGACCTCACCTTCTCCAACCCTCCTACCAAGGAAACCCAGTGGCGCTCTGACACTCAAGGCCCCATTACGCAGCACCCTACCGACACCCCTGCCAGCACGACCAATCTAGATCCTTCCCCTTCCCCTACTCACATCTCCCTCCATAAGCATGGCTCCCCCGCCACTGCACCCCTTGAAACCCACTTAAGCCCTGCAAGCCTCACCTACACCCATCATCAATACCTCCCACAACTGTTCAACATCCATGACCACCCAGTCCTGACCTCCCTCTTCTACATATTTCCCATGCCTCATCATGGTATGTCTTGTCCTCTCCCGAAACATTGCTTCAACCCCCTTCACCACTGACTCCCACACCCTTTCGCACACCCCACTGGCACTCAAACACACAAAATACAGAAGCATGGATCACCCCTTGCCCTCAGCACTACATGCCTCCCCAGCACTACATCAGTCTACCTACCACACCTTTCAACGCCCCTCTATGATGCCCCCTAATTATACCCACACCTGCCAAATCCCTCTTTGAACACAAGCAAGAACCCTGCCCCTTCCCCCTTC
This sequence comes from Ambystoma mexicanum, assembly GCF_040938575.1. NCBI lineage: Eukaryota > Metazoa > Chordata > Amphibia > Caudata > Ambystomatidae > Ambystoma > Ambystoma mexicanum. The sequence goes on along the minus strand of NC_090922.1, from coordinate 1,348,903,574 downwards.
CTCCTCCAACCCCTCCAACAGCAATCACCAACTTCGAATCCCCTGCACCAAACCTCTGGCCAACAACCCCGAACACCACCAAGCACGCACCGCACAGTGCGCCCTTTCCACTCACAACTGACGTCCGATCCAATCACTGCCAACCTAACTTCTCAATCCCAATCTACAATGGTCCTAACTGGAAGGCCTGTGACTGCCTGCTTCCTCTTCCGGCCCTTAACACCCCACCCACAGACCCCCTTCTTATCCTCAGAATCCCCCCACTGATAGACATCATTCTACCCACCATACCGACCACCCCAGGCCCACCAGTCCCTGGCACCCAGAGATGAACCATCCGCGCCACACCCCACCAATTTGCATGTCTCCATATCAATGCCCGCTCTGTGGCCAGGAACAGACACAGCATCTTTGATCTCCTCACCTCTGAAAATCCCGATCTCATATTTATCAATGAAACCCGGTTCTCGGAGCACATGAAGCGTTTCCACCGGTCTACTCACTCATCACCCAGAAACAGACCCTCTAGAGTCGGTGGAGTAGCCTTCCTACACAAACTACACATAACTATTACTCTCTCTCCGAAACACAGCATTGCACAGCTAACTGGGAATCCCTTTTAGTCTTAGGATTGTACTAACAGTTCACTGTAGAGACAAATGTGATGCTTGTGGGAGTAGCCCGCCAGGTATTTTGGGGCCTGAGGTGACAACAGGCTTCTGTGTACCATGTGGGCAACACCCTCGGGAAACCCTTTTGGGGAAGAAAACTTGTACAGATTAAATATGTTCCTTCTCCTGAAGAGATGAAGTGTTGCAGCAGTAAGTAATGTCCAGTGGGTATGGCAAATGGTGAAATTCAGTGGCCAGGGATGAGATGCAGCAGCAAAGAACAAGTTCAGGATCCTGTTGGCAAATGGTAATTACATCAGCCAAGGTTACAGCAGCCAAGGTACAGATGAATTAAGCGGTAGCACCGGACTCCAGAAAAAGGCAGCAGAAGGAAAGAAAAGGAGGACTGGAGAAAGCGGTTTCCAAGAAAGGGAAGGAAGTGTAGAAATCACAAAGAATAGAAAGAAGAGGAGGAAAGGAAACAAAGAACTACTGAATAAAGTATTAAATGACAAAGGAGAAATAAAGAATGAAGAAGAGGAAAGGTGTATCGGAAAATGGCAGAAGGGCATTGGACAAAGAATATCACTGCGGATCAACAGAAGTAGCCAGAAAAAAACAGAGCAAAGATAGGTTAACCCAGAGAGTAAAAAGAAAAGTGACAAGAACGGCAAATTAAAAAAAAATTAAAACAAGCACTGAAGGAAATTAGCAAATGAAGGTGCGGCTGTGGGAAGTCAGCCCGGCAGGAGCTGAAAGGTAAGCAAAGAAGAAGCGGCCGTGGGAAGTCAGCATGGCATGAGCTGAAAGGTAAGTAAAGAAGGAGCGGCTCCGGGTAGTCAGGACAGCAGGAGATGAAAGGTAACCTACAGGAGCACAAGCGGAAGGAAAGAACGGGAAAAACGTGAGGACAGCAAAGAGCAGAAGCGAACGAAATCAGAAGGGGAAAAGCAGCAGAGCCCGTTTCACAACTAGTGAGTAACTTGAGCAAAATATAGGGGAGCAAAATGCACAGAGCATTTACGCACAGACAAACCTGTCATCCAGTGTTAAATAATGTCGGAAGTGGGTGTTCCGGGTACCATCTTGAAAAGAGCTACAACACTCATGTGGAAGCCTAATGGCATGTAAGCGTTGCCATCTTGAAGGAAAGTTTGTTTGGTAAGGATATCTTTTCCTCCATCTGTTCCACAAGGAATGTGGAGTGAATTTCCTTACATCGAGTACAACTTTCTTTCTCCTCTCCCACAGTTTTCCACTTATTTACAGCCCCCCCCCCCCCCGGATTTGTATTTGTATTTGTTTATTATTTGTATTGCGCACCAAACCCTGAGGTAACTGGGCGCTTGAAAAACTTGATGGTTACATACAGGTAAGACAGGCATTTACAATCCAGAATAGAGATAGCAAAGAGGGACTCTGGTTACAGGTGGGTCAATAGGGGATAAATACATAATATAAAGTGGTATGAGACAAACGATGAGCAGAAGTAAAAATAGACAATGGTCAGTTGGCACGGTGGAGGCCTCTTAGTGATGAGATTTATTGCTCAGCCATGTTTTTATACTGGCTTTAAAGGTGAGGAAGGAGGGTTCCTGTCTGAGAGGGATGGGAATAGAGTTCCATCGTTTGGCAGCTTGGACTGGGAAGCTGGCTCCTCCGGCTGTTTTTAGATTGAATCTTGGAACCACAAGGTTGTGGGCGTGTGATGATCTGGTGGTGCGTGTGGGTTGGTGTAGACAGATTTTGTCTGCCAGGTATTTCAGGGCTGAGTTTGTAAGGCATTTGTGCGTGATGGCCAAGGTGCATAATGTGATTCTGTCACGGATGGATGACCAGTTGACGTTCTGTCTGTGAGAGAAGCTATGGCAAGATCTGGGAAGGCTTAGTGCTGCTCTTTGAAGTACCAGGAGTTTATTTAGGTTATATTCATATGAACCCAGGAATAGAGTTTAGATAGGGCAAGTGCTCTGGCCAACGTTAGGCAACTGCTTGTGGATAGGTACGATTTACAGCTGTAGATCAGTTTATTGGTGTAGGCCGCGGAGAACGCCATACTGTTGACCTGTTCTTTGAGAGAGAGAGTTGAATCAAGGTAAACCCCAGTGTTTTTATCTCTTTAGCGACGTTGATTATATTACTGTTGATGACGAAGGAGGAGTATCTGGTATCGAGTTTACTCAGGCGAGCCTGAGTACCCACGATCATCAACTCTGTTTTATCGTCATTGAGGCAAAGACTGTTGGTGGCCATCCAGGCTTGGAGTTCCAGATAGATGTTGTTTATCAGTTTGGAATTGTGGTCGTAACAGCCAGTAAGGGGAATGAGGACTTGGGTGTCATCTACGTAGTTAGTGTAGATGACACCCAAGTTGTCGAGGAGGTCGAAGAGTAGCTTCGTAAATATATTGTAAAGTGTGGGTGACACACATGATCCCTGAGGTACGCCACAGAGTATCGGTGTAGGGTCGGCTGAGGCTGACAGGGAGAAGACTCTGGAGGTCCTATTTTTTTTTTTTTTATTTTTTTATTTATTTGTTTGTATGGCGCCGAAAGCCCACAGGCATCGGGGCGCTACATGAAGACGATTACAAACATGTAATAGACAGACCTAGACAGAACAGAGCATGAGACACTTGACATGCTAAGAACAAGAAGAAACAGGTACTACTCGTGATTGTTTAGTTTATTTAAATAAAAAGGTTTTCAATTGCTTTCGGAATCTGAGGAGGTTGGGTTCAACTCTCAGGCTCGGTGGCTCTGCCCAAACCGTTTGCATTCCTGTGGAGGTTGGTTGTAATGAGCCCTTGGGCCTCAGATCTAAGGGAACGAATTGTAATGTAGCCCACAATCTTAGCCTTAAGGTAAGCCGGTTCTTTACCATATAGGCACTTGTGCGCAAGTGTCATTGATTTGAACATTACGCGATCTTCAACCTATAGGCAATGTAGTTCCTTTCTTGCCTCACTGATATGATCAGATTTTTTTTAATGCGTGATTATACGCACAGCATGATTCTGAATGTACTGGTATTTAGTTAGACATTGTTTACTTGCACCCAGTAATAGAGCGTTGTCATAGTCCAGTCTAGAAAGTCTGGTCGCTCTGGCAGCCCAATTAGATTAATTGAGTACAGGTCTAATGGCTTTTAGTAATCTCAAGTAGTAAGAACCATTTTTGCTCACAGAAGAGGCTTGAGCATCTGAGCTCAGGGAGGCCTCCAGTGTCATGCCCAGAGTTTTGACACTAGTCACTACTTGGATATTGGACTCTTTTATCGTGAAAGACTTGTAGCTGGAAGGTAGTTTGGCCCTGGCTTGATTGGACCCCAAAACCATCAGCTCATTTTTTACCATTCAAACACATCCAGTTGTGATCCATCCATTATTCGATGGTATTGTAGAGTTCATTCACCATTTTATTGTCTTTCGTGTGGTCTCCACTCAGTTCTACTACCAGCTGCGTGTCGTCAGCATGGTTAGTAAAAAAGGCATTTATGTTGTCTAAGGCTTCACACAGGAGGCGTAGGTATAAGTTGAAAAGTAGTGGGGAGAGACTAGCTTCTTGGGGAACACCACAGAAAATGTTGGATTCACTAGAGAATTTATGGCCCCAGTGTACTCTAGAGATTCGATCTGCTAAAAATGACGAGAGCCATCCTATGGCTTCTCTAGAGCAGTTGGCGATTTTCTCTAGTGCTTCTTGTACAAGCTGATGGTCTAGTAAATCGAAAGTGGCACTACGGTCTAGTAGGATAAGCAGACCAGTATTGCCCCTTTCGTGATACTCAGCATTTTAGTTTGCAAATCCAGCATCGCCGTTTCGGTGCTGTGGGCAGCACGGAAGCCTGATTGCTGGTGATGTAATATACCATTGGTCTCAACATATGCTTGCAATTGCGCAGTAGCAAATTTTGTCCATTATTTTTAAAATGAAATTGCAATTAGTTATGGGTCTTAGATTCCCTGGCTCCCATTGGTCTAGATTAGGCTTGTTGACCAGTGGGGTGATTGTCACCTTTTTTATATTCTTGGGTACCACTTGATCTCTGAACGAGGAATTAACCATTTTCGTAAGCAATGGTGCAAAAATATCCGTATTGTCAAGTATGATTTTGGGAGGGAGAATAATTTCTGCGCATGATGATGGTTTCATTGATGCCAGAGTGTTGAGCATGTCGGCAGTTGTGATCTCTTGAAATCGGAATTTGTCAAGATGGTCTCATGTAAGGTTGTTGGTATTTGATTTTATTAAGTTGGGTGCTCGCTATGACTTCTCTGGTTTTAGTGATCTTATTGCTGAATGCAGCTTGTGTGTTTTCACATTCTGTTTGGAATGGCTCAAAGGCCAGAATCAGAGAGTCAGGCTTATCAAAAGATTTGAGTATCTCAAACAGTTTAGCTGAGGCATTGTCAGCGTTCTGGATTTGAGTGTTAAAGTAGTTCTTTTTTGCTTGTAAAAGGTTCCATTTGTAGGACCTTTCAGTTTCCTTCCAGCTGTTCTTATTGCTAGTGTTAGGATTCTTCAGCCATCTAGTTTCAAGCTGTCTTTTGTTCTTTTTTTGGGCTCCTAGATCCGCAGTCTACCATTTCTGATGATTGGTATTCGGTCTGACTAATTTAGGACGCATAGGGGCTATCTTATCAATAAGACAAGAAGTATGTTGTTCATATTTAAGTACAATTTTATTGCAGGTATCTTCGTCTTTGAGGTCAGCTAGGATGTTATTGGTACAGGTCACAAGGTGTGCTCTTTCCATTTTTTTTGTTGATAAAAAGGATTTCATTTATCTTGTAAATGATTTCAACCTGGCACTCCACCTAAGTCAATGCCTAGCGGTCGATGCACAGCTGGAACCCTTAATTATTTATTTATGTCTATACGTTCTTTTATTTCTGAATGATGTACCCTTATTTCACGCCCCTCTCTTTGAATCCCCCCGGTCACACTGAACCAGGAAGCAGGCTGTTTTCCAAAGGTAAAAGTATTTATTTTATGGATTTCACAATATATTTGTTAATCTGCTTAGAATCACATGCTGTGCATAGGTCCGACATCCAGTGGTCACTGCGGAGTATTGCATTTTGTTTTTCGTAGTCGAAAAGGGGATGTCGACAAGGCATGTCTGAAACACTATCCCTATAGTGACGTGCGTTGTACCCACAATCCCTCACGCGTCGAGGTCCCTCAGATTGTTTTTTTCCGCCCAGCTACTGGTCGCCTTTATTTATTTATTTTATTTTTTTACATTTGTAGAGCGCACTGCAGCCCATAGACATCGAGGCGCTATTACATGAAGGCGTAAGCAGCAAGATTATGTAAACATAGGAAACATAAGGTACTTAGTTACAGAGAGAGGAGCGGAGCATAGTTACAAATGACGTTCGTATGCCTGTAGATATAAAGGCAGGAAGGTTTAGACAAACAGCCTGGTTTTTAAGGCTTTGCGGAAGGCTAGGTGAGAGTCAATCCCCCTGATGAGCGCAGGTAGGGCGTTCCAATGTGAGGCTGCTAGGGCTGAGAAGCTCGAACCGCCCGCACGTACTCTACAAGTCTTGGGGGTAGAAATCAGGTTGGTGTAGGCAGATCTGGTGGGCCTGGCCGAGGTGGGTCGTGAAATTCTCTGGGCAAGGTAGGGTGGAGCAAGGTCATGGAGGCATTTATGGGTGAGGGAGAGGATTTTAAAGATGATCCTCTGCCTAATGGGCAGCCAGTGGACCTGCCTCCTAAGGTCAGAAATGTGGTCTTTCCTGGAAAAACCTGTAGCGGCCCTGAGGGCGTTGTTCTGGGCAAGCTGGAGTTTAGCGATGTTTTTTCCGGAGGTCCCACCAAGGAGTGCGTTGCAGTAGTCCAACCTAGATCCTATGATGGCCCTTTATGCGGAGCTCCTAGAGAGACATTGCAAAATACTTTCTTCGACCTTTGGTCGTTTGTCATTAATAGCAATAACGTAGATCCCCCCTCCGACGCAGAGCTGTTTCTCCGCCGAGCAAGATCTTCGACGGAAGGACGAGCGGAGGGGATCCTCCGGCACTGCCGAATACGTGGCCTCGCCTCGCCGGCCATACACAGTAGGGAGAGTGGGGTTTTGTGGTCTTTCTTTCTTCTCTTTAAGAATGCCTTTCTCTTTCCCCTCCCTCTCTTTCGAGGTCGTAGTCACACTTCTTGCCCTCAGCTATGGAGAGGACGCCATTTAGGTTTTGCCCGCTTTGCAAGGGTAAATGTACCTGGAAGGATAAGCACAAACGGTGCAACCGTTGCTTACCCCTCGATCACCAGGAGGACAGCTGTGCGGCCTGTAAATTACTAAAGCCCAAAACTCTAAAAGACCGCAGGGTCAAAAGGTGGGCGGCCTACGCCATGTCTAGGCCTGACTCATCGCCCGCTGCCGCCGCCGCCGAGTGTGCCGAGGACAGTGACTACACGGCCCCCGTAACGGAGGCTGTAGACCTCTCAAAGGAGCGTTCCTGCTCCTCGTCGTCTGTCCCCGGCCCCGACAAGCCGGGCTCACGCCCAGTTTATGGGGATGAACACCCCGGTGACAAGGACGCACAATGAAAAACACCAAAGCACATACCCCCCGGCACGCATTCGTCGAAGACGAAGGCAGCCATAGCGCCAACGGGGACACCGGGCCCACCGGCTTTTTCCGCCAACCGTAAGGGTTGTCAGCCCTCCCCGCCACCGCCTCCGCGACAGGCGACTGGCCATTCTAAAAATAAGGGCGCTAACACCAAAACCTCCAGCGACGCGCATCGTAAGAGCGCTCACGTTGCCAACAAGGACTCGATGAGCAAGGACTCGACGAGCAGGGACTCGACATTACATCGCGCAACGTCAACAGATCCCTCGGAAGAGAGAATGATCGGCGAAAGCCTCGCGCGCATAGCATCTAAGGACGGCTAGAGACGTACGGCGAGTGAGACGCCGAAAACCGCGCACAAGGCCAAAGATACGCCGAAAGCGCCAGAAAACAGATCAGGCCAGTTCCCGACGCCGACAGAAGGCCCTAGCCAGCGAGAAGGCTACTCAGAAGGCGAAGGCTCACTTTCTTCGACATTATGGGACAGAACCAGACAATTACAGGAGGAAGAAACTCCTTTTTCATTCCCAGACCGTCCTGGCCGACCTCAGTGGACCTTTGAAAGGTTCCAGACCTGTATGGATAAACCAGACAGGTTCATGTCCATCCCAGAAGACAGGGCACCCAAGAGACCAAGGGAGGCACCCCTGGAGAGTCCAAGGGCTAAATATCAGAAGTTTTATAACCCCATACAGGAGGACATATACTCTTACAATCCCACTGAGGAAGACACCTTCTTCCAGGAGGAAGATGAGTTCACCTATGTTGAAGACCAACAAGAAGAGGAAGGTTTTCACGAGGAAACTAACCTATGTGAGGAGGGATTCCAGGAGGACACAGGCGAGGGCGACCCAAATCCCTGTCAGTCGCCGGCTAGGTCGACAGACACAGGCAGTAGCAGGCAGTAGCAGTATAGCCATCAGGTCTACTGAAACTGCACCAGTCAGGAACCCTTCTCCTGTCGATGATCAACCCACCTTCAATGCAGTGCTGAAGAAGGCAGCAGCACATTTCGAAATTGAAACTGGGAAAGTCACCCCAGACACCGATTTTGTGGAGAGGATTATCAAGGAAAAACCCCCCACTAGCCAAATTATACCCATCCTCGCCTCAGTTAAGAGACGTATTACACCTTCTCTTTCCACTCCTGCATTGGTGAGAGGGGTCAATCCGAGGATTGAGAAACTGTTCTCTCCCTCTCAATTAGACCCATTACATATTAAGGGTCACTCAATCCCGGACTCCCTGGTCGTGACCAACACCAGGAAAAGGGCAGGAGTCCCACTATCTACCAGCGAGGCACCCCCAGATAAAGAGGGGAAGAAGCTGTATGCCCTAGCCAAGAGAATCACCACCTCTGCAATAATAATACCCTATTGGCAAGCTATGCGGATGCTCAATGGGCAAAGCTCAAACAGGACATCGAAGAAGTTCCAGAACCCCTAAAGACTTGTTTGCTGGCTACAATTAACAAGGGCTATCTGGTCAACCAAAGCATCGTCAAGAATACCCTCGATGCAGCCGAGACGGCTGGCTGCACTTTGGTACAAGGAATTTTGCTGAAGCGTCACGTCTGGCTTCGCAATTCCGGATTTAAGGCGGAAACACAAGCGTCCGTTATTAATAAGCCCATAGAGGAGTCCAACCTCTTTGGGAGAGCAGTCGATGACGCGCTGGAGAACGCAAAGAAAGAATTTGACACAATAAAGACCTTAGACCAAATTTCAAAACCCCCTAACAAGCGAGGATTTGGTAATAAGCGCTTTTTTCGTGGACAACGCCAGCAACAAAATCAACAACAAAAGTATTCTGCCAGCAACTACCAGGGTAATGGTGGCCAGTACAATGAGAGGGGTCAATTCCGTGGCAAAGGGAGAGGCCGGGGTTCCTCCCCCAGAGGCTCCCAAGCCACCAACACCACCAAGTGACGCGAAGATTCGCGCCCCCTCCCATGCAACGCCGGTTGGGGCCGGTTAACATCCTTTCTTCCAGCATGGGAGGGAATAACATCAGACCGCTGGGTACTTTCCACCATAGCCCGCGGCTACTGTATAGAGTTCAACAGTTCCCCAACATACAGACCCCCGAGGGGACGCCGCATGACACCAGAATACCTCGCCATCCTTCTCCAAGAAGTGGACCAACTGCTGGAAAAAGGAGCCATAGAGGTCGTGCATCTATCTCAGGTAATGGAAGGTATTTATTCAGTGTACTTCCTTGTAACCAAAAAGGATCTAACCATGCGCCCTGTATTAGATCTGCGCCCAGCGAACAAGTTTGTCAAACCCCAAAAGTTTCGTATGGTGACCTTATGTTACGCTCACCTGACTCCCACGGAGGCGCTGGCCTGGTTCGCGCTGCTGTGACCTCTTCTAAGGTGATGCACAGGGTTCGGAAGACGGACTGGACCGGGCCCCCAAATCTGGCTTGTCTGGCTCGCAGAAATATCCTTCTGTAGGTGAAAATAGGGATTAACTGTCTGTGGAGTAATGCAATCGGCCTCCCACTTTCCCCTCTCACCCTCCTCGAAACCCTTCTGTGATTCCTCGTAGCGTCTCACCTTAGGGTCTGGAAGGACGAGCTCTCCATCCTGCTTCTGATGCAGGGGCGCGTTGGTATCCAGTTACTTCACTGGATTTTCGGATTGGTGAGAACCAAACTTGCTTGGCTTCCAGGTAAGTTTTTTGATAAGAGGTTCCCCTTGTGTCCATGCATTAATGTACTAATGCTAGTGTCTTTTTTCCCATAGGGGCCGGGGTACGGAATGCCGGGGAACAGGCACCGATCCGAGATGAGAGGTGAAATCCTTGTAGAAATCAGGTAAGTCTTTAATGAGCGTTTTTTTGGTAATGTCTTTTCATTTGCTCATTAACGCTGATGTCTCTTTTTCCCCTTAGGGGGCGGGGTCCGGAAATGCCAGGATGCGGCGCGGACCCGAAATGAAGAGGGAATGAATCAACAGGTAAGTCTTAACATGGAGATTTAGCTTTCCTTATTCCCTTCTCTCTCGCCTTTTGTTCTGGTCTTTTTCTCCCTAGGTGCTGGGGCGTGACTGCGAATCCAGATGGTCGCTGCTGAACATGAAGGCGCCCTGTAAAGGTGAGTGGAATGCGGCGCTGCAGCGATCGACGCGATGAGCTTTTAAATAAAAGTTTTCCTTTTCAGGATTGTCGGCAAGATGTCTCCGGGATGCAGATTTTAGCAGGTAAGGACTTTTCTTTCTTCTGTTCTCTTCTTCTCTTCCTTTGCAGGTGACCCAGGATGCTGGCAGGCGTGGCAGAAGTCAGGATGCAGGAGCAGACACGGTGAGCATCCAGCTGCTAGATGCAGAACAACACGAAGCACGTGTGGCTGTTCGGGTGGGGTTTAAATAGCCTTGGAAGAAGTTCCAGGTATGTATCCTTCCTCCAATCAGGTATGTATCCTTCCCCGACCACGCCCGGATGGTAAATTAGTCCCACAGGTAAAGTAGTTCCTTTTAGGCCTCAAGGAGGCCGGGATCCTGCAGCATGGTCTGCATCAGGTAAGTGCACCCAAGCACTCCCATAATGAGCCTGGCGCCTATGGCACCAGGACTGATGTCTTTTATGAGCCTGGCGCCATAGGCGCCAGGACACTGTCCAAAGGGCCCCTATATGGGGTTGCTGGGTCCTTCCTTGGGGACTGGATGTCCGCTTTCGGGGACGCAGGGCTTGGACTGGCTCCCCGGGAGCGGGCATCATGACACCTTACAGGAAGTGATCCCACTGCTATCACAGGGAGATTACATGACAACACTGGACATGAAAGATGCATACTTTCATATTTTAATGTTGCCAGCGCACAGAAAATACCTCAGGTTTATGATAGAGGGCAAACACTACCAGTTCAGAGTGCTACCCTTCGGCATAGCATCTGCACCAAAGGTATTCGCGAAGGTACTGGCAGTGGCGGCGGCCCATCTGCGCAGATTATCCATCCGAGTATACCCTTACCTCGACGACTGGCTCATAACAGGGGATTCTTACGAGACATGCTTCTCAAACACCCAAAAGACTGTAGACCTTTTGTTCCAACTGGGCTTCTCCATCAACAAAAAGAAGTCCAGCTTAGACCCCAGCCAAGTCAAACAATTCCTAAGGGCTCTAATTCAAACAAAGGATGGCCTTGTCTTCCCCTCCAACGAGAGGGTCCAAAACATGCTGTTTCAGATCCCCCAATATGTGGCAGTTCGAGAGGTGACGGTGCGCAAAGCGATGCGCTTGCTAGGAATGATGGCGTTGTGTATTTATTTGGAACCTCACGCGCGCCTGCGCATGCGCCCAATGCAAGAGTGGCTCAACAGCAAGTGGTGTCAGGCCAGCGGACAATCTAGTGGTGGTCTCGCAGGCCTTGGTTCTCTCGCTACGGTGGTGGATTAAGGAAAACCTGATAATAGGGAAACCCTTTGCCACACCCGCGGTGGAGGCCACTCTAATCACGGACGCATCCCTCACAGGATGGGGGGCTCACCTATCCCATCAGACTGCTCACGGAGTGTGGACTCCGAGCGTAGCATCCAAGCACATAAACCTACTGGAGCTACTGGCGGTGTTCAAAGCACTAAAAGCCTTCCAAGAACACCTACAAGGGAAGACAGTGATGGTCCTTACAGACAGCACCACAGCCATGTACTACATCAACAAGCAGGGGGGCACCCACTCTCCAGGATTGTCCAAGCTGTCCCAGAATATATGGAAGTGGGCTCTCAGACACAACATGTTCCTACTGTCTCAACACGTACCAGGGGAACTCAATCTGCTAGCAGACGAACTCAGCAGAGACTTTCCCCCTGCCCGAAGAGTACGAATGGCGATTGCACGAAGACATCGTCTTAGACGTCTTCACGCAATGGGGATTCCCCGAAATAGACCTGTTCGCAACCCTGGAGAACTCACAATGCCAAAGTTACGCCTCCAGGTACCCCCAGAACCAGTCCAAGATGAACGGTCTGTCGATTCAATGGTCAGGGAAATTTGTTTACGCCTTTCCCCCGACTCCCCTTCTCAACAAAGTTGAGCACAAGATGCACCAGGAACAAGTTACCATGATACTAGTGGCCTCGATGTGGGCCCGGCAGCGATGGTTCGCTCACTTGATGGAGATGTCCCCATCCCCCCCAGTGAAACTTCCCTGCCCATACAACATGCTGTCACAGGACAAGGGCAAGACACTGCATCCATGCCCTCAGACCATGAATTTAGCAGCCTGGTTCCTGAGATCATAGAATTTGGACATCTACAACTCCCGCAGAGATGTATGGACATCCTCAGGGAAGCCAGAAAACCTAATAGTCGCCACTGCTATTCTAGCAAGTGTAGAAGATTTGTCATCTGGTGTAGAGGTAAGAGCATCAACCCGGTTGACTGCTCTCCCACACATATTGTTCTGTACTTGACCCATTTATTGGATTCAGGTCTAGTGTTCAATTCCATTAAAGTCCACCTGGTGACACTTTCTGCATACACCACTTCCCAACTTAAAGTGTCGTGGTGGAAGATACCAGTTATCAAGGCCTTCATGGTGGGGGTAAAGAGAACCCACCCTCCGATAGCTAACCCAGCTCCCGGATGGGACTTAAATGTGGTACTTTCCAGACTCATGGGCTCGCCATTTGAACCCATGCACAAGGCAACTCTTAAGGACCTCACTCTTAAGACTGCTTTCCTAATAGCTATCACCTCCATTAGGAGGGTAAGGGAACTACAGGCTCTTTCTGTTCTAGACCTCTTCGTAACAGTTCACAAAGATAAGGTGGTTCTACGCACACACCCTAGATTTGCACCGAAATTAATCTCGAAATTCCATGTAAACCAGTCAATAGAACTACCAATGTTCTTTCAAAACCCTTCCAACTTGGGAGAAAAAAGTCTGCATACACTGGATGTACGCAGAGCTGTCATGTTCTACGTGGAAAGAACCAGGCCACTGAGAAAGACTAATCAGTTCTTTGTCTCGGTGGCAGCAGGAAAAGAAGGAGATGCAGTCTCAAAATCCACTATATCTAGATGTATTGTTCAATGCATCACTCTCTGTTACACTCTTGCTAAGAGAGAACTACCCTTCAAGCCAAGAGCACATACTACTCGAGGCACTGGGGCTTCCATAGCATTCATTGCAAATGTTCCCCTTGAGTCCATCTGCAAAGCGGCTACCTGGAGTTCTGTGCACACCTTTACAAAACACTACTGTCTAGATGCACACTCTAGATCTGACTCCCAGGTGGGACAGGCAGTATTAAGACATCTTTTCTCTACTTTTCCTTCTCATAACCCACAGCCAACTCCGGGTACTGCTCGCTAGTCTATGCACAGCATGTGATTCTAAGCAGATTAACAAACATCAGAAGATAATGCATTACTTACCGTAAAAGCATCTCTGATGGTTGTATCTTCTTAGATTCACATGCGCCCACCTTTCCTCCCCGCTCGGATGGAAGGAACATAGACATCTTTCTTCATCTCTCTCTTTTCTGTACTCACTCACGTATAGAAGGCTCCCTCAGGGCAGAAAAAATACAAACAGGGGGACCTCGACGCGTGAGGGATTGTGGGTACAACACACGTCACTATAGGGATAGTGTTTCAGACACGCCTTGTCGACGTCCCCTTTTCGACTACGAAAAACAAAATGCAATACTCCGCAGTGACCACTGGATGTCGGACCTATGCACAGCATGTGAATCTAAGCAGATACAACCATCAGAAATGCTTTTACGGTAAGTAATGCATTGTCATCACACCATTTTAATGGTTATACAATGATCACCAATGGGGTGATGTCGCAATAAATCTCTTTAATCACATTGAGTAATGATAGGAAAAATAATGCAGCATACAATAATACTTTGTGTGGGTTCAATCAAAATGCAATGTGATCACTCTTTCCCCCTGCACGCACACTACTCAATCCCCCCAATGTGCAATATAAAGAGATGGAAGGAGAGAAACAGGTTTCAGGAATACAGAATTCACCAAAATAGTATCAATCCCAATTTCCCCCCAGCAAACATAGAGAAACAGGAATTATTGCAAACTTGTCAAAAATGGTTTAAAGTTGGCTTTGCATGAATGGTAAAAACACTGAAAATGGATTTAATTCACTAAAATGGTTTCAATACTAGTGGGAGCCGCTTTGTATGGTTTCAGACCAACACTAGCAATGATTATTGAATAACTAGCAAGTTGCAAACTTAATTCTGCGGTTGGATGCAATGAACAGCTGTTTCACACGTCATAGATTTGAGCCAAACGAAACATTTGCGGCAAACTTTTCCGCGCGCGGTTAGCATGATTGCGGAATAACTATAAGGAGTTGGGATGCTGGTTTGGGTGCGTTGGAAAGCTGAGTTATGAAGGTGTTTGTGGAGGTCGTTTTTTTCAGAAAGAGTCAAAATAGCAAAATAAAGATGCGCTTTTTAAAATGACAAACAAGATTTCTTTACACTAGGGGTAGACTATGAAGCCGCAAACTGCACGACAGCGCAGCCACCAGCCCAGGATATCACTGGTTGATTTGGCCTGCCAAGACGCTCTCTTTCTTCAGAAAATATATTAGCGTAAAGATGATTTTAACAATGCTATTACAAAAGGACTATAGGGATGAGAGAAAGAGTTCAGGTAAGACAAAAGATTCTAACAATGCAGTTCGGGAAATAAGAGAATGGGTTTGGATAGGATGACTTATGTAGAATACATATGCTAGGTACAATCCTATGCTATGGATACTCACTACAAATGTTTGGAATGGACCCGTCAGGGATCTGGACAAAGATTTCTGGACTGTAATTCTGCTAGCACACCGGACTGGACTCAGGGCGCTCTGGTTCTGCAATCAGCAAGGCACTCTGAACACTGCACGGTGGGACTGGACTGGATCTCACGGGTTCTAGTTCTGGTTCGCAGCTATCTGGTCACCGCTCTACTGGTTTGGATCTTGGGATTCTGGCAATAGTTTTGAGCAAGAAAGCAGCACAGCGCAGCCAGGCTGTTCTTTTTGTTCTCCTTAGAGGTCTGGGGTAAAATCTGGTTTCTGGATTTTAAAAGGCCAAGCTGAAAATTGTTCAGCTTTGGAAATGGGCCTTCCTGCTTTCAAAGTTCTGGAGTCTGGAATCTGGGATATGGATTTCTCTTGCAAAGTGCTCTGCCAGCAATCAATTGGTGGATGAATGTGTGTGTGTCCTTCTAGGCCCTAAGCTATCTCTATTTATGTATTTTCTAAAGAGGTGGGTATGCTGAATTATACTAGGCACACCCCTAGGTATTCTATTGGTTAGGGTCTTTCCTCTCCCTTGATTTGAGAAGAAAACAGGGTGTCATCATGACGCTGTGTTTTATGGTCCAGGGAAAAATCTCCCCTTTGTTTCTGCACAGGAAATCTATTTTTCATACAAGACATATTTACAATTTTACAAACTTGCTAGCAATAGCATATTTATATCCCATATTTGGTGGATCAAGTATTCATCCGAGCCCCTGCACGGTGAGAGCTTGGGTCTAGATTTGGCAATATTTCGCACTTTTGGTCTGGTACCCAATGTCGGATTTATCCCCAATTTTACACATATGTGCGCATGATATCTGGGCATAAACATGTGAAGTTTCGTGTTTCTGGCATCACCACAATTGCTACAAAACCACAAATTCTGTAGTCATGTCCCTGAACATAGCACAGAGTTCAGAATACTTTTAAAACGTGACCAGAAATTTCACATTAAAAATACTGTAATTTTACAATTTCGCACAGTTCTGTGTCAGTCCTTTTCAAAAATGGCGAGATCCGGCTTCAAGAAATGTCGAGACTGTGGTAAAAAAATGTTGATAACGGATCCACACAGGATCTGCTTGTGGTGCTTGGGTGCCGAGCACCATTGTTCGGAGTGTGAGGACTGCATGTCCATGACGGTGAAAGCCTTGAAGGAGCGTAAGGGGAAGCTCGAGAGAGGTAAGTCAGTCAAAACCTCCTCAAAGGTTTCTTTGGCTGAGTCGAGGCATTCGTCTCCTCGCTGTCAAACATTCCCATTCTAGATCTCGAAGTAGCTCCCACCATTCGTCGAGATCAAGACACTCAAAAAAGAGACGTCGAAGATCCCCTTCCTCGTCGTCTTCTGTTTCCCCAGAAAGGGTCTCCTGTCCCACAAAACACAGCTCTCAGGCTGAGTGGGAGGAATTCAGAAAGAAAATGTTAAGCATCTTCGAGAAAGCGGCCTCGACCCCCTCGAAGACAGCTGAGGGTGATACCCCGGGTGAAAAACCCAAAAAATCAAAACGCCGTGAGTCGCTGCACCCGGCGAAATATTCCACCGGAGAGCACCACGAGCCATCGGGTAAGAAGGCACCATCTTCGACGCCGTCGTTGAAGATTCCTTCGACGCATGGATCGGCGCCATCGACGCTGTTGTCGAAGGGTTCTTCGACGCATTGGTCGATCGACTCGACGCCATCGTCGACGCCGACATCGACGCCGATGAAAGAGAAGACCAAGGCTACTCCACAGCCAACGGTGATTCCAAGGGCCTCCGGCACGACGCCAAGACCGTCGTCGATGACCTCGAGTAGGATCCCGATCCTCTCGAGTTCTTCGAGACCTCTTCCAGTTTTCTCGGCGCCTTCGAAGCCTATCACATCGGTGTCTACGACATCGACGTTTTCTCGCCCAATAATGACGAGTTTGGCTCCTTCTGCCTTAGAGATGGGTTTTACACCATTTCAGAGGTCAGAGTACCCTGGACTATCTTCAATTTATGAAGAGGGGGAAGATTCTGACCAGGAAACATTTGGGTTGCAGAGGACCACACTGCCTATTTCAGAGGATTTTACCTCTGAGGAAAGAAGGTTGAAGGACCTACATGAGGCAAGTGGGCTGGACACTTCCCCAGAAGTCTAATTTGTTAAGCCAGACCCAGGGGAACATGACGAAACACCCTATAGAACCCTTATGGCAAGAATTATTGCATTTATGGGTTGGTCTACGCCTTCGCCTGTTTTTCAACAGGATGACCTGACAGACATATTAGACAAAGGTCCACAGGAGGACCCTGTGGTCCCCTTCCATGCAGCCTTACAAAGGAAAATTACATCTAATTGGGAAACTCCTGAAGTTATCCCTGCGGTCAATAAAAGATTGTCAGCCAAGTATAGGGTAGCGGCTGCTAACCCTGAATACTTATCAAAACACCCGACTCCTGAGAGCCTGGTGGTCCAAGCGGCAACTTCATCTAGCACCGCTTACCCTACTGTCCCACAGGATAGAGATGACAAGAGGTACGATTCTATGGCGGAGAAAGTCTTCTCTGCTTGTAGTATGGCGTTGAAGTCCATCGACGCCACCTGTATGCTCGCCAGGTTCAGTCACACACTGTGGGAGTGTGCTTCATCAGCGGCTGACTGCATACCCGAAGGAGAGGAAAAGGAAGCCTTCCTTAACATTATTAAAGATGGCAAAGATGCCATGTGCGAATCACTTCAAACTGGCATCGATTCCGCTGACAGTATCAGCAGGGCCATGGCGGCAAGTACAACAATCCGCAGGCATGCGTGGTTGCGAATGTCTGGCTTTGCTCCAGATGTACAGGCCAGACTTTTGAATATGCCCTTTGACGGCTCTTCATTATTCGGAAAAAAGGCTGATGACAGTCTGGAAAAGTTGCAGACTTCTAAAGCAGCAGCAAAATCTTTAGGAGCTGCTATCCGCCAAACTCCTTTTCGCCCCTCAGGAACCTCTGGGAGAGGAAAGTCCTTTCTGTATTATTCCGCATTCGGGAAAAGGCAGAGGACAGCTAGCTCAAAGAGGCCAAAGGAGATCCACCCGAGGTGGACGGGTCAAAGGCACTAAGGCCGCAGCAGGAGCAGGTGCCTCTTTACCCTCGGCATCTGCATCAGCCACCCCCAAACCACTCTGAGGTCTTTCCACACAAAACACCTGTAGGGGGCAGGTTAACTCACCATCTGACGGAATGGCAGGCTATAACGTCAAATGCTTGGGCATTGGAGACAGTTGCCCAGGGTTACTGCCTACCCTTTCTACACATCCCTCAGAGTCATCCACCGGGAACAGCTCTCTAAAAGTTCCAGATCCGCTCCTCTTGAAGGAAATTATAGACCTGCTAGAGAAAGGTGCCATAGAACCGGTACCTGTAGTGGACAGGAACAATGGCTGGTACTCCCCCTACTTTCTCATACCAAAGAAGGACGGAGGACTGAGACCCATCCTGGACTTACGAGAATTGAACAAGTTCCTCAGGAAAGACAAGTTCAAGATGGTAACTCTCTCTCAGATCCTTCAGGCCCTCCAGCTCCAGGACTGGCTTGGATCTCTGGACCTTCAGGATGCTTATTTCCATGTGCCAATCCATCTCAAACACAGGAAATACCTGAGGTTCGGAATTGGCGACTCTCATTATCAATTTCGAGTTCTGCCATTTGGGATGACCTTCGCCCCGAGGGTCTTCACCAAGCTAATGTCGGTAGTGGCGGCAAGTCTCAGGAGGGAAGGGATCCACGTCTATCCCTACCTGGACGATTGGCTGATCAGGGCTGTATCTTCGAAACAAGCCCAGGTCCAGCTAGATTATGTCTGCCACTTCCTTCACAAACTGGGCTTCTCCCTCAATTTAAAGAAGTCACAGATGATACATTCACATGAGACTCCAGTTCATTGGAGCAGTCCTGAACATTTCCTGGGAAAAGCCTGGCCACCAGAGGTGAGGGCTCAAGATATTCTGCAGATGGTCACCAAGTTTCAAAATGCCCAACGTCTCCCAGTCTTCGACTTTTTGAGGTTGCTAGGCCTCATGGCATCCTGCATCTTCCTTGTGCCAGAGGCTCGCCTGAGAATGAGATCTCTTCAGTGGGCACTGAGAATTCAGTGGTCGCAATTCTCAGGGAGTATGACAGATCTCCTCCGGATTCCGGACAAAGTAGCCTGCGACCTTCAATGGTGGGCCTATCCAGTGAACATCTTGAAAGGAGAAATGTTTTGGCAACCCTGGCCGGAGATAACAGTAGTCACAGACGCCTCACTCACGGGGTGGGGAGCCCATACCAACGACTTGACCATCAGCGGTCGTTGGTCTCCATCGGAGTCCAGACTACACATCAACCTATTGGAACTGAGAGCGATCAGACTAGCGCTGAAAGCTTTCCTGCCATCAGTACAGGGGAGAAATGTCCTGATAATGACGGACAAGACGGTGGCCATGCACTACCTCAACAAAAGAGGAGGCGTAGGATCACTGCCACTGTGCAGAGAGGCAATGCAGCTCTGGTTTTGGGCAATTCGGGAAGGAATCTCTCTATCGGAAGTCCACCTAGCCGGAGAGAAGAACTTGACAGCGGACGCTCTGAGCAGGCAGAGCACAGTCTACCACGAGTGGGAGCTAGCTCAGGAAGTCCTTCAAGAGATCTTCGCCCTTTGGGGAACCCCTCAGGTGGATCTGTTCGCCACAAGCACCAACAGGAAGTGCGATCTGTTCTGTTCAAGGGAATTTCCCCCGAGAGGAGCTCTAGGAGACGCGTTCGTAGTGGACTGGGAGTTTCCACTCCTTTACGCGTTCCCACCAGTCCCTGTTATTCCTCAAATGATCAGGAGGTTTAGAAGATTCCGGAAAACCATGATCCTAATTGTCCCGGACTGGGCCAGGAGAACGTGGCACTCGGACCTTCTAGATATGTCCATCTTCCCTCCAATCCGTCTTCCACTCAAAGAGAATCTTTTCTCGCAGAAGGGAGGTCAGGTTCTCCATCCAGACACCCACCAGAACCCTCAACCTTCACGCTTGGCTTCTGAAAGGGTGAGGTACAAGGATTGGGATCTCCCTAATGACGTCATGGAGGTGTTGCTTTCGGCCAGCAACAAAGTCTTTATACCGCTGCCATTGGAACACATTTTGCAGCTGGTGTAGGGAAGAGAATATCAACCCTTTTTCATGTGGTACACCAACGGTGTTATCGTTTCTACTCTACTTGGCAAACTCAGGCCTTCAGGTTGGCACTGTAAAAGGCTATCTCGCAGCGCTTTCTATATTCAAGCGCACTGCGCAGGAACCATCGTATTTCAAACTTCCTCTAGTGATACAATTTCTCAAGGGATTAACTAATGTTTATCCTCTAAAACCATTCCAGGTTCCCTTATGGGACTTAAATTTAGTCTTAAACTTCCTAATGGGCACTCCATTCGAACCACTTCACTCTTGTTCGCTGAGATTTCTCACGCTTAAAACTGTCCTATTGGTAGCACTAACATCTGCTAGGAGGGTGAGCGAGCTACAAGCTCTCTCCTGTAAACCCCCACATACAATTTTCCACAAGGACAAAGTTGTCCTACAGGTGAAGCCTAATTTCCTCCCAAAGGTGGTTTCTGAATTTCATATTACTCAGAAAATTACCTTACCTTCGTTCTACCCTCCTCCCCATCCGGACAAAGAGCAAGAAAGACTACATAGGCTGGACCCAAGGCGAGCTCTCAGCTTTTACATCAGCAGAATGGCTAGGATCAGGCAAGCAGACCAACTGTTTGTAGGATACTCGGGTCACAAGTTGGGACTACCCATAACAAAACAAACCATCTCCAGGTGGATTATTTTTGCCATTCTGGAATGTTACAAACTGGCAGGGAAAGAGCCACACCAAAATCTTAGGGCTCATTCAACCAGGGGTATTGCAGCCTCTTCGCCTCTCCAAAGAGAGGTACCGGTCCGAGACATATGTGCGGCTGCCACATGGTCGTCCGCACATACATTCACAAAATTTTACAACCTGGATTCTTCCACTAGTCAAGAGACCAGATTTGGCAAGGCTGTATTACATTTGGTCCATCCCTAAGGGATACATAACATTCTCACTCCCACCTCCAATTACATGCCACTGCTATGGGAGTCTATCAAAGATAAGGAATACGTCGGAGGACACAATCCCTTCGAAGTTCAAGTTACTTCTTACCTTGTAACGTTCTTTCGACGGGATGTTCCTCCGACGTATTCCTTATCGCCCCTCCCATCCATCCCCGCAATAATACTTCCCTTGTGGTTGCAGTTTACGCTCCTTCAAGGTCAATAACCAATTCAGGCATGACTTAACGGACGCAGCGCGTGGCTATTTATGGGCATGGTGATGTCGGCGCCGATACAGTGGCCGTCGAGGGACATCGACTCGACAGACGTCGACGCAGAGCGCCCTCTACAGAAAAAATTTCCGAGGCCAGTCAGCTGGAAACGTATTATCAAAGATAAGGAATACGTCGGAGGAACACGCAGTGCGATTCGCTAGGAGCCATATTAGTTACCCACCCATTACTCACCATACCGGGGGACTTCAACATCTGGCTTGACTCCCAAACAACCCCATGACTCAACCCCTGGTCGAAAGTCTGGAGGCACCCAACCTCACCCAGCAGATTACGGGACCCACCCACACTGCCAGCCACACCCATGGTGCCATTTTTGCTCAACCAACCTCATTACCATTTCTACTCCCAGTCCACTTATCTTGGCAGACCACTCAGCCATCTCTTTCTCTCCACAGCCCCTCTGCTTCACAAGGCTTGCTCTATTCTTCATTCTCAGTTCAAGTGCTGGAGCAAGGTCAAAATAATCCCAGACCTGAATGACTCCCTGCTCCTCTCCCTCACCTCACTACATGTTGCAGATAGACCTCAACTCATTGACCTCTTCGACCCCTGGCTCAATGACTCACTTCTCCCTCTCACTCCCTCCAGCTCCACTCCTGCCCACCAAGGCCCAACCCCCAAGTGGTTCACCCCCGACCTCAATGTAAGGCAGAAACCTGTGCAGTTCCCTCTGGTACCACTGCAAGAGATTTAAGACTACAGGTGGTTGGCAGTAAACCCAATTGGTAGCAGTCTGTACCACCCAGATTTACCTGGAAGCTGTGGCTGAGCAGTCAGACTTCTCTCAAGAAGAGTTAGGCAGTATATAGAGTATTCACAATAGGTCAACAGAACACAGTAGAACAAGCAAACACTGACCAGAGCTTGGTATAAAAGAGAGATAATTATTTATTTAAAAACACATCTAGTTAAACACACTGGCACTAATATTAAGCAGTTCAAAAACACAGTCACTAAAAGATATACACTCCCTTCAACAGTTATTAGACAAGTCTTAAGTAAAGCAACACTTATTTTCAGACAGCGGTGAGCGCTTAACGAAGATGGCACTCTAATCAATCGGTTTAAGACGGAGAGAAAGGCAGAGCAAAGATAGCAACAGATCCCAACACTTTCGGAGAACACAGTAGGAGAAGAAGGCAGGTTAAAACCGTACAGTCAAAGTTAAAAAGGCCGGACCCACTTTAAGAGGCTCCAGTCGAAATGTGTCCAAGGTCACACGGTTGAAAGTGCCCAAAAGTCTTGCAAAAGGTTCAGAAAGAGTTGGACCAAAAGAAAGGGACCAGTTAGATGGTCAAGGCAGCCAGCCCAGTCCAGAAGGTTAAGGGGTTATTGTTACCTTGTAGCAATCTTTAGAAAGGGAGGCCTGGCGGACACGGTACCTTAAAATGGTGAGAACGCTCCAGTGGGGGTAGTTGTTCCTGGCAGCGGGTGCAAGTCGGTGCTTCATCCGGGGGAAGAGAGGAAAACAGGAGTCTGTTGCACTGCCAGGGAAGAAACCAGCCGCAGAGTTCTCAATTAAAAGGAGCGGTCCTTTTATTCGCGGTCCAGTGGTAAGTGGCTATCCGGTTGCCGGGGTGCTTGGCACGGGCAATTCGACCACAAGACGTCCTGGGATGCAAGAAAAGAAGGTAAACTGGTTGTGCCCACCAGTCAAGGGAAGAAGACTCTCCAGCGGGGAGATCTTCTCTGTCGTTGGGAAGTGGTGAGTCGGTTCAGCAGGGCTCCACCGCTGGTGTCGTCGTAGCAGGTCGGCTCAGCTTCTCCCTCGTCGGATTTTCTGGTCCTGTGGCGACTTCTGAAGTTCCAGTCCCCAAAGCCCTGCTTTTATGCAGAAAACCCCCATTCATTCAGCCTAGCTGTCAATCAAACATGCTAAGTGGTGAGCGGGGTGGCTCACCACTTGGGCCAATCACACAAGAGTGCGACTTGGGTTGGCAAGGCAACTTAGCCCAAGGTGCCTAAACCCCCTCCCACACCTCATGTGGTACCCAGACAGAGTGGCACCCCTTTGGAGGGCTTCTGGGTAGAAGCCCGCCAAAAGTGGAACAAAGGGCTCGACCTTTGGTTTGGAGTTACAGAGGCGAACACAAACGCCATTTTAAAACCGAGTTTTGGCAGAAAATACCAACCGGTGAATTAATATGAAATAAATAAACCAGCGTATGTTAGAGGCTATGTTAGAGGCTGGTCATTGTTGCAGCGTTCCTGTCGTGACTGGTCCCTTGTTCCCGATTCCTAGTTTCTGTGCCCAGTTTCTAGCTTCCCCGTATTAGGAAGTCCCGCCCCCAACTCGCGTGACGTGCACGCCGTACAGGAAGAGTGTACATAACCCTGCCCACCCGCGCCGCGCACCTGCCAAGTACCTTCAAGTACTGTTGGCTGTGGCCTGGTCTGCGCATTTTCCTGGTAGAGGAGTGCTGCTGTCACGGACGTTTGCCTCACAGCAGGAGGACGTCTTTTGCAGTCGCACCAAGGACTGCCTGACCTTTGATGTGCATAGGACAAAGGCTTCCCCGTATTAGGAAGTCCCGCCCCCAACTCGCGTGACGTGCACGCCGTACAGGAAGAGTGTACATAACCCTGCCCACCCGCGCACCCGCACCTGCCAAGTACCTTCAAGTACTGTTGGTTGTGGCCTGGTCTGCGCATTTTCCTGGAAGAGGAGTGCTGCTGTCACGGACGTTTGCCTCACAGCAGGAGGACGTCTTTTGCAGTCGCACCAAGGACTGCCTGACCTTTGATGTGCATAGGACAAAGGTGACTGTCTGGTTGAGCCCCCGGACTCTAATCCACTAGGGAAGGGAAGGGCAGCCAGTGGGAGGTGTAGATTGTGGGAGGTGTGGTTATTTATCAGTAGAGGAAGGGAAGGGAAGGGAAGGGCAGCTTGTGGGAGGTGTTTGATTGTGGGAGGTGTAGCTACTCATTAGTATTGTATTTTTTCTGTTTCCTTTTCCTAGGCTTCCCCGTATTAGGAAGTCCCGCCCCCAACTCGCGTGACGTGCACGCCGTACAGGAAGAGTGTACATAACCCTGCCACCCGCGCCGCGCACCTGCCAAGTACCTTCAAGTACTGTTGGCTGTTCGCGGTTCGCGTGGAGCACGGAGTGGACTCGGTAGTATATTCTCCTTAAGCACGAATTCAGTCAATTATTCTGGTGTGCAGCAACCCCGGTGTGTGCACCGTGAAGGTACTCCTCAAGTACTAGTGTACTGAAAATAGTAATTGCTATTGAATGATAAAATGATAGACTGTTAATTATGAGTGGCTAGTTGTAAATATTGCTTAGTCCTTTGTCCTAATAGACTGAGGTTAAGCCTCAAACGTTGCCCTAGTGGCAATTACCTGTTATAGGGCGGAAGAAATCATCTTGGGCTATTTCCCATATCAGGTCTCAAATTCTCTTGTGTCTAAACATGGTGAATGGGCTAAGAAGTGGGCGGAAGATTACAGGGACGGATGCTTCGGTGATCACAAATATGGAATTACCCACCGAAGGGGCGTTATGTGAGGATTTACAGAACCACAGTGCCATCTTAGCTGAGGTAGTTAACCCTAAATGTAGTGAACAGAGTATAGCTAATATTCCTATGGTAAGGAGTATTAACGAAGGTGATGATGTAGTACTGGACACACACAATGACCATCAGCGGAGTGATAGAGCTTCTATCACGCTAGCATCTTCCCCGATTAAATTTAATGTTAAAGAGATAAATGTCTCTCCCGTACTGAATAAACAGTGTCTGATAGGCTCAGAAATGGATGAATGGATGAGAAAAAAATGAGGTACCGGGAATTTAGCTAAAAATATGCTGGGAGCCATGAATGATTGTTCTATCCTTGGTCCGACCATTGAGGCCGAAGTGGGTAGAAGAATGAGATTCTCCCTGGGGCCATCGACTCCGGTATCAAATAGAATGGGAGGTAGGGAGGATGTACATATTCACAATCCACCATTGGAAAGTAAGTATAGGTTCCAATCGCCGTTAAAGGAGATGATTGGAGGTAATAAAGAGGGGGTGGATAATGAGGAAGGGTGTATTGAAAGAAAGAGTTTACCGATCGATATAGCACACTCCTGGTCTACCAGTAACTCATTCACTAATCCTATAGAACAAATTGAGCAATTTGTAGAAAGTGTAGGCTCTCAGCCTAAATCAGGGACTTGTGTGGTAACGGTGCAGGATGAAATCCTGGATTTACATGCCCGGGATGTACCAGGTTTTGGTGAAGATTTCCCAGTAATAACCAGGATCCTAGACCTGCTGGATAAGGGCCATGAGAGAACACATTTTGAAATGGCAGAATTAAGAACGACTATGACAGGCATGCTATGTAAGATCAATAAACTTGAGGGGTTGTTATTTGCATGCGATGTGATAGCTTCCCTGACAAAGGAAAATAAAAAAGGAGTAAACTCTAAGGATAGTTATACTCAAACCCCTGGAGACGCAAGAATGGTGAATGCAACATATAGAACCTTTGCTGAATTAGCTGCAATACCCAAAGAGAATGCGCAGAAACCGGAAGTAATATCAAATAAATCAGTCATGGATTCCCTGGAAGCTTTGACAAGTGTAATGCAACAGTTGCAAGCTGATATAATTGAAGTAAAACATTCCTTTGTGGTTGGGAGTTCAAATGAGACTGCGGATTTATGTCAACTACAGATGGGTGTGATACCAGAGAAAGGGGGATTGGATAGTCCCTCAGCTCTACTGGACTTAATTGACCTAACTGATAATGATTTAGAAAAAAGGGAAGTGGATATGTGGAATCCGGGTTCAGACTGTGAATATGAGAAGAAAGTTGTGGTACTGACGAGGAGGGAAAAAAGAATTATGGCCCGAGCACAGAAGAGGGAGGCGAGGACCAATAAGTCCAGAAATACTAAAAAAAAGAAACAAACAAAGACTCAATTAGGTGAGCTTTTTGTAGACTCAAGGGAAAAAATATTGCAGAATCAAGAGGAGGAGACTGGCATTGATCTTCATCAATTAGATGAAGAATCCAAGGCCCACTTGAATATCAAAGTTGAGGATCAAAGAGAGGTACCTGAAATTTATAAAAAAATGCATAAAAAAAAAAAACATCTACAGATGTTGCAGGATGGGACTGTGGAGGGTATTAGTAATGAACCTTATCTGCTCTCACAAAAAAAGGGGTGTGATGCCCCAGTTGTCACAGTTTTACCCAGTAAAGAATAAAAAAACAGAGAAGAAAGGAACAAAAAGAGGTTCAAGACTTCACACGCTGTTCAACAGAGGTAGAGAGTAATGAATTGGATGATAAAGAAAACATGGGAGGGGTGAACATTGGTGATGGTGCGGATGTAGACGAGGTGATCTTGGAAGAAATAACAATTGGATTAGAGAATAAGAACAAACTCAAGCCTAAACCCCTAGAGGGGGATGGTATCTCCAAAGCTGAAATAGCTGATAAAGAAGAGCAGAGGGAAAATGCACCGATGAATGTAGAAGGCCGAATGAGGTCCGATTCGACTAAAAACTGTGAGGAAGAGAGACTGGAGGCACGAATGCCCTTAATTATGGGTTGGGAAAATGATGTGCGGAAAAATGGTAAAATAAATTTAAATAGAACTTATATGCTGAAAACGTTCCAAGCCATCCCTCCTTTAAGAACCCTACGTTCAGATGATATGGATTGGATAAGACTTGCTACCAATTACAATCATCGCATGTTATGTGGATTCCAATCGATGATAATTATGAAAATGGTGTGGGAACAGAGGGAAAATTTTATTGCACTTGGCATTACTCCGCACGTATTTTTGAATACAAAAGATGCTGAGGAATATTTAGAAATTCCTCTTGCAACTGAAGTTATAAAAGAGATTCCGGTACAAAGCACCGCACAGTTTAACTTTAGTGAAGATACTGTGAAACAATTGTTAGCGCTTGTGGCAGCACTAAATGGAATTTCAGCGGTGGGTGGTGCTTTAAATGGGCCTTCAACAAAAACAAATGAAGATGCGTCAGCATAGCATGGTCCTTTCGTGGTCACTTCATGGAACTGTTGTGGATTATCGAATTTCTATCTTTGGTATGGTAAATTCGACTTAAAGAATTGTTCTGAAGTTATTTTGCTGCAAGAGACGATGCATACGACTATGTTCAATGTTGCTGGATACACCTGCTATTCTATGGATGCGACAAGAGGCCCAAAGGGTAGGCCTTCGGGTGGAATAGCCATACTCGTTAATAATAGATGTAAATTTGATGTCTCTTTGTTATACAAAGATGAAAGTATTGTAGCAATTCAAACGAATCCAGACAAAACCCAGGACTTGGTGCTAGTGATCATCTGCATATATTGGAACAAAGCTCGAATAACATGGGATAAGATTGTGGATACTATTGATGGAATTTTAGAAGATGTGTTTGTGCGCATAGGTCATGCAGGGATTATACTGGGTGGGGATTTCAATTCCTCGTGTTATGAGAATCAGAGTATGCGTAAGAGAAAAGGAAAAAATAGAGCTCCGGCTTCATGGAAACATGGCCAGAAGTGGGTGGAACACCTTTTAGGATGGGATCTGCAACTTGTGGAGCCTGAGGGCGGTCTTGATCCGATCTCATGGAAACGTGGTGATCGTAATTCTTACATAGACCATTTTTTCATATCCTCCATCTTACGTAGGCAGTGTGAACCCACACGAATCTTGGATCTTGGGTATGGGGATCACTCTGCTATATGTATCAATCTGAAGATTCATAATTGGAGTGTTTACTCTGAACCACCCTTAAGTTTGATAGAGGTTGATAGGCCTGTCACATCGATAAGATGGAGTAGGAAGATTTGTTTAAGACTAATCAACAGGATCAAGGAGGATGCTCGCTACAGATATTTTAGCCTCCATTCTAAGCCATTCGATAATTGACTAGAAGTAGACCTGAATAGTTGTATTAAGGCTCAGTTGATACATATTGCTCAGGAGAACGTGATATATCCTGATGCACTGAAGCATAAGCATACGTTTGATCGGAGAATTCATAAATTAAAGCTTGAAAAAAATATAAAAATAAGGAATTTAGTTAAAATGAATATTGGCTATGCTACTTATCAAGTAGAAAAGAAACGGATAATACTATCTTATAAGAATCAGATCAGAGACCTCAGGCAGTCTACTGCCATAAGAGAGAATGAATATATGATGCATACCATCTTGTCTCAAGATATTAGGAATACTTGGTCTCTAATCAGAACCATATCGACACCAGCTCTCTCATTGGAGCCTTCGATTCTGCCATCAACATGGGTACAATATTTGACTAAAAAATTTGAATTGCCAAACAGATTTATCAGTGAACAAAATGTTGATTTTTCGGAACACATCATGGAGTTATGTCCGTGGTCGATAGAGGATATATTCAATGTTATAACTAAACTGAAGGATTCTAAGGCATGTGGTCCGGATGGGATCCCGGCATGTGTGGTAAAGCTGGACCCAATGTTCTGGGCTGAAATCTTTAAATCAAAATTCGAAAGGATATTTAGTACAAAAAAAATTCCTAGCTCATGGTATTCGGCCATCATTGTGCCGATTTATAAGAAAGGTCCCACAACTGATCCGCAGAATTTTAGACCAATTGCGCTTACGGATACTTCATATAAAATCTTCACCCAATTAATCCTAAAAGAATTACAGAATTTTTTGTATCGCAATGATGTATTATCTAAATTCCAAATTGGGTTTCGCAAAGACATGGGGTGCACTCTTAATGCGACCATACTTGCGTATGTGCATTGTCAAACTAGCAAGGGGGGTAGAGGGAAGGTATATATGGCTGCACTTGACTTGAATTCCGCATTCGATACAGTAATTAGATCTAAACTATGGGAGATCATGAAATATCTGGGGATCCCGGTACATTTAGTGGCTTTGATAGCCATGTTGTACTCAAAGACGAACTATAGGGTACGGGTGGATAAGACCGGAAACTTAACACAGCCAATTTCTACGGAAATTGGATTAAAACAAGGATGTTGTCTAGCAGCGGTACTGTTTAATCTATACCTCTCTTATATGGACATTATTTGGAAGGATGGAATAAATTATCCTGTCTGCCTGGGTGACTTAAAACTGAATTGTATCTACTTCGCGGATGACTTATTGATTCTCGATAGAACGCCCTTTGGGTTACAGAATAAGTTGGATGTATTATTCCTGTTTGCTGAAGAGCATAATCTAAAAATAAATCAAACCAAATCCAAAATTTTAATATTCAATGATGGAAATAAAAGAATCAGGAAATTCTCTTGGTCAATTGGGTCTATAGAACTCGAGGTGGTGAAGGACCTACGATACCTCGGATACACCCTGACCGATCAGAACTCCAAAAGATGGTGGGAGTTACTGCTTAAGGAAAAAATGAAACCTCTCACTGCTCAGATGTGTATTCTTTACAGAAAATATTGTAAATTGTCTATAATACCGATTAGACAATTCTACCTGTTAAAAATTGAGCCAATTATTTTGTATATTCTTGATTTATGCACTGTTGATATTGATGACATATTGGACAGGCTTCAGGGCGTATTGTGGAAAAGGGTGTTATGTATAGCAAAAACCATACCGAACGATATAATCAGACATGAGCTTGATCTCTTGCCAATCTCTGTGAAAAGAAATTGGAGGTTGCTTAACAACTACAGAAAAATGCTGAGTCCCACTAGAAACTCACTCTACGTAGATTTACATGAAATGATTAATTTGGAAACAATACCTGTTCTGTGTAAATTTGTAAGGAAAATGGAGGCAATCTTGGAAGAGTCAAATATTTCAAAAGAAGACTTAATTTTGTGTCTACCATGTAATAAGCGAAAATTCCAGCGATTGAAATGGTGTTTGCAATCTGATCGCATTGGAAGATATAGAGCATTTAAGGAATATGCTATGTTTAGAAGAAAAATGGGAGATATGCCTAGATACCTTTTACAATTTCCTTGTCAGACTGCAAGGAAACTTTACATGCGCTTTCGATTAAACCAGTTCCCGACATTGGATCGAATAGGTAGATGGGGTTGGAATTCAGAAAAGTTTGGGAACATGAGCTTTGAATGTAGATTCTGCAAGGAAGACAGATCGGTGGAGTCCCTCAAACACTTAGTTCAGAATTGTGTTTATTTTGATAACATCAGAACGGTCCATTTGGGAAGATATTGGAAACCTGGGATGGAATGTTCAAGCCTCCTTTTTTTTTGGTCCAAGTGTATGTGGGGGAATAGCATTAATCTTCTAATTGGTTTAACTAATTTTCTTGAAGTTGTAATGCAAAAGATTACCAGGTTAAATGAACTAGATTGACACCCCAATGAGTTTATAAGAATGTCTTATTCGGAATTGAATTTTAGTGATGAATGCTGTATAAATTGTGATTATTGTGGAATGAAATGAAATGTTTTAACAAAGATTAATTTTTAAAATTTTGTAATATTGTAAAGGTTCTTAATGAATCAAACACAATAAAAAAAAAAAAAAAAAAAAAGTAGTAGCCTCGAACAATGGGAAAATCCCATAGAGATATATTCGCAGTTGAATATATAAAGTAGTATCCACTGCCACCAGCCAAAACTCGACGAGGGGGGACGGGACAGTGCCCCCTCGAACAACAGACTCATCGAATTGCCCCTACCAGTACGTCCACAATATGATGGTTTGTACTGGTTCTGTTAGTAATTTGGGACTAGTAAAGCCAATGGTGACTTTACATGCCCTGGGAGACAGTAGTCAGTCCCAGGGTATGGAGTCTATGGTGAGGGGTCACTATGACACCCCGGTGTTACTGCACGGAGGGTGCTGTGTAACACATATAGGAAAAACACATGAGACCCTATGGAGTAAAGGACCCCATAGCCCATGAAACACATTAACATTCAGAGGAACAGCACAAATCATGTCCAAGAGTGGGAGAAAAAGACTCTCACTCTTGGCAGGAGAAAAAAACAAACTCCAGAAATCCAGAAAAGCTGCTGGGGGACTCACTAGGTTAGGAAATTCAGCCTAAACAGAGAATTCTCCCTAACACTCAATGCGTTCAAAACTCAAAACCACTCCCTTGAATGCAAATGGCAAGCCTCCAGAACCCCACATAACAAATCAGCAAATGCCCTCCATCACCGCAACTATAAATCAGAGATCAGTAAGACCAAAAAAGCTCATTACAATAACAGAATCCTGAGCTGCTGCAGCAGCAGGAAGGAGCTACACAAGACCATTACTGAATTCCCGAACTCACCTTGCACTTCCGCCTCATCACACTCTCCCAAACACTCTGCAACTCCCTCTCTGAACACTTCCACAAAACAGCCCTAGAGAGGACAGCCCACCCTCAGGACTCCCTTACCTCTGGCATCTTCCCAGAACCTTTCAAAATCGCACATGTAAAACCCCTTCTAAAGGAACCCTCCTTTGACCATCTCCAAACAACCACTACAGGCCCATTTCCAATATCCGATTCTTGACGAAGCTCATCGACCGCACTGCATACTCCCAGCTCAACTGTTACGTAGAAACCACCAACCTTGTAGACCCTGCACAATCTGGCTCCGTCCATGCCACAGAACTGAAACCACACTAATCTCTATCTGGGATGATCTCAAAGTCAGTGCAGACTCAGAAGGCTGTGCCACACTTGTTCTTCTTTACCTCTCAGCAGCCCTTGACACTGTTAACCACACAATTCTCCTTGACAGATTATATTCCAAAGAAATCCGAGATTCGGCGCTCAACTGGATTGCATCGTTCCTCACTAACAGACAGCACATCACCTAGCCCCGCCCCTTTCTTCTTCTCAGCATGCTGAGTGAGCACTCGTAGGCCCCGAGGCGCCTGCCTCTCACCCTTTCTTTTCAACCTTTACATGACCCCTCTGCTCGTCTCATCCGCTCTCACAAGCTCACTTGCTATAGCTATGCCGATGACACACAAATTATCCTGTGGTTTCCCAAATTGACCTTCACCCAGACCTAGCAGCATGCCTGACAGACATTGATCTCTGAATGATGAATAACCACCTCCATCTCAACCAGGGTAAAATGGAGATCATGGTATGTGGCAAAACAGCTCTATGCCCACAACTGTCTCCCTGGCCACCCACCCTTGGCCCACCTCCCCCCACCACCTAACTCCACCTCTGTCAAAAACCTTGGCTGCACAGCACATTAACAATATATCAAAATCCTGCCACTTCCACTTTAACCTTCTGAGATGCATCTTCCCTTACCTCACCTACCTGAATAGACTGACAACAATGATGTCCATTGTCATGTCCAGCCTTGACCATGCAACCTCCCTTTACCTGGGTACACCGGCCTACCAACTAAACAAACTCCAAAGAGTCCAGAATTCCACAGCCAGGCTCCCCACTGCCCTCAGGCGAAGGGATCACTTCACACCAGCCCTACGCACCTTGTTCTGGCTCCTGATTGGGTGATGGGCCACCTTCAATATCCTGTGCATTACTCAATGAGCTGTGCACAAAGTCGGACCCTAATACTTACAAGAAAAGATTATGCCATACCTTGGAAACTGGAATCTAAGGTCAAGCACTGTCCTCCTCCTAGGAGTTTCTGCCTCCAAATCAGCCAGGATCGGTGGATCTGCCTACTCAACCCTGGCGCCAACAATCTGGGACTCACTGGCCCCACCCTGATTCGAAACACACAAGACTACATGGCATTCCGGAAAGCAGTAAAAACCTGGCTTTTCTTCTAAATGGTGCAACAGGAATGATCTGGCTCTTGACCCTCCATGAAACCGTGCCTCCCGACCAACCACACATGGTTAAGAAATGGCATAAAATCCACTACAATGGAAAGCTTAGAAAGCACGGACTCGGAACGCTGTTCCCAGTGGCATTCATGTTTAACGCTATGATCGTGTTGCCTCTTCACGTGTTCGTCAATGAATGCCCAGCAGAACCTATACGTTAACACGATGACCGTGTTTGCTCTTTACTTGTCTGGAATGAATACCTGGGATTACGAACCCTGGGTTTAGTAGCACTCATGTTCTAACGTTATGACTAGGTTTGCTCTTTATTTGCACTGGCTATGTACTACGCTCTTAGTTCAGGTGATGTCTCTAGCAAGCTCAGATCTTCCAAGGGACAATGATGCACTGTTGCTTGCAACTCAAACCATAAACTACACCAGCAATACTCAGCCTTCCGATGCAAATGAATTCCCGGGTACTGGAATCCTGGTCCGAATAGGACTTAAGTTGCAACATTATGACTGGGTTGGCTCTTTGTTCTATTGTCTTAGATCAGGTGAGGACTCAGGCGAGGTCAGCTCTTTTAAGGGACAACGATCAGCTGTCGCTAGAAACTCAAACCATGTTTACTACACCTGGAATACTTAGCCATCCGCTGCACATAAAAGTTGTCAGTTTGGCACAGCACTAACAGCATGGCCTGGCTTTGACGCTGTACCCTACGGGTTCATAGAATACCCAACCACGTATTTAGGAAGTACTCATAATTCTCACTGACCTGGATGCAACTGCTTATCGAGAAGGGCGTTAACCAACTCGCAATTGCCCACTCAGGTGGACACAGGGATGCTGGATAGCAGGTCTGCAACTGCCTTCTCCCTGTAATACACAAGAACTGTTACTACTAGAGCTGCTACCACATTCTGGAGCAGCCCTCGCCATGCCTGGACCTAAACCCTCAACATCCCTCAGTTTATGGATGCAAGTAGCCTCATATAGTAGGTGGGAAACAGCCCAACTCAACATTAAATATTTGTTAGGACAGGGAAAGGTATGGCCATGCTTTGCAAAACAGAGTTTAGGCCACAATAGACCCATAGGTTCCTGGAGAACCAAAGCACTGAACCTCTATAATAGGGAGCAAAGTTATTATTTGGTAGTCACAGGAAGAAAATTAGGAAAGGGGGGCCTCTTCCAACTACATGGATACTCACACATATCTACCAAAATACTGACTCTCCACTCTGCACCATGCAACAATAGAATAGAGCTATACCTCATGATTCCTTCGGCCTGGCTGCACACATAAGTACACACGACCTAGCACACCTCAACAACCTTCAGCACGCAGTTATACCCCATTCTGAATTCGGCCTAGCTGCATGCATAATCTCATATACAAGCACACCCTCCGCTAGTATACAGCTACCCCCAAGACAATTCGGCCTAGCGGAAACACATGCTACTGGTCTCACACAACCATTGCACTACCTCTAGCACTAGAATGCAACTACCCACCAATAATACAATAGAGAACAGCCTTCATTTAGAGTAATACTTCTTTCCTGTCATTGGTCACCATACAGGGTCGATGTGGCTGCGAACGAGAGGTAGGTGAGATTATAACAGATGAGGAGTAATCAGGCATAACCAGAAGAGATTGGTTGAGAGGAGTGTTTATCTGGAGATTTGGCAGGACGCTGAAGAGCTGGATATTTTACGGTGACGCTGGGGAATGTCCAAAACAGAACCAGTAAGCAATAGCATGTATGAAGAAAAAATCAGAGCTGCCAAATGCTGCTAATGAAGTGAGTATCTGACAGGTTAAGAGAGTGTGAGGTAAGTGTTGCGGAATAAGATGCTGTAAAGGTGCAAATTAGGTGGCCTGACTTCGAGACATATGTACCTTGCATCAGAAACAGTGTAGGAGTGGAGCCACTCGGAGCATACTTGCCAACATTTCGATGCACCTGGAAGGGAGATTTCTTCAGAGGAGACAGCAATTTCCCATTAGGAATGCATTGGGGAAATAATTATTGTAAGCGGGAGAATGTGAAAAATCGGGAGGGTTGGCATGTATGCTGAGAGGGTCAACAAATGAGAGGCGTGTACAAGATACCAGGTGCTGAGAAGACGGGGGGTCATTCTGAGTATGGCAGTAGGGGGTTAACGGCACTGGTAAGGATGCCGGTGCCGTTAACCCCCTACAGCCACATTCCAAGGTCCCTTAGCGGGTCTCACCAGGACCGGCTGGTTTGACAAGCCGTCCTTAGCGGGACCCGTTAAGGGACCGTGGAGCTAATAACTGGCCCGTTATTAGCTCCTTCCCCATTCCCATTGAGCCCTATTGGGGCTCAAATGGGAATGGGAATGATTTTCGAAATTCCGACTAACCGGACCCGGACCCGGACCCGAGTTTGGAGGCAGCCATGGTGCTAATAGCACCATAGCTAATAGCACCATGGCTACCTCCAAACTCGGAATGACCCCCAGGGAGTTGGTGAGGAGTCCCAATAGTGAGAAGTGTGACTCATGTGTCAGCAGTGGGAAAGGAAAAGAGGTAGTGACAGGGTTGGTGAATGAGAGGCAAGTCCGAGGTATCATCAACCAAAGGGTTGTGTAACACGTGGGATACATTCCAATCATTCAACAAAAGAATTAGTTTTTAATACCTCAGTTCATAGTCCGGAGGGGTTCGAACTGTGTTGGAAGACACTTTTTTTAATTGAACATGACTTTGTAAAAAACACATTAACATGAAATAAACAATAAAACGCAAAATCTGTTTTTTAAGGAAAGCCAAAAAAACAAAAATTTGGAAATAAACAATCAAAGCTTTTTGACAACACAACAAATACATTTGAATAACCAAAACACTACACAATACACACTGTGTTATTGAAAATTGACAGCGCTATTAATCACAAAAACAAATACTAAACAATAGCATATGAGACGTATGCTCCACTCTGGCAGTCGGCAGTCTAATTATTTGACAATAACTCAAAAATCGCACAGTGCCAGCAATTGTCAGTCTGAGAAGGAGTGAAGACGCTGCTTTTTTATTTTTGTTGTAACGTCCTGTAACATTTTGGACCTGCTGTACTGCCGTGTGGGTCATGGTGCAGTTATTTACTCTAACAAAACAGAAAGGTGATGGCTGGAAGGTTTTGAAATCATAACCACGGGCAAAGCTCTGGGCAACCCTCCAGACCATCGTTTTTCAGCCTGCCAAGCCATTACAGAAGGGGAAAAACCATATGCAAATCAGGCTTGGTCCTACCCCAAAAGGGGCAGTCCAGCCCGAACTGCTAGGTCACATCCCTTCTGCACGAGACCACAAGCATCCCCAGACATGTTTCAGCCATGTTTGGGGATGCTTGTGGTCTCGTGCAGAAGGGATGTGGCCTAGCAGTTCGGGCTGGACTGCCCCTTTTGGGGTGGGGCCAAGCCTGATTTGCATATGGTCTTTCCCTTCTGTAATGGCTTGGCAGGCGAAGAACGGTGGTCTGGAGGGTTGCCCAGAGCATTGCCAGTGGTTAAGATTAAGTCTAAACCTTCCAGCCATCACCTCTTTGTTTTTGCAGTTATTTACTCGGCATAACAGTGTGATTTGCTAACTTCAAGGCAGAGGCAGTGGCCTGGTAGAGGCGTGCCTGGGGACGCCATGTCAATCATTAGGGAGCTCCGCAAGTGTCAGTCTGCAGTCTGCAGTATCGCTGGATGGCCGGGTCAGCTTGTCTGAGACACTTTAATTGCCTCAAACTGTAAGTTTTTTTTTATTTTGCATTTGGTTTACACACTATTGTTAAGCGACTTCAATTCAGTACTCCAACTAAGTCAGTGCCTAGTCTGGGATGCCCAAGCAAAGCCCTTATTTATATATCTTTATGACAAGTTCATAGATCTGGATGATAAACCCTTGTATAACGCCCCTCTCTTTGAATTCCCCTGACCTCACTGAGCCAAGAAGTAGGTTTGTTTGGCAAATTAAAAGATTTATTGAAAAATTAAACAAGATATATATCACACTTTTATAAATAAATTAATATTTGATAGCACACTTATGAATATGACAGTGATCAATAATGGATAATATTACACTAGCACCCTTCTTTTTTTATTACTTAGGAGTTGGTATAGAAAGGATAAAGTAGCTGAGAATGCTTTTATGGTTTCAAGGAAATGCAATGATGGAAAAGAATGCAGCACAGGAATAAACTGAGATGGTTTCAACAAGAGATAATATAATCACTTTTCCCCTCGTGGCAATTCACAACCCCCCCTATGCAATATAAGGAGATGGAAGTAAAGCACACAGTTTTCAGGAATACAATCCACATGCAATTCAAATTTCAGTTCTCCCCTAGCAAGTTTAGCAACAGGGATTATTTTAAAACACAGGCAAAAATACTTCAAATGTGATTTGCAAAGAAGTGAAAATATGCTAAAATGATTTTAATTCCCTATAGGATATTCAGGGTAGGTGATAGCTACTTGAGATTGGTTCAGGTCAACACTATCAGTGATTCATGAGGGATTATCAGGTTGAAAACGGATTTCAGCAGTTGCAAGAAAAAGACAGCGATTTTGACAGGTGGAGAAATTTGATTCAAATTGCAATTCGCGGCACCTTTTCCGAGTGCGTAAAGCGCGATTACGGAAAGACTATAAGGAGTAGAAAGTCTTTTTAGGCTTGTTGGAAAGCTGGGGATCTTAGCTTTAAAATGAAAGTTAAATCTCGTTCCTGGCACACGTGGTACAAAGGATACGGACAATATAGTGGAGGTAGATTGTCAAAAATAAAGTAAAGCTCAGAATGACAAATGACACTTTCACAGGTTCGAAATCACAGAATGGACACACGATTTCTATGATGCAGTTTTAAATAGGTGGAAATGGTTTGAATTAGATTATTTTAAACTAAGAGATTGGTTTTGCACAGTTCTGGCTGAGTACTCACACTATGAATTTGAAATAGGCCGTCAAGGTCTGGTCAGGTTTGGGCTTCACTCGCCACGGATGGTCTCTGGTACTGGTTCTGCTCACAGCGATCTGGTCTGGGTCTGCAATCTGCACTGCACAGCGGTCTGGTCTGGTCTCCGGTTCTGGCAAAAGTTCTTGGCACTGCACAGCGGTCTGGTCTGGGTCTCTCTGGATACAGCACTGCTTTCTGGGTTCTGGCACAGGGTTCTAGTCCGGAATCAAACAGCTCGCCCGGCTGTTGAATAGTTTGGTTAGGTTGCTGGATTCTGAGGCCTCTGAAGGATTTAGCTTGTGGACTAGGCCTCTCTGCTACAAGTTCTGAAGTCTGGATTCTAAGTTCTGGTTCTGGAGTCTTCTGGATTTGAAGTCTGGATTCTAAGTTCTGCTTCTGGAGTCTTCTGGCAAAGTGCTTCACAGGAAATCAGTTTGAAGTGGGAAGTGAGTGTCCCTACCTGGATTTCAGTGGTCCTTTTTATGTCTTTTGAAAGTGGGTGGGAAGGCTGGCTTTCTATGCCCAACCCTCTGAAGATCCTGATAGGTTAGCGGATTTTTTGTGCTCTCACTGGAGAACAGAGTTGTGAGTCAGAGTGATGCTACCATTTTACAATCTATTGAAGAAACACCCCTTTGCTTTTACTGAGAAAATCAATTTTAGCCAAACACATATTTCCCAGATAAGCAAGTTGTTGAAAATACTTGTACACATGATGAATGAATTAAGACAGGTCTCTGATCAAGCCCCATGTTCCTGCGAGCTTGGGTTCAGAAATTACAACATTTTGCGCTTTTTAGTAGCTTTTGCAACATTGGTTTTTCCTCAAAATTTACACAGAGGTACACCCCCTCCCTGAGCACATTACAATAAGTTTTCAATTCTCTAGTGTAAGCACAGTGTCTGCAATATTAATAAATAGCGGGGTTCGGTCTTAGAGCGTCACACAGAGTGGAGTTTAGTCTCAAATTGTAGGTACATTTTTCATATTAAGAATCTCCAAATTGTTCATTTCTGTCAGCTTAATACAATATTTTATAAGCAATTTGATAAAACATACATTTGGTGCAATATGAAATCGACAACCCAGTCTGGCCCGCCTCTAGCTGGCTGAGTCAGATGTCACATGCTTTCCTGCCAGAGCAACTGTTGACAATTACACCTCAAATCAGCATATCCTGTTCAGTTGAAAGAGGCTATTGTTCCTTTCTTCCAGGCTGCAGGAAGCTCTCCTCCCCTCCTAATTTACATGTCAAGGCGATATCCTGTACTGTTGGTGGTAAGAGCAGGTGTCTAGGCTCCCCATGGACAGAGGCCTCTTGAACTTTTAATTGAATCAGACTGTCTTCTTGTGAGGAGTTCTGGGAAGAGTAGGTGTTAAGAATTCTCATTGATCAGCAAGGCTTTGAAGTTTCAAGCTAACTCAGGTTCCTTTTTCAGCTCCTGAAATACCAGTCTCCTGTCAGAGTTTAGATCGCTAGCGCCGGTTAGTGTCGAGCATCGGTACTGCACCCATTTTCGGGAGCTGTCTTAAATTAATCCATTTCAAAAAGGGGATTTTACTTGATAGTATATGATCCTTGCTTAACATGACATTGATGTGGATCTGCAGTAGAGTAAAGTAGAACACTGCACCAGAGTTGGATTTTTGTTTGGTGGTTTCATGCCCATGATCTTAGCAATTTTTTACATTAATAAAAACAGATTTTGAACAGAACCATCTCTCTTTGCACTGGTTTTTGCTCTGTGTGTAGCCAAAGGATAGGGCCTGGCAATGGTCTCTTGTATTAACATTGACAGAGGCAAAAATGGATGGCAACCTATTTTTCATGTTTTCCCTGTGCATTTTCTGGTGAGTTCTGGCCATCATGATGTTTTCAATGTCAGTAATGCACAGTTCTGTGGTAGGGCTTGGATGCGTGGGTAAAACCATCCCACAAGCCCCCCACTTGCGACGGCCATTCTGATCTTTCACCGATGGAACTCGCAAGATCTGGGATGTTCGCCTCATCTTCTTCTGATTCCGCCAATGGCAAAGTTCAGCATCTTTTCCTCCATCAGGGTGGATCGATCAGTTCTCCTTGCCGGTCCTGATGGGAGTATTGGGCGGTACCCCGGGCCCCTCGGATCTTTGTCCGTGGGTCGTCCTCCTTGGTCAGTCTCCATGGTTTCTCTCTCCTAGGATGACAAAGCAAAGCATCAGAAAAATATTCGTAGACATTTCCCCACCACTATTAATGGTGGGGCGAACATATACATTTTATACATCAGGAAACATTTGCATTCAAGAATCATAGAATTTTATAGGCTATATGTGGAATATTTTAGGGTTGGAACTGTATTACTCTGGATCGGCCCCCTCTGGGATTGCAGAGGACTCCTCCAGTTGCTGCAGAGTGTGCCTGGGATGGCAACACTTTAGCTGATTTATATGTACCCACTTGTCTTCCCCTCCCGCCAAACTACCTTTGGGGATGCGGATCTTGTAAGTGACTGGGGAGAGTCTACAATTTTAAAAGGCCCAGAATCTGCCACAAACTTTTTTAATATGCTCACAATTGTTCGGTTGTAACGTTCTGCTGCACCAGAAGAGGCTGGCCTGTAAGCAATGTGTAGCTTCCTGTGAACCCCCAGTAACTCCCACATCTTTGTCATTACTTCGCTGGTAAAATGGCTACCTCTGTCTGACTCAATCCTTTGGGGTAGACCAAAACGCGAAAAGATGTGGTTGATCATCAGGGCAGCTGCTGTTTCTGCCTTGCAGTTTGGGGCCGGGAGACATTCCACCCATTTAGTAAATAAGCATGTCACCGTCAACATGTACTTATTTCCCTTAGAGGAGCGAATCACGGGGCCTATGAAGTCGACTTGCAAATCTGACCATGGCAGTGTCATCCCCCTCTTTTGGAGAGGCGCAAGGTGTGTGAGGGATGTTGGCTGAAATTTTGCACACACAAGACACCCCTTCAAGTATTGGTCGAGGTCCTGCCCCATGTGT
This sequence comes from Ambystoma mexicanum, assembly GCF_040938575.1. NCBI lineage: Eukaryota > Metazoa > Chordata > Amphibia > Caudata > Ambystomatidae > Ambystoma > Ambystoma mexicanum. Next base: position 1,348,862,525 of record NC_090922.1, on the reverse strand, counting down.
GGCCAGAAAGCAACCTCTCTTAAGATCTCAAGTGTTGTATGAAACCCCCTATGACCGACGGTGGTCGCATCATGGGCGTGACTTAACATCAGGCTTCGGAATGAGGTAGGGACCACCCACTGATCCTGGCCAGCTTGGGATTTCCTTACCAACAAACCGTCTTGGATTCAGAACATTTTTGGACATTTCATCAACATTCTAAGGTCCTCTTTCCCAATGTAATCGGTATCCGTCAGGGGAAAGTTCTCAGGGTCCTCAATGTGTTGGTAAAACTTACCAATTATTGGATCCCCCTTCTGAGCTGTAATCAAATCAGCATCTGGGGTCTCCTTCCTCCATTGTGCAGTTGAAAGATCATTGTGAGCATTTGTCTGGGACCTAGTGATAGCAGTGACCTGGATTTCCCCCAACAGGGACTCAATCTCTATTAGATTCCCTTGTATGGCCCCAGTTTTGGCCAGTTGATCAGCTAAGTCATTTTCAGTTTTGTCTGGTCCCTCTACTTTGGAATGACCCTTGATCTTTTTCCAGTAGACGGTCATTCCATTCGAGGTGACCAGATCATCAATATTTTGGATTAACTTCCCATGTTTCAAGGGTTTGTTATTAGCACATAACATGCCTCTGGCTTTCCAATTAACCAGGTGCTCCACGAACCCGTTCCGTACGTAGTCTGAATCTGTGATTATGACCAGTTTGTGGAGTTGATGTTGGACAGCAGTGAGGATGGCTTGATACACAGCCATCAACTCTGCCACCTGACTACTTCGGGGACCAATCTTGTATCCAGCGGAGGGTTCTGGGGACTCATTCACCCATGCATTCCCTACGCCGGCCACCAGTTCTTTCTCCCCGTTGTTGTCAACATGGTAAGTGCATCCATCCACATAGACAGCGGGCATTCACTCACACTTGTCTTCTTCAAAAACTTTGTGTGGGGAATTAAGGTATCCCTCCATGTTGTCCTTGATTTTGAGACTTTCGTCCTCAAGACAGTTTTCTCTGGCACAATCATGCAAGTCAGCCAGACCTTGCGCGAGGGGACTCTTCTTGTTTTGGCCATATCTGACCTCCACAGGAAAGCCTTGCATTGACAGAATCCAGGAAGTAATTCGGGAATTACTCACATTTCCGGCCCGGATTCTGTCATTTTGGAGATATTGCAGAGGCTGGTGTGGATGCTCCACTATGATGTGTTCCCCCTAGATAAACAGGCGGTAATTCTTCAATGCCCACACCATTGGCAGGAGTGCCTTCTCACAATCGTTGAATTTTTCCTCCACAGAGGATAAAGTTTTGCTCGCATAGGAGATTACTTTATCGACGCTGTCATGCTTTTGATATAATACTGCAGTCAAGCATGTATTAGAGAACCCTGTCTCCAAGAAAAACTCCTTGTTTCTGACAGGGTAAGCTAGGCAGGGCGCTTGTGAGAGGCTTCTTTTGAGCTGTCTTACTGCCTCGGATTGTTCTGGAACCCATTCCCACTTGATCCCCCCTTCAAGAGATGAATCAGGGGTCTGGTGATCTCTGCGTAGCCCTCAATGAACTTTCTGCTGTAATTAGTCAGTCCAAGGAGGCTCCTTAGTTCCCGCAGAGGTGTGGGGTCTTTCAGTTTCTGAAGTGCTTCCACTTTCTTTTCCTGGGGACAGAGCCCCTGAGGAGTAATCTCATGCCCCAAGAAATTAACACGGGTTCTACACCACTGTGCTTTCTCAAAGCAAAGTTTTGCTCCGGCGGCCCTCAACTGTGTCAGAACATAACGGATCTCCGCTACGTGTTCTTCCACAGATGAACTTTTGATGAGGACATCATCTACATAAGCCAGGTTACCCCTCGCACCCAGGTCGGGCATGGCCTTATATAGGAAAATGTTGAATTCATTGCCAGAGTTGAGGTATCAGAAGGGAGCCCGGGTCCATGTGTACTGCTGGCCCCCAAAGGTAAAAGCCAGTTTGTATTGGTCCTCCCTACTGACAGGCATGGTCCAGTATCCATTGCTCAGGTCTATTGCAGTGAATACCTGTGACCCCTGGACCAAACAGAATAATTGGCGTTCTTGTGATAAGGGGTGATGACACTCCTTATTGACTTAATCTGTTTTAAGTGGTTCTTAAGCAAGGCCCTTTTTGCCTTATTGGCCTTTTTGGTTCGGGTAACCCTGGTCCATTCATCCTCTGACTCAGAAGCAGGTTTTCCCGGATTCTGCGAGCCTGGGAATGGCTGGCAGAATGTGGGGACCTGGTCTCCTGTGTCCTGTGCCGCTCAGAGGAGTCTTCAGATCCCTCCTTGTTGCCAGGATTTGATGGGTCCCCCCCCACTGACCTAACTGGGCAGAGGTTTTCAGGATGCCCTTAGTGGGCCTACTCTCCTGGGTTCCCCACTAAATTGCACTGTACTTAGGTGCCCATACCCGGATGCCCGCCCATCCATTCCTGGGTGGTACTGGCCTATGAGCCCCATACTTTTGGCTGGATAGTGATCTGCCATCCCTGTGGCCCTGTGCTCATATGCGCCGGGAGATATGGGGGTCGCAGAGTCCAGGGACTGGGAGAGGTGAAGGCCTCTGGTACTAGGGCTCCTGAGGTTATGCTCAGGTGTTTCCCTTTCCCAGCGATCCTCATCTCTATCAGCCCCTGCTCCCTGTTGCCATGCAAGAGCCTGTGCTTTCAGTTCCTCAGTCAAGGCCTTACTAGACTCTTATCAGTCTCTCCAGCATGGCTACCTGTTGCTGGAGCCTATCATTGTGCTGAAAGAAAGCCTCATTTTCTTTCTGTGCCTCCTAGTTGGTCCTGGAATACTGGGCCAGTCTTTGCTGCAGGAGGGTTACCTCCTGAGTCCCGTCCCTACTGGCCTGTTCCTTTCTTGCCAGAGCATCTTCCACCCTCCTGGTGTGCTCCAACAAGTTTTGATGCTCTTTTTGGAGGTCACCCAGTCCCTGGAGGGCCAGGTGATTTTCTTCCATTTTTCTTTTTAAGTGGCAGACTTCCTGGCCTAAGGTGTCCCTTTCCTGACTAAGAGCCTGCATCTGTGCCGCCAGGTCGTCCCTCTGCCTTTGAAAGAAACCAGCTTTCTGGCGCTCCTCCTCAAATTCTGTCTGAGTATCCAGGTCTTTCAGAATCAGTTTGTTGCTCTCTGCCTTCTCCCTATCTAGGTGGCTTTGCAGAGTGACTACCTGCTCTGCGCATACCCTATTGAAGTCCAGTTGTTGCTCCAGCTTTTTCTGGCTCTGCACTAGGGCGTCCAAACCTTCTTGGTACTCCTTCTGCAAGGCCAGAAATCTGGTATCCTGGTCAGACTTTTCATGTTGCAGGATACCCATATCCTCTTTTATTTTAATGATATACTGCCTACTATCATATTCGGACTCCTGGCTGCTCTGCAGCCTCTGCTCGGAAGAGACCAGGTCAGATTGGGCCTTCTCTAATGCCATCTGTTGCCTGTTTGCCAGATCTTGGCCTACAGCACATTTGTCCTGTATGGCTCCCATATATAAATACAGATATGCTGCTATCCTAACAATCTTGTTGTGCTTATCTTTGGCCTTAGTATAGTATATGCCATGTACTATAGCCATGTATAGTTCGCTCAGTGCCACTTGTAAGGGACCCTGATCTTTCTAGCTGTCTAACCAAGTCGCATTGACCTGTTGTGTGATCGCCTGCAGCCACACATTATGGTCCTGTTCAGACCATTCACCTCTCACAAACAGTTTATGTAAGAGGTGCTCTCTAGCTATCTTCATATCTACCAATGTCGTCATTCTGGAAATTGATTTGCTCCCTGACTTATAGAAGTTTGTATTTTATTTTGCAAAACAGACCATCTCCTTAGAGCGTCCTTCCTTTGAGGGGTGATTTTACAGTGTAACGCAGTGTGGTGATCCAACAGGATTTATGTATCCTGTCAGTTAGCACACTGTATTAAGCTGCACAAGTGGTAGATCTAATCCAGAGTCACGGCTCGAGCCCCCACTCTGTTAAGCGACTTCAATTCAGTACTCCAACTAAGTCAGTGCCTAGTCTGGGATGCCCAAGAGAAGCCCTTATTTATATATTTTTATGACAAGTTCATAGATATGGATGATAAACCCTTGTATAACACCCCTCTCTTTGAATCCCCCTGACCTCACAGAGCCAAGAAGTAGGTTTGTTTTGCAAATTAAAAGATTTATTGAAAAATTAAACAAGATATATATCACACTTTTATAAATAAATTAATATTTGATAGCACACTTATGAATTTGACAGTGATTAACAATGGTTAATATTACACTAGCACACTTTTTTTATTACTTAGGAGTTGGTATAGAAAGAATAAAGTAGCTGAGAATGCTTTTATGGTTTCAAGGAATAAACTGAGATGGTTTCAACAAGAGATAATATAATCACTTTTCCCCTTGTGGCAATTCACCCCCCCCCCTATGCAATATAAGGAGATGGAAGATGGAAGTAAAGCACACAGTTTTCAGGAATACAATCCAAAGCGTGATTACGGAAAAACTATAAGGACTAGAAAGTCTTTAGGCTTGTTGGAAAGCTGAGGATCTTAGCTTTAAAATGAAAGTTAAATCTCGTTCCTAGCACACGCGGTTCAAAAGATATGGACAATATAGTGGAGGTCGATTCTCAAAAATAAAGTAAAGCTCAGAATGACAAATGACACTTTCACAGGATTGAAATCACAGAATGGACACACGATTTCTATGATGCAGTTTTAAATAGGTGGAAATGGTTTGAATTAGATTATTTTAAACTAAGAGATTGGTTTTGCACAGTTCTGGCTGAGTACTCACACTATGAATTTGAAATAGGCCATCAAGGTCTGGTCAGGTTTGGGCTTCCCTCGCCACGGACTGTCTCTGGTACTGGTCCTGCACACAGCGATCTGGTCTGGGTCTGCTATCGGCACTGCACAGTGCTCCGGTCTGGTCTGGTCTCTGGTTCTGGCAAAAGTTCTTGGCACTGCACAGCGGTCTGGTCTGGGTCTCTCTGGATACAGCACTGCTTTCTGGGTTCTGGCACAGGGTTCTAGCCCGGAAACAAACAGCTCGCTCGGCTGTTGAATAGTTTGGTTAGGTTGCTGGATTCTGAGGCCTATGAAGGATTCAGCTTGTGGACTAGGCATTTCTGCGACAAGTTCTGAAGTCTGGATTCTAAGTTCTGGTTCTGGAGTCTTCTGAATTTGAAGTCTGGATTCTAAGTTCTGGTTTTGGCGTCTTCTGGCAAAACGCTTCGCAGGAAATCAGTTTGAAGTGGGAAGTGAGTGTCCCTACCTGGATTTCAGTGGTCCTTTTAATGTCTTTTGAAAGTGGGTGGCAAGGCTGACTTTCTATGCCCAATCCTCTGAAGATCCTGATAGGTTAGCGGATTTTCAGTGGTCTCACTGGAGAACAGAGTTGTGAGTCAGCGTGATGCTACCATTTTACAATCTATTGAAGAAACGCCCCTTTGCTTTTACTGAGAAAATCAATTTTACCCAAAACACATATTTCCCAGATACGCAAGTTGTTGAAAATACATGTACACATGATGGATGAATTAAGACAGGTCTCTGATCAAGCCCCATGTTCCTGCGAGCTTGGGTTCAGAAATGACAACATTTTGCGCTTTTTAGTAGCTTTTGCAACATTGGTTTTTCCTCAAAATGTACACAGAGGTGTACCCCCTCCCTGAGCACATTACAATAAGTTTTCAATTCTCTAGTGTAAGCACAGTGTCTGCAATATAAATGAATAGCGGGGTTCGGTCTTAGAGCGTCACACAGAGTGGAGTTTAGTCTCAAATTGTAGGCACATTTTTCATATTAAGAATCTCCAAATTGTTCATTTCTGTCAGCTTAATACAATATTTTATAAGCAATTTGATAAAACATACATTTGGTGCAATATGAAATCCACAACTCAGTCTGGCCCGCCTCTAGCTGGCTGAGTCAGATGTCACATGCTTTCCTGCCAGAGCAACTGTTGACAATTACACCTCAAATCAGCATATCCTGTTCAATTGAAAGAGGCTATTGTTCCTTTCTTCCAGGCTGCAGGAAGCTCTCCTCCCCTCCTAATTTACATGTCATGGCGATATCCTGTACTGTTGGTGGTAAGAGCAGGTGTCTAGGCTCCCCATGGACAGAGGCCTCTTGAACTTTTAATTGAATCAGTCTTCTTGTGAGGAGTTCTGGGAAGAGTAGGTGTTAAGAATTCTCATTGATCAGCAAGGCTTTGAAGTTTCCAGCTAACTCATGTTCCTTTTTCAGCTCCTGAAATACCGGTCTCCTGTCAGAGTTTAGATCGCTAGCGCCGGTTAGTGTCGAGCGCCGGTACTGCACCCATTTATGGGAGCTGTCTTGAATTAATCCATTTCAAAAAGGGGATTTTACTTGATAGTATATGATCCTTGCTTAACATGGCATTGATGTGGATCTGCAGTAGAGTAAAGTAGAATACTCAACCAGAGTTGGATTTTTGTTTGGTGGTTTCGTGCCCATGAGCTTACTAATTTTTGACATTAATAAAAACAGATTTTGAACAGAACCATCTCTCTTTGCACTGGTTTTTGCTCTGTGTGTAGCCAAAGGATAGGGCCAGGCAATGGTCTCTTGCATTAACATCGACAGAGGCAAAAATGGATGGCAACCTATTGTTCATGTTTTCCCTGTGCATTTTCTGGTGCATCATGATGTTTTCAATGCCAGTAATGCACAGTTCTGTGGTAGGGCTTGGATGCGTGGGTAAAAACATCTCACACTATAAACCTTTACAAAAAACACAAAATATTTTTATATACAAAAAGGATATCCAATTTGGATCAATCAATAAAAACAGAACAGTTGAAACATATTTTACAATCACTATTTGCAATACCTCATCTGATAGTTAAGCCTTAACATTTTTATCAGGAGTTTTAAATTTTCCACATAGATGATATTTCTAAGACAACGTACATACACTTGACGTCATATCTATTATTCCTAACTAAGATCTTCTAGCAAATGACATGGCAAACCCGATCCCATCATTGGTTCGACTTACATTAAACATTTCATTTTGTTAATACTCACTAGCCGCTGGCAGATCACAGACTTCATGCAAAAATGTCACCACAGCCAATTTCAGTGCATTCAATTTGCCATATACCATATTCCACCATGGATCTTCAATATCAACCTTTGATGGATCGTGAACAAATCTACCAAAAGCTGCTAGGCGTTGGGGAATTAATGCCTGACACTTCAATAATAGGTGCTTCAATGATTCAGGGGTTTCAGTACTGTGGCACAAATGACAGGGAATTCTCTGTATTGCACCTTAACGAATTTCTCCTGTCAGCAAGACATTAAATCGAAATCTCAGAAATAGAGCCCTCCTACTGGGATCAGGAAATTTAACTAGATATGACTCTGGAGAGCCAATTTTCTTTCCTTCATATATAACCTGATTATATATCCTAGATGACCCAACCATTTCCATGGATTTCAACTAGTCCATAGACCGGAGCTTGTCCTTCACTCTCATAGGATTAAATATCAGAGTTTCAGATGTGAGACAGATAGAATCTAGGTACTTCAAACAGTCTATTTGTAAATCCAATAACCACTTTGATACCGTGGTGCCTGTTCTTAGTCTGCTACCCATAAGTGCGTACAGAGTATTATCTTTTGACACAATACGTTTACGATATAGGGCCAATCTTCTCCAACTGATTTTACTATCCAGAGTAGGAAGGCCCAATTCAAAACGAATAGCAGACTTTGGGGCAGTCTTCGGTAAGTAGTATAGTACTTTTCGCCATATTTTTTTTATTTGTTTTTAAAAAAAACCTTTTTATTATTTTTGAAACAAACTAACAATACAAACCAAACTGGCAGCATTATTTGCAACAAAACACATGAACATCAATTAGTCAAGACCACTGCTCCCCCAATCCCTCCCCCCTCAAGAGCTTGTTTGTTCTTCTCATTCCGTATTTGCTGCGTGTGGCACGGTATCACCTTCTTCTGAGACTGCAGAATCCGTTATTGTTCCAAACAGTCCTGCCATTAATACTCTCCATGCTAGCAGGGTACTCACTTCTTCTTCCCAACACTTGCTCCATGCCTCCTGCCATACCACCGTTTCAGCCTCCGCCCATTTTTGCAAATCCCGCCACCATACCTCCACCCGTGGCTTATGGCACTGCTTCCAGCCCAGGGCAATCCTTCGTTTTGCGAGCACATATGCCAAGTCCTTCAATTTCCCAACATGTTTAAGTTTCCATGGTCTGGGAAACCCTCCCAACAGGCAGGTCCAGGCCGAATCTATAGTGAGCGTGACCCCTTTGTCCGCTAGTTTTTGCGCCACGTCTCCCCAGAAACTCTCAATCACTGGGCAAGACCAAAACATGTGTGTCATATCAGCATCTTCCTTATCGCATTTTGGGCACGCTTGTCGTCCCGCATTTACAAACTTCGATATTCTCATCGGGGTCATGTAAGCTATGTATGTTATGTACAACTGTATTTGTTTTAATCTGGCATTTCTGGACACCTTCTTGTGGTATCCCATAGCACGCTCCCACATCCCATCTTCCATCTGTGCTCCCACCTCTGTTTCCCAATCCAGCCTCAAATGCGTCAATTCCTTCCCAACCCGGGTCATCACCATCTCATACAATCTAGAGATCTCATGCCTTCCTTCTGATATGTCATATATTGTCCCCATAGTGGCGTCTGGCTCCTCCGCCAATACAGTCTCAGGCCAGATTTTACAAATATTCTGCACCAGCCTTAGATACGTGACATACTGGCCCCTATGCAAACCCGCCTCTTCCCCTAGTCCTTCATTATCCGTAATGGCCCCCTCTTGCCAGACATTCCCCAATGTAACCAGCCCAACCGACTCCCAATAGGTCCTGATTATCATCCTTAGTTGTTTGTCTTCCCCTGCCAAGGCCACCAGTGTCACCTGCAGGGAACACGGGTACAAGTCCTCCATCATTCGACGTACTCTACGCCACATCTTCCACCCAAGCAACATCATACCCGGGTGCTCCTTCATTTCTGACCTAGGCAACCAAATAATTTCCTTCAGGTAAAACGGAGTGCAGTCCTGTCCAAACAGCCTAAATTCGGGAGTTACCACATCAGATAGCCATTTGACCACATATTGCAAGTGGCCAGCTACATAATAGGCCTCAAAATTGGGCAGCTTAATACCCCCTTTTTCATAAAAATTCTGCAACTTCCATAGCGCCACTCTATTCCGAGTGCCATGCAATAGGAAGTCTCTGCGCATACTATTCAGCTTGTCAAAAAACTTCTTAGGTATCTTGTACGGAATATTGCTGAAGAAATGTAAGAGCCTAGATAGGACCACCATTTTGAGCATCGCCCCCGTCCCATCATCGCCAACGGCAACTTCTCCCAAAACTTCATACTTATACGGATTTTTCCCACAGCCACCTCGGTGTTATGCAAATGTTCCTCCTCTACCGTGTGATACACATCTATTCCGAGGTACCGGAAGGAGCCAACCGCCCATGGTATCGACAACACTGGCAACCGCTCCGGAGGGGTTCCTCTGTAGCTACCCAATGGGAACATGCTCGATTTTTGGGGGTTCAGCGCTATGCCCGACAGTTCTGCATACCTTTCCATTACCTCCAGAATATATTGAAGATTTTCCTCCGGATATTTCAGATATAATAGCAAATCGTCAGCATACAGGGATATTAGGTGTTTCTCTCCCCCTACCTCAATGCCTATCATGTCATATTGTTGTTGTTGAAGGTACACTGCCAGGGGCTCCAGGGCCAGAATATATAACATCGGGGACCAGGGGCACCCTTGTCTGGTGCCTCTGCTAAGTTGCCACCTCTCGGATATCACCACTCCTGTACGTACTCTAGCCAGCGGCTCACTATACAGCAACTTCGCCCACCTAACATAGCCCGGCCCCATCCCGTATTCCCTCAGGGCCTCCAACAACCACAGCCACCTCACTGAGTCGAAAGCTTTGACTGCATCTAGGGACACAACCGCCATTTCACCCTCGCTCTTGCTCCCCCCTTCAATCACCCGGTGGAGTCGCCTATGGTTGTGGGTTATATTTCTGTTGAGGACATAACCTGTCTGGTCCGGATGTATCAATTTACTAATAACTCTACGCAACCTATTGGCCAGGACCGCCGTCAATATCTTGCCGTCCTGGTTCAGCATTGACAAGGGCCTATAGGGGCCGCAGCTGTGCCCTGGTTTGTTGGGTTTAGGGAGCGGTATTATTATCGCTTCTCTAAGCGATTCCGGCAGCCGGCCCACCTCAAACGATTCATTGAGCATTTCTAGCATGGGGCGGAGTACCTCCTCTCTATATGCTTTATAAAATTCGCTAGGGAGTCCGTCCGCACCCGGGGTCTTACTGGTGGGCAGCTGCTTCACCACCTCCTCCAATTCCTCTAAAGTAATCGGTGCATCCAGCTCCTCCCTTTCTTCGGCACTAATCTTAGGTAATCCCATATCTCTTAAAGTTTCTCTTATCTCCTCTCGGTTGCCCCCCCCTTTGTCCTCATATAGTGCCCTGTAATAGTCTAAGAATGCCTCATTGATTGCTTCTTGGGTGTCCGCTACCTCTTCATCCTCTCTGGTTATCGTTCTAATCGGGGGCCTAGGGATTTCGCTCTTGTATAACCACGCCAAGAGACGGCCCGTTTTATCCCCCCCTGCATGCTGTCTCTCAACATACTTCTTATAGTTAAGGTTGCATAGCCTTTCCCAAAGTTCCGCACACCGCTGCTGTAGTTTAAGTACTAGCTCCGCATCTCCCCTCTCCTATTGAGTTCCCGTTCCAGTTCATCCTTAGCTTCCCCTAACTCCATTAGGACCCCACCATGCAGGCCCTTTGATTTAGCAATGGCAGCACCCCGCAATACCACCTTAAAGGCTTCCCAGAGCGTGCCCGCCGTATCCACACTGCCAGCGTTCTCCTCGAAATAATGTGTGATCTCATCCCTGATATCCTCTCTAAAGACCGGATCCTTAAGCACCTCAGCCCAGAGGCGCCACGTCGGTATCCGCGCCCTGGGGCGGCAGTACTCCCAATCCAGGACCAGAGGCAGTGGTCCGACAGGACCCTCGCTTTGTAGTCTATTTGGGTGGTCTCAATCACCACATCTGGCATGGCGAAAAAATAATCGAGTCTCGTGTGCAGTTGTTGCAGGGCTGAGTAATGCGAGTACTGTTCCTCATTAGGATGTTTCAGCCTCCAAACATCTGCCAGCCCGAAGTCTTCGAGCAGTGTCTGCAATGCCCTGGCCACTGGGGTGGGCCTATCAGTCTTATCATCAGATCTGTCTACCCTGGGGTTCAGCACGCAATTAAAATCCCCTCCCCAAATAACCGCCCCACCCACACACGCACCCAGGTTGGTACACAGAGTCCTAAAATATGCCGCCGTATTTTGATTGGGGGCATACATATTTACAATGCACACCTCCCTATTCTCCACCAGTGCCTTCAATATGACCATCCTCTCCTCCGTATCCACCACCTCTTGTGTAAGTTGGAGCGGAACATGCGGTGCCACCCAGACCAACAATCCCCTGGCGTAGGCAGAATACGGAGAGCCCACTACAGTGCCTCTCCACTTCTTCCCCACCAGTTCCAACTTTTGCCGAGTCAGATGCGTCTCTTGCAACAGTGCAATATCAATCTTCTGTCTTTTCAAATACATCATGACCTTGTTCCTCTTTAGGTAACTGTTGAGTCTGCTGACATTCCCCCATAGCTCATACGTATCCTCCCCCCTTCCGTGCAGCAAATCCCACCTGCCCACGCAATACAGATTCAGCCCTCTGGCTTTTTCTTGTAGCCTCTTGTATAAACTCAAACTCCCCATAACTATACACACCCCAAACTCCCCGCTTCCCTCCTCACCCTCTACCCATCCCTTCCCCAACACCACACCCCCAACTGCTGCCCAGCTCCATCCTCGGAACTCAGGCACCCCCACATCTAGCCCTGCAAGCACCAAACAATGCCCAGAGCTCAGTAGGGTGAAGTCGCCCTAATGGCCATTTAACTAAAGTTACTAAGTGGGGTAAAGAGATCCACTCCGCAAGGCTCCCCTAAATACAGCAATAGTCACAGTGCTCATAATATCTTGTGCAACAGTCTGACCTTCTCTGCCTAAGGCCGCGCAAATGACTATAATCAAGTCCCAGAGATCTATTCTGCGCCATCTTGCAGCACCCTCCTCGTGCACTACTTATCTCCTCCATCGCCTCTTCCCGTCCGAACGTCAGGCTCTTGGGGACATCCCTGTGCGTCGAGCCATCCCATGGCGTCCTCCGGAGTCTCAAAAAACAAAGTTTTGTGTTTATGAAAAACTTTCAATTTCGCCGGATACAGCAACATGTATTTATGGCCCGCCTCTCTCAATCTTCGCTTTACCGTCCCAAAGTTCATGTGGCTACGCTACGCAGTCAGGGTATAGTCCGGGTAGGCCGTTATGTTTGCCGCTCCTCGTGTAACCGTTCCTCCCTTGCGGAAGTGTTCCAGTATCCTCTCCCGGTCCCGGTAATTAAGGATTTTGGCAATTACTGGCCTAGGCGGGTTTCCTGGCGGCGGCCTCCTTGTTAGAGCTCTATGCACACGTTCCACCGCGAATCCTTGAGATAAGGCTCCTCCGGGTATCTCCTGCAACAGCATAGATTCGATGAACTCCGTAGGGTCGTGGCCCTCTGATCCTTCTGGCAGGCCCACAATGCGAATGTTCCGTACGGCGCGTCCTTCTGCCTCCTCCGCCCTGCTCTCCAAGTTGCCCACTCTCTGCACCAGGGCATGCGATTCGGCCTTATGGGAGGCACAATCCGCGGTTTTCGGGCTCACCTCTTTCTCGAGGGTCTCAGTGCGCTCCGCCAAGGACCTGACGTCCTGCCGGAGTAAATTCACCTCCTCCTCTACCTCACCGACCTTAAGGTCCAATGCCGTTTTCAGCTCAGTCACGGCCAGTTCAAGCTTAGCTTCCCAGGTCGCCTTCAAGTCCGCAATCGCAGCCAGGATCTCTTGGTTAGTACCCGTCGCAGGCATGCCGCCTGTAGGTGACTTATCCTTACTCTTGGAATTTTCGTCCAAGGTGGGCTGCACACAGTTCGCTTCTATCGCTTGACCACCGTGCGGCCTGCTCCTTCCTTTGTTCCGGGCGTTGATCGGCCATTTTGTTTCGTCTTTCGTCTCCGGCGCTCCTTATCTTTTTCACACAAAACTCCACCACCGTTCCTCCCACGCCTTCCAAAAGTTCACCAAGCGCAGTCAGACCGTTCACACAGCGGCATGTGTGTTTTCAGCAGTCATAGGCCCGTTGTTATGCACTATTTCGCCAGGATCATTTCAGGATCTCGCCATATTTTTGACTCCAAATTGGCTGCCAATCGATAGGTTGAAAAGGGCAAGATTTCAAGGCCATATAGGAGTTTAGGCAGGACTTTAAGTTTGTAGAACCTAATTAGAGGAGTCACTGAATATTTGCAATATTTAGCAGCTACCTTTTTCATTTGGGAGATCAATTTATCCACTTTGTCTAGATAATAATTCCAATACATATGGATCGTAGATCCGCTAAAAATCAGAAAACCTAGATAACAGAGGGATATGACCTTGATTAAGAAACAATTGATCTTCCATTTGAAACTATATGTTTTTTTTCTATTTGTAAGGTTGATTCCAACAGATTTCTTCTCGTTGATGATACGGCCATTTTTGTCCACATGAATTGACAGGGCCACCAGTTTCCGCTGAAGACCTACTGAGGTAGCATCTATCAAAAGGATGTCATCAGCATAGGCTGTCAAAGATATTTATTCCCCCTCTATCCTTGGTGAAACTAAAGATGCGGCTGTTAAGGGCCCATCAACATCCGATATATATAGGTTGAAAAGTGTGGGTGCAAACAGACACCCTTGTCTCAGTCCATTGCCTGTTTGAATTAACCGTGACAAGTCACCTAACAAATTTAACCGAATCTGAATGAATATTCATGTAAGTGTATAAGAATAATCAGAAGTCCAGATGGAATACCCATTAAAGCCAGCTTTGGACACAATCTTACCCATTCTACCTTATCAAATGTAAGAGAAAGGTCAATCGAGGCTAGGTATATAGGAATAGCTGCTTTCTTATACGCCTTCTCCAAGAGTAGGGTAAAGATTAATCACCTATTTCTGTGCCCATACCCTTTCGAAAAACCAAACTGTTGTAAGCGCAGGATCTGATTTGTTTTCACCCATTCATCAATTTTTCGGAGAACTATTCCCGCAAATATTTTGGAATCTGCATCCATGATGGAGATCGGACGATAATTATGCAGGCTCCTTCTATCCGCTTTTTTATATATAGGAATAATATAGGAGACCGTCCAGGAACACGGGATGGAGTGGGTCAGTATAATATCTGAAAATAGAATATAGAGTGCCTTAGCCCACAATTCAGGATTTCTCTTCAGCGTACTATTGGTGAGCCCATTGGGGCCTGCTGCCTAGGAAGTATTGGCTACCTTAATCTGTTTTTCAATATCTTCAACGGTGAAATTACATATCCAGATTCCCCTTTTGATTACCTCTAGCGTATTTGTCAGAGCAAACTTCCCCTCATATAGAGTAGAGAAGTGAGTAGCTCAAACATCCTCTTGTACCCAGGCAGTTTGTAGCATTACCTGTGTATTCTCCAAAGAGTTCATTAACGTCCAAAACCGACGGGCAGATGAATCTCTTAACGCCGTTAACATGGCAGTATTGTCTTTCTCTAACATGTATGTAATTTATGGGTTTTTAACCAGTTTTTATTTGCTTGTGTGATTAAATGAATATTTCCTTCACCCTTGTATCCTGGTCTAAATTGGATTTCAAAATTGCTCTAATACTGCGATTTGTGCAGTTTTTTTTACTGTTTACCTTACCTTAGGGTCATAGATGTGTGTTAGGCAGAAACCTGTGCAGTTCCCTTGGGGACCACTGCAAAATATTTAGGACTACAGGTATTGGCAGTAAACCCACTTGGTAGCAGTCTGCACCACCCAGATTTACCTGATAGCTGTGGCAGAGCAGTCAGACTTCCCTCAAGAAGAGATAGGCAGTATTCAAAGTATACAAAATAGGCACTCAGATACAATAGCACAAGTAAACACTGACCAGAGCTTTGGTATCAAGGTATATAATTATTTATTTAAAAACACACTTATTGAACCACTCCAGCACTATTATTGTAATTCTCTGTAAACACAGTTACTATTATTATATATATACTCCTTATTCCTTATCAGACAAGTCTTAGTTAACACCACTTATTTCCAGACAGAGGTGAGCGCTTAACTATAGATGGCACTCCAATAAGTTAACGAAAAAGGGAGGGAAAAAGGCAGAATGTAGGAAAATACACCACACTAATACTTAGGAACTCTTAAGCAAGGCAGGAAAGTCAAAAGTTACTTGTGAGCCAAAGTGCATAGGCCGGGCCCACTCTTGGAGAGAGCAGGGCACAAATGTACCCAAGATCACACACTGACAATAGGCTTAAAAAGTCTTGCAGCGAGTTCAGAAATTAGTTAGGCTCAGAAAAGTTTAGCCAGGGTGTCCCAGGCTAACCCAGGGTCGAAAGCCGGGGACTAAATCTACCCCGTACAGTCGGTTGCAAGGGAAGCCAGGCGGAACAAGGTACCTTATGTGGAAAGGATCCTCCAGCGGGGGCAGTTGTTCCTGGCAGCAGGTGCAAGTCGCGGGGTCGTCCAGAGGAAGAGAAGATCTCGACGTGGAGGAAAGATGAAGGTCGTTGCACTGCCAGGGAAGAAACCAGCCACAGAGTTTTCCGGCTAAAGGTACTACCCTCTGATTCGCTGTAGTGGTAAAACGTGGTATCCCAGTTGCCGGGGTGCTTGGCACAGGCCACGAGATGCTCCAGGAAGCGAAAAAGGAAGCAAATTGGTTATCCCCACCAGTCGAAGGAAGAAGACTCTCCAGGCTGGAGATCTCCTCTGTCGTTGGGAAAAGTGGTGAGACGGTTCAGCAGGGCTCCACCGGTGGTGTCGTCGTAGCAGGTCGGCTCAGCTTCTTCCTCGTCGGATTCTTAGGTCCTGTGGCGACTTCTGAAGTTCCAGTCCCCAAAGCCCTGCTTTTATGCAGAAAACCCCCATTCACTCAGCCTAGCTGTCACTCAAACATGCTAAGTGTGAGCCGGCCGGCTCACCACTTGGGCCAATCAGGACGGAGTGCGACTTGAGTCCTAGGCAACTCAGTCCAGGGTGCCTAAATCCCCCTCCACCCCTCCTAATTACCCCAGACAGAGTGGCAACTCTTTGGAGGGCTTCTGTGGAGAAGCCTGCCAAAATAGTGGAACAAAGGGCTGAACTTGGGTTGGAGTCACAGAAGCGAACACAAACGCCATTTTAGAACCGAGTTCTGGCAAAAAATACCAACCGGAGAATTAATATTAATTAAATAAACCGGCGGTATGTTCGAGGCTATAGGAATTAAATAATTAAAGTTGGTAGCCTCGAACAATGGGAAATCCCATAGGGATATATTCACGGTCAAATATAAAAAGTAGTATCCACTGCCACCAGCCAAGGGGGTACGGAGACATGCCCCCTCGACTAACAGACCCCGGCGCAATTGAATTGCCCTGGCCAGTACGTCCACAATATGATGGGTTGTACTGGTTCTGTTCAGAATTTGAGACTAGTAAAGTCAATGGTGACTTTACATGCCCTGGGAGACAGTAGTCAGTCCCAGGGTATGGAGTCTATACTGGGGGGGTCACTATGACACCCCTGTGTTACTGCACTGAGGGTGCTGTGTAACACACACACAAAAACACATGAAGCCCTATGGAGTAAAAGACCCCATAGCCCATTAAACACATCTAGAATCAAAGAGACACACTCAAATCATGTCCAAGAGTGAGGGTAAAAGAGTCTCACTCTTGGCAGGAGAAAAAAATAAACCCCAAAAATCCAGCAAAGCTGTGTTAGGGAGAATTCTCTGTTTAGGCTGAATTTCCCTACCTAGTGAGTCCCCCAGCAGCTTTGCTGGATTTCTGGGGTTTCTTTTTTTTCTCCTGCCAAGAGTGGGACTCTTTTACCCTCACTCTTGGACATGTTGAAGTGTGTTTTCTTGGTTAAACCTTGTGTTGAATGGGCTATGGGGTCTTTTACTCCATAGGGCCTCATGTATTTTTGTGATGTGGGTTACACAGCACCCTCTGTGCCGTGACCCAGGGGTGTCCTAGGGACCCCCCAACATAGACTCCATACCCTGGGACTGACTACTGTCTCCCTGGGCATGTAAAGTCACCAAAGACTTTGCTAGTCTTGGATCCTGAACAGAACCAGTACAAACCATCATATTGTGGACGTACTGGCTGGGGCAATTCGATTGCCCCAGGGTCTGTTAGTCGAGGGGGCACGTCTCCGTCCCCCCTGATCGAGTTTTGGCTGGTGGCAGTGGAAACTACTTTTTATATTCGACCGCGAATATTTCCCTATGGGATTTCCCATTGTTTTAGGCTAACACATTTAATTATTTATTTACGGTAGCCTTAAACATACCGCCGGTTTATATATTTATTTTTATAACTCCGGTTGGGATTTTTTGCCAAAACTTGATTCTAAAATGGCGTTGGTGTTCGCCTCTGTAACTCTGACCCAAAGTGGAGCCCTTTGTTCCACTTTTGGCGGGCTTCTCCACAGAAGCCCTCCAAAGTGGTGCCACTCTGTCTGGGGTACTCAGGACGGGTGGAGGGGGATTTAGGCACCCTGGACTGAGTTACCTTGGTAACTCAAGTCGCACTCCGTCCTGATTGGCCCAAGTGGTGAGCCGGCCGGCTCACCACTTAGCATGTTTGAGTGACAGCTAGGCTGGGTGAATGGGGGTTTGCTGCATAAAAGCAGGGCTTTGGGGACTGGAACTTCAGAAGTCGCCACAGGACCAAGAATCCGACGAGGGAAGAGCTGAGCCGACCTGCTTCGACGACACCACCCGGTGGAGCCCTGCTGAACCGTCTCACCACTTTTCCCGACGACCGAGGAGAACTCTTAACGGAGTGGCTCCTTCCCTTGACTGGTGGGGACAACCAGTTTTCGCCTTCTTTTCGCTTCTCGAGGTATCTCGTGGCCGCCTTGCCAGTGCCAAGCACCCCGGCAACCGGAACCCCACCACTTTTACCCCAACCACGAAAGTCGGTACAACCCTTTATCCGGAGGACTCCGCGGCTGGTTTCTTCCCGGGCAGTGCAACGACCTTCTTCTTCTGCTCTTCAGCGAGAACTTCTTCTCCCCTGACCGACGTCGAGCCTTGCTGCCACTGCCTGGAACAACTGCCACCGCTGGAGGATCCTTTCCGCTTAAGGTACCGTGTCCCGCCTGGCTTCCCTTGCTACCGACTGTACGGGGTAGATTTAGCCCCCGGCTTTCGAACCTGGGAGTGCCTGGGACACCCTGGCTAAACTTTTTAAGCCACTCTAAACTCTTTCTAACTCTTTGCAAGACTTTGAATCCTTAACAACAGTGTGATCTTGGGCACATTTTCGCTCCGGCTACTCTAAGAGTGGGCCCTGCCTAGTGACTTTTGCTCACCTGAGACTTTGTGCTTCTTTGAGTCTATTGCAAGTGTTCTGGACCTTAGAGTGGTGTGTTTAACCCATTCCTGTTTCTTTTTACCCCTTTCTTGAACCTACTAGAGTGTCATCTAACGTTAAGCGCTCACCTCTGTTTTAATTATGTGGTGTTAACTTAGAGTTGTCTAGATAGGAGTAAGGGTTGGAACTGCTTTCATTATAACTGTGTTTGAAGTGTTTTTACTATATTTTGCTAGAGTGATTTCAACTTATGTGTGTTTTATAAATAAATAACTATATACTTTTGAAACCAAGCTCTGGTCAGTGTTTGCTTGTGCTGTTGTGTCTGAGTACATATTGTGTATACTTTGCATACTGCCTAACTCTTCTTGAGGGAAGTCTGACTGCTCAGCCACAGCTACCAGGTAAATCTGGGTGGTGCAGACTGCTACCAAGTGGGTTTACTGCTATACCTGTAGTCTTAAATCTTTTGCAGTGTTCCCCAAGGGAACTGCACAGGTTTCTGCCTAACACTGGTGTACAGCGGTGGGATTTGTATTGAGTATACATTTTATTGTGCTTTAGATACATTAGTGCAACTAACCACAAAGCTTAGCACTGTAAAAGTAATTCTCTAACATGTCAGTTATAGAAAGCTATAGTCAAGAGTCCCTTGCAGCCAAAACTGCTGATTGTTTAAGAGTGCTCTGTAAACATAAGGATCTCCTGACTAAGGGCAAGAAAATGGAGCTGATTGAAAGATTGTTGGCTAACCAAAGTCTGGGTGATGGTTCAGAGGAACCTACCACTCCAGCAACTGTAGATGACAGTATTGAAGTTAACATGGAGCAAAATGTTGATGATTCTGAGGAAGAGTCAGAAGAGGAGGGTGAGGCTGTTGTAACTGTCCCCCCTAGGCCTCTGCCTGCTCTACCTGCTGTACCTACTGGACCTTTACCAGGTCCCACATTCAGTCCTCAGTACTTTGAACTGGAGAAAATGAAGCTAGAATTGGAGTATAAGAAACTTAATGCTCAAACTGACAAAGAACTAAGGCTAAGGGAAATGGAGCTCAAGTATGACTTAGAAATGAAGAAATTATCTGTTGAGAATGTTTCTCTCTCTGGCTCCTCTAGAAGTTCCAGTCCTAAAAGACCCCGGATGCCTAAAGAATTGATTGGTATGTATGAGCCTAAGTTGGATGTGTTGGATTGGTTGTCTCTGTTTGAATATAATCATGGGCTCCAGAACATCACAGGAAATGACTTACTCACCTGGTTGTTCTCTAGGCTTCCCCCTGTTGCAACTGATGTGGTAATGGAGATGGGGGAGGAGGATAGGAAGGACTATGAATGTGTGAAACTAGCTTTGATAGCTAGGTTTGGGAAGACCCCTTCCCAGTATCTTAAGAGGTTTAGGAACCTCAAAAAGCATGATGGTACCCCTTGGGCTACCTGGGTGAGTGAATGTTTGAAAAACTTAGAGGGATGGATTAAGGGTTACAAGGTGAACACTTATGAAGGTATGAAGAATTTGTTTATGTTGGAGGCTATTTATGATGCCTGCTCTCCTGAGCTCAGACAACACTTGGCTGATTCCAGGGAATTGGATTCCCGGAAACTAGCTAAGGCTGCTGACTTGTGGGTTGCCAACAGGGCCACTCACAAGGATTCTGGGGTAACTCAGAAGAAGGATGGGGAGAAACAGTCTAAAAAAGACTCCAAAGAGAATTCTAATACTACAAATTCCAAAGAGGGCCCCAAACAAAACTATAAGGGTAAGCCACAAGGGAAACCAAATCAGGTTAGTGTACCTCCTGGTCCCAGACCAGAAGGAGGTCAGAACAAGCCTCCATTCCAGCGAGCCTTTGGCTCATGCTTTGTTTGTAAGGCTACTGACCATGTGAAAGGAGATCCCAGATGTAAGGGTAAACCTTCAGGGGTCCAGCTTGCCTCCTTAGCCTTCGCTCCAGAAGAGGAAGTACATATGGCAAGTGGAAACTTTCTATTACTAGCTGATGAACCCACTGGAGTCTCAGCTAGTGTTTCTTTAGTCTCTCTGGGGTTGTGGAAACAACAGAATTTAGATGTCTATAACTCTATCCCAGATAATACTAAAGAGTATTATAAGGACAGTGTCCAGGTGAATGGTCAGGAGACCCCTGCCATTAGGGACACTGGAGCCAGCATAACTGTGGTGGATGAATCGTTTTTCAAGGCAGAGGATGTTGCTAAGGCACCCAAATGCCTCACCAAGTTAGCTGGTGGGCCTGTGCAGATGTGTCCCCAGTTACCAGTTCTCATCCAATGTAATGATATGGCTGTAAAAATACCTGTCAGTGTACAATGTGAGGTGCCAGGTAGGGTTCTGTTGGGTAATGACCTCAAAGCTCTTGGAGTTGTATCTCATACCCCCAGACCTCCTAGCAAACGGTTCCAGGAACTCACCAAACCTGCAAGAGAGAAAACCCTGAGAGGGTTATCTCAGGAGATGATGACAGAAATCACTCCTCTCCCACTGGAGCAACTTACTGCAGTAACTACCAGATCAGGAGCAAAGGGGCAACCCAAGACTCCTAGGAAAAAGCCAGCAGCAAGCACTCCAGTGCTTCCAACAAGGACTTCCCCTAGGTTGTCCAAGGTTACACCTGTAACTCCACCTCCAGCTGAGGCTGAGAGGGAGGTACAACCCTGTGTGGTTGAGCTAGACTCTGAGGAAGAGCTAGAAGGAGGCCCCAACCTTATTGGAGATTTGGACCCTGAGGACCATCCTGAGCTGCAGTCTTTACTGGCAGAAGGTGGGCCTAGCAGGGCAGCTTTTCGTAAGGGGCAAAGAGAATGTCCAACTCTGGAAGGTCTCCGCCACCAGGCAGCTTCTCAAGCTGATGGGCAAGAGCCTGGGAAGTATAGGTTGCACTGGGAAGACGGCCTCTTCTACAGTGAACCCACTGAGTCTGAACCTGGAGACTACAAACAGACAACAGTTCTTACAACTAGCCCATGAGATACCTTTGGCTGGTCACTTGAGTTTCAAGAAGACCAAGGAAAGGCTCTCACTCTACTTTTATTGGCCAAAGATGGGGGCTGAAGTAGATAGATATTGTAAGAGCTGCCATACCTGCCAGACTTCTGGTAAGGTTGGTTCCAAGAATGTGGCACCTTTAGTGCCTCTCCCAGTTGTGGGAGTCCCATTTGAGAGGGTAGGGATTGACATTGTTGGTCCCCTTGATCCTCCAACCTCCTCAGGCAACAGGTTTATACTGGTTGTAGTAGACCATGCTACTAGGTACCCTGAGGCAATTCCTATGAGGACTGTTACAGCTCCGGCTGTGGCTAAGGCCCTCCTTGGTATTTTTACCAGGGTTGGGTTTCCTAAGGAGGTAATCTCTGACAGGGGGTCAAACTTTATGTCCCACTACATGAAAGCCATGTGGAAAACCTGTGGAGTTACCTACAAGTTCTCAACCGCATACCACCCTCAGACCAACGGGTTGGTTGAAAGGTTTAACAGAACCATGAAGAGCATGATAGGTGCTTTAGAAGAACCCCTTAAGAAAAAGTGGGACCTTCTACTGCCATGCCTTCTCTTTGCTTATAGAGAAGTCCCTCAGGAGGGAGTAGGTTATTCTCCCTTTGAGCTTCTCTATGGCCATCCCGTCAGAGGTCCATTGGCCCTGATTAAGGAGGGATTGGAAGGTGCTCCTCCCCTCAAGCCAGTCAGAGTGACTGACTATGTGATAGGTCTCCGGAGGAGCATGTCACACATGATGGCAGAAGCAAGTGACAACTTGAAAGCTGGTCAAGCCCTGGTCAAACATTGGCACGACCAGAAGGCTAACATGGTTGAGTTTACTCAAGACCAGCTAGTTCTAGTTATGCTCCCAACAAGGCAGAGGGCCTTGCAAGACAAATGGATGGGACCCTTCAAGGTTGTGGGAAAACTTGGAGAGGTCAACTATCTGGTGGATCTGGGCAGACCCAGGGAAGCTCCTAGAGTCTTCCACACCAACCGACTAAAAGCATACATCTCCAGACCTGATGTAGGAGCCTTGCTTCTAGCTTCAGCTGCAGAGGAGGAAGAGAGTGAATCTCTCCCTGATCTCCTCAGAGGTGTGCCTTTAGATGAAAAAGTTGAAGGAGTCAATCTCTCTTCAGACCTGACACCTGAGCAACAAGAGGAGTGCAAATCTATGTTAAATCAGTTTGCCTCCCTGTTCTCACTGTCACCAGGCTTGACCCCTTGGGGCCAGCATGAGATACTCACTGGTGACTGTCTGCCAGTCAAAAGCAGAGGATACAGAATGTCAGAACATATCAGAGCCCACATCAAAGGAGAGGTCAAGAAGATGCTTGATCTCGGGGTAATAGAGCCCTCTACTAGTCCATGGTCTAGCCCAGTTGTGTTAGTACCAAAGGCAGGATCCAAAGACTTGAGATTCTGTGTGGACTATAGAGCTCTAAATGCAGTCACCAAGACTGATGCCCACCCTTTGCCCAGGACAGATGAGTTGGTGGATAAACTTGGTGCAGCCAAGTACCTCAGCACATTTGACCTGACGTCAGGCTATTGGCAAATAGCCCTGACAGACCATGCCAAGGAGAAAACTGCATTTTCAACCCCAGTTGGCTTGTACCAGTTTAAGGTCATGCCTTTTGGACTAAAAAATGCACCTGCCACATTCCAAAGGATGGTGAACCAAGTTCTGGCTGGGATGGAAGATTTCTGCATGGCATACTTGGATGACATTGCAGTCTTCAGCCACTCCTGGGAAGAACATGTGAACCACCTAGGACATGTGTTGCAGGCTCTGGAACAGGCCCATTTGACAATCAAAGCCAGTAAGTGCCAGATTGGTCAAAGTAAAGTGGTCTACCTTGGACATGAGGTAGGAGGTGGAGAAATAAGGCCTTTGCCCAGCAAGATTGAAGCTGTGCAAAATTGGACAACACCAACTACTCAAACCCAAGTGAGAGCTTTTCTAGGCCTCACTGGATATTACAGGAATTTCATTGAGAACTATGGGACCATAGCTTCTCCCCTGAATGTAATCTCCTCTCCCAAATTCCCTAAAAAGGTAAAATGGAATGAGGAGTGCAATCAGGCCTTTGAAAAACTGAAGAGAGCCCTTTGCCAAGCTCCAGTATTGAGAGCCCCGGACTACCACCAACCTTTCATTGTACAAACTGATGCTTCCAATGTAGGTATAGGTGCAGTTCTAAGCC
Organism: Ambystoma mexicanum; assembly: GCF_040938575.1. Taxonomy (NCBI): domain Eukaryota; kingdom Metazoa; phylum Chordata; class Amphibia; order Caudata; family Ambystomatidae; genus Ambystoma; species Ambystoma mexicanum. The sequence goes on along the minus strand of NC_090922.1, from coordinate 1,348,838,730 downwards.
AACTGGATGAGAAGGGTAGGGAGCACCCCATTTGCTTCATCAGTAGGAAACTGAAGGATCCTGAGACAAGGTGGGCAACTATCGAAAGAGAATGCTTTGCTATTGTGTGGGCACTGAAGAAGTTTAGGCCATACTTGTATGGTTCTACTTTTGTTATTCAGACTGACCACCAACCCTTGAGATGGTTAATGCAAATGAAAGGGGAAAATCCAAAACTATTGAGATGGTCAATCTGCCTGCAAGGGTTTGATTTCACCATTGAGCACAGGTCAGGGTGTCACCATCAAAATGCTGATGGACTCTCTAGGATGTATATCATCGACTAGAGGTATGAGGTTCATCCAGGAGTGGATTAAATCCTCCTGTCCCTTAGTCTGGGGGGGGCGAGTGTTAGGGAGAATTCTCTGTTTAGGCTGAATTTCCCTACCTAGTGAGTCCCCCAGCAGCTTTGCTGGATTTCTGGGGTTTCTTTTTTTTCTCCTGCCAAGAGTGGGACTCTTTTACCCTCACTCTTGGACATGTTGAAGTGTGTTTTCTTGGTTAAACCTTGTGTTGAATGGGCTATGGGGTCTTTTACTCCATAGGGCCTCATGTATTTTTGTGATGTGGGTTACACAGCACCCTCTGTGCCGTGACCCAGGGGTGTCCTAGGGACCCCCCAACATAGACTCCATACCCTGGGACTGACTACTGTCTCCCTGGGCATGTAAAGTCACCAAAGACTTTGCTAGTCTTGGATCCTGAACAGAACCAGTACAAACCATCATATTGTGGACGTACTGGCTGGGGCAATTCGATTGCCCCAGGGTCTGTTAGTCGAGGGGGCACGTCTCCGTCCCCCCTGATCGAGTTTTGGCTGGTGGCAGTGGAAACTACTTTTTATATTCGACCGCGAATATTTCCCTATGGGATTTCCCATTGTTTTAGGCTAACACATTTAATTATTTATTTACGGTAGCCTTAAACATACCGCCGGTTTATATATTTATTTTTATAACTCCGGTTGGGATTTTTTGCCAAAACTTGATTCTAAAATGGCGTTGGTGTTCGCCTCTGTAACTCTGACCCAAAGTGGAGCCCTTTGTTCCACTTTTGGCGGGCTTCTCCACAGAAGCCCTCCAAAGTGGTGCCACTCTGTCTGGGGTACTCAGGACGGGTGGAGGGGGATTTAGGCACCCTGGACTGAGTTACCTTGGTAACTCAAGTCGCACTCCGTCCTGATTGGCCCAAGTGGTGAGCCGGCCGGCTCACCACTTAGCATGTTTGAGTGACAGCTAGGCTGGGTGAATGGGGGTTTGCTGCATAAAAGCAGGGCTTTGGGGACTGGAACTTCAGAAGTCGCCACAGGACCAAGAATCCGACGAGGGAAGAGCTGAGCCGACCTGCTTCGACGACACCACCCGGTGGAGCCCTGCTGAACCGTCTCACCACTTTTCCCGACGACCGAGGAGAACTCTTAACGGAGTGGCTCCTTCCCTTGACTGGTGGGGACAACCAGTTTTCGCCTTCTTTTCGCTTCTCGAGGTATCTCGTGGCCGCCTTGCCAGTGCCAAGCACCCCGGCAACCGGAACCCCACCACTTTTACCCCAACCACGAAAGTCGGTACAACCCTTTATCCGGAGGACTCCGCGGCTGGTTTCTTCCCGGGCAGTGCAACGACCTTCTTCTTCTGCTCTTCAGCGAGAACTTCTTCTCCCCTGACCGACGTCGAGCCTTGCTGCCACTGCCTGGAACAACTGCCACCGCTGGAGGATCCTTTCCGCTTAAGGTACCGTGTCCCGCCTGGCTTCCCTTGCTACCGACTGTACGGGGTAGATTTAGCCCCCGGCTTTCGAACCTGGGAGTGCCTGGGACACCCTGGCTAAACTTTTTAAGCCACTCTAAACTCTTTCTAACTCTTTGCAAGACTTTGAATCCTTAACAACAGTGTGATCTTGGGCACATTTTCGCTCCGGCTACTCTAAGAGTGGGCCCTGCCTAGTGACTTTTGCTCACCTGAGACTTTGTGCTTCTTTGAGTCTATTGCAAGTGTTCTGGACCTTAGAGTGGTGTGTTTAACCCATTCCTGTTTCTTTTTACCCCTTTCTTGAACCTACTAGAGTGTCATCTAACGTTAAGCGCTCACCTCTGTTTTAATTATGTGGTGTTAACTTAGAGTTGTCTAGATAGGAGTAAGGGTTGGAACTGCTTTCATTATAACTGTGTTTGAAGTGTTTTTACTATATTTTGCTAGAGTGATTTCAACTTATGTGTGTTTTATAAATAAATAACTATATACTTTTGAAACCAAGCTCTGGTCAGTGTTTGCTTGTGCTGTTGTGTCTGAGTACATATTGTGTATACTTTGCATACTGCCTAACTCTTCTTGAGGGAAGTCTGACTGCTCAGCCACAGCTACCAGGTAAATCTGGGTGGTGCAGACTGCTACCAAGTGGGTTTACTGCTATACCTGTAGTCTTAAATCTTTTGCAGTGTTCCCCAAGGGAACTGCACAGGTTTCTGCCTAACAAGCTGCTAGGGGACTCACTAGGTTAGGAAATTCAGCCTAAACAGAGAATTCTCCCTAACAATGTGCACATGCTGATGTCTAGTGCTTCCAATTTTTTTTAGGTTTTACAGATCTGTCTATTAGGGATTTAACATACTCACAAAAGTAGGGAACCGAGAGTAGTATTGATCTAGTAGACAATGGCGTGCAGTGATGCTCATAGAGAAATACAGCATTCAGTTTATCTGTGTTACCATCGTGCCATCCAATTCGAGTACCCCCACATGTCGCCATCAAAGAAATAGAGAGTAAATCCTGATTTGATTTTAGCATATTTCCACTTCAATTTGGCCTCTAAAGTTGTGTGATCACTCATATAAGATTCTCCCACACATAATTCAACACAAGAGGCCGCAAGTCTGTCTGACAAAAACATGTGATCGATAATCGACTTAGATAGCCCATTTGACCATGTAAACTAATGTGCAGAGGTATTAAAGACAACATTCATATGGGTAAGTCCCCATGAGACAAAAAGTTTAGACCAGATCTGCCCATGCATTGTTTTACGTGAAGTTGCATAGGGTGCCCCATCTATCGGCCCAAGGTTCCCCATAGCGCTAATAGAGGTGGAACCCATCTTTTTATTCATCCCCACTCCATACCTGATTTCCGAATTAAAATCTCCAACTACAACAATGTTGAGACCTCTGTATTTGAGCAACATGTTCGAAAGGCAGGCATTTATGGACGGAATAACATTGTCCAACGAGTTTTGGGGGTTCGAGTAGATATTCAATACCAGTATAAAGATCGAACTGTGTGCATTCATATACTCGTAGAACCCCCCCCATGTGATAGTAAAAGATTCCATTATTCGAGTGCCCTTTTCTATTTTCACCGTTATTAGGAGGCCTCCAGATGGTCTGCCTCGAACCCCCATCCTCGCAAATTGGTATCTCCAATCATAGCCATCCAAATGAAGGGGGACTCTCAAACACGTTTCTTGAATACATATCAAGTCCACAGATTTAAGTTTGGTACATAACACATTGGAGGCCACCAAATTTGAGTGACCCCTCAAATTCCATGAAAGGATTTGCCAGTATTGGGTTGAGTCAGGGCAACTAAAGTTTCTCTCAGGGATAGCGCGAGCCATCTCCATTCCTGATCATCCCCTTCCTTCAAAGGAATATTGACTTCTTTATGCATCAGACACGCCTCCCGCGGTGGATGAGAGATATGTTTCTGATCCGTGGAATCCCTTCCATTCTCTCAACCATTATTAAAGATAAGTATGTCATACCCCGTCTTATTGAAATGTTCAGTCTCCTGTATTATGAGATCAAAGATATTTTGAGACCTCGGAACAATTCTCACATGATCAAAACGCATAGGGTGGATAAAATCCACCAAGCTGATATCTGCCGAGGAAATCAGTTTCAATTTTGGGATCTCATTAAACAAAGAGAGAACACATGATCTATGTAGGGAGGAGGGACCTCCAAATCACATAGATGGTACAACAAGATACTTGGATAATCCGCAAGGGCCGTTCTCCGCCAAATCATATCACACAAATCACTACTGTCCTTAATATGAATTGGCATTGTTGACTGTTGGCAGGACCTAGCTTCACCTTCCACTTGAGCTTTTGTTTGAATAAGTCTGGAGTTAAAGGACTGTTCAGATAAGCTCTCTTGGCCGCTTTGTGATTTTTCCCCCATGCCCGGCTGGATTATCCAAGTATGATGTTTCAAATTCGGCGCTCCCTGCATATTCAAATTAGTAGGAGCCTCCATACGGTCATGTTGGAAAAATCCATTTCCTTCATTTAAGATTTCACGGGGCCCTGATTTTTTAGCCTAGATACATCTGGCAATAAATCCGTTATGATTTTTTTAATGAGCATTGAGAGGTCACTGTTGTTTTGCCCAGTTTCCTCTATTGTGTGTTGGGGTACATTTTTTAGCAATGGTAACTCCTGACCCAGATCAGCCATTTTATTGGGGTCTCCCAGCTTTGTTTTTGTTATCGTCTCCTTATCCTGAAGAAGCCAGGAATCCACTTTCCTTACCATTACCAGCCGCTGGTAGTGAGATGAAACCTAGTCTGTTAGAATTCGCAGATGTCATCAGAGCATCATCCTTTTGCTTCCTGATCTCCTGCGGTAAGATTTGCCTTGAGGTTGATTTTTCCATTACTTTATACAAGTTTGACAATTGAAGTTGTTTCACTTCTTTAACGTCATCCCCCTTCACACTTGGGGACAGTGACCTCTGGTCGGGCCCCAATTCTAAGTTACCACCCGCAGAGGTCCTCACACCTGCCTGTTCTGTCTTTATATTTTAAATTGTTATTATTTTTTTTATTTACCAAGACTGGACAGGGTGGGGTTAGATTAGAACTGACATTATGAAGCCGCAGATCCATTCAGCTTTCTTCATTCAGCTTTATCAAGTCTGGCAGTGCAACCTCATTAGTCAGAGCCTTTGGTTCTTTGATTTTTTTTTGCACCTTATCAGGTTTCTGATTTTTCTTTAACGGCCTTTTTGTAGCTTTCAACGCCAATCGTATCTTGGCGCCTTGATAGTGAATAGCCATCACAGTCTGGAATTGTTACATCCTGTATATTTAGGCTACCAATTTCTGATCTACTTATATTGTTAGGATTTTCCATAATATCTATCAAGGCTGACGGGCTGTCCGGGGGTTCTGGGGTAGGTTTAGAGTTATCTGAGCTCTTTCCCCCTTCCCCCACGGTTGTTTTGGGAGTAGTAGACACAACCAAGATTGATACTCCGCGTTTTAGTTTGGTAATTTTTTGAGAGAGCTGCCTTTATGATTTGTTTGTCCCCTTCTCCTTCTAATTTCAAGGCATTATTTGCAGGTGGAAACTCAGTCATAATCTTCTTACTTGCGGTGGTTACGACCGCACTAAAACTGAGGCGGTTATTTATGTCTTCAGTAGTCTGGGATCCTTGAGATTTGACTGTCACAAGATACGGCAGACTGGACTTCATTTCCCCTGGCACATCTACACATGTTTTACCCATTAGAAATCCTTCCACTCTATTAAGTTTGGATTGTGTGTCCAATACGATCCGTATGAGGTCTCTGACTTCCCAGTGGGTCAACTCATGCCCCTTATCCCGGAGATTTAGTATCCTGGAAATTAATGGAAGTGATTCCTCAAAGTGCTCATTATTCCCAGGAATTGGGGAACTAGTCAAAAAAGCCCGAGCCGTCGGTGACTGAATATCGGGTAAGGGTAACAGTAGTTTATTCTGTTCCTCTGGGTTTGTCGACTCCTCAAGTGGGACGAGTTCATTATTCTCATCCAATACCCATTTTTTTCCTCTTGCCTCAGTGAAAATAGAGGCCGATGGAAGGGGAAATTTAGCATTGGCTGAGAATATTCTATGCAGTGTTAAGGTTCTCATTCGGGGTAGAGTATTGAAGACGTGAACATTTCCACCCCATTATATGCAGCATTAACCAGAGTAGATGGACCTCTTGAAAGCCTCACAGGTTTACTCAGTTCTAGCTTCACTGTTTGAGACATCATAGAGACATCCAGTTTTGTATCCTTTATCTCCTCAATTTGCCCCATGGATGGCTGTTCAATCGGTATCTCTCGAATGCTCAAGAAGCTTGTCTGAATGGGAACCTGAGAATCAAATGATGGGCCTACTGGAGTGAACGAAGTATCTTCGTCCTCTGACATTTGGCCACTCCCCCTTGCATGCACCTGAGCAAACATATGCGATAATTCCACTTCCTGTATAATTTCTGTTTTTTTATTTTTATTATTTTCTGCCACATTCAAAGACCAATCTGTATCACCCCCCTCCTCCAGGTTTGTATCCACCATACTCCCTTTTAACCCCTTCAGTCCCTCCCCTAACCCTGGATCCTCTAGGTTTCCCTTGGGTTCAACCACACCGTTATCATTATTTGGTTCGGGGGATACAAATCCTCAGTTGAAACTCCAGCATTGGTCTTATTGGGAATGGAGGTAGAAATGCATATTTTCCCATTTCTTAGCACTGTGGCCATATTTGTTTAAATACTCCAAGAAAAATCAAATGTCCACGTAGTCCCTTATCCTTAAGGGCTCAGTCTGGCGCTAAGGGCCAATACCAGTGAAATAAAATGACCAAAAAAATCAAAAACACAAAATAACAGCCTGGAGCATTACCCTAAGAGTACTTTACAAGCAGACTCAGTGCTAGTGCTAGGAAAAGAACATTGTTAACAGAACGCCGCCCCCTCTGCCCCTCACCACCTAACAGCCCAACAGCTCCTCACTTCCTCCTCACTTCCGTGTGCTCGCGACGTGCGCGAGATCAGCTGCGTTAAGTAGGCTGGTGGCGGGAGACGGGTGAACAGGGGGGACGTGGCTAATACGCGCAAAGAATCTACAATGGAAACAAACAGAGGAAACCCCAGCCAGTTGTTTGACAACTGTGTCACCGTTCCTAGGTTGCAAGCCCAACCCACCGGCACTGAGCCCAACCCACCAACCCAAAGCCCAACCCACAGGCCAACCCACAGTGCTTGACTCGGCGCCAGTGGCCACAAGTCTCTGTGAGTCAAAAACAAATTACTCTTGCCGTTCAAGTTCCTTTCGCCTCAGTCCACACGGCAAGCACTTCCTCTTGTCCTTACAACTTAAGCCCCAAGACAGTAGTAGGCAGCAACTAGGGCAAGTAGGGCAGAGTCTCCAGCCCAACAGCTCCTCACTTCCTCCTCACTTCTGTGCGCTTGCGACGTGCGCGAGATCAGCTGTGTTAAGTAGACTGGTGGCGGGAGACGTCAGAACAGGGGAGGCATGGCCAATACGCACAAAGAATTCTTGTTGTTCGAGTTCGTTTTGCCTCAGTGCACACGGCAAGCACTTCCTCTTGATTTTACAACTTAAGCCCCAAGACAGTAGCAGGCAGCAACTAGGGCAAGTAGGGCAGAGTCTCCAGCCCAACAGCTCCTCACTTCCTCCTCACTTCTGTGCACTCGCGACATGCGCAAGATCAGCTGTGTTAAGTAGGCTGGTGGCGGGAGACGGGAGAACAGGGGGGGCATGGCCAATACGCACAAAGAATTCTTGTTGTTCGAGTTCGTTTTTCCTCAGTCCACACGTCAAGCACTTCCTCTTTTCATTACAACTTAAGCCCCAAGACAGTAGCAGGCAGCAACTAGGGCAAGTAGGGCAGAGTCACCAGCCCAACAGCTCCTCACTTCCTCCTCACTTCCGTGCGCTCGCCTCAAACTTTAACTCTATATTGAGCCCGGTGGCAACCAATTAGTGATTGCACGTCCTAAAGGGAGCGAGCTGGGCCCTCTAGATGTTTGACTGTTTCCGAGACTGTGGTAAAGAGCTCCCAGACCTCTGGGATTGGTTGTGAATTATCCGCCCTACCACCCATGTTGACGGTATTCTTGTGACTTGGACCCCATAGTGTTATAGGGCCTAGTTTGCAACACTTTCTGAAGCTAAAACTGTGGGCGAGGGAGGCTGGTCATGAACACTGTTGGCTCACAAACTTACCCAGGGGGTGGAAGACATTGGTTTACTTCAGGATGTCCAAGAGGGCGTGCACGGTGCTCTGGGCGCTCAAGAACAAGAAACTGGTAATCCTGAAAAGGGGGGTACAAAAGATTTTGAATCATCACTTGTTTGGGACTTTCAGAAAATGAATGCCCTACCAATAGAGGTCCAAGCTCAAGTAACCGCTAAAACGGCTTCCGCGTAGAACATCCTTGAATTTCCAGAGACTCTAGATCGCTCTGTGGGTCTGGAGATTTTACATCCCATTATGAACAACTTGGAGGGAGAGGAGCAGTGAAAATCATGCAAGCTAGCCAATGATATGGAAAGTAAGGATGAAGTTTCAAACAGGAATCCATTGTTAGACCTGGAGGTGCTTCCGACATATCTGGTGGGAGTGGGGACACCCCCCAGTCACAGGAAATTGGCCAAGCGGTTTTAAAATCTAAGACGGCAAAGAATGCTGAGTTTAGACCTCCTGCTGCTTCAGCGCAGCTGGCTACTTCAAAAACGCCAACAATGAATCCTGATCTGACAGGAAAATGTATCAACAGGACAAGGAAGAGGAACCGCCATTAGACTGGATACTTAACGTATGCACAGAGGTGGGTGAGATGCCCTCAGCGCCACCTGCCCCATCTGAAACAAAAACTGAAGACAGTAAGGGCGAAGAGCTTAAAGCAGCCACAGGGTATAGCAACCCAGCATATGAGTCACCTACGCAAAGTAGTGATGAAAATCCAGATAAAGATAGAGATAGAGATATCACCTCCAGAGTCCCGAGGGACAGCAGAGACGCGAGAACGAGAGAAAAGACCAGACACAGGTTAGTACATCTCTCGATGTAGAGAGAGAAGGCAAAATATGGAAAGGAAGCAAGGATAGAACTGATGAGATAGTATTCACACAGAATGAATGGATGGGAGGTCAGATTCTATTGAAACTTGACAGTAAAAGCATTAATAACGCGAAACAAAAGGAAAGGTTAGACGAAGTACAGAGAAAGGAAAAGGATTGAGAGACGAAAGAATCAGGAAAAAAGATAGACAGAGACAAAAACAGTTATATCGTGAAGAGCAACAAAGGCAACACGATCGTAAACAGAGAGCAGCAAATGAGCAAGGCAGACAGGAACAGTGAAGGATAGAGGAAGAACAAAGAATTCGAGAGAAAGGAATAAAGAGACGAAGGTATGAGGAGGGCAAACAAATGTAGAGATGCAAAGAAAGAGGAAGAAGATAGGGTCAGAGAAGAAACGAGGAAGTGCAAAGAATTTGATGATGATGTAGAAGGCAAGCAAAGACAGAGAGCACGCGATCTTGAATATCTGGAAAGGGAGGTCAAAAAACCTGAGCCAGTAGTAGATTGGGAAGATGCAGAAGAATTACTTTCTGAGTACGATTCAGTACCAGGCATGTCAGAGAGATGATCGATACAATATATGGTGAAATGTGCCTAGAACAAGTACCCCAAGGGGAGGGGGAAGACGAGCGTCTAGAGAGCACTCAGTTTTACAACACTGAGGACATCTCCCGAAGTAGTGGGAACAGGGAACTGTCCCTAGATAGATTGGAAATAAGTAGGAACAAAGATGATGCAAGAAGTTGCACGAGTTGGGCGCAGACAATGTCTGATACTGAAAGAGAGGAGCAAGAAGAAAAGGAGAGAGAAAGAAGGCGAGGAAAACGCATCCCAGGAAGGAAATGGATAAGTTGATCAGAAACAGTCACACAGTCAGACCGACATGAAGAAGTATCTCACGGTCAGAGAGGGGTATCTCCACCAACTTATATGAGCCGATTTAGGTCACTGCCAGGTAGGCGGCAATGCAGGAATATTACTCCTGCAGTAGACAGGAGAACAATGAGTGAAGATAGAGAAGGATATGCGTCCCAATTTCCGTTGCTCGAGAAAGGTGGAGCAAGACCACAGTATATTCCATGGCCACACATGGATCGGGAAAACCTAAAAAATAAGCTTCCAATGCTGACATTGGGAGCTGGAAAATGGATACACGAGTTAGAAATAATTACAGGAGGGAACACGTTAGCTATAGGGGATATCAAAGGTCTCTTAATCCCCATACTTGGTGATAAAGCAGACAATGTGTGGACACAGGCAGGTTACCCTGGTGTGACCACAGTCAATACTGCGCATGACGGAGCTCCATTTAACAATTGCAAAGCCGCGGCATGGAAAGTGTTACGGTTATTATATCCGGATACTTCCGACATGGGAGCTATAATGACACGTAAAATGAAGTAGTCGGAAGCCCCTTTGATTTACATTCAGAATTTCCAAGACGCGTGGGTACTCGAGATGCGGGAATCTTGGGGGAAATCTATACCTGTGTTCTACTGTATATTATGCCAAGGGCTACCAGAACCGGTACAGAAACAGCTCAAGAAATTGGTAGGAATCGATGCCAAACCATGGTCGGAAATACAGCTGACCATCGCACACTATTGCAGGCTACTGCAAGAAAAGAATCTCAAAAAAGAAGCTGCCCAAAAGGGTGAAGAGGCAAAATGAGTACAGAAAAAATGGTCAGAATACGCCCTTGTAGGAGCACTGATGACTAGCGCAGATGGATCAAACACTCAACAAGTTAATAATCCACAGCAGGACAATCGGGGCAATGCTGGTTTTTACCCCAGGGGAAGAGGATTTAGAGGACGAGGATGGCAGAGTAATCAGGGAGGTTTTCAAAGTAATCAGGGAGGTTTTCAAAACATGCAAAATGGCAACAAAGATATGTCAAATGGGCAAATGATCAGACCACCTCCAGTATGTTGGTTGTATGGGATGACAAGGCATTTAGCGCGCACATGCAGAAATCAAGGCATGATGCAAAACAGCCAAGGAACAGGAGCAGGTATGGTGAATCCACCTGTATTTTTACAGCAGGAGGGAAATGGAGTTGCACAGAATCACACGGTGCAAGGCTCGCAACCTCAGAATTCGATTAGCTTTCCAACAGGGACAGTCTCAACAGTCACTGATGCAACTGTCACAGACAGTAAGTACAGGACAGGCCATGAACCCTGGAATAAGGAATAACACTGGTGATGGGGGAAGTCCATTCACACAGGGTGGGACAACATTTTATATGGACTAGGACAGCTCATTGGGAACCCCGATGTGTTCTATCCTATCAGTGACACCAGACCCTCACCAGGAACCAAGGGTGGATGTCGTTATAGGGGATAAAGAATATTTCTCCCTAGTTGACACGGGTGCAACATGTTCGTGTATACGTGAAGGCAAATTTTCCTTGTATGGTGATGCTATAAATACTCAGAGTTTCACAGGAGCTACTAGTTGTGTTCCTTTTACAAATGCACTTCCAGTCTCTGTAGGAGAATCTTATATGAATGTACCGCTGTTATATTCACGACAAACCCCAGTAAAGATCTAATGCACGAAATTAAACATGACATTCTCGTTCATGGAGGAGGGCATAGTATGTTCGACTCCAGGAATGCACTATTTGAACGTATGCAAAATGATTAGAACATATGCAGGACACACAGCTATGAGGGCTGTACCACTAGAACCAGAAATATTCACGTATGGAGTACGTGTGCTAATAGCAGGGCTGCCAGGCCTTGCAGATAAAACCATAAGGACTCCAGATGAATTTCTCTTTAGGCCAAGGATACCTATGCACGAGGAAAAGGGACAAGTATTTCCCTTAGTGATACACACAGCTGCAATACGAGGGAAAATTGCTTTTATTGATGGTTGTGAAAATGAAGGCTGACAATGGTGCAGAGTAATCGCCATTGAAGAAGAGTACAGATTGACTGACATTACTGATGACGATCTGTTTGATGAGCAAACAGACGGGGGAGAAACAGCAGTTGAGGTGAACCTCACCTTGTGGGTGAAAATGATCAAAAGAGAGGCCCCTAAGAGAATGTTAGCGCAGAACCGTCTTGAATATTCCAAGAACGACATGGCCCAGGTGCCTGTCTCAGTGTGGACCACAGGCCCTTTTAACGTAGGATTATTGAAATTTGTCGGAGAGGTGAAAATTAAACTGAAGCCAGGAGCATTTCTACCAAAAGCACAGCAATACCCCATGTCCAAGGAGGCTGATGAAGGAATTTTGAAGACAATTTCGGCTATGATTAAGCAGGGCGTCTTAGTGATGTCAGAGTCATGCAATACTGCAGTTTACCATGTCAAGAAATCAAAGGGAGGGTCTTGGAGGCTAATTCAAGATCTGAGGCCAATAAATGATATTGTTGTAGCCGAGTTCCCTCTAGTCCCGAACCTGGCTACAATCCTATGTAAAATACCTGTTGAGGCAGAATATTTCAAGGTGAATGACTTGAAAAATGCATTTTTCTCAATCCCATTGCACAAAGACTCACAATATCTGACATCATTTACGTTCAGACAGATACATCTGAAAAGCACAAGGCTACCCCAGGGGTACTGCGAGTCTCCTTCTATCTTTAACAGAGTCCTGCAGATGGACCTAAGCAATATTGCATTGGAAAGTGTTGTCTTGCAATATGTGGGCGACATCTTAATTGGCAGCACGACAGAGGAGAAATGCAGACACTATTCTGTTCAGCTACTAACTATATTAGCTGAAAATGGATATAAGGTTGACAAAGAGAAGTTACAATACTGTCAACAAGAAGTGCTATACATAGGTCAGCTGATCTCACATGAGGGGAAAAGAGTTACCCCAGAAAGAGCTGAAGCCATACTAAACACAGCCAAGCCGCAAACAGTAAAGCAGATGCAGAGTTTCTTAGGCCTTTGCAATTATGTCAGGGCATGGGTCTTTGACTACAGCTCGTACACCAAGCCTTTACTTCAGGCCCTAAAGAAGGCACACGTGATGAATGAAAAGATTGAATAGTCTGAAACCATGGAGGAAAGATTTGCTGAACTCAAAAGAGCCAGTTCACGACACCAGTTTTAGGGAGTCCCAATTATGCAGAGGAATTCTACCTGTTATCACACGCAAATGGCAGCGTTATGACGGCAGTGCTCACACAGAGAACCACATTGGGGTAGAAGTCCTTAGCATACTATAGTAGAAATTTGGACCCAGTGATGAGGGGCCATTTCCTGTGCGAACAAAGTTTAGCTGCCGCAGCGTTCGCCATCGAGAAGGCTACTACCATTGTAATGAGATGCACAATGATGTTGTACGTCGAACACTCACTATTTGCTATTCTAGAGAAACCAAAGGGCACACTGACATCTCAGAGAGCTTCTGCCTATGAAGTGATCATTTCAAATCCATCAATTCAAATAGTCCGATGCAAAATAGTGAACCCAGCTATGTTCATAGCCGAGCCAGTCACTGAAGGAGAGCCAATACATGACTGTGCGAATTATGAAGAATTCTATGATGAGATTCCCAGAGCGACAGAAAATGCATTGGCAGCAGGAGAAATTGTCTTCATTGATGGTTCTTCGAGAATCGATCAAAATGATGGCCAAAGATATACAGGCGTCGCTGTGATGAAGCACACAGCAAATGGAGAATTTCCAGTGCGTGCTTTTTAGTGCACGAATACCATCTTTTTATTCAGTGCAAGCTGCAGAATTATTAGCATTGATACTCGCTATTGAGAATCGCGCAGACCAGGAAGTAACAGTGTACAGCGACTCCGCATATGTGACATCAACAGTGCATGAAGGCTTCGCGCGCTGGAAAAGGAGGGGCTACCTCTGAGCGGATGGCATGCCAGTACAGCACGCAGCCCTATTGGATAGACTGATTGAAGCACTACAGCTCCCAGTGGGCATAGCGGTCGTGAAATGCACCACCCACACGAAGGGGACAGATTTTATCTCGAAATTAAGCAGCAGACACAGAAGCCAAGCGTATGGCATCCAAGAACGAGACAATCGTTAACACGAATGAGAAAAGGATTGTCGCACGAACTCGAAAGCTATAATAATATGGGACAAACGCAGTTAATGGAACTCCAAAGGGAGACACCACAGGAGGGGAAGAACTTATGGACACGGCAAGGGTGTTCTTTAAACCCCTCCGAAAGCTTGTGGCAACAAGACAGCACTGGTACACCAGAAATGCCTATAGCCCTGTTAAAAATAGCACTGGATCAGTTACACTATCCAGCGCGCATGACAAAGAGAATCTAGCGCAACACTCTCAGAAGACTGGTTCATTCCGAATTTAGCAGAGCACATTGCATTTTCTATGGTAAACTGTATAATTTGCCAACAGTTCACAGCTGGGCACACACTAAAAGTAATTAGAGGAGTTCTCCCAAGGCCCAATGGACCTTTTTAGCAATTGCATGTCGATTACGTCGATATGATTCAAGTATGTAATGGGTACAGGTATCTAATTGTTGTGGTGTGTCCATTCTCTAGATGGATAGAAGTAGGTCCATGTACACACCCAGACTCTACCTGTGCGGCCAAATTCCTATTGAGAGAGGTATTCCCCAGGTGGGGGGTATGCAAAGTCATGAGATCAGATAACGGGACTCACTTTGTAAATGAAGTTTTTGAGTAGATTAGCTTGTTGCTTGGTATAAAGCACACATTCTCGTCGGTGTATCATCCGCAAGGTAATAGAATATGTGAAAAGCTCAACGGCTTATTGAAGGAGAGGATAGCCAAGTTGAAGCTTACTCTAAGAAAGGGATGGTTACAATGCCTTCCTTTGGCACTGTATGCACTCAGGATCCAGCCCGGTTCTGACCACCATCTTACGCCGCACGAAATAGCCACAGGAAGAAGAATGCACACTCCACTGACGCCCCGAGACAGAGCTAGGTGTGATGCCCAGTCGACAGGAGAAATCTTAGGGTCTGAAATGCAAGATTACTTGAATTGCATGACATCGTGCCTTACTGTAATTTCAGGCCAGCTGCAGCGACGACGAAAAGGGTGCAGGGTGTTAGGGAGAATTCTCTGTTTAGGCTGAATTTCCCTACCTAGTGAGTCCCCCAGCAGCTTTGCTGGATTTCTAGGGTTTCTTTTTTTCTCCTGCCAAGAGTGAGACTCTTTTACCCTCACTCTTGGACATGTTGAAGTGTGTTTTCTTGGTTAAACCTTGTGTTGAATGGGCTATGGGGTCTTTTACGCCATAGGGCCTCATGTATTTTTGTGATGTGGGTTACACAGCACCCTCTGTGCCGTGACCCAGGGGTGTCCTAGGGACTCCCCAACATAGACTCCATACCCTGGGACTGACTACTGTCTCCCAGGGCATGTAAAGTCACCAAAGACTTTGCTAGTCTGGAATCCTGAACAGAACCAGTACAAACCATCATATTGTGGACGTACTGGCTGGGGCAATTCGATTGCCCCAGGGTCTGTTAGTCGAGGGGGCACGTCTCCGTCCCCCCTGATCGAGTTTTGGCTGGTGGCAGTGGAAACTACTTTTTATATTCGACCGCGAATATTTCCCTATGGGATTTCCCATTGTTTTAGGCTAACACATTTAATTATTTATTTACGGTAGCCTTAAACATACCGCCGGTTTATATATTTATTATTATAACTCCGGTTGGGACTTTTTGCCAAAACTTGATTCTAAAATGGCGTTGGCGTTCGCCTCTGTAACTCTGACCCAAAGTGGAGCCCTTTGTTCCACTTTTGGCGGGCTTCTCCACAGAAGCCCTCCAAAGTGGTGCCACTCTGTCTGGGGTACTTAGGAGGGGTGGAGGGGGGTTTAGGCACCCTGGACTGAGTTACCTTGGTAACTCAAGTCGCACTCCGTCCTGATTGGCCCAAGTGGTGAGCCGGCCGGCTCACCACTTAGCATGTTTGAGTGACAGCTAGGCTGGGTGAATGGGGGTTTGCTGCATAAAAGCAGGGCTTTGGGGACTGGAACTTTAGAAGTCGCCACAGGACCAAGAATCCGACGAGGGAAGAGCTGAGCCGACCTGCTTCGACGACACCACCCGGTGGAGCCCTGCTGAACCGTCTCACCACTTTTCCCGACGACCAAGGAGAACTCTTAACGGAGTGGCTCCTTCCCTTGACTGGTGGGGACAACCAGTTTTCACCTTCTTTCCGCTTCTGGAGGTATCTCGTGGCCGCCTTGCCAGTGCCAAGCACCCCGGCAACCGGAACCCCACCACTTTTACCCCAACCACGAAAGTCGGTACAACCCTTTAACCGGAGGACTCCGCGGCTGGTTTCTTCCCGGGCAGTGCAACGACCCTCTTCTTCTGCTCTTCAGCGAGAACTTCTTCTCCCCTGACCGACGTCGAGCCTTGCTGCCACTGCCTGGAACAACTGCCACCGCTGGAGGATCCTGTCCACTGAAGGTACCGTGTTCCGCCTGGCTTCCCTTGCCACCGACTGTACGGGGTAGATTTAGCCCCCGGCTTTCGAACCTGGGAGTGCCTGGAACACCCTGGCTAAACTTTCTAAGCCACCCTAAACTCTTTCTAACTCCTTGCAAGACTTTGAATCCCTAATAACAGTGTGATCTTGGGCACATTTTCGCTCCGGCTACTCTAAGAGTGGGCCCTGCCTAGTGACTTTTGCTCACCTGTGACTTTGTGCTTCTTTGAGCCTAGTGCAAGTGTTCTGGACCTTAGAGTGGTGTGTTAACCCATTTCTGTTTCTTTTTATCCCCTTTCTTGAACCTACTAGAGTGTCATCTAACGTTAAGCGCTCACCTCTGTTTTAATTATGTGGTGTTAACCTAGAGTTGTCTAGATAGGAGTAAGGGTTGAAACTGCTTTCATTATAACTGTGTTTGAAGTGTTTTTTACTATATTTTGCTAGAGTGATTTCAACTTATGTGTATTTAATAAATAAATAACTATATACTTTTGAAACCAAGCTCTGGTCAGTGTTTGCTTGTGCTATTGTATTTGAGTACCTATTGTGTATACTTTACATACTGCCTAACTCTTCTTGAGGGAAGTCTGACTGCTCAGCCACAGCTACCAGGTAAATCTGGGTGGTGCAGACTGCTACCAAGTGGGTTTACTGCTATACCTGTAGTCTTAAATCTTTTGCAGTGGTCCCCAAGGGAACTGCACAGGTTTCTGCCTAACACTGGTGTACAGCGGTGGGATTTGTATTAAGTATACATTTTAGTGTGCTTTAGATACCTTAGTGCAACTAACCACAAAGCTTAGCACTATAAAAGTAAACCTCTAACATGTCAGTTATAGAAAGCTATAGTCAAGAGTCCCTTGCAGCCAAAACTGCTGATTGTTTAAGAGTGCTCTGTAAACATAAGGACCTCCTGACTAAGGGCAAGAAAATGGAGCTGATTGAAAGATTGTTAGCTAACCAAAGTCTGGGTGAGGGTTCAGAGGAACCTACCACTCCAGCAACTGTAGATGACAGTATTGAAATTAACATGGAGCAAAATGTTGATGATTCTGAGGAAGAGTCAGAAGAGGAGGGTGAGGCTGTTGTGACTGTCCCCCCTAGGCCTCTACCTGCTCTACCTGCTGTACCTACTGGGCCTTTACCAGGTCCCACATTTAGTCCTCAGTACTTTGAACTGGAGAAAATGAAACTAGAATTGGAGTATAAGAAACTGAATGCTCAAACTGACAAAGAACTAAGGCTAAGGGAAATGGAGCTCAAGTATGAGCTAGAAATGAAGAAATTATCTGTTGAGAATGCTTCTCTCTCTGGCTCCTCTAGAAGTTCCAGTCCTAAAAGACCCCGGATGCCTAAAGAATTGGTTGGTATGTATGAGCCTAAGTTGGATGTGTTGGATTGGTTGTCTCTGTTTGAATATAATCATGGGCTCCAGAACATCACAGGAAATGACTTACTCACCTGGTTGTTCTCTAGGCTTCCCCCTGTTGCAACTGATGTGGTAATGGAGATGGGGGAGGAGGATAAGAAGGACTATGAATGTGTGAAACTAGCTTTGATAGCTAGGTTTGGGAAGACCCCTTCCCAGTATCTTAAGAGGTTTAGGAGCCTCAAAAAGCATGATGGTACCCCTTGGGCTACCTGGGTGAGTGAAGGGTTGAAAAACTTAGAGGGATGGATTAAGGGTTACAAGGTGAACACTTATGAAGGTATGAAGAATTTGTTTATGTTGGAGACTATTTATGATGCCTGCTCTCCTGAGCTCAGACAACACTTGGCTGATTCCAAGGAATTAGATTCCCGGAAACTGGCTAGGGCTGCTGACTTGTGGGTTGCCAACAGGGCCACTCACAAGGATTCTGGGGTAACTCAGAAGAAGGATGGGGAGAAACAGCCAAAAACAGACTCCAAAGCGAATTCTAATAATTCCTATCCCAAAGAGGGCCCCAAACCACAAAATAACCAGGGTAAGCCACATGGGAAACCTAGTCAGGCTACTGTACCTTCTGGCCACAAGCCAGAAGGAGGTCAGAACAAGCCACCCTTCCAGAGAGCATTTGGACAATGCTATGTCTGTCAGGGTACTGACCATATCAAAGGAGATCCCAAGTGCAAGGGTAAACCTGCAGGGATCAGCACAGCCTCCTTAGCCTTCACTCCTGAGGATGAAGTACAGATGGCTAGTGCCCACTTTGAACTCTTTGCTGAAGAACCCTTGGGTCTTCAAGCAACTGTAAACTTAGAGCCTATGGGTCTGGTTAGTCCCCAGAATAGGGTTGTGTATAACTCCCTACCTGTTAACTCTAAGGTGTATTATGTGGACAGTGTTCTTGTCAATGGCCAGGATACTCCTGCCAGGAGAGACACTGGGGCCAGCAGAACAGTAGTGGATGAAAGCTTCTTTCAACCTGAGGATGTGGCCAAAGCACCCAAAGGTCCCACTAAGATGTCTGGAGGCCCTGTCCAAATGGTTCCTATTCTACCAGCCCTCATTCAGTGTAACAACATGACAGTGAGGATCCCTGTCAGTGTTCAGACTGAGGTACCTGGGAAGGTCCTGTTGGGGAATGACCTAAGAACTCTAGGAGTAGTGTCACATACCCCCAGGCCTCCCAGTATGGAGAAGCAGAACTTAACCAAATTGGCTAGAAAGGCTACCTTGAAGGACCCTTCTAAGCCTGTGGGACCCTCTACTGAGAACCCCACTACAAGCCTTGGGTTTAGTAAGTTGACCTCTGACCCAGGCACCTTTCAGGATAGTATGCTAGGAACATGGGAGCCCCAACCAAGCTCCATCCTTGTTCCCCTTGTCTCAGAGTCTCTGACTCCCCCTACTTCTGAGGAAGAGGTGGATAGACCAACTAGGCCCCTATCTGGACCTGAGAGAACTGGTAATTCTCAGTGCTGGTGGAAAACCAGAAAAGAAAAGTCTAAGGCCAAAAACCTTCAGACTGTTGGACCTTCTACTGAAGACCCCAACTCAAATCCTAATATTAGGGGGGAAACTCCTAAAATAGGTAAGGGTAGATCTAAGAGGAAGGGGAAGCAGGTACATTGCCTAACCCCAACCCCTCCAACCAAGAGGCCTAAGACCCAACCTGCTCCCACAAGAAAGGTGGTGAGGAACCTTGGAGGCCCCTCTAGATCTAAGGGAATCCTTTATAAGGACCCCTTGAAAAAGCCTAACATAGGTTCAGAAGTTGTACCAACTTCTGAGGGACTGGTCAACCAGATCCCCTATAACAAAAAGACTGATGTTCCTCAAAGGGTCTGTAGGTCCGTTAGCTTGCAAAAGAAAACCTTTGAGTTCTCCATTGAACATAGGTCAAGGTGTCACCATCAAAATGCTGATGGACTCTCTAGGATGTATATCATCGACTAGAGGTATGAGGTTCATCCAGGAGTGGATTAAATCCTCCTGTCCCTTAGTCTGGGGGGGGCGAGTGTTAGGGAGAATTCTCTGTTTAGGCTGAATTTCCCTACCTAGTGAGTCCCCCAGCAGCTTTGCTGGATTTCTAGGGTTTCTTTTTTTCTCCTGCCAAGAGTGAGACTCTTTTACCCTCACTCTTGGACATGTTGAAGTGTGTTTTCTTGGTTAAACCTTGTGTTGAATGGGCTATGGGGTCTTTTACTCCATAGGGCCTCATGTATTTTTGTGATGTGGGTTACACAGCACCCTCTGTGCCGTGACCCAGGGGTGTCCTAGGGACTCCCCAACATAGACTCCATACCCTGGGACTGACTACTGTCTCCCAGGGCATGTAAAGTCACCAAAGACTTTGCTAGTCTGGAATCCTGAACAGAACCAGTACAAACCATCATATTGTGGACGTACTGGCTGGGGCAATTCGATTGCCCCAGGGTCTGTTAGTCGAGGGGGCACGTCTCCGTCCCCCCTGATCGAGTTTTGGCTGGTGGCAGTGGAAACTACTTTTTATATTCGACCGCGAATATTTCCCTATGGGATTTCCCATTGTTTTAGGCTAACACATTTAATTATTTATTTACGGTAGCCTTAAACATACCGCCGGTTTATATATTTATTATTATAACTCCGGTTGGGACTTTTTGCCAAAACTTGATTCTAAAATGGCGTTGGCGTTCGCCTCTGTAACTCTGACCCAAAGTGGAGCCCTTTGTTCCACTTTTGGCGGGCTTCTCCACAGAAGCCCTCCAAAGTGGTGCCACTCTGTCTGGGGTACTTAGGAGGGGTGGAGGGGGGTTTAGGCACCCTGGACTGAGTTACCTTGGTAACTCAAGTCGCACTCCGTCCTGATTGGCCCAAGTGGTGAGCCGGCCGGCTCACCACTTAGCATGTTTGAGTGACAGCTAGGCTGGGTGAATGGGGGTTTGCTGCATAAAAGCAGGGCTTTGGGGACTGGAACTTTAGAAGTCGCCACAGGACCAAGAATCCGACGAGGGAAGAGCTGAGCCGACCTGCTTCGACGACACCACCCGGTGGAGCCCTGCTGAACCGTCTCACCACTTTTCCCGACGACCGAGGAGAACTCTTAACGGAGTGGCTCCTTCCCTTGACTGGTAGGGAAAACCAGTTTTCACCTTCTTTCCGCTTCTGGAGGTATCTCGTGGCCGCCTTGCCAGTGCCAAGCACCCCGGCAACCGGAACCCCACCACTTTTACCCCAACCACGAAAGTCGGTACAACCCTTTAACCGGAGGACTCCGCGGCTGGTTTCTTCCCGGGCAGTGCAACGACCCTCTTCTTCTGCTCTTCAGCGAGAACTTCTTCTCCCCTGACCGACGTCGAGCCTTGCTGCCACTGCCTGGAACAACTGCCACCGCTGGAGGATCCTGTCCACTGAAGGTACCGTGTTCCGCCTGGCTTCCCTTGCCACCGACTGTACGGGGTAGATTTAGCCCCCGGCTTTCGAACCTGGGAGTGCCTGGAACACCCTGGCTAAACTTTCTAAGCCACCCTAAACTCTTTCTAACTCCTTGCAAGACTTTGAATCCCTAATAACAGTGTGATCTTGGGCACATTTTCGCTCCGGCTACTCTAAGAGTGGGCCCTGCCTAGTGACTTTTGCTCACCTGTGACTTTGTGCTTCTTTGAGCCTAGTGCAAGTGTTCTGGACCTTAGAGTGGTGTGTTAACCCATTTCTGTTTCTTTTTATCCCCTTTCTTGAACCTACTAGAGTGTCATCTAACGTTAAGCGCTCACCTCTGTTTTAATTATGTGGTGTTAACCTAGAGTTGTCTAGATAGGAGTAAGGGTTGAAACTGCTTTATTTATAACTGTGTTTGAAGTGTTTTTTACTATATTTTGCTAGAGTGATTTCAACTTATGTGTATTTAATAAATAAATAACTATATACTTTTGAAACCAAGCTCTGGTCAGTGTTTGCTTGTGCTATTGTATTTGAGTACCTATTGTGTATACTTTACATACTGCCTAACTCTTCTTGAGGGAAGTCTGACTGCTCAGCCACAGCTACCAGGTAAATCTGGGTGGTGCAGACTGCTACCAAGTGGGTTTACTGCTATACCTGTAGTCTTAAATCTTTTGCAGTGGTCCCCAAGGGAACTGCACAGGTTTCTGCCTAACACAGGGCAGCACGGAACACAGAAGGAGATAATACTACAGACACAGCTCAAGGATTGCGTGTAACATTCCATCTTCCCTGGAGATACCGTCCTGGTAAAGAACCACACGAGGAAAAAGTGGGACGAGCCAAGGTTTAACGGTCCCTTTACAGTGGAAGACGGCACTCCCTCTGCAGTAAAGCTACAAGGAAGAAGAGCTTGGATCTTTTTGGCTGACATCAAGCCATACATCGTAGAAGGCCCCCTGCCTGCACCCCAGTGCAAAGAGACTACAGACGCCGGGGAAGGACCACAGCACGTGCAGACGAGATCCATGACGAGGAAGAAGAATGTTTGACCAGCAACACAGTAAAGACAAATAACTTTTTTCAAAGATTGTGGCTTCAGTTTGGACATTCCTCTGAGCAAAAAAGGGGATAAGAACATAAAACGGACACTCTGTGCATCCTAGTTGCAGGGTGAAGAAGAAAAGTGCACATGGAAGCCACAACCTAGTCTGTTGACTTTGAGCTTTGACTGAGGCACACCGAAGCCTTGATTAGGAAAGGATATGCCAAAATTTGACTGAGGACACATAAATTGGAAGAAAACACAGTATCCAGATTCCTTCCACAAAAGAGACCTTATTCGGAATCACTTATGGTATCCCACAGTAGCGACATCACTAAAGATGTACTATCATATTTGGATCTAGTGCTAAGAACATACCCGTCATTGGTGGGGATGCTCACCAGTGTCACTGGCCCTCATTACGACCCTGGCGGAAAGCGACTGACCGGAGCGCCACAGCGTAAATAGCGTTTCCGCCATTGCACGAAGGAGCAAAGTGCGGCCCATTCCGACCCATCGGGCACGAGCACCACGGCATGGCGGAAGTGCAAAGTCCGCGATGGCGGAAATGACCCCAAAACGGCCCACACCGCCGCCGTACGGCGCCCTAGGTGCAATACCGCCACCCCTCTTAGCGGTCACCGCAGTGTGCGCCTACCGGAAAGTACGGTGGCCGGAAATATACGGAAACGGAAGTTAAAACATGGGCCCGGAACGGGAAACATCCCGGCGTACACCTATAAATACACCAAAACCACACAACCACTAAAATCACTACCCTGAAACACACCCCAACCCGTCAACCACCCTAGCGAAACCAAGAAAAATGGGAAAAGTAGCGAAGAAAGCGTGCGACCGCAAGCGGCAGGTCCACTTCTCCCGTGAGGAACTCACCGTGCTAACAGAGACCCTCCAGGAGAATGCTGCCGTCGTCTTCTCCACGCAAATGACCAGAACGGCACTTGCAAACAAGAAGGCCTTATGGGCTCTGGTGGCACAGCGGGTAAGTGCGGTGGGGACCGCACCCCGCACCCCACAGCAATGCCGCAAGCGATGGGACGACCTGCGGATACGCGTCCGCAGCATACTCTCTGCCAACCGCAACATTGCCACAGCCACCGGGGGAGGTCCTGAATCACCCATCAAGTTGACCCCCTGGGAAGAAATCTGTGCCTCCACCATCGGAATGGAGAGCATAGAGGGAGTCGGAGGGATGGAGAAAGGAGTGCAGACATCCGAAGATTCAGGTAGGTGGGCTAAATAAAACAATGCCAAATCCACAAAGTCCATCCATGTGAAGTACCATGCGTCCACATAGTGCAACAGAAACACATGTCCAGGAGAACGTCCACACACATCGGCCTGCAAGCGCACGTTAAAACCCACAATAAATACATAAATAATTAAAAACCCCTAATACACGCACTACACGTGCAGCAGGCACACCCTAACTGCAGGCTGCCAGACAACTGCACCCTCACTCCACACACAAATCAAAGCACCTCCAAGGCCCCGACCCAAATCACCCTCAGGTACCACCCCAATGCATGTGATACAATGCCATTCCAATTCCCACAGACCCATCAATAACCCTCGCCCTCCTTTACTCCACCACAGGGTCCGATCCAAACGACGAGCTACAGGACACCCCTACCAGCACACCTGCAAAGAGGGCCAAGACCAACGGCCAGAGACCCTCCACCTCAGCTGCACGCATCAAGACACGGCAGCAGCACAAATCAGGTGGCAGCACAGAGGAGGGAACATCAACAGGCACCCCAGCAGCCAGCATGCCCACAACACCACCACCACAGGTCCCCCCAATGGATGCCACAGAAGGCACTGCCTCTGGTGGCAGCAGCACCATAGGTGACACCCCATTGATGGCAGCATGCTCGGACACAGAAAACGGGGATGCCGAAGTCAGATCCATCCATGACCTGTCCCAATCCCCCTGTCTGTTCCATCCCGTACAACATGAGGATACCACGCAGGGGCACCCACCAGACGACGACTGGCCATCCCCCACAAGCCCTGTGGCAAGGCAACATGAGGACAACAGCCCCTCTGTGACACCCCCGCAAATGGCCATGGCCCAGCAGAGGCAACAGTCCCTCGACCAGTTGATCGAACAACAGCAGCAACTGGCCACACTCCTCAAGGACCATGCCGATGAATGTGGGGGCACTAAGGCAGACATAGAAACATCAACGGAGACACTTAGGGCAGAAATGGAGAGAGGTACAGAGACGCTAAGGGCACAAATAGAGAGAAGCACCGAGAGCCTGAGGGGGGAACTGCATGCGACGTCCAAAGACGTATGTGCCGAACTTGCCGCAGTGCGCCGTGTGCTCACTGAGCTCTCGCAAACCCTTAGGGACATGCATGGACGTGAGCAGGCAGACACATCATCCGTTGCAAGTTCCGTCCAGGGCAGCCCCCAACGTAGATCTGGGAGGAACCTGCGCTCCACAGGCAGGGGTGCCCCTGATACCCGCAGAGGGGGCATGCAATAGCGACAGCCCACTTACAATGAGCATCTTTGGACACTGGTGTTCGGGGGGGAGGTAGGAGGGTGGAGGGGGTGTGTTGGGCTCACTTGGGTGGCGGGTCGATAGGGTGTTCAACATGATATCACATATGCCATAAAAAGTGCACGATCAACCAATGAGAAGTGTGGACATTGATCTTTGTGTACTAGGCCATCATAGGCGTACAGTCCATATTGTGCATGTCCCAGACACACGCAGTGCCACGAGTCCCGTGTCCATGTATCAGCCACCAGGCGTGAGTGCTAGAAGCATACATCAATGAGATGCTGACGAATGTCACGGGCCTCCGGTGCCTCGCAGACTCCATGAGGTGCTGCCACATCCCCACCCTCATCATGACCATCATCAGGTGCTTGCAGTTCTGCGTCAGGGGGCATGGGCACATTTCTACGTACGCACATGTTGTGGAGCATGACACATGCCATCACCATCTTTGCAACCTTCTCATGGCGGTACAGGAGTGCCCCGCCAGACCTGCTGAGGCAGCGGAAACGGGTCTTCAGTAGGCCGAATGCCTGTTCAATGACTACACGGGTACGTGAGTGGGCATGGTTGTAGTCCTCCTCATGCTGGTCCCGTGGGTTCCGGACTGGTGTGAGGAGCCATCTCTTCAGTGGATATCCAGCATCACCTGTATGTGGACGAGAAACGTATGATGTGGA
This sequence comes from Ambystoma mexicanum, assembly GCF_040938575.1. Taxonomy (NCBI): domain Eukaryota; kingdom Metazoa; phylum Chordata; class Amphibia; order Caudata; family Ambystomatidae; genus Ambystoma; species Ambystoma mexicanum. Next base: position 1,348,813,281 of record NC_090922.1, on the reverse strand, counting down.
ATGCCATTGATACGTACGCACATCCCCCCCCCTTCCTGGCAGGTCAATGCCAATTCACATACCCCACATCATCATGCATGTAATGAGACTCACCGAGTAGCCAGGATCTGTTCCCTGCGTGTCGCTCCATGTAGCGTGGTATTGTAGAGTTCCTCAAGACCATCGAATCATGGGTTGATCCAGGGAATCGGGCACAACAATGTGTAATGATCCTGTTGGAGTCACACACCATCTGTACATTCAGGGAATGAAATTGTTTTCGGTTGCGGTACTGGGCCTCCATGGCATGTGGGACGACCAATTCAACATGGGTGCAGTCGATGGCACCAATGCAACCCGGTATGCCGGCAAGTGCATGGAATCCCACTTTTGTGTTGGTTATTTCCTGCTCCGAGCGTGGTAGAGAGATGTAGTCGTCTGCGTGCTTCAGGAGGGCATCGAGCACTTGCAATAGTGTCCGTGAGAACAGTGGCTGAGAAATGCCATGCAACTGTCCGACTGTGTGCTGGTAGGTGCCTGTGGCCAGGAAGTGGAGTACAGACACCACCTTCAGTAGGGGTGGGATGGCGGTTGGGCTATCTATCATGCTGACAAGGTCAGCCTGTGTCATGTCCACAATGGCGGTTATGGTGTCCCGGTCCAGACGGTAGAGGGTGTGGATCTGCTCATCAGTGAGGTTGAACGGATGTGCTCGGAGGCGTGGGATTGCGGGCTGCCTGTGTGGTGGTAGTGGCTGTGCTGGCAGCCCTTGCTGGCCCTGCCTTGGCCTCCTCCTCCTCCTGCGTCTCCTCCGTGCGGCTGGTTGTAGTTGGTGTTCGTCTTCTTCTTGGAGTCGGAGCGCTTGCAGTGCTATCAGGTCCCCCAGGGACAACATCGCGAGTCCTGCCGGTAGCATTTCGGTGTGGTTGTGGGAGGAGACTGGCTGTGCAATTTATGTGTTTTCAGGCTGTATGGCCTCCACCTGTGGTGATTGATTCCACCTGTGCAAACTGCTCTCCCCTTTGGCCGAGCACGTCCCGCGCACAACGCTGCAATTCGGGGAATTGTATCTTGCTATTGCAATCATGTATTTGTACCCGATGGCCGTGTAAGATTGGTTGATATGTTCATTCTGCTGTGGTCCCATTGTTTCACATACTATCTGTGCAGTCGCGAACTGACTTGTGAGGGGTCAGTGGAACGTAGTACTCGAGTAACGGTGGACCCTCATGCATCACTGCACCGAGGTTCAACGACGGGCGGGGCGTCCCATTCGTGGGTGAAGGCAGTTGCCATTTTCACACACAGCCGCACTCGATGGAATAATTAGTGATTTCAAACGGCCACAGATGCCTTTTCGACGTGATGTTGCAAATGAGGAATTCGAGGGGCGGCGCTTTCGGTTTCCAGCTAGCGGCGAGGAGATGCCCACAGGTCTGACTGCAAATGTAACGTTCTATTGTTCTATGTCCTTGAGACAGGGCCCATGGCGAGGGAGCAATGATTGATATGAATAGTTTGGGATGCGCAATAGCTACGTGGGCGATGAGGCCGTCCGTTCCCAAAAACATGTTACTTCACAACACTGGAATTACGGGCTGGGGCACTGTGGATTTAGCAGGCTGCATAACGCACGGACTCAATGGATGTTTCTAATGTTATGTGAGTAATTATTCAGGCATTTTGATCCCGGGATGAGGGAATGATGGATGGATGCATGGGCAGGTGATTTGATACAGGGTTTGCCATGTACAGGGCTTCTTGGGATCTATCCGCCTCCCCTACGCTATGTGATGCAGGGCTGCCATTGTGGGACCATCGTCCATCTGGCCTTGTTGAGCCCTCCCTGTCTCGAGGCGCCCTCAGACACTTGTGTCCATGCACGTTAACATTCCCATCTGATGGAATCTGTTTTGACAGACGCATGCACAGGTACACTCGTTTGTGATGGTGTTTGCACCTCGATATAGATGGTTATGAGTCGCAAGTGGTTTTGGGGTGGTGATGATCCTTTTGGTTGGGCTAGCATGCATATGGCTGTGGATTTCGTGTGATCATTGAAGTGAGTAGTTGGAATGTAGTTCTGATGGCCATTCTGTTCTTTTTCTTTTCTTTTGGTTGACAGGTATCTCCTCCCCTTTTGCCACTGCCATCTGTATGCCACTCCTGCAGATGGATTTTACTCCCGACACCTGCTGCTTCGTGTTAATCAGTGGAGCAGCATTATGATCTTATGGGACGATCGCCAATGGGCCACATGCCCTTACGCAGTACTGGTGGCTCGGAGCAACATTTCGGCCTTTCAGCTGGACTAGTGCCTCCCCATTGGGACGGGCCTGCGGTTCTGTGCGCTTCCATGTTGCCTTTTCGTACGTGATTGTGGCTCTGTGTACCATGGGGGAACAGGGCGACACACAGGTAGTGGCTGGTCATTTCTTGCGGAAGCAGCCCACAATGGTGATTGGTGTTTTGGAGTTCATGCCCTGATGGCTGTATGGGCTTGGTGATTTTGATGTGCATTAAATTTCTATTCGGATTTGGCCCGTGTAGCGTTTTTCTTTGCAAGTGATGTGGCATATGCCAATTTGGGGGGCGATGTATTGTGAGGAGATCTGCATCGGGTTCCGGCTTCGGGGTTTAGTTGCGTGGTACTGTACTGGCCGCGTTTGCCTACGAAGCCCAGTGAGGTCAGGGATGGGGGCTGCCAATATGACAGTTTGAATGTTGTCATGCTCAGGGGCGGGGGATTGGGTTTTGTGTAACAGATGCCGGTCAGCCAGGTGGACTGGTGGAATGATGTGATTTTCGGAATATTGCTGGTCACAGGTGCCTGTGTTTGCGTGCGTTTCTTGGTGGGGGACTGTGGTCATGTCCATTGGGATGGCTTCTGTATTCGTGCCATCTGTGCCCTGCAGCTCCCATTGGCCCCTGTTGTGTTTCTTTTGTTCGTTGGCATGCATGGGTGACTTGTACATTTCAATGGTTGCATTGTGGCTTCATTGCACCTACGGGGAGTTGTACTTTGTGGGCAGGGAGCGGTGTACAGGCACTCAGTGGGGCCGTTTACGGTTGATTCGCGATGCCGTACTTCTCGCCATGGCGGAATGGTACATTACGCCATGCCTGATGGCGTTAGGTGCATGTCCGCTAGGGTCGGAATTGGCGTACCGTTGCACCATGGTGGTGTTTGCGGTTTGGCATGGCGCGCGCGCGCGTGCTTGGTGCAGTTAGCGTTGGCGTTCACTACGGTGTCGCTAATGGCTTCGTACTTTGCGGTGACGGGTCATAGTCGCACCGAGCGCTATTCGATGGCGGTATTGCATTTCCGCCATCGTTTTTCGATTTCCGCCAGGGTCGTAATGAGGGCCACTGACTTTCTTCAAGATCCTGAAAACGAAAAGACTATAAGGAGGCTACTTCTTCTTGAAGAAAGTCACTGACTTTCTTCAAGATCCTGAAAACGAAAAGACTATGAGGAGGCTACTTACTGTATTTGCCGAACAGTTCCTCCTGCTAGAGGAGCCGGAGAATAATAAACCCACAAAGACCACATTAACAAGCACATATGTTCCAGTGAAGGGGACAAACACAGGTTCTACAATACAGCCATATACTAGCCCAAGCACAGAGTGGATATGGACACTTTTGACCAAAAGAGAAGGAATGCAAGAGAAGTTGGAGAAGAAACCAACGAAATAACATTAATGAACACCCCTAATGCGACACTGATGGAGGAGAAAAAAGAGCTCAATGGAAATTTCACGAGCACTGCTGATAGCAGAATCAATTTCGCCGTCATTAGCCATAGCCAGGAAGAGGAAATAGAAAGGATCGTCAGGCTTTCCTCCACTCGACTAGCACAGATGAAGATCCCTGCATCATGGACCAGGATACCTGACAATACCCCAGCAAGGAAAAGCCATACAGATGCATTCAGGGATGTAGTTATGGCAAACTACATGAAAACTCTAAGGATCAAGAGAAACATACACAAAGATGACAGTGAACTAAACGATTACTTTGATAGCACAGCACATTTGGGAAACAACATCTGGTACCAGCACATGAAAGAAGTGGGAAGACGGAGTTCAGAAGGGGAATGCTTTGTTTGTGCAGTCCTACCGTATAGCAGGAGATACTGTAGAAGTTGATGTTCGAGACAGCACACTGTCTCTCGCACGTAGCAATGTTCAAGACCAGAGGCCAGTTCATGGGAAGTGATGCCTCATTGAAATGGGCAACCGAAGCAACTGATCCTGATGAAGATGATTATGTCCAGGACATAAATACAAGGAACAGAGCTCATACTAAGAACCATGTGATCAGGTACAAGAAACCTGGAGTAAAAGGAGATGGGAAATCAGATGGGAAGTGAACAAAAAGCTAAAGGTCCAAAGGAAAACTCAAGAAGTGGCTCGTGGATGGAAGAACAGTACTTTCACCAGACGGATGGGTAAAATAAGTAGTGATTTGCAGGGCATGGATGGTCCTTAGAGCCTGCAATGAAGCAATTGAACATTCACAAAGGATATGCAAGCCATTATGGCCAAAGCTTGAAAAACTATTGACATGGGTCGAAGACAGAGGGGAACCCTTGCAGATAGTGCCATTGGAGAATCCGAAACTGTGCTTCAGGACTAATTCCACAAGGAAGATGGGAGAGAATCAGAACTGTGGGCGAATTTATGATGCTCCAGGGATGGTGCATGGAACTGAAGTAATAATGGATCATTATTGGGCATGTGGATCAAATGCATACATCAGGCTGCTGAAAAACTGGGGAGGTTTATGCACACTAGTGAATGTCTACATTGCAGCGTTGGTGATCCTGAGCATTGACAGTTTCCCAAAAGCAGATGCTCACCTGAGGAAGAAGAGATCTGTGGAACTGCTGAACTGCTGAATAGAATGAAGAGAGAAAATTACTTGCCTGCCAAATCAGAAGAAGCTTTTCATGCAATCCCATATGAACACAGGCTGTTAAGCCTCACCCCATCAGCGTTCACGACAATCTTCATGCCAAGATTCCAAGTTGGAGCAAACACTAAATGGTTGCAGATAACCAGATGGGAGTTGCTGCAGACCATCAACACGACCATAAAAGGATTTGACGGCATAAAGGAAGAGTTAAGGGCAGTTCGGCTGATGACTCTCCAGAACAGATATGTCCTTGACATGATCACAGCTATGGATGGGAGGTGTGTGTGCAAAAATCGGAGAATCATGTTACACATTCATACCCTCTCACGACAAAGAAAATGGAAACTTAACAGAAGCCATAGGTATGCTGATGAAGCTACGGAATCAGATGATTGACGAAACTGACGAAGTTAATGATGACAGTTGGTTTGGATCACTATTCTCATGGGTTCCGCTCAAGTCTCTAAATATAATTTCATCCGAAGCTGGATCTCCACCAAAAGAAACAGGAAAACTTATTGATGAGAAGAGCCAGCCCCTAAAGGTCCAAGTGGTCGTTCCCCCTATGGGATTGCCACTTTCAAGTTTACAAAAGGTGGGAAATGGACTAGTTCTGCCCACCTTGACACCTTCGACAGCATTTCCCCAGTTGGTGGGGGGTGATCCCCAGGTGATACCTGGGCTGGCCTCCGGTGGTGGCTCGAAGGACAGTGTCTGTCTGGGAGTACTGGCCCAAATGACCGTGCAAGAAAAAAAAATATATGATATATTTTTAAAATTATTGCTGATAGACAGGGAGTACAATCCGTCCCCCCAGTCAAAGAGACTGGTACTTTAGAAGAATTTGGCCGAGGAAAAGTCTGGGTTAAGGCTGGGGGCTCTCAAGAAATCTTCACGAGGAACACCATTGCCGGGGGTAGGGCGAGGACACCGGCAATTTATTACGAACTTATTACAAGTTGATCCACAGGTAAATCTAGACTTGGGGCCCCTAGCAGTATGTTCTGTCCAGGATAAGGGGGCTGCTGTCTTGGACCTAGAGTGCCCCTCTCCAGGGGTGGAGCATTTCAAACGTTCAGACGATGACACATCGATAGATCAAGTACCATTTCACTCTGGTTGGAAAGAATCCTGTCAATTAAAGACAACCTGATCCTGAATAGATCTAATGTAATGCGCTTACTGAATGCCATCCCAGCCCTCAGCCAGATAAAATCCAAAGACCTACTTTGGGTGGAATTCCCAGAAGAGCATCATTGGATCGAATCTTGATTCGATTATCATCAGAAAGCAAAAAATACATTTTGTTGAAGCATGGGGCAAAGTTGCTCCCGTTAGGTTTCAGATTACTGGACCATGGAGATAGCTCCAGGTCTTCTACCCATCAATCTGATGACCAATCAAGGAGAGATCGCCAGGGACAAGGGGTCGCTCAATTTCAAAATACTCCGGGCTCCAATTTGGGAAAGAGGAGTGTTAGGGAGAATTCTCTGTTAAGGCTAATTTCCCAAACCTAGTGAGTCCCCCATACAGTCATAGTGACCCCCAAACATAGACTCCATACCCTGGCACTGACTACTGTCTCCCAGGGCATGTAAAGTCACCATTGGCTTTACTAGTCCCAAATTGTGAACAGAACCAGTACAAACCATCATATTGTGGAAGTACTGGTAGGGGTAATTCTATTGCCCCTGGGTCTGTTTTCCAAGGGGGCACTAGCCAGTCCCCCCTTGTCGAGTTTCTGGCTGGTGGCAGTGGATACCACGCAAAATATTCCACCGGAATATTTCTTATGGGATTTTCCCATTGATTTAAACGCACCACTTTTTGGTGCAATGTTAAAGATACCGCCAGGTTATTTATTTAATATTAATTCCCCGGTTGGGTCCTTTTGCCAGGACTCGATTTTAAAATGGCGTTTGTGTTCGCCTCTGAAACTCTAACCCAAATCAAGCCCTTTGTTCCACTTTTTGGCGGGCTTCTGCACTGAAGCCCTCCAAATGGTGCCACTCTGTCTGGGGTCTACAGGATGTGTGAGAGGGGGATTAGGCACCCTGGACTGAGTTGCCTTGGCAACTCAAGTCGCACTCTTGTGTGATTGGCCCAGTGGTGAGCCGCCCGGCTCACCACTTAGCATGTTTGAGTGACAGCTAGGCTGTTGAATGGGGGGTTTTCTGCATAAAAGCAGGGCTTTGGGGACTGGAACTTCAGAAGTCGCCACAGGACCTAAGAATCTGAAGAAGAGAGAAGCTGAGCCATCTACAACGACAACACCACCGGTGGAGCCCTGCTGTACGAACTCACCACTTCCCCGACGACAGAGTAGATCTTCTTCCAGGAGAGTCTTCTTCCCTTTGAGCTGGTGGGACCAACCAGTTCACCTTTTTTGCCTTCCTGGACGTCTCGTGGTCGAATCGCCCGTGCCAAGCACCCGAGTGGCCGGATAGCCACGCTTCACCACTGACCGCGAATAAAAGGGTTGTACCTTTTAATCGGGAACTCCGCGGCTGGTTTCATCCCTGGCAGTGCAACGACTTCCAGCTTTCTTCCTTGTCGAGATCATCTCTTCCTCTGGTCGAAGCCACGACTTGCACCCGCTGCCAGGAACAACTGCCACCGCTGGAGCTTTCTCACCATTTCAGGTACTGTGTCCCGCCTGGTGTCCTTTGCAACGGATTGTCCAAGGTGTCCCGTAAATCCTTGACTTTCCAACTGGGTTGACCTCAGACCTTCTAACTTTACCTTTCTGAACTGATCCAACTTCTTTTGACATTTTCTGCAAAGACTTTGAGTGCATTTCCACTGTGTGATCTTGGGCACATTCCGGCATGCTCTCTCCAAGAGTGGGCTTGGCCTATGAACTTTGGCTCTACAGTAGACCCTGCCTTTCTTGACTTGCTGTGGTTTCTTAAAAGCGTTGGTACGGTGTTATTTCCATACTCTGCCTTTTCTCTCCCTTTTTAACGGATTATTGGAGTGCCATCTAAGGTTACGCGCTCACCTCTGTTTTGCTAATAAGTGGTGTGTTAACCTAGACTTGTCGAGTAATTAACTAGCAAGGTGTATATACTTATAGTGACTGTGTTTGAACTTGCTTGATATATTAGTGCCAGTGTATTTTCATAAGTGTGTTTTAAATAAATGATTATATACTTTTAATACCAAAGCTCTGGTCAGTGTTTGCTTGTTCTACTGTATTTTTAGCCCTATTGTGTATACTCTATATACTGCCTAACTCTTCTTGAGAAATCTGGATGGTGCGGACTGCTACCAATTGGGTTTACTGCTTACTCCTGTGGTCTTAAACTTTTTGCAGTGGTCCCTAAGGGAACTGTGCAGGTTTCTGCCTAACAAGGAGTATAGATACAATCCCCTCCTCCTCCCCCACCCCCCCCACACCGACAACAAACTCTTATGCATCCTCTAAATGTCCTGAATTCCTGACCCAGGATTTTAAATCAAGAGCCACCAAAGCACAGAGAGCTTGTGACATCAAGAGTCGGGCGATTGGAGTTGGCTGGCAGGGGCCCTGGCTGGCGGAAACTGCAGTCCATAGCTGGGCTTCCTTGGGAGGGTTAAACAGCAGCCGGGAAAGATATGTCAAGGGAAGATGTGCTGCTGGAATACATGGGGAGGATATTCCAAGTGTAGAGGAGGTCCCAAGTATAGCCCGCACTCCAACTGTCCATTATGAAGTACCAGGAACGTTCACACCGAGATATGTGACGTATGACGAGCAAATAAACCAGCAAGAGCCGCAGTGGGGTCTGTCCAGTACCTATCAGAAAAACAGCACCTATTGAAGTACCGATACCAAGGAAACCATGGACAGTAAGGTATCCATTGAGAAGGCCATATCATCAAAAGAAACGGAATGAAGATCGTCTGAGTACAGTCCATGAAGAAATCAAAAAGGTCTTAATGGGAGGTGAATGGTGATGTCACAAGAACCTGGACTTAGTCACATATAGAAGAAATGACGACCAGAAAATGACGTAAAGAGACAAAACGCCATGAGACAAGGATATTGTGAACCGAAAGTGAAAGGACGATGTCAAATGTAAGAAGCTTAAGCCATGAGCAAAATGAAGATATTCAATCAGTTTACACGTGTACATATGCTTGGAACCGCAAGAAAGCTAAGAAATTTGTGCAGCTTGCTATGCAAGCGCCACTATACATAATCTACGTCAAAGAAGTACGTTATATAAGTATATTTCCACTTTGCACAAACAGCAGAATCAACCAAAAGGTTACTAAAGGGCCACACAAGATAAGTTTACTATGTAGCAAAACCAAGGATAGAGCGGCAGAAATTAAACTCAGCAGGGGCAAATCGTGCCTGGCGAACCAAGGTCGTATCTGTCAAGATGGATGAACAGTGGCTACAATTAATTGAAGAAAAGAAATGAATATACTGCTCTGAAGGGTCAAGATAAGAAGCCAAAGGCAGGTGGTGTGTGAAATGAAAATAAAGAAGAGGCAAATTCAGTGTCTGAACCACGTGACCACCCGAGCAAGCAGAAGTAAGCCTTTAACACCTACGCATGAAGCCTTATCGTACCCACCCTCCTTAACTTTCTCAGAACAAGAGGCAGACACAAGGCAAACTACAAGGCAGTAATTGACACACGGCCACTAAGGTGATGAATGGCTGTAACATAAATTGAAGGAAAGCTGGGGTACAGACTTACTCCATGCATCTGGCCTCATTATTCTGCATGTTGCTAAGCAAAGTGGAAAAGTACGGGTGGGGTTGGTGCCAACCCAATCAAAGGGACCACGTAATCTAGGGTCCTATAGTTAGTAGAACCAATGATACGTCATACTTTTAGTGACGTCTACAGTAGCCAGTTTGAAGGTAGGGCTTAGATGCCCCACCTGACATGGCTTACCCAATCCCCTTACTCCGTTACCATATACAGATATAGTACCTATAGTAAAGTTACCTTTTCCAAACCAATAGAAGTGTATGCTAACTTTTAAGTGCTACACGTCAATGATGACGAGTTTTTAGTATAAATGTTGTGTTTTCTATGAAGTTCGTTGGAGTTGTGAAGCGATAAGGAAGATCATGCATCCGCTGATGTTCATGAGACTCCCCGTTTTTTTGTACTTGTCATTAAACGACGCCCTTTGCCAAACCGTCAGGTTGTCATTATTGATTTGGTGTTATAGTATTGAATCTGCACCCCCATCCATCTCACACGTGCTGCTATCTTGTCTAAAAGTGCTTCTGGGCAAACCCCGACTCTATGGGCCGGTTGGGGGTCCTGGAGCACATAACCCTCCACGACCTGGATATAATCTGCCTCCAGGAGATTTGGTTGAGACCCCCCCTCTTTTGGAGGGGTTCTCAATAGTTTTCAATCCAGCTGAATAATGCCTGAATGGAAGGCCTAAGGGTGGACTGCTTATAGCCCTTCGTTTTGATAGGGGGTACAAAATTATTTCAGAACATCAAACATCCCCGTTGATCCTGCTAGTCTTAATCCAGATGTGCTCGATAGTGGCAAAATCTTGCAAGATGGTATTATTTGTCAATTTATACTGGAATGTGGCATCAAATTGGAGTAAGCATTTTCAAAAACAGTTCTCTATCTTATCGATGAAGCTAGGGCCACCCACTCGAACTTGGAGGTTTTGGTGTGTGGTGACCTGAATATTCATTGCTTCGATAAATCACTCTCATTTGTTAAAAACATTTTACCCTTGGCCCCTCCCCAAATGGTGAGAGGACTTGCATGGAGAAAAATGTTGCAGGACAGAAACATCCATCTGGTAAATGGCCACATTCCAGGTGACTGTCCCCCAAGACCAACTTGGGGGGGGGGGCAGATACACATATTTTGGACTACGTTTTCGTGTGTGAAATGCTCTTCCAAGATATTGTGGAAATGGGGGTTAGAGAATCAACCATCAGTGACAACAATATGATGGTGGTCATAAAAATTGACAAATGGCCGCCAAAACAAGGTATTTGGCAAGCGCTCAATTTGGAAATAGAGCCAGGAAGGAATAGGCTGAAGACGTGCCCGCCCAAAGCGGCAGGCCCATTGAACTGTGATCCTACCCAGCAAGACCCATTTTCAGCCTATGACCTAACGACCACAACATCTAGTAAAGTAGTCTTTAACATACGCCACAAATATGATGCTGATGGAGCCAAGAAAAAGACTGAAATGAACAAAGAACTAAGAAAATACTCCACATGCTTTACGACTGAGGCCAGAGAACAGATGGGAAGGCTTAAGCAAGCATTCAAGAATCGGCTCAAACCACACAAGGTGGTGATGTAACAAGGTGGTGATGTTTATGCTAGTCCAGATTTCACAGAAAAACACAACAGAAATGTGGAGAGCATTACACCACTTGTTAACACCTCAAGGGGCCCTTATACCTAATCAATTCCAGAGGAAATGTGGAATAGACACTTTGAGCAGCTATTTTCGAGCCAACGGAGAGATGGCCACATTCATCTAAGGGTCAGGATAAACCTTGGGCCTTTTCTATGACAACTAGTGAAATATATGACTGGATTCTAAGGTCTAGCAACCCAAGGGCGGCCGGCCAAGAAGGGGTGTCAAATGTTGACCTGAAAGAAGATCCAGCTTATTGGTCAGCCATATTAGGTCTCTGGTTTGAGCAAATTAAGACTGATAAAAAAATCCCGCCGTCATGGACATACTCATCCATTGTTCCTATCTACAAAAAGGGGGAAAGGCAGGACCCGGGGAATTATAGGCCTATTGCCCTCTTAGAAGTGAGTGATCCTTAAAACCCTTTCCAAATAGGCCATTCCATCTAACCACTACGATCCATGGCAAACGGGCTCAAAAAATGGTGTGGGGACGTCTGTAAACCTCTTTATTCTAAATATTCTCAAAACAAAGGTTAAAGCTATAAGGGGCCAATAACTATACGTGGCATCAATTGATTTTGCGCAAGCTTTTCATACTATAAATCACCAAATCTTGTGGAAAAAATTGGAAAAGTGGGGGTGCCCGGCAGACATACAAGAAACTCTATTCCTCTTGCATTCCGATACCACGCTACGTATAAGATTGAATCGTAAAGGCCATATGACTGAACTAATTATAACCTTTAAGTTATGTTACTTGGCATTTAAATAGCGCCTTATGTATCATTGGTATGACCTCAAAGCGCTAGTAGGCTGAACGCCCTTGGGAACCGCAGTTCAAGTCAGTAGAGAGAGAGAGTGTCGTATGGTGCGTGGGCGCACCGGATATGTGTGCAGCTGGTGTGGTTGTTGCATTATAGCCGCTTCTTAGCAGTAGGTGTGGTGCTGAGGAAAACATAGCGGATACAGATACCATGGGTATACAGGTACATATCATATACATAGCATAAATAGGAGATACAGAGATATGCAGAGATATATTCACTCCATCCACTAAACTTTGGCACAGTGATGATATTAGGCACACTCTCTAAATTCAACTATACTACAGTGACAATATTAGGCACACTTTCTAGATGCAACTATACCACAGTGACGCTATTAGGCACACTTTCTAGATTCAACCTCAGCACAGTGACGCTATTAGGCACACTTTCTAAGTTCAAACTTTGGCACATTGACGCTATTAGGCACACTTTCTAGATTCAACTCTAGCACAGTGACGCTAATCAGGCACACTCTCTAAATTCAACTATACCTGTTATGGTATTAGGCACACTTTCTAAGTTCAAACTTTGGCACAGTGACGCTAATTAGGCACACTTTCTAAATTCAACTGTACCACAGTGACAATATTAGGCACATTTTCTAAGTTCAAACTTTGGCAGAGGGATGCTATTAGGCACACTTTCTAAATTCAACTATGCCACAGAGATGCTAGTAGGCACACTTTCTGAGTTCAAACTTTGGCACAGTGACGCTATTAGGCACACTTTCTAAATTCAACTATACCACAGAGACGCTATTAGGCACACTTCCTAAGTTCAGAGTTTGGCACAGTGACGCTATTAGACACACTTTCTAAATTCAACTATACCATAGAGACACTATTAGACACACTTTCTAAGTTCAGAATTTGGCACAGTGAAGCTATTAGGCACACTTTCTAAAATCAACTATACTTACAGTGATGCTATTAGGCACACCTTGTAAGTTCAAACTTTGTCATAGTGACGCTATTAGGCACACTCAATGATGTAGGGAGCACAGTCTACATGCAGGGTTTAGTATAATGATGCTATTAGGGTACGTTTGTCCTTAATATGTGGCTGACCAATGTAAACAGTAATACTTTAGGGAATTTTAGGTGAGAGTGGTAGGGCTTTCTGGCGAGAAGTGATTGCTTCAGTCCCCACCCTTGCCACACTTAATTTTTGGTTGGTGCTGGTTGACGGCATGCTTCTGGCTTCATGCTTCTCCTGCGGATACCTGCAGATACGGTCTGGAGCCACCTCTCTAGGAGCCGCCCTTTGCCTTGAGGTCCTTAGCTGTGGGGCTGCCGGGCAGAGCGCTGCCCTGGGTGGGTCAGTTAAGACCAGTCAGATCAATCAATCAGGGAGGGGGTGGGCGGGAGGGGAATCAGGAAAAGGTTGCTGGGTGGGGAAGCAGGGGCACAGACTACAATGGGGCATGGGATCACGAAACACGCGCAAATCACAATATTTGGGCACACAGATGGAACAAAATTGGGCACACAGGGCCTGAGAGCGGGCTATGTACTCACCGGAGCTGAGCAGTGGAACCAATCAGGGATGGTGGGAGGCAGGAGAAAGGACGAACAGGGAAGTGGAAGTGGGGCTGAGGGAGGGAATACAGAGGGTGCGTGGTGAGGCTGGGGGGGCACATTTTAACATAAAATGACTGTGGAGAGGCCCGGGAGGGTCAAGATGGCAAAGACACTTACCTGGGGCTAAAGCAAGGTTGCCCTTTGGCCCGGGCAATTTTCAGTTTGTTCATTTTGTTTCATAGCGGCTGCATTCGAGATGATGAGATGCTGCACCTGCCAAATTGTGTCCCAATTGAGACCATCAGGGTGGAACTGGGGCTGACTTCACTCTATGCCATAACGGTCTGGAAAACACTGGCATTATACTGCCCTGGGTGGGTCAGTTAAGACCAGTCAGATCAATCAATCAGGGAGGGGGTGGGCGGGAGGGGAATCAGGAAAAGGTTGCTGGGTGGGGAAGCAGGGGCACAGACTACAATGGGGCATGGGATCACGAAACACGCGCAAATCACAATATTTGGGCACACAGATGGAACAAAATTGGGCACACAGGGCCTGAGAGCGGGCTATGTACTCACCGGAGCTGAGCAGTGGAACCAATCAGGGATGGTGGGAGGCAGGAGAAAGGACGAACAGGGAAGTGGAAGTGGGGCTGAGGGAGGGAATACAGAGGGTGCGTGGTGAGGCTGGGGGGGCACATTTTAACATAAAATGACTGTGGAGAGGCCCGGGAGGGTCAAGATGGCAAAGACACTTACCTGGGGCTAAAGCAAGGTTGCCCTTTGGCCCGGGCAATTTTCAGTTTGTTCATTTTGTTTCATAGCGGCTGCATTCGAGATGATGAGATGTTTTCCTCCGTCTTTGGCCGGGATCCGGATTGGAAGACTCCTTTTTGCAGATGATTTAATTTTGCTCGACCAAACTAAGGTAGGTTTGCAAAGGCAGTTAGACGCCATCAACAGGTATGTGGAAGCAAATGGCTTGAAAATCAATGCCAAAAAATCCCAAATATTAATCTTCGGACGTAAGAGGAGGAATAAAAGGGAGGCCAATAAAGCTTAGTTCATTAAGGGGGAGAAGATTACAGAAGTGTCGGAACTTACTTATTTAGGCCTCTGTTTGAACGACAATGCTGTGGATGTTCAAAAGGAATCTTCACTGCGAACTAAAATCAGGAATCTAGCCTTGCAAGCAAGGATTATTATGAACAGATACTGCAAGTTCTGCATTCATTGATTTTTACTGGTTAAAGGTAAATCCGAATTTGACCTATGGGGCGGAAACCTCCTTCTCATTAACTGCCCTAATATGGGGAAAACTGGAAGGGTTATTTTGGAGGAAGGTGCTGCACCTGCCAAATTGTGTCCCAATTGAGACCATCAGGGTGGAACTCGGGCTGACTTCACTCTATGCCATAACGGTCTGGAAAACACTGGCATTATACAGAAAATGCTCCGCTCCAGGATTGGAAGGAGGTCTCGCTGCAATTGCCTTAGCAATGACAAAACCTTCAGAGGCCCTGCTGTATACTTGGAGCTCACTATGTAAAGACATTTTGGCAGATTTAGGGGAAACAGCTGATACGTTATGGCACCACCCAGCTCGAGTCAAAAGGAAGTTGTATAACCTTGATTGGAGCCGAGCACTAGATGCTCGAGGTAATTCAGTGATATATGGTAACAACTTCAAGAACATAAGAGCGACAGGCACTTTACCACCATATATCTCCACATTTCCATGTAAATACAAACGTGACAATTTTCAATGGGTAAGAATGAATTTGAACCCAACAAAGGAAGCAATGGAGAAAAGGAAGCCTCGGGACCAGCGGGTCTTTACTTGCAGGATGTGTGGCGAGGATCGAGAAACATTAATCCACCTGATCCTAAATTGACCTGGAGCGAGAGTAATCCGGTCTAAATGGCTGGGCAAATACTTCAGCACTTGCTCAACTCTTTCGGAGGAAGATTGGTGGGGAAGGATGATGTCGAGTGTGCAAACCTCACTAACCTTGGCACTGCTGGCCTGCTTGAGAGAACACTTGGATTTATTGGAGAGTAAATCGACCATAGATGGGTTGAGTACTGGACATGAAGGAGTGTAATTTAAAAATGGTGGATGCACCGTACTGGGTTACTTAGCCACGACAGTGCCCACCTGTACATTGAATTGGATTTTATTTGATTATTAGAGACCTGAAGCCTGTTGGAAAAAAACTCTTTTTTTTTTGTATTATTCCATTTTTGTGTTTTTTATGTTTCTTTTTTTTACATTCCCTTTTCTTAATTAATCCAGGACCTAGGTGGGATTACATTTAGTTTTGATTAATAAATCCTGTTTCGTTTTTACTAAATTGATTGATGAAAAGAACTTATTAGGAAAATCATTTTATTGTATTTTATGTTTGATGTAGCAAAGGTTTTTGATGTAAACCAAATGCTAATAAAAAATAAACATAAAAAAGAAATCACACATCAATTGTGTCAACGGGCAAATGACATTCTAAAACACGCCAACCCAACTAGTACGGTGTATCACCTTGGGTCTCAACTCTTTAATTCATACTAGTTTAGAGGACATCTAAAGGGACCACATCACAATCTTTATCAGGGGTTAACAACGAACTGTAAAACAAATCAACAAACAGATGATCATTTCCCCAACACAGCCTTCAGTCTCCTATTATAGAAGTCTATGAAAGCAAAGATAGTTGGGGATGTTTGGGTTAACACGTCTGGTAATAGAACACAATGGTCTGTGAACAATATCCAGCTATATATGAGTTTCTTTGATTTGTTTTGTCCTAAAGATGTAACTAAGGATAAAGTGCCAGTTGCTATGTTTCAGAGTGAAGGCTAAGCATTATATTCTAAAGCCTGAGAAAAGAAGGCGGCTAAAAAACGTATTTAAAAGGAATACATTTGACATAATTGTAGCAAGTGAAAAATGGAAATGTGAGAGGGCGATGAGGAAATTGAAGAGGAGGAATGGAAAAAAATGTATGGTGGGGGGGAAAAATTGACCAATTGAAGACAAAATATAGAAATGTCCTTAAAAATAATTAAGCCTCACTTTTCTCCTCCAAATGGTTTCTCATGTATAAGGCCTTACTTTTCTGTGATAGCCATATATTTTGGAATTTTTACAAAAGCCATATGAATAATCAAGATACAGTGGGAATAGAAATTAATCCCATATCGAAAACAGAATGGTAGAGACATATAGCTGGCCTTTATTATAAAAATAAAGTAGCAACGCCTAGAAAAGCAATGTATGTTAAGGGAGGTCTAATCTCACAGATAAATATTGAAGAAGATACTGTAGAAGTGATAATTAAGACAGTGGGCCTCATTCCACCCGGAAAGACTGAATATGCTGCCTGACCTCCGGGTGCCACCAGGACATTACAAGTCCCAGCGGAGTGGGAAGTCAGGCGGCAGACACAGTAACTCCCCATTCCAGTGGAGTCCAATAGGACTCCATGTGAGTGAGGAGACTGAAGCTCCAGCACCGTTGCTAACGTTGCCGGTGCTTCCATGACGACTGTGGCTACGGCCCCTATAGGCAAACTTGTAGTGTAGCGGTCCAGAAACAAGGGTGCTGGTAAGCTTACCGGCACCCTTGTTTCTGGACCACCACACTTGGAATGAGGCCCATTGAAGCCTTCTAAGGTGCCAGGTCCCGACGGGATACCAAATTTAATCTATAAATACAGACCTGGATATGGCACTATTTTAAAACAACTTTTTGAAAATATTATGAACACAGGATTTAAACCTCTTAGTTGGAAGGTGTCTATTTTGATTCCTGTTTTCAAAAAGTGTGTTAGAGAGAACCCTGAAAACTATCGACTTCTGGCAATGACAGATGCATGTTCAAAAATATTTTCCCAAATTCTATCGGTTGAATAAAAAATATTGATAAACAAATTGAATTTACTGCCCAAGTTTCAAACTGGATTTAGACAAGGGATGGGAACCAAGTCAAACCTCTGGATATTGACATACCTTATCCGCTAAAGTATAAAGAAAAAACAAGGCACCCTATATATCTGTTTGATAGACTGCAAGAGCGCCTTTGACACTGTGGATAGAGAGATACTATAGTCTAAACTGGTTGGAACTTGAATCCATTTGTTTTATATTTTATCCAAGAACTTTATACAGAAATGGTGACTCTGTGCGGTTAAATCAGAAGCATACTCTTAGGAGAGAAATTCAAACAAATTCTGGACTTAAGCAAGGCTGCCCATTAGCTCCAACACTTTATAATCTTTATGTTGCAGATATGGGACAGTATATGAGTGACTAATGCAATTTCCCTCCACAAATTGGTAAAGAAATGATTAGTTGGCTTGCTTATGTGGATGATGCCCTCCTAATTGACCGCACCCCAATTGGACTACAGTGTAGTATGCATAGGCTGTGTGGGTACTCAAGTAACAACAATCTGAGTATTCATTATAAAAAAAAACTAAAATTATGATCATTGGCCCAAACAAAAGAGGACGAAGAAAATTCAGATGGATTATGGACAACGAAACAATTGAAGTAGTTGACTCATATATATATATATATATATATATATATATATATATATATATATATATATATATATATATATATATTTGGGGTGTATATCTCTAGCGCAATGAGTATAAAGTCACTGGAATATTTTATTCGGCAGAAAGTTGAAAAAAGGTTTGTAGCAATATTGAGTATGATTATACATCACATGGTATATTCGATTGAAGCCTTGGTTAAACTATATAAAACTATGTACTCTGTCTAGCTTATGGGTTCGAGATTTTTACAAATAAAGAAGAATGTGGGTAAAACAACTAAAAGTAGGTTATGGAGAAGATCTCTGGGGTTGCCTAGGAACACTCGAATTGAGGGAATATATTGTGAATTGGGTTTAATATCACTAGGCACTCAATTGAAAATAAGAATTTGTATATTTATCTCAGAATGTTGGATAAGAAGGAAGATAAGGAGTCTCTATTTGCACACTTTGTTGGCTTATTTACTGGACCCATGGGTAATAATCTCCTAAAGGAATGGGTTTTGGATGTCAACCAATTTTTTGAGGAAATTGGGTTTGTAACTAATCCAGCTGCAAAATGAGCCGTAACGCCAATATTTCTTATCTGGGTAACTATACAAAATATGGCTCATACGTCATGCAATGTCTGCCTGGGGATACGCCTTGTTTTTATTTCATTAGGTTATATGATAACAAGGTGAGAAGGTTCATAATGTCCTTGAGACTAGCTGTTCTTCCTACCTTATCCCGTACTGGGGCTTGGTCAGGGATCCTGTACCATCAAAGATGTTATAGCATCTGTAACCAAGAGGTTGAAACCCCCAGACACATACTCACCAGTTGTTCCAGGTTGAAGGATATATTTAGAAAAGGCTTTGTAGGTTTAAAATATGAAATTGTACATTTTACTCTTGACCAAACATATTCTTTTCTATTTTCTGGAAGGTCAATTACATTAAATTTGGCAGTATACCACGTGTGGATAAAATACAGGAGTTACTACAGAAAACCTTCTGAGGCGTTGTTATTGACATTATGATCAGCAGAAAAACAAATTATGATAAATGAAAACAAATTAAATATCTATTAGATGTTTTGCCTGTAAAAGTGGTAGGAAGACGAGTGATGTAATATTGGGCCTCCTTACCAACTGTGCCGGTTCGGAAACACCGGTGCCAGTAAGCCTAGTATGACTTAAAAATTACAACAGGTTTTTCTCTAGAATACAATGTATGACCATTGCTAATGGGTGTTTTGTGCAACACAGTAGCAACATCCTAGTCAATAAACAAGGCCTCTTTTGCAACATATTGTAACCAACGCGCAAGTCTAACTTGATCAGCTTAGTGCTCGAAAGCAGGATTTTAAAATGTTTATTCTTACTGTGAAATCGGGTGATTACAATCTTCAACTTATTATTCATGTATTATTTCATTTTGTCATCAATATAAATGATTTTTGTTGGTTCTTGTTTATGACTTACAAAAGCAAAAAGCTAATCACTGTCTGAGCAGCACGCTGCACAACCCTCATTTCTCACTTAACAATGGAGGAAAACCTAATATGTTAGCCGCATCGACGTCGTGAGAGGTTACAAATATGTATGCCGTCACGTTGCGCGTGACTTCCGTGGTAGTACATAAACAACCTTTGCAAATGGCGCCCGTGAGCGAAAGCACACGGACGCCAGACGGAGACTAGGACCTACACTGTAAGGTACCCTCAAAGATATTGGAGTCACTAAGAACTATGCGGTAAGGGCAAAAGCCATGGGTCAGCTGTCAGAATCTATGACATTAGCGATATAGTCCTCACTTAACCCTATAAGCGCCGTGGGTATTTCTCCCCAGTGCCAGGGCCTTTTTTGGTGATTTCGGTATGTGGCCATTCAATGGCTTGTAACTTTTTTGTTACATGAGATATCTTGGCCAAATTTGGCTCCTTTTTTTCCCACACGTAGGCGGTCGTAACGCCACCCAGGAATCCTAGGTTGCGAACATTTTTGGTTTTTTTCAAAAAATGCCAATAAAATGATGTACAAAGAAGCCTGTGGTTTTTTCCTTGTAAGAGCTAGGAACAAATGGTTTGCTGTGCTGAGTTCCCCAATTTCCTGGCTTTCAAGAAGAGGTTGAGTGGAAATTGCAAAAAATTATTTTGATGTGGTTATCAACCGTTTTGTGAGAGGTAGGCGATTTTGGCCATTTTTGCCAATTGGACATGCATGGACGGAATGGAAGAAAAGGGTAGGAAAGCCGAATTAGAGGACAGAAAGGCATATATTTCTGAAAAGTAGACAAAATTCCAAGTTTAGGAAGGGGTGATTTGCGTAGGTCAGGCAACAACTAGGTAGGGGAAACTGCCTTAGATTGGGGGAAAAGCGGGAAAATGACCGAAAAAAAGGTATGTGTTGGACATGGTTGGCTTGGTATGGCAATGGTTTCTAAGAATTTTGAGGAAAGAAATGCTCCGCCACATTCCCCCGACTCTTGCAGTTAGGAGAGCACACATTTTTTGTAGTGTTTTACAAAACAAGCAATACCACAAGCCAAACACTGAGCCATGGTACACAGGAGTTTTACGCTCACGGCCTGAACAGACGCACTTAGCATGTGTAAATCGGGAAAATGTGGTGAGGAACGGCAAGCATACATTTTTTGAAAGAGCACTGGCAGACCTTTTCAAGGGTAGGTGACTTGTGCAGGTTACAAAAGTGTATGGTGCCTAAAGCAGCGACTAAATGTAGGTCACATTTGGGAAATGAAAGGGTTGTGTGACAAAGGCCACCAGCAAATGGGTCAAAACGTTATGAAAACCACACAAACACAACACATGGCCTACCGTCCCGCATTCCCACAGGTGTCCCGATGAAAACGGTACCTCACATGTGCAGGTGCACATACCTGGCCGCCAAGGAGAAAGCCTAAAACACAAGTAACCCCAAGTCTGTTTTCTCACCGGAATTTGAGACGCTCTGCCGACCGGCACAAAATACAGATATGGGCCTCGGGTGTCCAAGCCACCAGGGAAAACAGGGAACCCCATGCATTTCCGAAAAGAGGACACCCGTGGGAATCCGCAGAGGTATGATATGCCCAAATCGCCCCAGAATTTATTACCCAGACACCCCCGCAAAGTCTGAAATGTGGGGGGAAAAACGCATTTTCCGCACATTTCACTCGGCTCACCCATCGAAACGCGCCCCCAACAGCACATGGCCTACCGTCCCGCGTTCCCACAGGTGTCCCGATGAAAACGGTACCTCACGTGTGTGGGTGCACCTACCTGGGCGCCAAGGTGAAAGCCTAAAACACAATTAACCCCAAGTCTGTTTTCACACCGGAATTTGAGACGCTCTGCCGACCGGCACAACATACAGATATGGGCCTCGGGTGTCCAAGCCACCGGGGAAAACAGGGAACCCCATGCATTTCCGAAAAGAGGACACCCGTGGGAATCCACAGAGGTCTGCCTTGCGCAAATTGCCCCAGTTTTTATTAGCCACAATCCCGGACAAAGTGTGATATTTGGTGGGGAAAAAACACAATGTTCACTTTGTCTGGGGTTCTGGGTAATAAATTCTGGGCCGCTTCGCGCAAGTCAGACCTCTGCGCATTCCCACGGGTGTCCTCTTTTGGGAAATGCATGGGGTTCCCTGTTTTCCTTGCTGGCTTCGACATCCTAGGCCCAAATCTACAGGTTGCCCACATGAACAAATTGTGCTGTGGAGAAAGGCTTGAGGCTACCAGCGGGTTACCCTTTTCCATTTGCGCCCCCGTTAGGTGCACCCACACATGTGAGGTACCTTTTTCATCGGGACACCTGTGGGAACGCAAGAAGGTATGAGATCTGTTGTTGGCGACGTGTTTCGGTGAGTGGACACAGGGAAATGTCTCTGAAATTGGCTGGAAATGAAGACAATTCTCAGACATTTTGTTCTGGCCACTCACCGAAACACACCGCCAACAACACATGGCCTACCTTCTCGCGTTCCCACAGGTGTCCCGATGAAAACGGTACCTCACATGTGTGGGTGCACCTACCGGGGGCGCAAAAGGAAAAGGGTAACCCACTGGTAACCCCAAGCCTTTCGCCACTGCCCAGTTTGTTCATGTGGGCAACCTACAGATTTGGGCCTAGGGTGACGAAGCCAGCAAGGAAAACAGGGAACCCCATGCATTTTCCTAAAGAGGACACCTGTGGGAACCCACACATGCCCAAATTGGAGGGGCGACCCATCTCATGTAGCCCTCCCCAGGGGCAGATAATGGGGGGGCTGTCCGGCACTCCTCCCTGGGCTCAGGCGTCCTTTCCTAGGAGCAGATATCTGGTCCCAGGGAGGGCTGCATGACATGGCACCCACTCCATTGCGGTTGGGGGGTAGGGGGTCAATGCCCCATACCATTAGAAACTTCCCAGACCCTTTGGGGTGCCCCACAGCCCCCCCTAAAAAGCATTCCACCATTTTCCATTTTTTTCTTCGTTTACCAAACTTGCCTTGGTGCAGAGGGGCCCTTTGGTGTGCCAATCTGGCCCCGGGGTGCCCAAACCGTACTGCCCCACCCACTGGGGGGCCTATCTCACAATTTATGGGGACCCTCTCCCCCTCACCCCAAATGGGTGCAGTGGCACCTCATGCAGGCCTCCCTGGGCCTCCTACAAACGGCTGCGTGAGGTACACCCCCCTCCATTTGGGGTGAGGGGGAGAGGACCCCCAAAAATGGTGGGACAGGCCCTCCAATGCATGGGGCAGTAGGGTTTGGGCACCCTGGGGCAGATTGGCACACTAATGTGCCCATCTGTGCCAAGCGAAGTTGGGTAAACAAAGAAAATAATACAAAATCGTAGGCTGCTTTTTAGGGAGGGCTGAGGGCCACCCTAAATTGGCAGCAAATGTTATACTGCAACGGAGGGTGGCACTCACCTCGGCAGATATCTGCTCCTAGGAAGGGGCATCTGACCCCAGGGAGGGATGCATGAGGTGGGGCCCCCCCTTCTCTGACACCAGGGAGGGTTGCATGAGGTGGGGACCTCCATTTGGTGTGAGGGGGGGTGAGGGCCACCCCCCGTTGCAGTACATCATTCTCTGCCAATTTAGGGTGCCCCTCAGCCCCCCCTAAAATGCAGCCTACGATTTTGTATTTTTTTTTTTGTTTACCCAAGTTCGCTTGGCGCAGATGGCCACATTAGTATGCCAATCTGCCCCCAGGGTACCCAAACCCTACTGCCCCATCTATTGGGGGGCCTGTCACACCATTTGTGGTGGCCCTCTCTGTAAAGACCGGTAGGGGGTGTCTGTACTTCCGCTCTCTATATGGTAGAGGAGAAGCACAGCAGACCCCAGCCAAGATTCTCTATTACGGTAGCAATGGACGAGCAATCAAGGCCTAGCTTCTCAGGAGGTGAAGCGGGCTGGTTCTTAAGTACAGTGTAGTCCCCGAACCCCCACAAAGGAATGTCCACACACTGTATTACTGAAAACAGTCTTTATATAATTAATATTCAAAGGTATGTACACGATCACAATAACGCACTTTGTACTTGGAAGTCAATAATGATAAATATATACACGTCTAGAGTGGTACCACTAATGTTATCAAATCTCATTAAAGTGCATCAACTGTACAGTTAAAATGTCACACAGATCAATAACGAGTAAACCAGCAATAGAGATAGGCAGGAACGTAAAATGGTTGAAACAATAGGCAGAATGCTGACCCCTACCACTAGGCACAGTTCTGTGTGGGGATCCCCCCCACCTGGGCAACCTGTAAATAAAGATATATGGCACAAGCCCAGTCCATATATTGTTCGATAGCCTTACTTCTTCCTATTAAGGTTTTACCCCCCCAATGTACCTGGTGGAGTAGAGTTCTCTGACGATGCCCCGACCGATCCTTCTTGAGTGCCTCCCTTTCAGGCGGGAGCCACAGATTGTCGGTTTGGTGTCGGGGAACTTGGCGTTCGTTGTCGGGGAATCGACGGCCCTTCTTGAGTGCTCTCACTTTAAGGCGGGAGTCACGGGTCGTCGAACGTCCGGCGGTGAACAGGGTGAACTACGGCAAGGAAGTGACAGCTTCGTTCCTAGCGGTGCTCGTCGACGACAGAGCGTTGGCGTCCTGCAAGGAAGAGGCGTGCGGGGCACCTCAGTGACAATAGTTCTGGACCGCAAAGAGATGATGAAGAACTGTGGCCCAGCAAGGGCGTCGAGTTGTCTGCGTCTCTGCTGTCTTTAGGTGGCAGACAAACCCACCGGTGGATGCTCCTCGGCGCGTCGACGGTCGGGCCTTCTCCAGCGGGAGACAAGCGGGTGACGATGCAGACGAGAGTGTCCGATGATCAATTGAAGTTCTTAGGCAAACGGGAGCACGGCGGCTCCGGTCGGCGACGGCGGTCGTCGACAGTGGCGGACAACAGTCCGAGTGCTTCTCCTTGGAGTTCCGCAGCAGTCCCCGTATCGGGTCGGCAGCCTGTCGAAGGTCTGTATACCAGGGAGCGTTGGCAAAGATCAGCTGTGCACGATTGTCCCTCATAGCTCGGGAAGAGGGCGCCTTACCAGGTCCTCTCTGGGTCAGTCCTTGGAGACACAGCAGCTTTCAGATTGTGAAGGAGAGCAACAGCAATTCTTCTCGTCCAGCAGGGCTTCAAGGTCAAGCGTCAGTTAATCCAGTTACTCGTCGTAGTGGACTTGAGCTTCTGAACACGATTCCTAGCAGTGTGAGGTCCCCAGATATTCTGTTGATCTCCCATTCATTCCGCTGGGTCACACTCAAGCATCCAATCACGACTACGGGCATTCATGCAGGCAGGCAGCCAATCAGGCACACAAGGTATTCGGGCCATTCACTTCTCTCCAGACACTCACAACAAGTTATGTGTATTGGGACAAGTACCGAGCCATTCAACACTCCAAGCTGCATTCATACCAGTTTTGGGCAGGGTTGTCTCAGTCATTGTGTCAACCACCAGATACTAGACACCCACAACACAGAATGCATATTCGTCACACACTCTTTCACCCAGGTCCCACCCACAGGAGGTACCCACAACATACATCACCGGCAAGGCTCCAGCTAGTCTGACTGGGCCTTCACAACAACACTATATATGGTACTTCCATCCAACAGCCAGTCTGTGGGAAGGGACAGAGTCAGGGCTTCCCAGGACTTTGGGAAAACAAGGTAATGGGTAATAGAAAGCAAGAGGCCACCGGTGCCATCTTGTTTTCCATCAGGAATCAACTGATCCCATTGGCAGGGCCGGGGTATCCCAAAATGGAGGATACTCTGCGCACCTGTCAAATTCAGCATGGAGCTACCACCAGCCCATACCCTGCTCTGTGGGCCACCCACAGGTGCCCAAAAACATACACTAGTGGCACAGGGTTGTACCCCCACGCATGGGTGCCATAAGGGTATCCCACGGGTCCGTTCACCAAACCAAAAGAAAGAGAGCTGCACCGCCAGGAGTCCCACATGAACTCCTGTGCGGAAAACACAACAGAACACACGATAAAAAGCAGTAAAGGACAAGGATACGGAGGCCCTGTCCCTCCGATGCATTTCCAGCATCACAGTCGCCCCCCCGAGACTGAGGTGGAGGGTGCCTAATCTCCCACGGGATAGACACCCTCATCCAGACGGTCAACATACCTTCTGGAAAGGCCATCTGCATTACCGTGAATCTTCCCTGGTCTGTGCTCTATGGTGAGGTTTAGCCCTTGCAGGCTAATGGACTACCTGAGCAGTTTCGGGTTCTCACCCTTCATCTGCATAAGCCACTTTAGGGGCTTATGATCTGTTTGGACCTTGAAGGTAGACCCCGTAAGGTAGGGCCTAAAACGCCTAAGGCTCCAGACTATACTAAAACACTCCTTTTCAACAGTAGCCCACCTAAATTCTCTACCCTTGAGTTGTCTACTGATGGATATGATAGGATGTTCTCTCCCTTTGTCATCTAACTGGGACAAGATAGCTCCAATTCCGGTGTTGCAAGCATCCGTCTGGATGATAAAAGGTTGGCTGTAGTCAGGCACACACAACACGGGTGCCCGACACAGACTTTCTTTCAAGCCTTTAAAGGCCCTCTGACAGTCTTCAGTCCAATTGACCTTCCTAGCCTGCTTGGGTGAAGTCAGAGCTGTCAGTGGTGCAGCTATGGTTCCATAGTCTGCCATGAAATTGCGATAGTACCCAGTGAGACCCAAAAAGGCTCTCACCTGGGTTTGAGTAGTGGGAGTCTCCCAGTCCTGTACATCCTGTACCTTACTGGGGAGAGGTTGGATTTGACCCCTTCCTACCTCATGACCAAGATACGTGACTTTCCCCTGAGCTATCTGGCACTTGGTGGCCTTGATAGTGAGGTTAGCCCTCTTTAAGGCCTGCAACACTCTATCCAGATGTGTCAAGTGCTCTTTCCAAGTGGAACTGTAGACGGCAATGTCGTCTAATTAAGCCACACAAAAGGCTTCCAGCCCACTGAGAGCATGATTGGCCAATCTCTGGAAGGTGGCAGTGGCATTCTTCAATCCAAAAGGCATGACCCTAAACTGGTAGAGTCCCTCTGGTGTTGAGAACGCCGTCTTTTCCTTGGCATGGTCCGTCAGAGCTATTTGCCAATAGCCTGAGGTGAGGTCAAAGGTGCTCACAAATTTGGCAGCACCTATGGTGTCCACGAGCTCATCAGCCCTGGGCAATGGGTGCGCATCAGTTTGGGTGACAGCATTGACTCCTCGGTAGTCCACACAGAACCTCCAATCGTTGGTACCGGCCTGGGAACTTGATTTGGGACAAGGACCACTGGACTGGACGAGGGACTGGTTGAGGGTTCAATAACACCCAGATCCAACATCTTGGCGACCTCAGCCTGGATGTGGTTCTTAACCGTATCTGACATTCGGTAGCTCCTGCTCTTGACAGGCACGCTGTCACCAGTGTCAATCTCTTGCTTACACCACGCTGTAAGGCCTGGCGTCAGCGAAAACAGAGAGGCATACTGCTGGAGCAAAGTCCTGCAGGCCCTCTGCTGCTCGGTTGTCAAATCTGGAGAGAGCTGCACCCCCTCCACTGAGCCATCCTGAGGGTTGCTATGCAGGAAATCAGGAAGGGGCTCACTCTCATCCTCTTCTTGCTCTGAAGCCAGCAAAAGACATGAGACTTCTGCTCGCCTGTGGAACGGCTTGAGCCTATTAACATGGAATACCTGAGGGGCTACCCCTGGGATTCCCATGTCAACCAGATAATTGACCTCGCCCATCTTGGAGGCTATCCCGAAGGGTCCAGTCCATTTATCTGCCAATTCCTGAGGCTTGGTAGGCTCCATCACGAGGACCTCCTGTCCCGGAGTCCACTCCACTTGCGATGCTTTAAGGTCATGCCAGTATTTGTTCAATTCCTGGCTGGCCTTGAGATTCGCCATTGCTCGTCCCATCATCTGTGTCATCCTCCGTTGGAGACCTAACACATAGTCCCCCACTTGCTTGGCGGGACCGGGAGGGGTGGCTTCCAAACCTTCTCTGATCAAGGAGAGGGGCCCCCTCACGGGATGTCCAAAGAGCAACTCAAAGGGGCTGAAACCAACACCCTCTTGAGGTACCTCTCGGTAAGCAAACAGCAAGCATGGTAGGAGGAGATCCCATTTCCTCCTTAGGGGCTCTTCCAAAGCACCTAGCATGCCCTTGAGAGTTTTATTAAATCTCTCAACCAGACCATTGGTCTGGGGGTGGTAAGAAGTGGAGAACTTGTAGGTTACCCTGCATTCTTTCCTCATGGTTTTCATGTAACTAGACATGAAGTTGGATCCTCGGTCAAAGGCAACCTCCTTGGGGAATCCAACTCGGGTGAAAATGCCCAGGAGGGCCCGGGCAACCACCTTGGCAGTAATAGTCCAAAGGGGTATAGCTTCAGGGTACCTGGTGGCATGATCTACCAAAACCAGGATGAACCGATGTCCACCTGACGTGGGAGGGTCAAGGGGACCGACGATGTCGATGCCCACCCTCTCAAACGGTGTGCCAACCACTGGCAATGGCTGCAGTGGGGCAATGACACTGCCTCCAGTCTTGCCAGACAACTGACAAGGTGAGCAGGTCCTGCAGTGGGACTCCACTTCTACTCCCATCCGAGGCCAGTAGAAATGGGCAGAGAGCCTCTGCTTAGTCTTCTTGGTACCAAGATGACCAGCCAAGGAAACCTCATGCGCCAACTGCAGTAGGAAGGGCCTGCAAACCTGGGGTACCACCAACCTCTTGAGGGCACCAGGTTCAGGCTTAGTGGGCTCACTAACAAGGAGCTCACCCTCCCAGTAAATCCAGAAAGTCCTAGGCACTTCGCCTTGTGCCTGGGACAGGGCCTGTTTCCTCAGACCCTCGAGAGAGGGACACTCTCTCTGTCCTTTGCAGACGTCTGCCCGGGAGGGTCCCCCTTCAACTAACAAGCATTGAAGATCGGGATGATCCTCCGGGTTGAGAACCTCTCCCACAGGAGAGTCTTCTGGCTCTTCTCCCACAGGAGTTGAGACGGGGTTTACCACTGGACCCATCCCGTCCGGAGTATGGATCCCAATTGGTGCTGTAGGAACAGCGGGAAGAGAAGGGGCTTCCTCCACAGAGGTGGCCTTCTTGCTCTTCCTTTGTCGTGCCTTAGGCCGTGCCTTCGGCTCGGGTACCTGACTCACAGCCAGACCCGGTGTCACCTGTGACCTAGTGACCGCAGCAGCAGTCATGGGAAGACCATCCGTGATCAATCCCAACTCGACTAGATCGTTACCTAACAGAATGTTAGCAGGGACGTTGTCCTGAACCAGGACAGGAAGCTTTGCTGTCTTGTCTCCAATTACGAGTGTGACTCGGGCTACAGGCGATAATTTGGGAGGCCCACCAGCTAACCTGGTGGTTCTCAGAGGAGCATCTACATAGTCCTCTGGCTTGAGCAGTTTCCTGTCCACCACTGTCATGCTTGCCCCAGTGTCTCTCAAACCAGTAGAAGGCTGGTCATTCAGGAGGACACTTCTCAAAAATCTACAGGTGTTCTGTGGGATAGTCGCCAGTACTTCCGCGTACTGCTCCCAGGCCCCAAGGGACAGTAAGGAAATCTCTACGGGAGCACCAAAAGTGATTCCGGTAGAGGAGGGGAGGACGGTGGCCTCCACCTCAGACATGGGGTAAGGGTAGGTCAGGCTGACAGCCTGTACTCCGAGTGCCTTACCTTTACACTTGGAGCCACCTCTTTTGTGATCCAGAGCCCCACAGTCCCAACAAGTGCCAGGAGTGCGGGGTACGGTACTGGAACCACCGGGAGCCTGCTTTGCAGCAGGTGGACCACTACACTGATTCCCACCCACAGATGACTTATCCCCACTAGATTTTTGGGTCTTAGGAGAGGAGGGTTTAGGTTTATTCGACTGTGACTGCTTTTGGGACTCCTCAGCTTTCTGAGAGGCCCCCTTTTCTTTGCCCTTGCCCTTCCCACTGGAGTCCTTAGGGGACACCCGGTGGGAGACCCACTTGTCAGCCAACCTAGCCAGCTTAAAGGGATCTAAAATGTTCTGGTCAGCAACATACTGACGCAGCTCTGGTGAACAGGCTTCAGAAAAATGCTCAAAAAACAATAGGTGGGACAATTCAACAAAAGTTTTCACCTTGTAACCGTCAATCCACCCCATCATATTCATGTGCGCAGCACTCACCGAGTCGACCCAAGACACATTCTCTCTTTTCTTAAAATCCCTGAACCTTTTAAGGTATTGGGTAGGTGTCTTGCCAAACTTGGCAATCAAAGCAGATTTCATACACTCATACTGACCCCGTTCTTCCACACTCAGCTTGCAGAATAGTCATATCCAGTTTGAGTCACTCTGCTTAGCAAACACTTAGCCCAATCTCTTTTGTCAACATCATGAATTGCACAAGCCATTTCAAATGCTTCAATCCATTGGAGGATATCAGAACCCTACGAAAACACACCAACCAAATCCTTCATAAATTTACTGGCTGGGGACTTGACACTCTCCTGGATTTCGCTGAAGTCTTCACTCGAGCTTTCTCTAGCTGGATTCTCTGACATTCAGTGTCCTTGTCTGTGAGTTCAAGATCCCTATTCTTGAGTTCCACTTGTTGAGCCAACTCCTCCTTCTTAAGCTCAGCATCTATCTCCAACTTGCGATATTCAAAGGCCAATTTCATCCTTAATAACTCAAGCTCTAAGGTATTGCTGGGGTTCGGAACAGAGGCAGCAGGAATGGCGGCATTCCCAGAAACAGATTCAGTAGAAACCCCAGGGGCAGAGTCCTCATTGGTTGCATTCCCACGCTCATCAAGAGTTTCACCATCGGTCTGGTAGTCCACCAGGGCAGCTATCAGCTCAGCCCTAGACTTATCCACAAAGTCTAACTCCCTGGCTTCACAAGCACTCTGCAGAGCCTCTAGACTCATCCGAGTTAATTTACCATTCGCAATAGACTCCATTGCTGTAATGCAGTTATTTTGTTCACACCCAAACCTTAATCGAATAAAGTGTGGATATTTTGTAAGTGGCAGGGTTATACACTGAGTCTTAAAACCATAAGCATCCCACCGCTGCCACCAGTGTAAAGACCGGTAGGGGGTGTCTGTACTTCCGCTCTCTATATGGTAGAGGAGAGGCACAGCAGACCCCAGCCAAGATTCTCTATTACGGTAGCAATGGACGAGCAATCAAGGCCTAGCTTCTCAGGAGGTGATGCGGGCTGGTTCTTAAGTACAGTGTAGTCCCCAAACCCCCACAAAGGAATGTCCACACACTGTATTACTGAAAACAGTCTTTATATAATTAATATTCAAAGGTATGTACACGATCACAATAACGGACTTTGTACTTGGAAGTCAATAATGATAAATATATACACGTCTAGAGTGGTACCACTAATGTTATTAAATCTCATTAAAGTGCATCAACTGTACGGTTAAAATGTCACACAGATCAATAACGAGTCAACCAGCAATAGAGATAGGCAGGAACGTAAGATGGTTGAAACAATAGGCAGAATGCTGACCCCTACCACTAGGCACAGTTCTGTGTGGAGATCCCCCCACCTGGGCAACCTGTAAATAAAGATATATAGCACTAGCCCAGTCCATATATTGTTCGATAGTCTTACTTCTTCCTATTAAGGTTTTATCCCCCCAATGTACCTGGTGGAGTGAAGTTCTCCGACAATGCACCGACCGATCCTTCTTGAATGCCTCCCTTTCAGGCGGGAGCCACGGATCATCGAGAGGTGTCGGGGAACTTGGCGTTCGGTGTCGGGGAATTGGCGGCCCTTCTTGAGTGCCCTCCCTTTGAGGTGGAAGTCACGGGTCGTCGAACGTCCGGCGGTGAACAGGGTGAACTACGGCAAGGAAGTGACAGCTTTGTTCCTAGCGGTGCTCGTCGACGACAGAACGTTGGCGTCCTGCAAGGAAGAGGCGTGCGGGGCACCTCGGTGACAATAGTTCTGGACCGCAAAGAGATGATGAAGAACTGTGGCCCAGCAAGGGCGTCGAGTCGTCGGCGTCTGCGGTCTTTAGGTGGCGGGAAACCCACCGGTGGATGCTCCTCGGCGCGTCGACGGTCGGGCCATCTTCAGCGGGAGACAAGTGGGTGACGATGCAGATGAGAGCGTCCGATGATCAATCTTAGGCAAACGGGAGCACGGCGGCTCTGGTCGGCGACGGCGGTCGTCGACAGTGGCGGACAACAGTCCGAGTGCTTCTCCTTGGAGTTCCGCAGCAGTCCCTGTATCGGGTCGGCAGCCTGTCGGAGGTCTGTCTACCAGGGAGCGTTGGCAAAGATCAGCTGTGCACGATGGTCCCTCGTAGCTCGGGAAGAGGGCGCCTTACCAGGTCCTCTCTGGGTCAGTCCTTGGAGACACAGCAGCTCCCAGATATACTGTTGATCTCTCATTCATTCCGCTGGGTCACACTCAAGCATCCAATCACGACTACGGGCATTCATGCAGGCAGGCAGCCAATCAGGCACACGAGGTATTCAGGCCATTCACTTCTCTCCAGACACTCACAACAAGTTATGTGTATTGGGACAAGTACTGAGCCATTCAACACTCCAAGCTGCATTCATACCGGTTTCGGGCAGGGTTGTCTCAGTCATTGTGTCAACCACCAGATACTAGACACTCACAACACAGAATGCATATTCGTCACACACTCTATTCACCCAGGTCCCACCCACAGGAGGTACCCACAACATACATCACCGGGAAGGCTCCAGCTAGTTGACTGGGCCTTCACAACAACACCATTTATGGCACTTCCATCCAACAGCCAGTCAGGGGGAAGGGACAGAGTCAGGGCTTCCCAGGACTTTGGGAAAATAAGGTAATGGGTAATAGAAAGCAAGAGGCCACCGGGGCCATCTTGTTTTCCATCAGGAATCAACTGATCCCAATGGCAGGGCCGGGGTATCCCAAAATGGAGGATACTCTGCGCACCTGTCAAATTCAGCATGGAGCTGCCACCAGCCCATACCCTGCTCTGTGGGCCACCCACAGGTGCCCAAAAACATACACTAGGGGCACAGGGTTGTACACCCACCCATGGGTGCCATAAGGGTATCCCACGGGTCCGTTCACCAAACCAAAAGAAAGAGAGCTGCACCACCAGGAGTCCCACATGAACTCCTGCACGGAAAACACGACAGAACACACGATAAAAAGCAGTAAAGGACAAGGATACGGAGGCCCTGTCCCTCCGATGCATTTCCAGCATCACACTCTCCTCACCCACACCGAACGGAGAGGGGGGCACATCATGCAGCCCTCCCTAGGAGGGACAGGGAGGGCTGCATGAGGTGTCCCCCCCAGCCATTTGGGGTGGGGGGGAGAGGGCCACCACAAAAGGTGGGGCAGGACCCCCAATAGATGGGCGCAGTAGGGTTTGGGCACCCTGGGGGCAGATTGCCACACTAATGTGGCCATCTGCACCAAGCGAAGTTGGGTAAACAAAAAAAATAATACAAATTCATAGGCAGCTTTTTAGGTGGGGCTGAGGGGCACCCTAAATTGGCAGCAAATGATGTACTGCAACGGGGGATGGCCCTCACCACCCCCACTCCAAATGGAGGGCCCCACCCCATGCAACCCTCCCTGGGGGCAGATAGGGGGGGCACCTCATGCATCCCTCCCTGGGGTCAGATGCCCCTTCCTAGGAGCAGATATCAGCCCCCAGGGAAGTTTGCATGAGGTGGGGCCCTCCATTTGGGGTGAGGGTGGGTGAGGGCCACCCCCCGTTGCAGTACATCATTTGCTGCTAATTTAGGGTGCCCCTCAGCCCCCCCTAAAAAGCAGTCTATGAATTTGTATTTTTTTTGTTTACCCAACTTTGCTTGGTGCAGATGGCCACATTAGTGTGGCAATCTGCCCCCATGGTCCCCAAACCCTACTGCCCCATCTATTGGGGTCCTACCCCACCTTTAGTGGTGGCCCTCTCCCCCCCACCCCAAATGGGTGGCAGGGGCACCTCATGCAGGCCTCCCTGGGCCTCCTACAAACGGCTGCGTGAGGTACACCCCACCTCCATTTGGGTTGGGTGGGAGAGGGCCACCACAAAAGGTGGGGCTGGACCCCCAATAGATGGGGCAGTAGGGTCTGGGCACCCTGGGGGCAGATTGCCACACTAATGTGGCCATCTGCACCAAGCGAAGTTGGGTAAACAAAAAATATTATACAAATTCATAGGCTGCTGTTTAGGGGGGGCTGAGGGGCACCCTAAGTTGGCAGCGAATGATGTACTGCAATGGGGGTGGCCCTCACCACCCCTCAACCCAAGTGGAGGGCCCCACCTCATGCATATCTGCCCCCAGGGAGGGTTACAAGGGGTGCCCCCCTTTCTACTTCGGTTGGGGGCCCGCCACCCCCACCACTACCCCCACCCCCTTTTCCCATCATTTCAGTTTTTTTTTTTACATTCCCTTGGGGCAGATGGTCAGCCATCTGCCCCAGGGTTCACATGCATGTGCCCCCATGCTTTGGGGGCTGGGAGGGGGAGAGGGCTGCTTACTTGAAGCAGCCCCCTTCCCCCCCAACTTACAAACGGATCCATGGTGGTCTAGTGGGTTGCTGGTCACGGATCAAGCGCTCTGCGCCGATCCGTGACCAGCAATGCCTCATATATGTGGTGTCCTTGGAAAGGAGAGAACCTCCCCTTTCCAAGGACACCACTTTTTGCCATTTCCCTGGTGGTCTAGTGGGCCCCAGGGCCCCAAACCCCCTCCCCCTTCCCTCAATTTATTTTCTTTTTTTCTCCCTTTTCACCCCTGGGGGCAGTGATCATCTGCCCCCAGGGGTCTCTGGCGCTGTGTCTATGTCTATGTCTATGTCTATGTATTTGTAACGCGCCGACAGCCCGCAGGCATCAGGGCGCGGAGAACATCTGAGATAAGAGTCTTGTAGATCGCCATAATAAAAAAACAGTTCGGGGAAAGAACAGGTGATCGTCTAGATACCAGTGGGAGGTCCTGACATAACTGGAGGTTATTGAAAGAGGTATGTTTTCAGAAGTTTCCTGAAGTTACCATAATTACCTTCTAATCTAAGAGTCCCTGGGAGGTTGTTCCAAAATTTGGCTGCTATGAATGGGAAGGCTCGGCCTCCCCCTGCTGCTCGTTTCACCCTGGGGATAACCAGGAGGCCTGAGTCGGCTGATCTCAGGTTTCTTCTAGGTGTGTAGAGAGCGAATTTCTCTTTGAGGTATCCTGGCACCGTGCCATATAGGCATCTGTGCACGATCGTCATGGCCTTAAAATGGACTCTTTCCTCGATTCTGAGCCAGTGAAGATCTTTCCTTGCAGCCGATATGTGGTTTCCAAATTTAATTTCCTTAACAATACGGACTGCCTCATTTTGCATGACCTGGCAGCGATGCAGCTCTTTCTTGGTGGCCCCGACCAATAGTGCGTTGCCATAATCGAGACGGGATAGTACGATCGCTCTTGCGATGTTAGCCGCGTTTGCTTCACTTATGTAGGGTCTTATGGCTCTTAGCAAGCGCAAGTAATAAGTGTTGTTTTTGTGTAAATGGTTTACTTGCGCTTCGGACCCTACTGAGGCTTCTACCAACATCCCAAGTGTTTTAACTTGGGGTAGGACTGAAATTTTGGCATCTTTTATACTGAAAACCTTGTATTGAACGCCTAGTTTGGATCTGGCATGCTGAGCTCCGAAGATCATGAGCTCAGTCTTGCTGTTGTTGAGGCACATCCAATGCTTCTGCATCCAGATATCGATGGTTTTATATACCTCTTCTACTTTCGCACTATCTAGTGTGTAGTCTCCCGTCATTTCAATGACCAGCTGCGTGTCATCGGCATAGTTGGTGAAAAACACACCAATGTTTTCCAATAGTTCACACAAACTACGCATGTAGACATTGAAAAGCAGAGGGGACAGACTGGCTCCCTGCGGTACTCCAAATAGGATGAGAGCTGCTTCTGAGAAAGTGTCTCCCCAATGAATGCGTGCCCTCCTGTCACTTAAGAAGGAAACTATCCAGGCCAGTGCTGTTGGAGAGCAGCCTATGGTTTTATCTGTGGCCCCATGCTTTGGGGCCACGGGGGGAGGGGGGCCGCTTACCTAGTAAGCAGCCCCCCACGTCACAAACGGATCTGTATTGATCCGGTGGCATTGCTGCCCGCGGGTCGCGCGCCCTGCTCCCGATCCGCAGGCAGAAATGCCACACAATGGGTATCGTTGTAAAGGGGAGATTCTCCTCTTTCCAACGATACCCACCTCGATCTCCGGCTTGAAATACAGCTGGAAATCGAGGCGGAACAAGAAGGTCTCTTACCTTCTCTCTTCCCCACAGCAGCCGAAAATAGCTGCTGCGGGGAATTTACTTTCAGTTTCACGCCGACGTGTCTTACGCACGCCGACGTGAAACTGAAGGTAATCCAGCACCCTGGCAGTGAGGGGGGATCTCCCCCTCACATAGCCCGGGGGTTGGATTACAGTTTTCAGCGATCCCTGCATTGCAGGGATCGCTCAAAACAAGGTGCCGAAAAGGACGAGCTATCTCGTCCTTGGCACTGCGTGTGCACTGCCAAGGAAGAGATACCTCGCCCTTGGCACTTAAAGGGTTAAACGCTCATATAGTTTTTGGTTTAAGAGGGTGATTAATCGAGTCCCATATAATTTTTATAGGAAACTGGACTCGAAATTAAATAATGATCGGAAAGAACCTAATTTAGAATAAAGGTCAAGCCATTGGATTACTCGTGTTGGACAAGGTTTATTTGTAACTGATGAAACATTGGGGCCCCATTGACATGAAAATACATTACATTTCAGAATCAGCGGACTCCATAATCCATTGATACACACATACTTTATATGAAGAGGACTCTCAACCCAAATACAGGGTGAGTAGCATTATAACTTTATACTACTCAATACCTAGTGGGTTATGTCCCTAAAAATAAATGTGGCATCCTGCTTTCGAGGATTTTGGCTTTTGCAGGCGGTAGGACTGGCGTACCAATATAATATGATGTTTTACTATTGGCACGCTAATGAAGCAACAGTTGTCTAACTGTAATGATACATGACATTTGTGAAATCAGAGTTCATCCTTCAATGAATAAAATGGGAAATGGAATAATTGATGGATTGATGATTGAGGACATATGTAATGTAATTTTTTCATGAGTTAGAACCAACTGATTTAAGTGACAATGGGCCTCATTACGAGTTTGGAGGTAGCCATGCCACTTTTAGCTGCATGGCTACCCCACAACCGGGTCCCGGGTTCGGGTTCCAGGAATAGGGAATTACCAGGGCATTCCCACCTTGGAGGGCCCGGTAATTCCCTTTCCCAGGATCCGGACCCGGTAAATCCCCAGTCCCATTTGAGCCCCCATAGGGCTCAATGGGAATGATGCTAACAACGGGCCCTTACCAGCACAGTTCATTCCGTGGCCGCACTCGTTGTAATGAGGCCCAATGGGTATAGATAAGCAAACAATACCCTATTGAAGGGCCAAAGGAATTCCAGGTTGCGCTCGCTCATATACATTTGGGCAAGAATAGGTGATTAAGGGTTTATGTTGTGTAACTGCGTTATTAATTGGCAACAAAATGCTTATTAATTTTTGACTATGACTTATACAGTGACCGAATTCTCCCTCACCCCCCGCCCCCTCGGTTTGTTGTCTCCTTTTCTTTATGTGTTACACATCTGGCTATCAACATATG
The DNA here is from genome assembly GCF_040938575.1 of Ambystoma mexicanum. Lineage (NCBI taxonomy): Eukaryota > Metazoa > Chordata > Amphibia > Caudata > Ambystomatidae > Ambystoma > Ambystoma mexicanum. The sequence goes on along the minus strand of NC_090922.1, from coordinate 1,348,775,914 downwards.
TTTCTTATATTTGCAATACTAATGTTTTCTGTTGCTTAAGGACTTGACTCATGAAATGATTAGTTTACTCTGAGATTTTTTGCCTTGAAAAAGACCATGGGGGTCATTACGAGTGTGGTGGTAAGGGGTTAACAGCGCCGGTAAAGGTGCCGGAGCCGTCAACCCCTTACTGCTGCATTACGAGTAAACGGGCCTGTTGTTAGCACCCTCCCCATTCCCATTGAGCCCTATGGGGGCTCGAATGGGAATGGGGATGGGTTCCTTGAATGAGGAATTACCAGGCCCTCCAAGGTCGGAATGGCCTGGTAATTCCTTATTCAAGGAACCCGGGCCCGGTACCCGGAAGGGGGGTAACCATGCTGTTAATAGCAGCATGGTTAACCCCTAACTCGTAATGACCCCCTCGTGTTAGTCGAAAAACTTGTTGACAAAGGGCAATAACTTAACAAAGTGTAGTGGCAAAGTGCAATAACTTAGCAAAGTGTAGTAACCATTGTTAGAGATTAATACTTATTTAGGTGGAACATGTATATTAAAATAGATATTTATACTCAATCAACTGCTCTTTGTATGGTGTGGTATTAGTCCCCAAGTACACTAGGTTCGAAGAAGCGCATTAGATCTTGGCATGCTTTGCTTAAATGAAATATTTAGGGGTGGTGGTCACCAGAGACTCGGGTCATCTCTACAAAGCTAACTACCCCTCCCCCACCACCGATTTCGAATGCTTTGTTTGAAGAAATTGAGTTCTGGTCACAGTTGAAACTATCTTGGACAAGTAGATACTGCCTGTTCCAGTTTCTCCCCATAGAAATCCCTAAAGATGTTTTTAGAACTGAAACGGAAGAGAGTGTAGTTTGTCTGGCAAGGACGAAAGCAAAGGGTGGCGTTTGCCACTCTAATAATGCCACGAGAGGAGAAGAGGGATTACCAGGCATGTATACATAAAAGTCATAAATTAAGCAGTGTTGCAAAGCAATTTGCTATGCAATTCTGTAGGTTTGCTAATTCAATTGGCACTTGTGTAGCAAACCTAGCTATTTAAGATACCCTGTTCAATGAAAGCACAGATTGCTCTGCATTCTTCTCTTGCCTTCAGGGCTCCCTCCACTCACTTTTCCTCTGTTCACTGCAAGTCTGAAATGGCTAATGGAAAGAGAGTATAGCAGCCCCCTCCACCCATATGTGTCAAAGGCCTGTGTGAGTAGGCAAGCAAGATCTTTTTTTCTTTTTAAATAATTGCAAACAAAGTAATTGGGATAATAGCTTTTATTACGCTTACTATATCCTGTCTGCCATAGACAAGTATGGGTTAACTTTATTTGGTTTTTAAATGTAGTCATTCAATTCCATTTCTAAAATGTAATTTGCTACATAATGCATAATTACAGCACTGCTACTGTAAAACACTACATTGTCTCCATGCTGTACAATAAAGTGTAGGTTAGTGTATCTAAATATGGTGTCAACTAAATTTCATTTTGTTGGGGAAGATGTGTCATTTTGATGAGTGGACCCTTTTGGAAATGTACATGGTCAAATATCCAAATGCTTTTGGGGGCAAACCTGGTTTTGTGCAGCTTGCAACTGTTGCTCAATTTATGGGCTGATCCTGTATGCCTTGACATTCTGTCTTATCACCCTGTTGCTTTATACCAGCTGCACTCAAAGTGAAATGGCCACCAACTACAATATTCCAACGAGTTTGCCCAGTTCTCTGCCTGCTACACCATCCACTCCGCTTAGTCTCCTACTTTCTTTACTTTTACAAAATAAATAGACAAAGCTAACTAAATGTTTACATATTGCAGTGATCAATAGTTCCATCCAGTCTGTACTTCTATAGATATACTACACTGCCATCACTGTAGTTAGCCTCCAGAGCTCACTTTACTACCGGTGCTAATATATAATGTAATCCTAATCCAAGAGCAGAGAACTGGCCAAACTGTTGTCAGAGCCTGTTTATCATATCTATTTGTGCCCATTCATGCAGCTAAACTTTTACTGACACTCATCCAGGGCTTGCAAAGTATTTTTGCCCACTCACATACTAGAGTAGAGTTTAAGAAGGGCCAGTACAATTTGCAGGGGATGTTTGACACTATTATTTAAGCTTTACTTTGCTTGCAGTAAATGTCAAATAAAAGTTTCACTGTGCAGGGCTGGCCTCTACATGGCAGCAGTGTGCCAAACTAAAGTGGGATTGTGGCGACATGCACCATTTTACGGAAAACTCATTTAAATTAGTTGTCTTCCATTGCCATGACTCTAATGCATTTACAATAAATGTATTATGCTGTTGGTTTATTTTTTTTTTTATTTTTTTTTTATTTTAATCAAAAATAAGATTTTTACAATATGATTGTCTCTTCGTATGTCTCAAAGCTTGCCTCCCATCCTTGAGTTTATATCGATTGGGCGAATTGCGAATTGACTATACTCCAGCAAGTCTCTGTGGGTTATTCTTTATCTTTTAGTAGCTCGGTCGCAATGTATTCTAGTATTATTGCTGTGATTATTTGCCAGCTGGTTCTGTCGCCACCTATGAGTCTACACCACCATGTTTGTTCTTCCATCAGAGGGTCATCTCTTGATGCATGCAGGATGTACCGCTGTCTTATTGAGCGCGTCGCGGGACAGACCATCAGGGGATGTCGAATAGTTTCTTGTGGTGGAGGCACAGAGCCTTGGCAGACACGACAATTTTCAGTTGCTGATAGACCTCTTATGTGCAAGATTTCATTCGTTGGTAAGAGATTTAGTCGTGCTCTTAATATCAGATTGCTTGCACATCTGTTTGGAAATTTCTTTATGAAGTTTTGCAACTCGTTACATTTTTTTGTGTTGCCAGGGAGATGAGCGGTGAGCCTTTGGGTCGCAGCTAATTCGGTCGTCTTTGTCCAGTCTGCTTCCTTCAATTTCCGCAGAATTCTGCATGGATTATGGATGAGGTCCTCTTCGTCCGAGGCAATGGTGTTCAAGAGCAAGCTGTTGTTTTTTTGCCAGGTTGTTAACATCTCGGATTTGCCTACATCCATCTCATGCTTAATCATTTTGTAGATTTCGTTGCCATTGACCATTCTGCACTTTCTGTATAGCATTAGTGTCTTGCAATTCACTGTGCATTCCATGGACTGGAGGCTCAGCTCATGTCTTATCGCCACTCCTGAGATAGAGTTCGGGAGGTTGAGCACTGATTTCCAAAATGAGGCTTCCAATTTAGGCCAGATGTTTTTTGGGATGGTTGGCATGGCCTCAGTGCCATATGTTACAGCGGGCACCACTTTCATTTTATAGAAGTTGAGTGTTGGCTGTAATGAAAATTTCCTATATTTACGGTCGATTGTCTTGGCCTGAGCGGCTAATTTTTTGATCTTCTTAAACAACACTGTTTGCATCGTGATTTCACTTTTTGAGCTGTCAGGTTGTACCCCCAGGTACTTGAAGTTCTGGACAATTTCGATTTTTGTATCTCCGAGAAACCATTTTAGGTTTTCAATTTTCTTTTACCTCTTTTGCAGGATCAATACCTTGGTTTTACTTCTATTAATTTCCAAAATGTTTTCACTTGTGTACTCTTGTAGAGCGGTAAATTGCCGTTGCAGGCCTACCGGTGTCTGGTCGAATAATGTGAGGTCATCAGCGTATAGGAGTCGTTCTATCGTGGAGTTTCCAATTTTTGGTGGGAAAGCATGCATAGTGGTTGTGCTTTCTTGTAGATCGCCTATGTAGGCTAAAAATAGAGCTGATGCTAATGGGCATCCCAGCTTGACTCCCCGTGTAATCGGAATTTCGTCGGATAGGTCACCTTCACGACTTAGACGCACCCTCATCGAAGTGTTATTATGCAAGGCTCGTATGGGAGCCAATATGTCTTCTGGACAATTCCAGTCTCTCAGTTTCGACCAAAGGCAGTGTCTCTCAATGCGGTCGAAAGCCTGTGTGAAATCGACGAACGCGACAAAGAGCCGTTGACCAAGTTGTAGGGCTCTGCTTTTCAGTATGCTGTTGATTAATATGCTGGCTGATGTGCCGGCGTTTTTTTTTAAGCCTGATTGCAGATGGTCATTTCAATTGGCTGAAGCGGCCCAGGTTTGAAATTTCCTGAGAAGTAGGGAACCAAAAACTTTACCTATGCAGTCGAGCAGCGCTATAGGCTGAAAGTTCGTAGGGTCCTTTATGTCTCCCTTTTTGTAGATGGGAATTATCGTTGCTGTGGTCCACGATTTAGGCACAGAATTCGATGCTGCACAGCGTTGAAAAATCGCACTGATAAAGGCAGCCCATTCTTTGGGGTGCGCTTTGAGTTCAAAGTTGGTAATCCCGTCTGGGCCGGGCGCTCGTGAGTTTTTGATTTTTTTGATAACTTCTAGGATGTCCTCTTTGTCTTCTAGATTAATCCATTTTGCATTGTGGTGCTGACACTCCCCTGTGTTTTCTGGTGTGACAGATTTGAACACTTTGGCGAAGTGTGTTTCCCAGGTGCATTGAGGGATGTTGTTTGTTATCAAGCTTTCTACCGGAGATTCTGTTGGTTTCAGTAAGGACCAAAAATCTCTGGCGTTGTTTGTTGTTAGTGCTTTGGTGATGTTTTCTGCGTACAGCTGATATAGGTTGCTTCGATGGACTCGTACCCAGGCTTTGTACTCTGATTTCAGGACTTTGAGTGTGGCGTTGCCGTCTGCAGTTGGCTGGGGGTTTTTTTGCGTTCCTTATGGCTCTTCTGTACTTACGTCTTCTGGCTACCAGGTCGAAGTTGTAGATGTGTTTTTTGATGACACCTGTGGTCTTCAAGCTTGTTTTTGGGCGTGCGTATGCCACAAGCAGTGGTTGGTAATCGACTGCTTTAATTTCTGTCGTCTGGACGTCTCCTTTGTATCTGTGCGTTAGTTCTTTAATTGCAGCTGTACTTAGTTTGAGCCGTGTTCCTTGGGCATTGTTCTCAATGTCCATGCCTGCTCGAAGATTTTTTGCACTGTGAATTAACCAGCAGGTCTCTCGGAGGTTGTGATCGCTGGCAATTGTATGTCGTACATTAAAGTAGGTGGTGTTGCTTAGTAGCGGTTTGGAAACAAATATGTAGTCAATTGTCTCACTCGAGTCTGCTCGTTCCCAGGTCTGTATTCTGTTTGGTTGTGGGAAGGTAACATCGAGATTGTGCAGTTCGCGAGATTGTGTCTGGTCGAGCCACGCTCTGCCACGCTGTTGGGCTGTTTTTTTGCTCGGGTATTCTTCTGAGTGGTGCAGACCGCATTTAAATCGCCACATATCATTAGGGAGGTCACTAACAGCTTGGCCATTGTATCCTTAATCACCTGTTCGCACATTGTGATGAAACTTTCTTCACTGATTGCCGCCGGATTCCAGTATGTGTTGGCAATGACTATTATATTCTCTGTTTCTTTGGTGTTTTTGTTGTTTCCATTTAACACTTACTGCCAAGATGGACAGATTTGCGATCAGGGTAGGGCCAATGGAAAGGCCACTACCGGTGCGGCACGCGATCATGAGCCCCGACATCGGTCGTCCTAAATGGCCCTTGGCTGCTGGTGCCAATACTATTTGGAATCCCTCGAAAGTTGGGAGGCTTGTTAGCCATGTCTCCTGGAGACATATGATATCATATTCTCCAAGGTTGACGTCTCCTGGTACCGTTAGATGCGAATGCCCTCTTGTATTCCACAAGCATAGTTTTACTTTATGATACGGGTCTTCTTCTTGTCGTGTTGCTGTGCGGTTGTGCTCTTTGTGGATGGATTGCTATTTTTTCCGATGCATTGTGAGGGCTTTTGGTAACCAGGCCCAAATCCCTTGTTTGTTGTCTACATGTTGGGGCATATCCATTAATGTGGAGCTAATTTGCACTGTTTGTAAGATGGTCTTTTTTGTTGCGCTGGGTTTGCCCTGTGAGTACTGTTCTCTGACTCCTCGGTCGCTGGCATGACTCGTATTTTTCAGATTTTCCGTCTTCTTGGCTTTGTCTTTGCTCTTTCCTCGTTCATGTTTTGTTAGAAGGGTCTAGGTCCTTATGTTGGTTTTTCGGTTTACGCTGTCTTTCCTGCCTTTGTCCGGAATTATTCCAATTGTTTCTGTTGTTGTTGTTTGTGCGTGTAGTATCGAGGTTGATATTTTCGCTCATTCTATTGTTCTCTTTTTTTGTATGATTCTCTTGATGTGTTGTAGCTTCTAGATTGAAGCCAAGGTTGTAGACTTTGTGCTTGCTTTTATAAATCTGATTGTAAATTGTAGAGGATCCAATATATATAAGTGTTTCCGCTTTGTACCTGTCGTGCCAGGGCTCAACAATGAGTAGACCTTCTGTCTTTATATCTCAGTTTGGGAATTTGGTGTAGGATCGACATGACTGTTCTTCTGTTTAGCGTGAGTTTGTCCTTGTTGCTAGATCGTTGCGTCATTTGTATAATCCCCTTTGCCTTTGTGCACTTGTCGTTGTGTCTCTCGTGAATGTCTGTTCTTGATCTGTAGTTAACTTTTTTACTGACTCTGTCTGGTTCATCTCTGGACCTTGTTTGAGCATTGGGATCATTTTTTCGTGTACCGTCAGATTTCGTGTTCCTTTTCTTTGGAGTTGGTTTTTCATTTTGAGAGGCGTGACGTTTAGCTTCCGATTCTCGCAGTTGTTTGGGATTGTGAACTTGAGTCTCTTTGTGAAGACTTGGAATCTGTCTTTGGTTTTGAGAAGTGTCACGTTGTACTTCTAGTTCTTGAGATTGTTTGGGAGAATGGGCTTGCGCCTTCTTGGTTTTGTCTTAAAATGTTTCCTGGGATAGACGGTTACGTCTTTCTTCTAAAGTTTCGAAATCTCAAATGAAGTGCACCGTGTTTTTTTTTCCTTTTGATGTTGATGGTGTTTCGCTAACAGACGATGATGTGTGTATCTTGTCTTTTGCGCTTGGTGCAGATGTTGTGACTAGCGATGTATCATCATCTGAATAGACACTGACGTTCATTAGAATGTCATCTTTTAGCAAATCCGCTGATAAGGTGGACAAGTCCGTTTCCGGCTGCTTGGAGTTAGAGTGGATGACTTTACTGCATATAGGATGTGGAATAATACTGCTGTGTGAAATGCTTGTGGGGTGAGCTTGTGCCTGTATGTTGGATGACTCTTTTGGTTGGTCAGCGTTATCGTACAGAGTAGTGTTGCTGTGGATCTTAGGTTCCTTGGTCTTTGAATTGGCTTTGCCAAAAATTAGATACGCCATCTCTGGAGCCTCAGTTGCAGTCTTTGAGTTTGTGTTTTTTTTTGTCTACGACTAATACCACTTAGGTTGTACTGGGTTTAGAGGCTGAATTAGGTGTTGTTTTATTTTCAATTCCTGGTTTTGTGAGATTCTGTACCGGCACAGGTATCGTTTTGTTGTCTATAGTTAAATCAATGATTGGTACCATTTGGGAACCTGAGTCTTTGGTTGCTGCTCTGGTGAGTGACTTGTTGTCATGTGCAGCTTGTTTTGCCATTTTTGTTATGATTTTCTCTATTAGATGGTTCACCAATGTGTCCAGTCTGTTGTCATGAGCGTTTTGCTCATCGTTTGCTACAATGAAGGCCTCCACGTGAGTTACTTTGGTTAGGATCGTGGCTATCATGGATTGTTGATCTTTTGCGGTGTCATTGATCGCCTCGTAAAGTTTACAGAAAGGAGCTAAGGCAATCGTGATGGCGGACATTATGCTAAACAAGTCTGATTTTGTGGTTGGTGTTTCAGGAATGAGGAGAGCAGGTTTGCGCAGAGTGGGCCTTTCCCGGGGTGTGAAGTTGATCGCTAGATCTTCGTCTAGGCGTTTGGCACTGGTTAGTGTAACTGTGTAGTTTATGAATTGAACTGTGTTCAGGTGTCTCTATGGCGTTTTTCCTTTTGTCAAGGGTCCTGGCCTGTTCTTTTTCTTCTTGGTTGTGGTCTTCCAGCAAGTGAATTTGTAATGTTGGAGACTTTCACTGCATGCAGCTCGTCTTCAAGCAGTGGTGTTGAAATTGCCAGCCCACTATGGATATCTTCGTCAGGGCAGGAGCCTACATTGTGTTGCTTGTCATGTGACTGCGAGGGACCGCCGAGCTGTGGGAAGGTTAGATCTTCAGTTTCGGTTGCTGGCCGGGACATCTCTGCGGCTGGTTCTAAGTTAATTATGGCTTCTGTTGGTACAAGCCGCCCTTCTTTGAAGCTTTCCTTATTGCAAGTGTGATTGTTGACAACTTTACCATTTATTACTGTCTTTGCTGAAATCTGTTGTTGCGGCAAGACTAGACGGGTTTCTTGAACAATTTCGCTGTTGTGCTTAAGGGGTGAGGTCGTTCTTGGCCGTGCTTCTGGCGAGGTAGCACATGGTGCAACCAAAGGAGAGGTTTGTACTGTCTCCAGAGGAACTTGAGTTGCAGTTTTTCCGTCATCAATTTTGCGTTGTTTATAGCAAGGGAAATTTCCCTTGACAGCGGCGAGCATTTCTTCACCGTTAAGTTCTCTGTAGTCTTTGTTTTTTGTTAATAGCTGGGTTTTGAAAAAATCAGTTAATATCCGCATTGTGGTTGGTTTTGTTGTAGTACCAAGACTTGTTGTGGCGATCGCCCTGCCTTTTTTGTTTTGTGATTGTAATTTTTTTCGCCCACTGTTTTTTTCCTGGCAAGGTCCATTTCTTTTTTTGTTTGCTTTCCTAGGTCTTGCAGACTGTCCACTGTTCTCTCTAGATCTCTTTTTGGTGTTGTGAGTTGGGGTTGCCTCTGATGGATGAAGCTCTGTCACTGCCAGATCAGGTGTGATAGTATTTAGCTCTGGCGAGCAGTCTGCTGATGCGTGAACTTGTGTAGCTGTAATTGACGCAGAGCTTGGCTCCGCCCACTCCCTTTCTGGAGCCGTCACAATACCGACTTCGACCACCATCGCGCGCTCATGGGCATGCATGGCCCCCGCATCAGATTGCTTAGATGACAGGGGTAGTGGATTGTTCACCTCTGTGCATCCGCTTAGAACCTGCGACTAGACCATTGCAGGCCGCTCACCAGTCGGCTCGACGTCTGCAGCATCGGCACGCTCCGCCCTCCCTCCGGAAGGCGTTAGCAGAGCGGCTTTAGAATCGTCCTGCCGTGGCGGCGAGTTCTCTGCACTAGGGTCTCGGCCATGTAGCAGCGTAGGCGTGCAGCTCGCGTCCATCTTCTCCCGTTCCCCGAAACTTCCAGGTAGGTGGGGAGGGCATAAGGGAGGGTATGTGTTTCTGTTTGAGGTAGCAGTTAGGCCTAACGGCTTTTGTATGCCGCTCGGCTGATTGTAGTACCGAGCAGATTTGCTGCTGGCTTGAAGAGTTTGCTTGGTGCTTAGCATGCATGTACTCTTTTCGTTCGGAGGATTGATGTGTGTGTTGCCTAAATCAGGTTTCGAACTTGAGCTTCTGAGACAGCGCCCATCCTCTTCCTCGGGCCCCAAATTAACTGACATAGTTCTTATGGATTTAGACGCCATTTACTTGGGGCGTAGTGTATTGCTCTGTGTTATTGTGCGCGCAGGTGTTTGTAAGTGGGCAGGTCAGTGATTGAACAGACGCACACGTTCAAATTCCACTTACCGTGGACGTGGTCGGTTGTATATCGATTGTGTGTCACTGGGTGGAGGGTGGCGCGTGGTCCTGCCACTGTTGTAAGGAGGGCACCTCCGTCCTCCGGCGCCCAACGGACCACGACAGACCACTTGTCGCCCACTTTCTGCGCACGCTCCGCGCTGTGAATGCTCTAATATAGTCTCAGTTGGACTCTGCAGGTCAGAGTCTCTGCCTCCTCAACAATGGAAGTGGTAAGCAGACTGTCCACGACAGACCACTTGTCGCCCACTTTCCGCGCGCGCTCCGCACTGTGAATGCTCTGATATAGTCTCTGTTGGACTCTGTAGGTCAGAGTCTCTGCCTCCTCAACAATGGAAGTGGTAAGCAGACTGTCCACGACTCCACGACAGACCACTTGTCTCACACTTTCCGCGTTTATTTCAAACCTTTGCCAATACAAAAAACAATACATCTAAGCATAATCAAATCAAAATGCGAAAACAAGAATAATACTAGAAACATAAGAAGGAAAAAAATACAATGAAATACATATTAAAGGGTCAACATATGTTTACAAAAGAAACGTCTTTAAAATCAACACATAATTTGGAATGCAAAATATACAATGAAATACATATTAAAGGGTCAACATGTGCTTACAAAGAAAGGCTTCTTTACAATCGGCCCATAATTTGGACCTTTCCTAATTGCTTAAAAATGACTGCTAAAAGGTTTGTTAAAGCCAATGTCAGCTTGCAATCTGTTCTCAGACTTGGCGCAAACCACCATTCCTCCAAGCTTCTAGCTGGGAACGCGCTCACAAACCCACTAAAGTAGGATGCTCTAATGTCCCTCAACTTCGGGCACAGATGGAGTAAGTGCTTCAGCGTTTCTCTTGACTTGTTACACAATCTGCAGTCTGACCTACCTTCCTCCTCCTCCTGGTTTCGTTTAATCAGAATCTCTTTAGTATAGAACGGATTGAATCTAAACCTCTAGACCGTACTATGTCGATGGCCAGGAAATGTTATCAGATAACGTGGTACCACATTTAAGGCCTTGATCTCATCTTTGGCGAGGCAGGAGACACTGGATTGTGATTTTTCATTTACTGTCGTGACCCAGTCCACAAGCCAGAATTTCCTTTTAATTGCTTCAGGATTGGATAACAACAGTTCTTCATTCACTTTTATTTTTGCCAGTATTGCTGTACAAAGATTGGCCCAGGTTTTTAAGGCCCATTCCCAGTGCCTTCTTTCTTTTCAGAACTTTGAATGGAGGCGAAGCATTCTCTATTAGTATTTTATGGTAAAGGAGGAGAGCTTTCCAGGTCACCATGGCATATAGAGAAACAAGTCCCAATTCATGTCTTATCAATGCTGCAGGAATATCTTATGGTAACCGGAGGATCTTCCTCCAGAAAATCCCTTCCAATTTTGCCCATATATCCCACGCCAGGCTCAGAGACACTTTGCCTCCATAGGTCAGGATTGGGGTTACTTTCTGCTTGTAGAACTTAAGGGTTGGGATCTGGGAGAACTCTCCATATTTCCTATGAATCCCACAACCCTGTGTAGCCAAGTTCCTGTTTTTTTATATCAATTCAGATGCACGTTTAACATCGCAAATACTCAAATTGATGTCAATTCCCAGGTACTTTGCGTTGGCCAGTTTGTCAATTGGTTCGTTCTCCAAGCGCCAGATACATTTTTGTCTTTTTTTCCCCTTTAGATTTTGAAGGACCAAAATTGCAGATTTGGAGCCATTGATCTTTACACCATTGGACTGTACATATTTTTCTAAGGCGTTCAGTTTCCATTGCAGACTAATCTGCGTCTGGTCTAGAATGAGTAAATCATCTGCATAGAGTAACCATCCATTTTGTTCACTGTTTTCTATTGGTGGGAAAGAATCTCCCCCTCCTTAATGCCTCTTTGAGATCAGAGATGAACAGATTGAAAAGTTCTGGGGCAAAGGATGTCTCAAAGAAAATTCCATTTTTCAATTTTTGACCACAGTACGTTCCGATCAAAACTGTTGAAAGCTTGGGCGAAATCGACTTAATGCAGATTTTCTTCCCCTCACACAAAGCTCTGATTTTTAGGATGTTCAACAATAAGGGGTTTAGGCTGCATCCAACCTCCTTTACAAAGCCTGTTTGTCTTGAATCGTACTGACCAGAATCCTTAACCCATTTTTTCAGCCTTGTCAATAGCAAAGAGACGAAGATGTTCCCTAGAACATCCAAGAGTGCAATTGGGTGGTAATTTTTTGGGTCAATTCTGATCCCTTTTTTTTTTTTTGCCTCAGAAGCCAATTCTGATCCCTTTTTTAAAAATTGGGATCACCACTTCTTGTTTCCAGGAATTCGGACTCTCTCTTCAGGACGTAATCTCCGTAAAAAGAGACATGCAAAATTCAGCTCACTCTTCCAGGGCTATTTTAAGCATCGAGTTGAAGAGACCATCAGGACCGGGGGCCCTAGAGTTACTAGCCTTCAGGATTAGGTTCTTAATCTCTTCCTTAAAGAAGGACAGCGACCATACACTCATTAATTTTTCCCTGAGTGAACTTTGCTGAGTCCGCTGTGTTTAATTGCTTCTGATAGAGAGCTCGAAGAACACTGCCCAGTCCCGTTCACTTACTGAATTGGACTGAAGGGCCATCTGTGGGCCCGCTGTTTCATTTAACAACAGCCAGAGGCCTCTTGAGTCCTTAGACGAGAGTGTTTAAAGCATTTGTTCTGAATCAAGCTGTGATGTAATAGCTTTATGTGACAGGAGTCCGTTTATATATTGTTGTTTTTTTATTTTATTTTTTATTGCCTTTGTTCAACACCCTGATGAGGTTTAGTCTTCTGATGTCACATCCCAGTTCTTGTCTTTTCGTCACCACGTCTTGATCAAACTGGTAATTTGGTTTAAATTGAGGTCTTGCTCCCACCTCTTTAGACTCCAGTAATCACTCAAGAGCGATAGGTAATCACCTCTTCCCTTATTCTTGGTCAAATCTGCCAACAAGCGTTTATTCAGAGAGGCCACCTCATCTCTATTTAGGCAAAGGAGATTTCTGCTAGGCTCCACTTGTAAATTGACATTCCAATGATTCAGCCGTTTATAACACGGTCGAGCCAATGTCAGTTGTACTAAATCGTTATCGCTGTGTGTCATGGGGATCACCTTCAACTTTTTAACTAGTGAGACGGTTCCTGGGGAGACAAAATAATAGTCTACAGTGGAGTTCTGGGTTCCTCTACTCCATGTCGCTGTCCCCGAGATGTACCCCAGCGTATGGCCGTTCAGCATATGGAAATCTTGCACTGTGTCTTCCTGCATCCAGGATGTCGCTCGAGACTTTTTCTTTTTACTGTGCTTAAAACAGAGATAGGTTCCTCCACCTTTTTCTCTAAGCTTAAACAGATTATTATCATTGGGTTTACAAGGTTTATCAGAAGATCATCTATCTCTTTCATTATAAAATTTGTAAAAATCAAGTCATCCCACACTCGTGGATTCCAATAAATATTAATAACTGCCAGATGAGACGAGGGACCTTTACTTGTCCTATCCTATGCCAATAATGTGATTTGCATGTATGAGTTTTGGTTACTGGACTTAGCAGACTTTAAACCCAGGTCCTTTTGATTAATGTCAAGAGGCCTGAGCTCGGTCGGCCTTTACTGTTTTTGATGGCAGGGTTTACAAAAAGGTGGAATCCCTCTGCTTCTGGCAATGCCGATAGCCAAGTCTCTTGGAGACACAAGATGTCAAAATCGTCAAACCCTCCCACTGTGTCATTGAATAGATGTCCAAAACCCTGCGTGTTCCATGAGACCAAAACCATCTGTTCACTATTGACAGAGTCCCAGCATTAAAAGGTCCTGTTAGAGTTAAGGGCGCTAGCCACCTAACCCCAGTTTTCTTCCTCTGGGCGACTGCCGCTGTTAGATGGGTGCACCACTATAACTCTTTTAGACTTCTCTTGTTGGTCAAAGGTAACTTTGATCGGACTAATCTTCACTGGTGGCATTATTTTAGGCTGTGAACCGATTTCCCTCTGTGGAACACCCCCCTCAAGGTCTCCTCGTGGTCTCAGAGCCAAATCTCTTTCATCATTGACTAGCGCGGCTGCCTGGAGGTCATTGCCTTGAATAGGCTGTTTGTTTTCCCGATATAGCGTTTTGCTGCTTATATCGTAACCCAGGGGCCAAAAATGTGCAGCAGCTTGCAAGAGCAAGTTAGAACAATTTTTCAATTTAGGTGCAAACAGACATAGTCGAATTTTTGAAGAGTTGGTAATTTGACTGCAGCAATATCTAATGCCTCCAGGGATGGGATATGATGTAGAAGTCTCAAGATGTTTGTGTGATTCATCCGCAGCCTGTCATTGAATGTTTGTAGTCTGTCCAAGTGCAATTTTTGAACTTCTTTAGTATTTCCCCTCTGAATTGAAAAGCTGTAACTTTTGTGGCTTCTTTGCTCTTTATGGGTGTAGGAATAAGGCTCATTATTAGTTGCATTGGGGACATTTTGTAACCCTGATGGCAATCTTTGAATCACCGTCCCATCATAGAACCTTTGGTGGATCACTTGTTCCATGTTGTTCTTAGCGAGATTTGTCATCCAGGGAATCGCTTTATTTACAGACTGGGCAATCTCATGCGTGACAATTGCCATGGATCGGCAAGGAGCCCCAGCCCAGTATTCTACAGTAGCCACCACCTTTCTGCACCTCTCCTCCAACATCAGAAACCGGATTGTTGGGGGGTTGGCGATTGGAGGTTAATAAATGGAAGCGCTGAATGGTGGTGAGGTGCATTGGCAATTGGGGATTGATAGATGGAGCGGTTTCGGTGGTAGTAGGAGGAGGCTGCACTTCGGACTCGTCCGGGCCGATTCAACGAGGTGATGGAGCAGTCGACTCGTAACCATCTTGCGTCTTGTACACGGAAAGATCCAGAAGATCCTGGTCGATTGAATTAGTCTACACTATCCCCTCACTCGGTTTATGCCACCGAACCAGCCGCCATGGTGTACTCAGAAGAGCATCCGTTAGGGTGTGTCCTCCTTCTTTGCTGTTTTCACTTCGTGTATTCTGCTTTGCTAGATCCAATTCTGGCACATGCGTTTTGAGGCTTCGAATAAAGCCCTGAGCACTGTTTGACTTAGCTGGCTTTTTCAACGGTTGATTCTTAGTTTTTTTCTGTTGCTGGGGCGGGACCATAGTTGTGATAGTTTTCCCCATCTTCTTCTTCCTTCTTCTTGAGTACAAGATTTCATAGGTGTTCCCCTCAACCTCTATCTCCTCAACCAGTATATTAGCTGGGGGCGTACACCCCTCCCCGGGTTTTGTAACGCAGCGTTTCCTGGTGTGGCACTAGAGTCCGAGTTTGTCCCCTCTTCTTCTGCCCACTCATGTAATCGTGCAGGGGACGATTCAATCGTGACTGTTGATGTGGTCAAGTCACCGACTGGTCCCTCTGGAGGATTCTTGGGCAATAGGTTGTATTCCAGGGGACATGTTTGTGTTTCTTTGGGGGTTCCCTTAGGTGTTTTTTTAGATGGATATCGTCCCCGTTTCAGAATCTCTCTTGCCGCTACTGACATGTGGTTGCACTGGAGTTTTTGTAGGACGCTTTCAGATGCGAGTTCTTTATCTAGGCGGCTCTGCACAGAGTTGACAAATGCCTCAATATGTATCAGCTTTGAATGAGTCTTAGCCATTATGGTGGCTTGGTCTTTATAGTTGTCATTTATGGCCTTGTATAACTTCAAAAAAGGAGCAAGTGAGATTGTCAAGGCCGTCATTAGGCTGCATTGGGTTTGTAGCGTAGATTAATTGTCTCTGCCTCTTGGGGCTCTTCTCTTCATTTGTTCTGGCCTGAGAGCTTTATAAGAGCCTGAGCGTTGTATCTGTTCTGAAGATGATGAAGCATCTGAGAATGATTTGAGCGTCTCTCTAGAAGAATTGAGATTTGGGGCCGAGTTTCTGCCAGAAGTATTGGCACTGAGGTTATCATTCTGTCGCTGTCCCGATGGCTCTTCGAGAGAACCCAAGTCATGTGTTTCTTTTTGTAGTTGCTTTAAGTTAGACTTTCTTCTTATCTGATCTTTCCATCTATTTTCAATTAATAATGATAGAGAAGCAATATCTTTGATCATTCTGGCATTTATTGCGCTTGTTTCGGACCCTTTGGCAGAGCTTAATGCGGCTGCGACAGAGTCCGCATCCACTCCGGCTCTCCCAACCTCCCAAATGTCCTCTACAGACCTTCTCTTCTGAGCCAAAGTAGGGATTTTCCGAGCACTGGGCTTCCCCTGGCTGAATTTTGCGGACCCATGCAGCGCTCTGGATTTGCTGGACATTATTGCCCCCTCTGCAATAGAACACTCCTGCTGTTCAGAGATCGACTACAATAGGTGCTCGTTTTCCAACAGTACTTTGTCTGAAGGCTCATTTGTAAGACACTTCCGACACTGCGTTTCTTCTGTCCATGTCATGCCTCCCTGGTGGCGTTGACAGTCTTTTCAGGAGAGAGGGGGCATCCTTTCCCTTAAAAGAAAACCTTAATCTTTCTGGCTGCGATCCATTGATACCCGTAATCCCTCGCCCAAGGGACTATGGGTGGACGCTTGAGTGGGTCGAGCTTAAACAGACTGCGGGACTTGACAAGCCTGATGTAAAAAGGTCTGGGGTGGGGGGCAACATTTGCCAGGGAGAAATCTCCTCTTGGTATGGTAAGCCTTGTGGGACATTGCAGTAGTCAATAAGTTCTGCCCGGCCATAACCGGCCCACGGTTATGGTTAACGCATCAAGTGAGGCAAGGGGTAGATGATGATTAAGAGGGGCTGGCGTTAGAATCGCAAGGTCTGCGTCTTTGTGCTCGGTATCCTCATATTGTCCATGTGAAGCTGAGATATAGGGGATGGGGGATGAAGGTGAGGATTCAGCGTCGGCCGCTTCCCATACCATATGTGGATTTGCTTGCTTGGAGTACTTGGTGGCAATGATCTTCTCAAACTCGGGCTCCTTGTCGGCCATCAGCAGACCCCCCCTACCTGTTTAGGCCAGCCAATGCCATGTTTCCAGAAGGTGGAGGAAGCGTTCCCTTAGCAAGACAGATTTGGCTTCTCGTCCTTTGACTCGCCTGCTCTTTTGATCTTCTGGCTTCCATCTCAAGGGTGGCTGATTATTACTTTAGTACAGCTGAAAGTTAATCCGTGCTATGGTGGGCTATGGATTTTCACACTCCTGCGCACACTTCGGTAATAAATAATTAGCAATACAGCACACAGTCGACAGATGGAGTCTTAAAGGAGTCTTGAGAAAGCAGACAGAGGTCTGGATCTCCAAAGTTAGTGAATAAGGGTTGAAGCAAGTTAAATATAAACCTGGTTTCCCAGTATGATACTGTAATGCATCAACCAAAGCTCAATGTTTGCTTTAGTGTGTGATTAAGCAGCAAATAGGCAAGTAAAATGTACCTCACCCGCTTCTCCCGCGTAGACTGCGTTGACTGCACAGCAACTCTCTGCAACTCCCTCGCCACGGACCCGCATGCTGACGTGCTCTTGTAGCACTTGTGTAGAATTACAGGTCCAAGCAGGTGAGCCAGTGAGCACAGATCAGGCCTCTCGAAACAAACTCCAATGGCAATGATTGTTCATGTGTTCTGTTCAATGAAAGGCAATAACACAGCAACAGCAGCGGTAGCGGGAATGCGTTGACTGCAGAGCAGCTCTCAGCAACTCCCTCGCCACGGACGCATTAGCCAAAGCGAACTAAATGTTTGCGCATAGCAGTGATCAGTAGCTCCATCTAGTCTGTACTTCTATAGATCTACTACACTACCATCACAGTAGTTAGCCTCCAGAGCTCACTTTTCTGCAGGTGCTAAAATATAATGTAATCATAATCCTAGAGCAGAGAACTGGCCAAACTGTTTCAGAGCCTTTTTATCATATCTATTTGTGTCCATTTATGCAGGTAACAATTTACAGACACTCATCCAGGGCTTGCAAAGTATTTTCGCCCACTCACATAGTCGAGTAGATTTTAAGAAGGGCCAGTTCCATTTGCAGGGGATGTTTGAAACTATTATTGAAGCTTTACTTTGCTTGCAGTAAACTGTGGAGGGCAGGCATCTACGTGGCAGAAGTCTGGCAAACTAAAGTGGGATTGTGATGACATGCACTATTTTACAGAAAACACATTTAAATTTGTTGTCATCCATTGCCATGGGTCTAATGCATTTCTCTTCGGTTGGATGGGTAAACTAAGTTACTCGACCTGCAGGTCTAGCAGAATTTTAAAGAACTTGCAAGGTCAGATTTATCTCACAAATGTTTTACTTCAGTGGTACACAAAACTGCTGCATTATTGTTCATTTGTATTTGTATTGTACAAGTAACTTCTGGTGTTGTGAAAAATATCATTACAACATTGCTAATCAAATGGGTTTGTTTGCTAATCAAGAACATTTTAATTAGCAAACTCTGCTTATCAATTTTGGAAGACTAATGTATGCCTTGACAGCATTGGAGAATGATTGGCTATGCCCCGTCACGGTTGGAGAGTAGTTGTGGGTCCTCAAGAAAGATATCCCACTGAGAATTCAGAGACACAGGACACTGTGGGCCTCAACACGAGTTGGGCGGTAGCCCTTAAATGTAGCAGTAATGCTATTACCGCTGCATTTAAGGGTCCACACAATCTCGGGCTGATGACATTTACCTCCAGCTCTAACCTGGGAGTAAATGCGCTGCAAAAATGCCGTTTTTTGGCGCAATTACCATGTGGTAATAGCCCCAGCGGTAATGGCACCAAACATTCCCCATTGGGTCCACTGGACCCAATGGGGAATGGGGAATTACAGTTACCGGCCAACCCGTGATCCGGCCGTAATGCCGCTGGAAGGTTGGGCGGTAACGCAAATACAGTTGGGCGGTATCCCAGTCAGGATACCACCCAATTTGTGGTGAGGCTGTGGGTGTTTTATGGAAACTGTGGGAGAAGCAAAAAGAGATGCGAGGGATCACCATATGGCCCTCACCACTAAGTCATCTATAGGCCCCACCTATCCGCAACGACATTTTGATCCACTCTGCTTCCAGTCGTGGTTTGAGGCATGACTAGAAAGAGTAGGGCAATTGCAAATAGGACCGGTCCTTGTTACGATAGAAGCACTACAGGAGGGTCTACATATGGGAAAATGATCCATCTTCAAGTACTTGCAGTTGAAAGGAGTCTTGTTGGTGGATAAGTGGAAAGCTCAATTACAGAGGGAATTGACTGACACAGAACGTATTCTTAGTAGTAGTAGAACGACAGCGGGATTGATTTTGGGTATTTATAGATCTCTTTTATTAGCGATGGAGGGGCAGAGCAGAGTCCTATAGAACAAGGTGGGAAATGGACTTAGAGGTGGAGTTGGATGAACAGAGATGGAAATCTATGTGTATAAATGCGCATAAAAAGTCAATTGCGTGCCAATATAAATTGCATGGATTGAAATGACTAGTTTGCCTCTCAAAATGTTCCCTGGTTGTTGCCGTGGATGCTGTAAAAAGGCCACTTATTTGCATATGTGGCGGGCATGCCCAAGGATACAATATTTTTGGAAGGAAGTGTTGGGCTGGATTAAGCACCTGGATGGGGGTGAAAGGTGTTTATACCCGTTATTGCTACTGTTTGAATAGAGTTGGCGGAAGGTGAGTGGAGGCATCTATCACATATGGTCCACTCCCTTTTGGCAGCAAGGGCATGTATTGTTATTGGATGGAAGAGAGATTCCCTCCCAGGTGAAAAACTGTGGGCGCTAAAGGCCAGAGAAATATATTAAATGGAAAACATTACTGGGGCCCCTACATGATGTACAACCCTACAGGGAAATGGAATGGTCCGCCTTTCTCCAGAAATATGCAATTTATTTATAGACCAGATTATGCAGTTGAAAATAGTGGAGCTAGGAGACACGCAGGGTTGGTTGATAAGAGTATGTTGGAGGCTGCACATCCCTAAAATGGTAATTGTTTCTGCTCTGCAAAGGAGAACAGTGAACAGCTTTATTATTAAGAATGCCAGTAAGAATGTACAGTTGTTTGTTCATCTCTACTGCTTGTTACCAGGGGAGGTGGGCCTGTAAGACCGTGAGGTTGGGGTGGGAGAAGGGCAAATTGTGGGGAAACTGTTTACAATGTTTATTAGATATTTTGAGTGAGATGCTAAATGTAATATTATGATAATGCAATGCAATAAAAAGAAGACTTTCAAAAATGCGGGCGTGACAGAGGCGAAGATTATTGCCCAGGACATGTTAGAAGCTTCAGTCTCACATATCGACATCGCAAGCAGAGGACCGTGTGTGGGGGCAGATAAGAGATGCTCAGCTAGGATGCATACCAGCAGGTTTATGTGCGATGTCCAGGACAGAATTTTAGAGCTTTTTCATTTCTCCACCGATGAAGAAGTGACTAAGAGAAAAACAAGTATTCATACGCCAAAGTCGTTGGTGATACTATCAAAACCTGCAACAAACGTTTTTGTTGCAGCGACAGGGCAGATCAGACCAAATGCCCCGTTGATTTGTATATTTCAGGGGCTTCCAGCAAAGGCTTCTGCTAGCACGCATTGCAGGAAACAGCAATGCACAGGTACAAAGAGGTTCTTCTCACCCCTCCTCCTCAGAAGCCTCAGAATTAAAGAAACAATGAGCAGAGCGTCCGGGTCCATCATACCCCAGTAGGGGGCAGACTGATTCGGCATGTGCCTTAGTGATGCCATCTTTTTCCAGACCCATGGCTCCTATCTGTCGTTTCAGCGGTTCAACTTTCCCTTCAACTAAACCCTCCCCAATCCTTCAGATTGGTTTTCCATCATCCTTCAAGGAAATAATGAAGCTGGTTCAGGACCAGGCTGTATAGCCAGTTTACCAGCCTTTCAGGGGTCAGGCTTCTGCTTGAGGATCTTTGCGATCCACACGAAAAACCAGGAGCAGTCCTGGAGTTATCGTTCCTCTGTCTTTCCATTCCCTTGGAGAAGTTCAAGATGGTGATACTGGCACACACTGTAGAGGCTTTCTGCAAGGGAGAATGGATGTGCTCTCTGGGCCTCTAAGACACATATTTACATTTCCTCCATATGGCATCCACGCAGGTCGATGTTGCGATTCAGCATGATGGGCCATCATTTTCAGTACAAGGCCTAAACTTCCCTTTGGCCTAAACTTGCTCCTCAAGTTTTCATGAAGATCACGAAGGTTGTGGCATCCCTCTTCAGACAGGAAGCACATCATATATATCTCCACTTGGATGACTGGCTTGTCAGATCCAGTTCATCAGAGGGAGTGGCAACTATATGCCAGAGGCTACTGGAAATTCTATTCGACATAAGACTTTTGATAAATCTGATGAAGTCAGAGCCCACTCAGAATCTGGTGTTCGTAGGGGAAAGAAGGGACACTCCTGCCGAGAGGATGTTTCCTACTCAGGAGAGATTCAGAGACGTTGTGGCAGTGATCAAACACTTTCTCTCCAGGCCTTCCACTTCAGCATGGTGGGACCAGAACCTGCTGGGTCTCCTGACATCTTGTGTGCACACGATCCCCCTTGCCAGACACGCGATAGAGCTATCCAGATGCAGTTATCAAGCTCATGGGACCAGGAACCAGGGAACTAATCAGACAGGATATCCATCCCAAGTTTCCTGTATCAAGATCTGGTGTGGTAGACGCAAGAGTACAATGTAATGATAGGTGCTCTTTTCCAACCAGCCCCTACATTCGGTAGTGATTACAACCGATTCATCCATGGACGGATGGGGTTGCCATTCTGGAGTCACATTCAGTTCATGGGAGTGGTCCAATGTGGAGAAACAGCACCTCATAAATTATCTTGAGCTGGTTTGCCATTGCTTGAGCTCTGAGATCCTTTGAGACGATAATACAGAATGAGATAGTGTTGGTCAGAACCGACAGCTCCGATGCTATATATTATATCAACAAGGAGGGAGGGACAAGGTCCCTACCACTATGAAAACAGGCAGTGCAGATGTGGAGCTCGTTGGTGGCTCAGGATATTATCGGTAGGGCAGTTCACTTGTTAGGGGAAGACAATTTGGAATTGGAAGCGGGCAGACTGAGCAGGCTCGGAATCACTTCTTGCTACGTAGGAGAATGCCAAATGTCCCCTCTTTGCCTCCTGGACAGGGCAGGAGATCCTTAGGGGACGCATTTCAGATACCATGGGACGGTCTGTGGGGTTATGCCTTGCCTCCAACCCCCGTTTTACAAAGGGTTGTCCGTAAGGTCAGGAATTCAGAGAATTGCTGGATGATTCTAATAGTCCCTATTGGCCATCAAGAGTGGCAAAAGAACCTATTAACATAGCAGAGGGGGTCAGTGATTCCTCCAGCTCCGGACAAGCTAGCCCTCTGTTTGGTATCCAAAGAGCTAACGTTAGGACACCGTGTCAATTTCAAGCAACATCTGCATATAATTCAGAAGGCTTGCAAGGAATCAACATAAAAGCAAATGGTCTCGGTTCTGCTTTTGCGTTAAAGACAATACTATCAACCCCTCTCATGCTCTCTGTATGATGTGCTATCATTTTCTGCATATCTTGCACATACGGGTCTACAGGTGGTTACGTGCTGTACTTACTTGGCAGCTATCATAGCCTATCGAGACACCCAAATAAGACTCTTATCCTCAGCAAATCCAGTGGTTCGGAATAATCTTCAGGGTCTAGCGAGAATGTACCCTCCGATAACCAGACCTCATCTGGTTTGGGACTTTAATGTGGTTCTAGTGTCTCTGACTCATAAACCCTTTGCGCCAATATCCTCCTCAAATGTTAAGTTGGTCACCTGTAAAACAGCCCTTCTAGTAGTGGTAACCTCGGCTCATCAGATTAGTGAAATTCAAGCCATTGTGGCCAAGGAACTGTACACAGTATTCCACAAAGACAAGGTGGTTCTAAAAACGCACCCATCATTTCTAGCAAATGTTGTCTCTTCCTTCCATCTTAATCATGAAATTGTGCTTCCCATCTTCTTTCCAGAACCTACTTTAAAGGCAGAACAAGTTTTACATTGCTTAGATGTGCGTAGGACACTAAAGTTCTAACTGGACAGGACCAAACAGTGTAGGAAGTCAGAAGCTCTTTTTGTGAACTTTTGAATTTTTGAGGAATTTGTGTTGCGCACCTGACAAACTAGATCGTATTTGGGTGCTGCTGTATCAAATAATATTCATCTTGCCATATACTAACTTTCATGATGTTATTATAAATGTGATTTCCTTTGTATCCCATCTCTAACAGAACAGGTAGGTTTTAAGGGCCTTGTGGAATGTAGGGAGGGTTTTCATCTTTCAAATCTCTTGCAGTAGTGTGTTCCATAGTCTGGGGCTGTAGACCCCAAATCTGCAGTCCCCTTTACTCACGCACCTAGTATGTGGTATTTGGAGCAGGCTCTTGTCAACTGAACGCAATTGCCGTGTTGACACGTAACTTTTGATTTTATCTGATAAGAATCTCAGCGCTGTTTGTTTTGTTAACACATTTAAATACCAAACACAGAACTTGACTTTCTGAGGTTCCTCTCCTGGCTCTTAGGCATCCAAAGCCTCATTAGCTAGGTAGACTGTAACTGCAATTACAGAAGCTTACAAACTTCAAAACAAGACCCCACCAACATGAAAGCATTCCGTTGTGGTAAGCTCTAAACCCAAGGCAATGGCTTATCAGAGGCAAGGGCCATGGAATGTAATTAGCAAAGTGGCAACCTGGGCATCGACATCTGCTTTCTGTAAACCTTACTGCCTTAATACCAGTGCCAGGTCAGATGCATTATTTGGTCAGGTGGTGCTGACAAATCTGTTTACTAACAGCCCAGAGGAAGATGGATTTTCAGCACCCTCCCAGTTTACGAATTTGGGGCTGCTGAATTTGTAACTGTGCAAGGGAAAATAAAAGATGGTCAAGATTGTATAAGATGTACTACTTTCCGACTTGTTTATGCTGTTTCGAGGTGGAGTTAGATGGCAGAAGGCAGAGAAAGGGAATTCCAGAGGATCAATGTATAGGTAGAGCCAAGCCAGCGGTCAGAATTGAGCTTAAAACCTAGAGTGCTGCGTATAGTGCAGTCAAGACAGGCACTCATTCCCTTGTGTTGCTGTTTCTAGTTGGACCCAGATGCTGGTGCTGCAACATTTTAAAATCACTTTGCGGGTGCAGAGCTCCACATGGAGTACAACGTAGTGTGCAGTCAAGGCAGGCACTCATGTCCTTGTGTAGCTGTTTCTGGTGGATGACTGCCGCTGCTGCTCCACTCTTTTAAAACCACAAGTGGAGCGCCACACTTACTGCAATGCAGAGTGCTGTCAAGCAAGACACTTTGTTTCTTGTGTTGCTATTTCTGGTTGGACCCCAGACACCGCAAGCTTTTAAAATCACTTCCCAGGTGCAGAATACTGCATAGAGTGCTGTCAAGGCAGGCGCTCACTTCCTTGTGTTGCGGTTTCTGGTCGGACCCCTGACGCTGCTGCTCCAACCTTTTCAAATCCCTTCGAGGGCACAGTGCGCTCCACAGACTGTAAGGTGGAGTTCAGTCAAGGCAGTCACTGGCAGAAATTGGCAGGTCCCGCTCTAGGTTATTTGGAAAATCCTGGGAATACCACAGACTGGTGTTGAAACTCTGGTAAGAGTGTGTTTGTTTGGCCATTGTCAAGACCATTATAGCCTATTCCCTTTCTGTCACACGTTCCTCGAAAATATGCCATTAGGAGCCAGTCAACAGCGCTGACTTACGCCATTGATACAACTAAGGTTACAAAGGAAAAGATGGGAATATGGAGGAAGGAAAATGCCGTCTCTGAAATTCCCAGGAATTAAACACTTCCTCAAAAACCTCCAGATAGAACAAAGGTGATCCAAGGGAAAATAACAGAATTTTTAACAGTTCTTGGTGATAGTTCCTGTCTACCGGCTGCCGAAGAGCTGGGAACTGAAATTTCATCCATCCAGAATTCGGAGGTTCTGTCTGGTCCAGATGCCATATTGATTCCTCATTATCAATCCCCTATTTGGGATAACGACGTACAGAATTTAGTGGAGGCAAACAATCACACGACAGAACATCACTGTCCACAATCCGCCCAGGATCCGTCCATACACAAATAGCCATCACTCCATGGCAGGGATACTCGAAGGGCTGTGAACTTTTGGCTTTTTCGTATTGCCCTTTCCAGACGCCTCTGATTTCTCCTCAGTTGTTTGGCATATGAAACTAGGAATCTTTCAACCCTGTTTGCCTTATACTTTGTGTTCATTTCCTTGGCCAACGCGTATGAAAACATTCATTTTGAGTTTGAAGAACAAAAGGTTGTTCTTAACGTAATAAATTCAAAGGTGACTTACTTGAAAGGCTATATTTGTGCGCTTACCAGTTAGACCGATGGGTCCAATATGGCCAGCTCTGTTATTCCACCCCAGTTACATGTATTGGCCATGCACCCAAGCTCGCTTTCAAGTATGCATGATCCTTGACTGCTTTGATCTTGTGTGGCTTACCTATTGTGTCAAACCATAGTGATTCAGGGGTGACACATGTTGACACCCTCACTGTGTCTCACCTTCAATGGGCTTGAGGTCGAATCCAGGAGCTTCCTTAGAAGTGCAGCTTTGGTATTTGATGCAATTGTGAAGGCGATGGATGGACAGGTAGGGGCGATCCCTCCCGGATGCCACTGTGTTTACCCTAGAGGCACACAGGAAAACACCAGAGCGTCTTGGGGATCGTCAAAGGCACAAAAGCCCTCTGAAGTAGGTATTAAAGAGATTGCTTGGAGTAGCAGAATTCCAGGATGAGGACAGTCCAAAAGAAAGAATTACAAACGAAGCCAAATGGATGGAAGGGACAGAAAGCATCAATGGGAGAGGAAACAAACAACGAGGAGTGGGAAAGGGAAGGACAAGGCAAAAATACAGGAAAAGGCAGAATTACGAGTGCAGCATGAGAGAGACAAAAAATCAAGGAGTGTTTTACCTCAACTGAAGGTTTGCATGCAGTGATCGGTCCGGAGCAGACTGAGCTTAAGCTGTGTTTTCAGAAGTGCCGGGCGCAATGACAGGAGAAGACTAGAACCCTGCTCAATTTCCATATAGAATGTATTGCCCCCCTTACAACACGATTCCAGTACTTCCATAAAGATCACTGTGAAGTGGCTGGCGTGACAATGTGCCATTAAAGAATTTGGTGTTGGCTGTTCACCCGAGAATTCCAAGAAATACACACGCCCCGTCAATGCAGCCTGCCACAAGCTTGATACCCCTTCCAGATGTGGTGGACAATTGTTCATCTGGTGGTGAGGTACATTTTTAATGGTCTCCATCTTCAAACAATAGTCAACTAAATAAGAAGAAGCTTAACAAAAGGCAGAATAAATTCATTAAAAAGTTTAAAAAGGAGGCCACCAGGGGGAGCACAGGCAATGGCTGCCTGATTCCCGAGCTCCTGCTGACGCCAGGTTGTAGCGGGGACTGAGCCCCCCCCCGAGACTCCTCCACAGCTCACATCGGAGCCGGCGCAACCAGTGAACCCCCGGGGCCCCCTCTTTGCGAAACAGTGACGTCCGGGGACCCTCGGGAGACGAAGATCCAGAGCCGCGGCCTTCCGCGGCGGAAAGGCAGAGAGGGACCGGTACGGCCTCAGGGCCGGGGGAGAGGCGGCGGCCCGCCGAATCGAGAGGCCTGCGCGGAGAGGCCCGGCCCCCCGCGCCGCGGGCCCCTCCAGCCCCCACGTGCAAAAAAAAAAAAAAGACGGCGGCCTCCCTGCACTTCCCCCAAGTTGGAGGCGAGAAGCGTCAGAGGCCCGCACCCGGCCGGGAGGGGAGTGCATTCCCCCGGGTAGGGCCCCGGACTGGACGGAGTGGCGATGCTGGGCCCGGGTGCCCCCCCTCCCACCATCACGCCTGCTGGCCCGGGAGGCGCCAGACGGCCAGAGTTGATACCGCTGGTAGCCCGCGGGGGAGGGGCCCCCTCAACCTTGTTCTCGGCCGTGTCTCGGCACCGGTCCCCGCTAGCAGTGGAGACACACACAGCGGGAGAGAGGGCTGTGCCGGAAAAGGCCCCCGCCAACAGTGCATACAGAAAGGGCCCGCGGCCCTCCTCCCTGCGGCAAGCAACAAACCCTCCCCCCCCCCGAGGGGGGGCAGTGAGCAGGTAGCCCAGGTGAGAGGCCCCAGACCACAGTAGGCGGGGCGTGTGCCCGCCTGCGGGGCTACCCCACCATTCAGCAGGGCCAAAGCCCACGCCTTTGAGAAACCCACAACAACACAACCCTGGGCCGGTGCAGCTCACCTCCGGGGGCCCACTGGGCCGCAACGCACCACGCAGCTGGGGGGCAATAAGCACTCAGGACCTGAAGGGAGACCCCACGATCACACCGTTCAAACGACCTGCGACACACCTTTGGCGCTCCTCGCATCATCGGGCCCCCGGCCCAACCTGAACACGCAGGCGGCTTACGGCTCTGGAAAAGAGGGATGAAGAGAGAGCCAGGATCATGGACGACTATGAAAATAGGGAGAGGCGGAACAATCTAAGGTTCTTTGGGATCCCGGAGACGGAGGGCGAGACGGAGAGAGAGCTGACCCGAGTGGTGAGAGACATTATCACCGTCCTGTTTGCAGAGGACATGACTACGGAACCCACGTTCGCACGGGTGCACAGGGCCGGGGGAAGGTCAGGGAGCCCCAAATCAGTTCAGGCCCGTTTCCATTATTACACTGAGAAAGCCAAAGTTCAAGAGGCTGCGAGGAAGGCGGGGACGATAACTTATAATGGCGCACAAATCTCAATTTTTCAAGATCTCTCGGCTTACACCCTAGCTAAACAAAGGATGTGCCGCCCCCTGACACAACAACTGAAAGAGAAGGGCGTTCGTTACAGATGGGGATATCCCTTCTCCCTATCCTTTGACTATTCAGGCCAACGCACAACGCTGGTAACGGAGGAAGACATCAGGGGCGCTATTCAAGACTGTGTGGGTGTACCCAACCCCCGGAGCGGACCAGTGGGTCCGTAGGCACTCAGCAGGGTTACCCCCGGGCAGTCCAACACCAGAAGAAGGAAAACCGGTGCAAGGAAGTTCAAGAAATTGAACACACCACCAACACCAATGGAGGAAGACCGTGCCAACTCGGAGGGGTGACACCAACGCCCCACGCAAATCATCGGGGCTGGAAAACAGGAGGACTCTGGGGTCACTTTGCTTGCCGAACCTCCTCGAACTGCAAGGATAAGGGGGCATAGGGGCGATCATAACAGTGGGAACCGAGAGAAGTACCATTCAGGAATGCCCAAAATTGGGATGTTCGGGGGTGGGGGGGGGATGAGATGGGGGGGGGGGCTCACGTTAGCGCGCTTTGTAATCGATTCCTGGCCGGGGGAACTGGCTGGTGGTCCGGCCAAAAATCCAGAAATGGAAGAACTACATGGCTGGACACCGGGGAGGGGGGTGGGGGTTTGTTCACAAGTTGGGGGTTTTAGAGCGGGGAACGGGTTGGGGGTAAATTGGGGAAACGTTTCAAAAAGGTCCAAACGAGAAAACACAGTGAGCCCACAAAGCCTTCTCCAGGATAGACTATATTCTAGTGGACGAGGTACTCCGACCACACATAGCGGGTTACAGGATAGACCCCGTCCCCTGGTCGGACCACGACTTGGTAAGGGTCACCCTGGCGGGGGACTGGTGTAGGGAACGGAGGGGACGCTGAAGATGTAACGATGCCATTCTGGGGGACGAGGTACATGCCCAGACTGTCCTGGATGCCATTACAGAGTTCTTCGAGATCAATGAAAACGGGGAGGTGGGCACGCACACCCTCTGGGACGCCTTTAAGGCGACCCTAAGAGGAGTGCTCATAAAAATATGTTCCCGACAGAAGAGGGAAAGGGAGACCCAGGAGAGAATTCTGAGGGAAAAAATAGCGCGTCTCCAACCGGGGGGCTCCCCGGTACAGACCCTAGGGCGAGACAGCATGGCCACCCTGGAGGACTACAGGCTCCAATTGAAGGACCTTCTCCTCCACAAAACGGAGAGGAGCCTCCAAATGGTCAAACAGAAATACTACGAGAAGGGGGACAGAGCGGATAGGATCCTGGCCTGGAAATTGAGGGAGGTTCAGAGAAGCAGGATGGTGCGAGAGGTGAGGGACAACAGGGGAACACTAGGTTATGACACCCCCTCATATAAGCGAAGCCTTCCGTCAATACTATAAGTCACTATATGCCTCCGAATATGAAGGTGGCGACGACCAGATTGAGGTGTTTCTCGACTCCATACAGATACCATCCCTTCCACAGGAGCTGGCAGAGGGGCTGGAGGGTGGGTTGACCGAGGAAGAGGTGGAGAAGGCGATCAGCGGAATGAAGGTGGGGACCTCCCCAGGTGAAGATGGATTTTCGGTGTATTTCTATAAGAGGTTTCGGTCCTCCCTGTCTCCCTACCTGGCGAAGGTTTTCAACTCGGTCTTGGAGGGGGGCACTCTCCCCGACACCATGATGGGAGCCATTATAGTGGTCCTTCCCAAGGAAGGTAAAGACCCGAGGGAATGTTCGTCCTACCGGCCCATATCATTGCTTAACATCGATGTCAAAATCTTGGCCAAGGTGGTGGGTAGGCGGATGGAGGGGATACTGCAGAAACTAGTCCACGGGGACCAGGTGGGTTTCATTAGGGGCAGACAAGGATCGGATAATATCCGCAAAATGATAGACTTGGTACACTATGCCCAAAACTCAAATCTCGATGCATGCATCCTGTCCCTGGACTCAGAAAAAGCTTTCGACAGAGTAGAGTGGCGATACATGACCCTCCTCCTCCAACGAATGGGCTTTGGGACACACATCCTGAGCTGGGTTGCCACCCTCTATAGAGCCCCCACCGCAAGGGTCCAGGTGAACGGACTGCTGTCAGAACCCTTCGCCCTCACTCGAGGGACTAGACAGGGCTGCCCTCTCTCCCCCCTGCTATACGTCCTCACGATGGAGGCTTTGGCCATAGAGGTTAGATCTCACCCAGACATCAGGGGTATTAGAAGAGGAGAAGTGGAATTCAAGCTCTCACTGTTTGCCAATGATATTGTGGCATACCTGGAGAACCCGGGTTCTTCAATCCCTCCTCTCCTGTCCCTGGTCAGCTCTTTCGGGCGTTTCTCAGGCCTGAAAATTAACACCGCTAAGTCTGTCCTCCTACCGATGCGCCTAGTGGACCCGGTACTAGACCCTCTTGTCAGGTTTCACGGGATAGCTGTGGGCAAGAGCACCATAAAATATCTGGGTGTCCTCCTCACTAGGGACTTGACAGAGCTGGGGACTTCCAATTACGAGCCCATGCTATCCGAGATCACCTCTGACCTGAGGAGATGGGGAGGCATGATCCTCTCATGGTATGGTCGGATGACGGCAGTCAAAATGAATATACTGCCCCGACTTTTGTACCTCTTCACAGCCCTCCCTACCCGGGTACCCACTCAAACCTTCATAGAATTGCACAAGGGGGTCCGAGACTTCATTTGGCAGGGGGAAACCCTGAAGGTCGGAATGGCCACCCTGACGCTTCCAAGAGAGGAGGGGGGATTTGGCCTCCCAGACTTCCAATTGTATTATCACGCAGCACAACTGCGGGTCCTCCTAAAACACATGAAGGAAGGCTTGCGGACATATTGGTCATATTTGGAGGACATGGATGTCCACCCCCTTAAAGTTCGCAACCTCCTGTGGGCCCCTCGCAGGTCTATACCGAAACAAGTACTGTCCCACCCGACCCTGGGTGTTCTCTGGGACATCTGGAGAGATTGCCCCAAACAGCCCACCTTTCTTCTTGGCCGTCCCCTATGACCTCCTTGTGGGGGCCCCCCCTGAAACTGGGCAGCAGAGGGTTTAGACATACCCAGCATTGGTCAGATGCGGGACTGGAATGGGTGGGCCAGCTGTTCAGGGAGGGAGAATTCTTGAGTTATGAGGACCTCCGGGAGGAACTGGGAGGCGTGACCCTCTCCATTTTCGAATACCTCCGTCTTAAGGGCATCCTCAACGACCCTGGATGGGGCCCTAACCTGTGAAGACAACTAACTCCCTTCGAGAAACTCCTTGACACAACAACCTCTAGAAAGGGCGCGGTCTCCAGTATGTACACAGTCCTAAATACCCATGACCTCCAGGCTAGGAGAGGTTTCTGTGGGTTTTGGAGTGGTCTGGCGGGGGAGGAGATATCAGAGGACGCCTGGGCTCGTATTTTCAAGATATCATTTCATGGAAATCTTTTCACCTCGGACATGGAACACAACTTTAAAATCCTGCAGGGGTGGCACAGGGACCCGGCAAAACTCTCGAAAATGTTCACAGGGGTATCACCAGAATGCCTGAGGGGCTGTGGCCAGGTAGGGACTAGAGGTCACATGTGGTGGCTATGCCCGAAGGTGCAGACCTGCTGGGAATCAGTGAGAGACTGGATAGCGGAGGTAACGGAGGACCCTCTGCCCCTCAACCCGCTGACCATGCTGCTGGGCCTCCCCCCGGAGGAAGCGGAGTTGCACCGGTACCCCAGAATGTGGGAAACCATGTTGAGAGCGGGCAGAGTAGCCCTGGCCCAGAGGTGGAAGAGCCCGGAAACACCTTCTAAGGAAGAATGGATGAAAAAACTTAAGAATATGTTCTTGATGGACAAATTGACCGCCTTGGTGAACAATGATTCATGCTCATTCCTCGCTGACTGGTATGGGATCTAGCAGACATGGGGATGGGACGTCCATTAGTTTTGGGATCGTACCCCCGGATGGTCGGGGCGTGATTATCACAGAGGAGAACGTCACCCAATGGGGGAGTCCCACCAACCCGGGGCGACGTCGGCCTCAAGCCAGCAACAGAGTTGGTCACATGTCGCGGTGCTTCAAAGACCTAGAAAAAGATGTGAAAATTTGGTCTCTTTACGGTTGTTATGTTAGGATTGGACATGGGGGGGCTATCAAAGGGGGGGGTCGGGGTTATTGTAATATTCTTTTTTCTGTTTCTTGTTTCACAAAATGCTAATAAAAACCAAAGTTATTAAAAAAAAAAAGTTTAAAAATCAGAAAAATGTGGCTTCAAACAAAAATACGGGCTCCAGAAATTTCTTAAGGAAATTAAAGAGCATGCTGACGGACATGAATCAAAGCTTGTCTTATGTGTCAACCAAACCTAGTTCCTCAAACTCGAGATCCCAAGACAACTCAATGACATCCAAATCAAGGAGTGAATACTATTGAACGTATTCCAGGTTCCACAGTCTTGAAAATGCCTCTGCGCAAGCGTTCAATTAAGCACCTTTTAAAGCCTATCATCGAATGATTGGGCCAGGAAGAACATGAAAATAGCTGTTATAATTTGTCAACTTATTTGACTCATGAACCTGGTGAGGAGGTTCTGAATTCGCCATCAATGATAGAGAGAAGAGTAGATGGAAAATTGGATTCATATATTGCTCCTGGCTGTCGCATGTTAGAAGATCCGATGACTAATCATTAGTCCCAAGCATCTACCTTTTTGCTGAACAAGTCCAAGTCTCATCATAGTGTCTACTTGGAGTGTTTGTTTATCTCAGGGGAGGGTATTATGCTTAACAGGCTTAGGCCTCATCATGAACTTGAGGGTAATGCTGTGCAATTACTGTCCCTGCAGTGGTGTCCGGTGGAATTACAGCTGTATCACAAGTTTCCGGGAGTGCGCACACACCGTTGGTGGTAAGTCATTCCGTTCTGCGGAATTACAGCCGCAATGGACTTCGTGTGGTAATTCCACCAGGAATATTCAGCGCTAATTCAGCTGGCAGAAAGTTTCATCGCCGGAACGGGAAGCCTGGCGGCGGCCATCTTTAAAAGTACAATCCACTCTGAATCTCCCATTTCCTGTTGCCATCCCGAGACAAACCTTGGCAGAATCATGTCCCAGGAAAAGGGGAAAGCAAATATGCCAGAGCTGAGGCGTCGCAAACAACAATTCACACAGGCTGAACTGCAGGTGCTGGTGGATGAGGATCTCTTCCCTGCTGAAGAGCTGTACGGGAGCCAGAGGAAGATTGCCAGCTGGGCCACCATCAAGGACAAAGTCGTGTCAATGGGCATTGTGCCACGGGACAGTAAAGACTGCAGTAAGAGGTGCAATTACCTGAATGCCAGGATCTGCAGCCTCATCGCCAGGCACATGCAGGAGACATCAGTCCCAGAAGGTGGCACTGTGGGACTCCTCACCCTGTCAGAAAAGGCTAGCTGCATCCTCCACATGGAAGGGCTAGAGGGAATCAGCAGCGCCGAAGTTGGAGCAAGAAGCCAAGGGGATGGCAGTGAGTCTTTCATTCCACATTCCCATGCAAATGTACTGGCCAAACACATGCGTCCCCCAGCATAGATTAGCACAATGGGTAGGAGAATGGGTAACCACATGGCAATCAGTACAAAGGCCCAGTGACTGGATATGCCAGGGAAGGTGGAAGGCTGTTGTAATGCACATGCACTGTAGGTCAAATGTGCATGTGAAGCCATGTAACCCTGAGAAGCATCCATGTGTGCTAGGACAGTCCATGTTTCAAAGTTACCCTCCTGAGCCACCACAACAAGCAATATTAGCAGGCCAACAGGCAGTGTGTACAAGCATGTGCAGTGTACACCCTCAGCAGACACTACTCCCACCTAACATTAGCTATACTCATTGGCCTGAAACCCCCAATGCGCATCATACAAAATGTGTGTAGGAAGATCATACTTCATGTTGCATGAGTGTCACATTAGCCCACTTACTAGTATGCATGACGACTCACTGCACATCATCCACCCAACCAGTCGACTCAGGCCCAGGAGACCTCCACCACTGGCAGTGCATCCACCTCCACCCCTGCTCAGGCTAGCCATGGGAGAAACCGGAAGAAGACCATGAGGTAGGCACCAAGGCCACATAAAACCAGGAACAAGTCAGCTGTGCTAAGCGTAGAGACACCCACTGTCCCCACATCTGTACCCAGTGGCCCCTCCACCAGCTCTGCAGATGGCACAGGAGGCACTGTGCATGCTGATGTAGGTGCTGCAGCCCAAGCAGCTTCAGCAGCCACACCACAGCAAGCCCCTGTGGAGATCCCCAAGGGGCAACATGGTGCCACTTGCACACCTGCATCCACCCATCTGCCCCTTGACACCGTCCGGTCACCTGTGTCAGACAGGCATCACTAGCACCAAGCTGGGGAAGACATGGGTACCGATGGCACTGCAGATGAGGAGGAGGAAGACACAGGCTTCAGGTTGCGGTGCTTCAGCTCTGGCCCTCTCCAGAGACCACAGTCTGTGACACAGCACTCACTGGCTGCAATCTGGGTGAGGATTGACGCCATGGAGCAGCGCCAGGTGACAACTGAAAACCATGCAGATCGTTCAGGAGAATTTACAGGTCCCTCGACTGCAAGTGCTGCTGTTGTATGATATTCGGCAACCCTCGTGGCAGATTGCAGAAGTTGGTGTTTAGTCAAATTTGGGCCACTTCCACCAGGTAGATCTGCCCCTGGGGCTACCAGGTGGGTGTATCTCCTTACCAGGTGGGCATGGCTCCGAAGATTTCCGGACACCTGGTCCTGCACTCTGCCATGGGGAGCCAGTCATCATACAATGTTGTAGACGGCTCCCCATGTTAGAGTGCAGAACCTGGTATTCAGCAGTCTTCAGAAATGCCTAAAGGAAAAAAAATGGTCTGCTTTCTGGAGCACACATAGCGCTGTGTAAAGGTCCTTGCCTTCTTCCTCTGTTTTGTCTGTGCTTTTTGTTGTATAACTTCATGTGATTTTCACACAGGCATACAACTAACTGTTTCCTATGGAATCCGCCACGGTTTCGCACATGATCAAGACCAGGTGGATTAAGTAGAAATAGATTAGTAAACACTTCCTTCTAGGTGTATTTGTAGGCAGTGTTAAATTTTTCACGTCATTGAGAGCAAAATAAAAGAGTAAAGCTGTTTCCTTCTCCCGTCCACCTTCTGAAGGTTTAATATTGCATGCAGTGGCACAACAGCGTGTACAGGATAACATTGGTGGTCCTGTGCATGCTATTTACATTTAATGTAATATAGTCCTGATAGTGTAACTGACATACTTTGAATTTTGAGGCTCACGCTTCAAGGATTTATATTATTCAGTGTTTGTACTGCGGCCATCACCTCTTTAGTGGTATTTGCTGTCTGCAAAATTACGGATTCTGCCCCCCCAGACTGATGCATATGCACCATCTAGCCGCTTTCCTGTACACCGCCGTACATTTTGATTGTGGAGACGCAAGATATCATGGCCTGAACACACTCATGTTAATTTTCAACCCTTTCCTTTCTCAGGGTAATTCACACTAACACAAGTGGTCACTGTGATGCTGGAAATGCATTGGAGGGACAGGGCCTCCATGTCCTTGTCCTGTACTCCTTTTATCATGTGTGTTCTGTGTTATTTTCTGCACAGGAATCCATGTGGGACTCCTGGCACTGCAGCTCTTCCTCGTTTCGGTTGTGGTGAACAGGCCCTTGGGATACCCTTGTGGCACCCATGGGTGGGGGTACAACCCTGTACCCCCAGTGTATGTTTTTGGGCACCTGTGTGTGGCCCACAGAGCATGGTATGGGCTGGTGGCAGCTCCATGATGAATTTGTCAGGTGCTCTGAATATCCTCCATTTTGGGATACCCAGGCCCTGCCATTGGAATGAGTTGATTCCTGTTAAGAGACAAGATGGCCCATGTGGCCTCTTGCTTTCTATTACCTGTCACCTTGTTTTCTCAAAGTCCTGGGAGGCCCTGACTCTATCCCTTCCCCTGACTGGCTGTTGTGTGGAAGTTCCATATATGGTATTGTGGGGAAGTCCAGGCCAAAAAGGATAAAACCTGCCCGATTTTTTTCAGCCCCAGGGAATCTTTCCTTAAGCAAAAATTTCTCCCAACCTTTCCCACCCTTCCTTACTATGCAGTCTCTACCTTGCATCTTCCTTTTCAGGCCCTCTGTATTATATTGGCCACCCACCTTTAAAGCCAGGACATTCTGACCTCTCTCTCTCTCTTCCTCCCCTGCTAGTGCTCCCCCCGACCTCCTGTCTCCCTTGGCCTCTCCCCCATTCCCACCCACTCCCACCTCCTTCTCTCCTATCACAACGGA
The DNA here is from genome assembly GCF_040938575.1 of Ambystoma mexicanum. NCBI lineage: Eukaryota > Metazoa > Chordata > Amphibia > Caudata > Ambystomatidae > Ambystoma > Ambystoma mexicanum. Next base: position 1,348,740,148 of record NC_090922.1, on the reverse strand, counting down.
TGAGGTCACTAGAGTAGTCCATTCTATGAAGGTCTCATCTAAACAGGTGTCTCCCCGTTCATCCAGAACTGTCAATGACAATAACTCTTCCCTCACACCAGCTCTTGCTGACTTCTGCAACCCTTCTCTAGCATCTGGCTGTTTCCCTTCCTCTCTCAAGCACTCCCTTGTACACCCCCTTCTAAAAATGCCCTCTGCCCACCCTTCGTGTCTGTCTAACTACTGCCCTTTCTCTACTACACCCTTCCTTGGGAAACTCCTGGAGAAGTTGGTCTTCCGCCAACTGATCCAACATACTGAGCTCGTTGGTTGTTTACATGACCATCAATCTGGATTCCGAGCAGCCCGAGCCACAGAAATAGCTCTCCTGAACACCAGTGAAAAATTGCTCACAAATCTTGACTCTAACTCTCATGCCCATCTCATTGTCCTTGACCTCTCTTCTGCCGTTGACACGGTCAACCACTCTATCCTCATAAAGCGGCTCCAAGATACTCTTGGTATCTCAGTCCAGGCACTGAAATGGTTGGCTTCCTTCCTCACTGACCGCCGCTCCCAGGTGATCATGGGCTCTGTCTCCTCCTTCACATCTCTCTCAACTTGTGTTGCTCCATATGGCTCTATCCTCGCGCTTTGGCACTTATACATCTACCATGCTCCTCTTGCTCACCTGATCTCCGGCTTCTCTCCTCACTTCCAGTGTTACGCATATGTCACTCAATTCTTCTTCAAGCTCCCCTCCTCCTCTTCCTCTTCCTCCTCTATCGTCCCTGACTACCTGTCTGCTATCTAGTCATGCTACACCTCCAATGAGCTCTGTCTTAATGCCAGTAAGACTGAGATTCTTCCTATCAAACACCTATCTATCCCCCGCTTCGCCCCTGCACTCTTTCCACCTTCTATGGGCTCTCCTCCTTCTCCCTCTACTGAAGCCAGAAACATCAGTATCATCTTTGACTCCTCCCTCTCCTTCACCAAGAAGGCCCACTTTTAATTTTACCTCCTCAGAGGCATTCTCCCTTTCCTAACCTTCCCCCAGAAACTCAATGGGCCTCATTACGACCCTTGCGGAAATGGAAAAATGATGGCGGAAATGCAATACCGCCATCGAACACCGCTCGTTGCGATCATGACCCGTCACCGTAAAGTACGATGCCATTAGCGACACCGCAGTGAACGGCAACGCTAACTGCACCAAGTACGCGCACGCGCGCCTTGCAAAACCGGAATCACCGCCATGGCGCAACGGTACGCGAATTCTGACCCTAGCGGACATGTACTGAACGCCATCAAGCACGTCGTAAAGTACCATTCCGCCATGGCGAGAAATACGGCAACGCGAACCAACCGTAAATGGCCCACTGAGTGCCTGTACTCCACTCCCTGGCCTCATTGCACAACTCCTGGCAGGCGCAATGTACTCACACTATGCAACCAGTGAAATCCACTATTCACCCATGCATGCCAACGTAGAAAAGCATGCAGGGGCTCAAAGCGCCCCGTGAGTGGGCATCCATGTACGGCATGTCACCATAGCCGTACTGACGCAGCACAGGCATGTGAAGGTACAACACATCAAAATGAAAATCAAGAACACATGACACAAAACAACAGTAGTCCCCCATCGCTTGCCACCAGCGCAAGGCAACATCCACAACAGCATCCTGAGGGGGATTGCACCAGCCCTGTACTCATGCCAGTAAACAAACCAACCATCAGCAGAAGCATGTACCACACAAGTCGGCAGAGTGACTGAGCAGCCAGGCCCATCCCAAGAGGGGCCGATGGGAGCTGCAGGGCACAGATGGCATCAATACAGAAGCTATTCCAATGGACATGACCCCAGTCCCCCTCCAACAAACGCACGCAAACACAGTCACCTGTGACCAGCCACATTCTGAACAACCCATCATTCCACCAATCGACCTGGCTGACAGGCACCAGTCGGCCAAAAGCCAATCCCCCGCCCCTGAACAGCACATCATGTAAACAGACACAATGGCAGCCTCTATCCGTGACCATACTGTGCTACGTAGGCAAACGCGGCCAGTACTGTACCACACAACTCAACTCAGAAGGCGGAACACAAAGCAGATCATCACGCAATACATACCGCCACAAAGCGAAAATCGCCACATCACCTGCAAAGAACAACGCAACACGACAAATATCGGAATACAATTTAAATGCACATCCAAATGACAAAGGCCCCACATCAATTTGCAAAATCCCACCAAAACAACCATCATCACCGAGGGCTGCATCTGCAATAATTGACCGGCTTCCACTTGTGTGACGCCCTGTACCATCATGGCACACAGGGCTTACATCAACGTTCCAAAAGGCAACATGGAAGCGGCAAGAACCGCAGGTCCGTCCCATGAGGCAGGCACTAGTCGAGCTGAAAGGCCGAAATGTTGCACCTAGCCACCAGTACAGCGTAAGGGCATGTGGCCCATTGGCGATCGTCCCATATGATCGAAATGGTGCTCCACTGATTCACCCGAAGCTGCAGGAGTCGAGAGTAAAAACCATCTGGAGGAGTGGCGTAGAGATGGCATCTGCAATAGGGCAGGAGATACCTGTCACCCAAAAGAAACACAAATCAACCGATTGCATTACGGGACTCATGATGCATTACAATCTTCATTCAACACACCAAATCCACACCCATATGCATGCTAGCCCACTCCAAAGGAATATACACACCCCTAATCCAGTATCGAATCACAACGAAACCAATCGAGCTAAATACACCATTGGCAACGTCGGTTACTGTGCATGCGTCCGTCAAGATAGAACCCATGACATGGGATTAGTAACGTGCCTAGACACAAGTGTATGAAGGCGCGTCGAGACAGGGAGGATCCGACAAGGGCAGAGAGACGTATGTCCCACTATGGCAGCCTTGCATCACATAACGCAGGGGAAGGGGAGTGAACCAAGAAACCCATGTACATGGCAGACCCTAAACGGATTCATCAGTCCATGCATCCACACATCATTCCCTCATCCCGCAATGAAAACGCATGAATATTCACTCACATAATATGTGAAACTTCCATCGCGTCTGTGCGTAATGCAGTCCGCAAAAACCACTGTGCCCCTGGCCGGATCTGTAGTGTTGTGAAGCAAGATGGATTTGGGAACGTCCTGCCTCATCGTCCACTACGCTATTGCGCATCCCATTCAATTCATATCATTCATTGCCTGCTCGTTATGGGCCATGTCCCAAGGACATTCTACAATAGAACGTTACATTTCCAGCCAGACCTGTGGGCGTATCCTCGCCGCTACTTCAAAACCAAAAATGCTGGCCTTCGAATTCCTCACTTGCAACATTACGTCGAAAAGGCTTCTGTGAACGCTTGCATTCACAATTACATCAATGTAGTGCGGCTGTGTGTCATGATGCTAACTGGCTGCAATCACAAATGGGACGCCACGCCCGTCGGTGAAGTACGTTACTGTGCTGCATGAGGGTAGGCCATCGATCGAGCCCTACATACCACTGACTCTTCACAGGTATGTAAGCGGCTGCAATCATAGCATGTGTAACAATGGGAGCATAGCATGAAAATCAGTCAAAGTACATCACACTGCCATCGGGATTTGATACATGATTCCAATCCCAAGATGCCATGCGGCCAAATGCAGCCTTACGTGCGGGCCGTGCTCGACCAGAAGGGATTGCATCTGCCACAGATTCATTCAATCAGCACAGGTGGAGGCCATACAGGCCGACAGCACATATATTGCAGACCCAAACCCCTCCCACAACCACTCCCACTCCAAAATGCTACCGGCAGGACTAGCGATGTTGGGCCTGGGGTACCAGATAGCACTGCAAGTGCTACAACTACAAGAAGACGACGAACAACAACAGGTACAACAACCGGGCGCACAGGGGAGACGGAGGAGGAGGAGGAGGAGGAGGGCAAGGCAGGGTCAGCAAGGCCCACAAGCACTGCCACCACCACCACGCAGGCGGCCCGCAATCCCACGCCTCCGAGCCGATCCGTTCAACCTCACTGCTGAGCAGATCCACACCCTCTACCGTTTGGACCGGGACACCATAATCGCCATTGTGGACATGACACATGCTGACCTCGTGAGCATGATAGATAGCCCAACCGCCATCCCACCCCTACTGAAGGTGGTGTCTGCACTCCACTTCCTGGCCACAGGCACCTACCAGCACACAGTGGGACAGTTGCATGGCATTTCACAGCCACTGTTCTCACGGACACTCTTCCAAGTGCACGATGCCCTCCTGAAGCACGCCGACGACCACATCACACTACCACGCACGTACCAGGAGATTACCAACGCTAAAGTGGGATTCCATGCACTTGGCGGCATCCCGGGTTGCATTGGTGCCATCGACTGCACCCATGTTGAATTGGTTGTCCCACATGCCATGGAGGTCCAGTACCGCAACCGGAAACAATTTCATTCAATCAATGTGCAAATGGTGTGTGACTCCAACAAGATATTTACGCATTGTTGTGCCAGATTTCCAGGATCTACCCATGATTCTATGGTCCTGAGGAACACAAGAATACCACGCTACATGGAGCGACACGCAGGGCACAGATCCTGGCTACTCGGTGAGTCTCATTTCATGCATGACATCGTGGCCCATTTGATGCGTCAATGACCTTGCAGGGGGGGGGGGGCTACTTAGCACTGTCATTCCACTGACACCCTTTATTCGTCTCATACAGGTGATGCCGGGTATCCACTGAAGAGATGGCTCCTTACACCAATCCGGAACCCACAGAACGAGCATGAGGAGGACTACAACCATGCCCACTCACGTACCCGTGTGGTCATTGAACAGGCATTCGGCCTACTGAAGGCTCGTTTCCGCAGCCTCAGCAGGTCTGGCGGGGCACTCATATACAGCCATGAGAAGGTTTCTAAGATGGTCATGGCATGTGTCATGCTGCACAACATGTGCATACGTAGGAATGTGCCCATGCCCCCTGACGCTGTACTGCATGCACCTGAAGATGATGATGATGATGAGGGTGGGGATGTGGAGGCACCTCAAGGAGTCCATGAGGCACAGGATGCACGTGCAATCCGACAGAGCATCATAGATGCATGCTTCTAGCAACCACGCATGGTGCCTATTACACGGAAAGGGGACCTGTGGCACTGTGTGTGTGTAGTACAGGCACATTGTGGACTGTACGCCTATGAAGGCCTCGTACGCAAATATCAATGTCCACACATGTCATTGGATGATAATGAGGTGCTGTATTGTTGATGTGATTTGATTTATACACCCTATGGACCCGCCACCCAGTGAAGCCCAACACACCCCCTCCACCCTACTACCTCCCCCCCCAACACCAGTGTCCAAATATGCATGCTGTCCGTGGGTAGACGCTATTGCAAGCCCCCTCTACGGGTATCAGGGGCACCCCTGCCCGTGGAGCGCAGGTTCCTGCCAGATCTGCGTTGGGGGCTGCCCTGGACGGAACTTGCCACGGATGAGGTCTCTGCCTGCTCGCGTCCATGCATGTCTCTGAGGGTTTGTGAGAGCTCCGAGAGCACACGGCGCACAGCAGCAAGTTCAGCACAGACGTCTTTGGACGTCGCATGCAGTTCCCCCCTCAGGCTCTCGGTGCTTTTCTCCATTTGTGCTCTCAGGCTCTCGGTGCTTCTCTCCATTTCTCCCCTGAGGCTCTCACTACTTTTCTCTATTTGTGCCCTGAGTGTCTCGGTGGATGTTTCCATGGCTGCCCTGGAACCCCCGCATTCATTTGCATGGTCCTTGAGTAGCGTGGACGCTTCCTGCTGTTGCTCGATCAGCAGGTCGAGGGACTGTTGCCTCTGCTGGGCCATGGACATTTGCGGTGGTGTGACAGGGGGGCTGCTCAACACATGTTGCCTTGGCACAGGACTTGTGGGGGTTGGCCAGTCGTCGTCTTCAGGGTGCCCCTGCGTGGTTTCGTCATGGTGTAGGGGATGGAACATGCAGGGGGATTGGGAAAGGTCATGGATGGTACCTACGTCGCCAGCACTGTTTTCCGTGTCGGAGCATGCTGGCATGACAGCTGTGTCACCTATGGTGCTGCTACCACCAGAGGCAGTGCCATCAGATACGTTCTTTGGGGGGACCTGTGGTGCTGGGGTTGTGGACTTGCTGGCTGCTGGGGTGCCTGTTGCAGTCCCCTCCAGTGTGCTGCCACTTGATTCCTGCTGCTGCCGTGTCTTGATCCTTGCACCTGAGGTGGAGGCTCTTGGGACGTTGGTCCTGGCCCTCTTTGCAGGCGTGCTGGTAGGGGTGTCCTGCAGCTCGTCGTTGGTATCGGACCCTGTGGTGGAGTAAAGAGGGGCGAGCGTTAGTTATGGGTCTGTCGGATTTGGAATGGCAACGTATCAAATGCATTGGGGTGGTACATGAGGCTGATTTGGGACTGGGCCTTGGAGGTGGTCTCATTTTCGTGTGGATTGAGGATGCATTCATTTGGCTGCCTGCAGTTAGGGGGTGCATGCTGCACATGTAGGGGTTGTTTATGGCTTCTTGATTGATTTGTTTGTTCATTCTGACTTTTAGAGGGCGCTGTCAGGGCTAAGTATGTATTGCACTATGGGGTCACATGGTACTGCACATGTTCGTGGTTTGTGGATTTCGCATTGTTTCTCTTGGCCAACCTACCTGATTCTCCGGATGTCGGCACTCCTTTCTCCATCCCTCCGACTCCCTCTATGCTCTCCATTCCTATGGTGGAGGCGCAGATTTCCTCCCAGGGGGTCAACTTGATGGGCGACTCTGAACCCCCCCCGGTAGCTGTGGCGATGTTCCTGTTCGCAGAAAGTATGCTGCGTACGCGGATCCGCAGGTCGTCCCACCGCTTGCGACATTGCTGTGGCGTGCGGGGTGTTGTCCCCACCGCACTTACGCGCTGTGCCACCAGGACCCATATGGCCTTCTTGTTGGCAAGGGCCGTCCTGGTCATTTGACTGGAGAAGACGACGGCGGAATTTTCCTGTAGGGTCTCGGTGAGCACAGTCAGTTCCTCTCGGGAGAAGTGTACCTGCCGCTTGCGGTCACACGCTTTCTTGGCTACCTTTCCCATATTTATTTTTTTAACTGGGGTTGCTAACGGGTTGGGATGTGTGTCAGGGTCGGATTTTTTATGGTTGTGTTGGGATTCGGATTTTATAGTTGTGCGGCGTGCTGTTTCCCGTTCCGGCCACATGCTTTTACTTCCGTTTCCGTATATTTACGGTGGCCGTAATTTGCGGTGCACGCTCGTTACGGTGACCGCTCATTACGGTGACCGCTAAGATGGGTGGCGGTATTGCACCTGGTGCAGCGTACGGCGGCGGTAAGGGCCGTTTTGGGGTCATTTCCGCCATCGCAGCCTTTCGGATTCCGCCATGGCGTAATGCTCGTGCCCGATGGGTCGTGATTGGCCGCACTTTGCTCCTTCGTGCAATGGCGGAAACGCTATTTACGCTGTTGCGGTCCGGTCAGTCAATTTCCGCCAGGGTCGTAATGAGGGCCAATGTCTCTAGAGCTCTGGTGCTCTCCCGGCTGGACTACTGCAACAGCCTCTTCCTTAACCTACCTATTTCTTCCCTCCGTCCTATTCAACTAATCCAGAATAGGGTTACAAGACTTATCCTTGGCCTCAAGCCCAGGGACCATCTCTCTCCAGCCCTAAAATCTCTCCACTGGCTCCCAGTTCAAGACCCTCTACATCATCCGTAAGGCTGTCCAAGTATGCGCTATCTGCAGCTCTCTCCTTCAAGATCCCTTTGATCCTCTTGCTCTAACTCTCTGCTGGTCAAACGCTTCTCCAAGCAGAGAGCTGGGGGCTGATCTCTCTACTCCGCTGGCTCCCTTCTCTGGAACAGTCTCCCTCTCTCTCTCGCTCCATTTTGAATCGGATCTCCTCAAGTTCTGCAAACAACTCAAGTCACTGAGATTGGCGGCTTAGTCCCTCAAGAGTCTAATAGGGTATTGCACATCTGCCCAATCATCGCCAGCATCTACCCCCCACTGCACTGGCCTTTGGGCCCACACATGCCTGTTGGGTGTTTGTCTCAGGCCTGCACTTGCCTGGTGGGTGGTTGACTCTGTGAATTCTCTGTCCAGTTGCCCCAGTATAAAGTTTGCATTGTTAATCAGGGGGGTGAAATAGGGAGGGGACAGGCCCCTTCATTTTGCTTACACTGTCCCACGCCTCCAGGGATCCCAGTGTAAAAGGGTTTAGATATAAACTCTGCGCTCGGGCCAGGCGGGGTAGCCAGAGTTGGGTCCAAATATGGCAACCCGCTACAGCCTGTTTCATGCTAACCCAAAGCTTATGTGTATCTCTCTGGACCCAGTCAAGGATTGGCCTGATCTGCAAGGCTCTGTCATAATCCCAGATCGTGGGGAATGGCAGGCCCACTGTAGCCTTGGAAGCATACAGAGTGTGCTTGTTGACTCTAGGGGACCCCCCACCCCTTCCACATAAACTGCACCAGGACAGAGTCCCATGACTGTATAATCTGTTCGGGATTAGGGACGGGAAGAACCTGCAATAAGTACAACAATCGGGGTAAGACATTCATCTTTATGACTGCTATCTCCCAAAACCTGGATGAGCGCTGGCCATTCGATTGGTCGAGGTCCCACCTTATGCTCCTCAATAATGCCAGGCATTTTTCCCCAAATAGCTCTCCCATCTCGGTTGGGATATTAACCCCAAGTAATTACATAGACTTTGAAGCCCATGCATACGTGTAGGCCTGTTTCAATTGTGCCTTCAAGAGTGGGGGCATATTGAGACTCAGCATTTCCGATTTAGAGGTGTTAATCTTGAACGTTGATACCAATCCGTAGCAGTGGATTTCCTCTGCTTTCCCTTGCAGAGAGGTCAAGGGGTCTCTGATGGACAGGATAACATCGTCAGCGAAAAGGTTTATCTTATGCTGGGCACCACCAAATGTAATGCCCGTTATATGTTTGTTCGCCTGGATTTTTGCTGCACAGGGTTTCATTGCCATCGTGAATAGTAGCAGTGACAAGGGACACACCTGCCTTGTTCCCCTACTCAAATATAGGGGATCAGTCAATACCCCCTTAACCATTAAGTGGGCATAAGGTGATAAATAGTTTGACATAATGATGTGGCACATCAAGGTCCTGAAATTGAATATATGAATTACTTCTCGAAGGAAGCGCCATTCAACCCGGTCAAAGGCTTTTTCAGCATCTAATGCCAATAGAAGAGAATGTGCTGCATTTCGTCCAGATGTGTCCACGAGATGAAGGACCCTTCTAATGTTATCTACGGTGACCCTACCCCACACAAATCCTGATTGATCTGAATCAATAAGGGCAGGTATGAGCTTCTCTAATCTAGTCACCAGGATCTTGGTGAATATCTTGGGATCCAGATTCATGAGAGCAATTGGCCTGTTTGAGGAGCACAAAATGTGATCCTTCCCTGGCTTAGTTATCAATATCACCTGGACCTCCCTCATAGACTGTGGCAGTACTCCCCCCTCCCTTATAGAATTAAACAGATCACTCAAAGTATTCGCCAGAACCTGGCTCAGATATTTGTAGAATATAGCCATCAGGCCATCCGGGCCCGGGGCTTTATTAAGCTTAAGCAATTGGATGGCTCAGAGAACTTCCTGGGATTCTATTGGGGCCTCCAAAAGATACCTGTACCTTGGAGACAGTCGATTCAATTCCACATTCCCCCAGAAGCTCACTGTCTCCAGAGCTCTGGCTCTCTCTAGGCTGTATTATTGCAACAGCCTCCTTTTAAATTGGCCTGCCCCTACTCTCCGCCCTCTGCAACACATCCAGAACAGGACTGCAAGATTTTTCCTTGGCCTCAAGCACAGGGATTGTATCTCTCCTGCCCTGAAATCTCTCCAGTGACTCGCAGTGGCTGCAAGGATCAAGTTCAAGACCCTCTGCATTGTCCACAAGGCCTTCTCGGGCCTGGGAACGCAGTAATTCCAACTCTCTCTTCGGAAATATCTTCCTACTCAAGCTCTTCACTCCTCCACCTCCAACTCCATGAGGGTCAGTCACTTTTCCAAGCAACGAGTTGGGGGTAGATCTCTTTCTTCGGCTGGCACCTCCCTCTGGAACAGCCTCCCTGCTTCTCTGAAACTTGAGGAGAACCATCTCTGGTTCTGGAAGCACCAGAAGACCTTCCTCTTTACTTCTGCCTTCTCTCTTCCTCTCCCCTGCTAATCTCCTGTCTTATTCTGCACTGGTCACCTGGCTACCCTCTGAATTCAGGCCCAGGCCCCTGCCCGTCCAGTTGCACACCCTCACTGCCTCCTGGCAACACCTGCACTTTGGGTCTGTATCTGTAACCCTACAGTCCCCTTACCTGCACTTATTTGACACCTGCTCTCTGCACTTAACCTCACACTTTCCAGCTGCTTAGCTGCAATACTTCTTGTTTTTATCCTTTGTACTGCACTCTCCCATCCTCCGCCTCCCTGGCACTTTTCCCCTCCCCCCTACCCTGCACTTCGCAATCTCAAGGTCACTTTGTCTAGTAAGATCGTCTTTTGTCCTCCCTCTGTTTCCCCTCCCTTGCGTCATCGCGCCATGTAACACTTGTGAATAGGCGCGTTATAAATTCAATATCATATCATATCACCCTGTTTAGATACGCTATCTGCTCTTCCCGTGAGGGAGCGCTCACCTTGTACAGAGTCATAAAAGTCCTGAAAAATTTCCCTTTTTTATCTTTCTCCCCCCATTCCTTCCCTCCCTTATTGGTCACTGTATGGATGAAAGAGCAGCTTGCTTTCTTTCTAATTAGGTGCGCTAACATCTTGCCCGGCATGTTACCCTTTTCAAAATACCTATTCCTCTGCCCCAGCAATACCCACACCGTCCTCTGAACCCTCAACAACTTCAGCTTCTGCCTGGATGCACTGAGCAGTTTAAAATTGTGGCGGGTAGGATCTGTGGCATAGGTGTTGTCTGCCTTCTTAACCTCCTCTATCAATTCCTTTTCAACTAGCCCTCTATTCCGTTTTAATGCTGCTACGCTTGCAATGATGTCCCTCCTAGCACCCGCCTTCAGGGCGTCCCATCGGATCCCTTCACTGCTGGGTTGTCCCTCAAATAATCTGGCGCTGTTCCCTTCAACTCCTCTAGAAATATGGGGTCCCTTAGAATGCCCAGGGGCATCCTCCATTGGCGTTGTTATCAATAACCCTCCCTCCCCACAATTCCAAAGGTGTAGCCACACCATACTGTGATTCGTTAAAGTCATGGGTTCAATACCCGAGCAGATGGCCAACCGAGAAACCCCAGAGGAGATAAAAATGTAGTTTATGCGTGATGCTGTGGTATGCACATGTGACATATGGGTAAAGGTAGTCTCATTAGGAGGATGTGTGCGCCACACATCGATAAGATTGCAAGCGGATATCTACCTCCTAAGCGACTGCGAGGCCGCACCAGTAAGGGAGTATGTTGTTTGACTATCCCCCGCCCCCTCAACTCCAACTTGTCTTTCATCTGCTGCATGAACTACTCTTGCCCTGTATTGGGAGTGTAAAATGAGAGAATCAATACCTGGTTCCCCTGAATCTCTTCCCCTCCATGACATATCTAACTTCTGTATCCCATTTTGTGATGGTGTGTTTAAACACCAGGTTGTTATGTAGAAGGATCGCCACCCCTGACTGTTTAGTAGGGGCTGAGGAAAAGAATTGGAATGGGCAGTTCCAGTACCTAAGACAAGGCTGATCTTTAAGTAACGGGTGTGTTTCCTGTAGACCCACCATAAGCATCTGCAAAAGCTTGAGTTCTCGAAGAGATGACTACGTTTTCTCAGAGTATTTAGCCCACGAGCGTTCAATGTGCTTCCTTAATCATCATCCCCCCAGTATTATCGCCTCCTCTCCCTCATGCCCCCTGCATCATCTCTTCCCTCCGTCTCTCTGATACCCTCATAAAGTGCCCTGTTGCGTTGCAGTGCTAAAAATGCCCTTCTTTGCTCCCCTTCAGATATTCACCCCTGCATACCCATATAGAACATTAACTCCTGGAGTGTCCCATGTGCATCTTCCGCTCTGCCTCAACATTAGATTAGAAATTGTGACCCCATGTTAGGGAGAATTCTCCAGAATGGCTAATTTCCCTCACCTACAGTAGCCACTGGAACGAAAGAACCGACGAGGAGCTGACAGAAGAGGACCCCTACAACAACTGAACCGCCAGGTGAAGCCCTGCTGCAGGTTCGAATCTTCAGACTCCAACGACAGAGAAGATCTACCAGGATCTACCTGGTGGGACCAACCAGTTCACCCAAACTGCAAGCCAGGGCTCCCTCCGCTGGTTGAATTTGCTGTACAGAGCTACAGTGAACCGGATAGCCAGGAAGGTCGGACCCTGCTTGGGTTTTAAGGAGAGCACCTTTTATTTGTTGCTTTGCTCTGCTGCTGGTTTCTTCCCTGGGCCGTGCAGGACCCTCCAGTCTTCCTACTTCATGTCAGTCTGACAGTCGCTTCAGGAACCGTGAGCCTGCAGGACCTGCCAGGAACGTCCGCCTCAGCTACAGCTTCTTCTCCATTTAAAGGTACTGTGCAAATACGGTTGTTCGTTTCGCCAGCCGTGGTGAAGGTGTGTGAAACCTTTCGCCAATCCGAGGGCTTGTCCTTCTCTACTCTTTAAACTAACTTTTCTGCTGACCAACTTTGTCTGCAACTCTTGGCAAAGACTTAACCATGAACTACCCTGAACTGTGTAATCTTGAACAAAATGCTTTTGTCCTATTGACTTTGGCCCTAAGCCTTCCATCACTGTAGTTCCTCTTTCTAGAATGCCCTGCTAACTTACCTGTTGGTGCTGCTCAATTTGTATCTAACTTTGTCTTTCGCTCCCTTTTTAAATCGTTGGAGTGCCATTTTGCTCACACTTCATTTTTTGAACTTAACTTGTCCAGAATCTATTGGGAGTGGTGTGGTGTATTAAGAGTGTGATTTTTCAACTGCTTTACTTTAGTGAGATGTTATACAACTGATGTGTAGATAAATGTATATTCTTTTACTCAGAAACTTTGAGTCAGTGTTTGTTTGAATCATATTAATTGCTGTCCTTTGTGTAACTATTGATACTGCTCACTTGTTCTTGAGATAAGTCTGGCTGCTCAGCCATCGCTACTACTTTACTGTGTAGTACAGGCTTGTACCAAAGGTAAATTTGTACTGTCACTTGTTGTTTTAATTGTGTGTGGTGTTCCCACAGGGTACTGCATATAATTCTGCCTAACACCCCAGCCCTCCCATTCGCCATGGCCCGCCACCACTGAGGCAATCACTGGCGATCTAGCCCTGTAATCTTGTAACTTTGAGATAGAGAACAGTTCAGAACAAAGACTCTAAAGTTCAAAAACTTGTCTAACACTTTAGGGGGACCTCTCCCCCATGCTATAGCTACTATGGCTACCCCAGTCCAAGTACCTGGGCTCCCCCCAGGAGGCACCTGTGCATGTGGCATCAGAAGTAGGCAAAATATTATCATTGGTCAGCCCTCTTCTTCTCCGTCTGGACCGTTTGCCATGAGACCCCAGGCCCAGCATCTAACACCACCCGAGAGGTTCCATCATCACCCAGGGTAAGTCCCAACAGATGGGCGCAGTCCTCCACTGTAATGATTGTACAGCATCCTTCCACTTGAACTGGAGACAAAAGTGGTATGTCCATTTGTACCCAACCTCCTGCTAAAGCATTTGCTCAATAACAGGCTTCAGTGCTCTGCGTTTGGCCAATGTGGACTGGGAGACGTTGAGAAAGAGTTGAATTTCTGATTCTCGGAAACGTATTCTATTGACCTTCCACGCAGCCCCCAGGATCACCTCTTTCACTTGTAACCATGAACCTTCACGATGATATACCTGGGAGGTCAACTCTTCCCTCCGTCCTCTGACTAACCCTGTGCGCTCTGTCTATCTTGATGGCCCCAGGAGGGCCCTGTGCAATAATCTGGATGAAGAGCTGCCACGGCCTGTTTTCCAGGTCATCGCACTTCAATCTTAGGAGCTCATTGCTCTCCTGCAAGGTGGCCATCATTCCCCAGACATCTCTGATTTCCAACTCTAAAGTGGTCAGGCAGTGCTCATTGTGATCATCTCTGTCCCCAAGGGCCCCTAAATCCTTCCGGAATTCCGTGGCAGAGTCTATCATCTCTTTGCGCAAATCAGACATTTCAGAATGCAGGGAGTCCTTGATGTCCCTCCTAAAGGCATTGAGGAATGGAATTAGAAAGTCGGTGTGAGTTGCATTTCTTCCACTGGAAGTCTTGCACCCCCTCTCCACCTCCACTCTCCTCCAATGTCAGGGGCTCTATGGGCTGTTTCTGAGCCAACGCCAAAAATTCCAGAATGCATGTGTTTTTCTGTGTTCTTATTTTTCTTAGAGGGCTTGGGAATAATGTGAATCCCTGCTAGCAGTGCTGTTAGCTATTTACCATCCAGGCTACTGATGCCTTATCCAGTTCACCTTAGTGGGGGTGGATAGGACGCCCCGTGCCCTCTGGCTGAAATACCCTTCTGTGCCCCTTGAATAGGGAGGTACGTGCAACATGCTGCAGAGCAGCAATACTTTGGGCCACTTTGCGCACATCCCCCTAGCCTCCGTGTTCCCCTGGTTGGGTCTATATAGGCCTTTCACTGTTCTTCATAAATATGCAGCACCTCAGCCCAGACCCCGCCGGGTTCACTGCTAGAAATATTGACAGAAGCATTATCCCAGCCATCTGTTGTGGCGGTTGTCAAGTGCACCACCCACACTAACGGGGCAGACGAAACATCGATGAAGAATGCAGCCGCGGACGTGGCAGCCAAAATTGCGGTGTATCTGCCAAATGAAATACTTGCAGAGTGCGTTGTGTCTGCCCCACCGCAAGTGAACATCCAGCACCCTGCACAGCAATGTCCATCTCCCAGATTATCGAACTACAAGGAAGGGCACTTGAAAGGGAGAAAGAGTTGTGGTCTCGGAGAGGTTGTAAGTTATCGCCGAGAGATCTGTTATGGAGGCAAGAGAGCTCTGGGAAGACAGTGATGCCCCAGGAGCTGCTAGCAATAGCTTTTCAACAATTACACTACCTATTTCACAGTTCAAAGCAACGCATAGCATCAGATATACAGGAGGGCTGGTTTATACCAAACATCCAGGAAAGCATTACAGAATTGGTCATACATTGTACCACATGTCAAGCTTTCAGTACAGGGATGACACTATGGATGTTACAGGGCACCTTGCCCCACCCATACTGGGCCGTTCTATGAATTACACACAGATCACGCTGATATGGGTGAGCGTTGTAATGGATCTAGGTACCTCATTGTAGTAGTTTGTCCTTTTTCAAGGTGGGTGGAAGCAGGGCCTTGTGCATATCTGGATGTCAGGTGTGCTGCTAGATTTTTAGTGTGGGTAGTTTTCCCGCGATGCGGTGTGTGCAAGGTTTTACGGTCAGACAATGGCACACATTTCTTCAATGCATTTATTTCAGCACATTACAGCACTACTTGGCATCAAACACCGGATGTGTTCAATGTACTACCCACAGGACAATGGCATTGTGGAGCGAATAAATGGGCTCCTTAAAAGCAAGTTATCCAAACTGTGTACCACGTTGAAGTAAAACTGGGTGCATTGTTTGCCCCTGGCACTCTTCAATTTACACACGCAAAGACCACCATTTGTCACCCCATGAAGTTGTCACTGGCTGGCATATGCATATTCCCATATCGCCTGTAAGAAAGGCTTCAGACGCACATAGGGCAGCAGCGGTGGTAGGCAATGAGTTCAAGGAGTATTTGACCACACTAACTAGGGTCATTAAATGTGTGTCCTGACAGATTACACCTCCCAGGATTGTGACAAGAGACACCAGATGTTGAGACTACTACGGTCACAGATCCCGAGCATATAACCACACAACCACTGCTGCCTGAGGACCTCATATACGTCCGTAACTTCATGTGCAGATGGAATAACCCTCGGTTCCAACGGCCCTACCAGGTGGTGTTTTGTATTGCCCTTGCCGTAAAGGTCAAGGAATTGCCCTATGGGGTCCACCTCTTTGACGTTTGTAGGGCACCTTCAGATAGCACAGTGGTACACCAGTTGTCTTAAAAACTAGGGGTAGCAGTACATGTACCCCGTCTACCTCACCGGCCTGTCCTCCAGCGGCAGACCGAAGCCTAGCTGCTAGCTCTGTATCTTTCATTTTTCAGGAGTTCTTTCTTTCTTTCTTTCTTTCTTTCTTTCTTTCTTTCTTTCTTTCTTTCTTTCTTTCTTTCTTTCGCGCTCTGTCTTCTCTGTCTGTCTTCTTTCTTTCGCGCTCTGTCTTCTCTCTCTCTCATTCCCTTTCTTCCTTCATTGTGTACAAAGTATATCTTGTACGTTTTTCTCCTTTTCGTTGTATTGTGACTAATGTAAATAATTTGTTAAGTGGGGACCAGAGGTCTAGATGCACGAATCAGAGAATATGAACCTATGTTTATTATTGTGGGTTGACTATTATCATAGGCCTCTGTGTGATATTGATAGTACTGTTGGGAATGCATTGGGGGAGGGAGTTATAGGGGGAGGTCCAATAAAGGGGATTGGGGAATAGGATTGTATATTATCCAAATGGGACAATACATATAAATGTTAATAATATAAGGGGAGTTACATATAATAGCACTAATGTGAACACTAACAATAATAATGGAAATTAATTTAATAAGCACAATACGACAGTGGGAGAAACAGTGAAAGGGTTATTTTCAGCAAGTAGGAGATTGTCTACCACTGCAAAATGATATAATGTTATTTCGGATAGCATTAGTAAAGGTGCCACACTTGAAAACAGGTATAGAATATTGAAAAGAGAAGTACGACGAAAGTATAACACCCATCAAGGGCTGGGTTTGAATGTGATTGAATATATCCATCATCTCGAGTTCACCAACTCATGGTATTCTGGCATGAGTGGTTGGGGAGAAACTCTGTGAATGGAAGCTGTTGTGTGTGTTCACTCATTCCACATGCTTCAGGGGCTCCCAAGGGGTTAGTACCACAAGCAGTGCCAATTATAGAGGAACAATGCCTAGTTCATCTTGTGTTATGCAGAATAGAAAGAACGTTCCAGGTACATAGTGTGCAATTGCAAATGGTTGGTCCAGATTTTGTACAGTGAAGCAGTGATCCAAAATACATTAAGTGTGTGGAGCTGCCATATCTGATGGTGAAAAGACGTACGCATGACAATAATAACTGGCAGGACATCACACTACCTTGCTTGGCAGAAGGACTGGTAACATACAGCAAAGAAAGGATAGCATGAGTGGACAATTTCTGTGCACACATCTGGACAGAGCATATCACAAAGGTGAGGTGGATCATAGCAATGGAAAAGCCGGTGCGAGTGCACACAGAAGAAGATCACAGACATGAAAAAAGGAACAACAGCAATGATGGATTACTACTGGGTTTGTTGCCGACAAGCTTACTTGCACCTCCCACCATCATGGAGGGGCTGTTGTTTACTGGCCACATTGCACTCAGAGCTATTAGTGATACCAGAAGAACACCTGAAGGGGGAGCACTGCCTGCCGAGGGACAAACTAGTCTCCCCACGGTCGGAAATGAAGATCAGGGCCTGTTGGCCACACAAGAGCTCCATAAGATGCCAGGGAAAGGACAGTTCCAGCAACCACAGAGGATGAAGAGATTGAATTGCATATCCAAAGACTCTTCCCCACTGCTTGCTGAAATACCAGAAGAATACAGGCTCTGCAGCTCAGCAGAATCAATTTTTGTATCTCTACTTTTGCCGGGAGTGCAGGCCATAGCAAATGCCAAATGGTTTCAAATTGTGAGATGGGACATGGTCCAGCTCTTGAACGACACAGAGAATGGGTTTAACGTGATCAAGGTTCAGTTGCGTGAGTTGAGACTTATGACTATGCAAAACCGTTATGTGTTGGGCATGTTAAGAGCAATGGAAGGTGGGGTTTGCACAATGTTTGGCGATTCCTTCAGCACATTCGTGCCTCCAGCCATTTGCAGAGAACTCATCATTATCCCACATCATCACAGCTGTCCATGGCCTGGGTGCTTGCATGAAGTTGGAGGGAGGACTACAGGACAGTGATTGGTTTACCATGGCATTCATTTTGGCCCGTCGTGGCTCGGAGCGATCTTGCAGATGTTAAGGCCCGTCATTGTATTCATCATTGTTATTTTCTGCACCTGTCAGCTACCCTTCGATGTTGTGCTGATGTGGTACCTAATAGCGCATTCATGATGGTATCAATTGGGGTTCCAAATGCACCATGTGAAACAAAAAATATTGAAGTACAAACTGACGTCCCACTGGGTGGCCATAAATATGAAATGCTCCCCATCCCGTATGGACTTGAAGTTGATCATCTATACCACACTATCATTTCTCCATCCCCTGACCCAGAAACTTGCACAGAAGTATGGGTGGACCTGGCAGGGGAAAGGGGATGCATCTGTATGACCTGCTCACCTTAAGAGTATGCGCGTGGGGGGGAGTTTGCAGTCAGTGTTTAAGGCCTGGGTGCCAATAAAGGGAACTCAGCCATATGTGGAAGCAGAGATGGGGGATCGGTAGCACAATGTATCCCAGAGTTTGTTACTGTAGAAGTAACGAAAGGGGGGAATGTTGGGAAGGGGCTATACCAGTCCCACTCCGTAGGCGCTTTCGGGTGAGGCAAGATGCATTTCAAGCATTATGATGGGCCGTTGGGAGGAGGGAGGGCGAGAGGACCACCTCCCAATACAAAGGACTCTACTCCAATATAACCAAATATAGTCTATCCACATAGTACAGCATAAGGCGCAAGCAGCATTGCTACCTTTGCATAGATATTAGTAATGTTACGTAGATGGGAAGGCCTGCGTGGGTGAATACAGAATTATATGAACTAGGCCCAAAATTGCAAGACGAGGGAAATCTCAGCTATGCCTGAGCTCCCATGAGGACAGACCACGCCCCCAACTGCCACAGTGCCTATTCATTGTTCTAATAGTGTTGCAAAGATATTCAAGCAGAATGTGCCCTACAAGGCCACGATCACAGACCGGCTCCTGGAGTGCATGTTATCTCAAATTGGCCAAAGCATGACCTGGCCCATCCCTGGGCGACTACAACTTATAGCCCATATAACTGACTAAAACTTGAGACCTCTGTATTCGATGGCACCAGGTGCCTTTTGACCACCAACCCCAAAGTAACAGGTCCTGAGATGCTAAAAGATGCTAAAGAGATGCTATGGTTCAAAATGATGGTGGAAACCATGGAGTCGGATGGCGTGGAGGGAAGTCAGTGAAATGTTTGTGTGAAGGTTAGAGTACCCCAGCACCTCCTTTGTGATCATCTTAAGGCCTGCCAAGCACACAGTATGAGTGATAAATTAGTTGTATGGTAGGAGTATAATAAATAAAAAATGTTTGACCTTCGACGTGAGAAGAAGATGATCACTGCCGTGCCCACGTGGAGGAAGACGGACGGATTGGCCTGGAACTAATGGCCCGGCATCCCTTATAGGGCAGGGGGATCCTGTATAGGTGCACACCAACCATCCGTGCAGGATTTTACCCTATGTATTGCGTCATGTATGGCGATGATTGACTTTATAAGATTCTGCTCGTACTATGTTTTTTGGCAGAACGTTCTTAGCAGCAGAGTTATTTGCTGTTGCTCGTCAGCCTGTGAGATTAAAACTTGTTATCCTTACAAGATTGACTTGGGCCTTTCTTCCCTAGCGTGTTATATTCTCTCCGGTCTGAGTGTTCATGGACTTGCCTTCAATAGCAAGAGGAATGACTGGTCAAAGAGGCCAAAGACGATTCCCTCATGGTGGACGAGGGAGAGGTGCAAAGCCCGCACAAGAAGCAGCATCTTAACCATCAGCTGCTTTCGGCCACCTCAAAACCTCTCTGACACCCGGTGTGAGGCAGACTATCTCAGCATCTGAAGGAATGGCGAGGCATTACTTTGGATGCTTGGGCATTAGTAATCATAGCCCAGGGTTACTGCCTCACCTTCATTCAGAGAGCTCAGAATCATTCACCAGGAAACCATACATTAAAGGTTCCAGATCCATTCCTTTTGCAGGAAATGTTGAGCCTGTTAGAGAAAGGTGCTATAGAGGCAGTACCTGTAACGGAGAGGAAAAAAGGATGGTATTCTCCATATTTCCTTATCCCCAAGAAGGCCGGAGGACTGATGCCCATCTTGCACTTGAGATACTTGAACAAGTTCCTCAGGAAGGACATGTTCCATATGGTCACACTTTCTCAGATCCTTCAGGCCCTCCAGCTCCAGGATTGGATGGTGTCATTGGACCTTCAAGATGCTTATTTTCATGTGCCAATCCATCTCAAGCACAGAAAGTACCTGAGGTTCACAGCTGGCGGTGCCCATTATCAGTTTCGAATTCTGCCATTCAGGCTGACCTCCGACCGAAGATATTTACCAAACTGATGGCGGTGGTGGCAGCAAGTCTCGGGAGAGGGAGGATTCAGGTCTACCCCTACCTGGATGATTGGCTGATCAGGGCAAGGTCTCCCAAAGAAGTCCTGGATCATCTCAACGTGATTTGCCACTCTCTCCACAAACTGGCTTCTCCCTCAATTACAAGAAGTACTATATGATACCATCTCAAAAGCTCCAATTCATTGGGGCTTTATTGGATACATCCTTGGGAAAAACCTTGCCATCCGCGGTGAGGGCTCAACACATTCTGCAGATGGTCACCAAATTTCAGAGTGCCCAGCGTCTCCCAGCCTATGACTTCTTTGAGGTTGCTCAGCCTCATGGCATCCTGCATGTTCCTGGTGCCAGAGGTACGCCTGAGAATGAGATCCCTTCAATGGGCTCTCAGGACACAATGGTCTCAATTCTCGGGCAACATGCCAGAACTACTTCAGGTTCCAAACATGGTTGTACGGGATCTCCTGTGGTGGGCCTGTGAGGACAAAAGTCTGAGGGGAGGGGGGGCGCTGTTGCGCACATCAAACATGGGCGCTTAGTGCGAGAGCTCCGGCTCAGGCAGAATCCTACTTTAAAATAAATCCTCTCAGCTTCGTCCTAAACCCTTAAAAAAGCAGGCATTCGAGGACGAGAAACGCAAGGCACATACTGGTGAAGAGCGGTGGAAAACCGCGATTGCGTTGCCGAGATATTGCAGCTGGCAGTCCCGGCGGCGGAGAGAGACCCGAGTGGCCGCCTGGAGGCTCCGCAAACACCTAGACTGCGGGCCGCGGTGGGGGAGGGGTGCCGTGCGGCCAGCACCATCCTGCGATACGGGGGAAGCGGAGTGGCCGCCCCCCCGACACGAACGCGGGGACTCTGGCGATCACTCTGCCCGCCGGGGCGGGCGACAGGAAGGAGGAACGGGGGCGGCCCGGTGGATGCGGACTGCTCCCAACCAGACAAGACGCACAGAACGCATTGAGCGACGCGGCCGCGGCTCCTCGCGGTGCTACCCGCGGCCGCCTGGGAGAACGGGCCTCTCCTGGAGGTGCCCCCCCCACATGCACACGCCAAGTAAGTGGGACTGGGCAGGGACGGAGGCCCTATTACCGATGCCCGTGAGGCGGGCCATTACAATACGCAGACGCGGCGGGTGGAAGGCCTGACATCGTGCCCCGCAGCGCCTGGCCTGTGCAGCCAGCAGCAACCCCACGCAGCTGGGGGATCAAACATTTACCCGATGGGCCACCTCCACGTACAGGCACAGCGGGAAAACATTGCAAACCGCCCTCACTGCTCCGGGTGCACTGCTCGGCACCCCGTTGAGGCCCCATTGAACACCCCCCCATTGAATACAATCCGAAGTGGCAACCTGCGGACCTTCTGGATTCATCCCTTCGTACAAGCGACCTATCTGGTGTTAAGGACAGGAATATAAATAACGTTTCCTCCACATCCTGAACTGCACGGAGGTACATTGGGTGACAACACGTGGGAGAACACAGTCCACTCCCAATGGACAATCGCAACTTATGGGCCGCAACGAGAGAAAGGGGACAGGAGGGAAAAAGATTGGCCCGATGGATACCTTCACCAGTTCGCAGCCACAAGGGGCGACTGGGGGGGAACCATCTACATCCGATGGGCAGGAAAACGACCCGATAGACCGCCTGGCAACGCTGGTGCAGAATGGTTTCATGGCAGTGAATGTTAAACTAGACGATATTGTGGCGACGCTAGGATCCATAAAAGCTTGTGTGGAAAAGGAGAGCGCATGTATTACGGAAACTGAAAGCAGGATAAGTGTGAACGAGGACACGATACAAAAAAAAACACAGTCGAGATATAGCCCACCTCCAAACAGAACTACACAAGACTCAAACCAAGTGCGAGGACCTCGAATCGAGATCCCGGAGGAACAACATCCGGATTGTTGGATTATCGGAAAAATTTGGAAAAGGCCCCATGGAGAGGCAAGTTGAGGCCTTACTAAAAGACATCCTAGGCGCTGACTCCTTCTTGAATCACTTCCTGATTGAAAGGGCCCATCGTACCCTAGCACTGCTCCTGAAGCCAGGGCCCCCCCCTCGAACCATAATTGCGCGCCTCCTAAACTACCGAGACAGGGACACTATACTCCGACTGTCGAGAGAAAAAGGTACCCTACGCCATGAAGAAAACACGATTCACATATATCCAGATTTCTCGACCAACGTGCAAATGCAAAGAAGATCATATGAAGGAGTGAAAAAACAGCTACGACTGCGAAATGTACCTTATGCCCTCATCTTTCCGGCAAAAATGAGGATGCAGCATGGGGGACGTGCTCATTTCTTTGAAAATCCCACAGACGCCATGTCATATGTTGAGTCTTCCATACCAATACCCACTGGAGATCGAGTGGCAAACCAAAACGCGAATACATAACCAAGAGGTGAGCAGTAAGACTGGACCAGGCTAGGATCGCCTAACATATGGTGAGAAATTATTGACATTGGAAGACATGTAAAGGTGACGAACTGGACTAAAATGTTGTTTTATCTGGCCTGTGAGCCTCAG
Organism: Ambystoma mexicanum; assembly: GCF_040938575.1. NCBI lineage: Eukaryota > Metazoa > Chordata > Amphibia > Caudata > Ambystomatidae > Ambystoma > Ambystoma mexicanum. The sequence goes on along the minus strand of NC_090922.1, from coordinate 1,348,717,089 downwards.
CCTAAAGCGCGCCAGATGGCTGCTATTAGTGACCCTCAGGAAAGTTCCACATGTTTAAGGGATTGTTTATTGCGGGGCAGCATTGTCATGTTGGGGTTGATGATGAGGGTGGGGGTTTAAAGTATCATATGACTGTACCGGAATGAGGCAAGGGGGGAAAAGTTGGGGAATGGGACTCAGCTCGAGAAGTCTCACAAGTTAAAAAATGTGGTGACATTGCAACGCACGGAAATCCCCTTAACAACAGAAAGGCCAAATATATAAACTGGAAACACAGATATGGCTAACTCTGTTAGGGTAACCCGAGGGCTCCGACTGAAACTGTTTACTTGGAATGTCCGGGGTCTGAACAACCGTAACAAATTGAGGAAAGTGGGAGCCTATATTACTCGGCACCAACCCCACATTGTCATGTTACAGGAAACTCATGCGCTTCAAAAGGTCAATGCTGAGTTCTTGAGAGGGTGGGGGTCTCACAGGTATTGTACGGAATACTCCTCTCATGCAAGAGGGGTACTAACCCTGATACATCCATCCGTCGGGTTCCAGTTCGAGAGGAGCAAAATAGACCCAATAGGTCGCTATGTTTTACTTTGGGGCACCATCAAGGGGGAAGCAATGATTTTCATTAATACATATGGTCCAAACATAGATGACCCTGAATTCTACATAAATGTACTACATGAGATTGGCACCTGTGGGGGCGAGCAAATAGTGTGGGGAGGAGATTTTAACACTATTTTAGATACAGTACTGGATCGTTCTACCTCAGCACATAGGAATCCCTCGAAAGCAGCCAACACACTGCATCAAATCATTTTACAGCTACAGCTGGTAGACGCCTGGAGAACACTCCATCCCTTAAAACGACAGTACTCCTTATACTCCCCGGTACATGACACTGAGTCCCGCATTGACTATTGGCTGGTGTCAGCGTCCCTAGTACACCAAATTAATGGAAGTGAAATATTTCCCCGCACCCTGTCCGACCATTCTCCCATAGAGTTAGACATGACAATGGAAAGTCTTAAACCTCCGGTCAGGAGATGGAGAATGCCTTCTGACATTTTTAAGGACCCTGGGGTTGTGGGGGAACTACAGGCCGAAGTTGAACTCTTTTTTGAGACCAATAAGGGTTCGGTGGATAGCCCCTCGGTGCTATGGGAAACATTCAAAGTGTGGGTGAGGGGTATCCTGATCTCCAAGTCTACGGGGCTATTGAAAGCGGTCAGGAGAGAGCTGGAGGTGGTTGAGAAGCGACTGGGGGACCTAGAGCAACAATACACATCCTCACATGAGGATAATGCCCTGGCAGAAATTAATAAAAACCTACAAGAATTTAATAAACTAGCAAATAGGGAGTTGATGTACATGGCCACTCCGGTCAGAGCACGCCGATATGGCGAAGGTAACAAGGCGGGGCGCACACTGGCTAACCTGTTGAAAGTTGACAGGGGCTGCACCCTGATCTCCAGCATAATAGGGAGCGACGGCATAGTACAGACAAATGAGGAAAACATCAATGGGGAATTTGCCCTCTTCTATAAAGAGCTCTACGCTAATCATGACTTAAAAAACCCCAGGGATACTCAACTTTACTTAGACAGCATAACGCTTCCGAAATTGGGTGAGGAGAATAAACTGCAGTTAGACCAACCCATTACGATTGAGAAAATTAAGGAAGCAATTAAATCATTGGCCAACGGAAAAGCACCTGGCTCAGACGGTCTGGGAATCGAATTGTACAAAGAGCTAAGCGAAGTATTGGCCCCGATATTGTTGTCCCTGTGGGAGGAGGCCACAGAGGTAGGAACACTGCCATCATCCATGAGAGAGGCTATAATTACAGTGCTCCCTAAGCCCAGACACCCCCCCAATGAGATGTCCTCATATAGACCCTTATCTCTTATTAACTGTGACGCTAAGATATTTGCGACGATCCTGGCTGACAGACTCCTGCCACAAATGCCAGTGCTAGTGCACCCGGATCAGTGCGGGGTTATTCCCACTAGATCTACAGGGCTCAATCTACATAGGCTGTTTGGCGTAATGGCCCAAATCAAACCGGAGGCCTAGGCGGTAGCGGTATCCCTAGATGCCGAAAAAGCGTTTGACTCTGTATCATGGGCTTACCTGTTCATGGTGCTTGGTAAATTCGGGCTGGGCGCCAGCTTCTTGAACTATGTCAAAGTGCTGTACACTAACCCGGGGGCCAGGGTATTGACTAACCACACTATGTCTGATTGGTTTGAGTTGAAGAGGGGCACTAGACATGGCTGCCCATTCTCCCCCATACTGTTCGCTCTCACTATGGAACCAGCGGCAGCGGCGATAAGAGAACATCAGGAACAGAGAGGTATACGGATGGCGGGCCTCACTCAATCGATATCACTATATGCCGATGATACCCTATTGTACATTAGGGAGCCGAACACACACTTGGGCCCGCTAATGGACGAAATGTACAAATTCGCATCATACTCAGGATACAAGACCAATCGATCTAAGTCTGAAATGTTCCCTCTTACCCCCGCCACCAACTGCCCAAACGACACATTTGGCCTAAGGTGGTCCCTGGACAAAATTAGATACCTAGGGGTTATAGTTTCTGGAGACAGGACATCTCTACTCTTGAACAACCATGATTCCCTGCTGTCCACTATTGCCACTAAACTCTGCTTCTGGGCCAAACTCCCCATATCATTAATAGGTCGGGTAGCCATATTAAAAATGGTCATCCTCCCTAGACTGCTGTATATATTTAACAACATACCGATCTGGCCTGGTAGGAGATTCTTTGACACTCTCAGGTCCCTGGTGGTGGAATTTGTTTGGAGTGGGGGGCACCTATAATGAAGTGGGAAAAAATGGTGGAACCATACAATAAAGGGGGCAAAGCTGCTCCTGATTTTGAATTATATTATCTGGTTGCACAAGCACAGTTTGTCAAACATTGGTACAATGAAAACGACACTTCACCCCACATTTGTCTTGAAAAACACGCAGCGTCATTTTTAAAACTAAACACAGGGATGAATGCCCATTTGACTCAGTTAGTACGACGGCCCAGGCATGGTTTAAAATCTTCCGAAGGCTTGGGGTAAAGACGCCTTACTATGCTGAGGCCCCCTTTTGGAACTTCCCAGGCATAACACCCACATACGACCCAGGCATACAGAATAAATGGGACCCAGATGAAGAATTTAAAATCAAGTACATATTTCCCAATGGGAGGTTTAAAACACTTGAGGACTTCAAAACAGGGATGGGGAGGGATCAGCTGATGATTCTCTAATTTTATAGAATGAGACTGGCCTTTAAGGCCCGTTGGCCAACATTCCCAGACGAACCCCCACCGCACCCATGTCTACTGACACTTTCAACCCGGGTGGGCACTAGCATCTCGGGACTATATGTTGCGGTGCAGACTGGTTCCCCAACACTGAATGTAATGAAGGCTTCCTGGGAAACAGATCTGGGTGAGGATATATCGGACAGACAATGGGAAAGATACTGCGAAATGACCAAGAAAGTGTCCATGAATGCCGGCCTCCGGTTAATTCAGTTTAAAATGTTGAATAAACTACACTATACTCCATTGAAGGTGGCTAGGTTTACAAAGAATGGGACTGGCATGTGTCCAAAGTGTGGAACAGACGGGGCTGACTCGATGCATATGTATTGGAATTGCCCTCATGTGCTTGCTTTTTGGGGGGAGGTGGCGAATATCCTGGAGGAGGTGACACAGATACCGGCGGACCTCACACCGCGAAAATACCTGTTTGGGGACATTGATAAACATTCAGAGGTGACAAGGAGACTTTTTAACGTCACATGCGCAGTAGCGAAACGGTGTATACTGCAAAAATGGAAGAGCGCACAGGCACCGAGAGTGAATCATTTTCTTAAGGAATTAATGTATGTAAATGAATGTGAAGAATATTACATATTGACTATCCCGAATCCAAGTAAACCAAAAGACATATGGGCCCGGTTTAGAATATATCTGAGTGAAATGAACTCAGACAGTGACAGCCTGACAGGGCCAACGGCTTCATCAATTCAGTAAACATTGCTTATGCTGTAAGGTGCCTAATACCGAAAGTTGATGTGTTCAAACCAATGCATTATATGTTGTTGTTGCAATGTCAAGTACCACAACCGTTAAATAAAGTTTTTTAAAAAAAAAGTCTGAGGGGAGAACCTTTTTGGCAACCATGGCCGGAGATGACAGCAGTTACGGATGCCTCACACACGGGGTGGGGAGCCCGCGCCCAGAATCTGACAATCAGTGGTTGTTGGTCTCCATTGCAGTCCAAACTATCTATCAACATTTTGGATCTGAGAGCAATCATACTTGCGCTGAAGGCTATTCTGCTGTCTGTACAGGGAAAGAATGTCCTGATAATGACAGACAACACAGTAGCCATGTACTACCTCAACAAGAGAGAGGCGTAGGATCACTACCACTGTGCAGAGAAGCAATGCAGCTATTGTTTTGGGCAATACAAGAAGGAATCTCTTTATCAGTAGTTCAACAAGCTGGAGTGGAGAATACAGCGCCGGAGGCTCTGAGCAGGCAGTGCACAGTCTCCCACAAGTGGGAATTAGCTCAGGAAGTCCCCCTCAACTGGATCTGTCCGTGACCAGTGTCAACCGTAAGTGTCAACTGTTCTGCTCCAGAGAATTTCCCCCAAGAGGAGTTCTAGGGGACACGTTCGTAGTGGACTGGGAGTTTCCACTTCTGTACGTGTTTCCTCCAGTCCTCTTCATTCCTCACGTGATCAGGAGGTTGAGAAAGTTTGATAAATCAATTATCCTAATTGCTCCGGATTGAGCCAGCAGGACGTTGTCCCTGGACCTTCAGGACATGTCCATCTGTCCTCCAAAATGTCTTCCACAAAGAGAGGACCTTCTGTCTCCTGAGGAGGGTCCGGTCCTCCATCCAGAGGTCAACACGCTCAACCTTCAATCATGGTTTCTGAGAGGTTGAGATAAAAGGATTGGAACCTCCTGGATGACGTAATGTAGATCTTACTTTCGGCCAGAAGGCCAGCAACAAAGTCTTAGTACCACTGCCGTTGGAACAAATTCTGCAGCTGGTGCAGGGATAAGAATGTGGATGCTTTTCTATGCAAAACACCAGTGGTGTTATCTTTTCTGCTGCATTTGGCCAATCTGGGGCTCCAAGTTGGAACCATTAAAGGTTATGTTCGTGGCGCCTTCCATCGTCACGCACTCGTCTGAGGAAATGTCGTATTTTAAAATACCTTTGGTAGTACAATTTCTAAAGGGACTCACTAACGTGTTCCCTCCATCTCCTTTTCAAGTTCCTATTTGGGACATTAATCTGGTTTTGAAATTTCTCATGCATGCACCATTTGAACCACTCCATTCATCTCCTTTAGGACTACTAACATTCAAAACCATCTTGGTAGTTGCTTTAACATCAGCCCGAATGGAGAGTGAGTTGCAGGCATCTTCTAAACCACCCTTTATGGGTTTTTCAAGGTCATCCTTAAGGTCAAACCTTCATTCCTAGCTAAGATCATATCAGATTTTCCTCTGGGACAAAAGTAAGTATTACCTACCTTTTACCCACCACCTCATCCTGACAAGGAAGAGGAAAGGTTACACACACTCTACCCAATAAGGGCTCTGAGTTTCTCCATTTCAAGAATGTCAAAGTTTCGTCTAGATGATCAACTGTTTATTAGATATTCTGGTCATAGACTGGGACAAGCTGTAACTAAACAAACCTTGTCCAGATGGATTATATTAGCTATTACTGAATGCTATAGATAGGCCCGGAAAGATCCCTCAGAAGGCTTGAGCGCCCATTTCACTAGAAGCATGGCTACTTCTTCTGCTCTGCAAAGAGGGGTTCCAATAAAAGATATTTGTGAGGCAGCCACTTTGTCTACCATTCACACTTTTACAAAGCATTACTGCCTTGATTCTACCTTAAGCCAGGATGGAAGCTTTGGGAAAACAGCCCTTCATTTGGTTCATAACAACCCTTGATTACAAAATTCGTACTCCCTCCGCCAAAACTAATACTGCTTTGGGAGTCTGTCATAGATGAGGAATACGTGGGAGAATACAATCCATTCGAAGAACAAGTTACTTACTCCTGGTAACCTTCTTTCGACTGGATGTTCCTCCCACGTATTCCTCATAGACCCTCTCGTCCTATCCCACAGTAGAATTTCGTGAACTACTCTTTACGCTCCTTCAGAGTATGGTATGGTCTAAACCACATTAATGCTGGTAGTTCTACTGTGATAAAAACACAAAAAACAGTACTGAAGCCAACGGGGGCTGCGCATTCCTCAACGACGAACAGCGCCCTCTGCCGATACATTTTTCTGAAGCAACAGACATGGATGCTTCCCTTCATTCAGTGGACCACAATGTAAGAGGAGGTGGACGGTGTGAACGGTGACAAGACAATCAGGGACACAAAGGAGTTAGACAGAGAGGCAGACTTGCTACCCATGTGGAACCCCCTTCCTTATATTCTAAAAGTTGTGCAGCACATTTTGCTGACTATAATAGAGAGGATGTCCTGTGACACATGGAGGGGTGTCATGGTCATCGGGCCAAGGACGCACACATTACAGGGTCACATGCACAGGGGGCCCGGATGGACACAGTCCTGGCGCCTTTGGCGCTAGGCTCATGAAAAACAATAAGCAAGAACATTCATTTGTGTCATGACTACTTTTATCATGAACTTAGTACCTCATTTTGGGTGCAAAGTGTATTTGACATGGGAACTTCCATCAGTATAAAGCAGCCCCACGTGTACTTTTGGGTGGGGCTGCTGCTATTGGGTTGCCTTGCATGTGCTTACTCACTAGGAGTGGTAGAGTGTGGCAGGCAAGTCAGGCCTAGTGGGCGTGCCCACGATCGCAGCTATATAAGATGCTCCTATCCCTGAGGCAGACGCTTCGCGTTATTCTGCAGTTCCATGCAGCGTAACGCTCACCGCCGCCTTGGATTAAACTTACTTTTGGAAATCCTGTTTCCTACCTCCATACTTAAAGGATAGTTCCGGGACTTTTTTTTTATTGTTCCTATGGTTCGGCCATGTGTTTTTAAGCATAAATCGGTAGATCGTAGAAAACTTTCCTATGGACCTTACCCGACTTTTCGTCCATTAACGCACTCGAAAACATCCGCCATTTTATGATAATCCTATCATTTCCCCCCATCGCCCTGGCTCACCTGCTTTTGCGGCACTAAATCAAATCCCCCGCCCCTGAAACAGACTTGATCAAAACATTCATATTCCCCGCCTCTATCCGTGACGTGACTGTGCTGCGTAGGCAAACGCGCCCAGGCGTCTTCTACGCGACTCCACACAGAACCAGGAAATCAACACAGATGAGCTCACACAACACAGCGCGCCACAATTGGGAATATGAAACTGTACTTTTAAATTAAACCGCAAGATTGTAAATTTGGTAAAGTAGATTTATTTGACATCAAATGTTTTGAGAATATTCAGCGATTTGCATTTTTATTTGCTCACGTTCCAAAAAGTTCGTTTCGAGGCACACGATGTTCCTTTGCTGTACACAGGGTCTTAGATCATCTCACAATACAGCCCACAATTCGGAATATGAAACTGTGGTTTAAAAGCAAACGGCAAGATTGTACATTTGGCAAAGTACATTTATTGGACATCAAATGTTTTGAGAATATTCAGCGATTTGCATTTTTATTTGCTCACGTTCCAAAAAGTTTGTTTCGAGGCACACGATGTTCCTTTGCTGTACACAGGGTCTTAGATCAATTAATTTTTATTTGCTCTCGATCCAAAATATTTCGTCTTGAGGCAAGCGATGTTCGTGTGCAGTACACAGGGTGTTGGTTTACGATAAAATAAGCTCTTCGGTCGCACTGATAATCGCATGGCTGTTCCAACAACGAGGCACTAGGCCACCACAACGGTCTGTATGTTGCATCTAGCCGTTAGTACCGCGTAAGGGCATACTTGTACTTGGCGATCGTCCCACAAAATGGTCAGGGTGCTAACGTTGTTCACGCGGAGAAGCAATTGGCGATTATAGAAGCCATCCGCCGGTGTCTGGTACTCGTGACACAGACAATAATGGATGATGTATCTATTTGAAATACATAAAAAATGAAATTAGTCTCACCATCAGATCTTTATTAAAATTATTCATTTTATATATTAGGTCTGGAAATTATTTCATAGCTAGAACAGTGCAACTGGGTTTTATACGTCAAGGGGGGGCTGTAGGATACTGAGACAGTCCCCCAGTGCAGGGGTTGACAGGGAGTGCAGGTGGAGAGTGGAAGGGCCCAGGACCGAGGTCGCAGACAGTGGACCAGTTGTAGCAGGGGAGAGGGAGAGAGAAAGCAGAAGCAAAGAGGAAGGTTTTGAGGTGCTTCCGTAAAAGGAGACGGTTCTCCCCAAGATAGTGCGCGGTACAAAACAATATGCCACATAGAACGAACAAGTACAACTTAACCCGTCTTTAAAGCTACTGTATAGTAATTAAATTGCGGTATAAACTCATCTAAAGAGTTACTTACATTATATTTGCATTTTCCATTGTGTCTGTGCGTAGGGCAGCCCCGAAATACCACTCCTTCTATGCCGACGTTATTTCTTCTAATGAAGTGGCTTTCGTTTCTGAAATTATATTCATTATCGTTTCTTACGTGGTCCCGGCCTGTCAAGGTCAAATAACAATAGAACCTTATACTGAGTCGTGGGCCATTCTGGCACCCGAGAAAAAATCAAAGCAGCTGACCTTCACTTTGAACGAACACACATTCCTAGTTAGCTACATTCAGTGTAAGGCCATCTCACAGGACTTGAAATTTACACTCCATCTTTGCATTTTGTCTGCGTGCTTTGCAGCCCCACAGAACCATAAATACGGAGACATTCTATATTTTTTGAAAAATGATTTATATTACTGTTTGGTTTAATTTAATGCGCAAATGAACAAGGTTGGATAGATAAACATATTCAATGGGCCTGCGACATGAGGAGACTCGAGAGAACAGACAATCAAATTACAATCATTTAAACCGTGATGTGTATTTCTCAATGAGCTCTTCTTTAGGTGGACATGGAACAGAGGCAATGTTGGGTGGCAATGCAGTTGTCCCCTGCACAGGTTCGTTCACAACTCCATTTATGTGCCTATCTAGGACGTCATCAATAAGTCTCTCAATAAACTCATATTGCATATCCTCAAACACTGGTTTGATCACCCATTGTTTACTTCTTTTAGTGAAGGCCTTATTGTAGCGAAGCGTCCCTAAAGTTCCGGTCGTCCTACTTTGTTGACGGCCAACATTATGGTTATGTGCCAAGACTGCTAAAAGAGTCCGATTTATCATGCCCTCCATGCCAAAATGCAATCGTTTTGGCCTGTACTTTAGGCACATATTGTGGAACACCTCCAAATCTCCTGTGTGGCAGAATTCCGTGAGTCCCCTCAAAGCTTTTGTTATAGTTTTATCAAATACAATCTTTTCAATGGCTTTGTGAGTGGGTGATGAAGGAATCAACCACTTCTTCTTCCGTGCCTCCTCTGTGGACAAATGGCCATGTTCACAATTGTGGAAATGTTGGTTCGTGTTCCAGCGGTGAACGTTTGTACAGTGTAGCATTACTGACCGCCATTTTTCCAGTAGAATTTCCAACGACCCTCCACATGTTTTTGAGCTCCACCAAAGATGGTTGCTGATTGACTTGGACCACTGTGAAATACCTTGCATATCTTTTTTTTTACCTGCAGCCGACAATTTTTTATTGATTGTTTTTGCAAGATGCCAAACGTCAAATTGGTGATTTATATTTTTGTACTCTTCTCTCATTGTCTTGGCAATTGAAACGTGTCTGTCCGTGGCTATCAGGTCGATCACCATTCCCCGCGATTGTAGTTCTTGCAATGATGCTACAAAGCCAACTTTCTCCATGGCCACTGAGGATGTACTTTGTGACACCTGCACGACCACCGAACTCACAATTTTCTTACTTTCCATGTCCTGAAAGTGGTAGGTGCAGTACTTGGCTGAAAATCCTGGGCTGTCGCACTGTCCATCACCGGCTAGCCTGAACCGTTTGCCCGCGAATGTACTATCAATAGACATTTTTTCCATTCTCCAAGCTTCGCTAATGGCTGGAAATAGATAATCGGTTTGGTATTTGTAGAACTGAGTTTTCGCAATGAAATGGATTCCCACAAACTGAAAGAAAGACTCTAATTTTTTAAAACTTGAACCACTAAAAAGTGCAGCCGCTGCACAAAGTAGATTGCCTGCTGGCAGTTGTCCCAGCATGGGTTGTGCAGACCATGAGAAAGGATGATATTTTGTACAGGTGGCATGTATTTTAAGGTTAGTGCCTCGAATTGCACGAGTCACATTAATCAATGGCTCCCCACATACTTCCCCACCTACCGAATGCCCACATTTCAACCGAATAATAATATCAATCAAACAACTATCGAATACAATGAATTTGGCCTCTTTCCTTATACTGTCACTCTGCATCCCAGCTGGTTCGGCCTGTAACGTTGAGGACATGTCACTCACATGAAAGGTAGAATCTCTGTTATCGTCTTCCGCTATGTTCAGTGATATTGAAGGTGTTTCATTGTAGTCCACTTCATTCTCTTCCATTGCAACATCTGTTCCTTCTCCGGCAATGGGTGAATAGGACAATTTCTTCAACTTTCTCGCGGTCATAGTTTTTGCGGGTGTGGATTCTGTGAATTTATCTCCGACTGCATCCAAACTACCAGGAGGACATTCACTATCAATGGCTGGATGTGGTATAGCTCCGTTGTCAATCACTTCATATTCTTCCCATTGGCACGATGCATCTCCAGTCTCAAGTCCCTGCCAAAAGGTTTGACAAGCAACATCTCTCGTTCGCTTCACTGTCTGTGTAGATCTAGTTCGTACACCCACTCGCAACTAGAGGACAGATTGGAAAAGGGATGTTCAGTTTAAACACAACTTACAGTATTGAACTATTAACAGTGAAAAACAACATAATATAGTGACCAGGACACTAACCTTCTTTTGCTTTCTTTTCTTTGAAACTTTCTTGCCTCGAACTTCAACATCAGGACGCTGTTGCTCCGACTCGTGTGTGCATGTCTCCACTTCCTCTTGCGCTGCAACGACTATATTTTCATGATAAGCACATCCATCACGCACTGACGCTCCATCGACTCCCTGAAACATAGAACTTTCATTAGTATGTATAATAATATCGAAAACACAAAATGTACTTGGGGACCAATACCCACGTACATCTCAATAGCAAAACACGAATGAACGCTTTGTGTAGAACATTCAAACGACAATTATTCACGCATTGTTGATCTAGTTAGATGGAACTGTCAAGATCCATACCTCGGGCTCCTCATAGACTTCCATTGATGATATTATTGAAGATGATGCTTCAGTGACTCCCTGAAACACAGTGATTGCATTAGTATGGTTTTCTATTTTGATAAAAAGAACAGAAACTTTGTGCAGGCGTGAACGGCTCATCTAAATAGACCTGCACAAATGATCAGTTGTCTAAAATAAATAATGGATATATAAATATGATTCGATTTGCTCGATCGTTGGAAGTGTCACCACCCAGAGATCTGCATCAACTACTAGGGGTGATGTTCTTGTAGAAGAAGCTCCGTCATCTCCCTGAAACATAGTACTTGCGTTAATAAAGAAGGAAGTATAGTGGATGTAATCACGTCATATGATTTCGCTTGATCAAACTGTCAGTATCCATACCTCGAAATGCATAAGAACATCAAGGGACGATGTAACTGCGGTGCACACTTCTGCAAGCTGTTGCGCCGACCCGTAACTGCATGCTCCCCCTTCTTCTTGGACTAATGCTCCATCGACTCCCTGAAACATAGGACTTTCATTAGTAATGAACACAATATTGAAAAAAGAAGACACATAGGAGGGCGACGGAACTGTCCTGAAACGTACCTCGAGCATCTGAGTGACATCAACGGTAGTCGTCAATACGTTGGACTCCTCAGCATCTCCCTGAAAGACAGTACTTGCATTATTTTGGATAACAATAATTATAACTGAAAACAAAGACTAGAGGACGAGTACAAGGGTGTACCATTAGGTAAAATAATTACACGATAAATTAAAACTATTGATTTACATGCCTAAAACAAGTCAGTGGCAGAATAGCCAAGTAAGATTACCCGATAGGCGCTTGAAGTGGCTGATGACTGCAATAACGACACGGATGGAGAATCTTCCGCCTTCATATTGAGTGTATACATAAATGGGGAAATTATTGTTAGCTAATGCTACACACTACCGCAAGGCCGAGAGATAAATACATAAACTTGACTCACCAGTGGAGGGATGTGGACGAATAGAGTGGGAATAGCGGTTGAGAGCAATTTTCGCCTCGCTCGCGGTGTGTTCTTCTTTATTAGCAATGATGTGGAGTACATGTCAGAGGTAAAGTGCCTGCTGCAGATGCGGTATCGATCACCCCTCTTGTCCGCAAAGACTTCTAGGACTCTACTTTCAAGCTCAGACGGTGGATATCCGCAATATCGGACCCATTCTCTTATCTGATCTATTGTCTTAGGGAAAACATGCATTATAGTACCTTCAGATTTATTATGGGTCTTCGAAGGGCAACCGCCAATGGAACAGGCAGGCATTGTGGAAAGTTCTGAAAAGTAAAGATCAACAATTCTCTATGAATACCAATGTAAACTCAGAACATGTGACTAGTTCCTTGCATGTACTGTCTTGAACGAAAAGAAATTGGACGCAAAATGATTATGGTACATGGCCTTACCTTGACGAACAAACAGTTAGATGCAGGGATCAGAGTAGTTTCTTGTCGTAGAACAGGGAGCAGTTCACAGGTTGCAAACTGAGGAGTTTCCTCGAAGTGGTCACGGAAGTTCACAGAGACGAAGAGCAGATAGCCAGCACCTTCACGGGTTGACTAGCAAAGCGCAAAGAAGTGCTCATTAGAAATATGAAGTGGGTTATAAAGAATTCGAAACAGGGGTGTGTTTGTGAATGAATGACGTGTATAAGTCGTGGCATTTGCAGGGGGCCGTCCAGCGTGAGGGGGGATGCTTGGCAGGAGACACGGGGTCTGGAGGTAGACATGGGAACAACAACCCATGCTCTATAGACCACTTTGAAGTGTACATGGTCTTTGGCACCTCTTGGCCTTTATCGCTCCCTGACAGCTCCAGTTGCCAGCACAAGTACCCCGGTGCGAACTGCCTTTGATAGGGCGGGGGGTGGATTGGGGCGGTGGTCGTGCAGACAAGACACAGGAAGACTCGTGAATGGAGACACACTTATGTGGATTGCAGGGGGGCGTCCAGCGTGAGGGGGATGCTTGGCAGGAGACACGGGGTCTGGAGGTAGACATGGGAACAACAACCCATGCTCTATAGACCACTTTGAAGTGTACATGGTCTTTGGCACCTCTTGGCCTTTATCGCTCCCTGACAGCTCCACATGCCAGCGCAAGTACCCCGGTGCGAACTGCCTTTGATAGGGCGGGGGGTGGATTGGGGCGGTGGTCGTGCAGACAAGACACAGGAAGACTCGTGAATGGAGACACACTTATGTGGATTGCAGGGGGGCGTCCAGCGTGAGGGGGGATGCTTGGCAGGAGACACGGGGTCTGGAGGTAGTCATGGGAACAACAACCCATGCTCTATAGACCACTTTGAAGTGTACATGGTCTTTGGCACCTCTTGGCCTTTATCGCTCCCTGACAGCTCCACTTGGCAGCGCAAGTACCCCAGTGCGAACTGCCTTTGATAGGGCGGGGGGGTGTGGATTAGGGCGGTGGTCGTGCAGACAAGACTCGTTTGCCGCAGGGCCTCACCAAGGAGAGGCCATCTAACTGCATGTAAGAGGCTGGCTGCAGGATCTAGTACATGGAAGGCAAGGGGGTGAGTTTATAAATACCTCACCCTCCCAGGAGAATATATGGGTGCAGTTCACCCTGGAGACCCTGGATGCCTAGGCAGTTAGTCAGCAGCAGGCTGGCCTGTGGTGGCAAGGCGGCACGGGCCAGAGGTGGTCATCTCTGTACCCGGTGCCCAAAAGGATGATTTATTATGATCAACCATATTGATTATTTACCTATAACCATGTTTTGTATCAATAAAATCCAACGGCCTTCCTTTTATTGCCAACGCTTGAACAAAGTGGTGTGGTAAGTATTTTTGGGGGAGGAGGCAAGGCCGGGAGGCTTGATGCCAACCCGCAAAATAACATATGTATGTCTTCTGCATATGGGTTCAACGGTTATGTGGATTGAAGGTGGGCGGCCAGCGTGAGGGAGGATGCTGGCCGGAGACATGTGGTGTGACAAGACAAGGCACAGGAAGACTATTCAATGGAGACACACTAGATTCATTTAAAAAATCAAAACAACCATTGTTAAAATATATGTTGGGTTTTATTTTAGATCTTAATTTCAATTGAACATAAATAATAAACATTACACATTGTAAAGTTGCGGTTGCAGCACATCCAGGGAAAATCCGCGGTATTGTCCACTGTCGCTGGGGAAATGTTGTCTAATGGCAAGTACCGCACAGGCAGGTATTACACTCCGAACGCGGTGTCCGAGCCTCCCGTGAAGCCACCAAGTGAAGCAACGATAGGCCACCTGCCTGTACCACCTGTGAAAATGAAAGATGCAAACTGTATTAAAATGACAAAACTTTCTTATCACTGTCGATTCAGGTAAAAAATGTCATTCTGCTTTGAAAAAAATTCTATCTAGAAAATGCACAATATGGAACCAATTTACATGCATTCGAATGATATGTAGATGTAATTTTATATGTGGGAGAGGACCATGACATAGTAGTGGCATCACTGACATCACAACCAGAGTATACTTACTCGTTACTCGGATTACGCGGACGAACAGTGCCGCGAAGTTCGTGCATAAGCACCATCATCATCCTCAACACGGTCCGTGAGAGGCAGGCTTCCCTGAACTCTGGCAGCTCGGTGATGCATTGCGGACTTGGCTCGCCTTCCGAAATGTAGGCCAGGCATCCCGAGTTTTCTCGGCAGCAGCAGTTCTCCTCCTCAGTTGGCATTAGCTCGCACCGATTGCACGTGCACCAGGTGGAGACGCCGTCCATGCGACATGGTCCAGGCTCTTCATCCGTTGACTGGTCCTCCCAACTGCCGTCCGAATCCCCATCGTTTTCGCGTGCTTGCCTTTCCAGTAGTTCTTCCTCGGTGTACTCGGGCTCGTACATATACGGCATTATTGTAGCCATTGTGTGGTAAAGAAAGTAAAATAATTTATAGCGGTGGTACTGGTATCTGTTCACACGGGCTACAATCAACGAAGGTAGCTGACCAGAGCACAGAAACGAGTCACAGAATACTCAAAGTAACACAGAGAGAGGAATGGATTCGAAAATCTGCTGCTGTGTGTTGTGAAACGGTGTGTTTATACTTATTGAGGAAAGAGGCGTCCTGCCATTTCCATGGCGACACTTCATTAGCTGAGGCGCAGCGATTGTTGACACGAAACGGGAAATGGGCGGTACGCGTCTGCTGATGTCAGGCTCAGGGGCGGGGGATTTGATTTAGTGCCGCAAAAGCAGGTGAGCAAGGGCGATGGGGGGAAATGATAGGATTATCATAAAATGGCGGATGTTTTCGAGTGCGTTAATGGACGAAAAGTCGGGTAAGGTCCATAGGAAAGTTTTCTACGATCTACCGATTTATGCTTAAAAACACATGGCCGAACCATAGGAACAATAAAAAAAAAGTCCCGGAACTATCCTTTAACACCTGGAGATCCTGCTCACACCTGTGTGCGTATTTGTTGGTACCGCAGCTCATCTTCAAATCTTCCGGAACACTGACATCTTCATCTTGGCACCGCAGCTCACCTTCAAATCTTCTGTGACGCTGAAATCTTCATCTTGGTTGCAGCTCATCTCCAAATCTTCCGGGATGCTGAAAACTTCATCTTGACACTGCAGCTCGATGCGCTCCACCCATGACCGCAGCACCTGCAAGTAAAAATGAAAAGCAATGTTAGATACTTAACAGACATTAAGTTTAAGGTTGCGCTACCACCGAACCTTGCAATTTCCCTTAAACCATCACTCACCTGTTGTCGGACATGGCGGTTTCATCCATCTTCCCCCTGGCCGCGTTGCGCGGCTCCAAAGCTGCTTTTGAGCCGCATTTCCATCTATTGGGAAGAAAACAGAAGAGAAAACGTTATTCAGGAATTAACAATGATATTGAGAGCAATAATACCAAGACAGAAAACAGAAAGGGGAAAAGACAAGAGACATTGAGAGACACCACCAACCAGGAAAAGCAGAGTCGCAGCTGGACTGGACTATTACTTACCAGGGATCAGTGAAGGAACTAGATCCCATCAACAAGCGCCCTGCCAGAAGTAGCAGGACAGATCGCTCATCATCGATAATTAACAGGAGCAGTGCCACCAATTGTAGCCGCCCACTGCTCGTCCGCAGGGGGAGAGACCTGACGGGGTGATCTAACTCCTGGGAGAGCTGCAACCACGCCCCAACGCCTCCGCAGAGACCACGTGAGCGTAAAAAGGGGCTCTGGGTAATCCATGTATATCACTCCCAGGTTGCTCTTAAAACTGTGGGTTGGTATTGTCTGCTAACCAGAGCACCTCTGAGTGATAATGTAGGCCTACACAATATCTCTTTAGCTGGTAAGTGCTGAAATAAGACATGTTCTTTCCATGGGTTTATGCAGGAAAGCGACATGGTCTGGGTAGTTCTCTGAGCCAGAGTCCTGTCCTCCTGGCAACTATCGTGGCTCTCTCTACTCCAGCCATCTAGCCATATCATGTCCACTCCCTGCACAGTCCTGGGTTCTTTTAGTGTCCTGGATTATCAAAAGTGCTCAATAATGTTCTTGATTGTTTATTGCCAATCCTTTTATACACCCAAAAGGCATTTTCCCCTTCTCATAATCGTTCTTGCTTATAGCTAGTCATTATCACGCTGTAAGTGTGTAATCTTAGTTTGCGCAGTTCTGCGGCGGCTCAGGATTTAAAGTACCTGTAGGATTTGAGTTCCACCATTTGGAAGTCAGGCAGCAGTGGGAGTTTGGATTTGCTCTGAGGGGTCTGCCACCTCCTGGGTTTCACCATGAACTGCAGTCGCCTCTAAGCCGCATGGTGAGTTGATTTTGCAATTCAGCACTGTAAATACTGCAGGGTTTATGAGCATGACCAGGGGAGGCAGCAGTAGAAGCCACAGCCTCCGAGTGGGTTCCTGCTCTACATACCTTGTGCATGTAACAAACCAGTACAGGGTTCAGGTGATGGGAAAATGCCTCTCTCAATTAATGGCTTTTGCTTAGGATTAAGGTGCTGAACAGCTTTTATTATAAATTGCAGATTGAAAACACAATTGGAGTAAATTGTCTGCGGAATCCCCCATTTACGGCCTCGAGGTTGCAGATCATACAATGAGTGGGTGTTCCTGCTCCTCAGATTCTATGTCAAGACCGGAGGCTCCCATTATGCTTCTCTTCCTTTATTAAATAATTAAAGAAAGCGCTCAGCAGCAAATCTTTTCTTTTTTTTTTAACAGAAAAAACATATATAACAATAAATTTAACAATGGAGTGACGTAGAATGTCCTGAAAGTCTGTAGAAATAACGTAAACTATGTTTCCCAGGGGTCTGAAGAAAGTTCAGCACAAGATCACCAACATGTGACAATATCCTCCAATGACAGGGCAAGACCCACATAAACAGTCTTGAATATGATGCACTTCCTCTTTCTTTGCTGCTCACAGCAAGAGATAAGTACCTCATATTCGATTCTGTTTATGTCTACCTGTTGCTTTTGTTGTAATATTATTGTACTATTCATAGTTTGTTTTTATTGAAGCTTTGCTTCATAACTAACGCTTGCGTGAGCCTTCGTACTGTATTTCTTCCCTTTTTCAGTCAAGGACGTATTACGAGTCTTCCGCTCCGCGATCTTCCCTCTCCGACGCCAGCTACTTCCTGCTGACATCGGAGAGTACTGCGCAGCGTTGTATTCTATATATCGGCTGTTATAAGCTGCGTATTTACTAGTGCGAGGGCCCGCCTTCGCGAGCCCCCACCTGCATGCTTCGTCTGTTTTTCCCGACTCGCCTAGTGCGGCAGAGCCCGGGGAAACAGTAGCTGGAACCTCTGTGTGACCGCGGTTCTTCCCACAGCCACCAGAGGGAGTTCCTGCTTCTGCAGGTGCCCTTTTCAGCTTTCTGGCGCTCGCGAGCGCAATTTTCCTTACGTTCGATAACAAACTTTGCGATCGCGGGCGCCAGGAGCTGTTACTTCCCCATTTCATTACAGTTTGACTGAATTTCATTAAAAAAAAAAAAAGAAAGACAGTGGGAGACAGAAAAAAGAGAGACTTATTCTCCATTATTCTTGCCATTGTCAAGTCTCAGAGCTTGAGGCTCACCTTATACTGAACTGCGGGCTTGAGAGGAGGTGGTCTGTGCCCGCAACAATAAAAAAAAAAAGGGGGGAAAGAGTATATATTCAAGAATATATACATACATTTGTAAGGTTTAAAAAAAAAATGAAAACCTTACATCATGGCAGCACAGTGCTTCGCTCAGGAGGACCAGGATTGGCCTGGATATGAGGAAGACACTTATGAGATCGATGAAGTGGCAATGGCAAACAGCCTGGAAAAGGTGCTGGGTTCCTCTGTGGAAACCAGCATCAAGAGAGCTGTATCAGAAATGCTCCTGCCCATCCAGCAGTGCCTGGACTCCATGGAGAAGCAACTGCGAGAGCTCCCTTCCGGGAAAAAAGACACAGAAAAGAAAGCACCTCTCCGATGGGGGATGTATTCCGGCCCCATTGAGTAAAGACTCTACAACCCCCCCGAGCCAGCCAGAACCCGCCACTGCTGCCCTTTCAGATGCCTTCTCCAGGCTGAAAAAGCCCTTTTTGAATAGGAAGGAGACCTCTTCCGCTCATGGACCCTCTCACCCCGAGGAATAAAACAGGGGCACTAGACCCTCTAGCCCGGAGGGATACCAACAGGGCTTTGATCAAGAAAGTTGTGATTACAACAGTCTGTCTCCCACATCTTCCAATGAAGACACACAAAAAATAGGGTCACGACCCTCCACTTCAGGGATCGCGGCAGGCCCCGTCCCAAAGAAGACAGTCAATGACCTTCCTTCTTCCAAGGAGATGTTTTCACCAGAAGACTTAGTGCATCCCAGATCTTCCGACTGGGAGCCATCCCTAAGAAGGACAGAATATATTAAAGACAGGCTGCGCAAGCCTTTAGATAAAGAAGTCAGAGCAGAATGCCCACGACTGGGGATTCCAGATAAGACACCCCTGACACCGGAGTTGGTCTCCAAGATGATTACTTTCTTGGGTAAGAACGTCAAGGACCCAAGAAAGGGCGCTTGGAAATCTTGCCAAGACAAAGTGCTGGATGTCGTCTGACTTGGCAGAAGCAGCCATAGCCACTAGCACTCCTGTGGATCCAGTGATATTATCAGGCTGGGCTCAAAGAGCCATTTGTTTGTTGGGCAATGCCAGCTGCGCCATTTCTGCTGCGCAAAGGGATCCTTTACAAGGTCAATGCCAAACTCTCTGAGCTAGCAGATACCGAGTCGGGAGCAGCTGCCCAAGGTCTACTCTTTGGCGACTCCTTCGTCAAGGAGATGTCTAAATTTGTTGGCACCGTAACCACGCTTGACAAAGCGCAATCCTCAATCAAAAATGTTTTCTCTGTGAAGATTTTTGCCAGGGTCTGTCGAGGTAGAGGTTGCTCGTCCGGCCGATACTCTATCGATCGAAGACATCAGCAATCCAGGGATCATCAAGCCTGGCAGGACCGCACAGACACCTTCTTCCCTTCGAGAGGGCGAGGAAGAGGTCGTGGCTGGAGGAGAGCTGCTCGAAACCCAGCACAGCAACAAATCACAGGTCAGTCTGCCTACTACAGTGCCCGCGCCATTAACGCCTATAGGAGGGAGGCTAGCTCCTTTTGCGCATGCATGGGATTCCTTATCTGGGGACACGTGGGGCAGAGACACAGTTCGCGGCATGCGCCTGGAATTTTTTGCACAGCCTTTTCAGACAAGTCGTCCCATTCCGATCACAATGTCCAAAGAGGACGAGATAGCGCTGGACCACGAAATCCAAGCTTTAGCACTGAAACAAGCGATTCGTCCCTGCACAAGTCCAGGGGGCTTCTTCAGCCCCATATTTCTGGTGCGCAGGAAGCAGAAAGTGCATCCAGTCATAAACCTCAAGGCCCTCAACGATTTTGTCGTTTATCAGCATTTCAAAATGGAGGGTAGACCCAACGACTGGCTTATGCGCCTGGACCTGAAGGATGCGTACCTTGTGGTGCTCATACATCAGGACCACACAAGCTACCTGAGATTCTCCTGGAAACAGAGACTGGGAATTCACAAGCCTGCCTTTCGGTCTCTCGTCAGCTCCTTGGGCCTTCACCAAGCTCCTAAGACCAGTAGTGGCACATTTAAGAGAACAAGGCGTCAGACTGATAATATACTTGGGCGATATTATCTTCATGGCGCAATCTCAAGCTCTAGTAGAGCAGCAAATTAAGCTGACCATAGACCTACTGCACAGACTTGGATTTCGCATAAATTGGGAGAAATCTCTCCTCCGCGCATCCAAAAACCTGGAGTTTTTAGGATTCGTCATCGACACTGAATCGGCTCAACTCTGTCTTACGGCGGCCAAGATCCACTCCACCAAACGGGAAATTTGCAGACTCCTGCAGAGGAAAGATATATCTCTGCAAGACCTAGCAAGGGTAATAGGACTTCTCTCCTCCTCCATCCAGGCTATTTTTCCCGGACCTCTGCACTATCGAGAGTTTCAGAGGATAAAGGGGTTACATCTAAGGCAGGGTCTTTCTTATTCTCAGCGGCTGACTCTCGCACCAGAAGCGAGAACCGAACTCAACTGGTGGCTCTCGCACCTGGAGGCCTGGAACGGCCGAGCGATATTCGGATCTGCCCCAGACATAGTGACAGAGTCAGACGCCAGCGGTTCCGGCTGGGGAGCGAGATGCGGTCCGGTGGCCACAGGAGGGACTTGGTCGCCACAGGAACTCGGAATGCACATAAATTGCCTAGGGCTCTTGGCAGGTTCCTTCGCCGTACGCTCTTTTAACAAAGACAGAGTGAGCTGTTGTATCTTACTAAAGATGGACAACATTTCGGCGGTAAGATACATCAATCATCTGAATGGCACCAAATCTCGGCCCTTAGCAGAACTGGCCAAAGATTTTTGTCATTACTGCCTAGAGCTCTGGATTTCAGTAACAGCAGAGTACCTTCCGGGTCTTACGAATGTAGTGGCGGATTGGTACTCCCGACACGCAGTCGATTACAGCGACTGGAAGCTCGACAAGGAAGTCTTCCTTCGACTTCAGCATGTCTGGGGTCCCATGTCCAAGGACCTGTTTGCCTCACGCCTGAACACTCAGCTATCAGAGTTTTTCAGCTGGAATCCAGATCCCGCAGCGACTGCAACAGATGCATTTCTCCAGCATTGGACCGAAGGAGTGCACTACGCCTTTCCCCCCTTCAACTTGATTGCGAGGACCCTGGCAAAGGTCCGTCATGAAGAAGCAGAATTGGTTCTTGTAGCCCCGGTCTGGACCTCTCAGACCTGGTATCCAGTTCTTCTGGAACTTTCTTCGGATTTTCCAATCTTTCTACCCCAATTTCCGGATCTCCTGCTGGATCCTGCGGGGCGATGGCACCCTCTTCTCCTGCAAGGATCTCTGGTCCTAGCAGCCTGGAGGATTTCAGGTCTAGGTGGAGAGTTCCAGGTATGTCTCACACAGCAGTCAGCCTCATCGAGGAGAGTTGGGCCCTGGCCACACTCAAAAGATATTCTAACTCATGGAATACCTGAAGAAGCTGGTGTCAAGGATTACATCCAGTTTCGGCACTGATAGAGGAAATTCTGAATTTCCTGGCATCCTCAGCAGAAAAGGGTCTAGCCTACAGAACTGTTAATGCATATCGTACTGCTATTTCAGCAGGCCACGACCCCGTAGAAGGAACTCCGGCAGGTGAGCATCACCTAGTATGCAGATTACTTAAGGGCGTCAGACTCACAGCTCCGCCCCCGTCTAGTTACGGTAGCCTATGGGATGTCAAGTGTTGAACCTGTTCCTATCCTGGCCTGATAACGAGGAATTATCTTGTACTTCCTTATCCGGCAAACTCACTACACTACTCTGTCTCGTCTCCTGCAGGAGGGTCTCTGATGTCAGAGCCCTCAATCTGGCAGGCAGAACCTTCTCACCTGATGGGATAGTGTTCCACATACATAGAAGAACGAAGTACAGCTCAAGAGTGATTTCTTATCCTGCCTTCGGAGAGCAGCCCAAGCTTTGCTTAGTTAGATGTTTTAAGGCTTACGAGAAAGTCACGGCTTCCCTCAGAACTTCAGCCGATGGACAACTCATAATAGCCTTACGTAAGCCGCATAAACCTGTTTCCACCCCAACCCTGGCACGCTGGGTGAAGTGGACCTTAACCCAAGCAGGAATAGATACCTTGCACTTTGGAGCCCACTCTGTAATAGGAGCTATGTCTTTTAAGGCATTCCAAGTCAGGATCCGACTGGAAGATATCATGAGAATGGCAGACTGGGCAAGCAAATCAGTATTCAAGCAATTCTACCTAAAACCGGTAGAACAACCGGCATCTATTGTGGTAAATAAGCTTTAAACAAGCATAATGGGAGCCTCCGGTCTTGACATAGAATAAAGATTTTCCATAATAACTTACTAGAAAGTCTTAATTCTATTGAAGACACAGAGGCGAGCATTATCCCACCCGGCGAGAAATTAGAATGTATCATGTGCAGAGATTATGTATCTATGTTGATAACTGACATAATTTTGAATGCATAGCTGTTCTTTCAGATAAGGCAACTTATTTTTTCTCCCACCCTTCTAAGGGACATAGGGATGTAATATACCCTTACTAACTGTAATTATATCTCTCTCTCTCTTGCCAGTATCTACCGACAAATCCACCAAATTCTGGAACCTCCTTACATTCTATTTCGAGTTGTTTTCAGTTCCGAATCTTCCATCAGTCAAGTTTGCAGCTGTGCAGAGGAAGTGCATCATATTCAAGACTGTTTATGTGGGGACTTGGCCTGTCATTGGAAGATATTGGTCACATGTTGGTGATTTTGTGCTGAACTTTCTTCAGACCCCTGGGAAATGTAGTTTACATTATTTCTACAGACTTTCAGGACATGCTACGTCACTCCATTGTTAAATTTATTGTTTTATATATATGTTTTCTGTTTTAAAAAAATATATATATCTTGCTGCTGAGCGCTTTCTTTAATTATTTAATAAAGAAAGAGAAGCATAATGCTCGCCTCCGTGTCTTTAATAGAATTAAGACTTTCTAGTAAGTTATTATGGAAAATCTTTATTCCCTCTGTGTCCTAAAGGCCAGTTACCTAGAGGTGAATTTGTCACATGTGTTATAGCTCAGATTGCATGAGCTTTTTCCAATCCACCATGGCTGCAAATGCCAACAGAAGATCACATGGGCAAAAGAAATTGAAGAGAAAATGAAGTTTCTGTATAAGGAAAAAAACAAGGCGCCGTCCATAATTTCAGAATGGACACTGAAACCACATGACTATCCCTGAGTAGGTATGTGTATCTGCTGCCTAACTCAAGGAAGAATCCAGCAGAGAAGAACCAATAACAGTGTGATCAGGAAAACCGTAAAATGACTGTCATATCAAGTGTCATACCGATACCGGCTGCAAATGGATTCCTGGCATGCTGACTAAACAACTTGCAGCTTGTGTTCAGAGAAACTAAAGTGGCCAGAAAGTAGGTCTTCAGAGGTGTGACAGGATCAAGGGCTCAAGTCCACCAAGAAAGAGAGAAGATGCCCCTTCCAACTTTGGGCAGGAGGCCTTCAAGGATTTTCACCAGATCCAGTCCTGCCCCAAAGGCAGGGGGAGGGCTCCAGTCTTTGTCAAACTTCCCCTTCCGCCCCACACCATAATGTTTGTGCCATTTTGCATGCATCGGCTACCTCTGTAAATCACCCAGTGCCTTCTGTACCCCATTTTGGCCAGAATTGTGTTTCCATCCTTCCAGGACTTTCCTTCCCAGAAGGCCATGCATCAGAGGGGACTGGCTGTGCTCTGAAGAAGCATACCACAGGCTTCTCCACAGAAAATGAACCAGTAGCACCGGCCTAGCAAAGCAGCTCACTTTCAATTCCAGACTCACTGCGTCTCTGTGTGGGCAGTATAAACCTGAGGACCCGCAACAAAGAGACTATGTTATGTGCAAGAAGGGGACAGGGCTACTGAGCACTGTTGAAATCTCCTGCAGATGTGGCACAACCCCAGTGGAAACAAGGAAGGTAAATTGGCCAAAGAAAGCAGTTGATCTGGGGAGCCAATGGGGAGGGGAGGCTAAGGAGGAAAAGTAAAGTCAAGAGTGTAATTGCAAAAGTGCAGCTGTCTGTGAGTGAGTGCTTGGTGGACCTGTGAAGGAGTTAAGTGTAGTGTAGTAGGATAAGTAAGAGAGAGCAAGGAGAGTGGTTGAAAGCGGTGAATGAAAGTGGGAGGAGAGGAGAGGGGAGAGGAGAGAGCCTAAAGATGCGTTTGTGTCACCATGGGAGGGACAGAGAAGTGGAGGAAATGAAAAGATGAATTCTTTTGAATTCAACCATGGGTACAGGGACATCAACGGGAGACGAGAGATGGATGATCTTTAGTGTGCCACATTTCACTTTGTTGCCATCAAACCATCATATTGCTTGCAGTATTTGAAATAAAACTCTTTGACCCTATCCGTGTAGTGTAGGTATTTTTAAGGTTATCTGTAACAGGGAGCAGAGAGCTAAAATGGTGGTTTGAGATAAAGGGACAATAACTAGACATTCTTGGATATGCAGACGATCAGGGAATGGAGGAATATGCCTGAGTGGTGCCTCAATTATCTGCAAGAGATCTGAATACCAAATTCAAAGTTATAAGAATCATGTGTGTAAAACACATTTATTGATGTGCCAACTTTGAGATAACAGGTGCAGAAAGAAAGGGTGGGTATAACCAGAGCCTGCAATGGACCGGGAGGCATGATGACATTGATGATCGCCTTAAAAAGATATGCATATTGGCCTCCATGAAAGGAATTATGCAATTTAGGCATCAGCGATTACTCATGCCAAGTGAGGCGTAGGAAAAGTAGCAGGCAGAGGCACAGATGTAAATGGCTGGGTAAGCCAAACACGTAATGCTCTGTGAGGAGCCTGGTTTTGGTAGGCCTTCATTTATTAAACAGAAGCCAGGAGATCTAACTGGGTAATGGAGGAATGCACAATTACACCAGAGAAGATGGAGAGGTTTATGGTGGGAATATTGAAGTCACTGTCTGTGCCCAACATGTTTATGCTGGGAAGCTCTGGGAATGGAGGAATTCCTGTGCAAATGAGGTGTGTGAAGTCCTTCACCCAGCTCTGTAGAAAACAGAAAAGGAGATGGTTGACATAGGGACAAGTTGTGTTTGCCTGGCACTTGGCTCAGAGTTGCTCAGTGTGGTCCATGTTGGGAACTATGTTTATCAGCTCTCCACCATTGGACTGCGGTATAGAAATGTAGTGAGGTACTGCTGTGGTGAGCCATGTGAAATGCTAAGTGGTGTGAGGAACCTGAGGGCGTACTCACTTCTTTTCCACAGATATCCTCCTTCCAGGTGGCCAGGGTAGGGCCGTTGCTACCAGATCCTGACCCTGGGATTGGATATGCGAGGGAGGACTACCTGGAGGAAGGTGACCTGGGAAGAGGGGTAGAGGAACCTGAGGGTAAGACATGGTATCCCCATTTTCCCTTTCAGAATAAACACTCTAGCCCTCAAGCCTCTGTAGGCTACTGTCAGCCCTTTCCCTTGTCTTCCCCTCAAAATGACCCCCAGAAACATCACTTCAACACTGGGATGAGGAAGAGACCAACTAGGAGGGAACATCCTCATTTGGGTAATACAAACAAACATCAGTCAAGTGCCAAGACGGGGAGGAAACGACACAGAGTTATACCTACTTCCTTTATTGAAGCAGACCTTCCCAAACATCACTCCGGTAATTAACCGAAGTAGAGGGCTATGGAAGTATACAGATGGAGCAATCAAGCTAGTCATCTTAAAGAGGGCTATGGAAGTATACAGCTGGAGCAACCAAGCAAGTCAGCTTAATAGCTCTGGCCAAAGCCAGGCAGTTAAATTCAATGGCCTGCACCTGAGAACCATTAACACACCTGCAGAATATAAACGGCCTCCCCAAGCAAAGAGAGGGGGAAGGAGTTGGGGACACCTAAGCTGGGAGCAGTGCTTTGTAGCTGAGTGCGCCAAGACCGAGGACCCTGTGAGGCACGGTTCGAGTCTTAAGATTGCAAAGGAGCAGCGGGGGTAGAAGCAGAGCATCAGCAGCAGAGGCGCAGCAGTAGCAGAGGTTGTGCCAAAATGTTTCAAGAAGCAGAGTATGCTGGGACCACGGACCCTGCAAAGCTGGGGTCTGGTCTTATGAGGGCATTGAATCAGGAGCTTCTTTCTGCAAAGATCTACCAGCGAGAGGCAGTGCCAAGCTGGGCCATTCCCCGGCTACCCTAATTACCTGATCGTTACCTCTAGGTGTTGGGAGAACACTGAAGAGTCTGTGGAAGTAGCAGGGAGCGTGACCCTGACCGAAGCCTGCAGCTGAAGAAGTTGCGTGTACTTTGGAGCTGCGCTGAAGCACCAGTGAGTTTCAGAAATGTTAAAAACCCTAGGCCTTCCCACACATGAACCGTATTTAAAGATACATTTGTAACTTCAACTAAACCATTGTTGAAGCAATTTAAACCTGAGAAAGCCATACACGAGATCAAATAAAGTTGCAAGTCGTTGTTTAACCAATTAAGGTGACCCTCGCAAGTGAACCTTTCCGATCACAATTGAAAGAATGCGTGAAAGGAAGGGAAAAGAGCATTGCACAGGCATTGTCAAAGCCAAGACGGTGCATGCCTTTATTGAAAATGTTGGAGAAGTGTTGTTGGCATAAGTGGTAGGTTATACTGAAAAGTAAAAGGAAACTGCATTTCCAAGAGCCAATATCGTTGAAGCTAACCCTATGATGGAATAGTGGGTCTGGAACATACACGCATTGCCACGTACCAAGAGGGTACAAAGAACTGCAGGAACAGAATTGGCAAGTGTCAAGAGAATAAAGAAAATCATCAGTGTTACTGGAAAAAGGATGATAACAAGTATTGCCAAGGGCCAGAGGAAGACAAGTGGTATAAGGAGAAATACTGCAAGGCTTGAAATGGACCAAGAAGAGCAAGTTCTTTGTGAACCTTGTTTTTTGGAATTCTTTCATTATGTAAGAGGGGGTAAGTCACCACTCCCTATTTGTGGCTCAGCAGTGGCATTGTACACACAAGGAGCAAATGAGAGGGGACAAAGAAGGAATATCGGTTGTGTGACCTGTAATGGGTGGACCATGTGGTCCGACAACTGCGCCTAGACCGAGTGCCCTGCATGGAAGAACCCAATGAAAATATGAATGAAGAAGCTTGTGTTTTGAAACAGCCTTATATAGGAATTTGAAGTTAAGAAACAGAACTGTGTAAGTGAACTGGTACAAGGTATTGATATTAAAGGAGCTGGGAAGTGTCACAAAGAACTGTTATTTTCGAAAGCTGGAAGAGTTGAACTCTTGGGGAAGGGAACCCCACTGTTTTTGTTTAACTATTTTGAACTTGGGGAAAGAGAAGCTGACTATAAGCCAAGAGCTTGAAGAAGCTCAGGGCTTTGTTTTGAACACTATTCATTTTGATGCTGATATCCCTACACATTGCATACAGTTAGTTGTGAGGGCAAGTAAAGGTTTTGGACACAGACAGACATTTAATTTGAACTTCCTCACGAAGACTATCCTATGTTTTATTTGGGATGGGAAATCCCACCTTAGAATAAGGCCTTTTTTCGCTCCCTTTTTTAAGTTAATAAAGGTTTCTTGTTAAACTTGAATAATTTTTGTCTGTGTCTGCTTCATGATACCTTCACAGTGTGTACAGAAGTCTGGTAAATCTGGTACATCATGAGGTGTAGCACTTTGTGGTACTTTTCTAGTGTGAAGCACCTCTAGATTCCACGAAGCACTGGGCATTTAGGGCCCTGTCATTCCTTTTTATATGCCACAAAAGACCCACCAAGGTACACCTCCGTTTGGGGAAGTGGGAGTCAGCACAAAAGCAAGTATCTAACATACTACTTTAATGAGTACAGGTTTACACCGAAACAGGGGCATTCTGATGTTTCTTACAGTTGTAGTGTTGGAAGACTTGAGAGCCTTAACTCAAATGTGAGTGTTAGGCACAGAAGTTTTATCAGGCTGTACCACATAGCAGTACTGCTATGACTTCGGACTCAGAGATGCTCCCACTTTGGCATCACACAGGGAATGAATCGCAACCTGGTGTGCCTGCGTAAAAATGAAAACCTTACTTACATGATCCCTCTGCACACAAAGTCCTGGAAGGCAAAAAGAGGAGATCGTTTTACGATCATTTCGACTCTGTTGTTCTCTATGTTTCCATCTGATGCATCATTAATCATAGCTGGAAATGTTAACATCCATATCCCCCAGGTCGACGCATATGAATATCCTTTACTCTTACATGTACTTACAATCTTAAGTAACTGCCTTCCTGTCCCAGACATGTAAAAGGATGCGTCTTTGATTTCATCTTCGTATCTCCTTCTCCCTCTTCCTCCTGCTGATAATTTTTTGGTCTGCACATTGCTTTACTATCTTGATCACTCAAGTATGCTCCCCTCTCTGAATTTCATCCCAATGGTGGACCTTCCCAGCCTTTGCTTTCTCATCCCTTAAAATATTTAAGGACTCTTGTTCATCAAGCCAAACGTCGCTGACTCAAGAATAAATCCTCTGCTAATTACTTACATTCCCTGCCACTCTCACTTCCTACACCTCTGGTCTAAAACAAGCACAAGCTACCTATTTTCGAATGCTTATCTCCTCTCAAGCTTACTCTCCTAAACTGCTCTTTAATATGCTAAATAGGCCTGCGCCTGCACCTCCCACTACGGCTACTTCGTCCTTTTCTTTGTTCTCACGTATTTCTAAAGGTGATGTCATTTCTGTGATCTTATGTACTCACCCCACGGTTGGTCCTCTAGATCTCCTCCCAGCTTCTACATTTCCCTTGCTTCTTTTCTTGCTACCCTATTTAATCTCTTAATGTCCTTAAAAAAACATCAATTGACTCTTCTGATCCATCCAATTTCTGTCCTGTTTCACTTCTCCCGTATCTTTCTAAACTCCTTGAAAGTTTGGTTCACTCACAACTTTCTTCCTAACTTAACTTGAATAATCTGCTTCCTCCTCAGCAGTCTGGCTTCTGCCCTGGTTTCTCTACAGAAAGTACTCTCCTGTGTGTTCTATTCTATTTGTCATGCATGTTATCACAAACTCTCCTCTCTCTTGATTCTTCTTGATCTTAGTGCAGCTTTTGACACAGTTGATCACCCACTCTTCTATCAACCCTTTCCTCCCATGGTCCCTCTGGCACTGTGTTTAACTCATTCTCTTCTTACCTTTCCAATTGTTCTTTCTCTGTTTCTGGGAAGGGCTTCTCGTCTTGCTCTTTTCCTCTCTCTCACGGTATTCCACAAAGGTCTGTTCATGGACCTCTCCTATTCTGGCGTTATACCTCATCTCTCCCTGCTCTTATCACACGTTTCGGATTTCAAGCACACCTTTAAGTCGATGACACCAAGATTCTTCTCTCATTGCTCATCTTCTCTGATTCTATTTATCATCGGCTTTCTTCCTGTCTAACTGCTATTTCAGCGTGGAGGTACTCCCATTTTCTGGGCCTTAACTTAAAAGAAAAATGATATTCTTTCCTACCTTTTCTTAGATCTCCCTTCCTTCATCTATCCGTTTTCAGCCGCTGCATGCAGTGCTCCAGATATGATTTTGAAGTGGGAGTATTTTACTCCCTATTTTTTGGGTAAAAAGGTAAGTCCCATTACTAATGAGCGTATTTTCTAAGCGACTAAATACTGTAAAACAGAAATACATGTGTAATAAATATTTCTTTGCACCTAGTTATTCAAGCACATTAAAAGATACATTTTTACCTTTTCGGATCAGGCTGTAATAATAGCAGTTTCTTCCTGAGGAAATATGTGTACTACTATTCATTCAAACAAAGCTGCCTACCAGGAACAGCATCAACGAGACTGGGCAGGAGCCTGTCTCCCTGAAGCCACATCTTGGCTTCACAAGAAGCCTCTGCAAAATATCGGCGAGATCTGAAGGCATGCCTGGCTTTGTCCCTGTCGCCTGATTTCGAGCCCCATATTTGCTGGATTCACTGCGCCATCCAGCTATTAGCTGCAAACACAGCACAAGATTGCCGAATTCCATTTTCACTGCCTTTTTGCATTGTCTTAAGCTGCGACCGCAAATGGCTGCCTTGTTCACACCTTGCCGTTAATGGGCCCATTGCTTCCCGAAACTGCCGTCCCATTGGCAGGAGAATCCTTCATCTACCAATAGGAGTAGCCGACAGGCTAAAGCTGGACCTCCAATCTAAGGGCCTCAACACAAGGGCCTCTCTTTGTCTGTCCAGGCTGTTCCGGTCGTCTGGCGTGCAATCCTGCCTGTTTGTAATCAATCTACTTACCTGACTACTATCCAGGCAGAACTTCGCTTCTCGAACGGCAGGCTATCCTTACCACCAGATCATCACGACTCTTATCCCCTGCGGTAAGCCCATGCTGATCAGTTTATACTTCGGCTACAGGGGTTACTGTCATCATTGTTATTTTTGTTCCACTGTGCTTATAATATAACGTGACCTTGAAATTAAGATTGGCCGCCTTGCGTCTCTTCCTATTAATGTTCCAAACCCATTCTGCAAGTATCTCCCTTTATGGAGCCCCATCACGGTGTAGTCAAACCAACTTATTATTATTATTTATTATTATTATTATTATTATTATTTATTATTATTATTATTATTATGAACACCACGTACTGTAAATGTCTCTCCAGATACGACGATAACCAAAACTTTGCCTGAACTGTGCTCAAATTACCTTACCAAAGACTATCTACTATCTTTGCATCACCACGCCATCTAATCTTCAGACTGCTTTGCAAAACTACTTGGTCAGGCTGTCTGCCTTAAATCACGAGAAACAAGTTTATACTTACAATCACGTCAGGAGTTGCAGCCTCCTTTCACAAGATCTGTTCTGACGCATGCCTAGGCCTAATCATACCAGTTTTAGTTACCTTGCTATTTAATTATCTTCTGTTTGTTGCCAATACTACTTTTAGCCTACAATTTGTTTATTCTATATGCTAGAACCTGCTTGTGCCTACTCTTGTGCTTCATAGTAGCCGTTGCAAACGCATATTGTGACCCCAGTTCTTCGTGCTACTGACCTTTGCAGACTTCGTTCTTTGGTACCGAATAACTTGCCAAACCGTATGTCCTGATTTATTCGAGTCTACACTTACATCCTGATGCTGCTTCTTCACTCTACACTCTACATATGGTGGCCAGTGTAGCCGCATCAGTTCTGACGTTCACACAACAGTACAAGTAACAAGGCAACTCTACCAACTGCTCTAGTTATTACATTATAGTGTCCCTGCCCATTCAAACTCATGCTTGACCTTCTATCATCTCACCAACTGAACGGATCATGGCATTCGCCTATTAGTCCAGCCTTACAACTCATGTCCCTGCTCACCACTAATAAACTATTTAGACAACTACCTCTAATCTTGCTCTTCACCATAACACTATTCACCAATACCACCATGGCCATGCCACTCGCTCAGTCACATAGCACCGCATAGTGAAGACATCCGCTCATTTGTCGTCTTCCATGCCAAGGAATCATCGGATCTCTCTCGCCATGGCCACCATGCTTCCACCTTCAGCGTTTATAACATCCCTGACTACACTCCCTTCCCTCTAATGGTAGGAAAACTACCTATGCTAACTGCCCTCTTTCACCAGTTCAATGAATTCAATTATATGCTACACAACCTACACCCAACCAACCTTGCTCCACCAAATAAAAAAATTATAGGCTCAGAACTAGAACTATAACTGTTCTAGTACTTCCTTCCAACAATAGGCAGAAGATATCCACCTCTACCCATCCTAAGTTGAGAACCAAGAGCACCTCAGACAACAGCACCTCACTGTATCTCTCTACCCCACCAACCAGTTTGATTCCCCCAACAAGCTCCCGGAACAAGGACTCACCTACCATCAAGGATGCCAGATCAATGATAGCCCACGCTCTAGACATTGCTGACATCATTGTTTCTTACCAACTAGATTTCCTAGCTATTATTGAGACTTGGCTTCATCCAGCAGCAGGGCCAACCTTATCTCTAGCCATTCCAGATAATTATACTAACTAAGGATCCTCCCGCATCGTCCCTTGCCCTCTGGAGAACTCTTATCCATCAAATTACCTCTATCTGCATCACGTACAATAACGATGCACCTCTTATACAGACCACTTGGCCCTATCGCCACTTTAGAGGAGGACACCACCTCACTACTCTCTTAAAATACCAAACCTAAATCCCAGATTATACTACTAAGTGATTTTAATTTAGGCCTTCATGATACGAATGATAACAATGTTTCAGCGTTTGCTAACACCATCACAGAACTTGGTTTCACCCACAATATCAATTTGCCCACGCACTACAAAGGTAGAACCTTAGACTGGTTAGCTGATCTCAACTGCGATACCAAGATTCTAGCCAACGAACCCTGTGCTTGGACCATCCACTACCTCATTTAATTTACCTTACTAAATAGCCTTCAACCGAACTTCACAATACTACCAGCTCCCCCGGTATTCACCAGAAATAAGCGGAATATAACAGTGGTAAGCTTATTACCACTAATCCAACCCATAACCAATCCCACCTCCACTATTTCTGACCCTACAGTACTAGTGGAACTATACAACCACACCATACAGCAAGCCATCCACGAAATAGCCTCCCTCTCAAAATGCGCAAAGCCAAGCCGCAAGCACACTTAAATTCGTGGTTCGCCCCTAACCTCACAGTATTACGCTCTGAAAAAAGAAAAGCAGAATCACTCTTGAGAAATCTCCCCACAGTATCAAACAAGGAAAATCTCTCCAAAATATCTATAAAATACAAATATAAGATACTCCAAACTAAAAAGGACATGTACAATACCAGAATCAATAATGCTAACTCAAGTACCCGAGAACGTTTTAATATCCTAAGAGAGCTAAAATCTCCTACCCCATCTGCAGAAACCTCCATTAAAGACCGGATATGGTGTACTAATATTCAAACTACGCTCCTCAACAAAATTTTGCTACTACAAAACAAAATAGAAACTAAAAAAATGGAGTCTTTCTAGGGAACTGCCTAGACTCGAGCCTCTGACGACTCCTGCAAAATCATGCAACCTTTTGAAATTCGACCCGGTTTCCATCCAAGAAGTAGTAGACATAATTACAAGCCTTAAACCGTTCAGATGCCAGGGAGACACCTGCCCAGCACCTATTGTCAAAGAGGCAGCAAGGGCTCTATCCCCTTTCATTACCAAACTAATAAACATGTTATTTGAATTGTGTACTGTCCCTACCAACCTAAAAGACACGTGGGTCCTCCCTCATCTAAAAAAAACTAACCTTGACCCTACCAAATTCAGACCTATAATTACTGTACCATTTCTCCTGAAAATTCTAGATAGAGCATCCTATTTACAAATCCAGACTCATCTCGAATCCAACAAACTCCTATGGCTACGTCAGTCAGGCTTCAGACCTAATCACGGAACAGAATCAGCCTTACTAGATTTAAAAAACCAAATGGACGAATTAACGGACAAAGGCAAGCTAGCATGCCTTCTTATTTTGGACCTATCTGCTGCCTTTGATTTAGTTAATCACAGAGTATGTTGTAAGCACCTAACAAGAGTCGCTTTCTTCTCTGATGAAGCCACTGCATGGATACAATCCTTCTTAGACAATAGAACCATGAGGGTCTTCTCACCAACTGCAGCAGCCAAGCCGGCACCAGTTACCTGCGGAGTACCCCAAGGTTCATGTGTCTCTCCTACCTTGTACAACATTTTCACCAAGCCACTCTTTGATGATCTTGACAGTCTGGGTGTCACCTACACTCATTATGCAGATGACACTCAGATTCTCATCCCCATCTCAGGTGATCATGTCACTGATTCTGCTCTGCTCAATAAAATCTACCTTATTATCCTTTTTATTTCGTCTTAATGACGAAAAGACAGAGCTTCTACTCATTGGCGCCACAGCAACACTTAACAGCCTACGTAACCAATATAATGCATTCATTATAGACCGCATCAACATAAAAGTTTCCAAGGAGGTAAAAACCTGGGCTTCTATCTTGACTCGGCTCTTACCTTAAAGAGACAAGTCAATGCCACTACTTCTGCCACAGCTTACACCTGTAAACTTATTAATCCTTGTAAACCTTTTCTCTCAACAGCAAGTTGTATGACGCTAGCAAGAGCACTAATCTTATCTAAACTAGATTATTGCAATGCCCTATACTTAGGGACTAGCAAGTACAACACAAACAAACTCCAAATACTCAAAATAATGCCCTTAGATCAGCTCTTAATCTCCCTAGATCACAGCATATCTCAGCGGTACAACGTCCTTTCGTTGCAGGATGTTTTTTGCGGGGGTTTTTACTGTGAATTCTTTTTCTAAAATCTAAAAAACTCATCGAATTTTTTAGAAATTGGGGGGTTTGGTGGGTTCGAACCCCCCCCCCCAAAAAAATTATTCAATGTTTTTTTTCGGAAAATAAATCGCGGTAAAAAACCCTGCGAATAAAACATCCCACGATGAAATGACATGGAACCATCTCAGCCATAAAACACAACACACAATGGCTATCTGTCAAGAATATAATCAACTTTAAAACCTTATCCATCCCGCATAAATGCCTCTTATTCGGCCCCGGATTACCTAGCATGCAATTTCTCCAGAAATACCTCAGACCGACCTACCAGATCCATTCACGCCCACTGCCTCAAAGTCCCAAGATTCAAGCTTCAGAATGCTTGGGATAGTAGCTTCCCTGTGCTTGCGACCAAACTTTGGAACAGCCTGCCGGTTGACCTAAGATCTGAAGTGTCTTACTTCAGCTTTAGAAAAAAATGCAAAAATATGGCTGTTCTCGAAAGAAATGTAACTGTTGGACTAACTATCTCATCTGCAATGGCTTTTTAACTATTGTATTTGATGTTAATGTCCTGGTACCTGTGTAATGATGTAATGCGCCCTGATACTTCAGGGTTTGGTGCACTATATAAATAAATAAACAAACTATTCCAAACATCAACAAAGAGCTGTGTGGTGAAAGCAGGGGTCACAGGCAACTTATGTGTCTGTTTACTATTTTTTTGTTGAGAGTATTTTTACTCCCTATTTTTATTTTGTGGGACTATTTGTCTATTGCCATGGCTGATACTCCCCTTATCTGTAGGGCTGGCGGCATGTATGCATGTCCACTCAATCAGAGAATCTTTGACCCTACTTTCTCTTTTCATACACATAACACATATTTAATCCGTATCTCGTTCTTGCCACAGTCATTTGTTCAACATCAGGAACATTCAGCACTTGCGCGCTTTCTCTTTCACTGAAACTCTGCTTCAGTCTCTTGTCCTTTCACACCTTTATTACTGCTCCTCGATATATGTTGGATTGCCAAATTATGTTTTCTTTCCCCTTCATTCTATCTTACACTTGCCGGTTAAGGCTCTGTTCGGTCTCCCTCCATCAGCTCACATTTCACCCCATTGTGCACGTCTCAAAATGGCTTCCAGTTCAGTGTTGTTGTGAATTTAATTTTCTTTGTCTAGTCTTTAAATCTATTCATATACTAGCCCCTACTTATCTCTGCTCCTTGATTTCCTTCTAACAACCTACTCGGAACCTCTGGTCTTCTTCCAAATTTCTCCTTTCTGTTCTTCACCCGCCTTGTGCAGCGTCCCACTTCCGCTCATTTCAGCTACTCGCCCTCAAAATGTGGAATTCTCTCCCCATTGACATTCGTTCCTGCCCATCTCTCTCCTTATACAAATAATGACTCAAGTCTCACCTACTTCATCGTTCCTTCTCCTGAACACTGTTACTACTCTGGTCCCTAATCCTTACCTCTAACTGAATATTCATTTTTATTGTAATGTTTTGCTCTTGCTTTGGATAAAAGCACTATATAAGCACTGCAAATAAACACAAATAAAATGCATTTTCTATTTAGTTTTCTTGCAGATTATGTGTTTAATGGAAGTATATATATTTCTCATAGAACTCTGATTGGACATTCCCTTTATTTTGGACTGCTATAGTTTCTTGTTTTGGTTGCTACTGAATCACATTGACATCCCTCTTGGGAGTATGTCCTTCCCTCGGCCCACGTTACCAAAAAAGGCGAAGGAGGAATATTTCTTAACTGTGTGCATTTTACCTTTATTTATTTCTTTTTGTATTTGTTATTAGCATTCAGTAAAATTACAAACTTTTGCTTTGAATTCATTTCCCTCCCATACAAGAGCCAAGAAAAGTTTACCTTTATGATTGGGATCACTGTTGGTTTGTAGAAGTCTGAGAGCTGCAAGAGCTTAGTACGTGGTTTAACTACTACTCATCCTTGCGCTCCTGCAGATCAGAAGTCTTTTCGTCACAAGTTGTGCCTGTGTTTCTCTCTCTCTCATCATGCTGCTGCTGCAATCGGATTGCTCCAAAGCTTTGATTGTCTATGCTGTTTTGTTCTGTTGGTATTCTAGGCAAGGTGGTGTTCTGGTTTTCTTTGCAACCGAAATAAAACACTTCCAACATTGATAATTACAGGCAAGGCTGGCAATAAAGGTCTGCGAAGACATATAGTGGGACTTTGAGGGGGAGATGGACAGGGTTTGGGCCCCTCTCGTCGGCATTAGCCCCCGGGCTAGGAATGCCTCTGGATTACTGATCCAAATTAGGAGTGCCACTTGCTTATTTCATAGTTGTATCCCTCTCTAGTTTTCCTAACCTTTTAACCTTTTTATAAACTGTGATTTCAATATCTGGCTCGAATTTTCCTCCAAGTAGTAGCATTGTCTCTAACTTGTAAGATTTAGATACATTCCTGCTTAGCAAAAAGCTGGTGGTATGCGGGATGGCATTTTCTACCCTACTGATTTCCAAAGGCCCATGCCTACACTTAATCTACTTTGTACTGATCACTAAGCCCTATTTGTCTCTATCATTAATCCTACCGACTTCGTCACCCTCCCCTTTCACTGGCCATGTAACATTAAGATAGCTGAAAAGGTTAGAGAAGAACTCATCTCCTCGCTTCTCAACCATGTCCTTAGCTTATTCATTCTTTCAGACCGCTTACCAGGAGCAATGTTCCCTGTGTGGAACTGTTTGGCTGTTGTGCGCACATTATTTTCCATGTGCACAACTGACTAATGAGCTAAGCCACATTGTGAGCATGTGTATTTAGTGAACTCCCGTCGCAAAAAGAGTTTGAAAAGGAATTTCCTCTTCCCAGCCACTGCAATTCTTGACTAATCTTACAACACTTTTTCCAAACACATAGGGCCTCATTACGAGGTTGGAGGTAGCCTTGCCGGCTTTAACGGCAAGGCTACCTGCATACCGGCATGAAAATCTGGCACCCGTGAATGGGCAATTACCAGGGTATTCTGGACCCACCGTACGCAGTAATTGCCTCTTCGCGGGTGCCGGTATATCCCCATTCCCATTTCAGCCCCATAGGGCTCAATGGGAATGGGGATGCCTGTAGCACAGGTATTGTTCATAACGGTGCTGGTGCTACAAGCTTGCTATGCTCACGGGTGCCTTACATTCTGCCAGGGCAGACCTGGCGGAATGAAAGGCACCCGTGAGCACAACTCGGAGTTTGCCAGTCCGGTAACAACAGTACCAGCAAGCATACCGATATCGTTGTTACCGGACCGGTAACCTCGTAATGAGGCCCAAAGGCTAAAATAAAATGTGGCATATGTGATTATACATAAAACTCATCAACCAGTCCAAGACTTCAACATCTGCCACAGTACCTTGCAAACGTTTTATGCCACTCGAAAATCACTCATATGTGTACTACAAAACACAAATATCTCTTGTCTTAACTGATGTGGCTGTCAAGAAAATCGGACAGAATACAGCATTTGCCGATGAATTAATGTCAATTAAAAGAAATGGGTGAAAAATATGCTGATATGAGTTCTTCAAGGGCCATTTTAATGAAGTAATTCAAGGGCCACGCGAATTCTAATAATGTCTGTAAGGATGATAATTGCATCAGAATAACTGCACCTCAGAATATGATAATCAGAAATTCCTGTGCCTCTGTTTACTATCCACATTACGTTCTCCTGTGGGTAGTGATAACACCAGCCTAAAGCTAAGAGACATATGCACCATCAATTTTTACTCCTTAAAAAATGAAAATGTGCCTAACAAAAATGAGAGACAATGAACACATCGTTGTTTCAACCCCCAACGATCCACTGATATTTTTTCGAATTAGTGACCAGTAAAGCACTGGCATAGGAAGGAACTAATGCCAGATCTCAAGAGGAATTTTAAGGGGAAGAACATCTTGCAATTAACAGAAAGTATCCCTATTGGCAAAGCTAATTACTTTTGCCAACCCTCCTGCACCACAGCCTAGACACAATTAAACAAGAGCCTTACTGAGGTTTAATATTGAGCCCTGCTGAAGAAAATAATATATATTTGCCTTTTAAGTTAATAGCATCAATTCATCAGAGATACAACTGATTGAGTGCCTTCTTCAGTAACAATGGATCCCTCTTCTGTAATTCGTTATCAGCTAAATAAGATGGAGGGGGATGCTAGAGATGATACACATAGAACCCATGTTTATACTGAAAAGCCCTCAGCAGCTGAGCATAGAAAGAAAAAGAAGGTGCCGTTGTCTAGACAGGCACTAGTCTTTCCAATCCTTTAGCAAACAAGCAACACATTTCCTTCAGTGTACTGCAGAAACGTATGACTTGGTTTTTTAAATGTGCAGCTTTGTTCATCACCCAGAAGGAGTGATGAGATGTACGTTTCCACAATGGACATATAGGGTTATCATTCCGCCAATTATTGTTTCACACTATTAATGTGTACCCTACCACTAGCCCTAAAAAGAAGAACACCCTCTCCATGGGTGGTGTGGACAAACCTTAGGTAGCGCTGTGGCATAGCCTTTCTAAACGAGAGGGAAACTCACCCTAATTCTACAATGGATACATCACTTAAAAAAGAGAAATAGTTGTTACATTTAGCAGGGAAGCAAAAGGTTGAAGAAGCAGTACTGGTTACCATACTGCCTATCTTGGTTGGTCAAGCAGTTCACGTGGGACTGTGTGTCAAGAGGACAATTTATTTGCCCTCCATGAAGTATGCCTGATCTGCTCGAGAGTGTTTTTAATAAAAATTATTCAGTAAAAGTTGTTTCAATAGTACAATCAGTGCAGTTATCGAAAACTAGGAGAGATATGGTTAGTCTCTCTATTTAGATGTCCTGTTTAACATCTTTTTTTCAAGACGGATTGAAAGGCACCCAGGTTGGAACCCACAACCACAGCAGCCAGAGAAGGAGGACCAGTGATGACAAAGTATGGCAGGCCCACGATGGGAAAAGATACGCATGGGAGGACAAGGAAGACAATGGCATGGTACATAGATGATAAAGTAAAGAAAAAGATTTGGAGGAAGGAATTTATAGATATTATTTCCCTGATAAAATACCAACAAGGGAGGGTTGATGTGTCAAGGGAGGACAGGAAAGAGGATGAGAAGGAAATATGCAGGAGAGTAACCGTAGAACAGAGCTTTGAGAATTAGGTATCAGCATTCCACATCCTGTCGGCCGTTATCTTGCAAAAATACCCAGAAAATTGGGATGGCGCAAGTGGCATACGAAAAAACACTCAAGGGGAAAACAATACTGTGATTAAGATGGACCTCTCCAGGTATAAAGACCTTTCTGTAAAATTCAGTCGCAATATCACACAAGACAGAAACAGGACTGTAGTTATTAGTAAAAATGTCTTTTGTTGGCAATACTGATATTGTGTTACCTATTCTGACCCTGGCCAGAAGAACACCCTTACCCCGCAGAGTGTTCTGTCCCTAGTATGAGAGTGGAGTACCGCCTATCTAAAAGAGGATAGAGAAACGGACCCTAAACCTACAATGGGTTATTGATCAGTGTTGCCAAGTTGTTATAAGGCTTTCCCAGAAAAAACGCCTACCAGAGGCCTAAAAAAAGATGAGTGTTTGGGATAGCATAGAACGGGGTAGCGAGATTTGGAACTAAAGCCTCGCCACAACGCGCCGGCTGAGATAAGGCAGCAGCCTACTATGGACAGAAACTGAGTGTGCAATAACACCTTGGGGGCTCCTAACCATACCGCTGTGACCATCATGAAATGAACTAAGAGAAAGTGAATGTTGAAACATCTAAGGTGGGATATGGGCTACCGTCACATCAGG
Organism: Ambystoma mexicanum; assembly: GCF_040938575.1. Classification (NCBI taxonomy): domain Eukaryota; kingdom Metazoa; phylum Chordata; class Amphibia; order Caudata; family Ambystomatidae; genus Ambystoma; species Ambystoma mexicanum. Next base: position 1,348,676,341 of record NC_090922.1, on the reverse strand, counting down.
CAGATAGAAGATTGATTCACAGGATAAGAAATTGGTCCTGAAGAAGATGATTTGAAAAACATATATCATCGAAACCGGTGGACCACAGAACACATGGAAGTCCCGAACGCACAGGAGACACATGCCAAGAACAACTCATTTTTAATCCCTATGATGTACATGATGCAATAATGGCTTCCTATTTAGTAGATCAAATTTTATGAAAAGTCTTCCACAATTAGGTTGAAAGATGTCTCCCGGCAAAAAGATGGTGATATAGATTTAGCCGAGACATCAGGAATACAACAGTTATTTGTTATTTTCATTACTTGCGTTTTATACTTGTTGCTTGCTCTATGCAAGCACATAGATGGGCGGGGTCAGCACACATTACGGAGGGTGAATAAAATACTTGAAAATCCCCCGTTCTATGCTATCCCAAACACTCATCTTTTTATAGGCCTCTGGTAGGCGTTTTTTCTGGGAAAGCCTTATAACAACTTGGCAACACTGATCAATAACCCATTGCAGGGTTAGGGTCAGTGTCTCCCTCTCTCTCTATCCTCTTTTAGATAGGCGGTACTCCACTCTCATACTAGGGACAGAACACTCTGCAGGGTAAGGGTGTTCTTCTGCCAGGGTCAGAATAGGTAACACAACATCAGTATTGCCAACAAAAGAAATGTTTACTAATAACTACAGTCCTGTTTCTGTCTTGAGTGATATTGCTAGTGGCATACGAGCAGAGGGTGTTCAAAGTGCACAATGCTTTTGGTGGCGACGCATGGAGGGAGTATGACCACGAATTCAGGAAGGAGATGGATTGTTACCCAGATATAGAATGGGATGAGGAGGATTATAACCTATACATATTTAATGTGCTGAAGGAGAAGTGGGAACACAGTACAGGAGGGCAGCAGATAAAACCATATTGGCTGAATAATTATAGAAGCGAATATAGATACAACAGGAGATACGACAACGAGTATCGATGGACAAGGGAGCAGCAGTTTTGGAACAGGCAATTTGGGGCACAGCGAGGCTGGCAGAACAGCATGCCACCCACAGCACAGGTGGTTGGCAGGGGGCCACCTGAACACCTCAGTGCTCCCAGCTCAATACTGGAAATTCAAAAGCAGGGTCACATGCAGCTGGGGAGGGACTGCAAATTTAGCCACGGGTGCGCCAAATGTAGCGGGGAACACAGCAGTGCCAAATGCACGAAGGCAGCAACAGCCAGCAATAGGAACAGCGATGGAAAGCGATCTTAGGGGCTGCGGCTGGATGGGGGAGTCACTGATAAGTCTGGACAAAATGGAGAGGTGGCACCAGTCTTTTCCAGACAAGGAAACGGCTACATTGATAAGGAATGGTTTTCAGGTGGGGTTCACAATTCCGTTCACAGGGCAAGGGTCACGGGACATACCAAGAAATCTTAAGTCAGCCAATGAGAACCCGTGGCTGGTGGGAGAGAAAATAAGGAAAGAAATAGAGCTAGGAAGGATTGGGGGTCCTTTCAAAATACTGCCTTTCCAAAGTTTCATCTGCTCACCCCTGGGCCTAGTACCAAAGAAAGAGAAAGGGGAGTTTAGACGTATCCATCACCTCTCGTACCCCACGGGTACATCAGTAAACAACGTGATCCCCCTCCCGCCCCCCCTCCTGGAAGCCACTGTGTCATACACAGATTTCCAGGCAGGAATAGAGTGGGTCAGAAGGGCAGGCAGGGGGGCATGGATGGCAAAAGCAGACATAAAGTCAGAATTTCGCCTCTTACCGGTACACAGGGAATCACAGCAGTGGTTATGCATGCACTGGGAGGGCAATTTTTATGTCGACAAATGCCTCCCCATGGGCTGCACAATCTCCTGCGCATATTTTGAAAAAGTGAATTCCTTTTTGCAATGGGCACTGACCAAAGAGATGGCAGCGGCAAGGGTTGTCCATTACCTAGACGATTTCCTGTTTGTAGGGCCATAGGGGTCAGGCTTATGTAAGGCAATGCTGGAAAAATGTGTGGAATTAACTGGGGAATGGGGGATTCCACTGGCAGGTGAAAAACAATTGGGCCGACACAGACAATACAATTTCTTGGCATAGAGATTGACACAAGGATGGGAGTATGTCGCATTTCAGAGGAAAAGGTGGTGGACCTTCTAAAAACCATCAGAGACCTGGGGAATAGGGACAAGTCCACGGTAAGGGAACTTCAGGGAGAGTAATACCCCAGGGGAGAGTTTTCCAGAGGAGCATAGAACTGAGAACAAGAGGGGCCAGGCTGGGGCATCACAGAGTGAGGTTAGGGGAGGGAGTCAAAAAGGACATAGCAGTTTGGGGGGAATTCCTGAGGGACTTCAACGGCTCGGTTATCTGGCGATCGCATATCAACCAGGTGGGATCGAGGGTACTGTTCACAGATGCTGCAGGGGCGTACGGCTCTGGAGAAATATTGGGCACAGAATGGTGCACGAAAGAATGGCCCCAGTCAATCCAGGAGATCGAATGGACCAAAAATATCACATTGCTGGAGCTGTTCCCAATATGGGTGGCATTATGTGCTTGGAGTGTTGAAGTGAATAACAAAGAGCTGGTGGTATGGTCAGAAAACATGGCAGTGGAGCAAGTGCTGAATAAGGGAAGCGCATCCTGCCCACTGGCTTTCTAGCTAATGAGAGCCATTACATTGGAATCATTGAAAGATAATGTATGTCTAAGAGCCAGGCACATCGCCGGCGAGGTGAATTTAGTTGCTGACACCTTGTCTCGTTTGCAGTGGGATAAGTTCAGGAAACTGAGGCCGGACGCAAAGGAGCAAAAGACACCCACACCAGGAAAGGCATGGGTTCCGCTGCTGGCATTGGAGAGGAAAGAAAGGTTCGCCAAGAGGCTGATGGGGCTGGTGGCAAAGGAACTAAGGAACCTGGACGGGTCATAAGGGACCTCGCCTGGAACGCTTTGGCCCAGAAAACGGGTAAGCAATATGAAAAACACTTGCAAAATGTATTAAGAGAAACAGGGGGACAAAATGTGGTGAACATTACAACAATTAAGATTTGTGAATTTTTGGAGGTGGCATTTACACAAGGGAAAAGGAAGAGTTGGGCGGTGGTGCATCTGACTGCAGTCGCTTACACCACTAAAGTAACCGGGGGGACTGACCCAACAGACAGCCCGTTAATAAGATACGCAATGAAGGGGTGGGCAAAAGTGTAAAGAAAGAAACCCGATTGCAGGAGGCCATTACATTTTGGAAGCTAGTCGGGCTACTAAAGACGCTGGAGGACACATACTCCAACGCATTTGAAACAGCACTGTTCAGGGCAGCCTTTACGTTAGCATACTATGGGGCCCTCAGAATCGGGGATCTGGTAGCTCGCAATACAGCAGTAGGGGATGGGCTGGCAATGGGATACATGAGCATTGGTACAAAAGGTATGACCATACTAAAAAGAAAATCCAAAACCGACCAAACTGGAAAAGGGAGAGCAATAGAGCTAAACTGCATCAAGGAGAAGGACTACTGTCCCAGGTGCATCACGCAGGCATTCCTGGATAAACGACCAGCACTTGGGGGTCAACTCCTAATTCACAAGGATGGCACCACGCTCAGCAGATACCAATTCCAGGCAGTACTGAAGAAAACCATAGGCAAAGCAGGGTGGGAACCATCAGAGTTTGGGACGCACTCGTTTAGGATAGGGGCGGCCACGCCAGCATGGGCTGGGGGCCTGGGAGCAGAAGGAGTCAAGAGAATTGGGGGTTGGAGGTGAAACTGTTTAAAAAAATATGTAAGAGAGGAACTAATATAACGACCCTGCTCCTCCCTCCCAAATCTTTAGATGCGGGCCCGTACAAATCAGCGTGGATCGTGGGTCACTTGTTCGTGACCCGAGCAGGCCGGTGGATAGAGGAAGTAAAACAGGGACTTCATTTCCAGCGGACGATCACATCATGGTGGGGGCTGCCAGGAATGCACTTTGAAGACATCCACGACAGACTATCAGATTTGATTGGATTTAGAGACCCACCGGAGTGCCTGGTGATACATCTGGGTGGCAACGATTTGGCCCGCACGGGTGGGGAAGGCTGCAAAGGGACATTTGCGAGTCCCTGCACAACATATCACACTGTTGGAGGGGTATTGAGATTTTTATGTCCGAGATAATACCACGAAGAATTTGGTACGGAGCAAACCGAAGACAGGCAGTGGAAACATCTAGGAGAAAGCTGAAAGAAACGGTCGAAAAATACTGCAGGAGAACAGGGCTACATTTTATACAACATGGGCTGTCCCAGAACAACCCTGACATGTTCCACCGGGACGGGGTCCACCTATCAGAAAAAGGAAGGGGGTGTTCACAGACAACATATTTAGGGCTCTATAAGGACGGGGATGTACTTTTGGGGGAACCTTAGCGGCCGGGGCACCATCCACTCAGGTGTGGCGGCACATGACCATGAGTGGATGCCAAGGGGATCTAGAGTCTTGCCAGCGAAGCAAGGCATCACCCTCCCTGGACACGGTGTGCCCAAAAGCACACCTGTTTTTATAAGTTAGGAGTTGTTTATATTTTGTGAGTAAGAAATAAATGCCTACGGCCAATATCTTGTCCACACCAAATTGTATGTATGTTTATTACAAGATTGGAGGTAGGAATCAGAAGCCTGGGGGGTCCACACTACTAAGCCTATGCCACACGCCCTGGGCCGTACAAAGTACCGCCCGATGGAGGGCATGGGGGGTTAGGCGCAGGGTCAGGGCAGAGGAAGGGACACACACAAGGTGAGGGCAGCCAGGACCCCTCCCAACTCAGTAGTCATGGCATCATGGCCCAACACGGTAAAGGTGAGAAGGGAACCAGTGGGGGCCGGGAGAGGGCCGGCTCCCTAATAGAATAACAGAGGGAGGGAGAAGTATAAGAATGGCCTCTTGGCGAAGGAGAGGCACATTCCAAAAGAGAAGCACACCCACCTCAGGTACAGCTTCTCAGGAGCAGCAGGAAGGACCAGGAGCAATCTTTCCCACCTAACCCACCCCCTTTTTGGAAGTAGGGGAAGAACAAGGAGACCAAGGAACACCGGGTAGCAGGTTTGGTACCCGGTAAAGGAAGTCGTAGGCAGCAGGCGGCATGGGTCCAGGAGTGGATGCCAAGGGGATCTAGAGACTTGCCAGCGAAGAAAGGCATCACCCTCCCTGGACACGGTGTGCTCAAAAGCTGTTTTTATAAGTTAGAGTTGTTTATATTTTGTGAGTAAGTAATATAAATGCCTACGGCCAATATTTTGTTGACACCAAATTGTATGTATGTTTATTACAAGATAGGAGGTAGGAATCAGAAGCCTGGGGGCCCACACTACTCAGCCTATTGGGCAGGGAGGTGCCTGGGAGCCTCCGTGAGGTTGTGTCCTCCTGGGCAACCTGTGTGGTTTTCCTTTCGATTCAAGACTCACAAGTGTTGGCCCTTTGGACTTGACATCATGTGATGGGGCCACTGGAACAAGTGTAAGGCAGGAGGAGGTGTGGCCTGGCTGCATCACTTCTCTACACCCTGCGTGATATGTTGGTGTGACACTGTTCACCGGGGACCAATGGGTTTAAGACGTGGCCTGTGAGCCGCTGTTGGCTGGACTGCTGACGCATGTGATTGCATTTTCCTGGGGAGGCCGGCACTTGGTAACATGATTCGCTGTTGGCCTGCCTCGTTATGTAAATTAGTGCTGGACCACACGCCTGAATAGGCTCCTCGTTTTCGTACGAAATGCGCTAGGTATCTGAATATGGAAATATCTGATGAAATGTGGCAGTGTATGTGTACCTGGACACTCGTGGTATCCTTAAACACGAGATTTAGACTGAACATTTCTAAATAGATCGCATTACACACCAGTCAGAGTATGGTTGTTCGGGCAGGATTATACAGGTGTGTGGCCTACGTGTGGCTTGGAAGATGCTAATTATTTACATATGCTTTGGGCGTGCCCCTAACTACAGGGTTGGAATGGGACAAGAAAGAGGCCCGGTCATCCAAAAAAAAGTGGCCCAACCTGGTCACCCAAAAAAAAGTGGCCCACCCCTCGCCTCACAACCCTTGACCTCTGATGACAACACCGGAAGTGATGTCCCGGGAAGCGATGAAACATGACCTTTCACCCCTTGACAAAACAGGAAGTGGCATCAAATAGCATTGTTCCTAAGTACACTAAATTACTGTGAATCCAAGCAGACTTACAAGGCCAAATTATTATATGTTATTGTATAGCACTTACCCATAAGCTCTTTTTTATAGAACAAATATGCATACAATATCACTCAACCTGTGTTGGTACTCATTTATCGACCTAAGAAGGATGAAAGGCTTTTGTTTTTTTAAATTGAAAAAAATATATATTATTTTTTTCAATTTCTTTTCTCCCAACCCGGAACAGGCATGGCCAGAAACCGGCCCCCAGTCCCCCGGGACGATTTCGGACCAGCCGCAGGCTGAAAGGCTGAAGGGCCGCAAAGTATTCACAGTGGTGAAATCTGTATTAGATGACCCACTTAGCCCCACTCCTGCGCTATGCATGGTTGGTCAATATGATGAGATCACCAAACATACTGTTAAGCTATTGAATGTATGCGTTCTGTAAGCTAAAAGGTGTATACTGAAGCATTGAATACACTCTGGACCACTGGATGTAAGACTGGGTCTCATTATGAGTTGGGTGGTATTCCGGCAGTAAATCCACCAGAATACCACCAACAGAATTACCGTTACTGCCACTGGTCCGGTGGATGTACCGCCGGATTAGAAGTGGTGGTGGCGGTATTTGTCCCTATTAATTTGGAGTCCATAGGACTCCATTGGGGATTTCGGCGGGATTACCAGTTCTGCCAAGTTTTGCTGATTGTTCTGCAGAAAGTGGGAGGATTTGCCTCCAGCATGATGCTGGATGTAAATCACTCATTCCAGGGTCAAACTCGTAGTATGACGGTACAGATAAAGTGTCGGTAACTACGTTACCGCCACTTTTTTCTGCACTGCCAAACTCGTAATGAGCTCCATATGGGCTAATAATAAGGAGGCAATTTCGATCTCCGGCTTCTTCTTGTCCCAGGGATATTTGGCCATCCTTTAAGATATGCTGGTCCTAGAGTGACAATTCAGAAGCGTTGATAGTCGTATTGCCCTTTGTTCCCTTCTTATGTTTGTCACCATGTTGTAGATCCTATTTGTCTTTAAAATGACTGCATTGACAGTTGTAACAATACGTCAATACTGCTGCTGTTTTTGCTTATTGTATGTATATCTACTGTGACCCTTGTGATGCCAAGTACTAAAAAAAATATACAAAAATTAATATTTGCTCAAAGTGAGGCAGTTCTCCAACAATACTAGAGATCACAAGTTATGTAGAAGAAGCCTCATACGCACACGGAGGAGGCACCACGAGAGAAGATCAACTGGATTTCCTGAAACACAGTATATCCCTCTGAAATCCGAAAATCTAAACCATGATTTATTTGTCTAATTGCTCCAACTCACACAGACCTTTAAAATCATAGAGGAGTTTGGAAACACGCCCTCCCTCTAATCTGACATCACCACCTCCCAGGAGCTTTGAAATACATCATCATCCCATTTTGTCTCAAAACAACTTGCTCTTCAAGCAGGATTTCTCCTCTTCCCCCACTAAGATTCTATGGTGTATACTGCCACTGCTCGTCTCATGGGCACTTTCTTTTCCTTCTCACCCTTATCCCAGGAACAATTTAATTTGCTAGTCACAGAGAGCTCAGACAGGATCTCCTATGTACCCTTGCCTTTCTGCTTCATCAAAACATTTCTGAAATTTCCACAAACTGCTAAAACAGCGAGATCTACAATTAACACTTCTTTCAACTCATGAGAGGTCCCCCAGCATTCAAAGAGGCTTATTGAAAACCATTAAAAAAAAAGATCTGGATTGGATCAAAGTAAATACATTCTGTGCAATCTCAAAATGTAAATGCATTGTTAAGTTAGAAGCGACAGCAGCATATGCACAATTATTGAAATGTGCGGAGAACAATGGGCTACTAAACCCGGTGCAAGCTGGCTTTAGACCAGACAATAGAACAGAAGCTGTAGCTCTATTGATATGGGATGCCCTTAATGAATGGAGATTGAGACAGCACTGCAGCCTTGATTTAACCTTGTCAGGCCTCACAAATTCTTAAAAGTCCAACTGGATTTTTTCGGGGGCGAGTTTCCTATTGACCATAATATTGTTTAAAAGAAACTGTTTATACATCATCAGGCCTGGTCGCTTATTACTTGTTAACCCCTGAAAGATGGGGGATATGATATGATATGGCATTTATAACAGGTCTATATACAAGTGTTTCAAGGCGGGATGTGAACTACTATGGATATTCCCAAAATCAAAAAGTGTGAGAGTGTCCAGGGAGGGGCTAGATGATATAATCATCGGATGTGACCAGAGGAAGTAGAAAACCGTATAACCACTTCTTTGAATCAACCCAAGAGAGATAGGAGATGTGAATTACCATGGTTGTGTTATGGACATGATAGCTTACATCCCCATCATCAAAAGGTATTGGGGTGTCCAGGGAGGGTCTAGATGGGCATAATACCTCTGTTGGGACCAGAGTAAATATAAAACAGGATGACAACTTCTCTTACTGCAAATTCACCCCAGAGAGAGAGGGAATGTGAATTACCATAGGTGTGTTCAGGCCATGATATCCTGCATCCCTATAATAAAAAGGTATCAGGGTGTACAGAGAGGGTCTAGATGGTGCATATGCATTGGTTGTGAACAGGGTAAATAAGAAATAAGATGACCTCTAGCCTTACTGCAAATTAGCCCCAGAGAGAAAAGGGATGTGAAATACCATTGGTGTGTTCAGGCCATGATATCCTGCATCCCTGCCATAATAAGGTATGTGGGTGTCCCAGGAGGGGCTAGGTGGTGCATATGCATCAGTTGGGACCAGATTAAATAAGAAATAATATGACCACTTACCTTTCTGCGAGAAGGGATGAAAATTGCCATGGGTGTGTTCTGGCCATGAGATCTTGTGTCAACAGTCAAAAGATGTGGAGGTGTCCAGGGAGGGACTAGATGATATATAAACTCAGTTGGAACCAGAGTAACTATTAAATAAAATTACGACTTGTCTCAATGTGAATTAACCCTAGAGAGAGAGGATGCAAATTATTATGGGTTTGTTCAGACCATACTATCTTACACCGCCACAATCAAAAGGTATTGGGGTTTTCAGGGAGGGACTATAATTTGTATATATTGTTTGGGATCTGAGTAATGTAGCGAACAAGAAGAAGGACGCAGACTACAATAGATCATTGTGAAGATAGATTTATTCAAATAAAAATAAAAATGCCTAACTGGCTCTATCATCCTTTAGAATGCCACAATGTACAGTCTTGTTGTGTAGTTTTTCAGTTAAAATGAAGAAAAATGTTTCTAGATGGTTTTCTCTTCCTCCACTCTAGGAAAAGACGAATGGTTATTCCTATGTGGTCTTCAACAGTTTGTCACTGGTCAAAACCCTCCAGGATCACTTCAGCTTTTTACCAGTAGTCAAATCCCTCCTGGATCACTTCAGCTTTATACCCCTAGTCAAATCCCTCCAGGATCACTTTGCATATACTTTCTTTACGCCACCATTATGGCACTGGGACTCCCCAAAGTCCTGTGGCTCTTGAGTAGGATTATTGGTTCCCAGTTCATTTGATCTCATATATTTGTTGACTTCCTCAGCTTGGTACAAATCACATGTATCCCTTCCACTACCTGGTTAACAGGAGGTGTCTCCCATACAGTTCTCTTACATTCTTATACTATGTACGGCTTTGCCAGATTTCATAAAGTGTTTGTCTTTCGTACACTCTGATTTACTTGGGTTGCATGCCTGTTCCACTCTTTCAGACTGTCACCCTTTTTGTGGCTTCTCCAGCCTTGATATGCAGGATTCACATCTCTCACATTCTGTTTTACCTGGGTCTTTTGCCCATTCCATTAGCCCAGCTTATTTACTTGGGTTGCATGCCTTTTCCACTCTTAAAGACTTTTACTCTCTTTGCGGTTTCTCCAGCCTTGATATACAGGATTCCCATCTCTCCCATTCAGTTTTATCTGGGTCTTGTGCCCGTTCTGGTTTCCCAGCTTCTCGTAACGTGAACAGCTTTGGCAGGTTATAGGTTTTGATTTCGTCCTCACGTTGGGAGAGTTTGCTTCCCTGTTCATGCTCCTACTATAGGTACTGTCAATCGCCATGTGGAGATCTTGTACTCTGGTTCCTTTCTTCCTCCTGGTCTCGGCGTCAGTTGCTGGGGCCCCAGATCACCAGTGTTCACCAGTGGTCGGGCCTCCAGTGAAGACGGCTTGGTCTCCGTCTGTGTGCCGTTCCTGACCAGAGCCTCTTGCTCGGTCAGTATACACGCTGTGTAGCCTCTAGCTAGTGGGTCTCGCTCTTGCTACGCCACAGCTTGCTCCATGGCTTTGCATAGTTCCGCCCCTCCAGGACGTGTCCACAGAGGCTCGCCTTTGCATATCGGGGATCATCCTCACTCCCTAGAAGTCGCACACGGCGTAGGAAGTCTATCTCCATTCACAGTTCTTGCTGTGGTTAAATACGTCAACACAATTAAAGAAGTTGTGTACTTCTTCTTTGACGGCAGCGTTCAGATGAAACTCAGCCAAGGGGGTGGAAGGAGGATCACTGATATTTGCAGTTAAAATTCGAGAACAAACAGCTCTTTCACGTCCCATGTAGGCAGACAATGTAGTCCCTTCAGGGAGGTCCTCATTGCACTGGGAGTCCTTGTCCCCGAGAGGGCAGTCACTCCCAGTGAGGTTGCACTTGCCCAGTCTCCTACGGAGGATCTTGCGGAGCAGGGTCACCTCCCTTGCCTCACAGGGGTTGGCTTCCCTCTGGGGAGAGGGGACGAATTGTCCAGATTCGTCACAGTAAATATAAAAGAGGATGGCCACTTGTGGTAGTATGAATTTCCCTAAGAGAGGCAGGGGATGCACATTACCATGGGAATGTAAGGCCATGTTATCTTGCATCCCCACAATCAAAATGTATGCGTGTGTACAGGAAGGGGCTAGAAAGTGCATATACATCGTTCTGGTTTTACCCGGGGGCGGCACAATCTGTACTTTCACAGACCAGGAAGACAACTGCAGTGGTGATGTTCGCCATACAAGCACTGAATAGCAAAGCATTGAAGTTTGTACCCAAAAGTGCAAAGTGTGGATAGATAGACTTTCAGTTTTATTTTACATTAAATGTAAATAGGATGCAGGGAACCACCAATGCTAGCAATTACGTTCCCCCGGCATGCAATTTTAAACCTTCAGAAGGTGGAGGGAAGAAGGAAACAGTTTTACTCTTTTATATTGCTATCCGTGTCATGAAAAATGTAAACACTGCCTGCAAATACACCTAGAAGGCAGTGTTTACTTAAGCAATATAACACGAGCGAAGCAAGGGCCTTACCGAAGGCCCCGGGGCATTACCAGAGTCAGTAAAGACCCCAACGCGAGGGTTATATTGCTATTATTACCCCGGCCCGCAAAAATTGCATGACCGGGGCACTAAAAGCTTTTTTTTTTTACCCGAAACGCTGCGGCAGGGGGGTGAAGGCAGACTGTCAGCCGCGGGGAGGCTCAGAGCAGGGATGGCCCGCTTCGAGTCTCCTCATTGGCTGAGGGGCTTCCACTCCTCCGCCGGGAACAATGGCCGTGGAATCCCAGCTGAGGGATTCCCGGCCGGGTAAGGACCCAGCGAGAGCCAATCAGAATGCGTGTTACATTCTCCTTGGCTCTCACCGGGTACTAATAATGTATATCAACTTAATCTACCTGGTCTTGATCAGGTGCGAAACTGTGGCATATTCCATAGAAATCGATGACTTGTATGCCTACATGAAAATCACATGAAGATATACAACGAAAAGCACAGAGGAAGGCAAGGACTTTTACGTGCTGGTATGTGTACTACAATACAGCTAGATGAACTCTAAGCAGGGCTCAAGTCCTAAAAAGCAGTGGGTGGACTCAGACCTACACAATGGGAAGTGGTATCACATGAAGTAAACATATGCTAAACGGAAATGTACACATTTCACTCAATTTGACTTTTCTAAGTGAGAAAGCGTGCAGGCCAAATAGACATTTGCAAAAGAACATATTTTCCTTTGACATTGCTTCCCAAGTATGAAAGGTGCACACCGTTTGTTTAAGAATGTCTAACAAAGCATACCATGTATGGCTGATAGTCAAGTTTAGACAATTTACTCTTATAGAACACAATATTCCTGTGACCTCGTGGCTAAGTGTCTGGATCCTCATCCGTGGGACTTGGGTTATCGTCAGACGTTCACTGAAAAATGGTATAACATGTTTTTATATATTTTAAAAAACGACTTGAAAACACACTTTTTGCCCTTGTGAAATGCCCCCTCTATATCTTCAGTCTCGTATGATAGCTCGCTCCTGGTGTCAGGGCTCCAGTGGGAGACGGGCAAGTACAGATTGAGCAGACCGTGTTTATTTCCTTTAAGCATTTCCAAAGACTGCCGAACACCAGGTTCTGCACTATAACACGCAGAGCTGTATATCATACAACATTGTATGATAATTGGATCCCTGTGGCAGAGTGCAGGACCAGGTGTCCGGCAATCTCTGGAGCTACAACCACCTAGTAGCGAGAAACGCCCACCTGATATACACGAGGGTGGATCTACCAGGTGGATGTTTCACGAATATTGACGAACACTAATTCCTGCAATCTGCCACGAGGGAGCCGGATATAATACAACACCGACATCCCACTTCAGTGAGTCCCTTTTGTTACTCTCAGTGTAGACAAGTCCGTGTTTGGAGACGTTTTTGTGTTCCCTTTTGCCTCCTTTAGCAGTCACATGTATATGGCGAGTACAGAAGACTGGCGAAGAGCTGTACCCCCTCGAACAGAGTAAATATAGAAACATTAATTTGATTAATCAGATAATATTATTCCATTATGTTCATACATGCCAACATTCTTGAGTACCTGAGATGGAGATTTTGTCAGAGAAAGCGGGGCAATTGAATTCTCCAATTGTAGTGCATTGGGCTAACAATTATTTTAGCAGGGCAAATGTAAAAAATATCAACATTTTTACTTGAAAAATCGTGAGGCTACCGTCTGAATAGGGAAGGTTAGCATGTCTGCATGTTATGCTGCTGATATTTCAGCATTCAAGGGACACGATGTGTTGATTGGATATGATCTTTGTGGATAGGTCTTAATGCATTCTCAAGGATGTCAAGTGCCGTGCAAGTGATGTGGTCAGTGTGGACAAAAAATACTTTTCTAATGTCTGTAGGATAATGTGGTCACCCCAGACTCCAACAAGACTTCTAGCAAATAACACGAATCAGCAAGCCAGAGGGATAGTGATCAGACAGGAACAGACAGAAGAGACGAGAACCCAAATACTTGGTTGTCAGGGAAGATGTTTTCTTCATATCGGCTATATGCCAAGGAACACAAGGGAGACAACATCAACCCTGATGGTAGTACAAATTCTATCAGAGCAAGTAGCAGTGCTGATTAACACAGTGGCATTGGTCAATTTGATGCCCTTGGCATAGTTTCATAAACTACAACCAACATTGTAGGTTGCAAAGCCTAAAATACAAATTTTCTCATGGGAGGGCCCCAGCTGCCTCCACTCTAAGGGCCTTTTCAGACAAGGGTTGCACGAGACTGGCCTCAACACCAGCAACATTTTATGTCACTATGGAAGCCAAGAACACGCTATTAAGTTGCGACACTGCCTAAGATCTGGACGTAGACCACTTTGAATTTAAGGTGTATCAGGCTGATATTGAGGAGATCCTAATAAAATATCAGGACCTGTTTCAAGGTTTGGAGTCTCTTCACAACCACAAGGGATGGTTGAATGTGGACCCTAATATACAACCTGTGGAACTTCGGCACAAACGCATTCCCTTTCACCTTGGGGGAAAAAGGCAAAGAGGATCTGCTAATGCTTGAAGAAGCAGACATTATTCAAAAAGTAATGGTGCCCATTCTCTGGCTATCCACAATTGTTGGGGCTCCCAAGCCCAAACAACCAGAGGACGCCCGCAATTGTGTAGAAGTGAGGATCCCCAATCAGGCCATAAGGAGAGGGAGCTTTCCAATGCCCACCCTAGACGATATACTAGCGGACCTCTAGGGCACCTCTATCTTTTCAACCATCGAACTAAGATCTCGCAACCACCAAATACCTTGTCATGAAGAAACTAGGCCAATATCAAACCTTTGTCATACATTGGCCTATTTCGTTACAAATGACTTCGCTTTGGGTTTTCCTTCAGTGGAAGAGGTATTCCAGCACGCCATCCAAGCTAGAAGGATGCCTCAGGGCTTCCTCAAATTTGACATGCGGGGGGTTGGGTTTGTTGTGTATCAATAACATACGTATGATGTTTGCTCCACCAAGTTGTATAATTCCAAGTCTGGGATTCCTAAGTCTCCTTTATCAAGTGGTTTGCGTGATTATGTTGTAAGCGGATTCAATTCAACACTACAGCTAAGTCAATGCCTAGTCTGGGATGGTGAGGGAAACCCTTATTGATATATTTTTATGTCCAGTTTGTTTACTCTGGATGACAACCCTTATATAACACCCCTCTCTTAGAATCCCCCTGACCCCACTGAGCCAAGAAGTAGGTTTGTTTTGCAAATTAAAATGTTTATTTGAAATTAAACAATATATATATATATATCACACTTTTATAATAGATTAGTATTTGATATCACACTTATGAAGATGATAGTGATCAACAAGGGATAATGTTACAGTGGTACACTCTTTTTGCTGGCTTAGAAGTGATATAGAGAGGATAAAGTAGCTGAGAATGCTTTTATGGCTTCAAAGACAATGCAATGATGAATGAAATGCAGTACAGAAGATAAACTTGATATGATTTCAACCAAAACAATGTAATCAATTTTCCCCCTGGTAGCAATTCACCCCCCCCTTTATGCAATGTAAAGAGATGGAAGGAAAGCACACAGTTCTCAGGAATGCAATAAAATATAATTCAGTTCCCCCCTAGCAAGCTTAGAGCAACACAGGCAATATACTTTGATGTGGTATGCAAAGAAGTGAAAAATATGCTAAAATGATTTTAATTCCCTCTAGAGGTTCAGAGTGGGTGACCGCTACTTTGTATTAGTTCAGGATCACTTTAGCAATGCTCTATGAATGATTGTGAGGTTGCAAACGAATTTCAGCAAAGGAAAGCAAGGACAAATATTTTTACACGTGACTGAAATTAAGCAAAATGTCAAATCGCGGCAAATTTAGTCGCGTGAGTCGAGCGCAATTACGGAGGGAGTATGAGGAGTAGCGGTTTAGAGCTTGTTGGAAGGCTTAGAATCTCAGCTTCAGAATAAAAGTTAAATCTCGCTCCTAGCACAAACGGTTCCGGAGATATGGCCGATTTAGTAAAGGTAGTTTTTCGGATTTGAAATTTGAAAGCTCAGAATGACAGATGACAGTTTTCAGGTTTAAAGATGACAGAATGACACGATTCTAGGAGACAGTTCTAATAGGCTAAAATAGTTTGGATTAGATTATTTTAAACTAAGAGATTGGTTTTGGCACAGTGAATACTCACACTATATTTTTGAAATAAGCCACCAAGTTCTGGTCAGGTTGGACGGAACTTCCGGCGGGTGGTTCTGAAGTCCCGGCTATCTGGGTCAGCTCTACTCTCTGGGTCTGTAAGGCACCGGTTCTCTCAAGTTCCGGATACAGCACTGCTTTCTGGATACTGCAACAGGTTCTTGCAAAAGTTCTTGGCAAAGAATTCAAACAGCTCGCCCTGCTGTTGAATAGTTTGGTTGGTTTTGAGAACTGCTGAAGAGAACTCAGCTTGTGGTTTAGAGTTCTTGGAGTTTCTGGATGTGAAGTCTGAAATCAGGATGTGGAGTTGTCTGTCAAAATGCTCCGCAGAAAATGGGAATTGAGTGTCTCTACCTGTCCCAGCAGTCTCTTTTTATGTGTTCTACAAGTGGGTGTGTGCATGGACATAACTGAGCCGGCCCCTCGCAATCTATCATTGGCCACGTGTTCCTCTCTTCCTTGATTGGGGAGCTGGGTCGTGTGTCATCTTTATGGCTTACAGAAAGACACTCCCCTTGTCAATGTGCACACAAATCTATTTCTGATCCAAATACATATTTCCCAGATACACAATTTGTTGAAATTACATGTACATATTACAGATTCCTTATGGTCCATGCTTGTCCGACTCTGATCTTCCTGGGGGCTTGCATTAAAAAATGACAACTTAATTTCGTTTTTAATTGGTTTACCAATGTTAAATCTGTATCAAAAATTACACCAATGTACACCCTCCTTCTACACACATTCCAGTAATTTACTATGTTTCTAGCATAAACCTGGTGTCTGTAATATCAATAAATAGCGGGGTTTCGCCTCAGAACATGGTACAAAGTTGAATCAAGTCTTGAATTGTGGGTACATTTCTTAGATTGAGGTTCTCCAAATTGTACATTTTTGTAAACTTAATACAATATTTTAGAAGCATTTAACTTGAACATATATCTGCTGCAATATGATTCCACAAAAGTGTCTGGGTCCCTTCCCCCAGAAACTTGGGAGTACCACATGTCTCTCCTCTCCCAGGCAGGGCACTGTTTACAGTCCATACTGAAAATCAACATACCCCATTCAAGTGCAAGGGTCTATTGTGTCGGCTGAGGTCAGCAGGCCAGGGGGCCACTCTGCATTTTGTTAGCATGTCCATGTGATCTCCTGGGCTGTTGTGTGGGTCTCTGAGGTGAGAAGGTTTCCCAGCCTCTTGGCCTGTTAATGCAATCAGATTGTCTCTGGGAACAGCAGGTGGTTAAGAGTTTTAATTAACCAGCGGGCCTTTGAAGGTTTCCAGCTGTCTGAGGAGGCTGATTAGCTTCTGAAGTAGCAGTTCTCCCGTCAGAGTTTAGACTGCTAGTGCCGGTTTGTGGACAAAGCTGGTACTGCACCCATTTTTGGGATCTGTCTTGAATTAATGCATTTCAATAGAGTGGTCTTTTGCTTGATAGGATAGGATCCTTGCTTAACATTGTTTTGATGGCATTCTTACAGTAGAGTGGTGATGTGGAACCCCCAACAAGAAGGTTGTATCTTTAGAGTGGTCTTGTGCCCATGATTTTAGCAACTTTTTGACATCAATAAAACGGATTTTGAACAGAACCATCTTTCTTTGCACTGGTGGGTGGCAGACTAGGTGACCATTTTGGTGTGCGCAAACTGCGCGGTTCTCCTGGATTCTGGCGTGAATGTGGGCGGTGACAGCTCATCCCCACATCTACCCAGTCTATTGATTTAGTTTGTTCTGGGATAGAATAATGGGCGGCGACAGCTCATCCCCACATCTACCCAGTCTATTGATTCAACATGGGTCAAAACCCTTGACAATGTCCCACCACACACTGGGTTGTTTTGGACCCCACCGTAATGAAGTGCACCTTCGATACAGTTTCCTGAAAAAGGAAGCAGGTATTTTGACTGGTATTTTGACATGAATAGTTCTAACCATTTGGGCAATACTATCATACAAATAATTGCAAATTTCCCCTGTTACCAGAATGGGAGAGTGGACTATTTCTGTTTAACTCTTTCCCATCTGGTTGGGTCAAGAGTGCTATCAAACAGTCATGGGATTGTGCCAAATGAATTCCTAAATATCGTACTCTAACAGAGCATCATATCCATTTACCAGTGACATGATTGGAAACACTTCCGATTTGGAGTTATTCATTTTAAGGCCAACTCATTACCAAAGGACTCAACTTCACCAAGTATAAGGATCACGTTGTTTGTCAGGTTTTTCACATATATTAGGAGGTTGTCTGCATACATTTATACAAGAGTCCATTTACTGTAGACATTCATTCTCTTGTTTTATATCTTTCTCTCAAAGTGCAGGCCAGAAGTTCTATGGCAATTGCAAACCACAGGGGTGACATTGGACACCCATGCCTGGTACCAGGGGGGCTTTGTGGATTGTAGCAAATGGATCTTTGTATAAAAGTGCCACATGTCGAGGAACCTTTGCCCTACTGCCACCTTTTCCAGAACTGCTAACAGAACACTCCACTCTAGTGAGTCAAAGTACTTTTGTATGTCCAGTAAAAGTGTAACTACCAGGATTTCAGGTGAAATATGGTGCATAATTGTAAACAATGGTGCATTATTGTAAACAATCTAAGAAGGTTATAAAGCGTGGTTCTGCCCAGGAAAAAAAAACACTGATCCAGGAGGACCTGTTCCGGCATGAATGGTAGCAGTCTGCAGGCTAACAATTTAGCAAACATTTTATAATCCATACTTAACATGGTGTAAGGAGTCAGAAGCAAGGTGCAGCCACATTGGTGGCATTTTAATGACTGGTAGCCTCTTTATTATACAGAAAAAGGGGAATCCTACCTTTCCCTAAATCTAAGAGGGGTTTCCAGGCCTCAAAACAAACTAAGAAAACTGTCAGAATGCCCGTCAAAACAATAGTCCACCATCCTGTATCCAAAATGCCTATTTCCAACCCTTACACTTAAACTAATATACAAAGGGAAAACTGAGACTCCTAACTGTAGAGGAATGATTCCCTTCCTCTGTGTAATGTCCAGTGTGTGTTCCACTGCTCCAGGTGTAGCAAAAAGGGGAAAGTAAAGTTCACAGTTTCAAAACAAAAAGGTTCTTCAACCAGTAGTAGAGACAAGGGCTTCTTCCCTTCTGCTGCAATGTTCAGAACCTAAGCGGTAGTTCGCCTTCTCTTGGTTTTTCAAACCCCCAGCCAGGGTACTACCTCTCTTCCTCTGGTTATCATTAGCCTAAATCCTACAAAGTGAAGAGCCTGTCTTCACTCTTGTCAATCTTGATGTTTTAAATCATCGAGTTACTACCAGGGTACGGCCTCCCGCTCCCTGAATATCAGATGCACCAATGTTCACAAGACCAAGAGTTTGTTTTGTCACTCTTGGTGTTTCAAAGCTCACAGTCAATACCAAGGTACTGCTCCCCTTCCCTTGGATACCAGGTGCACAAATATTCACAAGATCAAGAGCTAGTTCCTCTTCTCATGGTTTTCCACATTCTCCACAGGAAATGGGGGAATGTCTCTTCCCCTGGTTGTCATGCATATAATAGTTCACACATTATTGGGTGTGAGTGCCAGACTCACAATCTTGTTGCCTGGTATACTCTCCTGTTAGGACTTTAGTTGCTCTCTTTCATACACTTGGGTCTGGGTCCCCAATCTCGCAATCTTCTTGCCTGGTATATTCTCCTGCCAGGACTTTAGTAACTCTCTTTCATACACTTGGGTGTGGGTCCCCAGACTCACAATCTTCTTGTCTGGTATACTCTCCTGCCAGGACTTTAGTAACTCTCTTTCATACACTTGTGTGCTGGCCTCCCAGACTCAGTCTTTTTGCCTGGTATACTCTCCTACCAGGACTTTAGTAACTCCCTTTCATACACTGGGGTGCAGGTCGCAAGACTCTCCTGCCTGGACTTTAGCAACATTCACAGTCTCATATAATTTCAATATCTTGCCTGTCTGGCTTTCGGTACTTTGATTTTTGCAACAGTTTGCTTTCTCATGCAAGTACTGCCACAAAGAAGCTATCTCCTCTTCAGAGTGATGGATTGGATTTCTGACCCAGCTTCTCATCCCCTGTGAGTCCCCATGCAACGCCCTGGGTCCTACCTCCCTTCTATGGGCTCACTGGCTTCTTGTGGTGGCTTTCGGGTCTTTTGCGGTCTTTGTTCGAATCTGCGACTTCACTCTGTACTCGGGTAGCGTTTCTCTAGCTTCCTAGTCCTCTCAGTCAGCTGGAAGGCTCCGTCCTTCCTTCCACTACGACCGTTGCACAGTGTAACCCGCTCGGAAGAGCCTGTCGTCGGGGTGTCATCTCCCTGAGCCTTTTGGCTCTGCAAATCTGCCTGCAGCTCTCCGGTGCCTCGACCCGCGACGAGAGGAAGAGGACTCCATGGTTTCCTATGCTTGGCAGCTATTTATGTCCCGGCACCAATAGGATTGGTCCAACAATTAGAGCTTGATTGCTCTAGGCCTTCTTCATCGATCTGGCCCTCTTCCTCGTCTCAGTACGAGTCAGAGTCAAAGGGTGGTACTTAGGAACTTCCCTATTGGTCATACACGGGTGCTCCTTTTCAACATAGCAATATGGTATAGAGGATTGGGGAGTTGGGTCCTGGATGTCAACCTCAGATGGGTAAGCGGGATACCATGTTCTGTCCGGAATATCATCCCCATGTGATCCTCCCTCATATTGCCCACCCAGGGGCTCTTCTGGACTATTGCTGCAGCACCCTGGCTACATGAGAAGGGGTTTCCCCTAGGGATCAGGAACGACATCCTGAGATTTGTCATACATGAAAAGTAGCCTATAGGAACCACACCCTGTACTGTCTTTCCCAGGTTTTAACAACACAATTATGTTAGTTTCTCACAGTGCAGCTTGATATAGCTGTGCTGGATTGGGAGTTATGTTATCAGAGAAACACTAGTAAAACTCTATACTTAAACCGTCTGGTCCTGGAGCCTTGCCTAATGCTATCTTGTGGTTGGTATGTTTATTCTCTTCTGTAGTTATGGGTCGCACATGCCGTTCTCCATTGCCGTTTTCCAGCCATAGCATTATCAGATTGTTCATTGACCTTTTTACTGTCATGCAATAGTTTCCCATCCTTGCACCGCAATGTACATAGCAGGTTATGGGCACGTTCTGAGCGAAGGAGCCTAGCTAGTAGCCTATCAGACTCCTGGTATTTCCTAGCATTTCTAGTCCATAAAGGAACATGACTTCATGTTCTGCCAGTTCATCAAATCTACCTTTAGTGGTTATTATATCTTGAGAACTAGTCTGCAGCTGACATTGATCATAGATTCCCTCAAGCTGTTTTAAGTTACCCTCCAAAGTATCCAACTCAGAGTATGCATTTTAATATACCATTCTCCTTAAATAGGCAGATTCCCCTTATATATGCCTTAAAGGCCTCCTATACTATACAAAAGTCCTCAACTGAGCTGTTGTTTATGTTGAAGAATTCTTGCATCTTATTTTTTATGTCTGAGGTAAACTGTCTCTAATCAAGCTGCTGGATCGGACTACCAAGGAGAGACGAGAAGCCAACCGAGAACTGGAAGCCACGAGGAATCCTATACCCGAGACGGAAAACACCAGCAGTTGATAATGACAAGAAAAATCCTGAGGTACCCTACTCCAAAAGACGTTCTCCATTGAAGAAGAAGATAACAAGGAATACGGGAGTCATGCTTGTTGACCAGGAGAGGATCGTTATGTGCTAGTTTCAACTCGTCTCAATATAAACTCAAAAATATTTATCCTACAACAAGTCAAGAGAAAGTGTGAGAACCCAAAAGGGTTGGTTATTGAGAAATCCAATACTGAAAGAACGTTTGATAGTTTGAAAACTATACCATGGATGGGAAAAGGGAAAAGACTCTGAAATAAATACTAGGTGGGGTCATGGGAAAGTTCAAAGCATACCCTGGGAGAAGCAAAGAGATTCAGAAGAGTACACATAGGGTGTTCATTTGAGAATCCAAATCCTAGATAAACAATGTCTCGAAGTGGGGTCTCAAAGGCAAGATGGGAAAGACACAGCTGAAGTAAACCTTACTTATACAAATGTTTATAATGAAAGATATACTGAAGAAAGTGAAATCTATGATAAGTCTACAAAGAAGATGCCAAGATTTAAAAGAGACTTCTTAAACCCATTGTTAGAATTACAGAGACTGATCAAGGAAATAACTGGTAGATATTTGAAAGTCACATATTAAAGGACAGAGTGATACTATCAGTATCCAAGGGGAATGTAGTCATTCCCCAAGCCAAAGTTAGTTTAATTAGTGGTAGGGTCAGTTAGTGTCGTTTTTACGGAGAGCTTCAATAATTTTGGACCTCCAAGACAGACCGACGAGCACCTTAGTTACTTTATTAGGTAGGGAACTCCCATACTGATAGGGAAAGATAGGCATTAAAACTTATAATTTGACTAAACCATCCTGACCATGTTATCTGGCGGTCCTTGTCTTCCTTCTGACTCTCCACACTAGGTTCTCATTCAGTGTTGTGTTGAAGTCCCCCCCCCCGCACTGGTATATTCATATCGAGATAAGGAGCTCAATTCTCCCATAAGCTCTGAGGAAATGTTGAGGCATCGTGGTTCGGGCCATATCATATGATATTCCATGAGCCGGTGAGATGGCACAGCGAGTAGCGCGCTCGCTTTGCCATCTGTGCAAAGCGTGCCGAAGCAGGTTCGAATCCCGGCAAACTCAGCCTTTCATCCTTCCGAGGTCGATAAATGAGCACCACACACCGTGGGAATAATAAGCAGCGCTCAGATGCCCAAGGGTTCGTAGCGCTATATAAATGCTAAATTATTGTTATTATTATCTCAAGGTTACGTGCGGGTTCATTGAGCATCAATGTTAGCTTTTACATCATGAAGATATCTCATGCTGCTTTCAGCCAATATTTCCTTGTAGGCATTTTATCATGCTTATAGTATCTAACAAGGTCGACCCTTCCCACTAGTAGTAGATTGTGTTCCATGTGGACTAACTAATGTTCCAATTGTACTGTCTCTATTTGCCAACCCAAACAATGACAATAATGGGTCTTAATGCCTTTCAATGCCATCCACTTCCTTAATCCAGGACAACACTTCTTTTCAGTATGTGTGGACCCGTCCACACACCAACCACATGTGCCAATGGGTGCCCCCCTACCTGCATCCCTTCCAAGACAATGGGCTGGTCCATGGAAACATTGGTGCAAGCCTAGCTGAGGGATATTGTCAGTGATGTAATAGCTTAAAAGCATGCAGCTTGCACTATGTTGCTATAGACGTTTTGCCTACTCCTCTAAACATACATGCCCATAGCTTTTCATCCACCTCTCTTCCCAAGTCCACTTGCCGCTGTTCTCCAGCATGCGGTCTGGCATGGATTCACATGCTCATGAATATTCCCCGTCATCAGGCTGGGAATCCTCGGTAAAGAAAAAATCAGTTTAAGTTTTGTTTCTGAACTGTCTTTCTCCTAATAACCAATCACTGGTCTCTGGGTCATACGGCCCCCAGCCAATGACTGCCCTCTACCTAAGCCCCTCCTCTGGCAGCCATCTTCAGATTTTTACCGCACGTTCAAGTGTTGGGAGTCCTCGTGCTATAGCTCTCGGGCTTTTACTTCGTTTTTTAAAAGAGTGTAATCTCTTTTTTTCGGTCAATCGAGCCTCAAGCTTCACCGTTTCTACTTCTGATCAACAGGGACCAGTTTCGGAATTTTCTACGCCCCTCAAGGGCGAAGTTCTTGTCGAGTTTCGCTTCTTGGAGGATTCCGAAAGATCTTTGAGGCCTACCCTGTGTGGACATGGCCCAGGACAAAGGAAACACGACGACTGGATCCAAGCTGTTCAGGAGCCGTGGAGGCGGAGGATTCCACTCCCAAACCGTCACGCCTGTCGCATCCGGTGCCTGGGCCACAATACAACTCAGGAGCAATCTTGATGGCGATCCAGGCCTTGTGTACGGAGATAAGGACAATGTTGCCCTTAACCCCAACGGACGATCCAGCGGAGCCTGGACCATCGGGAAGCCCTCGAAGCAAGCGGAGGAGAACTCATCCCCTCCTCTCTTCCAGCCTTCACAGCCTTCGCAGCCTTCATCTCCTTCTCCTGATCCGAGGGATGACACTGGAACGGAGACGGCCACGACGAGGACGGATGACGACGGTGGTGACGACGGGATGGGCCTTCCATTACCACCTCCTCGGGCCTCCCCGCCCAACGAAATTGGCTTCTTCCACGCCATGATCGCCAGGGCATACGAGCTCTTCCAGCTCTGCCCCGAGGAACAGAAGAAGGAAGGTTTCCTCTATCAACGGCGTGAGGCCAAGAGGAAGACGGTACTCTCGGTTCCTTTACTTGACGACATCTGGGACGAGGGGCTGTCGCTCCTGAAGAACCCTTCCACGACTCCTGCCAAGAGAGACCGGTACGAGAAGAAGTACCGGGTCCCGGATTCCACCCCAATGTGCCTTAGGGTGCAGCCGACCCCGGATTTGTTCGTCTCCATGGCGGCCAAGAAGAAAGCGGCGAGGGCGACGATTTCAACTTCGACCTCCCCGCCGGACGGCGAGGGGAAGAAACTGGACGCCATGGGACGGCGGGTCATCTCGTCGGCGGTGACGACGATCAAAGCGGCCAACGCCCTCGTGATTGTGGCCCGCAACGACAGGGAGCTGTGGTTTAAGATTGCTCCCCTGCTGGACTTCCTCTCGGATGACAAAGGGCTGAGGCCCTGTAGATCCTACAGGAAGGCGAGGTGGCGTCGGACGATGCCATAACCGTGGCCACGGACATTGCTGACACCGGTTTTCGCCAGATGGGCAACAGCGTTTGCCTTCACCGGCGTGGTTGGCTCAAGGCAACCGATTTCCGCCAAGACGTGCAGACCAGAGTCCTGGACATGCCTTTCGACGGGAACAACCTGTTTGGCAAGACAGTGGACGAGTCACTGCAGGCCATCAAGGCCGACACAGAGACGGCTCGGGCCTTGGGTGTTCTACAACAACGATGGCCGCCCTTTCGGAACTCTGGAGGCAAGCAAGGTGCCTCCAAAGGATTCGGTGCCGGCTCCTCGACGTACGTCCAGGCGGCCCGCTCCTCGTCGCAGGAGGCCTACAGAGGACGCGGCAAGTCAGGAGGATCTCGTTGTCGTCGCCAAGGAGCTGAAGGCGGCAAGGCCGCTGCCAAGCAGGATTGAACCGGCTGTAGAGTCGGGCCCCCACCTGAGCACCCCAGTGGGAGGTCGGCTGGCAAAGTTCATCAGCGTGTGGGAGTCCATCTCCACCGACCGATGGGTGCTGGATGCCCTGGCCCGCGGGCCCACTCTCGAGTTTCTAAAGAAGTGCCCCCGCATTCCACTCGTGGTCAGGAAGAAAAACCACATCCTTCAACTGCTGCTGGAAGTAAGGGCAATGCTGAAGAAAGGAGCCATCGAGCTCGTCCCAAAGAGGCTACAGGGCTCTGGAGTGTACTCACGATACTTGCTCATAAGAAAGAAGACCGGCAGCTGGCGACCCATCCTGCACCTTCGTCATCTACACAAATACATCAAGTCCCAGAAGTTCCGGATGGTCACCCTCCAGCACGTGCTGGGACAGCTGGAGGAAGGCGACTTCTTGTCGTCGCTGGACTTGGAGGATGCCTACTTTCACATCCCCATTCTAAAAGGAAACGGAAAGTTCCAGAGATTCGTAGTCCAAGGGCGACACTATCAGTTCAAGGCCCTTTCCTTCGGATTGAAGTCAGCGCCCAGGGTATTCACCAAGTGCCTATCACCGGTGGCAGCGCGGCTGCGCCTGCAGGGGATCCACGTCTACCCCTACCTGGACGATTGGCTCATCCGAGCAAAGACAAGAGAACTTGCCGTCGTGCACACAGCGAAGACCGTCCAACTGCTCACGGATCTGGGATTCTCGATCAACTTCGCGAAATCCCACTTGGTGCCGTCGCAAGTCGCCCTGTTCCTGGGAGCCAAGATCCACACAGTGGCACGATTGGCTTCTCCGTTGGAGGAAAGGACGAAGGCAATCCTGAGCAAGGTGCAATGGCTGTCGACCATGGACGTGGCCAGGGTGAGGTCCATCAAGTCCCTGCTCAGCATGATGTCCTCTTGCATCTACCTCGTGCGCCTGTGCAGGTTGCGGATGCGTCCACTGCAAGAGTTCCTCGATGACTGTTTGATGCAGGCGGCGGGCAGCTTTGAACACATGATCTCGCTCAACGAGACCTTCCGCCAAGCGGTGGTAGGGCACACGCACGCATCTGGTGGCAGGTATGGACTTCCAGACCCCGGCACATCAGGAGACGGTGACGACGGACGCCTCCCTGGAGGGATGGGAAGCGCACACCGGAGAGCTCCGAGCCGTGTTCTGGGCCCTCAGGTCGTTCCTCCTGTCCCTCAAGTGCAAGGTGGTAAGGATCTTCACCGACAACACCACCACAATGTTCTACATCCGGAAGCAGGGAGGCACCAGATCCCCAGCCCTATCCAAGGAAGCCCAAGATCTGTGGCACTGAGCCGTCACCCAAGGGATGTTTCTGGTACCCTTCCATCTGGCAGGAATAAAGAACACCATCACCGACTCGCTCAGCAGGGAGCTGCGCTCGTGCCACGAGTGGGAACTGCGTCAGGATCAAGTGGATCTACTTTTCCAACGATGGAGCAATCCCCCTATTCGTGACGGCGACGAACACCAAGTGCCGGAGGTTCGCCAGCAGGTTTGCCCAGCCGGGGAGCATGGGCGAATCCTTTTCATTCCACTGGGACGGCCTGTTCCTGTATGCGTTCCCACCGTTGCCGTTGCTTCTGCGCCTCATCAACCAACTCAGACGGTCCCAGTGCAGGATGATCCTCGTCGGACGTCCATCTCAACAAGCCCTTGGTGTTACCTGTTTTCTTCCCGTCGCCTTCGTCGCCGGCCGAGAGGTCTTTGCACTCGCTGGATGTGGCTAGAGCACTGAAGTTCTACATGGACCGCACAAAGAGTTTTCGGAAGACATCACAGCTGTTTGTGAACTTTGGACCAAGGGAAGGCCCTCTCGAAGGCTTCCATTTCTAGATGGCTCTCCGGCTGCATTATGCACTGTCACCGGTTGGCAAACTGACCATTGCCCGGCCGTCCGAGAGCCCATTCAACCAGAGCGATCGCTGCTACCACTGTGTTCCTGTCTGGTGTGCCCTTGCTGGACATCTGCAGGGCTGCTACGTGGAGGTCGACGCACACCTTCACGAGATTCTACTGCGTTGACCGGATTCCAGGGAGGAGTTCAGAGTCGGCCAGGCAGTGCTGCGCAACCTGTTCGCCTGATGGTGGGCCTGGTGAGGGGGTAAGAGATGCTTAATGTGGAGTTAATGTAAATGCTTAATGTTGAGCCTTGCCACCTCCCGTGGTTGTGCATGTGTGTACTGCTATGTATTCTTGTATTCATGAGCATGCGAATCCATGCCAGACCCCATGCTGGAGAAGGAACAAGTTACTTACCTGTAACTGTTGTTCTCCAGCATGGGTCTGGCATAGATTCACATGCAAACCCTCCCACCTACCCATCTGCGGCTCTTCTCTTGGTCCTACTGCCACTTTACGTGCTACCAAATCTGAAGATGGCTGCCAGAGGAGGGGCTTAGGTAGAGGGCAGTCATTGGCTGGGGGCAGTATGAAACGAAACTGAAACTGATTTTTTCTTTACCGAGGATTCCCAGCCTGACGACGGGGAATATTCATGAGCATGTGAATCCATGCCAGACCCATGCTGGAGAACAACAGTTACAGGTAAGTAACTTGTTCCATCTGTCACATTCAACGGGGTTGATGGTTCGGCTAGGAGGATTTCTTTATAAAGCCTGGATATTATTTCTTTATACCCTCTAAGAGATCAAGTTTTTTTTTCAAATGGGGTCAGCTCCCTTCTGAGGTACGCACCTCATTTTCCATCTGTCAAGACCCCCTTAAGCTTAAGGCAGAAAAAGACAGAGACAGGGCCTATCTGCAGTAGTTTCTGTAACTCATGCAGGAACATCAACCTGCCTCCCATCGGAATCTGCCATACTTTTTCCAGCCCTGCCTCATACCATCCCTGATTGTGGTTTGGGTCATGTATGCCATCTCTAATGGGAGGGGGCATATACAACCTAACAGCAAGGGCCACGTAGATAGCAATCTGGTATCAGCCTTTTCCCTCCAAAGCTCCCCAAGGACCTGGAGGATTGGTTGTTTGGGGATGGCATGGTCAATGGTACCCAAGCCCATTGTCCAAGAGCCAATGGGTGCAACACCGCCTTTTCTTTTTTTTAACTTCTTTTTATTATTTTCATCGCATAAACGGAACAAAACATCACAAAACTGAACCCCTCCACCTCCCCCACCCCCAATCTTCTGCCATAGCGCCAGTAGTCCCTCTTGCCCAACCCACTCCCTTCCAGAAAATCAACCATGTAGGTCCAACAGCTTGAGCCTTTGAGGGCACCACTGCTCCCTGTACTCCCCTTTTAAGTAGGCCAAAGTCTCTTCCCAGTCCGCTGAAAAGTTCCAGAGGTTGTTGTTGACCGCATAAGTTGCCCACTCCATCGATAATTTCCCACATCTTCCTTAGCCAGTCTTGCTCCGTCGGGATTGAGGGACTCTTCCACCTCTGTGCAATGAGAGCGATCACGGCCAGAGTAAAGATAACTTTTGCCTTAGTTCTCCCTCTCCTCTCCTCTCCACCACCCAATTATCGCCTTCCCAATAGGATTTCCCGGGGGTCTTGGCTGGCAACTTCCCCGATCGCCTGATTTTGAGCCCATGATATGTCTCGCCAGAAGAGCCTGATATTGGGGCAATCCCACCAGATATGAGCCGCTGTCCCCTCTTCCCCCAGCCCCTCCAGCATTCCCCAGGTGTTGCCGGGTACATTGCATGCCGGCGGGCCGGGGTGTAGTGCCAGCCATAAATGTACTTATACCAGGCCTCCTGCGACTGGACAGCTTTTGCCACCTTTGGAATCATCCTCCACAGCCTCTCCCAGTCCTCCCTTTTCATTCTAGCCCCCAACAGCTGCTCCCACCCGCTTATGTAAGCCCAGTTTGCTTTCGGGCCGGTGCTCTCCAAAAGCCCATAAAGGTCTGAGATTAATCCTCTGGACCCTTTGTGCGTCAGGAGAAACCACTCGAACTGCGTCAGGTCGCGTGTAGCAGCCCTCCATACCTTTGTTGACATTACCCAGTATCTAATCTGGTAATATCTGTGCCTTCTCCTTCCCCCACCCCAAATTCCCGCTTGCACTCCTCAAACGTTTTCACGCTTCGGTCGTGAAACATGTCCCTGATAGTCCTACACCCTCTGCTCTCCCACTTCAGGAACACCCCCCTCTCCATCCCTGCCGTAAAGTCCCCGTTATTGAAGATGGGGTGAATGGTGATGGAAAGGTTGTAATCCCCAGCTTCTCCGCGGCCCCGTCCCAGATGTCAATCATTCCCTTTGTTATAGCGCTCATGTAAAGGTGGAGTGGCCGCGACTGGCGCGGAAGCCATAGATCCTCCCCCAGGTGATGCCGGGCTACTGCTCTGTCCATTTTTACCCAATGCTTATTATATTCCTCCGAGAGCCATACTCTGATTACCCTGAGCTGCGCGGCCTCATAAGATCGGCGGAAGTCAGATAGGGCCAGTCCCCCCTCCCCTTCGATGCTATCAATAGCTGTCTGGCCAGACGCGGACGCTTGCCCGCCCAAAAAAAATCCTTGACCGCCCGATCTAATTCCTTGAATAAGCTCACCGGAACTGGCCTGGAATTGGTAGTGCAAACGGGGGAGAATCACCATTTTGAGGACTGATCCCCTCCCCAGCCAGGATATCCTAAGGGCGCTCCACTTCTTAAGGTCTTTTTTAATCGCTGTTAACATGGAGGCATAGTTCGCCATGTACCAACCCGTCAGGGATGAGGTTATTCTGATCCCCAGATATCGTATCCCACCCAGACTCCACTTAAATGGGGAAATTGCCTTCAGTGCCCCTGCCTCGTTCTCCCCTAGGGACAGGTTCATTAGCTCCAACTTTTGTAAGTTGACCCGCAAACCCGATAGCTCCCCGAATTCAGACAGTAGCTCCATGTTTGCCCTAATTGACCCCACTGGGTTTGTCAACGTGAGCAGCATGTCATCAGCGAATGCTGCCACCTTATGCTGACACCCCCCGAATGGTATGCCCTGAATGATCTCTGCCTCCCGTATAGCCAAGAGAAGGGGCTCCAGATATATTGTGTAAAGCAATGGGAGAGAGGACACCCCTGCTTCGTCCCCCACCGCAAGTTAATTGGTTGTGACATCCCTCCATTTACTAGTATGCGTGATGTGGGATTCTTATAATTCGCAGAGACCATACTGATAAACCCTGCGCCCAGGCCCACCCTCTCCATGACTTAATACAAAAACGACTACTCCACCCGATCAAACGCCTTTTCGGCATCCAAGGCTAGGAGGATCGCTGGAGTGGTCGTCTTCTGTGTTTTCTCCACCAGATGGGCCACCCTCCTGATGTTACCAGCGGTCTGCCTCCCTAACACAAACCCTGTCTGATCCTGATGGATCAGCGAAGGGAGGTGCCTCTCTTGGCGCTTTGCTAGTATTTTAGTGAATATTTTTGCTTCCGTATTTATAAAAGCGATAGGTCTATAGAAAGTGCATTCTTCTGGGTCTTTTCCCGCTTTGTGAATGAGTGTTATTGTGGCCTATTCCATCGAGGGGGTAATGCTGCCCATGGATCCAAACGCATTGAACAACTGTGTGAGATGCAGGGTCAATAGGTGGGAATACGTTTTGTAAAAGGAAGCTGGGTATTCATCTGGGCCCGGGGCCTTATTGCGGGGAAGTGACGTTATGGTAGCTCTCACCTCATCTTCCGTGATGGCCCGGCCCAGCTCCTCCCCGATTTCCCGGGATAGCTGGGGGAGGGGCAAGGCCCCCAAGAGATCCCTCTGTGGCTGTGGCTGCGGGTCCTGTGACGCATACAGGGATTCGGAAAATCTAGCTAGTTGCCCCTTTATCCCTCCAGTCCGGGTTAGTCTCTCCCCTCTCTCATCCCTCATTGCCGTAATGACATTCTGTTTCCTGCTTCCCCTCAGGAGGCGAGCCAGGAGTGAGTTGGCCTTCGCGTAACATTTTTGCCTGACCCTTAGCATTGCCCCTTCCGCCTTTTTGGTTCTTAAGATCCCAAGTTGGCCCTCTGCTAACCTATATTCCCTGTATACTTTCCTTGTGGGGGTCTCCCTCAATCGCACCCTCGCAGCCTCAACCTCCCTTTCCAACGGAGTTTCCAGCCCCCTCATTTGTCTATTTCTCTCTGCCTTCAAAGCAATGAGTTCCCCCCTTAAAGTAGCCTTGAACGCATCCCACCTCGTGATAAGGCTTGTGTCCGTGCCATTATACCTCTCGAAAAAAGACTGAATGTTGCTCCCTATCTCCTCCCGCAGCACCTGGTCCCTCAGGAGTTCCTCTGGGAACTTCCAACTCCACACCGCTGGCCTTCGCCTCCCCAGCTGCATCTTCATCTGCACTACCTTATGATCGGCAATCCCCGTCGGTCCGGCCTCAACCCGCTCCACTCCCCCCATCAAACTTGCGGAAACCCAGATGTAGTCGATTCTTGATTGGGTTCTGCGGACGTCGGAGAGAAATGTGAAACCCTCCTCTTCACCCTGAAGCGCTCTCCACACATCCCGTAATCCGGCCTCCTCCAACCGCTCCTTGAGCTGAGGGGAGGCCACTGCTCCCCCTTCACCGCTCTCATGCTGTGTTCGGTCCAGCCGCCTGTCCCAAGCCAAATTGAAATCCCCCATCAATATTACGTGCCCCCTTGCGAAATTCTCCAGGGTGCCCAGGGTTTCGCGGATTAACTGATCTTGTCCCGCATTTGGGCCATACACTGAGGCTACGGTATAAGGTATGCCATGTGATCCCCCTCACCATGATGTACCTCCCATTTTTGTCCCTAAGGATGTCTTGGGTTCTAAAGTCCATTCCCCTCCCGAATGCTAAGGCTACTCCCCCTTTCTTTGTAGGCCCCAACGCAAACAGTATCTGCGAGAAGCCCTTCAGCCGCAAACGGCTCGGGTCCTTCCTCAATAGGTGGGTCTCCTGCAGTGCCAGCACGTCTGGTTCGTGTGTCCTGGTGAATTGCTCCAGTTTTGTCAGCTTAAGGGGGGAGTTTAGCCCCCTTACGTTATGCGTTAGCCACCTGAATCCAACATCCAGGGCCGTCCCCCGCCTTTGGGAACACTCCTCTCCTCCCTCTACTCCCCTGCCCCTGACCTTCAATCCCACCCCTGTGAACAAACCTGTGCTTGCTTGTTCCAGAATGTTTTCTACTCCTTCCTCCTAGGCCCTGTATAATGCCCCTGTTCCCACCACCCCCTGAAGAGCCTTCTTACGGAGATCGAATCGCCCAGACCCCCCGCTCTGCTGCCCTCCTCCCCCTCAGTGGCCCATTCTTTCCCCCCACCGCAGGGTCTTGCAGTGCGACCCTACTCTTGCCCCGCTCGCACACAGTGGACCATTCCCATGGTCTGCCTCTTTCCCTTTGGCTCCCTCGGGCTGGTGGCTCCCCCTCGTGCCCCCCCTCGTTATCCAGCTCCATTCGTATTATACTAGCCGCCTCCTGAAGGGTAGTTGCTCGCCTCTGGCTCCCCTCCCTCTCAAACATCAGCTTGAAAGGAAAAGACCACTTATATTTTATCCCTTTCCTGGCCAACTCCTTCATGACCGGGCCCATGCTCCTTCTTTTCATTAGTGTACTAGTAGCCAAATCCTGAAACAAGGACATTTCTTACCCTTTTTAGGGTACCGGTTCGCTCTGCGTGGCCGCTCTCAACACTGCTTCCTTTTGGTCGTACCTAGCGAAAGCAACCAACACATCCCTGGGTCGAGCATCTGTCCAACTCTATCGAGCCGGGGACTTCTCGCCCCGAGAGCTCCGCGAAGACCCCCTGGATTACTTCCTTCAGTTGTCGGTCAGTCACTGTCTCCGACAAAGATTTAATCCTAATGTTGACCCTTCGGGATCTGTTCTCCAGATCCTCTACCATTGCTTCCATATTCCTTGTTGCAGTGTCCAACCAGTCTATAGCCTTGCTGTTTGCCATTGTGTCCCTTTGACTTTCCTGGAGGCCTCTTTCCAACAAATCTGTCCTTTCCCCCAACTGAGCCATTTCTTGCCGCATTTCTCCTAGCGCCGCATTGAGGTCGGTCCGCATCAATTGAAATTGTTCCTGAAAAGTTTTAGCCAGGGACTCTCTGAGTCTGCATTTCCCCCCCTAAAGTCTTGCCTCGTCATCTGCGTCAGCTCGTCTTCTCCTTCCTTTCCGCGCTGCTCTTTCGATTAGCCACTACCCCCTGTGAAGAGTCCCTGATCTCCATGCAGGCCAAAGCGTAGGTAGTGTTTCCTGGGGCTCGCCCACGAGGTGACCAGCCTTCCCAGTCCTCCCCTTGGACCCAGAAAACATCTATATTAGCCCGCCGCGTGACTCAGCTGTGTTGCCCGCAGATGTCCAGGTCCAATGTTGTCTTCGTGATGGCTTGGGGCCCCTCACTCCGTGTCTTGCCATACGCCCCTCTGCAGGGGACCGTCCTATCCACAAACTAAGTGTTGTTTCCTCCACTGGTGGACTTCCACCCACTCTAGCACACTAGACACGTGGGGCCTCTCCTTCCGTAGCCCCCAATACTAGCTGCACTTGTATCTGGACGCCTTTGTGCACTTGCTCTCTGGGCGCTGCTCCCTCTGAACTCTCAGACCCCC
Organism: Ambystoma mexicanum; assembly: GCF_040938575.1. Taxonomy (NCBI): domain Eukaryota; kingdom Metazoa; phylum Chordata; class Amphibia; order Caudata; family Ambystomatidae; genus Ambystoma; species Ambystoma mexicanum. The sequence continues at coordinate 1,348,642,871 of NC_090922.1, read as the reverse complement.
TTAGACTGTGGGATCTGGGGGTTTGCTCCGCCTCCTGCCCTTAAGAGCTTGTCCAGTCCTGGGCCCCTGGCTCTCCTGCGTTGGTAGAGGGAATTGTGCATCCTGTCCAGATTGGTTGAGCCCCCAGCTGGACTCACCAGCGCAGTTGGGCTGGCCTTGTCCTCCTGACTGTCCGATTCACTGTTGGGACCCCTCCCTCGCCCAGGGCTCTCACTGCCCCCCGGGCCTCCACTCCTTCCCACTGCGCGGGGACTCACCGCCCGCTGGGGGCACCCCGGTCCTGCCGCCGCCTTCCCCCCGCCTCCACGATGATTGCTGGTGCTTCTGGCCTCCGTACCTCTCCTTCAGGTGCACCCCCACACTCCTTCCTCGCTCCGGGGACAACGTCTGTCGCTTGCCACTCTCCATCCTCTACGCTCCTCACCTCCACTCCGGCGCTGCTGATCTGCGGAAAGGCGCTGTTCTCCTCCACTCCGCTCGGTTAGAGCTCCTCAGCGGGTCCCAAGGCACCCCTCCACCGGCCTCGACTCCTCTCTTCACCCTGGCCGGGCCAGAGCTCCCCGCTGCAGCACCAGGGACGCCGCGCCTCACTCCTACACCAGCCTGCTGTCCGCTCGGCTCTGTTGCCCCCGCCGCTTCCTCCCCACCTCTCCTGGGGCCGGCAGCCGATGCCTCTCAGGGTGCCTGCCGCCGTACCACAAGCTCGCCCGGAGGTCCTCTCTTCTGTGCCGACGTACACCAACTCGGGGGGCTACCCGCTTCGCTGGCTGGCCCTGGGACTCGCCGTTCCGCCCAGAGCCTCCTTTCCAGGGTGTTCGGAGCAGCCGTCTGCACGTCTACTCAGTGCCGGCGCCCATCTTGGAATACAACACCGCTTTTGCAAGTGGCACCACTGTTTAACTGTTTGGGGATCTAAATGATCTATAATAACCATCAGTTGCTCTATAATAGGATTCTAATTCAGGAAACCCCAGCCCTCCTAGGTTCTTGGGAAAGACCAACGTGTTGGAACTAATTCAGGGCTAAGTATCTCCCCACAGAAATCTCAGCAACTCCTTCTTTATGCTTCCCAAGACGTCTCTTGGGAAAACCACAGGCAACATCTTGAAGAGATAAAGGAACTTGGGCAGAACATTGATCTTAATGATATTCAAGCAAGTCATCCAGGAAAAGGTCAGCTTGGCCCATTTTTCCAAGTCGTCTTTCACCCTTTCCCATAGCTCCGAGAAGATATCACTCCCTTGTTTTAATCATGTTGTGTAGGCCTCTGACATTCCATTTCATTGTTCGGAATCTGTAATTCATGTTACTCCCAATGTATGAACACTTAGTTGGGTAGTTGGGTATGCAATAGGTAGAGGCTCAGATGTTTAAAACGAGGCATCATCAATCTAAAGTACTCCTAATGGTAACAACAACCACTGTACTATAGAACAATTGAATATGATATCACAGATGACCGTAGAAAGCCACAGTAAAAGATACTAGAGTAAATGTTTTTTGTTAAAGTTTTACCCAATTAGTCAGGGAAGACTGAGATGATTCCTATAGCTCTCTCGACCTCCCTGTGGTCTCGCTCCACCTGAGTTAAGTCTTTCTAAATTTGATGGGGAAACCAAAAAATCCTTTGCCTTTTCTATCTATCTCCTTCCAGGACTGTAGATACCTCTGGTCGGTTGGACTGCCCATTGTCGCCAATCTCTCCACTTCTCATTATCTCTTTCTCGCTCTCTCTCTGTCTCATACTCTGTCTCTATCTCCACTCTCCACACTCCATGTACTTCTTTGTCTCTCTTGCTATCTCTACCTACAAACCTTTCCTTTTCCTCTCCCTCTCCCCATTATTTTTATTTGATTTATTTAATTGTTTTTTTTAAAACACGACTAACACTGTACCTGAGTTCGGTTTCTAAGTGCGGATCAGGGATTCAAACCTCTGTTGCACTGCGTGGTCTTTCTTCCAAGACCAGCGTGTTGTCCCTGTGCTATGCTCCATTCACACTATCCCCTCTCCTTTGCCCTCACCCCTCTCTTCTGCTCCCTTGCACTACCTACACCTCTCCCCTCTTTTCTTCCTCTCCCTTTCTCTCTACCTGCACCCCTTTCCTCTCACATCTCTCCCTCACAAAGAGTGGTCTACTCCTATTTCCTGATCTTACAGATTCTCTCGCCGGTGTCTCCCCACTACCTTCATCCTTCTCTCCGCCCTTCAGACTACCAGGCCTACTATTACCTTTCACTCTCACACACCCTCCGTCACTATCTTTCACTCACCCTTTGCGCACACATTCACTACACTAAACTGATAGCATGCTGCTACATAAAATACCTTACCAGAGCCCTCTCAGAACACTGCTACAGTTTCCCTAGAACTCCATCGTCAGCCCTCCCCCTGGTCTCTTGATCTACCAATAATCCACCTACTCTGATCCGAAAACCTTTCAATCTCCTCTGTGCTATTTGGGCTTTTATAATGCTGCCTTCCCCCTTCCGACACTCCTCCTGGCTCCCATTTACCACACTGGTCACATGCTCACCTTGACCAATCTATGGCTAAGCTATCCCTGGAAAGGCTTCAAAAAGACTGCCCCATTTTCAATCTGCATTTACAGTGGTAGCAGATATGTGCTCATTCTGTTTATTTTGCTTGTGGCTTTCTTCATGTGCTGGTGAGTTTTTCTTCCAGTTCACTTTGGGAAGGATGTCTGTCTCTCTCCTATGGTCCCTTTTCATTTTCATTTATTTTTCTGTTGCCCTACCATTCCTATGGGATCCATCTGGGGTTGGTAGTTCGGGTGTTGGTTGTGTCATCTATGTTGGGCATGAAAAATCTCAGTCAATTCCATGCCTGTTCTTGATTGCATTCCCCTGATTCCAGTTTTCATGGCTGCACTTGTGTACATTCTGGGAATTGCTGTCCTGAAAATGACAAAAGAGAACTCTGGCCAGAAAAGAGGCTGACTGGCATTGTGGATGGGACAGTGGTACCAGCAGACATATGCAATGCCCACTTGGGGAGCAAGGACTGGGACCTCTATAACTGTCTCGCCCCACCCCTGGGCTCTGGCATACACCCTGGTAAGTTGCCCATCCCAAGTGGAGAGGGGTCCCGGTTCCCCCATGTCTGGATCATGACCCTGACTCTGTCATAATGGGCCGAAACTACTTACTTGGTATCTCCAGTTAGGAACCATTCCATTGCTTTGAAATATATCACAAAACAGTAATCCGTGAAAAAAATTACTTTTAACTTGTAAAAGTATACATGTTTATCTCCTCTTTTTCAGATTCTGTAGAATTCAATGGTGCGGCTCAGGTGTCAGATGACTGTTTAAGACAGTGTGATAGTAAGTATCCAACAATAAAAAAGAAAGTATTTCAATTAATTTCTATCTAATATAGTGTTCCAACAAAATATGGAGCAATGGTGTACTTGTTGGAATACAAAACGTTTTCATGAAATGACTCACATGTTCCCTATGAACCACCTGATAATACATTTATGTAAATCTGTTTAATAATAATATATTTTATATATGGTTATATATGGTCCTCATTCTTCCTACAATTAACATATTCTGCAAACACTGCCTGTGACCTCATTTTGACTTCATATCTCCCCATGCTGAACGATAACTGTATATAAGTGGGTAACCACATAATCCAAGATTCATAAATATATACACTGCATAGTGAAATGCATGCATTTTATACTGAAATGTCATATTTCAAATATGCATTCATTTTATACTGAAATCGATACTTTGACCCCTAAGATGCCTACATTTCATACTGAACTCTATATCCAGTATATTGAGATGCATGCATTATATACTGAAATATATATTCTGTTCACTGAGATGGATATATTTTAAACTGAGATGTATACATAGTATATTGAAAGGTATACATTGTACAGTGATATATATATATATATATATATATATATATATATACTGTATATTGAGATATGCTATACCATGAGATGGATACATTTTACTCCAACATATACAGTATATTGAGAGCTATAAATTGCATATTAAAAACAAGGGGCGCTGTGGAGTGTGACCCAGCTAAAAATTGATTTTCCTACTATAAATATATATCACTAACAAAAAACATTGTTAAAGGGACGTTATGGTTAAGTTGCACTACTACAAACCTATCCCCTTTACTGAAAAACTATGCTAAAGGAAGGGTGTGGTTACAGTGACCTACTAAAAACCTATCAACTTCAGTGAAAACACCTTGGTGAAGGGACGTTATGCTTCAGTTGCCCTAAGAACAACCTAGCAACTTCAGTGCAAAAACCTTTGTTACAGGAACTTTACAGCTACTTTGCACTAACAACAACCTATCCATACTATGCTTACAGGTAAAACCGAATACCCCCAGAAATTCGCCAGTTATGGTAAGCTAAGCAACCATAACTTGCGCCAACCCACTGCACTGCTAAGACTAACACCCATGACATCAAAGATGACATCACAAATGTCATTGATGACATCACTGACGACATCACATGTCTGGCTCCCTCTTTCTTTGTTCACAGACATATGTAGGGCAGGTGATTTTCTTCACTGACAGGCAGGAAGTAAACATTGAAAAAGTACTATGTTTGTAGACCTTACCCTTCTCATATGTTCCTGCACTACTTTCCTAAGGGTTCAGTCACACCATATGATACATATAGAAAAGGGAAGAAGTAGGCCCGAAACACAGCATTCATTTGTGTGCATGAAGATAAGCAGTTAGGTTATGAACACTTTGTGGTAATACTGCTGCTTTTTTGCCTATTTTACTTTCCCTGTATATGGGCTTATTTGTGTCTGTTACGGTCTCTTTATGTTGTCTGTGTAGTACTGCAAATTTGTAGTAAGTGATACGTTATTAGCTACTTATTACATGTTTCACAGTACGCAAAACTCTGACACTAAAGCATTCATCATTTTACTATCCAAAATGGCAAAAAATTGCTTATTGCACCTTTATGGTGCATGCTGCAGACAATGCCTACGTTTCTTCATTAATTGTTTCCTATACTGGAAAGAACTCTGTACTGCAATGGTGTTTACAGCAATGCACTGTGTAATGAACTATGTATCTCATGACAGTTCTCCCAATGAACTCTGATATTTCCTCCCAACATTATATTGACAATCATGAAAGGTAAATGCACATGTGATGTCATCAGTGATGTCATCAATGACATTTGTGAAGTCATCTTTGATGTCATGGGTGTTAGTCTTAGCAGTGCACAGTGGTGGTGGATAGGTTTATAGTAGTGCAACTTAATCATAACGTCCCTTTAACAATGTTTGTTGTTAGTGAATTTCATAGGTTTTTAGTAGTAATACTAGTAACCGGAATGTTGCTTTAGCATAGTGTTTTCTGTAAAGATGATAGCTGTTGGTACTGCAACGGAACCATAACGTGTCGTTAACAACGATTTGTCACTGAGTCCTTGGATACCCTCATGATGAACCTGTGGAAAGGCCAAATTCTCTGTTGTATGTATCCCTTTGTGCTAACCCTTCCTTTTCCTAATAGTATTGGTGTATTTTAGCAATTACAGATGTACATGGTAAGTGTTGGTGAGTTTTTGAGTGGTTTCTCTTTTTGTGTTAACATTGCATGGTGAATCTTGTACCGAACAGAACTGGCAGAGATGACTACAGGTGAGCAGTATGGACGTTTCCTAGGGAGACTGCACCAGTATGTGCAATCACAATGCAAGTATCTGTAGGACTCCATTAGTGGCCACATGTCTGCATCTTCTAATTCACTTTTAAATAGTTGTGGGAGCGCACGTGTATCCGTTGCACCGCTATACTCATGCGTAGGGCATCCTCTGTGTGCTGGTAACACCACCCCTGTCGCCAGCCCTACAGATTCATACGATAGGCTACCGCACTTCAAGTACTCCTGCCGACTATGTGGGTGGCTTTGCAAACCTACCAATTTATGGCTGCAGCACGCCTGGCTGTCTGAAACCCACTGGTAAACAAGGAACAGCAACCTTCAGTGTAACGTGGGCGTGTTAAATGTCGCATTCATTTGATTGATACGCTACTTGCCTTTCCATGACCGGTGAAACAGACACACCGTCTCTGCACTGAGCACTGTGGTGGAAAGTGTCAAGAGGTTGCCTGCGGGTCGTACAGTTGAAGAAAACATGTAACTGCAGGTGGGACAGTTTGTAGTGAGTCTGCAAAAGGGCAAAGCTGGTGCGGCTTGGTCACGCACGTACTAGTGCATGTAAATGTAAGTAAGCAAACAGCAGAATGTTCAGAGCGCAAACAATATCAGTGGTGGTTAGAAAAGTAGTGTAGCCACGTGGGTCGCGCTGAATAATTGTCTTCCCGCTCCACGTAATGAAGCTGTGCTTCGCGTTGTCGCAAACATTCTTGTTTTCCAGAATGTATGCATCTCTGTGAATGCTACTCTTACGGCTAATGTCGTAGCATTAAATGTGTGTACTGCATGTGATGACAACTGAAATGGAAGCACAAGGGACCAGTGGACAGTCTACCGCCCTTCCAACAATGCAGTAGGGTAATTTCATGTACAGCATTTTCCACGTCTGCTGCGGCCAACATCAGGGGCACTCCTGTAGGGCAGCAGAGCTCTAAAACATCCTTGCAGACCATATGCTGCGCTACAGACCCAAATAACATTGTATTGTGCATGTACTGCAAAGTGCTACTCTACAGAGGGAAGGTACTTGGAAGTGGGTGGGAAGGGTCTGTCCGGGAGTATGACAAAATGACTGGGGCCTATGTAGGTGAGTGCCATCCAATATTTCCATCTCTCGGTATCCATGCAGGTGCTGCCCTTTCTATATCGGGCCTTTCCTGCCGTTCCTTCTACGGCTTGTGTTAGAAGACCAAAATAAATGAAAATGAACTGGGAAAGGAAAACAAGGGAAATAAAGAAAGCTCCTTTCACAGATGAACAATGGAAAAGCCAATGAACGGATGCAGGGTGGGAGGCATGGTACTGTGCAAAACACTGTAGTGGAATCGGGTGGAAAGGGGTTTGTTGTAGAAAGAGGTTTCTTTACGTGTTGCAGAGCGTTTTGAAGAGTGTCAAAAATTCTTCCACTACTTTCAAGAAGGGCACCAAGGCAATTTGGATGGGGTGTGCAGAAATCGGGATGGCAGGGAATAGTAAGATGAATGCCATTGGTGGGGAAAACTGTGATGTGAAACGTTATATTCCTATGTGTGAAGTACGCCATTGGCACATATTGTAGAAAGGCACAAATAGACTACTTCGCAATGTACCGCGCATTCTTCATTTGCAAACCAAATGAAAAATAACGCAGCCACATTGGTGTCTGTAATGCGATAGAAAGTTATTCAGGAGATTGGAAACAGACGCATGACCTGGGCAAGTGCCTCCTTCATCGCAAACGGCACTGAAACACGTGAAACATGCTGTGCAATTTTCCCTCCACAATGAACAACAATAATGTCGGCTTGATCGCGCATCACCAAAGTGACACACAGACAAACCAAAATCAGTCACTTCATTGTAGGTAGCCCATATAACTACACATCCACATGATAGAATCCAAAATGAGCAGCCACTGCACAGTGTTTTCCATTTACTTTCAATCGATGTATTTCGAACTCCCCCAAAACCTGCACGCTGTGGCTGTTGACACACAGAGCCATAACCGCACCCTCTGCATTTCTGTCGACAAATACACTGTGTACCACAGTCTGTGCATACACACCCCACCCAGATACCTTATTGACCAATCCCGTAGCCTCTACAGGCCTATTTCTATGGCCGTCATCTGCAAAAGGGGCGTATCTAACACGTGCCACCCTGCAACTATCGCAATGTCCGCAGAGTTTTCGAGCTGTGCGTGCGCGAGAATGAGGGAATAACTTTCAACCAGGGTAGGGGCGTCGTTAGTTGTGGCTGCTCTGAAAAGGGCCTTTTTTTTCTTTTTTTTAAAGGTGCTTCCACAGAAACACATTTTTTTGTTTTTTATAAGTATTTTTGTGTTTTGTACGTCAGCTCACATTCTTACAATAGGGTCTTCAGTGCAGCCCAGGAGCATTGTCCCATACTCTTCGTGGTGTTATGGATGAGAAAAGCACCTTGGCAGTGGGGAAAAGCCTCTTCACTAGATTTAGCAACCTCTTCAGTCAATGGAACAAACCTAAACAAGCCACGTAACCGATATGCATGCCAATGTAGTGGATTACGATGACATCCGCAGTAGCAAAAGTGACCAGGTTTTTGCAAAGTGCATGCATGTCGGCGAAACTGCGCTCGTAAAAAGCGTTCCACAATGCATCCACTCCTTCCAAACCGAAATTGCAATCAAAGTGTCTTTCCAGGGCCTATCGGTGCAGATCTATCACAAAGGCATCACCCCAAGTCAAGACAATGCGTTTTGCTATGTCAGCCAGCCTCATTACGCAGAGTAATGTACGACAGTATGACCACCCCTTCCTGTGAACCACACCCACAGTACCTGATTGGAAAATCCTCAAACTCCCATGTACATTGGCCAGCATGGTGAGAAGCGCACATTGTGGCACATGTGCTTCCCAACATAACGCGAGGGCCGCACCCCAGTGAAGCAGGAGCAGTCCTTCTTCCCTTGCCAATATCTTTTGTCCACCACTACCTCATTGGGTATGGGTAAATAGGCACACACGATTCCACCAATGCCATCCAAGATGTTAGCATCTAACACTGTCAGTTCTGAACAACACTTCATAGGTACCATCACTAAATCTGCTTGCAAGGTCCTGTCACTCGAAAGCATGTGCAGTAGAAAGTTCAGTAAAAGATTGCAAGATTTGTGCATCCACATGCCTCCACATGCGCACGCAGCACCATAAACTGGAGGTATGGAAACCTTTTCTGCAGCATGTTTACCACTGTGTTTTAAGTGCCTCTGCGCACGGTATCTGCCACTGAGCATCCATTACGTTCGTTGAAAGCATATTGTAATTTCGAATGGATATTGTCCTCTAACGTATTCCTCATTTTAGATGTATTCCATCCAGCTTTAGCTGCTTCGGAAATGTTTTCTCGGCAGAGGGGGCCGTGCATCGATGTCGAGTCGAGGTCCCTCGGAGGCCTCCATCGAGGGTGACGTCATCGGGTATACAAGTAGCATGTGTGGCGCCCGTTGGCCTCAGTTCCGTTTTTCCGCATTACGTGTTGCTTCAGAGACTCAGCGCGCCTCGAGTAGTTCTGTGACGCAGTGACTGGAGATATTCGATATGCCCTCGTCGTCGACCCCGACCACGGCCCCGCTGCCGGGATTCAAAAAGTGTAAATCCTGCGGTTCGAAAATGTCCATTACGGACCGGCACCAAGAATGTCTGTGGTGCCTCGGTGAAGGCCACGACATGGAGGACTGTACGAAGTGTCAGGCAATGATGGGGAAAGTCTTGCGAGAGAGGAAGGGACAACTGCAGGTAGGTTGAAAACCCGACCGAAAAGCCTCTAGCATCGAGTCGAGGTCCCGTGAGGAGAAATATCCACAACGCGAAAGGCAAAAGCATCGGTCTAGGTCCTGAAGTGGTTCACACCGCTCTTCGTCTTTGACAATAAAGTCCAAGAAAAGACGCCACCGTTCCCCTTCCACCTTGTCCTCGGACGAATCCCCAAAAAGAATGAAATGCCCCACAAAACATTCTTCCTCCGAAGAATGGGAAGCGTTCAGAATAAAAATGATGGAGGTGTTTGAAAAGGCTAAGCCTCGGTCCGCGCCTTCTTTGAAAGCCGGCCGGGAGCGTTACCGTTCCGACACTCGCGCGCCCGGATGATCGAAGGAGAAAGGATCGAGAACCCTCCAGTACGCCGAATGAAAAAGATTGCTCGAGTCGACCGATCGAGGTCACCAACGCCGTCCGGAACCCGACACACCTCGAAGGGTAAGTCTTTGAAGAGCGCCTCAACGCCCTCGAAGCCAGCTCCGTCGACGACCACTATTTCATCGGCGCCATCGACACCTTTGTCGACGTCGACCCCGAAGCCAAATATTCCAAGGGCTCCAGCTCAGCCAACTCAGCCAGAAGCTGTCAAAATAACAGCAAATGAGAAGGCTGCAAAGGCTGTAATGCCTTCAGGTTCCACTGATACACCTCTCCCACCTCTCCCAGAAAAGGTTTTTAAACCTCTTCCGAGGAAAGAATTTTTCAAATCCTTAACTTCAATTTTTGAAGAACAGGAGAGGTCTAATGAGGAGAATGTTCCTTTTGGACTGGAATATGGCACCCCAAATGTCCCAGAATGCCTGATTTCTGAGGAAAGCAGGATTAGGGATCTGGTGGAAACTTTGCATAATGCAAGTGGAATTGATACTTCACCTGAAACAGATTTTGGCAGGCCAGAAGCAGGGCAGCATGCCAGTCCCTTATACAGACAACTAATGACAAAGGTGGTCGAATACTTAGGATGGGCTAGACCACCAACTCAGTTCATCCAGGATGATCTGACCGATATATTGGATCATGGTCCCACCGAAGATCCGATCTTACCCTTTCATGTAGCCTTACAAAATAGGGTGGCCAAAAATTGGGAGACCCTCGACTCTATTCCTCTGGTGAATAAGTCCCTCACTTCAAAATACTGCCCTTCCCGGCTATCTGTCTAAGCACCCTACTCCCGAGAGTGTGGTGATCCAGGCAGCCACAGCTTCAAGAAAGGTGGCGTACCCTTCTATCCCTCCGGATAGGGATGACCAGCGTGTAGACGGTTGGGCACGCAAGGTATATTTTCAGCTGGGAGTATGGCGTTAAAATTGGCCAACTCCACATCTGACATGGCAAAATTTTCATACACTCTGTGGGCGTGCATTGCAATGGCGGCGGAGCACATACCAGAAGGGGATGAAAGGGAAGGATTCCTAGCCTTTGTTAAAGATGGAAAGGAGGCCATGCAGGAATCCCTTCAGTCTGGATTGGACACTGCAGATAGTGTGTGCAGGTCCATGGGCACTAGCACTGTAATGCGCAGATTTGCATGGTTACGGAAGTCGGGTTTCGCACCAGATGTGCAAAACCATCTTCTGAACATGCCCTTTGACGGTTCTCACATTTTTGGCAACAAGTGTGATGAGAGTCCTGAGAGGTTGCAGACGTCAAAAGCGGCTGCCAGATCTTTAGGAGCTTCTATTAGGCAACCTCAGCATTTTCGTGCATCAGGACAATCTTGAAGGGGACGATCCTATCGTTACTACTCCTCATATGGAAAGGCGAGAGGAATGCCAGTCAAAGAGGCCAGAAAAAGGCCACTCGTGGTGGACGAGGAAAACGTGCAAAGCCAGCCCCAGCTACAGCCTCTTTACCATCAGCTGCCGCAGCAACCACCACAAAACCACTTTGAGGACTTACATCACAAGACACCTGTGGGAGGCAGGCTGTCACAGCATCTGCAAGAATGGCGAGCCATTACTTCAGATGTTTGGGCTCTAGAAATAATAGCCCAAGGTTACTGCCCTCCTTTTCTAATGCAACCTCAAAGCAATCCACCAGGGAGACGCTCTTTGAAGTTTCCAGACCCACTCCTACAGCTGGAAGTCTTAACCCTGCTGAAGAAAGGTGCTATAGAACCAGTACCTGTAGCGGAGAGGAACAAGGGATGGCACTCCCCATATTTTTTTGATACCCAAAAAGGACGGAGGACTGAGACCCATCTTGGATTTAAGAGGCTTGAAGAAAAAACGGGGAAGAAAGGGGTGCCTGGTCAATCCTGGTCCTCCAGACTCCTAACAATACCAAAATCAACAAAGTGGACCAGTAAGTTTAGGGAACTGAATAAATTATTACATTTATCTTTTTAACAAATAATAATAAATGTCACTCATTATATTCTAATTCATTTTATTATCCTCAGCATATAAAAAATAACAATTTAATAAAAGAACACATATCACAAAATATGTATTACACCAAATCAACTCACTCTCAGTCATACCTACCATTCATTCTATCTACAATTTTAAAATCATCTAAATCACATTTACTTTCGTTAACCCCTTGGTCAACAGGTCACCTATTTTTATATGTTAAAGTCTTCCACTTCAGTGGCAGATGGTCCTTTCTGTGTTTTAAACAGATACACAGAATATATAGTCTACATATGTTTCAGTTGACTCATCGGACATTACAAATTCGTCCTTGTGTTGACGCAACCTTCTTCAGGACTGTAAATGGGAATTTCTATCAATCCCCTTCAACCAAGTAGGGTGAGTTTCAACACTCGTCAAGGCAGCTTCTCTGCTATCCTTGTCGTGTTAGTTTAAGAATGTCATATTTTCATCAAGAGTAGAGGGTTTCTTTGCGGTCGGCATCATTGAAGACCGTAAGCGAGACGATACGGACAAAGGAACCTAGAGGACAGCCGTGGACATAGTGTGCTCGAGGCAAAGGAGGTGCCCTAGATGCAGAAGGTTGTGCCCTGAGGAGTGCCATCAACAAAATTGAGAGATTCACTCTGTGGCTATACACATGAAGATGAGTTTCAAGAGATGGGCTCTAATTAGATACCCAGATGTGAAATAGTAATTGTCAGGCTGAGAAGGAACCCTCTACTCTTGATGAAAGATATGACATAGTTTTTTTTTAATACATTTTTTTTATTGATTTTATATAACAATCACCAAAACAAAACCAACATAGGGACTATCATGTTCATTCATAATCAGAAAAGTATTAGTCATGTTGTCAATGATGAAAGAGCTTTTTACGTGAATACGTTTGTGTATTGTTCATGCTCATACCACTTGTGACAAAGAGTCTTAGGTCACCTCTTCTTTCCACCTTTCCCATATTTTCGAGGCCTTGTTGTGACAGCCCCTTGCTGTGTAAATCCTACGCTCCATCATGGCGCATGTGTCCATATCCACCATCCATTGATCCAGTGTTGGGGAGTCTGGGGCTCCCCACTTCTGCGCTATGTTACGCTTGATTAGCCCTGCTGCCATGTGCAGAAGCAGTCTCTCCCATTTATTAACCTCTATTTCATTGGGTATGCCCAAGAGTAAAGCCCTTGGGTCCAGTGGTATGCTGTGGGCAAGGACTCTGGAAAGTACACCACAGCATGCAGTCCAAAAGGTTTGTATCCGGGGGCATGCCCATAGGATGTGTATGAAGGTTCCTTCTCCCTCCCCACATCGCAGACAGTTTGGATTTGGGGCTCGTTTCCAACTATATAGGCGTGTCCTAGGGTAGTATACTCGGTGCAATATTTTCAGCTGTACAAGGCAGAGCCTTGAGGAGATAGTGATCTCCCAGTGGTGCATGAGAACCTGTATCCAGTCCACTGGGTCTATTTCCCCCACATCCACCTCCCATTTCGCTTTCAGGTTGTTCAGTTCGGGGGTGGCAAAGGATGATATTGCGTTGTATAGGATGGAGGTGCATTTGGTGGTAATACATGCTGGCAAGATGTTGCGCTCTATAGCAGTATACTCCGGTACAGTAGTGTCCGCTGGTATGTGGGTTCTAAGGGCATGGTCCAGCTGCATGTAGTGATATTGTTCTGTACCCGGGATCTGGAATTGTGATCGTAACGTATCAAATGAAGCCAATTTCCCATCTGCGAGAATATCCCCAACTTTCAGGATTCCAGCCCTTACCCATTTGGACCATGGCTCAAGTTTCTCGATTTCAGTCAAATTGCTATTTTGCCATAGGGGTTGTGCGGTAGTGATTTTCCCTGTTTGCAGTTGTGTTATGGCTTCTGTGATTTCCGCTTCTGATAAAGCGGAGTCCAATTGTTCCTTCTGATGCATAGAGAGAGCTGGAAGTGTAATGGTATCTAGAAGGGAGGGGTCCAGCGGGAGAGTTGGGGCTCGATACAGGCCTGCATAAAATTCGGCAAAGGCCTCCGCTATCTCAGTGTCTGATTGATACCGTTTGTTCTGTGAAGTGACTATTTCCCGGACATGTCGTTGTCCCTCATCTCTTCCCTCCAGCCAGGCAAGCATTTTGCCCACTTTGTCCCTAAGTTCATATATTCTCTCTCTAGAGTGCCAGTGGGCCTGCTTAGCATTATCCATCACCCTATTCTGGAGGCGCTCTTGGGTGCGTTTAAGGGATCCGTAAGTCTCGGGGGTGGGGTCCAGAATGTGTTTATTTTCCCAATTGTTCACTTCGCTTTCGGCCTCCAGTATCTTCTGGAGCCGCTTTTTCTTTTTATGTGCCGTCCAGGAGACTATCTCTTCCTCAGTATTGTTTTATAGGCTTCCTATGTTGTCACAGGGCTGTCTACTGAGTTTTCATTGATTTCAAAATATTCGGTGGACACTTCGGTAAGGCGGTCAATCCGTTCGGGGAACCCAAAGTAATAGTTGTTTAATCTCCATGTTCTAGGGGGAAGAGCACCTTGCATACGTAGTTCCATCGTCACTGGCGAATGGTCCGAGATGCCTCGGGGAAGCATCTCTGCGGACATTGCCCTGTGGAGGTCAGTATTTGGCAGGAAGAAGTAATCTAACCTGGACATGGAGCCATGGGCTCCCGAATGGAACGAGTATTCTCTAGTATCGGGGTGTAACTCCCGCCACACGTCCCGAAGCCCTAAAGCAGATGTTAAATTATCCAGCCTTGTAATGGTATCTGGGCTCCGGTGCCTAAGGTGGGTGCGATCTATGCTTTTGTTCATGGCATCATTGAAGTCCCCCCCTAGAATGTATTTGTCAGGGTGATGTTTCCCTATAAGAGTGGTGAGCTTGTCTTGGAGATCCTGCCCCAGCCCGGGTGGAGAATAGATTGAAGCAATAGCCAGCTTCTCACCCCAAAGCGTTCCTGAAATTAACACATAGCGGCCCCCAGAGTCCTGTTCTAGTGTTTGGAGGGTAAACGGGATATGTTTGTGTATTAAGATAAGGGTGCCCCTGGGTCCCATTGTGTACCCCGCATGGAATGCAGGACAATAATTGGTCCTCTGGAAAAGGCACATTTTGACCCGGCCAGATGTGTCTCAGTTATCAGAGCCATGTCATGGGAATGTCTATTTAAGAACTGCATTATGAGGCGCCTTTTGATTCCGGATCCCATTCCGTTCACATTCCAAGTAAGCAGCTTAAGAGATCTAGGATGTTGTACGGGTAGTGTTTGGGCTTGTGTAGGTGTCATTTACAGCGCATATTGGAGGTCTTCAGGATATTGTGACCAAGGAGAGATGGGAATATTCTTTTAGCATGCGCGGTGAGAGTGAGGTTCCTTTGTGGAATGGTGCAAGGTGGCCCGCGTGTGGGGCAGTGGTTAGATCGTCGTGTGAACATGTGATGGCCCTGGAACAACAAAAGATTCTTCAAACTTTTCAAACTTTCCCCTCCCTTGCCCTCCCTATACTCCACCCCAACACGAAGTACCTATCGCCCAAACATTGCTGATACACAAAACTTAGGGTGTCAGCTCGAAATCCCAACACTTGAGTAGAGTTCAAAAAAGAGAGAAAAAAGAAGGAGGTGGTTCACTGGTTGGGGCGGGGTTTGAGCCCTTCCCGGAGTTCCTTCTCTTGCACCAATTGTTAAAATCTTTCTTGGTGGACTACGTCGTGTGGTGGAGCCAGAGGCGTGAACACGGCGTGTCGTTGTGTTGCAGTGGTTCGCCTACTCATTCTAATGGAGGATAGTAGCTTCTTCATCGTTCATTCTCTTCTGCTGCCGCCTCTGGGGCCTCATGTCCCACCAAATCCGGATCCCTCCTCGGGGAAGCCCACCTTGGCCCGGGTCGGGGTCTTCCTCTTTGTCTCCTCGGTCCTGTGGTCCAGTCGCCCTCAATGTGAGCCTCCGCCCACTTACAGGCCTCTTGTGGATCAGTGAAGTGTACTGTGGTTCCTTTATGGTAAATCTTGACTTGTGCCGGGAAGAGCAGGCCATATTTCACGTTCATGTGAGCAAGTTGTTTTTTCAGTGGCTCAAACGATTGTCTTGCTCGCTGCACCTCTCGGGTATAATCAGGAAAAAAGGCGATTTGTGAGCCGTTATGAGTGACCGTCCCCTGTGAGTGTGACTTTTGCAGGAGAGCGTCTCTGGTGCACTAATTAAGTAATCTGGCGATTATCGTTCGGGGTGGTGCCCAGGGGTGGACTGGGAACTAAAAAAGGCCCAGGAAATAATGTTCTAAGGGGCCTCATATGACACATTTTCAGCAAGCCTAATGCTTTTCCTATGTGAAAATTTGGAAATGCTAAACAAAAGAGACCCAGGCCATAGAGGCCCACCGGGAAATCTCCAGAGTTCCCTATAGGCCAGTCCACCCCGGGTGGTGCCCCTGGAGTCACTTTGCCCGAGGGCATTCTGTGGGCTCTTTCCACTGAAAAAACTTTGAGAAGGAGCGTGGTTCGAAAATGTCAACGAGCCACCGTTCCAGGAACAGTTCCATGCATTGTCCTTCCTCTCCCTCCGGCAGTCCAAGGATGCGCACATTGTTGCGGCGAGACCTTCCCTCTCCCTCATCCACTCTAGAGTCTAGGGTTTTGAGGCGATTTAAAGCTTGTGATAGCTGTCGGTTGAACCCATTGATGTTGTCCTCTGCTTCGGAGATGCAGTGTTCCGCCTCTCCGGTTCTGGAAGTCAACTTTTGTAGGTCGTTACGCAAGAAGGATACATCCGCAGCGATGCTATCCATTTTAATCTCCATACAGGAGCGGGAGCTGGCGATGGCAGCCATCACGTCTCGTAGTGAGAGGGGGTCTTCACCCATGGGGGAGTTTGGTCGTGTTGCATGGCCCGTCGGCACCGGGGTGGCAGCGACCGCAAATTGGTCCATGCTACTTTGTGTGGACGTTTTCTTCTGCCTGTCTTTACCCATCCTTATGGAGCTTGTGCTATGGTAGTAGGATCTGTATGGTGTCCGGCAGTTTTTCCCCCCTCTACCTCCTTTGGGAGGTCCGTTGGGGTATGTTGGGGCTTGGTGCTGCTGTTTATGCATTGCAGTAGCGAGTGTCCTGACAGCTGCACCTCGCCGATTCACGATGTTGTGGCCTTTTCCTATAGTGGATCGATTGGGTCGTTATTGGTATCCCAGAACGTTTCCAGTTGGGGGTGGGGTGGTCACCTTCCCCTGTGGTGAACCGGATATCTTATGGAGTGCAAGTTCTCCAGCATTTGCAGAGATTTTGTGCCCCCGTTAGCCTCCCCAAGAGGGAGGTGGCCACCCCTCCATCTCTGGCACGTTTCTGTCCATGTTTCCCACGGGCCCCAGACACCCAGGGCGCCGCCGCCGGGTCCGGTGGCCGATTATGGGGTTAGTTCAGCAAGGGGTTGGGGCCACCTACTTGCTGTTCGTCGAGGCCGCGCTAGCGGTTCCAATCATATCTTCCTTTGCTTTGTGGGCGCCGGGCCCGCCAGGGTGTTCTTTCCCCCTTCCTCGCAGGGTTTTTCCCGCACGGCGTCACCGCACGAGAGCCAGAGTGCAGCTGTGTATGGGAGCCCAGCAGGCGGGCTGTCTGCCTGCGGTGAGTGGCGCGCGGTCCCAGGAGATGGGCGGCGAGTGTTGCCGGGAGTGCTGGGGTACCCCCCCCCGGGGGCTTTGTTCTCTTCTCCTTGTCGCTCAGTCACCGCGCACCTCACCAACCCACGCAGCTCCGGCAGGCCGCTCGTATCGGGCTGTCTTCTGATTCTCTGCGGGCCTCACCAGGTGGGTATCCGCAGATCCGGCGGTCTTCACCTTCCCCCCCCCGTTGTGTACTTCGGGGGAGGCCAGCGAGGGATGCCTCAGTTACTTCCTCTGTGTTCCGCTGCGCAGGGCTGCCACGGCCGTCCCAGGCAGTCAAGTGGACGTTGCTCTCAGGCGCCAGCGGCCATTTTAGGCGTCTGCCTTCAGGGATACCGAACCTCGGTGTTCGTGCAGATTTCCTCGATCTCCTAGCCAAATGGACGCTGTAAACTCTGTCGATCAGAGCCCACCGCCTCAGTCGAGATGCTTGGTTGGCACGTAGTCTCCAGGAATCAGGATATTAGTGCAGGATTAGTTTGGCGCTTGCGGGAGCTCACCAGGCTCCCATCCGCATTGTTCGCGTGCAGGCCACGCCCCTCAGATATGACATTCTTAAACTAACACGACAAGGATAGCAAAGAAGCTGCCTTGGCGAGTGTTGAAACTCACCCTACTTGGTTGAAGGGGATTGATAGAAATCCCCATTTACAGTTCTGAAGAAGGTTGCGTCAACAAGAGGACGAATTTGTAATGTCCGATGAGTCAACTGAAACATATGTAGACTATATATTCTGTGTATCTGTTTAAAACACAGAAAGGACCATCTGCCACTGAAGTGGAGGACTTTAACATATAGAAATAGGCGTCCTGTTGACCAAGGGGTTAACGAAAGTAGATGTGATTTAGATGATTTTAAAATCGTAGATAGAATGAATGTTAGGTATGACTGAGAGTGAGTTGATTTGGTGTAATAAATATTTTGTGGTATGTGGTTTTTTATTCAATTGTTATTTTTTATATGCTGAGGATAATACAATGAATTTGAATCTAATGAGACACATTTATTAGTATTTGTTAAAAAGATAAATGAAATAATTTATTCTGTTCCCTAAACCTACTTACTGGTCCACTTTGTTGATTTTGGTATTCTTAAGAGGCTTCAACAAGCTGCTCAGGAAGGACAAGTTCAAGATGGTCACTCTTTCTCAGATCCTTTAGGCCCTTTAACTTCAGGATTGGTTGCTGTCATTGGACCTCCAGGATGCTTATTTTCATGTGCCAATTCATCTCAAGCACAGAAAATACCTGAGGTTCGTAGTTGGCGACTCACACTATCAGTTTCGAGTCCTGCCATTCGGGTTGACCTCCGCCGAGGGTCTTCACCAAATTAATGGTAGTGACGGCAGCGCACCACAGGAGAGGGGGGATTCACATCTACCCCTACCTAGATGATTGATTGATCAGGGCAGAGCCTTGGATCATCTGAAAGTCACCTGCCACTTCCTCCACAGACTGGGCTTCTCCCTCAATTTCAAGAAGTCACCAAGGACACCTTCCCAACAGCTCCAATACATAGGGGCTGTATTAGACACATCCTTGGGAAAGAGCTCGCCTCCCAAGTCAAGGGCTCAAGACATTCTTCAGATGGTTTCCAAATTCCAAAATGCCCAAAATCTTCAGACCTACGACTTCCTAAGATTGCTCGGCCTCATGGCATCTCCCTAGTGCCGGAGGCACGCCTGAGAATGAGATCCCTTCAATGGGCTCTAAAGACTCAATGGTCCCAGTTCTCAGGTCAAATGACGGATCTTCTTCAGATTCCGAACAAGGTTTGTCAGGATCTTCTGTGGTGGATTTGCACAGAGAACATTCTAAAAGGAGAACATTTTTGGCAACCATGGCCGGAGATTACAGTAGTGACGGCGCCTCACTCATGGGGTGCGGAGCTCATGCCAACGATCTGACAATCAGCGGTTGTTGGTCTCCATCGGATTCCAAACTACACATCAACCTTTTAGAGCTGAGAGCAGTCATACTAGCACTGAAGGCTTTTCTGCCATCTGTCAGAGGAAAACATGTCTTGATAATGACGGACAACACAGTGGCCATGCATTATCTAAACAAAAGAGGATGTGTAGGGTCACTACCTCTGTGCAGAAAGGCAATGCGGCTCTGGTATTGGGCAATTCAAGAAGGAATCTCCTTAACAGCAGTTCATCTGGCCGGGTAGGAGAATATGACGGCGGACGCTCTGATAAGGCAGAGCACGGTGTCCCACGAGTGGGAACTGGCTCAGGAAGTCCTTCAAGAGATCTTCGCCCTTTGGGAATCCCCTCTAGTAGACCTGTTTGAGCCCGAAATCAACTGGAATCAACCAGAAGTGCGAAAGGTATTGCTCAAGGGAATTTCTCCCGAGAGGAGCCCTAGAGGACGCGTTCGTGGAGGAGTGGAACTTCCCACTATTATACGCGTTCCCTCTGATTCCCGTAATTCCTCAGGTCATCAGGATATTGAGACGGTTCGGAAATCGCATGATCCTAATTGCCCCGGATTGGGCCAGGAGAACATGGTACCAGGACCTTCTAGACATGTCTATCTGTCCTCCGTTACGTCTTCCTCAGAGAGAGGACCTTCTCTCAATAATGGAGGCCCAGGTTCTCCATCCAGAGGTCAGGACTCTCAACCTTCATGCTTGGTATCTGGAAGGCTGAGATACAAGGATTGGGACCTTCCAGATTATGTCATTGAGGTGTTGCTTTCAGCAAGAAGGCCAGCAACAAAGTCTCTATACCGTTGCTGTTGGAAAAAGTTTTGCAACTGGTGCAGAGAAAAGAATGTTGATCCTTTTCCATGTTCTATCCCGGAAGTCTTGTCCTTTCTCTTGTCCCTGGCACATAGAGGCCTAAATGTTGGGACAATTAAAGGTTATCTTGCAGTGCTTTCCATTTTCAAGCGCTCTTCTGAAGAATGTTCCTACTTAAAAATTCCTTTGATAACACAATTCTTAAAGGGACAAACTAATGTGTTCCCTCCTTACCCTTTCCAAGTCCCAGTTTGGGACCTTAACCTGGTTTTAACGTGTTTAATGTGTGCCCCTTTTGAACCCTTGCACACTTGTTCATTAAGGTTGTTAGCATTGAAAACAGTTTTCCTGATTGCTTTAACATCTGCAAGAAGAGTGAGCGAATTGCAGGCACTGTCTTCTGGGCCACCCTATACTGTGTTCCGCAGGGACAGAGTGGTATTGAGGGTTAAACCCTCGTTTTTGCCCAAAGTTGTGTCTGATTTCCATTTAAATCAGAGAATTATTCTGCCCGCATTCTACCCTCCACCTCATCCCGGTAAGGAGGAGGAAAGATTACATAGACTGGATCCGACAAGAGCTCTAAGCTTTTACATTTCTAGGCTTTCCAAGCTCAGAGTGGATAATCAACTTTTCATTGGCTACACTGGAAGGAAATTGGGTCAATTGGTGTCAAAACAAGCCATATCACGTTGGATTGTGCTTTGCATTTCAGAATGCTACAGATTGGTGGGCAAAGACCCACCAGAAGGCTTAAGATCCCATTCCACCAGAGGCTTAGCCTCTTCCACTGCCCTTCAAAGAGGTGTTCCCATAAAATCCATTTGTGAGGCAGCAACTTGGTCATCGCTGCACACGTTTTCTAAATTCTATAGTCTGGATGCTTCCCAGTCTAAAGAGCTTGCTTTCGGTAAAGCAGTGCTATATTCGGCCATATAATAATAATATTAAAAATCTACTCCCTCCTCCAGAGAGTTTTCTACACTGCTTTTGGAGTCTATCTAAGATGAGGAATACGTTGGAGGACACAATCCATTCGAAGAACAAGTTACTTACCAACTGGTAACCTTCTTTCGACTGGATGTTCCTCCAACGTACTCCTCAACGCCCTCCCATCCTACCCCTCTGTAGACTTTGCGGGTTATTGCCACTTCAACTCTCGCGAGGCTGACACTGGGCTACCTGCACTATCCATACAACAAAGCAAGAGGAGGAAAAACAGAACTGAGGCCAACGGGCGCCACGCGTGCTACTTGTATAGCCGATGACGTCACCCTCGACGGAGGCCTCCGAGGGGCCTCGACTTGATGACATCGATGCACGGCACCCTCTGCCGAGAAAAAATTTCCGAAGCGGCTAAAGCTGGATGGAATACATCTAAGATGGGAAATACGTTGGAGGAACATTACCAGTTGGTAAGTAACTTGTTCTTTTTCCCCATGCCCTACCATCAAGTGGCACTTCAGTGGTATGTGCTTGCAACATTTTCATTTATCCATATCATACAATGTAATATCGAAACAGGAGCTCTCTACTTTTCTTCCGTCAGTGCTACAAAATGTTTTCCCCACTAACCCACCTCCTACATAAATCGTGAAGTTACGCCACCAAAAGCAGCACTGCATGTATCTTACCAATCTAAAGCAAATTTCCAAAAGGTCACTGTCTGCACAGCTGTGCTTCTGGCTAGGCTTCACTATTGCAACATGCTCTTTTTAAATGTGCCGCTTCTACTCTCAGCCCTCTGCAACGCATCCAGAAGAGGACTGCGCAACTTGGGTTGGTATCTACTCTGCACTGAAATGTTTGTAATAGCTCGCAGTGGCTGTGGGGAATAAGGTGAAAACCCTCTGCATTATGCACAAGGGCTTCAGGGCCCTGGGACCTCAATAAATTCAACTCTCACTTACTATATATCTCTGTGCTCACGCTCTTCCCTCATCCGCCTCCAATTCCCTCAGGGTCAATCGCTTCTGCAAGCAACCAGTTGGTAGTAGATTTTTTTTCCCGGCTGGGGCCTCCTCTGCAACAGCCTACCTGAAACTTGAGGAGAACCATCGCCGGTTCCGGAAGCACCTCAAAGCCTTTCTCTTTGCGTCTGCTTTTTCTCCTCCTCTCCCCGTGTTAGGCAGATTCATCTGCAGTACCCTTTGGGAACACTACAGGCAATTAGGACTACAAGTGTAAGCACAATTTCACCTTTGGTACAAGCCTGTACTACACAGTAAAGTGTTAGCGATGGGTGAGCAGCCAGACTTATCTCAAGAGTTAAAGTGAGCAGTAGAACAAGTTACACAAAGGACCAACTAATACAGTGATTCAAGTAAACACTTACTCAAGGTTTCTTGGTAAAAGAATATACATTTATTTACTCAGTCAGTTAGAAAACATTACACTAGCAAAAGCAGCTCAATATCACACACTAATAGCTCCTATGAAGTGGGAGCAAAATGGCACTTCAAATACTTATTAAAGGGATAAAAGACAAGGTTATAAGAATAGACAACCCAAATACATTCATAGGCAGGGCAAAGGGTTTCAGTTAAATACAACCAGCAATTCCTCTCGTAGGCCTGGGCCAAAGTCAATGGTTCAGAGTCTTTGTATAGGATAGCACAGTTCTGGTAGATAACGGTTAAGTCTTTGCCACAGAGTTTAGAAGAATTTGGCTAGGCGAAAGTTTGACGAATGTTTAGGGAAGGACAAGCTTTCGAAGTTGAGGAAAGTTTTAAGCACTTTCTCGATGCCCGAAAATATTTCCGGACCGCGTTTGCAGGGTACCTTGTTAATGAAGAAAGCTGTAGCTGAGGCAGTTGTTCCTGGCAGTTTGAGCAGATCTCGCTGTTCCTGAGCTTCAGTCGTGGAGCCAAGAAGGAGGATGTCGGGAGGTTCCTGCACTGCCCATCGATGCGGCCAAAAGCTGTAGCAAGACATCGGTTTAAGGTGTGATGGCCTTAAAGTTTCCTTCCCTCTTGCTATCCGGTTTTCAACAGCACTCTGTTGAAAATTCGACCAGATGGGGACGGTGTCCAGGTGGTTTACGAGTTGATTGTTCCCACCAAACTCAAGGGAAGAAGTTAACCTTGAAGCGCTTCTCTGTCGATTGGAGTTTCAGGCAATTCGGACGTGCAGCAGGGCTTCACCGGTCGTCCAGGAGTTGCAGCAGTCCTTTTCCTTCAGCTCATCTTCTGTTCTTTCGTTCCAGTGGTCGACTCTGCTTTCCAAGTCCCAGAGACCTGCTTTTAAACAGTTTTCCCCCATTCATTCCAGCCTGGCTATCACTCACACAGCAGGGTGGCTGTCCTTGCCGGACAGCCAGTCAGCCAATCACGCCAGAATGCATTCAGGTCTCCTAGGAGACTAAGCACAGGGAGTTTCGGGCACCTCCCTCACATCCTGTCCACCCCAGACACTCAGGCGCCAGAGGAGGGCTTCAGCACTGAAGCCCGCCAAAGGCCAACGAACAAACGGACCAAACCTGGTTTGTCGCGCAGCGACAAACACAAGAAGGACCTTTCCTAAAAGAAATGGCGAAAAAAGATGAACAGAGTCTGTTTTTACAGATAGGTCTTGGGCGCCATATTGAAAAACATGGTTGACCCGATTTTTAGCTACCGTTGTTTGCGGTCAGGAAAAATCACGGTAGTTGATCTAAACTACTGCCACCAGCCATTTAAGAAGGAAAGGGTAACATTTTACTGTTACATGAGTGTTTTGACTCAGGGGAAGCTAAGCAACCTCTCCAGCACGCTATAGGAAGATAGTGTGTGCTGGGTCATTAAATTTAAAAAGACTAGTGAAGCCAATTTAACTTTACATACTCTGGGAGACGGTAGTCTGTCCCAGAGAAGGTATTTAAAGACACCCCTGTGCCACTGCACTGAAGATGCTGTGTGACACAGAAAATGATGATGCCACTGGAGTTGCTTTAAAACTCCATAACCAAAGAACACAAAAGTAAAACACACACAAAATATATGGAAGAGTGGGTAAAAAAGGCTCATACTCTTCCCAGGTAAAAAAAAGTTGCTGGGGGTCTCAAAAGGTAAGGGAAATTAGCAGATATTGACAATTCTCCCTAACACTCGCCCTCCCCATGACCCCCAGACTAAGGGACAGGAGGATTTAATCCACTCCTGGATGAATCTCCTTACTCCAGTCGGTCAAACATTCTGGAGAGACTATCAGCATTTTGTTGATGACACCCTGACCTGTTTTCAACGGATTGACCATCTCAGTAGTTTTGGGTTTTCCCCTTTCATTTGCATCAACCATCTCAAGGGTTGGTGATCAGTCTGAATCACAAAAGTAGATCCATACAAGTATGGCCTAAACTTCTTCAGTGACCACACAATAGCAAAGCACTCGCTCTCTATGGTTGCCCACCTTGTTTCTGGTTCTTTCAGCTTCCTGCTGATGAAGCAATTGGGGTGCTCCCTACCTTTCTCATCCAGTTGACTAAGGACTGCACCTAGACCTGTATTTGAAGGATCTGTCTGCACAATGAAGGTTTGGTTGTAACCAGGAGCTCTTAGGACTGGAGCTTGACAAAGGGCTTTCTTTAGACCTTCAAATGCTTGAGTGCACTCGTCATTCCACTTGACCTTTTTAGGGAATTTGGGAGAGGAGATCACATTCAAGGGAGAAGCTATAGACCCATAGTTCTCAATGAAGTTCCTATAGTACCCAGTGAGGCCTAGGAAGGCTCTCACTTGAGTTTGAGTAGTAGGGGTGACCCAGTTTTGTACACCTTGTCTTTTACTAGGCAATTACCTGATTCCACCTCCTCCTATCTCATGTCCAAGGTAGACCACTTTACTCTGACCAATTTGACATTTACTAGCCTTTATGGTCAGATGGGCCTGCTCAAGAGCCTGCAAAACATATTCTAAGTGGTCAACATGATCTTTCCAAGTAGGGCTGAACACTGCAATGTCATCCAAGTATGCCATGCAAAAGTCCTCCATCCCATTCAGAACTTGATTATTCATCCTTTGGAATGTAGCAGGTGCATTCTTTAATCAAAAAGGCATAACCTTAAACTGGTAGAGGACTGCTGGGGTTGAGAATGCAGTTTTCTCCAAATGTACTGAGGTACTTTGCTGAACCAGGTTTATCCACCAGTGCATCTGTCCTTGGTAAAGGATGGGCATCAGTCTTGGTGACTGCATTAAGAGCTCTATAGTCCACACAGAATCTCAACTCCTTGGATCCTGCCTTTGGTACTAGAACAACTGGACTAGACCATGGACTGGTAGAGGGCTCTATTACCCCGACATCAGTCATCTTGTTGACCTCCTCCTTTATGTGGGATCTTACATGATATGACATCCTGTAACCTCTGCTTACAACAGGTAAACAGTCACCATTTTGAATATCATGCTGGCCCCAAGGGGTCAAGCCTGGTTATAGTGAAAACAGGGAGGCAAACTGATTTAACAGAAATGTGCACTCCTCCTGTTGTTCAGGTGTCAAATTAGAAGAGAGATTAACTCCTTCTGTTTTCTCATCTAAAGGCTGGCCTATGAGTAGGTAAGGTAGAGGTTCACTCTCCTCCTCCTCTTGGGCTGAAGCTAGAAGCAAAGCCCCCACTTCTGTTCTTGAAACATAAGCTTTTAGACGTTTTTAAAAAAATGATTTTTATTGATTTTACAACATAGCAAACTTAACCAACATCCCCGACATTTCTATCATAGGTTTCTTGCATACAGTACATATTTCTTTTCTTAATGTCTCCCTCCCTCCCCTCAAACTCGAGCTCCCCGGCTATTCCCCTGACTGCCTCTTCCTGAGGTTGATTCCCTTTGTCTTCCCTGGGCGTATCTTCATCACTGGAGTTGAAGTTGGCAGGCCTAGGCAATGCAGCTACCATATGCCTCCATGCCATTAGGGGTCCCACTTACCCCTCCTCCTCCCTGTTGGCTGCCTCGTACCATACCACCGTCTCGGCTTCTGCCCATTTCAAGAGATCATTCCACCATGCCTCTAATCTAGGTCTGTGGGTGGCTTTCCAGCACATGGCAATTCTCCTCTTGGCCAATATGTAAGCTAAGTCTTTAAGTATGCATACGTGTTTCATGTTACGAGGCCTGATAAAACCCCTCAGCATTCAAGCCCACACTGATTCCACATCTAATTTTATTCCTTTTTCGAGTAGCCTTAACTTAATTTCCTCCCAGAATCTACCTACCTCCGGGCACGCCCAGGACATGTGGATCATCCCTGCCTCTACTTCTCCACACCTGGGGAATTTTTGTGTTACTATATTACCCATTTTGGCAATTTTTCAGGGGCTCATGTATGCTCTGTGAGTGACATATAGCTGGATCTGCTGCAGCCTCGCGTTCCTGGATACCTTCTTATGATACCTCTGGGCCCTTTCCCATTGCCCGTCCTGCATGGTCTCTCCCGTTTCCTCCTCCCAGGCCTGTCTAAGCTGGAGCAGCTCCTTTCCTACTCTGGACATCACCAGTTCATATATGTCACCTAGGGTCGCTATGCCCACCGTCTCCCAGTATTTGCGGATTGCTTTCCTCAGTGGGGGCCTCTGCTTGTAAACGCATCTCGGCGTCGCCTCCTTGTGCCCTGGCTGGTGGTTCACACGGCGTGGTTTCAGTGGGGGTGTCCCGGTGCGGTGCAGCCGGGGTGCAACCCTATATTTCGGCAGGGCCTCTTCTCCTGTGTCCCGAGATGGGCCTATGTCTTTTGGCCTCCTTATTTTAGGGTTCTGCACGTGGGCCCGAACTGCTACAATCCCGAAATGCGCCGGCGCTGCAGTGTCCGCGGGTTAGTTTGTGCACCGGCACCACTCCAGCACCCCCATGGGAGCCGTATGTAGGTCATTGCTGTGTCTTGGCCCAGGGACCCTGCACGGGTGAAATTGTTTGTGTCCCTCAATCCGCCTTCACAATGACTTTTGTTGGCTCGCGCTTAGTGTCCCCATTGTGGCCGCACACTTTGCGTTTTTCAAGGATGTTATTGGGGTGACAACATGTCCGGCCTTCCATATAATGGGTTTCAGGAGTGTGTTCACATTTGCAAACACTCCGCCGTACCACCACCCTCTCAGCGCGTCCGCGCACTGGGGCAAAGGTGGAACCGGCTCTTCTGCAAGTGTCCAGTCAACTGGGCCACTGGAGGGGTGACTTCAGCGGTTACTTCCTGCCGCTTGGGTATGCCTCACAGTGTACAGTATTCCTTGGCCGACCACCTTCTGTTTGGTGTAGACTCTCAGCATCAGTGTAATCAATGGGTGCACGGCCCGCAGCGCGGTGTCGGGCTCAACATGGGGTACATAGGCGGTCCACTCCGCCCCTGCAGTGTCACCGCCGCACCTTCCGCGGAGCGTACAGGACCCGGCGCCCACAGCGTCCTCCCGTGCCGGCAGGGGGTCCACCCCGGGCAGCCGTTTGCAGCCGGCACTCGGGCTTCGAGCTCTGCAAGGCTTGCCTTGCTTAAACGTCTCTCAATCTGCCCTTGTGACAACACAGTCAGCCTGCACCTGATGTTCCTTTTCTGGCCGCGCACTCAGCCACCAACGAGTGTGTTATTGGGGCTGCTCCGTGACCGGCCCTCTGTATGCTGGGCTCTGGGGCATGCCCCCAGTGTGTGGCAGCCTGGCTGAGCCCACTCCCTCCCGGCGTGTCTCACACCGCTCCTCCAGATGTGGGGCCTTCTCCGTCAGGGCTAGGACAGAGTCAGTCCCTCCTTACATGTTCAGCCGGCACGGCCGAGGGGGAGGTGATTTGGTTGGCAGGTTCCGCCGCTTTGGTATGTCTCATTTTCTAATGTGTTTTGTGTTGGTAGCTTTTGTTGGCGCAGGCTCCCGGCGCAACACAGTTAGGATGCGCTCGGTTCTTGGTGCAGTGAGGGACCTAGTGTAGGATCTCAAAGCAGCCTCCTGCACCGCCACTATGTAATTGCAGCTCCTCTCATAGAGCGTCCGGAGACCCGTGTACTTGCACAGGGTGTACCACTTTGTACGTGGGGGAGGGCCCGCAGCGAGCAGCCGTCGCCGCTGCTGCTCCATCCACTGCCTCGATCTTCGATTTGGGGTTCACAGCAGCGCCCAATGTGTATGCTTGGTCAATTGATTGTCTTGATGTCGCGCTCATTTCCGGCGCCTCTAAGGTGTTTACTAGCGTCTCTGCCAGCTCCCGCAGGCCCACGATCCAACCTTCGGCCGCAGGGACATGAGGCTTCCTGTCTCGGGGGCACCGCTCCAGATGAGCCTCGGTTCTTTGGAGCGCTTCAGTTGCGCTGTCCGACCTGGCCTTCCCGCCCACAGCCATCAGGTGGCTGCATCGCGTCCGGAGCCCGGCACGGCAGGGCTGCAACACTCAGTGGCTGAGTCCTTTGTTCTATGGCGTGGCGGCCATTTTAGTAAGAGTCAGTCGGATCCGTAAATTTCTCGACCTCCAGGGCAACTCCTGCTGCAGGTCCTGTTCTTTTTACTCGCGTTGCATGCCGCTGGTTTTCGCATGCATGTGCCTGTCTTTTGGGCAGCTTTTATGCAGTATAACGTGCAGGTATTCTCATGATAATGGCCGGATCTTAGGGAGCCACGGAGCCTCCAGTCCCTCTACATGGCCGGCTAGCCACGCCGCTTTTAGACGGTTGGTGTGAAAGACTCTGGGAGCCTCCTTAGGATTGCCTAAACCCAACAGATAGTTGACCTCTCCAAGTTTACCCACAACCTTGAAGGGTCCTATCCATTTGTCCTGTAAGGCCCTCTGCCTTGTAGGTACCATAACTAGAACTAGCTGGTCTTGAGAAAACTCAACCATGTTGGCCTTCTGGTCATGCCAATGCTTCACCAGAGCCTGACCTGCTTTCATGTTATCTGATGCTTCTGCCATCATGTGTGACATTCTCCTCCGGAGACCTATCACATAGTCAGTGACTCTCACTGGCTTGGGGGAAGGAGCACTCTTCAACCCCTCCTTAATTAGGGCCAAGGGGCCTCTAACTGGATGGCCATAAAGAAGTTCAAAGGGACTAAATCCTACTCCCTCCTGAGGGACTTCTCTATATGCAAATAGAAGGCATTGCAGTAGAAGGTCCCACTTTCTTTTAAGGGGTTCCTCTAAAGCACCTATCATGCTCTTCATTGTACGGTTGAACCTCTCTACCAATCCATTTGTCTGAGGATGGTAGGCAGTTGAGAACTTGTAAGTTACTCCACAGTTTTTCAACATGGCCTGCGTGTAGTGGGACATAAAATTGGATCCCCTGTCAGAGATAACTTCCTTAGGAAAACGTACTCTGGTAAAGATAAGCAGAGCCTTAGCCACAGCCTGAGCTGTAACAGTTCTCATGAGTATGGCTTGAGGATACCTAGTAGCATGGTCTACTATAACCAATATAAACCTGTTTCCTGAAGATGTTGGAGGGTGTAGGGGACCAACAATGTCTACTCCTACCATCTCAAAAGGAACTCCAACCACTGGGAGAGGCACCAAGGTTGCCACATTATTGGCTCCACTCTTGCCACACTGTGACAGCTCCTACAGAATTTATCTACATCAGACCCCAACCTAGGCCAGTAGAAATATAAAGAGATCCTTTCCTTGGTCTTCTTAAAACTTAAGTGACCAGCCAAAGGTATCTCATGGGCTAACTGTAGGAACTGGAGTCTGCTTTCAAGAGGCACTACAAGTCTTCTCTAGTCCCCTGGGATAGACTCAGTCGGTTCACTGTAGAAGAGGCCATCTTCCCAGTACAACCTATGCTTCCCTGGCTCTTGCCCATCCAGCTGGGAAGCTGCCTGGTGGCGAAGACCTTCAAGAGTAGGACACTCTCTTTGACCTCTGCTGAAGTCTGCCCTACAGGGTCCACCTTCTGCCAGTAAAGACTGCAGCTTAGGATGGTCTGCAGGATCCAGATCTCCAACAGGAGCAAGGTCCTCTTCCAGCTCTGATTCCTCAGCAGCTGATTCAACCACACAAGGTTGTTCCACACACTCAGCCTCAGCTGGTGGAGGGATCACAGGTGTGTTTGTGTTATTGGACAGTCCTCGCGGGGATGTCCTTGTTGGTAGCACAGGAGTACTGGCTGGTTTCTTCCTGGAGGTGGTAGGTTTCCCCTTCTCCTCCTTCTTCTTAGAGATTGCAGTCAGTAAGTCCTGTGGACTAGGAGTTATATTTTCTTCTATAATCTCCTCTTGAGAGCCTCTTAAGGTACTCTGTCTGGCCTACCTAGTCTGCTCCTTTTTCTGGGAGGCCCGGGGGTGCTTGATACAACTCCAGGAGTTTTTAAGTCATTCCCCAGCAGGAGTCTCCCAGGTACTTCACTCTGCACACTTACATGTATCCTGACAGTCATGTCATTGCACTGGATGAGAGCTGGTAACGGTGGAAGCATTTGGACAGCGGCTTCCAGCAAGCTTAGTTAGGAATTTGGGTGCCTTAGCAACATCCTCAACCTGATTAATCAACTACAGTTATGCTGGCCCCAGTGTCTCTGATGGCAGGGGTCTCCTGACCATTCACAAGAACACTGTCTTTGTAATACTCTTTAGTATTATTGTCATGACCCTTGCCCCTGGCCCTGACTGGCAAGTCAGCCTTCCAGTTAGGGCCAGGTCAAAGGACTTAAAACCTCATCCAAGACTCTCTTGGAGTGAGTCCTAGCACCTTTGGCACAAGGCTCATAACCATCATGAAGATCAACATAAGAATGGGACTATTTACTTGGGACTATTTAACTTGGGGGGGATGGGGTTAAGCCAACATGGAGGCACACATATAGCTCAGTTACAAGGAACTGAGCTATGCGGTCTAGTCTTTTTGGTGTGGCAGGCCTGGGACTACTTTACCTGGACTACTTTGGGTGTGACAGGCCTGGGACTATTTTACCTGGACTACTTTACCTGAGACTATTTAAACTGCTCCCAAACAGCAGAACATGCTTTGCGTTATTCTGCTGTGGGCAGCGTAACGCTCACCGTGTCCAGTTCTTTGATGCCAGCTTACCTGAAACCAAGGACCTGCAGAGAGAGAAAGAACACTACAAAATTTACCTGGAACAGTATTCTGTCTTTAATCCATCGCTGACTTCAGTTCCACTCACCTGAAGGTACGAACTCCATCATCCGGCACTGCATGCATCCTGGAATACCATAACCTGGAAAGAGCAGAAAGAAAGAAAGACGGCATTAGTAAGCGTTTACTCACGTTTCCTCCCGAATGAAGAAAGCCACACAATTCTCACCTGGGTAGTATTCTCCTGGTCATTATCATTGCTGGAACATTACGGCGCTCGGCGAGGAACATTGCAACCTGCAAAGGGAGAAAAGTACAGGTTACTAATTTAAAAGGCGAAAGAGGGGCGCGCATCGCGGATTACTCACCAGACAGCATCGTGCACACCGCGCTTTCGCCTACCGGCCCATGCTCATCTTCAAACTGCATGAAAAAACCAAAATACCTTTCCATACCTAAAAGGAAAGAAGCAAGACATTATTAATCGAACTAAGAGGAACATAAGAACTGCATATAAAGACTGTAAAGCAGCAAACCTACGGAGTCGCAGCAGGCCTGGATTCCCACAGCGGGCTTGCACCAGTGAAGTAACTTGGTCGCTGCTCGCCGCCCACATCTACGCACCCCTGCCACGAGGAGCAGGACGGAGAATCCACCTTTTACAATATTAAGGTGAGGAGAAGGCCCAAGGGGGAGGAAGGAGTTGAGGCCAAGGGAGGTGGGAAAACATAAATACGATCTGTTATTGAATCCATCTCTCCTATATTGCAGACCCATCCTTAACCAGAGGCCTTACCAAGGGACCGGGAGAAGGTTGGAGAGTGCAAATCATCCAACCAGGGCTGGGTGGCCTGCCCGTGGATACCAGGTGAGCGTAACAATTATCTGGAATAGAGTTGTACACATCTAGGTTCTGCTGTTCCCACAGGCCCAGGGATACTAAAGAAACATTGGCTGAGACTTTCATGGGTTCCTTATCCAGTAAGTGAAAGTTTCCACTTGCCATTGGTACTTCATCCACTGGGGAGAAGGCTAAGGAGACATATGGACCCCTGAAGGTTTACCCTTACATCTGGGATCCCCTTTCACATGGTCAGTTGACCCACAAGCATAACATTTACCAAATGTCTTTATGAATGGGGGTTTGTTCTGACCTCCTTCTGGTTTTTCACCAGGAGGTACGCTAGCCTGATTCGGTTTCCCTTGGGGCTTACCCTTGTTATGTTTGTGGCCCTCTTTTGGAGTGGAAGTATTAGAATTCTCTTTGGTATCTTTTTGTGCTGCTTTCCGCCATCCTTCTTCTGAGTTGCCCCAGAATCCTTGTGAGTAGCCCTGTTGGCAACTCACCAGTCAGCAGCCCTTGCTAACATCTTTGGATCAATTTCCTTAGTCAGCCAAGTGCTATCTCAGCTCAGGGGAGCAGGCATCATAAATAGATTCCAACATAACCAGATTTCTCATACCTTCATAAGTGTTAACTCTGTAACCCTTAACCCATCCATCTAAGTTTTTCAAACATTCAGTCACTCAGGTAGCCCAAGGGTACCATCATGCTTTTGGAGAGTTGTTAACCTCTTAAGATACTGAGAAGGGGTCTTCCCAAATCTAGCTATCAAAGCTAGCTTCAACGTTTCATACTCCTTTCTGTCTCTATCCCCAAACTCCATTACCACATCAGTTGCAACAGAGGGTAGCCTAGAAAAAAGCTAAGGAATCAGCTGATTCCCTGTAATATCTTGAATCCCATGGTTATATTCAAAAGCAGCCAACCAATCCAAAATATCAAGCTTAACCTCGTACATACTTACTGCATCTTTGGGCATGCAAGGCCTCTTAGAACTGGAAGACCTAGAAGACTCTGTGAGAGAACCAGTTTCAACAGACAACTTTTTCATCTCTAGTGCATGGTTCAATTCCATCTCTCTGAGTTTAAGTACTTGATGTTTGCATTCAGTTTGAGCTTGGATTCTTTTAAACTCTAACTCAAGTCTCATTCTTTCTAAAGAGACAAATTCAAGACTTAATGTTGGACCTGGTGTGGTCCCTGTGGTCAAAGGATGAGGTCTTTGAGCAGGTAGAGGCAAAACAGGGCCAACATTTGAAGACTCTTCTTCCTCATCTAACGCTGCCATAACATTTGAGTTACTCTCAGAAACATTATCATCCTCATCAACATTTTCCACATTTGCTGCAGGTGTGGGGGATTCAGACCCACTCTTCAGACTTTGGTATTCTAACAACCTTTCTATCAATTGAACTTTTTTGCCTTTGTCAGTGAGATTCCTAGCTTTACACATATCTCTCAATTGATCAACAGTTAGAGTCACTAGGGTCTCCTGTCTGTAGCTTTCCATATCACTCATGATAAAACAATTGCTATACTAGTGTTGCTTAGCCTTCGGAGGATTATTTGAACAAAATGTAGTACTCTAAATCTAATAAGTATACTTTATCCTCACCGCTGTACACCAGTGTTATGCAGAATCACTATGCAGAAGGACTACAAGTGTAAGCACAATTTCACCTTTGGTATAAGCCTGTACTACACAGTAAAGTGGTAGCAATGGCTAATTAGCCAGACTTATCTCAAGAGTTTAAGTGAACAGTAGAACAATTTACACAAAGTAAACACTTACTCAA
Organism: Ambystoma mexicanum; assembly: GCF_040938575.1. Lineage (NCBI taxonomy): Eukaryota > Metazoa > Chordata > Amphibia > Caudata > Ambystomatidae > Ambystoma > Ambystoma mexicanum. The sequence continues at coordinate 1,348,609,017 of NC_090922.1, read as the reverse complement.
GGTTTCTTGGTAAAAGAATATACATTTATTTACTCAGTCAGTTAGAAAACATGACACTAGCATAAGCAGCTCAATATCACACACTAATAAACCACATAAATCCAACCGGTAAGTAGATTAACAAGTTTAGCTCCTATGAAGTGGGAGCAAAATGGCACTTCAAATACATATTAAAGGGATAAAAAGAAAAGAATATAAGAATAGACAGCCCAAATACATTCATAGGTAGGGCAAAGGGTGTCAGTTAAATACAAACAGCAATTCTTCTCATAGGCCCGGGCCAAAGTCAATCGTTCAGAGTATTTGTATAGGATAGCACAGTGCTGGTAGATAACGGTTAACTCTTTGCCACAGAGTTTAGAAGAATTTGGCTAGGTGAAAAGTTTGACGAATGTTTAGGGAAGGACAAGCCTTCGAAGTTGAGGAAAGTTTCACACACTTTCTCAATGGCCGAAAATAGTTCCGGACCACGTTTGCACAGTACCTTATTAATGAAGAAAGCTGTAGCTTAGGCACTTGTTCCTGACAGTTCGAGCAGATCTCGCTGTTCCTGAGCTTCAGTCGTGGGGACAAGAAAGAGGACGTTGGGAGGTTCCTGCACTGCTAAGGTTTGAGGCCAAAAGCTGTAGCATGACGTCGGTTTAAGGTGTGAGTGCTTGTTGTCCACGAGCTGGTTTCCTTCCCTCTGGCTATCTGGTTTTCAACAGCACTCTGATGAAAATTTGACCACATGGGGACGGTGTCCAGGTGGCTTACGAGTTGGTTGTTCCCACCAAACTCAGGGGAAGAAGTTAACCTTGAAGGGCTTCTCTGTCGATTGGAGTTTCAGGCAATTCGGACCTGCAGCAGGGCTTACCCGGTCGTCCAGGAGTTGCAGCAGTCCTCTTCCTTCTGTTCGTCTTGGGTTTGTTCGTTCCAGTGGTCGACTCTGCTTTCCAAGTCCCAGAGACCTGCTTTTAAACAGTTTTCTCCCATTCATTCCGGCCTGGCTGTCACTCACACAGCAGGGTGGCTGTCCTTGCTGGACAGCCAGCCAGCCAACAGGTCAGAGTGCATTCAGGTCTCCTAGGAGACTAAGCACAGGGAGTTTCGGGCACCTCCCTCACATCCTGTCCACGCCAGACACTCAAGCGCCAGAGGAGCACTTCAGCACTGAAGCCCGCCAAAGGCCAACAAGCAAAGGGACCAAACCTGGTTTGGCGCGCAGAGACAAACACAAGAAGGACCTTTCCTAAAAGAAATGGTGAACAAAGATGACCTCAGTCTGTTTTTACAGATAGGTCTTGGGCGCCATATTGAAAAACATGGCTGACCCGATTTTTAGCTACCTTTGTTAGCGGTCGGGAAAAATTACGGTAGTTGATCTAAACCACTGCCACCAGCCATTTAAAGTAGGAAAGTGTAACATTTTACTGTTACATGAGTGTTTTGACTCATGGGAAGCTAAGCAACCCCTCCAGCACTCTATAGGAAGGTAGTGTGTGCTGGGTCAGCACATTTAAAAAGCCTAGTGAAGCCAATTTAACTGTGCATACTCTGGGAGACGGTAGTCAGTCCCAGGGAAGGTATTTAAACCTTGGCGAGTCTGAAAGATACCCTTGTGACACTGCACTGAAGGTGCTGTGTGACACACAGAAAAAGATGATGCCACTTGAGTTGTTTTAAAACTCCATAACCAGAGAACACAAAAGTGAAACACACACAAAATACATGGAAGAATGGGAAAAAAAGGCTCACACTCTTCCCAGGTAAAACAAATAAAATCCTAGAAATCCAGCAAAGTTTCTGGGGGTCTCAGAAGGTAAGGGAAATTAGCACATATTGAGAATTCTCCCTAAAACCCTGGCTGAATGCCTGGCGTAAACTGTTTCTGCACTGCTTACCTGGCGACTCTGTAATGTCGGGCCCATGCCACACTCCCCGCCAGGCGAACCCCTGCACTGCCTTTCTAGCAAACCCCGCCCTTGGGGACTGTTTCCTGTATCCCTAACAGTTCCTGCACCACCTGGTATGTGCATTTATCCTTGCACTTGGCACAATCGTGCCGAATGTTTACTTATTGTCATTTCTTCTACTACCCATGTACTGCACCTTCCCCTCGCCCCACCCATGCACTTGGGCGATGCAAGTCGCACCTGGCCTAGTAGGTTTGTTGTCTCTGTCTCCCTTCTGTTCCCCCATCCCTTGTTTTTTTGCGCTTTGCTAAACATGTGTAATAGGCATATTATGCATGCCAAAGCATCCAATTGCACATCATATCATATCATACATAGAATGGATTCATAGCAGTAGGATGCCAGCCAGTTACCATGTACACTGCACAGGTTTTATTTTTCAGCAGTACCCCCACTTACTGCACACTTTTCAAAAATGATAGCTCCCAAACAGCACTGCGTTTATGTCACAAATTTACAAGTACATACAGGTCATGCGTACACCCAGGATGCCTGACCATTAACTTGCCCACTTCCACCATAGTCTTTTGCACTTCTTTGTACAAAGAGACCTTTGACGACACTTTTTGCGTACACACCACAACTACAAACCTCATTGAGGCGTATCTTTTGCTCAACAGTCCCATTTCCATGGCTCCCATCCTGAAAATGGTAGGATGTGGCACGTGCAATCCTGAAAGTACTGCGTCATCTGCTGAGTTTTCGTGCTAGGAGGACAGAGGGGTGGGGGACGAATTGGGAAACAGGGTAGGAGATTGGGTCTTTAGTGGTCCCTCTGAAAAGGTCTTATTTTTTCTTTGTTTTTGTGCTTTTTATGTTTTTTTGTTTTTTACGTGCTTGTAAACCACCTTTTTAGTTTTTTTCTCTTTATATGCCTTTCTGTTTGCTTCTCCTCCATCATTTTCTACCGAATTAAGGGCAACGCTTCGTGCACAGCGTACAAGACAATGGTAATGCCAATGGCTGTCAAAGAAATGCCATTTGCAGGAAAGCAGTGCATGTTTTGGAAATTCATGCTTTCATAGTGGGTGGATAACATGCAGATATGCCTCTGTTCATAAAACACCTTCCGAGCTGTGGCTGTGGGCAAATTACACCGGTATGGTCCCATACTCCTTTTGGGGGAATTGGGGCGAAAACAACCTTGGCAGTGGGAAACATCGACATCACTGCAGTCATCAACTTCTTAAGGTGCTGGGGCAAACGTCCATTCGACATGTAACCGAAATATAGACCTCCATAATGAACCACAACTACTGGACCGGTAACGATGGAGGCCACATATCTGCAAAGGTGAACCATCCGACCAAAACTGCACGCATGGAGACTGGCCCACAAACCGTCCTCTCCTTCCAACCGGAAATTAGCAGCAACAACTCTTTGAACGGCATATCTGTACAGATCCTGTACACATGTATCACCCGCGATCAGCACTGTGCGTCTCTCCATGTCCACCAACCTCCTTACACAGAGAGTATTGGAAGAAAGTAGTACCGCCCTTCCTGTGAAACACACCTTCGACACATGATTCCATAATGCCCACAGTTCCATTGGCATGTCCACCATGCTGCAAATGGCAGGATGTGGCACGTGCGCTTTCCCAGCTACAGCGAAGTCTGCACCCCAGTAAAGCAGGCGCAGTCCTTCTCCCCTCTCCACTGTTCTTCTACCGGATCTCCCTCAGAGGATTATGAAATATTCATGCATACGTGCACCAATCACAGCCAAGAAGTCTGCATTCAACACTATCATTTCTGTACAGCACTCCATATGTACCATTCAACACTCAGAGTACACGTCACATGTGCTTCCAGATCACCTTCCGTACAAAGGTGTGGGGAAAAAACACAATGTCAGCATCCAAAATCATCCAGAACGGCACCCATCACGCCTTTGACCATGCACAGACGAGTCTACTGCTTGCCGACACCCATCACAACATAATGGAGGCATGCATGAGAACATGTGGTCATAAACCACAGTCCACAAATGTAGCATAGCCAGCGGCACTTCTACCCAACCCCAGCTCCACAGCGATGCATGGATACATGTCACAGTTAGCAGATTCCACAAACATGCCACTGCCTCCGCCACCCCTATCCATTTCCATGCACAAAATATTATGTCACTGGCAACCAAACCGCACAATCCTCACAACATTGGGCCTACTCCCAGGAAGCTGCACAAACCAGAATGTCCAAGGACATCACACATTCACTTCAACCCTACCCTCTTGTATACTGACAGTGTTCCAACACTGCATCCAGTGGGCACACGGCAAGACTTTCCATTGCACAATCTCCAGCCATACACTGAAAACCGTAGGATGCTTCAACAATGACCGCACCCATGGAACCAACAATGTATGCATGTCAGCACTCTTCTGGGGCTCTATGAAGAGTAAAATGTGTTCCACAAGGGGTGTGGCCTGGAGCGCCAGCGATGAGGCAGCTCCATTGATGGCCTCTGCATGGGTCCGCAACCATAATTGAAATCCTCCTGGTTCCTGCTATGCCCGGCGCAAGCATTTGCTGACATGATGCAGCGAAACATCCCCCGCACCATCGGACGCAACCTGGGAGCTTAACGCCCCCAGGATCACATCAAACGCGACGAAGGAACGTTCTTCCGGCGGCCTGCGCCGCAACCCAAATGGCGGCCGCAGCCCCAAACCCGCATCTCTGCACCTCGCTGGCTCCACCTCGCCGGTGCGCAGCGGACATTGGGGACTGGATCCTCCCCTGTGCGCACTAGTTGTGCATTGACGGCGCATGCTCCCGCCCGCCCGCCAGCTTCACCTCGCATCCGGATGGAGGCTGCCCGCGCTCCTAGCTGGCCCTGTTCCCATGAGCCCGGGAAGCACTGAACGGGCCTCACACTATCAGCGCACCCACCCACCACCGTGAATAGGCACTCCCAGGCTCTTCTCTGTACTGAGGCCTCCCAGCCCGCAGCCCGTAGGATCCCGCTGCGGCTGCGCCCGCCCCGTCTCTCTTGTCTGGAGCCTGTCACTGGACCGTGACCTGAGCCCCGACGTGCCCCGCCAGCACCGAAGTCCTCGCACCCGACCTCTGGGAGCCTGGGGCGGCGATCCGGCAACCGCTGAACGCCCTCCTGGCAGGGGGCCCCCCGCCTACCATCTACAGCGTGGCCCCTGGCTCTCGAGAGGGGGTCACGCACCACTCAGGTGAGCCCAGTTGCCCCCCAATATAAGTGGCCGGCCCGCCTACTCCTGCCTGGAGCGCTTTGGGATCCTTCTTCCTCCCCCGTTGGCGCAGGGGCCCCCAGCCCTCTGCCCTGGCGCTACCCGCCACCAGACTTCCCCTGGGGGTCTCCCCTGCAGGAGGTGGCCTAGCCTCTCTGGGACCCACCGCAACAGCCCCCCCAGCAGCTCGCTGAACCACGCTGGCCCCCCCCTGCGGGGGCCCCTGAATCCTCCAATTGTTGCCCCCCAACATGGAGTGTGATGCTTCCCTCGGCTTCCTGGGGCGCCCCTGCCCACCTCTTCTCTTCTCCAGCCGGGGAGAGCCTGTCTTCGCCACCTTCATCATGGACCCCTACTGCTGAGGGCGACTCAGAAGCCCGTAGCCACCCTACCCTGCGAAACTGCTCCACCACGGCGAACTACACCACCCCCTGAAGGCCTAGAAGCAATTCCTACCTACACAACCTCCTGGGGCACCCCGGCCCACTCCATCCCTACATCTCCCCGGCCTCCGCTATCTTCAGATCTTGCAGTATGCGGACACTAGGCTAATCCCCCGGAAGGCGCCCCCTCACCTCGGAGCCATGACCAAAGCACTGAAGCCCTCCAAATCGGCTGACATTTCTACCATGCTGCAGGCCTCAGAGAAAGGAAATAAAGCAGACCCCCCTAAACTTACATCCCAGAAGGCGACCGACGACAAAGGGACGCTCGTAACCAAAGAGGACCGCCAGGCCTTCATGTCCGATAGAAAATCAGAATTCAGAACCTGTATGACGGAACTCACCGCTAAACTAGAGCAAACAGAGCAAAGGGTCAGTAGCATCCAGCAGAGGGTGGAGGAGGTCGAGGACTTGGCCATGGATCACTCCAACTCGCTAACAGAGATACAACGCAACGTCCAGACATTAATGGAGAGAACCGAAATTCTCGAATTCATACAGGAAGACATGGAAACCTGCTTTCGCCGCAATAACCTGCGCATCCGAGGAGTGCCTTCTTCAGTCTCTGACAAGGAGCTCCCTGAATACGTAAGCACCCTTTTCCAGTCCCTCCTCCCGGATTTGGATGAGGCTCAGCTCCTACTTGATCGAACCCACAGACTACGCCCTCGCCGGGTACTGGACACAGACCCCCCTCCGGACGTAATTACAAGAGTTCACTTTTACAGCACCAAGGAGGCCATTGCAGCGATAGGCCGCTCAAAGGATGATCTCTCTTGCCAGGGCGCCCCACTACAGGTCTTCCAGGACCTATCCCCTCTAACTCTCCAGAAGCGCATATTGCTCCGTCCACTCTTGCTCTTCCTCCGAGACCAGCAGATCCACTACCGGTGGCTCTTTCCCATGGCACTACAATTCCCGTACAAAGGCACCCCCCGCACCATCAGCCACCTCGATGAAGCAAGATCATTCCTCTGTCCAGATTCCCCCGCGACCTCAGACCCATCCTTCCCGGGCCGAACAAGCCCTGCTCCGGATATAACCAAGCCGAAACGGGCCCACTGGTCAAGAGTGCAGAGAAACCGCAAACCCAAATGACGAGCGAGGACGCCCGTGCAGGACACATAGCACTGGAACCACCTAAATCTTTCGAGCTCACCGCGGACCCCATGCGGTCCATACCCTCCTCCAAGGTGGATGCCACCATTTTACCCTTGGAGAGACTTTCAACCATGTTGGCTATTCTGTCGGACGACAGCCTGGGTGGCCAGGGGACACGCCGATAGTTCAAAATCGGTCCCCCTGGTCGCAGTTTGGACCTCCTGTTGGAGACCATTGTTGAATGCTCACATCTCCCGTTGGAGACTACCTTTAAAACCTTCAACCACAGGAGAACCTGAAATAGCCATGCTCTCACAGCCATGGCTGACTTAATCCCCCCCTCCAACCATCCCCCCCATAGCAAGCAAATGCTTTGAGCCAGCCCCCGCATCTAAAACCTAAGTTCACCACCCTGAATGTTAGGGGCTTGAACTCCCCCCCAAAGGGAAAATCCATTCTGCAAAGGATACAAAATTATGGGACCGCGATTGCTTTCCTGCAAGCAACACATTTAATCCCAGCGGACTTTCCTTGCCTGCGAAACAGACTCTTACCGCTACAATTCTTTGCATCCAACGGAACCGCTATCCTATTTGCAAAAGACTTTAAGCCCCAGATCCTAGACTCGCTACGATGTCAGGATGGTCACTTTATCGCAATCAAATGCACCGTTCTTGGTCAACTTTATACCCTTATCTTGTAACGCTCACCTGATTCCCGCAGAGGCGCCGGTCTTGACTGGGTGAATGCCGTATCTTCAAAGGTGATGTGTAACACACGGTTGGCTCTTTGGGCTGGACCTCTGTGCACTGTATGTCTGACTTGAAGAGTAAGATGTCTGCAGATAGAAAATATGGGATTAATGAACTGGGGTTATTGGGTGCCTCTCTCCTCTTCCCTTTCTCTTCTCCTGTAGAACCCCAAAGGTTAACGCCCTCACCTTAGGTAAGTGAACGCCGAGCTCTCCATCTGCCTCGGGGCAGGGTGCCGTAACCAGTTTCTTCACTGGATAAGGGTGCAGGCCTCTTGACCTCAGAGGACTGCTGTCCGTCCTTAACTGCACGAACAGTAAGTTCTGGGCACTTCAAATGTCTTAAAAGTCTTTTGTAATGATATCTCTTGTTTTGCAGGGTTCTGGCGATGGCGGATGGCGGGCTGATGAGAGTTGAGGATCGAACCCGCGTGAGGAATAGAAGCGCCTGGAAGCACGTAAGTAAGCGCTTGTAGCCTGCTTCACGATGCGCACTAACTGTCCCTTTTATCTTGCAGGTACAGGTTCGGAGCTTTAGAGAAGCTGAAGGGTGCTGGAATACCCACTGGATTCGGCGTGGGAAGAAGTAATGGCACGTGAGTAATAAAGTTGCCAAATGTCTTTAAACGCACCTTCTTTTGTCTTTCAGATGCGGGATGCAGCGCCGAAGGCCTCCGGAGCGTGCGAAGAGTAGGTAAGCCTTTGTCTTTCAGATGCCGGAATGCAGCGCGAGGCGTTGGTAACAGCCGATGGACCAGGTAAGAGATGCGCTGCCACTGAAGACCGTAGTGCTAACCTGTTCTTTCTTTGTCTTTACAGGTGCTGCTGAAGACTGGATTCCAGGATGGTTAGCCTTTGTTCCCTTAGGCCCAGGATCAGAAGCAGAAGACACGATGAGCGTTCTGCTGCAGAGAATGCAGAATAACACAAAGCAAGATGCATCCATCGGGTGTGGTTTAAATAGCCTCCTGTAGTGCTTAGGTGTCTCCTTCCACAGCCACGCCTAGGTAAGAAAAGAGTTCCTGCTTTCCAGAAGAGTTGCAGTGTTCTGAACCTAGGGAGTGGCTCCTGCCCCACCCAACAGGAAAAGTAGTCCCAAACAGAAGAGGATCAGGGGTTCAACTGGCAGGTAAGTAAGCAGCATGGTCTGCTGCAGGTAAGTCCACCCAAGCATTATGAGCCGGGCGCTTCCAGCGCTGGGACTGGGCATCTTTATGAGCCTGGTGCCACTGGCGCCAGGACAGGGTCCAAAAGGTCCCAATTGGGACTGGCTGGCACTCGGAACCGGGGTTATGGGTCTGCTTCCAAGGGAGTTGGGCATGTCCTGATCTTTTGGAAGCAGAGATCATGACAGCACCCCCCCTCAAGGCCCCTCCCAAACCGGGCTTCTCCGAGGTTTGGGCTTGTTAGGAAATGTTCGATGAAATCTTTTGATTAGACGAGGTGCGTGTACATATTCTGCAGGTTCCCAGGATCTTTCTTGGGGACCGTAGTCTTTCCAGTCAATCAGGTAAAATAGTTTAGATTCGGAGATCTTGGAATCCAGGATGCTTTTGACTTCAAACTCGAGTTCTCCATCAACTAGAATAGGTTTTGGAGATGTAGTTAGTCGGGTTTAAGGTTGCACGGGTTTTAATAGAGAGACGTGGAAGACCGGATGTATCTTCATGTGCGGGGGCAAGTCCAACTTGACCGCTACTGGATTTACTATGGTAGTGATGGAATAGGGACCAAGGTATCTTGGGTTGAATGTGCGTGGTCCTTTTAGAGGTAGATATTTGGTGGATAACCAGACTTGATCTCCTACTTGATATTGGGGGGCTTCCTTCCGATGTTGGTCTGCTCCTTTCTTGTATTGTTCTTTAGCCCTTTGAAGGTGAGAAACGGCTTCCTTAAAGGCTTGGGTGATTGTAGAATGCAGGTGGTCTACTGCTGGTGTTCCAAGATCTTGGAGTGGATCCAACTCCGAGGTTCGAGGGTAACTACAGTATAAAAGAAAAAACGGGGTCTTTCCAGTTCCCGAGTGGACAGAGTTATTGTAGGCATATTCGGCTATCCAAAGGATATCTTTCCAAGTTTTTTCAGTTTGTTGTAGCATGCAGCGCAAATACTGTTCCAGAGTTTGATTGGTCCTCTCGGTTTGTCCATCGGTTTGAGGGTGGTGGCTGGTCGAAAGTCTCACATGAATTTGAGCCGACCGACAGCAACTTCGCCAAAAATGAGAAATAAATTGACTACCTCGATCCGAAATTAGAACTGAAGGAAAACCGTGCAGTCGGACGATGTTTTCGAGAAATTCTCGGGCCAGAGTTGCTGCTGTTGGTAAGCCTTTGAGTGGAATGAAATGCGCCATCTTCGAGAATAGGTCCACGATTACTAGGATCGTATTGTATCCGGAGCATGGAGGTAGATCGGTGATGAAGTCCATAGAAAGTGTATGCCAAGGGCGAGGCGGGATGTCAATAGGGCGTAAGAGGCCGGCTGGTTTTTCCTTTTGACTCTTGTTTTGGGCGCATACTCCACAGGACATTATAAAGTCTCTGATATCTTTTTTCCAAGACGGCCACCAGAAGTAGCGCTTGATCTTTTCCGAGGTCTTGGTCATACCGGGATGTCCTTCCATTAAAGAATCGTGATAACAAGAGATTACCTTTTTCTGTAAATCTGTGCTGGGCAGGTATAACCGTTCTTGGAAATATAATAGGTTGTCCTTCACCGTAAAGTCCTTTCCCTGCAGATGCCAATTCTGTATGTCTGCTGGAGTTACCAGTAGCCTGGCTTTATCCTTAACTTCCTCTATGGATTGTGTGGCGATTACACCTAGAATTCTTTGTTCGGGAATGATAGGTACAGGTTTAGGATTGATCAAATGTTCTTCCACTCCCATCCGAGAAAGGGCATCAGCTTTACCGTTTTTTGTACCAGGTCGATAGGTAATTATGAAGTCAAACTCGGCAAAGAATAGTGCCCAACGGAGTTGCCTAGAGGATTGAGCTTTTGCGGTTTTCAAATATTGCAGGTTTCGGTGATCTGTAATCACAGTAACGGTGTGTCGGGCCCCCAGAAGATAATGCCGCCAAGCCTTAAAGGCGGACTTGATAGCTAGAAGTTCCTTATCAGTAATAGTGTAATTGATTTCAGGAGGCGAGAATTTGCGGGACCAAAATGCCACGGGATGCAACTGATTGGTTACTGGGTCCTTTTGTGATAGAACTGCCCCCATGGCAAGGCTCGAAGCATCAGTTTCAACGATGTAGGGGAGTTCTGGGCGAGGATGTTTTAAGATCGGTGCAGAGATAAATCTAGTCTTCAAATTCTGGAAAGCTTGTTCCGCCTCGGTAGACCATTCAAAACGTTTGTTTTTCTTTAACAAGGCGGTGATGGGCTGGACTATTCGAGAGAATTCGGGGATAAACCTGCGGTAAAAGTTAGCGAAGCCTAACATGCTTTGAACACCTTTTACGGAGGATGGCGATGGCCATTTGAGAATTGCATCGACCTTCTTTGAATCCATACGCACTCCGCTAGGTGAAAATATGAATCCCAAGAATTCAACTTCAGTCACGTTGAAAACACATTTTTCCAACTTAGCGAAAAGTTTGTGTTGACGAAATCTCTCGAGGACCATTTTCACGTGTTTCCGATGTTCAGTTTCCGATGAAGAATAAACGAGGATGTCGTCAATGTAAACAACAACACACACATCTATGAGCTCTCTGAGGACATCGTTCATAAAATATTGAAAGGCGGCCGGGGCGTTGCAAAGTCCGAAGGGCATGACCTGATATTCAAATAGCCCATACTTGGTGCGGAAGGCCGTCTTCCATTCCTCGCCCTCTTTTACTCGTACCAAGTGGTAGACTCCTCTAAGATCCATCTTTGTATATATGCATGCTTTTCTGACTTGGCCCAGGAGTTCAGGGATCAAAGTTAACGGATATCTATTCTTAACGGTGATCTGGTTCAGGGCGCGATAATCTATACAAGTTCTAAGGTCCCCTTCTTTTTTTGGAACGAAGAACAAAGCTGAGGAAGCAGGGGACTTGGAAGGACGAATAAACCCATTCGCTAGGTATTGATCCAGGTATAGTCGGAGGTGAAGATTCTCAATCTCGGTGAGGGCATAAATTGTACTACAAGGAGGAGTAGATCCAGGTATCAGGTCTATCTGGCAGTCATAAGACCTATGAGGAGGTAGAGAGTTAGCCTGATCCTTCCGGAAAACATCTTGGAAATCTAGGTATTCAGGAGGTAACTGGGGAGCCTCCGAGGAAATTGCTGCCAGTGCAACACCAGGTTGAGGGTGACAATTAGAGACACATTCTGGAAACCGAACCGTTCTTGCTCGCCAATCGATCTGAGGATTGTGCTTCTCTAACCAAGGAATTCCTAGAATAATCTGGAACTGAGGGGTCTTGATCACATCGAACACGATCTTCTCATGGTGTCCATCTTGACTTACTAGCGTCACTTCTTGGGTGGTATGCGTTACTGGTCCGGAGACTATCTCCGTACCATCCACCGTAGTAATGACGTCCTTTACAGCCTTTGGACAAAGAGTCAGATTCATCCTCAAAGCCATTTCATGATCCACATAATTGCCGATGGCACCGCTGTCGACGTAAGCTTCAATCGCATGTAATCGATCCGGATGTTCAGGGCTAATGAGGACCATAGGTATCACGAAATGCGAGGTCACTGAACTGGTTTTAACGCTCGGCAAGAGGACCTCTATTCTTGTCGGGCGAGGTCGTTTCCCTGCTCAGAGTTTGTGACCCTGGTAACTGCAGCTCCTACTGCCTTCTTGTCTGGTTTCACCGGACAGTCTCGAAGAAAGTGCCCCGAGTTTCCGCAATAGAGGCATAATTGCAGCTGTTTTCTCCTTTCCCGCTCCTTTTGTGTTAGTGGTCCTTTCAGGCCCCATATTTGCATGGGTTCCCCGGAGTCTACTCCTTTGGTAGGAGTTGGTGGTTTGGAAAATACTCGAGCATCAAACTTGGAACGATTGCCCTTCCTGTTCTGCAGTCTGTGGTCAATTTGAACGACTAAGTCAATATAGTCCGAACAGTCTTGCGGGGGATTCACTACTTGGGCTAACACATCTTTAAGCTCTCCACGTAAACCTCTATAAAACAGCGTAATCCTTTTGTCCTCAGGCCATCGAGTTTCCACTATCAGTCTGTTGAAAGACGCAATATAAGCCAAAAGGTCTTGATTACCCTGTCGCAATGAAAGGAGCTCATTGTCCAAGGCCTGCCCCTGTGAATGTCTTGCAAACAGTTTTTCCATACTGAGCAGAAAAGCTTGAAAATCATGGAGAACCGGATCATCTTGATTAACTAGAGGGATCGACCAGTCTGCCGCTTTGCCACTAAGGTACGAAAGCACGAAAGCTACCTTAGCTTGATCAGTTGGAAAGGCTGCTGGCCGGCATAAGAAGTGCAACCGGCACTGATTAATAAATACTGCAAACCTCTTTGGGTCACCAGAAAATCGTTCGGGCGGAGCCAGAGGTACATTCCCAGGTAGGTTGATCTGCACTGGGTTCGTAGAGGATGTTGAAGGAAGATTTGCCCCTGATGCGGGTAACGGAGTTTGTCCGGCTTGTGACTGTAGCAATTGTCTAGCGAGATCGTCTGTTCGCTCCTTGGAAATAATCAGTTCCCTTCTTAGAGCATTCGTTTCCTGACGGGCTGCATGCACTTCTGCTCTTAGTTCCCCAAGTAACTGGGCTAGCTGGTCGGTATCCGAGGTTTCCATAGCGCCTGGGTGGGAGTTTTGCGGTAGGCTTTGTGTTCTGTAACGCTCACCTGATTCCCGCAGAGGCGCCGGTCTTGACTGGGTGAATGCCGTATATTCAAAGGTGATGTGTAACACACGGTTGGCTCTTTGGGCTGGACCTCTGTGCACTGCATGTCTGACTTGAAGAGTAAGATGTCTGCAGATAGAAAATATGGGATTAATGAACTGGGGTTATTGGGTGCCTCTCTCCTCTTCCCTTTCTCTTCTCCTGTAGAACCCCAAAGGTTAACGCCCTCACCTTAGGTAAGTGAACGCAGAGCTCTCCATCTGCCTCGGGGCAGGGTGCCGTAACCAGTTTCTTCACTGGATAAGGGTGCAGGTCTCTTGACCTCAGAGGACTGCTGTCCGTCCTTAACTGCACGAACAGTAAGTTCTGGGCACTTCAAATGTCTTAAAAGTCTTTTGTAATGATATCTCTTGTTTTGCAGGGTTCCGGCGATGGCGGATGGCGGGCTGATGAGAGTTGAGGATCGAACCCGCGTGAGGAATAGAAGCGCCTGGAAGCACGTAAGTAAGCGCTTGTAGCCTGCTTCACGATGCGCACTAACTGTCCCTTTTATCTTGCAGGTACAAGTTCGGAGCTTTAGAGAAGCTGAAGGGTGATGGAATACCCACTGGATTCGGCGTGGGAAGGAGTAATGGCACGTGAGTAATAAAGTTCCCCAATGTCTTTAAACGCACCTTCTTTTGTCTTTCAGATGCGGGATGCAGCGCCGAAGGCCTCCGGAGCGTGCGAAGAGTAGGTAAGCCTTTGTCTTTCAGATGCCGGAATGCAGCGCGAGGCGTTGGTGACAGCCGATGGACCAGGTAAGAGATGCGCTGCCACTGAAGACCGTAGTGCTAACCTGTTCTTTCTTTGTCTTTACAGGTGCTGCTGAAGACTGGATTCCAGGATGGTAAGCCTTTGTTCCCTTAGGCCCAGGATCAGAAGCAGAAGACACGATGAGCGTTCTGCTGCAGAGAATGCAGAATAACACAAAGCAAGATTCATCCATCGGGTGTGGTTTAAATAGCCTCCTGTAGTGCTTAGGTGTCTCCTTCCACAGCCACGCCTAGGTAAGAAAAGAGTTCCTGCTTTCCAGAAGAGTTGCAGTGTTCTGAACCTAGGGAGTGGCTCCTGCCCCACCCAACAGGAAAAGTAGTCCCAAACAGAAGAGGATCAGGGGTTCAACTGGCAGGTAAGTAAGCAGCATGGTCTGCTGCAGGTAAGTCCACCCAAGCATTATGAGCCGGGCGCTTCCAGCGCTGGGACTGGGCATCTTTATGAGCCTGGTGCCACTGGCGCCAGGACAGGGTCCAAAAGGTCCCAATTGGGACTGGCTGGCACTCGGAACCGGGGTTATGGGTCTGCTTCCAAGGGAGTTGGGCATGTCCTGATCTTTTGGAAGCAGAGATCATGACAATCTCCGCCCAACGCTCCGAACGAATCAAGAAGGCTTCTATCAAGACCTAGAAGACTCCCTCCTACCATTCATTGAGGGGCATGTTGTTATGGTAGGGGACTTCAACGGGGTCCCGGATCCCCTCAAGGATAGATCCCACCCCCCGACATCCAGAGATCTGAAGTTGGCCACATGCCTGCTTCACCTGTTCCGCATGCTGAACATTGTAGACTCCTGGAGGGTGTTGTCCCCGGAAGAGAAAGACTTCACCTTCTACTCGTACCTTCACCAGGATCGACCTGCTTCGAAGGGATTGTGTCCTCCGACGTATTCCTCATCTTAGATATATCCTTCCAGCTCTGCTGGCCTCGGAAAATTTTTTCTCTAGAGGGCGCTGCGCGTCGACGTCCCTCGAGTCGATGTCCCTCGAAAGCCGCCGTATCGACGCTCGACGTCACCCTGCCTATAAAGGCCGCGCGCAGCGTCCGTTGTTCAGTTCCGTTTTTCCGCGCTTACTCGGTGCCTCGGAATACCGTTGCTCAGTTCTTAGTCAGATTAATCCTATTTACCTCGAGTTATTCGATCCATACTCGATGGCTTCCTCGTCGGAACCGACAACTCCTCGATCCGGCTTCAAAAAATGTCGAGATTGTGGGAAAAAGATGTCGTTGACCGATCCTCACAGAAATTGTCTGTGGTGCTTGGGAGCTGAACACCATTGTTCGGAATGCGAGGACTGTATGTCCATGACAGCTAAGGCCCTGAAGGAGCGTAGGGGGAAGCTGGAGAAAGGTAAGACTTTTAAAGCTTCTTCTTCGTCGACGAAGTCGAGACATCCGTCTCCTCGTCACCATTCGCGCTCCAGGTCTCGGAGTGGGTCTCATCACTCCTCGAGATCGAAGCACTCGAAGAGGAGGCGTCGAAGATCCCCTTCTCCGTCTTCCTCTTCCTCTGTTTTGCCAAAAAGAATCCCTTGCCCCACGAAACATAGTTCCCGGGCTGAATGGGAGGAATTCCGAAAGAATATGATGAGCGTCTTCGAGAAAGCAGCCTCGACCCCCTCGAAGACTGCCGAGAGCGATGCTCTGGTCGAAAGACCCGAAGGTCAAAAACGCCGCGAGTCGCAGTACCCGGCGAAAGAAACCTCTCGAGCACGTTTCGTACCCTCGAGCAGGACTATGACCTCCAAACCTTCCTCGAAGGTTCCGTCGACGCCGTCAACGAAGGTCCCGTCGACGTCGAGGTCGATGTCTTCGGCGCCGTTGTCGAGGGGACCTTCGACACACGGGTCTGTCGACTCGACGCCGGCCTCGACACCGGCGTCGACGCCAAGAAAAGTCACGGTGACCACACATCCAGTGACTATCCCCAGGCCCTCGACGTCGATGGCGTCGATATTGTCGAGTAGAATTCCAATTCTGTCGAGGTCCTTGAGGCCTCCACCTCTGTTTTCGACGCCACGCTCGAAGCCTTCGACGTCGGCGTCGACGACATCGACGTTTTCGAGGCCAATAATGACAAGTTCGGCACCCTCTGCCTTGGAAATGGGATTTACTCCCTTTATGAGTTCAGAACAATTGAGAACTATATCCTCAATTTTAGAAGAGGGTGATTTGTCAGAACAAGACACTTTTGAGTTACAGGGACCTGTAACCCCAATTAGAGAGGAATTTTCCTCTGAAGAGCGCAGATTAAAGGATCTTCATGATTCTTTACATGAGGCAAGTGGGTTAGACACTTCCCCTGAGGTGGATTTTGCTAAGCCAGACCCGGGGGAGCATGCTGAAACCCCCTACAGAGCCTTAATGGCCAGGATTACAGAGTTCATGGGGTGGTCTGCACCTTCACAATCTTTCCAGCAAGATCACCTCACGGATATTCTTGACAAAGGCCCACAAGAGGATCCTGTGGTGCCCTTTCATAAAGCTCTTCAGAGAAAGATCATGACAAACTGGGAAACCCCAGATGTAATACCAGCAGTAAATAAAAAACTGTCTGCAAAGTACAGGGTATCTTCCACAGACCCAGAGTTTTTGTCTAAACATCCATCCCCAGAAAGTCTGGTGGTACAAGCAGCATCCTCTACCGATGTCAAGACGGCTTATCCTACAGTCCCTCAGGACAGGGACGATAAAAAATATGATGCTATGGCAAAGAAAGTCTTTTCAGCATGTAGCATGGCGATAAAAGGCTGTTAATGCTACTTGCACCCTTGCTAGGTTCAGCCATACACTTTGGGAGTGTGCTTCTACAGCGGCTGACTGCATCCCGGAGGGAGAAGAAAGGGATGCGTTCCTGAATATTATACAGGACGGTAAAGACGCTATGTGCGAATCCCTCCAGACGGGCATTGATTCGGCTGACAGTATCAGCAGAGCAATGGCGGCAAGTACATCAACCAGGAGATTCGCTTGGTTGAGAAAGTCGGGTTTTGCCCCAGATGTGCAAGCCAGGCTCTTGAACATGCCATTCGATGGCTCTTCTTTGTTCGGGAAAAAGGCGGATGACAGTTTAGAGAAACTGCAAACTTCAAAAGCTGCAGCAAAATCCCTAGGAGCTGCAATCCGTCAGACTCCTTTTCGTCCCACAGGAACCTCTGCGAGGGGCAAGTCCTTTCGCTTCTACTCCGCATTCGGAAGAGGTAGAGGACGACCAGCTCAAAGGGGTCAAAGAAGAACTACCCGAGGTGGACGGGGTAGATATTCTAAAGCCGCAGCAACAGCAGGTGCCTCTTTACCATCGGCATCTGCATCAGCCGCCCCAAAACCACTCTGAGGACTCCCCTCACAGGACACCTGTAGGAGGCAGGTTGACTCAACATCTGACGGTATGGCAGGCTATCACGTCAGATGCTTGGGCATTGGAAACAGTCGCCCAAGGTTACTGCCTGCCTTTCCTACGTATACCTCAGAGTCATCCACCGGGGATCAGCTCTCAGAAAGCTCCAGATCCGCTCCTCTTGCAGGAAATTTTGGACCTGCTAGAGAAAGGTGCCATAGAACCGGTACCTGTAGCGGAGAGGGACAAGGGCTGGTACTGCCCTTACTTTCTCATTCCGAAGAAAGACGGAGGACTGAGACCCATCTTGGACTTGCGAGAATTGAACAAATTCCACAGAAAAGACAAATTCAAGATGGTCACTCTTTCTCAGATCCTCCAGGCCCTTCAGTTTCAGGACTGGTTGGTATCTCTGGACCTTCAGGACGCTTATTTCCATGTGCCTATCCATTTCAAACACAGGAAATACCTGAGGTTCGCAATTGGCAACTCTCACTATCAATTTCGAGTACTGCCATTTGGGCTGACCTCCGCCCCGAGGGTCTTCACCAAGTTAATGTCGGTAGTGGCTGCAAGTCTAAGGAGGGAAGGGATTCACGTCTACCCCTACCTGGACGATTGGCTGATCAGGGCTGTTTCTCCGGAGCAAGCTCAGATCCAGCTAAATCACGTGTGCCATTTCCTTCACAGACTGGGCTTCTCCCTCAATTTAAAGAAGTCACAAATGATACCATCGCAGAGACTCCAGTTCATAGGAGCGATCCTGGATACTTCCCTGGGAAAAGCCTCGACACCAGAGGTGAGGGCTCAAGATATTCTACAGATGGTTACCAAGTTCCAGCATGCCCAACGTCTCCCAGCCTTTGACTTTTTGAGGTTGCTAGGCCTCATGGCATCCTGCATTTTCCTTGTGCCAGAGGCTCGCCTGAGAATGAGATCCCTCCAGTGGGCACTGAGGACTCAGTGGTCACAATTCTCAGGGAGAATGACAGATCTTCTTCAGGTTCCCGGCAGGGTGGCTCGAGACCTTCAGTGGTGGGCCTGTCAGGAGAACATTCTGAAAGAAGAACAGTTTTGGCAACCCTGGCCGGAGATAACAGTAGTCACGGATGCCTCACTCACGGGGTGGGGAGCCCACGCCAACGACTTGACCATCAGCGGTCGTTGGTCTCCATCGGAGTCCAGACTACACATCAACCTGTTAGAGCTGAGAGCCATCAGACTTGCGTTGAAGGCTTTCCTGCCAGCTGTACAAGGGAAGAACGTCCTGATAATGACAGACAACACGGTGGCCATGCATTACCTCAACAAAAGAGGAGGCGTAGGATCACTACCCCTGTGCAGAGAGGCGATGCAGCTCTGGTTTTGGGCAATCCAAGAAGGAATCTCTCTATCGGCAGTTCACCTAGCCGGAGAGAAGAACTTGACAGCGGACGCTCTGAGCAGGCAGAACACAGTCTCCCACGAGTGGGAGCTAGCTCAGGAACTCCTTCAAGAGATCTTCGCCCTTTGGGGAACCCCTCAGGTAGATCTGTTCGCCACCAGCCTAAACAGGAAATGCGACCTGTTCTGCTCAAGGGAATTTCCTCCGAGAGGAGCTCTGGGAGACGCGTTCATAGTGGACTGGGAGTTTCCGCTTCTGTACGCGTTCCCACAGGTCCCTGTCATTCCTCAAATGATCAGGAGGTTGAGATGATTCCGGAGAACCATGATCCTAATTGCCCCGGATTGGGCCAGGAGAACGTGGTACCCGGACATCCTAGACTTGTCCATCTGCCCTCCAATTCGACTTCCTCTCAGAGAGAACCTACTCTCACAGAAGGGAGGTCAGGTTCTCCATCCAGACATCAAAACCCTCAACCTTCACGCTTGGCTTCTGAACGGCTGAGGTACAAGGATTGGGACCTCCCTGATGATGTTATGGAGGTGTTGCTTTCGGCAAGGAGGTCAGCAACAAAGTCTTTATAACGCTGCCGTTGGAACAGATTTTGCAGCTGGTGTAGAGAACAGAATATCGACCCATTTTCATGTGGTACACCAATGGTTTTGTCCTTCCTACTATATTTGGCAAATTCAGGCCTTCAAGTTGGCACCATTAAGGGCTATCTCGCAGCGCTATCTATCTTTAAGCGTACTGCGGAAGAACCATCCTATTTCAAATTACCCTTGGTAATACAGTTTCTAAAGGGGTTAACCAATGTTTATCCCCCAAGACCATTCCAAGTTCCCCTATGGGATTTAAACTTAGTACTAACTTTCCTGATGGGTACACCTTTCGAACCTCTCCATTCTTGTTCGTTAAGATTCCTTACCCTTAAAACTGTTTTATTAATAGTACTTACATCTGCTAGAAGGGTGAGCGAATTACAAGCTCTTTCTTGTAAACCCCCTCATACAATCTTTCACAAAGACAAAGTTGTCCTGCAAGTGAAGCCTAATTTCCTCCCAATGGTGGTTTCTGAATTCCATATCACTCAGAAGATTACCCTACCATCTTTCTATCCTCCTTCTCACCGGGGAAAGAGGAAGAGAGGTTACACAGACTAGACCCTAGGAGGGTTTTAAGTTTTTACATTAGTAGACTAGCCAGGATAAGACAGGCAGACCAGCTGTTTGTAGGTTACGCAGGTCACAAGCTGGGGTTACCAATAACTAAGCAGACCATTTCCAGATGGATCATTCTAGCCATTCTGGAATGTTATAAACTGGCAGGGAAAGAGCCCCCTCAAAACCTTAGGGCTCATTCGACCAGAGGTATTGCAGCTTCATCGGCCCTCAAAAGAGGCGTGCCGGTTAAAGACATATGTGCGGCCGCTACATGGTCGTCTGTCCATACCTTTACACGTTTTTACAATCTGGATTCCTCCTCCAGTCAAGAGACTAGGTTTGGAAGGGCTGTACTGCATTCTATTCATCAATAGAAGACAGCGTGAAGTCAGTACACCCTCCTCCGAATATAGAATACTGCTATGGGAGCCTATCTAAGATGAGGAATACGTCGGAGGACACAATCCCTTCGAAGAACAAGTTACTTCTTACATTGTAACGTTCTTTCGACGGGATGTTCCTCCGACGTATTCCTCATCGACCCTCCCATCCATCCCCGCAGTTCTACTTCCCTTGTTGTTGCAGCTTACGCTCCTTCAGGGTGATTAGTCTAGTCCAGACAGTAATACTGTGGGCTACAAAACGGAACTGAGCAACGGACGCTGTGCGCGGCCTTTATAGGCAGGATGACGTCAAGCGTCGATACGGCGGCTGTCGAGGGACATCGGCTCGAGGGACGTCGACGCGCAGCGCCCTCTAGAGAAAAAAATTTCCGAGGCCAGCAGAGCTGGAAGGATATATCTAAGATGAGGAATACGTCGGAGGAACATCCCGTCGAAAGAACGTTACAAGGTAAGAAGTAACTTGTTCTTCTGACCTCCTTCCAGATCCTGACCTTCACAGACGACGTAGCGATTGGCCCCCGGATCCTCTCGGACCACGCTCCAGTCACACTAACCCTGCGGTCCCATGACCTGAACCCCCCTCCTCGCCACCAGTGCAACCTATTTGACCCTATTCTGGGGGACATGGCAGTGAGAGACTCAATCGCCAGAACAATAAAAAACTTCTTTGCGGAAAACCGTGACGAGGACACTTCCCCGGCCAACACCTGGGACGCCATGAAAGCAGTGCTCAGAGGGGAACTGATCACCCAAGGCGCCTCATTCCACAAAAGGAATCAAGCGAACCGTGCCGTTCTGGAAGCTGAAGTCCGTGAAGCTGAAGCCACTCACAAAAAAAAGGGCTGGGCTCCGAAATCTTACAGGGTCTTACAGATGGCAAGGAAGAGGCTTTAATCGCACTACGCCGACACCACAGCGAACCTACTAACTAGAACCAAGAAATGGTAGTATGTCCATGGCAATAAGGCTAACAAACTGCTGGTTAATAAGCTGGCCAAGGAGAAGAGCAGAAATACCGTCCTGGGCCTTTGCGACCCGCGGGGGGCGATCCACTACGCGGACCACAAGAAACTACGACTGGCGGCTGCCCACCAGTCAGAAATAATGACAGCAGCCCCGAGGGAACCGGACGAGCAGCGCTCGTACATCCAAGAAGCGGCTCTCCCACTTCTGACTTCGATGGATAGGGAAGAACTTGAAGCGCCTATTACAAACGAGGAAGTGGAGGCAGCCATTAAAATCTTAAAATCTAGAGCCCCAGGCCCGGATGGATTCTCCACCCGCTTCTATGAACTCTTCCGGCCCCAACTAGTGGCCCTCTGGCCCGCCTCTTCAACTCATTCGCAGCCACGGGAACTGTCCCCCCAACGATACAGGAATCCATCACAGTCCTCATCCTCAAGCCTGGAAAGGATCCCCAAGAAAACAATTCGTATAGACCCATCTCTCTGTTGAACTTGGATGCCAATATATACTCCAAGATCCTAGCCAATCGCCTCGCACCTATCCTCCCGAGCATCATAAACCCAGATCAAACAGGGTTTATAAATCACAGGTCGACAAAAGTCAACATCCGCAGGGCACTGGACCTAATAGAGATCACCAATCGGGACTCCCAACAACTGGCCCTACTGGCGCTAGATGCAACCAAAGCTTTCGACTGGTCCTATCTGCGCCTAACTCTAGATGCTTTCAGCTTTGGCCCGACCTTCAGGAAGATGATCCTCGCGAACTACCAGGCCCCTAGGACCAGGCTGAGAATCAACGGCCGCCTATAGGACCCAATCCCTCTCACATGCGGGATGAGACAGGGATGCCCATTATCCCCGCTGCTCTTTGCTCTGGCCATTGAGCCGCTAGCCCAGCGAGTTCGGAAAAACCCCCGAATCATTGGCCCGAAGATCGGCTCCGCGCAACATAATGTTGCCCTCTACGCAGACGACATTCTGTTAACCATCACAAACATCGAAAGATCCATGAGGACGGCCCTGACTGAAATCCACGACTTCGGGAGAGTGTCGGGATTCGCCATTAACTTCCAAAAGTCGGCAGCACTCGGAGTGGGTCTGACCCCAGCCGAACGAGAGGCCTTAGAGAAGCACAGCCCGTTTAGATGGAGCACCCAATCGATCCCATACCTGGCGGTCCAGATCCCCGCTCACCCAACGAAAGTCTATCAGGCTAACTTTCCGCCACTCTTCGAGGAATTGGAAAATGACCTGTCCCGTTGGCAGTCGCAGGAAATCTCTGCTGGGCCGCATCACGACATGCAAAATGAACCTTCTCCCTTGCTTTCTTTATGCCTGCGCCTCCCTCCCAACCTTCATCCCGCTCCCCCCCTACAGCGGCTCCAAAGGAAGATGGTTGACTTCATCTGGAAGGGGAAGAAAGCACAGATCCCGCAAAGATCAATGATGGCCAGCACAAGACTAGGTGGACTAGGGGTGCCTGACCTCTGCAAATACCAAATAGCAGCACAGCTGGCCCACCTCCAAGCATGGGGACTCGCAACAGGGCGGGCAAAATGGGTGGAGATTCAACAATCCTGCCTCCCTCTCCCCCTCCGCTTCCTCCCATTTCTTTCCACCGCCTTACACCGGAGCTGGCCGGGAGTACTGACTGCCACGAAACAATCAATAAAAGCTTGGGAGTGGGCCCGCAGACATCGTGGCATTCCAGGAGACCTGAGTAGACTCTCTCCAATCTTCCTCAACCCAGCCTTTTCCCCGAGAGCCCATCCAAGGAACTTTAGGAACTGGGTCGCAGGAAGCCTTGAAACGCTGGGGCAGCTCTTTGAAGGGGACTCCCCCTAAACCTTCAAACGCTGTAAAAAGACATTCCAGCTAGCGGAGACGCCCAACTCAGGCACTGGTGCTCCCACCCCCAGACCCGAGCGGCGGCCACAAGACCCCTTACCCCACTAGAGCTAACACTGAATGACCTGCCGGACCGGGGAAAGATCTCAGCCCTCTATAAACTGCTGCAAGAAGACCCATTTCATGCCAAGCCCTCCTATATGTCTCAATGGGAGAAGGACCTTGGTCACGCTATAGAAGACCACACATGGGTGGACATCTGGACCAGAACGCGCACGGCATCCCGCTGCATCACTAACCGGGAGTGTGCCCACAAACTGCTTATGCGCTGGTATTACGCCCCCCCTGCGCCTCCATCACTTCCAACAGGCCCTGGACCCTCACTGTTGGCGTCTCTGCGGCCTCCCAGGATCCCACTTTCACATGTGGTAGACCTACCCCAGAGTAAAGGAGTTCTGGAAGGACGTCACCCAGGTGACCATTCCGCTAACTCCCGAGCAAGTCCTCCTAGGGATCCCGCTGCCAGACTCATACCCAAGAACAGGGAGGAGAGCATGTTAGTATCCCAATTTTTGCTGGCAGTCAAAATCACGGTGGCCCGCACTTGGAAATCCGCGGAAGGACCTTTGAGGAAAAGGTTACAGCAGCTAAAGCGGGATTGCTTCACCGATTTATGGACATTTGGACACCGGTGCTGGACTATGATCAGAACTATCCGGCCCTGACATATAAGCAACGCCTGATTGCGAAAGCCCTTAATTCTATGGACGATCCGCTGCCGGACCAGGTTGAATGAGGCCCAAGAACAATACCCACTGAGGATCACATGGGGCGGGAGGAGGTAATTTTGTACCTTTTATGTTCTGAGAAGCTATAAGCAATGTTACCATTCTGTGAAGGTGGCCACTCTCTGAGAGATGCAGTCAAAACTACATGTCTGCAGTGAGGGCGGTGAAGGCCTTGGCTTTCGGGTGCATGGCCTACGGCCTATGGCCTTTGGCCCTGCACCCAATAGTCTAGGCCTTGGCCACACCCACTGCAACGTAATGCAGCCATGCATGGCAACATGTCATCAAGTACACAATCCACACATATACCACAGCCACTGACACTCCTACTCAAGCTCGGCACCCTCATACAGCTATGCATAGAAAGATTCACTTTTTACTAGAATCTACAAACTTAACACTGCCTCCAGTGCCCTTACCCACTTTCATTCACATACAATGGTGTTACTGCCAACCCAACCAACCAACCAACAGTATTTGCATGTCAGCTGACTTCTGGTGCTCTATCAAGTGTACAATGTGCTCCACAACCATTGTGCTAAGGTGAGGAGTCTCTGACAGATGCAGTGTAAACTGCATTGCTGAGGGGGGTGTGGGCAAGGCCTAGACTATTGGGTGCATGGCCTACGGCCTTTGGCCATGCACCCAATAGTCTAGGCCTTGCCCACACCCACTGCACCATAATGCAGGCATGCATACCATCATGTGCTCACGTACCAGACTGCACACATGTACCACAGCCACCGCCACTACTACCAAACCTCCATAATACAGCTATTCATGGAAACATAACAGCCTCCAGAACCTATACCCACTTTCATTCACATAGTACGTCTCCCAGCTCTCTATTCAGTTCAGAAAAGCAATACGTCATACTGCAGTACAGAAGTCACGACTCTGCGCAATGGACACTACGCAATCTGATGCGATATGCGGTTTAGTCCGTCTCCACTGTTCACTCCACTAGCTGCAGCCATGGATTAAACACTGTAGTATGTGCTAAGGAGCACGGCACCCATGCAATCAACCATCTATGCAATGCTGACGTACCACACAAAGAAGGGAACAATGTGAAACCTACTTCCAACCACGGCACATAGTTGTCGCTGCAAGACCTCCATCCTTGCAACACACCGCAGTACACAGTATCTTATAATGTACATGTCATGTGCAATGCACTCCCCTTCTGCAATTGAGCTCCCAGCAGTCACCACGGAAATAGGTCCCTGCACCAGCTATCATGCCGTAACTAGGCCTGCCTGCAAGCAGCACACAAGTGAAGCGGCCGTGCAGAGACCTGCGATTTGGCACTGTATGCAAGGACACTGCGGGCACATCAACATCTTCGTCCACCTAGTGACATATCTCAGATGATTCACTTCTCACTTTCCCATCCTTTCCATCGCTTCTTCCCATCACCACATGGCGTAAAATATGGTCTGCAATGCACTTCCCGTCTGCTATTCAGGTACCACCAGGAAGCACGGTAAAAGGTCGTGGCACGAGCTATCGTGCCGTACCGAAGGCTGCCTGCATTCACCACACATGGTGGTGGCCTGTGCAGGGACCGGTGAATTGGCGCAGTACGCACGGATACTGTAGGCACACCACCGTCTTCGTCCACCTAATAATCACATATCTCTGATTAACCACTTCTCTCTCCCCCACACCTTCCATCCTCCCTTTCCACCACCACATGCCATACATTATGTTAGTCAGTCCCTTTTGGCGGCGCACTGTCCTCCGAAACACCATGGCGGCGTTTCCCAAAAACATTGACGTACGGCACGCTTCTCTCCAGCCAACTACCGGCCGCGTCCAAAGTTTGCGACAACGCGGCGTACTGCAAACCAATGAGCCTGCTGACCGGAGAGCGAACAAGGAAATGGGTCTGTGGAGCGGAGCCAGATATCACTAATGTTTTGAGACGTACATTTCAGTTCTTTGCAACAAAAGTACTGGTCGGATTTCCACCAAACACACAAAAGCACGCTTTCTGACCCAAGCCCCCGCTCCTGCCGAAGCCCGGTTTGAGTGAAAGGTGTAATTGTGTACTTATTTTGCACTTTCCATATGTCCACCTATTGAGAATAAAGGACGATTTATCACGGGAGTACAGCATGGCTACAGCGTGTTTTTTCGGCAAAACGATGGAGGAGTGCCGCCGTCAACAGCTTAACAGCAGTTGGTTTCTTTTGTTATATATATATATGAACAAGGAAAAGTGAAAGCAGGTTACAGCTTTCTGGACGGCACTCTCCTCAGTAGTAAAAATCACCCGGATACGTTAAAAAAGGATCTCCATCAAACGTCCTTTATTTAACAGATACAGTGGACAAGTTGCTCAGGGGAGAACAAAACAACTACGCGTTTCACCCTTGCAGGCTTCGTCTGGTTGTGAACATAAATGACAGGCTTCTCTTTTTGAACACTTTTACAAATAGAAAAAGTCCTTCTTTACTTTCCATTAAGTAAACCCCTCAGTCACAATGCATATTTCTGTGAGTGCCATCTTGGAATAGTTAAGACATATATTCAGGAACATTGACAGAACTAATTGTTTTTATGTTTTACATAAAATGCATAGTTTTAAAAATGCATATGAACTCAACATTTTTTGTTAAATAGAGGTTATGGTTAAGTTGCACTTTAAGCGTTCTGATGCCTGCGGGCTGCGGCGCTATACACACATATAAATATAAAATAAATAGTAAAAACCGGAGTTCGAGACGAGTTCAGTCTGCAGCAGTCCGCAGCAGACTGCAGTAACTGAGGTAAGAACAGCCAATGGCCGAAAATAGGCCTTTGACAATCCAAACAAGCCCAGAACTCTCTGTTCTCCAAGTCCTGCACATGGTCGATATTGAAATGCACACAGACACTGATACTGACTGTGAGATTGTCACTAAAACTGTCAATGAAACTGTGAATGAAATTGTTTTTGTTGCTGGAAACGAGCAAGATGTGAGGATAATCACCATATTAAGTGAAATTAGGGGGACGGAGCCTTTGTGCATTCCTAATGTGAAACAGCCATGCCCAGAAGCCTTAGCATTCGATACATGTGTAGAGGCTATTTCCCCACCAGTGCCAGCATCAGAAACAACTCAATGTAGTGAGGCGCCGACGCATCTAAATGCTAATCCCCCCGTTGCCATAGACTGTCTTAGCTGCGGCCTCTGCACCAACATCTGCACTGATTACTATAGACAAACAGTCGCCGGAGCAGCTTTTTCCCTCACAGAAACTGCTGCTGACACCAGTGAATCTTGTTTACAATCAAGGTGGGGCATAAGAGTTCAATAGTAAACGCGGCAGCAACAAGGACAGCAAGAAAAACGATTCTCGACACAAACTACAAATTACTCTTCCAATCATTGAAGTTTTGAGATTTGGAAACAGCGTGGACATACCCAAGTAGATCACAAATGACACCATCTTACACGCTACCGATCCAGCTGTAGTCGAGATAAATGCTGAAGCATTCCAATCACCATTTGATGTGACAGAT
The DNA here is from genome assembly GCF_040938575.1 of Ambystoma mexicanum. NCBI lineage: Eukaryota > Metazoa > Chordata > Amphibia > Caudata > Ambystomatidae > Ambystoma > Ambystoma mexicanum. Next base: position 1,348,581,534 of record NC_090922.1, on the reverse strand, counting down.
TTGGAATTGCTCACAGTAGAGGTGCCTTGTGTATCCTTGGATACAAACTCGCTGCGTTTCACCTTTCCTCAAGAACATGCCACACAGCTAACACTAAAAAATGAGAGCACTCCAATACAGAAAATGACAAATGGCAACATGGAACGTTGCCGCAAGTCAAAACACAACAAAGGCAGATGGGGAAAGGAAAATGTAACAAGCATGCTAAATAGCTTGGATTCAAGACCCGACGAAGTTACCCGAGAAAATGCTGGCGACTCGCTTTTCGGACACGATATAGGCACCGCCAAAAAAGGTATCGACCTTGCTGGGCGAGAGGCACGCCTGACGCTGAGGCTTCAGGAAGACTTCGAGCAAATGAAAGCAAGACTGGCTTAAAGCTTCACAAATGGAAAAGCCGCCAATAGCAGCTCTCCTAGACTAACGTCTAGAAACATGAGTATTACCGCGAATAACATCCCCCCCCTAATTGAAGGAGCGAGCGAATCGGCGCAAAAATAGATAACTAGCTCGCCAGCGGTGTCTGTAAAGGCTGGTTGGACAAACAATGCCAGAGATAAACGTGCCACGTACTTGACCCTTGAGAATTACACAGTGCCAATAATACAGCGATACGGTAATGAGAGTCAAAACATGGCAGAAAAGAGATCTTCAAACGGTCCAATGGCGATGAACATGGGTGCGAGAGGCTGAGAACAGCATTATCAACAAAGGCAAAAAAGCCCTCCCTCATACGAAAGGTGTGACCAGAGACATATGAACAATGAAAACACACGAAGCCCCATTGACAAAGACCCAGAACAAAAATCCAACCTGTCAACAGCAGCCGCAATCCAGATTCATAATAATGTTTTAGCTGCCACTTCATTGGCACTAATCCCATTCATAAAATTATATGAGAGTTTGCACGAAACAATTCAAAATAATGAAGTAATACTGGGTCACCTCAACGAAAAAATTATCAAAATGGAAACCCACCTTCTAGCATATCAATCACGACAAAAACCAGAAGGTCAGTCAGGCGATCAATCAAATGGGCAATTTGAGTTGATTCTGAAAGACAGTGAGGAAAAAAATATTCGATTGGAGGAAATGGCTGGCCTCCTGAAACAGATAGCTGCGCAGATATCCTTGACTACAGCTTTCCCTGTGAAGATGGTGCAAAGTGGATTACATGTACCCACACAATGCCCTCTGGAAACAGGTAAGAGGAACAAGACAAATGGAAAAAGTGAGTCCGACGTAGTATCTAATGCTAATGGCCATTCTGCTCCATTGGATAACAGTGAAAAAACAACGCCCGCTATGATGGCAAATAACAAATCGCTCTCAGTAGACGAGAGCTCCAAAAGCAGATCACAAATGGCCTTGTCAGATAACACAGTGAAAAACCCTGAACAAAAAAATCATGGGAACAGGGAGGAGACCCCAAACGAGAAGAGCACGGAAATCCCCTATTGCTCCTCAGTAAAAAGAACAGGGGCGAAGATCACAAACAAGAAGAGCATAATATGGGATATTTAGTGGATCAGCAAAAAATCTCTCCTCTGATGTGAGCAAAGAAAAATCGCAAATAGCTTCTAACGGACAAGGTAAGAAAAGACTGCTAAAAAGAAGAATATTCAGGCGCTAACAAATCAAACCAGCAACACAAGGAAATTTATAAGAAATCTGACAACGCCAGTAAAACCCAAGATATTTGAAAGAGAAAAACCTGACAGATCAAAGAAAAACGATACTGAAGGGAACATTGGTAAAGAAGCAAGTAAAGCTAGCAAAGGACTCACAAACCCTAAAAAAAAGGATGAGAATTGATTCGGACCTGAGTCTAACATCTTGAGTTGAACAACTCGAGGAGCTATGCTATCTCTATACTTACCCCGATGAGGACGAAGATGATTGTACTCTAGTGTCGGAAAACCCGCAGCTGGACAAGAACTCACATAGCCTAGGAACCTCAACACAGAGCTTAGGCGAGAAACAGTCAATGATGAAATCATGCAACAATAAGAGTGCAAAAGGCACACATTCAAGGGCAGAGAGCGACCAAGTGGCTCAACCTAATGAATTGGACAAAAGGCAAGTAACAACCAGCCTTGAGCATAAAAATAAAATACGAATGGCTCTAAATCCAACTCGTACAACAGCTCAAAATCAGAAATCCTCCAAACCAGTGGCAAAAGAGCATCGAGGAGAGCTGAATGTGCCCACACGAAAGATAAGGATCTAAAATATCTTTAATGACAAACTTGATGTCAACTTGAACTGTGGCAACATAATGCGACTATTGCACTCTGTACCAGTGCTATGTACCATTAGATCCGATGATATTCGAATTGTAGAATACACTTCGGAAGATTGTGTGGATTGTGTTTGTTAGGCAGAATCCAGGGCAGTTTCCTTAGGGAGCACTACCCCAGATTAGGACTACAGGTGTGAGCAATAAATCCCCTTTGGTATCAGTCTGTACCACAAAGATTTATTTGGTAGCTGTGGCTGAGTAGTCAGACTTATCTCAAGAGGGAGATGAGCAGTATTCAAGGTTGACACAATAGGTAGTACAGTACTATGGAGCAAGGAAACACTGACCAAAGTTTTGTATTAAAAAAAGAGAATATATATATATTTATTTTATACACTTCTAAGTCAACGCATAGATCACAGTTAATAAAGTAAGTTAAGTTTAGTCAAAAGAAAAGCATATACAACTCCCTATTCAATTGTAGACAAGCTTGCGGTATAGTGAAAACTGAGCAAAACGGCACAGTGAAAACCTACTACAAATGGCACTCTACCAATTCAACGAAAGGGAGGGAAAGTACAAGTTAAACCGAAATATCTTCAGACACCCCCTACCAACACTTCCCTGAAGTTTTGTGAACAAGTAATGCACAGTAACACTTTAACCAAAAGACAAGTGAATGAAAACTGAGCAAAATGGCACTCCACAAGTTAAAACAGTAGGAAGGAAGAGGGGTTTAGAAGAATTAGGTGCATTTCTGATTGAAAACTAATCTAGTGAGAGCAGATCTAACAAATCAGCCAGAGTCAATAGGCCTGAGCCAGAGTCAGTGGTACAGGACCAAGAGCTTAAGAGCAAAAATGTTCTTGTAGCTGTAGTCAAGTCTTTAGTAGAAAACTTTTGAAGAGGTAGATGCAAGGCGAACGACAATGTTAAGAGAGAGGGCGGCCGACCCCACAAGTAGTTAAAGGATTGAAAACACCTTTAGGGCTACCACGGAGAAAGGGCGGCCTGGTGGAACAATGTACTTTAAACGTGGAGAAGTGGCTCCTGCGGTGGCGGTTGTTCCTGGTAGTTCCTGCAGGTCAAGGGGTCCAACAGAGGAAGAGAGGCTCTCGTCGTGGAGGAAGGTTCGAGTCGCTGCACTACCCAGGGATGAAACCAGCCGCGGTGCTGCCAAACGAAATTGAAAAGGTATGCTCCTTTTAATCGCGGTCCGTGTCGATAGCTGCCTGGCTATCCGGTCTTCAAGTGCGGGGCACTGCCGAGTCGACTGTTGGGGAGAATTCTCTTATAAGGCTAATTTCCCAAACCTAGTGAGTCCCCCAGCAGCTTTGCTGGATTTTTGGGGTTTGTTTTTTTCTCCTGCTAAGAGTGAGACTCTTTTACTCCCACTCTTAGACATGATTTGAGGTATGTCTTTGACTTGTTATGTGCTTATGGGCTATGGGGTTTCTTTTTACTCCATAGGGTATCATCTGTTTTTCTGTATGTGCGGTACACAGCACCCTCAGTGCAGTACCACAGGGGTGTCACAGTGACACCCCTGTGTCACGGCACAGAGGGTGCTGTGTGACACATGTGCATAAAGATGGTTCCTATGGGTGAGAGAAAAGATCTGATAGGCATTAAACACAAAAATAACCTAGAACACACATAGCACAAAGAGTGGGAAAACGAGTCTCACTCTTAGCAGGTAAAAAGAAATAAACCCTACAAATCCAGCAAAGCTGCTGGGGGACTCTATAGGTAAGGGAAGTTAGCCATAAAATGAGAATTCTCCCTAACAGTGTTTTACTACATATCATCTCACAAGCAGTACGCAAGATATTGATGGCTGCAAATGAAGAGCTCTTGTGCTTAGGGTTTGAGATATCAGAACAGGAGATGACTGAAAACCAGACCGCAGAAGAGAGAAAAGAGAAGCGCAGCGAAATTACAATGCTGGTACAACGACGAGTGGAACTAAGGAGACATTTGAAAACCGACGCACGACCACAGCAGCGGAACGGGAATTCCATGTTTGAGACAAAGAAGCACTAGCTAGAGAAAACTGACCCAGATGTCATAGTATCCGTGATTTGCTGGAATACCAGAGGATTCCGTCACCTGTATAATGACTTCCCAGTAGACTTGACCGATAACTTTGCTATTTGTCTGCAGGAAACTTGGATGCGTTCCCCACCAGCAAAGGATGGTTACCAAACACTGATAAACCCGGCTGAGAAAAATATTAGAGGAAGACCATTCTCCGAGTTAATAACTATAGTGAAGTTAGGAACAAACTGGGAAATAATTGAGGAAAACAACCCTAACAGTTATGTTCAAGGGACTTTACTTAAACACTCCAACGGACCTGAAAATAGAGCACAAACACTGCTTTTGTTGAACGTCTACTGGAATCCAGTAAAGATCTCAGCTAGAACATTTGTTTCCGCGGTGATGAAGATAATAGACAAAAACCAAACAAATCGTCCAGACTTATCAATCATAGTGTGTGGAGACTTGAATATCTCATGGTTCGACAAGAATAATTAGCGGATAGTGGTTAAAGATACTGATGGATACCTTGGAAGCTCAAGAAGAACACTATGGAATGACGAAATGGAAGCACGCGATTGCCTGATGGCAAATGGAAGTGTGAATGGCGATAGACCTCCAAACTTCACCTGGCATAACTTGGGACACAATAAGATCCTTGATTACATCTGGACGTCAAGAAACGTGTTCGTAAAAATCAACAAGCTGTGTATTGTACCAACTGCAAACAGCAATCATTACGTACTTGTAATGTCATGGCCATTAAAATGCAAATGTGAGTTCGAAACTGAAGGCCAAGCGTTAGAGGTGAATCCAGGCCGAAACAGTCTTTGAATAAAAGAAAAACAAATTTGTGAATTGACCACTGTGATACAGGTGGCAAATAAAGAAGTCTCTGATTCAACTGATTATGTGGCACTCCTTCCATGCTTAATAGTGGGGTTCGCCCAAAACGAGAATACTGATACAGTTCACAAACACAATTGGAGTATGACTTTAAGGAAAGAAAAGAAACAGCTAAAGAAGGATCTAGCTGAACTAAAATCACGTTTTGGCACAAACGCTCACAGCCCGATAAAACGGAGGAAACAAAAATATCGTAACTGGCTCAAAACCTTCTCTCATCAGAGAGATCAAGAGTGTGGGAAGGAGATGTTGGGTTTAATCAAAACAAACAACACAAGAAAAATTTGGAACATCCTGAATAGAGGCTATGTTAACCAAGTAGCCGCCCTGGCAAATGGCGTAGCTGAAAACGACTGGCTGTTACACTTTCGTAAAGTGTTTTCAGGGTCCGAGAGGACACCGAACACGAAACGTGAAAAATTTGAAACTGAGTGGGACATAAAGGAGACCAGTGAAGACATATGTACAGCAATCATAAAGCTGAAGAATTCAAGAGCAGCAGGCCCAGACGGCATCACTAACGTGATGCTAAAGAAACATAAGCACGCGTGGTCCATATTCATCAAACACTTGTTCTTGGTAATAGCAGAAAGACGAGAAGTGTCGGCATCTTGGACTATGGCAATAATTGTACCAGTCTTCAAGAAGGGCAGTCGGGACGACTCTGCCAACTATCACTCGATTGCCCTCCTGGACACAATTGGCAAGGTATTCGCAACGTTTCTTCAAAAAAAACTTTCAGTTTGGGCCCTGAAAACTGACAACTTGGACGGAAGGCAAACAGGTTTTACCAAGGGCGTAGGCACTGATACCAACCTAGCCTAGGTGAACCTATTAAAGTTGGAAGCCTTACAGAAGAAGGACAACTTATTTGTAGCCTTTAGCGACATGCAGCAGGCTTTTGACACTATAAATCGAGAAAAACTATGGCAGAAATTGAAACATTGGAAATGTCCAGAGGCTGTGCTGCAACCCATTAAAGCCCTGCATGTAAAAACATCTATTAGAATAAGACTAAATGAAAGAGGCACCCTGTCAAAGGCAATTGATACCTGCAAAGGGGTCAAACAAGGATGTCCCATTGCTGCAGCCTTGTTCACGTTATACATTGCCGACGTCCAATTTGCTCTAGTTTGATCGGACCAAGATAGGATTAGAGTGGCTACTTGCGAAAATAGAAAGTTATATGGCTGAAAACGACTTATCAATAAACGTGAACAAAACTAAAATTATGAAGTTTGGGCCCACAATAGGCCCCAAAAACAAAAACTTCAGGTGGCAAGTATACAAAGATCAGATTGAGGAAGTTACTGAAATCGCTATTTGAATAATAGTGAACACCTCAATACGTGAATGGTGTTGGGTAGAAGACATTTACCATTGAACTCAAACTTTTTCTTTACAAGGAGCAAGAATCCAGGCGCTCTATGGAAAATGTTCTCTAACACCGATACAAACGTTCTATGTGCAGAAAGTAATTCCTGCAATTACACTTGGGGTAGAAGCAGGATGGAATATCGACTAAAAGATATGGTCACAATTGGAAGGTCTTTTCTGGCGGCGAGTACTGAGACTGCCAAAATATCTATCAATGACAATATTACGTCATGAGTTAGCCTTGGAGAGCTTACATGGAACAGTGATATGGAAGTCTATGACTTTATAAAGAAAGATGGTCATCTCCAACCCTGAACCTGCGTACCTAATATTGGCACCTAGAGGAGATCATCTGCATAAAGGTTTACTATTGGAATGATCAGAAAAGGTGAAAGCAATCATGCAAACTGATAACATTTCGATGGAAATGCTGCTAGATCGCCCTCAAATCGCAAGAAAGAAACTTAAAGAGTGGCGTTGGATTGAAAATCTTGACAACTACGGCAATCTCCCCACAGCTCTAGACTTGGGGACAACGATGAACAAAGTTGACAATATGCCAAAGTACCTTTTACAATTTCCTTCAAGATACCACAGAGACAGTTTTCTTCGTCTGCAAACTAATGTGTATAAATCAAAACAAATGATGACGACGCTTCACTTGGGTAATGTAACGGAAGACACTTGCAGATACTGTTCATTATACCCAGAGACAATAAAACATCAAGTAACCGAATGCTTAGCACTTACGGATGAAAGAATGATACATCTGAGCAAATTCCAGCCCAAAACTGACACGTTGCTTGACTTTTGGACCCGCATTTTGGACAGAAGATCAGTACACTTAACTTGCTTGGTCATAAACTTCCTAGACAAAGTCACACATTGAAGAAACAAAGACACATCAAAGGCAGTAGAAGACGATGTTAGTTGAAGTCATGAAATAAAAAGTTGTAATAAAAGTTTGAAATAAACTAGATGTTACAATAAAAAAATAAAAAAGACCTATGAAATGCTATGAAAAAACTGTGTTAAAGGGACGTTATGGTTACAAGTAAAACTAAAAAATCTCAGAAATTCGCCAGTTATGGTAAGCTAAGCAACCATAACTCACGCCAACACCGTGCACTGCTAAGACTAACGCCCAGGACAACAAAGATGACATCACAAATGTAATTGATGACATAACTGATAACGTCACATATCTGGGCCACTTGTTTTTGTTTACTGTCATGATTAGGCTCATTTTTTGTTTTTACTGACAATGGGAATTTCCAAAATGTAAAAGGTGTTATATATCTGCACATTAACTTTTTTATATGTTCTTAAATTACTTTCCGTAGAGTTCAATCTGAGCTCATAGTGCACATACATGGGGCAATAAGCAGGCCTCAAACATACAATTAATGTGTGTACATGAGGATTAACTCTAATGTTAATGTCATTTGTTGGTGCAGTTGTTTCTTTCTTCCTTACTTTAGTTTCACTGTATGTGCCTCTTATTTGTATGCATTGTCGGTCTTCATATGCATAGTTTGTACTATGCACAAGTGTGTAACAAGTGTGTTATAAGTCTTGAATCTTTAGCTAGTTATTACATGTTTAACATTACTCAACACTCTAAGGTAGTATTCACTATTTTACTATTCAAAATTACAAGATTATGAGCCTCATCACGTGTTTGGCGGTAACCCTTAAATGCGGCGGTAACGCTATTACCAGCTCAGAGCTGGGGGTAAATCCGGCACGAATTGCGCTAATACCGCCAACGGTAGTTGTTAGGCAGAATCACCTGCAGTACCCTTTGGGAACAATACGGGCAATTAGGACTACAAGTGTAAGCACAATTTCACCTTTGGTACAAGCCTGTACTACACAGTAAAGTGGTAGCGATGGCTGAGCAGCCAGACTTATCTCAAGAGTTTAAGTAAGCAGTAGAACAAGTTACACAAAGGACCAACCAATACACTGATTCAAGAAGACACTTACTCAAGGTTTCTTAGTAAAAGAATATACATTTATTTACTCAATCATTTATAAAACATTACACTAGCATAAGAAGCTCAATATCACACACTAATACACTACAAAAATCCAACCAGTAAGTAACTGAACAAGTTTAGCTAAAAAATGAAGTAGGAGCAAAATAGCACTTCAGATACTTAGAAAAGGTAGGAAAAGACAAGGTTATAAGAATACAATCAGCAATTCTTCTCAACAGGCCGGGGCCAAAGTCAATGGTTCAGAGTCTTTTGCATAGGATAGCACAGTTCTGGTATATAACGGTTAAGTCTTTGCCACACATTTTTTAAGAATTTAGCTAGGTGAAAAGTTTGACGAATGTTTAGGGAAGAACAAGCCTTCGTACTTGAGGAAAGTTTCACGCACTTTCTCGATGGCCGAAAAGATTTCCGTACCGCGTTTGCACAGTACCTTTTCGAATGAAGAGGTCCTTTCCGTGCCTACATACTTCCTGATTGGGCGCCGGCAGGCATAGCCGGCCCACCTCCTCCAAGGCCCTCGGAAACAAAGCTAGTGCCTGTTTATGTCTGTTATGTGCCTGAGTCTGCCGTCTGCCAGACCCCCTGTTCGACACGCTCTGGATCCTTGCAAGGTAACTCATATATTGCCTCTTCTAAAACGTGCTCATGCACATATTCAACGATTCTATATGCGCATCTATAAAGATGGACAAACTGCTGCTTTCACAGTAACTGTTGATATTATTTGCACAGCGTACTACCGTTCGCACAACGCTACTTATTTGATCGCCGCCAAACGCTCGTGCATAGCCACTCTCACCCACTGCGTGAACATCTGTCTGCTCATAACCGATAATAGCGTTAATGTATTTACATTAAGCTTGCCTAACCCTGTCCGTATTTGTGATCAACATCGAGACTCTATCTGTTCTGATGCACTCTGCCTGATACCAGCCTCATGCTGCCACAATAGTATTAGCGCACTCAAATTGCCTAAACTTGTCTGACTCGACTCCCCTAGTGAATTGCATTTAGATTGACCAAAATGCACCCTATTTTTAACTGTTACAATGAACTACTTGCAGATTGCCTATAACATGCTTTATTTTGATCACTCTTGCGAATTGCATCTAAACTATACTTGTACTACTGCATGAATACTGCCTGGTACTAGCCATATCTGTCCACAAGAGTACTAACACATTTAGATTGCTCGTACTTCTGTCTCAGCAATTGCCTTTAGACTGTCTAAAACTTTATTTCGAGGGGATTGGGTCCTCCGACGTATTCCATATCTATGACAGGTAATGTCCACAGCTGTGCTGCTTCGGAAAATCTTTGGCGTCTGCGTACTGCGTCGATGACGTCGATGCGCCGTCCCCGAGGACCTCCTCCGACGGCCGACGTCACCCGATGTGATAAGTAGGACGCACAACGCCCATAGCCTCAGTTCCGTTTTTTCCGCGAACGTGTTCGCTTCGTGAGTCTCAGTACGCCTCGACTCGTTGGAGTTTGCGGTTTTCAATTCTCGGTTTGTTGAACCTGTTCGGTTTGTGTAAAGACCTGTTCGTGGTGATGTCTTTCTCATCTTCAACCCCGCATCCGGGCTTCAAGAACTGCAGGGACTGTGGGTCCAAGATGTCGGTCACGGACTCGCAGGGAGGCCCACGATACGGACGATACAGACGACTGTGTCGACTGCCAGTCGCTCACGGCAAAAGCCTTGCGGGAACGCAAGTAGAAGCTGTCGGTAGGCCGGGGGTCTAAGCCCCGGAAGTCGAGGTCTGTGGGGCTTTCGATGGATGACTCGAGGGACGACTCTCCGCGTCATCGTCGGAAGTCCAGTGGGTCTCCTTCCAGGAGTCGGTCTCGCCACTCCTCCACCTCTTCGAGGCATTCCCGGAAGCGCCGGCATAGGTCACCTTCCCGGTCCTCTTCCGAGGACTCTGCCCGTCGGCGGGTCGCTTATCCCTCCTTGCAAGCGACACCGGAGGAATGGGCTTTCTTCGGGAAGCAGATGCTAGCGATTCTTGAATCGCAGGGCACCGGTCCGTCCAGGCCTCCGAGTGGGGTCGGTCGGCACCGGTCGAGAGACACCGCCCGTACGCCTTTGGGCTCGGGTGGTCAGCACGGCTCGCGGGAGAGGTCCCTCTCGGACAAGGGTAGCCGTTCTCGCCATGCCTGTTCGAGGTCTCGGTCCTCGACGCGCTCGAGACCACGTGATCCTGTGTCGTCTTCGAAGAAGACGTCGATGCCTGCGGCGCCGAGGTCGTCGACGATTTCTCTTGAGGCTCCGCCTCCGAGGGGGTCGTCGACGCCGTCGGCGCCTAGGTTGTCGAGAGACACGCTCGGAGCTCCGGCTTCGAGGCCTGTGTCGACGCCGCCGATGCTGGCGGCGCTGCAGCTGACGTCAACGCCTTTTCTGTCAACGCCAGTGCCGACTCGTTCGGCGCCCTCGACGCCTTTCGGGGCGGTGGTGTCGGAGGGCCCCGTGGCACGGGGTTTGCCCCTAGAAAGGCTCTGGCTAAGGTCAGGCACTGCTTTGGTCCCCAGAGATCTTCCTCTCCCCGCCTGGAGTACATTTCTGAGGGTGATGAAGGCAATGATGGCGGCTTGGTTCTGGTTACGGTTCCCGATGACCTCATCTCGAGCCATAGCCAGTTTGATGACCTGCGGCAGTCGCTGCATGATGCCAGTGGACTGGACACCTCTCCGGAGGTGGAGTTTTGTAGGCCGGAGCCTGGCACTCATGCCGATTCTTCATATCGGCGCCTTATGTCTCGGGTTACCGAGTACTTGGGTTGGTCAGCTCCCCCAGGGGAGTTCGTTCAGGATGATCTCACGGACATCCTTGATCTCGGTCCACCCACTGACCCGGTTTTGCCTTTTCATATGGCTCTGCAGAGAAGGGTGGCGGCGGCTTGGACTGCTCCGGAGAGTCTCCAGGCAGTGGGCAAGTCTTTGTCGCGAAAATACCGTGCAGCCAGTAGCGACCCCTGCTACTTGTCTAGGCACCCCACTCCGGAGAGTTTGGTGGTGCAGGCGGCTACGGCCCCGGCAAAGCAGGCGTTGTATCCTACCATCCCTCCGGATAGGGACGACAAACGTTTTGACGGCTGGGCGAAGAAAGTGTTTTCTTCGGGGGGTATGGCGCTTCAAGCGGCCAACTCCATATGTGCCTTGTCTCGTTTCACACACACTCTGTGGAACTGTGTTGCATTAGCGGCTGAACATATTCCCGAAGGTTCAGGATGGCAAGGATGCCATGTGTGAGGCCGTTCAGTCGGGTTTGGACTTGGCGGATTGTGTCAGCCGGTCCATGGCGGCGAGCACCGTAATGCGCAGGTTTGCGTGGTTGCGGAAGTCTGGGTTCGCTCCTGATGTGCAGTCCCGGCTCCTCAACATGCCCTTTGACGGTGAACACCTTTTTGGCAGAAAGGCTGACGAGAGCCTTGAGAGGTTGCAGACCTCCAAAGCTGCAGCGAAGTCGTTGGGCGCTGCAGTTCGCCAACCTCCGCCTTTTCGTCCTAGTGGACAGCAATGGAGGGGAGGTTCCTTTCGCTATTACTCGTCCTTCAGTAAAGCGAGGGGAGCTAGCAGTCAAAGAGGCCATCGTAAGAGTGCCAGAGGTGGAAATAAAGGTACTTGAGGTGCCAAGGCCACTCGGGCAGTTGCCTCTTTGCCCTCGGGCAACGCCGCAGCCGCTACCACTCAGTCATGAGGCCAGGTCCCATGGTTCGCAGGTTGGGGGAAGGCTGGCGCAGCATCTTGTAGAGTGGCAAGCCATTACTTCGGATGTGTGGGTTCTGGAGATCATAACCCACGGCTACTGTCTTCCTTTTCGGCAGAGGCCTCACAACAATCCACCAGGGAGCCTCTCTTTGAAGAGTCCGGATCCGCTCCTTGCGCAGGAAATTCAAGCCCTGCTGGAGAAAGGCGCCATAGGACTGGTGCCTGTAGCGGAGAGGAACAAGGGTTGGTATTCCCCTTATTTTTTGATATCGAAGAAAGACGGGGGATTGAGACCCATCATTGACTTGCGCGGTTTGAATAAACTCCTCAGGAAGGACAAGTTCAAGATGGTGACTCTTTCTCAAGTCCTCCAGGCCCTTCAACTTCAGGACTGGTTGGTGTCTCTCGACCTCAAGGATGCTTACTTCCATGTACCGATCCATCCCAAGCACAAGAAGTACCTGAGGTTCGCGGTTGGCGACTCGCACTTTCTGTTTCGGGTCCTGCCATTCGGATTGACCTCCGCCCCGAAGGTTTTCACCAAGCTCATGGTGGTGGTGGCAGCGCATCTCAGGAAAGGGGGGATTCACGTCTACCCCTACCTGGACGATTGGTTGATCAGGGGGAGCTCTCCCGAGCAAGTCCTGGATCATCTGTCCGTCACCTGCCACTCCCTTCACAGGCTGGGCTTCTCCCTCAATTTAAAGAAGTCCCATTTGACACCAACGCAGCGGCTCCAGTACATCGGAGCAGTGCTCGACACGTCCCTGGGGCAGTGTTTTCTTCCTCAGGTGAGGGCTCTTCACATTCAGGAGATGGTGCACAAGTTTCAGTTTGCCCAGAATCTCCCAGCGTCCGAGTTCTTGAGACTGCTCGGCCTCATGGCATCCTGCATTCTTCTGGTGCCAGAGGCTCGTCTGCGGATGAGATCTTTGCAGTGGGCACTCAAGCTCCAGTGGTCTCAGTCCTCCGGCAGGCTGTTGGACCCTGTTCAGGTGCCGTCCTCGGTAGCCCGGGACCTCTGGCTGCAGGTGACGATCGTGACGGACGCATCCCTCACGGGATGGGGAGCTCATGCCAACGAGTTGACAGTCAACGGTCGTTGGTCTCTGTCGGAGTCCAGACTCCATATCAATCTGTTGGTGCTGAGGGCCATCAGGCTGGCCCTGAAGGCTTTTCTGCCGACTGTGCGCGGAAAGAGTGTCCTGATTCTAACGGACAACACGGTGGCCATGCACTACCTCAACAAAAAGGGGGGGGGCAGGGTCACTTCCGCTGTGCAGGGAGGCGATGCAGCTCGAATTCTGGGCCATCCGGCAGGAAGTTTCGATCTCGACTGTTCATCTGGCCGGAGACGACAACGAGACGGCGGACGCTCTGAGCAGGCAGAGCTCGATCTCTCACGAGTGGGAGCTGGCTCAGGAGATTCTCCTTCAGATCTTTGCCCTTTGGGGGACCCCTCAAGTGGATCTCTTTGCCTCCAGTGTCAACCGGAAGTGCGAAAGGTTTTGCTCGCTGGAATTTCCTCCAAAAGGAGCCTTAGTGGACGCGTTCGTGGTGGAGTGGTCATTCCCACTGCTGTACGCGTTTCCTACAGTCCCCGTCATCCCGCAAGTGCTTCGGAGGTTACGGAGGTTCGGTTCCCGGATGATCCTCATTGCTCAGGCTTGGGCCCGGAGGACGTGGTACCCGGACCTTATAGACTTGTCCATCTGCCCTCCACGTCGTCTTCCCTACCGAGACGATCTGCTCTCACGGGAGTGGGGTTAGGTTCTCCATACAGAGGTCAGATCCCTCAATCTTCACGTTTGGAATTTGAAAGGTTGAGGTATAAGGATTGGGACCTCCCTGAAGACGTAATGGAGGTGTTGCTCTCGGCCAGGCGGTCGGCAACTAAGTCTCTGTACCGTTGCCGTTGGAGAAAGTTCTGCGACTGGTGCAGGGTTCAGAATGTGGATCCTTTTGAATGTGACATTCCCATGGTTCTGTCTTTTTTGCTTTCTTTGGCCCACAGGGGCTTGCAAGTGGGGACCGTTAAAGGTTACTTGGCGGCGTTGTCCATATTTAAGCGCTCGTCTGAAGAGTGTTCATATTTTAAAATTCCTTTAATTTCGCAGTTTTTGAAATGGCTCACTAATGTGCTCCCTCCGTCACCTTTTCTGGTGCCAGGTTGGGATTTGAACCTTGTTCTTAAGTTTCTTATGGGTGCTCCGTTTGAGCCTTTGCATTCTTGCATTCTTGAGGCTGTTAACTCTGAAAACTGTGTTTTTGGTTGCGGTTACTTCCGCTCGGAGAGTCAGTGTGTTACAGGCACTTTCAGTTAAGCCACCTTTCACTGTGTTTCACAAGGACAGGGTTGTCCTTAGAGTTCGTCCTTCTTTTCTTCCGAAGGTGGTTTCGGAATTTCATTTGAGCCAGAAGGTGGTTCTTCCGGCGTTCTATCCTCCTCCACATCCTGGTGAGGAAGAGGAGAGGCTCCATATGCTTGAACTTCGGAGAGCGTTGAGCTTTTATATTTCGCGCATGTCCCGGGTCAGAGTGGACGATCAACTTTTCATTGGTTAAGCTGTGACGAAACAGACTTTGTCTCGTTGGATTATTTTAGCTATCTCCGAGTGTTACCGCTTGGCGGGTAAGGACCCTCTGGCTGGCTTGCGGGCCCTTTCTACCAGAGGAGTGCCTGCGTCTACTGCCCTGCAGAGGGGAGTTCCTATTCGTCACATCTGTGATGCAGCCACCTGGGCTTCAGTACATACTTTTGTACGTCACTATTGCCTCGATTCCATCAGAGGGCAAGATCTGGCCTTTGGCAAGGCAGTTCTCTATTCTGCAATTTGATTGGGCATGCTAAATTTGTATTCTAAATTCTTTCCCACCTCCTTGCTTGGTACTGCTTTGGGAGTCTGTCATAGATATGGAATACGTCGGAGGACCCAATCCCCTCGAAGAACAAGTTACTTTCTTACCTGGTAACGTTCTTTCGATGGGATGGTCTGACGACGTATTCCATATCGCTCCTTCCCTGCCTTCCCCGCTGCAGAATTTCTTTTGCGATTGCAGCTTGCGTTCTGCAAGGCCTTGTGTGTCTGACTGGCAGAAAACTGGTGGCACACGTTCTGGGAAAAAAACTATAACTGAGGCTATGGGCGTCGTGCGTCCTACTTATCACATCGGTTGACGTCGGCCGTCGGAGGAGGTCCTCGGGGACGGCGCCTCAACGTCATCGACGCAGGACGCAGACGCCAAAGATTTTCCGAAGCAGCACAGCTGTGGATATTACCTGTCATAGATATGGAATACATTGTCGGACCATCCCATCGAAAGAACGTTACCAGGTAAGAAAGTAACTTGTTCTTCTCCTGATACTAGCCATATCTGTCCATAAGAGTACTAGCGCACGTAGACTGTTTGAAACTGTGCTTTTGTATGAAACTAGACATTTCTGTCCACAAGAGCACCAGCGCATTTAGACTGCTTGAAATTGTGTTTTTGTACGAAACTAGACTTATCTGTCCACAAGAGCACCAGCGCATTTAGACTGCTTGAAATTGTGTTTTTGTATGAAACTAGACTTATCTGTCCAGAAAAGCACCAGCTCATTTAGACTGCTTGAAATTGTGTTTTTGTATGAAACTAGACATATCTGTCCACAAGAGTACCAGCGCATTTAGATTGCTTGAACCTCTGTCTCAGCAATTGTCTTGACCAACTATTCCTGCCTGCAACAGCAAATTAGCCTTAGTTAACTAGCCCTAGTTTGCCTGCTAGTAGTTATTACTGACTGATGCTAGTCCACATTAGCAAATGTGTCTAGACTGGTCTTACAGCTGCATTAGCATCTAGACAACTTCCTTTTGACTTTAATAGCTTAGTCACATCTTGACTATATGTAATTAGCTATCACCATCCTATTTGTGGCGTTACTAGCAAAGCATTGAGAATCTGATACTGTCCTAGAAACTTGCCTCTGCATACCTAACCCATAACTTATAGCATGCCCCAGGTTTCAGCTAACTAGCAGCCTTCTTGGCTCACCTATAACTGGCCATTACCACCAGGATGCACACTCATAGCCTGTACAAACACCTATTAGAGACCCTTCCTAAGATAGCTTGGCCAACGCTCTGCATTGCCGCTGCCTTCTTGTTAGCACTACAGTCGAACAGTCTGCTCATTAAAACTAGTGACATGTCGATCAACTGCACTGCTCCTCTTAACAATCCCCTCTGCCCTACATCACTAGACACACAAAAGTACAAAACTAACCAACACCAAGGATATTCATCTATACAGCTACCATGCAGTACCACCGACATAAACCTAAGATTGCGTGCCCGCCTCTCCAAACTATATGAACTACCGGCAAAAAGAATTGAACAATTAAACCTCCTAAAAAATGCCTATTCCTGAAAGCGCCCAAGGAGTCCATCTCCAGCCTTTCCAATCATAAAAGACCAATATTGAACCGAACATAGATGGCCCTAGCGTGGCCCACACACCAGACAACCACCAGCCCAACCTCAAAGGAGCCCTCATAAATGCTGGGTCCCTAGTTGCCCATGCAACTGAAATCTCTGACATTCTATTAAAAGACAATTTAGACTTCCTGGCCATGCGAGCAGAAAGACACACATCTAGAGGTGGAGGAATAGCAATAATAGCTAAGACTAACCTAGACGTGAGAATTGTGACAGCACCCGCCTTGAACTCTTGTACCTGTCGGTCAAAGTCGCCACGGCCAACTCACAAACGCCACTAAACATCTTCCTTATCTATAGGCCACCAGGTCCCATTGGAACCTTCTCGGAAGACATCTCTACGGCCTTGTCTAATAACCTAATAAATACTACCCAAACACTAGTACTAGGCGATTTCAATCTAGGATATAATGATACTAAGGATACCCACTCTACGGCTATTGCTACGACTCTGCAAGAGCTTGGATTCTACCAGAAAGTCAACTTACCTACGCATAACAAAGGTCGAATCATCGACTGGATTGCGGGACATAATTGCGAGGTAAATATCACAGCTATCGCTCCGCAGATCTGGACAGACCACCATCTCCTAGTATTTACACTAGCCACTAACCTTGCCACGGCCCAGCCCCTGATTACCCCCCCTCACTTACGAGGAATAAAAAACTCATGACAGCTGAAAAATTGCTGCCCCATATTTTACCTAAACTCAATTCTATACCGGACAATATGGACCCTAACGCTCTAGTCCAACGCTACAACGAAGTCATGAATTCAGCCCTAGACAATATTGCACCACTGAAACTAAGAAAGAGTAAACCTAAAAAACACCTCAACTCTTGGTTTACCCCACACTTAAAAAACCTGAGACTACTCAAAAGGAAGTTGAAACTGCTTGGAGACTCTCCCCATCAGTAGATAATAAATTAAATCTTACCAAAGTCTCATCTCAATACAAGAAAGACATCCTCTTAGCCAAACAAGAAGTATATAACAACAGAATATCCCAATCCAAGTCTAGTGTTAAAGAACTGTTCATCATCCTGAAAGAACTGGAAACACCAATTGTACCACAAGAAAACTGCATCAAAGACAAAAAGTGGTGCTTCAGCATCCAACACGCCCTAACCAACAAAGTAGCCAACCTACAGACTAAAATTGCCAATAAGAAAGCTTCTCTAGCACACCAAACGCCTCAAAGCACAGCTCCCCTACCTAATTACAAACAAGAAACATGTTTCAGTTTCTCTAAAGTATCGACTATCGAGGTGGAGAGATCATACTGGGACTTAAACCGTCCAATTGCAAAGGAGACCAATGTCCGGCGCAACTTATCAAGGATGCTGCAAGAGAACTCTCTCCTTTCATAACTAAACATATCAACGCGTCATTCACCACTGGTACCGTCCCGAATAATCTGAAAGAATCCTGGGTTCTGGCATTACTGAAAAAGCAAACTCTTGACCCTGCCATTCCCACGAACTTCAGACCTATCACGACGGTGCCATTTCTTCTAAAAATCTTAGATAGAGTGGCCTACATTCAAATACAAAACTTCCTGCAATCTAACCTACTCTTAGGATCTCGCCAATCTGGATTCCGCCCTCAACATGGCACTGAGACGGCTCTAATTGACCTTAAGGCACAAATAGACGAGTTTAGAGACAAAGGCCAAGCAGCCCTACTCCTTCTTCTAGACCCTTCGGCTGCATTTGACTTGGTCGACCACAAAGTCCTATGCAGTCACCTAGACTCTGCAGCTCACTTCTCCAAGGAGGCCATAACCTGGATCGAGTCTTTCCTGAGTAACCGGACCATGAGAGTCTTCTCTGCCTCAGCCTCAGCAGACCCCATACCCATAACCTGCAGCGTTCCAGAGGGATCCTGTGTGTCACCCACACTCTATAACGTATTCACCAAGCCCCTCTTTGACAAAATGGACCATTTGGGTATCGCTGTAATGCTCACCTGGTTCCCACGGAGGCGCAGGTCTGGCTTCGAGTGCTGATGCTTCTTCAATGGTGAAGCGCAGGACTCTGAAGATGGACAGGAAGGGCCCTCTACTCTGGCTTCTCCGGCTCGTAGGAATATACCCCTGTGCGTGAAAAGGGAGTATTACCTACTGACTGAGTTATGCTCAAGCCTCCCACTCTCTTCCAACCCTCCACGATACCCTTCCACGATTCCCCGTGAAGTCTCACCTTAGGGTCTGAAAGGACGAGCTCTCCATCGTGCTTCTGACGCAGGGGCGCGTTGAACCCAGTTACCTCACTGGATTGAGGTTGGATGGGAGTTCAGGTAAGCTTGATTATACTGGTAAGGCGCTGTAAAAGTTCTGTTGCAAGTTCAAAAGTTCAAGCTTTAAATAATAATGTTCATTGTCTTTTTTCAGGTGATGAATGAAGATTCCTTTGGAGACTTCCTGCAACAAAGCGCTAATGTTGATGTCTTTTCCCCATAGGGGCCGGGGTTCGGAATGCCGGAGATATGGCGCCGACCCGAAGTGAAACGTGCAGTTCCAGTAAAGATCTGGTAAGTCCTAGATGAGCGCTCAGGTAATGTTTTTGCATTCGCTCATCTAATGTCTTTGTCTTTTTTCCCCATAGGGGCCGGGGTCCAGAAAATGCTTGGAAGCAGCAAGACCCAAAATGAAATGGGAATGACCCAACAGGTAAGTCTTAGAAGGAAACTGAGCTTTTCCTATTCCCTTCCTTCTCTCACCTCTTATTCTTGTCTTTTTCTCTAGGCTCTGGGAAGTGGCTGTGTATCCGGATGATCGCTGCTGAAGATGGAGGAACCCAGGAAAGGTGAGTGAAATGCAGCGCTGCAGCGTTCGTAACAAAATGCTTTTAAAAATGATGTCTTCCCTTTCAGGATCGTCAGTGATGTCTCCGTGGTTCAGATTAGCTGGTAGGTCTCTTGTCTCCCTTTGCAGGTGACCCAGGATGCTGACAGGCGTGGCTGAAGTCCAGATGCAGGAGCTGACACGGGGAGCGTCCAGCTGCGAGGAGCAGAATAACACAAAGCGTGAGTTGCTGATCGGGTGTGGTTTAAATAGCTTTGGAAGAAGTTCCAAGTGTGTATCCTTCCTCCGATCAGGTATGTATCCTTCCCCGACCACACCCGGGTGGAAAGTAGTCCCACAGGTAAAGTAGTTCCTATTCAGGCCTCAAGAGGGCCTGGATGTGGCAGCATGGTCTGCATCAGGTAAGTGCACATTAAAACACTTGAACACATGTCTAGCTTTATGAGCCTGGCGCCTAAGGCGCCAGGACAGAGGTCCAACATGAGCCTGGCGCCTAAGGCGCCAGGACTGCGTCCAAAGGGCCCCAGCTTGGGCCCGCTGGCACTCCCCTGGGGGAAATGATGTCTGCCTCTGGGGTTGCTGGGTCGGACCTGGCTCCTTGGAGGTAGGCATCATGACAGTACCCCCCCTCAAGGCCCCTCCCAAGGTTCTTCCCTCCGGGGGTTTGGGCTTGTTCGGAAATCTCCGGTGAAACCTTTGTACTAATCGAGGTGCGTGGACATGGTTACTAGGTTCCCACGATCTCTCCTGAGGTCCATATCCCTTCCAGTCAACAAGATAGAAGAGTTTCGACTTTACCACCTTGGAGTCTAAAATGTCTTTAACTTCGAATTCTAATTCCCCTTCAATTTGAACTGGATCTGGAGGCTTGGACAATCGGGTTCCTGGTTGTACTGGCTTCAAAAGTGATGCATGAAAAACTGGATGAATACGCATGTTGGACGGTAGATCCAGTTTAAAGGCCACTGGGTTGATTATAGCTTTGATGGGATAAGGTCCTATGAATCTGGGATTGAAGGTTCGCGGGCCCTTGAGGGGTAAATGTTTAGTTGCTAGCCATACCTGGTCTCCTACTTGGTAAGGAGGAGTTTTACTTCGGTGCAAATCAGCGTTTTCTTTATACTTTTTCTTGGCTTGCTGTAAATGAGTTGTAGCTTCTTTGAAGGCTCGGGTTATTGTGGAATGCAGATGATTTACTGCGGGCATTTCCAGGGTCAGAGGTGGATCTAGGTCAGAGGTCCGAGGATGGTGACCATACAAAGTATAAAAGGGGGTTTGTCCGGTTCCAGAATGCACTGAATTGTTGTATGCATATTCTGCGATCCAAAGGATGTCTTTCCAATTTAACTCGGATTGGTGTAACATGCACCGAAGATATTGCTCGAGAGTCTGATTGGTTCTCTTGGTTTGTCCGTTGGTCTGGGGGTGGTGGCTGGTGGATAACCGCACATCTATTTGTGCTTGTTGGCAACACTTCTTCCAAAAATGTGAGATAAATTGACTTCCACGATCCGAGACTAAAATGGAAGGGAAACCATGTATGCGAACTATATTCTCCAGGAATTCCTTGGCCAAGGAGGAAGCTGAAGGCAAACCCTTTAAAGGGATGAAGTGGGCCATTTTGGAGAATAGGTCCACAATTACAAGGATTGTGTTGTAACCAGCACCAGGAGGCAGATCTGTTATAAAGTACATTGACAGGGTGTGCCATGGTGCCGGTGGAATATCCAAGGGTTGAAGTAGGCCGGCTGGCCTTTTCTTTTGAGCCTTGTTTTGGGCGCAAATTCCACAAGACAGTACAAAAGACTTTGGGCCTCATTACAACCTTGGTGCTAAGTGCACCAACTTTACCACCATGGTGTAAACTCTGTTGAAACTGAGCTTTTCCTATTCCCTTACTTCTCTCACCTCTTATTCTTGTCTTTTTCTCTAGGCTCTGGGAAGTGGCTGTGTATCCGGATGATCGCAGCTGAAGATGGAGGAACCCAGGAAAGGTGAGTGAAATGCAGCGCTGCAGGGATCGTAACGAAATGCTTTTAAAAATGATGTCTTCCCTTTCAGGATCGTCGGTGATGTCTCTGTGGTTCAGTTTAGCTGGTAGGTCTCTTGTCTCCCTTTGCAGGTGACCCAGGATGCTGACAGGCGTGGCTGAAGTCCAGATGTAGGAGCTGACACGGTGAGCGTCCAGCTGCGAGGAGCAGAACAACGCGAAGCGTGAGTTGCTGATCGGGTGTGGTTTAAATAGCTTTGGAAGAAGTTCCAAGTGTGTATCCTTCCTCCGATCAGGTATGCATCCTTCCCCGACCACACCCGGGTGGAAAGTAGTCCCACAGGTAAAGTAGTTCCTATTCAGGCCTCAAGAGGGACTGGATGTGGCAGCATGGTCTGCATCAGGTAAGAGCACATTAAAACACTTGAACACATGTCTAGCTTTATGAGCCTGGCGCCTAAGGCGCCAGGACAGAGGTCCAACATGAGCCTGGCGACTAAGGCGCCAGGACTGCGTCCAAAGGGCCCCAGCTTGGGCCTGCTGGCACTCCCCTGGGGGAAATGATGCCTGCCTCTGGGGTTGCTGGGTCGGACTTGGCTCCTTGGAGGTAGGCATCATGACAATCGCCTACACTAACTATGCAGACGATACCCAAATCTTCCTGCTTTCAGGAGATAACGCCATTGATCTGGCTTTGGTGAATAGAATTTACAGCATCGTTCAGGCACGGATGGCCACTCATGGTCTATGCCTGAATGACGACAAAACTGAGCTCATCATTCGAGGCACCCCGACCCTCCTAACCAAATTTAGCCCAGATTATGCCAACTTCGTTATTGATGGTAACAACATAAAAGTAGCAAAGGAAGTGAAGACTCTAGTTTTTTTACCTAGATGCCACGATGAACTTCACTAAACAAGTTAACTCCCTTGCATCGGCTACTGCATATACTTGCAAACTTATCAGAGCCAGTAAACAATTCCTCTCCACAAACAGTTGCCTCACGTTGGCTAGAGCCCTCATACTCTCCAAACTGGATTATTGTAACGCACTCTACATCGGAGCGAACAAACAAACCATCCATAAAATACAGGTTCTCCAAAACAATGCCTTGAGAGCAGCATTGAAGATTAATAGAATTGTGCATATCTCTTCTACAAAAAGGGCATACAAATGGCTATCTACCTCTGATAAAATGAAACTCAAGACTGCCTCCCTCACCCACAAATTCCTCAATAATAATGCACCACCCTACCTTACAGACAGAATCTGCAAAAAAACATCCTCTAGACCAATGAGAACAGCTAACTCTAACTGCCCCCAAGTTCCACGATTTAGACTCTCCACTATTGAGGGACACAGCTTCCCAGTCAAGGCTGCGCAATTATGGAACGCCCTACCTCCAAGTATCAGAGCCCCCCAGCCTTATGCCAAATTCAGACAGATTTTGACCAAGTGGCTAAAAGAAAATGACAAATAAATCGAAATTAACACCATCTCCCCGCTACGCATCTATCCTCTGCCCATGGATTCACCTACTCTGCACCAGTCCACTTGGACAACTTTCCTAAGGTACTGCGTCTACCCTAGTCCACTCCTACTCTATGCCACCCTAACTTTGCAACCTACATTGTACATATTGTTATGCCACTGTCCACTCTGTCCTGTACCTCATGTGTACTTTTTATGCTTTCGCTTGTGATTATGTAAATTACCCTGTATATACTGATGTACTTCGTAGGCTTTCGCTTGTGATTGTGTAATTTACTCTGTATATACTGATGTGTTATTATATATGTCGGCCTGCTTGGCCATGTAACTAAGTTGAACATATCCTTTCTGCTGCGCCCTGATGCTCCTGGGTCTGGTGCGCATTATAAATAATAAACAAAACAAAACAAAGCTGTAGCTAAGGCAGTTGTTCCTGGCATTTCGAGCGGATCTCGCTGTTCATGTGCTTCAGTCGTGGGGACAAGAAGGACATCGGGAGGCTCCTGCACTGCCCTAGGAAGAGGCCAAAAGACGTCGGTTTAAGGTGCGAGTGCCTTAAAGTCCCCCTGGTTTCCTTCCCTCTGGCTATCCGGTTTTCAACAGCACTCTGAAGAAAATTCGACCAGAATAGGACGGTGTCCAGGTGGCTTACGAGTTGGTTGTTCCCACCAAACTCAAGGGAAGAAGTTAACCTTGAAGTGCTTCTCTGTCGTCGGAGTTTCAGGGAATTCGGACCTGCAGCAGGGCTTCACCGGTCGTCCAGGAGTTGCAGCAGTCGTCTTCCTTCCTCTCCTCTTCGGTTCTTTCGTTCAAGTGGCGACTCTGCTGTCAAGGTCCAAGAGACCTGCTTTAAAACAGTTTTCCCCCATTCATTCAGCCTGGCTGTCATTCACCCAGCAGGGTGGCTGTCCTTGCCGGACAGCCAGCCAGCCAATCACTCGAGAGTGCATTCAGGTCTCCTAGGAGGATAAGCACAGGGAGTTTCAGGCATCTCCCTCTCATCCTGCCCACCCCATACACTCTGGCACCAGAGGAGGGCTTCAGCACAAAGCCCGTCAAAGGCCACGAACAAAGGGACCAAACCTGGTTTGGCACGCAGAGTTACACACAAGAAGGACTTTTCCTAAATGAAATGGCGGAAAAAGATGACCGGAGTCTGTTTTTACAGATAGGCCTGGAGCGCCATATTGAAAAACATGGCTATCCCTGATTTTGAGCTACCGTTGTTAGCGGTCGCGAAAAAAATAAACGGTAGTTGATCTAAACCACTTCCACCAGCCATTTAAAATAGGAAAAGGTAACATTTTACTGTTACATGAGTGTTTAGACTCAGGGGAAGCTAAGCAACCCCTCTTGCACTCTATAGGAAGATAGGGTGTGCTGCGTCAGTACATTTAAAGAGACTAGTAAAGTCAATGCAACTTTACTTGCCCTGGGAGACAGTAGTCAGTCCCAGTGAAGGTTTTTAAACCTGGGGGGGGGGGAGTCTGGAAAGACTCCCCTGTGCCACTGCACTGAAGGTGCTGTGTTACACACTGAAAAAGATGATGCCACTGGAGTTGTTAAAAACTCCATAACCAAAGAACACAAAAGGAAAACACATTGAAAATGAAAAGTTGAAAGCCCCAAAATATAGCAAAAGAGCTGGAGGGCTCTAAGGTAGAGGGAATTAAGCACTTTGTGAGAAATCTCCCTAACAGTAGTAGCGCTGAAAATTCCCCATTGTACCCAATGGGGAATGGGGAATTACCGTTCTGCCAAACCCGTGGTGCCTGGGTGGTTTGGCGGTAACACTAAATGCCCCGGCGGTATTCCAGCAGTTTTACCACTGGGATACCAGTGCCAACTCGCGATGAGGCCCTATAAATATTGTATTTCTATGTTGCATGCTGCAGCCATTGCCTATGTTTATATATGATTGTTTTCCTGTATTAACAAAACTCCAATATCATGTTTTGTTTAGATGAGTATATTCTTTAATAGATTAAGTAGTTCATAATAGGTCTCCCGATCACCCATGACAACTTGTTGGCAAAATTATAAGCACAACCTCTTGTAGGAAATTTCATCAAAATGTATTTCTTATGTGATGTCATCAGTGATGTCATCAATGGCATTTGTGATGTCATCTTTAATGTCCTGAGTGTTAGTCTTAGCAGTGCACGGTGGTGGTGTGAGTTATGGTTGCTTAGTTTACCATAACTGGGGAATTTCAAATGTTTTTTGGTGTTACTTGTAACCATAACGTCCCTTTTTCGGGGGAATTTCATAGGTTTATATTAGTGCAACTTAACCATAACTTCCCTTTAACAAAGTTTTTCAGTTAATTTTATGGGTTTTGACCAGTGCATGCTAATTTCCTACAGCTTACTAATATCATACTTACCCCAATATAGCAACATTTGTGTCCAATTTACAAATTTTCCCCTTACTACTCTGACATTCCCCACCTTCTAGCATCATTTTTAACACTTCTGTACACTTTTCCCAACTTTTTCCACAGTTTTTGCATCCGTCGACATTCGCGAACGTCTGACGTCATCTCGCACCTTCCATACAGTGTCAAGTGACTATGCGTTCGAGCACAGCATGATGACGTGTTCGCAAACGAGTCCGCACTTCGTGATCAGGTCTGTGCTTCGCTGAACCGTTCAGAACTGCATTTTCTACTGATCTAGGGACTTTCAAGCTCAAATTGTTCCCTTTGCACAGCGCCGACAACCATTCTTACTCATTATCCATTAACAATCTAGTACACAGCACATACTTGAAAGAATATTAGCCAAACTGATATTTATCTTAAAAACGGCATCAGCTATTGCTCCTCCTCCTCAAGAGCCACCACCGCCAGCTGGAGGACCTATACAACAGAAAAAGCACAGTACTTCAAAAAGCAAAGCAAGAGGACCAATAAGATGAGGTTGAGGAAGTGCCACCCTCTAGCACCAAAAGAGAATCATGGGTGTGGCAGTTCAATACCACTGTTGCGAATGTACCAAAGGCTAAAGCTACCAAAGTGAAATGCATTGAGTGCAAAGCTGTACTCAGTCGTGGACTATCTGTCAGTACCCCTACGGGGCCACTTCCATGCGCCGTCACACCCAATCCAACCACTGCAATGCTCTCATAAAGGCTGTTCCTTTCTTAGTAAGTAGTAGGCTCTCTTCCTCCACCTCATCTTCCTCAACCAACACTGTAACCACACAGCGTACTTCTGTGAGACACAGAATCCTACCAGCTACCTTGCAAGCAATAAAAGATGCAGTTGATCCATATCTTTCGATGACAATAGTACTCTATATATACTGCAACTAACCCCTCTGCAGGCTGGAGCAATTTCGAAGTGCTTTTGAAGATGTAATCAAGGAACATGAGAAACACTGCCCCTACTTTAGATGTAACACATGCACAACATCTCCCCTGTCCACCTGCCCCTCCATATTAGTGCTTGGTGCTTCTTCCCTCCTTTCCCTCCCCACATTACGTTCTAACTTCTGCAAAAAAGAAAATCAAAACACAACAAAAAAGGTTCCTTTAGTAACCACCATTCACAGTTAAAAAATAGAACTAGAACATTTCTCAGTAAAGTACATAGACTCAATAAGATTTACCAAATATTCCATTAGCATTTTGTGTTATGCTAATGGGAATAATGTGGCCCCCCAGCCCAAGTTATTGGATCAATCGAAGCGAGGGCGGATAACAAGTTCTCCGGACCGTTATCCTCCCTTGCAGCCCCTGCAATAAGGGATGAAGGCCGTTAGGACCCTGGGTTGCCAAAGCGGTAACCTGGAGTGCTTACAAAAAAAGGATTTTTCTTCCTAGACAGGGACACGTGCAGTGTCCCACTGTAGGAAGGGAAATCCTTTTTTAAAAAAAAAATGTACATTTGTTTTTATTTTTTATAATAAAAGAACAACCAATTCATCATCATTGATACATCTTCCAGCAGTCTTAAATGTTAACCCCAACTCCCCCCTCCCCTTCTCCCAAGACCGCAGTCTGTTCTTCGAGTCCACCATTGCAGGGTTCAGACTACCAGCTGCCCGCTTCATCTATAGTAGTGTCTTCATTCCTAGAGTTGAATAAAGGTACCTTGAGCGCCACCCATTGTCCAATACCGGTACCGACTACGACCTGGTTCAATGGGGACTTACCGGTGTAGTCCGACCTTTGCGGGACCGGTAAGTCCCCATTTAAAAAGCAATCCCCATTCCCATTTGAGCCCCCATAGGGCTCAATGGGAATGGGGAGTGAGCTAATAACGGTACGGCAATTTGCAGTACCGTTATTTGCTCCCTGGTCCCTTTGCGGCTCCTGCTAAGGGTGCCTGGTAAAACCAGGCGCCCATAGCGGGACCCGCTAAGGGACCTCGGAATAGGGCGCAAAGGGATTACCGGCACCGATGTCCTTAACGGTGCCCGGTATCCTTTTGCGCCCACCTCGGAATGAGGCCCTAAGACTTTTGCTGTTTTTCCATCCCATAGCAATGCGTCTTTTTGCTAATATGTATATCAAATCTTTCAGCTTGTTTAATGGTTTATTCTTACGACTCCTTCTGTATCTGCCCAAATTACATGATATCGGGGTTAGTATGTCCAGGTCTATGCCTGCTTCAGCCACCTTTGTGACTATCTGTGACCAAAAAAGTTGTATTTTCCGGCACCCCCAAAACATGTGGTTCATTCTGGCTCCTGTTTCTTTGCATTTAGGACATTCTTTAGGTCCTGCCCCCTTGAACTTAGAGAGCACTTCAGGTGTTAGATACGCTCTGTTTGTGATGTAAAACTGTATTAACTGCAATCTGGCGTTTCTTGAGACCTTTTTGTGGTAGTGGGTTATGGCTTCCCATGCAACGTCATCAACGTCCGTGCCCAACTCATTTTCCCATTTCACTTTGCATCTGAGCTCTTCTTTGGAGGTATTGGGCCTCATTACGAGTCTGGCGGTAACCGAGGTGGTAAAACCACCTCGGTTACCGCTGGACTCGTATTACCATTCAGCCTCCGTGGCTCCCGGAAATACCAGGGCATTACGACCCTGGTGTCCCGTGTATTCAGGAGGCAGAATTCGGTAGATCCCCATTCCCATTGAGTCCCACAGGACTCAATGGGAATGGGGAAGTGGAAACACTGGCACCATCTCGTGATGGTGCTGGTGTTTCCACGTCCGCCTGCAGACGGGCGGTGTTAAACCCGCCAGGTCAGACCTGGCGGGAACATCACCTCCTGCCTGCAGGATTCGGGCGGTCCGAAATTAACAGTGTCGGCAGGTTTACCGCCACTGTTAATTCCGGACCGCCGAACCTGTAATGAGGCCCATTGTCTAGAAGTGTTTTGTAGAGCCTCAAGATTTCATCACCTCGTTCAGCAACATTTAGTAAGTTCTCTATGCTTTCGTGTTCCGTAACTTGGTTCTTAACGTCGGACCATCTTTTCATATGCTTTCCCAGCACTGCTCTAAGCAGCAGGATTTGACCAGGTGGCAGTCCTGTAGATTCTTGCAGTTCTGCAAAGCACAGGATTTCGTGGTCGTTTACCACATCCCCCAATGAGGCTACACCGCAGGGCTCCCACTCCCTTCTTATTTCTGTTTGACCCCAGGGTCTGCCTGCCATGGCTGCTGCTATAGGGATTTGGGGAGAAATCAGATCTATTACCTTCATGATCCTGCAGACTCGTTCCCATATCTGGATCCCAACTTTTCACCAAGTAGGGGCAATATTGTGTTGTGTTTGCAGGAGTAGATAAGAAGTCCATTGATTTTTCTAGGCCCTCTTTAGCTCTCACCATGTTCAGTGTGTGTTCAATGTTGGGGTTGTGGTGGATGATTATTCCCAGGTACTTGAATGAAGTGAATTTCCATTGGAGAGCCATGGCAGGAAGATTCTCGGTTTTGTCCTCGCCCAAGGCAGCCAGAGGGAAGAGGCATAACTTATCCTTAATTATACTGATCCCTGTATATCCATGGAATATGGATATACAGGGATCAGTATATACCATGGAATGGTAATATGTGTTCGGGATTATTCAAATACAGTAGCGTGTCATCTGCGTACATGGACACTAGATGAGGTATCCCGTCTATTAATATGCCCCGTCACTATATTCTTGTCATAAGTAGGCGGCAACCGGTTCGAAGGCCATGATGAATAACATGGGGAAAAGTGGGAATCCCTCTCGTGTGCCTTTGTGTAACTGCCATTTGTCAGAGTATGTTTTACCTGTGCGCACCCTGGCCATTGGGGCTGTGTATATAAGTTTGGTCCATTTTAAGAAGACGGGTCCAATTCCCATCTTCGTCATGGTGGCATACAGCCAGTTCCATCTGACTGAATCGAAGGCCTTAGTGGCGTCAAGAGACGCCACTGCACATTTTTCAGGTCTGCCATTGGTGCTGTGTATGACATGGTGCAGTCTGTGCAAATGTTTGGTAATGGTACACCCTGGGACGTATCCCGTCTGGTCCTGATGGATCAGTAGAGGGATCACTTTCGTAATCTCCCCACCAGGAGTGCTGTCAGAATCGTATTGTCTTGATTTAACATAGACAAGGGCCTATATGAGCTACATTCTGCTCCGTCCTTTCCAGGTTTTAGTAGTGAAATAATTTTAGTAGTGAAATAATTACAGCCTCCCTCATAGAGTCGGGGAGGATACCTTCTTCCTATGCAGCATTATATACTTTGGTAAGGAATGGTGCCAGGACTACTTCGTATGATTTGTAAAATTCTCCTGGGAGCCCGTCGGTCCCAGGGGCTTTACCGGATGGTAGGGACCTGATGGTGATCAGCACCTCTTCTGGGGTAATGGGTTCATCTAAGGCTTTAGGAAGGGATATCCTTTTCCAAGATGGCCACCATGGAAAGGGAAGGCGAGGATCCGTTCAAAGGACTCTTCCCTTTCCATGGTGGCCTGCAGAAGGCAAAGAGAGTACCCAATGACCATAATACCACAAGCACATTTTATTTTTCCTTTCAAACCTATCCCAATTTCAATTTTTTTATCAAATAGCCGGTCCCTGGTCGGCATGGCCACTTTATCCCCATTGGTCGCTCCTCGTGCTCATGGCCATTAGCCAGATTGTCTGGGTCATGACCTTATGCCATGACACGGACAAAATGGCCACTGCCCATGGTGACAGGCTATACCTCAGTCACCAAAGGTATATCACTATTTTTTGTAGCTACATCATGACTGTTGTCAAAAAATAAAACACTGACACATTTGCAAAACCATGTTTTCAGGTCCTTGCACGAGTTTGCTGGAAATCCGCCCATGTTTTATTTTTTCAAAAGTGTCACAATGTATGTACATACAATAGTCATATAACTTAACCCTCATTTGACAGAACCCATTCAGACTTTGCACAGACATTCAAGGTTGGGTCTCTAATCTTTCAGAAAACTTTTGTGCACATTTATCAAACGGCAACAAAGTTATAAGCCATCTAGAAATGTTAAGACCCCCCTCTAATCTAGCCCCCTCTTGACAAAATCCCACCAAACCTTGCAAAAACATATATATCTAGATCTAAAATCAGTTTGCAAACTTTTGTGCCGATTCGTAAAATGGCACCACATTTATAAGCTTTTACAATATTTTAGCCCTCCCTCTAATTTTGCCCCCTCGTGACAGAATCCCACCGAACCTTGCAAAAAATGTATATCTTGATCTAAAATCGTTTTGCAAACATTTGTGCATATTCATAAAAAGGCCCCACATTTATAAGCATTTATAATATTTTGGGTACCCCCTCTAACTTTGTTCCCTCTTAACAAAACAGCACCACATGCAGTTTCATTGAATGGTGCCATAGTTATAAGCCATCCGTAAACTGCTTTTCACCGACCCTGTAATGCACAAATAAGCATAGATGCCCCCGAACATCTAATATGTTCGTGAACATCACAGGACTGCCCTAGAGTGTTTGCGGGATAAGGAGAAGAAAAACGCTGTTTTTTAGCTTTTTAAGGCAATATACCATCCCATCCTCATCACCCATTATCTCCCCAGATATTGTTCCATTAGTTTGACAAGTGCAATGTCGAGTTTTGTAATATATTTTTACCGCAATGTCTTCAAATCCACCATGGCGGGCGTCACCCAAAATCTCACCCTCTTCACCATCCAATCAGCGACTGTGTATAATGTCCGCAAACATCACGCTGCCCTCTGGGCTAATCAGAGGCCTGTGCGCGGACCGAAGAGAGAAGTCAGTTTGTGGGCCAAACCCAGATATCACTTTTTATTTGCCTACTTGTTGGTCATTTAAAAAAAAAAACTGGATGGATTTACACCAAATTCACAAAAAGCACACTTTCGGGACCAAACCGGCACTCCTGCTGCAAATTTGGTGAAAGTCCATCCAGCGGTTTGGGCTGTAGACGTGAGCAAATTCTTTTTTCCATTGCGTCTATGGGAAAGCCCACACATTTTGGGCCCACCCTATAACTTTGTTCCCCCTCCCCCCCGTCCTTGACGAAACCTCACCAAACTTCGCCAGATCTAGCTGATGGGCCAGATATTTATTTTTGCAAAGTTTAGTGAGGATTCGTCAAGGGGGGCAAAGTTATAAGTTGCCCAAAAGGTGCTCTTCCTATGGTTTGAGCAACTTAACCATAACTACCAGGCCGCTACCGCAGGCCCTGTAATATATATATAATTATTCAATGAAAAAACTTTAGTTAATGATCAGTTAAGGTAAAAACGTATTGCAATAAAACCACTGAAATTCAACACATTTGGGAACTTGGCTAAACTCGACACGTTCCTGTTGATCTCCCCTGTCTCCCCCATAATTTTATATTCCCCATAATGCCATTTTCTGTGGCATTGTAAATCCTTTCTCCTCTAATAAATATGTCCTATTGCGTTTGGCAATGAGAACACACTGAGTTATGCTCGCCTTGAGTCACCCAATTCGTTGTATTTCAGAGGTTTTGTTGCAATAGGTTTTTACCTGTCACCACCAGTTCATAAGGAAAACTTCTGCTTCAATATCAATTTGTATCTATGTATTTTGCAATAAATAGCAATTAATTTCTCAGGACTAAGTGCAATCAACCAATGTATCAACTTTATTGGTATATTTCCTTTTTGTTTTTTTGTTTTTGCATCAATTATTTAGTGAAGCCACTATGTTACTTATTGAATTTTCAAAATAGATACATTTTCATTTGAAGTATGTGATGGTATTATGAAGCAAGACACAGACAACAGATTCAAAAGTTCAAACAAAAGGTTTTTATTAACTCAAATGTCAGGATGGTGTAAGGCCCAACTTGCCCTATAGTAAGCTGGGATTTCTCTACCTAATAAACTAAGGATAGTCTGAGCCAGTAAGTTCAACTTAAAAGTCTGTCTGTGTCCAAAACCTATACTTGCCCTCAAAACTAAAGCTAAACAATGTTTATGGATGTCAGCAATCAAAGAGACAGTGTTCCAACTAAAGTTCTAAGCTTCGTCCAGCTCCAGACCTTCTCTTGGTTCCCTTCCCCACGTTCGGCACAGTTCCACGATAAGGTTTCGGGTTTCCCTTCCCCAAGTTCAACAAAGTTCCACACAAAAATGTCTTATGGTTGCCTTCCCGCAGGTAGACAGTTTTTATGGATTCAACTTCCCAGTCTCAGGTTTCAAGTTCACAGTTAAATCAACTTGTTTAGTTGCCTTTTCTCTCCACCACTGGAACCACTTTAGCCAACCAGCTTCAGCCTCTTGACTTCTGTTGGTTTCCTCCAAGGAAGGTTTCCTCAGTCTAGACGCAGTTGTCGGATCACAGGTCACACAGCCAATAATCCTTGGCACTCTACAAGAGTTCATTCTTTCTCATAAGACTTCCTTGACAACACATTTCCTTTCTGTATCTGTGTTATAAGTCCACTTATTCTTCTGGTACACCTTACTGGCTTCTTGCCTTTGTCAACATGTGATTCTCACAAACCCCCCTTTGTGGTATTTCTACTGGTTACTACCTTGCTTCCACACTTTTCAGTATTGCTTTACTTTTCAATCTTTTCACTTTGTTTGAAAATGCAGTTTCTTTAAATTCATCTTGTTCGAAACTGCACATCACTTTCCTTTGCATTCATGCAGTATTCTGATATCCTTTTCTTAGGTTTAGCATTCAAACTTATTAAGTGCTTGTCAGCTTGTTCAGTATTCAATAGATCAAATGTGGTCATCCAACATATTTATTAGTGTTCAAAACTCATTACTTGCTTCGCAATTCATTTGGTATTCAAACGTTCACTTTTGGTCTCCAAACACCTTTTTCTTACATTCTTGCATGACCAGCATTTGCTGTGATCCATACTATGTTCCTGGAGTGCCCGGGTTGAGTGAACTTTGCTGTCACTCACCGGTGTGCGGTCGCTCCTCCTGGTGCTCTGGTTTCGCTCCTGGGCTCCCGCTCACTCCTCTATTGCTCCCGCATAGCTCAGGTGAGCAGCGCTCATTCTATCCAGATTTCTCTGTAGCGGTCGGTGGTATCCTGTGTTCCTCACTTCCAACGGGGGAAACAAGGGAATGTGTTCTGCACAGCTCCAGACCTTCTTGCAGCACACTATGACCTCAGCGTCTTCCTGGCTTCTCCGCTGTCCGCGTCCTTTTCACCGGCCCATATTCTGACAGCTCCATCTCGGATTGCTGTGCTCTCCGGCCCAACTGGTTCCCTGCTTTGCTGATTCTGACTCCTTTTATACACATGTAACCATTCAACAGGTTGCAGGTGTGAACACTTATTTTCAGTTGCCTTACCAAAGTTATTGGGGCATGCCTGACCCTCATAACATTTCTCAGGTCTCTTCATCGTCTCAGTACTAGAGTGGTGAAATGACATATCAGTGTGCACTACTCTTAATCGCCTCTTCCACATCCCGGTACTATAATGGTCTGAATGAGGGAAAATGAGGGGAGCTGGCTTACAACAGCTCATACGGGCAGGGAGAGGGTAAGGTTGGTTCTCACCAGAAAAGGTGGGATACCATGTCGCGCCTGCGGACATCCTCTCCCCAAATCCCAAGGGCCCTCCACCCAGGTGATCCTTCCTTGCATCTCCACCCCCAGGGTCAGGATCCAAAAGCAATTGCCTTTCCCCGGCCACCTAAGAAGAGGAGTAGGTGTGAGGATACCCACAGGTTTCTCGTAATTATCTCCGAAGAACATAGCATCATCCATATCAGAGTTATATAATCAACTACAATTTTTCCAACATCCTAATGTGTAAATAATAAATAAAATGAAACAAAATTCTCAAATACACCACGTGCCGTGATATTTGAACTCCACATCCGCCGGCAGGCGGAGACGCCGGCGCATCCGAAGGCCATACAAAGGCCCTGTTTTGCGCCCTGGACCCCATTCCAGTACCCCCACGGCAAGGGTAGAGGGCAGGAGCCCTCCCCCCCCCGCAGAAGCCACATCGTCGACACCACGATCCACGAAGGCACAAGGTGCAGGGCTCGCCTGACCTTGTCCCCTCACTGTGCCTGACCTAGGCATGCCGGGCGCATCACGGCGCCATAACGAGGCTGAGCCTCGCTACCGCGGCAATATTTGAACTCCACATCCGCCGGCAGGCGGAGACGCCGGCGCATCCGAAGGCCATACAAAGGCCCTGTTTTGCGCCCTGGACCCCATTCCAGTACCCCCACGGCAAGGGTAGAGGGCAGGAGCCCTCCCCCCCCGCAGAAGCCACATCGTCGACACCACGATCCACGAAGGCACAAGGTGCAGGGCTCGCCTGACCTTGTCCCCTCACTGTGCCTGACCTAGGCATGCCGGGCGCATCACGGCGCCATAACGAGGCTGAGCCTCGCTACCGCGGCAATATTTGAACTCCACATCCGCCGGCAGGCGGAGACGCCGGCGCATCCGAAGGCCATACAAAGGCCCTGTTTTGCGCCCTGGACCCCATTCCAGTACCCCCACGGCAAGGGTAGAGGGCAGGAGCCCCCCCCCCCCGCAGAAGCCACATCGTCGACACCACGATCCACGAAGGCACAAGGTGCAGGGCTCGCCTGACCTTGTCCCCTCACTGTGCCTGACCTAGGCATGCCGGGCGCATCACGGCGCCATAACGAGGCTGAGCCTCGCTACCGCGGCAATATTTGAACTCCACATCCGCCGGCAGGCGGAGACGCCGGCGCATCCGAAGGCCATACAAAGGCCCTGTTTTGCGCCCTGGACCCCATTCCAGTACCCCCACGGCAAGGGTAGAGGGCAGGAGCCCTCCCCCCCCCGCAGAAGCCACATCGTCGACACCACGATCCACGAAGGCACAAGGTGCAGGGCTCGCCTGACCTTGTCCCCTCACTGTGCCTGACCTAGGCATGCCGGGCGCATCACGGCGCCATAACGAGGCTGAGCCTCGCTACCGCGGCAATATTTGAACTCCACATCCGCCGGCAGGCGGAGACGCCGGCGCATCCGGAGGCCATACAAAGGCCCTGTTTTGCGCCCTGGACCCCATTCCAGTACCCCCACGGCAAGGGTAGAGGGCAGGAGCCCTCCCCCCCCCGCAGAAGCCACATCGTCGACACCACGATCCACGAAGGCACAAGGTGCAGGGCTCGCCTGACCTTGTCCCCTCACTGTGCCTGACCTAGGCATGCCGGGCGCATCACGGCGCCATAACGAGGCTGAGCCTCGCTACCGCGGCAATATTTGAACTCCACATCCGCCGGCAGGCGGAGACGCCGGCGCATCCGAAGGCCATACAAAGGCCCTGTTTTGCGCCCTGGACCCCATTCCAGTACCCCCACGGCAAGGGTAGAGGGCAGGAGCCCTCCCCCCCCGCAGAAGCCACATCGTCGACACCACGATCCACGAAGGCACAAGGTGCAGGGCTCGCCTGACCTTGTCCCCTCACTGTGCCTGACCTAGGCATGCCGGGCGCATCACGGCGCCATAACGAGGCTGAGCCTCGCTACCGCGGCAATATTTGAACTCCACATCCGCCGGCAGGCGGAGACGCCGGCGCATCCGAAGGCCATACAAAGGCCCTGTTTTGCGCCCTGGACCCCATTCCAGTACCCCCACGGCAAGGGTAGAGGGCAGGAGCCCTCCCCCCCCCGCAGAAGCCACATCGTCGACACCACGATCCACGAAGGCACAAGGTGCAGGGCTCGCCTGACCTTGTCCCCTCACTGTGCCTGACCTAGGCATGCCGGGCGCATCACGGCGCCATAACGAGGCTGAGCCTCGCTACCGCGGCAATATTTGAACTCCACATCCGCCGGCAGGCGGAGACGCCGGCGCATCCGAAGGCCATACAAAGGCCCTGTTTTGCGCCCTGGACCCCATTCCAGTACCCCCACGGCAAGGGTAGAGGGCAGGAGCCCTCCCCCCCCCGCAGAAGCCACATCGTCGACACCACGATCCACGAAGGCACAAGGTGCAGGGCTCGCCTGACCTTGTCCCCTCTCTGTGCCTGACCTAGGCATGCCGGGCGCATCACGGCGCCATAACGAGGCTGAGCCTCGCTACCGCGGCAATATTTGAACTCCACATCCGCCGGCAGGCGGAGACGCCGGCGCATCCGAAGGCCATACAAAGGCCCTGATTTGCGCCCTGGACCCCATTCCAGTACCCCGACGGCAAGGGTAGAGGGCAGGAGCCCTCCCCCCCCGCAGAAGCCACATCGTCGACACCACGATCCACGAAGGCACAAGGTGCAGGGCTCGCCTGACCTTGTCCCCTCACTGTGCCTGACCTAGGCATGCCGGGCGCATCACGGCGCCATAACGAGGCTGAGCCTCGCTACCGCGGCAATATTTGAACTCCACATCCGCCGGCAGGCGGAGACGCCGGCGCATCTGAAGGCCATACAAAGGCCCTGTTTTGCGCCCTGGACCCCATTCCAGTACCCCCACGGCAAGGGTAGAGGGCAGGAGCCCTCTCCCCCCCGCAGAAGCCACATCGTCGACACCACGATCCACGAAGGCACAAGGTGCAGGGCTCGCCTGACCTTGTCCCCTCACTGTGCCTGACCTAGGCATGCCGGGCGCATCACGGCGCCATAACGAGGCTGAGCCTCGCTACCGCGGCAATATTTGAACTCCACATCCGCCGGCAGGCGGAGACGCCGGCGCATCCGAAGGCCATACAAAGGCCCTGTTTTGCGCCCTGGACCCCATTCCAGTACCCCCACGGCAAGGGTAGAGGGCAGGAGCCCTCCCCCCCGCAGAAGCCACATCGTCGACACCACGATCCACGAAGGCACAAGGTGCAGGGCTCGCCTGACCTTGTCCCCTCACTGTGCCTGACCTAGGCATGCCGGGCGCATCACGGCGCCATAACGAGGCTGAGCCTCGCTACCGCGGCAATATTTGAACTCCACATCCGCCGGCAGGCGGAGACGCCGGCGCATCCGAAGGCCATACAAAGGCCCTGTTTTGCGCCCTGGACCCCATTCCAGTACCCCCACGGCAAGGGTAGAGGGCAGGAGCCCTCCCCCCCCCGCAGAAGCCACATCGTCGACACCACGATCCACGAAGGCACAAGGTGCAGGGCTCGCCTGACCTTGTCCCCTCACTGTGCCTGACCTAGGCATGCCGGGCGCATCACGGCGCCATAACGAGGCTGAGCCTCGCTACCGCGGCAATATTTGAACTCCACATCCGCCGGCAGGCGGAGACGCCGGCGCATCCGGAGGCCATACAAAGGCCCTGTTTTGCGCCCTGGACCCCATTCCAGTACCCCCACGGCAAGGGTAGAGGGCAGGAGCCCTCCCCCCCCGCAGAAGCCACATCGTCGACACCACGATCCACGAAGGCACAAGGTGCAGGGCTCGCCTGACCTTGTCCCCTCACTGTGCCTGACCTAGGCATGCCGGGCGCATCACGGCGCCATAACGAGGCTGAGCCTCGCTACCGCGGCAATATTTGAACTCCACATCCGCCGGCAGGCGGAGACGCCGGCGCATCCGAAGGCCATACAAAGGCCCTGTTTTGCGCCCTGGACCCCATTCCAGTACCCCCACGGCAAGGGTAGAGGGCAGGAGCCCTCCCCCCCCGCAGAAGCCACATCGTCGACACCACGATCCACGAAGGCACAAGGTGCAGGGCTCGCCTGACCTTGTCCCCTCACTGTGCCTGACCTAGGCATGCCGGGCGCATCACGGCGCCATAACGAGGCTGAGCCTCGCTACCGCGGCAATATTTGAACTCCACATCCGCCGGCAGGCGGAGACGCCGGCGCATCCGAAGGCCATACAAAGGCCCTGTTTTGCGCCCTGGACCCCATTCCAGTACCCCCACGGCAAGGGTAGAGGGCAGGAGCCCCCCCCCCCCGCAGAAGCCACATCGTCGACACCACGATCCACGAAGGCACAAGGTGCAGGGCTCGCCTGACCTTGTCCCCTCACTGTGCCTGACCTAGGCATGCCGGGCACATCACGGCGCCATAACGAGGCTGAGCCTCGCTACCGCAACAATATTTGAACTCCACATCCGCCGGCAGGCGGAGACGCCGGCGCATCCGAAGGCCATACAAAGGCCCTGTTTTGCGCCCTGGACCCCATTCCAGTACCCCCACGGCAAGGGTAGAGGGCAGGAGCCCTCCCCCCCCCGCAGAAGCCACATCGTCGACACCACGATCCACGAAGGCACAAGGTGCAGGGCTCGCCTGACCTTGTCCCCTCACTGTGCCTGACCTAGGCATGCCGGGCGCATCACGGCGCCATAACGAGGCTGAGCCTCGCTACCGCGGCAATATTTGAACTCCACATCCGCCGGCAGGCGGAGACGCCGGCGCATCCGAAGGCCATACAAAGGCCCTGTTTTGCGCCCTGGACCCCATTCCAGTACCCCCACGGCAAGGGTAGAGGGCAGGAGCCCTCCCCCCCCCCCGCAGAAGCCACATCGTCGACACCACGATCCACGAAGGCACAAGGTGCAGGGCTCGCCTGACCTTGTCCCCTCACTGTGCCTGACCTAGGCATGCCGGGCGCATCACGGCGCCATAACGAGGCTGAGCCTCGCTACCGCGGCAATATTTGAACTCCACATCCGCCGGCAGGCGGAGACGCCGGCGCATCCGAAGGCCATACAAAGGCCCTGTTTTGCGCCCTGGACCCCATTCCAGTACCCCCACGGCAAGGGTAGAGGGCAGGAGCCCTCCCCCCCCCGCAGAAGCCACATCGTCGACACCACGATCCACGAAGGCACAAGGTGCAGGGCTCGCCTGACCTTGTCCCCTCACTGTGCCTGACCTAGGCATGCCGGGCGCATCACGGCGCCATAACGAGGCTGAGCCTCGCTACCGCGGCAATATTTGAACTCCACATCCGCCGGCAGGCGGAGACGCCGGCGCATCCGAAGGCCATACAAAGGCCCTGTTTTGCGCCCTGGACCCCATTCCAGTACCCCCACGGCAAGGGTAGAGGGCAGGAGCCCCCCCCCGCAGAAGCCACATCGTCGACACCACGATCCACGAAGGCACAAGGTGCAGGGCTCGCCTGACCTTGTCCCCTCACTGTGCCTGACCTAGGCATGCCGGGCGCATCACGGCGCCATAACGAGGCTGAGCCTCGCTACCGCGGCAATATTTGAACTCCACATCCGCCGGCAGGCGGAGACGCCGGCGCATCCGAAGGCCATACAAAGGCCCTGTTTTGCGCCCTGGACCCCATTCCAGTACCCCCACGGCAAGGGTAGAGGGCAGGAGCCCTCCCCCCCCCCGCAGAAGCCACATCGTCGACACCACGATCCACGAAGGCACAAGGTGCAGGGCTCGCCTGACCTTGTCCCCTCACTGTGCCTGACCTAGGCATGCCGGGCGCATCACGGCGCCATAACGAGGCTGAGCCTCGCTACCGCGGCAATATTTGAACTCCACATCCGCCGGCAGGCGGAGACGCCGGCGCATCCGAAGGCCATACAAAGGCCCTGTTTTGCGCCCTGGACCCCATTCCAGTACCCCCACGGCAAGGGTAGAGGGCAGGAGCCCTCCCCCCCCCGCAGAAGCCACATCGTCGACACCACGATCCACGAAGGCACAAGGTGCAGGGCTCGCCTGACCTTGTCCCCTCACTGTGCCTGACCTAGGCATGCCGGGCGCATCACGGCGCCATAACGAGGCTGAGCCTCGCTACCGCGGCAATATTTGAACTCCACATCCGCCGGCAGGCGGAGACGCCGGCGCATCCGAAGGCCATACAAAGGCCCTGTTTTGCGCCCTGTTCGGCGCATTGGAGGCGCGGCGTGGCCCTCCCCTTTGTCCCTCCCTCCCGAAGATATCCTGCAAGGAATCCTGCCATCTGCAAGGTCGTACTTACACAACTACGGTAAGCCCGAGGGTCCTTCTCCGGCACCGCTATTTGGAACCTTGAATACTGCACGCCTTAGACTCACTTGACACTCTTTAACAAAGGCCCCTATGCTACCCCTGCTGTACTCTGCTAGATAGGCTGCCTAACCCTCTCACTTGACCCTGCAGATCTATTGTATAAGGCTAACCTAACATCAGTCTCTACCCAATTTGCGCCTTATTTTGTGTTGTGCCTTATGGTCGCCAATCGACCACATCTGACCTGTGCCTTTTAAGTACTGTGCCCTATGGCTGCCACTAGACTTTACCTAATTCGTGCCTAATTTGTGCTGTGCCTTATGGTCGCCAATCGACCACATTTGACCTGTGCCTTTTAAGTACTGTGCCCTATGGCTGTCACTAGACTTTACCTAATTCGTGCCTAATTTGTGCTGTGCCTTATGGTCGCCAATTGACTACATTTGACCTGTGCCTTATTTTTGTCACTAGATTTGCGCCCTGACCTGTACCCCTGCCCCATGGCTGTCATTAGGTATAACACTGCCCCAGCCACTCTATATACCTCATTGTGCTACTAGCTGCCCTGACATACCTAGAAGACACACTACCTAGCCAGTCTTCTACACTCGCCTAGTTTGCCACAGTTTCGCCCACACAGAACCTAGCCTGGTTCTCGCCTAGTTCACTTAAACAGCCAATAT
The DNA here is from genome assembly GCF_040938575.1 of Ambystoma mexicanum. Lineage (NCBI taxonomy): Eukaryota > Metazoa > Chordata > Amphibia > Caudata > Ambystomatidae > Ambystoma > Ambystoma mexicanum. The sequence goes on along the minus strand of NC_090922.1, from coordinate 1,348,540,518 downwards.
ACAGGTCCCTTTACAGACCGCTTAGACCTCTTTGGCACCATTCCACTAACTACACGCCTTTGCACGTAACCCAGTCCACGTCCATAGCTCGAACCGAACCTGCCTACCCCTGATCTCTGCCCACCTCCAGTATGAAATTCACCTATCACCAATCCTTACACATTGCTCTGAGCCTCCTTACCACCATGGCATTTGCAATCGCGGATTCACACCCTGCTAAGGACAGAAACATGAGACTGAGGGCAAGACTGTCCTGTCTTCATGAACCATCTTCCTACCACAATCACAGAGGCTATATCAATCTATTAAACAAACGCTCGCAATACCCCAAACCCACCACCTCTCGCCCTGCTCCTACAACTACGAACCAGCCATCAATACAAAGAGATGCCCCTACCAAAAAAAAACAACCCTCCTCAACTCAACCTAATAGTACCCTATCAATAATTGGATCTCTCATTAATGCAAGATCCTTGGTCGCCCATGCTACCGAGATCTCGGACACCTTAACCAATGAAAACTTAGACCTATTAGTCATAACCGAAACTTGGCTCCATGATGCAGCTGGCCCCGCCATCATGCTAGCTATACCTGATGGCTACCAACTACTAAGAGTCGATAGACCCAACACTAAAGGAGGCGGCCTAGCCATCATTCACAAAGCTACCTTACCCATCAAACTTGCGTCTACCCTGCGTCTCATCTTGCGAACTCCTTACTGCCAAATTGCACCTCTCTTGTAACCGGACTCTCACCCTGCATGTTATCTACAGACCACCTGGACCACTGGGAACCTTTGAAGACGACATAACCAGCATTATAACCAACAATACTAAAGACCACGCCCAAATACTACTATTGGGAGACTTTAACCTGGGCTTTAATGACAGCAATGACAAACATGCCCTATCTGTCGCCTCACTCCTGAATGACTACGCCCTATCTCAAAAAGTCTCCTCCCCTACCCATATCAAAGGTAGAACCCTTGACTGGGTTGCTGATCGGAACTGTAACATTAATATTACCAACATAATACCACAATCCTGGACTGACCACTACTTAATTGTATTCAATGCCACACTAGACCTTATCCGACCTAAACCTATACTCATGGCCCCGCCACTTCCCACCAGAAGTAAAAAAGATATCACATCAGAACAAATCCTACCCCACCTTCTCCCTACTCTTAATAACTTAGACAACATTACAGACCCTACGTCGCTTGTAGAAGCTTACAACAGCTCCATGATCAAGGTACTAGACTCAATCGCCCCTATCAAGTTGCGCAAAAGCAAACAACTCTGTCACCTTAACAATTGGTTTACGCCACACCTGAAAGACCTTAGAATCCAAAAAAGAAAGTTGCAGTCTATCTGGCAACACTCACCCACCGAGGAGAACAAAACCAAATTAGCCACCCTTGCCAAGCAATACAAAAAGGAAATTATACACACTAAAAGAAATACCTTCAATGACAGAATCTCTAAAGCTAAATCAGACTCCAAGGAGCTATTTTCCATCCTCCGTGAAATGGAATCACCCATAACCTCACCTGATAACACTCCTAAAAACAAGTCCTGGTGCACTAATATACAAAATGCCCTGGCGGACAAAATTAGCTCGCTCCAATCTAAAATTGTTAACAAAAAAGCTTCCTTGCTCCTGCCAACTGAACCCATTTTGCAACCTCAGCTCCTCCCAAACCTATCTAACACCCCCCACCTATTTAGCTTCAGAAAGATATCCATATTGGAGACAGAAAAAATCATACTATCTCTAAAACCTTCCAACTGTAAAGGTGACAACTGCCCGGCCCAAATTATAAAAGATGCAGCTCGAGACCTTGCACCCTTCATTTCAAAAATCATTAATGCATCCTTTAAGTCTAACCTAGTACCGAACAACCTCAAACAATCCTGGGTGCTTCCCTTGCTAAAAAAACAAACACTTGACCCTGCTATACCAACTAACTACAGACCCATCACTACTGTCCCTTTCTTACTTAAAATCATAGACAGAGCAGCATACCTGCAAATCCAGGCCCACTTAGAAACTAACAATTTACTAGGATCACGGCAATCTGGCTTCCGCCCCCTTCACGGCACTGAAACAGCCTTGATTGACCTCAAGACCCAAATTGACGAGCTGAAGGACAATGGTAAAACTGCAATGCTACTCCTCCTTGACCTATCCGCGGCCTTCGACCTGGTAGATCATGCAGTCTTATGCAATCACCTAAGTTCGGCCGCTCATTTCTCAAGTGATGCCATAATGTGGATACAATCCTTCCTTGCAAACCGGACAATGAGAGTCTTCTCACCCTTAGCAGCCGCTGACCCCATACAAGTCTCATGCGGTGTTCCCCAAGGATCATGTGTTTCTCCGACGATGTATAACATCTTTACTAAGCCCCTGTTTGACAAGTTGGACAGACTGGGTATTGTCTACACTAATTACGCAGATGACACTCAGATTCTAATCCCCCTTTCGGGTAACTTCTTGGAAGACACGGACTTAGTAAATAAGATATATCTCCTCATTCAGGCTTGGATGGCATCCCATGGCCTCTGCCTGAACGACGACAAGACGGAGCTACTGATCATTGGCTCAGCGTTGGCTATCAAAAAACTTGACCCTAACTATGCCTCATTCAACATTGACAATAACGTCATTAAAGTGATGCCTGCAGTCAAAACCCTCGGGGTCTATCTTGACTCAGCGCTCACCTTCAAAAAGCAAACGAACTCGCTAGCATCCTCCACGGCATATACTTGCAAATTGATCCGAGCATGTAGACCTTTTCTAACTGAGACCAGCTGCATCACATTAGCCAATGCTCTCATCATATCCAAGTTGGACTACTGTAATGCCCTTTATGCAGGTTCCAACAAGTATATCCTTGACAAACTACAAACTCTCCAAAATAACGCTATCAGAGCAGCTTTAAATATTCCTAACAGAGCCCACATCTCCACCTTTAGGAAAAATATCCATTGGCTAAAAATCAAAGACAGGATCACCCTCAAAATACTCTCCCTCACATCCAAATGCCTCAACAACATTGCCCCCCCCTATCTGGCCAACAGAATCCACAAGAGAACTTCTAACCGCCCTACTAGAATGACCAACGCCTCCACCTTAATGATACCTAGATTCAAAAAGAGTACAGCAGGCGGCTCTAGTTTCCCTATCATAGCTGCGCAAACCTGGAACAAACTCCCCTTGGATCTCAGAATGGACCAACCCTACTCTAACTTTAGACGTAAAGTCCTCACTTGGATCCGTGCCAATGACACTTAACTCGACCTCCCCACATAGACACTAGATGCCTGCAACCAGATGAATGACATCTGACCAACTTGACTGAACCGCAGTTCCGCACCTCTTTATTTTTCTTATTTCCTTTTTCCTCTCTTTCCCTTGCTCTTTCACTTTACCTACCGTTGACCCAACGTGAACTGTATAAACCATACTTCTCTTGATTTAACTGTGAACTGTATAATGTGTTTTCCTCCTGTAACCAAGTTCTTAAGCAATCTTGTACTGTTTGCGCCCAGCTACCCATTCGGGTTTGGTTTTTGCGCTATATCAAATAAACAAACAAACAAACAAACAAACAAACAAACCCACTAAGCACCCAAATTAACACACGTTAACATTTGTTTCAAATCAGGGTCTACGTAACCAGGTATATGGAAAATTATTTCTCCTGTTAGGGCTTTATGCAGAGGGGTGGTAGATCCCCTACTGTCAAATGTACATTTTGGCAGTACTATAATTGGACCACCTTCCTCAGGAGCTTGTATTGTGTTGCGACCCTGAAAGAGAACCAAAGTTGCATATAAACTATAGTTGCTAATCTTGAAAAAAGTTTTTTGATAAAGAGTGGGAGAAATGGAGAAGTGGAGCAAAGTACAAGCTTAGCAATTGGTGATAAATTTACAACACGATAGGCACTCCAGCTAATTGACAATGTTTAGCAAAAACATTTTTTAAAAGGTTAAAAACCTTTTTTTACAGCCCAACTGAACAAAGCACTAACAGGAGAAATCCTTTTCCATATTTGAAACAAATGTTAACTAGCGTTCGTTTAGATGCTTAGTGGGAATCACAGCACGTGGTGTTTTTGAGAATTTTGTTTCATTCTATTTATTTTTTACACGTTAGGATGTTCAAAAAATTGTAGTTGATTATATAACTCTGATATGGATCATGCTATGTTCATTGGAGATACTCTCAATGAAAATGTATGTGTTTTAAAAATGCAATACGTAACCGATTGTCTGCACTAAATAATTGATGCAAAAACAAAAAAACAAAAAAAGAAATGTACCAATAAAGTTGATCAAATTGGTTGATAGCACTTAGTCCTGAGAAATTAATTGCCATTTATTGCAACATAAATACATACAAATTGATATTCAAGCAGAAATGGTGGTCACACTTGTGTAAGAATAAGCTTTTACCTTAACTGATCATTAACTAAAGTTTTTTCATTGAATTTCACAGGTTTTGTTATTCCATAGATTTTGACCGCACCACTGACCATGGCCTTCGGCCTCAGCCAATGGACGGACTGGAAATTATGGGAAAGATTTGTTAAAAAGTGAAAAAGTTACTAAGAAAGCAATAAAACACTGTTTTCGGTCTACTCCCATTCATTTTCCAATAGAGAAAAAGTTTACTTTTTTATCAAACTAAAGCACAAAAACGACTGAAGGCAATTGGGCCAAATAAGAAACAACTTGTGTACAAAGCATTGACTTAATTTCTGGTACAGGTTTGGGGTTATTCCATTCAGTAGTTTTATTTGATGGGGAATGGGGTGCTTGTTTCTCCCAAAAATATAGCTATGTCTCCTGTGGTGCTTTGCAGCAGTGAGACTTTTCGATGCGAGCGATTACATCACTAATATCGTGGGAATGCAAAAACAAAAAGTGGAAAAAAAGCTATTTGGAGGAGAAAAAAGGTTGAACTTGCATCAGGCTAGAGGTGGGGAGGGGGAAAGAAGACATCATGTGAATTGGGATGGTCTGAGGAGCCAGTTACAGGTCTGACGTTTCTGTATTATTGAGGGAATACCTGGGGAATCTCATGACGAAAAATGTGTCAAGAAGCAACGAGAGAAAGGGAGTAATGGGGTGGGGAAGGAAGGTAAACATCAATTGAGTTGGGTGGGAGGAACTAGGTAAAAGGAAGGAGGCACATAGGGATGTGAGGACTTTTACATTTTCTAGCGTTATCGCTGTAATTAGCATGAGATTACTGTGGTATTTATCGGGGGGACTATTTGGGAATGGAAACTGAGGGAACAAATAAATGTGGGGACATCTGTTGTGATCATATCTACAAGGCACGGGGAAATGGGTCTTTGTGCCAGTGACCCTGGCCAGTGGGCCCCAAAGACATCTATTGGTGGAACATGTGCAGCGGCCATGGCCTTTGGCTGTGGCAACTGGCAATGGCCAAAGGACATGACGAGTGGTCTTGAAAGAAACCTAGTGTATTAAAATATTCTGTGGGCATGGCCGAAGTTTGTTCTCACTGGCCGAAGCTGAAGGCCATGGGTAGTGGGCCCCAAGGAAACCTACAGGTGGAACATGTACAGTGGCCACGGCCGAAGGCCATGGCTAGTGCCCTAAATAAATTATACTATAACAAAACCCTTGAAATTCATTAAAAAAAACTTCCCACATCTGCTGAATTTGAAAGTTTTTTTTGCGTTAAATCTGATCACCTTAACAGTCCTTAACAAAAGTTTTTTCAATGAGTTCATATATATATATTCAGTGAAAAAAACATTGTTAAAGAGACATTAACAATGTTTGTTTACTGAATTTCATAGTTTATTTTTGCAACTTGACCATAACGTCCTGTTAACAATGTTTTTTCACTGAATTTCATAGGTTTATAGCAGTACAATCTAATTTACCAGCAACTTCAAAAGTTCTCTTCAAACTATGCACTTAAAAATAATTCTCCCCCGCCACAAAATAGCTATTACGTCTGCGGACAGTATCGCCAGTCTGCGGACGTACCTGAGGACAGCCGGCATCCTTATTACCCAGAGTCACGGGGAGGGACGCAATCTTCTTTTTTTGTTTTAGCAGGAAAAGTATAGGTAGAACACCAATGCATCCAATGAATACAAACATGTTTTACATCCCTTATAACTTTGGTAATTTAAAAACTGTTTTTAAATTGATAATACAATGTTATGGATTGTACCAAATATTTAAGAAAACTACACCGGTCCCGCCAGGGTCGGAATAGACCGGTAAGTCCCCATAACACCAAGTCGGTGGCGGTACCGGTATTGGTGCTATTCATGGCGCTAATAGCACCATGACTAGCACCAACCTCGGAATGAGGGCCAATGCTGTAAAGGTAGATGTGGGTCTGCTTCGACAGGATGCCCGTGCCCTGCCTGACAGGGTGGGAAGGATTGAAGCACAGGTGGCGGACAATACCGTGAAAATTCTGTGTATACAGTCGGAGGTCAAAGAGCTGAAGCAGAAAGTGTGAGTGCTGGAAAATCGGGCTAGGAACGCTGAAGGTAGGGCTAGAAGAAACAATATACGGATACTGGGCATGCTGGACGTTTGTGGAGAATTTGCTTTTGCAGGAAGTGGGCCCTGGGCCGTTCACACAGGGTTTAACAGGGGAAAGTGCACACTGAACCTTCAGCAAGAAGCCCCCACCAGTGGCTAATAGCGCCATGACTACCACCAACCTCGGAATGAGGGCCAATGGTCTAAAGGTAGATGTGGGTCTGCTTCGACAGGATGTCCGTGCCCTGCCTGACAGGGTGGGAAGGATTGAAGCACAGGTGGCGGACAATACCGTGAAAATTCTGTGTATACAGTCGGAAGTCAAAGAGCTGAAGCAGAAAGTGTGAGTGCTGGAAAATCGGGCTAGGAACGCTGAAGGTAGGGCTAGAAGAAACAATATACGGATACTGGGCATGCTGGACGTTTGTGGAGAATTTGCTTTTGCAGGAAGTGGGCCCTGGGCCGTTCACACAGGGTTTAACAGGGGAAAGTGCACACTGAACCTTCAGCAAGAAGCCCCCACCAGTGGCTAATAGCGCCATGACTACCACTAACCTCGGAATGAGGGCCAATGGTCTAAAGGTAGATGTGGGTCTGCTTCGACAGGATGTCCGTGCCCTGCCTGACAGGACGGGAAGGATTGAAGCACAGGTGGCGGACAATACGGTGAAAATTCTGTGTATACAGTCGGAGGTCAAAGAGCTGAAGTAGAAAGTGTGAGTGCTGGAAAATCGAGCTAGGAACGCTGAAGGTAGGGCTAGAAGAAACAATATGCGGATACTGGGCATGCTGGACGTTTGTGGAGAATTTGCTTTTGCAGGAAGTGGGCCCTGGGCCGTTCACACAGGGTTTAACAGGGGAAAGTGCACACTGAACCTTCAGCAAGAAGCCCCCACCAGTGGCTAATAGCGCCATGACTACCACCAACCTCGGAATGAGGGCCAATGGTCTAAAGGTAGATGTGGGTCTGCTTCGACAGGATGTCCGTGCCCTGCCTGACAGGGTGGGAAGGATTGAAGCACAGGTGGCGGACAATACCGTGAAAATTCTGTGTATACAGTCGGAGGTCAAAGAGCTGAAGCAGAAAGTGTGAGTGCTGGAAAATCGGGCTAGGAACGCTGAAGGTAGGGCTAGAAGAAACAATATACGGATACTGGGCATGCTGGACGTTTGTGGAGAATTTGCTTTTGCAGGAAGTGGGCCCTGGGCCGTTCACACAGGGTTTAACAGGGGAAAGTGCACACTGAACCTTCAGCAAGAAGCCCCCACCAGTGGCTAATAGCGCCATGACTACCACCAACCTCGGAATGAGGGCCAATGGTCTAAAGGTAGATGTGGGTCTGCTTCGACAGGATGTCCGTGCCCTGCCTGACAGGACGGGAAGGATTGAAGCACAGGTGGCGGACAATACGGTGAAAATTCTGTGTATACAGTCGGAGGTCAAAGAGCTGAAGTAGAAAGTGTGAGTGCTGGAAAATCGAGCTAGGAACGCTGAAGGTAGGGCTAGAAGAAACAATATGCGGATACTGGGCCTGCCGGACATTTGTGGAGAATTTGCTTTTGCAGGAAGTGGGCCCTGGGCCGTTCACACAGGGTTTAATAGGGGAAAGTGCACACTGAACCTTCAGCAAGAAGCCCCCACCAGTGGCACCCCAGAGACCAATCATAGCCAGGAACATGAACTACAAGCACAGGGAATGGATCCTGCCATTCTCGAGTGAAGGGGGTGTGATCCAAAGAGCGTATGCTAAATTGGCAATCTACCCCGACTACATGCTGCAAAAGCAACAGTGCAGGGCACAGTTTGGTCCCGCGACGGAGCGCCTCTGACGTGCAGTGCTGAGATACATTATTATCTACCCCGCGAGACTCATGGTGCTACACAATGGCCGGTCCATTTTTCTCGACAGTCCCGAGGAAGCGCTCACATGACTAGACATGATGAACATAGCCCTGCTGGCTGAGTAACGAACTATGGCGATGCAGTGAGGTGGGGCAACACCGGTCGGCTGCAGCGCACCTTGCCCAGAAGAAGGACATCCCTGAACATGCAGCGATGGGTTGTCCTAATTTGCTGCTATGCTGAAAGTGCCAAGTTGTATCGTGACAGTTGACTGAGCAGAAGAAACTTTTTCTGGGCACTTTGTAGCAGGGCGACAATGAGCCGTTGAAGCAGGAGCGTATGCACCGGTGAGGCACTGAGCCTCAAATACGAAGAACTGACTAACAGCATGGTGCTGGAGGGACTCCCAGTTGGATTTACACTTTTGATACCAATTGTAGGTATCTGGATGCTGAGCCTGGGCCTGTTTGGCCGGTACCTGGCAGCAGGTTAAGCGCGAGAAGCAATTGTTGCGGGGAGTGGGGGGTTGGGGGATCGGGGTTGGGGTGAGGATGGAGGAGTTTGTGAGTTTTGTTTGTTTCACCTTCCAAAGTGACCGAACCATTCCCGGGTAGCATTGGCATTAGTTACTGGAACGGGAAGAGTTGCACTCGCTGCATAGACTGCATCAAAGGGCCCAGTTGCGGGGTAGGGGAAGATTATTGCTGGGGCCTGACCCTCCATAGAGCCGCAAGGGCCCCTCTGGGCGTGGGCAGGAACATGGGAGGGACTGGGATGGACACAACTGGGTGCACTGTGGCAGGACGAGTGTACAACCTGTGCAATATGGCGGGAAGCCTGAGGGTGGTTACCTGGAACATGCGCAGCCTTAACAGCTTTAGTAAAAAGAACAGGATGCTGTCAAACTTGTGCAGACATAAGATTGAGGTGCAATACTACAGGAGACACGCCTCACGCGTGACAGACAGACCAAAATGTCCAAGAAGTAAGGAGGGTATACATTGGGCTCCACATACTCTGCATGCACCAGCGGCGTCTTAATATGGGAAACGCCATCAGTCCCCTTTCAGGTCCTACAGACCAAGACAGATAACGGGGGCCGGATGGTATTGGTGCACGGTTTCTTTGAGAATAGAGAATTGTGTATAATTGGCACATACGCCCCTAATCATGATGCCACCACCATTTTCCTCTCGTATTCCTGACTCGCCCCGTACAGAAGTTGTGTCTGGATATCGGGTGGTGACTTTAATAGCACGCTTGACCCCATGCTAGATAGGTCTGATAATAAACACCAAAAGCCGGCCCTGCCTGCCAGGGTGTTGGGCCCTCTCCTGAGGTCCTTTCAATTGTCTGACATCTGGAGAGCCTTGCACAAGATGTCCGGGGCTACTCGCACTACTCCTCCCCACATGCCGTACACACCCGAATTGACTGTGTTCCCCAGGTCACCATGTAGGGGAGTTCACTGAGGCAGACTACAAAGCTTGTGTTCTGTCGGATCACGCTCCACTCTTCCTCACATGGCAGGGCAGGTGCCCAAGGCTATCAATTCTGACGTGGAAGCTCTGAGCAGAGACATTGCACGACGAGAACTTTTGTGAAAGCATTAGGGATGTGATAAAGAACTATTTTGAGGAGAATGCTGGCAGCGTGGCCGAGGTTACCATGTGTCATGATCTCTGCTTCCAAAAGGTCAGGGTTTTCCCAACTCCCTTGGAAGCAGATCCATAACCCAGGTTCCGAGTGCCAACCAGTCCCAATTGGGACCTTTTGGACCCAGTCCTGGCGCCAGTGGCACCAGGCTCATAAATATGCCCAGTCCCAGCGCTGGAAGCGCCGGGCTCATAATGCTTGGGTGGACTTACTTGCCTGCCAGTTGAGCCTCTGATCCTCTTCTGTTTGGAACTAATTTTCCTGTTGGGTGGGGCAGGAGCCACTCCCTAGATTCAGAACACTGGAACTCTTCTGGAAAGCAAGAACTCTTTTCTTACCTAGGCGTGGCTGTGGAAGGAGACACCTAAGCACTACAGGAGGCTATTTAAACCACACCCGATGGATGAATCTTGTTTTTGCGTTATTCTGTATCCTCTGCAGCAGAACGCTCATCGTGTCTTCTGCAACTGATCCTGGGCCTAAGGAAAAAGGCTTACCATCCTGTATCCAGTCTTCAGCAACACCTATAAAGACAAGAAAGAACAGGTTAGCATTACGGTCTTCAGTGACAGCTCTTCACTTACCTAGTCCATCGGCTGTCACCAACGCCTCGCGCTGCATTCCGGCATCTGAAAGACAAAAGCTTACCAACTCTTCGCACGCTCCGGAGGCCTTCGGCGCTGCATCCCGCATCTCAAAGACAAAACAAGGTGCGTTTAAAGACATTGGGGAACTTTAATACTCACGTGCCATTACTCCTTTCCACATCTAACCCAGTGGGTATTCCGGTACCCTGCAGCCGCTCCGAACTTGTACCTGCAAAATAAAAAGACAGTTAGAGCGCATCGTGAAGCAGGCAACAAGCGCTTACTTACGTGCTTCCAGGCGCTTCCATTCATCACACGGGTCCATCTTCAACTCACTTCAGCCCATCATCCGCCATCGCCGGAACCCTGCAAAACAAGAAACATCATTACTAAAGACTTTAAAGACATTAGAATTACTCGAAACTTACCATTCGTGCAGTAAACGACGGACAGCAGTCCTCTGAAGTCAAGAGGCCTGCTCCCCTTATCCAGTGAAGAAACTGGTTACAGCACCCTGCCCCGAGGCAGATGGAGAGCACGGCGTTCACTTACCTAAGGTGAGAGCGTTAACCTTTGGGGTTCTACAGGAGAAGAGAAAGGGAAGAAGAGCGAGACATTCAATAACCCAGTTCCTTAATCCCATATTTTCTATCTGCAGACATCTTACCCTTCAAGTCAGACATACAGTGCACAGAGGTCCAGCCCAAAGAGCCAGCCGTGTGTTACACATCACCTTTGCAGATACGGTATACGCCCAGTCAAGACCGGCGCCGCTACGGGAATCAGGTGAGCGTTACAGAACGCAAAGCCCACCACAGAACTCCCGTCCAGGCGCTATGGAAACCTCGGATACCGACCAGCTAGCCCAGTTACTTGGGGAACTAAGGGCAGAAGTGCATGCAGCCCGTCAGGAAACGAACGCTCTAAGAAGGGAACTGATTATTTCCAAGGAGCGAACAGATGATCTCGCTAGACAATTGCTAAAGTCACAAGCCGGACAGACCCCGTTACCCGCATCTGGGGGAAATCTTCCTTCTACATCCTCTATGAATCCAGTGCAGATCAACCTACCTGGGAATGTACCTCTGGCTCCGCCCGAACGATTTTCTGGTGACCCAAAGAGGTTTGCAGTATTTATCAATCAGTGCCGGTTGCATTTCTTATGCCGGCCAGCAGCCTTTCCAACTGATCAAGCTAAAGTAGCTTTCGTGCTTTCGTACCTTAGTGGCAATGCGGCAGACTGGTCGATCCCTCTAGTAAATCAAGATGATCCGGTCCTTCATGATTTTCAAGCTTTTCAGCTCAGTATGGAAAAACTGTTCGCAAGACATTCACAGGGGCAGGCCTTGGACAATGAGCTTCTTTCGTTGCGACAAGGTAATCAAGACCTTTTGGCTTATATTGCGTCTTTCAACAGACTGATAGTGGAAACTCAATGGCCTGAGGACAAAAGGATTACGCTGTTTTATTGAGGTCTACGTGGAGAGCTCAAAGATGCGTTAGCCCAAGTAGTGAATCCCCCACAAGATTGTTCGGACTATATAGACTTAGTCGTTCAAATAGATCACAGACTGCAGAACAGGAAGGCCGATCGTTCCAAGTTTGATGCTCGAGTATTTTCCAAACCGCCAACTCCTTCCAAAGGAGTAGACTCTGGGGAACCCATGCAAATAGGGGGTCTGAAAGGTCCTCTAACACAAAAGGAGCGGGAAAGGAGAAAACAGTTGCAATTATGCCTCTATTGCGGAAACTCAGGGCACTTTCCTCGAGACTGTCCGGTGAAACCTGCCAAGAAGGCAGTAGGAGCTGCAGTTACCAACGTTACAAACTCTGAGCAGGGAAACAACCTTGCCCGACAAGAATAGAGGTCCTCTTGCCGAGCGTGAAAACCAGTTCCGTGACCTCGCATTTCGTGATACCTATGGTCCTCATTAGCCCTGATAATCCGGATCGATTACATGCAATTGAAGCTTACGTCGACAGCGGTGCCATCGGCAATTATGTGGAACATGAAATGGTTTTGAGGATGAATCTAACTCTTTGTCCCAAGGCTGTAAAGGACGTCATTACTACGGTGGATGGTACGGAGATAGCCTCCGGGCCAGTAACGCATACCACTCAAGAGGTGACGCTAGTAAGTCAAGATGGACACCATGAGAAGATCGTGTTCGATGTGATCAAGGCCCCTCAGTTTCAGATTATTCTAGGAATACCTTGGTTAGAGAAACACAATCCTCTGATCGATTGGCGAGCAAGAACGGTCCAGTTTCCAGAATGTGTCTCTACTTGTCACCCTCCACCTGGTGTTGCACTGGCAGCAATTTCTTCAGAGACTCCCCAGTTACCTCCCGAATACCTAGAATACCAAGATGTTTTCCGGAAGGATCAGGCTAACTCTCTACCTCCTCATAGGTCTTTTGACTGCCAGATAGACCTGATACCTGGATCTACTCCTCCTTGTAGTAGAATTTATGCCCTCACCGAGCCTGAGAACCTTCACCTTCGACAATACCTGGATCAATACCTGGCAAATGGGTTTATTCGTCCTTCCAAGTCCCCTGCTTCTTCAGCTTTGTTCTTCGTTCCAAAAAAGGAAGGAGACCTTAGAACTTGTATAGATTATCGCTCCCTGAACCAGATCACCGTTAAGAATAGATATCCGTTACCTTTGATCCCTGAACTCCTGGACCAAGTCAGAAAAGCATGCATATATACAAAGCTGGATCTTAGAGGAGCTTACCACTTGGTACGAGTAAAAGAGGGCGATGAATGGAAGACGGCCTTCCGCACCAAGTATGGGCTATTTGAATATCAGGTCATGCCCTTCGGACTTTGCAATGCCCCGGCCGCCTTTCAATATTTTATGAACGATGTCCTCAGAGAGCTCATAGATGTGTGTGTTGTTGTTTACATTGACGACATCCTCGTTTATTCTTCATCGGAATCTGAACATCGGAAACACGTGAAAATGGTCCTCGAAAGATTGCGTCAACACAAACTTTTCGCTAAGTTGGAAAAATGTGTTTTCAACGTGACTGAAGTTGAATTCTTGGGATTCATATTATCACCTGGCGGAGTGCGTATGGATTCAAAGAAGGTCGATGCAGTTCTCAAATGGCCATCACCATCCTCCGTAAAAGGTGTGCAAAGCATGTTAGGCTTCGCTAACTTTTACCGCAGGTTTATCCCCGAATTCTCTCGAATAGTCCAGCCCATCACTGCCTTGTTAAAGAAAAACAAACGTTTTGAATGGTCTACCGAGGCGGAACAAGCTTTCCAGGATTTGAAGACTAAATTTATCTCTGCACCAATCTTAAAACACCCTCGCCCCGAACTCCCCTACATCGTGGAAACTGATGCTTCAAGCCTTGCCATGGGGGCAGTTCTATCACAAAAGGACCCGGTAACCAATCAGTTGCATCCCGTTGCATTTTGGTCCCGCAAATTCTCGCCTCCTGAAATCAATTACACGATTACTGACAAGGAACTTCTGGCTATCAAGTCTGCCTTTAAGGCTTGGCGGCATTATCTGCTGGGGGCCCGACACACCGTTACTGTGATTACGGATCACCGAAACCTGCAATATTTGAAAACCGCAAAAGCCCAATCCTCTAGACAACTCCGTTGGGCATTATTGTTTGACTTCATAATTACCTATCGACCTGGTACAAAGAACGGTAAAGCTGATGCCCTTTCTCGGATGGGAGTGGAAGAACACTTGATCAACCCTAAACCTGTACCAATCATTCCCGAACAAAGAATTCTGGGTGTAATCGCCACAGAATCCATAGAGGAAGTTAAGGATAAGGCCAGGCAACTTGTAACTCCAGCAGACATACAGAATTGGCATCTGCAGGGAAAGGACTTTGCAGTAAAGGACAAATTATTGTATTTCCAAGAACGATTATACCTACCCAGCACAGATTTACAGAAAAAAGTAATCTCTTGTTATCACGATTCTTTAATGGAAGGACATCCCGGTATGGCCAAGACCTCAGAAAAGATCAAGCGCTACTTCTGGTGGCCGTCTTGGAAAAAAAGATATCAGAGACTTTATAATGTCCTGTGGAGTATGCGCCCAAAACAAGAGTCAAAAGGAAAGACCAGCAGGCCTCTTACGCCCTATTGACATCCCACCTCGCCCTTGGCATACGCTTTCTATGGACTTCATCACCGATCTACCTCCATGCTCCGGATACAATACGATTCTAGTAATCGTGGACTTATTCTCCAAGATGGCCCATTTCATTCCGCTCAAAGGCTTGCCAACAGCAGCAACTCTGGCCAGAGAATTTCTCGAAAACATCGTCCGACTGCACGGTTTTTCTTCGGTTCTAATTCCGGATCGAGGTAGTCAATTTATTTCTCATTTTTGGCGAAGTTGCTGTCGGTCGGCTCAAATTGATGTGAGACTATCGACCAGTCACCACCCTCAGACCGACGGACAAACCGAGAGGACCAATCAAACTCTGGAACAGTATTTACGCTGCATGCTGCAACAAACTGAAAAAACTTGGAAAGACATCCTTTGGATAGCCGAATATGCCTACAATAACTCTGTCCATTCGGGAACTGGGAAAACCCCGTTTTTTCTTTTGTACGGCAGTCACCCTCGAACCTCGGAGTTGGATCCCCTCCAAGATCTTGAAACACCAGCAGTAGACTACCTGCATTCTACAATCACCCAAGCCTTTAAGGAAGCTGTTTCTCACCTTCAAAGGGCTAAAGAACAATACAAGAAGGGAGCAGATCAACATCGGAAGGAAGCCCCTCAATATCAAGTAGGGGATCAAGTCTGGTTATCCACCAAATATCTACCTCTAAAAGGGCCACGCACATTCAACCCAAGATACCTTGGTCCCTATTCCATCACTACCATAGTAAACCCAGTAGCGGTCAAGTTGGACTTGCCCCCGCACATGAAGATACATCCGGTCTTCCACGTCTCTCTATTAAAACCCGTGCAACCTCAAACCCGACTAACTAAATCTCCAAAACCTATCCTAGTTGATGGAGAACTCGAGTTTGAAGTCAAAAGCATTCTGGACTCCAAGATCTCCAAATCTAAACTATTTTACCTAATTGACTGGAAAGGCTACGGCCCCCAAGAGAGATCCTGGGAACCTGCTGAATATGTCCACGCTCCTCGCCTAATCAAAAGATTTCACCGAACATTTCCTGACAAGCCAAAACCCCCGGAGAAGGCCGGTTTGGGAGGGGCCTTGAGGGGGGGTACTGTCATGATCTCTGCTTCCAAAAGGTCAGGGTTTTCCCAACTCCCTTGGAAGCAGATCCATAACCCAGGTTCCGAGTGCCAACCAGTCCCAATTGGGACCTTTTGGACCCAGTCCTGGCGCCAGTGGCACCAGGCTCATAAATATGCCCAGTCCCAGCGCTGGAAGCGCCGGGCTCATAATGCTTGGGTGGACTTACCTGCAGCAGACCATGCTGCTTACTTGCCTGCCAGTTGAGCCTCTGATCCTCTTCTGTTTGGAACTACTTTTCCTGTTGGGTGGGGCAGGAGCCACTCCCTAGATTCAGAACACTGGAACTCTTCTGGAAAGCAGGAACTTTTCTTACCTAGGCGTGGCTGTGGAAGGAGACACCTAAGCACTACAGGAGGCTATTTAAACCACACCCGATGGATGAATCTTGCTTTGCGTTATTCTGCATCCTCTGCAGCAGAACGCTCATCGTGTCTTCTGCATCTGATCCTGGGCCTAAGGAAAAAGGCTTACCATCCTGAATCCAGTCTTCAGCAACACCTATAAAGACAAGAAAGAACAGGTTAGCATTACGGTCTTCAGTGACAGCTCTTCACTTACCTGGTCCATCGGCTGTCACCAACGCCTCGCGCTGCATTCCGGCATCTGAAAGACAAAAGCTTACCAACTCTTCGCACGCTCCGGAGGCCTTCGGCGCTGCATCCCGCATCTGAAAGACAAAACAAGGTGCGTTTAAAGACATTGGGGAACTTTAATACTCACGTGCCATTACTCCTTTCCACATCTAACCCAGTGGGTATTCCGGCACCCTGCAGCCGCTCCGAACTTGTACCTGCAAAATAAAAAGACAGTTAGAGCGCATCGTGAAGCAGGCAACAAGCGCTTACTTACGTGCTTCCAGGCGCTTCCATTCATCACACGGGCTCCATCTTCAACTCACTTCAGCCCATCATCCGCCATCGCCGGAACCCTGCAAAACAAGAAACATCATTACTAAAAACTTTAAAGACATTAGAATTACTCGAAACTTACCATTCGTGCAGTAAACGACGGACAGCAGTCCTCTGAAGTCAAGAGGCCTGCTCCCCTTATCCAGTGAAGAAACTGGTTACAGCACCCTGCCCCGAGGCAGATGGAGAGCACGGCGTTCACTTACCTAAGGTGAGAGCGTTAACCTTTGGGGTTCTACAGGAGAAGAGAAAGGGAAGAAGAGAGAGACATTCAATAACCCAGTTCCTTAATCCCATATTTTCTATCTGCAGACATCTTACCCTTCAAGTCAGACATACAGTGCACAGAGGTCCAGCCCAAAGAGCCAGCCGTGTGTTACACATCACCTTTGCAGATACGGTATACGCCCAGTCAAGACCGGCGCCTCTACGGGAATCAGGTGAGCCTTACAGCATGTTATGGATGGTACGGCGTACTTTAATCACAGGATGTTTTTTCGCTGGGTTTTTTACCACACATTTTTCAAAGAAAAAAACATCTAAGCTTTTTAGGGGGAGGTTAGGAAATTATATATATGAGGTGTGGGTTTAAGGCAATACTTAAACATTGAAAGGGAATGGGGGTCTTGGGAAGGAACCCCACAAAAAATAAAAAAATAAAACATTTGATGGTTTTTTTCATTAAAAAAATGGTAAATAACCCAGCGAAAAAACATCCTAACTAATTGACATGGAACCGTTATGGATGGCCTTCAAAACAGTGGTAAGAGGAGAGGCGATAGACAAGATGGGGGGCACACAGAGGGATATAACGCAGGATGTATCTAGAGCGGAAGTGCTACTGGAGGAGGCGGAGCGTGGAAACATGGGGCGGTGGTCCAGCACTTGATGGTGGGGAAACAAGACTCCATTACGGCCTGGGAGAGGTTGGGAAAGTTTAACTAAGCCAAGTATACAGAGAAGCTGCATGAGTGAGGTGTCAAGCCGGGATGGCTGCTGGCCTGGCTTTGCAGGAGTGAGGCACAGTGAGAAATGATTTGCTCCATCATGGACGAGTAAGGCGTCACACAAAGAATGCAAAGCAAGATTAATGAGACTTTCCATAGATAGTGAACACCCGTACAGGCACCCTGGATCTTGGCGAAGCACTGTCAGTGATCAAGCTGCTTTGTTTGAGCAGAGAAGCAGCAGAGGAGTTAGATGCCCCGATCTCGGTGGAGGAATTGAAGGCTATGATCAGAGTGCTGCCCTCTGGTAAAACTCCTGGATCAGATGGCTTACCAGACACATTTTATAAGGAATTTACAGAGGAGTGTTAGGGAGAATTCTCCTTCTAGGGCTAATTTCCCTCACCTAGTGAGTCCCCCAGCAGCTTTGCTGGATTTCTGGAGTTTATTTTTCCACCTGGTAAGAGTGTACATCTTTTTTTCCACTCTTACATGTGTTTTGGCCTATGTGTTGTTACTCATTGTGTGATCTTGGGCACTGGAGCACATGTTAGGGTGAATTCTCTCTTTAGGCTGAATTTCTTAACCTAGTGAGTCCCCCAACTGCTTTGCTGTATTTCTGGAGTTTGTTTTTTTTCTCCTGTCAAGAGTGAGACTCTTTTTCTCCCACTCTTGGACATGATTTATGGTGTTCCTTTGACTGTTAATGTGTTTTATGGGCTATGGGGTCCTTTACTCCATAGGGTCTCATGTGTTTTTACTATGTGTGTTACACAGCACCCTCCGTGCGGTGACACAGGGGTGTCATAGTGACACCCCACCATAGACTCCATACCCTGGGACTGACTACTGTCTCCCAGGGCATGTAAAGTCCCCATTGGCTTTACTAGTCCCAAATTATTAACAGAAACCGGTACAAACCATCATATTGTGGACGTACTGGTCGGGGTAATTCGATTGCCCCGGGGTCTGTTAGTCGAGGGGGCACGTCTCCGTCCCCCCTGATCCAGTTTTGGCTGGTGGCAGTGGATACTACTTGTTATATTCGACCGCGAATATATCCCTATGGGATTTTCCCATTGTTCGAGGCTACCAACTTTAATTATTTAATTCTCATAGCCTCGAACATACCGCCGGTTTATTTAATTAATATTAATTTGCCGGTTGGTATTTTTTGCCAGGACTCGATTCTAAAATGGCGTTTGTGTTCTCTTCTGTGACTCCAACCCAAGTCGAGCCCTTTGTTCCACTTTTTGGCGGGCTTCTCCACAGAAGCCTCCAAAAGTGGTGCCACTCTGTCTGGGTACCACAGCTGGTGTGAGAGGGGGTTTAGGCACCCTGGACTGAGTTACCTTGGTAACTCAAGTCGCACTCTTGTGTGATTGGCCCAAGTGGTGAGCCGGCCGGCTCACCACTTAGCATGTTTGATTGACAGCTAGGCTGAGTGAATGGGGGTGTGCTGCATAAAAGCAGGGCTTTGGGGACTGGAACTTCAGAAGTCGCCACAGGACCGGAGAATCCGACGAGGGAGAAGCTGAGCCGACCTACCACGATGACACCACCGATGGAGCCCTGCGGAACCGACTCACCACTTCCCGACGACAGAGAAGTTCTCCCGACTGGAGAGGCTTCTTCCCCTGACTGGTGGGCACAACCAGTTTATTGCCAAGCACCCCGGCAACCGGATAGCCACTTAACACTGGACCACGAATAAAAGGACCGCTCCTTTTACCTGAGGACTCTGCGGCTGGTGTCTTCCCTGGCAGTGCAACGGACTCCTGTCTTCCTCCCCAACGAGATCCTCTCTTCCCCCGGACGAAGCAGCGACTTGCATCCGCTGACAGGAACAACTGCCCCGCTGGAGTATTCTCACCACTTTAAGGTACCGTGTCCGCCAGGCCTCCCTTTCTAAAGATTGCTACAAGGTAATAATAATCCCTTAACCTTCTGGACTGGGTTGGCCGCCTTGACCTTCTAACGGGTCCCTTTCTCTTGGTCCAACTCTTTTTTGAACCTTTGCAAGACTCTTGTGCACTTCAACCGTGTGACCTTGGACACATTTCGTTCTGATCCTCTTAAAGTGGATCCGGCCTTCTGAATTTTAACTTCACGGTTTTACTTGCCTCCCTCTCTTGTTTTGTTCTTATGAAAAGGGTTGGGATCTGTTTCATATTATACTCTGCTTTTCTCTCCCTTTTAAAACAAATTATTAGAGTGCCATCTGCGTTTACCGCTCACCGCTGTCTGAAAATAAGTGGGGCTTTACTTAAGACTTGTCTAAAATTCTTCTAAGGGAGTGTATATCTTTTAGTGACCGTGTTTTTGAATTGCTTACTATTAGTGCCTGTGTGTTTTTCTAGATGTGGTTTTAAATAAATAATTATATCTCTTTTACACCAAGCTCTGGTCAGTGTTTACTTGTTCTACTGTGCTCTTCTGACCTATTGTGAATACTCTGTATACTGCCTAACTCTTCTTGAGGGAAGTCTGACTGCTCAGCCACAGCTACCAAGTGAATCTGTGTGGTACAGACTGCTACCACGTGGGTTTACTGCCAAACACCTGTAGTCTTAAATCTTTTGCAGTGGTCCCAGGGGGAACTGCACAGGTTTCTGCCTAACACTGGGGGTACAGCGGTGGGATTTGTATTGAGTATACACTTTAGAGTGGTTTTTGAACACTTTAGGACAACTAACCACAGAGCTTAGCACTAAAAAGCTGGTTTTCTAACTATGTCTGCTATGGAGAGTTATGCCCTAGAATCATTGTCTGCCAAAACTGCTGATTGCTTAAAAGTATTGTGTAGACATAAGAATCTCTCTGAGAAGGGCAAGAAAATGGAACGTATAGAAAGATTGTTAGAAAACCAAAGTCTGGGAGGTACAGAGGAATCTACCCCCCCCCAGCAAATGTAGAAAACAGTGATGGCATTGATCTGAATCAAAGTCTTGATAATGAGTCAGCAGAGGAAAGTGAACCTAATGAAGTTAGCCACTCTGAGCCTCTATCTACCTTACCTACTGTACCTACTGGGCCTATGCCAGGTCCTACATGTAACCCTGCTTATTTTGAACTTGAAAAAATGAAGCTTGAATTAGAGTACAAACATTTTATTGCTCAATCTGAAAGAAACCAAGAGCTAGAGTTCAGAAGAATGAATGCCCAGGCTGAGCAGAAGCAAGCTGAGTTAAGACTCAGAGAAATAGAGCTTAATCATGAACTAGAAATGAAGAAGTTCTCTGTGGAAAATGCTTCTCTCTCCTCTGGTTCCTCTAGGAGTTCCAGTCCCAAAAGACCCCGATGCCTAAGGAATTAGTAGGTATGTATGAACCTAAGTTGGATGTGTTGGATTGGTTAAAAATGTTTGAGTGTAATCATGGGCTCCAGGACATCACAGGGAATGAGTTTCTTCCCTGGTTGTTCTCTAGGCTTCCCCCTGTTGCAACTGATGTGCTAATGGAGTTGGGGGAGGTGGATAAGAAGGATTATGAATGTGTGAAACTAGCTTT
This sequence comes from Ambystoma mexicanum, assembly GCF_040938575.1. Classification (NCBI taxonomy): domain Eukaryota; kingdom Metazoa; phylum Chordata; class Amphibia; order Caudata; family Ambystomatidae; genus Ambystoma; species Ambystoma mexicanum. Next base: position 1,348,519,250 of record NC_090922.1, on the reverse strand, counting down.
GATAGCTAGATTTGGGAAGACCCCTTCCCAGTACCTTAAGAGTTTTAGGACCCTCAAAAAGCATGATGGTACCCCTTGGGCTACATGGGTGAGTGAAAGTTTGAAAAACGTATAGGATGGATTAAGGGTTACAGAGTTAACACTTATGAAGGAATGAAGAATCTTGTAATGTTGGAGTCAATTTATGATGCCTGCTCTCCTGAGCTCAGACAGCACTTGGCTGATTCAAAGGAATTAGATTCCAGGAAGTTAGCTAAGGCTGCTGACTTGTGGGTTGCCAACAGGGCCACACACAAGGATTCTGGGGCTACTCAGAAAAAGGAAGAGGGAAAACAGCCAAAAAAGGCTCCAAAGAGAATTCTAATAATTCCAATTCCAAAGAGGGCCCCAAACAAAACCAAAAGGGTAAGCCACAAGGCAAACCAAATCAGGCTAGTGTACCTCCTGGTGCCAAACCAGAAGGAGGTCAGAACAAGCCACCATTCCAGAAAGCATTTGATAAATGCTTTGTTTGTGGCTCCACTGACCATGTGAAAGGAGACTCCAGATACAAGGGTAAACCTTCAGGGGTCCAGCTTGTCTCCTTAGCCTTCGCTCCAGAGGAGGAAGTACAAATAGCAAGTGGAAACTTTCTATTGCTGGCTGATGAACCCATTGGAGTCTCAGCCAGTGTTTCTTCAGTATCTGTGGGGTTGTGAGAACAACAGAACTTAGATGTCTATAATTCTATCCCAGATAATACTAAAGTGTATTATAAGGACAGTGTCCAGGTGAATGGTCAGGAGTGTAACGCTCACCTGATTCCCACGGAGGCACTGGTCCCGGCTGAACTGTTATAGTCTCTTCAATTGAGAAGCGTAGAGCTCGGATGACTCTCTGGACTGGGCTTCCTCTTATTGACCGTCTGGCTTGCAGGGTAAGGTTTCTGCAGGCGGAAGAATAAAAGGTTAATGACCGTTTGGCTGGACTTCCTCCTCACTAATCGCCAACTCTCCGAAAGTCCAATGTCCTGGTGAGCTCTCACCTTAGGCGTATAAATGCTGGGCTCTCCATCCTGCGACTTTTGCAGGGGTACGTGGGTTCCAGTTACGTCACTGGAGATCCTCAAAGTCTTTTGTGGCCTTAGAAGTGGCACAGGTGCTGAGATGCCATAGGTGATGCCGCCGTTACTGCACGAGTGGATGCCAGTAGGTATAAAGAGTTTATAGTCTTGAAGAGATGGGCACCTTTAATGAAGTCTTTGCATTGTCTTTTTCAGGTGCCTGGATGCTGAGGGCGTGGTCACTGAGAGCGCGACACGTGCGGTTGTACGTAGGTATGGGAATTTCAATGACACCTCAATAATGTCCCTGGTTTTCTGTTTTCAGGTCTTGAGATGTTGCGGGCATTTTCCCAGTCGCGGATGCACGTGGGGAAACACGTAAGTGTTAGGCTTTCTTGCAGTCTTTAATGGCACTTAAATAATGTCTTTTCTTGTTTTCAGGTGCCGGGCTGCTGCAGTTGAAGAGATCGTAATACGCGCACAAAAGCAGGTAAGAAAAGTAAATGCGGCCACCTTCACCCGATTCCTACTTAACAATGTTCTTTGTCTTTACAGGTGCCGTTAGGCTGCTGAAGAGAAGGCCGCGAAGAATCCGTGAAAGCACAGATGGATCAGGTAAGCGAGCGTGGCTGCGAACATGTTGCAACTTGCTCACCTTATGTTTCTTTTGCTTGCAGGTTCTACCGGCGTCTGGATTCCTGGATGGTAAGTATAGTTCTTGTGTCTTTCTTCCACAGGTTGCTGAGCTGAAGCTGGAGATGTCACTGGAATGCTGGAGCTGACTCGGTGAGCGTCCTGCTGCAGATGCAGAATAACGCGAAGCACGTTTTCCCAATCCGGTGTGGTTTAAATAGTGTTGGAGTGATTGGGTGTCTTCTTCCTCAGCCTCGCCCAGGTAAAAGAGTTCCTGTGTTCCAGAGCTAAGGAGTGGCACCAGCCCCACCCAGGTAAGAAAGTAGTCCCAGTTCAGGGAATAGTTCCTCCCAGCAGAAGGCTGGGGACTTCATCCTGCAAGCATTTGCAAAGGTGAGTATGCAGCATGGTCTGCTACAGGTAGGTCCACCCAAGCACCTTGGCAAGAATTATGAGCCCGGCGCCCATGCCGCCGGGCCTGAGGTTCCTTATGAGCCTGGCGCCAGAGGCGCCAGGACATGGTCCAAAGGGCTCCAATAGGGGTTTGCTGGAGCCGGGGACGAGGGTCGTGAGCCTGCTTCTGGGGATGCTGGGCTTGACTTGGCTTCTCGGGAGCAGTGCTCATGACAGCACCCCCCCTCAAGGCCCCTCCCAAACTTGTCTTCCCTGGAGGTTTTGGCCTATTGGGAAAAGTTCGGTGGAATTTTCTGACTAGACGAGCATGGACGTGGTCAGAGGGTTCCCATGATCGTTCTTGAGGTCCGTAACCCTTCCAGTCGATCAGATAGTATAATTTTGACTTGATGATCTTGGAATCCAGGATGTTTTTAACCTCAAATTCAGGTTCTCCATTTACTTGAATAGGCTCTGGAGGTTTATTCAGTCTGGTTCCAGGTTGCATAGGTTTTAGTAGAGATACGTGAAACACCGGATGTATTTTCATGTGGGATGGCAAACCCAATTTGACAGCCACTGGGTTTATTATGGCTGTAATTGGATATGGTCCCAGATATTTTGGGTTGAAGGTGTGAGGTCCTTTAAGTGATAAATGTTTGGTGGATAACCAAACTTGATCTCCAACCTGGTATTGAGGGGCGTCTCTTTGGTGTTGGTCTGCTCCCCTTTTGTACCGTTCTTTAGCCTGTTGTAGGTGGATTGTCGCTTCTTTGAAAGCTTGAATGATATCATTGTGAAGTTGATCCACGGCAGGCGTTCCAAGATCTTGGGGCGGGTCGAGATTGGAGGTTCGAGGATGAATCCCATATAAAATGTAAAAGGGACTTTTTCCGGTTCCTGAATGGATCGAGTTGTTGTAAGCATATTCGGCTATCCAAAGGATATCTTTCCAATTACTTTCCGACTGCTGTAGCATACAACGTAAATATTGTTCCAGAGTTTGGTTTGTCCTCTCAGTTTGTCCGTCGGTCTGGGGATGATGGCTGGTTGAAAGTCTCACATCGATTTGAGCTAAACGACAGCAACTTCGCCAAAAGTGAGAGATAAACTGGCTCCCCCTATCTGAGATCAAAACCGAAGGGAAGCCGTGCAATCTTACAATATTTTCAAGGAATTCCTGTGCTAGAACTGAAGCTGAAGGTAAGCCCTTTAGTGGAACGAAGTGGGCCATTTTAGAAAACAAATCTACAATTACTAGAATAGTGTTGTATCCGGAACAGGAGGGTAAATCGGTGAAGAAGTCCATGGAGAGGGTATGCCAGGGATGTGGCGGGATGTCTAGTGGATGCAGGAGACCCGCTGGTCTTTCCTTCTGACCTTTGTTTTGGGCACACACACCACAGGACATCACAAACTCCTTTATGTCTTTTCTCCTTGACGGCCACCAGAAGTGTCTCTTGACTTTTTCCGAGGTTTTGGAAATGCCTGGGTGGCCCTCCATCAAGGAATCATGATAGCAAGAGATTACCTGTTTTTGTAAATCGGCATGTGGTAGGAATAGTCGTCCCTGAAAATAATGCAGGTCTTTTTTTATGATGAAGTCCTTTCCCTTCAGTTGCCAGTTTTGTAAGTCCGAAAGGGTTACAAGTTGTTTAACTTTTGCTTCGATATCTTCGATGGATTGTGAAGAAATCAGGCCCAGGATTCTCTGTTCTGGAATTATTGGCACAGGTTCAGGATTGACAATATTATCTCCCATTCCAATCCGGGAAAGGGCATCCGCTTTGCCATTTTTGTTGCTGGGGCGATAAGTAATTACAAAGTCAAATTCGGCAAAGAAAAGTGCCCAGCGAAGCTGTCTGGAGGACTGAGCTTTGGCGGTTTTCAGGTATTGTAGGTTTCGTTGATCGGTGATTACCATGACAGTGTGTTTGGCTCCAAGGAGATAGTGCCGCCAGGCCTTGAAAGCAGACTTAATTGCTAAAAGCTCTTTATCTGTGATGGTGTAGTTAATTTCATGCGCCGAGAACTTGCGAGACCAAAATGCCACGGGGTGCAATTGGTTAGTTTCCGGATCTCTCTGTGATAGAACCGCCCCCATTGCTAAGCTGGAGGCGTCGGTCTCAACGATGTAAGGGAGGTCTGGGCGTGGGTGTTTCAGTATGGGTGCTGAGGTGAAATTGGCTTTTAGCTCTTGAAAGGCCTGTTCTGCTTCTGTTGACCACTCGAAACGTTTGTTTTTTCTTAAGAGGGCGGTGATGGGCTGCACCACTCGTGAAAACTCTGGAATAAACCTGCGGTAAAAGTTGGCGAAACCTAAAATGCTTTGGACACCTTTCACGGAAGTAGGTGATGGCCACTTGATGATAGCGTCCACCTTTCTCGAGTCCATGTGGACTCCTTTGGGTGTCAGAATAAAGCCTAGAAATTCGACCTCCGTGACATGAAAAACACATTTTTCGAGCTTAGCAAAAAGCTTATGTTGGCGGAGTTTTTCAAGGACGGCTCTAACATGTTTCCGATGATCTGCTTCTGAAGACGAGTACACAAGGATGTCATCTATGTAGACGACTACGCAAACATCTATGAGTTCTCTGAGGACATCATTCATAAAATACAGAAACGCGGCTGGTGCATTGCATAGTCCGAAGGGCATCACTTGGTATTCAAATAGTCCATACTTGGTGCGAAATGCCGTCTTCCATTCGTCGCCTTCTTTAATCCGTACCAAGTGGTAGGCTCCCCGGAGATCTAGCTTTGTATAAATGCAGGCGTTCTTAACTTGGTCAAGGAGTTCCAGAATCAGAGGTAGGGGGTATCTGTTCTTTACCGTTATCTGGTTCAGGGCACGATAATCAATACAATTTCTAAGGTCACCTTCTTTTTTAGGTACGAAGAACAGAGCCGAGGATGCAGGAGACTTTGATGGGCGGATAAATCCATTGGCCAGGTACTGGTCCAGATACTGTCGCAAATGAAGATTTTCAGGCTCGGTAAAGGCGTACATTCTACTACAAGGGGGAGTGGCTCCGGGTATCAGGTCTATTTGACAGTCGTAAGATCTGTGGGGAGGCAGGGTATTAGCCTGTTCCTTCTGAAAGACATCTTGGAATTCTTGATACTCTGGAGGCAATTGCGGTCCTTCGGATGTTGCTACCGCTAGGCCAATACTGGGTCGAGGATAACAAGTAGGTGCACACTCTGGGAACTGTATCGTCTTTGCTCGCCAATCAATTTGAGGATTGTGTTTCTCCAACCAAGGGATCCCCAGAATTATTTGGAACTGAGGGGCCTTGATCACATCGAACACGATTACCTCCCGATGTCCATCTTGGCCTAATAACGTCACTTCTGTGGTGGTATGGGTTACCGGTCCGGAGGCTATTTCCGTACTATCCACTGTGGTAATGACGTCTTTAATTACCTTAGGACAAAGGGGTAGGTTCATCCTGGAAGCCATCTCGCGGTCTACATAATTTCCAATCGCTCCGCTATCAATGTATGCTTTAATGGCATGCAAATGATCCGGTCGTTCTGGATTTATGAGGACCATTGACATTATGAAGTGCGAGGTCAAAGAACTGGTTTTTACGCTCGGCAAGCGGACCTCTACACTTGTCGGGCGAGGTTGTTTCCCGGCTCGGGCTTTTCAGAATTCTTATCAGAAGCTCCCACTGTCTTCTTCGGAGGTTTCACCGGGCAATCTCGGAGGAAATGTCCTGAATTTCCACAATAGAGACATAGCTGCAATTGTCGTCTCCTGTCGCGTTCTTTCTGGGTTAGGGGACCCTTTACGACCCCTATTTGCATAGGTTCTATGGCTTCAACTCCTTTGGTGTGAGTTAGTGGCTTAGAGAATACTCAAGTTTCGAACCTGGAGCAGTCTGCCTTTCTGTTTTGTAGTCTGTGATCCAATTGGACCACTAAATCAATGTACTCTGAACAATCTTGAGGGGGATTCCCGACCTGGGCTAGGACGTCTTTGAGTTCGCCACGCAAACCCCTGTGGAAAAGCGTGATCCTCTTGTCCTCGGGCCATCTGGTTTCTACGATTAGTCTGTTAAATGACGCAATATAAGCCAGAAGATCCTTATTGCCCTGCCGTAGGGAAAGGAGTTCGTTGTCCAGGGCCTGCCCCTGGGAATGTCTTGCGAAAAGTCTTTCCATATTGGCCTGGAAGGCCTGGAAATTGCGAAGAATCGGGTCATCCTGTGTAACCAGAGGGATCGACCAATCAGCGGCGCTGCCGCTAAGATACGAAAGCACAAAGGCTACTTTAGTCTGATCAGTCGGAAAAGCAGCTGGTCTACAAAGAAAGTGCAATCGGCACTGATTTATGAACACCGCAAACCTCTTAGGGTCACCAGAGAAGCGTTCGGGCGGAGCCAAAGGCACATTTCCGGGCAGATTGATTTGAACAGGATTGGCTGAAGCCGCCGGGGTATAGGTCCCTCCTGAATTAGGTAGAGGGGTTTGCCCCGCTTGTGTTTGTAATAACTGTCTGGCGAGGTCATCAGTTCGTTCTTTGGACATAATCAATTCCCTCCTCAGAGCATTCGTTTCCTGGCGGGCAGCATGTACTTCAGCTCTTAATTCCCCTAGTAACTGGGCCAGTTGATCAGTGTCGGAAGTTTTCATAGCGCCTGGGTAGGAGGTTATTGGAGGGCTTCGCGTTCTGTAACGCTCACCTGATTCCCACGGAGGCGCTGGTCCCGGCTGAACTGTTATAGTCTCTTCAATTGAGAAGCGTAGAGCTCGGATGACTCTCTGGACTGGGCTTCCTCTTATTGACCATCTGGCTTGCAGGGTAAGGTTTCTGCAGGCGGAAGAAAAAAAGGTTAATGACCGTTTGGCTGGACTTCCTCCTCACTAATCGCCAACTCTCCGAAAGTCCAATGTCCTGGTGAGCTCTCACCTTAGGCGTATAAATGCTGGGCTCTCCATCCTGCGACTTATGCAGGGGTGCGTGGGTTCCAGTTACGTCACTGGAGATCCACAAAGTCTTTTGTGGCCTTAGAAGTGGCACAGGTGCTGAGATGCCAAAAGGTGATGCCGCCGTTACTGCACGAGCGGATGTCAGTAGGTATAAAGAGTTTATAGTCTTGAAGAGATGGGCACCTTTAATGAAGTCTTTGCATTGTCTTTTTCAGGTGCCTGGATGATGAGGGCGTGGTCACTGAGAGCGCGACACGTGTGGTTGTATGTAGGTATGGGAATTTCAATGACACCTCAATAATGTCCCTGGTTTTCTGTTTTCAGGTCTTGAGATGTTGCGGGCGTTTTCCCAGTCGCGGATGCACGTGGGGAAACACGTAAGTGTTAGGCTTTCTTGCAGCCTTTAATGGCACTTAAATAATGTCTTTTCTTGTTTTCAGGTGCCGGGCTGCTGCGGTTGAAGAGATCGTAATAGGCGCACAAAAGCAGGTAAGAAAAGTAAATGCGGCCGCCTTCACCCGATTCCTACTTAACAATGTTCTTTGGCCCTCATTACGACCCTTGCGGAATACAAAAAACGATGGCGGAAATGTGATACCGCCATCGAATACCGCCCGTTGCGATCATGACCCGTCACCGTAAAGTACGATGCGATTAGCGACACCGTAGTGAACGCCAACGCTAACTGCACCAAGTACGCGCACGCGCGCCGTGCAAAACCGCAATATCCGCCATGGTGCAACGGTACGCGAATGCTGACCCCAGCGGACATTCACCTAACGCCATCAAGCATGGCGGAAAGTACCATTCCGCCATGGCGAGAACTACGGCATCGCGAACCAACCGTAATGGCCCTACTGAGTGCCTGTACTCCACTCCCTGGCCACATTGCACAACTCCTCGTAGGCACAATGCAGTCACACCATGCAACCAGTGAAATGTACAAGTCACCCATGCATGCCAACGAACCAATGCATGCAGGGGCCCCAAGTGCCCTGTGAGTGACCATCCACAATTGGCAACACACCATTGCCGTACTGATGCAGCACAGGCATCTGAAGGTGCAAGTACACCAAAATGAACTGAAAATGCCATGACACAAAACAACAACAGTCCCCCATCGCTTGCCACCAGTGTAAACCAACAGTCAAAGCAGTAACCTGAGGGAGACTGCTCCAGCCCTGTACACATGCCAGTAGTCAAACCAACCATCAGCATAAGCACGTACCACACAACTGTACCCAGAAGCCGGAACCCAATGCAGAACACCTCACAACACATCGCGCCACAAATCGGAATATGCCACATTACTAGCAAAGAATAACGCTACACGGTTAATATCTGAATATAAATTTAATGCACATCAAAATCACCAAGCCCATACAGCCATTTGAGCATAAACTCACAAATGATCAGCATTACTGTGGGCTGCATCCGCAATAAATGACCAGCTTCCCCATGTGTGACGCCCTGTACCTTCATGGCACACAGGGGCTACATCCACGTCCAAAAAGGCAACATGGAAGCGCCTAGGACCGCAGGCCCGTCCCATGAAGTAGGCACTAGTCCAGCTGGAAGCTAGGTATGCTGCACCTAGCCACTAGTACTGCGTAAGGGCATGTGGGCCATTGGCGATCGTCCCATAAGATCGTAATGGTGCTCCACTGATTAACTCGAAGCTGCAGGTGTCGACTGTAGAAGCCATCTGCAGGAGTGGCGCACAGATGGCAGCGGCAGAAGGGGAGGAGATACCTGTCACCCAAATGAAAAAAAAGATAGTATGGGCATCCGAACTTCATATGTATTACTCACTACATTCAACACACCAAACCTACAACCATATGCATGCTAGCCCACTCATAAGGATCAATTGCACCCAAAAATCACTTGCGAATCATAACGACACAAATCGAGGTGAATACACTATTTCAAACGAGTGTCTTGTGCATGCGCCTGTCAGAACAGGATCCATCAGATGGGATCATCAACGTGCATAGACACAAGTGATTGAAGGCGCGTCGAGACAGGGAGGGTTCAACAAGGGCAGACAGACGATGGTCCCACTATGGCAGCCTTGCATCACATAGCGCAGGGGAAGGGGATAGATTCCAAATAGCCATGTACATGGCAGACTCCCAATTAAATCATCTTTCCATGCATCCATTCATCATTCCCTCATCCCGTAATGAAAACGCCTGAATATTCACTCACATAACATTCGACATTTCCATTGAGTCTGTGCGTAATGCAGCCTTCAAAATCCACTGTGCTCCTGCCCGGATTCCTTGTGTAGTGAAGTCACATGTATTTGGGAACGTCCTGCCTTATCGTCCACTACGCTATAGCGCATCCCATTCAAATCACATCAATCATTGCATTCCCGTCATGGGCCCTGTCCCAAGGACATTCAACAATAGAACGTTACATTTCCAGTCAGACCTGTGGGCGTCTCCACGCCGCTAGTTGAAAAACGAAAGCGCTGTCCTTCGAATTCCTAATTTGCAACATCACGTTGAAAAGGCATCTGTGAACGCTTGTATTCACAAATACATCTATGCAGTGCGGCTGTGTGTGAAAATGGTAACTGGCCTCAATCACTGATGGGACTCCCCGCCGTCGGTGAACGTCGGTACAGTGCTGCATGAGGGTCCACCGTTGATCGAGCACTACATTCCACTGACCCTTCACAAGTCTGCTCGCGAATGCAAATATCGTATGTGCAACAATGGGACCATAGCAGAATTAACATATAAACCAATATTCCACAGCCTTTGGGATTAAGAACATGAATGCAAATGCAAGATGCCATGCGTCGAATTGCAGCGTCGTGTGCGGGACGTGCTCGCACGAAAGGCATTGCAGCTGACACAGGTGGAATGAATCACCACAGGTGAAGGCTATACAGCCTGAAAACACATAAATTGCATACCCAAACCCCTCCCACAACCACACCCACTCCAGAATGCTACCGGCAGGACTAGCGATGTTGGCCCTGGGGGACCTGATAGCACTGCAAGTACTCCAACTTCAAGAAGAAGACGAACGCCAACTACTACAACAACCGGCCGCACAGAGGAGACGCAGGAGGAGGAGGAGGAGGGCAATGCATGGCCAGCAAGCCCCACCAGCACAGCCACTACCACCACGCAGGCAGCCCGCAATCCCACGCCTCCGAGCTAATCCGTTCAACCTCACAGCTGAGCAGATCCACACCCTCTACCGTTTGGACCGGGACACCATAACCGCCATTGGCGACATGACACACGCTGACCTTGTCAGCATGATAGATAACCCAACCGCCATCCCACCCCTACTGAAGGTGGTGTCTGTACTCCACTTCCTGGCCACAGGCACCTACCAGCACACAGTCGGACAGTTGCATGGCATTTCACAGCCCCTATTCTCACGGACACTATTCCAAGTGCTTGATGCCCTCCTGAAGCACTCAGACGACTACATCACTTTACCACGCTCGGAGCAGGAGCTTACAAACACAAAAGTGGGATTCCATGCACTTGGCGGCATACCGGGTTGCATTGGTGCCATCGACTGCACCCATGTGGAATTGGTTGTCCCACATGCCATGGAGGCCCAGTACCGCAACCGGAAACAATATCATTCTATCAATGTACAAATGGTGTGTGACTCCAACAGGATCTTTACACATTGTTCTGCCCGATTTCCAGGATCAACACATGATTCCATGGTCTTGCGGAACTCTAGAATACCACGCTACATGGAGCGACACGCAGGGCGCCGATCCTGGCTACTCGGTGAGTCTCATTTAATGCATGAGTATGTGGGGTAGGTGATGCGTGAATGACCTGGCAGGAAGGGGGGGGTGCGTACGTAGCAATGACATTCCACAAACATCCTTTCTTGTCCACATACAGGTGATTGCGGGTATCCACTGAAGAGATGGCTCCTTACACCAATCCGGAACCCACAGGACCAGCATGAGGAGGACTACAACCATGCCCACTCACGTACCCGTGTGGTCATAGAACAGGCATTCGGCCTACTGAAGGCTCGTTTCCGCTGCCTCAGCAGGTCTGGCGGGGCACTCCTGTACCGCCATGAGAAGGTGGCAAAGATGGTCATGGCATGTGTCATGCTACACAACATGTGCGTACGTAGGAATGTGGCCATGCCCCCCGACGCAGAACTGCTAGCACCTGAAGATGGTCATGATGAGGGTGGGGATGTGGAAGCACCTCAAGGGGTCCGCGAGGCACAGGAGGCCTGTGAATTACGTCAGAATCTCATAGATGCATGCTTCTAGCACTCACGCCTGGTGGCTGTTACATGGACACGGGACTTGTGGCACTGTGTGTGTCTGGAACATGCACAATGTGGACTGTACGCCAAGATAGGCCTCGTACACAGAGATCAATGTCCACACATCTCATTGGATGAATATGAAGAATTGTATTGCAGATGTGAAATGACATTACACACCCAATCGAACCGCCACCCAAAGAAGCACAACACACCCCCTCCACCCTCCTACCCCCCCCAACACCAGTGTCCAATGACGCTCATTGTCAGTGGGCAGACGCTATTGCAAGCCCCCTCTCCGGGTACCAGGGGCACCCCTGCCTGTGGAGCGCCGGTTCCTCCCAGATCTACGTTGGGGGCTGCCCTGGACGGAACTTGCAACGGATGATGTCTCTGCCTGCTCACGTCCATGCATGTCCCAAGGGGTTTGTGAGAGCTCAGTGAGCACACGGTGCACAGCGGCAAGTTCACCACATACGTCTTTGGACGTCGCATGCAGTTCCCCCCTCAGGCTCTTGGTGCTTCTCTCCATTTGTCCCCTCAGGCTCTCGGTACTTCTCTCCATTTGTGCCCTTAGTGTCTCTGTACTACGCTCCATTTCTGCCCTAAGTGTCTCAGTAGATGTCTCAGTAGATGTTTCAATGGCTGCCTTAGAACCCCCACATTCATCAGCATGCTCCTTGAGGAGCGTGGACATTTGCTGCTGTTGCACTATCATCTGCTCGAGGGACTGTTGCCTCTGCTGGGCCATGCCCATTTGCGGTGGTGTCACAGAGGGGCTGGACGCCTCATGTTGCCTTGCAACAGGCCTTGTGGGGGTTGGCCAGTCGTCGTCTTGTGGGTGCCCCTGCGTGGTTTCCTCATGGTGTACGGGATGATACAAACAGGGGGATTGAGACAGGTCATGGATGTGTCCTACTTCGGCAGCACCGTTTTCTGTGTCGGAGCATGCTGCCATGTATGCAGTGTCACCTGTGGTGCTGCTGCCACCAGAAGCAGTGCCTTCTGTGGCATCCATTGGGGGGACCTGTGGTGCTGCTGTTGTGGACATGCTGGCTGCTGGGGTGCCTGTTGATGTCCCCTCCAGTGTGCTGCCACTCAATTTGTGCTGCTGCCGTGTCTTGATCCGTGCAGCTGAGGTGGAGGGTCTTTGGCCGTTGGTCTTGGCCCTCTTTGCAGGTGTGCTGGTAGGGGTGTCCTGAAGCTCGTCGTTGGAATCGGACCCTGTGGTGGAGTAAAGGAGGGCGATCGTTATTCATGGGTCTGTGGTAATTGTAATGGCAATTGTATCACATGCATTGGGGTGGTACCTGGGGGTGATTTGGGTCAGGGCCTTGGAGGTGGTCTCATTTTTGTGTGCATTGGGGATGCAGTTATTTTGCAGTCTGCAGTTAGGGTGTGCATGCTGCACATGTAGAGTGTGTTTTTTGGATTTTTAAATATTTATTTATTTAATCTGACTTTTAAGGGGCGCTGTCATGGCAATGTATGTGGTCATTCTCCTGGACATGTGTTTCTAGTGCACTATGGGGACACATGGTACTTCACATGGTTGTAATTGTGGATTTGGCATAGTTTCATTTGTGCCACCTACCTGATTCTTCTGATGTCTGCACTCATTTCTCCATCCCTCCGACTCCCTCTATGCTCTCCATTCCAATGGTGGAGGCACAGATTTCTTCCCAGGGGGTCAACTTGATGGGTGATTCCGATCCTCCCCCGGTAGCTGTGGCAATGTTTCGGTTGGCAGAGAGTATGCTCCGGACGCGTATCCGTAGGTCGTCCCATCGCTTTCTGCATTGCTGTGGGTTGCGGGGTGCGGTCCCCACCGCACTTACCCGCTGTGCCACCAGCGTCCATATGGCCTTCTTGTTCGCAAATGCCGTCCTGGTCATTTGCGTCGAGAAGACGACGGCAGCGTTCTCCTGGAGGGTCTCTGTGAGCACGGTGAGTTCCTCGTGGGAGAAGTGGACCTGCCGCTTGCGGTCGCACGCTTTTTTAGCAACTTTTCCCATATTTATTTTTTTAACTGGGGTGGCTAACGGGTTGGGATGTGTCTCAGGGTCGGATTTTTAATGGTTGTGTTGGGATTCTGATTTTATGGGTGTGCGGCGTGCTGTTTCCCGTTCCGGCCCCATGTTTTTACTTCCGTTTCCGTATATTTACGGTGACCGTATTTTGCGCTGACCGCTCATTACGGTGACCGCTAAGATGGGTGGCGGAATTGCACCTAGGGCGACGTACGACGGCGGTAAGGGGCGTTTTGGGGTCATTTCCGCCATCGCGGACTTTGCACTTCCGCCATGGCGTAATGCTCGTGCCCGATGGGTCAGAATTAGCCGCACTTTCCTCCATCGTGCAGTGGCGGAAACGCTATTTACGCTATGGCGGTCATGTCAGTTGATTTCCGCCAGGGTCGTAATGAGGGCCTTTGTCTTTACAGGTGCCGTTAGGCTGCTGAAGAGAAGGCCGCGAAGAATCCGTGAAAGCACAGATGGATCAGGTAAGCGAGCGCGGCTGCGAACGTGTTTCAACTTGCTAACCTTATGTTTCTTTTGCTTGCAGGTTCTGCCGTGTCTGGATTCCTGGATGGTAAGTATAGTTCTCGTGTCTTTCTTCCACAGGTTGCTGAGCTGAAGCTGGAGATGTCACTGGAATGCTGGAGCTGACTCGGTGAGCGTCCTGCTGCAGATGCAGAATAACGCAAAGCACGTTTTCCCAATCGGGTGTGGTTTAAATAGTGTTGGAGTGATTGGGTGTCTTCTTCCTCAGCCTCGCCCAGGTAAAAGAGTTCCTGTGTTCCAGAGCTAAGGAGTGGCACCAGCCCCACCCAGGTAAGAAAGTAGTCCCAGTTCAGGGAATAGTTCCTCCCAGCAGATGGCTGGGGACTTCATCCTGCCAGCATTTGCAAAGGTGAGTATGCAGCATGGTCTGCTACAGGTAGGTCCACCCAAGCACCTTTGCAAGAATTATGAGCCCGGCGCCCCTGGCGCCGGGACTGAGGTTCCTTATGAGCCTGGCGCCAGAGGCGCCAGGACATGGTCCAAAGGGCCCCAATAGGGGTTTGCTGGAGCCGGGACGAGGGTTGTGAGCCTGCTTCCGGGGATGCTGGGCTTGACTTGGCTTCTCGGGAGCAGTGCTCATGACAAGGAGACTCCTGCCATTAGGGACACTGGGGCCAGCATAACTGTGGTGGACAAATCTTTTTTTCAGGCAGAGGATGTTTCTAAGGCACCCAAACGCCTCACCAAGAAAGCTGGAGGGCCTGTGCAGATGCTTCCCAAATTACCAGTTCTCATCCAGTGTAATGACATGACTGTGAAGATACCTGTCAGCATACAAAGTGAGGTGCCAGGAAGGGTTCTGCTGGGTAATGACTTAAAAACTCTTGGAGTAGTGTCACATACCCCCAGACCTCCTAGTAAAAGGTTACAGGAGCTCACCAGACCTGCAAGGGAGCGAACCATGAGAGGTACTCCCAAGGAGATGATGAAGAAAGAGATCATTCCTACTCCACTGGAGATGTCAGCTGCTGTCTCTAAGAAACTAGAAGGAAAAGGGAAACCTAAAACTTATAAAAAGGACCTCACAGCCAGCACTCCAGTGCAGCCAACAAGGACTTCCCCTAGGTTGTCCAAAGTTACACCAGTAACTCCCCCTCCAGCTGAGGCTGAGAGGGAGGTACAACCCTGTGTGGTTGAACTAGACTCTGAAGAAGAGCTAGTGGAAGGCCAGGAACTCATTGGAGATCTGGATCCTGTTGACCATCCTGAGCTGCAGTCTTTACTGGCAGAAGGTGGACCCAACAGGGCAGACTTCAGTAAGGGACAGAGAGAATGTCCAACTCTGGAAGGTCTTCGCCACCAGGTAGATGCTCAGGCTGAAGGGCAGGAGCCTGGGAAATATAGGTTACACTGGGAAGATGGCCTCTTCTACTGTGAACCAACAGAGCCTGCACCTGGGGACAACAAACAACTTGTAGTATCCCAAGAGAACAGACCACAGTTCTTGCAGTTAGCCCATGAGATTCCTTTGGCTGGTCACTTGAGTTTCAAGAAGACTAAGGAAAGGCTCTCACTCTACTTTTATTGGCCAAAGATGGGGGCTGAAGTAGATAAATACTGCAGGAGCTGCCACACCTGCCAGACCTCTGGTAAGGTTGGCTCCAAGAATGTGGCACCTTTAGTGCCTCTCCCTGTAGTGGGAGTCCCATTTGAGAGAGTAGGGATTGACATTGTTGGTCCACTTGATCCTCCAACCTCCTCAGGCAACAGGTTTATACTTGTAGTAGACCATGCTACTAGGTACCCTGAGGCAATTCCTATGAGGCCCTCCTTGGTATTTCTATCAGGGTTGGGTTTCCTAAGGAGGTAATCTCTGACGGGGTCGAATTTTATGTCCCACTACATGAAAGCCATGTGGAAAACC
Organism: Ambystoma mexicanum; assembly: GCF_040938575.1. Classification (NCBI taxonomy): domain Eukaryota; kingdom Metazoa; phylum Chordata; class Amphibia; order Caudata; family Ambystomatidae; genus Ambystoma; species Ambystoma mexicanum. Next base: position 1,348,503,538 of record NC_090922.1, on the reverse strand, counting down.
TGCAGAGTTACTTACAAGTTCTCAACCGCATACCACCCTCAGACAAATGGGATGGTTGAAAGGTTCAACAGAACCATGAAGAGCATGATAGGTGCTTTAGAGGACCCCCTTAAAAAAATGTGGGACCTTCTACTGCCATGCCTTCTCTTTGCTTATAGAGAAGTCCCTCAGGAGGGAGTAGGTTATTCTCCCTTTGAACTTCTTTATGGTCATCCGGTCAGAGGTCCATTGGCCCTGATCAAGGAGGGGTTGGAGAGTGCTCCTTCACCCAAGCCAGTCAGAGTGACTGACTATGTGATAGGTCTCCGAAGGAGAATGTCACAAATGATGGCAGAAGCAAGTGATAACTTGAAAGCTGGACAAGCATTGGTCAAGCACTGGCATGACCAAAAGGCTAACATGGTTGAGTTTACTCAGGACCAGCTAGTTCTTGTTATGATTCCAACAAGGCAGAGGGCCTTGCAAGACAAATGGATGGGACCCTTCAAAGTTGTGGGTAAACTTGGAGAGGTCAACTATCTGGTGGACTTGGGCAATCCCAAGGAGGCTCCAACAGTCTTCCACATCAACAGACTAAAAGTGTATGTCTCCAGACCTGATGTAGGAGCTTTGCTTCTAGCATCATCAGAGGAAGATGAAGAGAGTGAAGCTCTTCCTGATCTCCCCATAGGCTTACCTTTAGACAAAAGATTGAAGGAGTAAATCTCTCTTCAAATCTGACACCTGAGCAACAGGAAGAGTGCAAATCCATGTTGAATCAGTTTGCCTCCCTGTTCTCACTTTCACCAGGCTTGACCCCTTGGGGACAGCATGAAATACTCACTGGTGACTGTCTGCCAGTCAAAAGCAGAGGATATCGAATGTCAGAAAATGTAAGAACCCACATCAAAGGTGAGGTCAGCAAGATGCTTGATCTCGGGGTAATAGAGCCCTCTACTAGTCCATGGTCTAGCCCAGTTGTGTTAGTACCAAAGGCAGGATCTAAAGAACTTAGATTCTGTGTGGATTACAGAGCTCTTAATGCCGACACTAAGACTGATGCCCACCCTTTGCCAAGGACAGACGAGTTGGTGGATAGACTTGGTGCAGCCAAGTTCATCAGCACATTTGACTTGACGTCAGGCTATTGACAAATAGCCCTGATAGACCATGCCAAGGAGAAAACTGCATTTTCTACCCCAGTTGGCTTATACCAGTTTAGGGTTATTCCTTTTGGATTGAAAAATGCACCTGCTACATTTCAAAGGATGGTAAACCAGGTTCTGAATGGGATGGAGGACTTCTGCATGGCATACTTGGATGACATAGCAGTGTTCAGCAATTCCTGGGAAGAACATGTGGACCACCTGATATATGTTTTGCAGGCTCTTGGAAAGGCCAATCTGACCATAAAGGCGAGTAAATGCCAGATTGGACAGAGTAAAGTGGTCTACATTGGACATGAGGTAGGAGGTGGAGAAATAAGGCATTTGCCCAGTAAGTTTGAAGCTGTGCAAAATTGGACAACACCTACTACTCAGACTCAAGTGAGAGCCTTCTTAGGCCTCACTGGGTATTACCGGAATTTCATAGAGAACTATGGGTCCATAGCATCTCCACTGAATGTCATCTCATCTCCTAAATTCCCTAAAAAGGTTAGGTGGAATGAGGAATGCAATCAGGCCTTTGAAACCCTGAAAAAGGCTCTTTGCCAAGCCCCAGTACTCAGAGCTCCTGACTACCACCAAACTTTCATTGTGCAAACAGATGCTTCAAATGTAGGAATAGGTGCAGTCCTCAGTCAACTGGATGGGAAAGGTAGGGAGCACCCCATTTGCTTCATCAGTAGAAAACTGAAGAATCCTGAAACTAGGTGGGCAACCATTGAACAAGAGTGTTTTGCTATTGTGTGGGCTCTGAAGAAGTTTAGGCCATACTTGTATGGTTCTACTTTTGTCATTCAGACTGACCATGGTTAATGAGAATGAAAGGGGAAAACCCAAAACTATTGAGATGGTCAATCTGCCTGCAAGGGTTTGATTTCACCATTGAGCACAGGTCAGGGTGTCACCACCAAAATGCTGATGGTCTCTCTAGGATGTATGTCATCGACTAGAGGTATGAGATTCATCCAGGAGTGGATTAAATCCTCCTGTCCCTTAGTCTGGGGGGTGGGGGGCGAGTGTTAGGGAGAATTCTCTCTTTAGGCTGAATTTCCTAACCTAGTGAGTCCCCCAGCAGCTTTGCTGGATTTCTGGAGTTTGTTTTTTTCTCCTGCCAAGAGTGAGACTCTTTTTCTCCCACTCTTGGACATGATTTATGGTGTTCCTTTGAATGTTAATGTGTTTTATGGGCTATGGGGTCCTTCATTCCATAGGGTCTCATGTGTTTTTTCTATGTGTGTTACACAGCACCCTCCGTGCAGTGACACAAGGGTGTCATAGTGACACCCCACCATAGACTCCATACCCTGGGACTGACTACTGTCTCCCAGGGCATGTAAAGTCACCATTGGTTTTACTAGTCCCAAATTATTGACAGAAACCGGTACAAACCATCATATTGTGGAGGTACTGGTCGGGGCAATTCGATTGCCCTGGGATCTGTTAGTCAAGGGGGCACGTCTCCGTCCCCCCTGATCGAGTTTTGGCTGGTGGCAGTGGATACTACTTGTTATATTCGACCGCGAATATATCCCTATGGGATTTTCCCATTGTTCGAGGCTACCAACTTTAATTATTTAATTCTCATAGCCTCGAACATACCGCTGGTTTATTTAATTAATATTAATTCGCCGGTTGGTATTTTTTGCCAGGACTCGATTCTAAAATGGCGTTTGTGTTCTCTTCTGTGACTCCAACCCAAGTCGAGCCCTTTGTTCCACTTTTTGGCGGGCTTCTCCACAGAAGCCTCCAAAAGTGGTGCCACTCTGTCTGGGTACCACAGGGGGTGTGAGGGGGTTTAGACACCCTGGACTGAGTTACCTTGGTAACTCAAGTCGCACTCTTGTGTGATTGGCCCAAGTGGTGAGCCGGCCGGCTCACCACTTAGCATGTTTGATTGACAGCTAGGCTGAGTGAATGGGGGTGTGCTGCATAAAAGCAGGGCTTTGGGGACTGGAACTTCAGAAGTTGCGACAGGACCGGAGAATCCGACGAGGGAGAAACTGAGCCGAGCTACCACGACGACACCACCGGTGGAGCCCTGCGGAACCGACTCACCACTTCCCGACGACAGAGAAGATCTCCTGACTGGAGAGGCTTCTTCCCCTGACTGGTGGGCACAACCAGTTTACCTTCTTCTCTTCGCATCCCAGGCCGTCTTGTGGTCGAATTGCCCGTGCCAAGCACCCCGGCAACCGGATAGCCACTTAACACTGGACCACGAATAAAAGGACCACTCCTTTTACCTGAGGACTCCGCGGCTGGTTTCTTCCCTGGCAGTGCAACGGACTCCTGTCTTCCTCCCCGACAAGATCCTCTCTTCCCTCGGACGAAGCACTGACTTGCATCCGCTGCCAGGAACAACTGCCCCCGCCGGAGTATTCTGACCAATTTAAGGAACCGTGTCCGCCAGGCCTCCCTTTCTAAAGATTGCTAAAAGGTAATAATAATCCCTTAACCTTCTGGACTGGGTTGGTCACCTTGACCTTCTAACGGGTCCCTTTCTTTTGGTCCAAATCGTTTTTGAACCTTTGCAAGACTCTTGTGCACTTCAACCGTGTGACCTTGGACACATTTCGTTCTGATCCTCTTAAAGTGGATCTGGCCTTCTGAACTCTAACTTCACGGTTTTACTTGCCTCCCTCTCTTGTTTTGTTCTTATGAAAAGGGTTGGGATCTGTTTCATATTATACTCTGCTTTTCTCTCCCTTTTAAAACGAATTATTAGAGTGCCATCTGCGTTAAGCGCTCACCGCTGTCTGAAAATAAGTGGGGCTTTACTTAAGACTTGTCTAAAATTCTTCTAAGGGAGTGTATATCTTTTAGTGACCGTGTTTTTGAATTGCTTACTATTAGTGCCTGTGTGTTTTTCTAGATGTGGTTTTAAATAAATAATTATATCTCTTTTACACCAAGCTCTGGTCAGTGTTTACTTGTTCTACTGTGCTCTTCTGACCTATTGTGAATACTCTGTATACTGCCTAACTCTTCTTGAGGGAAGTCTGACTGCTCAGCCACAGCTACCAAGTGAATCTGTGTGCTACAGACTGCTACCAAGTGGGTTTACTGCCAAACACCTGTAGTCTTAAATCTTTTGCAGTGGTCCCAGAGGGAACTGCACAGGTGTCTGCCTAACAGCACACTACTCCAAGTGCCTCTGTTCTTGTATGGGTTACACCGCACCTTCAGTGTAGTAACCCAGGATTGTCTTTTATACTTCCCTCTGACTCCATTTCGCTGGGGCTGACTAATGTCCCCCAGAGAAAGGTAAAGTTGCCATTTACTTTACATAGTCATTTTGACCACAAACCCAGTACACCCCATCTTACATGTAGTACATCTTTCCTGTTTGTACCTCCCTGAGCATTGTTTTAATCTTTTAACATTTAGACTTGGCTCGGGGCAGTGGTATCTACCCTACCTTTTCTACTCTGATTATATTAGATAAACGTGGTACTGTTCTTGGCTATTATATTAGCCTCGAACATAAACCCGCTTGACCAACTCGTCTTTCTTTTGGCTCCGGTTGGGTTTATTCTCCATTTCTTTTTGTTAAAGTCCTTCTTGTGTTTTACTTTGCGCGGCAAACTAGGTTTGCCTTCTTTGTTCACCGTCTTTTTGGCAGGCTTCTGCAGAGAAGCCCTTCTCAAGGTGCCTGGGTGTCTAGGTGGGCTGAATGTGAGGGAGGGGTGTAGTCACCCCCTGCACAGGGTATTCTAGGAAACCCAAGTTGCACTTTGTCATGATTGGCTTAGGTGGTTGTCCCGGCTGGACAACCCCCTGCTGCGTGATCGACAGCCAGGCTGTCTGAATGGGGGTTTTGCGAATAAAAGACAGGTCTCTTGGGCTAGAAGTCAGAGTCGCCTCTGGGACTACAAGGAACCGAAGAGAAGCGGAGAGAACGACGGCTGCTGCACCTACTCCGTCCTGGTGAAGCCCTGCTGCAGTCCTGAGCTATCTACCCTTCGACGACTAAGAGAAGATCCATTCCGGAGTCTTCTTCCCTTGAGCCTGGTGGGGATAACCAGCTCATCTTCTTCAGCCAGAGATCTCCGTCGTGGTCGAAATCGCTGCACACTGCTGTAGTGGTCCGGATAGCCACCTGCTGAGCCTCTACTGTTTTTAAGGAGCACACCTTTTCGTTGTCGCTGCTGCTGGCTTCATCCCTGTATGGTGCAGACCCCCTTCAGACGTTCTCCTTCACAACGAAGCTCCAGGAATCGTGGGTCTGCTGGAAACCAACAGGAGCAACTGCCAGGGCTCCAGCTTCATCGTGGAAATAAGGTACTGTGTTCTACTCGACGAAACTGGGTAAACCCCTTTTCTTCATCTCCAAGGCTTGTCCTTGTCTTCTCTCCTTCTTATAACTTTTGCTTCCAAACATTGACAATATTCAAGTACTCTTGGGCTATACGGAATTCTGAACTGTCTAACGGTGTGATCTTCGACACAGGCCTCCGCTGTCATCTAAATCTGGCTCCGACCCTTTGAGTTTTGAACTCCTGTTTCTGAGTGTTTCTTGATCCTGTCTGCCTAACCTAAATATTGCCTGTGATTTTTGCCTCCAACTCCCTCTGGGTATCTCAGGTCCTAGGTGTGTTTTTGCCCCGGTAGCATTTCATGTCACGGATACGCGTTTATTTAGTAGACCGAACTGTGAAAAAGTGATCGCAATCGTATCCGCGGTATTGTGTTTTGTTCATAACACCGGTTCATTTAAACAGAGGGTACTTACCTTGAGACTTACTGTACAAAGTGAATTGGTTAGTTGTAGTATATTTAACGTGTGGTTTTGTTTAAAGTTTAATAGAGGTGTTGTGTTTATAACTGAAGGTTTAAAAATAAATGTACTTATATTTTTTACCTGAAACTTTGAGTCAGTGTTTGCTTGAGTCACAGTAATTGTGGTCCCTTTGTGTAATCTCTGCTACTTTTCATATACTCTTGAGATAAGCCTGGCTGCTCTGCTACTGCTACTACTATAACTTAGTGGTACAGGCTTGTACCAAAGGTAAAACTTGTATTGCCACCTGTAGTCTTAATTGTGTGTAGTGGTCCCTAAGGGCACTACACAGGATTCTGCCTAACAAGGAGTTGGTCCTAATGCATCTTGAGATGCTGCATACCTTATACCAATAAGCCCAATCTGCAATGTGGCTCTCATAGAGCACTGTCTGTGCTAAATCTGGACAGTCAAATACTTACGGGCCTTATTGGTGAATAGACTTAAGGGTACAATCGGCGACCTATTACACTCAGATCAGACAGGCTACGTCCCAGGCAGGAACACCTCCTGGAACTTGCGATGACTGCTTCACATAATAGACAGAACTGGGTCTCTCAGGGAGCACTACTAGGTGGCGGCTCTGGACACTATTAAAGCATTTGACTCGGGCAGATGGGTCTGGCTATATGCCACCCTGCAGCAGTTTGGCATCTGGCAAGGATTTATGAAGTTGGTCAAACTGGTCTACACAGAGCCTAGGGCCCGGGTGAAGACGGGTCTGTGCATCTCGGTGGGATGGGAATTAAAGAACAGCCCCAGGCAGGGATGCCTGCTGTCCCCCATGGTTTTCATTCTCGAAATAGAACCAATTGTGGACTTCCTGAGAGAGAAATATGCGGACGCTGGCATCCAGATAGATGGAGTGACGCATGTAATTTCCATGTATGTGTACGACATGTTGCTCTACATAAGATGGCCGGAGGACAATCTGCAAATCTGGACCTATTTCCCAAACTATCAGGCATTACCAATTGTCTGCGATAAGTCGTGCTTGTTCCCACTGGCAAGCCTGAGGGGGTGGGGCAGAGATCAGCTTCTTGCCTTGGAACTGAAGTGGACCACCACTTCCTTTAGGTACTTGGAACTAATTATCCACCATGATGTTCAGACCAAGCATGAACACAACACACAAAAATATCTGGATGGGGTAGAGAAATCTATGGACTTCTGGAGTGGGTTGCCTTTATTAGTAGCAGCCAGGGAGGCGCTCCTCAAAATGGTGGTCCTCCCCCAGCTGCTGTATTACTCTGTGAATGTCCCATATAATATACCCAGGAAGTTCTTCCGCAACCTGGATCCCATGCTTAGAAGGTTGTTATGGAAAGGTGGCAAACATAGGATGGCTTTAATTACACTTCAAAGGGACTATGCAGCGGGTGAGATGAGGGAACCACAGTTTGAATTATATTACTTGGTGTGGCAGTTGCAGTTCATAGTAGGATGGCTGGGGGACGCCCCAATGCTAGATACCACGCTGTTGCAACCTTCCATTGGGCAGAAATCCTGTGGGTGCACAAATCGTACGCCACACACAGGGCATACTTGACACCCGGCAAGATCTTCCAGTTTAAGGGAGCGGTGGGACAGCACTGTCCAAGGTGCGCAGAGGAAAACACTGTCATGCTCCACATGTTCTGGTCCTGCTGGAAGATACAGGAGTATTGGGAGAAGATTGCAAGCAGAGTATCCAAGGGATGGGTGGATCTAGATACGGGGTCCCCAGAGGCATTACTTTAGGTCTGTTCCGGCGCAGGTGGGGTTCGAAAACACATCACTACAATGAAAGACCTCATCTGCGTGCTGGCCAAACGCAGAATAGCGATGACCTCAAAGTCGGTTGAGGGCCCTGGTGTGAATGCGTGGTGGAGTGATCTGCAGAGTTGGGTACTAGGAGAAACTGTGGTTTGGCATAGGGCAGTGTGCCTGGCACTTAGAGAGATGAGCGACAACAACACCTCATAGACTGCTTTAACACAGGCAATGTTTGCACTCCTGGGCGGTGTGCCTGTGACACTTGGATCACTTTTTGATCGTTGGTTTGATGCTCGCCTTCGGAAGTATCTTGTCAGCGAGAGCTATTCATGACGGCTTTAATAGCAAAACCGAGAAACACCAACAGGCCATTCAACAAATGAATATCCTTCCCAATCTCTCTGCTACACTAGAGAGCCCGGATTCCGACTCCAAAGCTCCATTGGAAATGTTTTCATTCAAAAGAGTATCAGAACTGGAAGTTCTTGATATTATCCACAAACTGAAGCCATTTTCCTGTAAGGGTGATGCTTTCCCTGCAAAACTCTTCAAAGATTTTGCTGCTACTTTGGCCCCCTGGGTCACTCACCTTGTCCATCAATCTTTCGATGAATCGTACATACCTAATAACATCAAAGAGGCATAGATCAACCCTCTATTAAAGAAAGAGAAACTTGATCCCTCAATACCCGATAATTTCAGACCTATTACTAATGTACCGTTTTTATTATAGACAAGATTGCTTATGTACAATATCAGAATTTTGTACAGAGGAACAATCTGGCTTTTGGGCTGATCATGGCACTGAGACAGCTCTTTTGGATCTTCAGAATAATATTGCGTCCATTGTTGAAAGAGGAAATCCTGCACTTCTTCTTCTGCTGGATCTTTCCTCAGCATTTGATTTGATCAATCATGAACTTCTTGTCGAAAGACTATTACGGTTGGAAGATGCTCCAAGTCTGCAGCAGACTGGTTTAAGTCCTTTTTAGGCCCCAGATCTGCAGCAGTTGTTAAGGGGAATTTCTCATCCTTAATCATCCCACTATTATGCGGTGTTCCGCCTGGCTCATGCCTGTCGCCGCTCCTATTTAATATCTTCTCAAAACTTCTTACGTTACGATCCATGGGTGTCAGGTTTACGAACTATGCCAATGACACCCCGTTGGCGTTCACGCTATCCGTAGACTATGAGCAAGGTGCTTGTAGAGTAAGAGAAGTCTTTTCAGCCATACAAATCTGTATGGCATCAAACTCACTAGCTCTTAACGAAGCTAAAACTGAGCTAATGATAATTGGAACCCCAGAGAGATTAAAAAATCTCGAGGACAAGTATCTAAGTTTTAAAATTAACAATAGTAATATTAAGGTGTCTGACCACGTAAAGACACTAGGGGCCTCATTACGAGGCTTGCGCTCCCATAATGAAGGGTGCCGGTATGGGACTGGCACCCTTCATTACGGGGATGTGCAATTACGAGGTTCCCTTTGCGGGACCCTGTAAGGACGCCTGGTAAAACCAGGCGTCCTTTCCGGGTCCCGCGAGGGGAAGAGCGAGGTAATAATGGGCCAGTTGTAATGTGCCCGTTATTACCTCCCTCCCCATTCCCATTGAGCCCTCTGGGGGCTCAAATGGGGGTAGGCTCCTGCAAGGAGGAATTACGGGTCCTCCTATGTCGGAATGACCCGGTAAGTCCTCATTGCAGGAACCCGGTATTGGAGCCCGGTATGGAGGCAGCCATGGCGCTAATAGCACCATGGCTACCTCCATACTTGTAATGAGGCCCTACGTGTTTTTATGGATTCTCATCTTCCCTTCAAAAGACACGAGTCTACCTGTGCTTTCTTTTCTAATCTTCTTTGTCAAATGTGCCCATATTTCTCCAAGACTCACATGACTATAATAGCTGGCGCTATTGTTAACTCTAAACTCGACTATTGCAACAGCTTGTTGATGGGTACTTCCAAGTCAAACATAAGCAAGCTGCAAACCATCCAAAATTGAGCTATTAGAGCAGTAAATGGTTTAAGCAAACATTCAAAGATCTCGGCTGAGAGAAGGAGTCTGCACTGGCTCCCAGTCGGACAACAAATTAAATTCAATAGTGCTGTTATGGTTTTTAAATGCCTATCTGTCATCCTCTACCAATTTAAATCACAGGGAATACCATCAAAACTCATGTTTGTATAATCAACCATAAGGAATATGCAAGGGGCAACCATCCCCTTGAGGTTTCAGGATTTTCCTATGTCCATTGCCTATTCCCTGACAGAAGAGCAGGAAATAGATCTATCCTCCAAAACCCTTCCATCACCCCACCCCATTTCCAGCCAACACTGAGACGAGGAAGAGGCAACTGGGAGAAGTAATGATTACCCATAAAAAATAACCCGGGGAATGTAAGGCAAAACTACTGGGAAAGAACTCAAGTTGTCCCACTAACAGAATCAGCAAAAGTGCTGTTATGGTTTTTAAATGCCTATCCGGGATGGCTCCTAAATATCTCTCGGATAAAATACAGAAAGCACCCATCAGGAGACACCTGTGCTCCAACAGCAATTTAGATTTGCTCCAACTTCGCCAACTCCTTAAAAGAGTTGATAATATCAACTTTAGTTTTTAGGCCCCCAAGACCTGGAATTCACTGCCTCTGTCGATAAAAAACACTGCATCCATCAGCATATTTAAAAAACAACTCAAGACGTGGTTGTTTGATGGCGGCACCGAGTAATCAACATTCCTCATTTATGGACCCTTGTTGTACTGCCTGCTTCCTGTATTTCTTTTCTTTGTGATTGTTTGTTGTTTCATGTGAGCGCTTTGAGGCCTTTGGGCAATTTTGCACTATACAAAAACTAACATAGATAGATAGATAGATAGATAGATAGATAGATAGATAGATAGATAGATAGATAGATAGATAGATAGATAGATAGATAGATAGATAGATAGATAGATACAGGTGTAGGGCCTCCCCGCTTTGGGGTGGCTTTCGATGCGGCACCCAAGAGACAGGACTCACTTGCTCCCCTATGGTGCATTCTGCATGCGCTACTATACCTCTCTATTGGGGCCTTACTACAGGTCCCCAATGTTTCTATGGTTTTGGGTTTTGTGAGAAACCTGGGGGTATTCTCCCTTTAATGGCCTCATCAAAACTGCTGGGATACCGCTAAACGCTAATAGCACTACCGCAACGCAGTCTGGTGCATTTTGCGTTAGATCACGAGTTGCGGGGGGGATCCCCATTCCCCATTCCCCATTGGGGTTGGGTAGTGCTATTACCACCGGCAATAGCGCCGAAAATGGCCCGAAAAAACTGGTGGTAAAAATTGCATTTTCCGCCCCAACTCGTGATTTGGCCAGGCATTAAATGCAGCAGTAATACAGTTACCACCGCATTTAAGAGCTCAGGCCAAACTCGTGATGAGGCCCTAAGACCCTGAGAGCCCTCTATTCACGGGAGGGCCATCGCTCTTGGATCCCAACCCTGGGGGTGGACGAGCAAGGGAGGATCACCTGGGTAGGGTAATGCTGGGTTGCTTTCATGGGAATACCCCAGGCGAGATGCAGTATTCTGGTGGGGGCAACAAAAGAGCGAGGGGAGGAGCTCCAGACGCCTTAATGGGATACGCTGATTCTCATCATGCTAATCCCAGTTTCACTTTCCCCAATTCCAATCCTGTCATCAATGACCTAAGGGGAGGAAGGAAAGAGTCCTTTGGCCAAGGTAGGAAAGGAAGAAAAACCAACTAAAACAAAGCCAGGAGTCTGAAGTGAATATCCAGTCATACTCTACCAATTTAAATCACAGGGAATACCATCAAAACTCATGTTTGTATAATCAACCATCAGGAATGTGCAAGGGGCAACCATCCCCTTGAGGTTTCAGGATTTCCCTATGTCCATTGCCGATTCCCTGACAGAAGAGCAGGAAATAGATCCATCCTCCAAAACCCTTCCATCAACCCACCCCCTTTCCAGCCAACACTGAGATGAGGAAGAGGCAACTGGGAGAAGTAATGATTACCCATAAAAAATAACCCGGGGAATGTAAGGGAAAACTACTGGGAAAGAACTCAAGTTGTCCCACTAATAGAGTCAGGCAGGGTCAGGCATTTAATAATGATCACTCACACCTGACTCCACTTGACTGGTGTGGTTTTTTCGCAAGGAGAGTGAGCTGGAGATGCTGTCAGGACCCGAGAAGCCAAAGAGTAGAGAGCAGCAGGAGTAGAATCCTGGAAGAGAACAGTGTGCCAAGATTCTGGCCAAGTGTTTTGGAGGGACTGCAGCAGGGCTATGGAGCCCTACCTCCAAGGACCTGGAGTAAGTCAGACTGCAACCTGCTGGTGGCGTTTGGGAAAATGCTCGTTCCTTTGAGACTTGTGCCATCCCAAAGGTGTCTGAGGGGCAGGTGGTGAGACCCTGACCTCAACCCCATGCACCAAGAGGAACCGCTTGTCAATGTGACGCTACCCGGCAAGAGAAAGAGAGAGACACAGGAGTGTGCGTTTGACTGAAGAGGAGAAGGAGAAAGACACAGTTTTAAAACACCACAGAGCGGAAAGGTTTGAAAGTGTGCGAAAGACAGAAAGCATAAAAAATAAACAGATGAAGAGAACTAAAATGAAGAAAAGGGGCGCTAGCGGCGCAGAAGGAAAGACAAAGCAAAAGAAAGGCATGTAATGAGTTTAAAGAGGGCAAAGCATGTACAATGAAGAGAAGTGCAAAGCATGCACAGTAAAGAGAGAACAGTGTGTTAAGCGTGCAGGAAGCAAGAGAAAGAGATGGACAAGTGCAAGTGTGTATATGGAAACAAAAGGATGTGATGTGTACAAGAGGCACGATAAGAAAGGCGAGGAAAGTGCAAGAGAGCACTCTGGAACAAAACTAACAGAAATGGGAAGGTGCAAATGTGCACGAGCAAGAAGTCAAGGAAAACAAGAAGGGGTGCAGGAAGGACCTGAAGGTGAAAGGTTTAAAAGGAAGAGCAAGGAAGGCCACCAGGGGGCGCATAGGCAATGGCAGCCTGAGTGCCGAGCTCCGTAGTGACTGGGCCGTGAATGGACTTGAGCCCCCCTCTAAATAACCACCCTGGAACAGAGTGGAGTGGAACCTACGAGGGGACCACCCGTAGCAGCACTGGGGAAGAACTCAAACCCGTAGGACCCCGGGAAGGGAGAGTACAAGTCCTTACCAATTGAGGCCAACGAGGGATCCCAGGAGAAAGTTGAGAAGGAGGGCCCAGACGGAGAACTGGTCAGGCGCACACTCTGGGCGAGGCCCCCACTTTGGGACCCCGTCGGTCACATCCCCTGCAGAGACTGGCACCCTCCGCCTGACCGGGGCAGGGGAGGCGGGAAGGGGCCGCTCCGAACCAAAAAGGTATCTGGAGCCGTAAACTGGCGGCTCCCACGGGCCGGGGCGAGAAGGAGCCCTGAGGCCAAATAGGACCGGAGTTTGCTTGGGTCCCTGGCGCATCCCGGGCGGGACCTGGCTCAAACATAAAAAGTGTGAACAACGTGGGAAAAGGAGGCACTGCACAACTCCAGGCGGACGGGGAGTAAAAGTGGAAACGGGGGTGAGCTGTGCCACATGTCAGAAACACAGAGGCCATAGCCCCGTGCTGGAAGGAAAGACAGACACCCGCCTTCCTGAACACAGGACGTGGCACAAAAAGAAAGGGAGAGGGGAGGAGACATCCAGAGAACCCCCAGAGGGACGCACAGGGGCAAACCATAAGAGTGGAAAGAGCCAATCGAGAGGGCACCGGAGAAGGCCTGGGAAATCGCTGCGCCACCCGCACAGCAACTGCAGCAGTGTTCGGAGCCCCGCTGTCAGAGCGCTCCTCGCCCCCAAAAGCAGGCCATGAACTACGGCAGATACAGGTGGCCCCTGGACTCCAGCTGAACATAGGGCCTCCTAAGGCCAGACGATCTGACACTCGCTACCAGGTGGGAGAAAACCTGCAAAGGCACGGCGAGAGTGGTGTAGGGGGAAGTGGAACCCACAGGCCCTCAATTTCTGAAGCGTGGTGGGTCTAGTAGGGAGGCAACAATCCCCCCATGAATACCCCCAAACCAGAGGTAGGGGGGGCCACAAGTGCCACTGAGAAGACGAGTGGGCAAATATAAAGGGGCACCCCGCAACACAGGGCAATGAGTTACCGGAACAACGCAACTGGCCAAGGAGGAGGTACCCCTGGACCAGCGGCCCATCAAGGTGGTGGCCCCTGGGAAACAACCCGGAGCAACAAACTGGAGCATGAGAGCAGCACAGACCGCAATACCACTTTCATGAAGGGGAAACTAGCTTGAATCGACCATACCCCAACAACCCCCCGCCGACGAGTAATTGTGAAACCTGTGGAGACGTGGAGAGGCCCAGACCCTTGAGAGAGAGCTACCCTAACAAACCCACAGGGACTACAAGTGGAGCGGGCAAAGGCAGGACCTGCAACGAGGTCCGGGCGTGTGCCTGCCCAGGGAGGCATCAGCAGGAAAGCCAAAAGTGCCAGAATGCAGACGGGGTGAGGGCCTCCAGGAACGCCCCCTGGGGCATGCCCCCGCCCTGAAGGAGCCTCCAACAGGACCCACTTATATAGGACAGTAACAGAGGGGCGATATCCCAACTCTAACCCCCCTGTGGTCACACAGCTGAAGCCTCCTACGGAACCCAGCACTGGGTCTAGGAGGGGCATGTCAGAACCACCCGGACTGAAGCCAACATACTTACAAAGTATACTGGGAGGCCCTATGAGCTGGAAAGAAGCCCTTCAAGGGTACCGTTTTCACGAGGCAAGAAGCAGCAAAAACAGCCTGGACCAGGAGGGAGGAATGGCCCAGTCCGTGGCCACGTCGAAGGACGCCTCAGCAATGGAAAGGGACTTTGCCTCGGTGCTGCAAGAAATAAGGGACATGAGGTCAGACATAGCCCAAAAATTGGAAAAAATTGACTGAAGGGTGGACAAAGTCGAGAACAGGTTGCTACAGTTAGAGGCTAATCAATCATCATCCATGGCCCAGGAAGCGCAAACGGACATGAGACTGGAGGCACTGGAGAAAGGAGACAAGGAGAGGGCCAGGCAAATTATGATTTTGAGAACAGGGAAAGGAAGAACAACCTCAGATTTTTTGGGGTTCCGGATGCGGAAGAGGAGACGGAAAGAGGCATACGTAGGGTGGTGAGAGACGTGATCTGCCTCCTCTTTGCGAATGAAGCAACTACAGAACCCACAATAGACAGGGCGCACAGGGCGGGGGCAGAGCGGCAGACCCCGGTCCATCTTGGTCCGCTTTCATAATTACACAGAAAAAACAAAGGTGCTAGAGTAGACCAGGAAGGCTCGGGACATTAAGTACAATAACGAAAAGATATCCATCTTCCAGGACCTCTCTGCATACACGCTGGCCAAACGGAGACTGTGTCGCCACCCGGAACCAGTGCCTGAGGGAAAAGGTGGTACCCTACAGGTGGGGGTATCCATTCCTCCTGACATTTGAATACATGGGGCAGAGAACAACCCTTATCACAGAAGAGGACATTAGAGGATATATCCAAGACTACGTGGAGGACTGGGAAGCCCAGAGAAGGCCCACAGGGATAGCGGTGGCAGGAGCGAGTGGAACAGAGAGACAGAGAGACAGGAGGAGGATCGCAGGAACCAAAAAAATTAAGAAACTGAACACACCTCTCCTGAAAAAGGATAGAGGCCGGGGCAGCCATGAAGGATGATAGTAACTAAGGCCAGGCCCGAAATGGGGTTTGGGATATTGAAATAACGCATGGCAACGATCCCAAAGAACAGCAAGTATGAGGGGTGCAATTCGGGACAGCACATCATGGGGGGCAGGGGGCTCGAAGAGATGAGTAAACTCATTAGCAGCCTGGCGTTGGCGGGCACGTTGGTGGTCTGGCCAAGTACCAGAAATGGTCGAACTAACTGGCTGGGCACCAGGGAAGGGCGGAGGGGGGACGGAGGGCGTTAGGGTTGACAGAGTTGTGGGTACGAAGGTGGGGGTCAAGTTTAAGCTCCACCCGGGGGAAGGGGGAAGGAGGCAAGGGAGGGGAAGGAGAGTGGGTTAACGGTTTGCTGACGGTACCAGGCAACCAGAGGTTTATTAAAGTGATATGATGGCAAGGGAATATTCAACAGAGTGGTGCTCTGAGGACGTTGAATAACGGAAAGGTAGATCACGAAAATGGTGGATTTACATCATGGTGGATGGCGGATTTACCGCCCCATTCCAAGGTGAGTGGGGCGGTAAATCCCCATTTCCCATTTTCCCTTCCCCATTCCCATTTTTGCCCCATAGGGCATAATGGGAGTGGGGAAGGCGCTAATTACGCCACCGTAAATTACGGTGGCGTAATTAGCATCATGGCAGGTTAGCGCCATGGATTTTAACGGCTGCTAAAAGCAGCCGTTAAAATCAGAATAGGCGTTAAGGGTTAACGACGGCGTTAACCCTTAACGCCTGGGTCGTAATGAGGCCCATTGTCTACCCGTGCTGGAGGTTGGCTGTCTGAATGTCAGGGGTCTGAACACTCCCACTAAAAGGTCCCTACTGAGTAGGGAATTTCGCAGGGCGAAACTGGATCTGCTCTTCCTGCAGGACACGCATTGGCCAAGGTGGAAGGAAACTAACTTGCGAGGGGGCGGGATTGGGGAGGTCTAATGCGCATCACACAGAACTAAAAAGAGGGGAGTGGCAATCCTGGGTATGGATTTTGACACAATAACCGTGGCGGTGGTATATGGGCCTAAAGAGGGTCAGGCTCATTTCTGAGAGGGGATGAAAAACAAGTTCCAACTATTCGTGCAAGGCACAGTGATAGTGGGGGGAGATGTTAACATGGTCCTGAATCCCGCAACTGATAGGAAGCGACTTGCACCTGAGGCCGCCCGGGCGGACGACGACCTCATATTGCAAAGTTTTTGCTGGGTCAATCGGGACCTGAGCCTGGAAGAGTCACTCCCAAGCACGAAAGCAAGCGGCCCCCCGTACGCATATTATTCTAGGATACACAAGTCCTTTTCAAGGATCGATTATATCCTCATTGACAAATCCCTGCTCCCATACGCAACTGGTTGTAGGGTGGACCCTGTACCTTGGTCCGACCACAATCTGGTTTGGATCACCCTGATGGGAGAGTGGGGTCATAATCGGACGCCATGCTAAAGAATGAGGTGATTGCAAAAATGGTGCTAGATAACATTGTGGAATATTTTGAACTGAACGATAACAGCCCACACACGTTATGGGATGCATTCAAGGCGACCATATGGGGAGTCCTAATGAAAATAGGAGCCCAAAGAAAAAGAGAGAGGGAAGCCCGGGAGAAAATTCTCAGAGAAAGAATTGCAAAACGTCAACCGGGCGGGTCCCAGTAAAGGCCCATTTACTCGGACTGGGTAACATCACTGGAGTAACATAGGCTCCAGCTGAAGGAACTCCTGTTAAACAAAAGAAGTCTCCAATTGCTTGAACAAAAAAATATTACGAAAAGGGTGCAATTATAGTAGTTTTACCCAAAGAAGGAAAGGAAGCGACAGAATGTTTCTCCTATAGACCGATATTGTTGCTTAATATGGATGTCAAGATCCTGGCAAAGGTAAATGCAAGGGATTATGCCAACGCTGGTTCATTGGGGCCAGGTGGGTTTTATAGGGCGGTCGTCAGGGCTCGGATAACATCCGGAAAACAATAGACCTGATACACTATGCACAAGAATTGAACCTTGACACGAGCTTGCTTTCGATAGACTCGGAAAAAGTATTCAATAGGGTCGAGTGAAGGTACATAACAATACTCCTCCAGAGAATGGAGTTCGGGGAACAAATAAGAAAACGGGTAGCCGTGTTGTACAGGGCCCCAACAGCAAGGGTTGAGGTGAACGGAGAGCTTTCGGCCGCATTCTCACGGGGTACGAGCCAGGGGTGTCCTCTCTCCTTCCTGATATATGCCCTTACAATGGAACCTCTCGTCATAGCGGTGAGGACCCACCTGGGTATCAAGGGGATTATACAGGGGGAAGTGGAATTCAAACTTTCACTGTTTGCAGATGATAATTTGGTATATTTGGTGGAACCCCGCCAATCGCTCCCCCTCCTCCTGTCCTTGATAGGATCCTTCGGGCAATTCTCAGCGCTGAAAATTAATAAATCGAAATCTATGTTGCTCCCTATCCGGGCACAGGACCCACTGCTGGACCCTTCAAATATGTTCATGGGGATTAGTGTTGAGAAAGACTCCATCCGGGGGGGGGCGCTGTTGCGCACGGCGAAGATGGCTACTTGATCAGAGTGCTCCGGCCCGTGAACTATCCGTCAGTCAATAAATCCTATTTTCGGAGCCCACTGCGTTACATCGAACAGACAGGGACGTGTTCCAAGCTTAGAGGGTCCTGCACAATAAATCCTGGAGCCGGTGGTGCCTTGGCTGCGGAAAAGCAACGATCGGCAGTTTCGGCGGGACGGGGCAGAAACGCGTACCAATCCTAGAACCAGAGGATCGCGACCCCGGGCCACTGACGCTCTGGCCAGAAGGAGCATCGAGAAGCCGGCGCGACGTCAGAGGAGATGCGATGCGACTCGCCTGTCCCCCCTTCCACAGCCGCTTCTGGGCTTGAGGCTGAGGAACCCGAACACCATTTTGATCGCCGGAGGAGCCCGCCGGCCCAGTGCTGCCCTGCCGAGTGCAGTGAGGCCGGACGCGGGCGGAGAAGAGGCCCCGCAGGCGTGTGGCCTGCGGCCCCGGGTAAGGCGAGTCCCGCCCTGCGCATAAGCAAACACTGAAACAGTATTCCCCCCAGTGCAGTCAATCCTGTAGGCCTGCAGGCATACACGAACCTCTGTGTGCGCGAGGCGAGGTGGTGGGGGATACAGTGACCCTCTGGTGGCGATGCACTGATCCGGCCTGCGGGCACACACCCAGGCTGTGGGAGGCCTTGGGGCAGCCCATCCAGATAGCGCGTGCGGCTGCGGGGTGCGACACGGTTCCCCTGCATACCACGTACAGGCTCGGCAGTGCGAGCTCACCAGGTACTACAATATGCACACCTGGCTGTGTACAGATACGGGGAGGCATTGCTGGGCCTGAGTCAACTACAGCAAACGCTCCGCTGGGCCCCCATCCTTGCAAACAATACTGTGCAGGCGCTGTGCGGCCATCTGAGACCAGAACCACCACAATTGCTAGTGCCAACCTGGAGTAACAACTGCCAAGTGCCCTCCGGTTGTTCATCGTTGGGTAGACTTAATACCCTGTATTCAGAAACGTGGGAGAGCACAATCCATCGGCAACATCGGATGGTCTGGCCAGCCATTCCCTGTGCAGAGCTACTACACGCGTAGGACCTGGCGGGGAGGCCCCAAGCCTGACGCAGAAACTAGGCAACGCCCAGAGTAGACCTATCCCTCGACGTACCAAACTACTTAACTGTGGTCACTACTCTCTCCTGCAAGGTTAAAGCTGAGAGACACGAGAGCCATGGGGAACACTAGGAAGCAAGACAAACTGGCGGAAGGGGCAAGCGCCAAGAAGAAAGGGCCGATGGACCCCTACACAAGTAGCCAGGTGGGAAGTTGTGAGCCGGAACCACCAACGACATCCAGTTCTGAACCCAGTGCGGGGAGCGGCGACAGGGTGGAACACCTGACCAACATAGTTCAAAATGGCTTCCTATCCTCAAATATGAAACTGGACGATATCGTAACAACCATTGGCACACTGAAAACCAGGGTCGACAAGCACAACCTGAGACTGACTGAGGCAGAAGACAGGATTGGAACACCCGAGGACACGGTGGCGCAACACAGCCAAGAAATTGCCCAGCTCAGAGAAAACATGAATAAATTGCAGAATAAGTGTGAGGACCTTGAATCGCGCTCAAGAAGGAACAATGTACGCATCGTGGGAGTTCCAGAGTCATTTGCCAAAGATAAAATAGAAATTCAGGTGGAATCGCTCTTCAAGTCCCTCTTTGGAGCAAACTCCTTTTCAGATCACTTCCTCATTGAACAAGCACACTACACTCAGGCCCCTGTGCCAAAATCTGTGGCCCCGCCTCGCACGATTATTGCACGACTGCTCAATTAGAGGGACTCGATCCTCCGGATGGCTAGAGAACTTGGAACGCTGCAATACGAAGAGAGCCATATACATATCTATCCTGACTTTGCTGCCAGAGTCCAGGCGAGCCGAAGATCATATGAGCCAGTTAAAAAACTACTAAGGGCAAGAAAAGTCCCATATGCATTAATATTCCCGGCCAAGATGCAGATTTATTATGGAGTAAGGGCGCACTTCTTCGAAACTCCTGCTGCATCCTTGGCCTATGTAGAGGCCACCATTCTGTTGCCCCCTGGGGCCGTGGACCAGATCAGAATGGGAGAAACCCACCTGCAGCTGGGGACTGAAACTTTTTCTAGCAGCTCGGGACATACGAGTATCCTTTTGGAACTGTTTGACACCCGCAGGGGGCTCCAAGTAATGTAAAGCGGGTCGTGAGCCCGGTTTGGCAGCCTCGTGTCTGTAACGAAGCACCGTCAGGAATGTTCCTAATGGTTAATAGGGTTCATCGTCAAGTTGGGGTAGATGATGTGGGTGGAGGGGGTGGGGGGGAGATGGGAATGTTTTGTGTTACTGTGACCACCCAGACGAGTTTGAGTCTTGGGATAGGGTATGCATTAATGAGAGTTTAAGGTTACGCATAGTTGGAAGTTGTGGGGGTAACTGAAATATGGTCTCGCGGACGCTGGTGCCACTCAAATGCTGGTAACATGTACACTTATGGTTGTCACACTATATCACAATGTTTATGCATAAAAAATGGGTGATGGGTTAAAGATGAGACTAATGTCATGGAATGCCCGAGGTCTAAATAATCCAATGAAGGCCAGGAAAGTTGGTAACTATGTCATCAGACACGGGCCACAAATTCTAATGTTGCAAGAGACACACGCACAGAGCCTGGTTAATGAGCAAATACTGGCAAAATGGGGCAAACTGCGCTACTATACAAACTACTCCTCGCAGTCCAGGGGGGGTTTGCATTCTCATACATCACTCGCTGGGCTTTCTTGCCAAAGGCCACATGGCAGGCCCAATGGGCAGGTACGTGCTGGTCTGGGGGGAAATAGCATGATGCACCTACCATTATATGGGGAGGAGACTTCAAGGTGGCATTAGACCCGGCCCTTGATAGATCTGCCACAGTGACCAGGACACCCCGTAGGGCGACATTAACATTAAAGCAAATCCTCCCGCAGTTGTCCTTACTTGATGCCTGGAGAGTACTCCACCCAACCAGTAGACGGTACACATTCTACTCTTCGGTGCACGATAGTGAGTCACGTATAGATTACTGGTTTATATCTGCAGGCATTGCGCGTGCGCCTCAACATTGTGAAATCCTTCCCCGCACGCTCTCTGGTCACTCCCCGGGGATAATGGAGATCAATCTGAAAGATACCCCTAGACCAACGATGAGATGGAGAATGTCTAGAGACATACTAAAAGACCCTAGTGTCGTTGAGACCCTATACGTTGAAATTGCCAAGTTTTTCACGGACAACATCGGGTCGGTAGATCACGTATCATCAGTATGGGAGGCCTTCAAAGTTTGGGCTAGAGGGGCCCTGATTTCTCCAGCATTGGATCTTTCATGGATTCACATGCTTAGAATATTCCCCGTCGTCAGGCTGGGAATCCTCTGTAAATGACATAGACCTTTTCCATAGGAAAAATGTCGACACTTTTGTGTCCTATCTACGTCGTTTTGGGCCGCGTACGCCTGCGCCACTAGGACGTAGAGGTATAAGTAGCCTCTCCCCCGCGGCTCCCACAGATTTCAACCGTCTTCCAAAGTAGTGGGATTACCTCGAGTATCTGCTATTTTTGCTAGGTTGTGTGTTTCTTTTTCTTCGACTTCCTTCGAAAATGTCTGGAAAGGCGTTGTTTCGTCCGTGTGCTACCTGCGGTCTTAAGAAAGTGTATGAAGGTGATGGGCATATGGACTGTATTTACTGTCTTCACCCTCATCATTCAGCCGACACGTGTGAGATCAAGGCTTCTCCCAGAAAACCCTGAAGGACCGAAACAGATGCCTGGTGACTTGGCTCAATGACGGGGTGGGTGCGTACCCTGCATCGGAGGTAGGCTCTACGACCTCGAGATCTAAATCTCCGGTACCCCCTCGTCGCTCTGCGTCGGCAGAGCCCCTGACGAAGAAACCACGTTCATTGGAAAAACACCCCTCTGATAAACATCCTGCGAGGGACTCTTCGTCAAAGAAAACGTCCTTCTTCCTCCTCATCAAAAAAGGAGAAGAAATTGAAATCCTCCTTGGGAGACCGCCATGGCTCTACCTCGAGTCGAATGTCGTCGACCCACAAGCCGAGTTCAAAACCGGCGAGTGTGCGCCACAAGGCTCTGCGCCAAAAACTTCGTCGTCGTCGACGGTCAGGTCGTCATCGTCTTCCTTGCCATCTGTGCCTGCTCTTCCCGCGATCACTTCGGCGGGTCAAACAGCGGTTATGGAGAAGATGTCGTCGTCGACGGTGGCAACTTCGGTGGGTTGGCTGCCGGAAGTTTTCGACCCGATCTTGCCTGAGGCCTTGTTGCAGCCAGAAGCGGCCCTTTCCATCTCGTCGGCAGAGGATGACCGTGGTCCGATCGTACAGCCGACTGATCTGGGGTTACGTGCAATCAGTTCGGGGGAACTCCCGAGTGGGAGTACCATCCCAACCGCCTCTTCCTTGCTGAATCCCTAGTCTCTATTGTCCCTGGAGGTGTTGAACACGTTACAGAAGCTGTTACAGCGTCTCGACACGCAGTTGCCTCACACTGGTGTCCCGACGGTACCGCAGGCTACGCCGGTCGTCACCGAGCCAGGCCCGGCTCTGCGCTCGACGACCAGAATACCTACAACTTGCCCGGTGGAGGAGGATTGTTCTCGCCCACACTCAGAGGAGGGAGAACTGCTGGAGTCGGAGTCAGAGCGTGAAGGGTCCCTTTCAGACGTCTCATTATCCCCCTCAAGGGACCCCACATGAGAGTCGGATGCAGAGATGGAACCCCCAAAGAGCCCGGCGCAACCATCTCCACCGGATGACATCGGGGCCTTCCATGCAATGATGGGAAAAGCTTGTGCGGAATTTGGCCTGGCGCCGGAAGAAGTGAAGAAAGATTGCTTTCTCTTCGATCGTATGGGCAAGAGAAGAAAATCGATGTTTGCCATCCCAATTTTGGACCATGTCTGGCAAGAGGGGTTGAGGACAATGCGTCATCCTTTCTCAGAACCGGCGATAAAAGGACGGTTAGAAAAGAAATTCAAGGCTCCGGAGTCAACCCCCAAATGCTTGACATCTCAACCTTCGCCGGATTCGGTGGTGTCCGCTGCTGCGGCCAGAAAAGCGAGGTCGCAACACAAAAGCACGACCCCGCCGCACGACGACGCCAGGAGACAAGATGCTTTTGGAAAGAAGGTATTGTCAGTCGGTGCGACTACAGTGAAAGCAGCAAAAAGCAGCCAACTCCCTGGCCATTATGGCACGGTATGATAGAGAGATGTGGCATCGTTTGGCTCCTATCTTAGACCATCTGCCAGAGGAACACAGGAAGTCCGCTATGCTATTAGTAGGTGAAGGGGAAGAGGCTTCCAATCACTCCATAAATATCGCTGTCGACCTGGCAGAGGCCGGTTTTAAACAAATTAATAACAGCGTAGTGTTAAGGAGGCAAGCCTGGCTTAAGTGAACAACATTTAGACCAGAGGTGCAATACAAGGTGCTGGACATGCCGTGCGAAGGAGAACAACTGTTTGGCGAGAAAGTTGATGAAGCCTTGAAGGGCATAAAGGAAGACTCTGACACTGCTCGGTCACTCGGAGCCCTCCAAAGTGGCAGAAATTTTCGTTCCTTTCGTCCTTTCAGAGGTGCTTCCGGAAACTTCCGGTTTGGATCACCTAGAGACGAGGTTTCAGTCGACCCTCCTACTCTTCCCAAGGCTACAGACGAGCAGCCCAAGCTACTCGTAGGGGCAGAGATTACCAGAAGGAGAGGCTCCTACTCATCGTCGGCGAAGGATCGACAGGCAAAAACCCAGCAATGACATGTTTCGAGGCGTCCTGGGGGGCAGAGTGTCTCGTCGCGTCGACGAGTGGGAACGCATAACAACGGACCAATCGGTTTTGGACACGATACATCTGGGTCACTCCCTACAGTTCAAGGACAAGCCACCACACATTCCGCCAGTGTTCTCGCCGCAATCCCATCTTCAGGTACTGGTGCAGGAAGTGACGCTTATGCTACAGAAAGGGGCTATAGAACTGGTCCCGGTGGCCGAAAGAGGAAAGGGAGTGTACTCCCGTTACTTCGTGGTTAAGAAACCCAATGGAAAATGGCGTCCCATTCTAGATCTACGGGCTCTCGACAAACTGCAAAAGAATCTAAAATTCAAAATGCTTACTCTGCAAGAGGTTATTCGATCGATACAACCGGGAGATTTTCATATCCCGATGCGTCGACGACACAAAAGATTTCTGCGGTTCATCGTCGGGCGAATCCACTATCAGTTCAAGGTCCTCCCATTCGGACTAAAACCGTCTCCCAGGACGTTCACGAAATGTTTGGCAACAGTGGCAGCCTGGTTACGGAAGGAAGGTCATCATGTGTACCCATATCTGGACGATTGGTTAGTAAGGGGCTTATCTCCGGAAAGGGCACAGGAAAGTCTGAATGCCACCATGTCCCTCCTACAGCGCTTGGGCTTCGCATTAAACTTCGAAAAGTCCTCCTTATCGCCATCAAGGACCTTGGTCTTTCTTGGGGCGGAGTTCCAGACGGTGTCAGGACTGGTGAAACCATCCGTCGAAAGAGTTCTGAAACTACGACACAAGGCATCGAAATGGAAAGTCAACACCAGAGTGTCGGTGAGAAGGTACATGTCCCTGCTGGGGACCATGGCGTCCTGTATACCCTTGATCAACAATTGTCGTCTCTTCATGAGGCCCATTCAGGAATTCTTGACGGATCGATGGGCACAGAGTCAAGGTCGTTTTTTCGGACAAATTGACCATCAACAGCAGCCTCGTGCAGGCACTTCAGTGGTGGAGAATCTCCAAAAATCTAACAAGAGGGGTGCCGTTACTGGAACCTGGGTTCCAGATGACGGTGGTGACAGATGCTTCTCTGACTGGATGGGGAGCTCATCTGGATTCCCTTCAGGTTCAAGGTCGGTGGTCATCGGAGGAGTCCAGCCTTCACATCAACGTGCTGGAGTTAAGGCAGTGCGTTGGGCCCTGAAGTCCTTGCTGCCACGCATAAAAGGATCCGTTGTACGGATAATGACAGACAACACGACAACCATGTTTTACCTGAGAAAGCAGGGGGGTACTCGCTCTAGGACTCTGTCGACCGAAGCCCAGGAGATCTGGCATTGGGCCCTCCGCCACAGGATATATCTATTGGCGTTCCACTTACCAGGAGTCAAAAACGTGCAAGCAGACTCTCTCAGCAGAGAGATGAATCGACTACACGAATGGGAATTGAACGACCAGCAACTACACCGTGTCTTCGAAAAGTGGGGTTGTCCGGCTCTAGATCTCTTCGCGACGAGAGAGAACAGGAAGTGCTCACAATACGCGAGCAGGTGGCCACAACAAGACTCACTGGAGTAAGCCTTCTCCTTCCTGTGGACAGACAAGTTTTTGTATGCGTTCCCCCCGTTTCCACTCATACGTCGGATGCTGCAATGGATTCACAGATATCCATGTCGGGTGATCCTGGTGGCCCCTACTGGGCGAGACAAGTGTGGTTCTCCGATCTACTCCATCTTTCAGCAGCAGAGCCCATGAGGTTCCAGAGGATCCCGAACCTTCTGTCTCAGGACAAAGGGGCGGTTTGGCACCATGACCCGGACAGCCTCAGTCTGACAGCCTGGCTCCTGATTTCTCCGAGTTTGGTACGTTAGCAATTCCACCGGACTGTTGTCGCATTTTGCAAGCTGCAAGGGCGCCGTCCACAAACGCTTCGTATACCTACAAATGGAAGAGATTGGGCCTCATTACGACCCTGGCGCTAAGCGAAAAACAATGGCGGTAAATGATTACCGCCATCGTTTTCCGCTAGGTCCGATTATGACCCTTGACCGTTAACTACGATGCCATTAGCGGCATCGTAGTCAACGCTGCCGCTATCTGCGCCAAGGACGCGTGCACGCGACCTCCCACACCGTACTTAGCGCCATGGCGGAAAGGTACACAAATGCCGACCCAAGCAGACATGCACCTAACGCCATCACCCAGCCCGTTAAGTACCTTACCGCCATGGCGCTAAGTACGCCACCAAGGACCAACCGTAAATGGCCATGTAAAGTGAATCCAGCTGCCACAGGTGCACAGAAACAGCACAGGTGGAGGCAATACAGACTCAGGAAGTACAAAAAGAGCACACCCCACCCCTTCCCACACCCAGTCACACTCCACAATGATACCAATACGACTTGCAATGTTGGGGCTGGAGGGCCTGATAGCAATGCAAGTGCTACTACTACAACAACAACAACAACAACAACAGGCAGCACAGAGGAGACGCAGGAGGAGAAGGAGGGCAAGGCAGGGCCAGCAAGCCCCACCACCACAGCCAGTGCCACCACGCAGGCAGCCCCCAATCCCATGCATCAGAGCCAGTCCATTCAACCTCACTGCTGAGCAGATCCACACCCTGTACCGTTTGGACGGGGACACCATCAACGCCATCGTAGACATGACACACAACGACATCGTCAGCATGATAGAAAGTCCAACCGCCATCCCACCCCTACTGAAGGTAGTGACTGTACTCCACTTCCTGGCCACAGGCACCTACCAGCACACAGTGGGGCACTTGCATGGCATTTCACAACCATTATTCTCATGTACACTTATCCAAGTGCTCGATGCCCTCCTCAAGCACAAAGACGACCACATCTCATTACCACGGACTGGCCAGGAGATTGCAAACACCAAAGTGGGTTTCCATGCACTAGCCGGCATACCTGGTTGCATTGGTGCCATCGACTGCACCCATGTGGAATTGGTGTTTCCGCGTGCCATGGAGGTACTGTACCGCAACTGGAAACAATTCCACTCAATCAACGTGCAAATGGTCTGTGACTCCAACAAGATCAACACACATTGTTGTGCCCGATTCCCCGGATCAACCCATGATTCAATGGTCCTGAGGACCTCCACAATACCACGCTACATGGAGCGACATGCAGGCCCAAGATCCTGGCTACTCGGTGAGTCTAATGTCATGACCATGGAAATGTGAAGTGGGTAGGTGAACGACATACCAATGCATACTCCACCTGGCTGAAAGGGGGGGGGAATGATGCATACTCCACCTGGCTGAAAGGGGCGGGGGGATGATGCATACTCCACCTGGCTGAAAGGTGGGGGGGAATGATGCCTACTCCACCTGGCTGTGACTAGCAGAGAGAACAGAGACAGATGATACCCTACAGCAACCCAAACTCCACCCAACACCAGTAAAGCCAATACCCAATGTATGCAGCCCTACCATGTGAATGAGCTTGTGTCCCAACCATGACACAACCATCTGCAAGTGCATTCTACCAATTCAGACCACATTGTCAACAATGAAATGCACCTACATGCACGTCACCAAACACCATCAACCGAAAGGCCTGTCCCCCATAACTGCCCACGAAGGAGGCACATGACGGACAGAAACATCAACACACCATTACACAGACAGCAGGGCCCCCAAAATGTCCCTATCAACATCAGCATTGCTCACTGGGGTCATGATGAGGCCCACAGCAATGTTGCAATGATGTGCGCATTGACATCACAGGACACGTGCCAGGCCAACAAAACAAACGGCATGAACGGACACAGTGGATGGGCACTCACAATGCACTCCACCCCTCTGCATGCATTGGGTGATGGCATGCAAAACAGGCCATGAGAGCCATGAGCATACACCGGTTGCATTGTGTGATTCAATTAGTGCATTTAGAAGTGGTCCAAAGTAACAGTTGGATGCAAGCCATGGTGGTACATCATGTTCTTGATCAGACGTCATGACTGACACATACATTCTCGCCTACATACAGGTGATGCAGGCTATCCCCTGAAGAGGTGGCTCCTCACACCAGTCCGGAACCCGCAGAACCAGCACGAGGAGGACATACCCGTGTGGTCAGGGAGCAGACATTCGGCCTATTGAAGGCACGGTTCTGATGCCTCAGCAGGTCTGGTGGGGCACTCCTGTACCGCCATGAGAAGGTGGCAAAGATCGTCATGGCATATGTCATGCTACACAATATGTGCGTCAGACGAAATGTGCCCCTGCCCCCTGACGCAGAACTGCAACCACCTGAGGATGAGGAGGGTGCAGATGGGGCCGCACCTCATGGAGGAGGCGATGCACAGGAGGGGCGTGTAATGCGTCAAAACATCATCGACCAATGCTTCTAGCACACACGGCTGGTGTGTATCACATGGAGACAGCACTTGGGGCACTGTGTGTCTCTGGGACATGCACACTGTGGACTGTACACCAATAAAGCACACATATGCAATGAGAATATCCACACATTTCATTTCGGAAAAAGGAAAAAGTGTATTTTAATCATAAATTGTCCACCTTCCCCCTGCACACCCCAACACACCCCCTCCCCCCTGCACACCCCAACACACCCCCTTCCCCCTGCACACCCCAACACACCCCCTCCCCCCTCCCCCCTGCACACCCCAACACACCCCCTCCCCCCTGCACACCCCAACACACCCCCTCCACCCTCCCCCTGCACACCCCAACACACCCCCTGTGAGTGTCTACAGGTGCCTGTAACAGTGGGCACAGGCTATTACAAGCCCCCTCTCCTGGCCCCCGGGGCACCCCTGCCTGTGGAGCGCAGGTTCCGTCCTGAACGTCGGACGGGGCTGCTCTGGACGGAACTGGCAGCGGAGGATGTCCTTGCCTGCTCCCGTGCATGCATGTCCTGTAGGGTGTGGGAGAGCTCTGTGAGCACACGGCGCACCCTAGCAAGTTCGCCACAAATGTCCCTTGACATGGACAGCATTGCATCCCTCAGGGTGTCAGTGCTGCGCGCAATTTCGGCCCTTAGGGTCTCCGTAGCCTGTTCGATGGCTGCCCTGGCCACCCACACATTCCGCAGCATGCTCGGTGAGTACCGTGGACAGCTGTTGCTGCCGTTGAATGATGTCCTCAAGGGACTGTTGCCCCTGCTGGGCCATGCCCATTGCCGGTGGTGTGATGGAGGGGCTGCTCCCCTCCTGTGGACTTAGAGCTGGGCATGGGGTAGATGGCCACTCCTCTTCCTCTGTGTGCCCCTGTGTGGGATCCTCATGGGGGCTGGCATGGGACAAACAGGGGGAATGTGGATGGTCAGTGGGGCGTCTGACGTCATGCTCCTCAATGTCGGAGTCAGAGCATGCTGCAATGGCAGATGATTCTCCAATGGTGCTGCTGGCCGCAGAACCGGTGCCTTCTGTGGCAGGCAATGTTGGAACAGGTGGTGCTGCTGCTGCTGGCCTGCTGCCTACTGGGGTGCTTGCCGTTGGGCCGTCCTGTTTGCTGGCAGTGGATTGTGCTTGCTGTGGGGTCTGGCTCACTGCAGCTGAGGTTGAGGGTGCGTGAATGGATGTCTTGGCCTTCTTGGCTCTTTTTGTCGCAGGGGTGTCCTCGTCCTCGGGGTGTGATTCTGAGCCTGTGGTGGAGCAAAGGAGGGAGAGCGTTATTGATGGGTCTGCGGACATTGGAATGACAATGATTGACATGATTTTGGTCAGTAGATGAGGCACATTTCAGGCAGGGGCATGCAGGTTGTCTCCTTTTTGTGTGGAATGAGGATGGAGGTATGTGGGTGCCGGCAGATAGGGTGTGCATGCTACATGTATACAGTTTGGAGCTCGCATGTGGCTGTGGGCAGTGTCCAGCTAATGTGTTGCATTTACACTCTAGGGCAAAATTGTGCTACACATGAATGGACTTCAGTGACTATGGCATGTCTTGATTTGAGGCACCTACCTTCATCGCCTGATGTCGGTACTCCTCTTTCCATCCCTCCGACGCCTTCAATGCCTTCCATGCCATTCGTGCTGGCACATATTTCCTCCCACGGTTGGAGTTTCAGTGGCAATTCAGAACCTCCACCGGTAGCCAGGGCAAGGTTGCGGTTGGCAGAGATGATGCTTCTTACACGTAGCCTAAGGTCATCCCACCGCTTCCTGCACTGCTGTGGGGTGCGGGGTACGGTCCCCACCGCGCTGACGCGCTCTGCCACCAGGGCCCATATGGCCTTCTTTTTGGCTATTGCCGGCCTGGTCATTTGCGGCGAAAAAACAACGGCTGCATTGTCTTGTAGGGTCTTCGCGAGCATGCTCAGTTCCTCCCGGGAGAATCTGTCCTGGCGCTGGCGGTCGCATGCCTTCTTGACAACTTTGGGCACTTTTGGGTGGTTAAGTGGATGGGTGATGGGTTGGGACAGGTGTCAGGGTTGGATCTGGTGTTGTTGGGAAGGATGGCAATGGATTGTGTTTTTAAAGATGGCCGACGTGCTGTTTCCCGTTCCGCCACGATGACGCTATTTCCAGTTCCGCTTTTTACGGTGACCGCTAATTGCGGCCACCGCTGATTACGGTGGCCGCTAATTACGGTGGCCGCTGAGATGGGTTTCGGTAGTGCACCTTGCGCGGCCTACGATGCCGGTAGGGGCCCTTTCCGCCATGGCGTTATTTACATTACTGCCATGGCGTAATGCTCGTGCGCGATGGGTCGGAATGTGGCGCTCTTTCCGCCATCGGTCCACGGCGTAAACGTTCATTACGCCATGGCGGTAATGTCGGCTACTTACCGCCAGGGTCGTAATGACCATTTTGTATTTGGTGCGGGGATCAGCCAGGTTTACGTCCACTTCACATCACACCGGAGCAGCTTCTACCATACTTGCTACTCCTGGCTCAAAAAGGTTTGTCTTTTTCATCGATAAAAGTGCATCTGGCGGCCATTTCGAGATTTACTCGGAAGAGACATTCAGCTCCATTATTTAGTGACCGGTTGATTAAACATTTCATGAAAGGATTGTTCTGAACTTTTCCTCCTAAGAAGACGTTTCCTTCGATCTGGAGTCTTAACCTGGTTCTAGCAGCACTAGTGAAGGCTCCTTTTGAGCCGATGTCATCGTTGTCATTGAAATTCCTATCATGGAAACTGGCCTTTCTGGTGGCTATTACTTCGGCTAGACGTCTGTCAGAAATACAAGCGTTAGTGATCGATCCACCATATTTCGCCCTCGTCATGGCACTGAAACTGCCTTACTTGACCTAAAAAATCAAATAGACGATATCAGAGACTCAGGCAAACCAGCGCTCCTTCTGCTCCTAAACCTCTCTGCGGCCTTCGACCTGGTGGAGCACAAAACCCTATGCCATTACCTCGCAACCACTGCGAACTTCTCCCCAAAGGCTTGTGCATGGATCAACTCATTCCTGCAGGAGAGAGTCATGAAGGTTTTCTCAGAATCCTCCAACGCCACACCCAGTCTAATAAATGTGGAGTCCCCCAGGCCTCCTGCATTGCCCCCACTCTGTATAACCTCTACACCAGACCCCTGTTCCGTCTTCTGGACTCACTGGGCATCTCATACACCAATTATGGGATGACACCCAGGTGCTCATACCCCTATCGGGAGACTATCGCACTGATACAGATACCCTCAACATCATCTACTCCACCATTCAATCCTGGATGGCGGAGAACTGGCTCTGTCTAAACAGTGAAAAAACCGAACTCCTGCTGATCGGGTTCTCTGCTACACTGAGCAAACTCGACAAAGAGTATCTGGCCTTCAATATAGACAACTCCCCCATTGCAGTATCACAAACCATTAAGACTCTAGGCGTATACCTAGAACCTAGCATGACCATGGATAGGCAGGTCAATGCTATAGCCTCCTCAGCAGCGTACCATTCCAAACTGATCAATGCTATCAGGCCTTTCCTCACTCAACAGAACTGCATTACCATAGCCAGAGCTATTATAGGCTCCAGGCTTGACTATTGCAATGCCCTCTTCGTCGGTACCTCCCAAAGAAACCTGGCCAAACTCCAGATTGCCCAGAACAATGCCTTAAGGGCCGCAACAGGCATTTCACGTAGAGAACACATCTCCTTGGTCAGGAGAGAGGCACACTGGTTACCCATCAAAGAAAGGGTTATCTTCAAAACCCTTGCCCTAACTCATAAATGTCTTCATGGACTCGCTCCTCCCT
Organism: Ambystoma mexicanum; assembly: GCF_040938575.1. Classification (NCBI taxonomy): domain Eukaryota; kingdom Metazoa; phylum Chordata; class Amphibia; order Caudata; family Ambystomatidae; genus Ambystoma; species Ambystoma mexicanum. Next base: position 1,348,471,546 of record NC_090922.1, on the reverse strand, counting down.
ATCTTGAGCAAAGGATTCACAAACAAACAGCGTCCAGACCCTCCAGAGCCGCCTATGCCAATCGCATCCTGACTCTAGAGTGCGTGCTGGGGGCTCAAGTTTCCCATCTATGGCAGCCTTTCTCTGGAATAACCTTCCAAATGAGATCAGATCAATTGAATCCCATGCTGCCTTCCACAAGGCACTAAAAACTAGGCTCTTTGTTTAGAGGGCTTCCCTTTGTATGATCCCAGTCATCTGCTCCTGCATTGAATGGAAAAGGTATATATAATTTACCGAGGATTCCCAGCCTGGCGACTGGGAATATTCTAAGCATGTGAATCCATGGAAGATACCAATGCTGGAGAAATGGAGTTACAGGTAAGAAACTATTCCCATCCAAAACCACTGGCCTTCTGAAGGGTGTACGCCGTGAGCTGGAAGGGGTGGAAAGGGAATTGAACAAACTGGAAGAGACTTATAGTTGCACACATCGCGAGGATACCCTGGCCAAAATAGACAAGCTCCTCAGAGAGTTTGACCACCTGACAGCGAGAGAAGTACAGTATATAGCAGCCCCTAGCCGGGCCCGCAGGCATGGGGAGGGTAATAAAGCAGGGAAAATGCTGGACAACCTGGTAAAAATTGAAAAACAATCAACCCCGATCTCCACCATCCAAACAACACAAAATGAGATCATCACAAGTGAACAAGGAATAAACGACGAATTTGTTAAATTTTACAAAAATCTTTATGCGAATAGGGATAAGAAATCCCCCGCTGAGATTAAAAACTACCTAGCCACACTGGGCCTCTCTAGACTCCCAGAGGAGAGTAAACTGGCACTGGAGCAACCCATCACGGCAGAGGAGCTAACTGAGACAATCAAGGGGCTCACGTCTGGCAAAGCACCGGGCTCTGACGGACTGAGCACTGAATTCTATAAAGAATTCCGAGAGGAGTTGGTCCCAGTGCTACTAGAAATGTGGGAAGAAGCCCTGGGAAAGCAAATACTGCCCTCAACATTGTGCAAGGCCATAATCACCGTATTGCCCAAACCCCGCCACCCGCCACAAGACATGTCGTCCTATAGGCCCCTATCCTTAATGAATGTGGATGCTAAGATCTTTGCAAAGGTGCTAGCAAACCGGATGTTACCCATAACACATACGCTGGTGAACACAGACCAAAGTGGATTTATTCCTCGGAGGTCCACTGCCCTGAATTTGCACAGGTTATTCGGCATAATGTCACAAATAAATCCAAATAAACAGGCGGTCGCAGTGTCACTCGACGCCGAGAAAACGTTTGACTCGGTTTCCTGGGAGTACCTCTTTCTGGTCCTTGAAGTGTTCGGCCTGGGCCCCTACTTTATCAAATATGTCAGATTGCTATACACTGCCCCTGATGCGAAGGTATGTACAAATAGAACCATGTCTGGGTTGTTTGAGCTGGGTAGAGGTACCAGACAGGGGTGCCCCTTTTCCCCCATCCTGTTTGCCCTTACAATAGAGCCCATGGCAACGGTGGTTCGATTGAGACATATAAACAGGGGTATCACACTGAAAGGAGCCACCCAAGTAATATCTCTGTATGCAGACGATACGCTGCTGTATGTGCGCGAGCCAGATCAGAACATAGTCCCTATCATGGCAGATATTAGTGAATTTGCAGAGTACTCTGGATACACAGTGAATAACTCTAAATCGGAAATGTTCCCGCTCACCCCCTCCACAAGGTGCTTCGCTCGGACATGCGGCCTTAAATGGTCGGAGCGACATATTAGATACCTGGGAGTACTGGTTTCTGGTAGTAGGCAGACCCTATACACTGACAACCACGAGCAGGTGCTACAAATGCTCAACACCAAGCTACAAGTCTGGAGGCACCTCCCAATCTCACTACATGGTAGAATTACACTACTTAAAATGATTCCTAAATTATTGCACTTATATGTAAACATCCCCATATGGCCGGGAAGGGAATTCTTCTCCAGACTTCGATCGATGGCAGTATATTTTCTCTGGGGTGGAAAGGTGGCTAGGATAAGCTGGGAACAAATGACAGAACCATATGAAACAGGGGGAATAGCGGCACCAGACTTCGAGCTCTACTACTTAGTGGCGCAGGCGCAATTTGCGAAACATTGGTATGACGATGTGGATACCTCGCCCCACACGTGGATAGAGGAATACACCACTACGCACACAGATATTAGATCAGTTACCTTTGACACAAGACACAAAGATTCATGCGAATTCGACCCCGTGAGCTGCACCGTGAGAGCCTGGGGGGCAATATATAAAAAATTGAAAATCGAGAACCCATATAACCCCCGAGACCCCTCTATGGGACTATCCAAACATTCCTCCCACATTCGACACTGGCATACAGGAAGCCTGGGACCCCGGTAAAGAAATGAAGGTAGGAGATATGTATGTTGATGGGAAATTTGCGACCCTCACTGTGTTAACAAGAGGCATGGGAGTGGGCCCGCTCCGAACACTACAGTATTATAGAATGAGATCTGCATATCAAGCACATTGGCCATCTTTTCCTGACGAACCCCCCACCCACCCATGCATACAACTTGTCACAGCGCAAGGGGGTCCGGGAATCTCCAAGTTATACAAATCAATACAGACTCACAACCCTATGACCAACCGAGTGAAAGAGAAATGGGAAATAGATATGAAAATGCTGATACCTGATAACAAATGGGGGAGATATTGCGCGCTTACGAAGAAGGTGTCCCTCAATGCGGGACTGCGCCTAATACAATTTAAAATCCTTAATAGATTGCATTACACTCCCGCTAAATTCACACCTGACGATCCAGGCAATTGCCCCAAATGTGGGACCCCGCAGGCGGGATCCTACCATATGTACTGGGAATGTCCGGCCTTGGCACGGTTTTGGGAGATGGTGGCCGTAATGCTGGCGGATATTACACAATTCCCCCCACATCTGACTCCTCAAAAATATTTGTTTGGAGATATTGGAAAATGTTCTGAAAAAATCAGAAGGCTGTTTAATGTATCATGTGTTGTTGCCAAAAAATGTATATTGCAGGCATGGAAAAGCCCCAGGCCCCCGAGCATGAACACTTTCCTGCGCGAATTAACATATATCAATGAATGCGAGGAAACATAAGTTCTGACCCAGCCAAGCACAAGTCGACCTAAGGACATATGGGGTCCCTTCAGGACGTACCTGTGCGAATTGCTTTCGGGCAGCGAAACAGACATGTGAACTGTATACTGTTTAACAACTGATGACAATGCTATTGTGAGACAGACCATGTGATGTGTTGATTGAGTGCCGATGTATCTGTTGAGACATCAATAAAAAGATGTTTAAAAAAAAAAAAGAAAGAGTCCATCCGCTATCTGGGTGTCCTACTTGCCAGAGACCTTTCGAGACTGGCCCCAGCCAACTATGACCCTATAATGACTGAGATCAAGACGGATATGAGGCGGTGGGGTAACATGATTCTGTCTTGGTTACGGACGTATGAAAGCGGTGAAAAAGAACGTCTTTCCAAGACTACTTTATCTCTTCACGGCCCTTCCCACGTGTGTCCCCGACCAGACCTTTAAAGATCTCCAGAAATCAGTTGAAGCATTCTTTTGGCAGGGTAATACCCAGAGGACTAGGAGGACTATTCTCACCCTTCCTAGGGAGGAAGGGGGCTTTAGACTGCCGGATTTCCGCCTTTACTTTTGTGCAGCCCAGTTAAGGGTGCTCATAGAACACATGAAAGAGGGCAAGGGTACTTATTGGATCTACCTGGAGGACATGGACGCTCACCCACTTAAGGTGCGGGACCTCTTTGAGCACTGCGAAAAACAATTCAGAATAGGTCAAAGAACCACCCAATGTTAGGGGTACACTGGTTGATCTGGGAGGAGGGGGCACAAACCATCCACCTGACAACATGGCCCTCCCTGTTAACCTCGCTGTGGGTCCTGGTCTGACAATGGTATGAAAAGGGCAGGCCAATTGTTCAGAGATGGAGACTTTTTGTCATTTGAGGAAATGGAAGAGGCGCTGGGCCAGGGCACGATCTTTATTTTCGAATATCTCAGGCTGAAGGGCATCCTAAGTGAGCAGACACGGGGGCAAAAACTCAGGAGATCTGTGACTCCCTTCGAGAAATTGTTAGACTCTGCTAACTCAAGGAAAGGGACGGTGTCTAAAATGTACAAGATATTGAGTGCCAAGCATCTCACAGAGAGGAGAGTGTTCCGTAGTTACTGGGATGGCTTGGCAGGGGAGGTCCTCTCAGAAGAGGTATGGGACAAGGTCTTCAAAATAGCCTTCCCTGGGAATCTATTTACAGTCGACATGGAGCACAATTTAAAAATCCTACAGGGATGGCACAAGGACCCACTAAAGCTATCGACGATGTTCCCGGTGGTTTCGCCGAAATGTCAGAGGGGACGTGGCCAGGTGGGAACGAGGGAACACATGTGGTACCACTGTCCGCAGATTTCAAAGGTACTGGGAGGATATGAGGGGTTGGATTGCAGAGGTCACCGGGGACATACTCCCACAAGATCCATTGAGGATATTACTAGGCCTGCCGCAGAGGGACTCAGACATATACAGATACCCCAGAATGTGGGAAACGATTGGCCCTGGCACAGAAATGGAGGAGCCCCGTGACCGCGACTAAAGAGGATTGGCAAAGAAAGCTGAAGAGCCTGTTTCTCATGGACAAATTGACTGCAATTGTCAATGATGACTCAAGCACTTTTCGATCAAACTAGGACGGGGTGAGACAATCATTGGGAGGGGAAGTACATTGAGGTACTGATGTCTTGACAGACCTGAAACGGGGAAGGGGGACACCGAGAATGGGAAGGGAAAGAAGAGTCAGGTGGGGTGGAGCGCGGTGGGGAGATCCATTATCCGGCACTAAGCGGACAAATTATAGAACACTACGAGAGTCATTTCTGCGCAAGTTTGCTTTGAAAGTCTCATGGCATAATGCCCACCGTCAAGTTCCAGCGGTTCAAGTTCGAGGAAACCCCAGTTGGGGGTGATCAGGTTAGGGAGGGGAGATGGGGATGGGAGGACATGCTTGACTGTTATTCGAAAATGTATGAAACGTAACAGAGCTGTTCCGGAGGTCACTGTTTTGCATAAATGCTAATACAACGAAAAGTAAAGAAAAAAAAAGGTAAAGCAAGGAACAAAGAGAGGGGTTACAGATCAGAGTGGTCACCCCTAGGAGGAGCAAGGAACCAGGCGGTTTTGAAAGTCTCTGATTGTGCCCCACAAGTGAAGTGTGTATGAAAGAACTGTGTTTAAAAGGAAAGGTACATCGAGAACTTGTATTTGACACCAAAAAGAGGCCTAGGCTTGGGGAAGGGAACCATGACAGGCCTAACGAAGAAGGCAAAGTAGACCCTGACAAAACTGAATTTTGAAACTGAAAGGGGCCTAAGCTTGGGGAAAGGAACCCTGAGAGACCTAACCCATTTGGAAACGTATTGTTTTGTAGTGTTAAAGGATTGCAGCTCGGGGGAGGGAAGCCTGAGAAGCTTCACAAAGAATTTTGTTATATTTGTTTTGTGGTGTTTTTATTTTAACTTGGACAAATTGAAAGGGGCTCAAGCTTGTGGAAGGGAACCCTGAGAGGCTTCCCTTGTTTTTTTGATTGGAGCTTGGGGAAGGGAACCCTGAGAAACGTAAAAGGAACTGTTATAATTGTTTGTGGTGTGTGGAACTTGAAAAAGTTGAAGCTTTGTAAAGGGAACCCCAAGGTATCCAAAGACACTGAATGTATTTGAAAATATTGCCAGGGCTCTGTGGAGAAGGTCTTACAAACAGCCCTTTTTGTTTGAACTTATTTTTGTGACACTGACCAAACTACACCTGCTGAGAAGACCACCTAAAACCAACCTTGGTTTCCTATTTTCTGTTGAACCACTATTTTCCTTATTAAAGACTTCCTTATCACATTTTTATAAAGAGTGAGGGCAAGCATAGGTTTAGACATAGACAGACTTTTATTTCGACAATTAGACATTGACAGCCTTTAGAAACATAAGTTGAGAGAACCTTCCCTTTAGAGTTAGGGTCAGTAAGGCATTACACCAACCCAGGAACCTTAGTAAATAAAGATTTTGAAAAGAACATTTTTGAGTCTGTTTCTCTATTGATACCCTGCCTGTCTCAGTTTGCTGCTGTTTTGTTGGGGTAAACATGGCAGTGTAACATTGGCCTTTTGGAATATGCTAGTGGTGTTTCTAGGCATACCCTATGTTAAACACTGGTCCAGACTATGTGAGGGTGGAGCTGTGCTTTCATCTGTCATCTCACGATCCGCCCACAACCTCTTCTATCTCCCTTAATGACAGCTCTCATGTGTATCACTCTTGACTACTTTTCATTGTTTAAGGGACGTAGGTTTAGTCACCCTAAGTTTCCTAGGGCCACCCAGACGTGGACCCCTTGCTCTCCATGCTCATAGAGGCACAGATCCACCTCACTCATGAGGCCCAACAAGGCTGAAACACCTGTTTGGGGTGGTTGTTGGGACTCTTCTTCAGAAGAGAATTTCCACAGCATTTCGGTGCTGGACTGACCATAGGGCAGGATAAAGACTGATATGCAAAAGGATATTTCGAATGGATTGTGTCCTCCCACAAATTCCTCATCTTTGATATATTCAAGTCTGTTTGCAATTTGTTGCTTCAGAATTTTTCATAGGGTCGAGCGCCGTGCAGCGCTAAATCTTAGTCCTCGACGGTCTCCTTAGTGTCCCTCATGATATTGACGCTGATATATGGAGCAGGCGTACTGAGCATTTCCTCAGTTTCATTTTTTCTGCATTGCTGCGTGCTTCGGAGCTACTCGCCTCATCGATTTGAATTGTGTTTACTTCGATATGGCCTCCACACCAAAGAGGGCTTCAAGCATTGTTCAGACTGTGGAGCCAAGATGTCTATCACAGACCCTCAACGCGTTTGTCTGTGGTGCTTCAACTCGGGCCGCAAGGTTGATGACTGTGACTCGTGTCAATCGATGACTGTTAAGGCCTTGCAGGAAATGAAGGGTAAACTCGATACAGGTAAGCCCTCCCAAAAATCCCCAGCCCTTACCCCATCGAAAAGGAAATCATCCTCTGACTCGAGAGATGTCTCTCCTGTAAAGAAACGTTCTAAACATAGACGTTCGAGGTCTGGTTCACGACACTTGTCTCCCTCTTCCCATAAGAAGGATAAGAAACAACGTTGCAGGTCCTCTTCGTCTTATTCTTCAGAAAGAGTTTCTTTTCCAATAAAGAACTCAACGCCAGCGGAGTTAGAAAACATCCGTTTAAAAATGTTAAACATTTTTTAAAAGCATTCTCTTCGGAGAGTTCCTCTAAAGGAGTCAGAGAAAAGTGGCCACCCTTCGACGTCTATCAAGACCAGTAGAGAGTCTCGTGTAATCCCTTCTTGTGCGCCTCAGAGCCCGGGAAGAGAGGCTACTCGACATAAGTCGAAGGAATCTTCCACGACGCACAAGAAGAAGCCTGTGTCTGTTACCTTGAAACATTCACTAACACCATCGAAGCCTTCATTGAAGGTATCAGAACCTTTATGTGCATCGCCTGAACCTTCTAGGCATGTAATACATATAGAGCCTTCGAAGCCACTCAAATTGTTGAAGCATTCATCAACAGTTTCGGATAAGTTGTCGAAGCCTTTGACGCCTTCAACTTCGTCTGCGCATTCTTTGCTCTCAAAGGCTGCAAAGTCGATGCCTGATGATCCTAAATTCTTCCAACCCATTCCTAGACCTTATTTCTAAAGATAAATGGTTTCAATCTTTGAAGAAGATGAGGAAGAAGAAGATCAGCTCCCTTTTGGGTATGAATATGGAACAGCAAATTGAACACCAAATGTTAAGAAGAATTAATTTCAGACAAATCCAAGATGCAGAATCTTGTGGAGACATTAAAGGTAACAAGTCGTTGGAAACAACTCCAGAGAGAGAGTTTGGTAATCCAGAAATATCTGGTTATGTTGATCCCTCTTATAGAGTACTAATTGGTAAGGTAGCTGAATATCTGGCTGGTCGTGGAAACTGATAACCTCACTGATATCCTAGACAGTGGGTCAGTTAGAGGAGCTGTATTGCCATTTCATGCAGCCTTGAGAGTAAGAGTAATGGAGAACTGTGTAAAACCATATTCTGTTCCATCTGTTAATAAAGTATTAACAAAACAAATACAAGACTGCTTCCATAGACCTTCCATTTTTGAACAGGCACCCAACGCCAGAAAGCTTAGGGTTTCAAGCAGCAACAGCTTCTTCGAAAGCTGCAGCCTATCCTTCTGCTCCGGCAGATAAAGAAGATAGAAGGATTGACTCTTTGGGTAAAAGAGTATTTATTGCAGGAAGTATGGCACTAAAATCTACCAATGCTACCAGTGCATTAGCAAAATATACACATACCCTTTGGGGAGTGGCTGCTCTAGACACAGATCATATACTGGAGGGAGACAATAGATAAAGCTTTTTAAGCCTGATCCAAGAAGGTACAGATGCCATGAGATAATCCTACAATCTAGTCTGCATACAGTGGAGTCGGTCAGTAGAGCCATGGCTGCCAGCACAGTACTTAGACGCATGTCTTGGCTAACAAAATATGGATTTTCCGTCAACATCCATGCACGTCTGCTAGGCATGCCATTTGACGGTACTTCTCTGTTTGATGAGAAGGCTGATAGGAGTCTGTAAAAACTGCAAGCCTCTATGGCTGCAGCAAAATCTTAAGGGTTGGCAATAAGACAACCTCAATTTACAGGTAAAGGATGGAGAGGTCGTTCTTTTCATTTCTAGAGGAAGAGGTCATTTTTCACATTGAGGTCAAAGAAGACCCTTTCGTGGAAGAGGTAGAGGAGGAATAACTCCCTGTTCAACACCCACACAGTTACCCTCAGCTGCAGGTGGAACAGCAAAATGACTCCGTCACCCACAAATTTGTGGTAGGAGGCAGACTGTCTTATCATGTCCGGAGTTGATGAAACATAACTTTGGATGCATGGGTGCTACAAACAGTAGCAGACGGTTACTGTCTCCCATTACTAAAAAGACCTCCCGATTACCCCCAAGAGTAAGATCACCCTTGGTTTCAGATCCACTCCTCCAACAGGAGAGTCTCACCCTATTGGAGAAAGGTGCAATAGAATTGGTACCTGTAGCAGAGAGACACCAAGGTTGGTTACTCTCCTTACTTTCTAATACCCAAGAAGGACAGAGGAGTGTGACCCATCTTGGACTTGAGATGCTTGAACAAGTTCCTCAGGAAGGACAAGTTCAAGATGGTAACACTTTCGCAGATCCTTCAGGCCCTTCGACTCCAGGATTGGTTGGTGTCATTGGACCTTCAGGATGCTTACTTTCATGTACCGATAAATCAGAAGCACAGAAAGCACCTGAGGTTCGCGGTTGGTGGTTCTCATTATCAGTTTCGAGTTCTGCCATTCGGGCTCACCTCAGCCCCGAGGGTTTTCTTCAAGCTTGTGGCAGTGATGGTAGCAAGTTTAAGAAGGGCGAAGATTCACATTTACCCCTACCTGGAGGACTGGTTGATCAGAGCTGTTTCTTCGGAACAGTGTCAGAGTCATCTCAAGCGTACCTGCCACTTCCTCCATGAACTCGGCTTCTCCCTGAACTTCAAGAAGTCCCATTTGACACCTTATCAGAATGTTACACTCACCTGGTATCCACGGGGATGCCACCCAGCCCTGGTTGAATGATTTGAACTCTCGATCCCTCTCCCGGTCCATTGGTAAGGCCTCTGGTTAAAGATGGGTCTTAATATTGTAAAAGGTGGATTCTCCGTCCTGCTCCTCGTGGCAGGCGTGCGTAGATGTGGAGGGCAAGCAGCGACCAAGTTACTTCACTGGTGCAAGCCCCACTGTGGGAATCCAGGCCTGCTGCGACTCCGTAGGTTTTCTGCTTTACAGTCTTTATATGCATTTCTTATGTTCCTCTTAGTTCGAATAATAATGTCTTGCTTCTTTCCTTTTAGGTATGGAAAGGTATTTTGGTGTTGTCATGCAGTTTGAAGATGAGCATGGGCCGGTAGGCGAAAGCCCGGTGTGCGCGATGCTGTCCAGTGAGTAATGCGCGATGCGCTGTGCTGTTTTGCCTTTTATATTGCTAACCTGTGTCTTTTCTCTCCCTGCAGGTTGTGATGTTCCTTGCCGAGCGCCGTAATTTTCCAGCAATGATACTGACCATGAGATGACTACCCAGGTAAGAATTGTGTGGCTTTCTTCATTCGGGAGGAAACGTGAGTAAACGCTTACTAATGCTGTCTTCCTTTCTCCTCTTTCCAGGTTATGGTATTGCCGGATGATGGAGTTTGTACCTTCAGCTGGGTGGAACTGAAGTCAGCGATGGATTGAAGACAGGATACTGTTCCAGGTAAGTTTCGTAGTGTTCTTTGTCTCTCTGCAGGTCCTGTGTTTCAGGTAAGCTGGCATCAAAGAACTGGTGTAACGCTCACCTGGTATCGACGGGGACGTCACTCAGCCTGTTCTGACCTCTCACAACCTCGAACCCTTCCCTGGAGTCTACTCGTCTGGAGACTGGGCCTGAAAAACAGGATTGGTAGAGTTTAACTCCCTATTGTCTGTGTGTGCTTGAACCCCTTCTTCCCTGGGGTCCAACCCTTCCCTTGAATCCACAGCTCACCTTGTTTTCTTGGAAAGTGTGCTCTCTGTCCTGCTTTCAGCGCAGGGGCGCGTTGATTGATGGGGGCTCGTTGCTGCCCAGTTACTTCACTGGCAAGAGCCTGACAGGTAAGTATAATGAGTCTTTTGAACAGTTCTCTAACTTTGTTCCTTTCCTTCCTTAGATGATGGCTGGCGTCTGGGGATGGCAACGTGCTACTGAGATGAGTAGCGCTGAAGGTGAGTGAGAGCGCGATGCGCGATGTGACCCTTTCGTATTTGTATTGAACTAAGTTATTTTTCTGTGTCTTTTAGGTGCCGCAACGTTTTCAGCGTGGATGCTGGTTATGAAGAAGAAATGCGGTAAGTAAGAGCGGTATGCGGCGCCTCTAGCTGTTTCCACGCTAACCTGGAGTGTCTTTTCCCTCTTGGAGATGGATGAGAAGTTCCGGAGACAGAGTTCCCCCAGAGAAGCTGGGATTCAGGTAAGCGTTTGAAGCTCATACAGTGTTTAAAAATAAGCGAAGATTTGCTGAATGCTTACTAATGCCTTTTTTCTCTTCTTTCCCCTTTTCCTTAGGAAGCGGCGTGCCGGGATGGGAATGACACCGCCGAAGATGCTCGCAGAACAGAAGGAGCGGTGAATGATGGGCAGAAGCGCCACAAGGTAAGACTGTTCCTAACGGTGTTCTTGTTCTTGCAGGAGCTGAGCGCAGAAGAAAGATGCAGACCTACTGGAGACCGATCCGAACACAGTGAGTGTCACGCTGCAGGTGCACAAACCACAAAGCATGTTTCTCAGCCATGGGCGTGGCTTAAATAGTCTCTGGTTATCCCAGGTGTCTCTGGGCTGAACCACACCCAAAAGACTAGACTGCACATGCAGTTCTGGGAACCGAAATATGTGGGGGCATCCATCTTGTCCCCATAAATGCATTACAAGTCCAATCCCCAATGTTATCCTATGGGAGTGAGTCTGGTGCCACAAGCGCCAAGTCTGACTCCAAGTGGGTCTTTGGAGGGATGGAGAGGCCCTTGAGGGCCATGTAGGTGATTGTGGCCTGTCTCCAACCTGACATCTTAGAGGGCTGGGGACATGAGGGGCAGGAATCATGACATGGACACAGTGAGCGTTACGCTGCCCACAGCAGAATAACGCAAAGCATGTTCTGCTGTTTGGGTGCGGTTTAAATAGTCTCAGGTAAAGTAGTCCAGGTAAAATAGTCCCAGGCCTGCCACACCCAAAGGAGTCCAGGTAAAGTAGTCCCAGGCCTGCCACACCCAAAAGACTAGACCGCATAGCTCAGTTCCTTGTAACTGAGCTATGTGTGTGCCTCTATGTTGGCTGAACCCCCCTCCCCCCAAGTTAAATAGTCCCAAGTAAATAGTCCCATTCTAATGTTAGTCTTCATGATGGTTATGAGCCTGGCACCAAAGGCCAGGACTGACTCCGAGAGAGTCTTGGATGAGGTTTTAAGGCCTTTGACCTGGCCCTAAATGGAAGGCTGACTTGCCAGTGAGGGCCAGGGGCAAGGGTCATGACACAGAAGCTTCAATTCTTTTTGGCAACCATGACCGGAAGAGACCTTTGTGACAGATGCCTCCCTCACAGTCGGAGTCCGGACTCCATATTAACCTTCTTGAACTGGGGGCAATCAGACTAGCTCTGATGGTCTTCCTGCCCTCAATATGGGGGAATAGTGTCTTGATAATGATGGACAACACATTGGACATGTATTACCTCAACACGAGTGGAGGAGTAGGGTCACTGCTCCTGTACAGAAATGCAATGCAGTTCTAGTTCTGGCCAGTAAGAGAAGGAATAACTCTTCTGGCAGTCCATCTAGCCAGAGAAAAGAACATGGCGGTGCACGGTCTGAGCAGGCAGAGCACGATCTCCCACGAGTGGCAAATAGCTCAGGAAGTCCTTCAAGAGATCTTCACACTTTAGGGAACTCCTCAAGTGGATCTCTTCACGACCAGTGTCAACCAGAAATGTGAGCTATTCTGCTCCAGGGAATTTCCCCAAAGAGGAGCTCTAGGGGACACCTTTGTAGTGGACTGGGAATTTCCACTCCTGTATGCGTTTCCACCAGTCCCTGTCATTCCTCACATAATTTGGAGGTTGAGTAAGTTTGGGAAAACTATGATCCTTATTGCTGCAGATTGAGCCAGGAGAACGTGGTACCCGGACAATCTAGAGATGGGCATCTGCCCTCCAATTAGTCTTCCACAAAGAGAAGACCTACTCTTGCAAGAGGTAGGTTGCATTCTTCACCCAGAGATCAACCTGGTGTGTGAAAGGGTGAGATATAAAGATTGGGACCTTACGGAAGACTTAATGGAAGTGTTGCTTTCCGCAACAAGACCAGCAACTAAATCCCTGTTACACTGCCGTTGGAATAGATTTCTCAGCTGGTTCAGGGTAATAAAACGAGATCCTTTCTCATGAAAACTTCCCCAAATGTTGTCTTGCTTACATCACTTGACCTATTTTGGGTTGAAAGTGGCCACAGTGAAGGGCTATCAATTGTCAAAAGACCTTTGGATGAGGGATCATACTTCAAAATGTGTATGATTGTGATACAGTTTCTGAAAGGCTTAACAAATTTGTTTCCGCCTACTACCCTCATCGTGCCATCATGGGATGTAAATCTTGTACTGAGATGCCTTATGGGAGCTCCCTTTGAGTTCTTTCATTCATGCCCTTTAAGGATGCTCACCATAAAAATTGCCATCACATTTGACTGTAGGGTAAGTGAGCTACAGGCTATATCTTCCAAACAACCTTTCACATCCTTCTACAAGAATAAGATAGTTTTAAGGATTAAGTCATCTTTCTTGCAAAAAAGTTGTGTCAGAATTTCATTTGGCACACGATATTGCACCACCATCTTTTTATCCTCCTCCGCCATCAAAGGAGGAAGAAGACTACATCGCCTAGAACCAAAAATGGTACTAAGTTTCTATATTAAAAGAACTGCAAGTGTTCGTCAAAATGATCAGCTTTTCATTGGTTATGCTGGTCAAATATTAGGCTTAGCAGTCACAAAACAAACCATCTCTAGATGGATTGTTATGTGTATAACTGAGTGTTACTCGTTGGTAGGCAAGGATTTGCCCGAAGGTCTGAGGGTACATTCCACTAGAGGGGTGGCTGCTTCATCGGTTCTAGAAAGATGTGTACCAGTGAGGGATTACTACTATGTAATATGTGTACTACTATGTGGATTCTTTTTCAGGAGAGGAAGCCAAATTTGGCAAAGCTGTCCTCCATAAATTAACAAATAAGTAATTCTTGGCACCCTCTGCCGAACTCGAACTGCTTTTGGAGTCTATCAAAGATGAGGAATACTTGGGAGGACACAATCCATTCAAAGAACAAGTTGCTTACCCATGGTAACTTTCTTTCGACTGGATGTTCCTCCCATGTATTCCTCATCGCCCTCCCATCCATCCCTACCTGCCGAGAATTTCCATGTCTTACACCTTCCTTTCTCGCAACGTCAAGACTATCTCCACCTATGACACGACATGCTAAATAAAGTAGGAAAAAACGAAGAACTGAAGTAACGGTCAGCGTGCGTGCTCTATATACCAGCGTCAACGTCACGAGGGACACTAAAGAGACCGTTGAGGACAAAGATTCGACGCTACACGACTCTCGAACCTAGGAAAAAAAATACAAAGCAAGTCGCAAGCAGATTTGAATATATCAAAGATGAGGAATACATGGGAGGAGTATCCAGTCAAAAGAACGTTACTACGGGTAAGTAACTTGTTTGTCTATTCTGTGAAAGGTACAGTGAGCTAAAGTGTAGCTGCAGACCCTCGAGTGGGTACTGTAAGGAACTCATGGTGACAACAGTAAAGACAGACACAGGTGATCACAGTTTAAGGGTGTTTATTAAACTGTAAGTGGCGGTTGGAAAAACTCCTAACCTAAATCTAAGATGGGAGCAAGCGTCGACCATCAAAAAAAATAAGGCAGTCCTTGTGGCGTCTTGTCAAAGTAAAAAGCCTATACTAAAAAAACCTATAGCCAATTCCTTACAACTAATTACAGAAAAAGTGTGGGATAGGGTATTCAAATAAAGGAAACAATGTTCAAATAATAAGTCAGGATGTGATTGCCTTGAGGTTTCCTTCCTCCACGTTTTTAGCACGGGACAAGGTGGGTCTTTGGAGCACAGCACATGCTTGACCTTTCCTAGCACGGGTTAACTGTTTCGTATCAGCTATCAGGTTCTTCGCTGGTTAAGTCTCTTTTCAATAAAAGTCTCTTGCCTTCGAGGCCTGATGCTCTCAACAAACAAACACAAAAGTTCTGTTCTACGAACACTTTGGGTGATGGCTTCACCTCTGCGTCCCCCTGTTCTGGGCGCAGAACCCTCAGAAATTGTATTCAACAAATTCACAAGACAGTTTCCTTCTCAGTGAACTTTGCGTGACAGCTTTCCACCCCTGGATCTTGGCCGGGCTGGATACCAGATGACAAGGGGGACACTTCCCTTCCTCTTGTCTCGCAATACTTCTTGCTTTCACAAATCTTAATGTCTTTTTAAACAGGTTTTCAGGCTTTGCCCCTCATTGCCGGTTTCCCTTTGCCAGGTTCACTCTTGCTGACTTCTCCGATAAACAGTTCATGTACTGGTTTTCACCATGCAGTGTTCACTACTTGCCTTTCACAATCATCTGCCGGTCAAAGACTTTCGACCGTACAGAGGATTTTACATGACCCCTGTATGACCACTTTGACCTTTCGTCGCCTCTTCCCAAGGCCTTCGTGTTACAGTAGTCTCTACTGTTGGGTAATCGGCCAGAGTTTCCTGTGCGGGTACCCACGTGGTACTGGTATTCCCCCTCCTTCGTTACTAGTATCGCTTTCTTTTCAAAGTTCAATTTAGCCTTCGGCTACTTTTTAGTTTCTTATTGATGAACCGCTTGGCTTTCTTCCTCTTTGGAGTCAAGGTTGGTACCACAGAGACACATGTCTCTCCCCGGCTTGCTAATCATCGGAGGAGGGGCTCATGTACCGTTGACATCTGCTGTAACACACATTGGCTATTGTTTGCAGACTTATCATTCCCTCTGCGGAGGTTCCTCTGGCCTTGGTTGGAAAGGGCAAGGTCGACTCTCTCCTTGTCACCCTCTCGGTCTGTGCTGTCTTTGTCCTCCTCTTGAACTGCCATGCTGAGTTAGCTCTTACGTCATGCGGTCTGCATTGCTCGTATTGTGCTCTTGTGCTCCACCTTTTATCCTTGTGGGGAAGGGAAAGGGCTGTCAGGTGTAGGTGATTCTGGTCTATTGCCGACTTTGCCTGACCCTGGTATTGGGACACGTCAGGTAAACGGCTCTGGTGTTAGTTAGTCCGTTGTCTTTCATGTTGTGCGGGAGTATTTGTGTGGAAAACAGAGGGGCGGGGGCAGTATTTTTGAATATCCTACGTGGTAGGATGGGGAAAAGGTGCTGAAAGAAGGGAGATACCACGTCTCACCCGTCAGTATACCACTCCCACTCCCCAAAGCCCCCCATCCAGGTGATCCTCCCTCACTGGTCCAGGAATGGGATCCAATATCGATGGCCGTGTCCACCTGGATGAGAGATCCCCGGGGACTAGCTCCATGCGATGTAGCCACATTTGTTTCACAGGGGAAGAAAATCTACATTTCCCTGGTCTTTTCCTTTTCGGTGTTCCAAAGTGAAACAATAGGGTTGTAGGTCTAGAAACTATTGCATGACCCTAGGGTTGGAGTATTTGCGTTGGCTAATCCAAACTAGGTTCAGTGGTCTGTAACAAGTGTGAACTTTCGTCCTAATAGGTAATACCTAAGATGGATAATGGCCCACTTGGTGGCCCGGGCCTCTTGTTCCAACACAGAGTAATTATTGTCATGTGGGAACAAATTGCGGCTGGTGAACAATATGGGATGTTCTAATCCATTGCAAACCTGGGATAGGACAGCTCCTACACCTGTAAGGGAGGCATCTGTCTGTAAGACAAACTCCTTAGAGAAGTCGACTACCTTTAGGATTGGGTTCTGACAGAGTTTGATTCAAGGTGTTATAACATATCTCATCCTCATCATTCCAATGAAGTTTCAGGGGTTCGGCATTCTTAAGTTTATCTGTCAGCAGAGCTGTTTTGTCCAAAATGTTGGGGATAAATCTCTGGTAGTACCCTATTAACCAGAGAAAAGCTCTAAAATCTCTTTTAGTTTTGGGAGTTGGTGTATCTAAGTCAGCTTTTACCTTCTCATGTTGTGGTTGTACATGCCCGTTCCCTACGAAGAAGCCAAGACATTTTACGGCTGATTGGGCCAATCTGCACTTAGCTGGATTAGCAGTAAAACCAGCGTTTCTGAGAACTTTCATGATGATATAAAGATGGAAGAGATGGTCCTCCCAAGTCTTGCTATAAATGACAATATCATCAATATGAGCTCCACAAAAATCAAAAAAGAGTTGAAGGTTTTTATCCATGATGCGTTGGAAAGTAGCTGGTGCACCGTGTAAACTGAAAGGTAAGATTTTAAATTGGAATAATCCTAACAGCGTTGAAAACACAGTCTTTTCCTTACATGGTCCATAGACGGGAACTTGCCAGTATCCCTTGGTTAAACCTAGGGTAGATGGAAAGGTGGCTGCTCCAAGTTTATCAATTAGGTTGTCAATGCGTGGCATGGGATAGTCATTGAAGTCCAATATGGCATTAACTTGACGTGAGTCAATACAGAATCTCCAGGAACGGTCAGGTTTAGTGACCAGCACGATAGGAGAGGAACATGGGCTTGAGGATGGCTCAATAATGTTGGATTTCAACATTTTCTTGACTTCCTCAAACACTATCTGCTTGCGCGTTTCTGGGAGTCAATATGGTTTTAAGTGTACCACTTTACCCTTAGTTGTTCTGATATAGTTGTATGTATTCTTTACTCTCCTTGGTTTTTCCGAGAATACATTGGTAAATGAAATTACTACATCCTTTAAATCTTGTTGTTCATCCTCTGAAGGAATTAAATCAAAATTATCAATGTCTTCGGGAACCAGATAGGCTAGTTCTTTGGCATGGGTGGCTGACGGGTTCTGTTTTCACTCTTTCAAGAAATGTACGTGATATTGGATTTTCTGTCCCCTATCTGGTTGGGCTACTCTATAAGAACAGGTTCCCATTCTTTCTACTTTTTCATAAGGTCTGTGCCCTTTGGAGACCAGTTTGCTCTCTGAGGTTGGTAAGAGGACTAGTACTTTCTGTCCTATGGAGAATGATCTTAAACTCACTTTCTTGTCATAAGTGGCCTTTTGCTTGATCTGAGCCTTCACCATGTGAGTGCAAACTAAGTCTCGGACCAACTTCATATGCTCTCGCATTCGGGTGGCGGTTTGCGAGATTGGAATAGGGTCCTCCTCTCGTTCTTCCCAGGTTTCCCAGAGCATGTCGAGGACATCTCTCAGCTCTCTACCATAGAGCAATTCAAAGGGAGAGAAACCTGTGGAGGCTTGGGGGTTTTTCCTCACTGCAAATAGTGCCAATGGGATCATGCAGTCCCAGTCTTTCCCATCCTTGTCGACCAGTTTTCGGAGAATTAATTTTAAGGTCTTATTAATATTTCTACCAATCCATCGGTTTGGGGATGATACACAGACATTTGCAAGGTAGTAATATGGAGTAACTCTTTGACTTTGTCCATAAGTTTACTCATACAATTCGAGCCCTAGTGCGTTAGTATTTCCTTGGCAAAACCGACCCCAGAGAAATATTGTAGAAGATGTTTAAGGATCTGCTTGGTGGTATTATTTTGCATTGGGAATGCCTTGAGACATGGGGTTGCATATTCCACGATCACAAGGACATATTTATTGCCCAATCTGGAGGTTTCTAGCAGTCCTATTATGTCCATACCAATTCTGGAAAAGGGGACTTCTATAATTGGCAACGGATTCATAGGGGCAGGTGATGGGATGTGCGTGCTGGTCTCTTGACACATTTTGCACGTTTGGATGAAGGTTTTTACATCAGCGTGTATACCTGATCTGGAAAACTTTCCACTAATGTGTTTCAGGGCTTTAGAGGGTCCTAAATGCCCCCGGTAAGGTGGGAATGTGCAATTTACAGTACAACCTTTCAATAGCTTTTGGGTATTACCAATTGGGTTTTTACCAAACCTTCTGGGGCGGTTTCTTTTCTGTAAAGCAGTCCTTGTTTTATTGCTTGTAAAAACACGTCAGAGTGAACTGAATCATTTCGCTAGCCGAAGGCCAAGTCTGGATACATGGTGGGTTCCTCTCCCTTCCTTTTTTCGATGTCAATTGATTCATCGTCTTCCCCAAACCCTAAATTGTCTCTTTCTGTTGTATCTGGTTCACTTTCTTTAAACTGAGGAAATAGTGCTCTTTCCAAAATCCCCTGGGCAATTTGATCTCTCAGACTCTTAGGAAAGTTTCCCTTTTATGTGGCATTTCCCTCCAGTTGTGTACCCCCCAACGTGTGGTTGCTGGCTGACAAGCCTATGCTGACTTTTACCAGTGGAGCACAGCCTTCATCTGCGCTCTGCTGGGTTTTCGCTCACTTTTTTATGGGGAAACTGACATTCCCTTAAAGACAGTCAGTACTGGGAGACTTTGTTTCCCTTAGTCCTTTCCTATGTTGCAACTTTTCTGCAACATGTTACAAGTGTGCATTACAGTGCACTTAAGTCTTCCTTTCATTTCCAAAGGCCCTAGACTCCCACAAAGGATTTTTTAGGAGACATGTAGATGTTCCTTGGACAGGGCTGGTGGCAGCTCTTACTTTTGCATAGTTTTAACCCTTTCTTGCCATGCAAACCGCATTTTCAGCGGTTGGCACAGGCAGGTGGCCTGGTTCCAAAATGGCCATGCACAAGGCTTTTTGTCCTGTCCTCTGGACATCTTGTCCCTTTACCTTCCCCAGGTTGAGCAGATCTGGATCAGTCCTTATTTGGTCATGCATTTCCCAGAGAAACGCCAAGCTTTCGCGACTTCTGCATGCCTTGTGTGTGTGCCTCCAGGATGTGGGCTGGATCGTCTAGTTCCAATATACATCCTGGTTGCCAGAGAGTCTGGTGTGCTAGGAATGACTAGGACCACCGTGGTCCGTGATTGGTCCATGTCTGGTGTGCCTGTATATGAGCAGATCTCCTATTGGGTCCTCTTTGTTTTGGTGCGAAGGAGATTCTGGATAAGAGAAGGCTCCAAACACCCATACCAGGTCGATCTCTTGAGGTCTCACTGAACCTGGGATTGGATCCAAATATACTGAAACGAAGAAGCCAAGTCGAGGAACCTTTGGTGACCCGTTGGAAGGTTTGGCACCCTGAGCCCACTGTTGTCCCGCTGGATTCCTCTTCATCTGATCGAAGTGCAAAGGCACTTTGACCCATTTGAATAGTGGGGCCAACTATTCACTGCACCTTCATCTTAACCTGCAAGCGAGCCTCTTCGGAAGTGTTCCTGGGCCAACCAGTGAACTGACTAGCTTGCACAGGACCTTTGCTCTGAACCTGCAGCTGTTTCGAGTGGACACTTGAAACTTGGTAAATCGTAAACTCTGTGTTCACGGCACTCTCACACTGAATTTCGTACACTTGGCATTCCCAGGTCTGGAATAAAGAGAGAGCGTGGCTGAACCTGAGTTAACACGGTCACTGTGTCGGCCAGCCATTGTGATGAACTTTGCAGATGCCTTGCTGCTGTGCCCCTCTGTGCCCTGAATCCTGCTGCAGTGAAACTGGCCTGATCCCTTAACCAGGAGCAGAGAAATCGCCATTGTCCTTCCACCCAATGATCGCTGTATCTCAGATGCTGAAAGCCGCAGAGCCGCACAATTGCCGCATTTGAACCTGCAACCGAAGTGGACTCGACTGCTGAAGTTTTGTCCAGAGTGCCTGGGGGTCGGTGAGTACTTGCAACCCTTACCGGTGGCCCCTAGCGCATCCATCCATTTGTACGCACGAGTGCCACTCACCTTTCAAAAGGTAGCCTGAGCTACCGCCCTATTTCCAACTCCTGGAACATGTTCTGCCCTTTTGGGGAGGCTCTCCTGAATAGTGGGAACCTATTCTTCATCGCCTCACCCATCTTCCTGAGCTGCCAGCCCCTGCAAGAGACCCCGTTTTCGCTCCTCTACACCGTCGCATGCACCAGTGACTGAAAGTACTTTTGAGCGTTAGGCTCCACTCTTCGTAGGGATTGGACTGCCTCTCAATTAGGGGTTGATTGATGAAGAACTGCCTAAAGACTATTTGCACTGCTTGCTCCCTTTCCTCCTAGGTTGTGGACCCATTCTGTGCACCAACCCTTTAGGCCACTTGATATTGTATACATATGTATATTAGTGTTGTATTGGTTTGAAGTATTACTGTTGATAATTGCTTTGTGTTTGATTTCAAAGGCCTTGAATAAATGTATATGTATTTTTAATATATACACCTGACTGGGAGTCATTTGTAGTGTCCTTTATTGTGTGTGCTCATTGTGGGCTTTCAGTCACCCTCACCCGACCTGAGACCTAGTCTTGATCGCCGCCAATGCTACGTTGATTGGTCTGGCTTGTCCAGAAGGTTACCTGGTTCCAAGAAACTAGGCTGGCCTTCTGAACCTCTGCCCGCCAGGTAAGAGTTCAGAAATCCATCTTAACAATGACGTACCTCAAAAGGGATCTCGCCGTGGTTTTGTAAGAGAACCTTCACATCTCCCCTAAAGTCAGGATCAATAACGCTTGCTAAGACGCCTATCCTGAACCTCCGCGCTACGCCAGATTTTGGGGCTAATAGAATGTAGCACCCCAGAGGGGGTATCAAACCCAAGTCTGTAGGAATCATTCCTCTCTTCCCAGGGGGAATGGTAGCTTCCCTACTGCTACAGATATCAAAACCTATTGATTCCTTGGTGGCGATGGAAGGGCTAGAGGCACTCTAAGTTTTTGAAATTGTAGGGTTCCTCAATTAGTTTCAATTGAGTCACATCCCGCCCTGACACCAT
Source organism: Ambystoma mexicanum (assembly GCF_040938575.1). Taxonomy (NCBI): domain Eukaryota; kingdom Metazoa; phylum Chordata; class Amphibia; order Caudata; family Ambystomatidae; genus Ambystoma; species Ambystoma mexicanum. The sequence continues at coordinate 1,348,449,885 of NC_090922.1, read as the reverse complement.
ATGTAAGGAACTCACTGTGACAACAGTAAAGACAGACACAAGTGATCACAGTTCAATGGTGATTATTAAATTGTAACTGCAGGGTGCAAAAATGCTTAACCTATATCTAAGATGGGAGCAAGCGTCGACCATCAAATGATAAATAAGGCAGTCCTTGTGTCAGTTGTTTTAATCCGGTCCTGAAGCAATAATTTCTTTCTTATTTGCATGGATTCTCTTGCAGTGTCTTGATAGTTGTCCCAACGTCAATTAAATAGATCTTTAGCTTCTCACACCATTCTTTCAAGAGGCCATAGTGAGGATTTTGTTCAGATGCATGTAATATCTGATAAGCAGCCAGTGATGAATTTAATAGAATTTTTTTAAACAGGGATACAGATTTCCACACAACTGTTGAATGAAGGGACTGGAGCCCTAGTTCATAGCGAATGGCTGCTATAGAAACGCTGTTTCGAAGTTGAAGTACTCGATACCAAAATTGACCTTCCAGTGGAACTGCTGATGTTAAACCCAGCTTTGCTGCCAAATGTTATTGCAGCAACAACTTTTTGGCAGTAAAACATGATAATAGGTTTGGTTGAAAACTTTGCAAAATCTGAATGTAGTTTGGCTCCTTGAAGCTTCAGATTATTCATTTTTGCTGTCAGGTCTCCAACCTATTGCCTTTCTGTAATTGAGTTGTTAAAGACGACACCTAGGTAGCGAATACAATCTGTTCGCTCTAATACAGTGTTCCCTGGTGTCCGGTCAAAGGATCGAATGCAATAGGGTCGAGTCAATAGGACCTAAAACAAAATGGTCGAATTTTTTTTTAAAATGTATATTTTTTGGGGGTTTCCGTTTTGGGAAAAAAGTGAGTTTGGCGGGAGCCCCCCCTCGACCTCTCCCCCTGAAAAATGTTGACCTTTTTGTTTTCAGTCCTTTTGATTCGACCCTATTATATTTACATCCTTTTGATTCGATCCTTTGACCTACAACCGTGTTCCCTGTATACCATTTAAAATGTTTTCCTTTTTCCCCCATATTTATGCCAAAACATAGGATTTTTGATTTTTTGGCATTGATCTTTAAGTCATTTTTTAATAAGTATGATTCCAATTTAGTCAGTAACCGTTGCAGTCCAATTTGGGTGCGATCGATTAACACCAGATCACCGCATAGGTTGCCCAATTTATGGGCTGGCCGTTAATCTTAGAAGGAAAGGAATGACAATCCAGTAAAGCGGCTGGGAGATCAGCAAAATATAACTTGAAGATCAGGGCTGCCAGAGGACAACCCTGGTTTACTCCCCTTTCTGTGGGGATTTTATCCATCAGGTTACCCTCGGCATTGATTTTAACTCTAATTGAGGTGTTCGTGTGTAGAGATTTGATCGCTTGAAAAAGATCAGTAGGGCAATTCCACCTTCTTAATTTTTCCCATAAGGTGGTGCGGTTCAAGCTATCAAATGCTTGATGTAAATCCACAAATGCCAAAAATAGATTCCTCTGGTCTCTGATCGATTCAAGTTTTAAAAAAGGGTGAGCAGTGTCAGATTTAAATCCACTCCAGCTCCATTAGTAAAACCTGATTGTCTATTGTCAATTATGGCAGACTGCAAAGCCCATTTTGCTAATCTTTTCTCCAAAAAGTAAGCAAACATTTTTCCAATAACAACCAACAAGGCAATCGGACGGTAGTTGTTTGGATCTGAGCGATCACCCTTTTTGATAATAGGAACAACTACCACTGATTTGCAAGTTGTAGGTATCGATTGGATTGATGAGATCTGTGCAAAAAGGATTGCGATAAAAGTGGTCCAATGGTCAATATTTTTCTTCAACATTAAGTTTGTGAGCCCATCCGGGCTGGCAGCACCAGCGTTTTTCAGTTTCTTAATTGCTTCCCTTATTTTATCTTCAGAAGGGGCTGTGTCCCAAGGAACTTTCTCTTTCTTGGGACTTTTTACGGTCGTAGGTGATGGATTTTTAAAAAACTCGGTAAAATCATCCACCCATGTCATAGCGCTAACACCTGTACTAAGGCAGGCTTTCTGAGATAAAGAGCCAATATTTATTATGACCCATATTTTTCTACTTTTGTTGGCACAGATCAATTTAAGCATAACTTCTGCCCGCTCTTGATCATGTATTAATTTGAAAGAAATTAGCCAATTTCGATATTTCTGTCGGCTAATTTCTTGTTTCATTTGGCTCTTAGCTTCTGCAATTTGTTTGCTGAAGTGGTGAATTGGCTTTAGAAGGTCGACTGTAAATCCACTCTCCGATCTTCCAAATTCAATGGCGCAAGTGTTTTTAAAATTGTCTGTTGTTGTAGCCGTTGTCAGGTCTAGTATGTTTTTATTAGTTAGCCTTAGGTGATTCAGGCCTTGATTTATTTCTAGTGCCCCAGCATAACAACTTCCTAATTTTGGTGAAGTGACTTCCCAAGTTACCTCGATAGCATCATGGTCACTCTTTTCCAATTTTTTACCGTGAATGTTTTCATTATACTGGTAAAGTTATTTTAGGCCCAGATATAGGGCCTCATCACGAGTTGGCCGGTAACCCTTAAATCCGGTGGAAACGGTAATAGTGCTGCCAATACCACTCCGCCGGATCCTGAGTGTCAATTCCATCAGCGCTATTACAGCCGGCGGTAACACAACCGGCGTTAACAGCGCCGGCTGTAAGAATGCTGGCAACCTAACGTGCAATTACAGAGCCATCACAAGTCTGGCATTGGCTCTCACAGCGCCAGAAACCTGGCGGAAAATCTGCCAGAAATCCCCCTGTCCAAAAGCTGGAGGTAAAAAAACACATGAGACAGCAATAAGGGCCAAGTTGAACACAATGCACTCCCCAGCACACAATCCCTGTATCCCCAGTGAACTCCCCAGCACAAAATCCCCCTCCCCATGAGAACTCCTCAAAACACAATCCCTGCGAACTCCCCAAAACAGAGTAGGTAGGTGCATGTGCCCGAGGCCCGCCACTACTGTGTCATTTCCATCTAAGATGGTCGCGGGCTTAGACACAGCTCCGACACGCACTCCAGCAGCACCTCCCTATACTAGCTGACATGCCAGATACCACGCCAATAGAACACAATATAATAACAGACTGCATTCAGGCTAAAGTCACCACAGTAATGTACAACGTCATCACCTCCTTCGCTACAACAGAGCAGGTGCGGCTCAAGACAAAATGGGAAGCCGAAGTTGGGGAGATATTACCGGAAGACTGGGTTTAGATATTAATGTTCCCCCGGGAGGTGGCCATATAGACCAGGCTGCGATTGGTATAGCTAAAAATTCTACATAGAATCTATTACCCGAGGGTTGTCCTATACCGCTGGGGTAAGATAGCGGAACCCAACTGCCTATGCTGCCAAAGAGAAGAAGGAACTTTCTTTCACACATATCCGCGATTACTGGTGGCAATGCTGTGACATCCTTACTAGAGTGCTACACAAGACGATCCCCAGTGACCCAAAATTGCTACTCCTTGGAGCGGACAGTGAAATAGACTTGTCAAGGTACGAAAAGCTCTGCTTCATGACAACAACTGTAATTGCTAAAAGGAATATAGCACAACTATGGGGTGCTGCAGAGACGCCACAAATTAGCCAGTGGATCACTGATGTACAGATTTGCATTGCCATAGAAAGAAGAGTGTATAAAGCCAGAGGATGTCCTGAAAAGGCAGACAAGATATGGCACCGATGGGAAGACGAGGTGTGAACTCTGCAACCAGACTTGATATAACACTCCTGAATGTAGAATGTGCAGGGCAGTAGAGGATCCTTCACACTAGCACAACAACCTTAATGCAACTATGTATGATTTGCTTGTTTGAGTATTCCACTGTAGGGTATTATTGTTTTTAGTTTGTTTTGTGTCTTGGCCCGGTGAGGACCAAAGTTTGTATGTTACAAAACCAATAAAATATAATATTAAATAAGATGGTCGCGGGCGCTTCCCAAGTCCGGGACCCTCTGGTGAGCAGCGACTAATATTGCGCATGGAACAGCGCCTTGGTGAAGTCTCCAGGGATCCCTCTGTGGGCGTAGTCGAGGTTGATGGAATGGCTCCGGTAACCTGCAATGCTGGCAAAGCAGATTGTTCGACTCCCTCATCTGCTCTGCATGCGCAGATAGGCCCTTGCACAACTCCCGTACCATCTGCCTGAAACCGGTCAAGGCTGCTGTGCATACCTCTACCACTTTACGGGTCAGTGCATTGTCACAGGCCATTCTCTTCGATGCATTCCGTATAGCACGGCTGATAGCCTCGATGTGGGTGCTGTGTACTGTGGACATGGCCTCAATACGCATCTGTCTGGCCTCAATAACATCCAGACGCCCCATCACTGCAGCTCCCGTGATAAGTGGTCCTTCGAGTGTGCCGGGGATCGGGCTGACAGCTCTGCACTGCTTGGGAGGGGTGCTGAGGTTGGAGAGCCTATCCTCAGGGGTACTATAGGATGTTGTATCCATGTCTGGCTCAAGTGTGCAGACCAGACGCACATGGATCCTTTTCCGCTGGCTCCGGGCTTCCTTGGGGTGTGCCTATTTCATGTGTGACTTTGAAGCTTGGTGAGGTCAACAGTGCAGTGTCACGTGCAGCTGTTGATGTGTGTTCCACATCAGGCTAAGATCCACTGGTGGCTCTCTCAACATCAAGGGTTTCCATGGTGGGTGGTGGTGTATGAGATGCTGGCCCCCGGTGGTCTTGTGGACGCTGCACCCGTGGGCTATGGTTGGGTAACGTTAGATGTGTCTGGCGTGGAATGGCTTATCTAAAAAGGAAAAAACAGAGAATTAGTAAAGCTGCTAGTAATTTGTCCACTTGCTCCCAACATCAGAGCAAATGGACATGCTTCTGCCTTTGGGCTCTTGATATGACCTCAAAACTGTTGACTTGTCATCTGGATGACATTTTATCATTCTCGGTTTATGTGACTCAGAGTGCAGTGCAAATTGGCACATGCAGACTTACTGGACTGCCTTAGGTGCACACCGAAATTCAGGTAATTTGAATTTTTCTTCAGTAAATCCTATTATTAAGAGACATGTTGTGGAGTTGCTTCAGCTGTTTCCCCCTGTTTGGAGTTCCGCACCCGGCGTGTGACCTCACAGTGGTACTTTCTGCACTGGCTCACAAGCCACTTGCCTCTGTGGATGCCAAATTATGTATGTGAAATATGGGTCTCCTTGTTGCCCTCACTTTGCGAAGGAGGGTTAGTGAGATACAAGTTGTTTCATCCTCTGAACCTTTCACAGTGTTTCATAAGGACAAGGTAATGCTGAGTATGTATAATTTCTTCATTCTGAAAGTTGTTTATAATTCCACATCAATTAGGAGGTTTTCTTTCCCTACTTACTTTCAATCTCTGTCTTCGAGAGCAGAGAAGACGTTCCACTGCCTGGATTTATGAAGAACTGTTACATTTTTCTTGGCTTGAACTAAGTCTGAGGCTCGCTTTGTGACCTCTGGTGGGTCTTCTTTGGGTCATCAAGCCTCAAAAGCTTTCATACTGATGCAGCTTTCGGCCATGCATTGTTGATAATGTTTCTCTCCCGGGGGGGTTTAGGTCCCTTTTAATCACCTACACACTATGGAGGCAAGCGTTTGGGCCGTAGGAGTAATAAAAAGGTACACACAATAGCGGTTACTGCTTGATTATTCCATAATACACTTTCCTCCATATAGCCCTCCCTTCAGCCCCCATAAAAGCTTTAGCTAAGTCCCTTAGAGCTGACGAGCGCCAAGGGACTGGCAGGTGACTGCGGAGGGTGAGGTCTGCAGGGTTAAGCCACAACCATGCCCATGAACACCTTCTACATTTAAAAGGGAAAACACTCTTGCTTTGCAGATGGCTCCAGTTCATCCCCAATGGGGGGAAGCCCATAAAATAGGGAGGAAAGGGGTACTAGGGACCCATTATGGTGAGTAACTTTTTTCTTGTTTCTCAAACTTCTGGGTTGGAGGTAAACAAAGTGGTTTATATGATGTATTTGACCTTATAATAAGGTGGCAGCTACCCATTCAGTAAATACTGCCAAACATATAACTTGACAGGTGGTAAAAACATGCAGTATTTGAAATTCTGCCTGTTTTTGCTATTACTATTTTTAGCATTATCAGACTCATGATGATGGCCAAAAACCAAACGAAACTGAATGCGATGAATCAATTCTTAGTGAACAGATTATATGATGCTGACACTATCACTCTGTATGACTTCAGGGTATCTGATTAACTCCCCGTCCCCTCGTGTGCTTTGTAGACCATTTTGTGAAAATCATGACTTAACCTAAAACAAAACACACCAAACAAGCTAGAATAATCCATCAAACAATACATTATAAATAATTTGTTAATGTTGTGTTATCGACTGTAAGGATGAGATGATGAAAGGACCCTGCTAGTATTCCGACATAAAATAAGTAAGCAATAAGCCCCTCACTGGCAGGCAGGATCAGGTGATAAAAGCCCGGGCCCACGTAACAGGCCAGAGCGAAGGGAGGGACTTAGTGATGGGCTCTGGCGTTGTTGCCACCTGATACGGCCCATCAGCGAGGGTCTTATTGCTATTAGCACCCCAGGTTTTTCATCCTGAAACCTGGGGTGCTGAGAGCAATGTCATTTTGTTTGAATGATTGGCACATGCTCGCGGTGTTCAGTTCATTCAATCAAAATACTTACCTAAAATGGCCGGTAGAGACGCAGAGTGACGGTTGCGGTACTGCTGACGGAATCAGGTAAGTGGTTTAGGGGTTGGGGAGTGAAGGGATTGGTGACCGGAGAGAAGAGAAGGGTGGGGGGCAACTAGCAGGATCATGGGATTCAGCCTGTGATCCGATGAAGCTAATTGGCTGGGTCCACCAACCTTAGTGCTAATAATAATGAATTCTACTTAAATATCCCACTTAAGGACATGAATCCTCTCTAGGTGCTGGTAGTAGGTTCCATTCATGTTTCACAAGGCTACATGTAGATCACTTGAGATCAAACCACTGCCAACTTGTCTTCCCAATCGTTGACATGCTCTTCTTGTAAATATATTGCATAACTGAGCTCTTAAATCAGGTTTCATACATTTTGGTGTTCTTAGTCAAAGTCCTTTTGAAATCTTTGCACAGTTTACCAAAGCATGGCTGTCAGAACCAGCATGCAATATGGTGCATGCCTAAAAGCCAAGACTAGTGGATTCTTTAACAGGAGGCATGGGACAAGTTAGCAGTTTCACAACAAAGTTTCACACATGTTTTGCGCATGACACTAATCCACTCTGAACAGAGCTGAACCATTAATAGAACAGAAATTTGGGCTTTGTCCTTCATGCCACACACACTCTATACCACTGCCAGCATCTTAGCTGAACATTAAATTGCTATATATAAAGGCATTTCTCTCATCCTGAGTATAAGAAACGTTCAATAATTCTGACTGGTTCCATACTACTAGATATCTTGTTGGAAACCTGTGGTAGTCAAATATCCTCTTAGGAATATTTATGATTAACCCTAACATCTCCTGGGGAAAACAAGAACTATTTATAGATCAGCATTAGTAAAAGCAGTGGAATTCTGAAGTCAGGATGGATGCTGTTGTGAGTGAATAAGGGCAGGGCCCCTCTAAGGAGAAAAGGGCATGGAATGGTGGGAGGCGGGAGGAAGGGGAGGGGTAAGCAGAGAGGGAAGTCAGGAGAGAATAAAGGAAGGTTGAACTGGAGACTGGCTCCTGCATACTTATTTGATGCGCGTGGTACGGCTTAAGAGGGGGCCAACAACTGGCGACGAGGAGACCTAACAGACGCCACGCTGCGTGGCTGGTGGAGGGTTCCCGCACCACGGAACCCAGCAGTACCCCAACAAAGGTGTGCCCCAAGGTGTAGGGCATAGCAGCATCGTAAGAGAAGCATCTGAAGGAGACCTGCGCTCGAGGGAGCCGCGCATGTGAACCTGACAACCCGCCTCGCCACAAGCAGAAGGGTCTGGCGACCAGCCCAGCTGCGACACGAGCAAGGAGCAGCTGTTGACGGGAACGGAGAGAGAGGACGGCTGGACCTCACACCCAGCGGAGGAGCAGCCATCGAGTGCCCCAGACGGACCAAGCCTACACACAATGGTATGGCGGATACCAGGTAAGCACCTACACCCCCCCCCCCGCACTGAAGAGTTGCTCACCCGCCCGTGCACCACTTGGGTTGCAGCCTTCCCTGAAGACCCCAGCCGACAACGACTTTGCGGACGGCTGCACAGCGTGGTTGCTGACACGCTGAGGTGAGAAGGTCCATCGCCTCCAAAACCATAACGCTGCAGGGCTGTCAAGGCCGCAATTGAACCTGCATCTCCCGCCTATTTATTTTTAAATCTGTTTATTGGCATTTGTTATTTGTTATAAACACAAGAAAATTGTCAAATCTTCCACCAAACAATAAATCAGATTGCGTCTCAGGTTATTAACATTTACAACTTAACATAACTTAACATAGAAACTTTAACTATCTCCAAATGTCTGCTTCTTGAGAAGCCGGTGCCAGGTGGGACACCGGGGGGGATTGGGAGTTTCGGGGGGTGAGGGGACTTCCTTTAGCAGGGCTCGCATGAAGTTATGGTTGGGCTTCCTCGAGGATTCCACTCCTGTCCGTGGGACTTCCTATTGCGGGTTTGTGCTGACTCATGGGGGCTTATCGTCCGAGGGGTAAAACAAGGGGTCTGTGAGTCCTCTCCAGGCATCTAGGGTCACACTCGAGGCATCTGTGGATCTAGCTACACTTTCTTCCCAAGCTTTCGTTTCGGCTTGCACCCATCGTTTCAGTTCTCTGTGCCAGATTTTCTGTTGTGGTCCCGATGGTTTCTTCCAGGACATTGCAATTGTCCTCTTAGCCAGAATACACATAATGTCCATTAATCTACTAAGGTGTTTTAGCTTTGCTGGTCTGGGGTACGTGCCGAGTAGGCACTCCGCAGGAGTCCATTCATATCTGGTCAGCCCCAGAGATTCGCTTATCTGCTGTACAAAAGACCACAGTGATTGTGTTTTAGCACACCGCCAGAACATGTGGAACAGATCCGCATTGTCCATTTCGCACCAGGTGCAATCAGGGCTTTGAGTGTTATAGAGTTTGGCCAGCCTGAATGGGGTTAGGTATGTTCGATGCAGAAGGTTCAATTGTATTTGTCTAAATCTGTGATTTCTGGACACTGTTTTAGGAAATATGAGGGCCCTTTCCCATTCCCCATCCGTTACTTCTCGGCCTATGTCTGCTTCCCATCTGGATTTTAGCCCAGCACTGCGTGGATTGGGGGTGTCATTTAGGTGGCCGTAGATCTGAGACACCGGTCTCCCTCCTTCTCCTAGTTCATATAGTAGCGTAATCAGGGGGTTCGTGTCTGGTTCCTCCGGCCATGTCGACCATCTGGTGCGTGCCGTGGATCTTAATTTTTGGTACCATAGAAACTGGCCAGCGTGGACATCATTTTGTTCTTGAAGTGTTTCAAATTCCATGAACTCCCCCTCCGTGTATAAGTCCCCCCATGAGTAAATCCCCTTCCGTTCCCAGTGCCTGAGGTGTTGCAGATCTGCGGGGGATTTGCATAGGTCTGAGACAAGCGGTATGTTCGGGGAGTATTGGTGTTTGACGTGTGCAAGGGATTCAGCCCTATGCCAGATTTTGCGTCCAAGGGAGACCAGTAGGGGGGCGTTTCTTGTCAAATGGGTGGGGGCCCAGGGAAGTTCTTTCATATATAACGGGGAGACCAGTGGCTGCAGGAGTGGCGTCTCTGATGTGGCATCGTCTGCTAGCCACTTGGTGACAAAGCCAAGCTGCGCTGCTAGGAAGTACTTTTCAAAGTTTGGGAGTTGGATTCCCCCCTGAGTGTACGGTAGTGACAACGTGGCAAGCGCAATCTTTCGTCTTCCCTTCCCCCATAGGAAGTCTCTCAGCATACTTTCCAGTAGGCGAAAGAAGGGCGCTTTGATGTAGAAGTGTACGTTCTGAAATCCATACAAGAATCTGGGAAGGACAATCATTTTAGTTATTGAGGCCCTGCCCATCATGGATAGGGGGAGTTTCGCCCAGAAGGCCATAGATTTCCTCAAGGCTGGGAGAGCAGCTTTAGTGTTGCGCTCATGCATTTGTTCCGGGGAGTGCATTATGTGTATGCCTAAGTATTTGAACGAGGTGTGTTCCCACCTTATTCCCACCGAAGGAAGCTCCGATGCTTCCTTTCCCTTAAGATTTGCCAGGGGGAAGAGGCAGGATTTGGCTCTGCTGAATTTTATTCCAGAGACCTTCGCAAAATTATCTAGGACCTCCAGCATCGTGGGCACATTATAGTATGGGTCCCTGACAAATAATAGGACGTCGTCCGCGTAAAGAGAAATAATGTGGTCAATGTCTCCCAGCCGGATCCCAGCATCAAAAAATTGTTTTCGAAAATAGATAGCAATGGGTTCCAGGCCCAATACGTAGAGCATGGGAGAGAGGGGGCAACCCTGTCTGGTTCCTCTGCATATGTTCCAGACCTCCGATATATGCTTCCCAGTTTTTACTCTGGCTCTAGGTTTCGTGTAAAGTATCTTGATCCACCTAATGAACCTAGGGCCAAAACCAAACCCTTCCAGAACCGCCAGCAGCCATTCCCAAAAGATCGAATCGAACGCCTTGATGGCGTCCAGGGACAGCAGTGCGAACGCTTCTGTGCTATCTACAGTTTGGGCGATGACATGCTGCACTCGGCGCAAATTCATGGTTGTGTTTCGGGCTGGTATGAAGCCGCATTGGTCCTCATGTACTACTTCCCCTATGATTCTGGCCAGTCTATTTGCTAACACTGTTGTCAGGATTTTCGCGTCATAGTTAAGCATTGCTATCGGGCGGTAAGAGTCGCATCTATCAGTGGGTTTATTGGGCTTAATAATCGGGATCAGGAGGGTCTCTCTCATGCTATCAGGTAATATCCCTGTCTCATATGCTTCCCGAAAGACCTCGTGTAGCAGGGGCGTTAGTGTAGGCTCATACATCTTATAAAACTCTGTGGGCAGGCCATCGCTCCCAGGCGTCTTGCAAGTGGCTAGTGAACTAATAGCTTCCGTGATTTCCTCTGTTGTGATATCTGCATCTAGGACCTCTGATTGTTCTGGGGGCATCCTGGGGAGTCCTATCTCTTCAAGGGTGTCCATGATTTTTTCTAGGGGGACCTGGTCGTCATGAGAGTAAAGGTGTTCGTAGAAGCCCTTAAATGTTTCGTTAATAGCTTGTTGTGTCTGTGCTACCCCCCCCTCTTCAGTCTGTACTCCAGTGATTGTGTGTCTGGGATGTTCTTTCTTGCAGAGCCAGGCGAGCATTCTGCCTGGTTTGTCAGCCTCCGCGTGTATTCTATTAGTTTTGGTGTCATAATCAAATTTGGCGAGCCTATTCCATGCCAAGGTAGAGTTAGTTCTAAGTGCTCTGAGGTTGTCCTCCCTTTGTTCTGTGTCGACCGGGGCTGCTTCTAATTGTTCTATTTCCTGCTCCCAGCGGGCCAGGTCGCCCCTAAGTTGTCTCTTAATGCCCCCTGCCTTTGCTATTATTTCACCTCTCGTCACTACTTTCAGGGCGTCCCACATTGTACTTAAGCGGTCTACGCTTCCAGTGTTTCTTTCTATGAAGTTTTCTATGAATTCGTGTAGGTCCGCCCTAAATGTCGGGTCACCCAGGGCATCTATCGGCATTCTCCACATTGGGATAGGAGGTCTGGGGCCAGTGTGATTCCAGCCCACCAGAAGAGGCGAGTGGTCAGAAATGGTTCTGCCCAGATATTGAGCTTCTTCTATCTGTGAAAGGTGTTCATTACTTATAAAAACATAGTCCAGTCTGGTGTGGAGACCGTGTGGAGAGGAGAAATATGAATACCCCCGAACATCAGGGTGACACTCCCTCCAGGTATCCGCCAAGTGTAACCTATTGACTAATAGAGTGAGGGCTGTAGTAGCTGCTGAGGGCCCTTTCGGGTGCGGGAAGGACCTATCAAGTATTGGATCATGGACACAGTTGAAATCTCCCCCCCAGAAAAGGATTTCATGCCTATTTAGCGCAATCTTAGTGTACATGGAGTTTAGGTGTGATGGGATGTTAGTGTTGGGGAGATAAGAATTCACTTTACAAATATCTGATTGTTCTAGCCTGCCCCATATTATTACAAATCTTCCCTCTGGGTCAGACTCGGACTTAGTTACCCGGAAAGGGAGTTGTGGGTGAATCCAAGTATATACCCCTCTCGCATACCTGGAATACGAAGATCCGACCCCCTGGCCTCCCCAGTGTTCACTTAGCCTCGCTAAGGATTCAGCCGTGCAGTGTGTCTCTTGGAGTAACGCTATCTGTACTTTCTTTCTGTTCAAATAGGACTTGACTCTATTTCGGCGTAGGTATGATCCCAAGCCTCTCACATTCCAGGTCAGTATCTTTACATTTATTTTAGCCGCCATTACAGGGTAATTGAGTCACACTCACAGTTGTCCGCCCCCTGTTGTCTTCACCTGTCCCGCCATCTCGTCCTGGACTTCTCCCCGCCTGCCCTCTCGTTCCGGCCCCAGGTCTTTCGCAGGTTGGAGATTCTTGAACTTGTGTAAATCCCATTGTGTTAAATGGGAAGAAAACCAAACAAAACTTTCCAAACTGACCCTAGCAGCTGCTTTAAACTTGCAGCGCTCAGGGGCTCCTGAGCCTTCCAGGCCACTCCTGGCCTTCCGGATCAGGTTGTGTGTGAGCAAACAGCTTACACCTTTGTTGGTGGGGTGGGTTGTTTGTCCGCCGCTTATGTGCTCCTCGGGTCTCGCGTCCGATGTAGCGAGATTAGTAGTAGGTCTTTCATGATGGTTCGTTCGTCTACGATTCGTGTAGCATCCCTTCTATTTGCTGCAGGGATTGCTCTTTGCCCGCATGCACCCGGGGGTGGGTAGATATCCCCGATCTGAATTCGGTGGATCCTCCTTGTCATCCGCCAGGTTGTTATGCTCAAGCCACATATTAGCCGCGGCTGGGGTCTCCAGGAACGTTGCTTTCCCCTTATATAGAATCTTGAGCCGGGACGGGTATAAGAGCATATATTTCAAGTTGAGCTTTCTCAGCCGGGCTTTTATTGGAATGTAAGAGTTTCTGGCTCGCTGTACTGCAGGGGTGTAGTCTGGGTAAATGACTATTGTGGAGCCATTTCTTTTAATCTCCCCGCCTTCTCTGGAGAACCGCAGTATGATTTCGCGGTCTCTGAAATTTAAGATCTTTGCTATAATTGGCCGTGGATGCGATCCAGGTGGGGGACGTCTCTGGAGAGACCTGTGGGCCCTTTCGACGGAGAACCCCTGGGAGAGTTTTGCCGCCCCTATTTCTTGCTGTAGCAGCATTTCGATATAGGTCGTCGGGTCCGGGCCTTCCAGATCTTCAGGGACCCCCAGTATACGAATGTTATTGCGGCGCGCTCGACCTTCTGCGTCCTCAGAGCGGGCTTCTAGCCTTGCTACCTTTTGTTCCAAATCTCTAACCGTCATCTCCAAGTCTCGGGTGTTCTCAACATTTTCCTGCAGGGCAGTCTCTGTCACCGTGACCCTTTCTGTTAGGTTGCGGGCGTCCTGCCGCATAAGTTGCATGTCAGATTTCACCTCTTCGAGCCGTCCCTCGAGTGATGTGCGGAGGGCAGCTATTGCTTGGAGGACTTGCGTGTGTTTAAGGTCTTCCTCCTGTTGGGGCGGGTCTTCGGGGGTTTCTCGGTCTTGTTGTGTTGACTGCCGTTGGGGTCTGACCGTCGTGAAGGAGTCCATCGTGACCAGTTTCGGTTTGGTCCTGGGGGGAGACATCTCCTGACTAATGTTCTGTAAGTGCTGCCCCCTGCAGAGTGGGAATCCGTCGGCGACCCCTGTATTGAAATTTTCGTGTGGGCTACTAGGGAGCTTTGGTCCCAGGGATCCAACCTCAGGTATTCGGTTGTTTCTGGCTACTGGTGTTTTCCCGCAATTAGGTTCAGGTTGCATGGGGGGCCCTGCTCTGGGAGTCGTTGTGGTGCAAATAGGCCCGGGGCCACAGGTTGTGTCCAGTATTTTCTGATTCCTGCCGGCTTTCCAATGGGGGTACCGGCATGTAGGTGTCTTCCCACCACTAGTCAGAATATTGGTCACCCTTCTCTCCTTCGGGCCTTAGTGGTGCGAGTGGGTCCAGTCCGCTGGGGTCTTCGTCCCGCGGGTCTTCCCGCGTATCAGGCAGCCTCTAGGGCGATCGGGGCCCCCGCAGATTCAGACCAGTCCTCTTTGCAGGAGTCAGTGTTGGGCCCCAGGGCCGGCCGAGCCTCGCTCCCCCAGGCTGCTGAGGCCGTGTGAGGCAATTGCGGGTGGTCCCGTTAGGGAGTGCTGTGGAGGGGACCCGATCCCGCTTCCAGCGTTAGTAAGGGGCCCGCCGCCTTTCGTTCTATTCCCCGCGGCCGGTCTCGCCCTCGCACCGCCGGAATTGCTCCGTGTTCCCTGCTCCGGCGTCCGCGGCAGATGCGACCTCCTCCCGGCCACGCCCGCGCCGCGGTTTCTCCTACCTCCGCAGCAGTCTCCTGCGCCGGCCCCTGCTCTCAGATGTTCGTCGTCGGCAGGCTCCTCCACAGCGGCCGCCCCCAGCCGCAACGGTTCGTGGTATGACCCAGGGGGCCGAGGCTGGCCTATTCTTATTCCGCGGCGGGCGCCGCCATCTTGGAATCCCAGGGGACTCGAGTTCGGGCTTTCCGTTCTCCGCCTTTCGGACTCCGATTCCACCCAGAGTTGTTGCCGAGTGCTGGCAATCGGTTCCCCCACAGTATTCTGGCCTCCGTTCGTCTCGTAGACCTGGGTTCAGTGAAAGTTAAGCGATATTCACAGGATCGCGGACGGAGCTCCGTGGCGGTCTGTCCTTACGGCATGCGCGCTGGCCACGCCCCCCTCTGCATCTCCTGTGCACGGCCATAAAATGGGCGAGCAACATAGCCAGCAAACCTGCAAATCACCACGTATTACAACGCCCGCAAGTGCGTGACACGATCAGCCACCCGCGTGTCACCCGAACAGAATTGGCCGCACAAACGCCCGATTTTGTACACCGCCTGCAAAGCCAGCAGCATTAAGGCTGCACAAGGGCCTGCACCATCCAATGCCCCACGACAAGCAGTTGGCACACGATGAGGCACGCCAACCTGCAAGTGGAGAGAGGGGTGAAAAGGGTCCAAAACACGCCACGCCAGCAATGCGGATTCTAGACAACGCCACCAGATCCACGCCCCACCGCTAGAGGCCGACCGTGAACATCTAAGAACAGCAACAGCCACGAGAGCTACCACCCTTGACTCCAGTCGCCATGATTGACCAGGCACAGGTGGCTGCAGACACAGGTGCACGAGCCCTAGCAGATCTGGGTTCCACATCCCATGCCACCCTGATGAGATGCCCCAACCCGTTCACGCGCAACCCACACCATGATCAAGGATAAAGGTGGGAAGAATGGGTTGAGGGATTCGAAGATTTTGTAGGAGCAATAGGAAGCCAAGACCCACCAAACAAGATAAACATATTCACAAACCTAGCTGGAAGAGAGATAAAAGGCATAATTAAAACAATACCAGCACAAGAGAGAGACACATACCAGCGCTATTGACGCAACCGGGACTATGAGCACTACGCATTCAAACATCCTCGCTCCTATCATCTCCTCCTTCAGGATTTCTCATCATTTCTATGCCGATGACACCCAACTGTTCCTCTCCTTTTCTTCCTTCACCTCTGACATACATCTCAATGTCTCATCCTGTTTTACAGCCATTAGAAATTGTATGTCATCTCACTATCTCTCTCTTAACACTGACAAGACTGAAGTCTTGTTCTTTCCATCTAACACAATTCCTCCTCCTTCACCCCCTCCCTCTATTCAATTTCCCTCTTCTAGTCTCCCTATCTCCAACCATGCTCGTAATCTTGGGATTTATTTTGACTCTTCCCTTTCCTTTACCCATCATATCTCCATCACCTCTCGGGCATGTCGCTATCATCTCTTTAACATCTGCAAAGTTCGTTCCTCTCTCATCTTCCATGCTACCAAACTTTTAATCTGCTTCCTGATCGTTCTCGTCTTTTCTATTGTTCTCATCTCTTCTTTGGTCTTCTCGCTTCCCACCTTGCTCCCCTCAAATCCCTTTATCACTCTGCTATCCCCACCCTCTGTCTTCTCTCTCCTCATGACTCCATTTCCAAATTAATTTCTCAGCTCGGATGCCTTCCTTTCCATTCCCAACTTAAATATCACTTCCTTTGTCTGGTCTTTAAATCTCTTCACGACCTTGCTCCTCCTTACCTCTCCTCTCTTCTCTCATTTTACACCCCTTCTCGCTCCCTGTTAGGCAGAATCCTGTGCAGTTCCCTTAGGGAACACTGCAAAAAGATTAAGACTACAGGAGTAAGCAGTAAACCCAATTGGTAGAAGTCTGCACCACCCAGATTTACCTGGTAGCTGTGGCTGAGCAGTCAGACTTCTCTCAAGAAGAGTAGGGCAGTATATAGAGTATACACCATAGGGCTAAAAACACAGTAGAGCAAACAAACACTGACCAGAGCTTTGTATCAAAAGTATATTATTATTTATTTAAAACACACTTTAGGCAATATACTAGCACTCTAAATCAAAAGCAAGTTAAAACACAGTCAGGTAAAGTATACACACCTCCCTTGATAACTATTAGACAAGTCAGAGTTAAAACACCACGATTGGTTAAAACAGATGTGAGCGCGTAACCTAGATGGCACTCCAATAGTTAGGTTAAAGGGAGAGAAAAAGGCAGAGCATAGAAATAAAACAGGTCCCAACACTTTTAGGAGTTCTCAGCAAGGGAATAAAGGCAGTATACACCGTAGAGCCAAAGTTCATAAGCCAGGCCCACTTTAAATGGAGCGAAGCAAAATGTGCCCAGGATCACACGGTTTAAAATGCACTAAAAGTCTTTGCAGAATGTTCAAAAGAGGTTGGGGTGATTCAAGAAGGTAAAGTTGGAAGGTCTGGGGCCAACCCAGTTGGAAAGCCAAGGATTTAAGGGTCACCTTGGGCAAACCGAAGAAAGGGAGGCCAGGCAGAACACAGTACCTTAAAGAGAGAGGAAGCTCCAGCGGTGGCAGTTGTTCCTGCCAGGGGAAGGGAGGATCTCGTTGAGGAGGAAACGTGGAGTCAATGCACTGCACAGGGATGACCCCAGCCGCAGAGTTTGTCGGTAAAAGGTGCGTTTGTTTTATTCGCGGCTCAAAGTGGTGAAGCTTGGTTATCCGGCCGCTGAGGTGCTTGGCACGGGCGATTCGACCAAGAGACATCTTTGGAAGGCGAAAGGGGTAAACTGGTTGGTCCCACCAGCTCAGAGGAAGAAGACTCATCCAGCAGAAGATCTTCTCTTGTCGTTGGGAAAGTGGTGAGTTTGTTAGAGCATGGAGTGGCGTCTCCGATGTGGCATCGTCTGCTAGCCTCTTGGTGACAAAGCCAAGCTGCGCTGCTAGGAAGTACTTTTCAAAGTTTGGGAGTTGGATTCCCCCCTGAGTGTACGGTAGTGACAACGTGGCAAGCGCAATCTTTCGTCTTCCCTCTTCGGATTCTTAGGTCCTGTGGCGACTTCTGAAGTTCCAGTCCCAAAGGCCCTGCTTTTATGCAGGAAAAACCCCCATTCAACCGCCTAGCTGTCACTCAAACAGGCGGCTCACCACTGGGCCAATCAGAATAGAGTGCGACTTGAGTTGCTAAGGCAACGCAGTCCAGGGTGCCAATTCCCCTCCCCACACATCCTGTGGAACCCAGACAGAGTGGCACCATTTGGAGGGCTTCTGTGGAGAAGCCCGCCAAAACGTGGAACAAAGGACTTGACCTTGGTTAGAGTTAGAGACGGACACGAACGCCATTTTAGAAAAGAGTTCTGGCAAAAAGACCCAACCGTTGATTTAATATTAAATAAATAAACCGGCGGTATCTTTAACATTGCACCAAAAAGTGGTGCGTTTAAAATCATTTGGAAAGGGGGCATGGCTTGGAGCGCCAGCAATGTGGTCGCTCCACTGAAGCCGCCCGTGGATCGCCCGCTACCGCAGCAGAATTCATGCGGTCCCCTTGGCTGAAATGACTCGCCGACACCAGCAATAAGGAGCGGAACCGCCAGAGCACAAGCGGTCCGAAGATGGAGAGCCTGCAGGGAAGCTCTGTGCCCAAAATCGTCATCTGAAACATAGCGCCCTGCACCCCTCGGAAGGAGCAAGATGGCAGCCGCACCCGCGGGCTCGGACGCAGCCACAAAAGGTAGGCGGATCCTACGTTGACCCAGGACTCGAGGCAGAGGAGAGCCCAAGTGCAACCCGCAGCCCGAATCCGGATGCACAACACGACCCAGACCTAGCACGACAGTGAGGGGGCCAGCGGAGCATTAGCCGGAGGGAGCACCCCTGTCGTCCAAGCGCGACACCCAGCGGCGGAGACCGCTCTGAGCCCACACTCCATAATTCCTGCCCAGCTTCATTGCCTGCAGAACCTCCGCCGCAGCCGCCATGACGAAACAAACTAAGGCCGGCAAAAACCCGGACATAGCTACTATGTTCTCGACGACAGAAAAGGGTAAGAAACAGGACCCTCCCAATCTTACCCCGCAAACACCCCGTGGAGGAGAAGAAGCCCTCGTTACCAAGGGGGACTTGGTGGCTTTTATGGCGGACTTCAAGTCCGAATTCCGCTCATGCCTAGCAGAACTCTCCACCAAAGTGGAACAGACCGATCAGAGGGTAACTGAGATAGAGCAAAGGCTGGGCGAAGTCAAAGATCGCTCACTGGAACATACAACCGTACTCGGGGAGGTGCAGCGCTCTCCAACCGTCGGGGGAGAATCTGGCCCCGGATCACCAAAACCTAAGACTCCTCTCCCTCAATGTCAATGGGCTGACCTCCCCAGCCAAACGGAAAAATATCCTGCAAAAACTCCAAGATGAGGAGGCTGCGGTGGCCATGCTCCAGGAGACCCACCTGCTACGAGCAGACTTCGGCCGTCTCCGCTCACGGCTGTATCCATTCCAATTCTTCGCCTCTGGAGAGTCTAAAAAAAGGAGGCACTGCAATCCTCTTCAGGGGAGACCTACACCCTCAAATCCTGGACACTAAAACATGCTCAGTAGGCCGGTTCATAGCAGTCAAATGCCTCCTCCTTGGTGACTTATATACTTTTGTCTCCGTGTATGCACCGAATTCTGGCCAATCGAACTTCTACGACTCTTTGAGCACGTCCCTTTCGCGCTTCATAGAAGGCCAGGTGATAATAGGAGGGGACTTTAATGGAGTACCAGACCCGATAAGAAATAAGTCACATCCTCCGATTCCGAACAACTTCACCCAGGCGCTAAGCCTCCTACACCTATTCAGATCCCACTGAAATAGACTACTCTTTTCACTCCTATGTCCACCGAACCTTTTCGCGGATCGACCTCCTGGCGTCCCCACAAACTCTCACCTTCGTCAAAGAAGTGTCCATTGGCTCAAGAATCCTATCTGACCACGCTCCAGTGATCATGGAGATCCGGGCCCAGAACTCCGTTCCTAATTCTCTGCGGAAATGGTCACTATACCACCCAATCCTCAATGACATGCTGGTGAGAGACAGAATCACAATGGCGATCAAGAATTTTCTTGAAGAAAATCCAGCCTCTGACACCTCCCCAGCGAATAACTGGGACGCCATGAAGGCAGTGATCAGAGGCGTCCTGATTGCACAGGGAGTAGCCTACCATCGGAACAGGCGGCAGACCAGGACAGCCTTGGAGGAAGAACTGAAAGCGGCAGAGGAGATCCACAAGGAAAAAGGCTGGTCCCCCAAAACACAGCGAGCCCTAGGCATGGCCAGAAAGAAGCTGGAAGGCCACTATGCGGAACAGACCGCGCAATTAATGGCCAAGGCCAAACATTCCTACTACGCAAAGAATAACAAGGCAAACAAATCTCTGGTAGCCAAACTGGCCAAAATTAAACAAACTAATACCATCTCCGGCCTGCGCGACTCCCAGGGAGTTGTCCAATATTCAGAAGCTAATAAACAGCAACTGGCAGTAGCCCACTTAACGCAGGTCATGACGGCTACTCCGCGAGACCGGCTCAAACAGAAGGAACACCTTCAGAGCGCAGCACTGCCCCAACTCTCCACCTCGGCAAGGGAATCCCTGGAGGCACTAATCACAGAAGAAGAGGTCGAGGAAGCCATTAAATCGCTCAAGACACGGGCCCCAGGCCCGGATGGATTCTCGACAAGGTACAACAAATTATTCAAGCACCAGCTAACCCCCCCCCTTAGTGACCCTCTTCAACTCCTTCAGAGATTCTGGCTCGGTGACCCCCTCGATGCAAGAATCAACCACTATTCTTCTACCCAAGCCAGGGAAAGACCCGAGAGACCTAGCCTCCTACAGACCGATAGCGCTATTGAACATAGACGCACACCTGTATTCCAAAGTCCTCGCCAATCGTCTGGGCCGCATCCTTCCGGAGATAATCCAGCCAGACCAAGCAGGTTTCATCCTAAACCGGTCAGCAGGGGACAATATCCAGAGAACTTTAAACTTGGTGGATATCGCCGCCCGAAACTCCCAAAAACTAGTATTGATGGCACCGGATGCCACTAAGGCATTTGACAAGGTGGACTGGCCATTCATGAAACGCACGCTTTGGATCAGCTTTTCAGACAATGGTCCTGGCCAACTAACAAAGACCCAAAATATTCCTGAGGACCAACGGATCCATCTCGGGCCCCGATCCCGCTGTCCTGTGGTACGAGGCAGGGCTGCCCATTATCACCTCTGCTTTTTGCACTTACCATGGAGCCATTTGTCCAGAAAATAAGACAAAACTCCCAGATCACAGGTCTGCAGGTCGGCCCCTCTCAACACAAAATCGCCTTATATGCTGACGACGTCCTGCTAACGATCTCAGATGCCCGCTCCTCCCTGAAGCATGCCCTGGCAGAAATAAGCATCTACTGCAAGGTATCCGGCTTTTCAGTTAACTTCGCTAAATCGACAGCCTTGGGCATTGGCCTCGCCCTGGAGGAACGGGAAAAACTGATCAAGATGATCCCGATCAAGTGGGAAAACAGAGCCATCCCCTACTTAGGGTCTACATCCCAGCGGACCAAAAAGAAACATATCAGACCAACTTTCCCCGGCTATTTGAAGAACTGGAGGGAGACCTGATACGTTGGACGACCCAGGAGATCTCCTTAATGGGGCGAATAACAGCCTGCAAAATGAACCTTCTCCCGAGGTTTCTGAATGCCTGCTCCTCCCTTCCAGTGGCAATCCCCGCACCAACCCTTCGAGACTTACAGAAGAAAATGGTGAAGTTCATATGGAGGGGTAAAAAAACTAGAATTCACTACAAAACACTACAGGGTGCCTCCAAAATGGGAGGGCTTGGAGTCCCGGACTTGCAGGCCTACAAAGTGGCGGCCCAATTGGCACACGTGCACGCATGGCAAACTCTCACAAACCGCCCCAGATGGGTGGAACTGGAACAGTCACGGCTGCACCTACCCCTGGGATTCCTGCCACACATCCCGGCCCTCCACAGGACACATTGAGGAGACCTCCTTCGGGCAACCAAACACACCCTGAGCACCTGGGACTGGGCACTAAAACGGAAGGGCGTCCCGAGAGGCCTGAACCCGCAATCGCCGATTTTCCACACCCCTGCTTTTTCACGCGGATCAAACCCACGCAATTTTCAACGCTGGATAAAAGGAGGCCTGGAGACCCTTGAGCAGATGTACGAGGGAAACGCGCCATGCACTTTCGAACGATGCAAGGAGAAGTTCCAACTTCAGGAAAAGGACAGATTTACCTACATACAACTATGCCATTGGTGCTCACAGCCCCAAATCCTACAAGCAGCAGCGCGCGTTCCAACTTCACTGGAACTATCACTCAAGGACCCCCCATCTCGAGGTAGGATATCTACCTTCTACAGATGCTTTTTAGGCGACTTCCTGGTCGAGAGAACCCGCTGCATGGCCCAATGGGAGGCCGACCTGGGTCACCCGATAGAAGACCAAACGTGGGTGGACATTTGGACCCGAGCACACTCCTCGTCCTCCTGTCTCACCAATAGGGAATATAAAATCATGCTGAGGTGGTACTACCCCCACCTTAGGCTCCATCACATGAATCCCAAGGTGGACCCCTCCTGCTGGAGAGGATGTGGACACCCAGGCTCCTTTTTGCACATGTGGTGGACGTGCCCGAAAATCCAGCGATTTTGGAGACAATGCCTGGGGACAATTACACAAATCACGGGGGCAACGGTTCCACTAGAGCCGGGCCCCGTCCTGCTGGGGGTCCCAGTCCCGGCGATCTACTCACGCTTCAGGAATAAGGCGAAACTGTTGACCCAATGCCTTCTAGCCGGGAAATCGGTGCTGGCTCGCTACTGGAAGTCCCCGGACAGCCCCTGTTTAGCTCATTGGTGGACAAAACTATGGGACATACTGATAGCGGAAAAGGTCACAGCAGCAAAGGCTGGGGTCCTTCACCGGTTCCAGAATATTTGGGGCCCGGTACTGGAATATGACCAGTGGTTTCCCGCCCTGACCTATAAGCCTATCAATGCCCGATGGACCCTGCAAATCTGGGAGGAACCGAGGGAGACACGTAAACTATGAGCCACTGAGAGGAGGGCACGGAGAGTGAAGGCCTTTGCAGGGGAATGGAGGGAGGGGGGGACAGGCCCGTGGGGAGGGGGCTGGGGGTTAACACGTCTTTGCTACTATTTTCGATGTATGCTTGTCAAACTGCCTTGACTTAAAATAAAGTCCCATAGAAAATATTCTGGTGGAATATTTTGCGTGGTAACCACTGCCACCAGCCAGAAACTCGACAAGGGGGAACTGGACAGTGCCCCCTTGAAAACCGACCCAGGGGCAATCGAATTAACCCCTTCCAGTACTTCCACAATATGATGGTTTGTACTGGTTCTGTTCACAATTTTGGACTAGTAAAGTCAATGGTGACTTTACATGCCCTGGGAGACAGTAGTCAGTCTCAGGGTATGGAGTCTATGTTGGGGGTCACTCTGACACCCCTGTGTTACTGCACTGAGGGTGCTGTGTAACACATGCACAAAAACAGATGATACCCTACGGAGAAAGAAACCCCATAGCCCATAAGCAAACAAAAAGTCAAAGACATACCTCAAATCATGCCTAAGCGTGGGAAGAAAAGAGTCTCACTCTTAGCAGGAGAAAAAAACAAACCCCAAAAATCCAGCAAAGCTGCTGGGGGACTCACTAGGTTTGGGAAATTAGCCGTATGAGAGAATTCTCCCCAACACTCCCTTCGTTCTTCCGATCTCTTCTTACTCTCAGTTCCCCCTCTTGTGCCTCTTCTCGTTTCCGCTCCTTTCAGCTCCTTGCCCCCCTACACTGGAACTCCCTACCTTTCTCTATCCGTTCCTCCCCTTTCTTCCGCTTCTCATTGAAATCTCTTCTTTTTCATTCCCCTCCCTGATCCCCTTCGCCCTCTTCCCCTTCTTTCCCTCTTTCTTCTACCCTTCTCTTTGTTCTTGTTTATCTTCCCCTTCTATTCTAAATCTCCCTTCTTCCTACTATTCACCTTACTCACTACTCTCTCTCTCTCCCTTCTTTCTCTACCCCCTCCTCTCCTCTTCTTTCTCATATGTAAATTGTTCTACATGCTGATTTTCTGGTTTGATTCATGTTTACCGTTATATCTTCTACTGTTCCATGTTTAATGTATATTTTGTTGTTCATTGTAAAGCGCCTAGGATTAAGGTGCTATATAAAACAATAAATACAAATACAAACCCATGTGCTCAACTAGCCCACAAATCCAAAGGCGAGTTCTTCATCCGCTTTCAGAGGAAAATATTACGGTGCGACTTCGCCAACTTCAATGACGCCGAAGCAATATGTCTAAGAATAATTGAAGGGTGCGTCTCATCCCTATTTAGAAAACACCTCCCGAAGAGACCCCTGTCATTACAAGAAATACTTGACCTAGCACGGGTGTATGAACGAGATGACGCCCAGGCTGCAGCCATCGAGAATCCCAGAAAATCAGACACCATCGCAGCCATAGCATTCAACCCAACACCGTACCCCAGACACCCTGGTACGTCTAGAAGACAATTCTCCAGAGATCCAAAACAACACCCCCAGAGTGACAGACAATGCTACAGATGTGGGTTTGAATACCCCCACCGGGGTCCTTGCCCAGCCATCGGACAAAGATGTTTGCGCTGGCCCAGAGAACAATTTTCAAGCCATGTGCAAGGAGAAACTTCCTGACCCCGGAAGGCATCGACCACTACCGACAACGAGCCCAGCATGAGCTGTGGAACCGACAAGAGAGTCTGTTGACCGACGACTGTTTGAAAGAGTCATGCCCTACTCAACTACAACCATCACCCGCCCGGAAGTGGTTAGAGCTCTGGAAAGTTTCCACATTGAACCTGACAGGAATCAATATGAGCCATACGACTATCTGCCCAGGTCGACATGTATACCGCCACTCAAGACCCAATGTACGTCAGAGGATATCCTGCAAGCCCTGAACAGGATGGAGGAGCGACCACCACCACCACCTCCGTCTATGACCCCTATGAAAATTCGCCACCACGAACCCCAACGGCAATCGAACAATACCCACACCACCTGCAGGATGGCTACGAAAGAAAGTATGTGAGACTCCTCAGCAAGTCCGTGGACGAGACACTAGCTCCCAAAGTGACAGTACAAACGCCCGGAACCAATTTGTTGTGGAAACGGGGGCTACCGTCAATGTTATGAATGAAGAACTATATCAAGCAATCGCGGACCGGTACCCCTGTTAGGGAGAATTGTCCAGAATGGCTAATTTACCTTACCTACTGAGTCCCTCAGCAGCTTTGCTGGATTTCTAGGATTTATTTTTTTCACCTGGTAAGAGTGTGAGCCTTTTTCCCACTCTTACATGAGTTTTGCTGTTTGTATTTAACATTTTTGTGTTCATAGACTGTGGAGCCTCACCTACTGCATAGGCATCATCTTTTACTGTGCATTACACAGCACCATTAGTTCAGTGACACAGGGTTGTATTTTGCAGACTTCCCACTTTAAACTACATTTTCTGGGACTGCCTACTGTCTCCCAGAACATGAAAAGTTGCCATTGACTTTATTAGTCAGTTTGTACTGGGTCTGTGAATTTAAACAAACTTCCATAGAGGACTGGAAAGGGTTAATAGTTAATAGTTATCCCTTTTTGTCTGTCTCTCATGGAACAATCCCACCAACTCTTTCGCCCGCACTGTAATTTAATTACCGACAGGTACCACGTTGGTGTGGAATTATCGAGACATTGACAATCCCCCCACTACCTGAGAGGTTGTCATTAGCAGATGCATTGGCCACTAGATTCTAAATGGAGGATAAGGGGAGCCATGAGAGAGCATGTCAGAGGTGGGGGCCAGAGGAGTAAGGAACCTGTAGGCCAGTCAGACCCAGATCAGGACAGAGCCGCAACAGGGGAGACTACGCAAGCCGAGCGCTTCAATTCTGGATAGAGATGCAAACTAACCAACCCGACTAATAACTTCCCTTTCTGCATACACCTCTCAAACTCCAAACCAAACTCAACCAAAACCTACAGCACAACAAACCGCACAAACTTCACTACATTGCAACAACAAAATAAAAACACACATAGCCTTGCGCAACAGTACACGACGACTACCGGCCGCAAACACCCCACGCCCAGCCAACGGAACCACCGGGCTGAGGCCACCAACAGCACATCACTGCTCTATTGCATTTTTCCTGCTTCCTCCCACTAACTCAACCCCCCTCTCCTTTTTCAGAGCCGCCAGAGCGCCAAGGGACCACTACGGTGGTGATAGTGCGTGGTACAAATGTCCTTTAACATTAACATTAACATTAACAAACATTATTTTGTTCCCCTTTCTTTAAGATTTGGCTGGTGGCAGTGGTATCTACCCTATTTATTGTACTGCAGTCTATTTAAATAGCCTTGGTACTGTTTTAGGCTAAGTTAGTAGCCTCGAACTTAAATCCGCTGGACCCAATTTACTTTTATTTGGTTCCGGCTGGGTTTATTCGCCATTTCTTTTTGTGAAGGTCTTTCTCGTGTTTTACTCTGCGCGCCAAACCAGGTTTGGTTCATTTGTTCGCCGTCCTTTGGCGGGCTTCTGCACAGAAGCCCTCCTTAGGCGCCTGAATGTCTGAGGGGGACAGGATGTGAGGGAGGGTTTTGAGACTCCCTGAACAGGGTCTCCTTGGAGACCCATGTTGCACTCTGTATGATTGGCTGTGGTGACTGTCCTGCCAGGACAGCCACCCTGCTGTGTGATTGACAGTCAGGCTGTGTGAATGGGGGAAAACTGCATAAAAAGCAGATCTCTGGGACTAGGAAGGCAGAGTCGCCACTGGATCGAGAGAACTGAAGAGAAGCTGATAGAAGAAGACCTCCACCACAACTGAACCTCCCGGTGAAGCCCTGCTGCGGGTCCGAATCTCCAAACTTCGACGACAGGGAAGATCTGCAAGGAATCTTCTCCCCTTGAGCTTGTAGGACCAACCAATTCACCAAACTGCAAGCCAGGCCTCCCCCTTCTGGTCGAATTTGCTGTGCACAGCTACAGTGAACCGTATAGCCAGGAGAATCGGAACCTGCTTGGGACCCTGCTTGCTGGTTTCTTCCCTGGGCAGTGGAGGACCCTCCAGTCTTCCTCCTTCTTGTCAGTCCGACAGTTGCTTCAGGAACCGTGAGTCTGAAGGACCTGCCAGGAACATCTGCCTAAGCTACAGCATTCTTCTGCTCTAAAGGTTCTGTGCTAACCTGGTTGTTCAGTCCGTCCGACCGCGGTGAAAGTGTTTGAAATCTTTCGCCAATCCAAGGGCTTGTCCTTCTCTATTCTTTAAAGTAACTTTTCTTCCGACCAACTTCGTTCCGAACTCTTGGCAGAGACCTAACCACAAACTACTCTGTACTGTGTGATCCTCTGTAAAGACTCTTAGCATTGACTTTGGCTCAGGCCTCTTGATTTGATTTCCTCACCGTAGTAGCCTTTTCTAGATTGTCCTGCTTAATTGCTTGTTGGTGCTGCTAGTTTTTGTCTAAACTTATCTTTCCCTCCCTTTTAAATTGCTGGAGTGCCATTTTGCTCACACTTCATTTTGAGCTTAACTTGTCCAGAATCTATTAGGTGGTGTGCAGTATATTAAGAATGTGATTTTTCTACTGCTTTACTTCAGTGAATTGTTTTACAACTGATGTGTAAAAAAAGTATATTCTTTTACTCAGAAACCTTGAGTCAGTGTTTGTTTGACCCATAGTAATTGTTGTCCTTTGTGTAACTATTGATACTGCTCACTTTACTCTTGAGCTAAGTCTGGCTGCTCAGCCATTGCTACCTCTTTACTGTGTAGTACGGGCTTGTACCAAAGGTGAATTTGTACTGTCACATGTAGTCTTAATTGTTTGTGGTGCTCCCAAAGGGTACTGCATATGATTCTGCCTAACACTGGTGTACAGCGGTGAGGATCAAGTATAGTGATTACACTTAGAGTGCTGCTATTACCTTGGGTCAACTAACCACAAGGCTAAACATCACTAAAAAAAGCAATATTAATCATGTCTGATATGGAAAGCTACAGTCAGGAGACCCTCCTTAGTTACACTGTTGATTATCTGAAAAACCTGTCTAGAGATAGGAACCTCTCTGTTAAAGGAAAAAAGTCAGAATTGGTTGTTAGAGAAACAAAGTCTGGAGGGTGGGTCTGAAATACCTAACCCCTCAGCAACTGTGGAAAATAATGGGGATGAAACTGTATCAATTGATGAGTTAGATGAGGCAGATGTGTTTCACAATGTAGGCCTCACTGCTCCTCTGCCTGCTCAGCAACCTCAACCTTTGTCCACTGGGACCCCTACAGGTCCTACACTCAGTCCTGAATTCATTGCTTTAGAAAAGATGAGGCTTGAATTAGAATTTAAACGTATACATGCTCAAACTGAAAAAAAGCATCAAGAACTTAAGCTCAGAGAAATGGAGTTGAATCATGCCTTAGAAATGAAAAAGTTGTCTGTGGAAAATGCTTCCCTCCCAGAGTCTTCTAGGTCTTCGGCGTAAGAGACCCTGTATGCCTAAAGAAATTAGGCATGCATGAGGCTAAGCTTGATATTTTGGATTGGTTGGCAATGTTTGAATATAACCATGGGATTCAAGACGTTACAGGGAATCAGTTGCTTCCTTGGCTCTTCTCTAGGCTACCCACTGTTGCATCTGACGTTGTGATGGAGTTGGGGGAGGTGGATAGGATGGAGTATGAGTGTGTGAAGCTAGCTTTAATTGCTAGATTTGGGAAGACCCCTTCCCAGTAACTTAAAAGGTTTCGGACCCTCATAAAGCATGATGGTACCCCTTGGGCTACCTGGTTATGTGAATGTTTGAAAAACCTAGATGGTTGGGTTAAGGGTTACAGCGTAAACACTTATGGAGGTATGAGAAATCTTGTTATGTTGGAGTCAATCTATGATGCCTGCTCTCCTGAGCTCATACAGCACTTGGCTAATTCTAAGGGGATAGATCCCAAGAAGTTAGCTAAGGCTTCTGACTTGTGGGTTGGCTCCGCCCCCACGGCGTCTACGCTGCCCTTTTGCGTGGACATAAGCCCACTGACCAGCGCACCCGCGCGCACACCCCGAAGTACATTTAAGTACTGTTTACTGTTCACGGTGAGCGGCGCGGGTCGCGGGGGCCTCCTTCATGGGGGAAACTTCCAGGGCAATACTGGTATAGGGCAAGCCCCTATTGAGAGGCATTGGGGGTAATTTTTGGAACTCGCCTCTAAACTGGAAGAGAAAAGCTTTTTTTCAGTGAGTGCCGTATTGCCGTCTCTATGTTCAGTGTCATTTTGTGTACATAATGGGGCATATTTGACTTGCTTTCTGTCTGTTATATACTTTGAATGTGTACTGCAATTGAGGTGGGTAATCTACGCACATAACAGGTACTGGAAAGTGCTGGATGCAATCTCTCCTCCGTGAATCGGATGGAGTGCAAGATGGTTTTTGATTCTGTTGGGGCCAATTAAAATTGATGCATGTAGCTAGGTCTCACGCTCCCTGGGGATTGTGCCGCCACTGTCTTTAACTGTGCAAGACCAGTCTCACTGTCTTCATGCTGGAGTATGGTTGGTACACTCCGAAACGGAAAACTGGTAAAACCTATTCAAGTAACTAAAAAAACATACTATTTGGCAAAACCCGTTTTTGTGTTTAAAATGGATAGCCTGTCGGCAGAAAGTCCACAATCTGATAATTTCTCAAAAAATGGCTTTAATGGTGATAGTGCACCAAATGAAGAACTGCCCCATGCAAAGGGCATGGTGACATGTATGGGTGCTGCCGCCTCATCTCAGGAGGAAGTACATTCGGGGAACAAGTTCTTGAACTGCATGACTAACTGTTCGGGTAGCGCCTTTTCATCTCGTGTGGAAGAAATTTTGGGAGAGAAGTACTCTTATTCAGGCCCGCTAGCTGCTCCCCTACAGAAGAGTTTGTCAAATACAAAAGAGATTTCCCGTAGATACTCTCTGGGGCAAATAGAAGAAGAAGTAAAACCCAAAAGAGGGGCTGACACATCCCTTCTGGCGCCGGTGGTTTGGGCAGAAATTGACAGAAGGGTCAGGCTGTCAAAGGAGCCATCTACACCCATTAGACCCAGAGCAGGGAGTTTTGATAATGTTCATCTACATGAACCCATTGAAGAGGCTCTGACGAAAGGAACTTTGCCTAAAACGCTCGCTCCTTGTTTTTATCTGTTGCTGGCACTGCTAGTGTTCTGAAACTCTTGCCAGCGTGTTACCACCTCCTGGAGGAGGAGGGGCCTAGCGTTGGTCACGTGAGCTGTCACGTGACATTACCTCGACCACAAAATCCACCCCAGCCACCCTTGCGGCGTTAAGCCCGACTGCGGAGTAAAGGGCACTGCATTTTAAATGTGAAGAACTGTTTTGCTGCTGTTTGGCTCGTGGTGGCCCAAGAGACTAAAAAGGTAAACCGTACTGATCACCGTTTATTAGTTGAACTGTGGGGAGGAGAGACGGACTAAGGCTGCTCCTCAAGCCATTGGGCGTTCCCAAGGCGATGCAATCATAGTTAATATATTTTTAAGTTAAGAAAATTGTTAATTATTATACGATTTTACCATCATTCATTTTAGTGTACATCGTAATTGTGTGTTTTTAAGTTTGTGTTCTCATACAGCAGAACACCATGGTCATTGTGAAAAATACTTTGAAAACAGGCATGCCGAGCTTGGTTCCGGGCCCTCTTACTGCTGTCTCTCGCCCTTCCTTAAAACAGTTGATTTTGCCATTTGCCACTCCCAACCCTCCCAACTCCCAAAGTCAAGTAATGCGAGCTGCTACTGTCCATTCCCAAACAATTCGTGAAAGATCAACAGATAGAACGTTGCCTCCCCCTGTCGCGCCCATGGTGACTTCGACAGAAATTGGCATTGCGTCTTCACAAGCCTCCAGTGTCATAGAGACCTTACTTCCAGTAATGCTTCAGCCTGCACAGTAAGCATACATCCCACTCACCTGTTCCATCCCTATTGATCCCCCTAATACCATCTCAACCCTGTGCCTTTCTGCTGAATGCGTTCCGTCTATAAGCAGTCATGTGAAAGTTACAGATACCACATTAGGGTCTGCATGCTTAGCAGGAGACATACATGACACCTTTCACCCCAATTCAAATAAGCAGAAATATTGCTCTCCTGTTCGCAAAGCTCTGGCGATTAACAGTGCACAAAACATTGATTTACCTCAGGTACAAGTAACTTCAATATTGCCCTTGGCACCTATCCAGTGCTCTGTAGCTGCACAGGTCAATCTACGGCAAGCATATGAGCAATTACGAGTATTAGGAGAAGTAGGCGAAGACGCTATGGAATCCATGAACCTATCTCACAATTCAACCTGTCTTAGCACTGATGTGCTATACATATGCTCGAATACAGGCAATTTAATTCAATTGCAAGAGGATCAGTCACATAACAACACAGTAGTACCCGCTATCCCTGGCCCCTCTTCACATTCCAATCATTTGAATTCTGTTTCGTCCCCAGTATTAGACAAAACTCATAATCAAACCATCAACGAGTCTCCATCTTTCATTGCGCCTACTCCACGGCGAACCAGATTTCATGAAGAGGGTCGCCCATCAGATTTTTTTATACACAAATCTCAAGATAAACGCTTTTCATTTCCTGAGGCCCGAGCGCCCAATAACACACTGACTACTATGAATACTGCTTTATTAACTATTGCAAAATTATACGAACGGTTAGATCATAAAGTTTCTTACCAGACTAAACTTATTGAACAATTCTGTGCCAAAACCTCATGTTCTGGGCCTGTGGCTAGTATTAATAATGAGGAAATGCAATTATTAACATCACCTCCTAGTGAATCAAATATAGCAGGGGCTGACACTGTGACGCAACAGTCACTTATCAAAATTGCACAATTACGATCTGTAGTGCATGATTTACCCAACAACTGTAATTTCACTCAATCCCAGCTAGACCTTGAAGAAATCCAAACAGTGTCTGAGCTGGATCCATCACAGACCCCCAAAGTAACCACCGAAAAGTCAACAAACATATTTGATCTTTTCACGCAATCATCGGCAACCTTACCAAATAAAGTAATAGGAGCTCGTCGTTCAAGAAAAGATTGGAAAAGGACGAAGAAATCAAGTAAAAAAAAAAACACTGTCCAAAATCCAAAGACACTGCACGCAAATATGTCAAAATCCCTACTCGACTAGAGCCGCCTATAAATATACCTCCTGTTGTCGTCTCTGCGGCCAAGATTCCAACAGCGGCCGCATCTAAGCCACTTGATGATCTAGTGACTCTTGCGAAACAGACCATCTTTCCGAACCCTATCCCACTCTATATGTTTCCAACTCCAGCTGCTAATGTTTCCACCGCAATGGCTAAGCAGTGTGCTCTTATTAGCACTGCCATACCCACACCTATAACATCTAATACTAGCCTGCAGCAAGAAACTGAATCTATCATGTCCGAATTGCGAGATGAAATAAGAGCTTCAATTCATGCTTACACTCTTCACTCGCTACCAATTCCTCAAGTTATTTTGCCACCTCAAACGGTGGACCAACTGAAGGCATCATCTCTAGTCACATGCCCCCCAAAGGACTTGAGTGAGTTGCTACCTATTGACTTGACCTCCAAAAAGGCCGGGAATAAGTCTGTTCTGGCCACTTCATTAGACCGGCTACAGGCACAAGTAAACTCTGAGGCGGTTTTTAATGGCGTCACCCACATCCAAAATGAACCGAATTCTGTATTTACAGCCTCGCCACAAGAGGTACAAGATTATATTAAATCATCCATCGACCAATATATGAACAAGCTTAAATCCTGTGATAGAGACTGTAGAGTCCCTTTAGTGGCTTACTTGCCCAAAATGTGCATTGCACCACAAGAATTTAATATCACAAACAAACAACAGGCCCACCAGCAAAATCTAAATAGGACTAGTGACCTGCAAGCCCGCAAAGGAATGACAAACTCGCAAGATTTGCGTGCTCCAGGTAAACTGCGACTTTACTCCCTTAATTTAAAGTGTCGCGCATCACCATTTCCCAGCTATGTTCTCAATAGGACAAGCTTTTTGAAGTTTTGTTCTGATGTACCACAGCTGAAAGAACTTTCTACTACTGACATCGATTTAGTGGAATTCACAAATTTACACGACGTAGCGGAAGTTAGAATATATGTTCGCTCAAGTCTAGTGTTTGATCTACTCTGGCAAGCAAGGATGGCCTTCTTCGATGTGGGTCTCATTTTATCTCAGGAATCCAAACCGAGTGCTCATAAAAGTGAGAAATCGCAAATTCCCATCTATCAGTCCCGACAAAATGATGCAACTAAAATCGCATCATTTTCCCAGGTCTCAAGAATTCCAAGTGCACAAGACCACGGTATACATTCATAACTAGAAAATGACATAGGCACAATTGCCTTTCTCTGCTGGAACACTAGAGGTCATGCTCACTTCATAAATTCAATAGATGGCAATATGGACCAATATGACCTACTGATCCTACAGGAAACATGGCTTACAGAGACCCCGTGTTGGGCCTCACATGCAATTGTTTCAACACCTGCACTTAAGAAGTCAATGGGGCGCCCTTCCGGCGGCCTACTTATAGCCATTAAGCATGATTGTGGCTTCAGCATTACACAATATCCCTCCCTATCTCCTTACTTTCAGAGCGTGAAACTGACTCGAGGTGAGTTGAATTTAGCCATTGTAAATATATATTGGAGTAGACAAAACTTATCAGTCGATTCATTCTTCACCTGCCTTTCCGCTGATCTTGACATTATAGCTGCCGATGCCAGCATTACATGCTCCATCATTCTTGGTAATTTAAATTTACACATCCTGCCATTTGATAATAACAACTATATGCCTGAAGAATTAATGTGGTCTAATACCATGCGAGAAAGAGGGCTCATCATGGTTAACAACTCTGTGCCTGGTGATGTACCTGGCTGCTCGACCTGGGCGCACCTATCGCGTCAGGCCACTTTAGACTACATTTATATCAGCAAAAATTACTTCCCCCAGGTTGAATCTCTACATGTAGTACCTTCTCCTGCCAGCGACCATCATAAACTTATCATGCTGCTCAAATTACCATCTGGCCAGCGTTCCATCTACAAATCCATCTATTTATCCTCCTTACACGTGAATAATAGTGGCTCCCGCTTGCAATGGAACCCTGAGACACTAGTCCACTATAATCGTATTCTGAGTAGCTGTTTCAATTCTCCAACTGATAACTCCCCCAAGTCCTATGTTAGCATGATGCAGCTCTTTAAGCAGATCAGATTGCCAGATCACACTATCAGATATAAGCATCAACATATATATAACCCAGTTCTTCAGGAAAAAAAAAAACTTAGGCAAGATATACGCAATCTAAAATTTTAACCTCTGGCCAATAGATCTGCGCTCAAAAGACAATTAAAAGCAATTTACAGGTGCTGGTTAAAAAGTGAGAGAGCCCTTCACTATCAAAAGAACGGAGAAGAAATGCTGAAACAGATACTCACCAAATCAACTAGTGGTGTCTGGAATTGTTTGAACATTGCTACCTTCAAATCGCAAGCAGCTATACTTACATCTGCTGTAACCAATGACAAATGGTGTGACCATTTCAATACCTTGTACCAATCCCCGTTCCCAGACTTTAATTTGAGTTCACTGAATATGGTAACATCGCATGCCTTCCCACTTGTATTTGCAGACATTCTTCTATGCATTAAAAATCTAAGTCGATCGAGAGCCATTGGCCCAAATGGCCTGCACAATGGCATGCTCAAGAATCACCCCTATGAGTGGTCCTCCATACTCATTACAATTTTTTCTCACATTTTTTCAAAGGGCAGCATACCAGATTCATGAAAACGTTCTATCATAGTCCCCATTTTCAAGAAGGGCAATAGAGCGGACCCCTCAGCATACCGCCCTATTGCCCTCCTTGATTGTCCGGACAAAATTTTCGCCTTCTTGGTATTGAAACATTTCAATATATGGTTGGATGTGTGCAAATTGCGTGATCCATTTCAGACCAGATTTTTGCCAGGCCTAGGTACATCAGTTAATGTCATCACTCTGAACTCAATCCTCCATCACGCTCACCAGCGAAAACAAGCATTATATATGGCGTTCATAGATTTTCGTATGGCCTTTGATGCCATACCTCGTGAAATGTTATTCAAAAAATTCATGGACAGAGGTTGCCCCTGGCATGTTTTGAAGTGGATTATTCAGCTGCATACCAGTACATCCATACAAATTAGATCGAACCACAAAGGCTTACTATCTGAGCCAATAATTACTGCACGTGGTTTAAAGCAAGGCTGTCTATTGGCATCAGCGATATTTAATTTCTTCATCTCGGACATAAGAGAGGACTTTGAAACTGCTATTACAGATTCGCCAAAAATCAACAACACCCACGTCAAACATTTGCTATATGCAGATGATATGGTGCTTCTTTCAAAGACTGCGAATGGCCTTCGCATCTTATTGCAAATCTTGGATAAATACACAGTAGCAAATTGTCTAACTGTTAATATATCGAAAACTAAAGTCATACAATTTGGAACATCTAGACAACTTTGCACCAAACAACAATGGCCCCTTCAACTAACAACCGTAAGCATAGTGCCATCTTACATCTCTTTAGGCACCCTCGTCACGCACAATTGCAGCTCCAATCCTGACGAATTAAGAATCAAGCAAAAAGTACTGACAGCGGTGTCACAGGCACGTTTAATTAAAATCAAATATTGTAAATTCTCAATAAGTCCAATTATAACTTATTATAAGCAAAAATTTGTTCCAGTTATAATGTATGGTACGGAAGCTGCCCTAAACAAATCATACCATCATTGGTCATTACTTGAGGGCTGCTATTGGAAACGAGTGCTAGGTCTCCCGTTATCTCAGCCAATATGTATCATAAGGCACAAATTGGGTTTATTTTCCTTATATGCCATGCACAAGTGCAAAATGTGTACTTTCTACAAAAAATGCCTGATGGCTGAGAACAAAAATTACCTCATTAACATCATTGCAAGGTATCTCTTAACCTCAAAAGATGAATGTCCTCTTACTTGGAGAACGCAGGCGCAGGAAATCATTACTAATTCAGGCATTTCTACATCTCTTTTGATAGCTAATCCAAACAAAGCTAAGGTGCGCTTATGGGAGTTTGATTGGATACAAACAAGAAGAGCGTGTAACCAATACCGCTCATTCGCCAATAACCCCTTTAATGTGAAATGTTATGGATCTACTGAAAAATACTTGATGATTTTCCCTGATTCTCGATTGCGAAATGATTTCCTGCGCTTTCGCTTAAATTTATGGCCGACACATGAAATATTGTATAATTGTAAATTAATAACTGTTGACGAGCTTCCATGTAGGTTCTGCAAAGTAGCTATTGAATCTATGAAACATCTATGTGCAGAATGCCCATCACTCCTCAGGCAGAGACTTTTGCATTTTAAACCTCTATTACAAGATTATGTCATAACAACCACTGAAAAATTGTGGGAGCTATTGTTTCATTCCAATACTCAGCTAATCAAGTACCCTATTTTGAACTATCTTTATAGCTTAAAACTTCAAGATAAAAGATCAAACTATAGCAAATTGTGAATATATTTAGCGAACTACTAATTGAGGTTCTCGTTAATGGTCTGACAATTTTTGTAATTTCATGTTAATAATCGTGTATGATATGATTTTCTTCCTAAAAATGTAATTGACTTTTGAATTTTCTATTGTTATTAATGTCTTTGTGAATATTATGAAATTCTTATAAGCTATTACTACAATTCTTTTGATTTTTCTTTTCGCTTTAATATTTTGTTTCTTGCTAATTGTTTCTAAAGTATTATTTATGGTATTTGTTGAAAAATCAAGTTTCTTGATTAAAACAACTTAATAAAAATAAAAAAATAAAAAATTGAAGAGGCTCTATTCTCCCACCCGCCCCTCTGCCCGTTGGGTAAAAAACAAATTGACATTGGTTTCGGGGCTAAGGAGAAAGAGCCACAAACGGGGGATTTTGGGGGGCAGGGTGGTCCTGCGGCCAATCAGATAAAATCGTCCAGCCCAACTTCCCATACGTCCTCCATATTGAATCAGTCTTTTGGAACTAATGACCCTCTTATAGGACCGCTATTTGAAGGCATCAATCAAGATGACACGGCCACGACATATGCCACGTTTCCTGTATTAACCATGATCCTGAATCTTCTGGACAAGGGCCACGAACGAACCCATCTAGATATCCAGGAACTCAGATCTATATTACTGGTTAATACAGAAAAGATCTGTAAAGTAGAGGGCTTCCTCTTGGCAATCGAAAGATGTGCACTTCTGGGGGGGCATGTTAAACCACAAATTTGTATAGTCTCCCACAATCAGATAGAGCAGACAGATTGTGAAACAGAGATATGTCCTAAATCCTATGCAGAAGCCCACACCCAAGGAAACAAGGCTGCCCTGTTGAGTGGTCTGGCGGAACTTAAAGTTCTGGTGTCCACTAATGGTACTCAGATTATGAGTCTAAGGGAAAAGATCGAACTGGTACACGCAAACTTCACAAGATTGGATGAGAAGCTAACAACTAGTGTAAGCATCTCAGAGGTTCCGATGAATGCGCCCGAAACGGATAGTCTATCTGCATTACTAAGGGCTCTAGAGGAGGGTGGAGAGCTTGATGGTGAGGAGGGGGGTGTCAGAGATAGGGATTCCTCCTTAGAATGTCCAACTAACCATAACCCACATCTATCTCAAAGAGATAAAAAAATGAGGGCCAGGGCCATTAGGTGTAGCGCGGCTAGGACAAACCGCTGTGTACAAAATTGCGGGAAAAAAAGTACGAATTTACCGGCACTAAAGATACACAATTCCAACGCCAACTTGAAAGATATATGTGGATTGTCTGTTGAAGGTTGTATTGACCTGTTCCAACTTGATGATGAAAGCAAAAAAGCCCTAGAATTGAAAGAACTGGGGACCCCAAAAAAAGCTAATCAGGGAGAGCCTGACCCCCAAACTCAGAGTCCTTCAAGCTAATCAGAAACTGTAGAAGGCGATTATGGGGAAGCATCTGATACACTGAATGACCCACAGGGGAAGGCACAGGCTCGTAAACAACCTGTAAAAAAAAAGAAGTAAATAAAAACGAACAAGCCCTGGAAAACAAACTAACTGGGGGGAAATTTGTCCAAGGAACTATAAATGGCCATAACGTATTGTCCACTACAAAAAATGCCATAAAGAAAACAACCTGTAACAAAAAAGCAATGGTTGCAAACAATAAGATGGATATTAAGCTCTTTTTCACCCCAAAAATTTAAAACTGCTCTTTTAGTAGTGAGGAGATTAAGAGCTCTCCACCAGCTCCCAAAATCTCTCCTTTAAAACAAGTAATTAAAAATTCTCCCACCGTAGCGCTAGAGAAGACGAAAATTGAGAATGTAACCATGGAAGTGCTTAAGGGAGTGGGGCACTCTGTTAATACTGGGGGAAAAACTTTGGGAGGGGAAGCCCACACATCTGAAAATACAATGGCAAGGATTGCTGTGGGGGAAGCGTTGCAGCCCTTGATACCTAGCCTGATTCCAAGTGAGGATATCAAAATTTCGGTTAAACAGGCCTTACAGAACCTGCTTGAAGACTCTAGGAGGGCAGGTGCTACAGCTTCAGGCACCCATAATTGGATGGATGCAAGGCTCCAAAGTAGTGGAAAAAGGATGATTCAGAAGGAGTGACTGGGGACAATATTGCATTTGGTCCTATTTATG
The DNA here is from genome assembly GCF_040938575.1 of Ambystoma mexicanum. NCBI lineage: Eukaryota > Metazoa > Chordata > Amphibia > Caudata > Ambystomatidae > Ambystoma > Ambystoma mexicanum. The sequence continues at coordinate 1,348,411,406 of NC_090922.1, read as the reverse complement.
ATAGTGATACCAAAGGCACATACCCACCTAAGTCACCAACTGATACAGGGCTGGGCCGAGATAAAAAACCTCCTGACTCAGAACTCGGGAGGCCTTGCAGGGCATGGCAAGGAGGCAAAGGCTCCACCTTCTCACCATGCATTTGTAACCCAACCCTCCCAGGAATCCGCCAAAGTACAGCAAAGCGAGAGGTGTGAGCAGTTGGAATTGAGACACAGCTCTGAAAGAAATACGTATGATCAGGCACCCTAAGCATGGATGAATTTGGTACAAGCTGCACTTCATTATGAGGGGGGAAACAGTAAGACGCTTTTGACAGAGGTATGGGTATCTGGTAATGAACTGCAGAAAAAGGTGGAGAATAAAACCAGCTCTGAATACCTGTTAGGGGAGGAAAAATACAATTCCCATAACTCCACTAAATAAGTTACAAACAACAGGTGGCCTAATAGAATGGATTGGAGACCTCCTGCCTTTACTGATTGCCCTAGCATTATGCTTTACTCCATGTTCCTACAAGGGGGTCTCACCTCACTGAATCGCCATAGAATACTAACTTTATTCAGCGAAATCCCAAGACTGTCCATGATCTCTTCAGGTGATATTAAACTAGTTGATTTTATCCATCCCCTGAGACTTGACTGTGTTAGACTGGTATTTTTGTCCCAGGCTGTCATGGATCTAGTCTCCTCAGAAATTGATTCTATCCACCCCTTTAGCTTTGTATAGAACCATTTAATAATCAGCTTATTAGCTGAGGGGTTGAGGTAGAGGCAATTTATCCGGTGGATGTCAACCCCATCCTGCACTTTGAGGGGGAGGAGGGTATAATCAGACAGAAACAAACCTCCGAGACTGACCTAAAATGGCTGGCTCAAACTCTAAGCGATTCATTAGCGAAGATTCAAGCGCTGAATGTGAAACTATAGACTGCGCCATCATTTCCAGTGATTTTCTGGAATTCTAGAGGTAATAAAACTTTGAGGACGGAGTCTGACTGCTTATGCTTCCTTTTGGAGGCTAGTATTTTCTGTCTTCAGGAAACTTGGGCACTCTCTCCGCTGGTGTTAGATGGGTACAGCTTGCACCAAATTACAGCGGAAAAAAAGTCAAGGGGGAGGCCCTCGGGGGGTTTGCTTATTGCGGTACGCAACACCTTGCCCTTCAAGTGCCTCAAGGTCTTTTCTCTGCATAAAGGTTGCATTGCTATGTTATTACACTTCACTTCGCCTGTTACCCTCGATACTTGTTGATTGTTAATGTTTATTGGAGTCCCGAGTTAGATCTGAAGGAATTTATTAGTATGGTGGATGAAATTATACAGGAATGTCAAATAGCTTGTCAAACTCTGAATATCATGGTCATGGGGGATTTCAATGCAGATGCGGGCACAGGCTCTAATAACATGGGCTCGTTAAGGAAACAAGTACAGGGCCATCAGTGGAATTTTTTTTACTGAGGAATTGGGGCCTAATTTGCGTAAATGATTTCCTGAGTAAGGACATGATTGATTATACTTGGACTAATGGAACTGACTTTTCTACCATAGATTTTATTTTTGTAAGCACGTCTTTAAGTAACTTTTTATTTGATTTTAAAATTATTCCATCATTGATCAGTGATCATAGTATCCTTAAATTGACCATTCAGGTTCAAACCATCCCTGTGTCCCATGAAGTATTTCCTCTGATGATGGAGAATAATTGTGCTGGGAATAGAATTAATTGGCACAGGGACAATATTGAGAAAGTGAACAAGGTCTTTCTTGAGGATTATAACAAATATGGCTGTGAAATATTTCTGATGTATGTGATAATATGTGCTGATGTATGCACATGGGGAATTTATTCATACTCACGTTTTCGATCCGGCTTTACATCAGCTTAAAAGGGAGAGAAACCGTGAGATTCGGAGACTACAGAAGCTCCCGTTCACCCTACCTTTGGGAGAAACGATCAGAAAAGAAAAACATAAATGGAGATCCAGGGTACATGCATTGAAAGCAAACATGGTACAGAGGGATGCAGAAAATATACTTGAGGCTTTGTCAAAAACCAACACAAGACACTTTTGGTCCCTCGTAAACAGAAGAGGTGATGCGCATGCAAGAGAACAAGGAGTGTGCATATCCTCGGCTGTCTGGGAGGGACATTTTGGTTCTCTATATAAACCATTGGTTTCTAATTCGGTGGTTCCGGATGAGATTTCATCATGCCAGTGGAACTTCCCTTTTTCTTTGCAGGATGTCCAAAGACTGATCTCTAGATGTTCGTCTTCTCTTGCACCTGGTCCAAATATGCTTGCCAATGTGGTCTTTAAAGGTAATATGACTCTGTGGGCCAAAATTCTGTATCTATTGTTTAAGAACAAACCTAGGGTTTTTCCAACTACTTGGCACATGTCTTATGTTGTTCCGATTTTTAAAAAGGGCGATAGATCCTCGCCAACTAGTTATAGACCTATCGCCCTGCTTGACGCTGACTCTAAGATCTTTGTGTCTTTGGTCCTTGAACATAGCCACGTTTGGATGGAGGAAGAGGCAGTATTGTCACCGCAGCAATTTGGGTTCAGGAAAGCGGTGGAAACTGATGCAGGGGTCTTCTATAAACCATCATGCAGCAACAGACCAGACAAAGAGGTAGTCAGCCTATATACTTGGCGTCAATTGACCTTTGTTCAGCTTTTGACTTAGTTGACAGATCCACGCTATGGAGTAAAATGCTTGCCCTGGATATGCCTTTACAGCTCCTGGCTATCCTATATCATCTCCATGCAGAATCCAAAATAAGGGTACGTCTCAATACCGAAGGAACTTTCTCAGAGGAAATCATTACAGGAAACGGTCTTAGACAGGGGTGCATATTTGCGCCTACTGTTTTTAATTTGTATTTGTCAGATTTTGGCCTGTGCCTGGAAGAGGCATCCTTTGCTGCACCAAAAGTAGAGGGTACTAGGGTTGTGTGGTCCGCATATGCAGACGACGTATTATTGTTTGACCTAACGCCTTTGGGCCTGCAACGAGTTTTGTCTTCCTTTAAAAAATACACAGTGGAAAATGCACTAGTCATAAATCAAACAAAAACCTTTATTATGCAATTGAGCTACACGAAGAGGCTAACCAAATTTGCGTGGTTCTTGGATCACGCTAAACTTACTATATGTCATGCTTTCAGGTACCTAGGCTATCCTATTTTTGAGACTGTAACCAGGGCCAATCTATGCAATTATCTGGATAAAAAAAGAACTCCAGTGATCTTGCAACTATTAAAAATTGATAACAAACACGGGAAATTTTCGATGCTACCGTGCCTAAAAATGTACCGTAGCAAAACCATTGCTCAGTTTTGCTATGGGATGGAATTGGTCCCGTCTTGGTTCAGGAGTGAATTTCAGAAATATGAAGCATGTTTGTTAAAGTCCCTGATCTGGTACCTCCCGAAGTGTGTTCCACTAGCGGCAATACGCTTCTAACTTGGGCTATACTCTCTCTCCAGTGTAATCCTTTGGCGTAGAGTATCGCTGTTTAGGAAACTGCTTGTGGGTAAGGAATCTACCCTGTATGGAATCTTTGGACGGTGCCTGGTTGCTGGTAAGGAATCCGCTGTGGTACTGCAGGATCTGGAAAAGGAGCCTCATGAAGTTTTGGCATTAGTAGGGTTCTCCAAAGAACTGCTTATTAGCAATCCAACTAAGGTGAAGATTCTTCTGCAATATGCAGACTGGAATCGAATGGTGAACTTAGTACAAAGCAAAAAACTATATGCACATCTGGTTGGTTACTATAAAAAAAAATCGCTACCTCAGAACATTTCCCAGCAAAGGGCACATACAGGAATTCATGCGTTTTTGCTTTAATGTCCTGGCAATGGGCCACATTATGAGCATAAGGCAATGTCGGTCTACTCCCATAGCTAAATGTCTATTCTGTGAACTAGACATCAGGGTAGTAACTCTTCAACATCTGCTGACACAATGTTCAGGATTAAGACCTGCATGTATTGAATATTTTATTAAGTATGTGCCTTATCCAGAGTGTGTTGATTTGGTAGCCCTTTGGAAAGATATGTTGCACGGCTCGAGGGTTAAACTACAATTGGCGGTATTACGCTTTTTAAAAGTTAAATGCAAATTATAGGGAGGTAGCTAGGATAGAAATTATGGCTTCCTTTTATATTCAGTATTGCTTTGTCTTTTGTGGTTTAGTTTGTGTAAAAGTCATTTTTCTTTTTTTTTGTAAAAACTAGGATTTGGTATATTGGATTCAATGTAATGAAATTTTATGTAATTTTATGATCTGTTCTTATCTGATTTCTATATTTTGTAAAGGTTACTGTGTAGCCAAAACAAATTTAAAAAAAATAATACTGAAGAATATTATAAAGATAGTGTACTTGTGAATGGCCAGGAGACCCCTGCCATCAGAGACACTGCAGCCAGCATAACTGTGGTGGATGAAACATTTTTCAAGGTGGACGATGTTGCTAAGGCACCCAAACGCCTAACCAAGTTAGCTGGAGACCCTGTGCAAATGCTTCCCCAGTTACCAGCTCTCATCCAGTGTAATGATATGACTGTCAAAATACCAGTTTTTTTATTTTTTTATTTGGTTAGTTGAATTTAATCAACCTTTCAAATATAAAACAATTCACTTTACAAAGTTTCAAATATCGTACATTAATAACAAGATATACCAAAGCACTGTATTTCAAGGAAAGGAAAAAAGACTAAGAAAACCAACAAAATAGAATAATATAAATCAGATACATCATTATGAAATCCATACAATAGTATAGGGGCAGCTTAGACTAGCAAACAGCCGGTTCAAGCATCAAAGAATTCAGGAAATTAACAGTGGCTATTTGTATAGCTGAACAAGATGAATTTAAGATAGCTGCCCAACAGTCTTGAGGGTCTAAAAGACCTAAATATTTACACAATTTTGAGAAATGAATTTCTCGTTTGCCCCGGAGAGGCACACATTGAGTAATCAGATGGACAAGAGTTTCATGAGTATCAGGTGACAGACAAAAGCAACCGCTATTCTCAGCTGGAGATAGGAGCTTGTGCCTGACTTGAATGTCCTTAGTAATCCAAAGGTTAAACCTCAAGCGAAGAATTCCCAGCCGATATTATAGGGTGGGTGAAAGAATCAAATATGAGGCCACAGTGCAGATTTTTTTGTGCGGAAATCTCAACCCATCGCCATCTTTGTATTGTAAGCCGAGGTCTCTGGTACGAATCCAATCAGTTTGATAAATTTTATGTTTTGCTCTGTCCGGATTCGTGATTAGAATATCAATTGAGACCTCTGCAGTAGCCAAAATATTGTATACCCTCAACAACCAATTGTTTATGAACACATGTTTAACCAAAAACATGTATTTGGAAAACAGTTGTAAGATGGAGATGTGCGTGGTTGAGATAAGACACTTACGGAAGAGGGCACACATTCTCCAATTATACAAGGCTTGTAATGAGACTAAACCTAATTCAAATCGGATCCAAGCACAAGGTGTGCATTGTGGTAGATGTAACACCTGTTTCCAGAATTTAGCTTCCCATGAAATAAGAAGCGGTGACAAATCTTCATTAATAGTTTCAAGCCCATAAAGAAGAATAGGAGTGACTTTTAAATTCCAAAATTGTAATGCTGGCATCACTGAAAATTTGCCATACTTAGACATAATTAATAATTGAAGCCTGGGAAATATCATTTTTCAGTTTGGCAGACAAATGTAAGGTATGACCAGAAGCATGAGCCTTGCCCTCAAAGATCATTCCAAGATAGGTGTAATGTGAGACTACAGTCAAGGGGATCTGATTAATGTGCCACAATTGGATTAGTGGTTTATGTAATCTTGGGCAAAATGTTACAATTTGGGTTTTTGTCATGTTTACTCTCAATTCATTGGAAAAGATGTAATTATGAAATACATCGAGGAGCGTCTGTAGACCAGAATGAGTTTTAGAAATGAGGACCAAATCATCGGCATAAAGTAATGCTTTAATTGGATGATTATTAAATTTAGGAGAATCTGAAATGATGTTCTCAAAGGCAAGTCTCATGTCTTGAATGAAGTAATTGAAAACAGCCGAGGCCAACAGGCAACTTTGCTTGAGGCCACGGGCTGTAGGTATGTTTGGGGATAAGCGCCCATCTAAGGAAAGACGTATTTGTATGGAAGTGTCAGTGTGTAATGCAGTAATAATATAAAATAAAGTGGATGGGCACTGATCACGAGAGAGTTTAGTAAGAAGAAGTAGTCGGCCATCAGAGTCAAACGCTGTGTGCAGATCTACAAAAGCGAAAAATAATTGTTGTTTAGTGGCGTGACATTGTGCCTTGAGTGCATTGAGACAAATTAAATTAATGGTGGTGCCTAAACCTGAAACAAATCCTGATTGCTGAGGATCACAGAGATGAAAATGTGTAGTCCATGTGTTAAAGTCACGGAGAACAAATTTACAAAAGAGTTTGCCTGGCGCATCAAGAAGTGCAATGGGGCGGTAGTTGGATGGTAGACTACGATCGCCCTTTTTGAAGATTGGGATGATTAAAGAGGTCTTAGAGGAATTAGCTGATGCTTCAGAATATTGCAAAATATAATATATAAAATGTGGGCCCATTCATAGGGGTGCGCCTTGAATATCATGTTAGAGAGGCCATCAGGGCCAGCAGCTCGTGACAAACTGGCTTTCATGATTTGATCTTGAATTTCAGGTATTGAAGAATCAACTTTCCATGGGATGGAAGAATTAGGATAAAATTTATAATTAGAAAATTTTGCATCAGCGTATAGTGCTGAGAAATGGGTTAGCCAGGCCAAATCAGAGACTCCGTTGATCTGTAAAGCGCCCTGTGAATGGGATGTCTGAGCATGGAGTAATTGCCACATAGAGCTGGAATTTTTGTTTTTCATTGCTCTTATCATGACTTCACTGTCATGTTGAAAAAGAAAAGCCCTTTTGCTTCTAAGCCAATTCTTGTATCTGGGTTTGAGGGTGGAAAGGTCACGACCACAAGAAGAAGAATTCAGCCGTATGATGTTTTTCTGCGCTCTGCGATAATCGGCCTTTGTTGATTGAATGGTCAAATCGAAAGAGTGACGATGTCTAGCATTCAACTTTCTCAGAGTGATGAGAGTTTTGGCAAAAGGGATCAACAATTCAGAATAGTGGATATGATATTAGGATTGTGCATGGTATTCAATACTATGCTTAAAAGAAGATAAAGTAGACAGATTCCAGCGCACTCGAGATCTGGCAGAGTTGGTGAGGAGTTCAGGCAAAAAGTACTGGCTTTCCTCAAAGGGATGGGACCACTGAATGCTCATGGAAAGTAGATTGTGGTCACTATAAGTTAGATCCATGATGGTAAGGCTGTCTATGTGTTGGAACAGGGTAGCATCGACATAAATGTAGTCGATGATGCTCGAACTGGTTCCTCGATGCCACATGCAACGAGGGGGGACGTCACCTGGAACTGCTCCGTTAACCATATGAAAATTGCGTCTCATCATGAAAGAGGACCACATAGAAGTTGATTGATTTGAGCGAGCTTGGTTCCAGCAGTCAAGATTTATGTCACCCAAAACAATTGTGTGTGAGATGTGGGGAGTTATCGAGATTGTATCAAGAATAGAAGCCAAACCATCAAAAAAGGTCTCATCAGATTTTCCGAGAGGGTTGCGCTATATGTTAACCAATGCAATTGTGAAAGTTTGATGGCTGGTCTTCACCAATTGGATATGGGCTTGCACTGAAGCCCAGGGCGAGACTGAAAGACCCATCTGAGAGTTAACTGCGACGAATAGGCCCGATGACGGTCTGCCCTTAGTGCGGAGAGCTGGAAGTAAAGTTAGATCAAAACCATCCCATACTGGTGGGCTAAGAAGCCAAGTTTCTTGAAGGGCTACAATATGATAAGACTGAGACAGATGAGACTTAGAAATATGTAAGTGTGCATTGCCTCGGGTATTCCAACTGGCAAGTTTCAAAGATGATGAAATTGAAACATTCGGTGGTTAAGGGGGGCAATAAGAGAGTGGTATGGGAGAGTTGGTAAATTTGTGAGAAGTGCCTTGGTAGATGTTAACTTTAGGCTTAGTAGGTTGTGGTAGATGCAAAGTAGATTCCGGATCTAAAGCTAGGAGAAAGCCTAGTTCAAAGAGTTGCATTTTGCATCGCCAGATTGTATTCCAGACTAGGCCCGACGGAATGCTGAGTCTAATCACAGAAAAGCAAGTATCTGAAACAAATTCAATCTGGTCTATATCATGAGTTGTGATATCGTGTAATTCTTCAATGTCTCAGAAGATGTTTAAGACACTTGCACGATTGAGATCGTACTTGGGAAAATTTCCCTCTCGACACTTAAGAATAAAAGAGTGGGAGGGGATGCGAGTGGGCACTGAGACTTTGAGCGAAGGTTTGGAAAATGAGCTTTGTTGGGTGTCCTGACCCACGTTTGAGCTATCATGCTGCAACATTTGGTGCTGTGGGCTTAGAAAATCCAAGATGGCCAAAAAGCCCACATGTGCGCCAGAATCCAGGAGAACCACGCAGTTTGTGCGTACACCAAAATGGCTGCCTAACTTGCCACCCACCAGTGCGAGCATGATGGGCCAGGGTGCCATGAGTGGAATGGGTGCCAAAGGCAAAACAGCAGCGCCTGTTAGCTCAAAAACGCTTTAAAATTACCTTTGGTTTCTCTGAATGCCAGCTCAAAATGCCTATTTTCAAACATTGCAACACATCCAAAAATCTCACTGAACACCAGCAGACATCTGGCAGAATGAAGTATGTGTGCATACAAAATCTGGGAAAATGAAGAGCCCAAAACAATGTTCATAACAAAACTGGCTGAGCTATGCATGTCAGCAGCCTAACTGAAACTGGATTAAAACCACCAAAATCGAAATGTTTAAATTAACTGAGTGACCTACTTTTGAATGTCACATAGTTTGTAACTGTTAAAATGTCATAGTTTTTGTCAGGTTGCCCACATCGTTGTGTGACGTCAGGGGAAGGGGGAGGGACGAGGGCAGGTTCGGCAGTCACGCCGATGTAATTAATAAAGCAAGTTGAGTGCAACTCCTGGCTCCCGCGTGTCATTCCGGCGAGAGCAGGATCCTCGGCCTGGGTCCGCTTCAGGGCGAAGCGGAGACCGAACACTGGCGACGAGCGGACGCGGACCCCGCAGGCACCGTGCCGAGGTCTGCGGCCGAGCAGTTCAGCGCGTCGGCGCACCTCGGGCACGGCTGCCGACTCCGCACGGCCCCGCCTCCCGCATGACAGAGGCCTGGTACTCGACCTGCGGAAGCACATCAATCACGGGTGCGCCGTGTGAGCGCGACCCCGGCTCCCGTGTGACACAGCCCACAAGCCGGGTCACGGGTGCTCCAAAACCGCGGCGATACTCGCTGCGAGCGGCCCCGCCTCCCGATCACGGGTGCGCCGTGTGAGCGCGGCCCCGGCTCCCGCGTGACAGAGCCCACAAGCCGCGCAAAGGCGCCCACGGGACACGGGCGCTCCGGAGCCACCGAGGCGCTCGCCACGAGAGGCCCCGCCTCCCCACACGCGGGTGCGCACGACAAAGGCCATGCACCACGGCCGCGCAGCCCGCGCCCGCCAAGCAACAAGGCCAGAACCAAGAGGAAACTAAACACGCCACAGAGCAGTAAAGCCGCTGTCCCAGCACAGCCCAGACGCTACAGCATATCGGCGCACAAATATATTACGGCTGTGCAGTCATGTCGGACACAGTGACCACCCCAGCGTCCTCCTCAGGGGGAGCAGGACAGGCATCTGGAAGCGCTGACACAGCACAGGACAACAACCAGCATGCACACCAGGAAGGAGCAGCCCAAGTCTTGCACATGCCCAACCCATTTGAAATCAGAGACACCTCCAACCTGGGGCCCAGATGGAACATATGGTTACGAGACTTCAAGTTCTACACAGGGGCCATAGGATTGACGGACGACACGAGGCTGAAAAATACACTGTTCATGGCAGTGGGACCAGCGGTAAGAGACATTGCGGGGGAGTTGCTGAACGTCGACACCGTCACATATGGGGAGCTACATGCCAAGCTGTCCGAATACTTAGCACCACATACAAACGTGGATTATGAGCGCCACATGTTCCACACAACGAGACAGGATGAAGGGGAATCCATAGACAGTTTTGTGATGCGACTACGCATCAAACTGAAACATTGTGAATTCCACAAGTACTCCAATGAAGAGGCGCTCAGGTCACAAGTAATAGCTGGATGCCTCTCACAGCCTTTCCGAAAACAACTTTTACAGAAACAACGGTCACTAGAAGAAATCCTGGCGCTGGCCCGCATGGAAGCAGCGGTGGACTCGCAACTGGACAGCCTCGGCAAAGTGTCCATACACCAACCCAGTGACAACGCTGAAACAATCAATAAGCTATATACCCACCCAAGTCAGACCAACAAACACCCCGATGCCACATGTTTCAAATGTGGCTATGAATATCCACACACTGGTACATGCCCGGCCATAGGACAAAAGTGTGCCGCGTGCGGGGGAATGGACCATTACAGGGCCATGTATAAGAACGCCCGATCCACTCAACGCCCAAACACCGCTACCAAGAAAGGCGCAGGCCCACACCACAGAGCCCGCCCAGGCCGGCAGCGGACAGCGAAAGGCGGCGTGCCAGGAAAGAAGGAGACCGCAGAAATCGATACACACGCGAAGACAAACGGTCATCTGAGGACTCTAGAAGATCACACAGACGGCGTTTCGTAAGGTACGTGGAGACCCGATCCCCCACCAGCACAGACACCCTCTCGTCAGAGGAGGACCAGAGAAGGAAAGGGTACGTGTGGGCCCTACAGGACAACACGGCGGCCACCCAACACAGCCCCATCCTGACACACCAGGTAAATGACACACCACTGAAGTTTCTCGTGGACACCGGAGCGACGGTCAATATCATCAGTGAAAGTGCATATCAGTCCTTGACCACCCCGCCAAAGATCCGGAAAGCCACAGTTGACATATACCCCTATGGATCCAGGACACCCCTGCCATGCAAAGGCATGATCACTGCCAGATGCACACACAAAGGACACTCGGCGAAGATCCCACTGTACATCCTAGACACCGAAGCCAACAGCGGGTGCATACTGAGCTTCCGAACAGCAGTGGACATGGGACTGGTGCACATATTATACCAGTTGATGGCCCACAAGTATTTCACCAATCCGGACTCAATTGAACAATCATTCCCGAGACTCTTCACCGGCCTAGGCAAACTACGCAACCGAAAAGTGCACCTCCACATCAACCCTCAGGTCAAACCGGTGGCCCAACACTACCGAGTCATCCCCTTCAATATCCAGAGACAAGTAGAAGAGGAGTTGGACAAGCTCATCAAAATGAACGTTATAGAACCCGTATCAGGCCCGACGCCATGGGTATCACCCATCGTCCCCGTTCCAAAGACGTCACCAGAAGGATCCATACGGCTATGCGTCGACATGCGCAGAGCCAACACAGCCATCGAAAGGGAGCGACACCAAGCGCCCAGAATAACGGACATGATTCACCTCCTCCACGGGCCGAGGATCTTCTCCAAGTTAGACCTCACAAAAGGCTACCACCAGATTGAAATAGCACCGGAATCCCGTTACATCACCACGGTTGTCACTCATCTCGGCCTGTTTCAATACAAAAGGCTCAGTTTTGGCATATCCTCGGCCGCCGAGATCTTTCAGGAGGAGATTCACAAAGTGATCAGGCACGTTCCCAACTGTCTAAATTATTCGGACGACGTCCTAGTATACGGCAAGTCACAGGAAGAACATGACCTAGCTCTGCACAGTATGTCAAGCGCTAGACGATGCAGGGCTCACCCTAAACAAGGCCAAGTGCGAGTTCTCCAAAGGATCGCTGAGGTTCTTCGGACACATCTTCTCAGATAAAGGCATGAGACCCGACCCGGAGAAAGTGGAAGCCCTCAACTCAGCCACGCCCCCCATAAACACTACCGACCTCAGATCGTTTCTAGGACTGGCCAGCTACTGCTCCAGGTACCTAAAAGACTATGCCACAGTCAGCAATCCCCTACGACTACTCACCAGGAAGGACACGCCGTTCACGTGGTCGAAGGAGTGCCAAGCAGCGTTCGAAGCGATACGAAAGGCCATCACACAGGCAGAGGACATGGCATATTTTGATGCCAGCCGTGACACCGAGCTGATAGTGGAGGCCAGCCCGGTAGGACTAGATGCCATATTGACACAAAAAGACCCCAGGGAGCCACGGACCACGCACGTGGTAGCATACGCCAGCAGGAGCCTGACGACCACAGAACAGGCATACTCGCAGGCGGAAAAGGAGAGCCTCGCGGTCGTCTGGGCTTGCGAATACTTTCATCTATTCCTATTTGGCAAAGAGTTCACCATCATTACGGACCACCAGGCACTACTCACCATATACGGCAGCCCGAAGGCCAGGATGCCACCAAGAATTGCCAGATGGGGCCTCCGCCTACAGGACTACAGATTCACCATACAACACCGGCCAGGAAAGGAGGAAAACCCAGCGGACTATCTCTCCCGGCATCCCATGCCCACGACGGCGTCCCAACCGTCCATAGCGGACGCGTACATAAATTACATCATACACCACCTACAACCACTTCCGGTAGGGTGGCTGGAGCTGTCCATCCAATCAGAAGCAGACCCAGCGCTGCGAATTGCTCGCCACTGCCTACAGGTGGACAAGACGGCCCTCATGAAACAGCAGGCCAGGGGTGAATCGGATACCACGAAGGAAGACATCAAGTGGCTGGATCAAGTCCGCGACGAGTTGACCGTGGTGGAGAATAACGTCATACTAAAAGGCTGCAAGGTCATCGTCCCGAGAACGCTCCGGGAGAGGATAATACACCTAGCCCATGAGGGACACAGGGGCGTAGTCGCCACAAAGCGCCTCCTTCGCCAGAAAGTCTGGTTCCCTCAACTTGATCGCCTGGTGGAAAATATAGTGGGCAACTGCCACGTCTGTGCGCAAGTGGCGCCCCCGCCACACCCGAACCCGTTACAATCCTCACCGCTACCAAACAAAGTGTGGGAAGAGCTGGCAATAGACTTATTCGGACCACTGAATAACAGGACACACGTGGTCGTACTCATGGACGAACATTCAAGATACCCGGACGCCCAAATAGTAGAGAGCAGCGCCACAGCATGTGTCATTCCAGTTATCGACAGGATGCTCTCTGCCTATGGCATCCCCAAGATCATAAAGTCCGACAACGGTCCCACATTCATCAGTCAAGACTTTCAACAATTTGCAAAATACATGGGATTTCAACATCGACGCATAACCCCCCGATGGCCACAGGCCAACGGCATGGTCGAGAGATTCATGGCCAACATAAAGAGGACCCTACAAATAACCCACGTGCAAAACAACCCATTCGAACAGGCCCTTAATCAACTTCTACGAGAATACAGGCACACCCCCCACAGCACGACGGGTGTATGCCCGGCAGACCTGATGTTCCGAAGACTGATCACCACGCGACTACCTGAGGACCCGAGACCGCAAGTTCCAACACCGCTGGAACAAGAAGCGCAAGCAAATGACAACGCGAGCAAAGCGAAAACAAAAGAGATCACAGACAGGAAAAGGAGGGCTCGGGAGAACCTAATGCAACCAGGAGACGAAGTATGGCTAAGACAACCCAAGAACAGGAAAGAGGAAGCCATCTTCGCACCCACACCGCTGGTCGTGACACACAAGAAGGGTTCTATGGTCACTGCACGAAGAGATGACCACTCAACGATAACCAGGAACAGCTCGCATTTCAAACGAGTCAGACTGGCTCCAGCAGGCCAATGGACCTGGGACAGAGACAGCGATGAGGACAGACCACGTGAAGAAGCATATCAGGGAGACGGAGAAGAGTCAGAAAGCGAAGCGCCCCGCTCCCCACCCGCCAGGGATGAGACAACCCCGAGCAAGGCAACACGACCGCAGAGGAGTCGTATGAAGCCGATGCGACTCATCGAGGAGATGGGGTAAGAGGGGAGCCCCTCAACTAACGTGTTAAAAAGGGGGGAGATGTCAGGTTGCCCACATCGTTGTGTGGGCGGACCCCTGTTGGGTCCCACAGGACATGACGTGCCGGACGTGACGTCAGGGGAAGGGGGAGGGACGAGGGCAGGTTCGGCAGTCAAGCCGATGTAATTAATAAAGCAGGTTGAGTGCAACTCCTGGCTCCCGCGTGTCATTCCGGCGAGAGCAGGATCCTCGGCCTGGGTCCGCTTCAGGGCAAAGCGGAGACCGAACAGTTTTGAACTTAGAATCAGCATTCTAGCTGCATATGTAAAAATTGTATTGACTTAAACTGGGGAACAAAAAGTGACATTTTAGCTGAAACCTGGCTTAATGAAACTGAATTCTGCCTGACATCTACCTCCACAGGAGTTAAAACCTGCTCAGCCACTCTTCCCCTTGCCAAAAGGAGTTGTCACCTCTCTAATTAGATTAGGAGTGGAGCAGCTGGGGACTACAGGGAGGTGAATAAAGGCCTGTAAAGCTGCACCACTGTCATTTGTCAATTCTGCAGCTGCAAAGCTGTCACCTGTCGTTTTGAGTTTACTTTAAATCCGAAAAACGACCTTTACAAAATCGTTCATATCTCTGGAACCGTTTTGGCTATGAACTTGGTTTAACTTTTCTCTGAAAGCCTAGAACCTACTCCTTATACTTTTCGCGATTCACGCACTCGCAAATTTTACCGCGATTTGCGATTTGGTTAAAAATCCAGCCACGTGTAACCATCAGCAGTCATTTCTTTCCTTGCTAAAAATTTGTTTGCCACTTAATCACCATCTCTGAATCATTGCTAAAGTGAGCCTGAACTCATCCCAAGTATCTCTCACTCACAAAAGCATTTTCAGCATATTTCTCACTTCATTGCCACCACATTCAAAGCACTTGGGCCTGTGTTTTAAAACTCATACCGGTTTTCTCTAAGCTTGCTGGGGGGGGGAACTGAATTTCGTATTGTATTTGATTGCATTCCTGAGAACTGTGTGCTCCTCTTTCCATCTACTTCCATGTCTTACATTGCATAGGGGAGGGGGGTGAATTGCCAGAGAAAAAGTGATTATATTATCTTTTGCTAAAATCATCTCAAGTATTTCTGTACTGCCTTTTATTCCTCATTGCTTTTCCCTTGAAATCATAAAAGTATTTTTGCTACTTGATCCATCCTATACTAACTCCTCATTGATTATAAAGAAGTGTGCTAGTGTCGGATTACCCATTGTTGATTAACATTATATTTATAAGGGCGATATTGATTATTAATTTATTATAAAAGCGTGGTATCTATATTTTGTTTTATTTCTCAAATAAACCTTTTAAACTTGCAAAACAGAACTACTTCTTGGCTCAGTGGGGTCAGGGGGATTCTAAGAGAGGGGAGTTATATAGGGGAGTCATCCAGAACTCATGAACTGGACATAAAGATATATCAATAGGGGTTTCCATTCAGTATCCCAGACTAGGCATTGACTTAGCTGTAGTGTTGAATTGAATCTTCTTACAAATTGGGGGCTCGTAGCCGGGGATTCCGGATTAGATCTATCACTTGTGCAGACTAATACAGGGTGCTAACTGACAAGATACATACATCCGGTCGGATCACCACGCTGTGTTACGCTGTAAAGCACTCCTCAAAAGGACACTCTAAGGGAAAGGTCTGTTTTGCAAAAATAAAATACAAACTTCTGTAAGTCAGGAAGGAACTCAAATTCCAGAATGACGACCTTGGTAGATATGAAAATAGCCAGAGAGCACTTCTTGCATAAGCTATTTGTGAGAGGTGAGTGGACTCATCAGGACCAGACGGTCTGGTTGCAGGCAATCGCACCCCAGATCACAGAAACAGGGTCAGATATATAGAGAGACCAGGGTCCCTTACATGTGGCCCTGAGTGAACTATATATGGCCCCTAAGGCCAAGGACGAGCACAACAAGATTGCCGGGGTAGCGGCATATTTATATTTACATATGGGAGCCATGCAGGACAAATGTGCTGAAGGCCAAGATCTGGCGAGTAGGCAACTGCTGGCATTACAGAAGGCCCAATCTGATCTAGACTCTTCTGAGCAGAGGCTGCACAGAAGCCAGGAGTCCGAAAATGAGAGTAGACAGTACATCATTAAAATAAAGAAGGATATGGATATCCTGCAACAGGAAAAGACGGGCCAGGATACCAGAATTCTGGCTTTGCAGAAGGAGCACCAAGACAGTCTGGACCCCTTACTGCAGAGCCAGAAAAAGCTGGAGCAACAGATCAATTTCAACAGGGTATGCACAGAGCAGGTAGCCACCCTGCAAATCCAACTAGACAGAGAGAAAGAGGAAAACAATAAATTGATTTTGAAAGACCTGGATACTCAGGCAGAGTTTGATGAAGAACACCAGAAAGCTGGTGCCTTCCAAAGGCAAAGGGACGACCTGGCGGCACAGATGCAGACTCTTAGTCAGGAAAGGGATACCTTAGGCCAGGAAGTCTGCCACTTAAAAAGGAAAATGGAAGAAAATCACCTGGCCCTCCAGGGACTGGGTGACCTCCAAAAAGAACACCAGAACTTGTTAGAGCACACCAGGAGGGTGGAGGATGCTCTGGCAAGAAAGGAGCAGGCCAATAAGGACACAGCTCAGGAGGTAACCCTCGGTGCAGGACACAGGAGACCAGGTCCCTGCATTCTGCCAGCCATTCCCAGGCTCGCAGAATCCGGGAAAACCTGGAAGATCAGACAGGAACCTCTGGGAGCAGTGCCTCTGAGTCAGAGGATGAATGGACCGGGTTACTCGAACCAAAAAGGACAATAATTCAAAAAGGGCCTTGCTTAAGGACCCATTGAAGCATATAAAGGCAATAAGGAGTGTTATCACGCCTTATCATAAGAACGCCAAGTATTCTGTTTGGGAGCACTTAGAGCTGTTTGAGCAAATGATGGAGACTTTTCATTTGAAGGACAGCCAAAGCTGTATTCAATATGTAAAGTGGACCTTCTCACCAGAGTACTCCAGTTTCTTTGCGGGGCTGGAGGACCAAAATCATTTAAGATGGTCCACCTATAAGGCGGCCATCTTGAAACATTTTTCTGTTCACAGAAATCCTCAAGAGGCTCGCAAGGCAGCCTACAATTAGCAATGTGGGGAGGATCGGGCCCCACAAGAGTTTGTGCAAGAATTAAAATGTGCTTTTGCGCAGACCACCAGAAGGGTGCGCACGGACAGCAGAGAGTTCATCAATACGTTTTTCCATGCTCTACCCAAATACATAATGACCCAGCTCGTGAGAGATTTTCATGAGAAAAGATCTTTAGACTGGGTCATTGAACAGGCTACCCGGATCTATGAGGTGCAGAAGCCCATCGAAAATAAAAATAATGCGCCGTAAAACCCCAAAACCAACAGCACCCCTGCTGCTGCCAAGGTGGCAGAGGTAAAGGTTGCCCCCGTTTTAGATTTGGAGATGGGGGGGCCTAAAAACCTGCCTGCACCAAATAATTCACAGCCCAGAAGGCCCTCGGGCCAGTCACAGACAGGGAGTCGAGGAGGTAGTCCCACAAATGGGGTCCCCCACTCCCCTGACTATGTAAGTCCCTGCTACAAGGGAAACCGACCAATCCTGGGTTATGTGTGGACTCCTCCAGCCCAAGGGGGGGGATCCGGCCAAACACCTAACCCAGGGAACTTCCCTCCCAACTTCCCCCAGGAGGGCAGAAATTCACCAAATCCTGGGCAGAACTTTTTTCCCAGGTATCCACCCTATTTCCAACCCCAAAACCATCCATCCTTCTTTCCCCAATTCCCTGAGCCCAGACAACCTAATCCGGGAGAGGGGAGGCCAAGGGTGGAGGGGTACCCAAATCTTCCCAATCCGGGGTACTACCAGAGAACGGATAGCTACCCTTCCCGGGATCAGCCCAGGTCAGAAAATAGAGCCCCGTATCAGCCTGAGCGGGTTTCACAACTTGAGCGCCAGGTGCAAAATATGGCACGAGATCTGGGTCAACAGAACCCTCAGATGAGCATGCCACCGCAGAATGCCCAAAACTCTGGACCGGGTGCTCCAGAACAATGACGGGGGCAGCACCCCGATAACCCACCGGTTCCCAGGGAGGAGGCACAAGGGTGGAGGGGTACCCAAATCTTCCCAATCCGGGGTACTACCAGAGAACGGATAGCTACCCTTCCCGGGATCAGCCCAGGGGAGAAAATAGAGCCCCGTATCAGCCTGAGCGGGTTTCACAACTTGAGCGCCAGGTGCAAAATATGGCACGAGATCTGGCTCAACAGAACCCTCAGATGAGCATGCCACCGCAGAATGCCCAAAACTCTGGACCGGGTGCTCCAGAACAATGACGGGGGCAGCACCCCGATAACCCACCGGTTCCCAGGGAGGAGGCACAAGGGGAAGGGGGGTGTAAAGCCTTGGAGGAAGCTTCCTTCCCAACTTGTAAACAGCCCCTGGAAAACCAGGAACCGGAAACAAAATCTCCTACCCCTGAAAGCCTGCATCCCAAGGAGCAGAGGGGGGGTAGGAGAAACAAAGGACCCAAACAGACCCACTTTGTGGAGGAGGTACAGGTCTTCCAATTCGAGGAAGAGGGATCCTCAGAGGATCCTGTGGAAAGGATCTTCTCCTTTAGAGATGGGGGAACTCCTCCCAAGGAAAAATGGGTCCCAAGGGATGCCAATTCAGACTGGGGAGATATGGAGACTGAGCTACCGCCGCCCATCATCTCATCCCAGAACCCACAATACCGAAATCCCCTGGTTCAAACCCATCCTGATGACTGCCTCCAAAAAGGGCGGGGCGGCCCAGAACCGGAACCAGGGGAACCCACAATGGCTCTGATCTCCAGTTGACAACTTTTTCTTTCAAGGCTCTCCACA
Organism: Ambystoma mexicanum; assembly: GCF_040938575.1. NCBI lineage: Eukaryota > Metazoa > Chordata > Amphibia > Caudata > Ambystomatidae > Ambystoma > Ambystoma mexicanum. The sequence goes on along the minus strand of NC_090922.1, from coordinate 1,348,392,432 downwards.
GAATTCTGCCCAAATCTCTTCTCTAGCAATGTCCAAAACCAGAAAGTTAGCCCACCAGTTGTCCAAAAATGTGCATTATCTGTGCCCCCTTGAGGAGAAGGAGGGAAGATACTATGCCCCGGTACAAGTACAGGGGCAGGGTACAATTTTGGCACTGGTGGACCCTGGATCCCAAGCTACCCTTCTGTCCAAAAGGGCCTTTGAGGAACTAAATGCAGGAAGGGGGGAGAATTACCGAATTCCTCTCACTTCTCTTCCTGGACAACTGCAGAACTTTGACGGGAAGGAAATTCCCGTTGAGGGGACTGCAGACTTGCACATTAAAATTGGGCGACACAAGGTGAAACACACCGGTCATACTAGTGACTCCAGGGGGCACCCCTTGTTTACTAGGGAATGACCTCCTGAGAAGGTTGTCACCCCTAATAGATTGTGTAAACAAGGTCCTCTGGACCCAGACTAGCCGACCAATAAAATTAAAACAGAGTGTCAACCATGTTAGTTTAAACGGCACCTGCCACATGGTTGAACAAAAATCTGACCAAGTAGAATTTCACTTCCAGAACAACCAAACTCCAGACGTGACAGTAATAGCAGTAGGACAACAGACTGGTGATGGGGGGGTCCTCTCTATTTCTGAAAATCAACCTTCCTTCCAGTTTAAGGTGGTATTCCACACTGGAAGGAAACACCCTGAAATTCTTTACTAATCCACAATCAGAAACTCCCACTCCTATAGTCCAGAAAGATGTGAAATCAGCTCAGAGCCTGGCTGATATTCAGCAAATTGGAGAGCAGTTGTTCATCCCTATTCAGTTAAATGATGGGAAGGACTCTGTTCTCGCTCGAGTGTGTGTGAACAACGGTAAGAGCTTCATCAGCGAAGCCATGTTCCGCCAACTCCCAAAAGATACAGCCATTCCCACATTCAAACTGATAGACAAATTGGAAATGGACCTGGAAGCACCTAATTCCAAACATCTCCTGCCAAGCAGGTGTATGCTCAAAATCTCCATTGGCAACAAGAGTATAGTCCATATTTGTTGGGTCGTGCGAGACGTCACTGCCGCCTTTTACTTAGGCAGTGACAATCTCAATCGCTTTGCCATTAGTTTGGACCTAATAAACTTCAAAGCTTGGTCCCGATTAGCGGATAATCCCATGGGCTTTGATGATCCAGAAAAAGCATTTAGGTCAGCTCAATTGCTACCTTATGCAGTTGAAATTCAGATCAAAGAGGAAGTCACCATCCCAGAAAGGACCCGACAATTCTCCCTGGAAGTGAAAGTTAAAAGAGGAGAACATTTGAAAAACCCTGATGCTTACATACATCTAAACGCTTCTCTCCGACAGCAAGGGTTGGGGGTAAACCCAACTCCATTAGTCAACATAGAACATGACACTATTCTAATAGAGGTGGATAACAGCGACTTAAAGAGTATTGCTCTAGCCGCAGGCACCATTATTGGAATGGCGGTTGATGACCGACATTTTTCCATCGATTTAGGAAATGAACTGTTAGGACCAATCCCCAAGGACTGCTTTGACAGTGACAGTGATGACAATACAACACCAGACAGGATTTTTACCTGGCATGGGGGGAACTTCCTGGTGTACACTTCCTGGCCCTATGGTAAGGAAGATGTGACTTGTGACTTCAGGAGGGATGAGGTGATTTTCCAGGTCCATGAGGGTTGCCTTTCCCACCTGAGGCCTCCAGTCCAAATCAGCACTCTGACCAGGGACTTCTCCACCCAGCTGGAGGAGGCTGCTGAGATAGCCAAACCAGAAGTCTTTCCAGGCTTCAGGCAGATGGTGGAAGAGAGAGTCAACCTAGCTGATGCCTGTGTGACTCAACAAAAGCAAAAGTTGAAACATGTTTTCTTGGATTTCCAAGATCTCTTTGCGGTAGACTCATATGACTGTGGCCGCACCGACATCCACACAACAACAATCCCCACGGACCCTGGAATGACTCCCGTGTTTGTGAAGCAATATCGCTTGCCTCTTGCATCCATGGAGTCCCTTACTGAAATAATTAAGAACCTTGAGTCCCGGGGAATAATCCGTCCAGTTCACAGCACCTTCAATAACCCGGTGCTCGGAATATTGAAGCCAAACGGCCAGTGGAGACTCTGCGCCGACCTCAGGGAGCTCAACAAACGGGTCCATACTTCCCGATGGCCTCTGCCCTACATTGACCAAGGGCTGGCCCAGATTCAGGGGTCACAAGTATTCACAGCAATAGACCTGACCAATGGATACTGGACCGTGCCTGTCAGTAGGGAGGACCAATACAAACTGGCTTTTACCTTTGGGAGCCAGCAGTACACATGGACCCGGACTCCCTTCGGATACCTCAACTCCGGCAATGAATTCAACATTTTCCTACATAAGGCCATACCGGACCTGGAGGGGTAACCTGGCTTATGTAGATGATGTCCTCATCAAAAGTTCATCTGTGGAGGAACACATAGCGGAGATCCGTTATGTTCTGACACAGTTGAGGGCCGCCGGAGAAAAACTTTCCTTTCAGAAAGTACAACGGTGTAGAACCCGTGTTAATTTCTTGGGGCATGAGATTACTCCTCAGGGTCTCTGTCCCCAAGAAAAGAAAGTGGAAGCACTTCAGAAACTGAAAGACCCCACAACTCTGCGGGAACTAAGGAGCCTCCTTGGACTGACTAATTACATCAGAAAGTTCATTGAGGGCTACGCAGAGATCACTAGACCCCTGATTCATCTCCTGAAAGGGGGGGGTCAAGTGGGAATGGGGTCCAGAACAATCCGAGGCAGTAAGACAACTCAAAAGAAGCCTCTCACAAGCACTTTGCCTAGCTTACCCTGTCAGAAACAAGGAGTTCTTCCTGGAGACGGGGTTCTCTAATACGTGCTTGACGGCAGTATTATACCAAAAGCATGACAAAGTCAATAAAGTAATCTCCTATGCAAGCAAAACTTTATCCTCTGTGGAGGAAAAATTCAACGTTTGTGAGAAGGCACTCCTGGCAACGGTGTGGGCATTGAAGAATTACCGCCCGTTTATCCAGGGGGAACACATCATAGTGGAGACTCCACACCAGCCTCTGCAATATCTCCAAAGTGACAGAGTCTGGGCCGGAAATGTGAGTAATTCCCGAATTACTTCCTGGATTCTGTCAATGCAAGGCTTTCCTGTGGAGGTCAGATATGGCCAAAACAAGAAGAGACCCCTCGGGCAAGGTCTGGCTGACTTGCATGATTGTGCCAGAGAAAACTGTCTCGAGGACAAAAGTCTCAAAATCAAGGACAACATGGAGGCATACCTTAATTCCCCACACAAAGTCTTTGAAGAAGACAAGTGTGAGGGAATGCCCACTGTCTATGTGGATGGATGCTCGTACCATGTTGACAACAACGGGGAGAAAGAACTGGTGGCCGGCGTAGGGAATGCCTGGGTGAAGGAGTTCCCAGAAACCTCAGCTGGATACAAAATTGGTCCCCGAAGTAGTCAGGTGGCAGAATTGATGGCTGTGCATCAGGCCATCCTCACTGCTGTCCATCATCAACTCCACAAACTGGTCATAATCACAGATTCGGATTATGTACGGAACGGGTTCGTGGAGCACCTGGTTAACTGGAAAACCAGAGGCATGTTATGTGCTAATAACAAACCCTTGAAACATGGGAAGTTAATTCAAAACATTGATGATCTGGTCACCTCGAATGGGATGACCATCTATTGGAAAAAGATCAAGGGTCATTCCAAAGTAGAGGGACCAGACAAAACTGGAAATGACTTAGCTGATCAGTTGGCCAAAACCGGGGCCATCCAAGGGGATCTAATCGAAATAGAGTCCCTGTTGGGGGAAATCCAGGTCACCGCTATCACTAGGTCCCAGACAAGTGTTCACAATGATCTTTCAACTGCACAATGGAGTAAGGAGACCCCTGATGCTGATTTAATTACAGCTCAGAAGGGGGATCCAATTATTGGTAAGTTTTACCAACACCTTGAGGACCCTGAGAACTTTCCCCTGACAGATACCGATTACATTGGAAAAGAGGACCTAAGAGTGTTGATGAAATGTCCAAAAATGTTCTGAATCCAAGACGGTTTGTTGGTAAGGAAATCCCAAGCTGGCCATAATCAGTGGGTGGTTCCTACCTCATTCCGAAGCCTGATGTTAAGTCACGCCCATGATGCGGCCACCGCCGGTCATAGGGGTTTCACACAACACTGGAAATCTTAAGAGAGGTTGCATACTGGCCACACATGGGGCAGGACCTCGACCAATACTTGAAGGGGTGTCTTGTGTGTGCACAATTTCAGCCAACATCCCTCACACACCGGGCACCTCTCCAAAAGAGGGGAATGACACTCCCATGGTCAGATTTGCAAATCGACTTTGTAGGCCCTGTGATTCGCTCGTCTAGAGGAAACAAGTACATGTTGACCGTTACATGCTTGTTTACCAAGTGGGTGGAATGTCTCCCAGCCCCAAACTGCAAGGCAGAAACAGCAGCTGCCCTGATGATTAACCACATCTTTCCCCGTTTTGGTCTACCTCAAAGGATTGAGTCAGACAGGGGTAGCCACTTCACCAGTGAAGTAATGACAAAGATGTGGGAGATACTGGGGGTTAAAAGGAAGCTTCATATTGCTTATAGGCCAGCTTCTTCTGGAGCAGTGGAACGTTACAACCGGACAATTGTGAGCATCTTAAAGAAGTTTGTGGCAGATTCTGGGCCAAGTTGGGATATCCGATTACCTCTGGTCCTAATGGCCATCATATCTACCCCTTCATCTGCAACCAAAATGTCACCATTTGAGTTGATGACTGGACGCAAGATGGTGCTTCCCCAGCATTTGCTCTACAGAACCCAAGAGCAAACGTTGATAAATGCCTCCACAACTCATGAGTATGTGGAGAATTTAAGGAAACACCTTCAGCATGCTTTTGCCTATGCTCAGCGGAATCTAGAAAGAGCAGCCGAGAGCATGAAGACCCAACATGATTTGAAAACTACCCGAAAGGAATGTAAGGTTGGTGATCAGGTCTATCTATACAATTTCCAAAGGAACCAGGCCAAACAGCGAAAATTCTTGCCTACATGGAAGGGACCGTTTGAAATTATAGACAAGATCTCCCCTGTTACCTATAAGATCTGCATCCCCAAGGGCGGTTTGGCAGAGGGGGAAGACAAGTGGGTCCACATAAACCAGTTGAAGTGTTGCCATCCCAGGCACACTTTGCAGCAACTGGAGGAGTCCTCTGTAATCCCAGAGGGTACCGCTCCAGAGTAATTCAATTCCAACCCTAAAATATCCTACATATAGCCTATCAAATTCTGTGTTTCTCAAGTTTATGTGTTCCTGTCGCTTAATTTAAAAAAATGTGCATGTTCATATCTGTTGAGTTCTAAAATATATATGCCACCCCACTATATCAATGGTGGGGGAGAAAGGTCCATGAATAGGTATTGCCGCTTTTCCTTTGTCGTCCTAGGAGAAAGAAAACCTGGAGACTGGCCAAGGAGGATGATACGAAGACCGGGAGCAGAGACCCAAGGGGCCCGGGGCACCGCCCAATATTCCCATCAGGACCGGCGAGGAGAACCGATCGATCAGTACCGGATGGAGGAAAAGATGCTGAACTGTGCCATTTGCAGAATTGGAAGAAGATTATGCGGACATACCAGTGCGTGGGTCAAAACCTTCTGTGCACCCGACTGCCCATCGACTCAAATTCAAAGTGCAGTCGCGTGGGGGGGCCTTGTTGGGTGTCCTGACCCACGTTTGAGCTATCATGCTGCAACATTTGGTGCTGTGGGCTTAGAAAATCCAAGATGGCCAAAAAGCCCACATGTGCGCCAGAATCCAGGAGAACCACGCAGTTTGTGCGTACACCAAAATGGCTGCCTAACTTGCTACCCACCCGTGCGAGCATGATGGGCCAGGTGCCATGAGTGGAATGGGTGCCAAAGGCAAAACAGCAGCGCCTGTTAGCTAAAAAACGCTTTAAAATTACCTTTGGTTTCTCTGAATGCCAGCTCAAAATGACTATTTTCAAACATTGCAACACATCCAAAAATCTCATTGAACACCAGCGGACACCTGGCAGAATGAAGTATGTGTGCATACAAAATCTGGGAAGATGAAGAGCCCAAAACAATGTTCATAACAAAACTGGCTGAGCTATGCATGTCAGCAGCCTAACTGAAACTGCATTAAAACCACCAAAATCGAAATGTTTAAATTAACTGAGTGACCTACTTTTGAGTGTCACCTAGTTTGTAACTGTTAAAATGTCATAGTTTTGAACTTAGAATCAGCATTCTAGCTGCATATGTAAAAATTGTATTGACTTAAACTGGGGAACAAAAAGTGACATTTTAGCTGAAACCTGGCTTAATGAAACTGAATTCTGCCTGACATCTACCCCCACAGGAGTTAAAACCTGCTCAGCCACTCTTCCCCTTGCCAAAAGGAGTTGTCACCTCTCTGATTAGATTAGGGGTGGAGCAGCTGGGGACTACAGGGAGGTGAACAAAGGCCTGTCCTGGACTCAGGCAAATGTTATATTGGGGGCGTCGTAAAAGTGGCTTCCTCTTGGGAGAAGTGGGAGGAGAAGTGCCTCTGGGAGCCACCCGAGCTGGAGCCGGGGACAGGTAGAAGCTTCCCCCATGTGCTTTGGAACCTAAACCACACCCATCTGGGCCAGAGCATAATTTTAAAAAGATAGATAACTCATAGTGCGGACTTGTCAGAATTATATAAGTAATATCATTATTTTTGTGATTTTTCTGTGAACATTTTGAGATGCGTTAGGACCCTGTGGTGTATTCTGGGGGGTTGCTAGCAGAAAATAGGGTCTCACTCCAAATGTCTGAATGTTAAAAATCTGACACTTCATCAATTCATGTCCATACTCCTTGCGCACATGTGTGTAAATTTGGGTACATGTCCGATATTGCAAAACCAGTTAAAAAGCGCAAAATGTTGTCATTTTTTAATGCAAGCCCCCAGGAAGATCAGAGGCGGACAAGCATGGACCATAAGGAATATATAATGTGCACATGTAATTTCAACAAGTTGTATATCTGGGAAGGATGTATTTGAAGCAAATATAGATTTGTGGGCAAACTGACCAGGGGAGGATCCTCTGACCCATAAAACCTACGGCATCACTCTGACTCACATTTCCTTCCCCCAATCATGGGAGAGGGGAGAATTGGGCCAATGACAAGTAGAGAGGGGCAGGCTTAGCTAGGCCCAGGCACACACCCATTTTCAAAACACATAAAAAGAGACTGCTGGGACAGGTAGAGACATTCAAATCCAGTTGCTGCGGAGCGTTTTGCCGGACCACACAACATCCAGAAGATACCAGTTCCAGACTGACTCCAGCTACATACTCCAGAACCTAGAACTTATACTTTAGAACCTAAATCAGAGGCCTAAAACCACAAGCTGAGTTCTCTGCAGCAGGCCTCAAATCATTGCAAGCTACTCACAGCCGGGCGAGCTGCTTGAAACCCTTGCTAAGAACTTTTGCCAGGACCAGTGCAGAGATCCAGGAGCAGTGCAGAGACCGCTGTATCCGGACAGACCAGACCAGTGCCATACCCGACCAGACCAGACCATGCAGAACCGCAGACCCAGAGACCAGATCGCTGTGAAGTGCCGCTAGCCCGATTGATCAGATCCATGACGAGACCCAGTCCTTCCAAATATATTGTGAGTACAGCTAGGACGGGGCAAAAACCAAATCTCTTAGTTTAAAGTAATATAATTGTCATGTCATTTGTAAAGCTGCACCACTGTCATTTGTCAATTCTGCAGCTGCAAAGCTGTCACCTGTCATTTTGAGTTTACTTTAAATCCGAAAAACGACCTTTACAAAATCGTTCATATCTCTGGAACCGTTTGGGATATGAACTTGGTTTAACTTTCCTCTGAAAGCTTAGAATCTAAGCTTTCCAACAAGCCTAGAACCTACTCCTTATACTTTTTCCGCAATCACGATTCACGCACTCGCGAATTTTACCGCGATTTGCGATTTGGTTAAAAATCCAGCCACGTGTAACCATCAGCAGTCATTTCTTTCCTTGCTAAAAATTTGTTTGCCTCTTAATCACCATCTCTGAATCGTTGCTAAAGTGAGCCTGAACTCATCCCAAGTATCTCCCACTCACCCTGAACCTCCTAAAGGGAATTAAAAGCATTTTCAGCATATTTCTCACTTCATTGCCACCACATTCAAAGCACTTGGGCCTGTGTTTTAAAACTCATACCGGTTTTCTCTAAGCTTGCTGGGGGGGAACTGAATTTCGTATTGTATTTGATTGCATTCCTGAGAACTGTGTGCTCCTCTTTCCATCTACTTCCATGTCTTACATTGCATAGGGGAGGGGGGTGAATTGCCAGAGAAAAAGTGATTATATTATCTTTTGCTAAAATCATCTCAAGTATTTCTGTACTGCCTTTTATTCCTCATTGCTTTTCCCTTGAAATCATAAAAGTATTTTTGCCACTTGATCCATCCTATGCTAACTCCTCATTGATTATAAAGAAGTGTGCTAGTGTCAGATTACCCATTGTTGATTAACATTATATTTATAAGGGCGATATCGATTATTAATTCATTATAAAAGCGTATCTATATTTTGTTTTATTTCTCAAATAAACCTTTTAAACTTGCAAAACAGAACTACTTCTTGGCTCAGTGGGGTCAGGAGGATTCTAAGAGAGGGGTGTTATATAGGGGTAGTCATCCAGAACTCATGAACTGGACATAAAGATATATCAATAAGGGTTTCCGTTCAGTATCCCAGACTAGGCATTGATTTAGCTGTAGTCTTGAATTGAATCTTCTTACAGCTTACAGTGGCCTTTTTTGCAGAGGTCAATCTGAGGCACGAGCACAAAGCAATCTCTTCATCATGTATTGCTTGAGCTGAGACAAGGGGCGAAGGGCACTCAGGATCAGCATGATGTGCTTTGAGAGGGTCCAATCGCGAAGCTAAATAGGCACTAGCTTTTAGATCTGACAAAGCAGAACCAGAAGAAGTTTGTATTTGAGATGTAGATGGTACTGAAAATTGTGAAAAGTTAACATGTTTAGAGGGTGGAGGAACAGTTTGTACAATTTGAGCATCAGTTTGAGAAACAATAGCTAGATCGTGCGGGCGAGAGGTCATAGAATTTATAGGGCCTGTTGGCATCTGTAAATGAGACAATCGCGTGGCTAAGTAAGCATCAATGCTAGCTTTATAATCAAAATGAGCGTCTGAAGTGATAGGATTAATTGAAGGAGTCGAAGTGATAGAAGGGGTTTGAGAAGTTGTGGATGGTAATTGAGTGTGAACTGGGTGAGAGGAGGATGAATGGGGAGACGCCTGATGATCAAGGGAGTGAACTAATTGACTTAATGGAGAAAGAGACATGAATGAGTAGCATCAGAAGGTAATGGATGAGACTTTGAGGATGAAACCGGGTGTGTCATGCTGTTAGAGCAGGGCAGGATTTGGGATTGGGGGCATGTCACCAAGGTCGTAGCAGCCGTGGAGGATTTAGCAGATTGGCCTAAAGCTTTAGAAAAGGCTGTGAGGGTGTGTTTAGAATGTTTTAAGCCTGTCAAATTATTTGTTTTCTTGGTGACAGGGCAACATATACGGTTTGGAGGTTTGATAATAGGTATGGATTTGTCAGCCGGAGCCGACGCAACCTGAGGAGACAAAGTTGGGGGAGAATGACTTGAGGGAGGTGGCGGGAGCGGAAGAAGTGAAAGAGCATCGGGAGTTGGTGCGGGGGGGTGGAGGCTGGCTCAACAGATGATGGGCGAACAGTCATGGGTTCAAGAGGGGACTGTTCAGGAGCAAGTATCTGGGGTGAATTGGTGGGAGGCTCAGGGATATTGTTGGGACAATCGAGAATTGGAAGAACAGGGATAGCTGTTGGGAGCTGTGAGGCTGGATGCAAGGGAAGTGAAGGGATCACTATGGGTCTAATCACACCTGGGATGGTGGGTAGGTGAGTGGTCAATGGGACAATGAAACAATCTGAAGGTGGATCATTTGATTGTTGCACATTGTCGACTGAGGCCTCTGGACAGTTAGATGACAGGATTTGTGTGTGGGCCACAGAGAAGTTAGTAGACGGTCTGATGGTAGGAGGAGAACCGTGTGCATGCAGCCATTTAGCAAGTTCTTCAAACAGAGAGGACTGATTAGTAAGCTTATGGTCAATGGTGTCATACAATTTACTCATAGTAGAGATTGCAAGGTTGATAGAGGTAAGGGCAGCTTGAATGAACGCAAGTTGTTGAGGCAGTGTAGTTGAGGGCATTGTCTGTGGCGCTGTGGGAGTGGGCAAAGCAAACGAGTGGATAAATGACGAAGATCGAATAGCTGAGGAGTGGATGGAGACTCCTGTGAGAGCTTCGTCAGAATTCACAGAAATTGGGATGGCACTTGAAGATGCATGGATGGAAATATCAGATGCATCAGGGTGCAAGGAAGGAAACTGAATAGGAGAAGGAATGAACGGTTTACTTGACACCAAGGAATGAGGAAGGACCGAGTTCAACATAGTGACATCAGGCAGTTGATGTGTATTTGTGAAAGCCTGCAGGGTTTTGCAACCAGGAGACGGTTGGTTGATAGTGGAAGTTAACACGTTAGGACCAAGGCACTGTGGCCGTGAAGGGTGGATCAGATGTGACAATTGACAACTTTCAATCGACACAAATGGAAAGGGAAACTTAGATGGTAAAATTGGCCACTGGGACGAGGCGCTATAAGTGGAGTTAGCGCAGTAGCAGTGAAAAATCTGGGGGATTGAGCTGCCACCTGTTCGCATGTAGCCAGATTTAGGAGAGCACAAGCAGTATCAGGCATATTCGAAGTAAGCTTGTAAGTGTGAAATACCATCAATCAAATGTTAATCAAGGCGTCAAGTGATAGTAATCTGAGTTCTCCAAAAGGCTAAAATTTAGCAACTAACTGAATTGTTTAGGGAAAAAAAATAATAAAAACGATAATAATATAATGGCAAATCAGTCAAGCAATGTAAAACCATAAACTAACATATATAACATATATAACAATCATAAAGTAAACATAAGGTAAACATGTTAAAGAATAGGATAAAAATAATTACAAATAATTGAAAATAAAATTAATTGTAACACAGGGAAGCGAGAAAGCAGTACTTATACCGGTACTTGCCCGTGGGCGCGCGTGCTGTGCGCGTGCGCCAGCAATATGTAAATGAATGAATGGCGATAGGCTGAAAAGATAGCCAATCCGTGTGGAACTGAACTTAGAGTGAATGTCAATCAATACAGCCTCGCAGTGATGTTGCATCAAAATGCTGAAAAAACGGTGGAAAACGCTGGAAAGAAACAATAGCCAGCGTCAGTAAATGAAGCAAGTTGGTGTCACAGCACATAGGCTAAATGTCACAAAATGTCACCTTTGAATGGTTTCAACAGGATCACAGTCCACGAGTCCAAAGGGCTTCAGGAATCACGAAAGCAGCGTTGCAAGCGGGAAAGCGGTACTTATACCGGTACTTATACCGTGCGCTGTGCGCGTGCCCCAGCAATTTGTAAATGAATGAATGGCGATAGGCTGAAAAGAGAACGGATCCGTGTGGAACTGAGGCGGGCTCAACAGAGTGAATGTCAATCAATACAGCCTCGCAGTGATGTTGCAACAAAATGCTGAAAAAACGCTGGAAAACGCTTTGAATGGTTTCAACAGGATCACAGTCCATGAGTCCAAAGGGCTTCAGGAATCACGAAAATACCTGTTAGTGTGCAGAGTGAAGTGCCTGGGAGAGTCCAGGGAGAGTCCTGTTGGGTAATGACCTGAAAACTCTTGAAGTTGTGTCTAGCACCCCCAGGCCTCCCAGTAAAAGGAAACAGGAGCTCACTAGGCCTGCAAGGGAGAGGACTTTGAGAGCCTCTCCAGGGGAAGAGATAGAAGAAACTATCACCCTCACTCCGCAGGCGTTGCTCACTACTATTTCTGGAAAGAAAGAGGGAAAGGGGAAACCCAAGACCTCCAAGAAAAAGACAGATAGCACCCCTGTGCTACCAAAAAGGACATCCCCAAGATTGTCCAAAGTCACACCTGTGACTCCTCCACCTGCTGAGGCAGAGTGTGAGGTACAACCCTGTGTGGTTGACAGTGCTTAAAGTGGGCCGGGGCCTGCCGGGGCCCCCCATCCCACACAACATTGGCGGGATACATTATCCCGCCGCGGCCGCAGCCGCGACGGGAGATGTGCCCGCCAGTTTAATTTCAGGCGAGCTGACAGAAGTGCCAGCCAGGCACAGCGTCGCTGAGGCTGGCTGGCACTTCTGTCAGTCACTGTAACTTCCCTGATGACCCCTCATCTGAGGGGTCATCAGGGAAGTTACAGTTCCTTTGTTTGCCCTCGCCAGGTCACTGACCCTCAGCAAACCTGCGGGCTCCATGATTTAATATGCAGATTAGATCACGGAGCCCGCAGGTTCGCAGAGGGTGAAAGGCGCCTCGGGCTCAGTGATCTATCTGCTCAGAGCAGATAGATCACAGAGCCCGAGGCGTCTATCTCCGTTGGCAAAGCTTTATAAAAGATGCCTTGAATTGTATACGTTTCAAGCCATCTTTTATAAACGTCGAAATATTTCTATGTTTATAAAAGACCGCTTGAAACGTGCACAATTCAAGGCATCTTTTATAAAGCTTTGTCGATGGACAAAGCCACCTCGGGTTTTGTCCGTCCTTAACGCTTTATAAAAGATGCCTTGAATTGTTTACGTTTCAAGCCGTCTTTTATAAACATAGAAATATGTTATAAATGTCTATGCTTATAAAAGGTGGCTTGAAAAGTGCACAAACCATAGTAAGGTAAGCACACAAGTGTGCGTAAATTACTTTGGTTTGTGCACTTTTCAAGCCACCTTTTTATAAACCTAGAAATACGTAACATTGGTATGTTTATAAGGCTTGAAAGGAACACAAACCATAGTAGTACGCATACAAATATATAAATGCTCACATACATTTATATATTTGTTTGCGCACCTTACAATGATTTGTGCACGTTTTAGGCCACGCCCACAATGGAAACCACGCCCCCAAACAAGGCCCCCCCCTCAATTTCTTACCCCACTTAAAGCACTGGTGGTTGATCCAGTTTCTGAAGAATCAGACCTGGAAGAAGACATTGTTTTAGTTGGAGATCTGGACCCGGTTGACAATCCTGAGCTGTAGTCTTTACTGGCAGAAGGTGGACCCAACAGGGCAGACTTCAGCAGAGCACAAAGAGAGTGTCCTACTCTTGAAGGTCTTCGCCTACAGGCAGCTTCTCAGCTCGATGGGCAAGAGCCTGGGAAGCATAGGTTGCACTGGGAAGATGGCCTCTTCTACAGTGAATCGACTGAGTATATCCCTGGGGACTGCAAAAGACTTGTAGTGCCCCTAGAAAACAGACTCCAGTTCCTACAGTTGGCCAATAAGATACCTTTGGCTGGTCATTTGAGTTTCAAAAAGACCAAGGAAAGGTTGACCCTATACTCTTCTGGCCTAAAATGGGTTCAGAAGTTGACAAGTTCTTTAGGAGCTGTCACACTTGCCAAACCTCTGGCAAGAGTGGAGCCAAGAATGTGGCACCCCTGGTGCCTCTCCCAGTGGTGGGAGTTCCTTTTCAGAGGGTCGGCATCGACATTGTTTGTCCCCTCTACCCTCACACATCTTCAGGGAACAGGTTTATCCTGGTTGTAGTAGACCATGCTACTAGGTATCATGAAGCCATACCTATGAGGACTGTTACAGCTCAGGCTGTGGCTAAGGCTCTGCTTGATATTTTTACCAGAGTAGGGTTTCCTAAGGAAGTGATATCCGACAAGGGATCCAATTGTATGCCCCACTACATGCAAGCCATGTGGAAAAACTGTGGTGTCACTTACAAGTTCTCTACAGCCTACCAACCACAGACAAATGTACTGGTAGATAGGTTTAATCGTACTATGAAGAGCATTATAGGTGCTTTAGAGGAACCCCTTAAAAGAAAGTTGGACCTTCCACTGCCATGCCTTTCTTTGCTTATAGAGAAGTCCCTCAGGAGGGAGTTGGTTTTCCGTCCCTTTGAACGTCTCTTTGGCCATCCAGTTAGAGGTCCATTGGCCCTGATTAAGGAGGGGTTGGAGAGTACTCCTTCCCCCAAGCCAGTCAGAGGGACTGACTATGTGATAGGTCTCCGGGGGAGAATGTCACACATGATGCCAGAAGCTATTGATAACTTAAAAGCAGGTCAGGCTCTGGTCAGACATTGGCATGACCAGAAGACCAGCATGGTTGAGTTTACTCAAGACCAGCTTGTACTAGTTATGGTGCCAACAAGGCAGAGGGCCTTGCAGGACAAATGAATAGGACTCTTCAAGGTTGTGGGCAAACTTGGAGAGGTGAACTATTTGGTGGACTTAGGCAGACTTAAGGAGGCTCACAGAGTCTTTCACACAAACCGTTTGAAGGCATATGTCTCGTGACCGGAAGTGGGAGCTTTGCTCCTAGCTTCAGCTCAAGAGGAAGAGGAGAGTGAACCTCTACCTGACCTACTCAGAGGCCAACCTTTGGATGAGAATATAGAAGGGGTCAATCTCTCTTCTAATCTGACATCTGAACAACAGGAGGAGTGCAAGGTTCTGTTAAATCAGTTTGCTTCCCTGTTTTCACTTTCACCAGGCTTGACCCCATAGGGCCAGCATGATATTCTCACTGGTGACTGTTTACCTGTGAAAAGCAGAGGTTACAGAATGTCAGAACATGTGAGATCTCACATCAAAGGAGAGGTCAACAAGATGCTTGATCTCGGGGTTATAGAGCCCTCTACAAGTCAATGGTCTAGTCCAGTTGTTCTAGTACCAAAGGCAGGGTCCAGGGAGTTGAGATTCTGTGTGGACTATAGAGCTCTAGATGCAGTCACTAAGACTGATGCTCATCCTTTGCCCAGGACAGATGAACTGTTGGATAAACCTGGTGCAGCCAAATACCTCAGAACATTTGATCTGATGTCAGGCTATTGGCAAATAGCCCTGACAGACCATGCCAAGGAGAAAACTGCATTCTCAACCCCAGCAGGCCTCTACCAGTTTAGGGTTATGCCTTTTGGATTAAAGAATGCCCCTGCTACATTCCAAAGGATGGTCAATCAAGTTCTGAATGGGATGGATGACTTCTGCATGGCATACTTGGATGGCATTGCAGTGTTCAGCCCTACTTGGAAAGAACATGTTGATCACTTAGGATATGTTTTGCATGCTTCTGAACAGGCCCATCTGACCCTAAAGGCAAGCAAGTGTCAAATTAGTCAGAGCAAAGTGGTCTACCTTGTTCATGAGGTAGGATGAGGTGAAATAAGGCCATTGCCTAGCAAAGTACAAGCTGTACAAAACTGGGCCACCCCTACTACTCAAACCCAAGTGAGAGCCTTCCTAGGTCTCACTGGGTACTACAGGAATTTCATTGAGAACTATAGGTCCATAGCTTCTCCTTTGAATGTAATCTCCTCTCCAAAATTCCCTAAAAAGGTTAGATGGAATGAGGAGTGCACGCAAGCCTTTGAAAACCTGAAGATAGCCCTTTGTCAAGCTCCAGTCCTAAGAGCTCCTGATTACCACCAACCCTTCATTGTGCAGACAGATGCTTCCACTACAGGTATAGGTGCAGTCCTTAGTCAACTGGATGAGAAAGGTAGGGAGCACCCCATTGGCTTCATCACTAGGAAACTGAAGGAACCAGAAACAAGGTGGGCAACCAATGAGCGTGAGTGTTTTTCTATTGTGTGGTCTCTGAAAAAGTTTATACCATACTTGTATGGTTCTACTTTTGTGATTCAGACAGACCACCAACCCTTAAGATGGTTAATGCAAATGAAAGGGGAGAACCCAAAACTTCTAAGATGGTCAATCAGCCTGCAAGGGTTTGATTTCACCATTGAGCACAAGTCAGGATGTCACCACCAAAATGCTAATGGTCTCTCCAGGATGTTTATAACCTCCTGTCCCTTAGTCTGAGGAGGGGGAGGGGCGAGTGTTAGGGAGAATTCTCCAGAATGGCTAATTTCCCTTACCTACTGAGCCCCTCAGCAGCTTTGCTGGATTTCTAGGATATATATTTTTCACCTGGTAAGAGTGTGAGCCTTTTTTCCCACTCTTACATCTGTTTTGCTGTGTGTGTTTAACATTTTTGTGTTCATAGACTGTCGAGCCTCACCTACTCCATAGGCATAATATTTTACTGTGTTACACAGCACCTTTAGTTCAGTGACACAGGGTTGCTTTTACAGACTTCCCACTTTAAACTTCTGGGACTGACTACTGTCTCCCAGAACATGTAAAGTTGCCGTTGACTTTATTAGTCTGTTTAAATTCACAGACCCAGTACAAACTATCTTCCATAGAGTACTGGAAAGGGTTAATAGTAATCCCTTTTTGTCTGTCTCTCATGGAACATTATTTCGTTCCCCTTTCTTTAAGGTTTGGCTGGTGGCAGTGGTATCTACCCTATTTTTTCTACTGTGGTCTATTTAAATAGCCTTGGTACTGTTTTAGTAGTCTCAAACTTAAATCCGCTGGACCCCATTTACTTTTATTTGGTTCCGGCTGGGTTTATTTGCCATTTCTTTTCGTAAAGGTCTTTCTCATGTTTTACTCTGCGCGCCAAACCAGTTTTGGTTCCTTGGTTCGCCGTCCTTTGGCGGGCTTCTGCACAGAAGCCCTCTTTAGGCGCCTGAATGTCTGAGGGGGACAGGATGTGAGGGAGGGGTTTGAGACTCCCTGCACGGGGTCTCCTTGGAGACCCATGTCACACTCTGTATGATTGGCTGTGGTGACTGTCCCGCCAGGACAGCCACCCTGCTGTGTGATTGACAGCCATTCTGTGTGAATGGGGGAAAACTGCATAAAAAGCAGGTCTCTGGGACTACGAAGGCAGAGTCGCCACTGGATCGAGAGAACCGAAGAGAAGCTGAAAGAAGAGGACCTCTACCACGACTGAAGCCCTGCTGCGGGTCCGAAACTCCAAACTTCGACGAGGCCAGGCCTCCCTCCTCTGGTCGAATTTGCTGTGCACAGCTACAGTGAACCGGATAGCCAGAAGGATCGACCCTGCTTGGGTTTGAAGGAGCGCACCTTTTATTCGTCGCTTTGCTCTGCTGCTGGTTTCTTCCCTGGTCAGTGCAGGACCCTCCAGTCTTCCTCCTTCTTGTCAGTCCGATAGTCGCTTCAGGTACTGTGAGTCTGCAGGAGCTGCCAGGTACGTCTGCCACAGTTACAGCATTATTCTGCTCTAAAGGTACTGTGCTAACCCGGTTGTTCGTTCCGTCCGACCACGGTGAAAGTGTTTGAAATCTTTTGCCAATCCGAGGGCTTGTCCTTCTCTATTCTTTAAAGTAACTTTTCTTCCGACCAACTTCGTTCCGAACTCTTGGCACAGACCTAACCGTGAACTATTCTGAACTGTGTGATCCTCTGCAAAGACTCTAGTCCATTGACTTTGGCTCAGGCCTATTGATTTGATTTTCACACTGTAGTAGCCTTTTCTATATTGCCCTGCTTACTTACTTGTTGGTGCTGCTTAGTTTTTGTCTAAACTTGTCTTTGATATTAAGAGTGTGATTTCTCTACTGCTTTACTTCAGTGAATTGTTTTACAACTGATGTGTAAATAAATATATATTTTTTTACTCAGAAACCTTGAGTCAGTGTTTGTTTGAACCATAGTAATTGTTGTCCTTTGTGCAACTATTGATACTGATCACTTTACTCTTGAGATAAGTCTGGCTGCTCAGCCATTGCTACCACTTTACTGTGTAGTACAGGCTTGGACCAAAGGTGAATTTGTACTGTCACTTGTAGTCTTAATTGTGTGTGGTGTTCCCAAAGGGTACTGCATATGATTCTGCCTAACAACCCCCTATGCAAATCCTGCACCCACATCTTCCAATGGGGAGCGACCCAACCACTAACATCGAAAGGACAGTTCCTCTATGACCTGTCCCACAGAGGTCTTCAAGTCTCGACTGCTATTCATGTCATACAGAGTCCCTCCATAGGGCGCTGCCTTCTCAGCTATCGAACAGGCAGCGCCCTCGCCCTCATCGACCTCCATTTTGACCCAGCAGAAGTGATTAAAGGGGATCCACCGAGCAGGCAAGAAACACGGTTGATGGCCCACTGGCCTATCAACATCCAAACCCTCAAGGTCTTCTTCCCCAAGCTATTTGAAGGAGTGGGCATGCTCGAGAACTCTGTCATCAGCCTACATATTGACCCAAATGTCATACCTGTGCCCCAGCACCCACGCAGAGTTGGGTTTCACCTTCAAGCACAAGTTACCAAAGAACAACAATTGCTCCTGCAAAATGACATCACTGAGAAGGTAGAAGGACCCACACCATGGGTGTCCCCCCTTGTTGTCGTCCCGAAAGACATCGGACGGTTACGCCTGTGCGTTGACATGCGCATAACAAACACAGCCATACAAAGGGAGAGGCACCCGGGACCCAGCATTGAGGACATGCTCGTCAGGCTGAATCAAGCCACACACTTCTCCAAACTAGACTTAAACCAAGGATACCACCAACTTGTCATAGACCCAGCATCCAGGGCTAATCATCACCTTTGTCACCCATGAAAGATTATTCCGATATAAACGCCTCAATTTCGGAATATCCTTGGTGGCAGAGATCTTCCAAGAAACCATACTTAAACTGATATCGCCAGAGGTCAATGCCCTAAATTACAGCGACAATATTCTCGTCTTTGGGAAAAGCCAAGAACAACACGACAAAGCACTCATGGCCGTGTGCAAAATACCTGTTTTAAAGTTCGGGAAGATCCAGTTTATGGGAACACCACCCTCGGGGTTCAGAGGGAACGTAACAAGACAACAAAGGAGGTGGTGACTCTGTCTCTTAGTACCACAAACAGATAAAAAATGTGCCTATTGTCGGAAGACGTAGCCACTAAAACACCAGGCAAAAGCCTGTGTGTATAGAAATGGCCCAAGTCCTATCAGAAAATACAAGATTAATTAGAAAACCAACCACAAAATAATAACAAAACTAATTTTATTTTAAATCACTCTAAAACACTGTATAAAATGTCTTTCTTAAAAAGAAAAATAATCTTCACATCAAGTGTAAAAATAAAAATGAACAGAACAGAATTTAAACAAAAACGGACAGTAAATCCAGTATAACACATATGAAAGCTGTGGTGGGTTAGTATGTGAGTATGGTGTCATGTAGACACTGAATGTACAACATTAAGCACAGGAAGGTAGAGCACTTCTTGATCGAACCCGCTCCAACAAAGAAAAAACCTATTAGACATCTTAGGTTGGTTTTTGTGAAAGTCAACATATGTTTCGGCTAATAGCAACAAAAAGAATCAGGCAATACACAAAACAATTGTCTGTTGAGGTTGGAATGGCCCGGTAATTCCTCATTTAAGGAACCCAGACCCGGTACCCAGTAAGGTGTACCGGGTCCGGGTATGTCTACCTCCAACCTTGTAATGACTCCTATTCTTGTAAAGCGATTATGACGAGTGTGAGACTAATGTGGCTCACAGGGTCCTGCGTTTGACTGCATGGTCACTCACAGGTTAAAATCCCAAACGTACCCCTCAGCCCTTCTTCTTTCCAAGGTCGATGAAGTAAGTACGATGAAGTTAGGTAACAATAAACATATGTTATCTGTCAATAAGGCCAAGATACCCCTTTGGGGAGGGTGAATGTGTGCTCTGCAAATCCAGCTGTGATGTTATGTAACTATCTGAGGAAGGGGCGGCTAGATGGTTACTCTTTTTGATCTAGTCGATTCGATTATCTAACGGCCGAGTATCCTAATTTTTTTGTTAATTACTGCAGTGTCTGAACATTTTAAATGGAATGATTACCTCTTTCTGTTTAATCATTTAATCCTTTAAGTAAACCTTGCAATTTCTATTGAAGGTACTATGAATGATTGAGTCATTGCCTGAAAATTGCATCCTTTTAATTGTAAATACAAACGTATTTTATTTTTTCAGATGTTGGAGAATTCAACGATTGTTGCCAAGAGGTATATGACTGTTTCGAAGAGTGTAATGGTAATTTTCCGAAATTTTACAGAGAAAATCTTTAAAGCAGTCTTGATGTTTAATTTACCAGATGTTTTTAAGTTGAATAATAACTGTCAATGAAATCTGTTACATCCACAGTTAAAACAAATGGCTATAATCCACCTGACAAAAGATTATTTCAATGTTTGTGAGCAGATTATTATAGCATGTTTTATTGTGTGTTGAGAATGTTTACTAACGTGTTTTACTAAAGGTTTCCTGTGCTTCAATAATGACTTATAAGTGAAAGTGCTGAGTGTTTAGTGCCGGTGATGAGAGGAGACTGATTTCCTGGTGCTGACTGCGAAGTCTGCTCTTGCTGTCCATTGACACTCGCACTCGCTACATTACACCGGCTCCAAGAAGAGCGTAGTGGAGAGTGCTGAGTGTATTTTATTTGTATTTTATTAGAGCTTATATAGTGCTTTTATCCAAAGCGCTGCACAAAATATTAAAAAAGAGTACAAAAAATATGAAAAGATGAGGGAGCTTCAAATATCAATTCTGAAAGCAATCAATTATGGACAGTGGAGAAGATGATTTTTCAAGGAGACCCAAAAAAAAAAATAGACAGTAATAGATCGAAGAGATAGAGGAAGAGTGTTCCAGTGAAGAGGAGCAAGAAGCTGGAAAGAACAAAAGCCAGAATGAGCGCAGGGTGGACGAGGAACAGTCAACTTGAAAAGACATGAGGAACGAAGAGATCGAGAAGGACTGTAAAAGGACAGAAGAGCACCAAGATAGTCTGGAGCTAACCCATAGAGAGATTTAAAGACTAGACAGAGAAAATGAAATTTAAGCTGAGAGTGAAAAGTTTATCAACCAAGAGATACAAGTGATGTTGAAATAGAGTCATGAAAAGAGAGAAGACAAAGTAGGCGGACAGAGGAGTGGTATAATTGATTTCAAAGGAGCCAGACGAGATGAAGGGAGACCAAAAAGCGTGACAGAACAATAGAAAAGTCAAGAAAAAATAAGAGAAGAAATAAGCAGTTTAGTTGCGCGAAAGGTAAGAAAGGAGCAAACTTTACAGATGTCATACAGATGAAAACGGCAAGACCGGGATGTAAGGGAAATATGATGGGTAAAGGAAAGATTAGAATCCAAATAAAGACCAAGAGTGTTTCATGCTGGTTCTGAGAGGAGGTTGTTTTTCCTGGTGCTGAGGGCAAAGTCTGTTCTTGCTGTCCATTGACACTCGCACTCGCTACATTACACCGGCTGCAAGCGGAGCGGAGCAGAGATTGCTGAGTGTTTCGTGTTCAGTGGCATAAGGAAGAGCGGTGAATTGCTGAAAAGAACAAGCGTGTCCCTCATTTTAGTACTGCCTTTGGTACTAGCTCGGATTACACACTGGGGACTAATTGGTTATTGGGACTACGACCGAATTTCTCATTGTTGGCAACAGGATCTACAGTGTCACAACCCTTTGATCTGTTTAACAACAAAGGGCTGATATAAACCGCACACCTGGGACATGAAAGGAAAGAGCAAACCAAGTACTAAATGCTACCATTTAAGGAGCTTCGGTCAACATATTCATCACTCTCAGGCACTGTCTACTGAAGCTACCGCAGAGGGGGAAGGCATAAAAGGCAGCACCGTCCTCCAACTGAGTTTTTTGTCATTGAGGGGGAACACACTTTACTGTCACGACTCGCTCCCTTCGCTCCCGTTCCCACCATTTGGGGGCATGATTTGGGGTTTATTCCCTACTGGACTTTTCCTCCGAACTTTATGCTCCAGTGCTGTGATGATTTGGGAGCGCTAAATCCCTATTTTCCCAGCTACTTCCCTTCCGGATCCATTCCAGGTTTTTGGCAGCCAGCATGCTTCTTTAACCAAATGACTATGCTTCCCAGAATGCCTGGCCCACTGCTCCACCTCCACCCTTGCAACACAAGGTTGGGTGGAGGATAGGTAACAGCTGTGGCGGCAGGTGCAGCAATCAGCACACCCGAGGCGTGTGCTCGTTAAGTAGCTTTAAAAGCCTCAGTCTTACTTCAGTCCAGCGCTGGTCATCGATTGCAGTGTTCCTGTTTTTGACTAGTCCCTGGTTCCTGGTTCCTTGCCTTTGTACCTACTTCCTTGTTCCTGTTTTCTTGTTTCCTCCGCCCTGAATTTCGGATTCATGCGCTAATTGATTTCTGCTCCCTTGATTTCCCTTTTTGTCTTCCTCTGTTTGCAGGCAGCAATTCTCAGTGCTTTCCCCTTTTAGATGCAGCCCAGTTTGTCTGTGTTCTATATTTCTTTGACTCTGTCCTTTGCTGCTGTTACCCATTTGCCTTAGCCTTCCACTTAGTTTAGATTCCTGTCTTTTCCATGGAGGGGTAGGGAGAAGTTTGCATAGGTTATTTCGTTTTTTCCCTGCTCCTGATCCTTACTTTCTAGAGGATCCATTCCATGTTTTCCACTGCACTTCTGCATTTATTTTCCCTTTGATTATTAGGTGTGGTGTGCGGTAGTAGCTAGCTCCTGTGTGAATGCTTATGTTTTCCTCACTATTTTGTAAACACTATTCCCACTTAGGTATTTAGTTTTCCTTCCATTGCTGTTCTAGCCTTTCGGGGTCCCAGTTTCTTCAACAGGATTCGTGGGCTAGCTGACATTCAAGAGGTTTATCTCGTCCTCGTGAGTACAGTTCTTAAGTTCCCTTATGTAATACCATCAAGAGTGTTAGTACACAGATCCTGTCATTGCTTGCCCTCCACGTGGGTTTAGCGCTGTCAGTACCTGTAACAGCAATTGGGGGTAAGGCGCTTGCCGACTTTCCTCGCGGTCAGGTGCTTACCCCACATCCCTTTTCATATATTGGTTTTGATGTCACACTCTATTTGCACTCCTGGGTTCTAGCATACCTGAGTCGTAGTTCCTGGGTGCACATTTCCCTTGCCATATTCGCTGCCTTTGTACTCGCCTGACTAATCCTGACAGTATGACCAGCCCAAAATTCCCATTGAATATGGCAAGTTTAAGAAAGAAAGGCAGCAAGGCCTCTAAAAAGTTTGTACAGAAAGCTTCCCCTACATTTACCTGTGACAATCAAATCACTAGTCCTGACTCCAATGAACTCCTTGTCACGAATGGGCATTTACGTGCAAAGTATTTTTCCCATAGGATGGCACATCCTACATGGCCTGATCCTAGTTCTATCTTTGGTTTTGATCCCGATTCTATGTCAGCACAAGCCTTAGCCGCAGAAAACAACACACTGTTAGACTTATTATACGAGAGTACCTCTGTTGTTGAACCCCATGATTCCAGTTGTGCTTCACCTCAGATAGAACAGTTTCATGATACCAACATAAAGAATGGAGGGGTTTCTTGCATAACTTCTGTTTTCTACCCTCAGTCTAACGCAAACTCCGTTGCACAGGTACATACTGTAGTCCCTAATGCCAAGAGGTCTAATGTCAATAGTTTGTTTAAGGGAAACACAGACCAAGTTGGAAAAATAAACTATAAATCACAGAACCTGCAAGCAGTAGAGGACAATGTACAATCGGTGCACATCCAGATTGCTAGTGCAGGATCCAGCCAAGATGCCACTATGCTTCCCCCTGTGCCTACTGATAGTGATGTACAGTTAATGCAGGGCATGCTAAGAGCTAAACTTGAGGAGTTAAGACAAGAACTCATTTCTGCACAAGAGGAAAATAAAACCTTACACTCTTTACTGAATACACCTCAGACTTTATCTGTTGATGTGGAGGAAGTGAACACTGTTCAGCCCCTGAGTGCAGAGACTTTGGTAAACCATGATATTTGTCGATATGTTAGATCTATTGGGAGTGAAGGTCTTTCGTCTAGCACAGCGCTTAATCTAGGCACAGGTTCTAACAATTGTTCTGCTGTTTATCAGGGATTGCAGTTAGCTGAAGAGTTACAAGCCACTCCTTTACCAAAAATACCCTGTGTAGCAGTTTGTCATAATTCTGAGCTAGCACACATACAAGCTTCTGATTTCCAAACACAATCCACAATGGTGGCATACACAGATTCAGTCACTACCGTAGGCTTAGGCCCTGCTCTTGATACAGCTGCTGAGAATGAAGTAGATGTTAAAGCTGATGTGGAAAACAATGTTACCTCTGGGTTCACTCTTCCTTCTGCCACTTCTGATCAATACGAACAGTCAGAGACAGTACAGATTTCATGTTCTGATGGACTCATTCCACAGTATACTGAACCAAAGAACCGTCAGGCGGTTCCTGAACTGTTGATTGATAATCTGCCTCTTTCAGAAGCTAAAACAGAGGAATGGACAATAGACGAAATCCTGATTAACAGAGACTTTACTATGGTGATTCCACTGATTGACTTTGACTTCTACAAAGAAAAAGACTCTGTGTCACCCACTAAAGAAAGGGACTGCAAGGGTACAGCTCAGTCTTTGGTTACTGGTGCCAAGGAGTCTACTGCCCTAAAGGTTCCCTTCATTCCTGAGCCACCGATGGGTCTGTCAACTTCTGAGACTTCTGTCGGTCCTCCTACAACCATTGACTCTTCTATGATTCAATCCACAGCCCTGCAGTCATCTTTGGCACACCTGTCTTCAACCAATGAACCGCTGCCATGTCTGCCATTTACTCAAGAGCCAGTCCCAAAGACCTGGACATGCTTGTATCCAGCAACCGAGATTGCTCCAGCTTGCATGCCTTCAGCCTCAAGGTTTCCCCTGACCTGCCTGTCTTCAGCTACAGTGACTCATCCTGCAGATCATCCTTCAGCTTTAGAGCCTCTGGTAGTCCATCAAAAGAGCATGTCTTCAGTCCCGGAGTATACTGAGTATTTGCCTTCAGTTCATGAGACGCCTGTATCCTGCATAGCCTCGCTGCCAATATCAGAGGTATACCTGTCTACACCATCAGATTCTGCTGTATTTTCTTCTGCTCCAGCGATTCCTCCTGAATCCCAACCATTTACAGTCGATGAACGTCTAGCCTGCCTTTCTTTTGCTTCAGGAGGAGCACCAGAATGCCTGCCTTTTCCACAAGACGATTCTCCCAACTGCTTCACTTTAGCATCAGAGCCTCCTAAAGATGCAGCATCAGAGTTTGAGACTTTTGCCAGCTCCCGCTTCAGAGTCATCAAGCTGGACCAAGTGGTGAGTCAGAACCACTCACTTGGGTGTGCACAAGGGGTGGTGCAGACCGGCGTATTACCTACAGGACTTGTGCAACAGAATTCCGCCAAGAAGCACCAGTCGGGTGCTAGTAGCCAAAGGAAGGGAATGACTGCTGCAGTTCAAGATGTGTCTGTTATTGCTCCTTCTGCGAGTCTGCCTGAAATACCAAGTACTGCGTCTATCACTCCTATCAGGATGCCAAACATCCCTGCTGTGGTATCCCACGTGAAACAAAGTGGCTACACGACTGTCACCAGGAGTACTAGCCTTGTACAACCCATTGGACTTTCAGGTCTCCAAGGCGTAGAACATGTGCAGTCAAACCTAAGTCACTTTCAACCAAAAGCCTTTTCCCAGATGGATGACAGAAGGAAATCTGAACCTCTACCTCAGCCACCACCTTCTCTAATGGCTGAGCATAAACCTTTCCTGAAGCCAGCAATTTCCTCACCTCCCGCATGTCCACTGTCGGCAGAAAGGCTAACAGAGCTTCTACCATTGCCTAAGGCATGTTGCACCAGCCTGCCTCCCTCCTCAAAGACTTATAAGGGTCCACTCCCAGTGACTGAGTTTCCTGGACCTTCCAACTCTGCTTCTGGTCCTGCAAGTCCTTCATGCCTTTCTTCGAACCATGAGTCTCTTCCTCACCAGAAGCCACCGTTTCCATCAGTACCACCTCCAAAGACAAAGCACTCCTATCATGGAAGTCCATCTGCCTTTGCCCACAGGCCACCATTTCCATCAGTGCCACCTCCAAAGAAAAAGCACTCCCATCATGGAAAGAAGATGTCTCGTGCGGGTGGCGGGCACCCGAAGCCGGCCGTAGGAGGGGGTATACTGTCACGACTCGCTCCCTTCGCTCCCGTTCCCACCATTTGGGGGCATGATTTGGGGTTTATTCCCTACTGGACTTTTCCTCCGAACTTTATGCTCCAGTGCTGTGATGATTTGGGAGCGCTAAATCCCTATTTTCCCAGCTACTTCCCTTCCGGATCCATTCCAGGTTTTTGGCAGCCAGCATGCTTCTTTAACCAAATGACTATGCTTCCCAGAATGCCTGGCCCACTGCTCCACCTCCACCCTTGCAACACAAGGTTGGGTGGAGGATAGGTAACAGCTGTGGCGGCAGGTGCAGCAATCAGCACACGCGTGGCGTGTGCTCGTTAAGTAGCTTTAAAAGCCTCAGTCTTACTTCAGTCCAGCGCTGGTCATCGATTGCAGTGTTCCTGTTTTTGACTAGTCCCTGGTTCCTGGTTCCTTGCCTTTGTACCTACTTCCTTGTTCCTGTTTTCTTGTTTCCTCCGCCCTGAATTTCGGATTCATGCGCTAATTGATTTCTGCTCCCTTGATTTCCCTTTTTGTCTTCCTCTGTTTGCAGGCAGCAATTCTCAGTGCTTTCCCCTTTTAGATGCAGCCCAGTTTGTCTGTGTTCTATATTTCTTTGACTCTGTCCTTTGCTGCTGTTACCCATTTGCCTTAGCCTTCCACTTAGTTTAGATTCCTGTCTTTTCCATGGAGGGGTAGGGAGAAGTTTGCATAGGTTATTTCGTTTTTTCCCTGCTCCTGATCCTTACTTTCTAGAGGATCCATTCCATGTTTTCCACTGCACTTCTGCATTTATTTTCCCTTTGATTATTAGGTGTGGTGTGCGGTAGTAGCTAGCTCCTGTGTGAATGCTTATGTTTTCCTCACTATTTTGTAAACACTATTCCCACTTAGGTATTTAGTTTTCCTTCCATTGCTGTTCTAGCCTTTCGGGGTCCCAGTTTCTTCAACAGGATTCGTGGGCTAGCTGACATTCAAGAGGTTTATCTCGTCCTCGTGAGTACAGTTCTTAAGTTCCCTTATGTAATACCATCAAGAGTGTTAGTACACAGATCCTGTCATTGCTTGCCCTCCACGTGGGTTTAGCGCTGTCAGTACCTGTAACAGCAATTGGGGGTAAGGCGCTTGCCGACTTTCCTCGCGGTCAGGTGCTTACCCCACATCCCTTTTCATATATTGGTTTTGTTGTCACACTCTATTTGCACTCCTGGGTTCTAGCATACCTGAGTCGTAGTTCCTGGGTGCACATTTCCCTTGCCATATTCGCTGCCTTTGTACTCGCCTGACTAATCCTGACATTTACAGCCAAGTCCTGAGGTCAGATCCTGGGTCTATGGGTCAGAGTATTCCGATGGATGCAGAGGGTACAAGTATTGACTTGGACATTTCAGGGGCGGTCGTATCCCAAGAGGAAATGGAGGCAAGCTTGCCTCTGATGGAAGTTTGCGATAGCCTGGAAAAGGAAATAATAATGGCTGAAAGTGTTTATGAGCGCCTGAGTATGTCACCTGGGCTGTTCAAAACACAAGAGGAGGAGGTGATTGGCACCTCGACCTCACCGGGTACACCACCTGGACAGGAGGACCGCCCCTTCTATGATCAAGTATCCCTAGAGGGCGAGACAAACGCACCTTGTGTTTTAGACGTCTTCATTGGCAGTTCTGAATATCGTGCTACAAGCTTTCATCAGATTGTATGATACAATTGCCCTAGAAGTTAAAACAAACACTATTGCACTGATTCACATCAGTAAACAACTTAGGGAGAGGCATTGCTGTCATCTCCACAATCAGTAGCCGGGACGGATAAGGGGGTAATTTAGACCCCCAGGATCAAGCCTCTACCCTGCCTTCCACTTTGATTCCAGAGTGCAGGAGTTCAGTGACAGGGGCCGAGTCTCCGCCAAAAGTAATTCAGACCAAGCAGGCTAAGTCGAAGATGGACTCCAAAAAATCAAAGAACATAAAGAATGGGAGCCAAGATCACTGCAGAGGTTCCAGGAGGTTTCTGAGGTCTATTCTCCGACTCACCACCAACAAAAAGGGGCCAGGTGGTGAGCAGAGTAAGGCAAACAGCAAGACAGAGGACAGGGCTAAACAAACATTAAGAAAGGGCAGAAGTAACCGCACCCACTGAGGTGAGAAGAGGATCTGGCTAAGGCCCACAAGGGCGCGAGCAAGGTAGCCTTAACTCCTGCTCTCAGATACGGGATAAAAGCACTGTTACAAAAGACTACCCCAAACATTTGGCAAAAAAGGAAGACCCAGAGTAATTATGATGGGAGTTTGCACTTGCAGCCCCATTCAACAAGGGCAGCGGGCAACTCAGTACTCCAGGAGCATAATTTGCCTAAATTGCCAGTTGCGAACGCCCCAAGTACTCGGAGGTCATTAACAGGGTACGATGTGCCCAGGAGGGAGGAAGCAGTCGGCAGGGATTGGGGCGGTGTAGCTCCAAAATCTGACGCACAGCCCATCACCTTTGAATCTGTTTTTGAAGAGAAAAAAAACATTCCACTGAACAGATGTTGCATTTTGACCCTATTGGCTTCAATTGCAGCATTAAAACACATCTCCTCAGCAGACATTCAATTTGTTCATCTATATGATCGGGAGCGACTTGGCAAATGTGTGGTTTTCTTTCACTCAAGGTTATTCGAAAGACTGGTAAGCGATTGCAAAGAAGAGTTGCTGATAAATGGATTTGAAACCTATTACCATAAAGTGAACGAAGAAGCCTCACCATGGAGAACTAAGGAAAAGCAGACCATTCATTGCCACGTTGACTAGGAGCAACCGAGGCAGACCAAACTGAACGGGGATACAGCAGGATGAGGGTGGCTATCCAGCACCCTCCCAATCTGCCCAAGAAAACGCCCGGTATTCTAGTAATACCACCCAGGCCATCTGCAGTCGGAAACTTGGCTAAGGAAGACCCCTCTTGTGACGGTTATATGTCTATTGTCAGCCTTGCTAAGAAGGTGCAGAAAGGGAGACTGGCATGCCGGTTCTTAGTGGCAGTAAAAATGGAGAGGGGCAGGTCTCTACACCTAGTGGAAACAAATAACGAAGGGTTCCATGTGTTAAAATTGTGGCAAAATGGCCATTTACACAACAAATTGCGGCAAAAAGGCAGTCGTTTTGCCACCGCAATCCATGTAAAGGATGCGGGGGACACCCCCGAAAAGGTGTACCCCGTTATACCATTTAAGGGGAGCGGGGTAATACCCCCGCGACCCCCGGTCCCCTTAAATGGTATAACGGGGTACACCTTTACCGGGTCAAACCACAGTGCCGTGATTTTTTGCACACGCAACATTTTTGCTGCAATTTTATTACTGCATACCTAACAAAGGCGTACTGATCACCAAAGTAATTGACACGTGGGATGGCTGCAAGATTCAGACCCTCCTAATTAATATCTACGTCAATCCCAGGTCGAGCGTGTTTGAGAGAGTCGGTAATGAGATAGAAATTGCTCTGCTCGACTGGGAAGTAGGGCCTATTGTCCTAGGAGGAGACTTTAACTACAATGGTATGGTCATATCGGAGACCACTTGGAGTTGGACGAGATGGTGACAAAAAGTATTAGTATCGGCCCTACTAGAAGGGCTAATATAGGGCGGCAGCGGTCACTCTTTTTATCTAGATGGGACTACACGCAAGCAAATTTGATGGGGGGTGGGAAGTTAAAGGATACCCCTACCTGTGCCAACGCATTCACTTCTGCAACCATTGACTATATATTTACGAGAAATATAGATTGTACTAGGCTCCAACACCTACAATTAGTTCACACTACACAGAGCGACCATTCCCTCCTCTTGCTTACGGTTGTAATGCTCCCCCAGGTGGAAAAGAAGGAAACTATGGGTGATACAAATATTCTTATACAGGGAGTAGGGGGAAGATTGATCCAGCGGAGCTCCATATGAGTTTAGCAAACAAAAGGATGGCATCCTGGTGGGAGGGACTTACTCTAGAGGATATGAGGGGAATGGGCTTGCTGGTACTGTTTCCGACCCTCTTGGCAAAACTAGGGAAAGTGGATGAATCAGTGCAGGGACGCCCCCTAAGGTTAATTAATGAAGATCACTGACATATATTTGACAGGGAGGTGAGTGAGAAGAAGCGACTGCTAACTAAAGAAATTAGGCTGGTGAAAAAACTAAGGGGCAGAATATGTTACAAGAATCTATGGCCATAACGGCACTGAAGCAGAAATATAGGTTGAGGAGTAAACATCACAAGACAAGGAAATATATCCACAATATTCAGGCCATCTTGTTTAAACTGGTACATAAAGACATGCAGGGAATATGATGGATTTTAAATCAAAAGCATAGACTCCATTCAGTACTACACACTTCGGGGGTGGCAGAGGAAGACAGGGTTAATTTCATTAAGTTGCTGTTTGGTGAGGATCCCGCTCAATTAACCCAAGGGTGGGAGTGGAAGATACAGCCACATGTGTGGGATTCTACGTTCGAGAATGAGGACCTGCAAAAAGTTATTATGAACCCTAATAATTCCAGGGCAAGTGGTCCAGAAGGTGTTACAGACAAGGTTTTGAAAAACAATCCATGTTTGTGGGCCGATATCTTGTGCCATCTATTTAGACAGATAGCATCTAAAGGGGTGTGCCCAGACTCATGGCATAGGTCTATACTTTTCCCATCTTCAAAACGGGTGATGGGGTCCCCTGATAGCTATGGGCCCACCACGCTACTAGATACCTTTTCCAAGGTGTTTGCAACAATGGTTCTTAGAGAACGGAGAACTTGGGCAGAAAAGACGAATTAACTACACCCGCTACAAACCGGGTTTAGGAGAGGGGTAGGCACCCTTCAAAGTGGAATGGTTTTACACGCCTGCCTCTCAGAGGTCGGGGCTGGCATGCATGCAAACATGCAAACTTGTACATAACCACTGTCAACCTCTATGCAGCCTTTGACAATGTCAACCTCTTGGAAGAAGCTGTCCATGATTCAGATTTTATACTCTGGCAGCAGGACTAAAGTTAGGCTCATTCGGAGTGGGGACTTGTCTAGAGACATCATGGTTTCAAGGGGCGTCAGACAAGGGTGTGTAGTAGCTCCGAGTCTTTTCAACTTGTACATGGCAGATTTATGGAAGGAGGCTATGTCCTGGGGGGTAGAGGGTTACACACTAAGATGGGGGAGTTCCGGGTCAGTTGCATTGCTTATGTGAATGATGCGGTCCTCTTGAATTATACTCCGGCAGGGCTACAGCTCTGCTTGAATGGGCTTGGGAATTACCTCCAAAAGAACCACCTTATGGTAAATCCAGCAAAGTCCCTAGAAATGACATGTACTAAGAGGAGGAAACAAATTAGCTACACATGGAGAATCAATGGGTCATTGATAAGGAAAGCGGAATGTGTGCAATATTTAGGATTCCCCTTATGCTTCAAAGGGAAAAGTAGAACTGAGGAAGGAAGATTGAAGAGAGGGTAGGGTCCTGCCTGTCACTGGCCAAGAGAGAGAGGGGTACGTAATGCATTTTTACCACTCCCACTCATAGAATTCTACCGGGCTAAGATATCTGCACTGGTTTTATATGGGTGTGAATTAACTACCGGCAGGTGCAGGAAGTTCTACGATGCTATGGAAGGGAGGACCCTGAAGAGGGTTCTATGGCTGCCAATTTTACTGTCTGTGAGTGCAATTAGACTGGAGTTGGGTTTGATTTTATGGTGGGCTCAATTCATGAAGCGCAGCCTTACTGTGTTCTTTAAGATGAAGAAAGCAGAGCAACCACAGATAGTCTACTTTCTGAACTTCACAATGGAAAAGGGTCTGAATCCCTTCCTATTTAAATTTTTTTTAAAGTGTAAACCGTTTATGGCAGAATTGCAGATAAACAGTCTGGTCTCGGATGCCATCCTAAATGCCAGGATAAAAAGATGGGACAATATAGAAGATATTAGCGACATAAGTCGATGGGCTATGAAGCAGTGCTCCTACCTACAAAGGAACCAAGACTATATGAAACAGCTAGATAAATGGTAATCGGCAAATAATCACCAGGATCAATGGCAGTCAGGATTTAAAAAGGGGACGGGTACAGCATTGAATGTGTTCCTTATTAATTTGTTGAAATGCAGGATAAAGGCAGTTGGCCACTTTAAGATCTATATTGCTTCAATAGATCTGGCTCACGCCTTCAATTCAATCGATAGAGGCCTGTTATGGAAGAAGTTGAGATCCTGGGACTGTCCAATTGACCTGAGAGAGGTATTGGAGCAGTTTCATTCGGGGACAACAATAAGAATCCGGCTGGATAGGGTTGGAACCTTGACTAATGAAATCAGTACCTCCAAGGGAATTAAACAAGGTTGTCGGTTGGCACCAGCAGTTTATAACCTATACACCTCTGATGTGGGAGAGGCATTTGAGGATACAAGATGCTTTCCTCCGAAGATTGCAGGAACAACAGTGGGAAGACTTCTCTATGCGGATGACCTCTTACTCCTCGACCAAACAGAGATAGGACTACAGCGGCAATTGAATGCCCTTTCAACATATGTCGGAAGAAATGAACTATCTATAAACCCTACAAAGTCTAAAATCATGGATATTTGTGATGCAACAGGTACTAAAGTGTGAAGAGAAGCTGGTGTATTCAAGGAGAGAAAATCCCTGAGGTACTTTCTACCTAGGATTAACATTAAACACCAGCATGACTGATTCTCAAGGAAAAGCCAATGTGAAATTAAAATCAACAAACTTGGCAACCCAGGTCAGAATAATCAACCGGAAGTACAGTAAGTTTTCCCTACTACCGGTGATTCATTTCTATAGACTAAAGGTGACTCTGATCCTCATCTACGGCTCAGAAGCTTAGTTGCAACTTTCAGGTGCGGTTTGGTCACAAGTGGAAGGACTCTTTTGGCGAGGGGCTTTAAATAATGCCCAAATCACTCCCAATAGAGGTGATAAGACGAGAGATGGGCATAACCTCACTCTATTCTATCATGGTGTAGAAATCACTCTCTTTCCTAAGAAAATGTTTGATCCCTCCAGGAAAAGGAATTTACGAGGTTCTGAACAAAGCTATGTCCTCTAACTGTGAAAAGATTTGTAAGGAATAGAGAAACACCTGTGTTGATATCTTAAAAATCCTTGCTCTAAATGAAGATTCCTTAATGACAAATCCAGTTCATGTAAAGAGAAAATTGTTTGACTTAGACTGGATCTCCACAGGGGAAAGAATTCGCACCATGAAAAGTGGGGAGGGGATTTCTCGAGACAGCAGGAAACGAGGTGAATTACTCAGATACTTAATTAAATCACCTTCACTAAGTATGAGGTGAGACTTTAAGAGGCTACGCTTTAACCTCTACCCTACTAGCATGGTTATGGAGAGACGGAAACCACCAGTGGAGCGTGTCTACACTTGTAGGCTTTGTCTGGGGTATCGGAAAACTCTTGCACACTTGGTTACAGAATGTGGAGCACTGACAGTAATGAGAACAAAATATTTGAGCCCACTTTCCCAGCACTTAATGACACTTTCATCCAGGGATCTTTCGGAGTATTTGACTCAGGGGAGAACTACTGAAATGGTAGCACTATTCTCTTTTGTTAAAGAAAATTTCTTGAAGATAACGGAAAAAGAGACTATCTAAGGAAATGGACTGATGCTGAAGATATGGTTCTGGTTCTTTTCTCTTTTTATTCTTCTCTTCTTTTTAACTGATCTTTTATTTTATTTATTTAATTTGTATTGACCTAAGCATAAAAAGTTTAAATGTAAACGAGAAATATAATGCTTAAATAAAATAAAAAATAATAATTAAACAAAAAATTAAAGAAATTCTCATCAGCTAAACTCTGATTCTGGTACTTAAATTTCAGGCTTAACTGCCTACCGACACTGAAAGTAATGGGACCCAAGTGGGGTATCCCGTCGGAGCTCAGAGTCTGTAGATTGTGTGGTCATAAAACAGAATCACACCAACCCTTAGTAATGGACTGCCAAACTCTAAGGGACAGAAGAATTCTTGTCCTGGGACCCTTTCTTAATTCACTAGCGGGCCTAATAGCAGTGGATTAGTAGCACAGGCTTCTGTCAACGGCTCGCCTTTCACTTAAGTTGGCCCTGGTAACATTTCTGATCATCATTTCTGAAAGCATTGATGAAGTGATGATGTTAGCAAAGGCAGAAGCTGAGAGATTGGGGGAGGGTGAACTTGGGAGGGCAGTACTGGGTTAATTTCAGATTATTCTGACAGAGTGGCAAAAAACTGGGGATTTTTGCAGAATGTGCGATTGGCACGGTAAGGGAATCTGGCAATGTGGGCAAGTGCATTTTACTTCTATGGTATTGGGTTTAATTTAATGTAATTTAATGTGGTCCATCTTAATTGGAGCACTGCAGTGTTTTATATTGACATTTGTGTTGTTTTACGTTTGTGTATGTATTGGGAATTGCCAGTGTGAGGCTGATGTAATATAATGTAAGAAGTACCATAAGTACTGAAAACCTTTTTATAATAAAACATAAATAAAAGACTTTACCCATAAGATTCCCATTTGCAGTTTTTGTAAAGGTGCATAAAGGAAGAGCAATCTCCTGGAGTGAGCTGAAGTGTTTGGAATTGCTTCCCACAACATTGGAAATTTGAACCGGGCCCTTTTAGGAACTCTTTCTTAAAAGCATTCTCACCGCGAAGTGCCACAAAGTGTGTTTAGAGTGGTAGCAGTCTCCTGGAGTGAGCTGATGTGTTTGGAATAGCTGTCCACAACTTTGGAAAGGTGGACCCAGCCCTTTTAAGGAACTCTTTCTTAAACGCGGTCTCACCGTAAAGCGCTGCAAATTGTGGTGAAGTGTGTTTAGTGTGGAGCAGTCTCCTGGAGTGAGCTGACGTGTTTGGAATTGCTGCCCACAATGTTGGAAATTTGGACACAGCCTCTTTAAGGAACTCTTTCTTAAACGCTGTCTTACCGCAAAGCACTGCAAACTGTGGTGAAGTGTGTTCAGCTGTGGAAAGAGTGGGGATGCTTCTATCTGCCATGCAGAGCTTGCTTTCTAGGGCATGCGCACGGTGCCCTTCCCCATCTTGACGCATCATGAAACCTCCCCCTGTGCCCACTTATCCACAGTGAGTATTCTATCTGATCTGTTGGTCTGAACTTATTTTGAACTCTGAATAATTATGAAAACCACTAATCCCTACGCAGCTCAACGCGAAATGGGGTCTAGCGTACCCGCTGTCTGGTCACGGCATCTGGTAACGCTCTTGACTTGCCACGATCGAAAGAAGACAAATGTGATACCTCTGGCTTCCTTTCAATCACCAAAACAGGGTCCGATAAGGGCCCTAAAACGATTGACTAGCCGCCTATTCTTACTACTCAAACAGCCGTTATGGAAAAACCTTTCCTTGGATCTTCCACTATAGACAATGACAACTCTCTTTTTGATCTGTGTCTGAGCCTGGAGAGGGATTTCCTGGGCAACGAGGCCGTACCACTGGACACTACCAATGGTTTTGATAACATCATAGGTACTAATCTCTCTGTGAGTCCGGACACATCAGACTTGCCAAGTGACGACAAGAGCTCCTTTTTATCTCCCAGCAACCAACCACTGCCTTCCTCATCTGCCAACACATTGTCAGGCAAACTGGAAGCATTACTGACATTATGTTCTGCTACTGCGGAAGAACAGCACGAGTTAAAGCATATTCTGGCCAAAGTAGTGGACATATGGCTGGAATGTCATTCTCACGCCCTGCAGGACGCTGCCGAAGAGAAGGCCAGCGAGGAGGACGTTGTCATCAGCATCCCCACAGTGGCCCCACTGTGCTCTCTGCCCTGTGGGCATTTATATCTACTGACTATATACGAAGGCCCTTTGGATGAAAGGTTGTTACCTACTACTGCCCTTACTCATCCTGTTGAAACTGAGGCAACATCCGACACCTGGTACCGCCCTCACAAGTACCATACAAGAAAGCGCATCAAGCGCAAACAACTGTGAAGGACCAGAGGGTGCTTCACAACCTAGTGCCCAGGGGTTCCCATACTCAGGTGGCCAGGGAAAGTCCATCACTTTTGGATCCCGACCCTGGGGATGGACAAGCGAGGGAGGATCACCTGGGTAGGGGGTCCCCGGGGATGGGAGAGAAGCATGAGACATGGTATCCCCCTTTTTCTACAACCCATCTAACCGATATCCCTACTTGTTTTATGGGAAACTACATCTCCCATGGTTCTAAGTTATTTTGCCGCAGGATTTTTCGTCGCGGGACTTTTCATCGCCTTTTTTTATCGAAAAAAACCTCATCTTTTTTGTTTTTTTTTATTATTCCCTTTCACCCACAAATATTTAATTAATTTTTAAACACCTCCCCACCCCCAAAAAAAAACGCAATGAAAAGTCCCGCAACGAAAAATCCTGCGGCAAAAGAACGGTATACCACTCCCATAATTCCTCCCCACTTTTCCTTGACAAAAGTACTGAACCAAGGAAGATGAGGAATGAGGTTAGAAAGATTACCTCCCCTGACTTGCATTGGCATTGCCCTGTAATGAGGCCAGGCAGAGTAGCTCTAACAATGTACATCTGCCACTTATTAACACACCTGTGAAGATAAAAGGTGGCGTGCACAGGCACACTTTGAGCGAGGCTGGGTACGAAAAGGAAAAACGCTTCTGAGGCTGATGCAAACCAGGCTGTGGAAGGTGGAAGGCCAACGGGCTGATCGTCAGTTGAGAGGATGAAGAAAAAGCCAGGCAAGATGTCAATGCTTTCGGGAGGCCGTTAGCGTTCGAAGAGCAAAGCCGAGCGGAGTTGAAACCTTCAAATTGCCAGAAAGGGGCCCGCGACCCTACCGGGTGAACGGGAAAGAGTTGGGGAGGAGTAAAAGAGATGTTTGTAACAGCTTTGAGCTGCAAGAAAGAGATAAGAGAAATCTAATTAACATAGCCGGTGAGTTATATAGGGAAACAAAAGTCTGGTTGATGTTAAAGGGAAAGTGACTGTAATTTAAAAGTTGAATGTTGCGCTTGTGTTGATAAAACACGTATGAAGAGAACAAGGAT
This sequence comes from Ambystoma mexicanum, assembly GCF_040938575.1. Lineage (NCBI taxonomy): Eukaryota > Metazoa > Chordata > Amphibia > Caudata > Ambystomatidae > Ambystoma > Ambystoma mexicanum. The sequence goes on along the minus strand of NC_090922.1, from coordinate 1,348,355,268 downwards.
ACAAAGTAGCAGAGTGGTCCTGCAAGATGAAGACACACATTCGGATGTTTATGTGAAATGTTATGAATTTTTGAAAGAAATTACAAGCAGAGATCAAGGAAAACCGCAGTAAGGAAAGAATGTTGAATAAGAGGAAAAAGACATCCCAGAATTGTGAAATATGCCAAGATGGCAAAAGTGGAATATGCAAACTACAAATAGGAACTGCAAGTACCAAGAGGCAATTGGTGTTGAATATGAACTTTGAAACTAAAAGAGAATAAGAACTACAAATACCAAGAGGTATTTGACAAGGCGAGAGTACACTAAAGAGTGTGAAAATCGTAGGCACCAAGAAATATTGGTGCCACAAGATGTTATTGTTTGTGAATTGAAGGATTGTTAAAAGAGACGTCGAAGTGTTCATGCAGAGGTCTACGTAAATTCCTTGCTGTATCAAAAGTCTTCAACAGTGAAAAGATATATGAGATAAAACGTGTGGTAGGGAACCCCCACGAAGGAGAGACAGGCGTGAGCCCGGCAGAGATGTAATATAATGTAAGAAGTACCATAAGTACTGAAAACCTTTTTATAATAAAACATAAATAAAAGACTTTACCCATAGGATTCCCATTTGCAGTTTTTGTAAAGGTGCATAAAGGAAGAGCAATCTCCTGGAGTGAGCTGAAGTGTTTGGAATTGCTTCCCACAACATTGGAAATTTGAACCGGGCCCTTTTAGGAACTCTTTCTTAAAAGCCTTCTCACCGCGAAGTGCCACAAAGTGTGTTTAGAGTGGTAGCAGTCTCCTGGAGTGAGCTGATGTGTTTGGAATAGCTGTCCACAACTTTGGAAAGGTGGACCCAGCCCTTTTAAGGAACTCTTTCTTAAACGCGGTCTCACCGTAAAGCGCTGCAAATTGTGGTGAAGTGTGTTTAGTGTGGAGCAGTCTCCTGGAGTGAGCTGACGTGTTTGGAATTGCTGCCCACAATGTTGGAAATTTGGACGCAGCCCCTTTAAGGAACTCTTTCTTAAACGCTGTCTTACCGCAAAGCACTGCAAACTGTGGTGAAGTGTGTTCAGCTGTGGAAAGAGTGGGGATGCTTCTATCTGCCATGCAGAGCTTGCTTTCTAGGGCATGCGCACGGTGCCCTTCCCCATCTTGACGCATCATGAAACCTCCCCCTGTGCCCACTTATCCACAGTGAGTATTCTATCTGATCTGTTGGTCTGAACTTATTTTGAACTCTGAATAATTATGAAAACCACTAATCCCTACGCAGTTCAACGCGAAATGGGGTCTAGCGTACCCGCTGTCTGGTCATGGCATCTGGTAACGCTCTTGACTTGCCACGATCGAAAGAAGACACATGTGATACCTCTGGCTTCCTTTCAATCACCAAAACAGGGTCAGATAAGGGCCCTAAAACGATTGACTAGCCGCCTATTCTTACTACTCAAACAGCCGTTATGGAAAAACCTTTCCTTGGATCTTCCACTATAGACAATGACAACTCTCTTTTTGATCTGTGTCTGAGCCTGGAGAGGGATTTCCTGGGCAACGAGGCCGTACCACTGGACACTACCAATGGTTTTGATAACATCATAGGTACTAATCTCTCTGTGAGTTCGGACACATCAGACTTGCCAAGTGACGACAAGAGCTCCTTTTTATCTCCCAGCAACCAACCACTGCCTTCCTCATCTGCCAACACATTGTCAGGCAAACTGGAAGCATTACTGACATTATGTTCTGCTACTGCGGAAGAACAGCACGAGTTAAAGCATATTCTGGCCAAAGTAGTGGACATATGGCTGGAATGTCATTCTCACGCCCTGCAGGACGCTGCCGAAGAGAAGGCCAGCGAGGAGGACGTTGTCATCAGCGTCCCCACAGTGGCCCCACTGTGCTCTCTGCCCTGTGGGCATTTATATCTACTGACTATATACGAAGGCCCTTTGGATGAAAGGTTGTTACCTACTACTGCCCTTACTCATCCTGTTGAAACTGAGGCAACATCCGACACCTGGTACCGCCCTCACAAGTACCATACAAGAAAGCGCATCAAGCGCAAACAACTGTGAAGGACCAGAGGGTGCTTCACAACCTAGTGCCCAGGGGTTCCCATACTCAGGTGGCCAGGGAAAGTCCATCACTTTTGGATCCCGACCCTGGGGATGGACAAGCGAGGGAGGATCACCTGGGTAGGGGGTCCCCGGGGAGTGGGAGAGAAGCATGAGACATGGTATCCCCCTTTTTCTACAACCCATCTAACCGATATCCCTACTTGTTTTATGGGAAACTACATCTCCCATGGTTCTAAGTTATTTTGCCGCAGGATTTTTCGTCGCGGGACTTTTCATCGCCTTTTTTTATCGAAAATAAACTCATCTTTTTTGTTTTTTTTTATTATTCCCTTTCACCCACAAACATTTAATTAATTTTTAAACACCTCCCCACCCCCAAAAAAAACCGCAATGAAAAGTCCGGCAACGAAAAATCATGCGGCAAAAGAACGGTATACCACTCCCATAATTCCTCCCCACTTTTCCTTGACAAAAGTACTGAACCAAGGAAGATGAGGAATGAGGTTAGAAAGATTACCTCCCCTGACTTGCATTGGCACTGCCCTGTAATGAGGCCAGGCAGAGTAGCTCTAACAATGTACATCTGCCACTTATTAACACACCTGTGAAGATAAAAGGTGGCGTGCACAGGCACACTTTGAGCGAGGCTGGGTACGAAAAGGAAAAACGCTTCTGAGGCTGATGCAAACCAGGCTGTGGAAGGTGGAAGGCCAACGGGCTGATCGTCAGTTGAGAGGATGAAGAAAAAGCCAGGCAAGATGTCAATGCTTTCGGGAGGCCGTTAGCGTTCGAAGAGCAAAGCCGAGCGGAGTTGAAACCTTCAAATTGCCAGAAAGGGGCCCGCGACCCTACCGGGTGAACGGGAAAGAGTTGGGGAGGAGTAAAAGAGATGTTTGTAACAGCCTTGAGCTGCAAGAAAGAGATAAGAGAAATCTAATTAACATAGCCGGTGAGTTATATAGGGAAACAAAAGTCTGGTTGATGTTAAAGGGAAAGTGACTGTAATTTAAAAGTTGAAAGTTGCGCTTGTGCTGATAAAACACGTATGAAGAGAACAAGGATACAAAGTAGCAGAGTGGTCCTGCAAGATGAAGACACACATTCGGATGTTTATGTGAAATGTTATGAATTTTTGAAAGAAATTACAAGCAGAGATCAAAGAATACCGCAGTAAGGAAAGAATGTTGAATAAGTGGAAAAAGACATCCCAGAATTGTGAAATATGCCAAGATGGCAAAAGTGGAATATGCAAACTGCAAATAGGAACTGCAAGTACCAAGAGGCAATTGGTGTTGAATATGAACTTTGAAACTAAAAGAGAATAAGAACTACAAATACCAATAGGTATTTGACAAGGCGAGAGTACACTAAAGAGTGTGAAAATCATAGGTACCAAGAAATATTGGTGCCACAAGATGTTATTGTTTGTGAATTGAAGGATTGTTAAAAGAGACGTTCAAGTGTTCATGCAGAGGTCTACGTAAATTCCTTGCTGTATCAAAAGTCTTCAACAGGGAAGGGGGGCGTGGCTTGGAGCGCCATCGATGTGGTCGCTCCTCTGAGGCCGCCCGTGGGATATCCGACGCCGCCGTCGAAATCTGGCGGTTACAGGCGGGGTTTCGTGTCGCTAATGCCATCTACAGCGACCGGAACCGACATGGCATAACCTGGCTAAACACCGTCTCCGACCGTGGCGGCGTTCTACTAGAAATTTGAAGCTGAACTTCTCTCCCGTACCCGACGGACGAAACTAAGATGGCCGCCGTACCGGGGCTCAGCAGCACGCTCCGCACCTGTCGGTAGCGGGACCTTGGGAGGCAGAAGAGCCGGAGAGGGGGAGCGGTACCTAATATAGAATCCCCTGATTTCGGTTGGGCAGCCTGGATCCCTTCTGGGTTGCTACCGAGAGCAGGTCCCCACTCCTCTCCCTACTTTGCAGATCAAGTCGGGACCACTGCGGCCATCTTGGATCAGCCCTACCGAAGTCCTTCCCCCCGTTCCACCCTTCCTGGGGCGCCCCTGCCCACCCATCTACACCTGACCCGGAGCGAAGGCCAGGGTGACGGAGCTCTCCAGCTGCCATCTCCCACCGTCCTGGGCCTTGCCGCTAGTCTCCCGACTGGAACTGTTTGGCGTGGGCAACATGTCGAGACAAACAAAAGTGAGCAAAGGCACGGATATCTCCGCCATGTTTACGGCTACAGAGAAACCCAAGAAACAGGAACCTCCCAAACTGACCCCACAGAAGCAACAAGAGGACAGGGGCGAGCTTGCCACTAAAGGAGACCTAATAGCCTTCATGGCGGACATCAAATCTGAGTTCCGCGCTTGCCTCTCGGAACTCGCCACCAAAGTTGACCAAACAGATCAGAGAGTCACAGAACTCGAGCAGAGGTTTGGAGAGATCGAAGATCATGCCCAGGAGCACACCACCGCTCTGGGGGAAATGCAAAAATCGATCGATTCCCTGCATCACAAATGCGAGATCATGGAATTTAAACAGGAAGATCTCGAAAATAGGGCCCGACGCAATAATCTCCGCATCCGGGGCATCCCATCCTCCGTCCCCGATAACAAGCTAGCGGACTACGTGGCAAACTTCTTTGAGGCTCTACTTCCAGATCTGGACAAATCTCGGCTCATATTGGACCGCACCCACAGGCTTCGCCAGCGCCGCGGGACAGATTTGGACCCTCTTCCAGACGTGATCACTAGGGTCCACTTCTTTACAACGAAAGAAGCGATATCAGCGATCAGCCGCCAAGGTGAAGAGATCACTTTCCAGGGCACCCCTCTTCAAATTTACCAGGACCTTTCGGCACTCACACTCCAGAAAAGAAGAGCACTTCGGCCTCTGACATTATTCCTCCAGGAGCAACAGATCCGTTACAGATGGCTGTTCCCGACAGCTCTTCAATTCACATATAATGGCACCCTACGCCGAATCAGCCACCTGGAAGACGCGGAGAAAATATTGCACTCGACCGCTCCCCGGGACCCTCCCACGCCACTCTTAGAGGGGACTGAGAACCCTGGTCCGCCTCCCTCCCCCAAAGCTAAATGCACGCCTTGGTCGTCGATACAACGAAACAACAAGAAATGATGAACGTGGACGCCTCCACGGCCCCAGGCTCCGTCAATGAGCTAGCCGGGACACAGATATGCTCGTCTGAATCAGAACCCGCTACCTACATGCCAACCTCTTTTAAGTACACGACGGCGGCGGGGCATTCCCATGGCTCATACCCACCCCAAGGATACTTTCCATCTTCTGTTCCTTGGGAACCCACAATATGGGACAATTGGCCCTGTTGGCCTTAGGTACGACCGTACTAACAAAGTCGGTCTACCGCCTTGTTAAAGTTGAGATCCCCCGTTGGGATTTCGTGTTAAAACCTCAAGCGCAGAATGATTTTGTGAGTGCTTCCGTCAGTCATGGCAGTTGAACCTCCACCCCAGGACCCCCCCCCTAACGCAGGGAACAGAGAGTGAGCCCCCAGAGGACTTTCAGTCGCTTCGGATCCTCTCCCTGAATGTTAATGGCTTGAATTCTCCTAACAAGCGAAAGACAATTCTATTAAAACTCTGCGACGAGGAGGCTGCGATTGCCATGCTTCAAGAGACCCATCTGTTGCCCGCTGATGTATCCCGCCTTCGGTCTCGGCTATTTCCGCTTCAATTCTTTGCCTCTGGCACAAGCAAAAAAGGAGGCACGGCGATTCTCTTCAGGAAAGACTTGAACCCACAGATTCTGGAAACAAAGACATGCCCAGAAGGCCGATTTATAGCGATCAAATGTCTCCTGTTGGGAGACCTGTACACCCTCGTTTCAGTATACGCCCCCAACTCTGGACAATCACATTTTTATGACGCCCTGGGCACATCGCTCGCCAACTTCGTGGAGGGCCAAACGATCGTCGGTGGGGACTTCAACGGGGTCCCTGACCCCACTAAAGACCGATCACACCCCCCGACCCCAGGCGACTACGCCCAAGCACTCAGCCTCCTTCGTCTTTTTAGGACCCTGGAGATAATAGACTCATGGCGGGTGTTTCACCCTGATGATAAGGACTTCTCCTTTTACTCGTATGTCCACCGCACCTTCTCAAGGATTGACCTATTCCTGATTTCACCTCACACGTTCCCTTCAGTTAAGAAGGTCACTATCGGCACAAGAGCGATCTCCGACCACGCTCCAGTGCTCCTGGAGCTTCGGGTTCAGAACCCTGACCCCACCACCCCACGCAAATGGATGCTATACGACCCAATCCTCAACGACATGGCCACCAGAGACAAGATCGCAACGGAAATAAAGAACTTCTTTGTGGAAAACCCGGCCTCAGACACCTCATTAGCAAACAACTGGGACGCCATGAAGGCAGTAATCAGGGGCTCCCTGATAGCCCAGGGTGCGGCCTACCATCGAGATAGACGACGAACCCGGACAGCCCTGGAGCTCGAATTGAGAGAGGCTGAGGCACTCCACAAGGAGAAAGGCTGGTCCCCCAGAACACAACGGGCCATTCGCACGGCACGGAAAAGGCTGGAAGCCCATTACGCGGAACAAACCGCCCAACTAATGGCGAAGGTCAAACAGTCGTATTATGCGAAGGGCAACAAAGCGAACAGGTTCCTGGTGGCCAAATTAGCCAAGCAAAGACGCAGCATTGCGATCATGGGCCTGCGAGACACCAACGGGGTCATACTATACTCAGAACCCGAGAAGCAACGCCTCGCAATTGAACACTTGGCCCAAACCGTGAAGGCAACCCCACGAAACCCAGCACAACAGAAGGAATACCTTCGGCAGGCAGAGGTGCCCCAGCTCTCCGACGCAATGAGAGATGAACTGGAGGAGCCCATCACGGGGGAGGAAATTGAGGACGCCATCAAATCTCTCAAATCACGGGCCCCTGGCCCGGATGGCTTCTCAACCAGGTTTTACAAACTATTCAGGTCGCAACTGACCCCCCATCTCACCACCCTATTCAACTCCTTCAGGGAAATGGGGGCGGTAACCTCATCGATGCAGGAATCGACCACCATCCTTCTGCCTAAACCTGGAAAAGACCCAAGAAGCATAACTTCTTATAGACCCATCGCACTCTTGAACATAGATGCGAACATTTACTCGAAAATTTTGGCGACCCGCTTGAATCGCATCCTGCCGAATATCATTCATCCAGACCAGGCTGGGTTCATCCGGCACCGGACCGCAGGCGATAATATCCGGAGAACCCTGAACCTGGTGGACCTCGCCTCCCGAAACTCCCAAAAACTAATCTTGGTGGCCCTCGATGCAGCTAAGGCGTTTGATAGGGTGGATTGGACGTTTATGGGACACACTTTAGGGGCCTTCGGTTTCGGACCGGTGTTCCGAACGATGGTGCTGGCCAACTATGATCGTCCTACAACAAGCCTGAGGATCAACGGCCACTTCACGGCTCCAATCCCCTTGTCATGCGGGACTCGGCAGGGCTGTCCGCTGTCGCCCTTGCTTTTTGCACTCACCATGGAGCCCTTCGCACAAAAAATTAGGCGGAATGACCAAATCAAGGGCATAACAAGCGGCCCTTCACATCATAAACTTGCCCTATATGCGGATGACATTTTACTTATGATCTCGGAGGCCCCCTCATCGCTTGAACATGCGATTCGCGAAATCACCAGCTATGGCGAAGTCTCGGGCCTCACCATAAACTTCGATAAATCTTCTGCCTTGGGCATTGGCCTCACCCCAGCAGAGCGAGAGCCGCTGACTAGGATGTGCCCGATAATATGGGAAAGGAGCGCCATCCCCTATTTGGGGGTTTACATTCCGGCTGATCCAAAAGAGACATACAAATCCAATTTTCCCCGATTTCTCAAGGAACTGGAGGGCGATTTGAAGCGATGGGGGACCCAGGAGATTTCGCTGCTTGGATGCATCACGGCATGCAAGATGAACCTTCTCCCGAGATTTCTATACATATGCGCCTCACTGCCAGTGGCAATCCCCACTCCGATTCTCTGAGGGAACCAGAGGAAAATGCTGAACTTTATCTGGAGAGGTAAGAAAGCGAGAATCCCTCTTGGAACTATGTTGGGGAGTCCCAAACTGGGGGGACTGGGGGTTCCAGACCTTCAGGCCTATAGAGTGGCAGCCCAACTGGCCCGGGTCCAGGCCTGGCAAAATACGACAGACCGCCCGAGATGGGTGGAGCTGGAACAATCGCGGACCCCCCTGCCTCTGCGGTTTCTGCCACACATCCCGCCCCCCCTCAGGTCCCATGGGGGAGAGCTCCTGCTGTCGACCAAACACACCCTTAGCACTTGGGACTGGGCGCTGAAACGAAAGGGAGTGCCAAGAGGACTGAGCCCACGCTCCCCGGTCTTTCTCAACCCAATGTTCGCACCGGGCATGCATCCCCGCAATTTCCAAAATTGGACCAAAGGTGGGCTAGAAACCATAGACCAGCTGTATACAGGGGAGAAACCGCTCACATTCGCCCAATGTAGGGAGAAGTTCCAACTTCGGGAATGTGACAGATTTACTTATATCCAACTACGCCACTGGTGCTCACACCCCCAAACCTTGCAAGCAGCGACCCGTCCTCCCACTGCCCTGGAACTCACCCTAGGAGACCTCCCGACTCGCGGCAGCGTATCCACCCTCTACAGACGCTTCTTAAGCGACTTCCTAACCACAAGAACCCGATGTATGGCCCAATGGGAAGCGGACCTGGGACACCCGATAGAGGATCAAACCTGGGTGGACATATGGACCCGAACACATACCGCATCCACCTGCATCACCAACAGAGAATGCGCATACAAAATCATGCTGCGATGGTACTATTCGCCCCTCAGACTCCACCATATGAACCCCCAGATAGACCACGCTTGCTGGAGAGGATGCGGCCTCCCTGGCTCTTTCTTCCATATGTGGTGGGACTGCCCGAAGATCCGACCGTTCTGGAAAGCTTGTCTAGAGTCTATTTCGCTGATTACCGGAACAATGATTCCCTTGAAACCGGAGCCGATCCTGTTAGGAGCTCCAATTCCCGGGATCTACCCGCGCTCCGGACCCAGAGCAAAACTATTGACTCACTGCCTACTGGCAGGGAAAACGGTGGTGGCCCGAACCTGGAAATCCCCGGAAGGCCCCCACATTGCTCAATGGTGGACCAAAGTATGGGACATTCTGATAGCGGAGAAGGTAACGGCAGCACGAGCGGGGATGCTACACCGCTTTCAGAACATCTGGGCCCCAGTCCTGGAATTCGACCAGCGCTTCCCCGCCCTGACCTATAGGCCCGCCAGAGCCCTCTGGATCTTGACAAACCAGGCGAGCCCAGAGGAAGTCTCCTGACCGCTGAGACTCCGGCCAGACCGCCCGGGCGGGAGGAGCCCGCTCGCAGAGCTTGTGGGACTGATAATCCAGGGAGGAGGACAGAGAGAGAAGACACAGGGGGGGGGTCTAAAGACTGGGGGTCAACTTGCCGAGATAACCCTTGCATATAATGTCTGTATTTATCATTCTGCCTTGATTTAAAATAAACAAAGTTATAAAAAAAAAAAGTCTTCAACAGTGAAAAGATATATGAGATAAAACGTGGGGTAGGGAACCCCCACGAAGGAGGGACAGGCGTGAGCCCGGCAGAGATGTAATATAATGTAAGAAGTACCATAAGTACTGAAAACCTTTTTATAATGAAACATAAATAAAAGACTTTACCCATAAGATTGCCATTTGCAGTTTTTGTAAAGGTGCATAAAGGAAGAGCAATCTCCTGGAGTGAGCTGAAGTGTTTGGAATTGCTTCCCACAACATTGGAAATTTGAACCGGGCCCTTTTAGGAACTCTTTCTTAAAAGCCTTCTCACCGCGAAGTGCCACAAAGTGTGTTTAGAGTGGTAGCAGTCTCCTGGAGTGAGCTGATGTGTTTGGAATAGCTGTCCACAACTTTGGAAAGGTGGACCCAGCCCTTTTAAGGAACTCTTTCTTAAACGCGGTCTCACCGTAAAACGCTGCAAATTGTGGTGAAGTGTGTTTAGTGTGGAGCAGTCTCCTGGAGTGAGCTGACGTGTTTGGAATTGCTGCCCACAATGTTGGAAATTTGGACACAGCCTCTTTAAGGAACTCTTTCTTAAACGCTGTCTTACCGCAAAGCACTGCAAACTGTGGTGAAGTGTGTTCAGCTGTGGAAAGAGTGGGGATGCTTCTATCTGCCATGCAGAGCTTGCTTTCTAGGGCATGCGCACGGTGCCCTTCCCCATCTTGACGCATCATGAAACCTCCCCCTGTGCCCACTTATCCACAATGAGTATTCTATCTGATCTGTTGGTCTGAACTTATTTTGAACTCTGAATAATTATGAAAACCACTAATCCCTACGCAGCTCAACGCGAAATGGGGTCTAGCGTACCCGCTGTCTGGTCACGGCATCTGGTAATGCTCTTGACTTGCCACGATCGAAAGAAGACAAATGTGATACATCTGGCTTCCTTTCAATCACCAAAACAGGATCCGATAAGGGCCGTAAAACGATTGACTAGCCGCCTATTCTTACTACTCAAACAGCCGTTATGGAAAAACCTTTCCTTGGATCTTCCACTATAGACAATGACAACTCTCTTTTTGATCTGTGTCTGAGCCTGGAGAGGGATTTCCTGGGCAACGAGGCCGTACCACTGGACACTACCAATGGTTTTGATAACATCATAGGTACTAATCTCTCTGTGAGTCCGGACACATCAGACTTGCCAAGTGACGACAAGAGCTCCTTTTTATCTCCCAGCAACCAACCACTGCCTTCCTCATCTGCCAACACATTGTCAGGCAAACTGGAAGCATTACTGACATTATGTTCTGCTACTGCGGAAGAACAGCACGAGTTAAAGCATATTCTGGCCAAAGTAGTGGACATATGGCTGGAATGTCATTCTCACGCCCTGCAGGACGCTGCCGAAGAGAAGGCCAGCGAGGAGGACGTTGTCATCAGCGTCCCCACAGTGGCCCCACTGTGCTCTCTGCCCTGTGGGCATTTATATCTACTGACTATATACGAAGGCCCTTTGGATGAAAGGTTGTTACCTACTACTGCCCTTACTCATCCTGTTGAAACTGAGGCAACATCCGACACCTGGTACCGCCCTCACAAGTACCATACAAGAAAGCGCATCAAGCGCAAACAACTGTGAAGGACCAGAGGGTGCTTCACAACCTAGTGCCCAGGGGTTCCCATACTCAGGTAGCCAGGGAAAGTCCATCACTTTTGGATCCCGACCCTGGGGATGGACAAGCGAGGGAGGATCACCTGGGTAGGGGGTCCCCGGGGAGTGGGAGAGAAGCATGAGACATGGTATCCCCCTTTTTCTACAACCCATCTAACCAATATCCCTACTTGTTTTATGGGAAACTACATCTCCCATGGTTCTAAATTATTTTGCCGCGGGATTTTTCGTCGCGGGACTTTTCATCGCCTTTTTTTATCGAAAAAAACCTCATCTTTTTTGTTTTTTTTTATTATTCCCTTTCACCCACAAATATTTAATTAATTTTTAAACACCTCCCCACCCCCAAAAAAAACCGCAATGAAAAGTTCCGCAACGAAAAATCCTGCGGCAAAAGAACGGTATACCACTCCCATAATTCCTCCCCACTTTTCCATGACAAAAGTACTGAACCAAGGAAGATGAGGAATGAGGTTAGAAAGATTACCTCCCCTGACTTGCATTGGCACTACCCTGTAATGAGGCCAGGCAGAGTAGCTCTAACAATGTACATCTGCCACTTATTAACACACCTGTGAAGATAAAAGGTGGCGTGCACAGGCACACTTTGAGCGAGGCTGGGTACGAAAAGGAATAACGCTTCTGAGGCTGATGCAAACCAGGCTGTGGAAGGTGGAAGGCCAACGGGCTGATCGTCAGTTGAGAGGATGAAGAAAAAGCCAGGCAAGATGTCTATGCTTTCGGGAGGCCGTTAGCATTCGAAGAGCAAAGCCGAGCAGAGTTGAAACCTTCAAATTGCCAGAAAGGGGCCCGCGACCCTACCGGGTGAACGGGAAAGAGTTGGGGAGGAGTAAAAGAGATGTTTGTAACAGCCTTGAGCTGCAAGAAAGAGATAAGAGAAATCTAATTAACATAGCCGGTGAGTTATATAGGGAAACAAAAGTCTGGTTGATGTTAAAGGGAAAGTGACTGTTATTTAAAAGTTGAATGTTGCGCTTGTGCTGATAAAACACGTATGAAGAGAACAAGGATACAAAGTAGCAGAGTGGTCCTGCAAGATGAAGACACACATTCGGATGTTTATGTGAAATGTTATGAATTTTTGAAAGAAATTACAAGCAGAGATCAAGGAAAACCGCAGTAAGGAAAGAATGTTGAATAAGAGGAAAAAGACATCCCAGAATTGTGAAATATGCCAAGATGGCAAAAGTGGAATATGCAAACTGCAAATAGGAACTGCAAGTACCAAGAGGCAATTGGTGTTGAATATGAACTTTGAAACTAAAAGAGAATAAGAACTACAAATACCAAGAGGTATTTGACAAGGCGAGAGTACACTAAAGAGTGTGAAAATCATATGTACCAAGAAATATTGGTGCCACAAGATGTTATTGTTTGTGAATTGAAGGATTGTTAAAAGAGACGTCAAAGTGTTCATGCAGAGGTCTACGTAAATTCCTTGCTGTATCAAAATTCTTCAACAGTGAAAAGATATATGAGATAAAACGTGTGGTAGGGAACCCCCACGAAGGAGAGACAGGCGTGAGCCCGGCAGAGATGTAATATAATGTAAGAAGTACCATAAATACTGAAAACCTTTTTATAATAAAACATAAATAAAAGACTTTACCCATAAGATTCCCATTTGCAGTTTTTGTAAAGGTGCATAAAGGAAGAGCAATCTCCTGGAGTGAGCTGAAGTGTTTGGAATTGCTTCCCACAACATTGGAAATTTGAACCGGGCCCTTTTAGGAACTCTTTCTTAAAAGCCTTCTCACCGCGAAGTGCCACAAAGTGTGTTTAGAGTGGTAGCAGTCTCCTGGAGTGAGCTGATGTGTTTGAAATAGCTGTCCACAACTTTGGAAAGGTGGACCCAGCCCTTTTAAGGAACTCTTTCTTAAACGCGGTCTCACCGTAAAGCGCTGCAAATTGTGGTGAAGTGTGTTTAGTGTGGAACAGTCTCCTGGAGTGAGCTGACGTGTTTGGAATTGCTGCCCACAATGTTGGAAATTTGGACACAGCCCCTTTAAGGAACTCTTTCTTAAACGCTGTCTTACCGCAAAGCACTGCAAACTGTGGTGAAGTGTGTTCAGCTGTGGAAAGAGTGGGGATGCTTCTATCTGCCATGCAGAGCTTGCTTTCTAGGGCATGCGCACGGTGCCCTTCCCCATCTTGACGCATCATGAAACCTCCCCCTGTGCCCACTTATCCACAGTGAGTATTCTATCTGATCTGTTGGTCTGAACTTATTTTGAACTCTGAATAATTATGAAAACCACTAATCCCTACGCAGCTCAACGCGAAATGGGGTCTAGCGTACCCGCTGTCTGGTCACGGCATCTGGTAACGCTCTTGACTTGCCACGATCGAAAGAAGACAAATGTGATACCTCTGGCTTCCTTTCAATCACCAAAACAGGGTCTGATAAGGGCCCTAAAACGATTGACTAGCAGCCTATTCTTACTACTCAAACAGCCGTTATAGAAAAACCTTTCCTTGGATCTTCCACTATAGACAATGACAACTCTCTTTTTGATCTGTGTCTGAGCCTGGAGAGGGATTTCCTGGGCAACGAGGCCGTACCAATGGACACTACCAATGGTTTTGATAACATCATAGGTACTAATCTCTCTGTGAGTTCGGACACATCAGACTTGCCAAGTGACGACAAGAGCTCCTTTTTATCTCCCAGCAACCAACCACTGCCTTCCTCATCTGCCAACACATTGTCAGGCAAACTGGAAGCATTACTGACATTATGTTCTGCTACTGCGGAAGAAACAGCACGAGTTAAAGCATATTCTGGCCAAAGTAGTGGACATATGGCTGGAATGTCATTCTCACGCCCTGCAGGACGCTGCCGAAGAGAAGGCCAGCGAGGAGGACGTTGTCATCAGCGTCCCCACAGTGGCCCCACTGTGCTCTCTGCCCTGTGGGCATTTATATCTACTGACTATATACGAAGGCCCTTTGGATGGAAGGTTGTTACCTACTACTGCCCTTACTCATCCTGTTGAAACTGAGGCAACATCCGACACCTGGTACCGCCCTCACAAGTACCATACAAGAAAGCGCATCAAGCGCAAACAACTGTGAAGGACCAGAGGGTGCTTCACAACCTAGTGCCCAGGGGTTCCCATACTCAGGTGGCCAGGGAAAGTCCATCACTTTTGGATCCCGACCCTGGGGATGGACAAGCGAGGGAGGATCACCTGGGTAGGGGGTCCCCGGGGAGTGGGAGAGAAGCATGAGACATGGTATCCCCCTTTTTCTACAACCCATCTAACCGATATCCCTACTTGTTTTATGCGAAACTACATCTCCCATGGTGTTATTTTGCCGCAGGATTTTTCGTCGTGGGACTTTTCATCGCCTTTTTTATCGAAAAAAAACTCATCTTTTTTGTTTTTTTTTATTATTCCCTTTCACCCACAAATATTTAATTAATTTTTGAACACCCCCCACCCCCAAAAAAAACCGCAATGAAAAGTCCCGCAACGAAAAATCCTGCGGCAAAAGAACGGTATACCACTCTCATAATTCCTCCCCACTTTTCCTTGACAAAAGTACTGAACCAAGGAAGATGAGGGATGAGGTTAGAAAGATTACCTCCCCTGACTTGCATTGGCACTGCCCTGTAATGAGGCCAGGTAGAGTAGCTCTAACAATGTACATCTGCCACTTATTAACACACCTGTGAAGATAAAAGGTGGCGTGCACAGGCACACTTTGAGCGAGGCTGGGTACGAAAAGGAAAAACGCTTCTGAGGCTGATGCAAACCAGGCTGTGGAAGGTGGAAGGCCAACGGGCTGATCATCAGTTGAGAGGATGAAGAAAAAGCCAGGCAAGATGTCAATGCTTTCGGGAGGCCGTTAGCGTTCGAAGAGCAAAGCCGAGCGGAGTTGAAACCTTCAAATTGCCAGAAAGGGGCCCGCGACCCTACCGGGTGAACGGGAAAGAGTTGGGGAGGAGTAAAAGAGATGTTTGTAACAGCCTTGAGCTGCAAGAAAGAGATAAGAGAAATCTAATTAACATAGCCGGTGAGTTATATAGGGAAACAAAAGTCTGGTTGATGTTAAAGGGAAAGTGACTGTAATTTAAAAGTTGAAAGTTGCGCTTGTGCTGATAAAACACGTTTGAAGAGAACAAGGATACAAAGTAGCAGAGTGGTCCTGCAAGATGAAGACGCACATTCGGATGTTTATGTGAAATGTTATGAATTTTTTAAAGAAATTACAAGCAGAGATCAAGGAAAACCGCAGTAAGGAAAGAATGTTGAATAAGAGGAAAAAGACATCCCAGAATTGTGAAATATGCCAAGATGGCAAAAGTGGAATATGCAAACTGCAAATAGGAACTGCAAGTACCAAGAGGCAATTAGTGTTGAATATGAACTTTGAAACTAAAAGAGAATAAGAACTACAAATACCAAGAGGTATTTGACAAGGCGAGAGTACACTAAAGAGTGTGAAAATCATAGGTATCAAGAAATATTGGTGCCACAAGATGTTATTGTTTGTGAATTGAAGGATTGTTAAAAGAGACGTCGAAGTGTTCATGCAGAGGTCTACGTAAATTCCTTGCTGTATCAAAAGTCTTCAACAGTGAAAAGATATATGAGATAAAACGTGGGGTAGGGAACCCCCACGAAGGAGAGACAGGCGTGAGCCCGGCAGAGATGTAATATAATGTAAGAAGTACCATAAGTACTGAAAACCTTTTTATAATAAAACATAAATAAAAGACTTTACCCATAAGATTCCCATTTGCAGTTTTTGTAAAGGTGCATAAAGGAAGAGCAATCTCCTGGAGTGAGCTGAAGTGTTTGGAATTGCTTCCCACAACATTGGAAATTTGATCCGGGCCCTTTTAGGAATTCTTTCTTAAAAGCCTTCTCACCGCGAAGTGCCACAAAGTGTGTTTAGAGTGGTAGCAGTCTCCTGGAGTGAGCTGATGTGTTTGGAATAACTGTCCACAACTTTGGAAAGCTGGACCCAGCCCTTTTAAGGAACTCTTTCTTAAACGCGGTCTCACCGTAAAGCGCTGCAAATTGTGGTGAAGTGTGTTTAGTGTGGAGTAGTCTCCTGGAGTGAGCTGACGTGTTTGGAATTGCTGCCCACAATGTTGGAAATTTGGACACAGCCCCTTTAAGGAACTCTTTCTTAAACGCTGTCTTACCGCAAAGCACTGCAAACTGTGGTGAAGTGTGTTCAGCTGTGGAAAGAGTGGGGATGCTTCTATCTGCCATGCAGAGCTTGCTTTCTAGGGCATGCGCACGGTGCCCTTCCCCATCTTGACGCATCATGAAACCTCCCCCTGTGCCCACTTATCCACAGTGAGTATTCTATCTGATCTGTTGGTCTGAACTTATTTTGAACTCTGAATAATTATGAAAACCACTAATCCCTACGCAGCTCAACGCGAAATGGGGTCTAGTGTACCCGCTGTCTGGTCTTGGCATCTGGTAACGCTCTTGACTTGCCACGATCGAAAGAAGACAAATGTGATACCTCTGGCTTCCTTTCAATCACCAAAACAGGGTCCGATAAGGGCCCTAAAACGATTGACTAGCCGCCTATTCTTTCTACTCAAACAGCCGTTATGGAAAAATCTTTCCTTGGATCTTCCACTATAGACAATGACAACTCTCTTTTTGATCTGTGTCTGAGCCTGCAGAGGGATTTCCTGGGCAACGAGGCCGTACCACTGGACACTACCAATGGTTTTGATAACATCATAGGTACTAATCTCTCTGTGAGTTCGGACACATCAGACTTGCCAAGTGACAACAAGAGCTCCTTTTTATCTCCCAGCAACCAACCACTGTCTTCCTCATCTGCCAACACATTGTCAGGCAAACTGGAAGCATTACTGATATTATGTTCTGCTACTGCGGAAGAACAGCACGAGTTAAAGCATATTCTGGCCAAAGTAGTGGACATATGGCTGGAATGTCATTCTCACGCCCTGCAGGACGCTGCCGAAGAGAAGGCCAGCGAGGAGGACGTTGTCATCAGCGTCCCCTTAGTGGCCCCACTGTGCTCTCTGCCCTGTGGGCATTTATATCTACTGACTATATACGAAGGCCCTTTGGATGAAAGGTTGTTACCTACTACTGCCCTTACTCATCCTGTTGAAACTGAGGCAACATCCGACACCTGGTACCGCCCTCACAAGTACCATACAAGAAAGCGCATCAAGCGCAAACAACTGTGAAGGACCAGAGGGTGCTTCACAACCTAGTGCCCAGGGGTTCCCATACTCAGGTGGCCAGGGAAAGTCCATCACTTTTGGATCCCGACCCTGGGGATGGACAAGCGAGGGAGGATCACCTGGGTAGGGGGTCCCCGGGGAGTGGGAGAGAAGCATGAGACATGGTATCCCCCTTTTTCTACAATCCATCTAACCGATATCCCTACTTGTTTTATGGGAAACTACATCTCCCATGGTTCTAAGTTATTTTGCCACTGGATTTTTCATCGCGGGACTTTTCATCGCCTTTTTCTATCGACAAAAACCTCATCTTTTTTGTTTTTTTTATTATTCCCTTTCACCCACAAACATTTAATTAATTTTTAAACACCTCCCCACCCCCAAAAAAAACCGCAATGAAAAGTCCCGCAACGAAAAATCCTGCGGCAAAAGAACGGTATACCACTCCCATAATTCCTCCCCACTTTTCCTTGACAAAAGTACTGAACCAAGGAAGATGAGGAATGAGGTTAGAAAGATTACCTCCCCTGACTTGCATTGGCACTGCCCTGTAATGAGGCCAGGCAGAGTAGCTCTAACAATGTACATCTGCCACTTATTAACACACCTGTGAAGATTAAAGGTGGCGTGCACAGGCACACTTTGAGCGAGGCTGGGTACGAAAAGGAAAAACGCTTCTGAAGCTGATGCAAACCAGGCTGTGGAAGGTGGAAGGCCAACGGGCTGATCGTCAGTTGAGAGGATGAAGAAAAAGCCAGGCAAGATGTCAATGCTTTCGGGAGGCCGTTAGCGTTCGAAGAGCAAAGCCGATTGGAGTTGAAACCTTCAAATTGCCAGAAAGGGGCCCGCGACCCTACCGGGTGAACGGGAAAGAGTTGGGGAGGAGTAAAAGAGATGTTTGTAACAGCCTTGAGCTGCAAGAAAGAGATAAGAGAAATCTAATTAACATAGCTGGTGAGTTATATAGGGAAACAAAAGTCTGGTTGATGTTAAAGGGAAAGTGACTGTAATTTAAACGTTGAAAGTTGCGCTTGTGCTGATAAAACACGTATGAAGAGAACAAGGATACAAAGTAGCAGAGTGGTCCTGCAAGATGAAGACACACATTCGGATGTTTATGTGAAATGTTATGAATTTTTGAAAGAAATTACAAGCAGAGATCAAGGAAAACCGCAGTAAGGAAAGAATGTTGAATAAGAGGAAAAAGACATCCCAGAATTGTGAAATATGCCAAGATGGCAAAAGTGGAATATGCAAACTGCAAATAGGAACTGCAAGTACCAAGAGCCAATTGGTGTTGAATATGAACTTTGAAACTAAAAGAGAATAAGAACTACAAATACCAAGAGGTATTTGACAAGGCGAGAGTACACTAAAGAGTGTGAAAATCATAGGTACCAAGAAATATTGGTGCCACAAGATGTTATTGTTTGTGAATTGAAGGATTGTTAAAAGAGACGTCGAAGTGTTCATGCAGAGGTCTACGTAAATTCCTTGCTGTATCAAAAGTCTTCAACAGTGAAAAGATATATGAGATAAAACGTGGGGTAGGGAACCCCCACGAAGGAGAGACAGGCGTGATCCCGGCAGAGATGTAATATAATGTAAGAAGTACCATAAGTACTGAAAACCTTTTTATAATAAAACATAAATAAAAGACTTTACCCATAAGATTCCCATTTGCAGTTTTTGTAAAGGTGCATAAAGGAAGAGCAATCTCCTGGAGTGAGCTGAAGTGTTTGGAATTGCTTCCCACAACATTGGAAATTTGAACCGGGCCCTTTTAGGAACTCTTTCTTAAAAGCCTTCTCACCGCGAAGTGCCACAAAGTGTGTTTAGAGTGGTAGCAGTCTCCTGGAGTGAGCTGATGTGTTTGGAATAGCTGTCCACAACTTTGGAAAGGTGGACCCAGCCCTTTTAAGGAACTCTTTCTTAAACGCGGTCTCACCGTAAAGCGCTGCAAATTGTGGTGAAGTGTTTTTAGTGTGGAGCAGTCTCCTGGAGTGAGCTGACGTGTTTGGAATTGCTGCCCACAATGTTGGAAATTTGGACACAGCCCCTTTAAGGAACTCTTTCTTAAACGCTGTCTTACCGCAAAGCACTGCAAACTGTGGTGAAGTGTGTTCAGCTGTGGAAAGAGTGGGGATGCTTCTATCTGCCATGCAGAGCTTGCTTTCTAGGGCATGCGCACGGTGCCCTTCCCCATCTTGACGCAACATGAAACCTCCCCCTGTGCCCACTTATCCACAGTGAGTATTCTATCTGATCTGTTGGTCTGAACTTATTTTGAACTCTGAATAATTATGTAAACCACTAATCCCTACGCAGCTCAACGCGAAATGGGGTCTAGCGTACCCGCTGTCTGGTCACGGCATCTGGTAACGCTCTTGACTTGCCACGATCGACAGAAGACAAATGTGATACCTCTGGCTTCCTTTCAATCACCAAAACAGGGTCCGATAAGGGCCCTAAAACGATTGACTAGCCGCCTATTCTTACTACTCAAACAGCCGTTATGGAAAAACCTTTCCTTGGATCTTCCACTATAGACAATGACAACTCTCTTTTTGATCTGTGTCTGAGCCTGGAGAGGGATTTCCTGGGCAACGAGGCCGTACCACTGGACACTACCAATGGTTTTGATAACATCATAGGTACTAATCTCTCTGTGAGTTCGGACACATCAGACTTGCCAAGTGACGACAAGAGCTCCTTTTTATCTCCCAGCAACCAACCACTGCCTTCCTCATCTGCCAACACATTGTCAGGCAAACTGGAAGCATTACTGACATTATGTTCTGCTACTGCGGAAGAACAGCACGAGTTAAAGCATATTCTGGCCAAAGTAGTGGACATATGGCTGGAATGTCATTCTCGCGCCCTGCAGGACGCTGCCGAAGAGAAGGCCAGCGAGGAGGACGTTGTCATCAGCGTCCCCACAGTGGCCCCACTGTGCTCTCTGCCCTGTGGGCATTTATAGCTACTGACTATATACGAAGGCCCTTTGGATGGAAGGTTGTTACCTACTACTGCCCTTACTCATCCTGTTGAAACTGAGGCAACATCCGACACCTGGTACCGCCCTCACAAGTACCATACAAGAAAGCGCATCAAGCGCAAACAACTGTGAAGGACCAGAGGGTGCTTCACAACCTAGTGCCCAGGGGTTCCCATACTCAGGTGGCCAGGGAAAGTCCATCACTTTTGGATCCCGACCCTGGGGATGGACAAGCGAGGGAGGATCACCTGGGTAGGGGGTCCCCGGGGAGTGGGAGAGAAGCATGAGACATGGTATCCCCCTTTTTCTACAACCCATCTAACCGATATCCCTACTTGTTTTATGCGAAACTACATCTCCCATGGTGTTATTTTGCCGCAGGATTTTTCGTCGTGGGACTTTTCATCGCCTTTTTTATCGAAAAAAAACTCATCTTTTTTGTTTTTTTTTATTATTCCCTTTCACCCACAAATATTTAATTAATTTTTGAACACCCCCCACCCCCAAAAAAAACCGCAATGAAAAGTCCCGCAACGAAAAATCCTGCGGCAAAAGAACGGTATACCACTCTCATAATTCCTCCCCACTTTTCCTTGACAAAAGTACTGAACCAAGGAAGATGAGGAATGAGGTTAGAAAGATTACCTCCCCTGACTTGCATTGGCACTGCCCTGTAATGAGGCCAGGTAGAGTAGCTCTAACAATGTACATCTGCCACTTATTAACACACCTGTGAAGATAAAAGGTGGCGTGCACAGGCACACTTTGAGCGAGGCTGGGTACGAAAAGGAAAAACGCTTCTGAGGCTGATGCAAACCAGGCTGTGGAAGGTGGAAGGCCAACGGGCTGATCATCAGTTGAGAGGATGAAGAAAAAGCCAGGCAAGATGTCAATGCTTTCGGGAGGCCGTTAGCGTTCGAAGAGCAAAGCCGAGCGGAGTTGAAACCTTCAAATTGCCAGAAAGGGGCCCGCGACCCTACCGGGTGAACGGGAAAGAGTTGGGGAGGAGTAAAAGAGATGTTTGTAACAGCCTTGAGCTGCAAGAAAGAGATAAGAGAAATCTAATTAACATAGCCGGTGAGTTATATAGGGAAACAAAAGTCTGGTTGATGTTAAAGGGAAAGTGACTGTAATTTAAAAGTTGAAAGTTGCGCTTGTGCTGATAAAACACGTTTGAAGAGAACAAGGATACAAAGTAGCAGAGTGGTCCTGCAAGATGAAGACACACATTCGGATGTTTATGTGAAATGTTATGAATTTTTGAAAGAAATTACAAGCAGAGATCAAGGAAAACCGCAGTAAGGAAAGAATGTTGAATAAGAGGAAAAAGACATCCCAGAATTGTGAAATATGCCAAGATGGCAAAAGTGGAATATGCAAACTGCAAATAGGAACTGCAAGTACCAAGAGGCAATTGGTGTTGAATATGAACTTTGAAACTAAAAGAGAATAAGAACTACAAATACCAAGAGGTATTTGACAAGGCGAGAGTACACTAAAGAGTGTGAAAATCATAGGTATCAAGAAATATTGGTGCCACAAGATGTTATTGTTTGTGAATTGAAGGATTGTTAAAAGAGACGTCGAAGTGTTCATGCAGAGGTCTACGTAAATTCCTTGCTGTATCAAAAGTCTTCAACAGTGAAAAGATATATGAGATAAAACGTGGGGTAGGGAACCCCCACGAAGGAGAGACAGGCGTGAGCCCGGCAGAGATGTAATATAATGTAAGAAGTACCATAAGTACTGAAAACCTTTTTATAATAAAACATAAATAAAAGACTTTACCCATAAGATTCCCATTTGCAGTTTTTGTAAAGGTGCATAAAGGAAGAGCAATCTCCTGGAGTGAGCTGAAGTGTTTGGAATTGCTTCCCACAACATTGGAAATTTGAACCGGGCCCTTTTAGGAATTCTTTCTTAAAAGCCTTCTCACCGCGAAGTGCCACAAAGTGTGTTTAGAGTGGTAGCAGTCTCCTGGAGTGAGCTGATGTGTTTGGAATAGCTGTCCACAACTTTGGAAAGCTGGACCCAGCCCTTTTAAGGAACTCTTTCTTAAACGCGGTCTCACCGTAAAGCGCTGCAAATTGTGGTGAAGTGTGTTTAGTGTGGAGTAGTCTCCTGGAGTGAGCTGACGTGTTTGGAATTGCTGCCCACAATGTTGGAAATTTGGACACAGCCCCTTTAAGGAACTCTTTCTTAAACGCTGTCTTACCGCAAAGCACTGCAAACTGTGGTGAAGTGTGTTCAGCTGTGGAAAGAGTGGGGATGCTTCTAACTGCCATGCAGAGCTTGCTTTCTAGGGCATGCGCACGGTGCCCTTCCCCATCTTGACGCATCATGAAACCTCCCCCTGTGCCCACTTATCCACAGTGAGTATTCTATCTGATCTGTTGGTCTGAACTTATTTTGAACTCTGAATAATTATGAAAACCACTAATCCCTACGCAGCTCAACGCGAAATGGGGTCTAGTGTACCCGCTGTCTGGTCTTGGCATCTGGTAACGCTCTTGACTTGCCACGATCGAAAGAAGACAAATGTGATACCTCTGGCTTCCTTTCAATCACCAAAACAGGGTCCGATAAGGGCCCTAAAACGATTGACTAGCCGCCTATTCTTTCTACTCAAACAGCCGTTATGGAAAAATCTTTCCTTGGATCTTCCACTATAGACAATGACAACTCTCTTTTTGATCTGTGTCTGAGCCTGCAGAGGGATTTCCTGGGCAACGAGGCCGTACCACTGGACACTACCAATGGTTTTGATAACATCATAGGTACTAATCTCTCTGTGAGTTCGGACACATCAGACTTGCCAAGTGACAACAAGAGCTCCTTTTTATCTCCCAGCAACCAACCACTGTCTTCCTCATCTGCCAACACATTGTCAGGCAAACTGGAAGCATTACTGATATTATGTTCTGCTACTGCGGAAGAACAGCACGAGTTAAAGCATATTCTGGCCAAAGTAGTGGACATATGGCTGGAATGTCATTCTCACGCCCTGCAGGACGCTGCCGAAGAGAAGGCCAGCGAGGAGGACGTTGTCATCAGCGTCCCCTTAGTGGCCCCACTGTGCTCTCTGCCCTGTGGGCATTTATATCTACTGACTATATACGAAGGCCCTTTGGATGAAAGGTTGTTACCTACTACTGCCCTTACTCATCCTGTTGAAACTGAGGCAACATCCGACACCTGGTACCGCCCTCACAAGTACCATACAAGAAAGCGCATCAAGCGCAAACAACTGTGAAGGACCAGAGGGTGCTTCACAACCTAGTGCCCAGGGGTTCCCATACTCAGGTGGCCAGGGAAAGTCCATCACTTTTGGATCCCGACCCTGGGGATGGACAAGCGAGGGAGGATCACCTGGGTAGCGGGTCCCCGGGGAGTGGGAGAGAAGCATGAGACATGGTATCCCCCTTTTTCTACAACCCATCTAACCGATATCCCTACTTGTTTTATGGGAAACTACATCTCCCATGGTTCTAAGTTATTTTGCCACTGGATTTTTCGTCGCGGGACTTTTCATCGCCTTTTTTTATCGAAAAAAACCTCATCTTTTTTGTTTTTTTTATTATTCCCTTTCACCCACAAACATTTAATTAATTTTTAAACACCTCCCCACCCCCAAAAAAAACCGCAATGAAAAGTCCCGCAACGAAAAATCCTGCGGCAAAAGAACGGTATACCACTCCCATAATTCCTCCCCACTTTTCCTTGACAAAAGTACTGAACCAAGGAAGATGAGGAATGAGGTTAGAAAGATTACCTCCCCTGACTTGCATTGGCACTGCCCTGTAATGAGGCCAGGCAGAGTAGCTCTAACAATGTACATCTGCCACTTATTAACACACCTGTGAAGATTAAAGGTGGCGTGCACAGGCACACTTTGAGCGAGGCTGGGTACGAAAAGGAAAAACGCTTCTGAAGCTGATGCAAACCAGGCTGTGGAAGGTGGAAGGCCAACGGGCTGATCGTCAGTTGAGAGGATGAAGAAAAAGCCAGGCAAGATGTCAATGCTTTCGGGAGGCCGTTAGCGTTCGAAGAGCAAAGCCGATTGGAGTTGAAACCTTCAAATTGCCAGAAAGGGGCCCGCGACCCTACCGGGTGAACGGGAAAGAGTTGGGGAGGAGTAAAAGAGATGTTTGTAACAGCCTTGAGCTGCAAGAAAGAGATAAGAGAAATCTAATTAACATAGCTGGTGAGTTATATAGGGAAACAAAAGTCTGGTTGATGTTAAAGGGAAAGTGACTGTAATTTAAAAGTTGAAAGTTGCGCTTGTGCTGATAAAACACGTATGAAGAGAACAAGGATACAAAGTAGCAGAGTGGTCCTGCAAGATGAAGACACACATTCGGATGTTTATGTGAAATGTTATGAATTTTTGAAAGAAATTACAAGCAGAGATCAAGGAAAACCGCAGTAAGGAAAGAATGTTGAATAAGAGGAAAAAGACATCCCAGAATTGTGAAATATGCCAAGATGGCAAAAGTGGAATATGCAAACTGCAAATAGGAACTGCAAGTACCAAGAGCCAATTGGTGTTGAATATGAACTTTGAAACTAAAAGAGAATAAGAACTACAAATACCAAGAGGTATTTGACAAGGCGAGAGTACACTAAAGAGTGTGAAAATCATAGGTACCAAGAAATATTGGTGCCACAAGATGTTATTGTTTGTGAATTGAAGGATTGTTAAAAGAGACGTCGAAGTGTTCATGCAGAGGTCTACGTAAATTCCTTGCTGTATCAAAAGTCTTCAACAGTGAAAAGATATATGAGATAAAACGTGGGGTAGGGAACCCCCACGAAGGAGAGACAGGCGTGATCCCGGCAGAGATGTAATATAATGTAAGAAGTACCATAAGTACTGAAAACCTTTTTATAATAAAACATAAATAAAAGACTTTACCCATAAGATTCCCATTTGCAGTTTTTGTAAAGGTGCATAAAGGAAGAGCAATCTCCTGGAGTGAGCTGAAGTGTTTGGAATTGCTTCCCACAACATTGGAAATTTGAACCGGGCCCTTTTAGGAACTCTTTCTTAAAAGCCTTCTCACCGCGAAGTGCCACAAAGTGTGTTTAGAGTGGTAGCAGTCTCCTGGAGTGAGCTGATGTGTTTGGAATAGCTGTCCACAACTTTGGAAAGGTGGACCCAGCCCTTTTAAGGAACTCTTTCTTAAACGCGGTCTCACCGTAAAGCGCTGCAAATTGTGGTGAAGTGTTTTTAGTGTGGAGCAGTCTCCTGGAGTGAGCTGACGTGTTTGGAATTGCTGCCCACAATGTTGGAAATTTGGACACAGCCCCTTTAAGGAACTCTTTCTTAAACGCTGTCTTACCGCAAAGCACTGCAAACTGTGGTGAAGTGTGTTCAGCTGTGGAAAGAGTGGGGATGCTTCTATCTGCCATGCAGAGCTTGCTTTCTAGGGCATGCGCACGGTGCCCTTCCCCATCTTGACGCAACATGAAACCTCCCCCTGTGCCCACTTATCCACAGTGAGTATTCTATCTGATCTGTTGGTCTGAACTTATTTTGAACTCTGAATAATTATGTAAACCACTAATCCCTACGCAGCTCAACGCGAAATGGGGTCTAGCGTACCCGCTGTCTGGTCACGGCATCTGGTAACGCTCTTGACTTGCCACGATCGACAGAAGACAAATGTGATACCTCTGGCTTCCTTTCAATCACCAAAACAGGGTCCGATAAGGGCCCTAAAACGATTGACTAGCCGCCTATTCTTACTACTCAAACAGCCGTTATGGAAAAACCTTTCCTTGGATCTTCCACTATAGACAATGACAACTCTCTTTTTGATCTGTGTCTGAGCCTGGAGAGGGATTTCCTGGGCAACGAGGCCGTACCACTGGACACTACCAATGGTTTTGATAACATCATAGGTACTAATCTCTCTGTGAGTTCGGACACATCAGACTTGCCAAGTGACGACAAGAGCTCCTTTTTATCTCCCAGCAACCAACCACTGCCTTCCTCATCTGCCAACACATTGTCAGGCAAACTGGAAGCATTACTGACATTATGTTCTGCTACTGCGGAAGAACAGCACGAGTTAAAGCATATTCTGGCCAAAGTAGTGGACATATGGCTGGAATGTCATTCTCACGCCCTGCAGGACGCTGCTGAAGAGAAGGCCAGCGAGGAGGACGTTGTCATCAGCGTCCCCACAGTGGCCCCACTGTGCTCTCTGCCCTGTGGGCATTTATATCTACTGACTATATATGTCACGACTCGCTCCCTTCGCTCCCGTTCCCACCACTTGGGGGCATGATTTGGGGTTTATTCCCTACTGGACCTTTCCTCCGAACCTTATGCTACAGTGCTGTGATGAATTGGGAGCGCTAAATCCCTATTTTCCAAGCTACTTCCCCCTTCCGGATCCATTCCAGGTTTTTGGCAGCCAGCATGCTTCTTTAACCAAATGACTATGCTTCCCAGAATGCCTGGCCCACTGCTTCACCTCCACCCTTGCAGGACAAGGTTGGGTGGAGGATAGGCAACACCTGTGGCTGCAGGTGCAGCAATCAGCACACCTGAGGCGTGTGCTCGTTAAGCAGCTTTAAAAGCCTCAGTCTTACTTCAGTCCAGCGCTGGTCATCGTTTGCAGTGTTCCTGTTGTGACTAGTCCCTTGTTCCTTGTTCCTTGCCTTTGTACCTAGTTCCTAGTTCCTGTTTTCTTGTTCCTCCGCCCTGAATCTCGGATTCATGCGCTAATTGATTTCTGCTCCCTTGATTCCCTTTTTGTCTTCCTCTGTTTGCAGGCAGCATTTCTCAGTGCTTTCCCCTTTTAGATGCAGCCCAGTTTGTCTGTGTTCTATATTTCTTTGACTCTGTCCTTTGCTGCTGTAAACCCGTATGCCTTAGCCTTCCTCTTAGATTAGCTTCCTGTCTTTTCCTTGGAGGGGTAGGGAGAAGTTTGCATTGGTTATTTCGTTTTTCCCTGCTCCTGATCCTTACTTTCTATTGGGATCCATTCCATGTTTTCCATTGCACTTCTGCATTTATTTCCCATTTGATTATTAGGTGTGGTGTGCGGTTGTAGCTAGCTCCTGTGTGAATGCTTATGTTTTCCTCACTAATTTGTAATCACTATTCCAACTTAGGTATTTAGTTTTCCTCCCATTGCTGTTCTAGCCTTTCTGGGTCCCAGTTTCATCAACAGGATTCGTGGGCTAGCTAACATTCAAGAGGTTTATCTCGTCCTCGTGAGTACAGTTCTTTAGTTCCCTTATTTAATACCATCAAGAGTGTTAGTTCACAGATCCTGTCATTGCTTGCCCTCCACGTGGGTTTAGCGCTGTCAGTACCTGTAACAGCAATTGGGGGTAAGGCGCTTGCCGACTTTCCTCGCGGTCAGGTGCTTACCCCACATCCCTTTTCATATATTGGTTTTGTTGTCACACTCTATTTGCACTCCTGGGTTCTAGCATACATGAGTCGTTGTTCCTGTGTGCACGTAGTTTAATTCGAAGCTATTCACTGTGTGATTTAGTGCACATTTCCCTTGCCATATTCGCTGCCTTTGTACTCGCCTGACTAATCCTGACAATATACAAAGGCCCTTTGGATGAAAGGTTGTTACCTACTACTGCCCTTACTCATGCTGTTGAAACTGAGGCAACATCCGACACCTGGTACCGCCCTCGCAAGTACCATACAAGAAAGCGCATCAAGCGCAAACAACTGTGAAGGACCAGAGGGTGCTTCACAACCTAGTGCACAGGGGTTCCCATACTCAGGTGGCCAGGGAAAGTCCATCACTTTTGGATCCCGACCCTGGGGATGGACAAGCGAGGGAGGATCACCTGGGTAGGGGGTCCCCGGGGAGTGGGAGAGAAGCATGAGACATGGTATCCCCCTTTTTCTACAACCCATCTAACCGATATCCCTACTTGTTTTATGGGAAACTACATCTTCCATGGTTCTAAGTTATTTTGCCGCAGGATTTTTCATCGCGGGACTTTTCATCGCCTTTTTTTATCGAAAGAAAACTCATCTTTTTTGTTTTTTTTTATTATTCCCTTTCACCCACAAATATTTAATTAATTTTTAAACACCCCACCACCCCCCAAAAAAACCGCAATGAAAAGTCCCGCAACGAAAACTCCTGCGGCAAAAGAACGGTATACCACTCCCATAATTCCTCCCCACTTTTCCTTGACAAAAGTACTGAACCAAGGAAGATGAGGAATGAGGTTAGAAAGATTACCTCCCCTGACTTGCATTGGCACTGCCCTGTAATGAGGCCAGGCAGAGTAGCCCTAACAATGTACATCTGCCACTTATTAACACACCTGTGAAGATAAAAGGTGGCGTGCACAGGCACACTTTGAGCGAGGCTGGGTACGAAAAGGAAAAACACTTCTGAGGCTGATGCAAACCAGGCTGTGGAAGGTGGAAGGCCAACGGGCTGATCGTCAGTTGAGAGGATGAAGAAAAAGCCAGGCAAGATGTCAATGCTTTCGGGAGGCCGTTAGCGTTCGAAGAGCAAAGCTGAGCGGAGTTGAAACCTTCAAATTGCCAGAAAGGGGCCCGCGACCCTACCGGGTGAACGGGAAAGAGTTGGGGAGGAGTAAAAGAGATGTTTGTAACAGCCTTGAGCTGCAAGAAAGAGATAAGAGAAATCTAATTAACATAGCCGGTGAGTTATATAGGGAAACAAAAGTCTGGTTGATGTTAAAGGGAAAGTGACTGTAATTTAAAAGTTGAATGTTGCGCTTGTGCTGATAAAACACGTATGAAGAGAACAAGGATACAAAGTAGCAGAGTGGTCCTGCAAGATGAAGACACACATTCAGATGTTTATGTGAAATGTTATGAATTTTTGAAAGAAATTACAAGCAGAGATCAAGGAAAACCGCAGTAAGGAAAGAATGTTGAATAAGAGGAAAAAGACATCCCAGAATTGTGAAATATGCCAAGATGTCAAAAGTGGAATATGCAAACTGCAAATAGGAACTGCAAGTACCAAGAGGCAATTGGTGTTGAATATGAACTTTGAAACTAAAAGAGAATAAGAACTACAAATACCAAGAGGTATTTGACAAGGCGAGAGTACACTAAAGAGTGTGAAAATCATATGTACCAAGAAATATTGGTGCCACAAGATGTTATTGATTGTGAATTGAAGGATTGTTAAAAGAGACGTCGAAGTGTTCATGCAGAGGTCTACGTAAATTCCTTGCTGTATCAAAAGTCTTCAACAGTGAAAAGATATATGAGATAAAACGTGGGGTAGGGAACCCCCACGAAGGAGAGACAGGCGTGAGCCCGGCAGAGATGTAATATAATGTAAGAAGTACCATAAGTACTGAAAACCTTTTTATAATAAAACATAAATAAAAGACTTTACCCATAAGATTCCCATTTGCAGTTTTTGTAAAGGTGCATAAAGGAAGAGCAATCTCCTGGAGTGAGCTGAAGTGTTTGGAATTGCTTCCCACAACATTGGAAATTTGAACCCGGCCCTTTTAGGAACTCTTTCTTAAAAGCCTTCTCACCGCGAAGTGCCACAAAGTGTGTTTAGAGTGGTAGCAGTCTCCTGGAGTGAGCTGATGTGTTTGGAATAGCTGTCCACAACTTTGGAAAGGTGGACCCAGCCCTTTTAAGGAACTCTTTCTTAAACGCTGTCTTACCGCAAAGCACTGCAAACTGTGGTGAAGTGTGTTCAGCTGTGGAAAGAGTGGGGATGCTTCTATCTGCCATGCAGAGCTTGCTTTCTAGGGCATGCGCACGGGGCCCTTCCCCATCTTGACGCATCATGAAACCTCCCCCTGTGCCCACTTATCCACAGTGAGTATTCTATCTGATCTGTTGGTCTGAACTTATTTTGAACTCTGAATAATTATGAAAACCACTAATCCCTACGCAGCTCAACGCGAAATTGGGTCTAGCGTACCCGCTGTCTGGTCACGGCATCTGGTAACGCTCTTGACTTGCCACGATCGAAAGAAGACAAATGTGATACCTCTGGCTTCCTTTAAATCACCAAAACAGGGTCCGATAAGGGCCCTAAAACGATTGACTAGCCGCCTATTCTTACTACTCAAACAGCCGTTATGGAAAAATCTTTCCTTGGATCTTCCACTATAGACACTGACAACTCTCTTTTTGATCTGTGTCTGAGCCTGGAGAGGGATTTCCTGGGCAACGAGGCCATACCACTGGACACTACCAATGGTTTTGATAACATCATAGGTACTAATCTCTCTGTGAGTCCGGACACATCAGACTTGCCAAGTGACGACAAGAGCTCCTTTTTATCTCCCAGCAACCAACCACTGCCTTCCTCATCTGCCAACACATTGTCAGGCAAACTGGAAGCATTACTGACATTATGTTCTGCTACTGCGGAAGAACAGCACGAGTTAAAGCATATTCTGGCCAAAGTAGTGGACATATGGCTGGAATGTCATTCTCACGCCCTGCAGGACGCTGCCGAAGAGAAGGCCAGCGAGGAGGACGTTGTCATCAGCGTCCCCACAGTGGCCCCACTGTGCTCTCTGCCCTGTGGGCATTTATATCTACTGACTATATACGAAGGCCCTTTGGATGAAAGGTTGTTACCTACTACTGCCCTTACTCATCCTGTTGAAACTGAGGCAACATCCGACACCTGGTACCGCCCTCGCAAGTACCATACAAGAAAGCGCAAACAACTGTGAAGGACCAGAGGGTGCTTCACAACCTAGTGCCCAGGGGTTCCCATACTCAGGTGGCCAGGGAAAGTCCATCACTTTTGGATCCCGACCCTGGGGATGGACAAGCGAGGGAGGATCACCTGGGTAGGGGGTCCCCGGGGAGTGGGAGAGAAGCATGAGACATGGTATCCCCCTTTTTCTACAACCCATCTAACCGATATCCCTACTTGTTTTATGCGAAACTACATCTCCCATGGTGTTATTTTGCCGCAGGATTTTTCGTCGTGGGACTTTTCATCGCCTTTTTTATCGAAAAAAAACTCATCTTTTTTGTTTTTTTTTATTATTCCCTTTCACCCACAAATATTTAATTAATTTTTGAACACCCCCCACCCCCAAAAAAAACCGCAATGAAAAGTCCCGCAACGAAAAATCCTGCTTCAAAAGAACGGTATACCACTCTCATAATTCCTCCCCACTTTTCCTTGACAAAAGTACTGAACCAAGGAAGATGAGGAATGAGGTTAGAAAGATTACCTCCCCTGACTTGCATTGGCACTGCCCTGTAATGAGGCCAGGTAGAGTAGCTCTAACAATGTACATCTGCCACTTATTAACACACCTGTGAAGATAAAAGGTGGCGTGCACAGGCACACTTTGAGCGAGGCTGGGTACGAAAAGGAAAAACGCTTCTGAGGCTGATGCAAACCAGGCTGTGGAAGGTGGAAGGCCAACGGGCTGATCGTCAGTTGAGAGGATGAAGAAAAAGCCAGGCAAGATGTCAATGCTTTCGGGAGGCCGTTAGCGTTCGAAGAGCAAAGCCGAGCGGAGTTGAAACCTTCAAATTGCCAGAAAGGGGCCCGCGACCCTACCGGGTGAACGGGAAAGAGTTGGGGAGGAGTAAAAGAGATGTTTGTAACAGCCTTGAGCTGCAAGAAAGAGATAAGAGAAATCTAATTAACATAGCCGGTGAGTTATATAGGGAAACAAAAGTCTGGTTGATGTTAAAGGGAAAGTGACTGTAATTTAAAAGTTGAATGTTGCGCTTGTGCTGATAAAACACGTATGAAGACAACAAGGATACAAAGTAGCAGAGTGGTCCTGCAAGATGAAGACACACATTTGGATGTTTATGTGAAATGTTATGAATTTTTGAAAGAAATTACATGCAGAGATCAAGGAAAACCGCAGTAAGGAAAGAATGTTGAATAAGAGGAAAAAGACATCCCAGAATTGTGAAATATGCCAAGATGGCAAAAGTGGAATATGCAAACTGCAACTAGGAACTGCAAGTACCAAGAGGCAATTGGTGTTGAATATGAACTTTGAAACTAAAAGAGAATAAGAACTACAAATACCAAGAGGTATTTGACAAGCCGAGAGTACACTAAAGAGTGTGAAAATCATAGGTACCAAGAAATATTGGTGCCACAAGATGTTATTGATTGTGAATTGAAGGATTGTTAAAAGAGACGTCGAAGTGTTCATGCAGAGGTCTACGTAAATTCCTTGCTGTATCAAAAGTCTTCAACAGTGAAAAGATATATGAGATAAAACGTGGGGTAGGGAACCCCCACGAAGGAGAGACAGGCGTGAGCCCGGCAGAGATGTAATATAATGTAAGAAGTACCATAAGTACTGAAAACCTTTTTATAATAAAACATAAATAAAAGACTTTACCCATAAGATGCCCATTTGCAGTTTTTGTAAAGGTGCATAAAGGAAGAGCAATCTCCTGGAGTGAGCTGAAGTGTTTGGAATTGCTTCCCACAACATTGGAAATTTGAACCGGGCCCTTTTAGGAACTCTTTCTTAAAAGCCTTCTCACCGCAAAGTGCTCCAAAGTGGGTTTAGAGTGGTAGCAGTCTCCTGGAGTGAGCTGATGTGTTTGGAATAGCTGTCCACAACTTTGGAAAGGTGGACCCAGCCCTTTTAAGGAACTCTTTCTTAAACGCGGTCTCACCGTAAAGAGCTTGAAATTGTGGTGAAGTGTGTTTAGTGTGGAGCAGTCTCCTGGAGTGAGCTGACGTGTTTGGAATTGCTGCCCACAATGTTGGAAATTTGGACACAGCCCCTTTAAGGAACTCTTTCTTAAACACTGTCTTACCGCAAAGCACTGCAAACTGTGGTGAAGTGTGTTCAGCTGTGGAAAGAGTGGGGATGCTTCTATCTGCCATGCAGAGCTTGCTTTCTAGGGCATGCGCACAGTGCCCTTCCCCATCTTGACGCATCATGAAACCTCCCCCTGTGCCCACTTATCCACAGTGAGTATTCTATCTGATCTGTTGGTCTGAACATATTTTGAACTCTGAATAATTATGAAAACCACTAATCCCTACGCAGCTCAACGCGAAATGGGGTCTAGCGTACCCGCTGTCTGGTCACGACATCTGGTAACGCTCTTGACTTGCCACGATCGAAAGAAGACAAATGTGATACCTCTGGCTTCCTTTCAATCACCAAAACAGGGTCAGATAAGGGCCCTAAAACGATTGACTAGCCGCCTATTCTTACTACTCAAACAGCCGTTATGGAAAAACCTTTCCTTGGATCTTCCACTATAGACAATGACAACTCTGTTTTTGATCTGTGTCTGAGCCTGCAGAGGGATTTCCTGGGCAACGAGGCCGTACCACTGGACACTACCAATGGTTTTGATAACATCATAGGTACTAATCTCTCTGTGAGTCCGGACACATCAGACTTGCCAAGTGACGACAAGAGCTCCTTTTTATCTCCCAGCAACCAACCACTGCCTTCCTCATCTGCCAACACATTGTCAGGCAAACTGGAAGCATTACTGACATTATGTTCTGCTAGTGCGGAAGAACAGCACGAGTTAAAGCATATTCTGGCCAAAGTAGTGGACATATGGCTGGAATGTCATTCTCACGCCCTACAGGACGCTGCCGAAGAGAAGGCCAGCGAGGAGGACGTTGTCATCAGCGTCCCCACAGTGGCCCCACTGTGCTCTCTGCCCTGTGGGCATTTATATCTACTGACTATATACGAAGGCCCTTTGGATGAAAGGTTGTTACCTACTACTGCCCTTACTCATCCTGTTGAAACTGAGGCAACATCCGACACCTGGTACCGCCCTCGCAAGTACCATACAAGAAAGCGCATCAAGCGCAAACAACTGTGAAGGACCAGAGGGTGCTTCACAACCTAGTGCCCAGGGGTTCCCATACTCAGGTGGCCAGGGAAAGTCCATCACTTTTGGATCCCGACCCTGGGGATGGACAAGCGAGGGAGGATCACCTGGGTAGGGGGTCCCCGGGGAGTGGGAGAGAAGCATGAGACATGGTATCCCCCTTTTTCTACAACCCATCTAACCGATATCCCTACTTGTTTTATGGGAAACTACATCTCCCATGGTTCTAAGTTATTTTGCCGCGGGATTTTTCGTCGCGGGACTTTTCATCGCCTTTTTTTATTGAAAATAAACTCATCTTTTTTGTTTTTTTTTATTATTCCCTTTCACCCACAAATATTTAATTAATTTTTAAACACCCCCCCACCCCCAAAAAAAACCGCAATGAAAAGTCCCGCAACGAAAAATCCTGCGGCAAAAGAACGGTATACCACTCCCATAATTCCTCCCCACTTTTCCTTGACAAAAGTACTGAACCAAGGAAGATGAGGAATGAGGTTAGAAAGATTACCTCCCCTGACTTGCATTGGCACTGCCATGTAATGAGGCCAGGCAGAGTAGCTCTAACAATGTACATCTGCCACTTATTAACACACCTGTGAAGATAAAAGGTGGCGTGCACAGGCACACTTTGAGCGAGGCTGGGTACGAAAAGGAAAAACGCTTCTGAGGCTGATGCAAACCAGGCTGTGGAAGGTGGAAGGCCAACGGGCTGATCGTCAGTTGAGAGGATGAAGAAAAAGTCAGGCAAGATGTCAATGTTTTCGGGAGGCCGTTAGCGTTCGAAGAGCAAAGCCGAGCGGAGTTGAAACCTTCAAATTGCCAGAAAGGGGCCTGCGACCCTACCGGGTGAACGGGAAAGAGTTGGGCAGGAGTAAAAGAGATGTTTGTAACAGCCTTGAGCTGCAAGAAAGAGATAAAAGAAATCTAATTAACATAGCCGGTGAGTTATATAGGGAAACAAAAGTCTGGTTGATGTTAAAGGGAAAGTGACTGTAATTTAAAAGTTGAATGTTGCGCTTGTGCTGATAAAACACGTATGAAGAGAACAAGGATACAAAGTAGCAGAGTGGTCCTGCAAGATGAAGACACACATTCGGATGTTTATGTGAAATGTTATGAATTTTTGAAAGAAATGACAAGCAGAGATCAAGGAAAACTGCAGTAAGGAAAGAATGTTGAATAAGAGGAAAAAGACATCCCAGAATTGTGAAATATGCCAAGATGGCAAAAGTGGAATATGCAAACTGCAAATAGGAACTGCAAGTACCAAGAGGCAATTGGTGTTGAATATGAACTTTGAAACTAAAAGAGAATAAGAACTACAAATACCAAGAGGCATTTGACAAGGCGAGAGTACACTAAAGAGTGTGAAAATCATAGGTACCAAGAAATATTGGTGCCACAAGATGTTATTCATTGTGAATTGAAGGATTGTTAAAAGAGACGTTGAAGTGTTCATGCAGAGGTCTACGTAAATTCCTTGCTGTATCAAAAGTCTTCAACAGTGAAAAGATATATGAGATAAAACGTGGGGTAGGGAACCCCCACGAAGGAGAGACAGGCGTGAGCCCGGCAGAGGGAAGCCTGTGCAAAGCTGTGAGAAATTGTGTGATGAATTGAAACAAGACAGGCTCGAGCCAGGCAGAGGGAAACCTGTGCAGAACTGTAAGAAATTGACATGATATGAACTGAGTATTGATAGCAAGGCGGGCAAAAATCTAAACTACCAGACGTTGAAAGCCTAAGATTGAACTGTTGGATTGTACCATTAAGCCAAAGTCTGCAAAAAGAAAAAAACTGTGCCATCTACCCATCCTTTGTTTTTTGAGAGACTCTCTAGACCACGTGGGGTTGAACCTGGGGAAGGGAGTTGGTGCTGAAGAAATTCTGACATTTCCGTTTGAAACACTATTTTCGTTTTGTATTTCCCTTAACACATTTGTTATTCTAAGAAGGAGGGCAAGGTTAGGTTTTCGTAGTATAGGCCTTTTTATTTTGACCAGGCTGACTTGGACGTATTTGTTATTGTTTAATGGTCGAGAATACTCCCATGTTAGAGTTAAGGCCAGTTAGGAATTCTGCTGTCCCAATCAAAAGTGTAAATAAAGGTTTTCGAAACTTGTATCCATTGTGTCTGTGTCTACTGCTCGATACCATGCCTTCCTCACACAACTTAGTCCACATGACCATGCCGGAGAGCACCAGGCTGCTGTAACATCTATTTCTCTCTCACCCGCACAGCAACAAGCATGTATTCCTGCTCCTTTAAAGAAAACTTTAATTACACATGAGCAAGGTGCTGATACGGTGCGGCAGGCTCTAATACAGGGCCTGTTGGATAAATGGCTTTGTTTGAGTGATAATCAACCTGGTGTGTCTCAACCAAGGCCTTCCGCTGTAAGAAGTTCTTCATTGTGTAACATCAACACTGATTCCTCTGAGGTGGTCAAACTATGACCACCATTCCTGGCCAAGACTTCATTAATCGCAACCAGCCTATCCCAAACAATTTGATATCAAGTCTGCCTTCTTCTGCAACTTCTACCCATAACATCTCCTTGCCCACTATTCCATCTATGCAAAACTATAACGGGCACATCTAATTTTAAGGCATCTAGGGAGATATTCCCTTCTGGAAAATGGGTTAAATTGACTGATAACCCATGCCACGAAAGCCCCTTTTTAAATCACACCTTTTTAATGGAATTGTGACACACAATTCCTTGTCTAATTAATATCACTACAAATGATGTGCTTCACATTGAACTACCTACCATGGATAGCCCTACGGCATTGATTGAATGTATTTCACCTGCTGTTGTATCTCTTCTATGCTCCTGCATTACTGAATTATACAGGCTAGGCTTTGATCTCACTGTTTGCAGGAAACACATTACTACTATGCTTAGCACTACTTGTTTTAAATCCTTGCCCTTTAATTGGGCCCCTGATACTTGCACCGACACCGTTTCTACTGAAAGATCCAACCTACGTGCCCTAGGATGACTACTTTGGATCAACAAGGTATTGTGCAGTGGATCCCCGATACCCTGAGCCTGAATCACTACTGCCAGCTCCATGAACTGCATTAATTGGCTCTGCTGGAACACACAAGGTCATCACTCCTTTTTAGTACATCCTGAGGGTTCTCCTCACATCCTTAATAGTGAGATCTTTCTATTACAAGAAACATGGCTTACAAAACAATTTCATCTAGATGGCTTCCAGGTACAATGCCGTAATGCCACTCGACAAGTCGAAGTTCGTCCCATGGGAAGGCTAGCTATAGGAGTCCGAGGACAATTTGAATTAAGATCCTTCCCCTCTGAACCTATGTATTCATACGTACTACCTGCTATTATTTCTTTCACCAAAACCACCTCTCACCGTATTCTGATTGTAAATGTATACATACTGCTTGCCGATGATAAGATCGCAGACATTTTTAACATTCTTGATAGTCTATCAACAACTTGGATGGAAATGTGTCCTAACAGAAACATCTGCGTGGCAGGAGATTTTAATACCCCTTTTCTTTACACTATGCCTGTAACCCTTACTACTCCTGACTCTGCCATGGTGGAATTCGAAAAAACGTGGGACGACATATTTCACTTACTCTGAAATCCATTCCCATGACCTTGTGTGTCTGAACCTTAAAGACCATTGTAATTCTCTATTCCGCACAACCTGGTCAAATGGAATCGCCTCCTTCTGCTTGGACTTTATATTCACTGATTATGGAGTATGGGTGCATAGTAGTGCATTACAGATTAGGCATATTGACATTAGTGATCATGCCATACTTAGTTGGACATTAACATTGGTCAAACCTATTATCTTAGCACACACGGAAACCAAGGTCTCAATTAGCACACAAGGCAATTAAATTATTTGGACTGAGTTTAATATCAACAGGCTTGATAGTTTCACCCTTTCTCATGAAGCCTCTATTTCTAATTGGTTAGATAATCACAATTGGAATTTCCATCTGTTAACATATTGGGTAAACAGCTGCGTCTGTGGTGTGAAAACTTGTATCCGTGAAAGGCCTTATAATGCCTTCATACAAAGCAAGAAAAGGGACTATCCTCCAACTAGATCTTTTATGCAAAAAGATCTGTCTTTGTCTCCTTCAGAAAATAGGAAACAGTTAGATAATTTCTCTACTATGTATACAAATTGGCTAAGAACTCACAACGCCTCTAATTCAAACGCCAATTGGATGTTCTTGTTCAAACCCTTAAGGAGCAATGACAATAAGAAAGTCTTGTCCCTTATCAGGAAATGTACTACTGAACGTATCCAACGAGAAGACAATTCAGTGTCGGAGACTACTACTCTTTATTTTGATGTTACTTATGTTTTTGCTCTCCCTATTGGATCACACAAAAAGAGTGCGGCACTAGCTTTTGACACGCTGGATATCCAGCTCATTATTAGGAGTCTCAAAAATTCTAGGGCCCCTGGCCCTAATGGCATTGCCAATGCTGTAATCCGTGCCAATACCAATTTCTGGTCTCACATTTTGGCACATCTTTTTTTAATATCTTAAAGACAGGCATTATTCCCCAAATTTGGCGCACAACCATTTCAATTGCCATATTTAGGAAGGGAGATAGAAGCAATTCCAACCACTACTGACTTGTGGCTATGCTAGACAGTAGCTCAAACATAATCTCAACAATACTATTAAATAAATGTAATGCCTGGGCTGAGCGCAAAAGCCTCATACATAAATTCCAAACTGGTTTTAGTAGTTCCCATGCTACATCACACAATATTTGCGCCCTACAAAGCATTATGTCTGAAGCTGTTAATAAGGAGGGGAAGAATGTATATTTATGCTTTGTTTACTTTTCCAAAGCATTCAACACTGTATTGTATTCATGGGGTATTGATGTTCAAATAATGTACTACGCCATGGCTCTATATACTGATACCTCTGTAACGATAAGCCTCAACCAAGATGGCCAGATAACCTCACCTATTACCACCAATCGAGGCCTGAAGCAGGGATGCGTTCTCGCTCCATTAGTATTTATTTTATCCATATCAGACATGGTCCAAGCGATTGGCTCAGCCCACACTTTCCCCCTTATAATCAGAGGTGAATCCATCCCATGGCTATGCTATGCAGATGATACAGTTTGACTCGATACCACGAATTATATATGGTCTTATCTTTGTGCCCAAGTCTAAACTGGTTGTAGACTTTAGAAGGAAAACTCTTGCGATCTATTCTTGGTGTCCCATCTTCTGTACCCGTGGATGCTTTGAGACTCGAACTTGGCCTCTCTTCATTCGGGTGTCACGCCGCACGCTCGCTCGCGTGCGCAACTTACCTGCTACGGGGATCCCGGTCCTCGGCCTTGGCAGTCTCCTCCTTCATGGAGACTCTATCCGCGGTGGCGTCTTTCCCCGCGCCGTTGCGCGGTCCGTGGGCGCAACCATCTTGCGTATTCTGCGCATGCGCGGATCGTCAGTGTTCGACGTTCGCGCATGCGCAGTAATGCGAACTTGCGTTCCGGGCCTCGCTTTGGCCCCAGACCTTAAAAGGGCTTCGCATACACGGAGACAACGCGTCTCAACGCGGTTGTTGCCGTGTATGCGCTGCTGGAGCCTGGTTTCCTGTGCTACAGTCTCTCCAGTTTCCCTTGCTAGTTTTGCCCTGCCTTGTCCTGCCCTCCTACCTTCCTCTCCTTCCAGCCCCCTGGTACTTTCAGTTCCTGGTTTCCCAGCCCTGTCCTGTCTTTACCTACGTTCTAGTTTTGGGGTTTGGAGGGGTCTTCTCTGGGTGGCCTGTCTAGCCTTCTCCCTTCCTTGTCTCCTGCCCCGTGGAATTCCCTGGTCAGTCCTTCCTGTCCTTGCTGCCTGGCCTTCTCCCTTCCTCCGCCTTGTGCCCTGCCGGTACCCGTGCCTTACTGCCTTCCTGGAAGTCCCGAAGAACAGCTCATCCATCTACTCGTGTTTCAAGGACTCATTCGCCTTCTCTGCCAGTGGAAACACTGTCCCGACGTCACGTTAATGCAGAGAAGTGCCACCCGTGGCGTTGGGAGTTGGTTCAGTGCTATCCTGCCATTTATTGTCAGGAGGGTGTTGGGTTAATTTCCCGCGTTACTGCTTCATCGGCATCGTCGCTCCGACAGACTGGCTTCCTCGACTCCACGAACCCCGGGAAGAAAAGGTAACCAGCGATCCCGTGAAACCTCGTTTAACAGATTGAGACGCCTTTCCTCCAGCCTCGACATGGATGACATGCAGGAACTACGGGAAGAAATGCGTACCATGCGCCTCGAGATGACTACACTTCGCCAGGAGAACGACACCCTTCGACAAGCAATGGGCCGGGGTATGGGCGGACTATCACAACCAGTTCCACCGCCCGAGAACACCATGGCTTACACGACTCCCATGAAGTTTGATGGAGACCCGCGTCGAGTGGCAGAGTTCTGTACCCACTGTAGGATCCATTTTCAGTTTAGGTCCAGTCATTTCGGTCAAGACAAGGCCAAGATCGGGTACATTCTAGGAAACCTGACCGGTAGCGCGCTTGCTTGGGCCGCACCTCTGGTCTCTAATAACAGCCCCCTGTTGGGTGATTTCACTGCTTTTGAGAAGGCCTTTTTGGATGTCTTTCAACCACCTAACTTGGCAGCCATGGCCCAGAACCAACTAATGGAGATCAAACAGGGATCAGGTGATATCATCCAGTATATCAGTCAGTTTCGACAACTGGCAACCGATTCCCAATGGCCAGAAATCACTCAGAAGACATTATTCCGTCGGGGTCTGCGAGAAGAATACAAGGACGAATTGTTGCACATTCCGGAGCCGGAAACATTGCCCGCATTGGTGGAACAAGTCTTACGCATCGACCACAGGTTAGCGGAACGACGGAGTGAACGTCGCAGAATCGACAAGTACCACCTAGCCATTCCAGTAGAATCTTCCGGGCCAGCTACCTCAACCGACGTGGGCCCAGAACCCATGCAGTTGGGTGCCATCCGAGGTCTGTTGTCCGAGGCCGAAAAGAAAAGAAGACGGCAGCAAAACCTGTGTTTGTACTACGGTGGTTCTGGCCATTTTCTAGGCACCTGCCCGCTACGTCCTTTGAGGAAGCAGTAAAACTAACAGGCCCATTGTTTGATGTGAAGGCACCGACGGGCCGTCTCCTTGAATCAGACCTTCATCCCATGAACCCGGTACCCTTGTTGGTCTTGGAAATTGGTTTGGCTTGGCTAGGGAAGTGTACGAAGACCCGGGCCCTTCTGGATTGTGGTGCGTCAGGTAACTACATCGATGCCTCGTTCGCGATTCCCAATGGGATCTGTCTACACTACAAAGAACGGCCTACAGTGGTAGAAGTAATTGACGGCTCTCCATTGTCTTCGGGTCCAGTGTGCCAACGGTCCGATCCCTTGTGGCTCTCTGTGGAAGGGCATCTAGAACAAATCTCGTTGGACGTCATCAAGTCTCCCTCTTTTCCGGTGGTGCTGGGCTTGCCTTGGCTGCTTTATCACAATCCTCAGGTCAACTGGACTGCTCGAACCCTGGTATTCACTTCGGCACGTTGTCCTCAGGACTGTGGTCTTCAAGATTCCTTCCCAGCGATGTTGGAGTCTCTTAATCCTGTCAATGTATCTGACCGTCTATGTGCCACTCAGTCGGTACCTCAGGAGTATGCCGGATACCTCAATGTGTTCTCCAAGCCAGAGGACATTCCTTTACCACTTCATCGACACTTTGACTGCTCCATCGATATCCTGCCTGATGCTGTCATCCCCCACAGCAAGATCTATTCATTAACCCAACTCGAAAAGGGAGTCCTACAGGATTACATCAAGGATTGCCTCAACAAGGGCTACATCGTGCCGTCCAAGTCTCCCGCAGGATTCCCGCTATTCTTTGTCAAGAAGAAAGAGGGTACTTTGCGCCCTTGTATCGACTATCGCCAATTAAACGAGATCACAAGGAAAGACAGATACCCACTGCCACTCATCCGGGACATCATCGAATCCCTGAAATCCGTGCAGGTCTTCACCAAGTTGGATCTTAGAGGGGCCTATCACCTGGTGCGGATTAAGAAGGGGGATGAGTGGAAGACGGCCTTCAAGACACCTTTTGGTCACTACGAGTACAGAGTAATGCCGTTTGGGCTCTGCAATGCCCCGGCCGTCTTCCAGCGGTTCATGGATGATATCTTTTCGGACCTTATTGGTATATCAGTATGGGTATACCTTGATAACATCCTGGTTTTTTCTGACACTGGCACTGCGCACGTTGAGCACGTTCAGGTAGTACTCTGTAGGTTAACTGCCAATCACCTGTACGCCAAGGCTGAGAAGTGTCAATTCCATTTGGAGAGTATGGAATTTCTGGGCTATGTAGTCAGCAGCACAGGAGTGCGGATGAACCCCGCGAAACTGCGAGCCATACAGGAATGGAAACAGCCACACGGGGTTAAGTCTTTACAAACGTTCCTGGGCTTCGCTGATTTTTATTGACGCTTCATACCACATTTTTCTCACCTTGCCAACATGTTAACCTGCCTGACCAGCACCAAAGTACCATTTCTCTGGGACTCACAGGCTGCGGTGGCATTTCGGGAATTGAAGGAATCCTTCATGTCGGCTCCTGTTTTGATACATCCGGATGATGAAAGACCGTTTGTAGTTGAAACCGACGCCTCGGACTATGCAATTGGTGCAGTCTTACTACAGCAAGATCCAGTTACGAAAACAGAACACCCGGTGGCCTACTATTCTCGGAAATTGTCTGTGAGTGAAAGAAACTACGCTGTGATTGAAA
Organism: Ambystoma mexicanum; assembly: GCF_040938575.1. Classification (NCBI taxonomy): domain Eukaryota; kingdom Metazoa; phylum Chordata; class Amphibia; order Caudata; family Ambystomatidae; genus Ambystoma; species Ambystoma mexicanum. The sequence goes on along the minus strand of NC_090922.1, from coordinate 1,348,312,145 downwards.
AGGAATTACTGGCTATAAAAGCGGCATTCAAGGAATGGCGTCATCACTTGCTGGGTGGGAGGTATCTGGTGGAAGTTCGCACGGATCGCCGTAATCTTCAATTTTTACAGTCTTTGCAATGCAGAACATCCCGGCATGCTTGTTGGGCCTTCTTCTTTTCGCAGTTTGATTTCACGGTCACGTACATCCCAAGTTCCCAGAATGTGAAGGCCGACGCCCTGTCTCGGTCCCTGGAAAACAACGTCAAAGGGGCCAAGGACCCAGAACCTCTGATTACTTTGAAGCATTTCCTGTCGATGGTGACTCCCCAGCTTCAACAGTTGTTAGAAGCCACACGGACGGATCCCTCCAGGTCACAGATACTGAAACGCTCTGACATCAAAGAACGTGACGGCTTGTTGTTCTTCGGGGATCGTCTGTACGTTCCCACCTTAGAGCTACAGAGGATCGTTCTGCAAAATTGTCACGATTCCGTAGTTTGTGGTCACCGAGGAGTTTGCACAACTCAAGAACTGGTCGCACGGCAATTCTGGTGGCCTGGATGGGCCACGCTGGTGAAGCTCTACGTGGATTCCTGTCCAGTATGTGCCCAGACCAAGATTCCTTGCAAGAAACCCATTGGTCTCCTGAAACCCACGCCTACGCCCCCATACCCTTGGCATACCATCGCTACGGACTTCATCGTTAACTTGCCGCTTTCTGGTGGTTACACGTGTATTATGGTGGTAGTGGACTGCTTCACCAAAATGGCTCACTTCTTGCGCTTTCCTAAACTGCCCACCGCTTCCCAGATGGCACGACGTTTCCTTCATGAGGTGTATCGTCTCCACGGTCTTCCTGAGAAGATTCTGTCGGATCGTGGGTCTCAATTCATCTCTTCATTTTGGGACCAACTGTGTCGGCATTTGGACATTCAGCGTGCTCTGAGTTCTGGTTATCATCCCCAGACCAATGGGCAGACAGAGCGTACCAACCAAACTCTTGAGCAGTATCTACGTTGTTACGCCAATGCCACTCAAGACAACTGGTCAGAGTGGTTGGACACAGCGGAGGTGGCTTACAACAATGCTGTTCATTCAGCTACCGGACTCAGCCCCTTTTTCTGTTCTGCCGGACTACATCCCAAGCTACTACCTGCTCGTCCTACTTCTACCAGTACTGTACCATCCGCAGATGCCTTGGTGACTCAGATACGCGATCAACATCGCCTGGCGGCCGGTACCTTAGCAGTGGCACAAGCACGTATGAAGGAACAGGCTGACAAGAAACAGAGTTCTGAGCCTGACCTTCAAGTTGGTGACAGGGTATGGCTGTCCTCTAGGAATCTGCCGGTACGCAATTTACCTGTGAAACTGGCTCCCCGCTTTTTTGGTCCCTTCCGCATCATTGGGCGGGTTTCCTCTGTTGCCTTTCGGTTGTCCCTACCCCATTCTTGGAGGATCCATCCCGTTTTTCACGTCTCGCTTTTGAAGCCCTATGTACCTGATGTTCTGGGGCGTTCCTGTTCCCGTCCTGCCCCGGTCTTGGTTCAGGGGGTTCCTGAGTTTGAGGTGCAGGAGATTTGCGATTCGTGGATTTGGCGTGGTGTGCTGCAGTTCCTGGTCAGCTGGAAGGGTTATCCGGCTTGTGACCGCACTTGGGAACCGCGCTCCTTCGTGCATGCACCGCGCCTGGTTCGGGACTTCTATCTCTGCTATCCCTGGAAGCCTGGTGCCCCGGGGTTATCCGAGAGGGGGTATGGTGTCACGCCGCGCGCTCGCTCGCGTGCGCCACTTACCTGCTACGGGGATCCGGGTCCTCGGCCTCGGCAGTCTCCTCCTTCATGGAGACTCTATCCGCGGTGGCGTCTTTCCCCACGCCGTTCCGCGGTCCGTGGGCGCAGCCATCTTGCGTATTCTGCGCATGCACGGCTCGTCAGTGTTCGACGTTCGCGCATGCGCAGTAACGCGAACTTGCGTTCCAGGCCTCGCTTTGTCCCCAGACCTTAAAAGGGCTTCGCATACACGGAGACAACGCGTCTCAACGCGGTTGTTGGCGTGTATGCGCTGCTGGAGCCTGGTTTCCTGTGCTACAGTCTCTCCAGTTTCCCTTGCTAGTTTTGCCCTGCCTTGTCCTGCCCTCCTACCTTCCTCTCCTTCCAGCCCCCTGGTACTTTCAGTTCCTGGTTTCCCAGCCCTGTCCTGTCCTTACCTACTTTCTGGTTTTGGGGTTTGGAGGGGTCTTCTCTGGGTGGCCTGTCTAGCCTTCTCCCTTCCTTGTCTCCTGCCCCGTGGAATTCCCCGGTCAGTCCTTCCTGTCCTTGCTGCATGGCCTTCTCCCTTCCTCCGCCTTGTGCCCTGCCGGTACCCGTGCCTTACTGCCTTCCTGGAAGTCCCGAAGAACAGCTCATCCATCTACTGGTGTTTCAAGGACTCATTCGCCTTCTCTGCCAGTGGAAACACTGTCCCGACGTCACGTTAATGCAGAGAAGTGCCACCCGTGTCGTTGGGAGTTGGTTCAGTGCTATCCTGCCATTTATTGTCAGGAGGGTGTTGGGTTAATTTCCCGCGTTACTGCTTCATCGGCATTGTCGCTCTGACAGACTGGCTGCCTCGACTCCACGAACCCCGGGAAGAAAAGGTAACCAGCGATCCCGTGAAACCTTGTTTAACATCGGGTCCTTACGGCTTATACAGCGCTGCAAATGTGTATTATCTTTGTATGCAGCACTATCATCTCATGATTGTCTATTGGGCCTCATCGCTAAACAGTTCTCATTAACTCATACCAACACACTTCTGCTGGAATTAAGCACAACCTTTTTGCAACATTTCTAAAACATTGACTTGCAGGTGGCGGACTTAGTTGATTCCCCTAAGGCAGTCTGTTTATTGAAGAACAGAACTTCCATTTGGGGAATCGACACAAGTCTACGTAGTTTTTATGAGAAAGAAAATGGCAATGTTTTCTGCTCAAGGTTTTACCCTGACCAAACCTAGTAGCATGAGACTGAAAAGATTTATTGTCTATCTGAGATTCAACATACTTCCCACCAGAGAACATACTGGTAGTTGGACTGGGACTTTGCCCAATCTCGACTCATCTGGAATGTATCCAAACTGATACATTCTGGAATAATATCTAATGTGCCAATTCAATAGTATTGACCGCCTCAGCTTTCTTCATTTGGAAAGAAGTGCTACATTTGTTTACATTTGTTTACATAGTATAGGCACAACGTAAATGATTGGATCACACTATCATCCGCTAAATGCCTTTATATGGATTTTAGACTGTATTTTAAGAACTGATTTTTATTTTGAACTAACTATATATATGTTTTTCTATGTACTTTTAACATGTTTTATCGCTAGTCATATGTGCTGAAGGTTTTGATGTTTAATGTATGCACAACAACATAGCATTAACAAAATTTAAAAATAAAGCAAGAAAAAATATTCTATATTTCCTCTCCTATTCACTGCTTTCCTTGGACCTGTGTATTCCCATCTACATATTGTCGCTTATTCTCACCATGTAACACATAACATCATACTGTTACATTCCCCAGCTTTGAAACCTCAACATTGTTAAAGAACTATTTCATTTTTAAAGATAGATGCATATAATTTATTTTAAAATGAAATGCATCAATTTTTCACACTTATAGAGAATCATATAATGTTTAAACACCTTCATTATTAGCAAAGAGAAATTCTCTTTGTTGTATTGTACATATTGCTCTTTTGTGCTCGCCTGCAACAGCCTTATTTTCAATATATGGCACCACTAGTTTACCTCCAATGCTTCCTTGCAATGTGGGCGATACACTTGCATGAAGTTCTATCTGTACTTTCACCAGTAGGTGTCTCCTCATCATTCAATGCTTATGTATGTCTATTTGTCCCAAAAAAACATGCTTACATTGTTTTTGTTCTTTATTTTTGCCCGAATTCTTTACCACGCATACAGGAGGCGCCGCTCCACAACTCCCAAACTAATCCTCCCAACCCCCATACCACCCCCACCAATATTGTATGACCACCAACACACCACTACATTTCGGTGGTCAAAATTGGGTGAAAAATATGGAGATATAATGAATTTGAGAAGTTAATGGTTGAGCAATGGACCCACTAACTTCAAATGGAAGCCCTTGTGTCTGCACATGCATACATTGTTTGCGATGTGCAAGAGTGTACTGTTAAAGTAGAGTCATACCTACTTAAGCATACCTTGTAGTCAGAGCATTAGGAGACTAAAGGTTAGAGTACTTACATGAGAAGATTTGTTTTGATCCTCCCCCCTAAAGATCTCCTTTTTGTTTTATAAGGTGGCATTGAAAGTGCCATATGTAAGCCAAAACTATTGTCATTTGCATAGGAGATATAAGAGATGGGATCGGAGGAGGAAGATATTTGGGACATGCCATCTGAGGAGGGACACACAGCCTGTGGGTGCTGTTTGGTTCTTCTCTGGCCATTCCAGCCCATAGCCTTGGTAAAGGTCTATGCTTCTTCTCTTGGCCTCCCCAATGATCCCCTCCGAAAACACACCCACTTGCTTTCATATGCACTCCAGACCTACACATAGTGTGCCCATCTTGAAATGGAAACATACTGCTGCTTTTCACAACACTCTGACAGATCAGGGCAAATTGAGCACTTTATTGCAATTCACAATTAATTTGTCTATAAAAGAAAGAAATCATTTTTGTATTATTTTTTTTAAGTCAAACACATATTTGCAACACAATATTTTAACACCATATTGCTAATAAAAATGACCACTGGACAATGCATGATTATGTCTTTCCCTAGATTTTTACATCAGGACAGCAGGATAGATGGGGAGGCTTTATTAGAGGCCTTAAACGTAATTGCACACCCCCTCACGTGATCTGAAACGCCATGAGAGAGCGAGCAAGGGTTGCAGTTTGAGCATTCGAAAATTCATTATTTCCTTATTGAATTTTCTTTCTCTGGAGATATATTTAGAATCAGGTTGGCTGGGATGAGCAAGCACTGCCCATATGCCAGTCACAGCCTGGTAAAGACAGATGTCTGTCCTCTGTTTTTCAAATCCTTTGTTACCGGTTTGTGTCAGAAGCGCACTGTGGTCCCTTTGGAAACAATGATGCCTCCTATGTAGCGTCATTCCATTATGAAGCAGACTGTCGGTCTAGTGTTCCACGCATGGCGTCTGATGCTGATCGCACAGTTATTTTCTTCCGTTTTATACAGTGAGACACACAAGTGGCTTTGCGACTCAAAACGGGTATCCTCCCCGTTGACGGTCCTTGTGTTTTCCTATTCTGTCTCTCCAAAATTCCGCTCTGAGTCCTCCCGTTTCCTTCCCTCTTTTTATCTTGCTTCCTGTTACTCCTTGAGTTCGATCCTGTAATTAGCGGTCTGCAAATTGCGGTTTGAGGTATGTGGGTCAAACCATGAGGACCGTGAATACAAACATTTCTGAACACAGATATAAGATCCGGTGCAAGTAACTATCTGCCCCCCTTGTGGAGCACTACATAGAGGCCAGGCATACAGCGGATGACCTACTCTGGTGGGTATTAGCAAAAAGTGAAGGGGGGACCCAATATATTCAGACGTCTGCTGGACCTCGAATATCGCTGGATCCACAAACTAGATACTTTTAATCATGGACTCAATGAACAAAGTTTGTCCCCAGCCATGTAAATATCCTAGCACCTGTCCCATGCACCTATTCACCTATGTAGTAGTCACAACATGAGCCCACGGGTGTCCAATCTGCCACCCGGAAGGTGAAGTGCCCCGCAATGCACACCCAGTCATAGCAGACCCTGCCCACTGTGATCCGCCATTCCGCAAATGAGCTGCAATCAAACAGCAGGCTTTTCTCTTGTGACTACATGGCTGTTGGCTCCACGGAAAATAATTATATTATTATAATTATTATAATAACTACTTACATTACGATTGGTGGCGTTTCATCAGATCCGACCCTGATTCGCATGCTGATTCACATGCGACCCCCTTCCTGCACTGCTGCGTTTGCAGGCTGCACCTCTTGACAATGTCTACCTCTCTCATAGGCTATCTTTAAGAAGCCTTTCTACATCTGGATCGACTATCACTGACATGTGCGCCCCCACTGTTTGTGCCTCTTACCTATTTAGATGCAGCAGAACGGGATTCTTTACACGACAGCGCCACCAAAACAACATTTTGCTTCGCAGACCAGCTTAAACACCAGGTTGGCCAAGGGAGGCAGTTTTTCCAATTCCCCCCACTAATCCATCCCCTTACGCACACTTGACGCTGGCCACCGCTCAGCCGTAGATGTCCCTATCGTGAACCGCCTGCAGTGTTTACCCTTCCCCCCGGAGTAGGAGATATGGCGTTCTGTTACCCAGGGTAAATTAATCCCTCTGCGATGCATTATTCATCTGAAACCCACCCCCTTTATGATTGATTCTCAGCAATCGACTAACCTGTGCTAAGCCACCCTAATACACCTATACATGTATTTTCAGGGTCCTTCAAGCTACGCCCTGAAGAAGGCAGCCATGCACGGTTGAACACTAACAAAATGTGACCATTGCTGGGGCTTTCTTGAACTTTGTCCACAATATCTTCATCCCAGCTCAAGTTGGTTCCATGATTATTTTATGTCACGTAGGCAGACCCAATGATTGTCCGTCTTTAAAAATCCTTTCAGAATTAGAAGGGGTAGATTGACTGAATCCATAAAGAAATATGAGGTATGAATAATTAATTCCTACCATTCTCCAGCATGGGGTCTGGCATGGATTCACAAGCTCATGAATATTCCCCGTCGTCAGGCTGGGAATCCTCCGTAAAGAAAAAACCAGTATCAGTTTCGTTTCTGATCTGTCTTTCGCAGTAACAACCAATCACTGGTCTCTGCGTCATACTGACCACAGCCAATGACTGCCCTCTACCTAAGCACCGCCTCTGGCAGCCATCTTCAGATTTTTACCGCACGTTCATGTGTTGGGATCCTCGTGCTATTGCTATCGAGCGTTAGTGCTATTTTTTCACATTTTTTCTCAAAAACTTCGTTTTTTCCGTCAAAAGAGCCTCAAGCTCCACCGACTCTCCATCCGATCAACGGGGACCCGTGTCGGATTCGTCTGCGCCCCTCAAGGGTGAAGATTTCGTCGAGCTACGCTTTTGGAGGACTCCAGAAGTTTCTCAGGCCCGGACATGGCCCAGGAGAAGGGAAGCTCGACGCCCGGAAAGCTGTTCAGGATCTGTCCTGGATGCCAGCTGCAGAACGTCTTTAAGGAGGACGAACACTCCTTTTGTCTCTACTGCTTACATGAGGACAAGACGCACGTGGAGAAGGACTGTGCGTTTTGCGGCAATATGTCGGAGCGGACCATGAAGGACCGCCATCAACGTCTCGCCAACTGGCTGGAAGGGAAGAGCCCGTCAGGCGAGAAGAAGAGGAAGAAATCCGAGCGGTCTTCTAAGACCTTTGAGGACGCCCCGGCGACGGGGGTCCAACACAAGGCCAAGCACCGCGAGTCCGCTGGCACCGGGAGCGCCGAACGGTCTGGCTCTACGGGCACCAGGCAGGGCGCACCCTCCCCGGCACCTTCAGCCACGAGCCAACGCTCTGGGTCGGGTAAGAGGAAGGGCGAAGCTCCTGGAGAGGCCCCGGTCGAGCTCGAAGGCCCCATCGGAGAGGGAGCGAGGCAGTGTCCCCCCCCTCAAGGATAAGGCGGTGAGCGCACCTAAGGTGGTGAAGGCCTTAATCCATCCGGCCAAGCCCTCTATCGATACTGTCGCGGCGGCCCTGGCTCAGCCTGTGGAGGCTACACCAGTGGTGGCGACCTCGGGGCGCAGAGTCTCCCTGCCACCTCGGAGGGAGTCCCCTTTTGTGCCCATCGATAGGACCCCCGTGAAACCCCTGGCGGGGAAGAAAAAGGGGGGGCAGGGCGTCGTCGTAGATTCGGCCTCAACCACAGAGGAAGAGCTGATTGAGGTCTTAAGCCACGGCCTTGGCGTGGAAGAAGACCGGCCCGTCGGGATGGATCCCGAGGCAGGTGACGACGACATCGTCGAGGGTGCCGACGGGGCTCCTGATCGCCCGTCGGATTCCCCTCTGCCAGTGCCGCAAGACAACTCGGCGGCCATTTTGTTGGCTATACAGTCCTTATGTTCAGAGATAAGGACGAGACTACCGTTGCCGACGGAGGAACCTCTCCCGTCGGGGGATCCTGAACCGGGACCTTCTGGTGCTCCCCCGCCCAAGAAAAGAAGGATTCACCCTCTACCTCCTTTTCAGCCGTTGCGCCCCGTCCAGCCCTCCTCCCCGTCCACCCGAGGGGATGATACGGGGACTGACACGGCAGCGACGGGTACGGACGACGAGGTATACGACGAGGATCTACCGTCGTCACCTCCCACCAGGGTTTCTCCGCCCGACGAGATTGGATCGTTCCACTCCATGATCGCCAGGGCATCCGAGCTTTTCCAACTCTGCCCTGAGGAGAAGAAAAAGGAAGGATTCCTTTATCAACGGCGCGAGGCCAAGAGGAAGACGGTCCTCGCGGTGCCTCTACTGGACGACATTTGGGATGAGGGCATCGCCCTCCTCAAGAACCCTTCCACGACGCCGGCTAGAAGAGACCGGTACGAGAAGAAGTACCGGGTCCCGGACGCGGCCCCCCTGTGCCTCTGGGCGCAGCCTACCCCGGACTCCGTCGTCTCCGCGGCGGCCAGGAAGAAAGCGGGGGGGGTGCGGCCTCCACATCGACTTCCCCACCGGACGGCGAGGGAAAGAAATTGGACGCTATGGGACGCAGGGTCATCTCGTCTGCAGCAACGACGATTAAAGCGGCCAACGCCTTGGCTATCGTGGCCCGCTACGACAGGGAGCTATGGTACAAACTGGCTCCCCTGCTGGACTTCCTACCGGACGACAAGAGGGAAGATGCCCTGGAGATCCTACAGGAAGGCGAGGTGGCGTCGGACCACGCCATCACTATTGCGACGGACATCGACCAACACTGGGTTTCGCCAGTTGGGCAACGGCGTGTGCCTTAGGCGGCGTGGATGGCTTAAGGCTACGGACTTCCGTCAAGACGTACAGACCAGAGTACTGGACATGCCGTTCGATGGGAACAACCTGTTTGGGAAAACAGTGGACGATTCCCTTCAGGCCATTAAAACGGACACTGAGACGGCCCGGGCCCTTGGGGTTCTGCAGCAACGACGGACGCCCTTTCGGAGCAGCGGAGGCAAGGGCGCCTCCAAAGGTTCCGGCGGAGGTTTCTCCACCTACCGTCAAGCGGCCCGCTCGTCGTCTCAGGAGGCCTACAGAGGACGAGGCAAGTCTGGCAGACCCCGCCGTCGTCGCCAAGGAGGTCAAGGCGGCAAAGCCTCGTCGAAACAGGATTGAACCGGCCGTGGGGTCGGGCCCCCACCGTAGCACCCCGGTGGGAGGCCGGCTGGCGAGCTTCGTCAGCGTGTGGGAGTCCATCTCCACCGACCGTTGGGTGCTGGACGCCTTAGCCCGGGGCCACGCGCTCGAGTTTCAAAGAAGGTGCCCACGCGTCCCCCCCGTGGCCAGGAAAGAGCTTCACGTCCCTCAGCTTCTCCTGGAGGTAAAGGCGATGCTCAGGAAGGGCGTCATCGAACTCGTCCCAAAGAGGCTTCGGGGCTCCGGAGTTTACTCAAGATACTTCCTCGTGAAGAAGAAGACGGGAGGATGGCGCCCCATCCTAGACCTGCGACGTCTGAACAAGTTCATCAAGGCGCAGAAGTTTCGGATGGTCACCCTCCAGCACGTCCTGGGGCAGCTGGAGGAAGGAGACTTCCTGTCGTCGTTGGATTTGGAGGATGCCTACTTCCAAATTCCCATCCTAAAGGGGCACCGAAAATTCCTCAGGTTTGTGGTCCAAGGGCGTCACTACCAGTTCAAAGCCCTCCCCTTCGGACTACGGTCGGCACCCAGGGTATTCACCAAGTGCCTTGCACCGGTGGCGGCGCAGCTACGCCGCGAGGGGATCCACGTCTACCCCTACCTGGACGACTGGCGCATCCGAGCCAAGACGAGGGAGCTCGCCGTGGCTCACACGGCAAGGACCGTCCAACTTCTCACGGACCTGGGATTCTCCGTGAACTACGCCAAGTCCCACCTGGTACCCGCGCAAAACGCACTGTTTCTGGGAGCGAAGCTCGACACAGTGTCCCTTCTGGCCTCCCCGTCGGAGGAAAGGACCAGGTCCATCCTGGGCAAGGTACAGCGGATGTTGGTTTCCGACGCGGCCAAGGTGAGGTCCATCAAGTCCCTCCTCGGAATGATGTCTTCTTGCATCTACCTCATTCCCATGTGCAGGCTCCGGATGCGCCCGTTGCAGGAGTTCCTGGACGCGCGCTGGATCCAAACGACGGGCGGCTTCGAGGAGAGGATCACACTCGACAAGAGTTTCCGCCGAGCGGTCCGGTGGTGGGGCACCCGCGCGCATCTGACGGCGGGCATGGACTTCCAGACCCCAGACCACCAGGAGACAGTGACCGCGGATGCCTCCCTGGAAGGGTGGGGAGCGCACACCGAAAATCTGCACGTGAGAGGCCTCTGGCTCCCGACGGAGAAGTCCCTCCATATCAACGTCCTGGAGCTCCGTGCAGTGTTCTGGGCCCTCAGGTCCTTCCTTCCGTCCCTCAAGGCCAAGGTGGTGAGGATCTTCACCGACAACACCACCACCATGTTTTACATCAGGAAACAGGGCGGAACCAGGTCCCCAGCACTGTCCAAGGAGGCGCAGGACCTGTGGCATTGGGCAGTCGCCCAAAGGATGTTTCTGGTGCCGTTTCATCTGGCAGGGATAAAAAACACCATCGCCGACTCACTCAGCAGGGAGCTGCGCTCGTGCCACGAGTGGGAACTACGGCAGGATCTAGTGGATCGCCTCTTCCGACGGTGGGGCACACCCCAGATCGACCTGTTCGCGACAGCGACGAACTCCAAGTGCCGGAGGTTCGCCAGCAGGTTTCCCCAGGCGAGGAGCATGGGCGATGCTTTCTCGTTCCCCTGGGAGGGCCTGTTCCTCTACGCGTTCCCTCCTTTGCCACTGCTAATCCGGCTCGTCAACCAGCTCAAGAGGTCACGGTGCAGGATGATCCTCGTCGCACCTGCGTGGCCGAGGCAGATATGGTTCCTGGACCTTCTGGACTTGTCAGCGTCCCCGCCAATCAAGCTGCCGGTGGACGCGGATCTACTCTCCAGGGAAGGAGGCGCCATCCGCCACCACGACCCGAAATCGCTGAACTTGCAGGCCTGGCTCCTGCAGCGCTAGAGTTTGGAGGATACGACATACCGGCCGACTGCAGAGAGGTTCTTGCAAAGGCCAGGGCGTCCTCGACTCTTAAATGCTACGGACACAAATGGAAGAGGTTCTCTGTCTGGTGCCACGCACAGAAGATTAACCCTCTACGGATTACGGCTCTCCAGGTACTGCCGTATCTGCTGACGCTGGCCAAAGCTGGACTGGCACACGCGTCCATCAAGATTCATCTTGCTGCGATCTCCCGATACACCAGAACCACGGGCCGGTCGTCCCTGTGGTCTCATCGTCTGGTGAAAGAGTTCATGGGACCTCCGTTCGAGCCTCTGCACTCGGCCCCGTTAAAGTTTCTGTCGTGGAAAACAGCGTTTCTTGTGGCCATCACCTCCGCACGACGGGTGGGAGAGATCCAGGCCCTTTCCTGCAAGGCCCCGTACTTGACTTTTCACGACACGAGGGTAGTGCTCAGGCCGCACCCCTCCTTCATGCCCAAGGTACCGTCGGACTTCCATCTCAACGAACCCTTGGTGTTGCCTGTGTTCTTCCCGTCGCCTTCGTCGCCGGCTGAGAGGACTTTGCACTCGCTGGATGTGGCTAGAGTGCTGAAGTTCTACGTGGACCGCACAAAGTGTTTTCGGAAGACGTCACAACTATTTGTGAACTTTGGACCTGTCAATCAGGGGAAGGCTCTCTCGAAGGCTTCCATTTCCAGATGGCTCTCCGGCTGTATCATGTACTGTCATCGGTTGGCAAACCGACCGCTGCCTGGCTGTGCGAGAGCCCATTCCACCAGAGCGATCGCAGCTACCACGGCGTTCCTTTCTGGTGTGCCCCTGCTGGACATATGCAGGGCTGCTACGTGGAGGTCGACGCACACCTTCACGAAATTCTACTGCGTCGACCGGGATTCCAGGGAGGAGTCCAGGGTCGGCCAAGCAGTGCTGCGCAACCTGTTCGCCTGAGGTGAGCCTGGTGAGGAGATAAGATGCTTAATGTTGAGTTTGATGTAATGCTTAATGTTGAGCCTTTGCCACCTCCCGTGGTTGTGCATGTGTGTACTGCTATGTATTCTTTATTCATGAGCATGTGAATCCATGCCAGACCCCATGCTGGAGAAGGAACAAGTTACTTACCTGTAACTGTTGTTCTCCAGCATGGGTCTGGCATGGATTCACATGCTCAGGCCTACCCCTCTGCGGCTCTTCACTTGGTCATACTGCCACTTCACGTGCTTCCAAATCTGAAGATGGCTGCCAGAGGCGGTGCTTAGGTAGAGGGCAGTCATTGGCTGTGGTCAGTATGACGCAGAGACCAGTGATTGGTTGTTACTGCGAAAGACAGATCAGAAACAAAACTGATACTGGTTTTTTCTTTACCGAGGATTCCCAGCCTGACGACGGGGAATATTCATGAGCATGTGAATCCATGCCAGACCCATGCTGGAGAACAACAGTTACAGGTAAGTAACTTGTTCCTTTCAACCAATGATGAACTACATATGATTTTTCCCTGCATGTTCTCCACTTGAAAAAACTATTGTGTCTCACAAAGTGTTACGTTCGTAAATATCTTGGAACTTACACCATCATGTACTTGTTAATTAGACCTTCAGGAGCTGTTTGTTGTTAACAGCATCCACTCTTGGCTCTCTATCATTTTTTCCAAAAACACTTTTTGAGGGGATTGGGTCCTCCGACCTATTCCATATGTATGACAGTAATCACCACAGCTGTGCTGCTTCGGAAAATCTTTTGGCACCCTCGACGACTTAGGAGGCGGCTTTGTCGGAGGTTCCCCGTGGTACGGTCGAACCCCCCAGAAAGGCGCTGGCCAAGGCTAAACATGTCTTAGTTCCTTTTTCTGTACCCTCCTTCAGGCCTCTGGATTATATTTCTGAGGTGGATGAGGGGTCTGAGGAAGGTGAGGTTCCTACAGAGGTTCCTGAAGACCTCCTTTCTGGTCATAGCCAACTTGAGGACCTGCGTCAGTCGTTGCACAACGCCAGTGGTCTAGACACCTCTCTGGAGGTGGAGGTTGGTAGGCCTGAGCCTGGCACGCATGCCGAGTCCTCATATCGGCGCCTGATGTCGAGGATCACGGATTACCTGGGGTGGTCTGCCCCCCCTGGGGATTTTCAGCAGGATGACTGATATCTTCGACCAAGGTCCACCAACTGACCCGGTGCTGCCACTCCATATGGCCTTGCAGAGAAGGGTGGCTGCGGCTTGGACTTCTCTGGAGAGTCTCCCGGCAGTGAGCAAGTATTTGCCAAAGAAATATCGCCCAGCCAGTGGTGACCCCTGCTACTTGACCACGCACCCTACTCCGGAGAGTTTGGTGGTGCAGGCGGCTAAGGCCCCCGCAAAGCAGGCGTCGTACCCTACCATCCCTCCTGATAGGAACAACAAACGTTTTGACGGCTGGGCGAATAAAGTGTTTTCTTCAGGGGGTATGGCTCTTCAGGCAGCCAACTCCGTATGTGCTTTGTCACATTTTACCCACACTCTGTGGAACTGTATTTCCTTAGCGGCTGATCATATTCCCAATGGGGAGGAACGGGATGGTTTTCTTGCTATCGTGCAGGATGGCAAGGATGCCATGTGTGAGTCCGTTCAGTCGGGTCTGGACATGGTAGATTGCATCAGCCGGTACATGGCGGCGAGCACCGTAATGCGCAGGTTTGCGTGGTTGCGGAAGTCGGGGTTTTCACCTGATGTGCAGGCCTGACTTCTCAACATGCCCTTTGACGGTGAACATCTTTTTGGCAGCAATGCTGAGGAGAGCCTTGAGAGGTTGCAGACCTCCCAAGCTGCAGCAAAGTCATTGACCGCTGCAGTTCGCCAACCTCTGCTTTTTCGTCCTAGGGGACAGCAATGGAGGGGAGGTTCCTTTCGATATCACTCATCCTTTAGTAAATCGAGAGGAGCTGCAAGTCAAAAGGGCCACCGTAGGAGTCCCAGAGGTGGAAAACAGGGTACTCGAGGTGCCAAGGCCACTCGGGCAGTTGCCTCTTTGCCCTCAGGCACTGCCGATGCCGCTTCAGCTCAGTCATGAGGCCATGTCCCATGGTTCGCCGGTTGGGGGAAGGCTAGCGCAGCATCTTGTAGAGTGGCGTGCCATTACTTCAGATGTTTGGGTTCTGGCTTCCTTTCCGTTAGAGGCCTCACGACAATCCACCAGGGAATCTCTCTTTGAAGAGTCCGGATCTGCTCCTTGCCCAGGAAATTCAATCCCTGCTGGAGAAAGGCGCCATAGAACTGGTGCCTGTAGCAGAGAGGAACAAGGGATGGTATTCCCCTTATTTTTTTATTTCGAAGAAAGACGGGGGATTGAGACCCATCATGGACTTGTGCGGTTTGAACAAGCTCCTCGAGAAGGACAAGGTCAAGATGGTTACTCTTTCTCTAGTCCTCCAGGCACTTCAACTTCAGGACTGGTTGGTGTCTCTCGACCTCAAGGATGCTTATTTTCATGTGCCGATCCATCCCAAGCACAAGAAGTACCTGAGGTTCGCGGTTGGTGACTTGCACTTTTAGTTTCGGGTCCTGCCGTTCGGATTGACCTCCGCCCCGAGGGTCTTCACCAAGCTCATGGTGGTGGTAGCAGCGTATCTCAGGAAAGGGGGGATTCACGTCTACCCCTACCTGGATGATTGGTTGAACAGGGCGTGCTCTCCCGAGCAAGTCCTGGATCATCTGTCCGTCACCTGCCACTCCCTTCACAAGCTGGGCTTCTCCCTCAACTTAAAGAAGTCCTACTTGACGCCAACTCAGCGGCTCCAGTACATTGGAGCAGAGCTCGACACATTCCTGGGGCAGTGTTTTCCTCCCCGGGTGAGGGCTCATCACATGCAGCAGATGGTGCACAAGTTTCAACATGTCCAGACTGTCCCGGCGTTCGAGTTCTTGAGGTTGCTCGGCCTCATGGCATCCTGCATTCTTCTGGTGCCAGAGGCCAGGTTGCGGATTAGATCTTTGCAATGGGCTCTCAAGATGCAGTGGTCACAGTCCTCTGGCAGGATGTCGGACCCCGTTCAGGTGCCGCCCTCGGTCCCCCCAGGACCTTCTATGGTGGGCCGTCAAAGGCAATCTGATGAGGGTGGCTCCATTTTGGCTACCCTGGCCAGAGGTGACGATCGTGACGGACGTATCCCTCACGGGATGGGGAGCTCATGCCAACGAGTTGACAGCAGTCGTTGGTCTCCGTCGGAGTCCAGAATCCATATCAATCTGCTGGAGCTGAGGGCTGGCAGGCTTGCCCTGAAGGCTTTTCTTGCGAGGAAAGAATGTCCTGATTCTGACGGACAACACAGTGGCCATGCACTACCTCAACAAAACGTGGGGGCAGGGTCACTTCCTCTGTGCAGGGAGGCGATGCAGCTCTGGTTCTGGGCCATCCAGCGGGAATTTTCGATCTCAGCGGTTCATCTGGCCGGTGACGAAAACGAGATGGCGGACGCTCTGAGCAGGCAGAGCGCAATCTCTCACGAGTGGGAGCTGGCTCAGGAGATTCTCCTGGAGATCTTTGCCCTTTGGGGGACCCCTCAGGTGGACCTCTTCGCCTCCAGTGTCAACCGGAAGTGCGAAAGGTTCTGCTCGCGGGAATTTCGTCCAAGAGGAGCATTAGGAGATGCGTTCGTGGTGGAGTGGTCCTTCCCACTGCTGTACACGTTTCCTCCAGTCCCCGTTATCCCGCAAGTGCTGCAGAGGTTACCGAGGTTCGGTTCCCGGATGATCCTCATTGCTCCGGCATGGGCCCAGAGGACGTGGTACCCAGACCTTCTCGACTTGTCCATCTGCCCTCCACGTCGTCTTCCCTACCTAGACAATCTGCTCTCACGGGAGGGGGGTCAGGTTCTCCATCCAGAGGTCAGATCCCTCGACCATCACTCTTGGCTTCTGAAAGGTTGAGGTATAAAGATTGGGACCTCCCTGAAGACGCGATGGAGATGTTGCTTTCGGCCAGACGGCCGGCAACAAAGTCCCTGTACCGTTGCCGTTGGAGAAAGTTCTGCGACTGGTGCAGGGTTAAGAATGTGGTTCTGTCTTTTTTGCTTTTGTTAGCCCACAAGGGCTTGCAAGTGGGTACCGTTAAAGGGTACCGTTAAAGGTTACCTGGCGGCGCTGTACATCTTTAAGCGCTCGTCTGAGGAGTGTTCTTATTTCAAAATTCCTTTAATTTCTCAGTTTCTCAAAGGGCTCACTAACGTGTTCCCGCCGTCACCTTTCCAGGTGCCTGGTTGGGATTTGAACCTTGTTCTAAAATTCCTAATGGGTGCTCCATTTGAGCCATTACATTCTTGTCCTTTGAGGCTGTTAACCCTTAAAACTGTGTTTTTAGTTGCGGTCACTTCCGCTCGAGTGAGTGGGTTGCAGGCACTTTCAGTTAAGCCACCCTTCACTGTGTTTCGTAAGGACAGGGTTGTCCTTAGAGTTCGTCCTTCCTTTCTTCCGAAGGTGGTGTCGGAATTTCATTTAAGCCAGAAGGTTGTTCTTCCGGCATTTTATCCTTCTCCGCATCCTGGTAAGGAAGAGGAGAGGCTCCATAGGTTGGATCCTAGGAGAGCTTTAAGTTTCTACATTTCTCACATGTCCTGGGTCAGAGTGGACGATCAGCCCTTTATTGGTTATGCTGGAAAGCGTTTGGGACAAGCTGTTACTACGCAGACTTTGTCGAGATGGATTATCTTGGCAATTTCTGAATGTTACCGCTTGGCGGGTAAGGACCCTCTGGAGGCGTGTTCCTATTCGTAACATCTGTGAAGCAGCCACTTGGGCTTTGGTCCATACTTTTGTACGACACTACTCCCTAAATTCTATCCATGGGCAGGATCTGGCCTTTGGCAAGGCGGTCCTTCACTCTGCAATTTGAATGGGCATTCTAAATTTCTGTATTCTAAATTCTTTTCCCACCTCCTTACGTCGGTACTGCTTTGGGAGTCTGTCTCATAGATATGGAATACGTCGGAGGACCCAATCCCCTCGAAGAACAAGTTACTCTCTTACCTGGTAACGTTCTTACGATGGGATGGTCCGACGACATATTCCATATCGCTCCCTCCCTGCCTACCCCGCTACAGAATTTCTTATGCAATTGCAGCTTACGTTTCAGCAAGACTTTCTGTGGTCATACTGGCAGAATATTGGTGCCACACGTTCTGGGAAAAAACTACAACTGAGGCTACGGGCATCATGCGTCCTACTTATAACATCCGGTGACGTCGGCTCGACGGAGGCCCTCGAGGACAGCGTATAGACGTCATCGACTCAGGACGCAGACGCCGAAAGATTTTCCAAAGCAGCACAGCTGTGGTGATTACTGTGATAGATATGGAATACGTTGTCAGACCATCCCATCGAAAGAACGTTACCAAGTAAGAAAGTAACTTGTTCTTCTCACTGGGTCTTTTCTCTTCTATTTGCTGCTTCTTGTCTTTCCTTTCTTCCTTTTTATTGTTCCTATTTTTTGCATGAAAGGAAGTTTTAAATACATTAAAATGTAGCTTTTTTATAACCACATAAAAATGCCTTGTTATTTCATACATAGTGTATCAGAGGGGGTCATTCCCAGTTTGGAGGTAGCCATGGTGCTACTAGCACCATGGCTGCCTCGAGAACCTGGTCCGGTCTGGCTGAATGGGGGTTTACCGGGTCATTCCGACCCTGGAGGACCCGGTAAGTCCCCATTCAGTAAACCATTCCACATATGAGCCCCCATAGGGCCCGTTATTAGCTCTAAGGTCCCTTAACGGGAACCGCAGAGAACGGGTGGTCAGACCACCCGTTCCTGCTGGGACCCGCTTAGGGACCTCGGAATTGGGCGGTAAGGGTTTACCGGCACCGGCATCCTTATCGGTGCCCGTAAACCCTTACCGCCCCACTCCGAATGACCCCCAGAGTGTTTCTATGACACAGTGTTGGTCTACATGTTTGCAAACTTAAATGTCCTAATACTTTGACACATCAAGGTCAATTCAATGACCAATTGAGTCAGCATTGGTGGCAGGGCCCCATTTCTTTTCTTTTTTTCTTCAGGCACTTGCCTTTTTCCCTCTCGGGCTTAGCACCTGGATCGCTCAACTGTTGCCAGTTCTCCACATCAGAATTAGTGGAGTGGGACAGAGTGCTGCGGGATGTATTGACCAACTCGGCTATACTATGCGGCCTCACTCTGCTATCTATGGTGCGAGAAATATCAAAATGACGGCAAAACCCTTGTGCGCGCCAAAACCTCCAAAACCGCGTCTTTTCAACACACAAAAAGATGGCTGCACAACCAGGGAGAAGCAGAGCTTTGCAAGTGAAATTCAAAATGCCTGTAAATGACATTCACTTTGCTGCTGAAACTTCAAAATGCCTGTACATAACACTTTCCAACACTCAAAATCTTGCTTGGTGCTAAAATTCAGTTAATCTAATGAAGCACTGTGAATTTACAAAGTCCTGAAAGGTTAAGAGCAAAACATTTTCTCAGCAAAACTGGATTGCCTGTGAATGACAATTCCTGTCAAAGATCTGTGTGCAGCCACACTGGGCTACCTGTGAGTGACAGCCCCTGTCAAATGGACTCTCCTGATTAAACTTTAAAGTTGTCTATAACTAAAGATCTTCCGGATTAACAAATATAAAAGAATTGTTGCTGAAAGGAACACAGATCTCAGTTGTTTTGATCCCACAGGTTTAAACCTAAGAATGTAATTTATCTATTCTATGTCATCTGATGCAACAAGTTTGTTTTATGCTGAATTTCAAGTCAAGAAATTAAAAATTAACTTAGGCTGGCTGTGCCTGCAAGAGGTTGAAAAACAGGTTTCCACCCAAGGGGAGGGCATGGCTCTCAGCAGACACTCACTGACACATGATAATTGTCATCCATTGTGGCCTGCACCCACGCCCCACATCTTGTGCCAGCTCCGCAGCAAGATCACCCGTGCTGCGACGACCGGCCCCTCGCAGGCACCCACCTCCTGCTGCTGTGCGTACTCATATCTCCAGGGCAGACATCCATTGTGGCCTGCACCCACGCTCCACATCTTCGGAAGCTCATCATCTATCGGGTAAAGTACCTAAGTGATCGGTTCCCTACTGGCACCCGCCTCCTTGTGCCTACTCAGCAGTGAGTTCACCCATACGACAGCGACCGGCCCCTCGCAGGCACCCTTCTTCTCGTCCCCGCATTGCAGTGCGTACTCCACATCTACAGGGAGCCCTTCTCCAGGTCAGCTCTGGACCAAACATCACTCCTGGACAGCACCATACCAACTTTCTCCTGGACAACACCGGACCAAAAATCACTGCAGTGACTGACTCCTCGCTGGCCCTGCCTCCCAGACCCCGCACCGTCCTGGCAACTTTCTGCTCAGGACTGCCCTGGTAATTGCCCCTCCCCTCTACTCCGGACGTTCTGCTCTGTTCAGGACTGCCCTGGTAATGGCGACCACCGCGAGCCCCTCGGCCGCGTCTTCCATCGCGTCTCCAGCGCCTGCCATCACCTCCTAACCTTCTTCAGGAGCTGCATCTCCCTCCTACATCCTGCTACCCCGGCCTGCAGCCCTAAAACGGAGTCAACCGTGTGACCCACGACCACGTCCTCCCTCCTCCACCTGGATCTGGCCTCCCACCTCCACCTTGCTACCCCTGCCCCCGCTCAACCCAGCACTGTCGATGTCCACCGAGTGACCCAGCCTACCTGCGCCCTGCTGCAACGGACTGCAGCCGCACTGCGGCCACCTCATTCGCCCTCCTTACTACCGACCACCTATGACTGTCACCCTGTCTGGCTCTCTGCTTGCAGCTAATCTCCAAAGGATCCCTCCTCCCTCACCATCTCACCCTCGGCCACTCTGCTGCTCCAACCTTCACTCAGCTGCCTAGACCCCCACTCTACTGCTGTGACTCATGCCTCTTCTTCTTCTCTAAAACCTCCCTCTCCCCAGATCCCTCACCCTCCATCTCCCCTCCACTGAACCTGTAAAAGCTCCAGACACGTACTTCAATAGTAGACACTCTGCTGTGTGACCACCAGCACTTACTCTCATCCCCTTCCTGTCATGCACTCTACCTGCCTTTCCTTCTGTCTGCCTCCCTCCATCTCCCTCCTCCTCTCCCTCTCCCTCCTCCTCGCCCTCTTCCTTCACCTTCCGCTCATCCTCATGTCATCTCTACTCTCACCTCCCCCCCTGCCCTTCCCTCCCCCCTCGCACAATCCCTTCTTGCTCTAATCTTATCCACCTCCCCATTGCCAATCCCTCCAGTCTCATCAACATCGCCATCTGGAACGCCCGATCCATCTGCAACAAAGCCACTGTGGCCCTTGACCTGTTCTTCTGACTCAACCTTCACTTCCTCTGCATCACCAAGACTTGGATCCCCCCTTTCAATTCCACTGTTCCTGCATCTCTCTCCACCCCCTCTTCCTCCTTCTTTCATGTCCCACGCCCCTCAGGTCGCACAGGCGGTGTCGGACTCATTTTTCAACCTAAATGTCTTTCCTCATCCTCTTCCTTATCTTCCCCTACCTTCTCCTCCTTTGAATATCTCTTCAAATCCTTCACCTTCCCTCACGCAATATCCTTCTTAATCATCTACAGACCTCCCGGCCCACTCTCTTCCTTCTATGAAGACCTGGACCATCTTCTCTCTCTCATTTCTCCCTCCCCTACTCCTCTCTCTGTCCTCAGCGACTTTAACCTACCCCTCTCATCCTCATCTCAGTCTTCCCCTCTTCTCTCCTTACTAGACTTCTACCTCCTCTCTCCTCTGCCAATCCCATCCACCCACTCCTCTGGCTCCACTCTCGATCTCATCTTCCTCTCATCTCACTCTTCCTCCCCCGTATCGTCTCTTCCCAACTATCTCTCTGACCACGCTTTACTCTCCTTCTCCCTTTCTTCTCCCCCCTCCTCATTGTCCTCGCCCTCTCCTTCCTCCCCCTCCTTCTCTCGTTGTGATCTCTGCAACTTTAACCCTTCTCTCTTCCTTGACTCCTGTTCCTCCTCCCTTGCCCCTCTCCCTAACTTCTCATCCCTCTCGCCCAATTATGCCCTCTCCTCACTGTCCTCCTCTATATCCTCCTGTCTTGACCAACTCTACCCTCTTACTTCCTTCTCACCATCTCACAAACCCTCCCAGCCTTGGCTCTCCTCTCACCTTCTATTCATGCGTCACTTTCTCCGTCGCCTCGAACGACGCTGGCTCAAAACCCCTTCCTCGACCAACCAATCCTCTTACTTCTCTTATCCCTCTCTCTATGACTCTTGCCTCACATCTGCCAAGCGCTCCTACTTCTCTAATCTCCTCCACTCACAAGCTTCTCACCCCCGCTATATCTTCCAGACCCTCTCCCGTCTTTTTTCCCTTCTTACACTTGACCCTTCCACGAATTCTCCCCTCTCTCCCTCTGACTTTGCCAACTTCTTCTCCTCCCAAATTCTCTCTCTCTCTGCCAAAACATCCTTTCCTCTCCGTCCTTCTGCCCTCCTTCCCCCTCCTCCTCTTCCACCCCTGCTAACATATCCACCTTCTCTCCTATCACCCCAGACTGCGTCTCCCATATCCTGACCAAAACTCACCCTACCGCTGCCCCCTCTGATCCTATCCCCACCTCTCTCATCCCAAAGTCTACCCTCTCCTCATCCCCTGCCTAACCACCTTCTTTAACATCTGTCTCTCCTCTGCCACCTTCCCATCTGCCTTCAAACACGCAACCATCATCCTTATCCTGAAGAAACCTTCTGCTAGCCCTCTTCTTGCCTCCAACTTCAGACCAATCTCCCTTCTCCCCTTCATCTCAAAGCTCCTTGAGCGCCTAGCCTACTCTCAACTCTCAGTTTTCGTCTCCTCTCACTTCCTCCTCCCCACCTCTCAATCGGGTTTCCGCCCTAAACACTCCACTGAGACTGGTCTCACCTATGTACTTAATTCTCTCCTCACCGCTCGCTACGCTAAGCAATCCTCAATTCTCATCCTCCTTGACCTCTCGGCAGCCTTTGACACCGTAGACCACCCCTTACTTCTTAGCACTCTGTCCTCCTTCGGCTTCAAAGGCTCTGTCCTCTCCTGGCTCTCCTCTTACCTCCACAAACGATCCTTTACTGTCTCCTGGGGCTTCTGCACCTCCTCCAACTTACCCCTGAACTATGGATTTCCCCAGGGCTCTGTACTTGGACCTTTCCTTTTCTCTCTCTACACCTCCCTTCTTGCCCCATCATCTCTTCTTTCGACATCTCCCACCACTTCTATGTCGACGATACCCAACTCTTTCTCTCCATCTCTTCCTTCACCTCTGACCTCCACCACACTCTCTCTTCCTGCCTTACGGCCATAAAAAATTGGATGTCATCCCATTTTCTTTCCCTCAACACTGACAAGACTGAAGTGCTTTTCTTCCCTCCCAACACTCTCTCACCTTCCCCTCCCCCTTTCATCCACTTTCCCCCTTCCAATCTCCCCATCTCGACCCACGCTCGCAACCTTGGCCTCCCTATTGACTCTTCTCTCTCCTTCTCTAACCACGTCTCCCTAACCTCTCGTGCATGTCGACATCACCTCTTCAACATCCGTAAAAATTGCTCCTCCTTCACCTTTCACGCTTCTAAACTCCTAATCTCCTCCCTTATTTTCTCCCGTCTCTTCTACTGCTCCTCTCTTCTCTTTGGACACCCTGTCTCTCACCTAACTTCCCTAAAATCGATCTACCACTCCTCTATCCGCACTGTCTTCTTGGCCCGCGACACTCTATCTCTACCTCACTCTCTGAACTCGGCTGGCTCCCCTTCCTCTCACAATTGAAATTCCAATTCCTCTGCCTTGTCTACAAACCTCTCCACGACCTCGCCCCCCCGTATCTTGCCTCCCTCCTCTCATTTTACTCTCCTTCCCGCTCTTTCCGCTCTGCCGATCACCTTTTCGCTGTACCCCCAGCCCCTTGTGCCTCCTCGTGATTCTGCTCCTTCCAACTCTTGGCCCCCCCACTGGAACTCCCTACCTCTCTCTATCCGCTCCACCCCTACCTACCCATCTTTCTGCTCCTCCCTCAAAGCCCTTCTTCTCCACTCCCCCCGACTCTCCTCCCCTACCTCTCCCCCCTCACACGCCTGCCCCCTCTCCCTTCCTCCCTTCCCCCTCCCCCCGATGACCCCAATTTGGATACTGTAACCTCCTTAGTGCGTTGGAGGTCACCCGAGGTGCTACCCCCTTCCCCTGCCTATGTTCCCCTGTTATTCTGTAAAGCGCTTTGGTGTAAAGCGCTATATAAACTCAATAAACATAAACATAATTATGGGGTAGGTCAGACTTTTGTCTACTACCAAGGACTGAACAATGGCAGATTTTCCAAGCCAGGAAATGGACGTGTGAAGAGGTCGTAAACAAGGCTTGCAGAAGGAAATCCCAATGGTGGGGGCTGCTCCTTGAAAGAAATCCCAAAGGTGCGGGCTCCTCCTTGACTCTAGAGACAGACAAAAGGCTGACCATTTGCGGCAAAGAATATGTAATTAACAATTTTCAGAGGCTTATACCTCGCTATCAGAAGTGGTGAAAAATATAAAAAGGGCAGATTTGTTCATCTAATTTTTGGCCCTATATTTCAAAACGTGGTGGAACTGTGTAGCATATTCTGAACAGGAATGGCAATATATGTGGTTTTATGGGAACTGTATGTATGCTAGAATTGTTAAACTTTGAACACACATTCGTATGGTAAATCCGCATATTTGTGGACATTTGGAGAAAGTTTGGAAAATGTTTTCATGGCGAAATGGACAAAATGCTGCAAAAAGGCAAAACAAAGTCTCACAGCTGTGAGATTTTGATGAACAGATACTCCATAAAATATGTAATCCTTGTATGATTTTCGTAGAGGTTACAAATGTATAAATATGTATTTAGGACAAAATTCGATTTTGATACTAGTGGCTAGGGGAGGTTTCTAAGGATTGTAAAAACCGAACCATAAACTTGACATCATCTGTCTTTGATCCAATCACTCGGATGCAAAGTGGAGATGAGGCTCACAGGGGCAGGTTTAGTTAAGCTGGCCCATACACCCATTTTGTGAGGTCATTTGAAAGGATAAATAGAGACATCTGACAACACATAGGACTCTCTTTTCTGATTGCAGCGAAGCACTCCAATCTAGAATTCAGCATCCGCCTTTAACATCCTTCCAGATCCAGATGCCATCACCAGGCCAAGCAGTAGCTGAACCACTTTCAGCTAGGCCTCAATCCTCAATTAATCCTCAACTAATCCTTACAACCCAGTGAAGCGCTGTGTTGTGAGGAAGCATCCTGAAAATATCTGGCTTGCTACCATAACGCTTGCCTGATGAACTCGCCATCCCGCTGATCTGAAATATCCCGAAAGAAGAAGGGCAACTATCCTTACTTTCAGAACCAGTGACAGTGTCAAAATCTTTAGTGCTATCTTATTCTGTCTATTTGCTAAAGCGTCATTTTCATAGTCATTTTTATTTGTGTAACTCTGATCGAAAAATCCCACTTCGAGTGTTTGGACTGGTTCCGCCGGGGAAGGCACTGGGGATCTGTTACTGAAGTCATGAAACAGTCTCAGAGCTTACTTTGTCCCAACCTGGTTGTTTAGCCTGCATGCTATAGTCTTGAGTAAAAGCATAAGCCCAAATTTCTGGTTTTAAACTGAAGTTCTTGTCCAGATTTGTGTCTTTATTTTCGAAAAACACCTCCCACTAAAACCTACATAACTCCATAAAACCCCCATAACTCCCTCAGTTTTAAAGATAGAAATGAAATTTCAACTCCCACTGATACCTAACATCCTTAGCTACATCCACAACCCAGAACCGCGTAAGTGTAGTTGACACGTTTTAATCAAGCATCGCATAGTAAAAGTTTGCCGCAAATTTACATTTTGCAAAAGTTTTACACATGTGAATTGTCTTTAAATTATTTCCCACTTTGCCTTTGAGATTCCAATTGTTTTCTTTTGATGAAATCATTGCTTTTGATAGCTTTCATCTGTTCAAAGCGGCTCCCGTAGAAATGTTTAATAATTTAGCATTTTTTACCACATTTCGTGTTTTTGCTCAGCCAGTTTCAAAGCCATCCTGACAGTTGAAAAGTCAAATCTGTTTTTCTCTTGTGTTTAAGGGGGTAGGGGGAAGGGGCTGATATTCTGTTTGGTCTGTATTCCTGAGTACCTGCTCTCTCCTCACATCTACTCAAATTGCCTCTTGGTGGGTCGCAGGGGGAACCTCTAACCACAGTGCTATCTGTTCCAAACAAATCCAAAAGTATTATTTTCTTTGCTGCATTCTTTTTGTGTTCATTACCTAATTCCCAGTGCATTAAAGATATTATTAATTGTCCTTGTCACCCCTTGGTGATTGTTGTTACCTATTAAAAATATATTGCGTTTTAAATTCTCAATCCATAAATAAATATTTACTGTTACAAACTAGCCTGATTCCTGGTTCAATGTGACCGGGGGGTATTTTGAGAAGGGTGTGATATGAGTGGTATATCATTCAGAATATTGAACTTATAGACAAAACTAAACAAGGGTTTCCTTTGCGCACTACATGCTGGGCGAGACTTGGGTTGTGTGCCTGATTGAAAGCCCTTACAGCTTGGGGGCTCGTCCAGGATCCTGAATTTGACCTACCACTCGTGCCAGTCTAACACAGCATACTAGTCGGCAGGGTGCATACACCTTGTTGGGTTGGCATACTGTGCTACACTGTACAAGCACCCCTCAAAAGAAGTACTCAAAAGAATTGGGCCTGTTTGCAAAAGTAAATTAACCCTGGGATAAGTCAGAAGGAAATTAATATTTCTGGAATGGCTACCCCAGTGGAAATTAATATTGCTATGGAACACTCCCTGCACAAACTGTTTGTCAGGGGTGAGTGGCCAGAACAGGATGAACAGGTATGGCTGCAGGAAATAAAACAACAAGTCACTGCAAACGACCTTGATACCTGGCAGGACAAGGATCAATTACTTCAAGCGCTTAGCGAACTGTACATGGCCCCAAAAATAAAAGAGGAGCAGTGTACAATTGCCAAAGTAGCGGCCTACCTGTACCTCCTCATAGGAATCATACAGGAAAAGCATGCAGACAATATAGATTTGGCCAAGAGGCAAGGGGAAGCACTGCAGAAAATCCAGACCGATTAGGACTCTGCAGAGCAAAGGCTCCAGGATAGCCAAGAATCTGAAACAGAGGCTAGGCAGTATCTCACCAAACTCCAGGAAGATCTGGCTCTCTTGCAGAAAAATAATGTAGAACAAGATCTCAAATTACAGATACTGCACAAGGAGTATCAGGAAAGAGTTGACTCTCTACAACAGAGTCAACAGAAACTTGAGCATCAATTGAATTATAATAGAGTCTGTGCAGAACAGATAGTCACCTTACAAAACCGCCTAGAATCCTTGAAAGAGGAAAATAATAAATTAATTATTAAAGACATCCACTCTCAAGAGGAATTTGATGAGGAGCACCAGAAATCTAGTGCAATTAAAAAACAGAGGGATGACCTGGCTGCACAGAGGGGCACTCTAACTCAGGAGAGGGGCGCCTTAGGCCAGAAGCCAGCCAATTAAAAACTAAGTTAGAAGAAAGAAAGCTGGCCCTTCAGGAGTTCAGTGAAATTAAAACTGATCATGGAAAGCTGTTAAAGCAGACCAAATGGGTGGAGGATGCTCTGGCAAAGAACACTCGGACAATAAGGACCAAACTCAGGAGGTGAGTCTCCTGCAGCAAACATTGGCCCAATATTTCCAATCCAGTCAGGAAGCACAGAGAGACAATGAGGCTCTCTGTGAAAAGAATGACAGGCTCCACAAATAGATAGCCGTGCAGGAGCAAATCATTGAGACCAGTAAGGCCTTAATAGCGGACGAAAATGGTCAGATTTTGGCATGTCATCATGGAATAGGGGCTGAAAGATAAGAAGGGACAGAGAAACCCCTGAGCATAACCTCAGGACGCCTGTCATCAGGGACTTTAATCCCTTCAGATCCATGGACTCTGCCACCCTCATGTCCCCTGGCTCATATGAACCAAGGGCCACAGGGATGGTCATTAAAATATGGTGATTACTTACAGAACGTCTTTTCAACGGAGCATCACCAATTCACACATATGTAGAGGCGATTCGACAACATTATCTTGTAGACAGAGAGGTATTAACCTATTCGAACTGAATCAATTCAGTCTCAATAATCTTTACTAGTAGAGTAGTTTTGATTATGGATGTATTTGTCGTACCCCACATACATTTGATCCAGATCCATTCTCTGCCTTCAATCGTAATTGCGTCTTGAAATGATTCTAACGTTCGAGATCGTATAGATTCAAAATGAGGGCAGTATAAAAAAAGATGTTTAAGTGACTCTAATGTTTGATTGCAAAAATGACATATTGTGCATGTATCACCCGCACCTTGGTTAAACCAGTGCTTTTGTCTGACCCTTGTGTGTAGCAAGTCAAGTCTAAACATCATAAAGGTTTGACGGACCTTGGGGCAGGGACATAAGGTCAAATACGTCATGCGTGGAACTTGTTTATGCAGAAATTTATAGTACTCTCCGAATGAAGAGTAACTAGCAATCTTCGTGCAAGTGTCCACCCAATCAAAATGAAAGACTTTCTTTTTAATTTTTTCTTGGAACAGTTCTAGGTCCTCATATGGTAGATTGATCTTTTCCATAATCCCCAGCATACGTTTTTTGAAGTGCAATATGGATGGTGGATTGTTATTCAACATCATAATATGTAAATCTGTATAAAGAGAGTTTCTTGGCGGATATAAGATTTTCCCAAAGTTTGCCAGTAATCTCCAGTTGTATTTGGCAGATAAGGCATTCAAGCCCAATTCATGTCTGACAATCGCGTTTGGGATGGATGAAGGTAAACCAAGGGTATATTTCCACAACTGCCCTTGTAATTGATCTAATACAGGGCCCAAGTCACAAAGATATAACTCCACCCCATAGAGCAAGATTGCTTCTACTTTTTTTAGGTAGAATTCTAACAAGGGTGTTAATGAGAATTTACAGATCTTATATTGTAACACCTTCATTTGACATTTTAAAGTGTTATCCTTGATGGTGAGAATTTCTTTGATTCTTTTAAGCGACATGTTTTTTTGTTAGAATAAGGCCAAGATAGGGGAGTTCTATAGTTAACATAATCGGGGCATCATCTATTCTCCATGAGAAATGACATACCTTTTTTTTGTTTGCAAAAACTATTATGTTAGATTTTTGGGGATTCACCCGCAAGTTGTTAAGTCTACAGTAGCCCATAAAGCTTACTAGTTTTTCTTGAAGCCCTGCTTGTGTGCTGTCAAAGAGTAGAATGTCATCTGCATATGCAAGCCAAGACAAGGAGAGCGATCCAATGCGAATTGGAAAAGATTTTTCCTCGTTCCAAATCTCATTGATCCCTGCAAGATAATAATTGAAGAGAATTGCTGCTAGATTGCAGCCTTGTTTCACCCCTATCCAAGAGGGTATTGGTTGCGTAAGGGACCCTAACCTGTCAATTCTTACTTTAAAGTTTGTTTGATAATGTAGCATTTCTATCAGTATAATGAGGTGTTGTGGTATCTTAGCTCGTTGGAGTATTTCCCATAGCTTCCCTCTAATTACACAATCGAAGGCCGCTTTTAAGTCTAAAGATGCTACAAATACAGGTGTATTGTCGGGGCATGTCGCATGTGCAATAATATGCGCCAAAATACTTGCTTTAAGCGGGGTACCCATCCCTTTACGGAAACCCACTTGAGAGGCACATAGAATGTTATTTGTAGGAGCAAATATTTCTAGCTCTTGAAGAATTAGTGCGGTGAAAATTTTAGCTGCCACATCGATAATTGCGACTGGTCTGAAATTATTGGGATCTGACATGCTACCCTTTTTGTGAATCGGAATAATAATTGACGTGAGCCACGAACCTGGGATCTTCTTCGAGCAAAATATCTCTTGATAAATAGAGAGAAACATGGTCGACCAAAACAGTGGGTCGTCCTTAATTACACAAGGTGGAAGGCCGTCCGGACCTGGATATTTAGAGCTTTTTAGCTTGAAGATAGCCGCCAATATGTCGTTCCTGTTCCATGGACAGCAGTCAGGAATTGACTGAAAATCAGGAGGGTGTTCATACGCTAAATATTCGGCGGGCAGTGCAAATTTCTGAGAAAAGAATAAATACCATGTTGTGCTGTCAATGCATGATTCAAATTCCCGGGTGGTGACTTTATCGAGCCATCTTATCGTTTTCCAGATTTCTTTGTTTTTCCTATTACATAATAGGTTAACTATTCTTTGATTTTGTTGAATTTTCTTTAAGATACGTGACTCTTTGAGCACGTTTTTGTAATTCAAGATTATTTTTGTTTCTGTAGACGAAACTCATATTGAGACATATGAGCCCTGGCTTTCGTCCAGTTATGGATATCCAGG
The DNA here is from genome assembly GCF_040938575.1 of Ambystoma mexicanum. NCBI lineage: Eukaryota > Metazoa > Chordata > Amphibia > Caudata > Ambystomatidae > Ambystoma > Ambystoma mexicanum. Next base: position 1,348,282,416 of record NC_090922.1, on the reverse strand, counting down.
TTTTTCTTTCTTTTTAAAGCGGCAATGACAGCACAAAAGGGTCTATACTCTTCATCAGTCGTAGTTTTCATGACGCCAGCTTTAGAGATCCTTGCCAAGTGTACAGCAATCATCTTGCAATTCCAGTTTATAATTATTGAATTATCCACCTTATTACTATTGTTAGGTGTCCAAAGATCTCTATTTACAAGGGCCGTTAGCATCCTGCAAGTTCTCACAGACCAGTTAATAGAAAGCATTGTTCTGTCAGATTGAATAAGTGCCAAATGAGATGAAGGTAGAGGGCGTGTAAAATAATTTGCTATAGATGATATAATAATAGCGTGGTCCCCAAATACAATTTTGGAAGAGTTAACTGGTCGTCCAGACAACTCTTTAGATGCAAACATGTGATCAATCCATGACTGCATATTACCTCTTTTCCACGTAACTTTCTCATGGGAGGCTGAAACTAACAGTAGGAATATGTTCCACATTTTGAAAAACTTAATCCAAGTGTCACCTTTAGAAAGAGAAGCCTGATGATAAGGAGAATTGATATTCCTATTACTATGGTTAGGAACACACGCTGCATTGAAATCACCTCGAATGAATATTTCCGCGAGAGGTGCTTTAGAAAGGGCCTCAATGAGAGTCTTACCAAAGAGCTTGCATGCATCTTCTATACTATATTGCAGTGGATTCCAATAAAGCGAAATCAGGAGAAGGTGCCCATGTGGGTTCACATCAAAATAAATGTTGTATATGATAAATAAATCAGAGCGATATGTATTCTTGATGCTAAAGTTTAAGGTAGTGTCAATCAGAATCATAAGTCCTCCCAAGGGTCTACCTTCTACACCTTTCTTTGCCTGCTGGGCACAAACAGTGAAATCGTCGATTTTCACCTCCTTAAGAGCCATAGTTTCTTGGATAAGCATTATGTTCGGAACCTGCTCTGTGTCAGGATTTTCTCTCCATTTTAAAAAATTACTCATGCCACATCAATTCCATGACATGATAACTAAGTCATTATTTTATGACATGTTAACTGGAGGCATTTTATTAACCACTGTTTTAACCAGAGGTTCTAGCCATTTAAGTCCATTAAGGGCATTTGTGAGGGCAGTGAGCTGTTCCATCATGACATTTTGTGAGTTTGTTTGCCCGTGGTTGGCTGCATTGGATTCAGTGGCCACTGCTAAGGGAGGGTGGAATTCCATAAAATCCATTGCGGTTTTTATGTGGTCGAACCCTACCATTTCTAGTCCAAGAAATAGAAGATCAGTGCGATGCTCCCAAATCAATTTGGTAATAATGGGTGATATCATATTCGATAGCATTCTGTTATTGTTCGTTGCTGGTAGGGGAATCCACTCTATATCATTCGTCACTAGGTTTCGTAAGGAAGGAATTTTATAGAGTGAGTTCATAAGAAAAGATCGATTAATCCGAACCATGTTATTAATCTTAGGATCGCTTCTCCAGCCGATAATATTTTGCATTTCTCCAGGTATATTGTGAAATTGTAGGAATATTTGAGGAATTTGCTCATCCCTCGATATCTGAGATATTTTGTGTTCAATCTCTACGTGATCTTTTGCATTGGAGATACATCCGACCCCCTGCTGCTGATCTAACGAGGGGGAATCTGGTTCCAGGATGTTGTTCTCGTTACATGATTTTTTTGGTGGCTGCGTCCTTTCTTCAAGCATTGGAATACAAGGCATAGGCTGTGGTAGTATTTGGTCATTCATCTGCGTCTGTGGGCTTTGTGTGACTTGTTTATTTCCTCCGTTTTTGATATTTGTTTCCACAATTTGAGTGGGTTTTTCCGTAGCCTCAGACGCGAGTGCACTCATTATCTTAGTGTCTTTGCCACTCTCTCTTACGTCTGAAATATCGGCGCACCCATTATTGTATTCGCTTTTAACATTGCGCATTAAACTGTCAGCTTTCTTCGATGACATTCCTTTAAAGAAGGCTGTAACATGCAATTGAATCATGTTTTCAATAATAGGTTGCAGCCCCGCTTCCTTAAGATTTATAACATCTCCCATTCCACTCTTTTGAGGAAGCGCCTTCATTGTGGTCTTTTTTTTATTATCTGGATTACATTTTACTGGCAAGCTCAATTCAGGACCTTTTATGTGTCTGATTTGAAGAGCGGTTTTACTTTCGTCGTTTAATTCATTTAAGTTCAGATTTTGGGGCTTTATCATTTGCAAGTTCAGCAGCTAGTTCACGTATCTTTGTCTCAGTATGCGCTGAATGTCCCTTAGTTTTGTGTCTTCTTTTCAATGCTTTCAGATGGTTTCTTTTAGCTCGTCGAGATATAAAATAGAGTTTATCATGAGCGTTAATAGGCTCCTGATTTATTTCATTCAATTTTTCTTTTTCTATCATCTTCGTCAATGTCGAGGGACTATCTGGCGAGCTGACAGGCATGCTTACAGTCCCTGCAGTATCACCATTTTCGGAGAGTGTTTTCTCTAATTTCACGTTCACATTGTCTTGAGACAGAATTGATTCAATTTGACAGTGTCTGTCATGCTGAAGTTTTGCAATTTCCAAGAAATCTATATTGTCGCTAGTAGCACGACTGAGTTTTTGAATTTGGGTTCCGCCTTTCTCCTTACCCTGAAGTATTTGTGAAAAGGTTACCGGAATTCCATTTGACAGGAATTGTTCATCTGAAGTTTGTGAGGCAACATTTTTTTTTTCCACCAATTGTGTGAGGTGGCACAACTCCTTTTTAACCATTGAGGCTGCTCTGATATGACATTCTGAGTGATATACATGGCAAGCTTCTTGAGCTAACATGAAGCCTTCAATTTTTGAAAGTTGAGCCTTATTATTTGCCAACTACATTTTAATTTCTTTTAATAATAAGTGTGAAAATTCATGCCCACGATTGAGCAAATTTAGGACTCTCTTAAAGATAGGTAAGTCACTCAATTTTTGCTCTATACATTCCTCATTAATTATGTCTTGAGATAGAGGAACATCAGGCACATTCCAAAAATTAAGTATTGGTACAGATGTATTAAAAGGTCTCTGTTCCAATATAGTTTTCTGCATCTTACTATTGTCGGCTACATTTTTAACTGGAGAGCTAGTTACAGGCGTTTGTGTATCAGGATTGGCACTAAGTCCCCTTTCGGGGCTGGTTAATCTTTCATGCAACTCACAAGATTTGTGAAAGTGTACGTGCTCTCTCCATGGCCCCTGGATGGACACCGGTGTCGAGGGTCCCAGCGTGAGCCTAACTCTTTTATCCAAATCCTACATAATTACCGGCGCCAAGATATAAATGTCTGAGATAGGCAAGTATTTGTTCTCGTGGATGTCGGCAATGATTTTGTGGATCTCTTCTGTGTGCTCATCCCTTTCAAATAGGTCAGAAGTAATATTTTCATTTGCTATTTTTAGAGAGCAAACTTCTTTGGTCTCAGTCTGGGTGTCAGGTGCAGGTTTTGTTTCGATAATGTCCCTCAATTCGTCCGATTGCAGAGACATAGAAAAAAAAGATGTCTTCCCATTTAGCGATGTAGTTGAATTAGTTTCGTCATCATTTTTTTTTTTTTGCATTTTTTTGGGATTCCAACATGGGAAGCATTTTTGAGGTACACTCCTTCCTCTTTTTCCCATTTCTAAGTGCAGTGGAACCTGATACACAGTTACTAGACCCTTATGGAAAACGCTCAGTAAAGAACACTCTAACCTTATGAAGGTAAGTCAGTTAAGTTAATAAGGCTATACCCAGATTTCATAAATAACACCAGTGGAAGGCCCTTCTGCTTACCAGTCGGACTGCACCCCAGAGCAAGCGCCACCGCACCCTCACACGCGCACCGCGAACAGCAAACAGTACTTCACTGTACTTCCAGGTGTGCGCGCGGGTGCACTGGTGCCCCGGGTCTTAAAGCTATGGCTCACGTCACAAGACCAAGGGGGAGGGGCTGATTACAATAGTACCACCCTACAAAGAAGAAAAGCAAAAATCAATAAAGGACTAGTGAGTACATTTGTAAATCATTTGGGACGTCACTTCAAGGTGTGGGATTACACATACAAAATTGGCGTGAGCGTGCCCGTGCACGGCACAGCATGCAGCATCTGCAAACTGCTGACGTCTGCAAAGTGGGCACAACGTGCGTTAAGCGCACTCTCCACAAAGGGGTGAAGCTCAGTGAGGTCTTGAAAGTGCTCGTGCACACAAGTTCATAAAGACAGTCACCTCAATAGTCAGGCATAGCGTGCACCCTGTAAAGACGTCCTCCAGGCGTAATTTCAGGCGATTTTCTCCTCAAGCGATCAGGGTGAAAACGAGAGATGAATCCGGCAGCGTCTCCTCCCAGCAAACAGTACTTCACTGTACTTCCGGGTGCACGCGCAGGTGCGCTGGTGCCCCGGGTCTTAAAGCTACGGCTCACGTCACAAGACCAAGGGGGAGGGGCTGATTACAATAGTACCACCCTCAAAAGTCAGGCACAGCGTGCACCCTGTAAAGACGTCCTCCAGGCGTAATTTCACGCGATTTTCTCCTCAAGCGATCAGGGCGAAAACGAGAGATGAATCCGGCAGCGTCTCCTCCCAGCAAACAGTACTTCACTGTACTTGCGGGCATGTGTTCACCTCAATGCCCAATTCCAACAGCAAGGGTTGGGGTTAAACCCAACACCACTAGTCAATACAGAACACAACACCATCCCAATAGTGGTGGATAACAGCGACCTTAGGAGTATCACTCTGGGCGCAGGCACCATTATTTGAATGGCGGTTGATGACCGACATTATTCCATAGATTTAGGTAATTAACTGGTAGGACCAATCCCCAATGACTGTTTTTACATTGATAGCGACAATGACACAACACCAGACAGGATCTTCATCATGGTGTACTCTCCCTACCCTTATGGTAAGGAAGAGGTGACCTGTGACTTCAGGAGGGATGAGGTGATCTTTCAGGTCCAACAGGACTGCCTTCCCCATCTGAAGCCGTCAGTCCAAGTAAGTATTTTAACCAGGGACTTCTCTCCACCCAGCTGGAGGAGGCCGCTGAGATAGCCAAACCAGAAGTCTTTCCGGGCTTCAGGCAAATGGTTGAAGAGAGAGTCAACCTAGCTGATGCCTGTGAGACTCTGGAGCAAAAGCAAAAGTTGAAACAAGTTTTCTTAGATTTTCAAGATCTCTTTGCGGTGGACTCATATGACTGTGGTCGCACCGAAATCCATACAACAACAATTCCCACGGACTCTGACATGACTCCAGTGTTTGTGAAGCAATATTGCTTGCCTCTCGCATCAATGGAGTCCCTTACAGAAATAATTAAGAACCTTGAGTCCCACAGGATAATTTGTCCAGTTCAGAGCACCTTCAATAATCCGGTGCTGGGGATTTTGAAATCAAACGGCCAGTGGAGACTCTGTGCTGGCCTAAGGGAGCTCAACAAACGGGTCCACACTTCCCGATGGCCTCTTCCCTACATTGACCAAGGGCTGGCCCAGATCCAGGGGTCAAAGGTATATACTGCCATTGACCTGACCAATGGGTACTGGACTGTACCAGTCAGTAGGGAGGACCAATAAAAGCTGGCCTTTACCTTCGGGGACAGCAGTACACTTGGACCCGGACTCCCTTTGGATACATAAACTCTGGCAATTAATTTAATATCTTTTTGTATAAGGCCATGCCAGACTTGGGTGAAAGGGGTAACCTGGCCTATGTAGACGATGTTCTAATCAAAAGCTCAAATGTTGAGGAACACATAGCGGAGATCCGCTATGTTCTGACACAGTTGAGGGCTGCCGGAGCAAAACTCTCTTTCCAAAAGGCACAGTGGTGCAGGACCCGTGTCAATTTCTTGGAGCATGAGATAACTCCTCAGGGTCTCTGTCCCCAGGAAAAGAAAGTAGAAGCACTCCAGAAACTAAAAGACCCCACAACTCTGCGTGAGCTAAGGAGCCTCCTTGGACTAACTAATTACAGTAGAAAGTTAATTGAGGATTATGCAGAAATCACAAGACCCCTGATACATTTGTTGAAGGGGGGTCAAGTGGCAGTGGGGTCCAGAACAAGCCGAGGCAGTAAGACAACTCAAAAGAAGCCTCTCACAAGCGCCTTGCCTAGCTTACCCTGTCAAAAACAAAGAGTTTTTCTTGGAGACAGGGTTCTCAAATACATGCTTGACTGCAGTATTATACCAAAAGCATGACAAGGTCAATAAAGTAATCTCCTATGCGAGTAAGACTTTATCCTCTGTGGAGGAAAAATTCAATTACTGTGAGAAGGCACTCCTGGCAACGGTGTGGGCATTGAAAAATTACCGCCCGTTTATCCAGGGGGAACACATCATAGTGGAGACTCCACATCAGCCTCTGCAATATCTTCGAAGTGACAGAATCCGGCCCGGAAATGTTTGTAATTCCCGAATTACTTCCTGGATTCTGTCAATGCAAGACTTTCCTGTGGAGGTCAGATATGGCCAAAACAGTCCCCTCCCGCAAGGTCTGGCTGATTTGCATGGTTGGTCCAGAGAAAACCGTCTCGAGGACGAAAGTCTCAAAATCAAGGACAACATGGAGGCATACCTTAATTCCCCACAAAAAAGTATATGAAGAAGACAAGTGTGAGGGAATGCCCATTGTCTATGTGGATGGGTTCTCCTACCATGTTGACAACAATGGGGAAAAGGAACTTGTGGCCGGCGTGGGGAATGCATGGGTGAATGATGCCCCAGAACCCTCTGCTGGGTTCAAAATCGTTCCCCGTAGTAGTCAAGTGGCATAGCTGATGGCTGTGCTGTCCAACACCAACTCCACAAACTTGTCATAATCACTGATTCAGATTATGTACGGAACAGGTTCGTGGAGCACCTGGTTAACTGGAAAACCAGAGGCATGGTATGTGCTAACAAACCACTAAAACATGGAGAATTAATATAGAATATTGATGATTGGGTCACCTCGAATGAGATGACCATCTACTGGAAAAAGATCAAGAGTCATTCTAAAGTAGAGGGACCGGACAAAACTGGAAATTACCTAGCTGATCAGCTGGCCAAAACCGGAGCCATCCAAGGGGATCTACTTGAGATCGAGTCCCTGTTGGGGGAAATCCAGGTCACTGCTATCACTAGGTCCCAGACAAATGCTCACAATGAACTCTCAACTGCTCAATGGAGTAAGGAGACCTCAGATGCTGATTTGATTACGGATCAAAAAGGGGATCCAGTAATTGGTAAGTTTTATCAACACATTGAGGACCCTGAGAACTTTCCCCTGACGGATACCGATTGCATTGGGAAAGAGGACCTCAGAGTGTTGATGGAATGCCCAAAAATGTTCTGAATCCAAGACGGTTTGTTGGTGAGGAGATCCATATCTGGCCATGACCAGTGGGTGGTCCATACCTCATTCCGAAGCCGGATGCTAAATCACGCCCATGATGCGGCCACAGCCGGTCATCAGGGGTTTCAGACGACATTAGAAATCTTGCGAGAGATGGCATACTGGCCACACATGGGGCAGGACCTCGATCAATACTTGGAAGGGGTGTCTTGTGGGTGCAAAATTTCAGCCAACATCACACACACCGTGCTCCCCTCCAAAAGAGGGGGATGACACTGCATTGGTCAGATTTGCAAGTCGATCGGGCCTGTAATTTGCTCCTCTAGGGGGAAGAAGTACATGTTGACCGTAACATGCTTGTTTACTAAATGGGTGGAATGTCTCCCGGACCCAAATTGCAATGCAGAAACCGCAGCTGCCCTGATGATCAATCACATCTTCCCGCGTTTTGGACTACCCCAAAGGATTGAGTCAGACCGAGGTAGCCACTTCTCTAGCGAACTGATGACAAAGATGTGGGAGATACTTGGGGTAAAAAGGAAAATACACATTGCCTACCGCGGTCTTCTAGTGGTGGAGATGAGAGGTACAATAAAACTATTGTGAGCATATTAACAATGTTTGTGGCATATTCTTGGCCAAGTTGGGACATCCAATTACCCCTTGTCCTGATGCCATCAGATCTACCCCTTCATCTGCAACAAAAATGTCTCCATTTGAGCTGATGACTGGAAGAAGGGTGGTGCTACCCCAGCATCTGCTCTACAGAACCCAAGAGCAGACCTTGATAAATGCCTCCACAACTCATGAGTATGTTGAGAATCAGAAAAAACACCTTCAACATGCTTTTGCGTATGCTCAGCAGAATCTAGAAAGATCTGCAGACAGTATGAAGAGCCACTATGACCTTAAGACAACTAAAAAGGAATATCAAGTAGGAGACCGGGTCTACTTGTACTATTTCCAAAGGAACCTAGCCAAAGAGCGCAAATTCCACCCAATTTGGCGGGGCCCTTTTGAAATTGTGGACTGAATCTCACCAGTCGCCTACAGAATCTGCATCCCCAAGGGCAGTTTGACAGAGGGGGAAGACAAGTGGGTCCACATAAACCAGCTAAAGAGTTGCCACCCCAGTCATACTTTGCGGCAGATAGAAGAGCCCACCCGAAACCCAGAGGGGGAAAATCCGGACAGCTAGGAAAATTATTAAATATTCATTGATTGAGAAAATGGGCAAATTATCACTGAATAATAGATGGGGAATATTGCCAATTGTAAGGGAATGCAAGTGTCTTTCCCACTGCTGAGATCCCCCGAAGATATGTGGGCACAGTAGTGGGAACATTTTCATAACCATGTTATGTTCTGTTTTCTAGTATTGGCACTAAATCCCAAGAATCACCAAGGAGGACCACTCGGGGACCGGGAGGAAAAACACAAGGAATCCGGAGTATCGTCCCATCCGAACCCGAACCGGCGAGGAGAGCGTGCCGCCTCAATCGCTGACGTGAGAAGCAACTGAATTTCTCCATATGGACAGAAAAGAACATCCCACTCACCCGACTCCCCCTCGACTAGAAGTCAAAACAAAGTCAGGAGGGGGAATTTGTGGGATGTATGGACCCACTCTGCTATACTATGCGGCCTCACTGTGCTATCTTTGGTGCGAGAAACAGCGAAATGGCGGCAAAACCCTTGTGTGCCCCAAAACCTCCAAAACCGCATTTTTTCAACACCCAAAAAGATGGCTGCACAACCTGCCACCCCTGGTGCATGTGTGGTGAAACAGAGCACACGCTGCAGAAAAAGTGCCAGGGGGCTCCATGACAAGTAAACGTGGAGTACAGAGGGAGAAGCAACGCTTTGCAAGTGAAATTCCAAAATTCACCCGTAAATGACATTTACTTTGCTGCTGAAACTTCAAAATGCCTGTACAAAACACTTTCAAACACTCAAAATCTTCCTTGGCGCTAAAATACAGTTAATCTAATGAAATGCTAAGAGCAAAACATTTTCTCAGCAAAACTGGATTGCCTGTGAATGACCATTCCTGTCAAAGATCTGTGTGGAGCCACACTGGGCTACCCGTGAGTGACAGCCCCTGACAAATGGGCTCTCCTGATTAAACTTTAAAATTGTCTAAAACTAAAGATCTGCCTGATTAGTAAATATAAAAGGACTGTTGCTGAAAGGAACACGGATCTCAGTTGTTTTGATCCCACAGGTTTAAACCTAAGAATGTAATTTATCTATGTCATTTTATGCAACAAGTTTGTTTTATGCTAGATTTCAAGTCAAGAAATTAAAAATTAACTTAGGCTGGCTGGGCCTGCAAGAGGTTGAAAAACAGGTTTCCACCCAAGGGGAGGGCATGGCTCTCAGCAGATACTCACTGACATATGATAATTGTGGGGTAGGCCAGACTTTTGTCTGATACCAAGGACTGAACTATGGCAGATTCGCCAGGCCAGGAAATGGACGTGTGAAGAGGTCGTAAACAAGGCTTGCAGAAGGAAAGCCCAAAGTGGGGGGCTGCTCCTTGAAGGAAATCCCTCCCAAAGGTGGGTGCTGCTCCTTGAAAGGCTGACCATTTGCTGCAAAGAATATGTAATGAACAGTTTTTTGAGACGTATAACTCGCTATCAGAAGTGGTGAAAAATATAAAAAGGGTAGATTTGTTGATCTAATTTTTGGCCCTATATTTCAAAACGTGGTGGAACTGTGTAGCATATTCTGAACAGGAAAGGCAGTATATGTGGTTTTATGGGAACTGTATGTATGCTAGAATTGTTAAACTTTGCACACACATTCCTATGGTAAACACGCATATTTGTGAAATTTGGAGAAAGTTTGGAAAATGTTTTTATGGCGAAATTGACAAAATGCTGCAAAAAGGTGAAACAAGGTCTCACAGCTGTGGGATTTTGATGAACAGATACTCCATAAAATATGTAATCTTTGTATGTGATTTTCGTAGAGGTTACACATGTATAAATATGTATTTAGAACAACATTCGATTTTGATACTAGTGGCTAGGGGAGGTTTCTAAGGATTGTAAAAACCGAACCATAAACTTGGCATCGTCCGTCTTTGATCCAATAACTCAGATGCAAGGCAGAGATGAGGCTCTGATCCAGTCCCAGTTCACAGGTACAAGTTTAGTTAAGACGGCTCATACACCCATTTTTGTGAGGTCATTTGAAAGGATAAATAGAGACATCTGACAACACATAGTACTCTCTCTTCTGATTCCAGCGAAGCACTCTGATCCAGTATTCAACATCCAGCCTTTAACATCCTTCCAGATCCAGATGCCAATCACCAGGCCAAGAAGTAGCTGAACCATTTTCAGCTGGGCCTCAATCCTCAATTAATCCTCAACTAATTCTTACAACCCAGTGAAGCGCTGTGGCGTGGGGAAGCATCCTGAAACGATCTGGCTTGCTACCATAACGCTTGCCTGATGAACTCGCCATCCCGCTGATCTGAAATATCCAGAAACAAGAAGGGCAGATTCTGTGCAGTTCCGGTGACCGGCCTAGCTGATCCTAGCTGATGTGCTGTCCTTCCCTGATAGACCTGATAGACCCGATCCATTGACCAGAATCTTGATAGGCCAAATATCTTAAATCCCAGTGGATTGTGAGTATTAAGAGGATGCTAGAGAACTATTGTATACCTTGCCTTATTTTGTACCACCCTAATATCTGAACTATCCTTACTTACATAACCAGTGACAGTGTCAAAATCTTTAGTGCTATCTTATTATGTCTATTTGCTAAAGCATCATTTTCATAGTCATTTTTATTTGTGTAACTCTGATCCAAATATCCCACTTCCAGTGTTTGGACTGGTTCTACCGGGGAAGGCACTGGGGATCTGTTACTGAAATCATGAATCAGTCTCAGAGCTCACTTCGTCCCAACCTGGTTGTCTAGCCTGCATGCTATAGTCTTGAGTAAAATCATAATCCATAATTTCTGGTTTTAAACTGAAGTTCTTATCCAAATTTGTGTCTTTATTTTCGAAAAACACCTCCCACTAAAACCCCCATAACTCCCTCAGTTTTAAAGATAGAAACAAAAGTTCAACTCCCACTGATACCTAACATCCTTAGCTACATCCACAACCCATTACTTTGATCCGTTACAATTTCATTCATTTTTAAATATGCACTGCGGAACGCAGGCTTTTCTATCTACATTGCTTGAATGAGCATAATGCACTGAACAACTCGGCAATCCAATCCGCTGACTAAATATAAATCTTTGCTAATACTTTTGGGGCCTATGCATGCAACGATGGCCGCACATAAAACTAACTGGGGGTTTTCACAGCGTTAAGTGACTTGCAGAAGGACCAGACATCATTAAGCTGAAATCGGCCCAAATCTCTTTGGGGACTATAGGTCAATATCATCCATAACATTGGGCAAGAACAGAGTTAGTCTACAGGAATTTTTGTCATTTTTACATTTAACGCTGGCTTACAATACCCTACCACCCTCATGATGGTTCTCTCCATGTGTTATCTTACCGATAAGTTACATCAACTATGAATTAATCAATTGAACATCAATATAGAGATTGGATGTACAGTCCAGGACATGATATCAGATAGGCGCTTTGCAACTTCCAAGGATCTCCCATAACTTTATTTTGTTCACCTTGACTTTATCCTGAATGATGTCTAACCTAGCTAAAAGTATGCTACAAGCAACTACAACTGCACGTAGTGCTAAAAATGGCACAAGTCATAGTATCTGATGCCACTAATCAGATTGGAAGGGTATTTGTTGGAATCTGCTATATTGGATCTCACATACTCAATTGTCTTTCTTTTTGTTCTTCCTTGTCTTCACATGACCACTTGATGATTCAATTCTGTAATGGCATGTAATGTGGAAATATTTTGTTTGCGTACCTCATTTCTGTAAAAGGTTATACATTTTCTCAAAATTGACATTGACATGAATGAATATCAATTTGTTTGTTAAACTATGTGGAATATAGATCAGATACTGTGCCTTGAAAAAGACCTATTCGGTCGAAACACATGTCGGCAACCACGGTATTGACCTTAGAATAAACATTGTGATCATAGAGCTTTATTTCGCCTCATAATGTGATTATGACATCGCTTGTACATGGAACATATCTTATAACTTGATTGCTTGTAGAAGGCACTGCCTTTGTGGTGTAGTACTTTGTTTCTGTCTTTTTATCCCCCTCTTCTCCCATCTTCATAGCAATTGACTGAGGCAGTAAGGTGTGCCTGTTCGTTGTTTTTGGAGTCCTTTGTTACTGGTTTGCCCTCCCTTCCTGATAGTAATTCCTAGCCATCCTGTGCAGCAGCAGCAAGCACCTGCTGAGGGGTTTAAAGACTGTTTGGGGTTCTTTTGAAGGGGTTTACCAGTGTTTTAGTGGGATTTCCAATCCATTTCTTTGTGCTGGATTGCTTGTAGAAGGCACTGCCTTTGTGTTGTAGTACTTTGTTTCTTTCCCCCCCCTACTTCTCCCATCTTGTTAGCAATTGGTTGAGGCAGTCAGGTGTGCATGTCCTCTGTTTTTTGAATCCTTTGTTACTGGTTTTCCCTGCCTTCTTGATAGTAATTCTTCGCATTTCTGTGCAGCAGGCAACTGGGAGGGGGTTTGCAGCCTGTTTGGGATTCTTTTGGAGGGGTTTACCTGTGTTTTTAGAGTGATTTCCAATCTGTTTCATGTTCTTGATTGCTTGTAGAAGGTACTGTCTTTGTGGTGTAGTCCTTTGTTTCTGTCCTTTTTTCACCTCTCCTCCCATCTTCATAGCAATTGGTTGAGGCCTTCTCCACCCTCCATACCATTTCCCCGGCCCATCTCCCTGCCCAACGATCCGCCCACCACATCCCGGATAGGGCCATCCATTTTCAGAAAGTGCTTTTCAAAGTGAGCCACAGGGCAGAATTGCAGAGGAAAGCCGGTGAAGGGCCAGAGGTAAAGGGCAGCACACTTCTGGGCAGCTCCCATCCCCTGTTTTCCCATGGATGCCTGACAGGACACCCTACAGCTACACCCAGGTAAGGTTGTATGGGTGGGGAGTACAGGCGTTACTGTGCTCTGTTAAAACCCTACCACTCCTACATTACCACCACATACTCTTAACAGTATATTGTCCTGCACTTTGCTCTTGGATTTGGCTTTGTATTGGGCTAAGAAGAAATGTGAAGGCTAGCCTATGTTATGCACTTAGATGAATTGTGAAGGTTAGCCTGGGTATTACATTTAGTAGAAATGTGAAGATTAGCCTATGTATTCCATTTAGAAGTAATGTGAAGACTAACCTATGTATCACACTTAGGTGAATTGTGAAGGTTAGCCTATGTATTACATTTAAAAGAAATGTGAAGGCTAGCCTGTGTACTACATTTAGAAGAAATGTGAAGGCTAGCCCATGTAATACTCTTAGATGAATTGTGAAGGTTAGCCTATGTATTGCTTTTAGAAAAAATGTCAAGGCAAGCCAATGAATTGCGATTCAATGAATTGTGAAGGTTAGCCTATGTATTGCATTTAGAAGAAATGTAAAGGCTAGCTGTTAGGCAGAATTATATGCAGTACCCTTTGGGAACACCACACACAATTAAGACTACAAGTGACAGTACAAATTCACCTTTGGTACAAGCCTGTACTACACAGTTAAAGTGGTAGCGATGGCTGAGCAGCCAGACTTATCTCAAGAGTAAGTGAGTAGTATCAAATAGTTAAACAAAGGACAGCAATTACTATGATTCAGGCAAACACTGAATATACATTTATTTTACTCTTCAGTTGTATAACATTACACTATTATAAGTAGGTTAAAAATCACACGCTTAATACACCACACCACTTCCCTTAAATTCCAGACAAGTTAAGCTCACAAAATGAAGTGGGAGCAAAATCGCACTCCAGCAATTTAAAAGGGAAGGAAAGACAAAGTTAATAGAAATTAAATCACACCAACAGGTAAGTACTCAGGGCAATTGAACAAAAGGAACTACAGTGATAGAATCAGGTAGAAAAGGTGTCATGATGCCTACCCCCAGGCATCCGGACCAAGCCCATCAGCCCCGGGAGCAGGCATCTAGACGTTTAGTAAAACCTCAGCAGCCCCGGCTAGGGGCTATCTGAGGTTCAGTCCTGGCGCCTTAGGCGCCAGGCTCATAGTAGGAATCAGTCCTGGCACCTAATGCGCCAGGCTCATAGTCATTACTTACCTCAGGCAGACCATGCTGCAAATTACTCCAATCCTACATGAAGCCTGAAAGGGACTATTTTTTTACAGGGACTATGGTGTGTGGTTCTAGGCACTTCTTACCTGGGACTACTTTTGAGGCTATTTAAACCACGCCCGACCAGCAACACAAGCTTCGCGTTATTCTGCATCCAGCAGCGTAACACTCACCGTGCCTGCAGCCTGCATCCAGTCTTCTGCCACGCCCGCCTCGAATCCGGAGCTCCTAAAACAAAGAGGAAAGAAAGGGACAAGGTTAGAAAACAAACTTATTTCTATTCCACACCTGATTCTGGATCCATCTTGTCTCCGAACCTGTAAAGAACATCATTTCTGCACGCGCCGCACCTCCAGCTGCAGCGCCGCGCCATGCTCACCAGTCTTCACAGCATCTTTCGGGTCGGCGCTGCCTCCATCATTTCTTCGCCGACCTTCGGCACCTAGGAGACAAAAGAAAACCACAAGGTGAGCCGAGGGAAACAACAAATATAATTCTTACCACCATAGACTTACCTGATTTACCACCGGAGGCATCCTTTTGTGACTCTCCATATTTTCACATGCCGCATCTGTAAAGAGAGACAAAACAACATGTTTTCCTCGTGCAACATTTACCGGACAGGGCCGGGTAATACAGACTCTTACCTGAGCGCCACCAGCTGCCACAAGAGCATCTTTTCACGAGCCAGCTGCAAGATAAGAAAGGAAGGGGGGAACAAGAGTGAACATTGGACAAATTGAACTCTATGAACTTAATACTTACTGGTCCTCACCAGGAACCTCAGAGTCAATACTCTCCGGAACTCTCCCAAGCCTTCAAACCAGTAAAGTAACTGGAATCGACGCGCCTCTGCAAATCCACGCAGGATGGAGAGCTCAACTTTCAAGAATATAAGGAGAATATTTCTACGGGTTAAGCAGACAAGATTCGGAGGGCAGATCCAGTCAGTCATCGCTGCACTATGCATCACGTGGGTGGAGACTGCAGCTGTCTGGGTCCGACCGACGCCTCTTTGGGAGCCAGATGAGCGTAACAAAAGGCTTAGGGCCAAAGTCAATGGGTCAAAACTCTTTTGCTCAAGATCACACGGTTCAGGGTAGTTCGCGGTAAGGTTCGTATCACGGATTCCGGACGAGGTTGGTTGACAGAAAAGTTAGTTCAAAGAGAAGAGAAGCACAAGCCCTCGGATTGGAGAAAGATTTCAAACACTTTCACCGCGGTTGAGCGAAACGAACAACTGAATTTGCACAGTACTTTAAAACGGAGAGGAAGCTGTAGCTGAGGCGGATGTTCCTGGCAGTTCCTGCAGGCTCACGGTTCCTGAAGCGACTGTCAGACTGACACGAAGTAGGAAGACTGGAGGGTCCTGCACCACCCTGGGAAGAAACCAGCAGCAGAGCAAAGCAATGAATAAAAGGGGCGCTCCTTAAAGCCCAAGCAGGGTCCGACCTTCCTGGCTATCCTGCCCACTGTAGCTCTGTACAGCGAATTCGACCAGAGGAGGGGTCCTGGCTTGCAATTTGGGCAAACTGGTTGGTCCCGCCAGCTCAAGGGAAGAAGTTTCCTGGAGGATCTTCTCTGTCGTCGGATTCTGAAGATTCGGACTTACAGCAGGGCCACACCGGGCGGTTCAGTCGTTGTAGGGGTCCTCTTCCATCAGCTCCTCGTTGGTTCTTTCGTTCCAGTGGCGACTCTGCCTTTCCAGTCCCAGAGACCTGCTGCCAATCTGATCAACACTCCTGATCCCTTCCCTTAACTCCTCCTCACCTCTGTCCTCTGTGGAATCTGTAGAAAGTTCAGCTTCCTTCTTTTTGCAGGGTTTCTTTGTCTTCTTCTCCTTTTTTTCCTTCGTGTGATCCAAATAGGGGCGTGGCTCCTCAGAGGCTGTCGTGACCGGAAGGAACCTAGTCCCGGGGGCCCCCAAAGAGCTAGCCCCGATTTCAGGGAAAAAGCCAGTTGGCAGAAAAAACCCTGGGTACGGAGAATGTGCTTCTGATGATGAACTGACTGTGACTCCAGAAGTATAGGAAAGTAAAGGTTAAGTTCCAAGAGCTGTTCAACATACTTTCCTGAAGATGGTAACAAACAGATCCTGAATGCTGATGACTGCATAAGTGAAATGCAAATGCAGGAGACATCGAATGAAGCAGATTCACAAACAATGAAGAGGGCTGCCTGCCCGAGAGAGAAGGACCACTAGGCAGGAAGGTATGGAGTCTTGCGAAATGTGCGGAAGTGGCGTAGCGCTCAAGGGACGAGCGGACGTTCCCTGACCGAAGCAGGCAAGATGACAGGATAAGAAAGGTAAGAAGGAAATAGGTGGTACAAACCGGAAGCGTAGCGGAAAATAGAAGCAGACGTTTACAGAGTAAGAGGAAAGGTAGGAACGGGTAGGATAGAGTATATAAGAGTATAGAGAACCTTTGCCTCCTCCGTGAAGCTTAAACAGAACTCGAAGGGAAAGCCACCTAGAAAAGAATAACCACCCCGAGAGTGAACAGAGAGGTCCCAATTCCAAGCAATTGGGTAGAAAAGGAAGTATATTCTAAGTAGCACCAGGACCACAGAGAACGAGTGTTAGAAGTCTTTGCTCGAAAAACGACGATACAACTCATCGGTACCCCGGTGCATGTGACGTATATACGTCGCAGCGGCCATCTTGGAAATGAGGCATAGACCGGTAAATGGCATTTCTTCCTCCATATTAGGTGTGTCTCCGTCGGCTCTAAACCTTCAACGGCTGATGCATTACTCCTGCTTTTTATGCAGTTTTCCCACATTCATACAGCCTAGCTGTCAATCACAGCAGTGTGACTGTCCTGGCAAGGACAATCCCCTCAGCCAATCAAACAGGAGTGCGACTTGGGTTACCAAGGGAACCCATGGCAGGGGTCCGAAGATCCCTCCCTCACATCCTGCCTACCCAGACTTTCAGGTGCCTTAAGGAGGGCTTCTGTAGAGAAGCCCACGCAAAGACGGCGAACAAAGGAATCATCCCCGGTTTGGGGTGCAGAGTAAAACACGAGAATTACTTTAACAAAAAGAAATGGCGAATAAACCCAGCCGTAGCCAAAATAAAATGTATTTGGTCAAGCGGGTTTATGTTCGAGGCTAAAATAATAGCCTAAAACAATACCATGGTTATATAAGATAACCGCATAGAAAAGTTAGGGTAGTTACCACTGCCACCAGCCAAGTCTTGATGTAAAGGGAGCGAAACAGTTCTCCAAGAAGGACAGACAAAAAGGGATATCAATTAACCCTTTCCCATACTCCATGTAAGATGGGGTGTACTGGGTCTGTGATTTAAAGTGACTAAAATAAAGTTAATGGCAATTTTACCTTTTCTGGTGGACATAGTCAGCCCCAGAAAATGGAGTCAGTGGGAAGTCTCAAAGACAACCCTGTATCACTGCACGAAGTCTCAAAGACAACCCTGTATCACTGCACTGAAGGTGCTGTGTAACACACATGAAAAATATGAGGCCATGGAGTAGGTGAGGCTCCAGTGCCCAAGATCACACAAATGGTAAAAACACATACAGCAAAACACATGTAAGAGTGTGAAAAAAGGCTCACACTCTCAACAGGTGAAAAAATAAATCCTAGAAATCCCGCACAGCCGCTTGAGTTACTCTTTGTGTCGGGGAAATTAGCCATTTATGAGAATTCTCCCTAACACTAGCCTATGTATTGCATTCAGAAGTAATGTGAAGGCTAGCATTTGGATTGCACTTCGATGAATTATGAAAGTTAATCACGAGTTGGGCGGTATTCCAGCGTATTTTCCGTCAAGCGCAATTTGCGCTAATGCTGCGATTCTTGGCGGAAAGTACGCCAGATCATGAGTCCACGTGCACACGTACAGGGACATGACGTTAACGCAAATAGCATTTGGCAGAAAAAGGGACTAGGATCCCATAAATCCAGCACGCATTGCGCTAACGCTGATCCGCGGCGCTATTATAAATCGGTTGCCATTTTGGAAATCACAATCCGCCGAAAATCCCAGCCCCTGCAAGCCATCCACCCCTGTTAACCTAGGAAAATGTCTCAGGAGCGCACCAGGGGCAAGTCATTGTTGCGCTCACCTGGTATCCACGGGGGTGCCACACGATACTGGATGGAGGTCTAAGCGCTAAATTGGATAGCGCCTATAACAGGTATGGAGGGTTAAGATACTGGTTCTGTGATGGGTGGACTCCCACCTCCCTCTGGTCCAAATCCCTCCCTTGGGGTTATTGCTCACCTTAGGTTTTTGTGCGTTGAACTCTCCGTCCTGCGTCTCTTTGCAGAGGCGCATGGTTGGTGCAAGGGCATTCCATGGACCTAGTTGCTGTCTTTCAGGTGAGTTATAATGTATTTCCCTCCGTTTTCTCTGTTTTCTCTGCGTCTTGCTCCACTACGCTGTTCCCTAACAATGTCCCTTTTTGTTTTCACAGGGATGGTTACGATCTCTGAGTTGCCACGCCGATGGCGAAGACCACAGTGAGCGCTGCGCTGTTTATTGGTGTTAATTGCTAACCTGTGTTCTCTTCTCTTCTTTGTACAGGTTGCAGTGATGTTCCGGAGTGATGAGCGATCGAAGCGCTGCTTGCCCACGTAAGTGCTTTATTAATGCTGACCTTGTTCCTAATCCCTTGCAGGTTGTGGTGAAACCCGGAGATGGGCGAGGTAAGAGATGCGCAGGGTGCTGCCAGGACTCGCTGCTTGCCCAGGTAAGAATTGTTATTAATGCTGTCCTTGTTTCTTTACCTTTGCAGGTTGCAGCAAACTCCAGAGATGGGCGGGGTAAGCGAAGTACAGGATGGATTCAAGGCCGGTTACTTCACAGGTAAGTGTTCTGTTCTTGCTTGCTAATGCTGTTCTTTTTCTTTACCTTTGCAGGTTATTAATGGAATCCGTATCTAGGGCTCCAGGATCGGACCGCCGGAGAAGCAGATGAGCAGGAGCTGGACACGGCGAGCGTTACGCTACAGGAGTGCAGAATAACTTGAAACGTGTTCTGCTGTTTGGGTGTGGTTTAAATAGCCCAGGTAAAGTAGTTCCAGGCCCAGCCACACCTAAAACACTACACCGCATGGCTTGGTTCTAAAGAACTGAGCTGTGTAATAGGCCTACATGTTGGATTAAAGTCCAAAACTGGTATTGCTTTATTCCTGATAATGAGCCTAGCGCCAAAGGCGCCACTACTGACTCCATGTATGTTTCTGATGGAGTTTTAAGGCCCTTGGGGCTAGTTGAAGGGCTTTAGCCCCATTGCTGCCAGGGGGCATGGATCGTGACAGTCATCCCTAGATCGAGTGAGAAAACCAAAGTTTACAGACCAGTATCTTGCCATACTTGGAGAGGAGGTACTGAGCCATCAGGAAGAGCTATATGGCCCACAGCAGCGCAAAACAAGCACTCAGTGGCGAGCACAGATCTGGCGACAAATCAGCCAGAAGCTGTCTGCGGTGGGGCGTGTGCCCAGGGATGGGGAGGACTGCTGCAAGTGCGTGAATGACCTGCAGGTCCATGTCCGTGGTCTACTCGCCCAGCATAGGAGGGAGAGCATGGCGACTGGAGGAGGGCCAGCACCACCACCACCACTGGAGCTCACCCCCTGGGAGGAGCAAATGATGACACTGATGGATATGGGCACCATTGAGGGAGTCGGTGGAGCTGGGGCTGGCACCGGTACCAAGGTGGCTGCAGGGGAGAATCCTCACCCCCTGAAAATACATGAATCTGCAAGGGCCACGCCTCCAGACCCTGAGTGAATGTATGTGCATGCAATGTGTGAGAGGCACCGCAGCCACCCATTACTTGCCCCTTGTACCACTGTACCCTAGCGCCCCCTTGTACCATAAGTACGTACAATGTATAAACCTAAGGACCAGGGGAAAGACATCCATGGCCATGGCACAGTAACGTGATGTGTGAGTATGTATGAAAGCCCCCACCGCACAGCAATATTGGAGCTGTGCATCCCAACAGACAACTGAAGATGTCACACCAACATGTCCAAGCAGGGTTCCTCCCCTGTACCATGTTCCCCAAATCACATCATGGTGACTCACTAAAATGCAGTGGCCAAGCATGATAGAAACGGTGTCCAAACCCCCTGTAAGGCATGATATGCCTGATAAAAAACTAAGCTGCCCTCAACTCATACAACACCCTATGTACCCCACAGGCACACAGCACTCATCACAGGCCGACAACGATGGGGAGGAAGCAACAACATCCAGCCAAAGGTCCCAACGCGCTTCTACAAGCACCACCACCCCGCAAAGGGGCCGGCAAAAAAAAAGAAGACGCAGGACACAGCCAAGATCACCCCACCGTGGCCCAACCAGACAGGTGCAGCATCCACAAGGCCGCAGGCAACAACGCCTCATACACCGGAAGCCACCACAGGCACTCAGGATGTGGAGAGAGCCACCAGTGGGACTGACTCTGACGAGGCCAACACACACACAGCAGCACGCCACACTGCACTGCAGTCGTCACCCAGCCTCAGTGTCACACATGAGATGGGCACACCCCAGGGAAGCCCAGACCAGCTGCCAGTGGATGCACACACTGCACATGTACGTGTGCGTCGTGCCTGCACACCTGCGCCAGATGTGGACACACCATTTTATGGCTCCCCTGATGATAGACACTCCAATCGCAGCAGCCTCTTCAGTGGTGGCAACCTGTCCCCCAACAGCCCCCCTCCCAACCCGTGCAGAGCTGTCACTCCAATCCCCAGCACACCTGAAAGACCCATCATCACGGGAGCAGCATTGATGGGGTGGCTGGTTGCCATGGAGGCTATGTCAACAGAGCACACCCGCCACATTAAAGCAATCGAATGCAGCAAAGTCCATGGCACGTGACAATGCACAGACCCGTAGAGTCGTGGAGGGCTGTACAGCGGCCCTGACAGGTTTTGGTCAAAGGGTACAGGAGCTGTGCGAGGTCCAATCCGCACATGCAGAGCAGATGCGGGAGTCAAACAGTCTGCTCCGCCAGCAGATGCAGGTCTCAGGAGCAATAACATCTGCCTCAACAACACCAACAGAGGGATCCCTGAAGGCTTCACCCAGGCCCCATTGCCTGCTAAATCTCCCCCCTGTTCACCAGAGGGACGGGCTCACATATATCCCAGATTGACATGGCACAGTTGTGCCGAACCCTGGGCACATGGACCCACTAGCACTGTTTTGGGGTGTTCTGATGGGGGTGGGGGATTGTGTGATGGGGAGTTCACGGAGGGTGGGGGGATTGTGTGATAGGGAGTTCACAGGGGGGTGGGAGGATTGTGTGATGGGCTGTTTACAGTGGGGTAGGGAGTTCACAGGGGGGTGGGAGGATTGTGTAATGGGCTGTTTACAGTGGGGTGGGGGGATTATGTGATGGGGAGTTCACAGGGGGGTGGGGGGATTGTGTGATGGGGAGTTCACAGGGGCATAGGGGGATTATGTGATGGGGAGTTTACAGTGAGGTGGGGGATTGTGTGATGGGGAGTTTACAGGGTGGTGGGGGATTGTGTGATGGGGAGTTTACAGGGGGTGGAGTGATTGTGTGATGGGGAGTTCACAGGTGGGAGAGGGGTTGTTAAAAAAAATCCCATTCATTATGCATACAAATCTTGGACATTCATGATTGAGTTGAAGTGCTCTTTATTTTACATGTGAAATGTGTCAAATGCATCAATCCACTGTATCAAAAATAATTGTCTGTCAAGGCCTGTCTGGCCAACCTCCCCTCCCTCACCCCATCCCTGTGTGCATGTGCCCCGGCTTCGGCCACATTTTCATCATCACTCCCATCCCCAGGTGGCTGGCCATCAGCATCAGGGGGCAGTGGCACATGCCTGCGACAGCAAACGTTGTGCAGCACGGCACAGGTAAGTACGATTGTGCCAACCTTCTCTGGTGCATACATCAAGGCCCCTTCCATACGGTCTAGGCACCGGAAGCGTGCCTTTAGCAAATGGAATGCCATTTCCACACAGACGCCCATGGGCAATGTTGTATGCCAGCTCTGCTGGAGTGTGCGGATATCCAGAATCACCTGCAGGGGAGAGAATACGGACGTTAGGACAAGGTTGGTTCTGTGGGTGTACAAGGATCACACATCAGTCACATTGCAAGCTGAGTCAAGCATGTGTTGTAAAGGCTAATGCTATCTCGGTGCATTGTTCTCATACATCCTTTAACTTCCGGGGCATGTATGGGCTGAGGTTCACATGCATCATTGTATCCATTGAAATGCAAATGCTAATGTGTGTCACATTTATATAGTGCACTTACGCTATTTTCCAAATGGCTACTTTCATTGTGGTGTGTGCTGTGCAAGGTGCTGTATTCAATCAATGGACTACTTACTGCAAGCACCACCCCTGTATCTGCCTGCCACTGTACTCTTGTTCCTTGTGTCATAATGAGGGTACCCTATCTGCAGGTTCAGGCGAAATGTTATTAGGCCTTTTGTTGCGGCATTCACTATGGCTGGTTTTGCATTTGCTACTTGGCACATTCATGTACATTTGGCCAGGCATGTGATTGTGCAATCAGGGCTCTCTATTTCAGGGATGGTCATTGTCGTGACTACAACAACTCGTTTATGTTGGTTTGGTGGTAGTGCCTACATTAGGTCTGTATTGGCATGACTGTCTGTTGGCCAGAGTGGGATACCTATTCTGTGGCAGGGTGAGGAGCAGCACTGCGACACACACAAGATGCTTTGTGGTAGTGGGCCTTCAATTTGTGTGTGTGCTTTCACAAGTGTGTACCATTCAGGCTGTGTTGTGCTGTATGGTACGTGTGCAAGGGTTCTTATGCAAGGGACATCCATGGAAATAGTGCTGTGCTAGTGCTGTCTGTTTTTCCTGCTGGCATGCAGGGATTCCTGTGTGTATGCCCCCCCCCCAATTAGGCATGCATTTCTGGCGGCATTTGTACTCACCCAACATCCATATGTTTTGGCCTCAGTGCCTCTCCATGTAGGCTGGCAGGGTACTATTCTGCAGGACCATGGAGTCGTAGGTGGATCCTGGGTAGCAGGCGCAGCAGTGGGTGAAGGTTATGGCGGGGCTACACGTCATCTGCACATTCATGGAATGGTAACTCTTACGTTTCCTGCCTCATGTTCCTGGGGTGCCACTAGTGCTACATGTGTGCAGTCTAGGGCTGCTATGACATTGGGGTCTTGAGCAATGGCATGGAACTGTGCCTTAAACTGGTTGACCTGTGCCTGTGTGGATGGCAATGCAATGTGCTCATTGACATGGAGCAGCAGTGCATCCAGCACCTGTCCCAGCACAGCACTGAAGGTGGACTGGGCAATACCATGCATCATGGCAACGGTGTGTTGGCAGCTGCCAATGCCAAGGTACTGTAAAACAGAGACAAGCTTGACAAGTGGGGGCACAGCAGTGCTGATGGCTATACGGCTGCCTTTGTCAGCCTGGACTGTGTCCAGCAACTGGGTGATGGTTGCCCTGTCCAGCCTGTACTCAGTGACCAACTGCCCATCAGTAACGGCCCAGGGTGTTAGCCTGACCCTGGGGATGGCTGGCCGTCTTGCTGGTGCTAGTCTTCTCCTCTTCCTCCTCCTTCTCCTCATCGCCACCGCCCTCTGTGTTCCCAGGGCCCTGGGCTGGTTGCCAGCCCCCTGTAGCTCCAACTGCAGCAGGTAAATGTCCACATCAAGGCTCCTGGCTGCAAATGGCAACATGGTGTTGGGAAGGGGGTGTTGTGCATGGGTGTGCATGGATGAGTGGGTGATTCCTCAGTAGGCCTCTGGTGTGCACTGTTTTCACCTGAGCACTTATTGCTGTCTCCTCCCTGCTCCTGGTGCTGTAATGGTGTTGGGGAGGGTGTGTTGTGCGTGGGTGGGTCTTTAGTAGGCCTCTGGTGTGCATTGTTTTCACCTGGGCCCTTATTGCTGTCTCCTCCCTGCTCCTGGTGCTGTAATGGTGTTGGGGAGGGTGGGTTGTGCATGGGTGGGTCTTTAGTAGGCCTCCGGTGTACATTGTTTTCACCTGGCTCATGTGTTCTTTTACCTCCAGCCTTTGGCCAGGGGTATTTTTGGCGGATTTTCTGCCGGTTTTCTGGCACTAAGAGCGCCAACACCAGACTTTTGATGGCTCTGTAATTGCACGTTTGGTTGCCGGCACTATTACAGCCGACGCTATTAAAGCTGCTGTATTGTCGCTGCCTGTAATAGCGCTGGCGGAATTGACACTCGTGATCTGGCGGAGCGGTATTAGCGGTGCTTATATCGTTTCCGCCGGATTTAAGGGTTACCGTCCAACTCGTGATGAAGCCATATGTATTGTATTTAGAAAAAATGTGAAGGCTGGCCTATTCATTGCTGCACTTAGATGAATTGTGAAGGTTAGCCTATGTATTGCATTTTAGAAGAAATGTGAATCTTAGCCTATGTATTGCATTTAGAAGAAATATAAAGGCTAGACCTTGCATCACACATGATGGACGTAGGAGGATAACACACATACTGCACTTTGATGAAAGTATGAAGATAGCCAATGTATTGCACTTAGAAGTTATTTAGGGTAGCCAAGGTGTTCCACCTGGAATAATGGTGAAGACCAGTACATTCGTTGCGCACAAATAATTTTTGAGGATAGGATATACACAACACTTAGATGAAATATGAAGACAACCAATAATTTAGACTCAGAAGACTTTTTGAGGGTAGCCGATGTATAGCACCTGGGCGAACATGCAAGGATAGCTAAGGTGTTGGAATTGGAACTGTGACGATTAGCCAATGTGTTGCACTTAAGAATCTTGAGGGTTAGCCTAGGTATAACAACTCAGAAGTATTGTGAAGGTAACCAGGTTATTGCACTTTAGAAACATTGGGCCTCATTAGGAGTTTGGAGGCAGCCATGCCCTTAATAAGGGCATGGCTTCCTCCAAACTCGGGTCCAGTTCCGGGTTCCCTGAATGGGGAAATACCGGGCCATTTCAACCTTGGAGGGCCCGGTATTTCCCCATTCAGGGTACCCAGACCCGGGGTTCAACCTTGGAGGGCCCGGTATTTCCCCATTCAGGGTACCCAGACCCGGACCATCCCCATTCCCATTCGAGCCTCCATTGGGCTCAATGGGAATGGGAAGGGAGCCAACAACGGGCCTGTTAATAATGGGCCCATTATTAGCCCCCTGGACCCCTTGCGGGACTCGCTAAGGACGTCTGGTAAAACCAGACGTCCAGAGCGGGTCCCGCAAGGGGACCTCGTAATAGGGCGGAATGGGTTTAACGGCGCCGGCACCTTTACCGGCGCCGTTAAACCCATTCCGCCTGGGTCCTAATGAGGCCCATTGAGAGTAGCCAAGGCACTAACCACCCCTGCTCCTCTACCGCATAACTTCCAAGTACCACACACGGCCTACGGGCCAGCCAAATTACATGCAATACACACACAAAAAAACATTCAGCATAACAAACATTTGCAAACAACAAACAATCCCTGACAGTGGGCCTCACCCCTCTGGATGCAACAAGCCAGTGCACACAATGAAAACCAACTCACACAGGACACCAGTTCCTCCTGGTTCCTCAAGCATCAACAGAAGAGCACAACGTCTATCCTATCTCTCTTCCCTCACTAACCCAACCAGCCCTCTTTCTTACAGAGCCACGTGAGCACCTGAAGACTATGCCAATGGTAACAGTGCACGCTGTAAGATAACTTAACATAAAATATATATATATATAATTCAACGAATATTACAAAACAAGCCAAGAAATGACTTTCTCTTTTATTACGTACCAATAGACATCTAAATAGAATGAAAGCATTGCTATTAATTTAATACAACATTGTTATCAAAAGCACTGAGCAATTTAGTAACAATGAAACGCTGTGAAAATTATGGGACATGCATAACATAAATTAGTCATCTGCATTGTTTACATGTCAAGCATTCAAATAGAATGAAAGCATTGTTTTAAAGACATTTAATTATGGCCGCCTGTTTCTATATAAAAAAGTTTGACACTACACCAACACACAAGAGTGCTAATAAGTGAAGATGGACTTATACTACATGGCTATAATAATGCAGTCCTCTCTCCATGACACATACCAGACGAAGCCCGAGTAGGGTGAAACACGTTGTTCCTACCTGTAAAATGCTTCTGCTGCCTTCCTTGTCCACATACCCTTTTCACCAATAAGAGACTTTCTGGCTGAACAGTTAACACATCTGTGTGTGGATTTTCAAGACAATTATAGCCGGAGTGCCGTTGCGCCTGGGAGTGGATTCCGGTTATCCTCTTCCCCTTTTTTTTTGCAAAATTGTGATCAATGCGTCCTCTCAATAGAGACAACCAAAGCTCCCCTCTGGTGCCTCAAGTGCCCTCAACACAAACCATCAAGAAACATGTCCATGCACAGTACCTAGTACATCCGAACGGCATGCCTCAATACAAATAAGTCTTGCAGTTTTACTACCTGTTGTGGAATGTTTTAACCCAGTAGTCCATGCCCTGCAACATTACTGTGCACTGCTTGCATCAAAAACCTCAGAATGGCTGCTGGAAAGCATTATGCACGCTAAAATCACCCAGAAGTGCGCAGGAAAAACCTGAAGAAAATAGGCCGCCAACCCACTTTTGCCTATGTCAGTGGTAACACAGGAGACCACTGCCAAAACCCACCATTGGGCTACCCACAGAGTAACCTGAAACTACTTGAAAAAGCGATGCTGATTGCAAGGGAAACACAAGCTGTTTTAGAAATCCATTTTTCCTTGGCTGTTAAAAGTGCAAAAATCATGGTTCTCAAACATCATAAAAGATCCAGCATCCTTGGTGGGTTTTCAACATCAATTTATTTAAAGAATTCACCTAAGCACAATGTCAGCACAAACATATTTATCAGAAGAAAATCTACCTTTAAAGATGCTTGCTTGAAAGAAATATGTCAAAAATGGGCGCAGTACCGCTACTCGCCTGTGTCAGAAGCTGGCGATTACTTAAACCTGTCATTTAAACTGATACATTGGGATCATAGTATGAAAAGGAAAGACTTGCTATCAAAAGCAATAGAGGTGGATAGAATTCAAAACTATATTTTAAAAGGGCTGGAATTAAGAGATTGGTGGATATATTAGTTAAAAATGTAATTTGTATTTTAGGATAAGACTATGTTAAAACATTGTGTTAACGGTTAAAGCCAGCTACACTGAGCTTCAAAGACATTCCACACCTTCTCCCAAACAAAGGAATCTTTTCCCCTGTGCTCTGCTGAGGATCTGACAGGCAGGTGTGAAAGAAAAAGGGAGGAGCACTTTGGCCTGTTGCTCTGAGTGGAGACAAAGGACTCCTTTGAACTGAAAGGAAATGCTAATTTGGGGCGTCAATAGAAACCAGCCTTGGCAGGAAGAAGCTCAAGTTACTCTCTGGCTCAGCAAAGCCTTGGAGGCGGGCCCAGACTGAGATGTGGATTTTAAACTGGAGAAAATATATGTTTAAGGAAAAGACTTATAGAAAATTGTGCCGAACTGGCAAAAATATGGAATTTAGAGGTTATTCAAATGAAAAAGTTGCTCACAAGTAGAAACTACTCTGGAATTTGTGCGATGTTCAGAGACTGAACCACGAAAATGTTTATATTGTAGCAATTGTGATTATGCTGGGAATATGAATATTTACAGGAAGACGCCCAGATGGTATGTGCATGTATGTGAGAAAATTGGTACAGAACTGACACTGAGTAACCGACCAAAAGCGCGAAAAACTGTCATTTGTGAACCGAAGCTCTCCAGAAGATGGGACTTTGACAGACACGTGCCTTAGTTAATCTGTAATGTAAATATGGAATATTAGCAAGTTTGGGATATTGTGAATATGTTTTTTTATGAAAAATAGATTTTCTAGTTAGACACAAAGGGGCATTTTTTTCTCCCTGGACCATAAACATGGCACACTGTTTCCTTCTCGAATCAGGAGAGAGGGAATACTTAGACCAATCAGTTTCCTAGAGGGTGGGTTTAGTATAATCAGCCTCCCAACCCCCTTGGGAAATACATAAATAGGGACTGTTGAGGGCGAAGGGACACAGACACATTCACCCATCACTGATCTACTGGCAAAGCGCTCTGAAGGAGAATCCAGTCTCCAGAACTATTCAGACTCCAGAACCCTGAAGCAAAAGGCCCAATCAGTTAGCCTTTAAAATCTTGCAACCTGATTTTAACCCCAAACGTCCATGGGGCCCAACCAATTCAACAGCCTGGCTGTGCTGTTTTGGCTGCTTCTTGCCAAGAACCCTTGCTAGAACCCAGAGATCCAAACCGGTAGAGCAGAGCTGTGTCCAGAACCAACCCGTCAGATCCAGAACCAGAGGCCGTGCAGACCAGAGTGCCTTGCTGAGAGCAGAACCAAGCGCCTGAGACCTGTCCGGTGGCGAGCGAATTCTCGTCCAAACCTTTTACCAGATCTTGACGGCCCATTCCAAAGCCCTAGTTGTCAGTATTTAGCATAGAACTGTCCATAGTCATCTATTAGTTTTAAGTAATCATCCAACCCATTCCAACATATCCAGATTGTATTGTAGAATCTCTTTTGTCTATCCTGAATCCTTCTCTCATCCACATAATCCGGTGATAATTGTAGTGATAAATCATCTTTGCGCTAATATAGTTGCTGAAGAAGGCAAGTGTCACAGCGGACAAAGATCAGACAGAGGCGCCTGTTCTGGTGGCTGTACCGTTGGTATCTCGCATCTTCATAGCCTCCCTTAGTGTTAAGAAATCCTTGTTTATAATCTTCAACAGCGCATCTCTCATTTGAAATCTTGACTCTTTTCTGAAAAATTGACCTTTACTAAAACCTCCGTAACTTTTGAACCGTACATGCTAGGAACGAAATTTAAATGTCTCTCCAACTCCTTACAATTTTTCTGTAATCACATTTCTCGCGCGCTGAAAAGTTTGCCGCGATTCTGCATTTGGCTCAATTTCATTCCATATAAAATTGCTATTTCTTGCATCCAATCTCCGAATTCAATTTCCTATCTGCCAGCCATTCAAACATCATTTCTAGTGTCTACCTGAACCTATCCAAAGCGACTCTCACTAGTTCTGAATCCCATTTAATTAATTAAAATCCATTTTTAGCATTTTTCCCATTAATTTCAAATCACATTCAAAAGCATTTGACCTGTTTAAAATCATTCCTGTTCTCTCTAAGCTTGCTGGGGAATTGGGATTGAACTGCATTGTTGATTGTATATTCCTGAAACCTGTGTTTCCGCATTCCATCTCTTCATCCTGCATATTATAGGGGGGATTGAATGGTATCAGGGGGGAAGAGTGATTACATTGTCATTGATGGAATCCATATCAAGTTTTATTTCTGTGCTGCATTAATTTCATATCATTGCATTTCCTTGAACCCACACAAAGTTTTTTTCTCTGCTACATTCTTCTTATCACCCATACTCCTATTGATTAAAGAGATTGTTGAATGTTGTGACATCACCCATTGCTGATCAGTGTATAAATATTAATAAGTGTGATACCTAGATATTGTTCATATTCATAAAAGTGTGATATATATATATATATATATATATGTATATATATATATATATATATAGTTCAATTCATCAAATAAATCTTTTAACTTGGCAAAACAAACCTACCTCTTGGTTCAGTGAGACCGGGGGGGGGATTCAAAGAGAGGGGCGTTATATAAGGGTACATCATCCGGAAATAAAATAACTTTAGACATAAAAATATATAAATTAAGGGTTCCAGCTGGGCATCTCACGCTAGGCATTGACTTAGTTGGAGTGATGGGTTGAAACTACTTACAGATTGGGGGCTCATAGCGGTA
This sequence comes from Ambystoma mexicanum, assembly GCF_040938575.1. Taxonomy (NCBI): domain Eukaryota; kingdom Metazoa; phylum Chordata; class Amphibia; order Caudata; family Ambystomatidae; genus Ambystoma; species Ambystoma mexicanum. The sequence continues at coordinate 1,348,251,981 of NC_090922.1, read as the reverse complement.
TTTCTGGATTAGATCTACCACTTGTGCAGCTTAATACAGTGTGCTAACTGACAGGATACATAAATCTGTAAAAGCTCCCCTCAAAAGGGAACGCTCTAAGGAAACTTCTGTTTTGCAAAAATAAAATAAACTTGTGTAAGTCAGGAAGGAAATCAATATTTCCAGAATGGTGACATTGGTAGACATCAATATGGCTAGAGAACACCTTTTGCATAAGTTATTTGTGAGAGGTGAATGGACAGAGCAGGATCAGAATGTGTGGTTGCAGGCAATCACACAACAGATCACTGCAACAGGGTTAGATATATGGAAAGACCAGGGTCCCTTACATGTGGCCCTGAGGGAACTACATATGGCACCTAAGGCCAAGGAAGAACAAAACAAGATTGCCAACATAGCGGCATATCTATATTTATCTATTGGAGCCATATAACAGAAATATGCTGAAGGCCAAGATCTGGCAAGTAAGCAATTGCAGGCATTATAAAGGGCCCACACTGATCTGGACTCTTCTGAGCAGAGGCTGCAGAGGAGCCAGGAGTCCGAAAATGAAAGCAGGCAGTATATAGTCAAAATAAAAGAGGACATGGGTATCCTGTGACAGGAAAAGGCAGAACAGGATACCAGGAGTACCAAGAAAGTTTGGACTCCCTACTGCAGAGCCAGAAAAAGCTGTAGCAATAAATAAACTTTAACAGGGCATGCGCAGAGCAGTTAGTCACCCTGCAAAGCCACCTAGATAGAGAGAAGGCAGAGAGCAACAAATTAATTCTGAAAGACCTGGACACCCAGGCAGAATTTGATGAAGAGCACCAGAAAGTTGGTGCGCTTCAAAAGCAAAGGGATGACCTGGCGGCACAGAAGCAGACTCTTACTCAGGAAAGGGACACCTTAGGCCAGGAAGTCTGTTATTTAAAAGAGAAACTGGAAGAAAATCACCTGGCCCTCCAGGGACTGGGTGACCTCCAAAAAGACCATCAAAAACTGTTAGAGCACACCAGGAGGGTGGAAGAGGTTCTAGCAAGAAAGGACCAGACCAGTCTGGACAGGACTCAGGAGGTAACCCTCCTGCAGCAAAGACTGGCCCAGTACTCAAAAACAACCCAGGAAGCGCAGAGAGAAAATGAGGCTCTCTGTGAGAACAATGACAGGTTCCACAGGCAGGTAGCCATGCAAGAGAGACTAATAGAGACTAGTAAGGCCTTGATTGAGGAACAGAAAGCTCAGGCTCTTGCATGGCAACAGGGAGCAGGGGCTGATAGAGATGAGGTTCGCTGGGAAAGGGAAACACCTGAGCATAACCTCAGGAACCCTAGTACCAGAGGCCTTCATCTCTCCCAGTCCCTGGACTCTGCCACCCCCATGTCCACTGGCGCACATGAGCGCAGGGCCACGGGGATGGCAGATTTCAATCCAATCAGAAGTATGGGGCTCATAGACCAGCACCTCCCAGGAATGGATGGGGGGGCATCTGGGTATGGTTACCCAAGCACTGTGAAATTTAGTGGGGAACTCCAGGAGAGTAGGCCCACTAAGGGCATCCTGAAAACCTCGGCCCAGCTAGGACAGTGGATGGGTACCCATCAAATCCTGGGAGCAAGGAGGAATCAGATGACTCCTCTGAATGCACCAGGACACAGGAGACTAGGTCCCCACATTCTGACAGCCATTCCCAGGCTCGCAGAATCTGGGAGAACCTAGAAGACCAGATGGGCACCTCTGGGAGCAGTGCCTCTGAGTCAGAGGAGGATTGGACTAGGGTTACCCGAACCAAGAAGGCCAATAAGGCAAAAAGGGCCTCACTTAAGGATCCCTTAAAACAAATCAAGGCGATAAGGAGCGTCATCATGCCTTATCATAAGAATTCTAAGTACTCTGTTTGGGAGCACTTAGAGCTCTTTGAGCAGATGATGGAAACTTTCCATTTGAAAGACAGCAGTAGCTGCATTCAGTATGTGAAATGGACCTTCTCACCAGAATACTCCAGTTTCTTTGCAGGGCTGGAGGACCAAAATCATTCTAGATGTTCCACATATAGGGCGGCCATCTTGAAGCATTTTTCTGTTCTCAGAAATCCCCAAGAGGCTCGCAAGGCAGCCTACAACTTGCTATGTGGGGAGGATCAGGCCCCACAAGAATTTGTGCAGGAATTAAAGCGTGCCTTTGCGCAGACTACCTGAAGGGTACACATGGACAGCAAAGAATTTGTCAGTACTTTTTGCCACGCTCTACCAAAGTACATCATGACCCAGCTAGTGAGAGATTTTCATGAGAAAAGATCACTAGACTGGGTCATTGAACAGGCCACCCGAATCTATGAGGTACAAAAGCCCATAGAAAACAAGAACAATCGTAAAAACCCCAAACCAACCAACACTCCTGCTGCTGCTACGGTGGCAGAGGTGAAGGTTGCCCCCATTTTGGATTTGGAGATGAGTCGGCCTAAAAACCCACCTGCACAAAATCAGCTGAGCAATCCCAAGCCCAGAAGGGCCAGTCACAGGCAGGGAGCCAAGGAGGTAGTCCCACAAATGGGATCCCTCACTCCCCTGACTATGTTAGTCCCCGCTACAAGGGGAACAGATCCATCCTGGGTTATGTGTGGACCCCTCCAGCCCAAAGGGGGGATCCAACCAAGCAGCACCTAACCCAGGGAACCTCCCTCCTCACTTCCCCCAGGAGGGCAGGAATTCCTCAAATCCTGGACAGAACTTTTTCCCCAGGTATCCACAAAACTTTCAACCCCAAAATCAACCATCCTTCTTTCCCTAATTTCCTGAACCAGACAACCCAACCCGGGAGAGGGGAGGCCAAGGGTGGAGGGGTACCCAAATCTTCCAAACCCGGGGTATTATCAGAGAAGGGATAGCTACCCTTCCCGGGAAATGAGAACCTTGTATCAGCCTGAGCAGGTATCATAGTTAGAGCGCCAGGTCCAAAACATGGCACAGGATCTGGGTCGCATGCTGAGGGCTCAACGGAACCCTCAGATGAGTATGCCGGCACAGAATGCCCCAAACTCCGGACCTGGTGCTCCAGAGCAATGACTGGGGCAGCACCCTGACAACCCACCGGTTCCCAGGGAGGAGGCACAAGGGGAAGGGGGGTATAAAGCCTTGGAGGAAGCTTCCTTCCCCACTTGTAAAAAGCCCCTTGAAACCCAGGACCCAGAACCAAAATCTCCTGCCCCTGAAAGTCTGCCATCCAAGGAGCAGAGGGGGGGTAGGAGAAACAAAGAACCCAAACAGACCCATTTTGTAGAGGAGGTGCAGATCTTCCAATTTGAAGGAGAGGGATCCTCAGAGGATCCTGGGAAAAAAATCTTCTCCTTCAGAGATGGGGGAACTCCTCCCAAAGAAAAATGGGTCCCAAAGGATTCAAATCCAGACTGGGTAGATGTGGGGACTGAGCTAGCACCGCCCATCATCCAACCCCAGAACCAACAACATGAAAATCCCCTGGTTCAAACCCATCCTGGTCACTGCCTCCAAAAAGGGGGGGCAGTCCAGCACCAGAACCAGGGGAACCCAAAACTTCTCTCATCTCTAGTTGCCACCTTTTCTTGGCAGATTCCCTAGACTCCAAACAGAATTCTGCCCAAATCTCTTCTTTATCAGTGTCCAAAACTAGAAAACTAACCCACCAGTTGTCCAAAAATGTACATTATCTGTGCCCCCTTGCGGAGAAGGAGGGAAGATTCTATGCCCCGGTACAAATACAGGGGCAGGGTACAATTTTGGCACTGGTGGACACTGGATCCCAAGCTACCCTTCTGTCCAAAAATGCCTTTGATAAACTGAATTCAGGAAGGGGGGACAATTATCAAATTCCTCTCACCCCTCTTCCCGGACAACTTCAGAACTTTGACGGGAAGGACATTCCTGTCGAGGGGACTGCGGATTTAGACGTTCAAATTGGGCGACACAAGATGAAGCACCCGGTCATAGTTGTGACTCCAGAGGGCACCCCTTGTTTACTAGGGAATGACCTCCTGCGAAGGTTGTCTCCCCTCATAGACTGTGTAAACAAGGTCCTCTGGACCCAGACTAGCCGACCAATAAAATTGAAACAGAGTGTCAACCAGGTTAGTTTAAACGGCACCTGCCACATGGTTGAACAAAAATCTGTCCAAGTAGAATTTCACTTCCAGAACAACCAAATTCCAGACCTGACAGTAATAGCAGTAGGACAACAAACTGGTGATGGGGGGTCCTCTCTATTTCTGAAAATCAACCTTCCTTCCAGTTTAAGGTGGCATTCCACACTGGAAGGAAACACTCTGAAATTCTTTACCAATCCACAATCAGACATTCCCACTCCTGTAGTCCAGAAAGCTGAGAAATCAGCTCAGAGCCTGGCTGATATTCAGCAAATTGGAGAGCAGCTTGTCATCCCTGTTCAGTTAAATGAAGGGAAGGACTCTGTTCTCGTCCGAGTGTGTGTGAACAACGGTAAGAGCTTCATCAGCGAAGCCATGTTCCACCAACTCCCAAAAGATCCAGCCATTCCCACATTTAGACTCATAGACAAATGGGAAATGGATCTGGAAACACCAAATTCCAAACATCTCCTGCCAAGCAGGTGTATGATCAAAATCTCCATAGGCAATAAGAGCATAGTCCCTAATTGTTGGGTCGTGCGAGACGTCACTGCCGCCTTTACTTGAGCAGTGACATTCACAATCGCTTTGCCATGAGTTTGGACCTAATAAACTTCAAAGCTTGGTCCCAATTAGTGGATAATCCCATGGGGGTTGATGACCCAGAGAAAGCGTTTAGGTCAGCTCAACTGCTGCCTCATGCAGTTGAAATTCAGATTGGAGAGGAAGTCACCATCCCAGAAAGGACCCGACAATTCTCCCTGGAAGTGAAAGGTAAAAGAGGACAGAAATTGAAAAACCCTGATGCCTATATTCATCTAAATGCTTCTCTCCAACACCACTAGTCAATATAGAACATGACACCATTCCAATAGAGGTGGATAACAGCAATTTAAAGAGTATCAATCTAGCCGCAGGCACCATTATTGGAATGGCGGTTGATGACCGACATTTTTCCATAGATTTAGGAAATGAACTGTTAGGACCAATCCCCAAGGACTGTTTTGACAGTGACAGTGATGACAACACAACACCATACAGGATCTTTACCCGGCATGGGGGGGACTTCCTGGTGTACACTGCCTGCCCTTATGGTAAGGAAGATGTGACCTGTGACTTCCGGAGGGATGAGGTGATTTTCCAGGTCCATGAGGGCTGCCTTCCCCACCTGAAGCCACCAGTCCAAATCAGCACTTTAACCAGGGACGACTTCACCCAGCTGGAGGAGGCCGCTGAGATAGCGAAACCAGAAGTCTTTCCAGGCTTCATGCAGATGGTTGAAGAGAGAGTTAACCTAGCTGATGCCTGTGAGACTCTGGAGCAGAAGCAAAAATTGAAACTAGTTTTCTTGGATTTTCAAGATCTCTGTGCGGTGGACTCATATGACTGTGGTCGCACCGACATCCACACAACAATTCCCACAGACCCTGGCATGACTCCAGTGTTTTTGAAGCAATATCGCTTGCCTCTCGCATCAATGGAGTCCCTTACTGAAATAATTAAGAACCTTGAGTCCTGTGGGACAATCCGTCCAGTCCACAGCACCTTCAATAATCCGGTGCTGGGGATATTGAAGCCAAACGGCCAGTGGAGACTCTGCGCCGACCTTAGGGAGCTCAACAAACGTATCCATGCTTCCCGATGGCCTCTTCCCTACATTGACCAAGGGCTGGCCCAGATCCAGGGGTCAGATGGTATTCACTGCAATAGACCTGACCAATTTATACTGGACTGTACCTGTCAGTAGGGAGGACTGATACAAGCTGACCTTTACCTTTGGTGGGCAGCAGTACACATGGATCCGGACTCCCTTCAGATACATCAACTCCGGCAATGAATTCAACATTTTTCTACATAAGGCCATGCCGACCTGGGCGAAAGGGGTAACCTGGCCTATGTAGATGATGTACTCATTAAAAGCTCAACTGTCGAGGAACACATAGCTGAGATCCGTTATGTTCTGACGCAGTTGAGGGCCGCCGGAGCAAAACGCGTTTCAAAAGGCACAGTGGTGTAGATTTCTTGGGGCATGAGATTACTCCTCAGGGTCTCTGTCCCCAGGAAAAGAAAGTGGAAGCGCTCCAGAAATTGAAAGACCCCACAACTCTGCGGGAACTAAGGAGCCTCCTTGGACTGACTTATTATAGTAGAAAATTCATTGATGGCTACACAGAGATCACAAGACCCCTGATTCATCTTTGGAAAGGGGGGGTCAAGTGGGAATGGGGTCTAGAACAAGCCGAGGCAGTAAGACAACTCAAGAGAAGCCTCTCACAAGCTGTCACAGATGGCACTCTGTTAAGAGTGGCACAGGACACCCAGGAAGGTTTTGGGTGGTTGTGCCGAAGTAAGGTGGACAGATAAGTACACACACAGCTGAAAGTAAGGAGAATGAAGAGTAGGCAAGTGTACAATGCAAGGAAATAAGGTACAACAGAATGGATTCCCTCTTGGGGTGTATGCAGATATAGGAATAGAGTATTCCACGGACCTTAGTAAAAACTCTAGCCTTCTGCACAGTTTGCTATAACAGAGGCCCACGCTGTTTGCTCATGACTGGGAACAACAGCTTTGGGTGTCAGTAACACAGAAACTAGACAAGGGAAGGGGCAGCGGTTGCTTGCCGGAAACCAACAGACAAGCCCTGTACAAAGGGGTCTACAAACGATACAAGAGAAGACAATAACAGACAAATCCAGGAATAGGGAAGTCGATGAGCAAACTAGCAGAAGGAAATGAAAGGAAAGCAGTATAACTGAATTGGACAGGGATTATGAACTGAGGGTTGAAAACGAGAAAGAGAGCAAGGGAGCAGCAGTCAGGAAACAGGGGGGCTGCAATAATTGAAGGTAATAAATGCAGGTAAACTGTTGTGGATTGCAGAGGACTGTAGGGTGCAAGGTAGAGAGCTCAGAGGAGCAGGACAGCAAGGAGTAAGCCCAAATGAGCAGGGCTGTAAGGAAGGGAGCCCAAAGGAAAAGGGCTGTAGGCAGCGGAGTGAAACAGGCTGCAAGGCAAGGAGCCCAAAGGACAAGGGCTGAAGGCAGAGGGTTGTAGCAAGCTGCAAGACAGGGGTTGCGGAGGACAAGGGCTGTAAGCAGCGGAGAGATGCAGACTGCAAGGCAGGGAGCCCAAAAGGCTAGGGCTGTAGGCAGCAGGGTGTAACAGGCTGCAAGGTAGGACGCCCAGAGGAGTAGGGCTGTGAGACAGGGAGCCCAAAAGGCTAGGGCTGTAGGCAGCAGGGTGTAGCAGGCTGTAAGGCAGGACACCCAGAGAAGCAGGGCTGAGGCAGGGAGCCCAAAAGGCTAGGGCTGTAGGCAGCAGGGCGTAGCAGGCTGTAAGGCAGGACGCCCAGAGAAGCAGGGCTGAGGCAAGGAGCCCAAAAGGCTAGGGCTGTAGGCAGCAGGGTGTAGCAGGCTGCAAGGCAGGACGCCCAGAGGAGCAGGGCTGAGGCAAGGAGCCCAAAGGCTAGGGCTGTAGGCAGCAGGGTGTAGCAGGCTTCAAGGCAGGACGCCCAGAGGAGCCCAGAAGGGCCAGGGCAGAAGGTAGAAGGCAGCAGAGCGTGATCGGCTGCAATGCAGAAAGCTCGGCAGGGCACTGGAACAAAAGCAGGTGTAACCAGGAACAGCATACAAAAATACGTAGCTCAAAGCAAAAAGGTGCTGGAAAAACTCTTAATGCAAGAGACTGAGCCCCTGCAGGCAGCAGCTTTTATACCGCCCTGCCCAGCACAGAGGCAGGCTAATTGGTCGCACCTGGATCAGCACACATGCATACAATCCGCCTCCTCCCTCTCTGTTCCTGAGCTGGTGGAAGCAGAGCTGATCCCTAGGGCTTCTAGGGATTGTAGTTCCGATGATGACAAATAGGAATAGCCAGGAATAGATAGTTATAGACAAGTGCATTGTGGTAAGTGTAGTTTGTTGGGAAAAATAGAAAAGCACCAAAGTCTCGCAAATGGGAAATAAGGTCCAAGAAGTGAATAGCGGTTGATCCAAGAGTTTTCTGTAGATAAATGAATAACCATTAGTCCATAATGATCGTCAATGTATGCGCCCATGGCGCAGGCATGACACAAGCGCCTTGCCTAGCTTACCCTGTCAAAAACAAGAGGTTCTTCTTGGAGACAGGGTTCTCTAATACATGCTTGACTGCAATATTATACCAAAAGCATGACAAGGTCAATAAAGTAACCTCCTATGCAAGTAAAACTTTATCCTCTGTGGAGGAAAATTTCAACGATTGTGAGAAGGCACTCCTGACAACGGTGTTGTCATTGAAGAATTACCGCCCGTTTATCCAGGGGGAACACATAGTGGAAACTCCACACCAGCCTCTGCAATATCTACAAAGTGACAGAATCCGTGCCGGAAATGTGAGTAATTCCCGAATTACTTCCTGGATTCTGTCAATGCAAGGCTTTCCTGTGGCGGTCAGATATGGCCAAAACAAGAAGAGTCCCCTCGTGCAAGTTCTGGCTGACTTGCATGATTGTGCCAGAGAAAACTGTCTCGATGACTAAAGTCTAAAAATCAAGGACAACATGGAAGCATACCTCAATTCCCCACACTAAGTCTTTGAAGAAGACAAGTGTGAGGGCATGCCCACTGTCTATGTGGATGGATGCTCTTAACATGTTGACAGCAACGGGGCAAAAGAACTAGTGGCCGGCGTAGGGAATGCATGGTTAAATGAGACCCCAGAACCCTCCGCTGGGTACCAGATTGGTCCCCGAAGTAGTCAAGTGGCAGAGTTGATGGCTGTGCATCAAGCCATCCTCACTGCTGTCCAACATAAACTCCACAAACTGGTCATAATCACAGATTTGGATTATGTACGGAACGGGTTTGTGGAGCACCTGGTTAACTGGAAAACTAGAGGCATGTTATGTGCTAATAATAAACCATTGAAACATGGGAAATTAATTCAAAACATTGATGATCTGGTCACCTCGAATGGAATGACCATCTATTCAAAAAAGATTAAGGGTCATTCCAAAGTAGAGGGACCAGACAAAACTGGAAATGTCTTAGCTGATCAGCTGGCCAAAACCGGAGCCATCCAAGGAGATCTACTAAAGATCGAGTCCCTGTTGGGGGAGATCCAGGTCACTGCTATCACTAGGTCCCAGAGAAATGCTCACAATGAACTCTCAACTGCACATTAGAGTAAGGAGACCCCAGATGCTGATTTGATTACAGCTTAGAAAGTGTCATGATGCCTACCCCCGGGGACCCAGACCAGGTCCAGCAACCCCGGAAGCAGGCATCAAGTTATTTTGAGCAAGCCCAAAACCCCTGCTAGGGGCTGTTTGGGTGCGGTCCTGGCACCTATGGCGCTAGGCTCATATGGAGAGTCAGTCCTGGCGCCATAGGCGCCAGGCTCATAGAGTAAAACTTACCTGATGCAGACCATGCTGCAAGCTTACCTGATGCAGACCATGCTGCAAGAGCTCCAAGCCAAATGAGGCTTGGAAGGGACTATTTTACCTAGGGACTTTTTTTTACTCGGGTGGGGCTGGGGAGGAATACTTACCTGGGACTACTTTGGAGCCTATTTAAACCACGCCCGAAGAGCAGCACACGCTTCGCGTTATTCTGCATCCAGCAGCGTGACGCTCACCGTGCCTGCAAGTCTGCATCCAGTCTTCGAGTTTGGAGCTCCTAGAAAAAAGGGAGAAAGAAGGAGAAAAGGTTAGAACAACAGCAATACCTTTGATCGTTACCTGAATTCCCGATCCATCGCGCCTTCGATCTGGAAGAAAGAAGTTATTTTATGCGCGTCGTCTCACCTGATGCAGCGCCGCGCTGAACTCACCGGCCTTCGCAGCATCTTCACATTCCACCGCATCCTCATGAATGTTCCCGCCGCATTCCGGCACCTCAGGAGAAGACAAGAACAGCAAGGTGAGCCAAGGGAATACACAGAGGAATATTAGTTATCCCCCCATAGACTTACCTGATTTTACCACCGGGGGTACTATTCCTCATCACGGGTCGGCGAAGCTTCCACTGCATCTTCGCCAAACCCTGGCCCCTAAGGGGAAACAAAAGGACAGCAAGGTGAAACAAAGGGACTATCAAGGGGAACCCTCCTCACCACAATAGACTTACCTGATTTTACCGCCAGAGGTATTATTCCCCGAGACTTCATACTTTCTCTCAGCGCCTGAATAAGGGAGAAAGCAACAAGTTACATATTGACATTATTTTATCAAACTGTGTTGGAAAATTCAAATCCTTACCAGAATATTACCGGTTGCCACGAGGAACTCTTCACTAGGGTCAAGCTGCAACCTGCAAGGAATCGGACAAGAGTGAAAGTCAGGCATTTGAACTCTTACGAATTACATACTTTTCAGAGTCAATATTGTTCTGGAACTCACCAATTCCTTCGAGCCAGTGAAGCAACTGGTTATCAACGCGCCCCTGCGCTCAATGCAGGATGGAGACCTCATCTTTTCAAACCATCAGGTGAGACTATAAGAGGGGACATCAAAGGTGATCTGTGGGGAGAATAGCGGGGGTGGGGGGATTTACACTCAACTCCGCGGGTGGTTAATTCCCTTTCTCCATTTGCAGAAGAATATTCCTACGGGCCAAGCAAACGAAGCTAGGTGGGCCAGTCCAGTCTGTCATCTTGGCCCTATGCGTCACATTGGTGGAGACCGCAGCTGTCCAGTTCAGATCGACGCCTCTGTGGGAGCCAGGTGAGCGTAACAGAAAGGGGATCCAATAATTGTTAAGGTTTATCAACACATTGAGTACCCTGAGAACTTTCCCCTGACGGATGCCGATTACATAGGGAAAAAGGACCTCAGAGTGTTGATGAAATGTCCAAAAATGTTCCGAATCCAAGACGGTTTGTTGTCAGGAGATCCCTAGCTGGCCATGATCAGTGGGTAGTCCCTACCTCATTCCGAAGACTGATGTTAAGTCACGCCCATAATGCGGCCTCAGCCGGTCATAGGGGGTTTCATACAACACTTGAAATCTTTAAAGAGGTTGCATACTGGCCACACATGGGGCAGGACCTCAACCAATACTTGAAGGGGTGTCTTGTGTGTGCACAATTTCAGCCAACATCCCTCACACACCGTGCACCTCTCCAAAAGAGGGGGATGACACTGCCATGGTCTGATTTACAAGTCGATTTCATCTGGCCCATGATTCGCTCCTCTAGGGGAAACAAGTACATGTTGACCGTGACATTCTTGTTTACTAAATGGGTGGAATGTCTCCCGGGCCCAAACTGCAAGGCAGAAACAGCAGCTGCCCTGATGATCAACCACATCTTTTCGCGTTTTGGACTACCCCAAAGGATCCAGTCAGACCGAGGTAGCCATTTCACCAGCGAAGTAATGACAAAGATGTGGGAGATACTTGGGGTCAAAAGGAAACTACACATTGCTTACCGGCAGCCTCTAGTGGTGCAGTAGAGAGATATAATAAAACAATTGTGAGCATATTAAAAACGTTTATGGCAGATTCTGGGCCAAGTTGTGATATTCGATTACCTCTTGTCCTAATGGCCATCAGATCTACCCCTTCATCTGCAACTAAAATGTCACCGTTTGAGCTGATGACTGGACGCAGGATGGTGCTTCCCCAGCATCTGCTCTACAGAACCCAAGAGCAGACATTGATCAATGTCTCCACAACTCATGAGTATGTTGAAAATCTAAGAAAACACCTTCAACATGCTTTTGCCTATGCTCAGCGAAATCTAGAAAGATCTGCAGACAGCATGAAGACCCACTATGACTTAAAGACTACCAGAAAAGAATACAGTGTAGGAGACCGGGTCTACTTATACAATTTCCAAAGGAACCAGGCCAAACAGCGAAAATATTTGCCTTCCTGGAGGGGTCCTTTTGAAATTGTAGACAAAATCTCACCAGTCGCCTACAAAATCTGCATCCCCAAAGGCAGTTTGGCAGAGGGGGAAGATAAGGGGGTCCATATTAACCAACTAAAGTGTTGCCATCCTAGGCACACTCTGCAGCAACTGGAGGAGTCTTCTGGAACCCCAGAGGGGGCCACTCCAGCTCCATAAAACTCCATCTACAAAATACTCATATATACTCCATGATTTACAATATAAAAATGTGTCCTGATTTATCGAAATGTATGTGTCCGCCGCACTACATTAATAGTGGTGGGGAAATGTCTACAAATATGTTTTTGCTTTATCATCCTAGGATTGGAAACCATGGAAACTAAGACCAAGGAGGACTACCCAGGGACTGGAGGGAAGATCGAAGGGGCCCGGAGTATCGCTCCATACTTACATCAGGACTGGGCGAGGAGAACCGATCGATCCACCCCTGATGGAGGAAAAGATGATGAACCTTGCCATTTTTGGAACCAAAAGAGATGAGACTGACATCTTAGTCTTGCGTATTCCCATTGATGGACGATCAACACCAATTCGCAAGAGGGGGGCTTGTGGGATGTTTTAACCCACTAGTCCATGCCCTGCAACATTACTGTGCACTGCTTGCATCAGAAACCTCAGAATGGCCGCTGGAAAGTATTATGCACGCTAAAATCATCAAGAAGTGCGCACGAAAAACCTGAAAAAAATAGGCCGCCAACCCACTTTTGCCTATGTCAGTGGTACCACAGGAGACCACTGCCAAAACCCACCATTGGGCTATCCACAGAGTAACCTGAAACGACTTGAAAAAGCAATGCTGATTGCAAGGGAAACAAAAGCTGTTTTAGAAATCCGTTTTTTTCCTTGGCTGTTAAAAGTGAACAAATCATGGTTCTCAAACATCATAAAAGATCCAGCATCCTTGGTGGGTGTTCAACATCAATTTATTTAAAGAATTCACCTAAGCACAATGTCAGCAGAAACATATTTATCAGAAGAAAATCCACCTTTAAAGATGCTTGCTTGAAAGAAATATGTCAAAAATGGGCACAGTACCGCTACTCGCCTGAGTCAGACGCTGATGATTACTTAAACCTGTCATTTAAACTGATACATTGGGATCATAGTATGAAAAGGAAAGACTTGCTATCAGAAGCAATAGAGGCGGATACAATTCAAAACTATATTTTAAAAAGGCTGGAATTAAGAGATTGTTGGATATATTTGTTAAAAATGGAATTTGTATTTTAGGACAAGACTATGTTAAAACATTGTGTTAAAGGTTAAAGCCAGCTACACTGAGCTTCAAAGACATTCCACACCTTCTCCCAAACAAAAGAATGTTTTCCCCTGTGCTCTGCTGAGGATCTGACAGGCAGGTGTGAAAGGAAAAGGGAGGAGCACTTTGGCCTGTTGCTCTGAGTGGAGACAAAGGACTCCTTTGAACTGAAAGGAAATGCTAATTTGGGGCGTCAATAGAAACCAGCCCTGGCAGGAAGAAGCTCAAGTTACTCTCTGGCTCAGCCAAGCCTTGGAGGCGAGCCCAGACTGAGATGTGGATTATAAACTGGAGAAAATATATGTTTGAGGAAAAGACTTATAGAAAATTGTGCCGAACTGGCAAAAATATGGAATTTAGAGGTTATGCAAATGAAAAAGTTGCTCACAAGTAGAAACTACTCTGGAATTTGTGCGATGTTCAGAGACTGAACCACAAAAATGTTTATATTGTAGCAATTGTGATTATGCTAGGAATATGAATATTTACAGGAATATGCCAGATGGTATGTGCATGTATGTGAGAAAATTGGTACAGAACTGACACTGAGTAACCGACCAAAAGCGTGAAAAACTGTAATTTGTGAACCGAAGCTCTCCAGAAGATGGGACTTTGACAGACACGTGCCTTAGTTAATCTGTAATGTAAATATGGAATATTAGCAAGTTTGGGATATTGTGAATATGTTTTTTTATGAAAAATAGATTTTCTAGTTAGACACAAAGGGGCGTTTTTTTCTCCCTGGACCATAAACATGGCACACTGTTTCCTTCTCGAATCAGGAGAGAGGGAATACTTAGACCAATAAGTTTCCTAGAGGGTGGGTTTAGTATAATCAGCCTCCCAACCCCCTTGGGAAATACATAAATAGGGACTGTTGAGGGCACAGGGACACAGACACATTCACCCATCACTGATCTACTGGCAAAGCGCTCTGAAGGAGAATCCAGACTCCAGAACTATCCAGACTCCAGAATTATCCAGACTCCAGAACCCTGAAGCAAAAGGCCCAATCCAAAAAGCTGAACCCTTCTCAGCTGGTCTTTAAAATCTTGCAACCTGATTTTAATCCCAAACTCCACGGGGCCCAAACAATTCAATAGCCTGGCTGTGCTGTTTTGGCTGCTTCTTGCCAAGAACCCTTGCTAGAACCCAGAGATCCAAACTGGTAGAGCAGAGCTGTGTCCAGCACCAACCCGTCAGATCCAGAACCAGAGGCCGTGCAGACCAGAGTGCCTTGCTGAGAGCAGAACCAAGCGCCTGAGACCTGTCCGATGGCGAGCGAATTCCCGTCCAAACCTTTGACCAGATCTTGAGGGCCCATTCCAAAGCCTTAGTTGTGAGTATTTACCATAGAACTGTCCATAGCCATCTATTAGTTTTAATTAATCATCCACCCCATTCCAACATATCCAGATTGTATTGTAGAATCTCTTTTGTCTAGCCTGAATCCTTCTCTCATCCACATAATCCGGTGATAATTGTAGTGATAAATCATCTTTGCGCTAATATAGTTGCTGAAGAAGACAAATGTCACAGAAAACCAAGATCAGACAGAGGCGCCTGTTCTGGTGGCTGTACCGTTGGCATCTCGCATCTTCATAGCCTCCCTTAGTGTTAAGAAATCCTTGTGTATAATCTGCAACAGCGCATATCTCACTTGAAATCTTGGCTCTTTTCTGAAAAATCGACCTTTGCTAAGCCCTCTGTAACTTTTGAACTGTACATGTTATAGTTATTCTGTAATCGCATTTCTCGCGCGCTGAAAAGTTTGCTGCGATTCTGCATTTGGCTCAATTTCATTCCATATAAAATTGCTATTTCTTGAATCCAAACTCTGAATTCAATTTCCTATCTGCCAGTCATTCAAACAGCTTTGCTAGTGTCTACCTGAATCTATCCAAAGTGACTCTCACTAGTTCTGAATCCCATTTAGCTAATTAAAATTCAATTTTTAACATTTTCCCATTCATTTCAAATCACATTCAAAAGCATTTGACCTGTTTAAAATCATTCCTGTTCCCTCTAAACTTGTTGGGGAATTGGGATTGAACTGCATTGTTGATTGTATATTCCTGAACCCTATGTTCCCTCATTCCATCTCTTCATCCTGCATATTAGGGGGGGATTGAATAGTATCATGGGGGAAGAGTGATTACATTGTCATTGATGGAATCCATATCAAGTTTTATTTCTGTGCTGCATTAATTTCATATCATTGCATTTCATTGAACCCACACAAAGTTTTATTCTCTGCTACTTTCTTCTCATCACCCATACTCCTATTGATTAAAGAGATTGTTGATTGTTGTGATGTCACCCACTGATCAGTGTATAAATATTAATAAGTGTGATACCTAGATATTGTTCATATTCAAACAAGTGTGATATATATATTGTTCAATTCATCGAATAAATCTTTTAGCTTTGCAAAACAAACCTACTTCCTGGTTCTGTGAGACCGGGGAGGATTCAAAGAGAGGGGCGTTATATAAGGGTACATCATCCAGAAATAAAAGAACTTTTGACATAAAAATATATAGATTAAGGGTTCCAGCTGGGCATCACACGCTAGGCATTGACTTAGTTGGAGTGCTGGGTTGAAACCACTCACACTGTGTACCCCCCAACTTTTTTCAGACTTGCCAGACTGTCAAGAGGACATACAAATGGCAGTGGTGTGTGGTATAAAATCCAGTAATGTAATGTTTATTTCGTCAGTTCAAACCAAAGGAAAGCCCTTCAGGTCCCAAAGTGTCTTACTTGAAAAGTGAACAATTCACCTAACAAACATATTATACATTTTCGAAAATACAGTCCGCAGACAAAACATTAATATTTTTGCACATCCTGAATCTAAGACTACAACTAGCAGAGTGCCAAGTAATGTAAGCCTAAAAATAAGAATTTTGTATCTCTGTAATTTCAACAACAACAGCAAAAGAAACCTCATAAGGGCACTGTTTTTCACATACATGCAGTCCTACATTAGAAATAATACTCCTACATATTTCACAGAACACTGCTGAGCTACGATACTATCAAGGATGCTCTCGAAGTCCAAGTCACTTCTTGCGGTCAGCAGCTCCTGGGCCTTATGCACTATGATGCCATAGTGCTGGGTAAGGAATAAGAGATCCTGACACACGCTCTTTTGCTCCCGGTCTTGAACCTTAGTTCCGCTTAGTGGGTGGGTTCTAAAGTGCAATAGTGCTAAACAGTAGAACAAAAATGCAGAATGTGTTGACCACACGATGAGCCGTGGTACGGGGCACACTCAACCGCTCGAGGGGCACCCCTAGTCCGTCCTCCCTGTACTAAATAGTTATTACTCAGAGGGGTTCTTAGCACAATGTAATGTAAAACAGCTTATTTTCTGCAATTGCTCATTCTCCCAACACAATTTGTTCAGACCTCCTTATAGAATCAATCCACAGTACCCGCCTGCAGAAACTCCTCTTTTCTAGTCGCAACCTAGTGTGGTGATATTTGTTGCGCTGAGACTCTTGTTGTCTTAATTGTATCCAATTGCACTTCAGGGCCTGTCCAGCATGTGCATGCTTAATGATTCTGTTACCCCTTTTGGAGCCTTCCTGTTTTGTGCACAGGTCGAGGGACAACAGAATCAGCTGGAAAAGGAATCACTTGTGATGCTTTAAGTTTGTTATATGGACGGGCCTTCTGGAGACAGTTCCCAGTTCAATATATAAATTAGTATAACTGTTGCGCTTATGGCAATAGTAGTTCATTTTATGCATGGTATCTCGCCACGGACTGCTGGAGACCAGGGGTGGACTCGGAACCAAAAGGGAAATCATTTTCAAAGTGGTCCCATATTACACATTTTCAGCAAGCCTGACCCTTTCCCCATAAGGAAATAAAATAGATTACGCACAGGGTGCAGAGGCGTAGTGGGAAATCCCCACAGTTGCCAGAGTTGCCTATAGGCCTGTCCACCCATGTCAAAGATTGTCCTCGCCCTTTCCCTCGGGCTTCGCCGAGGGCATCTTGAGCGTTCTGTTTCAAGGGCAGGGGGTGGGGCCACAAACATGCCAGCGCTCACAGCGCTCGCAGGAAAGGGACCGACCCTCTCTCCCCTGTGTGAACTGCAAGAGACTGTCCTCGCCCTTTTCCTCTGGATTACAGAAAATCACAACATCTGGGTGCAGTAGCTAGATCAGGGTCAATACCAACAGCAGGAGGAGAAAGAATGTGCTGCTGTCCGTCGGGCCACCATTTATCCTACATGCACCCACTCGCCTTGCAGGAGGGAGCTCAGAGGAGTCTATCCAGTCGAGCAGGAGGGTGCTCTTTCAGGGCTTCCTCATGTGCAGGAGGGAGCACAACGGGGTGTCCACTGCCAGGCCTCGGCACTTGGGGGCTAGCATCTATTCTCTGCCCACTTTGGCCTTGCTCTATCCAGAGGTATTGAAGGAAAGTGCTCTGGCGTCAGTTCATCGGAGGTCCGCCTACATGGGCCCTGGGTCCTTTCTATCGCAGCCCGGCCACAATACACATGTAGGCGGGCTCAATTTGAGCCTAGAACCACTGTCTTCTCTGGATCAGAAAGCACTTTAAAGGCTTTCATTGTTGTTTGAGACGGATTACGTCATTGATGGAATGCGAATGGTTGAGGCATGCGCAGGGAAGTGCTATGAAACTGCCAAGGCCTAATGCGCAACTCTGTCTGTATGTGCAGCTCTGAAGAGTTAGATGTTACGACTCCAGGTCTCACTGTGGACATTTTGGACTAACTTTGGACTAACTTCAAATTTTATTACGAGGGTTTACAAGAAGAAGATGTTGGTGTGTGTCACTCGCAATGTACATTGATGGCTCTTAATGAACCGAAGACAGTCCATGTGAGATGAGTTTGGCTGTTGATAAGCTTGAAGATTTCTGCTTGCTTTTTTTGTTATGTGATGTTATATTGTATGCGAAATGGGGGGTTGTTCAGGTGGCTTTGTTCTTGTGGGCTTTTTATCCTGACTAGTATTTTTAGTTTGATACTATTGATGAAAAGGAATCTGCTGGTTTTTATCGTACTGATATGGGTTTTTTTTAGTGAGGGGCAGGTGACTTAGTTTTGTATGTAGAATGGGGAAGGCTCGCTATAGGATTGGATTATTATTTCCTTATTGTGCTGGTGAGTTTTGAATTTTGAATTCTATAATTGATGGCTAAGTGGTCGGGTCTGTGTGTTAGTGGAGGAACAAAAAATAGTTCTAATTGGTTGGGTGAAGATTACCTGGGTGGGAGTTAGTTATACTACTTGATTAAGGCCGGAAGAGGGTATATGTGATATGCGTGTGATTTGGGTAAGGTATTATTAGGAGATTGTTGATGGGATTCGTTGTGAGTTCTGTTAGATGTTTGATGGATAGGGTTTTGTTCCTTTTTCTCTTCATTGCTGTTTCTCTTTCAAAGGGAGTATTGTAATGATTGAATGATTGTGTATAAGTTGGGCATAGATTCTGGGGGTTATGGTCTAGTGATGGTTTTTTTCTCTTTGTCCTTTGTTAGTTTGTCTGGATTCCAGACAGTTTTCAAGATGATTTGGTTGTTGTTTTCTGTTCTTTGTGTGTGTTTGTGTGTCTGTTAGGTGGTCATTTTCTGTACTCTGCGCCACCTTACCGGTGTTATGTACATGGCCTTGCTTCGTATGATTGTATCATTGTGTGTTTGCAATTTCTGTTTATATGAACTATTGAATTGCTGCTGTTGGGGACATTATGTTTTGTTACATGGAATGTTAAGGGGATGAATTGTCCAAAGAAGGGGAAAAATATAATGACAAAGGTGAGGAGAGAAAAAGCAAATGTAATCTTTCTACAGGAAACTCATTTGACCGAACTATCCAGAAACTTTTATGGGGTTTCAAAATGTATGAAAGTCCTGAATTGTTATTCAAGCAGGTCAAGGGGAGTGGGTTTGTTAATCCGAAAAACCTTGGGTATAAAAGTTGAGAATGTTGTTATGGATGATGAAGGACGATTTATTTTAGTGGATGTAGTATATGAAGAGAAACTTTTGACGTTGGGTTCAGTATATAGCCCTTGTAGTAATGGTATTAATTTTTTTAGAACGTTAACGGATAGTTTGAAAACAATGAGGGAGCGATAAAATAGTTTTGGGTGGTGACTTTAATTGTGTTTTGGATGCTTCTTTGGATAGGTTGTCAAAATGCAGGTTCTCGGGTTCAATGTTGAGTGGTGTCTTTGGTGATTTCCTTGAAACACTTGGTGGATAGTTGGAGGTTAGTACATCCGGCAGACAAGGAGTTTTCGTTCTATTCTCCAGCTCATGACTCTTAATCAAGATTATTATTTGTTGGTGTCAGGTGTGATAGTTGATGATATTGTGAGTGTAGACATGGGAGAACGGTTTCTATCGGATCATGCATTGGTAAAGTTGATACTTGACCAGGGGATAGTTAAGTTGGGTATGGATAAGTGGAGATTGAAAACTTACATTCTAAAAGATGAGAAAGTTTGTGATGAAATAAGTAGTGTTATCGATCCTTTCTTTATGGATAATATGGGTTCTGCGGATAATCTAGTGGCATGGGATGCTTTCAAAGCTACTGTTCGGGGAGTGTTGATTAATTGGACATCCAAGAAAAGAAAAGAGGGGGAAAACGGATCAGTGATCTTGAATTGAAATTGAAGTCTGTACAACAAAAGTATGCACTGTCTGTTAATAATAAGGATAGGTTAGAAATGGACGAGGCTAGGGGTGAATTGAAAGAGACTTTGAATTAACAAATTGAGTAAGGCATGTATTGTATGAGGCAGAGGTTTTGGAAGGAAGGGGATAAGAGTGGTCGTTTATTGGCTAATAAATTGAAGAGTTTAACTGAGAGGTGTTTGTTCATAAGATTTTAGATGACGCTGAAAATATAAAGGCTAACCGTAGGAATATTTGTTATTGCTTTCAGGCTTTTTATGAATCCTTGTATTCGGATAACTTGCAATCTGATGAAATGGCGCTGATTGAATTTTTTGCAAAAATAGAAATGCCCGTTCTGTTTATAGAAGGGAGAGAGGCTCTTGATGCTCCAATTGGTGAAAATGAGGTCATTGGGGCTATTTGTCAACTTAAAATGGGTAAGTCTCCTGGTCTAGATGGGTTACCGACTGAGTTTTATAAAACATTTAGTTCGGCCTTGGTTCCAAGGTTGTGTGTGCTTTAATATGAATTTCTTTCAGAAGGGAAACTATGTCATTCTATGCATGAAGCGGTTATTAGACTAATACCAAAGGAATTAATGCTAAATGCAGTAATTATAGACCCATTTCTCTCTTAAATCTAGATATGAACATTTTTACAAAGATTATAGCTATTAGGCTACAGAGATATATAGTAGAATTGATAGATTATTCACAGGTCGGTTTTATGGAGAATAGGTATGGATATGATAATATTAGAACCTTATTGAATATAATTGGCTTATCAAATACAGTAGTGGATGAGATTTTGATTGTTTTTTTATGCTGAATAAGCATTTGACTGTGTTAAATTACACATTAATTAAAATGGGGTTTGGCCCACATTTTCTGAGCATGATAGGTGCCTTACAATATAATATCTCGGCTAGAATATGGGTAAACGAGGTTATGTCCAAGTCTTTTAAATTGTTTAGGGGAACTAGACAAGGTTGTCCACTTTCTCCCTTTTTGTTTAATTTAGCACTAGAGCCACTGTTGTTGTTGTATATTAGGCAAGTGAGGGGTATTTGTGGATGGAAATTAAAGGACGGTGACATAAAAGTGCTAGCATACGCTGATGATCTAACAGTGGTGTTATCGAATCCGATTGAAGGAGGGTCACTGCTTCGGAGTATGTTACAAGAAGTGGGACGGTTGTCAGGTTATAAAGTGAATTGGGGAAAGGCTGTGGTTTTTCCTTTGAAGGTGGGCCCGATTAGTAGAGGATTATTGGATTGGGATTGTCAATGGGCGGAAGTGTCAGTAAAATATTTGGGTGTGCATCTAATTAGGGATATACGAAGGATAGTGGACTTTCATGGAGATAAATTAAAAGCATCTTTATTGAAAGATATATGTAGGTGGAATAGATTGACTTTGGGTCTGTGGGCTAAAATAAATGGTGTTACTTCCGAAAGTATTGTATTACATACAATCTCTTCCACTAAAGTTTACTAAAAAGGTGTTGAGACGTATTGATAGGATTTGTATGGATTTTTTATGGGGTGTGGGAAAACAACCAAAGATCCCAAGGTATATTTTGGTGCATAGTGTTAGTGATGGAGGTTTTGGTTACCCATTATTGGAGAATTACTACAAGGGGTTTCCTATAAAGAAAGCTTCTCATTATTTTAGAGATGATGGGTGTCCTGATCCATACTGGCTTTGGATGGAAAAGGAGACGTTGAACCCACTTCCTATTGATTGTTTATATTCATATGGGAAGCTTCCGAAACCTAGGATGAGAATGGAGGCATTGGAGGCTACAAAAACTGCTTTAGTTTCATTTATTCAGGGTTGTGGTCAAGCATTATTTTTTTACAATAATGCTTCCATTTGGTCAAATTCAGGTTTGCAGATTGAGAATAAAATGTTATACTGGAGGAGTTGGGCTAATAAAGGAATCCTGAAAATTGTGGATGTGTGAAGAGGTAATAGGGTGGTGGATTTTGAAGACTTAGTGTGCCAGTATGGATTGGGTAATAATGAGTTTAATAGGTATCTGTCCTTGAGGCAATTATTATCAGAAAGGTATCTACTGGTCTGTGAACCGTTCGGTGATTGTCCGCAAGTATGTGTGTTGTATGGTGCTGCAACAAATGTAGTCTCTACGTTTACTAAATTGATGCCTATTCACGAATGTATGCCGGTTGCTTGGGAAACTTTACGTATGAAGTGGGTAATGGAGTTGGGTCAGGATTTGTCGGGAAAGGAATGGGATAGAGCCGGAAGGGTAACGGTGAGAGATAAAATGGATTTGAATTTGAGATATGCTCATCAAAGAATCTTGGGAGGCATTTATTGGACCCCAGTGAGAATGCAGGAGAGGGGTTTGATGGATTCAGATTTGTGTTGGGGTTGTACTCGTTCAAAGGGAACTTATTTACACATGTTGTGGGAATGTGAATGGGTGCTTACTTTTTGGAAAGATATTCTTGATTGGGTAGATTTGGTGTCAGGTATTTCATTGCCTCTGACTTTTCTGTCTGCGGTTTTCCTCTTGAATCGTGGTGGTACTGATTGGGTTAATAGGGCATTTATGATGGCAGTTAAACATATTATGAAAGTATGGAAGTCACGGAAAAAGCCACATGTTGAGGGTTGGTTGGTGGATCTGCACTTGTTGTCAAGATATGAAAAATCTTGTGCTAGTCGGTTACATCGGGAGACTCAATATTGTGAGAACTGGGATTCTTTTAATGATTTATTTGGGTAAGGTGTAGATAATTTGGATTGGATTGTTGTGGGTTGGGGTGTGGTGTAGATGTAGTGTTTTTTTTTGTTTGTGGTTTGTGGAGTTTTGTATTGAAATTGGGACAGGGGGTGGATTTTTTGGAATAGGATGGTTTCTAATTGGATTATTCATTTTTGTATATTTGAGATGTTGCTTCAAATTGTTCATGTTTTATGACCTTTACCATTGTTTTATTGTTATGTTGATTTAAAATTAAATAAAGATGATAAAAAAATAAAATAAAAAAATACAAAGAAAGCAAGATGACACTGAGTGCAGCCTCCTCACGTCCCAAACACAGCAGGCAACGATTAACTCGTACAGGGGCGTGCTCGATCAGCAAGCATGTAATCAGGAATAATTGATCCATCTTGGGAGGTACTAGGAAGCCAAACAAACCCATCTACCAATCAGTGCTTGGAAAGGTGGTCCAACCACTATCACTCCTAAGCCAATGCCTCATCTGATCTAAAACTCTGTTCCAGAAGCTGCTGCTCCTTCCTTCCTCCTTGCTGGTCTCTTGATTGCCATTCTCCTCCTCCTCTGACCTTTGGGACAGACCCACACTTCCTGTTTCCTCTCCCGAGCCTAAGAATCCCTCCTCTAGTGCTGGCTGGCCAGTTGTTCCTAACCATTCTTCTTTCCTCCTTCCACTCCCAGGGCATGTATGTGGAGGGAAATTTGTTAAAAGTGGGTTTAGCATGGCCTTGCCGCTGGGCAGACTTGTCAGCACTGGAAAAGCCATATGACTGTTTCTGGTTTGGAGCCCGTTGTCTGGGCCCTTCTTGGTAAGTTTGGCAAACCTTCCTCTTTTGAGTCCGTGGTGGTCAAATGAATTGTCTTTGTTCATGGCTGTTTTACCGATGAGGTTTGGCTGTCCCGTTCTGTGGATTTCCACTTTAGGCTGCTAATCGGCATCTCTCTCACGTCCACCGCTCCGTAGTGGTAATTGGGTCTCTGTGGTGCTGGAGCTTTCTTCATGTGGGTAGTTATTCTTGGGTTCCCTGCTTATCTTCTTCTCTCAGTGCCAGAATCTGAAATGGGAAAAGAATACTGGTGAGTTTATGCAGAGGCAAAACTGGAGACACAGTACTGCACAGATACAAATTGGCACGAAAGGATCGGGTGGGGCAGGAATTGGGTCCCTCTCTGCACTGTTGCCACCTTTCACCTCCAGCATAGAACTGGCTCTGGATCTCTCTCTCTCTGGTAAGCCTCCCACTCCCGGCTTAGAGGGTGCCCATCCCCACTTTGATAAGGCCAGATCTTTGACCATGTCACTATTGTTGATGCAATAATTCATGTCATCATAGTTTTCAAGGTGTCTTGGTAAGTGTCATGCTATCAGAAAAGGATATGTCCTTGAGTTTATACTGCATTTAATGATCATGTTCACTTTTCCTCGATTAATCCACCTAAACTTTGTAAAGTTAATAACTTGTATTTCGAATAAATTTTTAATGGGAATAATCTGTTGTATTCCCATGCCTTATACTGATTTCTTCACAACAGAGTTTTGATTTTTTTAAATTCAAATTAGAGAAACTGCCATTTTTTTGTTTTCAGATGGTCAAGTCTACACCCTGCATTTTTCCGATTCTGGAAGTCAACTTTTGACAGAAGGATTTGATTCAACTAGATGTGGAAGTAAATGCCCTGATAGTAGAGTGTATCAATCAAGTTCTGTTGAAGAACACATTCTTTTTGACACCTCTGATCAAGAGATCATCCAATCTTGGAGTGAAGTTGCATCCTCGTGTTCCACCAGAAGCGAAAACAAATCTGGACCTCAAAGTCATTCTGGACTAGATTGCAGTGAATATGTGTTTGGATGTTATGACACAAGCATGCACCAATCTTTGTCACCAAGCAACTCTTTGGTTACAGATGATCCTTATTTGCGTAATTCGGCAAGTGCTCAGCATGGACAAGAAGAAAATAAGTGATGACAAATAAACAACCTAAAAGAATAACATTTCTTGCTTTTTAGATGCTATATTTGAATTAAAGGTGTATGTAAGGGAATTACTTCTATGGCATTCATTCAACGGAGGATCAGAGATAAAGCAGTTGAAAATTCAACAACAAACGCAAAACAAATAATTATTTCAATGGAATAAATATGCACAAACATTGTCTTGTATATCTTGTTTTCCCTAATTCTGAAAATGAAAATGTTGGTCATATTATGGGGCAGAAATCCACACAGCTCATGAGTAACAAACTAAAGCTTCGATACATTAATCAACAAAATACTGATTACTGTTCCTAAAAAGAGCCTGTTAATACTATGCAGCATTTAAAATGTTTTTGTAATAGACCTTCACCTGTGCTATACAGTACCCAAACTATTACCAGAAGCTCATAAAGCCTGTTTTTGTAAAAAAGGAATAGGGCCTCATTACATGGTAGGCGCTAAAAAACGGGATTTACCGGCATGGCGCTATTAGCGTGTCCGCCCTCACAGGAGACTGCCAATAGCGCACCATTACGAGTAAGCGGACACACGCATAGGGCCATGCCGGTAAATGACCCTACCGCCATGGCGCAAAAGCACCTTACCGTGCCCGCCCAAAGTGCTGATAGCACCTCCGCCCTCACTGTACATGCTATTTGCGGTCACCGCTATTAGCGATGACCGCTATTAGCGGTGACCGCTATTAGCATCGACCGTTAAATAGCGGAAGCGGAAATAGCGTCATCGCACCGGAACGGGAAAGAGCACGGCGGCCATCTTTAAAAACACAATCCATTGCCATCCTCTGCCCCCTGGACCATATTGGAGTAGTGAGCTGTGTGAAATCGACCGTGACACCTGCATCATGCCCAAGGCCCTGAAGAAAACATGTGACAGGCAGCGGAAGGAAAAGTACACCAACGAGGAACTGGTCATGTTGACGCAGACCCTTGCAGAGCATGCAGAGGTCGTCTTTGCAAATGATATGCGCCGTGCCACCTTGCTCAAGAAGAAAGCCATCTGGGAGGAGGTGGCGGTCAAAGTCAGTGCCGTGGGCACCAGCACGCGCACTGTGCGTGAATGCAGGAAGAGGTGGGACGACCTCAGGCTGCGGGTGAGGGGCATCCTGGCGGAGAACCACCGCATTGCCACTGCTGGCGGAGATGGCTCCCCAATACACCTGAATGAATGGGAGGAGACATGCGCCAACATGATAGCCACCGAGAGCATTGAGGGAGTGGGCAGCATGGAGGTCGGCGTGGCTACCACTTCTGATGCAGGTGAGTGTACACATGACAGGATGCGGTGTGAATGCACAGTCACCCCCATATGTGAGCCCAGACCCCACACATGCATGGACACACATCCACACATGCACCCATCCATCACCATGTCAGTGTCAGACCCAAACACACACACATGCACACATCACCAGAGACAAGTCCCAAACTCAAACATGCATGGATGAGGCACTGAAGTGGCACATCACCTGCATCCATAACTGCTAAGTCCCAATGTCCACAACTGCATGAACCCTGTGATTTACATTGAGTATATTGAAACGCAACCAATGCCATCCCCCTTCTCGTCCCTGACAGGCTCACATACAGATGGGGAGGATGCTGCTGATGCATCAAAGGCACCACCTACATCAAAGAGGCCAAGGGCACAGGAGCCGGAGGAAACCCCTGCAACATCGAGGGGCAAGGGTGGAAGGCCACACCTGAAGAGTGGCAGCCTACGTCACAGTGCCACTGCCAGGACAGCAGTAGCTGCACCACCAACTGTGGGCCCACCACCGGAGGCAAACCCACTGGCAACAATGCCAGACACCCAGGGCCCACCATCAGCTGCGGCAAGCTCTGCTGGTGAGGCAGCCGCCACTGGCCCCCAGTCCAATCCAGAGGACACCCTACTCCAGCAAATGGAGATGCACACCCCAAGCCCCCCAGGAAGCCCAGAGCCCATGGCATCCCAGACGCCTGGTTCTGATGGGACTTACGAGGACACCAACCCTGCAATAATGTCACCCATGCTACCATCACCAGTTGCATTGGAGCCATCTGTGGGCACGGCATCCAATGCACGGTTACCCGGCACTGATCTGCAATTCACCGCCATCCTGCAGCGCCAACAGGAGCTGACCGTGCTGGTTGGCCAGCATGTCGCTGAGGCAGCAAATCTCACCGAGAAGATAGTCCAGACGGCGAGGCACTCCACTGAGCGCATGGACGCCAACACAGACAGGATCTGCAATGAAATTGCAAGTCTTAGGGAGGTGCTTGTCCGCATGGCAGACACAATGGACCGCCACTTTCACCCACAAGGCCAGTCTGCCCCATCCTCGACTTCCGGGTCGACTCAAACAAGCCCCCTCAGGCGCTCGATGAGAACCACCAGGCGCACGTCTGGCAACCCTCAACACCCTTCCAAGGACTATTGCAATTAGGGGGCTAATTGGGATACCCCGGTGTGCATTGGCCATGGCAGAAATGGCAGAGACATGAGGGACTGTTGTGGGGGGTGGTGGGAAGGGTGTTATGGGTCTGTTGGGGGGGGAAGGGTGTTATGGGTCTGTGGGGGGGAGGGTGTTATGGGTCTGTTGGGGGGGGAAGGGTGTTATGGGTCTGTTGGGGGGGAAGGGTGGTGGGATGTTTTTGGGCTTGCACTACTACACCTTCATGTCACTCAATACACTGGTTTCTGAACAAAACACAGGCTTGGACATCTTCATTGTGTGTGTGTACTTTATTGGCAACAGGGTCCATTGCGTGCTTCAAAACATACACCAGTGCATTACCCCACATATCCATGTGACAGTACGGAAACATGTTTCTCAGAATATTTGGTGGATCAGATGCCGTCTCACAGCACGTCCCTCCTGCCCATCCCCTCTTGCAACACCTGCATCCCCTTCACCTCCGTTCTCATCACCATTATCATCCTCATCAGGTACTTCTATTTCTACGTCAGGGGGCAGTGGCACATTCCGTCTGATACACATATTGTGCAGCATGACACATGCCATGGTGATCTTGGACACCTTCTCATGTCCATACAGGAGAGCACCACCAGACCTGCTAATGCACCTGAAACGTGACTTCAATAGTCCAAAAGTCTGCTCGATCACGATGCGGGTACCGGTATGTGCACGATTGTATTCCTCCTCGTGCCTGTTCTGTGGGTTCCGTACAGGTGTGAGGAGCCAGGGCTTCAGGGGATAGCCCGCATCACCTGTATGGGGGAATGAACGGGGTCCTGTTACTGTTCACCTCAAAATCGGCCTGTTCACATCACACAAATTGACATTGCATTGTGATTCAGGTACTAAATTGACAGCATTCATGCAGATGGTCTGTGTGACAGCAACGTGCAAGGGGGAGGTCGACCCTGCAAGTAGAAATGCCACATTCATGCCTCCAACAGTAATTGACATGTCATGGGTGAGGCCAGGTCTTAGGTGTCCCTGGCCCATACAAATTAGGTAACACACTGCTAGTGTACTGACATCCTGACACCGATGTTGCCATGCTGTGAAGCATCACTTCAGTGGTGCCATAGGTGTGTGGTTCAGTGCTATGTCTAGGGGTGATCCCTTTGCATGCATTCAAGGGCGCGTTGCTGGATTGATGTTGTGCTGCACTGATTCTGTATTACGGTCTTGACACCATGTTGCAGGTTTGTGTAATATGTGGCGTGGCATGATGTGCAATGTGGATGGATGTGTGATATTTTGCAACCTGCATTGTTCTCAATGTTCTGCACCTTCGAATTGCATGTGGGTTCCTCTCAAGTACATCGTGGCCTTCCCTGAAGGACATTGGCGTACATCTGTATGTCCATTTCCCCTACGGACGCCAGTCAACACCCAGTTGGAGTATGTATCTCTCCCCCTCCCCATTCACACCCAGTTGGAGCATGTATCTCTCCCCCCCGTTCCCCCCATTCACACCCAGTTGGAGTATGTATCTCTCCCCCCCCCATTCACACCCAGTTGGAGTATGTATCTCTCCCCCCCCATTCACACCCAGTTGGAGTATGTATCTCTCCCCCCCATTCACACCCAGTTGGAGCATGTATCTCTCCCCCCCCATTCCCCCCATTCACACCCAGTTGGAGTATGTATCTCCCCCCCCCCCAAATCACGCAGCCATGTGCTTGCCCTGCTACTCACCAAGTAGCCACGAACGTTGTCCGGTGTGTCGCTCCATGTAGCGTGGGATAGTTGAGTTACGCAGAACCATGGAATCATGTGTTGATCCTGGGAATCTGGCACAGCAATGTGTGATTATCTTGTTGGCGTCACACACCATTTGGACATTGATAGAGTGGAATTGCTTCCTGTTTCGGTACACTACTTCATTGTGATGTGGGACCACCAATTCCACATGGGTACAGTCGATGGCCCCGATGCAACTTGGAATGCCTGCCAGTGAATAGAAGCCAACTTTTGTGTTTGCAATCTCCTGGGCAGTCTGTGGCATGGATATGTGTTCAGGTGCATGCTTCAGGAGTGCATCGAGTACCTGGTTCAGCGTGCGTGAGAATACTGGTTGTGAGATGCCATGCATCTGTCCCACTGTATGCTGATAGGTGCCTGTGGCCAGGAAGTGGAGCACACTCACCACCTTCAGTAGCGGGGGGATGGCAGTTCTGATGTCTATGAGGCTCACAATGTCGTTGTGGATCATGTCCACGATGCTGGTGATGGTAGCCCTGTCCAGACGGTATAGGGTGTGTATCTGCTCAGGGGTCAGGTTGAATGGACTGGCTCTGATCCTGGGTATTGGTGGGTGCCTCTGTGGTATGATTAGGTGGCGTTGTGGTGCCTGCTGTGCCTGTCTTGCCCTCCTCCTCCTCCTGCGTCTCCTTTGTGCTGCCTGTTGTTGTAGCAGCTGCGCTGCAATGAGGTCCTCCATGCCATGTAATGCTGCCAGTATTGGAACCATCTTGGTGTGGGGAGGGGTGTGGGAAAGGGTGTGGTGTGCTCCTTTTGAGCTGCCACAGTCTCCATTGCCTTCACCTGTGCTGATTTGGTGCACCTGTGGCAGGTGGGAACACTGCTCATTTCCCTTAACGGGTGGTCCGCGATGCCGGTATTTGCACCATGGCGGTAAGGGGTTTGGGGGGATTTACCATGCCGCTATTAGCATGTGCACTGGCCTTGTGATGCTGTGCTAATAGCGGCATGGCGTAATTAACGGGATGGAGGGTCGCGCGCACGCGGACTGCCCGCTATTAGTGGCACCGTAATTAGCAGTGCCGCTAATGGCGGTGTGCCGGGTCGTGATCCACATGGGGATTTAACGTTACCGGTAATACATTACCGGTAACGTTAAATCCCTACCGCCATCCGTGTAATGAGGCCCATAGACTTTGGTTTCAGACCTGAAGTGTAGAAACATATTCCATTTTAAAGCTTCCCAAATGCATTGATTACTTCCATTTGAGAGCATAATTATTGTGGAATCCAATTTTTCAAAGATCAATACACAGTTTTAGAAGAACATCAGATAAACGCAATAATCAGTATGAGGGTTGGCACGAATCACAAAGCTTTTTCAGGAAAATGAACAACTACTACTAAACAGCTGAATTTCACATGTGGAAGTTTAAAGTAGATGTGTGCAGAGTATGTACATTTGTATACATTAGGTACATATACTTTACAGCAGATTTACATCTCTGCTTACTATCAGACATATCAGAAAAGGACTGGAGGATGATGAAAATATTGTTCAACACCTGCACGTTAATACTTCTCTGTTGTCGTGCTCTACCACCTTTCCAACTAGAAAAAGCTGGCTACAAAAGATAGCTGCCACAATAAGAACTTGTAGAAGTTATGGGACTCTTCTACGTGCATAATGTGGGGGTGGTCAGGAAAGGCCCCACGAGCATGAGGGGTTCATGTTGCACCTGCCATATTAATGACTGTGGGTGCGGCAAACTGAGCGCCATGTTGCAATTTTATATGTATGCCGTATAGTTCATTATGGATGGGATATGTTACTTTAGTGTTACTTTTTGTTTAGAATTGATACATATTAGACTTGCGTAACATGTACACTATTCACACATGGGGTGCTCTGAAGTATGCAGAAACTGAGAGACAAGGAGGTTATAAATGCGCATGCGAAGTAGGGGCCTGTTCTGAAGAATTCATTGTAACGAAGATATCATATTATTAAATAGATATGCACACTGAGAAATATACAAAGGGGATTCATAAATCTGCATGCATTGGGATTTTTATGGATTTATTCTGACTTTATTCGGACTTTGCAGCTGGCAGTTTGCACAATGAATTTTAGGTAACTGGGAATTTCTGGTTTTGCAGGCTTGGGCGTTGACGGAGAAATAATGAGTTACCCATCAGATGGTAAGCTATTGAACAGGACACAGGTTTATGGCTGGTTTGCTCTCCAAATGTGCACGGACACTTCATCACCAGTACATGTGTAGAGCAAAGAAAAATAATTTGAACGCAGGTAGGAAAAGCAATAACTCACAGCCAAATACACAGTTAGTGAAATAATGATCACTTATACAGCTATTTATTCATAGCTTGGAAGCAACAAGTGATAACACAGAAATGAATCACAGAAAAGACAGAGAATTCAAAAGAAAATACATCACCGTGGGCGTAACTGAATCCCTCATCTCGCCAGAACCATCTGGAAGACCCCGGTAGTAGCCAGGTCGAGAGCACAACAGCCAACAGGTATGTCAGACAAAGGCGTCCCCCTTCCGACTGAGGTCTTTGTGCTTATCTCCTCTGACCACTGAGGGGTTCCGCATATATTCACTCCTCAAACAGGGGTGGCGATTTCTCGAACCTTCTAGCAATGTGCTTGCGCATTGATAATGTGACCGTTGGTTGCCAGCTGGGTCAACCGACAGCAACCTCAAGGAGCAAAGCACTTCCCTCCTCTCCTAAGAACAAACGCCACGGAAAACAGTTCCATAACTCATAGCAAGACATAACAAAACCAGCTTTCCCAGCAGAATGTCCTTGACTGGCTGCATACCAGGTTTGGAAAGCATGTTTTTTTTCAGAAAAGCAAATTCAGCTCTCAGCAAAGTAAGTACAGCTTTTCACTGAGGCATGGAATAAATATCCATTATGGCTCTGAGTGCCCCCAGAATGCACTGCACACCAGCACCATGTTTTAGCTCAAGCATAACAATGGCTTAATAGTTCCACGTGTAACAGATGTAATCTTTCCAATCGCATTGAAGTCTTGCCGGCCATTTGCTTTGACCAGCAATAAAGAAGAGGTAAAATGGCACTCGAGGCCATGGTGTCCTGTACTCAATGGTTTTCTCACGGTAGAACCAGAGGCCATATGTGCTGCATTTGTAGTCATATAAATGACAATGTCAATGGGGCCAGTAATCCGGGGCAGATGAGATAGTCATCGCTAGTTCAAAGAGAACTTGTTTGCTCAGTTTTTCCTTATATCGCTATAAATAGCCATCCGGACTATATGCAATCACACTTAAGATTAAAGGGCTCAGGCCAGCTGTTACTAGTAATGAATTATGTTTGTAGGTGAATGTTTTATTGTGTCATGATGCCACAACCTACCACAGACGAATCCAGAGAAAGAATGAGCTACGAATATGATCTCTGGATGGTACGAAAGATTGTCGATGACCAATGAAAAGGAAAGGAATGGAGAAAGATGGAACTTCTTTGTCTATGTCTTGTCCAATCATGTGTGGGGGTGGATTGTAATAAAGTATCTGGGAGTGTTTTAACTGTTGCAAAATTGGATATTATGTATCAACTGATGTGGTTTGTTGAGACTTGGGTTAGTTTGGTGTCACTGCACCATCTAACTGCCCGGACAATTGTACAAGAAACTTGCTTTATGTCCAAAATGTGCACTCGTTCTTTAGGTCGTGGGCCCGCTTGGGGTTAAGGTAATTAGGGGTCCACCCCCACAAATTTGGCGACCACAAAAGGACCAAAGGCTTTCCGAGGTGGTGGGTGTCTCCTGTCTGCACAACTCGGCTGTGGCGCCTCTTTGTGTGGACCAGTGTTTCATGCACAGAGAAAAAGAGAGTTTTGCGGACGCTATATTGGTTAAATGTCCATCTGTTTCCCGGAGGTGTGGTGAGTGTTCCAGCTGTGCAGGATGACTTGACCGAGCACCACATCCGAGCGCTTTGGGTCACATGAGTGTACTTTTGGAGGTGAAGCAAGAAGGGAAATACAGGTAAAAGAGGGTTGTTTCTTTTGATTTAAGGGGTTTTGATAAGGGTAGAATTGGAATATGGAGGTGTGAAGTTAATCGAGGATGCAGGAATTGGAAAAGTGGATGTTTTGAAAGAATGATTGAACTGTTCTATGTTGTAAGTCCCATGTATATATTCTTACCTAGTGTGTTATTTCAGAGATATGGGGTGGTATATCACCCAGAACGGCCATTGTGAGGTTTGTCCTGATACCCTTCAGTTGGCTTGTCTAGTTGGCAGGAGGCCCCAAATGAAGGTTAGGTGGCATCTTGGTAAGTCCACCTGTAGATACCTTCCTGAAGTATACCCTTGGCATCTTTCATACTGTATTGGCTGTGCGGGGGCAGAGCCCTCACCTCGATTTTATTGATTAGTTGAAATACTGAAGTCACGAAAAAACTGTTTTATAGTAGAGAAGGCCATACTAGTAATGAAGAGAGCAAGAGCAGTGGTGATGTAGTGAAAAGCATTACGCTCCTTCTATGCTCAAATGAAGGAGATATCGCTGATATATTGGCCGGCAAGTTGTCTTTTGTGTAAGAGTGAGAAGTAGAATTGAAGCAAGTAGCTGAGCGAGGTAATTGCAGTATAAACGACTACGGTGAGTGATTGTGGGGAATGACTAAGAAACTGGTAGGGTTAAACAGGGGGTTCTGTGGGCAAACATATTTTGTGCTGCAGGTTCGTTTCGCTATTGTCTCTGTGAAATTATTTTTGATGACATGAGGTGGAATATGGAGACCCTGCTGAATCATTTGTGCCAGGTGTTGCCCGGCTATAATGCGAACATTCTAAAGTAACATAGGGAATGGTTGCAGTAAATTAAGGGTAGAATGATCAATTCTTGGCCTATCAAGAGAACCTATGATATGTGGATATTGGAGAACCTACATACCTTTTTGACTACAAGACACAAGGGGTCGAAACTAGAGAAGCAGTTAAATATCTCAGAACTCTGGAGGATGTATGAAAACGGCAGGAAGGCCCATAGTGTTAAAATCATGGAAGAGGGGCCGAAAAAAAGAGGGTATAGAATTCCTTCTGCAGCGCCCCCATGTGGGTGCTATCCTTTATCACCTGCAGAGGGATATATAGACCCTGAGTTCGAACCTCCGTTTTCCCCAGCAGCTACTCCAGTAGTTGGGAGACGCACACAGGTAACGCCTCCATCAGCTACGGTTTATAAGAATTGGGATCTCGGGGGATGTGGAAGGGTAACTCCTTCAATGGTTAGGACTGCAGAGAAGTTGAGAGGGAAGAGCGGGAAGGAAATAACTCTGAATGCTAGATTGGCAGACAGATTAAGGTTGACTGAGGAAAGCATCTAGAAGCACGGAAAAAGGAACGAGAACTAGGGAGATTAGACCTTTTCCTGCTAGGATTGAGGATAGTTTACTAAGAGCGGTAGAGACACAAGAGCGGGAAAACATGAAAGAAGCACTGGGGCTAACAGAGGAAGAAGTAGTGCAGCTATGGCAGCAATGAGATGAAAAACAGGAAGAAGATAGAAGACAGGTAAGGGACGTAGAAGAAGGAAGGCAGAGGCATGGGCAGATTCTTGTGAGGTTGGATAAATAAGTTATCAAAACAGCTGAGGTGGGCATGGAGGACAGGGCTACTGGCACAGGTACAGGGGTTGAACAGGGAGGACGGTAAATGGCACCATATGGTAGTGCTGAATATGCTTCTGTGCCTGTAGAAGGGTCAGGAGATGTGGTAGCTGGAGTAGAAAATGAAGAGGGGTGGAAATCAGGTGTCGAGCAGGGTATAATCGCCCTACCTCCCACTCCAGTAACAGCGATAGAGAGTACATCATGGAGTCGTAGGACGTGCCAGGGTACTCGCATGGCCGTAGCAAGTAGTAGGTTTGACATGGGGAGGCCCCAGTAAAAATGAGTGTAACTCAGTTTCCGTTACTCCGGAAGGGTCAAGGAAGGGGAAATTATGTCTGTGGTCACACATGGACCAAAATAACTTCGCTCACTGCAAGGTCGGGGAAGTGTATTTATGCATTGGAGAAACCTACCGCTGGTCTCATGTTGGCCATAGGATATAATAAAAGCCTATTTGCGGGTCTGATGGGAGAGCGGTCAGATGAGCTTTGTAAAAGAGCTGCGTGTCTGTGAGTTCAGTTTAGATATTAATACTAATACTCCCAATGGAGCAGCTTTTAATTATTATAGGGAACACGTTTACGGGGTCCACAGAATTATGTGTTTGGATACGCTAGATATAAATGTTATCTTAACAAAAACGCTGAAGTTGGATGATGTTCCTGCCAAACAAATTCAGTTAATTCAGGAGATGTGGAGAGCAGAGACGGGAGAAGCATGAGACAAAAGTGGCAATTATGTATCACATGTTAAAGAAAGGAAGTCTCGCATGATTTAGATGAGGTGGTAGGAATGGAGGCCAAGAGCTGGCAGGAAATTCAAACACATTGTGCATTTTTCTAAAAAAAAGGTGAGAAGGAGAGTATAGAACAGGCACAAAAATCAGAGGCTAAGCTTGTTCAAAGGAAATTGGCAAAGATTTGTTTGGACTACATGGACAGGGTTAATCAGATATGACACAGGGGTGGATGTACAGGTATGCTCCTGGTCCAAGACAAATCAGAAGGTTTCCGAGGGGCACTGGAAGATTCCTGCAAGGAAGTGGGTCTTTGGCGGGTTCGGAGGAATGGGACCTCGGTTTAATGGGCCAATAGGAAATCATTTTGGAGGATTCTATGGGATTTAGTTTTGGTCGTGTGGAAGGTTGACACATGTGTCACGAGATTGTCAATACAGGTTGCAGTATTATAACATAGGAGCTCTGCAAATGCAATCTCTGATCCTGCCATATGGCCCATGCTCTGTGCAATCGCAGCAGGCACGGGTTGAACACAACCCAGTGACTGGGACTGCATAGTCCTTTGGGATCCCAGCGACCATGCCAGCACAAGCATCAGTGCAGATATGGGAAAAGAATCCTTTACCCCAAGGAACGGTTGCTCACTATACTGCAGAAAGTGTTTTTCGAGGGAGTCCTTTTTTGCTCCATCAGTGCTAATATGTACCAGGTGTAGGACAGCCCATAGAAGTCTCTTATGTGTCCAATCCTGTCTGTTTCCACCGATCTGGAAGAGGAACCCCGGATAGGTGTGCAAGTAGGTGACCAAACGTTCTCATTCATGGTCGACACAGGGGCTAGGGAATCCTGCATTAAGGAAGTTGAGTTCCTCTTGTCAGGCAAACCGATGGACACACAGGGATTCTCTGGGGCTGTCCTGTTGGTTCCTTATACTGTAGATCTCTGTATTAAGGTAGGTACTCAAAATATATCTGCACCTTTGTTATATTGTACGGACACCCGGCAAATCTTATGGGAAGAGACCTCCTGAGCAAGCTTTCACAGACAAAAGTATAGTATGCTTGACTCCAGGTTCGTATCCTGTAAGATAAGCAGCGTATTTGCATTCATATTTTAGCAACAGTGTAATCGGGGGGTCACCGTACATTCAACAGTGTTTCTTTATGGGGTGATGGTTTTGTTGAGTTGGGTACTGGGGATCAGAAATCAGACTTGGTGGGTACTGATTGAATTTTTATTTCGGCCTGTTGTGCCACAGGAAGTAAGGCCACGCACCATTGTTACAATTCTCCTTGAGGCAGTAGTGATCAAGAAGAATAGGGTGGTTCACTCAGGTACAGATGAGGAAAGCAGAGGGTGGCGCACAGTTCTGTGCATCGATCCGACCTTATCGCTAAGGGACATGTTCGATGAGCAATTGTTCGAAAACACCGAAGACAAAAGAGAGATGGTCTTTGAGATCCGGATGCCTAGCCAGATAACGATAGTGCAAAGGGAAGTACCATAGGCCATGCTTATCATTAGAAATACATTGCCACATTGAAAGGAGGATATGGAAAAGGTGCCAGACCATTTATGGACTAGAAATCCTCATGGTGTGGGGCTGCTAAAGAGTGTTGGAGCAGTACGGATAAAATTGAAACCTGGTGCAATATTACCATGTTAAGCAGTACCCCATGTGTAGAGAGGCAGACAAAGGGATTTACAAAACCATTATGCGTTGTTGAAGGAAGGCATAATACAATCTTCTGTGTCCCCATGCAATAAAGCCATCTACCCAGTGAAGAAAGCGAAGGTGTCCAGTTGATGGTCCTGGATTTGCACCCCCTTAATAATATTGTTGAGGTGGAATTTCCGGTGGTACCGAATCCTGCCACCATTCTCTGTAACATCCCTACTGGGTCGACCCACTTCACAGTGATTGATTTTAAAAATGTGTTTTCCTCATCCCCTTATACCCTGATTCTCAGTTTCGTGGTCAGAGATTTGAGCAAACGAGGTTGCCCCAGGGGTGCTGTGGTTGCCTCAGGGGTACTGTGAATCTCTGAATGTCTTTAAAAGGGTGGTTCAAATGGATTTGGGGAATTTACATGTGTCCAGTACTGTTATTCTGTACGTGGACAATGAATTTGTTTGTAGCACTTCAGAAGAGCAGTGTCAAGGAGATTCAATAACCCTCCTCACCTTGCTTGGGGAGAAGGGGTACAAAGTGGACAAAGAAAAATTGCAGTACTGCCAGTTCTGCCAGAAAGAGGTAGTATAATTGGGGCAGTGATATTGCCCACAGGAAGAAAGGTAATGTCAGAGATAGCCGCAGCAATTCAAAATACGCCTCAGCCAGTCACAGTGAAACAAATGCAGCAGTTTTTAGGGCTCTGTAAATATTGTAGATCGAGGATCTTCCACTACTCTAGTTACGTGAGGTCCTTACTGCAGGGTCTCAAGGAAGCCCAGAAAGTGAAAGGCCTGATAGAGTGGCCTGAGGAAATGGCAACTTGTTTTTCAGAGCTCAAGGTGGTGATCAGTAATGCTCCGGTCTTGGTGACCCCTAATGACAAGAAACCATTCTATTCATTCTCTCAATCGAATTGGCATGACTCCTAGACCCTGTGATACAGAGACAGCTCCCTTGTGAGCAAGCTCTAGCAGCAGCTGCTTTTGCAATTCAAAAGTCTTAAACCATTACTAATGGTTGCTGGGTGACATTGTACGTAGAACTTGCAGTCTTAGCGATCTTGGAAAAATCCTTGTCGAGGTTGACAACTCAAAGAGTTTCAGGATGCAAGGTTATTTCATCAAATGCATCGATACATTCTTTGCGGTGTCACCTAGCCAATCCTGAGATATTTGTAGCCGAACCAGTGAAACTTGAGGACATTGTTCATGATTGTGCCACTTATATTTGGGGCAAGTGATATTGCCCGAAAAAGGGAAGGTGATGTCAGAGATAGCTGCAGCAACTCAAAATACACCTCAGCCAGTCACAGTGAAACAAATGCAGCAGTTTTTGCGGCTATGTAAATAATGTAGATCGAGGATCTTTGACTACTCTAGTCATGCGAGGCCCTTAGTGCAGGGTCTCAGGGAAGCACAGAAGGTGACAGGCCTGATAGAGTGGTCTGAGGAAATGGCAACATGTTTTTGGGAGCTCAAGGCGGTGATCGGTAATGCTCCGATATTGGTGACCCCTAATGACAAGAAACCATTGTAATAATGTTCTCATTCGAATGGGCATGATTCCTAGACCCTGTGATACAGACATAGTTCACCTGTGAGCAAGCTGTAGCAGCAGCTGCTTTTGCAATTCAAAAATCTTAAACCATTATTATGGGTTGCTGGGTGACATTGTACGTGGAGCATGCAGTCTTCGCGATTTTGGAAAAATCCAAGTCGAGGTTGACAACTCAAAGAGTTTCAGGATACAAGGTTATTTTATAAAACGCATCGATACATCCTTTGCAGTGTCACATAGTCAATCCTGAGACATTTGTAGCCGAACCAATGAAACTTGAGGACATTGTTCATGATTGGCCACTTATGATGGAGAAGAGGAAGAGAGTGTAAAGGAGCAGACGTGTATGTCCCTGATAGGCACTGCCCCCTCCCACCTCTGTCATACTGGATGAACGACAGGAAGATACTGTGCATGACACCAGGTATCATCCCAATACAGCATTCAGCATATGATAGACGTTATGCGCTCAGACAACTGTATTGAATGTACTCTCATACTGAGGTGGTAGCAGGAGAATTGGCGGCACTACTGAATATCGAGGAGTTGTAAAGAAGGTCTGACAGGTGCAAAGTGATTTCATAAGAAGAAGATACAATGACGCACAGAAACAATATAAGAATACTTAAGAAAGAAGATGTAACTGAAGAAACAAAAGTAAACATATATACGAGTGAGAAGAAACCATATATACGAAGAAGAAAAGTAACTAGATGAGTAGTGAGTGTATATACGCAGTAACGCAGGGTAGATGAACCATGTAGAAGCTCGCTGCAGTAGAAAACATAACACAGGTGAAGCGGCCATGTTGAAAAGATGGACGCCGGCTCTCAATGATAGTAAGCGAAGAGCTCCAAGGAGAGAGATCAGAGCTACAGAGCTGACAGAGGTTGGAAATACACATCTGTGCAGGAACAAAGGATAGCTGCTGGTCAGAGATCAAGGATGCCACAGCAAGAAGCTACTGAAAGGGACAAGGTGAGGTAACAAGGATAGGCAGCATATGCAGGACATAATTATCTTAGATTAAGTAAATGAGCAAACATTTACGAGTGGCAAGCCTATGTGAGACATAGCAACCAAGTCCCTGGAGGCCGAAAAGCCTGAAATAACTTAATCAAATAACACTAAATAAAAGGTTGAAATTGAAAAAATCATGGTCTCCTCACGTGATTCGGACCTTGGAAACAAGGCCTATTCATGGACCTCCAGACGAAGATAATAGTGTACCTAGGAACCCTTAAACGTCTTTTGTCTTTTGAACCCTTAAAGTTGTCTTTTGTGTAAGAGTGAGAAGTAGAATTGAAGCAAGTAGCTGAGCGAGGTAATTGCAGTATAAACGAGTACAGTGAGTGATTGTGGGGAATGACTAAGAAACTGGTAGGGTTAAACAGGGGGTTCTGTGGGCAAACATATTTTGTGCTGCAGGTTCGTTTCGCTATTGTTTCTGTGAAATTATTTTTGATGACATGGGGTGGAATATGGAGACCCTGCTGAATCATTTGTGCCAGGTGTTGCCCAGCTATAATGCGAACATTCTAAAGTACCATAGGGAATGGTTGCAGGAAATTAAGGGTAGAATGATCAATTCTTGGCCTATCAAGGGAACCTATGATATGTGGATATTGGAGAACCTACATACCTTTTTGACTACAAGACACAAGGGGTCGAAACTAGAGAAGCAGTTAAATATCTCAGAACTCTGGAGGATGTATGAAAACGGCAGGAAGGCCCATAGTGTCAAAATCATGGAAGAGGGGCCGAAAAATAGAGGGTATAGAATTCCTTCTGCAGCGCCCCCATGTGGGTGCTATCCTTTATCACCTGCAGAGGGATATATAGACCCTGAGTTCGAACCTCCGTTTTCCCCTGCATCTACTCCAGTAGTTGGGAGACGCACACAGGCAACGCCTCCATCAGCTACGGTTTATAAGAATTGGGATCTCGGGGGAAGTGGAAGGGTAACTCCCTCAATGGTTAGGACTGCAGAGAAGTTGAGAGTGAAGAGCGGGAAGGAAATAACTCCTCCGAATGCTAGATTGGCAGACAGATTAAGGTTGACTGAGGAAAGCATCTAGAAGCACGGAAAAATGAACGAGAACTAGGGAGATTAGACCTTTTCCTGCTAGGATTGAGGATAGTTTACTAAGAGCGGTAGGGACACAAGAGCGGGAAAACATGAAAGAAGCACTGGGGCTAACAGATGAAGAAGTAGTGCTGCTATGGCAGCAAAGAGATGAAAAACAGGAAGAAGATAGAAGACAGGTAAGGGACGTAGAAGAAGGAAGGCAGGGGCATGGGCAGATTCTTGTGAGGTTGGATAAATAAGTTATCAAAACAGCTGAGGTGGGCATGGAGGACACGGCTACTGGCACAGGTACAGGGGTTGAACAGGGAGGACGGTAGATGGCACCATATGGTAGTACTGAATATGCTTCCGTGCCTGTAGAAGGGTCAGGAGATGTGGTAGCTGGAGTAGAAAATGAA
Organism: Ambystoma mexicanum; assembly: GCF_040938575.1. Lineage (NCBI taxonomy): Eukaryota > Metazoa > Chordata > Amphibia > Caudata > Ambystomatidae > Ambystoma > Ambystoma mexicanum. The sequence goes on along the minus strand of NC_090922.1, from coordinate 1,348,211,012 downwards.
GAGGGGTGGAAATCAGGTGTCGAGCAGGGTATAATCGCCCTACCTCCCACTCCAGTAACAGCGATAGAGAGTACATCATGGAGTCGTAGGACGTGCCAGGGTACTCGCATGGCCGTAGCAAGTAGTAGATTTGAGATGGGGAGGCCCCAGTAAAAATGAGTGTAACTCAGTTTCCGTTACTCCGGAAGGGTCAAGGAAGGGGAAATTATGTCTGTGGTCACACATGGACCAAAATAACTTCGCTCACTGCAAGGTCGGGGAAGTGTATTTATGCATTGGAGAAACCTACCGCTGGTCTCATGTTGGCCATAGGATATAATAAAAGCCTATTTGCGGGTCTGATGGGAGAGCGGTCAGATGAGCTTTGTAAAAGAGCTGCGTGTCTGTGAGTTCAGTTTAGATATTAATACTAATACTCCCAATGGAGCAGCTTTTAATTATTATAGGGAACAGGTTTACGGGGTCCACAGAATTATGTGTTTGGATACGCTAGATATAAATGTTATCTTAACAAAAACGCTGAAGTTGGATGATGTTCCTGCCAAACAAATTCAGTTAATTCAGGAGATGTGGAGAGCAGAGACGGGAGAAGCATGAGACAAAAGTGGCAATTATGTATCACATGTTAAAGAAAGGAAGTCTCGCATGATTTAGATGAGGTGGTAGGAATGGAGGCCAAGAGCTGGCAGGAAATTCAAACACATTGTGCATTTTTCTAAAAAAAGGTGAGAAGGAGAGTATAGAACAGGCACAAAAATCAGAGGCTAAGCTTGTTCAAAGGAAATTGGCAAAGATTTGTTTGGACTACATGGACAGGGTTAATCAGATATGACACGGGGTGGATGTACAGGTATGCTCCTGGTCCAAGACAAATCAGAAGGTTTCCGAGGGGCACTGGAAGATTCCTGCGAGGAAGTGGGTCCTTTGGCGGGTTCGGAGGAATGGGACCTCGGTTTAATGGGCCAATAGGAAATCATTTTGGAGGATTCTATGGGATTTAGTTTTGGTCGTGTGGAAGGTTGACACATGTGTCACGAGATTGTCAATACAGGTTGCAGTATTATAACATAGGAGCTCTGCAAATGCAATCTCTGATCCTGCCATATGGCCCATGCTCTGTGCAATCGCAGCAGGCATGGGTTGAACAGAACCCAGTGACTGGGACTGCACAGTCCTTTGGGATCCCAGCGACCATGCCAGCGCAAGCATCAGTGCAGATATGGGAAAATAATCCTTTACCCCAAGGAACGGTTGCTCACTATACTGCAGAAAGTGTTTTTCGAGGGAGTCCTTTTTTGCTCCATCAGTGCTAATATGTACCAGGAGTAGGACAGCCCATAGAAGTCTCTTATGTGTCGAATCCTGTCTGTTTCCATCGATCTGGAAGAGGAACCCCGGATAGGTGTGCAAGTAGGTGACCAAACGTTCTCATTCATGGTCGACACAGGGGCTAGGGAATCCTGCATTAAGGAAGGTGAGTTCCTCTTGTCAGGTAAACCGATGGAAACACAGGGATTCTCTGGGGCTGTCCTGTTGGTTCCTTATACTGTAGATCTCTGTATTAAGGTAGGTACTCAAAATATATCTGCACCTTTGTTATATTGTACGGACACCCGGCAAATCTTATGGGAAGAGACCTCCTGAGCAAGCTTTCACAGACAAAAGTATAGTATGTTTGACTCCAGGTTCGTATCCTGTAAGATAAGCAGCGTATTTGCATTCATATTTTAGCAACAGTGTAATCGGGGGGTCCCCGTACATTCAACAGTGTTTCTTTATGGGGTGATGGTTTTGTTGAGTTGGGTACTGGGGATCAGAAATCAGACTTGGTGGGTACTGATTGAATTTTTATTTCGGCCTGTTGTGCCACAGGAAGTAAGGCCACGCACCATTGTTACAATTCTCCTTGAGGCAGTAGTGATCAAGAAGAATAGGGTGGTTCACTCAGGTACAGATGAAGAAAGCAGAGGGTGGCGCACAGCTCTGTGCTTCGATCCGACCTTATCGCTAAGGGACATGTTCGATGAGCAATTGTTCGAAAACACCGAAGACAAAAGAGAGATGGTCTTTGAGATTGGGATGCCTAGCCAGATAACGATAGAGCAAAGGGAAGTACCACAGGCCATGCTTATCATTAGAAATACATTGCCACATTGGAAGGAGGATATGGAAAAGGTGCCAGACCATTTATGGACTAGAAATCCTCATGGTGTGGGGCTGCTAAAGAGTGTTGGAGCAGTACGGATAAAATTGAAACCTGGTGCAATATTACCATGTTAAGCAGTACCCCATGTCTAGAGAGGCAGACAAATGGATTTACAAGACCATTATGTGTTGTTGAAGGAAGGCATAATACAATCTTCTGTGTCCCCATGCAATAAAGCCATCTACCCAGTGAAGAAAGCGAAGGTGTCCAGTTGATGGTCCTGGATTTGCACCCCCTTAATAATATTGTTGAGGTGTAATTTCCGGTGGTACCGAATCCTGCCACCATTCTCTGTAACATCCCTACTGGGTCGACCCACTTCACAGTGATTGATTTTAAAAATGTGTTTTCCTCATCCCCTTATACCCTGATTCTCAGTTTCGTGGTCAGAGATTTGAGCAAACGAGGTTGCCCCAGGGGTGCTGTGGTTGCCTCAGGGGTACTGTGAATCTCTGAATGTCTTTAAAAGGGTGGTTCAAATGGATTTGGGGAATTTACATGTGTCCAGTACTGTTATTCTGTACGTGGACAATTAATTTGTTTGTAGCACTTCAGAAGAGCAGTGTCGAGGAGATTCAATAACCCTCCTCACCTTGCTTGGGGAGAAGGGGTACAAAGTGGACAAAGACAAATTGCAGTACTGCCAGTTCTGCCAGAAAGAGGTAGTATAATTGGGGCAGTGATATTGCCCACAGGAAGGAAGGTAATGTCAGAGATAGCCGCAGCAATTCAAAATACGCCTCAGCCAGTCACAGTGAAACAAATGCAGCAGTTTTTAGGGCTCTGTAAATATTGTAGATCGAGGATCTTCCACTACTCTAGTTACGTGAGGTCCTTACTGCAGGGTCTCAAGGAAGCCCAGAAAGTGAAAGGCCTGATAGAGTGGCCTGAGGAAATGGCAACTTGATTTTCAGAGCTCAAGGCGGTGATCAGTAATGCTCCGGTCTTGGTGACCCCTAATGACAAGAAACCATTCTATTCATTCTCTCATTCGAATTGGCATGACTCCTAGACCCTGTGATACAGAGACAGCTCCCTTGTGAGCAAGCTCTAGCAGCAGCTGCTTTTGCAATTCAAAAGTCTTAAACCATTACTAATGGTTGCTGGGTGACATTGTACGTAGAACTTGCAGTCTTAGCGATCTTGGAAAAATCCAAGTCGAGGTTGACAACTCAAAGAGTTTCAGGATGCAAGGTTATTTCATGAAATGCATCGATACATTCTTTGCGGTGTCACCTAGCCAATCCTGAGATATTTGTAGCCAAACCAGTGAAACTTGAGGACATTGTTCATGATTGTGCCACTTATATTTGGGGCAAGTGATATTGCCCGAAAAAAGGAAGGTGATGTCAGAGATAGCTGCAGCAACTCAAAATACACCTCAGCCAGTCACAGTGAAACTAATGCAGCAGTTTTTGCGGCTATGTAAATAATGTAGATCGAGGATCTTTGACTACTCTAGTCATGCGAGGCCCTTAGTGCAGGGTCTCAGGGAAGCACAGAAGGTGACAGGCCTGATAGAGTGGTCTGAGGAAATGGCAACATGTTTTTGGGAGCTAAAGGCGGTGATCGGTAATGCTCCGATATTGGTGACCCCTAATGACAAGAAACCATTGTAATAATGTTCTCATTCGAATGGGCATGATTCCTAGACCCTGTGATACAGACACAGTTCCCCTGTGAGCAAACTGTAGCAGCAGCTGCTTTTGCAATTCAAAAATCTTAAACCATTATTATGGGTTGCTGGGTGACATTGTACGTGGAGCATGCAGTCTTCGCGATTTTGGAAAAATCCAAGTCGAGGTTGACAACTCAAAGAGTTTCAGGATACAAGGTTATTTTATCAAACGCATCGATACATCCTTTGCAGTGTCACATAGTCAATCCTGAGACATTTGTAGCCAAACCAATGAAACTTGAGGACATTGTTCATGGTTGGCCACTTATGATGGAGAAGAGGAAGAGAGTGTAAAGGAGCAGACTTGTATTTCGCTGATAGGCACTGCCCCCCCACCTCTGTCATACTGGATGAACGACAGCAAGATACTGTGCATGACACCAGGTATCATCCCAATACAGCATTCAGCATATGAGAGACGTTATGCGCTCAGACAACCGTATTGAATGTACTCTCATACTGAGGTGGTAGCAGGAGAATTGCCGGCACTACTGAATATCGAGGAGTTGTAAAGAAGGTCTGACAGGTGCAAAGTGATTTCATAAGGAGAAGATACAATGACGCACTGAAACAATATAAGAATACTTAAGAAAGAAGATGTAACCGAAGAAACAAAAGTAAACATATATACGAGTGAGAAGAAACCATATATACGAAGAAGAAAAGTAACTAGATGAGTAGTGAGTGTATATACGCAGTAACGCAAGGTAGATGAACCATGTAGAAGCTCGCTGCAGTAGAAAACATAACACAGGTGAAGCGGCCATGTTGAAGAGATGGACGCCGGCTCTCAATGATAGTAAGCGAAGAGCTCCAAGGAGAGAGATCAGAGCTACAGAGCTGACAGAGGTTGGAAATACACATCTGTGCAGGAACAAAGGATAGCTGCTGGTCAGAGATCAAGGATGCCACAGCAAGAAGCTACTGAAAGGGACAAGGTGAGGTAACAAGGATAAGCAGCATATGCAGGACATAATTATCTTAGATTAAGTAAATGAGCAAACATTTACGAGTGGCAAGCCTATGTGAGACATAGCAACCAAGTCTCTGGAGGCCGAAAAGCCTGAAATAACTTAATCAAATAACACTAAATAAAAGGTTGAAATTGACAAAATCATGGTCTCCTCACATGTGATTCGGACCTTGGAAAAAAGGCCTATTCATGGACCTCCGGACGAAGATAATAGTGTACCTAGGAACCCTTAAAAGTCTTTTGTCTTTTGAACCCTTAAAGTTGTTTTTTGTGTAAGAGTGAGAAGTAGAATTGAAGCAAGTAGCTGAGCGAGGTAATTGCAGTATAAACGAGTACGGTGAGTGATTGTGGGGAATGACTAAGAAACTGGTAGGGTTAAACAGGGGGTTCTGTGGGCAAACATATTTTGTGCTGCAGGTTCGTTTCGCTATTGTTTCTGTGAAATTATTTTTGATGACATGGGGTGGAATATGGAGACCCTGCTGAATCATTTGTGCCAGGTGTTGCCCGGCTATAATGCGAACATTCTAAAGTACCATAGGGAATGGTTGCAGGAAATTAAGGGTAGAATGATCAATTCTTGGCCTATCAAGGGAACCTATGATATGTGGATATTGGAGAACCTACATACCTTTTTGACTACAAGACACAAGGGGTCGAAACTAGAGAAGCAGTTAAATATCTCAGAACTCTGGAGGATGTATGAAAACGGCAGGAAGGCCCATAGTGTCAAAATCATGGAAGAGGGGCTGAAAAATAGAGGGTATAGAATTCCTTCTGCAGCGCCCCCATGTGGGTGCTATCCTTTATCACCTGCAGAGGGATATATAGACCCTGAGTTCGAACCTCCTTTTTCCCCAGCAGCTACGCAGTAGTTGGGAGTACGCACACAGGTAACGCCTCCATCAGCTACGGTTTATAAGAATTTGGATCTCGGGGGAAGTGGAAGGGTAACTCCTTCAAAGGGTAGGACTGCAGAGAAGTTGAGAGGGAAGAGCGGGAAGGAAATAACTCCTCTGAATGCTAGATTGGCAGACAGATTAAGGTTGACTGAGGAAAGCATCTAGAAGCACGGAAAAAGGAACGAGAACTAGGGAGATTAGACCTTTTCCTGCTAGGATTGAGGATAGTTTACTAAGAGCGGTAGAGACACAAGAGCGGGAAAACATGAAAGAAGCACTGGGGCTAACAGAGGAAGAAGTAGTGCAGCTATGGCAGCAAAGAGATGAAAAACAGGAAGAAGATAGAAGACAGGTAAGGGACGTAGAAGAAGGAAGGCAGAGGCATGGGCAGATTCTTGTGAGGTTGGATGAATAAGTTATCAAAACAGCTGAGGTTGGCATGGAGAACAGGGCTACTGGCACAGGTACAGGGGTTGAACAGGGTGGACGGTAGATGGCACCATATGGTAGTGCTGAATATGCTTCCGAGCCTGTAGAAGGGTCAGGAGATGTGGTAGCTGGAGTAGAAAATGAAGAGGGGTGGAAATCAGGTATTGAGCAGGGTATAATCGCCCTACCTCCCACTCCAGTAACAGCGATAGAGAGTACATCATGGAGTCGTAGGACGTGCCAGGGTACTCGCATGGCCGTAGCAAGTAGTAGGTTTGAGATGGGGAGGCCCCAGTAAAAATGAGTGTAACTCAGTTTCCGTTACTCCGGAAGCGTCAAGGAAGGGGAAATTATGTCTGTGGTCACACATGGACCAAAATAACTTCGCTCACTGCAAGGTCGGGGAAGTGTATTCATGCATTGGAGAAACCTACCGCTGGTCTCATGTTGGCCATAGGATATATTAAAAGCCTATTTGCGGGTCTGATGGGAGAGCGGTCAGATGAGCTTTGTAAAAGAGCTGCGTATCTGTGAGTTCAGTTTAGATATTAGTACTAATACTCCCAATGGAGCAGCTTTTAATAATTATAGGGAACAGGTTTACGGGGTCCAGAGAATTATGTGTTTGGATACGCTAGATATAAATGTTATCCTAACAAAAACGCTGAAGTTGGATGATGTTCCTGCCAAACAAATTCAGTTCATTCAGGAGATGTGGAGAGCAGAGACGGGAGAAGCATGAGACAAAAGTGGCAGTTATGTATCACATGTTAAAGAAAGGAAGACTCGCATGATTTAGATGAGGTGGTAGGAATGGAGGCCAAGAGCTGGCAGGAAATTCAAACACATTGTGCATTTTTCTAAAAAAAAGGTGAGAAGGAGAGTATAGAACATGCACAAAAATCAGAGGCTAAGCTTGTTCAAAGGAAATTGGCAAAGATTTGTTTGGACTTCAGGGACAGGGTTAATCAGATATGACACAGGGGTGGATGTACAGGTATGCTCCTGGTCCAAGACAAATCAGAGGGTTTCCGAGGGGCAGTGGAAGATTCCTGCGAGGAAGTGGGTCCTTTGGCGGGTTCGGAGGAATGGGACCTCGGTTTAATGGGCCAATAGGAAATCATTTTGGAGGATTCTATGGGATTTATTTTTGGTCGTGTGGAAGGCTGACACATGTGTCATGAGATTGTCATATAGGTTGCAGTATTATAACATAGGAGCTCTGCAAATGCAATCTCTGATCCTGCCATATGGCCCATGCTCTGTGCAATCGCGGCAGGCACGGTTTGAACAGAACCCAGTGACTGGGACTGCATAGTGCTTTGGGATCCCAGCGACCATGCCAGCACAAGCATCAGTGCAGATATGGGAAAAGAATCCTTTACCCCAAGGAACGGTTGCTCACTATACTGCAGAAAGTATTTTTCGAGGGAGTCCTTTTTTGCTCCATCAGTGCTAATATGTACCAGGAGTAGGACAGCCCATAGAAGTCTCTTATGTGTCGAATCCTGTCTGTTTCCACCGATCTGGAAGAGGAACCCCGGATAGGTGTGCAAGTAGGTGACCAAACGTTCTCATTCATGGTCGACACAGGGGCTAGGGAATCCTGCATTAAGGAAGGTGAGTTCCTCTTGTCAGGCAAACCGATGGACACACAGGGATTCTCTGGGGCTGTCCTGTTGGTTCCTTATACTGTAGATCTCTGTATTAAGGTAGGTACTCAAAATATATCTGCACCTTTGTTATATTGTACGGACACCCGGCAAATCTTATGGGAAGAGCCCTCCTGAGCAAGCTTTCACAGACAAAAGTATAGTATGCTTTACTCCAGGTTTGTATCCTGTAAGATAAGCAGCGTATTTGCATTAATATTTTAGCAACAACGTAATCGGGGGGTCCCCGTACATTCAACAGTGTTTCTTGATGGGGTGATGGTTTTGTTGAGTTGGGTACTGGGGATCAGAAATCAGACTTGGTGGGTACTGATTGAATTTTTATTTCGGCCTGTTGTGCCACAGGAAGTAAGGCCACGCACCATTGTTACAATTCTCCTTGAGGCAGTAGTGATCAAGAAGAATAGGGTGGTTCACTCAGGTACAGATGAGAAAGCAGAGGGTGGCGCACAGTTCTGTGCATCGATCCGACCTTATCGCTAAGGGACATGTTCGATGAGCAATTGTTCGAAAAAACACCGAAGACAAAAGAGAGATGGTCTTTGAGATTGGGATGCCTAGCCAGATAACGATAGAGCAAAGGGAAGTACCACAGGCCATGCTTATCATTAGAAATACATTGCCACATTGGAAGGAGGATATGGAAAAGGTGCCAGACCATTTATGGACTAGAAATCCTCATGGTGTGGTGCTGCTAAAGAGTGTTGGAGCAGTACGGATAAAATTGAAACCTGGTGCAATATTACCATGTTAAGCAGTACCCCATGTCTAGAGAGGCAGACAAAGGGATTTACAAGATCATTATGCGTTGTTGAAGGAAGGCATAATACAATCTTCTGTGTCCCCTTGCAATAAAGCCATCTACCCAGTGAAGAAAGCAAAGGTGTCCAGATGATGGTCCTGGATTTGCGCCCCCTTAATAATATTGTTGAGGTGGAATTTCCAGTGGTACCGAATCCTGCCACCATTCTCTGTAACATCCCTACTGGGTCGACCCACTTCACAGTGATTGATTTTAAAAATGTGTTTTCCTCATCCCCTTATACCCCGATTCTCAGTTTCGTGGTCAGAGATTTGAGCAAACGGGGTTGCCCCAGGGGTGCTGTCGTTGCCTCAGGGGTACTGTGAATCTCTGAATGTCTTTAACAGGGTGGTTCAAATAGATTTGGGGAATTTACATGTGTCCAGTACTGTTATTCTGTACGTGGACAATGAATTTGTTTGTAGCACTTCAGAAGAGCAGTGTCGAGGAGATTCAATAACCCTCCTCACCTTGCTTGGGGAGAAGGGGTACAAAGTGGACAAAGAAACATTGCAGTACTGCCAGTTCTGCCAGAAAGAGGTAGTATAATTGGGGCAGTGATATTGCCCACAGGAAGGAAGGTAATGTCAGAGATAGCCGCAGCAATTCAAAATACGCCTCAGCCAGTCACAGTGAAACAAATGCAGCAGTTTTTAGGGCTCTGTAAATATTGTAGATCGAGGATCTTCCACTACTCTAGTTACGTGAGGTCCTTACTGCAGGATCTCAAGGAAGCCCAGAAAGTGAAAGGCCTGATAGAGTGGCCTGAGGAAATGGCAACTTGTTTTTCAGAGCTCAAGGCGGTGATCAGTAATGCTCCGGTCTTGGTGACCCCTAATGACAAGAAATCATTCTATTCATTTTCTCATTCGAATTGGCATGACTCCTAGACCCTGTGATACAGAGACAGCTCCCTTGTGAGCAAGCTCCAGCAGCAGCTGCTTTTGCAATTCAAAAGTCTTAAACCATTACTAATGGTTGCTGGGTGACATTGTACGTGGAACATGCAGTCTTAGCGATCTTGGAAAAATCCAAGTCGAGGTTGACAACTCAAAGAGTTTCAGGATGCAAGGTTATTTTATCAAATGCATCGATACATTCTTTGCGGTGTCACCTAGCCAATCCTGAGATATTTGTAGCCGAACCAGTGAAACTTGAGGACATTGTTCATGATTGTGCCACTTATATTTGGGGCAAGTGATATTGCCCGAAAAAAGGAAGGTGATGTCAGAGATAGCTGCAGCAACTCAAAATACACCTCAGCCAGTCACAGTGAAACAAATGCAGCACTTTTTGCGGCTATGTAAATATTGTAGATCGAGGATCTTTGACTACTCTAGTCATGTGAGGCCCTTAGTGCAGGGTCTCAGGGAAGCACAGAAGGTGACAGGCCTGATAGAGTGGTCCGAGGAAATGGCAACATGTTTTTGGGAGCTCAAGGCGGTGATCGGTAATGCTCCTATATTGGTGACCTCTAATGACAAGAAACCATACTAATAATGTTCTCATTCGAATGGGCATGATTCCTAGACCCTGTGATACAGACACAGTTCTCCTGTGAGCAAGCTGTAGCAGCAGCTGCTTTTGCAATTCAAAAATCTTAAACCATTATTATTGGTTGCTGGGTGACATTGTACGTGGAGCATGCAGTCTTCGCGATCTTGGAAAAATCCAAGTCGAGGTTGACAACTCAAAGAGTTTCAGGATACAAGGTTATTTTATCAAACGCATCGATACATCCTTTGCGGTGTCATATAGTCAATCCTGAGACATTTGTAGCCGAACCAATGAAACTTGAGGACATTGTTCATAATTGGCCACTTATGATGGAGAAGAGAGTGTAAAGGAGCAGACGTGTATGTCGCTGATAGGCACTGCCCCCCACCTCTGTCATACTGGATGAACGACAGGAAGATACTGTGCATGACACCAGGTATCATCCCAATACAGCATTCAGCATATGAGAGACGTTATGCGCTCAGACAACCGTATTGAATGTACTCTCATACTGAGGTGGTAGCAGGAGAATTGACGGCACTACTGAATACCGAGGAGTTGTAAAGAAGGTCTGACAGGTGCAAAGTGATTTCATAAGGAGAAGATACAATGACACACTGAAACAATATAAGAATACTTAAGAAAGAAGATGTAACTGAAGAAACAAAAGTAAACATATATACGAGTGAGAAGAAACCATATATACGAAGAAGAAAAGTAACTAGATGAATAGTGAGTGTATATACGCAGTAACGCAAGGTAGACGAACCATGTAGAAGCTTGCTGCAGTAGAAAACATAACACAGGTGAAGCGGCCATGTTGAAAAGATGGATGCCGGCTCTCAATGATAGTAAGCGAAGAGCTCCAAGGAGAGAGATCAGAGCTACAGAGCTGACAGAGGTTGGAAATACACATCTGTGCATGAACAAAGGATAGCTGCTGGTCAGAGATCAAGGATGCCACGGCAAGAAGCTACTGAAAGGGACAAGGTGAGGTAACAAGGATAAGCAGCATATGCAGGACATAATTATCTTAGATTAAGTAAATGAGCAAACATTTACGAGTGGCAAGCCTAGGTGAGACATAGCAACCAAGTCTCTGGAAGCCGAAAAGCCTGAAATAACTTAATCAAATAACACTAAATAAAAGGTTGAAATTGACAAAATCATGGTCTCCTCACATGTGATTCGGACCTTGGAAACAAGGCCTATTCATGGACCTCCAGACGAAGATAATAGTGTACCTAGGAACCCTTAAAAGTCCCAGAGAACAGAACAGTCTACAAGGTCAACCACAAAGAAGAGGCCTTGGTTGAAGGCTTGGCTGATGAGAGATGCTAGAACTAATTGGGCAAGCGTGCAGTAGTCCGACTTTGTTCTCCGCACATGAGTTTTGTTTTTCTTACATGCTGCTAGTGAGCCGAATGTCCAAGGTTGGGAGAAAATGCCAACCTATCATGAGGGTCTATAAAACGATGAACATACAATGTTGCATGAGCCAATCCGCTATGTTATCATCTATATTATGCGTAGTTAGAAGAAGGTTTGAGGCTTACTTGCAAGAGAAGAGCAGCCAATAAAGTAACTATCAATTACAGATTCTAAAAGTAGACATGTTCCTCTAACCAATCCCCAAGTCCGATAGGTTTTATTATTTGCCACGTGGGATGACGTCATAGCTGACGCACTTTGAGGTATAAAACCTTTGTGTAAATTATTTGCAGTGTGAGTGTGTCGTCGACAAGCTGCTGTCCACCAGATTGCCCGACTTTATTGAATTGATAATAAAGTAGTAATTTGCCATATTCCTTGGGTCTGTCCGGTGTTTGGGTTCAAGATTATTTGTTATGGTAATTCCATTCTGTGCATAGATAGGCCCAAAAAGTGCTACTGCACAATTGGTAACGGTGCAGATGGGTCAAGATCCAGACCCTCAACGTCTTCCACCATTAGCCAGAAGAAGGCAGAGTTTCCTGCGAGGAGCGGCGCTATAACAAATGTGACCTGATGTGTTTGGCAGGGGTCCTTTTGAAGAAATTCCTATCCGGTCCCCGCAGGCACCCCATGGACTGAAGGTAAACTGGTCGATTGGGGAAAAGTTGATACCGAAGGCCTTGGGCTGAACATCGGATGTGGCAAATAAAAGGGGAGAGGTCATATTGCATGTCTATATAAATATATATATATACATATATAAACATATATGTGTGTATATATATATATATATAGATGGGAAACATAACAGGATTTGTTAGGGAAAAGGAGATACATCGATACCTGTATACCTGTCCTCAAGCAGGGAGAAGGGACCACACCACACTCCAGAACAGAGTATTATTTAAGGGATTCCTGCGGCTACAGCCAAGGAAGGGTACACGACACACTCCTAAATGGAGTAAAATAGAGATGAGATATGTCTATCAGGATGATGAGACAAGACGATCGTAGAAAAAGTGGGCACACATGTTTTGAGGGATTTTGAAAAATATCAGTGTAGACAATATATTGACGTGTTTATATTAGTGGTGATAAAATAGGTTGAAGTCTTAAAAAATATAAAAACGATAACAATACATTTTGACAAAATTATTAGACCCTTGAAAAACAAGCAATTGGCGCCAATCAAGCTCAAGGGGGGTATTTGAGAAAAATATGATCAAATAAAATCCTTAAAACTATTAATAACAAAAACAGGATAGTACGAATTGATAAAAACGATAAACAAAGAGTGCTGGCCCAAAGTGATTGTTGAAGTATGATTACTTAATTAAATAATAAACAGAAACACTCTGGTAAGTATTGACAGTCAAAAACTACTTGTCATTATGGAGGACAGGCCCCTGTTACACCTATGCAGGACATTACCACTATATACACCCAAAATAAGGAAGTACCATGCATAATGGGTCAATAGCACGACTAATAAAACCCTTATGTCATGGCCTAAAGAATGTTCATTATCAAAGGCAGTGCTGTGACACCTGACAACATACTTGCATGCTACATACAGGGGGAAGAAGCTACAGAAAAGGTTATCTATTTTTAGAACTTTGGAAAATGTACTTGAGTGAGTGAAAGATCTGCCAGACAAGGAGGGGATGCTTAATCAGCATAAAGTGGAGGACATAACTCCCTCAGCTCCTCTTTCTCCTCCTAAAAATTATAGCATGACGGGGAATTTATCCTTTAAAGGAATTGAAAGCAGCAGCGAGGTATGTTAAAGGTAAGCACCTTCCGCTTATAATACCGAGCAGTGGGGTATGTTAAACGTACGCACCTTCCTCTTATAATAGCGAAGACAGCATGGAAGAAAGTAAGACTAAGGAACGTAAATATATGTCCATACGCGACGAACATAAAGAGCGTGATGAGAGAAAAGACAGACAGATAGAAATACAAGAGGAAGCCAGAAGACAAAAAAGAGAGAAAGACAAGGCCAGTGGAATGAGAACAGATGGGAGGACAGATACTTTTGAAGTCAGATGGAAAAGGCATTGACGATGTTAAAAAGAGAGAAGAGAGAAAGGAAAGAGAAAAGAAGGAAAAGGAATGGGAAAGGGCATACAAGGAAGAAAAGGAGAGATATAGGGAATGAAAATGAAGAACGGAGAAGGTATGAAGAACAGAAAAAAGAGAGAATAGAAGAGAAGAAACGTGAAGAAATAGAAGCCCAAAGATTCAAAGAGCATAGGCTGAAGGCATTGGCTGAAGGCGAGTGGAAGAAGAGAACAGAGACATGAGGAGAAGGGAAGAATAAATGAGAAATAATAGGGGACAAAGAGATGACAAAATAGATCATATTAACAGAAGCATGGTACCAATTGAAGCAAGAGCGCCATGGGAAGAGGAGAGAGGATCACAACAGTCCAGCAGGGAGCTGCAAGGGATACCGAGAATACAGACATGGGCTGATGAGCATGAGGCAGAAGGCATAGAAAAACGTATTGGGGATCTATATAGACAGATGAGAGAGAAAGTGGCTACAAGGCTATGAGGAGCATCGCAGGATCTTCGTCAAAGGAAATAGGGCAGATAACACATTGATGGACAACCATAGAACGATGTCCCTAAGCAGACTAGATCTTGATGAGCTTGATGATGAGGAAAAAGATGACAGCCATACCAGTTGTGATATAATGATGTCAGACTAAGAAAGGGAGGAGAACGAGAAAGCACGAAGAGAAGGCGCATCAGGCTTTTAACACATAAAGATAGGGTTGAAATGGTCATTTAGAAGGCCCTAAAGAGAAAATGCCAGAGTGAACACCATATTCTGAGCGCCCACCAGCACGGTAGCGTAGTGCAGGGGATATGTCCCTGCCTTATGTGAGCAGGTTAAGGTCGCTGCCAGGAAGAAGACGAACAGGCAAACCTAGCCCCACGTGGAAGACGCAAAGTGTAGGGGATATGATTTTGAACCAGGTTTTAAACAATTCCCGTTATTAGAGAAAGGAGGAGGACGACCACAATATATTACATGGCCACAAATGTACAAAGAAAACCTAAAATATAAATTACCCGGTATGACTGCAGGTGCAGGAAAATGGATTTATGAGTTAGAGAGAATGACAGCGGGAATGATGTTAGCAGTGGGGCAACATGAAAGGCCTACTGGCAGCTATCCAAGGGGAGAGAGCTGATGACATTTGGAGATGAGCAGGGTATGCAAGTGTAACTGCACTGAACAGAAAACATGACAAATTACTATTTAATAATTGCAGGGCATATTTATGGAGGTGCTTAGAGTACAATATCCCGACACATCAGACATGGGTCCGATTATGACTAGGAAAATTGGAGAGGACGAAGATCCTGTTGCTTTTATTTAAGAGCGATGGCGTCTCAAGACGAGAGAACCGTTGGACAAAACAGTGGCATTATTTTATCATATTTTGTGTCAGGGACTGCCCGAGGCCAGTGCAACGACAGACGAAGAAACAGGGTGGGATGGAAGTGAAGCCATGACCAGAAATACAGCTGACTATTGTACATCATTGTTGATTGTTACAAGAGAGAAATAAGAAGAAAGCTGAGAATAGAAAGCAGTAGGAAGTGAAGTTAGTTTGGAAGAAATTGTCAATATTCGCCATGAGTGGTGAAGGTGTGGCCACACACGAAGCACAGTCAGTACAGCAAAGTAATCTAGTACACCCTATGGATCAGACTGGGTATAACGTTTGGCCAAGAGGTGTAGTGAATGGACATATAGGACGAGGAGGATTTCAAAACCCTCAAGGGGGAACAGGATTTAATGGGGCACAGCCACAACAATGTTGGAATTGTGGGAGAATGGAACATGCAGTACAAACGTGTAGAGGTAGAGGAGGAGGAGGCATGCAACAGAACTGGCAAGCTCCAATAGAGGGGGTGGGCTATTCTATGCAGTACTACACGGAACCACAGGAATATTATGTCCAAGGTCACACACAGTATCAGACAAGTGCATCACAAACACAGCAAGCACAGCAGGTCCCACAGCAAATGCAATTGCTACAAGGGCAACCCATGCAGATGCAACAAGCAGAGCAACCACAAGCAATGGTGCTCCAATGGAAAGCAAACTGTCATGGCCACAGGGCAAGAACCACAACTGACATCACTTAAGGGTCTTTTGCGCCAGGCTCATGAGAAAGTGTGCTTTGCACACTTTTTTTCCTAGTGTACATGCTATTTCATCTCTTGCTGGGCCCCACGTGTACCCAGGAACCACAGGAATGCGTTGGGCTACATGTGCAGCATCTTCTGGGAGTGGCAGAGCAAAGGGGCGTGGCTGGGACCAGGCTATTTAAGCCTGCCCCGCCCGCATGCCAGCGCTTCGCGTTAGTCTGCTCATGCAGCGTAACGCTCACTGCCGCATGAGGCGCTTCTTACCTGTTTCCAGCAAAACCATTCTTGAAGGCGCATCTTAACCGTTTTTCCAGCCAAACCATTGCTGAAGCGCATCTTACCTGTTTTCCCGCAAAACCATCGCTGAAGCGCATCTTACCTGTTTCTAGCAAATCCATCGCCGGAGATGCATCTTACCTTCGCCTGAAGCGCCTTTTACCTGCTTTCAGCAACATCACCTAACATTGCCTAGAGCGCGCCTACCTGACTTCAGCAATACTACCGCCTGCAGCGCTCTTTACCTGTTCCGGAGTTTGAACACTTACGCGGGAGGTCTTCTTGGCCAGCATCCTCGCGGCTACAGTCACCCATCACCGTTGACAGGTCTTCGGACAGCTGCTCCTCTTCAGGCGTCGCCAGGCCATACCTGCAGGAGAAAAGGGTAATTAGGCTCAGAAACCACATACAGACAATTCGCTACGGTTACGCGCTACATAACCCTCGCGCTGATCTTAGGGCTCAAACTTACCATCTATTTGGAACATTGTAAACTCCTCAGGGATCTATTCGGGCTCACTTCCAGCAGCACGACTCCGCTGGGCCTTACTGGGGAGAAAGAAAGACATTACTGGGGATATGAACACTAATCATGTGGAAAAAACATTGGTAACGAATACGGACAATAATCATTGTTGAAGAACACTTACCTTAGAGGTGGATCAGTCACAGCCGGTCTGGGCTGCCACGCACAAGGGCCAGTGAAGCAACTAGGCCCACTTAAAGCGCACATGCGCATGAGAAGCAGGACGGAGAGCTCATCATCATAGTTTAATAGGTGAGACATATGGGAAAACACATGCTTACCACGTTCTGGGAAGAAGGGTTCGAGAACTACAGCCATATCACAGCATCCTCACGACCTTACGTATCCTTACAGGGGCAGTTCCAACCATCAGAGCAGTTCACAACACGGGAGCAGCGGAAGAAGCCTGATCCAGGGGAGCCAGATCCTGGGAGGGCTGCAACTGTGCCCCAACGTCCCCGCAGAGACCAGGTATGCGTAACACAAACACAAGAGCCCCACAAGATTCTACACCCAGGATAGGGAGTGCAACAGTAGCAGGAGGGAATTCTTTTATGGGTACAGGGATGAATTTATATCCACTATAGGAAGGCCCACAGAGCGAGCTGATGTGTTCAGTACTCTCTGTGACACCAGACCCACAAGAGGAACCAAGAGTCAGGGTAAAAATAGGAGTCAAGACAATTTTGTTCCTTGTGGACACAGGAGAAACTCGTGCCTGTGTTCGAGAGGGAAAATAACCAATATCTGGGATCACCATGCATGTGCAGGGATTCTCTGGGGCCACTAGTTTGGTTCCTTTTACTGATGAAGTACCACTTTCTATAGGTGTATAGGTGAACATGACGTATCAATGTCACTACTATACTCTTGGCAGACACCGGTTCACGTATTAGGACGTGAGTTGATGACAAAACTTCACATGACGACATCTTTTACTGACAATGCAATAGTGTGTTCGACTCCACGGATACATTACATGAGCGTGAGATAATTTATAGTAGCCTTTACAGGCCAGAAAGCATTACGAGGGGTTCCTTTAGAACTAGAAATATTTTTGTATGGAGTAAAAATTTTGTTGACATGGCTTTCTGGACTGACAGGGAAAATATCGAGAATACCTGATGAGTTTTTGTTTAGGCCAGAAATACCTATGGATGATGAAGAAACACTGGTCATTCCCATAGAGCTAGAGGCAGCAGCAGTAAATCAAGAAAGAGTGGTTGTCCATGGGACAGATGATGAGGGAAGGGCATGGAGAACAGTAATAGCCCTTAACGAAGGATATAGACTGTCAGACTTGACAGACGAAGATTTGTTCAGAGATGAATATTCAGATGATGATTTAGTATTTTTCATAAGTCCCACTTATTGGATGAGAATTGAGAATAGAGAAATACCACAGGGAATGGCACTGGTAAAAATAAAAATTCCATCATTTTTCCAGGAAGACTTAGAGAAGGTGCCAAGCATTTTATGGACTAACAGTCCATATGACATGGGCCTATTGAGTGGAGCAGGTGCAGTGAATATCAAGCTTAATCCAGGAGCAATCTTGCCACATGCAAAACAGTATCCCATGTCTAGAGAAGCAGATGACGGTATATTTTATACCATTTCCATTTTAATAAAGCAGGGAATATTAGTGCCATTAGAGTCTCCATGAAACACGGCTGTGTACCCAGTGAAGAGGGTTGTGGAGATTTATTCAGGATCTCCGCCCCCTAAACAATATTGTTGAAGCAGAGTTTCCTTTGGTCCTGAACCCTGCTACAATATTATGTAACATCCCAGCTAAAGCCAAATATTTTACCATCATAGATTTTAAGAATTTGTTCTTTTCAATTCTCCTTCATGAAGACTCACAGGATTTGATTTTGTTTTTGTATAGAAACCAGCACCTGAAACACATGAGGCTGCCTCAGGGGTACTGTGGGTCCCCCTCTATCTTTAATATCATTAATACCCTGAGATCCTTACAGCTATCCCTTCCCCCACAGATTACCCTAACGGACAGTACCACTACCAGTGATTATCCTGATGAAGGCCACCACCACCTCGGGCTCTCACCCAGCCCCGTTTGGCCGAAACACTTCCGTGTTGATGTCTTGTGGCACAACTCCTGTGTATATGTGTTTGTAGATAGTGTTGTGTACACTATTGTGTTTAGTACCCCCGGACCTACCACAGTCCTGGGCTGCACCCTGTAAAAAATTCTATGTCACTACTTACCTGTACTGCATACTCATGCATCACTGTGGAAATTGTTCCTCGACAAGAGAAGAGGACGATACTCACCTGTACTTCCCCTGTAAAACAAACGGCTGTCCAAAAAACGTTCGTGCTTATCGAAAGCCTTGTAAATGTTTAAAGTTATCTATCTGTGCAAAATCGTTTTGGAGGCAAAATAAAATAGCTTCAAAACTAGACAGCTTTCTACAGATCTCTTACCCTGATTTTTTGCATTTTGTACACAGGAAAGGAGGACAATGTACATGACTGCACAACCTATACTGAATTCTATGATAATATTCCCCATGTCAGAGAAAATGCTCTTGGAAGGGGGAAGTTCTCTTTATTGATGGTTCTTCGAAAATTGACCAAACATCTGGCAAAAGGCATACTGGGACGACAAAAGTGAAGTTAAAAAAGAATGGTGAATTTGAAGTAGTGACGAGTGCGAGATTGCCTTCACATTGTACAGCGCAGGCTGCAGAATTAGTGGGGCTCATCGTCACGCTTCAAAGATTTGAAGATGAGGAAATGACGGTGTATTCTGACTCTGCCAACATGACAACTGTATAGGCAGGGTCGTCACGTTGCAAAAGGAGGGGTTTCCTCTACACAGATGGCACTCCATTACAACATTCGTCTCTATTCTGCAGGCTCATTAAAATACTAAAGCTCCCATTGGTTATCGCCGTGGTGAAGTCCATACTAAAGAGCTAGACCTCATTTCTCATGGAAATGAAGGAGGAAAAAAGATCAGCATACTTTCCAAATATTTTGAATTAGAGGATGTTAAGCAAGGACCAGAGTAATGCATGCTGATACAGGAAGGATTTAATGTGTTATCCATTGTGCAGTTAATTGTGCTACAAGGTCGAGCCCCACAGGAAGAGCAGAACCTATGGAAAAGACAGGAGTGTTCCGTATCCCCCACTGAAGCATTATGGAGACAGGACAGCACTGGAAAGAAGCTATGCCTCCTCTAGCATTATTGAAGGTAGCCTGCGCAAACCACCATAGAGCGTGTTACTGCAACAATCGCAGAAAACTGGTTGACACCAAATGTTTTAGAACATGTGACACAGTTTATTGTAAATTACATTGGGCCTCATTAGGACCCAGGCGGATTTCGCGGTGCTAAATGCACCGCGAAGCACGGCGGAAAGCCGTCGATAGCGCCATGGGGGTTGGCGGATTTACCGCCCCATTCCGACCTCGGCGGAGCGGTTAATCCCCAATCCCCATTCTGCCCTTCCCCATTCCCATTCTTGCCCCATAGGGTATAATGGGAGTGGGGAAGGAGTTAATTACGCCACCGTAAAATACGGTGGCGTAATTAACAACGAGGTCCCGTAGCGCCATGGTTTTCTCCGCCTGGTAAAACCAGGCGGAGAAAACCTCCATGGCGCTAAGGGAACTCGTAGTACGGCGGACGGGTCCGCCGCGATTAGCGCTGGCGGAAACCCACTCCGCCTGGGTCCTAATGAGGCCCATTGTGTGCCAGAAATGTACAGCAGGGTACAACTTGCGAACAGTGATAGGAGCAATTCCTAGTGCCAATGGCCCATTTCAGCATCTACATATAGATTATGTGGATATTTTACAAGTATGCAACAAATATAGGTGCATGCTATTAGTAACATGTCCCTTTTCAAGATGGATTGAGGCAGGTGCATGGACGCACCCCAATGCCACATGAGCTGCCAAGTTCCTCATGCATGAGCTATTTCCTAGATGGGGCTTGTATGAAGTCTTGCAGTCTGACAATGGTTCGTATTTTATAAATGAGGTGTTTGAGCATATAGTTTTTCTATTAGGATTAAAACATACATTTTCCTAAGCCTATCACCTATAGGTGAATGGTGTCTATGAGAGGTTAAACAGGCTACTAAAAGAAACGATTGCCAAGATTAAAATGTCTCTAAAGAAGGGATGGCTGCATTGCCTACCCCTTGCTTTATTTACCCTAAGAAATCCGCGTGGCTCAGATCACCACCTAACTCCTCATGAGTTGGTGACTTGACGCTGCATGAGAGTACCTCTTGCTCCCCACTCTCGAGTAAAAAGTGTAGCAAAGAAATTAGGTGATGAGATGCATGATTATTTAATAAGTATGACTGCTAGTGTTTCTTTTGTTTCTCAACAGATCATCAATCGGAGCAAAGGGTCAAAGAAGATTGAGGAAGATAAACAACCAACTGATTTTATTGACTCTCTTAAGCAGCTTATTCTGTATCCAGTAGACAGGTGCTCACAAAGAGCTTTGTTAGAAACTGGAATAAGCCCTGTTTTGAAGGACCATATTTAGTAGAGGTGGTCACCCCCACTGCTGTTAAAATCCAAGGAAGAAGATCCTGGCTGCACCTGAATGACATAAAGCTCTACAAAGGAGAGACCCCCACTCCTCCGGGACCCAGTGACAGTGAAGCAAGAAAAGAAGTTCTGTGCATGCAGACCAGATCGCCCACCAAGTGCAAGAATAAAGAATCAATGGATTCAAAAATTGTCTAGAACAAAATTGACATTCCCTAGGACTAAAAGGGAATGAATTGTTATGCTCACCTGGTCTCTGCGGGGAGCGTTGGGGCACGGATGGAGCCCTCCCTCGACTTGGCTCCCTTGGATAGACTCTCTCCCCCAGCTGCGGCTGAGCCTGCTGTTCTGGATGCTGGTATTACCCCTGAGAGAAGATGAGAGGTAATTAGAATGGCGTGGTGGTGTTGTGAATTCCCTCAACCCTCTCGTACCAAAATGAAGTGCGCAAGCGTTTCCCATGCAACCTCACCTGTGGTTTTGTAATGCTGATCTCTCCGTCCTTCTTGTAGCAGGGGCGCATAGAGGGGACCTAGTTGCTTCACTAGTCTGTGGAAGTGGTGATCCAGACTGGCTACGACCAATCCACTTAGAAGGTAAGATTAATGCTCGTTTTCTTATAATGTCTTTTTCCTTGATTATTAATAGTAATTCTTGCAATGTCTTATTCCTTTCGCAATAGGTGTGAAGATGGCCAATCAGAGTCGTGGAGCGAGTCTGGGGGTTCCCTTGAGGATGATGGAGCTCCCAAATTAGCTGGCAAATTGGCCTTTATAATGGAACTCTAGACCCAGGTATGGCGCGGCCAAGCGTTCGTTATTTATATGGTTTCCAACCTGTTGTGTTCCGTTCCTTGCAGGAGAATACTGGCGGCCTAAAGCGGAGTTTGGAGGCTTGGGAGCAGCTCCGCGGCTGCAGGATGAAGGTACCACGAAGATGAAGAAAAGCAGTGGAGCTCTGCGTTGCTGGAAGCCCGGATCAGGTGAGAAAAGGCTCCGACTCCGATAGTGATGGGATGTAGGTAAGATGCGTGCCCAGCGATGGAGCGGCTGGAATCAGGTAAGGAGTGCCTTCAGCGATGGAGTAGCTGGATTCAGGTAAGAGGCGCCTTTAGCGATGAAGTAGCTGGAATCAGGTAAGATACGCCTTCAGCAATGGAGTAGCTGGATTGAGATAAGAGGCGCCTTCAGCGATGGAGAAGCTGGAATCAGGTAAGATAGTCTTCAGCGATGGAGCAGCTGAAATCAAGTAGATGCACGACGAGATGAAGAACAGGTAAGGACAGTGGTAAACATTACGCTGCTGAAAGCAGAATAACGCAAAGCAGAGGCATGTGGGTGGGTTGGCATTAAATAGGCTGGCCCCGGCCCCTCCCTTTGGCCCCACCTTGTGGCTTCACCTTGCCCCTCGCAGGGACTCTGGCACGTGCCTTCCAATGATAGTCTATGGCCACTCCCGGCCCTGATGCACGTGCCCTAGGCACAGAGTGTGCAAAGCACACTTTTCCATGAGCCTGGCGCCATTTGGGCCCTGGGGGTGATGAAGGCCTGGACCCTTGTCCAATGGCCCTGACATGAATGGAGTTGCTGCTGTTCCAGAACTTTCTCAGTTGAATTAAAAGTAAAATTGAACATTGAAAAACACTACACAAAAAAGTGTATAACACATTCTATGTTGTCTGATATGTTGCACACATTTTTCCATGCTGTTTTTGTTTACATATTACAAACCTATTTAGCTTTAGTGCGACGACACGTAGATGTTGTCGCCTTTTTTTGAAATCCTTAAAACAGTCCTATTATTTGCAGCGTTATTATAGCCATCATTATTCAGTTCTTGTTATAACGAAATCACTAATTTTGAAAGTAATTGAAAGATGAACACAGTAAATCAAAAATAGGAATTTTCCATTAAATGCAGACCACCTACTCCAAAAGAGGTCATGTGGCATTTGAATATTATAGCAATACTTCTTACATCTACATTGTGCCTTATGTGTTGTTTGTGTTTTCTTATGCTCTTTACATTTTGTGAGATATTGTTTTATAATTCAAGTAAAATATCTGAGAATGAGACATCTCTTTCTATCCCTGACAGAAACACGAATGATATTTTTTCGGAACAATTTGCCGATCTAGAAGGGATGTTGGTGAAGATAATTAATGGATACATTTATATCTTGACAATTCGGCCCAAAATATAAAATAACATGTGGTATTAACACATGAGAGAGGTGGGGAAGAGAATGTCAGATGAAAGCTGCTACATATGCTCTCTCATCCCTTATGCCATGAACGCCGCCAGAACATTTAATTTAGTTCAGTTTAGTTTATTCATTTGTATTGCGCACCAGAGCCGAGGGTATGAGGGCGCAGGAGCAACAAGGTTATTTGAAGCTTGGTTACATGTTACAATGCAGAACAGTAATTACAATGGTTTTATGGATACAATGCAGTAAATACAATGGATAATAGATGATTGAAGCAGTCATGAAAAGGCAAAGGTTTACGGATTTACAAATGTACATATTTACAGGTAGGTAGCGGTGAGGTGGGATGAAAGGAATTAGCAGTCATTGTTCTTTATCCAGTGTATCTAGTTACGTCTAAAGTGTGTGTAGGTTTGGGGTGTTCTTAGAGAAGGTGGTAGGGAGTTCCAGTGTTGTGCTGCTTTCACCTGGAAGCTGTTGCCACCCATTTTGGTGCGTTTGAATCTGGGAACTGTGAGAAGATTAGCGTTGGAGGTTCTAGTAGGTCTGTTGGAGGTGTGTTTACTTATTCTATCGACTAAGTAGCAGGGGGCAGCGTTGTTGAGGCCTTTGTGTGTTAGTGAGGCTACTTTGAGCAGGATTTTATCTGTTGTGTTGAGCCAGTTATGGGCTCTCCTAATGTTGGAGATGTGTTCTCTCTTGGGGATGCTGAGCGCTGCTCTGAGAGCGTTGTTTTGTAGCGTCTGTATTTTGTTAGTAACTTCTTTGCTAGCTCCTACGTAGAGGGCATTGCAATAGTCCAGTTTTGGTAATACAAGGGCTCTGGCTAGAGTAATGCAGCTCTGGGTGGATAAAAAGGGTTTGGCTGCTCTTTTAAGCTTACATGTGTAGGCCGTGGAGGATGCCATAGAGCTAACCTGTTTATGGAAGGAGAGGCAGGAGTCAATGTATATTCCTAAGGTTTTCACTTCCTTAGCTACTTTGATCATGTTCCCATCTATAATGAAGCTGGTGTAGTTGTGGTATAATTTGGTTAGGTTTGCGGTGGAACCAAGTATTATGAGTTCAGTCTTGTCATCATTCAGGCATAGACTGTGAGATGCCATCCATGATCAGGTACACTCTGTTCACCAAGGCCAAATCATGGTTGTAATCTCCCGTCAGCGGGATGAGGATCTGGCTATCATCGGCAAAATTAGTGTAGGTGATACCCAGGCCATCTAGATCACCAAACAGGGGCTTTTTGAACACGTTGTACAGTGTAGGGGAGACGCATGAGCCCTGGGGGACTCCCCATATGATGGGGATGGGGTCGGCGGCAGCTGTGGTGGAGAAGACACGCATGGATCTGTTGCTGAGGAATGACTCGATCCAGCCGATTGCTTCTTGGGAAAAGTGGGCAGCTGAATACATGTGAATGCATAAGATTTTGTGGTCAACTAGATCAAATGCCGCAGAGAGGTCAAGGAGAAGCAGTAAAGCTGTTTTCCCGTTGTCTCTAAGAGTGTCAATTTGAGCCTTCAGGTCGATAAGGGCTGTTTCTGTCCCGTGTTGGGGTCTGAAGCCTGATTGTCGGATACCAAGGAGATGGTTTAGTTCAAGGTATTTTTGGATTTGTTGGTAGGCTGTCTTGTCTGGTATCTTGAGCAGGAAGGGGACGGTGGTAATAGATCTGAAGTTGGTGGGAATGGAGGGGTCCAGAGAAGGCTGTTTGAGAAGGGGGAGGACCCAGGACTCTTTGAGGTTGCTGGGGACGGTGCCTGAGGAGAAGGAGGTGTTGATGAGTCTTGTGATGAATGGCGAGAGGTCTCTTGCCGCATCTTTAATAATTTGTGAGGGGCAAAGGTTGCCCTGACAGTTAGATGGTTTTAGGCTGAGAATGATTTTTTCCACTTCGAGAGTTGAGACTTTGGAGAAGCTAAAGCGGGAGGGGTTGGGCAGAGGGTGTTGGGGCGTGGTGCGCGGGGTCATATTACTAGGGTTGGTTGGTTTGGCTAAGGAGTCTTTCTTATTTTTGATTTTAGTTTGAAGGCTTGTGACTTTGTTGTTGAGGGCATTTTGGACACTGGTGCACCATTGTTTGTCCTTCACACAGGTGTCTGGGGTTAGCAGAGGTATTTCCAGTTCTTTAATGATCGTAAAAAACTCTTTGGTGCTGGAGTTGGATTGAGCGATTCTCGGGTTGTACGACTCTTCTTTGGCGGCTATGATTTCTTTTTTGTAGTTGGACATTATTTTATTGAGCAATATTTTGTTGTGGTCTGTGGGAGAATGTCTCCAAGCTTGTTCCATTTTGCGTTTTTCGAATCTAAGGGTTTTGAGGTGATTGGAGAACCAGTGGTTGAGATGCTTTTTCGGTTTACATTTTCTTAGTTTTAATGGTGCAATGGAGTCTAGGGCAGTGCACATAGTTTTGTTATAGCCTTCTACAAGGTCGTGAGGGTTGGAAGAAGCAGGGAGTTGGTTAAGAGTAGGGAGGATGAGAGGTATCAGTTTTTCCACTGTGATATTTTTTTTACTTCTCGTGGGGATGGCTGAGGCTAGCACATTGTTGGTGATGGGGCTTGAGGCCTCGAGGGTAAAGGAGAGGAGATGCTGGTCGGACCATGATTGAGGGGAGTTATCGGTGATGGAGGCTGCGCAGTTGTAGTCTATCTACCCAGTCGAGGGTTCTCCCTTTGTTGTGGGTGGGGCCAGATACTTTTTGGGTAAAGCCTAATTCAGAAAGAGTATTATTGATGAGGGTAGCCTGGTGATCTTTGGGGTCTTTAAAGCCTAGGTTGAAGTCCCCTAGGAGGAGGCTCTGGGAGGTGTTTTTCAGGTTATTGGTGAGGATGGTGCTAAGTTCTTCCTCAAAGGATCCTAAGGGCCCGGGAGGTCTTTAGAGTAAGTGAATGGATATCGTTTGGGAGTGAGCAGTAGGCAGCTTAGCAGTGAGAGTTTCACAAGATGGATGGTGGGTAGAGGAGTCAAGTCTAATGTTGAGGTGTGTTTTGGCAATTACGGCCAGGCCACCGCCTCTAGATTCTGTTCTATCTGCTCGGAGGATGATGTAGTCGTCGGGGATGGCTAGTGAGAGGGCTGGTCCTGCGGCTGCATGGAGCCAGGACTTGGTTACGGCTAAGAAATCTAGATCTTCTGCTAGAATGAGGTCCACTATATCTGTAGCATGGGCTATTATTGAACGTGCGTTGATGAGGGCGCCTTTTATGAGTGCGGCAGTGGTTTTGGTGGGGGTGGGGATGGTGGCTGTGTTGTAGGCTTTGTGTTTGGGTGTAGTATTAGGTGGGCTGGTCTTAGGTCTTTTCAATGTGAGGTTGGCGCAGGTGCTAATGGTAATGGTAATGGAGCGGTTATTCAGTTTGGACTGGAAAGAGTCCCTGGCTCGAGGCTCGTACAGTTTCGGTAATCTGGACCGTAATCTGGTATTTCTTTCTGGAAGGCTGCATGGTAGGGAGAATTGGAACGGCATGGTTGTGGGGTGGGGCTCTACGGAAGGTGGCGGAATGGTTCCTACGGTGGCCAAGCTCAGGGTGGAACTAGGCAGACAAGAGGAATTAATGAGGTGGAGAATAGTTCTCAGCAGCATTGTGAAGATGCCAGGAACATTTTGTTGGTGGTGGGAGGCCTGGTTGGTGGTTGGCAATCAGCAGATGCTGCATATGTGGCTGGGAACATTCATTGCATGAGAAATGCCTGCACACGATGCAAAGTGCCTCAGCCATCTAGCAGTGTGTACAACAATAGGACTATTTGAAGGAAGATGGGCAACCCTATGATAGCGGTCGAAGAAATCATTTACATATGGAGATTTTTACATAAAAACACAGAAGATAGAAAAAGATCCAGGCTGGACAAGCAGAATGCTCATATATTCATTTGGTGATACAACTGACGAAATGATAAGGATTGCTGAACAGAAGAGGTTGGGATGTGCAGATGTACAGGAAACACCATGATTGCCAGGATGCTGGGAGAGACCCCAGCTATTGGTACATGGATGAGCTGCTACCAGCACAGGATAGGAAGAAGGAATGTTAGCATGTAGTGTGCATTTATTGATGAAAGAATCAGTAGACATAGTGCAAATTGTAAACAATGGATGCCTAAAGTCATGGACCAAGTTTTCAAAATTACTAACATGGGTTGAAAATGAAGCAGGACCGATGTCCATGATACCAATAAAGAATGTGTCATGCATGGCAGGCAAATTACCATGGGACCTGTATCACTGTCTTCACACAGAACTGGTTATGCCCATAGAACTGCTAAGCCTTTCGAAGGGATTGTGTCCTCCGATGTATTCTTTATCTTGATAGATTACATTCCAGCTTGCTGGCCTCGGAAATGTTTTCAGTAGAGGGCGCTGCGCATCGACGTCCCTCGAGCTGGTGTCCCTCGACAGCCACCGTCTCGGCGCCGACGTCACTGTGCGTATAAATAGACACGTGCAGCGTCCGTTGCTCAGTTCTGTTTTTCCGCGCTTCGTGGGCCTCAGAATTGTGTTGCTCAGTTCTTTCTTCAAGTAATTTATACTTATTCCTCGAATATATCATCTTTATTCAATGGATTCCTCATCCCAACCGTCAACCCCACGGTCCGGCTTCAAAAAGTGTCGTTATTGTGGGAAGAAAATGTCATTGACGGATCCTCATAGGATCTGTTTGTGGTGCCTGGGATCGGAGCATCACTGTTCAGAATGCGAGGACTGCATGTCCATG
Organism: Ambystoma mexicanum; assembly: GCF_040938575.1. Taxonomy (NCBI): domain Eukaryota; kingdom Metazoa; phylum Chordata; class Amphibia; order Caudata; family Ambystomatidae; genus Ambystoma; species Ambystoma mexicanum. The sequence continues at coordinate 1,348,182,971 of NC_090922.1, read as the reverse complement.
ACGGCGAAAGCCTTGAAGGAGTGTAAGGGGAAGCTAGAAAGAGGTAAAACTCTTAAAACTTCTACTCCTTGGTAAGTTTCCTCGGCAGAGTGGAGACATTCGTCTCCTCGCCGTCACAGGAAACATTCCCGTTCAAGGTCTCGAAGCGGTTCCCATCAGTCTTCGAGATCTAAACACTCGAAAAAGAGGCGTCGTAGATCTCCCTCTTCTTCGTCTTCTTCCACTTCCCCGGAAAGGGTCACCTGCCCCACAAAACACAGCTCTCCAGCTAAGTGGGAGGAATTCTGTAAAAAAAAGCTTAGCGTCTTCGAGAAAGCAGCCTCGACCCCCTCGGAGATAGCTAAAGGTGATAACCTGGGTGAAAGACCCGAAAAATCAAAACGCCGTGAGTCGTTGCACCCGGCGAAAGAAACTCCCAAGAGCGTCATGAACCCTCGAGCAAAGGCAGTAAGACCGCGTCATCGATGCCGTCGTCGAAGGTTCTTTCGACTCATAAATCTGCGTCATTGACGCCTCTATGGAAGGGCCCGTCGACACACAAATCTGTCCAATCGATGCCGTCTTCGACGCTGATGTCGACACCGATAAAGGACAGACCTACTGCTGTTAGCACATCTCAGTCAGTAGAAGTACCGAGGGCTTCGACCAGGACCACGAGAATGTCGTCGATAACCTCGACGACTCCAAGTAGGATCCCAATTCTCTCGGGTTCTTCCAGACCCCTTCATACTTTTTTGACGCCTTTTTTGGTTTCATCGAAGCCTTTGACTTCTGCGTCGACAACTTCAACGTTTTCTCAACCTGTGACTGCAAGCTTGGCCCCTTCTGCTCTAGAAATGGGTTTTAAACCATACCCTAGATCTGGTTATTTTATAGCTTTGTCCTCTATATATGAGGAAGGGGAGGATTCCGATCATGAAAGACCTTTTGGGTTGCAAAGGACCACAACACCCATTCATGAGGAATCTATCTCAGAAGAGAACAGGTTAAAGGATCTTCAAGACTCCTTACATGAGGCAAGTGGTTTAGATACTTCTCCTAAAGTAGAATTTGCTAAACCAGACCCTGGGGAACATGCTGAGACCCCTTATAGGGTCCTGATGGCCAGAATAATAGAGTTCATGGGGTGGTCTACAACTTCACCTTCTTTTCAGCAGGATGACCTTGCTGACATCCTAGATAAAGGTCCACAGGAAGATCCTGTTGTTCCCTATCATTCTGCACTGCAGAGAAAAAATTCTGCTAATTGGGAAACTCCTGAAGTAATCCCGGCAGTTAACAAAAAACTATCTGCCAAATACATAATATCTGTCTCAGACCCTGAATATTTGAGCAAGCATCCAACTCCAGAGAGTTTGGTTGTACAAGCAGCAACTTCATCGAACAGTAGATCTGCATACCCTACTATTCCACAGGACAGGGATGATAAAAGGTTTGACGCTATGTCAAAAAAAGTATTTTCGGCATGTAGCATGGCGCTTAAATCTATTAACGCCACTTGCATGCTTGCAAGATTCAGCCATACACTTTGGGAGTGTGCTTCATCTGTGGCTGACTGTCTCCCGGAAGGAGAGGAAAGGGAAGCATTTTTAAACATCATTAAAGATGGGAAAGATGCAATGTGCTAATCCCTTCAAACTAGCATTGATTCTGCTGACAGTATCAGCAGGACCATGGCGGCTAGTACTACAATCCACAGATATGCGTGGTTGCGAAAGTCTGGATTTGCTCCAGATGTACAGGCCAGACTTTTGAATATGCCCTTTGACGGCACGTCTTTGTTTGGTAAGAAGGCTGATGACAGCCTAGAGAAGTTACAGACATCTAAAGAAGCAGCGAAATCTCTTGGAGCTGCAATCCGTCAGACCCCGAATCGGCCCTCACGAACCTCATGGAGGGGTAGGTCCTTTCGTTTTTACTCCGCATTCAGAAAAGGCAGCGGACAGCCAGCTCAAAGGGGCCAAATATGATTCACCCGCGGTGGACGAGTTAAAGGTACAAAAGCCGGAGCAGCAGGTGCCTCTTTACCCTCGGCATTTGCGTCAGCCGCCTCTAAACCCCTCTGAGGTCTCTCCCCACAAGACACCAGTAGGGGTCAGGTTAACTCAACATCTGGCGGAATGGCAGGCTATTACATCAGATGCTTGGGCATTGGAGACAGTTGCCCAAGGTTACTGCCTGCCTTTCCTACACACCCCTCAGAGTCATCCACCGGGGAACAACTTTTTGAAGTTTCCAGATCCGCTCCTTCTGCAGGAGATTCTAGACCTGCTAGAGAAAGGTGCCATAGAACCGGTACCTGTAGCGGAGAAGAACAAGGGTTGGTATTCCCCTTACTTCCTAGTACCGAAGAAGGACGGAGGACTGAGACCCATCTTGGACTTGCGAGAATTGAACAAATTCTTCAGGAAAGACAAGTTCAAGATGGTAACTTTTTCTCAGATCTTTCAGGCCCTCCAGCTTCAGGACTGGTTGGTATCTCTAGATCTTCAGGATGCTTATTTCCATGTGCCAATCCATCTCAAACACAGGAAATACCTGAGGTTCGCAATTGGCAACTCTCACTATCAATTTTGAGTTCTGCCATTTGGGCTGACCTCCGCCCAAGGGTCTTCACTAAGCTAATGTCGGTAGTGGCTGCAAGTCTAAGGAGGGATGGGATCCACGTCTACCCTTACCTGGACGATTGGTTGATCAGAGCAGAATTTTCGGAACAAGCTCAGATCCAACTAGATTATGTCTGCCACTTCCTTCACAAACTGGGCTTCTCCCTCAATTTAAAGAAGTCACAGATGATACCATCACAGAGACTCCAGTTCATTGGAGCAGTCTTGGACACTTCCTTGGGAAAAGCCTTGCCACCAGAGGTGAGGGCTCAAGATATTCTACAGATGATCACCAATTTCAAAATGTCCAACGTCTACCAGCCTTCGACTTTTTGAGGTTGCTCTGCCTCATGGCATCCTGCATCTTCCTAGTGCCAGAGGCTCGCCTGAGAACAAGATCCCTCCAGTGGGCTCTAAGAACCCAATGGTCGCAATTCTCAGGGAGAATGTCAGATCTCCTTCAAATCCCAGACAGAATAGCTCGAGACCTTCAGTTGTGGGCCTGTCGGGAGAACATCTTGAAAGGGAAACAGTTTTGGCAACCATGGCCGGTCACGGATGCCTCACTCACGGGGTGGGGAGCCCATACCAACGACTTGACCATCAGCGGTCGTTGGTCTCCATCGGAGTCCAGACTACACATCAACTTATTGGAGCTGAGAGCAATCAGACTAGCGCTGAAAGCTTTTCTGCCATCAGTACAGGGAAAGAATGTCCTGATAATGACGGACAATACAGTGGCCATGCACTACCTCAAAAAAAGAAGAGGCGTAGGGTCACTGCCACTGTGCAGAGAGGCAATGCAGCTCTGGTTTTGGGCAATTCAGGAAGGAATCTCTCTATCGGCAGTTCACCTAGCCAGAGAGAAGAACTTGACAGCGGATGCTCTGAGCAGGCAGAGCACAGTCTCTCACAAGTGGGAGCTAGCTCAGGAAGTCCAGGAGATCTTCACCCTTTGGGGAACCCCTCAAGTGGGTCTGTCCCCACCAGCATCAACAGGAAGTGCGATCAGTTTTGTTCAAGGGAATTTCCCCCGAGAGGAGCTCTAGGGGACGCATTCGTAGTGGAGTGTGAGTTTCCACTTCTGTACGCGTTTCCCCCACACCCTGTCATTCCTCAAATGATCAGGAGGTTGAGAAGATTCCGGAAATCCATGATCCTAATTGCCCCGCATTGGGCCAGGAGAACGTGGTACCCGGACCTTCTGGACATGTCCATCTGTCCTCCGATTCGTCTTCCACAAAGAGAGGACCTTCCCTCGCAGAAGGGAGGTCAGGTTCTCCATCCAGACATCAGAACGCTCAACCTTCACGCTTGGTTTCTGAAAGGTTGAGATACAAGGATTGGGACCTTCTAGATGACGTCATGGAGGTGTTGCTTTCGGCTAGGAGGCCAGCAACAAAGACTTTATACCGCTGCCGTTGGAACAGATTTTGCATCTGGTGTAGGGAAGAGAATATCGATCCCTTTTCATGCGGTACACCAATGGTGTTATCTTTTTTGCTCTATTTGGCGAATTCAGGTCTCCAAGTTGGTACGATCAAGGGATACCTCGCAGCGTTGTCAATCTTCAAGCGCACTGCATAGGAGCCATCATATTTCAAACTACCCCTAGTTATTCAATTCCTGAAGGGATTAACTAATGTTTACCCCCCAAAGCCTTTCCAAGTTTCCTTATGGGATTTAAATCTAGTGTTAAACTTCCTAATGGGTACTCCTTTTGAACCACTCCATTCTTGTTCATTAAGATTTCTCACCCTTAAAACTTAAATACTAGTGGCTTTAACATCTGCCAGAAGAGTGAGCGAATTACAAGCTCTATCTTGCAAACCTCCTCATACTATTTTCCACAAAGACATGGTTGTTTTACAAGTGAAGCATAATTTCCTCCCAAAGGTGGTCTCTGAATTCCACATCACTCAGAAGATAACCTTACCTTCATTCTATCCTCCTCCCCATCCAGGGAAAGAGGAAGAGAGGCTACATAGGCTGGATCCAAGGCGTGCATTGAGCTTTTATATCAGCAGACTCGCTAGGATAAGGCAAGCAGACCAGCTGTTTATAGGTTATGCAGGACACAATTTAGGACTGCCAATCACAAAACGGACCATTTCAAGATGGATTATATTAGCCATTCTAGAATGCTACAAATTGGCAGGGAAAGAGCCCCCTCAACATCTTAGGGCTCATTCAACCAGGGGTATCGCAGCCTCTTCGGCCCTCCAAAGAGGGGTACCGATTCAGGACATATGTGCAGCTGCCACATGCTCGTCCGCACATACCTTTACAAAATTCTACAATCTGGATTCCTCCTCTAGCCAGGAGACAAGATTTGGCAAAACTGTGTTACATTCTGTACATTCTTGAAGGGAAATATTCCAATTTTACTCCCACCTCCGTTTGTACACCACTGCTATGGGAGTCTATCAAGATAAGGAATACGTTGGAGGACACAATCCCTTCGAAGAACAAGTTACCTCTTACCTTGTAACATTCTTTCGATGGGATGTTCCTCCGACGTATTCCTTATGACCCCTCCCATCCACCCCTGCAGTAAAACTTCCCTTGCAGTTGCAGCTTACGCCCCTTCAGCTAAATTTTCAAGCTTCAAAACAAACTGAGCAACGGACGCTGTGCATGTCTATTTATACGCACGGTGAAGTCGGCGCCGAGACGTTGGCTGTCGAGGGACACCAGCTCGAGGGAGTTCGACACGCAGCGCCCTCTACTGAAAAAATGTCCAAGGCCAGCAAGCTGGAATGTAATCTATCAAGATAAGGAATACGTCGGAGGAACATAGAAAGAATACATAGAAAGAACGTTACAAGGTAAGAAGTAACTTATTCTTCTATTCTAAATGGAGGTTGTTTGATATCTTGCCTGGAAAACAACGTCTGCATTATTCACGTCAATAAATTCACGTGATTAGAGATTGTCATTTGTGTTTCTGCATTAAGTTTATAAGCAGCGTGTGGACGTCGCTCGCTGCTTCTGATTGAACCAACATGGCGTCTTGTAGCTGAAACTTTGATCTGCGTCCTCGCATCTCTTCAGCAACTTCTTTGGCTTTCCTTCTGCGTGTCTGCTCCACACGCAAACTCCTGTAGCTGCTTCCAAGAGGATACGTCAGCTTTCCTTGTCCGTGTGTATTTGTCTACACGCTACCGTCGGTGACCGTCTACTAGAAGACCAACGTATGGCTTTTCCTGCACACGCGCGTTCTGGCAGTCCTGGCTGCGTGTACTTTTGTTCCCGTGTCTAAAATACCATGCGGTTTCCTGAACTCTTCACGTGCGGCTTTCCTGGCTGCATGTAAGTTTGCCGTGTCTAAAATACTATGCGGTTTCCTGAACTCTTCACGTGCGGCTTCCCTGGATGCGTGTGAGTTTGTTGTGTGTAAAACCACACGCAGTTTCCTGAACTCTTTGCATGCAGCTTTCCTGGCTGCGTATAAGTTTGTCACATGTAAAAACCAATGCGGTTTCCTGAACTCTTCGCGTGCAGCTTTCCTGGCTGTGTGTAAGTTTGTTCGCGTGTCAGCCACACGCAGTTCCTGAACTTCTAACGTGCTGTTTCCTGGCTGTGTGTACCATTGCACGTATAATTGCACACGTAAGTTGTGCTACGCGTTTGATTTAAATCCTGGAACCTGTGATGAAACAACAGGTGGATTTCTACTCCCTATTGCTGTTCTACATGGGAAAGGAAGTACTGTTAATTAGAAGGTGATTGTGCACAGTACTTTGGACGCTATCGTGTGGTGCACCAATCCGGTAGCTAGCCTGAGCCTTGTGCCGTTCGGGATAAGTTTTCCCTTACTAACCTTCCCTCCTTTTGTCATTGTTCCCTTATTTGGATTACTTCAGAGACTTGTTGGCGGAGCCTCCAGTTATCAGAATCTACAGGTTAGTGTTGTGCTAATTGCTATTGCTGTGTTATTAGGGAGAGTTAATGTTGGGACACTTCCTCATTATACCTTATTGTATCCTAGGCTGACTTCCAAGGGTTTTCCCACGCCCTTTACAGTGATTCCTCTCTCTGCCGGTTCTATTAGTCAGAGAGTGGTATCATTTGGAAGGTCTATTTTGACTTTACTACTTTCAAGCCGTTTGCCTCATCAAGGATCCAGAAGAAACCCTACCAATTGTATCCTTTATGGTTATATCTGTATCCTTTTACATAAGATACTTGGGTGATTTATGACAGAACTTGTATCCTTTTACATAAGATACTTGGGTGATTTATGACAGAATGCAACAACAATCTTCCGGGAACAAAGGCATGGTTCTAGTTGGAGATACAAGGCTTATATGCAGCTGCCTAGACATTGGGGAGGTATTTCCCTAAAGTGATCTCCATATTGACAGTTTCCCGAAAACTGATGCACATTTGAGGAAGAAGAGATCGCTCATTCTCACATGATGAAAGAGGGAGAACTATTTCTCAACAAAATCAGTATATGCCTATTATGACATTCCAGATGAACAGATGAACATAAACTGTTCAGCAGAACGGCAGTGATATTTACAGCTATATTAATTCCTGGAATCCTGACTGCAGTAAACGCCAAGTGGTTACAGATCACTAGGTGGGAGCTGCTACAAACGATCAACACAACAATAAAAGGATTTGATGTGATCAAAGAAGAACTGAGTGCAATCAGGCTCATGACCCTTCAGAACAGGTATGTCCTGGACTTAATTACAGCAATGGAAGGAGGAGTGTGCGCCAAGACTGGGCCTTCTTGCTCTACATTCACACCTGCCCATGATGGAGGAAATGGAGCCCTGCCCGAGGCAATAACTATGCTGTCAACCCTACATACGAAAATGGTGGATGCAGTATACGAGACCAAGGTTTTTTTCCCTGTTTTCATGGGTTACAACTTGGCTGGCAAATGCCTTCAAACTACTTGGAGCAATACTAGTGTTTGTGTTGCTAGGATTCTTCCTTATAAGAATATTCATTGGACAATGCAAAAAGACAGGAAAGAAAGCAATTCGGATGAAGATAATGATCAATGTGAATGCCGTGACTGATGAGCACACACAGACTGAAAACACTACCCATGAGCAACTAAAAGGAAGTCCCCTGGCACCCCCAGAAACAAAGTTCTATTACCCGAAGGATCATAAGAACTATGTATGACGTTGGGTGTTCTGTCAACCAACTGGAGAGTGCTGCCATATGATCTGGAGTGTGGATGAATACATCAAGAATGCAGGTGACCTGGGAGCGTGGCTACATGGCTGCAGGATAAGACGTGTCTCCCGTGAGCTCCTGCGGATCCTGCATTGATCCTATGAAGAAAATGCGCTCTAAACCTATCAAATGAGCTTATTTTACATTTACATTAGCATGAATGTCAGGGCACTACGACACCCATTGAAGAGTAAGGATCCGCAGCGAGAGGCGTGAACGCCCTGCAACAGAAGTTCTGAAGTGCCTGACCCACGGAGGATATCAAAATGGCGGCTGGGAAGAACAAAGGGCAGAGCTGATGGACCACCGTAGAGGTTGCGAAGACATAGCATAAATGTTGATGACCATAATCATATATGATGTGAACTGTAGCCCTAGCACCACACAGTATTCATAATGTGTGTTAGAAACAGCCGTGGTCTCATTCACGTGAAACAAATAGCTGGTACTCCCGGTCACCTAGGAAACAGTAGACCCTAATGCGAGTGCATAGTTTAGTTATGTTAGTTGGGGGGCTAGCGGGACTTGGGGACAACATAGTCGAAGTTTGGGGTACTATGAGGGCGGGGGAGGAGGGTATTGCTGTAAGTTGGGGTGGAAATGTTAAAAAACTTGCACAGACAAACTGTGACAGGTGGTCACAGTATACACATACACAAATCGACAACTTGCGCATCTTGTTACATAAAGGGCGATGGCTGAGGGCAGATACACTGGAATTAAGCTAATGAGCTGGAATGTTCGTGGCCTGGGACACCCAGTGAAAGCACGTAAGGTGGCTGCATATGCAGATCGACAAGGGGCACAGATTCTCTATCTGCAAGAAAGACACTTTCAAGAGTACCAAGCGTGCAAGTTCTCCCCCGGCTGGGGTGAACACCGCTATTATACCTCCTACTCCACCAAGGCCAGAGGGGTCATGATCTTAATACACAAAACACTCCCTTTCATGCAATATACATCCAAAATCGATGAACAAGGCAGATATGTACTGGTACATGGGAGACCGGGGACGGCGGAAGTGTTACTAATAAATGTCTGTGGTCCCAATATAGACGACCCCCACTTTTACGACCTGCTATTTCAGAAATGTGCTGCTTATCCTACGGCACAGATTCTCTGCGGTGGTGACTTCAACACGGTACTTGTCATTGATCTGATCGCACCTCCTCCACTCCCAGACCCCTGTCTGATGTGGCCCGCATGCTGCACATACACATAACTGATCTGGCCCTGTGAGATGCTTGGCGTATCTTGTATGGGGCACGTAAGTACTTTACGTTTTACTCTTCAGTGCATGATATGCATTCCTGCATAGACCTGTGGTTACTGTCTGACACTGCTATGGTGTGGGTGACCGGGGCCTAGATCCTCCCCAGGACATTGTCAGACCACTCCCCAATGACACTCACCATAGACATACCCAAGGGTGTGCCTAGAAGGGCGCAGTGGCACTTTAAACCCACCTCACTTCTGGACCCTGTGTTCAAAATGAATATGGCACAACATATCTCGGATTTCTTTGACATTAACGACGGCTCGGTTGCCGAGCAAAGTACCCTATGGCAAGCATTTAAAGTCTATATAAGCGGTATAGTGATGTCCACTGAATTCAGAGTGCTGCGGGACATCAGGCAGGAACTCAAGAGAAGCAAAGTGACTATCGCCCGATTACAGGCAGAATATCTGACTACCCGACCCTACCAGATCACTGTTGGGATCCAAGCACAGCTAGAACATTTCCACAATGCTGCAGACAGAGAGCTTTGCTACTTTGACAGACCTATGGCGGCTCGCAGATACGGCAAACAGGAAAGGCTGGCCAAACTCCTGGCACATCTGGTCCGCACCGACAAGGGCAATGTATCCATCCCATGTATTGCCAGGCGAGACAGCGTGGTGGTGACTAAGTCAGACGAGATCAGCGGGGTGTTCTATGAATTCTACAGCAGCCTATACTCACCCCAGAGTGAAGCTACTGAGAAAGAGATTGACGACTACCTAGCTGCGATACCTACGACATTATTGTCAGAAGAAAAGCGCTATATTCTAAACACCCCAATAACGCTTGGCGAAGTAAAGGCAGCGGTTAAAGACCTCCCCAGGAGGAAGGCACCGGGATCCGAGGGGCTCGGAGCTGAACTTTACAAGGAGTTCGAGGAAGTACTGGCTCCCCGCCTCCTGCAGTATGGACTGAAGCCCTGGACACTGGCATTCTTCCTGAATCCATGCGCAAAGTCGTCATAACCCTGCTCCTGAAGCCCGGGAAGCTCCCAGAGGACTGCAGATCCTACTGACCGCCGTCCCTCATTAACACTGATGCGAAAATCTTTGCCAAGGTTCTAGCTTCCCAACTCAACCCGGTGATGCCATATATGGTCCATGAGCACCAAGAGGGGTTCGTACTTGGGAGATCGACAGCTTCCAACATGCGCAGGTTTTATGGTGTGTTAGCTGGGGTCCCAACGAATTATAAGGGAGTCGCCATATCCCTGCACATGAGGAAGGCCTTTGATACGGTGTACTGGCCGTTTCTATTTAGGGTGCTCCATAATTACGGGTTCGGTCCTAACTTTATTAAGTGGGTGCGACTCCTTTACACACAGCCGCAGCTAGGGTACTGGTGAATGGCGCACTGTCTGAGGTGTTGAGGCTTGCCGGGGGAACTAGACAAGGATGCCCGCTCTTCCTGTTGTTATTCGCTCTCGTAATCGAACCGTTAGCTGGCTTTCTTAAGAGTCGGCATGCCAGAGCGGGTATCCCCATAGCTGGGCGTATGGAACTGATCCCTCTATACGCTGATGACATTCTGTTATTCATCAAAGACCCAGAGAAATACCTCTGCAGAGTGCTGGAGGCGGTCCAGGAGTTCAGGAGGTATTGTGGCCTGAGATTAAATATAACTAAGTCAAAAATGTTCCCAATGACAAACAGCATGTCCCCCCCAAGGGACCTATGTAGTCTACGTTGGACTCAACAACAGATTAGATACCTGGGGGTGGAGGTGGCACGCTCTGCTAGCTTAGTTTGTGCCTTCAATTACAAAGTACTGGCCATGGCACTATGTGCTAAACTAGACCGATGGAACCATCTCCCTATCTTACTCATGGGCCGGGTAGCACTGGTTAAAATGATCATACTACCCAAGGTGTTCTATCTCTTCAGTACAATACCTCTGTGGCCAGGCAGACCCTTCTCCGAGAAGATATCTGCAACCTGCTCAACCTTCGTGTGGAGGGGCAATGTGTGGGCCAACTGGCGTCGTCTTACACAAGCATATGAGAGACGGGGGCTTGCTGTGCCAGATTTTGAGGTGTACCACCTATCAGCCCAAGCACAATACGGCATGCACTGGATCACAGAGGTACTGCATACCCCTTTTTATGAGCTGGCGATTCAGCGGAAACCTAAGGCCACACTAGTACACAGGATAGCGGCAGGGAAATGGGGGAATATCGACCACCTGAACCCTAGACTGGCTACACAGCAGGCTTGGGCAAAGCTGACACACCACCCTCGGGGTGCGGTACTGTATAGCCCCAACATACCGATATGGGACACGCCCTACTTGACTCCCTCAACAGACATTGCACTTTCCACATATTGGTGGGAGGCGGGTGTTATGCGATTTGGGGACTTGTACCGTAATGGCATATTCAGGTCATGGGAGGAGGTTAAATCGCAGGTCACTGGCTCTCCATTCCGGTAGCTACAATATCTTAGACTTAGGTCAGCCATGGCAGCGACGTGGGAGGGATTCCTGCATGAGCCGGAGTCACATCCCTGTCTCAACTATATAGCCTCCACCGGAACATTCAAGAAAACTGCCTCTGGGCTCTATAAAATAGCAATGGAAACAAGAAGTGTGCTTCTGCCTGACATTAAGGAGACCTGGAAGTCATGTTCTCCGACTATCACTGGTCGCATCTATGCAATCTCACCAAGCAGGTATCACTTAATTCCAGATTCAGGTTAATCCGCTTGAAAATATTGAACAGGATACACCTCACCCCAGCACATTTGAAGAGAATGTACCCCACACACACAAGCAGATGCCCTTGGTGGCGTAGCACAGAGACAGATCTGACACATCTGTTGTGATCATGTGGGAAACTTTCTGAGTATTGGTGTGTGATCTGTAAGGCATTAGAAGATATGGTGGAGCAACCTGTAAATTGGGACCAATCTGTGTGTATATTGGGATGTGTACTCAAAATAAATGCAATTAATCACAAGCTTATAAATATTGGACTGCTTCTGGTCAAGTGTACCATCTTTATGAGATGGAAGAGGGAAGCACCCTCCACAATAGAGGAATGGATACAGGACATGGTGTGGGCAAACAACCAGGACTAAGTGTACCGCGGCCTCCTCCTCAGCTCTAATAAACCAAGAGATATATGGGGGGGTTCCGTCGATACCTGAGCGACAGGGCCGATACTGGTAGCAGTGACGATTAAATGTTGTGAGTACTTCTTGTACGGTGTCTGTAACCAGCATGTAACACACTATCTGCGTTAATGTGAAATCATTATGTCTTGTTCAATTTTGTCTACTGTGCAACTTAAAACAAAATTAAAAAGCTGGTACCCCAGGTGCCAGTGGGTGGACTTGACCGTGTCTCCCCACCCAATTTGCCCAACATCTCTCATCGCTCATGCCGTCTGCCATTCAGATTGTCTTCGCACTTATCCTTGCAAAGTGTATTTGCTCTTGAGAATAAAAGGCAATATGGGCACACTCTTATTACAGTTCAGGTCTGTATGTCCAACTCCTATTTCCATCCTTAACTCACGTGACAGGAGACCGTATTTCGGCCTGTTTTGCAGCATTTAATTGTCTTGAATTAATAAACATGCGACTCGTGGTGTTCTTTCTTACACCTTAACAAGGGCTGATTCAGCTTCTCATGTTCACTGCTCTTCAAGGATAGATAACCGGTTCTTGGCCGCTACATCCTTTGACACAAGGTCAGACCGCTATTTCATGCCTTTCCTCGATCTTCAGCTGATTTGTTACTGCGACACAGCTTTCGATCCTTCTTTCTTCATGGGTCTAAGATTACTAAATATGTGACACTAATGTCCAGATTCTATATAATGGCACCAGCGCCTGCAGTCCCTTCACTAGGTATAGCCAGCCTTTAATATTACTTAGTCTACTTCGTTACTGCATCTTTACAGCTATATAATGGCTTGCATTTTTCTGCAGTGCTCTTCACATGTGCAAGCTTCATTCTGCATATGAAAGTTTACTCAATTATTTACTTTGTCTTCAGATTCTATAAGGTCTATGCATCTTCTTCTTCGACCATTCTTCTCAGTGCGTCACACCCATTTCTTGTGATGTCACCAGCCTCTTTTCCTCTCATCTTCATATTCCTTCAGGGATCTCCGCCAAGTGATTGTCATCTCTCCGGGAGTACATCAAATAGGGTCTTCTAAATGGATACCTTTTCCCAAAGACTCTCTGTGGAATTGGCACAATCACTGGTGTCGTGCATGTTGTGATTTTCGGTCAGAGGTGTCTGCCCGCTGCAGCTGCCAGCGGGCGTATATGTCCACAGAAGAAAACACAGGGACCTGACCTGGGCGGAACAAGGACGCAGCTAAGGGTATGATGTAAACCAAATGTCCAGGGAGCAATCCAAACATAAGACAAGCTTCAAAAGAGAAATAAACACAGTTCCAGATAAACAGCTGGCAAGGGTATCGAAAGAGTACTTCAAAACTAAGCAGAGTCCAATAATCCAGATGGGCACAGTTCTAGGCAAACAGCAGACAAGGGTATCCAAAAGACAGTCCAAAAGTAGGCAGGGTCCAATAATCCAGATAGGCACAGTTCCAGGCAAACAGCAGGCAAGGAGATCAGAAAGGCAGTCCAGAAAAACAAATGCTGGAATCAGGTAGACCAAAAAAATCTGATCAAAAACATAACGTTGCTCGAAATAGGAAGGAAAGCGCCGGCTGTTCGGTAGAGCACTTTTTATGCAGACTTCCTAGTTGCGTGAAGTATGTGTGTTATCATCACACGTACTGCCACAGCTGCTGCTAGGAAATGTAGTGCACATGCCCTAGGGAGCCATGTCGATGGAAGCTGCGGCCTGCACATGAAACGCTGCTTTTTGCCACATGGGGGTCGTAGCAACGTAGCAGATGGAGCGGCAGGTCGCAATTCGCCAGACGCCATGGGAGGCAAGATGTTAGTCGCAGGGCGCAATGCCGGCGAGGATCGTGAAAGGCAAGGTGGGACCTGACAGTACCCCCTCACAAAGGACCCCTACTGATGCTGGCATCCCGGCGAGAAGCATTCAAGGCACGCAACAGATGAGGTGCATGGATGTTGGAGAGTCGTTCCCAGGTTCGATCTTCAGGACCGTAACCCTTTCAGTCCACCATGGGTATGCATATCCAAAATGGCTTATACCTCATATTCGTCTCCGCTATCCACTACATTCAGAAGGGGCTTAGACAGAAGTCAGGTACCTGGCATATAGGGTTTAACCAGGCTTATGTGAAAGAACGGATGCACATGCCACCGTGCAGGTACCTGCAAAACGCAGCATGATAGCATTAATACAGTACATGATGGTGTAGGGGCCAATGTAACTGGGTAGCAATTTGCGCTTGCCTGGAATACGCAAATGCTTAGTGGACAACCAAACTTTGTCCCCTGGATGATACCCTGCAGATGCACCATGTCGCAAGTCTGGAAAGTGTTTAGTATCCTTTTGTGCTTTTGTCAAGGGTTAATATACAGATAAGACCATTTGTAGTAAAGACTGCTCAGGATTACCGGCGGCAAGAACTGCTTTCTGCAGTGCAGAGTCATAGGGCAGAGAGTCCAGATGTTGTCTATAAAGGGCAACAAAAGGGGGAAATCCAACTGAGGAATAAACAGTGTTGTTGTAGGCAAACTCAGCTACCCCTAATAGTGAGAGCCAATATTCTTGACACTGAAAACAAAGACAACGCAGGTATTGTTCCATTGTAGCGTTTGCCCCCTGTCTGTATTTCTGAGGATGGTACGCTGAAGAGAAACGTTCTTGTACACCTAGGGCACTCACCAGTGCATGCCACAAATGGACGTGAATTGGGTCCCTCGATCGAAAACAATGATGGAAGATAAGCCAAAGAAAGACAGACAATGTGCTAAAAAAATAGAGAAGCTAGTCAAGCAGCGGTAGGTATTTTCTGACAGGGTATGAAATGGGCCATTTTGGTTAAAGCGTCAATCACAAACAGAATTGTAGTCATCCCACGTACTGGCAGTATTTCCACCACAAAGTCCATTGAGACCATGTTCCAGGGCCTATGTGGAATGGGCATGAGTTGCAAAAGACCCCTTTGCTTATCTGGCATAGTTTTACATTTGGTACAGACCACACAGGTCATGAGGTAGTCCACCACATCCTGCCTCATATTAGGACATCAACCCCACTTGCCTAATTGGTTGAGGATGTTCCGCGGCCCTGGGTGGGTCACCAATTTGCCATCACTGGACCATTACAACGCTACTTGGGGTGTGGCTTCTGTAGGGATGAACATGCAGTCTTGCACACACAGCAAGTCTCCTACAATATGTGCATTTATGGTTTCCAAGTCAATGGAATGGTCTTTAACCCAGAGGTGAATGGTATCCAGTAATAGGGTAGAGGCAGCACAAACACAGACCACAACCTCCTCAAAACAAAACTGGATAATCGAGATGCACAGGTTCATCGATGGCTCCCAATCTGGATAGGTCATCTGCTTTGCCATGCAAGCATCATGGTTGATAAGTGACAGTGAAATTAAACATGGCGAAGAATAAATTCCAATGGATCTGTCGATTATTAGTGCACTTGACGTGGGAGAGCACCTGCAGATTCCGATGGTCTGAATATACGAGGACAGGATGTTTCGCACCCAGAAGATGGTGTTGCCATTCTTTGAAGACTGCCCTAATTGCCAAAAGCTCTCATTCGGTAATCATGTAGTTCTGTTCACAGGAAGAGAAAGTGCGAGAATAGAAAGCTGCGGGATGCAAGTGCTACGTAGAGTGAACTTTCTGGGAAAGAATGGCACTAATGGCAACTGTGGAGGCATCAGCCTCAACAATTAATGGCATTGAGGGATCTGGATGTCGTAGGACTGGAGCAAATGCCTCTTTCAGAGTGTGAAATGCCTTCTGGGCTTCTGGGGTCCATACAAAGGGAACAGACGAATGGGTCAACCTAGTCAACCTAGTCAAGCGGACCACTATATTGGAAAACAAAGCAATGAATCACTGGTAAAAAGTGGCAAAACCTAGGAAAGATTGCAATGCTTTTACTGTAGAAGGGACTGGCCAATTGAGAACTGCTTGCACCTTGTTCAAAACCCAGAAATTCCACTGAAGTGGAATGGAAGATGCATTTTTCTGCCTTGGTGAAAAGAGAATGCTCCCACAGCCTCTACAGGACTTGTTGGACGCGTTGGATATATTTTTCATAACAGTCGGAATATATCAGAATGTCATCAAGGTATACCACCACATGACAAATGAGCAGGTCTCGAAACATGTTGTTAATAAAATTCTGGAAGGTGGCAAAGGTGTTGCACAGACCAAATGGCATCACTATGTGCTTGGCAAGGCCATATTTCATCTTGAAGACCGTCTTCCGTTCATCGCTGGGTCGCATACATAGTATGTTATATGCCCCCCACAGGTCCAGTTTGGTATAAAGAACTAAAGACTGCAGCTGGTCTAAGAGCTTGGATATCAAAGGCAGAGGGTATTGATTCTTTATCGTGACTGAATTTAATGCCCTGTAGTCCACACATGGCTGCCACTCCCCACCTTGTTTGTTTGTTTTATTATTTATAATGCGCACATAACCACAAGGATAACAAGGCGTGAACATAGTAAGAGGGTTGTATAGCTTAGTTACATACAGCAAATTAAATAACGTCCCGTGGAGTTACAATAGGGATACAGTGGTAACATGGGTAAACAGATATCAAAGACATTTTATCTAGTGCAGTTTATATAGTAGCAGGAGGTAGCGGGGGTACACTGAACAATAATACAATTGGTGATGGCACTGATAATGGCATGAGGAGCCACCAGGGAGTATTATTTGTCATGGTCCTTCATCCATTGTATAATGTATGTCCTGAACTGAAAGTAAGGGATGTCTTTCCTTAGAGGTGGCGGTAGTGAGTTCCAGTGAGTAGCTGCTTTAACAGGGAAGCTGTTCCCTCCAGTCAGGGACCGTTTGAATCTTGGGACTAGTAATAGGTTGGTGTTGGCACTTCTGGAGGGGCGGTATGAAACCTGTCTAGAGAATCTTGTTATCAGATATTTCGGGGCCATGTCATGAAGGCATTTGTGTGTCAGTGAGACAGACTTAAGGAAAATGTTGTCTTTCGTGGAAAGCCAGTTAACAGATCTTCTGGTATCTGAGATGTGGGCTTTCTTGGGGATACTTAGAGCTGCTCTTAGAGCATTATTTTGAAGGATTTGGATCTTGTTTATGATATGTTTGTTACTGCCTACGTAAAGGGCATTACAGTAATCCAGCTTAGATAGGATCAATGCTCAGGCCAAGGTAGTGCAGTTATTAGGTGTTAGGAGTGGTTTGGCAGCTCGGATGAGTTTACAAGTATAACCAGTGGCGGAGGCCATTGCGTTTACCTGTTTGTTAAATGATAGTGAGGAGTCTAGGTAAAAACCCAAAGTTTTTACCTCCTTGGCCACAGTGATGGTGTTGTTATCAATTACGAATGATGAGTAAATTTGGCCGAGTTTGTTGATATTGGCTGAGGTACCAAGAATGAGGAGTTCTGTTTTGTCATCATTCAGGCATAGTCCGTGTGAGGCCATCCATGCCTGAATGATGAGGTACACTCTGTTTACAAAGGCCAAATCCTTGTCATAATCCCCCGACAACGGGATGAGGATCTGAGTATCATCTCCATAGTTTGTGTAGGTGATACCCAGACCATCGAGATCATTGAAAAGGGGCTTTGTAAAGATGTTGTACAATGTAGGTGAGACGCAGGAGCCCTGAGGCACGCCGCAGGCGATGGGCGTGGGGTCAGCAGCCGCTAATGGTGAGAAGACGCGCATTGTTCTATCACTGAGGAAGGACTGAATCCAGCCTATAGCCTCATGGGAGAAGTGTGCGGTCGACTCGAGATGTTTGCACAGAATCACGTGGTCGACTAAATCGAAAGCTGCTGAGAGGTCAAGGAGCAGCAGTAGTGCGGTTTTGCCCTGGTCTCTCAACTCGTCAATTTGTATCTTAAGGTCAATCAAAGCGGTTTCGGTTCCGTGTTGGGGTCTGAAACCAGATTGTCGGATTCCTAGAAGGTGGTTATATTCTAGGTATTGTTGGATTTGTAAATATGCCAATTTGTCGATGATTTTAAGCAAGAATGGTACTGTGGTGATAGGACGATAGTTCGTGGGTATGGCGGGGTCTAAGTTTTGTTTTTTGAGGAGTGGGAGGACCCATGATTGTTTCAGGTTATTGGGTATTATGCCTGAGTTGAAGGATGCATTTATTAGTTTAGTGATGAAAGGTGATAATTCACGAGCTGCATCTTTTATAAGTTGTGCTGGGCATAAGTCCCCGTGGCAGTTCGGTGGTTTAAGAGTGAGGATGACATTCTCAACCTCTTTGATGGATACTTTGCGGAAGTTGAAGTGGGGGGTGGTATCAAGTGAGGGGGTCAGGATGGAAGGTGTCACTGTCACATCGTTAATATTGGATTTCCTAATGGCGAGAAGGGTAGCCTTTTTATGGTGGATCTTCGTTTGCAAGGTGGTGATTTTATTAGACAGGGCATTTTGAATGTTTGTACACCAGTTTTTATCCTTGGTGCAGGAGTCTGGGGTTTGGATAGGAGATTCTAACTCCTTCAGAATTGTAAAGAGCTCTTTAGTATTGGACTTAGCTTGGGTGATTCGGAGGTTGTAGTAAGTTTGTTTGGCGGAATTTATTTCTTTTTTGTAGAGGGCTGATTGCTTACTTAGGTTGCGCTTATTGGTCTCTGAAGGATCAAGTCTCCATATTTTCTCACAACGACGTTTCTCACGTCTGAGTTTTTTTAGTTGTGGGGAGAACCAGGAGTTCACATGTTTACGTTGTTTGCTTTTTCTAATCTTTAAGGGAGCTATGGCATCAAGGGATGATAGCATCACTTTATTGTACACGTCTACCATGGTAAATGGGTCAGTGTTGTCTGGTATAGAATTGAGGGTGGGTATGATCAGCGGGATGAGGTTTTCTGGCGTGATGTTTCTTTTATTTCTAGTGGGGACTGCTGGGGCTACATTATCAATGAGTAGCGCAGGTGGGGCCTCTAAGGCGAATGTGATCAGATAGTGGTCTGACCAAAGCTGAGGTAGTGTGGATAGTACCGAGATGGGGCAATTGTGCACAGCAATCCAATCAAGGGTTCTGCCTTTAGTATGAGTAGGGCATGTAATCTTTTGGGTGAAACCTAGTTCCTCTAGGGAGTTATTGATTAGTGTGGCATTCAAGTCTCGGGGGTCATGGAGTCCTAGGTTGAAATCTCCTAGTACGAGTTTCTGGGAGGTACTTTTCAGATTATTAGATAGGATATTTTTGAGATCTTCTTCGAAGAGTCCTATAGGGCCTGGTGGGTGGTAGATAAGGTGGATAGTTACAAAATGTGAGTTAGTTATGGATAGCTTGGCTGTGAGGACTTCACAAGAGTTTGTACTAAGAGGTGGATCGAGTTTCAGTGTGAGATTCGTTTTATGTATGATGGAAAGACCTCCACCTCGCGATGTGGTACGGTCTAGTCTGAGGAGGGTGTAGTCATCTGGGATGGCTAACATAATTGCTGGGCCAGCTGCGGGGTGGAGCCAGGATTCTGTGATGGCTAGAAAATCCAAGTTTCCATTATGTAGTATGTCTGCAATCTCCGTTGCGTGGGCGACCATAGAGCGTGCATTTATGTACGCCCCTTTTATCGTTGGTTGAGCTGGTGGGGGCAGTGCCTTGGGAATGGCCTTGGGGGGTGTAACAGTCTCTCTGAAGAGTCTGCTGTTGAGTTTCAGGTGATGTCGATTGGATTTACTAGGGCCAGTAGTGGTGTTAGATACTGTTTTAGGTAAGTAGTCATGCAATCTTGGGAGTCTTGCACGTAGTTTAAGATTCCTTTGTATTAGAGTGCATGGTCTGGTGAGCTGCTTGGCCGAGTAATGTACAGGAGCCAATGGTAGGGTATGTTGAGGCATGGTGAGGTCTTGTAGCGTGATTATGTAAAGGAGGGCTCTTAGGAGTGTTGTGTAGAGTGGTGGTAGGTACATGTTGTACGATTACGAGTATGTGCAATGGACCTGGAAGCACAGTTTCAGTATTCAGGACTGGGGTGGCGAGCACAAAGTAAGCTAGGTGAGAGGAGCAAAGCTTCAGTCTATCAGGTGGCTTAGTGAGGTGCAGTAGGGCTGGAAGCTAGGCGATTACAAGGCAGAGGTGATAAGGGCAGTAATCAGTGGCAACAAGCTGTAGAGCACATACGTAATAGATTCAGTCTAGTAAGACACAGTAATTAGATAGAGTTGATTGCCGAGCTATAGAGACTGGTGACTGAGTGTTCATATACGTTACGTTTAACAAGGTCATAAACTGTGGCAGCATTATCTATCAGATGCATACATTATTAGTTCACATGCTTCGTACACTTTGCCTACTGTCCACATACTGTGGTTGGTGGCCACCATAAGGCACAACACAGTAGTCAAGGTGGTCAATAGGCGACCATAAGGCACAACACAATAGTCAATGTGGTCGGTAGGCCACCATAAGGCACAACACAGTAGTCAATGTGGCCAATAGGCGACCATAAGGCACAACACAATAGTCAGTGTAGTTGGTAGGCGACCATAAGGCACAACACAACAGTCAATATGGTCAATAGGCGACCTTAAGGCACAACACAATAGTCAGTGTGGTTGGTAGGCGACCATAAGGCACAGTATAATCATTAGTGTGCCTCTACATAAAGAGACCATGCAAAAGTTGAAGTACAAAGGCACAACGTGCAAAGTTTGCAATGGCACGAAAGCTACAGAGAATAAGTTATGCCCTAGTACCACGGGCAATGTTCAAAGAGGCAGAGTGTGCAGCCCTGACAATGGTTTAGGAAGCGTAGGTGCAGAGGATAGCATTAGCAGTGTCGCGCGATGATACGGATTTAGTTGATAAGTCTCGGCAGTGCAGCCAACTAGATGGCCAGATAAGTGTGCACGCAGAAGCCCCGGTCTTACCGTGTTAATAGGAGGTCAATGGTGCCGCACTAACGATACTGCCACCTTGAAGCAGATGGATAAATGAAAGGGCCATATAGCGCCTCACGTGCGCCAAACAGGCGCTCAACAGGCCTTTGTATGGCCTTCGTAGGAGCCGCCGGCACATCCGCCTGCCGGCGGATGTAAGATGCTGGATATGCGAGGCTTAGCCTCGTTGTGGCGCCGCGATGCGCCCGGCATGCGGGGGACTGGCAGGAAGTAGGACAAGGCCAGGCAGGCCGTCGTTGCAGCTTACCAGCTGTTTCAGGGTTCCAGCGATGGAGAAGGGCTCCTGCCCTCTTCCCTTGGATGGGACGAAAAAAAAATAGCACAAAAAAAAATAGGAGAAGCAGCAGGGGATCGAGAAAGATGGATATGACCGAGTCAAAATGAGTTGTCAATATACTCCGTGAGTATCCCTTCATCTTTAAGTGTAAGGGAGTAGAGACTCCTGTGAGGTATCGCAGCCCCGGGCTCTACATCAATGGGGCATTCATAAGCCCTGTGCTGCGGTAACTGCTCTGATTGCGTCTTATTGAAAACGTCAAGCTAGTCATGATACGTGTGGGGGACCACAGCCCCATACTGAGCAACTGTGCTAATACTGGACAGTGTGGACAAAAGAGCCAAACAAGGGGAACAAGTCATAGAATGGCCTGAACTAAGACACTGTTGTTTACAATACCGTAATGCAAAAAGTAACAGTCTGACCAACACAATTGATAACAGAGTTATGGAGCTGCAGCCAGGGTAACACCAAATTGGAGTGCTGCAATAATATCAAAGGTTAATGTTTCTCTATGTCCCTGTAATGATGCTATCTGCACTGGTCTGGTCTGTTCGACCACTTGAACTGACATCAGGAGAGAACCGTCCACGACCCGGACAACTTCGGGAGCAGCTTTGGTCTGAAACGAAACCCATTGGTTTTTGCAAACTAGGCATCCATATAAATGCCGGTTGCTCCGGAGTCGATCAGCCTCGGAACAACTAATTCACAAGTGGTTGGTTAGAAAAAGGATCGACACGGGTTCTCTTGGGATCAGTTCCTTACCAGTTGGAACCTGCAAGTATGCTTGCCTGAGGAGGTGGAAGTTGTTAATCGGTTCTATAGATGGTGCAGGGGCCCAAGGAGATTGTGAATTGATCACTTCTATGTTTCCCCTCACTTAGGCAGCATGTGCGAACTTCTGGTCAAAGGGGATTCTGTTGATGGGACCACCTCCTGATATTCCTAACAATCGCCCTTCCAATTACAATGCAACATCTTGACTATTGTGCCTCCTTCATTACACCAACATGGGGGGGTTAACAGTGAAGTGGAAGGCCAAGGCTTGTAGGGCCTTCATGAAGGGATGGGAACAAGTAATGTTGAAGATAGGAATCACAGGGCGATTATAGATAACTATAATCAAACATTGCTCACATGCATGAAACGTCTCACAAGGGGTCAACTACATAGAAAGAAAATGCATCAGCATGCCTATGACCCAAGGGCGAGGGAGGCTGGTCTAGAAAAGAGGAAGGCGCTTAAGGCATTCTCAGTAAACATAAATGAGGTGGTTGAATACAAAGAAGCAAAGAGGCGAGTTACTGTGGCGTATAAATGCACCCTGAAGTTACTCAGATGGGAATCATACATAAGAGAGAACCAAGAGGTTATTAGAACCCTTATCGATGGTGATAATTCAAAATTCTGGTCACTAATGGGTGGTAGAACCAAAGAGTTGGAGGGTTCCATGGAGTGCACTATTACGTTGCCGGTGTGGGCTAGCTACCTGTGTGATAAATACTCTCGGCCAAAGGGTGAAGATACATTCACAACTATAGTTAATGTTGTGATGGAACAGACTAGCTATACTTGGGATGAAGAAGACATTTCATGGGCAATTGGCAGAGCAAAACCTTCAAGGAGGCTGGGACCAGACAACATCACCCGATATTAATTAAAAACAACCCAGGGCCTGGCTTTGACCCTGAGGGGACTTATTAAGCATGTATGTACCACACGCAGAATTCCAGAGACATGGAGGGAATCTCTTAGTATACCCATTTACAGGCAAGGAGACAAAGCTGCAATTACTCAAGTAAGATTTTTGCGACATTGCTCTTGATGGAAATAAAGGTAAAAATAGCATAATTTAATTTGTTGTCCCCCTTCCAAGTTGGTTTTCGATCAGGAATGGGGACTTCATTAAATGCATTTACACTTGTTTGCTGCTGTAAAAAGGGGTGGGAACTGTCTATATGGCCTCAATAGATATGTAAAACGCTTTCAAGATAGTAAGCAGAAAAAGGCTGTGGGCAAAACTTCTTCCCTGGAACATTTCGGCCCATCTGGTCTAAGTTTTGACACTGCTCTACACCAGCACCACACTGAGGGTAAGGTTGAGCAGGGAGTGTGCCCTGAAGGACCCCATATCCACCTTTGTTTGATTGCAACAGGGGTGTGTCATCGCACCAACCCTGCTCAACCTTTATATGGTTGACTTGAATAAAATATGGGAAGCAGGAATAAGAAACCCTGTTAAACTAGGCACGGTGACACTTGACTGGGTTGCCTTTGCAGACGATATAGTATTATTTGATCTTACTCCCATTGGTCTTCAAAGGAAACTGTGCCTCTTTTTCAACTATGCAGTGGAAAATAACCTTAAAGTTAATGGACAGAAGTCCAAGGAAATTATTTTCACAACAAAAAGGAGGCCAAAAACCTTTCTATGGAGAGTTGAGAAAAACCCTTTGTATATAGTGCAATCATTGAGATGTTTGGGCTATGATAAATATAACAAGAGTTCTAGAGAGGGTTGGAAACAATCTCTTAAGAGAAAATTCTCCTCACTGTTGATTAAAATGAAGTGGATTTATTCGCCGTTGTTCCGCTTTTCCTTGAGAACTCTCTGATCATATTATTTGCATAAAGTTGAACCAACAGTGTTGTATGGCCTAGACATATCACTGTTTGACTTGGGGCACTACCGTAACACAATGCAGGGCATGTTTTGGAAAAGAAACTTGGGGTTGGCAAACTCAGTGCCCAATACAATAATAAGACACAATTTTGGTCTAATCTTCCTGGCTACAAGAGCCACATGGAGGAACCTGGAAGAGTTTGCCAAGTTCCTAAATCCACAGACTAACTCTCTTTATCAGAGCTGGGGGGCAAAACAGACACAAAGCTAAGGTTTCAACATAACTTCAAAACGCAGTTGACCAAAACTTTGCAACGTATTGGTTCCTCGACGGAAGAACTTACAAACAACACAGTCTCAGTCAAAAGACTGGGCTGAAATTAAGGATTTGTTGGGCACGTACTCTCTTTATGGAGAATACGCAAGTTTAATGTAGAAAAGAAAGTAATTTCGAAGTATATTCACATCTTTCCATGCCCAACATCACGTGATGCGTACCTCCGTTTCCGCCTTAATCAGCTACCAACGCTGGAACGGCTAGGCAAGTGGGATTGTACTTTGGGAGACTTATACTGTAGGTTTTGTAGGAACTGCTGTGTTAGTGGAAGTTTGAAACACTTTGTGATGGACTATGGGGCACTTGGTGAGGCCATAATTCGTCTACTTGGAACATCTGTGTTGACAGAACCTTTTGTGAATAGACTGATGTGGGGTTCTCACGAAAGTCTGATTTTAGCATTATGTGGCTTTTACAAAATGTTATTGGCAAAAATGTAGACTTTTAAGAAAACACCAACAACATGATGTTAGATATTTATGTGTATTAGTATGATGTAATGTTTTTTGTAATATGTGAAAGGTTTCTATATTTGTTGTATTGACCATAATACAATAAACAAATAAAAAAATAATGAAATGCACGAGTGCCAAGAAATACAAAAGATATAGGAACATAGGTATGCAAGCATGAAGGGTGTTCATAGGAGCCGCAGTCAACAGGACCGCCCACACGGCTCTCTTCATGGATGAGTCTTGGTATTTCCCAGGCGCTTGACTGGTCGTTTTGGAAAGACATGTATGAAATGACCTGTCTGACCGCAATAATGACACAGGTTGAGCGATATGCGTCTCTCCCTTTCTTCTTTAGAGTGTTCCGAGTGGCCCCGATCTGCATAGGTTCCACTTCCCCGACTACCTCAGAACGGGCATAAGGGTCCTTGGTAGAATGTAGCTCAGGTACCTTCCTCTTTCCCGTCTCCGTGATATGCATGCATCCACCTGTAAAATCAAATCCAGTAATTCTGGAAAGGATGGGAGAATCGAAGGTACTACTAATAGGGCATCCTTTAGCTCGTCCGATAAACCACGATAGAAAACGGCCACCGTTTTCTGTTCTGGCCATGTGGGCTGCCAATTGATTAAAACGGGCCAAGTAGTTCAAGAAGAGGGATTTACCCTATGTTAAGACCAGGAATTCCAAATCTGAGGCTTGCGCTTTATATTGCGTTTCAAAAACCACATTCATGGCTTGGATCAAAACATCAATGTCATGCAGGGCAGGATCCTTGGTTTCCAGAAGAGGATTTGCCCAGGCGGCCGCCTTGCCAACTCATTGGGAAAGCACAAACGCTGCCTAGTGGTAGCATCAGGAAACGCCAAAGAACAACACAGAAAGTGCTGTTTACACTGATTGATAAAAGTCCTATATATTCTAGGGTCACCAAGAAACTGCTCTGGAGGGGTGCTTGGAGCAGGAGGTACAGGTACTCAGGCTGCAGCTGCCCCATCTCCGAACGCGTTATCATTCAGCAACAGGTCAAACTCTGGACCATATCCATATGTTGATGCAAAGTTGCATGGGCTGCTGCCATATCAGTTAGCAAGCCTGTCAAGGCCTGTAACATTGCAGTCATGGGATCTGAATTTACTTGCATGGAAACTGCAGTAAATATAAAAAAAATGGGCTCCTCAATCTGTCAGGCTCGGAGGACCACCTCATGCACTCCTATCCTTGCCAGAATAGCAAAGACAGCAGTCCCCAATCTGGGGAGACCTTTCTCTAGAGAATGCAGCTCACAAGTGATAACTATTGCAAAGCCATGGGCTCCTGCGAAAGGGCAGGGACACAGCAGGAACCATTTGTAACTGCAGAAAAAAGGGAAAGAACAGAAATGTGGAACATATACATCAGGTAGGAAACAACACCTTCCACCTCCCCCCACCCCTAGTTTCTCTCTTACCTGGTTCCAAAAGGCAAAGGACAGGTACACCTATCTGTATTCCTTCTTGAAGTTATCGGTCCATAGGCCAGAGTTGCCCACCCGCCGCAGCTGCCAGTGGTGTACATATCCACAGAAGAGAACACAGGGACATGACCAAGGGGCGGATCGAGGACGCAGCTGAGGGAATCATGTAAACCAAATGTCTCGAGAGCAATCCAAACACAAGACAAGGTACAAAAGTCAAATAAACACTGTTCCAGATAAACAGCAGGCAAGGGTATCCAAAGGGTAATCCAAAACCAAGTAGGGTCCAATAATCCAGATTCAAGGAAGTCGCATCTAGAAGTCGCTGTTATGCTGTGGACCCCCTGCCTGCCAGTGCTCTATTCTTGATTACGCTGCACTGTGATCAGTGAACACTTGGAAGACGTTGCTTGCTTGGCTCCACCTACTTGCCCATAATTCCATTAAAGATTGAGGGTGCGCTTCTGCGTGCATGCTTCAAGGAAGTCGCTTCTAGAAGTCGCTGTAACGCTGCAGACTCCCTGCCTTCCAGCGATCTAGTCTTGATTACGCTGCACCGTGATCTGTGAACACTTGGAAGACGTTACTTGGTACGAAACCAAGGATATTGGTTATTTTGGACCTATTGAGAACAATTACAGAGTTTAAATATCATCATTCCTCTTATTTTATCGGTTGGCTCTGCCTTCTTGCCCATAATTCCATTAAAAAGACTGAGCACGCACGCACTTCTAGAAGTCGCTGTTACACTGTTAAGCTGGTTCAGATGACAGCGTTACGCGACGTGACTTCCCGTTTAGATACTATTAGATTTATATCTACTCTGTACTTGTTCCGGGATTTGTAATCTGTGGACAATATCTTCGACAACCGGACCCTGGATCTGTGTTCCGTACACCCAATGTCGTGCAAAGGCATTGGTTACACCCTGAAAACTGGAATGCCTTCCCGTAGAATGATGACGTGGGCATCGGTTTTGTTAAAAGCTTCTCCCTTGAAACCATCCCCTACGATTGCCATCAAAAGAAAGATTTGTGGTTATCCTCCAACTGTGCCGGAAAAAAGAACTGTGTCCGGAGACATCCGTGAGTTTTATTCACCTCGTATCTCAAATGACTCTTCATCTGATGTAAATTGCACTAACAATGTGTTCTTTAATCAGACTGTAGTTAATGATGAATGTCAATGTAACAATGAAGCTCCAACATCCAACATTACTATATCTGATACACAAATTATGACCCTAGTCTTGGATGTGCTAACTGATATGCCTGTTTTGGACTTAACCTCACAAAATAATATTAGAATTGAACAAGTGGGTACTCCTATGAGTTCTAGCCCGTCTGGCAGTAAAAGAGATTGTGTTTCCATTAGCGGACATAATATTTCCGTAGTCAGTATGTGTTCTATAAGCGAAGATATTGTGGAAGCACCACCTAGAAATAGCAGAGGGTTGCAACCTCCGATAGAATCCCTCTCTCCAATTGTCATACCCTCACATGCTGCTCAGATAAGTCTATATCAGTCACCAAGTCTGTTCAATAACTCTCATGACACATTGGTTGATAGTCCAACATCATTTGCTCAACCTACACCACGAAAGATACGTGGTTCTTGCTCCTCTCACGTGTCCCCTGTGTCAAAGGACGTGTCCGGTAAATATAATCTCTTGTTAGAAATAACTCTTAGCGCAATGAACTTAACAATTATGTAATTGGTTAAACTAGGGGAAGTCCTAGTGGAAGCACTGGAGTGCTTGCTGCTGGTTTCCTTCTAGAAGTCTTGGGTTGCCTCTTTGCTTCAGGTTGCTCAGATATAGCAGTAAGTAGCTCCAGTGGAGTAGGAGTGATTTCTTTTCTCATCATCTCCTTGGGAGAACCTCTCATGGTTTTCTCCCTTGCAGGTCTGGTTAGCTCCTGTAACCTTTTACTAGGAGGTCTGGGGGTATCTGACACTACTCCAAGAGTATTCAGGTCATTTCCCAACAGAACCCTTCCTGGTACCTCACATTGTACACTGACAGGTATCTTCACAGTCATATCATTGCACTGGATGAGAACTGGTAACTGGGGAAGCACATCTGCACAGGCCCTCCAGCTAACTTGGTGAGGTGTTTGGGTGCCTTAGCAACACCCTCTGCCTTGAAAAAAGATTAATCCACCACAGTTATGCTGGCCCCAGTGTCCCTAATGGCAGGAGTATCCTGACCATTCACTTGGACACTTTCCTTATAATACTCTTTAGTATTATCTGGGATAGAATTATATATATCTAATTTCTGTTGTTCCCACAACCCCAGGGACACTACAGAAACACTGGCTGAGACTCCTATTGGTTCATCAGCCAGTAATAGAAAGGTCCCACTTGCCATTTGTACTTCCTTCTCTGGAGCGAAGGCTAAGGAGACAATGTGGACCCCTGATGCTTTACCCTTACATCTGAGAACCCCTTTCACATGGTCAGCAGAGCCACAAACATAGCATTTCCCAAATGCCTTCACGAATGGTGGCTTGTTCTGACCTCCTTCTGGTTTGGGACCAGAAGGTACACTAGCCTGATTTGGTTGCCCATGTGGCTTACCCTTATGGTTCTGTTTGGGGCCCTCTTTGGAATTGGAATTATTGGATTTCTCTTTGGAGTCCTTTTTAGGCTGTTTCCCCTCATCCTTTTTCTGAGTTGCCCCAGAATCCTTGTGAGTAGCCCTGTTGGCAACCCACAAGTCAGCAGCCTTAGCTAGCTTGTTGAAATCTATTTCCTTTCCTGACAAAGGTCCAGTAGACACAGCTTGAGGTGCTAGAGCAGGCAGAGGGCCAATGGGGACAGTTACATTGGCCTCACCTTCCTCTTCTGACTCTACAAAAATACTATCAAGACTTTGATTCATATTAGCTTCATTCCTTTTGCCTACATTTGCTGGGGAGGTAGGCTCATCTGAACCACTACCCAGACTTTTTTTTTCTAACAATCATTCTATCAATTCTATTTTCTTGCCTTTTACAGGGAGATTATTATGTCTACAAAGGGCTCTTAAACAATCAGCTGTATTTGCAATAAGAGACTCCTGGCTGTAACTTTCCATAGTTGACTTGTTAGAACATAAACTTTTCTAGTGCTACGCTTTGTGGTTAGTTGCACCAAAGTATCAGAAGCACTCTATAATGTATTCTCAATACAAATCCTACCGCTGTACACCAGTGTTAGGCAGAATCCTGTGCAGTTCCCTTGGGGAACACTGCAAGAAGATTAAGACTACAGGAGTAAGTAGTAAACCCAATTGGTAGCAGCCTACACCACCCAGATTTACCTGGTAGCTGAGCAGTCAGACTTCTCTCAAGATGAGGAGGGCAGTATACAGAGGATACACAATAGGGCTAAAAACACAGTAGAGCAAGCAGACACTGACCAGAGCTTGGTACCAAAAGTATATAATTATTTATTTAAAACACACTTTAGGAAATACACTAAGCACTATAAATCAAAGCAAGTTCAAACACAGTCAGATAAAGTATAGACACCTCCCTTAATAATTATTAGACAAGTCTAGGTCAAAACACCACTATTTGTAAAAACAGGTGTGAGCGCGTAACTTAGATGGCACTTCAATAATTAAGTTAAAGGGAGAGAAAAAGGCAAGTCATACAAATAAAACTGTTCCCAACCCTTTTATAAGACCACAGCAAGTTAGTGAAGGCAGAGTCTACTGTAGAGCCAAAGTTCATAGGCCAGGCCCACTTTAAATGGAGCAAGGCGAAATGTGCCCAAGATCACACAGTTTAAAAAGCACTTAAGTCTTTGCAGGAATGTTCAAAGGAGGTTGGTTTGATGCGAAAGATAAAGTTAGAAGGTCTGGGGGCCAACCCAGTTGGAAAGCCAAGGATTTAAGGGTCACCTTTAGCAATCCGCAGAAAGGGAGGCCAGGCGGAACACAGTACCTTACTTAGTGAGGAAGCTCCAGCGGTGGCAGTTGTTCCTGGCAGTGGGTGCAGTTTGTGGTTTCCACCAGGGGAAGAGAAGATCTCGAAGAGGAGGAAACTTGGAGTCGTTGCACTGCCCAGGAAAGAGACCAGCCGCAGAGTTTGTTCGATAAAAAAGGTGCATTCCTTTTATTCGCGGTCACAGTGGTGAAGTTTGGCTATCCAGCCGCCGAGGTGCTTGGCACTGGCGATTCGACCAAGTGACGTCCTGGAAGGCGAATGGTGAACTGGTTGTCCCCAACAGCTCAAAGGGAGAAGACTCTTACAGCAGAAGATCTTCTCTTGTCGTCGGGAAAGTGGTGAGGTCGTTGCAGCAGGGCTCCACAAGTGGTGTCGTCATTGCAGATGGCTCAGCTTCTCCCCTCTTTGGATTTCCTAGGTCCTGTGGCGACTTCTGAAGTTCCAGTGCCAAAAGTCCTGCTTTTATGCAGAAAACCCCCCATTCAACAGCCTCGCTGTCACTCATACATGCTAAGTGGTGAGCCGGGCGGCTCACCACTGGGCCAATCAGAACAGAGTGCGACTTGGGTTGCTAATTCCCTCACCCACACATCCTGTGGAACCCAGACAGAGTGGCACCAGTTGGAGGGCTTCTGTGGAGAAGCCCGCCAAAAAGTGGAACAAAGGGCCCGACCTTGGTTGGAGTTACAGAGACGGACACAAATGCCATTTTAGGAAAGAGTTCTGGCGAAAAGACCCAACCGG
Organism: Ambystoma mexicanum; assembly: GCF_040938575.1. Classification (NCBI taxonomy): domain Eukaryota; kingdom Metazoa; phylum Chordata; class Amphibia; order Caudata; family Ambystomatidae; genus Ambystoma; species Ambystoma mexicanum. Next base: position 1,348,152,039 of record NC_090922.1, on the reverse strand, counting down.
TGATTTTATATTAAATAAATAAACCAGCGGTATCTTTACCATTGCACCAAAAAGTGGTGCGTTTAAAACCAATGGGAAAATCCCATAGGAAATATTCCGGTGGAATATTTTGCGTGGTAACCACTGCCACCAGCCAGAAACTCGACAGGGGGGGACTGGACAGTGCCCCCTTGAAAATAGACGCAGGGGCAATTGAATTAACCCCTTCCAGTACTTACACAATATGATGGTTTGTATTGGTTCTGTTCACAATTTTGGACTAGTAAAACCAATGGTGACTTTACATGCCCTGGGCGACAGTAGTCAGTCCCAAGGTATGGAGTCTATGTTTGGGGGTCACTATGACACCCCTGTGTTACTGCACTGAGGGTGCTGTGTATCACATATATTAAAACAGATGATACCTTATGGAGTAAAGGACCCCATAGCCCATAAGCACCCAATAAGTCAAAGACATACCTCAAATCATGCCTAAGAGTGGGAGGAAAAGAGTCTCACTCTTAGCAGGAGAAAAACAAAAAAAAACAAGCCAGCAAAGCTGCTGGGGGACTCACTAGGTTTGGGAAATTAGCCTTATAAGAGAATTCTCCCTAACATGCTCCTTTGAATGAACTCATAACCATGCTCGAAAATTCCTCTAACTCTCAGGATATCGCATACATGATTAGCCGACCTTCTACTGAACTTTTGACAGAATGTGTATCTATTCCAGCACAATGTCCTAGTGATAAAAAATTTCTTACCAACGAACCAGAATGTGCGCCTACTTTACCACAATGTCCTAGAGATAAAAAACTGTCCATCAATGAACCAACACTTAAACCTATCATCCTGAGAGATACTCACATGCACAAGAACAAATCTCTTCTTTCTGATGAAATTTTGATGGATGTTCAAGCAGAAACTCGAAGATCCTTAGAAGAGTATAAAGAATTTAAACAGCTTAGCTTGGTTTCTAATCCTCCTAAACCTGTTTCAATCCTACATCAGGATACACAAACGAAAGCAATAGTATCTTCAGTAAGTGAATCCTTAAGTAATTAGAAACATACAATACAATCCGCTTCACAGGTAATTACTGAACCGATGGTAATAGTCACAACGCCTCAATGTGCTAAAAGAGATGATAAAATATGTAGTAACCTAGACAACACATCTATGATCATCAGGGCGGAAATTCACAATGCTATGGATGAGTACTTCCAAAAGAAACAGTTGGCCCCTACTCCGAGCGATTGTCAAGGAGTTCCCCCCTTCTCACCTGAATCCGTTCTTTACCGGCGTCCTTGGATGCTGCCTTCTTTCAGATGGAATAGGTTTTGAAGAAGGTGGCCCGTGTCTCTGCTGAATCCAGAATGCGTTCAGTTTTCCAGGAGGCTGAATCCAGGAATCCAGGAGGCAAGGTAAGTTCGCTAGAACTCGAATCCAGGAGGAAGAAGAAAGGTTCAAGGAAGGGAAAGCGGAGTGGAAAGGAGAAGAACCGCGAGCTAAGGAGCCCACAACTGGTCGCTACTTCGCAATAGCATTGAGACGCGCGGAGCCACAGAAGGTGTGGTCAAGAAATAGAGAAAGGTTATGTCCAACGCATGAAGCGAGAAGGGAATGCGTTGGACGGCCATATTAATGTGTATAAGCCCGTTGTGACAGGGACCATGAGGCCCAAAAGGGGTTCACCCTGCGATTCATGACAGCATGCCTCCTCCGAAGACCCTTTCCTCCTGGTTTGCCTGGGTGGATGAGGTGGAACCTTCTGAGCAGCCGTGGGGCCTTGATGTTTGAGAGAGGTTCCCAGGTTCTTTCGCTAGGAGGATATCCTTCCATTCAACCAGGTATTGAAGCTGGCCCCTTCTATACCTGGAATCACAAATCCGAGATACCTCATATTCCATTTGGTCATCGACGGAGGAGTTCTGGAGGGGTTTTGGGAGGATGGATAGTAGGTTTTCAGTAAAGATGTGTGAAGGACTGGGTGTATCTTCTTCCAGGAATCAGGCATCTTGATCCGATAAGAAACAGGATTTATCATTTCTTTAATGGAAAATGGACCATAGTACCGAGGGGCCAGTTTACTAGGCCGTAGATGTCGGGGTAGTAACTTTGAGGACAACCAGATCTGATCACCGACTGCATAAGAAGGGCCAGGTCTTCTGGAATCTGCAAATTTCTTGGTCTGTTTCCTGGCCTTCTCCAAAAATTCCTTGGCTTCTCTATGTATGTTGACAAGGGTTTCGATCCAGGTGTCAACTGTAGGTACTGGTGTAGATTGAGGAAGAACAGAAGGTAGGACCGACGGATGAAATCCCTGACTGCAATAAAAGGGGCTGATCTTAAGTGCCGAATGGTCAGAATTATTGTAAGCAAATTCAGCCACGGGTATCAGAAGCGACCAGTCATCCTGGACCTTGGTGGCGAAGCATCGAAGATACTGTTCCAGGGTTTGGTTGACACGTTCTGTGATTCCGTTGGTTTGAGGGTGGTAACCTGACGAAAGGGCACATTGGATGCCTAAGCCTTCACAGAGATGTTTCCAGAATTGTGAGATGTATTGAGATCTGCGATCCGAAATGATCTTGGAAGGGAGTCCATGCAAACGGAATATGTGTTCCAGGAAGATTCCTGATAGTTCAGAAGAGGATGGTAATTTGCGCAGGGGCGTAAAATGAGCCATATGAGTGAACAAGTCTATGGTAACCATGATGGTGGTATACCCACGGGAGGGTGGCAGTTCCACAATGAAGTCCGTAGCGATTATCTCCCAAGGCCTAGTTGGCAATGTAGGTTGTAGTAGAAGGCCCGCTGGTTTCTTATTATTGTGTTTAATTTGGCTGCAGACAACACAGGGTTGAATGTACTGCCGTACGTCGGGTCTCATCCTAGGCCACCAGAATTGCCTTTGTATCAGACGGAGGGTATTGGTGACACCACGATGTCCAGAGTGTAGGGTATCGTGACAGAGATTCATTATTCTCTGTTGTAGTCTTTTTGTAGAGATGACCAACAGATTGTCTTTGAACAAATAACCTTCTCGGACCTTTACATTCCAAGGATTTTTTTTGGATTTGTCCTTCCACAGATCAGAGGATTGGGTTTGGGCTTGGATTTCTTCGAGGAGGTTGACTGCCTGGCCCACAAAGATCGTGGGGGAAAACATCTGAGGATATGCCTTGTCTTCAGTGGGCTCGTAGTCAGGTCTTCGAGATAAGGCGTCGGCGATCAGGTTTTGTGATCCAGGAACGTGAGTGATATGGAACTGGTACTGGGCAAAGAAATATGCCCAACGCGCCTGACAACTGTTCCTACACTCCAAAGACTGTAGAATCTGGAGGTTCCGGTGGTCAGTACGGACCTGAACTGGATGTTTAGCTCCAAAAGTAGATGTCGCCATTCAGTGAAGGCTTGGCGAATGGCTAACAATTCTTTTTCCAGGACTGAATAATGTGTTTCACTAGGAGTCAGAGTTCGTGAGAGGTAAGCAATTGGGTGTTCCAGTTTATCTCCTAATTCTTGTTTCAGGACTGCACCAATGGCATAATTTGAAGCGTCCGTTTTTACCAGGAAAGGACGGCTAGTATCGGGTTGAGCCAAGATAGAAGCTTGCGTAAACTCTGTCTTTAAACGCTGGAATGCCTTATCTTGTGGTGTTGACCAAAGGAAAGGAGTGTCTTTCTTCAGGAGAGCAACAATCGGTTGAACTATCTCGGAGAAATTAGATATGAATTTCTGGTAGAAATTGGCAAGTCCCAGGAAAGGTTGAATTTGTTTCACGGAAGTAGGAGCAGGCCAGGTCAATATGGCTTTTACCTTTGAAGGGTCCATACCAATTCCTTCTGGGGTAAGAATAAACCCTAGGTAGTGAACGTAGGTCACATGAAACAAGCATTTTTTAGCTTTGGCCAGGAGTTTATGATCTCAGAGTCTCTGCGAAACTGCATTCACATGATCTTCATGTTGTTTAGGATCCTTGGAAAAGATCAGTATGTCATCCAGATATACAATAACAAAGAGAAACAACATGTCAGAGAACACCCTATCCATAAAGCGTTGGAAAATTGCCGGGGTGTTAGCCAATCCGAAGGGCATGACTAGGTACTCAAAATGGCCAAAGGGTGTTCTGAAGGCGGTTTTCCATTCGTCTCCTTCCCTGACACGGATCAAATGATAGGCGCCCCTGAGATCCAACTTGGTGAATATCACTGCGCCTCTCATGGCTTCCAGGATATCCGAAATCAGGGGTAACGGGTACCGATCCTTAAGGGTACATTGATTTAGCCCGCGATAATCAAGGCAGGGTCTGAGTTCCTTCATATCCTTCTTGGGAACAAAGAATAGAGAAGCACCAGCAGGAGATTTCGAAGGTTTTATGGTGCCATTTTCAAGGTTGGTATCCAGGTATTCTCTTAGGGCCTTCTTCTCGGGTTCGGAAAGAATGAACATCCTGCCAAAGGGAATCACTGCAGAGGGTTACGTATCTATTGAGCAGTCTTCAGGTCTGTGTGGGGGTAAGGCCTGGACAATGGCAGTCGAAAACACATCAGTATAAGCTTGGTAGACTTCAGGAACTTGCATGACATTGGATACCATTAGTGGTGTCTGTTGTTTCTTTGTTGGTTCCTTTGGGTGTGTTAATGGAGGTTCTAGGGATAGACAATGAGACATGCAAAACTCAGAGCCTAGGAATAGGGAACCCGCAGACCAGTTGATATATGGGTTGTGTTTCCGTAGCCAGGGCATGCCCAATACCAAGGGGTAATGAGCTGACTTAATAATGTCAAACCTGATCAGCTCTTGATGGTGATTTATTGAAAGCTGGATCTCCTTGGTCTGAAGGCTTATGGGTCCTGATGTGAGGGGTCTTCCGTCGATAGCCTCCACAGGCTGCATGGTGTTTCGTGTTTCGTAGGGAATCTGATGTTTATCAACCCACTCATGATTGATGAATATTCCCATAGCTCCGCAGTCTACCAGGGCCAAAATGGAATAGTTTGTATTCTTGGATGGTGATAAAAAGGCCTGTAGTACCACGAAATTGTTTTGTTCAGGAGAGTTCAAGGATGGAATGGATGTGGAGCAAAAATCTCTCTCCCGAAGCTCTGCTCCATTTAGGATCGGGAGCTGGCGTTTCCCGAACGCCGACGGGGTGCTAAAGGACACTCCCTAACCAAATGCTTATCTGAGGCGCAGTACATGCACAAGCCCGTATGAATTCTCCTCATTCTCTCTTGTGGAGATATGGGTCCACGAAAGGCCCCAATCTGCATGGGCTCGGATTCTGAGACTGGGCTTGGGACGATTTCCGGTCTGGGGGTACCCTCAAATGATACCTTGGAAGAAATTCCCCTGGATTTCTTCTTTTCTGGCTTTCTTTCCTGGATACGGAAGTCAATCTGCATGGCAAGATCCATTAATGCCTGGAGTGAGCTTGGTCTTGCCACTCTGTCCAGCTCATCCTTAATTTCTTCGTTCAATCCTCTCCTGAACAGGGTAAAACTTGCCTCAGTGGACCAGTCAGCTTCCTTTGCCAGTTGTTTAAATCGGGTCACATACGTGAGCATATCCTGGGCCACTTGCTGAAAGTCTAACAAGCGTTCTTGTGCGCTGTAGACCTGCTCAGGGCGGTCAAACATGTCTTTTAGGGCCCGTATAAACCCATCATAATCGTCCAGGAGGGCATCACTAGAGTTAACGAGGGGAGTGGCCCAAGTTAAGGCATTCCCGGAAAGGTGAGAGATTATAAAACCCACCTTTGGCCCTGGGGGTCGCAAAATAGTAAGGCTTGAAGGTAAAGTGAACCAAGCACGAATCCAGGAATGCACAAAGGGTCTTTGCTGAGCCGTCGTATTTATCTACGACTCCGCCCAGTATAACACTCTCTTTTGTAGCAGAATCCCAGGATAGGACCAATTGTTTGAGAGCGGCGTTCTCCGCTTTCAGATTCTGTACCTCGGTTGATAGTTCCTGCATACGATGCATCAAGTCCTGCACGGCAGCCTCCATGTCGATATCGCTTTCGATTGGGTGGCGTCTCAAACTGTCAAGGAGTTCCCCCCTTCTCACCTGAATCCGTTCTTTACCAGCATCCTTGGATGCTGCCTTCTTTCGGAAGGAACGGGTTTTGAAGAAGGCGGCCCGTGTCTCTGCCGAATCCAGAATGCGTTCAGTTTTCCAGGAGGCCGAATCCAGGAATCCAGGAGGCAAGGTAAGTTCGCTAGAACTCAAATCCAGGAGGAAGAAGAAGGGAGGGGGGTTCAAGGAAGGGAAAGCGGAGTGGAAAGGAGAAGAACCGCGAGCTACGGAGCACACGTCTGGTCGCTACTTTGCAATAGCATTGAGACGCGCTGAGCCGTGGAAGGCGTGGTCTAGAAATAGAGAAAGGTTACGTCCAACGCATGGAGCGAGAAGGGAATGCGTTGGACGGCCATATTGGAGGTATTAATGTGTATAAGCCCGTTGTGACAGGGACCATGAGGCCCAAAAGGGGCGCACCCTGCGATTCATGACAGCGATATACAGAGTGCGGTTGCTAATATGCAACCAGAGAAAAACTCAACTAATAGCCCAATAAAACATCGACCTGAAGAGAAGAAGTTGTTGCAGTTGAAAAATCAAATGTCAACTCACAAATTGTCGAGACACATGCTGAAAAAAAGTAACAACCATCGATTTATTTTGAAATGTCGCACTGCCCCATTCCAAACATACGATCTATGTCGAGCTAGTGTCTTGGCAATTTTTGATGATATACCAGACCTGAGTGATATCACTTCTAATGATATCACTCAGGTAGAATTCTTAAACAATCTTGACTTATCCGTGGTTAGACTATGACTGAGTTCAAATGTGGTGCGCAATGTATTATGGCAAGCGAGACTGGAACTATTTGCAATTGGCTTCATTCTGGCGGTTGACCCTATAAGCTATGAGAATGAGAAAAATCAAGGTGATGAATTCTCGTCCTTAACACCAATGCGACAGCTGAAATTATACAACGCCACTGAGAAGCGTGGCCCCCACAGGTTGTCTCAGGAAAACTCACAAGCAGATTAACATGGTCAAACAAGCACTCGCAACACTTCATAACTACCTTTAGAGACAAAACCCACAGAATTCTCGATTGTTACTTGGAATACCTGTGGACATTGTCATTTGTTAAAAGACTGTACAAACCTATTGACTTATAATATCATAGCTCTACAGGAAACTTGGTTCACTACATCTCCTGTATGGAATGGATACGAAATCTGACTCTTACCAGCAATCAAGGGGTCCAAAGGTACACCAGCCTCGGGGTTGATGGTGGTTGTCAAATGTGAGAATGGATTCTGAATACTTCCATGGGCCCAACCTAACTCATTTTTACAAATGGTTAAGATAACTTATAATAGTGGCATGATAGCCCTAATAAATGTTTATCGCAACCCAATGGGGCTGGCAGATGAGAAATATTTCATAGATTTGGAAAAACTGTTAAACATTATATCACAGACACCTGAAGTGACTAATATTTTTATTGTTGGAGACCTGAACCTACATTGTTTGGCTAAAGCATCCATCAAGAAAAAGAAATCATGTGTGAAGTGGGAAGAAATTATGAAGACTCGTAATCTGCTGATGCTTAATGGCTCCATTGGGAGCGATATACCAGCTCATCATACTTGGCAGAGAGGCATGAGTACTTCTATAATTGATTACATGTATGTACATACCACCACCTTTAGTTTGGTGACAAAATTTGAGGTGGTACATTGTCCCAACAGCGATCATGAAATGCTCACTGCACACTGGCATTCTAATAGTGTGGTAACAGAGTCTTGCTTCACTAGATATACACCACAACTTATAGTTAACAATTCACAAACCAGATTCCAATGGAACGAACTGTTGTTGGATAGTTTCAACAGAGACATCTTGGGAATAAGGAGAAGATCGGACTGGAAAGATCAACCCTAGCCCTACAATTATATAAATTGAATCACTGCCCTAATATTCGGAAGAAGTGCACACCGAGACATAGTTTTGATAGTGAAATGCAACAGCGGAAGACAGAATTCCGTAAACAGAAGAGACTGGTCTTGTTGCTGCCGGACTCTGAAAAATGTGAAACTATCAAAGCTATAATGAATACATATAGAAATTGGACTTGTCCCACAACTCTTGGCTGTCCCAATGTGATGGAGAAACCATGCTGGCTGCAGCAGGTACTAAAAATACAGCTGAGATTTGGGCTCTCCTTAATGTTGCAAATCATCTAACTCAGTATATAGTGCAAATAAATGGAGTTTCAAAGGCAGATTGGATATTGCACTATACAACTCTGTATTCTAACCCTGAGCTAGAAGAGTTTGAAATTTTGAGCTCAATGCTGGGCACAGATCAAATGCAGATACTAGAAGAAGATGTACTGTACTTTATTACTCAATCTAGTAATTTCAGGGCTCCTGGGCCCGATGGACTCAGTAATTACATGCTCAAGCAACATCCTCATTCCTGCACAGAAATTTTGTATAATATCTTTAGCCAGGTTCTAGAGTCTAATATCATCCCCGATTCTTGGCGGAGATTGGTAATAGTGCCTATTTTTAAAAAGGGCGATCGAGTCTGTCCGTCCAACTACAGGCCGATCGCCCTTTTGTATGTACCAGGCAAGATTTTTGCACGTTTTATATTGAGGGACTTCAATGAATGGGTTCATAATTACTCTATACGTGATCCTTGCCAGACTGGATTTATTGCCGGGTGAGGAACTTTGGCCAACTTGCTAGCACTAACATCAATTATAAAACACCATTAAACTAGCAAACAATCACTTTATGTTGTATTTGTTGACCTGCGTGCAGCATTCGACTCAGTGTCGCGTAAATTGTTGCTAAGAAAACAGACACAAGAGAATTGCCATACTTACATCATTGCACTTATCCATGCACTACATACCAACACCAGCATCCAAATTAGATTAAATTTAGCAGGCCTCTTATCAAACTTGATTAATACCTATAGGGGGGTGCGCCAAGGCTGCATTCTTGCTGCTGCCTTATTCAGCTTTTTCATAGCAGACATCTGTAAAGCCTTCAACGAAATTGCATCAGATGCACTTAAATTAGACTCCAAAAAAACACCAGCATTACTCTATGCGGATGACTTGGTGTTAATATCGAAAACTCCTGTTGGACTACAAAATCTTCTAGATGCACTTTCCGCTTATGTTGATAAAAATGTATTAACAATCAATCTAGAAAAAACTAAAGTGATGATATGCAACCCACATAAAAAATCAAATAGTAAAAAGTTCAAATGGGCCGTACAAGGGAAGCAGTTAGAGTGTATCCAGGAATACACATATTTGGGTGTTGTTATTTCCGGTATTACGAATGTGGCGCAGATGACAAACTGGAAAGCAAAATTGGATACAACGATATCCCAATCACTTATTATCCAAGCTAAGTTTGGAAAATGTTCCATTATCCCGGCTTTAACATACTTCAAACAAAAAGTGACTCCAATTCTATTGTATGGGTCTGAAACATTACCAATTCTATCTGAAACTGTATGGGGGAAATTTGAAGCTAAATTTTGGAGACGTATTCTTGGCCTCCCAGGTTGTGCACAAATTGAGTTGATTCGTAACGAACTAGGATTAACATTGTTATATGCCTGATATTTGTGGAAACTAATAATGTGTAGAAAGTGTCTCCTAGCCTACGAATCAGACATGCTCATAGGGTCGTTGGCCCGTTATATTCTGCAGTCCAGAGATGATTTTGCTAAAAATTGGCATCAGGAAGTAATCAATGCTATGGCTTATGCGGATGTGTCTATTGAAGTGCTTATACAAAATCCAACACGTGTTAAAACAAAATTATTCCAATTGGACTGATCAAGAAACAGAGCAACATGCTTTTTATATCAGGACGTTGATGGTAATGTGTTCACACACAAGAAATATAGCTTACCAGAACCTTATATGATCAAGTCCCCATCTCCAAGTCACAGGTCAGACTTCTTAAGAATAAGATTAAATCTATGGCCAACACAATAGGTGCTTTTCAAACGTACGATCATTCTGCCACAAGAGAAATTCTGTTGGTTATGCGAAAGTGAAGCACAAGTCGAAACTCTAAGGCATTTATTGGTAGAATGCCAAGCCTTGTGTGATGCTAGACTATTATATTTAAAACCTGCACTGAAGGAACATAGTGGCTTAACTGCTGAAACCCTGTGGCTAATGATTATGTGTGGTCAATCTCTGTTGTTAAGAAATGGTGCTATTCATTTTTTTTTAAAATATAGCAGAGCTGAATAATCATATGGAAAAATTGAATGAATTATAATGTTGCATAGTTTTGATTTTATAGAAAAAGTTGATAATAAGTACAATATTCTCTGTATTTCCTAATCTTATGAGTCTTATGAGTTCTTTTCTCTTTTTTTATTTTTATTTTCCTTTTCCTTATTTTTAATTGTATAATAAATGATTCTACAAATAAAATTGTAAAGTTGATTAACTTCAGCTAAAACAATTAAAAACAAATTTAAAAAGCATTATCCAGATGGGAACAGTGCCAGGCAAACAGCAGACAAGGGTATCCAAAAGACAGTCCAAAAGCAGGCAGAGCCCAATAATCCAGATAGGCACAGTTCCAGGCAACTAGCAGACAAGGGTATCCAAAGGGCAATCCAAAATCAGGCAAAGTCCAATATGATAAACACAGTTCCAGGCAAACAGCAGGTAAGGAGATCCGAAAGCCAGTCCAGAAAAACAGATGCAGGAATCAGGAAGACCAAAAAAGGTTGATCAAAAACGTAACATTGCTCGAAACCGGGGGGAAAGCTGTTGGGGAGCACCATCTGTTCAGTAGTATCTCTTTTTATGCAGACTTCCTGGTTGTGTGACGTGACGTACGTGTGTTCTCATCACACGTACCGTCACGGCTGCTGCTGGGAAATGTAGTGCACATGCCCTGGGGAGCCATGTGGAAGGAAGCTGCGGCCCGCACATGAAACTCAGCTTTATGCCACGTGGGTGTCATAGCAACGGCAGAAGGAATGGCAGGTCGCCCACAACGGCCCCGGGCCGCCCAATTCGCCAGACGCCATGGGAGGCGCCATGTCAGTGCTGGGGCTCGATGCCGGCAAGGACCACGAAAGGTAAGGCGGACCTGACAGAAGGTTTTGGAAAGGACTGCTCTCCTAACAGGCTCCAGATACATTCTTCCTGATGTCCATGAAAGGTCTTAAAGTGAATCAAGGAAGGAGTGGGACCCCCTTCCATAGAAGGGCAACAGGCCACATGAAACAGAATAAAACCAAGTCTACTTTACAGGGTCCAATTCCTGCAACAAGCCATGGGTGGTTGGATAAAAGCAAAAAAGCATGCTTTAAGGGGTACTATCTATGTTAGGTAATAAGTGTCTCTTGCTTTCTTGCATCATACCCAACATGCTTTGCTGTGCAGAAGGTAAGGGAGACAGGGAGAAAAGATAAGCCCATAGAAAAGCTAGCTGGACGAACTCTTCCTCCATGTATTCCTACTCTGTCTGACTGCCTAATCCTGTCCCTTCCCAACCCTGCATCTTCAAAGGCTCTGTGGTATACAACACCCTGATGTGAGACTGGCACATTTGTTAAGGGTGATCCATTTCGAACACCGTTTAAAGGAATCCCTTGCTGGGGACCTGGAGAGAGGTGTTACCCAAGCTCACAAAGGATCTAAGAGAGGCATAGTCTTCCTACTCATTGCCCTGCCGATTGAGTAGAGATGGAAGTCTGACTAGAATACACACAGCCCTTCTTCAGCTACCCTGGTCTCACAGTGTTGACATGTGCATGCTGTAGCTTCAATAATTATATGAACTACCATCCACCATACCAAATGCCAGGTATGGCTTCTATTTCAAGATTACCCTGCCAGCAGCTAGCAGTTTATCACATACCAGTCCACCTATTCAAAGGAAAATGCAGATGAAAAAAGGAGATTTTACTATTGTGGATGAGATCTCTATTGACTCCTATGAACGGGCAGGGGAATTGGCAGGTGAGGGAAGTGACTCTGTAGAGGGTATCACCACCAAAGGTGGGTGAGTTGCCGTTACGTTCTCATAATTATTATGGTTTTGTAACAGAGGTTCTGACTTACATGCAGCCTCTGCACTGCAGTGACTTTGATGTCACAGCAGCTGTCAAACAGGGAAATTGTGACATTTGAATATGCTCTGTGCTACTGGGGAGCAGACACTGTATATCAGGAGATTGATGCAGCAGGGCACAGGTGTCAATATGCTTTTGGCATGGAGATTTCTGACAAGGTGGTCTGATTAGCAGACCACACTTACTGAGATGGAAGTTCCCTCATAATTTGATTGTTTAATACATTTTAAAAGTTCTGGGCTTCTGCATCCATGCAGAAGACAATTTCTCACACAGCCTTTGTGCTGGAACCTCCTTGTATTCTTATCTCTGCATCTGTGCCCACCCACACAATGGGCCTTATTACACGGTAGGCGGTAAGGGTTTACCGGTACCGGTGCTAATAGCACCTTGGTCCACCGCCATCCGTGTAATGAGGCCCAATGTCATTGTTCAATCTAATGTAGCATGCTCCTGCTTAAAAGGCCCGCTCTGTCCATGACATCCCACAAAGTAACAACCACAGGTGTCCAGTTGCCCAATTCCATGTGTGATGCCACACCCCGATTGAGTACTGATTGTTTGTTCCATTGCATGTCCTAGCATGCATGCAAAGTTAAAAGCAAGGAGGGCCTCTCAGTGTCACACATGACTCAGGCCCACTTGAAAGCTATGAATAACTGGATTAGTAAAAGCCACAGAGAATAGTGAGGACATTGACAGATGTTCAAGTAAACTAGAAATACCATAAGCATGTTTAATAATACTAAAGCTTCTCCATAACTAGAAGCTACATTTAAAATATTGTACAGTATATGGAACACTTTCCCCTTTTGGTGCCTATATTTGAAAATTGTGTAGGAAATTCTGGTCTTAAAAAGGTCCAAAAAGTGCTTAACTGAAACACTGAGCTGGCCATCGCCAGCTCAAAATCCAAAGGTTTGATTTGTGTGATATGCACACCATGCTGCACACTGTGAGGAGTCAGAAAGGAGAGCCGGACACAAAGTGGTAGTCTTTTCAACATCAGGCATCTTTATTAAAAGAAAAGGGTTGGATAGAGGCCTTTCTGTCCGTATCTTAAAGAAAGTTTCCCTGCATAGGAAACTAAAACTGAAGATCAGTCTGTGCATTGTCATCAATATTATATAAACTGTCCTTACGTCCAAAACATCTCTGGCCCTCTCACTAACAATGAACAATTAAGACTTATCTTTAACAAAAAAAGATTTCAAAGGTGAAACAAATGAATAAATCCAACAGAAAATGGTTTCACCCAAAGAGAAATACTTGAATCCAGAGCGTAGTTCACCCATGGATTATTTTAGGAAAGATGGAAAAACATTTTCTTTTCCCAAATAATGTTTCCTTAAGTAGGGCACGAATGTCCATTCCAAGTAACAGTTTCTCAAATGTAGGAAAGGTGTTTCTTTTACCCAACTGCTTCAAGGATGGCCAAGTGTCTCTTTTACACAACTGTTGTTTCAAGGATGGCACAAGTGTCTTTAGTTTCCTCTGATTCCCTGGTATACTCTCCTGCCAGGTATCTCTGTACAATGCCTCTTTCTTTCATACACTCCAAGTGGACTCCTTGGTATACTCTCCTGCCATCTATCCCCTTTTGGGCTCCACAGATCCCCTGGTGTGCTCTCCTGCCAGGTAGCTTTCCCTCAAAAGGCTTACTGTCTGATATATCCCATTTATCAGGACTTCTTTCAATGTTCTCCTTATTTGCTAGTATAGCACAGCTGTACTCCTGTACTGTCTATACTTTATTGACTCTGGATTGAGCTTCCCCCTGTTATGTTATGTTATTTTGCTTATAAAGCATCAAAGCCCTAAGGCATTCAGGCACTGAACAGAATGACAGAGTTAAGAGGCCAAGATTTCAGACTTCTCAGGTTTCTTCACACAAACAGCCTAGTCTTCAATGATTTCCTAAAGGCAAGGTGATTTTCTTCCTTCCGAAAGGATTCTGGCAACTTATTCCAGGCCCATGATACCAGGACCAGTAAAGAGTGACCATTTCCCCAGGCTCTTCTAACACGATTTACTCTGAGGAGACATGCCTTGGCTGAGCGAAGGTTCCTAGTAGGTTGCTGGATTACTACCTTCTGTTTGAAATATTGGGGGGCAGTTAGCTGCCACCGGTAACCAATGCAGCTCTCTCCGGGCATTGACACTGGTTCTCTCGGGGCCATATGGTGGACTATGAGCACCGCTTCGTTAAGTATTTTATGTAGTTGTTGTATAGCATCCTTACTAGCGCCTCCCAACAGGGAGTTACAGTAATCCAAACGCGTCAAAATGAAAGCCCGGGCCAGTTTAGCACGGTTGTCCTTTGTGACTATGGGACCAACCAATTTTAATACACTACAGTAATAGTTTGTATTCCTTACAATATGATCCACATGGGCATCTGCATTCAGGTTAGCCTCAATGTAGGTACCGAGAGTTTTCCCTTTAGTAGCCACTAGAATCTGGCTCCCTTCAACCAGAAAACTTGAGAAGACCTGGCCCAGGCTCTCCCTGGCCTGTTTAGACCCATAGATCATCAACTCAGTCTTCCCAGCATTTTAGCACAGCTAATTCATAGACATCCAGTTTTTTATAACCAGATAGATATTATTTAACCTCTCCTGTTCCTCTGCATAGTTCCCACTGATTGCCATTGACAGCTGGAAGTCATCAGCATAATTAGTGAAGAAAAAACCCAGTTTCTCCAACTCCAAACACAAAGGTTGAATGTATATATTATATATTAAAGAGCGATGGAGACAAACATGCCCCCTGTAGGTTCTGAGTCCAACGAGGCATGTCCCCAATACACCCTGGATCTTCGTCCTCCAGAAATGACTGCATCCACCTGACCGCCTCCCCTGAGAAACACACTGTAACCGCCAGTCTCTCCAATAAGATTTTATGATCCAGTAGATTAAAGGCTGCTGATAAATCAAGCAAAATCAGCATCCCTGATCTACTCCTTTCTAACACTGTCAACATCTTTGTCTGTAAGTCGATCAAGACAGTCTCTGTGCCATGGGAGAAGCGATAACCCAATTGTTCCTTGTTTCAAATACTTGTGGCCTCTATATATCATTGAAGTTGCATTGTAGCCAACTAATCGACCAACTTTAGAAACAACAAGGTGTTGGAAATGGGCCGCAAATTTGCTGCATCATTAGTATCCCAACCCTGTTGGTTGGTTGTCTTCAGGACCATCAGTCTGGCCTCAGAGTAGCCAGAAGCACGGAACCTGCTCTCCTAAACATCCATGAAGACCTCTCCAACCTTGATTCCAACACCCCATGTGTCCTCATCTTACTTGATCTCTCTTCTGCCTTTGACATGGTCAACCATGCCATCCTGCTCAACCGTCTCTGTGATAACGTGGGTATCACCGATCAGGCCCTGGCATGGATGACTTTTTTTCTCTCTGATCGACCCACCCAGGTCCAACTTGGGTCCTTCCTCTCCTCTATCTCTATCTCTATCTCTACCTCTGGTGTTCCCCAGGGGTCTAACCTCTCTCCCTGGCTGTTCAACCAATACATGGCAAATAAACAGTGCAAACTCGATTTTCAGAGGAGTCATTGTGTGGAAGCTGCCCTGAACCACTCACCAACTCGGCACTGCGAGCTGCTGTAGGCTCTTGCCGCAACGCGACACGAACGCGCTTCCTGGAGGAGGCGCGGCATCACCAGCACGTGACTTGATCACGCGACCTCAGAATCCTTCAAAGGCCAGACACTACCGCCCTTGCGGCGTTAAGCCCGTGGGAGTAAAGCCCACCGGCTGTTGTGTGGCTGTTTGGCGCTGGGGGAGCTGCAACTGCAGCAAGGACAGACAATACGATGACGACGACGAAGGAGGGCCCACAGACTTGCCAGAAATCATTGCTCTGCAGAAGAAAAGCGTTGTTAAGTTTTCCAAAGGAGGTAAGCCCTACCCCCCAGGTGGAGTTAAATGCACATAAAGATCTAATTGAGTATGCCATTGAGAACGGCTTGGAGGTGGTTACTTGTTTGGGCAAAGGCTCGGTGCCGTAACTAGCCGCTCTAGCCCAAACAACGTTGGGCCCACCCAGAATGCTGAGAGACTGTTCTAGCAATACATGTAATCAAAGGGCAAGCCCCGACATCAGCACTGTGGAATTGGCTCGGGTTTTTTCTCCTTCAGTGTATGTTGATGCGTGTGAAATTGTGCAGACATCGCGATTCGAATTAACGGACTCCGAATTGATGGGAACCATCCTACCAATTGTCCTAACGCAGGAAATGGAGCAGTTCGAATCCCCGCTGTGTAACATTTACTCTGCTGAAAAACCTGGAAAGGCCGACGCCTCCCCGCTTCTTTCTTCACCAGTTGGATGCGCGATTATTCGAGACGCTCCTGGCTCCACAAACGACAAACGAAAGGAACCAAATCGGAACATGGACCCTGGCGAGGGTATCAGTGCCAGTAATAGAGCAAAACTCTACTGATCTTTCTGTTCGTGAAGCTCGACTGACTGCTCGTTTGAAAGCAGACTTTTTAGCCACCTATGAACGTCTGAACGCCAGTGTTCTGAAAAATCATGCCACAAAGAAAAATAAGTCTCAAAATCAGAAAAAACGGCGTTCTGCGTGCGAAAAAAACATCTTTTCTGAAAGACCCGAAACTTTGTTGCTGTCCAGTTCAAACGATTCCGCCCATCAATCGTCATGTGAGAATTTTGAACTATCTGGTACAGACGAAGTCGAAAAAAGAGCTGTAACATGTATTCCACCTGCAGACGACTTGCTTAGAATGAAAAACGCATTTTCCAAGATGGCAAAAACTGCCCAGGAGGCGACAAAAACTGATCAACCAGCTAAAAGCTCTATGTCTACCGCGGCAGGAATCCAAATACACAACAACGTATTGGCCGCAACATCAATTGCATTACTTCCATTCATGAAGTTGTATGAATCTATACATGATGCAGTAACCGATCAAATGACCTTGCTGGTAGACATAAATGCAAAAATGAGAAGTCTAGAAAGGCTCTCGAAGGCAATTGATGCTAGATTGGATATTGAAGCTGAAAACTCCTCAAAATGGCAATCCAGACTAAGTGACTTAGCACGCCAGTCAAATAGTGACAATTCCGCATTAATGGACGCTGTAATTGAGTGTGCAAAGTGGATGCGTCAAACACACCCACTTTCACGAGTCCAGTTTGTGAATATGTTCATGCTCCAAACTGTCAAATTAACTTGTCTAAGGATCAACCCTCGGAGGCCGGCCAGGTATTTCAGAAGCACCTGATGACCCTGGGTGGCCCTGCATGCAGTACCTCGGCGGGATGCTCAAATGTTAAAAAAACAGCCCCTCTTGTGCAGGCTCAGCATGCAGTGGCGAGCTTTAAGAATAACTGTTTGCTGCCTGTTGGGGCCAACACTCACACTCTGCAGCGATCACCTCCAGTGATTGTTGGAGAAGGCGTTGCCCCGTCTGCCAGGCTTGATGTGGTTATCCAAGCAGATAAAGTTGCAGAGGTACAAGAACAAATAAACTTAACGGAAAAACTTTCCTTTGGGATTTTCAAAACACCTACAGGGCTGGCGAAAGAGAATGAAAAACAAACCCTGCAACAAAAGTCCTGTGCACAAAAGGTGCTCCAAATCTCATAACTCGGAAACAAGTAGCCAAACGTGCCCGTACATCTTGTAAGAAAAAATTAATTCGAAACTTATCAACTCTGCCGTTCCTTTCCCCATTTAAGCGGCCGGAGAAAGGATTGGACGGACAATTAAAACCTAAATCGGCTCTGGTGAAAAAGTTACCATCCCAGCCAAATGCCAAAAGAGCTAGAAAAGCTTCTAGTAGCGACAATGATTCAAGTTCTGATGTATCATTGAAGTTATGTGAGTATTCAACATACTCTATAGACGACGATGACATCGACGACAGTGTTGGCACTGTAGCAATACCAAAGTCAATTGCCGAAAGACCTGGTAAAGAACTCATGAAGCGGCCGACCGACTCAAATATGAATTTGACCAGCCCTGGCGTGCAAGTAACCACGAAAGTCGTAAG
Source organism: Ambystoma mexicanum (assembly GCF_040938575.1). Classification (NCBI taxonomy): domain Eukaryota; kingdom Metazoa; phylum Chordata; class Amphibia; order Caudata; family Ambystomatidae; genus Ambystoma; species Ambystoma mexicanum. The sequence continues at coordinate 1,348,133,859 of NC_090922.1, read as the reverse complement.
GGCTCCTTCCATATCGATTGCCACCAAAGAGAGCTTAGGGGTAAACGCGATTAAAGGAAGGGCGGAAGCTCCCCCATTTCCCCTGTGGGGTAAATTAAATCCAAAACTAACAAGTGCACAAATTGAAAAACTTGATAACAAAGTAAACATGTCCAGCAAAAATCGTTCTGACAATACACGTAAAGGCATATGGAAAATCCAAATCAAAAATGCCTGGCCAGAACAGAAAGAGGTAAATTTAAATCGAAAGAACATTCTGAACCTGCTTCAGTGTATCGCAACGCTGCGTGCAATAAAATCTGAAGACATAGCAGTTGTTGAATACATGTCTGAGGATTTTTCGGACTGGGTAAATTTACATCTACACTCTCGTGCTCCCAAGACGGCCATACTGGATGCCGCGGACGACCTCTTGTTCTTCGGCTTCGAAGTAATAAGTGTTGATGCTTGTGATGAGGTTAGTCCACACTTATCACCAGTGGAACAAACCGAAAAAGAAAAAAGAACGAAAGTTCTGTGGGACCATATGAGCATTAAACACACACCCTGTACAAAAACTGCAAAACAACAGGACTATTAACAAAGAGCGGACAGCAGAGAAGAAAATAACCAGCTGCTATCCTGGAACACTCGTGGCTTTAAACATCTGTTTGATGGAAAGTGGCAATTCCCGATGGTCTTGTAATTAGTGCCCTGGTTGTGATGGGTACACAGTCCTTCTGAACCCTGCTGGAAAAAACCTTTTCGGTCGGCCCTTCGCTGGCCTGGTCACAATGATCAAGAATAATTGGACGATCATATCCTCTGTAAATCTGAACATGTTCGTACAAGTAACAAAGATTCAGATTAAACGTTCTTCTCCATTCAGGAATCAAGTGTTATTGATTGTCAACATCTACTGGAATACTGCAATGATCTCGCAATCAAAGTTCATTGGAGCCGTACTGTCGGAGGTTGATAAGTGTCTTCTAGCAGATGAGGATCCGGAAATTATAATATGTGGTGATTTCAACTATGCCTGGTTAAATATGCCAACAACTAAATGCGATGAAGATGGTATAATGATTAATGGTAAATTGCAGGATCGAGGTGTCAGATGGATAAAAGAAATGGCATTGAGCGAGTGCTCAATGCTGAACGGAGCAACCCGTGGTGATATTCCTCCAGGCTTTACTTGGAAACGAGGCGTGAGCAAAAAGACCCTTGATTAATTTTGGGTGTCCAAAAAATTGTTAGCAACAGTCTCTTCATTTGAAATAAAACAGACTGACAAGAGTGACCACGATGCAATGTTGTTAAGCTGGGAAAAAGCAACAAAATCAGCCTCATTCAAGTATCTTGAGAGCATAACTATAAATAACGGAGCGAACAGATTGCGCATGAGTGCGCCTCAGTTGCTAATGCTGACAAACAACCTTGAGAAAGCGCCCTCAATAACTTCAAGGATTAATTATCCCTTGTTAATACACTACTTTAAAGGGAGGAATATAATCCACAAAGGGTTTGCAACTGAAGTAAAACACCCTTTCAATGCAACCATAAGTCAGGAAAAGAAAAAGCTACGGGATGATATAAGGCTCCTGAAAAAAGTCGATCCTGGAAGTGCTCCCACCAAAATAAAATCTAGACGCTAGAAATATCGTAACTGGATTAAATCCTTTAATTTTTTGCGAATGCAGTCTCAAGCTGAACAGATGTTAAAACTCATTATTTTGAAGGACAGCAGACACATTTGGGAGATAATCAACACTGGTAGCTTGAATCACACCTATTCAATGGCGAATGGTGTGAACGGGGCCAGCTGGGTCGCTCACTTTTCCGCTGTCTTTGATGACTTCAACTGCATTGTCATACCCTCGACATCAACAACCACTGCAAGATGGAATGTAGAAGATTCTGCAGAAGACATCGAATTGGCAATCACGAAGTTAAAGGCTTCTAGGGCTGCAGGCCCCGATGGTATCTCAAATGTGATGCTAAAATCCCATAAGTCTCTCTGGGCCAATATGATGAGATCTCTGTTTGAACAAATTTCGCGTGAAAAAATCCTGCCGGCTTCATGGTTAAGGGCAGTGGTGGTTCCAATATTCAAAAGGGGCAATCGAGACGATCCTAACAACTATCGCCCGATTGCCCTTTTGGACACAATCGGTAAGGTCTGTGGTGCCTTTTTGCAAAAGCGGCTGTCTAATTGGGCAACTGAGATTGCTGTGAGCGATCCCAGGCAAACAGGATTTACCAAAGGAGTTGGAGTTGAATTAAATCTGGTCCTCCTAAACTGTTTAAAACTCGATGCCCTGAAGAGAAAGAAAATGCTGTACCTTGCATTCATAGACCTGAGCCAGGCATTTGACAGCATAAATCGTAATCTCCAATGGAAAAAACTAAATGACTGGAATTGCCCAAGTGACTTGTTGGAGCCCTTGATTGCCCTCCACTCAAATACGTCCTTTAGAGTAAGGTTAAATCAGCAGGGTGATTTGTCAGATGAAATAGCCACAAAAAGGGGTGTGAAGCAAGGTTGCCCGCTTGCTGCCCTACTTTTCAAACTTTTAATTTCAGACTTATCTCTGGCATTTAAAGATCAAAGGATTTTTCCACCGTTAGTAAATGGGCAACAAATAAGCTGGGTCATCTACGCTGACGACATCGTTCTCATGGACTCTACTCCAGTTGGGCTTCAGAGACTACTGAATGCGTTTCAAAACTATTGCCTTCAAAACGACTTACAAATCAACTCCAAAAAGTCAAAGATAATAGAGCTGTCATGTCACTATTATAGCTCTCTATAAGGACGTCAGGGTGGTCCAAATCATGTGTTTGTGTCAACAGGCCATTAATACATCCCGCAAGGTCCTCCGATGTAATAGCCCGATAGTTTCTCCCTAATACCTTATGTGGTAGCTCGTGTTGCTGCCTAAAAGGGGTAGGGAGGCGGATCTGACACATATGGGAAGAATGAGCTGACCACACACAGTGGGCCTCATTCCGAGGTTGGCGGTAAGTATTGATTTTTACCGGATGGCGGAAAGACCGAGTCCGATCTGGTACCACGCCGCTATTTACAGGCTATTCCGACTTCGCGGGCACGAGCTTTCCGCCATGCCGGTAAATCCCCTAGCGGCATACCGCTAAAGGGCCCGTTAAACCCCTTAGCGGCATGAAGCCAGACGTTCTTTACAACACCGCCATCGAAGCTTCACCGTCCGTAATTAGCGGTGTCCATAATTTACGGATACCGTAAATTACGGTCACTGCTAATTAACGGATACGGAAATTACGTCATCGCACAGGAACGGGAAGGAGAGCGGCGGCCATCTTTAAAAACACAATCCTTTGCCATCCTCTTCATACAGGACCCGGAGGTATATTTGGACCAGGAAAATAACCATTATAGACCAGCATCATGCCGAAAGCACTGAAAAAAGGTGCCGCCCGCATAAGGAAGGAGCGCTTTACGCAGGACGAACTCCAGGTCCTGGTGGACACTCTGCACGAACATGCTGAGATAGCATTCAGCAGTGACATGCTTAGGCCCACTGTTGTCAGGAAGAAGGAGATCTGAGACTTGGTTGCACAGAGGGTGAGTGCCGTAGGAAACACCCCCCGCACCACGAAGGACTGCAGGAAACGGTGGGATGACCTCCGTCTCAGGGTGCGGGCCATCCTATCGGCCAACCGAACCCAGGCCCTGGAGACAGGAGGAGGCCCAGCTTCTCCCATCAAGATGATGCCCTGGGAGCAAACGTGTGCGGACATGATGGGCACAGAACCCATAGAAGGGGTTGGCGAAATGGAGTGCGGTGCTCCGTCATCTGCTGATGGAGGTGAGTGTAATGAGTCAAGACAGTAAATGCATTCCCAATGTAAGGCACCGCCAAGGGCTGGGCAAGCTGTCACATCACGTATGGGAAACCACCCCCCCCCCCCAATGAATTCATGCGGTAACAAGTGGGACCCAGGCTGATGTCAGGTGCAAGGCTCCAACCCATATTGGCCATAGCACACAAGGAGGCAGTCAATGTGAGTCATGACAGTACTCCGCCAACATGAGTGACCCAGACATCTGCATGCATTTTCCATCCAAGCCCAGATCACTGTCCCACTCACCACCCAAATGTCAACAAAACGCTGCAATCCCATTGTTATACCATAGGCTTGAAGAAATGCTGACCCCCAAATCATTGCTCATGCCATCTCTGTCTTCCCCCCCACAGGCAGCGGGCATGAAAGTGAGGACCAGGAAGCCACCCAGCCCTGTACCTCCAGGGGCACAGCCAGGGGACACCGTATACCTGCAAGAAGGAAGAAAACACAGGCAACACCACCTGCTCCAGCAACCCCCATGGAGGGTGCACAACCCCCACCCGCACCCCTACCCATGCCTGCAGTGCCGCCGGAGACATGCCCCACGGTGCACTCTGAGGAGAACAGTGTGGCAGGGGAAAATGCTGCCATGTTCCTACTCGATGTGCCAGATAGCCCCACATTAGTTTCCGTTTCCAACGTGGAGGACCCCAATGACATTGGACATAGCCCAGACACCCCATTCTACAGCCAGGGGGCACACAGCGACTCCGGGGAGAGTGACACCCCAGGGCTCACAGGCCAAGGAGTACCAGCTGCCTGTCCTGGATCCACCTCCCCTGCAGAAAGTCTAGAAAGGGCTGCAGGCTCTACACCAAGCCTGCCAAGCACATCAGCCACACCAGCCATGGATGCAGTGCGCTCCCAGCACCTCACGGGCCTGATTGAGGACTTTATCCGGGACAACCGCGAATCTAGGTCGGAGTGGCACAATGACCTTCAGGCTCTGGGTGAGGTGATCACTGCCAGCACAAACCGGCTCTGTGAGGTGCTGGGCTGGATCGCAGATGCCCTGGAGGCAGCACCCCCCAGACCACAGCCCCAGTGGGAGTACCCACCCTCCCAAAGCTCCTCCACGCAGACCAGCCCTGTCCGTCGGTCACTGCGTACATTGCGCCGCCACAACATGGATCCCCCTGGCTCTGGAAGTACACATTGACCATGCTGCCACACACATGTGGCCTATGTTGCACTGATGGAGCTATTGTGGGGTTGTTGTGGGGGGAGGTGAAGGGGGGTGAGGGTGTGTGTGGGAGTAGGGGGGAAGGGGGGTGAGGGTGGAGGTTTTGTCGTACACGTTTCTACATTATTGTTAAATACACTGGTTGATTATCCCTAAAAAACAGAGTGGACATTGATCATTGTGCATGTGTCTTTTAATGTCGCACAGTGCATGGTGTACATGTATCCCCACACCCAGTGCCCAATGTCCTGTCATCCTCACATCCTCAGCTGACTTGTGAGTCAGTAATATCGTCCAATCAATGCCTGCCGCACGGCACGTCCCTCCTGTGCATCGGCACCATGATGCTGTCCTGCCATTCCTTCCTCCTCCCCCTCATCATCATCTGGTGGTAGCAGTTCCACGTCAGGGGGCAGTGGCACGTTCCGACGGATGCACATGTTGTGCAGCATTACACATGCCATGGTGATCTTGGACACCTTCCCGTGGCTGTAGATGAGTGCCCCACCCGACCGGCTGAGGCAACGAAATCGTGCCTTCAACAGGCCGAAAGTCTGCTCTATCACCACCCGTGTACGGGTATGGGATCTATTGTTGTCCTCCTCGTGCCTGTGCTGTGGGTTGCGGACCGGGGTCATGAACCAACCACGGCTTCAAAGGGTAGCCAGCATCACCTGCATGAGAGTGGAATGAAGGTAAGTGTTTGTGCATTCATGGTGGAGAATTGTACTAGTCTTACATGGCCGCAGGTGATTACTGGTCATACACACTTGTCCCAGGATACAGTCACCCCATTACTGGACAGGCTATGTGTCATGTGCAATGGAATGATGGAGGGGGTACCTTCTCACTGATGGTTCATGGTGTGCACTCACGTCGTGTTGCTTGTGCATCGTATCTGCATGCAGCAGTGTTGGACTGCATTCATTGATGTCTTGCGCAAGACTTGGTGTAAGGGGGTGTTGGCTGTATTTGGTAGCATACTCGTCACTCTGCACGGATCCCTACCATGGTGACTTGCAGCAATCCTATGGGGGTGCAGGACCAGTGACACGCTGTAGGATCCCTGTTAGACTCACTTCTGTGCACTCCCAGGGATGACTGTCCTGTGTGTTGAGATGTAGGAGTCAGCGACATTGTACTGCATGGTGCAGGATGCCACTACGGTGTGTAAGATCCGCCGATGAGTGGTGCATGTGTTGTGGTATCTGGCCAGGTTTCCTGTTACTCATGTAGTGTTAGGTGTCGGCTCAAATTCATCACTGGGTGGTTATGTGGTCATGTGCCGTGTCACTTGCCTTGGGGCACAGTGTGCTGTGAGTTGAACTTTGTGCACTGGCGTGGACATTTCCACCCAGGTGGAGTATGCATCCCCCCCTTTCCCACCCAGGTGGAGTATGCATCCCCCCCCTTTCCCACCCAGGTGGAGTATGCATCCCCCCCGTTCCCACCCAGGTGGAGTATGCATCCCCCCCCTTTCCCACCCAGGTGGAGTATGCAGGCAACCTACTCACAGCCCCAATGCACTGCCGTGGCCCATTCAGGTTACTCACCAAGCAGCCAGGCACGTCGTCCAGCATGTCGCTCCATGTAGCGTGGTAGTGTTGAGTTCCGCAGGACCAAGGAGTCATGAGTTGATCCGGGGTATCAGGCATTGCAATGTGTGATGGCTTTACTGGCATTACACACCATCTGGACGTTGATGGAGTGGTATTGCTTGCGGTTGCGATACGGCACCTCCATGGCATGCAGGACCACCAATTCAATGTGGCTGCAGTTGAGGGCACCTACGCAATTTGGCGTGCATGGAAGGCAACTTTGGTGTCATATATCTCCTGGAGAGTCTGGGGTAGGGATATCTAGTCCCTTGTGTGGGTGAGGAGGGCATCCAGCACTTGGTTGAGTATCCGGGAAAATATGGGCTATGAAATGCCATGCATGTGCCCCACTGTATGCTGGTAGGTGCCTGTGGCAAGGAAGTGGAGCACAGACACTACCTTCAGTAGAGGGGGGGTGGCAGTGCTGATTTCTATGCGGCTCACTATATCGTCATGTATCAGGTCCACTATGGTGGTAATGGTGTCCCAGTCAAGCCTGTACAGGGTGTGGATCTGCTCTGGTGTGAGGTTGAAGGGGGTGGCTCTGATGCGGGGGATTGGGGGCTGCCGGCGTGGTAATGGTGGCTGCACCGGTAGGGCATGCTGGGCCTGTCTCACCCTCCTTCTCCTCCTGTGTATCCTCTGTGGTGGGGGGTGTGGTTGTTGTTGTTGCTGTTGTTGTAGTTGCTGCCTTGCAAGCAGGGCCTCCAGCTCCAGGAATGCTGCTACAATTGGTCTCATCTTGGTGTGGGAGGGGGTGTGGTGTGTGGGTGTGCTCCTTTTGTGCTGTGCCAGACTCCATTGACTCCACCTGTGCTGATTGAGTGCACCTGTTCCTCTTGGAAACACTGCTCTGGGTTCTTTACACCTTCTCGGCGATGCCGGTATTTACTCCATGGCGGTAAGGTACTTTGCGGTCTTGTGGAGGCCGTTTTTTCCATGTCCGCTTTACTTGGGATCAGCTCTGGTTTACGCCATGCCGCTAATTCCGGCATGGCGTGTCGGGCGCGCGCCACTAAACTGCTATTTACGGCGTTGTAAAGTACGACGCCGTAAATAACGGTCTGGTGGGTCAGAAGGGGCCGTAACGGGAAACGATGCCGGTAGTCCTTTACCGGCATCGTTTTTCCCTTACCACCCAACTCGGAATGACCCCCAGTGAGTGGTAGTAACTGTGGTCAGTGCGATATTCTCGCTGACCCCCCAGTTCAAAATATTTCTCTTTGTTTGCGTAGGTTTGGAGTTATGAACGACAATATTACCATTGTTCAGGAGTTTCTCTAGTTCCAGTGCATTCGTATCTCTGATATCCCCTCTCCAAAGGTTCAAGTCGCCCAGAAGAATTACAGCACTATTCGTTTTTTGCATGGATTATAGTACATTTGTAAGATCTTCATTAAGCCAAAGGGATTCTCCTGGTGGCCTATCAAGTGCTACAAAGTTAATGCTGAAATTGTGATTGGGAATGATCTTTGTATGTAATATATCACACCCTTCGCATTCCACCTTAACCTCATACATTCCAAGTTTTTTTTTACATATAATAGCTACTCCAACCCCCTGACCTGTGTCACGATATTTCACAAAAAAGACATAGCCTAGGGGGTGTTGGGGAGGTAGCTTGTTCTATGACTGGACCATGTGCATCTGAGAGCCAATTCTCTGTTATACACATTATGTCTACGTCTTTTTCCATAATAAAATTATGGACATCCAAGGTGTGTTTCAGTAATGACCTCGTTTAAGCAGGGCAAGATTCAGGGACTTAACGTGGGGGAAACTCTGTGAGTGATTTATTCAGTAGCAACACATTCATCTCTCTCGTTGGGGCGGTTTCAATATAGTCACCCAGGTTTGTAGGAGATATAGGGCCTCATTACGAGGAGCGCAGTAAAAACGGGGTCATTACCGGCATGGAGGTACTAGCGGGTCCGTGCTCGTATGACGCCGCCGATTACGAGTGCGCGAGCATGCGCGAACCCCCATGCCGGTAATGGCCATACCGGCATGCCGCTAAAGGCCCTCCAAACCCCCGATAGCGCCATCACGGGACCTGCCGATACCGCCTCCGCCTAGGAGGAACGCCTTAATACCGACCCGGTAATAACAACATGCTAATACCGGGCTCGTAATACCGGACCCGGATGTAACGTCATCGCATCGGAACGGGAAATGCACCGGCGGCCATCTTTAAAAACACAATCCATTGCAATCCTCCCAAACCAACAGTTGTTATCAGGAGAGACCAGTAGCAATCCATTCACCATGTCGAAGGCAACCCAGAAAAGTACCCCGCGCCTGCGCAAAAAGCGCTTTTCGGATGCAAAATTTAACATGCTGGCAGACACCCTAGCCTCACATGTTGATGAGATAAATGAGCAGAACCTGAAGCGTGAGGCGCAGCACCGCAAAAAGGAGATCTGGGAGGAGGTAGACCGCAAGGTCTCGGCTGTCGGAACCACCCCACGGACAGTGAAGGATTGCAAAAAGAGGTGGGATGACCTCCGCCTCAGGGTTCCTAATATCTTGGCAAGCAACAGGACGGAGGCCATGGCTACAGGCGTTGGTCCCCATTCTCCTGCCAAACTGACCACCTGGGAGGAGACGGCAAGCACGTTCATCGAGATGGAGTCCATCAAGGGATTTGGGGAGATGGAGACGGGTGCATCAACATCTGCAGATGGAGGTGAGTGACCCTGCATATCCCTGTAGGGGAACCATTACATAGCACAAGTGATGTGGAAGAGAGTCTAGGCAATGCATGTCCCAACACACACATTAACATATTCTTGTCCAGATGGAGGGCCAAACCCTGCCACACTGAAATGCATGTTGAGTGCCAATCCCATTACCACACACAGCCAACACACACGGACCGTGGCCATGTAATACATCACACAAACCCCAATACAACGGTATGCCACCTGCCATGCAGCAAACGCCAAAATGCCCCCTTCATTCTACCCTGCGTGACACACGTGTAAGACATTAATGCATGATAAATGAAATACTCCACAGCACCATATAATGCATCTAGCATGTAACACATCACTGAAGCCCTTCATCTCTTCTACCCCCCCCCCCAGGCACTGATGGAGAAAATGCCAGCCAGGATCCCACCACAAGGGCATCCACGTCCCGGCCAAAGACAACGGCCAGCGACAACACCACCTCCGGGGCAGCCCCACAGCCCACACCAACACCCAGTGTGCTGAGCTGCCTACACCTACACCAGTGGAAGGCGAGGCCGTAGAACCACTGACCAACATCGATGATGCAGTGGAGGAGCATGTGGGCCAGGAAGGACTGACGCATGTGGCAAGTCCACACTCCCCAAGCCCTGTGACCACCCCCCCACATTCAGCCCTCACCCACCTGCAGCAGTACAGATCCCTGCCTGCACGATTCAGGCCTGAGCAGCATCCACGAGAACAGCATTGCCATTGCAGGCCCGTCACAGCCCCCTCGACCACTGCTGCTCCCACCATCAGCCTTGCGGCACGGCTGGCGAGTGTGGAGGCCAGACAGGAGTCCATGTTGGACCTGCTCTGGCAATACATCGCAGATAGGGAGGACACGAGGCATGGGATAGCCCAGGCCATAGCGGGGACCACAGCTGCCATAGCGGCGAACACACCCGCCATAGCCGCCAACACAGCCTCCGTCAATACCTCGGCAACATTGATGAGAGACTGTCTGGGGGCCATCACGCAGGTCCTCACATCCATCCTGCTGCACATGCAGCAGCCACAACCCGGTGTGCAAATGACAACAGCTTACTCCCCATCGACCACACCCGCTTCCTCTGCCCCCACTTCCGCTGGACCCTCCAGCCCTGTGCGTCAAACACGGCGGAGTGCGAGGCACACTGAAATGCCGCCCCCGGACAGCAAGAAGTCCCGGAAATAGTGTGGGAGAACTATGGGAGTGGGTCAGATGGTGTTGGCGGTGAATGGGAGTATTAGGGGGAGTACAGTGGGGGGTTTTGGGAGTTAACAGGGGGGTTTTGGGAGTTCACCAGGGGTTTGGGGGGGTTGCACTTTCTTCAGTTGATATCAATACACCTGTTGTGTTAAAAGAAATTCAATGGCTGGACATTCTTCTTTTCGTGTGTATCAATTTAATGTATGACGGTGTACAGTGCCCAACTCCCCACATTCCCTGTGTGCATGTCCACATGGACACAGTGTACAATGTGTCACTGGCACATATCTATCAAGGTCCCTGTGGGTCAGAAGTATTCATGAATCAGTGATTGGCGTACTGCACGGCCATTATGTGCATCACATACTGGCAGGGGTGCTGCTTCTCCTCCATCTTCATCCTCATCATCCTCACCCGGTGCATGCATGTCAATGTCAGGTGGCAGTGGTACATTTCTCCGGACGCACATGTTGCGCAGCATGACACAAGCCTTCACAGGCGCATAAAGGAGTGCTCCACCAGACCTGCTTAGGCAGCGGAACCGCGCCTTCAACAGACCAAAGGTCTTCTCCATCACAACACGGGTACGGGTATGTACCCGATTGTACTCCTCTTCATGGCTGTTCCACGGGTTCCGCACAGGGGTAAGTAGCCATGGCTTCAAGGGATATCCTCCTCACCTGCAAGAGAATACAGATAGGTGTTTGTGAGTCACTCTGCGCTGCCACCTTCAGGATACACAGCCATGGGTGCAGCTATTTGCTGTGGACCTGCACATGTCCCTGTACGTATGCACCAATAATGTTTAGATGCATTCGATACTGCAATATGGTGTGATAGTCTGGAAGGCATTGTACAGATGATGCAGGGTGAAATAATGCATGCTGATGTGGATGTACTGTGGTTGTATGACAATGTTTTGCCTTCCATTTTTGCTGTGTAAACTACACTGTGCATGGTCACACTAGCCACATTGGCACAGTTGCAATCCTGTTTAGTCATGCATTGCTTGACATACACATGGTGGCCAGGTTGTGCGTCTTACATGTGGTCATTGATATACGTAATTGGTCAAATGTTTGCCAGTGATGTGTCATGTTGGGGTTGGGAGGTTCAGGTCAGGAGTCATTAGCTCTGCCTGCATTCTCCACTCACCATCCATTCCCACCCAGGTGGAGTATGCATCTCCCCCAATCCAACCCAGGTGGGGTATGCATCCCCCCTAATCCCACCAAGTTGGAGTATGCATCCCCCCCCAATCCCACCCAGGTGGAGTATGCACCCCCCTCCAATCCCACCCAGGTGGAGTATGCATCCCAACACATCACTACCCCGAAGCACTGCCATGGCCCAGACAGGCACGTGGTCCAGCATGTTGCTCCATGTGACGGGGTAGCGTGGAGTTATGCAGCACCATGGCATCATGTGTTGAACCGGGAAATTGGGCGCAGCAATGTGTGATGATCTTCCTGGAGTCACATACCATCTGCACATTGATGGTGTGGTATAGCTTGCGATTGCGGTACACCGCCTCTAAGGCATGGGGGACTACCAATTCTACATGGTTGCAGTCCAGGGCACCAACACAATTGGGCATGCCTGCCAGTGCATGGAAGCCTACTTTGGTGTCGGCTATCTCCTAGGCAGTCCGTGGTAGGGATATGTGGACGCTAGCGTGCTTCAGGAGGGCATCCAGCACTTGGGTCAGCATGTGGGAAAATAGTGGTTGTGAAATGCCATGCAGCTGCCCCACTGTGTGCTGGTAGGTGCCTGTGGCCAGGAAGTGGAGCACGGACACCACCTTTAGTAGCGGGGGGATGGCAGTGCGTATTTCTATGAGGCTGACAATGTCGTTGTATATCATGTCCATTATGCTGGTGATGGTGTCCCGGTCCAACCGGTACAGGGTGTGGATCTGCTCACGGGTTAGATTGAATGGACTGGGTCTGATGCGAGGGATTGGTGACTGCCTACAAGGTACTACTGGCTGCACTGGTGGTAATTGCTGGGCCTGTCTCACCCTCCTCCTCCTGCGTCTCCTCTGTGCTGCCTGATGTTGCTGCTGTAGTTGTTGTTGTAGTTGCTGTTGTTGCTGTAGTTGTAGCAATATAGGCATGTCCTCCAGCGCCATGATTGCAACAGCTGTGGTATCATTTTGGTGTAGGAAGGGGTGTGGAGTGTGGGTGTACTCCTTTTATACTGGGACATGCTCAATTGACTCCACCTGTGGTGATTGTGTGCACCTGTGGCAGTTGGCTTGATTGCTGATTGCTGTTTACGGGTGATCCGCGATGCCTGTATGGCCGCCATCGTGCAGGCCCTGATTACCACCTTCGGGATGCTGGTATTTGCATGCCCATGTGGGTTGTGATGTCCTCCTATTACCGGCATGCCGGTATTTACTCCCCGAAGGGGCACGTGTACGCGCCCATGCCGGTATGAGGGGGCATGGTACGGGCGGTGCCGGTATTGGCGAGTTGTCGGGTCGTAATGCCCCAGACCCGTTAATGATGCCGGTATTACCATTCCGCCTTCCTTTTTTCATTACCTCCATTCTCATAATGAGGCCCATACTGTGTTGAGGATAAGTATGGAAATGATCTGCAATTGACCTCCTTTGCCTATTCAATTCCTGTGCCTCTTCTGACTGGATTGCAGAGTTCTCCCTCTCGTGGGCATTATAAGCAACCTCACGAGAGTGAGGAGCTCCAACAGGAACCTGGAGTAGGCAAAGCGCATTATCCATTTGTAAAGTCTGCTGCCCATCATTATATTGACAATCTGTTGTGGAGGCTTTTCATGAAAGATAAATGCACATTTGATGTCATCTGTGATGTCATCAATGGCATTTGTGATGTCATCTTTGATGTCATAGGTGTTAGTCTTAGCAGTGCACAGTGCTGGCGCGAGTTATGGTTGCTTAGCTTACCACAACTGGCAAATTTCTTTTTTTTCTTTTTTGGTTTTACTTGTAAGCATAGTATGGATAGGTTGTTGTTAGTGCAAAGTAGCTGTAACGTTCCTGAAACAAATGTTCTTGCACTGAAGTTGCTAGGTTGTTCTTAGGGCAACTGAAGCATAACGTCCCTTCACCAATGTGTTTGCACTGAAGGTGATAGGTTTTCAGTAGGCCACTGTAACCAGACCCTTCCTTTAGCATAGTTTTTTCAGTAAAGGGGATAGGTTTGTAGTAGTGCAACTTAACCATAACGTCCCTTTAACAATGTTTTTGTTAGTGAATTTCATAGGTTTTTAGTAGGGCACTGTAATCAGAATGTTGCTTTAGCATAATGTTTTCTGTAAAGATGAAGCTGTTTGGTACTGCAACGGAACCATAACGTCCCGTTAACATTGGTTTGTCACTGATTCCTTGGCTGCCATCATGATGAACGTGTGGAAAGCCCAAATTCTATGGTGTATGTATCCATTTTCACTACCCCTTCCTTTTCCTAATAGTGTTGGTGTATCTTAGCAATTACAGATGTACATGGTAAGTGTTGGTGAGTTTTTGAGTGGTTTCTCTTTTTGTGTGAACATTGCATGGTGAATCTGTGCCGCACAGTACTGGCCGAGGTGACTGCAGGTGAGTAATATGGACGTTTGCTTGGGAGACTGCACCTGGTGGGCGTATGTGCAAGCACACTGCAAGTATCCGTAGGACTCCATTAGTGGCTGCATGTCTGCATCATCTAATGCACTTTTAAATAGTATGGGACCGCACGTGTATCCGTTGCACAGCTATACCCATGGGTAGGGCATCCTCTGTGTGCTGGTAAGACCGCACCTGTCGGCACCCCTACAGATTCATACGTATGCTACCACATTTCAAGTACTCCTGCCAACTACGTGGGTGTCATGATCTCTGCTTCCAAAAAGTCAGGGTTTTCCCAACTCCCTTGGAAGCAGATTCATAACCCAGGTTCCGAGTGCCAACCAGTCCCAATTGGGACCTTTTGGACCCAGTCCTGGCGCCAGTGGCACCAGGCTCATAAATATGCCCAGTCCCAGCGCTGGAAGCGCCGGGCTCATAATGCTTGGGTGGACTTACCTGCAGCAGACCATGCTGCTTACTTGCCTGCCAGTTGAGCCTCTGATCCTCTTCTGTTTGGAACTACTTTTCCTGTTGGGTGGGGCAGGAGCCACTCCCTAGGTTCAGAACACTGGAACTCTTCTGGAAAGCAGGAACTCTTTTCTTACCTAGGCGTGGCTGTGGAAGGAGACACCTAAGCACTACAGGAGGCTATTTAAACCACACCCGATGGATGAATCTTGCTTTGCGTTATTCTGCATCCTCTGCAGCAGAACGCTCATCGTGTCTTCTGCATCTGATCCTGGGCCTAAGGAAAAAGGCTTACCATCCTGAAACCAGTCTTCAGCAACACCTATAAAGACAAGAAAGAACAGGTTAGCATTACGGTCTTCAGTGACAGCTCTTCACTTACCTGGGCCATCGGCTGTCACCAACGCCTCGCGCTGCATTCTGAAAGACAAAGGCTTACCTACTCTTCGTGCGCTCCGGAGGTCTTCACACTGCATTCCGGCATCTGAAAGACAAAAGCTTACCAACTCTTTGCACGCTCCGGAGGCCTTCGGCGCTGCATCCTGCATCTGAAAGACAAAACAAGGTGCGTTTAAAGACATTGGGGAACTTTAATACTCACGTGCCATTACTCCTTTCCACATCTAACCCAGTGGGTATTCCGGCACCCTGCAGCCGCTCCGAACTTGTACCTGCAAAATAAAAAGACAGTTAGAGCGCATCGTGAAGCAGGCAACAAGCGCTTACTTACGTGCTTCCAGGCGCTTCTATTCATCACACAGGCTCCATCTTCAACTCACTTCAGCCCGTCATCCACCATCGCCGGAACCCTGCAAAACAAGAGACATCATTACTAAAGACTTTAATGACATTAGAAATACTCGAAACTTACCGTTCGTGCAGTAAACGACGGACAGCAGTCCTCTGAAGTCAAGAGGCCTTCTCCCCTTATCCAGTGAAGAAACTGGTTACAGCACCCTGCCCCGAGGCAGATGGAGAGCACGGCGTTCACTTACCTAAGGTGAGAGCGTTAACCTTCGGGGTTCTACAGGAGAAGAGAAAGGGAAGAAGAGAGAGACATTCAATAACCCAGTTCATTAATCCCATATTTTCTATCTGCAGACATCTTACCCTTCGAGTCAAACATACAGTGCACAGAGGTCCAGCCCAAAGAGCCAGCCGTGTGTTACACATCACCTTTGAAGATACGGTATAGGCCCAGTCAAGACCGGCGCCTCTACGGGAATCAGGTGAGCGTTACAGTGGGTGGCTATGCAAACCTACCAATGTATGGCTGCATCACGTCTGGCTGTATGAGGCCCACTGGTAAACAAGGAACTGCAACCTGCAGTGTAACGTGGGTGTGTTAAATGTCACATTAATTTGATAAATGTGCTGCTTGCCTTTCCATGACCCGTGAAACAGACACACCGTCTCTGCACTGAGCACTGTGACGGAAAGTGTCAAGAGGTCGCCTGCGGGTCATAGAGTTGAAGAAAACATGTAACTGCAGGTGGGACAGTATGTAGTGAGTCTGCAAAATGGCAAAGCTGGTGCGGCTTGGTCACGCACATACTAGTGCATGTAAAGGCAGGTAAGCAAACAGCAGAATGTTCAGAGCCCAAACAATGTTAGTGGTGTTTAGAAAAGAAATGTAGCTGCATGGGTCGCACTGAAAAATGTCTTCCTGCTTCACGTAATGAAGCTGTGTTTCGCGTTCTGTATACATTCTTGTATTCTAGAATGTATGCATCTCTGTGAATGCTACTGCTATGGCTAATGGCGTAGCACGAAGTGTTTGTACTGCATGTGGCGACAACTGAAATGGAAGCACAGGGGACCAGTGGGCAGTCTCCCGCTCTTCCAACAATGCAGTAAGGTAATTTCATTTAGAGCATTTTCCACATCTGCTGCGGCCAACAACAGGGACACTCCTGTAGGGCAGTTGAGCTCTAAAACATCCTTGCAGACCATATGCCGCTCTACAGACCCTTACCCGGCAAAGGGCATTGTATTGTTCATGTACTGCAACAAGCTACTCTACAGAGGGAAGATACTTGGAAGTGCGTGGGAATGGTCCGTCCGGGATCATGACAATGACTGGTGCCTATGTAGGTGAGGGCCACCCAATAATTCCGTCTCTCGGCACGTCCGCTATGGTATCCTTGTAGGTGCTGCCCCTTCCGTATCAGGCCTTTACTGCCGTTCCTTCTGTGGCATGTGTTATAAATGGAAATTAACTGGGAAAGGAAAAAAGGGAAATAAAGAAAGCACCTTTCAGAGATGAACAATTGAAATGGATGAATAATGGAATTGCCAATGAACGGATGCAGGGCGGGAGGTGTGACACTGTGCAAAACACTGTAGTTGAATCGGTTGGAAAGGGGTTCACTGTAGAAATAGGTTTCTTTACGTGTTCCAGAGCGTTTTGAAGAGTTTCAGTGCGCAACACTTACTACAAAAAATCTTCCACTACATTCAAAAAGGGCCACAAGACAATTTGGATGGGGTGTGCTGAAATCGTAATGGCAGGCATAGTAAGATGAACTTTATTGCTGGTGAAAACTGTTTGTTCTGTGAAACGTCACTTCTTTGCAGTGTACCGCGCTTTCTCCATTTGCTGATCAAATAAAAAATAACAGAGCCACATCAGCCACATCAGTGTCTGCATAATGCGATAGAAAGTTATCAGGAGATCGGAAACAGACGCATGACCTGGGCAAGTGCCTCCTTCATCGCAAACGGCACTGAAACTAGTGTAACATGCTGTGCAATTTTCCCTCCACAATGAACAACAATAATGTCGGCATGATTGTGCGTTTAGAAATGTCACACAGACAAACCAAAATCAGTCACTTCATTGTAGGTACTCCATAGCACTACACATACACATGATAGATTCCAAAATGAGCAGCCATTGCACAGTGTTTTCCATTCACTTTCAATCAATGTATTTCGAACTCCCCCAAAACCTGCACGCTTATGAAACACACAGCCATAACCAAACACTCTGCATTTCTGTTGACAAATACACTGTGTACCACAGTCTGTGCGTACACACCACACCCAGAAAACTTATTGACCAATCCCATAGCCTCTACGGGCCCATTTCTATGGCCGTCACCAGCAAAAGGGGCATAGCTAACACATGCCACCCTGCAACTATCGCAATATTCGTAGACTTTTCGTGCTGTGCGCTCACGGGCGTGGGGGAATAACTTTCAACCAGGTTATGGGGATGTCGTTAGTTGTGGCGGTTCTGAAAAGAGCCTTTTTTCTTTTTTTTTTAAAGGTGCTTCCATGGAAACACCTTTTTTGTGGTTTTTATTAGTATTTTTGTGTATTATACGTCAGCTCACATTCTTACAAAAGGTTCTTCAGAGTAGCCTGTAGATTGTGAAACAAAATGTTATTACCACTAGTCGACAAAGACATGCCGTTTGCTTGAAAATTTTTATATATCGAGTACCAATGTTTTCATTCTCACAGGACAACATCCCATCAGCACTCAAGAGGTCACACATACTTCTGTTGATGAGACCCCTTCCGACCTACTGCTGGCGACAGGAATCATTGGAATAGTCCCATACTATTCTCGGTGGTATACATGTGAAAGCACCTTGGCAGTGGGAAGAATGCACTGCACTGCTTTCAGCATCATCTTCAGTTGCTGTTACACACGGGAACAAGGCATGGATCCCAAAAAGAAGGCTCCAAAATGCACAACATGTACAGTTGCAGAAGTGGCCATGCGTTGACATTCTACAAGCACTCTGCCGAAACAGCATGCTTCGACGCTGCACCGCAAAGCCTCCTCTCCCCACAAATCGCAAATACCACAAAAGCCTCTTGGAGGGCATACACAAACAGATCTTCCACAAAGGCTTCACCCACAACGAAAACTGTGCGTCTTGCCATGTTTGCCAGCCGCACTACACAAAGTAATGAAAATAATTATTGCCTCCCTCTCCTTTGATGCACATCCTGAGCACCTGACTGGACAATCCCCACAGTCCCATTTCCATTGGCCAGCATGGTGAGAAGCACAGAATGTGGCATGTACGGTTCCCCAAGTACCGCGAGGGCCACGCCCCAGTAAAGCAGGAGGATTCATTTTTCCCCTGTGCACTATTTCTTGTCCATCACTACCTCATTGGGGACTGTTAAATAGTCACGCATCCATCCACCAAAGGCATTCAAGAAGTTAGCATCGTGCACTGTCACTTCTGTACATTAAGCCTCCAAGTGGCATGTCATTGTAAAGCACGTCCAGTAGAAAGTTCAGTCAAATAAGGCAAAATGTGTGCATCAACATTCTGCAAAATGTGTACAGCTCCGTTATAAGTACCTGTGAGCATGGTATGTGCCACTGAGCGTCCATTACGTTTGTAAACATTTTACTGGGCCTCATTACGAGGTATGCCGGTAGCCATGCCGCTATTGGCGGCATGGCTGCCGGCAAAACGGCATCCGTGTCCGTGTCCTCGGAATGAGGACTTACCGGACCATTCCGAGTTCGGATGGCCCGGTAATTCCTCACTCGAGGACACGGACACGGTTCATCCCCATTCCCATTTCAGCCCCCATAGGGCTGAATGGGAACGGGAGAGGGAGTAAACAACGGGCCATTACAAGATGGCCCGTTGTTTGCTCCCTCTTCCCCTTGCGGGACCCGGTATGCACGCCTGGTTTTCCCAGGCGTGCTTAAAGTGTCCCGCGAGGGGACCTCATAATGTGGCGGAACGGGTTGAACGGCGCCACAGCCTTTTACGGCGCCGTTTAACCCGTTCCGCCAGGGTCGTAATGAGGCCCACTGTTTTTTTCTCCCATCCTCTGCCATGAAGTGGCACGTCAATTGCATATGCTTGCAATGTTTCCATTTACCCATACCACCCATCATATTGCAACAGGATCTCTCTTCTTTTCTTCCGACAATAGTATGAATTATTTTCACCACTAACCCATGTCTTACAGATAAATGTAAAAATGTGGCTTCAAAACCACATTACCAACTGGGAATGAGCCCATAAACTATTATTGCGCTGATACTTCCCTCCCCTCCGCCTTCACCATTTTCAACAGGTTCTGGACCCACAATGCTGGCGCCGATGCGGCCTTCCAGGGTCCTATTTTCACATGTGGTGGTCATGCCCTAGGGTAACAGAGTTTTGGACTCAATGCCTGGCTACAATAAAAGATATCACCCAAACAACGATACGACTGACCCCCGAGCAGGTCCTCCTAGGGACCCCGATCCCAGACGCCTACCCAAGGACAGGTCGGAAGGCAGCAGTGATAACTCAACTCCTGCTGGCGGCCAAGATTATCGTAACACGCACTTGGAAGTCCGCGGAGGGCACCCTGACAACCCTCTGGTGGATCAAAATCTGGGACATCCTAATAGCGAGAAAGGTCACGGCGGCCAAAGCGGGTCTTCTCCACCGCTTTCTGAACATCTGGACACCACTATTGGACTATGACCAGAACTTCCCGGCCCTAACATATAAACTGCGCCTGATCGCGAGAGCCCTCCACTCAAACAGCGAACTCCCAGAGCCGGCTCTGACCCAATGAGACTTAAAGTGAGGACCCACTTTGGGATATCAGGGGCAGGATAGGGGCAATATTACTTTATATTCATTGTACGGGATCGCAAACAAATGTTAATGTGCATGTTCTCCTTGATGCTGTGGAGTAAATAAACACATTATTTATTTTTTTTAATTGAAAACCAGCACTGAATGTATAGTAGCAACGTATAGCAAGGTCCGAAAACCTCACTGTCTCCACAGCTGTGATTCTCTATAGGCTGCTCTATTGCAACAGCCTTAGTCGAAATTTGCCTCCTTCCACTCTACACCCTCTGCAACTCATCCAAGAGAGGACTGTGCAGCTTGTCCGTGGCCTCAAGCCCAGGGATTGTATCTCTCTGGGAATGAAATGTCTGCACTGGCTCCCAGTACCTGCGAGCAATAAGGTGAAAACCCTCTTCATAATGCACACGACCTTCTGTGTCCTGGGGCTTCAATACCTACAACTGTCACTTTGTAAATATGTGCATGCTTGAGCTATTCCCTCATCTGCCTCCACCTCCCTCAGGGTCACTCACTTCTGCAAGCAACCACTTGGTGTTAGATCTCTTTGTGTGGCTGGGGCCTTCCTCTGCAATAGCCTCCCTGAAATTTGAGAAAAATCATCGCTGATTCCGGAAGCAACTTAAAATCTTTCTCTTTGCCTCTGCTTTTGCTCCTCCTCTCCCCTGCTAACTTACTGCCTGAAACTAATTCTGCACTGGTTACCTAGCCACCCTCCGATGTCAGGCCAGGTCCACCCCTAACCCCCTCTGCCAGTTGCACCCCTGCACTGCCTTTCTAGCAAACCCCTCACTTCGGGACTGTTTGCTGTATCCCTAACAGTTCCACCACCTCCAGATGTCTGCACTTATCCTTGCACTTGCCAGCATCTGGCCGTATTTTCACTTCTTGTCATTTTTTCTACTTCCCATGTACTGCACTTTCGCCTCCCCCTCCCATGTACTGTGATCTGAGTGCCAACTGGCCTAGTAGGTTTGTTGTCTCTGTCTCCCCTCTGTTCCCCCTCCCTTGCCTCATTGCACCTTGTCCAGCTAGTGTATAGGCATATCATACAATTTGCCCCATTTCGTTCATAACAATAGGATTCCTGCCCCTTACCTTGCACACTCCCACCATAGGCATCTGCACTTCTTTGTATGAAGGGACCTTCTGCCACACTTTTTGCTTACACACCACAACCACAAACCTTATTGAGAAATGCCTTAGTCTCCACAGTCCCATTAGGCTTCATCCTACAAATAGCTGGATGTGGCACGTGTAATTCTGAATCTACTGCAGAATCCGCAGAGTTTTTGCGCTGTGGGGGGGGTGGAAGCAGGGAGGGGGGTTGGGTGTTTAGTACTGTGTCTGAAAAGAGGTGTTTTTTGTTTTCTTTTTTTTGTCCTGTTTTTGGTATGTACGTGCTTGCATACAAGTATTATTTTTTATTTCTTTAGATGCGTTTCTGTGCATACTGGCAAACAAAACAGCATTGCCAATGGAGGTCAACAAATTGCCATTTCCTAGAAAACCACTGCAAATCTCGCTCGTTAATGCTGTCATAGGTGGTGCAGAACATCTCAGCACTGCACATGAAGTCACACATGCTTCTGTTTATGAAACACCTCCCAACCTCTGGCTGTGGACAAATTACACCGGTATGGTCCCATGCTTCTCTTGGCGGTATTGCTGAATAAATCCGCTTGGCAGTGGGAAAAATCTGCATCACTGCTGTCATCAACTTCTTTAGGTGACGGAGCAAACGTGTGCATGATATGTACCCCAAATGTAGGCCTCCATAATGCATGACGACTACATCAACAGTACCGACAGAGGCCACACATGTACAAAGGAGAACCATGGCACCGAAACCCCACTCATAGACTGTGCCCCAAAAAGCCTCCACTCCTTCTAACTAAAAGTTAGCAGCAAAGCCTCTTTCCCTGGCATATCTGTGCAGATCTTGCACAAATGTATCACCCACGAGGAGCACTCTGCATCTCTCCATCTCTACCAACCTCACTGCATCAACTTTTGGGGAATGATATCACCGCCCCTTCCTGTCAACCACACCCTCGACATCTGATTGGGTAAATCGCACAGTTCCATTTCCATGCTCACCATCCTTAAAAGGGCAGGATGTGGCACGTGCGTGTTTCCACCTACAGTGAGTGCCGCACCCCAGTAAAGCAGGGACACACCTTTTTCCCTTTCCACTCCAGCCATGAATGCAAGGCACTAGGACCTCACCACAGAAAACATGCCATAGTGCACGCTATGGTTAAATGCTCATTTCATGTACACTGCACTCCCCAGCTGCAATTGAGCCTGCCAGCTTTCACCCTGAGCACATATTTGCATGCATAGCTGCATAAAGTTGGGTTGAGTGAGCTGAACGGTATGTAGAAGGCTGTGTACGTTAGCCATAATTTGCATGTGTGCTGCTGAGCACGGCCTTTCTTGCTGCAATATCTTAAAGCACTCCCAAAAGCAAAGGGCTTATAAGGGCCAGACCATAGGAAATGCACATGGTGGCATGTGACTCCCTGTTGTTCAACGGGGGCAATGATGTACACCATATGCTAATGTACGCATACCAGCTCACCTCTGCTGGTCTACCAAGTCTGCAATGTCCTCCACAACGATTGTGTAAAACTCACCAACTTCAAATGCATGCAGAGTGAAAACTGCATGACTGCATTATGTTGTGGTGGCTGTGATGAAGGCCTAGGCTGTTGGGTGCAGGTATGGTGAACGGTATGTAGGAGGCTGTGTACATTGGCCATATTTTACATGTGTGTTGCTCAGAACGTCCTTTCATGCTGCAATATCTTACAGAAATTCCTAAAGCAAGGGTCTTATAAGGGCCTAACCATAGCAAATACAAATGGTGACATGGGGCTCCCTATTGTGAAACAGGGGCAATGATGTGCACCGTATGCTAATGTACGCATAGCAGCTAACTTCTGCTGCTCTACCAAGTCTACAATGTCCTCCACAACCATTGCGTAAAAGTCACCAACCTGACATGCATACAGACTGACAAGAGCATGACTGCATTATATTGTGGTGGCTGGGATGAAGGCCTAGGCTGCTGGGTGCATGGCCTACGGTCTACGGCCTTCGGCCATGCACCCAACAGTCTAGGCCTTGCCCACACCCACCACAACATGTGCCACAATTCAGAAAGGCAACATAGGCACCAGCACTTCTACCCAACCTCTGCACCGTAAAGCAGGAATACAAGCACACATGTTCTACTTACCGTAATGCACAAACATACCACAGTGTTTGGCACCACTACCCACTTCCATTCAGAAACCCTTGTAATAATGGCAACCAAACAACACAATCTTCACAACATTGGTCCTGCTCTCCACACTCTACTACGTGCATGCAAGCAATACTGTATAGTGCACTGCAACATTTACTAATATGCGCAATGCACACTACGCAAGCACATATAAGAACAAGTTGCACCGTAACCTCTTCCATATGTACCCTATTCCATTAGTGCACCCAGTGGACACACTACACGACTGGTCACTGCAGCATGTCCACCCATACACATACAACTGTAGGATGTTCTACCAATCACTGCACCCATGCAACCAACAATGTCTGCAATGCAGCCAAACCACACACACAAAGCGACAATGTGGCACTGACTTTCAACCAATGGACATACCTTTTCAACCAGTGGACATACTTTTCTGTGCAAGGGTTGCAGCCATGCATTAAAGGGGCTTGCCACCACTCATCACAGAATGAAATTGCAGCTGCAGCTGGCATGCCATAACGAAGTCTGCCTGCAGTGACCACAAAAGATTGTTGACTGTTGAGGTAACCGCGAATTGGTGTAGTATGCACGGATACCGCTGACACACCACCATCTTCTTCTAATGAGATATATCACTTGAAGCACTTCTCACTCCCCCACCCTTTCCATCCCTTCTTCCCACCACCAGATGCCGTAAACTATCTTTTTCAGGCCCTTTCACCCCATCATTTTCCTCCGATACAACATGACGCCATTATGGAAAGCTTTTGACACAAATGACGTCACGGCACACTGCGGGCCGTGTAATACATATATATATATATATATATATATGTAATATGGTATTGAGCGATCAGCGACAACTGGTTGAGGTACATTTCTGAATGTGGAGAAAAGATTGGGGTGGAGATTGCATTTGGGAAAGGCCATGGTTTCGGAAACATTTTGTCTATGTGCATGTGTGCACTGTGATTTTGTAGTTAGGTGTCATTTCTTGTGTTGACCTTTTATGTTTTGGTGTTTCTGAGGTATTTTGGTAGTGCGCCATAGGGTATGCGACCCTTTCAGGTGATATTGGTGGCATTGTGTTGACTTTGTTTCTTTTGTGCAAAGAGTAATACTGTGTTTGTGCTTTATTATGTAGAACGTAAATTAGTACTCCATAAGAGCATATGTGTAAAGAGCTACCAACTTATAGGGAGAAAAGAATGAAATGTGATAAATGTTCAGAACTTGGCTAGCTGAGAGAACACATGATAAGAGTATTATAGAACACATGTATACCCATTTATTGTCCACATACAAGGGTGAAAAACTGAAGAAGGGACATTGTGTATTAGAACTGTGGACATTATATGAGGAAGAAGAGAGTAGCACTAAGGCAAAGTGGAATACAGAGTTTTCCTCTGCCTGGCCCTGTCAGACAGTGTAAATACGACAAAGGCTTTGACGCCTGTGCAGTCTGTACCCATGACGAGTGTAGAGAAAAGTGCCCAGTTGGCACAAGCTCAGCCTCGCCCGTAGCTGGTGACTATCCCTTAAAACCAGCTGCAGCATATACAAACCCCTGATATAAACCCCCAGCATATTCAGAAATGAACCCAGTAAAGGGAACAAGTGCACCAAGTGACAGACGAGACCCAGCAAAAGTGAAGTTAGCAAATAAAGCTTGTAAAGATTTAGAAGCAGCAGATACGTAAAACAGAAGGGGAATTGCGATGGGCAATGTGGAAAAGGTAGGGGCGGTGCCCTATGTTAGATGCATAAATGTGGGCAGCATGAAAAATATTATTGAAACTACATAAGGCAGTGATTACAAATGTAAAAGTAGAAACTGAAGAACCAGAGCACCAGGATGTAGACTATGAATTGGGAGTGATTGAAAGTGAAGATGAGCAGGAAGAAAGTGAGGAGAATTGAGAAAATGAAGAGGGTCAGGAAGCGAGGACTTCTTGGGAGAGACAGTAAAGACCTCTCCTGAGAACAATGTCAGTGGTTAGAGGGAAGAATTAGGCTAGGAAACAATGTAACCCGAAATGGGTAAGGCAGTTCCCATTGATACAGAAGGAAGAGGGCAGATTGCAATATGTACCATGCCCCATATGGATAAGAATCATTTGATTAATATGTTACCACCCCTTACAGCAGGAGTGGGTAAATCGATCAGTTCAGTAGAAAAACATACAGAAGAGGCTACCCTAGCACTTGGAAATATGAAAAGCCTATTAGCCAGAATAATCGGAGATCAGGCTAACACAAATTGGAAACGATCAGGGTACCCAAGGGTTCGGTTAGAGAGTGATGTACATGATTTGGATAGAATAGTAGGCATGGAAGCGAACGGATCGGGTGAGATACAGGCGCACATAGTGCATTTTTGTAAATGCAAGCACGAGAATGAGAGAGCAGCAGAAGAAAAGGTACAATGTGCAGAAGCCAAATTAGGGCATAAGAAACTAGCAAAGGTTAGTATGGAGTGGGAACTAACCCTACAGATACACAACAGCAGTGAGGACCATCACAGGAATGGGCAAAAAACTTCAGATAGCAACCAACGAGATAGGGCAGGAGTCCAAAGGGCACGGGGTAACACACAGAAGGGATGCGGGTAGGATTTGGGAGATTATGACCTCAATTTGGAGGAGCATGTTGGACATGTGGGAAGATGGGACATATGTCTAATCATCCATAGAGCTCCTTTTAGATGATAAGATGTATCCTAGGTATATCACATCCTCCTTGTGAAATTCACACTTCTGTAATTTACAGCACAGATGATTATCCTGTTATCTTTGTAAGACAGCATGTACTTGCTTAGCATGTGCTGTTGGATTATGAGAAAAAAACAAGATGGCTGGTGCGTTTCACAATCCAAAGGATCTAGTTTGGTGTAAATGGATGCCTCTTTTACGGCTTTGAGAATATCAGAAATCAAGGGCATGGGATAACAATCCGAAAACAGTGATTTTATTCAGATCTTTGAAATCAATACAGGGACAGAGTTAATCTGAGTCCTTTTTGGGAATACAAATCAGAGAGGCCCCTGCTGAAGATGTTGATTCAGTGATTAGACCCTTTGTCAAATTTGTTTGTAGATATTCCTTTAGGACTAGCTTTACTCTCTCTGACAACATATACATCCTTCCCTGGCTGGTTAGGTAGCAGATTGATCACACAGTCATGCCTCCGATGAGGTGGAAGTTATTTAGATTGTACCTCCGAAAAATCATTATGGTACTCCCTGAACTGGCTTGGTAGTTGGTAAACCTTATTGATCCTTCTTTAGGATGGCAACTCAGAGGATGTTACTTCACTTGCTGATGGCCCTACAGGTATTGACACCAAACAATGATCTGTACAATATTCAGAACCTAAAATGAGTGTGTTTGTCTTCCAATTTATTTACGGGTTGTGTAAATGCAACAAGGGGATATGAGAATAATAGGGTGATGAGCAGCCTTAATTATGTCAGAGGATATTAATTCCTGATGTGAAGAGATTGTCATCAGTAAGGGTCTGTCTATTCATGGATGGACTCTGAAATCAATGGTGTACCATCTACCCATTCTACAGGAATGTGTATGTCCTTAGGAATTCAAGGAATCCTATTCTGATCTGCCCAATCATCATTGATAAACAAGCCCGCAGCGCCACAGTCAATCAGGGCTGGTATACCCTGAAAAGAAGAATTGGTATAGGATACATTGATTCTAATTACCACCATATGTAAATGGTGCACTTGGGGTGTTCGAGGGATTGTGTTTAATTCCTGGGAACCCTTACTGTCTTCCCTAGTCGTGGATTCCCCTACGACTGGGATCTGGCATTTCCCTGAATGACTAAGAGGAGCCTGTGGATAGTCCTTGTCCAAATGAGTTTTGGCCGCACAATAAATACATATCCCAGATGATTTTCTCCTACTACGTTCTTCAGAAGTCAAAGGACCCCTAGCTATACCTAACTGCATGGGTTCATCCTGTACGATAGGCTTGACAGGAGGTCTGGAGGTTTCTGCATTATGTCCAACTGCTCTATTCTTTGTACATTCTGCTAACCTTTCTTAAAGCCTGTAGTCTATTTGCATGGACAAGGAAATCATTTTCCCTAGCTTTACTGCTCTAGGTACACGTTCCTTAAGATCTTCGTTTAGACCTAAATAAGGTGATAAGGGTATCATCGGGTCATGAAGTTTCAGCTGCAGTTGGCTTCAAGCTTGTGATGTATGTCAATAAATCACATGATCCCTGCTTCAAATCCAACAGTTGCTCTTGGGCTGAAATAGTCACTTCTTGTTGGCCAAACATTTACAAACCCATGGTAGGAATCAAGAATTGCATTATTGGTGGTTACTAGCAGGGTGTTCCCACGTGAGTGCTGCCACATTCAGATGGGAAATCATATATTTCACTCTATCCCTGTCAGTTGGGAAATATGCAGCCTTAAATGTGAACTGAATAGTGCAAGCATCAAGGAACACCCTTACCTCCCATCATACTTACCCCCAGGCAGTGGCCCAGGAGGTAACTCAGCTGCACTATGGGGCCTAATCATCTGCTGTCTCAGTGCCAAATTCTTTTGTTTGAGTGTCTGCCCCTCTACAGTAAGATTCTGTACAGCAGACACCAATTGTTGCATTTGATCCATTGTCAAATTATGTAGGCGTTGCTATCTGTTATTATTATGTAATCCAAAGGTATGCACTAAGACTAAGTACTTACAATGGACCGGTTCCTCAAATACAGCATTTAGTGTTGACAGCAAAAGTCTCCCTGTAGTTCCCTTCTATTGCTTAGGGCAGGAACTTAGAGACTCCAGGGAAACCCTCTACTTGGGAAGAAAACCCTGTGGGGTGTCACACGATGTTTTGTTTTCGTTTATCGGTCTGTCTAATATAGTGTAGATCTTCGGGAAGCAGGTTCCTAGTCATGGATTAGTCTTCATAGTACTGTAAGAGGAAACAGTGGTTAGCGTGATGTGAAACCGCTGCTCACTACCAGGTCATGAGTGTTCCAGCAAAGTGTAATCAGTACCATGAACTCAGGACAATGGGCGTAATTAGCAGGAACTAGACAGGCTTCACAATACGACGAGCTCTGGAAGCGGATTCTCCTGAAGCAGAAACTTTAGTTACCCAGAGGGCGAGTGACAGCTGGTAAAGCCAAGGATAGTTTACAAATAGAGAAGAAACAGAATATAGCACTCACAAGCGTTCTGCAGCGATGTAGCAACATGGCTTGGCTCCTGCCTCGTTCGTTCATGTACTGACTGCCGACGGGACCACATTTCCATGGGAGTGACGTCCACCATGCAGCACGTCCCTGATAAGTGAAACTATAGCGGTGCGAGGCACAGTAGCAGCCATGTTGGAAGGACCCCTGGGACGTTGGCAAAACAATGAAGAAATCCTCCTCCATCTGGACCACAGTGTCCGCTGCCTGAAGCGAGACGTAACACAGTGGAACTTTTGTACAAAGAGATTTGTTGCCTTTGAAACTTTGTCAAACGAGGAGATTTGTTGTCAGTGTAACTTTTGTCGAAAGAGGAGATTTGTTGTCAGTGGAACCTTTGTTGATGAACTTTTACTTGGACTTTATAACATTAAGAACCCAGTTAAGACATTGGGCCTCATTACACAGTAGGCTGTAAACCATGGTGCTATTAGCACCATGGTTGCCGCCGGTACCATACTGGTAGCACCATGGAGGAAAGGGGAATTACCACCCCATTCCAAGGTTGGCGGGGCGGTAATTCCCCCTTTCTCCATGGCCCTTCCCCATTCCCATTTTTGCCCCATAGGGCATAATGGGAATGGGGAAGGAGCTAATTACGGTACCGCAAATTGCGGTACCGTAATTAGCACCAAGGTCACTTTGCGGGTCCCAACTTTAACGGCTGGTCTACGCCAGACGTTAAGGTCGGGTCCCGCAAAGGGACTTTGTAGTAAGGCGGTAAGGGTTAACGGTCACCGGTACCCTTACCGGTGACCGTTAACCCTTACCGCCTTCCGTGTAATGAGGCCCATTTTCTTTTCCTGGGTTGAACATTTTGTTGAAGTAACTTTAAATCCTGGGGAAGGGAAATCACCCAGGACATTAGAAGATAATTTAGGAAATGTTCATACTGTTCATGTTTAGTTGAAATGCCATACATTTTCTTTATGTGTTTGTTGCTTAGTGTGAGGGGCAGTTATCCTGTGTTAGCGTGTATTCTCTTAGCTTTTAGACTAGGCAGGGAATTCATTCCTCAGCAGAGTAGGGACAGTGAGACATTTTTATATGTTTTCTTTGATAACAAAAAGGCATATTTTGAAAGATCTTCAAACAGTTGTCCACCTCGCATTACTGACCCCTCACACTGATTACATGTGTACTTTGGAAATATTACAGCTTCACTGTATATTATTGAAACAGGTCATCTTTTTTTGTAACTAACTCCTACCGTGCAAATATGTCTAATCTATATATTTTTGAGACATGTTCATTGTTGTTACATTATTGAAGGATTGCCATCTTGGAAAACTAATATATTTACGACACATTAATAACAATTGGTTTGTGATTCTTGATCTTTGAGTTGGGCACCTAGAGAGAATGTGCTTGAGTTATTTCTATGAATGGCATTCAGTCTAGAATGGTTGTTAGTAAAGGTTGGAGTTTTATAACTGGAGGGATTTATATAGTTAAAGCATGCCATCAGGAAGTTAGGAATTATAGGGTCCTCCCTATTTAAAAAGAAAGAATACCACATTTCTTCCGAAGGAGTCACCACATCCCCTCGACAGCCATCTCCTTCCATGTGATCCTCCCTCATAATACCACCCCCAGGGTCAGGATCAGGTAGTGCCTGATGTCCCTGGCACATGGGAGGAGATCTTAGGCCGGGAATCAGAGAGGAATCCATAGGATTCATCACAACACACTATGGCTTTTTCTCCTGTCACTTCCAGTATCATGTTAACATAGCAGCTAAGTGACCTGTGACTCAAGGATTGGCCCGCAAGAAAACACCAAACCCTTGAGGCTGTAAAGGTGTCAGAAAACCTGCGAGCACGGCAGGCTGAGAAATCAGGTTATCACATTAGTAAAGGGAAGAGTCTTTTAAATGCAAATCGAACCCTTTCATCTGCTTACAATAGCTTTACTGAGGTCAGCTGCCATAAAAAATCACAGGGCTTTGACCTCTTGTGATTACACTTGGCAGACTTTGACATAGCCCAGGGCTTAACTCTCCTGAGGAACCTTGCAGCCCCCAACCTCCCACCCATTTCTTCAAAACTGTGAATAGAAGGCTGATGTGTCTCTAATGGATGTACGTGATTATTTCAAATACAAACATTTTGAAGATGAAAATGTCGAATTCTAAATGTTCGTATTCGATATAAGCATCCCCCTAGCTAAATGGCCTTGGTAGACCCCGCTCGCTCCACCCCCTTACTTACCTTTTGGCTGCACACTTCGCTGTATGCCACTGAGTCCCTGCAGCACCAGTTCCCTTCACTTCCGTGGATGGGAATTGGCGCTGTAGTAGGGTCCTTTTCTTTGTTTTCCTTTTTTTTTTAAAAACATTGTTGTTTTGGATGCGGGACACACACCCGCCGCCCCCGATTCCATTATTGCAAACAAGGGTGCAGGGGACACCCCTGCAACGCCTCCCTCCCTTGTTTGCTATAATAAAAACCAAATAGTTGAAATGTTCTGCAAACAATATTTTCGTGTAATACCTCTCTAATGCCACTCACACAAACATGGCATTAGGGATTTCTAAAGTACTTAACTTTTCTGCACATTTAAAAAGGTAGCTGGTCCTCTAATTTTTAATGAACCTTAGGTGGTAAGAGCTGTTGGGAGCTTTTACTTTTCAAAGCCCCCATGGAGCACAAACAGTTGACTCTGGAAATCTGCATCTTCCCCCCAAGACGCTGAAATGGAGCCACAAATTGACCCCTTTGTCGCATTTTCAACATTTATTTCCATGATGTCATGGACAAAAAATGTATTGTTTTCTTTTGCGTTGAAACTTCCGATTTTATTTACACTGTGCATAATTATAAGTTACAGGTCGGGTTCCCTTAAGGCTTCTAATTAAATTGCAGAACCAAGAGAAGAAAGATTAGTCTTACATTTCTTAGCATGCTGCTACTTATATACTTCTACTCTGAGTGGGAAATATAAAACTACAATCATTCTCTTTTTGCTTAATGTATTTATGTGAGGATTTATTTATTTTTCAGATTGGTTTATTATATATTTTAAAAGCAAGAGCTAGCAGATCAGGAGGTTTATCTGGAGGCATAAAAAGGTGCGGCTGAACAACAAGCTATTGCAGGCGAACAAACAGGATGGTGATTTGCACTCCGTCCTGGAAATCTTACTTCTTGGCGGCACAAGTGTGCTAGATTAAGAGATGGTTTAATGCGGACGTGCTACAGAATTGGCTATCTTACAACCCTTTACACCTCAAGAAAGGATTGAACCATCTCATCATAGGGCCCACATTAACACATTGGCACCGAATACTCCAACTCACTGGGGTTGATCCGAAAGCGGTACCACCATGGCTTAGTCTACGAGCTTGTTGAGAACCCACTTGTAGGAGGCTGTCGTTTCGACGTGATGAAGAATGGCAACATGTTTGCATTATGGATCTTCTTGATGGGGAAAGCTGGCATTCCCCACCCATACAATGAAATACCCATATAATAAGACACTAATGGACACACCACAGTAGGGAATGAGAGCAGGACCAATTGTGAGTAATCAAAAGAGATGTCTTTATATAAAGTTAAATGGGGCACGCAGAGAACTCTGCTACTCTGAGAGCGCTCTGCCCAAGATACAGAAAATACACATTAAATTACAAAAACACGTCATTGATGGCGTGTGCTATAGGGGATACAATAAGTATTGTTCATTGGTTAGAAAAGAGAAGGCATTACACATCATATAATCGAGTTGCTCCAGGATTGGTCAGCGCTGAACTTGCAACTTCTTGAGGCACATGGGTCAGCTGGGCTCATCTGGGAGGGGTGGGAGCTCAGGCGATGTCCGTGCAGTCATATTTTTTACTAACTACACTTCACACTAAGCTATGCAAGATTTAATATAGTACATAAACTTCAACATAATATATATCACATAGACATTTATACCTGGGCCACAGGGAGAGCGAAGATACAAGGGTCCAGGTGCCTTATCTAATGCAGTATTTCAGAATACATTGATCAAACATTTCTTAGATCAAACATGGGTGTTTTACTATTTGTTAGTACAGGAAAAATATATGGCCTCACAGGATTAGATACATGGCAGTGAACTGGGATGGCCCATGAGCGGGGTTGTAACTGTTACATCAAAGGGACATAAGGTTAGGGGGTTCGAGGTGCATCATTCTCAAGGAGGGGTTTATCGGGGCAGAGGTGGATGGTTTTTCTATGGCCAGGCTCTAGCCAGGTCACCCACAGGACTGTGATCTCAGAGGAAGAAGAGAGATACAGTATTGGATTACAACAATTTGCGCCCAAGCTTCCGTGAGAACAGAACAGCCGTGGAGCTGGCGGTGGTGAGGAGGTGGGGGGTAGCAACCTGGCTGTGAGCGCCGAGAGAAGGGGAGAGGTGCATGCTCGCGTTCAGTGTGTATGTGCGGCCTAATAGAAAATTGAGTCTGCAGTTCATACAAAATGGATTCTCGTGGCTCATAGGCCATGCACAGTTATGTATCATTCAATGGCTATCTCACACCTTGACCAGATGAGCGCTGTAAACCATGGAATGAGCATATTGTGTGCATCATCAGGAATTAAGGGGGGCCCGGGAGACCCTTCCTCCCTTACAATGGTCATACTCTAACACCATTTGCGGAAGCCGGAATCATTTTGGGCCTTGCGCCGAATTAATGGATAGAGCATCAAGCGCTGATTTCTTTGATAGACTCTCAGATCTCAGAGCCCACACTTAATCGAGAGTTATTGGCTTGTGAATGAGAGCTGGCACAGGATCCTTCTACATTTCCCAAAATTAAGGCGTTCTATCTTTCATACATTCCAAACAATCTAGGACGCAACTCTGTACTAGTAGCTCAATGGGTAGATGATCTGGAGATCCAATTAGACAGTGGGGACAGATCTGCGTTCTTTTCATTGATTAAGGAAGTAACATAATCTGGGCAATAGGGAAATTCAATTTAAAATCATACAGCTCTTTGATTATAGCGAAGTTAAGTTATATCAATGAAGCTGTTAAATTCCCCATGGTGTTGGAGGGGATGTGGGCAGCTCGGGAC
This sequence comes from Ambystoma mexicanum, assembly GCF_040938575.1. NCBI lineage: Eukaryota > Metazoa > Chordata > Amphibia > Caudata > Ambystomatidae > Ambystoma > Ambystoma mexicanum. The sequence goes on along the minus strand of NC_090922.1, from coordinate 1,348,100,117 downwards.
GATTGGACATTTACTCTGGTCTTGACCTAATATTCAGTCATTCTGGGGGATGGTATTCACTGGGATCACAAATGTTTTGGGGGCCGCTCCAACTCTCACACCTGGGTCCATTCTATTTGGGGCAGTGTGGAGGAATGGCATGACAAACCTTACTGTAGAAGGTTACGACATATCATGCTATTTGCAGCAGGTAAGCCTGTCTTGGTTAAATGAAAGTCACCAAATTCGCCTGATCAAGTCATGTGGGAGGGCCAGGTATCAAGGCTGTGCTTTTCGAGAGACAGTCCTATAGTAATCGCAATGGGTCCCCCAGGTCGGATCAGTTGTGGGATCTATTTGAAAAACATATTTAGTGTCTGATATTCGCTGGTTTGGGGTGTTTGCGTTGGACTATGTTGGGACTGGGCCTTTCTGGTCATGACTCTGTGGAAGATGGTGAGACTAAAGGGGGCATCTGGTTATGGACTGATTTTTTATTTCTCTGAAGCTGTGCACCCATGGAATATGTGCTCAGCACACTATTGTTCCTGACACAAATGGACAATGTGAAAGCCGATATTGGAAGGGATACCCATGTGAGATATTTGATGCTTACTTTCCCCAGACATGGTTTTATAACTGTTTTCGATCCCCTTTTAGTTTTCCTTATGGTGGGGGGTTCTTTTAGTGCTATGGAAAGGGAGGGGGTGGGGTAAGTTAGGATACGTGTGCACTGATGTTAATGTTCTGTCAAATGTTATTATTATGCACCCGAACTGCCTTATCAGGGTTTCTTTTCTGTTTCTTTGGTTTGTTTGTATTTACTAATAAAAAAGGGTTTAAATAAAAAATTCAAAAATCTAGAGCTGATCAAATATACGTTCAGTCAGAGGCCTAAATTGCAGACTTCGCTCACATTCTAGGTTCTCCCCTTAAAGTGTGTGATCTTGGTCAAATAAGTTTACCTTCCTGTACTTTATGGACCAAAATTTCTAGTGTGTAGGGAAAAAAAGAGTTTAAGTATCATGAAGTAATTTTCACAAATTATTGGTAGGGTCCAGCTAAACTAAAGCTAATTTCTGAATATAGTAAAAAAAAGCATGTACAGTGCAAGCCGATACACAATTGTTTACAATTAAGCCCACATTATTGTGTTTACTCCATTACTACATATATTATTTAATGATTTTTCAGTATGTTATTAAACTAAGTCACTGAGAGTGAACACAGGAGCTCGAACAGTTTTGCCCAAGGTCTCAATCCCACTGCTGATTAGAGGGTAACTCAAAAGTACAGTGCAATACACACTTCCACTGAGTGATGCAGAGCCCTCAAGTTTCCCTTGGCCATGCCTGAGAAAGCCACCCAGTCCTGTTTCTGCTTGAAATTCTGGGTCTTGTAGTTTTACTACATTTCAAATGGGAAAGAAAAAAAAGCAAATCCCAGAATCCAAAGGGGAAAAAACAGGACTCAGTGGCCTCCTTATGAATTGCAAAGGGTAATTTAAGAGGTCTAGCGACACATATTAGATGAAATACTTGCCTGTTAAACTAAAGGCAAAATCAAGTCAACTAAGATGTGATCCTCTCTATTGGGGAAACTACACTCTTCTACACCCCTGCAAAAGTTAAATCATAGTGAACTGTGCTTGTTCCTGATTCTAACGCCATTTGCCCGCAATGTGATGTGTTTTATTTATTTATTGGATATTTTATAAGGCGCCTATACAACTCATGGGGCCTCATTACACGGAAGGCGATAACCATGGCACTATTAGCGGTCTGCGCAAAATCAAGTGCTAAGGTGGGAAAGGTGATGAGGCAAGGTGCAAGTGCAAAGGGGAGGCCAGAGTTGAGGTGCCAGGGAATGCAGGTGGGGGTGGCTGAAGCCCTGTAGTACCCAGAGGGATCCAGGCAGTCAGTCAATGAGGCAGAACAAGGTTTTAGCAGGGGAGGGTGAGAGTGAAGGAGGAGGAGAAAAGGAGGGTCTTGAAGAGCTTCCAGAACTTAAGTAGACCCGGCTCAAGTCTGAGAGTGGCAGGGAGACCATTCCAGAGGGAGGCTCCTTCAGAGGAGAGACATCGACCCCCCAATCGTTGCTTAGGGAAGCACCAGATTCACAGAGAGTTGGAGCTAGCAGACCAAAGGGCTCTAGCAGGTAGGAATTTAGGGAGAGAGTTGGATTAAGTGGGGTCCCAGCCCCCAGAAAGCCTTGTGGATGATGTAGAGGGTCTTGAATATGATCCTAGCAGCAACTGTGAGCCAGTGGAAAGAAATTAGGGTTGGAGAGATGCGTTCCCTGGGCTTGAGGCCAAGAATACGTCTTGCAGTCTTATTCTGGATAAGTTGAAGGGGATGAAAGGAGGAAGAAGGAAGATTGTTCATAACACAGTGTATCCTGTTCGGGGTGTGTGGCCAACCTCCACGTAGTGCAGACATGTCTGAGATGTGCTCCTGCAGATCCGACATAAGAGGAGCATTGAAGTTACAAATGTGCCTTTGAGACTACAAAAGTGAATATATGGAACCCTCGGCAGTCGCAGCATGAAGCTTATTGAGTTTTAGAGTGCTCTGCTAGCGAGATTGGCAGTGCAGGAGTGCCGTTTGCTGAACTTGGCCTGGAGGAAATGGCAGCGAGTGCAGAGTGATCCGGAGGAACCAGCTGGGCCACGACTGCAGTGCCATGGCAGCTTGGAGCTCGGCTCTCCAAATGGACTGCGGCAAGAAGCACCACCGAGACAGCACGGTGGATCGAAGGATTGAGGAGAAGGAGGACTGCCACTGAAAAAGGGATCATCCTGCTCAGCTGCACATTCGCGGCGCCGAAGTCCCATGACCCCTGACATCAGACAGGTCGGTGAGTCTGTGGAGGGAACCTACGCACTAAGGGGCCGGATCGCCGCAGTGGTTGGGCCCAAGATGTGTGTGTGCACCCGGGGGCAGGGCTGTCCCTCACGACGGAGGTTGGCTGGGTCGGAGTGAAGCCGTGCCTCAATTAAGACCAAGTGTGTGCCCGCACAATGGGATGCTGTGGAGTCGCATTACCAGTGACACCTGATGCGGACGCTGCGTATCCGGAACCTGATGCCCCTAGAATAGTAACATCATTTCAGATACTGCGGGGCTGTTGGTGACTGCGAGAAACACCACTAAGGAGCGGGGTGGAGAAGGAGAAGCCTGCCCTTACCGGGTTGCTGAGCCCCCACCTGCATGGAGAGAGCTGCACCCTGCCCGGCTAAAATGTGCGGGCCTAGGATAATAGATATCCCTGCGCAGGCGGGAGCAGAGACTAACACCAGTGCGAATAGAGGAGCCAAACGCAATACCACTGGGGGATCTGAATGCCTGACCAGAGCCTCAAGATTCTATTACTCATCAATAAAAGAGGCTGAAGCGCCAGGCTGAGACCTGTGATCCATTCGGGGAGGCACGTTACTGTCTTCCTACTGCTACGCAGATAGCCACATGTGCTACCAGTCCCCCTGGATAAGTTATAAACAGGCCAGGAGCTGCGCCTGTAGAGATGGAGGCTTCATCTTAAAGCACTGACTCTTGCCCCTCTGAACACATGGGACCGGGCTCCAGGTTAGGACCATGTGACCCAGTGTGGGCCACACGGTAAAAAGCGGGAAGGTTGAGGTTTCACCTCACATCATTAACTTTGTGCACATATTGGGCCCCCCCAAAACTGTGTTTCTTGCCCATAACCCAGGAGGGTTGAGGTGGTGGCATTGTGGTGCCGCCTAAGGACGGGCATGGACGCTAGCCTCACTGAGCCTCTACAACGTAACCTGGGGGGGTGCAAACTACAGACTATAGCTCCTAGATTGCTGCCGGCTAGACCTTGAAAGTTGAGTGAAAGGGGCTGATTCAGGGACAGGATCTGCACTGCGCAGGAGACCCCGTCAAGGTGTGCAACATAAGGGGGGGGCAGGACAGAGCGCTAATACTCAGCTTGGCGCTTCACTAGTCAACCCAAATCAGCCTGCTCACACTGCATTCTCCCCCACAGCCGTCTAGTGATAAAGGGTCACCCCTGGGCATACATAAACTCATGATCTTCCACTGGGCTAAGGCAGAATAAAGTCGGTGGTTTACCATCTGATTAAGCTAGGAGCGGGACCATCGGTGGTGGTCTGCACAATGGCAAAGACTAGACGGCTGGGCACGGGCATCCACGAGGTCCGGAAGGCGACAAACAGTGCGGAGAGGGCGACTAAAAGCACCAAAGCTAAGCACAAGCAAACCACGATAGAAACATTTGCAAAAGGACAAGTAAACCCCGGAAAGGCCAGCAACAAAGAGAAAGAGGTGGGATACAACACGTGCCCCCGAGAATCAGCGGACTTGGGGAACCAGCAGATACTGAATGTAATAGCAGCACTACAGGCTACACCAGAATCTAAAAGCGATGCAGTCGGAATTCATGTAGGCCTCTTGCAACAAGATGTTAGAGCCTTGGCGGAGTGCACAGGCAAGCTGGAAGAACAGGTCCAAGAAAACACCTTGGAGAGATTACAAACATCCAAAGATGTGGATATCCTGCTTCAGAAAGTGAAACAAGGGGGTAAAACAGGGAGAATGTACAAAAATAGAAACAATAAATCCCCTATACACTCCATCCAAACAGCAGAAGATAGAGAGGAAAATAGGCAAGTAGGCATTAACAAAGTATTCTCAGAATACTACAGGAGTTTATATAATGATCCCCAGATAGAGCGGGAGGAGGAACCGCAACACGTGCTAGAGCTCATACATCTGCCCAACTTAGAAGAAAAGCAAACGAACATGCTTGAAGAGCCTATAACCTCAGAAGAAGTACTAGCCACAATTAGAGCATTGCCCTCTGGGAAGACCACAGGCACAGACGGGTTACTGGGGGAGTTTTATGAGACATAGGCCGACAAGTTAGCGCCACTCCTATCCAGAGTATACAATGAGGCATATGAAGTGTGGATCCTCCCAGACAGTATGAGAAAGGCCTTGATAATTCCGCTTCTCAAACCAAACAAAATTGCAACTGACTTTGGTTCCTACAGACTACTGTCTCTATTGAACCAGGACAGTAAAATCCTTACAGCAATTTTAGCGGATAGACTTAGGGACAAAGCCGAGCAATGCGCCGTAGCCTCATTGGATGCGACCAAGGCATTCAATTCAGTTCACTGGGACTGGTTGTATGCCACCATGGTCAAGATGGGAGTTGGTCCACAATATATGAATTGGGTGAAACTAATATACACCCACCCTACAGCTAGAGTTAGAATGGGTTCTGCTGTGGCAGCTGTACAAGGGCACGACACACGGTTGCCCCCTGACCCAATGTTATACATAATAGCGGTGGGTCCCATCGTGGCATACCTTTGGCAGGAATACAGTGATGTTGGAATAGACATAGATGGGTTCAAGCACATAGTATCAATGTATGCAGATGACATGCTATTATACCTTAGGAACCTTGTAGAGAACCCACCATACATACTAGAGGTGCTCAACAATTTTGGCAAATTAACTGGAATCAGAATAAATAAGAGTAAATCCTGCCTTTTCCCGCTAACTGCATGGGTTCATCCTGTACGATAGGCTTGACAGGAGGTCTGGAGGTTTCTGCATTATGTCCAACTGCTCTATTCTTTGTACATTCTGCTAACCTTTCTTGAAGCCTGTAGTCTATTTGCATGGACAAGGAAATCATTTTCCCTAGCTTTACTGCTCTAGGTACACGTTCCTTAAGATCTTCGTTTAGACCTAAATAAGGTGATAAGGGTATCATCGGGTCATGCAGTTTCAGCTGCAGTTGGCTGCAAGCTTGTGATTTATGTCAATAAATCACAAGATCCCTGCTTCAAATCCAACAGTTGCTCTTGGGCTGAAATAGTCACTTCTTGTTGGCCAAACATTTACAAACCCATGGTAGGAATCAAGAATTGCATTATTGGTGGTTACTAGCAGGGTGTTCCCACGTGAGTGCTGCCCCATTCAGATGGGAAATCATATATTTCACTCTATCCCTGTCAGTTGGGAAATATTCAGCCTTAAATGTGAACTGAATAGTGCAAGCATCAAGGAACACCCTTACCTCCCATCATACTTACCCCCATGCAGTGGCCCGGGAGGTAACTCAGCTGCACTATGGGGCCTAATCATCTGCTGTCTCAGTGCCAAATTCTTTTGTTTGAGTGTCTGCCCCTCTACAGTAAGATTCTCTACAGCAGACACCAATTGTTGCATTTGATCCATTGTCAAATTATGTAGGCGTTGCTATCTGTTATTATTATGTAATCCAAAGGTATGCACTAAGACTAAGTACTTACAATGGACCGGTTCCTCAAATACAGCATTTAGTGTTGACAGCAAAAGTCTCCCTGTAATTCCCTTCTATTGCTTAGGGCAGGAACTTAGAGACTCCAGGGAAACCCTCTACTTGGGAAGAAAACCCTGTGGGGTGTCACACGATGTTTTGTTTTCGTTTATCGGTCTGTCTAATATAGTGTAGATCTTCGGGAAGCAGGTTCCTAGTAATGGATTAGTCTTCATAGTACTGTAAGAGGAAACAGTGGTTAGCGTGATGTGAAACCGCTGCTCACTACCAGGTCATGAGTGTTCCAGCAAAGTGTAATCAGTACCATGAACTCAGGACAATGGGCGTAATCAGCAGGAACTAGACAGGCTTCACAATACGAAGAGCTCTGGAAGCGGATTCTACTGAAGCAGAAACTTTAGTTACCCAGAGGGCGAGTGACAGCTGGTAAAGCCAAGGATAGTTTACAAATAGAGAAGAAACAGAATATAGCACTCACAAGCGTTCTGCAGCGATGTAGCAACATGGCTTGGCTCCTGCCTCGTTCGTTCATGTACTGACTGCCGACGGGACCACATTTCCATGGGAGTGACGTCCACCATGCAGCACGTCCCTGATAAGTGAAACTATAGCGGTGCGAGGCACAGTAGCAGCCATGTTGGAAGGACCCCTGGGACGTTGGCAAAACAATGAAGAAATCCTCCTCCATCTGGACCACAGTGTTCGCTGCCTGAAGCGAGACGTAACACAGTGGAACTTTTGTACAAAGAGATTTGTTGCCTTTGAAACTTTGTCAAACGAGGAGATTTGTTGTCAGTGTAACTTTTGTCGAAAGAGGAGATTTGTTGTCAGTGGAACCTTTGTTGATGAACTTTTACTTGGACTTTATAACGTTAAGAACCCAGTTAAGACGTTGGGCATCATTACACAGTAGGCGGTAAACCATGGTGCTATCAGCACCATGGTTGCCGCCGGTACCATACTGGTACCACCATGGAGGAAAGGGGAATTACCACCCCATTCCAAGGTTGGCGGGGCGGTAATTCCCTCTTTCTCCATGGCCCTTCCCCATTCCCATTTTTGCCCCATAGGGCATAATGGGAATGGGGAAGGAGCTAATTACGGTACCACAAATTGCGGTACCGTAATTAGCACCAAGGTCCCTTTGCGGGTCCCAACTTTAACGGCTGGTCTACGCCAGACCTTAAGGTCGGGTCCCGCAAAGGGACTTCGTAGTAAGGCGGTAAGGGTTAACGGTCACCGGTACCCTTACCGGTGACCGTTAACCCTTACCGCCTTCCGTGTAATGAGGCCCATTTTCTTTTCCTGGGTTGAACATTTTGTTGAAGTAACTTTAAATCCTGGGGAAGGGAAATCACCCAGGACATTAGAAGATAATTTAGGAAATGTTCATAATGTTCATGTTTAGTTGAAATGCCATACATTTTCTTTATGTGTTTGTTGCTTAGTGTGAGGGGCAGTTATCCTGTGTTAGCTTGTATTCCCTTAGCTTTTAGACTAGGCAGGGAATTCCTCAGCAGAGTAGGGACAGTGAGACATTTTTATATGTTTTCTTTGATAGCGAAAAGGCATATTTTGAAAGATCTTCAAACACCACCTTGCATTACTGACCCCTCACACTGATTACATGTGTACTTTGGAAATATTACAGCTTCACTGTATATTATTGAAACAGGTCATCTTTTTTTGTAACTAACTCCTACCGTGCAAATATGTCTAATCTATATATTTTTGAGACATGTTCATTGTTGTTACATTATTGAAGGATTGCCATCTTGGAAAACTAATATATTTACGACACATTAATAACAATTGGTTTGTGATTCTTGATCTTTGAGTTGGGCACCTAGAGAGATTGTGCTTGAGTTATTTCTATGAATGGCATTCAGTCTAGAATGGTTGTTAGTAAAGGTTGGAGTTTTATAACTGGAGGGATTTATATAGTTAAAGCATGCCATCAGGAAGTTAGGAATTATAGGGTCCTCCCTATTTAAAAAGAAAGAATACCACATTTCTTCCGAAGGAGTCACCACATCCCCTCGACAGCCATCTCCTTCCATGTGATCCTCCCTCATAATACCACCCCCAGGGTCAGGATCAGGTAGTGCCTGAAGTCCCTGGCACATGGGAGGAGATCTTAGGCCGGGAATCAGAGAGGAATCCATAGGATTCATCACAACACACTATGGCTTTTTCTCCTGTCACTTCCAGTATCATGTTAACATAGCAGCTAACTGACCTGTGACTCAAGGATTGGCCCGCAAGAAAACACCAAACCCTTGAGGCTGTAAAGGTGTCAGAAAACCTGCGAGCACGGCAGGCTGAGAAACCAGGTTATCACATTAGTAAAGGGAAGAGTCTTTTAAATGCAAATCGAACCCTTTCATCTGCTTACAATAGCTTTAGTGAGGTCAGCTGCCATAAAAAATCATAGGGCTTTGACCTCTTGTGATTACACTTGGCAGACTTTGACATAGCCCAGGGCTTAACTCTCCTGAGGAACCTTGCAGCCCCCAATCTCCCACCCATTTCTTCAAAACTGTGAATAGAAGGCTGATGTGTCTCCAATGGGTGTACGTGATTATTTCAAATACAAACATTTTGAAGATGAAAGTGTCGAATTCTAAATGTTCGTATTCGATATAAGCATCCCCCTAGCTAAATGGCCTTGGTAGACCCCGCTCGCTCCACCCCCTTACTTACCTTTTGGCTGCACACTTCGCTGTATGCCACTGAGTCCCTGCAGCACCAGTTCCCTTCACTTCCGTGGATGGGAATTGGCGCTGTAGTAGGGTCCTTTTCTTTGTTTTCCTTTTTTTTAAAAAAACATTGTTGTTTTGGATGCGGGACACACACCCGCCGCCCCCGATTCCATTATTGCAAACAAGGGTGCAGGGGACACCCCTGCAACGCCTCCCTCCCTTGTTTGCTACAATAAAAACCAAATAGTTGAAATGTTCTGCAAACAATATTTTCGTGTAATACCTCTCTAATGCCACTCACACAAACATGGCATTAGGGATTTCTAAAGTACTTAACTTTTCTGCACATTTAAAAGGGTAGCTGGTCCTCTAATTTTTAATGAACCTTAGGTGGTAAGAGCTGTTGGGAGCTTTTACTTTTCAAAGCCCCCATGGAGCACAAACAGTTGACTCTGGAAATCTGCATCTTCCCCCCAAGACGCTGAAATGGAGCCACAAATTGACCCCTTTGTCGCATTTTCAACATTTATTTCCATGATGTCATGGACAAAAAATGTATTGTTTTCTTTTGCGTTGAAACTTCCGATTTTATTTACACTGTGCATAATTATAAGTTACAGGTCGGGTTCCCTTAAGGCTTCTAATTAAATTGCAGAACCAAGAGAAGAAAGATTAGTCTTACATTTCTTAGCATGCTGCTACTTATATACTTCTACTCTGAGTGGGAAATATAAAACTACAATCATTCTCTTTTTGCTTAATGTATTTATGTGAGGATTTATTTATTTTTCAGATTGGTTTATTATATATTTTAAAAGCAAGAGCTAGCAGATCAGGAGGTTTATCTGGAGGCATAAAAAGGTGCGGCTGAACAACAAGCTATTGCAGGCGAACAAACAGGATGGTGATTTGCACTCCGTCCTGGAAATCTTACTTCTTGGCGGCACAAGTGTGCTAGATTAAGAGATGGTTTAATGCGGATGATGCATCTAGCTGACGTGCTACAGAATTGGCTATCTTACAACCCTTGACACCTCAAGAAAGGATTGAACCATCTCATCATAGGGCCCACATTAACACATTGGCACCGAATACTCCAACTCACTGGGGTTGATCCGAAAGCGGTACCACCATGGCTTAGTCTACGAGCTTGTTGAGAACCCACTTGTAGGAGGCTGCCGTTTCGACGTGAGGAAGAATGGCAACATGTTTGCATTATGGATCTTCTTGATGGGGAAAGCTGGCATTCCCCACCCATACAATGAAATACCCATATAATAAGACACTAATGGACACACCACAGTAGGGAATGAGAGCAGGACCAATTGCGAGTGAGTAAAAGAGATGTCTTTAGAGAACTCTGCTACTCTGAGAGCGTTCTGCCCAAGATACAGAAAATACACATTAAATTACAAAAACACGTCATTGATGGCGTGTGCTATAGGGGATACAATAAGTATTGTTCATTGGTTGGAAAAGACAAGGCATTACACATCATATAATCGAGTTGCTCCAGGATTGGTCAGCGCTGAACTTGCAACTTCTTGAGGCACATGGGTCAGCTGGGCTCATCTGGGAGGGGTGGGAGCTCAGGCGATGTCCGTGCAGTCATATTTTTTACTAACTACACTTCACACTAAGCTATGCAAGATTTAATATAGTACATAAACTTCAACATAATATATATCACATAGACATTTATACCTGGGCCACAGGGAGAGCGAAGATACAATGGTCAGGGTGCCTTATCTAATGCAGTATTTCAGAATACATTGATCAAACATTTCTTAGATCAAACATGGGTGTTTTACTATTTGTTAGTACATGAAAAATATATGGCCTCACAGGATTAGATACATGGCAGTGAACTGGGGTGGCCCATGAGCGGGGTTGTAACTGTTACATCAAAGGGACATAAGGTTAGGGGGTTCGAGGTGCATCATTCTCAAGGAGGGGTTTATTGGGGCACAGGTGGATGGTTTTTCTATGGCCAGGCTCTAGCCAGGTCACCCACAGGACAGTGATCTCAGAGGAAGAAGAGAGATACAGTATTGGATTACAACAATTTGCGCCCAAGCTTCCATGAGAACAGAACAGCCGTGGAGCTGGCGGTGGTGAGGAGGTGGGTGGTAGCAACCTGGCTGTGAGCGCCGAGAGAAGGGGAGAGGTGCATGCTCGCGTTCAGTGTGTATGTGCGGCCTAATAGAAAATTGAGTCTGCAGTTCATACAAAATGGAGTCTCGTGGCTCATAGGCCATGCGCAGTTATGTATCATTCAATGGCTATCTCACACCTTGACCAGATGAGCGCTGTAAACCATGGAATGAGCATATTGTGTGCATCATCAGGAATTAAGGGGGGCCTGGGAGACCCTTCCTCCCTTACAATGGTCATACTCTAACACCATTTGCGGAAGCCGGAATCATTTTGGGCCTTGCGCCGAATTAATGGATAGAGCATCAAGCGCTGATTTCTTTGATAGACTCTCAGATCTCAGAGCCCACACTTAATCGAGAGTTATTGGCTTGTGAATGAGAGCTGGCACAGGATCCTTCTACATTTCCCAAAATTAAGGCGTTCTATCTTTCATACATTCCAAACAATCTAGGACGCAACTCTGTACTAGTAGCTCAATGGGCAGATGATCTGGAGATCCAATTAGACAGTGGGGACAGATCTGCGTTCTTTTCATTGATTAAGGAAGTAACATAATCTGGGCAATAGGGAAATTCAATTTAAAATCATACAGCTCTTTGATTATAGCAAAGTTAAGTTATATGCAATGAAGCTGTTAAATTCCCCATGGTGTTGGAGGGGATGTGGGCAGCTCGGGACGATTGGACATTTACTCTGGTCTTGACCTAATATTCAGTCATTCTGGGGGATGGTATTCACTGGGATCACAAATGTTTTGGGGGCCGCTCCAACTCTCACACCTGGGTCCATTCTATTTGGGGCAGTGTGGAGGAATGGCATGACAAACCTTACTGTAGAAGGTTACGACATATCATGCTATTTGCAGCAGGTAAGCCTGTCTTGGTTAAATGAAAGTCACCAAATTCGCCTGATCAAGTCATGTGGGAGGGCCAGGTATCAAGGCTGTGCTTTTCGAGAGACAGTCCTATAGTAATCGCCATGGTTCCCCCAGGTCGGATCAGTTGTGGGATCTATTTGAAAAATATATTTAGTGTCTGATATTCGCTGGTTTGGGGTGTTTGCGTTGGACTATGTTGGGACTGGGCCTTTCTGGTCAGGACTCTGTGGAAGATGGTGAGACTAAAAGGGGGCATCTGGTTATGGACTGTTTTTTTTTTATTTCTCTGAAGCTGGGCACCCATGGAATATGTGCTCAGCACACTATTGTTCCTGACACAAATGGACAATGTGAAAGCCGATATTGGAAGGGATACCCATGTGAGATATTTGATGCTTACTTTCCCCAGACATGGTTTTATAACTGTTTTTGATCCCCTTTTAGTTTTCCTTATGGTGGGGGGTTCTTTTAGTGCTATGGAAAGGGAGGGGGTGGGGTAAGTTAGGATACGTGTGCACTGATGTTAATGTTCTGTCAAATGTTATTATTATTCACCCGAACTGCCTTATCAGGGTTTCTTTTCTGTTTCTTTGGTTTGTTTGTATTTACTAATAAAAAAGGGTTTAAATAAAAAAATTCAAAAATCTAGAGCTGATCAAATATACGTTCAGTCAGAGGCCTAAATTGCAGACTTCGCTCACATTCTAGGTTCTCCCCTTAAAGTGTGTGATCTTGGTCAAATAAGTTTACCTTCCTGTACTTTATGGACCAAAATTGCTAGTCCGTAGGGAAAAAAAGAGTTTAAGTATCATGAAGTAATTTTCACAAATTATTGGTAGGGTCCAGCTAAACTAAAGCTAATTTCTGAATATAGTAAAAAAAGCATGTACAGTGCAAGCCGATACACAATTGTTTACAATTAAGCCCACATTATTGTGTTTACTCCATTACTACATATATTATTTAATGATTTTTCAGTATGTTATTAAACTAAGTCACTGAGAGTGAACACAGGAGCTCGAACAGTTTTGCCCAAGGTCTCAATCCCACTGCTGATTAGAGGGTAACTCAAAAGTACAGTGCAATACACACTTCCACTGAGTGATGCAGAGCCCTCAAGTTTCCCTTGGCCATGCCTGAGAAAGCCACCCAGTCCTGTTTCTGCTTGAAATTCTGGGTCTTGTAGTTTTACTACATTTCAAATGGGAAAGAAAAAAAAGCAAATCCCAGAATCCAAAGGGGAAAAAACAGGACTCAGTGGCCTCCTTATGAATTGCAAAGGGTAATTTAAGAGGTCTAGCGATATTAGATGAAATACTTGCCTGTTAAATTAAAGGCAAAATCAAGTCAACTAAGAAGTGATCCTCTCTATTGGGGAAACTACACTCTTCTACACCCCTGCAAAAGTTAAATCGTAGTGAACTGTGCTTGTTCCTGATTCTAACGCCATTTGCCCGCAATGTGATGTGTTTTATTTATTTATTGGATATTTTCTAAGGCGCCTATACAACTCATGGGGCCTCATTACACGGAAGGCGGTAACCATGGCACTATTAGCGGTCTGCGCAAAATCAAGTGCTAAGGTGGGAAGGGTGATGAGGCAAGGTGCAAGTGCAAAGGGGAGGCCAGAGGGCAGGTGCCAGGGAATGCAGGTGGGGGTGGCTGAAGCCCTGTAGTACCCAGAGGGATCCAGGCAGTCAGTCAATGAGGCAGAACAAGGTTTTAGCAGGGGAGGGTGAGAGTGAAGGAGGAGGAGAAAAGGAGGGTCTTGAGGAGCTTCCAGAACTTAAGTAGACCCGGCTCAAGTCTGAGAGTGGCAGGGAGACCATTCCAGAGGGAGGCTCCTTCGGAGGAGAGACATCGACCCCCCAATCGTTGCTTAGGGAAGCACCAGATTCACAGAGAGTTGGAGCTAGCAGACCAAAGGGCACCAGCAAGGAGGAATTTAGGGAGAGAGTTGGATTAAGTGGGGTCCCAACCCCCAGAAAGCCTTGTGGATGATGTAGAGGGTCTTGAATATGATCCTAGCAGCAACTGTGAGCCAGTGGAAAGAAATTAGGGCTGGAGAGATGCGTTCCCTGGGCTTGAGGCCAAGAATACGTCTTGCAGTCTTATTCTGGATTAGTTGAATGGGATGAAAGGAGGAAGAAGGAAGATTGTTCATAACACAGTGTATCCTGTTCGGGGTGTGTGGCCAACCTCCACGTAGTGCAGACATGTCTGAGATGTGCTCCTGCAGATCCGACATAAGAGGAGCATTGAAGTTACAAATGTGCCTTTGAAACTACAAAAGTGAATATATGGAACCCTCGGCAGTCGCAGCATGAAGCTTATTGAGTTTGACAGTGCTCTGCTAGCGGGATTGGCAGTGCAGGAGTGCCGTTTGTTGAACTTGGCCTGGAGGAAACGGCAGCGAGTGCAGAGTGATCCGGAGGAACAAGCTGGGCCACGACTGCAGTGCCATGGCAGCTTGGAGCTCGGCTCGCCAAATGGACTGCGGCAAGAAGCACCACCGAGACAGCACGGTGGATCGAAGGATTGAGGAGAAGGAGGACCGCCACTGAAAAAGGGATCCTCCTGCCCAGCTGCACGTTCGCGGCGCCAAAGTCCCATGACCCCTGACATCAGACAGGTCGGTGAGCCTGTGGAGGGAACCTACGCACTAAGGGGCCGGATCACCGCAGTGGTTGGGCCCAAGATGTGTGTGTGCACCCGGGGGCAGGGCTGTCCCTCACGACGGAGGTTGGCTGGGTCGGAGTGAAGCCATGCCTCAATTAAGACCAAGTGTGTGCCCCGCACAATGGGATGCTGTGGACTCGCATTAACAGTGACACCTGATGCGGACGCTGCATATCCGGAACCCGATGCCCCTAGAATAGTAACATCATTTCAGATACTGCGGGGCTGTTGGTGACTGCGAGAAACACCACTAAGGAGCGGGGTGGAGAAGGAGAAGCCTGCCCTTACCGGGTTGCTGAGCCCCCACCTGCATGGAGAGAGCTGCACCCTGCCCGGCTAAAATGTGCGGGCCTAGGATAATAGATATCCCTGCGCAGGCGGGAGCAGAGACTAACACCAGTGCGAATAGAGGAGCCAAACGCAATACCACTGGGGGATCTGAATGCCTGACCAGAGCCTCAAGATTCTATTACTCATCAATAAAAGAGGTTGAAGCGCCAGGCTGAGACCTGTGATCCATTCGGGGAGGCACGTTACTGTCTTCCTACTGCTACGCAGATAGCCACATGTGCTACCAGTCCCCCTGGATAAGTTATAAACAGGCCAGGAGCTGCGCCTGTAGAGATGGAGGCTTCATCTTAAAGCACTGACTCTTGCCCCTCTGAACACATGGCACCGGGCTCCAGGTTAGGACCATGTGACGCAGTGTGGGCCACACGGTAAAAAGCGGGAAGGTTGAGGTTTCACCTCACATCATTAACTTTGTGCACATATTGGGCCCCCCCAAAACTGTGTTTCTTGCCCATAACCCAGGAGGCTTGAGGTGGTGGAATTGTGGTGCCGCCTAAGGACGGGCATGGACGCTTGCCTCACTGAGCCTCTACAACGTAACCTGGGGGGTGCAAACTACAGACTATAGCTCATAGATTGCTGCCGGCTAGACCTTGAAAGTTGAGTGAAAGGGGCTGATTCAGGGAGAGGATCTGCACTGCGCAGGAGACCCCGTCAAGGTGTGCAACATAAGGGGGGGCAGGACAGAGCGCTAATACTCAGCTTGGCGCTTCACTAGTCAACCCAAATCAGCCTGCTCACACTGCATTCTCCCCCACAGCCGTCTAGTGATAAAGGGTCACCCTTGGGCATACATAAACTCATGATCTTCCACTGGGCTAAGGCAGAATAAGGTCGGTGGTTTACCATCTGATTAAGCTAGGAGCGGGACCATCGGTGGTGGTCTGCACAATGGCAAAGACTAGACGGCTGGGCACGGGCATCCACGAGGTCCGGAAGGCGACAAACAGTGCGGAGAAGGCGACTAAAAGCACCAAAGCTAAGCACAAGCAAACCACGATAGAAACATTTGCAAAAGGACAAGTAAGCCCCGGAAAGGCCAGCAACAAAGAGAAAGAGGTGGGATCCAACATGTGCCCCCGAGAATCAGCGGACCTGGGGAACCAGCAGATACTGAATGTAATAGCAGCACTACAGGCTACACCAGAATCTAAAAGCGATGCAGTCGGAATTCATGTAGGCCTCTTGCAACAAGATGTTAGAGCCTTGGCGGAGTGCACAGGCAAGCTGGAAGAACAGGTCCAAGAAAACACCTTGGAGAGATTACAAACATCCAAAGATGTGGATATCCTGCTTCAGAAAGTGAAACAAGGGGATAAACCAGGGAGAATGTACAAAAATACAAACAATAAATCCCCTATACACTCCATCCAAACAGCAGAAGGTAGAGAGGAAAATAGGCAAGTAGGCATTAACAAAGTATTCTCAGAATACTACAGGAGTTTATATAATGATCCCCAGATAGAGCGGGAGGAGGAACCGCAACACGTGCTAGAGCTCATACATCTGCTCAACTTAGAAGAAAAGCAAACGAACATGCTTGAAGAGCCTATAACCTCAGAAGAAGTACTAGCCACAATTAGAGCATTGCCCTCTGGGAAGACCACAGGCACAGACGGGTTATGGGGGAGTTTTATGAGACATAGGCCGACAAGTTAGCGCCACTCCTATCCAGAGTATACAATGAGGCATATGAAGTGTGGATCCTCCCAGACAGTATGAGAAAGGCCTTGATAATTCCGCTTCTCAAACCAAACAAAATTGCAACTGACTTTGGTTCCTACAGACTACTGTCTCTATTGAACCAGGACAGTAAAATCCTTACAGCAATTTTAGCGGATAGACTTAGGGACAGAGCCGAGCAATGCGCCGTAGCCTCATTGGATGCGACCAAGGCATTCAATTCAGTTCACTGGGACTGGTTGTATGCCACCATGGTCAAGATGGGAGTTGGTCCACAATATATGAATTGGGTGAAACTAATATACACCCACCCTACAGCTAGAGTTAGAATGGGTTCTGCTGTGGCAGCTGTACAAGGGCACGACACACGGTTGCCCCCTGACCCAATGTTATACATAATAGCGGTGGGTCCCATCGTGGCATACCTTTGGCAGGAATACAGTGATGTTGGAATAGACATAGATGGGTTCAAGCACATAGTATCAATGTATGCAGATGACATGCTATTATACCTTAGGAACCTTGTAGAGAACCCACCATACATACTAGAGGTGCTCAACAATGTTGGCAAATTAACTGGAATCAAAATAAATAAGAGTAAATCCTGCCTCTTCCCGCTAGCACAACTGGTGGCGATTGGGGTCGCGGAGCTGCTGGCTCTCCCCTGCCATTGCGCAAGTGCTCCTTTAGATACCTAGGGCTAAACATATATCACAACCCCAAGCTAGAACATGAACACAATACAATACAGGCCAAGGAGGGCTTGATTAAATCGATGCAATTTTGGGGTAAATTACCGTTGTCGGTTGGAGGAAGGGCGGCCCTTCTAAAAATGGTAGCACTGCCGAGGCTTATGCACTGTTTTGGGAATATCCCATATAATATTCCAAGGAATTTCTTCCTAGACCTAGACAGGAAATGCAGGAGCTTCTTATGGCAGGGGGGAGGCACAGGGTAGCACTTAACACATTGCAAAGGCCCTATGCACAAGGGGGATGAAGATCCCCAATTTCAAGCTATATTTCCTGGCATGCCAGTTGCACTATGTGGTGCAATGGAAGGCCGATGAACCCACAGTGAAGACTACTCTCCTACAGCCAGCTATAAAAAGATTACACCTGAGAGACCTGATCTGGGTTCCCCCGCGGGAGCCACAAGCACCCCCACAATTAGCGAAACTGGGCAGAACCATGGGAATCAGAGACCCAATATCACCACAGACTCCCCTAGCAGCGGTAATGTCAGAAAAATTGGGTTTCAGAACAAGGGTGCGTGCACATTGGGAATCTTGTGGTATTGCCACAATAGCAGATATATAAATATAAAATAGGTTCTGGAATTTAAGAAATTGCAGGTTTCAACTGGTATACACGATGGTCAATTCCTACTACACAGGGGGAAGTACTGCTAAGTACTTTAAAGGGTATGTGGCCAACTGTCAGGGGAGAAATGATAGAGTGTGAAGACATTGAAACCATCATAAACATCTCTGAGGGGAGTCACACTATATCCATAATATACGAAGTACTGATAGAGCACAACTTGAAGGCTGAGTTGAAGTGCAGGGGGTTTGGGAGAAAGAATTGGGAAAATCATTTGCAGACAAGGAGTGGCAAAATATAACCATGTACCATAAAACAGTCTCTAGAAATGCCAGGCTACAGCAGCTCCAACTCTACGTTACACAAAGAGCATATCTGATGCCTGCAGCGATAGCAAAATTCAAAGGAGCGGGCAATCAGGTCAGCCCTAAATGCAAGGCAGTTAATATAGGCATGATACACATGTTTTGGGAATGTCACAGTATACAGGAATTTCGGAGGCATGTGGCAAACAGAGTGGCCCCTGGTGGCATTAACCTTGACATCCAGTCCCCGGAGGCATGCATGTTGGGGCTCTTCAAGAGGGGTACTAAACAAAAAACCATGGGAAAAATTAAAGACCTAATATATGTATTGGCCAAACGCAGTATTGCCATGCAGTGGAAAGCTACCAGGGGCCTGAGCATCAACAGATGATGGGAGGACTTGAGGAAATGGACTACTGCAGAAATGGGGGTGTAGGAGAAGGCACTAGGGGAGCAAAAACAAGAACTGGGTACGGACATACTGCAGTGGTTCGCCCTAACAGTAACATTGTTCAATCAGAGATCTGGCGGAGAGGAAGCCCAAACCATACAGAATGGAGCAGAGGCGAGTGGGTCACAAACCTAAACCTAAATGTTGCAAGATTACACTCGGGCTGGGTAGGGAGGAACAGTTTCATATGCAGTTTTGAAAATGCGATTATTTATTTATTTATTTTTATTGATTTAATTGGGTTACAATTTTTACAAAAATCCGACCAATGATAGTTTGTTGAATTGTTCATTCTTAATTCTGAGTGAGATCTTTTAACAGAAAGGCCAATTTCACAAGTTCAGTTTTTCCAGAAACAGAGACAGACCGATAGTGCACCTTCTGTTGTTACCGCTAGCCAATAGGACCCATAGATTTTCTAAGTCGAGGGTGCGGTAATTCTTCAGTGGGTCGGCCAAAAATCGGTGTCTGTTCCCTGTTAGGCCAGGGCATTCAAGGATCAGATGTTTAGTAGTTTCCACAATGTCCGATGTTTCACAAAACCGGCAGTTGTTTGAGCTGGATTGATTTCGAATCAATAGGACTTCATTTGTTTTCAATTGGTTCAGTCTGAACCTTAGGAAAGTTCTGCTTAGCCGTTTATCTGGGAACTTGCGTAGGTATCCACGTACCCCGTCAAGTTTCATCGGCATGCTGGGTAAATTGGCTGTCATTGAGTAGTTGTTTGCAACTTCCAGTGTATTTATCCAGTCAGCTTCGAGAAGTTTCTTTGATACCTGGTTGGGATTTTGTATTAATGTTTCCAGGTTGATGTTTAGTTCTTGAAGAATGGAGAGGTTGTATTGGGCCCATTTGGTCAGCATTGAGTTGTTCCCGTAGTTAGTTTCTCTCCTGATAAGGTCCAGAACTTTGTTTTTTGGAGAGTCGAAGACTTTACGATATAGCATAATGGTCGATCTCATTTTTAAGGCCCGAAGAGAGGATAAACACAATTCTCTTCTTATCAGTGTTATCAGTGTCGAGGTGGCCAGGTTTAAAACACCCCGCCAGAAGAAAGCTTCAAATTTTGGCCAGATTGAGTCAGGGATCAGGGGCATTGCATCCGTGCCATAAATCAGGACAGGAACGACTTTAGCTTTGTAAAATCTTATAACGGGAATGATGGAGAATCTTCCGTACTTCCTGTCCACTGCTTTGGCCTGCGCCGTAAGCTTCTTCAGTTTTATCCAAAGGGCCTCCTGCATGACTTGTTCTTCCTTGTCGTTGCTGATCATAATGCCCAGATATTTAAAGGCCTCGACGGTTTCCAGCATCTTCCCTTCTCCATACCAAGTGAATTTTTTCCTTCTTATGGCTGCTGTTCCCAGTATTAGAATTTTTGTTTTTTCTTTATTCAATCTTAAGTTGTTTTCTACCATATAGCGTATGAGATTGTCTAATTGGCGTTGCAAGCCTATAGGGGTTAAATCCATGAGGATGATGTCATCTGCATAGAGTAGTCTCTCGATTTTTGAGCCTCCTAGGGATGGGGGGAAACTTCTGATCAGTTCCGATGATTTCTTGTAGTCTGCTATATAGGCATTATACAGGGCTGGTGCTAGCGGGCATCCCTGCTTTACGCCCCTTGATGTAAATATTTCCCTTGACAATCTGCCTTCGGCACTTAGTCGCACCCGTATTGAGGTTCCGTGATGTAAGGCTTTTATGGGTTCCAAGATGTCGCTTGGACAATCTAAGCTTTCCAATTTGGCCCATAGTCGTTGTCTGTTGACCTGGTCGAAAGCTTGGACCAGGTCAATAAAAGCCATGTAGATAGGAGGGCCTCCCTGCAATACTCTGGCTTTCAGAGAACTTAGTAGAAAGATGTAAGTTGATGCTCCAGAGTTTTTTACGAAGCCGTTTTGAAAAGGATCCACTTGGTCCGAGTCCATGATCCATTTTTGGAAAGCGTCCAGGGCCAGAGATGCAAACACCTTGCCCATGACGTCCAAAAGGGCAATCGGTCTATAATTACCCGGGTCGTCTGTGGGACCCCTCTTGAAAATAGGTACGATAATACCTCTTTTCCAAGACAGAGGGATATCCTGAAGGTGGTTGCAATTTTTGAAGATCTTACTCATTATAGTTGCCCATAGTTCTGGATGGGTCTTAAGCTCAGCGTTACAGAGACCATCCGGCCCGGGGGCCCTCGAGTTGTTCAATTTGGTTATTTTTAGCAGAATCGTTGCTTCGTCAGCAGGGATATTCCAAAATTCGGTATCATGGACTGTTGTTCTAGTACCGAAACCAAACGAAAGCTTGTTGTCAATTATCGGTGCGAACAGATTTGAAAAGTGGGTTATCCACTTGGCCTCTCCTACATTATTCTGGATATCTCCAGATGTTTTATTTAGAGTTCCCTTAATCAGGTTCCAAAATTCCTTAGGTTTATTTCCGCAGATGGCTGACAGCATTTGTTCTGCGTCACACTGGTAGAGTTTGTGGCGGTAGTGTCTAAGCGAACTCTTGTATTCGCGGGCAGCCAGCCTCCACAGGTTAAGGTTTTCTGCGGTAGGTTTATTTAAGTATACTTTCTTTAAGCGTCTGTGGAGCCTTCTTTTTTCCACCAGATCGATATTATATAGGTGGTTAGGGGCTGTTGCCGATTTGCGGGACTTTGACATTGGTATCGAGAATCTGATCAGCAATGGGGTGTAATCCAGGACGTCTCTGACAGATTTTCCCAGAGTCTCACCATTAACTTGGGAACGGGAATATTGGGAATCGATATCTCGGAGTCCTTTTTCCGATATCTTTACCCGATTCCCCGTATTCGACTTTTCCAAGGGGATTGAGTAGGCGAGAGAATAGGGTCTGCAGTTCTTCCCCTCTGTAATGAGAAGGTTATGATCGCTGAACATCGTCCGCTTAACCGCAAAGGAATGGATCTCCGAAAGTAGGTCCTTTGAGACGAATACATGATCGATCGAAGCGTGTTGGTTCCCTCTTTCCCACGTGGGGATCTCCAGGTTAGCGTTGGGGCGCATCAGGTGAAGGTTATGCAAATCCCTTGCTCTCATGAGATGCTCAAGCAGTTTCCCTCTTCTTCTTGCCGGAGTGTTTTGATGTTTGTGATCTTGTCCGATCCCTTCGCATACTGCGTTGAAGTCCCCGTTTACGATGATGTTATGATGCTGAATTTTTTCGTCGGCTTCATCGAACAAATTTGAGAGGGTGGATTCAAATTCCCCGTTAGGTGTTACATCTGGGTTCCAGTATATATTAAGTAAGAGGGTTTTCCCCTCGTTCGAAGTCTGGGAGAGCTCCTGGTTGAATGTTTGATTTAGAATCATCGTCTGGATCCATTTAGGTGTGGCCAGAACTTCAATTACTTTAAGTTCCGATCCTGATCTGAGAGCCGTGATTAGCCCTGCAGAGGGTGGACCCATGGGTCCCTTTATTGCTGCTGAAAAAGTTATTTCATACCCGTCCAGTTGGGGTTTAGTAGTCAGCCAGGTCTCCTGCAGATACAGGATATCGAAGGTGCCTAAGTTGACATCCGTTATTTTAGTTAGGTGCTCGAATCCACGTGTGTTCCAAGTTCCCAGTTTTAGGGGGTTCTTTAGGTCTATTTTAAGTCGATTTTCCCTTTTTCCTGCATCTGGTGAGTTGGTTCCGTCTTCTGATGATAGTTGCTAATTTTTCTTGTTACGTTGTGTTTCTAACTTAAGCCAGGTCCAAGGCCTTTTGGTTCTCTCTTCTGTTTTTTCCAGTTGATTCCGTGGTACTAATTTCTGAGGCTGATATAAACTTCTCTGCAATCGTACTTGGGGTTGCTCGGGCGCTAGCTGTCCCCTGTGACGATTGGTTAGAGAATCGGGGTCCGCATCTGGAACTGTGCGTCTTCTTAGTTTCTCGTTTATTCGCTTATTGTCAGATAAATGTAAGTGGTCCATCCTGCTGACATAATGGATGCGAGAGGGACCGGGCTTTGTTGGTGAGATTATCGGTTCTCTCAGGCACGCCAGTGATCGAGATGGTGGTTCAGTTTGGTTGTTTGACCGCTTAATTTCTGTAAGTTCGTAACCGAGGATCACTAGCGATTCTATTTCCTTCATCAGTTGGTTCTTGATGATATCCGAGTTTAAGTGAATATATGAATAGTCCTTTCTTCCTGATGTGCTTGGTTCCACCATCCACAAGTCGTAGTTTCTGATCTGTCTTAGGCTTGGGATTTGGGCCAGTATTTTCAGGATATTGGTTCTGTTCAATGTAGTTTCTCCACCGTTAGGATTGATCTTTTTCAACCTAATGATGGAGTCACTTACAATTTGCTTCGTTGGGACCTTTGGGTCCCTTTCTCTCTCCTGCCTTATCGAATTTTTGATAGTTGTTGCTGCACGATGGTTCTGAGAGAGTAGTTGAGGTCTGTTGCTGAATTCATGTTGCATTTCGTGTGAGCGAGTTTTGTGGTTGGAGCCCTCACAGGATTGCGGGGACGTAGGCTCACAGACCGAGATCTGATTCCTCGATTAGAGGTATTTGATGTTCTCACTATGTGATTATCAATTTTTTTGTTGACTGTTCGGTTCTTTGGATTTTCTGCACAGTCTTTTTGTTTTTTTAAGTGTTTTTTTGCTACACGTAGTTCTGGTGATGGTCAATCGTGCAGAAAAACTTTAATTGGTGGTTCTCGTTTATCTGGTGAAGTACACGCTTCTGTGGCTTTCCGTTTTGAGGCTTTTTTCTTGCCTGGATCAAAGCCAATTTCGTTAATCGTTATCGAGCTCCAGTCAGATTGATCTTCTACAGTCATTACTGAGTCCGATATCTCCTCTGGTCCTGTTAAATTTATTGTGATCGGTTGATGGTTCGTCAGGGTAGAGTTTTCTGCTTGTGACTTAGTTGATGGGTCTTGGATTCGTTCCACCCGCTTGGTTTTATTCTTTACTAATTGAGAGCATTGTAACATCACAATCTTTTTTGGGTTTTTCTTTGCACCAAAGTGAAATGCGGTCTGTTGCTGGTTGAAGATCCCGTAGGAAAAAACCTTCGCGATTTGATCTGGACCATTGATGGTGGCCGTTCGGTGACCCACTGATTTTGTGTAAGAGAAGGGATTTGACGTTGAAGGCTTAAGTCCAGTAAAGGTTGTGGTTCGATTGTCCTTGTGGGTGGGCTTATTATTTTCGTCTATTATCGCGATTATTGCGTCAAGGGGATCCAACAAGTTTTCTGTTTCCGAGACGTTGTTATCGCGTGTTTGAGAAACTTCAGCCTCGTGGTGGTCCTGAGCTACAGGTAGAGGAGGATCCAGATTTGTTTGGGTAGATGTTGACACTCTATTAGCTTGATCCCCCAATGAGCCATACATGGGCAGTGAGGTTTTAGAGAGAGCCGTTTTAAGTGATTGGTCTATTCTTGAAGCGAGGTTGCCGTTGTTACCAACGATGAAGCCTTCAAGTTCAGCTTTGACTGCATTGATGCTATTAGGGACGTCTGATCTTGTAGAGTGTCATTAATGCTCTCATACAGCTTGCTAAAAGGGGCAAGCGCGATCGTCACCGTAGACATAATAGACATCAGATCTGCCTTTTTGTGTTGAGGCGTTGATTGGGGTGTCGGGTAGCCTCCATCGTTCAGTCTTCTCAGTTGTATCGGAGTACAAGGAACGTTGAACGAACTGGTGGAGCCTCTAGTTTTTGTTGAGGCAAGGCTCTTTCCTCTGAGGTGGGGAGACTTGATGGTTGCTTGTACTGGGATGGGAGGAATCGGAGCGTCAGACATACTCCTTTGGTCAAAGCTCTGGCAAACCGGGTTTATGGTAGGCTCTATGTGAACTGCGGTTGAGCATTCTTTCGGGGGTGTGGTGTTTAACCTCTCACCTTTTTTATTTAGTAAGATTGCAGCTGTATCAGGGGTTAGTTCAGTACTTTGGTTAATTGTTTCCGTTGTTGATATGAATTTGGGAGTGCAATGCCATCTTACCACAGAAGGATCTTTTGCCGCTAATGGCGGTGTTCTGGACTGTACTTCTTGAGGTTTTTTGAGATGGCCTCCTGGCGCTGAGTTTGAATGGGAGGCAAGTTGCTCTTGATGGATTAAGCGGTCCAAAATTTCGTTGTCAGAGAGTTCGTCCTGGGGGATCCACAGGCTATCCAGTTTCCTTCTGAAAAAGTCATTCAGGGCCGCCTCAGTGAGGGGTATTGCGGGGTGTTTCATGGGTCCCATTTTTTTGTTTTGCGGGACCGTGGATTTCGTGATCTGCCTTTTTCTGCACTTGCTGCTTGTGTTGCAATGTCGTTTGATGTAGATTTTGGTAGTTGGATTCTGATCTTCCTCAACTGACAGGATTTTGTCTGGTTTTTTGGGTTGTGAGTGGGGAGCTTGTTGAGCAGACATCGCCTGGGCTACTTGATGTACTTTCTTCAAAGGTGTATTAAGGAGTTGACTTCCCGATCTTCCAGGCTCTGATAATGAAGCCTCATCCTTGTTGAGGATGTCTGCGCCAGGTAAGTGAAGTTCTAGGTTGGGAAAAGGTAATGGGTTCAGCGTGCACTCATTAGTGTCTTTAACTGACTCTGAGTGGTGAGAGGACTTTTTAGGGCTCGACAGGGCATTCCAATTAGGTGTTGGCTGGACCTCAACATTGAATAATGATCCTTTTGCGCTGATGGAGTGGGTTTCCACCTGGGCTGGTGGGAAGTGTTCAACTGCCATTTCATTTCCCTCTGAGGGAATTGCAGTATCCGTTGCAGCGAAGTTTGGGTCTCCTTTGTATCGTGGGAACGCGTCAACCTGCCCGCAAGATGTACTGGGAGCCGCGTTCCCCAGAGGAGAGGGGCAGGTTCGCTTCCCTGCCTCCTCTGAGGCTGTGATGGGCTGCCGGGGGTCCTCGTCCACGGCACAGCCCAGTGACTCGCACACTGGGGAGGTGGGGTGGGAGGAGCCACTGCCCGTCGCCTCCCCGCACTCCGCCGAGACGGCCAGCCCCGTTGCCGGGTCGTTTACCGGATCCATGGGCTGCAAGGTCTGGGCGAGCAGGCCCGGAGAAGCCACGCGCCTCACTGCCCGCTTGGGGAGCGCCAACCTTTCACCTCGCTTCCTCGTGGGCATTCCACGCGCAGCGGGCTCGGCAGTCTCTCTCCTCGCACGAAGAGCCCGGCGTGAAGGCCCCTCCCCCTCCTCCTCAGGTCTCACAGAGTCACGGTCTGCCGAGACAGCTCGGAGAGGAACAGGAGGTAAGGATGGTGTACGGAAGGCGGGTACTGGGATGGGAAGGGTAGATGAAAAGGGAGTGAAGGAGGGGAAGGAAGGAATGGGGTGGGAGGGAGAGAAGGGTAGGACAAGGGTTCGGGAAGGGATAGGGGTGAAAAGTGAGCTTTCAATGGCGGCAGGTTGTGAGGGGCGAGCTGGTTACAAGTCAGGGGCTCTAATGTTATTTGGCAGAGTTACCTCGAGTCCTGAATCGGGTCTTGGTTCGAGGGTGTTGATGTCGGGTGGGCGAACCTCCATCATGGAATGGGTCCGGTGGTAGTGAGTTGATCGGGGACTTCAGCAGGAGCGGGTAGGTTGGAATAAAAACACCGCCCCTGCGATATCATGCGAGGTCCCGCCAAGGTCTGCCAAAGTCTGCGAGCTCACTCTGCGCTCGCTCCGCGGCCGCTCCGCGGATAAAATGGCTTTTCAAGCCCACACAGGATATGTCCACTGTAGAAAGACTCTGTGGAATCCAAAGTCTGCCAAAGTCTGCGAGCTCACTCTGCGCTCGCTCCGCGGCCGCTCCGCGGATAAAATGGCTTTTCAAGCCCACACAGGATATGTCCACTATAGAAAGACTCTGTGGAATCCAAAGTCTGCCAAAGTCTGCGAGCTCACTCACTAATGCGATTATTTACGTTATTGTATTGGTACTATTATATACCAAAAATCAGTAAAGATATTAATTTAAAAAACAGTGTATCCTGTTTAAGGTGCTTGGTGTATTTATGCAAATATGCACATTTTTGGAGGGTGGGTTATGAGGGAGTGCTCAACAAAGTGACTCTCAAGCTCATCCAAACAGTTGCCATCTATGTGTTAAGGAACTATGCTGTTGCATAGGCAAAACAAAAACAAACACGCTGTTGATCATTTATACAGTTAAAATCAAACTCCTCAAAAGGCAACTGGTCTATGAAGAGCTATGGTATCTACGCCAGTTTTGAAGTCGACTCCTGCCATCAAACTCTCAAATCATCCTATTTACATGAATATATCATGCAGAGCACTTTTTCATAATGTGTTTCATTATAGCATGTGTGACAGTCTACATTCTACAATGGATGTGTCAGCATCCTTGAAAAAACTTCTCTTCGCAAGACTACGGTTTATTAGGAAGGACACTGCTAACTCTTTAAATCAGAAATGGCTGCCTAATACAGATTTTCAATAATATCATAATATAAAGTCATGATTCTATTAAAGACATGGAGGTGAAGGATTATGCTCAGCTCAACTCTTTACTTCTTGAGCAGCCAATACATTGTTACCCAACCACAAAAACAAACAGTTGCAGAGCTACAATTTATTAATTGGCTCCTTTTCCCACGTGACTTAATATGTCCAAACACAGTCCTTAGTCCAATATAACATCTCCTGACTTCCTTCCTCCTTCCTCGTTCTTTAGCTGATCCATAACTGATACTTGCGTCCCAACCGGATAACGCCTGAACATCAATTGAAATCTCACTTAATCCTTATGATCCTGACGCCTTGGGCTCTGTACCTGCTAAAACATAAACAGTACTATTGAAAAACCGCCATTGACTGGGTGGGCAATCGCATAAATACATATCGGACATGTAATCAATGCTTCAACATAAACTGTCTTTTCCATTCAAGCCATGCCAGTCTATCTTTGCGATTATTAGGGTGGAATAATCCTTTGCCTCTGTGTCTTTAATAGAATCATGACTTTCTATTATGATAGTATTGAAAATGTATATTCTATGTCAAGACTCGGAGGATCCGGTTAGGCTCGTTTAAGGTTTACTCACCATCAACGTAGACACCTGGTCGATTGGTCGAAAATAGACATTCTTAAAAGTCGACTCATTCAACCAGTCAGCAGCCTTCAAAATGTCTTTCGAGCGTGCCCCCATCTTGAATGCTGTGGAGGATATGGCACCCCTTATTGAATGTGCTCTGTACTGTTCTTTATCTATGCCAGCTTGGCTCATACCCCATTTTACCCATCTTGCCATGGGAGCTGTAGATACTGCAGTAAAATGTTTCCTCACAGCTATTAATAACTGAGATGCCCCTGCGGGACTGAATTGTGCTGAGATATTTTCATATGCCGTCAGACACCTGACTGGACACAGTTTAGGTCGATCGGGAAATGCTGAATACTCCACCGTCTTGATCCCCATCTTAGTCCTTCTTGATATATAGAAGGTCACGCCTGTTGGTGAAAATGAGAATTGTGTGCTCTAGAATTAAGCAGAGTAGGGTTGTCCGTTTTGCCCATAGAGCCTCCATGGATAGGTCTTCATTGCCAGGCCATACCTATCTCAAACAACCTCAATAGCTCACTAACATCCCACAGACATGAATATTGTGAAGCCAGAGGTTTCATGCTTTTTATCCCTTTGATCAACCTACATACCAGAGGATATTTGCCTATAGGGTTACCCTCTACTCTCTCATGTCCAGCAGAAATCGCTGAACGATACGTGTTGATAGTTCAGTATGCTCTACCCTGAGTCTCCTGGTTGGTCAAAAAATGCACTACAATAACTACATCTGTTCGAATGGGATGTACATCCCTCTGCATGCACCAATTATGCCATTTAGACCATGCTCCTCTATAGGCTTTCTTGGTTCCGGGAGCCCAGTATTCTCTGATGAACCTCTGAGCCTCTCCCGAATGTCCTGACTTAGACCAAGATCCCCTGAAATCGCCCATGCTACTATGCTAAGACTCCCTGTTTGAACCAGACAGTGGTATTCTCCTGCTGGTCCCTGCATGATATCCTCCCTCTGGGGCAGTAATATTGGTATATCGTATGACATCTCTAGTAGGTCCAGGAAACAAACATTCCCTCTCCAGTCGGGAGTCACAATTATGACTATTGATTTCTGTCTCCTTACTTGAGCAAGTTTTTGCGGTATCATGGCAAACGTAAGGAAAGCATATTCTGTGGCTCTGCCCCAGACCTGGAGAAAGGTATCTGCCGATGTTGCTTCCAGAGCCGGTCTCCAGCTGAAGAACTGTGACAGCTTCCTTTTCAATCTCGACGTGTACAGATCCATCTGACAAGGGCCCCTCCGACTCATGGTCTCTTGGAAAACTGTCTCCTCCAGCTGCCAATCGCTGGAGTCACTCAAGTGCCTCGAGTTCCAGTCCTTTACCTGATTCTGGACACACGGCAGATGCTCTGCCATCACGCTGACCCTCCTTTGAAGGCATAAATGCCAAATATATTTTGCTAACACCGCTAGCATCTTGGATTTTGTCCTTCCCAAGAAATTGATATACCTGACCGCGGAAGTGTTGTCCATCTTGAGCAGAATGGAACATTTGGTCTTCTCTTGGGTCCAGCATTGTACTGCAAATTATTCTGCCAGTAGTTTGAGGCAGTTGAGATGGAGGGCTAGGTCCCCCTCTGACCATCTCCCTCCTATTGTCAGCTCACCGCACCAGGATCCTCAACCCCATCTGCTGGCGTCTGACTCTATGATGAGGTCCAGGGATGATTCAAATATCGCCCTGCCATTCCAGGACTCCATGTGGCAATACCACCACACTAGTTCCGTCCACGCCTCCTCTGAAATGGGGACTCTCTGCTAGATAGGCAGTCCCTTTCTGAGATATTTTATTTTTAAGCACTGTAATGCTCAATATGAAGGAGGGTTTGGAAATATGGCTTGGATTGATGATGATGGACGGCCTAGTAACCTGACTAGTCCCCTCAGGGATATCAAACCTTTCACCATCATGGCCTTTATCTACTTCTTGATGGAGTATACATTCTCTAGGGGTAATCTGAGGGTTCCCTGTTCTGTGTCCACAATGAAACAAATCTGATGCCTTGTTCCCTGAGATGACTGACCACTGGCTTCATCAACTTGTAAAGCACCAAGGAACCGATGCCAGCCCGAACGGGAGTCTTATACACTCCCTTTTCTGTCCTCTCCAAGTAGATGATGCTGATTCTGAAATATGGGAACCATCATTTAAGCGTCCTTGTGGTCTACTCTCGCTAGCCAGTCCCCTTTCTAGAGAATGTCTCTCAGCAGCTGGATTCCCTCCATCTTGAAATTCCTGTATATCAGAAAGGCATTCAGCGATCTTAGGTTGATCACTGGTCTGACTTTCCGCCTGCCTCTTACCAAAAACATGTTGCTTAAGAAGCCTCAATGCGCCACTGCTGCTGATGCAATAGTATTCTTTTGCTGCAATGTCTCTATCTCGCTGTGGTAGTCTCCTGCTGGTCCCTGCATGATATCTGCCGTGGAGGGAGTTAAGGTGCCTTTCCGGCCTCATCTACGAAGAAACATGTGGGGTGTTCAAGGTCTTCCTGGAGAATGTGATCTGGGATGCTGTCACCTACACCAAGCAAGCCAAGAGGAAAACAGTCACCGCAATGGATGTAGTCTATGTCCTGAAGCAACTGGGACAGGGGTTGAGGACACCCGCAGCACCACCACCACCACAAACCCCTCCATAGCCTTCATCTACTTCTTGATGGAGTTCACCTTCTCTAGGGGAAATCTGAAGGTTCCCTGCTCTGCGTCCACAATGAAACCCAGAAATTCCATTGACCAGGCCGGAATTAATTCTTACTTCCTCCAGTTGATCAGAAACTCCAACTGTTGTAGCATGTCAGTCGTGCTCCTCACTGGTTCCACAAGCAGATCCTCATATTACATTAGACATATGTTGTCCAAGTATATAATTAATCAGATGCCTTGTTCCCTGAGATGATTGACCACTGGCTTCATCAGCTTGTAAAGCACCAAGGAGCCGATGCCAGCCCAAACAGGAGCCTTAAAAACTCCCATCTCTGTCTTCTCCACAGAAACTGAAGTAGATGATGCTGATTCTGAAATATGGCAACGGTCAGGTAAGTGACCCTGAAGTCTACTCTCGCTAGCCAGTCCACTTGCTAGAGAATGTCTCTCAGCAGATGTATTCCCTCCATCTTGAAATGCCTGTATATCAGAAGGGCATTCAGTGCCATGAGGTTGGTCACTGTTCTGACCTTCCGCCTGCCTCTTACCAAAAACATGTTGCTTAAGAAGCCTGCATGCGCCACTGGTGCTGGTGCGATGGCATTCTTTTGCTGCAAGTTCTCTATCTCACTGTCTAATAGAGTTTTGTCTTCTCTGGTAAGACTGATCGGTCTCCAACCGGAAACCTTGTACCGTTTCCAACAACCAGGAGTCTCCAGATATATATTGGTCTCCAACCAGAATCCCTGTACCGTTTCCAACATCCAGGAGTCTCCAGATATTTCTTTCCATTGGAGTAAACACTGCGCAACTCACCCTCCCACTCCCCCACCAGCGGGATGTCTGAGCTCAGCGTGCATTCTCTCAGTATGATGTCAGGAGTTTGGCTGATGGGCACTGGGCAAAGGCAATACCTCAGAGTATGCACCGTAGATTAGGAGTTAAACTAGCATGTAACATAAACAGGGTACATACAAAGCTGATCTGAGTTGTAACAGGTATTCACAGGAACTACAGGGGCAGCAGTTGTCTGTAAGCAAAGAGATGCAGAGATAGCAAAGACAAGAAAATATACTGGGCAACATGGATTGATCAGAATAGAGGGTGTACTGGAATATGATAAGGGGTCGCCAGGGATTAGGGAAAGCCCATGGGATCGGTACCAGCAGATTACTATTAACAACTGTCCTACAACAGCGTCAGGAGACCATATACTGAGGCAGGTAAGACTCCAACTGCCTAGATGAAGGCAACAGAAGTCTTTCCCTTAGCTGATCTGAACGGAGACCAACCCAGGGGTCACACTGTAAACGGATATAGAGTGGAGGCACAACAGTGGACCAAGATGTAATACTCGTGGAAAGCAGCACAGAATGACATAATCAGGATCAGGACAGGTAGAGAAATAAAGTACAAAATAGAGACTGGAATATCAGGACACACAAGGCAAAGGACTCAGACAAGATAGGTCACTGCCATCACAGCGAATTTGAGGAGTTCAGGAAACTCAGAGTACTTAAGAACAGGCACTAGAACAATGGACAGAAGTCTGGTAATATCGCTGGCATGGAACAAACAGGGAAATATCAAGTGACTGGAATTGCAGAGAAAAAGAGGGAAAAGCTAGGCAGAAACAGGACAAGTCTGCAAAGCATAAATGCTTACAGAAAACAGGGTTTTTGGAGAAAGTTAGAAAGGCAGACGGGCTATCAGAACAGAACTGCATGGCCTTAACAGCAAAACTGGACAGGTGCTTTAGCACAGCAGCAAAGGCAGGAAGGATTCCAGAAGTCAAACACTGGAAAATCAAGGCAAGGTTCAAAAACAGGCTGGCTGCAAAAGCAGGCTGGAAAAGGTGCTGCAACAAACAGGATTCAAAAGCCAAAATTCAGGAAAGGTTCAATAACTGGTCACAGGAGCATAGAACAAACTCCCAGCAGAAGCAGTTGACTGAACAACTGCTTCTGTTCAAAGTGAGCTTATAAAGTCCCTCTCAGCCAACGGCCCAACAGGGTGGAGCTGATTGCAGTCTTAGGCAGCTGTGTTCAATCAAGCCCAGCCCCGGCTTCAGTAGCCTGCAACAGTGGATTGTAATTAAAGTCTCTTGAGCTCTCAGCAGCCTAGTCTGCAATAGCTTGGAACAGGTAAATGTAATCAGGGCCTTTCCAGCTCTTAGTAGCTTTCTACAAACAAAGGTACTTTGTATGCCTCCTCCAGTGCTCTGCCTCTTAGACAGCATCATGTACCAGAATACATTTGGTGGTTTAACCCAAAACCCGGAATAGAACATGAAATTAGATTGGTCTAAAACAGCTGTGCTAAAACAAGTATATTAATGCTGGGGCAGTTTGTAGGTTTTAACTTTACAATTATGCCATAAACAGAGTCTCTCAATGCGCACATGTAGCAGTGCATGTTGGCAGATGGGAAGGATCGTGACATATGGGACCAGCTCTTATGTGAGTTATTGTGCTGTTGCTTGACATTAGACCTCCAGCCTTGCCTCTAGCCCTTCAGCTCGATGGAAAGAAGCAGTTAACACGGCGTCCTCTTGTTCTCTCCATTGCGTTCTGTTTCCAGAGGGCCTGTATGATGAATATCGGCCGGCCGAGGGGCCTCTGCCAGCCTTATCAAGAATTCTCCTGCCAAAGATCTTTTTCAAGGAGGCCTACGCCTTGTCTAGTGTAGAGGAGGTATTTGCAAATTTGGCTATGTCCTTGATGAAAGTCTCTCCAAATAACGTCCCCTTGGCTATCTCTGCAGCTTCCGATGGAGCCAGATCCCCTAGCTTGGAGTCAAATCTTCAGTGGGATCAACCGGCTTCTCTTGGTCGCTATTGTGCTATTGGCATTGACCAATAAATATATCACTCTCTGCGCCCAGCCCGAAACCACATCCGGGTCTATCGACTCCTTGTTTTGTTTGGCCTCTTCTGCGAGCTGCCAAATCTTTGTGTTGGTCCAACCACATCCAGTAGCTTGTCCTGGCATTATCTCCAGGACCTGTTGATGCCTCTTTTAACATCCTTGACGTACCTCCGCATGAAGGTTAACAAGCGTTCATCGATTTCAGGGGTGTCCGCTACCCCTTCTGGCACCCTGGGTCTGGGACACTCTGTCTGCATCTTATTACTGGCTTCCTTGCTTAATGGAGCCCTCAGCCTCTTCCTCAAGTGGGCTATAATACTGCTGGGTGCTTCCCATTCTGAGGACCTGGGGTGGATTAGTGCATCAATGTAAAGTTCTTCCCCTTGTGCCTCATCTGCTGACTTGCTTTGTTTACTTCTGTGTCTCGTGGCACTGCTGGAGGACGAGTATTCTGAATCATGCAAGCTCTGGACCGATGACTCATTGCTGCTCTGCCAGCTGTCATCTGTGGACTCCTCTGAGCTTTCCTGGCCTTATCTGTTCCATGACCTAGCCTTTCTCTTGCCACTACGCTTCTTGTGTGGCGTACCCAGGGGAGTCTGGGCCGTGTGTCCTGCAGGTCTTTTTTCTTCCCCCTTTTCCTATATGTGCATCCCTACTCAATTTCTCCATTCACTGAGAGAAGGCCAAGAGGTCCTCCAAAACGCCCCTGCTGCTGTGAGATGGGCCTCTACGGCAGTTAATGCCCTCTGAACCGCCTGACTCATTCTGACACCACTTACGTGTTTGTTGGGGGTCTCTGGGTGCCCCCACGCGTGCCCGTGAGCTCCTCCACCCACAGACTCAGACCGGACACGTCTGTGTGCTTCGGGCTCCCCGGTCGCTCTGACGCGGCCGGGAACGCCCCGTTTATTTAAGACGCACGCGGCGACGTGCAACGTCACGTCGCCGCGTGCGCGTCTCCCTCACGGGGCAACGCCACACTCCTCCTTTTTCCGGGAGGAACAACAACAACAGACACTTCCAAAAATTGCACTGCACACAACATAACAATTACAAACTCAGAGCCCATGCCCCTTTAATGTCAGCCTCCCGGTTCCCCTTACTCCGGAACACAGTCAATCGGCCCCAGCACATAGTCTCAGAGATAGGCAGGTCTCCCTCGCCCAGCCCTCTGGGGGTACCTCCCGCCTACCTCAGCCGTAGGAGTCCCAGCTGCTCCAGTGCCTCGTTCTGGCGACCCCACGAGTTCCCCCCGGGGGGTATCTTCATCCGGGAGGACAGTCTCATCCGGGTCAAGCGGGAGCTCAGCTCGAGAGTCCCCCAGTTTCTTAAAGAAGCTCACATTCCGAGTGACAGCCGACTTCCCGTCCGAGGCCGTTACCATCGATCCCTTTACTGCCACCACGTCCAGCGGCTCCGGTTCATATGGGAGCGAGAGTTTTCCGTGGGGATGCCGATTCCTGATCAGCACTTCGTCGCCCGGTTCCAGCCGCTGCGGACGAAGACCCCGCCGTATGTTCTCTTGATGTGTCCTTGCCTGTCGCTCCGCTTCCACCCGTTGGTCATCTATTACGCCGGGTTCCTTTTCATGTACCTCCGGGAGGAGACCTCGGGGGCACCTTCGGAACAGGACTTCAGCCGGGGCCACCCCCGTTGAGGCGTGTGGGGTGGTGCGGTACACTCTCAAGAACTGGTAAAGCGCCCGCTGGAGGGGCTGGCCCTGTCCCTGGGCAATCCGGAATGTTTTGTTCAATGTCCTCATCAGCCTCTCCGCGTCCCCGTTCGCACGGGGCCACAGCGGGGACACCTTCCGGTGCGCCACTCCACAGCTCTCCAGAAATTCCGAGAACCTAGCGCTCTGGAATGGGGACCCATTGTCTGAGCACAGAGTCACTGGAAACCCATGGGTGGCAAAGATTTTCTCCACAGCACCCACCACGTGCTCAAATGCCACCGACTCGACGAATTCCACCTCAGGGTATCGGGAGTATTCATCCACAATGGCCAGGAAGTGAGTGCCTACGGCCGTGGATCCGAAGTCCGCATGTACGACCTCCCACGGCCGGGTCCCTCGTGGCATTACTTCGATTTCAGGCTCCCGCTGGACTGGGGAGGCCGCCTGGCACCACACAC
Source organism: Ambystoma mexicanum (assembly GCF_040938575.1). Taxonomy (NCBI): domain Eukaryota; kingdom Metazoa; phylum Chordata; class Amphibia; order Caudata; family Ambystomatidae; genus Ambystoma; species Ambystoma mexicanum. The sequence goes on along the minus strand of NC_090922.1, from coordinate 1,348,064,590 downwards.
AGGCCGCTACGAAGTCGTCCACTTTTTTTTCTAGCTCGGGAAACCACACCTTCAGCCTCAGTCTCGCCTTCGTCTTGGCGGCCCCTTGGTGTCCCTGGTGTGCCAGGTTGATGACTTCATGGATCTTGGAGCCTGGCACCACCAGGCGATCGCCCCGCAGCAGCAGGCCCGACTCCGTGAAGGACAGTTCGTCCTTCACCTTCCAGAGTTGCTCGAGGGTCACTTTAGCTTCTTGAGTGCGCCCTGCCACCAATTCCAGCACGGACTTCCAGGACCCCGACCGCATCGAGCTCCTCAAGATGCGGAAACACTCGTCGTTGGCCGCAGCACTCTCCAGTTCGGGTAGCGGCATTGCGTTGGGGGTGGCACCCTCTACCACCATCCTGACGTGGTCATCGGCTTCCTCAGCACACGAGTCTTGTGCGGGTCCTCCACCGCCCACCGGGTGCCTGGACAGGTAGTCAGCCGCATTGTTGGTACCCGGCCGGTAGATCAGGGTGACGCTATACTCCAGAAGGGCCAACATCCACCTCTCGATTCTGGCTGGTGGTTTTGAAGATGATCTGGCCATGATCGGAAGCAGCGGCTTGTGGTCCCTTACCACTGTCACGGGGCTCCCCAGCACATAAAGCCGAAAATGCCGACAGCCCCACAAGACAGCCAGGGCCTCGCGTTCGATCTGCGAGTATCTCTGTTCGGTCTCGGAGAGGGCTTTGCTGGCATATGCCACTGGCCTTACCCCCCCATCTCTGCCCACTTGGGTGAGCACAGCACCGAGGCCAAACGGGCTGGCGTCCACCACAATCTAGGACTCCAGGGCGGGGTCAAAAAAAGCCACGGTATCATCTGCTGTCAGGGCGCCTTTGATGTCCTCGAACGCCGACTGTTCCAACGGGCCCCACTGCCAGGTGGTATCCTTTTTCGTCAGGGCCCTCAGAGGCTCCGACCTCGAGGCGAGATTCCTGATGAAGCGCCCACAGTATGTTACCATACCCAGGAAGCTCCGCACATCTGACGCCGACTCAGGGGGGCGCGCGGTCCTGATGTCCTGGACCTTCCTGGGGTCCGGAGATACACCGCCCTCCTTGAAGATGAAACCAAAGAACTCAATGGTCGGGCGGAGGAACTCGCACTTGTCCTTGTGGAGAGTGAGCCCCAGCGACTGCAGCCTCTCGAGGGTCTTGGCCAGACGTTTCAGATGTTCAAGTTCCGTCCTGGCAAAGACCAGAATGTCGTCACTAATGTTTAGGACGCCCTCCAGATCTGCGAGAGCGCCTCGGATCAAGTTCTGAAATACCTCGGCTGCTGACGACACTCCGAAACTCAGCCGCTTATATCGGTAGAGCCCCCTGTGGGTAGTGAAGGTTGTAATGTATCGGGACTCTGGGTGGAGGACAACTTGGTGGTATCCAGCTCGTAAGTCCAACTTAGAGAAGAACCGGGCCCCCTGCACTTCAGCAATGATGTCATCGATTGTCGGGGTCAGGTGTCGTTCTCTCCTGATGGCCTTGTTGGGCAGCCTCATGTCCACACAGATCCGGACGGAGTCCGGCTGTTTTGGTTTCCTCGCCACTACGATAGGGGATACCCATGGTGTGGGGCCCTCCACCTTTTCGATTATATCCAGGTTCACCAGGTTGTCTAGTTCCCTGTCCACCTGGTCCCTTAGATGAAACGGGATCCGCCTGTGTTTCAGAGCCACGGGCTGCACCGACTCATCAATGTGGAGCCTCACGGGGTCACCCTTCATTCTCCCAATCCCTTTAAAGATGTCAGCATATTTGTCCAGCAGATCGTTGATGTCCTCTAAGTAGACTGAGTACGCGAAGCTCACTATGCCAAGAGCCTCCGCTGCCGCACAACTCAACAGGGTGTTGCTGCTCACCGGAGTCACGTAGAAGCGGGCCTTTATCTCCGACCCATCATGCTCCACCTTGGCGACAAACGCACCGTCCAGCGGCAGGGGCTCCCGCCCGCCAAATGCAAAAATGCGGGCTCTCGGCGTCGCCAGCCTCGGGGGTGGGTTGAGCGCGGCATAATGTCCTCTCGCCATTACGTTGACTGAGGCCCCCGTGTCGACCAGCACCGGGACCGGCGAGCAGTTCACCTCCACGACGCATCTCGGCTGTCTCCTGCTCCTCCCCTTGAGGACTTCCATGCTGGAGACGAAGAAGATATTCTCCTCATCCTCTTCCTCCGCTTCTTCCGCCGGTGTCTCCTCTCCCGCCTGTTCCACCTGAGCTACATTGGGCGGGCGGTTTTGGCGAGGGGTCCACAGACGGGGTTGTCCCCTCGGAATCAGTACAGGCAGGGTCGCCCTGCACACCCTCGAGAAGTGGTCGGGCACCCCACAGCGTCCGCAGATCTTTCCTATTGCCATGCACTCAGACGAGTGGGGGAGGTCATAGCCGCACTTCTGGCATGACTCCACTGGCTTACCAGCTCTGTCCCTGGGAGCCCCACCGGGCCTTCGCACCCCTCTGCCGCCTCGCCAGACAGCGCACACCTCTTCCGGCCTCGCTGCGCGGGATCCGGCCTCCATCTTGTTGGCACGGGCCTCCGCCACCTCATGGCACCGCCCGAGCTCCAGGATTCTGGGCAGGGTGAGTCCGGGCTCTCTCAGGACCTGTCGCCTCAGCTTGCCAGACGAACATGCCTGGATTAGCATGGTCCTCGTCATATCCTCCGCATCCCCCCACGCACACCCTTGGGATAGGCGGCGCAGGCGGCCATAGAAGGTGTCGAGCGTTTCATCCTCCTTTTGTCTGGCCGAGAGCATGACGAACCTCTCATAGTCCACGTTGGCAAGGGGAATGAAATGCGCGAGGAGGGCGGCTTTGGCTTGGTCATACGAGTTGTCCACCGGAGTTAACGACTCGAATATCTCCTGTACAGCTGCTCCGGCCGAATACAGCATCGTAGCCACCTTGCTGTCATTGTCCGTGACCTGGGCGGCCCGAAAGTACATGTCCAGCCGTCCAATCCATCTTCTCCATCGGGGGCCCAGGCTGGACGGAGGACCCGTAGCGTCAAACTCCGGAATGGGCTGCAAGGCCGCTTGCGCCCTGGCTTGGGCCATGGCCAGGGGTGGTGGTGGTTGGTTCGGGGGAAGAGCGGCACCAACCGTGGGTGTAGGCAGCCCAGACGTCGCAGGATGTGGGGTTGGCTGTGGGGGATTCTGTTGAAACAAATCTGCCAGGCTTTCGTCCTGCGAATCCTCCGATGCTGTGGCAGTCGCACCCTCCAGGGCGCCGAAATCACTCATGGGCCCAAGCGCCAGGCACCCTCGTATTAGCCCTGAGGGCCGCAACTTGCACCATTCCCCACATTGCCACCACCCTCGTGATGATGAAAGGGTTAAAGAGGCTACCTTGAGGCGTCTCGTTCCAACGTGGATCTCAGGAGCGGGCATGCCATCACCCACGTGATGATGAAGGGGTTGAAGAAGGTCCTTGAACCAAATGTTCCAAAAATTGAGCTTCAAAAATGGAGTGGGCTGAGAAGGCCCAGCCACCTCAGTCCATCTTCCAGCTACCACACGACGTTACAGACTGAAAATTGGCCAAAACATCAAAATTCAGGGATGGGCCTGCGGGTTAGGCTGCCCGCAGTCAGCAAATCCAAAAATTGGGCTTGGATGGCCTTCCGACTCCAAACCGGAGCTTTCGGAAGTTCCTCAGCCACGTGCGCAAGATGGCCGCCAGCCGCGTGTATGGTCCGCGGCCACAGCGTGAGACGAAACATCCGCGGATGTTTGGTCGTCGAAGAAAAATTATCCGGGATCGCTCTCACCGCCGGGCCCGGGCATCCAACACTCGTCGCCACTGTTGGGGGTCTCTGGGTGCCCCCACGCGTGCCCGTGAGCCCCTCCACCCACAGACTCAGACCGGACACGTCTGTGTGCTTCGGGCTCCCTGGTCGCTCTGACGCGGCCGGGAAGCCCCGTTTATTTAAGACGCACGCGGCGACGTGCAACGTCACGTCGCCGCGTGCGCGTCTCCCTCATGGGGCAACGCCACAGTGTTGGTCCTCCGAGTCCTCGTTTGAATATCTGCTCGTAGCTCTTAGCTTGTTCGGTTCAGGTCTGAAAAATATGCAGTTCTCTTGGGATGTCCCCGTTATTTGTTTTATTCACAACTAGGTGGGTCACTGGATTCTGATACACAGTTTTGCCAGGGACTGCGCCGTAAAACTTTATAAAGCTGCTCCTGGGCTGGTGACGTTGTGGAGCTGCTATCAGTTTACCTTGGGACAGAGCCTGTAATCAAACACCTCATTATCTTGCTGTTGGTTTCTTTTATTTAGTTCTGCCTGGCCTGCGGTGAGGTCCTGCCGCCAGCAGGTGGGCTTGTGAACCGTTCGAACCTGAATTGAGCTGCGCAGCGTTCTGTGTTCTGTCGGGGAATCCCTGCTTCAAAGATAACTAGGCCAGGTATGAGATGGAAGGATTATGCCTGTCAGAGGTACTGACCGACCCTCTCTCTCTCTTTCTCCTCACTGAAGTTTGCGTGGGCGAGGGAACCTCTGGAAATCCTGTTGTGCATTGCTGCGTCTTCCGTGAGGCTACTGCCTCCTGCCGGCTGTTAGGAACGCTAGGGCCTCCGAAGGCCCTGTTGCATGCACTCTGAAATCTATTGCAGACGTGGTCCGCCAATCCCAAGCGCGCCGCCGCTCAGTGCACACGGCTAGAACACCACACAGTATACCAGTATTCTATAACAATCACACCATACATACAGTACATAAAGGTTCAATTGTCTGCTGCTAGGGCAGCAAAGCGAGAAAGAAGGAAGTCAAGAAATGTTATATTGGACTAAGGACTGTGATTGGACATATTATAAATCATGTGGGAAAAGAAACCAATACAAAAACTTCAAAAACACTTATTTTTCATGCCAATTGTAGTTCTTTCACTGTTTATATGATTGTGTTAAATTGTATTGGTTTCTTGTGAATGGTATTATCCTGTTTGCACCATACTGATACATATTGTTATTCCATTAACTGATATCTGCTCCTTATTCATAATATCTGTGCACCCAGGATTGTTACTTGTTTTTCAAGCTCTGCACTTTTATAATAATCTAAGTTATGTTATGTTATTTTGCATTTATATAGCGCCTTATGTACCGTTGGTATGATCTCAAGGCGCTGGTAGGTTGAACGCCCTCGGAAACCGAAGTTCAAGTCAGTAGAGAGAGAGAGTCATAAGGTGCGTGTGAGCACTGGATATGTGTGCAGCGGTGTTGCATTCCTGTGATAGCTGCTACATAGCGGTAGGTGTGGTGGTTGGGAGATCAAGAGTATGTGTTCGTTCTGGCAGGTTGTTATCCAGACCGATTCTAGCTGCATTAGGCCTGAGGAGAACGCCTAGGCTGGAGGGTGTATAACCAGCTGTATTTACATAGGATGATGGGGAGTATGAGGCAAGTGATGGTATGAGAACAGCTATACCGAATGGTGTCATAGTATCGCTGTGTTCTACTTGAGTGGCGTGTAAAGGAGAGAGTAAGCGTGGAGATGTGATAAGGTGGCTTATATCTTGAGGTCGAGCACACTCCAGTAGTTCCATGCACTTCAGCCGTTCCATGCACTCCGACCGTTCCATGCACTCCAAAACGTTCCATGCATTTCCACCATTCTATGCACTCCAACCATTCTATGCACTCCGACCATTCTATGCACTCCGACCATTCTATGCACTCCGACCATTCTATGCACTCCGACCATTCTATGCACTCCGACCATTCTATGCACTCCAACCATTCTATGTACTTCGATTGTTTTATGCACTACAGATCGTTCCATGCTCTTGAATCTCTTTTTTTTTTTATTAAGTGTCCACTACGTGCTCTCTGTCTGTTCTGTGCATCCCATCCGTTGTATGTACTCGCTCAGTTCTAAGCAAACACTCAGTGCGATCTATGTATTCCTTCTAATCAATGCACTTCGTCCGATCTATACATGTTATCGCTTCATCATCCGGTCTGCTCATTTCCACGTTATCTGTTATCTATGCATCCTCCATCCACCTCCCTGACCCGTTTCATATACCCAGTTTCGTCCGTTCATCCACATACGTCATCCGTTCATCCACCCACTTCATCCGTTCTACCCTCTTTACCCGTTTCATCTATACACTTCTTCCGTTCCACCCACTTCACCCGTTTCACCCACTTCACCGGTTCCATCCACCTCACCGGTTCCACCCAGTTTACCGGATCCACCCACTTCGCCCTCTTCACTGGTACCATCCACTTTTCCGGTTCCACCGACTTCACCAGTTCCACCCATTTCACCCTTTCCATCTACATACTGCATCCGTTCTTCCACCTTCTTCATCCATTTTACTCACTTCACCCATTTCGTCCACACACTTCTTTTATTTCATCCACTTCACCCGTTCCACCCATTCCACCCGTTCCACCCGTTCCACCCACTCCACCCGTTCCACCCACTCCACCCGTTCCACCCATTCCACCCACGTACTTCCCTGTTCCATCCACATACTTCACCCTTTCCTTCCACATACTTCACCTGTTTCTTCCACATACTACACCCGTTCCAACCACATACTTCACCTGTTCCAGCCACATACTTCACCCGTTCCAACTACATACTTCATCCGTTCCATCCACATACTTTATCCGTTCCATCCATTTACTTCACCAGTCCCATCCACATACTTCACCTGTTCCATGAATGTACTTCACCTGTTCCATCCACATACTTCACTCGTTTCGTCCATCCATTTCCTTCGAATCATCCACATATTTCACCTGTGAAGCGGCTTCACTTCAACACTACAGCTAAGTCAATGCCTAGTCTGGGATGCTGAGGGAAACCCTTATTGATATATTTTTAGGTCCAGTTCATGTACTCTGGATGACAACCCTTATATAACACCCCTCTCGTAGAATCCTCCTGACCCCACTGAGCCAAGAAGTAGGTCTGTTTTGCAAATTTAAAAGGTTTATTTGAGAAATATAACAATATATATCTATCACACTTTTATAATAAATTAATATTGGATATCACACTTAAAATATGACAGTGATCAACAATGGATAATGTTCTACTGGTAAAGTGATTTGGTTACTTAGAAGTAGTATAGAGGATGAGGTAGCTGAAATGCTTTATGGTTTCAAGGAAATGCAAGGTGGAATAAATGCAGTACAGAAAATAAACTGATATGGTTTCACAAGAGATAATATGTTCACTTTTCCCCTGGTGGCAATTCACCCCCCTCTATGCAATGCAAGGAGATGGAAGTAACACACACAGTCTTCAGGAATGCAATCAAATACAATACGGAATTCAGTCCCCCCCCAGCAAGCTTAGACAACAGGTATGCTTTTTAAAACACGGGCGAGAGTGCCTTGTAATGTGGTGGCAAGGAAGTGAAAAATGCTAAAATTGCTTTTAATTCCCTATAGGAGGTTCAGGGTGAGTGGTAGACACTTTAAATCAGTTCTGGTCAGCCCTAACAATGGTTCAGGGATGGTTATTAGGTTGCAAACAAATTTTAGCAGTTCAGGCAAAAGCGGCTATCTTTTTACAGATGACGAAATCAGGCCAAATCGCAAATCGCGGTACATTTTGCGAGTGCGTAAATCGCGATTGCGGTATAGGAAGTCGGTTCTATGCTTGTTGGAAAGCTTAGATTCTAAGCTTTCAGAGGAAAGTTTTATCTCGTTCCTAGGACAAACAGTTCCAGAGATACGGACGATTTTGTGAAGGTAGTTTTTCGGATTTAAAGTAAACTCAAAATGACAGGTGACAGCTTGCAGCTGCAGAATTGACAGGTGACAGCTTGCAGCTGCAGAATTGACAGGTGACACGATTTCTAAGAGGCTGTTCTAATTAGGTTAAAATAGTTTGGATTAGATTATTTTAACTAAGAGATTGGGTTCTGCACAGTTCTGGCGGATACTCACTCCTAATTTTGAAATGAATGGGCCTCGTCACGGATCTGGTCAACACGTCCAGCGGCGGTTCTCTCTGCTCGGCGGGTCAATCAGGCACCGGTTCTGTTCACAGCGATCCGGATCTCTGGTTCTGCTCACAGCGGTCTGGGTCTGGTCTGCGGTTCCGGCAAACGTTCTTGGCAAAGATGCAAACAGCTCGCCCGGCTGTTGAATAGTTTGGTTAGGTTTGCTGGATTCTGAAGGCCTGCTGAGAATACTTTTGCTTGCAGTGGGCCTTCTAGGTTCAAAGTTCTGTAGTGTATGGGTCCCTGGTTCTGGTCTCTGTCTGGATGGGATGTCGGCCGTCAAAATGCTCCGCAGAAATGGAAAATGAATCTCTACCTGTCCCAGCAGTCTCTTTTTAGGTGTTTTGGAAGTGGGTGTGTGTGTGGCATAACTGAGCCTGCCCCTCTCTTGATTTGATAGGTCAATAGATTCTTTGGTCCCTGATTTGGGAAGGGATGGTGTGTCAGAGTGATGTCATTTTTATGACCTACAGAAATGACACTCCCCTGGTCAATGTGCACACAAATCTATTTCTGATCCAAATACATATTTCCCAGGTACACAAGTGGTTGACAATACATGTACATATTACACCTTGCTTAAGGTAGTCTCTGTTCCGACTCTGGCGTTCCTAGGAGCTTGCATTCAAAAATGGCAACTTATTTTCGATTTTAGTGGGTTTTGCAATATGGGATTTTCATCAAAAATTATACAAAGGTACATTTCCCATCCACATATATCCCAGTAACTTTCCATTTCTCTAGCTTAAATACAGTGTCTACAATATTCATAATTAGCGGGGTTTTGGCCCAAAACATGGTACAAATTGGAGTTTGGACTCAAATCGTGAGGGCATTTTTCATACTAAGACTCTCAAAGTTGTACATTCCTGTCATTTGGTTACAATAAGTTATCACTGTTTCTATAAAATATACATTTGTTGCAATTCAACTCCCCAAAGTGTTTGGGTCCGCCTCCAGAAGTCTGGGTGGGTCAGTGATCACATGTCTCTCCTTGCTGGCAGAGGGCTGTTGACAGGAAACACTCAAAATTAACATACCCCAGTCAACTGAAAGGGGCTATTGTCTCTCTCCTCCAGGCTGAAGGGGAGACCCCCTCCCTCTCACTTAGAAGGGCCATGTGATATCCTGCCTCCTGTTGTGAGTCTCTGGGGTGTTAAGAGTTCTCAGCCTCTTGGCCTCTGGGAACAGCAGGTGGCTAAGATTTTTTAATTAACCCACAGGCTTTGAAGTCCAGTTGACTCAGGTCCCTTTGTCAGCCAGTTCTCCTGTCAGAGTTTAGACCGCTAGCGCCGCCTTGTGGAATTTGTCGGTACTGCATCCATTTTTGAGTTGTCTTGAATTTGACAGGAAATGTTTGCTATTATTTTGATAGGCATCCTTACATTAGGGTGGTTATGTGGAACCCCCCCCCACACAAGAAGGTTGAATCTTTAGAGTGGTCTTGTGCCCATGATTTCAGCAACTTTTTGACATCAGTAAAACTGATTTTTGGACAAAGGTCTCCGGTATTAGCTATCTTGCAATGTTTGAACTTGACATTTGGAGCTTGCCCTCAAAGAAACAGAGGTGATTTAAAAGCACTTTTGCTCTGACAGGTGCTGCTATTTTTCCTTTGGCACCACTTCTCACCCCTGGCGCTTTTGGTATGCGCACAACTGCGCGGTTCTCCTGGACTCTGGGATGGAATGATGGGCGGCGACAGCTCATCCCCACATCTACCCAGTCTATTGATTCAGCATGGGTCAAAACCCTTCACAAACCCCCCCGCCCGACTACGCTTTGATTCAAGTCGAGGGGAAGTCGGGTGCAAAGGAGGTTTTGAGCCCTTGCGCTGGTATGTCCACATTATCTTCTTCCAATTCTGTAAATGGCACAGTTCAGCATCTTTTCCTCCACCCAGTTGGATCGATCGGTCCTCCTCACCGGTCCTGATGGGAATATTGGGCGGTACCCCGGGTCCCTCAGATCTTTGCTCCCGGTCCCTGGGCGTCCTCCTTGGCCAGTCTCCAGGTTTTCTTTCTCCTAGGACGACAAGTGCTGTGTACTGGACGGATTATTCCCCGGGACTCAAGGTTCTTAATTATTTCAGTAAGGGACTCCATGGATGCGAGAGGCAAACGATATTGCTTCACAAACACTGGAGTCATTCCAGGGTCCGTGGGAATTGTTGTGGTGTGGATGTCGGTGCGACCACAGTCATATGAGTCTACCGCAAAGAGATCTTGGAAATCCAAGAAAACTTGTTTCAACTTTTGCTTCTGTTCCAGAGTCACGCAGGCATCAGCTAGGTTAACCCTCTCTTCCACCATCTACCTGAAGCCGGGAAAGACTTCTGGTTTGGCTATCTCAGCGGCCTCCTCCAGCTGGGTGGAGAAGTCCCTGGTCAGAGTGCTGATTTGGACTGGAGGCTTCAGGTGGGAAAGGCGGCCCTCATGGACCTGGAAAATCACCTCATCCCTCCTGAAGTCACAAGTCACATCTTCCTTACCATAAGGGCAAGAAGTGTACACCAGGAAGTTCCCCCCATGCCGGGTGAAAATCCTGCCTGGTGTTGGGTTGTCATCACTGTCACTGTCAAAACAGTCCTTGGGGATTGGTCCCAACAGTTCATTTCCTAGATCAATGGAAAAATGTTGGTCATAAACCGCCATTCCAATAATGGTGCCTGCGGCTAGAGTAATACTCTTTAAGACGCTGTTATCCACCTCTATTGGAATGGTGTCATGTTCTATGTTGACTAATGGTGTTGGGTTTACCCCCAACCCTTGCTGTTGGAGAGAAGCATTTAGATGTATGTAAGCATCAGGGTTTTTCAATTTTAGTCCTCTTTTAACTTTTACTTCCAGGGAGAATTGTCGGGTCCTTTCTGGGATGGTGACTTCCTCTTTAATCTGAATTTCAACTGCATAAGGTAGCAATTGAGCTGACCTAAATGCTTTTTCTGGATCATCAAAGCCCATGGGATTATCCGCTAATCGGGACCAAGCTTTGAAGTTTATTAGGTCCAAACTAATGGCGAAGCGATTGAGAATGTCACTGCCTAAGTAAAAGGCGGCAGTGACGTCTCGCACGACCCAACAATTATGGACTATGCTCTTGTTGCCAATGGAGATTTTGAGCATACACATGCTTGGCAGGAGATGTTTGGAATTAGGTGCTTCCAGGTCCATTTCCCATTTGTCTATCAGTTTGAATGTGGGAATGGCTGGATCTTTTGGGAGTTGGCGGAACATGGCTTCGCTGATGAAGCTCTTACCATTGTTCACACACACTCGGGCGAGAACAGAGTCCTTCTCATCATTTAACTGAACAGGGATGAACAACTGCTCTCCGATTTGCTGAATATCAGCCAGGCTCTGAGCTGATTTCACATCTTTCTGGACTATAGGAGTGGGAGTGTCTGATTGTGGATTGGTAAAGAATTTCAGAGTGTTTCCTTCCAGTTTGGAATACCACCTTAAACTGGAAGGAAGGTTGATTTTCAGAAATAGAGAGGACCCCCCACCACCAGTCTGTTGTCCTACTGCTATTACTGTCATGTCTGGAATTTGGTTGTTCTGGAAGTGAAATTCTACTTGGTCAGATTTTTGTTCAACCATGTGGCATGTGCCGTTTAAACTAACATGGTTGACACTCTGTTTTAATTTTATTGGTCGGCTAGTCTGGGTCCAGAGGACCTTGTTTACACAATCTATTAGGGGTGACAACCTTCTCAGGAGGTCATTCCCTAGTAAACAAGGGGTGCCCTTTGGAGTCACTACTATGACCGGGTGTTTCACCTTGTGTCGCCCAATTTTAATGTCCAAGTCTGCAGTCCCTTCGACGGGAATTTCCTTCCTGTCAAAGTTCTGCAGTTGTCCAGGAAGAGAGGTGAGAGGAATACGGTAATTCTCCCCCTTCCTGCATTTAGTTCATCAAAGGCCCTTTTGGACAGAAGGGTAGCTTGGGATCCAGTGTCCACCAGTGCCAAAATTGTACCCTGCCCCTGTACTTGTACTGGGGCATAATATCTTCCCTCCTTCTCCTCAAGGGGGCACAGATAATGCACATTTTTGGACAACTGGTGGGCTAACCTTCTGGTTTTGGGCATTGCTAGCGAAGAGATTTGGGCAGAATTCTGTGAAGAGCCTGGGGAATCTGAAAGAAAAAGTTGGCAACTGGAGATTAGAGCCATTGTGGGTTCCCCTGGTTCCGGTTCTGGGCCGCCCCCCCTTTTTGGAGGCAGTCACCAGGATGGGTTTGAACCAGGGGATTTCGGTATTGTGGGTTCTGGGATGAGATGATGGGTGGCGGTAGCTCAATCTCCACATCTCCCCAGTCTGGGTTGGAATACCTTGGGACCCATTTTTCCTTGGGAGGAGTTCCCCCATCTCTGAAGGAGAAGATCCTTTTCCCAGGATCTTCTGAGGTCCCTCTCCCTCAAATTGGAAGGCCTGTCCCTCCTCCACAAAGTGGGTCTGTTTGGGTCCTTTGTTTCTCCTACCACCCCTCTGCTCCTTGGGAGGCAGGCTTTCAGGGGCAGGAGATTTTGTTTCCGGTTCCTGGTTTTCCAGGGGCTGTTTACAAGTTGGGAAAGAAGCTTCCTCCAAGGCTTTACACCCCCCTTCCCCTTGTGCCTCCTCCCTGGGAACCAGTGGCTTATCGGGGTGCTGCCCCGTCATTGTTCTGGAGCACCAGGTCCAGAGTTTGGGGCATTCTGCGGTGGCATGCTCATCTGAGGGTTCTGTTGAGCCCTGAGTATGTGACCCAGATCTCGTGCCATATTTTGGACCTGGCGCTCAAGTTGTGAAACCCGCTCAGGCTGATACGGGGCTCTATTTTCTCCCCTGGTCTGATCCCGGGAAGGGTAGCTATCCCTTCTCTGGTAATACCCCGGATTGGGAAGATTTGGATACCCCTCCACCCTTGGCCTCCCCTCTCCCGGATTAGGTGGTCTGGGCTCAGGGAATTGGGGAAAGAAGGACGGACGCTTTTTGGGCTGGAAGTTGGGCGGATACCTGGGGAAAAAGTTCTGCCCAGGATTTGGAGAATTTCTGCCCTCCTGTGGGAAGTTGGGAGGGAAGTTCCCTGGGTTAGGTGCTTGGCTGGATCCCCCCCTTGGACTGGAGGAGTCCACACATAACCCAGGATGGGTCGGTTTCCCTTGTAGCGGGGACTGACATAATCAGAGGAGTGAGTGACCCCATTTGTGGGACTACCTCCTTGGCTCCCTGTCTGTGACTGGCCCGAGGGCCTTCTGGGCTTGGCATTATTAGGTGCAGGTAGGTTTTTAGGCCCCCCCATCTCCAAATCCAAAACGGGGGTGACCTTTACCTCTGCCACCTTGGCAGCAGCAGGGGTGCTGTTGGTTTTGGGGTTTTTCTGCGCATTATTTTTATTTTCGATGGGCTTCTGCACCTCATAGATCCGGGTAGCCTGTTCAATGACCCAGTCTAAAGATCTTTTCTCATGAAAATCTCTCACGAGCTGGGTCATTATGTATTTGGGTAAGGCATGGAAAAATGTATTGATAAATTCTCTGCTATCCGTGCGCACCCTTCTGGTGGTCTGCGCAAAAGCACGCTTTAATTCTTGCACAAACTCTTGTGGGGCCTGATCCTCCCCACATTGCAAATTGTAGGCTGCTTTGCGAGCCTCTTGAGGATTTCTGTGCACAGAAAAATGTTTCAAGATGGCCGCCCTGTATGTGGACTACCTTGAATGGTTTTGATCCTCCAGCCCTGCAAAGAAACTGAGGTATTCTGGTGAGAAGGTCCATTTGACGTACTGGATGCAGCTACTGCTGTCCTTCAAATGGAAAGTCTCCATCATTTGCTCATAGAGCTCCAAGTGTTCCCAAACAAAATACTTGGTGTTCTTATGATAAGGCATGATGACACTCCTTATTGCCTTTATTTGTTTCAATGGGTCCTTAAGCAAGGCCCTTTTTGTCTTATTGGCCTTTTTGGTTCGGGTAACCCTGGTCCATTCATCCTCTGACTCAGAAGCACTGCTCCCAGAGGTGCCCGTCTGATCTTCCAGGTTTTCCCGGATTCTGCGAGCCTGGGAATGGCTGGCAGAATGTGGGGACCTGGTCTCCTGTGTCCTGTAATGCTCAGAGGAGTCTTCAGATCCCTCCTTGCTGCCAGGATTTGATGGGTACCCCCCGCTGACCTAACTGGGCAGAGGTTTTCAAGATGCCCTTAATGGGCCTACTCTCCTGGGGTTCCCCACTAAATTGCACTGTGCTTGGGTGCCCATACCCGGATGCCCGCCCATCCATTCCTGGGAGGTACTGGCCTATGAGCCCCATACTTCTAGCTGGATAGTAATCTGCCATCCCCGTGGCCCTGGGCTCATGTACGCGAGGGGCATGGGGGTGGCAGAGTCCAGGGACTGGGAGAGATGAAGGCCTCTTGTACTAGGGCTCCTGAGGTTATGCTCAGGAGTTTCTCTTTCCCAGCGAACCTCATCTCTATCCGCCCCTTCTCCCTGTTGCAATGCAAGAGCCTGCGCTTTCAGTTCCTCAGTTAAGGCTTTACTAGACTCTATCAGTCTCTCCTGCATCGCTACCTGTTGCTGGAGCCTATCATTGTGCTGGCAGAGAGCCTCATCCTCTCTCTGTGCCTCCTGATTGGTCCTGGAGTACTGGGCCAGTCTCTGCTGCAGGAGGGTTACCTCCTGAGTCCCATCCCTACTGGCCTGCTCCTTTCTTGCCAGAGCCTTCTCCACCCTCCTGGTGTGCTCTAACAAGTTCTGGTGTTCTTTTTGGAGGTCACCCAGTCCCTGGAGGGCCAGGTGATTTTCTTCCATTTTCCTTTTTAAGTGGCAGACTTCCTGGCCTAGGGTATCCCTTTCCTGACTAAGAGGCTGCATCTGTGCCGCCAGGTCGTCCCTTTGCCTTTGGAAGGCACCAGCTTTCTGGCGCTCCTGATCAAACTCTGCCTGGGTATCCAGGTCTTTCAGAATCAATTTATTGCTTTCCTCTTTTTCCCTATCTAGGTGGCTTTGAAGGGTGACTTCCTGCTCAGCACATGTCCTATTGAAATCTAATTGTTGCTCCAGCTTTTTTTGGCTCTGCAGTAGGGGGTCCAAACCTTCTTGGTACTCCCTCTGTAAGGCCAGAAATCTGGTATCCTGGTCAGCCTTTTCCTGTTGAAGCACATCCATATCCTCCTTTATTTTAGTGATGTACTGTCTGCTGTCCTTTTCTGACTCCTGACTCCTGAGCAGCCTCTGCTCAGAAGAGTCCAGATCAGATTGGGCCTTCTCTAATGCCATCTGTTGCCTATTTGCCAGATCCTGGCCTTCAGCACATTTATTCTGTATGGCTCCCATATATAGGTACAAATATGCCACTATCCTGGCAATCTTATTATGTTTATCTTTGGCTTTAGGGGCCATATATAGTTCACTCAGGGCCACATGTAGGGGACCCTGATCTCTCCATTTATCTGACCCTGTTTCAGTGACCTGTTGCGCGATTGCCTGCAACCAGACCGTTTGGTCCTGATGAGTCCACTCACCTCTCACAAATAGCTTATGTAAGAAGTGCTCTCTGGCTATTTTGATGTCTACCAGTGTCGTCATTCTGGAATTTGAGTTCCTTCCTGACTTACAGAGGTTTGTATTTTATTTTTGCAAAACAGACCGTTTCCTTAGAGCGTTCCTTTGAGGAGTGCTTTACAGCGTAACACAGCGTGGTGATCCGACCGGATGTATGTCTCCTGTCAGTTAGCACACTGTATTAATCTGCACAAGTGATAGATCTAACCCAGAATCTCCGGCTACGAGCCCCCACTTTGTTAAGCGGCTTCACTTCAACACTACAGCTAAGTCAATGCCTAATCTGGGATGCTGAGGGAAACCCTTATTGATATATTTTTAGGTCCAGTTCATGTACTCTGGATGACAACCCTTATATAACACCCCTCCCTTAGAATCCCCCTGACTCCACTGAGCCAAGAAGTAGGTCTATTTTGCAAATTTAAAAGGTTTATTTGAGAAATATACCAATATATATCTATCACACTTTTATAATAAATTAATATTGGATATCACACTTAAAATATGACAGTGATCAACAATGGATAATGTTCTACTGGTAAACTGATTTGGTTACTTAGAAGTAGTATAGAGGATGAGGTAGCTGAAATGCTTTATGGTTTCAAGGAAATGCAAGGTGGAATAAATGCAGTACAGAAAATATACTGATATGGTTTCACAAGAGATAATATGTTCACTTTTCCCCTGGTGGCAATTCACCCCCCCTCTATGCAATGCAAGGAGATGGAAGTAACACACACAGTCTTCAGGAATACAATCAAATACAATACGGAATTCAGTTACCCCCCAGCAAGCTTAGACAACAGATATGCTTTTTAAAACACGGGCGAGAGTGTTTTGTAATGTGGTGGCAAAGAAGTGAAAAATGCTAAAATTGCTTTTAATTCCCTATAGGAGGTTCAGGGTGAGTGGTAGACACTTTAAATCATTTCAGGTCAGCCCTAACAATGGTTCAGGGGTGGTTGTTAGATTGCAAACGAATTTTAGCAAAAGCGGCTATCTTTTTACAGATGACGAAATCAGGCCAAATCGCAAATCGCGGTTAACTTTGCAATTGCGGTATAGGAAATTGATTCTAGGCTTGTTGGAAAGCTTAGACTCTAAGCTTTCAGAGGAAAGTTAAATCTTGTTCCTAGGACAAATGGTTCCAGAGATATGGACAATTTTGTGAAGGTAGTTTTTCGGATTTAAAGTAAACTCAAAATGACAGGTGACAGCTTTCAGCTGCAGAATTGACAGGTGACAGTTGTGCAGCTTTAAAAATGACAGATGACACGATTTCTAGGAGGCTGTTCTAATTAGGTTAAAATAGTTTGGATTAGATTATTTTAACTAAGAGATTGGGTTCTGCACAGTTCTGGCGGATACTCACTCCTAATTTTGAAATGAATGGGCCTCGTCATGGATCTGGTCAAAACATCCAGCGGCGGTTCTCTCTGCTCGGCGGGTCAATCAGGCACCGGTTCTGCTCACAGCGATCCGGATCTCTGGTTCTGCTCACAGCAGTCTGGGTCTGGTCTGCGGTTCCGGCAAAAGTTCTTGGCAAAGAATTCGATCAGCTCGCCCGGCTGCTGAATAGTTTGGTTAGGTTTGCTGGATTCTGAAAGCCTGCTGAGAATATGTTTGCTTGCAGTGGGCCTTCTAGGTTCAAGGTTCTGTAGTCTATGGGTCCCTGGTTCTGGTCTCTGTCTGGATGGGATGTCGGCCGTCAAAATGCTCCGCAGAAATGGAAAATGAATCTCTACCTGTCCCAGCAGTCTCTTTTTATGTGTTTTGGAAGTGGGTGTGTGCGTGGCATAACTGAGCTTGCCCCTCTCTTGATTTGATAGGTCAATAGATTCTTTGGTCCCTGATTTGGGAAGGGATGGTGTGTCAGAGTGATGTCATTTTTATGACCTACAGAAATGACACTCCCCTGGTCAATGTGCACACAAATCTATTTCTGATCCAAATACATATTTCCCAGGTACACAAGTGGTTGACATTACATGTACATATTACACCTTGCTTAAGGTAATCTCTGTTCCGACTCTGGCGTTCCTAGGAGCTTGCATTCAAAAATGGCAACTTATTTTCGATTTTAGTGGGTTTTGCAATATGGGATTTTCATCAAAAATTATACAAAGGTACATTTCCCTTCCACATATATCCCAGTAACTTTCTATGTCTCTAGCTTAAATAAAGTGTCTACAATATTCATAATTAGCGGGGTTTTGCCCCAGAACATGGTACAAATTGGAGTTTGGACTCAAATCGTGAGGGCATTTTTCATACTAAGACTCTCAAAGTTGTACATTCCTGTCATTTGGTTACAATAAGTTATCACTGTTTCTATAAAATATATATTTGTTGCAATTCAACTCCCCAAAGTGTTTGGGTCCGCCTCCAGAAGTCTGGGTGGGTCAGTGACCACATATCTCTCCTTGCTGGCAGAGGGCTGTTGACAGGAAACACTCAAAATTAACATACCCCATTCAACTGAAAGGGGCTATTGTCTCTCTCTTCCAGGCTGAAGGGGAGACCCCCTCCCTCTCACTCAGAAGGGCCATGTGGTATCCTGCCTCCTGTTGTGAGTCTCTGGGGTGTTAAGAGTTCTCAGCCTCTTGGCTTCTGGGAACAGCAGGTGGCTAAGATTTTTTAATTAACCCACAGGCTTTGAAGTCCAGTTGACTCAGGTCCATTTGTCAGCCAGTTCTCCTGCCAGAGTTTAGACCGCTAGCGCTGCCTTGTGGAATTTGTCAGTACTGCATCCATTTTTGAGTTGTCTTGAATTTGACAGGAGATTTTTGCTATTATTTTGATAGGCATCCTTACATTAGGGTGGTTATGTGGAACCCCCCCACAAGAAGGTTGAATATTTAGAGTGGTCTTGTGCCCATGATTTCAGCAACTTTTTGACATCAGTAAAACGGATTTTTGGACAAAGGTCTCCGGTATTAGCTATCTTGCAATGTTTGAACTTGACATTTGGAGCTTGCCCTCAAAGAAACAGAGGTGATTTAAAAGCACTTTTGCTCTGACAGGTGCTGCTATTTTTCCTTTGGCACCACCTCTCACCCCTGGCGCTTTTGGTATGCGCACAACTGCGCTGTTCTCCTGGACTCTGGGATGGAATGATGGGCGACGACAGCTCATCCCCACATCTACCCAGTCTATTGATTCAGCATGGGGTGAAACCCTTCACACACCCGTCCTTCCACATACTTCACCCGTTCCATCCATCAGTTTCATCAGTTCCATCCATCAAATTCTCCCGTTCCCATTCACATACTTGACCCATTCCATTCACATACTTGACCCGTTCCATCCACATACTTGACCCGTTCAATCCACATACTTGACCCGTTCCATCCACATACTTGACCCGTTCAATCCGCATATTTGACCGGTTCCATCTACATACTTCACCCTTTCCATCATCCCATTTTCTCTGTTACTTCCGCTTATTTCACCCGTTCCTTCCACATACTTCACTCGTTCCATCCATCTACATACTTCACCCGTTCCATCCACATACTTTACCTGTTCCATCCATACACTTCACCCGCTCCGTACACCCACTTTCACTTGTTCACTCTCCCTATTTCAACCGTTCCTTCTGCATACTTCACCTGCTCTTTCACCCATTTTCTTTGTTCTTCCACACATTTCACCCGTTCCTTCCACATACTTCATCCGTTCCATCCATCTACATACTCCACCACCCGTTCCATCCACACACTTCGCCCTTTCCATCCATACACTTCACTTGTTCCATCCATCCACTTTCTCTGTTCCATCTACCTACTCCACCTGTTCCTTCCACATATTTCGCTATTCCATTCACTGACTTCCCCCGATTCCACCCACCCATTTTGCCCGATCCATCCACATACTTCACCCGTTCCACGTACTTCACCCGTTCCACATACTTCACCAGTTCCACATACTTCACCAGTTCCACATACTTCCCCCGTTCCACACACTTCCCCCGCTCCACATACTTCACTCGTTCCACATACTTCACCCGTTCCACATACTTCACCCATCTCACATACTTCATCCGCTCCAGCCAGTTCATCCGTTCCACCCAGTTCATCCGTTCCACCCAGTTCATCTGCTCCACCTAATTCATCCGCTCCACCTAATTCATCCGCTCCACCCAGATCATCCGCTCCACCCAGATCCTCCGCTCCACCTAGTTCATCGGCTCCACCTAGTTCATCCGCTCCACACTCTATGCCTGCTCCACACTCTACGCCCGCTCCACACTCTACACCCGCTCCACGCTCTAGATCCACTACACGCTCTAGACCCATTACACACTCTACACTCGCTCTACACCTGCTCCACACTCTACAGCCACTCCAGACACTACATTTGCTCCACACCTTACTTCCACTCCACACCCTACATCCACTCAACATCCTATATTTGCTCAAAACCCCCACATCCTCCTTCCGCTCAACACCCTACATCTGTTCAACACCCTACGTCCGCTCCATGCTATCATCTACTCCATAGCCTACATCCGCTCCACGCTCTCATCAGCTCCACGCTCTCATCTGCTCCATGCTCTCATGCATTCTGTGCTCTTATCCGCTTTACGCTCTCATCTGCTATACGCTCTCATCTGTCATCCGCTCTCATCTGCTATACGCACTTCATCCTCTCCACCGACATTCATCTGCTCCACTCACTTTATCTATTCAACATGCATCATCGGTCCAACACATGTCACTTGTCGCACGCACTCGATCCGTCCCATGTTCTCCATCTGTCCCATGCACTACACTTGTTACATGCACTTGAATCGTCTAGTCTATTTGTTCCATTTGTACCATGCACTTTTGCCTTTCCATGCCATATATCAGTTTCATGCACTCTACCAGTTCAGTGCACTCTGTGCACTCATCCGTATCATGTATTTGTCTTCCATCCTCTCCACTTTATTCTTGTCCATTTTGTTCCTCTCGTCCATTACATTCATTTAATCAATTTCATTAATTTCAGCCACTTTACTGCTTTCATACAACTTATACTTTTTATCCTCTTCACTGATTTGTTCCACTTTAATCATTCTATTTTGTTTGTCCTTTTTAGTTTACAGTAGAGGTTATTCGTTTTCAATTTCTTGCTTGGAATCTTGATGTTGGAAAGTTATTTATGTTATTGTTATTTATGATCTAGAAGTTTGGGCTAGTTGAATTGCTGTTATCTACTTTATTTCTCAGTCCACTTTGATCTTCTTGTCCTTTACATTTATTTCATCCATTTAATTAATTTCAACTACTTTACTGCTCCCGTACAACTAATTATTTCTATCCACTTCACTGCTATGATCCTTTTTACTCATTCTATTTTGTTTGTCCTTTTTAGTTTACCATAGCGGTTATTATCTTTCTATTTCTTGCTCAGATCATGATGCTGGATTGTTATTTAAGATCTAGCATTTTGGGCAAATGTCATTGAGTTGCTGTTATCCAGTTTGAGTCACGGGTCGGTTTTAGGGGAAGAGCCATGTTTTCAGTAGTTTGCGGAAAGACACGAGCTCCTCGGTGAGTCAGATATGAGGTAAGAGTGCGCTCCACAGAGTGGGGGCCAAGGCTGAGAATGATGATCCACCTAACCTGACTGAGTTTGTTTTTGGTATTACTAGGAGGCCGGCTGAGTTTGATCTTAGGGTACGAACCGGGTGATAGGGTTTTAGTTTGTCTTGAAGATATTGAGGTCCGGTCTTATGCAGTGCTCGGTGAGAAATGCATAAGGTTTTGAAGGTTACCCTTCGGGCAACTGGAAGCCAGTGCAGAGTTTTGAGGGCTAGGGAGATGTGGTCTCTTGGGCCAAGCACTAGTAGCAGTTTGGCTGCGGCGTTTTGTGCTCTTTGTAGTTTATTCAGTTGGTATGCGTGCACTCCAAGGTAGAGAGGGTTAGCATAGTCCAGTCTTGATATAACAATTGATTGGACAGCGGAGAGTCTGTTGGGAAAGGAGAGGTATGGAAAAATGCGCTTTAGAGTTTTAAGGTGGTAGTGGCAGGACTTTGAGAAGTTGTTGACTTGGTGCAAGAGGGTTAGGTCAGAGTCTAGGGTGCATCCAAGGTTTTTCACTGAATTATGATATGATATGATCGTTTATTTATATAGCGCCTATACAAAATGTGTTTCAAAGCGCTTCAAGGCAAGGGAGGGAACAAGGGAAAATACAACCACATGTGTACAGGCCATGAACAGTAAGGATGTGAAATTAACTATCGTACTCGGCCTGATGACATTTCAGATAGTGCAGGAGCTAAGACATAGATAAGGAAGGGAGGGGGAGAGTGGGAAGGAAATCGAAACAGACAGGCGACTACCATACTAGGCCTGATGACATTTCTGGTAGAGCCGGAGAAAAACAAAAGGTGAGGGAGAGGGGTGCAGAAAGGGAGGGGAGGAACAAAACAAGCGACTATCATACTAGGCCTGACGACATTTCAGATAGTGCTGGAGAGGTGGTGGGGAGGAAAAAAAACAGTAATGGGAGGGTGGAGGAAACGGACGAGGTTGCTATCATATTAGGTCCAGGGACAATTCTGATAGAGTAAGTGCATAGAAGAAAGTAAGGGGAGGAGATAGGAAAAGGGAGAAGGGAAAGGAGGAGAGAACAGAGAGTAAGCAGTCAAAAAGAGTGGAGAAGCAAGAGTGGAGAGCGAATACAATTGCAGAAGTCAGCAGTAACACATAATGTTGCAAGCCAGGATACAAGATGAAGATGGGAATAGCATGATTCAGGGCCACCATGAGTACAAGATGCAAAGGAAGTCCAGCATGAGAGTTGAGAAAGAGTGGCGCACCATGAATGAATGAGTCCATAAAAGTCAAATCCAGCATTGGCCAAAAGATGGTGATGGTGAAGGAAGGCACCAGGTGGGCGGGGCTTGCTAAGTGGTGAAAAAGAGTGGCAGGCAGGAAGGAAGGCACCAGGTGGGCGGGGCTTAGGCCAGGTGACCTAGATCCACTTGCACCTGCTCCCCATCTGCAAACGAAAAGAAGCTGGGGGCTCCTTAAGTAGGGAAACAGAGCGTCAAGCAGGAAGGCACCAGGTGGGTGTGGCTTGCTAAGTGGTGAAAAAGAGCGGGAAGCAGGAAGGCACCAGTTGGGCGGGGCTTGCTAAGTGATGAAAAAGAGCGTCAGGCAGGAAGGCACCAGGTGGGGCAGGGCTTAGTCCAGGTGACCTAGATCCACTTGCACCTGCTCCCCATCTGCAAAGAAAAAGAAGCTGGAGGGCTCCTTAAGTAGGGAAACAGAGCGGCAAGCAGGAAGGCACCGGGTGGGCGTGGCTTGCTAAGTGGTGAAAAAGAGCGGGAAGCAGGAAGGCACCAGGTGGGCGGGGCTTGCTAAGTGGTGAAAAAGACCACCTGGGGGGTGTTGGTGAGTTGCCCATGGTAGAAGGCCAGGGTAATGGGCGTGGAAGAAGTTTGGTGTTGCCACACACCATGATTTCAGTTTTGGAGGGATTTAGCAAGAGGTGGTTTGTGGTCATCCAGAGATATATGTCGAGGAGGCAGGAAGCGAGGTATGGTCGGCAGTTGGGATTTGAGTTTAGGAGTTTTAGAATTAGTTGAGTGTCATCGGTGTAGTTGTAGCACAGGATGTTTTGTAAGCAAATTATTCTTGGGAGGGTGGCCATGTAGAGGTTAAACAGGAGGGCTGATAGGCATGCTCCTTGTGGAACTCCAGTGTTGACTAGTCGGGCTTGGAAGCAGTAGATGGAGAGTAGGGTTATTTGGTTCCGATTGTTGAGGAAGGATGCTATCCATTTGAGGGCGGTTCCACAAATTCCTAGGGAGTGGAGGCGGTCAAGCAGGATTGAGTGGTTGATTGTGTGGAAGGCGGCGGATAGGTCAAGAAGGATTAATGCAGCGCATCCCGCAGAATCTGCCGTGTTTTTAAGATCATCCCAGATTGAGGTTAGGGTGGTTTCGGTTCCGTGTCCGGCTCTGAAACCTGATTGAGCGGGGTCTAGGAGATTGTTGGCTCCGACAAAGGTATTTAGTTGGGAGTAAGCGGTTCGGTCAATGAGTTTGGCTAGGAATCTGGTGTTTGAGATAGGGTGGTAGTTTTTGGGCTCGAGAGGGTCGAGGGAGGCTTTTTTTATAAGAGGTTTGACATGAACCGTTTTGAATGCGTCGGGATAAATTCCTGAGGAAAGGGAGTCGTTTATGATGGTTCTTGCGTGTTCTCCTGCGCAGGTAGATGAGAACATTTCTTTGAGGGTTTTGGCGGGCAAGGGTCTAGAGAAGAGCCGGATGGTTTGCGTGCCTCTTTTAGATTTGTGTATGTTAGAGCATCAATACAATGCACGGTTTATAAGTTTTCTTTCTTTTTAGCTACTCTCCTGATGAGCCCTCTGACTTTAAGAAGGTGAAACACGTGTAGAGAGTTATGAGTGAATATCATGGAATAAAACATGTTTACCAAACTAACAAATGCGTAGACTGATTACTTTGGTTCTCACCTTGAAGATGAATTTACTATAACACAGATATTACGAATAAGGAGCAGATATCAGATAATGCATACATGCCAACCCTCCTGATTAAGGTGGGAGACTCCGGATTTTTCAGTGAAAAATAGTGCTATTTTTCACGTTCTCTCGCCTAAAATAATTATTTTACCAATGCATTCCTACAGGGAAATTGTTGTCTCCTGGTTTCTCTGAAGAAATCTCTCTCCTAGGCGTGTTGGAATTTTGGCATGTATGCTTAATGGAATAACAGTATGTATTAGTATGGCACAAACAGGATAATACCATTCACAAGAAACCACTGTTCCCTATTTGGACAGTCAAGCTAGACGTATAGATAGACCTGTGCAGTCAACTGATCTTTACATTTAAACAAATTGGATTTGCCCAAAGAGAAGGTCCTTTGACTGTATCCATTGCCAAAAAAGTGTTAAATTGCATTGCCTACTCCAGAAGTAAAGAGTTGAGTTGAGCATAATCCGAGCCTCCGAGTCTTGACATAGAATTTGACAATCGTTTCCCCTTTATTTCAATTGAAATTCCTTTAGCCCGACACCTTCGCAACGGATCTAAAATGAACCGGTGGATTAACCCTGTGCATTGCAAATGTAGACGCGCGCTTGCTGGTGATATTAATACCTCATAAAAACTACTCAGAAGGCAACTTCGTAGAAATACACAAGCCGGTCACAGTACGAATATCCCTCAAAATGAGAATGGATGGCGCACTACTAAGAAATGGCCGCTAAGCGGCTTCTTTTGTTATTGTTTTCAAGCAGGAGGCTGAAAAGTCATCGATATAGAGAAGGGACTTCGCTGCGCCAGCACCACATCATCGCGTGGATGTTCACCCCTCCTGTGCAGTGTCTGATCCGAAAGGGAGGAAAGACAAGGGAGGGAGGAGGCGCCTGGATGCCGCACACAGGGGGCTGGGAAGCGTCCTATGTGGCCGCCCTCGCTGGTGGCAAGTCTAGGAGTCTGTGCTGAGTGACAGAGAACGGGACCTCGGCCCCCTGACCACCATGGGGCGACAGGAAGGCGAGTTAGAACCCATCCTCGCTGGCGGGCAGTGACTGCCACCCAGGGCTCAGCATGGGAAACTGCCTGAAATCCCCCACCTCCGATGATATATCCCTTCTTCACGAGTCTCAGTCGGATCGGGCGAGCTACGGGGAGGGCAACGACTTGGATCAAGAGCCGCCGCCTCCCTACCAGGTAAAGCGATGGGGCTAGGAGGGCGGTCGTCCACTGTCAGAGCAGAGTGGTGTGTGGCATTGAACAAAAGAGCTAAGCGATCAAAGGGGGGGAATGGGCTGTACTGTACAGAGCTTGGCAGAGAGAATTCTAACTGTTCATGCAAGGAAACGGAGATGGGGCGGTAGCTCAGCAGAGATCCGGAATGAACCTTGTAAAGTAGAGTGGTGCAATGTCAACAGCAACATCTGAGAACAACAATACCACCAGACACAGACTCTGCAGACCAGACACAAAGCCTTTGGTGGGTGGGGCATTCTGGCAAACAATACGTATCTGATATAGAGCCTTAGGGTGGTATGATCGTTCACGTCAAGTATATAGGTGATCAAAACCTTTGACTAGAATGCTATAGAGAAAAGCACAGCCTGGCAAGTATCAAGCTGGGTGACCAAATTAAACACCCGAACCATACATAATAAGGGGAGAGGGTAAAGTGTTAATGGTACAACATGTATGAAAAGATTCTGCCTCGCCAAAAAATGGTAGGTTTTCCGTTTTTGAAATAGAAATTAGCGTAACGGCGGGCGAACGCGCCGGCGAAGCAGGCATGGCGAGCGCCGCCCCTTAGTGGGGGCGGTACAGGCCGCCCTTCCCCTCCCCCCACGCACGTAAGGGAAATGCGCCGGGGGGGGCGGATGATGACGAAAAGGGGCCCGCCCCCCCGGCAGGGCGCGAAAGCTTCGGGGCAGGGCGGGAAACCGGGGAGAAGCCGGGCATAAAAGCCCGTGCTGGTGTGAGCATTCACACATCCTCCCTCGGTTTCCCGTCTTGCCGGAGCTGCGTTCTTTTTTCTTTATGCCCCCACCGGATCGTGGATTTTGTGAACATAGTTACAGGAATGAGAAGTCGTCTGGGGTTCCGGTGGCAGGAGTAGCAGAGTTCGTGTGGAACGTGCAGAAAGGAGGGACTGTGATCTCGGAGTTGAGGGGATCGTGCTTCGTTTGTTCCGGGAGAGCGTCGGGAGAGAGAGCGTCGTTGGCGTCGGGCTCGGTATGTAGGGGTTCATGACGGGGAGGGCAGCTGGGTGGACAAATAGAAGGAGGGCCGTTGGTGTGCGGGCGCGGTGTGGCAGAGCGGAACCTAGGGGGCTGCTATTGCGTGGTATACTTAAGGATGTAGAATGTAGAGCCGTTCATGCGGGTGGCAAGGGGAACGTTGTCTAGGCACGGTGGCCCGGGAAGCGCAATTTTTCCTCGTAAATGTATATTAAGGTAGCGCCGGTCAACAGGCGAAGCGCTTTGGGGAACGGCGCCGAAAGGCATCTTTCCAGAACGGTTTCCCCTCCCTGCCCCCTTTTAGTTTTCAGGGCAGCATTCAGGCGCGGGATCCACTCGCCCTTCCCGAGTTGAGATGAGCAAACTGCTCACCTCGGCCTCTCACAGCAGCAGCGGCAGCAGCAGCAGAACCCCAGGGAGCGCCATGGCCTCATCGATGCTCGAGGCAGGTAACTCGGCGCACTTCTCACTCTGCATGGGGTCCTAGATAGAGGTGGGGACGAAAGGGGTGGGTTCACACAGTACCTGTCCCCTCCCGGAGGGAATATGCACCCAGCGCCCAATACCGCGGAGCAGCCGATTTCTACGCAGCCTGGGCAGATGAACCGAGAATTCGCCCAAGATCACAGAATCTGGTCAAGTGAGGAAGCCGGGATTGAACGCCGTGTCTCCAGCTCCACGTTAGAGATATTCACCATCGGATTACACCGCATGCCTGCTCGAATCCAACCACTCACATTTAGCCAGAAACGTTGGATTGTCCGATGTTTTCTCTAAAACGGTTGTTTGTTTTAAAGCCTCTGGAGATGGGAGAAAGGATAAGTACAGCCGATCCAAAACGGAGAGATAAGAGGCTTACGCCCACCACTCAAGTATTGATAAAATTCAACTTTGCATACTGGGTAAACGTAACACTACGTGAGACAACAGGTTACAGTTTACAAATATACACACGGATTTTTCAAACAATAACCGAGTTGTGGTTGCGCGTACATAATGGCTACTTGGCAAAGCGTTGGTAAGGAGTGTTTAGATTTGAATGCAGATCACACATGTTTATTCGAAATGCTGTGGAGGCTATCAATGTTTGAATAGTTAATATATAAAACTCCAATCAAACTTGAAGGTAAAGTGTGAAGGAGCTACGCCATAGAACTTTCTTTTTCTCATACATGCGTGCTTCCGCCAGGTCAATAACATAGCGGAATACTATTTCAATTTCACTTTAAGTTGCAGAGAGCTCCAGGTCACCTCAGCCTGGGCCGTATTAAGCGCTGTGGACAATAATACATTCGGGGATTTCAAGTTTAGGATCATTTTACTGAAGCAATTACACCTAAATGCCAGATTGCAAGGCTTTTTAAACAGAACCTGTTTTGCCCTCGTCAAATTAAAATAGTACAACAGAGCACTGTACAATAGTACAACAGAGTACAACGGGCGGTTGTTGTCGCACTCGCGTAGCGCAAAGAGTGGTGACGGCACGGTGTGTCGTGTATGCGGGGTGAATCGCGGGGTCCTGTCGTGGATGACGGTTTTTGTGGGGGGTGTGATTTTGCTTGTGGGGGAAGCGTATGGCGTGGCAGGGAGCGCGACTTGGCGGGGAGGTTAGCAGTGCCCGCCGGCGCGTTGGTATGGGATTGCAGGGAACAGAGAGAGAGGTGTAAAAAAAAAAAAAAAAAAAAAAAAAAAAAAAAAAAAGTCGTAGGAGGAAGCTAAACAAACCTTTAGTGCACTGGATGTTCCCGCAAACAGCAGGCGCTTGTTTTGGGGCCAGTATTGTGCGTCACGGGGGGTTTGTGGGGAGCGGTGCTGGCCAGTAAAGGGCCATGTTTCCACTACTTCTTTTCGTACACCTCAACCACTGCTTAGAACCCATTGACGGAGCATTTCAGGTTTGAGTCCATGGGCAACATGCCCCCCTTGGGAGCAACGACACAGTGCAACACAGGCGCAATCCGTGGGCCCGACCATCCAAACTCCAGGGTTTAATGTTTAGTGGCATGCGTAGGGTCGTCCCTTTGGTTGCAGGGTTGCACTACCATCGCCTTGGGCTGCTTTCGGTGCTTTGGGGTCAGGCATTTGTTCACCATGCAGGGCCTACCGTGGGGCCTCCTACCCCAGGGCTTACCCTGGGGCTGCGGTTCTAGCTGTGCATTGGTCGCCTCTAACATTGGCGAACGGTGTTTGCTTGGTTGGGGGGAGGGGAGGGGCGGACTAGGAGGCCTGCGCACAACGGCAGGTTTCACATAGGAGGTGGCTCAAAGGGGAACAGGTAGTGGTTCTCCTGCGGAAGGTGCTTCAGGCGGTCGTCAATTTACTGGTGTTAAGTGCGGGGAGATGTTTGTTGTTGGCATCGTTTGGTTTTGCCACACTAGGGGGTTAACCATTATGTCCAGTGGTGTGGGTTGCACGAAGTCAGTTGCTTCAATGACTAGAGCGTCGGGGAAGGCGCATTCCAATTGGGGGAAGAAGAATAAATTTAAACAGCTATGAAGTGGAAATGGATACTAGTGGCATGACATGGGGTGTGTTGTCATTAAAGTTTATTCCAAGTGCGGGCGGGGGGTAATATTTTACGTGCTCCAGGTGAAGGGGTGGGGTTTGCTGGTCTATTATGAGGTGTATTGTGGCTACACGAGGTTATACATTTATCATGGTGAACAGTGGCACGTACAAGGCACCATGTGGCGTCATGGCTAATGGCAAGACAGTGTGGGTGCCGGGGTCGGGTTTCGTTTCAAGTTAAATGGGATGCAGGATGAGTTGGTGCGGCGCCTCGCAGGGCGTCCGTGCGATGCAGCGTTGTGCAGGAGGTACCACTGGTTGAGGCAGGGAGCACGAGGTACCAAGGTGTATGTTCATAATTTTGGCATGTGAAGACATTGATAGGACTGCGGGTAGGGAAGTGGTTTCAACTAACCTTTCAGAAATTCTACAAATGGTTAAGGTTCCGATCAGTATGGACAGTTTGGGGTGTATGTTCGTAATTTTGGCATGGGAAGACATTGATAGGACTGCTGGTAGGGAAGTGGTTTCAACTAAACTTTCAGGAATTCTACAAATGGTTAAGGTTCCGATCAGTATGGACAGTTTGGGGTGTATGTTCTTAATTTTGGCATGTGAAGACATTGATAGGACTGCTGGTAGGGAAGTGGTTTCAACTAAACTTTCAGGAATTATACAAATGGTTAAGGTTCCGGTCAGGTTGCTGAGCACTAGACATTCTCAACAGAGGCTCTTAAGCCTGCCCCCCTTTTACGAAGGAGAAATGGCTTCCTTCCTTTTCGGTTGTTGATGCAGCTCCGTGGGTCCGGTCTGCGAGCCAGAATTACAGGAGCTGGTTGAGTGGCACATGGGGCAGAGCGCTCACTTTTGACTCCAGTGTGGAGCCCGCTAATCCAGGTCCGAATACCGGCGGCGGGGGGGCCACGAGGAGCTGGGGTAGGGTGGGAGGAAGCGGCGGGGGGGGGGGGGGGGTTTGCAAGGAGGAAGGCTTACAGGCGGGGAAGGGGGCACACCGCGGCGAGGGGAAGGCATGACCCAGCTGCAGTAGGCTAGAATATTTATAACCCTAATTTAATTTTGGGTTGGGGCCGGGGGACCAAGGAGTGGGAGTAAGTAAAAGCGGGGATAATCGAAGACTAGTGAACCTTACCAGGCTCAGCATACGCAACGTCGGGTGTGTGCATGTGGAGTATGAGGAACGGAGCTGAGAGACTCTATTTCAAGAGTATGGGCAAGATTCGGACGGGGGGTTCCCAGAATGTAATCTTGGGATGGGGCCAGGGGACCAAGGAGTGGGAGTGAGGACAAGCGGGGGTAATGCTAGGGACATCGCTATGTTAGAAGGGCATTCTTTATCAAGATGATTATGCAAATAGGTGCTATGCGAAGCGCTATGTTGATACGCGCTACTATTGTGCATGTGAAGTGGTTTCGATGCCATAACCCGAGGCTGCATTACACGTGGCCTGGGTGCCACAATGGCAGATGCGATAGAGGGCTCGCTGCTGTATACATAATAGTCAGCAGTGGCAAGAGCATATCAAGAATTAACAGCTGCCCGTGGTGCGGCAGTTAACAGGGATTGGTAAACAAGTTGGGTAAGACAGGTTGATTTGTACGGTTTATCGGCCCTGTTTGCCGTGTGATCATGAATTGCATGGGTAATAGGGGCAGGTGTTGGTAGCACAGTATGACTGCCCGTGATTGTGGTTAGCTACAGGCTCGCTAGGATGGTGCTTAATACACACAGTGGTGCGCAGCTTATCTGGAGCTTTGATGGCCTTGCATATCGTTTCACCAAAAAAAAAAAAAAATCACGCCATGTTTGGTAATAGGTACAGGTTGGTAGGCGGTTCTCTGAAAGGCAGGGGGATGATTCTGGATTCGCCATCCCCTCATCACTTTAAAAGTATCAGGGTATTTTGAAGGGGACGGGACCCACCTGTCCGAGGTGGCCACTGCTTTGACGTCATTAGAATGGAGGACGGCACTTAGAAATGCGGGATGTGTATGAGAGGCCCGAGTGGGGTGGGGCACCTCCCAGGATGCCAGCCATTAAAATACAGGGAGTGCCCTGTGGAAGCAAGCTGGTGTGGGGGGAACTCTCTGCCGCCGGCAGCCAGCAGAGAGTCTTGGAGGAATCACATTGCAATCCCTTTACAAAGCACTGCCAGCAGACCCACAGGGGAACGAGCAGCCAAGAGTTTAGATGCACGGCGCCCCAAGAGCAATAGGCTTGGGGGAGGCCCTGGGAAAAAAGGGGAGGGATGTAGGGGACTTGGGAGGCAATTCCAAGACCCAAATTGCGGGGGGGGGGGAACGAACAACAAACTAAAAAGAGGGCAGCAAGTGAAGCTGGGTGGAGGGGAACAAGAGGAGAATACGGGGGGGTATGCTACCGGGACCAAAATTTACAGCAGGGGTAAGTCGTCACGAAGGGGGAGGGGCAAGAGGGGGGAGCTGGAGGAGGGAGGAAGAAAGGTAGGAGCATCGGGGGTGGGGGGAGCCCGGACAAGGAGGGCCAGCAAGGACAGGAAAGAGGGGGCCTGGGGGGGCGCAGCATAGGGGACCGGGGGAATGGGGGAGACAGTTGGGAAAGGAAGACAGTACGAGGGACAGGGAATCTGGAAGCGATATGACACCAGCCAAGGGGGGGAGGACGCCTTGAGTGAGAGGGATTTGCGATGTTTCTGGGGGGCTCGGGGACACAGCAGGGAGACCTGGGGGGGGGTTTTGGCATAGCGGGGGTAGGACTAGGATGCCAATAACCGGAACAACGCGAAGGCGTAGGGGGGGCTGAGCAGAGTTTGGCAAGAAAAGGTTAGATGGACGTCGCAAGCGACGGCCAACTAGGCAGGCAGAAAGTGGGGGCCGGCATCGGAGGGCGGTGCCGGCCCATATACGGATACGTACATAAATTGTAAGGGCACTTGTGGTGGTGCCGGTATAGAAAAATGTAAGGGCACTTGTGGTGGTGCCGGTATAAGAAATTGTAAGGGCACTAGTATGGTGCCGGTATAGGAAATTGTAAGGGCACTAGTACGGTGCCGGTATAGGAACCTGATGTTAGCGAGGCACCGCGTGGCTGCCGGTTTTAGCTAGAGCCCGAGCAGGAAACGGGGCAAGTGTGCGGGGGGTCGGGCACCCGCAACAAGACCTAGACATGGGCAGGGGGGGAAATGGTGGGCACACCAAAAAATTCACTGCAAACAACGGCCGGGGTAGAGAGAGGTGGATAGTCGGGGCCGGGCTCGATCCGAGGCGTCCACCGGACGAGGACGATCAGGGGGGGGGGGCAGGGGGGGAAGCCCTAGGTAGCCGCACTCGGAATAGTGTATCGGTGACGGTGAATTACGGATTGCCTGTAAGATAACTCCAAGACTTTATGCAAATAAAGCTGCTGAGGCATGTTAACTTTCCACACAAACTGGTGTCGTGTCAATTTTCTACTGCTTGCATGGTATGACTGATTAGGAATAGAGGGGGGGGGGGTAGGAAAGGACGGATAAAGGGGGGGGGGAAGGCAAGGCGCTGAGTGCCCACGCTACGGCGGGCGAACGCGCCGGCGAAGCAGGCATGGCGAGCGCCGCCCCTTAGTGGGGGCGGTACAGGCCGCCCTTCCCCTCCCCCCACGCACGTAAGGGAAATGCGCCGGGGGGGGCGGATGATGACGAAAAGGGGCCCGCCCCCCCGGGCAGGGCGCGAAAGCTTCGGGGCAGGGCGGGAAACCGGGGAGAAGCCGGGCATAAAAGCCCGTGCTGGTGTGAGCATTCACACATCCTCCCTCGGTTTCCCGTCTTGCCGGAGCTGCGTTCTTTTTCCCACCCACCCTCCCGACAAAAAAGTATGTGAATAATTTTCAATTTTGTTTTACAGGTCGCCCAGCGGAGTTACATTGCAATCCCTTTACAAAGCACTGCCAGCAGACCCACAGGGGAACGAGCAGCCAAGAGTTTAGATGCACGGCGCCCCAAGAGCAATAGGCTTGGGGGAGGCCCTGGGAAAAAAGGGGAGGGATGTAGGGGACTTGGGAGGCAATTCCAAGACCCAAATTGCGGGGGGGGGGGAACGAACAACAAACTAAAAAGAGGGCAGCAAGTGAAGCTGGGTGGAGGGGAACAAGAGGAGAATACGGGGGGGTATGCTACCGGGACCAAAATTTACAGCAGGGGTAAGTCGTCACGAAGGGGGAGGGGCAAGAGGGGGGAGCTGGAGGAGGGAGGAAGAAAGGTAGGAGCATCGGGGGTGGGGGGAGCCCGGACAAGGAGGGCCAGCAAGGACAGGAAAGAGGGGGCCTGGGGGGGCGCAGCATAGGGGACCGGGGGAATGGGGGAGACAGTTGGGAAAGGAAGACAGTACGAGGGACAGGGAATCTGGAAGCGATATGACACCAGCCAAGGGGGGGAGGACGCCTTGAGTGAGAGGGATTTGCGATGTTTCTGGGGGGCTCGGGGACACAGCAGGGAGACCTGGGGGGGGGTTTTGGCATAGCGGGGGTAGGACTAGGATGCCAATAACCGGAACAACGCGAAGGCGTAGGGGGGGCTGAGCAGAGTTTGGCAAGAAAAGGTTAGATGGACGTCGCAAGCGACGGCCAACTAGGCAGGCAGAAAGTGGGGGCCGGCATCGGAGGGCGGTGCCGGCCCATATACGGATACGTACATAAATTGTAAGGGCACTTGTGGTGGTGCCGGTATAGAAAAATGTAAGGGCACTTGTGGTGGTGCCGGTATAAGAAATTGTAAGGGCACTAGTATGGTGCCGGTATAGGAAATTGTAAGGGCACTAGTACGGTGCCGGTATAGGAACCTGATGTTAGCGAGGCACCGCGTGGCTGCCGGTTTTAGCTAGAGCCCGAGCAGGAAACGGGGCAAGTGTGCGGGGGGTCGGGCACCCGCAACAAGACCTAGACATGGGCAGGGGGGGAAATGGTGGGCACACCAAAAAATTCACTGCAAACAACGGCCGGGGTAGAGAGAGGTGGATAGTCAGGGCCGGGCTCGATCCGAGGCGTCCACCGGACGAGGACGATCAGGGGGGGGGGGCAGGGGGGGAAGCCCTAGGTAGCCGCACTCGGAATAGTGTATCGGTGACGGTGAATTACGGATTGCCTGTAAGATAACTCCAAGACTTTATGCAAATAAAGCTGCTGAGGCATGTTAACTTTCCACACAAACTGGTGTCGTGTCAATTTTCTACTGCTTGCATGGTATGACTGATTAGGAATAGAGGGGGGGGGGTAGGAAAGGACGGATAAAGGGGGGGGGGGAAGGCAAGGCGCTGAGTGCCCACGCTACGATGCTATCACAAGAAATAACATACCATGACCTTTGATCTGATGATATCACAGAACAGGAAATCACCGGTCTTGTTTTGGTTCGACATGGAGGTTAATACTTCTACCAGAAATCCTGTACAATAGGACTAACGTAGACCAGCGAATTCACAAAGCTGGGCACTTTACATTGGTAGCAGTATTAGTTGTAATTGGGCGAGGAACAGGTGACGGAGGAGACACATTAGGGCAGACCAGACAATTTTGTCCGCCCCTTATCCAGCTGACATTATGACAACCATACATTGTTATGCCAAGTATATAAATAGTATAATGTGCCAAATGGGCAGGCAAATTATTAGTCCTCAAATCAGCTCATACGGCTGAGGGAGTGATGAAAGTGTATTCAGGTATTGAGACTGGCAAAGGCTACTTGCCCACATCAGTACCCCATTGCAATTAATTAGGACTGGCTTAATCAATGATCCACTCTTTAAAACTATTATTCCTAACGTGTATCGTCTATAAGAGGCACTAAAGAATTCCATATGCGATCAATACAACAGGAAAACTTCTCATACAATTAGGGTGTTAATGCTTGCATGGCTTATGAATGGTTGGGCTCCTAACCTACCCTTTCACTGCCCCATGTTTCATTTCACATATCGCACAGTCTGAGCTAGATTTCGCAACTCCTGTCCTCTTTGCTTGGCAGCTTCAGTATTACCAGGGGTACACAGTTCAAGTTGCAAGGTAGTAGCCAGGACAAAAACGTAATTCGCCCTCCCATTCTCTCACATACATGACGACATTTCATATTTAACGAGCATTATTTATCTCTAGCCAGTGGCAAGTGCAACTTTTGAGGCATTGTATTGTTATGCTGTTTGTGTATTTGAGATACATTAAATGTATTCCCTGACAACAACAATCCTACGCGCTTAGTTTTGTTTGAGCAAGTTTTGAATTTATGACGCAGCCATACACTACCATTTATTATTTCTGCTGTTGAGTAAATCTCCCCTCAAGTTAATTTGCAGGGATCTACAGACACATTTGAAATTTAGGATGGTAATATTTTCATACTTGATTCGGGTTTCATGCTTAACTGGAGCTTCATGCAGATAGTGTCACGAACATCTCCCCTCTTGGATGCAATGTCTAGTATACCTAGTTGTCTTTTTTACCCTCTTTCCCATATGAACCCTGCACCCCGTGACAACTGGCTGGGGTACAATATGCCTGCCACTTTCCAGACAATACTGTCTGCTCTGAGGCGACTGCAGTGATGATTTGGCACAGTACTAAAACTTTGTAATACAAATGAGAGAACAAAGCGAGTGAGCTGTGAGCACTGCGACCAACTTGTAACCAGCCGGTGTCAATTACCTCGTGATGCTCTGTAACTGATGCAATTTCTGTAAGATTGTGTGCATTAACACGTGCTTGACTGTATACTAGCTCTATCTGCTTTCAAATGTGGTCATTACCCAAAGTAATTCTGCCTTGGCTAAAAACCACCATGGACGGTACTGTCGTGATGTGACTTTCTCAGACCCACTGAGTGCACAGTGGCTCACATGGCATGCGATTAGTCTTCCCCGGCGCTTTTAGTTAGGTTTTTCTGATTTGAGCATGGCCTATGACTTCTTGCTCCGATGTTTAATGATAGAAAGGGTGGGTGGGGGTGCTTGCTCCAACCGCACCGTTATATTGTCCACCTCAACTCACCATCTACGTTTCATGAAGTGCTATATAAGAACACTGATAATTCATATTTATATGTTAATGTCTGAGTATGTTGTTTATTGCTGCACAGGGTTCTGAGTCGGGCAGTTTTTCGGATCCAGTGGTAAAGCAGTATTTTTGTTCAATCGAATCTATTGGTGATCAGAATTCGAAAAAGTAGTCGTTTACTGCCAGAATTGATAGGGTTGGAAGCATGCTACCAATTTCCTAGTGAAAAGCACTGCAATTTGGAAATAGAATAGTGTACAGACCAGGCGAAATGCTTTGAGGAAGGGTATATAACCCATAATGCCTGGCCAGGTGAAATATAATAACTCTGTACAAACAAAGATTACAGTCTACGCAAAGCTGGGAATACAACACGATACAGGCCATGTGTAGGGCTTGGAGATGGGGGGGGGGTCTCAACCGTTTTTGGAGCTACTAAATAGACTGGAGTTAGGAATATTGTGCTTTGAAGACAAAAATACATTCCCAAGAGATAGAGGCAGGCTTTCGTCAATTTAGGGGAAATCTTCAATGTCTTAAAAGAACTTTCCAATATAGACACGGCCAGAAACACACAAACACTCCAAAAAGCATCGACTCGGAATTGTGATTTAAATCCAAGATTACTTCTTCAAAGCTAACTTCATTACATTTTTCTCCACCTCCTAAATGATGAAACTGTAAGAAGTTACTGAACTGGCGTTTAACACGCATTCAATCAGAGGTATGAAACCTTTGTATCTCCAGATGTTATGGATTACATCCCCTGTTCGTCCTACCCAGCATAGTCAATGGTGTGGCATAATAGGAATTGTCGTCCAAAGCATCTGGAGAGACGCAGGACCTATGCTAAATCATCCAACATACCCTCTGCTCTGCTCCATGCCCACCATCTTGCTTGAAGAGATTAACAATCGTTTCAGATGTCAACTGCACAATTAAGCATCCATACAACAACTCGAAAGTATCTCCTTGCTGTACCTAAGATCTTTGTAAATTATTGGCTTTCGAGTTTATTGTTGTTGTTGTGGTCGTCGAGTTTGGGGTGAATAGGCAACCTCTTCATCTTGCAGAGTACCCGATTTTCCACTGCTCTCGTGCTCTTACCACTCATTTTCCATATGTACCTACTATGGTTCCTGGGCAGTATTGGGTAGGCTTCCAAAGGATACACAAATCCTTTGCGATAAGAGCATGATGCAGGTGTGTTTTACTGTCCAGATTAACTGTGGTCGGGAACCTCACTTTTCTGCAATCCATGCTCTGAAAAGCCTTCCACTTCTGCATCGAAGGATTAGGTGGAATTAAGTAAACAATGGTCGTGGGTTGTCTAGATTAATATTTGCCAGTCTACCGTAGCTTCCAAAAAAAAAAAAAACGTCCAAAACCATGCAGCCAGAATGTGTGTAAAACTCCATAAATATGGACACATCAAATAATCTTTGAAAGCTTTGCATTGGTTGCCAGTGGAAGCCATAATCTGGTTCAGGATACTCGGTCCCATAGACCAAGCGTATTAATGTAAGGTTCCAGTCTGTCTACAGACCATTGCTTCCATAATCCTATGACCAGATCTGTATAGCCGAATCTAATACCTCCATGGAGCTTCATACTCCAGAAACATTGAGACAGCTCTTTTACGAGTCCAAGGCCCTGGACTGTGCAATGCACTCATGACTATTCTGGGGGCTGGACCGAACCTCCTGATTTTACGAAAACCTTTCAAAACTGCTATTTAAACTGCGGTCTACTTGCAGAAAACAGGATTTGCTTGAGAATTGGTTTGTTACACGTTCTTGAATAGCTGAGACAGGAACCCTTTCATGTGCCTGATTCGACTCTGACATTCTCTTTTACCACTTGGTTTGATTTCCTATTATTGTTACCTAGCACTTGGAATTGACTCTGTTTTTATTTACCTCTTAGCATAGTGCTGCCATAGCCTTTTGACTGCCTCCAGTAGATATATATCTTTTAGAATGGATGAGTTCTAGATCGCCGCCCCAAGTCCGCAAGGAAATGGAAAAACTAGCAGTACTATTTTACTCACCAACCTCTCATCTGACAGACCTTTTTGAAATTCGTAATGTTGCATAAAGATTGGTGCTGGCGTCTACGTGATTGCCCCGCATAATTAATTGAACAGAGGAAACCCCTGCGCCTCCATCTTGGAAGCACCCACACCTCTTGTTGGTTTCCCCTGTGCAATAGGGTCAATATTAACCCTATAGTCTTAGCTATTGTAGCTCCTATCCACCAATTGACACTTAATGCTTGAAACCTTTCCTTGGCCTCTCATCAGCAACACATTGGGTGCCACATTTTCTGGATACTGATGCCCTGTCTCTGTGTAGACCAAGTCGGGTCTGCATACAACCAAACAGCAGTCTGCCCTGTCGTCCAATGAGGTTATTGACTGCAGTGCTGGTTATGCAACTTGTTGTGAAAGTTTAAATTGGAACCTTTCTTCTAGGGAAGCTCGAGACACCAAAGTTCCCAGTTCACCTAATCTGTGAATCGAGGGGAAGGAGCAAATCGTACTTTGCATGGTGAGTTAAGTATAACCAAAAGGTGATGACTGGAGTTTTTTTGAATCCATCGTAACCATGGGCACAGCTCTGAGCAACCCTCTACACCAACGTATTCAGCCTGCCAAGCTATTGCTCAAGGGGAAAGACAATAATCAGGCTTGGGCCCACCCCAAAAGGGTCCAGTCTGAACCGCTAGGTCACATCCCTTCTAGACGAGATCACAAGCATCCCCATACATATTTTGGCCTCATTGAGCATCATCAGTGAGGACCAGCTTGGGTCTCTAGGCATAGAAGCTTTAAACAGTGGAGCGTACATGGCCTCCCCTATGTCCAGCCCGTATACAATTCTTTCATCAATGGGTTTCTTAACGAAAATGTTTCACCGAAAAAACCCATAAAAATTATAGGGGGAGATATAAAGGGTTGGGAGGAGTCGGGAATAGTAAAAAACAATAGGGGAGCTTGGGGGGTAGAACCCCCCCACCCAAAATAAACAGACATTTATTGATGGGGTTTTTTTTGGCAAAAAATGATTCATAAAATATCAGCCGTAAGAACATAGAACTGCCCAGCCATTCCCATGGATTCTTAAACCCTGATGGCTATCCGTTACTCCTGTAATGTGGTCGCCACAAGACTCTTTTGGAGTCCATCTAGAAGGATATCGACAACAATGGTGAGGAAGGATGCGACGGATGCATTTTTTACCACTCCTGGATGAAACCCAATTATAGGCTTATGATCGATTTGTACAAAGGATTTCGATATTAGCACTGCACCAACAAACTGTTTTTTAAAGACCCCGCTTTTTCAATGCATTCTCTCCATTTTCAGACTGCCTGTCTGGGCTGGTAGTGGGATTTGACTGTCAACCTGGGGCTGGCAATATGTAAGAAATGTTACCTTTGTGTCTTATATTTGGAAAACATGTGAAATGTTTAAAAGAAAACAACAAACTATTCAAAGATGTTTAAGCATGACTTAGTTATGTGGATAGGCCATGAACCCTAGGTAAATGTATTACACAAAGAGGGGCTGGACGATGTGTCTGGGATTAAGGACACAAGCATGTACTAATGCCCAGCCTTGGAGCACTGCGAGTAAAGGACAACTAAACCCACCAAGTTATTTCTTATCTGCACTTTCTTGATCATGTGACTTAATCAGAAGTGAGGGAAATCCTAAGGGAGCATATTTGGACAGTTTATTGATTGGTGAAGCCTATGGCTCCAGAAGCGGGAGCAACAAATTGGGTACCGGAGGATTGGAGCACAGTATGCAAACAGGTTGATCGCGTGGACCCGAAACGTCCTGACAATTTCTCTGAATGTCGCCTTTGAAATACAGAACTCTGGGGAGGAAGGGAATACTACGATTTGAGTGATTTGTTGTGACATCAGGAATATTCTGCACATGGTTTGCCTGCAAGACCAATTTGATTTCTTTGCATTGACCTTACCCATCTCATACATTCTGCCTGTTCACATAGGTCTTTGTTTTTTTTTTATTTAAACATGTTATGGTTTATTGCAAACCTTTCATGATACATTTGCTTCCTCCATCCCTAAATGAGAGTAGAACAAATTATTAGAAAATCCTTCCATAATCCAACTTTCTTCCCAGGTTCCTTCCCCCTTGATTCATGATTAATAACATGAAAGTAGAACATCCAGAACCTCCTATCTCATTTAAGGTCTAAAGCCTCCATAAAATGTTTTGCAGTTGCCAGTACCACTTTGACTCTTTCACCCACTATGGAGCCCTCCCACCATTCCTCTTTCGTTAGGGTCCAGCATTCTAACACATCTTCATTGACTCCAAAGCGTCGCACTCCAGCAAAAGTTGTTTAGTTGTTTCCCACTGGGCCTTACAGTACCTACACATGGGAGAGTCCACTGTCTTATTCA
Source organism: Ambystoma mexicanum (assembly GCF_040938575.1). Classification (NCBI taxonomy): domain Eukaryota; kingdom Metazoa; phylum Chordata; class Amphibia; order Caudata; family Ambystomatidae; genus Ambystoma; species Ambystoma mexicanum. The sequence goes on along the minus strand of NC_090922.1, from coordinate 1,348,024,351 downwards.
TCCTGTACCATAAGATTTCTTTGGTCGGGAGAATATTCAGCCTTGGTCTCATAAACGCATTCCTATGCCTGTTCGAGGGGAATTTTACCAAATACTTTGGAACTTGAATAATGGCCTTTTGCTCCCTCTTGAGGGTGGTAGAGACTGTATATGCCACCCTCAACTCTATAGTCTCTATCCAGTCCTGCCTTCTTTACTTTATTTTAGTTTTTATCCGGGATGTTTCAGTGTTTCCTCATCTGAACTCAAGTCCTCCAATACCATTCTGCATTTGTTTCCAGGCATCTACTGCTCCTGTCCCATTCTGCTCATTCTTCAAGATATCTAGGACTGGGGCATTATTTTCCAGTTTGAGTTTCTATATAGGGATAATGACCTCCATCTGACCAAAGAGTTAAGCGATTGCAGTCCCAATTCAAATCTAATTAGCGACAGTGGCAGATTGTTTGGCTGGTCCAACACTCTCCTCCAAAAAAATCCTTCTAAGAGATTCCAGAAGGACAGGGATGTTCAACGCTGTTTCAGCTCCGTATAGTAGAATAGGGACACCTTTTGCTTATAAAAGGTTAGAATAGGAACCAAAGTTCCTTTTCGCAGTGCATTTGGTAAAGCCAACCAATCTGTGACTTCTAAAACTTTTTATATCTGTAAGATCAAGCGAGATTATCTTTTCAGAGCTTGCTGAAAAGGGGTTACTTGTCTTGTTTTTGGTACTGTATGTTTGCTAATAATGTACTATTGTGTCCCTTTCACGTAAAATTGAGGCTTAGCAAGCTGACGTTTTTTCTAGGTTGTTTTTTGTTTTTGTTTTTTAATCCTGCCTTCCTTTTTTTCATTTCTGCCTGTAGAAAGTTGTTTGTGTGTCTTTGACCTGCATATATAGTCTGAATATTAGCAGCTGCCTCAAGCCTAACAGATAGCTTAAAACACCCCATGTTAGATGTTGACATTGTGGGATGTCGATTGGGAGGTTTAAAGTAAAGAAATATAGTGATGAGTCGTGCAATCTTTCCCACTTTGTCATGTATGAAGTATTGTGGGACAGATCATGCTCCTCTTTCTCTCTGTGCTTCCTGTCCTTGCAATGAATATATTTTGGTGGAATTGTTTTTTTTTTTAAACTGGAGTTAAAAGAATTGTGTTTACATGAGAATAATCCATCCTTTCCAACATTATGTGAGGGGGGGAAATAGATACATTTCCGCAAGTCATGTTAGCCCATGTCAGAAAGTGCCTTTAACGATTCCACGGAGGCTATATTACTGCTATCTTCACTTTTCCCAGACTGATCTAAGGTACCTGATATCCGCTATGATCTCTGTTCCTGATACAGTACCCAGTATAGCTAAGAGGTCTGCATATATAGCTAAGAAGTCTGCATCATTCTGAATCTCTTAACCTGGATTATGTGATGCATTTTGCTCCCTCCTGGCCACCCACCATTGCCCCACGAGTTACCCCAGTCAATGAAAAAGAACATTGTTTGTTTGTTTGTTTTATCCGTATTTATATAGCGGACAACAGCCCGAGGACATCGTGGCACTTGTTACAGTACAAAGCTTAGTTACTTAGTTACATGGACATTAGCAATATATATACAGGTTGCAATATAGTTATTACATTGTGTTATATTACAATATACATGGCAGAAGTGGAGGAGGAAGTCCTCCACTTGCTAGTTGAGGAGAGTGGTCTTGAAGTTGTTGCGGAAGACCGAGATAGAAGTTTCAGCTCTAAGGGTGGCAGGGAGTGAGTTCCAGAGTTTCGGTGCAATATAGGAGAAGCCTAGACCTCCCGCTGTGGCTCTCTTTATGCGTGGTATGTGTAGCTGGTTGGTGTTCTGAGCTCTGGTGGGGCGAGTGGATGTGGTCCTTGATATTGCTTCAGGTAGGTATGCTGGAGCGGTTTTGTTGATGCACCTGTGAGTGATGGTGAGGATTTTCAGAGTAATACGGTCTTTGACCTGGAGCCACCGTGCTTCACGTCTGGCGTGGGATATATGGTCTCTTCTAGGGATGCTCATGGCGGCTCTTGAGGGTATTGTTTTGTGTGGTTTGCAGTCTGTGAATGTTTTTGGCGGAGGTGCCAGCTAGAAATGCGTTGCAATAATCGAGTTTGGCTTCTATAGTTGCTCTAGCTATGGCCAAGCGGTTGGCGGTGGATAAGTAGGGTTTAATGGCATTGATGAGTTTGGTGCTGAACGCTGATGCAGAGGCTATGGCGCTGACTTGTTTGTTCATTGATAGATTTGCATCAATGTGAACACCTAGAGTCTTGACAGAGGATGATACGGAGATGGTTGAGTTGTCTATGTTGCAGTATAGGACAGCCTATTGTCTATGTTGCAGTATAGGACAGCCTATTGTAAGTTCAGCAAGTCCCTCTCCTCGCTCGACCAACTAAAGAAGGAGAAAAAAAGTAACTTTGAAAAAAACAAATTGGTGAACTTTACCTATTTCTTAAAACGGCAAACATTTTCAGTCATAGGCAATGTAATTGGCTAAATATTGTTTTTCTAGAATACTGTATTAAACTAAATATGTTCTTATGAATTGTGGAATTTTTTTAACGGGATATTTTATAGATCAGCATTTGTTTTCCTTTACTTTCGGCATGTGGTCACATTTCTCTCGGTTGTGTCTTCTGCTTGGTTTATTGAAGATGTTACAGCCTTTTCCTGACAGATCCAACCTGTTGTAGATTGGCACGTATACAAGGCAAGGGGAGGAACGGCCAGTGGTAAACGATTTTGTGTTTTTGCAGGTGTTCTGTCATACATTCGCGCCCTGTGCCTAGAGGTAACAGATGCGTGGCTATCTATAGCGGTTATCACCTACTCCTCTCACCTCACTAGCACTCCCTACTCGCCTGTGAATGCAATTACCCTATACAGCTCAACCTCATATTGCTAAGAAGAAGTCCACCACCACACAATCGCACACTTGACTCTGAAAGCGTAACCACTTTTCAGATACCCCATCTTAGACATACCATGGACCACAACATGCCTAACCTACTGCCTTGCACAGCTGGTACCTTCACCCAGTTGGGTAACGGCCTTCCACGACTTTGGTGTCCACAGCACCACCCTCTCCCCTGCCCAACACCTTTCCTACCAAAAACATCCCCCTCACCAGCCTTCCGGTTGTACAATACCAAATCAATTATCTCCCGGCCCAGAGAAGAAATGGCTCCCAAATACCCAGCCAGCCCCCGAGGGACCGCCCCATCCACCAGTCCCAGAAAAGTTCCAGGGGCCACTGCTCCGTGCCTAGGAACAACACGTTGCGATCGCTTCAGTTGAAGAACGCCAGCAACCTTACTCTCCACCACCCACCCTAGTCTAGAGATTACAAGGCTATTGAGATTATCCTCTTGCATCCACCTTCTCCACCCCTATTGGTACACTTTGGGGCCCCCTCCTGTACCCACACTGCAATGTGACCAGAGCTCCATACAGCCTGAAGTACATACCGCTTGCATCACCCCTACCTCTACCACAGATTTCCCCCCGACCCCATTACCTCTGGTAATTTCGAATTCCAGCTTCAAAGGCGCTCTTTTTATCCCCTATTCTCTAGGAGCTCACGCTATTGACCTGCATGATTTACTCCTGGACCAACAGTTGGACTTCCTAGTCGTAACAGAAACGTGGCTCCACCAAGCCTCGGGCCCCCTACTTGTCTTGGCCAGCCCCCAGATTACACCATCCTCCGGGCAGACCTCCAGGACACAATAGGAGGTGGAGTGGCCCTTCTAGCCAATTCTACACTACAGCTCAGATCCTGTGCACTAGACCTAGAACAGGTTACGAACTACCCTTACTTTAACTCGCAACCGACCCTAAAACTACAATTGACATTCTCATCATTTACAGTACACCTAATGCCAACCACCCTGAATCAGACATTCATCTACTCATCACTCCCCTCTTTAAACCTAGCACCAAATGTATTGTCTTGGGTGACCTCAATCTTGGATATAATGACATACATGACCATAAAGCTACCGCTTTCTCCATAGCCCTTAAAGAAAAGCATTTTAATCAAATTGTTAACGCCCCCACCCACTCCAAAGGTAGAATCCTGAACTGGATCCTGTCATTGAATGTAAACTTGTTGCTTGAATCCATTTCCGAATCACATGGTCAGATCACCACCTAATCTTTTGACATACTGACTCCGAAAACTCAGGCCGCTCCTCAACCCACTCTCTGCCCCATCTTAGTGAGAAATGGCCGCAAACCTACAGCAGAAAATCTCATTCCTATCCTGGCTGATACCCTCAAGGCCTACCATTCAACGAGCACAAGCCCTGATGGCATCTCCACTATCTACCATAATTGCCTGAAGTCAACCATTGGCTCAGTAGCCCCGCTCATGTCCAAAATACGCCAAACGGTCCAACTTCTGGTTCAATGAAGAGCTCACTGTTTGCACCGCAACAAAAGAACGCTGGAGCGTCTATACAAAAAGTCTACTCGGAGAATTGGAGGCCCCCCCATCCCTTCCTCCATCCACACTAACTCAAGGGAAGCCTGGTGCACTACCACCCAGAACGCCCTAACTGCAAAGTCTGCACGCTACAGGAGAAAATACTAATGAAAAGGAAATTACTGGCCAGTAAAAAGACACCCCCATTGTGCAGAAGCCGGTAAAATAGAGCCCCAATTCAAATTCCCCTCCGTCACCCAAGACCAGATCCTCCACACCATTGCCACACTGAAACAGTCTAATTGTAAAAGGGACAGCTTCCTTGCTCGCTTAGTCAAACTCTGTGCCCCCACCTTAGCACCCATCATTACCAACTTTATTAATGCCTCTTTTACCACCAATTCTGTCCCGCCAATATTAAAGAAGCATGGGTAATCCCACTTCTTAAACTCTCTCTGGACCCCGATATACCCACCAACTACATACCCATTACCACAGTCCCCTTCCTATTAAAAATAGTCGACAAAATAGCTCACAACCAAGTCCAAGATTATCTAGAAAGGAACCACATGTTATGAGCCAGACTCTGGTTTCCGACCTAAACACAGCACAGAAATGGCCCTACTAGAACTCCAAATTCAGATAGACACCATAAGAGACTATGGTAAGCTGTGCATCTTCCTTCGACTCCACCTGTCTGCTGCATTTGACTTGGTAGATCATGACAAACTGTGCAATGCTCTTGCAGAAAACTTTAATTTCACCACAGATACTCCACCTGTCTGCTGCATTTGACTCGGTAGATCATGACAAACTATGCAATGCTCTTGCAGAAAACTTTAATTTCACCACAGATACCACCCTCTGGGTTAAGTCCTTCCTATCGGAACGCACCTCGAGAGTGTCCATTGATGATGCAGCGGCTGACCCATACGAGTACCCCTGGGGGTTCCCCTAGGCTCCTGCCTTTCAACCACCTTATACAATGCTGATACCAAACTCCTGTTTGCTGCTCTTGACACTATGGGTGTCATTTACACCAACTTTCCAGACGATACTCAGATCCTCATCCCCATAACGGGAGACTATGATCTAGACACCACAAACATCAACAAAATCTATGTAATCATACAAAATTGGATGGCCTCGAATAGCCTGTATCTCAACAACGAAAAGACAGAGATTCTCATCATAGGCCCGCCTCCCGGCTAAAAACTCTTCACTGCCGACTACCCAGCCATTATCATTAACAGAACTTCCATCCCAGTGCTCAAACAGGTTAAAACACTGGGTGTTTATCTAAATACTAACCTGACTATGACTTACATATTTGTGCCCTTTCTTCTGCTACAGCCTACACAGCCAAACTCATTGCACTTATCCGCCATTTTCTCACCCCACAAAACTGCCTTATCTTAGCTCGAGCCCTCTCTCCATTCTTGATTATTGTAATATACTGCTACTAGGAACTACTAGTATCAACTTGGCCAAACTGCAACTGCTACAAAACAATGCCCTATGGGCAGCCGTTGGATTAAAAAGAAATAACCATGTTTCCCACATTAGGAGAGGAGTACATTGGCTACCCATCCAAGCTAGAATCCTATTTGTCTCTGATCATTGCACACAAATGTATCACCAACGATGCCCCCGCCTACCTCCAATAACTGTCGCCCAAAAAAGCACAACTAGAACACTCAGATCTTGCTTGAGCACACACCTATTTGTCCCGAAGTTCAAGGGCTCCACGGCAGGGGGAGCCAGCTTCCCAGTAGCTGCACCTAAGATCTGGAACTTGCTTCCTTTGCACATTAGAAATGAGCCCTCCCACCAGCGCTTTAAGAAACTTATCAAAACATGGCTCTTCAACAAGTTTTAACCACTAGTACCTCACTTTGTCACTCGTAGCACATTGCCTTCATTGCCTTTTGTAATGCACCATCTGTATATTAACCGTTCATGCATCTAGTTATGTACTGTAAATAATTATGTATCATTTCTGCCTGTACATTTCTAACGTTGCAACCAGACAAGCAATCCATGTAACCTATGCCGTGATACCTCCGGGTTTGGGTGTGTAATAAATGCAATGAATAAATACATTAGTTTGAATTCCCTTCTTTTTGATAGGTGTGGGCCGAGATGTCTTGATAGAGCTGACTTTTGGAGATTTGGTGTAAGGCGTTTCTCTTGCTGCAGCAAGAAATCTCTCTTTAGTGATATACGAGTGTAATTTGACTAGAATAACTATCAGTATTTTCCTAGGTAGGACTTTAGGCCCAGTTCTGTGCTTGTTTGATTGATGGATTCAGTCCACAGGCTGTTGAAATAATGTACAGGGTTGTTAACCATCCTTGAAGTCCAGTGAGATTCCCAAACTCCTGTTACTTCCAACATTTCTCCAAGTGCTTGGACATCTTGATGTAAACTCTCCAATGTCTTCATTTTGCATCTTATATTCTTGTTCAGATTTTGTAAATCTGCCAGCATGTCTTCTCTAGTAAATGAAACCAGTGTCTCCGCCTTGTTGTTGGAGCATTCAAGACCTACCTGGTTTGAGGTTTCCACCAGTGGTTGCGGGTATTAGAAATGCAGAACGCTCATCTCTCTTTTTTGCACCGTCTCCTTTAGGAAGGTTATCTAAGGGACCCTTTTTTCGTGTTTCTTGTTTGTGTTGATATGCTTATAATATTTGTATATATTTGCTTGTGGGGTTGTGAGCTGCAATTTTTGGGGGGAAAGTTTGTTTTGGGTTACAGACACCAGGAAACCTCTATTCACTCTTCCTCATTTTATATTTTATCCTGACTGGGTAAAGTCGTTCCCCTTTTGCTTTTAACCAAGATTCTGTGTTCTGTGAGACACGTATCCTTGCTCCTTGCACCACATAAAGTAACTACTACTGTATTAAAGGTCAGTTTGACTACTACGGGAAGAACTTGTCAACTACCCATCATGCAGAGTTCAGCTGGCACATTGCTCCGAGCACCGGATCTCCTTCAGTAGCTTAGAGCTGCGATCCACTTTGCCAGGTTATAGCAGTCTCAGATTTGCTGTCTGGTAGCAACTCGGCAGGGTTGAAGACTCACAGATTGCAGGTATGTTGGCTCACAGCGATAGTGGTCCGCTGGTGCGTCTGGCGCCACTTTGCAGACATTGAAGTGCGTAGCCATTTTGCAATTCCCTTCAGCATTGATTCCAGAGACCGCCCCGCAGCCCTTATGATCTGCTATATCAGCATGTTGTCTGTAGATTTCACATAGTCTGATCTGACTAGGTAGACGCTTGCAGGGAAATGTCTGTCCTACCATGCCTCTTCACTAAAGAAAACAGGAAGACCTTCCTTTGTCCCCAGAAATGCCGCTCAGCGCCCCTGTGTTAAGCATTCTTTGACCATGTTGGCACATTTTTTGTTTTTTTTCATCATGGCCGAAGAAACTTTTCCTGAGAAACAAATGTGTATGCTGCTACCACTGTGTTGGATCACAGTTTGCTGTTTAATGCATTTGTTTTCAGATGGAGGGTGGGGAAACTTAATTCACTAGTCTGAGCTGGATCCCTCAGTTAGAATGTATGCTAAAATTCAGAGTACAGGAGGAATGGTACAAAAGTCAATACTAAGATGATCAGTACATTGACTCTCCTTAGTCCTAGGAAACAAAGACCTCTCTAGGTATGGAAACCCGTGTTTCCAGTACCGATTTCTCCTGGCATAATGTCTCTCTAGAAGTGGCTCGATTCGGCAGATCTCGATAGTGTTGGTATTGCTGACTTGCAACTTTTCTTTTCTTGCCAAGTGATCGCTTCGATGAAGCATATTCTATGAGCTGGGGCGCAGTCTGTGATTGGACCACAGCCATGAAGAGTATTCTTCTGATTTCTTCAGCTAGTACTTTTGCTTTTGGAACCAGGCACATTCTCTGTGCAGAGGTTAAATGATGCGTAGAAACAAGGGAGTTGCTAGTTCTGGAAAAGACCTGGGGCTAAGCTGATGTCGGAACTGTTGGGACTGGGGGCTAGCTAGTCTTTTGGCTGTAGCTCCTGAGATTCTATCCGGTGCTACAACCAAAAGGTCAGGGGCTATAGCCCCCTTAGCCCCCCCCCTAGCAACGCCCCTGCATAGAAATGATACACAGACCCTGGTATATAAGCTTTTCTACTGCTTCCTTTTACAAGCTTCCAAATGAACTGTGCTGGAGAGGCGCTCATAGTTACCCCTTCACTTATGGGGTTGCAGTTTCAGTGGCTGTTAGACCTAAATACATTTTAATACGAGTTTCACGAGTGTAGAGTGGTAGTTAATGGGAATGGGAAAAGCACGAGGGTCCTCTAGACCGCAGGTGAAATCGTCAATGTATTCTGATTAACAAACATCATTAAGCATTGCTGTTTTCGCCTTTAGTCCTTTTTTTTAAATTTAATTTTTGAATCCGTTTTACCACATCAGCCTGCTGGGCTTTTTCATGAGGGGTGATGCATCCTGCATTACAGCACTGGAGGGAGTTTTTTTGGTTTGTGCCATGGGATGACATCACTGTCTGGTAATGTTTGATTTCTGCTGCTCGGTGTCTACCCTGAAATAGAAGACACAAACGTCTACTTTTATGGGCTAGCTTTATGCTTTAGCTAAACGAGTAAGCAGGCTTTTTAATATGTGGTGGTCCTGGTTTATTTGGGATGCGATAGTGACCACGTGTTGGGAAACCGGGTAGTAATTGTAGGTCCCTCTTTGCTGAAGCAGCGGTGGGGTGAATGCCCTTCATATGTCCTCCGTTCTGCAGGGTTCGAAATTGCTGGGAGCTATTCAGTGCTTGCTTGTTGCCTAAACGGTCTTGGCTAGCTTAATGCAGACTGCTTCCAGGCACTACTTTGGACTGGACAGGCCAACTGGTGCCATGCAAACATACTATGTGGCATTATAGTATAACCAAACACAGAGTTAAAGGGCATTAGAACGCCTCTGGAAGGCATTGAATGCATAAATGGGTTCTGAATATTTATAAGTCTTATGTCGAAGTTAGGTTTGAGAGTAGCTCCATGCATGATAGCTTCTACCCAACAAATCTACATTTTGTTCCCCGATTCTGGTAGTGTCGATTCTGGTGCCAGGCAAAGCTGTAGTGTTTCTGTACAGAGGAGCTGTTATGCCAATTCTGCCATAGACCGTATCGCAGGGCTATGCAGCTAACTCGGTAGCAAGAGCCACCTATGAAAACGTGTTCTATAGGACTGCAGGCGCTCTGGAACCGAAGGCACAATCTCAAAATGTGTCTACTATTGAGGTAATCTTTAGGAACTGCGCCATGACGGCTCAGAAGGTAAACGGTTCAATCTTTATTTTTCTACCTGCTGAAGTTTGACAATTTTTTTTTCCTTGTGCTGGGAGGTCACCGAATATGGAAGGGAGATTTGCTTCGTAGTGTTTTAAACCGTTTTTATTTATTTTCGTTGCAACAAGTAAAACCAGTGACCTTGCAGTATACTTGTTTCTTACAGTCACAATCAGTGCGATACTCGAAATGCCTTCCTAACGATAATATTGCTTTATAGTTTTTCTTTTAACACGTTTAACACCTGCGTGGGATTTTAACCTGTTGCACTCCGTTGTCCTATTGCCCCTGAGCTACCTTTCCTTTGTAATGTTTATACCCATTTGTAGGCATTCTCAGATTTTGTCTAAACCGTCTAATTCACCATTAGTACACGAATTATGTATGATTTGCTTACTTAAATACGTTTATGAGGAAATGGCTCTATACAGATATGTAAATTACGTCATCTGTCTTTTACAAGAAACTCATGCCGGTTTAAATTTCACCCACCTCAAGGACACCTTGGCTCATCTGCTGCATGGATTCAGTGCGAAAATTCCAGTGATGGGCTCTTCCAACTTGTTTTGCCTTGTGATTTGGAGCAGCCTATTTGAGTACATACCGGTTTGACTCTGAGTTTTTTCTGAGCTTTTAGTGCACCTGCATGTCACGTATTTCCTTGTCTGATCCTAACACACTGCTATCTGACTGCTTCTTGGTCTATCAGGTTTTCATTGTTTTGTAAACACTGATCTGTGACCGGGCAAAGATGGTTAAGCTTGTCCGCCCGCAACAATGGCATTAAGTAGACTTTTGATTTTCCCGGGAGGCACCGGTGGACAAACTTTTAGAGCGTCCCATTGAAGGATAGGGACTTTCAGCACAGATGGCCTTTCCCGATGGGTTTGGGGGTGCCGGGGCCCCGGAGCATCCGCGGACTCGGCGCACCTGAGATTCCTTTGGCTGTTACTCATGTTCATGAGACTGCATGTGTTCTGCAAACCATGGTTCTATAAAGCTTCAAATTGCATCTATGTGGTGTCACAGGCTACTCGGTACTCTTAAAAGCTGAAAAGGATAGCTGAAAGACTTGCTCCTGAGCCCCTTGGTAGCCTTTCTGGACTGTCACATTTTCACTTTGGTGAAGGGGCGCATCGCCGCATTCGCCCTTTTCATCAAAGAGAACATTTCCTTCTTCAGGATAAAAATACTATTCGTACTACCGAGCAAAACGGCGGGTTGCTTCTAGCGTTAACCGCCTTTTTTGGCGCAGGCTTTAATAATGGCTATGATCCCTCACGAAGAACTCAGGCTAGCGCACTGTTATGGGCCAACTCTGCCCCTGAACCTGGGCTTAACGCTACATGGAGCACTAACAAAAAAGCACGAATTCTGGTCCTAAACAGTTTCAATTAAAACCTGTTTTTCATGTGGCTTTTAAAGGACCATGTAAGTGGCACTAAATGATTGAAGCAATTTTGCATACTTGGGGTTGGACATGCAAGCGTAGATTAAGTCTTTGTGCAAAATGTCCCTTATGAGAATTTTCCAATTACTGTGAGAATATTGCAGTTGTGTACCAACTGGCTAATACGCTGTTAATCTTTCTCACCCACAGTTAGATGCTTTCGCAAGCTGAACGACAGTCCTTGACAGGGATACTACAGACGCCCCTGGTTGTTCACGCAGCCTGCACCAGACACTGCTCTCTGATTGGGACAGGTGGTTTTAGGGTGTGAGAGAGCTTCGTTTAAACCTTACCTTTTTAGAAGAAGGGAAGCCGCTTGTTTTATGTTTAAAAGAAAAGGGCATTGTAAATTTAATGGCCACCCTGCCTCTCCCCTTTTTGCAACCACCCCCACAAGACCGTCCTTTTCTACCTCTACATTTGCTAAACCAGACATTATCAGCTTTGGAACCTTTTTTACCATGCATATTGGCTACTATGAACAACGAAATAAGACACAATTTACTGCTGCATAAATATGGAGAGCTCTTCAATCTACCAAGCAGCATTGAAACCAAACCAGCTCTTTAAATCAACATTCAGAAACCTTCTACCCAATTTAAACACTTCCACTGGCTCCACTCCCCCACTCTTCTCCCTCCTGCGCCAACCTCCGTCGAAATCTCCCAGTGGTATCAACGTTAAGACTCCTTTGCCGGGAGGGTGGAATAATTTTTCTAGGTGAACCTGAATCCACTCGCAGAACAAAAGAGACAAAAAATCGCAAGAATTCAGTCCTGGAGTGATTATGGTCATTCTTTGCATTCTTCTAGAGGACCGGGTAGCCATTCCCAAAAAAAGAGGCAAGTGCACTTTCCCACAACCTCCTCTATACCTGAGCAATGGGAAGAGTTTCAAAATAAGTAACTATTTTCTCCATGGTCTTGGAGCCAATGGTTATGCATTTGACGGAACCAGAATTACCACACCATCTGCGGCAGGCATCGACCCCCATTAATGTCAGCGCTCGCCCACTTTCAAGCTCACCCTCTGCTCTATCTAAAAGGAGCCTGCCCAAAAAGCCCATCGGTTCTGGTGATACAGATTGCCAAAACCTCTGTTCTGAACATCCATGTGTAGCGCTGTTACTGGTCCCCTCCACTGTGTCGATTGCAGATATATTCTGGCATCCATGGCTAGTTTCTGACACATCATGCAGTACATTTATGAAGCGAGAGACCAGATTCCCTTTTTGGTTTGAGTTCTCTCAGGGGGTGTCTACCGCTGTGCTTGTGGAATTTGTGGGGCTGTGGGTGTATGGCGGATATTGCCACTTAGCTTTGGAGTTGGAAGATGATTGTATACTTGATTCCTTGCTAGAGCTAGGTTTTATGCGGGCCTTGCTCTATGCCCATCCTAACAGGGCCATAAGAAAAAGTGACTAACTTGGTGCAGTCGTTGGGGCTGGCTGCCCTCTCAAGGTCAATTGTTCAACACAAACTGACTGATTACAGATCCACAAAAAGAAAGAGTTCTTCCTCTTAACCAGTGTACTGCTGCCCTGTTGGAGCATCTGAGAAAAGCCTAAATCCATCACATACGTGGATAGTATTTTGTTCAAAGTGGCTCCATCTCTCCCAGGTTTTCTTTCAACTCTGCCTATGCCAGAGAGTTTAGTAGTCTAGGCGACCCTGGTTGGTAAAAAATAAGCCACTTTCCCTGCTGTTCCTGATCTAGAGGGGAAAAAGGTGTGATGTTTCTGGGAAAAAGTGTGTGCTTCTGGCAATCTTGTTCTCTGAGCAGTTAACTCTTATTGTGCATTGGTCAATTATTCCCACACTTTGAGCTGTGGTTTCAGAGGTTGCCGATCTCTTACTAGGGGGAAGAGAGGAGTGAGGGATTTCAGGCCTTTGTTGAGGATGGGAAAAATTGTAGACCGACGTACCTCACAAGCTGGTGCAATGGTGAGGAGCAATCATGGCTCACGGCTCCAGGATTTGACCATGGTATCCAGGCTCAATTGCTGGGCATGCCCTTCAACTGGTGATAACCTCTTCACTGCAAAGGCTGATGAATCTTTGCAGATGTTTCAAATGTTCAAGGAAATGGCCACATCATTTGGGTTGGCTGTGCAGAAAAACGCAGCTGCCCCTTACTCCTCTCCTCATTTTTCTAGAGGCAGGACTTTTTCTAATTTCCCATGCGCACTGAGGAACAGGCCATTTGATTTTGGCCAAACTGGGGCAAAGACCATTTCCGCGTCCGAGCAGAGTTAGAGGTGGCAAGATTGATCAGGTAGCTTCTTCATCTATTCTTTACTCCACACCCTCCTCCAAACACTTTTAATTGGACCTTTTTGTTATACAGCTGGGGTCTGCAACCTTTGGGTCTCCGGATGTTTTGGACTACAACTCCCATCAGCCCATGCCAGTCTAATCCATGTTGAATCATAGGATTAGTGGACCAAAACAGCTGGAGTGCCAAAGGTTGCAGACCCCTGTTCTACAGAATGGCATAATTCGACTTTAGATGCATGGACTCTACAGGTGGTCTCTTTATGGTATTGTATTCTATTTTTGCAGTCACTACCTAGCCAGCCTCTCTTGCTATTTCACCCCTGGCAGCAGGTACTGTAGTTGGAGGCCTTGGCGAAGGCGGCCACAGTGCTAGTACCAACCTCAGGAAGGCAAACAGTAGTACTCTAGGTGTTTGCTTGTGCTAAAAAATACTTCGGGATTCAGCCCTCCTGAACTTGAGGCTCTTAAACAAATGCCTCCGGAAGGACCTGTTTGGGGGGAGGGAGGGTTTATCATTCTTGACCATTTACTTCAGACTTTCTTCAGGACTGCCTGTTATCAATGGCCATGTTTCCATCCATCAGAAAATCACTAAGGTTTGTGGTGAGAAAAACCCATTATCAATTCTTAGTACTCTCCTTTGACCTCATATTTGCACCATGAGTCTTCGCCATGCTGATATCTGTGGTAGCAGCTCGCGCCAGCAGGGAGAGAAGTCCTGTTTTCCCTTAGGTGGATGACTAGGCTATTTGAGTCTCGTCTCCTAAATTAGCCGTGTAATATCTTTACCATGCTTCCTACCTGCTTTACAGCCTGGGATTATTTCACAGTTTAAAGAAGACAAATGTGACGCATCCCAATTGCTCCAGTTCATTAGATATATTCTGAGCACTCGCTTGGGTAGAGCGTTTCCTCCAGGAGACTGGGTAAGTAGACCTGTTCCAATCCAGCTACATCCTCCCACCTTGGGCCTTCTTGCCACATCTGGGTCTCTTTGCATCCTGTCCTTCTGCTCCTGTTGTCCCGGATGAGGATGAGGTCTTCCCCAATTGACTCCTTTGTTATGTCTCACTAGTGTGGCAACATGACCGATCTTTTTTAGACATTGTCAACAGTGGCAGTTGATGCACCTGTGGTGGGCCCTAAGGGACAATTTGCTGTTGGGAGAACCTCTGTTAACATTGGCCTCAGTTGATTGATAATTGTGAGAGCGCTTTGGTCCAAGGTGGAGGCAAAGCTCCACATCAATCATTTGTAGGTGTGAGCAGACGGGTCACCCTTGGTTGCCTTCCTGCTTGTGATCCTGGGAAATAGTTTCCTGATCTTGATGGACAGAGCAGTTTGGGGTTCATATCCCTATGCAGGGAGTTGATGCGCCTGTGGTTCTGGGCCCTCAAGATCTCAATACAAATGCCTCTGGTGGCACCCCTCCCATCTGGGATGGAGAATGTGGTAGCATACTCTCTGACCAGCCAGGTCTCTCTCTCTCACCCTCTTTCCCCCCCCTCCCTCTCTCTCTCAGGAGTGGGAGCTGTGTTAGGAGATCTTGAAAGGAACCCCCATCCCAAGTGGATTTCTCCCCATTACCCTCCCCCCCCCCCCCCTCAGACCCCCAATTCAGTCCTGTCCTTGCCTTTGTCGTATACGAGGCTTGGAGGAGGTGGTACTCGTCGACGTGACAATCTGCTCACCCCGGTGGCTTCCTGCAAGGGTCGATCTACTTTCATAAGTAGAGGGTTGTATTCTCCACCCGAATCTCAGCACCCTCAAATGCCTGGCAACTGAAAAGCTCAGTGGCAGGGAGTGGGACCTGTCGGATGGCATTCTAGATGCACTTTGTTTGCTATGATACTCGGTTGATGACGCTTTTGAATTTCTCTTCTTGGTGTCGGGATCTGAATTAGTACGAACTTTTCTTATGCTGGTTCCAGTGCAGTCTCGACGCTCGCGTTCATTCAGACTTTTCTCTCTAAAAGTGACCTTCCTGGTGGCAGTCACTTTAGCCAGGATAGTGAGTGAAAGACACTTATAGGATAGCGCCTGTTTGTTTGTTTGTGTTTTTTTCTTTTTTTCAGGAAAAGGTCGTTGGGCATTTATTATTTTTACTGAAGGTGGTCTTTGAGTCAATTTATCACAGAAGATTTGCCTTAATCTTAGACTCTGGCATTGCTCGGGGCAACCCTCCAGAATATTGTTCTTCAGCCTTCCAAGCCATTACAGAAGGGGAAAGGCCACATGCAAATCAAATCAGGCTTGGTCGCCCCCTAGAAGGGGCAGTCCAGCCCAAACTGCTTGGTACCATCACTTCTGCACAAGACCGTTAGCAACGGGCATCCTCAGTGAGGTGTAGTTTGGGTCTCTAGGACCAGCAGGCATGGGACCCATGTCTGGGCATATCTGTCCCTCTCACGGTGACGCAGTGATGACTGGGAGGTTTAGCGTGGTACTCGTTAGCCAAGCATGGTGTATGGTGTCCACTACCAGGAACATGCCAAGCGAGGTGGGGAGGACGACTGTTGCCCATTGTTGAGGTAGTAAAGCCCTTGTTTTTCATATTATGATCCTTTCTCCAGGGTTGTTGGTGGATTAAGGTACCGTTAAAGTCGGGAAAGCACAGAGCCTGCATCCCTTCCTCTCTGCACTGCACCATGCATCCTCGTTTTTATATTTATTTTTTTCAAAAAACTAAATATTCTGTTCTACGTGGTGGTAGGGGATGGTTCGTTTTTATTTTTTTATAAATCTGCATTGTTAACATGTGACAGCAGCCCATTCTCGACACATTGGATCTGTTGTTAAACCATTTTGGATACAGGACTGCTGTTCTAATATGGAGGAACCATGATGTTACAGTTGTACATTACTCTATTTGTCTCCACCGCTATGGGCGCTTTACGTTTCTAGCGCTGGGGTGCTTCCTTTGCACTTGCAGAGGTTGGGTCTAAAGCACGCCACCAATCTCGTGTCTGTGGTGACATTTTGCAATACAGTTTACTACAGTTATGCGTCAAGCATTTTCAGAGGATTGAAGAGTTTTCCCGTCAGTGGGCAGCCACCTACATTTTGAGGTTTCAACGCTTTGACTATCTGTGTGCACTATATCGAGCAGGGTGCGCTTCAGTTTGTTACAGTTCTGGCACCTAGCATGACCGGTTCAAGTGGAGCATAGCTGCCCCGGGTCTTCTGTTTAATGTTAACTCTTTGTTTTTCGTTAGGGTGGGAAGGAAACTGATATATAGTGTACGTTTACATGCATTGCCTTTTAGACTCAAGGCAAAGTGGACCGATTGTCATTTTCACTTCCCACAGAGAACTGATCTATTTCTTTGTGCGCGGAAGAGTAATCCTCTACTTAGCTTTATCCGGGATTACAAGAATTTGCAATCTGCCATTGACCTCTTTTCTGGGTTGTGAAATCATTATGCTGCTTTAGCTCTTGCCAATAAATCTCCATGTAGTCACCATGAAATGTTGTTGTTTTTCTCTGACCTTGGATTGGAGCCAGATCAATGAGCAGCGACAACTTGCTCTACTACTGCCTAAGCTTACTAACCATTCTTGCTGGTCCCCCTTTTCATTCAGAGATTTTGATTTGCATGATAAAGAACATTTGAAATGCTAATAAATTAATGTACTTTGTTAATTCAGGGGATTTACAATGCGAGAGATGTTTAAGGTGGCAGCATGGTGGGGCTAAAATCTGGCCAGATCCTGCCATCATATCTGAGTCTCGTATGTTACAGGAGGTGTTGCTAGACTATCCAATATGCCTGACAAATATTGTAATTCTCAATCCCGTTCCCTTGCCTCCATAATTACGCGTTGTTCCCCGAGTTGGGAACGGGACCATAGCCTAATGCAGAACAAAAATGCAATAACTGGGAATGTGGTACACAGTTTTTGGGTGCTCCCTTGCACATGGGATAAGATCCTTTTGTAAAGCGACATGTATTCTTGTTGTGTACCTACATTTCTTTTTTCCTTTTGGATGCCTCAGTCCATGCCCCGAGTTAAGATCTTTCAAGAGTGTGGATTCTGTGGCTGACATTGTTATGCGGTGTGCATGCACTTTTTGTCTGGAGTGCTTAGGCCTGCCATAATTCAACCTTTGCTTTTATTGTGAACTGAGGATAGCACAGGGGCAACGCGCTGGCTGGGTCTTGGAAGCAAGAACCTGCAGAGCAACAGAGGTTCGAATCCCATATCCACACTTAGAAACCGAATTCGGGAATGGTTTTGGGTGCGTTATAAAAAAAAACCAAAAAAACTATTACATAAAATAGTGCATTTTTGGTGCAAGCTCTAAAGAGCCACCTGAGGAGGTAGGAGGGCATTTTCCATTTGGTTCCCCTGCATTCGTGGAGAACAATGTAAGTAAACGCTTACTTTCACAGGCATCCCTTCCATGTAATCCGTTTACTATGGGTTATCCATTTGGGAGCGGATCTGAACATGCCTCAACCCGCCTCAAGGCGCAAGTCACCAGTGTGCCAAGATGCCTGCTGATCCGCAACCCTGCTTTCCCCTGGGTCCTGCTTCAAGGGGAGTCTAGTGCTTCCTCATTCAGGCCGAAGGGCCAAGGGCTTTTCTCTTCACGTCATGCGGTTTGCTACCTCATATAATTTATGGATAACTGGATGACTAGCTTTAAACTAATTATTGCTGTCATGCGGCACAGGTCAACAACATGAAAGATGGTAAATCACTGGGGTGAAACTTACCAGGCAAAGGCATGTTACATGTTTTGACATGTCGGGTCAAGAATTATGTAGTAGAGCTTTAATGGGAATTTACCTTTTCCGTTTGTGTTTATTAAAGTGAAGCGGTGGCCGCACTAGTTTAGGTGTGTGATATGAATCCTACGAAATCCGAAAATTCTATTGCTAATAACCTTTGACTTGCATGATGAATTTGGATGACATTTGACGAACAAAGTTTGTCAGTGGCCCCCATTAAGGGGAAGGTTCGTTAAAAAAAATGGGGGACCATCAAGGGGTGCATGCAATATGCTAGCTTGAACTGTCGCCTGCCTTGCCCGTCACCTGAAAATGGTGGACTATGAGTATTACATCTACAACTTGCGACTCAGAAGCATTGCTGGAGGCGAGGGAAGCAGTGGGGGCACCTGATGGCGACTCGAGGCTTCGATCTGACCCTGCAAGCCATGCTTTCCAGCGCTCGGCGGCTTAGACCGTGATAACTGGTGATTCAGAGCTGCAGAGGTGCTTAAAGGTTGATATTTGCAACGTCTCGTGAGGATAGCTCAGTGGCAACACGCTCGCCATGGAAGCAAGACGATCCGGAGCAACGCAGGTTCGATCCCCGGGTCCGCGCTTTGAAACCTCCTGTTATTAAACGCGTTATAAATAACCAATCCATCATAACTCGCTGCTCGCCATGAAGCCGGGGGATGTCCGATGCGGGAGCTGTTGGAACAGCTTGCCACAGTGAGGTTTGATCGCGGCACCAACCTCATGCTGTGGATAGCCAGTAAGCGGATTCCTCGCATGCAACAGTCCCCACGCAACAGTCCCCACGGCTCCAGAAGGGGCAGCCCTCCGCATAATAGCTTTGCCTCGGGGGTAGCGCACTGTGCCCTAAAGCAGTACCCGTGTCAGAGCCCAGACCACTCTGATCATGAACCAATAGCTCCACTGGACAGAAGAGTGTAAGGAACTCGTGGTGCCAACAGTAAAGACAGACACAAGTGATCACAGTTCAAGGGTGTTTGTTAAACTGCAAAGGTAGGTTGGAAAAACACCTAATCTAAAGCTAAATCTAAGATGGAAGCAAACTTCGACCATCAAATAATAATAAGGCGGTCTTAGTGGCGTTTTGTCAAATAAAAGTGCCTATATTAAGAAAAACCTATTGTCAAGCCTTCTAATTACAAAAAGGTGTGGGATAATGTTCTTAAGAAAGAAATGTTCACAAATTATGTCAGGATGTGGTACTTGAGGCCTCCCTTCCCCATGTTTTCAGCACGGGACAAGGGTGAACTTTGGAGCACAGCACACGCCCAAGCTTTCCCAGCACAAGCTAACAGTTCCGCTTTCAGCAATATGGGCATTCGGTGGTGAAGTCTCTCCTCGATCGAAAAGTCTCTGTGGGCCTCATGTATTCAAATAAATAGAGTTCCTGTTCATATAAACCTAGGGTAATGTCTTTTCCACCCCTGAGTCGCCCTTCTACAAGCTCAGACCCTTCTCCATTGTTAGCCTCCCTCCGCCGAGTTCACTATGGCTTTCAACACAATCTTCTTTGTGACTTTCACAAATCTTAATGCCTTTTTAAACAGTTCCTGGACATCTCTCGGCCGGGTTCACTCTTGTCAACACACTGTATTTCAGGACTTTAGACGTTTCCCCCTTTGCATCCTTCTTTCGGGTTCATTCTTGCCACTCTTGTCTTTTCTATTCAACGCTTACTATGCAGGACTCGCTTCACAATCATCTGTCTGTCAAAGACCCCTGTATGACCACTTTGACCCTTTTTCTTTCACAAGGCCTTCTGGTACTGGCAGTTTTAACAACTGAGTGAGCACCCACGTGATGACGGACTCCTCTGCTGGGTTTTTTTCCCCCCTTTTACATACATTTTATGCTTTCAAAGTTCTATTAGCTGCTTGCTACTTTCCGTTCAAACACAGTTCGGTTTCTAATCGACTCTCCCCTCGACTCACCGGCTGCGATGAACTGCTTGGTTTTCTTTCTACTCGGCGTCAAGGTTGGTACCACAGTCTCTCCGCCGGCTAGGTTATCAGCGCAGGAGGATCTTGTGTACCTTTGGCATCTGCTGCAACACACACGCTGGCTATTGTTTGCCATTTTACGATTCCTTCTGCAGAGGTCTCGCATGCCTTGGTCAGCAAGGGAAAGGTTGCTTCTCTCCTTGTCACCCTTTCAGTATGCTCCGTCTTTCTCCTCCTCTTGAACTGGCGTGCTGAGTTAGTCCTCATGTTGTGCAGCCTACCTTGCTCGTATTGTGCTCCACCTTTTTATCCCTGTGGGGAAGGGAAAGGGCCATCAGGTGTGTGTGGTTCCGGTCAATTGCCTGACTTTGCCTGACCCTGGTGTTGGGAAATGCCAGGTAAATAGATCGAGTGTTAGTCTGCCGTCCTTCGTAATGTGAGAAAGGGTTCGCGTCAAAAAGGGGGAGGGGAGGAAAGTGCTTGTGTTTCCTACGTGGTAGGTTGGGAAAAGTTTTCAGAAGTGGGATAGCGCGTTTTCACTCGTTGGTGTCCCACTCCCACTCCCAAGGGAATCCCCATCCAGGTGATCCTTCCTCACTGGACCACCCCCAGGAACTGGATCCAATGGCAATGGATGTTCTGCCCACCTGGATGACACCCTGGATGACTAGTCAGGGAGACCCCGTCAGGTTTCTCACAGAAGGCAGTGAGGCATGTACTGCAACATCCATCACATGAGGGCACCGGAATCCCGAACCTGATCTGGGGGGCCAAAGCAGTGAAAATGCAGATGGCAAAGAATGCAGATTAGCAGAGGCAGATATGTAAATGCGCAGCCAGTGGGGATGAGGTGGGGGTGACATACCAGAGATCCCAACCGCCAAACAAACCGCCACAGGTCCTGACCTAACCAGCAGTGGGGGGCCCCCCAGAGGTTTTGGATGCTATAAGCCGAAAAGTAATCCACCTCTTGCGGCACAAGACTGTACTTATTAAACGGAGGACCCAGTCTGGATCTCCCGGAGGTGGCAGCACCCGGTAGCTACAAGGGGTGCGGATGCTTCACCCTCACACTGCTATAAAACTACATAGCTTTCAGCACATTTCAAATATGGCCAATATGGCCTCATCCAGGACCCCTTGGGGATGACCATGAGATGTCCACCAAGGCAGATAGATGTATAATCTTGGAAGAAATCAGATCAGTTAAGAGCGGCTTAGCAGTGGCAATCACAGAACTTGAAGAAAGAGTGGACAAGATTGAAGAAGCCGTTGAGTCGCTGAGAACAACCAACTGTCCACGAACAGATGCCCACTTAGAGGGGAGGGAACTGGCCCTGGTGCTGAAAGTAGAGCACCAGTCAATCATCCACATAACGGGGCTGAAGGAACCAGAGGGAGAAACCACTTTGGCCCTGGAGCTCCGGGTGAAGGCCCTCCTGGGAGGCCTTTTCACAGACTCCACAATCCCTGAAATCTCATTCGATCAGATCCAACGGGGGGGGCGCGCGCGCAACGGCCCACGATCCGTGCGTGCTAAATGCCACATATAGTGCAGAGAGCCAGGGAGAAAGGGGAGATCTTATTTGAGGGGTCCTGCATCCGTATGTACCAGGACATGTCAGCAATGGCTCATCGGAAATGAAAGGATTGCTGACCCTTGATGCAATGGCTTCAAGAGAAAAGACATTTGCTACTGCTGGGGGTTCCCATTTTCACTCTTGTTCTCCCTTCTCCCACAGAGGAGAAGACAACAGGAATGTCCAAGGATGAAGTTAGTGGTGTCTTGAAACAGCCATCAGCTAATGACTGTGGTCCTGAGGGCAGGGGCATCAACCCGGCCCTGGGTCCTCACCCATGCAGAGGGCACTCCTCCAATTCAGGAAGGTACTGCAGATTCAACACTCCTTGAGAACTGATGGAACTCCCCAGGATTTCCTTTACAATTTCAGGTGCCCTCCAGGGTCAAATTCTCCCTCCATTTCCCCTCCCCCCCCCCACACCCCACGCGCCATAAAATGGTATACAACTGGCACTTCCCGGAGGAGGGTATCCTTTTAATTTGAGTTTGCTTCCAGAGTTACAGGACTTTGTTGCTCATTTAAAATTTTGTAATTGTTAGCTGTTATGGACAAGGGGTCCCTTTCTGAAGGCCCCTCTTTTTTGACAGGGAGTCTCCACACTAAGTGGGTGGCAATCCCCTTTCCAACTGGTTTGGGGTGGGGTTTTGGGGACATGGAGGGTGGAGCACATGATGGGCAATGGGATGGGGGGGCGGTTATGTTATTCAATGTGGGGATAGGGAAGCAGGATCTGAACAGGTGGATGACACTGGGCATTACGACTTTGACCAGGTTTGGGAGTCTGAATGGACCTATTGGGGGGCATAAGTCTTTGGGGGAGTGGGCGATACCAAAACTTCCCTCGATGATGCAAGGTAATGGTGTGCGGTTGGGCTTCCTAAATGTGAAGGGCCTGAACTCCCTGTAGAAATGTTCCATGGTGACCCGAGAATTCCAACAGTCAGGGGGTCGAGGTTCTATTTGTACAGGAAACCGAGTTTTGACGGGGCATAGAATGTGCTTTGGTGCCGGAAGCTGGGATTGGTCTACTGGTGCTTGGGCCTACTGAAAAAAGCAGGCGTGGGGATTATGATCTGGAAGTCTCGAGGGATGGAAGTCCTCCAGGTTAAAAGAGGGATAGGAGGGTCGACAGTTGACTCTCAATAGGAGGATTGATGATCAAGCGGTGACTCTGTTCATTATACGCCCCTACCCAACATCAAAATCAGTTTTTCAGCGAAGCCTTAGCGACACTGGACAGGTGGAAGACTGGTACCCTGATATATGGTGAGATCTCAATTCAATCTTGGACTCCAAGCTAGATTGGTCTTCCCTGAGGGCAGGGGCTAGGCCACCAGCTATACATGAGACCAATAACATGACCTGTATTTTACGTGACAATTTTCTTATTGACACATGGAGGGTAACCCTCCAATGGGCACAGACGTTTACAGCTCAGGGACACGATCCGACAGCAGGTGGATCTGCAACGATATGCCTTTAAGGGACCAGGTATTTAAAGAGTTCCTTTTATAACAAGATTGGGGAATGTTTTACGATAAATGATACCGGGGACAGCCTCCTTACTTGTTATATGGGAGGCGTTTAAGGCTACAATATGTGGGCTACTGATGGCAGAAGGGGCGGCTAAGAAGAGGGAGAGGACATTGCAAATCCCAGTTGAAGACATTAATGGGGGATCAAGAGAAGGCGCTGCGGGACGACCCGGAACGGGGAGAAGTGCTGTTTGATGAGTTCAGGGGGCTGTGGTGGGAATTGGGGGGGGGGGTGGGGGGGGGAGTGTGGTAAGGGAAAGAATTGGCACAACTGCATTACTTGAAGCAAAGATATTATGAGAAGGGCGATAAGGCCCATACATTTCTGGCCGCGCACCTCAGAAAGCAGAGGGCTGAAAGGGTGGTTTATATGATACGAATTGAGGAGGGTCACACACACCGAACCAGCCCCTGGACATCTCGAGGAGGTTCTCCCAATACTACGCCCGTCGATAAAAATCGGAATATGTTGTATCCGAGGACTTGTTAAGGGAATATTTAGAGGGTCCTCCCTTCCTGGGGCTCTTAGAAGAAGAGAAAGCAGCCCTAAATGCTCCGATACAGGGAGAGGAAATTCTTCTAGCGATCTCAAGACTAAAACCTGGGTCTGATCCGGGGCAAGATGGATTCACACCTATATTTTATAAATGATAGGGTTCGCTCTTTATCCCATTTCTGTCCAAACTCTTCAAGCTCATGATGGATGGAGGGAGGGAAGGCTCCCGAGTCATTCACGCAGGCCAGAATCGAAAAGGGGGCAGGGATGCCAATGGCTGTGGCTCGTACCGCCCCTTATCACTGATATATGTGGATGCCAAGATCGATGCCAGCTTCCTTGCGGTTAGCCACAACATCATCCTCTCTAAATTAGTGCATTACGACCAGGTGGGCTTTATTAGGGGTAGGCAAGGGGCTGACAATATTCACAAGACCCTCAATCTAATTGCTGACCTAGATGGTACAATACAAGGCCCTCTCCTACTGTCAATCGATGCAGAGAAAGTAATCGATCGGGTGGAGTGGTCATTCATGGAGGCAGTGTTGAAAAAGGCTGATCTCAGGGTGAAATGGTGTACGAGAGCCATGGCGCTCTATCAAAATGCCAAGGCTAGAGTCATCGTTAACGGTATAGCATCTGAGGAATTCCATCAGAGTCATGGTACGCGACAATGATGTCCTCTATCCCTGTTGATTTGTGCTCTGACCCTGGAGCCGTTAGAAAAGGCTATCCGCTTGAATGATCGGATTCACGGCTTAGCAGTGAAGGGGGTAGGACATAAACTGACCCTGTATGGCGATGACATTCTGGCATACATTAGGAACCCGACTACTCATCACTCAAATCGAGGACTATGTCCAGCTTTTGGGTTTCTAAATTAACCTTTCCAGGCGGTTGCTTCGGCCCTGGCAGAGAACTCGTCCCAGGCTATTGCACGCCTGCAGAACTGTTAATCAGCTAAAACCGGATGGGAATAAAGTATCTGGGATTGGTTATTACTAAGAACTTGGACGTGTATGGAGCCAATTTCCCCCCGCTCTGGTGTCGGATCCAGAATGATCTCTATGCGTAGTCGTGGCTTCTACTGTCCTGGGCGGCCTGCTTGACTGCGATTAAAATGAAAGTCCTTCCAAGACAACTCTTTCTGTTTCCGGCCCTCCCAATAGTATTGCCAGCCACCTTCTTTTCTGAGGCCAAAAAGGCGCATCTGTTCTTTTATGTGTGCCGACAAGCGACCACGTATAGCATCCCCCGGACTCATTTGCCCAAATATATGGGGGAGGAGGGTGGGATTTCCTGACCTCTATGAATATTAACGAGCGGCCCAATTCAGGATACTGGTGGATCACCTGAGGGACAATTCAGAGAAACCATGGGTGACCCTATAGAATAGGGGGAGTGGTTGTGGGTCCCTAAGGGCTCCATGACTCGGAAAACCCCAACACTCCCTGACCTAAATGTCCATTTGTGGAGAAAGGCTCCGGATATGCAGGGGATTACAACCTGGCCTTCTCCTCTCAGCTGCTTGTGGGCCTCACCCATCAGATATATATGATCTCAGAACCCTTGTGGTTCCAGACATGTTATGAGGTGGGCCTATCGACAGTGGGAGGGACAATTGTGGAAAGATGGCAATTTCTTAAGCAAACTCGAGCTTGAGGAGGCCATGGGCCCCATCCCTTACCTGGGGTAACTGGAGGGGCGGCCCACTGCAGACACAGGACTATGGGCTATGAATGGGTTTATACTACGGGGGCCGTCCTGGCTATGATAGTCAAAAGTTGCAACTCATTTCAATGCAAATTGATTCAACTGTGCAGTACAAATCCACGGCAAACACTACTTTTTGCCTAGTCCTGGATAGATGTACTTTAAACAAACACGCACTCTTGTTTTAGTAATATCTAGTGCAGCTTTTTATATATTGCTGCCTCATTTATTATTTTGTGTAGTCGCAGGATAGCTTAGCTATTTCCCTATGTAAAGGTATGCAATTCACATGCAAAAGAACAGCATTGGACAGTGAGTACAAAAAGAAATAGTCCACAAAACTTCTTACATAATCCAAGAAAATCAAATGAGTAAAAGGATATGCATCTCATAGCCAATAAGAACAGGATACACATACATGGATAATATTCTGATACATGTTGGTATCCTAGCGGTACATTATAATCTTTGACCCTTACCTGGCATATCGTCAGCTGAAGGGCCCGCTCTCTGACCAGCACTTGGGCACCCCCTGACACAATTTGAGCAGGTCCTGAGCTTCTATGCAGGGGCTCGTATCAGAACTATACACTGCACTCCTAACCCAAGGCCACCTATGGATTCCAAATACACAAAAACCTGCTCCACTGACCTAGACAGATAACTCTGACATCTAGCGACTCATTTACAGGACGGTATGGTCTTCTCCCCCACTCCCCCCCTGTTGGGGGAACTGTGGTGAGACTTCGAACTATTGGCATATATGGTGGGAATGCCCCCAGGTCCATCTTTATTGGACATAAGTGTTAGCCTGGATTATGGCCATAGACTGAATAGCACGGGTTTTGTCCCTGTTGCTGGTGGTGTTTAGCATTGAAGATCAGGGTGATCACCATGGTCCACCTTATCACATCCCGAGTAACCGGCTGTTGGCAGCAAAAGTGTGTCTCACGATTCATTGAAAGCGGAACCACTTGCCATCAAGAGCGGAATGGGCCTGCAAAGCCTACAAACACTGACATGGAAAGTCTTGCCGTCAATTTTGCTGGACACTTATGCTAGTATCGTCTTGGAATGGCTGCCCTTCATCGAATTTCACAGGTCTTAAGAAAGGAACAATCCTATGAACAAATAGCATCAGTGGTTTGACCCATACCACAACACCTGTATAAAGCAAATCTTGTGCAAGGCCATCAGAGTATGCTTCCTGATGGGACCAAAGGACACTATTGTGACGAGAACAAAGACGCTTTGGCTCTCCTGGTCTTCATAATGTTTGTTTACCTGTGGTTCCCCCTGTTTCTTTCCTATAGTTTCTTTGCCCTTTTCGTATAGACTTTTTCGTCATGTGCACTGGGGTGGCTGGGGGGTGGATTGGGTGGGAGAAAGTGTATGGAGGCTCACTGGCACAAGGTTTGCATAGAGCTTGAATAGAAAGGTGCGTGATGGTCTTTGCCCCCCTCCCCTTCCGACAGGTGTATACAGTTCACCCTGTTAGGGGCCTGGTTTAAGTGTTCCATATTGTAAATCATGCCTGATGTACCCCTGAAAACACCCCTGAAAACAGTTAATAAAGACAAATTAAAAAGAAAATATTAAGAAAGCAAAAAAACGCTGTTTCCTACTCCCATTCATTTTCCCATAGAAAAAAGGTCCACATGTTCTCAAGCAAAAGTGCAGAAACTGCTGGAGGTAATTGGACCAAATAAGAAAACACTTGGGCACAGTGTGTTCACTTAATTCCCAAGACAGGTTTGGGGCGAGTTCGTCCAATAGTTTTAAAAATATTTCACTGGGAAGAGGGTGCCGCCTTCTTTCTCTAAATCGCTGCGAAACCAGGGGAAGGGAGGGGGGACAAGGAATAATATGTGAAGTTGGTGAGTTGGCAGTGGTCAGGGGAGCCAGTTGTAGTTTGGACATTTTACCATTATCAAGGGAATCCTGTGAGATTACTGCGGTAATAATGCAAGACTAGCTCGGAAACGAATATGCGTCACATGAAGCAGGCAAAGGGAGTAATGGGAGGGGGCCTGGGAGGTAACTGAGGTGGGCATGTGAGGAATTTTTACTTTTCAAGTGTCATCGTGGTAATTAGCATGAGATTACCTCAAAATTACAGCGGTAATTATCGGGGAATGGAAACGGAAGGGGGGTCTGGCTGTGCTGTGCTGAACTGAGACTGTAGTGTAGGGCGAGTGGTAAGCGTTACCCGCCCCCTGCCCGTTGCCTCGCTGCAGTGCGGTGCTTCCTGCACGACTGCACTATGCCGGTGGAGTAGAGAGCCCATCAGTTATTACTGGTGGCCCTGGAGGATGACTGGGTGTCTGAGCATATCAGTAAAACTACTCCCTGAGCCCCCCCACCCCTCCGGCTCCTCTTTGGGAGACTTCGCTCAGGCCCGACTCTCTCCATAGTGGGCCTGCTACTGTCTGTCTCTCAGTCTGGGGGCAAGTACACTTTTCACACTACTCAAACTGGGCTATGCTGAGGCACCTCCTCGTCGGTGCTGGGAGAGGGGGGGGGGGGGGGTCTCTCGCGGGGTCTCCCTTTCAGCAGATTGTTGGCCTCCCTGCATCTAGGAGTCCTCTATAGCCTGTGTGCTGAGACGGGAGCAGAAGCTGGCCCATTGCATGCTATTCAACTGCCCCCTTCTTGTCCTGCCTTTGGGGCGCCCGATCTCTGCAGAGAATCATCTTACCCAGGAGGATTGCACTGGTGCCTGAGCCCTCCTGTCTGGAGTTCATAAGAGGGTCCTGAGGCAGACTCAAACTGCTTCTGTGAGAATTGTGCATCCACATTCTGCCCCTCCCGGCGATATCAAAAAACTGGGGCTAGAGCTAAAGTGGCAGATATCAAAACACTGCTGGCCAGGCAGGACGGCAAAGGCAAGAAAGTGCAGGAGATCTGTGCAGAGGTCCACTCCCCGCCTCCTATGGCTGCCCACACGGATTCTTAACATACGAAGCAGGACCTCTTGGAAATGAGGGCCGCCCTAAAACAGGACATTACTTACGAAACTAAATCTACTATAGAAACGCTGGCCAAATCCATTGCTGATATAAATTCTCACCTGTCTGGGCAGGAGTCTGACAAAGCTACTGTATGCGAACCCATGACCATGCAGAGTTGGCAAATCTGGTAGTGGGCATTGAGGAGCAGCAGGTCTGGGCCAAGCAGAAGGACCTGGAAAAAATCACATGGTAATAATATCCGCCTGTGCGGAATCCCATGGCACATACAGCATCAAGAGCAGGCCGACTATGTCCCTTTTAGACCTCCCTGATCCTGCGGACCAAACACTGGATAGAACATACCATTTCTATTCCTCCGCTCAGCAGCGTTGCAATTTGGTGCCAGACGTTTTCTCAAGGGTGCATAGTTTTCAGCAAAAGGAGGCTATCGTGGTGGCTGCTCGGAGGAGGGAGCCAGCCTAATTTCAGGGGGAGGGGGGCTAAGCTCAAGGACCTCTCGCCACAAACTCTGTCCCACCAGCGGAAGCTGGATGTTGTTTTGGCCTGGCTGCAGCATGCCGAATCCGATACCGCTGGGGATTGCCCTGTAAGCTGTTATTTGACTATGGAAATTGGTATTATGTGAACAGCTCAGAAGAGGAGGCAGTGGAACTGATCGAAGCTCCACTAAAGCCTCAGGTGATGGGCGACAGAACCAGCATAGCTTGTGTGCAGTCTATACCCTACAGTAAATCCAGGAAACACAGAGGGAGGCGGGAATTGGTGAAAAAAAATCTCCTTGGACTGTCATTGAGCCATTGCCTGATGGTCCATACTGACATTCCAAGGTTTGCTGTCTGGCTGACAACCGTGTGATCTTTCTATAGATTGCCTTGGCTCTTCAGCCTCACGATAATCAGGTGTTAGATTTTCACTCGTTGAGGGTTGTTATATTTCGGTTGTTGCCTCATTACAGTCTTGAGAGGGGTGGGGGGGTTTACGCTGGATGCTCTGAGGGATTGGCACCTGACTGTATACGAATGGGTTTCGAAATGTACTTGATGGGGATTTCTTTTTATTTTTTATTTTTTTTAAATCACAAAATGGTTTCTCTACTAGTCACTCCGCTGGCGTCTCTTTGGCAGGCACCTTTGACACCTTTCTTCCACTGTTCAACAGTGTCCGAAGGGACACAAGATGGTGTCTCTTAATATATCTTGTGTGACCCTAATGTGCAGGATATGGATTCCAGATTAAGCACAAGGCCGTGCTCCATAGATTATCTGCCTTGGACGCAGTTCTGGTGTTCCTTCAGGAGATCCATCTGTTGGCTGCAGATGAGGCGCGTCTAATTTAACATCTTCATTGCAGACCTGAAGGATGTTTTGGATTCACCCCTGTCATGCTCACCAAAGATCAACGGAACAGAGGGTGCTAGAGAGCCACTTCTCTGATGGACAAACAGCCCATTCGATTGACAGAAATAAATCGTCACTGAGCGAGGACACATGCCTTGAGGCCAAAATCGCTGCTGGTGATCCCTCCAACGCTACTAACCCCACATGAATAAAGAACCTGGGCGCATCAGCGCCCGGGCGCACCCCTGCACCTGGTGCGACCATCCGGAAGCGGCGAACAAGGGCAGCATAGGCAGTCGACAGCAGCACCCACGATTGAGGGAGTCCAGTCCCGTCTCAGATGTGTCAAATCTTTCCCCACCTTAGCCATCACCATCTCATACAGTATCGAGACCTCATGACCTCCTTCGGATATATCATATATTGCTCCCAAAACTGCATCTGGTTCTTCTATCAAAACTGTCTCTGGCCAGGTGTTCTTAATCATCCGCACCAACCTAATGTACGTGACATATTGGCCCGTGTGTAGCCCCGCCTCTTCGTTGAGTTCTATAAACTCCTTAATGGATCCCTCTTGCCAGACATCGCCTAGCGTTGCCAGCCCCACCGATTCCCAGTAGGTCCTAACAATCACCCTCAGCTGATTATCCCCTCTTGTCAAAGCAAACAACGGTATCTGTGGGAGGCACGGGCATGGGACTTCCATCAAACGACAAGCCCTACGCCAAATTTTCCATCCAAGCCTCAACATCGCAGGACGCCCCCTCATTTCAGTTTCAGACAGCCAAATCATTTCTTTCAAATAAAAAAGGGCGAAGTCCTGTCCAAGCACCCTGTGCTCAGGGGTCACTTCATCAAAAAGTAATTTAGCCACATATTGTAACTGTCCCGCCAAATAGTAAACCTCAAAATGATACCTCCTTTTTCATAAAAGTTCTGCAGTTTCCAAAACGCCACTCTATTTCGGGTACCGTGCCACAGGAAATCCCTACACATGCTGTTCAATTTACTGAAAAACGTCTTGGGTATTATGTATGGGATATTACTAAAGTAATGCAGGAGCCTGGGCAGAACTACCTTCTTAAGCATAGCCCTCCACCCCATCATCGCCAAGGGCAACCTTGCCCAGAACTGCATGCTGTTTCTAATTTTCTCGACGGCTACTTCCGTATTATGTCTGTGTTCTTCTTCCAGCGTGTGATATACATCTACGCCCAAGTAACGAAAAGAGCTAGTTGCCCATGGTACCTGTAGCACCGGTAGTCTATCTACAGGGGTCCCCTTATAGCTACCTAGCGGGAATATGACAGACTTTTGGGGGTTCACCGATATGCCTGTCAACTCTGCATACCTTTCCATCACTTCAAGTATGTATAAGAGATTTTCTTCTGGGTATTGCAAGTACAGTAACAAATCATCTGCGTACAAGGATATCAAGTGTCGTTCCCCTCCTACCTCAATGCCTATCGCATCATACTGTGCCCTAAGGCATATTGCCAGAGGCTCCAGGGCTAAGATGTAAAGCATCGGGGACCAGGGGCACCCTTGTCTGGTGCCTCTACTAAGTTGCCATCTCTCGGATATCACCGCTCCAGTTCGGACCCTGGCAAGCGGCTCACTATACAACATTTTAGCCCACCTGATATAGCCCGGCCCCATTCCATACCCTTCCAAAGCAGCCAATAGCCATGACCACTTGACCAAATCAAAAGCTTTAACTGCATCTACAGACACTATCGCCATCTCACCCTCGTTCTTACTACCGCATTCGACCACCCGGTGAGGTCGCCTATGGTTGTGTTATGTTCCTGTTCGGGACATAACCCGTTTGATCAGGATGTATGAGTCTACCAATCACTTTCTGCAATCGATTTGCTAGGACAGCCGTAAGAATCTTGCTGTCCTGATTTAGCATCGACAAAGGCCTGTAGGAACCACATCTATGTTCCGGTTTATTGGGCTTGGGCAGCGGTATTCTGATCGCCTCTCTGAGTGACTCGGGCAACCATCCTATCTCAAACGCTTCATTAAGCATGTCCAGCATTGGGGGGAGGATTTCCTCTCTGTATACTTTATAGAATTTGCTAGGGAACCCATTCTGCTCCTGGGGTTTTACAGGTAGGCAACTGCTTCACAACCTCCTCTAACTCCTCCAACGTGATTGGCTCATCTAACTCCTCCCTCTCTTCTTCACTTATCTTGGGCAGCCCTATGTCTTCTAACGTTTCAATTATCTTGCGTTGGTCACCCATCTCATCATCTCCGTACAGCACTCTGTAATAATCCGCAAATTCTTTGTTAACCCCCTCTTGCGTGGCCACCTCATCCCCGTCCTCCCTAATAATGGTCCTAATCGGAGGCCTAGGGTTCTCGCCTTTGTATAGCCAGGTCAAAAGGCGGCCTGTCTCATCTCCCCCCGCGTGCTGCCTCTCAACATATTTCCCATAATTGAGATTTCAGAGTATTTCCCAATGCCCTGCACATTGTTGCTGTAGATGGAGTACCAGCTCCGTGTCTACGTCACCTCTCTTCAATGCTGTTTCTAGCTCAGTTTCCGTCCTCTGCAGGTCAACCAAGACCCCACCATGTAACCCTCTTGACTTAGCAATGGCCGCCCCCCGCATCACCACCTTAAAAGCTTCCCATAATGTGCCCGCGGAATCAACACTCCCAGTATTCTCCTCAAAGAAGTTAGTAATCTCTTCCCTTATATCTTCTCTAAAGACTGGATCTTTATGTGCCTCGGCTCGGAATCGCCATGTAGGGATCTTTGCCCTTGGGGGGGCAATATTGCCATCCGAGGATCAGGGGCGAGTGATCCGAGAGGACCCTAGCCTTATATTCGATTTGAGTAATCTCAGACATCACATCTGCTGTAGCAAAGACGTAATTGAGCCTAGTGTGCAGTTGATGCGGGGCTGAATAGTGCGAGTATTGGCTCAGTGGGATTTTTCATCCTCCACGAATCTGTAAAGCCAAAATCAGTTAGCAGTGTCTGCAACGCTCTCACCGCTGGGCTAGGCTTACCCACCCTGCCATCAGATCTGTCCACCACAGGATTCAACACTCAATTAAAGTCCCCACCCCAGATCACTGCGCTCCCTATACACGTACTAACGTTGGTACACAGGGCTCTGAAGCATGCTGCTGTGTTTTGGTTGGGGGCATACGTATTTACTATGCATACCTCCCTGCTCTCCACCAGCCCTCGCAATATAGCCATCCTTCCATCAGTTTCAACTACCTCTTGTATCGATTTGAACGGGACATGCCGTGCCACCCAGATGAACACATCCCGGGCGTATGCAGAGTATGGCGAGCCCACTACAGTCCCTCTCCACTTTCTCTCCTTTTTTTTTTTTTAATAACTCTGTTTATTGAATTTAAACAACAGAACATAAGAGACGTATAAGAATAAGACATGAATCAGCAGTATACATGTTGAAGGCAATCGTCCATATCAACAGGGCCCGTGGGGCAGAGGACCAAAAGACAACAATAGGACCAGGCAGGCAAACAAGGCAAGCATCACTACCGGTGCACCCCCACCCACAGAGCTTATTGAGCATCTAGCCATTTACCCCATATTTTTCCGAATTTGCGGGGGCAGCCCCTTGCATTATAGATTCGGTGCTCTAAGGTTGCGCATCTGTCCAGCTCATTACTTCATCGATTCAGGCTCAATGGTTCGTCCGATCCCCAATTGGCCGCTATAAGTCTTTTGCCCGCCCCCAACGCAGTTGCCAAGAACATTTTCTCATATTTGGACAGGTCTACTTCCCCCCCCCCCCCCCCCCCCCCCCCCCAATGCCCAATAGTACCATCTTGGGGTCCCTGGGAATTGGTGTCCCCAGAGTGGCTGAGATTGTGTTAACACATTCCACCCAGAAGGCCTGTATCACCCGACAGTCTCATATCATATGGTAGAAGGTGGCGGGTTCAGTTTTGCATCGGACACATGTCTCGTCTTCTATTCCACCCCATCTGGCCATTGCAGTGCGTGAGTGATATGAACGATGTAGGATCCTCAACTGTATTAGTCTAAGCTTGGATTCTATCCCAATTTCTCTGGGGGACATTAACGCTTCTACCCAATCTTCAGGTTCCAGGGGGCCCAGGTCCCTTTCCCACTTTGCCTTTAGTCCGTCGAGTTGTGGAGCCCCGAATGAGCTAAGGGCCTGATAGAGGGTGGAAGTGACCCTAGAAGAGATGTACTGCGGGAGAATATTAGTCTCGATGGGAGAGCAAGGGGGTAGGACCGTCGTGTCGGGGAATTGGGCGCGGATTGCGTGGGACAGTTGCGCGTGCCGAAACCGGTCCATGGGTGCCAGGTCGAATTGTTCGCGCATGGAATCAAAGCTCAAGAGGCGGCCCTCCTGTATTACTTGTGCTAATGTGTGTATTCCTTTGGTCAGCCAGTGACCGAAGGAGCCCATTTTTACCAGTTCCGGGAGGAGCGCATTGTGCCATATGGGTTGCGACAGTGTTGGCTGGCCTTCCCAGCCGATTAGCTTGTGTGCGGCCCGCCAGGCTCGCCGGATGTGGTGGGACATTTTGGGCAGCACCGGGAGTTGGTCGCGGGCGGCGTAGAGGACTTGGAGCGGTGTTAGTGGGGACATGGTCTCCAGCTCTATACGGTTGTGTGGCTGTGTGGGGTCTGCGTGCATCCAGTCATTCACTACTCCTATCTGTGTGGCCAAGTCCACTTTCTCTTAACCAGGTCCAACTTCTCTCGCGTCAAGTACGTTTCCTGTAGTAGTGCAATATCTATTTTCTCCCTTTTCTGATAAATCATGATTTTGTTTCTTTTTAGATAACTGTTAAGGCCCCTGACGTTCCACATTATTATCCTGAGGTCCCCCATAGGTCGTTGGTAAGTGCCCTCCCGATCCTCTGCCGATTCTGCCCCCTCATGCACCGCAAGTACAACATGCTGATTCCTCCAAATAGGCTCGAAACAAAACTTAAACTCCCCATAACCACACACGCTCAACTTCCCATCCCCCCACCTTCTTCCCACCCATCCCTCCCCCAACAATACCCTTCCCAACCGTTGCCCAGCTCCATTCCTGTATCTCGGGCACCCCCACATCTAGCCCTGCCTAACACAGGCTTCTACTCAGTAGGGTAAAGCCGCCCTAATGGCCGCCAGATCTAATAATCTATTGGGGTAGGTCATCCACGTTCTGCTGCTCCTTTCAAGAAACATTACGCATACAGATGTTAAACAGTTACCAATTACTGTTACACTCGCTATATTCCAGTCCAAGTCGAGCACCAAGCTCGGATTGTGTTCAAAGTTCAGCCAGTTACAGTTTCTCTGTACACTCATGGTCCTCCTCCCACTCGCCCTCACAATGTCCGTATTACAAAATCTTCATTCGGTATGATCCTGCCGATCACGATCCGCTTCTTGTTCCGGGCAGCCCTGCAGGTCCAGCCAATGTTACAACATCCTCCGGGGTATCAAAAAAATAGCGCTTTGTTCTTATATAGCACCTTCAATCTTGCCGGATACAGCAGCATATATTTGACTCCCGCCACCCTCGGCCTTCTTTTGACGGCGACGTAACTATACCTCTGCCTTTGCACCAGTATCCTATAGTCCGGGTATGCTGTGATGTTGGTGGGTGCTCTCTCTATCGTACCGCCCTTACGAAAATATTCGAGGATCTTTTCTCTGTCCCTGTAATTCAGGATCCTCGCGATGATCGGTCTTGGCGGGCCCCCCGGCCGGGGTTTCCTTATTAGGGCGCGGTGCACCCTCTCCACCGTAAATCCCTGCGAAAGATTCCCTGCTCCGATCCCTTGTAGGATCATGTTTTCCATATAGTTTGTAGGGTCTTGGCCTTCTTCCCCCTCTGGAAGGCCAACCACGCAAATGTTGTTCCTCCTCGCCCTTCCTTCCGCCTCTTCCACACGATTTTCCAGGTTGGCGACCTGTTGTTTTAAGACATGAATCTCTTTCGCATTGCTCGTGCTAACATCGGTATTAATCTTCACCCCACTTTCCAGACCGCTGGTCCTTTCTGCAAGCGCCCTGACATCTTGACGTAGCAGGGTGAGTTCTGTACCTAGAGCATCAATCTTATTCTCTAGAGCTGTGCGTAGGTCTGCCATTGTCCAGTCCCATTTAGCACTCAGTCCCGTTATAGCCTCCAGGATCTGGTGCTTGTCCCCTTCGGGGGCGTCTTCCGCAGGGGTCACGACCATGCTCTGCACCGATGTTGAGGGGGTCCGCTGCGTTTTCGTGAAAGTCTCCATCGTGGGTTGCTTAGTCTTGACTCTCAACCCTTTCACCGACATGGCGCTGCCCTCCACTCCTGTACGTCTCAGCTTAAGTGCGGCTGCTGCACTGTCCTTGGTCCGACAATAGTCTGGCTCCCAGGTCTCCTGACTCACATTCGAGATGGCACTTCGAATTGTCTTATGGGTGGGCTATGGCCTAACACTCCTCATTCAACTTCCGTAGGCCTTGTCGCCCAAGCATCCAATGTTATCTCCTCCTGTAGTCCGATCGCCGAGGCTCCATTAGCGTATGCCGGGCCGGGCGCTCTCATGGTGCTATTTCGAACACTCTGCCATATTTCCCTATTGTACTATTCTTCCAGGCAATTTTCTGCAGCCATGTCCCGCAGTTCTGGGGAATCAGTTTCGTTTCTCCTCGGAGGCCTCTCCTTTGTTAGCCGCCATCTTGGTGCCGAAGCGGCCATACAGCCGTACCAACAAAAACATGTATATCTCATGATTCCCTGGGACCATGAGCTTCTCCAACGAACTTCACTTGGCGTACGGCTTCCGACGCCTGATCCCCAAAGTTCTAGGCGCTCGTTGCAGTTTCAACGGTTAACTTTGGCAAAAATAAAGTCGGATCATCAGGAGCTCCTCACGCAGCACGTCCTATTCCATGGCCAGATAGCCACGCCCCCCCTGGGGCGCAACTGTTGATGGAAAAATAAAGTTAAAAAAATCAACAGAACTGCTGGGTGGCTTCTGTACGCCGAAGATTTCGTCATCTTGGATCGAACTCAGATTGGCTTGCAGAGGAAATTTGACATCCTGCAGCGTTATGTAATCCAAAATGGTCTAAAGATTAGTGTCACCAAGTCTAAAATGCTTATCTTGAAAGTTTGAGGGCTGGAAAAAGAAGGTTACTTGTTTTAATCTAAATGGGAGTCGGATTTGGCCAGTCCCTTTCATAATATATCTCTGCACAATGATGAGCGCGAGCACCTGTGAGAAACTGTGGAAAGACTTGAGGAGCCAAATAAAATTACTAACTGCACAGGGAATTTTGATCGGGGGAATGTATGGCAGGTTTTTGCTTATCACAATCATACATTTCTGTGACCAGAAGGTCACACCGGCCCTCCATATGTAGCCGAGGCTTCCATGGGAAACCTGGGAGAGACTAGGTTTGTTTTGGAAGAGGGTGCTACATCTCCCAAACGCTGTCCCATTGGCAATAATAAGACCTGATTTAGGCCTCTTGTCTCTGCATGTAAGGGTGTTTTGAAAAACCCTGTTGCTTTTCAGGAAACTGAATGCTTACCTCAATTTCAGATACTTATGGTCCAAAAAGGTACAGTTGTTTGATTGGACTCTGAATATGTGGTTGGAACTGTGTAATGAAACGCTGTTAAATTTGGGTCGATCGGTAGATATCTTATGCAAAATTCCTTCACTGGTAAAAAAATATCTTATTGGCCGACGATTGGAGAGAAATCGAAACAATATCTCCAAGTGCACACGTTTTCAAAGTGTCTCTCTGTGTTACCTCATGTGCCTTACAAAACCGAGAAGGTTCCCGAAGTCAAGGTATAGGCATTTATCCCTCAGATTCTGGTTGAACATATTGCATACTATGGTTACTCTTCTTAGACATGGAGTGGACTTGGGGGTGAGACGGATGTAAATTGTGCAAAGCCCAAACTGAACCGTTAGATCATTTGTCTTTTCCGGAATTGAGATTCCAGAGAACGCTGCATTTCTATAAATGAATGAGGTAAAGAATTTGTCACTGACGCTGATGTATGGTGGGAGGTTCTATACAGAGGGGCGAATGTGGGTCTGACATGCAGTCTTGTAAAGTTCTTGGAGAAGATTTTTTTTTTAAAGACATTTAGGAGCTGGAATGCTCATAATTTGTGTTTATTCTTTGTGATTCTTGTGGGGTTGGAATCTTGCGATTTTGTTATTTTCTAATTGACTATTGGTTAGCAAAAGTTTGAAATAAACTAAATGCTTAATACATTTTTTTTTTTCTTCTTCAAAAGCATAGGGGCAGAGGCAGGTTTACATTAACGGTTAAATATATTCTGGAACCATTCTAAAAAATAAATTAAAAAAACTGGAAATGTAATTGAAATTGGGGATTCGAAATCCGACTTATCCTATTAACCTTTAACCAAAATGTACAATAACGTTTTGCTGAACCTTGCTATATAGGAATAGAGGTCACCTTTCCTCTGCCCATAGATAGCTCTAAAAGAACTTGAATGAACTAATGTTTACCAGAGGATTTTTGGGATACAAAGCACCATTTGATCAAGTAGTGCATTTGGATCTTCTCTGACAAGTTGCTAACAGAACTTTTTCAGCATTGTAACTTTGATAATCCAGTAACTAATTACAAATTGCTACTTTTTGGAAAATAAATGGGCCATATAATTTATTATTATTAATGGGAAAATATATATTGCATATTCAGTATGAAAACGTCTGAAAATGTCCACTAGATGACAGCACTGAGCTTGCCTTTGGTTTTCACTTGAATGCACAGATCCAGGTGCAGCAACTGCCATTTAGTGGCCATTTTTGGATAAACCACCTAAAGGGAAAGATCTCATAAAGGAGGTTATTACCCAGGCGATGCCTTGTCTGCCCGTGCATCCAATCCAACCTGGCACTCGTGTAATGCCGCTGCCTGTGTGTGCTCCCCAGGAAGTGCCTCCTCTTGCCCCCAGGAAGTGCCTCCTCTTCTACTTATTTCTCCTGTAGCGCTGTCTTTGGCACCCACTTTGCCAGCAACCCCTGATGTCTATTAGGTTCAGCTCCAACGGACCCTTCTCCTCTGGCATTCCACAGCCGCATGTGTGGAGTCCAGGATTTCATGGCTCTGCTTGTACCAGTAGAGGTCTTGCGATAGCCGTGCATCCTTTCAGGTGTGCTATACTTAAAGAGGGAAGAGTAGTTGTCAATCCCAATACAAAAGGAAGTCATGGCTGAGAAAAGAAAACTCGAATACTCCACTTCACCAACTAATAAAAGGATGCAGGCCAGGGATCGCCAATCTGAGGCAACTCATTTGGCACCAAAGCCTCGGTCTTCAGTGGTGGCGGTGGCCCCCCTTTTTTTCATAACCTCTACTTCTTTCGGAGTGTAGTCTCAATCTCCACTTTGCAAAATGGATGTGATCCTTGATACATATTGAAAGAAGTAGTATTCCAATAGCATAATACATTTACGCAAGGCCAATGCTCTTTTACTGCAGCTAATCAGCGGTTCTGGCTTGAGATTTCAAACTTTCAACAGTATCTAGCACCAGAGCAGAATTTTTCAAATCCGGGCTTGGCTGTGGCAAAGCTTATCGCCCAAGACCTCAGTCATCCACGCACCCCATAGAACATGCCTTGAGAATTTTTTTTTTTTTTGGGTGGACATGCACCACACAGCCTGGACCAGGGCTACGTGCTTCAATAAAGATGTGCAATACAAAATTCGGGATCTTCCTTTTGACGAGAATGTTCTTATTCACTTGTCCACGGATGAAGAATGCAACGAGATGAAAACCTCTACGTTCACTGCCAAGTCGCTAATGGTGCTCTCAAATAACGCTCAGAATTCCTTTGTCTCAACAAGGCAATTTGGTGCAGACTTTGGCTCAAAGAGCTTTGGTGTGTGTCGTGGTTTAAACGACAGGAAGTATAGATAGCCAGACATATCTCCCAGCTCGCAAAGATGAAAACAGCAGAGTTCCTCAAAGGGTTCTTTGCCTCTTCCATCTCTGGCTCTTCAGAGCCCAAGAGACAATGATTTTCTTCCAGATCCATCCATCCCTGGTAGGCAGCAGGATTTCCCATTACCATCAGGGCTTGTGACCCTTCCAGAGGATTCTTTGCGCAATCATTCTATGATTGTTACTAGCATTTTATCACTTTCAGTACTGCGTTGTCCCCTTTGTTCTGAATGCGGTTTTGAGTTTTTACAAAACTGAGTCCAGTGGCGACCCACTTGCTTTATCAAGGGGTTCACATCTATCTATATCTGGGACGACTGGCTCATCAGAGCAGAGACTTTTCAGCAGGCACAGGCATTTCTCCAACTTATACACAACCTGGTGTACAGGCTGAGTACGAGAGGAAATTTTGCCCAACTTGGAAAATTAGGTTGTTCGGCTTCTGATGGGACTCAAACTTTGGGAACGTTTTTTTCCCAAATTGACATGACAACTCAGGAAGAGCTGAGTAGAGACCTGAGTCTGGTGGTGCCAACACCTGATGTGCCTTATGGCAGTTTCCATCCTGTCTGTTCTTTTTGCTCGCCTCACGATGAGAAGTTACAACTGCTCCACTCGGCTTCATGGGTTCAGGAGGTGGAAAAACAGTCTACAATGATTTCAATTCCTCTGCATCTTAAGTCAGACTTGGGTGGAGCGACGGTAATAACTTGCAGGTTGGAGTTCCTTTCCAGGAGCCTCCTGCTCTTCATAGGATAGCGGCAGACTCGTCCCTCGCTTTTAAAATGATTAAACTCTCCAGAAAATTTGTATGCGACTGCTTCTCCTTTGGAAATCAAAGAGCATGGGTTTGAAACTGTCCTAGAGTCACACCCCAGCCCGTATTTTGGTTTTTGTACCGTAAATTGTATGATGAAATAAGTGTCACATGAACATAGAGGATGGTGACATACTACTCACTTGCTATCTAACAGTCTATTGTGCTTATGGCTGGGGCTACCATTATGGATGCCTGATTTGGATAGGAAGTCTTGCAAATCAAGTTTGGCTATGCCTATATTATCGCCTCCCGGGATGTTGGAGCAATCTCCCATAAGTATGAGGCAAGGGGACGGTACATAGGAGTAAGAAAATGTTACTCGCATAGTGACTTCTGTACTCAGAGTCCTTAGTCCCCTTTCCTCCATATGACTAGCCAGCCTTCCCAATTTATTTATTTTTTACATTTATATAGTGCACAAAAACGGCCCTTGGGCATCGAGGCGCTGTTGCAGTAGAACTTACTTACTTAAGACAAAAAGGGAACAACCATTACATAACTGGGTAATTATAGGTGTTGGCATACTGGTTCCAAAGTTACAGGGGAACCAGTCGGGCATTTTTAGTCTAATCAATGAAATGAGTGTATACAAACAAGGCATTAAAATGGCAGATAACAATACAGTGTTTATGCTTGGTGGTTCAAAGGTTACAGAGAACAGATTAGCCATGTAGAAGTGTTTACAAGAATTCGAATTGACAGTGCTTGTATAAAGGGAAAGGAAAGGGGAAGCTCCAATGGGGCTAAAGATAGTGGTCGGTGGTGCAGAGGTGCAGGCATGATTGAGCTTAGATGAAGAGTTTGGTCTTCAGTGCTTTCCGGAAGACGGTGTGTGAGCTTTCATCCAAGTGTGGTGGGCGGTGCATTCCAATTCCTCGCTGCTAGGTATTAGGAGCTAGCGCCACCAGCTTTCACTCTTGTGGAGGTGGGGACGATGATCTGATTGGCGAGGTGCGCTCTTATGGGTCTGGATGAGGTGACACGAGTAATTCTTTCTGATAAGTACGAGAAAGGCACTTATGAGTGATCACCATTGTTTTGAATAATATGCACTCTTTAAATGGGAGCTAGTGTGCATTCCTTCTTGACTGGATGAGATGTTCCCTTTTAGGAATACGGAGCGTGGCTCTGAGGGCATTGTTTTGCGTGACTTTTAACCTGTTAAGGTTTTTGGCTGGTGTGCCCCTGTACAAGACATTGCAATAGTCCAATTGGGCCCCAATGGTAGCCCTGGCTATTGTGAGGCAGTTTTTAGTTGACGGGAATGGTTTGACCGCGTTGATGATTTTAGTGGTGAAAGCTGCCGACGACGCGACAGCACTGACTTGGCGCGTCATGGATAGAGAGGAATCAATGAAAACCCCCTAAGGTTTTGACAGCTGTTGAGACATTAATGAAGGTGTTATCAATGTTGAAATCCCTGTACT
Organism: Ambystoma mexicanum; assembly: GCF_040938575.1. Taxonomy (NCBI): domain Eukaryota; kingdom Metazoa; phylum Chordata; class Amphibia; order Caudata; family Ambystomatidae; genus Ambystoma; species Ambystoma mexicanum. The sequence goes on along the minus strand of NC_090922.1, from coordinate 1,347,982,330 downwards.
GAGGGTCCAGCTTGTTGAGAGTATCTTTGGTGCCTACCAAAAGGATCTCTGTTTTATCCCCATTGAGACAGTCCATTAGTTGCCATCCAAGCTTGGATGATTGCATACTTATTGGACAAAGTGGCTGAATCCTTATCATAGTATCCTGTGAGAGGGAGTAAAACGTGGGTATCGTCGGCATAGTTGGTGTAATCTATGCCATTTGCATCCAAGTCATTAAAGAGAGGTAGGGTTAAGATGTTGTAGAGTGTAGGTGCAGTGCAGGAGCTTTGGGGTACACCACAGTGGATGGTGGGGGGAGCGGCGCAAGTCTGGTCCGAGAAGACTCTTGTAATTCTCCCTTTAAGGAATGGGGCCATTTCTTCAGGGGAACAATGGGCAGCATTCTTGAGTGGTCTACACACGATAGTGGTCAACTAGGTCCAATGCTGCCGACAGATCTAGGAGAAGTGCCGGCTTGCCTTTGTCCATGATATCGCCAAGTCGGTTCTTAAGGTAACGTACTGCAGACTCTGTCCCATGGCCTGGGCGGAAGCCTGATTGCCTTTTTCCCCAGAATGCTGTTCTCCTCCAAGAACTGCTGAATTTGACAATAGGCAACTTTGTCCACTATTTTTAAGAGGAGAGGGACCATGGGGATGAGTCTGTTGTCGGGTATCTGGGTCTAGAGTGGTTTTTCTTAATAGGGGCTGACCCACGACTCAAGGCTTTCAGGGACAGTGTTGAATTTGAATGAGGCATTGATGAATGCTGTCAGAAACGGGGCTAACGTATCTGTGCAATCTTTTACTAGGTTTGCCGGGCAGACCTCGCCCTTACAATTGCATGGCTTGGTGCATCGGATGATGTTTAGCACTTCTAACTCTATCACTGTCCTGAAGGAGAATAGGTTATTTGCCTTGGTGCCTGCACTAGTCCCATGAGACGCAGACGAGTGCACATTGGGCAAGGTCTTTTAAATGAGCATGGATCTTTTTTGCTGGAGTTCAATTTTATTAGTCATCGCCGTTTGTATACTCGTGCACCATGATTCATCAACAGTATCAGTGATGCTGGTGACAGGAGTGGCCATTTCTTTAAAGATGGAGAATAATTCCTTAGATTCTGATCTGGCCTTGTCAATCCTGGCATTGTACGCTGATGATTTGGCTAGAACAATTTCTTTTTTATATTGTTTGGCAAGAGTTTTGTAGGCTGTTAGTGTGTATTCCTGTGGGGCCACTTGCCGTTTGAGTGCTTTGTGCTTGAGGGTGTGTAATTATTTGGATTTAGGGGAGAACCACGAGTTGACATGTTTCTTCCATTTTGCATACTCGCGGGGCAATAGTCTACCGCTGTTTTGATTGTGCTGCTGTACAATGATCAGGTGACTTGTCTTGCAGTGCCATAGACTGGTGTTGCTGGGGGCACGGTCAGCGGGGCTAGTCCCGGGCATGCTGCCACACCCTACACACAGTTATTTTTAAGAAGTAACAATTCTTTGAAGAGGTTCAATTCTTTGCAAAAAGAGCTGTAGTCCTGTCCATTTGCACCCACACCATAAGTATGGAGGCAACGGGACTAAGGACTAGGATTACAGGATTTTCTGCATGAGTAACTTTTTCTTGTTACCGTTGAGAAGCAGTTATGAAAGCAGTTGGGGAGTTTGTTTTGGTGCACAAGTCCTCGTGTTTTGAACAAGGCAGAGAGACATTTAAATTCCAGCAATTTGACTTGGACAAGTTTCCTTTGTGTGCTTGATCAGCGAGACCGTCTAGAAGGCGCTTTTGTAAATTTCTTTGTTTGGTGGGGAAACACTGCATCACGTATGTTGGGGCCATGCTTGACACAAATCCACGCAACATGTTTTTAATCATCTTGCGTATTTGGTGATGGTCTGCGTCGGGCAAATAGCCAGCGAGTGTGGCCTTGATTAGAACATGTTGAGGTGAAGCTAGTGTATATAATTCAGCGGGGAGGAGAGTGGGGGAGGTGCTGAATCAGTTGGTTATGTTGACTAGGTTTAGTACAGAGCTAAATGCGCAGGGTTTCGCTATGCTTCACTGTAATTAAAATAAAGAAAACTCTTGTGAGACAGCTTTTCAGAATAGAATGTACCTGCCCCTGAAATGCTATGTCTGTACTGCGAGTTCCCGATTTAATGGATGTTGCCAGACAAGTGAATACATCTAAAAACTGGCGGAAGTCTGGAATGAGACGCAATTTTATGCATCGATTGTATGCGTGAGTAAACTAATTAGCGACACCTTCGCACAGATCTACAGGGCCCAGTGGATTCCTCCACTCTAAATCACCAGAGTTTCCTCTACATCTCAAAATGGCTTTCAGATGAAGTTCTTACAAGCAATCTACTCGGTGAACAATCAATATTCTCTGTGAATGGTCTATAATGTGTCTTTTGTAAATGTGTTGCTAACGAGTCCTTTTCGATATGTTAAGGTAAATGCAGGTCCTTAAGCTGTGCAACTACTGTACCACGGTAGTCTGCCGGCACAGACACTTCTCTGGAAAACGTATTGGCAGTGGTGATTCAAAGGAAAATGGAATCCAATTTAGACTCCAGAATTACTGCAATTTCAGATTTGCCGTTGTGTATTAGTTATGGATTCTTACAATGGATGTTGATCCATTGTAGCCGCATGGCACAGACCACTTGGAAACTGTTGTATTGAAATAGGCCAGGCCTATTTCTGTGACGCACGTAGCTTCACAGGAGGAAAAGAAGGCAGACGCTGCGTGTGAGGCTAGAGCGGGAACTGCCGTTTAGCCGGCTCCGCGTATTCTTTATTTTCAAAGATGTGCACGTGACCATGGTCACGTGTACATCACAGAAACCGACCCGTACGCAGCACAGTACTTCCGAACTGCACGCATCAGCACTGCAGTGCAGCTATTTAGCATTTTCCTCCCACCCCCTCCTCATTAACCTCTGCCAGAGCACCAGTAACTATAAACAATGCTAGCTGTTCCTACCTTGCAGAGTCAGTCCGAGGCATGGGCAGTCTGTGGCGTCACTCGGGCCCGTGCTTTTGGGGGTGGTGAGTGGGGAGGGGGCCGCAGCTACCTGCTGCAAGCAGTATAAGAAGTAAGGAGTGCTGGTCTGCTTCCAGCCACATGGCGTTTCTAAGTGAGGCGTACTGTCAACACCCAACCGCTGTGAGGCGCTGCTGGAGATAGCCCATTAGACCCATGGGGCCTCGCAGTTGGGGCCCTCATCATGCTCTTTGTTTAAAGTAATGGCCCATTTAAGAACCCTTGTGTTGGACAAGGGGTTGAAAGGAGGCATTTTATTCTGAAAGCACATGCAAGAAAACGAGTTGCCTCCACTCTTCATTGAAAACCATTAAAATATGAATTGTATAGTGTTTATGTGTCCGCATTTGGTGTTAAATACTTTTTTTTTGTTTTTTTGGGAGAATGTCACATTTCACGTGCATCATATAATTTTATAAAGCATGACTTTCACATTATCTTTTGTTATGATTAACTTTTAAAACGGCAGCCATTTTTAAAATTTTGTGGAATTGCATTCTGGTACTTGCAGTCTTAAAGATGGGGTGAAAAAAACGCAACATTGTACTTTTTGTATAACTTATTTCTATAAAGGGTGCATATGATTTGTGTTCTTTTGAAGTCCGATTTCTGAAAACGAGTATTGTTGAAAGCCAAACGTCGTGGTGAGCAGGGGAAAGGATCAGAGGGCAGATTTGTTGTGATTTACCGAGTCTATGGATGTGGGAAAGAGAGATTGCTGGACCTAAGATGTTCTACCTGGCCCAGTGTTGATTTTCAGGGTACAAGTTGAGATTACATGTGGGTTTATGGCGTCGTCCACTTTTTTCACAGTGCCGACTCCATCCCCCTTTGGCGTTTTTGAGGCCAACATGCAAAAAACCTGTTCTCACAAGTTTTCACCTAGCAGGATTTGAACCCACTAACCCACATTAAAGTATCTTCAAAGTACACGTCTTCTTCTATTGGTATTTTGCTTTTCATAAAATATTTCAATGTAGATTTTTGGGTTGAAAGATGCACACCTTTTATAATTTGAAAGCAGTGTTCTAGGAAAATCTCCTAACGCAGTTTTTTTTAAAATTTTTTTTTTTTTGTTCTTTTCGGTAAGGCCAGTTGAATTACATTTGCGTATTTCTCTTACCCTATACGTTCAGTCTGTGTGTGTTAATGACCCCCCCCCCCCACACCCACTCTCTCATTTTTGTGGACTTGAACCCTATTGATGACATTTGAAGACCTGCAGAATTGCTTACCCTGATTGCCTCAGTACCTTTCCGGTGAATGGGCTTTGTTACAATTGCACTATTGCGCAGCAGAAGCACTTTGCCCTGTCTGACACCGGGCCAAGGCCTTGGAAGGTGCATTAGGTATGTTTGGATTACTTAACACTGATGTTCATTACTCTTTCTTCTGCTCGTCCTCGTTACAGTACTTTGAGCTCACTCGGCTGCTGCAAAGTAAGCCTCACTCACTCCTGATAGTGCTATAACGGTAATTGTAACAGTTAATGTGCAAATATTGAATGTCAGTTTATTTGATCCCCACAGATGTTGACTAATATTGTGACCTAAGTTTCTGCGATGTAAATAAAGGAGCCCCACACATCCTGTGCTGCCCAGGGCCCTGCAAATCCTAGGGCCGGCCCTACTGCCTTGTCTTAAATGGACCTTTTCCATGTGATGTAACTTGTACCTAGCGCAGATATCTCTTAAATTCTCATGTCAGGGGTCGCAAAATCTACTAGCCCACTAGCATTGACGAGTAGTTTTTATAAAGGGCAAGCACCATTTGCATGATACTTTACCCTGCTGGCGAGTATGGGGATGTTAGAAATCTATTTTCCATTTATTACTAATGCACTTTGTTTGCAGTAAATGGCAAATACAAGTTTTACTGTGTATGCCTGGCAGCATTGCACTAAATATGAAGTGTGCTTATGGCGACATGCACCATTTTACAAAAAGCACTGGTAAATATTTTGTCACCAAAAATCTCAATAACAATTACGCTTTGTTGCAGCAGAGTATGATGACTAAGGGGAGAATCCCACCAGGCATCCAGAGTCCTTATTGGGAACAGAACTCTGTGTACCCGATGGGCTATTCCCTCGGGAAACCCTTGTGGGGGTAATAAAACCTGAAGAGGCTTGAACAAGTAGTTTTGACGTTCAAATGAGGAATGATGGAAATTGTAGTACAAAGAATATTGTAATCCAAGGGTGGGAAGTTGTATTTCAAAAGGCAAAGTCCAAAGGGAAAAGGAGGAATGTCCTGAACAGAACAGCAATAGGTGCTATTGCAGGTCTTCCCCCCCGCCCCAATAAGAGAAGGAGGAAGGCTAAAAAAAGACGCAACAGAGCTGAATCCGCTAGGCGCTGAAGTACAGAGAGAAAGAATAAGCGAGGTAGGGAAGTAAGGAAAACCGAAGCTAAATGGCAAGGAAGAAGGAGAGTGGGGAAGAAGGAAACTGCCAAGAACAGACGTGCGGTAAGCAGAGGATAAGACGAGGGAGGGAGAGACAGTAAAGGAAATGAACAGACAAAAAGACCTGCAAGCGAGAAAAGCACAACCGTCTAAGTGGGAAACTGAATTACGTGAAGCAGGAACAAGTAGCTCTGGCTGAGTAGGACGAGTGGCAGCAAAAGAATGCCAGGAAGCATGAACGTAGCAACGCGCCGGATGGGTTCATTCCATGACGGATATAGTTGTTGAAATTCAGGCGCCATCTTGAGAAAGACTATACATTTTACTGACTCTATGAATAGCATGTAGTATCCGCCATCTTGAGTAATATTGAAATCTGAGTGGATGCCTCTTTCATCGTTTAATTCCATAAGGAACGAGCATTCTGTTTCCTAGCAGTCACCATGGGGCGAGTGTATTTCTCGTAGGTTGCCTATGTAAATTAAGGAACTTGCTGCAGGGCTAGTGTGATTTTTAAGATTTTGCAAGTAATTACAGGTGTGATTACAGAAACCAATGCCAAGCTGTACTAAATGAAGTCAACTTGCAGGTCACAGGTTCTATTGCCATCCTAGCCACCTCAACCATTCATACAATGGAGGTCAATGAAAACAGTGGAATTCATTTGGGTTAACATAGCAGGTCTGAGTCTGTACCCAGTTGATTGCACTTATTCCGTATGTTCTCAATTGCAAATAATCCTCAAAGAACCCACAGGAAATCTACCGAAGCAGATTCTACTTTTCATGCTACCAGCTGTCACAAGAAATCCACAGTTAGCAATATACCTGCAGGGGAATTCTACAAGGCCTGTAGGAACTGTAGCTATGACTGCATATATAAACAAGAATGTGTTCTTTTGCATAATATATTTCATGAATGGGGCTACTCGAAAGAATGTATCCATAGCACCCAGTACAAGATCAAACTAATTGATAGACCATGCTGAATCCTATCAAGAAAGATACAGGTATTCTGAAGCCAAATGTTAACTTCATAACCAAATACTTGATCAATACTAAAGATCTCTTTCAAATAGTCCACAAACACTGGCGTATAATGAGAATGTATCCAGATCTTAGTGAGTATATTGGCACTAAACCTAAACTAGTACACACGAGAGCTCCCGCAATCAGAAATATTGTGAGCCCTCCTTTCTTAAGCCAATTTCAGATTCAGGCACTGAATTGTTTTGGCTGAGACCATTCAGACAAGGATTCTTCAAGTGTGGCACCTGTAGTATGTGCAGATTTGTATATTCAGAATGTGATGGTTTCAATTGCAATGAAGGAATGGCAATTAAGATTAAGGATTTTATGAACTGTCGCACCAAATATGTGGTGCATGCAATTGTATGTATTTGTCCAAGATTATACGTAGGAAGTACAATATGTGAACTTGGAATCAGGATTAGTGAACATCTTTAAAGTTTGAGTAACCCAGACAAGAGACTACCGTTAATCATTGGCAAGAATTGTATCAGGAAGGAGACCAAAAGGATATCCGATTTATTGGGCTGCAAAAAGCAAGGTGCAGTACTCAAGGGGGTGATCTAAAACTGTTCCTTAGACAAATAGAATCTAAGATGATGTAGATTGAGTTGCACTACCGTTGGACTGAATCGAGAGCACGAAATTAATGGTTTCCTCTGGTAGTAATAATGGAGAGCTGATCTAGTGATAAACGTTTACTAGATTTAGATATGAATGGCATTTGAATCCCACAGAGTTGGGCTTTCCAGGATAACTGGCTCGGGTCATAATGTATAGGCGAAGCTGTGCACTTGAACTGTTTGAGATAATAATGGGGTGTATAATTATGAATGTAAAACTGTTAGAATTTCAACAAGACTAACCGGGAAACACATCCAACAAGCCTTGTCTCACAGCCAAGTCTGTGCAACCATACTGGCACTGAGAATAGGAGAGCAACAACAACTCAGTTAAGATTGTGTCACTGTTCGAAATGTACAGTTTGCATAATCCAGAATGGCTAACTATCTAGAATGCAAACATGAATATTTGGCGAATTTATTAGCAACATAACGACATGCATAGGGTCCTCTTATCTAACTTCAACAGCAAAGAACTTCTTATGATTATTACAATTTGCAATTCATTAGTATCATTAATTTACTTAATGGGAATGCATCGTTTAGCAATATAGGCTCTGCTCACTTAATCTGGCCATATTTCTAACCAATGACTGAGGGACTTTTAAGTACCTATCTCGTATGACTGAAAATGTATCTAATAAGCATAACAGACTGGATCTGTCACCTCTTGTCGAACATTGTTCCTTTCAGTTAGGCTGAGGTCTTGGGGGGGGGGGGGGGTCAAAGAGGTCAGCCTCTTCCGAGCTTTCTTACACCCCTTCTCGTCAACCCCTGCGTCGGGGTGACTTGCTGACGTCCCTTTACCAGGGCTTTCCGTCCATATTTTTTTTCTCGCAGCTTGCTGGGCTGCCTTTTGTTTGCACATTAGTGCCTCCAGCATATCTAGCAGCTGCGCAATGGGCTGTACCCCTTCAGAAACAGCCTGAGACAGAGAGTCCCTCGGGCTCCCTCTGTGGGCCCCTCCACCCACTCTTCTTCACTCCATTCAGGAGTGGTTGAATGAGATTTGTCTCCATAGTGAGCCATGAGATAGCAGGCACTGGCAGGGCCAGTAGCTGGACTGTCAGCCTTCTCTTTTTTTAAAAAGTTTTATTTTTTATTTTTTTTGTTTTTTACTTGTTCTTAGCAGGCACACTCCGACAGTCTGCACCTTCTGAGTTTAAAATTATTATTAATGTTTTAATGTTGCTCTCCTCATAACGTTCGTGCTGTTTGCCACGTTAGAACTACAGAGGAAGCCGTTCCGAAATCCCAGGGGATGACTGGAAGGCTCGGCGCCTCACTCTCCCCTGGGTCCTACTGGTAGTCCATTTCGCGGCATTGACACGCGCACAACGTTGAGGTAAGCTGTGTAAACTGAAGGAGCGTGGCCAGTTGTCCAATGTAAGTGCGTTCGCTCGTGGCTTTGGCCCTGCTTCCTAAATGAAATATGAAATATATATGAAGAGAAATGTGACCATAAACTTCTCGCGGTAACGCTCGCTTTCTAACTAATGCTTAAATATAATACGCACAAGCGCGTTCACGGAAAAGGTATAAATTAATATTTAGTTTGTTCACGCACTGCAGTTATAAAAAATGCCTTATTCGCAGCGTTCCAATTGAATGACCGTGATATAAGAACAATTAGGTGACGGCAAAAGAAAGAGGAACGAACCTAACGCAGAGGCTTCTTATGCCAAGGGCTGACTTCTGATAGGTGGAGGAGGTAAGCCCTAGACTTGGAGTCTGGAGGTTCATGGGGCTTGTATTGCCCAGGATAGAACTATGGGCATTTTAGTTTTTGGAAACCCTTTAAACTTTCAATTTCGTTTCCTCAAGATGGACTTATAATGAAATAAAAATGTTGAAGTTTAAATGTTCATGTTTTTGAAAAGCTGTGAGTGACAGCATTAAAGAAAGTTTAAGCATAATACTCGCCTCCTGTCTTGGCATAGAATTTTAGATGGGAGCGACTAATGGAACCACTTTCAAGACCCTGGCAAGTTTTCTGTAATATCCAAACTGGGTGAGTTACTATTAATTAATTGAGCGAACAGATTAGTATGTGGTATTGACCATGTCAGCATGAACAAGTGCGTAGACGGCACCAATGGGTGAGATAATTGAAGACAAATTACAAAAAAGACGGGAGAAAAAGATACGGTTGAAATTGTTAATAGCTTTAATGTGCTGCATGCTACACTGGACAGTACAGATGCACAGCTTTTCTTAAACTATTTGGGAATGTGAAGAAGGATCCAATACTCTACACTAATTAGGAATGCACACAGTATGCCTAGGGATTGAGACCCACATTATGGGACGTATGGGATACAGGAATGTACACACATTCTGTTATGAGAGCACTGTCTAAATGTATGTTGGACAATATTGCTCACTTTTTAAAGCTAGAAATTGCTTTTTAAGTGTATATATGTTTTTTGCACTGTCTTGCCTATATTTTATTGTCTTGCATTATGTACTTTTCTTTTATGTAACTATCTACTTACTCATTATTCCTCCATCACAAAACTTGTAATTATCGGATGTATCCTTCATTGCACTCACTTTGGTGCACATAATAGATTAGGGTGTGACGCCATTTGTTGGCTTTGACGAGGACCAGTGGTCGAAACACATGTCAGCTGTGGCTATGATTTGAAATCTTTTGTCTAACATTGAAGGACTTTTTTAACTCGCTTCATGTGGAAATAAACGGCAGTGGATGTGAATCTGTTTTAATTGTGATCAAATCTTTGAGGATTATTTGCATTTGATAACATACGGAATAAACGCAATGAATTGGGGACAGACTCTCTTAATTCTTACCACATATAAGGCAGGGGGCAAAACCTCATTGTAGCTCGGATTGCAGCTTTTCACAACTCGCATATGTTTAAATTTATAAACGTTGTACCAAGGGTCACATTGACCAATTCGGGATTAGCCCCAAAACAGTTCTTATATACGGCTTTTACAGTGTTACTAAACCACAAGAACTAATGCACCAAGTGTGCTACGAAAGTCGCTTTTTAGGTATGCTGAAGTGTTGGCGCGGGTTAGACTTTAACATATAAAGGGGATCTTGGAATGCCCCAGACGGTGGCCATTTTAGAAATCCTGTAGAATTCCGATCATATTTATTTCAGCTATTGCAGATTTGGTTCATTGACCAATTTGAAAGGGGTTTTCACAATTTGTTTACACAATTCGTTTAATGTAAATGAGGTGAGCAAGTGAGGCCCTTTCATAGCATACCCAACTTTCTTGATTATAGTATGCAGGTTTCAGCAAATTGCACGGCACACATCGGGCTTGTTTTCCCTGTATGGCTTGTGAATTGGTTTCGTTTGATCTGTGCAGGTGTTTGAACAAGGCCATGCTGTAACTCCACTCCGCCCCATTGAAGCACCTATATTGAATGCTGCTAAAACCAGAAAAATCCTTATCTAGGCCATCGTAGATTTTTTACCATTTTTCTTTTTCATTTAAAAAACATCTATCTACAGAGCTTTTGCTGCCTCGCACAGCAATTTTTTTTTTTTTTATTTGTATATGGTAAAAAACCTTTACAAATTTGGTACATAATTTATCATATAATAAAACAATTTGAAAAGAATCACACATTAATCAGTAAGTTTCCTATAAATTACTGTTACACATATAAAACAATAATTTAGAACAATTAATATCCTTTAAAGCTTATATGCATTCTGTTCCCCTTCTCTTTTTACATATCACAATTTAGTTCGTTTAATTTAATATCAATATTTGTTAAAATCTGTGTTAGTCTAATAATAAATTTGGTACTATTGCCATTCATACATTTTTGCCATAGTACTTCACGAGATAGAATTATACCAGAATCCAAAAAATTAGCAAACCTGTCTTGACGTAGATCTTGAAAAAATGTACAATATATTACTAGATGTTTTAGAGTCTCCAAAACCTTCGAATTATTGCAGAATCGACATGAGCCAGACATGAACTTTTCATCACATTTCCCCCATTGATATAACTTTTCATTGGTATGATACAAGTTAAGTTTGAAGCGAAGATATAACCTTCGAGCAACAGAGGATGGAAATTGTGTAATATATTTCAACCTCTCCCCCCACTTTCTTCTATACTGGGCATATTCATAATAAGAACTATAACACCCTATTCTGTCTGCTTGACAGCACCAATAAAATAAGTGCAATTTTCGTTTACAACTTGGTAGTCCCAATATTAAGTCTTCTTTTAGAATTCCCAGTATTGACATTAGATCATTCATTTTTTTCGCATAATCATTTATTGATCTCACATTCCCTATTTCCAGCAAATTTTTTAGGTCTTCATAAAGAGAATTGCTCGGAGGGTCAAGTATTTTAGCATAATTGTTCAACAATCGCAGGTTTCTTTTGGCAGATAGTGGTAAGAGGCCTAATTCATGTCGAACGATGTCATTCGGTATAGCAAGAGGCAGGCCAAGTACCCTTTTCCATATTGTCCCTTGAACTGTATCCAATATATCATCGACCTCATATAGGCATATGTCAATTAGGTAAATAATTATTGGTTCAATTTTTAGGAGGTAAAACTGTATAATAGGCAAAAGTGAAAATTCACAATATTTTGCCATAATTATACGCATTTGAGATATCAATGGTTTGGTTCTAGTGTGTATTTTTTCCCGCCACCAGGATTTGGAAAAATCATCAGTCAAAGGATAACCCAGATATTTGATCTCAGATGCTATTTCGATATATCTTCCATCAATCGACCAATTATAAGAGCACTGTTTTTTTTTCCCATCACATAATACAATAATCGATGATTTAGAATGATTTACTCTTAAATTATGAGAGACAGCAAAGTTATTAAACGCATTAATCTTATTTTGTAGACCAAAGGGGGTTTTGTCTAAAATTAAGATATCATCCGCAAAGCCAATATAATTGATTTTAAGACATCCTAGCTTAATCGGGTAGATAATTTCATTAGCCCAACAATCCTCTACATCACATATATATAGGTTAAATAAGACAGCCGCCAGTGTGCAGCCCTGTTTCAACCCAATTTTAGATGGAATAGGTTCAGTAAGAGCACCCTCCTTATTTAAACGTACTCTATAACTGGTATTCGAATGCAGTAGGATAATGAGCGCTACCAAATGACGTGGAAAACCCATCGCTAGCATCTTAACCCATAGTAAATCACGCAATACTGTGTCAAATGCAGAGCTTAAATCTAACGCTGCAATATAGACAGCTCCTAAATGATGGTGTTTTGAGTTCAATTGAATATGGGATAATAGGGTGGCATTTAATGAGCAACCCATACGACATCTGAACCCAGTTTGATATTTTGACAATATGGAATTCTTAATCATGAATTCCTGGAGTTCTTCAAGAATTAGCAAACAGAAGACCTTAGAAGAGGAGTCTGTTAAGGCAATAGGTCTGAAATTAAGAGGGTCATCTATAGGACCTTTTTTATGAATAGGAATGATAATGGCCGAACACCATGATTTTGGTATTTTTTGTAAGAGGAAAATGGCATCGAATCTATACTTTAGTATTGTTGCCCATAGGTCATTATCAGATCTATAAAGACATGCAGGAATGCCATCAGGGCCAGTAGCCCATGAAGGATTTAGTTTCATGATAGCCCTGGATATGTCATCGTGTCTCCATGGTGAAGTTATGAGTATGTCCTTAACCATGTCCAGTGTGGGATAGGGTAGGAATTGATTTGGCATATCATATTTAGTTCGAATGAAGTGAATCCATGCATCTGCTGATATTCCATTTTCCATTGGGCCATCATTGCAGGCATTCAATGTCCTCAATATTGACCATATTTTCCGTGTGTCACTCTTGAGCAGATTATGCATCATATTCCGGTTGTCTTCTAGATATAGTTTTATTTTTAAATTTTTCACCGCAATTTTATATTTATAAAGGATATTATTTTTTAAATAATAATAATCGTGCGGTTCAAGTACCAATTTCGCGAGTTGTCGAATCTTGTAATTCTTATCCTTCTTTAAACGAAACATTTCAATATTGAAGACATGTAAATGATGTTTTTGATGCACGATCACATTTTTTTTCCGTGACATGGAAGAAAGATGATATTCAATCCTTTCCGCCAATAATGTATCAACACTGCTTGGATCAAAACATAAGTCATTCACAACCCTGTTCATCACCGGGTCAGTTTTCATTCTCATTGTCAACTGATGACAGATAGATGGATTCCATCTTACAGAAAGGCCCACACGATCATTTTCAACTAACGTCAATATCTTACTGGCTTCATAGAACCAGCTGTCTATGTTCACTTTCAAAGAAATTGCATAGTGATCACTAAAACCCAATTTTTTTATATTAACTCGGTCATGGGAATTCTGTAGAGACGAGGATTGGAAAAAATGATCAATGTGTGAACCCAAACCTCCTCGTGACCATGTGTGTACAGGACCTTTTTCATCAATGGGGACTACCTGAATGTCCCAGTTTTGGAAAAAGTCAACCCATTGTTTACCATTCTTTATAGTTTGATCGGTATTTAATAGATTCTGCCCCTTATACTTATCATCATATAGACAGGAAGAATTAAAGTCACCGCCAACCACAACTCCCAAATGTGTATGGCGAGAAAATGCATCTACTAGAATTGCATTAAGTATCTCGCAAGCTGCAATAAACGTTGTCTTGCTCCTATTCCAGTATAGACACATAATTAGAAAAGAATTTTTGCTTAGTGTGTCTAGAGTTAATTCAACAGCTAATACAGAGTCATCCCTGTATGTACATTTCGTAATAAATCTACAAGCATTGTGGACAAGGATTGCCAGCCCTCCTGATGGTCGGCCCTTCTCCCCTCTTATCGCAGGGTGAGTATAGCAGTCATATCCTTGCAAATTAAAATGGTTCACGTGCATAGTTTCCTGGAGTAGTATAACAGCAGGATAAGCTTTAGCATCCACTGTACCCCACCATCTATTAAAGTTGGCTAATCCACAACTATTCCAGGAAAAGCATACAAATGGTTGGTCATGCTGCGTAGAACTAGGAAGGTGCAGCCAGAGCGGGTGCAGTCATCATTGTACTCTGGTTATTGTACCCCGACAGGGTTGCAGCCATAGCCAATATCTGTTTTACCAACTCTTCATTAATGTACGCTGATTGTTTCTGCTCCATGTTTTGATTTATTGTAATGATGGCGACCGGTTTTTCCAGAAAGCTTTTTGCCTCTGATTCAGAATGTAGAAGGAAGGGAGTTAAACCTACATATGCAAAATTTTCTCTTTGCTCCCAGACCAGCTTCATAATCAGCCTAGAGTAAAAACCGCAGGTCATTCTATCATTCTGGATAGTAGGCAATCTAACCCAGTCAATATCCCCTGAACAAATTGTTCTCAGACAAGGGATAGTGTGGAAGGCTTTCAAAAGAAAAGAGCGATTCAAGTTAGGTCTGGTATTTATTTTTGAATCGTTTTCCCAACCCAATATAAAGGGTGGATCTTTAATGAAATCAAAGTTATGACTGATGTCATTTTGTTTGTCATTTAAATCAGTTGTTACATCATCTATTGGCGGGACCTGTATATTTGTAGATGATCCGGAGACATGAACATTATGTTTCACAGTATTAATAGATGATACTTCATTGATGATGGGTAGTGCATTCATGTTATGCATTAGCCGTTTTGATTTTGCTGGATCATTTCCCAACACACCCATCATCCATGGCTCATCATCTAGAGATGTAGTGATTGTATCTCCTTCCACTGTCTTCAATTCAGTTTCACTTGTTTGTTGTGTAGACTTTTTACTTTTATTGTAGGAAGTTTGTTTATGAGAAATAGGGTAAAACTGAGAAAGGGACAGCTGCGACCCCCTAGCCAGAGTATCGGGTTGGATCGAATTATTAGATGTTAAATTTATGCAGGCCTTTTTCCCTCCTTTTCCATTGATAGTCTTACTATCATTCTTTTTGGGCCCTATTTCATTGGTTATCTTATTCAATTCCTGGTTAGTGTTAGGACGGTTTAGATCCAGTAGAGTCTTTGATTCGTCATCCAACTGAGAGAGGTCAATAATCACCTCGTTCTCTAGTAGATCAGGCGAAATTGACGCTGCCCTTGCATGTTTTTTTGTCAGTGCCAGTCCTTTGGCCCTCCTTTTCATTGCCCTCCCAGCTGATCGCTTTTCTTTGCGGGTTAAAACGATCTTATGCTTAGGTAGGGCATCATTTTCTTTTATAATGATTTGAATAGACGAGTTATTGTCTAAACACTCTTCGGAAAGATCAATCAGATCAGTCAAAGGAGAAGGACTAATCAGGTCAGTCAGAGGGGAGGGACTATTTAGTTCGATAACATTGTCACTCTCCTCCTCTGCACAGATAGAGATCTGTCTTGATGAAGATATAAGGTTAGAATTAGCCTTCAATTGCTCCAGATGACATTCAATCCTTTGAACAGAATTTAGTACTTTAGATATCTCTTCATCATTCCCATCAGTCTGTGTGTGAGTGGAGTGGAGTGTTGTGTAGTTGGAGTCACCACACTGGCAAAGGATCGTATTTGTTTTTGTGGAATACCATAGATCCCGTCAAATTGGTTAGCACTATCAATCATGATCTTCCTAGTATTATTCTTCCTAGTATTATGTCTTTCTGATAGATTGGCTATAGCATCACATGCAAACAGGAGACCCTCAATTCTGTTAGTTTTGTTAGTGAGTTCTTCAATTGCTGTTCTCATGATGCCTATCTCATAATGTGAGCGCTCATGCCCTTTGTCAAGTAGATCTAAAATTCTCGCCAATACCGGGAAATCAGGACTTAGTGATGGAACATTTAGAGTAATATTCTCTGGGCGAGCCTCGTTGTCAGAGATTTCCTTATCTCTATCATTCATGCTTGATTGGAATTCTTGAATGTCTATGATCATACGTTCATTGAGTGCAATTTGAGCACTCATTGTATTTGGAGAACTTACCATGGGTTTGATGAGTGATGCATCTGAGATATAATCAGTTTCCCATACCAATTTGGACTTTTCAACATCCAAAACTTCACAATTATAATTTGGTAGACTATTATTAATGTTTTTTTTTTTTTTTCTTTTTTTTTGGCAGAAGTGGTCAACATAAATACGTCCTCCCGTCCAACCAATCGTTGGTTGGCTGGCGTGGAAGGGCCAAGTGAGAGTCGTATACGTTTACCTAGTTCTGCCTCAATTATTGGGCCCATCAATGAGCAATCAACTATATCTTCATTAATAATTGCATTAGCATGACTATGCATATTATTTTCGCAAGTTTGTGGCAGAGTAGATTGTAAGGTGCCCATTTGGTCACTATTATTTAGGTCCTTTAGCTTGAATTTCTTGTTTGTTGAAGTACTGACTTGATTGGGACAGTGTGTCGGGATGGGCATGTGACATTTAGAATTAATACCCATTTCTTCCAGGATCCCCGGTCTTATATCTAAAGATGGAATAGCTGAGGTAACACCTATCTGTTCTTCAACATCCTGTCTCGTAACCATTGAAGGCGTGGTGGGGGTCTCAAGTAATGGTACAACAGATAGTGCAAACTTGGTCTCAGTATTGCTGGACATTGCTCTGGTTTGAAGGTCGTTCAATTTCCTACCACTTCTTAAACCATTCACCATTTCTAAGCAAGCATAAAAATACTGATGTATTACTTATATGCAAACAGGACATGTATACGATGACCATAAAATTGAAAGGCAATACTTTTAGCAACCTCACAAATTAGTCATGTGCTTTAATATGAAGATGTTGGTGAGCCCGTAGCGAAATGCACACGGGTTTTATTTATTAAATGGGAAAGAAAGGGGGCTCCTTACTTCCGCCGCTCCGCCGAACAGCCCAACAGCCACACTTCCGGAGCACTTCGGATGCGCGCGCACCAGTGCTTTTGAGGAAGAGGCTGTGGGAGGAGGGCTGACAGGAGGCGGGGCAATCAAGGAGGGGCTAAGAGAATGGAGAGAGAATGGGGAATTGATTACACCCTCGTAGTTCGGTGGGACACAGCAAAACTCGCAGCAAAACCAACGGTTTTGCAAATTAGCAGCAGTCACCTAAGTGAGTTCCAGTCACTCGTTTCGCGGCAGTGCAAGCTTCCTCTTGCCGACGCCGTGAAGTTTCAGGAGTCCAACCGCTAGAATCACCAGTTTCCAAAAGTTCGAGGGCTCCCAGCCCAACAGCCACACTTCCGGAGCACTTCGGATGCGCGCGCGAGATGCGCGTGCACCAGTGCTTTTGAGGAAGAGGCTGTGGGAGGAGGGCTGACAGGAGGCGGGGCAATCAAGGAGGGGCTAAGAGAATGGAGAGAGAATAGGGAATTGATTACACCCTCGTAGTTCGGTGGGACACAGCAAAACTCGCAGCAAAACCAACGGTTTTGCAAATTAGCAGCAGTCACCTAAGTGAGTTCCAGTCACTCGTTTCGCGGCAGTGCAAGCTTCCTCTTGCCGACGCCGTGAAGTTTCAGGAGTCCAACCGCTAGAATCACCAGTTTCCAAAAGTTCGAGGGCTCCCAGCCCAACAGCCACACTTCCGGAGCACTTCGGATGCGCGCGCGAGATGCGCGTGCACCAGTGCTTTTGAGGAAGAGGCTGTGGGAGGAGGGCTGACAGGAGGCGGGGCAATCAAGGAGGGGCTAAGAGAATGGAGAGAGAATAGGGAATTGATTACACCCTCGTAGTTCGGTGGGACACAGCAAAACTCGCAGCAAAACCAACGGTTTTGCAAATTAGCAGCAGTCACCTAAGTGAGTTCCAGTCACTCGTTTCGCGGCAGTGCAAGCTTCCTCTTGCCGACGCCGTGAAGTTTCAGGAGTCCAACCGCTAGAATCACCAGTTTCCAAAAGTTCGAGGGCTCCAAGCCCAACAGCCACACTTCCGGAGCACTTCGGATGCGCGCGCGAGATGCGCGTGCACCAGTGCTTTTGAGGAAGAGGCTGTGGGAGGAGGGCTGACAGGAGGCGGGGCAATCAAGGAGGGGCTAAGAGAATGGAGAGAGAATAGGGAATTGATTACACCCTCGTAGTTCGGTGGGACACAGCAAAACTCGCAGCAAAACCAACGGTTTTGCAAATTAGCAGCAGTCACCTAAGTGAGTTCCAGTCACTCGTTTCGCGGCAGTGCAAGCTTCCTCTTGCCGACGCCGTGAAGTTTCAGGAGTCCAACCGCTAGAATCACCAGTTTCCAAAAGTTCGAGGGCTCCCAGCCCAACAGCCACACTTCCGGAGCACTTCGGATGCGCGCGCGAGATGCGCATGCACCAGTGCTTTTGAGGAAGAGGCTGTGGGAGGAGGGCTGACAGGAGGCGGGGCAATCAAGGAGGGGCTAAGAGAATGGAGAGAGAATAGGGAATTGATTACACCCTCGTAGTTCGGTGGGACACAGCAAAACTCGCAGCAAAACCAACGGTTTTGCAAATTAGCAGCAGTCACCTAAGTGAGTTCCAGTCACTCGTTTCGCGGCAGTGCAAGCTTCCTCTTGCCGACGCCGTGAAGTTTCAGGAGTCCAACCGCTAGAATCACCAGTTTCCAAAAGTTCGAGGGCTCCCAGCCCAACAGCCACACTTCCGGAGCACTTCGGATGCGCGCGCGAGATGCGCGTGCACCAGTGCTTTTGAGGAAGAGGCTGTGGGAGGAGGGCTGACAGGAGGCGGGGCAATCAAGGAGGGGCTAAGAGAATGGAGAGAGAATAGGGAATTGATTACACCCTCGTAGTTCGGTGGGACACAGCAAAACTCGCAGCAAAACCAACGGTTTTGCAAATTAGCAGCAGTCACCTAAGTGAGTTCCAGTCACTCGTTTCGCGGCAGTGCAAGCTTCCTCTTGCCGACGCCGTGAAGTTTCAGGAGTCCAACCGCTAGAATCACCAGTTTCCAAAAGTTCGAGGGCTCCCAGCCCAACAGCCACACTTCCGGAGCACTTCGGATGCGCGCGCGAGATGCGCGTGCACCAGTGCTTTTGAGGAAGAGGCTGTGGGAGGAGGGCTGACAGGAGGCGGGGCAATCAAGGAGGGGCTAAGTGAGTTCCAGTCACTCGTTTCGCGGCAGTGCAAGCTTCCTCTTGCCGACGCCGTGAAGTTTCAGGAGTCCAACCGCTAGAATCACCAGTTTCCAAAAGTTCGAGGGCTCCGAGCCCAACAGCCACACTTCCGGAGCACTTCGGATGCGCGCGCGAGATGCGCGTGCACCAGTGCTTTTGAGGAAGAGGCTGTGGGAGGAGGGCTGACAGGAGGCGGGGCAATCAAGGAGGGGCTAAGTGAGTTCCAGTCACTCGTTTCGCGGCAGTGCAAGCTTCCTCTTGCCGACGCCGTGAAGTTTCAGGAGTCCAACCGCTAGAATCACCAGTTTCCAAAAGTTCGAGGGCTCCCAGCCCAACAGCCACACTTCCGGAGCACAGCAATAGTAAAGATCTATTTTACTGATATTTAGCTTTGGCTAAAGAATACCCATTTGGAATTTTTTCATTTCATTTGGTGTTGCATCTTGTGCTGGGTCATCCTCAGTGCCTTAAGTGGCACTGGAAAATGAGCCAGGGATCAAGGGGCGTGTCCTAATGGCAGGGGTATGAGGGGGTCGCCTGCCAGCTTGTTAGCCCATGCCCTTTGATGAGCCCCAGCTCAATGGGCTACATGCATCCCCGCCAGGCAACCTTTTGTAGAGATTTGCACCCTCTCCCCATAAGGGGAGAGGATGCTGATCTGATTTATTTGCTAAAGGCTTGCCTGGCAGGGGACAGCGCCTCACCTTTTCAGCCTTAATGGTGGCTCTGCCCCTCGCCAGGCATCATGCCTGTAGAGGGGCAACGTCCCCATTAAGGCTGAAAAGGTGAGGGCACGAGGCATTTTTTCTTAAAGCCTAAAACTTCCGCTACTGAGCGGGAACTTCAGCCTTTAGGAAAAAAGCCCTCTGCTTCTAGCGACCTCGCCTTTCTTCCATAATGGTGTTTCCGGCCCACAGCCATCTCTTGCTTGAAGGGATGCCGCGCAGTTGCAGCGCCACCGTTCTGGGTCCAAGAATGTTTTTTTTCTGAATCCTGAAGCTCTCGCACAGTCCTGTAGCGGTCATGTCTTCCAGGGGAGATTAGTGAGTCCCGGCAGGGCCTCGCCTCAGAACGAGATTTCTGATCCTGCTGGGTCTTGGCTGGTTTACTAAAGCCCTGCACTCTTGCTATATCAAGTATACTACGAGGTTGCTGGATATCGTGGACTCGTAACTGAACAGGCATTAACTGGAACGATCAGGCACCTGCTACAGGACGTTGAGTGAACCTGCACTACATGCTTGGAGCATATGCTTCAACTCACAAGACGACTCCTCCTGCAGCTTGCTTTTGCGCACTGCAATAGAGCTGAGCAACGCTTGGGCTGGCTTATGCTGAATTACGCTCAATTTGTTCGAAGCCTGTGCTTGGCTTAAACATGAGCCGAGCCACTGTCTACTCTGGCATGACAAAAAATGAGAAAGCAAAATCGTACCGCCTGACCAAGTTTGCCTACCTGCCTTCTTATCCCACCTCTCCCACTACTTCATATCGGCTTGGGTTGAGACGGGTCTACTGATCAGAATTTCTATAACAATGTGTTTCTGCGAACAGCCCCCTTCTTTCACAGGCACCTAATTCATTCCCAGGAAGGCAGATGCATTTTTTCCCTGCATGCCCCTGGGAGAAAACACTTAGTGCAGCAGTTGTGGCAGGCCATTCCCGGTGTCAGTCTAACTGCCTGTCCCAGCAACATTGTAGCTAGGTAGACGTTTTGTGTGGTGGTGGGAGGGGGGAGTAGGAGGCAAGGTAAGTTGCCCAGTATCCATCTTTTGATATGTATTCTGGAACTAGGATCATTATGTATGTCGTATTTGTCTATTGTCTTGATGCTGTCCTAGAAATATTTCCAATTTTTACTGCTCTCATTTTATTTGCTATACTCTCGGCTCATAACAGTCTTGTATTGTAAAGGGTGCTTCGGCAATCTGTGAAGGTATCCCATGTAAGTAATTTCTGTCTGAAATGTCATCCTTCCTGTTTAGTAAATTAGAACAAATTGCTTATGCATGGCATAAAGCCAGGTTGAGGGATTTTGTTTTTGGGAGGGGAGGCCTCCAGTTAGGGATGTGTTGTGCAGGGCGGTGGTTAAGATGGTGAGTAGGGGTGCTGTCGTGGGTGGGAGTCAGAATTCCAGGTAGGGATCTTTGGTTGTTCGAGGGATAGGCTGGCCATTTGGTAAGGGTCCGTTATGGGAATGGGTGCTGGAGCTGGACAAGGTGTCAGGTTGGAGGCAGGATACCAATTAAGGGATTTTCTTTATCCTACTAGTATATCTAGTAGATGTGAATGATCAACTGAGATGAATCCACCAGGTACAATGAAGTATACCTGTCTGTGTCCTAGTAATACTTGAGCTATGGACACCAGCATTAACCACCATACAGTGACAATAATTCAATTTCATGTTTACTTCCCCTCCAATCTGCTCCATTTTCTTAATTACGATAACCATTCTGATCCAGTGACAACCCAGTGCTTAGAAATGCAGAGAAATGATGCCACCAAATGCAAGTAAAAAATCGTCTTGCGTTTATTGTCTGTACATTTTGAAAATGCTTGGACTGCTCAGGATAATTTCAGGTAATGTGCACAGTTTGACTTTCAAATGTCGAAGAAAGGCTTCTCTTAATTACTAGTCCGGAAGTCCAAGCAGCATTTCATTTAGCCATGTGACACATTTATCTGTCAGAGGAACCCTTCATTTCATTGGTCTCCCAATGGTATGGCCAAACCACCAGGAGAAAGACCTTTTTTCCATCGACAACTAAGGGTAATACATATTCCACCCACGCATCTATAGAGTGGAGCATGGGTTCTTTGGAGGTGTTCCTCAAGCATAAAACCCTTTTGATTTGAATAAATCACATAATGTGTAGCTCTTCTTAATCTCTTAGCCAGCATTTTCATATACACGTTTAAATCCTTTTTTAATAACAAAATGGGCCTATAAGAACCACATTACTTTGTTTTTGCCCCACTTTAATATTCAGGAGATGCATGCTTCTTTCATTGATGGTGGAAATACAGTAGCCCCGTTCACATGGTGATATAGCTTCTGCAGTAGAACCGGAAGAAGTGGTGCAGCTAAAGACTACAATACTTCAGGTTCCAGGCAGTTGGAGGGGTTGGGAGGGGGAGATTGATATTATACCATTAGGAGAATCGGTAAGTGCTTCTTGTACTTCTAGTAGCTTGAAAGAGGGCCTCTAGCATCTCCCTTGCTTCCACCCTCACTGTTGGTAAATCGCACCCTCTGAAGATCAATTGAGTCCTTTCTCTCATCCGCTTTGTGTTTATATGCCTATTGTTTATATATAATTTCCTAAAAGATCACAAAACTTTATATACAAACTGTTCCACTGCATGAATAGTCAGAAGCTGGGCAACAAATGGACTACATCATTTTCATGGACAGTTGAAATGGCTGTCCATACTTTTGTGTGCCGAGCTAGCACCATACTCCCTTTTCCCCTTTCATTTAAGATTTTATTTTCCTGCACACCTGTTGTCACAACCTTTTTTTAATGGAGTATACTTCAACACTCCCCTATTACTTACTTCCTAGTTAGTTTTCGATTTGTGAAGAGCTGTTATGATTCTCCTCCTCTCTAATCTGCATTTCTGCTAAATATTCAGTTTTGGACCATCAAGATGTCCCCTTTAGATTTACTCCATGCTTAACAAGTTAGTTGGCCGTATATGGTTTTAAAGGCTCGCAATATGATTGTTATGGAGGCAGACTCTTAAACTTAAACCACTGAATTGCCTACTGTGAATGTTGGGGGAAGAAAATAATTGTCCATCAAAAGCTTTAGATCAAACGATCAACGCGGACTTGTCGAACTGGGTACATAACTATATGGGGGAATGGTCTGAAGGATGACTACTCAAATACTTGATTGGCTTTACCGCCCCCACGCACGAATGAGCACACTAAATATAATCTATTCTTGACACTGTTCTATAAATCACCTAATGTAGCCCCTAGTCCAATCTGTCTCCGGCTAGAAGGGCTCCATTGCTTGTCCCCTGAAAATGAATAAAAAAAGGATGCAGACACCAGGGTAGGGCTAAAAGTGTTTGTTTTATTTTGTTGTTTTATCCTCGTCGGAACCGACAACTCCTCGATCCGGCTTCAAGAAATGCCGAGATTGTGGGAAAAAGATGTCGTTGACTGACCCTCACAGTGTTTGTCTGTGGTGTTTGGGAGCTGAACACCATTGTTCGGAATGCGAGGACTGTATGTCCATGACAGCTAAGGCCCTGAAGGAGCGTAGGGGGAAGCTGGAGAAAGGTAAGACTTTTAAAGCTTCTTCTTCGTCGACGAAGTCGAGACATTCGTCTCCTCGTCACCATTTGCGCTCCAGGTCTCGGAGTGGGTCTCATCACTCCTCGAGATCGAAGCACTCGAAGAGGAGACGTCGAAGATCCCCTTCTCCGTCTTCCTCTTCCTCTGTTTTCGCCAAAAAGAATCCCTTGCCCCACGAAACATAGTTCCCGGGCTGAATGGGAGGAATTCCGAAAAAATATGATGAGCGTCTTCGAGAAAGCTGCCTCGACCCTCTCGAAGACTGCCGAGAGCGATACTCTGGTCGAAAGAACCGAAGGTCAAAAACTCTGCGAGTCGCAGTACCCGGCGAAGGAAACCTCTCGAGCGCGTCTCGTACCCTCGAGTAGGACTATGACCTCCAAACCTTCCTCGAAGGTTCCGTCGACGAGGGTTCCGTCGAGGTCGATGTCTTCGACGCCGTTGTCGAAGGGACCTTCGACACACGGGTCTGTCGACTCGACGCCAGCTTCGACACCGGCGTCAACGCCAAGAAAAGTCACGGTTACGACACACCCAGTGACTATCCCCAGGTCCTCGACGTCGATGGCTTCGAGATTGTCGAGTAGAATTCCAAT
Organism: Ambystoma mexicanum; assembly: GCF_040938575.1. NCBI lineage: Eukaryota > Metazoa > Chordata > Amphibia > Caudata > Ambystomatidae > Ambystoma > Ambystoma mexicanum. The sequence goes on along the minus strand of NC_090922.1, from coordinate 1,347,958,262 downwards.
TCTGTCGAGGTCTTCGAGGCCTCCGCCTTTGTTTTCGACGCCACGCTCGAAGCTTTCGGCGTCAACGACATCGACGTTTTCGAGGCCGATAATGACAAGTTCGGCACCCTCTGCCATGGAAATGGGATTTACTCCCTTTATGAGTTCAGAACAATTAAGAACTATGTCCTCAATTTTGGAAGAGGGTGAATTGTCTGAACAGGAAGACACATTTGAGTTGCAGGGACCTGTAATCCCAATTAGAGAGGAATTTTCCTCTGAAGAGCGCAGGTTAAAGGATCTTCATGATTCCTTACATGAGGCAAGTGGGTTAGACACTTCCCCTGAGGTGGAGTTTGCTAAGCCAGACCCGGGGGAGCATGCTGAAACCCCCTATAGAGCCTTAATGGCCAGGATCACAGAGTTCATGGGGTGGTCTGCACCTTCACAATCTTTCCAACAAGATGACCTCACGGATATTCTTGACAAAGGCCCACAGGAGGATCCTGTGGTGCCTTTTCATAAAGCTCTTCAGAGAAAGATCATGACAAACTGGGAAACCCCAGATGTAGTACCAGCAGTAAATAAAAAACTGTCTACAAAGTACAGGGTATCTTCTACAGACCCAGAGTTTTTGTCTAAACACCCATCCCCAGAAAGTCTGGTGGTACAGGCAGCATCCTCTACCGATGACAAGACGGCTTATCCTACCGTCCCACAGGACAGGGACGATAAAAAATATGATGCTATGGCAAAGAAAGTCTTTTCAGCATGTAGCATGGTGTTAAAATCTGTTAATGCTACTTGCACCCTTGCTAGGTTCAGCCATACACTTTGGGAGTGTGCTTCTACAGCGGCTGACTGCATCCCGGAGGGAGAAGAAAGGGATGCGTTCCTGAATATTATACAGGACGGTAAAGACGCTATGTGCGAATCCCTCCAGACGGGCATTGATTCGGCTGACCGTATCAGCAGAGCAATGGCGGCAAGTACATCAACCAGGAGATTCGCTTGGTTGAGAAAGTCTGGTTTTGCCCCAGATGTGCAAGCCAGGCACTTGAACATGCCATTCGATGGCTCTTCTTTGTTCGGGAAAAAGGCGGATGACAGTTTAGAAAAACTGCAAACTTCAAAAGCAGCAGCAAAATCCCTAGGAGCTGCAATCCGTCAGACTCCTTTTCATCCCACAGGAACCTCTGCGAGGGGCAAGTCCTTTCGCTTCTACTCTGCATTCGGAAGAGGTAGAGGAGGGGACCAAGAAGAACTACCCGAGGTGGACGGGGTAGATATTCAAAAGCCGCAGCAACAGCAGGTACCTCTTTACCATCGGCATCTGCATCAGCCGCCCCAAAACCACTCGGAGGACTTCCCTCACAGGACACCTGTAGGAGGCAGGTTGACTCAACATCTGGCGGTATGGCAGGCTATCACGTCAGATGCTTGGGCATTGGAAACAGTTGCCCAAGGTTACTGCCTGCCTTTCCTACGTATACCTCAGTCATCCACCGGGGATGAGCTCTCTAAAAGCTCCAGATCCGCTCCTCTTGCAGGAAATTTGGGACCTGCTAGAGAAAGGTGCCATAGAACCGGTACCTGTAGCGGAGAGGAACAAGGGCTGGTACTCCCCTTACTTTCTCATTCCAAAGAAAGACGGAGGACTGAGACCCATCTTGGACTTGCGAGAATTGAACAAATTCCTCAGAAAACACAAATTCAAGATGGTCACTCTTTCTCAGATCCTCCAGGCCCTTCAGTTCCAGGACTGGTTGGTATCTCTGGACCTTCAGGACGCTTATTTCCATGTGCCTATCCATCTCAAACACAGGAAATACCTGAGGTTCGCAATTGGCAACTCTCACTATCAATTTCGAGTGCTGCCATTTGGGCTGACCTCCGCCCCGAGGGTCTTCACCAAGTTAATGTCGGTAGTGGCTGCAAGTCTAAGGAGGGAAGGGATTCACGTCTACCCCTACCTGGACGATTGGTTGATCAGGGCTGTTTCTCCGGAACAAGCTCAGATCCAGCTAAATCACGTGTGCCACTTCCTTCAGACTGGGCTTCTCCCTCAATTTAAAGAAGTCACAAATGATACCATCGCAGAGACTCCAGTTCATAGGAGCGTTCCTGGACACTTCCCTGGGAAAAGCCTCGCCACCAGAGGTGAGGGCTCAAGATATTCTACAGATGGTTACCAAGTTCCAACATGCCCAACGTCTCCCAGCCTTCGACTTTTTGAGGTTGCTAGGCCTCATGGCATCCTGCATTTTCCTAGTGCCAGAGGCTCGCCTGAGAATGAGATCCCTCCAGTGGGCACTGAGGACTCAGTGGTCACAATTCTCAGGGAGAATGACAGATCTTCTTCAGGTTCCCGGCAGGGTGGCTCGAGACCTTCAGTGGTGGGCCTGTCAGGAGAATATTCTGAAAGGAGAACAGTTTTGGCAACCCTGGCCGGAGATAACAGTAGTCACGGATGCCTCACTCACGGGGTGGGGAGCCCACGCCAACGACTTGACCATCAGCGGTCGTTGGTCTCCATCGGAGTCCAGACTACATATCAACCTGTTAGAGCTGAGAGCCATCAGACTTGCGCTGAAGGCGTTCCTGCCAGCTGTACAAGGGAAGAACGTCCTGATAATGACGGACAACACGGTGGCCATGCATTACCTCAACAAAAGAGGAGGTGTAGGATCACTACCCCTGTGCAGAGAGGCGATGCAGCTCTGGTTTTGGGCAATCCAAGAAGGAATCTCTCTATCGGCAGTTCACCTGGCCGGAGAGAAGAACTTGACAGCGGACGCTCTGAGCAGGCAAAACACAGTCTCCCGCGAGTGGGAGCTAGCTCAGGAAGTCCTTCAAGAGATCTTCGCCCTTTGGGGAACCTCTCAGGTAGATCTGTTCGCCACCAGCCTAAACAGGAAATGCGACCTGTTCTGCTCAAGGGAATTTCCCCCGAGAGGAGCTCTGGGAGACACGTTCATAGTGGACTGGGAGTTTCCGCTTCTGTACGCGTTCCCACCGGTCCCTGTCATTCCTCAAATGATCAGGAGGTTGAGAAGATTCTGGAGAACCATGATCCTAATTGCCCCGGATTGGGCCAGGAGAACGTGGTACCCGGACCTTCTAGACTTGTCCATCTGCCCTCCAATTCGACTTCCACTCAGAGAGAACCTACTCTCACAGAAGGGAGGTCAGGTTCTCCATCCAGACATCAAAACCCTCAACCTTCACGCTTGGCTTCTGAAAGGCTGAGGTACAAGGATTGGGACCTCCCTGATGATGTTATGGAGGTGTTGCTTTCGGCAAGGAGGCCAGCAACAAAGTCTTTATACCGCTGCCGTTGGAACAGATTTTGCAGCTGGTGTAGAGAACAGAATATCGACCCTTTTTCATGTGGTACACCAATGGTTTTATCCTTCCTACTACATTTGGCAAATTCAGGCCTTCAAGTTGGCACCATTAAGGGCTATCTCGCAGCGCTATCCATCTTTAAGTGTACTGCGGAAGAACCATCCTATTTCAAATTACCCTTGGTAATACAGTTTCTAAAGGGGTTAACCAATGTTTATCCCCCAAGGCCATTCCAAATTCCCCTATGGGATTTAAACTTAGTACTAACTTTCCTGATGGGTACACCTTTCGAACCTCTCCATTCTTGTTCGTTAAGATTCCTTACCCTTAAAACTGTTTTATTAATAGCACTTACATCTGCTAGAAGGGTGAGAGAATTACAAGCTCTTTCTTGTAAACCCCCTCACACAATATTTCACAAAGACAAAGTTGTCCTGCAAGTGAAGCCTAATTTCCTCCCAAAGGTGGTTTCTGAATTCCATATCACTCAGAAGATTACCCTACCATCTTTCTATCCTCCTCCTCACCCGGGGAAAGAGGAAGAGAGGTTACACAGGCTAGACCCTAGGAGGGCTTTAAGTTTTTACATCAGTAGACTAGCCAGGATAAGACAGGCAGACCAGCTGTTTGTAGGTTACGCAGGTCACAAGCTGGGGTTACCAATAACTAAGCAGACCATTTCCAGATGGATCATTCTAGCCATTCTGGAATGTTATAAACTGGCAGGGAAAGAGCCCCCTCAAAACCTTAGGGCTCATTCGACCAGAGGTATTGCAGCTTCATCGGCCCTCAAAAGAGGCGTGCCGGTTAAGGACATATGTGCAGCCGCTACATGGTCGTCTGTCCATACCTTTACACGTTTTTACAATTTGGATTCCTCCTCCAGTCAAGAGACTAGGTTTGGAAGGGCTGTACTGCATTCTATTCATCAATAGAAGACAGCGTGAAGTCAGTACTCCCTCCTCCGATAATAGAATAATGCTATGGGAGCCTATCTAAGATGAGGAATACGTTGGAGGACACAATCCCTTCGAAGAACAAGTTACTTCTTACCTTGTAACGTTCTTTCGACGGGATGTTCCTCCGACGTATTCCTCATCGACCCTCCCATCCATCCCCGCAGTTCTACTTCCCTTGTTGTTGCAGCTTATGCTCCTTCAGGGTGATTAGTTAGTCCAGAAAGTATTATTGTGGGCTACAAAACGGAACTGAGCAACGGACGCTGCGCGCGGCCTTTATAGGCAGGATGACGTCGATACGGCGGCTGTCGAGGGACATCGACTTGGAGGACGTCGACGCGCAGCGCCCTCTAGAGAAAACATTTTCCGAGGCCAGCAGAGCTGGAAGGAGATATCTAAGATGAGGAATACGTCGGAGGAACATCCCGTCGAAAGAACGTTACAAGGTAAGAAGTAACTTGTTCTTCTCTTTTACCTTCTGAAGCAGTTGGGTAGCAGACCTGTTAATGAACTGAGCCCGTTTTCAGTGTGTGTGCAACTGCTATTTACTTTCGACCTGGAGGTGGAAATGTATTCTACGTTTTGTCTGAATCTGGGGTCTTCAAAATACATTCGTAAAGAGTAATATTCTGATGCTGTGATTTGTGTAGATCTTTCATATCTTCCTCCTTTTCCTGTAGGAAAGAGTAGAGGAAAGGAACGCGCTTCTACACTTTTCTCCCATATGCTGATTGGAGATGCTTTGGGTTGATGCATTTGATATGTTTCTAATGCATCTTCTATGGTGTCTTTGGAGTGCAGTAGGTGAATTGTATAGTGATCCAAAATATTGGATGCAGTAATAGGATATACACGTTCAAATTGGCCAGTTGGCGATGAATCCTGAATTATTTGTGTGGTGTCTCTTAAGTTCTCTTCAACATTTATATCTTTGTAGTACTGATTGTTTTCTTTTAGCTATTCTAGGGCTTTTCTAAATTTGTTTAAGTCTACTAGTTATTGCCAAATTTGTTTATCCTAGTTAATGGTGTACCAACAAAGGATTGATCTATTGGCCGTTGCACTCCTAGAGTTTCTACATTTTCGGTAAGCTCTAATGGCAAATATACTATTTTGCAACAAATGCCTTTTAATAATTCTGAAGGAGGCAATTTAGCTGTTTTGGGTTGAAGGCGTATTATAGCTTGAAATGTGTGTACTGTTTGGATTATAATGCTCTCATACAAATTAAGCTTTTGGAGAGGTTTTGGAACTGAGAATATTACCAAGTTATTAGTGACAGCATGTGATGGCATTTGGTTATTATCAAACTGTGTATTGCAGTATGTGCGAAGTATTGAGGATTCACTTATTTTGTATTTATTTTCTGTTATAAGATTTAAAGTTAATTGGAACCATTGCAAGGCATACATTAGTTTTCAAAACTTGATTAGCAGAGTTTGCTATTTACATTTTTCTTGATTAGCAAACAAACCAATTTGATTAGACATTGTGTACTAATGTTTTTAATGCCACCAGAAGATACTTGTACCCAAGATATAACAATACGCAGTTTTGTATACCGTTGAAGACATTAGTGAGATGTCAGGCCTTGCTAATTTCTTCTGTAAAATGGTGCATGTCACCACAGACCCACTTTAGTTTGGCACACTGCTGCCACCCAGAGGCCAGCTATGCACAGTGAAACTTTTATCCGACATATACTGCATACAAAGTAAAGTTTAAATAAGTTTCTAACATCCCCTGCAAATGGTACTGGGCCTTCTTAAAATCTACTAGACTATGCAAGGGGGCGAAAAGGCTTTGCGCGCCCTGGATGAGTGTCTGTAAAAGGGTTAGCTGCATGAATGGACACGAATAAATAGATATGATAAAAAGGCTCTTAAAACAGTTTAGCCAGCTCTCTACTGCATGTGCAAATATATAATGCAATCATAATCGTAGAGCAAAGTGAGCTTTGGAGGCCAACTACAGTGTACAGTTTTGCAGTAGGTCTGTAGATGTACAGACTGGATGAAAATATTGATCGCTACTTTAAGTAAATATCAAGTTAGCTTTGTGTATTAAATATGTAAAAGACTAGCGGAGTGGATGGCATAGCAGGCAGAGAACTGGGCAAACTATGCAGAATATTGTAGTTTGCAGCCATCTCACTTTCAGGGTAGCGGGGTATAAACCAACATGGCAAGATAGAATGTCAAGGAGTATGGTATCTGGTCATGGGTTGAGCACCAGTTGCAAGCTGTATCTAACCAGTGGCCACAGGACTAAGTTTGCTGTCAAAGCATTTGGCCGCGTGGTCATGTACATTTTCAAAAGGTTCCACTCGTCAATATGATACATCTTCCCCAACAAAATGAAATATAGTTGGCACTGACATTTAGATACACTTCACTGTAAAGCATGGCGACAATGCAGTGTTTTACAGTAGCAATACTGTAATGATGCATTATGTAACCCATTACATTTTTAGAAAAGGAATTGAAAGCCTTTAAAAAAAAAATAACTAAGACATATTTGGCAGACAGGATACAGTTAGCTTAATAACAGTATTACCCCAATTTTATTTCTGGTTTGCAATTATTTGAAAAATAAAATATGCCTAGCACTCCCACACAGGCCTTTTGGCACATGGGTGAAGGTGGTGATTACTGCTGCACTCACTCTCTCTCTCTCTCTCTCTCTCTCCATTAGCCCTTTGAACTTGCAGTGGACAGAGAAAATAGGGTGGAGAGAGCTCTGAAGGCAAGAGAGGAATGCAGAGTGAGCTGTGCTTTCATTGAACAGGGTAACTTAAATAGCTAACTTTGCTACACAAGTGCCAGTTTAATTAGTAAACCTACAGAATTGCATAGCAAATTTCTCCGCGATACTGCTTATTTTATGCCTTGCATTGGGATTCCTCATTTTCCTCTAATTTGAAAGTCCTAGCTACAATTTTTGTGCTCTTAATATAAAAAGTTCTGTGACAACACACACATACTTGGTTTGGTACTTTAGCAGATGTGCTTTTAAACTTTTCTATTTCTTTCCATGTAGGAGAATGTTATTAAAATGTTGCAGTTGTAAAGCAGGAGTGTTTGCATAGTACAGTCTCTACAGAAGATTCTATATAGTGGAATGGTGGGTTCCTAACATTTTGATGTGGTGGACCTTTTGCAAGCAGTTCCCGAAATGCAGGCTAATGGATGTCCTTGTAGTCCAGTGTGTATGCGCACTGGACAGGAGTCCATGGTTTGTAAAGTTTGTATTCTAATTTTGTCTTTCATGATCACATAGTGATTGAGGAATTGTTGTAAAGATGGGACATATTTTTGGCCTATGTTACACATTGAGCTGCATGGCCATTTGTAGACTGGACATATTAGTTGGGTGAAACAGTTGATAGAAAGTTTGTTGGGGGGTGGGTTTTCCATAAGGATTTCTTGTGCAATAATGGTGTTTTCCACCATTTCATACCCTCGGCCATTACTATGTATGGCAATTGTTTTTTTGTTCTTGTTTATAAGCCTCCCCATTGAAATATGGTTATGCTAGTGTGAATCCATTCACCTTCACAGAAGTTTGAAAAGGTATCTATGTTGACATTGCGCATGTTTATAAGTACTTTTTGTAATTTACTGATTAATTTTGTTAATGGTTTAATTCTGTTTATAATTAATATAAAAATGTTCTTTTTAGCAGAATTATTCTGTCAATTAGAGCTTCCAGGATTAGTCTTCTGCACTAATTCTTATGGATAGAGCGTGACTTCTCAGCTGTTTTCATAAGATTAAAGTACTCTGGTGGAACATTTTTTGTAAAATAAATTTGTGGGAATCGTTTATTGTGGCTACGTTAACTTTAAGATATAGTGGTAGGGTCATTAGCAGTTTTCCTCTTTATACTTTATTTTGTGTTTTTTATTTTTTCAAAGGGGGGCCTACTTTAGTTGGTAAGTTTTTTTATTTTTTTTTATTTTTTTTTGTATTAGCAGTTTTGTTTGAATATTTTTCTTTAAATTCTGCTAGAGGTGGATGAGTATTTGGCATGCTTTAATTTGCATCTGCTCTAATCTTTCATTGCTTTTTAGTAGGCGTTCTGTCATTTGGAAAGAAAAGGAAAGGGGGGATTGAAAGTTGGGGAATACATATGCGTGCATTGTGAATGAGTGTGAATATAATGGCAGACATAAATAGAGGGCTGTCTGATTGTGTAATGGGTTGATGATTGTGGTTGGGAAGGTTGTAAGAGTAGCTGTGTGTGTAGATGTGTGAAGGGCTTAGGTTAGTGCATTAGAGAGTTGTAATGTCCATGAATAAGTGAGGATATTACAAGGTTTTCAGGATAATGGTGGGTGTTATAATAATGGTGATTAGGTGACCATAGAAAAAGTGTACATGTTGAGGTGTAGTGAGCAACAGCAAAATGATTGATTTGAAAGGAATTTTGTAGGCTACTATGCGGCTAAACTATACTGTATGAGTAACATAATACTACTACAGTGATGCACTTACTTTGTAGGTTGTGAAGAGTAGTTTTCTTCAGATTGGTGTCTTCTGGAGGTTGTTCACTGCAATTGCGAAAGAAGAAAATTAGTGGCTATATGTGGTAGTGGTTGTTACAGGGTAGTATTTGCCCCGGGTGCCCCCCGTACCTCAAGAAGCACTCGGACACAGGTCTGCTCATTACGGGTTCCCGGCAGCTACTGCCGAACACAGGCGTTCCCCTTTATTGAACTGCGCATGCACGTGACTCTGTAACATCCCTCATTTTTCATAACAAACAATAAAGTCATTACTTACATCAACTTGTCAACATGACACTTGCAATGGAACAGAACACACTGAACTCGCTCAAATCCCAACGTGGGCAACATCTGTCCCATTCTGGCCTTTCTTAACTTGGGTCCAGAATGTAGTCCTTGAATCGGGTCGGACAACTCCAGCCTTCTCGACGGGGGTAGTGTCCTTCATCCCGGCTGGCATTCTGGCTGGGCACTCCTGCTTCAGGGTCTCCGGGATCCTCTTCAGGCCCTGGCCCACTCATCAATGCTCTAGTCGGGAACTCGCCTCCAGCATTTTCCTCCCCGTGGACCACGGGCGTCAACCTTCTTGAAGAAGCAGGAGTTTCTCGTAACCGTTCCCCGATGGTCGGGGTGCAGTGACCATGGATCCGGGGGTCGGCTCGTAGTTTAGGAACAGTTTACCCTCTGGGTGCCGGTTCCTCACCAGGATTGTATCCCCTACTTCAATGTCCGCCAGCTCCAACTGTCTCCTTGCATTCTCGCGCTCATTTCTCACCCGCCTGTCCTCCATTGTCTTTCGTTCATCGATAACCCCGGGAGGCCGGTCCTCAGTCTCGGTTAGCAACCCCCTCGTGCATCGGTTGAACAGTGCCTCTATACGGGGGCCACCCCTGTGGACTGATGGGGTGTTCACCTATACTCGCACAGGAACTGGTATAGATTCCTTCGCAGTTCCCCTCCTTGGCCCTAGGTGATCCGAAATATCTTGTTCAGGGTCCGCATGAACCACTCAACATCCACATTTTCTTGCGGCCAGCCGGGAGTCCTTTTCCTGTGCGTGACCCCACAGTTGTCCATGTAGGTCGCAAAATGGCAGCCATGAAATGGGAGGGTCCGTTGTCCGAACACAAAACCTGGGGGAAACATGAGTCGCAAAGATCCTTTCCAGCGCTTGTATGGTCTGTTCACTGGACGTGGATTCCACCAGCTCCACCTCTGGGTATTGGGACCACTGGTCGATGAGCACTATAAAATACATGCCCCTGCCCAGGCACCCAAAGTTGGCATGTACCGTGCTCCATGGGGTCCCACTCCTTTCCATTGATTCAATATATGGTTCTTTGGTCACGGGCGTGGCAGCTTGACACCAGAGACATAGATTAACATGTTCATCAACCCTTCTCTCGTGGTCAGGGAACCATACCTTGGCTCTCAGTCTTGCTTTAGTCTTGGCAGTGCCCGATTGGCCACTGTGTGCCAGCTTCAGTACCCTTTGCACCAACCTCTTCGGGACCACAATCTGTCTTCCTCGCAGCAGCAGGCCTTTCTCCGACTTGGATAACTCGAGTTGTTCTCGCCACAGTGACTGCAGATCATGCTGGATGTCTTTTTCCCTCCGGGACATGTCCGCCAACGTCGACTTCCAGTCCCCACTGTCTATGGTGTTTTGGACTAGTTGAAAACATCCATCTGCCTGCAAAGTCTCGGCCAGTTCCCTCCGTGTCAGAGCTATCGGCATGGCCGCATCAATCACATGCCTGACAAAAACTTCGCAGTCCCCCACTGTCTGCCGTATCTGCCCGCACCCACCACTGGAATGGCAAGATAGGTAGTCTGCCAGGTTGTGTGTGCCCGGCCTGTACTGCAGCTTGACACCATACTCCATGAGGGCGAGCATCCAGCTCTCAATCCTCGGTGGCGGCTTAGATGATGACCCTGTCATGATGGGGATCGCAGTTTGTGGTCCGTAATGACAGATACAGGCTTGCCCAAGATATAGATCCAAAAGTGTCTGCCGCCCCACAGTATGGCCAGTGCTTCTCTTTTAATTTTAGAGTATCTTTGCTCCGTGTCCGTTAATGCCTTGTATATGCAGTGGGCCTCATTTGCATATCGGGTTGAAGCAGCACAGCCCCAAGCTCCACCGGGCTGGCATTCACAACCAGCTTGGACTTCTTCGGGTCAAAAAAGGCCATGGTCTTGTCACCCATAAGTTTAGCTTTGATGGTGTCAAAAGCTCCTTGCTCCACAGACGACCATATCCAGGTGGTACACTTCATGAGGGCCCTGAGGGGTTCCAAAAGGGATGCCAGGTTCTTGATGAACCTCCCGCAATAATTCACCATCCCTAGGAAACTCTGCACCTTGGAGGATTGTACGGTGGTCTCGCATCCCATATGTCCTTCACCTTTTGCGGGTCAGGTGAGATCTCTCCGGCGTGGAAGATGAACCCGAAGAACTCAATCCTCCCCTTCAGGAACTCTCATTGTTCACAGTGCAATGTCAGACCCAGATCCTGGATTCTTTCCAGTGCCTTCTGCAGCCTCACCATGTGCACTGACTCAGACGTATGCGTATACCAGGATATCATCACAAAGGTTGATTACACCCTCCAATACCGCAAGTGCACCCCTGATGACGTTCTGGAAGACCTCGCCTGCTGAGCAGACCCCAAAACACAACCGTTTATACCGATACAGGCCGTTGTTGGTGGTGAACGTGGTAATATATTGGGAGTCCGGGTGCAACTCAAGCTGGTGATAGCCTGAGCGCAAATCCAGCTTCGAGAACCCTTTAGCCCCCTGCAGCTCACCTACCACATCATCGAGCGTTGGAGTCAGGTGGTGTTTCCTTTTGATGGCCAGGTTGGGCAGCCTCATGTCCACGCAAATGCGTACAGCCCCCGGTTGCTTTGGCTTGGCTGCCTCGATAATGGGGGACACCCATGGTGTTGGACCCCTCAGCCTTCTCTGATATCTAGGTCCACAAGATTTTACAGCTCGTGCTCCACCTGCGATCAGAGGCGGAATGGTATGAGTCTGTGCTTCAATGCCATAGGGCGCACTGACTCGTCTATTTGGAGTTTGACCGGTTCCTCTTTTAGCTTCCCGACTCCTTGAAAGAGGTCCGCAAACCTGGTGGTAATGTCTTGGATATCTGTTTTGTACACCGAGAGTGCAAAGTGCACGATGTCAAGCGCCTCTGACATGGCACAACTCGGGAGCGAATGTGGGCTGACGTCCGTCACAAAGAATTTTGCCTTGATAGAACGGTCGCCGTGAGTGACAGCTGCCGTAAACTCCCCCTGGAGTGGGAGAGGCTGATCCCCCCCCCCACCGAAGGAATAGATTTTGCTTTGGTTCCAGCCAGCGCTGGCGGTCCCGGTAGCCCCTCAGATTGCTGTGTCGCCATCACACAGACTGACGCACCTGTGTTGATTAACACTAGGTTAGGATTCTCGCAGATGTCCACCACACACGTGGGCTGCCTTTGTTTCTTGGCTTTGGAATCATTGTTCGATATAAAGAACACTTCATCTTCTTCCTCCACAATCTCTAGCTCCTGGGCCACTTGAGCCACATTTTCCTGTTTGCGTTGGCCAACATTGCTCAACCTACTCGGACTACTTGGGATGGCCACTGGATTCGGCGCCCGGCACATTCTAGCAAAACGTCCTGCAGTCACACACCGCCCACACTCCCTTTCTTTAGCAGGGCAATCATTGGAGTGTGGAAGGTCGTAGCCACACTTTGGGCACTGTTGTGGCACATCCATCTTCTTCTGGGTGAGGCAAGCATTGTTCACAGTCCGATCCACAGCATAGGGACCTGCCCATGTCGAGGATCTGCACCAACGTGAGCCCAGGTTCCCAAAGCACCTGTCGCCGTAGCTTCCCCAAACTACAGCCTTGGATGAGCTGGTTCCGGATCATCCCCTCTTCATTCTCCCACTTGCACCTACTAGCCAGGTTTTGCAGTCCACTGCAGAAATTATCAAGTGACTCGGCCTGGTGTTGCCTCTCGCTGCACATCACAAAGCGATCGAAGTCTTTGTTTGCCAGGGGTAGGAAATGTTCCTTGAGGTCGTACCTTCACAGCCTGGCAGGTGACGGCAGGAGAGTTCAGCAACTCGTAGACCCGATGGATTTCAGAACCAGCAGCATACAGCAGTGTCACCACCTTTGCATCATCTTCCATCTCCCCAGTGTCCCTGAAGTACATTTCCAGCTTCTTGACCCATATGAGCCACTTCAGGCCAAGTTTCGATGGAGGGCCCGACATATCAAATTCTGGCATGGGAGCCAGCGTGCCCTGTTGTCTGGGTTTCGGCCTGAAGGGAGGCTGCGCACCAACTGGAGATGGGGCCACTGCCCCTTGGGCGCCAACAGCATTGTCAACCATGGCTGCGGACCACACAGGCACTTCTCACACCCTTGGAGGCTGCAAGTCTGCAGCGGCGAAGGTTTTCAGAACCAGCAGCAAGTCCTGGCGTAGCTGTGTCACACTCGGCACTGTGGGAGGCATGCCCCCACCCTTGGCGTGATGTGCGAAGATGATGGCGTAGAAAAATATCCCTGTACTAGGGAAAGGATGAGGTCTCCTTCATGTACAAGAGATCATACATAGGCCTCCCCACCTGCCAGTCCAGCAAATGGCCCAACATGCAAAGGAGGATGATGAAAGGACATCCGACCAGGAGAGAAGTGCAGAAAAAAAAAGCTGCTTTTTTTCTTCTGTTTTCGAATAAATTTCACAAAATGTCAATGAAATTGCTGAAAATAGCTTGCAAAGGCTCCAAAAATTGCCCTGGACGGCGCGCGAGCATACCATGAGGGGGCCACAATTGACAGGCACACAAAATGGCGGTCACGCGTGCACCGCGCGGGTGACTCATCTAGTGGGCGTTGAGAAAATGCTCCTAAATCGAGCCATTGGCTCCGAGCGACTCTCCTCACTCAGCGGCGTCCTCATCGCCAATGTTACAGGGTAGTATTTGCCCCGGGTCCTCTCCATAATAAGCCCCAGCCCCCCGTACCTCAAGAAGCACTCAGACACAGATCTGCTCATTACGGGTTGCCAGCGGCTACTGCCGAACATGGGCATTCCCCTTTATTGAACTGCGTATGCGCGATGGCTCCCTGGCCCTCACGCATGCGTCTACATGCACGTGACTCTGTAACAATGGTGAAGTCATTTTAGTACAAGAAGACCGTATTTATGAATGTAGGAGGAGTTGTTGGAATGGGCATCCATTACGAGTCTGGTGGTAATCCTGCCGCTGCTGCAGATGGGTTGCCACCAGGTTCCTAATGATTTTTAGGCACCTAGCTTCTCAGTGCCAGCAGGACATTGGAAGTCCTGTTGGCCTGGGAAGGCAGGTGCCGGAAAATGTTAGTCCCTATTCTTGTGGAGTCCCATACGACTCTACGGGAATGGGGACACTGGAGCACTTTCTCCGTTGATAATGGGGCTGTTGGTCCCATAAGTATGCCTAACTGGGCTGCAGCAAGAATGTGTGAAATTTTTATAGAATAGAAAATGCTGAGTTGTTTTAAAAGCTATCCTTTTTTGGGAAGCTCTACATGAAAGTTGAAAAAATGGTTTTGTGGATTTATAGCAGCACACAAACGTTTTCATTGGAGAAAAAAAAAGTGGAGATGGAAAACATTTGTACAACACTTTTGTGGCGCTTGTGTGAAAGTTTACTATGTTGTCAGTGCATGCATACTTGCCAATGTGATGCTGTCCAATGTGTAAATGCTTATTAAATGATGGTTCTTTTGTTTGTATTGTGGGAGTTGTGGTTGCACATTTTGAATTAGAAAAGGTGTACAACAAGTCCCAGAATACAGAGAAGTGTAGGAGCCAATACGCAAATACAGATTAGAAAGGGGAATGTTAGCAAGTATGCATTTGCATCGAAGTTAATACAATTACACTGAGTGTTATTTCAAAATGTTGCACACATCGTTTCCATTTTCTTTCATTTATTTTTTAGAAATTACACACATTACTGTTGTAAATTTATACATGCCTTTATTAATAGTACTTAGAATGGTGCTGAAAGAAATATTTTTAAATGCATTGCATTTTGCCATTTTTCATTCCTTGTAGATGCCATGCTTTAGCAACATACCTGCAGAGTTTGAATCTGCAAATAGAAGTTTTGGAGATTTTATTGTATTTTCTGCAGGTGCTTCCGAGTAGCAGGAGACATGCACAGTAAATCTGAAGTGTTGAACCAAGATGACCGAATTAGATGTAGAGTCTTTGGATGTCATTGGTGGATGGGTGTGTGACTGCTTGAAAGTAGCCAATGATGGAGTGCTACAAAGATTAAAGTGGAAAGGGAAGAAGTGCTGCTCCGTGTCCGTGGACAGGGTATGCCACATCTGAGTCTTTTAAGGATGGCTGGCATGGAAAGGGGGACTGTGGGGATTAGCCAATGAGGTGTTCTGGTTGTGATTTATAGGAAGAGAGGGTAGCGGTTCTTTTCATTGCTGTGTGTAGGGAAGATGGCTGTGGTTGTTATGAGAAGGTGTACTGTGTGGATGGATGGTAGAAGATTCTTGGATGCTGAATATGAAAAGTTACACAAATGGGTAGCATTACTGCTAATATTGGATTTGAAGGAGTGGAGGTTTCTTGGTATGGTGTGCCTGGCCAAAACTGGGAGAGTTTATTTGCAAAAACATATCTAATTTTAAATTTCCAGATTTCATTGTGGTACATTGTGGAGGACATAGTTTGGGCTACACAAGTGCAATATCATTGCAGATTGCATTGAAGAATTTGCTGCAAGCACTAATGAAACAATTTCCACGTGTAAAGATAATCTTTTCACACCTACCTCATAGGGCAGTATGGAGATGCACCAATGTGTTTTGTCCCTAACAAGAAGCGGAAAGGCGCCTTGTAAACAAAGGGATATGTTCTTTTTCGAATGGTGTTAGGATGACCTTTTTCAAATGAGAACATTTTGCCAGATGGAGCACATATTTTGAGTGGCATGGCTTTCACTGATTTTGGTAATGATCCCTTTCTCCAAAACATTCAAAATGCACTGAGTTCCTGTGAAAATTATGTGGAGAGCATGTGAAAAGAGTTTTAAATAGTGGTTAGTTCTAGCAGTGCACAGTGGTGGCGCAAGTTATGGTTGCTTACCTTAGCATAACTGGCGATGTTTTTCAATGTTTATTGTAACTATAACGTCCTTTTTAACAAAGTGTTTCCACTGAATATAATATATCTCCAGCTGAACTCTGCACGCTCCCGTTGATGTCGCCCCAATAATGCTATTTTGCATGGCATTGTGAATCCCTTCTCTTATAATATGTATGTGTTCATGGGCTTTGCAGCGGGAACGTGCAGTGTTAAGCTGGTCATGACTTTCCACATCCGCTGAATTTCAAGGGTTTTGTTGCGTTAAATCTGCAACTTAACTGCACCTTTTGGTTTTTTCAGTGAATTTCAAGGGTTTTGACAACTTTTTGTATTTTTTACGGGCCGCTAGCCACAGCCTTATGCCGTGTCCACTGTACATGTAAAATATTTCTTTTGGACCCACTAGGTGGCCATGGCCAAAAGATCTGTACATGTCTTTTGGGTCCAATAGTCAGGGCGTTTGGCCCTGGCCAGTGAGCATGGCCATCATGCTCACTAGCCAGGGCCATATTGCACCCTTTAAAGGAATAGTTCGGTCAAAAAATATTATTGTCCCTATGGGTCGGCCATGTGCTTTTAATCATCATTTGATCGATCGTACAAACATTTCCTACGCACCTTACCCACGTTTTTGTCTCTTGAACACAAGCAAAATCAGGCTGCAGGGCGCAGCCATTTTGTGATAATCCTATCACTTGCCGCATCCCCCTGGGTGACCTGCGTTTGCGGCACTAAATCATATCCCCCGCCCCTGAGCCTGACCTCACTAGACGCGTACCGGCCATTTCACAACGCCAAAACACGTCTCGTGTCAACATTCTCTGCGCCTCAGCTAATGACGTGTCGCCATGGAAACGGCAGGAAGCCTCTTTCCTCAACGAGTATAAACGGAGCGTTTCACAACACACAACGGCAGATTTTCTTTTCCATTCCTCTCGCTGTATTTCTTTGTGTATTCTGTGACTCGTTTCTGTGCTCTGGTCAGCTACCTTTGTTGCTTGTAGCCCGTGTGAACAGATACCAGTACGACCGCTATAAATTATTTTCGTTTCTTTACCACACAATGGCAACAATAATGCCCTACCTGTACAAGCCCGAGTATTCCGAGGAGGAATTACTGGAAAGAGCAAGCTCTGTAGACGATGGGGATTTGGACAACAGTTGGGCGGACGTTTCAACAGATGAAGAGCCTGGGCCTAGTCGCATGGACGGTGTTTCCACCTGGTGTACCTGCAATCGGTGCGCGCTAATGCCAACCGAGGTGGAGAACTGCTGCTGCCGAGAAAATTCTGGATGCTTGTCCTACATATCGCAAGACGATCCACAGCCGCAATGCGTTACTGAGCTGCCAGACTTCACTGCAGTCTGTCTCACACGGTCCGTGTTGAGGATTTTGATGGTGCTTATGCACAAATTTCACGCAACAGTTCGCCCTCGTAATCCAAGTAACGAGTAAGTGTAGTCTGGTTGTGATGTCAGTTAGGCCACTACTATTTCTTGGTTGTCCCCTATATTCTCGTAACTTCAAGATAACATTGTCATATCCGTTTAGTCTTGCAATTCTCTAGTAATAGTCGCATAAAAGTCGTTCAACATTGTGCAGTGTCTAGTTAGCATTTTTCATGCCAAAAATTCCATTGCATACAAGAATTGTCATTGACAACTAAGGTTTAATACACTTATCTTGGTCGTTTAAAAACAAATTGTATCTTTCTCTTCCATAGGTGGTACCGGCTGGTGGCCTATCGTTCGTACACATGGTGGCTTCATGGGAGGCTTGGACACAGCGTTCGACGAGTAATACCCGCCTGTGTCGTTGGCGCCATTAGACAAACTTTCCCCAGCGACAGTAGTCGGTACAGGGGATTTTCCCTCGCTGAGCTGCAACCAGACATTTACAATGTCTAGTAATATTGTGCCATCAAAACAAGAAACCAAATAAAATGCAACATATTTTTTATCAATGGTTGTTTCAGTTTTTAAGTGAATCAATTGTGTCTCCATTTAGCAGTGTCCCGGTGCCTTGTATGCACGCCTCCCGGCCCATCCATCCCACCCCCCACTATCAAAGGCAGTTCGCACCAGTGGATGTGCGCTGCCATGGGGTGCTGTCAGGGGCACGAACGGCCAAGGTGCCAAACAACATGTACACTTCAAAAGGTATCCTATGCCCAGGGGCCATTGTTCACATGGCCTCCCCAGACCCCGTGTCTCCAGGCCGGCCTCCCCTGAAGCAGACCGTGCTCCTGCAATCCACAAACGCACCCCTTTTTTGTTATTCTTTATAAACCACTGGATATTTACCATGAACCTCTTTGAGCACAGCATGTCAACTCGTGAACGTGCTACTCTGTGACTGATTCGAGTGAACTCGTCAGTGAACATCTCCCCGTTCTCCTGCCACTAATTACTCTGCTTGCTGAATCCAACTGTTCGTTGGTCAAGGTAATCATATCTATTCCGAAGTATCTAACTCCGTACTGCTATGTTAATTTGTATGATTGCTATTGACTTGAGTTTCTTTTCGTTATGTTATCGATATATCAATTTTTATCAGTGTCAATTGGCATCCTATTGCATCCTTCGCGGACAGTGTCTATAGTATAAGCATGTTTCCTTTTCGTGCATGATAGAACATTCAAGGGACGAGTAACCTGTTCTGATTTTCAACACATCAATTAATCGTTTGTGAAATGTATCCTATATTACAGCCGCACACGCTGCACTGGTTTTGCTGTGGTGCCCAAAAGAAAGCGTGCAATGAACAATGTATGGTCCAATTCATTCTTTCTCACATGCTTATGCAAAATATTTATTTAATAATGTTGACCTTTTATTTTGCAGAAATTGCAACAATGCCTGCATGTTCTATTTTCGGTTGCCCTTCGAAGACCCATGACAAATCCGAAGGCATTACAATGCAGGTATTCCCTAAGACTGTTGATCGAATAAGAGAATGGGTCAGACATTGCGGATATCCACAGGGAGACCTTGAAAGTAGAGTCAAACAAGTCTTGGAGGACAAGAGGGGTCATCGATGCCACATCTGCAGCCTGCACTTCTCCCCGGATATGTACGACACATCCTTGTACACAAAGAGGAATCAACTGAGAACAACTCAGAAATTGCTCCCAAACGCTATTACGACTTTACTCGTGAAAATGCCGCCACAGGTGAGTCACTCTTCCAGATTTAGCTTTCAGCCTGTATTTTCGGTGTAAATGCCACTTCTAGTACTTTCCATATTTATGTGATTGAATAGCTGTTGAAATAATGACTTTTTTGCTAAACATCATTCTTTGTTTTGTAGAACCCACATAGAAAAAATATTTATGGGGATGGATAACTAAGCTATATTATGCATTTCAATAAGTGTAATTTTCTTGTATTCAGTCTCCTTACATGCCATTTTGTAATGTTGGAATTTCTAAATCGAATAATACTTTCCCTTTACCACTCCATGACTATCCACCGAATATGAAGGAAAAAGATTCAACATCCATTTCTTGCCTGGAGTCATCAACCACTTTGAGCACCTATCGGGTAATGTTACCTAGCTATTCTGTTCCAGACTGGTTTTATGCACGGAATTCTAGATAATGTGATCATATTTTCACAACATATCATTGCATTACACAATGTTTCTTTACTACTTTACTGTTGATATGTACCTTTGTCGTCTTTCCAAATTGTGTGTCCCGTTTCCAATCTTTTCGACCTTACTAATGCAAGCACTGTGTTTCAGGGAGATGCTGAAGCATCCACTACAATCCGAACACCCCTCATAGTAGATCCGGTGTCAGAGGTATGGGTCTTCATAGCTCAATAGGACGAGATAATCTGATCATATTTTCATATCGTGTAATTGTTTTACACAATGTTTAATTCCTACTTTACTATTGGTATGCACCTTTGTCGTCTTTCCAAATTGTGTGTCCCGTTTCCAATCTTTTCGTCCTCACTAATGCAAGTACTGTGTTTCAGGGAGATGCTGCAGCGTCCTCTACAATTACATTATCCATGGTGGTTGTTCCGGAACCAGACCTTACAGTTGATCTGGACCCAGAGGTATGCGCACTGACAATATCATCGAATGAAAGAAAGTCGGTCTAATTAGATGTTTAATGCCAATGACTTATTTTAAATGGATATTATTTTTTGTAGGGATGTATACAAGATCCGTATATTGAACCGGAGGAACGTGTATCTGAGTCGGTGCGCCAGTTTGCTGATGTTAGAGTAAAGGTTTCAAAGAAAAGAAATAGAAATAAGGTTAGTTATAAACACTTTCTATTGTTGGCAATAGTTTTGTGCTAAGGCCTTCATTATATGCTTTTTTTAATGTCAATTGTACATCACTGTATGTTGGATTTACACTGAACATCCCTTTTCCTATCTGTCCTGTAGTTGCCCGATGGAGTACGGACTATGCAGACACAGACAGCGATACAAATGACAGATGCTGCTTGCCAAACTGTTTCCACCTTGGAGGAACTATTCATTGAGGCGTGTCGTGTTCACACTCGAGATGCCTGTGTCCAATGGCCAGAAAAAGAATTTAATAAGACCGGCGATTCCAGCAAAGTGTTCCTGGACCATTGCTACAATGCGCCTGCTCTGCCAGAGGAAGGTGAAATTGAATTTATAGATGATAGTTTAACATTATTAGATGAGCACTTGACACAATCTACACCCGCCAAAAAAAATGCCCCCCAAAAAACAGTCCACATTGACCTTTTCTCCTATCCATCGTCAAGTAACAGATGTTGAAATGGCAGAAACTGAAGCATCAACACTATTGACTGACGAAACAGACAAAGATATCGACTATAGTATGTCCGGTTTGGCTGATATGTCCACAACGGTTCACTCCGAAACCACAGTGTTGCCAGATGACAATATAATAAAAGAGGCCAAATACATAGTATTCGACAGCAGCTTGATGGAGATTATGCAGTGTTAGGGAGAATTCTCTCTTTAGGCTGAATTTCCTAACCTAGTGAGTCCCGCCAGCAGCTTTGCTGGATTTCTGGAGTTTGTTTTTTTCCTCCTGCCAAGAGTGAGACTCTTTTTCTCCCACTCTTGGACATGATTTATGGTGTTCCTTTGACTGGTAACATGTTTTATGGGCTGTGGGGTCCTTTACTCCATAGGGTCTCATGTGTTTTTACGATGTGTGTTACACCTCCTTGCAGTAACACAGGGGTGTCATAGTGACACCCCACCATAGACTCCATACCCTGGGACTGACTACTGTCTCCCAGGGCATGTAAAGCCACAGAAGCCTCCAAAAGTGGTGCCACTCTGTCTGGGTACCACAGGGGGTGTGGGAGGGGGTTTAGGCACCCTGGACTGAGTTACCGAACTCAAGTCGCACTCTTGTGTGATTGGCCCAAGTGGTGAGCCGGCCGGCTCACCACTTAGCATGTTTGATTGACAGCTAGGCTGAGTGAATGGGGGTATGCTGCATAGAAGCAGGGCTTTGGGGATTGAACTACAGAAGGCGCCACAGGACTTGAGAATCCGACGAGGGAGAAGCTGAGCCGACCTACCACGACGAAACCACCGGTGGGGCCCTGCAGAACCGACTCACCACTTCCCGACGACAGGATCTCCCAGCTGGAGAGGCTTCTTCCCCTGACTGGTGGGCACAACCAGTTTACCCTCTTTTCTTCGCACCCCAGACCGGTTTGTGGTCGAACTGCCCGTGCCAAGCACTCCGGCGGCCGGATAGCCACTCACCACTGAACCGCGAATCAACGGACCGCTCCTTGTACCTGAGAAACTCTGCGGCTGGTTTCTTCCCTGGCAGTGCAACGGACTCCTGTCTTCCTCCACGACGAGATCCTCTATTCCCCCGGACGAAGCACCGACTTGCATCCGCTACCAGGAACAACTGACCCCGCTGGAGTGTTCTCACCACTTTAAGGTACCGTGTCCGCCAGGCCTCCTTTTCTAAAGATTGCTACAATGTAATAACTCCTTAACCTTCTGGACTGGGCTGGCCGCCTTGAACCTCTAACTGGTCCCTTTCTTTGGTCCAATTCCTTTTTGAACCGTTCCAAGACTTTTGTGCACTGCAACCGTGTGACCTTGGACACATTTCGTTTCGATCCTCTTAAAGCGGATCCGGGCTACTGACTCTGTCGGTTTTACTTTGCCTTCCTCTCTTATGTTCTTGTAAAAGTGTTGGGATCTGTTTCCAATTGTTCTCTGCTTTTCTCTCCCTTTTTAAAACTAACTATTAGAGTGCCATCTATGTTAAGCACTCACCACTGTCTGAAAATAAGTGGGGCTTTACTTAAGACTTGTCTAATATTCTTTTAAGGGAGGGTATATCTTTTAGTGACCGTGTTTTTGAATTGCTTACTATCAGTGCCTGTGTGTTTTTCTGGATGTGGTTTTAAATAAATAATTATATCTCTTTTACACCAAGCCCTGGTCAGTGTTTACTTGTTCTATTGTGTTCTCTTGACCTATTGTGAATACTTTGTATGCTGCTTAACTCTTCTTGAGGGAAGTCTGACTGCTCAGCCACAGCCACCAAGTGAATCTGTGTGGTACAGACTGCTACCAAGTGTGTTTACTGCCAAACACCTGTAGTCTTAAATCTTTTGCAGTGGTCCCAGAGGGAACTGCACAGGTTTCTGCCTAACATACAGATGCTGAAATGTGTACATTCAGTGGGAGGCGAAGTATGTGGAAAGCCATTGGTGAGCGTGACTCGTCTAACACAAGGCAGTAACCTCAAATAAATGCCACCTGTGAAAAGTCACATGGAGCATTTTCATGGTCCGGTCAACCGATGCTGGGGAAATTGCCAGCTGGTAATCTACTGTGTGCAGCAGCTTTGCTTTTCAGTGTCTCCAGTTTCATGAAGTTATCCAGTTTCTTTCAGTTTGTGGGACTCCCATTTCATTTCTAAAACGCAATACTACAAATACCAGCATGATTATCTATTCCCTGCCATTAGTGATGCTTGGAGAATTGAACAATTGGCTATTCAAAGTACATTCCCCGACAAACGGTTCAGGCTAGCTGGCGATGGACAGTGTGACAGCCCCGGATTTTCTGCTAAGTACTGCACCTACCATCTTCAGGACATGGAAAGTAAGAAAATTGTGAGTTCGGTGGTCGTGCAGGTGTCGCAATGTAAATCCTCAGTGGCCATGGAGAAACTTGGTTTTATAAAATCACTGGAAGATCTACAATCGAGGGGAATGCAAATCGACCTCATAGCCACGGACAGACACGTTTCAATAGCCAAGACCATTAGAGCGCAGTATCCAAATATTAAATATCAATTTGATGTATGGCATGTTGCCAAATCAATCAATCAAAAATCTCAGCTGCAGGGGAAAAAAAGTTTGGAAGGTATTTCGCAATGGGCCCAGTCTTTCAGCAACCATCTTTGGTGGAGCTCAAAAACATGTGATGGGTCTGTGGAAATTCTACTGGAAAAATGGTGGTCACTAATGCACCACTGTTCCAACGTTCATCACTGGACAGAAAACCAACATTTCCACTTATGTGAACATGGCCCTTTGTCCCCTGAGCAGGCACGGAAGAAGTGGTTGAGCCCATCTTCACCTCCACACAAAGCCCTTGAGAAGATTGTGTTTGATAAAACTCTATCAAGAGATCTTAAGGGACTCACAGAATTCTGTCACACAGGAGATTTGGAGGTGTTCCACAATATGTGCCTAAAGTACAAGCCAAAGAGATTGCGTTTTTGGCATCCAGGGGATGAAATGTCGGACTTTACTTGCGTTATTAGTGCATAACGAGAATGTGGGCCGGGAACAATCTAGGACTGCAGGAAACTTAGGGATGCTTCGCTACACTATGGCCTTTACGAAAAGAAGCAAAAAATGGTTTAAACCAGTATATGAGAAAATTGAATTTTATTTTGTGAAAGATCTTATTGTTAATGTCGAGATGCATACTCATGGAATTGTGCACAAATCTAGTCAGAGCACACATACATTGCCACAAAACATTGCCAGCGTGCCATGTCCACCCAAAGCAGAGCTTGTTAAATCGTTCAAATCCCGGTTGAAATGATTACCGTCTGTTTTTATTTTTGCAAAACATGTTTCTATAAACTGTACAAATAATGTATGCATTTTGTCTTTTGAAATCTATCCTCAGTCCTTTTCTTAAAAATATATTACAATTATTACGATTGCTTTCACATTTCACAATTTAGTTGAGATACTGTGGGACCTTCATTTTTCGTTTTATTGACCAATGGGTAACAGTGTGTAAGAATATTTGGGTTTTGGCAGTTGACTTACAATAAAGTTCCGCAAAAAGCTGAATAACTGCTGGACCTACAAAAGGGATTAGGCCTAGGCCACAAAACATTCTAGGCATGCAAGAAGTACTGACTGTGAAAACATGCCATGGGGTAGGAGGCCATGAGATAAGCAGAGGTGGCCCTATTATTAGACACATTTTGACTCCGTTTTTGCGTTACACCGACTATAATTTGGGAATAAGGGGCATTCTGTCATTGGCAAATTTGACCTACAGCTGAGCAGCGCCACGAACAACGAGCAGTGATAGCCCCCAATTTTCTGTGCCCGTGCTTCAAAATTCATGTTCTCATGGATGCGTTGACACGGGATGTTGCAAAGTAAGAATGTATGTTCATTTTGAGTGAAGGTCACCAGCTTTGAATTTTTGCTTGGGAGCTGGGAGGCCCACGCGTCCCGCGCACAGTATAAGGTTCTATTGTTTTTTTACCTTGAGAGGCAGGGACCATTCCGAAAGGGATTGAATTGAAGGGGGGGGGGTGTAATAACGTATGTTATGATAAGGTTGCCAATTCCAAAACTGCACCTAGTTACATATATGTTCAGTTTATGAGAAAACGTTGACAAGAACGGAGGAGTCTGCACTACAGTCTGCATTACGCCTAGAGAATGGAAATGCCGAATATAGTGTAAGTTTCTCTTTAGATGATTTCATACCAGAACGAATCGAAATACGAATAGCTGACCGTTACTGCTGGGTGACATTGTACTTGTCCGTTCTGTTTGGCATATTGCAATGAAGTGCTAGTACAACCTTTGTGTGCAGGGCTATCTACCGGGCACATGGGCAGGCCAGCATCGAGACGCATGTAGACCACCACTCGTTTCTCCCTGGCTCTACGCTAATAAAGCATTACATTGTTTTTGCACCTAGAAATCTTGCCCCAGTTTACGCATTACGTTTAGAGTTCACCATTCTCATTCGCACTATCTTCGGAAGAAAATAGAGCACTTTGATATTCCACGTTGTATTCTCTCGGTTCACATTGTATCACCTCTGCGCTAATAAAGGAAATGATTAATTGTAATTAAGATCGGCTACTGAGACACTTTTCGATTTTTATCTTTTGCAAACAGGTACATCGTGCCATTCTGCGATTGTCATCTATTCCAGACCCCGACCGATGGCTTCTTCAACTGCCAGCTGAAGCTACATGTCAATCACTGGATCTACTTGACCATATTTTAGGACGACGGACAAGGTCCAATATGTCCGTACGCGGTACCGGCGATTAGGAGCAACATAACCTTTACGGTGGTCTAGTGCCAAGTTGAAGCACCAGCCTTGCAATTCACCGTGCGACCGAAGTGCTTCGTTTACCCAAAACGAACACGCTGTGTACCCAAAAGGAATAGCGCGTGACTCACGATAAACATTTGCGGATTTATGAAACGAGGGCAAAGAAAAAAGTTCCATTTTAATTGATTTGGTCACATGGCAAATGTTATCGAAACATTTAATGTGAAATAAATGTACTTTAATTGTGACGCACCGCCCTGTGAGCGGATGGATGTGTGCTGTTTTCCGGGTTCCGCGTCTAGTCGCGTAGGTGGCGACTGGGCACGTTTGGCCAGCAACGTCACGGAGAGAGGCAGAGAATATAAATGATTTGGTGATGTCAGGCTCAGGGGCGGGGGATATGATTTAGTGCCGCAAACGCAGGTCACCCAGGGCGATGCGGCAAGTGATAAGATTATCACAAGATGGCTGTGCCCTGCTGCCTGATTTTGCTTGTGTTCATGAGACAAAAACTCGGGTAAGGTGCATATGAAATGTTTGTACGATTGATCGAATTATGGTTAAAAGCACATGGCCGAACCATAGGGACAATAATATTTCTGACCGAACCATTCCTTTAATATTGCACCAATAGGTTATCCCATACCTCACTTTAGCTGAAAAATGCCACTTTTCTTTGGTATTCTCATTTTAAAATTATTATTTTTGTAAAACCTTTTTCCCATAACCACAGATATATCAGCAATGGACTACAAGGAACCCTGAATATAATTGCAAAAATATTCACGGTTATTAAACGTGTGACGCACTTTCATTCTCGATCCCGTTTTCTACTATAGCCCTGAATATGCAAAAATAACCCTGAATATGCTAAACCATTCGAGCTCTGAACTTGGTCCCCAGCTCCTTCCCCTATCCCGATACTCCCCAATTTTACATGGTGTCCCCTTGCCCCCTTTCCACCTTTTTAGCCTGATAATTTCATCTTTTGTCCTCCTCCTAAAAGGCATTTTTTCCACTTTTCGTTTCATGGTAACGCCATATAATATCGCTCGTATCGAACAAAAAAAAGCTTTTTCATTTCTGAAAAACCTCTCTGCTGCAAAGCACCACGGGAGATCTAGCTATAATTTATGGACAAGAGGGCACCCCTTTCTCCTCCATCAAATATTTTAACTACTGGATGGAATAACCCCAGATCCCTCCTGGAAATTGAGTCAACGATTTGTGTCCAAGTAATTCCGCTTGCTATTGCTGATCACTTTTTTTCTGCACTTATCAGATACACCCTATCTGACTAACCTTCACTTTGCCGCTCACAGGGTGCACTACCACTGTTTTTGATCCTTATTTATTTACTTATTATTTATCTTGTTCTCTCCTATGGTCTGCACTTTCCAATTTCACCCCCCTACCATGCACTTCCCCCTTTTCCCTTCCCCATGCACTTGCGCGTTCTCAATGTCACTGGGCCTAGTAAGATCGTTGTTTTTGTTTTCTCCCCTGTTACCCTCCCTTTGCCTGGTCACGCTCTGAAACACCTGTGTACGAGCGCGATATGAATACAAAACCATATCATACCCCTGGAACAGGAACAGCCTTTCTCTAGAGCAATAGGCTTACCTCAGTCCCAAGTACTTCACCACGTGCGACATGGTTCAAATCCAGTGGTGACACAAGTGCCTTTAATGACAGAGCTAGCACTGCCAATGGACCTCAAGCCTGAAATGCATAGACTGCTAATTCTGCTGAGTCAGTCTTCAAGAAGGCACAACTTGCACCATTAATGAATGTCACTAAGAATATGAAACGATCTCTTTCACAATGTTTTACTATACTTGTGTTTAATGCAGTAGTGTTTACTACACAGGGTTGTCTCCAGATCTGGTGATGTGCGTCATCTAGTCACATTTCCTGAAAAAGTTTCCCAGGTCGACACCATACATTGAAGTAATCATACTTTGCCTATGTTTGTGAAAGTGGTGCCTGCCCTTCATCTAGTTTCTTTCTTGTAGTGTTACCCCTTCAAATGTGTTTACTCCTACATCCCGTCCCCTTTCCCCCATACTTATGGGACATCTCTCCGTCCTGTGGGACGGGACTAGAGCACTTTTGTAAAAAGCATCCAAAAACATTTTTTTAAAAAGTTGTCCCTCCTCTTTCCTGCGCGGGGCCCGGCACGCGGCCTAACCCCGCCCACCTTGGCTCCGCCCCACGCATCGCCCATCAGTCCTTTTCTCCGCACGATCGGGGCCGGACGCACTTGCATCCTCGCAAGATTTTCTTCCCGTTTTTCCCCTCTCTGGCTCTCACTAGTGGTCGTTTACTAGTCTGTCTTTTAAACTAGATTTTCCAGACTGTTCATCGTGTCACCGTCGCTTCGCGAGGGCGGATCCCCATCCTCTTTGTTTAGAGTGTTTGGGTCCGGAACACCGTTGGGACTCCTTTTTTTACTGTGACTCCCTTTTGGTCCGGGCTCTTCAACGTCGGTTGGAGCGGTGGGAGGAGGTGTTCGGACGGACTCCTCCTTCGCACTTTCAGGCATTCATCGACAAGAAGAAAAAACGCCCGGTAAGTTCTTTCATTTTCAGAGCACCCGGCCAGGGGATACCTTCCCGGGTTCCTCTCGGGCCGGGAGGAGCGTTGATCGCTCTGTTACCGGGGTTCGCCCTGAGGTGCCTGTCGGGCCTAATAATTCTACTGGAGTTTTCTCCAAGGGTCTCCGTAAGGGGCCTGTGATCACCGGAGTACACTCCGAGGCCCCTCCTGTGGGAGCTGTGTGTAGACCCAGTTCTACTGAGTCGTGGGGTACCGGAGCTTGCTCTGAGGCCGCTCTTTCGGCTTCCCTCAAAAACAAAACCGGGGTATGCCCCGAGGTCTTGGCTAGGCTCGAGGTTACCGAACGCATGTTCGAGGCCCGTGCCGATAAGGCTTCTACCGGGCCTAGGTCCGAGGTCCCTCTTACAGAGGCTAAGGCTAGCAACAGTTCTGAGGGGCCGGGCAAGGCCCTGTCGGTGACAGCGCACCGTTCCCGCTCTTGTGGTGACACCAGATCTGTTGAGGGGGCAAAGAAGAAAGTTTCTTCTTTTACCGGCAGTGCCGAGGCTCTTCCTTTGAAGGCTCAGTTGGCGGTTGGTATGTCACAGAAACATTCCAGGCCTCATAATACCGGCTCGGCCAAGGTTCCTTACGTTAAGGCTAAAATTAAGACCCCTAATCCATCGATGGGGACCCCTGCCTCACTTCCTCACGTGCCGCAGTTCCCCTCAGATGAGGACAAAATGGCACCCGTTCCCGCCACGACCACGGTGGCCATTTTAGGTACTACCCCTACAACTACGCCATCGGCCCCTGGTGTAGGGTTCGGTCCTTCGGGTGAACCTAAGGTCCCTTGTGCACATCCTTACCGGCCGGTTTATGATTGGAACACCCGGATGCCTCTTCAGCACAATGTTTCGTTGGCCGTGGCGGCGGCTCCCTTGATTTATGTGGATACGTTGGCGGAGGGGCCTGTGTGGCACCCTTCCCCGTTGCGTCCCTGGATTTGTCCACTTCATGAGAGGCCTCCTCAGGTTCCGAAACAATCTCCTGAGGACGCCTTTTTCGGTAAATTTCAAGCGCTTATGCGCACCGACCCCATGAGGGAATATTTCAAGGGGCTTTTCAAGGAGATATGTCCACCCATGCCTCTGGCTCCACCCGTCCCGTCGGTGGTTCCGCCGGCACCTCATTGCCCGTGGTGCCTCCCCCTGCGCTTCCGCCTGTGCCTCCATTGTCCCCAGTGGACAAGGCAGTGCCTGACTAGGCTCAGCAGGAGCTGGACCTGTCAGATGACCCTCAAGGCGATCAGGACAACGAGGACCTGCCCCGCTCTACCAGAGCTTTCCATGACCGGGTACTGGACATGAGCTTCTTAGATGTTCCGGTGCCCGAGGCACCTGCCCCGCAGGAGGGCGTGCTTTCTGGGGCGTTCACCTTGTCTCCTTTGGAGCATACTGGCCTGTTCTTGCAGAAGGACGTTCTGGCCGAGGTCCGAAGAGTTTGGGAAAAGCCACACTCTGGACTTTTTGTAAATAAAAAGATTGACGCGCGGTACAGGCTACATTCCTCGGAAGAAGTGGCCTTGTCGTCTTGTCCGCCTCCCTCCTAAACAGTGGTGGCTGCGGCCACGTTGCAATCCAGACCTGCAGCTTCCTCCTCCACGACGGCGACTCAGGTCTTGGGAAAGGAGGACAAGCTCCTGGACTCCCTAGGGAGGAAAAGCTTTGCCAATTCGGCCTTGCCGCTCAGGCAGGCCAATGCAGAATTGATTTTGGGGGGAGCTAACATGCGGATGTGGAGAGGTCTGTCGGAGTTTGAGGAGCACATTCCGGTCGAGAAGCTGGAGGATTTCAGAGGAGGCCTTTCCGATGCCAGGGTCTTGGCCCAGGATCTCCTGGAGGCCGGCTCATCACATAGACACCTCGGCTCGGGGTCTGATGCTAGAGGGTTGATACCTTGCGGCAAGCATGGCTGCATGCCACAAAGTTTTCGAAGGAGGTGCAAGACAAGGTTCTGGACCTTCCATTTGATGGTAAGGAGCTTTTTCACTCTTCTACCGATGTAGAGCTCACCAAAACCAAAGACAGCACTCAGACGGCCAAATCATTGTCTGTTCTGGTTAAACCTCCCTTCAAGACTCAAAGGCCGTTGTCGCAAGGTCGACCTTCCTCTGGTTTTAGGGACTTCCTCGACTGCAAAAATCGCAGAGTGGATACTCCTGCGGGGAATAACCGCCGTAGACAACAGCGTACGCGGTATTTCTCCCGCTCCTCGGCCTCCTCATCAGGTTCAGGTGGCACCGCCACCGATAAACCTGCCAAATGAGGATTTTCCGCGCTCGCACGAGACCCCGGTGGGAGGACGCATTGCGTCTCATTGGGAGGCGTGGCAGACCATCACATAAGACAGATGGGTCTTGTCAGTGGCTCGAGCGGGCTTCTGCTTACCTTTACCCTCTACCCCACCCCTCAACTCTCCTTTTCAGCTGTCGGTCTCACCCTCCCTCAAGGCCGAGGTTCAGAAACTTCTGCTCCTCAGAGCTGTGGCACCCGCTCCCCTTGGGGAGGGCTTCTACTCCCGGCTGTTTACGGTGCCCAAACCCAACCAGGCTGGCCTGCGCACCATCCTAGACCTTTCCCGGTTCAATCTTTCCTTACCCCAAGAGAAATTCAAGATGATCACGCCCGGCCAGATTCGCTCCTCGTTGCAGGCGGGCGATTGGCTGAGCGTGGTGGATCTTCAGGATGCGTAAATGCATATCCTGATTTGGAACCCACACAGGAGATACCTCCGTTTCTCTTTGGGAGAGGAGCACTTCCAGTTTCGGGTGCTTCCTTTTGGCCTCAGTTCGGCGCAGCGTGTCTTCACGAAGATGTCGGTGATCGCGGCCGATCTTCGTCTCCAGGGTATCCATGTGTATCCCTATTTGGGCGACTGTCTCCTACACAGCCCTTGCCCGTTGGCAGCAGCGGGCAACCTCCAGTCTCTCCTTCAGCTCCTGTTCCATCTTCGGCTGTCGGTGAACTGGCGGAAATCCTCCATGACGGTCTCACAGGACCTGGGTTTTCGTTGGAACACGATAGACTGCCAAGTGTATCTGACCGGGGACAGAATGGCAGATCTGTTGGCCACGTGTCAGATGTTTACGCAGTCGGAGAGCATGTCGGCCTGGTGGTTTCAGAGGCTTCTGGGCCTCATGGCCTCGTGTGTACTGGCTCTTACTCTTGCTCGTCTCAAAATGAGACAGACCCAGATGGCTCTTCGGAGTTCCTGGCGTCAGGCTGTGGACCCGGATTCCAAACGGATAATGATTCCAGATTCCATGAGTGGACCTGGACTGGTGGTCATCTCTCAACAACCTGTCAGTGGGCGTGGGGTTCCAGGACCCAGCCCCCATGGTGACGATCACAACAGACTCCTCCCTTTTCGGGTGGGGTGCAACGTTGGATCTTCTTCAGGTCTCGAACCTCTGGTCACCACAGGACAAGCTCCAGCACATAAAACAATTGGAGCTTCTGGCGATTTTTCTGGCGCTCATGGCGTTCAGACCTCTCATCAACAAGGTGGTCCGCATAAGAACAGACAATGCGGTGTCGATGTACTACATAAACAAGCAAGGGGGAATGAAATCTCCCCCTCTCGTGGATCTGTCCATTCAGATTTGGGAGTGGGCCGTGCTTCATGGGGTTTGGCTGCTTACAGTGCACATCCCGGGCTGGCTGAATGTCACCGCGGATGCCCTCAGCCGGCGGACAGTGGTTAGCTACAAGTGGGAGTTGAAGGCGGAGATCCTCTCATGGATTTTCTCGCGTTGGGGTACACCGGAGGTGGACCTCTTCGCCACGGCGGTAAACAAGAAGCTTCCTCAGTACGCCTCCAGAGGGGGGCTGGGAGCCTCCTCTCTGGGGGACGCACTCAAAATCCCATGGCACAATATGAGAGCTTACGCCTTCCCACCTCTTCCTCTGGTTCATCGAGCATTTTGGAAGTTGAAGAGTTCTGTCAACTGTTCTCTTCTACTGATGGCTCCGTGGTGGCCCGCCAGGTTTTGTTTCTCAGAACTCCAACACCTGTCGGTGTGTCCGCCGATCAGGTTACCAGTAACTCCTGAATTTTCTTCACCAAGGGGAACAGCAGATGTGGCACCCCTCCCCACAATCGCTCAACTTGGCGGCATGGTGCCTGAGTTCACGGCTCTAGAGCCTTTTGGTTTGTCTGCGGATAACATGCGCATTATCCAGGCAGCCAGGAAACCCTCGACCAGATCCCAATACAAGAGTAAATGGCTCAGGTTCTGTCATTGGTGTTTGGAGAAAGAATTGGACCCGAGGGTGGCGACGATTGACACAGTGCTGTCCTTTGTCTCCTCCCTAGCAGAGTCAGGGGTTCATATCTTGTCCTGCAGGACTTATCTCTCGGCGATTTCCGCCTACCTCTCTACAGACCGGTGTTCTTATTCGTTAACTAACCCGGTGGTGAAGAGACATTTTGCTGGTTTGACACGCCTCTACCCTCCGGTTTGTAGTCTGCACCCACCTTGGTACCTAAATGTAGTCCTGACGGCGCTGTGCCATAAACCTTTTGAGCCAATGGCTACGGTTGACCTCAAGTACGTGTCCTGGAAAGTGTCCTTTCTAGTCGCCGTTACGTCAGCGGGGAGAGTGAGTGAGCTCCAGGCACTGTCGGTGGAGCATCCTTTTTTGTACCTTTCACAAGGACAAGGTAGTCCTTCGGACGAACCCAGCTTTCCTACCAAAGGTAGTGACCGAATTCCATCTGAATCAGTCGATTTCCCTTCCGATCTTTTTTCCGAACCCTGCCTCGGAGGTGGAAAGGGTTCTACACTGCCTGGATGTCCGAAGAGCTCTTAAGTTCTACCTCGACAGGACTGCCGAGCTTCGGAGCTCTTCCCAACTGTTTGTGACCTTTGATAAACCCCAGGGCAGGCTGGCGTCTAAGGCATCCATTTCAAGGTGGATTACTGCCTGTATCACGGAATCTTTCACCGTCCAAAAGCTGAAACCTCCTAAGGGTATCTATGCACATCAGGTGCGAGTCAAGGCAGCTGCGGTTGCTTTTCAGAAGTATGTTCCCCTGGGAGTCCATCGCTGGAGCGGCTACTTGGGCCTCCCCGTCTGCTTTCTGTAAGCATTACTGCCTTGATATGAGCTCTAGGGCTGACGCTCAGTTCGGCCAGGCTGTGCTGAAGAACTTGTTTCAGTAAGGGGTATTTCCATCCACCCATAGTTCCTGTAAGGAGTGCTTGGGAAATCTCCCCTAAGTATGGAGGAAAGGGGACGGGACGTAGGAGTATTACCAGGTTACTCACCGTAGCGACCACCTTACTCCTAGTCCATAGTCCCCTTTCCTCCATACGCCCACCCGCAGTCCCCTCTAATAAGGTTCCTAATGGGTTTTGGACCCTGCGAAGGACTGATGGGCGATGCGTGGGGCGTAGCCAAGGTGGGCGGGCTTACAGCTGCGTGCCGGGCCCCGCGCAGGAAAGAGAGGAGGGACACATTTTTTAAAAATAATTTTTGGAAGCTTTTTACAAAAGTGCTCCGGCCCCGTCCCACAGGATGGAGAGATGTCCCATAAGTATGGAGCAAAGGGGACTATGGACTAGGAGTAAGGTGGTCACTACGGTGAGTAACCTGGTAATTTTCTTAACCATTCCAATATTGCACCCCTAATTCTACTTTCCATAAGCCTGTTCATTCTATTTGACAAATGCTATGTTAATTTCCTTTAGCCATACAAAATAACCTTTAATGAGAGATGCACTTCTTACTCTTAAAGACCTTTTTTATCTTTCTCCCTCATCCTCAGCTGGAACCCCAATCTTCTTTGTCCCTGTCCCCTTCACAGGGAAGCCCTATTCTGCTGCTCGCCCACCCACTGAACCAGATTACATTTGGTCTTTTCTACCCTTTATT
Source organism: Ambystoma mexicanum (assembly GCF_040938575.1). Taxonomy (NCBI): domain Eukaryota; kingdom Metazoa; phylum Chordata; class Amphibia; order Caudata; family Ambystomatidae; genus Ambystoma; species Ambystoma mexicanum. Next base: position 1,347,924,271 of record NC_090922.1, on the reverse strand, counting down.
GAAAAATGTTGAGTCCTAGTAGTCCGTCAAATCAAAATGGCCTATACTAATAAAACCGAATGCCTGCCCTATCTCTTGTACAAAGTGTGAAAAGGAGAAATGTTTGCAAAAGAAAAATCAGTGTTCAAAGAATAAATGCAGCTGAACCAGCATTCTTCCCCCACGTTGGACCTCACTGAGTAAGGCTATCCCTATAGGCAGGATGACACTCTAGATCTGGTTCCAAAACAATAAACGGGTGCAAAATGTGGATTGAGGCCTGCCTGGCCTTCCACATTAAAGTCTCTTTTCGCGATTTTCCCAAAATTAACACTTCAACACCAAGTTCACTAAGGTCCCCCTTTGTCGGGCTCAGACTTTTCACGTCAGTGTTCAACACAATCTTTCAAGAGGGCTCCCTTACCCAAGATTATTATACTTTGGGTTTCCCCTCAATCAGCTTGGACCACTTTCGGATATCGAAGACTTTCGTATGTGCATGGCTCTTTACAGACCACTGCAGGACCACTTTGACTCAAAGTTCACATTTACTCTTACTTACATCACTTTTGTGTTCATTCGTTTTATTGCTTCAAACAATGTACCTTTCACAGTTGAGTGGGCTACTCCTTTCGCCAGACTACTCTGTTACTTAGTATTGCTGATCTCACAGCTGTCTTTACTTCAAAGTCCATTCACAGGTCTGCCTTTCTTTGAGTCTCAGCCACACGCGTGCAGCCTTCACTTGTGATATAATGTTGCTACTTCATTCGCTTTAACACACACCAGTATCTAAGGTCGAATGCCAACTCACCGGCTGTGTGCGTCTTTCTTGTTTTTGCTATTTACAATTCGCAATTCAAGGTTCGTTCCACAGGCTTGGCCTCGCCTCCCCAACTCTGCCGTTTCCTCGGGAGGGTCGCTGGCATCCTTGAAAAACAATGCAGTCTTCAGTTGCAGGCTCTGTACTTCTCCACGTGTGTCTTGCAGCCTGTCAGAGGCAACAACCTCTAGTAGTGAACCTTTGGAGTTTTCGGCCTGCTGCTCTCTGACCTTGGTCCGTTTGCTCTGCTCCAGTAGGTATGTCTTCGTCCCAGAGGTTCTGCTTGTACTCGTGTTCCGCCTTGTTCAAAGTGTGTCTTTAGGTGTTTGTGTGAAGGGAGCTAATTGGCATCATGTGTATGCACTTAGTGTAAAGGGGTCTGACTTTGCCTGACACGATTAACGGGACTTGTCCAGTACGATGTGAGAGAATTAGTCTGGCTGCTCTGTCACCCTCTTACTCCGGCCAGTGTTTGTGTAAAAAGGGCAGGGGTTGGGACTTTGGAAGGTCCTGAAAAATAGGATGGGGTAGATGAACAAAAAAGGGAGGAATACCACGTCTCACCATCTGTTATCCCACCACCACTGACCGAAGACCCCTCCCCCAGGCGATGCTCCCACATTGGTCCACCCCCAGGGTCTGGATCCATAGGCGATGGCTGTGCCTTGGCCACCTGCGAGAGCGATCCACAGGGACTTGTGGGCGAGGGGTTTTGGGATGCCAGATAGGATTTGTTTGTTGAGTTGGACTAATGCAGCGTAGGGAATTGCTTGCAAGGGACTACTCCTACCAGGCAAGGGTCTTAAGTTGGTTGCAGGACACAAGATAATGACTTTGTTTGGTCTAATCGTAGGGTAGGTTAGGAGGAAAGCTTGTGGCCTATAATGGGGGGGGTCAGGAATGTCTGGTAGGGCTGCTGTGGTGAGGGACGAGGACTACGAGGAATGCAGGATAGTGGGCGATTTCCCTTTCTATTCACCTTCACCCGTGTGATTTACTCTACCAACCTGCACGCTCTGAATTTCTTTAATGCTATTTTTGCATTCATATGTTTTTACTAGGTATTCACCCTGCCACTTGCCGTAACGTCGCCCTCCTCCCCTTCTCACACAAAGGTGCATTGGGACTGCAGTTAATGAAATGTGACGGTGCCAGGATTGGTAATACTTTGACTGGTTCATAACCTTTACTTCTCTGAAAGACTGCAGTACTTAGCATGGAAAAGTAGGATCACTTTAATGCATTGCAATACTCAGCAAGCATTCTGCAATGCCAATAGTTTTTTTTTTTGTGTAGACATGGGAAATGCATTTTCCAGGCTCTGCCGTAGTGGTAATAACTGTCCATCAATAGTAGCAGCTGCAAAATGGTGAGACTACCAGGGCATATATCGGTGCTTGGCAAATGCCAAATACTTGTGAACAAGCCTAAACTGTTGGCTTTGCCAATCGTTGTTTTTAACCATACTTCATTTGAATGGCACGCAGTGCTTATAAATAGTGGCTGAAGGCAGCCCTGGTTACACCATTAGTACGTTTACAGCTCCAATGAAGTCGTTAACTCCCAGAAGAATGTGTGAAAAAACACTGGCAGAAACTTCGAGCTCAACGTTTGATGGTAACGCTTGATAGTTAGCTCCTAGATATCAAAGGAGATTGTTCTTTCTGGGCAGGGAGGGGCAGAAAGTGGGTGGAACTGGCCATAGGGATTAGACTAGCCATGGGGTGTTAATGGGTGGGTAAATAACCAAACGCCACCTACAAGCCTTGTGTCCCTTCTCATATGCCATTTCTCCCTAGCTGTACTGTAATCCAATAGTTTCGTCTTATAGGTGGCGCCTAATGGCCAAAACTAAAAAATTGAAAATATGTTGGGTGGGAATATCTAAAAAAAAGAATTAATTGTAGTAAAGATATTGGAATTCCAAGGGGCGTGGCAAAAAGTCCCTAGACATTTCAGGAATTGTAGACTATGTGGGGACAGGTTATTCGAATCAGCTAAACATCTTCTGGTAACTTGTGCCTCTGTGAAGCATCTGCGAGAAGCCTCTTTAAGATCAGCTGGCCTGAGAGTGGTCATACCCGAAAATGCGCTCTGGTCACTCTTCATGGAGGGTTCCCATGAAGCTTGTATGGTCTACTGGAAAAAGACAAACATTTTGGCTATCTTGAGATATAGCCTTTTATTATGGGAGTGGAATTGGAGGATATTATGTGTTTTGTTGTTGTGTGACTCTTTTGATATTCTGATTACTTGCACTACTACGACCCATTACACTGCATATGCTGTGAGAAGAATGCTTGTGAGGGAGTTTGTGCTGCGGCTGGTGGTGCTATGCCCGTTCTGACTGCACAAGAAGCCTGCCCTACTGGTGATGCAAATTGTGTGTGAGGAAAATCCTGCCCTGCTGCTGCACCCGCTGTACGTTTTCTGTGTGTTTGGTGCTTTCACTGTATCTGTATGTGTGATACTTGTGTTTGGTGTAAAGCACTTCTTCATGCTTGTATGATATGTTTAGGATGTAGGTCACAGATTTAGTGAGCTGGGGTTAAAAGCAGCTTATGCTCACCTAAAGAGCAGGAGCTACTTACATGGCATGCCCTAAATCTAACTATCATCAATATAAAAAGGGGGAAACCCAAACAAAGCTACTCAAAAAGGGTAGTGGTATCTCTACCTCTTATTACGGGAAGTAGAAGAAAAACTATATAAAGCAACGAGGTAGAGTTATACACAACAGCACTTCAAGAAATCAAGTAAAATAAAGTGCTAGTGACATCAAAAAATGCTGCTCATCTAATAGCAGCAATTAATTCCTGATGTATTCATCACATCAGTTTACTTCAAACTAAAGATTTAATTGACATTTAGAAATGAAGCATGATCAGCAAAGATCGCAATACATATCTAGTATATCAAATTACTAGTTTTCTGCCGCAGTAATATGCTAAAACCGGGTAGCTAAACCATATGAAATTAAAATATAAATGTGAACAAAAGCTCATACGAAAGCCCACCAAGTGAACCATCACCAGCTGAAGGAACATGCATACAAAAACAGAACACCTAGAGTGCCTAAGAAATGTGTTTGCGCGTGTCCAGACAAACGCAGGGAGTACGGTCCTTCAATAGATTAGTTCCTGTGGTGGATTGTTGATACAATCCCCAAGGACCCATGCACTAGTCGCAATTTGACCATGCAGAAGGGCAGATGGATGTAAAACAAAACTCTCGATAATTCCCTAATTGAGCTCTCCCAGGTATGACTTTCCATTGGTACAAAATGGCTGTCGAGTCCAAGTGTGGGTCGTATTGATAAGTGCACCATAATGTAAGTGATTAGGCATAGAAAACACACTCCTAATGAATCATTGAGGTGTGGAGCTGGTGTATTGATTCATGCAAGGGGTTGGCCATTCCTTAAAACTTTAAAGACGTTGGATTTTGAGTGTGCCCGTGTTCGTCAATGATGGTGCTGATGATTGATAATAGGTGCACCATTACTAAAGCTCAATGTTAAATTTGGGTTGTCTGCTGCTTAGAAATGTAGGATTTCCAAAACCAGCTGCCCAACATTATTTATGCATGTTGGCTGGCACTGTTGAGGCACCTAGTTGTCCTTTCATAATTATTTATATGAGACATATACCGCATTTTTGCCTTTGCAGAGTTGAGGTACAAACCATACTTTAGATAATCAAGCATTGATTCTCAAAGTGCTAAACAGTGTAAAATGTACAAACGAATATATAATGCGATATTGTATTAATTTGTTGCACACCTTCATTTCCAGGTCATTACAACTCACCTTGTCTTTGACTCTGTGAAACACAAATTCTGTCATTATGTCCCACTGACAAAACTGTGATCAAATTATTTTTTATTGGGGGTCAGGGATTAGTTAACTTACTTTTAATAAAAATGCTTTAAAAAAAATATGTCCCATATGATAACTTTGTTTTACATTTTGTCAGAAAATATGTTTTACTTGCGTTTTGATTTTTCTTTTAGGAGCAAGTCCCAGTTCCCGTGTATCATCCAACACCCAGCCAGACCCGCTTAGCAACACAGCTGACTGAAGAGGAGCAGATTAGAATAGCACAAAGGATCGGCCTTATTCAGCACCTGCCGAAGGGTGTATATGACCCTGGAAGAGATGGTTCTGAAAAAAAGATAAGAGAGTAAGTCACAGATTCATCATTTGTTTTTCAAATGAACCCTCTTCTGTGTCATCCATTGACAGCTTGTGATTTTTATATGCTCAATGGGCCTGGTACAATGTAAGATTTGTTTTTTATAAGAACGGGGAAGGTTTCAAAACTTGGGATCGTTCTATTTGTGAGGTGCTCCCTGTGCCCCTCCTTTGACTAATGATTTTAACAAATGCTGCTTCAAAATGTAGATTTGTCATATGATAAAAATAACATGTGATGGAATCGTTTTTCAGGCCTTCTTTTGGTTCTTGTGGTATTGACCAACTGCTCTGCCTTTTGACCCTGATGTTTAGTATCATGACGCCAGTACATCTACTTGGCATTGTAACAAGACACAAATAGTCCTTTATTATTTATCCTACCTACCTCTATAAAATTGCTAAAAACATTTTTTTTTTTAAAAGTCTTGCTTCTGATCTACAAAAAAGTTAAAAACCACGAGCATTAAGGTTTAAAGAGGCTTCTCTTTTTTTCTTCGCTCAACTATGCGTCCTGAGTTTGTCGGATGTGATTTACGTTTTTGAAGCATGAACAACTGCATAGTAAAGTGTGTGCACGTTAAACTGGGGAAAAATAAGGAGCAAATTTTGAAATATCTTGGCCTGAACTTTACATTTACTTATGGAGCTCACCATTATAAGAAAGAGGAAAAAATTAGTGCATCAATTCTTATCAAATTTGTCAGGCTACTTGTCAAGTTCAGTGCATTACCAAATTTGTTGAAAATCCATTGACCTCTTCAATACCTATAGGTTGATTTCTCTTGGGGCGTGGGGGGGCTTTCTGAAGTAGTCATGAACGTTCCTTCCCTCCAATTCGTAGCATGCAAGCTGGTTTTTAGCCGATTTGGCGAACTAAATCTTTGAAAGTGAACACATCTGCTCTGGCACGTTTTTAAAGTGTCACTTTAGTGCTGCTAAAGATCAATTTAACTTGAGAAGACTATTTCCCCCACCTTACTCACCCTCACCCTATAGTACTGGATTAATAAGGTGAGACGTGTCAATAGACACTTGCCTAGCGTGAAAGGGTTCAGATCGTGCCATTTAAAGCTCTTAAAAGTGTGTTGCGTTTTGCCTTATGGTCGCTAATAGACCACATCTGATTTGTGTTGTGCCTCATGGTCGCTAATAGACCACACTTGATTTGCGTTGTGCCTCATGGTCGCTAATAGACCACACTTGATTTGTGTTGTGCCTCATGGTCGCTAATAGACCACACTTGATTTGCGTTGTGCCTCATGGTCGCTAATAGACCACACTTGATTTGTGATGTGCCTCATGGTCGCTAATAGACCACATCTGATTTGTGTTGTGCCTCATGGTCGCTAATAGACCACATTTGATTTGTGTTGTGCCTTATGGTCGCTAATAGACCACATCTGATTTGTGTGGTGCCTTATCCGCAGTTACTACTGTACTTTACTACTGTAGTGCCTATCTAGTGTCTACACATACATTAATTGAGTACACAAACCACTCTTGCTAATAACCTATGAACCTCATTGCCCCCATCTTTAGAGCCAAGCCACCCACAATGGCCACATTTAGAGGCGCCACTCTAACTATGGCTACCCTCCTCCCGTTGCTCCAGAATCTCACCTCAGAACCATGCCCACACAACCCCACCACTTTACCCAGCTCTACTATCTCCAACAGAATGGATAAACAAATGTGCTCACCCACCCTTACCCTGCATACCCTGTCCCACACCCCTTAGAAATACTAGACTAGGTTCTCGCCTTGATGCACCTACTACCACACTCATGAACATAGCCCCACCGACCATGATTAGAAACGATACTCAGCTATCGCACTAATCTTGATACAAAACTCTCCAGAATGCTCTCCAATCAGACTAAGAACCCCAAGCAGCCTACCTCACTTACTGACCTCCCACGGAGTCACAACCCAGCAATACCTCACTCGCCACCACACACGAATGCCAACCCTCCACAGACCTCTATCAAGGGAGCTCTCATCAATGCTCGCTCATTAGTAGCCCACGCTACTGATGTCGCCGACATTATCTCCACTAACCACCTAGACTTTATCGCTATCACGGAGACATGGCTCCACCCAGCAGCCGGTCCCACAATAGCCACTCCGGACAACTACAACATTTTCCGAGCTGACAGAAAAAATGGAATAGGAGGGGGAATAGCAATTATTGCGAAATCTACCCTAAACATTAGAGAAGTAACCATCACAACCCTACCTTCAGCCGAACTTTTATCTGTCAAACTCCCATTATCTGACACACAAACCATCCTGCTCCTTATTATATACAGACCCCCAGGACCCACCTCCACCTTTGAAGAGGATATCTCTCTCCTACTCACTACTAATTTGAAACCGAAATCCCAAATCATCATTCTGGGAGATTTCAACTTGGGACTCAATGACCTCAATGACAACCAGGCCCTTAATGACACGATTACTCATCTAGGCTTCACCCAACACATTAATCAACCTACACATACAAAAGGAAGATCCTTGGATTGGCTTGTAGATGCCAATTGCAACCTCTCACTGATTGACATCACTCCCTGTGCTTGGACTGACCATCACCTTATTACCTTCTCTTTACCTAGATCCTCACCATCTACCGCATGACCCACTAAACTACCTCAAATAATCTCCAGAAATAACGGCAACATCACTATAGAGAACCTCAAACCTCTTCTCGCGCCTATCAGTAAAGCTAACCTACCTACGCAAAATAACAACCCAGCAGCCATAGTAGACCTATATAACAATACCTTAGAACTAGCCCTCAACCAGATTGTTCCTCTCAAACAACGAAAAGCCAAACCTATTGCCCACTCCAACAAATGGTTCTCAGCAGAATTAAAAGTTCTCAATATTAAAGGAACTGCAGAAACTAGCTGGAGAAAAGCCCCTTCTCTCTCCACTAAAGACAAATTCGCTTCAGCTACCTCCACCTATAAATCCGCCATCTTAAATGCTAAAAAAGAGATCTATAACTTTAGAATACAAAATGCTAAATCTGGCACTAAAGAACTTTTCTCTATACTAAGAGAACTTGAATCACCATTGCCTCCTACAGAGGACTGCATCAAAGACAAGGCCTGGTGTAACAATATCCAGCTCGCCCTCGCTAACAAAATTGCCCTCCTACAAACTAAGATGGAAGCAAAAAAAGCTAGCCTTGCCTCCAAGCAGAACCCCAGCAGCAAAATTAACCACACCACCCCTATTTGCCCCTCCTTCCACTTCTCACCAGTCACAGAAGAGGAAGTAATCAAGATAATCGCCAGTCTCAAACCATCCAACTGCAAAGGTGACATCTGTCCCGCATCCGTCATCACAAACGGTGCTAATGAGTTAGCCCCTCATCACCTCTCTGATCAACTCCTCCTTCAAAAACTCAGTGGTCCCCAACAATCTTAAAGAAGCCTGGGTCCTACCCCTGCTCAAAAAACCTAACCTAGATCCCAACATCCCCACAAACTACAGGCCCATCACCACAGTCCCATTTCTTCTCAAAATTTTGGACAGGGTAGTCTATCTCCAAATACAACATTTGGAAGACAACAACCTTCTAGGCCTGCGACAATCCGGCTTTAGACCAAGGCACGGGACTGAAACTGCCCTCTTGGATCTAAAAATCCAAATGGATGATGCCAAAGACAAGGGCAAACTGGCCATCTTGCTCTTGTTGGATCTCTCTGCTGCCTTTGGTCTGGTTGACCACCAGATCCTCACTCAACAACTCTCCTCGGCTGCTGCATTCTCTCATTTCTGTCTGACAGGTCGACAAGAGTCTTTTCCCCCACTGCGGCTGCGGACACTATCCCAATCACATGTGGAGTGCCCCAAGGCTCTTGCATTTCTCCCACACTTTACGACATCTTCACGAAGCTCCTATTTGACCGTCTTGACGAACTGGGTGTCAGCTACACTAATTATGCAGACGACACCCAGGTCCTCATCACGCTCACTGGTAGCTATGAAGAAGATGTTGCAAAGCTTAATGATATCTACTTAGAAATCCAAGCCTGGATGGCTACACACAGTCTTTGCCTAAACTACGATAAGACAGAATTGCTTATCGTAGGCTCCCAGGCTCGCCTCAACAAACTGGACCAAAGGTACCAATCCTTTACCATTGATGGCAACGTCATAAAAGTATCCAAAGAGGTCAAAACACCAGGTGTATACCTCGACTCTACCTTGTCACTAAAGAAACAAATAAACTCTACCATCTCAACTACCTCATACACCAATAAATTGATCAATGCCTGCAGGCCTTTTCTCTCCACCTCTAGTTGCCTCACCCTATCTAGAGCGCTGATATTGTCTAAATTAGACTATTGCAACACACTCTACTTAGGCACTACCACAAAAAACTTGAACAGGCTCCAGATCCTGCAAAATAATGCACTAAGATGTGCCCTCAACCTCCCGCGCAAGGCGCACATATCCACGGTTAGCAAAGAAGTCCACTGGCTCCTGATCCGCGACAGAATTAAGCTAAGAACCATGGTCATCACCCACAAGTGCCTGTCACGTACTGCCCCACGTTACCTTTCAGACAAATTCTCTAGACACTGCCCCACTAGACCCACCAGAACTCCTTACCTGCACCAACTATAGATCCCTAACTATAACCTAAAAACAGCAGGAGGCTCCAGTTTCCCAGTGCTCCCAGCACAATGTTGGAACACCCTCCCTCCTACAATTAGATCGGAAACCGCGTTCTGGCCATTCAGAGCCATGGTAAAATCATGGCTACTAGCGTAGACATCTAGACTCCCACCGACACGACCGGCCAGCCGCCGCGCTCTACCTGCAATGTAATTGTAATGCAACCAGTAATGTTTACTCTATCTACTGCCTATTCAGGACCAACCTGTAACCCGGTCCTCATTCGCCACTGTTACTATTTTGTGCCTATTCTCTGTACATACTCTTCTCGGTATATTCTACTCTTGTATGTAAACATTCAGAGCATGGACCAATGTATGCTCTGCCTGTTGTATTATGATGTTCGTGTAACGATTTGTAACTCTGCTGTGCACACGATTATGCGCCCAGCTACCTGAGGGTTCGGACGCGCTTTATAAATAAACAAACTAAACTAAAAGGACACCTACATGAGAAATTCTGTTTCGGCACATGTCTATTTCTGCCTCTGCGTGCTTTTGTTAAGTACTGAGCAGCCGTACAACTGCTGGCATGCCAATTACTGATGACTAGCAGAAGGTTTACATGTGGTGTCTTGTATATGGATGTTGGCAAGTTCAACTAAACACCCAACGATCAGCAGGCTCATCTGGGTACGAACCAATCGACACCAATTTTCAAAATAGACGGCTGTCTGAAAGTGACTGTCCAGCAAATCTGACTTTCGTAGCAGAAGAAATCTGGGTGATTACCCCCTAGCAGATGGAAATCTGTCACAGAGGGGTGGTCAGGATTGGGTGGAATAAGTCTTCAAAAGGGTCAAAAGACACTTCCTAATTGTGGCATTGTCCATGGACAAACCCTTCATGGACAGCGCTATTGACATTTTAGTGGAAACACTCCTTTACAGTCGTTTTAGGCTTAAAACCCTCTGCTCTCTGGTTTGGTCATGATGGTTTGGTAGAGGTCAGCAGAATAGTTTGAGGCTGGCCATTCTTTCTCCAAATCTGCGAACAGTAATGCTGTCATGAGCTTGTAGAGTAAGACAAATCTTTCTTTGTAAATGAGCCCAGACCCCATTCCCACTTCTGCTTAGCATTGTTGAGACACTGGTTTTAGTGTTGTAATGGTTTGTGGAATGTTTTTTTTTAAACTTTATTTTACTTATGACGGAGACAGGCAGCATAATGCATTACACAGTATATTAACAGTGCATCATCACATTGAATCAGGTAAATTCCTGAACATTTGTACATTTACAGTTCATGGCATGGGTTGCTGGGTGATATGGTGACTATGATCCTATACCTTGTCAGTTGACGGTTTCTCCATGTGGGAGCGGTATGGGACCCATATGTCTTTGGGCCTAGCTGTTGCTGTGACTGTATGAAGTTAACTTTATTGTCATCCACTATCACCATTGCGTGGTACCAGTGTCTCAATGTTGGTGCTTCTCTGGCCTTCCATTTTTGCAGAATACATTTCTTGGCTATGACACAGCCTAAATTGAACAATCTACGGAATTTGGTATTTGTTTTGCCTTGCCTATGTCGCCTAGCAAGTACTTTAGATGGTGACAGGGGGCGGGGAGGGGTATGCCCACCATTTCATGAAGTGCAGAGGCAACCAGTTGCCAGAATTCAGCTATGTGAGGGCAGCTCCAGAACATATGCATAGTGTCTGCGTCTAAGGAGTTACATTTCATGCATGTCTGTATTTGTGAAGGGTTGCACCTGGATATGCTTTTGGGTGTGTAATGTAGCCGGTTAAGTACTATATATCGTGTGATCCTCAGCCGGGCGTTCTGTGATACTACTTTGTTGAGGTTACAGATCTTCCCCAACTTGTGTTAGATTATTGATGCCCATGTGTCCTCCTCCAGTTTCTCTTTCAGGGTGTTGGACTGGGGCATTCCTTGTTGGATCATTGAGTATAGTTTCGATAAAAGATTGCGTTTATTTTCTAATTGAACAATCCGTTCCAGGTTGTTATTGGATGCGGGCTCGGTTGGGAATGATTGCCATTTCCTGCATATGTATTGTAATGTCTTGACAGGGTTATCTCCCAGTTTATTTTGGAATTCAGCCAGTGTGACAAATTTCCCCTCAGGGAAGAGGTTGTCTAGCGTCATTTTGTGATTCGGTTCCCACGAAGTTGGGATATCGGGATCCATTGTGGGGTGGAAGACCCGGGTTGCTCCAGAGTGGGATTTGTTTAGTGTAAAGGTCAGTGATGCTTAGTATGTTCTGTATTCGCTGCCATGCATCTAGCGTGGCGTGTAGTGGATCGAAGGGGAATTTGTCTAGTTTGTGCTTGCTTACTAAGGTGGTCCTTATTTCATTTGGTGCAGCGGACTGTTTCTCCAAGTCTACATGCGAGTATACTTTGGGTCGTACCACATACCTGTGTATTGGGTTTGGGCTGCAAGGTAATATAGTTCGTAGTCGGGAGCTGCCAATCCCCCCATGTTGTATGGTTTAGTGAGAGATTTCCACTTTGCCCGTGCGTTTCTGCCTCCCCTTACAAACCCTGTCAAATCTTTTGAGGGTGTCGAAGAATTGTCTTCCTGTCCATATAGGAATAGTTGTGAAATAGTACAGGAGTTTAGGTGCTACTATCCTCTTCAAAATGGCTATTCGCCCTATTAGTGATAATGGGAACTTGCCCATACATTGAGTTTGTTCTCAAGTTTGCCGAGGTACTCATTGTGGTTTTTATAATACAATGCACTGTGGGATCTTGCCAAGGCAAATATTTCACTGTCTCATCAGCCCATTTAATTCTGTATGTCTGGGTGGGCTTCATGGTGCTGCTAGTCAGCGGGAATAGTTCTGATTTTAGAGCGTTGACCTTGTAGCCAGAGAGTGAAGGTGTCCACTTCAGTGAGTGTGGGGCCTATGTTTCTTTCAGGGTGCTTCAAATATATTAGGGTGTCGGCATACAATGATATAATCTGCGGGGCCCCAAGTATCCTTATTCTCCTATGTCCGTGATGTTCCCATATCCTGCTGGCAAAAGGATCTGTTGTTCGAGCAAATGGCAAGGGGGAGTACTGGGGATCCCTGGCGGGTGCAGCTGGCTATCTTTATTGCTGCTGATAGGTTCCCGTTGGTCCTTACCGTAGCACTGGGTCTTTATATAGTAACTTGACAAATTTACAAAAGCAGTCACCCAGTCGCATGCGTCGGAGGACTCCGAATTGAAACCACGACACAGAATCAAACGCCTTTTCGGTGTCCAGCACGATTGCCGCTGGGATATCCGGGTTGAGCTGAGCCATTGTGCCGAATAATCTCCTTAAGTTTAGTGCTGTGGATCTTCCCGGGATAAAACCCGAATGGTCCGGGTGCACCAGTGTGGTCATATGAGGCAATTATCTGTTTGCCAGCATTTTAGTGTCGATTTTTACATCAGAATGTATTAGGGCGAGCGGGCGGTGTGAGGACATTTCATTCAGGGGTCTTCCCGGTTTGGCTAGAACTGTTAAAAACGCTTCATTAAGTGAGTGGGGTAGCGCACCGTCTGAGCAGGATTCCTCCCACACCTTCAGGAGTATAGGGGCAAGGATATCTTTTGTATTTTTTGTACAGCTCAATGCCTATGCCGTCGGGGCTTTATTAGAGGTTTTGGAGATTATCGCTTCGGCTACTTCCTCGTCAGTGAATGGGCTACTCAGTTTCTCGCTGGATTCCCTGTGCAGTGTCGGGAGTGTTGTGCATGTTAGATTTTCCGTCACCACCTCTTGATACCTCATCATTGTTGCTATATAGCGTTTGATAATATTGTCTAAATAGATCATTGATTTCAACGGGGTCCACTGTGGTGGTCCCGTCTGGTTTGGTTATACCCCCGATGTGTTGTGATTAACGTTCCACTCGGACTATGTCTGCCAGTAGTCTACCAGGGCGGTCGCCTTCCCCGTATCTCCTAGCTTGCACTTTCCGTGTCATATGTTGAGTCTCCCGGTTGGCTAGTTCACATAACCTCAGTCTGTTGCCTTTTTGTCAGGCCCAGCAATGCTCTATCACGTGTCTCCCCATACTGATTTTCTAAGTCTCAGAGTTCCCGTTCAGTGTTATCTAGTTCCTTTCTGACCGCTTTTAGAGTGCCCGATGTTGAAGCAATCATTACCCCCTGGAGCCAAACTTTGAATGTTTCCCAGATCGTTACGAATTTGTCCACTGTGCCCTTGTTGTCGGTGAAGAATAATTCTATATCAATCCTGAGTGTTTCTGTATAGGATTCGTCTAGTAGTGTAGACTGGGGTCATACTCCAGGTATATGGTAGTCTGGGTGCGTGTTTCAATCGAATCTCGTGCCACACAGGTGAATGATCCGACCATGTTCTCGGGAGAATCTTCGTCTCCTTTACGTGGCCAGTGCGATGTGTCGAAAGGAGCCATAGGTCTATTCTGGAATGTGCGTCATGCACTGAGTAGTAGTAGGTGAACTCAGACAAAGCTGAGTGTTGTGTACGCCATATAACAATCAGGCTAAATTGGGTCATGATCTTTTGGATGGCCAAAGAAGCCTTGGTGTTGCATTATTTGCTTTGTGTTGGACCTATCCGAGGAAAGGTCCAGTGTCGTATTGAAGTCCCCTCCCCACACGATTGTGATTTCAGGGTTTTGGCCAATTAGGGTTGCCACTTTAACATAGAAGGTAGGTGTTAATGAAGGTTAACAGTGAATTATCGATTGTCCCAGATAACACCACGTATCTTCCTTCCAGGTCTGTGTGTCGTTCCGGCCTTGAAATTGACATTCTTGTGTATCTTTATTGTTGCCCCTCTTGCCTGTGACGAGTAATTCGTTTGGTACCTGTTTTTCCCCATTTTGGGGAAAAATATATTTATGTATTGATTTTAAAGCGTGGGTCTCTTGTAGCATAATTCTGTTAGGGGAATGTCGTTCCAGGTATGCCCAGATCTTTCTGCGTTTTATCGGATTGTTAATACCCTCACATTCCAGGTTATCGTGTTAAAAGGAGTCCCCATTTAGATTGCCGTACAGTAGATATTGGTGCACAGTTTTCGGTATCCCCTCTGGCACCCCGTATTAAGAATTCTGCTCGTCTGTCATAGATTTTACGGGTTTCTCCCTTAATTTAGCTGGGTAAAACATAGCCCAGACAGCTTGAACATTAACATACAACTTGCCTGTATTTCGCGCTCTTCTTCCCCCCCCCCCCCCCTCTCCCTCACCATCCACCCCAACATGATGATGATGAATCCCATGATAACTTTTGGATATACCTTGGGGGGTGGGGGGGGTGGAGAACAGGGGGGGGGTGATGCCGGTAGCGTGCCGCTCCGCTCGATGTGCCCAATATTCGCCGTCTCCGGAATGCCCACTATACGAATATTGTTGCGTCTTGACCTGGATTCCAAGTCTTCGCATTTGTTGGTAAATTTTGTGAGTTCTGTTTGCATGATATTTATAGCACGGTCATGTCGCTGAAGTGTCTTTGTTGGTGCTGATGTGTGTCTCTGCCTCTGATAAGCCTGTGCTTTCCTTCTCCACCCTGGCTTTCAGGGAGCCTATTGTACCCACAATGTCATCTAGTTTCACATTAATGGAAAGAAAACCATTCTGCACAATCTGGAGCAGGTGTTCATGTCCAGAGTTGTTCTTATCAGTCGCTGTGGCTGGCGGGTGGGGAAGCCGAGGCAGCTATTGTTTTGGGGCCAGTAAAGGAGTCCATGGCGCCCTTCCACTTGTTTTTGTTATTGGTCTCTTTGCGCATTGCATGTGACCCTGGCTCAGGATAGAGAGGCCCAAGGGTATGTGTGCTGTTTAGTTTAGCAACGAGGCTCTGGAGGCTACCCGCTGCCTTCTCTGGAAAAAAGGAGTGTCCTTCCCACAGTTGCAGAGGCTATGTGTGCTGCATAGTTTAGCAGCAAGGTTCGGGGGTGGGGAGGTGGAGGTGTGGGTGCACCCGCTGCCCTCACTGGAATCAATGTGTTTCCCCGCTAGTGTTCACTCAATAGTATTCAGCACCTTCCCTTGGTTGTATTGTTCAAGTATGAGGCGTTGTGGCATGGTCCGGGAGGGTTCTAGGGCCAGTAGTAAGCTTGCCAATAGATCCCACAGTTGGGCCTTCACAGCGTGCCCCCCGTGGCTGCTGTGCAGGGGATATGTGTTGGGGCAGGAGTCCGGGCAGCAGGAGTACCAGGTAAATGTAAATGGGGCAGCTGTAGTTGCTTGTGTGACCATCCCTTATGTCTCAGCCAGCCTCCAGTTCGGTGTATGTGTCTGTTGCACCTACTTGGGGCCGACAGGGCTGAATAGGCCACTATTGTAGCGCTGTGTGGGTCTGTTCATTCGGGGTGCTGGGTGGCCACTAGCCGTCCCCCACACTCCCCCTCGCCTGCCGAGCACGCTGCTGCTTTCACAGGGGGTATGGGCTCCAGGCATGCGCTTTTCTATCCCCCCCGTTGTTTTGGCCGTCTCACAGGGGGCCGAATAGTGGACGTGCTATTTTGGTGGTGGCGTGGGGCCACTCCGATTCCCTCCAGCGTCAGGGCAGTACCCATGGTGGCAGCGGGGTTCTCGCTCCTAGCTGCTTCTTCTGGCCACGGTGTTGGCCTTCTGCTGCGTCCCGTAACATGCGGGCAGAGGTTGCAGGAAGAAGCGTCCGTGGATTGCCGGGTACGAGCGCGCAGTTGGACAGTCAGCTCAGCGCTCACCTTGTTCGTAGGATTTAGCGATCCTCGGGGATGCTCTCAGTTTGGCAGTGATGCCGATCACCCTTGCCTGCTCACACAAGGAAGTTCCTCTTGGCCTGCCCGCCTATGTCGGGGTGCGTCACGGACACCTCGTGTGTTGCAGTAGTCTTGTTTCCGTGCCCGCTGGGCCCCGCACCGCATCTTGCTTCCCACCTCGGTCGGGACGCGAGCAGGAGTTGTAGGTGGGTCCGCGGCGGTTCCACTGCACGGCCGGCAGCCGCAATCTCAGTTGTTGGTCTCGTGTCTAGCAGGGTTTTCAGGGGCCAGCAGACATGCGCGCTGCTAGTCCTTGTGTGCTGCGGTCTCACCCAGGATAGGACGTCAGCCCAGAGCGGCGCAGGTGTTCAGCGGTTTACTGCGGCCGAGCGGGCTCCTCCCCCGCTCTTCCCGCTGGTTTCTTTGTTCACACCGTTCCTTTTCCCACTGAGTATTTCAGGAGTTCTGGCTCGCTGTTTCTCACCAGGATTGGTGTGGAGTTGCACAATCGGTTCCTTTACTTCGTTATGGTTTTAGAAGTTAGGGTAATTGTCCTACAGCGGCAAAATAAGTTAAGGATTTATGTTGAGCATGGAACTCTTCTTTTAGGCTGCTATGTCTGCTGCTCCACAGCGCCCCCTTGTGGTTATTATTGTTAATGCCAGTGTAAAATTGGGACGGGGCTAGGTTGTAGGACAGGTCCCATGCCCACCATTCCTTGGCATTGATATTGTACTGCTTGTAGTTTTTTTAAATGTCTGTACAATGTTGGATGCTTGCTAGGTTTGTTGGTAGTTTATAAAGAGATTTGTGGGTCTTGTGATAGGCCAGGCCCTCACTCAACCTTTCCTGTGCACGTATTGTAGCGAGTGGCCACTTTTCACTGACATTAACATGGTGGCTATTTCATAGTTTGGTCAGTAGTATATGTGGAATGTTGTTGGGTGTGTTGTAGGTTAAGTGGTAAAAAGAAAGGCCAGGCCTCGAATCCGTTTTCCTGGCTCTGTTGAGGCACTGCTTGTAGCGTTTTCAAATGCCCATGGCATGTTGGCGGGTCTTTCCATACAAAATGGCATTATTTTGTATGGCATTGTGAATCCCGTCTCTTGTAATATATATGTGCTCTTGGGCTTAGCAATGGAAACTCGCCGAGTTAAGACAGTCCTGTTTCCCAATGCGCTGAATTTTAAGGGTTTTGTTCCGTAACTTAACTGCACTTAAACTAAAGTATTTTTCCTTGAATTTCAAAGGTTTTGTTACACCGTAGTTTTCATATAGCCGCGATTATTGGAAAAAAAACGCAAAAAACATGTTCCATTACTCAATCACCAAGTGCCCTTCTGCTCAAGGCAAGGATCCCCACCCCCAGGTCCCATTTGCCTCCCCGGCCCTTTCAAACACTGGTCATTGTGTGTGATGCACTTTACTGTCCTGATCTTGTTTACGACGGTAGCCGTGATTATCGAACCGAATAACCGTGGCAATGGCGAAATGTTCATGCTGCAAACTCTGTCCCCAGCTGAACTCCAATTCCCATATTTCACATGGTGCCATCTTTCCCCCTACCCCCATACCTTCCATATCTGCCCTGATGCCATTTCAGCGTTTTTCCACCACCAAATGAAATTTTTTCGGCATTCCATTGTGCAATATTTGTGGGTATAGCCGTGCGATCGGTGATCTCTCCCATCAGGGGGGGGAGGGGGCGGGGGAAGATGGCAGGTTTTTCATTTCTGAAAAGACTCTGCCGCAATGCATCCTTGAAACTCGTGCCTTGAAACTCGTGCCTTGAAACTCGTGCCTTGAAACTCGTGCCTTGAAACTCGTGCCTTGAAACTCGTGCCTTGAAACACTTGTGTACAGGCGCATTATAAATGCCATATCATATCATCATGGGGATACAGCTATAATTTTGGGAGAAGGGTGGCACCCCCATCTCCGTCAAATATTAAACTACTGGAGTAGGGGTGTCACGGTATTAGTTTTCTGACGGTACAATAACCTTCTTGCCAAATGACGGTATATCATGGTTATCGCGGTATAGCAGGTGGAGTTAACTAATCTTGACAAATATTTTCTAAAAGGTCATAAATTGATCGATTTATCATCGCAAACAAAACCAGGCACCCAGGGCCAGTATTGGGCATTTCAGCATACTTTCCACTGAAATGGCTTGCTTCCACCAAACACAAAAACACGTGTGGAGAAGGGGGGGGGGGCTGCTGCAACTGGCAAAGCAGACTGAATAGCTTTTCTTGTGGTCATTTAGGCGTTTTGTTCCCCCACTGGCTACTGGTGAAAATGAACATGTTGCCATCTTGATAACCTGCATGCCACAGATCAATGGAGGATGAAGGTAGTATAAGCTTGTACACGCACACACACGCGCACTCACACGCACACGCACACGTGCACGCAACACGTTACAGCCTTTAGTTTTGGTACGGCAGCAGGGAATACCGACAAATGAGTGAATTTCGCAGTGTGACTTATTATATGTAAATTCAATGATCGAACCAGGGAAATCCCCCATTGCCATATGTTTAGAGAACATTATCCATTATAAATATATAAACCCAAAAGCCGCCACCCCAAAATAAACCCTTTTCCTTCTTGGCACTGTATCTATTCTTCCTATTGCTAACATATTGATTTTGAGTCAGGCACGTGTGGTTTATGGAATGGCATTAAAAACTGCTCTAACTGAAACTACTTGGCAGACGGCACATCCAACAGTGCAAGACCAAGACTGCGCAGCACTTGCTTACTGCAGCCTTTCCAAATCAGATTGAAAATCACACTGAACGGTATAACGGTATAAACAATGTGACGGTTATTATTGTTCAATTAAGTGGTTCACGGTATCTTTAACGGTATACTGTTATACCGTTACATCCCTATACTGGACCAAATGAACCCAAACCACAAAAGGATCGCTAGTCAACGCTTCGTGCCCATGTTGTTTTGGAGCTGGTCCAAATCCGTCCATCGATTTGGGCTGTGCGTTGGAGCAAAAATGCACCTTTTTCTATGAAAATATTAATGGGGACTAGGCCGAAAGTGCTTTTTTCAAATTTTTTATTTTATTCATTTATTTTATTAACTTTTATTATTTTTTTTCAAATCGTTCACAAACCTTCCTATCTGGAGTTGCCCAGGCATACAAAATTGTCTGCAAGATTTCGGCAAACTGTCGCACAAATCAAAATGTATTGGAAATGTGTTTTCGATTTCCTTTGGAAGTCACGTCTCACCTTAACTATAGGGCGGCAACTGCCACCCTATTCCATATGTATGTATGTATGCTATGTTTGCAATGTATAAAAGTACTTTTTCATATTGTACCTACACATTTATGGAAAGAAAGTATCAAATGCATTTCTTACATAGAGCCAATTTTTCAAACGCCCACTGAAAAATAGCAGTGTGTTTTTGTTTGTTAGTTTTAAAAAGGGTCAGTTCAGGAAGTTATCTTGCATATTTCTAGGGGACTGGGTGGCACTGTAAAGGAGGTGCTAACCAGTCCACATCGGAACATTAGCTTTGAGACTAGTTCAAAAATAATGTATTGTATGCTTTTAGCTTCCACCCGGGTATTGAAGGGGCAGTCCTATGCTGACGGGGAGGAGGTTCCATGGTCTTGTGACGTAGGCAGAGATGGCTTGTTTTCTAGTTGTCTCCCTTTTGCAGCAGTGGAATTAAAGTCTGCATGTGTCTGGCTTCTGGTGGTTTGCTGTCTGCCGGAGATTCTGAGTTTCTCCGTAAGGTAGCTGTGTGACTTGAGGGCGACTGCCTTATCGATGTAGTAAGACTTGAAGGTGATTTGTGCGTACAGTGAAGGCCGACGGGGTGGTGTGGTCGTATCTGCGTAGACCCTTGATGAGGTGCGTAGGACACTTCTCAGGGGAACAAGGGAGGATGACGGGAGTCTTTCGAGACGGGCTTTGCCCCCATCTAGGTGTGATGGGACCAGTGCTTGAACAGTGAAGGGCACAAAATATATATCCCATTTATACTTAAGCTTTGTCAAGTATGGGAGGGGTTTTCTGTCCAAGTTACTGAAATCCTCTCAGGTTGTTGCAAAAGGTAACTGCAAGTAATATGTTAGGAAGGTTCATGTTTAGAAAGTCTATAATGCTTTTGATGACATTTCTTGGAATTCCACAGTAGAAGGGAAGCTTCTACCATCTGGAAAAAGTTGTTTTCTGCGGTTTTTATTTTTGTTTCTGCAGCAAATTAGTAACCTTGGAACTGCCAACTGACGCAGACCTTTTCTGGTTTGCACAAACTTTTAATAGCTTGATAGTTTTGAAGTGTGGAATTTGTCTAGCAGGTTTGTTCTGGTCTTCTGCGTGAGCCCTTTGCTTTTCCTTCAGGTGGAGTTATTTGGGTGATGGCTGTGTAGCACACATTTGAAGACCTCTAATGCAGGTTTCGGTGGGTCTATGATTTAACTGATCCTTCCTGTGTAAAAATAGATTGCTGTTGTTGTAGTACCTGTGACTGATCAGTGTTTCTGTGGAAATTGGGAAGCTGAATTATTGCCATTGCATAATTAAAGACAAATGCTTGATAGTTATTTTTTGATGCACATAAATAGATCAATGTAGGTTATTATTGGGGTTGCTTTTTAAGTGAGAGAAGTAGGTATTATTTTGGTATGAGTTGTGTATAACTGCTTAGTAGTTCTAGAGAACTATTAGAATGTATTTTTTAAGAGGCCTTTCACCTGTATATTCTTTTTAGATGCATGATGCTTTTTGATATGTGCACAAACGTACACGTAATTTGAAATGGCATGAGGGTATTTGAATTATGAATGCATATAAACTGTTCTTTTTGGCATTCATTTGTAATAGGTAAGGGCCTCGTGGCAAGGGGGAAATGGGACAGCCCTATTTTGTTCCTCTACCCAAGAAAATCTTGTCCGATGGTTGACTATTAATAATAAACCGTGCCACTGGATGGTTGTACAATAAGGAAATCTATTACATAAATAAGGAGCCTGTCCCATTTTGCGCAAAACGGCAAACATGAGTGCCCCTGAAGTTGAAGGCCTTCTCTGCCTAGGACCTCTGTGCCGTCCGCATAGTTGGTATATGTAAGTCCCAAGTCATCAAGGCGGTTGAAGAGGAGCTTGGTGAAAATATTGTATAGCGTGGGAGACATGCAGGAACCTTGGACTCCACATTGGATCGAGACGGGGTCCACCGCCGCGCCGCCTGAGGGGGCGATGACCCTGTTTGTTCTGTCAGATAGGAGGTAGACCTACCAGGTATGAGCCTAGACTGATTGATTACTCGGTACACATTTTGACTTCAAAGGAGCTACAAGGATTTTGTTATCAGTATTTTTTAATGATATGGTCCTATAGGCTGAACATTCCACAGGATCCTTTGTCGGTTTCAGCAATAGGCCTCTCACGTAGTTTCTGGCAGTGTCCCGCCCTCTACCGGGGAATGGAAGAGCTTACAGAGATACGTGGCCAGCGAGGCGGCATATACCTTGTAGAAGTCTGCAAAGAGGCTTTCTGTCCATGGGGACTAGACTTCCCACTAGGGAGACTTTGGATAACAGAATCGATTTCTTGGGTGGTAATAGGAAATGGGGTGAACCAATATAATCCTACCTGGTGTAGGTACTGCGCTCTGCTGTTGGGACTTGACTAGAATGGAAGTGGTGTATAATTTGGTGTAGAACCAGATGAAAACCTTCAGGATATCAGGGTCTGAGTGCTAAAAGATATCATCTGAGCCATGTATATTATGGATAAAGGTTTTTGACCTCTCCGTTCGTTCGGGACATCCGCGCAAGAGTTCTCCCTGGCCTTTGGCCTTCTCCATATTGCCTAGCTAAAGATTGCACCCCCAAATATTTGCATTCCCTCTGCGCTGTTCCCCTGAATTGCTGTAATGTAGAGTGAAGGGTGGCCTAGGTTTTAGGATCATTGGTCAAGGTTTGCTCTCTTGCTTTCTCTGTTTCTCGGTTTCAGCCTCATCTTGATAAAGTTCCCTCTGTATACGCAAGCTTCTCTAGATGTACAACCACCCCCCTAATGAAACACTTGAATGCCCCCCACAGTATTGGAGGTGATGTCATAGAACTGGTATTTTCAAAGAATGTGTCCATATTCTTGGCCAGATGCTCGTAAAACCAGATAAACCAAGGCACCAGTTGTAAAATCCCATCCCCCCCCCCTTACCGTCACCAGTAAAGAAAAGCTGAACGATTACAGAGGTGCGGTCTGAAATTGTTCAGGCATGTACTGCACACTAGTCAATCCACCTAGCCCCCTAGTTGGATACAAGGAATGTTAGCTTTGTTGGATGCTGTGCGATGTACAAAAGAGTAGAAAGTAAAACCCTTGGGTGCTGGTTTCTCCATACTCCATACTCAATACAAAATCATTCATGAAGACAGAGCTGCACCCCATGTGGGTGGGGGAGGATAGCTGTTATATTTAAAGTCACCCTTAAGGTTACTACTGTACCGGTAGTCTTTGATTTAACCATGGAAGCTTTTTAGTGTGCTTTTTTAGACTTTAATATCCACTTCAACCCTCTTTGTCCCTACTCCAGATGCTTTAATTTTTAGGCTTTTGTGGATCTGCTTTAACCCAACATGTCACTGAACCCACCCATCTTCTTAGGTGGGGTGGGGAGATCCTGGATCTTATCATTATTATATATATTTTTTTTTTGGCAGTCCAGTGTCTGGTAGTCCTCACCTTAGTGTCTGTCCCTTGGTCTGACCACTTTATGATCCCTTTTCTCAGTACCCCTTGGAATTCCCCTCATACGCCGTCTAGAGGCATGGTTTTCAAGAGGAAATGGCATGGCATTGAGAAGTATCTCTTGGCATCTGCGGTGAAGTCACTTGCCTGTGGATTTTGCCACCCTATCTCAGGCGCTGTAAGATACTGCCGATCAATTGCACCCTTTAAAACCACCCAGCTGCATGGCTGCCCGTCTCGGGGATGGTTCATGGAAGAACTGAGAGTGGCTAAACTGGGGCTTTGCCAAGCAGATTGCAAGTGGGGCTCTTCCGTGTGATAAATTGGCCTTCGCCTCGCTCCACAGAATCCATCATCTGGATATTAAGGCAGCCAAACAGAACGTTTTTAGTGTCAAGATTGAAACAGCACTCAAATCGTAGGAGCCATTTGCTGTTGTTAAATCCTTTTCTTCCAAAGCTCGCTTTCTTCCCACAGCGCATGCTTATCAGTCACACTGTGATGCACTTGCTGAGTTTTTCCATTCCAAAATTGTTCATATGCGAAACAATATTCATCTCACCCAGGTTCGCCCTGGTGTGACCGTCATTGGGGCGCAGCCAGCTAGCTGCCTCTGGCTGGGCTACCTTCCCTGTATTCTCTGATGAGGCTGTATTGAAGGCCATCGCTCACCTCAAATCCGCACCACCATCCGACCCATTCCTCTATTCTCAATAATCTCATGTCTGGGATTATTCCTCTGGTGACCCAAGCGTTAAACCATTCTTGTTGCTCTGGTGTGATCCCTGAAGAACTTAAACATGCTATTGTGGTCCCTCTTTTAAGGAAGCTGTCACTGGATGCCTCTGTTCTGTCCAGCTTCCACACTATCTCTCTGCTTCTCTGTCCATGGCGTCGCACGTGAGTGCAATGCGCCAGACTGGCCACTTCTTACTAAGGGTCCTTTGGATGATCCTGCCCTTTCTTACTCTTCTCTTCACCCTCCTGTTGTGGCTTCTCCTATTTCCAGTAGGCTGGAGTATTGTAATGTTCTCTACCTGGCTTACCCCTCGGGCCTAATCAATCGCCTGCAACTGCTTCAGAACCTGGCTGCTCGGACAGCCACAGCCACCCCTTATGGTTCACACTTTAGCCCAGTGCTACATTCTTTGCACTGGCTTCCTGTGAAACAAAGAATAGTCTTTAAATCATTGTCTTGTTCACCGGGCATGCTACCAGGCTGGTGCTGATTTCTTGTGGGATAAATGTATTCCTTATATTCCTAGGCACCCTCTTCCGTCAAGCATTGACTGTCTGATTGTTGTCCCCCGATTTCGTCTTCAAAGAGTGGCCGGTCGAGCCTTTTCGGTGGCCGCTAGTAAGTTATGCAATGGTCTCCCTTTTTAACTTTGAGGCTGATCACGAACCGCACCTGCACTTCGTCGCTTGTTAAAAACTCTGCTCTTTCATTAGGCCCCTACATTGATTTTGTACTACTGTGATTATCCACGCGCCAAGATCAGGTGTATGTTCGCATTATAAATCGGAGTAACATAACATACACCGGTCGGCCATAAAGGTCATCCTATTGCCTTACTCTACCTGCCGTCTTGGTTAAGGGCCGAGGAGTGTTTGCTGGTCTGTCCCAAATACTGAATTTAAATCCTCACCCCAGATAATCATGTTAACTTTGTCACGGCAGTTGCCCCGCGGTCCAATAAAAATATTCTGGTGCGTCAATATTGGCAGCATAGCTATACATTGGGGTGCCCGGACAGCCATAGATGACCTAGAGACTATCTGCTCTCCGGGTCCTTGGCGGATTCAACCAGCCTGAACCCCAGTGACTGGCTTATCAAGATGCTGATGTCCTTAGCAAAGATGGAATAGGAAAACTCTGTTACCCCCAACTTCTAGCCAATTTCTTCTCCGCCTCATGGGGCAGGTGCATTTTCTGTAGGAAAGCAATGTTGATGCAGTTTCTGTTAAGATGCAACCAAATCTTTCGCCTAGTGGTTACGCCCACAGACGATGTATGACAGTAATTTACTCATCTTTGGATTGAGCATTACCATAAAAATTTGCAAGATGCCCTTGAATATGGCAACTAGAGTGTCAAATAGTATTGACCCCACAAAGGCTAACCGGAAAGATAGTGCAACCCAATTAGGCAAAAATGAGGAGGGGGATGCTTGCTTGTCTTTCTTTATTTTGACATTTTATAGAACGCTCTTAACCCAGTGGCAAGTGGGCGCTAGGTTGCATATAGGTGGTGGTTACATGATGCAGTAGGTTACAAGTTATGTTGCGATTAGAGTGCGTTGTATGCATTGCATAGTAGTTGCAGTTGGTTACAGGTACGGTACAGGTGATTTGCAGGTGCAAGGTTTAAACAATAGTTGGATGTAGAGAAGAGTGTATGATCGCAGTTCCTCTCGATACCTTTTGATAGGTTTTGAGGCCTTTGCGGAAGAACCAGAGGGAGGGATCTGATCTAAGGGTAGAGCGGTAGAGCATTCCATTGTTTGGCCGCAATCATAGGGAAGCTGCTGCCTCCAGCTTTTTGACGCTTGTATCTGGGGATGGCTAGGAGGCACAAATATGCAGATCGAGTGGGTCTGTTAGATTGGGTCTTGGAGATTTGTCTAGCTAGGTAGATCGGGGTGCTGTTTGATTGGCATTTGTGGGTCCCAGATCCGGACTGGGAGCCAGTGGATATTTCGTCTAGCTGATGAGATGTGATCTTTTTTAGGGATGTTGAGTGCGGCTCTTGTAGCACTATTCTGGATGATTTGTAATTTGTTGATACTGCACAAATTGGAACCTGCAAAGAGGGAGTTATAATAGTCGATCCTAGACGGTATGAGGGCTCTGGCGAGGGTGATGCAGTTGTCACTAGTGAGGAATGCCCTGCAAGCGTTGATCAGTTTGGCAGTGTAGGCTGTGGCTGATGCGATTGCGTTTACCTGCCCCGTTAGGGAGAGCGAGGAGTCTAGGTATACTACTAAGGCTTTTGCCTCTCCCTTTAGCTATAGTGATAATGTTTCTGTCGATAGTAAAGCCTTAAGAGTCAGATAGGTTAATTAGCCGCGCTTCTGTGCCAATGAAGAGTAGTTCAGGTTTCTCGTCATGTAGGCAGAGATCGTGTTGCGCCATCCAAGCCTGGATGGTTTGGTAAATTTGGCTTATCGCTTTGGAGTCGGTGTCATAGTTGCCAGTGATGAGTAGGACTGTTTGGGTGTCATCCGCGTAGTTGGTGTATGTGACACCCAATTTGTGTAAGAGGTCAAATAGTGGCTTGGTGAAGATATTGTAGAGTGTTGGTGAGACTCAAGAGACTTGGGGCACTCAGCAGGTGACTTAACATAAATCTCAAACCAGAACACTTGAGATTTTGAAAAAACACAATAATCCCCCACACCTCCAATCACCACTTATACATTGGCAACTCCAAATTGTTGGTTTTGAACCCCCAACCCAAAAAGTACCTGAACACTGTGTATTTTCCTATGGGGGAAGCACAGAGCAGCCAATTCCACCCCTCTACCAGTACAATATGTAACCAGCATCACAGAAACACATGTAAAATGTCAATACAACAGCCAGAAAAAACACTTAATTGGGTCCCTGATCCTGGATCCCCATAGGGAGGAGAGTTTTCCCCCTCCACAATCTAAGCAAGGGTCATGGCATAGCCTGGGGTAAATAGTCGACAAATTCTCTGGCAGCCTCAGGTCTGGAGAAAAAAACGAATCTTACTGCTATGCTCTTCCCTAGGTTTGGTCAAAAACATTATGTAGTATTTTATAAGTATTTATTGTGCAACATTAGACCTTATTTGGCCGGCAAGAAGCTTTAACTTTCTCTGAAAACCCCAGGAATATATGGATGGTGTTGCCTTTAAATTGTAGCTGTCCTTGGTACCGGGCCATTTCAAGAATGACATTCCAGGGGGGGGCGCTGTTGCACGCAAGAGAAAATGGTCGCTCTCGTTTGAGCTCCGGCGTGGACCAAGGCCATAATGCCGAAACAAACTGGGAAAGTTTGGTGTCTGGCAATTGCAAAATCTCAGAGGAAAACCGGTATCCGTATCCCATGTGCGGAGGGAAGCGGCGCCTGAAGACAGCCGAGGAGCGGGAGGAGGAGCCTGGCGAGCGGCAACGCGGATGCTCGCTGGCAACGGACAGCGCAACAATCAGCTTGGAAAGGCCGTGGGCGCTCCGCTCCTCGTTGAGCGCCCGCGAGTGGCCCCCCTGGTCCCCCCCTCCGCCCCAGACACTCAGCGATCATCGGGCTCCTGCGACCACAACCCAGGAGGGTGTCGCACACGAGGGAGCTGTGGTGTGCGGCCCGTGCGAACTGCAGAGCTCCCAGGGACTGAACTGCAAAGGACCAGACCGACTCGATCAGATAAGTGGGTCGGCCACAACGGGGGGGGGAGGAACAGTGAGCAGTATAACCCCCCCGTGTGGGATAAGTTTTATGCGTACCCCCAGAACGCCAGTGATCCTCCTCTCTTACCCCCCCCCCCCAACAATACCTCCGTGATACGCACGGATCAGATCCCGTGGACAACTGTAAATAACAGCTACAACTCCCTATAACCATGTAACTCGATGGCGGGGCGTGGGCTGGCCTTGTTGGTGCGGGGCCATGGGATCCTGACTCAGTCACATTTATAGAAGGCCAGGTGGTACCCCTCCACTCGGCGCGCTCCACCAGAAGTAAATCAGCGTATCACACCACAGAAGCGAAGCGTAGAAAGGGGCGCAGTGCAGTTCATATCACAGACTAATTGGCCCCGAGGAAACCATGCCAAAGGGCTTCGGCCCCAAGAGGAGTAAGGGTTCCATTGATAAGTTCACGACACCACTGCAGAAAGAACCTGATGTAATGATGGCGGAGAGCACGCTCCCACACGAACAGCAGAACCCCCCGGCAACGATGATGGAACCCCAAGCAGTCTTCCTCGCCATGCATCAGGGCTTTTCGGCCCTCAATGACAAACTAGATGGGATAACGGCGAACGTGGCGGCCATCAAAATGCAACTGGACAAAACTACTTTGCATGACCGAGGCTGAAACAAGAATCTCGGCCACGGAAGACACACTTGAAACCCTGAAGACCACGGTCTCGAAGATGGCAATCGACCTGGGGACTGTGAAGTCCAAATGCGAGGATTTAGAAGCGAGATCAAGACGCAATAATATTCGAATAATTGGTGTTCCAGAGGAAGCGATAAAAGCACCCATGGAAAAGACAGTGGAGGAACTCTTGCGCACCCCCTGGGTGACGCTGGATGGTCACCGATGTTCATTATTGAGTGGGCCCACAGATCCCTTGCCCCGAAGCCAGAAGCCTACCCTAGGCCTAGAATTGCCCGAGTGATGAACTACAGGAATAGAGATTTAATTCTGAGGGCTGCAAGAGAAAAGAAAGAACTACGTTGGGAAGCTAATATTATACGCATTTTTCCAGACTTTACACTTGCGGTACAACAGGAGAGGAAGCTCTTTACAGGGGTCAAAAAACTGCTACTGGAAAGACAGCATACTGAATCTATGTTGTATCCAGCGAGACTCAAAATCCATTTTCAGAACAAGATTCACTTCTTTACGTTCCCAGAGGAAGCTGCAAACTTTGTGGAAACACATATTCCTGCTTTGGCTGATCATCCCAGGATAGGGGAAACTTAACGATATTTTTGATGATGTGAAAATGGGCATGTTTCTGCTATGTAATGTACAATTCCTGAAGCAATAGCCGCCTCCCCTGGGGATGGCCTTTATAGGGGGTATATATGACCGAATTCACAGGATTTGTTAAATTGTGATACCCCCACAGGTTTCGATATATGTGTGAGCAACCAAGTTGAACCGGTCTACCTTTTACCAGCCTTAAGATGGAATGGGCACTGGAACACGCCGCAGGTCCCCCCCCCCCCCACCCTCCCTGCAGCAGGTGCACAACCAGTGATGGGAAGGGAGGGTTGGGATCCTATGAGCACAGATAAAGTTGGGGGGAGGGGACAGGTTGGGAATGTTGGGTTATGTTTATGTTAAGGATGGTAGTAAAATAAAACGCACACAGGTAATGAACACGATGACCAACAAGCTCCTAATAGAAACATGCTTTTTTGTACACATTGATAACTGCTTCATAGGTTATGGCTGGAAACAACGATGAAAGTATCGAAGTATTAAGTTGGAATGTCCGAGGCCTAGGGTCCAGAGTCAAGAAGAGGAAAATCCTGCCATATATCAATAGACTGGGCACTAAGATAATTTTTCTACAGGAAACTCATGTGGGACCTCAACAGGGGGGACTACTAATTCCGAATTGGGGAACGCACCAGTACTTCACAACATACTCTAAACGGGCAAGGGGGACCGGAATTCTAGTACATAAAACCCTCCAGTTTAAATGTATAGAAGTGAAATGTGATCCTGAAGGGAGGTTTGTCCTACTTCATGGCACACTTTGCAATAAGGAGATAGTTCTCCTAAACATATATGGACCAAATGTGGACGATCCAGAATTTTTCTCCCAAATATTCGAGAGGTTGGCCGCCTACCCCACGGCCCATTTGATATGCGGTGGAGACTTTAACACTATTTTAGATGTCCATACAGACCGCACATCGACACAGACTAGGGCACTGACCAAAGCAGCGCAGACTATAACCTCACATATGGTAGACTTAGGTCTGAAAGACGCCTGGAAAACACTAAATCCTACTAAGAGGGAATATACATATTACTCGAGGGTGCATGATATGCACTGCAGAATAGATTTGTGGCTGGTAGATGATGTAGTCCTTTCCTGGGTCCTAGTAGCACAGCATTATCCCAGAACATATTCAGATCACTCCCCAATCCAGTTAACATTACAAATTCCAGGTACTGTAGTAACGCGACCAATGTGGAGATTTAAACCTGCAGCATTGCGTGACTTGGTCTACAGGAACGCTATGGAACAACAAATAGAGGAATATTTCGAAATCAATGAAAACTCAGTGCCCAGTCAAGCAATAGTATGGCAAGCATTTAAGGCCTATATAAGGGGAAGCTCGATATCGACAGAAAATGGAATTCTTAAGGACATCAGGGGTAGACTGAACAGATTGGAATCCCAAATAGCATCACTTCAATCTCAATATGCACAAACCCCATCAGCTCACCTCAGTTCCGAAATGAAAGCAAAACTAGATGAATACAATGAGGCAGCAGATCAAGAAATCCGATTTTTTGATAAACCAGTTGCAGCACGCCGATATGGGGAGGGTGAGCGCCCCGGGAGGTTGCTGGCCAGGACAGTGAAGGGAGAGAGGGGACCAACGATCATACCGTGCGTGCAAAGACCAGATGGGTCGGTTACCACTGACTGAGACAAGATTGAAGAAACGTTCCATACATTCTATAAAAGTCTTTATTCCCCGCAATCTGATTCCACAGACGAAGAACTTGATCAATACCCGTCACAAATACCGACATCATTGCTGGCCGATGACACTAGGGAATTGTTAGAGATGGCAATTACTGAGGCGGAAATGTTAGAGGCGATAAAGGCATTACCCAACGGGAAAGCAGCGGGCACTGACGGTCTAGGGGCTGAGTTTTATAAGGAGTTTGGTCTCCTAATGGTCCCCAGATTAATGGCAGTATGGAGTGAGGCCCTACATAAAGGAGAACTCCCCGAAACCACTAGGGAAGCAGTGATTACGCTGTTACTCAAGCCGGGGAAACCCCCTGAGGAGTGTGGGTCATATAGACCATTATCATTAATAAACACCGATGCAAAGATCCTAGCAAAAATACTGGCAACTAGACTAACACCTTTGATGCCGTATATGGTCGCTGAAGACCAGGCAGGGTTTATTACGGGAAGGTCCACTGCAACCAATGTTAGAAGGTGCCATAAAATTTTAGCCACAACACCCACCGAGGTCCAGGCCGTGGCTGTTTCTTTGGAAATGCATAAGTCTTTCGACACGGTTTCGTGGCCCTTTCTCTTTGGGGTTTTGCGCAACTATGGGTTCGGCCCCAATTTTCTGAAGTGGATAAAAATTCTGTACACATGTCCACATGCAAAAATACGAATCAATGGGGTTTTAACAGATGAACTGGAACTGAAGGGGGGGGAACGCGACAAGGATGCCCATTATCGCCATTATTATTCGCATTAATAATTGAACCTTTAGCAGATATCCTTAGGGCACGGTACAGCTCAGCAGGACTCGGGCTAGATGGTGAATTACACATTATAACTTTATATGCAGACAATATTCTGTTATATCTAACAAATCCGTATCGAACATTGGGCAAGGTACTGGTGGAGGTTAAACGGTTGGGGAACACTCGGGTCTACGTCTTAATTCTAGCAAATCAGAGATATTCCCAATCACTGAAAATAAACCGCAACCACACATTGCCAGAACAGCACAGCTCTCCCGCGCCTTGAACTATAGTGTACTCACTGATGCCCTGTGCGTGAAAATAAAACGTTGGAGCGCCCTCCCCATATCATTAATGGGCAGGATAGCACTAATTAAAATATTACCAAAGCTTTTTTATCTATTTAGCACAATACCTGTCTGGCCGGGCCGCTCTTTATTTACCACACTGACTGCCGCGTGCACCTCGTTTGTATGGGGAGGACATCCCAGAGTGAGCTGGAAAAAGCTGACTGATACGTACTCTAGAGGAGGGATGATGGCACCTGACTTGGAATTGTATTATCTGGTTGCACAGGCACATTATGCCTCCCAATGGGCTACACAATTCCTCAACCCTGAGACCCCAATGCCCGGTTATAAAGAGTGCGAAGCGATAATGGCACTCCACAAAATGAGCAGATCAACCCCCAAGCACTATAACACTATAGAACCAGCGAAGGTGACGACCACTGCATGGGCCAAAATAGCCGATATGTTCGAAACCAACAGGCTATACCATCAGAGTATGCCACTCTGGGGAGACCCACAAATACCCTTCAGTGCAGATAGTCAAATCGCGATGCATTGGACATCCAGAGGGATCACCCAGTGGGGACAACTCTTCCCTGACCAGAGCTTTATCCAGTGGATAGACATCAGAGAGGTTGTGGGAAACACGAATAGTCATAAACGGCAGTATACCCAAGTGCGAATGGCTATACAAGAAGCATGCCCCACATTCCCCAGCGAACCAGCGATAAATATAGGTCTGGGCTACATATTCACAGGTGGGACACAAAAAGTCTCGGCAGCGGCATTGTATAAGCTACTACTTCAAACGCGCCCTGTAGAGAATACCGCAGCTAAGACTCAATGGGAACAAGACCTGGGACAGCAGTTTGATGACCAGGAATGGGCACAGATTTGCTCGCTCACCAAGCAAATATCGTGTAATTCCAGATATAAGGTAATTCACTACAAAATGGTGCAGAGAACACATTATACCCCAGCAAAACTTAAACGACTATATCCCAACATGTCGGGGACCTGCCCTAGATGTCAGACAGAGGATGCAAATATTTATCATATGTTATGGACATGTATAAAGCTAAGGGGCTACTGGGAAGAAATCTGCGCCGCCCTAGATGAGATGGCTGACCAACCCCTGGAATGGTCACCCAGGATATGTTTGCTGGGGGCAGTGGGGAAAATGAATCCGACTTGGCGTAGACTGTTGAATTTGAGCCTACTAATAGCCAAAAGGGCAATTTTGATGAAATGGAAGAGCGCATACCCCCCAACTAAGGCTGATTGGGACAAGGACATGGTGTGGACTAATGATACAGAGGAGCTCTACATAGACTCGGTGCTACCCCAATCCAGACCAAGGAACATATGGGATAGATATAAACAATACCTGTTTGATAAGGCAGAGCGAGATGGCTCAGGAACGGAAGCTAATTGAATTTGTAAAATGTAATGAAGCAATGTGCAATATATGTAAGCATTTATGTGTGCAAGAAAAATAAAGTTTTAAAAAAAAAAGAATGACATTCCGATCGAAGTAATTGGAAGGCGTAGTATTATCGTCCTTGGAGGCATTCCTGGGATTACTCTTATGAGCCCTCTCAGTGAGAAATAATGTTGATAACTGCCTTGGATCCAGAGTATCCTTCAACAGTTTATCCACAAAGAGTTAAGTCGTGACGACTTGTGTCCATTGTAGTAACGCTGGCCGGGAGTTGTTGGAACATGTCTTTAAAAGTCCTTTGCTGTCGTATTGCCTCTAGCGCCATCTATGGGCCACAACTCGTGTGCCGCAGGACCAGTTGCCCTCACCTGTGCTGAATGTGTCAAAAGTGAGTTTGGACTGGGTCTTATGCTTTACCATTTCCTAGGTACATAGAAGACTATACAATCACTAATGTGACTGGGTCTGCTGGTGTTTCTTCCAGGAGAAATCCATTTCTAATCACAAGTTTACATTCTTGCACCACGCTGCTGCCTAATCCAAATGATCACACTTGGCCCAAATCCTGTCACTGCCATGTAATACTCATCGGGGAGAATGGGGACCCAGGGAAGTCGGTAGACTGGGCCAGCCTGTGCCCAAAAGCGTCCGGCGGCAGTCCCAAGGAGACGCGCTGCTCATAGAAGTATGATGTGGCCGTTCTTCAAAGTCGTGGCTACCGCCAGTTCGCACCGTTGCCTTGGGCTGTGAAGGCACTGTCCCAGATACCTCACCCAGAACTCTGCTCGATGTCCGGCACACCCAAAGTACTGGGTCCTCGGACACACCAGTTACACAATCATAAACAAAGTCCAGGGCAACCCTGTCTGGAGAAAGGCACCAGACCGGGTTGCCCATTGTCCCCACTATTGCATATTCTGGCAATGGTGCCGGTGGCTACCTATCTACGGACAGAATACATGACGGCAGACATATCGATCCTAGAAACTTACCACCTGATTTCAATGTACGCAGATGATGCACAAAAACCTGAAGACAACTTGGAGCTGAGATTTCGGGCATCACAGTCAGTGTGGAAAAGTCCTCTTTGTTTCCTTTGGATGGGTTAGCCAAGAAGTAGCCAAATCAACTACCAGTGCTGGCCCTGAAATGGAGCGTCAACACATTCCGCTACCTAGGAGTCAACCTAGTCCACGACCCTGCCAAAGAACATGATAAAAACACGCACCACTTGACAAATGTCCCATATAACATACCCAAAGCCTTCTTCAAAACCATCCTTGTGTAGAGAATTATTGTGGCATAATGGTAGATGCAGGATCGCGTTAGCTTCACTACAAAGACCCTACGAAGAAGGAGGCATTACGGTCCCTCACTTTGATCTGTATTATATTGCAGGGCAGCTGCAATTTGTGGTAGGGGGGCTGGCAAACAAACCTATTCCAGACACCAAACTACTCCAACCTGCAGCACCTTGCGTCTTTCTGGAGGAGATGCTGTGGAGCACACGGCCACAACTAAACCGCCACCCTTACTTGGTAATGCTGGACATCCAACTGTGGGACATGACGTTGGAGTCAATTAAACTAAAAAGACCCGTTTTCGGTACAGATCCCATTGACCTCTATAACTCCAGTGGCATCTCGGGTGCATCTAGGAATAAGGACACATTGGGAACCTAAAGACATCGCTACAATAGGGTACCTGCTTACAGGCACTTCCTTCATACCCTTTCAGGAGTTGGTCAATGTCACGGGTCTAGGCCATGGCCAATACCTGTTACACTGCACCGTAAAGAAGATTGCACAAATATGGCCAATGCACGGAGAACTAGCGGAGGCACACTCCATAATTGACACCTTGTACCATATTGCAGAAGGTACGCAGACAATCTCAAGGCTGTATGAATTCTTCCTAACAAGAAGACCCTCCACAGACTCTTATCATTGGGTCCGGGTGGGAGGAAGACCTGGGAACTCCGAACCAAAACACTCAATGGGCACAGATACTGCTGTAACATAATGTATCCCAGAATGCGAGATTGCAATTGATTCAGCTGTACGTAACACACAGAGCATACTTGACTCTGCTTAGGATATCCAAATTCCCTTGGGCGGCCACACACCACTGCCCAAGATGTGCTGCCTCAGATGCGGGTATGTTGCACATGTTCTGGACCTGTCCTAGAATACAGCCGTATTGGAATGAAATAGCGGATAGAATGAGCAAAGGAGGCCTTAATATATACCCATGATCACCCCACAGCTTGCATACTAGGCCGCTTTACACGCCCCAAACACTTAGGCTATGTTTCCAAGATGAAAGACTCAGCGTTTGTACTAGTAAAACGAAGAATAGCAATGACGTGGAAGGCCGCAAGGGGCACCCGCATAGAAGATTGGTGGCAGAACCTTAAAAAATAGGCACTGGCCGAGACATCAGCTTAGAGGAGGGCAGCGCATGTGTCCAAAAGGCTTACTAATGCGGAGATAGCAGCGTGGAATACTCTCACCCAATGGCTTTTTACACCAGCAACACCGGAAATCGAGATGGGTCACATACCCCTAACGACCACACAAACAGGGCAACTCTAGTGTGCTATGAGAGTAGTGGGCTTGGGTGTTGAGAACGAGGTGGGGGTTAAATTGGGGAGTAATAATAAACCGCACGCTCCTTAGTATGCAAGTTGTGTAACTGGCAATGAAAATTATCATTTATGTACATGATAATTTACTGTCTTCATGTTATACCAATAAAAGCTGTTTAAAAAAAAAAAAAATACATTGTAACGGAGTGATTGCATGCATAAGAAAGAACGTTTTCGAAAGTCTCCAACTGCTGGGCACTGCATTTAGGCAACCTACAACTGTCCTATAAAAGTGCATATGAGGATATACTTACAGTTCAGTCATTAACAAATAAGTCTTAAAGTGATCCTTCTGTTTGAAATCGTATTGTGAGTACCAGCTGACAAGTGTTTGGACATTAACTGCCTGATTCATGGAATTATTTGCGTGAAAAAAGCAGATTTGCGCACCTTTCTGCCCGAAAATCCCCATACTTCAAACAGGGATTTTCGGCCCGAAAGGCGCGCAAATCTGCGTTTTTCACGCAAATAATTACATGAATCGGGGTGTATGTCATTTTCAAGGCTGTTGTGTTATCAATGGCAGCATATCCAAGTGTTGTAGTTATTACATACATAAACATTGTGAAGTAAAAGTTATACATTTCAGCCAACGAAAGAAAAGCATGTATGCATAAGCAACAAAAATGAAAATATTATATGGTTACATACCCAAAATCATAGCAAAAGGGCAGGACGGTGAAACATAAGGAAAAACATACCAGAACAAATATCCTTGTTGATTTATATCTTGATTATTTGCACTGAATTGCAGTGTCAAATAATAAGTGGATTGTGAAAAGCACCATACTTTCGATGACCGGTTCAAAGATATGCCCCTACTGTTAGGTGCCCAAAATATGATGATTCTTGGTGCATTAGTTTGCCCAGATCACCATTTGTGTAATTGCAGTGATCATCTGCCATACTTATCGTCATTAGATTAGATAGGGCCACCTCCTTAGTGCTTCGTATGGTTTAATTGAGAACTCGCCCAATAGAAAATAATCTTATCCCTTTATTCATGCAAATAAAGAATGACATTTTTCAGCTCAATGTCTCTGTACTATCCACTCCTAAGTTAATTGTGCATGATGCATTGCCCAAGGTATAGATTATCGGATCAATGCGCGCTAGCCTTTCATAGTGGTAATTCTTCCAAAATAATATATAATGAACCACCTTGAGGTATATGGAAATCAAATAATTGTATATTAAGCTGAGTGCCAGCAGATAATCTATATTGGCTCTCTAATATGCATACTCGGACCCAGCATCACATTGCTTACCTTATTTTACCTTTATGTCCTTAAAACATTTCATTGTTTCCAAAAATAGTGTGCTTCTATCGGATTATTCCTATATTTTGTTTTAAAAAAAATTCATTTGAATTGAGGTGTTGAAACCTTCCTCATAAAATATGCACATGTCATGTATTGGAGAAGTCTTGATAAGACTTGCTTAATCGTTTCACCTCTGGCACAGCACTCAAACACTATCTGGCCGCTCGAGCATGGCTCCGTTCCTCTGGTGCTTCTCCCCCATTGTCCGCGGGTCATTTCCCGATGGAGCTGCAGTCTGGCTTACTCTGCTTAGGGAGACACTGGCAGATACGCTCTGGACAGCTGCAGCCATAATATATGGGAGCCATTATAGGCGCCTTCGGCTACTCCCACTCACCTCCCAAACCTTACTTTTTAAGTATTAAATGATGCAATTTCATGTTAAAAAGAACAGGCTTTAATTGGATTGGAAATTGTTATTACTCCCATGTCCCATCTCCTTTCCTCCATACTTGTGGGACATTCAGTCCTTCGGATGGGACTGGAGTACTTTAGAAGCATCAGAAAATGTACTGTCCTTTTATTTTTTTACAGGGGAAGCACGTGTGACTTTAGCCCTGCCTTCCTGAGCCCCACCCAGCACGTCACCCTCCCTCTACACGGTTGGTATCGGACTCCCTTACATCGTTGGGATTTTTGTTTTTTCCTACTTATCCTTTCAATTTGCCTTCCTGCTCCGGTTCCGCAGTCAGCTTCTGTTCCTCCCCTTATGCCGTAGGGTAAGGGGTTTACCTCCTGCGGGCGTCACTACATGGCGGCGGATCTTCCTATTCTGTCTAGATTGTCTGGGCCCATACCATCATTGAGGCACGTGCTTCTACTTTCGGCCAGAGCTCTCGAAAGGAGGCTGGTCAGGTGGGAGGAAGTCTTCCACAGCTTGCCTCCGGTACACCTACAGAGCTTCATCGAAAAGAAGAGTTGTTCGTATACAGGAGGATGTTCAGAAACAAGGCGAGCAGATGTCCCAATTGCTATTGTTTCTAAAGACAAATGGTCCTTTGGACAATGGAAAATGCAACCGGTCCAGTCAGAGGCCAATACGCCGATTATAATAGTCTCAAGATCAAGATGTTTCCAATGCCCATTCGGGATTACTTTCTGAATCTCCACTCAGTTATCCAACCCATATGCAAATTTGCAGGAGGAAAAAACAGAAAAGAGTCAAAGGGGAAAAGAGATTTGGAGGCCGTTCATCTTGGTGACGAGTCAAATCAGCTGATTAATTTGACGATTGCCACTGCAGTTAACCATAGACCGCAGAATAAGAAAGCCAAGAAAAGAACAGTGTGAAGAGGGAAACGGCAACAACATGCAGGCACTCGTAAATTGGCTATTGAAGGAAAAGGAGGCCAGCGATATTGCCCCAGAGTCCCCAAGCTCTTGTCAGAATGGTTCTCCAGTAAGAGTAGTGGAGCAAAATCTAAACGAACACCAAACGTCCTCTGAAGTACCTTTTTGTTACCAATGGTAGGCGTGGACCAGTTACTTTGTGAACATAGTTAGGACTATTATGTTGCCCCTAGCACTGTGCCAAAATTAGATGCCCGCATACTATCGATAAGGAACAAATCTGGTGCATGTTTGAAAAGACAGATTAACAAAACAGCATTCTAAACTTGTGTGATTTTGAGTTCATTTTGCGAGTAAAGTTAGGCTCAGTATGTCACATGTTCATTGTTTACTGATGACAGCCTCTCTAATAAGAGATCACTATGAATCACTTGTTTTTTGGCTATGAATTAGATAAGGTATGTTCACCCTTAGAGGAGATTGCTTGCTGTAATCACTGCAAGAAATGTTTGAAAAATGATTGCTTGCCGGCACCTTTAAAAACTGGTGTCCCGGCTGATGGCTTTGACAATATGAAAGGATGGCTGTCGATAAAAGGCCTGTTGCGAGGCATCGAGGGTACACAAGTGAGATTTTGTGACGGCCTTCTAGAATACTAGGAGCCATTCTCACTTTTTACAGAAGGGATCCCTGTTGGACCATTTGCTTGAATTTTCTACATTTGTTATACAGGAAACCTGGTTAACAGTAATTCTCCATATTGACGGATATGCAATCCACCAGTCTCTTGCAAAAAAAGGTATCAAGGGTCGTCCGTTTGGGGGATTAATAATGGGGCTAAAACAGGAGCTAAACTCCTCTCAGATATTACCGACTGACCTGGGTGGTAATATACTAGCAGTTGAATTACTGCTTGTAGGGCAAAGTAAGGCACAGCTTATGTTGGTGATTAATGTATATGACCAATCCGACGGCCGGGGAGCATGTGATATATTTGACCTCCATAGTTTCGATCGTAACAAGATGGGTTGA
This sequence comes from Ambystoma mexicanum, assembly GCF_040938575.1. Taxonomy (NCBI): domain Eukaryota; kingdom Metazoa; phylum Chordata; class Amphibia; order Caudata; family Ambystomatidae; genus Ambystoma; species Ambystoma mexicanum. The sequence goes on along the minus strand of NC_090922.1, from coordinate 1,347,884,994 downwards.
GGACATGGAAGAAGATCCTATTTTACTGAGGGGTGGCCTAAATGCCAGGTGTGGTGAATTTTCTATCCCAGATAAATATCGGACTATATCTTTGGATAGTAAAATGGTCCAAAAAACAGCAAACGCCTGAGGCAAAAGTTGGTTGCAGTTTCTGAAGGAATGGGACTTGGTCATTTTGAATGGGAGTACGTTTCCCTGGAAAACCCACTTGGTATTCGGGCAAAAAGAGTGCTACCCTTGATTATCTGTTTAGTAATTCAACCCTGATTGGGGGTGGGGGGAGTGGGCAATTTCGCAGTATGTTAGAGGCCCTCAAGCGATCATGCCTTACTTAGTCTCAGGTGACATTGTGATACACAGGACCATGGGACCTGTCGTCCGGGTGGTCTAATACCAAACCAGGCAGACAATCGCGTGTACTGGTCCAAAGGCAATATACATAGGGCCTGCTGTACTCTGAATCTTAAGCTAAATGATGTCAATTCTATATTGCTCCATCTAACAGCTGTTGGCTTGGAATCATGGTTGTCCACCTTTGCCCATAAACTCTGAACAGTCAGGAGCAAACCCCTGATTATTTCCGATAAGAGACAGGCCCACTTGTATGATGCGGAAATCCAAAAAGCTAAACTGTTACTCCGTAAGGAGCTGCAGAAACTGAACACTGTAGCAGTTTCAGTGTTCGTGTTTTATTGATGGTCTAGGAGACTAAAATACAATATAATATGGACTTGACTGTACATTTTCAACGTATGTTGGGGGCATTGAATGGTCAGAACCCCAGGCACTTGTGCCGAGTATTAAATTTAGCCAAGGCGTCGGCCGATTTGTCAATCTTAAAATCAAATTTCAGAAGGGTCCTGGATACATTTTGCGTATTCACAGGATGAAGTTCATGTGGCAGTTAGTACCCACGAGTAGCCCATGTATTTTAGTCTTGATAATATGAGGGCCCACATTATTCAATTGAAAACTTCTAGGACACCAGGGTCAAATGGCTTGTCAGCTGCTGTTTTAAAGGGGAATTGCAGGGTGTGTGTCTGTCTGTCTGTCTTGGGAAGGTGGGTGGGGACCATAATATTCCTGGATCCTGGAAAAGGTCCATCTTTCTACCCGTTTGTAAATCCGGGGATGGTCTGCTCCCGGAAAACTACTGATTATTCTCAATCTTGGACATAACTGGTAATGTTTTTTCAACATAAGTGCTAGAGCATCTACAGACCTTGGTTAATAATAACCATATACTGCACCCGTTTCAACAGTGTTTCGCCAAGGATCCAGTATGATTCATAATATTCAACTTCTGGATACTATCACCCGGACAAAATGCAGCAATAGTCCCTCTGTATACATCACATTTGTGTATGTCCGGTCGTCTTTCGACCAAGTGTACGGCACGCTGTTATGGAAAACAGTTAGAGATTTGGATTGTCCTGGTTGGTTACTGCAGATAATTATGGCACTGCATTCAGACACCAATGCTCAGATTCGCTTGGGAAACGATGAACTGTTGAGACCTATGCAAATGGATAGGGGAGTAAAGCAGGGGTGAATACTCGCACCCCTGCTTTTCAACCTTTACATCTCGGACCTGCCGACTAGAATGACGGAGTGCAAAATGCTCCCTTCAAACTTGACGGTGTCCAGTACCAGTTATGTTTTACGTGGATGACCTTGTGTTATGTGACAGGCCTGAAATCGATGTTGAATAAGCTGGGTCTCTCTGCAAATGGATTATCTGGGAATTTAAAAAAGACAAAAAATATGTCAGTCTTGGCGAGGAAGATAAAGAAACAGCTGCAAGCAGTGGTTTTGCTCTGCAATGTTATGTGTCCTGGAAGCCCTATCACTAAAGGATTTGAAGTGGCTAAATGTGGTGGAAGGCTTCTTCTGGCATAGGTGTTTGGGGTTGCCACGATTGGCCTCAATTGAGTAGGTGCTGGGCTTTGTGAGAAACCAGAGGGTCTTCTCACTGAAGTTCCCTGAGGTCCTTTGTTCAGGTGGCCAGGGAAGGGCCATCGTCCTTAAAGCCCAACCCGGTATGAAGGATTCCAATCGGGCGTCACTCACCGGACAAGGACCTACGCCCTCAGCCTTAGATGTAACGCAAGATTAGAATGCCTTTTCTTTCATTTCGACTAATTCAAATTGAGCCGATACCCGATCCGTCTCACACCCCCTTTTACAAATACCCCGGGTCACAATGGACCATGAACCAGGCCGGTGGGTGGTAACACAATATTTATTTGAATTTCAAAGAAAATCTCACAATTTTTATATTGGCCAGCAATCACCAATGGAGTGATGATTACAATCAAAACTACTGAAATACACTTGGGTAACCTTCTACAAGAACATATTAAAAGCACAATTGAATAGGAACACTTTTTCAATTTGGATAGATAGCACCAGAGTTAAGATTTTCCCTGCAATGTTCCCTCAACCCACAATTAATCTAATACTGAGTGGATAGAAAGAAGCCGCAGGTAGTAAGGGATAGGACAGGAAACCCTTTGCAATGGCCTAAAATGACACTCGGATTTTAACAAATAATTAATGATATATGTAATTAAATAATGATGTTCATATGTTTTATCACAGTTTCAGGGATGTCATATCACTAGCAACTGTAAGGTATCACACAAGGCATACAGTTCACAAAGCAGGTTGAAATTGAAAGCACAGTACAGTCAAGTCACACATGGAAAAGTTGAATTTTTTAGTTTGCCGTTTTAAATGTCAAACGTTTTTTCAGAAAAAACGGGTGAAAAACTGAATTGGAATGCGGTTTGTGGGCCGGGGGATAGAAGCACATCAGAGAGACAATATAGAAGTGAAAGGAGGGCTATAGCTGAAGAACTGGATGAGATTTTCAAGATAAAAGGAGGGTTGGTTTTGATAAAATAAAGCCTTAAAGGGAGGAAATCAGTTTGGAAAGAAAAAGGACAGGTTTTACTTAAACTAGAGCATTCAGACTAAATTGTTAAAGAAAGACACAGTAGGGTCCCGGGTTAATTTGTAACTTAACCCTTTCACCCCGCGTTCAGATATATGTGGCAATTCATTTAAATTATTCAAAATATTGCGAAGGAGTTACAAGATGAGGTGAATGAAAGAATTGCACTAATACTAGAAAAAGAAGGACAAGGGTGCACAGATAATTAGAACAGTTTAGACAAGTTATCGGGGTATGGATAGAATGCTGCTAACTGGATTGGCCTGGGGTGATTGTTACCGCCTTGCTGTCAGCTGGTTGGATTTTTAGGGACATAACATCAGCTTTATGATGTGGCTTTACAATTCATAGGATCATCCCACTGTTACTTTAGCTAAAATCCAGTTTTGACATAAATGGCACATTTTTACAGTTGTGGCATCTTAAATTACATGGGCAGATTACATATTTTATGCAGAGCATGGCAGTCCCACCCTCATGTCTGTAGGACTTTGTGTCGCCCGTCTAATAGTTTTTCGCGATTTTCAGTGATAACTATTCCACCTAAAATTCTATGACTTTATACATCGGTGTAGATTATCATAATGCATGTAAGTATTGAATTTCACAGTGGCATCATGTACACTTTCCTCAAACTGTCCAATTCTCTGTCATTTCTGTTCCCAATATGGCAGTGAAAACCACTAAATTACTTTAAAACTGTTTTTACATTCCTGCGAAGTCCCATTGCAAAGATAAGTCTTAAAAGTATATTAATAAAATGGTCTTTAGAGCCAAAATGGTCAGCATTGTTCACCATATAAGGCCATAGTTCCACGGCTGCTCTTGAGTTGGCTTTGAAGCTTCCCAGTAGAATTTGCGGGGACGTGTACTGTAAGATATCTCAGCCCAGACAAAAGTCTGATGAGCCTGTGATATGCAGCCTTCTGGCCCATTCAAAGTTTTCCAAGGTATCATTTATCACCCATGTGTCCTAGATCCTATGGTAGCTCTTTCTTTCGGGGGTTAGGCCACTCCTTTGGTCAGCCAAATGTCCCCTGGGCCTTGGTAGAAACCTGTTTGGCTAGTTTTCAGAAGGCAGCCCATGTCTTTATTTCTCATTTTATTTTATTTTGTTTTAAATCAAAAGCAAGCCTGTTGACTAAAATTTCCCATATGTTTCACAGCAAAAAAAACCTTTACATATCTAGGCTAAAACAGGGCCTTCTTTCAACATTACACTTTTAATAAAACGGGCATTTTTCCTTATTTACAAAAGCGCATTTTAACACATGGTGAAGTCTGCTGGGCTGACCATTAGTATTTATTATTTATATAGTGCTTTACACCAAAGCGCTTTACAGCCGTACCACCAAAATACATTAAACGGTGACATTGAAGCAATAAAATAAACATGATTCAAACCAGAAAAACAGCATATAGAACAATTTGCATTCGGGAAGGAAGAGGATGGGTATGGGAAGTAAGAAAGGGAAAGGGAAAGGGAGAGGGAGTAGAAGGGAGGGTGGAAGTCAAAGGGGAGGAGACAGGAAGAGATAAAGGAACAGGAAGGTGGAGTGGGGAGGGGAAAGAAGAGTAAGGGGAGAGGAGTCGGGGGGGGGGGGGGGAATGAGTGTTTTTAAGGAGGAACGGAAGGAGGAATAGGTGGAGATGCAGCGGATAAAGAAAGGAGGGAGCGAGTTCCAATGTAAGGGGGCAAGGAGTTGGTAGGAGTGGAAACGAGAGGAGGCACCGGGAGGAGGGGGAACAGAGTAAGAAGTGATCAGCGGAGCATAGAGAGCGAGAGGGGGCATAGAAAGAGAGAAGAGATGAGACCATTTCAAAAGGTTTTCTCTCTTAATTTCCCACATTGTTTTGCAGCCCTAGTCAGTTTCACTTATACAACAATCTGTTTAAGACACAGGTCCATTGAAATTGACATAGGCCCAGAGAGCCACAGTCTCCTTTGCAGCATTGATAATTGACATTTTGTAACTCAAGTCAAGCGTTATCCCGTGCAATGGAAAATATAGCTTCTTTTGATTTCTCAGATTTGGCTAACACAGCCTGTCATATGGGGATAATGTTCTATTTTGCTGGAGCACAATCTGGATATGAGGGGGCATGGCAGGCCCTCATTGATGAAAGCAGTGGGATGTTGAACAGATGGAAATAGCGTCAGGGCGCCATCATTATAAAGGCCAAATATTTCCTTTTTCAAGGGCAATGTGGATCAAACGGCAAAGCAGTGCTGCTTCTCAATTTTCTTCTTGGTACATGTAAGAAGCACAGTGGCAGGCTCTCTGTGTACCCCTTGTTCCATCCTGCCCAATAGGTGCTTGGAAAGATGGTGCAGCCATCATTTTGTAGCTGTCAAACGCAGTTTTGATGTGGCAATGGTGCTCCAAGGAGCCAGCACAGCCATTTTGCTGTTAACTGCTGAAGTGCAGCTGGATTATGTGAGAAAGTACTGCTGAGTGGGTAAAAATATCCCACAAATCCTCCCTCACCCCTCCCACACCCCCCACCCGCCCCCCCCCCCCGAGTCTTCTGAGATTGCTTGTCGAGGGAGAGTAGGGCAAAGAGGGATTCGTTGGTAGGGCAAAGAGGGATTCGTCGGTAGGGCAAAGAGGGATTCGTCGGTAGGGCAAAGTGGGATTCATCAGGTGGAGTACTTCTTCCATCATGGAGTGGTACGCCACGATCCTCCCGTCGTCTCTCGTTGGAGTGGAGAGCGACACCCACAGCTTCCCCTTAGTTCTTTCTTTGTGGTGTGGAGCGACACCCCCCAGATTTTTCGTTGATCTTTTCAATCCAGGTCCCCGGGGAGGTACTCCTCGGTCTACGAAGGGCGCAACCAGTACGCATCTACTGAATAAATAAGAACTGATTATTACATTTTCCCACTGACTGCCTTCCAAGAAGGTTGACAGCAGTGGGACACACATGCATTGCAATAATGACAGTACTTTGATGATAAAGGCAAATGATCACTCACAAGACATAGATAACTACTGATTTGACTAGAATTTTTGAGAATTCCTTTTGTCCTGACAATGAAGAAAAATACTCCCTGTTAAATATTCATACCTATAAACCTACCTGTTCCCTTCTGGTTCTTCTTTTTCTTGTTCTTATGGTCCACATGGCTCCTCTATCTGATGTACTCTTGGCTCCTCAGTTTGCTGCAAAACGTGCCTAGTCTGACAAATCTTTAGCTGTTTAATATTGACCCATTTCTCTTCTGTCAGCTCTCCTTTGGGGATGCAGATTCTGTAGGCTAGGCCTGGGATGGTGACCTCCTTTCCGTTTTCTAACTTCAACTGCCTACGGTAGCAATGGGGCTGACCGGAAGGCTTTCTTTAGGATTGCCAAGGCCCTAGGGGGGGTGGGGGGAGGGGGGGGGGGTTATTACCGTCGAGTTTGTGCCGGGCTTGGTAATTACTGGGATTCCGATTGACTGCCCATGTAAAAGGCAGAAGGAACACCTCGCACAACCGAACAATTATGCTCTATGCTTTTACCAGAGACAGACATTTTTAGCATACAACTGCTAAGCAGAAGATGTTTGGAACGGGGAATTTCCAGGCCCCATACCCACTGATAAACTGACACAACAGTGGGCAGGGTCTGGTCTTTTGGGAGTTTCCTGAATAATACTTCACTGATGAAGCTTTCTTCGCTATTCAAGCCAACTCTGGCGAGAACAGACTCCCTCCCCTCATTTAACTGAATGGGGAGGAAGAGCTGTTCGCCCTTCTTGCTATGCTTTGAGCTGGTTTCTCATTGCGTTTGACTATGGAATTGGGATTTTCAGATTGTGAATCAGTATAACATTTCAATGTATTTCTTTTCAGTGTGGAATGTCACTTAAAACTGGAAGGTTGATTTTCAGGAATGTAGAGGAGTTTCCATCACCCGCTTGTTCTCCTACAGCAATTACTGTAACATCAGGGGTTTGGTTATTTTGAAGATGAAACTCAGTTTGATCCGGTTGTTGTTCAACCATGTGGCATGTGCTATTAAACTAAAATGGTTGACTCTGTTTTTTTTATCAACTTTATTTAATAATTATACAAAACATAATACAACTGAGTAACAACAGAATTGGAACAAGCAAAAGATTACTCCATATACATCAGTGCAACAAAATGCAAATTACTACTAAAGTAACAGCTATTCAAAACGAAATCCGAAAACATCCCCACCCTCCTATCTCATGGCAAGATGTGATGACACAAAACACCAAAAAAAAGAGGACAAATCATACACCCCTACCAATCCCCAACCTCAATATCCACAAAATAAAACAAAGCCTACACCTCATCCAAATAAATCCCTGAATGGCCCCCATCTCTCCTCGTACTCAGTTTCCCGATGTTGTCGAAGTGCCTGAGTCTTCTCATACCAAGAGAGCGTCCGCATATCCGACACCCAGTTCTCGCAATGTGGCTTCTTCCTGAATTTCCACACCTTCATTATTTGTTTTATGGCCATCAACAATGCTCTATCAATCCATTCCGAACAATCCCACATCTCCACACTTCGACTATCAGTTGAAAGGAAAATCACTGACAGAAAAGTACGAGGCAGTGTCATACTAGTTACCATATCAATGCAATCCAAAACTTCTCTCCAAAAGTCCAGCACTCTACTACACTCCCAGAGCATATGTAGGTAGGTCCCTCTCGAGCCCCCACACCCCCAGCACAGACCTACATCAGCCAAGCCTCTCTCCTTCATTTTCACTGGTGTCCAATAAATACGGCCTAAAAGACGTTGATGAATATACCTCAGATTTAAATCAACCTTGGCCCTCCCCAAAGCCCTCCAGCTATTATCCCACAAGCCATCAGAAAGATCAGTTTCCAATTCAGACACCCACTTCATTCGCAACTGACCCCAGGAACTCCCCATACAGTCCTGCAAAGGCATCAACCTAACATATGTAGAAACTGTCCTAAGAGACGTAGCAAAAATCTCACAAATCTGAGGTCTACCAAAAAGTCCGCTCAACATTTGCAATCTTTCCATCCGCAACCGCTCAAAAAGCCCAGATCTACCCGCCTCTCTATTATGCAGACTATAACAATTAGCTAATTCTTCAAACGGAACCATCCTCCCCCTCTCCATACATCCCCTATTTTCAGAATGCCCCTGTTAGCCCAGACCCTCCAATTAAGCATTTTATTATTAATTTCTAAACCCGGATTCAGCCAAATAGAGGCTGAATCATACAAACACAAGGATTGCCCACACCCCAGCATCCAATTAACCAACACTGACTTAGAAATCACCAGAGTCTCCAATTTTGTACCAGAATTTGCCAACCTCCCATACGAATATAAACAGTCCAGGGAAAAGGGATGCAGCATTTCCTTTTCCATTAAAAGCCAATATCGGTCTGATCCCCGCCCTTCCTCAAAGTAATAAGAAACTTCCTTCAATAAAAATCCCCTACAATAATTCTCCAATACCGGATAACCAAAGCCCCCATCTTTAACTCTACGCACCCATATAAATCGTGGAATTTTTGGCCTATTACCTTTTCCCCATAGGAAGTCCATAAAAATCCTATCAATGCTCCAGAGCACTCTTTTAGTAAATTTAAGGGGAAGTGATTGGGCAAGAATCAATGCTATCAAGATGATGCTGTTGCCAAAAGGTCCTGAGTCAATCTTTCCCATCTTTGTACATCCTTCAGCAGAATTTCTCTCAATTTGTCTACATTGTATTCTACCGTTCTCTTAATATCGCGCACCAAGTAGACTCCTAAATATTTCACCGAAACATCAGCCCATTGGCAATCCCAATCCAACAACCTCCCATTCACCGGGCTCATCTGAAGCGGGAAAACTACTGTTTTACCCCAGTTCACTTTATAGCCAGACAATTCTCCCACCTCTTGCAACATATTCCTCAATAAGGGTCCACCCACCTCCGGATTCCTCAAGACCACCGTCAGATCGTCAGCATATGCTAGGACTTTCACCTCATCATTTCTCAACTTCCAACCACAGATATTCTGCTCCTGCCTAAGATAAGCCAACAACGGCTCCAGGACCAAATTAAACAAAAGGGGCGAAAGAGGACACCCCTGTCTCGTACCTCTATACAACCGAAAAGCTTGAGACAAAACATTATTAACCCATATTTTAGCCGAGATATTGTGTTGCAATGCACCTAATAGCATTCAGAAATTGTGGGCCAAAGCCCATCCGAAGCAGTGTGAAATTTAGAAACGACCAATTCACACAATCAAATGCTTTTTCAGCGTCAAAAAAATCAAACATAGATCCTCCACCTTAGCACGAGACAACCCTATTATATTCAGTAATGTCCTAATGTTATCATAGCCATATCTATCAACCATAAACCCCACTTGGGAACGGCTCACCAATTCACCCATATATTTTTGCAACCTAGTGGCCATGACCTTTGCAAAAATTTTAACGTCCACATTAAGTAGAGAAATAGGACGATAATTAGCACACTTTGACGAATCTTTTCTCAGTTTCGGGATGAGGGTAAAAATCGCCTCTCGCATCGTTGGACACAATACTCCATCTGAAAGAAAATTATTAAACAAAACACACAATTTGGGCACCAAAACCAAACTAAACGCTCTATAAAACTCTACAGGTAGCCCATCTGAACCAGGGGATTTACCCATATTAAGTTGATGAATAGCATCCACAACCTCTGATTCCATAATCCGAGCATCAAGCGCCTCTCTTCCCTCCTCAGATAAAAAAGGAATGTCTATTTTGTTGAAGAAATCCATTAGTTTGCCATCCTCAACTTGCGACACATCCGAATAAAGAAGCGAAAAAGGACCTAAAGCATTCAGAAATTTCAACACTTGGAACCCTCACCCCTCCAACTGCATCCTCTATTTTCTGTATAAACGATCTATCCGACAAACTTTTCAGTTTCTTAGCGAGCAATCGTCCTCCCTTATCCCCTTCCTCCCAGTATTTCTGCCTCATGAAATACAACCCTTTCTCAGCTTGCTCCTCCATCATTTTTCTTAATTTGCTCCTCGCACCCTCCATCTTTAATCTGTCCTCACCTTTACCAAACATAGCATATTCCCGTTGTAGAGCCTTAAGCTCCAACTCCAACCCCCTAATACTCAACTCCCCCTCCCTCCTGACTCTAGCTGTCCAATTAATCAATTCCCCTCGCACATGCACCTTAAATGCATCCCACACTATCAGACTGTCCGCCGAACCCACATTATCCTCAAAAAAATTTACGATGGAGATATTAATGGCCTCACATACTTTCTCCTCCTGCAAAATGAATGTCTTGAGTCTCCATTTAACCCATGTAGGTCGATGTATACTTCGATCCATATTCAACTTTACCAGTGAATGATCTGAGACACCGCTCCCCAATTTCCACAGTCCTCACAACATCAATCATTTTATCTGAAATCAGCAAATAATCCAGTCTAGAGTAGGAGTTGTGAGCCGAAGAGTAAAAGGAAAAACCCTTCTCCGTAGGGTGAAGCAACCTCCAGCTATCCACCAAGGCGAAAGTATCAATAAAACCAGAGGACCTTGTTCAGTCTATTAGGTGGGGGCACAGCCTGCAGAGGATGTTATTCCCTAATAGACAAGGGGTGCCCTCTGGAGTCACGACTGTGACAGGGTGTCTCACCTTATGTCGCCCAATTTTTATTTCCAGATCCAGTCCCCTCAATAGGAATGTCATTCCTGTCGAAGTTCTGGAGTTGTCCAGGAAGAGGGGTGAGGGGGATCTGGTATCTCTCTCCCCCTTCGTGAATTTAGCTGCTCAAAGGCCTTTGAAGAAGGCCTTTGAAGAGTGGCTTGGGATCCAGTGTCCACCAGTGCTGAAATTGGACATTGCCCTTGCACTTGAACGGGGGCATAAAATCTCCTCTCTTTCTCCTCAATTGGGCAAATGTAATGTGCATTTTGGGCAAACTGGGTGGTCAATTTCTTTATTTCGGACTCTGACATGGTGGCATTTGAGACGGTTTTCTGTGTCAGCCTGGGAATCTGTAATAATGTTGCATACTGCTCTGTGCTGCCCCCGCTCGGTTGGCAGTCACTACAACCAATTTACGGGGAGGATCCCTCCATTACTATTTTCCTCTCAGGGTGACAATTCTGGGGCTCAAGGATTGGTGACTCTGAATCAGTCCCCACACCCATCCAGTCTTCATTGAGATCTTTTGTGACCCATTTTTCTTTGGGAGGGATTCCCCCATCCCCGAAGGAGATTATTTTCCCAGAATCTTCTAAGGATTCTTCCCCTTCAAACAAGAGGACACTAACTTCCTCCACAAAATGGGACTTTTTTACTATCTTTGTTTCTCCTACCCGCACTCTGTTCCCTGGGTTGCAGATTTTCGGGGGCAAGAGATTTTTGTTCCGGTTCCTGTGTGTCCAGGGGCTTTTCACGGGCAAGGAAGGAAGCTTCTTCTAGGCCCTGACACCAACCTTCCTCCCGTGCCGCCTCCTCTGTAACCGGTGAATTGTCAGGGTTCTCTCCCAGTCATTGTTCTGGGATGCCCAACCCTTTGGGTTGTGGGGTTCTGAGCCGCCATGTTCATCTGAGAGTTCTGCTGAGCCCTCAACATGCAACCCAGATCCTGTGTGAGGTTCTGGACCTGGCGCTCCAGTTGGGACACCCGTTACGGCTGGTGTGGGGGGGTCTCTGTTCATATCTGTGGTTCACGGGAAGGGTAACTTCCTTCTCCCGGAGTACCCTGGATATTGTGGATTTTGGTAACCCTCCACGCTTGGCCTCCCTTCTCCCGGATTGGGTTGTCTGGGCTCCTGAAAGCTGGCAAAGAAAGGAGGGTTGTCCTGCAGGTTGGGGTTTTGTGAATACTTGGGAAAGAAACTTAACCCAGGATTCGGGGGATTACTGCCCTCCTGAGGGAAGTTAGGAGGGACGTTTCCTGGGGGTACTTACCTGGCACGCCCCCCCCCCCTCCTTGGGCTGGGGGAGTCATACATACCCCATGATAGGCTGGTTGCCCTTGTATCTGGGACTTATATAATCAGGAGAGTTAGGGGTCCCAATGGTGGGATTAGCTCCCTGACTGCCTGTTTGTGATTGGCCTGAAGGCCTTCTTGGCCTCTGGTTCTGCTGGTTTGGGATTGGTGCATTTTTAGGCTCCCCCCATTTCTAGGTCCAGAATCGGGGCAACCTTCAACTGTCACCTTAACAGCAGGAGGGGTGTTGGCTGGTTTGGGGTTTTTGGTCAGATCTTTATTTTATGCAGGTTTTTGGACTTCTTATATCTGGGTAGCCTGCTCTATTACCCAGTCCAGAGATCTTTTATCATGGAAATCCCTCACCAGCTGGGTCATAATGTATTTTGGGAGCGCATGAAAGTAGGTCGTGATAAACTCTCTGCTATCCGTGCGCACCCGTCTGGTGGTGTGGGCAAAGGCGCATTTTAATTCCTGCACAAACTCTCGTGGGGCCTGGTCGTCTCCACACTGTAGATTGTAGGCCACTTTGCTAGCCTTTTGGGGGCTTCTATGGGTGGAAAAGTGCTTCAAGATGGCTGCTTTGGAGGCGAACCATTTTGAATGTTTTTGGTCTTCCAGTCCAGCAAAGAAGCTGGAGTACTCTGGAGAGAATGTCAATTTGGCATAATCTATACAGTTCTGGCTATCTTTTTATGTGAAAAGTGTCCATTTGTTCATAGAGTTCTAAATGCTCCCAGACAGAATATTTTGCGTTTTTATTGTACAGCGTCATGAAATTCCTGATGGCCTTTATCTGCCTAATGGGGTCTTTCACCAGAACTCTTTTTGGTTTATCTGCCTACTTTCACCGCGTCACTCGAGTCCATGCGCCCGCAGACTCGGAGGCGCTGCTATTTGAGGTCCCCTCATGATCATCTAGTCACGCCCTGATTCTGTGAGCTTGGGAGGGGCTTGCAGAATGGTGGGGCCTAGTTTTTTCTCCCCTGTGGCGCACAGAAGAATAGTCTTCTGACTCCTCCCACCTTCCAGGGTTGGCAGGGTATTCCCCCCACTTCCCTGATTGGGTGGAGGTCTTCAGGATGCTCTTTTGGTGCCTCTATTCCTGTTGTTCTTGTGCAAATCGAACCAACCGGTCCCTTTTTGGAGGTAGTGATTCTGCAGATCGAATTCCCTGACTTTCTCCTCAGAGGAGGTTTCCGGGTCCGAGACATCAGCCGTTATATTTTTGTGTCTATCCAGGGATGCCCTTCTATCTATTTCTGGGGGGCGCTGACCTGTCAGCTCCATCATGCTAGGCCTATTTATTTCTGATGGCCTCATGGTTTCTGGCTCATGTGAACCGGTAGCCATGAAGTCCGCAGTGTGCAAAGTATTAAATGGGTTGGAGTCCCTCAGTACCGAGGTTATCATACTATGATCCGGGGTTGCCCTGTCCCTCTACCTGTTTGGGGTCCCTCCAGTTTGAATTAGATCTAGAATACCCTTTCTCCAACCTTGCTAGTTTTTCCTTCTCAGCCCCTACCTCTTGATAATAGGCAAAGATCTGAGCCTCTTGCTCGGCTATCGGGGGTTTACTTGCCTCTATGACCCGTTCTTGAGCTACCACCTGCTGGTGGAGTCCATCTTTCTCCTCACAGAGGGTCTCATTATCTCTTTGTGCTACCTGTATAGTTTAGGAATACTGAGCCAATTTCTGTTGCAGGAGACTTGCCTCCTGAGTCTGTGCCTTTTTAGTTTGGGTTTTCTCTTCCAGAGCACCTTCTACGCGTCTGGTGTGCTCCAATAACTTGCCATATTCTATTTTGAGTTCATTTCGTTTCTGGAGGACCAGCTCACTTTCCTGTAAACCTGTTTTTAAATTGCTTACTTCCTGACACAGGGCATCTTTCTCCTGATTTAAGGTGCCCCTCTGTTCAGCCAGGTCATCCCTTTTGTTGCTTGATGGTATTTCATTTCTGGCACTCTTGATCAAAGTCTGCTTGGGAGTGGAGTTCTTTAATAATGAGTTTTATCCTCCTCTTCCAACCTTTTGACCTGATCTTGCAGCATGGTTATTTGTCCTGAGCAGCCCCTGTTATGTTAATTGTTGAGTATGCTTCTGTTGACTCTCTTGCAGAGAGTCCACCTTTTCCTGACACTCTATTTCTCATGCATCTAATTGGACCTCTTGGTCTACATTATTCTGCTCTTGGAGAGCCAAATCCTCTTTTAATTTTTATGTAATTTCCAGATTCTGCCTCGGAATCTTGGCTCTTTTGCAATTTTTGTTCTGCTAATTTTATTTCAGTCTGGATTTGATCTAAAAGTTCGGATTGATTTTGCGCATGAGTTCTATTTTCTTCATGCTTTTCCTGCATCACTCTCATAGGGAGATACATGTAGGCCATGATTCTGATTTTAATCTGCTCCTCTTTAATTTTCAGAGTCATGTATAACTCACTCAAAGCTTCCTGCTCTGGCCATTCCCCCCCCCTGGCAAATTGTGCAGAAGGTGCTCCATAGCTATATTGATCTCTACTGTGGCCATTTTGGAAGGTATCTGGTAATAAAATAGCGGCAAAAATGTTGCCGGTAAAAAAAGGCAGCAAAAATACCGTGGTTTGAGCCGGTAAAGGTGTACCCCATTATACCATTTAAGGGGGGTGGAGGTTGCGGAGTTGTCTCCCCGCATCCTTTACATGATTGTGGCAGCAAAACTACGGCATTTTTGCCACAATATTTTGTATTCACAGCCATTTTTGCTGCGATTATAAGAGATGGAACCTTTTGTAAAGTGTTCTTTCTTTATTAATTTATTTCTATAAGGGTGATCTGTATTCCATTGCTTTTTGTCTATTTTTAGGGTTGATTTAGCTTTAATTTATACACAGGCCTGTGACTTAGGATTTTTGTTTTAGGGAGGCGAGCGTGACACAATGTTGCAGCCACACAAAGTATTACTACCTTGAAGGTTAGCCTGCTGTGTTAAGCTGTCACAGGTGAATAAACAAACCAAATCCCTGGCGACAAGCTCCCAATTTGTGAAGGATTCCAATCGAGCGTCACTCACCGGGCCAGGAACTACACCCTCAGTCTTAGATGTTGTGCATGATTAGAATGCTTTTTCTTTAATTTCACCGAATTCAAATTGAGAAGATGGCCGACTCGTCTCACACCCCCTTTTACAAATACCCCGGGTCACAATGGACCATGAACTAGGCCGGTGGGTGGTAACACTTAACAAAATATTTATCTATTTTAATTTCAAAGAAAAACACACAATTTTTATATTGGGCTGCAATCACAAATGAGGTGATAATTACAATAAAAACTACTGAAATACATTTGGGTAACCTTCTACAAGAACATATCCGAAGCACAATTGAATAGGAGCACTTTTTCAATTGGGATAGATGCACCAGCGTTAAGATTTCCCCCTGCAATGTTCCCTTAAACCACAATCTAATTCTGAGTGGATGGAAAGAAGCAGCAGGTAGTCAGGGATATGAGGCAGCAAACAGAATAAAAATACGACCTTCCATCTTTAAATACCCTTTGCCATGGCCTAAAATGAAACTCAGATTTTAACAAATAATTAATGATATGTGCAATTAAATAATTATGTACATATGGTTTATCACAGTTTCAGGGATGTCATATCACTAGCAACTATAAGGTAAGGTATCGCACAAGGCATACAGTTCACAAAGCAGGTTGAAATTGAAAACGCAGTGCAGTTAAATCACACATAGGGGGGGAAAGTCGCATTTTTTTTGTTTGCCGTTTTAAATGTCAAAAACATTTTTTCAGAAAATAGGTGAAATACTCTGAATTGGAATGCAGTCGGGCTGAGGGATAGATGCACATCACAGGGACAATATAGAAGTGAAAGGGGGGGGCTATAGCTGAAGAACTGGATGAGATTTGCAAGATAAAGAGTCGGTTTTTGTAAAATAAAGCTGTTAAAGGGAAGAAATCGGTTTGGAAAGAAAAAGTTTTACTTAAAGGCATGGTCTAGTAAAAATGTTTATTGTCCCTACGGGTCGGCCATGTTTTTTTTAAGCCTAAGTGGCTCGCTTTTAGAAAACTTTCCTATGGACCTTACCCAAGTTTTCATCCATTAAACGCATGCGAAAACAGGCACCAGGGAGCCGCCATTTTCTGGTAATCCTAGCTTTTCCCCGATCGCCCTGGCTGACCTGCTTTTGCGGCACTAAATCAATTCCCCCGCCCCTGAGCCTGTCATCAGCAGACTCGTACCGCCCATTTCCCAACGCCAAAGCACGTCTCGTGTCAACATTCGCTGCGCTTCAGCTAATGACGTGTCGCCATGGAAATGGCAGGATGCCTCTTTCCTCAATAAGTATAAACAGACCGTTTCACAACACACAGCAGCAGATTTTCGATTCCATTCCTTTCTCTGTGTTACTTTGAGTATTCTGTGACTCGTTTCAGTGCTCTGGTCAGCTACCTTCACTGCTTGTAGCCCGTGTGAACAGATACCAGTACCACCGCTATAAATTATTTTAGTTTCTTTAACACACAATGGCTACAATAATGCCCTACATGTACGAGCCCGAGTATACCGAGGAGGAACTACTGGAAAGGGAAGCACGCGAACACGATGGGGATTCGGACGGCAGTTGGCAGGACGAATCAACAGATGAAGAGCCTGGGCCTAGTCGAATGGACGGCGTCTCCACCTGGTGCACATGCAATCGGTGCGAGCTAATGCCAACTGAGGACGAGAACTGCTGCTGCCGAGAAAACTCGGGATGTCTGGCCTACATTTCGGAAGGCGAGCCACGACCGCAATGCATCACCGAGCTGCCAGACTTCAGGGCAGCCTGCCTCACACGGGCCGTGTTGAGAATAATGATGGTGCTTATGCACGAACTTCGAGCAACTGTTCGTCCTCGTAATCCGAGTAACGAGTAAGTATACTCTGCTTGTCATGCCACTCCTATTTCATGTTCTTCTACTATATCCAAAATTACATCTACATATCATTGTAACGCATGCAAGTCGTTCAATAGTGTGCATTGTCTAGATAGCATTTGTCCGTGTAAAATGCCATTAGTTACAAGAATTGTCATTGACAACAAACGTTTATTAAACTTAGCTTGGTCATTTAAAAACAGTTTATTTTATTCCTTTTCACAGGTGGTACAGGCTGGTGGCCTATCGTTCCTTTACATGGTGGCTTCACGGGAGGCTTGGACACCGCGTTCGAAGAGTGATACCCGCCTGTGCCGTTCGTGCCATTAGAGAAACGTTCCCGAGTGACAGCGGTCAGTACAGGGGATTTTTTCTCGCTGTGCTGCAACCTGACCTGTATAATCTTTAAAGTCTTGTATTTCTGTGTCATGAAAATAAGATACAAAATAAAACACCACTTATATTTTAACAACGGTTGTCTCGATTTTTTAAATGAATCAAGTGTGTCTCCATTCAAGGATGGACGTCAGACATCTGTGCTCCGAATGGGTGAAGGTCTGGTCGCTGTGAAGCAGGGTGGTCACTATATATCTAAGCTAGCATAACATATTCTCGATAATGCATGCACTAAATAACACTTGTTCAAAGTCTTTCAGTAGGTTATGTCTCTATAAAAGTCACACATATATCTTTACTAACAATTACCATTGGATTATACAGGCCTTAGGGTCTTGACCACTATAATACACCGGTTCGAGTGTGGGTCTTTGCTCACAAGAATCTCCGGTATGTGGCATTTGTTATTGATAAGCAACGATATACTATCATTGATATAAAGGCGATATACTGTATATTGATATAAAGGCGGTTCGCGCCGGTGGATGCGCGCTGGCATGGGGGGGCAGTCAGGGGCGCGAAAGGCCAAGGTGCCAAACTACATGTACACTTCAAAAGGTGTCCCACGCCAAGGGGCCATCGGTCACATGGCCTCCTCAGACCCCGTGTCTCCAGCCAGGCCTCCCCTTGAAGCAGGCCGCCCCCCTGCTATCCACATAAGTGTGTCTCCATTCAGCAGTCTTCCTGTGCCTTATCTGCACGCCCCAGGGCCATCCATCCCACCCCCCTGTATCAAAGGCGGTTCGCGCCGGTGGATGCGCGCTGGCATGGGGGGCTGTGACGGGCACAAACGGCCAAGGTGCCAAACTACATGTACACTTCAAAAGGTGTCCCACGCCAAGGGGCCATTGTTCACATGGTCTCCTCAGACCCCGTGTCTCCAGGCAGGCCTCCCATGAGGCAGGCCGCCCCCTGCAATCCACATAAGTGTGTCTCCATTCAGCAGTCTTCCTGTGCCTTATCTGCACACCCCAGGCCCATCCATCCCACCCCCCTGTATCAAAGGCGGTTCGCGCCGGTGGATGCCCGCTGGCATGGGGGGCTGGCAGGGGCGCGAAAGGCCAAGCTGCCAAACTACATGTACACTTCAAAAGGTGTCCCACGCCCAGGGGCCATCGGTCACATGGCCTCCTCAGACCCCGTGTCTCCAGCCAGGCCTCCCCTTGAAGCAGGCTGTAACGCTCACCTGATTCCCACGGAGGCGCAGGTCGTGGTAGGAAGGTGTCTGTGACTCGAAAGGTGATGTGCAGGACTCGATGGGCTTCTGGGGTCGAACCTCTTCGCACTGTGTGACGAACTCGTAGGGTGAGGTTTCAGCAGATGAAAGAATATAGGGGTTAATGGTCTGGGTTGTTTAATGTCTCTCTTCCTCTCTCTCCCAAGCTTCTCCGTAGAGCCCCAAGGTCAACGTGCTCACCTTAGATAGGTGAATGCTGGACTCTCCATCTGCGTCTGATGCAGGGCGCTGTTGCCAGTTCCTTCACTGGTGAAACATAGGCCTCTTGGACTCAGAGGACCTTTACCGTCGTTAATCGCACGAGCGGTGAGTTTCCAGACACCTTTTTAGTCTTTGTAGTCTTTAGAGTCTTTAGGTGCAAGGCACGTTAACATTGAACAGGACTTCGTATGATGCTTTTCTCCCCTTTTGCTTGCAGGACTCGTGAGGAAGATGAAATAAAGCGCCTGGAAATGCGTGAGTAAATGCAAGCACTCTAGCTGTTCTTTTCCTTGCAACGTAGGTCGTGCTGAAGAGGCACCGGAGTATTTGCAGGCGTTCTATTGTGAAGAGCGCGATGGGCGTAAGTAAATACCTGTCTAATGTCTCTTCTTTTGTCTTTCAGAAGCTTGTTTGCAGCGCCGGAGTCTGCGGAAGGCCCGTAAGTAAATACAATGCTTTTATCTCCGCAGGTGGCGATGCAGCGTGAAGAATTCCAGAGTTCACGGAGTGCCGGTAAGTAATGACAATGCTTTTGTCTTCACAGGCGAAAGTACAGCGTGCCGAAATGACCGCAGCCGATGGATCAGGTGAGTAAGCACTGCGAGTTAAGACTGCCTTGCTAACCTGGTGTTTCTTGTCTCTGCAGATGCTGCTGTCGACTGGATACTGGAATGGTGAGTATGATTGTTGCAGATTGAGGAAGAAAGGCTGGAACAGACTCGGTGAGCGTTCTGCTGCAGATGCAGAATAACGCGAAGCACGTTTCATCCATCGGATGTGGTTTAAATAGCCTTGGAGTGATGAGGCGTCTTCCTCCACGGCCCCGCCTAGGTAAGAAAAGAGTTCCAGTTCCAGAAGCTTTCCCCATGCTGAATCCAGGGAATGGAGCTGCCCCACCCAGGTAAGAAAGTAGTTCCTGTTTACAGAGGACTTTTAAGTGGCTGGTAAGTAAGCAGCATGGTCTGCTGCAGGTAAGTCCACCCAAACATCTGCACACATATTATGAGCCCGGGGACCGATGATTCTAATGAGCCTGGTGCCACCGGCGCCAGGACAAGGTCCAAAAGGTCCCCGTGGGGACCGGCTGGTGCCTAGGATTAGGGTTAGGGGCCTGCTTCCAAGAACGTTGGGCTGGTTCTGGCTCCTTGGAAGCAGTGATCATGACAGTACCCCCCCCTCAAGGCCCCTCCTAAGCGTGTCTTCTCCGGGGGTTTTGGCTTGTCGCGGTGATTCAGATGGAATCTCTTGACCAGACGAGGTGCGTAGACATATTCTGAGGGTTCCCAAGACCTTTCCTGGGGACCGTATCCTTTCCAATCAACCAGATAGTATAATTTAGATTTGGAGATTTTGGAGTCTAGGATGTTCTTTACTTCGAATTAGAGTTCTCCGTCTACCAAAACAGGTTCTGGGAGTTCAGTCAATCGAGTTTCTGGTTGTACTGGTTTTTAATAAGGAGACATGGAATACTGGATGTATTTTCATATGCGTAGGTAATTCCAATTTGACCGCCACCGGATTAATTATGGTAGAGATGATCTAGGGTCCAAGGTATCTCGGGTTGAAGGTGCGGGATCCTTTTAGAGGCAGGTGCTTAGTGGATAACCAGACCTGGTCTCCTACTGCGTAGTGAGGGGCCTCTTTACGGTGTCGATCTGCTCCCTTTTTGACTTGAGCTTTAGCTCTTTGCAGATGGGCAGTGGCTTCCTTAAAAGCACGGGTAATCTCAGAGTGTAAATGATCCACAGCTGGTGTTTCGAATTCTTGGGGAGGATCCAAATTATAGGTTCTAGGATGATGTCCGTATAATAGAAAGAAGGGAGTCTTCCCGGTTCCAGAATGAGTCGAATTGTTGTAAGCGTATTCAGCGATCCACAGAATATCCTTCCAAGGGTTTTCAGTTTGTTGGAGCATGCAACGCAGATATTGCTCTAGAGTCTGATTTGTCCTCTCGGTTTGTCCGTCAGTTTGGGGATGGTGACTGGTTGAAAGTCTTACATCAATTTGGGCTAGACGACAGCAACTTCGCCAAAAGTGGGAGATGAATTGACTTCCCCTATCGGAGATTAAAACCGAGGGAAAACCGTGTAACCGAATGATGTTTTCTAAGAATTCTCGGGCCAATACCGAAGCCGAAGGTAGGCCCTTCAGGGGAATGAAATGAGCCATCTTGGAGAATAGATCCACGACTACTAAAATGGTATTCTACCCTGGGCATGGAGGTAAGTCCGTGATGAAATCCATGGACAGGGTATGCCATGGACAGGGAGGAATATCCAGAGGGTGTAAAAGGCCGGCTGGTTTCTGCTTCTGACTTTTATTCTGGGCACACACACCGCAGGAGATTACAAAGTCTCTAATATCCTTCTTCCATGATGGCCACCAGAAATGTCTCTTGATCTTTTCCATGGTTTTGGTAATGCCAGGGTGACCCTCCATCAGAGAGTCGTGATAACCGGAGATTACTTGTTTTTGTATTTTCTCACATGGCAAGTACAATCGTCCTTGGAAATATGGTAGGTCTTGATCCACTGAGAATTCTTTTCCCTTTAATTGCCAGTCCTGCAAATCGGCCGGAGTTAGGAGTGACTTGACTGCATTCTTGATGTCTTCAAAGGATTGAGTGTGGACTAACCCCAAAATCCTTTGTTCTGGGATTATGGGTATTGGTTCTGGATTGGTCAAATATTCATCTACTCCCATCCGAGAGAGGGCATCTGCTTTTCCGTTTTTACTGCCGGGTCGATAAGTAATTATAAAGTCAAACTCAGCCAGAAACAGAGCCCAGCGAAGCTGTCTGGAAGACTGAGCTTTGGCCGTCTTCAGATATTGTAGATTGCGGTGATCAGTCATTACGATGACTGTGTGTCTGGCTCCCAAAAGATAATGTCGCCAGGCTTTAAAGGCCGATCTGATAGCTAAAAGTTCCTTGTCTGTAATGGAATAGTTGATCTCGGGAGCCGAGAATTTGCGGGACCAAAAGGCTACAGGATGTAATTGGTGTGTGACCGGATCTCTTTGTGATAAAACTGCCCCCATAGCAAGACAAGAAGCATCTGTTTCCACAATGTAGGGGAGTTCTGGGCGAGGATGTTTCAGAACAGGTGCAGAAATGAATTTAGCTTTTAAATCCTGAAAAGCTTGTTCTGCTTCAGTAGACCATTCAAAATGTTTTGTTCTTTTTTAACAGAGCGGTGATGGGCTGGACTATCCGGGAAAATTCAGGAATGAATCTGAGGTAAAAGTTAGCGAATCCCAACATGCTTTGAACTCCTTTTACCGAGGTTGGTGACGGCCACTTGATGATTGCATCGACCTTCTTCGAATCCATTTGAACCCCATTAGGTGACAATATGAATCCCAGGAACTCAACTTCAGTTACGTTGAAAACGCATTTCTCAAGCTTGGCAAAAAGGTTATGTTGACGCAGTCTCCCGAGAACCTTTTTAACGTTTCTCTGATGTTCCTCTTCAGATGATGAATAGACAAGGATGTCATCAATGTAGACAACAACACACACATCTCTGAGTTCTCTAAGGACATCGTTCATAAAATACTGGAAAGCGGCAGGAGCGTTACAAAGTCCAAAGGGCATCACTTGATATTCAAATAGCCCATACTTGGTGCGGAAGGCCGTCTTCCATTCATCGCCTTCTTTTATTCGTACCAAGTGGTAGGCTCCTCTGAGATCCAATTTTGTATATATACATGCTTCTTTGACTTGGTCCAGGAGTTCAGGGATCAAAGGTAACGGGTATCTGTTTTTAACGGTGATTTGATTCAGGGCGCGGTAATCTATACAAGTCCTAAGGTCTCTGTTCCGAAAAAGGAAGAAGAACAAAGCCGAGGAAGCTGGAGACTTAGAAGGACGGATAAACCCGTTAGCTAGGTATTGGTCCAGATATTGTCTGAGGTGAAGATTCTCTGGCTCGGTGAGGGCATAAATCCTACTGCAAGGAGGAGTAGTTCCGGGTATTAAGTCTATTTGACAGTCGTAAGACCTATGAGGAGGCAGGGTGTTAGCTTGATCCTTCCGAAAGACATCTTGGAATTCCTGGTAGTCGGGAGGTAATGTAGGAACCTCAGAAGAAATTGCCGCCACTGAAACTTCAGGCCGAGGATAACAAGTGGTAAAACATTCTGGAAACTGAACCGTCTTTGCTCGCCAGTCGATCTGAGGATTGTGTTTCTCTAACCAAGGGATTCCCAGAATGATCTGGAACTGAGGGGCCTTGATCACATTGAACACAATTTTCTCCCGGTGTCCATCTTGGCTCACTAGCGTCACTTCTTGGGTGGCGTGCGTTACTGGTCCGGAGGCTATCTCCGTGCCATCCACTGTAGTAATGACGTCCTTTACTGCCTTAGGGACAAGGGGTAGATTCATCCTTGATGCCATTTCACGGTCCACATAATTGCCGATTGTTCCGCTGTCGATGTAAGCTTCAATTGCATGCAAACGATCCGGACGTGCTGGACTAATGAGGACCATGGGCACCACGAAATGCGAGGTCACGGGACAGATCTTAACGCTCGGCAAGAGGACCTCTATACTTGCCGGGCTAGGTTGTTTCCCTGCTTAGAACTTGTGGCACTGGTGTCTGCGGCTCCTACAGCCTTCTTAGCTGGTTTCACTGGACAGTCTCGAAGAAAGTGCCCTGAGTTCCCGCAATAGAGGCATAATTGCAGCTGTCTTCTTCTTTCCCGCTCCTTTTGGCTTAAAGGACCTTTCATCCCCCCTATTTGCATGGGTTCCACAGTGTCAGCTCCCTTAGAAGTTTGTGGTTTAGAAAACACTCGGGTATCAAATTTGGAACGATCAGCCTTCCTGTTCTGTAATCTGTGGTCCAGTTGGACGACTAAGTCAATATAGTCTGAACATTCTTGTGGAGGGTTCACAACTTGAGCTAACGCATCCTTGAGCTCTCCACGCAGGCCTCTGTAGAAAAGCGTTATTCTCTTGTCCTCGGGCCATTGAGTTTCCACTAGGAGTCTGTTGAATGAGGCTATATAGGTCACGAGGTCTTGATTACCCTGTCGTAATGAAAGAAGTTCATGGTCCAAGGCCTGCCCTTGTGCATGTCTTGCAAACAGTTTCTCCATACTGGACTGGAAGGCCTGGAAATCATGCAGAACCGGATCATCCTGGGTGACTAAAGGAATCGACCAATCTGCGGCGCTGCCACTGAGATAAGAAAGCACGAAAGCCACTTTGGTCTGATCTGTTGGGAATGCAGCTGGTCGACATAAGAAATGTAAGCGGCACTGGTTGATGAACACTGCATATTTCTTTGGGTCACCAGAAAAACGTTCGGGCGGAGCCAAGGGCACATTACCAGGTAGATTGATTTGCACTGGATTTACAGATGGTGCAGAAGGATAGCTTCCTCCTGGAGCGGGCAGAGGTGTCTGTCAGGCCTGCGTTTGTAGCAATTGCCTAGCGAGGTCCTCTGTTCGCTCCTTGGAAAGTATTAGTTCTCTTCTTAGAGAGCTTGTTATGTACTTCTGCTCTTAATTCTCCGAGCAACTGGGCTAAGTGATCAGTGTCTGAGGTTTCCATTGCGCCTGGGTAGGAGTTTTGCGGTGGGCTTTGCGTTCTGTAACGCTCACCTGATTCCCACAGAGGCGCAGGTCGTGGCAGGAAGGTGTCTGTGACTCGAAAGGTGATGTGCAGGACTCGATGGGCTTCTGGGGTCGAACCTCTTCGCATTGTGTGACGAACTCGTAAGGGTGAGGTTTCTGCAGATGAAAGAATATAGGGGTTAATGGTCTGGGTTGTTTAATGTCTCTCTTCCTCTCTCTCCCAAGCTTCTCCGTAGAGCCCCAAGGTCAACGTGCTCACCTTAGATAGGTGAATGCTGGACTCTCCATCTGCGTCTGATGCAGGGCGCTGTTGCCAGTTCCTTCACTGGTGAAACATAGGCCTCTTGGACTCAGAGGACCTTTACCGTCGTTAATCGCACGAGCGGTGAGTTTCCAGACACCTTTTTAGTCTTTATAGTCTTTAGAGTCTTTAGGTGCAAGGCAGGTTAACATTGAACAGGACTTCGTATGATGCTTTTCTCCCCTTTTGCTTGCAGGACTCGTGAGGAAGATGAAATAAAGCGCCTGGAAATGCGTGAGTAAATGCAAGCACTCTAGCTGTTCTTTCCCTTGCAGCGTAGGTCGTGCTGAAGAGGCACCGGAGTATTTGCAGGCGTTCTATTGTGAAGAGCGCGATGGGCGTAAGTAAATACCTGTCTAATGTCTCTTCTTTTGTTTTTCAGAAGCTTGTTTGCAGCGCCGGAGTCCGCGGAAGGCCCGTAAGTAAATACGATGCTTTTATCTCCGCAGGTGGCGATGCAGCGTGAAGAATTCCAGAGTTCACGGAGTGCCAGTAAGTAATGACAATGCTTTTGTCTTCACAGGCGAAAGTACAGCGTGCCGAAATGACCGCAGCCGATGGATCAGGTGAGTAAGCACTGCGAGTTAAGACTGCCTTGCTAACCTGGTGTTTCTTGTCTCTGCAGATGCTGCTGTGAACTGGATACTGGAATGGTGAGTATGATTGTTGCAGATTGAGGAAGAAAGGCTGGAACAGACTCGGTGAGCGTTCTGCTGCAGATGCAGAATAACGCGAAGCACGTTTCATCCATCGGGTGTGGTTTAAATAGCCTTGGAGTGATGAGGCGTCTTCCTCCACGGCCCCGCCTAGGTAAGAAAAGAGTTCCAGTTCCAGAAGCTTTCCCCATGCTGAATCCAGGGAATGGAGCTGCCCCACCCAGGTAAGAAAGTAGTTCCTGTTTACAGAGGACTTTTAAGTGGCTGGTAAGTAAGCAGCATGGTCTGCTGCAGGTAAGTCCACCCAAACATCTGCACACATATTATGAGCCCGGCGCTTCCAGTGCCGGGACCGATGATTCTGATGAGCCTGGTGCCACCGGCGCCAGGACAAGGGCCAAAAGGTCCCCGTGGGGACCGGCTGGTGCCTAGGGTTAGGGGCCTGCTTCCAAGGACGTTGGGCTGGTCCTGGCTCCTTGGAAGCAGTGATCATGACACAGGCCGCCCCCCCTAAGACCACGACATAACTACGTCATTCATTCACAAACACACCCCTGTTTCTAATACTTTATAAACCACTTGATATGTCTCATGAGAACATCTTTGTGCTTTGCAAGTCAACTCCTGAACGTGTTACCTGGCAACCACTGAGATCTACGCTAATCTGCTCGTAATCGTGCTATCCGTGAACTTCTGTGACCGCTTAGAGCAAACCCATCAGTGTGCTACCCGTGGCCACCCACCTATTCTCCTGCAACATACTGCTCTGCTTGCTGAATCCAACATTTTGTTGGTCAAGGTAAGGCCATGTATCCTAGTCATATTTCGCAGATTTTTAAATTTCTATCTATTTACGAGTTGAGTACACAATAGTGCTAGGTTCATTGGTCTCATTGCTATTGACTTGAGTTTCCATTGCTATGCTATCAATAGATCTATTTATTTTCATCTGTGTCTATTGTCATAGAATTGCACCCTTCGGGGGTCCAGTCTATAATGTAAGCATGTTTCCTTCTCGTGCAATACAGGACATCCAAGGGATGAGTCACATGTTCAGTTTTTAGTCACATCATTTATACATTTCTGCAATTTATGCAAATACTAAGCCGCACATAATGAACTGGTATAGTTCCTGCGACCAAAACAAACCTTACATTGATCATTGTATGATTCATTTACTTTTGTATCAAATCTTTATTCTTGAAGATTGTATAATAATTTCGATATTTACTTTTCAGATTTATCAACAATACCTGCCTGTTCGATTAGCGGTTGCCCTTCGAAGACCTATGCTAAATCTGAAGGCACTACAATGCATGTATTCCCGAAAGTTGTTGATCGAATAAGAGAATGGGTCAGACATTGCGGATATCCACTGGATGAGCTGGAAAGTAGAGTGCAACAAGTCTTACAGGACAAGAGGGGTGATCGATACCGCATCTGCAGCCGGCACTTTTCCTTGGACATGTACACAACTTCTTGGGTAACAAAGAAGAATAAACGGCGAACGACACGGAAATTGCGTGAAAACGCTATTCCCACTCTATTCGTCCACATTCCGCCACCGGTGAGTCAAGTGTCCGGATTTAGCTTTAGGCCTTGCGGTAGTGTGTGTTCTATCCCTTGTAATAATTTCGATATTGATATGAGTGTATAGTTTTTTGAATAATGACATTTATCAATATATTCTTTTTCGATTTCATAACCCACAAACGCAATATATATGTATATATATATATATATATATATATATATATATATATATATATATATATATATAGGGAACTGTGCTGTATTGAGCATTTTTCAAGTCTTCTGTCGGCTTACATGGCTATTTTTAATATTGGCATTTCATTATCAATCATTAATTGACCTTTACAACTTCTTGACTATCCCTTCAATCTGAAGCAAGAACATTCTACATCCTTGACGTGGTCGCAGTTATCAACCACTTCTAGCGCGTATCAGGTAATCTAGGCTAATCCGCTACATACTTGTTTTATGCATGTCAAGTAATAGTTTTATTCTATCGTGTAATTACTTTACCGAATGTTTGGTACTGCTTTCCAATTGATAGACACCTTATCGTCCACTGGTGTGTGTTTTCAGTTCTAATTAGTGTTATCCATACTAATGCAAGTACTGTCTTTCAGGGAGATGCTGCAGCGTCCGCCACATCTACAACATTTCTAGATGTTCTTCAATAGCAGGAGGTATGGATACTGACAGCTCCATCGAGCGTCATCATCAGAGCTGGAATTCTTGTCGTTTGATTGTTCTACACAATGTTTCATTCGTGGTTAGCCATTGATATGTACCTGTGCTGTCGACCCCAGGTGTGTGTTATGTTTTCACAATTGTAATCCTCACTAATGCAAGTTCTATGTTTCAGGCAGTTGATGGAGCGTCAACCCCTGCACTTGATGCAGAGCCTGACATTCAAGTATACGAATCGGAGAAACAGCTTTCGGAAGTGTGCACTACATTTGCAACATCCATAGATATTCTTCAGCAGCACGAGGTATGGATAATGACAGCTCCATCATGCGTGATCATATAACGTGATTCTATTTGCTATACTTTCTTCCCTATTAACGCAAGTGCTGTCTTTCAGGGAGACGACTAAGCTTCCACCACAATCACAACATCTCATTTAGATGATGCAGATGTAAAGGAATCGTTGAAAAAAGTAGATTAAATGTGATCATATTTGGATTTTCCTTGATTCTTTTGGACAATGCATCATTTGTGGTTATCTCTTTATATGTACCTGTGCCGTCGGCCCCAAGTGTGTGTTGTGTTTCCAATATTGAAAAGAATACTACTGCAGGTACTGTGTTTCAGGGAGATGCGGATGCCTCGTCTCCAATACAACCATTCATGGCAGTCCATGCAGAGCCAGAGGTATGGATACTGACAGTTCCATCGAAATAGATCATCACTGGTCGAATACTTGTCGTTTGATTGTTGCACACAATGTTTAAATCGTGTTTGGCTATTGAGATGTACCTGTGTGTTCGTCCTCACGTGTGTTTTATGCTAACAATATTTTGATACATAATAATGAAAGTACTATGTTTCAGGGAGACGATGGAGCCTCATTCCGTGCTGTCTATGCGGATACAGAAAATATAGTCGT
This sequence comes from Ambystoma mexicanum, assembly GCF_040938575.1. Classification (NCBI taxonomy): domain Eukaryota; kingdom Metazoa; phylum Chordata; class Amphibia; order Caudata; family Ambystomatidae; genus Ambystoma; species Ambystoma mexicanum. The sequence continues at coordinate 1,347,856,654 of NC_090922.1, read as the reverse complement.
TGCAGCGCAAGAGGAAGGGAGGACATGCGGAAACGAATCGGAGGTACAGCGTGCAGATGTTGAAGGTCGAGTCAAAAAAGTTGCAAAGAAAAAAAAACAAAAAAAGGTTAGTTACAAACAGTTCAAACTTTAAAAAAATGTTTGTGCTGGGGACTATTTTATGTTTTTTTTCCAGTCAATTCTACTACACTCCATCTTGTGTTTAAACTGAACATCCCTTTTCCAATCTCTCTTCCAGTTACCCGTGGGTGTCAGAACTATACACACACACAGTGAAGCAAATGAGAGATGTGGCTTGCCAGACCGTGTACATTATGGAGGAACTATTAATTGAGGCGAGGCGTGTTCAGGCTCGAGATGCTCATGTCCAATGGCCAGAATATGAATTAACTGTGTTTGGAGACAACAGCAAAGTTGCATTGGACCATAGCTACAGTGCGACCGCACCACCACAAGAAGATGTTATTGAATGTATTGAAGATAGCTCTGAAGTGGTTGCAGATCAATTTACACAATCTACACCCGCCAAAAATTTGCCACCAAAAAACCTGTCGACATTGTTGTGTTCTCCCATCAATGTTAAAGTAATAGATGTTGAAATGACAGAGAATGAACCAGCCGCAGCATCCATAGAAGCATCAGAACTTGATATCAGCGATATTACTTTCCAATGTGTTGAAATCTCCACAACGTCAAAGGCCGAAACAACGTTGACGCAGGATGACAGTCTAATGAAAGAGAGCAAATACATTGTATTCGACGGTTGTTTGATGGAAATTATAAGTATGCTGAAATGTGTGCATTCCATTAGAGGGAAAGTATGTGGGAAGCCATTGATTAATGTGACTCGTCAAATAAAAGGCAGTAACGTCAAAATAAATGCCGCCTGTAGATTAAATCATAGGTTCTCATGGTCTGCACAACCGATGCTGGGGAAACTGCCAGCAGGCAATCTACTGTGTGCAGCTGCATCACTTTTTAGTGGCTCCAGTTTTAGAAAGTTAGAGGCTTTCTTTCAGTTTGTGGGACTCCATTTCATTTCTAAAGCGCTGTACTACATATACCAACGTGATTATCTGTTTCCGGCCATTAGTGATGCTTGGAAAATTGAACAATTGTCTCTAGCAAGTACATTTGAAGGCAAACGAGTCAGGCTAGCCGGCGATGGACTGTGCGACAGCCCTGGATTTTCTGACAAGTACTGCACCTACCACTTTCAAGACATGGATAGTAAGAAAATTGTGAGTTCGGCGGTCGTGCAGGTAACACAATGTACATCCTCAGTGGCCATGGAGAAACTAGGTTTTATAAAATCAGTGGAATATCTACAATCGAGGGGAATGCACATCGACCTCATAGCCACGGATAGACACGTTTCAATTGCCAAGACAATGAGAGAGCAGTTCCCACATATTAAACATCAATTTGACGTATGGCATCTTGCTAAATCAATCAATAAGAAAATCTCGGCTGCAGGGAAAAAAAAAGGTTTAGAAAGTATTTTGCAGTGGTCACATTCTATCACCAACCATCTTTGGTGGAGCTCAAAAACTTGTGAGGGGTCAGTGGAAATACTACTTGAAAAATGGCAGTCACTGATGCACCACTGTACCAACGTTCACCGCTGGACAGCAAATGAACATTTCCACCAATGTGAATATGGCCCTTTGTCCCCAGAGGAGGCACGGAAGAAGAAGTGGTTGATTCCATCTTCACCGACACACAAAGCCATTGAGAAGATTGTTTTCGACAAAACTCTATCAAGAGATTTGAGAGGACTGACAGAATTCTGTCACACAGGAGATTTGGAGGTGTTCCACAATATGTGCCTAAAGTACAGGCCAAAGCGCTTGCATTTTAGCTTTCGGGGCATGAAACATTGCACTCTACTAGCGGTCTTGGCCCATAACAGCAATGTCGGACGTGAACAATCTAGGACTAGGGGAAAAGTAAGGATGCCTCGCTACACTAAGGTGTTTTAAAAACGAAGTAAGCAATTGGTGATCAAACCAGTCTATGATGAAATGCAGTTCGACTTTGTGAAAGGCCTTATTGTTGCTGTGTTAGAGAAGCACAGATATGGAATTTTGGACGTTTCTGTGCAGAGCAGTGATCCATTGCCACCGAACATTGCGACTGTGCCATGCCCACCCGAAGCACAGCTGATTGTGAAGTACAAATCTGGGTTTAAATAATTGCAATACGATTGCCTTTTTGTAAATAAATGTCATTGTACAGTGTACCTGTAAACTTAACCCCTACCTTCACCATCAAGGGTGGCGAACAAGCTGGGTGTCATCTTTGAATTCTCTCTATTCACCTCACATATCTGTATGTATATATTTTTCTCATGTCTCATCTCATGTAAATGTAAATGCTGCGCACTGTTAACGGAGGGGAGGCTTGCGTATTGCAAATAATAAAACAAACTAACAATAAATCTTACTTTTAACTCAACTCCTGTGGTACTTTATACTTTCCCTGACCTTCCGCCAAAAATTAAATGTCTCAATTTGGGCTGCAAAGCTCGCAGACAACGGGGACAAAATTGGGGCACTTGGTACGCGCCAGCCAAGCGGGCCGTGGCATTTGGGAGAGAAGCCAGTTCGCATTTGCACATTGAGGCGCACTACATAGACGCATTCTAAACTTCAAGTTCTCACAGATGCCTATACTACGTGATGTTGCAAATAAAGAATGCGAAGGACAGCGCCCAGATGAGGCCCACAAGTCGCACTGGAAGTATAAGGGTCTATTGTTTTTTGACCTTGAGACAGGGACCATGCCGAAAGAACTACATTTGAAGGGAGTGCGCGATAACGTAAGAAGATAAGGCAGAAAATTCAGAAACTAGACCGAGTTTCAATTTAGGTCAGTATACGAAAAATCATTGTCAAGCGCACGGTCCGTTTTTACAGAATGCATTACGAAGAGACACAATCGAAATTTCAAATATAATGTAAGTAAATCTTTACACGCTTTTATACCGGAATGAAGATTTAATGAATGGATGCATGAATAAATGAATGAATGAAGAGCTAGGAAAAGCAAGTAAAACTGTTCGTAGTGGGCACATGGGCATGCAGGTCCACTGGTCTCACCGATCTCGGTCCTTGGCCCAGCCACTTTTTCCTGCACTGCCTACCTGCACTATGGGACTGTCTCTGTATCCTTCAGCCCCTTCTCCTGGCATTTACCTTGCACTTGCCACCAGCTGGCCCTATTATTTAATTTGTATTCAACTACCCATGTACAGCCCTTCCCCATGCGCGATCAGAAAGACACCTGGCCTAGTAGGATCGTTGTCTGTCTGCCCTTGTTCCCCACCTGCCTCGTCACGCCTAGAAACACTTGAGTGTAGGCGCGTTACAAATGCCATATCATATATCATATCATTCCTCACGCATGTAGACTAACTGTCGTTTATCATTGTGTGTTGGACTTGATTTATCTCGTTACTTTTCGCATTGATTTTAGAGACAAACATACTCCATTGAACTATCCTTGCAAGCAAATAGTTGCTGATCGGCCGTAATAAATGAAATGAGTAATATTAATGAAGTTCGGCTAGCGAGACTAATTATCATTTTTTTGTTTTCATAACAGGTATTTGATCCCATTCTGCCACTGCCATCTGTTTGAGACACCGGCGGATGGATTCTTCAGCAGACACCTGCAGCTTCGTGTCAACAACCATATTATGGGACGATCGCCAAGGGCCCACATGCCCTTACGCTGTACTAGTGGCTAGAAGCAACATAACCTTTAGGCTGGACTAGTGCTAGTTGATGGAACAGCCTTGCGGTTCACCGTGCTTACAAAGTGATTCTTTTTACGAAAATGAACACCCTGTGTACCATAAAGGAACAGCGCGTGAGTCAAGATGAAACGGCACCATTATTGCGGATACAGATAAAAGAAAATAAATGGCTTCCGGAGTTCATATGGCAATTGCTGAATATTCTCTAAACATTTAATGTCAAATAAATGTATTTTACCAAATGTACCGTGTTGCTGTTACATTTTAAAGTACATATTCCGAATTGTGGCGCGCTGTTTTGTGAGTTGATCTGTGTTGGTTTCCGGGTTCTGTGTGGAGTCGCGCAGAAGACGACTGGGCGGGTTTGCCTACGCAGCACAGTAACGTCACGGGGAGAGGCGGGGAATATGAATGTTTTGATAATGTCAGGCTCAGGGGCGGGGGAATTAATTTAGTGCCGCAAAAGCAGGTCAGCCAGGGGGATCGGGGAAAGATAGGATTATCAGAAAATGGTGGCTCCCTGGTGCTTGTTTTCACGTGCGTTTAATGGACGAAAACTCGGGTAAGGTCCATAGGAAAGTTTTCTAAAATGGAGCCACTTAGGCTTAAAAAAAAACATGGCCGACCCGTAGGGACAATAAAAAATTTTACTAGACCATGCCTTTAAACTAGATTATTCAGACTAAGTTGTTAAAGAAAGACACAGTACGATCCCAGGTTAATTTGCAACTTAACCCTTTTACCCCGCGTTCAGATCTATGTGGGAATTAATTTAAATAATTCCAAATATTGCTATGGAGTTACAAGATGAGGTGAATGAAAAAATTGCGCTAATACTAGAAAAACAAGGACAAGGGTGCACAGAGAATTTGAACAGTTTCGACAAGTTATCAAGGTAGGGATAGAATTACTTAGAAAATAGACGAATGGGTAAAAACTGGGTATGCTATGTGTTGCTATGGGATGGGGAAATACTCAGTCAGCACTTGAGTTTGGAATTTAGGACAGCCAACCGGGTTCTGGGCTCAAAAGGTTCTGGTCCCCCGATGGCGGGCTCTCCTGGCAAGACAGCTGGGCCAAGGTATGGTCATGGCACAGTGACGCCTCAGCTGGATGGAGAGGGTAAGCAGGGGAAGCAGGCGGCACTGGAGAATCCCAAAGTGGGCTCAGCCACCTTTCCCCCTGAAGTCATTGGGATTTTGTTATGGAGTTTTAGTGCTTAAGTGTGATTCTGCCTGGATAGGAAGGCCCAGGTCAACTATCCCTTTTCTGCCTGGATAGGAAAGCCTGGGTCAACTATCCTTTTTCTGGGAGTGCGGTCTGGAATCTGGCAGAGTGAAGGTGGAATATCTGGATACGCAGGCGTTAGACATTTCAGAAGAGTCTCGAGTCCTGTCAGCCACCCTTATTTATAAGGCATGGTGACATCGTAGAATTATATGGTGGGGCAGGCTTAAGCATGGCATGCCTCTAACAACTGGATTGGCCAGGGCGGATTGTTACCGCCTTGCTGTCAGCTGGTTGGATTTTTAGGGACATAACATCAGCTTTATGATGTGGCTTTACAATGCATAGGATCATCCCACAGTTGCTTTAGCTAAAATCCAGTTTTGACATCAATGGCACACTTCTACAGTTGTGGCATCCTGACAAATGACATAGGCAGATTACATATTTTATACAGAGCATGGCAGTCCCACCCTCATGTCTGTAGGACTTTGTGTCGCCCGTCTAATCGTTTTTCGCGATTTTTAGTGATAAATATTCGACCAAAAATTCCATGACTTTATACATGGGTATAGATTATCATAATGCATGTAAGTATTGAATTTCAGTGGCATCATGTACACTTTCCTCAAACTGTGCAATTCTCTGCCATTTCTGTTCCCAATATGGCAGTGAAAACCACAAAATTACATTTAAACTATTTTTACATTACTGCAAAGTCCCATTGCAAAGATAAAAGTCTTAAATGTTTATTAATAAAATAGTCTTTAGAGCCAAAATGGTCAGTATTGTTAACCATATAAGGGTATAGTTCCAAGGCTGCTCTTGAGTTGGCTTTGAAGCTCCCAGTAGAAATTGCAGGGACGTGTGATTTCCTATTTCACATGTCCGTGTCCCAGAATCCCTATTGTAAGATGCCTCAGCCCAGACAAAAGTCTGATGCAGTGATATGCAGCCTACTGGCCCATTCAAAGTTTTCCAAGGTAGCAATTATCACACATGTGTCCTAGAATCTATGGTGGCTCCTTCTTCCGGGGGTTAGGCCACTCCTTTGTTCAGCCAAATGTCCCTTGAGCCATGGCAGAAACCTGTTTGTCTAGTTTTCAGAAGGCAGCCCTTGTCTTCATTTCTTATTTTATTTTGTTTTAAATCAAAAGCAAGCCTGTTGAATAAAACATCCCATATGTTTCCCAGCAAAGAAACCCTTACATTGCTAAGCCAAAATAGGGCCTTCTTTCAACATTACACTTTTAAAACGGGCATTTTTTCCTTATTTACAGAAGCGCATTTTAACACATGGTGAAGTCTGCTGGGCTGACCATTTCTAAAGGTTTTCTTTCTGAATTTCCCACATTATTTTGCAGCCCTAGTCAGTTTCACTTATACAGCAATCTGTTTAAGACAGCATTGATATTTGACATTTTGTAACTCAAAAGTCAAGCTTTTTCCTGTGCGATTGAAAATAAAGCTTCATTTGATTTCTCAGATTTTGCTGACAGAGCCTGTCATACAGGGATAATGTTCGATTTTTGTTGGAGCACAATCTGGATTTGGGTGAGCATGGCAGGGCCTCATTGATGAAAGAAGTGTGATGTTGAACAGATGAAAATAGCGTCAAGACACCATCATTATAAAGGCCAAATATTTCCTTTTTGAAGGGGATTGTGGATCAAGAAATAAACAGTGCTTCTTCTCAATGTTCTTCTTGGTGCGTGTAAGAAACATACTGGCAGGCTTTCTCAGTGTGCCCCCTTGTTCCATCCTGCCCAATGGGTGCTTGGCATGATTGTGCAGCCATCATTTTGTAGCTGTCAAACACAGTTTTGATGCATGGCAATGGTGCACCAAGGAGCCAGCACAGCCATTTTGCTGTTAACTGCAAGCTGGCAACTGTGCATGCTGCGAACTGTAATGCACTGCTTCCCAGGTGAACGACGGAGTTGGGGAGGACCAACAGTCCCAGAGGTATTAATTTCCCTCCTGGGGGATGGAGAAGGGAAGGGGAAGGGAATGAAAGGAAGGGAAGGGAACGAAAGGAAAGGAAAGGAAGGGAAACCGACCCCAGGATCCCGAGATCCCCAAGAAGATGCTCGCCAGCACCACACCAGCCGGGTGAGTCTCGTGACAAGAAAGAGAGGAACCCCGGTGAATGGATTTGTGGCTGCAGTGGGAAAGCATGTGATATCAACCTTGACTTGTGAATCAAAGCCGCAGAGAAAAGGGAGGAATGCACACAACCGGTGAGTTTGGCGAAAGACATGAAAGGCCGGTTTGTGTCAAGGAAAGATTCAAGGTGCAACAGTGTATCTCACACTTGAAGGTAGTGTGCGTGCTAATGAGACACAATAGAAAGCAAATCTTTAGTGGACTTCAAAGTTACTGATAACTGTGAAGCCAGAGATACAGAGTAGTGGAGTGGTCTGGCGAAAGGAAATAGCCCACTAGAAAGTCTCCGCTAAATGTTTGTCTTGTTAAAAAGCGTCAAAGTGAACTCTGAAATGCGCAATGGTCAAGATTAATCCTGTCAAAAGCGGAAGTTAAAAGATGAATGCTTTAAGAGAAAGATTTCTTTGAACTTTTCTGATTTTGTAATGGAACTAGAGAGACCAAGAGACACCAGGGCAAATAACAAAAGGGAGAGCTGAAGTGAAAGTCAAAGTGGTCCTGCTGAGGTCTATGAAAAAAATCTCACACGCTCGAAGGTCTTCGACATCAGTGAAAGGTCGAACCTGACTGAGGGACATCTGAAATAAGTTGGGGGAAGGAATCCCCCAACTAATGTGAATCAAGCTTGGGGAAGTGAACCCCTGCAAGTGCTGTCATTGAGAGGTCCGAGCCCGACTGAGAGAGACCTGCATGAACTTTGGTTGAACTGTGAAAGAACTTTTGGTGAACTGAAAACAAGTGACGTTTTGAACTGTCTTTTGTTGTCTTGAGCCAGAGTGGATCATCCTGTCTACGTGTGCCGCTTTACCCTGTGCTGTCCAACGTGGGGAAAAGAGCTGACTCGGTGTGATGCTGGAAATGCAGCGGAGGGACATGGCCTTCGTGTTCTGTCGTGTTTTCCATGCAGGAGTTCACGTCGGACTCCTGGCAGTGTAGCTCTCTTTTGGTTTGGTGTGCAGACCCATGGGATACCCTTATGGCACCCATGGGTGGGAGGTACAACCCTGTGCCCCTAGTGTATGTTTTGGGCACCTGTGTTGGGCCCACAGAGCAGGGTATGGACTGGTGGCAGCTCCATGCTGAATTTGACAGGTGCTCCGAGTATCCTCCATTGTGGGATACCCAGGCCCTGCCATTGGAATCAGTTGATTCCTGATAGGAAACAAGATGGCCCCTGTAGCGTCTTGCTTTCTATTGCTTGTTACCTTGTTTTCCCAAAGTCCTGGAAAGCCCTGACTCTGTCCCTTCCCCCTGACCGGCTGTTGGGTGGAAGTTCCATATATGGTGTTGTTGTGAAGTCCAAGTCAGACTGGCTGGAGCCTTCCCAGTGTGTTGTGGGTACACCCTGTGGGTGGGACCTGGGTGAATGGAGTGTGTGACGAATACGCATTCTGTGTTGTGGATGTCTAGTATCTGGTGTTTGACACAATGTCTGAGACAGCCCTGCCCGAAACTGGTATGAATGCACTGTGGAGTGTTGAATGGCTGGGTGCTTGTCCCAATACACATAACCTGTTGTGAGCGAATGGCCTGAATGCACTATGCACCTGATTGGCTGCCTGCCTGCATGAATGCCCTTCTGATCGATTGGTTGCCTGATTGTGACCCAGCAGAATGAATGGGAGATCAACTAGTATATCTGGGGGCTCCCGACTGCTAAAATTCGTGTTCAGAAGCTGAAGAGAAACTGAAGTTGAGACAGAAGCTTAACCTTGAAGCCCTGCTGGAAGAGAAGAATTGCTGTTGCCCTTCTTCATCAATCTGAAACCTGCTGTGTCTCCAAGGACTGACCCAGAGAGGACCTGGTAAGGCGGCCTCTTTCCAAGCTACAAGGGACCATCGTGCACCAGCTGATCTTTGCCAAAGCTCCCTGAACGTCTACGCTCCGTCGCCGACAGACCTAAGACAGGCTGCCGACCGGAGACTGGGACCACCGCGGAATCACAAGGAGAAGAGCCCAGACACTGTTGTTCACCAGCGTCGATGACCGTCGTCGCCGACCGGAGCCACCGTGCTCCCGTTGCCTAAGAACCTTCGATTCACGGACTTGCTAGTCCGCACCGCCGCCCGCCTTATCCCACCAGAGAAGGCCAGGCCGACGACGCACCGAGGAGCATCCGCTGGTGGCTTTCCCGCCACTCAAAGACCATAGACGCCGACGACTCGACGCCCGTGCTGGGACACAGTTCTTCAAACTCTTTGCGGTCCTGAACTATCGGCATTGAGGTGCCCCGCGCGCCTCATCCTTGCAGAACGTCTACGCTCCGTCGCCGACGAGCACCGCTAGGAACGAAGCTGCCACTTCACCGCCGTAGTTCACCCTGTTCATCGCCGGACATTCGACGACCCATGGCTCCTGCCTAAAGGGAGTGCACTTAAAAAGGGATGTCGATTTCCCGACAAGGATTTCTACAAAATCGGGTACTTTGGGGTTGCTGAACTATTGGAAAGATTTGTGTGAACATGGACTGGGCTTGTGATATCTTTATTTTACAGGTTGGCCAGGTGGGGGGGATCTCCACACAGAATTGTGCGTAGTTGGTAGGGGTCAATATTCTGCCCATCGTTATAAGCAACTGCTTTCCTCCTATAATCTATTGTTGGTTACTTTTATTCCTTGATCTGTGTGACATTTGACCAGAGTTTAGTTGATGCACTTTAATGAGATCTGATAATAATTGTGGTACCACTTTAGAACTGTATATATTTGCCATTGTGGATTTTCTGAGCACAAAGTGAGTTATTGTGATAGTGTACATAACCTTGAATATTAATTATATAAAGACTGTGTTTTAACTAAGACAGTGTGCAGACATTCCTTTGTGGGTGCTTGGGGACTACACTGTACTTAAGAACCAGCCTGCATCACCTCCTGAGAAGCTAGGCCTTGATTGCTCGACCATGTACCAATAATAGAGAATCTTGGCTGGGGTCCTCTGTGCCTCTCCTCTACCATATAGAGAGCAGAAGTACAGACCCCCCCCCCCCCACCAGTCTTTACACTCGGCCACCTTGATTATTTGTTATAACACTCTTCTTTGTATACATATTCCTCTTTATACACTTTTGCATAAGCTTAGGGTAGGCAATAGCCGACTGGGACTGTTTTTATTTATTTTGAATGGTCGAGTTTACGCCCATTTTAGGATTGGGGCAAGTTAGGAAGTCTCCAACCCATTTAAAAGTGTATATTCTCAAGCATGGGGTCTGGCATGGATTCACATGCTCATGAATATTCCCCGTCGTCAGGCTGGGAATCCTCGGTAAAGAAAAAATCAGTATCAGTTTCGTTTCTGATCTGTCTTCCGTAGTAGTAACCAATCACTGATCTCTGCGTCATACTGACCACAGCCAATGACTGCCCTTTACCTAAGCCCCGCCTCTGGCAGCCATCTTCAGATTTTTACCGCACATTCAAGTGTTGGGATCCTCGTGCTATTGCTCTCGAGCGTTGGTGCTTTTTTTCACGTTTCTTCTCAAAAAATCAAGCTCCACTGTTTCTTCATCCCATCAACGGGGACCCGTGTTGGATTCGTCTACGCCCCTCAAGGGTGAAGATTTAGTCGAGCCACGCTTTTGGAGGACTCCAGAAGTTTCTCAGGCCCATCTCGGACATGGCCCAGGAGAAGGGAAGCTCGACGCCCGGAAAGCTGTTCAGGGTCTGCCCTGGATGCCAGCTTCAGAATGTCTTCAAGGAGGACGAACACTCCCTTTGCCTTTACTGCCTACATGAGGACAAGACGCACGTGGAGAAGGACTGTGCGTTTTGCGGCAATATGTTGGTGCGGACCATGAAGGACCGCCATCAACGTCTCGCCAACTGGCTGGAAGGAAAGAGCCCGTCAGGCGAGAAGAAGAAGAAGAAGAAGAAGTCCGAGCAGTCTTCTAAGACCTTTGAGGGTGCCCCGGCGATGAGGGTCCAACAGAAGGCCAAGCACCGCGAGTCCGCTGGCACCGGGAGCGCCGAACGGTCGGGCTCTACGGGCGCCAGGCAGGGCGCATCCTCCCCGGCGCCATCAACCACGAGCCAACGCTCTGGCTCGGGTAAGAGGAAGGCTGAGCACCCGGCGAAACTCCTGGAGAGACCCCGGTCGTGCCCTAAGGCCCCATCGGAGGGGGAGCGAGGTGGTGACCCTCCCCCCAAGGAGAAGGCAGTGAGCGCACCTAAGGTGGTGAAAGCCTTTATCCATCCGGCCAAGGCCTCTATCGAGACAGTCTCGGCGGCCCTGGCTCAGTCTGTGGAGGCTACACCAGTGGTGGCGACCCCGGGGCCCAGAATCTCCCTGCCACCGCGGAGGGAGTCCTCTTTCATGCCCATCGACAGGACCCCCGTGAAACCTCCGACGGAGAAGAAAAAGGGGGGGCAGGAGGTCGTCATGGACTCGGCCTCAACCTCTGAGGAGGAGCTGATCAAAGTCTTGGGCCACGGCTCTGGCGTGGAAGAAGGCCATCCTGTCGGGAGGGACCCCGACGAAGACAACGAGGGCGTCGAGGATGCCGACGGGGCTCCTGATCGCCCGTCGGATCTTCCTCAACTAGTGCCGCAAGACAACTCGGCGGCCATTTTGTTGGCTATACAGTCCTTATGCTCGGAGATAAGGACGAGACTGCCGTTACCACCAACGGAGGAACCGCTCCCGACGGGGGACCCGGAGCCAGGCCCTTCTGGGAGCCCTCCCCCCTAAGAGAAGAAGGATTCACCCTCCACCTCCTTTTCAGCCATCGCGCCCTGTTCAACCCTCCCCCCGTCCACGGCACGTGGGGATGATACGGGGACTGACACGGCCGCGACGGGTACAGACGACGAGGTTTACGACGAGGATCTCCCGTCGTCACCTCCCACCCGAGCTTCCCCGCCCGATGAGATTGGATCGTTTCACTCCATGATCGCCAGGGCATCCGAGCTTTTCCAGCTCTGCCCGGAAGAGAAGGAAGGCTTCCTTTATCAACGGCGCGAGGCCAAGAGGAAGACGGTCCTCGCTGTACCTCTACTAGACGAGATTTGGGATGAGGGCCTCGCCCTCCTCAAGAACCCATCCACGACGCCGGCTAGAAGGGATTGGTACGAGAAGAAGTACCGGGTCCCGGACGCGGCCCCCTTGTGCCTTCGGGCACAGCCGACCCCGGACTCGGTCGTCTCCGCGGCGGCCAGGAAGAAAGCGGGGGTGGGCGCGGCCTCTACGTCAACCTCCCCGCCGGACGGCGAGGGAAAGAAATTAGACACGATGGGACGCAGAGTCATCTCGTCGGCAGCGACGACGATTAAGGCGGCCAACGCCTTGGCTATCGTAGCCCGCTACGACAGGGAGTTGTGGTACAAACTGGCCCCCCTGCTGGACTTCCTACCAGACTACAAGAGGGCGGAAGCCCTAGAGATCTTGCAGGAAGGAGCGGTGGTGTCGGACCACGCCATCACGATTGCGACGGACATCGCTGACACTGGATTTTGCCAGTTGGGCAACGGCGTGTGCCTTAGGCGGCGTTGATGGCTCAAGGCTACTGACTTCCGTCAGGACGTGCAGACCAGAGTCTTGGACATGCCTTTCGACGGAAACAACCTGTTTGGGAAGACAGTGGACGATTCCCTTTAAGCCATCAAGGTGGACACGGAGACGGCCCGGGCTCTTGGGGTTCTCCAGCAACGGCGGCCGCCCTTTCGGAGCGGCGGAGGCAAACAGGGTGCCTCCAAAGGTTCCAGCGGCGGATTTTCCACCTACCGTCAAGCGGCCCGTTCGTCGTCACAGGAAGCTTACAGGGGACGAGGCAAGTCAGGCGGACCCCGCCGTCGTCGCCAAGGAGGACAAGGCGGCAAAGCCTCGTCGAAGCAGGACTGAACCGGCCGCGGGGTCGGGCCTCCACCGAAGCACCCCGGTGGGAGGCCGGCTGGCGAGCTTCTTCAGCGTGTGGGAGTCCATCTCCACCGACCGTTGGGTGCTGGATGCCCTAGCTCAGGGTCACGCGCTCGAGTTTCTAAAGAGGTGCCCACGCGTCCCCCCTGTGGCCAGGAAAGAACATTACGTCCCTCAACTTCTCTTGGAGGTAAAGGCGATGCTCAAGAAGGGCGCCATCGAGAAAGTTTCTCAGGTTCGTGGTCCAAGGGCGTCACTACCAGTTCAGAGCCCTTCCCTTCGGATTGAGGTCGGCACCCAGGGTGTTCACCAAGTGCCTTGCACCGGTGGCGGTGCAGCTGCGCCGAGAGGGGATCCACGTCTACCCCTACCTGGACGACTGGCTCATCCGAGCAAAGACAAGGAGCTCGTCGTGGAGCACACGGCAAGGACCGTCCAACTGCTCACGGACCTGGGATTCTCCTTAAACTACGGCAAGTCCCACCTGGTGCCCGCGCAAGACGCACTGTTTCCTCCGTCGGAGGAAAGGACGAGGGCCATCTTGGGCAAGGTGCAGCGGATGCTGGTTGCGGACGCGGCCAGGGTGAGGTCCATCAAGTCCCTCCTCGGAATGATGTCTTCTTGCATTTATCTCATCCGCCTGTGCAGGCTCCGGATGCGCCCGTTGCAGGAGTTCCTGGACGTGCGCTGGATCCAGACGACAGGCAGCTTCGAGGAGAGGATCACACTCGACGAGAGTTTCCGACGAGCGATCCGGTGGTGGGGCACCCCTGCGCATCTGACGGCGGGCATGGACTTCCAGACCCCCAGCCACCAGGAGACAGTGACCCCGGATGCCTCCCTGGAAGGGTGGGGAGCGCACACCGAAAATCTGCACGCAAGAGGCCTTTGGCTTCCGACGGAGAAGTCCCTCCATATCAACGTCCTGGAGCTCCGTGCAGTGTTTTGGGCCCTCGGGTCCTTTCTTCCGTCCCTCAAGGGCAAGGTGGTGAGTATCTTCACCGACAACACCACCACCATGTTCTACATCAGGAAGCAGGGCGGTACCAGATCCCCAGCCCTGTCCAAGGAGGCGCAGGATCTGTGGCTTTGGGCCGTCGCCCAAGGGATGTTTCTGGTGCCGTTTCATCTGGCAGGGATAAAAAACACCATTGCCGACTCGCTCAGCAAAGAGCTGCGCTCGTGCCGCGAGTGGGAACTACGACAGGATCTAGTGGACCGCCTCTTCCAACGGTGGGGCACACCCCAGATCGATCTGTTCGCGACGGCGACAAACTCCAAGTGCGGAGGTTCGCCAGCAGGTTTCCCCAGCCGAGGAGCATGGGCGATGCTTACTCGTTCCCCTGGGAGGGCCTGTTTCTATACGCGTTCCCTCCATTGCCATTGCTGATCCGGCTCATCAACCAGCTCAAGAGGTCACGGTGCAGGATGATCCTCGTCGCACCTGCGTGGCCGAGGCAGATATGGTTCCCGGACCTTCTGAACTTGTCAGCGTCCCCATCAATCAAGCTGCCAGTGGACGCGGATCTTCTCTCCAGGGAAGGAGGCGCCATCCTCCATCACGACCCGAAGTCGCTGAACTTGCAGGCCTGGCTCCTGCAGCGTTAGAGTTTGGAGGATACGACATACCGGCCGACTGCAGAGAGGTTCTTGCAAAGGCCAGGGCGTCCTCAACTCTTAAATGCTATGGACACAAATAAAAGAGGTTCTCTGTCTGGTGCCACGCACAGAAGATTAACCCGCTACGGATTACGGCTCCCCAGGTACTGCTGTACCTTCTGACTCTGGCCAAGGCTGGACTGGTGCACGCGTCCATCAAGATTCATCTTGCTGCGATCTCCCGATACACCAGAACCACGGGGCGGACGTCTTTGTGGTCTCATCGTCTGGTGAAAGAATTCATGAAGGGACTGTTCAGATCGTTCCCGCCGGTGAAGGCTCCGGCCCCGGCGTGGGAGCTCAACATGGTGCTGGCCAAGCTCATGGGACCTCTGTTCGAGCCTCTGCACTCGGCTCCGTTGAAGTTCTTGTCGTGGAAAACAGCGTTTCTTGTGGCCATCACCTCCGCACGAAGAGTGGGAGAGATCCAGGCCCTTTCCTGCAAGCCCCCGTACTTGACTTTTCACGACACGAGGGTAGTGCTCAGGACGCACCCCTCCTTCATGCCTAAGGTGCCGTCGGACTTCCACCTCAACGAACCCTTGGTGTTGCCTGTTTTCCTCCCGTCGCCTTTGTCGCCGGCCGAAAGGACTTTGCACTCGCTGGATGTGGCTAGAGCGCTGAAGTTTTACGTGGACCGCACGAAGTGTTTTCGGAAGACGTCACAACTTTTTGTGAACTTTGGACCTGTCAATCAGGGGAAGGCTCTCTCAAGGGCCTCCATTTACAGATGGCTCTCCGGCTATATCATGTACTGTCATCGGTTGGCAAACCGACCGCTGCCTGGCCGTCCGAGAGCCCATTCCACCAGAGCGATCGCAGCTACCACAGCGTTCCTATCTGGTGTGCCCTTGCTGGACATCTGCAGGGCTGCTACGTGGAGGTCGAGGCACACCTTCACGAAATTCTACTGCGTCGATCGGGATTCCAGGGAGGAGTCCAGGGTCGGCCAAGCAGTGCTGCGCAACTTGTTCGCCTAAGGTGAGCCTGGTGAGGAGGTAAGAATTGCTTAATGTTGAGTTGATGTAATGCTTGATGTTGAGCCTTTGCCACCTCCCGTGGTTGTGCATGTGTGTACTGCTATGTATTCTTTATTCATGAGCATGTGAATCCATGCGCCAGACCCCATGCTGGAGAAGGAACAAGTTACTTACCTGTAACTGTTCTCCAGCATGGGTCTGGCATGGATTCACATGCGAACCCTCCCGCCTACCCCTCTGCGGCTCTTCACTTGGTCATACTGCCACTTCACGTGCTACCAAATCTGAAGATGGCTGCCAGAGGCGGGGCTTAGGTAGAGGGCAGTCATTGGCTGTGGTCCGTATGACGCAGAGATCAGTGATTGGTTACTACTACGAAAGACAGATCAGAAACAAAACTGATACTGATTTTTTCTTTACCGAGGATTCCCAGCCTGACGACGGGGAATACTCATGAGCATGTGAATCCATGCCAGTCCCATGCTGGAGAACAACAGTTACAGGTAAGTAACTTGTTCCATATACACTCTTGAACTTGCTCTTTTGTGTTGTCCTTACTTGCGATACCATGGGTTCATCACAGCTTAGTCTCTAAGTGCTCTATTGTTAAAGCCTAGAGGTGAACTGTTACTGAAGGCTAAAATGTCCCCTCAATGCCTTTTTATTGGCTAGACTTTGGGGGGCGCTTACTGCCTGGAACATGGTACAAGTGCAGGGAACGTTGTTGTGACATTGGTTAGAACGGTTTACCGCAATAAATTGAACCCCTGGTTTCAAACATGTTCCAACTTTCAAACATTAAGAGGGGCATTTAAGAGAAGACTTGGCTGGGCAACTATGAGAATCTCCAGATGTTCCATGGGTACTCGCAGGTTGTGCAAGTGAGGCCACAATGCGATCTGTTAAGTTGCCCGATCTGGCTGTCCGTGGATTTAGGTTTTTAATGCATATAAATCAGCTCCCGGTACGTGCTATATGCGGAGCACAATGGAACTTAACGGGAGGGTAGATTTTGCAGAATATGCAAGACCCCACAAAAAGGGAGACTGTAAAACATCTGCTAACTGAATGCTCCAAATTAGGCCCTCTATCCATGACCACCTTTGGTAACCTTACAGATTACTATGATTCTGTACTACTGAGTGTTGGGCATATTGCCTAAATATGGAGTCCGGTGCAACGCATATAGCGCTTTACAGAGTCTGGCAAACAGTTATAAAATACCTTCATGGGTAATTATTAAATGTAACTGTATTTGCACCATTAGGTTTAGTGTGCCTTGCTGGTTTAGTGTCTGGTGCTATACTTCGAGGTGCCGTTGTTGGTATTCTAGGAGTAGTTGGGATAGATTTATAGTAGGGAAAGGAAGTAGCTTGATACTTGCGTACAGTTTATAGGGATTAAGCATGATGTGCTTTTTGTAAGATGTCATCTTTATATGATGAATTTATAGGATTTAATGTTGATATGATGAATTTGTGTTGTCTGTTTTAAACTGTATGCGTATCAAAATTGATGAAATTGTAAAAGTTCTTCATTGAACTGAATACAATAAATTATTATTTGCGTACAGGTTCCCCACAGATCTCTGTAGATCTCCAGGTTTGTGTACATAGCCAAAGGCGATTAACCCTATTCTACCATCCCGTGCCTCTCTTTAATGTTCTATCCCTGTATTCACCACACTGTTTACTACAGTGCTTGGTTACTTAGTAACTAGGTTTAAGTTATATAAATCCTATTAATATCCAAATATATATGTAGAAACAACTGCTCTTGTTTCGCAACTAATTACTTCATTTGTGCTCTTGTTTCGTAAACGAGACGCTGAAACACAAATCTCAAATTGTGTATTTTAAGTCCTGGCATTGATGGCATATGTCCTTTTTACATTCCTGTTTAATTTTATAAATGTAAGTGGACAAGAACCAGAATGCAGTGCGCTATTCGGTTTCCACATTTACTTAATTGCTGTTAGTGCTTGAATTTCTGTGTTGGAACACACAGAGGTGGGCTCCCTCTTAACATTCATGTTTGTTTGTTTGTTTACTATGTTTTATATAGCGCTTTACAGCAAAGCGCTTTACATTATGATTAATACAATTGGGGTACTACCACCTTAAAACAGACAACTCGGGAGACAGCCACAAAGGGGCGCAGGGATTATAATGTTCCTGTAAAGCCTCTTCATCAGAGGACCCCTTTGCGGGCTGAGCCCCCCGCCCTCCTACAGGCCCCCATCTGGACAGAGGGAACTCCCAGCTGAATTGGGGAAATCGGAGTGCTCGCCCCGGTCCAACTCTCAGGACAGCGGGTGCACGGAAATGAGTGAACGGCCCGTTTTCAGAGGCGGCGACAGGTGTCACCTCAGGGCTCCAGGAGCGCAGTGCTCCACTGCGTGGATCAAGTGCGGCCCAGTCCAGCGAATTACGGCAGAGGCCCCACGAATCATTGGTGGGGAAGCAGATGGCTCCCTACCCCATAATTGGGGGAGCCGACACGCAGAGCGCCCCCAGCAGTGTGGCGTCATCGTCTCCAAAGGGTGCTGGCGGACTGTGCGGACCCAGGTGGGGTGCCAGCGGGACGTGACGCTTGCTTCGGAGTGGACCACCATCGGGGCTGGGGGCCCCCCCACCCCATTGGGAGTTGAGCGCGGTGGGGTGAGTTCGCCCCCCCCCCCCCCGCCTGCATGACGCAGTGGAGAGGGGGATGTGGGCCATAGGGGAGTGGTCCCTGCACACCTCTGTTCAGTAGGAGCAAAGAGATGGCAGCGCCGCCCCTCCACCCCAGCCTGGCGGTTAACGGGGAAGAGAAGGCCCAGTGTGCAGGGACAAAAGTGTGTGTGGCACAGCGCACCAGGGGACACTGGGCTCACGGCCCCCTCCACTGAAGGCCAGAGGGGCGCTCTTGGAGTAGAACTGCACCCCACACCCCCCACTGTGTAATTGCTGTGCCCCGGACCAGGCTTCCCAATAGCCTGCCCCCACAGAGGATAGGAGGAACTAGAGGCAGGGGAGGCACGGAGAAAAAGAAGTTTCCTACAGGGGTGGGGGGGGTGTACTCACCCACCCTTGCCCAGGAAGTGCGGACTGCGTGGCAAGAGGCCCTCGGAGGAGAAGAGGGGGCTGAGGAGGGCACAGGAGACGTAGGTCACGAGCAGGAGGAGGAGGAGGAGGTGGAGGAGGAGGAGGAGGAGGAGGATGAGGAGGATGATGATGAGGAGGAGGAGGAGGATGAGAATGTCGGACTGAGGGGGCCAGCGAGCAGGGAAAGAGCATGAAGTGGTAAACATCACCAGGCCCACTGCTCAGGAGACACAGGACGAGAGTTTGGAGGTGGAGATGTGCAGCCCCCACCCCCCCACTCCCTGACCTTAGTCAATCAGGACACCCCCAGTGCCTGTGGGGGTGCCATTTGAGAGAAAGCGGGTGTCATCAGGAGATGCCATGGGCCACCTGAATTGAGGGCCCCCAACAGTAGCAGGATAACCCCTCAAATGCGGGAGGGGGTGAGGTGAGGGCCCCCGGGCTTCTCACAGGGGCCTGTGCCCGCCCCACCACAGCAGATCCAGTCTGCTAGGATTGGTCTCAGAGGAGTCAAGAGGTGAAACAGCGGAGGTCTCCCCCTGATTGGAGTGCAGAGCGTGGGCACCCCTGGGAGTGTGCTGCGATCAGCGGGTCTTGAGACAAGTCACCCACCAGTGGGACACAGAAGCCCCTCCCCAGATGTAATTAAAGCCTTCGTGGATACACTGGTGTCGAAGATTAGTGCACTGGGCCTGTGACCCCCCCCCCCCCCCCTTGCGAAAGGTCCCTATCAGGCACAGTTGCATCGGTCTGAGGTCAGACAGGCCATTCCAAGGATCTCGAGCAACAAAAGGATGTTCCTGTGTGTGACGTTTCAGGTTGATTTATACATGTATTCAACATTAAAAATGCTATATGATATAATCATCTAATTCGTCGTATACATGGTATATGTAAAAATGTGTAATATGTGGAATAGGAGCATTTATTGAGTTGATACACCACAATTTGAGAGAAAATATTTTTTATATTAAAAGATCAAACAATAAATAAAATTGGCGTATAAACATTTCCAGGTGAACAAAATTAAAAAACTGACGAACTATAATATGAACAAATTATATAAACAATGCTGATGTTGTCAGCAAACTGCTACAAAGGACCAACAACAGAGAGATTTACAGTAAAAAAAAATGAATTGAAACCCCTAACATATAAATAACGATTTGTAGAATATTTTCCAACATAAATTGTCATTGGAGCGCCGAAGCGCAGACCAGCTTGCTAACTAGCCCTGGCTAACGCGAATATGTGTTTCAAGTACACATCAATTTTCACCAGTGGCCAAAATGCAGCCACATTTAGGTTATGTAGGGTGTGTTGCCTTAAGGCTAGGAAGTAGGGTACAATGAAGGCATAATCAATGTTTGACTGACGGCTGAATGCCAGAAAAAGGCTGGTAAGTGAGACCAAATTTATGAAGTATACGCCAACCGCTGTTGTCAAAGCTTGAACCAGTAGGTTTTTGGTGTTAGTGAGATGCGCCAACCGCTGATATAGTGAAAAAAGGATAATATACAGAATAGAACTCAAGCGTGAGCGGCACAACTGGTGTTTCGGTAGAGTATGGAGTAGGCAACCACCTTCATCAGGAAATGGTCTCTGTTCATCCCCTATCAGAATATGAAATGAGATACCAAATTTAGTACATATACCATGTATCCAACTAACAGATGGATTGCTACCATGTGTGACAGTGCAAGGAATCCCAGAGTGGGTTACCATAGGGACATGCACGGTTGCCCGAAACGTCCACCTCAAATGTGATTTCAGAGAAGGACAAATAACCAAAAAGCAAGTGCTTAAAATAAAATCTAGATCTGTGAACACCAGCACTACATGCCAAATTGTGCATAGTGTGTAAATGTAATGAGAGAAGGAAGGGAGATCACAGCACCAACGGGCACAGGTGGTGGTCGGGTAATATGGACGCGAGGAAGAAACTGGCCCCCTTACGAGTACACCCCATGAGCCCTAAAGACAACGCCTGACCCAGGGGCCAAGGGTTGACGATGAGGGAAGTTGCCGGCGCCACATTAAAGGATGCAGCGGCCCTCCTGGAAGAATTCAAAAGTATGAGGGCGGACATAGGGGGAAGAGTGGATAAGATCACCCATAGAATTGACAAGATGGAGGAAAGATTTGAGGAAGTGGAACATAATCTGTACTCCCTGGACACAATGGAGACCCAAATGGATGTGTGTCTCACGGAGGTAGAAAGGAGAGAAGAGAAAATCCTCCTGAAGATGGACTATCTTGAGAATCGCGAGAGGTGCAATAACCTTTGGTTATTTGGGGTCCCTGAGAAGGAGGGGGAGACGAGCGAAAAAATTGCGAAGTGCCCTCTTCGCCATTTCCAAACTCCTCTCTGACAATGATGCTATCGACGAGGTCAAGATAGAGCGGTTACACAGGGCCAGGGGTGCGGCGGGTGGCCCCAGATCTGTGCTTTTTCGCATCCACAACTATGACGTACTCCAAATCCCCAAACGGGCAAGGAAGAAGGGCTCTGTGGTGTACGGGTCGGCAAAAGTAACTGTCTTTTTGAAGCAGATGGGAGCAAATACAGACTAACCTCGAAACAGGAGATTAAGAAGGCCATGAGAGAACTGATGGGGGGGGGGGATGGAGACACCCCCCACCAGGAAGCTGAACACCCCTCCCCCCCCGTGCCCTGTGGAGCCCGGACCTAAGGCCTGAGGGGACAGTTAGACGCATGTGTCAATATGAGAAGGGGGGTGGGTAATCTGAAGGTGTCAATTGATTGAAAATTTGGGAAGTAGGGAGGGCTCAAGAATATGAGAAGTGGAAAGAAGGGGCCCTCACCAGGAGAGGGGATTCCATAGGTGGTTCGATCTTCACCCAGTGATGTCAACAGGGTGGGGCCAAGCGCAGGGGGGTGGGGGTTTGGGGGCTGGGGCAGTGGGGGGCGGATGGGGGAGGGAGGGGTCCAACTGGTACTGGGAGTTCAAGTGGTAGAGGTAGGAGTGTGTAGGGTGCAGGCTGACACACGGAGGCCCCAGAGGTGGCATGCAGGGCATCCTCAAATGGGGATAACATGGCGACATCTGCGTGAAATAGACCGGGGGACGGTTGCCTACAGATAGGCACCCTGAATGTGAAAGGTTTGAACTCGCCTACCAAACGATCTATGGTGGCAAGGGAGTTTTGGAGGGCAGAGATGGACGTTATGTTTCTCCAGGAAACCAAGTACTCCAAGGGGGAGGAAAAAAGGGTTCCCTGTGGGCGGGGCGGCTGGGGGTGTAGAGGCTCTGGCCACCTGAGAAAGGCGGGTGGGTATTCTGGTACAGTAGGGCCTTAGATTGGAGGTCGACAATGTCTGGTCAGACGTAGACTAGAGGGCCTTACTGGTGTCGGGGGGTGGGGGGTGGAATATCAGAAAGACGAGGTTCACCTTCGCTACATTGTACGTGCCCAATCAGGGGCAGTTACGGTGTCTGAAAGATACAATGGCAAAAATTCTGGTGGAGTGTCTCCTGATCACGGTGGGGGATTTCAATCCATGGGTGGATCCGGTCGTGGATAGGCATAGCCACGCGGATAGGGGGCAGGAGACGCTGGGCCCTGGTCTTTGCGAGTTTCATGAATCATTGGGAGAGTGGGGGCTGAGGAACATATGGCGCCACCTCCACCTGGGGATAAGGGGTTACACTTTCTACTCCCCACCCCATGGGACCTATACGAGGATAGACTACCTGTACATTTTGCAATATATTTGGGAGAAGGCACAGGGCTCGGAGATCATACCGCTCTCATGGTCCGACCACAACATGGTTACAGTGGATCTAGAGCGGGGGAGGGGTCTTTGTCCCACATGGTCAAAGTGGAGATGCAATGACTCACTTTGGAAGGTCCCCGTGTTCTCCTCGGAAATGAGCAAGGAAGTATTGGAGTAGTATAAGGTTAATGACGATGGGTACACGGATCTGCGGACGGTATGGGAGGCTGGGAAGGCTACATGGAGAGGGATTCTGATTCGGGTGGGTGCCCGTAAGAAGAGGAAGAGGAACGTAGTCGAGAGGAGATTGAGGGAGGAGATACGACACCTGGACGAGAAGGCCCATGAACCTTCCGGGAGTCGGGAGGTGTACACACAGAAGGTGAGGGGTAAGTGGGAGGAACTGAGACTCTTGCAACAAGGGAAAGTTATTTGTAGCCGTCACTTCCTCAAACAAAAGTTCTATGAGAAAGGGGATAGAGCAGACTCCCTATTGGCCGCACGGCTGAGAGGTCAGTGTGCAGAAAGGTGGGTTGACGAAATTGGGGGACAGGATGGGTTATGGGTCTAACCGGGGCGGGAGTGCCGGAGCCCTCTGCAGATTTTTATGAGAAGTTGGATGCCTCAGAGGTTTCCCCCGAAGGATATTGACACCTATCAAGAGGCCATTAATCTGCCTAAACTCTCGGCGGAGGAATCCTCCGCGCTAGATGCCTCAATAACAAAGGAGGAAGTGAAAAAGGCTGCGGCAAGGATGCCGGTGGGGGGAAGAAGTAGGGGCCCCGATGAGTGATGGGATGTGGGAGAGAGCGCAAGGATGTCATAAAAAGTATTGAGAAATGCTAGATTACAGCAGATACAATTGTATATAACTCAAAGGGCATACCTGATGCCTCAAAAGATAGCTAAATTCAAAAACGCCGGACGTCAAGTGTGCCCTAAATGTAATGAGGAAAATGCGGGAATGGTGCATATGTTTTGGGCATGCCCACTGATAGAGATACTGGAGAGAAATAGCACAGAAGATGAAAAACAAAGGGATCCATATGAAAGTGGATACCGCATGGGCTTGTTTGATAGGAGGGTTTCCCAGGCCACGCAAGCTCAAATATGTGAGCAAACTGAAAGATCTAGCGTATGTTCTAGCAAAGAGGAGGATTGCGATGGGCTGGAAGGCATGTCATACACCAAAAATGGAAACTTGGTGGAAGGATCTGCAGAAGTGGGCGGAGGCAGAAACTGTGGTATGGCAGGAAGCGTGCAAAGGAGAGATGGAAGAAGAAGCCAGATCCCTATTGGCTTGGAGGCAACTGATAGCTGAATTATTTGGGCCTTTGTATGATGGACCAAGTGATGAAAACCCAATGAGTTCTGTCGAGGAGGAATCCCTACCGCAAGAGATAAAGACTGGAAATGAGGGGGAGTAGGCTGGGGGAGGGGGAGGGAAGGGGAGATACAGTGGGCTTGAATACAGCAATGTATGTTTATTTGTGATCGACATTATGCATCCACTGTAAGTTTGGTTTGAGTTGTTTTTTTTTAATAAAATCAATAAAATTGTATTTTTTTAAAAAGAAAGGAAAAAAAGATGCCGGTGGGGAAGGCTCCGGGGGAAGACTGCTTCACCGCTGGGCTTTATAAAGCATATCTCCCCGCCCTACTCCCTTTCTTAACTGAGTTGTTCAACTATATACTGGATATGGGAGGCGCGCCAGAGTCGTTCTCGCGCGCCTTGATTGCAGTGATTCCTAAGGAGGGGAGAGATCACTGGAATTGTGCGGCCAATCTCTCTCTCTCCTCAGTACGGATGGCAAGCTGTATACTAGGGTGATAGCCACAAGACTGGAGGGGTATATGCCGAGTCTGATTCATTCGGATCAAGTGGGGTTCATTATGAGGCGACATGGAGCAGACCTGATGCGGAAGACACTACATCTCATACACGCATACCAGGATGTGGGGGGGGACGCGTCCCTACTCAATAGACGCAGAGAAGGCCTTCGTTCGGGTGGAGTGGGGTTTTCTCAGGGCTGTTATGGTCAAGTTCGGTATAGGGGAAAGGCTCCTTCAGGCAGTGTGTAAAGCCCCTATGGCTTCTGTAATTGTGAACGGAGGGTTCTCGAGGTGGTTCACGCTCTGGAGGGGTACCAGACAGGGGTGTCCACTTTCTCCGACATTGTATACCCTGTCGATTGAACCCCTGGCACAGAGGATCAGGGACGTCCCAGAGGTGCAGTGTATTAAAATGGGTGGGGTGGAATACAAGGTCGCTTTATATGCAGACGATATGCTGCTCCATTTGAGCGAACCTCTGGCTTCCATGCCGACGGCGCTCCGGTTGATTGAACAGTATGGTACCATGGCCGGGCTGAAGATTAACGCAGAGAAGTCTATTCTTTTTCCCCTGGACAGGGGCAGGGGCGTGGATATTGGGAGATTCACCCCATTTAGGCTTGAGGTTAATGTGACCATGATGAGGTACTTGGAGGTTAATCTCACTAGAGATTTAGAGAGCTTATTCAATGCTAATTTTCCCCCCACTGAAGCTAAAAATATAAGCAGATATAGAAAATTTCCAAAAGCTCATGATCTCTTGGTTGTGCCGTTTGAATGCACTGAAAATGGTGGTCCTCCCGAGGGTGATTCCAAATTATATATATATTCCAAATTCTCCCGATACGCATACTGAAAGGGTTCTTTCGGCAGATGCAGGTGAAACTACTTAGGTTCCTCTGGCAGGGGAGGAAGGCTAGAATCCCCAGGACTACCCTCACGCTTCCAACAGAGAGGGGAAGGGTTGGCCTCGCAGATGTGACTCTGCCATAAGGCAGCCCAGTTACGAATGATGGTTCCCCGGTTGATGTCCTAGACAGATCAATAGTGGGTGGCGATGGATAACTTCCACCTGCGCCCAGCCACGGTTGGGGAATGGTTGTGGGTACCCAGAAATAAATTGCCAAGGAGAATGCGAGATCACCCCATCCTGGGGACTATATGGGATATTTGGAGACAGGGGGCGGAAGGGGGCGGACTTGAAAGGGGGGGGGTCACGACATGGCCTTCTCATCTGTGACACCTTTGGGTACCAGGAATTGGAGATGCCATACCAAACCCAGGCAGGTTTCACAGTGATATGAGGCAGGCCTAGAGAGGATAGGAAAGCTCTTCAAGGAGGTTTGGGGGAGGGAGGGGCATTCATCTCAATTGCGGATCTAGAGGAGGCCCTAGACATAGGCAAGCTTTCTGTATTCCTGTTCTTGCAGCTAAAGGGAACCCTCACAGATTTTAGCATAAGTGACAGGACTGGTAGAGAGACCTCAACACGTTTGAAAAGGTGTTGGACAGGAGCACGACAATGCAGGGGTTAATTTCAGCCATGTATGAAGCTTTGGTAGGGGCCGGAGAGGGGGGGGGGGGTACCACGGAGCACTTGTGAGGGCAATGGGATAAGGGACTTGGGGGTAGAAGTAGATGAGGTCCTCTGGAACAGGTTCTGCAGGGGCGTAAATTAGACATCACTATCATGCCAGTACAGACAGCATGGGATCAAGCTCCTCCATAGATGCTGGTGATAGAGGGGGAGTTGGTGGGGTTTTTCTAGTGGTTGATGTTTTCCGGTTTCTATTTCTTTGTTCTTTTGAAACACTAATGTTGGAATGTTGTAACTATGTTCTCCTGCAAAATTAAATAAAACCAAATGTGCAACAAACAAAACAGACAACTCAATCTTCAAATACAATTCAGTTTTACCATAAACAGCAACACATATGGCTAGATGTACCTTTTTTCCGTACGAGCTGGCACTCCTGAATCCTCTGTCTCACCCCCCCCACCCTTATTTGTGGCAACATTTCCCATTTACTTTTGTTATTGATAGTTAACCCCTTGTTGGGACACTGCCCTGAGCCCTTCAAGCCCAGATGCAGCATCACTTCTCACCTTGCACACAGCTTTTGACTGTTTGCTTTGCAGGGAGGGGAAGAGGCCCAGGGACTTCAGACACCAAAATAAACACAGTGCTAATTTTCGTGTCTGATGCGAGGAGCGACTGGGAATTCTCTGAGGAGCAACTACTGGCTCGCAATCTACTGGTTGTAGACCCTGGCTCTAGAGTCTAGACATTACCAGTTGGATGTTGAAGTTGGTGCAGAGGAGGCGTGTGCAGGTTTTTCACGTTCAGTCACTTTGCAGAGAAGCTTACATTTCATGCACTCTTGTTTAGTGCAGCACACACTGATGAATGAAACGCTTTAAATTCTATATCGCTAGCATTGATCTGTGCAGCTGCCATTACATTGTTCTTTGCTCCCACTGCGCCTTTTGAGGTGATCAGCTGTATGAATTCAGTCCCGGTCCTGCCTCTAATGGAAGCGGTCCAGCCCAAAATGCTTGGCCACAACCTCCTCTGCACCCCTCAGCTCTTGCTGGGAAAATAAGCAACATTAGACATGTTGCAGTCATGTCTGCATCGTGGTGGGAAGCCGGATTCATTCAAGCAATCAGTGACTCAAAACCGGGCATACGCGAGAGAGCGAGACACACAAGAGGCACAGAGAGAAAGACGCACACAGAGACAGTGAGCGAGAGAGACGCACACAGAGACAGTGAGCGAGAGAGGCGCACACAGAGACAGTGAGCGAGAGAGGCGCACACAGAGACAGTGAGCGAGAGAGACGCACACAGAGACAGTGAGCGAGAGAGACGCACACAGTGAGCGAGAGAGACGCACACAGAGACAGTGAGCGAGAGAGCCGCACACAGTGAGCGAGAGAGCCGCACACAGACAGTGAGCGAGAGAGCCGCACACAGACAGTGAGCGAGAGAGACGCACACAGAGACAGTGAGCGAGAGAGACGCACAGAGACAGCGAGAGACGCACAGAGACAGTGAGCGAGAGACGCACACAGAGACAGTGAGCGAGAGACGCACACAGAGACAGTGAGCGAGAGAGACGCACACAGAGACAGTGAGCGAGAAAGACGCACACAGACAGTGAGCGAGAAAGACGCACACAGACAGTGAGCGAGAAAGACCCACAGAGACAGTGAGCGGGAAAGACCCACAGAGAGCGAGAAAGACCCACAGAGACAGAGAGCAAGAGACGCACACAGAGTGAGAAAGACACAGACCGAGTGAGAAAGACACGGAGCGAGAAAGACACACACACAGAGAGCGAGAGACGCACACACAGCGACACAGACAGAGCGAGACACACACACACAGCGACACAGAGAGCGAGAGAGAGACATACGGACGGAGAACGAGAAAGACACGCACACACAGCAAAAGACTCACAGCCAGAGCGAGAGACGCACACAGAGCGACACACAGCGAGACACACACACAGAGCGAGACACACACACAGAGCGAGACACACACACACACACACACACACACAGAACGAGACACACAGACAGAGAGCGAGAGACCCACACAGACACCGAGACACAGACGTTGGAATTCCCATGTTGCAGACCTCACTACCCCTCCTGCTGCTTTGCTAGTTGATACCCCAGTACCGACTTCAAAGTACAGTCCTTGTGCGTTGTAACATTTGGACCAGTTTGACATTCAGTAAGAAACCAGGCTGTTCACGTTATTCAAAAGCTCTATGCCACTCAAAGCCTGGAATGTGTTCTAAGAGGTATATGGGGCCAGGACGAGCTTATCTGGCAAGTAGCCTGAGGGTTTATTTATAGGGATCAAAGAAAATTATAAAGTGCTGCGGGACAAGTTTCCAATTGTTTGCTTGTGTTCATGGTTGTTTTTGATGCCATGGTTTGGTGCCCTCGCCCCAGTAAGGTGAAAGTAAAGACGTCCCAGTGCCAAACTCTGAATGTTAAATTGTATATCATGATTCGGACCAACATGCGCTTTCCTTTTGTGAATTTATGAAATTCATTCAGTATCCCATTTCTTTTTCCTTTCAGATGCGTGATCTGTATGATGGACTTTGTTTACGGCGACCCCATCCGGTTTCTGCCATGCATGCATATCTATCACCTGGACTGTATAGACGACTGGCTGATGCGCTCCTTTACGTGCCCCTCGTGCATGGAGCCGGTTGATGCAGCGTTGCTCTCTTCTTATGAGACGAACTGACGTCGACGCACGCATCTCGGCGCTTCATGGAAATTGACGCACACAATGGTTTTACTCTTTCTCGCTGACCCGAAAGACCAGATCATGCACAAATTAAAGACATGTCCTAAAAACTCGAGAACGGCTGTCGATAGGATCTGAATATTAGGAAGCATAAAAATAGACAGTGGACAAAGCCTTGCCCAATGTATCTACGTACATCCATCTCCTTAAGTCTGGGTTTCCCCCAAAAAAACGAATTAAGGAGTTTTACAACGGGGACAGTAAGAGTTTCAGGCGTTCCATTATGTCACTTAACCAAGGGGACTTTATTCAAAAGTTACTTTTGTTCTGATTCTTTTTACAAGGTGCTGACATTGGGGAGTTGAGGCTTTATTAAAAGATGCATTTTATAACACTGGCACAAAGGCGTAGATTTAAGCTTGTTTGCACAGTTATTATTTTCCATTGGAAATGGAATCCATTGCCTTAGGTCTTTTTAAATAGTGTATTATTATTGTTGGGGCTGGCTCTTTTTTGCTTTAAAGCAGTTTATTTATAACTTTTCCGAAAAGTGCTATGTTCAATTTGCAGTTAGGCTTAAGCCGCGATGTCCCAGTTTATAGGCAACCCGCGAGTTTCGCAATCCTCATAATTACACCTATATGACTATCTAGCCATGGCAATGAAACAAAAAATCAAGAAGTAGGGTCATGGTGAAATTCAAACTTTAGCCAACTTATTTTCTTGGTAGCCGTTAATTTTTTCTTCAGAGTGGCTAACCTTTTGGCATTGCAAACACATGGCTCAAAGGCTACCAATCCTTAAAGGTTTGCAGGCTCTGCTTCTAAAGTTAGCATGGCTTTCTGCTTTTGAGGCACCCCTTACTTGTGGAGCCGAGAGAAGCGTTTTGCAGCGGTTTGGCAGACCAAGTGTATGCTCTTAGGATATTTATCTAAAAGGCTCTCTGTTTCAGAACATTGCATCTCATGTTCCGGCGCTTCTTTTGATGATATCAAAGCGCATAAATAAACTGTTCTGAATTTTCATGTAACATTTTGCCCCTAGGTGAATTTGGGAGGCTGTCGGGTCTTCTAAGCGAATGAGAAACACGACGTGGGCAAAATGTATTGCTTTTTTAATTTGCACATATACATTTAACATATTGGTAGGTGGCCTGATGGATTCTTTTGGTTTGCCACTAAACTGGGCGGGTGGGGGATAATGTGGGAATTAGTGAACCAGGTTTTAAAATAAACTACATCTGCAAACTGCATCTATATGGGGATAGATTCCAAATACTGACTGTAATGTTTGTTGTCTACTTGTTAGTTATCTGCGTTCTGAAATGAGCAGCGCTGACTTATTTTGATGCATTCATCTGTAAGATGGTGCATTGCAAAGTCTTAAACCGGAACTGAATAAGCCGAAGACTTGAATGGGTCAAAGTGGAGCTTTGATCGATTTGTTTTATATATTGTTATTTTAATGCACGGAATTATTTGTAATGAAACAGTACTGTGATACTCCAGGTATACTAAAAGTATAACTTTTGCCTATATTGTTTGGATACTAATACGGGCTCAGTGTGGTATGGTTCCATCTCCATTAATGTCACACGAACTGCCATAAAAAAAGAAGTATGTTAACAAATCCAGAGATGTTGAAATCTGTCTTTATTTTTCAGTTGCCTGTGTGTTTTTGTACTCTGTAAACCTTTATTTCACACCGCAATGTCTTGGAAAACAGCACTTACAACTGCATTGCTTTACTTAGACAATGTTTGTTACAACTATTTGCCCAACCTCTCCTTTTCGAAAAAGTTTTGATCTGAAATATTCTACTGGAATTAAAAGAAAACACTACAATATGTTTTTTTTTTTTTTTTTTGTAAAGTGAAATGAGTGGCAAAGAAAATACTTTCTGAAACCTTCCAGTGTTTAAATGGAGGAATTCAAATCTGGCATCAGTAGTATATGCACCACCTTCCAGAAAATAATTGAATAAACATCTTGAATACCATTTTTTAGTATAAACCAACATGTAAACCTATCCTCACCTGCATTCCAGGGACTCACCTGGGCCCTCCGTGCGTGTGGAATCCCAAAGCGCTGCAGCATCACTCCTAATGGGAGACGAGACATTCTACCACAGCTCTTCCATCCTACAGGCGCTGCACTGGCTCACATGCTTGTGTTACTTGTAGGTCTAGCACGGCTCGCGCACCTGCCTGCCCAGATGCAAAACGCTGCATCTCTGGTGTATTGTGCTCCTCCAGGAGCCCAGCCATCGCTAGACTCGAGATGAAACTAGTGTGCAAGGAAAAACTACGGAAGCAGACCTCATTGTGCTTCCCGACTATTGAGACACCATCCAGTGGAAATCCATAATGTGCCAACGCACCTGCAGTTCAGGAAATGACTCAACCTTATTCTTTAGTCAATACGTAGGTGCCCCCTAGGATCCTTGCACTCCCACATCACATCCTACCCCCATGGCTGGAATATCCCATGCCACATACTTTCTTTTTCTCTCCTTACTGCATGTTGCCCTCAATGCCCTTTGCTTCCTAGGTATATCGGTGCTATATAAAACTCAAAATAAAAATACTTTGCACGTGAAGCAATCATTCAGTGATGCCTCAAAAATGATTGCCTATAGATTGTTCCGTTTGCTAAATAACTGTAGATTCCATTGGCTGAGAAACCTGCTAGCATAAATGGAGTCTGGATTTGTTAGTCTGATGTATCCTGACATGCAGAGCTCTAGTGTCATGTTTTTTATATTGTAGTTCCATCAATGTGGCAAACCTATTATTGGGCTAGTTATTACAGTCTTGTCAGTCATTAGACAATCCTTGAATTGCTATTCAATACAGGAAAGAGAATACATGTCCTGTAAACTAGAATTACAGTGTCATCCTCCTTACCTTCCATCCTAGTACTGGAAAGCGTCTTTTAAAAGGAAAAGAATTTGCTTTAGATTTTGTTGCAGGGGGGGTGGCCACCAGGGGGAACAGGCGATGTGAAGCCTGTGTGCTTGTCTCGTCGCCCCAACGGCCGAAAAGCACGTTGAGCCCCACCAGAGCACCCTGATAGACAAGTAAACCCCTCCCCCCCCCCCCCACCCGCGCAGTGGCTGAAAGTGTGGTGCATCCCCCAGTCTTGTTCGGTACTTCGTAGACCCAGGGACGTGCAGCAATCGCTGTGGGAAGAAGAGGCGCTATGGACCACTGGAGACCAAGACGAGGCGGCCAAAGCCTGCAAGTGGGAGGAGCCGTCCGACACAGAGGGCAGCTGGAGTACGTGGCTGCCAGCATCCTTGCTGGATCCCGCCCCCCCCCCGGACAGAAGAAGGAAAGGAGCATCGAGGAGCCGGAGGGGCTCATCACCCCGGGTGTTGGAGCGCACCCCCGGGGTCAGTGAGTGAAGGCGGAAGGTGCATCAGCCCCCTGCCGAGGAGGCAACTATAGTGAGTGGCCTGCAGAACAAGGTGGGCAGTGCCAGTGGAGAGTACAACCCACTGCAGGGCCTCCTGAAGCTGCGGGCGCGGCAACCCCGCGGGATACTTTCGGTGACCGTTCCCACCCCTGCCCCCAGTGACATTGGAAAGAAACATGGTTGTGTGGAACTCGCACGTAGAGGATATAAGGACTTGCAGGAAGACCACTAGGTCACTAGAGACCGCCACTGAAGGTGCCCAGGGGAGCGCGGGGGAAAGCCTGCAGACCCCACCCTTTGGAGGAGCCAGGAAAAAGGGGACGTGGCCCTGGGAACTCAGCAAACGCTACTGCACCATTGATCTACCCTTCACTTTCCCCATAAGATCTATGGCCCCATGCCCTGTCTGCCAGCATACTGGAAGCGACGCTACATACTGAGCTGAGTCTGAGCCAAGGGCAGTGCGGGGCACCACCACCCCCCACCTTTTGGACCCTGGAGAAACAACTACACAGGTGGAAAAAGGAAGATGCAGGTCAGTCAAGATAAGTGGGGGGAAGAAGGCAGTGAGGAGAAAGACCAGCCAGGCCAACGGAGGAGTTGAGGGCATGATGGATAAGTCTAGAACAGCCCACAGAGGGGACCATAAAGGTTGTGGACGCTGGAGGGGGGTGCCATGGGTCCGCCCCCCCCCCCAGCAGACCCAGAGGAGAGTGCACTGGTTCCTCCACCAAAGCATTATGTAATGCAGACCTGAGAGTATTATAGGTAGGGTAGCCGACGAAGCACCAACATGACTGGCTAACGTAGTCCGTCCCCATATGGAGTTTGGGACTCCCTACCCCCACCCGCCCCACCGCGGACTGCGGGGAGCCGGATAAAGGTACGGGGGACAGGACCGAAGTGTCTGCCGGGAGGCAGGATAGCCAGTGAACCATCTTATAAGAGCAGAAGATGGAGGGGCTGCTTAGCCCCCCTCCCACACACCCCTGTCGAGTAGCTGCTGATCGTGGTGTGGAGAAGACCTCGACCTCCCCTCCCCAAGCAGGGTGTGGTGGCCCGCCCAGCCTACTCCTATAAAGGGAAGATTACCCTCGACCAGTGGGACCAGCAGGACAGGCTTCAATGAGCTGGAGGGAGACGCTCCAGGAATTTCGCTTTCGTGAGGTCTGCGAGAGTCAAAGTGGGACAAACTCCCAACGGAATGGTGGACAATTCAGCGGAACATACAGAGGACACCATGTCCACAAAGAGAGACATAGCCGACATTATGCAGGAAATTAGAGACATGCGGGTGGACATTGGCCACAGGCTCGACCAGATGGACCAGAGAGTGGATAAAATGGAAGATCGGCTACCGGGCCTGGAAGCCAATCAATCATCAGTAGATATACTAGAAACACAGATTGATACCAGACTGTCCACTCTGGAGAAGAAAGACGAGGACAGAGCTCTACAAATGGATGATTTCGAGAACAGGGAAAGGAGGAATAACCTTTTGTTTTTTCGACCTCCCGGAGGCGGAAGGGGAGGCGGAAAGGGACATATGCCGAGCTATCAAGGACGGGATCCACCTTTTTGTTTGGAAACAATGCAACCACTGATCCCACCATAGACAGAGCGCATAGGGCGGGAGGTCTAGCCGGGGGACTCTGCTCCGTGCTGGTCCGCTTACACTATTATGCTGAAAAGACAAATTCTAGAAGAGGACAGGAAAGCTTCTACCATCACATACAACAATGCAAGGATTACAATTTCCCAGGACCTTTCGGCATGCACCCTGGCCAGACGAAGAATGTGTGGCCCCCTGACACACTGCCTACATGAGAAAGGGATCCGATATCGATGGGGCTACCCCTTTTCGCTATCATTTGAATATATGGGTCAACGATCTAGACTGGTCTGTGAAGGAAACATAAAAGGAGCAATTCGAGAATACGTGGACACGGCAGAAGATAAGGGGCAACCCACTGGAGAAGCTGCAAAAGGGAAAAGTGGGAGAGGGAATACGAAAGACGGGAGACGGATCCCGGGATCCAGAAAATTTAAAACATTCAACACCCCACCCCCCGATAGTGGGGTGAGGCGGGGCCCAGGCCGGGTCGCCTGCAGACAGGTCAGCAAACATGCCATGACCAGGTCCCACCCCCTGCCAACAGTGAGTAGGGGGTCGGGGGTGTGATTTACAAAGTAAGTGGCCCAAGAGGGCATTACCTGGGGGAGCATACAAGGCGGAGGGGGGGGGGGTGTGATGCTGGAAATGCATTGGATGGATAGGGCCTCCCTGTCCTTGTCCTGTAGTCCTTTTTTCATGTATGTTGTGTTATTTTCTGCACAGGCGTCCATGTGGGACTCCTGGCAGTGCATCTCTTCCTCTTTTTGGTTTGGTGTACAGACCCTTGGGATACCCTTATGGCACCCTTGTGTGGGGGGTACAACCCTGTACCCCTAGTGTATGTTTTTGTGCACCTGTGTGTGGCCCACAGAGCAGGGTATGGGCTGGTGGCTGCTCCATGCTGAATTTGACAGGTGCTCCGAGTATCCTCCATTTTGGGATACCCAGGCCCTGCCATTGGAATCAGTTGATTTCTAATAGGAGACCTGATTGGTGACTGCTGTTACTTTCGATGCAATCTGAAAGCTGCTGTGTCGTCAAGGACTGATCCAAGAGGACCTGGCTAGGGACCATTGTGCACCAGATAACCTTCACCAAGGCTCCCTGGAAGTCAGGCTTCGAAAGACTGTCGACCAGAGACTGCGACCGCAGAGGAATCTGAAGAGAAGCGCCCTGACATCCATCAACTGTCGTCCCCCAGGGTTGGGAGGACCAGCACAACCGCTGGAGGCCCGTCAAAGCCGTGTTGCCCAAAAGTGGGGACAGCCGATGAACAGAGTAGACTCCGCCGGTGCATTTCCCACCACCCGAAGACCACAAAGACGCAGACGACCCGACGCCCATGCTGGGCCAAAGTTCTTCATGCAGCAATGACCCATCGTCGTCGAGTTGCACCGCACGCCTCATCTTTGCAAGACGTCTACAACCAATATTCGACGAGCACCCCAGGGCCGAAGCTGCTGTCTCGACGCCTTTGTCCACCTTTTCTTCACGGGATCTTGATGATCCGTGGCTCCTGTCTTGAAGGGAGTCACTCAAGAAAGATCCATCGATGACCTGATGTCGAACTCTGCTAAACCAGGTACACTGGGGTAGTAGAATTGTTTTTATAGGGAACCAAGACTATATTGAACAATATATGGACTGGGCTTGTTAAATTGCATTATTTACAGATTGCTCAGGTGGGGGGAAGGGGGCATCCTCACAAAGAACTGTGCCTAGCGGTAGGGACCCAGTACTCTGCCAATTGTTTAGCCAACTTGTTTTCTTCCTCATGTCTATTGTTGATACCCTTTATTAATTGATTTGTATGCAATTTGAACTGTCTACAGTGGATGCATTTTATGACTGTATATATTTATCATTTTAGATTTACCTGAGCCCAAAGTGTGTTATTGTGATTTTGTACATAACTTGAGCCTTATTTATGTAAAGAACTGTTATCACTAACATAGTGTGTGGACATTCCTTTGTGGATGCTTGGGGATAGAGAATCTTGGCTGGGGTGCTCTGTGCTTCTACTCTGCCACATAGAGAGCAAGAGTACAGATGCCCCCCTCCATTCTTTACGGGGGAGGAAGGGGGGAAATTTCAATCTCTTGGGGGGTGGGGGGGCTCTAGCCATGAGGTTCTTTACAATGATGGGCCCAAGGTAACCAGGCAGGTTGGTGGTCCAGTCAAATACCAGGAATAGTCTGACTTTTTGGATGGGCGCCAGAGAGTGGGAGGTACGGGGGAGGAGTGGGTTAGGGGAATCGCAGTTAACATGGGGGAGCAGTTGGGGATAGGCTCACCACGGGGGAAGGAGGGGAGTGTTACAGGGCTGGGGGTGAGCGGAGTTCATGGTTTCGAGCACACAGAAAGCTTGGGTTTTGGGGCAATGGCAGGTCAAAGATGGACCCAATACTACTCGTGGTCCACAGAATGAGGTCAGGAGCAAAGATGCATTCATAAAACCACATGGCTGAGCTACTGCCCACCCTGGAAATAGGTTTGTCTTGAACTCTATGCGGGTAGCCACAGGAAGCCAATGTAGATGGGATACCAATGGAAAGGACGGAGTCGGGCGCCCCTCAACCCCCCCCCCCCAGTGCTAGACGAGCCACAGCATTCCGCAGAACTTGCATCTGCTGAATCTGATACTTTGGCTGACCCAAGTAGATGCCATTACAATAGCCTAAATGAACTGATTACAGTGGACGTCGCCAAGGATATCCAATTTTCGGCGAGGAGCAGGGGGTGAATGTTTCGGAGAGCCTTCAGTTTCTCAAATCCTGCACTACAGATAGCAGAAATCTGGGATTTTCTGGACCCACTGGGGAGAGGTTTGACTCCAAGACTCTTGACAGAGGCACAGGGTGTCCGGCCAGTAAGATGGTCTCTTGTACCAGTTCACGGCCCTTCTGATTAAGGTCCCAAAGTCCATTTTTAAAAGAGCACCAGTCCTCTGTGAAAAAGTTTCTGGCAGGGCAAGACCCCATGGATCAAAAGAGCCACCCTTACCCTCCCCAGGGAGGAGGGGGTGCTTCGATTTCCCAAACTTCCAATTATCTTACAAAGCTGCCCAACTCAGAGTGATCCTGGAACATATGCAGGATGATCTGGGAACGTTTTTGACTTATCTCGAGGATATGGAGACACATCTGGCCAAGGTGAGGGACCTGATATGGGCCCCCGGAAAATAAATACCGTGCTGGCTACTTGGTCAACCTACCCTAGATTTGCTGTGGTCCATATGGAGGGGACGGGGAGGGTAAACACACGAGAAAACATGGCCTTCCATGATGACCTCACTAACATACAATTGGGAGGTAGAAGATTCCGCAACTCTCGAGTGGTTGGACAAAGGGCTGGAGAGAGTGGGACAGTTATTCCAAGAGGAAGAATTTGTATCCTTCGAGGCTTTTGCAGAGGTCCTGGGCTCGGGTAAGATAACGGTATTTCAGTTTCTGCGATTGAAGGGACTGCTGACTGATCACAAATGGGGAGAGAAGTTGTGGTGGTCACTTACCCCGTTTGAGAAAGTATTAGATTCAGCGCAGACGCGTAAAGGGATGGTGTCCAAACTTTATAAGGTCATGAACGCCAGCGAAAAAACAGAGAGGCAGGGGTTTAAGCAATATTGGAACGGGCAAGCCGGGGAGGACCTTACAGAAGAGGTCTGAGGAAAGATATATAAGATGGCGTTTCATGGGAGCCTCTTCATAGCTGATATGGCACACAATATCAAAATCCTCCAGGGGGCAACATAGAGACCCTGTTAGGGTCTCCAGAATGTTTACAGGGACCTCCCCACTGTTCCCGAGGGAGTGCGGCCAAGTTGGGTCAAGAGAACACATGTGGTACTGTCCGCAAGTACAAATTTATTGTACATGGGTGGATGGCGGATACCATAGGGGAGACGCTCCCTCTCAAACCCTGCAAATGCTACTGGGGATTCCACCAAAAGATTCAGAAATATAGAGGTACCCCAGAATGTGGGAGTCAATGTTACAAGCGGGGAGGGTGGCGGTGGCCCAGAAGTGGAGGCGTGCAGCACTCCCAAAACGTTGAAAAGTTGGTTGAAAAAACGTTAAAAATATGTTCCTGATGGACAAACTGACGGCAATGGTGAATGATGAGGTGGGCTCACTCAGGACAGCATGTGATTGGGTCAGACAGAACTGGGTATGTGATGTACACTAGAGGAGGTGTCTCTGAACCTTCTCGGAACGGGCGAGTAAATGAACAGATGGGTGGAAAGAGAAAGGGAGAGGGGGCCCCAGGATCATGAGGGGGCCGGATAAAGGGGATGGCTAAAGACAAGCTGCTTTGGACAGGTTACTAACAATAATAAACCTTTGCCCAGGTGGGCCAAATGCCTAATAAGAAAGCGAGGGGGCGAACTGATCCCTAAGGGCAAGACCTCTTTGACGAGGAGAGGCACCGAGCACACAGATGAGCAGAGCAAGAAACCACTAAAGTTTGTTTGATAAGGGGGAGGGTGGAGGAGGCAAGGGGGCTGCGTTTATTCGGTGGATTGAAATGGCTTTCAAACGCAATGTAAACATGATTCTAGTTAAATAATGTTGGTGGTTGAAATGCTAATAAAAATAAGTTACAAAAAAATAAATGGTTGCAGGGCTCCCAGCATGTCAAATTATTCCTCCCTCCCCCACACCCAGCGCGCCAGTGCGTCACTAATATCCCCTTGCAGTTTTTCCTACTTACAGATCGGCTGCAGGAAAGTTTTTTAAAAAATGTTATTGTATTTCTGACACTTTTGAGTGAGGGATCTACCTTTACAGTCGCTCCTTCTCTTGCAGGGGTGGTGTTTTAATTAGTCATCTTTAACGCAGCATTGCTTCCCTCTGCAACCTGCCGACTGCAGGTTCAAGCCAATGCCATTGGCTGCAGTAAGCAGTGATACTGTGCAAGCATGCCATGCTTCCAATGACTCTTCACAAGACTTCTCTAAAACCACACAACTTGATACCATGCAGGGGGTGGGGAGAATTCCTTTTGTCATTAAGGAACATAAATCCCCAGTAGTGGGAGGCTTTTTTTTGTTTTTTTTTATTTCTATCGCCCGTGGTCCTCAGCAATACAAGACTCCTCGGTTTTGAAAAGATGTTTCTCTGAACATTACTTGTGTTCTACCATCCTCTGCATCACAATTTTAAGTAGTCTCCTGAATCTCTTGAGGATATTTAATTATTCTATTATACGTAACCGAACTTGTGCAGCAGAATGAAAGATGTTTTGGGGTTGTATTCCACATAATAATTTGCCTGATGCCCCCCTGAATTTCTTTAGGGACAGAGTCTAGAGATCTCCATGTTGAATCAGTTTCTCCTGATTGAGAACGTTTTCGTGATACATATTCTGGTGTCTATGCAGAACACAACTGGTTATGTTGTGTGCATTTTCAGGGTGTATACTTGGATATTTCCATCAAGAAAAAGCATAGTCAACATCTCAGTATTTAGCCGAGACCTCTAAAATAATAACATTGTATTCCTTTTGGTCTGAACACTGCTCCAAATATATTTACCAATGGCCTCTTAGTGGTATTCTCTCCGCTAGGACCATAGGGAGCGCCTGTATTCCTGAGTGAGTGATGGGCTCATCAAGTTCTCCACAAGATCCCAAATTTAGCCAGAGCGTGCACTGCTCTTCACACGCGCTCTTCAATAAATACATGGAAATCGTCGTTTTTTTTTTCTTTTCTTTTTGTCAAATTCAGTTAGTTGGAGCAAGCTTGGACCCGACAATTCAAGAAAACGTTCATCTTCACAATTACAGAAAAACATCTTGCTGGTTTCAACCGCTTCTTGGACCTTTCCCATAGATTCATGTTGGAGCTCTTGCCAGGCTATGAGACCCATGTCATTGTATTTGGCACAGCATTCAGAAATAGACACATAATCCCAAAAGATATCAATCGCACAATTCATGCAAGACTCGCTTCAGTGATGGATGTAGGTTGAGAACTTGCTGAAAAGTTTCATACTTAACGTTTTGTCCCCTTTCCTCCATTCTTATGGCATAGCCATCAATGGGGATTGGGACTGGATCCGCATTGAACAAGTCTCCTCGCGTCTTACATAACGTGTCCTGGTTCCACCAGTGACCATTCAGTGAGGCCTAGAATTAGGTTTTTACAGGACTCTGCTCAACTGCGTCACAAGGTCCACAAGATGTCGGCTTGAAGCTCTGACTAGCAAAATAATTCCACAGTGGCAGTTACACGCACCACTGAAGCAGTGTGGGAGTATCATCTCCTTGAGTCACATTTCTCTGAGGCTTCCAAGAGTGCTTTGCAACAATGCTGCTTTAAATTTATTTGCCCCCCACTGTTAGCAAGGGGGCTTTCGTTGGGGTAGACTAGTCCCCGATGACCACTCCGAAAAAGCAGTTACATGAAGAGAATCCCAGGCACATGAAAGGGAAAACTCCAAAAAGATGTTCAGAATATCGTCGAGCTTCCTAAAGAGATATTGCTACCTCCTATCCTATACCATCTTTTTTAATAAGATATGGAGCATTTTCCACCGGTGCACCTTCCTTCAACAGACCGACTACATCAACCTGGACACCGACTGCTGCATTTAGAGGGTAGATTTTTGACATATTACGGAGGCTAATTCCCTCTGTTGCAATTGTGGTTTATCCAAAAATCCTTATTAAGGAGGTGATACCGTAACACCCGTTACAGTCTCAGCCTGATTTGTCTACCCTCTCCTTGTATGCCTCTCCCGTTTCAGCCTTCTCTACCTGTAATACCCCCCCCCCACGACTGCCGTAAACATCCTGGTTGTTCCACCTTATTCAGCCCCTTTACCTCTGCCAGATTCTGGTGCAGAAGGATATCCATTTCCAAAGCAATGGACACCTCAGCTGCTCCTATGTCGAGCATTTCACCTGCAACCCAACCAGCGCAAACAATGTTACGGCAGACGCACATGAAGACAACTCTAAGGAGGATGTTTCACTGCCTGCCAATGCCTTTCATGGTAGAATGTGGGGTGTTCAAACATGTCTAGGCCTTCCTGTGCCTTAAACTTCTGCCAAATGTGGAGTGCTTTCGAGAGTACTATATCTCCAGAATCAAGGCCGATCAAAAGTGGCCTTTCAGAAGGATGTTCTGGCTGAGGCAACAAAGTTGTGAACAAAACCGTATTCTATTCAGCTTGTCATCCATGTATCGCCAATTGCAGTTGGAGTCATCATGCCTATTGACTAATCTGCAGCACAATCTTCTTTTGTCACCGCAGCCACACTATTTTCAAAGTCGTCAACATTCCTCACAGGGCAGTTTTCTGCACCGCTTTCAAAAGCGGACGCCCTCCAGTTCCTTCCCAGTACAAGAGGGAAGCTTTCAAGTCTTCTATTCATCACATCTAGAGAGCGAATTGCTTGGGAATCCACATGCTCTGTACAGTTTGTGCCTGAGCTACTTTTTTTAATAAACAAAAACTGTCCAAGAAAAGATTCTGGTTCTACCCTTTGAGGGAACAGATTTATTTTCCTCTTCTACAAATGATGAATTGACCAAGAAGAGCTCCAATTGACTGCCAAGTCTTTCATGGTGCTGGCAAAGGCTCCCCAAATATCTTGTTCAGCTTCCAGACAATCTAGATCTGAATTCAGGTCAAAATATTTTGTTTTTTTGCGACTACCAGAAAGAATAGGCAGCCAGATAGGTGCACTAGTGAAAAAAGGCACTAGCAAAAGAGATCTGCCATAAAAAGCTTCTTCTCATCCATGTCAGCATCCTAGACTGATGCAAAGAAGCAATGAAGATTTCATCCCTATCTACTTGTCCCTGATGGGCGCTTCAGCTTACCATCCCCCAATCATCTCCACCCATACTTCAAGTGGGTTCTATAGGTATATTTCTGGAGGCTTCCTATCAGGGCAATAGATGAAGTCCCTCCAACCCCCCACCTCCCTTGAGAGAGGTTGTAGATTTTACTCTCGTCTTTTTCTGTACTGTGCGGAGTAATGAGACAGTGTTGGTTTTTACCAAAATATTGTATGTAAATAATAAAAGGGGTGAGACAATGCCTCACTTATCACCATGTCTGAGGAGTTTCCCTGCCTCAACAAAAATAACTAATGAGATGGTTGTAAGGATGTTAAAATAATGTCCACTGTCCTGTGTCCAAACCCTAACCTACCCCCCACACTCAAATACTCCAACCCTTACTAAAAGGGAAAATAATAAATGGTACTTGGCTGTTTTCTCACAGCCTGCTAGGCTCTCTAATATACCACTTAAGTAATTTGGGTAGTGTTGAAAGCCCTTCTGACATGTCAAGGGGACAATCCACATCCCTGGTCTTTCCTGTGCTAGGAATAGGAGAGGTTTTCAGACTCCTAAGTTCTTTTCTCTATGTTGTTGTCCTTGGCAGACTTCTGGGAGGAAGAGTGGTGACATAGATTAATGTCCCCTGTCAACCAGGTATTGCTTGGTCTGTTGTCTCTTTTAATCAAGTACAAATTTCCTTAGTATTGGGACGAGAAAGAGTGGTGTTTGGTGCCTACGGATGTTGGTATGCTATAATCCATTATTTAGGTAGGCGAACATGGGGTTTTACAATGGGCTTTAAACACCTCTTTCACACCATCCAAGGCATAAAATAAGCAGTGTTCTGTAGCAATTTGCTATGCAATTCTGTAGGTTTGCTTATTAAACTGACACTTGTGTAGCAATGTTAGCTATTTAACTTACCCTTTTCAATGAAAGCACAGGTCACCCTGCATTCCTTTCTTGCCCTCGGGGCTCTCGCAGCCCTTATTTCTCAGTTCACTGCAAGTCCAAAGGGGGCTAATGGAGAGGGAGTGCAGCAGTAATCATCTTCTGCATTCTTAAGTGCTAAAGGCCTGCGTGGGAGTGCTAGACAAGAATGCCATTTTCTTTTTTTTAAATAATTGCAAACCAGACGTTATTGGGCTGACACCTTTTATTAAGCGAACTATCCTATCTGGCAAAGACCAGTATGTGTTAACCCAATTTGTTTTTTTAGACAGTCCTGCAATTCCATTCCTAAACCTTTAAGTTGTTACATCATGCATAACGGCATTATTACTGTGGTCTCCCTGCTTTACAGTAAAGTTTGGGTTAGTGTATCTAAATGTCATAGTGCCAACTATATTCCATTTTGTTGGGTAAGATGAACCAGATAGACGAGTGAGCAATTTTGAAAAATGTACATGACCACATGGCCAAATGCTTTTGATGGCAAACCAAGGTCTGTGGTCTGCTAGTTGCATGCATCTATTCAACTGTTTCTCAACCTATGAGCTGATCCCATATTATCACCCTGTTACTTGGTTGACGGCTAGCTTGAAAG
Organism: Ambystoma mexicanum; assembly: GCF_040938575.1. NCBI lineage: Eukaryota > Metazoa > Chordata > Amphibia > Caudata > Ambystomatidae > Ambystoma > Ambystoma mexicanum. The sequence continues at coordinate 1,347,813,714 of NC_090922.1, read as the reverse complement.
TGAGATGGCTGCAAAGTTCAATATTTCACCTAGTTTGCCTGGTTCACTGCCTGCTTAGCCCTCCACTCTGGTTAGTCCCTTACCTTCTTTCCACTTAAATAATGAATGCACAAATCAAACTAAATGTTTATGCAAAATAGTGATCAGTAGTTCCATCAAGTCTGTATATACACAAATCTACTGCAATACCATACACTGTAGTTATCCCCCACAGCTCGCTTTGCTCTATGATTGCATTATATATTAGCACTTGTGGAAGAGAGCTGGCCAAATTGTTCCCAGAGCCTTTTTATCATGTTTATTTATGTCCATTCATGCAGCTAACCTTTTACATTTACTCATCCAGGGCTCGTAAAGTCTACTCGCTCATTCGAATAGTCGAGTAGATTTTATGAAGGGCGCGTACCATTTCCAGGGGATGTTTGAAACTTGTATTTAACATTTACGTTGTTTGCCGTTAAAGTCAAATAAATGTTTCACTGTGCATGGCTGGCCTCTGGGTAGCAGCAGTGTGCCAAACATGGAGTTGGTGTGTGGTGACATGCACCATTTTAAAGAAAGTGCATTTGCATTTTTTATTATCTTTTGCTATAGTTGGAGTGTGTTTCTTGAAGGTCGATTAAGTAAACTCGACTTGCAGATCTCGCAGAATTTAACAGAATTTGCAAGGATTGACTCATCTCACTAATGTCTTCAGCCGTACACAAAAAGGCCATTGTTGCTAATTTTATGTGTTGGGTGCAAATAAGTTCGGCTGGCCAAACATATTAGTACAACATTGCTAATCAAATGGGTTTGTTTGCTAATCAAGAAAATGTTAATTAGCAAACTCTACTAATCAATTTTTTAAAACTAATGTATGCCTTGCCATCGCTACACCACCGTACCTGTAACTCCGGTGCTGCAGCCCGCTTTGCTTTTCAGGGTTCTACTGGGTTGTCATAGTCTTGAGGTATGTTGTTAACCCCTTCCCATTCGGCACTGCTCACACCAGTCTTGAAATCACCTTTCTCTTATTCCCCTACCAGACTGCGTGCTTACAGAGGGTCTTAAGTGTGATGCCTTGTGTTCATTATCGTAAGCGTCCTTCCCTCATTCACGTCGCACCTGTATCGGCCGTCAGTCACCATTTCAACAGGCGTCTGCTTGCCGGGGTATTGTGGGAAACTGAGTTCTGCATGTTATCAGACTTTTGAAATGGAGTGCCCTTGGTGGGTGATTATGGTATTGCGACCTTCTGTCAGGTAGTTGTTCATTTTGTGGGTGAATACGAGACACTCATGCACTTTTTGCATACCACTTCCTGAGGCCATGTTGGGTTCTGCCGAGTCTTCGTGACTCATTCGGCTGCTTCTCTTTGCCTCAAGTTGGCATTTCGGTGCATCGGATGCATCTATTAAAACTGAGGCGGCACCACTTCAGCCAGCCCTGGTTTCTACCGGCGCTTGGGCTGGTTAAGTGGTTTCCCAATGATCTCGGCAATCCTTAACTTTTCAATTTCACCTCCTGTCTCCTTCGTGTCCCATACAAACGGCGCGTCTCCGGCTCCTCCTTTCCCAGCTGCTACTTTGACCACTTCCACAACTGCTGCTACTACTTCTGTGACCTGCTGTCCACTCCTTTTTTATAGGATGAATGTCTTTGAACATTGAATAGCCACTAGAACGTGGTTGATCGTTTCTAAGCACCTCCACATAGGGCCTTGTTGTTCCAGTACCATGCACCTTCATTACTGGTGTCATTTTATTTAAACGCCTTAATTGAGGTGTCATGTCAGTTTTTAGGGTGGGAGCATTGTTTGCTTGCTGTTGAAAGGGGACGTACCCTATGGGTTTGACACTGTACCGAAGATGAAACTGGCTTTATGGCAGGGGTGTTGCTAGGTCTGGTAAAGACTCGGGGCTACGCTGATGTCGGAACTGTCGTGACTGGGGGCTAGCTAGCCTTTTGGTTGTAGCTCCTGAGATTCTATCCGGGGCCACAACTAAAAGACCAGGGGCTATAGCCCCCATATCCCCCCCTTCCCAGCAACGCCTCTGGCAGACAGTATTGTATCTTTCCTTCCTCAACCTTCATCTCCCACTAGAGAAATACAAGATGGTTACGCCAGCTCTGATTCGCTCTACCGCTGCATATTTAAAAAGACCAATTGCATTGGCGCACAAGAGATTTCTGAGATTCTCTCTTGTGGGTGCCATTTCCAATACAGAGTGCTGCCATTCAGCCTGAATGCAGCGCCTTGTGTTTTCATGAAACTTAAGGCCTCAGTAGCCTCTCATTTGTCATCAGGGGGGACATGTTTACCCATACATGGATGACTGGCTGGTATGTACGCAATCATTTCAACAATCTCAGGAGTCACTACAGCTCCTTTCGGAAGAAATCTTGTCTCACCACAAGACATCAGATTCCAGTTCTGAAGTCAACAAACTTGGGCCTAGTGGTTTCAACACCTGCTAGGTTTGATGACGTTATGCATTCTAGCTGTGCCCTTTGCTTTACTGACAATGTGGCGTTTTCAACTCCAGTTAGCTTTCTGCTGGAACCAGCACCTGGACAAGCAATATGTCAAAATACCAATTACTCTAGATTTGAAAATCAACTTCAGGTGGTGGGGCAATGAATGCAACCTAATAGGGGGGGGGGAGGTCTTTTCAGCATCTTCCTTGCCAGTAGTATTTCCTTGGACTCGTCCCACACAGGGTTGGGGAGCGGCAATAGGTCAGCTTCAGACATTTGCAATTGGACTCAGAAGGAGAAGTCCCTACACATAAACTAGTTGGACCTTCTGGCAATAGTGTGAGTGTTGACATTCATTTCTTCCAGTAATTCAGAACTCGTCTGTGCTCATAAAATCAGACAGAATGACAGCTATTTTTAATTTAAGCCGTCAATGAGAAACAAGAAGCCTCTTCTTAGTCAGTTGGCCAGCCAAATCTGGGAATGCGCAATTCAGCATCAGATAGCACTTCAAGCTGTTTGTCCAGCCGGGAAGCTAAATGTAGAAGCAGACAGGCTGTCGTCTCTCACGTTTCTCGAATTGCAGAAGAAGGAGCATTTTTTCATATTTGGGGAACATCACGAAAGACTTGTTTGCGGCCGTCCACAACCGCAAATGCAGAGATTGTGTCCCTCGTGCGTCATGGACCCGAGTTGCTGGGGGACCGCCTACACATTTCATAGAATTACAAGAATCTATGCGTTTACTCTGGTCCCTCTGATAAAGAGGGTCCTGTCAAAGCATCGGAGTTTCTACCATTTCTTGCTAATATTAATAGCCCCAAACTGGATGATGAGGATTTGGTATTCAGATCTTCTGAGATTGAAACAAGGGGGTGCTCACCATCTCCCGGTTTCTCTGCATCTCCTCACCCAACAGAAGGTAAGAGTGCTTCACACGTCCCCCCTATCAGTGACCTCCTCAGCCTGGTGCTGAGGAGGGAGTCTTGATGATCTCGAACTGTCCAAGGAAAATCATCCAAGCAGCTAGGGGAAGTTTCTATGCTACACCAATATAAAAGCAAATGGACGTGTTTCTGTTACTGGGTCCTAGAGCATGGTTCGGGCCCTCCGACTTCTTCTGTGGACGATGGGCTTTCATTTCTAGCTTATCAGCTGCGGGTATCAAGGTAGACTCCTAATAATAGGACATTAGAGCTTTCTTAAGCTCTCAGCAGCTACTTTTTTCCACTTCCAAACTAGTGATCAAAAGGCATTTTGATGGCCTACGTTTATATCCTTCAGTGTCTAAACCATAGCCTTCTTGGGATCTTAATGTGGTTTGATATGACCTCGCTCATATAAGCCTTTCAAACCTTATGGCTTCTACTAATATTAAATTGCTTATGTGAAAAACTGCATTCTTAGTGACAATTACCTCGGCCAGAAGGATTAGCGAGATTCGGGCCTTGTTCTCTACAGGAGCCCTATACACTGTTTCATAGAGACACAGTAGTTCTAAGAACACATCTGTCCTTTCTACCCTTTATTATCATGGTATTTATTGAGCGCAGACCTATCTTAGAAAAGCAATGGATAACTTTGCAGAGGTATACAACAATACAGATGAATAACGGAGCACTCCACAGAGGTATACAACAGTGCAGATGCATAACCGTGCTTTTCAGAGGTAACAGAACAGATATACAGCAGGGGTAGGATACAGAGGAGCACAGAAAAGAGGTACAGCTGTACAGGGTGGCAGAAAGGGGTGGACGGTGTCTGGTGAGTCAGGTGGCATTGAGAAGAGGATGTGATAGCCTAGGTGTTGAGGAGGAGGGACTCCTTGAAGAGGTGGTAGGAGCATTGGGGTAAGAATGATGCGGATGGGGAGGACGTTCCATAGTCTTGGGGTCCCAAGGTTGTCTCTTCATTCTACATCCATCAAGAGGTTGTCCTTTCCTTTAGATGTTACGTCTCTAAATCTTTCAGAAAATCAGAGTCTTTTTGTACATTTTGTGGTCAACACCCAGGTTCCCAAGCTTCTAAAGCGACAACTGCCAGATGGATTGCAGCTTCTATTCTGGAAGGTTAGAGGCTTAAAGAAGGTCCCGAATTAAATTAGAGCCAAGGTTACAGCTGTGGCGTTCCAAAGGAACGTTCTATGGATGTTCTCAGTAGAGCGTCTCCATGGGCCTCTTTTAGCTGTCTGTAAGCGTTACTGTATGCACTCTGCTTTCAGGGCTAATGCCAAGTTTGGACAAGTACTCTTGCAAAACCTTTTTTGGTTAGATGAAGAGAACCTCCTCCCAGTCTTGTTAGTGCTACCTAATCTCCTATAATGGAGGAAATGGGCCGCACTGTTGGAGTAAGAACGTTACTCCCTGTAGTCCTTAATCCTAAAAAAAGCATGGCAGGCGCATCTAAGGACCGGATTCTGTTGCTGGTGGTCAGGGCCAATGGTGCTAACCACAGCCATGATGTTGGGCTTCACCATGAAATCGAACAATGTAAAGGGAAATATTTGTTTGCTCTGGTCCCATCCCCATGGACTCTCATAAATATGGAGATAAGGGACAATGCACTAGGAGTACAGAACCCACTACTGTGAATAACCTTTTATTTCATCTTCCTAACATCATGACTTAATTGCTCCTCTTTGCCTGGGAAGCTTGTTGTCATGAAAGTGCATCCCCTCGGTTTTCTGGACCTGGCAAGACAAGTGCCCACTTTCCATAACCCAGAGCAGTGATAGACCCCACTGGAGCCACTTCGACCCCCTCCTCCATCGCGACTAGTTGGACTTGAAGGAACACTAAACCTGCAATATAAAAGTTGTAGATGGGTGCTACACCCTGTGATCTTAACATCCTACCTTACCAATTATTACACAGGTGGCAAGGTGGATTTTTAAGGGGTCTCAACAGAGCCCCCCGACTAACTCTAAAAGCCTTATACTACCACTTTGTTCCTCTGGTGTGACTGCTCTCGGGGATCTGCACCATCAGTGCACCCTCTCAGAAAGGGGTAAAAGATAGACCCTTAGGGTGGGATGTACGGGCCAGACTACTTCCCACATACCTGACACCACCCACTGTAGACGTCCAGGGGGTGGCCCCAGTGGGTGGTTCCTTCCCAAGAATGGTTCCTGGATGGTCACCACTTCCCGTTACTGCCTCATGCCAGCAACTCTCATATATACATATCCAAATATATACAACTATAGGTCTTTCACTACAGATAATTACATATGATGGATCATTTTATACATTTGACGCTGCACATTGTGGGGCGCGGCTGAGCAGCCTGCAAGATTGCTGCATTTTACTGAGCTCTCACACCGGCACAGTCTCATTCGAAGTTGCTACCTGTTATCCAATCACCCCGTTCCTGGTACTGCACTGCATTTTGTGCTGCTAAGATGGGTGCTCCGGTGTATTGAGAGGCTCCCGGATCTGTAGCCGTAGCCCGACGATATTCACAGAGAGGTGATTAGCAGAGTGCTGGGCCTTCTTGGCAGGGAAGATCCATCCTTGTGGCGAGGCAAGGTGGAGGACTGCCTGGAGGACCGAGGCGCCTGCTACCTGTGGCCTGCCTGGAGTAGGGGAGGGTACGCCAAACCTTTCCGTTGGTTGGGCTGGCCCAGTTGCTTCCCCCGGCCTGAGGTGGAGAGAAAAGAAGGGGCGCGGGTTTGATTTCTAGTAGCGTTTTGCTTCCGGTTTGCTTGCTGCATCTGATTTCGGCCTTTGTTCTTTACGCTGTGTGCCCTCCTCCTGTGCCCTCCCCTCATCCTAGTGTTTCTCCTCCTTCCTGCCTGCCCCCTAGCTCCCTCCTACCCCACTTACCCCACTCTCCCTTCCCCCACTCAGCCTGCTGCACCCTCTGATGATCAGTCTCTTCTGTCTTCTCTGTTTTTCTATCGGCTATCCTATCCTTCTCACGAAGTATGGTAGGAAGAAGTTCAAGAGGGATATCCTGGTCTCCAATCCAAGCCCCCCCCCCCGCCATCGCGATACCTACACCAGTGCTTCCCCCAGACAGACCTCTGCCGACATCCTCTTTGTCGTTCCCTCTCCTCGCCTATGAACCCTCCATATGGTCTCTGTTCTTTCTCCTTTTTCCTCTTCACCCATTAATGGTGACACCCGATGGGAGGCCCTGCTGGCCCCCTGCCACTGCTCCAAGGCCATCATTAATGTTTACCTACATGGCACCGTCTTGGTCCCAGGCCCTCAGGCCAACCTGCTCCTTTTTGATAAGACGGTTCCCACGCTCTATCAACTGCCTTTCTTCTCCTGCTGTCCCTTCTCTCCCATCTTTGGCTCCTCTGCCTCCCTCTTCCACTGCCACCTCTACGGCTGCCTCTGCTGCTTCTCTGGCCACCCTCTTGCCGCTTTCTTCTGCCTCCTCCTCTGGCACCCACCTCATCTTTCTTGGGTACCTTGCCCTCTCCTCCTTTGCCCATCCTTGGGCGCCTCAAACACTTCCTCTGGGTGTACCTTTGACCGGTACCCCTCCACGGAAGTCTTTCAAAGGTGGCAACCTGCTCCACATTGCCACTCTCTCGCTCAGCTGTCAAACTCTCCACTGACATCTGCGTATCCTGGAAGTACTCGATCTGGATGTCCTCGGAATGACCGAGACGTGGTTCATGGCCAGCTCTATCATAAGCTTTGACACTCTCCTTCCGGATGGATTCCTGACCCAGCCCTCTATAACCTCCATTGTTCTATCTCAAACACTCTTGATGTCCTTGCCCCTGTCATGATGATCTGCTTGAAGCCTAAAGCCAAGTGCAACTCTTGGTCCGACTCAGACCTCGTCACCTGGAAACGCAAGTGCAGGGTGGCTGAGAGAATGTAGAAGGCTATAGGCGCACCCTCTGACAAACTGTCCTGCTGCCTGCTCCAAAGGCTGTACAGAGACTGTCCTCGGCGAGAAGAGAGCATACATCCAAGACTGCGTCTCTGCGCAATCTAACAACTCGGCATAACTCTTCAAAATCTGCAAGGATCTGGCCAACCCTGCTGCAATCTCTACCTCTCCTGTTGCTCCCCAGGCCATCTGAACAACCTTGGCCTCGCATTTAATCACTAAAACGCAGGCCATCCTGTTCACCCTCTCTTCCTCCTCCTACTCCTCCACCATGCTTGGCTGCCTATGGCCTCCTTTCCTCCTACCTTCTCTTCCTTTCCCTTGTTCACCCCAGACAAGGTTTCTAGACTGGTCCGAACTATGAAAGTCTTGTCTAAACCGGTTCTTCTCTGTTCTTCCAAAACCATCAAGGACCACATTGACACTCTTGCTCCAGCCCTGGCCGATTTTTGCAATTACTCTTTTGCCACTGAAACTTTCCCCTCATCCCAGAAGCACTCCCTCCTTAAGAAGCCCTCTGCTGATCCTTCATCTCTGGCTAACTATCGCTCGATCTCTATCACTCCTTTACTGGGCAAACTCTTGGAAAAGCTGCCCATCTTCCAGCTTAACCTTCACACCGAATCTGTTGGTTGTCTCCATGACCATCAGTCTGGCTTCAGAGCAGCCAGAAGCATGGAAACTGCTCTCCTGAACATCCGTGAAGACCTGCTCTCCAACCTTGACGCTAACCTTCATTCTGTCCTCATTCTACTTGATCTTTCTTCTGCTTTTGACACGGTCAACCATGCCATCCTGCTCAAGCGCCTCCGTGACAATCTGGGTATCGCTGATCAGGCTCTGGCCTGGCTAACCTCCTTTCTCAATAACCCTCTGCATTGTCCACAAGACTTTCTGGGGCCTGCGTCTGCACTACCTCCAACTCTCTATTCCTAAGTTACTCCCTTCTCAAGCTCTCTGCTCATCCACCTCCTACTCTCTGAGGGTCAGTCGCTTTTTCAAGCAGACAGTTTGGGGCAGATCTCTTCGGCTGGGACCTCCCTCTGGAACAGCCACCCTGCCTCTCTCAAACTTGAGCAGAACCATCTTCGGTTCCGGAAGCAACTCAAGACCTTCTTCGCTTCTGCTTTCTCTCGTCCTCTCCCCTGCTGATGACCCGTCTGTTCCATGCACTGGCCACCCTCTGAATTTTGGCCCAACTCCCTACCTGCCCAGTTGCACTTCACACTGCCTCTTAGCCCCCCACCCAGCACTTGTGGTCTGTATTTGTAACCCTACAGTCCCCTCTCTGCACTTATGAGCCACCCGCTGGCCGCACTTCTCCATCTCACCTCCCCTTTTTCACTTCTCCCCTCCCCCTCCCTGTGCTTGCGTGATCTGAATGTCACAAGGCCTAGTAAGATCGTTGTTTTGTCTTCCCTTTGGTTCCCCCTCCTTGTCTTGTTGCGCCTAGAAACACTTCTGTATAGGCGTGTTATAAATGCCATATCATATCCAGCAGCAGCCGGTGCCTGTATGTGACGGGGGAGCGCAACTTCTACCCCCCTAGCGGATGTTGTCATGAGGTCTGGAAGGACCGGTGATTGGTGTGTGCCTGACAGCCCCCTTTGCCCCAGGTGATGTACACCATTGAGGATCTACAACTAAGCTCATAAGGTGCACGGGGGCTGCAGCACAGAAATGTATTTTTACATATAAACCCGGGAGGCGGACCAGGATATAAGGCATTGAGCCCTTCATGACACCTGGCAACGTGACGGCTCCTTCCCATACTCCCGTGTGAAACTCAGGGACCCAGCCATACATAAAGCCTGTGGACTTTGGCTCTGCTGAGTCGGGGCTTGGAGCTTGTGGGAGATGTGTGCCGTTGAGTTTTTGTGCAGTTGCTGGGCCTACCTTCTGCCACCTGCCCTTGCAGGCCCGCACCAGATGATCCTGCCCTTTTGTGTGGTGTGGCGAATACTGTACTGGTCTTCTTCGCGGGGAGAGTGAGGATTGTCTTCTCTGAACAGTACCCTAGCGACCAACCCTTTTCCCAGCAGTGAGCCTGGGGTCCTATAGGTGCTCTGCTGTCATTAAGTGATTTAGACTTGCGAGTGTGCCATGACAATCTGGGTTTTGATCCGACAACGGTTAAGGATTCGGAGATAGAGGCCTTACGAACGCCCCAGGCTGTATCATCTAGGATAAACTTTGAAACTAAGGGTCTAACCAACAGAGCCGCTATCAAACAAGCCCGCTGTACAAAACTGTCGTAAACTATCTTCAGACAGGGCGGGTACCTGTTGGTTTAGGACCGAAGCTGATTGTCACAATTCAATCTGAGTCTTCTTTGCGACAAGATAGTTACAGCAGAGTGCTACCATCTGCACAACTGGTGAGAAGCAAAACACAGAATTGGTCATGGCTGCCGAGAGCTCTCGCACTACAGGACAGGTTCCAGCAACCCAAGTTGCCCGAAGCAACATCAACCCAGACCACCTTGAATTTTGAAAACATTTTGAGGATCCTGTGATTAAAAAATAGCTTTGTGGAACACGGAAGATTTTAGTCACCTCGCTAAAATTAGTGAGAGAAATATGGGGGACTTCGATTTATTATGCCTGCAAGAACTCGCTGAGTGCAGCCACCAAAGGGAAAAAAGGGCACCCATTTTCTGGTCTTTTGGTGGCTGTTAAATCTGGTAATTCATTGAACTTAATTAAATTGGTCTCATCGAGTCCTTTGTAACAAGAACCTCTTATTGGTTGGAAGACCGCTGACCACCTACAGGTCTCAGGGAAGCTAGTCAAACTGGTTTTAATTAATGTTTACTGGAACCCTGTGCTTATATCAAATGAGTATTTTATTGACCAGATCTCTGACCTGATCGACGATGTGTACATAAATCAACAGACTTGAAATGTGATCATATGTGGTGATCTAAATACATCATGTCTGATCAGCAACTCCCACCACCAAGATATGCTCCACGGGAACCCCTGACATATCAGAGGCGCTACGTGGGGCTAACTGATTTACTATCTGAGTACCGGATACAATAGATGGACTATGGTGGAGTACGTTGATGGAAGGAAGCTAGACACGCTACGTGATCTCAACGGTCACATTTTTTGATAATTTGTTCAAAGGGAAACAATGAAAGAGTTATTTTAACAGATTTAGGAGAAATTGACCTGTTTAGGACATGTTTTTTGCATTTGCTAAAAAGTGGTTTCTATTAAATGCAATAAAAAAAAATAACCATGACAATATTTTGGGGGCTCCTACAAGAAGCACAGTAACATGCAGGTGTATGCTAGGCAAGCAACCAGACCAAGAACTGGGGAGGAGACCTCTGCGGCAGATTAGGAATGGCATGCAGGCCGGATTCGCTTCAGTCAGCGAGAAACTTGACCACATCATATTGAACATCTCTACTCTAAAGACCAAAATGGAGTATGAAGGCTCCAAAGGGACAGAGGCGGAAAACTGCCTCAGTACAGCTGAGGATGATATTGCGTGCCTGAAAACTCAAGTGGCTGCTATAACTAAGGACCTCACTCGAGCACTGCAACACTGCGACAACCTGGAATCCCACTCAAGGCGCAATAACATTCCCATTATTGATCTATCAGAGAGTTTTGGCACTGGCTCCATGGAGGAGGCTGTAAAGGGGCTTCTCATGCAGCTCTTGGCTGAACCAGTCTTCTCTTTCGCCTTCATTGTGGAGAGAGCCCACAGAATGCTGCCAACGAGGCCAGGATTCCCCCTTGCCCCTCTAAACGCCACCCCCGCGATCAGTAACTGTGTGCCTCCTGAATTATCAGGACCATGATTATATCCTCTGCAGATCCAGGGAAAAAGGTGCTTTCTGATGTGAGGCGGTTAACGTACACATCTACCCAGATTTTTCCACCATGGTCCAGATGGAGCACAGAACCTTTATAGGGGTAAAAAGGCTGCTACGTGATCGGGTAATCTAGTATGCCATGTTCTTCCCTGTACACCTCAGATTCCAACATGCTGGGAAGACGCACTTCTTCACTATTCCTGACGAGGTGGTGGCATATATTGAAGCAAACATTTCCCTCCACCGGGGGTCTGCAGGAAGGGGGGGGTGAATGACAAAGCAACACATCCTTAAGACTCCTCATGATGGATGCTAGCAGAAGGTCCGATATGAGGAGCAAGAAATTGGCTTGGACGGGGAGTGCATTCCCCTGATACACAGATGTATTGTTGTTCAAATGTGTTGTCCCTTATCACTACTATTGTTTGCACTAGCTATTGAGTCTGCAGCTGATAGGGTTGGAGAAAGACATAGGAAAAGGGGGATCCGCCTAGCTAGACTTCCAGAAATTATTTTCCTCTACGTGAACAATGTGCTATTATATTTCAGGGACCCCAAAATGAACCTTGACGCAGTGATGCAGACTATCGCTGATTTGGGTGAATTTTCCGGCTTCAACATTAACTACACTAAATCTGAGATTTTCCCACTAACTGACAGTACACCTGACCTGCCAGGAGCATATCGTGACAAATGCTCCCTCCTAGCCCTTAACTACGCGGCTCACGAAACATATATTACTGACATATTAACGTAGTGGATGAACATCCCTCTCCATGGCGGGTAGACTTGCCTTTGTGAAGATGATTTTTTTTTGTTTTTTTTAACTTAAGCTGCAATACCTGTTCACTAATGTGCCCCTATGGCCGGCCAAGGAATACTTTGTCAGACTTCCTTCACTGGTTAATCTCGCGATTCCTGTGGCATGTGGGGGGCAGTTCGTAAAGAATTGATGGAGCTGACACTCCTCTATACTAGGGGAGGGTTTGCTGCTCTGAATCTTGAACTTTGCTGACTTGGGGCCCAGGTGCAATTTGCATCCTATTGGTATGGTGCGGAGGGGGCTCCACCTCATGTTAGACTGGGGAGGTTAGCGGCTGACAAAACAGATAACCAACCTCTCATTCTGGGCGGCTTGTACAAAGCTGACTGCCCATTTGACCGATTACACGCCACCTTATTGGCATGGTAGGCCATACTATACTAAGGTGGGGGTCCCACTCCCATGCTATGAATGGTAACCTCTGTGGAAGTTCCCAGGACTGGACCTGATGTGGGATGGTTCCCTCTGAGTCCACTGGGAGAAGCTGAGGTATTGGGCGACTTGTTCCCTGGCGGAAGATTTCTCACTATGCAGACATGGAAGAACAGGCATAATGGCACGACAACGGATATTTAGCAGTTTTACAGGAATTGTGCCGCTCTGTCCAAAAGGTCGGAGTGTTGCCCAATAGAGCCCGCCACATAACTAATTCCTGGTGTATATTTCCAACTCCTATGGCTGTTGTAGATTGCTGGCCACATTATACAAGATGATAATGGATACAATATAGGTACTTATTTTACATGCCAGACAACATTAGGCAAGTGAGTTAGAAATTGATGTTTCTGAAAGGCAGTGGAGGGAGATGTGTTCTCTTACTAAAACTGCAAATATACCGGAGATTTAAGTTAATCCAATATAATATATTGTGGAGGCTTTATTATAGGCTGAGTAAGCTCCAGAAAATATACCCGACACAGATGCCCTTAATGTAACAGCGCAAACGCCTATCACCTACATATGCTATGGATCTGTGATCAACTGCAGGGGTTTTGGAAACATGTGATTGAGACCTTAACTGAAGTTGTTGCCTACACATTAACATATTTCTCTATGGGTGCTCTGTGTGGGCTGTGTAACGATGTTCCAGAGCGAAGAATTAGAGCTTTCTTGAACATGAGATGCCTGATTGCTAAACGTTGTATATTGAGGAAATAGAAGGGCAGGAATCTGCCGGTAGCCAAGGCCTGGCTGATGGATTTGACATGGGCTGAATACTGGGGAATGGGTCATAAATACATTGCCAAACATGTCCAAGCCCAAAGATATTTGGAGCGAATACTGGGTGGACCTAGCCCAAATGCAGCCTGCCTAAATGGCAGGGATTTACTGTCACTGCAAGATATGTGAAATATGTCCTTGCCCGGTACGGGCTGGTGTCATGTGATGTGTAATTATGTGATTTGATCTTGTTGGTTACTGAGGATGTGCTCGTTGATGACAAGAATAAATGCTGTTGTTATTTTTTTTGTATTGTTTTAAAGTACTCTGAGGACACAAGGAATATGACAGCACACAGCTAATAGTCCAAAAGTGGATTTTTCAATACAGCAATAGGCATTATATACTGACCCTGTAAGTAAATTATTCTAAAGCTAGCACAATATAATAGAATATTTATATATACTTTTGTAGGTATGCAGACAATTCTCCCTTGAGAAAGGCTATATTACTCTGCAACACGTTGGGAATATTGAAGTTATCCGATCCCAGAAGCAAGCAAGAAAGAATTCAAAAGAAAGAAATTAAATATTCTAGAGTGTTCTTGTATTGATATTGTTTGAGAACATTTATGTAATTGGAATTGTTATATTTGTGTACATAAGGACAAGAAATGTTGATGGTTAAATCATATATGGGAGACCACCAAGGGCGTGGACGAAGAAGGTGTCGAGGTCCTGTAGGACCAAAAGCTTGGAGCCCGCAGTAAAATAAACCTGAGCGTTGCTTGGCTTGCAGACACTATAAGGCCTGAGGCCCGCAGACTCCTGTGCAGCGACAGCACCAAAGCTGTGTCCTTGAGCGTGAGAGGAGACCCCCCCGGAGCTAACTGGAGGAATCGTGGACTAGCAACCCCACAATGTGGCGGGCGTGCGCTAAATAAATCCAGTGAGGTGCACAGACGGCATGCAGGGAAACGAGCCCTGCAAGAGGAAGGAGGGGTGAAGAGCACCTGCCCCATGGCGAGTCCCAGCAGAGTTGAGGAGAGAGAGGGCGCAGTGCAGAAAATAAAGAGGTGAGGTGGCCTGGGACACCTCGCAGCCCAGAGTGGCTGTCCCTCCCCCCCACCCCCGAAGGGAGAGGAGCGGGAGACTGTCCGGAACAATGCCGATGATGGACTGCAGCCTAGTGAGGAAGGACCTGAGGCCTAGTGGGGAAGGACTCCAGGCCAGTGCTGAAGGAACCGACGGGGGTCATACATAGAGCAGAGGGAGGCACCTGCTGCAAAGGGCTGTGGACAGAGACAGCCACCGGCCCACAGGAGGGAGGAGCACAGGAAACTGGCAGGCCGGTAAGAGAGGGAGCCTGTATATAATTAAAAGCCTGTATGTGGGGTCAGGGCCTTATAAAAGACAAACAGGTGCCTGCCATTTTGAGGGATAGAAAGAAGCAGCAAAGCAACCCCTGGGGCGCGCACCCAACACCGACAAACCCCCCCCACCCTGAATTAGTCAAAGGGAGTGCCGAGCAACCCATCAGAGGAAAGAGGCGGCAAGGACCTCACCAAAGGAGAGGGAAGACTAACTCCGTCCTCTGAGCTAAAGATTGCTAAGGCACAGCGTAAGCCTGGCGTGGGCCTGCGCCGGGCTGCCCCTTCCTGAGCTGCCAAACACTGACACACCTGGGGACATGGGCCGGCTTGTTGGGCCCCCATAGAAGCCCCTGGAGGGCACTGAAGTAGCAGGGGAGGCTCTGGAGGGTAGACTGCCTTGTGATGTAAAGGCATGTGATGAGAGCTGCGAGCTGAGGTTCATGCCCTCAGAGGCAGGTGGAAGCAGGAACAAGGTGCGCCTGTGTGCCGGTCTAAGGTAGGGAAGACTGAGGGTAATGAAGGAACAGCCACAGCAAGTAGACGGTACACAATGAACCCACTGGGAAAAAAGGGAAGGCTGGTTAGGGAAACGGAAAGGGCGAGAGTGGGAGAAAATCCTCCAGGAGGACAATGGTGGGTGCCCCAACAGACATAGACGTGTCTCAATTCTTCACAAAGGAAGATGTAAGGGAAATAATTGCTGAAATAAGGGCCCTCCGTACAGACTTTCAATCCTACTTGTCTGACCAGAGGGAACAGATTATCAAAATTGAAGACCGTATGGAAGGAGTGGAAGCCCACCGGCTTAATGCAGATCTAGTAGAGATGCGACTGGACGCACGAATGACAGATCTGGAAACGCAGGACGAGGAAGTGCTTCTAAAACTTGATGACCTGGAAAACCGAGAGGAAAAATAATATCAGGATAATCAGCCTGAAGGAGAAGGATGGGGATACACCAGCGCAAGTCGAATCTGCAGTGTAGGGAATTGTGAACCTCCTGTTACGTCAGAAGGGGGCAAAGTGGTGCAGATAGAAGAAGCCCACAGAAGGGGGAAGACCCTTTCAAAATGGCCTGAGGTCGGTGATCAAGAAGTTTCTCTGCTATAAAGACAGAGCAGGGATCCTGGAAAAGGCAAAGGGGATGCAGGACATTGAATTTGAAGGCTCCCGGATTAAGATCTTCCAAGACCTTTCAAACATGCTCTGACCAGGCAAGAGACTGTTGTCCTCTGAGGAATTGGCTAACGGAACAGGGGATATACTATCGCTGGGCCTAACCTTTTGCCTTGCAGTTTCAGGTAGAATTGGTGGACTATAGGATTGTCACCGTGCGGGAGGCAGAATAGGCACTGCGCCACATCACCTCATCAGGAGACCCTAGAGGAAGAGCCCTATGGATCAGGGGCAAGTGCCAGCAAGCAGAATTTGGTCCTGCCCCACAGCATCTGGGAAGAGGCAGAAATGGATGCAAATACAGAAGGCTCAACAGCCACTCGCCGAGGAAGAACCCATGAAATCCGTGTCAGGCAGATCGGACCAAGAGGCGAGCAAGTAAGTCACTCTAAAGACAGGCCTGGGGGAGCATGAGCATGCTCTGATGTGGTCCCCAGGGGTCCCTTACCTGAGGTGGCCCTCAGACATACAGAGGGCGTCTCATAGTCACCAATGGTTGACAACCTATGCCCTGGGGTCATGAGAGTGCAGATAGGACCATGGTAAACGAGGAAGGGTGCACTCTGTCCCTGAAAGGATGCAATGTTCTTTGGTTCAAGTTTGTTGTTTATAGCAGTTGGGGAAATGGGGGAGGAGGGTGTTGAGGGAGTGCAGGTCTAAATGTGGAACAGTCCAAAAAGCACAGGAGCCGTGGTTGGGTGGGCAGATGGGATGAAAGTCAGTTGAGATGACTCTGCAGTCAGAAAGCTCGGTGCTCGTAGTAGGCACCCTCAATGTAACGGGGTTGAACTCTCCCACGAAGAGGCCAGTTGTGGCTAGAGAGTTTAGGGACGCAGGCCTCAACATACTCTTCCTCCAAGAAATGAGATTGAAAGCAGCAGAGGAAAGGCTGATAAGGGGTGCGCAAATAGGGGAAGTTTACTGGGCATTCGGAGATGTAAAGCAGTGTGAAGTTGTTAGGGAGAATTCTCATAAATAGCTGATTTCCCTTACCTAATAAGTCTGTCTGCAGCTTTGCAGGATTTCTAGGATTTATTTTTTTCCACCTGGTAAGAGTGTGAGCCTTTTTCCCACTCTTACATGTGTTTTGCTGTGTGTGTTTTTCACTTTTTGTGTGATCTTAAGCACTGGTGCCTCACCTACCCCATGGCCTCATATGTTCATGTCTGTTACACAGCACCTTCAGTGCAGTGACACAGGGTTGTCTTTGAGACTTCACTCTGACTCCATTTTTCTGGGACTGACTACTGTCCCCCAGAAAAGGTAAAGTTGCCATTAACTTTATTTTAGTCACTTTAAACCACAGAGCCAGTACACCCCATCTTACATGAAGTATTGGAAAGGGTTAACTCTTATCCCTTTTTGTCTGTGACTCTTGGAGCATTGTTTCGCTCCCTTTACATCAAGACTTGGCTGGTGGCAGTGGTAACTACCCTAACTTTTATACCGCTGTTATCTTATATAACCATGGTATTGTTTCAGGCTATTATATTAGCCTTGAACATAAACCTTCTTGACCAAATACATTTTATTTTGGCTCCGGATTGGTTTATTCGCCATTTCTTTTTGTAAAAGTCTTTCTCATGTTTTTCTATACGTGCCAAACCGGGGATGATTCCTTTGTTTGCCGTCTTTTCGCGGGCTTCTGCACAGAAGCCCTCCTTAAGGCGCTTGAAAGTCTAGGTAGGCAGGATGTGAGGGAGGTATCTACGGACCCCTGCCATGGGTTGCCTTGGTAACCCAAGTAGCACTCCTGTTTGATTGGCTGAGGGGACTGTCCTTGCCAGGACAGCCACTCTGCTGTGTGATTGACAGCCAGGCTGTATGAATGGGGGAAAACTGCATAAAAAGCAGGTCTCTGTCATGATGCCTACCTCCAAGGAGCCGAGTCCGACCCAGCAACCCCAGAGGCAGGCATCATTCCCCCCAGGGAAGTGCCAGCGGGCCCAAGCTGGGGCCCTTTGGACACAGTCCTGGCGCCTTAGGCGCCAGGCTCATGTTGGACCCCTTTCCTGGCGCCTTAGGCGCCAGGCTCATAAAGCTAGACATGTGTTCAAGTGATTCAATGTGCACTTACCTGATGCAGACCATGCTGCTACATCCAGGCCCTCTTGAGGCCTGAATAGAACTACTTTACCTGTGGGACTACTTTCCACCTGGGTGTGGTCGGGGAAGGATACATACCTGATCGGTGGAAGGATAATACCTGGAACTTCTTCCAAAGCTATTTAAACCACGCCCCATCAGCAACTCTTGCTTCGCGTTGTTCTGCTCCTCGCAGCTGGACGCTCACCGTGTCAGCTCCTGCATCTGGACTTTAGCCACGCCTGTCAGCATCCTGGGTCACCTGCAAAGGGAGATGAGAGAGAATTGGGGAGAAAGAAGACCTTACCTGCTAAAGCTGTATCACGGAGACATCACACCGACGATCCTGAAAGGGAAGACGTTATTTTTAAAACCATTTTGCTTCGATCACTGCAGCGCTGCATTTCACTCACCTTTCCTGGGCCCCTCCATCTTCAGCAGCGATCATCCGGATCCGCAGCCACTTCCCAGTGCCTAGAGAGAAAAAGACAAGAACACAAAGTGAGAGAAGGAAGGGAATAGGAAAAGCTCAGTTTCCTTCTAAGACTTACCAGTTGGGTCATTCCCATTTCATTCCGGGTCCTGCCGCTTCCTGGCATTCCGGACCCCGGCCCCTATGGGGAAAAAAGACAAAGACATTGAATGAGTGAATGCAAAGACATTACCCGAACTTACCTGTCATTTATTGGAACTGCACGTTTCACTTCGGGTCGGCGCCATATCTCCGGCATTCCGAACCCCGGCCCCTAAGGGGAAAAAGACATAAGCGATAGCGCTTGCCGCAATAAGACAATGAACATTATTATTAAGCTTGAACTTTTGAACTTGCAACAGAAATCTTACAGCGCCTTACCTGAATAGTCAAGCTTATTTGAACTTCCATCAAACCTCAATCCAGTGAAGTAACTGGGTTTCAACGCGCCCCTGCATCAGAAGCAGGATGGAGAACTCATCCTTCCAGACCCTAAGGTGAGACTTCACGGGGAATCGTGGAAGGGTATCGTGGAGGGTTGGAATGAAGTGGGAGGCTTGAGCATTATTCCGTCAGTAGGTAATTCTCCCTTTTCACGCACAGGGGAATATTCCTATGAGCCAGAGAAGCCAGAGTAGAGGGGCCCTACCTGTCCATCTTCAGAGTCCTGCGCTTCACCATTGAAGAAGCATCAGCACTCGAAGCCAGACCTGCGCCTCCGTGGGAATCAGGTGAGCGTGACAGTCTCTGGGACTGGAAAGGCAGTCGCCACTGGAACGAAAGAACCAACAGGGAGCTGATGGAAGAGGACTTCTACAATGACTGAACGGCCCGGTGAAGCCCTGCTGCAGGTCCGAATATTCAGAATCCGACGACAGAGAAGATCCTCCAGGAAACTTCTTCCCTTGAGCTGGTGGGACCAACCAGTTTGCCAAACTGCAAGCCAGGACCCCTCCTCTGGTCGAATTCGCTGTACACAGTTACAGTGGGCCGGATAGCCAGGAAGGTCGGACCCTGCTTGGTTTTTAAGGAGCACACCTTTTATTTGTTGCTTTGATCTGCTGCTGTTTTCTTCCCTGGGTAGTACAGGACCCTCCAGTCTTCCTACTTCTTGTCAGTCCAACAGTCGCTTCAGGAACTGTGAGCCTGCAGGAACTTGTGCAAATCCGGTTGATCGTTTCGTTCAGCCGCGGTGAAAGTGTTTGAAATCTTTCTCCAATCCGAGGGCTTGTCCTTCTCTTCTCTTTGAACTAACTTTTCTAACCAACCTCATCCGGAAACTGTGCCACGAACTTTACGGCTAACTACCCTGAACTTTGTGATCTTGAGCAAAAGACTTTTGACCCATTGACTTTGGCCTTAAGCCTTTTCTACTTGATTCTATCACTGTAGTTCCTCTTGTTCAATTACCCTGAGTACTTACCTGTTGCTTTGATTTAATTTCTAATAACTGTCTTTCCCTCCCTTTTTAAATTGCTGGTGTGCTATTTTGCTCCCACTTCATTTGTGAGCTTAACTTGTCTGGAATTTAAGGGACGTGGTGTGGTGTATTAAGAGTGTGATTTTTAGACTGCTTATAATAGTGTAATGTTATACAACTGAAGAGTAAAATAAATGTATATTCTTTTACTTGAAAACCTTGAGTCAGTGTTTGCCTGAATCATAGTAAATGCTGTCTTTTGTCTAACTATCTGATACTGCTCACTTCCTCTTGAGATAGGTCTGGCTGCTCAGCCATCGCTACCACTTTAACTGTGTAGTACAGGCTTGTACCAAAGGTGAATTTGTACTGTCACTTGTAGTCTTAATTGTGTGTGGTGTTCCCAAAGGGTACTGCATTTAATTCTGCCTAACAGAAGTCCGAGTGATACTACACAAATGCCTGAAGTTGCTAGACATGCTGGTGAAGAAGAACGAGGGGCGACTATTGACAGTGGAGGGGCTCATGGATGGCTTAAGGGTGGTGCTGGCCGTGGTCTACTCCCCTATTCAAGGCCAAGCCGCCTTCAATGCAGAAGCACTGGATAAGGTGATGGTGTTAAGAGGGGTCCTCATGATAATGGGGGGCGATTTTAACTCCTGGGCGGAAGAGAGCTTGGATAGGGCAGCAACGTGGGAGACACAGGTAGCACAGGAATTAGAAAGCATGAGTCCCTTTGGACTGACAATAAAAGCAAGATGGCTCATAGATGCATGGAGGCAACTACACCCCGACCAGAAGGGATACACGTTGTATTCAATTCCACATGCCACATAAACAAGGGTTGATTAGGTCCTTTTGAATGGGATCAGGGAGGGAGCCTGTGGAAATGTGATCATAGACCGGTCGCCTGGACAGACCGTGACATGGTAAGAGCAGAGATTGACGTGACAGAAATTAATAGAGCAGACACTCACTGGCGGTGTAACAAGTTTTTATGCTGTGACAGAGATTTTGATGAGCAACTATGGATCGAGATAATAGAATGTTACAAAGCAAATAACACAGGGGAAGTGCATGTTAACCAGTCTGCGAGGCAACCAAGGCCACATGGCAGGGGGTACCCAATGAGGGAGGGAGCGAGAAAAAGGAGAGAGAAAGCTAATAGAGGAAGCTCCAAGATGGGAAATCGGAGAGGGAGAGGACAGGCTCCATGCAGGGGTAGGCTATGCAGAATTGGACCTAAAAAAACTAAGACTGAAGAGAGCAGAGTTTAAGGCGATAGGGCTGGGGGACACGCTTCGCGAGCTAAGATTTCTCAGGCAAAAATACTATGGGAAGGGAGATAAAGCAGACCCATTGCTGGCCGCCAGGCTGCGTGCCCAGCAAGTGGAAAGGTGGGTCCCTATGATTATAGATGGGGAGGGAGATGCCAAAACACAGGCGGGAGAGATAGCGGCAGCTTTTGCGCAATATTATCAACAACTCTGGGCGACTGAGAGCCTAAAGGGAGGGCAGATGCCTGAGGAGTGCTTGTATGGAATGGATATGGAACGATTTAAGTTGGAAGCTCCAAGCATGATTGATTAAATAGCAGAAGCCATCAAAAGAGAGCCTGTGGGGTGGATGGCTATACAATGGGATTCTAGCAGCGCTATGCTGCAGTGTTCCTCTCCCCCACATGACCAACCTGTTTGATGGCATCATGTACACAGGGGTGCCCCGGCCCCATCATTTAGTAAGGCCTTCATATCGGTTATCCCCAAGGAAGGAAGAGACCCCACCCGATCTCACGGCTCAATGTAGATGAGAAGATATATATACCCGAGTGCTAGCAACAAGATTCGAAGTTATTATGCGTAGGTTAATTCACCCTGACCAGGTCGGGTTCATATTGGGAAGGCAAGGAGTGGACGCCCTTTGAATGACACTGAATCTAATGGACCACATGTGACGGGAGGGAGGGGATTATGCGCTCCTAAGCTTGATGATGAAAAGGCATTTGATCGAGTAGAGTGGGGGTTTGTTTGTAGTCTTAGACAAAATGGGCCTTGGGGAGCGGACAAGGAGGTGGGATTAAGCCACTATACACCACCCTCAATGAGTGAGTGGTGGTCAATGGGTAAACATCCCTTGAGTTCTGCCTCCAAAGAGGCAGAAGGCAGGGCTGCCCTCTGTCAACCCTACTATTTGCACTGGTCATGGAACCTTTGGGTACGAATCTACGTGGAGAGGCTGCAGTGAAGGGAATACAGGTGGGAGGTGCGGAATATAAGGTGGTGATGTATGCAGATGATATCTTGTTGCACGTTTGTGACATAGCTAACTCAACTAAACCGGACATGGCACTGATCAAGGATTATGGTGAGGCATCAGGGTTCAATTTGAATGCAGGAAAATGTACTATCTTCCTCTGTAGCAGAGGGGAGCATGCGGACGTCAGACCTCAAAGTCTTGGGGATCCCGATAGAAAAGCATTGGATCAAGAACTTGGGTGTACATGTCACCAGATCATTAGAAGGGTTATATGAGGCCAATTCCCCCCTGTTGCTCCGCAAGCTATTCTCGGATATGGAGACTTGAGCCAGGCTCTCCATGTCATGGTTAGGGAGACTAAACACAGTCAAAAGGACCCTGCATCCCAAGGTACTGTACAGATATCAGATGTTACTAATAGCTATGCCGAAAGACCACATTAATGAATTGAAGAGCAAGGTCTCCGAATCCATATGGGAGGGGCGCAAACTAAGAGTAGTATATCGGACCCTGAACCAGCCGAAAGAAAGGGGGGTAAGCCTTCCCGACATGCACACCTACTATAGATCGGCGAAGTTCAGGGCATTAGTGGTGCACCTACGATGTGATAAGGAAAAGTGATGGGTTGCAATAGAAAACTACCTCCTGAGGCCAGTAATGGTGGGTGAGTTTCTCTGGGCGCCATGGTCGGACATTCCGTGAAAGATTAAGAACCACGCGATCCTGGGTCCACTATGGGCTCTTTGGAGTCACAAGAAGGATATGACTTGGCCGTCACCATTGAGCCACATATGGGCTCCCCCGATAAGAGATGAAATCCGAGAACCACTCCGGTTCCAGACATGGTTTGAGGCAGGCCTGGAGCGAGTGGGGCAGGTGGCGAAGGGGGGATAATTCGTAGAGATTGGGGTCTTGGAGGAGAACCTGCAAATAGGGAGGCTCCAGATTTTTAAGTATAGCACACACTACGAACAGGCTGATATCACAGTTGTATGGTTCCCTGTCGGAGGCTGAAAAAGGTGTGCCGGGTACACACCGAAGAAAGTGAGAAAGGGACCTATGCATGAAGCTAAACGAACACCAATGGAGAACCATGTGCACGAACGCACACCGGACCTCCATAGCGTGCCATCATTAGCTACATAGCATAAAACTAATGTACAGGTGGCAATGGGACCCAGTACGTCTATCCAAGATGTTTCTGGGATAAGCCCAAGATGTTTTGATTTTGATGCATTTTTAAACGCGCACCAGACGGAGTGACCCATATTCGGGCGCAAATGACAACTAAATTTCGAATTGAACAGCTACAGAAACAAACTAAATTGGATTTCTGGTTCAGTCAGTTTCTTCCTTTATTTGAATAGGAACGTTTTTAGTTTCTTCCTAAAGATGTCAAGAGTCTCTCACATTCTAATTTCCAATGGCAGTCCATTCCAGACTCTGGCCCTCATTAGGACCCAGGCGTTAAGGGGTTTACGGTGCCGTAAACGGCGCCGACCCTTAACACCTGATTCCAAGGTCCCTTTGCGGGATGGTGATTTTAAGGCCTGCTTTTTGCAGGCATTAAAACCCATGCCGCAAAGGGACCTTGGTGCTAATTACGCCACCGTATTTTACGGTGGCGTAATTAGCGCCTTTCCCCATTCCCATTAAGCCCTATGGGGCAAAAATGGGAATGGGGAAGGGTAAAATGGGAAATGGGGATTTACCGCCCCACTCACCTTGGAATGGGGCGGTAAATCTGCCAACCACCATGGCGTAAACATAGTTTACGCCATGGTGGTAAGGGTACGACCCAGGCGGTAACTTACCACCTGGGTCGTAATGAGGGCCTCTGGGTCCAAAGGCTCCAAAGCTTCTATCTCCTCTAGTTACAAACTTAGTTTGTAAACTACAAATGAGGAGTTTATACTCTGAACGTAGATTCCTTTTGGGATGATATGGTGTGATCTTATCAGCCAAATATACGGGTGCTAGTCCCTTCAAACATTTGGAAACTAGACATGCCGTCTTAAATTTAACTCTATCCTCCACCTTCAACCAGTGGATGGATCTTCCTAGAGATGAAACATGATCTCTTTTCTTAAGATTACCAATTACTCTAATTGCTGCATTCTGTGCCCTCTGCAGTCGGTCCATTTGTTTTTTAGGGATTCCTGCTAGCAAACTATTGCAGTAATCTAGGTGAGGGTTAGTCATTGCCCCCACCACAGCCGCCCTGTTGGAGAGAGTGGGGGGGTGTTGCAGAGTATTGGCACATGTGGTAGGCCTGTCCTTGTATACAGGTGTACTGGAGGGAGGTCATGGGATGGATAAATGCTTCAGAGGGCATAGATAGAGGTCTGGACCCCCTTCTGGCGCTCTTTGGGGTCAAAGCCACAGAGGGGGGTGGAGTAAACCCCCTCCTATGGAACACTTCCTCCTGCTTGCTGCTCGTGCCTGTGTTGTCATACATTGGAAACACTCTGCTCTGCCCACAAAACAGCAATGGGTATTGAAGACAAGGGACATTTATGATATGGAGAGCCTAACGGGAGCCCTCCAAGGGCACAAGCCGAGCAGAGAAATTGAATGGGCCCCCTTTCTATCCAAGTACAATACCTGGCCGGACCGGACTGAATGAAGAGGGAGCTAGGGATGTGAACCACAGAGGAGTACCTAGGTGAAGTGGGAGGTGCGCCACTAGCAAAGTGCCCATAATAGCGGGACCCGATGTACTGAGAAAGAACCCAACCATCAGACAATTGATTTGCTGACTCAAATGTACTTTACTATGCTCATTGAAGAGATGCCACTGGACTGCACGCCTGGGGTAGGGAGGGACAAGAAGGGAGATAAGGGGGGAATTGAAATGGGATGATTATAAGTTATATGTTTGATGTCTAGGTTTATTTTGCGGTAAGATAAAAGTACAACCGAGAACCTAACAGAAGTGAAAGTTGAAATGAAGATGGTGGACCCCCAATGTCCTCCTGTAGCATGCGCTGATAATTGCAAATTTTGTTGTATTCAAATAATTCAATAAAAACAAGTTAAAAGAAATATCGTATGTTAATGTATTACATTAAATGCACTGAAAATGAAGAATAGATGTTAAAGATTTGAATTAAAATAAATGTTTTTTTCTTGATGAAAAAATAAACACTGCACATTATATAAGGGTGTGACTGCTGCAGTCAGCCACTCTATTTGTCTCGGGACAATACCTTTAATTCTCCAGCATGAGGTCTTGCATGAATTAATATGAATATTCCTGGTCGTTGGGCTGGGAATCCTTGATGAAAAAAAGCAGTTTTGCTTAAGACTGAAAACTGCTGGTCTCCTCCATAGCCATTCATTGTCCTTTGGGTCATATTTCCCCCAACCAATGACACTCATCCTCCTAAGCTCCACCCCTGGTGGCCATCTAGAGATTATACTGCACATTTCTAGTTTTGGGAGTCCTCGTGCTTTGCTCCTCGAAATGTGTTGATTTTTCGCCGTTTTTTTTTCTTCACCTTACCATCATCAACCTTCATGCAGTGATTAGCGGCAGTGGGGACCCGCTGTCAGTGAATATCGTCTTTTCATCTTTGGATCTTCTCTCCATGACTCTGGCCCTGGCCTGGGCCTACATCTCCTCGACCATGTCCGAGGAGGTGAAGAAGAGTCTCTTCAGGTCCTGTGAGTCCGGTGGTCTGAAGAACTCTTTCGTTGAGGATCGGAACCTCAAGTGCCTTTGTCTTCACACGGCTCAAAAAGTGGAAGGCTGGGACATCTGCTGTGGTTTATCGACGAAGACCAAGGAGGATAGCCAAAGGAGGTTAGTGGCTTGGCTCGATCAGGAGAAGGACAAAATAGTTACAGGGGAGCCTAAGCAAGGTATGAGCAGGGTCAGCCTTAGCAGTAATGTTCTAACAGAAAGATAGGCCAAAACACCTCATAAATATATGGTACAACACAATCAACATTCAACCAGGAGTGAGGAGAAATTATAATGTTCCCACTAGTTCAACAGCTGCCCTTGGGTGTGGACGGGATCAAGGAAGGAGGACAGGATGATTGCCTAATTCTCTTTCTGCCTCGAGTGGAGCTATCACTAGACTGCGCTGACATGCCACCTGTCTAAAGAAGAAACGTTCTTGTTGCTATGGTATGCCGGTGGGTACTTGGATTCAGATCTCATTAGTTTGGCCACTGTTTTGAGACTGCAGCCGTGACCCATAGTTTAGTTTGTGTGGTCAGCTGTTTAGGTACGGGCCAGGACCTCAGTTGCAGGGGTCTGATCTCTTCAGCAGGTGGGGTCTGCCCAGATTGAACTCTTTGCAATGGCTGCCAGCTACAAGTGCTGGAAGTTTTCCAGAAGGTATCCTCAGCCGAGGAGCCTGAGGGATGCCTTCTCATTCCCGTGGGATGGGCTCCTCCTCCTGGGAGGAGTATTGGGTCGGCCAAGCGGTGCTGTGCAACCTGTTTGTTTGTGGTGAGTCTATTCCTGTGGTAAGTGTATTGCTTCTGTTGAGCTTTGCCACCTCTTGTGGTTGTGTATATGTACTGCTGTGTTATCATATTCATGAGCATGTGAATCCATACAAGACCCCATGCTGGTGAAGGAGCAAGTTGCTTACCTGTAACTCTTGTTCTTCAGCATGGGTCTTGCATGGATTCAAATGCAAACCCTCCCTCCATGGCTCTTCTTGGTTCATTCTGCCACTTTACGTGCGCTACCAAATCTGAAAATGACCACCAGGGGTGGAGTTTAGGAAGACTCATTTCATTGGCTGGGGGCAGTATGACCCAAAGGACAATCTTTGACTATAGAGAAGACTAGCAGTTTTCAGTCTGAAGTGAAACTGATTTCTTTTTACCGAGTATCCGCAGCCTAACGACAGGGAATGCTATGAGCATGTGAATCCATGCAAGAGGCATGCTGGAGAACAAGAGTTACAGGTAAGTAAATTGTTCCACATCGGGATGCATAGAGTGAAGACCCACTTTTCTTGATTGCTTGATGGGGCTGGCCAGCCACAGGCGCTGCCCTACTATGGTGGTGCCTTGTCCGCTACATGAGTCACTACTGGACCCCGTGGCTCAATATTTCTTCTATGGAGCTGCCATCTTGACCAGCACACAGTGGAGGGGAGCTGGACCCACCCTTTTTCCCCTTCCATGCATGTGTGCAAAAAGGATTGGGCCTGCAATAATGCTCTGGCAGATAGCCGGAGCTCTTCACTCAGGCTGCGAGGGTGCGTCATCTCAGGAAGACAAAGTGGACTCCGGTGTCTGTGCTCCCCTTCACCTCCAGAGTTGCTCTGACAAACACAGCCCGGAAGGACTTGTCTTCTTGGCCTGCCTGGCCGGACCACCCTGCTCGGGAAAGGTGGCTCTGCTCTTTTCCTGGCTAGGGGACACTTCCCATTTTCTTTTCTGCGCTCCATCTCTCCCTGCGGTGGGATGAATGGTGTAGTCAAGATGAACAGGTAATTCCATTATCAACCCACATAAACACTATATAAACGCAACAATAAATGCATTAACACAGTCTGGTGTCTGCGGGACACCCATGTAGCCTTGCCTAGCTTGGCCTGAATTTGGGCCAGAGGGCTACACGAGGTTCATAGTCCATGGCCTTTTTAGGTCAAAAATACACCTCAACCACCTAGAATTGAAGGCCATCTTTTTATTCCTCAAATCGTTTCTTCCTCTCACACAGGAAAATGTGTTACTGTCCTTGAAAATGCTTCCCTATTCTCCATGTGAATGGGAGATCAACGGAACAATTTCGTTATAGATCTTCAAGAAATGTGGTTCTCTTTCTGCCAGTTTTTGTCCAGTTTTCTGTTCAAAGCAATTGTGGGCCAAATGTAATGTCCGCCGAGCAATGGCTGCCTACTGCAATCACATGACATTCTGTCTATTTCCATCCATGCTGAATAAATGCGTGTAACATAAAGCACTCCACCTGGTTAAAAACAAGTACCTCACTGACTTTGAAGTATTTATGGTAAATGACAGTTTTTGGGAATACACAGTAATACATGTGATGCATAGTCTGTTAACACATGAAAGTCTTGATAAAGAGCAAAACTAGTTTGGCCTTTCCAAAATGCTGAATGTCAAATTAAGAATGTATGCTCTCTATCACAAATAAATAAGAATTGAATACAATGCAATACTCATTCTTCCATCTCCTTCATCCTCCGGGGACTTGATTCTCATCATGAGGCTACGCTCGCTCACTGGAGACTGCTGCTGTTTTTGGACCCTGGCATGCTCCAACTGGAGCTCGCTGCCCGTTTGACATTGGGACCACACAAATTGCAGTGTGCACACTCCTGAACGTCACTGGCATATTTCACCCTGCATGGTGAGTGCGCGACATGGATTTCCATGGCTTCATTATGTACTGTTGAACAGCCATACCAGTGCTGTGTGCTACCTACCACCTTCCAAGATGGCGGCACGCTAAATCATCCCCTTTGTTCTCACTTGCCACAGCTCTTGCTGTAGCGTGATTGGCCTTTGGGCTGATGTTAAGGGCCAACCTGGACGCCGGCCCCACTGCCCAAGGCCCACCTTCTAAGTCCCCTGTTTGTCCCTGTGCCCTCATTCTTCCCTCTTCCTTTTTCGGACCTGCCTCTCCATCCTCCGGGGACCTGATTCTCATCATGAGGCTGCGCTCGCTCACTGGTGACCGCTGCTGTTTTTGGACACGAGCATGCTCCACTTGGAACTTGATGCCTGCTCGAAATTGGAACCACGCGAATTGCAGTGTGCACAGTCCTGAACTTTACAGCATATTTCACCCTGCATGGTGATTGTGCGCCATGGATTTCCACTGCTTTATTATGTACTGTTGCACGGCCATACCAGCGCCATGAGCTACCTACCATCTTCCAAGATGGCGGCACTCTAAATTATCCCCTTTGTTCCCACCTGCAACAGCTCTTGCTGTAGCGTGCTTAGCCTTTGGGCTACTGTTAAGGGCCAATCCGGATGCCGACAGGTGGTTGCCAGCCCCCTCCCCAAGGCCCACCTTCTAAGGCCCCTGTCTGTTCCCTGTGCCCTCATTCTTCCCTCTTTGGACCTGCCTGCCTCTCCTTCATCCTCCTGGACCTGATTCTCAACATGAGGCTGTGCTTGCTCACTGGGGACTGCTGCTGTTTTTGCACCCAGGCATGCTCCACTTGGTGCTTGCTGCCTGCTCGACATTGGAACCACGCAAATTGCAGTGTGCACACTCCTGAACTTTACTGGCATATTTCACCCTGCATGGAGTGCGTGCCATGGATTTCCATGGCTTCATTATGGGTGTCCATTCAAAGTTTCGAATACATAGTTTTGAAATACAATACTTTCGAAACAAAAGGATCGAGAAAATGTTCAAATGCTTTTTTTTTGGGTTTGGTATAGGAAAAATGTGTGGTTTTCCCCAAAAAACAGGGGCTGGGGGCCCCCCCAAAAAAACGTGCATTTGAATTTTTTTTCGATCCTTTTGATTCGAAAGTATTGCATTTCGAAACTATGTAGTCAAAACTTTGACTATAAACCTTTATTATATACTGTTGCACAACCATACCAGTGCTGTGTGCTACCTATCACCTTCCAAGGTGGCGGCACACTAAATCATCCCCTTTGTTCCCACCGGCCACAGCTCTTGCTGTAGTGTGATTGGCCTTTGGGCTTCAGTTAAGGGCCAATCCGGATGCCGGCAGGTGGACGCCGGTCTCCCTCTCCAAGGCCCACCTTCTAAGGCCCCTGTTTGTTCCCTGTTCATTTCCAGATCATGAGGTACCCCCCATATCCCTGTTTGTCCATGTCCCCCATCACTCCTGCATTCCCCTGTGTGGTTTGTGACCCCCTCAACTCCTCCCGCTTCCCCTGTGATGTCTTTGTGAGCCCCCCACCCCTCTCGCGTCCCCGTTATGCTTTTAGGAGCCCTTACCCCACCTGCGTCCTCCGTTATGCTTTTGTGAGCCCCCCTCTCGCATCCCCTGTGAGGTTTTTGGTGAGCCCCACACCCCTTCCGCATCCCCTGTGAGGTTTTTGGTGACGCCCCCCACCCCTCCCGCATCCCCTGTGAAGTCTTTGTGAGCCCCTCCCGCATCCCCTGGGATGTTTTTGTGAGCCTTCTCCCTAGTTCCCCCTGTGTTCTGTGCCCCCCACCTACCCCTGTCTGTCTTTCCTTCTGCCCCTTTCGACCATCCCTCCCTTCCTGGCTCCTCATGATTTCCTTTCCTTGCCCCCCTCTCCTCTCCCTGCTTATTGCTCTCTTTTTCTCCCCCCTCCCTTTGTACACCTCATTACTTCCACAGGTCTAGATCTTGATTCACCATCGGTTTTGCCTCACTGAATTGTTGCAAAGGCTTGGATTTGACTCTAGCCACTTTGACTCTTGTGCCTCACCTTCAACTCGTACACATAGCAACCTTGTTTCATTGACTTCTGGACACTTGATTCTTGTGCCCCGCCCACTCAACTCGTACGCATAAGGATCCAGTTTCATGTTGTGCACATCACCTTTTTGAATCCTTGCTTACGTTTCTTCTGTAACATTGTGTTTTATTGACCACTGCAACTGCACTCTCCCCCCCTGCTCTCCACTTTCACTGTTTTATTCCCTGCTCCCCCTTCCCTTCTCTCCTCTATGCACTTACTCTATCAGAATTGGCATTGACATAGTATGATAGCTTCTACTGTCTCCTCCCCCTACTTGTCCCCCCTCACCCCCAGCACCATCTTAAATGTTGTCAGGCCTAGTACGATAGTCGCTTGTTTTGTTCTTCTCCCTCTTCTTTTCCCCTTCCCCTCCCCTCTTGTACTATCTGGCTCTACCAGAAATGTTGTCAGGCCAAGTACGGTAGTTGCCTGTCTGTTTCCTTTACCCCCTCCCAGCCCCTTCCTTCCTTCCTTATCTATTTATCAGCATGTGCACTATCTGAAATGTTGTATGGTAGTTATGTTGTTCATGGCCATATAAGATTGTTGTTGTATTTTCCCCTGTTCCCTTCCTTGCCGTGAATCGCTTTGAAACACATTGTGTATAGGCGCTATATAATTAAACCATCATATCATATGTCCTGTTCCCTTTCCTCAATCCTTGTGGGTGTCCCCCAACATGGGGACGCTACCGGAACCTTCGGCATCGTAAAATTGAGCTTCCCTTTAAATTTAGTATAGCATGCAGGGCCGTGGCCCCAGGTATGGGAATGCCAGCCCTCCCCAAGGCCCCGCCCTCTGGCGCCTCACCTCAGTCCCTTTTTCCACACGGACGGTGTCGTCCCTTGCAGCTAAGTGCAGAAACGTTTTCACATTCTGCTTGCTCCCCGGGTTTATTTTTTCAATCTTATTGTCCTCCCAGCGGTGCCTCGCCTCCCCCGATGCATATCAGCTGCAAGAGGATTAACGAGATGTGCCTCATGCGACTGCTCTTTCCTGGCCTCGGACCACCATGCACTCTGTCTTGAGTGCCTAAGGCCCGACCACCGCTGCGACGCGTGCGCGTCTTGCAGCACTCTCGGTCACTGGGCATTGAAGAATCTGTTGTCACGTTGGAGGGAGATCTACCACACTTCCCCTCCAGGTCACCTTAAAGACTTTGTCTCAAGGACCTCAAGGCAAGACAAGGTAGGCCTTTTGTTTAGTACGGCTCCTCAGCGCAGTCACTCCTTCCCAGGGATCCCCACGGGCAAGGGTTCCTTGGATTCTGGTTCTGGCAGGTCCAAGGCCTCTAAGGCTACCGGCTCCCAAACCGAGGGGCACAGGCGCCCTTCGGCTGATCTGTGGGCAGACCTGAGGCCGTCGAGGCTACTGGCTCCCAAGCCGAGGGGCTCAGGAGCCCTACTGGGTTGTCCGTGGAGAGGCAATCAAGCTCATCCTCTCTATCAACCCCAAAGGGCAAGGTATTGTCGTGTTCTACTTCCAAGAGTCAGTCCTTAGCCCGACTACCAGCACAGGTTCCGAGAGTGCACAGCAACGTGGAAGTGGACCAGCTGAGCTGCCAGGGGTCCAACACCTACAAGTGGGAGTTACTCATCAACTCCTTGTTGCCCCTGTTC
Organism: Ambystoma mexicanum; assembly: GCF_040938575.1. Taxonomy (NCBI): domain Eukaryota; kingdom Metazoa; phylum Chordata; class Amphibia; order Caudata; family Ambystomatidae; genus Ambystoma; species Ambystoma mexicanum. The sequence goes on along the minus strand of NC_090922.1, from coordinate 1,347,781,766 downwards.
CAGAGATGGGGGGGGGGGGGTTCCGGATCTTGACTTGTTCGCATCTCCTCAGAATTCCAAGTACCCCCGCTTTCCCTCTTGGATGGGCTGGGGTCAGGGGTCTCTATGGAATGCGTCCCATCTCTGTTGGGAAAGCCGCATGTATTATGCGTTTCCTCCTCCACCATTGCTACTGCGGACGCTCTGCAAATTCCAGACTTCGGTGGGCGGCAGCCTCATCCTGATCGCCCTGTGCTGGCCGTCGGGGCATGGTCCTCGGACCTTCTGCAGTTGCGCTCCCAGGGGCCCATCCATCTTCTGGTCCCCAGCAGGGGCTTTTTGATACAGCAGGCAGTGGAGCACCCAGATCCGGCCAGGGTGGCCCTTGCGGCCTGGTTCATGGTCGGCTTAGGTTGCAGCATGCTTGGTTTTCAGAGCACAACTGGGACATCCTACATAAGGTTGTCTACTCGATCCCAGTATAAGAGCAAGTGGACTAGATTTTGCCACTGGGCTCGCGACAAGGGGCTGGGTCCCCCCTAACCTGCTTCCTGGATGACGTTTTGGCATTTTTCGCTCATCTGGCTCATTCTAGCATTCACTTGGTTACCTGCCGCATTTATTTGGCGGCCATTGGGGCTTAGAAGAATTCCCCATAGCATATTTTTTTGTCGGCCCAGCCAGTTGTTAAGGATCACCTCAAGGGGTTGTCCAGACTCTTTCCTCTGGTGCACAGGCCACATCCGGTCTGGGTCCTCAATGTGGTTCTTGCGGCCTTGCAGCGAAAGCCCTTTGAACCGATGGCCTTGGTGGACATCAGTCTGGTCACACTGAAGACAGTGCTATTGGTGGGCTTACCTCTCACACAGAGTCAGTGAGCTGCAGGCATTGTCATCGTGTAGCCCTTCACCACGTTTCATAATGACAAAGTCATCTTATGCACTCATCCAAACTTCTTGCCCAAGGAGGTCTCTCTGTACCATTTAAATCAGGAAATGTGCTTGCCGGTGTTCTTTGCACACCCGCAGTCGGAGGCAAAAAGGGCTCTGCATTCTTTGGACCTCAAAGTTTTGCTTCTTGGGACGTCATCAGCAAGGCAGCTACTTGTGCCACTCTGTCGGCTTTCTGTAAGCACTGCTCACTAGATACCAGCTCCAGGCGCGATACAGAGTTTGGGCAGGCGGTTCTGAAGAACCTTTTTGTTTCATCCTAGATATGAGGCAGGTTGTCACGGCACCACCCTATGGTCTTCAGTGGAATCACCCACAAGGGGATGGGACATATGAGTAATTTAAAATTACTCACTGTAGTTTCTAGAGTACTCCTAGTCCTTAGTCCCCTTTCCTCCATACGGTCCACCCACTGTCCCCCTCTTGTATGGCAAGGGCTAACATGTAAAAAGTGTAGCCAGGTTTTTAAGCTTCTGATGTGTTCAAAGGGGACTGAGGTAAGGTGCCAAGTGTGGGGCCTAGGGGGATGTGGGTTGTACTTCTGCATGCTATACTAAATTTAAATGGAAAGCTCAATTTCTCGCTGCCAAAGGATCTGATACCGTCCCCAAGTTTGGGGATGCCCACAAGGATGGAGGAAATGCGACTAATGACTGAGTACTCTAGTCACTACAGTGAGTAACTTTAATAGTTCATCCATTTTTAACAGCCAGCTTGACTTCTGCGACTGAAAATGTCAGTAAATAAATCATTGATGCAGGCACAACAGATGAGCAGAGTTCAAGGCACAGAGTACCCCATGATATCTAATAAATCCCTGATTCTCCTCTCACCTTACAATAGCTGCATTAATAAGGAACACCTGTGCGTTCTTTGCCACAAAAAGCAAGCCATAAGTGCGGAAATGGGCATAAATAAATTCCAAATACACTGATCACTCTTTAAGGAAAAACTACCTTTCAGGTAATTCTGGTACTGTTAGCCATTATTGTCCCTCCATCACAACACCCTCCATGACATCCCCTTGCAGCATATGCTGGGCTAAAGCCTTGCATATTACAAAAATAAAATATCCATGAAGGTGCTGAGAGGAGATAGGTTGACCTTGACACGGCAGAAGTCCTTTGCTGGCAGCCCGAGCAACAAAATCTAAGACAGCATCTTTTTCTTTTTCATTTATCTTTCCAGTCCTTCCTACAGTGCATATAATTCCCAACCAGCAGTGAAGGAAGGAGAATAAGGACGAACTACTGCAATCGTCGTGATGCTGATTTGTCCTGATACACCCACTCAATGCCTTTCTTAAAAGGCAAGTAAACGGGCATCGAAAATTATTCCTACTCCTGCCTCAGGTTTCCTTGTACATTCATAGGAAACCAGGCTGCTGGCATTTTACCTGGTACCAGAAATATCTGAAGTTGTTGGGCTCATCACTGCATACTGAATCTTGTACAGTCAAGAACCATCTTCCTGACCAGGTCTACTGGAACATACTTTGTGTTTGAGTAATACATTATAGTGCCTCCCTTTTTGCTACATATCCTCTGTTTTTAAAATAAATAGTGTATGCTCCTCACACTCTAATTGGCTTTTTGGATATGACTTCTCTCCTGCAGATGGGTTGTCCACTGTAGTAGCAAGTGACCTATTTCTACAATAATAAAGCTCTTCATTGCATGAATGGATCACAGATTCCACTGAAGACTACCTGTTACCGTCTGTGGCCATGCCAATTGGCCCTTGGCCTCATTTAACCTCAAGTCTCCCATTATCCACTGCATGATGGCTCATAGTTTATCTCTGCATCTTTGTCCAGTTACACATTCAGTCCAACTTGATTCAGAGAGGATCATTAAGATGTATCATGGAAAATTAACCACATTTATTTTTTACATTTGTATAGCGCCCAAAAAGCCCTTGGGCATCGTGGCGCTGTTACTTGAGGGGAAACTTAGTTACAGGGATGGTACAAGTGGGTTATGCATTTACATGTTTGTACATTGATACATATGTGCACAGAATATAAATACATTTTGCATGTTAAAACAGGATATATATTCTTCCAGTGGATTGGTGAATGACCTTTAATGGCAATTGGAAAAGCCAGCATACACAGGACAAACGAGACTTGATCCAGCAACCCCCCTCCTGACACTGGCGATTATACCGAAGGGCATACATGCATGCATGCATTTCACTGCAGAGGGAGGTTGCTGACAAGGCATTGTATCATTAAGCAACAATGTTTCAGGTTAATGAACAGTGTCTCACGTAAAAGTCTTATGCAGAGGCTGCGTTCTTAAATTCAGGAAGGTTTAATAAGGATGGAAGGCAAAGAATGATACATTTAGGGTCTTGCTGTGCAAGCTACTGCTACAGTTCACATGGCCCAGGTCATGCGATCCCACTTCTATATGACCACTTCCGTCTGCTAATGCAGCCTTGGCTAGGAAAGCCATAGTCTGAAACGCGCTTCTGTATGCCAAAAGGGAAACGAATTGGAGTCGAGAACTGTCGAAGCAAGCATTTCTAGGTACTAGATGGTAAAGCCGTCAAAGTTAGAACATGCCCATTAGAATATAGGGCTCACGCTGCACTGTCAATAAGGCATGTGTTACATATTGCAGTTAGCATTGACTGAGCATTAGTATAGCAAGGAACTTGTGTTCAAGGGGGGGGGGCATTAACAAAACCCAGTCCCTCCCCACAAATTCAAACTAAATCCATCTTACAAGTGCTTACTATAGCATATCTCTACCTGAGCCGGGCCAGCCCTGCTAAGCCTTTTTTTTTTTAACCAAATGCACACAAGCCTCCAACACTCTGGTCAACCGAGGGTGTTCCCACTATCAGCGCATTGAGACTATAATAATTGCGCAATAGAAATGGCAAGTACAATCTTACAGGTCTTTCCTGAGTGTCTCCTAAAAGGGGCTAAAGGAAGCACCAGCAAGGCAGAGGATCCCTGTTCCGGGGCCAACAAGACCGGGTTAAGTTCTGAGGTTCCCCTCACAGCGGCTAAGCATGCTACCGGCCGGGCTGAGGGAGCGCATAGATCAGACAAGCATCCAAAGTCCCTAGTTACTGGCTCTTCCGAGGATCCCTCAAGGAGAGCTAAAGATCACCTCAAGGCTTCTCAAATTATAGGACAACCCACAATGGCTTCTGACAGACCTGTGACGCAGGTCACCATAGAGGGTCTCAAAATGGCGCCTGTGTCTGCCATTTTGCTGCACGCTTCTGGGTTGGCCCTTTTGTCGGCACCCTCAGTGGTGTCCGGTCTAGATGCCAGGCCCCCAATCCTTGCTGTCTGCATGCTTTGGGAAAAATCCATTCAATCCACCATTGGAATGTAATGCAAGAATGACCCTTGCACCAACCTTATTGCTTCCTCCGACATCAGCGCCTCGCACTATGTGGACCCGTGGGTGGGGCATGGGGGATAACCCTCTTGGCAACCAGTCTCAACTGACTTGAATCCGCTTGATACTCCAATTCCTACTCCACACCCGAGACTGTCTTGAGAGGAGGTATTCTTCAGTTGTTCCCAAAACCTAATGCACTCCGACCCTATGAAGGCATGCTTTAAAGATCTCGTCAAGTAAATTTTCCCCAGTCCACCAGAGCCTCCTGCACCGATCGAGACTCCTCCTCTGCTGCTGCCTTATTGAACATCCCACCTCCTGATCCACCAGCTCTGCAGGCGGGGGTTCTTTCAGGGGGCCCTTACATTGAAATATCTAGCATTTTCATTTTCCTTCAAGATGACATTTTAGCATAGGAGGATGGATGCTTGTTACAAGCTACAGGCATCTGAAGAAATTCCCTTGACTGCTTGCCCCCTTCGGTCTTCCACTGTTGTTGCTGCAGAAACCCTCCAGTGCAAGTCTTCAAAGTCGTCCTCCTCTACCTCCCAGGTGTTGTCAAAGGAGGATAAGGTTTTGGAAGGGGTAGGGAAGAAAGTCTTTGCCAATGCGGCACTTCAGCTTTGTCAGGCAAACACGGAGGCAGTGCTTGCTACTGCAAATCTAAAATTATGGAGAGAACTATCACAATTCGAGCAGTTCATTCCCCACGGAAGACTGGAAGATTTCAAGACGTCTTGTCAGATGTAAGAGTCCCCGCTCAGAATCTGCTATAGACCACCGCACATCATGTTGATACTTCTGCACCCGACCTTATGATTCGTGTTGACCTCACCCGCCAAGCATGGCTTCTTGAAACCAATTTCTCAGGTCAAGGAGAAGGTTCTAGAAGGAATTATTCCACAGTTCCACTGATGAGGAGTTGGCAAAATCCAAAGCTAGCACTTTAACAGCCAAATCACTGCTGGTCCTATCAAAACCTCCAGCTGCAAGGTCTTCTTTCCCCCAAAAGTCAGATTTCTGCTCAGGATTATTTTCTGGGTTTTGAGGGTTCCAGGACCAGACTTGTCAGCCGGACCATTCACCAAGCCAACCTCGGCAAAAGCAGCAGAGGTAGAGTGGCCAGTTTTTCTCCTCCGCTTCAACGGCCGGATCCAGTACCCTCTCCTCTGATTAAAAAAATACCAAATGATGGTTTGGAGTGGTCCCATGCTACTTCATGCGTGGGGGCGCATCTCCTCTCACCTGTAGTCTTGGCAGACCATCATGAAAGATACATGGGTCCTATTGGTAGCCTGTTCGGGTTTCTGTCTTCCCCTTCCGGCCCTCTACATCAGACAGGGTCACCCTCTATCCGCACCAAGCTTCAGAAGCTTCTGGATTTGAAGGCGTTAAAACCACTCCTTCTGGCAAAAGAGGGTGTGGGGTTATATTCCCTGATTATTATTTTTTTTTTTACAGTGGCAAAACCCAACCAGGCTGGCCTGTGCACGATTTTTGACCTGTCCAATTTGAATCTTCACATCCCCCAAGAGAGCTTCAAGATGATCACGCCCATACAAATCCACTCCTTCCTTGTAAGGGGCGATTGGCTCTGTGTGGTAGATCTTCAGGATGCTTATCTACGTGTACCAATATTACCCCAACACTGCAAATACCTCTGATTTTCGGTAGGTGGAGAATTATACCGAGCAATCCCCTTCAGGTTTAGCTTGGCGCTGAGAATCTTTTCAAAGATGATGGCTGTAATAGTAGTGTTCCTCATGCTAAGAGGAGTCCTTGTCTATCCATATGTGGACGACTGGCTCTCTGGAGTCCCTGTCCTTGTACAGCTGCTGCACAATGCAGTTACTACTCCAGCTGCAGTTACGACTGGTGGTGAACTGCAGAAAATCATCAATTCTTGGGTTTTTGATGGAACACGGTCAGTGCCAAGGTTTTTCTGACCCCAGGACAGGATGAGGGATTTAATGCATGCAGCCTCCCTTTTCCTCAATTCCACCCACAGGTCAGTGTGGTGGTTTCAGAGGCTCCTAGGGCTAATGGCCTCCTGTGTCCTAGCCCGCCCACCCTCTAGCAAGGTGGCAAGCAATAAGTGGGAATTAAATAATCAAGTTCTGTTCCAAATTTTTTCTTAGTGGGGTACTCTGTCCCAAGACCTTTTTGCAACACTCCAAGAAGCTTCCACTTTATGCCACCAGGGAACGCCCGGAGCTGGGCTCCCTTGGAGCTGCACTGGAGATTTCATGGGACTGGATATCAGCGATCGCTTTTCCACTTCTTCCCTTGATCCAACGGGTGTGGTTGGAGCAGAGGACAGCGCGCAACTGCACTCTAGTTTTCATAGCTCCATTGTGGCCAGTAAAGTTCTGGTTCCCAGAGCTAAAACATCTATCAGTGAACCTTCCGATCCAGTTCCCAGAGTTCACTGATCTCTTGCACCTCAACGAGCAGAGGGTGTGGCATCCCTCAGCTTGGTGGCCTTGTTACTGAGGTCAGGTCCATAGCACAGCTCAATCTTTCAAAGGAGAATGTGCATATCATCCAGGCACCGTGCAAACCCATTACTCGAGCTTACTACAGGAGAAAATGGCTCAGTTTCTGTCATTGGTGTTTAGATAAACGGGTTGATCCTCATCACACTTCAATTGATTATGTCCTTTCTTTTATATCGGACTGTAATGCTTATGCAAAATAAGAGCTAAAACAATATGGCGCTGGTACGCGGCCATCTTTGGCCTTCATCTCCCATTACCGTAGAGAAAGCCTACGTCTTTTCATGGGCTCAGCAGAGTAAACAGCATCCCAGCAATGCAGGCCATCTTGGGCATTCATCTCCCATTACTGTAGTGAAAGCCTACGTCTTTTCATGGGCTCAGCAGAGGAAATGCACATCACAGCAATGCAGGCAAAGCAAGGTCACATAAATATTGTTGCTGAGTGGACTTACTGTGGGAAATAGTTATTGTATTGTTCGCTGAAGGACAAGTCGGAGCGCACTACAAGTGCAGTGATAAGTGGTCCTAGGAGAACGCTAGGCGAGGGAACCTGGGTTTTACCACTTCTGGCTAGTTTTTTCCGCTCTTTGCCACTTTTGATCTGCTCTTTGACCAAGGGCAGTCATAACCGAGAAGGGCGGCGTCATGCCCTCATAAAGAGAAGATGTTTTTCCTCAGTGAAGACGGTTAGAATCTGGACCCCCGAGTGATGCAATTCCGCTGAGAGGGAGGATGCTCTGCTCCAGACCCCGTTACTGCGCGTGATCTCTTTGCCTACCTGCTCTGGGACTAAGCAGTGTTGTACGGGCCAAGGAGAAGGTGTCTTGTGCTACATTAATAACGGTGATGAACTCTTTTTCTATGTTTCTATATAACTGATTATATGTGTATTTTGTGTTTGATGTATCTATATATATAAGATGTAAATAAAGGGCCTATAACGAGACATTTGTATGTTTTACCATACCTAATGGTCTAAGTGTGACACTTTGCCTGTCTGAGTCCAATCACTCGTTTTGCCAGGGGCCAGGGAGCAGTAAGTCTAAGGTTCTCCCCACATGGCGGAGCAAACTCAAAACATTTTGGCGCTGTGAGCAGGGTCTTTGTGTTGGTATTGATGCAAAAGAATAGTATACACAAAGTGTGTCAGCGGAAAAAAAACAAATTAGGGAGGAACCCGTCTATAGAACTGGGAGAGGGGCACCCAAATTCGGAACCACAGATCAAGCCATGCCAAAAACAAAAATGGAGAAATTAGAAACCATGAATATTTTATTTGTATTTCATTGTATGTTTAAAATATTCATATTAAATCATATTTCGAGCTCATTATCTAAATAATACCATTTAATTAGAAAATTGAAAAACACAATACTTTTCTAAAAACACAACTGATAATTCAGTCAACACTAACTTAATGTAGCCAAGCAGTCTGAAGGTCATGCCGGTTGAAGGGAATCATCCAGCTGGCGGTCAGAGGCTACGGCCACATTTAACAATATAAGAACCGCCGCAGCTAACTAGACAAGGCAATGTTGGTTACTTCTAAAGTTAAAACCTACAGAAAAAAGGAGGGGTGCCGTACATCAACTACTCTACTGTCATGACCTGTTGAATACACTGGGTCCGACATCCAGGGGCCAGGGAGCAGTAAATCTAAGGTTCTCCCCACATGGCGGAGCAAACTCAAAACATTTTGGCGCTGTGAGCAGGGTCTTTGTGTTGGTATTGATGCCCAAGAAGCCTGCCAAAAATGCAACTAGCAAGTTTTGGACTCGAAATGGCAAAATAAACATAAAAATAAAAGGCTGTGTATGTGTGTTGAGGTATTAACTATAGGGAAGTGAATCATTCATTCAATACAATGAGTTCCCTATTTAGGAAAAAAAGAAAGCTCTGCAGGCAGAGACTGTCCTGAGGTGACCATCCCAGATTGGACTAAAAGTCTGTATGATAAAGTTGCACAGACTTGGGCATGTGGTGCAGGGTTGACCGAAACCTGGGATACCAGTATAGGAGAGGAGAGTCCAGAAGAAGTGGTGCAATGTCTGTAACAGGTGTCAACAGAAAAGGGAAAAGAGTGTTCGGCTCTAGGAAGAAGGGGTTGGATTCTATACATGCCTTTCGAATGATGCATCAACAGAATATGGAATTACAAGCGAATGTTAAAAGACCAGAGAAAGAGTCAGCTGCATTGATGCAACAGCTCCAAATGAAATTGTATCATGATAAGACAGACAAATATCAAGCAATAGCCGAGCGAACTGCAGTGAGGGTTGCTCGCTACAAATATCAGAAAAGACGAGGGAGTGTCAACTCTCATAAGATAGCAGTGTGATCACCTCTGCAGGGGTGGATTGGGACCCAGATCAATGGGACATAGATGTATTCGATAGTACTAGTACTAAAAGTAGTTCAGAGTCAGAACTTGGCCAAAAAGAGGTAACGGTTAAACCCGTAGTGCATAGGAGGATGGGTCGTCATCCTATGAATCCTGGAGGAGATGTGGTGGACATGACCGCACTTGAGGATTACTCACAACAAGAGATTGGGGAGATCATTAACAAATTGAAACAGAGGGCCCTGCAAATCTTTGTTAGCATGGATGGTTAGATTATTAGATGGAGGGGCAGCAGGTCTCCTGGTAGAGGCAACAGATTCCCCCAGGTTCCTACCCCTGACACAGGAAGTCCCGATACAAGAGACTACGTGCAGGCCCTCTTCGTGATGCCAATGGGGATGAGGGGCAAATGTCTCTGTTGCAATTAGCAGCCCGGGGGAGTAACCACAAGTATCTGATTACATCAGATTGGCCGACTGAAGAGAAAAAAATGGTACACACTGAAAGAGGCTATTCAGAGATTAAGGGAACATGCTATGAAAGAAGCTATTTATGTAGAGACTCCCGAACACATGGGATTGGTGAAACTGTAACTGCTCAAAATAATTTATTTCGAAATGCCCCTCTGGCATATAAAAACATTACCATGACTCTATTAGTGGAGATGACCGCTAAGGGAATGGATGAGGTGGTAGATGCTATTAGACAATTGGCAGATTTAGGTGAATGGCAAAAACCAGAGGAATGAACTAGAGAGCAAGAGAGGGAGGGGCGAAATGAAGGCGCACTCCCGAGAAGAGGTGCGATAGCCGAGACTCTGTTGTATCCAGAAAAGATATGTTTCTGGCCTTTCTGAAAGATTGAGTACCGGGGAAAGATATTGATGGGATTGAAACACAGGAAATGTATTGGATACATAAAATACAACATCTGGATAGGAAAGAACGTTACAAACAAGCGAAACAGCTGGAAGTACATGAGCCAAAAAAGGAGTAGGATCCTTTTGGACCATCTCCAGAGGGAGTAGACAATGAGTCTCCCAATAGGTCTGCCCCTGCCCAGCCACCTTATGCAGACTTTAGAAAGATGGTGAGTGCAATGGTAGAAAGGGAATCCAAATACATGCACTACAGTACGAATAAGATGAGGGTCATCCTCCGGTAACAACAGCCCACGTGAAAGTGGAAAGACCGCCTCATGTAAAAGTGAAATTCACAAGAGGTTCAGGCCTTAATTGATACCGGGGCGGAGGCCTCTTTGATACATGGGAATACTTCAAGATTTAAGGGAAGACATTTTACGATCACGGGATTGGGGGGCAAGGAGACCCCTGCAGTCCAAACACAAATTGATATGAAAATTGGCAATTTAAACAGAGACACATATCAAGTGCTAATTGTTCCCCTTGTTGAATATACTATTGGATTTGATATTTTAGAAGGGTTAACCCTGGGATTGGGAGGTACATTTTATCAGTTTGGAGGGAATGCTTTCACTTGTACACCTGTGATTGTTGGACAATTAAAAATGCCCCCAGTGCAGGTTCCGATAGCAACTAAAACCATGTCCACAAAACAATATCGAATTCCCGGGGGTCAAAAGGAAATTTTTCGAAACTATCAAAGAATATGTGGAAGCCGGTGTGTTATGTCCAAAACACCGTCCAATTTCTTACTTAAGATTTTAGATAAAATTGCTTACTCACAGATCCAGAAACACCTTGAAAAGCATAAACTTTTGGGAGTCCGACAGTCAGGTTTCCGACCATTGCATGGGACGGAGACTGCACTGATATACTTGAAGACTCAGATTGATGAGCTGAGGGATCAAGGGAAAACAGCATTATTGCTGCTACTTGATCTCTCAGCTGCATTTGATCTAGTCGACCACAAGGTCCTTTGCAGACATCTAGTCATAGCAGCCCACTTTTCCACAGACGCTGTCAAGTGGATAGAATCATTTTTGAATGACAGAACGAGCAGAGTATTCTCACCCACTGCAGCTGCAGACCCTACACCGATTTACGTGTGGAGTCCCCCAGGGTTCCTGTGTGTCTCCCACTCTATACAATATATTTACCAAGCCATTGTTCGATGATCTGGACCTTCTGGGTGTCACCTACACTAACTATGCAGACGACACTCAGATTCTCCTCCCTCTTTCTGGGGATCATGGCAGGGACCTGGCGTTGGTAAATAGAATTTATCTCATCATTCAGGCATGGATGGCAAGCCACGGCTTATGCCTGAATGATGACAAGACAGAGTTGTTAATCCTCGGTTCTCCCTCCAACATCTCCAAATTTGGACATGAATATACCTCTTTCATCATTGACGGCAATACTACCATTGTCTCCAAGGAGGTGAAAACATTGGGCTTCTACCTCGACGCAACTATGTCCTTTACCAAGCAACTAAATTCCATGGCGTCCACTACAGCCTACACATGTAAGCTGATTAGAGCAGGTAGGCCCTTCCTCTCTAAAGATAATTGCCTTATACTGGCCAGAGCTTTAATCCTATCAAGACTTGACTATTGTAACGCCCTTTACAGTAGTGCCAACAAAACGATCATTCAAAAACTCCAAACGTTACAAAATAACGCCATCAGAGCTGCACTAGGCATTAACAAAAGAGTGCACATCTCTGCCATCAGACGTCACCACAAATGGCTATCTACCCACAATAAAATTCATCTGAAAATGGCCTCCCTGACGTACAAAGCACTACATAACGCTGCACCAAGCTACCTAATTGACAACATTTCTAGAAGAACCTCCTTTAGACCGTCTAGAACCATCAACACGAACTGTCTGGTAGTACCCAGATTCAAATCCTCCAGGATCGGCGGCAACAGCTTCCCTGTTAAGGCCGCCAAACTTTGGAACTCCTTACCACACCAGTTGAGAGCCGACATACCTTATCCTGTCTTTAGAAAAAACCTCATTACTCACCTCAACCTGACTGAAAATGAGCTCCCCTCTGTAACTGGGAGACACTAGCGCGTCTTGCTGTTAGATTGTATACTTGCTAATTGTACATACCTATAGCTACTAAGATGTAAATAACTGCCTTCCTCGTATTGTAAGCCTGTATATTTTATTACTTCCTGTGTAATGTTACTGGCCATTTATTGTCTGTATTATATGCAACACTTGTAAGCTTCGCATATCCTTTATGCGCCCTGCTACTCCTGGGTCTGGTGCGCTTTATAAATGTAATAAACAAACAAACAAACAAACAAACCACGGATTGGAACGGGGGCGTGGCTAGGAAGCCATGTGAAAGGACGTGTCTGTACGGGGGCTCCCGAAGATCCGTACATTATCCGACTGAAAACCGTGCAAGGACCGATGTAATTTGGCTGAGACTGATATGGCTGCGTACATGAATCTCAGGTGAACGTGTGGACACATTTTGATACAGGCCTGCACCGTGAAAGCCCAACAAGAAGCTGTGAGAAGACTTGGAGGCGAGAGTGCGATGAACGAAAAAATGGCCGCCGCCGCTTAACGAAGGAACAAAGGAGTGATTGATCTGGGCGCCTGACGATCGCACTGGAGCGTGGTGGTAGTGAAAGAGCATAACTCGGGTGCATCGTGGTCATTAAGGACACCCGGTCCCGCGAGGCCGACGGCGTGGACCTGGGAAGGGAGCAGGGCCTGGCCGAAGGTACTTTGTAACCGGACGTGCGGATAGCAGGGGAGCGTGCGGTGTGACCTGAAACTGTGCCTAGCTAGGGAGTGGACAAGATGGCCGGGGGAGCCGGAGGACAAAGGAACTTTGTGTCTGCGATGTGGCGATAGCGAGGGGACACCCGAAGAGCGCACTGTGACACCCTGCCCCAGATCCGAGCGGGGATAGAAGGACGGGAGACGTGTCGAATAAGCTCCTGAGAGCGAACAACAAACAGCCCACGCTCGACGAATACGCTAAGACGCCTCCCGGCCCAGACGGAGCCAGAAGCAAAGATAAAACTCAGGCCAAGGAAATGGCCGCCGGGGGTGCGAACCAGGAGGTCCTCGCTGCGATCGCAGACCTGAACGCGACCTGGGAGACTAAGCTCCAGCTCGCTGTGGCTGAACTGAAGACCGCAATGGAACTCCAGGTTGGGGCGGTGCAGGAGGACGTGAACCTCCTAAGGCAGGACGTGCATACTCTGGCAGAGAGCACGGAGACTTTGGAAAAAGAAATGGGCCCTACCGCGGCAGACTGCGCTGTGCATAAGCGTGAACTCCATGCCCTGGTGCAACGTGTGGGCAATTTGGAGAGTAGGGCGGAGGAGGCAGAAGGACGCGCCAGGAGGAACAACATCCGTATCGTGGGCCTGCCGGAGGGAACTGAAGGCCATAATCCAACGGAATTTATCGAGAACATGCTACTGCAGGAGATCACAGGAGGCACCCTGTCGCAGGGTTTTGCGGTGGAGAGAGCGCACAGGGCCTTAACTAGGAAGCCACCGCCGGGAAACCCGCCCAGGCCGATGATTGCCAAGATCCTTAATTACCGGGACCGGGAGAGGATCCTTGAACACTTCCGCAAGGGAGGCACAATACAACGAGGAGCGGCGAACATAACTGCCTATCCCGATTATACCCTGCAGGTACAGCACAGTCGTATGAACTTTGGATCGGTGAAGAGGAGACTGCGGGAAGCGGGGTTTAAATACATGTTGCTCTATCCGGCCAAACTGAAGGTTTTCTTTCAGAGCAAGCTGCTGTTCTTTGACACTCCGGAGGACGCCATGGAGTGGCTGGATGCGCAAAACTGCCCTCAGGAGCCAGATGTTCAGACGGCTGGCAGAAAAATACGAGATAAGTAACGCTGTAGGCCCGGTCGGGTCACAAACAATGTAGTCATTGAACTCGCTGGAGAACATGTGCGCGTCAGTGGTTATGAAACATGGTCCGTGAGCACGGACATAGTCGCGAGGGAGAGGAGCCTCCAGAGGCCGCTCTTTACACCCCCTTTTTTTGTGTCTAGTTTAGTCACTGTTAGTGGGGTGACACCCTGTCGGGTTCTCTATTTGGGTTTCCCAGAGAGGACCGAACACAGGGATGCCTGAGATCCAGGGATGGAGCTGGGCAGATGTTTGGGGTAGGAGTTTGGGGTGTTTTAGTTACTGTATGAGCCTGGGAGTGAAATCGGGATTGGGTGTCCGCAAAGTGGGGAGGGATTGCCTCGGATGGGGGGAGGAAACCACTGATAGGCCATGGGAGACCTCAGGATATTAACGTGGAACGTTAGAGGGCTTAACAGTTATCTTAAGCGAAATAAAGTCATGTTGTATCTTAAGAGGCATAAGATAGACGTAGCCCTGCTACAGGAGACACATCTAAAGCGAGAGAAACTGGAGCTGGTAGGGAGGAAATGGAACGGGACAGTGGTAGGATCAACGTACTCCGCCTATGCCAGAGGAGTGCTGGTGTGGGTGGCGCCACATGTCCCATTTAAGCTAATTGAGGAGGTTGTGGAGGCGGATGGGAGGCTGGTTATGGTGAGGGGGCTGGTAGAGAACAAAGTAGTGTGCATTGTAAACACATATGCGCCTAACCAGGATACGGCGACATATTTTAGGACGCTGTGCACTAAGCTCAGTGTCGGGATGCGGGGTACGGTGATATGGGGTGGCGACTTTAATTGCGTGTTGAACCCCAGGGAGCATAGGTCGGATGACAAGATGGCTAAGCCCAGTCCGGCGGCCAAGGACTGCAGACGCTGCTGGCGGATTTTGGCCTGGTAGATGTGTGGAGAGCGAAACACCCGGGCAGGAGGCAATACTCGCATTATTCGGCCCCGCATCTACTCCACACGTGGCTTGATTACTTTTTTGCCACGCCGGACATATCCACGGAGAGCGACCAAATTGACTACAGGGCGAGAGTCCTCTCTGACCACTCGCCCCTGGTCATGCGTTGGCAGTTGTATTCCCCACGAGCGCGTATACCAACATGGCGCCTCAGGGCGGAGGCGCTCAAGGACCCTGCCTTCAGAGAGGATATGAGGGAGGAGATAACTGCTTATTTTGAGGTGAACACAGGGAGCGTTAAGTCGGCTGGCACCTTATGGGAGGCCTTTAAGGTCGTAATGCGGGGGATCACCATTGCAAAGTCTAAGGGATTGATGGGGGGAGTCCTGGCGGATCTGCATAGAGCTGAGACTGAGCTGGAGGAGGAGCTGGAAGGTGGTGGGATAGATGCGGAGGCGGTCTCCAAATTGCAACAGAAGTGTGCGGAACATTGGGACAGGCTCTGTAATCTGAACTATAGAAAGTATATTGAGAGACTGCATGCGGGGGGAGATAAAACGGGCCGACTCCTAGCTTGGCTGTACAAGAGCGAGACCCCACGATCCCCGATCGTGGGGTAATCAATGAAAAGGGTGAGGAGGTGGACACCCAAGAAGGCGTAAACAGGGCATTTGTGGAATACTATAAGTTCTTATACGAAGATTGTGAGGGGGGCAGCCAGGAGGAGATAGACGAAGTGCTGGAAGATGTAGGCTTGCCCAGGGTCAGTGACGAGGAGCGAGAGGAGCTGGATGCTCCGATCACCCTGGAAGAGTTGAAGGAGATTGTGAGGCAGTTGCCCACTAGCAAGGCCCCGGGGGCGGATGGGTTCCCCAGTGAATTTTATAAAGTATATGCGGAGGAAGTGCTCCCGCCCATGCTGGAAATGCTCAACGAAGCGTACGAGGTGGGACGGCTGCCGGAGTCACTCAGGGAGGCGATTATAATACCGCTCCCCAAGCCAAATAAACCGGGACATGATTGTGGCTCCTACAGGCCCCTGTCGATGCTGAACCAGGACAGCAAGATCCTGACAGCTGTCCTGGCTACTAGAATGCGTAGAGTGATCAGCAAGTTGATCCACCCTGATCAGACGGGCTACGTCCCAAAGAGGAACATTACTCACAACCACAGACGCCTCCACAGGGTGGTCCAATGGGGAATTAGTGAAGACGGCGAAATGGCGATAGTGGCATTGGACGCGGTTAAAGCGTTCGACTCTGTTCGGTGGCCTTGGCTGCTGGCGGCTCTGAGATGGTAGGGGATGGGACCAGGTTACGTTAGGTGGGCCGAGATGCTATACAGTGCACCACTGGCCAGGGTCTGCACGGGTGCAGTGGTGTCAGAGAGGTGGCAGTTGGGCAGAGGCACTAGGCAGGGGTGTCCCTGGTCCCCAATGTTGTATATCCTGGCCCTAGAACCCTTGGCAATTTACCTCCGGCAGCAATATGACCCGGTCGGCATCGATGTAGGAGGAGAGTGTCACCTTATATCCCTGTATGCGGATGATATGCTGCTGTACCTAAGATATCCAGAAGAAAATTTGCAGTATGTCTTAGAGGTGATGGGGAGGTATGCCTGGTTGTCCGGTATAGCGGTAAACCCCCAGAAATCCACTTTATTTCCGCTGGGAGACTATGTGGGGACCCCGGTGGAGAGGTTGCCAGTGTTGCAGATCCCGTGGGCGACGAGCTCCTTCCGATACTTGGGAATTGACGTGTATCACACGACTGAGGAGGAGCACAAGCACAACACTGAACTTGCTGTGGGGAAGATCGAGAAATGCATGAGGTTCTGGGAGAGATTGCCATTAGCGATGATGGGCCGGGGAGCTATGCTTAAAATGGTGGTACTGCCCAGGCTTTTGCATTATTTTAACAACATCCCTTACATGATTCCTAAGAAGTTTTTTGTGAGGCTACATAGTGTTTGCAGGGAATTCCTGTGGCACGGCACGCGTAACAGAGTCGCACTGTGGAAGCTACAGAACTTCTACGAGAAGGGCGGAGTTAAACTGCCAAACTTTG
The DNA here is from genome assembly GCF_040938575.1 of Ambystoma mexicanum. NCBI lineage: Eukaryota > Metazoa > Chordata > Amphibia > Caudata > Ambystomatidae > Ambystoma > Ambystoma mexicanum. The sequence continues at coordinate 1,347,764,819 of NC_090922.1, read as the reverse complement.
AGGCATATTATGTGGCAGCGCAGCTGCAATATGTGTCCAGGTGGCACTCTGACGACGAGACCCCTGAACACAGGCTGTTTGGGAGGGATTGTTCCCCTTTTTATCTGCGAGAGGTGATCTGGGTGACTAATGCATGCGTGAGGGAGCGGCCTAAAATGCTAGCTTTGGGACGGAACATGTGGAGACGGGCCTGCCGGATGATGGGTAATCCTTTGCTGTGTGTGCCGCAGTTACCACTGGTCGCACTGGCGAAGGGAGACGGGCAGCTCAGAGCAATCATCCGGACATACTGGGAGTCAGTAGGGTTGGTCACCATGGGAGATATTTGGCAGGATGGGACCATCATGGAGTTTGAAGAACTGGAGGCAGGGTCGGGAGTGCACAGGGGTCAATATGTGACATATCACAGGATAGTACAGGAGATCCGGAGTAGGTGGCCTGAAACTACCCTGGCCGATGAACCGGACGCCACGGTGGAGATACTATACGACACATCGGAGGGCGGGCATGAGGTTTCTAGGTTGTATGAGATGTCGATGACAAAGGTTGGAAGTGATTTAGTGCACTTGAGACTGGAATGGGAAATGGAGATGGGGGCCCCGATGGCAGACGGGTTGTGGGAGCGTGCCTTGGGGTATCATAAAAAAGTATCGAGGAATGCCAGGTTTAAGCAAATACAGCTTTATATAACGCACAGGGCATACATGACCCCCTTGAGAATATCCAAATTTCGGGACGTTGGACGCCAGGCGTGCCCCAAGTGTGATGAGGAGAATGCAGACATGATACACATGTTCTGGGCGTGCCCAGTAATTGCGGGCTACTGGGGTGAAGTGGCGCAGAAACTGGCAGAGAAGGGTATCACGCTGAAAGTGGATTCAGCCTGGGCCTGCTTACTTGGGGGATATCCCAGAGCGCGTAAACTCAGACATGTCGAGAAATTGAAAGATCTGGCTTATGCGCTTGCTAAGCGTAGGATTGCAATGGGATGGAAGGAGTGTCATAAGCCACGAGTGGAGGTCTGGTGGAGGGATCTCCAAAAATGGGCGGAGGCCGAGACGGCGGTGTGGCGGGATACCAGTATTGCAGGGGAGGAGGAGGAAATGTGCTCCCTCGCGGCATGGAAATTGATGATAGCCGAACTGTTTAGAACGGGGTTGGCTCCAATTGAATCTGAGAGCGATGGCGCCCCTCCGTTCACAGCGGATACCGATGGCGGACACCATACAGGCTCATAGGGGGGAGGGATGGGGATTGCAGTGCTTTTGTTGTTAAATGTGTTTATTTATGTTCTGTTGTATTGTTGTTTGGTTTATATTTAAAAATAAAAATATATTTTTAAAAAAAACCACGGATTGGAACAATCTGATCTGTCCCGTCAAAAAACCAGACGGCAGCTACAGAATGACAGTTGATTTTCACAAGTTGAATAAACACACTCCTCCGCTAGTACCGGCGGTACCGGATGCAATAACTTTGATAGAAAATGTACAGAAATTTGAGGGCACTTGGTATGCAGTGTTGCAGTTAGCTAATGCCTCCTTCACGAATGTCAGGAACAGTTTGCATTTCCTTGGATATGGGAGGCAGTATACGTACAAACTGTTACCAATGGATTACATGCATAGTCTGACAATTTGTCTACGGCTGGTGGCAGAACATCTGGACAGATTTCCATGCAAACCAGATGTACAAATTGTGCATTACATTGATGACATTTTTATTCAAGGTAAGATGAGAATAGTGTGTGAGTACACCTAGATCTTATCATAGAGTGTTTGAGGAATGAAGGCTGGGAAATTAATGAGACTAAAACCCAAGGTCCGGCAGAGACAGTGATTTTTCTGGGTATACAGTGGCATAATGGACATTGTGAAATAGTGCCAAAAGCCAAGCAACAGATTCGCAAGTTTTAACTCAGAGAACTAAAAAACAGGCTCAACAGTTTATTGGACTGTTTGAATTCTGGAGACAACATATCCCACACTTGGGGCAGATTTTGGCACCCCTTTACAAAGTAACACACAAAAAATTTAATTTTGAATGCGGTGAAGAACAAGAAGGGGCGTTCCACCTGACCAAAGACACTATTAAGTGCTTAATTTATGGCCTTTGAGGGACAGAGAGGTGGAGTTAAATGTATCCGTACAAGATGTTTATGCTAATTGGAGTTTATGGCTAAAGCAAGACAGAAAACGGGGTGCCCCTAGGATTTTGGGGTCGGAAGTTGCCCGATGCTGGTGATTGATATACTCCCTTCATAAACTAACTGTTAGCATGCTACTGGGCACTCATAGATAAGGAACAGATGTTGGTGGGTCATGATGTATTGATCCGGCCTGAAATACCAATCATGCAATGGGTACCCCCATAAACACATCAAATTGGTCATGCGCAAGAGGCAAGTATCATCAAATGGAAAAGGTACACTCAAGATTGTGCTAAGACTGGGAAGGGTGGCGTGGCAACACCACATGAGCAAGTGGCGGGAGTCCTGCTAGTAGACCTTGTGCCAGAGGGAGAGTTGAGGATCGACGAGTCTCCATTTAAATGGGGGAATCCCATATGGAGAATTATCAAGTAAACAAGTCGAACATGCATGGTTTACTGATGGTTTGGCTAAATATGTGGGAGTCGAGCGACACTGGAAAGCAGTAGCGTACAATCCCAAATTTACGACGGTACTAACCACTTCTGGTAAAGCGAAGAGTAGCCAGTTCACAGAGCTATATGCCATGTATCAGGCGTTGAAACAAGAGACACTTGGGAGTTGTCATATTTATACGGATTCATGGTCTATTGCCAATGGGTTGGTGGTGTGGCTGCTGACCTGGCAGAAGAATGGTTGGAGAATACATGCTAAGGAAGTATGGGGAAATGAATTATGGCTAGACATTTCTGGGATGCTAATGTATACTACACTAACTGTATATCATGTAGATGCACATTGTGCGACAGACTCATTAGAACGGTGGCTCAATTCTGTTGCAGACGAACATGCAAAAATTGCAATCATGGACACGAGGGCTGAGGAGGATGATTTGGAAGGGATTGCGAAATGGGCCCACTGGAAAAGTTGACATCTCGGAGAGAAGGCTACTATCATGTGGGCACAAGACAGGGGTATTGGCATTCCGTTGCAAATTGTGAAAATGATTATCCTACAATGTCCCATGTGTCAACATCGAAAGCAGAGAGCCATTCCACACATAATTCACGGCACCTTGAAGTGAGGTAAATTGCCTGGACAGATTTGGCAGATTGATTATATTGGTCCCATGCCCGTTGGCATAGGATGTCAATATGGATGTACAATAGTAGACAGCTATCCTGGTTACTTAATGGTATTGCCTAGTAAAGAGCTACCCAATTAAATACGATTAAATTATTGGACCAAGTGGCAGCATATTAGTATGCCCCTACAAATCCAAAGCGACAATGATTACCACTTTAAGGGGAAAGTGGTGCTGGATTATTGTCAGGAAAATGGGTGGATTAGATAAGCTGAGGAAAAGCAAGATAACCTCTCCCTTCATACCAAACCACACACTCCTATTGCCTGAACGTGGCAGGGTGGTGCTTCTCTCACCCCATTCTTCTAGCCTTGATGTTACCTGCCAGTGTACTCTGGAAAATTGTGGGAAACGGACAAGGAGAGGCTGCCGAAGAATTGAGGGTACTCATCCCCCTTCTGGGTGTCCATCAACTGCCCTTTTCCAGTTTCAACCCTCTTTGGTCATTACCGAGTTGGCTTTTAGTTCCTTCTTCTTGGGGATGATCGGAGAACTTTCTGGTCTTCTCTTGACATGGGGAAGCAGGGAGCTTGTTCCATACCCACTCCCCAACTGCACTCCTCAAATCCAATGTGGCTGTGCTCATCTCTTGACACAGCCCCTTTCCCTTGTAGTCAGTGGTCCACCAAATAGTGCATAATACAAACCACGTACTCCAAAAATGAAGCACAAACCGGGCAAGAAGCAACGCCGTTCATTACAGCTTGGTGAGCACAAATCAAACGTAACAGTGGATTAGCTCTGATCGAGAGGCTGACAACTCAATGGACTATGAACAGTCACTTTATAACAAGACATACATAAGTCGGAAGTCAGGAGAAACTCTTGCAAGTTGGAAGATTTGTTTTTTCTGTGCTTCCCAGGGATTTTGTTGGTTTACAATCTCCTCCTCCTCAATAGTTACTTTAATTAGTGCTGCCTGCCTGCCTATGGGCATCAGCGGTCATGTGACTGGCACACTGGAACAGATCCTTCCTCCCTGCTACCGAGCAGGGTGACTTATTTGGCTGATGGCCCTGCAGTTAATTCACCCAGTTCTGGTTGTCATGGTCACTTGTTTGGAATTGAATAGTTCCCAGATCCAGCCTTCCCTGAGGGATTTCCCACTATGGGTATTTGTCATTGTGCCATTTTTTGTCCATCACCTCCTTTAACTAATCATAGAGCAGTGTATCGGACCAAGGTTACATACAATGTATCATTAACCTTTACCATTCCTGTGGAAGTTCTTTACACAATGGGTCTGAGCCTCAGAGTATCTGTATTCTTCCCTATGTGGCTACCCCCACCTTGCATCTTCTTTACTCACGCAGTTGGTAGGTGTGTCCCCCTACCTGGCACTGAATTAGCACCTTTAACACATTCCCCCTTTTGATCAAGCTTTTGATCGATACTTTGGCCCTGTTCATCTCCTTTTCCTTTCCTTTGCGCACATACACCCTTGTTACCCTTGTCATGTCCCCCTCTTCCTTTTACTCGTCCAAAATCTATATTTTTGTCCTGTCAGGTGAACACTCCCACCATAATGCATGGTAATTCTCCAAGTCTGGTGGTGGTGTGGAAAATATTATTTCTTCTTCACTCTCGCTCTCATTCACACTGCAGTGTTCCTCACCTAAAACCTCCGTGACCTGCCTTTTTTTCATGGCCATTGTATACCCTTCCCTATGCTGGTGGCATTGACACCACTGGATGATCAGAGGACCGATGCAGGTAACGATGTAGATCACGACGAGCAGAGGGACAGTTATCTTAAACATAGCTACAAGCCAGTTGGGTGCCCAGGCGTACAATTAATCCAACCAGGAAGCTGATGATATGTCTTGCACCTCTTTTATCATTCTCCCATGTACTCTCATGTATTGTTCTCATTTCCTCTATGGCCTTTGTGGTTGTTCCATTTGTAGCATCATTTGTGGGAATTGCTGTACAGCATGAGCTGCCTATCTTATGACACACCCCTCCCTCCATTGCTGTCATAAGATCGAGAACTAAATGGTTTTGGAGGGTCATCAACCATAGAGCCCGTAGTTCTTTATGCACCAAGTTGTCCCTTTTCAGTTGCATTTGCCAGTTGGAGCAGTTTGTAGCAGGTGATATGCATCCATTTCGCATTGGCGGCAGCTTGCACCCCAGGTACCAGAAGAGAAGTAGAGAAAACAGATCCTGAACTGCAGTTTCAAATCAGATGCAATGTTCTCTAAGCTCTTGGTGGACTCCACCGAGATATAGTTACTACTGGAGCTTTTTCTTCCTTGCTACCTTATGTTGGTTTGTTTGTTTTTCTGCTGCCGTTTTCACCTTAGCCGTGGCCAGCCCATTGAATGGTATCAAGTCTGCATGGGGCACCACTAATGTCGGGTAATCTGGTGGTAGTTGAGCTTATGCTCTTGCCCCGCACGCTCTCCAATTGTCCATCACAGCAGCAGTCCCCTTCTGCAATCCCGCAATGTCCATTGTCATCATGCAGCCGGTATTCATCCCCAGCATTATTGTTCAGTTGGCTCTAAAACATAGAGAATATTGTGCCCGTGGCTTTATGTTTTCTGGATGTGTGTTTTTGTTTATCCATGTTAAAACATGTATATAGCTGTTCCAAATGTTTGTACAGCTAGCATTTTATTTTTTAACCACCCTTTCTTGAAAGCCCACCAGCTCTTCTGCTCGGCACTGTGCCACCCCACTTTCCCATTATGTAACACTGAACCCTGGATTTGTATCAAATGCCTGGTGTGGCACAATGGCACATCATACCCTGTGGAGGTTCTACAATATATTCTTTTGTGGACAGTGGCCACATGTTTTCCCTTTTGGGCCCCCTCTGTTACATATTCCAAAACCACGTGCTTACTTGTCTCCTCCTGGGCCATGCTTTCCAGTTTTATATAGTTGTCCTTGTACACCTCTTCCCCTCATCAATTCACTGTACTCCTACCATATGTCCCTGGAATATACCCCCGGTTCTGCACAAGGCCAGATGTACCAAACACCCTCCCTCTTCTGCTGTCACCTCTTGTGGTAAGAATTGCGTTGGTATTCCTGTGAGGTGTGGAATCAGTGAGCACACGTAGCAGGTATCATTGATGCTCCCCTGTTCCACTTTCTTCATTTCCCCATACCATATATTTTCCCAGGCCAGATCTACTCCTTTCTCAACAGTGTTTAATAATTCTATTGTGCTAGCCACACTTATTTGAATGCATGTTTCCCTCTCACCACCAGCCGATGGGCTCCATTTATCCTTGTGTGCTAAATACCAGAAGAGGAGAAGACAGAAAGCAAAGATACAGAACAATATAATGCTTTTTACTTTTGCTCCACTCGTCTCATTAATTCCAGCCCCTTTTCCTTGTCCACCGTCCATCTTCATTGTGGGTTTCCTGCATTACATTATTATAGTACAAAATGTTAATGTAAATTGTGTTATACTTCCCGTGAAGTCACGCCTCTTTCCAACGTGCTGCTAGTAGCTCATCGTACATCGGTGTGATGATTCCATGCACAACGTTCTTTTATCTTCACTGCTGTGGGTGTTGAGAAGATTACTTCAAACGGACCACAAGACCGAGGATCCTTCCACTTTCTTGCTGTGTTTCGAATGAGGATCTTGTCCCCCACATAGAGTGGCTGTGTTTCTTTAAATGCTTGTGTGCTCTCTTCAATGTTGGTTGGCGTGCTTGTAGATGGCTGGACCTGGTGGGAAATGTAGCGAAGCACATTTGTCATCTCGGATAGTTTTTAATTTCCTTTCCAAGAATTTCTGAGCTAACGTTCGCGTCTGAAATTGAACATGGAGGGACGGGTGCATGCATTCTCCTTCCTGTTACAATTTCATGCGGAATAAAGTGGTAATCCGCAGAAGGTGTGTTTTGCAGGGCAAAGAGTGCAAGAGGGAGGCAATAAAGACAATTCTGACACACAGTATTTGTTAGCTTAGCCAAGCTTCCTTTTAATAAGCCATTTATCCATTCCACAATTCTGTTCGCTTGCGGCTGGTAAACTGTGCAAAGTTTGTGTTTAATTCCTAGGAGACGTGCTATCTCCTCAAAGAGATAATTGGCTAAGTGCTAACCATTGTCTGATGGAATACTTCCCTCACTAAGATCTTTGCTGCAGATTTGGCATTGTTCTTTGCACAGGGTCCCGCCTCACGTGAAAATTGAAAGACTACTACTATTAGGTATCTGAAGAAGGCACATCCATCTTGCATGTCGATATGCAAGTGGCGGAAGGGCCCATCTGGCCATGGTATCGTTCCCCTTTAGATTTTCAATGTGTGATCAGACAGAAACTGTTTGCAAATCATATAATTTCCCACAAACTTATTTACTCACTCATGCATGTTTGGAACGTACCGTCCCTCACTCAACTCTGCTGCTATGCACTCTTTGCATGCATGCGTCGGTAAATGCAGTTACGTTTCAAAGATGTCGTTTTTGTATCGAATCCTTGATGTAAATATGTGATCACCTTTTTTGTGGGAGTAATGAATGTTGGGGGGTGTTTTTGTTATTTTTTGTGGGTCTGTAACATGTTCTTAAACGTTTCATCATGTGTTAAATGTTTTAAGATATGATTTTTGTTTTTTTTCAATATTTGATCATGTATTTTTATGAGTAAGTAAAATTTGTAAAAGGGTAAATTAATTTTTGCTACCAAAACAAATAAATAAATTTAAAAAAAAAAAACTAAGAAGAAAAAGAGAAAAAAATGCAGTTATTCTAAAGCTACATTTAACATCATTTTTATTAATCACAGGCTGCCCTGTGCTATTCTGCTGCCAAATCAGGTCTGTTGGTGACAGTGAACACCCTCAGTGTTTCTATACTTCTTTTTCCTCTTTTTGCACTTCTCCTTAAACCTCTATTATGTGTACTATGGGGATCACGTTGAAACTTTCCTCTCTTTCTTCCTCTCAACTCTTCTTTGTTTCTGCGGTGATCAGTGGCACATTTTCCCCTTCCTCGGGCTTCCTCAACACTCCCACTTCCTGTGGTAAATATGCTGCTGCTTTTGCCGCTCTGTCAGCCATTTCGTTCCCCATTGATATCCTGTCTTGTTTTCCTGTATGGGCGGCACATTTTATTATTGCCACCTCTACTGGAGCTTTTAATACCCCAGTTATTTCCTTTAATAGTTCTGCATGTTGTACAGGAGAACAATCACTTCTTTTGAACCCCCTTTGTTCCCATTGTGCCAGGCCGGATTGGATAGTTCGGAAAAGATATTTGCTGCATGCCCCTCCATCAATTTTAGTGCTCTTATCATTGCTACCATTTCTGTTCCATGTGCTGAATAATGCGATGGTAGCTGCTGCTGGGATGCTATTACATACTGCCCATTTATGCAGCAAACTCTTGTTCCTGTTCTGGGACAATACTTGAGGGCCCGTCAATAGAGACCATGTCTACCCATGCTATTTTCACATCTTTTACCCATACGTCCCCTTCAATCCTGTACATGTCTGCTGCACAGTCTGGTATGTAATCCCCTTCCTCTATTGGTTCTACTAGGTAGATTGCTGGGATTACACTTCAACACCTTACCACCTCTATGGCTGGGTTTGTCAGTATGACCTCATATCCCGATGCGCTTTGGGTGGTCAATGTGCTTTTTGATTTCTCAAGAACAGCGAATAATGAGTGTTCCATGTAAAATACTACGGGATACCCCATGGTTATCGTTGATGCCTTCTCAATTGCAAAAGCTGCAGCCGCAAGTAATTGTTCGCAAGGGAAGTGTCTTTGCATTACTGGATCTAAGCTTCCACTGTAGTAAGCTAATGGTTGATGTCCCTGTGGCTTCCTTTGTGTGAGGACAGCCATCATCATTGAGCCATCTGAATATGAGAACAAATAGAATTTCTCGCTATAGTTTGGTGTTGCTAACACTCATGTGTGTTCTCATTATGCGAAACTCTCATTCATGTTCGCCCTACTGTCATTAGAGATCTCATGTATATTTTGTATATTTGCACTGCTCTATTTATCTGTCACATCTGCATTCTTGTTAACTCACTGTACATACTTATGTGATTTTTTGACACTACATGTCTACAGCATTGTAACCGTAGCTGTACCCCTGTTTATTTCTAACATGTAACCTAAGTTGAACAACCCTCTTTCTGCCGTCGCGCCCGAATATCCTTGGGTCTGGTGCGCAATATAAATAAATAAACAAACATGTCAAATGCCTATTGTATGCCCCTCTTCTCTTTCTGCGCTTCCTTAATGCCCTGCAGTATGGGGTTTAGCGAATGTGGCATAATCAAATACCCAGGCTCTGCAGTAATTGCATAAACCTAGAAACCTCTGAATTTCTTGCACTGTTCGTGGCCGAGCGGTTGAATGAATGACCTGTGTTCATTCGGGTAGTATTCTTTGCCCTTGAATAGAGATTACTAGGTGCAAGGGTATAGAGAAAAAGGCGTTTGACTGTCACGGTCAATGACTGTGAAGTATTTTGCGTTTGTTGGTATATTATAGCTTTATAGACCTGCAGCGATGGCCGTACCGGGTGGTATGGGCCTTGAAGACCGAGGTCTCTCTGGCCTTTAACGAGGTATGAGGGACCATAACGCCCGGTATGGCCCGAGCTGCAGGCCTATAAAGCTATTAGAACACCGTCATTGTTAAATTAAAGATGAATAAATGAGACATGTTTAATTAAAGTACAAATAAAAGGCAAAATTATCAATAATTGTTGCAGACATTTTTTATACTTCAATTAAACAGGTTTCATTTTTTTATAGGGTGGTGGAAGGTGCTAGGGTGGGAGGAATGTCATAGCAAAGTGGAATCAGGTGTGGTATGCCTGTCTTCTGCACAAAGTTTACTTTAGGTCTGCTCCAACCCCTCACCCCCCACATTTTAGGTACCAATTACTGCACACAAACATGCTGTTCATACACATCTGCAAGCCATATCTGCAAATACATTAAATAAACCGGCATTTTACTTACCTTTCTGTGCCCTTCGTCTCCATTGGCACTTCCCTGCTCCACTGAATGCCCAGAAGTGCACGCACGATTTCATTTGATTTCACTGCTATCAACACACTTTTTCACACGTTCCACCTAATGCTGCAGTGCAGCTTATGTCAGCCCCATTTGTACTTATGTGCAACACTATGAAAACGTTTCCTTTGATTTCATTTCCCAGCTTAATTTCCCTATGCGCGCCTATGTGGACACGTTGGTTTTGCAATGTCCATTTCGGAACGGAAAGTTAACTCTTTCCGTTCTGAAATGAAACGCCAACCAACGTCTCCAATTGTGCTGTCTTCCCCACCCACCGACAGCCCTGAGTGTTCACATAAGTGAATGAAGCCCAAACTACGGGCTGTAATCAATCTGCGGGCTATACCAGTGTGTATAGCCCGCAGATTGGCCAACCAGCTTCCCAGAAACACCACTAGGGTGTTCCAATACACAATATTGTGATGGGTTTGGAACCACGGGAAATTCTGCTTCTACCACTTCCTGAATGAAATGTCACAACCCTCCTTTTGATTTCTTTATTGGATAGATTTCTGTGTTGCCGGTGGAGCTTGATGTCTGAATTATGCCTTGCTGCCATAATGCGTGCAGAGTGGAATATATCCCCTCCTCTGCTTCTCTGGTCAAGGGGTATTGTTTTGCCTGAGGCAGCAGGGCCCCTTGTTTCAATTTTATTTTTACAGCCGGAATCCCTTTCAGTACCCCTACATCCTCAGGTCCCTTTATCCATAACTTATCTGGCACATCTTTGAGTACTCCCTATGTGTGTTTGTTTTTCTTCTTCACTAACTGTATCAGAATGGGTCTCAGTTGTTCCACTACCTGAACTGGGCATGTTATCTGTATCTGGACACCATCTCTCCTTCCTCTTTGTCAGCAGGGAAGCATTGTTCATCCGACACTCCTGTAATTGTCAAAGTGGGGTCAATGTAAAACACTGTTCGCCACTCCATGTTGTCATCATCTGTGCACACAGAATCACCATGTCCTTGCGTATTACTACTTCTTCCAATTGTGGCACTGTGTTTTCCCTTTCAAGTCATCCTTCTAGCACTGTTTTTTAATAGGAATTCTGAAGCCAATCGGAACACCTTCCCCTGCATTCCCGAGACCCATTCTACCAGAACTTCGACATGTACAGGAACGTGCTGTGATATAATGGCTGTGCTCGCAAGGTGATTTGTGCGTGTGCTGCCAAGATATCAGCTGCTACCCGGGTACAGTAAATACCGGGCGGGGAGCACACCATCCCTTTCTTTGTGAATGATATAGTTGCGTTCAATTTACTGAGCAAATCTCTCTCCAATATGTTGATGGGTGTGTTTTTGGAGTATGGTAAGGGAGCTACGAGATGTTGCATCTCTATAGTTAATGGTAAATCCTTGGTTACTGGAACCATGACCACCGCCCCAGAAAACCCCTGTGAATCCATGACTTTGGTAGATAGTGGGAATCACCCCTCTCTAATGCAGGATTTGGTTGCTCCAGTATCTGAGAAATAAGAACTCTCTGGGTCCTATTTTCACTTCCACCTCAGGCTCCTCTTCGGGGTCATCAGTTACTGCAAGGATTGGACACGCTCAGACTTTCTGTGGACCCCCCATATTGCTGTGTGCTGTGCGACGGGAAGGGAAAAACATTCCCTCCTACCACACTGACTCCTATGTAGTAGGGCATCACGTTTTGCCTGAGCACCACTGTGGCTCCCCCTGCTACTGTGGGTCGCTTGGTCACAGCTGGGACTATTGCCCCACTGTCAGTTGTACCTCCTGTGGCTGCACTCTACCCTGTTGTGCTTGTAACTGCACTGGAGGGCTCTATCTGCTGCCTTTGGAGTCCTTGATGTTGCGCTACTTGTTTTGCTTGCGCCTGTTACAAAAACTGACAAGTGCGTGATACGTGTCCCATGTTCTAACATATGTAACAGGGTCCAAAGACCCTGTACCCTATTCCTCTCTACCCTCCTCTTCCTTACTGTGGAAACCCTCTTCTTATAGGGAAGTATCTCCCATACATGTAGTTTCCGTGTGGTAGTATTTTCCAGTGTGGCCCATTCTGTGGCTGCATGGTCCATCCTTGTTGCTGTGCTTATCCTATGGGAAATCCTCCCTGCAGTGCTGGTGCCACAGTAGCAGCGTCTGGCACTAACAGTGTTCCTCCCATAGTGTATTTAGCCAGCTCCTGCTATACATTCATCCCAGGACCCGTAGGGTGGGGGTAGTGAGCTTGGTCTGTCCGTCCCCTCCCACTGTCACTTCTTTCTCTCATTTGTCCTTAGTCTCCTTGTATAGTTTCCAGAGACCCAATATATTCTGCCACGATACTGGGGCAATTTATGGCACATACGGTGTAAGGGGCTGTCCATGTTTGCTAATATTTCCTTTTCTTTTTTATTCCACTACTGTTTCCCTTATTCTGATCACCCAATTCTTCCCCCTCATTTATTTCCAAGCACATTCTTCAATGTTCACTCTGGCCCTTTCCACAGGCCCACCCAGCCACTCCACTTGTTCACACTGGCCTTCTCCACAGGCCCGTCCACTCACTCGATGTTAGTACTTGTCAGACTTCTGCACAGGCTCACTGTTCCCTATGTTAGTTCAAGTGTGTCCACTGTCTAGATACCTCTGGATTCTGATTCGTCCACCACAAACCCTCACCATTCAATGACTCTTAACTACAACATGCATGTCCCTCTATACAAGAAAAAAATAATTACAACTCGTACCCCAATGATGCAACTATACAATTGCCTGTACTGTGTGCCATTCCTGTCTAACAGAGTTTGCCACGCACCCCTCCCTCTCTACCGCAGGTGTGCACAGGCCAGCACCCACTCCCTATTGGGTGGTATGCTCTAATATCTATACTACTACGGCTAATCGTCCTCCCTTCTCTCTCGAGAATGCATCCTATACACCATAAAAACAATCTATCTCTCCCTTCTACTAGCATACACCTATTGTGCAGCGTCTTCTTGCACGGCTATACTCACGTCCTGGATACTCTCGAGTCCCCTCAGCACTGAACCTCCATCATGGGCTCGCCCTTCCTCTGAAATGCAGGATAGCTCTCGGGATCTGGTAGACCTTTTGTGAATTCGACATCTGCAGAGCCTCCTCAGTGATGTGCTGTAAACAGGTCTGTGGTTGCCAGACCCACGTCCCCAGGAGGGAGGCCTGAATACTCTCAGTAGTCCGGGCAGACTGAGACCTCTCGCTGAGGCCTCCCAAAAAGGTAGTCAAGGGTCTGCCAATTAGTGCATAATTAAAAGAACTTAGTCAAAAATGGAGCACAGACTGGGCAAGAAGCAACAGTGTTTATTACAGCAGGTTGAGCACAAATCAAAGAGAACATTGGATTAGCTCTGATCGAGAGGCTGATACCTGAATGGACTATGAACAGTAGTTTTATAACAATAAATACAATAGTCGGAAGTCAGGAGAAACACTTGCAAGGTGGAGGATTTGCTTTTTCTGTGCTTTCCAGGGATTTGATTGGTTTGTAATCTCCTCCTCCTCGATAGTTACATTAATTAGTGAAAAACGTCATTAGAGAAAACAGTTCAACAGTTTCCCATCACCATCCTCCCCATGTGGTACCACTTTTTATTCACAATCCACCCCGGAACATCTTGTTGTTAATGAAGCAACATGTGTGCTGACCGCCAAATTTCACCCTAAGTTACTAGGGAAATCCAGACGTGGACCCCTTGCTCACTATTCTTAGAGAGGCACAGCTACACCCTACTGATGAGGTTCAACCAGACCGAAACACGTGTCTGGGGTTGCTGTTGGTACTCTTGTTCAGAGGAGATTTGCCTAGCATTTCGGTGCTGGACTGCCCCAGGGCAGGACAAAGATTGATATGTTTGGGATATTTCTCCTCTGTGAAAGATAGTGAGCTAAAGACTCTGGGTAAGGCTCTTGTAACCAGGACTCATGTCTGGCAGAGAGTCTCCCAGGACCTCCCTTTTTATTTGCGCCAAATCTTTAATACACTGCTATTGGTAGGCACCATTGAGAACGGAACACAAGACACCCTGCGACTGGTGGGAAAGGGGACATGCACACAATACCTGTTGGATAATGACCTTTGCAGAGTCTGTGGTAGATACTTTGAGGGTTGGCCACCTCCTCAGATCTTAGGAACTTACCGTCTCTATGGTCCTCCCAGGAACGCCATTCCATCCAGTGTTCCCCTCCCACTGCCCCCTGTGATGGAACAGAGCCTCCCTCCCTGCTACCGTGCAGGGTGACTTGTTTAGCTGTCCACCCTGCAGTTACATCACCCAGTTCTGGTTGTGTTAATTCCCATAAGATGAGTATATTGAGCCTCCTCCCCTCTTAGTACATCCCTGTTGTAGTAGTGACGTGTTTTGAATTGAAAAATAACCAGATCAATCCCGCCCGAGGGATTTCCCACTACGTGTATTTGTGATTGTGCTATTTTTGTCCCTCTCCTCCTCTAGCTAATCATAGAGCAGTATATTGGACCAAGTTTACATCATATTTTTACTCCCTACCATTCCCGGGTAAGTACATTATACAGTGTGTATATAGCTCATAGTATCTGTGCTATTCCCCATGTGGCCTCCCCCACCGTCCATTTTCTTTGCTCCTCCATTTGGTATGTGCGTCCCTACCTGCCGATGAATTAGCACCTTTAAAACACCCTCATGGAGTCCCACTGCAGGACTGCTGAAACAATCCCCAGGGGTGAAACTTGGTGCCAATGAACTTTCCTCTCCTTGTTTTGATGTGAGAAACCTCTGTCACAGTGTTGGCACTGTGTGGTGGTTCCATAAAGGTGCCTGCACAGCACTTACCCAATTCGCTTCGCTAGCCAGGTTTGGAGAACATCCTTCAAGGTTCTGTTGAATCTTGCACCCTGACCCGTTGCCAGAGGGGTGGTACAGGGAGGTCCTGACTTGGTTTACCCCACACCAATCAGAAAAATCCCCATTTCTCCTGAACAGAATTGCACCCCATTGTCAGTGACCAAAAACATTGGGACACTCTCCCTCATTAAAGCGGCCTGCAGGAAGGCAACTGCTCTGAACGCTGTTGTGGAATCAACATATCCAACCTCTGGCTACTTCCTATAGCAATAAACACCCGTTCTGGGGGCTTTACTGGGTAGTAGCAGCAGAGGGTCCCAAATTATAGGCATTAAAAATGTCCCCTGGCGGCATTACCAGCAGGTGAAGCCCCAGAACATGTGCTTATTACTATTAACACCTTGGGTTTTCAATGAGGAAACCCTGGGTGCTAACAGCAATGTAGTTTGTTGCAATGAACAGGATTCCTTGCGGTGTCCCTTTAATTCAAACAAAATAGTTACCCAAGATGGCTGCCGTGGAGCATACGGAACTCCTCTTCCATTTCCATGGTGGCCGGTGAGGATAAGGAGCGCTGGTAAGCAGGGCAGAGGGTGGGAAGGGATCTAAAAACCTGAGGAGAACGGGTGAGGGTCAGCACGCGGATGAGATTGTGGGATTTGAGCAACCAGATTGGTTGGCTGCTCTGCCCTAGGTGCTAATAAATTAAACAACAAGGACTATGACAAACTGTTTTCCCATTGGCAGATGACTGTACTTTCTCCTTGCCCCCACGGGAAGCTGGACTGAAATCATCTGGGGAGTCCTAAACTTAACACGCGATCCATCATTAGGTCCATGGCTTGCCACCAATACTCTTCTTTGAGCATTTCTTTGGTGGCTGATTTCCACTTCTGCTTGACATGTACCCACTCTGCCAGGTTCAGGTACTTTTGTCTGTTGTCTTGAAATTCTAGACAGAAGACGCTGAGGCAAAATGAGCTGAAAGTGATGCCTTTATTCTCCATAAGGCAGGCACCACCTCTCTCAATCAAGCTCCCGGAAAGCCCTGGTGAGCGTGCCCTCTGTACATAGTACACACAGCGTGACATCATAAGCGGATGGTTTGGGCAAGCATAGAGGAAGCCGGATACCACAGTGTATGATATGGTGGAGGGTCAGAATATTTAATTTTTTTACATAGTGCAGCAATACTGTCTTCAAACCTGCACCACTTCATCATAATAGAAAACATAGTTAATAAAATATACCTATGAGCAACTTTCCATAATGTCTCTGCTATTCACTGTACAGCCCATCTACTTTTGTCAGTAATGATTCCCCCAGTCATTACCTTTGTCTCCTCTTATTAGCCATTGCAAAACTTCATTTATCCTTTCTCAGGCCCAGTGATTCTAGTTAATGCAATGCGATTTACATAGAGGGGTCTAAAAGCAGTTCACAGAGGGGTAAGTGGCACTACTGTCCCTCTTGCCAGCTAGGGGTCTCCAGCCGATTCCTGACGTTTTCTTTCAAAGGCAACCAAGAAATAGAAAAGCCATTTGCAATTGCAAATCCATGGTAAACGTTTGAAAAGTGTACCCTTTACTGCTTCAAAATCCCTATAACAAAGAAAAAGCATGAAAAAGAGAATAACAAGCCACTAATTTCTCCCTATAAACAACCTGTCCCTCATAGAAGCACTAAACTATGTCCTACTGGGGAAAACCTTACCCTAGGTGATGCTGGTGCACCGACAATGAAGATTGCCCATGCGCTAAGCACAGGAAGTCTTGATTCTATTAAAGACAGAGAGGCGAGCCCGGGGGGGGTAAAAGAGTGCTTCCCCTTCCGGGCCGCTTTACACCCCCTATGTAATTCGCGCAGAGGCTTGGTGGTGGAGGTCCCCTCTCCTGGATCCTCTAGCCTGCCAGCTCTAGTGCCCAAAATAGTGCCCGAAATATTCTCCAGGACCTGTAGCCTGTCCTGTATAGGCTGAACCCCCTGAGCTACCGCTCTGACAAGGGAATCTCCCAAAATTCTTTTAAAGCTTTGGGAGAGATCTGCTTCCTCCAGCTCCTGTTCTTGGTCACTATACTCCTCCCAGTATTCTTCCCCTCTGTCACAGGACATCTTTAACTCCCTGTGGGGGCTGTGACCCTGCACTCTCTAGGTCCTCTGATCGACCTGTCTGCTACAGTGGCAGTGCAATGGTACAGTGTATAATCTTGTCTTTTGTTTTCTTTTTTTTTTAATATAAATTGCCTCTGATTCAAAACTCCTGCTCTTCCGATGTGGAAACGGAGCTTAGGAGCCTCTGAGCTGCTTTCACCGCCGAAACGTTTGAGAAAAGAGCATTGGGCAAGGAAACGATCGACCACGCATGCGCGGAATGCCGGTATTACGTTTCACTTCGAATGAAGAGCGTACAGCGCTGGAGCGGGACGCGGCTGTGACACGAATCCTCTCAGGAAAGAAATGACTGCCCTGCAGCGAGCGAGTTCACTCGCGGGCCCGTCATTCTTTCCTCATAATATCGGAGTCTACACACATATGTCTACGCACGGTAAAGCGAATTGATCTATAAAGTGTATACACGCCCTGCAACCTCGCGCTGTGCAAAGATATTATTAACATATACGAAATTGTCCTGATATCACACTATATCGTTCTTAAACTAAATAGGAGTATTCCCTCGCATCTACCAGATTATTACGCATGCCATGCTAATAGGGTAATAAGGGTGTACTTAGTGGCCGAGATCAGCAAAAAAAGAAGAGGAAAGTACCTAAAGGAGCAGGGACTTATACTTACCAGGGACACCTCATTGGAGGACTGAACTGAGGCTAGGGACTACAGAACACCAGAGACTCTTGGGAAATGCAGTTCTGGAGCTCCCTTAGAGCTCATCATGTCTGTTGAGCAGTCAATAAAGAAGATGAAGCATAATGCTCACCTCCGGTCTTGTCATAGAATCTAAAAGTAGATAGAGATCCGACAAACTGTCTCTCCTGTGTTACAACAATTGTTTATCTGTGGTTTTAAAATGCACACATTATTGGGATGGTAAAAGTAAACATGATATTATGTACAACTGCTCAATAAGGGGTGCCACTTAAAAAGTGGGGATGGTTGCAGGCACATTTAAACTCAACCCCTGTTAGTTACATATAGCAAATCAATGAAAAAATAACTATAAGTTATAGAGTAGAAGATGGATGATCGGTTTCAGCGGTATTTCCTTATTAAACCACTTTCTTCAGGACCAACATTGCCCTTTTTGGGGTGTTTAAATATTTCCAAAGATATGCCAGTCCTAATAGTGAAAGCTCTAGTATGCACACCAGGCACACATAATTTAGAGACACCAATTATCATTAGAACTCTGTACTCATTTTTATCTGTTATTCACTGTGAGAATATTCCATGGCTCCTCAATTGGAGAGTTTCAGAAAGGGAGAAAACACACAAAAAGAGGATCTAACTTTAGTTGATCTTATTTGGGTACTTTTATTTGAAAAACTGTCACCAAACATCATGACATTCCAACAACAAACAGGTTAACAACTTACCCAATGTTGAGACATTATTCATCACTAACTCACTTTATGATCAGCTGTGGGACAATCAAATACAAACATATTGTCATCCAAAATAATAAAGATTTATAAGTGTTCTTTATAGCTAATTATATTTGACCTGTTTGGTTGTTCTCATAAGTGTTATGTTCCCCATGTGTTTAAATACCTTCCACAGATCATTATGGGCTCTGCAGTATGTGACACTTTATTGGTCCTGCAAATGATGCAAACCCCAATGGCTCACACACTGCGCAGTTGTCATACAAAAGTGTTTCATTTTTAATTGTTTTATTCGTGGCTCAATGGGGAGTTCACTAAACATAAGTGAACTTAGAATATTGTGGTGATACATAAATATCCATGCCACTTCGCGTCAGTACCATTTCAGATATATACTAATGGATTCATAGCCCAATTTGTTCTGAAATCACTTGCATTCCGTGTCGCGTTTGTTTAAAAGCTTTCATCTAACGCATTTCTGAATTACATTGTTTCCTTACTGTTACTGATGTTCTGTATTTCCTTAACGGCACCAGGCAGTTCTCCACCGTGTGTGCAAAACTCTTATTATGGCGTCCATCGCTGTTTAGTAATCCTTTAGCGATGGATTGCATCTAGGGAGAATCAACCCGCAGTCTAGTCTGCCTGTTCGAGAAGGTCATGGCAACAATATCTGCCATCTTTGAATGATGTTATTCTTTATATTTCGAATGCATCCAATAAGAGGACCACATTCTAACTGCTGTAGATGCGGAAGATGGTCAAGAAGGAGGATTACTCGATAGCAACATTATGGAGTACAATGATTATTATTACAATCCAACAACCTTTTTCTAAATAGTAATTCATAAATATTAATTGAATGCAGAGTACAAGAACGCAGCTGGCCAATCTCACTGTCTTTTTTTATCACGATCCATAATCACATATTGTGTTCAATGCCTTGCATATCTTCCCACCCATGTGTTAAAACAATAAATCAAAGTAATCTTGTTGGGAGGGAGTGAAAACCAGGTGTATGCTTAAAAAATTACTGACAGTTGTTGCCATGGAATTACCTCATTCTTGACTGTTACGTGCGGCTGTAATCTAAAAATCCAATGTTCTTTTTTGAACAGCAGTGAACTGTGGTGGTGTCACCATTTTCTCAAGTATTGTCCACTTGAAATCTAGTTTGGTGTGTCCAACTTGCATGAAGTGTGAGGCCATTGGAGTGTGTTCTTTATGAGTGTGTATTCATGATTTATGTTCTATTATGTGTTTTTTCACAGGTATGTTAGTCATCCCTACATAGGGTAGCCCACATGGACACCCGATTAGGTAGATCACATGCAGGGTGTTACAGTTTGTAATATTAATTTGCTGCCATAGTCTATGCCCTCCAACTTGTGTGCTCTGCATTGTTTGATCACAAACAGAGCATGACCCACGTGGACTGGTCCTTGTAAATGTGGAAACCCCCATAATGTAGATTGGGAATCCTCCAAAGACATTTGAGACTGAAATGAGTGAACCAAAGAATCCTTCAAGTACTTTCTTTTTATGGCCATCATTATTTTTTCAAGGGGCACAGGACCTACTTTTAGGATAGGTCTTAATGTCTTTTTTGATCTGTGGTGAATAACTCAAAACCGATTTGATCTTATTTTCAGATCGATCCCTAACATGTTGTTGCAAATTGGTAGATCTAGGGATATTCCGTCCTTGTTTATAGGCCCGTCTTGGAAGCTTTTTCGGATACCCACATTTAGATAGTCTTGCCCTAAGGAATTATGCCTGTTGATCAAACCCAGTATCGGAACAGTTGCCTCTGTACCTTAGATACTGTCTGAAGGGGAATTAAATGTTGTAGATGGTAGCTGTTATATGCCAACAAGGCATATTTATCTGTAAGTGTATAAAAGAAACAGTGGGCAGTGAAATTCCAAAGACCAAAATTGCCAGATCTAAAACTTCTATATTGATTTTGCTTGAATGGTGTATGAAGCAAAGTTAGTTATTAAGTCCATTGAGCCATTTACAGAAAGAATCCAATTCACTCTGAGTGCCCTCAAAAATTCCTAATACATCATCGATGTATCGTGCCCATGTTTTCTAATTGGCCAAACAAGGATTCTCTACTATATAAATGTTCCTCAAATTCAACTACGTATACATTTGCTAGACTGGGGCAAATGTAGACGCCATGGCGGTCTCTGATATTTGTTGGTAATATCCGTCCTGAAACTTAAAGTTCCTGGTCAGAGCCAATTCTGTTAGCTGAAGTATATAGGGATGTCAGAGTTTCTGTGTTCTTCCAATTTCCTCTGTACCACCCAAAGGGTCTCTTGTTGTGGGATCTTGGTGTACAGAGATTCTGGGCCTCATTACAAGTTGCCCGGTAAAACCGGGTTCATTACCGGCATGCCGGAATGAGCGGGTCCGTGCTCGTATGAACCCGCTAATAGCGGGTGATTACGAGTGTGCGAGCATGCATGTCCTCCCATGCCGGTAGTGGCAATACCGCCATGCCGCTAAAGGGCCTCCAACTCCCCTATACCGGCATCGTGGGACCCGCCCATAGCGGTACCACCTCACACCAACCCCTAAATACCGGCATGGTAATACCGTGTTCGCCTAAAAACGGACCCGGAAATTACATCATCGCGCAGGAACGGGAAATGGGCTGGCGGCCATCTTTAAAAACACAATCCATTGCCATCCTCCATAACCACCAGCCGATACTCGGAGAGCACAGTGGAAATCCATAGAGGATGTCAAAGGCTACCAGGAAGACCACCCCCCGGCTTTGTAAACAGCGTTACTCAGATGCAGAGCTCACCATATTAGCGGACACTCTAGCAGCACATGCAGACACAATACAATCCCATGACAAAAAGCGGGAGGTGCAGCAACAAAAGAGGCAAATCTGGCAGGAGGTAGCCCGCAAGGTATCAGCCGTAGGTCCCACCCCGCGCAGTGTGAGAGACTGCAGGAAGCGGTGGGATGAGCTCTGGTTGAGGGTACACAATATCATGGCCACCAATCGGAGGGAGGCCATGGCCACAGGCTGGGGATGCCCACCCCCCTGCCAAATTGATGCCCTGGGAGGAGACGGCCAGCAGATTCATCAGTCCTGAGTCCATCGACGGATTATGCGAGATGGAGACGGGTGCGGCATCAACCGCGGAAGGAGGTGAGTGACCCTGCAGATCCCTGTAGGAGAGACCATGAAGTAGCACAAGTGAAGTGGTATAGAGTCTAGGCAAGGCAATGCATGTCCCAACACCCACATGACCATACCCAAATACAGATGGCAGGCCAAACGCTGCCACACTGAAATGCATGCTGAGTGCATGCAACACACAGCCAACACACCTGGAGCTTGCCCATGTGATACTTCACACAAACCCAAAATCAACGGCATGCCACCTGCCATGCAGTGAATGCTTACATGCCCCCTCTGAATACCCTGTGTGACACACCTGTAAGACATGAAAGCATGATCAAATGAATAATGAACAGCACCGCCACTGTCATGTCACACCATCACTGATCCCTGCATCTCTTCCACCCCCCAGGCACTGATGAGGAAGAAGCAACCAGGAGACAACTGCAAGGGCATCCACCTCACACTGTAAGAAGAGGGCAACCACCACCACCACCTCCGCTGGAGACAAGCAGGCCACACCCACACCTCTCCAAGGGGAGTCCCTGGAAGCACCCGCCTCCACTGGGAAAGAACTTGATGCCAGTGTGGAGCCTGAGGGAAACACCGAGGTGACATGCCTGGCCACCCCGAGCCCCGTGCCCACCCCCTCGCCCCAACACCTACAGTGAAGTTGATCCCTGCCTCCGTGACTGTGACCTACCCACCTCTGAGGAGTCCAGTCCCGAAAATGCCATCCACATGACCGCCCAACCCACCACTTCAGCCCCCTCCAGAACCCTGGAGACACGATTGTCGATGGTGGAGGCCCAATAGGAGGTCATATTAGACCTACTCCGCCAGTACATAGTGGACGGGGAGGAAACCAGGCGGAGTATTGCCACAGCAATTGCAGGGACCACAGCGGCCATCAAAGCAAACGCAGCCGCTGTCAATGCATCGGCTCGGCTAATGAGGGACTGCCTAGGGGTGGTGACACAGTTGCTGACCTCAATGCTGCTTCATATGCAGCGGCCACGGCTTGCAGGAGGTGTGGAACCTGCCAGCGAATCACCTACTACCTCCACACCAGCTTCATCTGTCCCCACCAGCCCAGTGCGCCTCACACGTAGGAGTGCAAGGCACACTGAAATGCTGCCTCTGGACAGGAAGAAGTCCCAGAAGTAGTGTGGGGGGACAATGGTAGTGGGTCACAAGGTTGGGGGTGAAGGGGTGCATCTTGTGGAGTCTATTGGGGGTGTTGGTGTTTGTTGGGGGGTCAGGGATTTTGTTGGGGGGACTGGAAGTTTGTTGGGGGGTCAGGGAGTTTGTCGGGGGTCAGGGAGTTTGTTGGGGGAGTCTGGGAGGGGGGAGTGGGCACATTTTTGCTGTTGTGAATAATACACACGTTGTGATAAGAAAAATCCATGGATGGACATTGTTATTTTTGTGTCCATCCATTCAATGTGGTACGGTGTTCAGTGCCCAACTCCCAACATTCCCTGTTGAAAGGGGCCCCTAGGGGACCCTGACGTCTATGGAAACAAGGCGAGTCACCACACACGATAGAGACGCCAGACACGAGGTTGTATTCCCAAAGCTAGGATTTTATTGCAAAGCAAAAGTCTCAGTTGGCCAACTCGGTCTCACGCCCCGCAACGTGTATCTCTAGACCTCGAGGGAAGCAAGAGCCATGAATTACGTATATCAATTACATATATACAAAATGCATATCAAACAATCAGCTATGACATGTTTAACACCCCGCTTTATTGGGTTTCTTTGAACTTGGTGTGATGATGGACATCTCCGACCACTATGACGCCTTCAAACATCTATTCTAGTAACAATTTGCAATTTGTGAGTGCGAAGGCATCTTTCAGTTGTTGAATAGAACACAGAGCTTCTGTTCTTGGAAGCGAACCACATACGGGGGGAGTTGCATTCCGGACCTTGCTATTTATCAGGTGCTATTTGTGTCCCGGGAGCCGACATGCTCTAGCGAGCTCAGCAAAGGGGGGCCGTAAGAAAAGCATAATTGAAGCCTTTAGCGGTATTATTCTAACATATTGTACCATATAACGAGACTGGCTGGCAGCTGTGAAATGATTAAATGCCCTGCAGTTCTGCTTCAAGGCTACATTCGGGAGGGAGCCAGGCATTCTTCCTGGCGCTGCCTACGTTTGTGTTTCAGCGAACTCTTGTTATCCTCACGGCCCTGCGGCCTTGTCCTTTTCACATACAGACAACAATGTTTCACAGTCGAGCAGTGTAAGCGGAAAATATACTGCGAAGCAATAGGAACAGAAATCAATGAGCAATGGTTAGAAAACAAAATGGCGATTCTTCTTACATCAAAATGGCCGTTCATTAGCAAACTCGAAAACCTATATTTTGTCATATCGTGCATGAGACGGTTGGCCCACGGCCACCAAAATGCGTTTGCAGTTTCAAAGTAGAGGTATCCGTATTTCTAGACTGACAAACCCTCCTTTGGCCGTATGCCAAACGTCTCATCTATTTATTGAAACCTCCTCTAGTGATGATGAATCTGAAGTACTTATGTCTGAGTCTTGCATGCTATCGTGGACATCATTGTCTTCATCAATATCTATTGCCATCAACTCTTTTGCTGCTCTCCTCTCATTTGGGTCTGGGCTAGTTCGATCATGAGGTTGTTTTTTCTTTGTTATCATATGCATGCATCCTTCCGTACATCCCTCAGTTACCTCAGAGCAAACTATGGGTAAACAATGTATACAACAACAGCACGTTAGGAATATTCCGAACACCACTACTAATATTGAGATCAACTTCCATCCCCAAGAACGTAGTATTCCCCAAAACCAAGATCCTATTCCCCAGCTCCCTTCTCCAGTAGGGAGTTCAGAGCTTAGAACTCGCATTTTCTTTATTGCTTCAAAGATCGTGGGGGAATAGTCATCGACATAAACGTAACATGCTGATCCCACTATTTTGCAAATTCCCCCACGATCAACCAGGATCACATCGAGAGCCATTCTAATTTGCAGCGTCATTAACCTGATTCCTCTTTCTTCCAACATCATGTTAAATAATATATCTGTTGTTGTGTTTATTGTATTCTTTAGGATTCTGGACAGTTGCCTTATATTATAGGAGTTCACTATCTGCCCTAAGAATGGAATGAATGATTTTGCTACATCAGTTGCTATTAAAACACCTTTGTCAGTCCTTTTGGCTGTTTGTAAGAGGAATACTCCTGGGAACAGTAGCCCTAGGTAACATGTACCTCCCCAGTTTCTGGGCAACCAAAGGTATGCTTTCCCTCCACATATAAAATAAACTGGATCACCTACGTATACTGGTTCTATTTCCCATTTTAGTATCACTGTATTCATACAACCAGCATATGTTCCGACTAAAAAAGAGCCTTTCTTTTTTAGACAAAAAGGGACAGTTCTTGGGCTATAATTCACCGTGTGAGATGGGGGAATTGCATCTTTGTCCCCTTCTGTTCTTACACGACACGTCATTACAGATGTTTTTCTGGTGGGGACAATCTATCTCGTCTATTTTGTCGTGTTATCTTTCGTGTACTTTTCTTCGTGGGCTCTGGGGCTATTACTTGTGTTTTATGGAAAATGGAACAACCCACAGGCTTCATTATTATCTCCTCAAACTCATTCATGTTGGTTCTGTCTAATTGACTCGTATTACTCTCATTCCATTTCCCATAGAACATTGCACCTAAAGATGCACTACATGCAGAACTTAATGGTAATGGCAGCACATACCACCCTATTCCTTTCCCGGCATGCTGTGGCAAATGGGCACCTACCCAGCAGTTTGTTTTCTTCAGGATTGCATGTGTCATGTTCATCATCAGCAGTAAACTGTTATTTCCAAAACCTTCCCTGTGTTTTTCTTCCATTGGGGGTAGGGCATAAGTGATCACCTGAACCGGGCTTTCAGTAGTGGATATATTACTTATTGGTAAAAACATTTCTAATGGGTGTATTGTTTCTACCCACCATAATATTAGTGCTGTCGATATTGGTGCTACCACGCTCATAAAGCACATTATTACCGTTGGTACCAGCATACAATTTGTTTTACCATGCGTTTTTCTTAAGCTTATAGTCTTTATAACTGACTCATTCTCAGCAGTGGTGGTGCAGGAGGATGCTGGAACCGATCCCGCCATATTTCTCGTCGTCCTCTCTTCTTATTTATCATAGTTCGTTGTGGATATCTCTTTGTTGCGCTTGCTCTGATGTTAATAGGTTCAATGGAATTGTCACAGTTCAGTTCTGCCTGTCCTTTTTAGCCTGGATTCGATTATTCGTTTTTAGGCGAGATCACTTGTCCCCCCTTTTACTGCTCAGAGGACCTTTGATCAGTTATCTTATCGCCTTAGTATCATGTGTGCCCAGCTCGTCCGCTCTGGTTCAGGATACCTGTACTATTAATCGGTTATCTCACTTGCCATAGTACCATGTGCGCCCAGTTTGTCCGTTCTGGTTCAGGATCCATGTACTTTTCATGATCGCACCGAGGAGCCGCGAGTCTTGAATTGTCCGACTTGCACAATTCTCATGCTTCTCTCCTCTACACCTCTGGTTCCTTCTCCGTCCATGAGCTGAACCAGAGGTTGACATAAACACCAAAAACAACTGCGGATCACTTTGTCTCCCGAGGCCGCAGGTTGTATCGCCTTGCTCCTGGTATCGTATGATCCGTGAACAGTGCCGTTGCACTTTCAGATTAAGGCTTGAAGACAGCCTGTGGCGCTACTGCAGGTGCTGGTGTGCGCCGCGCCAATGATGCAGATCCGTTCTTTGGCGTGCTAACAAGTGCTGGTGGGCGCCAAAAGGGTACACGAGTTTGGTTTTGCTGGTATCTGCAAGGCAGATTTCGCGTCGGTCAGCAGTGATGTCTATTTTGCTGGGCAACGTTGGGGCACTCTTTGCCCTTTCCCCCTCTTTGGCAATCGTCTCAGGCTTTGTTTCGAGTTTCACTTCTCGTTTTGGCAGATTAGGTGGCTGCTTACTGGCAACAGTTTCTTTCGTTTCTGGGACCGCTGTCTCTTTCCGGTCATCGGTGTCAGGCAAGTCTTTCAGTGCAGTTGGAATCTTCTTGGCATGGGTGGCATGGATCCACGACTTCCTTCCATCCACCCGTATTGCCGTCTGCGTCGCCAAAAGTACTTGATGGGGCACGCGCCCCCTGGGTGCTAATGATGACTTTCTTTCAAAGTTCTTTAGCAGCACCCAGTCTCCTGGCTCCAGCGTGTGCCCCGGACCGGTGTATCTCACTGGTAATGCCTCCTGCACCTGCTGATGAATCAAACGCAATTTCTGCATTAAAAGGCCACAATAAGTACTCAGCACAGGATATTCTATTTCACTAAGTAGTTTTGGCTGAGGTGTGCACCAAACATTTTCCGGCCTCCCCATTACGATTTCGTACGGGGAGAGCCCAGTTTTAGCATGTACAGACGTACGCATGCATAATAGTGCTATTGGTAATGCATCGACCCAACTCAACTTGCTTCCCGCACAAATCTTGCTAATCTTTGAATTAACAATCCCGTTGTGCCTCTCCACAAGACCGGCAGAACTCGGATGCCTTGAACTATGGAATCTCTTATCAATATGGAGACCAGCACATATCTGTAATAGCACTGCACCCACAAAATGCGGTCCATTATCAGACCATAGGACTCGGGGCAAGCCAAATCTGGAAAAGTACTCCTTCAACATTACTTTTGCCGTACTCATTGCTGTGCAATCTTTCAAAGGATATGCCTCCACCCACTTACTGAATGCACAGATCACCACCAAGACGTATTTCAAGTTTTGGCACCTCTCCATCTCTATGAAATCAAAATGAATTACCTCAAATGGCATGGAGAGCGGGCCAAAACTGCCTGTTGGAGTCACTGTTCCCTTTCCTACATTGTGTTGCAAACACGTGATACAGTTCTGCACCAACCTCTCTGCATTCTTTTTTATGTTTACATTCTGCCAAACTGTAGAAAGGTGCTGTATTATTTTCTTGGCACAGATGTGTGTTGGGCTGTGGGCCATTGTGACCATTGCAGTCACATACGAATTTGGCAACATCCAGTTTCTAGTTCTCATGTCCACCCAACAACCCTCCAGATCCAACTCAATAGATCCCTCTGCCCATCCCTGTTTTTCATCGGCCGCAGCCTCGGCCTGCATTTCTTTGACAGTCGCAACTCCATCTTCTATCATACAGGGTACTTCCTCTGTCTGAACCGTCATCATCTTGGTATTCAAATCAGTGGCATTTTGTTTCGCAATTCTGTCTGCAAACGCATTTCCCTCTCCTACTTTGCATGTTACTTTTTTATGTGCCTCGCATTTCACTATTGCTAGGCGCTTTGGAAACGTGAGTGCAGACAGCAATCGTACAATCAAAAGGCCATGTTGAATTCTGACACCATGTGATGTCAGAAACCCTCTCTCAGCCCAGAGTCGACCAAAGTTATTGTTAGGAAAGATTTCTTAATTGTGGGTAATTTTCCTTCCATGTGGCAACCCCTAAACTTTTTGCTGTTGTTTTCACCATGATCTAGACTTTGCCAAAGAAGTGCAGCCTTCTGCCGCACTCCTCTGGGCTTTCGCTCCATTCTTACGGGGAAACTGACATGCCCTTAAGACAGTCAGTACCGGGAAACGTTGTTTTCCGTAGTTTCTTTATCATGTTGCAGCTTTCGCGCAACATGGCACAAGAGGGCACTGTAAGCTAAGTTACTGCTCTCTTGGGTCTCTAGTCTTCTACAGGCCCTAGATATTCTCTTTGGATTGTAAATGAACGGTGCAAGTGAATCACGGATGGGATTGGTGGCAGCGATCGTTTCTTGTGTTTTTGAGCTCCTTTTGGCGTTTTAAGCGCGTTTCTCACGCTTAGCCCAAAATGGTGGCCTGGCTCCCAAAATGGCCAGACCACGAGGCTCTTTGTCCTGTCCGCTGACCGTCTTGCCCCCTTCACCTCCCCCAGATCGAGCCGACCCGGGGCCTTCCTTATTTGGGCTTGTACTTTCCTGCGAAACGCAGATGCTTTCGCAGGCTTCTACAGGCCTTGTATGTGCCTCCAGGATGGGGGCTGGGATGGCTGGTCCCAATACACATATTGGGTGCCAAAGAGTCTAGGGTGGTGTGAATGCCTGGGACCCCCGTGGTCCGTGATAAGGTCCACAGATGGTGTGAGTGTTTTACGAGCGGATCTCCCATTGGGTCCCCTCCGTTTTGGCGCGAAGGGAACCGTGGATAAGAGGGGGCTGGAAACGCCACTACCATGTCGATCTACTGAGTTTTCACGAACAAAGGAATACAGGAGCCAAGTATCCTGCAACCACGAGCCTGAACCGATGAATCGCTGGTGACCCGCTGAAGGACTGCTCCTCTGCAGTGCTGTCGCTTTATGAAACCCTTGCTACCTCGGATCGAACGAGAAGGCCTGTACTGGTACTTCGACCCTTGGAATAGTGGGAACAACTATTCTCGGCATCTTCACCATCTCCTGCACGCAAGCCTTCGGAAGTGTCTCTGGGCCATCCAGCAGACTGACCAGCCTACCCAGGAGTCTTGCTCTGTAACCGCCGTCAGGTTGTGTTGTATTACGAGTCCTTGTCACTCTCACACGATTTGTACACTTGGCATTCCCAGGTCTGAAGTGAGGAGTGTACATTTGGCTGAAATACACACGGCCGCTCTGTTGCCCTGCTGTGGTAACAAACTGTGCGGGTACACTGTGTTTGGGACGCCCTCAACTCAACTTCTGCTGCTGCGGAACCTACATGACGACGAGACGTCCCCTGCTCCTATCTGAACCTGCCAGCACTGAAACTGACGCGGAGAAGCCTGGGTCTGCTTGCATCGGGGACCGGTGAGTAGCATCGCTAGGAACTGGTCGCCCTCCTGCAGGAGCCCAAAGCTTTTCGCCGCTGTGTCTAACAGCACGCCTTTCCGTACCCGCACTCTGCTTCTGCCCAGAGTGGAGGCTCCGCTTGAGTCGTGGAGCTCTGTTCATCTTCATTTGTTCACCGAACTAAACTGCCTGATTCCCTCAAAGAGACTCCCCTTTTTGCTCATTGGCACCAGCGTGTGCAGGTACTTTTGAGCACAAGGCTCCACTCTTCGTAGGGCTTGGACTTCCTTTTAGTTAGGTGCCTCTGAAGGCGGACTGGGTCTAATTATTATTCGCACTGCCTGTTTTCCTCCCCATCTAGGTGGTCTACACATTTCATGCGTCTAACTCGTTAAACTTGTTTGTATTTGTATATATATTGTATTGGTTTGATATGTGTTGGTTTACTGGAGTTTTATTGTGATTTCTCGCTATGGTCAATGTTACAAAGGCCTTGTAATAAATGTGTATATATTTTTAATATAACACCTGTTTGGAGTAATTTGTAAGTGCCTTTGCTTTGTGTGCTCATTGCGGGCTTTCACTCACCCTCACCCCTCTTGAGACCTAGTCTTGACCGCCGCGATCGCTACCCTGATTGGTCTGGCTTGTCCAGAGGTTACCCTGTTCCAAGAAACTAGGTTGGCCTTCTGAACCTCTGCGCCTCCAGGACAGAGTTCAGAAATCCGTCTTAACAGTTATGAACCACTCCAAAAGCATACTGATTATCAGTATATATTTTCACATTCAAATTTTCAGAAATCTCGCAGGCTCTGGTCAATGCTATTATTTCCGCGGCTTGTGCTGAATTATAGGGGATTCTTTTACTTTCTACCACACTCTCTAGGGTAGTGATAGCGTATGCGGCAGTTGTCGTGCCATCTGGTAATTTAAAACATGAGCCGTCACAAAATAACTCTCCATCCGGCTCTTTCTGTGGAATATCACTTAAATCAACTCTTCCCTTGGTTTCTTCCTCAGTGACCATTAAGCAATCGTGGGGGGTGATTCATTCATCCCAATTTCTTTTATGGTTAGTGGCATTAATCCTGCAGGATTCAAAGCGCTACACCTCATAATTTGGATATGGGGCGCGAACAAGATAATCTCATATTTTGTCAATCTAGCAGAGGTGAGGTGTTGCGTCTGTGTCCTATTTAATAGAACGTCTATGGCATGTGGCACCATCAGAATTAAAGTGTGCCCCAATACCATCCCTTCCGTTTGTTTCACTGACGCAGCAGCCGCCACGACAGATCGCAAACATTGTGGTAGTGTGCGCGCTACAGGGTCCAGCGCAGAAGAAAAATAGCCGCACAACCTATTTCTTCCACCTTGTTCCTGTGTCAAAACCGCCAATGCACATCCTTCACTTTCACACACAAATAGTCTAAAAATGTTCTCATAGTTCGGCGTACCCAAAACTGGAGCCGAGCATAATGCAGTTTTCAATCCATCAAATGCTTTCTGACATTCCTCATCCCACTGCAAAGGCATAACCGCTTCCTTTCTAGTTAAATTCAAAAATGGTTTCACAATTAACGCAAAATTACCAATCGATTGTCGGCAATTTGAAGCCATGCCTATTATGGCTCAGACTCCTTTTTGTGTCTTTGGAATAGGCATACCAGAAATACTTTCTATGCGTTCTGGCGTTAGTCTTCTCCCTCCTTTCGAAAGTAGGTAGCCAAAATAAGCCACCTCCTTTCGATTATACTGAAATTTCTTCAAACTGGCTTTATGGCCATGTGCCGCTAGGTGTGACAGTAGTAATACAGTGCTTTCTTTACAAATCTCCTCTGTGTCTGCAGCTAGCAATAGATCGTCTATGTATTGCAAAAGTACACAACCCATGGGTAATTCCAGCATGTCTAGCTGTTCTTTTAATGCTCTACTGTAAATACTTGGACTTTCCGTGTAACCTTGCAGAATCCGCGTAAATGTAAATGATCGTCCTCCTAATGTGAACGCAACAAATATCTACTGTCATTGTCCACTGGAATACTAAAGAATGCGTTTTTCAAATCTACTACACTAAAATATTCTGCTGAAACAGGTATCATTGTCAATATTGTAGTGACGTCTGGCACTAGAGGAAATTGTGGATCTACTACCTTATTCAATGCACGTAGATCAATTATGAAACGGTATGGTACCTCATTACCTCCTTTTTTATAAACCGGAAGAATCGGGCTGTTGCATGTACTGCCTGTGATTTCCTCGATTACCCCTAATTTCACCAAATCTGTAACAATACTCTTCAATCCTTTCTCACCTTCAACTGAAATTTTGTATTGGGGTATTCGCGGTAGGGTAACACCTTCTTTCAAAATAATCTTTACTGGCTCTATCTTTAAACATCCCACATCGTTGTCATGCATTGCCCATATACAGGTTGGTACTTTACTTAGTTCCCCTGGTAACGCTTCAGACATGAATTCTGACACAGGGGCATCGTGTGGCCATATCGTTAGAAACACTCTGTCTGCCGTGCAATGTATAACAGAACCTAGTTTTTTCAACAAATTTAATCCCAACAAATTTTCTCCACAATTTTCTGTTCGAAGGAAAGGACAATGTTCAGTAAATGGTCCTATGGTAACTGGGACTGGTTTGGACACTGGGTTTATGACTGGTGTACCTGCGAACCCTACGGAAATATTCTTTTGCCCTGACAGTGGTATATCCGGAACCAAGTGATGGTCTATTGAACACTTCTGTGCTCCTGTATCTACAAGAAAGCGGTGCTCCTCATTCCCGACTCTCATTTCTATGTAGGGTCCTCTCTGGTTCACAGGAATAGACACTGGTTCCGACCCCTGTCCTGGGCTGTCCTATTGGGGAAATAACACATCGTCCGATGTGTAATTATTACTATTACTGTAATACGTGTTTGGCTGTGTATCGAAAACATTTCCACTCTTCCCTCTATTTCCCCCACTCTGATTTCCATATTGTTGATTTTGCTGTCCCTGACTCTGGTTTGGGGCATTTTGGTTTTGGCCTTGGTTTTGATTACCTCCGTTATTATGATGCTGCTGCATACTATTCCTATTTAGTCCATTCGCTCCTGGGTGTCCTCTATGCTGTCTCCTCTGACCAGACCCATTTCTATTCTGTAGATGCAGGCATTGCGCTCGCCAATGTCCTTCCTCTTTACAATATGCACACTGATTCGGTCCCACTGTTCCCCCATGCATATTCGAATTACTCCTTCCTTGTGCGTTCCCTCACCCTCTATTATGTCCCACTACTTGCTGCATTAATACTCGTGTCTTTAGATTTACCCTATCCCTCTCTTCTTTTTCTTTTCCTGCAGTCACTCTGCGCTCATAATATTGGGCCATGTGTAATACTTTGCCCAACGTTTTTGCTTGCCATGCACTCTCTGATGTCATTATTAGATCCTGAATTGGAAGTTTTAACCCCCTCAACAAATAACCTCTTTCCTGCTTCCGAACCCACATCCTGCCCACTGAAGTCTGTGAATACTTCTTCAAATCTATTAAAATAATCTGTAGCCAACTCATCTTTGCCTTGTACACATGCAGTCAATTTGTCCCATTGGATTGTTTTCTCTGGGACAATTTTTTTTAACTTCTGTACTATACGTGCTGGTAACGCCGCCAGGTTCACTCCTGGTGTCCCTCCAACTGCTTTATTTCTATCTTCTATTATCTTCTATTATCAAGTCCGCCCATGTGGCGCCAAAGGCTGTTGGGTCATCTACCTTCCTTATTTGTTTCCGTATGTCTGCTGGCAGGATCACCAAGAATATTAGGTCTATATCACCCATGGTAAGCACGGATGATTGTAGGCAGGACTCTACTTCCTTGTAAAACCCTGCAGGATTCTTTCTTATATCAGGAATCGTCTACTTTATGTTGTTCACCTCCTGTCTGGAAAAGGGGACATGCACATATTGGGCGGTGTAATGGGCTGGTGTCACCTGCGCCGCTGCACCGCCCGCTGCGGCAACTTCCACTTTGGGCACAAAGGTAGGTGGGACCTCTCTCATAGGAAATGCCCCACTTACCGTCCCCCCTCCTTCTCTTAGATGTAACAATATTCCCAGATCCAACGATAGGGCTGTTTCTCCTGTCCCTCGCTCCAGTGCTCTTCTATATACTGCCATTATTTCGGGTGGGCTGGCCTTATCGTTTTTTATATCTTTGTCTAATATATGTTCAACCATCGACTGTAGCGCTTTTCTTTTCATGGGCATGGAATATTCATCAAATATCTCGTGTATCTCCATTGTGGGAATACTAGGATCTGACATCCATCTAAACGCTTCTCGCATACATACTTTTAACTTTTGCCCCTTTGTACTGACGACATTGAATGTCGTCGTTGTATATATGGCTCTACAGTTTCCTTCCTATTTCTCCCGATATCTCTACTCCTGTACCCAGGTGCAGTAAACATTTTGGCATAATCATTATCTAATTCATCTTTAAGCGCAAAAAGTCTATACACATGTTCTCTCACTTCTTCATCCCTCTCCCTACAGCGTGCTAATGCATTCAAATCTAACAATCGCTGCGGTGGTAATTTCCCAATTAGCTGTTTCCATTTCTCCACCAAATATTCACCCATGCATTCTAACACTACCTGTCTTTCGTTGCTTCTACGGAAGTCATATATCGAAGCCAATGTTGCCCATAATTCCCGTCTATATACATCTCTGCCTGTTGCTGCAATTCCACCTTGCTTTCTTTGCTGATTGCGCTGCGGGTTACCCTCGTGCACCCCCGTTGGTCAGTCCTGCCTCTTGCCCCCGCAGTTTCAACTTCAACCCCGGGAAGAACGGACGGTACCGAGTCTGTGCCTGAGGCGGGAGGTGCGGATGGGACAGTGGGAACAGGGAGTGTCTGTTGTAGGCCTGGTTGGCTAATAGGAAGTGTTACGCGCATGGTCTGTGGTTGTGGGAGGGCTTGAACTACCGGAGGGGGAGCTTGAGCTAAGGGTGGGGTCTGGGCAATAGCTACTGACGTGTCTGGTCTTACTTCTGATCTTGGGCCTTGTTTTGTATGGGTCAATATATTTTCTATCAATTCATCTGCTATGTGTAATTCTCGTTGTGGGTATATCTTTTCTATATTCAACTGGTCACGCCTACCTGCCCTTTTTAAACTCTCAGTCCACTCCTCCTCTTCTTTTTCTTCCGCTACTTCACCTTTCGATTTATGCCTGCGCGCATGCTTTGCTCTGCTTTTAATCGGAGCATTGCTTCCTTTCTCCACTCTTTAATAGTCTCAAATGCTGCAGGACACGCTTTCTTTCTTATCAATACCCTTTCCAGGTTATCTATGCTCGCTATCTCAAAACTACCATTAATCGACCACATATGGTCTTGTTGCTTTCTGGTTTGCCTATGCCAAGTCTCACAGAATATTATCGCACCCACTCCATACTTCACATACATCTCATATGCCGGCGTTCCCCCAGGTGGTACAATTTGGCCATCTTCCAAAGATTGTCTACCACAGCGGAAAAACCCCGTTAGGGTGTACAATACCCAAGGCATGTTTCAACCTTCCCCCTGGTTAATCAACCTAACCTAGGGCGTTTGATTTTGCAAAGTCAACTCTCAAACAATATCAGGATGCTTTGAATCGGGGAATGACTCACCTGATAAATCAAGTCGTCTGTATACTGACGCACCAAAGGACGTTGTGTCTGCGTTTCTTGGCGAGTCACCACACACGATAGAGACACCAGACACGAGGTTGTATTCCCAAAGCTAGGGTTTTATTGCAAAGCAAAAGTCTCAGTTGGCCAACTCGGTATCACGCCCCACGACGTGTATTTCTAGACCTTGAGGGATGCAAGAGCCATTAATTACGTACATCAGTTACATATATACAAAATGCATATCAAACAATCAGCTATGACATGTTTAACACCCCCCTTTATTGGGTTTCTTTGAACTTGGTGTGATGATGGACATCTCCGACCACTATGACACCTTCAAACATCTATTCTAGTAACAATTTGCAATTTGTGAGTGCGAAGGCATCTTTCAGTTGTTGAATAGAACACGGCGCTTCTGTTCTTGGAAGCGAACCACATACGGGGGGAGTTGCATTCCGGACCTTGCTATCTATCAGGTGCTATTTGCCTCCTGGGAGCCGACATGCTCTAGCGGGCTCAGCAAAGGGGGGCCGTAAGAAAAGCATAATTCAAGCCTTTAGCGGTATTATTCCAACATATTCTACCATATAACGAGACTGGCTGGCAGCTGTGAAAAGATTAAATGCCCTGTAGCTCTGCTTCAAGGCTACATTCGGGAGGGAGCCGGGCATTCTTCCTAGCGCTGCCTACGTTTGTGTTTCAACAAACTCTTGTTATCCTCTTGGCCCTGCGGCCTTATCCTTTTCACATACAGACAACAATGTTTCACAGTCGCGCAGTGTAAGCGGAAAATATACTGCGAAGCAATAGGAACAGAAAGCAATGAGCAATGGTTAAAAAACAAAATGGCGATTCTTGTTACATCAAAATGGCCGTTCATTAGCAAACTCAAAAACCTATATTTTGTCATATCGTGCATGAGACGGTTGGCCCCCGGCCACCAAAATGCGTTTGCGGTTTCAAAGTAGAGGTATCCGTATTTCTAGACTGACACTGTGTGCATTTCCACATTGGCCCAGTGTCTGACTGACACAAGTCTTTCATAGCCCCTGTTTTTCAGACGTATTTGTGAATTAATGCTTGGCGTACAGCATGCCATCCCGTGCATCATGTACTGGCAGGGGGGCTACTTCACCTCCGTCTCCATCCTCATCATCCTCACCCAGCCCATGCATGTCAATGTCAGGTGGCAGTGGTACATTTCTCCAGACGCACATGTTGTGCAGCATGACACAGGCAAAGGTGATCTTTGCCACCTTCTCAGGCCTATATAGGAGTGCCCCACCAGACCTGCTGAGGCAGCGGAACTGCCCCTTCAACAGGCCAGAGGTCTGCTCAATCACAACACGGGTACGGGTGTGCACACGATTGTACTCCTCCTCATGGATGTTCTGCGGGTTACGCACAGGGGTGAGTAGCCACGGCCTCAAGGGATATCCTCCATCACCTGCAAGCAGATTCAAATAGGTGTGTCTCACTCTGAACTGCCATATTCAGGGAGCACAGTCATGGCGGCAGCTATTTGGTGTGGCCATGCACATGTCCCTGTAAGCATGAAAACATGTTATCTAGGTGCAATCTATACTGTCATGAGGTGTGGTAGTCTGGATGGCGTTCAATAGATGATGCAGGGTGTAATCATGCATGCTGAGGCAGATATGCTGTGGTAGTGCAACAATGTTTTGACTCCAATTCATGCTGTTCATTATTTACTATGCATGGTCAGACTGCCCACATTGCCACACTTACCATCCTGTTCATTCATGCATTGCTTGCCATCACCATGGTGGCCTGGTTGTGCCTCTTACTTGTTCTCATCGATATGCATTATTTGTGATATGTGGGCCAGTGAAGTGTCATGTACCGTTTGACTGGTTCAGGTCAGGAGTGTTTGGCTCTGCATGCATTCTCCAATCACCAGCTATTCCCACCCAGGTGCAGTATCCCCCCCCCCTTATGCATCCCCACACATCAGTACCCCAAAGCACTGCCATGGGACGGTTGTGCAACTCACCAAGCAGCCAGGCACGTGGTCTGGCATGTCGCTCCATGTGATGGGGTAGCGTGGAATTACCCAGTAACATGGCATTATGTGTTGATCCAGGAAATCGGGCGCAGCAATGGGCGATGATCTTCCTGGCCTCCAGCACTTGGTTTAGCATGCGTGAAAATAGTTGTTGTGAAATGCCATGCCGCTGGCCCACTGTGTGTTGGTAGGTGCCTGTGGCCAGGAAGTGTAGCACAGACACCACCTTTAGAAGTGAGGGGATGGCACTGCGTATTCCCTATGTAGCTGGCAATGTCGTTCTGTATCATGTCCACTATGGTGGTGATGGTGTCACGGTCCAACCGGTACAGGGTGTGGATCTGCTGAGGGGTTAGGTCGAATGGGCTGGGTCTGATGCGAGGGATTGGTGGCTGCCTACGAGGCACTGGTGGCTGCGCTGGTGGTAGTTGCTGGGCCTATCTCATCCTCCTTCTCCTCCTGCGTCTCCTCTGTGCAACCTGTTCTTGATGCTGTAGTTGTTGCTGTTGTTGCTGTAGTTGTAGCAGTATAGGTATGTCCTCCAGTGCCATGATTGCAACTGCGAGTGGTAGCATTTTGGTGTAGGAAGGGGTGTGGTGTGTAGGTGTGCTCCTTTTGTACTGGGCCACTCTACATTGCCTACACCTGTGGGGGGGGGGGTTGTGGTGTGTGGGTGTGCTCAGTTTATACTGGCACAGCCTCCATTGGCTCCACCTGTGGGGATTGTGTGCACCTGTGGCAGCTGCCTTGTATCCTGCTTGCTGTTTGCGGGTGGTCTGAGATGCCTGTATGGCCGGCGTCGTGCAGGCCGTGATTACCGGCTTCGCGATGGCGGTATTTGCATGTATGCGTGGGTTGGAATTACCCCCTATTACCGGCATGCTGGTATTTACTCCCTGAAGGGGTGCGTGTACGCGCCTATGCCACTATTAGTGGCACTGTTGTTTAGTGTGCCGCTAATACCGGGTTTGCGGGTCGGAATGCAACGGGACGGTAAACGATGCCGGTATTACCACACCGGCATCGTTTTTGCCTTACCGGCATACCTCGTAATGAGGCCCTCTATATCAAAAGTGTCTAGAATCTCTTTGTTCGAATCATAAGTCACATTTTCAACAAGTTTCAAAACCGCAGTAGAATCCTTAATATAGGACTGCATCTTGGGTGTTTCCTTCTCTAAAAATGATCTACATACTGCGAGAGTGACTCAAGGACCGAACCAATGCCAGACACA
This sequence comes from Ambystoma mexicanum, assembly GCF_040938575.1. Lineage (NCBI taxonomy): Eukaryota > Metazoa > Chordata > Amphibia > Caudata > Ambystomatidae > Ambystoma > Ambystoma mexicanum. Next base: position 1,347,726,185 of record NC_090922.1, on the reverse strand, counting down.
ATTGGTCGACCTGGTGGTGGTAACCCACCCATTTAAATCTTTGGTACGGCATAAAATGTACGAGTCCTTGGATGTGTGTGAACCAGAAACTCTGCTTCATTTTGGCTAATTCGATGATCTAACAATGCTTCCTCCATTATAGGGTCTACAAGGGTATTCAATGACTCAGTGGTGTTCTTACCCAGCCATTAATAACTGGAAGTGTCTGTCAGTAATGATCGTTGCATTTTTATATATCCATGGTGGTCCATTATCATCACTGCTCCACCCTCGTCTGCCGGTTAATAACTATCTCTTATTGGCAGAGAATCTTTGGATAGCCAGCATTTCCTGTTTGGTACAATTGTATCGTGGTATTTCCATATTCCTTTCAAGTTTTTCAAATTGTTTGAATAACATCCACTCAAATTTGGTGTACCCAGCTGAGATATTTCCCAGGTGGTGTGTAAAATGTGGATGTGTAATGAAGACCAGTGAGGTAATTTTATGGTTCATCCATAACATCTTCAAAAAATGGTCTCAATCTGATTTTACGTACTAGCTGAGACAATTCTAACCTTGTTGTAAAAGGATCATATGGAGCTGTAGGTATAAAAGAGAGGCCCTTCTCAAGCATGCTCATTTCTGCTGGGCTAGGAGAATAACTGGAAAGGTTGACCACTAAACGTTCTGAGGAGCAAACCTGCCGCAGCCACTGCTGCGGGTAATCCGTGGCAAATTCTCCTGCCACCAAAAAGGTGTGGCACCTGAGGGGGCTGCGGATCCCGATTGGTCTTGAAAATTATCTGCTCAGTCTCTATTGTTTCCATTGTCTTTAAGTTTGTTACCAGACGTATCAGGTCTATTATCCTCTTCCGAACTATTACTGGAGAAGCTCAAATTGTTTGGTTTTTCGCTATACTGGTTCTTTTTATATGTTTGTGTCAGAGGACCCTGTCCTTCATGGTTGCTACCCCGATAGTAACTGTCCATCCCAACGCCGGTATGAAAGCTGCCACAAGAAAATCAATACATTGAAGAAAGATATATAAATTGAAGTCTTTCAACTCCATCATTGGGTCTAGTTCCTAACCTTTTTCGCGTATAGCCCATAAGGACCATGCCACTCTTGCGTGTGTCTTGGTCTCGAAGATTGATACATCTTGGCTGTATTTATAATTAGAATCAACCAGTCCTTGGTATGTTTATTGACAATGATACTCCAGTCCTTTCAGAGCTGGAGCTGATCCAAAACGATCCAAGCCTCTGTGAAAAAAGAAAAGAGCTGGTTATCTTACACTTTAGCCTCATGGATTTGAGCTAAGTCAATCAATTATATCCGCTCTGCTCCCTTGGGCTTTGGCGTTTTAAAGGTAGAGGCTGCCAATCCCTACTTACCAAGGCCTTTTAAACCCATTTGAAAAATCTGCATATTTTTATTTTTTTAAATATCGAAATTGGTCGGCTCACCATCTCAGAAAAATGTGGAGTAACTAATGTTAGAGTAACAGTTGTTAAGTTGTCTTCTGCAGTGCTTCAAGACATTGACATGTTTGTTCTGTTATTGATTAAACTTTTGAATTTCCTTCTAGTTGGCAGTATCTTGTATCAAGGCTGATAATGTCTTAGCTGTTTTGAGAGTGCATGCGAAGCATGCGTCTTAATACCTTTCTGGAATTTAAGGTGGTCTGTCTCATGTCAAGTCTAGAAGAAGGACGTTCAAAATCAATGAGCCTTTGGTAATGGATATTTCTGTCAAACCTTAAAGCGATTATGAGGCACAGCTACAGCTGACTTGGTAGTGCTCTAGTATGGATGGTGGCTACATTTGGTAAATTTTGTGTTTACCTACAAGCGCAGAAGCTCGCACCATACATCTCTCAAGTTTTACCCACAGTGGACAAAGGATATACATACAGGATTTTCCAGTGCCGCCTACAGTGTTCAGTATCTTTTGCAGCTAATTAAGTGCATTATCCTTTTACTGGACATATTATATCCTGCATGTCTCTGACTGATCTTCCTATGCAGATTTGGACCTCTGTGTGTCATGGGAACTGGTTCTTTGCAGTGGTTGTAAAGGACGATACTTGCATGTACCTATTGCTTCTTTTTACGGTTTTCCTTCAGAACCTCTGTTCTCTTACAGAGCCCTTGTATTTGAGCTCATTGTGGCTCAGTAGATGTTTAGAAATCGAATATATTCTTCCAACTGAACAAATCAAAATTACCATCGCACAAAACTTAAGCCCATCATCGGCTGTTGTAACTGAATCAAAAAATGCCCGATCAACTGATTCCTCTAAAGACTGGAGCTGGCTCGCTAAAGCAATAAATTCTCAAAATTCTCAACAACAAAGCTAACGCCAAACCGACAAAAAACCTATAACTAGGATAGCCAGTTGGAATACTCGTGGCCATGTGCACTTGCAAAAATCCATTTGGTTAGAAAATATTGATATTATGTGTGCCCAGGAAACCTGGCTAACTACATGTCCGGTAATAGAAGGTTTTGAGATTGCTTTTAATCCTGCAACTAAGAAAAAACTTGGCAGACCAACTGTAGGATTAATGACTTTGGTTCGAAAAAGTTCGGGCTACAGAATATTCGAAACTTGTAATCACACTCCCTATATTCAGACAACTGTGCTTCAGTGTGGAAAATCTGGAAAACAGAATAAGAACTTCCTGTATATCCTTAATCTTTATTGGCAACATAAAGTTTCTCCTGCCGCAATTTTCACTGACCAAATAACAAATATTATCGACAATATTTATGAGGTAGATGGGGCAGCAAACATAGTGCTGTGTGGCGACCTAAACATAAATTGCTTACCAGTGCCATCAAAAAAACCTAAAACTTTTGTCTTCGAAAAGGTGGCCCAATTATGGTTAGGAGAAATGGAAAACAGAAACATGCACATGCTGAATGGTCATACCTACGGGGATATACCACCAAAAGTCACGTGGATGAGGGATGCACAAGAATCCATTTTGGATTATTTTTTTGTATCTGAGAGCGTGCATATTAATGTCTTGGAATTACAGGTTATGCAAATGAAGGAAAGTGATCATAACCTTGTGACGATTACGATTGCGGTTTCATCACAGAACCTTTCCGATAAATGGTCTTTTGATTTAACATTGGAATCAAATAGAGTTCGGTTACGCCTTTCGGAAAAAGAGGCTCGGAGCATAACCCATGCATATCAAGAAAACAAAGATAAAATTGAATACTCCGATTTATTGGAAACATATAAGGAAAAAAAACATGGATTGAAAAACAGATGCTTTAAGAACTTGCACGTTTTTGACTTAGAAATCTCCAAACGCAAGCGTAAAATGAGAAGCGACATACGCACGTGTAGTGGAATGTCTTCAAATGAAACTGTTAATAAGATCAAAAACATAAAACAAGCTTATAAAAACTGGATAAAACAACACATTAAAATCATGCTGCAATCCGACGCTGAACTTATGTTATCAAAACTTGGAAGTAGTAATACACGTGACTTTTGGAGTTTAATAAATAATCTTTCTGGCTCTCAGAGTGCTGTACAGACTAACATGGTTAGTGAGAGCGTCTGGATAACCTACTATAAAAACTTGTATGGGAAAAAAGGCTCTACTATAGAATCTAGACTGGCAAAAATGGAGCACTGGGATCTGGAGTTTCAAGAAGATGATATTTTAGAAACAATTAACAACTTAAGTACCTCACGTGCCCCTGGGCCTGATGGTCTTACCAACTTTACCTTGAAAGAAAACCCACAAATTTGGGCGAACTTTTGTAATACCTTATTCAAGAAAATTGTGTCAAGATGTGAGACACCAACATCTTGGAAGAGTGCTATAATTGTTCCTGTGTTTAAAAAAGGTGACAGACTAAACCCGGCACACTATCGCCCAATTGCGCTTCTTGACGTATTAAGCAAGGTTTATGCTACCATGTTAAAAAATAAATAATAAATGGTCCCAGCAAAACCATTTTGTTAATCAAAGACAAAGTGGCTTTGTGAAAGGAGTTGGATGCAGCCTGAATCTCTTTATAGTTAATACCCTGAAAATGGACGCAATAAGAACTGGGACCAAGATTTACTTGGCAGTAATTGATCTATCCCAAGCCTTCGACAGTATAAACAGAGATATACTTTGGGAAAAACTTGAAAAAACAATGTGTCCCCCAAGCCTTCTTGCTGCAGTAAAAGACCTGCACACTGAGACAAATGTCAGAATACGACTTGATCGCCAAGGGAACTTGTCAACACCAATTCTGACTTTTCGAGGTGTAAAACAAGGATGTCCTCTTGCCGCCATTATTTTCAACTTCTTTCTTCATGACATTGACCAAACAATTAACGGAGAGGGATCATTCTCACCAAAAGTCAACGGATCACACGTGAGTCATCTACTTTATGCAGATGACTTAATTTTGTTAGACCTAACTCCAATTGGTCTACAACGGAAATTAACAGCATTGGTACGTTACGTTGAAAAAAATGAATTATGCATAAATGCTGCAAAATCGGACCTTGTATTAAGAGATCTACGTGGTCAAAAAATCACCTTTAAATGGCATATAGGAAAAATACAACTTCATTCTATCACCGATACCAAATACCTAGGCATGAGGATTAGTTCCAGCTTGAACGATGCTCCATGGGTGGAACAAACAAAACTGAAGTGCCGGCAACTGGCTACACAAGCTATGGTGTTACATAAGAAATATGGCCGGTATTCCATGCTTCCAGTTATATCCTTTTTCAAACAAAAAGCTACCCCAGCTTTAATCTATGGGGCAGAATGTGCTTTTGGCTGCTCAAGCGACTTGTGGAACTCGATCGAAAACATCTTTTGGACTAAAGTCCTTGGTTTACCTAGAAGCACTCCCTCTGCATGTATACGATATGAGCTGAGTCTAACATCTATTAATGCAAGAGTGATTTGGAACTCATTGACCTTGTTTCGAAAAATGTCTCTTAAAGATCTTACCTTGCAGTTTAAAATTCTTGCAAATCCAGGAGAAACCAATAAAAACTCTGTACTGTATTTATGGGTGCAACGATGTAAAAACGTGCTCACAGAACTAGACACAGACCTCGACACTCTTCATATTAATCCTGATCACGTCAAAAACAAACTCTGGAGACGCGATTGGTGTGAGACCTGTGATCTTAGACGCACCTATAAACTTATGCAAGATGCTCCTGGTGAAAAACGAGCGTTAAACGAGTTACACATTCCTTGGAAACAATTTCCTGATGAAAGGAAAAGAAGACTTTACATGATGTTTCGTTTCAATATTTTCAAAACTCGTGAAAGAATTAACTGTTGGGCAAAAAATGAGTTGCATTCTGATCTTTGTCGATTGTGTAATGAAACCAAAGAAACCTTAAAACATCTTGTTCTATTTTGTGTGGGTCTCACTGAGGATAGAACTCGACAATTTGGAAGCATCGCATTGGAAAGAGCGACCTATCGTGTAAAAGACTGGTGGCAACTAATGTTTGATGCAACCGATCAAAGACTAATTTTAGCGTTAACTTTTTTCTTGGAAGCTATGGCATCACGACTTGAACAGCTGGAGGATGAGGGAACATACAACTTGGAAACTACGAGCGTGCCTCGTGTCTAATCACTGCTCCAAGTTTATGTCCCTGTGGTCGCATTTGACGTATGAAGTTGGGATCGATCGAATGTGAAGCTTTGTAACTCGCTTGTGTTTGTCTGATGGGTTATATCTTCCTTTTCTGTTTTTAAAGGTTTATTATAAACCGTACAAAAATAAAAAAAAAAAGAAATCGTATTGCTGCAGTAGCTGCCCTCCGGAGCATTCAGTGGTTGGATTAGTTTGGTTAGTGTGTGTCATAGTGCTCGGTATCAAGGCTTCCCACCACACCATTTTAGACCTCTTCTCATGGGCCTGTTAAACAGGAAGTCTTCCATGATGCCACCTCGGAGACTGCCGAAAGTAGGTTTGTCTGGGGCAGATAAAGAAATATCTATCTCTGGACAGAGGCTGACACATTCACACTACTGTACGCATTTTTCCATCTTAGAAAAATATCAGAGCATGATCGTTTCAGCATCTCCTCTCCTTCATGGTGTCCAGTGTCAGGGCCATTCTCTTGTCCAGGCACAAAGTGCTCTGAACTCACATTTGCCTGCAGTGTGGGATCAATTGAGCCATCCCCAGAGTCCAGGCTTCTCAAGGAGTCCTCTTTTTGGATGTTATATCTGACGCAACAGTGACAACTGACTCCTCAACTGACTCCTCAAGTTTACATACATGTCTGCAACTGAAGGCTGTCTTTCTAGCCCCACCAGCCATCAACTCTTTTGTGTTGCTTTAGTTATTCTGAGTGGGGCATGTATGCCCAAACGTGTGTCCTGTACCTGCTGGGCCTACAGACCCAAGTTACATCTCACTGATGGTGACCAAAGCGGCCGAACATGTTGTGTAGAAGGGATGTGACCAAGCAGTTTGGACTGGACTTCTCATTTTGGGGTGGGACCAAGCCTGATTTGTATGTGGGTTTTCCCCTTTTTGTAATGGCTTGGAAGGCGAAGAATGATGGTATGGAGGGTTGCCCTGAGCAATGCCAGAGGTTAAGATAAATTCTAAACTCACCAGCCATCAACTATTTTGTTTTTCTTGCCCTAAGACCTTTGTCCCTATAATTTGCAGTAAGAATATCCTTGATCTCATGAGCCAAATGGGAGCTGGGTTTTGTGCAAATGGAGTGGAACAAAATCCTCCCAAGCCCCCATTTGTAAACCGTCTGTTGAATTTTGAGATTGGGACATACATAATCATCTCTCAAGTGTGAGAAGCAGAGTCTAATTCCCTCAGCTGTTAGAAGTGTCTCGACCACAAGGGTAGCTCAGGGGCAATACGTTTGTCTTGGAAGCAAGACAATGCGGCACAACACAGGTTTGAATCCTGATCCCGCGCTTAGAAGCCACTCGCTGGTATTACGCGCTTTATAAATGAACAATAAATAAATAAGAGGGAGCTCTATCTGCAGGTGAATGCCTTCATCTACTGTATGTTGGGCAAATAGTAAATACATTTTTTTTTGCTTGACATCCTAACGCTGGGTCCTTAAAGGAGAGTTCCGGGACTTTTTTTTATTGTCCCTACGGTTCGGCCATGTGTTTTTAAGCATAACTCGGTCGATCGTAGAAAACTTTCCTATGGACCTTACCCGACTTTTCGTCCATTAACGCACTCGAAATCAGCCGCCATTTTATGATAATCCTATCACTTGCCGCATCGCCCTGGCTCACCTGCTTTTGCGGCACTAAATCAAATCCCCCGCCCCTGAAACAGACTTGATCAAAACATTCATATTCCCCGCCTCTATCCGTGACGTGACTGAGCTGCGTAGGCAAACGCGCCCAGGCGTCTTCTACGCGACTCCACACAGAACCAGGAAATCAACACAGATGAGCTCAAACAACACAGCGCGCCACAATTGGGAATATGAAACTGTACTTTTAAATTAAACCGCAAGATTGTAAATTTGGTAAAGTACATTTATTTGACATCAAATGTTTTGAGAATATTCAGCGATTTGCATTTTTATTTGTTCACGTTCCGAAAAGTTCGTTTCGAGGCACACGATGTTCCTTTGCTGTACACAGGGTCTTAGATAAATGAATTTTTATTTGCTCTCGATCCAAAATATTTCGTCTTGAGGCAAGCGATGTTCGTGTGCAGTAGACATGGTGTTGGTTTACGATAAAATAAGCTCTTCAGTCGCACTGATAATCGCATGGCTATTCCAACAACGAGGCACTAGGGCACCACAACGGTCTGTATGTTGCATCTAGCCGTTAGTACCGCGTAAGGGCATACTTGTACTTGGCGATCGTCCCACAAAATGGTCAGGGTGCTAACGTTGTTCACGCGGAGAAGCAACTGGCGATTATAGAAGCCATCCGCCGGTGTCTGGTACTCGTGACACAGACAATAATGGACGATGTATCTATTTGAAAAACATAAAAAAAGGAAATTAGTCTCACCATCAGATCTTTATTAAAATTATTAATTTTATATATTAGGTCTGGAAATTATTTCATAGCTAGGACAGTGCAACTGGGTTTTATACGTCAAGGGGGGCTGTAGGATACTGAGACAGTCCCCCAGTGCAGGGGTTGACAGGGAGTGCAGGTGGAGAGTGGAAGGGCCCTGGACCGAGATCGCAGACAGTGGACCAGTTGTAGCAGGGGAGAGGGAGAGAGAAAGCAGAAGCAAAGGTTTTGAGGTGCTTCCGTAAAAGTATGATATGATATGATATGGTATTTGTAACGCGCCTATACACAAGTGTTTCAAGGCGCGACGAGGCAGGGAGGGAGGGGAACAAGGGGAAGACAGACAAACGATCCTACTAGGCCAGGTGTCATTCAGATCGCGCAAGTGCAGAGGTAAGGGGAAAAGGAGAAAGTGCAAGGAGAGGAGGTGGGGGGGAAGTGCAGTACAAGGTAAGTAGCGTAATAAAATAATAAATAATAAATAATAAATAAAAAGAGCCCGCTTGAGGCCAAGGACAAGTCTCGCAGTTCTGTTCTGGATAAGTTGCAGAGGGCGGAGAGTGGAGGCAGGCAGATTAAGATAGAGGCTGTTACAGTAGTCCAGCCTAGAGAGAACCAGGGCTCGGGAGACAGTGAGCTTCTGGGGGAAGGAGAGGAAGGGAAGAATACCTCTGAGGAGCTGCAGCTGGTAGTGTGACTTCTTAGAGACGTCAGATATATGAGGAGAGAAGGAGAGTGTGGAGTCGAAGATGACCCCGAGGTTTTTAGCCTTGCAGGTAGGGGCGGGAAGGGGGCCAAGTAGACGGTTCTCCCCAAGATAGTGCGCGGTACAAAACAACATGCCACATAGAACGAACAAGTACAACTTAACCCGTCTTTAAAGCAACTGTATAGTAATTAAATTGCGGTATAAACTCATCTAAAGAGTTACTTACATTATATTTGCATTTTCCATTGCGTCTGTGCGTAGGGCAGCCCCGAAATACCACTCCTTCTATGCCGACGTTATTTCTTCTAATGAACGAACATGAAATGGCTTTCGTTTCTGAAATTATATTCATTATCGTTTCTTACGTGGTCCAGGCCTGTCAAGGTCAAAATACAATAGAACCTTATTCTGAGTCGTGGGCCATTCTGGCACCCGAGAAAAAATCAAAGCAGCTGACCTTCACTTCGAACGAGCACACATTCCAAGTTAGCTACATTCAGTGTAAGGCATTCTCACAGGACTTGAAATTTTTTTTTTTTTTTTTTTTTTTATTATTGAATATAGTTGTATTACAACAACTTTTTCAATTTTATACATGTTACAAAAATCCATTCTTGCTTAAGTAAAAACATTAAATCAATAAAACAAACGTTTACAATTACAACCATCTTCCACATCAAGTTTTCACAATTTAAAAGTGTTGGTTAACATGGTGTATATCAATCATTCCAGGTTTAGAGATTTTAAAAAATTGATAGTAGCAATCCTTATACCCATACATTCAGTTGCAGCCAGAGCGACCCATCTATTACTTGGGTCTATTTGTGAAAAATACACAAAATATTTAGCAAAGTGCATATTTCTTAAACTCAGAAGTTTAGGGGCTGTGCACTCCAATAGTAAATGTTGCAAGGTTTCAACAATTGTTGTGTTTCGACAAAACCTGCACCAATTAAAGTCTGATGCGATTTGTCTCCTTCTTACTTTGACTTCCCTAGTGGGCCAGATGTTAAACCGCAGCCTCAGGACTTGAAATTTACACTCCATCTTTGCATTTTGTCTGCGTGCTTTGCAGCCACACAGAACCATAAATACGTATAGATTCTATATTTATTGAAAAATGATTTATATTACTGTTTGGTTTAATTTAATGCGCAAATGAACAAGGTTGGCTAGATACACATATTCAATGGGCCTGCGACATGAGGAGACTTGAGAGAACAGACAATCAAATTACAATCATTTAAACCGTGATGTGTATTTCTCAATGAGTTCTTCTTTAGGTGGACATGGAACAGATGCAATGTTGGGTGGCAATGCAGTTGTCCCCTGCACAGGTTCGTTCACAACTCCATTTATGTGCCTATCTAGGACGTCAACAATAAGTTTCTCAATAAACTCATATTGCATATCCTCAAACACTGGTTTGATCACCCATTGTTTACTTCTTTTAGTGAAGGCCTTATTGTAGCGAAGCGTCCCTAAAGTTCCGGTCGTCCTACTTTGTTGACGGCCAACATTATGGTTATGTGCCAAGACCGCTAAAAGAGTCCGATTTATCATGCCCTCCATGCCAAAATGCAATCGTTTTGGCCTGTACTTTAGGCACATATTGTGGAACACCTCCAAATCTCCTGTGTGGCAGAATTCCGTGAGTCCCCTCAAAGCTTTTGTTATAGTTTTATCAAATACAATCTTTTCAATGGCTTTGTGAGTGGGTGATGAAGGAATCAACCACTTCTTCTTCCGTGCCTCCTCTGTGGACAAATGGCCATGTTCACAATTGTGGAAATGTTGGTTCGTGTTCCATCGGTGAACGTTCGTACAGTGTGGCATTACTGACCGCCATTTTTCCAGTAGAATTTCCAACGACCCTCCACATGTTTTTGAGCTCCACCAAAGATGGTTGCTGATTGACTTGGACCACTGTGAAATACCTTGCAATTCTTTTTTTTTACCTGCAGCCGACAATTTTTTATTGATTGATTTTGCAAGATGCCAAACGTCAAATTGGTGATTTATATTTTTGTACTGTTCTCTCATTGTCTTGGCAATTGAAACGTGTCTGTCCGTGGCTATCAGGTCGATCACCATTCCCCGCGATTGTAGTTCTTGCAATGATGCTACAAAGCCAACTTTCTCCATGGCCACTGAGGATGTACTTTGTGACACCTGCACGACCACCGAACTCACAATTTTCTTACTTTCCATGTCCTGAAAGTGGTAGGTGCAGTACTTGGCTGAAAATCCTGGGCTGTCGCACTGTCCATCACCGGCTAGCCTGAACCGTTTGCCCGCGAATGTACTATCAATAGACATTTTTTCCATTCTCCAAGCTTCGCTAATGGCTGGAAATAGATAATCGGTTTGGTATTTGTAGAACTGAGTTTTCGCAATGAAATGGATTCCCACAAACTGAAAGAAAGACTCTAATTTTTTAAAACTTGAACCACTAAAAAGTGCAGCCGCTGCACAAAGTAGATTGCCTGCTGGCAGTTGTCCCAGCATAGGTTGTGCAGACCATGTGAAAGGATGATATTTTGTACAGGTGGCATGTATTTTAAGGTTAGTGCCTCGAATTGCACGAGTCACATTAATCAATGGCTCCCCACATACTTCCCCACCAACCAAATGCCCACATTTAATCCGAATAATAATATCAATCAAACAACTATCGAATACAATGAATTTGGCCTCTTTCCTTATACTGTCACTCTGCATCCCAGCTGGTTCGGCCTGTAACGTTGAGGACATGTCACTCACATGAAAGGTAGAATCTCTGATATCGTCTTCCGCTATGTTCAGTGATATTGATGGTGTTTCATTGTTGCCTACTTCATTCTCTTCCATTTCAACATCTGTTCCTTCTCCGGCGATGGGTGAATAAAACAATTTCTTCAACTTTCTCGCGGTCTTAGTTTTTGCGGGTGTGGATTCTGTGAATTGATCTCCGACTGCATCCGAACTACCAGGAGGACATTCACTATCAATGGCTGGTGGTGGTATAGCTCCGTTGTCAATCACTTCATATTCTTCCCATTGGCACGATGCTTCTCCAGTCTCAAGTCCCTGCCAAAAGGTTTGACAAGCAACATCTCTCGTTCGCTTCACTGTCTGTGTAGATCTAGTTCGTACACCCACTCGCAACTAGAGGACAGATTGGAAAAGGGGTGTTCAGTTTAAACACAACTTACAGTATTGAACTATTAACAGTGAAAAACAACATAATATAGTGACCAGGACACTAACCTTCTTTTGCTTTCTTTTCTTTGAAACTTTCTTGCCTCGAACTTCAACATCAGGACGCTGTTGCTCCGACTCGTGTGTATATGTCTCCACTTCCTCTTGCGCTGCAACGACTATGTTTTCCTGATAAGCACATCCATCACGCACTGACGCTCCATCGACTCCCTGAAACATAGAACTTTCATTAGTATGTATAATAATATCGAAAACACAAAATGTACTTGGGGACCAATACCCACGTACATCTCAATAGCAAAACACGAATGAACGCTTTGTGTAGAACATTCAAACGACAATTATTCACGCATTGTTGATCTAGTTAGATGGAACTGTCAAGATGCATACCTCGGGCTCCTCATAGACTTCCATTGATGATATTATTGAAGATGATGCTTCAGTGACTCCCTGAAACACAGTAATTGCATTAGTATGGTTTTCTATTTTGATAAAAAGAACATAAAGTTTGTGCAGGCGTCAACGGCTCATCTAAATAGACCTGCACAAATGATCAGTTGTCTAAAATAAATAATGGATATCTAAATATGATTCGATTTGCTCGATCGTTGGAAGTGTCACCACCCAGAAATCTGCATCAACTACTAGGGGTGATGTTCTTGTAGAAGAAGCTCCGTCATCTCCCTGAAACATAGTACTTGCGTTAATAAAGAAGGAAGTATAGCGGATGTAATCACGTCATATGATCTCGCTTGATCGAGCTGTCAGTATCCATACCTCGAAATGCATAAGAACATCAAGGGACGATGTAACTGCGGTGCACACTTCTGCAAGCTGTTGCGCCGACCCGTAACTGCACGCTCCCCCTTCTTCTTGGACTAATGCTCCATCGACTCCCTGAAACATAGGACTTTCATTAGTAATGAACACAATATTGAAAAAAGAAGACACATACGAGGGCGACGACAGAAGGACATATCAATGGCTAAAAACGAAAGAAACATTGTGTGTAACAATCACGCTACAAGAATGCAAGATCTGATGATCTCCATCGATGGAACTGTCCTGAAACGTACCTCGAGCATCTGAGTGACATCAACGGTAGTCGTCAATACGTTGGACTCCTCAGCATCTCCCTGAAAGACAGTACTTGAATTATTTTGGATAACAATAATTATAACTCAAAACAAAGACTAGAGGACGAGTACAAGGGTGTACCATTAGGTAAAATAATTACACGATAAATTAAAACTGTTGATTTACATGCCTAAAACAAGTCAATGGCAGAATAGCTAAGTAAGATTACCCGATAGGCGCTTGAAGTGGCTGATGACTGCAATAACGACACGGATGGAGAATCTTCCGCCTTCATATTGAGTGGATACATAAATGGGGAAATTAATGTTAGCTAATGCTACACACTACCGCAAGGCCGAGAGATAAATACGTAAACTTGACTCACCAGTGGAGGGATGTGGACGAATAGAGTGGGAATAGCGGTGGAGAGCAATTTTCGCCTCGCTCGCGGTGTGTTCTTCTTTATTAGCAATGATGTGGAGTACATGTCAGAGGTAAAGTGCCTGCTGCAGATGCGGTATCGATCACCCCTCTTGTCCGCAAAGACTTCCAGGACTCTACTTTCAAGCTCAGAGGGTGGATATCCGCAATATCGGACCCATTCTCTTATCTGATCTATTGTCTTAGGGAAAACATGCATTATAGTACCTTCAGATTTATTATGGGTCTTCGAAGGGCAACCGCCAATGGAACAGGCAGGCATTGTGGAAAGTTCTGAAAAGTAAAGATCAACAATTCTCTATGAATACCAATGTGTTAAAAAATTAAATACATAAAAGGTTCAATGCAAGGTATGTTTTGGTTCTTGGAACTATACACGTTATTCACATGCGGATAAGTATTTGAATAACTTTAAAAAAATAGAAAAATAATTTGACTAAACTCAGAACATGTGACTAGTTCCTTGCATGTACTGTCTTGAACGAAAAGAAATTGGACGCAAAATGAGTATGGTACATGGCCTTACCTTGACGAGCAAACAGTTAGATGCAGGGATCAGAGTAGTTTCTTGTCGTAGAACAGGGAGCAGTTCACAGGTTGCAAACTGATGAGTTTGCTCAAAGTGGTCACGGAAGTTCACAGAGACGAAGAGCAGACAGCCAGCACCTTCACGGGTTGACTAGCAAAGCGCAAAGAAGTTCTCATTAGAAATATGAAATGGGTTATAAAGAATTCGAAACAGGGGTGTGTTTGTGAATGAATGACGTGTATATGTCGTGGCATTATGCGGTTTGCAGGGGGGCGTCCCGCGTGAGGGGGGATGCTTGGCAGGAGACACGGGGTCTGGCGGTAGACATGGGAACAACAACCCATGCTCTATAGACCACTTTGAAGTGTACATGGTCTTTGGCACCTCTTGGCCTTTATCGCTCCCTGACAGCTCCACTTGCCAGCACAAGTACCCCGGTGCGAACTGCCTTTGATAGGGCGGGGGGTGGATTGGGGCGGTGGTCGTGCAGACAAGACACAGGAAGACTCGTGAATGGTGACACACTTATGTGGATTGCAGGGGGCCGTCCAGCGTGAGGGGAGATGCTTGGCAGGAGACACGGGGTCTGGCGGTAGACATGGGAACAACAACCCATGCTCTATAGACCACTTTGAAGTGTACATGGTCTTTGGCACCTCTTGGCCTTTATCGCTCCCTGACAGCTCCACTTGCCAGCACAAGTACCCCGGTGCGAACTGCCTTTGATAGGGCGGGGGGTGGATTGGGGCGGTGGTCGTGCAGACAAGACTCGTTTGCCGTAGGGCCTCACCAAGGAGAGGCCATCTAACTGCATGTAAGAGGCAGGCTGCAAGATCTAGTACATGGAAGGCAGGGGGGTGAGTTTATAAATACCTCAGCCTCCCAGGAGAATATATGGGTGCAGTTCACCCTGGAGACCCTGAACAAAGTGGTGTGGTAAGTATTTTTGGGGGAGGAGGCAAGGCCTGGAGGCTTGATGCCAACCCGCAAAATAACATATGTATGTCTGCTGCATATGGGTTCAACGGTTATGTGGATTGAAGGTGGGCGGCCAGCGTGAGGGAGGATGCTGGCCGGAGACATGTGGTGTGACAAGACAAGGCACAGGAAGACTATTCAATGGAGACACACTAGATTCATTTAAAAAATCAAAACAACCATTGTTAAAATATATGTTGGGTTTTATTTTAGATCTTAATTTCAATTGAACATAAATAATAAACATTACACATTGTAAAGTTGCGGTTGCAGCACATCCCGGGAAAAGCCGCGGTATTGTCCACTGTCGCTGGGGAAATGTTGTCTAATGGCAAGTACCGCACAGGCAGGTATTACTCTCCGAACGCGGTGTCCGAGCCTCCCGTGAAGCCACCAAGTGAAGCAACGATAGGCCACCAGCCTGTACCACCTGTGAAAATGAAAGACGCAAACTGTATTAAAATGACAACTTTCTTATCACTGTCGATTCAGGTACAAAAATGTCATTCTGCTTTGAAAAAAATTCTATCTAGAAAATGCACAACATGGAACCAATTTACATGCATTCGAATGATATGTAGATGTAGTTTTATATGTGGGAGACGACCATGAAATAGTAGTGGCATCACTGACATCACAACCAGAGTATACTTACTCGTTACTCGGATTACGCGGACGAACAGTGCCGCAAAGTTCGTGCATAAGCACCATCATCATCCTCAACACTGTCCGTGAGAGGCAGGCTTCCCTGAACTCTGGCAGCTCGGTGATGCATTGCGGACTTGGCTCGCCTTCCGAAATGTAGGCCAAGCACCCGGAATTTTCACGGCAGCAGCAGTTCTCCTCCTCAGTTGGCATTAGCTCGCACCGATTGCACGTGCACCAGGTGGAGACGCCGTCCATGCGACATGGTCCAGGCTCTTCATCCGTTGACTGGTCCTCCCAACTGCCGTCCGAATCCCCATCGTTTTCGCGTGCTTGCCTTTCCAGTAGTTCTTCCTCGGTGTACTCGGGCTCGTACATATACGGCATTATTGTAGCCATTGTGTGGTAAAGAAAGTAAAATAATTTATAGCGGTGGTACTGGTATCTGTTCACACGGGCTACAATCAACGAAGGTAGCTGACCAGAGCACAGAAACGAGTCACAGAATACTCAAAGTAACACAGAGAGAGTAATGGAATCGAAAATCTGCTGCTGTGTGTTGTGAAACGGTGTGTTTATACTTATTGAGGAAAGAGGCGTCCTGCCGTTTCCATGGCGACACTTCATTAGCTGAGGCGCAGCGATTGTTGACACGAAACGTGCTTTGGCGTTGGGAAATGGGCGGTACGCGTCTGCTGATGTCAGCCTCGGGGGCGGGGGATTTGATTTAGTGCCGCAAAAGCAGGTGAGCCAGGGCGATGCGGCAAGTGATAGGATTATCATAAAATGGCGGCTGATTTCGAGTGCGTTAATGGACGAAAAGTCGGGTAAGGTCCATAGGAAAGTTTTCTACGATCGACCGAGTTATGCTTAAAAACACATGGCCGAACCGTAGGGACAATAAAAAAAAAGTCCCGGAACTCTCCTTTAATATGCATCTTAATGGATCAGGGTCTGAATGCTGAGAACAAAAGACAGTGTTTGTGGAATCCCTCTGGTGAAGTCAGCCCCTGCACGGTAGGTCTTTTGTTTCATCCCACCATCCCAGTCCTTTTTTGCCCCCCCCCCTGTTGTTGCCCTGATCTATGGCTCCACTGTCCCCTCCCTCCACTTACCTGCTGTGGCAGCAGTTCTCCCTCTGCTGTCTGCAGGCCACAAAGACAGAACCCCGACAAACAACATGTCACGCTTCTTTGCAAGACTTTTTGTGCGTTTGGTTTATGCCTTACGACCTACAAACTGCAAACTAACTTAATGGGATGGAGATTTTTATCTGTAGACTTTGCTCTGGCCATGCATTGGAACAATCGGAGCATTTGCGTATTCCCTTTGGCTCACAAGGTAATAAGGACGTTTCCAAGGAATAGCGAGTGCTCGATGATACTGATCCCACTACTCAAAAATCGGCAATAGCGAGCTAGGTTTAGGTTTTCAGAGATGGTGAATCACTCATCTTTGCATCCCTCTACCAGATTGCTTGGTCCTTCTCAATCAACAGAGCGCAATGGTATGCAGCTCCTCTCCTTGATCAATGCCCTTATCTTGGTTCTTGACCAGTTAGCTATGGCAAATTTGACTATTTCTGGGGAGAAAATTTCAGCCTTTCAAGCAGTCAGGAAGTAGTCTACCTGTCTGCATAGACGGAGCAAATGGTTGTTTGTCACTGGAGCCTCAATAATTGCCTTATTAATGCCTTTCATTGCAGCCTAGAATCGGTCTTATGCTGCACCTAGCTGGAGGCTCTGGGGACTCAAAAAATCTCAAAGACTACATCATTTGACAATCACATACTGCACAAAGACTTCTAGACGTGCTCTCTTGTCTCTTCCCTCCCTCTCTTCCGTTCCCCCCTGTTGACTCCACACCCAGTTTGGATTTAAATGTGGTGCTATTCGTTATGGCCCATGGGCTTTTTGATCCAATGGAAATAGTCAACCTCCAACTGGTTATGTGGAAATCAGAAATTCTGGTCTTAGTTATGTTTTCCATGGGAATTAATGATCTTGAAGCCCTCTCTGTCACAGTTTCATACATGGACTTCCACAAATATTAAACACCTACTAAGGGTATATATATAACTATTCAATTCACTTCAATAACCGATCATTGAAGTATCCAGTAAGATTGAAGATATCCAGCATAAATACAGATAGATACACTTTATAAATACATTAGAATTATTACAATTCGTCAATTAACTTCAAGTTTGTTAAAAAGGGCACAACTGGAATTAAAAGTGAAGTAGGCAGACAACTAAAAATCCTCTACCAAAAGAAATCCTCATTAAGATAAGCAGAATCATGAACAAACATTCGAAATGTCTTTACTCTTAGAACCTGCAACTCAGGGAATTGGATAATCATCAGGGTTCGCTAAGGATAAGTATAAGCTCTTGTCCATGCACTATTTCTTTCACAGGTCTGTTTTAATTCTCTGAAGGCCTAGCTGCACAGTTCTGGGGGTTATCTTGCTATCAGATGTTCTCGTCCTGTCATGGTTTCAAACGCTTATTGAACTAAATAATCTTCTGTTAAGTCGCCTTATTTTTTACTATGTTGCTTTGTGCACTTATGTGTCTTTGCGTGCAGCATAGTATTCAAGGAAGGGGAGTCAAGTCATGTCGATATGGGAGTGTGATTCTAGCAACGGGGCTGTAATGCTTTCCATCTGGTAAATGTTGTGTGCTTTGGTCAACCATTCCTTGTTTGTGGGGAGCATATACTGTCCATCGGAGTGTCAGGCAGACTCTTGCCGCTAGGAGCAGATTCCTGGGCATGTGTGACAGCACTCTGTATTCCTCTTTCATCTCCGGTTCCACCCCATACAATAGGAGCAATAGAGATAGGTTTCTCTGCATCCCATCAATGGCTTATAAACATCCCAGCACTTCCTTCCAATAGGTCTGGACTTTCTGACAGCTCCATCACTGGTGCCAGTAATCGCAAACCTCGGAGCACCCTCTCCAACAATGTGGCATAGCCCCTGGGTACATTTTTGCTAGTCTTTGTGGCTTTAGGTGCCATTGCAATAATAGCCTCCCCTTGTGCATCTTGTACTGCACTAAGATTGAAGTTGACCAGACTGCTCTGTATATCACTGCCCAGGCTTCCTTGCTCTCTTGCAAGCCCAGCTCTGGCTCCCATTTGTATTGTTTGTTTGGCTTTGGTAGATGTCCTCTGTTGATTAGAGAGGAATACAAGCGTGCTATCAGCCCTTTGGAGGTATGACTCTCGTTCAAGATGCTTTCTAAAGAGTTGAGTTGCCTACTGAGGGTGACGGCCCAGTGTGAGTCTAACAGCACACTTCTAAGCTGCAGATAGCACAGTGGTGAGATAGCGATGCCCTGTAGGGCCGTTTCTAGTTCCTGCTTTGTTATGAAAGTGCCCTTCTTCCACATCTGCCGTGCCCTTACCAGACCTCCCTCGTACTGGGACTGAAAGCTACTCGGGTCTACTAGCAAGTCTCTTATAGGGGACACCCATATACAACTGAGTGGCGATGGCCAGCTCGTCACCCACCACATCTTTGTCAATGGATGTCAGAGGGACCACAACGGCTCAAGCACAGGTGTTCGTGGATCTTAGGTGACATGAAACTAATGGGGACCCAAAGCCATTTGCTCAGGTTCACTGGGGTAAATAGTTCATTTTCGAGGCCAACTCACTGCTTTTCTACGTTAACCCTCAAGTGGTCTACCAGCACTTGTAGTTGAGATGCTCTATAGTATTCGAAGAGGTCTGGGAAGCTCATGCCTCCCTTATCTTTGGGTGTCAACAATGTCGTGAATTAAACCCTTGGCTTCTGGTCCGCCCACAGGAACTTGAGTAGGGAACGTTTGATCTCTGTATGGAACGATTCTGGGATTACCACAGGGAGCAATTGGTAGAGGACCAGTAGTCTTGGGAGTATGTTCATTTTTATAGATGTGAAGCGCGCTGTCCAGGACATCGTTATTTTGGACCACTTCTGCAAGTCTGCATTGATTGTGTTCCACAGGGGTGTATAATTTGCACTGAACAGCTTTGCAAGGCCTTTATTGATCACTATCCTCAAGTATTTGATATTTTCTGTTCGCAGCTGGAATCCTCATTTTGTGATTGAGTGATTCGGGAGAGCAAAAGGCTGTTTTAAGAGGAGGGCTACAGTCTTGTTCAGGTTGATGTGAAATCTGGATAGCGTCCTATATTCTGCAAGGGATGTTAAGAGGGCTGTGACGGACTCTGTCAGATGGGTTAGGTATGCTAAAATATCATTGGTAAATAACGCTAGCTAATATTCGTGCCCTAATTGGATCAGCCCATGTATCAGAGGGTTTGCATGAGTGGTTTTAAGACCAGAGCATATAGGATGGGTGACAGGGGCAGCCTTGATGTGTGCCGTGTCAAGAGGAAGGGATCTGAGGCAATACCATTTATTACTACTCTAGCTGTAGCTTCTCGATATAGTGCCTGTGCGCCCTTTATCCATTGTTGTCCCAATAGGGCCCAGGCCATAACTGCTCGCAAGAAGGGCCACTCCACCTTATCGAATGCCTTTTCCTCATCGTTTGACAGCAGGGTGGGGCAGTCATCTCGTTCGTCGATTGAAGTGATCAGGTCTAGGGTCTTCCGCACATTGTCAGCACACTGTCTGCCTCTCACGTAGCCCACCTGGTCTGTGTGTACTAGTTGGAGGAGAACTTGGGTGAGACGACCTGCTAAAACGCTAGCATATATTTTTGCATCTACATTAATTAGCCATCTTGGGTGATACGATGCACATCCCTGCTGTCTCTGCCTTCTTTTGGGATAACTATGATTCTGGATTCCATGAACGAGGCTGGGGCCTGGCCAGACTCCAGGATCTCATTAAAGATTTACACTAAGAATGGGGCTAGGGAATTGCTATAGGCTTTGTAAAAAGCTGTAGTAAACCCGTCCGGCCCTGGTGCTGAGCCGCCTTGAATTTGGATATGATGCACTGTATTTCCTCAATCGTTATGTGGGTGTTTAATGATAGTAGGGTCTCATTTGGCATTTGGGGAGAGGTCTTCAGGTATTGGGCTATTATTCCCTCTTTGGTGTTGCCGCCTTCCGTGGTGTATAGGGTGTTCTAGAATTGGGTGAAGCATTTAATTATTTTGCCAGGGTCAGTTACCTCTTTCCCCTTTTCGGCTTTTAGTTTGCAGACCGCTCTGTCCACTCTCTGAGCTTGGAGGCACGTGGCTAACCTAGTATGAGCCTTGTCACCCTTTTCGTAGAATCTTTGTTTTAGATACCTGAGTTGAGTCAACGCTTTATTATGCCATATTTCGCCCAGCTCCTTCAGGAGCGTTCCGATTTTCGCTAGGGCTTCCTGCTTGAGGAGTATTTGGGTTTGGAGGAGCTTTCCCCTTTCTCTAATTTCCTTTTTTATTGCATTCTCTCTTAGCAGCCTTGGTCTGTTTTTGAACTCTCCCTCTGAGATTAGGATGCCTGCGGAATGTAGCTTCAGCCGCTTCCCATATAGTTCCCCCGAATCATAGCTGGTGAAGTAGCCTTTTATTTCCTTGACCAGAGTGTTCCTAAAAATTGGGTCCTTTATAAAGTGTGTCATTACAGATCCACCTGGGATCAGTCTGCGGTGGTGGGGGGGTCTACATCCAGTTCTAATCTACACATATTGTGGTCTGACCACCCTATTATCTCGATGGCCACTGCTTGTATGGTATATGCATTTGCCGCTTCTAGGAGTATGTAATCTATACGTGTGTATGTGAGATGTGGCAGGGAGTAGGAGGTGAATGCATTTTTTGTGCTGGTGTACCTTCCTCCATGTGTTGATCAGGTGGACAGAGGGGGGGAGCCGCCCCCTCTTTAATGGAATCCCAGTACATGGCAGGGTCTGATATTACATTGAAGTCCCTCCCCCTGCATATCAACGAACCCGTTTTCCAGCTGTCTAGAAAAGCAAAGAGGTCTTTGCTTAAGGCCAGCTGTTTTTGATTTGGCGCATAGGCTGAGCAAAGGGTTACCTTGCGAGTTCTTACCTTCCCGTTAACCACCACATATCTCCCCTCCTTGTCTCTGTGAACCTGCGTGATTTGGAGATCTAAGGATTTCTTGTAAACAATGCCTACCCCTCCTTTCTTGTGCTCTCCTGACACCCATAGCACTCCTCCCAGGCCCCCACACCCCTCAACTTGAATTCCTTTCCCTTTGCAAATTTTGTTTCCTGGACAAACAGCACATCTAGCTTGTAGAGTCGAAATTTCCTAGCCAACATGGAGTGCTTTTGCAGGGAGTTCAAACCTTTAACTTTACGGGACCCCAACAGTATCTCATTCCAGCACCATGAGCCCATGTCAGATGTTCCCCCTTTGCCTTGGACCATGGATCTGTTTGCTCAGTGTTTACCCAGGGTAATGAACAGTTTCTGTGTAGAGAACGCCTATACTGTCCTAGCTTTGTTGCTTTGGGTTGGACGTTTTCCATGTCTGGTGTGAGTTCCCCCCTCCGCACCTCCCTTCCCTCCCTCAGAAAAATGCCTCCATTGTCACTTCTCCACTAATTGAGATAGATGTAGTAAGGGCTACACTAAATAGGGCTTTCACTGAACTGTTTGTAGCTTTTCTTCAATTTTAACTGTGACGGTGTGAACAGTCCGTCATAGTGAACATGCAACAACTAAGAACCAACCAACAAGTTTTCTAAGCACTTCATGTAGACCTTAACATGGGGGGGCGGGTGATATCTCGAGTTTCCGTTGCTTCACTAGAACCCCCCGCCCGAGTACCCTTTCCAATGTGACCCCCTGCTCATGGGGTGTAAAGCTTGCCTTCCGGACCGGGCTAGCCAACTATTAAGAGTTAGCAAGTCTTTTCGTTCTCAGTAGGGTCAGTGCTGCAACCGCTTTCACAGAGTGTTATAGTGTTTATATTTCCTTCAGCCCTGCGAATGGCCCAGGCGTGGGGAGGAGGCTATTGATTTGTCCACGGGGCCCCTCATCTTTTGTGCACCATTCTGTCCCTTTTCCTGTGTGCTGTCCGCAGCCCTTACAGGACTCCTCTCGCTTCTTCATTGAATGTAACGCCGTATTCTTCTCTGCTGTACTCAAAGTTCAATGTAAAGGGTAATTCCAACCTGTAATGCACGTCTTGTTCCTGTAACCAGGTCATAAGCGGGGGCAGCCCTTTCTATTGATGAATGCAAGTGCTGAAAAATCCTGGATAATTCTAATAGTAGAGACTTCAAATAGGGTGGGTTATTTCTCCCTTGCCTTTTGCCAGGTGTTTGTTTTTTGCTTGAAGTAGTGACATTTGGCTAGGACTGACTTTGGGTCATTTTGTGGACCCCTGCTACGCTCACCTGGCTCCCACAGAGGCGTTGATCTGAACTGGACAGCTGCGGTCTCCACCAATGTGACACGTAGGGCCGAGATGATGGACTGGACTGGCCCACCTAGCTTCGTTTGCTTGGCCTGTAGGAATATTCTTCTGCAAATGGAGAAAGGGAATTAACCACCCGTGGAGTTGAGTGTAAATCCCCCTACCCCCCGCTGTTCTCCCCACGGATCACCTTTGATGTCCCCTCTTATAGTCTCACCTGATGGTTTGAAAAGATGAGCTCTCCATCCTGCATTGAGCGCAGGGGCGCGTTGATAACCAGTTGCTTCACTGCCTCGAAGGAATTGGTGAGTTCCAGAACAATATTGACTCTGAAAAGTATGTAGTTCGTAAGAGTTCAAATGCCTGACTTTCACGCTTGTCCGATTCCTTGCAGATTGCAGCTTGACCCTAGTGAAGAGTTCCTCGTGGCAACCGGTAATATTCTGGTAAGGATTTGTATTTCTAACACAGTTCGATAAATAATGTCAACATGTAACCTGTTGCTTTCTCCCTTATTCAGGCACTGAGAGAAAGTATGAAGTCTCAGGGAATAATACCTCCGGCGGTAGAATCAGGTAAGTCTAATGTGGTGAGGAGGGTTCGCCTTGATAGTCCCTTTGTTTCACCTTGCTGTCCTTTTGTTTGCCCTTAGGGGCCGGGGTTCGGCGAAGATGCAGTGGAAGCTGCGCCGACCCGTGAAGAGGAATAGTACCCCCGGTGGTAAGTCTGTGGGGGGTTACTAATATTCCTCTGTGTATTCCCTTGGCTCACGTTGCTGTTCTTGTCTACTCCTTAGGTTCCGGAATGCGGCGGGAACATGCAGGAGGATGCGGTGGAATGTGAAGATGCTGCGAAGGCCGGTGAGTTCAGCGCAGCGCTGCAGCAGGCGAGGCGACGCGCATAAAATAACTTCTTTCTTCCAGCTCGAAGGCGCGATGGATCGGGAATTCAGGTAAGGATCAAAGGTATTGCTCTTGTTCTAATCTTTTCTCCTTCTTTCTCCCTTTTTCTAGGAACTCCAAACTCGAGGCGGGCGTGGCAGAAGGCTGGATGCAGACTTTCAGGCACAGTGAGCGTTACGCTGCTGGATGCAGAATAACATGAAGCATGTGCCGCTCTTTGGGCGTGCTTTAAATAGCCTCCAAAGTAGTCCCAGGTAAGTATTCCTCCCCAGCCCCACCCGAGTAAAAAAATTGTCCCTAGGTAAAATAGTCCCTTCCAAGCCTCATTTGGCTTGGAGCTCTTGCAGCATGGTCTGCATCAGGTAAGCTTGCAGCATGGTCTGCATCAGGTACGTTCTACTCTATGAGCCTGGCGCCTATGGCGCCAGGACTGACTCTCCATATGAGCGTGGTGCCATAGGCGCCAGGACCGCACCCAAACAGCCCCTGACAGGTCCTCTAGGGAGGATGGTGACTCTTGTACTGTTTCTCGCTGAGGACCATGATGCAAATATTTGTCTGCCGCTCCCTATTTTCCATGTCGTTCAGCTTCAGTGCCAGCTCCCATTCTCATGACTGTGAGGTCGCTTGATAGTTGGTTATTTTCGAGTGCTTCTACGCAATCCTTTACTTTAGCCATCCTGGACTGCAGGTCTGTGGCTTTTTCGGTTAGGGTGGACTTGATGGACCTGATTTCTCCTATTAGGAGTCGAATGCCCGCTTTGGTGGAATTATCGTGTCCCCGGCGGATATCTGGCTGGTCGTCCACCCTGTTTGTTTCCATGTCCGCTGGCACGTAACAGAAGCTATGCAGCCTGATCCTGGTGCTCTGATCCAGGGTTTGCAGGGTGTTTGGCGTGCGCTTGTGCATTGGGAGAAGCATTTCTGGTTGCGCTGGTGAGGTTTGCTGTGTGCTCCACTTCACCAGGTATGAGAGGCGGTCACAGGTTGCTCTGTGGATGCAATGCTTTTGTTTGGTACTTTTTGCACTTGGGATTGGTGCTCAGCTCTCACACATGGTTGCCCCCTTCTTGCGTGCTGTGGAACTTCTTTTATTACTTTGCAGTATGTTGGAGCATGGGGCTGGCTCTATGTTTTGGTGTGTGTGAGTGCAGGCACTGCTGTGTGCTGGCAAGGCCATAGCCATGGCTCGTGAGGAGTGAGCCATTGTTTTGCTGGGTACTGCAGGCATTGTCCGTGGTTCCCCTGGTGGCAGCTTGGCTTTTATCCCCTCCCCCTCTGCTTATTGCTAGGTGGGGGGGGGGTTCCTTTAGCTGGCTTGTTTCGTGTGTCTTTGTGGCAGGGGGGCGGCGTGTGTCTCGCGCCTGTCTGGGGCTCAGGGGCCTGGAGCTTCCTGCGTTTGGCAGAGGGTTTTTTTGTTTCTGCGTGCTGCGGCAGCATCTTACCGCTGCATGATGGTCTGCGCATTTTTCGCAGTCTCGGCTTCCGGCCGGGGAGTCACGCCCTCCTCTTCAAGTCCTCGATGCGCCTGGCATTTTTGTTTCCACAGGTGCGCGCCTCACTTCAGTTCGGGCAGTGTTCGGGCTGTTAGCATGCTCCAATGCTCCTGTATTTCGGGCCTCATGTGCTAGAGGGGGTCCAGTCTCGTTCTTTGGTGCTAGCTAGTGTTTCTGTGTTGGGGTGGCGGTCTGCCTCACCATAATAATTTTCCAAGTGAAGGAGACAGTGACATAGGCTGCCATGTCATCTGCGCCCCCTGGTGGTCACGCCATTCATCCCTTTTAATATATGACCTCCTTCATACACCCCTTCCTGTTCTTGGAGACTCAGATACCATTTCCAATTTCATGGTGGAACTTCAGCACTTCATCGTTCTAGGTGTGGTTTCAACATCTGGCCTGTTGAAGAATTAAACTACCATCTCCCTCGTGGCTAATATTCATCACAAACAAATGATATAAGGAACAACATATTCAGATGGCCACAACATTCTACAAACAGGGCCTCGCAACTACAGCGTCGTAACTAATGAATCTTTTATAACGTGTTTAATACCGCAGACCAGCCTCAAAGTGCGGGACCAGGATTCAAACCTGTGTTGTCTTGCTTCCAGGACAAACGCTTGCCGCCGAGTAACCTCCTGGTCCCTCCTGGAGTAGTTACCTCATGGTACTTTTAATGATTGATACATTTTCACTTACCCTCCCAACACATGAGACAAGCACCCATAACCAGGATAGCCGAGAAAATTGTACATTTGTAAGGCTTTCTATAAACTAAAGAAAGATACTAAACAAAGCCTAGCAGCCCTATATAACTGACTGCCGGAGAAGAACAGATGCTCTACAAATAGATTATGAATACACTGGACATCATAGCACTATTGAAACAATGTATACCATCAGCCTAAATACAAATAAGCTACTTGGTTCTCCCCAGAACTACTGAATCTCAAGCAAACCATTTGGAACAGGCCATCAATAAAAAGCATGACTGATCACACACTACAAAGCAGCAGTCCTAAAGACAAAGAAACAGCACTGTGCAGAACACATTAGAACGGTAACACATCCACAGGAAGAGATGTGTAACCTGATCAATGAAATGTGAAATCCAAACTGATACAACAAACTCAGATATTGGGCCTCATTAAGAGTGTGCCAATCTGGTACAAATGGTGGGGAAACCGCTGGTAATACTGCATCTGGCACTTTTACCGGACCGGCACACTTCGAGTTTGCTGGTAGGGGCAGTGAACTACCGGCAAGCCTGACCTGCTGGGAGGTCAGGCTCCTACCGGCAAAGAATGGCCCCAATCACCGGCACTGGTACTACTGGTGCCAGTGATTACGGCAAACCTATTCCATGGAGCCCTATGGGAGTCTGTGGAATCGAAACTTACTGCAGTTGCCGGCACCTGTAATATCCCGGTAACACTGGAATATCAGGTGCTGGTAACGGTAAGGCGGATTTGACGGTAACCCACCGGTAGTATAGGCGAGTTACCGGTAAACCCATAATGACCCTCATTGTCTTAAAAATTATTTTACTACATCACAACCACTTCCATAACCAGATAAAGAACATCCTGTAAGCCATAGATGCAATGTGAATAAATAAGAAAAATAAATCTCATGATCACCGGTGCTCCTCCAATCTAAACCCCATCACTGAAGTGACATTTTCTAAACCAGTTAAGAAAGGTAACAACGCAGGGTGACCAACCCCGTTCTGTCCTCCATGCATTTACAGAGACATTCTTCACAAGGAAACACCATCCAGCATCTAACTGGGGCATGTCAAGTCAAACACCATTCTACACCATGCTCAAGTGCAAGACAACTTAAAAATCAATGCGGCGCAACATCCCTCGGCTCTCATGCTCCTAGATAGCTTGGCAACTGTCAACACAATGAACCACTGTTCACTAATCAAGAGTCAGAAAGCAGTACTAGGCAACTCTGTACCGCAATGGATGATCCCATGTATGACAGACCAAACAGAAAAACAACCTGGCTACCCACATTAGAGATCAAACTTGTGCCATATTACCCGTGGAGTACCACAAGAATCAAAAGCATCACTGCTGCTCTTTAACTTATAGATGGCCCTACACGTGGGACTCATCAAAAGACGACAATCCAGACGGTACCCAAGTCATTCAGTCCTCCAAGACACATGCCTTGCGCAAGTAAATACTTGGATGACGAGAAGCAACCTAAAACTCAATCCATATAGGATGATTTCTCCCGCCAATGCTATACCTCAGACAACAATCCCATGGCTTATGCAGATGGCCCAGAACCTTGGGATTTTGATATGCAGCTGACTCACACTGGAACCACAAATCCACACTGTGATCAAGAAGTGCTTTTACATCTAGGCACAGATGGATAGTGCCTTTCCTACATAAAACCAGCAATGAGAGTCAGTCAGGGTTCTATTCAGAATGGACTATTGTATTGTATTGTAAGAGTAATTATAGAGCGTGCGCAAGGAGCAAGCGGCATCAAGGCATTGAGGAGAGAGAGGAGTACAGACACCGGGGGTTAAAACAGATGAGTTTTTAAATGTTTTCGAAACGGAAGGTAATCAAGAGTGTTGCGGATCTCTGGTGGCAGGGCATTCCAGAGCGTGGTGGCAAGTAGTGCAAAAGATCTTCCTGCGGCTCTGGCCCGCCAGAATCTGGGAATGTTCAACACTGACTGATAGGCCGAGCGGATGAGCCTGCTGGGTTTATGGTGCAAGTCTGGATTGAAGAAACTCGGCCCCTGCATTGTGAGTGGCACGGTGGATGAGCCATAAGATTTTAAATTTGACTCGGCTCCTGACAGGGAGCCAGTGAAGGTGGCAAAGTAGGTTGGATTAGTGAGCAAGTCTAGGGGCTTTCGAGGTGTAGAGTATGTTGTGTAAATTTGGGGCCTAGCAGTATTTTCTTACCGCCAAAAACAAAGGTAATTTAGCAATGACTACTCCTTGCATTTAGATTGGGTTTGGCTTTATGGTGGTATAGTGACTATGCATTATTTCAGTACACAGATACATTTTGTTGGTATGCATTTTGTTGTGGTATAGTGATGAGCATAGCTTTATTTTTTTTATTTGTGGCCCTAATATACAAAACCCCCTTCTTCTTGCTTGGTCTGTTTGTGTGATCACTAGAGAGGCTTCGGGCCTACATTTAGCGATACCACAATTTTCACATATAGCATTCACAACCCCCTGTGGTATTATCACTAATTTATTGACATTAGTGAGATTATATTTCCAGAGGCCTCTCTCTCTGCTGATTCATGTACGCTCAGCAGACTATTGTATTATATTCCACTCAGAAGCCACACACACATACCCTGAGTGGAATCACGCACACAGCTATTTATAATTGCTAATGACATTACTTCATCTGCATAGGAAATTTGGCATGTATATTACGTAATAACCTCCCTTTTTTTGTATGGCATAATTTAAATGCACCAAAGAAAACAGAAGCAAAAACACCCTTACACAGTCTGTGAGTTATAACAGTTTAATTTCAAAATAATACATTAGCAGCTTTGCGAGGCAGTCCTTTCGAAAATAAACAGAGGAGAAACAAATACAATAATACAACGCATTTCATTTTACATTTGCAACAATAAAAAGAACAGTACATCAATATGACCGTATTTAGATGGCAACATTATAATGTGGCATTTAAACACAGTGATTCCCCAGCTATATTTTTACTGCATGAAACGGACTTCATTCACACGACACTCCCTCAAATTTTACGTGATAATTAACAGTTGTTTGTAGCTTTTCAGCACGCAAAATCTCCTGGCTTGTCGCCTCCGAGCAGTGACCCAGGGCTTTCTTTTTTCTTTAAAGCACACAGCGAGAACATGCAGTTCAATCACAATCTGCAGTTCTCAAGCCGGTGCCAAGTGACCAGGGACCCCCAGTCTTTGAAGGTCAGTATTCCAGCTCCTCACAGCAGCAGAACGAAGGCAACCTCACTGAAACTCCGCAAAATGTCTTCTCCCCTTCATTCTCTCAGAGCTACCCCAAGAAACCTCTGTTACATCCCCCAGGCTGATGTGTCACCAATCAAATTCACAATATCATATCCTCCTTCCTCAACAATAGCTTGCTTTTACAGTAGGCAACTGTATCTAACTAATTTCCTGGTATGCAGAGTGATTTCCTGCAAAGGCAGTGAACAGTGCAAAGAAAGAAAAAAATCTAAATGCACGTTTAAAAAATGAATCTCAGCCTGCCTCATTTTTGCACATGGAGAGCACATTATAATGGTATTTGGTTAGAATCTGTGTTAGTATTTGTTACTTAAGTTAGTCAATCAGGTATCTAATGTGGTCTCCTGTAAGTGAGGCATTTTCAAGTGAGAAAAAAAATGGTGTGCTTTTAAAATATGTAGCCTGTCTTCATTTATATGTCCATATGTTACACTGGCAACACATGGCTTGCTGTACCACTTTACAGCAATAATGTGATCCCATGCAGTGGCGCTGCACTCCAAAACACGCTAAATTATACTACATATACCCTCCTTTTTCCTGAGAATTTGGCCATGGTCCAAGCCACAATTGGAAGAAACCCAACTTGGCTTCTTTTTTCCTTTAAAATGTATGCGTATTGGGATATCTTTCTCTCCCCGTTGTATCTACTAACATGAGCAACATCTTCACTGACAAAACAATCAACCATCCTCCCATTATTAGCACCAGGACAGCTAAACCCACTATAGAGTGTTCCCCCCAGGTTCTCCAATTGAACCTTTCCACTTCTATTATACCCAGGTTACTAACTGTAATATTGTTCTTTCTTAGATTCATTTTCACTACATGCTTCTCTTTATAATTCAATAAGAACTCCACATACAGGTCTATTGGAAATGCATCCCTTTGAAAAAATTCAATATTTTCTACTTGGCTTTCCCAAATGTCATTCATAACATGAAATAATGTCAAACCTCCAATCGAAACAATTATGTCCTTTGGAACCTGTAAGTAAAATACATTATATTTCACCTGTTTGACCACAAATGTTCCATGATTCAAATGTACTACCGTAAAATTCTTCATACAGGTGCTGACCAACCATTTACCTTTGACCATCTTAGTTTGTGCCAATTCTTCACCCCCCATAGTGCTAATAATTACTTCACATCCTTCTGATATACTTGGGTCAGATTTCAAACACAAATAGCGTCCCTAGCATCACGAAT
The DNA here is from genome assembly GCF_040938575.1 of Ambystoma mexicanum. Taxonomy (NCBI): domain Eukaryota; kingdom Metazoa; phylum Chordata; class Amphibia; order Caudata; family Ambystomatidae; genus Ambystoma; species Ambystoma mexicanum. The sequence continues at coordinate 1,347,695,618 of NC_090922.1, read as the reverse complement.
AAACCGTTTACCTGGACACATATAATTTTGTTCTTTAAATTTCACACAAGTTTCCAAATTTGGTATCAAGTAAACCTCAGGCTCCCATGATTGAAAGGCCACCACTTCTGGAGTCTTAATAAATGTGTCCTCCTGCCAAAATCCCACATTGTGTACCCACTTAGTTTGATAAATGAGTTCAGGGGCTACATACTGGATGCATAGTAAAAACCCTATTTCCAACCTTTCCAAGTCCACATATAAGGGCATTGCATTACCCATTTCAAATGCAATTTTTACCTGTAGCACATCAATCTCCCTCCTGGTCAACCTTTCTATCATTTGATGAATAATATCCTGTGAAACGAAGTACAATGGTATATGTCCCTGAATCAATTGTAAAATTGCAGTTTGAACTTCATGTAATTTGTTAACAGTCTATCAACAGGACTCATTATATTCAATATCTCACTCATTGTTCTGTCAGGCTTAATAATCAATTTAGTTGCCCATTGAATTACATCCGCTATTTCATTCAATATGATCGCAGTTTCATTTATGAACCTTATTTGTTCATCTAATCCCCCTCTAATTCCATCCAAGGTTTTTTGTATTATTTCTAGGTCAACACTCAGTTGTTATGCTTTAGTACTCAGCGTCCCGACTGAAATGGCTTTGGTTGTTGACATCGGGGTACATATTATGGCTCCAATTATAGACATTACCAGTGGAACTGCAAGCATTACTGCTCCTCTTTTTCCTCTCCTCTTCTTAATGTCTGCTGAATTCACAAATGTTTTCTCCAACTGCATCAACTTATTTCTTATTTACTGCTTAGCCTCCTCTTTTCTTAGTTCCAGCCACTCTTTAGTCTGCTCAGCTTTAATTCCAGTATTGTTAAAATGTTTTTCCATCAGAGTATCAGGATTCAATGGTATGTAAATGTTCTGGAAAATCATCCTTCTATCACTCATGATGAATCCTGGTGCTTCTTCTACCACAATACCAGATGCTGGTCCAGGCTCAATGACAACCTGTGCTTCTAAAGTTTTGAAGTTCCCTCCGAATGTCATTATAATTATCCATATTGTTGGCGTCATCATCAATGCTGATTGCTTTGTAGCCTTGGGCTCCTCCCGAATCCCTCCGCGTGGACTCCAGGGCTCATCTTCTCCCGTGTCCTCCAGTCCCGTGACCTCCAAGCCAAAATGTGTTAATCGATAGTCTAAATCAAATAGAAAAGAAACAAATTAAGTACATTGAACAATGCTAACTTCACCCTTTTGCCAAAAATAAAACATGCTTTGCAAAACATTTCGCCCTTTTCCTCTCGCCTTCTGAAATTAAGCGCATGTTAGAGAGAAAACAAACATCCATAAACTAGCATTCAATAATGAATACATTTTAATTTTGTAAACTAACTCCATTAATTTCAGCCTCCATTTTTTAATATATATATATGTCAGTGTTTATGTTCCATTATAATAATCAATCACCTCTATTTTATTTCTCTGCCGTTGCCCTCTGACTAAACCCATTTATCTCATCTTCTTTTATGTATTCAAGGGACTTTATCTGTTTCTACATGCTCAAGTCGTTTAACCTCATGTCTGGGGTGCCATGGTTTAATTTGATTTACATGAACAAACTGTTCTGTTACTGTTTCACCTTCAGTTTTCAAAATTTTGTACACCACGAGAGAGACCTTATCTATAATTCTAAATGGCCCCAGGCAGGCTGCTAGAAATTTTGAATTTTTCTGTTTACTTTTCCCAAAATTTATACACCTGGTCCCCCACACAATACTCTTTCACCGATGCCTTTTTATCATAATATGACTTTGCACTGTCAGCGGCTCTTTCTAGGTTCCGCTGTACAAAAGCAAATGCATGTTGTAAATGCTTCCTCAGCTCATCCATGTATTCATGAACTGTAGATGCACTTACAAGTGTCTGCTCATGTGTCCTGTATAATAGGTGTTCATGGGGGCTAATACCTGTTGCTTTGGCAGGAGTTGATCTGATTGCCATCAAAACCAAAAGGTAAACATAAATCCCAGCTGTAACCTGCTTCTACTACAAACTTCTTTAATATGTCCACAACTGACCTATTACAGCGTTCAACTCCCCCAGAAGAAGCCGCTCTATATGTAATATGTAATTTCCTTTTCACTCCCAGTATTTGCCATACCTTACTCATTAGAGCGCTTGTGAAATTACTTCCTCTGTCTGATTCTATTCTTTGTGGTAACCCAAACCTTGAGAATACATGATTCACCAGTAATGTAGCTGCATTACACTCAATCCATTTTGACATCAAACACACCACACTCAAAATATAACTGTTCCCCCTGCTCGACCTCCTTACAGGCCCTACATAATCTATTTGCAAATCTGACCATGGAAGAGTTAAGCTTCTTTTCATTAATGGGGCTCTATGCATTGGTGAAGCAGGTTTAAATTGGGCACCTCCTCTACTATATAATTCCACATCTTGGGACATATGTGGCCAGTAAGCATAATCCTTCAGTATCTCCAATGTGTTTTGTGAACCTCTGTGGCTTGCAGTTATTGCATCATGTGCATGGTATAGCATTAGCCCTCTGAATGAAAGGGGTAGCACCCACTGTATCTGTCCTGTTATGGACTCTCTAATCATGAGTCCATCCTGTAGTCTAATTCCTTTTTTATTCTTTAATAGCACCCTCAACTCTTCTTTTCCCCTACAATCATTTTCTGTTAAAGGGTGTTGTTCAGGATCTATCAAATGATTATAATAGATTCCCAAAATTCGATCATCCTTTTGTGCCTTAATCAGATCTTGATCTGGTGTATCATAACTCCATTGTACTACTGATTGATCTACCTCCTTTGGTGCTTTAGAACGTGTTACTGCATCAATTTGTATTTCACCAAGTGAATGTTCAATAGGTAGCAATTCTCCCATCACAGCCCCAATTTTAGCCAGGTGATCTGCCTTATCATTCCCCTCCTTATCCTCTCCTGGAGTTTTTAAATGCCCACAAATTTTCCTCCAGTATATTGTTAAATCATTCTCTGATACCAATTTGTCTATGGCTTGGATCATTTTTCCATGTTTAAGGGGCTTCTTGTTGTATGTAATCATGCCTCTCGCTTTCCAGCCAGGTAAATATTCCACAAAGCTATTTTGTGCATAGTCAGTCACCAGGCCTATTTCACTAAATTTATTATCAACTGCAGTAGCAATTGCTCTATAAATGGTTGCCAATTCCACTCCTTGACTGCTCCTAGCTCCAATTCCCATCCCTATACTGGGGATGCCTTCATTTCCTATTCCTGACACTAATTGTTTATTACTGTCATTTTCAATGTGAAAAGCACAACCATCAACATATACAGTTGGCAAATCCTTGCATGTTTTTCATCAAAAGCTTTGTGTGGTGATTGTTCAAATTCCTGTAAATTAGGTTCCACTTCCATTTCGTTGGATACCTGTTCAGCTGCACAGTCATGTAGATCTGCTAAACCTTGAGCAATTGGGCTTTTTTAAATTTTGGCCATATCTCACTTCTACAGGAAAACCCTGTAATGCCAGCGTCCATGAAGTGATTCTGGACTGTGCTAGATTACCTGACCTAATTCTTTTACTCTCTCAAAACTGCAAAGGTTGATGATTTGTCTCAATAATCACCTTTTTTCCCTGAACAATGGGGCGGAAATGTTGTAGCGCCCACACAGTGGTCAATAGGGCCTTTTCACATTCATTGAATTTAATTTCAACTTGGGAAAACGCCTTACTTGCATAGGCAATGGTTTTGTGATTCAAATCATGTTTTTGTGATAACACTGCTGACATACAATGTTCAGAGAACCTATTTCTAAAAAGAAATCCCTATCCTTTATGGGGTATGCTAAACATGGTGTGTTTACAAGACATTCCTTTAATTTAGCCACTGCCTCAGACTGCTCTTTTTCCCATTTCCATGGTGTATTCGGTTTTAGCAGTTTAGTCAATGGTTGAGTAATTTCAGCATAATTTTCAATGAACTTCCTGTTATAGCCTGTCATTCCTAATAAACGTTTTATCCCTTTCACATTTTTAGGGTCTCTTAGTTTTTGTATGGCCTCTATTTTCTTCTTTGTGGTGTTAGTCCATGTTCAGTCACTTCATGGCCTAGAAAATTCACTTTTTTCTTGCACCATTGTACTTTTTGTAAAGATACTTTGGCGCCTGCTTTCTGCAATTGGCCAAGAACATGTCTTATTTCATAAAAATGGCTTTTCAAGCTTTCATTTTTTATCAGGACATCATCCACATAAACTATGGTTCCTCTTTCCGCTGCATCAGGCATAGCTTTTCTCAAAAATATGCCAAATTCACTCCCACTATTGACATACCCGAATGGAGTTCTAACCCATGCGTATTGAGTCTTATCAAATGAAAATGAAAATAAATTCTGTATCTCCTCTGCCAATGGCACGCACCAATATCCAGAGGTGAGATCTAACGTGGTAAACACCTTTGAACCATGTACCTGAGCTAGACCCTGATCAATGAATGGCAGTGGCCATCTGGATACTGGCACTCTTTTATTTAACTCCCTCAAATCTGCACATAGTCGCCATTGACCATTTGGCTTTAATACACCTAAAATAGGTGTGTTGGATGTGCTATGAATAGGCCTGATAATTCACTGAGATTCCAAATGTTTAATAATCTCTGCCAATGACTCTAAACATGCCAGTGGTAATCTATACTGGCGCACAAATACTGGGCTTCTGCTACACCCTTCCGGTAGCGTGGCCACATGTAAGTCAGTTAGACCGCAATCATAAGCATCTTTTGCAAATACATCTTTAAACTCCATAAATATCTTCCTCAGTTCATTTCTATCCTCATCGCTGTCACATGCATCCGCTGATAAAATCTGCTCCTCTACCATTTTGGAAAATTCTGGAAACTGTTCTGGTAGGGGAATCTCGGCGCTTTCCTCTAACTGTGTGGCTGTGTCTCTCTGCAAACCTATCACTTTTAAATGCTTTGGTGTATCGGCTTCCACTTCAATGGACTGATTTTCTATTTCATTTTCATTTAAGTTAAATGTTATGCAATCCTCTTGATGACAGCACACTCTCTCACTTGAATCATAAGGGTACACAGAATGAATTTTAAATATTCCTTTGGGCTGAGAGTCCAGGTATTCTGGCAACTCACCCTTGGCATCTACATACTTTTCAGGTATATTTCCAATCACCATGTTATTTAGATCTGCAGTATAATGTGATTTTTGTATGGCCATTCCTAATGGGAAGTTTTCCTCTAAATGAATATCTTGACAACCTTTATTATTCACCATAATTTTTACAGACCCTTGACCAATATCTACCAATGGAATGTATTCATAATCCAGGCCTTGCTGTTTTATGGATTCATTCAAGCACACAAATGCATCAGAGTCTTCCATCTGCTGTCCATCTTTGCATTCCATGTTATTGCAACCTTTTTGGTGAATGCGGGGATAATAGTATCCTTCCTCAGCTGTAATTCAATTGCATATGGGACCAGCTGTGCGCAATGATAATCTCTTTTTATCTTCGAATTCAGGTGCCGGCCCACCTAGGCATGACCACATTTTTGATTAGGGAAATCTAATACCAATCACATTCTGTGCATGATATCATTACCCAGGTAAAATTCATTTTGTGTGCCACTCACTATCCAAACATTATGGTGAATTGTCTTTTGTCCAATACTAATCTTCAGCATGCATCTTCCTGCAATTCGGTTTTCAAAGTCTGGACTGTCCAAACCAGAGACATATTGGTTTTTAATTCTAACTTTCGGGATCTCCTCCCTCTCCATTATTTTTTGCAACAATTTCTCATTAATGAAACTCCTTTCCTGTTCAAGTGCTAAAGTGGCATTTGTTGTTTTAGAATAGTCATTTATACCAATGTGAACCCATGGTTGCTCATCTTCCATGTGTATTTCAGCAAGAGTGGTGATGTGTTGATGACAGCACACTCTCTCACTTGAATCATAAGGGTACACAGAATGAATTTTAAATATTCCTTTGGGCTGAGAGTCCAGGTATTCTGGCAACTCACCCTTGGCATCTACATACTTTTCAGGTATATTTCCAATCACCATGTTATTTAGATCTGCAGTATAATGTGATTTTTGTATGGCCATTCCTAATGGGAAGTTTTCCTCTAAATGAATATCTTGACAACCTTTATTATTCACCATAATTTTTACAGACCCTTGACCAATATCTACCAATGGAATGTATTCATAATCCAGGCCTTGCTGTTTTATGGATTCATTCAAGCACACAAATGCATCAGAGTCTTCCATCTGCTGTCCATCTTTGCATTCCATGTTATTGCAACCTTTTTGGTGAATGCGGGGATAATAGTATCCTTCCTCAGCTGTAATTCAATTGCATATGGGACCAGCTGTGCGCAATGATAATCTCTTTTTATCTTCGAATTCAGGTGCCGGCCCACCTAGGCATGACCACATTTTTGATTAGGAAAATCTAATACCAATCACATTCTGTGCATGATATCATTACCCATGTAAAATTCATTTTGTGTGCCACTCACTATCCAAACATTATGGTGAATTGTCTTTTGTCCAATACTAATCTTCAGCATGCATCTTCCTGCAATTCGGTTTTCAAAGTCTGGACTGTCCAAACCAGAGACATATTGGTTTTTAATTCTAACTTTCGGGATCTCCTCCCTCTCCATTATTTTTTGCAACAATTTCTCATTAATGAAACTCCTTTCCTGTTCAAGTGCTAAAGTGGCATTTGTTGTTTTAGAATAGTCATTTATACCAATGTGAACCCATGGTTGCTCATCTTCCATGTGTATTTCAGCAAGAGTGGTGATGTGTTTTTCTGAATCTGCTTTAGGAGCAATATTCTGTTTGCATGTCTTCTCTTTTAAATAAAAACGTAATGTGTGCTCATCTATGGCAGTTTGCCATTTTTTCCTTGGGTCCAAGTATATTTGTACAGGTAGTTTTTCATTTTCACTCTGCGTTTTGTCTTGACACACTAATATAACAGTGACGCTAGGGATGCAGCTGTTCTGGAGATATACCTCCACTGCATTATTTGTTTTGGCAACGGTGTGACATTCATTTATATTGCTGTTTTGTGATTTTAATTTCTTAGGTCTCAATGGTTTTTTGGTTAATATTTTCAGGCAATCTGTTCCCATCAGAAATGGAATTTCACAAATGGATGTGACCAATACCTCCTGTTTCATTCTGTGTTTACCTATCTTTATGTCAACCTCGGTGACGCCTATAATAGGCACCTCCTCCCCGTTAAAATTATGCACTGGACCTTGATTTTCCTTCACTGTGATCTGATTCTGTGGGGATCTCCCTTCATTGATACTCTTTAGCAATTCTTTAGACATAATTGTGGCCTGTGCGCCAGTGTCAATCATTGCAAATGTATTGCATATTTCTTCTACAGTGATGGGAGCATAATAACTGTCTTCAACTTCCTCTAACACACATAAGAAGTGCAAATTCTTACTGATTTCAGGGCTCACCTTTCTCAGGCCTTTTTCACTTTTGGCTAAGCACATTGCTAAATGGAAAGACATTTTTCCCTCCTTTTTGCCCATTTCCGTGCAAGAGACTTTATTAATTTCCCCATGTTCAGAGATTTTTTGGAGTGTGGCCATCGTTCGCCCATCCATCCAGGTATCATCAGAGACCACATTACAACCCTCCAACTGAACATGTGTAACAACATCACTTGGCAATTTGTCATTGTCTAATTCTGTGCATTTGTGATTATTTAGTATGGTACCAGCCCTTTTAACTTCAGAAATATGTGGCTCAAAGAATTCTTCAGGTGATTGACCTGTACCCTCCTTTTGAGTATTTCCTTTTTCTGCCTGTGTTTGGTTATTGTTCTGTTTGCCCAGGGAAAAAGTTATAGCATCCCCACTTACTCCCTGCTCACTGGTATTCCCCATGTATGAGTCATTTTTCTTAAATCTGTCTCTTTGTTCCTTTGGAATTTCAGGTGTTTCTTTTTCCTTTGTACAAATCTTCAATGTCTGATTTAGCTCTAGGTTAAACCGAACTTCTTTCATAAGGGTCTTTGCACTTTCTGTCACATGTTCATTTACCGGTATCTTTATTTTTGAATCTTTATACATCTCAGAGTCATTATGGAAAATCACATCAGAACAATCTGTTTTCTTGACACTGCAGGTATCATACGTACTTAGTCACTTTCAGAAACCCTCCGGTCATTGCTAGGGCCTTCTGCCCCCTCCTTGGATGACTGTTTTTGCGCTGTACAGAGCTTTCCTATTTGCTCAGCTAACATTTTCACTTGGGCCTCGAGACACTGGAATCTTTCCATCTCACTAGAATCCTCTCTCTGTGGCCTAGATCGATATTAGTTGTTTTCCCCCGATTGGATCTATTCCGGTACCTCTCAGGAGAATGATTTCTATTGGCATGGTTCCTGAACTCTTGATTCATTTGTGGAGAGGAGCGGGGTGCACCCATCCTTTGGTTCTAGTCCCCTGGTGGGGAATCATTGTACTGAAGTGGAGTGTAGTTCATGTTTTGCCTCATGTCCTGTCTCTCAGGTTGTGGGTACTGGCCCTTATTTTGATTCTCATTATCAGCAAATCGATCCACATATCGGGGTCTATCCCGATTACCATATATCATGGTATTGGGATCAAATCTGCTTTGTGTCCCCAATGTCTGGTAGGGACCATCATTTCTTTGATCCTGATTTTGTCTCTGGTTATTGTTCATACCTGACATATCAGGCCGATAGCCTGCCTGGGGCCTATCTCCTAAATACCTAGGACTGATGTAGCTCTCTCTATTACTAGGATCATGTGATTGAAACATTGGTACAGGAAGTGATGATCTTTGTCGATACCCCTTTGTTCAGGTTTCAAATTATTTTTACCTGGACTTTGAGCAGACTCAAGGGACTTTTTGGCTGACCTGATTTCCATCACTGTTGCTGAGGGTTCTTTAGATTTCGGTCTAGTGTCTTTCATTTTATCACTTTCTCTACCCTGACAATAGAGTACTTCATATAGTTTTGTGCTTTGGTGCACAATCCACTCAAGGGACTTGTCACGATCAAATTCACATGCCAGTTGTGATATAATGTCTTTCTGTAACCCATAGAAGTATGCAGTTTTAAACTCATTAGAATTGGGGTCAAAAGATACATCATAGCGAGACAATGCTCCTTTTAAGTCTTGTAAAAACTGGTGAGGGGATGTATTAGGCCCAGCAGTGATTATGTAAGCGACTTTCTTTGCCTCCTGCAATGACTGGAAAGGAGAAAAATGACACCTAATCTCTCTTTCAGACCCTGCCCATGTCATATTCTGCCGCTCATTCAATCCTCTTATGATACTGGCCGTGGGAGCATCTAAAGTTAAATGAAAATACTGTCTGTATTGTTCCTTAGGTATCTGGAAGGCTTTAGAAATGTCATGAACCGCTTCTAAGTGATCCTCTATGCAGTATTCCCCTCCCTTTTTAAATGGTTTGATCAGGGCTTTGATAGATTTCATTATCTTTATGGGCTACTTGTTGCAATGCATGGAATTGCACTACTTGGTGACTCAACCCTGGTTCCAGGTGTATGGGATTGGTGGCGGCCCCCAATGGGAGTATCAAATCCCCCAAGGGCGCTGCAACCAAGTTCAGTCACCGGCCCAGTCACTGGGGCACTAGCTCTTTGGGTAGAAATAGAATTCACCTCTACTCCATTGAATGAGGTGCCCTGCCGCCTCTCCTGGGACCTGGGAATGCACATTTGCTGTTCCAAGTCCTTACACTTTTTAAGGAGCCTGTCTGCTTCGTTTTGCAAATAGTTATTTTCATCACTCATTTTATTAATTACCTCCTGCATGTTGCACATTTGCATTTGGCATTCATTAAATTCTTCATTTCTCTTGTCTCTTTCTTGAAGCATTCATTTCCTGTTCTGCATTTTGAAGATCACTTTCCTTTTCATAATGTTCTTTTTTGTAAAATCTGCATTTCTGACACAACCTCATCTTTATCTTGTCTAATGTGGTCCACCAATGCTTTAAAGTGTACCAATTCTTGTTCACTGTCCTCAAACTGTTTCTTGCTTTTGGACAATTGAATATCAAAATCTCTGCATTTTAACTGCATGGCCCTCATTACGACCCTTGCGGAAATCGAAAAACGATGGCGGAAATGCAATACCGCCATCGAATACCGCCCGTTGCGATTATGACCCGTCACCGTAAAGTACGATGCCATTAGCGACACCGTAGTGAACGCCAACGCTAACTGCACCAAGTACGCGCACGCGCGCACTGCGAAACCGTAATTACCACCATGGCGCAACGGTACGGGAATTCTGACCCTAGCGGACATGTACCTAACGCCATCAAGCATGGCGGAAAGTACCATTCCGCCATGGTGAGAAGTACGGCATCGCAAACCAACCGTAAAAGGCCTTACTGAGTGCCTGTACACCACTCCCTGGCCACATTGCACAACTCCTTGTAGGTGCAATGAAGTCAAACAATGCAACCAGTGAAATGTACAAGTCACCCATGCATGCCAACGAACAAATGAATGTAGGGGCTCCAAGTGCCTTGTGAGTGGCCATCCATATTAGCCATGGCACCATTGCCGTACTGATGCAGCACAGGCATGTGAAGCTCCAAGTACAGCAACATGAACTGAAAACTGAGACAAACAAAAACAGGCCCCCCATCGCTTGACACCAGTGCAAGGCAACATACAAAGCAGTATCCTGAGTGAGACTGCACCAGCCCTGTACTCCTGCCAGTAAACAAACCAACCAGCAGCATAAGCATGTACCACACAAGTTGGCAGAGTGACTGAGCAGCCAGGCACATCTCAAGAGGGGCCAATGGGAGCAGCAGGGCACAGATGGCACGAATACAGAAGCCATTCCAATGGACATGACCTCAGTCTCCCTCAAAGAAACGCACGCAAACACAGGCACCTGTGACCAGCCATATCCTGAAAATCACATCATTCCACCAATCCACCTGGCTGACCGGCATCTGTTACACAAAAGCCAATCCCCCTCCCATGGGCATGACATCATTAAAACAGTCATAATGGCAGCCCCTATCCCTGACCTTACTGGCCTTCGTAGGCAAACGCGCCCAGTACAGTACCACGCAACTATGCTCAGAAGGCCGAACCCAAAGCAGATCTCCTCACAATACATCGCTCCACAAATAGGAATATGCTACATAACTTGCAAAGAATAACGCTACAAGGTCAATATCATAATCAAATTTTAATGCACAACAAAATCACCCGGGACATACAGCTATTAGGTCATGAACTCCAAATCATATCTCATAATTGTGGGCTGCATCCGCAATAATTGACCAGCTTCTTCTTGTGTGACGCCCTGTTCCTCCATGGTACACAGGGGCTACATCCACGTTCAAAAAGGCAACATGGAAGCGCCTAGAACCGCAGGGCCGTCCCATTAGGTAGGCACTAGTCCAGCTGAAAGCTCGAAATGTTGCTCCTAGCCACTAGTACTGCGTAAGGGCATGTGGGCCATTGGCGATCGTCCCATAAGATCGTAATGGTGCTCCACTGATTAACACGAAGCAGCAGGTGTCGGGAGTAAAAGCCATCTGCAGGAGTGGCATACAGATGGCAGCGGCAAGAGGGGAGGAGATACCTGTCACCCAAATGAAACGAAAAAGAATAGTATGGGCATCTGAACTCCATTTGAATTACTCACTTCAAAGATCACACTAAATCCACAGCCATATGCATGCTAGCCCACTCAAAAGGATTATTCGCACCCAATAATCACTTGCGAATCATAACCATATAAATCGAGGTGAAAACACTATTACAAACGAGTGTTTGTGTGCATGCGTCTGTTAAAACAGAATCCATTAGATGGGATTAGCAACGTGCATAGACACAAGTGTTTGAAGGCGCGTCGAGACAGGGAGGGTTCAACAAGGGCAGATAGACAATGGTCCCACTATGGCAGCCCTGCATCACATAGCGCAGAGGAAGTTGATAGATTCCAAAAAGCCATGTACATGGCAGACTCTCTATTAAATCATCTGTCCATGCATCCATACATCATTCCCTCATCCTGGTATAAAAATGCCTGATTATTTACTCACATAACATTAGAAATTTCCATTGAATCTGTGCTAAATGCAGTCTGCAAAATCCACTGTGCTCCAGGCCGGAATTCTAGTGTTGTGAAGTAACATGTATTTGGGAACGTCCTGCCTTATCCTCCACTACGCTATTGCGCATCCCATACTATTCATATCAATCATTGCATTCTCGGCATGGCCCCTGTCCCAAGGACATCAAACAATAGAACTTTCTATCTGCAGTCAGACCTGTGGGCGTCTCCTCGCCGCTAGCTGGAAACCGAAAGCGCTGTCCTTCGAATTCCTCATTTGCAACATCACGTCGAAAAGGCATCTGTGACCGCTTGAAATCACAAATCCATCCATTTAGTGTGGCAGTGTGTGAAAATGGCAACTGGCTACACTCACAAATGGGACGCCCCGCCTGTCGGTGAACCGCGGTACAGCGCTGCATGAGGGTCCACCGTTAATCGAGTACTACATTCCACGGACCCTTCACAAGTATGTTCCCGACTGCAAAGATAGTATGTGAAACAATGGGAGCATAGCAGATTTAACATATGAAGCAAGATCTCACTGCCATCGGGATGAAATACATGATTGTAATAGCAAGATGCCATGCATCGATTTGCAGCGTTGTGTGCGGGACGTGCTCGCCCAAACGGGATTGCAGCTTGCACAGGAGGAATGAATCACCACAGGTGGAGGCTATACAGCTTGGAAACACATAAATTGCACACCCAACCCCCTCCCACAACCACACCCACTCCAAAATGCTACCGGCAGGACTTGCGATGTTGGCCCTGGGGGACCTGATAGCACTGCAAGTACTCCAACTTCAAGAAGAAGACGAACACCAACTACTACAACAACCGGCCGCACAGAGGAGACGCAGGAGGAGGAGGAGGGCAAGGCAGGGCCAGCAAGGCCCACCAGCACAGCCACTACCACCACGCAGGCAGCCCGCAATCCCACGCCTCCGAGCACATCCGTTCAACCTCACTGATGAGCAGATCCACACCCTCTACCGTTTGGACCGGGACACCATAACCGCCATTGTGGACATGACACACGCTGACCTTGTCAGCATGATAGATAGCCCAACCGCCATCCCACCCCTACTGAAGGTGGTGTCTGTACTCCACTTCCTGGCCACAGGCACCTACCAGCACACAGTCGGACAGTTGCATGGCATTTCACAGCCACTGTTGTCACGGACACTATTGCAAGTGCTCGATGCCCTCCTGAAGCACGCAGACGACTACATCTCTCTACCACGCTCGGACCAGGAAATTACGAACACAAAAGTGGGATTCCATGCACTTGCCGGCATACCGGGTTGCATTGGTGCCATCGACTGCACCCATGTGGAATTGGTTGTCCCACATGCCATGGAGGCCCAGTACCGCAACCGAAAACAATATCATTCTCTTAATGTACAAATGGTGTGTGACTCAAACAGGATCATTACACATTGTTGTGCCCGATTTCCTGGATCAACCCATGATTCCATGGTCTTACGGAACTCTACAATACCACGCTACATGGAGCGACATGCAGGGAACAGATCCTGGCTACTCGGTGAGTCTCATTTCATGCATGATAATGTGGGGTATGTGATGCGGCAATGACCTGCCAGGAAGGGGGGGGGGGTGCTTACGTAGCAATGTCATTCCTCAAACATCCTTTATTGTCCACATACAGGTGATGCCGGGTATCCACTGAAGAGATGGCTCCTTACACCACTCCGGAACCCACAGGACCAGCATGAGGAGGACTACAACCATGCCCACTCACGTACCCGTGTAGTCATAGAACAGGCATTCGGCCTACTGAAGGGTCGTTTCCGCTGCCTCAGCAGGTCTGGCGGGGCACTCCTGTACCGCCATGAGAAGGTTGCTAAGATGGTCATGGCTTGTGTCATGCTACACAACATGTGCATACGTAGGAATGTGCCCATGCCCCCTGACGCAGAACTGCAAGCACCAGAATATGGTCATGATGTGGGTGGGGATGTGGCAGAACCTGAAGGAGTCCGCGAGGCACAGGAGGGCCGTGAAATTCGTCAGATTATCATAGATTCATGCTTCTAGCACTCACGCCTGGTGGTTGATACATGGACACGGGAGTTGTGGCACTGTGTGTGTCTGGAACATGCACAATATGAACTGTACGCCTATGATGGCCTCGTACACAAAGATCAATGTCCACACATCTCATTGGATGATTGTGAAATGTTTATAGCAAATGTGAAATTGTGTTACACACCCCATCGACCCGCCACCCAAGTAAGCCCAACACACCCCCTCCACCCTCCTACCTCCCCCCCCGAACACCAGTGTCCAAGGATGCTCATTGTCAGTGGGCAGACACTATTGCAAGCCCCCTCTCCGGGTATCAGGGGCACCCCTGCCTGTGGAGCGCAGGTTCCTCCCAGATCTACGTTGGGGGCTGCCCTGGACGGAACTTGCAACGGATGATGTCTCTGCCTGCTCACGTCCATGCATGTCCCTAAGGGTTTGTGAGAGCTCAGTGAGCACACGGCGCACAGCGGCAAGTTCAGCACATACGTCTTTGGACGTCGCATGCAGTTCCCCCCTCAGGCTCTCGGTGCTTCTCTCCATTTGTACTCTCAGGCTCTCGGTGCTTCTCTCCATTTGTTCTCTCAGGCTCTCGGTGCTTCTCTCCATTTCTGCCCTTAGTGTCTCTGTACATGTTTCTATGGCTGCCTTGGTACCCCCACATTCATCAGCATGGTCCTTGAGGAGCGTGGCCAGTTGCTGCTGTTGCACGATCACCTGGTCGAGGGACTGTTGCCTCTGCTGGGCCATGGCCATTTGCGGTGGTGTCACAGAGAGGCTGATCACCTCATGTTGCCTTGACACAGGGCTTGTGGGGGATGGCCAGTCGTCGTCTTGTGAGTGCCCCTGCGTGGTATCCTCATGTTGTACGGGATGAAACAAACAGGGGGATTGAGACAGGTCATGCATGGATCGTACATCGACATCACCGTTTTCTGTGTCGGAGCATGCTGCCATTAATGCAGTGTCACCTATGGTGCTGCTGCCACCAGAAGCAGTGCCTTCTGTGGCATCCATTGGGGGGGCCTGTGGTGGTGGTGGTGTTGTGGCCATGCTGGCTGCTGGGGTGCCTGTTGAAGTCCCCTCCTGTGTGCTGCCACTTGATTTGTGCTGCTGCCGTGTCTTGATGCGTGCAGCTGAGGTGGAGGGTCTTTGGCCGTTGGTCTTGGCCCTCTTTGCAGGTGTGCTGGTAGGGGTGTCCTGGAGCTCGTCGTTTGAATCGGACCCTGTGGTGGAGTAAAGGAGGGAGAGCGTTATTAATGGGTCTGTGGAAATTGGAATGGCAATGTATCACATGCATTGGGGTGGTACCTGAGGGTGATTTGGGTCAGGGCCTTGGAGGTGGTTTCATTTTTGTGTGGAATGAGGGTGCAGTTGTATTGCAGCCTGCAGTTAGGGGGTGCCTGCTGCACGTGTAGAGGGTGTTTTTAGGAATTTTAATTATTTATTTATTTAATTTGACTTTTAATGTCCGCTATCAGGCCAATGTGAGTGGACGTTCTCCTGGACATGTGTTTCTGTTGCACTATGTGGACACATGGTACTTCACATGATTGAACATTGTGGTTTTAGCATAGTTTTATTTGGGCCACCTACCTGATTCTTCGGATGTCTGCACTCCTTTCTCCATCCCTCCGACTCCCTCTATGGTCTCCATTCCAATGGTGGAGGCACAGATTTCTTCCCAGGGGGTCAGCTTGATGGGTGATTCCGATCCTCCCCCGGTAGCTGTGGCAATGTTACGGTTGGCGGATAGTATGCTCCGTACGCGTATCCGCAAGTCGTCCCATCGCTTTCTGCATTGCTGTGGGTTGCGGGGTGCGGTCTCCACCGCACTTACCCGCTGTGCCACCAGGGCCCATATGGCCTTCTTGTTCGCAAGTGCCGTCCTGGTCATTTGCGTCGAGAAGACGACGGCAGCATTCTCCTGGAGGGTCTCTGTGAGCACCGTGAGTTCCTCACGTGAGAAGTGGACCTGCCGCTTGCGGTCGCACGCTTTTTTCGCTACTTTTCCCATTGTTTTGGTTTCACTAGGGTGGATGACGGGTTGGGATGTCTCTCAGGGTAGTGTTTTTAATGGTTGTGTGAATGTTCCGATTTTATAGGTGTACGGCGTGCTGTTTCCCGTTCCGGGACCATGTTTTTGCTTCCGTTTCCGTATATTTACGGTCACCGTATTTTCCGATTGCCGCTCTCTACGGTGACCGCTATGTCCGGTGGCGGAATTGCACCTAGGTCGCCGTACGACGGCGGTGAGGGGCGTTTTGGGGACATTTCCGCCATCGCGGACTTTGCACTTCCGCCAAGGCGTAGTGCTCGTGCCCGATGGGTCAGAATTAGCCGCACTTTACTCTGTCGTGCCATGGCGGAAACGCTATTTACGCTATGGCGGTCAGGTCAGTTGCTTTCCGCCAGGGTCGTAATGAGGGCCCATGTCTTTCTGACATCCTTCTAATTCTGCTCTTAACATTTCCTCCTTTTTACTTGCTCCATCTAGGTCAGCCTTTAACCTGTTAATCAGCTTGGTATCATTTTCTTGCATTCGCAGGGACCTATTCAAAATGAACTAGATCTTGGCGCATAGCCGAATCAGACAGTTTTTCTCTGCATGTTTATCGGCTGCATTTAATAACCTTAGAAGGCAGACCTGAATTATGCTGCCTTCTGCAAAAATATTGTCGTTTTTCTTTCTGCACCTCACCATGAACGCGGTCATGCCATTCTGAGGCACTGTTCGATGACCACGTCCCATGTGCATGTAATCTTGCCTCTAAATATTGCACTAGCTCTGAGAATGTGGCTTCCATTTGAGACATTCTGAAATGTGTTTTTAGTGACACACTGCTATTATGAAATGGGTTCCCTTTAATGTACAGATGGCAGTGTGAGACACACTTGCCACGCCTAGTAGGTGCTCTATGATCACTTTCCCGGCCTGCAACGCACCATAAATATGTAGGGTATTTTGTGTAAATTTGGGGCCTATCTGTATTTTCTTACCGCCAAAAACAAAGGTAATTTAGCAATGACTACTCCTTGCATTTAGATTGGGTTTGGCTTTATGGTGGTATAGTGACTATGCATTATTTCAGTACACAGATACATTTTGTTGGTATGCATTTTGTTGTGGTATAGTGATGAGCATAGCTTTATTTTTTTTTATTTGTGGCCCTAATATACAAAACCCCCTTCTTCTTGCTTGGTCTGTTTGTGTGATCACTAGAGAGGCTTCGGGCCTACATTTAGGGATACCACAATTTTCACATATAGCATTCACAACCCCCTGTGGTATTATCACTAATTTATTGACATTAGTGAGATTATATTTCCAGAGGCCTCTCTCTCTGCTGATTCATGTACGCTCAGCAGACTATTGTATTATATTCCACTCAGAAGCCACACACACATACCCTGAGTGGAATCACGCACACAGCTATTTATAATTGCTAATGACATTACTTCATCTGCATAGGAAATTTGGCATGTATATTACGTAATAACCTCCCTTTTTTTGTATGGCATAATTTAAATGCACCAAAGGAAAATCAGAAGCAAAAACACCCTTACACAGTCTGTGAGTTATAACAGTTTCATTTCAAAATAATACATTAGCAGTTTTGCGAGGCAGTCCTTTCGAAAATAAACAGAGGAGAAACAAATACAATAATACAACGCATTTCATTTTACATTTGCAACAATAAAAAGAACAGTACATCAATATGACCGTATTTAGATGGCAACATTATAATGTGGCATTTAAACACAGTGATTCCCCAGCTATATTTTTACTGCATGAAACAGACTTCATTCACACGACAATCCCTCAGATTTTACGTGATAATTACCATTTTTTTTGTAGCTTTTCAGCACACGAAATCTCCTGGCTTGTCGCCTCCGAGCAGTGACCCAGGGATTTCTTATTTCTTTAAAGCACACAGCGAGAACATGCAGTTCAATCTGCAATCTGCAGTTCTCAAGCCGGGGGCCAAGTGACCAGGAACCCCCAGTCTTTGAACATGGCTTGCTGTACCACACTGCAGCAATAATGTAATCCCATGCAGTGGCGTTGCACTCCAAAACACGCTAAATTATACTACAGAGGCGAGGCAAGCTTCTGCGTTTTGGAGGATCTGCAGTCGTAGCATGGCCTCAGGTTGGCCAAGATAGATACCATTGCGATAGTCTAGGGAGCCCATAATGGGAGCCGTCACAATCTTAGTCCTGGACTCCGCCGAAAGAAACTGAAGAACTTTTTTCAGTATTTTGAGCTTAGTAAAGCCCGATCGGCAGACAGTCAAGATTTGAGCTTCTCCAGAGCCTGAGGACATAACTTGGATCCCTAAGCTCTTAGCTACTGAGGAGGGTTCAGGGCAGGGTTCAAGTGAGGTAGGCCAGTAATCACAGGTCCAGGGTTGCCCTGCGTAGTTGGACAGGACCAGTAAAATCTCAGTTTTATCTCCATTTAATTTAAGCCAGTTGTTGGTCATCCAGACCCCAACCACAGATAAACAATCTGTCAATTTCTAGGGGGAGGGGGTGGTCAGTCGAGGGGACATTAAGTCGAAAAAGAATCTGTGTATCATCAGCATAGGAGAAAAAGGGTTACCCCATGACTGGTAATCAGATTGGCCAGGGCCCGCATATATAGTTAGTTGAGCGCAGTGGGGGTAGGGGGGTGAATGGAGGAAGGGAGACTGTTTGAAGCTGTTGGAAAGAAAAGATGAAAACCACTTCAGGGGGATGGTTGAGATTCCAGACCCTTGGAGACAGTGGAGCAGCTTCTGATGGTCAACGGTACCAATGTGAGCAGCATACATTTTGGCTTCTTGGATCATCTAATAAAGCAGAGACACATATCATGAACACAGCCACAAGGCTGTTACTGAACCTTGATGAAAGAGACCACATCACACCAGTTCTAAGAATGCTCCACTGGCTACGGGCCAGGAAAATAACAGAATCCAAAGCACTCTGCATCACACATGGCGCTCTTCAGGACTGTGGGGTCAAATGCCTCAAAGGAAAGTTCATCCCATACAATTGGAGGATAACTCCAGGAAATCTAGCAATCATGTACTCCTTACAATCCTGTGATATGTCAGAAAGACACGCAGGATTCTTTTTCTCAAGCATTACAGCTAAACTACGCAAATCTCCTTGCGGAAGTGAATCCCATAATTCAGGAACACTTAACCTTAGCAGTATGCTAAGGAAAGAGTTACAAGTTGGTTAGTGCATCCTCACACCATGAGCACACAAGGCTCCAATTGCATAATATTACTCTATCAGTGTTAGTTCTAGAGCCAACCAACACTTTTGTCAAGTTGTTCTATTATAAAACCTCTTTGTTTCAGGTCCATCCACCTGTTCAGTATTGGTATGGAATATCCCATAAGGATGGAGGAAAAGGCACTGGATGATGGTGTAGATATGCTACTCTCCTAGTAACGACTGTGTTTCTAGTCCATAGTCACCACTCCTTCATAGGTGTCCCAGATCCATCCTGTCTAAATTGTCTACCCATCAACGCTGGCCTAGGTAGATGGAAATGGACTGGTGGAGGAACCTGAAGGGTGTAGTGTGGGAGGGCTGGACCAAGTCTTACAGATGCACACCACCTTCACTAAATATTTAAGAGGGTAATTGCTGTGCAAAAGCTCCAGACGTCACACAAATAGGGTGGAATGGGAATTACGGACAAGGACTCCAATAGTCACTCAGATGAGAAATTAACATTATATTGAAAATTCATTAACGTAGTTCTACAATATTCAGGTCATAAAGGTCGAAATGGAAATCACTTCTGCAACCTTAGTATACTCCTTCGCCCTGTGCCTTTGCCTCCATACCTGTGGGGTATTCTGTCAAAAATCCCCTTCTCCCATATTGCCGCAACTGTTTCACTGGTGAACATTTTACCACATTTTACTGCACCAGATGTTGGGTAGGTAGAGGGAAGGGTGGCTCTGATGGTAGTAAGAAAGGGGCAGGTGGGTTGTAGGAAAGGTGGTTTGTGGAGATGTTATGTTGTCTTATACTGTGCACCATTACCACCACTGGGGTGGTCTCCAGGTGCTCACGTGGCTCTGCAAGAAAGATGGCGGATTGTGTTAGTGGAATTTGGATGATTAGCTCGAAGCAGAAAGGTTTGCGGTCAATAAGACTGTAGATTATTTCCATGCAAATACGTTTTTTCATTTAAATACCTTTTTGCTGGACACCGCTTCTCCTATGTCCCTGCTGCGTCAGTTCCGTCCCTCTAACATGGGTTGTATTGGGTGCTGCAGGGTCCCTATTTCTTTTTTTGCCTTTTTTTTGGGGTGCCCCGCTTCCAATGTCTGGGATGCGGGGGACAGCCCAGCAATCCCTGAAGCTGAAAATACCGAACCTGGGGAGCGGGGGACACCCCCGGAACCCCTGCTCCTCATGTTTGGTATTTTTGGTTTTGTACAAATGGTACTGGCCGAAATCGGTCAATTGTACCATTCGTCCAAAAAAAAATTGGTCTTTTGGGTCTTTCCATGTTAGAGAGGGTAGAATGATATGATAGGTTCAGAACCAGGAGAAACTGGCATCTGTGTGTGTTGTCTTGCATATGGGTTGGTTGTGTGACCTGGCTTGTTGTATCCATAAGGGTAAGGTCCACTGCCATGGTTGTTAGTTGTATGCAGGAGAATGTTATGTTGGAGTGTGTTTTAGTGTGTTTCATGTGTAGTTTGGCTGGTGTTCATGGTTGTATGCACTGGCTTGTTCTGTCCATAAGGTAAATGTCCAGTGTCTGGAATTGTTTGTTGTATGCTGATGTTAGTTAAGTTAGCTGTCTCGCTACGGGGAACCTCCAAGATTTTTGTTGACATTTTAGGAGCTCCATTAAATGGATTGTGCCATGAAAGTCTAAACAATCTTACTTTCAGGCATTGGTATGTGTATTACAAACTGGTGTTGGCAGGTTTATACCCAGATGGGTTTACCCTCCATTGGATGCATTATTGAACTTACCAACCCAATATAAGCCACCCCCGTATACTGTCTGCTGGGAATCCGTGATTTGAATGTGAGCAGCATGCTATTAGTACTAGAGTGACACTTGAAAACGTGCCCCAGCTGATTGTTCACTTAATAATGTAAACAAGATTTATCACTGGCATGTGTAGAATCCAAGTTATTCTCATGTTTGCCATTTTTGCTCTAAAATGGGCAATCCCATTGAAAGTGAACAAACAGTTTTCACTTACTTTACAACCTGGTGACAGTTTGTATAAAAACAAATATGGAGCCATATCTGGTTTTAGATGTGTTGGCCTAATCAAAGCTACAGTTATGCTGGCCAAGACCGTTTGTTGTCATTTTATTGTCAACCTAGTTTCTGACTCATTCAACAGTTTGCGGATGCACCTTTCTGTGAGTGGGGTCTTTTCACAACAGGATGTTGAGGCACAGTCCAGTAACCAGTTTGGTGCAGCACAGGAAGGCTATCACCTTCCAGGAGAACAGGATCTACCCTAAGGGAGCTTTAAAGGACAGGCTCTGCTAACAAATGGGAAGTTAAACCAAGGTGATACCCTTTGACTCAGGACAGACAATGAGAGTGTGGGGTTAGAGTAGCTTATGAAGGAAATAACCAGCAAGAGAGGAGTTCCACCATCTTGGTATTACTTATGTTACCACATTACCTAAGCACCCTCGCCACTTCCGGAAAACAAAGCACTCTGCATATAAAATCACCAGGTAAAAAACTGCCATGTTCTGGGCCCTTATAGAAGGCTATGAGGGAATTAATTAGCTGTGGCAGATTGCCTATTTACGGGTATGAGCCACCCACTTTGCTGTATCAGCTTTGAACATCGGCAAAAGATTTTGCTGGAGCTCTATTGGGGTGTGGTCTGCCCAAGGTCCACTGCCTTAAAGGTGAAGATAGAGACCCTCAAGTAAGGATCAAGAGCTTTCTCACCCATTGCAAAGAAACATTTGGTGTGCACTGCTATTTGGAAAGCCTACCTGATGAGACGCTGGTACTCAGGACTCTGCCTTCTGGAAGTGGCACACTTGCAAGTGTTCTCCCGGCTGGGGAAGGGCAGAAGATAGACTCTCCCTTCCTCAGAGATCTAGTGCAGGGTCTCGCAGCACACCAATCGACCGACTGTTGAACAAGGCTTAGTCGGGGCAGACGCAGCCCTGTAAGTGCTCTCTGGCAACCTCCCTGCCTGGGAAGGGAGCTGAAAACGGTCTTGCCTTATCCTTTGAGACCCTATTGCAACTGAGGAACAAAGGAATGGCTTGGTTTTTGGTTCCTGCATCAAACCTCTGGTGAGCTACACCAATTCACATATCGACAGCCCGTCTCAAGCTTCTTTAGGCCAAGTGCCGTTTCCACTTGTTGACCCGCATTGTGTGTTGGACCCAGTCAACCCTCTCCCCAACCCGAGACTGAATCGTACCTCAGATAGCTCACAGACTCTTAGATTCGTGCTGCTGAGCCCAGAAAACAAGACAGAGAGGTATTTATAGTGGCTCTGTCCCCATGGCCTTGTTTAAGTGCCCTAGTGACATTTAATAATGCATCTTTTGCCTTTCCTAAAGACATAGGATTTGACCTGAACCTTTCCATGAAGACTATTGCCTATCTGCCCCTCTCTTCTGTCCCATAGTGCCCCTTTTATCCAAAAGTCTCCCCTTTACAGGGGTGGGGTCATATGTGTTTTAGTAGTTAGTTTGCATTTTTAGTTTAATTAAAATGTGCTTTTAGAGAACTTGATGGGACATTTCTTTTATGTTGGTACCACAGTACTATTGCGTTTTGTATGCTCCTATGCTAGCATCCATCCCTCTTCAAGAGGAAGAGTATATAGCCTTCCTGTGGCCATGCTATCTTAAACAGGCAAGGATATGTACCATTCATGCTGTGCCCGTTTCGCCTTTATGACTGAGAACGCTGCTTGCTTTGGAGTGTGAGGGCTGAGTAGGAGGAGTTCTATTCACTACTCATCTCGATACTCATGCAGAGCAGTAGGGCTTTCATCACATAAGGGCTGAGGTAAAATGTCCCAGGCGGTGAAATGGAGTAGCTCCATCTGTCCATGTCAGGACTGGACCAGAGATTTTTGCGCAGCAAAATACCACAATAAACTTTTTTCAACATGTATTAGTTTTTCTCTCAAAGAACAGTCAACAAACTTCATACTTCAATAGTGAAAGATGTAAAAGTACATTCAAGTAAAACATCTCAAAGCAAACCACTTACAGTGTACTTTTTGTTACCCTTCCTCCCTGCCCCATCCGATACTCAGGTTGCTTAGTACCACTAATACACCATGTTCAGGGAATGTTACTAAATTTGAGATGACCCACATTGTCCCCGTCCTCTGCCTTTCCAGCCCCTGTTCGTTCCCAGAAACATATTTTGAGGTACATTTCAGTAGGTTTCTCCATCTCATACAGGTGCTTGGCCACCAAGATCCATTCCCACGTGCTCGGCATCATGGGATTCTTCCAGGCGCTCGCCATTGCCACTCTTACTGCCAATAGGAGAGCCCATACCAAAAGGTCAACACCCCTATGTGCCCCATCCACCTCCTCTGGCTCAAAGAGGAGCAGAAGTGGCATTAAGGGCCAGGGCCTGTACACCTCCTGTAGGTCTCTGACCCAGGATAAGATCTTGCTCCAATACATGTCCTTGTGCAAGACCACCATGCATGCCAGTAGATGCCCATTGCTCCACATCCCTTCCAGCTATGCGGGTCCACCCCTGGGTACATACGTGCCAGTCGCGCCGGGGGAAGCTGCCACTTATGGAGCATCTTGACAGTGTTTAACCTATCTTGGGCAAAGATGGAAACCCTTTTCATTGATTCACACATGGCTCCCCAAAACACGTCTGTCACCTCCATCTCCAAGTCATTTTCCCAATGGAATGTAACCCTAGTTTCCTCTAGTGGGGCCGCGTGCATCAGAGCGTGATATCATTTAGAAATCCTTCCCCTTACAAGCCCCCTTCCACCAAATGTTCTCAAACAGGGTGAGCTCCTTGGCCAGGTTCCTACCTCACCTCGTATCAGTTAGGACTTGCTTAAGCCAAAGGAATTAGAAAGGCGAAAGTGACCCCCATGCCCAGTAGTTCTCCCAGTCTGTGTATAGTGTGGTACCTGCCCTCCTCCCAGATCTGTCACGCCCTGTTCAACCCTGCTTTGTACCAGTCTTGATACTGCCCTGGTTCCGGAAGGTGTTCCATGATGGGGGGCACCCATATAGAGCTCAGGGGCGAGGGCCATGTGGATAGCCAATGCGTGTTTCCCCTCTCCCTCTACAGGTCCCAGAGAACCTTTAAGTCATGGTGAGTACGTATTCTAGGTAAGATATCCCTCTGAGGAACCCAAAGCCATTCATTTAAAGGGACTGGGAAGAGGACCTAATTTTCTAGGGCCACCCATTGCTTACTGGTCTGCGGGTCCATGTGTTCTACTAAGACCCTCAGCTGTGCTGCGTGACAGCATTCCTCAAAGTCTGGGAAACCCTTCGCCCAGGGCCTAATTAATGTATTGTATGCCACTCTAGGTCTAGCCCCTGCCGAGAGAAATTCCATCATCTGCCTGGGAATGTTAGCATGGAAGGACTGTGGTACCAAAATCGGGAGTGACTGAAACAGATACAGATATCAGGTGAGGATATTCACCTTGATGCTATTAAGGCATGCCGTCCACGACAGGGTTTGTTAGTTCAACCTCTCCATGTCGACTCTAATTTCCTCTGCGAGACGGGAAGGTTGGCCCTAAATAATGTGTCCAGCAGATAGTTGACATGTATGCCTAAATACTTAATTGAGTGTTCCTCATGGCAAACAATGGGACTGTCTTATATAGTCCAGTGCCTCACTGTAGGCCTCTCCTATGGGGAAGGACAAGGATTTTGAGTAGTTAATTTTAAAGCCTGATCTCTTACATATTCCTCTAACTGGACAAGCACCTCCGTCAGGGTTTCACACAGGTTCCTAATGTAGAGAAGAAATTCATCCACGAGCCGGGCTACTTTATAGTGAGTTTCTTGAACATGAATCTCTTCCAATCTCGAATTTCCTCTCAACCATGCTGCCAGGGGTTCCATAACCAGGGCATAAATCAAGGGGGACCATAGGCATCCCTGTCTCATGCACCGCCCAAATGGGATGACCTCCGACTGGGTCCCATTCACCAGTACTCTGGCCGTTGGGCCAGCATAAAGCTTCTTCACCCATCCAAGCCACTGAGAGCCAAACCCGCATTTAACCAAAATCTGACAAACCCAGTCCACATCATCAAAGGCCTTTTCGGCATCCATGGTCTGGAGGAAGGTATCCCTCCTCCTTTCCTGGGAGAGGACCATCAGGCTGAATGTTTTCCTCAAATTGTCCACCCCCTGTCTGTCTGACAAAACTCACTTGGTCCAGGTGTACCAACCATGCAGGACCATTTCCAAGCGAGACGGATGTGCGTTCCAGCGCTTGCTATACAATGTTGCTGCTTGCAACCTTGGTTTCAACACAGACCGGTCTTGTATGGTCTCCCCAAATCACCGGCTGCGTTGACTTCACTGATTCGGCTTTGTTCTTGGGGCCAAGGACGTTACCACGGCATCTGGTGATTCTCCCAGCCTTGATTACTGACACAGGAGAGTCCTGGGTATCTCCAACACACAATGCACGATTCTTCAGCCTGGTTTCCCGGCCTTACGCTTTCTATTCTTGAGGTCTCTGGAAAGTAATGGTTTCTTGTCGAAAAGGTCAAGGGAATTTCCCTCCTTGCGATCCCCTTCAGTTTTGCTGTCTTTCCCATCTTACTCAGTTGCTGTCTCAAAACTGTTGTTTCCTCGTGTGCTTTGCCTCGCTCTGAGTGTGCTCTCATGATCCGCCTTTTATCCGTGTGGGGAAGTGTAATGGAAGTTAGGTGTGAGTGATTGTTGATAATTGCCTGACCTTGCCTGACCATAGTATTGGGACATGTCAGGTACA
The DNA here is from genome assembly GCF_040938575.1 of Ambystoma mexicanum. Lineage (NCBI taxonomy): Eukaryota > Metazoa > Chordata > Amphibia > Caudata > Ambystomatidae > Ambystoma > Ambystoma mexicanum. Next base: position 1,347,669,423 of record NC_090922.1, on the reverse strand, counting down.
CGGCTCCGGTGTTAGTCTGTTTTCCCTTATACTGGGCTGTCCGTGAGAAAGTGTTCATGTTGTAAAAGGGGAGGGTAGAGTTCCAAATATCCTACTGGGTAGGATGGGGTAAAGGTGTTAAAGGGAAGGGGATACCGCGTCTCACCATTCGGTGTACCACTCCCACTCCCTGAAGATCCATCATCCAGGTGATCATCCCACACTGGTCCACCCCCAGGAACTGGATCCAAAGTGATGGCTGTGTCCTGGCCACCTGGATGACAGATCCCCAGGGACTAGTGGGTGAGACACCTTCTGGTTTCCCACATACCCCACCAGGTCCTCCTCCCCCACCAGCCGCTTCTGGGCATAAAGGTTCCTATAGAACATTGCAAAGGCAGCTGCGATATTCTCCGGGTGAGTGAGGGTCCCATCTCCCTAATAACCTTGACCTGCCTCCTCACTCTCTGTTTTGTGATCCTGTGTGCCAACATGGCCCGTCTAATCCCCCCATTCAAAGTATTTCTGTTGGCCCCCTTCCAGCCTTTTGAATATGTTGTCATACCCAATCTCGCCCAGCTCCTGTCATTTGTCCCTAATTTTGGCTGCCAGAACATCCCATCCCCAGACACCCTGTAGTAGCTCCTCCTTCGGGGCCTCAACCTCTTTCCACAGTTTGGCCTCATGGAGCCCCTTGAACCTCTTATCCTTGGCCCCCTCCACAATTAGTAGTCTCCTAAGTGTGGCCTTCGCTGCTTCCCATACTGTTCCCAGGGCCATGTCCCCAGTGTCATTTGCGGCAAAGAAGTGATACTGTTCGTCCCAGACAAAGTCCCAGAAACATCAGCCTTTCATGATCGGACCAGCCCACTGCCACCACTTTCACTTCCCTGATGAGATATTCGGCTCCTTTACCAAGAAGCAAGTAATCAATCCTAGTGAATGACCCATGAAGATGAAAGTAGAAAGTGTAACCTCGGACTCCCCGTAAAGCTCCCTCCACACTTCACACCATTCAGACATGCTTGGCTTCCTCCTGGTTCTTTGGCCCCACAACTCAGACTGCAAGCAACCTCTGTGGCCCAGGCTCATTCCTCCTCCAGCCGTCTGAACTGCTGGAATGTCTGATTCTATCCACTTAGGAGACTGTTTTACCACCACCTTCTCAGTCTGTCCTTCATTACCTGATGTTCTTGCCTGCTCCTATTTATCTACTTGCCCTTTGGATGTTATCCTGTTCTCATCCTAATTCATTGTTATGCCCTAGTCTGCACCACATTCACCATCAGTTACCAACTTCCAAACACCCTCTCTTCTGGGTGTTGTTTTCTTTGGGCCATTAGCATCTGTTCTTGGATTTGGGACCACCACCTCCTCTTTACAACCTTTTCTACCACCTTTATCCACCAATGTTTCTGCAACCACGTTCTCTGTACTACTGATGTTATCTCCTATGTGTCACTTCCAGCCCATGATGTTATACACGTCTCCTTTTTCTTGGGTCTTACTACTTCTTACTGTGTCATTGATTTTACCAGCTCCTCCTTTACACACAATCGTTTCACCTCCTCCTCCCTTTCAGCCTCTCCTCCTGATGTTACCACCTCCTCATTCACCCTCAGTCTTACCACTGCCTCCTGTAACCACCTACTGTGAATCTCTTAGCAGTCACTAAGTCAGCCTGCTCTTCTCTGCTACCACTCTCCAACCTCCTCTATCCCTCCAGCATCCAATTTCTCCAACTCTTTCCAATTTCCAGCTACCGCCAAACGTATGCCTCCTGCACCTCTAACCAATTCTTTCTGACTGAGGCCTCTTTGTTTTATACTCTTTCCTCCCCTCCTGAATTGGATACTTAGTACAGGTCTGCACATGTATCTGTAATTGGGACAATGCTGGCACTGGTTCATTTTCATGGGTACACCTGGGTTTCCTTTAGGATCAGTGGGCGGGGCCAAGCCTATAACTTGCCTGTCCGCAAACTTGATGTTTACTTGAGCATCCAGTCCCTCTCTGATGCGACCTTTGCTGAGTCCATAGGTGCCGTGCCTCAAACATAAAGACTAATGCTATGAAAACACATGGCAAGGTGTTTTAAATCTTTGCGAAGAAACTATGTGTGAGCAGTGAAATGAGTCCTTGGCAAGAGAACTCTCTGCCGGGAGACAATGCTTTGGCAATTTTGTTTTTCACCTGACAATCCATGGTCAGAATTTTGCAAGTCTGCCACATTCTATCTGCGGAACTCCCTGGTTAACTGAGTGTCCCTTAAAAGTTATAGAAGGACTTCCCTTCTGTAGCAAGCTTACGCTATATTAGAATCCTCACTATTAAAGTTGGTCGAGTGAGAAAGACTCCAATTAATGGGGTAGGTGTATCTTCCAGCTTTTAGTCTTGGGGTCTGCATAGAGAGCTCAGGGTTTGATTGGTTGGGTAGGGGGTGCTTTACAATTGCCCTGCAAGGTCTCACCAGGGGTTTTGGGAAGAATAAGGCATTCAGAAGTGGCCTTCCCTAACTGGCTAAAGTAGTGCGAGAAGTCAATTCCCCAAGTCTGGCCTGTAACGAGGTGATTTGGTTATCCCTTCCCATGTGAAGGACACCAAGAATGAGTGACCAAGGGCATCCTGACCATACTGCCCACAAGATTAAAATCCACTGGGTTGGGGTAGCACTTGGCCCATGAGTCATGCCCTTTGAGGTCCTTAGAACCAGGCATGGGACTTCATCTCATAACATAGCAATTGAATATCAAAATACACAAAACGAGTTAAAATCTGCATGTCACATGCGCATATGTCACAGGTTAAACTTTCACAGGTTTGAATGCAGCAAAGCTCACTACCTTGATAATCACCTATTATCAGCTATGATAATATGATCGGTTGGTTCCACGCAACAGCTCAGCTGTTTTTAATTGATTTTAAAGTGAAAGTAAAACGAAATTAAGAGGAAGCTAAAAGAACATACAAGAATCAACTTTACATATAGATTTACATATTAATGAACATTAAAAAGAGAAATATTGCAAGAACAACATTTTAACATTGGGAAACTGTAGAGTAGTCCCTCGACGCACACACCAGAAGAAATACAACCCACTAGGGAAAGAGGCCCTGCACACCTCTTGTAAGGAGAACAAGGTTTAATCTCACAAAAATACAAGTACGTGCCAGCAAAGAACTCTGCTGCCACAGAGTGCTCTATCAGAAACAGCATGAGCAATGAGCTTTAATGACACACAGAGTTCCAAGTGACATACATTACATAGGTTACAAATCCATGTAGCTGGTTGGTGCAATCCTATACACATATAGCCTGCTCCATACGGGATGCCAGGCGATTGGTCCCAGCATCTTCTGTTCATCTTCTTCGACGTGGGGATCTTCTTCTTCCGTCATCAGGTACAAAGACTTCTAAGTGGCAATTTAGTTATGCAATTCATTATTTCCTAACTCTACAGTGCACCTGTTACCAAGGACATGAGTGAGGTGGATACTTCGAGGTCATGATAACTTCTCAGAACTATGTGAAACCCTGCCGCCACACCTTTCCCACCCACAGCCTAAATGTGTTACCTTCGCCCCTGGCACCTCGCAGCAAAAATGACATGAACCGATGGTGGGGGCAGCCCATCACCACTCTCTGATCTTCCTGATCGATTGGCCAATGTACAGTTTTATGGCCAGGGGTCTTGGGCTGGTCAGTGCCCTCAAATGCTTGGGGCCTCGGCTTGGGGGTCCCTGGCTGCTATAACTTAAACATCTGGACCGCCAAATGCCTAAAGCCCTCGCCCCTCCCCCACCCACCTTCCCGTGGGATAGCTCTTCAAAGACCAATTCCGACCCTCTCTTGGCCTTGCAGGGCGCATTCCTTCTGTGTTACATGCACTGATAATAAGACACAATGGAGAACTGTGTATCTCTGATATCTCTGACGAATTAACCTTCTGCAGGGCAGCAAACAGCAGATGCACACACACCCTTCTAACCCTCGCGACGGCATTAAGCGTAATGGCATAGCTATGGCAGTAGGGCTCAATTTCAAGATGGCATCTAACTTCTAAAATCAAATCTCATTACACATGTGATATTAATAACAGATTCACTACATTTCCACTACAATCCAGTTTCTATGGGCGACCCCCATATCCCCTTTATTCGCCCAGCTCCCCTACAACATCTCCTTCTACAATTGCCTCGTCATAAATCGTTGAGGGGCCTGAGACTTCCGCCCCCGCACCTATACAAAACAGATACACCAAAAGACGATATTTTAAAATGTAGGGTAAGCAATGCAAAATCACATGAATAGAAATTAAGTAGTAATAAATCAGCAGGTGTTTTAATGACAGAAACAAGCTAAACAACTAAATAGTTGATTACGGTAAAGAGCAGGTGAAGGGGCCACTATCAGGCCAAGAAACTCCTTTTCGGAGGCCAGCGTAGCACCAAAAGCCACAACATCACCGGACTGGAAACAAAGAACTGCAAGAGGGAAAGGAAATGGAAAGAAGCCTTTTACTTCTATGCACCCGCTCTATGAGATAAGTTACCAATGCAGATAAGATGCCACCATCCTACACTTCCGGAAGGACTTGAAGACCCTCCTCTTAAAAGACCATCTTGTCAAATGATGATCGCTCCCCTACACCTAATTCTCCCTCTCAGTATCCCCCCACCCGGTCTCCCTCTGCTATATCCACCCCGGGGCGTCCGCTACCCCACATCCTTACTTGCTAACTCCTTGGTGTGTTCCCCATGTACAGCGCTTTGTTGCTTCCCAGATATGTTTGCGCTTTATGCACCCCATGCATGCAATGTATGCATACATATTGTGGTGCGAAAAAGAAAAAAAATACCCCCCATGTATTCACTGCTGTAATGCAAGTTGAAACTGCTTGAAGCATTGTATACTGTGCCACAGTATGCACCATCCCCTTTCATAGAAGACCGGTTTAAGTTGACTGTATACAAACCATGCAAACCCAGGAAGAGGGGTTGCTGCACGGTATACAGTTTGATCGTTGGTTTTGTGTCCTGGCCTGTGGACTGTTTGTATTCTGCTATGCTGACTGCCATTAAAGATGCTTACCAACCTACCTGAAGAGTGGATTATTGAGTCCCTGGTGAATTTGCCAGAACAATATATATGGGGGAAAATACTTAATAACAAACCAGATAAAATATTTAAAAAATATACAAACGTTTTAGAGCAGAATCAATAAAAAAATACTCAAACAACAAAATGAGTAATCACTGTACTAGATCCTTAGGTAATCAATGATATTTTATTATGAACATATTTAAATACATCTAAATTAGAACATTTTACAAAGTTTTAAATAATAAGAAATGTAGCCAGCTTTATCGTAGCAGCTGAAATATATTTCTGGGTGATTAATGGATCTTTAGCATCTAGTGTCAAAGGGATCTACTGTCAGTCTGACCAATAAGGCCTCCACTATACCCTCTTCTGTATTGAGAATACATGCAGATAAATCTCTTGCACCATTTTGCTTTCAATGACTGTTATGATATGATAGTTTATTTATATAGCGCCTATACACAATGTGTTTCCAAGCGCTTCAAGGCAAGGGAGGGAACAAGGAAAAATACAATGACATTCTTACAGGCCATGAACAGTAAGGATGTGAAATAACTATCATACTCGGCCTGACGACATTTCAGATAGTGCAAGAGCTATGACATAGATAAGGAAGGGAGGGGGAGAGTGGGAAGGAAATGGAAACAGACAGGCGACTACCGTACTAGGCCTGACGACATTTCTGGTAGAGCCGGAGAAAACAAAAGGGGATGGAGAGGGGGGGCAGAAAGGGAGGGGAGGAACAAAACAAGCGACTATCATACTAGGCCTGACGACATTTCAGATAGTGCTGGAGGGGGGGTGGAGAGGAAAAAACAGTAATGAGAGGGTGGAGGAAACGGGCGAGGTTGCTATCATATTAGGTCCAGGGACAATTCTGATAGTGTAAGTGCATAAAAGAAAGTAAGGGGAGGAGATAGGAAAATGGAGAGGAGGAGAGAACAGAGAGTAAGCAGTCCAAAAGAGTGGAGAGTGGACTGTTGTTTGATGCCTCACAACTGTGCAGCAAGGAACCACCCCAAGCATAAGAATTCCTTACAATGCAATCACAGTCTTAGACACAGAATTTGGCACATGTGGTAAGGCACTTATTTTACTACACAGTAATATAATTATGACAATTGCACCAACAATACATTTTTGCTTCTCGTATTTATGGTATGTTCCCAAAAAAGGAATGTAATAATTATTCAACTGTGGTGTGTAGAAATGGTAGCACGATTTACACACATCATTTCTCACCTGCGCAGGAATGTATGGGTGGAGCTACATGTGAGTGAGTGAGCTTTTGGGTTCTCGACAGTGGGAACAGTTGCATTTCTTACTGACCTACCTGTCTGCTGCACTGGCTGGTTGCTTTTCTACCCTCAGAGTCTCGCTGGGTACCAGACTCCTCCTTGATCAGTCTACCTTGTACTGCCTCTGGGCCTGCTGCACACTTAGCGGATGTAACTGTAACCCCTACAGTCCCCTGCCTCCTTGCTCTTTCCAGGATCTGCGCTGCACTGGCTGCACGATCCCCTTCCCTCTCCCTTGCACCTCCTCCTCTCCCTTCCCCCTGAACTTGCACAATATGAATGACACAAGGCCTAGTACGATCATTTGTCCTGTGTACCCTCCCTTTTCTTGTCGCGCCTATAAACACTTGTGTACAGGTGCGTTATAAATGACGTATCATATCATATGTCATGCTTAAACACAATGATCATGGAAGAACAGGAGAGTGAGGTTTAACACAAGTTGTGACCTGGTAATAACGCTTATGGGTTCAATAAGCATTTACCATAACCCACCACCAATCATAACATATGAACTGGAGTTGCAATAGCCCATAAGTGGTGAAAGGTGGTTGAACATGTTCCCAGAGTGGGGAGTGGAGAATCACAGAACACAGATGCACCACAGAGGTGGACTGCTTACCTGGATCGACCACCAAGATAACCCAATTGAACCCATGTGCTCCCTTAGATCCTGGGAGACACCCAACATTATAAAACACCCCTCTTTTCACAACCAATAGTTGAAAGGCGTTGCTAGAAGAAAAGTGGGTGGCCAGGCTAAAATCAAATTTTATCGAATTTTAGAACCGTAATGATATTCTTGGTGCATCAGTAATTGAAAAATCCACAGGTGTGTTTAGAAATTTCAATTCTTATGTAAAGATGCAAAAGAAGATTCAGGGGCTGGGAAGGCGAGAGAGTGAGAGTTATTTAAAATGAAACCTAAGACTTTCCCAGTCACCACATCCTCTTTCTCACAGCCAGCACGTCCACTTCCTCCATTTGAGTCAATCAGTGCGGCACAACTATCAATCTAGAAGATCCCACGACATTTTGTGGAAGGCGCATATTTCAGATAACAATTCTAACTTGGCTTGGTGGTCATTTCAATGGCTCGCTGTATGATGAAGAGGGTTCTTTGCTTCCAGTATCCCACAGGTGGTCATTAAGTAACTGAAACTAATATGTGAATGTACATGCTTCCTTCCTACCACAGAGTTGTACATTTGCTTGTAAGCAGCAAGAAATTCCACCAGAGGAAAGGAAGCAGGAGAGAGAGAGAGAAAGAGCGCAGAAGCCTTTGCATGGCGCTCTCCACCATGGTGCACACTATCACTCTCTACTCTTGAAACTCCATCCTCCAATTCAAATTAAGCAGGGAGTCAACCAGTAGGAGGAGGAGAATTATATAGGAGGCCAGTAAGACCCAAATAGATAAGCCCTTCATCAGGGGGGGAGGCTAAGTGGGGCAGGTTGTGGGAGTATCGCCATAAGAATACCCAATAACAAAGAAATGATGCAAAGTTTTCATCTGTAAATGTTCACAAGAGACCAGCTAAGAGTATCCTCTCTGTCAAGATGGCCATGGTGGCTACCCACATTGCGTAACCCAGGGAGCGTGCTAAGAAATTCTCACACATGCTAAGGAGAGCATAGAGAGTATGATATGATTCGGACAAGTCCACTCCCACAGGACCATGGTATTCTTGAAGAACAGTCGGCTATCTCTTGTTGTGCTACCATCGAAATGGTGTTGAAGGACTTGATTGATTTTAACGTGTAGATAGCGCTAAATCGCCCATGGGCCTCAAAGCGCACAGAATGCTTGGTATAAGAATGGTTGTAACGGTAGGTGCATGTCTCTGAGAATCACCTGTTCATGTGAAGCATGTCGTCCTTTCAAAACAGTATCTCTAGCCATGATGGCGAGAAGTATGAGATGCAGTCCTCATACTGTCCCCAAGGTTTGATGCCTAGTTTGGTATCTAGAATAGGTCCCACTTTACCAATTCTCTGTCAAGAGACTAGAATCCCCGTCCCTTGCCTCTTGCAAACACCATTTCCTGAGACTCCCTCCCCACCATCACCTCTACTCACTCATATGATTGAGGGGTGTGAAGAAACCAGTGGCAAATCAATAGAAGGGACAGGACAGCACAGCATACCGCTATTCCATTCCTCACGACATAGCAGGATTTCCACGTTCCGCCATCTGAACATAACTTAACTGTTAAGGGACGTCAATGCTTTTTGAGGCTGGGTGTTTTTGTGGCAGGTCACATAACGGTGTCCCATAAACACATCAGTTTAAATGTTGAAGACAATTCAGGGATTGGACCTGCATGAGATACACAGGGGACAATACAGAGTCACACCAGAAAATGGACCATATATTTAAAAAAGCTGGAAGATAGGACAGCTGGCATTGGAATGCTGAATAACAGAGCGCATTGAAGCCACATCTTTGCAGCTTAATATCATGATTGACAGCAGCCAGCGAGAGAAATTAGAAGGATACTGGCAGACACAGATTATGGATTCAGAGGCTAACAATTGTCCAGTTTTGCTATAGCTTGTCCAATTAGTCGCTCGCTAGTAATCACCGGAACAAAATAATTCGATAAGAAAACCTCTAAATTAAAATAATGAGCGTTCACTGTAACTCAGATTGAATGAGGAATGTAAAAAGAGCAGGACCATAGAGTCTTAAATAACAACGCACACTCCCTGTAAAGAGGAGCAGAGGCTGGGGCCTCAGATGTGTAAACAAAGTGGCATGTAGGGATTTGGTATTATCCTGCATCCTAATGGAACCTTTGGTCAGTGTATTGATTGACAATGGAGTGTTAAGGGTTAGAATGTTTATGTGTGACTGGGGTTCTATGTGAGTCAGTTGGGAGATGTAAGCCTACCTGGGAGGATGCAGGTGTATGTTGCCCTGAACCCAGATGTACCTGACATTACATGACTATCATAATGTACTGGAACTAATAAAGAAGTTACTGGAACTTCACCTGAGGTCATGGTCATCTGTGGGGAACAAGGAGTTCTACAAGGCACAATTCTAATTCAATCAGAAAAATGGGAATGTGAATGGAATGCCCAAGTGAAGCGGCCAACCGGACATCAAAGGACTCTTGGAGAAGAGGGACAACTTTCCAGAAATATACATTCAATGAATTTTAGTTCATAAAATAGCCGGAATTGGTACAAATAAGTAATATGATAAAAGTGATAGCAAAAGACAGTAAGGACTAGGGAGAAAGGACCACCATGATGACCATGTAGTGGAGGAGGGGTGAAGGGTGAAGTGGAATGAATGACCCAGTGGGAATGAAAACGTCCTTCCTTGCAGCTGGAGCGGTACAAGCCTCCTAAATGAATCACTGAAATTATAGACGATATGACATACCTTTTGAAAGGATTGGAACCGGCACAGCCACACTTTATGTGGCACCCATTTTCTCTTTTCCTAAAGTCTATGCTTTAAATAACAAGCAGCCTCTCCTCCCCTGAGCGGACAGAAACAGTACACGAAGAAGGAACCCAAACTGCAGGTTAAGAATCATTTGAGACCTCATTTGCACGCAAGTGACACGAAATAGTTCACTGCGATTCTTCATGAAACCTAGACCCTGAGCACATAAATTGAACAATGTTAATTTATTCTCAGTCCTGTGCTAAGAAACAGGTAATCACTTGGCAACATGAGCAGACCAGAATCTGATACTCCCCAATTTAGCCAGTGGAAACGTGGTCTTACAATCATGGTCCAGCCAGGGTAAAACCAGAGAACATTTTCAGTATACTTACAAAAACGTAACTGTCCTTTGCCATAGCACATTTTCTCAGGTATCTTACACATTGAGCAAATGTCTTTTTTGCACAGTGTAGTACGATTAAGAGGGCTTCCAAAAGCCACAAGTGAAAGGCAGATGTAACTGGAACAGGATCAGAAATCCACCACAGATGAGAATGTTGGTCTCTTTCAACGTGGATACAATATATTTTTTTTAAAAGTCTGTCATAATTTGTCCAAGTGGGCTCAAGGACAGAAGCACAAACCAAAATTCCACAAGAGGCTGGAATGTTCATCTCCGCTTAGGCACGGGCGATGGCGTATGTGCTCCGTTTTCTGGGCTAGGTTTGACCAGGAGTAAAGCAGCTTGGATCCGGAAATGTGTCCTAGACTCCATTGAGTAATTCTTGTAATTTTGCCTGAAAAGAAAGACGAGATGTTACAAAAAATAGAACATGCAGAACAGTGAAGATGAGCACTTGTATTAACATTTCTGATACCCTAACCTTATACGAATCTCATGCCTTTTCTTCACAGGGATTAGATACAGGTTGATGACGTACGATTGGTGCCTATATTTACTTTAGGCCCATTGTCTCTATGATAGATTATATTCACATGCAGTACTTTAATTAATAATTTAAGTACACTGTCTAATTGGAGAAAGTGCTCTATTTGGTACGTTCTCCTGACACAGACTACCAGGAACTAGAGCCACACTCAGTACCTGGGTACTCCGAACTTCACTCTTCAACACAACAGCACATCCACCCCCTTTTTCAAGGTATGTAGCATGAAGATATCACATGACTGGCATTAAAATGAGGTAGAAAACACAATGACAATACAAAGGAAGTAACTGATTGCATGTTTTGCCAAGTTAATGTACGTGTAACAAAGACAAAGTTAGGGAGCTGGTTGAGGAGGCGCAGAAGACCAGAGGGCCAGGCAAAGCTATATGATGCTACCCCAGGAGGCAGTATACAAGGGCATCAGAGTCCTTCCACTATTCCAAAGACACAAACATATTGCATGAGCGTCCTTCGCCCACAACCCCAATATCACACAAAGACCAGTTTGCTTACTTTCAACGGAAACCCGACTTCTGGTACCAGGGAACAAAAGGTGAGGTACTCCCGGACAGGGTGTCTGGAATTAAGGACCCTGTGGCATCAGCACGGCCCAGTGGGAGGAACTGACGCCGCGGGGTAAAGGGAGTCAGTGACGCACGCAGAAGTCTGCCGCAGTAAAGGTAAGTGGAGTGGGGGTTGGATAATTGGGAGGGGAAAAGTGATATTTCTGATCACTGCGTTGCACCGTAATTGGCGTCGACATTTTCATCGGCGCAGATACGGGCGGCACAGTGATGATTAGATTCCCACAGAGCATGGAATATCACTCTCCCATTGCAGATGTTCTACATTGCTTTAGGTATATTATGGTGCACTAACAGTTGTGGTTGTCTGGAGATCCACTCCTGCTTACTTCCTTCCTCCATATCCCCTCCTCTCACAAAGGGCCCATCGTATCATTAGTCCTTTATACAAACTAAAAACCTATCTCTCCAGGTGGCAGTTCTGTTGGACAGAGGGTATGTGCGCCGGTGTGTAACCGGAAGTAAGGCGTACCAGTGTCTCTTTTGGAAACTTCTGATCCTCGGCACATGTCTTTGTGTACTATGGAAACCCAGTCTGACACAGGCTTCAATGTGACCAGCCAGCAAATGTATCTGTAACATTCACAGGAAAGAACTTCATACGTCTAAGGGACCTGTAATGTATGTCAAAGCAATATGAACCTAAATAAAATAAATGCCTGGACTTTCTGCCCCTCCCGCCTCCCCTGTGCAGTGCAAGGATTTATGCAAACTTAGTGTGGGGGGGAGTCCTCGCGAGATCCCATCCCTGTGATCTTACGTGACTTGGCGAGCGCGAAGAGGGCGACCCGGCCGAACTCAGCGGGAGGTGAGGAATGCACATCAGCCCCGGCGCTCCTCCTGCTGAGGGAATCAGCTACCATACAGCCTGTCAGACATAGGCACCAACAGCACAGCCTAATTCCAGGGCTGAGGGCAGGCTTCTGAGAGCTCTAGCTGTTGAAGGGGTCAACACCCGTGACATTTAGTATGCAGTGAATCCAACTGCATGAGCTGGAGGGACATGAACAGTGAGTACTGACACCATCCCTGCCCTGGACTAAATACCCCTCTCCACTGTTTCTTTATGCCAGGTGTCTAAATAAACACCCAACTAAACCTCAACAGTGTCCTGTCATTTGTCCAGGCCACCACGCTTAGCAAAACCCTGGAAGTCACAAGCCCCCTCCTTTACAATGCAGCCCCCTCCTTTACAATGGGGTCAGATTGTACGGTCAAAATGGCGGCCACAGGTGATGCACTACTAGCCAGCAGCCTAGCACTGCTATATTTTAGAATCGCAGTGTTCCATCCCTGGGCGCAGTGCTCTGTGCCAAGTGTGCACAGCCAGATCTATTAAGCTAATGCTTCTAGTTTATTCCTCTGGCAAAACCAGGTTGCTTAATTGCGCACAGCTATGCTAATCTAGCAATGTGGTTGAGGATCTGAACCAGCTGCAAAGATAACTATTGCAGCATTCTGTAGAGATGAAAAGAACACATGCCAACCAGAGCACAGGTGCAGCACGGCGCAGAAAAAGTTACATGTTTGAACTTTGACCCTAAAATATTTTAATGTTGTATTTCAAGCACATATAAAGTGCTGTGCTATTCGCTTATTTTCGCAGTAGACTACAGAAAGTAGTCTGTTCCACTGCACCACTGCTGTGTAGGATTCTGTGTTAGGCAGGACGGCCTTTGCGGTCAACAATGGTCAGCTTGTGCCCGCAGAGAGAACGTAGGATGGTCCAGTGCACAGCAGGGAATGGGCTCGCTTTACTATTGTGCTAAGCTTAGACAAACTGAACAATGCGACGAGGCACGGTCATGCACACATCAGCAAAGCGCGTACAAAGAAACTCTATTCGGCCACCGCTTGCAGCGCGTCAGCAGTCGCAGACAGCAGTGGGACCAAGCAAATGGGCACCTAGGAGGGAGCGTCGCTCGTTTCACTGAAGTGCACGCGGCACAGATTGGCACTCTCGCTGACGTGCAAAATGGACGTTCTCGTGACGCATTCTTGCGCTGCAGAGAAGTTAGGCCATGGGGAATTCTACCCAAAGATGCATGGGGGCAAGGGAATTGGAAATGGGAAAATGCCATAATTTAAAAAACACAACAACAACAAAAAACCCTTTGAACAGTTCTTCGTGGGAGAGTGACGCAGGTTCGTGGGAACTAGACTTATCGTTGTTGCGGCTCAAGTCACCCTTTTACTGTGTTCTTGCCCATGTTTGCTGCTTTAGGCAGTTTTAAACTGTTTTTTTAAAAACATGTGTATGGTCTTTACTATTCGTTTGACCTTTTATCATGCAATGTTTGTTTATCTCGCCCGTTTGCCTATGGGCCTAGGGCGCTTTATAAATGTTCAAATAAATAAATACACTGAATTAGATGGATTTTCAGAAATTTCTCCGGCAGAGGTGGTCACCCTCCTCCAGTGCTATTTTGCAACAAAAAATCTGCCCATCTCGTAATGTCCCCCAAAGTCGTTTGGTCAGTCCTGTGGCCCAGATAAGTGGGGGCTCACTTGCACGGCGCGGTCGGTCTGCATGGGGTGTTTCTTATGCCTATGGGCCAGGCCACGTTTGGGACTTTGTCAGGAAGGGGCGCTGCAGCACGTGGGAGATTGAGGTTTTCAGCTCCCAAGGAGGTGACTCTGCTTTTGCCTCTTCTTAGCTAATGGGACAGGGTATACAAATAAGTTGAGTGAGGAAGGTTTCCTGGCCGGCAAACCGTTTGCCGCCTGCCTATTCCTCCCCAGGGAGGAGGGCACGGCCCGGGCCAACTCACTGTTACCCATTGCATCAGTCTCCAAAGGATTAAAGGAGTTGCCGGCACATCTAGGATGCAAAGGGTCACCAACAGCTGGGACACATCACAGCAGCATGTGCATGAACCCACGGAGGTAACTCACTCAGTACATTCACAGTATCTATTCTGTGGGTTTACCTTTTAAAAGATAGGTGAAAAATAAGGGTGATATACGAAAAATGCAATTCTGGATGGGGAAAAAGTAGTACAATCTAAAAGCATAACTCAACGTCTTACACTTCTACCATTCCGGCGGCCTTTCTGATCTACAATTGATGGATGACTCTGCTCCGGGCAGCCTCCCATGCCACCATTTTTTTTAGCCCCTCTTACTAATTACCCGAGGGGACCAGCCAGTTTCAAACCAGCCTTGATCCTGCTTCAATGTGTGGTATGTACGGTGACAGTGCTAGTGGTTATGATTAATTTAAAATCTTCTATCCATCACTTGTTAGTTCTAGTAGAAAGCAAACTGCCATTGAAAAAATAAGGTCTGACTAGTTAGTGCATCGGCCAGAGGCACGTGCCTGTGATGTCACTTCCCATGACATCACCCGTGTCAAAGATAGCGCCATACGTTTGTGATATGATGGCATAACGAACACATTTTAAGGCAGTGTGGTGATTATGACCATACAAGCTTTTATGCTCATCGATTTTCCACTAGGTTTAAATGACTATGCGTGTACACGTAAATATAAATATCACGTTGGTGCATTCTGCGAGCTCCCAGCAGCCTCGCCTGCGGGCTCCGGCAGCCCTTCCACGCGCGCGCGTGCTTTGTGCTCTTGAGAATGCGATGACGTCAGGGGCTATCACGAGCTTCTGTGCGGTATTTAGGTCGACACCCCGGAAAGGCTGGTTTTTAATCGGGGTGGGTAATCAATCAGCTGCTGCTGCAGGGTGATGGGTTGACGGAAAGGTCATTCCACAGCTGGCTCTCCCCATCCAGCGGCTTCCGGGCAGCAGGCCACAGACACTGCCACGCAAATAGGTACGTCGACAGGTCGCCTGCGACATCCCGCCGACGTTCACCGGGTGTCTTGGATGCCTAAATTAATCATGACAGCAGGGCGCGTCTAGTGGGCATGCGCAATCACCCCTGAGGTTAAGCAGGAAATGACTGCAGCAGCTTATAGCGCTTTCAAACCTATTAGTGCGGTAGTTTTCAAACTGTGCGGCTAGCGAGCCCTTCCAGGGGGCCTGAAGGATGTTTAGGGGGGCGCAAACACTTAAAAAAGGGATTACAGTGACTGCTTTTAATAGAAAATATGAACAGTTACATATTGTGGGGTGGGGAGGCCCAGAAACAATATTTGTACTCGAGGGTGGCCACTGTATTAGTAGAGTATTATTAGGGAGTAGAACACATTGCCCACTGTGGACCAACCCCGAAAAGGTGCGATTTCAAACCCTTATATGTCCTTTATCATTTACAGTCGGGTCTCAAATCCATGGCTGAACCCGTCCCCTACAGGAGATCATTTATAAAACTATAGGTGTTACACCCCACCACAGATGATACGTGTGCAAAGACAGTCCGGTTGCTCACAGTGTCCCAGAGGTGTTTCATCGCCAAACCCATCTCCTTGCATACAGTACGTGCAAGGACAGCCCCCATTAGAACCTGTGTCAAACTGTGACTTATGGCATGGACCAATGATATGATATCATTGGTTATTTATAATGCGCTTAATACCCAGAGGTTCCTAATCATGGACCCGGGGATCAAACCTATGTTGCTCTGTGTCATCTTGCTTCCAAGGCAAACATGTTTCTCCCGAGCTATGCTCCCAATGTCTGCACCAATTTCATACCCCTAGGTGTCTCATCCAATCAAAGATACTATACATGCAAGGGCTACGGCTGTAGAAGGCATTGCTTACTCGGGCTCTAAGAAACAATTACCTTCTAAACTCATCCCGCCGCAGGCACTATGTGTACAAGAGCAGCCAGGAGTAGACTCTGTTCTTACCGTAGCCCCCAAAACGGATGATTTTCCAAAACATTTACGTCTTATCCATTTACAGATACTCTGGGTGCAACAGCAGCTGGGATTAGACTCCAGTGTTCACCCTGGCCCCTCAAATAGATCACCTTCCATTGCAGAAATGGCTCATCCTGTTACAGATGCCTTAGGGGAAAGGAGAGGCGGTGGCAACGTCCATTGCTCCTCCTGACTTTTCAGAAAGTCTCTAATTTCACCACATAAGAGTAAATCTACATCATAAAACACAGTGTAGTATTGGACTTGAGCTACAGAAAAAGCAGATCGAACTCAAGCATGAAACCTGCTTGGATTGTGACCTATGCACTCGGAAAAAGGAAGCAACTACTAGGATAAGCCCCCCTGTAAAGATGATAATGATTGCATCCTTCTTAAACCGTAAACTAGCGAGGCCTTTAGTGTACTATATCTAAGGCTAATCCACGACTCACTGATGCTCTCATTGAATTAGGGGTCTTAACACACACCCTGGCCACCATTGAAACCTCTCTCGACTGTGCACGGAAACACCTAGAACTCCCTAAACGTCAACAGACTGCAGAGAATCTTCACATGGGCTCCATCGTTGTTCAATAACACCATCCATTTAATAAATTCTATAATGTCACTAATGGTAAAATGGAAGTTATGTTTATTTAGAAACATTGTTAGGGGTCAATCGAGTTCCACTGCCTTAGTTAAGACAGTTAATAAAGGCTCACCAAGTGAGGCTGGTCTCAGGATGGAAAGCAAAATGCCTCAATTGGTTAAATCCTGCTGGTAGATCACTTGAAACATTAAATTTGAGGCCGGATAATGCTAAAAGCTAATTCTGGAGATTTGATTGGTGCATCAAAATTAAAATGCCAGAAATATAGAATCTTCCAGAATTATCTTTATGAAGCCAGAGCATTGAATTCCTTTCCAAAGTAATTACAGTGTTTTCCTTGCGACAAAATCAGAAGATTCTTTCTAAAACGTTGTCTAAACCTCTGGTTAACAAGGGAGATAAGTGGAACGAGACTGAAAGGAACTGCGGAATCGAAGGCCTGTTGTTTCTGTGCAATTGAGAAGGAAACATTAAGATGCTTCTCACAACCTGCTCGAAATTGAACGTTACAACGCAATTATATCTGAAACATTTTTTGGAGAATTTCAATGAAGTATCAGAAGAAAAGGCCTGGGTGATGATTTTTAGTGGGGAATGTTCTCATTGGTTTCTACGTCTATTAGTATTTTAGAAGAAATTGAGATAGGGAGCTAGTAAATTAAAGCAACTGATGAATTTTATGAGCAACTAGTGTTGCAATTGGGTTTTAGGAGGTGGGCGACACTTTTAGCTTATGCTAGGATTAAATGTGGTATTTTAGGTTATTTTAGCCTATTGAACTCACACATATTTTAAAAAGATGCGAAGTTAAATGTGTAATTGTATATTAATCATGTTGACAGGTGGAATAATTCACCCAAAACAATAATACAAAAAAAAGAATGTCACTAAGACTTGAGATGTGTTTTATATATTGATGCTCCTCGTTTGCATTTTAGGAAAGCACAGCTGCTTCCAGGCCATTCTTTGTTTGCTGGGTTGTTTTGATTGTTTACAAAACATCCGTCTGCATGTCTTTCTCAAGAGAAGCACTCCACCGCCTCTTATCTGTATAGACTTGAAATCCCACACCCAACCTGATCACCCAATCATCTTTGCTTTTTGCTATTCTCCAATACCATTTTTATGTGCGTTTGAAAATTCATTCTGCAGAGCCTAAACATTGACTAGCTGCTGGTCTCAGGCTTGTATCAGACACAATTCTTAATTAGTACCCCGGCGAGAGACAATCAGAATGCAACAAGCATTCTGATTGGCTCTCGCCAGGTCCCTACCCGGCCGGGAATCCCTCCGTCGGGATTCCACGGCCTTTGTCCCCGGCGGGGGGGCGTGGCAGCCCCTCAGCCAATGAGGAGGCTCGAAGCGGGGCCATCCCTGCTCTGAGCATCCCCGTGGCTGAGAGGCTGCCTTCGCCCCCCGCCGGGGACTCAGGTAAGTGTTTTTTCATTTTTTATTTTTCCCTTCCCTTCCCTCCCACCCGCCCCCCAACTTACCTTCTTGATCCTGCGTCCCCGGCGGGGGACGAGGGAAGCCTCCAGCCGTGTGGAGACTCGGAGCGGGGCCATCCCCGCTCTGTGCCTCCACACGGCTGGGGGCTTCCCTCCTCCCCCGCCGGGGACGTAGGTACTTTTTTTTTTTTTTTCCTTTTTCCCCCGTCACACTCCCGCCCTCCCAACCCCACTTACCTTTTTTTTAATCCATTTGCGGGAGCGGACGCGCTGGGAACACTTGTGTTCCCAGCGCGTTGAAACGTCGCAGCGTTTCTGGACAGAAAAAAATTGCTTTTAGTACCCCCGTCACGCACATTTTGCAGGCCGGGATACTAATAGCAATAGAACCCTTGCAGCGGGGGCATTACCGACTCAGGCTTCGCTCGGGTCCTTAACTATGGGCCCCGGGGCATTACCTGAGTCGGTAATGCCCCGCCGCTCGGGTTCTATTGCTTAAATAGTTCCAAAAGGTCACCCTCTTCCATTTTGATACATCATCAAACTAGCTTTGCAAGTGGTCCAATGACATTATTTCTTCCATGATTGATGGACTGAACATGTTTTCCCTGATCAAGAATACAACAACCATACACGTTTCATCTGCTTTGGGCATAAGTGGGGTTTAATGGACACCCTTGAAATGGGGATGCTCTTACAATTTTCGGCCAATACCATACATTCTAGGATGGGTTAAAACATGGGTGAAAGAAATGCCTTGTGCAATGAATGGTGAGTGTAGAAAGACCATTTAGAAGCCAATTAATGTGAAATGCTTTTGTGGTTGTTCTATCAGTAAAATCTGTTGGTTTTGGACAGATAAAAAGATCTATAAAATAGTGATGCCCTATAAGACAAAGACTAATCTCATACGAAGAAAGAAATGCAAGCATTTCATTCAATGGCTGGATAACCATTGTGCTTCCATCTGTGGCTTTGAACTGGAGCTGAATTTCTAGGGGTGCCTACTAGGTAGCGCTGTGAAATGTGTGGCCTGTGTTCAGAGAAATAGCAAGGGTGTGCGGGCGCGCTCCTGAAAGTGAAATATGGTGACCAGAGCACTCGGAACCGTTGAGTTCCAGGGTGCTATATGCGAAGAGGGCATGCCGTCAGCATGCATGTGATGGAAGAGTTGGTAGTAAGTTTCATCATCAGAGTTGATAGACGTCCATGAAACATACTCTTTACATGTGATGTCAAGCTACATTTGGAGACTAAAGGTAAATCGCTTACTGCGTTGGCCATTTTCTTTTGTTAATTCATAAGACCTGTATAACAACTGGGTACACATGGTTTATATATATTTTTTTTATAAATCTCATACTTTGATTCTTTGGTTTGACAAAGAGCAGTGGTTTTGAAAAGTAAAGGAATTAAGGGCCTAACAGTTGATGCATTTCTGTTTGCTGTCGTAACTGTGTGGGGTTTGGGTAGTGCGACTCTACCAAAGGCCCTCTGACTATGCACTTGATGTAGGCCCAGACTTCGGTCAATGATGGCGTTGCATATACTCATGCAAGGCCACTGTTCAGAAACATTATTCTACAAATGTTTATTTGTTCTCTTAATACAATTTTGCTAATTGCTTGTTCTTTGAAGTACTGAACAATGGCAATGAAAACTCAAACTTTTCTTGCAATTGCCCTGCGCTCAATTATTACAAAGGAACATCGCTCACTGTTGCAGGCCATCAGGTGGGCAAACATTGCAATATGAAAAAAAGTCATCTTTCGTTGTAAACTAGTGAAATGCAGTAATCAAGCAAAACTGTTGTACTGCGAAGTCCAGAATGCAAGTGTTGACACTGCGTAACCTCAATGATCAGGATGCAACTGACGATGAACATGAAAACAATTCTATCAAAATACTTCTAAACCAGGGTGTTTTGGAGTCTAAGACCTGAAGGAAACTGACATGAGTGAGGTCATCATCCAATTATTCACGTTTAATATTATGGAGAAACTACCTCAAGGAGAAATTGGCTGCCTAAGAACTCCAGAGCTGGATTGCGGCACAAAAGGTCTGATGTTTATAAATCTGCAGTCCTAATTCTTCTCAACCTAGCTGCCATTTTCAACACCATCCATCACAGAATCCTCCTAGAATGGCTTCAATCCGTTATCTGGATTTTCGGGGAACTGCCTTTCCTGACTCAAATCTTACATCTCCAATCACTCCAAACAAATTAAGATTGGCCCTTCATAGCTCTTAGATTAATAATAATAATAATAATAATAATAATAATACAGTTTATTGTATATACATGTAACAAAAGCTTTGTATAACATTTCATACAACACATTTTAAAATTCATTCAATATGTGAACTAGACAAGTTAAAACATATGATTTTCGTTCAGCTTTTAAATATTTAACTCATTTAACACAAGCCTGTCATACGAGACATTTAAAATTCTCTACGAGATGCATTTGATATCTAACAGTGAAGTATATTAAACCGATATCATCGCCCTGTAAGAATTCCAACCATAATCGTGGGATATCTTGCACCTTTACAGCATTATTGTGTTTCAGCACATAATATAAACAGGGTGCTGGTGACACCCAACTAAACTAGTATTATGTGCTTCTCAATGATGCCTGACCTGCTCTGGTGAACCCTTGGCCATCGTTGCAGCTCTCGCTGCCTGCATGAAAGCCACCCAGGTCCGGCTGAAACACCAAAAACCTTCTGTGAACAGTGGCATAAATTACACTCTGTTTCTTGGCACCTGCCACTCCTCTTTTCCTTTCAGCGCAAGAGCTGCTTTCGCTCCCTGCCCAACCCTGCTAAGTCTATGTACAATCTCTGATTACAGTAAGATGGCAAGCTCTCACTCCATGATAAAGAACTTTTATGCAACTACTGTCTCAAACTGGCTTATAACATTCCTCCTCATCTTCCCACTGCGCCTCACACATTAGTTCCATCACGACCCTCAGGCTTGATTCTTTGATTGCTAAGCATCAAGCCACTCAGAAAAAAGCGATCAGAACAGTCCTCGACATCAGAGCCTGCGATCCCACCACCCAATTACTGACAGGATTCCAGTGGCTACTGGTCACGGCTCCTAAGGCCGTTAAAATACTCTGCCTCATGCACACAGCTTTACATTGCAATGTTTCCACTTAATTGCAGCGCTGTATGAAGATTCACCTACTAGCTAAAACATTCATCCTCCAACTCTATGACACTCGCCACCCCAAACAAATGAAACCAATGCACAGCAAGTTGTTGCCACACTATGCAGGTGTTGAGGCATTGGAACGCTCTTCCTTCATCTCTTTCACAAAGAAGCATATTCTATTTTCATAAGCAACTCCAAGACTCAACTGCTCTACCTCGTCTTCTGAACCTCCACCAGCACCTCACCATCACACCTCTCCTACCCTCCCCTACTCGTCTTGCCTCTTCTCACCTCTCGTACCCTTGTCTTCTGTGCTCTGAAGCAACGTTCTGTCTTGCTTGAGAGAAGTACAAGTGATCAATACATAGAAATCAATATATGTCATTTAACCTTAATTGATCGTTTCTAATATGCGCATGGAAACCATTTTTGCCCCTTCGACCATACTTATTTTGGAATTTACAGTCGTATTCTATTTCAGATCTTGAACCAAAACTACGCCATTGAGGCAGATAAGGTCCAAGAAGCACATCAAGTTTACCATTTTCCTGCCTGCTGTAATAGTGCATGCCCTGCAGGATTTTTGACTTTCATCTTACCTTCTGTTTGGGATCCACATTGGTGCAAGATGATTGCAAATTTGGGGATTGTGTTCGTCTGCTCATTCTGCTGAAAGACTATTCAATGTTCATATCAATCCCTAGAGATCACTGAAATTGAGTGAAGAGCTCCCTCCTTTCCTGTCACTCTCTGGCTGGCCTCTCTTGGCCCTCTTCCTGCTCCCACCTGTGAAGCTAAAAACCTCCAGGTCATCTTCGACTCCACACTCTCCTTCTCTCCTCACATCTCTGACATCTTTAAGAAGTCACACTACCAGCTGCACCTCCTCAGAGGTATTCTTCCTTTCCTCTCCTTCCCCTAGATGCTCACTGTCTCCAGAGCTCTGGTTCTCTACTGCAATAGCCTTTTTCTAAATCTGCCTGCCTCTACTCTCCGCCCTCTGCAACACATCCAAAACAGGACTGCGAGACTTGTCCTTGGCCTCAAGCCCAGGGATCGTATCTCTCCAGGACTGAAATCTCTGCACTGGCTCCTAGTGGCTGCGTGGATTAAGTTCAAAACCCTCTGCATTGTCCACAAGGCCTTCTGCGGCCTCAATACCTTCAACTCTCTTCCTAAATATCTTCCTTCTCGAGCTCTTCGCTCATCCGCCTCCAACGTCCTCAGGGTCAGTCGCTTCTCCAAGCAACAAGTTGGTGGTAGATCTCTTTCTTCGGCTGGGGCCTCCCTCTGGAACAGCCTCCCTGCCTCTCTGAACTCCTGGCTGAAACTGAAACTGCACTGGTCACCTGGCTACGCTCTGTTCTCGGGACCAGGTCCTCTCTCCACCAGTTGCACACCCGCTCTCCCCCCCTCGAAATCCTTGAACTCTGGGGCTGTCTCTGCATCCCTACAGCCTCCAATCAGCACTTGACACCTGATGTCTGCACTTACCCATGCAACTGCCACCAGCTGGCCGCACTTATTTATTGTTCTTATTTATTGTTTTTATTTATTTACTGTTTATCCTATGTACTGCACTTCCCCTCCCCCTTTCCCCTCAAACTTCCCCCTCCACCCTCCACTGCACCTGCGCAATCTCAATGTCACCTGGCCTAGTAAGATCGTTTCTCTGTCTTCCTACTGTTCCCCTCCCTTGCCTCATCGCTCCTTGAAACACTTGTGTATAGGCGCGTTATAAATGCCATATCATATCTATGGAAAGTCTGACTTGTGGCTTCTTTCCCACTTTTTATACAAAGGATACGTATCTAAAGTTAATCTGTTTTGTAGTGGGCACTGCACACATCCCTTCCAACCACTAACATTGCCCAATGCACCTGTCATCACTCTTTACTTCCTGGAATATATCTGGGCCTTTTCTCCTCAATTAGGATTATAGCTCCATATTTAAAGATCACTTCCACTGCTTGGCACCTAAATAAGATTTACATAACTGATGGGGTTCTCTGTCTCTGCCTTATCTCCTCCTTTACTGTCTCCACCAGGTTACCCACGCTATGTTTGTAACAGTCCCATCGACCCAAAAATAAGTGTACTGCTCTAGAGCTAGAAACATTCCATTGCAATCCATTGATTCTTTATTTTCTACCAGTGAACCATTAAAGCAGGGGCTGCAACCTTTGGTTCTCAATAAGTTTTGGACAGAAACACCCATCAGCGCCAACCACCAGACACTTAATGAGTGATCATGATGGTTGCAGTACAACACATATGAAGATACACAGGTTGCAGACCCCTACAGTAAGGATTCTGTCTCAACAGGAAGCATGGTAGTCTTTTTTAGAAAGGCAATACTTCTTCCTTCTGCTGTATGGACCTATTGTGTCCGACAGTGAAACAAATTCACTACAGATGTTTTACAATGCTTGCCAATCCTGCTACCCAGTGAGGAGCCCCACCAAAACCCAATACTTTGTGACAGATAGGGATCTAAAAAGGGTCAATTTTAACAAGCTATCTTTCTCTTGCACTAAATTTACTATCCACCGATCAAGAGGTCATTTGAGCCTGGGCACGTTAATGGAGTTTGCCTCCTGCATCACTTGCCCAGTGACTGCAAATGCTTTGACGACTGCTTACCCGGTACTAAGAATCCCATAGAAACAGAACTCCAATTTAGCCATCAAACATGATAACAGAACACTTCAGAAGGCACAGTGCAGGCTGTAAGGCTTTAACGTCAATCCGTTTCCTACTTTTCTTGTAATTAGGATGCACATTGAATTCTTTCATGTTTTCCGTTACTGCATGTTCCACAATACCCAATGCAGGGATAGCTCTTTCACACCTGTTAAAGCAAAGCTGGGGTTCATATTAGATTAGGCTCCATTGTGCATAACTATGTGCATCCCAATCAGGCGTAACTCGCCTCCTTCCCGTACCTCAAACCAGCAAGCAGTGTGGTCCACACATCTGCAGTTCTGCCCCTTTAGAAATAAGACTCCTATGGGACTCGACGTTGGAATGCATACTCAACAACAAACTGTTGACCATAAGAATTATCCTTGGTTACATCCTTGATTTAATAAAAACATGATTTCTGCTGGAGGAGGCACTACTGTCCCCATGGCGAGGGGCGTGCCACCCGTGCCTCCAGTGAAGAGAATGGAACAACTGCCAATGGGCTGCTGGGAAGTGGGTTCTCAAATAAAGATGGAAAATGTATTCCACAAATAAGGAGTAGATGCTGGAAAGGCCAGATCAGAGAGCTCCACTTTCAAGAATTTAAAAATATAGGCAGCGTTCACTCATAATTGTTTGTGTGGTGACTAAGGTGCAAAGGTTATCATGTTGAGCCACCTTGGGATTGGGAGAAGGGTGGCCCATCAGTTTTAAATTGCTGAAAGCTCCTCTTGCTCAACATCTGAAGTCCTATATTGGTGAGGGGGGACAAGGTGTCTGACACTCCTGGATCATACAGACCTCAGGGATGTTCAGATCC
The DNA here is from genome assembly GCF_040938575.1 of Ambystoma mexicanum. NCBI lineage: Eukaryota > Metazoa > Chordata > Amphibia > Caudata > Ambystomatidae > Ambystoma > Ambystoma mexicanum. Next base: position 1,347,644,597 of record NC_090922.1, on the reverse strand, counting down.
ACTGGGCATGAGGGGATTCTGGGACACCGCTGGGACCATCACACATTAAACTGTGGGTTTGGCGAATCCAATATGCTTGCTGGCACTACATAGCCTGACATATTATCTAGGTACTTTTGGCAGCCCTGGGATGGCAAGCTGATAGTAGCGGACATCATCATAGGGATGAGGCCAGCACGGTGTCCCTTGTCTCTACTTCTTGCATAATCGCAGGAAATCCCGGTGTGGATTTTCATCAGTGAGTTTGATGGACAACCCTGGACAAATATGTATGCAATGAATATAAATACGACCACATCACTTTTTCTAGAATAGCGCTCTTAGAACATGATATGCTATAAGAGATATTGCCGGTGAGATCACATAACCAATATCTCTGCATTATGTACCACTGTCTGCACTTCATACGTGTTGTAGGACTTTCAGGAACGAGGGGTGCTCGCCTGAGGTAGTTATTTCAATAGTAGGAGGAGGTTGGAAGATTAACACTGGGGTACATTAGGAAAATGATGGTGGTTCTTACTTTGCCCACTCCAGCAACTTTGCTGCCTCTTCTTTCCGGTCATATTCCAGGTACAGGAGAGCCAGTTCCAGCAAGGCGTTCGGAATCAAGTAGTGATCATACTTTATCTTCTTCTCGCTGCAGGGCAGAGATGGAAAATAAGTCAAATTTTTTCTCATATTTCGACCCATTACAGTATTTAGGCACACCATTTGACAACTTTGCTAGTTCAGGGGAAGTGCAATAGTGAACAGCAAACGTCTAGTGCAAGATAAGAAATCCATTATTATCAGCACAAACATGTTCCAAACCACCTAGGAAATCAGTCTTAAAAGTCATGGACCATGTGGAATCATCCTAGATCTACTGGGCCTGAAATAAGCACTGCAAGGTATGATACCCTGGTTCCTACGTTTATTTTTAGAGCTTTTTAATTATGAGATTATGTAAGATCTGCCTGGGTTGCTTTGTTGCTCTGCCATTTATATATATGAGACACTGCTGAATCAATCTACAAGAATCACCATCTCGGAGAGAAGCGAAACCCCTGTGAGACCCCTCAGCATGTACCTGTGAAGATACTTAAGGTGCGACTGGCAACAAACAGAAGTAGAAACGCAGTCCTTATGCCCATACAGCACTAAAGATGGAAAAACAGGGGCGAGAGATGAAAATATGACTATTGACACACACTCAACCTGAAGCCTAATCACCAACCTGGAGTACACACCAGACCTTAGCAGACCCAGGCACTATGAGCCAAAGTCCCCACCAGCAGCCCAGCCAACTCCTTATGGCAACTCACCTAAGTCACACCATTCATAACTAAACACTGCTCTCATGCCAACTTCCACTTGAGCTAGGAAGAGGATTACACACCTCAGAATAGCATCTTAAAGTAGGTATCCTGCACACACCCAATGCCCATCAGGAACATCTTCACTGCCAATCAATCTGGAAAAACACCCTCTAGAGCCAATGATCAAATGGGAAGCAACCAACAGGTGCAGGATATCCTCATCAGCATGCTCCACAGCCATACACAGTGCTGCACCGAAACACGCTGCCCGCCACAATCCAGGCCAGAGCTCTTCAAACCTCAGCTTAACTTCACTTACTTGCTAAAGGGGGAGTTCCCCCTGACATCCCTCCCATTCTCCCTACCTGGCCCCACCACCGCCAGTGATGCTTAATAATGTCATCTTGCATATTTATATAATACTCCTATTTAGTTTGTAAGTCACCTATTGTATACATATTTATGTCTTTTGTGTTTGGTTTGTTTTGTCCCTGATCTATGTGCCACTTTTGTTACACCCGCATTCACTGGATCGCTATTGTCTTGTGCTACCCTGCATGCACCTTTCAGGGGGTGTCTGTGCCTCCTTCAAATGTGTTTTTGTAAGTCATTTCTGATCGAAATTGAGTTACGTGTTCTTCCAATAATTACGATGCAAGGGCACATTCGGGGGCACACTCATACAGATGTGGATTGAGGTGCTGAGGAGACCCTCATTAAGTCCAAAATGGAATCCATTCACAAAAAAGGTGACTTACTAGAATCTGTTCAGAGCCTAAGTAGGTAGAACGGCTATTTCTGCAATTACTTATGGTCCGTTCAAACAAAGTTAAGCCCAAAAACAAAATGTATGGGTATAGGACTTTTTAAAACGTGTTAGTACACAAATGACCAACATCAGTATTTTACCAATAACAAGGTAAAAAGCCTACAACATAGTGCAGAAAAAAAGTAATGCTGCCACCCTCCTTTTTCCCAGTCCACTTTCTGTGTGAGAAAACTCACCCAGGAACATAGTGGTGTGCTCACCGAGTACCACTGTCCTGGTAGTCATTTGGACTACCAAGGGCAGCACACTAAAAAGGTATGTTCCCTGCAGGGGAACGTCAGTAGAAAGCCCTCTGACAAGAAAAAAATCAAATGTAAAAACCAATAAAGCCAGCACGATCTTTAGGGGATTCACAGAGTTAGCGAAAATGCAACAGTGATATAGCAGAGGTCTGGGTCCACGCGCTGTCCCACATTAATCAAGACTTCCCTGAAGAGAAGTACAGTGACAGGGAGGGGAGATCATAGTTTATGCATTCACCTGAAACCCACCCCAAAACCTAGAGGGTCCCCTGTATGGCAGAAATTCAACTTTCAGTGCCATACCTGTAGTGTAACCAGGCTCACCCATGGCTCTTAGAAGCCCTTTTGGACTTCCTCGACCACCTGTGGATCACTACCGGGCCTCCCAATCAATGTGTGTGTCAAGAGGACAATTAAGTAGCTGATGATCAGATTCCTCCTGAACTGGGTTGCAGCTAAATGAATCTTTGGCCACTATGGAATTGGAGGGCAGAGCCTGGATTCAGCACTCACTGGACCCCCTCTTAACATTCCTTGCTCACAGACGAGCCGGATAAGCAGAGAATTTGTGGAGAAGAAGACAGATATCGGGCGATGGACCCTGTGATGCTGGAAATGCATCGGAGGGACAGGGCCTCTGTATCCTTGTCCTTTACTGCTTTTTATCGTGTGTTCTGTCGTGTTTTCCGTGCAGGAGTTCATGTGGGACTCCTGGCGGTGCAGCTCTCTCTCTTGGTTTGGTGAACAGACCCATGGGATACCCTTATGGCACCCATGGGTAGGAGTGCAACCCTGTGCCCCTAGTGTATGTTTTTGGGCACCTGTGTGAGACTCACAGAGCAGGGTACAGGCTGGTGGCAACTACGTGCTGAATTGACTGGTGCCCTGAGCGTCCTCCATTTTGGGATGCCCAGGCCCTGTCATTGGAATCGGTAGATTCCTGGTGTAGACAAAATGGCCCCCGTGGCCTCTTGCCTTCCATCGCCTGTTACCTGGATCTTCCCGAAGTCCCGGGAAGCCCTGACTCTGTCCCTTCCCCCTGACTGGCTGTTGGGTGGAAGTTCCATATATGGTAGTGTGGGGAAGTGCCGACCAGACTGGCTGGAGCCTTCCCAAGGACTGTATGTTGTGGGTACGCCTGTGGGTGGGACCTGGGTGAATGGAGTGTGTGACGAATACGCATTCTATGTGTCTAGTATCTGGTGGTTGACACAATGACTGAGACAGCCCTGCCCGAAACCGGTATGAATGCAGTGTGAAGTGTTGAATGGCTTGGTACTTGTCCCAATACACATAACTTGTTGTGAGTGTCTGGAGAGAAGTGAATGGCCTGAATGCACCATGTGCCTGACTGGCTGCCTGCCGGCCTGAATGCCCTTAGTTGTGATTGGATGCTTGAGTATGATCCAGCGGAATGAATGGGAGATCAACAGTATATCTGGGGACCTCTCACTGCTAGGAATCGTGTTCAGAAGCTGAAGTCCACTACGACAAGTAACTGGAGTGGAGCTTGACCTTGAAGCCCTGCTGGACGAGAAGAATTGCTGTTGCTCTCCTTCACAATCTGAAAGCTGCTGTGTCTCCAAGGACTGACCCAGGGAGGACCTGGTAAGGCATCCTCTTCCCGAGCTACGAGGACAATCGTGCACCAGCAGATCTTTGCCAAAGCTCCCTGGTAGACAGACCTTCGAAAGGCTGCCGACCGGAGACGGGGACCACTGCGGAATCACAAGAAGCGCTCGGACTGTTGTCCGTTACTGTCGACGACCGCCGTCGCCGACTGGAGCCGCCATGCTCCCATTGCCTAAGAGCTTCATTGATTCAAGGACGCTCTCGTCCACATCGCCGCCGCTGTATCCTGCTGGAGAAGGCCTGACAGTCGACATGCCGAGGAGCATGCAACGGTGGGTTTCCCGCCACCCAAAGACCACAGAGACGCCGACAACTCGACGTCCTTGCTGGGCCACAGTTCTTCAAACTCTTTGCGGTCCAGAACTATCGACACCGAGGTGCCCCGCATGCCCCTTCCTTGCAGGACGTTTACGCTTCCCCATCAACGAGCACCGCTAGGAACGACGCAGCCACTTCACTGTCGTAACTCAACCTGTTCTTTGTCGGACGTTCGACGACCCTTGAATCTTGCCTTAAAGGGAGGGCACTCAAGAAGGGCCGTCGATTCCCCAACGAGGAACGCTACAACGCCAGGTACTCTGGGGTTGCAGAACTATTGGAAAGTCTTGTGTGAACAATATATGGATTGGACTTGTATCTTTATGCTACAGGTTGCCCAGGTGGGGGGATCTCTACACAGAGCTGTGTTTAACGGTAGTGACCAGTATTCTGCCAATTGTTCAACCATCTTGCTTTCCTTCCTCTCTCTACTGCTGGTTTCCTCTTTATTGATCTGTGTGACATTTTGACAGTATAGTTGATGCATTTTAATGAGATCCAATAATCGTTGCGGTACCACTTTAGAACTATATATATTTACCAATGTTGATTTTCCGAGCACACAGTGCGTTATCGTGATATTGTATATACCTTTGAATATTAATTATATAAAGACTGTGTTTTAACCGATACAGTGTGCGGACATTCCTTTGTGGGTGCTTGGGGTCTACACTGTACTTAAGAACCAGCCCACATCACCTCCTGAGAAGCTAGGCCTTGATTGCTCGTCCATTGCTACCACAATATAGAATCTTGGCTGGGGTCTTTTGTGCCTCTCCTCTACCATATAGAGAGCGGAAGTACAGGCACTCCCCTCTGGCGTCTTTAAAGACCCACTCGGCACGGTTAGGAGCGTAAGGTCCACAGGTGCCACAGATACTCTTGAGCACAGTCTGAAACAGTCTTATGATAAGCAGATATGAGGCTCCTTAGAGGCACAGTACAGAGACTGTACAGTACAGAGCACGGCCAGAATGAGTCAAATGACATGTTGCAGTAGCCCCTGCAAGCCTCAAAAGTATTCAAACATTGCACAAGGGTTTAGGAAAGGTTTTGGTAAACCAACATTTCCTTTTTAATCCAAGACAGAAAATGGATAGCGTCTAATGCACCACAAAAGAAACAACAGAACTGCGCGTGTCTCAGGTAAGTGAGCAGTTACACAAAGTAGGCCCAATGTGCAGAGGCAAACTTGGAAATGACCAGACCGTGCTCGCTCTAAACCAGTCTATCAATGCTCTTCCCTTAGTGACGTCCAGCGGAAGGTTTATAGAAATCTGTGGCACAGGGTTGGACAGGGCCACTAGCAGGTCAAGGATTTAATTAACCCTGGCGAAATGTTCTAGTATAATGCAGTATGGTATAAAGGAAAGTGAGACTGTATTCGGACTGGAAATGTAAAATTCAATTTAGATTTTACCTTTAAAATAAATAGCCACCTGTGAACAGTCCAGTCCTGCAATGTCAGAAAAGGCAAGGAAATCTAATGGGGGAGTTCACTTGGGCACAGTTCTTACACATTCAGTGTGCACCTCCAGGCTGTTTCACCTGTTTTGTTATGTGTGTTCCTTAACCTTAAATTACCCTCAAAGCCATCTGTATCACTAAATCTACAACTGGCAATATATCTAGCGCTTTGGTGTATAGCGATCTATAGATAAAATTCCAATTTCCATTCAATCTATGTAATACAAGTATTGTAGAACATAGATAAAATGGGTACCTCAAGATACCACAATTCAATGTATCGCAAGACACTATACGATCCATACACGCCACTAGTGCAGAATTGGGATCCTCTGACATCAATCTCCTTTCTACCAGATTGTTCTTACACATTTCATTAATCCAATAATGTTTCCAATCCTTCAGTGTGTCGAATAATATCTACCACTTTTGAAACTGAGAGATTATCTGATGGTCTTCCTAATATAGTGGGACTGTGCATCTGCCCGATAAGTGGACAAGCATTGCAACATATCAGTGATATATCTACCAAATCTGCATATGATTGCATGTCAATTATTATGCATGCGATTTGCATGAAAATGATTGCAGAGTCCTAAACTATAGACAGCAGCCTTTGGAATTGATAGACTACACTTATCTACCATTGCTCCTTTAGTGCTGCACTGCACTATGGGCATAGGTCTGCCTCTCACCAAAAATGTGGTCCAGCTGTCACAATCAATGACATAGCAATCCACCCCGTACCTGAACACTATAGTTACTTTGGCTAATAAAATGTCATTATTCTATTAATCTCTGCTATATTTGTACATTTACCATTTATTATCAATTCTATAGTGGCTTGTATTATAATGCTGTGTTGCTATTCATGTACGTTCAGACTACCGTTTACTGAAGGGTCACACATCCCAAAGCGCTTCCAAGCCAAAACAATGGCAGGAATGCACAGTACAAATATCAATTAACATTATATAATGTAAACAATGTGACAACCTTCTACTTACCAAACTTAAAATGTCTACACTTAAATGGCAGGATTCTCAAAACAAACTGCAAGAGCATCAGGAAAGGCATGTGAACATCTCAGTTTGGTACCTTATACCTTATTCACAAAGCTTACAGCTGTAGCAAATATGGAGATGGCTAAAGAATGTTTGAGATGCCTTTGTGCAAATCTTTGTGACTTACATTTGCATTAAAACAGGCTCTGCGCATATTCGTATTTTCTCCAGTTTTAGGCTTGGTACATTTGTATAAGGTAGCAGAAGCAAATCAACGTTTTGCACAGGTATCTTCATTTCCTCCAGTGGGAAGGATTGTGGGAATCAGGCCCACATTGCCTGCTCCATGATCTATCTGTAAAAATCTTTAAACTTTTCAAGATTTCTTGACTAAAAAGCAAATAGGCGATATCCTGTATTTGATATCTACACTTCTGCTAGTCCAAAACCTATCCACAACAACACTTACATATTATGCCCAAAAGAAGACAGCACCTGTTTAAAAGGTTTTGGTATGTTTTGCTGAAATTACGTTGCCAGCATGTATTCAATTAAGGTGTCGATTATACTTGAGAGCTACTTTTTTCCCTTTGGGATAAGGCTCTTTTCCCCTTTTCTGAATAATCAGGTCCAATTCATTTAAGGATTGTATAGATTTACAGGGGATTAGTTACATGGAGTGGAATATGAGGATGCTTCATGATAACATTCAGGGTGACATCCCGAGCACCCATATTTGGCAAAGAGGTTGGGCATCCTCAACGATTGATTACATCTTTGCATGAAAAACTATCTTTGAAAATTGTGGTGAATTTGTGGTGACTGAGGGAAATGTAGATGATCACTGTATATTGGCAGCAACGTTTACATTTGGCCAGAGCATTCAGATACCATTCTATTCTAAAGAACCTGCTGTAAACATTGCTGGCAATAGTCTGGTGGGATTTGGAAGGGGTGGGCATATTTTCACTAATGAATTAGAAACAGTATAAAAGACTTCCCAGTGCCACAACTAATGAAATATTGCAAACCCAGCTGGTTTAATGAGTTTTTGTGGTATCTGAATGCACCGGTCTCTGGTGCCATTAGTCAAAGTAAGACCATAAATATGCCTTTGACTCAGTAATTCATGAAAGGAAGAAGATTAAAAGGTCTCAGAGGTCCCTTCTAAAGAAAACTGTAACAGATCCAAAAACCCTCAAAAACAAATAAGAGCTCTTAACAATAGCCATAGAAATTGGATGAGAGCTCAAAGATTCATGATAAAGCAGAGACAGGGGGAGGCGATGTTAAAAGCCATTTGTATGAGAAATTCGAGGAATTTCTGGTCCATTGTGAGCTCCATGAAGGTCTCGAATAGTCATGCTCAAGATACTATCATCCAGTAGTAGGCTTGGATAGACCATTTCTCTATGGTATATGGAGCCACTGCTATCAATGAACCGATATTAGAATTGAACTCTAAATGGTTACAGAGCTATACACATGAGGATTTTGAAATTCTAATTAAAAAAATCATCTGTATCCAGGGCAGCAGGCCCCAATGTTCTCAGCAATGCAGTCTTGAAGTTAAATCCGGAAATCTGGGCAAGGGTCCTTAAGAGTCTCTTTGATAACATAATTACTAGCGAAAGAATTCATGAGTCGTGGAGAAATTCCATCATTATTCCCATTTATAAAAAAAGGGGACCGGTTAGCTGCATCCACCTACAGGCCCATATCACTTTTAGATGCCGACGGAAAAATCTTTTCAGGCCTCATACTGGGTGAGCTAGAGAAATGGGCGGAAGACAAAGGAATACTACCCAAACAACAGACAGGTTTCAGGAGAAGACTATCTACTTCCTTGAATACATTGATTCTCAGCTGTCTTACTACATATTCTCTTAAAAAGGAAGGTACCCCGCTATTCGGATCCTGGGTTGATTCTTCCCAGGCCTTCGACACCGTCAACAGAAATAAGCTATGGATGAAAATGAAAAAATTGAGTCTGCCAGAAAATATGCTGTCTATTTTGATAGAGCTCCATGAAAGATCCTCCCTAAGAATGAGAATGTCTAAATCAGGGTCCTTATCCCAGCCCATTGAAATAAATAGAGAGGTACGGCAAGGATGTCTAATTGCCCCCTTCCATTTTAATCTGTATTTATCAGATCTTTACAATGGTTGAAAAAGATCGGCTTGGTAGGACCTAAATTGGGCAATGTGAAATTAAACTGGTTTTATGCTGACGATATTGCAGCCCTAGACTACACCCAAGAGGGACTGCAACGCCTATTAACCGCCCTATCTGAGTACGCACAAATTAATGACCTGAAAATTAATCTGAATAAATCGAAAATAATGATATTTAAGCATCCCCTAAGGAAATTGAATCCTCATGTTTGGCATCTGGACAACTCATTGAGCCCTATCTCCAAGGAGGTTGTTTATCTGGGGTTCAAAATAACCGCCTTTCCTACCAAAGCCCATTTTCTCTTAACACTAGACTTGAAAGTAATCAATTTAGCTGCACAGGTGAAGAAGATTCATATGCAATATTGCAAATTCTCTATCATGCCTGTGTTAAAATTCTATATTGGCAAGGTGGTGCCGGTCATCACTTTTGCCAAGGGCTGTAATTTTCAAGCTTTTGATATTGACTGGGGAAAGATTGAAGGGAAAATCTGGAGAATAACTCTTGCACTCCCTTATTGTGTTCCATTCGCTTGAATAAGGTATGAATTGGGCCTAATCTCATTGGATGCTTGGATGGAATGGAAATCGGTCACCACATATAGGCTCATACTGGACCCACCGAAATCATCCTTATAAAAGGAAGTGGCAGCATCAATGTATAGTTCAAATTGCCTATTCCTTAATAAATTAAGATCTAAATGTATTGAGATACTATCCCAATCGGACAATAATGTTGAACCCTTATTACAAATCACATTGAAAACTAGGGAAGCAATGAAGCGTATGGACTGGATCAGGACCATTGAGAAAATGAGGTTGTCCAAGCTATCAACATCTTTAACAATAACAGACAAACCCAGATCCTTTGTTCCTCTGTATCTTAAGAAATCACCTGATTCTTGGATACGGCAGAATTCTCTAAGACTAAGACTAAATCTGCTATCAACTTTGGAACTCTTGCATATTAGATATAAGGGTAAATACCCACCAGGTACATGTGACAAATGTTAACGTTAAAGCTATACAATCTGCTCGTCATCTTTTGTCTTAATGTACGGGGATTTGGACTCTAAGAATGTTAAGATTCCATAGATTTGTACATGATGTTAGATCTCTTGACTCTGATATGTTTTGGGACGGATTAAACTCAGGCAATGAACTCTTCCTTACGACGGAGGTGATCCTTTTCTTTAAGGTACTTAATCTCATTGGGAAAAAGGGGGATGTAGCCGTGAATCACTAGATACACTTTTAGAGATCTGTCTCCCTTCAGATGCTTTGTCATATGAGGCTATTGATCTGTGAATCGTGAGTCATATCAGCAATTAGAGGTCTGTCCTTTTTCTGCTGTTACACTATAATAGGCCAATGATTTGTGTGCTGTGAAAACTTATCTCCTTCTTGCTCTGTTTGCTTCTCTTCTATGTTCTCTCTTTTTCTTTTTTCTGTCTTATTTTATCTTTCCGCGGTTTTCCTTGTTTTACATACAATTATTTTTATTCTTCTATGATATGCATTATTACTCTTCTTTGCTGTTTAGGATATTGTTAGTGAGACTGTTTTTTCTTTTCCCCTGTTTATATTAATTTTATATGATTTTAAAATGTTGATGTGTGTAAAAAGTCATGTTCTTTCGGCTAGTACACAATAAAATAAAAACCATTAAAAAAAGATTAATTACATGGCTATTTGGTGCCCCCCAAAAAAGCCAAACCGTGTTGACATCGAAGTGCTGACTTTGCATTTTCATTTATAACAAGTTCTTTGTCCTTTCACACTGGATGCAGGAGATTAATGTGACATTTGGGTGGCTAATGGATGATAACAAATATGTAATATATTCAATATATATATAGGGGGTTTAAGCATTTTGCATGTATTTTTATAAAGATACATGCATGTTGGTTTCTACAACAATTGGACGTTTGAATATAATGTATTAAGTATTCACAGGATACTTTGGGAAATAACTTTTCTTATTAGTTATTACAACTTTACACCTTACCTACACTCCAGCATAGATACCACTCATCCCACCAACTGTCTCTCAGTACCTTGTCTACATGTTGGCCTGCTCCATTACCTGTCTCTCAGTACCTAGTCTACATTTTGGCCTGCTCCACAGTACCTTTTCTACATTTTGGCCTGCTCCGCCAACTGTCTTTCAGAACCTTTTCTACATTTTGGCCTGCTTCCCCAACTGTCTCTCTGTACCTAGTCTACATTATGGCCTGCTCCACAGTACCTTTTCTACATTTTGGCCTGCTCCACCAACTATCTTTTAGAACCTTTTTTACATTTTGGCCTGCTCCACCAACTGTCTCTCAGTACCTTGTCTACATTTTGTCCTGTTTGTCTTGTACCAATGGTGGTGGTTAGCACCAGGCCTCCCGGTCCTCCTCTACCCCCTTTCAACGTCTTGCTTCTCTTCTTCTTTACACCTTCCTCAGCTCATCCGGTCATTTCCTTTTCCAACACCTTCCTTTCCCCTCAGTCTCCTGCTTTCTCTGCTTTCCTGTTTTTTCTGTTATATAGTTCATCATTTAGCTCCTCTCTCCTCCTTCCCCATATTCCTGGTTTTCCCCTTGTTCCTATATATCTAACCTTCCCTTCTCTCTTGTTTTTGTTCTTCCTTCACTCTCCTCATCGTCCGTTCCGCACACCACCACACTGTCTTCCCATCTTCAGACTTGCGCACCCTGTATTGATTCCAGTCCCCTTTTTCACCTCTCTATAGCCAGTAATTCTGGTTCAAAGGGCTGTAGTGGAGACACACAGGATTGGTTATTTTCTTCCAATGGGAGGGATAGAGCTGCATGTTGTTACGTAGCAACGTAGGCTGAGAGTTTAAGAGGGGGTCTGCCATCTTAGAATCAAGTGGCTCTGCCTCACCCCACCCTGGCTCCCATTACCAACATGTGTTCACAGTATCTCCCCTGATTGTCTATTAGTGTTTGCCCAGAGTTTCCACTGTAAAAACACAGGCGAGCTCAAAGTCATGGTGCATATTATGATGCATGCTCATGATCCTTTGTCTCCAAGGCGGAGTCCTGTGATCATGATCTTAGTGGGTGGATTACATGCGCCCGAGCCATCCTACTCTTTCCAATTCTGTCTCACTCTTCATGGTTTGGGTGGTGGTCAGAGTTCCTGATAGCCAGCTTGGTAATATGGGAGAGGCCCTGGGGGCTTCCACGTATAGCTCCTCAGAAGTCGGCATCATGTAGCATCTGGTATTCCCCAGTCCTCAAGGTCTCTAGTACCCTACTTCCAGTGGTACGAAAAGAAGTAGTGGAGCTATGTTCCCTGCTAGCCTGCACCCACTCACCACACACCTCATCACCATGCTCCCTTCCACACAGAATACAAACCCCCAAACACTTTCACCTGCTGTTTAAAGGAATGTTCAGTGCAGTGCACTGAAAATGCAAGCTGCAACATCTTCCTACACTTTTAGTTTAAAACGAAACCATTCCTGAACAGTTTCTTTTTAAAATAAAAGTATAGGAGCTGTAAAACATATTTTTAAAAAGTAGAGGAGCACCGCTCCCGCTCACTTCGACCACTGCCTACTTCTCACCCTCACCATTGGGGCCCTGTTATAAGGGCTGTGGCCACGCTATGTGATGTCTGGTCACAACAGGCACCAATGGCCCAGGCATCCTGCTACACCAGAGAGTTGGCATGACACAGCCTAAACGCATGACCTGCATTATGCCATACCCAATTATGCTCCAGAGCACAGACCTATGCTACTGGAAATGCTGTAAACTGAAAATTGGACAGCAAGTATATCCTCCTTGTGTGGCTCTCATAAAACGTACACCCAATACTTCCTGTCACTAAAAATGCTAAATTTGGTCAATTTGTGGTCTTATGGGATTGAGGAAGATATCACTTTTTTAAAGCTAGCAATATTTGCAGTAGGTGACTGGATTCTGTGTAAAATGTCAATATCACCTTTAAATGCAAGCCTATCGGTGCAACAGCCTGACAGTGCTCTGCGGTGACCCTTTACAGGAGTTGCTTATCGACACACTTTCGTTATTTACAGCTTCAGTTTCTAGGCCAAGTTGCTGAAAGTGATGTCAATTCGACCAATGTGGATATCAACACCACCTAAATCTTTTTCTTTCTCCAGTCACGAGCTTACAAATGTAATATTGTGCGTGTAGAAATGGAAAAACCAAAGTGGTATACACATGTTGTATCTCACTCAGTGAACCCTCCAGCAATGCCACTTACTCAGTAATGACTATTCTCTTTGCATATTTTATTCATTGATTAAACCTACTGTAACTTATTTTATGTCTTGAATCAGGGAATGAGATTAAGCTGCTGCCATTTAAGCACTGCACCTGAAATCTAACAATATAATAAAAGGCAAGATGCATGTTTGCCCCTGTATGTTTGTTTGATGCAGTAACTTCACTGCTTGTCACCGCTAGAGGGAGCTGTTGCCTTAGGATATATAAAGACAATGCCAATTCACATAGCAAATTAGTGCCAACAAAAAAGGTTCCGTCTTACCAGCACATCAGACCGGGTGTTAAGTAGGGGCAAAAGCATCCATACAAACTTTCAATACTTTTATTTTACATTTTGTGGGTTCACTGCACCCCCCTAGGTATGTTTCATGAAGACATCTATTATGTCACCTTCTTAAAAAGGTAAATGTACTTTTAAACCTTTTTTCACACATTTCTCTGCTGGGATGTCAGGTGTTAGTCAAGCTAAGCTCCTTTATCATTGTGTGAAACGGGTCCTTTGCCTGTTAAGTGGAAGAGTTTAAATTGAAATGTATCAAGTAAAAGGACGTTGAGGAAAGCAATCAAGAGCACTTAGTGATGAATGTTAAGTCAAGTAACTTTTCATTTTAATGGAGTGTGCCCTTGGTATGTCTAATATTGGGGTGGCCAGGAAAGGTCCCAATGATGAAGAAGGGTTCATGTTGCACGTGCCATATTTGTGACTGGGTGCGGCAAAGTTAGAGTGATGTTGCAATTTTGTATATGTATCCAGTGTATTTAAATGTGAATGGTATATCCTACTTTAGTGTTACCTTTTGGTTAAATTGATACCAGTTAGCTTTGCACGGACATAGAAAGACAAATGACAAAACCACTAAATTAAATATAAAACACTATCTAGGTATAATGTGCGATGAAGTGCCTAGAAACTTGGCAACAAGAAGTTTTCATAAAGCACATACAAGGAAGAGGACTGGTCATAGAGAACCCAGTGTGAAGAAAATATGACAGTTACACATGCATGCACATTGTTATACATACACAGGGAATTTATAAAATCTACTTGTTGTGGGATTTTTTACAAATGGATTAAAACATGTCAGTCAGGGTTTGACTGTGAGAAACTGCTTTTCAAGAGTTTCAGAGGCCAGGGGATGGGTAAATAAGTAACTACAAACTAAATTGATGGTCATCTCAGCTAAAGAAACTGCCCATGGTTTTTAAGTCCTATTAGTATCGCAGAAAGCAGATGTAATCTCATAGTGCATCAGAGGTTTCAGCTACTTGTTTATGACCAGTCATAAATGTGGGGTGAAGCGATGCTCAAGACCAAATTGACTGATATCAACTGTGATTCGATTATTTACTCAAGATGTGGCCAGGGGCCAAGCGTTTTGAAATGGTAGCTATTTAGATTCAAATGATCCGAGATCAGAAAAGTTGGGGTGGATGAGATAATGATCACTAGTTCAAAGGGAACCTGTTTATTCTGCTTTTATTAAGTATCCAGGCAAACCATGTGCAATTATGTTTAAGGTTAAGAGGTTTCAGGCCAGTTATGACTCGTATTGAATTATGTTTGTATATGAATGTGTAAGCATGTTCTGATGTCATGACCTACCATGGATGAATCCCAAAGAGGGGTGTGCTATGAATATGATCTGAAGATGGTAGTTAAGATAACATTCTGTGCTCACTCTCCTCTACACCCCTCCCTTCTCCCTCACTCGCTCATAGGCTCCCTTGGCCCCCCCATCCCTCCTACTCTCCTCTTTCTCGTCTATATCACTGGATGAGGTCTCTAGATATGTCGTCTCTCTATGAAAGTCTCCTCCAAACAGGTGGTCCAATGCTCCTCGAGAACTATCAAGGACAACATTTCCTCTCTTGCTCCAGCCTTCGCTGATTTCTGCAATCACTCCTTTGCCACTGGCTCCTTCCCGCCACTTTTCAAGTACTCCCTTGTGCACCCTCTCCTCAAAAAGCTTTCTGCCGACCCCTCCTGTCAGTCTAGAAAAATGGATACCTCTACTTTGTGACCGCAAACGCATTTCGGTGGCCGTGGGCCAACCGTCTCATGCACGATATGACAGAATATAGGTTTTCCAGTTTGCCAATGAAGGGCCATTTCGATGTAACAAGAATCACCATTTTGTTTTCTAACCATTGCTCATTGCTTTCTGTTCCTATTGCTTTGCAGAATATTTTCCGCGTACACTGCTCGATTGTAAAACATTGTTGTCTGTATGTGAAAAGGCCAAGGCCGCAGGGCCGAGAGGATAACAAGAATTTGTTGAAACACAAACGTAGGCAGTGCCAGGAAGAATGCCCGGCTCCCTCCCGAATGTAGCCTTGAAGCAGAGCTGCAGGGCATTTAATCATTTCGCAGCTGCCAGCCAGTCTCGTTATATGGTAGATTATGTTACAATAATACTGCTAAAGGCTTGAATTATGCTTTTCTTATGGCCCCCCTTTGCTGAGCCCGCTAGAGCGTGTCGGCTCCCAGGACGCGAATAGCACCTAATAGATAGCAAGGTCCGGAATGCAACTCTTCCCCCCGGTATCTAGCTCGCTTCCAAGAACAGAAGCGCTGTGTTCTATTCAACAGCTGAAAGATGCCTTCGCACTCACAAATTGCAAATTGTTACTAGAATAGATGTTTGAAGGTGTCATAGTAGTCGGAGATGTCCATCATCACACCAAGTTCAAAGAAACCCAATAAAGGGGGGTGTTAAACATGTCATAGCTGATTGTTTGATATGCATTTTGTATATATGTAACTGATGTACGTAATTCACTCTCTTGCGTCCCTCGAGGTCTAGAGATACACGTCGCGGGGCGTGAGACCGAGTTGGCCAACTGAGTCTTTTGCTTTGCAATAAACCCTAGCTTTGGGAATACAACCTCGTGTCTGGCGTATCTATCGTGTGTGGTGACTCGCCTTGTTTCCATAGACGTTAGGGTCCCCTAAGGGCCCCTTTCACTCCTGCCCGGCTAACTACTGCCCTATCCACATTATCCCCTTCCTCTGCAAACTCTTGGAGAAGCTGGTCATCTCCCAGTTGATCCACCCCACTGACTCTGTTGGTTGTTTCCACGACCACCTGTCTGGCTTCAGAGCAGGCAGAGGCACGGAAACAGCACTCCTGAACACCTGTGAAGACTTGCTCTCAAATCCCGATTCCAACTCTCCCTCTGTTCTCCTCCTTTTTGACCTTTCCTCTGCCTTTGATATGGTCAATCATGCCACCCTTATAAACCGGCTTCGTGAGACCCTTGTCATCACGGACCTGGCACTGGATTGGTTGACCTCCTTCCTCTCGGACGACAACCCTAGGTTCAACTGGGCCCTTTTCTCTCCTCCATCACACTCTCCACCTGCGGTGTCCCTCAAGGCTCTACCCACTCTCTGTGGCCCTTCAACATCTAACTTTCCCTTCTAGCCCATTCGATCTCTGCCTTACCTCCTCACTTCCAGTGTTTAGCGGACGACACGCAGCTCTACTTCAAGCTTCCCTCCACTGCCTCCTCTTCTTCCTCTCTCATTCCCAACTGCCTGATTGCTATTCAGGCATGTTATGCTGCTAACGATCTCTGCCTGAATGCCAGTAAGACAGATCCTTCTCATTGGGACCCCTGCTCCTCTAGCCGCCCCCTCACCCTCCTGTGCGGCAAAAACAGGAGGGTGTCATCTTGAACTCCTCTCTCTCCTTCTCACACCACAGACCTTGCTAAGAAGGCCCCCTTCCAGCTGCACCTCCTCAGATGCATTTCCCTTTCCTCACCTTCCCCCAGAAACTTGATGTCTCTAGAGCTCTGGTCCTCTCTAGGCTGGACTACTGTAACAGCCTCTTCCTCAATCTGCCTAAATCCTCCCTTTCACCTCTTCAACTAATCCAGAATAGGACTGCAAGACTTATCCTTGGCTTCAAGCCCAGGGACTGCATCTCTCTAGCCCTAAAATCTGTCCACCGGCTTCCGGTTGCTGCTAGGATCAAGTTGAAGACCCCCTGCATCATTCATAAGGCTTTCAGTAGCCTGTGACCCTGCTAAATCCAACTCTCTCTCCCTAAATACCTCCCTGCTAGAGCCCTTTGGTCTTCTAGCCCCAACTCTCTGCAGATCAGACGCTTTTCAAAGCAGAGAGTGGGAGGGGGTAGATCTCTCTCTTCTACAGGTGCCACCCTCTGGAATGGCCTCCCTACCCCTCTCCGACTTGAGCCGGATCTCCTTAAGTTCCAGAAGCTTCTCAAGACCCTCCTTTTCTCGTCCCTCTCCCCCTCCCCTTGCTAATGTCCCGCTCTACCTCATTTTGACTGGCTGCCTGGTTCCTTCTGATTCATACAGGGCACCAGGCCTTCCTCGACCAGTCTACCCCTGCACTTGGTCTCCCCTGAACCCCCTGCTAACCTGCATTTGCCCTACTGGGCTTCCTCCCCCTTGACTTGCCTGACTGGGCCTGCACCCCATGGAGCCCATCCAGCCCCGTTCCTCACACTTAGCATGTGAACCTTCTTTCTCCTGCACTCTCTGCATTCCCGTGGCGCTTGTCCACCTAGCCTCCCCTTAGCACTAGCCTAACCCATGGGCCCTTTCCACCTTTAACCTCCCAGCTTTTGCGTGCTTGCCACGCCGACCTAAACCTCCTTTCCCTCCTTAGCATTAGCTCCTTCCGCTCTGACCGGTACCTCTCCACTCCTCTCTCCCCTGCACCTCTTGTTACTGCACTTGCACGATCCAAATGACTCCAGGCCTAGTAGGACCGTTTTTGTGTTTCTTCATCCCTGTCGCCCAAGCCTCCTCTTTTTCTTGTTGCACTTTAAAAACACTATTTGCTGTATAGGTGCATTATAAATACCCAATAGATCAAATAAATTAAACAATGGACAATGTGAATGGAATAATTGGAGAAAGATGGGATTTCTTTGTATAGGTTTTGACTAAACATTTATGTGGGCTGTTTGTAATAAAACATATGGAAACGTTTTAAATGTTGCAAAAATGTATATAATGTGCCAATTTATCTGGTTTAGTGAGACTTGGATTAGTTTGACTATACAGCATCATCTAACTCCTCCCCGGATAATTGTACAATAAACTTGCTTTAGGTACAGCGTGCACTCACTTCTCAAGTGGTGGGCCTGCTTGGTTAAGGTGATTAGGGGTCCATCCATACACTACACCCATACTTTATTTTAGTGAAAGACTTATAGGTACTGTATGAACAAGTTTGAGGGCATGCAGCAATGTCATAGACAAACAACGCTTAATTGGTGAGGTGGAGGGCCTTTAAAATGTACTACGCAGGAGACGGGGAGTTCCAGAGACATGTCACATTGGCCGAGGAAGCAGCAGAGTAGGACAGGGCATAATCGCCAGGGCACATTGAGAATTCAGGGAAGAAATGGTAAGGATAAAACAGACATTGGCAACCTGCACAGTGGCCAGGTCACGCATCTTAGCTGTCCATACTGAAAGCCTATCTGTTGCAAAATCAGAGGAACTTTTTGCCTGCACATCAGACACCCCATGGTACTCATGCACCCGAAGGGAGTGATATATGAGCTCCAAGTTGGAGAACGCACCATCTGCTGCAGGGAATTTGAGCAGGCAAGGTGTCATACATGTTACTCCAACTGGTCTGCGATCCACATTGCCCATGCCATAAAGCGCAACACCAACAACAGGCACACCTGCACTTCCGTCAGCTTCTGTCGCACTGGGAATGGGACTTGATATTACAGGTCCTTCTCACTATACTGGAAGATAAGTAGAAGGTGGCACAATTATTTCAGTGGAATTGGGAAAGGGCGGATGCTGCCCAGACCACCCATGATAGTACCCAGTGATATGAGGGCAGATACAGGTTGATGCTGCCTACAGAACACGTGATAGTACCTGGCGACTGTTGTTGGGCAGATGTTATCTGCACTGGAGAGTGGTTAGGCGGTACACCTGGATATAGAGGTGCACTTGTCAGCGCTACCCAGGGGACTAGCCAGCCTTCCCACCATTCCCTGCGTTCACGCCAGGGAAAATAGTTGCAGATGGCCATAGTCTGTTCTGTGGCTGAGTAAGGCAGTTACCTAATGGTATGGAGCAGTGATACATTTCCGCGGTATCCAGCCATTTTCTCGAAATACAAAGTTTCGAATACAAATCATGAGAATACTTTCTGGCGAAAAGTCATTTTTTCGAATAGTCATTTTTTAAAAAAGAATTCTATTGTCATATCGAAATGAAGGTTAGGGTTTAGGGTTAGGGCAGGGGTTAGTTTAAATGTTAAAATAGGGTTAGGGTTGGGACTTGGGTTAGTTTAGGGGTTAAATTAGGGTTAGGGTTGGGGTAGGGTTTAGGGTTAGGGCTAGGGTTAGTTTAAGTGTTACAATAGGGTTAGGGTTGGGGTTTGGGTTAGTTTAGGGGTTAAATTAGGGTTAGGGTCGGGGCTAGGGTTAGGGTCTAGGGCTGGGGCTAGGGTTGGGGCTAGGGTAAGTTTAGGGGTTAAATTAGGGTTAGGGTCGGGGATAGGGTTAGGGTTTAGGGTTGGGGTTAGGGTTAGTTAAAGTTACCATAAAAGCATTGAAATGCTACTTTTAGGATGTGAAAGTGCATTTCAATTGAAACCAGTCGATGTCTATTGTGGATGGATTCGTTTAGAAAGAAATGCATTTTTGTATGTTAAATATAGCTTGTCAGAGCTTTTTCTTTCGAAACTTTGTTTTTGAAAGTTTGTGATTCAAAACTTTTTTTTCGAAATAATCACTATAAACCTATTTCCGCTATACTGGCATCGCATGTGGGGTTATCTTGTTGGCTGGGCTGTCATCCACTTTCATGCGCTTTCCATTTTGTCAAAGGCCTTTATTGGGGTGGTCTCTCCATATGCTTTGGGGCTGGGTGTATTATTCCAATATTCTGACTAGTAGCACTCAGCACCCGTGTGCCCCCATTCTGGGCCAAACAACATCTACTACCGCTGCAAGCTGTAGAGTATGACCCACCTGCATCTGTGCAAGATACTGCCAGAGTGTTTATTGAAGCAGCATGTACAGTAGTTGGCGACAGGGTAACGTAGATGCTTTTTCTACAGGTTGGGTGGTCATTACATTTTTACTGTTAATGGTACATGTCAAGTGCAAACATTCACCTTGTAGAGGCATCTTGATGCTGCTAAGATCAAACATTTACCTAAATCATGAACAATTATTGAGTGAACAAAATGGTCTTTCAAGCTCTGTGAACCTTTGGTTATCCTTCATTTTACGAAGGTATCGGGATGCACATTCCACATCAATGGCTCCAAGACAGAAAAGGAATATGCACTATTCTTTCAGTCTGAATTTAGGAATGTTCAATAGAATCTTATATGTGGATTGTAGGAAGCACACTAGTCTGTCAATCTTCAGTTGTCAAGTAAGAAGTTGCATTGCTAGGCAGTGTGTATACAAATCAGTTATCTTCCTAACTTGCGTAATTGGTGAAGAGTTGGAGTAGTCTTCACTCTTCTAGGCAGTGTAAGCAGTACTTGGGGTGCAGCATCTTGTATTGATGCAAGTTGATCTAAAGCATACTCGGTTAGACCAGCATATGGAGGATTACAATAATGCAGACACGAGGAAACAAACGCCTTCATCAGGGGGATTCTACGTGGGGAAAATAAAGTGGAAGCAACTTTTTTAAAGGTTGTAGTAAGCAAAAACAAGCTTGCTTCGCTTCTGTATTCTGAGAAAGATGATTATTCATCAAATAAAATGACAAGATTCCTAACCTTGATCACAATTGATGGGTAGACCCCCAGTGCAGAGGGTCACAAGTTGGTATTCCAATCAACCTAAGATGAAGCACAGATCAGTATTTTGTTTTTTTGCAGCAGTGAGATGGTTGGAATTCATCCATTTGATACCTGACAACATCTAATTCACAACATTGCTTCTGAACTGCCTCATGGTCTCCATCATTCACAAGAAGTATCTGGGTGTCGGCTGCATACATATAAAACTAGTCTTTTATGTATTCAGGAGTGGAGACTTAAATTGAGCAAAGTAAGTAGCAATGCCAGTTTCTAAGGTGCTCCACAACTAGCATCATAGTATGGGACCAACCTGTAAGAAAAGATTACAGCAGTTTATGTATGGAATCTGTGAAGCCCATTTGCTGGAGACATCCTAGAAGGATGGTGTGGTCAATGGTGTCAGCGTCTGTCGAAAGATCTAATGAAATCAGTGAAGTTACATGCGTGGGGGACACATTTGGGGCCCACTTTAGGTAAGCCATCAAACGGAATAGCTATTTGGTATTTTTAACCGATAGATGTTTATTAATATAGTGTGCTTTTTTTGCTTTTTTTTAAACATTGGTTTTATTGGCATTTTCTTAATAATACAAACAGGGTCAGTACCGATTCAAAAGGCGTACAAACAGCTGACCCAATAATCCCTTTTCAACCAGTCCTCCTTGGAGGGAGTCTCCAGGCTTTTCCACCTCTGTGCCAGGGCTACCCTTCCTGCTCTCAACATCGTTTCCACCATCCTCGGGTATCTATATGTTTCCGTTTCCTCCTGGGGGAGGCCCAGCAGCATCGTCAGTGGGTTCAGAGGGAGAGGGACGTCCGATATCTCTGCAATCCAGGCCCGCACCCTCCCCCAGAAGTCCTGGACCTTTGGGCACTGCCACCACATATGTCTCCTGTTGCCCTCCTGACCGCATCCTCTCGGACATCCTGGTGACACCCCTGGGAACATTTTTGACAATTTCACTGGGTCCCTATGCCACCCCTGCAGAATCTTAAAATTGTGTTCCATGTCTGATGTGAATAATTTTCCGTGGAAGGCGATTTTAAAAATTCTAGACCAGACATCCTCTGAAATAACCTCCCCTGCCAGGTCGTTCCAGAATGAGCGAAAGCTCCTCCTCGCCGGAAGGTTGATAGTGTTCAAAATTTTGTACATTTTGGATACAGCCCCTTTTCTTGAAGTTGCCGTGTCCAAGAGCTTCTCAAAGGGGGTCAACTGTCTCCTCAAATTTTGTCCCCATGACTGGTCGCAGAGTATGCCCTTGAGACGAAGATATTCAAAGATGGAAAGGGACCCCCCTCCGAGAGCATCTCTCAATTCCTCATACGCTAAAAACTCGCCCTCTCTGAACAACTGTCCGGCCCATTTCATTCCCATGTCAGACCAGTTCTGGGAGTTCCGGAATCCCTTGTTTCCCAAGTCTAGAGGGTGGCCCCAGAGAGAGGACAGTGGGGACGGCCATGAAGTGAGATAGGCAGTCGGTGGGCCCTCTTTCCAAATTTCCCAAAGGACTCCCAGTGTCGGATGGGTTCTCAACTTTGTCGGGATTGACTTGCGCGGGGCCCACAGGAGGTCCCGAACCTTTAGGTGGTGTGTGTCCATATCCTCTAAGTAGGACCAATAGGTCTTCAACCCTTCTTTCATGTGTTCCAAAAGGACGTGCAGCTGGGCGGCGCGGAAATAAAGATGAAAATCCGGTAACCCAAACCCTCCCCTCTCCCTCGGTAGACTCAGGATCCCCTTCCCAGTTCTCGGGGTTTTCCCTTGCCATATGAAGTCTCGTACTGCGGTCTGTAGATCCCTAAAGGACCAATCGGGGATGCTGGTTGGCAGTGCTGTAAACAGGTACAAAAGCCTTGGCAGGACATTCATATTGACTGCCGTCATCCGGCCATACCAAGACAGAATCATCTTGCCCCATCTCCTCAAATCAGATGTAATCTCTGTCAATATGGGGTCATAATTGGTAGTAGCGAGTTTGGACAAGTCTCTAGTGAGCAGGACACCCAGGTATCGTATGGAGGCCCTCCCCACCTCTATCCTCTGGAACTTATCCAGGGGGTCCAGCCCTGGGTCTCGAGCTCTCATTGGGAGTAGAACCGATTTTGTCATGTTAATTTTCATCCCAGAAAATGACCCGAACGCAGCCACCAAGGACAAGAAGCGGGGAAGCGAGGAGCCAGGGTCAACCATGTAGGCCAGGATGTCGTCTGCAAACGGGGAAAGCTTGAATTCTATCTCACCTCTTCTAATCCCCCTGATATCTGGGTGCGCTCTGACCGCTATGGCCAGGGCTTCCATCGTTAGAACGTATATCAATGGGGAGAGTGGGCAGCCCTGCCTCGTTCCTCGTGAGAGGAGAAAGGACTCCGACAACCTCCCGTTCACTTGGACACTTGCTGTGGGGGCTCTATAAAGTGCGGCAATCCAGTTCCTAATGTGTGACCCAAAGCCCATTTTTTGGAGGAGGAGTTCCATGTATCTCCATTCGACCCTGTCGAAGGCCTTTTCTGAGTCTACGGAGAGAACACATGCTTCCAGGTCCGATTCTTGGGTGTAATTAATTAGGTCTATCGTTTTGCGGATGTTGTCTGACCCCTGCCTTCCTCTTATGAAACCCACCTGGTCCCCATGTACCAGCTTCAGCATAATCCCTTCCATCCGCCTCCCCACTACCTTGGCCAGGATCTTCCCATCTATGTTTAGTAATGATATTGGGCGGTATGAGGAACATTCTGCGGGGTCCTTACCCTCCTTAGGCAGCACAGCTATTATGGCCCCCATCATGGATTCGGGGAGAATCCCCCCCTCCAACACAGAGTTGAAAACCTGTGCCAGGTACGGGGCCAGAGTGGAGCGGAACCTTTTGTAGAAATACACTGTGTAGCCATCCTCCCCGGGGGAAGATCCCACCCTCATCCCACCAATCACTTTTTCTATCTCATCCTCCGTAACCTGCCCCTCTAACCCCTCCGACATCTCTCTCGTTAAGGCTGGGACCTGGATGGAGCTCAGGAAGTCCTCTATCTGGGCATCGCCCCCGTTACATTCTGACGTGTACAATTTTGCATAATATTGGCGGAAGGCCTCTCCTATGTGGGGAGTATCATAACCCAATGACCCCTGAGCATCCTTTACCGCCTTGACCATTCTACTCCTCTGGACCTCCCTCAGCTTCCAGGCCAGGATCCTATCCGGTTTGTCCCCCTTGTCATAATATCTTTGTTTGACCATCTGGAGGCTCCTCTCTGTTCTGAATAGGAGGAGGTCCTTCAGCTGGAGCCTGTAGTCCTCCAAGGCGGCCACCAGGTCGCGCCCGAGACGCTGATCCGGGGGGCCTCCAGGTTGGAGGTGGGCTATTTTGTCTCTCAGGGTCTTCTCATGGGCCTCCCTTTCCCTTTTTTTGTGGGCGCCTATTTTAATGAGAACTCCTCGTAGGGTTGCCTTGAAGGCGTCCCACAGTGTATGTGTGCTAACCTCCCCATTATCGTTAAGCTCAAAGAATTCCGTTATGGCGTCTAACACTTCCGGGGCATGGACCTCGTCCTTTAATAGGGCATCGTTACATTTCCATCGTCCCCTGCGGTCTTTGCGCCATTCCTCTGCAATCGTAACACGGACCAAATCGTGGCCCGACCTGGGGACCGGGTCTACCCTATAGCCAGAGGTGTGTGGGCGGAGGGTCTCCTCTACCAGGATGTAATCAATTCTGGAGTACGAGGAGTGGATGGCAGAATAGTAAGTGACCGCAGGACTATCCGTCCCGGGGGACGGTTTTGTATCCACCAAGGTCAGCTCAGAGTTAACCCGCTGAAAATTTCGTGCCATGGCTTCATCTGCGGGCCTACTGGCATGGGGACCTACTTGCTTTCTATCTGTGGATGGGTCCAGGAACATGTTAAAGTCTCCCCCCACCACCACTGTGCCCTGCACAAAAAGTTTGAGCTTGTCCCTCACTTCCTCCCAGAACTGCGCTTGTCCCTCGTTCGGGCAGTAGACTACTGTGAGGGACAGGGGGGTGCTCTGCAATGAGCCCTTTGCCAACAGATAGTGGCCCTCGGGGTCTTTCAATGTGGCCTCCCTCTCGAAGCCTATGTCCCTTGATAATAAAATGGCCACTCCCCTTTTCTTGGTCCTGTGGGATGCGCACAGCATCTCTGCAATTCCTCCCCCCTCATTTTGGGTTCTTTCCCCTGTGCCCAGTGTGTCTCTTGCAAGAAGAGTAGGCCTAATTTTGCCCTTCTAAACTCTCTACAAACCAGAGATCTCTTAGTGGGGGAATTCAGGCCCCGCACATTCAAGGTACCCACGCCCAGGGCAGGCAGACTATCAGCCATAATCTAAATGAACCTCCCTTTTGGTCGACCTCCTCACGTCATTGCTCCCTTCACACTCTTTTTGTCTCACATCCTGATTTCTTTGGTTTCCCCTTCCTCCCTCCCGGAGGGCCCTTAAACTAGCCCCCCAACTGAACATCAATACCCATCCCTAAAAGAACAACCCCCACCAACTTGTAGGCCCCCTTCCCGGCGTCCAGCCAGTTAGTTCTGCCATTGCTGGCCTTTGGCCGGACCACCAGCCTGCCCTCCTCGGCTAGGCACTCTGTACCATGCTCGTGTCTTTGAGCCCCCCCCCCCACTGCTTCGTCCTTTCAGTTGACCCCGTTATACTTGCTGTTCAAGGGGAATCTGCATTCTGAGAAACCTCAGGAACTTCCTTTTCCGACCCGCTGCGGGTTGGGGCGTCACCGCCGTCAGCCCTCTGAGTCGACTTGTTCGCCTTCCAGTGCGGGCGGCGGGGTGTCAATTTTTTTGAATTTTCTTTCTTCTGGCGCCCAACTGGCCAGGGCCGCCCCTACCAAGGGCCTCCGGACCCACTGGGCCCCTCCGGGGGGTGGGCACCACCACATAATCACGGATGGCTCCCCTTATGTCTTCTTCTGTGATCAGCATTGTCCGTTGACCCATGTATTCGAAGGCCAGGGAGAAGGGGTACCCCCTCCTGTATCGCACCCCCTTTTCCTTTAGTAACTGCGTTAGGGGACGGCACA
Source organism: Ambystoma mexicanum (assembly GCF_040938575.1). Taxonomy (NCBI): domain Eukaryota; kingdom Metazoa; phylum Chordata; class Amphibia; order Caudata; family Ambystomatidae; genus Ambystoma; species Ambystoma mexicanum. Next base: position 1,347,618,533 of record NC_090922.1, on the reverse strand, counting down.
TCCTGCGCTTGGCCAGGGTGTATGCAGAGAGGTCTTGATAGATGGTAATCTGGGCGCTGTTATAAGTCACCACCCCTGCTTTCCTTGCTTCCTCAAGCACCTTAGTCTTTTCCGAGTAGCAGTGGAACCAGCCCGGGACTGACCGGGGGTTCCCTGCCTTGCCTCCTGCCCTATGCACTCGGTCGAACGTGAGCTCTGTGGCCATCTCTTCTGAAAACAAGAGTGTGATAATGTCTCTCACCACTCGGATCAAGTCTCTCTCCGTTTCACCCTCCGTTTCCGGGATCCCAAAAAACTAAGGTTATTTCTCCTTTCCCTGTTTTCATAGTCATCCATCTGTCTAGCCCTTTCCTCGTCCCTATTCTCCAGGGCTGCAAGCCTCATCTCCGTTTGCACCTCCTGGGCTGCCGTTGATGACTGGTTGGTTTCCACTTGCAGGGGTCTGTCCTCAACCTTGTCCACCCTTTGGTCGATCTTTTCGAATTTCTGGGCGATGTCTGACCGCATGTCCCTGTTTTCCTGTAGGATGGAGGCAAAGCCCCTCTCCATCGCCGTTGTAGACTGCATTGAGGTCTCCGGCTAGGCCATGTCCCCAGCTTCCGTGGGGTCGCTGGCCGCGCCCTCCATTCCCTTAAAGCGATATGCCTGCAGGGCCGCTTGCGAGCTCATACGGTCTTCCACTGTGCCCACTGCGGGGACCGCTGCGATCCGTTTGGCTTTGGGGAGTCTCCTCGAGGTGCCTGCTTGAGGTCCCCAGGCTGTGGTGTCCCGGGGGAACCCGCGGGAGGCTGGTGTCTTTCCGTGGGGGGGGGACAGATCCCAGGCGGGCACACGCCCCCCAGCGCCGGATGGGGGCCTCACACCTGGGATCCTTCTAGATGCTGGCATTCTTCTTCGGGGCGGGGAGACCGCCCGCGCCGTCCCACTGTCACTGTCTGGGGGGGTGCGTTTCCCCTCCAGGGGGGTGTCAGGCAGGCACACGCCCTGGGAATGAGCCCAGGGGCCACCACCTGTAGTGTCCACAATGCGGGTGCAGGCTGCAGCGGTTTTGGGACTCCTCAAGAGAGGGGGGGTTGCGTTTCCGCTGCAGCGGTTATTGTGCTCTGGGGGTGAGTTTCCGCGCACTGGCGGTGCGTTTCCGCGGGAACCTGTGGCTTTTATTTTTTTTTTTGGGGGTGGGGGGTGCCGCCGCACCGCCCCGACCCTGCTCTACCGCTCCGGGGGGTGTTGGGGCCAGGATCCCCCTGAATCAGGCCCTGGTTGCTGTGTCCAAGACAGCTTTTCAATATGCCCGCTGGGGCCCGCCCCACCGGGGACTCGTCACGGCCTGGGGGGGAACGGTGAATGTCTGAATTCCCCGCCGGGGCCGCTGTCGAAGGCGGGGGGGGACGGATGGGCGCTGGGGGACGGGCTCACCGACAAGAAAAAGAAACTCTCCCGCTTTGACAGGCCGCTCCTCCTCCCCTGGCGCCGATGCGCTCTTCCGGCACGCCCCGTTCTCAGGCTCCCAGGGGAGCTCGTGTTCCGTTCTTTTTTGCGGGGGCGTCACGGGGGGCTCGCCAGCTCAGGTCAGGCGAGAGAATCCGCCTAGGGGGCTGGGGGGGCTCAATCCCCGTCAATGGCCCAGCTTCAGCTGGAGCACGGCGTTCAGGCAGCCATTGCCTGTGCGCCCCCTGGTGGCCTCCTTTGCTTTTTTATGTTTTTTTCTTTGGATGAAGAGATGCTGCTTGGACTAAGATTTTGCAGAGGAAGTGTAATCCTAAGGCCAACGTTCCTCTTGCTGCCCAAAAGCAAGTCAGTATTTATCTAATTCACTTGTATCCCAGGATTTGGATTATTTAGACTTTGATTGCTCTTTGCATTTAGGGTTGACGCAATGGTGTCAAATGCCTTAAAAATGTCTCAGCAGAGAGTATTAATTTAAATATCTATGTTTGCATTCTTATCTAAAACCAGGGTGAAAACGTGTCTACTTGGGAATCAGCTGTCAATAAATTCCATTTTCACACCTTAGAAGTGTGCTGTCTAGGTCTTCTGAGGGTAAAATTGGTCTTTATTGTGCTTGTGAAAGTGAGGCCCACATTATCAGTATAGCAAGACATTTAGATACAAAGTCTTGGTTAGCGAATATAGTTTATAATGTGAGGCTGTGCTAATGTGACGACAACTGACTATTACAGTTGAATTTAAATCTTGCAAAAATAAAGACAGTCTCTCACTGAGAGCGCGCCATCCATAGATTAAAGTTACCCCAAATAGAATTGAGAGGTTGCAAGATGGATGGCTATGAGACATTAAGACATCACTTTTGGAATTGTCCATCCTACTGTGCAGGCCTTGAGAAAATCAGCACCCACAAAGAGGTAGCGGATAAAATGGCATCCTTCACATGCAGAAATTCAAAGTTTAAAATCTTGGTTGATGCTGAAGACTTGAAGGGAATTTGATTTTCAAAAATTATAGCTCACCCACTGCCTGTTTTTACACTGCTGTTTTTCCCCAGAAACCTGTATGCAGGTGTTGCTAGAATGTTTACACCCCCCTTATTAATATGGGAAAGGCAAGTTCCTATTAGAGATAATAGGTATAAATGCATGTTTTTGATTTAGTCGTGAACATTGTGGCAGCGTTTTGGTGGCTGAACGTATATATGAACTAGATATACCTTTAACGTTTTAGTAGTGTTAAGCATGGTTTTAAGCTTTGTCATATTTGTGGTTTGATATATCAAATCCGGTGCTGTTTGTGTTGTGTTTTGTACCAGGGGCTTTAATAAAATGTTCCTCCACAATCTTTTGCATAAGGATTCTATAAATGTAAGGGCTTATGGTCTAGGTTAGAAAACTCCATAGATGCATATTTTGTAATTGGAGTATTTTCAGCATTCTGTCCTGACCTGATCCTGAGCCATGAGTGGTCCTGTACAGACACAGACGGGCTGCTTGAAATGAGCCTTTGACACACTCTTTGTATGTCTTCTTTGTTCATCTATGGCACCTCCATTCATGGAAATACTTAAGTATCCTTCTTCAACCTCTGGCACGTGAAGTTAAGGTAATATGTGCTGTCTGTCTTCCTATTAATGAATATGAGGGGTACAGTCTGGGCCTAGAAATCATTCAATCATGTAAACACCAAAAATAATGATAAATATTTTTAAATAACCAGCGAAGTGAAATGTAAATATGAATGTTGTAAGGTGCACAGGCGTTGACTACAGTCTCAGCTTCTTATAGGTGTTTCGTTGTGATGTGTGTCTTGTAAGTGGATTCACAGTATATTTGGGTTGAGGCAATCTGGGCACATGTAAAAAGTTTTCATTTCATATCCCGCCATGTATGACATGCATTACTCACTGTAAAAGCATTTCTGATGATTGTATCTGCTCATATTCACATGCTGTGCATATAGTCCGATATCTAGTGGAAATCGCAGAGTACTGCATCTTTCTTTCGAAGATCGAAAGGGGACGTTGACATGGGTGTGAATAACACTATTCCAAACGTGACATGTAGTGTACCCAAAATCCCTAATGCGTCGAGGTCCCTCTGGTTGTGTTTTTCTGCCGCGAGGGAGTCTTATAGGCAGCGTGAGCGAGTACAGAAGAGAGGTGTAAGAGTTCTATGTTCCTTCTAATCCACGAGGGGAGGAAGGGTGGGTGCATGTGAATCTAAGCAGATACAATCATAAGAAATGCTATTACGGTGAGTAATGCATGTCTTCTGATGCTTGTGAATCTGCTTAGAATCACATGCTGTGCATAGACTAGCGAGCAGTACCCAGAGATGGTGGTGGGATGTGAGAAGGAACAGTAGCAAAGAGATGTTTTAGCACGGCTTGTCCCACCTGAGAATCAGACCTAGAGTGTGTATCTAGGCAGTAGTGTTGTGTAAAGGTGTGTACAGAACTCCAGATTGCTGCTTTGCGTAATGGTAAATCTCTCTTGGCAAGAGTGTACCATAGTGTGATGCAGTTTACGATCCACTGGGAGTTAGCCGATTCAGAGACAGGGTCCCCTCCTCTACCAGCTGCCACTGAAACAAAGAACTTAGTTGTTTTTCTTAGTGGCTTAGTTTTTTCCAGATAGTAGATAAACGCTCTCCTTACATCCAGTGTGTGGAGGCTTCTTTCCGCCATGTTAGTGGGGTTCTGGAAAAAGGTGTGTAGTTCTGTGGACTGGTTTACATGGAACTTCGTGATATATTTAGGTGCAAAACAAGGGTGTGTGCGCAAAACCACCTTATCTTTGTGAATCGTGACGAATGCATCCTGAACTGAAAGGGCCTGCAGTTCACTAACTCTCCTTATAGAGGTGATCGGTACCAGAAAGGCGGTCTTGTAGGTGAGTGCTTTAAGGCTAGCCTTGTGCATTGGTTCAAAGGGAGGCCCCATTAGTCTGGTAAGAACAACATTCAGGTCCCACCCGGGAATTGGGTAGGAAATAGGGGGATGAAGTCTTTTTACCCCCTCCATAAATGCTTTAATTACAGGAATGTTCCACCAAGAAACCTTGCTCTGGGACGTGGTGTACGCCGAAAGCGCAGCTAAGTGGACCTTTTGAGAATTGAAAACCAGTCCTGAATCTAAGAGGTGGTTAAAGTACAGGATGCTATATTTAGGTGAGCATTCAATAGGATTGATGCACTTGCCATTACACCAGATGACAAAGTGCTTCCATTTGTTGGAGTTTTAACAAGGGGGGTCCTGGGAGTCCCTCTGCCAGACATTAGTCCTGGTTACGAGGGACTTACCCAGAGTCTTTAGCTCACTATCTTTCACAGAGAAGAAATATCCCAAACATATCAGTCTTTGTCCTGCCCTGGGGCAGTCCAGCACCGAAATGCGAGGCAATTCTCCTCTGAACAAGAGTACCAACAGAAACCCCAGACACGTGTTTCGGTCTGGTTGGACCTCATCAGTAGGGTGGATCTGTGCCTCTCTAAGAATAGTGAGCAAGGGGTCCACGTCTGGATTCCCCTAGTAACTTAGGGTGAGACCCAAAGTTACTTAAATATGCAGATTTAACAAGGGGGGTCCTGGGAGTCCCTCTGCCAGACATTAGTCCTGGTTACGAGGGACTTACCCAGAGTCTTTAGCTCACTATCTTTCACAGAGAAGAAATATCCCAAACATATCAGTCTTTGTCCTGCCCTGGGGCAGTCCAGCACCGAAATGCGAGGCAATTCTCCTCTGAACAAGAGTACCAACAGAAACCCCAGACACGTGTTTCGGTCTGGTTGGACCTCATCAGTAGGGTGGATCTGTGCCTCTCTAAGAATAGTGAGCAAGGGGTCCACGTCTGGATTCCCCTAGTAACTTAGGGTGAGACCCAAAGTTACTTAAATATGCAGATTTAACAAGGGGGGTCCTGGGAGTCTCTGTGAAAGATAGTGAGCTAAAGACTCTGGGTAGGTCTCTCGTAACCAGGACTAATGTCTGGCAGAGGGACTCCCAGGACCCCCCTTGTTAAATCTGCATATTTAAGTAACTTTGGGTCTCACCCTAAGTTACTAGGGGAATCCAGACGTGGACCCCTTGCTCACTATTCTTAGAGAGGCACAGATCCACCCTACTGATGAGGTCCAACCAGACCGAAACACGTGTCTGGGGTTTCTGTTGGTACTCTTGTTCAGAGGAGAATTGCCTCGCATTTCGGTGCTGGACTGCCCCAGGGCAGGACAAAGACTGATATGTTTGGGATATTTCTTCTCTGTGAAAGATAGTGAGCTAAAGACTCTGGGTAGGTCTCTCGTAACCAGGACTAATGTCTGGCAGAGGGACTCCCAGGACCCCCCTTGTTAAATCTCCATTTGTTGGAGTAGCAATGCCTGGTGTTAGGTTTCTGTGCTTCTATGAGTATGTGCATGCATCTTTGAGGGAGCTAAAGGTGCCCGAACTCTATGACCTCAGGAGCCAGGCTGCTAAGTTGAGAGTTTGGGGGCATGGATGTAGTGTTTTCCCCGGGCCTTGAGATAGCATGTTGTACGGGCACGGCAGCTTCCTGGGAGGGGAGACTGACATTGCCATGAGATAGGAGAACCAAGGCTGGCGGGCCCACATAGCAGCCACCAGAATCATTGTGACTGATTCTTGGTGCACTTTGTGCACTATTCTGTTGATTAGGGGAATTGGGGGGAAAAGTGTAGACAAATTTCCCGGACCATGTTATCCAAAGACAGTTCCCATTGGAGCGGTTCTGAGCGTACTTGGAGGAGTAATCTGGGCATTGGGAGTTCTCCAGAGTGGCGAACAAGTCGATGTCTGGGAAGTTCCATTCTGCGAAGACGTTGAGTACAGTGTCCTTCTGTAGCCTCCACTCGTGCTCTACGGATAGGGGGAAGTCTGTGCTGAGTACGTCCGCCAGAAGATGGCGTTCCACTGGAACATGTTGTGAAAGGAGAAACATTTTGTGTTGGAGAGCCCACTTCCCTATATTCTGGGACAGTTTGGACAGCTCTAGAGAACATGGCCATAGTACTGTCCGTGAGGACTAGAACTGTTTCCCCAGGAGGTGTGTTTGGAAGGCCTTCAGGGCCTTGAACACTGCAAGCAGTTCTAACAGGTTGATGTGATTGGATGCTACCGCTGAGGACCACATGCCGTGCGCCGTCTGTTGAATGGGGTCAGCCCTCCACCACGTCAGTAATGTGTCTGTGGTGAGAGTGGCTTCTACTGCGGGGGTGGTGAACGTTTTCCCCTGCAGGAAATTTTCCCTTGACCACCACTGCAGAGACTGAATGAGGGCTGCAAAGACAACCACTAGATCGTCCCACTGGCTGCTGGCCTGACACCATTGGCTTGAGAGCCACTCGTGCATGGGATGCATGCGCAGACAAGCGTGAGGAACTAGGTAGACCCAGGAAGACATCATTCCCAACAGTTGCATGGCTTTGCGTACGGTCACCTACTGACTGGCTACATAGTGAGGGATCTGGAACAGCATGTTCTGAACCCTGTCGTTGGAGGAAAAGACAAGGCCATCTTTGGTCCGAATTAGAGCCCCCAGAAACTGTTTGACTTGATTGGGATTTAGACTGGATTTTTCCTCGATGGAGAAAGCTAGGTTGAAGAGAAGATCTACAGTCTTCTGGGTATTTGTTTGGCATGTTCCATACGAATCCCCTGTTATGAGCCAGTCGTTGAGGTAAGGATAGACTGGGATGGACTGCCTGCGCAGGTGAGCAACTACTACTGCCAGTACCTTTGTGAATACCCGTGACGCTGAGGCAATGCCGAAGGGGAGAACCTTGAACTGATAGTGGGTGTCCTACCATGAACATGAGGTACTTTCTGTGTGCTGGCAACATTGAAATATGAAAGTATGCATCTTTCATGTCCAATGTGGCCATGTACTCCCCCTTTGCAGCAGTGGGATTGCCTCCTGCAGTGTTGTCATCCTAAATTTCTGAGGTCTGACATACTTGTTCGCCGGGTGCAAGTCTAAAACAGGGCGCATGGTGAGATCATTTTTGGGTACAGAGAAATACACTGAATAAATACCCTTGTTTACCTGGTGAATGGGGCCGGCTTCTATGGCGCCCTTTTTCAGCAGGACCTGATCCTCTTCCAGCAGGATACGCAGGTGTTCTGGCAACAGGGGTCTGCTTTTCGGTGGGTAGTATTGAGGTGGTTGGTGAAACTCGGTGCAGTAGCCGTGGGCAACGGTCTTTAGCACGCACTGGTCTGATGTGTTCCCCTCCAAGGCGAGGATGAATGATGACAAGTGACCTCGACCGGGGAAGCATGGGACGGGACCCGAACCAGCAAGTCACTTTGCGGTGGAGGCCAGGGAGCCTCTAGGAGTAGAGTTCCTGCCTCTACCCTTGCCCCTAGGAGGGCCTTTTTGTTGATATTGTTTGTTACTAGAAGAGCCTTGGCCGGAGGAGAGCGGGAAAAAGATTGCTCATGAAAGGACCGGCGTGAGTTAGATCCTCCACGCTGGTGGAAGGGCTTAGCCATGATCTGGCTGAGCAACTTTAGATTTTTGTGTTCTTTGTTTGCAGTTTCCAGGGTGTAATCAATAGCCTCTGCAAAAAGGTTGGAGTCCTCAACTGGTTTGTTGATTAGAGAGGCCTGAGTTTCAGGTTTAAAGCCAGAGTTATTTAACCAGGCGTGTCTTTTAAGCAAGGTCCCCTGGGCTAGGGTGCGTCCAGCAGTCTCAGCACTGCCCAGAGTGTTCTTCATTGTTATGGGTAACCTGACTGCCCTCAGCCACGACCGCCAGCAGGCGTGATCGGGTGGGCTCTGGGACATCTTGAAGGCCATCCTGGACTAGGTCCCATTGAATGTCGCTGTAACTTGCCAGGAGAGTGGTATTGTTTGCGATCCTAGTAGGGTAGGAGGCAGTGACCCGTTAAGCTTCTTGCAGTCTTTGTCCGGAGGGGCTTCTGCCATGGACAGTGGAACCCCACATTTTTTTCGAGTGGTAGTTACCACCAGGGAGTCCGGTGTAGCATGACCCCTCATGTAGAGTGGGTTGGATGGTGATGGGGGGAATATTCTTTCAACCAGGGGTTTACTGCCCGTGAGAAAGAGGGCGGCAATAAGGAAGGGGCCAGGCACCTCTTTATAGAGTTCAGTAAGGGGATGACTTGACTAGTCGGAGGCTTCTCCTTGAGGATATCCTCAACAAAGCCTGAGTCTGGATCTGCCTCATGTGTTGCAATCTGGAAATGACCGGCTGCTCTCTATTAAATAGTATGGGATAACATCTGGTTAACAGGTGACGAATCCCTCTGTGGAGGAGAAGAAGGGGGATCTAAACAGATGATGTTCGGGTCAGGGGTATGTGTAGGTGATAGCCAAGGAACCTGATCCCCTGCCTGATCTTGATCCCAGTCTGGGTCCTGATCAGCTGTGTCTTGTGCAAAGGGATTCATGTCCTCATAGGTATCCTACTGTGTTGGGTCCTCTGGGACATCCAATATATCCTCCTGGTGTTCCTGTGCAGAGATGGGGAATTGGTGCACTTTGTAAGGAATGGGGCAGGAGTCCACTTCCCTGGGTCTTTTGGGTGTAATGTACCTGTCAGAAAAGTCAATAAACTGGGCCATTTTGTCCATGTACTGTTCAAATCTCTCCCTAGTCCATACGGAAGAGGCAGAAGGGCCTGGAGGTGGAAAAGGTTGGCCAGAACTCGGAGAGTTTCCCAATAAGGCCTTAGAGAGAGGCTGGAGGTGCTTCAGAATATTACTCTCGATGAGAGGGGGGTGCCCTTGTGCTCTGTGGCTGCCGAAATGAAAGCCACAATGCTTTTGCTGATTGGTTGAATCGAAGGTCTCGACACGCATAACAGCGCTGTCACGGTCGGTGACCCCACCGAGGCCTTAGGTGCTTGTGCGCTCTTAGACGGTTTGTCGACAACGGTATGTTTTTTTAGGAGGAACACCCTTTCCAGAGGGATGCCCAGTCGCTTGCCACGGAAGCGGTTGCATGGAAGGTTCCGAACCACGAGGTTTGGAAGGCGCCGTTGAAATTCTTTGATGGCCCTGTTGGCGTATTGCGCTTCTTCGACGACTCCGTCAAAGAGGCCTTAGGGGTTGTGTGTTTTTGTATCTGTGGCGCGCTCTTCGAAAGATGCATATTCTGCTGTTTCCACTAGATGTTTGACTATATGCACAGAATGTGATTTTAAGCAGATTCACAAGCATCACAAATCACTTAATATCAATGTTTTTCTCCTTGTGGTAACAGGAGATGTGCACTGTTGGTTCAATGTGTCAATGGATTGCCTTGTAGTGCTGATTTGGTGCTGGAATAGGTGTCCTTTGGTAATACATGTCTGTTTGCTTCTGTGGGTGTTCTTTAAGAAGAACAAATTACTTACATCTCTGTAATGTTATTTCTATTGGATTAGTCTTGCCTCTCACAGATTCCTCATTTCTAACTGCCTTCTGAAACTGTTTCAGACACCAATGGGCACAGCGCAGCACTGGCTCAATGCTGTTGCATACCCCTCACGTGTGCGTGACGTTGTGTCCAGTATAAATGGAGCCAGCAGTGCCCCATGATCTCAGTGCCGCTTATTTTCCTAAGCACTGAGAGACTACAGATCAGTAGGAGGTATATAAATTATCTGTCAAGGAGAAGATTGGAAGGGCATTGAGGAATCTGTGTAAGAACAGACTAATCCATCAGAAAGAACATTACAGAGAGGTAAGTAATATGTTATTCTAGAGGATTCCTTCCTCCCAAAGAGTACTCATCTTAGATAGACTCTAACAGCAGAGTCTGGAAGAGGGAGGAGAGCAGGAGCATCATCTTCACCAGAAAACTCAAGAGTACCTCTCAACCAAAATGAGAATCCTGTCCTGAAAATTAATGCAGACCATAATGGTTGGCAAACATGTGCAGGGAAGCCCATGCACCTACCCGACAGATGTCCAGCACAGGGATTTAACTCTTCAACACAGAGGTAACTGCCAGACCTCTCGTCAAATTGGGCGTGGGGCCAAAAGGTCAATCTGCCCCAACCAGATCACAACTATATGAAATACAGAGGACAATCCACGTGGGCATGGTCTGTCTAGTACCAGCTTTTCACACACAATGGCACCAGAGTAATTTACATAGAGCTGGGCATCCTTCATGATTTCCCTCATCCGAGAGACATAATAACTTAGAGCCCTCTTTAGGTCCAGGCAGTGAAACCATTCCTCTGTCTGAAAAGGGTGAGGCAGAGAGATGAAAACAGGTTCACAGATCTTCTGTGAGAGATAAAAGTCTGAAATGACCTTGGGAATGATAGTCAATTACCCTCAGAGTAACCTTCTCCTTGGAGAAAATAAGATGAGGAGGTTTAATTAATAGAGCCTGCAGTTCATTCCCCTGCCCAGTGGAGGTGATGGCAAAAAGGAAAATCACCTTTAGGGTGAGCAATCTCAAGGATTAGGGGTGTAAAGGCTCAAATGGAGCACCATAAGGAATGTGAGAGCAAGGTACGAATCACACCCAGGAACAATATAGTGGTTAGATAGTTTCTGAAATAACTGCATAAAAGTGGGGGTAGTGAAACACAGCTGTGCTTGGGCGTCCTCTTGTAAACCGAAACAATCTGAAGCCCTGGCAGGCATAGATGCACTTAGTGGAGGTCCTCCTGGCAGAAAGGAAAATATAAATGATATCATCAGACAGGTACCATTCCTTTTGCCTCAGCCTCACACCAGCAAGGCATGGAGGTTGCGACTGCTGAGATTCTGGTAGAGGACCTGGCCTCCTGAATTGGAGAGCAGGTCCTCCCTCGCTCCCTCTCTGGGAGGAACCAAGGAAGACAGGTGACTTGTCTATAAGTTCTAGGCACCATGTCCTTGGAGCCCATTCTAGGGTGATCAGAATCCTGGTCTTCTGAGAGCCAGAAGGGGGACAGCAATCAGTGGAAATGAATAGATTAGATTGAAGTTCCACTCGACATTCAATGTGTCCCCCCTAGCATTCCCCATTAAAGAAATTTCCTGGAGAAAAACAACTTGCAATTGTCGTTCACACTGGAGGTGTAAAGGTCTACCAAGGGTACCCAAAAAGGTCAAAGATGCTGTCTAGAACTTCCTAGCAGACCTCCCAGTCATGGAAGGCCGAAGAAAGCCAGCTGAAGGCATATGCAACCAAGTTCTTCATTGCTGCAAGATGGACAACAGGAACACATTGTTTTGCTGAGCCCAGAACCACAACTGCATTGATTTCCTAAAAACATATGGCAACCCTATACAACGCCACTTGTTGAGGTACTGCACACCCACATTTGTCAGACAAAATCAGGACACCCGTACTCTGTGTCGAGGAAAAAATAGCCTCCAGGGTGCAGCATGATGGCCTGCAGTCTCAAAGGATTGATGTGTTCTCGATCCTCAGATTGGGACCAAAGACTGTACAGAGTCAGATCTTCCTGGTGGGCATCGCAATCAATAAGATATGCGTCCGTCATGATGGTCAGTTGGGGTCAGGGCTGTCACTGGGGTTCCCTCCTTAGCAGGTTGGCCTTGCTGGATACCCACACATGGTCTGAAATGTCTCCCTGAAACTGGGACTAATAGCACTGGATTTGCTTCTTGAGCAAGCACATTTGCAGTCGAGTCTCTAGCATCAAAAGGATGCAAGAGGCCATGAGGCCCAAAATAGGCAGGAAAGTCGAGGCCGGGACCAAACTCAGATCGAAAGATTTCCACTATCTATGAGATGTTCCTAAATCTCTACTCTGGAGGAATGGCCCTGCCTGTGCAATTTTCAGCACTGCTCTGATGAAATGGTGAAATTAGGAAGGTACAATCTGTGGGTTCTTGAAGTTTAGGAAGAAGAGCAAATGATGTTAAAGCTGGAGGTGGTGTACAGATTTGCTGTCACCAACTCTTGGGACCGGGCCCAAATGAGCCAATAATCCAAGTAAGGGGGAGACGTGAATTCTTTCCATTCTGAGATGTGTGGTCATCACAGGTAGCAGCTTGGTGAAGATCATCAGCGCTAATGAAAGACAGAATGGTAGGACTCAGAACGGGAATTCCTCATTATGAACTCAGTTACCTCCTGTGCTTCATAACAATCGGCACATGGAAGTAGGTGTCCAGAAGGTCCAGTGACACCAGCCAATTCTGGAGCTTGAGGGCCTGAAAGATCTGGGCTAGGTTGACCATACTGAATGTGTTCTTGTCTAGTAATTCAGAAGCCACAGATTAATGATGGGATGTAGGCACTATCCTTTGGCTCCAGAAAGTACGGCAAGCATCTCTCCATGCCTCGCTCTCAAATAGGCACCAGCTCCATCGCACTGTTTTCCAATAGAACCCATACATGCTCCAGGAGGAATAAGGGTGAGAAAGAAGGTGAGCAGTGTATGACGAATCTAGCAATATCACCACTGATTCTCTGGTGATAGGCTTCTTTTATGTGGCCAGGAAAAGGCAGAGGCTACCCGACTCTGACCTCAGCGGTGGCTATCTGCAGGAGGACCACATAGGGGGGGGGAGACCAACTCCAGAGAGGAAAACCATTGGGCAAAATAACCTGGCAACCTTAATTCCACATGACACCCATACACCTGTAAAAAATACTTGTATGGCTTATTGTAACAGGAAGAAATACAATTGTTTTCCAGCCAAATGCCTTGTCGCCCTCGAACCCCATTTAAGTACAAGATGAGGAAGAGAGATGGAGCAATGAAGATTCCTAGAAGCGGTAAGCCAACGCCTCGTTCTAGTCTTTGGAAATGTTTGACTGATTCCGCAAAGTTTAAAACTAGCACAGCTGATAGCAATGGGAGAGTGTGGCAGAGTTTGAGGCCGTTGGCAACCGGTGCAAATACGGAAAAGGATGCCCGAAATCAGGAGATTGTGAGTCACAACGGAGAGGCCCAAACAGATGGTGTGAGGAGGAACCACACAAAAGCAGCCTGCCGCCTGGTGACCTGGATCAGCAGGAGCCGCCTGGAGAGAAACCACAGTGAAGACAGACTAGCTGATAGGACGCATGCCTAGTCAGCAGACCGAACGAGAAGCCAAAGAGGAGACGCGAGGACTGCCATAAACGCCCGGTAAGCCCAGGGAGATGGAATGGGTTACCGGAGTGCCTAATAGCGAATGCTTTATCACGCTGAGCACACAAGAGAAAGTCATTGAAAACAGAAAAGGAACTGATATAAACGAGGACATTGTTCAAGATGAGTCGATGATTCAGTAGTCCAAAGAAGGGAATTATGTTTATGTAAACATTATTGAACATGAGACGGAAGCCCAAAACTGTAATAACGGATACATACGGACAGAGTTGAAAAGACGTTGAAGACTAAACCCTTGGAAACGGGAGACAAAGTAAATATGAACTCGATTATAAAGGGGTCAGTGTCCAAACTGTGGAACGCTATTATGACGTGGATGAAAGAAAGAGTGAAAAATGAAAGAGAAAGTTCTGGCTGTTTAGTGCATCATGGAAACACGGAGTATGAGGGCCTCATTATGAGTGTGCCAGGCCGGTAACAACAGTGCTGGTAACTACGGGCACTGTTGCCAGACCGGCAGACTCTGAGTTTGCACCTGCAGACTTTCACGGTCGCACCGGTAGCGTTGTTAGCGGTCCTATGGGACTCAAATGGGAATGGGGATTAACGATTTTGCGGCGCATGATTTTCAAGGAACACCAGGGTCATAATCCCCCGGTGTTTCAGTGAAGCCAGGCTCCAGAAAAAATCACAACTCCGGCAGCAGCCTGCCGGTTTTACCGCCACAGCTACCGCCGGATTTGTAATGAGCTCCAGGAGTGGAAGATAAGAAGCGAAGTGATATCCTGGCAGTAGAGTAAACCAGGAGTGAGAAGCGAAGTGATACCCTGGCAAGGAATAAACCAGGCGATAAACCAGGCCTGAGAAGTGAAACAATATCCTGGCAAGAGAGGAAACCAAGGATGGGAGGAGAAGTAAAGTGATGTCCTGGCAAGGGAGCAAACCAGGAGTGATAAGCAAAGTGATATCCTGGCAAAGATGTAAACCAGGAGTGTGAAGGCAAATAAACTTGACATCGTAGAAACACAAGGGAAGACTCATAATCTTTTTAAGAATTGAAGAGAAAGTCACAAATAACCTCTCAGAAGAGTACATCAGGGCTACAAAGTGGACAAAGTGTAACAGTGTATAGAAACCGCATGCTTGATGTAAATTCAAAGGAGGACTCAAACGTGAGAAAGAGACCCTTTGAACTGCCAGAAGGACTCTAGGGGAAGGGAGAACCTTTTCCTGGTGGAACCCTGTATTTCAATTATGTTCTGCAACTTGAACCTTTTATGTTGAGAACATTTGAAACAAACTACAAGTCTATAGCTTACCAGAGCCTCCCTGTACACATTATATTGAGTTTAGAGTCTAAGGGTCGGATTAGGATTTGTGGACATAAAACGAAGGATGCTCTTTTAGTTAACATCCTGATGCAAACGGTCCTTAGTTTTGCTGAGGCAGAGAAACCCCTTTTAGGATTAGGAATGGATGGGATTTTCCACAATCCTTATTATTTTCTGGAAATAAATGTCTATTGCAACCAACACACATGCCACTGTGTCCGAGTCTTACTCTTGACCCCTTACAAATGAATAAATGGAATATAGTATCCCTCCGATACAACCTATAAACAACCTATAAGGCACAACTGTCGGCAGTGATCAGAAGCCGTTCCTTGATAAACAGGAATAATCTCCTCACCACCAGAAAAGAATGGAAAAGTTCCAAATTAAAGTGGATTTGTACCACCTGGGCGGAAAACAAAGGTGTCAGACCACCTCTTTGGGCACCTCAGAGAAAGGATGAGCCTTGGGTGTGGTTATTTTGATGAGGTGGAAGACGTGGACTCCTGCAGCATGTAGATGTTTACAGATCACTACCAAATTGCATTCATAGTGCTGTGGTTTGGGATGGTAAATATTTTTGTAACACACATCATTTTGTGCATAATTTATCAGACCTGAAATGTTTTGTATTTCAGAAATAGGTTCCAGAAACTCTACAGTAAATGTATGTCTAAAGCCTTGTGGGTAAGTAGCAGATAGTAAAAAATTAAACCACTTTCTTTGGAGAAAAAATTGTCAAATCTTTAAACCTGGGTGACTGATTGGTATACAAACACTTTCTTATTATTATCAATGTTGTGCCACTCCCTCCCCTGCAGAGAGTAAAAAATGTGCCAACAGAAACCTAACTCATGTTGTAGAAATTCAAACATACGTCCGCTGGCTTGCGCTCCCATCAATGGCTGCCAGTGAGAAAACAGATTATTTTTAAAAGAATGTTTCTAGTGTTAAAATCCCTACTACATTCTGGTGTTATTAGTTTTACTACTAAATTACAGTTCTATGCCACACAGCAGCCTCTGAGATCCAACTCTGAAAGGCTCAACACAGACCCGTGAGACATGGTGGCTGCTGTTTTGGTACTGCTGGCAGACAATGATATCAGCTTCCTTCCTCATTAGGTAAGGAAAACGATTTAAAACCTATGCTTTAAAATCTTTTCTGACTGAAAAATTAGTTACCGCCATGTACTGCTTCTGTCTCTCTAATCAATGGCACCAACATGCCTTTGAACAATAGTTGTGCTTTATAAAAAAAAACAGTATCATAAACAATTAATGGTGCTGAGAAGGATTACTTACTTTAGATGGATAAAGCTGAAGTACTCTTCTGCCTCCAAAACGTTGCCCAGATACTTTAGACACAGGCCTTTTAACAGCTTCACTAAACATTGATCATCAAACAAGAATTCTGTAACTGGAAAGTGACAGTGTCCTATGTTATATAATAAATGAGAAACCATAACAGTGCAAACATTTATTAACTAGTGTAGTGCTTCCTGGTTTTCTTCCTTTAATTATGTAGCATTTATGCATGTCCACAAGAGGAAAAGCTGCACTAATAACACAAATGGATGGAGAGGCCAAAACAACTAAAAAAGATTGTATACAAGAAGTATGAAACAAAATTATTATACATTATACATTTTTGCATAATTCAAGGTTTTCTCAGTCAGCAAGTTTATTCGGATTAAATATAAATCCATCAAACACATAGCAACACAACATACAAAAGCAAATACAATTAATAAACCTTGTCAAAAAGTAGTGCATCAAAGAGTCATTTAAGGGAGAGGGGAGGTGTGAACCCAAGGATCCTGTCACCCTCAATATAACACCCCTTGACTGGGCCCAGCCCCAAAAGTGACTGACCGATTGCGACCCAGGGGAGTGAGGTTAGCCCCGGACAGAGGGTAAGGCCCCTGCGTCCGCCTCAAGGGGTGCTCAGGGCGTAAATGTAGTAGTGGGCTGATAAAAATTACACTCCTCGGGGTCCCTCCCGCCCCTCCCCTTAGGCCCAAGACCACCTTCGCCACTCTCCAGTCCCAAAAGGTCAGTTCCACAATGTCCCCTGAATTCTGGACCGAACTGGCCAATCTGCGACATCCCGCCAAGGATTCCCTGGTCACAGAAGAGCAACCTCTCACAGACCTTAGCCAGTGTGTGCTTTTGTTGGCAAGAGCTTCCCTGGACTCCTGCAAGTTCCTTTCCATTTTTGGTACCCCATGGAGATACACACATGCTTGTCCATTCCGACTTTGGTAAGGGGGTTGAAGTGGGCCGCCTCTAAGCCATGAGCCACCATGGCTCTTTCCCACGATTTTAGGGTGATAGGAACCAGTTCGGCTGTGCCCATGATCCACTCCCCCAATGTGCTGGCTGTTCTTATTGCCCTCCACACTGGGACCTTTTCCAGGGGCCACTTGTGCATTCCCCGACATCAGGCTGGGACTAGACGAAATTGGGGCTATAGGCTCCGGACTCAATGGGGCTTGGTTCTTGGGGAGTGCCAAAGGTATGTCTATTAGAACCTTACACGCAGCCTGGGTATAGATGGGCGACTCCTCCCTCTGTTCCCTCTGTTCCTTTGCCTGAGTAGCTATAAGGGCTGCGAGCATGTTTCTGATGACAACCAGCTCAGCCAGAACTTGCTTGCACTTACACCCCCCAGGTGACAAATCAGCCTCTAAAGGGGGGTTAAAAGCCAACCCTGCATCCAAATGGGTTATTTGGTGCTTGGACACCCTTGATGTAGACGAGGAAAGGGGAGGGCTGGCCAATGGACTCGCTGTAGGGATCTGCATATTTCCGAGGCTTCTATTGCACAAGGAAAGATTGCATTCGGGGACATCAACGAATGGACTGCCCTCGATACTTGAGCAGACCATAGCCGAGCTAGATGGAGACTTTCCCGGCCCAACACCAATTGTAGGGGTGGGTGGCGAGGTGAGAACTGTGATGTGATTTTCCGGGGTAGAGCTCGCTGGAGGCGGGCTGCTAACAAATTCACCCAGACTTACAGAGCCCCCCTCATGATGCACCTGCATCTCCGTCCCAGGGCAGAGGATTCTTTGGATGGGGAGCCCCCTAGGGGGGCTAAGGCTCGGGGTCAGGGCGAGAGGACAAGGTTCTTCAGCAGAGGGTGGGCAGAGCCTTCCTCCGTTAGGCGCTATGAAGGCCTGGGCCACCTGAGACTTTGCGGTTCGGTCCTCCCCATTGCGTTGATTTTTTTTGCATAATTCAAGGTTTTCTCAATGTCCATCATATACAATTTTAGTGGCATTCTTAATGAAACACTATCCTAGATAAGACAGCAATAGTACATATCATACATTACTATCCAAACAGATCAATTCAATCCAAAGACATTTGGCAATGATTATGATTGAAATTAAGCCAGGAGTAGATTTACAGCCAAAGAGCAGTGTCAATCCATTTTCACATTCATTTTATTTAACAAAGGTCTCCTTAAACAATGTATCGGTCATACGTTTTGAACTCAGTTATTTGTTATATTTCCATACTTGATGTTTTATTGAAATAGATTTTTAGTAATGGAATATATTTCATTTCAATTATCTGACAAATATTTATTTACCGGTCTTATAGGTGCAAACCTAGCTGACTAGGAGCAGCAAAGAGCCATAAAACAGCAATATACAAATAGATACAAAGTCAATGTTATAAAATAACAATGTTATAAAATACCATACATTAAAAGGATTAAAAACAATAAGACACACATTTAAGGGAACAATTTACATAAAATGTAAATTAATCTCAGATCAGAACACACCAAGAATATCCCGCTGCCCTGTGTATCATCCTCTACCTACCGCGGAGTGAAAAAACACACACACACACACACACACACACACCTACCTGAAGGCGCACCATCCAGACCCTGTGGCACACATAGCCACACTTCAACCTCACACTATATGTAATCAGAGAGCACAACCCTCCATACTTCTCATCTGTAGATGGAAGGTGCAACTCCCCAACCCACACATCACACCCTGGCCTGGCGTGACTCACACACAACACTCATACTGACCGAACTCCTGACCACTCTAACAATTGTAAAACATACATTATAGCATTTTTCAAAGTTTATAAACAAACCTAAAATCCTTTTGGGATTAAACCAACCTATATCTGCAAAACCTCAAACTTTGTTCATATCAATAGTTATCTCTATATACATCTCTGCACTACTGTATGACTATTTTATCTAAAAGTCCATAGCCAGTCCCTGGCTCTAATCTGCACTTCCATTTCTATAACCTAAAAGTCCATGTTGCGTTCTCGCAACCCCATGCTGCAAATCCTCAAGAGGTAGTTTTCTACATTTCAGCAAAGTATCCATCGCCTCTCCTCTAACATGCCGCTCAACCACTACCATTACTATCCATTCCCACAGTTTATGTGCATCGCTAATTCTACGCACATTCCTGCACATTAGCTAACACAGTGACATTTTATCTGGGACTAGTTAAAGTCCTATAAATCCATAGCCAGTCTATGGCTCTAACCTGGAATTTCTCAAAAATGTAAAACTAACACCTACACAAACTGCGCATACTTTTGCTACAATCATTTCACCATACCAGTTTTGGCATCAGCACTACGTACAATACACATTTACACTCAACATACCAAAACGTAATGCCCTCCTTGTTGTTTGGTCACAACAAACAACACTACTTCCTATAACTTGTCGCATTTAATTCCATGCATAACATAACTAGGCTAAAACTCTGTAGCCATCGTGGCTTTATACTGGAATTCCTCAAAATAGTTATTCTACACTATCCTAAAACTAACCTGCACCTTCAGAATTGTAGAAAACACAAGTAATACATCTCATCCGTTTGAAAGGATACACGTATGGGCCTACATAACGCATATCGTTCAGTGCGATCTGTAGCTTTAACCTGCTAACACTTGAAAATAACAGCGTTAATAGCGCTTTCTGGATAACCTTCTCCAGTAGCACGTTGTCGTACATGCTCCCATGTCACCCAAAACGCTTCCGACTCACGTAGTCCTCCATTAACTCCCCAGAGGTCCTTCTGTCCCTCGTAAACCTGCAAACACATTGCTTCCTGCTCACGTCGGTACATGTCGTTGGGTGCATTACTCTAGCCTCTTCCGACAGCATTGGGAAACAAACCTTTTTCCTCACACTGGGCACAGCCTCTTCCGCAAAAAAACGCAACTGCGTATCTCTTGCAGTATCTACAGGGAATGTTCGACTCCGCACTCTGTACTATCACCAACTCCCCAGTCTTCCCCTGTGACATCACTATTTCAACATTGGTGACAGCGCTGTACGGAGCTCTGCTGCTCCAACCGTCATCTCATGTTCAAGCATCTTTTTCCTCCCTGCTCTCTCGCCCCTCTTGGCTGGCAGAGACACACTTTATGCAGCTTCCAGATTAGGAGCCGGTCACCACCACCCTCAACGTTCAAAGGTAGGTGACACCTTTGTAGACGGCTTATCATATTACTGCTGTGCCATATAGGCATGCTTCAGCCTCCATTCTTTGCTCTTCTGCCTTCACCTTACTGAAGAACTGGCAAATCATGTGCCTCAGAAATTCTGGGGTTTCTTTACTTTATGAACCTTATGAACGTCCCTTCATTGCCCAGGGGCACACTCTCATACTTCCAGCGCCAGGCTTATCCCTTCATGCTTGCAGTGCTAGACTTCCCCTCCCTTCTGTCCAGACTAACCTTTCTTTGATTTCTCTGGACAGGGGCAAAGTCCCTTTATCATCTTAGGCACAAGTGAAGGCTTCTTTATTCTGCCCTCTCTTCTACCCCCGCCCCTTCTTCAATATGACGCGGCGTCCTCCCTCTTATCAGCCCTGGGTGATGGGTCATATTTGTCTGGGGGCAGTGTGTTCTCTTTCTTCTTCTTTCTGCACCCCCCGCAGCAGATTCCCTCTTCTTTTCATACACGCAGGTTCTTCTTTTGACCACTTTGTCGCCAATGTAATAAAGTGACCTCTTAGGATTCTTGTAGGTTGCTTCAAGTTTATTTACATCTTCTTAAGCTACAGTTAAACATTAAGTTACACTGGTACCCATCACCCAGGCAGGGGCTCTCTAACTGCCTGATCCTGGAACCCTCACTCACACAAGTTCTCTCATCCACAACATAACATTCTACAGAACATCATAGACTTCAGCATACACTCACAGGCACTATACAACATAAATGTTTAACTCTTTCCGGAAAAGTTGCAAAATTGGGCTGACGTGTCATGTAGCTGGAAAGAAGTGCCAAGCCAGAGAGGTTTAATGGAAAAAAAACAACTCTCCTTCCTTATTTATTTTCGTTTTAGATGTGTTGAAATAACAACTACTAAAAAAGACAAATCACAAACATACTGTGTACACTATTTATCCCTCTGTGGACCTCAAGGATAAAAAGGTATAGGAATGTAACTTAGGAACATGGAAGATTGTATTTTTGCATGAGTTCCAAAACATTCCCGACCCTGTGGCTTTGGCCTCTCACTGAAGGTTACTGAAAAATTGACCATTTCCATTCACTTTGGCTCTGGTTGATGATGGCTCAGAATACTCAGAGTGAGGATGAATAAGGGGGAGGATGGACAGCATTGTGAAAACAAGGAATCCAAAAAGATGTAAAATGAATTAGAAAATGAAATCCTCTTACTTATACTGGGCTGGTATCAAAAGATACCCTTATTGTGTTGCCCTTCTGAACAAAAACTCAATGCTAAGAGAGCGAATGACAAACAAAAAGACTGGTATAGAAGAAATAGTACTGTATTTCAATGAATGTAATAATTAACAAAAAATCATGAAAAACAATAAAGATATATAAAACGTAATTTGTGTTTTAACAATGAATAATTGAACAACAAAAACAACTTCACAACAAAGAACAAATAGAGTGTACATGAGAAAAATTGAATGAACAAAGTAGACAATAAATGTCAAATAAACGTGTCTGCCGGTACATGAATATTGAAAGAGGAAACAGTAAATGTTAAATAACAGGTCTGCCTACGTAAGATTCTACAGTAACAAATATCCAAGCCAATGTTGGACAAGGTCCAGGATGTGTTGATTTCAGGGAACCTAAAGAGAGAGTTCCACCTATCAAGGACCCAATTTACGTTTCGGCGGGCGACCTGTTGGCCTTCAAAATCTGAAAATGCCTTCCTCGGGGCAAAGTGGAAAGAAGTGGTCCCTAGGGGAAGCAGACAAAAACTCAATGAGTTTTTTTGAAAATGTAAAAAATGTATTTGATTCTGTGTTTCTATTTTATTCATCTACATCTCTTAGTACGTTAAGTTAAGGCCTAAGGGCAAAAAAACTGAATTAACCATTAAAAGACTCCTAATTAGAAATAAAGGTCTGGAACAAGCCTTACCCAATGTTACTGGGGGGGATTTCTGGACTAAAATTACTTGACACAGTTCCACGCCATGGCGGGCGAGCGTTGCACATCAAATTCAAAAGGTCTAGGACAACAAACAGCTGTTCACTGTGTAGATAAATGAATGATGTATATTACATTGTGATCACCTGAATTTTAATGATGAAAAAGTAAACAGGTTGACAAAAAGCAGGAGAATGTCCTACCTTGAGGTTGGGTGTATAATGAGTACAGAGAGCCTGGAGGGGTCTTGTTGTGAACCAGCTCAGACTCGAACTGGAATATATAATAGTCAGTGATCTAATTAGACAGAAAATCTCTAGAATTAATTCTATTGGAGTGCAGCAAAAATAGTTGCAGCAATTGGCACCAAAGTCATGTATTAAGAATTAAATAGTGGCATGGCAAATGTGAGTAGAGATAAAAATAGTAAACTTACTTATGTTGGAAAATGAAGAGTCTAAGTCAACAAATGATTAGCTGATCACTGGAAATGAGGTATGGGCATCCGACATGCAGAAAGGTCCCCTGTAGACCTAAAATAACCAAACGGAATATTGACTAACGCTGTTCTGTCAAGTATTCATTGGAGATAAGGCATTGGTCATGAAATGGAGGAGTCATTTGTGAAATATTGATTCCCTGTTACGTATCTTTGCTGTGTAGTGACATGGATATCAGAGTGTACTATATTTATGCATTCGTCATGCATTGGGGGAATAATTTGTATAATATTCGTTCCCCGTTAAATATTCTTGCCATACAGTGACGTGGATGTCGCAGTGTGCACTATCTAAAGTACCCACTTCTGTTGTAAGCGAGAGGGAAAGAAGAAAAGACTGTGTGCGGTAATTGCCCTGTTAAATATTCTTGCCGTGCAGTGACGTAGATATCGCAGTGTGCACTATCTAAAGTACCCACTTCCAGTGTAAACAAGAGGAAAAAGGCTGTGCTCTCTTACTTACCCGCGGCATCGAGAATCGTGAAAGCTGCCTACGCGGTCTGGCCGTGCAGCTGGAATGGGGCTGTGCTGTAAGAGAAGCCTGCTGGGTGGCCGGATCCGGTCAGGTATTTCATGTTTTGGTGACGTGGCACTTGCTGACAGGATGAAAAGGGTCGCACCCTCTTGTCAGTCAGTGAGCATATACCAGTAGGATTGCATGAATGAGGCGAGCCCATTGTGGGTTCGTCTCATGTGCGGCGCTGACCGCCGACAATACATGGCGTAGTTGAATGCCAACGCTAGCATTTACAAATGAAGAAACGCTTGTATAGTATAACCCGACCCTAAACAAGGAAAAAGATACAAGTACATTTCAAAAACTGCGCATGCTTGCGAGGAATTTGTGTGAAAGGTTGCCGAGTCACACCAAAGTGATATTGAATATCATTAAAAAATCAACGTGCCAAGAGCACGTTGTGGGAAGAGGTTCGAAAAAATGGAATGACTAAGAGCCAAATTGAATCAGAAAATGAATAAGACCAAGAATCTTATCATGTCAGTATTGCCTAGAAGGCAGAAATTGCAGACTTCTCTGTGTTTGGCAAATATAAAGGTTGTGAAGGCCTCTCAGAGATATATGAAGGCGGTAGATAGAGGGTCCAAATATGGAACCTTCATGTATGAAGATTGCAGAGGTACATGAATGCAAGGATTGCTGTTTTACCTGCAGACCAAGGGTACAAAGGCTAGTGAGGAATATGCCAGTGAGACTCCATGTTAGTGGTGTTTCATGAAGGTGAATCAATGGATGAATAATCCACGATTGGTCTTATAATGGTGGGAGGAATTCTTCATTTAAACCTAGTGTGTAAGTCTCCATCCGGAAGATCCAGCGCAATTGTTTTTCAAGTAGGCTTCTAGGGACATTTGTGCAGTTCTTACTTACATCCAACACCCACCACCTCAAATAATTTGGCGAGCGCTTCAGTGCTATGTAGTGATTCACAAGAGGAGCTGAGGTGGTTTTGCACCTAATGCGGGAGCAATGTTCGGATATCCTAATGTGTATCGCTCTACTTGTCTGTCCCACGTATCTTAGTCCGCAAAGCACTCAATACAGTAAACCACTTGTTTGGTTTTGCTGTTGGTAAGATGTGGTAGGACCCATGTTCGGTCTCCAATTTTACATTCTTTAATCTTGCCAGTGAAGGCACATGCTGTGCATGAGCCACAAGGGTAGTGGCCTTTTGTAGAGCGCAGATCCCACAGGCCAGTGTTTAGAGGTTGTTTGAAAAAGCGAGAGTGTACCAGCTTCTCCCGGATGTTGGGTGCTCTCTTAAGAGCAAAACATGGAGGAGGTTCCTCTAGTAAATCCAGTTTTACAATGTCCCAGTGTTTAGAAATGATTTTCTTCAACTGAAAAGGGTTAGGACCAGGCGTGAGTACACAGGTCACCCTGGTATTCTCTGTTGTCTTTGTTCTGGTGTTTAATAGAGCATCTCGGTCAGTGAACTGTGCGCATTTGCGAGACCGATTAATGAGCTTCTTGGGATAACCCCTTTCCTTCAATCTGATGTCTAATTCATCCGCTTTCTTTTGGAAGTCCTGTATGTCAGTACTTTTACGCCTTATCCGCAAGTATTGTCCGTAAGGGAGTTTGTCCCTGAGGTGTCCAGGATGATCGCTAGTGTAGTGCAATAAAGTATTTCTTGCACTCTCTTTGCGGTGTAGGCAGCATTTGAGTCTGCCATTATCATGTCGAATTTCGAGATCCAAAAAATGTACATGTGTTTTGGAATATTCAAGGGTAAATTGGATGTTCCTATTTACCTGATTAAGCCAGGTTAGAAATGTTTGAAGTTCATGTTCGGTTCCTTTCCACAGAAAACTAATATCATTGATGTATCACTTCCAGTTGGTTATACATCTGAAGAAGGGATTCGTATCGGACAAAATGTGTTCTGACTCAAATTTGGCCATGAATAATATGGCCAGACTGGGATCAAAAGCTGCTCCCATCACTGTTCCTATTATTTGAAGAGAGAAGGTGCCATTGAACTCAAAATAGTTCTTGCAGAGTGCAAGTTCCAACAGCTCCAAGATGAAGTTAGTGGGTACCCTTGGTTGATTAAGTTCTGTAAGATATTCCTGTATGCCCGTATGCAGTCCAGGGCCTCTAACTGGATGGACAGCAAACAAGATCTCCCTCCATGGACCCATACTGATAGATTGTCAGCCCAATAAGGGAACAATAGCTTATTAAAGTAACCCTTGCTCACGTTTGGGTAGAAGACTGGATTGAAAGGCACATAGGTACAGGAAAAACACAAATGTAATACACATAGCACAAATGTTTCATTTGGGTTTATTATGAAATTAAGCTACATCCTGGTCAACTTAAAGATTACTCATCATGACTGGCTGTGAGGAGGCCGTGATTGTTGTAAGCCTTTAGAATTATCAAATAAATATCTTTGAAAAAAAATGTTTGTATTTGGTTTGAACACAAACCTTTACAAAGTTTACATAAATTTAAAAAAGCATCAATGAAACCAGCATTTGATTGATTGCTACTAAAACAACTTTCTTACAGGATATTGCATACATTGTTCAGAAAGCAGACCTCCGCTATCTTTAACGATATCCCGGAACCACGAATCATTTCTCACCATACTCTATCAGTGAGGACCCACTGAGTGGAATTTACAAACCTAGCAAAATATTTGATTTATTCTGCCATTAGAGGCTTACACTCTCATAAAAGATGGCGTAGTGTTTCCTTTTCTCCCAATTGTTGACAGAACCTATAGAGAAACTCGGTATTACTTGCTTCTCTCTGTTTATTTCCCGACCGAATTTCTAAGATTTCGCCTGTAGAACAAACATTAAAGCGAAATCTCATAATCTCATTTCGGGTAGCCCGACTTGGATATTTTAGCAGGTAAGGTTTGCCATGAAAAAGAGGAGGAATGTCCGTGACATTTTAGTGCATTCATATGCACCTGCCCAAGAAGTCCGAGACCAGTTTACCCTCTGGGACACTACTCAGCCACTGGGACATACTCCCTGCGGATAATGCAATGTATGCCCGTTGACCAAAAGAACCAAAACCCTTGACCTCGGCCTTCACACTCCGTGGATACAAAACTCATTCACTAATTGCAACTCCTCTAATGTCATCTATCTGATTACGTGCCCATGTGAAAAGAAGTATATCAGCATGACTACCCGCCCCATTAAAAAACGCATCCAGGAGCATATGTCTTGCTTATGCACTAAGCATGACAATGCTCCTATGGTGGAATATTTCTCCTTACACAATCACCGTCCCAAGGATCTCCGATGGACGGTGATTGAGAAAGTCAATTGTCCCAGAAGAGGAGGTGACATGGCGAGTCTCCTGCTTAAAAGAGAACAAAAATGGGTCTTTCGACTCAAAACAGACTCAATTGGTCTGAATGAGAACATTCCATGGCACTCATTGGCCCTGATTGCTTGACCTCTGTAAGGCACACTGTCAGTCTGCAGCCTGGTGTGTATGGGGTTTACCTTTTTTATTAGTCTCCCCCTATGCCAGGCATCTGGTGGATCCTTACACCATCGCCTTCCTCTTTATGTACTATGGGACCCACCAATTTCACAGCCTTGAGGTGGCACACAGGCCGCTGTGCTAGCGGAACCCTTCATTCCCGTTGGATTATCTCTTCTCCTCCAGTCTGGCCTGTCCTGCTTTCAAACTTATCATGTGCATTTTCTAACTTTTGCCCTAGATCTGCCTAGTCAGTATCCATAGATCTGCCCCACTCTGGCTACTGTCTTCATACAGTATGGTCCTACTATAGCCCCGGACATGTGGTGAATATTGCCTTGACTGCACATCTGACGGGACTCCCCCAGTGATTAACACGGGCTGCACCCATAGTCTCTTGTGCACCTTGAGCACTCGATGCAAGATCAATATGTTCCCTAGCCATATTGTGTTACCTACACCACCTTTGACCAACTGTTTTGAAAAGGTCCCCACTTATCTGGGCATATTTTTTTGCCGTTGTTTCTCTTTTACCGTATTTCCAGGCATATTCTCGCACCGTGGCCTGATCTTACAGCGACGAGTCGCCTGTGACGGGCTACTATGCCTGACTTCCGGTTCAGGTACTTTGCCTGACTTCCGGTCATGGCGGGTCAGCCGCTCACGTGACATGCGCTGTGTCACGTGAGCCAGCATCCCTTTTTGAATAGCAATGGACGGTCTTAGCCATACCATCCACGGTGAACGGCAGCACGCGCTTCTACACGGGACACCCTTCCGTGCAAGTAAGTGCCCACGGACCAGTTTGGTCCTTGTAGCGCACTATGTGCTTTAGCGACTTTAGGCTGTATACTTAGCCTCCGTACCGGCAGACACTTTGCCTGCTTTTTTAACTCATTGTGAGCCCAATCGCTGGTGGCCGTACTTTGAGCACGCATGTCTCCTTTCTCTCCCCACAGAAGACCGGGGGCTCTGACCCATGTGTGCCATATGTGTGTGGCTACACCTAATCTCCAGCTACGACCACCTGAGCAGGGGCCAATTTAAAGGTATGACTGCATAGCAGATGATTTTTTCCATCTGTATTGGAGCATTTTGCTATTTAAACCCTGAGCCCCTTGTGGGTTGTGACTCTCTGGGGCTTTTTTGTGACCTCTATGCACTAATGTTTACTCCTGGATGGATGTTAATTAGTTTCACTACCTTGGAACACCTGATAGGGGGTACATTCTGACCTACCCTTGTTCTCTTACACCATATACTTGAGCATGACATATGCAGAGATGGGTTCTCACTCATTACCTGTTATAGGATGGTGACAAACTAATTGTCCCATCTTTCCAAATGGATAGAAATACTATCACCAGCAGTGTTGCCTAAGTGAATGACAATTTACCATGTGTTATTCACATTCAATTGAATTGTTGTTATTAGCTCCGAGGTGAATATGGCTACATACACTTCCTTCTGTTTCCCATAGGTTCCCTCTCCATGTGATCCAGCCTAACGGCACTTACGACTTGGGGGTAAAGTATTGACTCTCCCTATATGTAGAATCATCACTCACACAATATGGTCAGTCTCTCAAATACCCTTACCAGACTGTACAGATTGATGTGAGTAGAAGACTGTCCTGTCCTGATGAAAGTGGCCTACCTACATACATGCCACTGAAACCGGTCGACGGTGGTTGCTACTCACAAGAGGCATAAATTAGGCCTACCTTGTAGTTTAAGCATTCCTTTTTACCAACTACCCATGACCCATCACATCTATACCATTCCATGACGGATTTTGGGATTTGGGGTCTTCTATGTTTATTGTTACGTTGAATATTGTATGTCATTGTGTTTGTGTCGTTTTTAGACTTGACTCCACCATAGCCAGATAGACAATCTATTGGCTAATAAACTGACAGATACCCCACTAGATGCCTTTCCAATTGACCATGAGTCTACCTTTTTAAGTGACCATTGAGCACTTCTTCTCCCATTTTCACATTCATGTGTACACAGTGGAAGAGAGTGGCACAGGTCCAACAAGGCTGAAAGCATTACCTAGAAGTGGCTAGTTTATCTTTCTTTTTCTATCCACTGTTTGTAAGCGGCACAGCACCGTTACCTAGAGGAGGCCTCACACCTAGGCAGGGATAGTTAGATATTCACCCTATCCCTGTCCTGTCTTTCTACCACAGCCTTGTCTGTACATGCACCCCTCTTTCGGGTGCCAGTACATTGGTCGTGGTCCACTTAGGTCTCTGGATTTTGCAATGAGCTATAACCTACTTCTCCACACAGTGGTTTTTACCCTATTTTTGTGTTAAAAAGGTTCCGCAACACCCACTGCTTTCTGATGGGTAACTAAATGAGAATACAGCTTAGAGTTAACCACCTTAGTAACGGTATTGGACCAATCTACACATTGGAGTATTTTTTTAACATGCATTGGATTATTAATCAAGGTCCTGGTATCAACCCCTAACTTTGATAAGGTTTCTTTAATCGGAGTCTTCAGTTTTAACAAATGATCCAGTCCAGCCGTACCACTCTTGAGACCTCGCCCCAAAATTCTATATAAATTGTCCCCTGAATCATGAATTAGTCTTCTATAGATGGATAACCTACGCCAAAGTACCCAGAAGTTCCATGTCAGCAATCCAAGCTCGTAGTGCAGAGCTTCAATAGGGATAGATTTGGGGAGCCAGTACTTAGTACCTTTAGAACTTTAGACTCTATTTTTGAGATTTCAACAATTGCACCCATCGGAAAAATGTCTACACCATAAATCATTTTCGGGGTCACTTTTAACTTAAAATAATAGAGGAGGGGAATTATTGAATTTGTTGTCTATTTATTTTAGTTGTGCTATAAAAGGTGTCCTTTTCCGCTGAAGATGCTCCCGATACAGGCCTAGATTATGTTTATTAAAGATCGGGAAGCCAAGATATATCATTGCAGATTGAACCTGCAGTTTTTCATTATTCAAAACCCACAAATTCACCTTCCCAGTTTTTTTTCCTTTTTTATTTGAAAGAGTCACAATAACCGTTTTACTTGGGTTAATTTTGAGGTGGTTTGTGACTGTATACGCATGAAAGGCAGTGATCATACATTTCAAACCCTTTGGGGACTGATCCATTAAAAGGAAATCATCCGCATAAGTTATCAAAACTACAGAGGTTTCGCCCATTTTTGGGGGAATAAAACAGCTTTTTTCTAAACAGTTACCCACCTCAGAGACATAGAGATTAAAAAGCGCAGCGGCAAAAAAGCACCCCTGTTCCAATCCATTCATAATTTCTACTGGGCTGGACAACAGACCATCTATATTTAGCCTAACTTGAATTCGAGAGTGGAGATGTAAGTGTATGAGGATGGACAACAGATTTTCAGGCATACCCAGTATTTTCAATTTCCCCCACAATATATCTCTGTCCATGCTATCAAATGCCATGCTTAGGTGAATAGCAGCAAGGTAAACAGGAGTTGCATCTGTCTTCCACACCCTATTTTGTAGAGTAGTAAGGAGCAAACCACCCACTTCTGTCCCAGTGTCTTTTCTAAAACCATATTGGTATGGAGATAAAATGGGATTCTTGGTTCATCCAGAGGTTTATTTCCTTTAATATAAGGCCTGCAAAGATCTTCGAGTCCGCATTGAGGATAGCAATAGGAGGATCATTTTTAGGGGAGCTCATGTCCGCTTTTTTAAAAATAGGGGCAATATACGATTGGTGCCAAGATATCGGAATACGTTTTGTTCTAATAACATCTTTGAACAAAAAATAGAACCTTTTGGCCACCCTCCTGAGTTACCCTTAAATGTGGCATTCGAAAGGCCGTTGGGACCTCCCGCTCTCTAAGAACTCGCTGACTTTATTTACGAGTCTATATCTGAGACGCTAAAATTTAATGACCTGGGAGATAGCAAAGCCTTAGTCCAGTTTTTACCTGTGGATAATTGTCTATATATTTGGCCAAAATGGCCAACCCAGGCCTGTTCTGAAATGGAGTTAGTTTGAACAGTAGATTGCTGGTATTCAAGATTGTTTGCCAATACCCAAAATTGTCTGGAAGTACCATCCCCAAGGGCATATAGCATCCCTTCGTTATCTACCTGATGAAGAGTGTATTTAAAGCCAGTCAGCCAGTTTTTATAACTCTCTTTAAGTTTTTAATATTAAGTTTCATGCTTTCCAAATCAGAAGTAGATCTCCTCAATAGCCTAATTTCTTTTTGGAGGGTCGCTTTTTTCGCTCTTACCTTGGCATCGTAGGTATGAGTATGTTTTACCACCTTACCGGAGCTATTCTTGAACTTATTATTCGAGATTAAATCTAGGGTGGATCCCACCAATCCAGGCAAAATTATTATGAGAAAAGGACAATTTTGTCCTCAACCGAGGTTTCAGCCACGATTTTCAAGAAGAGCCTATTGGCTTTCATAATATTCCCCTCATGCCATTTTAATCTAGTTCTTGATGGATTCATGGCCATGTTAGCAAGAAGCCTAGTTCCCGAAAGTTTCTGCCCCTCCAAAGAGTAAGAGACCGTGAGCATACTGTGATCACTAAACGTTGACTTACAGATCTAAAACTTCGATACCACACCAAAAAGTAGTTGTGACACAAATATATAGTCAATAATTGATAAGTAAAGGCCATTCGGCCATGTTGAAGTCATCCTTTCCTTTTCCCGGTTTTCACAGGTCGAGGATAAACCCCAGTCCGAGAAAAAGGTAAGCCACAGTTTCCCTTGCCTTAGTTTTCGGTTTTCCCTCCCTAAATCACTCATCTAAAAATGATGGAGGGAGTCTTGTTGCAAACCAAAGTCTGAGCCAAAAGAAAGATCTGCATTGTAGTCACCCAGTACCATGATTTGCAGAGCCGGGTGGATCGAGATTTCTCCAGAGACAAAGGCATTCAATGTTTGGAGCTCTTCCTCCAGGTTACATTTCTGCGGACCAGTAATGATTAACATTGTGATTTTCCCCTTCTGCAAGGTCATCTCAAGAAGAACGGACAGGAAACCCAAAGCAATCTACTTAGAATTGCAGATTTTCAAGGGTCCCCTAATCTGTACAGCCGTGAGGAGACTCCCAGACGGTCGGCCCAAAGTACCCTGAGTGGCCATTTCCTGAAAGCATAGATACCCATCCATCACAAAGGTCCCAGTCATCCATGTTTCTTGTAAACATCGAGTATTGAGTCAGTTTTCCACAAATTTCAGGGGAAGATAGGAGATGGGAATGGCCACTAGAGTTCCATGACTAAACCGATAGGGTAGTAACATTAAAGAGAGGCCTTCATGCAGAGACGTCATTTAGGGGTCGCCAGAGGTCGCAACTGCGACCTCTGAGGTCTCCCTTGTGACCTCTGTGGTCTCCCTTGCGAACTCTAAAAAAAACTTGTAATTTCTTTTTTTTTTGTAATCCAAGCACCTGGCCTGTGGCACTTTACTTCTCGGTGGCTGGCTTTCTTGTTCAGGCACCTTAAAAAAAAAAAATAAGAAAATAAAAAAATAAGAACAGGCGTGCCACAAGTCTAACACTTTCAGCACTGACCCTAAATAAGAAAGAATAGGAATACCAAATAATTCTCTTTCTGGAATTCTATACAATAATTGCTAGGTTCATTAAATGTTTATTTCAGGCACACTTCAGGGGGTGAGTCACTGATTAAGCCTGTTCTTAAACGCCTCACTCAGCTTTTCATCCTTCTGAGGACGATAAATGAGTACCAACACAGGTTGGGTGATATTGAGTGTATATTGTGTCTATATAAAGCGCTTAAGCGTAAGTGCTATATGATAACACATCATTATCATTTGGTCATGGACGTCTGCTTGCATACACAGTAATTTGGTAATATGGGCCTACACACACTGATCTTAATGATACATACAGCGATCCATTCTTGTATGAAATGTACATCACATAGTGATATCGTAACTATATTTTTCGTAGTGTACAATGCTATGTGATGCCACTTCCTGTTTTGTCAACAGATGAAATGTCGTGTTCCATCGCTACCCGCAATTTCACTTCGGGGGCGGGGTCAAATGACATCACTTCCTGTGATGTCATCAAGGGTCAAGGGCCGTGTGATGTCACTTCCGCTACCCCTGGCATTTTGGTGAAATGACGTCCCTGCCTTCATGTCCTTTAACTAAGCGATGGAATCTCTCAAAGTCAAAGCTTTGGGTAAATGGTACAAAGGTTTTTTTTAATGTCAATGATAGCAAGCATCAATAGATTTACTGTACAAATCAGGACTTTTTTTCTGTATTTTAATAGGAGGAGATAAGGCTACATTACCGGTGGTTCTAAAGTAAAATTAATAATTGTTGGTATCCAATATACTTGTTTTCCTCTGAGAAGCTGATTTAAACTTTAACGTGTATGGGTTTTTGTTACGAAGTCACGCAGCACACCGGACATGTCGTCTTAAGATATTTATTAAGATAATTGATGTAAAGATCCCCAGCAAAAGCAGAGATCCCCCAGCAACCGCAGGTAACTTCAACTGACACAATAAAGAATGTTAAACAAACACAAATAAACACGAACGCTCTGACCTCACTGGAACTCAGGTCAGAGAATCATTCCATGCAGCATTAACCCATTCCGAACATATGCTTATTCACCTTGATAAAGCACATTACAACATTTTTAACTTTTTGTAGGCAGTAACCTTAACCGTTTTTTGAATTTTTGTAATGTTTATTTTTTTTGTTTTTTTATTAAAAGGAAATGTGTTATTGCTGCCTCTTTCTTTGTTGAAGTAATGACACATGGACCGGCCACTTTTTGGCCTTTGTACCATTCAAGCCCTTTGGAGCTCCATATAGTCATTTCTATTGATGACACAACTGTTAATGTTTCATTATAAGCAATCTCTATCAGGTCAGATTTGGCAGTCATTGTAGCCTTCATGACCCACTTGTGAATGTTTCATGATGGGATCCATTGTTGGGAATAACTATCTAGATATGATATTCTTGTGCATGTTCATAATATTACACATTACAAGTACTCCGCTTATTTGACTGCTTGTACTTGTTCATGTTATTCACATTACACATTTTGAGCGTTCTGTGCATGTAAAAACTATAATTCCTGCTCTTACTTCCGCCTTTCCATCTTGAGTTTGGCTTAAGCAAGTTTCACAATATTTTAAGCATAAGCAACTTCATTAACAAGTGTATATTGGTACCAAGAATCAGAGAAAATATACCTATCTGTTTGTAGGACTATTTAGCTAGCTATGGGCTGCTCTATATATTTTAAGGACTATTTATCCTTGTCCTGTCTATCTTTACGCCAATATATATTTGTGCCTATGTACATTTGAGCCTATCTATCTTTGGGCCTTTCTAACTTTGGGCCTTTCTACCTTTGGGCCCTTCTACCTTTGGGCCTTTCTACCTTTGGGCCTTTCTACCTTTGGCCCTTTCTACCTTTGGCCCTTTCTACCTTTGGGCCTTTCTACCTTTGGGCCCTTCTATCGTTGGGGCTATATTCGGGCCAGTATGAGCCTGCATACTGAAATGAGGCACCTGGATGTGGATGCACATGGCAATGAGAGACAGGACGAGGATGCACACAGTAATGGTAATCACTGGGACAATGATAATGGCAGACCTTGGCGAGGATGTGCACAGTAATGATAATGAGGAACCAGGACGGGCGTGTATGCGGAAATGGCAATGAGACACTGTGGCATGGGATTCGGGGTTAATCGGTTTCTGTGACAAGGATGAGGGTTGCATGAGTAATGTGGGACTGCGATGAGCATGAGTGTCAAATGTTTAATTAAAAACTGTTAAGAGAATGAGGGTTGTGGGTATAATGCGGGACTGTCACAAGGATGAGTGATGTGGGTATAATGAGGGACTGATAAGGTTGAGGCATGCAAAGGTAATAAGGGACTTTGATGAGGGTGAGATATGTGCATAATGAGGGACTGTGACGAGAATGAGAGATGCATGGGTAATGAACAGTGAAGAGGTTGAGGGTTGCAGGTGGGAATGAGGGACTGAGACTAGGATGAGGGACTACTACTTGTTCGAATGGGGAGAGGGAGGCACTAGCCGGTAAAAATAATAATAACATTGTGAGACTATATAATCTTATGGTAGTAAGGATAGAGTTCAAGAAAATTTCAGGTGCAAAAGGGAGAAAGCCTCAAGGCCACTTGAGGCAATAAAGGACAGTTCAAAAACAAGACCGAGTGTTGCCACACGGTAGCCCTATAATGCACTCCTTGGGGGACACAGAATCCCAAAGGTATGTTAAAGGATAGTTCCGGGACTTTTTTTTTATTGTTCCTACGGTTCGGCCATGTGTTTTTAAGCATAAATCGGTAGATCGTAGAAAACTTTCCTATGGACCTTACCCGACTTTTCGTCCATTAACGCACTCGAAATCAGCCGCCATTTTCTGATAATCCTATCATTTCCCCCCATCGACCTGGCTCACCTGCTTTTGCGGCACTAAATCAAATCCCCCGCCCCTGAGCCTGACATCAGCAGACGCGTACCGCCCATTTCCCAACGCCAAAGCACGTTTCGTGTCAACAATCGCTGCGCCTCAGCTAATGACGTGTCGCCATGGAAATGGCAGGACGCCTCTTTCCTCAATAAGTATAAACACACCGTTTCACAACACACAGCAGCAGATTTTCGATTCCATTACTCTCTCTGTGTTACTTTGAGTATTCTGTGACTCGTTTATGTGCTCTGGCCAGCTACCTTCGCCGCTTCTAGGCCTTGTGAACACCTGTACCATCTCTGTAAATTATTTTACTTTCTTTACCACACAATGGCTACAATAATGCCGTATATGTACGAGCCCGAGTACACCGAGCAAGAACTACTGGAAAGGCAAGCACGCGAAAACGATGGGGATTCGGACGGCAGTTGGGAGGACCAGTCTACGGATGAAGAGCCTGGACCATGTCGCATGGACGGCGTCTCCACCTGGTGCACGTGCAATCGGTGCGAGCTAATGCCAACTGAGGAGGAGAACTGCTGCTGCCGTGAAAATTCCGGGTGCTTGGCCTACATTTCGGAAGGCGAGCCAAGTCTGCAATGCATCACCGAGCTGCCAGAGTTCAGGGAAGCCTGCCTCTCACGGACCGTGTTGAGGATGATGATGGTGCTTATGCACGAACTTCGTGGCACTGTTCGTCCGCGTAATCCGAGTAACGAGTAAGTATACTCTGGTTGTGATGTCAGTGATGCCACTACTATTTCCTGGTCGTCTCCCACATATAAAATTACATCTACATATCATTCGAACGCATGTAAATTGGTTCCATATTGTGCATTTTCTAGATAGAATTTTTTTCAAAGCAGAATGACATTTTTTACCTGAATCGACATTGATAAGAAAGTTTTGTCATTTTAATACAGTTTGCATCTTTCTTTTTCACAGGTGGAACAGGCTGGTGGCCTATCGTTGCTTCACTTGGTGGCTTCACGGTAGGCTCGGACACTGCGTTCGGAGAATAATACCTGCGGTACTTGCCATTAGACAACATTTCCCCAGCGACAGTGGACAATACCGCGGATTTTCCCTGGATGTGCTGCAACCGGAACTTTACAATGTGTAATGTTTATTATTTATGTTCAATTGTAATTAAGATCTAAAATAAAACCCAACATATATTTTAACAATGGTTGTTTTGATTTTTTAAATGAATCTAGTGTGTCTCCATTGAATAGTCTTCCTGTGCCTTGACTTGTCACACCACATGTCGCCGGCCTTCAATCCACATAACCGTTGAACCCATATGCAGCAGACATACATATGTTATTTTGCGGGTTGGCATCAAGCCTCCCGGCCTTGCCTCCTCCCCCAAAAATACTTACCACACCACTTTGTTCAAGCGTTGGCAATAAAAGGCCGTTGGATTTTATTGATACAAAACATGGTTATAGGTAAATAATCCATATGGTTGATCATAATAAATCATCCTTTTGGGCACCGGGTACAGAGATGACCTCCTCTGGCCCGTGCCGCCTTGCCACCACAGGCCAGCCTGCTGCTGACTAACTGCCTAGGCATCCAGGGTCTCCAGGGTGAACTGCACCCATATATTCTCCTGGGAGGGTGAGGTATTTATAAACTCACCCCCCTGCCTTCCATGTACTAGATCCTGCAGCCTGCCTCTTACATGCAGTTAGATGGCCTCTCCTTGGTGAGGCCCTGCGGCAAACGAGTCTTGTTTGCACGACCACCGCCCCAATCCATCCCCCCGCCCTATCAAAGGCAGTTCGCACCGGGGTACTTGTGCTGGCAAGTGGAGCTGTCAGGGAGCGATAAAGGCCAAGAGGTGCCAAAGACCATGTACACTTCAAAGTGGTCTATAGAGCATGGGTTGTTGTTCCCATGTCTACCTCCAGACCCCGTGTCTCCTGCCAAGCATCCCCCCTCACGCTGGACGGCCCCCTGCAATCCACATAAGTATGTCTCCATTCACGAGTCTTCCTGTGTCTTGTCTGCACGACCACCGCCCCAATCCACCCCCCCCCCACCCTATCAAAGGCAGTTCGCACCGGGGTACTTGTGCTGGCAAGTGGAGCTGTCAGGGAGCGATAAAGGCCAAGAGGTGCCAAAGACCATGTACACTTCAAAGTGGTCTATAGAGCATGGGTTGTTGTTCCCATGTCTACCTCCAGACCCCGTGTCTCCTGCCAAGCATCCCCCCTCACGCTGGACGGCCCCCTGCAATCCACATAAGTGTGTCTCCATTCACGAGTCTTCCTGTGTCTTGTCTGCACGACCACTGCCCCAATCCACCCCCCCCGCCCTATCAAAGGCAGTTCGCACCGGGGTACTTGTGCTGGCAAGTGGAGCTGTCAGGGAGCGATAAAGGCCAAGAGGTGCCAAAGACCATGTACACTTCAAAGTGGTCTATAGAGCATGGGTTGTTGTTCCCATGTCTACCTCCAGACCCCGTGTCTCCTGCCAAGCATCCCCCCTCACGCTGGACGGCCCCCTGCAAACCGCATAATGCCACGACATATACACGTCATTCATTCACAAACACACCCCTGTTTCGAATTCTTTATAACCCACTTCATATTTCTAATGAGAACTTCTTTGCGCTTTGCTAGTCAACCCGTGAAGGTGCTGGTTATCTGCTCTTCGTCTCTGTGAACTTCCGTGACCACTTCGAGGAAACTCGTCAGTTTGCAAACCTGTGAACTGCTCCCTGTTCTACGACAAGAAACTACTCTGATCCCTGCATCTAACTGTTTGTTCGTCAAGGTAAGGCCATGTACCATAATCATTTTGCGTCCAATTTCTTTTCGTTCAAGACAGTACATGCAAGGAACTAGTCACATGTTCTGAGTTTAGTCAAATTATCTTTCTATTTTTTTAAGTTATTCAAATACTTATCCGCATGTGAATAACGTGTATAGTTCCAAGAACCAAAACGAACCTTGCATTGAATCTTTTATGTGTCATTTAATTTTTTAACACATTGGTATTCATAGAGAATTGTTGATCTTTACTTTTCAGAACTTTCCACAATGCCTGCCTGTTCCATTGGCGGTTGCCCTTCGAAGACCCATAATAAATCTGAAGGTACTATAATGCATGTTTTCCCTAAGACAATAGATCAGATAAGAGAATGGGTCCGATATTGCGGATATCCACCGTCTGAGCTTGAAAGTAGAGTCCTAGAAGTCTTTGCGGACAAGAGGGGTGATCGATACCGCATCTGCAGCAGGCACTTTAGCTCAGACATGTACTCCACATCATTGCTAATAAAGAAGAACACACCGCGAGCGAGGCGAAAATTGCTCTCAACCGCTATTCCCACTCTATTCGTCCACATCCCTCCACTGGTGAGTCAAGTTTACGTATTTATCTCTCGGCCTTGCGGTAGTGTGTAGCATTAGCTAACAATAATTTCCCCATTTATGTATCCACTCAATATGAAGGCGGAAGATTCTCCATCCGTGTCGTTATTGCAGTCATCAGCCACTTCAAGCGCCTATCGGGTAATCTTACTTAGCTATTCTGCCACTGACTTGTTTTGGGCATGTAAATCAATAGTTTTAATTTATCGTGTGATTATTTTACCTAATGGTACACCCTTGTACTCGTCCTCTAGTCTTTGTTTTCAGTTATAATTATTGTTATCCAAAATAATGCAAGTACTGTCTTTCAGGGAGATGCTGAGGAGTCCAACGTATTGACGACAACCGTTGATGTCACTCAGATGCTCGAGGTACGTTTCCTGACAGTTCCATCGATGGAGATCATCAGATCTTGCATTCTTGTAGCGTGATTGTTACACACAATGTTTCTTTCGTTTTTAGCCATTGATATGTCCTTCTGTCGTCGCCCTCCTATGTGTCTTCTTTTTTCAATATTGTGTTCATTACTAATGAAAGTCCTATGTTTCAGGGAGTCGATGGAGCATTAGACCAAGAAGAAGGGGGAGCATGCAGTTACGGGTCGGCGCAACAGCTTGCAGAAGTGTGCACCGCAGTTGCATCGTCCCTTGATGTTCTTATGCATTTCGAGGTATGGATACTGACAGTTCGATCAAGCGAAATCATATGACGTGATTACATCCGCTATACTTCCTTCTTTATTAACGCAAGTACTATGTTTCAGGGAGATGACGGAGCTTCTTCTACAAGAACATCACCCCTAGTAGTTGATGCAGATCTCTGGGTGGTGACACTTCCAACGATCGAGCAAATCGAATCATATTTAGATATCCATTATTTATTTTAGACAACTGATCATTTGTGCAGGTCTATTTAGATGAGCCGTTGACGCCTGCACAAAGTTTATGTTCTTTTTAACAAAATAGAAAACCATACTAATGCAATTACTGTGTTTCAGGGAGTTACTGAAGCATCATCTTCAATAATATCATCAATGGAAGTCTATGAGGAGCCCGAGGTATGGATCTTGACAGTTCCATCTAACTAGATCAACAAAGCGTGAATAATTGTCGTTTGAATGTTCTACACAAAGCGTTCATTCGTGTTTTGCTATTGAGATGTATGTGGGTATTGGTCCCCAAGTACATTTTGTGTTTTCAATATTATTATACATACTAATGAAAGTTCTATGTTTCAGGGAGTCGATGGAGCGTCAGTGCGTGATGGATGTGCTTATCATGAAAATATAGTCGTTGCAGCGCAAGAGGAAGTGGAGACATGCACACACGAGTCGGAGCAACAGCGTCCTGATGTTGAAGTTCGAGGCAAGAAAGTTTCAAAGAAAAGAAAGCAAAAGAAGGTTAGTGTCCTGGTCACTATATTATGTTGTTTTTCACTGTTAATAGTTCAATACTGTTAAGTTGTGTTTAAACTGAACATCCCTTTTCCAATTTGTCCTCTGGTTGCGAGTGGGTGTACGAACTAGATCTACACAGACAGTGAAGCGAACGAGAGATGTTGCTTGTCAAACCTTTTGGCAGGGACTTGAGACTGGAGATGCATCGTGCCAATGGGAAGAATATGAAGTGATTGACAACGGAGCTATACCACCACCAGCCATTGATAGTGAATGTCCTCCTGATAGTTCGGATGCAGTCGGAGATCAATTTACAGAATCCACACCCGCAAAAACTAAGACCGCGAGAAAGTTGAAGAAATTGTTTTATTCACCCATCGCCGGAGAAGGAACAGATGTTGCAATGGAAGAAAATGAAGTGGACGACAATGAAACACCATCAATATTACTGAACATAGAGGAAGACGATATCAGAGATTCTACCTTTCATGTGAGTGACATGTCCTCAACGTTACAGGCCGAACCAGCTGGGATGCAGAGTGACAGTATAAGGAAAGAGGCCAAATTCATTGTATTCGATAGTTGTTTGATTGATATTATTATTCCGATGAAATGTGGGCATTCGGTTGGTGGGGAAGTATGTGGGGAGCCATTGATTAATGTGACTCGTGCAATTCGAGGCACTAACCTTAAAATACATGCCACCTGTACAAAATATCATCCTTTCTCATGGTCTGCACAACCCATGCTGGGGCAACTGCCAGCAGGCAATCTACTTTGTGCAGCGGCTGCACTTTTTAGTGGTTCAAGTTTTAAAAAGGTAGAGTCTTTCTTTCAGTTTGTGGGAATCCATTTCTGTCATGATCTCTGCTTCCAAAAGGTCAGGGTTTTCCCAACTCCCTTGGAAGCAGATCCATAACCCAGGTTCCGAGGGCCAACCAGTCCCAATTGGGACCTTTTGGACCCAGTCCTGGCGCCAGTGGCACCAGCCTCATAAATATGCCCAGTCCCAGCGCTGGAAGCGCCGGGCTCATAATGCTTGGGTGGACTTACCTGCAGCAGACCATGCTGCTTACTTGCCTGCCAGTTGAGTCTCTGATCCTCTTCTGTGTGGAACTAATTTTCCTGTTGGGTGGGGCAGGAGCCACTCCCTAGATTCAGAACACTGGAACTCTTCTGGAAGGCAGGAACTCTTTTCTTACCAAGGCATGGCTGTGGAAGGAGACACCTAAGCACTACAGGAGGCTATTTAAACCAGACCCGGTGGATGAATCTTGCTTTGCGTTATTCTGCATTCTCAGCAGCAGAACGCTCATCGTGTCTTCTGCATCTGATCCTGGGCCTAAGGAAAAAAAGTCTTACCATTCTGAATCCAGTCTTCAGCAACACCTATAAAGACAAGAAAGAACAGGTTAGCATTACGGTCTTCAGTGACAGCTCTTCACTTACCTGGTCCATCGGCTGCCACCAAAGCCTCGCGCTGCATTCCGGCGTCTGAAAGACAAAGGCTTACCTACTCTTCGTGCGCTCCGGAGGTCTTCACACTGCATTCCGGCATCTGAAAGACAAAAGCTTACCAACTCTTCGCACGCTCCGGAGGCCTTCGGCGCTACATCCCATACGGATGAAGAGCCTGGACCATGTCGCATGGACGGCGTCTCCACCTGGTGCACGTGCAATCGGTGCGAGCTAATGCCAACTGAGGAGGAGAACTGCTGCTGCCGTGAAAATTCCGGGTGCTTGGCCTACATTTCGGAAGGCGAGCCAAGTCTGCAATGCATCACCGAGCTGCCAGAGTTCAGGGAAGCCTGCCTCTCACGGACCGTGTTGAGGATGATGATGGTGCTTATGCACGAACTTCGTGGCACTGTTCGTCCGCGTAATCCGAGTAACGAGTAAGTATACTCTGGTTGTGATGTCAGTGATGCCACTACTATTTCCTGGTCGTCTCCCACATATAAAATTACATCTACATATCATTCGAACGCATGTAAATTGGTTCCATATTGTGCATTTTCTAGATAGAATTTTTTTCAAAGCAGAATGACATTTTTTACCTGAATCGACATTGATAAGAAAGTTTTGTCATTTTAATACAGTTTGCATCTTTCTTTTTCACAGGTGGAACAGGCTGGTGGCCTATCGTTGCTTCACTTGGTGGCTTCACGGTAGGCTCGGACACTGCGTTCGGAGAATAATACCTGCGGTACTTGCCATTAGACAACATTTCCCCAGCGACAGTGGACAATACCGCGGATTTTCCCTGGATGTGCTGCAACCGGAACTTTACAATGTGTAATGTTTATTATTTATGTTCAATTGTAATTAAGATCTAAAATAAAACCCAACATATATTTTAACAATGGTTGTTTTGATTTTTTAAATGAATCTAGTGTGTCTCCATTGAATAGTCTTCCTGTGCCTTGACTTGTCACACCACATGTCGCCGGCCTTCAATCCACATAACCGTTGAACCCATATGCAGCAGACATACATATGTTATTTTGCGGGTTGGCATCAAGCCTCCCGGCCTTGCCTCCTCCCCCAAAAATACTTAGCACACCACTTTGTTCAAGCGTTGGCAATAAAAGGCCGTTGGATTTTATTGATACAAAACATGGTTATAGGTAAATAATCCATATGGTTGATCATAATAAATCATCCTTTTGGGCACCGGGTACAGAGATGACCTCCTCTGGCCCGTGCCGCCTTGCCACCACAGGCCAGCCTGCTGCTGACTAACTGCCTAGGCATCCAGGGTCTCCAGGGTGAACTGCACCCATATATTCTCCTGGGAGGGTGAGGTATTTATAAACTCACCCCCCTGCCTTCCATGTACTAGATCCTGCAGCCTGCCTCTTACATGCAGTTAGATGGCCTCTCCTTGGTGAGGCCCTGCGGCAAACGAGTCCTGTTTGCACGACCACCGCCCCAATCCATCCCCCCGCCCTATCAAAGGCAGTTCGCACCGGGGTACTTGTGCTGGCAAGTGGAGCTGTCAGGGAGCGATAAAGGCCAAGAGGTGCCAAAGACCATGTACACTTCAAAGTGGTCTATAGAGCATGGGTTGTTGTTCCCATGTCTACCTCCAGACCCCGTGTCTCCTGCCAAGCATCCCCCCTCACGCTGGACGGCCCCCTGCAATCCACATAAGTATGTCTCCATTCACGAGTCTTCCTGTGTCTTGTCTGCACGACCACCGCCCCAATCCACCCCCCCCCACCCTATCAAAGGCAGTTCGCACCGGGGTACTTGTGCTGGCAAGTGGAGCTGTCAGGGAGCGATAAAGGCCAAGAGGTGCCAAAGACCATGTACACTTCAAAGTGGTCTATAGAGCATGGGTTGTTGTTCCCATGTCTACCTCCAGACCCCGTGTCTCCTGCCAAGCATCCCCCCTCACGCTGGACGGCCCCCTGCAATCCACATAAGTGTGTCTCCATTCACGAGTCTTCCTGTGTCTTGTCTGCACGACCACTGCCCCAATCCACCCCCCCCGCCCTATCAAAGGCAGTTCGCACCGGGGTACTTGTGCTGGCAAGTGGAGCTGTCAGGGAGCGATAAAGGCCAAGAGGTGCCAAAGACCATGTACACTTCAAAGTGGTCTATAGAGCATGGGTTGTTGTTCCCATGTCTACCTCCAGACCCCGTGTCTCCTGCCAAGCATCCCCCCTC
This sequence comes from Ambystoma mexicanum, assembly GCF_040938575.1. Taxonomy (NCBI): domain Eukaryota; kingdom Metazoa; phylum Chordata; class Amphibia; order Caudata; family Ambystomatidae; genus Ambystoma; species Ambystoma mexicanum. The sequence continues at coordinate 1,347,574,885 of NC_090922.1, read as the reverse complement.
ACGCTGGACGGCCCCCTGCAAACCGCATAATGCCACGACATATACACGTCATTCATTCACAAACACACCCCTGTTTCGAATTCTTTATAACCCACTTCATATTTCTAATGAGAACTTCTTTGCGCTTTGCTAGTCAACCCGTGAAGGTGCTGGTTATCTGCTCTTCGTCTCTGTGAACTTCCGTGACCACTTCGAGGAAACTCGTCAGTTTGCAAACCTGTGAACTGCTCCCTGTTCTACGACAAGAAACTACTCTGATCCCTGCATCTAACTGTTTGTTCGTCAAGGTAAGGCCATGTACCATAATCATTTTGCGTCCAATTTCTTTTCGTTCAAGACAGTACATGCAAGGAACTAGTCACATGTTCTGAGTTTAGTCAAATTATCTTTCTATTTTTTTAAGTTATTCAAATACTTATCCGCATGTGAATAACGTGTATAGTTCCAAGAACCAAAACGAACCTTGCATTGAATCTTTTATGTGTCATTTAATTTTTTAACACATTGGTATTCATAGAGAATTGTTGATCTTTACTTTTCAGAACTTTCCACAATGCCTGCCTGTTCCATTGGCGGTTGCCCTTCGAAGACCCATAATAAATCTGAAGGTACTATAATGCATGTTTTCCCTAAGACAATAGATCAGATAAGAGAATGGGTCCGATATTGCGGATATCCACCGTCTGAGCTTGAAAGTAGAGTCCTAGAAGTCTTTGCGGACAAGAGGGGTGATCGATACCGCATCTGCAGCAGGCACTTTAGCTCAGACATGTACTCCACATCATTGCTAATAAAGAAGAACACACCGCGAGCGAGGCGAAAATTGCTCTCAACCGCTATTCCCACTCTATTCGTCCACATCCCTCCACTGGTGAGTCAAGTTTACGTATTTATCTCTCGGCCTTGCGGTAGTGTGTAGCATTAGCTAACAATAATTTCCCCATTTATGTATCCACTCAATATGAAGGCGGAAGATTCTCCATCCGTGTCGTTATTGCAGTCATCAGCCACTTCAAGCGCCTATCGGGTAATCTTACTTAGCTATTCTGCCACTGACTTGTTTTGGGCATGTAAATCAATAGTTTTAATTTATCGTGTGATTATTTTACCTAATGGTACACCCTTGTACTCGTCCTCTAGTCTTTGTTTTCAGTTATAATTATTGTTATCCAAAATAATGCAAGTACTGTCTTTCAGGGAGATGCTGAGGAGTCCAACGTATTGACGACAACCGTTGATGTCACTCAGATGCTCGAGGTACGTTTCCTGACAGTTCCATCGATGGAGATCATCAGATCTTGCATTCTTGTAGCGTGATTGTTACACACAATGTTTCTTTCGTTTTTAGCCATTGATATGTCCTTCTGTCGTCGCCCTCCTATGTGTCTTCTTTTTTCAATATTGTGTTCATTACTAATGAAAGTCCTATGTTTCAGGGAGTCGATGGAGCATTAGACCAAGAAGAAGGGGGAGCATGCAGTTACGGGTCGGCGCAACAGCTTGCAGAAGTGTGCACCGCAGTTGCATCGTCCCTTGATGTTCTTATGCATTTCGAGGTATGGATACTGACAGTTCGATCAAGCGAAATCATATGACGTGATTACATCCGCTATACTTCCTTCTTTATTAACGCAAGTACTATGTTTCAGGGAGATGACGGAGCTTCTTCTACAAGAACATCACCCCTAGTAGTTGATGCAGATCTCTGGGTGGTGACACTTCCAACGATCGAGCAAATCGAATCATATTTAGATATCCATTATTTATTTTAGACAACTGATCATTTGTGCAGGTCTATTTAGATGAGCCGTTGACGCCTGCACAAAGTTTATGTTCTTTTTAACAAAATAGAAAACCATACTAATGCAATTACTGTGTTTCAGGGAGTTACTGAAGCATCATCTTCAATAATATCATCAATGGAAGTCTATGAGGAGCCCGAGGTATGGATCTTGACAGTTCCATCTAACTAGATCAACAAAGCGTGAATAATTGTCGTTTGAATGTTCTACACAAAGCGTTCATTCGTGTTTTGCTATTGAGATGTATGTGGGTATTGGTCCCCAAGTACATTTTGTGTTTTCAATATTATTATACATACTAATGAAAGTTCTATGTTTCAGGGAGTCGATGGAGCGTCAGTGCGTGATGGATGTGCTTATCATGAAAATATAGTCGTTGCAGCGCAAGAGGAAGTGGAGACATGCACACACGAGTCGGAGCAACAGCGTCCTGATGTTGAAGTTCGAGGCAAGAAAGTTTCAAAGAAAAGAAAGCAAAAGAAGGTTAGTGTCCTGGTCACTATATTATGTTGTTTTTCACTGTTAATAGTTCAATACTGTTAAGTTGTGTTTAAACTGAACATCCCTTTTCCAATTTGTCCTCTGGTTGCGAGTGGGTGTACGAACTAGATCTACACAGACAGTGAAGCGAACGAGAGATGTTGCTTGTCAAACCTTTTGGCAGGGACTTGAGACTGGAGATGCATCGTGCCAATGGGAAGAATATGAAGTGATTGACAACGGAGCTATACCACCACCAGCCATTGATAGTGAATGTCCTCCTGATAGTTCGGATGCAGTCGGAGATCAATTTACAGAATCCACACCCGCAAAAACTAAGACCGCGAGAAAGTTGAAGAAATTGTTTTATTCACCCATCGCCGGAGAAGGAACAGATGTTGCAATGGAAGAAAATGAAGTGGACGACAATGAAACACCATCAATATTACTGAACATAGAGGAAGACGATATCAGAGATTCTACCTTTCATGTGAGTGACATGTCCTCAACGTTACAGGCCGAACCAGCTGGGATGCAGAGTGACAGTATAAGGAAAGAGGCCAAATTCATTGTATTCGATAGTTGTTTGATTGATATTATTATTCCGATGAAATGTGGGCATTCGGTTGGTGGGGAAGTATGTGGGGAGCCATTGATTAATGTGACTCGTGCAATTCGAGGCACTAACCTTAAAATACATGCCACCTGTACAAAATATCATCCTTTCTCATGGTCTGCACAACCCATGCTGGGGCAACTGCCAGCAGGCAATCTACTTTGTGCAGCGGCTGCACTTTTTAGTGGTTCAAGTTTTAAAAAGGTAGAGTCTTTCTTTCAGTTTGTGGGAATCCATTTCTGTCATGATCTCTGCTTCCAAAAGGTCAGGGTTTTCCCAACTCCCTTGGAAGCAGATCCATAACCCAGGTTCCGAGGGCCAACCAGTCCCAATTGGGACCTTTTGGACCCAGTCCTGGCGCCAGTGGCACCAGCCTCATAAATATGCCCAGTCCCAGCGCTGGAAGCGCCGGGCTCATAATGCTTGGGTGGACTTACCTGCAGCAGACCATGCTGCTTACTTGCCTGCCAGTTGAGTCTCTGATCCTCTTCTGTGTGGAACTAATTTTCCTGTTGGGTGGGGCAGGAGCCACTCCCTAGATTCAGAACACTGGAACTCTTCTGGAAGGCAGGAACTCTTTTCTTACCAAGGCATGGCTGTGGAAGGAGACACCTAAGCACTACAGGAGGCTATTTAAACCAAACCCGGTGGATGAATCTTGCTTTGCGTTATTCTGCATTCTCAGCAGCAGAACGCTCATCGTGTCTTCTGCATCTGATCCTGGGCCTAAGGAAAAAAAGTCTTACCATTCTGAATCCAGTCTTCAGCAACACCTATAAAGACAAGAAAGAACAGGTTAGCATTACGGTCTTCAGTGACAGCTCTTCACTTACCTGGTCCATCGGCTGCCACCAACGCCTCGCGCTGCATTCCGGCGTCTGAAAGACAAAGGCTTACCTACTCTTCGTGCGCTCCGGAGGTCTTCACACTGCATTCCGGCATCTGAAAGACAAAAGCTTACCAACTCTTCGCACGCTCCGGAGGCCTTCGGCGCTACATCCCGCATCTAAAAGACAAAACAAGGTGCGTTTAAAGACATTGGGGAACTTTAATACTCACGTGCCATTACTCCTTTCCACACCTAACCCAGTGGGTATTCCGGCACCCTGCAGCCGCTCCGAACTTGTACCTGCAAAATAAAAGACAGTTAAAGCGCATCGTGAAGCAGGCAACAAGCGCTTACTTACGTGCTTCCAGGCGCTTCTATTCATCACACGGACTCCATCTTCAACTCACTTCAGCCCGTCATCCGCCATCGCCGGAACCTGCAAAACAAGAGACATCATTACTAAAGACTTTAAAGACAATAGAATTACTCGAAACTTACAGTTCGTGCAGTAAACGACGGACAGCAGTCCTCTGAAGTCAAGAGGCCTGCGCTACCGATCCAGTGAAGAAACTGGTTACAGCACCCTGCCCCGAGGCAGATGGAGAGCTCGGCATTCACTTACCTAAGACATCTTACTCTTGAAGTCAGGCATACAGTGCACAGAGGTCCAGCCCAAGAGCCAACCGGGTGCTACACATCACCTTGGAAGATACGGTAGTCGCCCAGTCAAGACCGGCGCCTCTGCGAGAATCAGGTGAGCGTTACAGAACGCAAAGCCTACCGCAAAACTCTCGCCCAGGCGCTATGGAAACCTCGGATACTGACCACCTAGCCCGGTTACTTGGGGAACTAAGGGCGGAAGTGCATGCAGCTCGTCAGGAAACGAATGCTCTAATAAGGGAACTAATTATTTGCAAGGAGGGAACAGACGGTCTTGCTAGACAATTGCTACAGTCACAAGCCGGACAAACCCCGTTACCCGCATCAGGGGCAAATCTTCCTTCAACATCCTCTATGAATCCAGTGCAGATCAACCTACCTGGGAATGTACCTCTGGCTCCGCCCGAACGATTTTCTGGTGACCCAAAGAGGTTTGCAGTATTTATCAATCAGTGCCGGTTGCACTTCTTATGCCGGCCAGCAGCCTTTCCAACTGATCAAGCTAAAGTAGCTTTTGTACTTTCGTACCTTAGTGGCAATGCGGCAGACTGGTCGATCCCTCTAGTTAATCAAGATGATCCGGTTCTCCATGATTTTCAAGCCTTTCAGCTTAGTATGGAAAAACTGTTCGCAAGACATTCACAGGGGCAGGCCTTGGACAATGAGCTTCTTTCGTTGCGACAGGGTAATCAAGACCTTTTGGCTTATATTGCATCTTTCAATAGACTAATAGTGGAAACTCAATGGCCTGAGGACAAAAGGATTACGCTGTTTTATAGAGGTCTACGTGGAGAGCTCAAAGACGTTTTAGCCCAAGTAGTGAATCCCCCACAAGACTGTTCGGATTATATAGACTTGGTCGTTCAAATAGATCATAGACTGCAGAACAGGAAGGCCGACCGTTCCAAGTTTGATGCTCGAGTATTTTCCAAACCGCCAACTCCTTCCAAAGGAGTAGACTCCGGGGAACCCATGCAAATAGGGGGTCTGAAAGGTCCCCTAACACAAAAGGAGCGGGAAAGGAGAAAACAGTTGCAATTATGCCTATATTGCGGAAACTCAGGGCACTTTCTTCGAGACTGTCCGGTGAAACCTGCCAAGAAGGCAGTAGGAGCTGCAGTTACCAAAGTTACAAACTCTGAGCAGGGAAACGACCTCGCCCGACAAGAATAGAGGTCCTCTTGCCGAGCGTGAAAACCAGTTCCGTGACCTCGCATTTTGTGATACCTATGGTCCTCATTAGCCCTGATAACCCGGATCGATTACATGCAATTGAAGCTTACGTCGATAGCGGTGCCATCGGCAATTATGTGGATCATGAAATGGTTTTGAGGATGAATCTAACTCTTTGTCCCAAGGCTGTAAAGGACGCCATTACTACAGTGGATGGTACGGAGATAGCCTCCGGGCCTGTAACGCATACCACTCAAGAGGTGACGCTAGTAAGTCAAGATGGACACCATGAGAAGATCGTGTTCGATGTGATCAAGGCCCCTCAGTTTCAGATTATTCTAGGAATACCTTGGTTAGAGAAACACAATCCTCTGATCGATTGGCGAGCAAGAACGGTCCAGTTTCCAGAATGTGTCTCTACTTGTCACTCTCCACCTGGTGTTGCACTGGCAGCAATTTCTTCAGAGACTCCCCAGTTACCTTCCGAATACCTTGAATACCAAGATGTTTTCCGGAAGGATCAGGCTAACACTCTACCTCCTCATAGGTTTTATGACTGCCAGATAGACCTGATACCTGGATCTACTCCTCCTTGTAGTAGAATTTATGCCCTCACCGAGCCTGAGAACCTTCACCTTCGACAATACCTGGATCAATACCTGGCGAATGGGTTTATTCGTCCTTCCAAGTCCCCTGCTTCTTCAGCTTTGTTCTTCGTTCCAAAAAAGGAAGGAGACCTTAGAACTTGTATCGATTATCGCTCCCTGAACCAGATCACCGTTAAGACTAGATATCCGTTACCTTTGATCCCTGAACTCCTGGACCAAGTCAGAAAAGCATGCATATATACAAAGCTGGATCTTAGAGGAGCTTACCACTTGGTACGAGTAAAAGAGGGCGATGAATGGAAGACTGCCTTCCGCACCAAGTATGGGCTATTTGAATATCAGGTCATGCCCTTCGGACTTTGCAATGCCCCGGCCGCCTTTCAATATTTTATGAACGATGTCCTCAGAGAGCTCATAGATGTGTGTGTTGTTGTTTACATTGACGACATCCTCGTTTATTCTTCATCGGAATCTGAACATCGAAAACACGTGAAAATGGTCCTCGAAAGATTGCGTCAACACAAACTTTTCGCTAAGTTGGAAAAATGTGTTTTCAACGTGACTGAAGTTGAATTCTTGGGATTCATATTATCACCTGGCGGATTACGTATGGATTCAAAGAAGGTCGATGCAGTTCTCAAATGGCCATCACCATCCTCCGTTAAAGGTGTGCAAAGCATGTTAGGCTTCGCTAACTTTTACCGCAGGTTTATCCCCGAATTCTCTCGAATAGTCCAGCCCATCACTGCCTTGTTAAAGAAAAACAAACGTTTTGAATGGTCTACCGAGGCGGAACAAGCTTTCCAGGATTTGAAGACTAAATTTATCTCCGCACCAATCTTAAAACACCCTCGCCCCGAACTCCCCTACATCGTGGAAACTGATGCTTCAAGCCTTGCCATGGGGGCAGTTCTATCACAAAAGGACCCGGTAACCAATCAGTTACATCCCGTGGCATTTTGGTCCCGCAAATTCTCGCCTCCTGAAATCAATTACACGATTACTGACAAGGAACTTCTGGCTATCATGTCTGCCTTTAAGGCTTGGCGGCATTATCTGATGGGGGCCCGACACACCGTTACTGTGATTACGGATCACCGAAACCTGCAATATTTGAAAACCGCAAAAGCCCAATCCTCTAGACAACTCCGTTGGGCATTATTCTTTGCCGAGTTTGACTTCATAATTACCTATCGACCGGCGGCAGGGAGTCGGGACTGACAATACAAAGAGTTCCTCATCATCATTTACCATGCATAAGTCTTCCAAGAATTAGTTTGGGTAGGACCAGCAGCAAATTTCGAGCATTTAAGGATACATCGTTTGGCAATTCTCGTGGTTTCTTTCACTTTTCCAATGTCGCCAAACAGATACTTCAAGGGAGATAAAGTGCCCGGGATCGCCGTTATTTCTTCCAGTAGCCCAGCCACCTCTCGCCAAAAATCCGCAATAACAGGGCACGACCAGTACATATGATACGCCCCAGCATCGGGGGCGCCACATTTGGGGCAAAGCCCTGTACAACCCTCCACAAATTTAACCAGCCTAGCCGGGGAATAATGTAGCTGATTCTAGATTTTAAATTGAATCAGTCGGAGCCCAGAATTCATTGAGACAGATTTGGTAAATTGACAATATTGGGCCCATCTCACGTCATCGAATTGTGTGCCCACATCCCGTTCCCAGGCTTCTCTGATAGTGTTGCATGAAGGGGAGTGGGATTGCACCAAGGTATATAGCATCGAAACCCCCTTGTTACGGCCATCCGTTGTTACCACCGCTCTGATACACTCATGTGTCTGGGGTTCCACTGGGAAGGATGGCCATCTAGCAGCAAAGGCCGCCCTCATACGATGGAATTGAAAGCGTTTAAGCTGGCCTCCCCCCACCGCCTCTATGAAATCTGTGAGTTCGCAAAACGTGCCATCTGGAAACATGTCTCGCATCATAAAGAGTTTGTTAGGATCTCAGGATCACTGAAGGGTCTTGTCAAAGGTCGGGGAGATACCAGAGAAGTACCATAGGGGGATATCTGGGTTATAGGGGGTTTCCAGGCCAATCCTCTTATAGATCCTAGACCAAGCTCGTGTGGTAGTGTACACCGGGTCGAATGGGCACACGTCTCCGTAGATGGGGTTAAGGAGGACAGACCGTATGTCATTAGGACGGACAGCGTGTTTTTCAAGCAGAATATGTGGGGCCATGTCCTCGGGATCGAACCAGTGTTTCACAAACTGTGCCTGTGCAGCTATATAATACAATTCGAAATCAGGTGCCTATACCAAGGTGCAATACCACCCTGTGAGTATGGTTCCACCATCTTATCCCACCCCAGCCTGGCAGTTTTCCCATTCCAGATAAAAGAGAACGCCAATTATTTAAGTTTTGTGAAAAAGGGTTTACCGGGCCATATCGGGATGTTGTTGAAGTAGTATAAAAGTTTGGGTAGAACCACCATTATGAGTAGGGCTACTCGGCCATACAGGGACAGTGGGAGATTAGCCCAGAGTTGGAGCTTGGTCGTAAGAGTGAGTAATAGTTCACCATGATTATGAGTATAGCAGCTGTCTATCTCTGGCTACCATGATCCCCAAGTACCTTACCTGTGTGGGGGTGGGTTTGAACCCCGTAATATTGGAAAGGTCACCCGTAGCAGGGGTCAATGGGAATATTTCAGACTTCGGGACGTTGATTTTATAACCAGAGTAATCTGAGAATTTGTGTATATCTGTCATAATGTTTTGCACATTTTCTTGTGGGTCTCGGACATACAGCAGCGTATCGTCCGTGTATAATGATATGAGTTGGGGGGGACCAGTCATTCTGAGGCCTCTGTGCGAGTGGTTCTGACGGATATATTCCACCATTGGTTCTATGGTAAGTGCAAAAAGAATGGGCGAAAAGGGACAGCCCTGTCTGGCCCCCTGTGTAGTTGAAATATAGAGGACAAAGTATTATTGGTTAAGACCTTAGCAGATGGTTGAGTATTTAGTAACCGCACGCATTTGATAAAGTATGGACCAAGACCAAACCTCTCAAGCACTAGGAAAAGGTATGTCCAGGAGACGGAATCAAAGGCCTTCTCGGCATCTAGGGCCACTACGGACGCTTTTGCCTCTGGATCTATCTGTGCCATTACATTGAATATTCGCCTCAAGTTCGGAGCTGTAGATCTGGTTGGTATAAAGCCAACCTGGTCGGGGTGGACCAGGATTGGCATGTACGGTACAAGTCTGGTGGCCAGCACCTTGGTGAAGATTTTCGCATCGGTATTGATTAGGGAGAGGGGCCTATAAGAGGCCATATCTTGCGCTGGTCTACGAGGTTTCAGAAGGACCGTGATAACTGCTTTGTGCATCGAGTCTGGGAGGACGCCCCGATTCATAGCCTTCTCCCACACTTTCAACAGTAATGGGGCCAGTTCACCCTGAAATTCCTTGTACAGTTCCGTGGTCAGGCCGTCCGAGCCTGGGGCACGGCCACCGGACAGAGATTTAATGGCCGCTGTGAGTTCTTCAAGTGTGACGGGTTGATCTAGTATGTTCCAGGTGTCATGGGTTAGCATATGGAGGTCTAAGGAGTCCAGGTACCTGAAAGTGTCTTCTTTGGTTTTAACATCATGATTAGAATACAGAGTGGAGTAAAAATCCACGAAGGTGGAGTTAATGTCCTGTTCTCTATTGACCGTGATCCCGGCCGTGTTCTGTATACTAGCGATTGGGTTAAGGTGTCTATCGGTCCTAAGCATATTTGCCAGAAATCTCCCCGCCCTATTACTCTCCCCATATCTACGGTCTTTGGCTGGGGCGGCCATGTATAAGACCCCCCCTTATTGGTCAGCTCATTGAATTCCTTAAGGGTGGCGTGTCTTGGACAGAGTTTCCTTATTCAACGTGGTGCTATATTCCATCTGTAGCGAATCAATTGTGTCTTTGGCTACATCCAGTTCCCTTCTCACGGCTTGTAGCATACCCGAGGACTTACCCATTATAATATCCCGGATCCAGACTTTAAATGCCTCCCATAGGGTGGTATAGGTAGTCACCGAACACACATTTAGTTCCAGAAATTCCTCAATTTCAGTATGTAGCGCCTCACAGACATGGGGATCCCTAAGGATCGTGGCGGGCATCCTCCATCTTCTAGCCGGAGGTAGGGAGTCATCTAGGATGATGTCTAGTGTTATCAGCAAGTGGTCTGAGAGCGTGCAGGGATGTATTTCACAATTAGTGATCGACCCAGAGAGGGATGAACTAGTGAACCAGTAATCTATACGTGATTGGGAATCGTGGACAGATGAGTAGAAGGTGAATTTCCTCTCATGCGGATGTATCGTGCGCCATGCATCAATTATGTCAATCTGTTCCATCATTTGCTTAAGGGCTAGCGCCGCTTTGGATGGGGCTCTAGGGGAGATTGAAGAGCGATCCAGGGCCTGGTCAAGTATCATATTAAAGTCTCCACCCCAGATTATTTGCGCCTCCCTCGACGTGGAAAGCATATCCAGTATTGTACAATAGAATAGTGGGTCATCTATATTAGGTCCATACGTGTTGATCAGCAGTATCTGACGTTCAGCTAACTCCCACCACACCAACGCATATCTTCCCAATGGGTCTATCTTACTAGAGTGGTATTTGAAGCATAGCTTGGGATGTATAAGAGTCAGGACTCCCCTGGACTGTGCCGAATATTCCGTGAAATATCTATGAGGGCCCCATCGTGGGAGAAATTTGGTGTTAACATTCCCCAATGCATGTGTTTCCTGTATCAGGAGAATGTTGGGGTCATGGCGCGCAATGTATGCAGTGATTTTCCTCGCCTTGACTGGGTTATTGAGCCCTTGAATGTTCCAGGAGAGTAGTCTAATGTTTAAACCCCTTTTAGCCTGTGTCATAATTGCCTATCGGAGCAAGCGTTTGCCAGGTGTATTGCCATTGTCTCAAATGATTTAAGTGTCCTGCTAAAAAACAGCCCCCTGCTTTTAACTTTATATCTTCCCCAACCGTACATGGCATAGCACCAGGAAAAATCTTTACTTGCTTCACCCATCCACACCCACCCGCATCATCAACCCCAACCCGATGATGTATCCCCTCAAACATAACTTGGAAAGTCTCCTGGGGGTGTGAGCTGTACTCACATGACCGTCCACCATGGGAGGCTCACGGCCCTACTTCAACACATGGCGGACAGGGCCACCTCGCCGTCAACAGGTTATCGAACTTCGTGATAAAACTGTGTGGAGTAAATCTTGTCAGCCAGCATGGTCTTCCGGCTCCGCCACCGGCTGGGGCGGTAAATTCCGATTTATCTCCCGACTTCCTGGGGGAAGCGGGATAGAGGCCTCAATATACGACATGGCCTCCGTGGGATTTTCAAAAAAGTGTGCTCGGCCTCCGTGTTGAATCCGCATTTTAGCCGGAAAGACAAGCACGTACGGATCTGGCGTAGTCTCAACTGTCTCTTGACTGGTTCATAGGACCTCCTTAGCATTTGCACATTTGTCGAGAAGTGTGGGTATATGTGTATCCTGTTGTTTTCGTAATATAAGGAGCCTTTCTCCCTGGAAATTCTCAGGATAGCGTCTCTGTCCCTATAATTGAGGAGACGGGCAATGAATGTGCGGGGTGGTGCTCCAGGTTTGGGAGGAGGGGCCAGGGTACGATGGGCACGTTCAACAAGAAAATGCTCTGAGAAAGCATCAGGGCCCAGAAGAGATTTCAGAAGGTTTTCCACCTGGCGTTCCATGGATCCCTTGCCAAAGGTGTTGTTTTTCCTGGATCGGGATTCGAGATCCTCGCATTTATTCACGGTTTTCCGGAGGTCATCCTTCAATTGGGCAATGTCGCGACTGTGTTGTATTATCGAGTCCTCATTGGCGCTAATCCTGTTCTCTGCCTCAGTGGTGCGTGCAGTTTCCTTATCAACCCTTGCCTTCAGAGAGCTGATTGTCGCCGCTATATCGTCCAGCTTACTATTGACCACAAGGAAACCACTCTGGACCATAGACAGCAGTTTATCCATCCTCTCGTCCATCGGGGTGTCCGACTGGCTATCAGTCGACTCAATAGGCGTCTCGGTAGACCCATGTGGCTGAGAGTTGGCAAAGGAGTCCATTGGACCAGTTTTCTTGGGGCCCATCCCTTTCTTTTTGTTGCGGCCCATATATTGAATCGAGTGGGTTGTAGCCTCCAACGTCTTTTGCCTCCAGCGGTGTTATGTTCCAGGAGTCCTGCGTCGGGTGCAGTGGTACCCCGTAAGTAGGAAGCGATCGTACCAGGTGTGCAAGCTGGGCTCGTTGGTTCAGGCGCAGTTGAGCAGAGGGGCGAGGGCCGCACAGTAGCAAGTACCATGATGGCCTGGCAGTGCGGTTGGGTATGGGCTATCCAGCACACCTCGCCAGCCAAAGTGGTTCACAGTCCCAGTGTTCCACTTAGGCGTCAAGAAGTGTTGCGTTGCCAAAGTCTGGTGTTAATATGGCAGTGCTGGCGTAAGATTGCACTCAGTGTTGGCGGCAGAGCCAGCGCGCACTTCGCTTGCCCTGTGCGTGGCAGGTTCGTCCGAAATCAAGAGATCGTATTGTTTAAACAAAGGAGTCAATATAGCCTCCACAAAAGTGCACAACAAATGACTAATGCAGCCTGGTCTCGCCGCACCTGGATTTTATGGGCTCAGAACAGGATCAGCGCTCAGGCAGGTTGTGGACAGGTATACAGCTTCCAGAGGCTCGAGGCAAGGCAGCCAGTGACCCACTCCACACAGGCGCGTGTTTCAGCTAGTGGCTTTGTGCAGGCCTCACAGTGATTCCCCCTGTATCACAAGCGTCTGGCCCGGGTTGATTGTGGAATCACCGTGCGAGGCTATGGACAGCGTGCGTCACACACGGGGAGGCTAGAGCAGGTCCGTTAGTGTGGCAGGAATGCTCGGACAGGAGCCGCCCGAGTGCCCTCCGGAGGAGTTACAATGTGGGCTCTCACAGTGTGTCAGCTGCCAAGCTCCGATGAGCGAGAGCGAGAACAGCCGGCTCCTCAATGCCGGCAAGGTCCGCCCGGGTCCCGGAGCCGCACCACCCCGGGACGTCCCGGTTGCCCGCCGAGGGTCGGCCCACGGCGCTCCACAGCACAGGCAGTGAGACGGGTGTCAGCACAGGGGTCTCGCCGCAGCGGACACATACGCCCGATCAGGGGGCCAACGGCCACAAACCGGCTCCCCGTCGGGGGTCCGGTCCAACCCGCCTCAGGATGTACAGCTTGGCTAGAGATCAAGCGTCGTAGGATATATCACCCGGAAGCTCCACAATGCCCCGGCGAGGCGAACAGTATGAGGGCGCGCAGCGCGGCCCCTCCCCTCTCCGGCCTGCTGCCAAGTCCACGCCTCCGGGCTATAGTAAGTTCCACGTGGAGCTGCGGTCCGGATCCGCCGCTACCGCACCCACGGCAAAAGTATCCAGGTCGATATCTCGAGCTTAGATTTCCGTTACAGCTTGAGGTTTGATCGAGCAGTGCAGTGGGTCCTCCGCCACCGTTGCCAAGTATTTGTCGGCGAGTAGGTGGCCCCGAACAGGATTTATTTCGTAATAGGATGCATTACGGGCCGGAGCTCTCCTCTCAGGCGGCCATCAGCGTTGCGAGCAACAGCGCCCCGGAAGGACCCAAGTTTGACCTGGGAGGGTCGATCAGAGAGGAAAGAGGCCAGCTGGGCCAGGGCCTGATCAGCGATACCCAGGTTATCACAGAGATGGTTGAGCTGGATGGCATGGTTGACCGTGTCAAAGGCAGAAGATAGATTGAGTATGATGAGGACAGATGGGATGTTAAAGTCGAAGTTGGAGAGCAGGTCTTTACGGATGTTCAGTAGAGCAGTTTCCATGCTTCTGGCAACTCTAAAACCAGACTGATGGTCATGGAGACAACCAACAGTATTTTCTATACTAGAAATGTGAAATAAATGCATTACTGTGACTCATGTTATATATATTGATTCAATGAAAAACGTTAGTTATCAGAGAGTTACAGTGAAACCGTTTAACACAACAGAACCCTTGAAATTCAGTGAAAAAATATAATTTGAAGTGGCAGCAATGTGAAATTTTAAGGCAACAAAACTCTTAAAAGTTTGGCAAGTGTTGGAAGCTGTACCACCTTAACTTCTAGCGCCCTGTACAGCCCATGAGGATGTACAGGTAATGAAAATAATGATGAAATCACAGATGACATCACTTATGAAATCAATGATTTTATCATTGGAAATTAGAGTACACTGATGATGGTGTTGGCGTGTTGCTACATTCACTGGGGCATGACTTTTGTCTATGTCCCAGCTACTGCCAATCCATCCATAACACACATCCTTGCCAGATCCCTTTTTCCATCATAAAGGCATCTGTACGTTTCTCATTCATGCCAAACAATATGGACGTCTGAGTATTCATATAAAGCTCTACCCGTGAGTAAAGTAGAGTATGTCGGATACCCATCCCCTTTAACATAAACCAGGAACCGATTAACGTGAATCTGAACAGATCTGTTATTCATTCCCCAGAACAAAGTTACTCATAACCAAATGCAAGTCAGACATTGCAGCTCAGTGTCTAAGCCTTCTCTGAAAACATACTGAACAACTTTTAGGATCCCTTCCGTTTCAAGCCAGTCCAGACATTAATATATATGAAGCAACTGAGAGACCAGAAATAATAATTCTAATTACCTGAAGACCATTCCATCGACAATAAAAATGAATATGACATACTGCTTTGCAGATGGCAGGAGGTATACTTCATTCCAGCAAACTATGTACACATACACTTGCACTCTGATACACTTGTGTATGAGCGCAATAGAAATACAATATCAATCAAAATCAGTAATTTCCTCCCCCAAGTACACCAATCCATGAGGAACCTACAAGGTATGTCCAACATTGCCTCTCGTGCAACTCATTACCTCAAAATACTTGGACTTTTATATTCACACTCTCAATGCAACAGGATTGATCATAGAATAGGGATAAAATCATGCAAATAATTTCTGTACTTAAGATGAAGGCATAGTTGGCAGCGGTGCATGTAGACAGATCTATGTCGCTGTCTGCCCATATGCCTGTAGATCCTGCAAATTTCATTGAACTGGTGAGAGGCTTGAAGATGTTATTTTTCACCAGAGTCATGAAGCCATTCTCCGTTGGATGCAGGGATCTTGATGAGAAGGACTGCTCAGGAGGAGGATTAGTTTGTGTTTGATTAACCACCAGGTCTCCCCACAAAATGGCACCTGGAGTTGGAGCATCTACAGGGTGGCCCTGTGATGGAGAAAACCGGCATCTTCAGGTGACAGAGCATTGGTACACCGGTTCTGCTTTGTCCCTCCAATCAGACCTTGCAAATTCTTAAAAACGCCACTAGACATGCAGGGTGTATTACTCAGTGCTTAATTTGTGGCATTGGTTGCCGGTTCCCAACACCGGCACTCTTTTTTGGGGACCAGAATATGGCTGGGGCATGTGTAATTACTTTGTTTGTTCAGTTCCAACGTTCCAAGATCATAAATCATTCAGAGTCTGCTCTGCAGCTCTGTTTGCGGTTGCAGACCATGCCACAACCGCAGTGCGCGCACAGCAACATTGCGGGCGGCGCCGCGCCCGGCATTATGGGGCCAATATTTTTTGGGCACTGGCATTTATTTTTTTACAAATTAAGCACTGGTATTACTCAGTTTACATACTTGACCTAAGCAAAATGCATTAGCCTTATGGTGACGGTTAGAAACATATTTACGAGTGCTTTCTATAAAACTGTGCACTTCACCATAGGCACACTTCATATTTGGTGCAATACTGCCACCCATAGGACTGCGATTCACAGTGAAACTTTTATTTGCCATTTTTAGAGTTGTCATGTATTCAGTAGGTTCTAAATGCTAATGCATCGAGGGTCACTAGAAAGGTTGTCGAGAAGATTGCGGATCAAACATGGGGATACTACTGGGGATATGGATGGGATTATAACCCTTACATGGAATGTAATGTGAATGGAAGGTGTACTGAAAAGATAGCCTCAGACCATTCCTGCAGTGAAGACAGCTTCAGATCGCCATGCTGCAGGAGGCCCACTTGATTTCGGAGGATAGTGATAGTTTACGGAAGGGCTGCATGGCACGAGTGATAACATATCATTTCACCAGCAGCGATAGAGGGGTATTAATATGGATGGGGTCTGGGATTCTGCTGGAGATTCATGCCGCTTTGTTCATAAAAACATCCAATATGTGTATGTATACGGTAGGCTGTATGGTAGAGTGGGCTGCCTATTAAAAACATATGCCATAATGCACTGGATGCAACTTGCTATGCTGAAATCTAATCTGTGCAAGTGGGAATGTGGGCTGCACTCTAATCTGGAAGGGGTGGGGAGTTAATGGGATTTTGGATTTAGGACAGAGTAGGTGTCCATCTTGAGTTGGAACCCTTTCATGCAAGAACAGAATGCTTACCAGAATAATGAGAGATTATAAACTAAGTGATCTGGGGTTCATTCACAATACCAAGCATAGTGAATATTCCTTCTATTAATCGGCTAAAAATTGTTCACGGAAATTGATTTATTTTGACTAACACCATCGCATGCACTCTAGGGATGGGCGTAGGGCGGAGTGGTTGATACAGCGGTTATTTGGGAGGTAAGGGAGCGGTCCCACGGGTTAGAATGATATTAAGAGACTGCTTTTATGAACAGGGAATGTGGAAACATGCTCTAATATGTACATGTGAGGTAGAATTATGGTCATGGATACATAAAGGAACCGAGGTGTTCTCAGATTGGCTCAGATTAAATGGCATGCTACTGTTGACTTTTGAAATTGTTATTCTGTCATCTGCCTCAATATTTCAAGAATTGACTACGTAAACACTATTTGCCTTACTTAGTATGCTAGACTACCTCACAAAAAAATGCAATGGACCCAAAACACAGCATCTAAAAGGACTACTCGCACTCAATAAGACGAAAAATACAACAACTTAAAGCACTCCAACGGCTACCAATTAGAAAAGGATCCAGTTTAAGGCCTTCTTCACCCACAGAGAATTTGAAGGTCATGGAGCAGAATTTCTCCAAAACAAAATCTACCTCTACCAACCAACCAGAGACCTAAGACTGAGAAATGAAATACTATTAGAAACTTAGAAGAATGTGCAGTGAAACAAACAGAGGGTTTGTCTTTTCACTATAAAGGAGTGCGCTAACAAGGGAAATCCACACCCTACATGATCACCTAAAATTCAGGAAAAATCAAAAACTGGCCTTTTCAATGCTTAACAGATAGAGTTTAACCTACACCCATTAAGCAGCGGAAATGGCACTTCACAATAGCTTTAACGCACAGACACAACCTAAGGGAACGCAGTACCAGCTCTCGACCCTCTACCTAGAACACAATGCATGACAGTCAAGAAACTATAAAACGAAAAGACTTCCCATCAATTCACCACCAAAACTCTTTTCTGCTCCTCATTTCATTGTGAAGAACCCCCAGCCTCATTGCAGCATCACTCTGAAAGTGAAGCTCTAGTGATGCCTCAACACCTGGAGAGTTGTGGCCGGTAAAAGCGGGGGGAAAATCCATTTCGCCTGTAGCTGAGTGAGAGTTTAAGGCACGTGGGAGACAGCAGGGATGACCCCTGGGAGAAACAAGCAGAGATCCTGGTCTCTGCCCTGGCATTCTGACTAATGCTTCACAAACACCTTGTGCTAACCCCGATGGGAAAAAATCCCAGAAGGCCTCTGAGCACAGCACCTGAGCATGTTAGAGCGAGGTTTGATGCGTCAGTCAGCACGCCAACCAACATAATAAGGAAGGTGAAATGGGTACCTGCAGTCTGTAAATTCTTTCCTCCTATAAACCTCAGCATGTACTTTATGGTGATGAGTGTAGTATCCAGACAGCCCCATCTGCCAATTTGCAGACCCTTTTTTGATGTATGTAAGGTGCCATCTATCTGTTTGAAACAAGAGAGAGGTGGAGATTGACCGTGGCAAGAGAGTGAAGTGGGGCTGGTCTGCAAGAGAGGACTGCGGGGTTGCAGATTGTTTTTACTTGAGAGTTCTACCTCCCTGAGCCCTGACTAACTGTCTATACTCCAAGTTCTCCTACTACCTTACACTTCACTCACAAATACCCATAGACGGCAGTCACTGGCCTAGCCATTAGCACATTAACGTGAATCAAGCCATAACTAAGCTCCCCTTTTTAGCCCCACCGCACAATCCCACACCAGTGGCTAACCAGATCCAAAGCGGTGTAGTCTCTCAGATCTTCTTTTCTTAGCTATGGATAACATACTCACACGTGCCTCTACCAAACCTATACAAAACAGATTGGCACACAGGAAACAGGTACAGCACACATGAACGACACAGGTTTTGCCTCTGTCTAATCATCCCCAACCCCTTTCTCTTACAGATCCACATTCAGCGAGACAACCAAAGGTGGCAGAAGGGCACTAGTCAAGACCACTTACATTACATTATTTGCTCATGGGTGATGTATGATTGGTGTGAAAAGCTACAAATAAAGTTTAAACAAATAAATACTTTCTGGAAACAAAATCATTGAATTATTTGAATCATTCACACATGCTTACTTGCTAGGGTTTTGATCCCCCCTTTCCAGTTCCATGTAAGATATTTCAAACATATTTCAAACAATGAAGAGATAATGCCATGGGCACCACATGCGTCCCTTCTTTTGCAAATCTCACCAATGGGTAATCGGCAAGGGAAGTGGCATGGCCCTCAGCCAACCAAGAATTTATAAACAAGAATTTATAAACAGTAATGCTCTGGGTATGATACACTAATGATTATCATAGTTTACAATGGGGAATGGATTAGCTTTGTCAGAATGCTGAATAGCGAGAAATGTAATTTTAGGTAATTTGAGGTTCACGGAAGAGTGTAACAGAATGACAAAGTGAATGTTCACATCCTCTTAAAAGATGGGAAGCCGACAGGCGCTCTCTATTCTAAACCAATCAACTCAAACACAATGCTGCCTGATCACAGCAGTCACCTAATATCTAGTCTAACATGAAGTATACAATTTTCAGAGACCATAAGGGCCAGGGACAACTGCTCTGATGACAGAGCCGGTGAACACGACACCCAAGAAGTTGCACAGAGATTTCTCAAACAAGGTTTGAAAAAAGTAAAGCAACCAATCGTGAGAGACTATTGATACCTAAAGATACCAATGTTAAGCCCACCAAACACACAAAAAATGTTAATTAACACTTCCAATAAACAATCACAGAAGTTTAAAAAACATCTAGGAGGAGCATTGGAGGAACAGACATCTGATAAAGACCTTCCAGGAATCTTGGGCCATGAAGTAGCATTGACATAATCTTTAGAAATCCTACTAGTACCTACATTGATGGAGCCAACCAACATAGCAGCTGTGATCTAGTTGAGAGCAAAAAGCACCAGAAAGCCTGCAGGTTTGCACTCCCTTCAAACGTCATACCCCTCTCAGCACAAATGAATATAGCCACTAAATCAGCTGGGCATAGTAAGGGCGGCCCTGTTCTCTCTGAGAGCCCTTCCCATGTCATATACAAGCCCATTAACAACACCCCTTTAACATACTTGAAGGAATCAGACTGCTCAGATGCATAAAAAGAAACACTCCCGTGAATCACCACTGTAGAGCCAGAGCTCAATGTAGTATGTTAGTGCTGGGCAGGCACGCAAAGAGAAGAACAATGCTGCACAACCTGGGCACTTAAGAGGAGGGAAATGCAGCGGAGGGACCTCATGCTGAGGAGGATGCCTGGTGTGTTGTAACTGTGATCGCTGGAGATGCAGAGAGCCCAAGAGGATCCAAGAGGGAGCCACAACTTGGAATCAGGACTTCATCCAGATTCAAAGATGGCTGCTAATAGCCTCCGGGGAAATCCCAAAACCTGCAGGTAAATCCTGTCACTCAGAGGACCTTCTAAACCAACATTAGGGGCTGACAGAAACCATGAGAAACATTAGCAAATGCTAAACCAGGAGAGAAAACCCAAGCCCCAGGAAAAATAGGAAAAGCCACAAACAACTAAAGCAGATCGGAAGAGTTTTGGGAGGGAGAGGGAGCAAGATGAAGAGGATTAGGTGGATACAAAAATGGACCCTGAAAGGCTACAAGGATGGTATGCCTACTGGAGCTGTGACGCCTGAAGGAACTTGGAAGACTAAAAGAGCTAAGGAGCCAGAGGAAACAGAAGCATGGGACAAATACATGCCTGACAGCTCCTCAACTTGTGACCTTAAATCTTCCCCAGCAGGGCAACCAGACCACAGGGTTGGGAATATGTGAGGCCAGTCAATGTTAGATAGTAAACACTGGCTAATCAGGCTGAGGTTCAATCTGATACAAGCTGTGACAGGAATGTGGCGGCAAACGGAGATCTTTGATCATGCATTTTAAAGCCGTCAAGAATCGGTAGAAACAATACTACACTTTTTTTTCCCTAGCATATAAGAACTCCTCTTCCAGTTTTAAGAAACTCTGAATTCTGCTAGTGTAAACCAGTTTTTATGCATTTATTGCTTGTCCTGTCATAGCATTGGCTAGAAGTATATATCCAAAGATGACTTTAAAAACCCAGACATGAATAAGTGAGCCTGCAAAGAGCAGTTAAGACCATAAAACACTAGATTGTGCTTAGCATGTTACTCTCAAATAATAGCTGAGGTCTTTCGATGATATTTTATCGGTTGTGTATGCTCCATTTTTTAATAAGAAGACAGTAAGCAATTGACTATTTCATCTTTAATCAATCTATGTTAATTATATTTTAATGTTTGTTGTTGCAAACACCAGCTAAGTTATGGTGATTTAAAAGGCTTGAGAAAATCACTTTCTCCTGAAATGTGAAAGCAGAATTGGCCATTTCAGCCAAGTCACACACAGCACAGTTCCACGCAGCAGCCGTCAGTGGAAGTTCATCTCCAATTCAGAGCGAAACAGGCAATGCTTTTTTGTATGCAAATTAGCTAAAATGTCAGGCATTTCCTCAAGGAAAATGTCTTTATTTTTATTTTTTACTTATATTATTTGTTTATGGGTTGTATGAACCTTTACAAAAAATGTGGCAATAATAAAATCACAAACATTACCAAAAAATCATTTTTTTAAAAATACTAACACCTAAAGAAAAGAACAACAATAATATTCACTCAATATACAATAATCTCAGTGAATGAAATAAAAAAGAAAACAAAACCATTAACATTTGAATCCAAATACTTCTTTAAAAAGACAGTCTGAGTCTAATTAATGAATCATTACCGAAAATCATGTAAGCAGGAAAAAAAAAGTCTTACTTCAAAATGAGATTTTCACAACAGTTTTCATGCAAGATCACATTCATTTTTTTAAACACAATTACTCTAATTTTCAATGCGGTTACATTGCCATGTAACATCTGTAACCACAACAACTCTCTGGTAACCAACGAGATTGAGTTCACAAAATTGGAGAAGTACAAAATTCTTTGCGGAAAGGGAGCTGTACACACAAGCAATATATGCTGATGGGTCTCTTCTGCGTCATCAATTCCACAAAATCTACAACTATTCCCAATGTCTTTGTTTATAGAGCAGTGCTATTTTGTATTTTAATCTTTTGTCATAAAATATATATATTTAAATTTGTGTTGTGCTTTACAATCAGAGTTTTCACAATTACGAAACATACTACAAATTAGTGAGTGAATAAAAGAAAAAAATGAAGTCAATTAAATGTATAAAATATGTTTTTTTCCATTAAAATAAGATGTATAAAAGTATATATGTGGCAGCCAACAAACTGCTTTATAATTCTAAAATGTCAGTGACATTTTATAATTTTTATAATTCTAAAATGTCAGTTACAAATGTCAACACTGCAATGGATAAGTTTAGGGATTCCCCATCATTTATATTGGCCCTCATTACGACCCTGGCGGATTTCGCGGTGCTAAATGCACCGCGAAGCACGGTGGAAAGCCGTCGATAGCGCCATGGGGGTTGGCGGATTTACCACCCCATGCCGACCTTGGCGGAGCGGTAAATCCCCAATCCCCATTTTACCCTTCCCCATTCCCATTCTT
Organism: Ambystoma mexicanum; assembly: GCF_040938575.1. Lineage (NCBI taxonomy): Eukaryota > Metazoa > Chordata > Amphibia > Caudata > Ambystomatidae > Ambystoma > Ambystoma mexicanum. The sequence continues at coordinate 1,347,552,583 of NC_090922.1, read as the reverse complement.
GCCCCATAGGGTATAATGGGAGTGGGGAAGGAGTTAATTACGCCGCCGTAAAGTACGGCGGCGTAATTAACAACGAGGTCCCTTAGCGCCATGGTTTTCTCTGCCCGGCAAAACCAGGCGGAGAAAACCTCCATGGCGCTAAGGGAACTCGTAGTACGGCGGACGGGTCCGCCGCGATTAGCGCTGGCGGAAACCCACTCCGCCAGGGTCCTAATGAGGGCCATTGTGTCATATCTCTTTCTGTCGCAAAACAACAGAGGTGATGGTAGGAAAGTTTGAAATTAATCCAAACCTCTGGCATTGCTCCAAGCAACCCTCCAGACCATCGTTCTTCACCTGCCAACCCATTATAATAGGGGAAAGACCATATGCAAATCAGGCTTGGTCCTACCCCAAAAAGGGGCAGTACAGCCAGAACTGCTTGGTCATATCCCTTCTGCACGAGACCACAAGCATTTCCAAATGTGTTTCGGCCTTGTGGGATGTATTGACCCACTCCGCTATGCTATGCGGCATCACCCTGCCAGTAATGGGGAAATAAACAGCAACAATGGCGGCAAAACCCTTGTGCGCGCCAAAAACCTACAAAAACAGTGTACTTCAGCACACAAAAAGAGGGATGCACAACCTGCCTGCAGAAATGTGCCAGTGGGTCCCATGACCAGCAAACAGAGTGCAGAGAGAAAAGCAGCACTATGCGACTGAAACCCAAAAATGTGCCTTCAATTGACATTTGCTTTGTTGCCTAAAAACTCCAAAATGCCTATAACACAATACTTTTCAACATTCACAATCTTGCCCGGTGCTAAAATCTATGTCTCAAATGGGACATTATCAAATATACAAAGTCTGAAAACTGACAGCCTCTATGCCAAAATCTGGGTGCAGTACCCGGGGCTGCCTGAATGACAGCTGCCAGAGTTACTAATGCAGCTTTAAAATGACCTAAAACTCAAATGTCTGCTGAAGTAGCAACATAAAGAGGATTGTTGCAAAAAGGAATGCAGATTTTAATTGTGTTTTGATTCCACAGATTTTAAGGCCAAGAAAGAAATGTATTTGTATGTGATGCAACAGATGTGGTTTTTTTTGCTTAGTTTAAAAGTTAATAAGTTTGGCTGAAGCTGCAAAACTGGAATAGCAGGTTTTTTTCTCACAGAAGGAAGGCCTTCCCTCAGCAGGAACTCACGGGGAGGCGTTAATTACAGGGTAGGACAGAATCTGGTCTACAGAGGGAAAAGGAACATTGTCAAGCTGCAGCTCAGGAAACTCAAAGTGTGAAGAGGGTCGTAACTGGCCTCTGCAAGGAACAGACAAGGAGGAGCATGCTCATTGACTGCAGGGAGACAAAAAGAGGCGGATCAAAGCAACCATCTGTGGCTCAACATGTACAAAGAACAATTTTTAAAAAGACTTATAACTTGCTAGTCAAAATGGTGAAAAATATAAAAAGGACAGTTGTTCATTTAATTTCCGGCTGCACGGGTGAAGAGGCGCCGGAACTGTGTGAAGACAGCAATGCCAAGATATGTGATTTTACGCAAAATGTTTTTCCGCTAGAATTGTGAAACTTTATACACTCATTCCCATGTTAAACACATACATTTGTGGAAAGTTGCATAAAAATTGAAAAGTGTGTTCATAGCGAAAAGGGCAAAGTCTGTAGAAAGGGGAGACATGATCCCACAGGTACAGGGTTTTGAGGAATAGCTGCTATGTAAAATATGCAATCGGTGGATGTGATTTTTATAGAGGTTGCACATGTGTAAATATGTACTTTGCCAAAATTAGAATTTGTGTTCCAGTGGCTAGGGTTGGATTCTCAGCATAATAAAATTACACCATTAAGATGATACTCTATTTCTCTCCTCCTATCAAGGCAGAGAGTAGATTCTGACCCAATCACCTTTCAAAGGGGCAGTCTTAGCTAAGCCAGCCCATACCCCCCTTTGTGATGTCATTTTTGGGGCATAAATAGAGACAGCTGAGAGCACATAGGGACTCACTGATCCAGCCACCATCCTGATTCCGGCGAAGCACTCTGATCCAAAATTCTACATCCAGCTTTAACTATTCTTCCAGATCCAGATGCCAAATCTCTTGCCAGCAATAGAGACTATTGATTTCCAGCAAGGCCCCAATCCTCAAATGTATCCTCTCCATTCAGTAAAGCGCTGTGTGGGTGAGAAGGTCTTTTGAACCAGTATCCAGAAATTCTCTGGCTTGCCACCACTAAGCTTGCCTGAGGAACTCGCCATCCAGCTGATCCAAATACCCACCGACTAGGAGAGCAGATCCCGTGCCAATCCGGCGACCGGCCTAGAGGTTCCAGTCCCGTGCCAGATGGCTGTTTTTCTTAGACCAGACCCACTCCATGACCAGAGATGGCTGTCCCATTTAAAAACTTATCCAGTGAGTATAAATAGGAAGAACTGTGACCCATGGTATATTTGCATAGTCCTGTCCCTATCCAACCCATCCTATCTTTCAGTCAGGACCAGTATTGTTAGGCGTATCTTTGCCTTGTCTTATTCCTAACTCCAACCCATCCTTTCTTCCCTTCAGAACCAGCATTGTTAGAACTATCTTTGCGCTGCCCATTTTCTCATCTGAAGAAGTCGGGTTTTCTTATCAGGTGGTCACCCTGATCCAGTGATTGTAATCCCTGTTTGGTATTCGCTTCTTCATAGTCATCCCCTAGGGTAAGCAAACTCATTTGTCATTTTTAGAAGTGCATTTCTGTTTTTTCTTCTCGCGCCTATTTTCCAAAAACTACCTTCACTACAAACTCCATAACTCCCTCAGTTTTTGTGATAGAAACGAAACTTCAACTCCTACCTGTAGCTAACCTCTGTGCCTATCCATAGAACCCACAACAGCATTCCAATTCAGTGCAATTCTCCCATTATCGCGAATATCGCGCACTGAAAAGTTTGCCACTAATTTCTATTTTGAGAACATTTTACACGTGAAAAGAGCTTTTAACTGCTTTCGACATGAATTTTAAGATTTTAAATGTTTTCTTTGGATTAAATCATTGCTTGTGTTTGTGTGCAACTGTGCAAAGCGGCTCCCATAAGGATTTAGAGAAAGTTAAGTGTTTTTGACCACATTTGGTGTTTTGCCCAGTGCATTCTAAAGATTTTAAAAGCCATTCTGACAGCTGGACAGTCAATTCAATGTTTCTCTTGTGTTTGAAAGGGGGACAGTGGGATTGATATTCTGTTTGATTTCTGCCATTCCGCAATACCTGCTCTCTCCTCCTATCTCCTTACATTGCCTATTGGGGGGTTGAGGGGTGTTGCCAGGGGAACCTCTAACCACAGTGCTATCTGATCTGAACCAACACAAGTATTAATTTCTGTGCTGCATTTGTTTTGCTTATTACTTATTCCTAGTGCACTAAAGATATTATTCAGTGTTCTGTCACTCCATTGGTGATTGTTGTATATCTATTAAAACATATTGTGATTAAATTTTAAATACATAAATAAATATTTACCTTTGCAAACCAGCCTGATTCCTGGTTCAGTGTGACCGGGGGGATTCCAGGAGAAGGGTGTGATCTGAGTGGTATATCGTTCAGAATAATGAACTTTTAGACAAAAATAAATAAGGATTTCAGTTGTACGCTACATGCTGAGCGTTGACTTGGGTGTGTGCTGGATTGAAATCACTTACAGCCTCATTAGTGAGGAGTAGCTTGCGTCTCTAGGCCCTGCAGGCACGGGACCCACGTCTGGGATACCCGTCCCACTCGGGGTGACTTATGAAAAACAACAGACGTGATGGCTGAAAGGTTTGGAATTAATCATAACCTCTGGCATTGCTCTGGGCAACCCCCTAGACCATCGTTCTACACCTGCCAAGCCATTACAAAAGGGGAAATACCATATGCAAATCAGGCTTGGTCCCAAAAGCTTTCTGTCTCAGACAAGTTAAACAAGACAATTTATATTGGAGAATCTCTGCTCTAGTGCTAATCCAATCCATCCATGTTAAGTTTTCTTTAACTCATAGAGGGAAGTCACTATCCAGCCTGTTTAATATAGATAAAACATTGTTCCTCCAGTTGTTAAATACAGCACATGAGGTTTTTCTTTTAACTCAGATAGTTGGGTGGAAAGAGAGGGGAGCCGAGGAATACCCACCTTGAGGAAAAGGAGTAGTGTCTTCCCATGAATATAAGTCTTTAGGGACTTCAAACCTAGTTCATAACATAAGGCTTGAATTGGGCAGGTTTAAAGTATATTTTCATATTTTGCCTTCCACTCTCTACCAGTCAGTTTTGGCTGGTCTAGTTTCACCTCCAAATGTTAGGCATGGGACAATTTTGCCAGAAGCTAAATTGTTTAATATTCATTCTCCTCATGTGAGAAGTAAGAATTAAAGATTTAGTGTGCAGATCTTTTTAGGCTGACCATGAATTGATGATTTGTTCAATGGTAACCCCAGAGTATTTGCAATTTTCTGCCACTTGAAATGCTTTTGTTATTGATGTGCCAATTGAATCTCACCTTTTTGGGTTTGTTCTTCCCTGTGGGGAACATCAATATTTTAGTTTTTGAAAATGCATTGTTAAGTCGTTGTCAGGCATATATTTAAATGGGTTAGTTAGATTGTTTTGTAACCCGATAGCGGTTTTGTCTAGTACTACCATGCCATCCGCATAAACCAAATGGCGGATGGGGAATGGCTCCAATTTCAGAGTGTGAGAATTGTGAAGGAATAAAGCCCTTCCCAAATGCGATGTAAAGAGTTGGTGTGAGTACACAGCCCAGGCGCATCCTTCTGTTGATTCTAATGGGATCCGATAGGGCTTCAACGGAGGCCAGACATATTGTTATTTTTGGGTCTTCATGTAGTTTAACCAAAATGTTCATTATATCAGGCGGGCGGGCGGGCAGCCAGGAGATACAAGTTTATCCCATAATTTGGCTCCAGTTATGCTGTCAAAGGCCTGTCATAAATCAATAAAGGCCAAATATATAGTTTGACAGAGCAAGCCTGTTGTTGTATAAGTGATAACATGACATTATTCAGGGAGGTGTCCTCCCCATATCTTAAGCATGATTGATACAAAACGCCAATTTTATCCCTTCTGATCCATTTATTAAGATTGTCAAAAAACAGCCTAGAAGATTTTGCTCGTAGTACCTAAAAGGGCAATAGGCTTGTAATTGGTAGATCTCCATTTCGCATCTTGAAAATTGGGATAATAATTGAAGTTTTCCAGGATTTAGGATATGAGTGAGATTTTAAAATAGAAGAGAATAAAGAAAACAAAGTTTTAGACCATAAAATATGCTCTTCCTTCATCACTGTCATAAGAATCCTGTCCGGATGCAGGGCATGAGAAGACTTTGCACTTTTGATGAAATATAAAATCAGCTCTTCATCTAAGAGTAGCAGGGACTCTGTTAAAGTGCAAAAGATCGAGCCATATTTCATATAAGAGGAGGATGCAAAAATATATCTAAAATGTGTCATCCATGTGCTCTCTAGAATATAATTCATTTGAGCATCTTGTTGAAAAGTATTCGGATTATTAATTTAATGACAACTTATTTTTATTTTGGATAGGCTCAGGGTCACCAACATATGTTCTGCGTATAAACACAAAGTTACACAGCCAGTCTGCGCAACGGCAATGTATTTAATTGTACATATAATCAAAACAAAGTGTGCCGACACGTGTTAGGACCTAACAGTCTTCTTCCAAAATAAAATTGGTAACTTCAAAATTATCAAACAAACAATCAAACACCAAAACAATATATGGTAGAGGATAGGGCAATCCAAGCGCAACATCGGTGTATACGAATTAAAAGTGCATATTTATTGACAATCAATGCATTTGTACAAATGTGTTACCGCAAAAATATACATATACCCCATAGGACATACACAGTCTAAATTGCAAACACGGTTTTGCATAGACAATAAAAGGATACAGTGTCATCCCATTTGTCAAAAGATTCAAACAAATTGAGTATGAATTCACAGAAAAATAAATAAAAGAAAAACCACACATTTTAAGATTAAAGAACACCCGTAGCAAGCATAGTTCAATATTACTACGAATCATGTGCTTGCCAATTTCAATTCTAGCCAGATCCTGTTGTGTGCATGGACCGCCTGCACATGCCACCAACCAACAGCCAGCCGTGCCTCCACTATTCAATGTGCTTTAATCATTAAATTGGTGCGTGGATGTGATATGTCGACCCCTAGTTTAATACCTTGCTAAATACAAAGTATGGATGGTCAAGCTGCTTGCCACCCCCATTGGTGCACAGCCTACCTGTATTATTCATGTGTGACCCTCGTTTTTCTTAAGGTAACCTAACGAGGGGTAGATAAATTCCTAGTCAAGGCCAATTAAATAATCATGTGCTGCATATCTCAGCATAGTATTGTTGCCAATAGCTTGCGTTAAAGCTAACACAATTCTGAAGATAAAATAACATAAAGATACCCGTTTTATCTGCATATATTCTTGAGATTTTTAAAGATTTTGTTTGTAAAACTATTATTGCACCATTGAGCACTAATGCAAAGACAACACTTTAGTAAAGGTACCTGTTTCCTCTGTGAGTTTACCGAACCGCAAGTGCGAGGCAAAGTTCTACGTTGTATATGCTCTGCGTATCTTTGATAAAGTCATGCACTGTGTAATTCAAGCCAATTTTTATATTTGTTTTAGGGCATTCTGTGTAATTATAGATTGCTAGGTGTTACTTTTCCTTTTTTGTCTCAGGTTATATTTTAATTCCCTTTTCTTTTTGGCTATTCATTCATTAAAATGATGGGGGATTTTAGATGTGAAGGAAAATGGTCGCCTGTTCTCTTTTATAAAAGCTTGTGAACAGGCTTGCAGCTTTTGGGGAAAGTGAGACATTTCATGTTTTGCAAGAAGTCACTAAAAAGTGCTGTAAATGTTGATATTGAATTTAGCCATCATCGTAGATGCCCAAGAAAGTCTAGTTTTCTGGTTGTTCACCTCAAGATCTGTGTAATTGTTGTCTTCATTATTTATGGGCTAGTTAAAATTGACAGTGGTGTGAAGCATTGCATGGTCACTATGTATGTAGGGGAAGATCCCAAACTTTTAACAGTTGCTAAAAATATTTTTGAAACAAACCTTTAATCAAGTATTGAGAAACTCGGTCCCTTAGACCATGTAGGTTGAGTAAGGATATCCTTGACTATTTAGCCGTTGACCATAACAAGACCCCATAATTGCATGAAGTTCAAAATGTTTGCCCCTTGAAGTTGAGAATTCCTAAAGTCAGGCGGGTCAAAAACGTTGAGTTAGAAAGACATGTGACATAATAATCTCCCGTCACCAAAATATCAGTGCACTGTGAAATACACCAAGAGTCTAAAATATATGCAAGTGTCTTAAAATAGTTAAAACGTACAGGGTTTCTATAGATATTAATAAGAAGCAAGTTAGAGAGAGACTTTATATTGGGCTCTTTCCACAATATTTTAACTGCAAGAATCTCTGGAGTAATGGACTCCCAAACAGCACAGAATGAGTATTACAAACTGCTGTTAGGAAACCCCCAGATGGTCGTCATTTGGTACCTTTAGAAGCGGGTTGATCAAAGACAGAAAACCTATCCAAATGAGTGTGGGTTTGCAACCACATTTCCTAGAGAAAAAATATATCTCAGGGCATCCCATTTAAAAAATTGGGTTGGTGGTTAAAAATGTGATAGTGCCCTCTAGTGTTTCATGAAATCAACAAGATCGGGTGGCAAGTCAAAACATAATTTGTTTCAGTAATTTCCAGAGGAATTAGAAAAATAAATTGTATGGAGAGCAGCAGTTATTCAGGACCACGACTCTGGAGAAGGATTTTTTTTTTAGCATTCTCCTACTTGTAGGTGATTCACCTTTTAGCAGGGAATGGTTCATTTGACAGTGATATTGGAACATAGGTTCCCCTGATCTTAAAATTGCTCGATTCATGTGCAGCTTTATTATTCAGATTTCTGGGAAACTGGCTTCCCCGGGTATAGGTATCTTAGCACAAAATGTGAAAAGAATGAGCCTCTTGTAACAAGAAAAAGGTAGTCAGTCGTGAGTTTAAAAGCAATGTAACTCTGTTAGGCCTAATGAATTTCAGTTGTTTTATGTCAGCGGAGGAAATCATGCCTAGACGAGTTATTTCATGAAGAAGATGTACAAAGGTCGGCCTGGTTAAAGGGATCTGTTTTCTAATAGAAATATCTATTCCAGACATTGATGTAAAGAAATGATGTTTTGAAATTGATGAAAATTGCTTTTTTTTTTAGGAGGTTCTGCAAGCCTAGTAGACATATTTTGTGTGATAGTTTGGCCTCTTCTTTCTTCTAGAGTGCAGAATGTGTCCATTACTTCAGTGCTCTGTAAATCTCTTACCTCGTTCTCCGAATACCTATTTTGAGAAGGTTCTCGAGGATAAATTGTAGAGCTTTGGCTTGCAATGCAAACTCTTATTTCCTATAGACTAGAACGTTTGGATGTGATGCCGTCATTCCGAGGAGCTCTATCCTCGAACTTCTTTTTACGATTGAGAGGAAGGTGCTTTTAAGTTATTAAGTGATTTGTGTGATAGCGGCAGCTTCTGAAGAGGCTGCAAATAAGAAGGCTGTTCAGAGGTCTCAAATGGAGGAGGTAATTGTATTTATTATTGTGTGTACTTTTATTAATGGCTGTGTGACTATCCAAAATAAATCTATTTATTTATTGACTGATTGTAAAAAACCAAAAGCAATGTGGCATATCTGTTCCTCGACCCCAGTGTAATGCATCTGGTGGAAATATTTATGGCGCGTTCGGCTCTAGTGTAGCAGTCTATCTCCTCCGTGGCAATGGCGATCTCAAACAAAAGTATCTGATGGGGTTGTCTTACTGGTGGGTCTCATGTAAATTCTCACGATTGGTTGTTTTTTCCTAATTGTCTGCATTTCTTCATAAGGTATGTTTTTTCACAATATCAAGCAACTACGCATTGCACTCACCATGGCACTTCACAAGGTTTTAACTAGATTCACGTGGGATCTGTTTGTGTACAATACAACTCTGTACTCTAGATATGGTGGCACATGTGCTCAGGTAGAAGGTAGGGTTCTTCGGTCATATTTAACTTCAATCATCTGTTTAATGAGCCTGTAAACTGGAGTGGTGTTTCAGAACGGAGAACGCTGCTTGGCCGTCCCAGCACACGGCATAAATTTGACTTACATTTTTAAGGGGGGACTGTTGACAGGTATGTTCCGTAGTTGGCAATAGAGAGTTTGGACTATTGTTTGAGAAGGTTCTAAAAGATTAATAATCGGTCCATACACATTTAAAGACAATATAGGAAAAATGATGTCTTGAAAATCCTCCCCCCGTTCCACAAGTTTAATCTTAGGAAAATGTTTTGAGCAAACGATATAAAAATTGTCCATCAATTAACAGAGAGCGCAAGGAACAGAGGATGCATGGCCACTTTGCAAGAGTGTCAGAATGCTAGGGAGTGGGCGAGCGGGGGATGGATTCAAAAGAAGCATGCACAGGAATAAATACATTGAATGTATTACTTTACAATTTGGGGATACCATGATTCTGAGAGAAACAATCTGGTGGTATTGACTGTGAAAAGAAAGTATCGCGAAGATGTGGCACTTGTTGCAATACTGATAAGAAGGAGGTCAGCTTTCTCGTGGAATTGAGAGCACCTTTAACAATCTCAGCAGAAAGTTGGTATGAGGGGACACATAGTAATACAGGTTGTTTGTGAAGTACTGTGGATAGACTTTAAGCTTTTGGTAAAGCTCCCATTATTGTGTAGGGTGATTGTTAGCAAACATGACAACATCATCCATTCAAGTCTGGAGATGAAATTTCAGTCCTGGTTTTAAGGTTGCATTCTGGGAATTGTAGTCACAGATTTCTCCATTAAAAGAAACAGGATTACACATCCCAGAATATAAAGTTCAAACCAGGACGGTACTAGCATCTGCCGACTGGAATGGGACATTTTGGCATGTATGGTCGGGAGCAAGATATTAGTCTCAAAGGGGGAAAGTGGGTAGTGTTTGCAGTGAATGTATAGAGGGCTAATTTTGGATGCAGAACAAAGAGAAATCGTAGCCAAGCCCCTCCAACCTGGAAGTTAGTTTTGGGGCGCTGGGGCAGCTGATCAATGCAGGTGCAGTTTTGGTTTGGAACCTCGGGCATGGCCTTTTTAGACAGTTGTGGCAGATTCTGGATTTGGGAACTCCTGTCCAATTCCAGAGCTAGGCCCACCCCTTTCCTACCATGGTTATTAAGGACATGTGGGAAAGGAGAGGGCCAGAAGAGGTCTGTCTGTTTCCATCACTTTCCAACCTCCATGACCTAAATCTGTCTGTGCATGATGGGGAAGAAGGAGAGTGATAATGGGAGGGGGAATGAAAGGGGCAGATAGGTGGAGGAGAAGGTGCGTGTTGGGGATCTACGGGGGGAGTTAGGAGGAGAGGTGGTGCGAGAATAAGAGGAAAAGAGAGGGAGAGGAAAGAGATGGAGAAGGGTAAGGTGAAAAAGAGGAAGAGGGATCTCAAAGTCAAAAACATTAGAGAAAGCATCATGTGCCATGTACAGAAATGGGAGAAAGAGCGATTGGCACAAAGGGAGACAACGCTCAGCTACACTCCTTGAAAGCAAACAGGCGAGAAAGTCTTCAAATGTGCAGAAGTGCATAAGAGATTAACCAGGTAAATGGGAGAGAAGGAGAGGTAGTGAGCCACAGAAGTAATGACCAGGGGTTCCTCGTGCTCGAAAAAAAAGCAAGTAAATAGACCATGTCACATTAAGCATCAATATTATGGATTTAATTTCCAGTTTCTATGCGCCTGGTTCCAGTATTAACAGCGTTCAGGAGAGAATTGAATACGTTGCTATTTTTTTAATATTCCTTTAGGTCCTTAACAATACCCGTGAAGATAGCTGACTAGCCCCTTTAATATAGGTCGAGTGTAATACTGTGTAATGCATGTAATATGTCTAGCATGTAGTTTTGGTGTACTGCGCTCTGTCGCTTTTCAGGGTTAGGTTTACGCATCATAAATGCGTAAAAATAAAATGGAAACTTCTAAAAGGCACAGCGGGGACCCGGAAGGAGAGAGCTATTTAAAAGGCACGGGGGCAAATGAGAGAGCCAAAGAAATATCTCGAAGACATAGACGTGAGAGTTTGAAAGGGAACGCGGTGAGCAGAGGCGTGTGAGAAGAACACACGAAAGACACAGCGGAGAGATAGAGAGAGAAATAGCAAAGAGAAAGACTGGCACGCGGAAGCTCATCAAAGGCACGAGATGACAAAGCGGCATACAGGGACATCTCAAAGGCACACCGGTGAGAAGGGTGCACGAGGGAGTACAGAGACATATGCGCAGGCTTGCCACATTATCTGTAGACCTGATCATCACGCCTTCCAACAAATGAACTCTGCACCGCACCCATCCATGGCTGATGCCCGCAGATATTACACTAGCCATGCCCTGATAACAATGCAGCCCTCATGAAAACTACTCATACTGACAGCCTGCAGTGAAAAGAAAACTAGAATGGGCAACATTGTCGGGAAACAGAATCAATAGCAATATTTGTCCTAATTCACAAAGATGTGCATCGGAGCAAACAACGCCCCCTTCCTTATATCCGATTCACAAAGGCTAGAACGACACTTATACATGCTTTTTTTTTTAATATAATGGGCCTAACACCGGAGTTCGGTTTCGAACCTCTGTTGTTGATCTGCGCGGTCTTGCTCCAAGACCAGCACAAGGCCCCTGTGCTATTCTCCGCTCACTTGAGGTGGCTGTTGCTTCTCTGAGATGAACCCCATTTGCAAACCAGAAGCTCAAATATGCTCCGGCCTAAGCAAGATGTGCTTTGTGAGTTGGCTCTGTGGTAACGGGCGTACATCTGACAGCCTCACATGCCTCTTGTTTGCTCCCAGTGCACATCTTTCAGAATCCGACAGGACCTGGCGATATCAATGCTGTCGGATTCTGAAAGATATGCATAGGAGCAAAGATCCTTGTGAGGCTGTCAGATTTGCGCCAATAAATAGCCTCGCGAATGCCAACAAAATGGTTTCTCTGCGTGCACTGCAACGAGGCTTCATGTATTCGAGCACCGTTGCAAAAGTGTTGAGAAAATAAACCCCGGGCACCCTGGGTGCCAAACACTCGGTACCGAAATGGTTAAATGCCTTTTAATGAGTAAATGACTGTGCAACACCCGAGCCAGCGATGGATTGCTAATAAAAAATGCATATAGTTTTTTGCAGACTGTGCAGTCTAATTAGGCAATAAACCCGTGTCGCAGCCTATTTGCGGGATTCATTATCACCTGCGTTCATAAATATCGCTTTCAGAGCGGCATGTGCAGCGCTGCGCCGCTGGGAGACTGGACCCAGAGCCTTTAATCAATGGCAGCGCCGCAGGCTGGAGTTTAGCTCGCACTATTAAGAGATTATCCCGGCGCCATTTCGAGTGGGCAGGCTCTTTCCATGCGCAGCATGAAATGCGCGCGAGCTCCAGGGTCTTAATATGAATAGTTGCTGCTTATTTACCTGGTGTTGCGTTTACAATCTCATCACACTGAAGCTTTTAATGAACTGAATCTATTGTTAGAACACATCATCTCGCTGAACTCAGGTGGCGGTGAAGTCATCCGCGGGTCAAAGGGTTTCCAAAGTTGAATTCATAACAGTGCATTGCAGTGGGGAGGGGCTCTGGGATCCCAGGACTCTGGGATGCTGTCCACCTCCTCCTCCTCAGAGTGATGAGCCCCTTTTTAAACAGCCAATAGCTCTTGGCTGTCATGTATGAAATGCAGGCTGGAATGCCCCACTGATGCCATCATATGTATTTATTTATTTATTTATTGCATTTGTATAGTGCACAGCAGCCCTTGGGCATTGAGGCACTGTTACTTGAGGGGAGCTTAGTTACAGGGAGAGGGCACATGGGGAGAAACAGTTGTACATTGAGCAACAAGATCAAGTATACATTAGGATACATATAATATACATATGAACATAGGTGAATAACATCTATGTGGGATCACATTTATGTGTTGAGCAGGTAGATTATGGCTGTAGATATTGTTGTCTTTTAGGTGAAGAGCACTGTTTTAATGGCTTTGCGAAATGTCTGGCACAGTCTCCATATGCTAAGTGACGACCCGTTGTGTGCATGTGCGGCTGTATGTAAACCAGGTCCCCAATTCCCCAAATATATCTGCCATCGTCACCATGGGATAGACTCACAGCTGGTGCCAAATTTCCAGTTCAACCTCAAGCGACTCAATATTGCCATCATGTGCTTGCTAAGTCACTGCATAAAACATATAGGGCTTGATCAGGAGTTGGCCGGTATCCCGGCTGTAAATTCTCCGGGATACCGCCCAATGCAATTACCGTTACCGCAACTTGGGCAGGTGCTATTTGCACCGGATCACAAGTTCCGTTGGCGAGGTAAGTTCCCATTTTTTCTGAGTCCACCATTGATGCAAACCATTTTTTTTTTTTACTTGTTTATTTTAAATCAGCACATAATGACAGTTAAATCAACAAACATCACATCCAGCAACCAGTTGCCTCCAAGTTCTCCACCCGAACATGCACCGGGCTTCTCCCCCTCCCGTTCACCCACAACTCTCGTTGGGATCCAGCGGGGCCTGGGCCCAACCCTCACAATCCGGTTGGAGGGCTCTTGCGATTAGACGTGGCTTGTACGTTAATGCCGGGAAATTCTGGTCATAGTCTAAGATCGGGGCCCAGATGTCTGAGAAGCGGTGGAGGAGGCCAGCCTTGGCCACAGTAATTTTCTCCACTATCAAAATGTTCCAAAGTTTCAGCCACCATAACATCATCAGGGGGCCCTCCGCGGATTTCCAAGTGCGTGCCACCGTGATCTTTGCGGCGAGCAAGAGTTGTGTTAGAAGGATAGCTCTTTTGCCGGTTCTCAGATAGATATCCGGGGTCGGAACTCCCAAGAGGATGGGTTCCGGTTCCAACAGGAGAGTCACCTGGGTAATGTCTGTGATTGTAGCGATGCATTGGGACCAGAACTCCTTTACCACTGGGCACGTCCACCACATATGAAGGTAGGACCCTGGCAGGCCACAGCGACACCAGCATAGGCGGTCCAATGCCCGGTGAAATTGGTGGAGCTGGCGTGGGGGATAGTACCACTGTAGGAGCAGTTTATGAGCGCATTCCCGATTGGTGACACAACGGGAGTAGGAGTGGGTTTAGACCAGGTGTCTATCCAGGACTGGTCCTCTATAGGGTGTTCCTGGTCTTTTTCCCAATGTGACATGTAGGAGGCCTTGGCAGCGAGGAAGTCCACTTGCAGCAGCTTATAGAGAGTGGAGATTTTCCCCCGCAATGGCTAGTCTTTAATGGTGAGTTCGAGGGGGCTCTGAGCGTGCAGTGCTGCAGAGCGGGTCAGTGGATGGGAGCATCAGTTTTGGAGCTGTGAGTAGGTGAACCTGATGCAAACGGTTTTTGACAGTTCCAAAGAAAGCCATCCTGTCGGTGAGGCTGAGAGGAGTGTTAGGTGGTCCCATGTGTCGAAGGTAGCTGAGAGTTCTGACTAGATAGCATGAGTCCCAAGCGTTTTTGATTTGTAGTGCATCGTCTTCCACAGTTGCTGCAGTCTCAACGCTGCATTTGGAGCAGAAGCCAAACTGGTAATCACAGAGAAGGCCAATCTGGTCAATTTTGGCAAGTACTTGGATTACAACTACTTTCCAGATATGCGTCCCGATGAATGGGAGGCATGTGATGAGTCTGTAGTTGGCTAGTTCATCTGGTTCAAGCAAGGTTTTTTTGAGAAGGAATCAAACAAGACATATATTCAGCGTGTCTGGGAATGCATCTTCGCAGAAGGAATTCCTCACAATGCAGAGGAGTGCACTGAGTGCTGGGTCAGTGAGTTGTTGAAAGCGCAAGATCGGGAGTAAGCTTTCCATATACATGTTAGCTTTAAGAAAGGGAAGTGTGTATGAGAGATCCTTAGGCGAGAGGAGGGTAAAGACCATCCAGGGGTGCAGTGGGCGGAGAGATAAAGCTTGCAACACGGGGGCAGGTATATGCTTGCTGCAGTGTTTGACTACTTTGATTAAGGCTCTGCTCCTGTTAGAGGATGCTTGCTTTAACGGTGGAGGTGTAGTAAGCCGGCGCAGCCTTAGAGATCATCTGCCTGCGTTTGGTGGGCAGGGATTTGAGGGATGAGAGATCCTCTGTACTGTAGTTCATGTGCCACCTCTCTTCAAGGGATCTGATTGAGCATTTGTTGGCAGCAAGATTGGATGTGTACCAGGGTGCAGACAATTTGACTTTGGTACGACTTAAATTTAGAGATGCATGGGCATCCACTAGTTCTTGGAGAAGTGGTTCAATGTAGCCAGGAGAGCTGTGGCATTCCCTGCGGTGGGGAATGCTATGAACATCACCTCTAGTATGTCTAGCAGGACATTTTTAAAGGAGCAGCGATCAATCACAGGGCGTTCAGCCTGGCCCTTCTGGGGAAGCTTTGTGTGTGATATGAGAAGGGGGATTGGGGTGTTGTCGGTTCAGTTGAGAGTGAGGGGGTTCAAGCTCGAGAGTCCAGTCTTCAACGCTGCTCACACTGTCATCTCCTCAGACCACATATCCTACTTATGTCCCTTTCCTTAGGTCATAGCAAATTTAGAAGGGTGCGGTAGTTGGGAGCTGGTGAAGATTGCAACAGTAATCACTGCCTCTTCACTTAGAGTGTAAAGGTTCCAGTGCTTTTGTAAACTTGCTTGAGAGAAAGTAATTTAATGCCATATCGCCCTCATATTGAAGTTGCTCCATTACATTTACATTCTGCATCATTCCTATTATATCAGCTGCATTTAGATTTGGTTTAGTTTCTCTTGTTGTCTAGGGACAGCGGAATTATATTGGCAAGTGGTAGAAACCTTTGAAGGTGCCCATGGAATTTCCCAACCTAAGGACCCGGATGGTTATCCATGTACTCAGTATTCTCCCTTGCCTGCAACACCACCATCCGCTCTAAATGGGCTCTCCTTTTGAGTTTGGTAGAGCAGATTTTCTTAAAAAATATACACATGTGGTTATTACAGTTACTATGCCTATCAGATGACACCTTAGGCAACCAGATTCTCAGATGTGAAGCCAGAGATCCCGGCAGAGGAGGTGGCAAAAGAGGGCTTGAAAGCGTTAGGAGGGGATGTTGGACTAATAAAACAAAGTACAAATCTGCTCAACTCTGCCAGAAATTGGGTGAACCCTTGTGCTAACCCCACAAGTTAACTTCCTTAGACAGATTCACATTCATATGATTTTGCAAATTCATAAAGAAATAGAAAATGGTTCCGTAATAACCACAAAACAATGTTCCACCAAACATAAAGGAAATCTTTAAAAAGCGCTTTTGTACAAAACTTCTTTTATTCATAGACACAGGCCCAATTTACACACCAAGGCCCCCCCCTTATTTTTGGATCAGGGGGCAGATTTAAAAAATGGGTGAGTACTATACAGCAACAAAATGGAAGTAGGTACTCCCCTCCATCATAGCGTTCTTTTTCCTGGCACTAGATTGGGTACAAAAAGGCTGATCAACCTAGGCATCTCCTGTACCATATGCAATGCAAAACACACTTATTCTACTATCAAAAGCTCAGCATCTTAAAAAAAAGATTTCACTACCACTGATTCACACCAAAGGACAACTAACTCAGTGAAGTGCATAGGGGTTAGTAACAGAGTGAAATATTTGCGAGAATGTACAGCTTCTGTACATTCAAAAGAAAAGCTACTTATGAAAACAGTATTTGACTAGGAAACCTCCCTGTAAATAATCAGAATTGTATCACTTAATATAAAGACGGTCCTTGAGGGAGAAACACATCTTGTCTAGGACTTCAAAAGGTCTAGGACATGCTTTAGGTCTAGGACATGCTTTGAAGATAAAGTCTCTCGAGGAGATCTATCTCCTTTCCCACCCTATCAAGGAGTCAGAGATAATTGATTTCTTCCTGGCATCCTCTCCAAAGACATTGGCCGGGCAACGTACAAGGTTTAAGGCTTTTGTTGCCATTGGGGACTAAAACGGCCATGTTGGGCTCGGGCTAAAATGCTCCAAGGAGGTTGCGACTGCTATTCGTGGCGCCAACATTCTGGCAAAGTTGTCCATTGTGCCAGTAAGGAGAGGTTACTGGGGTTACAAAATAGGCAAGCCCCGCACTGTGCCTTGCAAGGTGACTGGTCGCTGTGGTTCAGTTCGTGTACGTCTGATTGCTGCACCCCGCGCTACTGGCATTGTGTCAGCAGCTGTTCCCAAGAAACTATTGATGATGGCTGGTATTGACTACTGTTACACTTCAGCAAGGGGCTGCACGCCACGCTCGGCAATTTCGCAAACGCCACTTTTGATGTCATCTCAAAAACGTACAAATTAACAAGGGGGGGTCCTGGGAGTCCCTCTGCCAGACATTAGTCCTGGTTACGAGAGACTTACCCAGAGTCTTTAGCTCACTATCTTTCACAGAGAAGAAATATCCCAAACATATCAGTCTTTGTCCTCCCCTGGGGCAGTCCAGCACCGAAATGATAGGGAATTCTCCTCTGAACAAGAGTACCAACAGCATCCCCAGACACGTGTTTCAGTCTGGTTGGACCTCATCAGTAGGGAGGAGCGGTGCCTCTCTAAGAGTAGTGAGCAAGGGGTCCACGTCTGGATTCCCCTAGTAACTTAGGGTGAGACCCAAAGTTACTTGAATATGCAAATTAACAAGGGTGGTCCTGGGAGTCCCTCTGCCAGACATTAGTCCCGGTTACGAGAGACTTACCCAGAGTCATTAACTCACTATCTTTCACAGAGAAGAAATATCCCAAACATATCAGTCTTTGTCCTGCCCTGGGGCAGTCCAGCACCGAAATGCTAGGCAATTCTCCTCTGAACAAGAGTACCAACAGCATCCCCAGACACGTGTTTCAGTCTGGTTGGACGTACAGCTACCTGCCCCCGGATCTTTGGAAGGACACCATTTTCACCAAGTCTCCATACCAGGAGTACACTGACCACTTGGCTAAGACCCACACCAGAGTGTCTGTGCAGAACACCCAGACCGCAGCTGTTCCTGGTGCTACCCCAACATAACCTGTTTATGCCAGAAAATAAAAATGGTTACACTAAATCAATATTTAAGTGAAAGAATTGGTCAAACTATCACCTTTTACATACATTTATTATCAATGGCTGGTGCATTAGCATTCTAGAATTATTTCATATCATTAAATCAAGTTGGCACAAAGGATGAAATGTCCCTCTTATAGATGGTGCAACCAACCCTACTTTTAGGCTATTTAGTATTTGCACTGGCAGATGCCAGGTTGTTGGATGTTTCATCGGCATGGCAATGGCTTTATGGCATTAGTTGAGGCGTAGAAGCAGAGTGTGAAGACCTCAAAAGTGAGCACTCGACCAAGTGAAGAGAACTGGATTTCAGAACTCGTAATGCTCCCTGCAAGGGAAAATGTCATATTTATAGGGAAATATCTCAAGAGTGAACATGAGTCTATATGGTTGGCCTTTTATGACCAATTGGCAGTCACTATTTAGAAAAATTAACTCTAGAAATTAAAAATAGAGCATGTAAGACATCCCAAGTGATGCGAAGAAACAGAAATTTAAAAGAAGCACACAATTAATTGAAAGGTTGGGTTGTATATTGTACTTCCACCATTGTTTTCCCTATTCTTTGATTGTCACAAGGAATTATGTTTAGATATGATGCGAACACGAAGATAAACCAAATGAGTGAACAATTTGGATATATCACACTGGATGCAAATTGTTGAGAAATAAGGAATCAGGCTTCTTTGCATCTTATCCACCTTGGATAAAGAGGTTTCTCAATTTCCTCTTTTTTAATTACATCCCTTGCCTCTTCCTATTTATATGTGCACCGTTTCTGGCATCAAGGGATACCTGCCAAGATTATGGCTAATCACATCCTGTGGGTCTTCTATCTATTTCTATGTACTTTTACCTATTTGTCCAAAGTATCGTCCCTTGGTACAACGTCATTTAATGTCTTGATTTATGTTATATGATTATACATTTGTCTCTAACAGATTGTGCAAATAAATATAGTTCCTATTTAAACTTGTTATTGTTTGAACTAGTTAGTGTTCTTGCTTTGTTGGTTGCTTGGTTTGCCATACCAGTTATGCGGGGAGGAATATCAGGTTCAGATACCAGACTTTATGGAATTAGATCATTGTAAAGACTGGAGGAGGATACCTGTACTTCTGCCCTCTATATGGCAGGGTTGAGGCACAGAGCACCCCATCCAAGGTTCTCTATATGGTAGCTATGGACGAGCAATCAAGGCTTAAGCTCCCAGAAGGTAATGCGGGCTGGTTCTTAAGTACAGTGAGTCCCCAAGCTCCCACAAAGGAATGTCCACACACTATGGTATGTGCTAACACAACACATTATATAACAATAAGGTTCAGATATATTACATGGCCTCCGGTAGCGGCCATGTAGTTATGGGTAAGTTGCTAAACCCATAGGAAGAGCACTTTTTGGGTGGCTTATAACTTTGCCATCCCTGTGTTAGGGGGCCTGCTACGGGTCACTGGGCAGGCCCCATGCTCAGGTCGGGAGCACCCGACGGGGTTCAGTGATGCGGCGATCACGCTGTGGACTCATGGGTGGGGGTCACCCCACCCGCTCCGGATCACCAGAGCTACACACGTGGCTGGGGGCACCTGGCGCACAGCGGCCCCGGCTCTGGGGGCACCCAGGCCAGGGTCGCACCAATAACCATGATCACATGGCTGAGGGATCACCCTGGAACGGCGTTGCCCTGCAGGGGGGCCGTCCTCAAGCTGGGCCCCGTCCTTGGACCCAGCACATGCAGTGTGGCACCAGCATGGTGCGGAACAATGAACGCACTGGAGCCTCTGTTGGTCGGACTGACGAGCCGGAAGCAGCTCGTCCTTTTTATTACCTTGTTCACATGGGGAACCATGTGACCAAGACACACGCACACTGGGAGATACCATGTCTCCCTACAGGGGTGTGATGCAAAACCCAGGACGAATCCTCACCAAACTTTGCAAAAAAAGTATATGGCCCACTCTCAAAGTTTGGTGACGTTTGTCTTTTTTCCCATAGACATAAAGGGAAAAAACTTTGGTCACGCCTACAGCCCAAACTGCTGGATGGATTTTACCAAATTTGCGGCAGGAGCGGCGGCTTGGTCCCGAAAGCGTGCTTTTGTTAATTTGGTGTAAATCTGTCCAGAAGTCTTTTTTTTTAAATGACCGAAACGGAAGGCAAAGAAATTAGTGGATATCTACTCACTTCCCTGTTCGGCCCGCGGACTGGCCTCTGATTGGCCAGAAAATTAGCAGACTTCTGCGTGGCCCGTGGACATCGGGACGTGCCCACTGATTGGGTGGTGAGAAAACATGAAATGCGTCTCTTTTCCTGAAATGCCCGCCATCTTGGATTCGCAGACTTTTTTGGGGTCGCGAGATATGGTTGCTTAGCTTACCATAACTGGCGAATTTCTGAGGTTTTTCGTTTTGCCTGTAACCATAACGTCCCTGTAACAATGTTTTTTCCATTGAATTTCATAGATTTTAAGTAGTGCAACTTAACCATGACGTCCCCTTAACTAAGTTTTTTCATTGATATATATATATATATATACACATTTCAATAACACACTTTGTACTCTGGTAGTACTATAATGACAAATCTGTACAATCTATGTGGTACCACACCTAGACTTTAGATTCCTTTAAAATGCATCAACTGCTGGCAGTTATAACAAAGCATACAAATCATTCAGTAAGGTTTATCAGC
This sequence comes from Ambystoma mexicanum, assembly GCF_040938575.1. Lineage (NCBI taxonomy): Eukaryota > Metazoa > Chordata > Amphibia > Caudata > Ambystomatidae > Ambystoma > Ambystoma mexicanum. The sequence goes on along the minus strand of NC_090922.1, from coordinate 1,347,531,672 downwards.
ATAGAATTAGGGAAGCAAGGCAGGTTAACGCTTAGCAATGGCATAATGCTTTCTTTGGAGTTAGATGCTAAATTCTGAGTGAAGATCCCCCCCACCTGGGCAAACTGTAATACAATAATTAAGAAGCCCAATCCATAAGTACTCACTAAGCCTTGCTTCTTGTTACGAAAGTTCAACCACCCCAATATACCTGAGGTGGGTGAGTGTCTTCGGCGGTTCTTCAACGGTATTCTTCGAGGATGGACCCCTTTGAAGAAGGAGCCACTGGGTGTCGAGATCCTTGGGGAAAAGTAGAACACTTGCAGTTATACAGCAGCTTCGACCTTCGTGGTGCTCTTTGACGATCAATGGTTTCCTCGAGGGTGGAAGTCCTGGGAAGATGAGGCGTGCGGTAGGCAATGATGCAAAATGCTCGACTTCAGCTTCTGAACAAATTGGTAAGTGAGAGGTCGCCAGAAATACACATCTGTCCCTCATTCACTCTGGCTGAGCCAGGCCCAGTCAGCCAATCACACAGAAGGGCATTCATGCAGGCAGGTATCCAATCAGGCTCACATGCATTCAGGTCATTCACTCCACCCAGACACCCATAACAAGGAATGTGGATTGGGGCAAGCACCAATCCTTTCAGCACACTACACTGCATTCATGTCATTTTCAGTCAGGGCTGTCTCATTGATTGTGTCACACAGAGAAACTAGACACCCATAAACAGGGAATGCATATTGGTTACACACTCCATTCACACAGGTCCCACCCCAAAGGTATACTCACAACATACAGTCACTGGGAAAACTTCAGCCAGTCTGGCCTGGACTTCCCCACAAGTCCATTTATGATTCTTCCACCCAACAGCCAGTCAGGGGAAGGGACAGTCAGGGCTTCCAAGGACTTTGGGAAAACAAGGTAACTGGCAATAAAAACCAAAAGGCCCCAGGGGCCATCTTGCCTTTTATCAGGAATCCCCTATTTCCTATGGCAGGGCCTGGGTATCTCAAAATGGAGGATACTCAGAGCTCCTGTCACATCAGCATGAAGCTTCTATGAGCCCATACCCTGCTCTGTGGGCAACACACAAGTGTTCAAAGACATACACTAAGGGTACAGGGTTGTACGCCCATCCATAGGTGCCATAAGGGTCTCCCAAGGGTCTTTGTTTACCTCAACCAAAAGGAGGAAGAGCTGTACTGCCAGGAATCCCAACTGGACTCCTGTGCAGAAAGTAACACAGAACACACATGATAAGGGAGTACTGGACAAGTACAGGGAGGCCCTGTACCTCCAACACATTTCCAGGATCACAGTCATGAAGAAGTAAATTAAGAATGTCCAATGGTGGAACTATTTTTGCTGTACACTTTAATGACCAATAGGCATAAGCAATTCTCTTTCTCCTCCAATATCTGTCTTTCTCAGCGTGTCTTTCGTTCTGTCCCTCCTATTGCTTTTGTCCTTGTGTGTTTTCTTATTAGGTTGTACTGTGTAGGGTGGGGGCTGGGCATAGTTGAACGGGGAGGTCCAGTTATTATACTTTGAACATTGTTAGAGTCAGGGATCATTCATTTTGGCCCCTTGGGGCATTGCTTGTACTCATGTTTTCTTTTGCCAGAGTATTTGTAGGCATGGTTCCGTACAGACGTGAAGTCCGAGGCCGGGCTGGCGTCCTCGAGCCATGCGACGAGACAATGTGATGATGCCTTAGCGTTTTGTTGGAGAACGACTGGAAGATTATGAAGTCCTGAATAATATGGTGAGGGTGAAGGCAGTAGAGGCAGGCATGTTGGTCTTCCATGTAGAAATGTTTCAATCCCCTTTGGGCACAGGCCTTGATCAGGCTCTTCCTCCTGGACTCGGACTCGATAAGTCGATGAAAATTACTGGCAACGGGAATGGTCCGCAGACCCAGCAACGTCGCTGTCAGGACCAGTCGCCGAGAAAACGTTGAGATAAAATGAAATATTTTGTCAACATTTATTTAAAAGTCAATATATTTTCAAGAATAGTTGAAGAGAGAATATATGAGGACTACTTACACTAACGTGTGGTAAAACACCTTAAGATAGCCGACGGGGGAGGGGTTAAGGCAGGTGTTCTTATAGCCTCTTGGCTTTATGACCCAAAATGACTGTACTAGAGCACAAAAGTGACAACGTTTTCAGTTTAAGTTTAAACGGATCTATGTTACCGAGGATTTGCAGGCTGACGATGGGGAATATTCACAGCATGTGAATCTACGAAAGATCCAATGCTGGAGAAAAATGCGATTCAGATTTGGAAAAAGACGATGAGGATGAAAAGCAAGTGAAGGAGGGCGTGGCTAAGGAGCCATGGAATAGGAAGCGCTTTCCTGGGGCTTCCGCAGATCCTACATGATCCGGATGCACAGAAGCACTAAAACTGAGGTAATACGTCTGCAGATGGAACAGCTGTTTTAGGAATATGAGGGGATCAGAAGGCACTAATTAAGGCGAGGATATGGACTCTATCCGATGAAGGAACAGCAAAAGCAGCCGAGGAGTCTCCCGTCAGAACGGAAACAAAATGGTGTAATATTCGAAACAAAGGACTCGATCGGGAGAGGTATGACGGACTGCAGACTGCAGAGCAACATCAGAGCGACTTCAGAGCGGTGAGCGGGTTATCGGATGGAAGACTGCGACTCCGCATCCTTGCAGGAGGTCTAACCAGCAGCATTAAAAGGACACTGAAGTTGCCACTGAGAAAGAGTGAGGAACTCCAAAAGCGTGTGCGAAAATGGAGTGCAAGCGCAGTAACATGATGAGAAAATAGAATGGAATGACCCGGGCGGAGTGGATACAGTAGCGGAGGACCGGGTTGAGTGCCACAATGTGGAGCGGCTGCGCACTGTGATGTGAATGGAAGAAGGATAAGAAAGGCCAGGAGCACACACCACGGCATTCGCAGGAAGGCAACAGTTGTGAGCAAAGGGATACACAGACCACTCTGCCTTCAGGGCGGAAACTGACGAGTCCGCCGCAGCGAGGTATTCATACCAAGCCAGAGGACCTGCAAGCAACACAACTACGGTGAGGTTGGAAGTATTATAATAAACCGCATTATAAGCGGAACAAAGTATGTAAGGACTCCTAGACACTCTGAAAGAGAGAGGGGCAGACGTCACCGAAGCAACCTTGGACATACAGACACAAGTGGCACAGGCAAGGCAATAAATACCAGAACTGGCCTGGAATGGGCAGCTTCACAGGGACCCAGTGAGAGAGCCAGGGCACAACGGCTCTGCAAGATGGATGAAAGGCACAGCATTATAGGAGCAGGGTCCTTAATAGGCGCATTTTGGGCCAGTACATAAGGCAAGAAATGGCTGCATAGCTGTCGGGTCACGATTGCAGGAACTATGCCTCCGTAGATGGAAGGAGGGACTCGGAGAGACTGAGAATATTTAAGTGTGGCAGGTGCACAAACACAAGCAAAAGGTAAAGAAGCACAGGTGCCGCAGGAACCCAAGAAAGGATACCTGCGCCAACTGCACAGCCCAATGACAATAACAGTGCCTCAAGAAGTAAAGACAATACAGCAATTGGGGGCAATGGGGGCAGACTGATGTGCAGCCCAAACAACGAAAGCCACATAAACACGTCCAGAGAGAAATTAGAGGCACCCACCTGATGGTCAGCTGGAGCAGAGTTCGGTGCTGTTGAGACACAAGGAACCGCACGACGGCCGAACACACGTAGTGCACTAAAGACAAGCCGCAGCGAGAGCAGACAAAAGGTACATCCATATCTGTTATACTACGAAGGCTGCTGGTTGCTGACTGAGATAAACAAGGGACACGGATGAAAGCGGATGATCCTGCGAGAATACGCTATGGCCTCTAAGGTGTGCAAACCTAAGGAGAAACAGCCAACCATAGATGACTTTGCCAAAGCATCCCCAAACGCGGAGGCTGTAAGACCTAAGAAACAGGATATGCAAAGCGAGGCGACGCTGGCACAGAATGACAAACAGATATTGGATGCCATTGCAGAGCTGAAGATGCCATTGCAGAGCTGAAGACTTCTTGGGCCTGCAAAATGGACTCAGCTATTGCAGAACTAAATATTTTGCTGGAGCATAAGATTGACACAGTCAGTGTAGACGTCAATCTACTGCGACAAGATGTTAGGAAACATGTGCTGGAGAAGAATGAGCGGGCTAAAACAAGCACCAGTACTGCGAACGCCAAGGAAGTCACCGTGCTGCAGCAACATGTGCGCAATCTGGAAAATACGGTGGAAGAGGCAGAGGGACGGGCATGGAGAAACAATATACGTATCGTAGGGCTTCCAGAAGGAACAGAAGGAGCGGACCAGACAAACTATGTTGAGGACATGCTGCTGCAGGAAATAGACAGAGGAGTACTCACCCAATGATTTGCAGTGGAAAGGGCACACAGGGCCCAGACCAGAAGGCTGCAGCCAGGGGCACCTCCCCGGCCACTTATTGCCAAAATTCTGAACTACAGAGACAGGGAAAAGATACTGGAGCACTTCTTTAAAGGAGGGACCATCAGGAGAGGATCCGCAACCGTCACGGCATACCCAGACTACACCTTCATGCTGCAAAGACAAGGGCTGAACTATGCATCTGTCAAAAGGAGGCTACGTGACACGGGATTCAAGTATATGTTACTGTATTCGGCGAAATTGAAAGTGGTGTGCAACAACAAGACGCACTTTTTTGAGACCCCAGATGATGCGATGGCATGGCTTGACACACGTAATTGGCCAGCAGTGACTGGTGACCAGACGGCGAGAGGACCGGATAAGTAAATGTGTGGGTCTGTGGGCCGCAGAGAAACTGTAGGCGGTGCACAGGGGGTTGTTGTCCACAGCTAAGACATTGACATGGAACTGGAGCATAATCCTCTGGGCTTATCATACCAGTAAAGAAAATGTATATGTAGTACGCTTTATATATATGTGCCCAGGCCATCTGAGTGGGTATATGAGCGAGATAAGCAATAATTACATAATATAGCTTGTGTGCATCATATTGAGTCAGTTATGCGGAAGTCATAGAGGAAGTGCAGTCTTATCCCCCATAGTTAGTTTAGTTGGGATCCCAGTAGAGGGGTTCTCCCCTGCGGCGTTCAAGTACCGGTGTGACCGGGCTGGGACTAGATGCAGGGTAGACTGAGATCAGGGATGGAGCTGGGCAGCAGTTGGGGATGTGTGGGGTTGTAGGGAGGGGGGAGGTTGGAGAGTTTCAGAGGGGGAGGGGATGGGCCTTGGGGATGTTATGGGGATACGAGCCTACAATCACATGCCATCGAGGAAAATAAGGAGGGTGGGGCGGAACCAAAAGAGGAGGGCAAGAGCGGAGTCCGGGGGAGCAGGGAACGGCTGATATGGGGGAACTGAAGATACTGACCTAGAATGTGAGAGGGATGAACAGTTATATCAAACGAAATAAGGTCATGATGTACCTGAGGAGACAGAAAATAGACATTGCATTGCTTCAAGAAACCCATCTGACCAGGGATAAACTAGAAGTAGTGAAAAGGAAATGGAAAGGGACCACAATAGGCGCAGCATATTCTACTTATGTCAGTGGGGTCATCACATGGATAGCACCGCATGTCCCGTTCAAACTGTTACAACAAGAGGCAGAGACCGATGGCAGAATGGTATTACTAAAGGGGTTGGTGGGGAAAATGGAGGTGAACATTATCAACATATATGCCCCGAATAATGACACCACGATATATTTCAAGAACCTGTATGCTAAGATCAGCCCATTTATAGACGGTGCAGTTATACTTGGGGGGGGGATTTCAACTGTACATTGGATCCCAAACTTGATAGATCGGACAAGAAAATGGCCAAGCCCACCCCAGTGGCAAAGGCCCTGGGGGCACTTTTGAATGATTTCCGTTTGATTGATGTGTGGAGAAGGCTTCACGCAGACCAGAGAGTACTCACACTACTCAGCCCCACACAACCTACACACCAGGTTGTACTATATATTTACAGCAAGTACATTAATAGAAAGCATGAGAAGTGCAGAGTACAAAGCAGCAGTCCCCTCGGACCACGCGCCATTGATTGTAACGTGGCAGATCTCACCTCCCAGGTCGAGAATGCCGACATGGAAGCTTAGAGCCGAAGCATTGAAGGATACGATATTTAGAGAAGACCTGTGAAAGGTAATAAAGGAATACTTCAAACAACACAGGGAGTGTGGGGTCAGCCGAATCGCTGTGGAAAGCATTCAAGGTGGTGGTGAGGGGGGAAGCAATTTTGAAATCGAAAGGACTACAGGGTGGCATAGTGAGGGATTTGCATGATACGGAAAAGGAGATAGAGGCTAAAATGCAGGAGGGAGCAAGTTCCTCTGGGGAGGTTATACTCCAACTACAGGAGAAATGCAGAGGCCACTGGGAGAGATTAAGTAACTTGAACTACAGGAAATATGTAGAAAGGTAACATGGAGAAGACGATAAGCCGGGTAGGTTACTAGCCTGGTTGTGTCAGAATGAAGCCCCCAGACAGGCAATCAGGGAAATACGAAGAGAAGACGGGTTGATGGTGGACATTCAAGAAGGGGTGAATGAATGCTTTTATGAATATTATCAGCGGTTATACGCAGATAGGATTGAGGAGGAGGGAATTGCTATATCGGACACACTGGCAGAGATTATTTTGCCTAGGCTCGGGGAAGCAGATAGGGAGAACTTAGAGGCCACTCACGCTTGAGGAGCTGGAGTGCGTGGTCCAGACACTACCCACTAACAAGGCCCGGGGGCCGACGGGCTCCCGAGCGAGTTCTATAAAACATATAAGGCTGATGTACTTCCACCGATGTTAGCCATGCTAAACAAAGCGGTTGACAGGGGTAGGCTGCCAGAGACCCTCAGAGAAGTGATTATTATTCTGTTCCTCAAGCCAGATGAAGCAAGCACCAACTGCAGATCTTATAGAATGCTATTGATGCTCAATCAGGATAGCAAGATCCTCACTGCAGTGACGGCGAACAGACTGAGACCAGGTGATGAGTAAACTCATACACCCTGATCAGGCGGGGTATGTCCCGCTTAGGTGTATCTCTGAAAACCTCAGGAGACTTCACCATGTCATAGAGTGGACAATGGGGAGCCCCCAAGAAGTGGCAATAGTCTCGCTAGGCTTAGTAAAAGCCTTCGACACAGTCAAATGGCCATGGTTGATGGCAGTCTTGAAGGAATGTGGGATAGGACCGATGTGCCTGAAGTGGGCTCAGCTGCTGTACAGTGAGCCGGTGGCTCGAGTCCGAACAAGACCGATCACCTCGGAGCAATGGACTCTGAGCAGAGGCACAAGGCAGGGGTGCCCTTGGTCCCCGATGCTCTTTATCTTGCCATTGGAAACGTTGGCATTATATCTGAGGCAACAATATGACGAGGGGGGAATCAGCACGAAAGGTGGACAGCATCTGATATCACTATACGCAGATGACATGTTGCTATATTTGAAATACCCTGAAGAAAACTTGCAATACATTCTAGAGGTAATGGGACGATAGGCAATACTCTCTGGTAAACCAATTAATCCAAAAAAGTCTATCTTATTCCCCCTAGGCAGGTATGTGGGAATACCGCGGCACAGGCTACCAATGTTACAGATAGGATGGGCAACAGATACTTTCAGGTACCTGGGAGTGGATATATATCAAAGTCGAGGATGATCACAAACAAAACGAGAAGGCGGTGGGAAAAATTGAATGCAGCATGGTATGCTGGACCCGGTTACCTTTGACTATGATGGGCAGAGCGGCATTACTGAAGATGATAGTACTACCCAGGCTATTGCACTATTTTGCGAATGTTCCGCACATGATACCTAAGAGGTTCTTCACCAAGGTACAGAGTATATGCAGGCGGTTAATTTGGCATTATTCCAGGAACAGGATAGCATTGTGGAAACTGCACAACCCATATGAGCAAGGAGGGATCAGACTGCCCAATTTTGAGGTGTACTACCTGCCTGGTTAACTTCAATACATGGCAAGATGGTTATCCGAGGACCCCACACCAGAGTCTAAATTGTTGAGGGCGAAGTGTACACCTTATTTCCTGAACGAATGGATGTGGTTAGCAGAATCTCCGAAGGGAAGAGGGTCTACATTACTAGACCTGGGGAGGAAGATCTGGCGTAGAGCCTGCCAAGCGATGGGGAGCCCGCTTCCGTTCTCCCCACAGATACCACTGGTGGCACTGAAGGGAGTGGACGAGCAATTGAGGAGGACTAATAGAGAACATTGGGAACCAGTAGGAGTAACAACCATTGTAGATATGTGGAAAGAAGGGGAGAAAATAGAATTTGATACACAGACAGGATACAGGCTTACATAGCAGACAATATATTACATATGCGATGCTGGTATATCAATGGTAAAGAAGACATGGTCGGAGGCGGAGCTGACCCGGCCACCGGATGCCGCCCTAGAAATGTTTCAGGCTGTGTCAAACGGTGGCCATGAGGTCTCCCGAATCTATGAACTAATGATGGCCAAAGTCGGGAAGGAGGTGGTTCGGCTGAGGCGTGACTGGGAGGAAGAAAGTGGGGATACAATAGGAGACGGGCTATGGGTCAGAATGCAAAGATACCATAAGAAAGAGTCAAGAAATGTGAGATTGCAACAGATTCAGTTATATGTCACCCATAGGGCCAATATGACCCCAAAGAAGATTTACGAACACCAGGACACAGACATGCCTGAAATGTGGAGAGATTGATGCAGGGTTGGTACACATGTTCTGGGCTTCCCAGGAAATAGCGAGATACTGGAAAGAGGTATCACACCTCCTAGCAGGTAAAGGGATAAACTTGAGTGTGGAATCTCTCTGGGCGTGCATGGTGGGTGGTTTCCCAAGAATGAACAAACTCAGCATGTGAGTAAAATTAAAGATCTAGCATATATTCTAGCTAAACGAAGGACAGCTATGAGCTGGAAGGCAAGCGGTAGACCGAACGCAGATGCCTGGTGGCTGGATCTCCTGAAATGGGCGGATGCTGAAACAGTGGTGTGGAGGGAAGCGGTAGCTAGAGGTGGAGTGGAGGAAGCGAGTACGATTATGGCATGGATACACTTGGTTGCCTCATTGTCGGGGTCCGTGCAAGAGGAACCCGAAGAAAATAGCTCCTCGGAAAGTCAGGAAGGCATTACGCCCATAAGTTAGAAAGTGAAGGCTGTAGAATTGTGTGGCTCTAAAAGGGGGTGGGAGGGAAGGTGGGGAGGGAGGAAATGTTGGGGGATTGTTATTTGTGCACCGTGTTTTGGTGAAATGTATGTTGATTAACACTGAAATCAATAAAAATGTGTTTAAAAAAAGTGAAGTAAAAAGAGAATGAAAGTGTTGTTTAGCAGAAAGGAGAAGAGAATCATAGGAACAGTGGAGATAAGATAAAGAAGATAAGTCCGTTACTGACCCAGACTTGCAACAGCGCCATTCAGCCTGACCAGGGGAACGGCGAAGGGACCGAAGGGAAGATGACCTTCAGGGCTGGGAGGGTCTGCGAGATGGAATACACTCAGCAGAAGAATAGAGGAGGTCAAGTGAATGAGACAGAGTACCAGACTGAATCGATGAGGCAGAGTCAGCAGAAAAAGAAGAAACATTTGAAATAGGAGTTGAGATAACAGAAGAGAAAAAGGAAGTCTTTTTCGTTGGTCCCAATCACATTTTTCAAACAGAAAGAAGTCCCCAATCTACTTTATGGGTCTGAATGTGCATTTTGCCTATCCGGGAGCTCTGGATAACTCTCGAAAGTATATTCTGGAAAAAAATCATACATCTACCCAGAACTGTTCCAACTGTCATCAGATACGAATTAGCATTGTCAATTAATGCAATAGTGAAATGGAGATTCCCATCTTTGTACAGAAATCTCTTGGTGAATGGATCCTAAAGAAGTGGATGCAACAGTTCACTGAAATTCTAGAAGGTCTGGCCACCTCAAGGCTTGTTTTAAAGCCAAACCCTGATGCAGTAAAGAAAGAATTGTGGAATCGGGAGTATGGTTGCAAAGCTGAAACTTTGGAATTGGGAGTATGACAGGAACTGTAAAGATTGGAATTATTCTCACAACAAATCTATCTAACAAAAAGCTATGAAGATCATATTTTATTTGCCTGCCCCAAAACATGGTCACAGTTACTCCTCGCTGAATGATTAGACAAACACATATGTTTTAATTGAAATGACACGGACAAAATATGAAATGTCTTTTATCTGCTTTGTAAAAGTTTGTAATAAACGCAAATAATAAAAATAAAAAAAATAATTTAAAAATGAAAGGAAGTAGGATCAAAGAGTCAGTGATCACAACAGCAAAAAATAGTAGAATATTGAGGCAGAGGGAGAGAAGGAGGAAGAAAAAAGAAAAAGAAAGGAAAGTGGTGAGAAGAGTAAATAGGAAGAGCAGTGACTGAGGTAGAGGTAGGAATTGAAGAAAATATGAGATCAAGAGAAGACCCGGATGTATGGGAACAAGGTGTTGGAATTTGTAGAAGTGAGTAAGAAGGAAGAATAGACAGAAGCGGATCAGCAGCATGGGTGGAAGTCAGATGTCAAGGAGCAGAAGAAGGCAGAAGAGTCGAAAGGAGAATATCAAGATCATCAGAGAAGGAAGAAACTGGACCAGGAGTACAATAGATAACAACAAAGTTGCGGGAAGGACAAGAAAAGGAACATAATGATATTCAAAAGATGAGAAACAAGGACGATCCAACGGAGAGTGAGACAAAACAGAGGGAACGGTAGACATGATACCAACACCACCAACACCACCACCACGTCCAGAGGAGTGGCGGGGTGGGAAAAAATGACTGGGCAGAGGAAAGCGGAGCAGGAATTACAGTATTAGACTGAGTTAACCAAGTTCCTTTAAGGCAAAGAAAATGATAGTGAAAACAGGAGAAAAGATCACGAACAGACTGAGCTTGTTATTAAGGGAACGAGAATTCCATAAAGCCACATTAAAAGTGTGATAAAATTCAGCCAAAGGGGGATAAATAAGGTTGGAGATATTGCGAGAAGAAGTATTGTTGGTGTGGGCATTGAAGTGGGATGGTGGCATAGGGGGAAGTAAGGAAGAAAAACAGCAAGAAAAAACTGTAAGAGAATTGTTACGAGTATCCCACTGGTTGTTCAAAAAGGAATCCCTGGTAGCAACAAGGGAAGGGCGTATGCAGAGACGTAAGTCCAAATGATCTAACAGCGCAGACTGGTAGCTGAAGAAAGTCGTGAGAGACAGAGGACCAGAATGGTCGGGAACAGCATAGCGAGATTAGAGCTGCTAACAGCCGGGACTTTGTCTGCGGCTTCACCCCAGGCAGGGTGTTTTGACTTCCGGGGGTGGTGGGCATGTCAGGGGGGGGGGGGATGCGTGGCCAGCACCCATGAACAGATGGAGCCCGTAGTCGACAGGGAGCCGGTTCTCAATGCAGCGGCGAAGGTATTGACAGCAGTAGTTCTCTCATTGTCGGGAGAGAGACTGCACTCCAGTTAGGAGAAAGGCATGACCCAACAACACACCACACTATGCAACTGACAGTGCAGCAGACTTAGTCAGGATTTCACCAGAGTATTTTCCTAAAAACTAAAAGCCTGCCTTGTCTTTTCATTGTCCGTCACACAATCTCTCATAGACCTTATAACACTGTCTTCCAACCATGTCTATCCTCATCCTCCTAATTACTTCTGATGCTCCCCAACACCATCTCATTTATGTTTCATATTCTTTAATATCCCCACAAGGCTTCATCCATGCTTCCTTCTGTGGTTTCAGCTTAGCCTCCCAGTATCTCAATATGAGCCAATCCTATACTACCTTCAACTTAAAAGTCACACCTTTACCCTACCATTATCTACCCCTGTTTTAGGCACAGTCCTCAAGTCCCTCAACCAAATCCCCCATGTCGCCCCTTGCATCACTACTTTACTAAGCCCCACAACGCATCTCCCATGTCTCCCTGATCCCCAATGTCTTCCATATACATCTTCTTCTCCACTCTACGTCTAAACTGCGAGTCCGTGTTTCAGCCCATCAAGCACATTTTCCCTCATCAGATTCCGAGGTCTTCGTTCGCTGAAGACTTCCCCTCACCCACACAAAACACTCCAACACTAGTTGTTTTCCCCATAGTCTACCCGTTTGTCTATATCTGCCTAATATATCTCCCACTCAGCACCCATTTTTCCTCCACATCCGGTTAACCCATGGGCCCATATGCATCTGCCGTGAACCTATGTCTCAGGCCCGGCTCCTACTTTCTCCCCATTAACCTTAAAGCCTTGTTTTGATTTGATTAATTTAAATAGCGCTAAAAGGAGCCAAGCGTAATTAACTGCATCTGGGTGCAGATGTTAACAAAGGCAAATACTTCAAAACATATCAACAATTAGAGAAAATGATTATTGAATCAATGGATCTGAAGGATAATGGTAAAGCATTTCAGAGCCAGGGTCCTGCTTCTGGGGAACACCTGTCCCCTCTGGTTATGAAGTGGGGGGAAAGAGACTTCCAAAGGCAGCGGGTGGGATGGTAAGATTTGATTTTGTTGGCAAGATAAAAAGAGGCTTATGAGTGCATTTAAATATTAAGCAAAGTAACTTAAAAATGATACTTTGTCTGACAAGCAGGCAGTGAAGGGTAATTCTCCATTTTGAAATTGAGGAGAATGTATGCACTTTGCACAGCAGCCTACCTGCCACGTTTTGGAAAATGTGTAGGTGTGAAAGTTGGTGTTCAGGGATGCTGAATAGTGTGTCATTTGAGTAGTCTAATTTGGAATTAACCAGAGTCTCTACGACTGTAGGACAGTAACTTGTGCGGTTGACATATAGAACAGATTGAAGCATCCAAAGGTGAAACTAAACTGATTTAACAATCTTTCACCTAAGATTCACAACCTAGATTTGCCTGCCAATAGCATCCCAGATTGTGTCGCATAGTAACAAAGAAACAAGGAAGACCAGACAAAGGGCCTCATCACAGGTTTGGCGGTATCCCCCTGCTGACTCACCCACTGCCCGCTGGAAGTACTAACATCCTGCTTGCGGCAAAGCCCAGGCAAAGTCCCAGCCAAGTCTGAGTTGTCTGCCAGACCTTGCATGTGCTGCGGTGTCGTGGAAGCCCTGGACTACTGCTGTTCACCTGGATCCCTAAAACGCTGCTTTTCTGCCTATCTTTTCTTTCTCTGTCCCGCAATGCTAATTAAGTCCAGCTTTAAGATCTATTGTTTCTAAAAAAGAAAGCTTGTTTGTCTCAAGTCCCCATACCTTTCATATTCTTAACATCTGTCTGTAGCTCCCTCTACACACTGTATGCACGGTAGGAGGCATTTACAATGGATACCTATAGAGTCCGCCTGCATTTATTTATTGTTGCTTTAATGTTTATACATAGCGCAAACTAGACAAATACATGCATCAGAGAACTATACAAATAGTCTCCGAAAAATAATACAACAGACTCACAATACAATTTTACATAAAAACACCAAACAACGCCTTCTGATTTTGATCTTTTGTCTTCTCTTCATTCTCTCTTACTCAGGACTTCTTTCTGCTAAACAAACTTACTTCAATGATCTATTCACCTCCCTTTTTGCCTACTCGAAGACTCTTTCTGGACCTCAGCCGCATTCTCTCCCCCTTCACCTGACCTTGCTTACCTCTCTCGCTTATCTGCTTCCAACTTTACTAATTACTTTTCTTCTAAATCTCTCTTCTCCGCTCCTCTAATTCCCCATCTTCATCTGAGAACCCTCTTCCTTCCCCTTCTTCTCAAGTGCTCATGAATTCCTTTTCCTCTCCCTCAGATATTTTTCTTTTCCTTTATGCTGCTCACCCTATGTCTGTCCCGGGCGACACTCACCCCTCATCTCTCATCCCTCTTATACACCCCTCACTTGGCTCATTCCTCACCGTTATTTTTAATTCTTCTCTTTTTTCTGCCACCTTTCCTTCTATATTCAAGCACGTGCACGCTTCTATCCTTCCTATTATCAAGAAACCCTCCCTTGATTCTTCCCTCCCCTCGAATGTCTGCCTAATTTCCTTACTCCCTTGTGTTTCTAAATTACTTAAGTGTGTCATTCACTCACAGGTCTCTAATGTTGTTTCTTGCCCTCTCTTCTGCCCATTATCAATCTTGCTTTCATGCTCACCACTCCAGTGAACTGCCCTCCTTGCTATTTCTAACAATCTTTACGCTGATACTTTTCTTCTTCTCTCTTTTTCTTCATTCTCTGACACTATTCACTCTACTCTTGTCTAACTGCCTCCTCTTCTGTAACCATGCTTGGATGTCTTCTCCCTATCTTCATCTGAATCCTTCCAAAATGGAAGACCTCTTTATCCCTGCCTCTACAATTCCCGCTCCTGTTTCTCCCCTTTCTATCTCCTTTCCTCCCTCCTGTCTTCTTATCTCCTCTGACTTTGCCTGCATCCTGGGTGTTATCCCCTATTGCCTCTTTCTCAAAGTCTTGTATTTTTCAGCTTTTTAAAATCCACAAGCACTGTAGTTTCCTTACTTTTGAGGCTACCAAGCTTCTCATTTCTTCTTTAGTACTCTCCCGACTTTTCTATTGCTCTAGTCTTCTGCTTGGTTTTCCAGCGTACCACCTTGCTCCTCTCATGATGCCTCTATGTGTGTTGTGTTTGTTCTTTCTCCCTGTAACTCCATCTCTGTTTGTCTACAACATATTTGCTGGCTTTCCTATGAGGCTTGTCTTCTATTCAATTTCTTCTGTACTGTCTTTATATTTTTACATGGTCTTGCTCCTCCCATCTCTCCTCTGATCTCTTTTTATACCCCTACTCGCTCTCACCGCTTAGAATCCCTTTTTCTTGTATCTGTCCCTCGCACTCCTTGTGCCTCCTGTTTCCAATCTTTCACTCTTCTAGCTCCTAAATATTGGACCTCGACCCCTCTCTCACTTCATCACTCTTTTCTCCTTCCTTTATTTTAAGGATTGGCTCAAGATTCACCTTCTTTCCTCTCCATAATCATCATGTACCTTCATTTACCTCATTTTATTGTATCGTTATTATTCTCTATACAGCGTTAGACACTATGTAATACTAATAAAATACAAATACAAACTGAATCTAAAATAAACCCCAATGATATAGCAGTTTTATAATGGTCAATGGAAGTTGATCCTAAAATCCTATCTTCAGAAAACCAAGCATCAATAAGAGGCTTAGGCACAGAGTGAGAGAATACTATAAAACTCAGTACTTGAAGAGTTTCATTTAAAAAAATGTGAAGCCATGATTATGAAAAATCATGACAGTTCAATTTAGTTGGAGTATTGGAATTTGATACCTGGGGGATTATTATTACTTTCAACAATGAAATTAGAGATTTGGATTAGCCGAAACAATGGTTGTGGAAACATATAATTTTTTTGCATTTGCTATATTAACTGCAATGAATCGTTGAGCAGTTTTTTAAATAACTTTATTTATTACAGTGAGAAGGCAGAGTGACATAAACCAAGCTATTAAGTCATTGCAAGAAGTTACATTTTACATTGTAATACATTGCAACAGCCCTACATTCTGACCTTTCCAGACTAATTCCACTAATCCATATCTTAAGAGACCCCTCACTTCCTCAGCCCACATTTATAGCAGGGAGAAGCATTTATAAAGGCTTGCTTTATATATCCCTGAGAGTGTGTTATTAACATGGTTGATAAACGGGGACCAGGTCGCCACATATGATCGATATTTCCCTAATGTTAAAGCTGTAATTTTCTCTGAAGCAAGGATCTCCTAAATTTCCCCCTCCTCCCCACTACATTGGTATAAACGAACCTTCAGTGGTTTTCCAGTCACATGCAAGTGAGATCTTTGCTGCCAATGATTAATGAGAGCTACACTATTACCTCTGAGTGAATAGAACCCATCTCCCCGGTCTCCTAACAATATCACCAGTGAGTCCATCTGCAGTGAAATTCCTGTGCACGATTTGATATGAGAGAGAACCTCTTTCCTATAGGATTTAGCTTCAGGGCATGTCCACCACATATGATAGTAGGTACCCCTATCAGTAAAACCTCTCAAGCAAGATGCCGGGTAGGAAGTATCTGGGGAGGGGTACCATCTAAAACACAAGTTTCAGCTGCCATTCCTCATCAGTGGTGCAACGTCAAGCATAGCGATTACATTCCCAGATGTGTCTCCAAGAGTCTTCGCCAATCTGACGGCATAGGTCTCTCACCCAGCTTGACATATAAAGCAACTTTGAGGATCTAGTAGTTTGTAAAGTGTTGACATTTTTGCTTTCGATAGTCCCCAGAGGTATGTGAGCTCAAATGCACATAGTTCTCTGATGGCTTTGCGTTTGACTTCAGGTTTGGATACCCAATGACAAAGGTGGGAGTATCTGAACTTTTTGTTTCCCTGAAGCGAGATAGCTCCTTTACATTCCTCTTAAGTAAGAGGATCCCCCCCATTATATAGTTGTCTCAGTTCTTTAAAGCCACCCCTAATCCACTGGTCAGAGTCCGACTTCCAAAACCCTGGAGTAAGATCAGGATTATTAAAAATGGGAGATGGTGGTCCTAACCCCCTAGAGATAACCCAGCTTACAATCGCTTTGTTCCAGCAGCCTAGGGAAAGACGTGTGGAGAATAACAGTGAAAAATGGTTGAATAATGGGCTACATTTACAAAGGGAAGTTGTGACATAGGCACTAGGGTCAAAAGCTGTTCTATTTGCAGAGATCTAGAAGCTGAGGTTCAATTGTTCCCAAGTGAATATGTGTGACATCTGGGCCGCTAAGTAGCATTGGTATATGTCTGAACTCCCTCTCCCCCCAATGCTGGGTTTCTTAATAAGACTTTACTTGTTATTCTAGATCGCCTACCCTTCCAAAGAAATGCAAGGATTTTCCGCTGGAGGATATGCAGGCTGTGCATCAGGTTCTGTACCGGGAGTGCTAAGAAGTGGTACAGCAGTTTAGACACTGTATTCATTTTTATGGTTGCAACCCGTCCCAGACATGAGATCTCCTGCATATTCCACCTCTAAATGTGGCCCCCAATTCGGTAAACAGGGGAGGAAGATTAACCTCATTAAGGGTGTTAATATTTGAAGGGATTTTGACACCTAGATAAATGATCCAATCTTGCTCTCAAGTAATTAGCCATACAGCTGACACTGCCCTTAATTCCCCGAGGAAGTGAGATGGCTAGTCACTGTGATTTATAATAATTCAATGAAAACTGCGATACCTTCAGAAAACTCTCTAATTCCTCCATTAGGGCCACAGTCGACAAGTTCAACTCTGTTAATGTATCTAGGATGTCGTCCGCATATAGCAAGTTCTTATATTCTGTGTCCTTGTGTGTTATGCCCCTAATATATCTATTGCATCGCACCCTAGAAAAAAATGTTTCCATTGAAAGGGCGTATAACAAAGGAGATAATGGGTATCCTTGTATCGTTCCTCTAGCCACTGGGATTGGGGGGTTGCTTTACCATTAATCCAGATTTGTGTAGTCGGGGTAGAGTAATTGGCTAGAAGTTATTGCCCAATCAAGTTGATCAAACGCTTTATGAGCATCTAAAGCAATTACCCCCGCTTCTAATCCAGTATGAACTGCTATTTCCACAATATTGAGAACCTTCTAATGTTATCTGGCGTCTTTCTTTGGGCAATGAAACCTGTTTAGTCTGATTGGATCAGGGTGGACAGTACCGTCATCAGTCAACTGGCCAGTATTTTTGACTATATCTTAGCCATATTATTCTTAATGGTAATGGGGCGTTAAGAATCGAGTGTGATAATGGTCTTTATTAGGCTTCAAGATTAAAATAGTTGACGCCCCTTGCATTGTAGCCATTGTGCGCTCTGTTTTATGGAAGGTATAGAACAGTCTTGTCAGGAGGAAACAACTAGGGTTCAACATTTTTTAAATAACTGAGATCTGAAGCCATCTGTGCCAGGACTGGTGTTTTAAGTGATTTAATGGCTGGCTCAACCTCCTCATTAAGGAACGGTTGTTCGAGCTGTATAATTGCCTCTTGAGGGGTGGCTGGAAACTTCCCAGCTCTTAGATATTCCTTTTGGGCATTTTGATCTAGGGACGAACCAGTCATAGTGCTTGAATAATATTGATAAACAAGGTTGAGTTTGCTGTCTTCATCATTATACAACCCACCTAGTTCATCCCTTAGTGCCCTGATATTGTTACAGGATCGGTGTTTAGCTAAGATCTTATTTGCCTTATTCCCCATAGTGTAATATTATTGTTTGGTTTTCAAGAGTGATTGAGCGGTTTCTCTTGTCCGGCTAGATGGGCTTCGAACTAGGTACAAGCAATTCTCAGTTGAAGCACTGCTTTCAGTGAACCGTTTGACCTACGTATTTCTTCTTTTTTACAGCTTTCTTCCTCCAAGACTGCCCTCATTTCTCCCTTGTTTCGGTGTAGGTTGACATAACTTATTATTTCGCCTCTTAGGACCGCCTTCGTTGTATCCCAGACCAACTCCAGCAGCAAGTCATCTTTAAGACTGATTTTGAAATAGGTTTATATGACTTGCCTAATCTTCTGACACACCAGTCTATCCTTAAATGGTGTATCAAACAATCTCCAGGGTCTATGGTGGTTCCAGTCCAGTGACCTGGGGCATGAAGGAAACCAGATCATGGCCAGAGAGAGCGGTAATCTCTATATTGGCATTGTGAATCGAGGGGACGAGTCGCAAGTACATCAGGAGCGTATCTATGCGAGAGAAACCCCTGTGTACATGAGAATAATTTTGTATAGTCCATTTGGTTACCGTTCCTGGACCACCAAATACCTTTGAGACCCATTTCCCTAAGAATTTTAGCATAGGCTAGTGAGTTCCTTAAATAGCCACTTGTGGCAGGGAGTTTTATCCGCAGTAGGGTCTGGAGCTATATTAAAAGCTCCACCAATCACAACAATTCCCTGCAAACATCTGGATTTGGTGCAATAACTCGGTCAAGAAGAGATTCTGCCCATAGTTGGGAGCATATGGAAAAACAACTGTCATTTTGTGACCCATAACATTGCCTTTAACACAAATAAATCGTTCATCAGGATCACGTAGGATTTCTGATTTCACAAACAAAATGGACCTAGAAAAGAATATTGCCACCCCCTTTTCTTTACCCCATTTGATACAAAGAAATCCTGTGCAAAATTCCTGTGCGAAAGCCTTTTTTCATCCTACTTTATTAGGTGGGTCTCAGGTAAGAACACTACTGAAAGAGACATGCCGCTTAATTTCATTAAAACTGATCACCTCTTAATTGGGGAGTTCAAACCTTGTACATTCTAGGTCAGGATACATAAGGAATCCTCTAGCTTGCTATTGGGGATCTGTCATAGGGTCTTGGCATCAGAGTAGCACATTTCAAAAGCCTCCCCAGTAAAGTAACCCATTCCACAACAATGTCCTGCAACTCCTCTGTCTCAAAATATTTTTCCCCAAAAACATGTCCCTTCAACCCCACCCTCCCAACATTTCCCAACCAAAAGATTGCCAACAAATGAATTGATTGAGTTACTTGTCAGACAATCTTGGGGTCAAACCAGAGAACAGAGAAAATGGCCCATTTAACTACAACAATGACTCCCAACTTGTCAGTGTTAGAAGCCTGACTCTGCCTCAGAGGTAAAACTGAGAACTCTGAGAGTTTGTTACGAGGTCTCCTGCTCCATGATACAGATGTGAGTTTAACGTTATTTCTTCAGTCAAGTCGGGTTGTTGTGCTCCTGTGGGGTCTTTTTAACCTAATGACTTCTTCCAATTTACTGCCATGGACCCACTCTTGTGGCCCTACGCCTAAGTGGGGAGGGGGGTGAGTCAGTGACACCTGGTATCTTGCAGGTCTCTGGTGATAACAATTTTTCAGCATCCCTCATTGATTTTATTACCCAATTGCGGTCAGAGTAGGTCAACAGAATCGCTGTAGCGAAACCGCATCTATAATGGATTGTTGTCTCGTGAATCCATTTCTCTATCAGCTTCAGGGCTTTACGTTTTGCAAGTGTTGTCGCGGCCAGGTCTTAATATATCGTAATCGCTGTCCATCTGAAGATTACCTCATCAAGTTGTCTTGCTTTAACCAGGATTTACTCTTTGAGACTATAGAAATCGACTCTCTTAAGTACATCTACAATGAATCCTTGTCATGGTGGTCCTTCTAGATTGGCCTGGTGTGTTTTGTCCAACTCTATTTCCTCCTCTTCGGGGAAGGCAAGAATCTGACGAAAAAGGTCTTTAATGTATTCCCACCAATCCGGTTCTGTAATGTTCAATGGGACACATCTTACCCGCACATTATTCTGACGTGAGTGGTTTTCCACATCCTCCTGTCTGGACTCTAACAGCTCCGCCCTGCCCTCCAAGACCTCGATAAGTTGAGCTCACTCACTTACTTTGCACAAATGCTCACAAAGGGCTGTTTCAGCCTCCTCAATACGTTGCTCCTAATTGTCTACCCGCTTATCCATTGGCAAACATTTTTGGGAAATTTCCACTAGACTCACTTGAATCTCTGACTTGATGTCATCCAGCCAGTGTAGGAGATCTGACTTTGTGGCCCATTTGTAACCATCTTTTGGGCTTTGACTTTCGTGAACTTGAGCTATAGTCATTGAGTCCTTCTTCCCTTTATCCTGTGCATGTTATAAGGAAGCAATGTCCGTGTTCTTGTGACTTTTCCCAAGTTTTGCCAATGTGTATTTCACCAACCTCGGTCACATCCAGATGCGTTATGGTACCCGACTGGAGACCACCACAAATGCTACCTGATCCACGGTAATGACACAGAAATGGCCGCCTCTGCATTCACTGAAGCCGATTCACTGTTCCCTGGTTTACAGCCCTACACCCATTTCCGTTGACAAAATAAACTGAGGAGGTCCCCGGTCTCAATGCAGCACCTCCCAATCGCTGCAATGTGGCACTTCAGCTCTCATCGGGCTACAGGTATCAGGCTGCAACCAATACAAAAAGGGGAGGGGAGGGAGGCCGATGGTCCACAGGGGCACAGATCATACTCTCAAAAAAATTTCAAGCCGCTGATACAGGCAGAGCGGTGCTAACCCCAAGAAATACGTTTCGGACCATGATTCCCTTGATACTTACAAGACTCCACAGCGGGATCCTGAACACATCACCTCTACTGTGGGCGCACCCACCACAATTCTCATGCACAGAGCCACTGGGCACTCGCCCAGCTTCGATGATACTACGATGGGGGTGGCGCACTGTTTCCCATAACAGGGTCGCTCTGTCTCAAGATTGAATTAGTCCCGCATGGGATGAGATTTCAGCGGGAGAAATACTAATTTATCAAGCCGTCCGATCGATGACACACCCTGGACAGACTGTTGAGTGGGGTATCGGCTCTGCCACTGCATATGTGCCATTAGTCTCCTCAGTCATAACGGGTGCATAGCTCCGTCTCTGTGAATCTGTTCAGGGACTACAAATCTAGAGCTGAAACTTCACCGAAAGTAGCTTTGTGATATCGGAGGGCGATCCATCAGGGCTGATAGAGGGTTAAGGGTCAGAAAGAGAGCTTAATTCAGGCTTTCATGGCTCGTTTCTTTGGAGGCACTCAGGCGGCCATGGATGAAGTCTGAGAAGGGCAGGGCGGCTGTTCCAAAGGGAGGCGCCATCCGAAGAGAGAGACCTGCCCCCCACTCTCTGCTTGGAGAAGCGTTTGACAGTCAAACAGTTGGAGTTACAGGAGCGTAGGGCTATAGCAGGGGAGTATTTAGGGAGGGAAAGTTGGAGATATTGTGGTCCCAGTCCCCA
The DNA here is from genome assembly GCF_040938575.1 of Ambystoma mexicanum. Taxonomy (NCBI): domain Eukaryota; kingdom Metazoa; phylum Chordata; class Amphibia; order Caudata; family Ambystomatidae; genus Ambystoma; species Ambystoma mexicanum. The sequence goes on along the minus strand of NC_090922.1, from coordinate 1,347,509,852 downwards.
GAAGGCCTTGTGGATGATGCAGAGGGTCTTGAATGTGATACGTGTAGCCACTGAGAGCCAGTAGAGAGATTTTAGGGCTGGGGAGATATGGTCCCTGGGCTTGAGGCCAAGGATAAGTCTTGCAGCTCTATTTTGGTTTAGCTGGAGGGGGTGTATGGAGGAAGGAGGGAGATTAGGAAAAAGGCTGTTGCAATAGTCAAGCCAGGAGTTGACCAGAGCTCTGAAGACATTGAGCTTCTGGGGGGAGTTAGGAAAGGAAGGATGCCCTGAGGAGCTCGAGCTGGCAGTGGGATTTCTTAGCAAGGTCCATGATACGAGGGATGAAGGAGAGAGGAATCACAGATGACCCCAACGTTTTTGGCCTCACAGGATGGTGAAGGTAGAGGGCCCAAAGAGGGTGGCCAGAAGGTAGGAAGAAAAGAGGGCGGAGGTGTCCCAATCAGAAGGGTTTCTGTTTTACTGACATTAAGGCAGAGATTGTTAGCGACACACCATGCCTGAATGGTGGATAGACAGTCAGGGACCAGAGAGGAGGAAGAAGAGGTAGTAGAGGGAAGTTTGAAGGAAAGTTGTGTGTCATCGGCATAACACTGGAAATGAGGAAAGAAGGTGGAAATCAGGTGAGCGAGAGGCGCAAGATAGATATTCAAAAGACATTGCGATAGGATAGAGCCCTGGGGGACGCCACAAGCAGAGAGTAAGGTGGTGGAGGAGAAAGGGCCCATCTGCAACTGGGAAGGGCGGTTAGCTAGAAATGAGGTCAGCCAATCCAGTGCCCGGTCAGTGATGCAAAGGGTGTCACTGAGTCGTTTTATCAAGATGGAATGGTTGACTGTGTCAAAGGTAGAGGAAAGATCAAGGAGTATGAGAACAGCGGGAGAATTGGAGTCGAGATTTGTAAGCATGGTTTCACAGGTCTTCAAGAGAGCAGTTTCCGTGCCTCTGGATACCCGGAATCCAGATTGATGGTCATGACGGCAACCAACAAGATCAGTGGGGAGGGTCAGTTGTGGAAGGACCAGCTTTTCCAGAAGTTTACCAAGGAAGGGGGTAGTGGAAATAGGGCGATAGTTAGCCGGAAAGAAGGGGTCAGAGCTTTTTTAAGAGAGGGTGTACAAGGGAGTGCTAGAGGGAAAGATTGAAAGAATCAGTGCTGAGGGAGTGGTTACAGAAGTCAGCAAGAGCCGAGGAGAGAGAGGAGATATTATCCTTAATGGTTCTAGAGAAGTACGGGAGCAGCTGTTTGGAGGAGGCCTTCATAGAAGATACCACTTTAGAGACCTCATCCGGTGCTATGGGCAGGAGCGAGGAGAGTGAGGGGGTTGGCAGGAGGGCGGAGAGTGAGGGGGTTGGAAGGAGAGGAGCAAAGAGAGGCAGGGGAGCAGGCGTGGGAGTGGAGGAGAGGACAGGATGTCCTGAGTTGTTGATGTGAAATGGGAGGCCAAAGCAGTGCAGAGAGCCTGGGAAGGGAGGAGAGAGGTGGAGACTGCAGTTGGATTGGCAAGTTCCTTGCAGATTTTGAAGAGTTGTGGCATGTTGTTAGTGGCACCAGAGATGCAAGCTTGTATGTGAGTCCACTTCTTGGAGTGGATAGAGAAGCGATATTGCCTTTGGAGCAGACGGCCGACCAGTTTGACAGAGGGTAAACCCAAGGTCTGCGACTTACGTTCAGTAACTCTATACTTGCGTTTCAGAGATGCTAGATCAGAGTCGTACCAGTTGTTCTTGGAGGCAGTCAAACAGTTTTTTTTAAAGCAGTTACATTTTCTTCAGATTGAGATGAGCGCTAGCTGCGTTACAGAAGCCTAACAATTTCTCTTAGAATTGAATTCCTCTGTGAACCATGGAGCCAAAGGTTTGTTCCTAGTTGATTTGACCTGTAAAAGGCCAAGAGTGGCGATTGTAGTGTGGACAGTTGTATTAAATGTAATACATGCCTCATTTACTAAGCTCTCCATCTTGTCTAGTTCCTCTACTTTTGGAAGAACCATGGACAATGAATCTTTGATTATTAACTTCAAATTATGTTTTGGTCCAAATACTCTTTTCTCCTAACCCTGGAAAATTGACCATTCAATTGTTGTAACAAATGGTAAGAGTAAATGATCATATCAGTCTATGTACAGTGCATCAATTTCAATCTTCACCTTACTTAGGCCAATTATCCAATCTAGAATATTACCTTTGATGTGAGTAAGAAAAATGAGCAATAATCATTTGCCTAAGGAATATTAAACTCCCCTAAGAAGAAAAAAGATAGATAACATGCATATATTTGTCATGAAATCCATCAATTCGTGTGTAAAAATATTGTTAGCTCTAGGAAGATTACATAAGAATGAATTGTAGAAGATGCATGTGTGAACATTTTCAGAGCAATACATTTCAAGTAATTTTTCAATATCAGCGCTACTCCCATTCCTCCGTCGCCCCAATTTCCCAGTTGTCACAGTGGAAAATATTGCATTCTTCTGGAATTGGGACATCAAATATATGTTGAGAATGCCGGTGAAAGCAAGTTTCTGTAATAAATACTAAGTCTGCTTGATAACTGTTGATGGTGCCAAAAATGGCTCTTGCATGGGCAACCGCGGAAACTGAATGAAATAACAAATATTTTAAGAGATTTTTTAAAGTCATAACTTATCTCCCAGTTTTCCTCTGTTAAGGAATTGAGATCAGTTTCTTGGGTTCTGATGTTTATGGAGATAAAAGCCAAGATATCCAGACTGAATATGCTTTGGAGAGATCTCGCCATCCATTGGAAATATTTCTATTTCACTACCTAAACACATGATGATAGTTCCGGACTAATAACTTTTAAACAGATTATATTGGATTCATGAGAAATACCAAGGAGAAACACCAATACCTTATGCGCTCCTCTTGCCGAGCTGCCTAACTGCAGCAGCACTCCACCGTGTGTGCGACTTCAGCCTCTATCTGCTGCCGCGATTCTTCCCAGCAGGACGGAAGAAAGCACCAACAGCTTGTGCCTGATGTAGTACGCAGCAGTTCTAATGTCACTCTTTTGGGTTCCCCTATGCTGCTCAAATGCAGCTGCACTCCGACTTGTACGTGACTTCGGAGCCTATTTTCTGGTGCGATTCATCCCAGAAGGACGCAAGAAGGCACCGTCAGCTGACACCTGATCTGCTCTGTGGCGGTCCTAGTGCCGCTCTTCCAGGTCCCCCCAAGCTGCCTAACTGCAGCTGCACTCCGGCTTGTGTTTGACTTCAACGCTTATCCGCTCCATAGCAATCCCCAGCATGTGCACCAGCATGAAAATCAATGCCGGAGAAAATGATGGAGTATTTGTTTGGCGTAGAAGGTGGGGCGGACGGAACTAAATTATGTTTCCGCCCTTTCTCTCTGCCATACAAATCCATGAAAATGGGCCATGAAGGGAATCTACTGCGTAAAGCCTTATGCAAAGCTTTTACACAGTAGATTTCCATAACGGCCCGTTTATGCAGAGATCAAAATGAGCTCCTATGTGTTTGTAAAAGTATTCAGCCTGCACCTTTGTGCGTTAAATGGCACCAAAGTCCTAAATCGTTTGTAACATCCTACTAGGGTACTGTGCATGCCCAAAAGCCCCATTCTATTCTGCAGATGCTATTCCAGTTATGGGTCTTTCTTTGCATTCAATGGCTTGTAGTCCTGGGTTTCCTCCTTAGAAATCCAGGACTACAAGTCCAAAAATGCAAAGGAAAAGCAGGTCATCATCTCCTGAGAAGAATGGATTATGTGTGCATGTACAGTATAGGGTGCTGTTCTGGAGTTATTATTCGGTAAATTGGTTGTAACCATTTAGAAAAACCGCGCAGGGCCAACATTCAGGGTTTTGAGCATCAGCAATGTATAATATTTCTTTGCAGTTTAGACAGAGTTTTACCAAATTAATTTTACAGTATTTAAAACCTCAAGGACTCTCAACAATGCTTCATTTAACTTCATAAAATGACAGAAACAGAAACGCAGCAATCACGACGGACTACTTTGCTCTGAAATGTAATGTTTTGTTTTTATCCTGCCGAAATCCAATACAAACTATAATCCTAGCACAGCAGGAACTTTCAGAGGCCTGGAGGATATTCCGTGTAAAGCATTACCGCAGAGTGAAAGCGGATAACTCACATTTGCAGGAAAGGAGGAGGAGGGGGGCTGGTGTTGCAGGGAACGGTTGCCTGCTTGTTGAAGGCCTTCCGAGTATTGCCTGGACTGCAATGCTTACTCATTCTCCTTATCAATGACATCACCGAGGAGAAAACAGCGGCCATGCAATCAATAATCGGAAAACGTTCGAAGGCCTCGCACGGAATTCTGCATTGTAGGATGTAAAACAAGCTGGCACTGCGGGGGGGGGGGGGGGGGCGAGCTCGTTCTTACCTGGGGCAGTTTCCAGGGCTGCCTCGGCCTCGTCCAAGGTCTCCAGCATTCCTTCCGTCAGGTCTCGGTGTTTCCCAATCACCGCGTAGCCGTTCCAGATGTACATCATCTCCTGAAAGAGAGCGGGCAGAAGGAGAGCAATGAGCAGGGGGGACGCTGACGCACAGACATTTATATATGAACAGTTCATCACAATATATCATAATAGCACTGTTGTTCGAATGAGGTCACGTGGCAGCCATTCAGCCAGGATGTGGAGACACGCCATTATCTGCAAAGATAAGCCCACATTCCCCATGTTTCTTTGTCTCCCCCCACCCCCCTACGCCATGTGTTCTTTTTGTTCTATGTTACCCCTCTTTGTCGTGGCTGGCAGCTACCACCTCACTTGAAATCCTCTCCTGCGGCTCCGTCATTGCTTTCTCGCTGCTCTGGCCCCCACTCTCACCCACCCCCCCCAACACACTGTCACGCTCTTCACTTGTAGTTTTTGTAAATTTAAATGGAGAAAAAAAAACTACAAGTCATCGAATTCATAGGAAAAACAGTTTGGGCTTTTGTGTAGACATGGGAAAGATATTTGCCCGGCATTGACATATAGGTACTAACTGGTCATTAAAGGTAGTAGTTGGAAAATGGTGCACCTACCTGGGCCTATGATAGCAGTGCTGCTAAATGCCTAATCCATATACACAAGCCAAAACTGTTGGCATTGCCAATGCTCGACTTTAACAGGGCTTCAGTGAAGGACACGCAGAGTGCTTATATATCAAGTGGCTGAAGGCAGACCTGGTCAAGAAAAACGCATTTACAGCTCCACTTAAACTACTAACTCTAAGAAGACTGATTTAAAAAAAAAACTGGCAAGCACTTCTAGATGTTAAGTCTAGATAAAGGGCCTCATTCCGAGTCGATAGGGTATAGCATTGCCATTGGTGGAAAAGAGTGGGTAAATATACCAAACAACTACAACCATTGTGTCCCTCCTTATATGTCATCGACTCCTAGCTGTACTCCAATGCAATCCTTTTAACTAGAGTACCACCTTATAGCCAAAACTAAAAAACTACAAGTCACACAATTCAATGGAAAAACAAAAAACAAGACTGGATGGCCTTGTGCATGGCAAGGGAAAGCTTGAGAGCTCTCTGCCAATATCGCCACATTATTGTTATGTTAGAAGATAAGATATCTGTGTGCAACCTGCGCTTATAGATTCACATACTGGCAAGGCCATCTCAGCCCTTCACCCTTCCGAGTTTGATCAATATTATTAAACAACCACACGGAAATAATTATTAACCTCTTCTAACCCAATAAAGGTGCTTGCAGTCAATAAACTCTGTTATTGGTCTCATTGCAAACATTCTGACTTCAGCCATACACCATATATATAAGTAAAAAAAGGAGGGGGGAAGCGTGCACTCCAATTCCTGGCCAATATACTACCTGAATAAAAGAAAACAAATAAATGGGTTAAATCCCAAAGTGTCCAATTCACTGGGTTAGATCCCAATTGTTGCAAAAATATTCACAGGATTAGATCCCAATTGATGGAAAAAAAATTCAAAGGGTTAGTTCCCTTAAGCTGCATTGGTACTGCGGTTCTCCATCAAATATTCAAAGGGTTGGATCCCTTAAGCTGCATTTGGGCTGCTGTTCACCTCCTCTAAGCGCTTTCGTGTCCCAACACTCTTCAGGGAGGCTGTGTTGTCTTTCACTTCAGGTGAATCTAATTAAATTGCTAATGCAGTCTCTAAGAATTATGGGAGCTGTAGTGAAATCATTTGTTCAATTCAGGTGACCAAGGAAAGACTCCCCTCCAGGAGCACACATCTTGGCCTTAGCAGTGGGACGGGGGGAAAACCATAACTATGATTCTCCACTGTACGGAAAAATGTCCCTGGTGCTGTAGCCTCTGGAGTCCGGATCTCCACAAATTACATGTAAAAAAAGGAGGGGTCAGGTGCGCACTCCAATTCCTGGCCAATATACTACCTGAAAAAAGAAAAAGAATAAATGGGTTAAATCCCTGTGATTATTTTTGCAATGATTGGGATCTAACCCAGTGAATTGGACAATTTGGGATTTAACCCATTTATTCTTTTTCTTTTTACAGGTAGTATATTGGCCAGGAATTGGAGTGCGCGCCTCACCCCTCTTTTTTTTACACCATATATATAAGCATACACCAATATATATATATATATATATATGGGATACATTACTCACCATTACATTATTACTCTGCTTAGATTCACATGCTCAAATGCTGTGCATAGGCCGACATCTAGTGGAAGCTGCGGAGTATTACAGTTTGTTTTTCGAAACTCGAAAATGGGCGTCGACAAAGGGCGTGCCAGTAATACTATCCCTAGTGTGACGTCCACTGTACCCAAGATCCCTCACGCGTCTAGGATCCTCAGATTGTATTTTTTCTGACATGAGGTAGCATGAGGAGTAGCGTGAGTACAGATAATCCAAGCAGATAGATAGAAAGGCAAGACTACAAGCAACCATGCGCCTTCTCTCAGAGGGGAGAAAGGGTGGGTCGCATGTGAATCTAAGCAGATACAAGCATCAGAAATACGATTACGGTGAGTAATGTATCCCTTCTGAGACTTGTGGAATCTGCTTAGATCACATGCTGTGCATAGATTAGCGAGCAGTACCTGAAGAAGGAGGTGGGATGTGAGAAGGGTCATGAGCAAATAAATGTCTTAGAACTGCTTGTCCCACTTGCGTATCTACCTTGGAATGGGTGTCAATGCAGTAATGCTGAGTAAAAGTGTGAATAGAGCTCCAAGTAGCTGCTTTGCAAATGGTGTCAAGGGGTACATTTGCAATGAAAGCCAGAGTGGCCCCAATGCCTCTAGTGGAGTGGCTCTTGGCGTGAAAGGCAGAGTCCTTTTAGAGAGTGAGTAACACAGCTGGATACAGTTAATAATCCACTTCGAGATGGCACCTTTAGAGACGCGATCCCCCTCTCTGCCTGTAGCTACGGAGACAAACAGTTGATCTGTTTTCCTTAGCGGTCTGGTTTTATTTACATAGTAGAGGACCGTCCTACGCACATCTAGGGTGTGTAATTTCACCTCAGCCGAGCTTTGAGGGTCCTGGAAGAAAGCCGGAAGCTCGATGGACTGGTTTACGTGGAATTTAGATATAAACTTAGGTGAGAACCAAGGGTGTGTGCGTAAAAACAGTTTGTCTTTATGGACAGTAAAGAAGGGATCCTGCACTGACAGAGCCTGAATTTCACTGACTCTTCTTATAGAAGTAATAGCTACTAAGAAGGCCGTTTTATAAGTCAGGTGTTTGAGACTACTTTTATGCATGGGCTCGAAGGGGGGGCCCATGAGCTTAGATAGCACCACATTAAGGTCCCACCTTGTTGGTGGGTTTGAAATAGGAGGGTGAAGTCTCTTTACTCCTTCCATGAAGGCTTTAACTACTGGTACTTTCCACCACGAGACCTTGTTATGGGAAGTGGTGTATGCCGACAGGGCTGCCAGGTGTACTTTCAGGTGTAACCAATGAGTTAAAAACCAATCCTGCATCCAGCAGGTGGAGCATGTATGTAACAATAGTGGAAGGAGTGCAATCAACTGGGTTGATTTGTCTACTCTGGCACCAGATAACGAATCTCTTCCACTTGTCAAAGTAACAGTGCCTTGTGTTTGGTTTCCTAGATTCCTTTAGGATGTCCATACACCTCTGTGGTAAATTGAGATGTCCAAACTCTATGACCTCAGGAGCCATGCTGCCAGGTTCATTGAGTTGGGTTGCTGATGCACTGTTTGACCTTGGTGCTGGGACAGTAGGTTGTATCAGGCTGGAAGTTTGATGGGCTCGCACACCGCCATCCTGCGTAGGTGTGGGAACCACGGTTGTCTTGCCCACATGGGAGCAACTAGGACGAGCGTCATCGACTCTCTGTTTATCTTGTTGACCACCTTCCTGATGAGAGGAGTTGGTGGAAAAGCGTACGCAAACATCCCTGACCAGTTCATCCACAGGGCGTTCCCCTGGGAGTCTGGTTGGGGGAACCTGGATGCAAATCCTGGGCATTGTCTGTTTTCGCTTGTGGCGAATAAGTCTATAGTGGGGAAACCCCACTGAGAGAAGATATCTTCTACGACCTCTCTGTGTAGAACCCATTCGTGTTCCTCTGGGAGGGAGTCTCTGCTCAGAGCATCCGCTAGGGAATTGAACTCCCCTGGAACATGTTGTGATGACAGGAAGATGTTCCGTCTGAGTGCCCATATCCAGATTTTCTGGGCAAGCTTGGACAGATTTGGCGAACGAGTCCCTCCTTGCTTGTTCAGGTAGAACATGGCTGTTGTGCTGTCCGTCCGGATTTGCACTGACAGGTTTAGTAGGTGGGGCTCGAACGCTTGAAGCGCTCTGAATACTGCCAGAATCTCTAGCAGGTTGATGTGGTTCTGGGCGACTGATGGGAGACCAGAGACCCTGAGCTGTGTGGTGGAGATGGTGAGCTCCCCACCCCGTCAGACATGCATCGGTAGTGACTACTGCCTGTACTTCGGGATCGTAAAAGGGTTTTCCCTGTGCAAGATTCTCTCTTGTCCACCAGTGAAGGCTTTGTACTAGTGTTGGCGAAACGACCACTAGATCGTCCCACTGACCACTTGCCTGAGACCAGTGTTTCGCCAACCATTCTTGCATGGGACGCATGCGCAGGCGCGCGTGGGGGACCCGGTAAATACATGACGCCATCATGCCCAGCAAACGCATTGCTTTGCGTACCGTTATTTAGTGACCGGACTGATATTGAGGAATTTGCAGTAGTATATTCCGAATTCTTTCCTCTGAAGGAAATGTGAACCCCTCTGGAGTATCTAGGATTGCTCCTAGGAACTGTTTGGAGGTGCTTGGCACCAGACTTCACTTTTTCTCGTTGATTGAGAAGCCTAATTCGTGGAGGAGGTCGATAGTCCTTTGGATGTTTGTCCTGCAAATTACTGGGGTTTTCCCCGTTATGAGCCAGTCTTCCAGATAAGGGTACACCGGGATTGCCTCCCTGCGTAGGTGTGCCGCTGCCACCGCCAGTACCTTGGTGAATACCCTTGGTGCCGAAGCTATCCCGAAGGGCAGTACCTTGAACTGGTAGTGCCGACTGTCCACCTTGAAGCGCAAGTACCTTCTGTGCGCTGGGAACATGGAAATATGAAAATAGGCATCTTTCATATCCAAGGTTGCCATGTAATCCCCCTTTTTTAGGAGGGGGATTACCTCTTGTAGCGTAGTCATGCGAAACTTTTGGGGCTTGACATACTTGTTGGCAGGCCGTACGTTCAATACTGGGCGCATTGTCAAATCTTTTTTTGGCACAAGGAAGTAAGTTGAATAAATACCCTTGTTTACCTGGTGTCCCGGGACGAGTTCTATCGCATCCTTTGCTAGCAGATTGGCGATCTCCTCGAGGAGAATCTTCTGATGTTCTAAAGAGTGTACTCTTTGTCGTGGAGGATGGTTCCGGGGACGCTGCAGCAGTTCTATACAGTACCCTGCGGATACTGTTGACAGCACCCATCTGTCTGATGTGATCCCTTCCCAAACCTGGGTGAAGTTGGAAATGCGTCCACCTACTGGGGTTGCGTGAGAAGGGACCCTTAGCTGAGCGTCACTGCTTTGGTGGAGGCGTGCCGCCTCCTTTACTGGGGCTGCCTCTACCTTTACCACGTCCTCTCCTATTACCCCTGCCGTAACCCTGGGTAGACTGTGGCTGTTGGTGTTCCACTGTGTACCCTGCCCCTGGGAATAGTTAGATCCTCTCTGGGAATTTTGGCCGCGTGGGCGACGAGAATTACTATTCCCTCTTTGGTTAGGGGGTTTATTGGTTAACTGGCCAAGGGACTTGAGTGTCTCGTATTCATCCTTGGCATTCTTCAGCGCGTCCTCGACCGCCTTACCAAACAACAGATCGGCTTCCACCGGTTTGTCCAACAATGATGCCTGGGTTTCTGCCTTAAAACCAGACTGTCGTAACCACGCATGTCTCTTGATAACAGTACCTTCTGCTATCAATCTGCCTGCGTTGTCCGCGGCGTCAAAAGTTGCTTTTAAAATGCAACCAGACACGGCTCTACCCTCTGCGGAAATTCGTGCTAACTGGCCCTTTAAGGGTTCTGGTGCAGAGGCTATGAGTGCCGCAACTTCTTCCCACTGATGGCAGTTGTAGCTGGCCAACAGGGTGGTGGAGTTTGCAATCCTTACCTGATAGGCGGACATTGAGGCTACTTTCCTGGCGAAACCATATAGTTTTTTGCTCTCCTTGTCTGGAGGAGCTTCGGACGATGACAACGGTGTTCCAGCCCTCTTACGAGTGTTAGTGACAACTAGGCAGTCCGGCTTCAGATGTCCTCTTATATAGAGAGGGTCAGACTAGGCTGCCCTGAAAAGTTTTTCAACTCTGGGATTGACTGCTCTGGTGAGGTTCGGGTTCACCAGGGACGGGTCTATTCTTCGCTGAATAGACTTAAGGATAGGGATGGTCCAGGCAACCGGCCTCCTTTCTCCCACTAACTCCTCGGCGAAGTCCCTCTCCTCCTGGACACCGTGGGTGTCAATATGGAAATGTTCTGCTGCACGTGCGCGAACCTCGTTCAGGAGGGGTTGGTTATCCACAGGGGAGTCGGTAACCGGGGCTTCCTTCTCTACCGGGGAATCTACTCTGTAGGTTTCAGGGTCTTCCTCTTCCTCTTCTTGGTCCTCATCATCCCCATAGTAGCCCGTCCCGGTTTGCTCTTCTACCATGCCAAAATCTTGGTCCTCACCAAAGGAAAACTCTCCTTGATACAGTGAGTATGGTCGTGAGTATGGTTGTACCTCAAAGGGGTCTGTAGACCTCATCGGTGTCTCAAACCGGGGCTTCTTACTTGGGGGGATAGGATCATTAGAGCCTGAGGGTGTAGCCCCTTGTGGATCATATGAAAGGAAATCGGTCTGGATTTTTATCGTAGAAGTCAGCCAAAGAAGACATCCTTGGCATGACCCTATCTATGTCATCACTCGACCATTTTTTGGAACTGGGAATGCCTCTCTCAGAAAGTCTAGGAGATTTATCTTGAGTAGATTTGCTGGTTTTAGAAATGTCAGCAGACCTGGTCTTGTCTGTCTGTTTAGGGGGAGTGGAGTGTTTCACAGGTGTGGAAGAGTGCAGGGGCTGCTTCTTCTGCTGTTTTCCCCCCTCCCCGTGAGTGGAAAAGTGTTTTCCCTGTCCCTTTGTGGCTCCAGAGGTTTTCGACGCCTGGCGTCGAGGATCGGGGGTAGAGTGCCTGTCCTTCGAGCGTGGGGCCGCGCTGATCTTGTCTGCGGGCTCCGACTCCTGGAGCGAGGCCTGGGGGTGGATGTCGTCTTCATCCTCTGACGATCGAACTTCTGTTAGCCTAGGGAGCGAGGCACTCTTGGCAAGAGTGGATGATTGCATGGAGTCATGAGGCGATCTCGATCGAGAACGCCCAGAGGACACCGAATCGGACCATTCTGTTTGTGCCTCTTTCCGAGAACTCGACGTCGTCGAGTCTCGGTTGGACTTCGTGTGTTTAGTGTGTGTGGTGTGTGAAGCGCTTGTGTCGCCAGATGTCTTCCCCATAGCCGCCCTGCCGGACGACCTTCCGAGATCGGGGACCTGCGCTCGGCTGTCTTTCGACACCGTAATGCCCTCACCGTCCGAAAGTACGGCGTCGCTGCCGTCGCTGAAGGCGCCCTCCGCTGCGATGGCCACCTGCCTGGCGTGGTGGGCCCAACGCTTCGTCGAACGGTCCTTAAGTGTCTTAGGTTTAAACCTACTACACGCTCTGCAGTTCGCTTCGGGGTGGTCCCTCGGCAAGCAGAGATTGCATGTGGTGTGCCTGTCGACCCAAGGGTATTTGCGATTGCACTTGGGGCAGAATTGAAAAGGGGTACCCTCCATACGCACCTTGAGGCAGCGGGCTGGTAAGTGTAGGAAATGTATAGGGTGTACCTAAGAGTGTAGAGTATGTCCAACCCCCCACTCTCCCTACTTGCAGGGCCGAGGCCAGAGGCCTTCCAAGGCCCGGGCCGAGGCCAGAGGCCTTCCGAGGCCCAAATCCATCATGCAGCAGCCGACGGACGATTTCTTCTCCAAGCCGGCGTCGGGTGTCGAAGTTCGACGTTGGGATGGGGAAAGGATGTAAATTAATAAATATTTTAGCAAAAGTATGGCTAAGGCCAGGGGACTCCGCAAAATGCTTCCGACCGGAATGGCGGAAAAAAACAATCTGAGGATCCTAGACGCGTGAGGGATCTTGGGTACAGTGGACGTCACACTAGGGATAGTATTACGGGCACGCCCTGTGTCGACGCCCATTTTCGAGTTTCGAAAAACAAACTGTAATACTCTGCAGCTTCCACTAGATGTCGGCCTATGCACAGCATGTGATCTAAGCAGATTCCACAAGCCTCAGAAATATATATATACGCATAAACCATTTTATTCAAGTCAGTGTTTTCAGGAATGGAGATGAACTTTTAGGAGGTAGATAAAACTCTTACTTTCAGAAAGGGGGAGAAAATTTAAATGGGAACCAAGGGGACAAAGACAGGAGGTAAGGGCATGGATTGTGAAAAGTTCTACCAATGGCAGTCTCAATGTTACAGCTGGATCCGAAGGATGGAAAACCCTTGGGGCACAAGTAAGGGACGATGAATAAGAATCCCACCAGCCGCATCAGAGGGACAGAAGATGGATTCTAGAGTCCAGGTGGCTGTCTCAAAGCAGTTGCAGTGTGCAGGTCAAAAGGCGGTTCAGAGACATAGTTCTCCAGAGGCCTTAGTGACAGTGCACCGGTGCAGAGGAGGCTAGCAGGCCCCAGGGATGGTGGCGTTTTCAAGATTTTCCACCAACTCAGACGAGAGTCCGAACCGGCAGTGGGGGAATTAGGTGGTGTATTCCCGGGAACATAGTTGCTGCTCCCCAGAGATGCTTGGTTCCAGCAAAGCCCACAGTCTCAGGAGATGTGATCCATTAATGTAATCAGAGAAAACAGACCGCAAGGGTGAAGAATCATTCACAATGTATCATCATGGCTACCCTGGAAATGATCCAGATTCCTCTGAACATCTGGTCCGAAGGGCCATCAATGCAGTTGGGCAACAACGGGCTGTACATGCACCTGGCGCTACTCTGGTGCGAGAGGAGCAGGCAGGTGCTTCCAGGATGTTCCCTGAAGAGGAAAATCATGTGCAGAAGACGTGAAGGAGCATCAGGCTGTCAGCAGCAAGGTGTGTGTGCTTCTGAGACAGGCACTGAAGGCATAAGTAAGGGCTTCAGGAAGATAGGGTTTTTGGCAGGTGAGATGAAACAGCTTTCCCTGCCGGATCAGAGGGAAGTAGTACCACAGTCAGTTCCTTGGTGGTTTCTGGAGAGGCAGAGCTTCACTGGCGGCTCCCAGGGCGCAGCTGAGATGCTGGTGGAGAGCTTAAATCCCCTTCCACAAGCAGTAGGCCATCCACGTATGCAGGTCTTCCAACATGTAAGGCAAGTGTGTATGCAGTACCCTGTGGGAGACTGCACCAGCGTGTTTTCTTGGCAATAGTTATCCCAACCTTTGGTATAAGCATGTACTACACAAGTTGGTAGAGTGACTGAGCAGCCAGGCCTATCTTAAGGGGTCAAAGTGAGCTGTAGGGTAATCACACAAAGATTCTCAGTGACAAGTACCCAAATAAACACTTACACTCAAGGTTTCTTGATTAAACAATTATATATTAATTTAACAGTCAGTTGAATAAGCCTTCTTTAGAAGAGAGCAAATATATGTAGCACAATACTATACTTCAACACTACACACACTCAGTTTCAATAAATCAGTAGATACCCATTTGGGATGGCACACAGACACTTCCTACACCCTGTGCTGGCTTAAATAACCAAGACACTGTGGACATTGATTTATCACTGGTACATTTAGAGCAGTACTGAGATTAGTGTCACAAGGAAAAGATGAGGGACTAAACCAATGGTTAATAAATATTCTTAATCACGCAAGTACTTTTTGAACCCTCCAATGCAAAGTAATTTAACCCTCCTTCAGGGAGCCAGGACAGCCAATGTTAGTTGAGCAAAAGTCTAGGTGAGCTGAAGCACTTCTTGCAGGTAGGTAAAAAAGTCTTGCACAATGTTTTAGAAGTCTTTGCAGAAAATGAAAACACTGTAGGGCCACACGCTGGGAGGCGTGTGAGGCACAAAGCTGCAAGCATCTCTGCAAGGGCAACCAAGACAAGTCTCAACTGAGAGCTAGCAGGGCTACACAACAAGAGGTAACTGCCCTTAGTTTTACAGTACCTTTGGATTGAAGAAAACTGGTTCCAGCTGGCTTCTGTTCCTGTGTACGTCTGCAGGTCCTGTGTTCCTGGGCCTCAGTCATGGGGACAAGAGGGAGGACGTCGGGGGACTCTTGCACTACGAATGTGTTATGAACTGCCATTTGCGTCCCTTTTGGACTTTGTGGTCCCTGACCCGTAGGACTGAATTCAGTAGTCCTCCCAACATGGCCGCTGAATGCGGAACGCTGTTTGCCAGACTCTGCGTTCCACGCTCTACGTTCTACGAAGCAGACACGCCCCCGCGGCTCTGCGCTTCTCAACGCTACCGCTTGCAGTAGTCGGACGTGTATTGCTGGAGCTCGTTCAGCGCTTACTTTTGATTCCTGGTTCCCGGCTCCCTGAATTCCTCTTAGTCCTTCCTTCCCCTTATCCTTACCTTTGCATATCCTGGATTTCTATCGCATTGGGGTCTCTGAGTGCGAACCTCATTATTTCCTGGTCTCCGTCCCGGACATCTGAACGTATCCTGGAGTTGGGTTACGCACCACACGCTGGAATCCGAGGACCTATGCACAGGGTTATATAAATCCTGACCTGTGCGAAAGAAGACATCTCCGAAGATCACGAGTAAACAATACAGACAGGTGAGAAGGGGAGAGATTTGTGACAGATTGAGACGCCAACAAATTGATACAGTTACAGAAATGGAGGCCGCAGTTCAAGACCTCATGCGAGGCATGCAGGAGTTAACAGAAGTCCAAAATCTTAAGGCTGAAAATACTGCATTGAAACAGCAGGTCTTGTCACATGACACCGCAACCTAGGAAAACGTGTTATTAGGAGGAATAGTGGATAAATATGATGGTTTTTCGAAGACCCTTCGTGCCTTCCTCGATTCATGTTTAGTGCACTTCACCTTTAAGCCCTACTACTTCTCCACTCCCAGAGCAAAGGTGGGCTTTATGATCTCACAACTCACTGGTAATGCCTTGACCTGGGCAACTCCCTTAGTTAATTTAGGCGATGCCCTCCTGGATGACTATGATGGCTTCGTGCAGGCGCTAAAGGCCATGTTTGATCGCCCTGAGCAGGTTTACAGTGCTCAAGAACGTCTACTAGAGTTTCAACAAGGATCCCAGGATATGCTTACCTACGTGACCCGCTTTAAACAACCCGCCAAGAAAGCAGACTGGTCTCCAGAGGCCAAATTCACCCTCTTTGGAAGAGGATTGAATGAAGAGATAAAGGACGAGCTAGCCAGGGTAGCTCGTCCAAGTTCCTTCCAGGCTCTCATGGATCTTTCCTTGCAAATCGACTTTCGTATCCAGGAAAGAAAAGCGGAGAAGAAGAAAATTAAGTCACCCTTCCAAAAGGCCACTACAGACCATCCTTCTAGACCTGAGCCTTCAGCTTCTCCGACCACGGACCCAGAACCCATGCAACTTGGGGCCTTCCACGGACCCATAACCCCGCAAGAAAGGATGCGACGGATTAACACCGGTCTGTTCATGTATTGTGCCTCTGATAAACATCTTGTGAGAGAGTGTCCTATTGCTCTTCCACGGCGTTCGGGAAACGCCAGCTCCCGATCCTAGATTGAGCACAGTTTCGTGAGAGAGATGTTTGCTCCACATCTATTCCATCCATGAACTCCCCTGGACAAAACAACCTTGTGATTCGGCAGGCCTTTCTATCGCCTTCCAAGAAAGAATCTTACCCCCATTTTGGCATTAGTGGGTTGCGGGGCCATGGGGATATTCATAGATCATGATTGGCTCACTATTCATAATATTCCATATGAAACTCGAGAGATCATGCAACCTGTAGAGGCTATTAATGGGAGACCCCTCTCTTCAGGACCCATAACCCTTCAAACTAAAGAGATTCTGCTTTCTATAAACCACCATCAAGAGAGAACCACATTCGACATCATAAGATCTGCCCATTACCCAATGGTTCTAGGCATGCCCTGGTTACAGAAGCATAATCCCTACATCAACTGGGCAGCAGGATCCTTGTTTCTTGGTTCAGAACATTGTATGCCCCACTGTTTATCCCTAGACTCCTTGTCAAGATCCTCTGAATTCTCGCAAGCAAACCAGCAAGGTCCACTCACTGTCTCTAATTTCATCCAGATTCCCAGGGCCTATCAGGCTTATACAGGTGTATTTCCGACCGCCATAGTTCAAGCTCTTCCCCCTCACAGACCTGAGGACTGCGCCATCGATACTGAACCCTCAGCGGTGATTCCTTTTGGGAGGATGTTCATTCCATCAGAACCTGAGAAAAGAGCCCTCCGAGAATACCTGGACACTTACTTGGAAAACGGTACCATACGACCACCCAAGTCCCCAGTGGGAGCTTTGTTGTTTTTCGTTCCCAAGAAAGATACCAAGGAGCTTAGGCCTGTCTAGATTACCATGGCCTTAATCAATGCACCCTCAAGGACCGCTACCGGTTGCCCCTCATCTCGGATATCTTGGAAGCGGTAAGAGGAGCTATAGTGTTCACAAAATTAGATCTCAGAGGTGCCTACCATCTTATCCGTATAAAGAAAGGTGACGAATGGAAAACAGCCTTTAGGACACCCTTTGGTCATTTTGAATACTTGGTTATGCCCTTCGGACTTGCCAAGGCCCCAGCGGTCTTCCAACTTTTTATGGACCGGGTGTTCTCTGATATGCTGTTCCTCTTCATCATTGTATTTCTGGACGACATACTGATATACTGTAAGGACCATCTGAAGCACGAAGAGCATGTTAAGGCAGTCTTACAACGTTTACGTGAACATAAGCTCTTGGCTCAACCCGAGAAATGCCTTTTCCATGTGTCTACTGTTCACTATCTTGGATTAGTCCTGAGCCCAAAAGGAATTGGAATGGACTCCTCGAAAGTAGATTCCATTCTATCCTGGCCTGTTCCAACTACTGTAAAATAAATTCAATCCTTCCTGGGGCTTGCTAACTTCTACCGGAAATGTATACCCTCTTTTTCAGAGTTTGTATATCCAATCATTACATTGTTAAAAAAAAAATACCCCCTTTCACTAGAAAGCAGCCCAAGAAAAGGTGTTTCAATGGTTAAAGTCGGAGTTCACACATGCCCCCACTTTAGCCCAACCTGACATTGATCGACCCTTTCTTGTGGAAACTGATGCCTCCAACTACGCCATCAGGGCAGTCCTGAAACAGGAGTTGGATGACAAGTTAGAGCACCCCATCGCCTATCTTTCTCACACCTTGACTCCTAGCGAAACCCACTATTCCGTTCTAGAAAAAGAATTGCTAGCCATCCGCCAAGACTTCACTGATTGGCGTCATCTACTCCTGGGAGCAAAACACTGTGTTCAGGTCCGCACAGACCATCGGAATCTTCATGTCCTGCAATCCCTAGAATGTAGAAACAGTCGTCAAGCACGTTGGGCCTTCTTTTTTGCTCAATACCAATTTCAAATCCATCATGTTCCTGGAACACACAACATAATAGCCGATTCCTTATCCCGACGTCCTGACTACGAAATCCTTGAAGATCGATCCTTCCCAAAGATGTTTCCCCACACAATATTTGTTGCCCAAGCAATCAACCTCCTGGAGGATATTCAGATTCAAACTCAGTCCTCTGAGACCTGGAGGGAGTTTAATGGTAATAACCGATGGAATCTCAAAACGAAGGATGGATATTTGTTCAAGGACAATCGCTTGGTCATTCCCACTCCGAGACTGTGACAAAAGATCACAAGCCTATGTTATGATACCCTACCCTTCATTCCGGACACCGTGGCATCACCAACACCCTCTGTCTAATACAAAGACAGTTTTGGTGGCCGAAGATGAAGGATGATGTCCAGATTTATATCCAAACATATGCAGTCTGCAATCAAAACAAACATGATAGCAAGAAACCGGCAGGTCTCCTACTCCAACCAGCGATACCAACAAGACCTTGGGAATTCATTGCCACAGATTTTATCGTGGAACTACCGCCTTCCAGGAGCTACACAACTATCATGGTTACCATTGATTTATTCACTCACATGGCTCATTTTACACCCTTATATAAACTGCCATCTTCATCTGAACTTGCCGGAATCTTCCTGGAACACATCTTCCGACTCCACGGGCTACCCTCCAAGATCATTTCTGACAGAAGACCCCAGTACATATCCCAGTTCTGGAAACAATTATGTCGTATACTGGATATCCAACGTGCCTTATCCTCAGGTTATCACCCACAGACCAATGGAGCTACTGAACGCGTAAAGCAAACTCTGGAACAATATCTTTGCTGTTTCGCCACCAAGGTCCAGGACGATTGGTCACTCTTAATACCTGTGGCGGAATTCGCCTACAACAATTCGGATCACTCGGCTATCAAAACCAGCCCTTTCTTCTGTAGTCAAGGATTCCACCCTTCGGTTCTACCATCCATTCTCCCACATCCTACCCCAGTTCCTACGGTTGATTCCTGGATTGAAACCCTTATCAACGTACACAAAGAAGCAAAGGAACACCTAGAAAAAGCCCGAAGAGATGTTAAACATCATGCTGACTCCAAAAGAAGACCAGGGACTTCATACTCAATAGGTGATAAGGTCTGGCTGTCCTCGAAACTTCTTCCCCGACATCTACGACCAAATAAATTGGCTCCCAGGTATTACGGCCCTTTTTGCATAAAGGAAATCATTAACACAGTGGCCTTTCGACTCAGACTACTAGAATCTTGGAAAAGGATCCACCCAGTCTTTCACACTTCTCTGTTGAAACCGTACGTCCAGTTCTCTCAAACTGCTCCAAGATCTACCCCTGTGATTGTCAATGATCAGCTAGAATATGAGGTTTTCAGAATATGTGACTTTAGGTACAGACGTGGTCAGCTACAGTATCTGGTCGAGTGGAAAGGGTACCCTCCCAGTGAACGCACCTGGGAACCCTGCTCAAACATGAATGCCCTCAGGCTGCTTCAAAGATACCACCGTATAAATCCGGGCAAACCCGGAGGAGCTGGGTTTCAGAGGAGGCATGCTGTCATGAACCGCCATTTGCCTCCCTTCTGGACTTCGTGGTCCCTGACCCGTAGGGGACTGAATTCAGTAGTCCTCCCAACATGGCCGATGAACGCGGAACGCTGTTTGCCAGACTCTGCTACTGCTTGCAGTAGTCGGACGTGTGTTGCCGGAGCTCGTTCAGCGCTTACTTTTGATTCCTGGTTCCCGGTTCCCTGAATTCCTCTTATTCCTTCCTTCCCCTTATCCTTACCTTTGCATGTCCTGGATTTCTATCGCATTCGGATCTCCGAGTGCAAACCGCATTATTTCCTGGTCTCCGTCCCGGACATCTGAACGTATCCTGGAGTTGGGTTACGAACCACACGCTCAAATCCGAGGACCTACGCACAGGGTTATATAAATCCCGAACTGTGCGTAAGAAGACATCTCCGAAGATCACGAGTAAACAATACAGACAGGTGAGAAGGGGAGAGATTTGGGACAGAATGGAAGGTTGGCGGCAGCAATGGGCAAACTTCAGATCAGCGGCACTTCACAGTTTCAGCTTCTCACAGCTGTTGCAAACAGCACCACCGCGGTTCTCTGATACCTTTATGGACTTTCCTCGAATCTGGGGTCCAGCAATCTGTTGAGGTGGCGCAGGCTTGGTCAGTCCTGCTTCAATGCTTCAAGGGAGTTCGGAGGATCTTCCTGGAGCTCGAGTCTGACTTAAAAACAATGCACTCGATCTGGTGTCCCTCTCCCTGGCAATCAGTTCCTGCAGCAGCAATGGAAGTACAGCCAGCTCCGAGAGGATGCCCAGACGAGTTCACGTTGGGGTTGATCGGTCCCACCAACCCAAGGGGAGAAGTCGTCCACTGCAGGGCTTCTCTAGTCGAAGCAAAATCGGAGCTTCAGCAATGCAGCAGGGCTTCAATGGGCAAACTAACGATCCAGGAATTGCAGCAACCATCTCTTCCAAGTTGTTCTTTGGATTCCTTCATCGAGTGGTCGACTCTGCCTTCCTTGCAAAAGACCTCGCCTTTTATACAAGTCTCTCCCATTCATCTGGAGCCTAGGTGTCACTCACACAGCAGGGTGGCTGTCTTGCAAGGACAGCCAGCGGGCCAATCACCATTGGTTGCATTTCTGTAACCAAGGAGACCAAGCACAGGGAGTTTTGGGCACCTCCCTTGCTTCCTGCCCTGCCAGATGCAGGCTTCAGCAGTGATCCCTGCCAAAGACAAAACGAACAGAGGGACCAAACCTGGTTTGGCACGCAGAGTAAATCTCAAGAAGGACTTTTCCAACAAGAAATGGTGAAAAAAGAAAACTGGGCCATTTTGACAAAATGGGCACCCATTGGTGTCTTACTGCAGCTGAAATTGCAGCCTGCTGTAAAAACACACAATGGTAGAAAAAAAGTAAACCACTGCCGCCAGCCATTAATTGTAGAAAGGGTAACAAATATTTTACATTTTAAACTAGACATGGGGATACTAAGTAACCTCTCCAGCACCCTATTGTAAGATAGTGTGTGTTGGGTCTAGAAAGTTACGAGAATGTAAGTCAATTTGAACCTTTGGGAAATCTAAGCGAGACTTCCCTGTGTCACTGCACCAAAGGTGCTGTGTGTCACAATGTAAATATGATGCCTATGGAGTTTGTCAGACTCCAAAGCCAAAAGAAACAGAATCAAAATCAGAGAAAAATACACCAGAGAGCGGGAAAAGGGTCTCACTCTCTCCAGGTCAGAAATTAAAAGTCCTAAAGTCCTAACATCTGGTGGTCAGCCAGTGACTGGTCCCCCACTTAGGCATTCCCAAGTACTCAGGTAGGGGCATTACACAAAGGAAGCCAAATCCACACTCTTTCCAGACAGGAATATAGTGTACCAGTCGGAACTGGTTTAGCCTGATAAAGCCTCTAGCTTCAGGGAGACAATCATCCTGCGTTAATATGGTCACATCTCTACCTACCTACTACCTACACCTACACAAACACACCTACACACACACACCTACACACACACACAGTAGCCCCCACCACCAGACTAAGGATAGGAGAGCTAATACCCAACTGGATGAATCCCAGGTTCTGTCCGAAGTAGCTTCTGGAAAGTCCATCTGCATTATATTGGTAATGACCAGCCGTGTGCTCAAAGATAAAGTCCATTTGTTGTAGGCTGATGGACCATCCGAGCAGTTTGGGGTTTTCCCTCTTTGTATCATATGCATCAACCACCAGAGCTTCTTGTGATCACTTATTTTTTTAAGTTGACCCAGTCAGGTAGTGTCTGAACCTTTGTAGGACCCACACAATTGCAAAATATTATGTTTCTACTGTTCACATCCTAGTTTTCTACCCTTGATAGGTTTTCTAATAAAGATAATGGAATGGTCCAGTTGGCGAGGTCCTGCCCCATGCCAGCACAGAAGCATTAGTTGGCACTAAAAAGGGTCGACTATAGGTGCAAGATTTGAGAACAGGTGCTTGGCACAAGCTGTCTGTCCATCACAGTAAGATCTTCTAACAGTCCCTTAACCAAACTAACCTTTTAGGGCATTTGTTGGGGGTAGGGCATTCAGAGGGTTTGCTATGAACGATAGTCAGCTATGCAGTCTCTGGGAAGCTTTGACCTTACTGTGAGGTGGCTGTATTTTGCCTGCACTTACTTTGTTACCATGGAAGATCACAGAACTGTCCCCTATCTGTCACCTTGAAGCCTTGACAGTGTACTGGGCTTCTGTGAGGCGTTGCAACACTCTGCCAACATAGCTCATATGCTCTTCCCAAATGTTAATGAGAAAAGATATGCCATCCAAGTAAGGTACACCAAAAGCCTCCAGTCCACTGAGGTCATAGATCACATCTCCTCTGAAAAATAGCAGGTCATTCTTGAGACCAGAAGGCAGGTAAATTGGTACAGGCCTTCTAGAGTGGCGAATGCTGTTTTCACATTGGCACTGTCCAACAAAGCTATTCTGCCAGAATAGTGAAGTGAGGGCAAAGATGCTAAATAACTTGCATGCACCTAATATTTCTACCAGATCATCACCTCTGGGTAGAGGGTGTGCATCAGTGTTGGGGATTGTATTCAGACGTCTGTAGTTCACGCAGAACTGTAGTTGGTTAGTTTGGCTTTAGGTACCAGTACCAGACGACTTTATCAGGGACTGTTACAGTGTTCTTTCATATCCTAGTGCAATATTTTAGTGACCTCAGCCTGGATAACACACATCTTGTAGCGCCTGCCCTTGAAAGGCACACTGTCCCCAACATCAGCTCTTGTCCAAAGAAGACAAGGAGGACATTTTCTGGAGTAAATCCCATTGTTGCTGAGGAGTCAAATGCAATGAGTGAATTGCTACTTCCCGACTCTAGAAGTATACAAATTACAGGTGAGGCAGACAGCGCTATATGGAGCAGAAATTTGGGGGTCGTACAACTCATCAAAATTTAGGTTGGGCCAGATAGAGCACATTGCAGTAGTCTATCCGACTTGTGATCAGTGACGCTACCACCAGTGGTCTGGAGTCACAGCTTGGAGTATCAGCTAAAAAAGAAGGATTTTCAGAGCACACCGCAACGAGAGATGGTTCACCATCCCCCTGAGGCACGGGGGGAGGCCATTCCATAGTTGGGCAGCTGCGAACGAAAAGGATCGACTCCCCATTCGGGAAAGACAGACTCTAGGGATGACCAACAAATTGGCCACACTCGAGCCGAGTAGACGAGCCAGAAAATAGCGCTGGCATTTTTCCCTCAGATATTCAGCCCCATGTCCAGACACTGCCTGGTGAACCAGGTAGATTTAAACTTGATTCTCTGGGCAACCGGAAGCCAGGAATCCAGTGGAGATCACGCAGCACGTGCAGCGAGATTTTGCAACAGTTGAAGTCAGTGGATTTACCCCAAAGGTTGGGCCAGATAGAGCACATTGCAGTAGTCTATCTGACTTGTCATCAGTGACGCTACCACCAGTGGTCTTAAGTGGGCCGGCAGCAACAGAAGTACCCTGCATAGAGTTCTAAGCATAAGGTGACCCCCCTTACTAATCACACTTGTTTGATGGGAAATAGACATGGAAGAAGAAAGAAGCACCCCAAGATGTTTGACAGTTGACACCGGAGTGGGGAGATCACCCAACGTGAAAGGCCAGAGTAAAGAAGACCACCGCCCAGATTCAGAGGGAGAACCGACCACCAGGACTTCCATCTTATCCCCATTAAGTTTCAACCAGTTTGCCCTCATCCACTCCTTT
The DNA here is from genome assembly GCF_040938575.1 of Ambystoma mexicanum. NCBI lineage: Eukaryota > Metazoa > Chordata > Amphibia > Caudata > Ambystomatidae > Ambystoma > Ambystoma mexicanum. The sequence goes on along the minus strand of NC_090922.1, from coordinate 1,347,485,898 downwards.
TCTTCAAAAAGACACCCCCGAAGGCCAGACGACTGCCCCGTCTGGTCCAACAGAACAAGGATCTGGGTGTCGTCGGCATACGAGTAGCAGCAAAACCATAGGAGCAGATGAGGCAGACCAGTGGTGGAACATAGATATTGAAAAGCATGGGGGACAAGGCGGAGCCCTGGGGGACACCACAAGTGAGACCATGTTCCAAAGACAGAAAAGTTGAGAGGAGAAGTGACTGACTCCTCTCAGAAAGGAAACCATGCCAGGACGGCTCCAGAGAGGCCTGCCGTGGCGAGCCGTGAGACTAGGATGCATGATGCTGCCTCCCTTGCTACATCAGAGGGTTATAAAATCCACAGTGTGGACTGTACCTCCTCTAGAGGTGGTGGGGTAGTCCTTATTTATTGGAACACACTGAACATGCATGTTGTTTCCATTTCTGTACTAGATAATTGTGAGCACTGAGCCGACATCATAAAACATCCATCTGTTTTCTTATTTTGTACAGGCCATCGGAAAACAATGCCCCAATTTGAGGATCAATTTTTAGCGCTACTCAGCGTTATACTTAAAGGTACATTTTATATGCTTATCCTTGGCGATTTCAACGTATGGGCCTCTAATGACCTCGACTTAGAAGCTAATTCGACAATGCTCTCCCTCAGGACAATGGGATTCAGACAACATGTGAACTCATGCATACATAACACCATATTCTCTCACTTCTAGTTAATCCATGTCCGTGGTCAGATCATTATTTTGTGTCCTTTGACTTAAATCTCCCTGCCAAGCCTAATCACATTGATGTTAATCCCAGAATTTGTAAGAAACTAAGGAACCTAACTTTTTTTACTCCAGATGCCTTTGCAGATATTTTGTAAACATATCAGTGACCTTGTTGCTCAAACCTCTGATGTAAAAAAGCTGGTGGATCAATTTCAGTAAATCACAAATGTGGCTGTCAACACTCTGACACCTGAGAGCGTTAAGCAATTAAAAACAGAGGTAAAAAACAATACCTGGTTCTCTGATGAGATCATTAAGTATTGGCAGGCCAAGCAGGTTTGTGAACGGAATTGGTGCAGTAACAATAGTCCTGAAAATAAATCTAGCTACAAAGCTACAGCTGCTCATTATAAACAAGCCATTATACTAGCAAAACAGTCAGACTATAACTACAAGATTGAAAATGCAAAATCTAGCTGGAGGGAACTCTTTTCGATTCTCAAATAACTGGAGAGAAAAAAGGTGCTGATGTCAGAGACTGGCAAAAATGACTCTTGGTGTTGAAGCATACAAAATGCATTGATGGTTAAACATTGGAACCCATCAACAGTCTTAAAAAAAGACAACAACATTTGATTTCCACAATCCCTTCTGTCAAAGCTAGGTCGACCGTCTCTAGTAATGACTCCTAGTTTTTCCTTCAGGCAAGTTTCTGAAGCTGAAGTCTTTAATATTGTCAAAGATATGAAGCCACCTTCATGTAAGGGTGATTTTTTCAGCGCAAATATCATCAAGGAATCCTTAGACACGTTACTTTCATTGATCACAACAATTGTGACCTCTTGTATAGCCTCTTCTGTGCCTATGGCCTTGAAAGAGCCTTGGATTGCACCACTGTAAAAAAAAAAAGAGTCCTTGGATCCTGCTGTTGCAAGTAATTATCGTCCAATTATGAATGTTCCATTTCTGTTATGAATTTGGATCAAATAGCCTACATTCAACTTCAAGAATTTCTTAAAACTAACAATTTACTTACTCAGCGACAATCCGGTCTTGGTGCCAAGCATGGCACAGAGACTGCATTTTTAGCTCTCAAAGCCAATATCTCCAGAATCATTGAGAATGTACCTACTGCCCTTCTCATGCTATTGGACCTCTCGGCAGCCTTTAAGTTGGTGGATCATTCAATTTTTGCTATGGTGGTCAATCTGCCTAGCAATGCATCGACCCGGATTTAGTCTTTCCTCAGTAATCGTACTGCCAGGGTTTTTGTGGATGACTTTAAAGCCACTCCCATTTCACTTTCCTGTGGCGTGCCTCAGGGCTCCTGCCTTTCCAGACATTATATAATATCTACACCTGTCCCTTGTTTTATCTCCTGGATGACCTATGTATCGGTTATATCAACGATGTTGACAACACCCAGGTTGTTATTGAACCTACAAGTTACTATGTTAGGGACTCTGAGGCTATCAACTTGATCTGCTACTAACAGTCTTGCATGGACTGTAACTACCTTACCCTTAATACCAAAAGGCAGAGCAATTCATATTGGGGTCAGGTCCCCGGCTGAAAAAACATGAGCCTTGTTACAAAGAGTTTGAGATTGTTGACTGTGCCATTCCAGTGGCAATCTATGTTAAGACGTTAGGCGTTTATCTGGACGTCCTTCACCTGAGGTCCACCTGCGCATATGTACTCAAACTTCTGCAACAAATAAGCCTTTACCTGTCTGATAAAAACAGGTCTTTACTGGCCTGTGCCCTAGTAAATTCCAAATTGGACTATTGCACATCTGCCGCCAACTTGAGCTCCAGACCATCCAGAATGGGGCATTAAGGGCCATTCTGGGCATTGGTAGTAGTGAAGTGCCACTGCTAGAGTGGCACTTCCCTGGTTACCTGTCATGAACTGAGGTCCCAGATAAACTTATACCTTCTTCCCCAAGTACCAGCCAGGTAAGAACAAAGACAGTCCCTGACCAGAAACTGGGACAAAAAGTGAGACAGGATACAGCACAGCAAGGCACTCAGCAGCTAGAAGGAAACCGGGAATTAGTTACACAGATCTATAACTATATATACATATATATATTCATGTAACCCCCCCCCCCCTTATACATAACATACCTGATCCAGGAATAGGTAGGCCTTGAAGAGACAAAATCCTGCTGGGTGTTGTCAACCAATCCCATATATGGCAAACCTAACCCGAAAGACAGGTGGGGTAAGCAAGGTTGATAACAATAACCAGTTTTTTAGTCACACCAGAGTTCAGACCGCAATGCCCACCAAAATTCAATGTCCAAAGTTCCAACACACAGGGAAAATTCAAGAGTGTTCCAAAGGTACAGTTTCAGGGTCGAAAATCTAATTAATCCAATTTCCAGAAAATAGCCAGTTCACCAAAACCAACAAGGGAAAAAAACAGCAGCAATCCAGAAAACACTTGAGCCAAAAAATCCAGGAACCAGAAGTCAAAAAAGTATATAGCAAACAAACGCCACTCGTAAAACAGCTGAGAAGCAAGGAGGTTCAATTGCTGTGCATCTATATACATCAGGAAGGAATTTCCTGATTGCTCATGTGATGCGCTGCTGTCATGTGACCGCCTTCGTGCATTGCTGGTACGTGCAAGACGCCACAGCAATTTCCAAAGGTGACGCAGGAACGCCCACTGCCGCACACCCATCCGTGATAGGAAAGGAACCCCCGGCGGCATGGAGGCGGAGCGCCGTGATCGCCCTGCATGGAGCAGGATCCCCGGAAACCTGGGGGAAGAGCACTGCGACCGGCGCTCATTAGGTGAGTTCGTGAGATTACCAGTCAAACAGCGAATGGTCCACAAGATTCTCAATTTGACCCATAAATCTAAGTTTGGGAATGCACCCAAGTACCTCTGCACCTGACTGAAGGCTACCCCCAGCAGAAGACTACTCTGTTCCAATGGAGAAACTAAGCTCTTTCAGCCACACAGCAAACTTCACAAGTCTGGGGCAGAGTGTTTGATACATGGGCTCTGTGTGCCTGGAATGGGTTGCTGCCTTTTCTAAGGGCTATTCCTTGTCTGACTGAATTTAAAAGAGCCGTAAAAACTATTTGTTCAACCATAGGGATTAATTGTTGACTAATGGACTTGTTGATTATGGACTATCCCGACCCCTGTTTTTGGCTTTGATTCTCTCGGTCTACTTGTTCCCTTTGGTTTGGTTTATTATATTCTTTCATTTATGTATGTTTGTATGTCATGTTGTGTGTGGGCCCTAAGGCGCGGTAAAAGAATCAAATAATAATAATAATAACGATCCAACGTCCTACCTAAAGGCATTTCCAATGCACCCATCATGCCTTTTAAGATCTTGCAACTAGACCATTGGTCTGGGTCTGTGGATGTTAAGCTGTAGAAACCGTAGCTGTCTAACCACACTGCCTTCATGCAGTGAGACAAAGTCGAAGCCCCTCTCAGAGACACCCTCTTTAGGGAATGCTACCCGGGTAAAGATGCCCAGGAGTACTCTGGCTTCTGCCTAGCAGAGACATATCTCCTAGACACTGGCTCAGAGTATTTGGTGGCATGATCAACAATGATTAGAATACATCCACTGGCCAAGGCAGGAGGTCAATGGGACCAACTATGTTGCTCCCTACACTCTCAAAGGAATCACCTACCAATGCAAGTGAACAACGGGGTCTCTGGGACATTCCACCAACATTACCTACATTTCGTAAGTGAGGCAAGACCTTGAGTGGCCTTCTGTTTCAACTCCCATTTTGGACACTAGAAGTGAAGGGTGAACTTCTGGTTTCCGTACAACAAGGTTCCTAGATAAACACACATAACGGGCTAACCCCAGAAATAATGGCTGTTGAGCTTTGTGCACCACCAACCTCTTGTAGCAATCAGCCTCTAGCTCTTGTAGGCTCAATATAAAGATGATGGACTGCTCCCATTGGTGGCAGTACCAACCCGATTTGAATAGGACGTGTCCCCTTCTGCAATGGCACAGACTAGATAAAACAGGGGTGTGGAAGGTTTCCAGAACCACTGCCAGTAGTGAGGATTAATTCATAACCTTCCACCCATCACGTTTTTTGGCTATCACATAAATGGATGCCATCCTCCCAACAGATTGTGTGCTTCCTAGGTGCTAACCCTATAGGCTAGGAAAGGGCCTGTTTTATCATAACATCACGAGTAGGAGACTCCGTCTGACCTTATCAGACTTCTTACCTGGCGTGATCCCCTTTTGCTAGACGATTCTGTAGCTCAGGGTGGTTTCATAGGTGAAGGAGTTCTGTCACTACAGGATCCCAAAGGTCTTCTCCTAAGGTACAAAACCTGCTGTAGGTGCTGGATTGGGCAAAGGCTCATGTGCTGGAGAGGCTACCTTTTTACAACTGAAGCATGGTGTTTCCTCTTAGCTGTGGCAACTCTAGCAGACGTGGTCTTCTCAGATGCTGGGACAGCCTTGTCAACCTTTCCTTTCTTGGCTTTTAAACTTGTTACCACATAAGAAGCCAGAGAGGTCCCATCACCTACCACTCCCAGCTCTGCCAGGCCATTTGCCAACAAATCCGTAGTTGGGGCATTGTTTTATATGCTCACTGGAATTAGTGCACACTTATCCACTATTTGGACAGTCACTCTGGAAAGTGGTAATTCTTTAGGGGCCCCAAAAGCTAGCTTGGTGGTTTGCTGATGCACTGATGTCGTTCTCTGGTTGGATAAGTGTTTTGTTTATTACTGTCACGCTTGGCCCTGAGCCTAAGACCAGTGGTGTCTGGGCCGTTTATAAAACTCCTTGTAGATACTTTCTTGTGTGTCTGGGAATGTCCTGGAAGATAGTATTAAAGGGATACTGGGGAGTTAATTCTGAAGAGGCCCCCTTGGGCCCAAGCACAGACAGGAATTTAAGGCGTGCAGCGTAGTTCCCCTTTGGGCAACTTTTAACGAGGGGCCACGTTCCTGTCATGTAAAGAACCACAATCGTCATCAGTTACATGAGCATCTAGGTAATGGTGGTTTCTTGACCTATTTCTTGGCAGCAGGTGCTCTACTAAACCTATCACTCTCTCCCTGTGGATTCACCCCTTTTTGGTGGGTCTTTTTGGGGGTCTTTTTATCAGTTTTATGTTTGGTGTCCCTTAACCTTGGGAGTGGCCTCATTTGTGGATACCCTATGGGGTAATGTGATGATTCACAGGATCTCGTTACTTCTACCCACATGGGAGCCCTTTCGTAGGAGGCTATGGAGGTGAGGCATCTACCCAATAGTCCCCATAGGGGTGGTAAAAAGCAGGAGATCCTTATAGGGAGAGAATCCCCTCATGGGGAAACAGACTCCTCATTCCGTGAAAGACCTCCCTAAACCCTTGCTCCCAGAAGCTATGGCCCTGTTCATTCTTTCTCACTCCGAACCTGAAACTACTGCTGTGTGTTATTGAGAAGTCTCTACTATTGCATCTGCAAGACCAGATACGACTGAGACGAAGAAGAACCAAAGAAACATACAGGAACAACAATAGAAAGGATTACCAAGAACTGTGACGAGATGGCCACTAGGAGGCATGGAGATAACTTCAAAGGCTTTGACAACAAACAGTGACGCTACGCTGGGGTGGGTCCAGCAGTATAAAGTAATGACAGAGTAAAGACTAAGGGTGTTTTGGAGCAGGAAGAGCAATGAGGGAGACTGGCATCAGTCCTGCAGGGCCTGGAAAATTCAAACCTGTGCTGCCCAAAGCATTGAGAGATAGTTGGTCTCTGAAGAAGAGGCTGAAAGGAATTACGTGAGCCAGGGGGATCCCAACGCGCTGCAGAAGCAGGAAGAATCCAGCGGTGGCGTGGCTTCTACAAGATGGACTTTGTGGTCTCAAAACACGCAGTGACCACTGCAGCAACAACTCTGCAGAGCCACACAGACCAGAGAGAAGCAAAGCAGGAAGATGTGCTGAGCGAGTGTGGAACCAACACCGACCTGAGACGCTGGGAAGAACCGGTAGCACTCCCCAGTGAAGATACAAGTAACGGGCGTTGCGGGAAAGCTGGTTCGGGTCCAGGGAGCCTAAAGAGTAAAGTATTCCTTGGTAGTGAGCAACCTTGTCACAGTAGTGATACCCAGAGAGCAAGGAATTCCTCAGGACTGATCTCCCTCATCACAGTAGTGATACACAGAGCTTTAAGAATCAAGTTATCCTCAGGAGTGATCTTCCTCATCATAGTACTGATACACAGAGCTTCACAAGGCAAGTATTCTTCTGGAGTAATCTTCCTCCTCACAGTAGTGATACTCAGAAAACCATGAACAAAGTATTCCTCTGGAATAATCTCTCACATCACAGTGGTGACACAAGAAACCATAAATCAGAGCACCTTGGGAGTGAACACCCTCGTCACAGTGGGAAACCCAAAATATGTGAAAGATACCAAAAAGACCAAGGACTGTCAGGGAGTATTGGGATGCTGTAAATGCATTGGAGGGACAGGGCCTCCATGTCCTTGTCCTGTACTCCCTTATCATGTGTGTTCTGTGTTGTATTCTGCACAGGAGTCCATGTGGGACTCCTGGCAGTGCAGCTCTTCCTCTTTTTGGTTGTGGTGAACAGAGACCCTTGGGATAGCCTTATGGCACCCATGGATGGGGATACAATTCTATACCCCTAGTGTATGTGTTTGGGCAACTGTGTGTGTCCCACGAAGCAGGGTATGGGCTGGTGGCAGCTCCGAGCTGAATTTGACAGGTGCTCTGAGTATCCTCCATTTTGGGATACCCAGGCCCTGCCATAGGAATCAGTGGATTCCTAATAGGAGACACGATGGACCCTGTGACCTCTTGGTTTCTATGACCTGTTACCTTGTTTTCCCAAAGTCATGGGAAGCCCTGACTCTGTCCCTTCCCCGGATCGGCTGTTGGGTGGAAGAACCATATATGATATTGTGGGGAAGTCCAGGACAGACTGGCTGGAGCCTTCCCAGTGACCGTATGTTGTGGGTACACCCTTGGGGTGGGACCTGTGTGTATGGAGTGTGTGACCAATATGCATTCCATGTTATGGGTGTCTGGTATCTGTGTGTGTGACACAAAGAATGAGACATCCCTGCCTGAAACTGACATTAATTCAGTGTAGTGTGCTAAAAAGCTAGGCACTTGCCCCAATCCACATTCCTTGTTATGGGTGTCTGGGTGGAAGTGAATGGCCGGTATGCAATGTGAGCCTGATTGGCTGCCTGCCTGCATGAATGTCCTTCTGACTGATTGGCTGACTGAGCTTGGCTCAGCAGTGTGAATGAGGGACAGATCTGTATGTCTGGGGATCTCTCACTTACCAAAATTGTTCAGAAGCTGAAGTTGAAACTTGAAGCTGCTTATCCTTGAAGCCTAATTGGAAGAAGGTTTATTGCTACTCTCCTTCGATGGAATCTGAAAGCTGTGGTGTCTGTCAAGGACTGATCCAAGAGAGGACCTGTTTAGGAGACCTCTCCCCGAGCTACGAGGGAACATTGTGCAGAAGCTGATCTTCATCAAGGCACCTTGGAAGTCAGTCCCAAAAGACTGTCGATCAGAGACGGGGTCCACCTAGAAACATTGAAGTGAAGCACCAGGACATTGAGGCTGTCGACGTCCATCACCGTCGACCACTGGAAGCCTGTCGAGTCGTGTTTCCCAGAAGCAGTGACAGCTTGACGCTGTGCTGCTCGGCGACTGGAGCTGAAATGCTCCACCATTGCCTAAGAACATTTAAACCAAGGGCTCCCTTGCCATCACTGTCGACTGCTTTGTACCGCCAGAGAAAGTCGAGACCGCAGACGGCCGGGGAGAATCTGCCGGTGGGTTTCCCACCACCTGAAGTCCACAAAGACACTGTCGAGTGAAGATCCAGCTGTGGTCGAGTCCTGATTGTCGACGCCAACACTGACACCTGATGCCCGCTGCCGGGCCTACGCTCATCACCAAGTCCTCTTTGCGGCCCCAAACTCTGTCATCGAGGTGCACCACACGCCTCGTCTAAGCAGGACGTCCACGATCAATCGTCGACGAGCACCGTGAAATTCGAAGCTGCTGTCCTGACGACAGTGTTCATATTTTCTTCGCGGAATCTCGACGACTGTGGCTCCTGCTTTAAAGGGAGTCCACTCACGAGGAACCCGTCGATGAGCCATCAAAGGAACTCTGCTAAACTCAGGTACATTGGGGTAGTGGAACATTTTTGACCAGGAAACAAGACTATTTAAACATAAATGGACTGGGCTTTTTAATACACTTTATTTCACGTTGCCCAGGTGGGTGTAACGCTCACCTGATTCCCACAGAGGCGCAGGTCTGGCTTCGAGTGCTGATGCTTCTTCAATGGTGAAGCGCAGGACTCTGAAGATGGACAGGAAGGGCCCGCTACTCTGGCTTCTCCGGCTCGCAGGAATATTCCCCTGTGAGTGAAAAGGGAGAATTACCTACTGACTGAGTTATGCTCAAGCCTCCCACTCTCTTCCAACCCTCCACGATACCCTTCCACGATTCCCCGTGAAGTCTCACCTTAGGGTCAGGAAGGATGAGCTCTCCATCCTGCTTCTGATGCAGGGGCGCGTTGAAACCCAGTTACTTCACTGGATTGAGGATTGATGGGAGTTCAGGTAAGCTTGACTATTCAGGTAAGGCTCTGTAAAAGTTTTGTTGCAAGTTCAAAAGTCCAAGCTTAATAATAATGTTCATTGTCTTTTTGCAGCAAGCGCTAATGCTTATGTCTTTTTTCCCCTTGGGGGCCGGGGTTCGGAATGCCGGAGATATGGCGCCGACCCGAAGTGAAACGTGCAGTTCCAGTTCCAGTAAATGGCAGGTTAGTCCTGGATGAGCACTCGGGAACTGTCTTTGCATAGTCTTTGTCTTTTTTCCCCATAGGGGCCGGGGTCCGGAAAATGCCTGGAAGCGGCAAGACCCGAAATGAAATGGGAATGACCCAACAGGTAAGTCTTATTCCCTTCCTTCTCTCACCTCTTATTCTTGTCTTTTTCTCTAGGCTCTGGGAAGTGGCTGTGTATCCGGATGATCGCTGCTGAAGATGGAGGAACCCAGGAAAGGTGAGTGAAATGCAGCGCTGCAGCGATCGTAACGAAATGCTTTTAAAAATAATGTCTTCCCTTTCAGGATCGTCGGTGATGTCTCGTGGTGCAGATTTAGCTGGTAAGGTCTCTTGTCTCCCTTTGCAGGTGACCCAGGATGCTGACAGGCGTGGCTGAAGTCCAGATGCAGGAGCTGACACGGTGAGCGTCCAGCTGCGAGGAGCAGAACAACGCGAAGCATGAGTTGCTGATCAAGTGTGGTTTAAATATCTTTGGAAGAAGTCCCAAGTGTGTATCCTTCCTCCGATCAGGTATGAATCCTTCCCCGACCACACCCGGGTGGAAAGTAGTCCCACAGGTAAAGTAGTTCCATTCAGGCCTCAAGAGGGCCTGGATGTGGCAGCATGGTCTGCATCAGGTAAGTGCACATTAAAACACTTGAACACATGTCTAGCTTTATGAGCCTGGCGCCTAAGGCGCCAGGACAGAGGTCCAACATGAGCCTGGCGCCTAAGGTGCCAGGACTGCGTCCAAAGGGCCCCAGCTTGGGCCCGCTGGCACTCCCCTGGGGGAAATGATGCCTGCCTCTGGGGTTGCTGGGTCGGACCTGGCTCCTTGGAGGTAGGCATCATGACAGTGGGGGGATCCTAACACACTGTGTCTTAAATAGCAAGAGAAACATTCTGCCGTTGTTTAATGTAACTTGAATTCCTTCCTATGTCCTATGCTGATACACATTACTGTTTGATTTGTATGCCATTAGAAACTGTCAGCAGGAGTCAATAGTTAAGAGTGACACCACATAGACATTGTATATATTGCCCATATTAGAATTGCACGAGTACAAAATGTGTTATTAATTGATGTATATATCTTGACCCTTATTTTCATATAAAGAACTGTTAGCACACAGTGTGTGGACATTCCTTTGTGGGGGCTTGGGGACTACACTTTACTTAAGAACCAGCCTGCAGCACCTCCTGAGAGCTTAAGCCTTGGTTGCTCGTCCATTCTATCATATAGAGAATCTTAGCTGGGGTTCTCTATGCTTTTACTCTGCTATATAGAGGGCAGGAGTACAGATACCCCCCTCCAGTCTTTACAGAGTAATCTCCCCAATAGTCAAGATATAAAAAGTCCTGACAAAGCTTCAGCAATAAGAAGAAGAATTGATAAAGTCTTAACTCTGCTGTTCATAAACCCTTGGGAGGAAGTAAAGAGACTTCGACTTGTTCAAAGGCCTACCAAGGGACAGTCTCCAGAGCTCTTTCAGATAGACCAGGAGAAGGGAGTCATTCTCCTGGTCTAGGCATATTTGGTAGATCAGACTCTATTGCAAGAGACTGTTAACTCAACCTAAGACTGGGTTGTTTCACTAGGAGAAAGGAGACATTCTCTGGGTGGCTTGGATCATAAGTTCATTGAACCCTTTTCTTCTTGGTTTATTTTTTAGTGGTATGGATAGAGTAGTTGGTTTTGGACAGAGGATGGAATATTGTTTTCTTTTGACTTGCATCCTGACGAGCACCCGAGTTATTCTGCGTTGAGGTAGGAAAACCCACTCTAGAAATAGGGAGACAGACCCTTTTCTTTATTTGAATAAAAGTCTATCACCAAAATGATACCATCTCGTCATCCTCCTTACTCCATCATGCCACAGTACCCAGAGATCATCTGCAGTTGCCAGCTTCTTTCTGTCCAATACTCCAGAGTCAGAACTGTATGGACGCAGCCCCAGGGGAACAAACATTTAATACCTTCTCAAGTATAACCAAATGAATCATTCTTTCAAATGAGTTCCCCTTTGTAACCCATCACCCACACATACAGGTCCTCAAAGTAAGTAGTCACCTATTCAGACCTGGTTATGTTCTCATTTTTTTTTGTCTGATGCGTCTTATATATTTCCGGATATTGAGAGGAAGTCTTCCCAAACGTCACACAGAAAGCACTCTTCTTTTTTCATAATCCTTTTCTCCGTCACACTAAACTCCAGGAGAGGTTCCAAAGCACTTTGAGGCAATTTACCCATAAAACACATGGTGTGGTCAGCGTTACTCAGTCCAGCTACTCTACAAGCCTTTTTAAAATATTCCTCTCCTTATACTCACTCGCCAATACTTTGGGAATTTTTAAGGAAGGGTTGAACCACCACCCATTACCTGCCTGGAATCAGCACTTTTGGATTTGACTGCTTCCAGTTTCTGCTCCTTGACTGCCTCATCTCTGGCCTTCTTTGGTTCAGCTCCTTTCCGCTCCCTCTCAGCTTTTGCATCTTGCAGCATGTGCACAGTTCTCGATATGAAGGAGGTTCCTTGGTGCTCAGCTGAAGGAGGTGGAAGAGGTAGGTCCCACAGTGGATTAAGATTATTCGAACACCCTAGACAGTGTTTGACGGCCCTGATCGGTCAATCTGCGGGCTATACAAACTGGTATAGCCCGCAGATTGATTACAACCCGCAATTACTGTGTTAATTGCTTACCTGTGCCGGCGGCCACTGTAGCCTGGAAAGTATGCATGTTGGTCTCTGTGTAATTTCGGAACCTAAAGAGTTAACTTTCTGTTCCGAATTACACGTTGCAAGACCCACGTGTGCAAAGGAGCCCAGCCCACTGACAGCAAGGAAACGCTTTCCACTCTCGCTTCATATGGTAAGCATTTCTTGAAATGTAAAACCGCCGGCTGCATTTTTCTTTGTTATGGAACATGGCATGTTTCTTTTTTCGCCGCAATTAAGACATGGGGAACCTTGCTCTCACCTCCTCACGTTGTTTGGTGCACAGGAGTATGGGAAGGATCATGGGAAAGCAGAGCATACAAAGCTAAGTTGATAGCACACAAAGTTAATTTATATGCAGAGTGACCATGCTAATGTTGTGCTGCTATGTTTAAGTGTGCAATCATTTGAAAGGTATGTTTGTGTAGGGGGAAAACACCTGAAATTACCTTAATTGAAACACTGGGCAGGCATATCCACACCTTATTTCTGTTTAATATCATACTCCTCCCACCCAATCACCTTCCATCACCCTAGTAAAAAAAATGAGACATGTTTAATTGAAGAACAAAAAATAGCAAAATGGTAAATGAATGTCTGCAACTTTTATTTACCATTTTGCAAATGTTTTCACTTCAATTGAACATGGATAATTTATTCTACTTTAATTAAACACTGAGGGTGTTCTAATAGCTTTATAGACCTGCAGCGAGGGCCGTACCGGGCGTTATGGTCCCTCATACCTCGTTAAAGGCGCTCTCTTCGCTTGGGCCATTAACTCGGTCTTTTGGGGCCCGTAACGCCAGTACGGCCCTCGCTGCAGGTCTATAAAGCTATATTATTGTATTTAAAGCCTTTAAAGTGTTTATGAATGGTACAGATCAGCAGAGGGGGAAAGCTCCAAAGTCTGGATGGAAGAATAACGAATGCGTGACCGCCGGCCAACGAGCTGTGCAAACCGGTAATTGAAGAGGGGTCGACACTGCTGACTTGTTGGTATTTAGATGCATTGATTGATAGACCTTGTTTATGGAAGGGCCAAAGAACAATGCAAAGGGACTTAAACTGTATCAGTTTCCTCTGAGGTAACTGGGGGATGGGCAGGTAGAGCCAGTGATATGTGCCTGCTTCCCGGGAGGCACAGAGAGAAATAGATGCAGAAGACACACTGAATGCAGAACGGTGACCAACAGCCTACATATCTCCTCAGATCCCCTATATTTCCTCCCTGCGTTGTGGATTGAAAATGGGATGACAAGACAGGCCTATATCCCCAAATGCAACCAAACGTGCAGTGCCTTGAAGCACACGAAATTGACTGGAAAGATTTTCAATTGCATTTAATACAACTTATTTCAGCGAATATAAGAAATTGAACATTGGTCAGGTTAGCAATATCAATTGCATATGTAACGCCAAAGCGTTGCGCTACAAGTCTGCACAATCTGAAATTTTAATGTCAAGGCCTTTATTTCTTCAATCAGCTTTCGCTGTGATAGCGTCTCACTTTATCACACATCTGGACTATATTCTATGTCAAGACGGAGGCAAGCATTATGCTTCATCTTCTCATTTATTTGCTCTCCAGCAGTTTCAACAAATCAATAAAAATGTCAATCTTTTCATTGAAACAAACATTTTTTTTTTTTAAACTTCATTTCCCATCAGTCCTAGGTCCCTGACCCCAGTGTCCTGGTCATGTGACCTAGTCCTTCCTCTTCCTGTAACCTCCTCTTCTTTTCCTGCTCTCCAGAGATAAGTACCCTTTCGATTTAGCTGCGCAACTTGACAGCATTTGTTTTAGGGTATTGATCAAATTGACTATTTATACAAAATTTCCATGAGATAGCGTATGTAAGCTGGAAGCGCAGGGACCGCGCAGCGTAGATTTTACGAAATAACGGACTTTGGTTAATACGGCGGCCCCGTGCTGCATTTCCAGCACTCTAGGGGTTCGCCAGAAGCCTTCGTTTCTAATCGCGGTGACGCGAGTCAGCAGAGTGCCCCCACCCTTGTGGGGGCGGAGCGAGGACCCGAGAGCCTGCCAAGGCTTTTTTCTCCACGCGCGCGCAGGCCGCGAGGGAGGGAATAGCCCCCACCCTTGTGGGGGCGGAGCGGGAGCTCTGAAAGAGCCGCTTACACAGCCCCCACCCTCATGGGGGCGGGGCCTAACGCCGGGAGTCCCGGCATAGGGATTAAGAGAGCGTGAGGCCCCCTCCTTTGGGGAGGAGAGGCCAAATCGCTTCGAAACGCTTCGCGGTCATTGCGCCCCGGTCTCCGGACAGTGACAGTTGTTTGAATGGAGTGAGGAGGAGCAAGAAGTCATGTACACTGAGGACTTGACTCACAGCTTTAAAGAAGTGCTGGGCGAATCATTCGTAGAGGCAGTGGCTCTAGGGGTCAGACCCCCGCAGGAAAGGCTGCAGACAATTGAAACATTTCTGAGCCAACCAGACAGAAGCACCTCATCACGAGCAAGCACGTCCACAAGGGCCGCGCCAGAGAGCCCACAGGGGTGTATCAAGGCAAGAACTCTTCTGACCCCCCGGGCCAATCAGAAGGGGTAGATCCTAAGGCCCCAGAGGCGACTGACACTTTCGTTAGGCTAAAAGAAGCCTTTATGTCGAAGTCGGGGGTGCCAAGCCTCATGACCCCCTACCCAGGGGAAGAAAATATGGGCGACACAGAGGAAGAGGTTCCCCACGAAGAGGAACCCATAGAATCTCCGACCTCCTCGCAAGAGGAAGGCGATAAGGAAGGAGACGAAGAGAGTTTGCCGCCACCGAAAAAGAGGCTGAGGAAATTAAACAATATAGAGGAGGAAACCTCAGATATGTTTCAGCCAGAGGAAATCAGAAACCCAAATTCCTCAGAATGGATGCCTTCACCGAGAGTCGCAAGATATATGACGCAGAGGCTGCGCAAGGCACTCGAGAAGGAGGTGAGGCAAAGGATGAGGGCAGAATGCCCTAGACCTGAACTCCCAGGCAAGGTGGCGGAAGCAACTGAACTAGATCCTAAGATGCTAGCTTTCGTAGCCAAAACGAACAGAGATCCTAGAAAAGGGATCGACCGCTCATGGAGAAGTTGTCAGGATAAAGTCCTGGATCTAGCAGGTCCACTAGCCAAGATTATGGACTTGGAAGAACGAGCAAAGGATACAGGGGAAGAGGTGGACCCAGAAGTATTGGCAAACTGGGCACAAAGAGCCGTATGTCTTTTGGGGAACGCCAACTGTGCGATATCCTCAGAGTGCAGAAGAGAACTACTGCTGAAAATAGACCAGAAATTAGGAGACCTGTCCTCATACGAGACGGGCGAAGCAGCACAAGGCCTGCTATAGGGTGAAACATTCGGAAAAGAGATGGGGAGATTCGTAGGGACCTACACCTCCCTGGAAAAGGCACAAGCCTCGATAAAAAAGATCTTCCCCGGAAGAGTTTTTGGAGGGACCAGTCGATACAGAGGCCGAGCGACCGGTCGCTATCAGACGTCCAGAAGGCCTCAATCAAACAGAGCACACTACTGGGAGGATAAGAAACCAGACACTTTCTTCCAACCCAGAGGCCGCTTCCCCAGAGGAAGGCGAGGCAGAGGACAAGGAAGAGGACAGTGCATCCCCACAGGTGAGAGCATCCACACATCCTTCAGTAGGGGGGAGGACAGCGAAGTACTGGGAAAACTGGCGCGCGCTTTCCAACGACGCTTGGGTGCTACAGTCAGCCAGAGGTTTACACATACAATTTATCCAGACCCCAATCCAGTACAAAGCCCCCAAACCAATAGTATCATCGCAAACATAGAAAGATTTGTTAAACGGAAAACTTCAGAGTCTAGCGAAGAAACGAGCGATCGAGCCATGCAAGGCTCCGAGGTTCATAAGCAATATGTTTCTGGTCCATAGGAAAGACAAAGTGAGACCAGTCATAAATCTGAGGGACATGAACAAGTGGGTAGTCTACAACCACTTCAAGATGGAAGGGACCCACCAGTTGAGAGACACGCTCAGACAGGGCGACTGGCTCGCAAGAATAGATCTGAACAAATTAATAAACTCTTAATACCAATGCCACTGTGAAAAACAAAAAGGGGAGGCCTAAGGGATCTAAACCTCTCTCCATTAGCCTTTAGATGGCCATAGAGACATATCATTCATTGCTCACAAGAAGAATCTTCCAAACTTGTTCAACCTCTTGAACCCCTTTATGCAAGACCTCACATCTCCCACTCTTTAAAAAACTTCAGCAAACATTTTTTTAAACACACTCTAGAGCGCATATGGAGCTCGGCCCATTGGAATAAAGAGCTTAATACCTTGCATCTTCATCTCACCTCCTACAAAGGAGTGGACAAATTATGGATAAATGCAATACACAATAGATTGCAGAGGTGGCTAACACCGGAAAAAGCGCTTGTTAAACTTTGAAAGGAAATTTTAAAAATCCTACACCAGTAGAGACCAATTTCAAGACAACCCACCTGGTGTGTACTAATCTTGGTACTTTTATTGCAATGAAAATCCAAAACATATATCAAGCGATTAGCAACAATATCAGGGTTCCGGCACCAGTCTTTCTCCACCTCTTTCCCTAAGATTCTTCATATTCTCACTTAGAAAGCCTTTACCAATACTTTGATCGCATACGGAAAACTATCCTGTTTCCTGCTTGACCAGCACTTGACCTCATAATCTTGATCGATCCCTATTGCAATTTTCAGAACTATCGATAGTACATTGATCAGCCAGGTTACGGGTTCCCTGTCCATTTAAGAAGCGATTTAAACACCTCTGCTAAAGCATCCATCACAGGAGGAATACTTACTCCATTTCCAACCTGCCTTATTTAGGCAAGAACCTGGAGCTTTCAGTGGTTACACAACTAGAAACATTTACTGAAAATAGCAACATCCTGCACCCCCAGCTTGGCGGATTTGCATTTATACAGGAGTACTTAGGCAGGGGCGATAGAAGCTTTGGATGAACTGGGCAACAGCACAGACAAAGATGGGAGTCGATATCCTGGTGCTACTAGACCGCTCAGCAGCCTTTGATGTGGTCAACCATCCTGCTTTAATTACCTACTAAGGGAATATGGAGTAGAGGGGGAATATGGAGTAGAGGGCCCGGCCCTGAAATGGATCACATCCTTCCTCTCTATTAGCCAACAAAGGATAGCCAGGCCCCCTTTTTTCAACTCCACCAACAAGGTTAAATCGGGAAGTCCAACTGTGTTCCCACTACGTTTAGTACTTCCCTCTGTCAACTAACACAGACGATCTTCTCCGTTGGGTTTATTGTTCTATGCAGACGATATCCAGATCATGATAGTGGTAGCACCTCGCTATATCAATGCAGTAACTGGGCAATCATTTCCTGAAACCTAACCTTACAAAAACAGAAATCCTGCTGGTAGGTTCCCCAACCAAAGATCTCAAACATAAATAGCCAGCACTGTCCAATGCTATGAACAATCTTACAGGGATCATAGATAAAGACCTATCACGTGTTCCTCAAATCTCTCAGTTGGTTAAGATGGCGCTCTTCAACTCGGGAACGATTAAGGGACTCTTCCATTTAGTTCAGCTCCACCCTCAAAGCCGTATAGGCCTCATTACCATCTTAGAACGCAGCCGCTAACCTACAATCTAATATTTTAAAATGCAACCCTATTTCCCTCACTCTGAGATCATTGTCCTGACTGCAAGTGGAAGTTTAATGCTCTCTGCATAGTCTGTCATGTTTGCTATGAGACCGTCACAATTTATTGGAAACTGAATAAAATAATTTCCCCTAACCAATTGCTTATGCTCCCAAGGTGGTCAGGACGTCTCCTACATTGCTCCTGCCTATGGAATGACCTTCCTCTCTGGAAGAAGCGAAGTGTGTGATGATTTAGTGGCGACCTCCAGCTCCCACAGAAAGTGTATTACAAAGCATCCAGAAATGTTGATAAAGAAGTATAAACCTAGCTTTCTTAGTCACGCCACAGTCTCTGAGACTCTTCTCAAGCACCTCAATTCAGGGTCAGCATCTCTCTTCAAGGCGCATTCAGGAGATTAAAGGTCGACACTATTGTTCCTGCCTCTAATTTAAATTAATTGATTGCTCAAATAAAATCCCTTTGAGTATTAACCAGTAACTGTGGCCTACTTAAGTCATCAAATGGGCCCTCTACCATTTGTATCCTTCCTCTGTTCAGGCTAAGGCATTATGCAATTTCTCTGTTATGAGGTTTTATATTTCCAAGCTTCAAAGGACATGCAGACTTCTAAAGTCTCTGGAATGGGCGTCTGTTCACGATCCTGGCCAGCTGAAAAATCTGGTACCACCTCCTGCATTCTAACTGAGCGTGCCACTTCCATCCTATAAAGGGGCACTAGCATCTGCCCGAAGCGTGGAGACCGTCCCGAAGCTACGCTATCTTGTCCGGTTTGTATGGGCCTCAGCCATTCTGGTGCTGCAGCACCTACTGCTCCTTTTCAGAATTCTAAAACACCCTTCTTTGCAAGTTCTTTCACACCTTTATTGGTTCTAGGGATGGAGAGACTTCTGGCAACTCACTTAAGGTCTCTTAAAACAAAAACAAAGAGCTTATGGCTGGAAGGTTTAGAATGAATCTTAACCTCTGACATTGGTTTGGGCAACCCTCCAGACCATCGTCTTTTGCCTGCCCAGCCATTACAGAAGGGGAAAGAACATTTGCAAATCAGGCTTGGTCCAACCCAAAAAAAGGGCAGTCTAGCCCGAATTGCTACGTCACATCCCTTCTGCACCAGACCACAGCATCGCCAGACATGTTTCAGCCTTGTTGGGCCTCATCAGTGAGGAGTAACTTGGGTCTCTAGGCCCAGCAGGCATGGGACCCACGTCTGGGCTTACCTGTCCCCCTCAAAGTGACAGAGCAAAAACAAAGAGGTGATAGCTGGAAGGTTTAGAATGAATTGTAACCTCTGGCATTGCTCTTAAACCAATCAGCAGGCTAAAGGCGGGACAACAAGAAAAAGATTTTAATATTAAATCCTTCACATACTCCAAGTCCCCTTCAGACAATCCTCTTTGTTTCGGGGCTGTTTAGCAACCATTTTCTCAATAATGTCTTGCAAATAAGTAAGAGAAAAACAGGGATGCTTGTATTTGAGGGGTTGGAAAGTCTGAATGCACTGAAAGAGGAGGCTTTATGTGCTTACCCTTCTCTAATTGCTGCTTCTAGGTTTGTGCTTGTGGAGCTTGTGCAGAGATGATACAGGGGAATAACCATAATGGTGCCTCACATGCTTCAAACAGGCTGCTCCAAAGATGCTTTGAGCAGCAAGAGCACATCAGTTAGAAAATATTCCAAAATGTGTAGATCTCACCTGGTGAGAATACCTTGTGCGGTTGCTGAAAATGACCACCATTACATGTCCATTGGAAGGGTTGCTGTGAACTGATAAGTAAGGCTATGGTGTATGCTCTTGATTTCACTGGTTAACTTACACCGTCAAACTGATATAGTACAGTGCACTAAGCAGTTCAGAGATTATGCCGGGTTAGCAGAGTGTCTTTCTGACCTCATATCTCAAGGACCATGAATTAGTCCCTTTAAGGGATAACCGGGACCCTACATTCCAAAGCGTCATTGAATATTTATGATGCAAGAACCTCCTCAAGACACAGACAAAAGAAGATGAAGAGAAGCATAGGGGTAAGTTTACTGATATTCTAATTAGGGTAGGGCTTTGTTTCAGTTTGTTTCTTTTGGAAAGTTCTTTACAATAGAGTTAATGTCCCTGGGGTCCACCCAACCGCAGTGATTGAAGGACTGGGGCGTAGAAGAGGGACTAAATCTGGACTGACATTGGCTCAGTGTTCAGGAGTGGGTTGGGCATGTGAGGTGACATGGGATACATTTGTACGTGAAATTAGGATGCTGTTCTTTTCCCTGCACCCCAATATGCAGAGTTCCACTGCTGTCGGGCTACGTTCAAACTTTATTCAATGCTTAAATACAAAAATATAATGGGGAACCTTCCAGGCCATAATTTACTAACCTATCATGCCATTGCAGGAGGACAACAACCATGAGCAAATCAAGCTTGGTCCCACCCTAAAGGGGAAGTCTACTCCAAAATCCTTTGTCAGATCCCTTCTGCATGAGACAACAAGCATGCCAAAGCAAGTTACTACCTAATCGTCGTCCCGGGAGGATAGCTCAGCGGCAGCGTGCGCGTCTTGGAAGCAAGACGACATGAAGCAACAACAGGTTCGATCCCCGGGTCCGCGCTTAGAAACCTCTGGGTGTTTAAGCGCGTTATAAATACGTAACTAAGACAAAAAAAAAAAAAAAAACGCAACTAAGAAAAACAAACAATTCCTGTAACAGCGCCTCGATGCCTGTGGGCTGTGTGAGCGCTTTATAAATGTAAAATAAATAAAATAAAAATAATTGGGAATCATCAGTGAGGTGTAGCATGGCTCTCTGGGCACAGCAAGTTCAATATTCATGTCTGGGCATTCACCTCAACTCGTTGTCCAAAGAGATGCTCCCTGCTTTGCAACATGGGTCCAAATAACACAGAAAAGGATTTTGCATTCGTACCCAAGAAAACTTGGAAACAAGAAAAACCTTGAAGCTGATAAAACTGCTGAGTGTGTTAAGAATTGGCAGCTGTAATCAACCTAAATGTCACCAGTTGGAAGCCCTGCAGGTTCTACTCAGTCCTTTCTCCTTGCAATATAGTTAAATATCAGAGTGTGTTGCAGAGTGTTACTGTGATGCTGTGGGACGAGGGACGAGGCGTTGGAGCCGGAGTTGGCGGCGGCACTTAATTCTTCTGTCCTTGTGATACCATCATGCCGAGTGCAGGACCACGGACTAGACAACAAATAAAACAACAAATAAAACTCCTGGACGCCACGGCTCTCCCGGTGAGAAGCGGCACTGACGTAATTTTGTGTCCCTCCCTCTCTCCTCTGCCCTCCTGTCCTCTAAGAGGACAGTTATAATGAAACAGTAATGTAGAAACACCTCCTTTTCGGACTTACACTCAGTTCACATTTTTAACATGTCAGCTGTCCAGGATGAAGGGGAGGTGATTTTGATGCAAGGCGGGGTAACCTCCTCAAGTGAACCGTCTGCTCACATAACGACTACAGAAACCAAAGTGGGTTTGAACATACTTACGACCCCTAAAAGTCAGGCAGATGGGACAAAGGTGGGTGCCCCCCAGCTTAGAGACTTGAACCTGGGGATAGAGATCCCCACCGAAGCTCTCGATGGTGAGCTGGTAATTCAAAACAGAAGATCAGTGTCAAGTACACCGATCCTGGAGATGGCAGCAAAAGAGCAATGTGTAAGGAGTAATTCCTCATTCTCTATGGGGGCACAGAATTCACAACTAGTGCAGAATTTGAACCCGATCTTGCAGCGCTCCCTGATAGGGAGACTAAATCGGGACATCGCTGAACTAAAAATAGCATTGCCACCATTAAAAATGATAAGAAGCACCCCCCCAAGAAGTGAACTCAGATTGAGACCGAAAAAGAGGAGATAAGCCTCACCTGAAACTGTGGAGCATGGGCAAGATCTGGAGAGGATCGTAAGGGTAGACCGGCACAGCCACAAAATGACACAAGGAAATAGATTCAATGAAAGTGACTACAGCCCTTTCACTCGTACCACCAATTAGAACAAAGGATGGGCGGAAAAAGCAGGAAATGCATGTACATCAAGAACCAACAGTAGAAAGGGGTGTGACAGACTCATCAACATCTGCTCAATCTACCCAGTCCATAGAAGATTTGACCACAGAGTCTGTTTAATCCTATAGACCAATCCTCAAAGGCCAGTTTATCGTCAGAAGCAATGACCGCTGTACAGAACAACATAATGGCGGCTTTATCAATCTCTTTAGCACCGTTTACCAAATTATATGAAACTCTAAACGAAACATTAGGAAACCAATCCACCTTAACAGCAATGCTACATTCTAAAAAAGAATTCTAGAGCCTTTTAGATCCACAGTTCAAGCTAAACTGTACAAAGATGTAGAAGTGTTGGCACAATGGCAGAGCAGATAAAGTGACTTGGCCAGAGGAAAGATCACTGATAGAAGCACTATGATGGAAGTGCTTTTAGCTGATTAAGCACTTTAAAGAGAGTATGTCTGCTGAAACTGGATTGAGGTTGTCGAGGGGGCACAAACCCTCGACAAGTAGAAAACTAAAGGAAACCCCGAAGAAACCAGTAAGGACAGAAAAACAACCTTCTACTCAAGTAAGTGTAGACTTGTCAAAGTAAGTACATCAAGATGATACTCCAGGCCCCTCTAGCTGATGCTCCGCGCTGAGAAAATATGGTGATTGCCCACAAATCAACAGAGCTACAAAAGAAGTCCAAGAACACTCATAGGCGGCAAAAATAAAATCTAATGGCTCAAGAGCCTTTATGCGAAATCTAACTACTCCTCTGAGAATTAGAAATGTCGATGCCGATTCTAAAACAAACAACCTGCAAAAAAGAAAAACCACTGATATCCAAAGACAGAATGAGATCAGAGACTCAAGAACCTAGCAAGAAAGACATGGAAAAAGATCTCGGCCTCATGGATTTGCTGGAAGGTTTACAAGAAGAGGAAGAGGCCTCTGTGACAGAGTTCAATGAATGACTACCCACCGCCGGACAGAAAGGTTAGCATGAACCAGATGGAGAGAGAGAGGAAAGCCCAAGAACAACAAATATACCAAACTCAATTTATGAGTGCTCCTTTCAGACTCTGGAGCAAAAACGAAACAAGAGAGAACGAAAGGTGCAAGGATAGGACAAACCCAAGGAGGAAAAAATGAACCCAAAAGCGACTCAATAATGCAATATCAATCGGCGAGAGGAGCAGACTATGTTGAGGAAAAACATTGTAATCATCCTGGAAAGACTCCTACAGACGAACGACAATTTGATTCTGAATAGAAGAAATGTGATCAAACTACTCCATCACTCACTCAAGTTAGGATATGTAAATTCGGAGGACATTCATATGGTCCAATTCGTCAATGAACAACTGATGGACTGTGTTATCATACATTTAAGATCTGACCTGGTCAAAACTGCACTAATGGAAGCTGCAGATGATTTTCTGCACTTGGGCATTGATTTGAGGGAAGGTTCTGCTGGAGAGAAGAGCATGTTGAAAACAAGAAGAGATATTAAAATCATAGGAGTCCCATCAGGGTCAATAGGGTGAACTGTGGTGTGAGTCTGACATATTAGAGCAGGGGTGGAGTACTTTTGAGCCCCTAACAGTTGTGGTTGATTGGTCAACTGACCAATGGGGCGTGTTAATGGCATCAAAGCAAGGCAGAACTGGACCGGCTCCAAGTGAAGACTGGTCATGGTTAGAGGGCACACTAGGAGCACCCGTAAAGAACTAATGCCAGGCCACGGCTACCGGAGACCATTTAATAATAGGCCCTTGGAATAATAGGGGGTTTGCCCATCTATTTAATGACAAAAATATGGGACTGGTAGCCAATGGAATCTTGTGTCTCCAGGAGACCTGGATAAAATCAGTACCCTAAAGCCATGGCTGCATCTGTCATTTGAGCCCTGCCATGAAAAGATCAACAGTAAGTCCATACTCAGGTCTACTAACATTCCAAAAGGTGGGCATAGGGTTGACAGTGATGGCTGTACAAAATTCTGATGCCTATATACTGATGCTGATAATAGAAACTGAGAGGAAAGAAGTAATCATCATATTTAACCTATTTTGGAATCCCTCGAAGTGTGGGCAGTGGCGATTTACCAATGAGGTGATGGAGATGATTCATGAGATAAAAATGATAACTGATAAACCTCACATAATCATCTGTGGCGACTTAAATATTACTGTTTTGGGGACTTGCATACCCGACTTGGAACTTCAAAAGCGTGCCACTGTATGGATGAGAGAGGTGGAAGAAAGAAAGTTAAGGATGTTGAATGGGCAGATTAGGGGGGATGTACTGGCTCACCCGACATGGGGTATGGTGGCTCAAAAAGCAATATTGGACTACTGTTTTGTCTCTCCAAATGTATGGGAACAGGTGGTTACTTTTGAAGTGGTTGCAATGAGCTCTAGTGATCATTATTTATTAGAAATCAGATGGATAAGTAAACTAGCTCCCAAGATGTTGGAAGTGGGGGATGAACTTCATGTATCCCAGGGAAGAAACCGGCTGGTAATTAAGCCACGTGATATGCCTGGGATCATAGGGAATTTTAATCACCACCTAAATCTAGCCAAAAATTTGCTAGAATAGGTTGGCACTTAACTGATTTTAAGCAAACTGAATCAAGGCATTAGAAAGTAGAGTTTTAACCCAGACACAAATACAATTTGAAGGTAATCGAGACAAGGAGAGCCATGAGAGCAGATTTGAGAAGCTCAAAAAAGGAGGGCAGAGAAGCCAATAGAGATAAAATAAATACATGAAAACAAAGTTATAGAAATTGGTTGAAGGCCTCTAGAGCCTTGAGAGCCCAACACGACGCGGAAACTATGTTGAGAATGGTATGCCCAAAGACTACCCGAGGCCTTTGGGATTTGTTAAACAATATTGGACATTTTCAATCAGCAGTTATGACCAATCAGGTTTCTGAAACATCATGGGTCACACATTATTTAACCTTGTTTTCCCAGGTGAAGTCAGATCGAATAGTAGAAAGTAAGACTTGTTTTGATTCTTGGTGATTAAAATGGGACAATGAGGATTTAGTTTGCATAATAAATAAACAAAGGGCCTGATTCATAGTAGTGTTTTATAATGGCACAATCCCATAGGAAAACATTCCATGAATCAGGCCCTAAGTCTCTCTCAGGCTCCTGGTCTGGATGGACTCACAAACCATATCTTGAAGGAGACACAGGAATTTCGGGCTGATTTTGCAGTCATCCTGTTTAAGCAAATACTAAGAGCAAGGGATGTCCCAGCATCGTGGTGATCTGCTCTAATTGTGCCGATCTATAAGAGTGGTAATAGGGAAAAGCCTGAAAACCATTGCCCTATCGCCCTGCTCGACATCCTGGGAAAGATCTGTGCAAAACTACTGTTGGGAGAATTGCAAACCTGGGCCAAAGAGGCAGGGGCAATGGAACCCAGACAGACAGGTTTTGTGAAGGGTGTGGGAACCAGTTTAAAAAGTTTTCTACTGAATCTGCTGAAAGTGAAAGTGAGGAAAGCAAAAACATGAATTTACATGGCCTTTATAGATCTGGAACAGGCGTTCGATAGGGTAAGCAGAGAACACCTGTGGGGAAAAACCTGAGAAATGGAATTGCCCTAATGATCGTCTAGAGGCGACAAAGGCGCTATACTCTGGAACATCAGTGAGGATCTGTTTAACAGATCAGGGAATTTACACACGTTTAGGGGATTAAAACAAGGATGCTCCCTGCCATCGGTTCTATTAAATCTGTACTTGTCAGACCTGAAAGAATCACAATCTGTGGCAGAGGCCTTCCCTCCAAGAATTCAGGGAGTCCAGATCCCATGGATGATATACGCAGATGATTTGGTTATCATAGACCAGACCCTGCTAGGGTTACAGAGAAGTCTAAACAGATTCTGGCTCTATACACAAAAAACTATCTGTGTATGAATGTTAAAAAATCTAAAATTCTAACATTTAGTGCTGCCCAAAAACAAACAAAAAAAGAAATTAAATGTTAAATAGGAAAAACCAACATCGATAAAATCAATACCATGAAATACCTAGGGGTATTGATAAATAGGAGCATAAACGAGAAACCATGGCTTGACATTCTAAGAGAGAACATGGTGAACCTGAGGGCGCAAGCCAAGATCCTCCACAAGAGAAATGGGGAATTCACATTAATCCCCTGATCACATTTTACAAACAGAAGAAATCCCTGTGTTAACCTATGGAGCAGAATCAGTTTTAAATCTATCTTGGTTCATATAGAATCAATTAGAAGGTTTATTCTGGAAAGGGGTACTGAGACTTCCTTTAAGTCTACCTGTTGGAATAGTGATATATGAACTTGGATTGCAATCACTAGGCTCAGTATCACTGCAACTATACTGGAAATGTGAAATGTCAGAATGTCTCCTTCCATTTCAGGTGGTGAGAAAGCCAAATGGTGGGACTACTGAATGGGCATTGGAAGAGTGAAACAAAAGATGTGAGGGCTGGTTAAAGGCTTTGGGAGGTTCAATTGAGAAATTAATAAACAACCCAGCAAGTCCCCAGAAGTCCCGCTTTGCCGCGGGAGACTCTGCTTCATTGGCGCTTTGAAAAACCTTTGGGAAGCACTACGACGTCCAGAAGGCTCTGCAGTTCAGCATTAGAGGCGGAACTATTTAAGAGAAGCTGTGCGCGCACCGCGCGCGCGCATCCAGCTAGTCCCCAGAAGTCCCGCTTTGCCGCGGGAGACTCTGCTTCATTGCCGCTTTGAAAAACTTTTGGGAAGCACTACGACGTCCAGAAGGTGATTACCTTTGTTGACATTTTCATCTGCACATTCAGTGCCAACGAACTTTCTAATACGACGTCTCCTTTTTCATATAGGCTCTGCAGTTCAGAATTAGAGGCGGACCTATTTAAGAGAAGCTGCGCGTGCACCGCGTGCGCGCACCCAGCAAGTCCCCAGAAGTCCCGCTTTGCCGCTTCGCCGCGGCGCCGTGGTGCCCGTGGATACTTGCTTGGTTATTATTATTATTTCTTTTTTTTAATTTAAATTAATTGCAGAATGTTTCCCACACTCAGAACCGGTATGCCCAAGGGTTTATTGATCGATTTTGGGGTAACCACACCGAAGGACTCACAGAAACTGCTTGCAAATTCCACTTTCACCCCAAAAACCTTGCGCTTTAAGCGCGCTGTCAATCTTACCCTGAAGAAACCGAGCTCTCCAGACATACGTAAGTTTTGTAAAGAAACTCAACCTTGTACTCTTGAGGCCTCTGTAGTTAAGTGTCATACGCTAGCGTCTGATGCTATTTCTCGTGAGGCACTATTGAAAAAAATGAACATTTTGTCCCGTCAAGCCCTTGCACATCCTATGAGTCCTCCGTTCATCCCACAAGCTCAAATCTCTGCAGTTACGGCCCATGACTTGCATTTCCTTCTTGGCGCTTCGGCGGCCAAATGTCAGGTTGATCAGAATGCTATCACTGATTGTAGCATTCTTGAAAATGTGCCTCCCACTGCCGAGCTTCTCCATAAGCTTTTGCCCACAGCGCCACATACATCAGACGTTGCAATAATTGATCTCAATCCGTCCAATTCTGCATTTTCTCCCCAACTCATGTCCGACAATCTATCCAAATCTCCTATCATGTTCTCGACCTGTGGCTCTTCCATTTCAAAGATTTCTTTTTGTGTCCCCACTCCTCCAAGAACAGCAGTCCCTACTGAAATCGCCAATGCCGTTCTGAGCACATCGCCTGCCATCAGTTGTATTCAACTCTCACCTCCAGAATGTATGTGTAAAAAGCAAACCCCTAAAATTGTACCCCCTCTAGCGAACCACACTGAATGCAATTCGGCTCTCTCACAGTTTGCCCTAAATGCTCTCCATGTCACTCTTACAACTTTAAACAAGTTGTATGACACTTTGGAAGCAAAGTTGCAAACCCACACGGTGTTGCTAGAAAAAATAAATGCATGGCAAACCGAGTGGTCTCTTGAGCATCCAAAATCAGTTTTGCCCACTTCCCTGAATACATTTCCACCTGGCCCACATCCATTGAATTCAAACTCCGTGGCCCCTCGATCTGACCGTGTTCGCTCTGACTCACATTCCAAACTTGATGATTGCCCTCCAGATCTTGAATGTTTACTAATTTCTTCTGTTCCTATCCTCCAAGCCCTGGATGAACTACTGGATCAGGCATTGCCCTTTATTGAACAAATTATACGTCCTTTTGAAGCGTCAGTGGAGTTTGTGTGTCCTGCTACAGGTCTGAACATCGATCCAAACGCAATCTCTGTTCAAAACAATTGCTCGAAAACAGACCAGATTCCCTCTTGTCTCCCCAAACAAAAGCAAAAACGTCTTCCAACAAAAATCAATTTGAAACCCGACCTGGTAACAAATGTGTTGCAAAAGAATCAAAGTCTGCTTAAACCCCAAGTGCAGCAGACTTCCCAGTGCTGTCAAACTTCTGAAAAATGTCTCTGGAAAGAACAAAATCAATACTGCCAAATCTAAAACTTTCATAAAAAACTTGAACTTGCCCAAACAAACCATACGCAATGCTACGCGGTCTGTTACAAATAAATATCTTGCAATGAAACAAGCAAAAGCGTTAAGTACTGAGACAGTTTTGTTTCAACCTCCTACATCCTATGCTCCTTTAGATCAACTAGTAGAGATTGCCATACAGCAACTTGAGCTCACATTTAACAAATCCCCCACTGCAAAAGTTGTAATGATAGCGGCCCCAAGTGACAGAATCAGTTCTGATTCAAATTTAAACCTTGATGTAGTACATCGGGACGAGATTAAGAAAGCAGTTGACGTCTATATGTCCTCCATATCATATGGGCCAATCGTTCCCAAAACTGCTAGTAGTACTACACCTTCAAATATGCCTCAAATGATGCATAACAGTCTCCCTGACGCCCCATCCCAAAGACCTATAAACATTGTGTCTCATCCCCTTGTTGCTAATTCTGATCCGGCTGTCACACCAGACCCATATGCGCAGCTGGTGAAAATGGCCCCGGAAATGATTGGCATGCTACAGTCGCTTACCAAATCGAGACAAACAACTGTTGTTTCTCGTGTGAATCCAGCCAATATTTCCCCTTCCCACTCAAACCCTTTACCTCGAAAACCCGTAGACAAACCCCCAGCCAATTACTCGCTATTACTAGCATGCAAACCCAGTCCTTCTCCACAATACATCCTGAACCGAAGTTCCCTCCTGGCCATATTTTCGGACATTCGTTCACTTGAAGATATTGGTTCATCTGACATCACATTGGTAGAATTGGCACCTAAGCAAAACACCAACTCTGTTAGAATGTGGATTCACTCGCGAGCCATCCAGAATTTAATTCCGATGGCCAGAGCCGAATTATTCTCTTTGGGTTTTGTCCTCTCAATCGACACCCTTAATATGTTAGCTCTGAACCAAACCATTCAATCATCAGCCAACTTTCAGCATACCCCTTATGGGCATCCTACTAATCAGGCCTTAACTCCAAGTGCCTCTCATCATTCTTTAGGCCTGCACTCACATTAGCTAGCCTCTGAGACCAACAAACAGATCATATCGCTTGTTAGTTGGAACACTAGAGGCTTTTCACACTTGATCAATAACAATAACAACAACCTCATGTCTCATCATATACTTCTACTTCAAGAAACGTGGATGACTTCAGTACCATTATGGGACAACCATTAAGTTTTCTTAAATCCAGCTCAACGTGGGATTTCTGGAAGACCAACTTCTGGCCTTCTAACAGTAATCAAGATGGGATGTGGTATGGCCGCTCAAGGATGGTGCTGCCCAAATCAGTATCTTCAAATGATTATACTCTCCTGTTACACAAATCACTATGCTTTGATCAATGTATATTGGAACGTGGCTGGTGTATCGGATGGTTGTTTTTTCAAGGCTTTCATAGATCTTCTTAATTTGGTGGCCCTCGATCCCCTAGTATCTAATATAATCGTTGCAAGGGATCTAAATTTAGATTGTTTCACCCCGCGTGCCTCCAGTAAACTTAGATTATCCAAATAGATGGCTCTGGTTGATAATTATGATCTAATTATGCTCAATGGAGCTTTTCCAACCGATACACCTCCTAAGTTCACTTGGAAGAGAGGATGTAGTATGTCCATAATTGACTACATTTTTGTGAACGCTTCAATGTTTTCCAGCATGGATCACTTTCAAGTGATCCCAAATCAGAACAGTGATCACAACCAATTAGTTGTAAAATGGATGATTCAGTCCTCATGTATCAAACTCGTTGAAAATCACGCTCATCGAAATTTGACACTCAACAATGGAGGCAATCGCCTCTGATGGTCCCCCAGTTCCTTGTGTGAGCTAAATGGAGTCCTGGAAACTAGGAACGAGTCTGATGTCATTCACTATTCCAATTTGTTACAATATTTCCAGCAATCCAAAATGTTTAAACCCCAGGGGGCTTCAATGATTCCAGGCCCTAGACTTCACGTTTTCGATTCTCAAGTACAACTACTAAAAGCTCACGCGAGGGCCTTGAAACGTCAGGCCATGTATGCTCCCGCAGCTGACCGTGCATCTATCTTAAGATCCATTAAGACGAGGCACAAAAATGCCATTAAAGCTCTGAAAATCCAGATGTACCAACATGACGGGGAAGCTATGCTTTCTTCCTTCCAAACTAAATCTGCTATTGGTGGGTGGTCCCTACTAAATAAATCTACTCGCCCTCCACAAGTTGTCTCGCAATCCAATCCGTATCTGAATTAGAGTGGATTAAGATTTTCACAGCGTTGTATTCATGTCTGTTTCATTCCCCTAGCTTGATAGCATTTGATACACAGAGCTCTTTTCATCTAATCTTTGACTTAGATGACATTACATTTTTTATTTCAGAAATTAGTAACTCCGGTGCTTGTGGCCCAGATGGTCTCTCAAATCATATGTTCAAAAGGCATCCTGAACAATGGGCCGTGATTCTCCACAAGATCTTCACCACCATTAACACCACACAATCGTTACCTCCCTCCTGGACACACTCAATAATAGTCCCTATTTATAAAAAAGGGGACCGTTCTGTTCCGGCCAGCTATAGGCCCATAGCGTTATTAGACGCACCTGGTAAAATCTTTGCTAGAATTGTTCTTAGGGACTTCAATTCCTGGACCCTTCATAACAATCTAAGGGACCCTATTCAGGCGGGTTTTGTTGCCGGCCTTGGAACTTGTCCCAATCTTCTAACTCTCAACACTCTTAGATCTAAATATGCGGACAAGAACCAAGTGTTATACCTAGCATACATAGACTTCAAAGCAGCATTTGATTCCATCGATAGAGCAATCTTACAACAAAAACTTATTTTCCATAAGTGTCCGATCTCACTTTTAACTCTAGTAATGCTGCTCCATACCAACACAACGGTACAGATCAGATTATCCATGGCAGGAAAACTCTCATCCATTATTTCGACTGAGAGAGGTCTCAAGCAGGGATGCATTCTTGCGTCCTCCATATTCAATTTGTTTCTATTCGATTTTGGAATTAGTCTACAAGCCACTAATAGTGACTCCCCCAAACTTGGGTCCCACACCATAACTCATTTGGTTTATGCGGATGATCTGATCCTCATTTCACAGACGCCCTCTGGGCTACAAAAGTTATTGGATTGCTTGGCTACTACATATGTCTCAAGCAACAATCTCACAATCAACACCCATAAAACATAAACCATGATATGCAAGCCCCATGGTAAATCAAAGGCAAAGCGCCACTGTTGGCACCTACACAACGCCCCTCTGTCCCAAGTCTCTTTCTACAAATATCTTGGGGTCATCATCCAGGCCTCCATCTCCTCACAGGAGTGGGAAGAGGACATACAATTGAAACTCTGTATGTTAATTACCCAGGCTAAAGTTTTAAAGAAGAAATATGGTAAATTCACGCTCAAACATATTCTTCTTTTTTACCAACAAAAGGTAATTCCCACCTTGTGCTATGGTTCGGAAACCAAGCTGCTTATGAAATCTAGCTGGTGGCAAATTCTAGAGGCACGCTTTTGGAAACAGATTCTTCAGTTGCCAAAGTGTACGCCCCTACCGCTGATACGGCACGAATTAGGAATTCCCTCCCTGAAATCACACAATGAATGGAGGACGTGTGCTCTATTTAGAAAATGTATATTAGGTCTCACATCTGACGGACTTCTCGGCATTCTAGCACAACATCTTTTAGCTCAGAATCATGCCTTCACTAAGAGTTGGTGCAATAGAATTTTCCATATTCTAGCCAACGCTTCCATTACTCTAGACTTAATTATACAGAATCCGAGCCGAGCTAAAAAAAAAATCTTTTTACATGACTGGACAAAAACTTGCAGTCTATGTTTGAAGTACAAAGATTTAGACACTCGTGTCTTTGCTATTAAAGCTTTGCACACAACAGAACTTTATCTTTTGAAATGTCCGAGTTCACACATTAGACAACAGTTTCTCAGATTTCGTTTAAACCTGTGGCCAACTGCGGATTTGTTGGCAAAAAGAAATCTGATTCCAAAAGATCAGGCTCATTGTCACTTTTGCCTAGACAAATCACAAAGAGAGACCCTGGAACATTGCATTTTTTTTTGTCCAATGCTCACTAGCCAAAGGATAATCCACTTCACAAAATGCAGCTTAAGTAAATATAATTTTATGTCAATGGACACTATTTGGTCCTATATAAC
Source organism: Ambystoma mexicanum (assembly GCF_040938575.1). Classification (NCBI taxonomy): domain Eukaryota; kingdom Metazoa; phylum Chordata; class Amphibia; order Caudata; family Ambystomatidae; genus Ambystoma; species Ambystoma mexicanum. The sequence continues at coordinate 1,347,453,227 of NC_090922.1, read as the reverse complement.
CAATAACCCAGACTTGGGAATGAGAGTGGCGATTATTCATTACTTAGAGGCCATCTTTCCCAGAATTTATTCTGAAGGTTAAATTTAAGTATCTTAAAATGATCACTTTTCAGTGTATTGCATTTAGTGATTTCATTACTATTGAGTTTTTATCAATTTTTTTCCAACTCTCCTAGTGAAATATGTATTCTAATTATTTTTGTAAATTGTATTGTTGTGTAAACTGTAAACAATTTTGTATTGCTTCATTTGTACATAGCAAAAGGAAAAGAAATTTGAAAGGATGATGATATTATCCATATCAAATGAAAAAATAAATAAATAAATAAAATAAACAACCCTGATAAAATCAAATTGAAGCTGTAGGTCTAGGATTGGATCGATACGCAGGACAGAAGATCTAAGTAAAAGTCCTCTAAATTTTAGCCATGAGCAAAGAGCAATGAACAATCTACCTGCGTAGCTCTCTAAATTCCCATCTTCATATTACCGTGAACTGTTTTTGAGACTGCGTCTCAATGTGCTCCCCGCAAAGGAAGTCCTGCTGTTTCGAAGGCAGCTGGCCAAGGATCAGGGATCTTGCAGATATTGTGATACCAAAACCACGTGCAAATCCCTATTCCATCTGTTTGTAGAATGCAAGACTATAACAGCGATAAGTGCCAAATATCTGACAGATTGTACTACGCTATCAGCTGAGGACAGGTGTTGGATACTAGCATGCGCTTGACTCTAGCAGTTTTGAAAATGTTGGGGTAAATCTTAATATAGGAATAGGGGAATGGGGAAATACTGCTCCTTCATTTCAAGTTTTGGAGATGAATTGGGAAGAAGTATAAATGAGTAACAAGGTTTCTCAATGATGTGGGACCCTAAATATGATCAAATTATGTCAACTGTTATTTTCTTTTTTTAATGTTGTATACAGGTTTATGTTTAAACCAAAATAAAATAAAACACACAAATAGTTACATTGAGTGCCATTAATTGAGTGATAATAACATCTGTTCTTTATTTATTGGAGTTTATTAAGGTACAAACTGCAAACAAGTTGCTTCGTAAAGGACCCAAAGTAAAGCGGAAGGAGTCTGATCCGAGAAGCCTTTGGGGCATTCAGATGTACAGAAAAATACAGCATTAGGGCTAGCAAACCGTAAGTGGGTAAAAACTTACATTAGAGACCCACATGAGGCAACAACATATAAGCAACAAGCGACAGAAGTGCACATTTTAAACGGCCCTGGAAAAAGAGGGAAAACAACTCAGGTCAATAAGGCAGGCAGGATGAAACCAATGTGGCATCTCAAGGGATTAAACCAAATTATTTCATAAAGAGGAAGGTATTCATTTTTCCTGAATTGAAGTAGGTACTCTCTGATTTGATGGAGATTGTTCCAAATGGAGATAATTGATGTGTATAAAGCTCTGTAACACAGTTTCTTACATTTTGCAAGAGGTGGTCACAACAGCAAGGAGTCTGCAGACCTTAAGGGCATGTATGGGCAGATGCTGAGGAACTTTGTTTGAGGTAAGTGGAATCTAGGGTCATACTCGAAGCCTTGTTTTGAATGTGTTCTGGAGGTGCAGGATCAAATTAAAAGGGAGAACCAATAGAAGACTGTTACAATAGTCTAGGTGTGCCAGGACCATGGCAGCGATGACTTACAGTCATGTTCAAGAGGCAGTATGGATCTCAAGACATGGAGATGGAAGTGTGCCTTCTTAGTGGTGTCCTGAGAGAGATGTCGTGAATGTGTGAAATAAAAGTCTGAATATTCTCAAAAGGTAGGCGTCGGTTGAACGTAGTTCGCACAAAATGTTACCAATTAATGGTTCTTTCTTTCTCTTGGTATGCCGTCTCCTCTCCTCATTCTTATTGTCTTGTTCTGTTGTTTATAACTTAATAAAAAGATGTAATAAAAAAATAATATTGCCAAAAATAACTGGATTTTTAGCCAAAAGCTAAAAGTGAAAAGAACGGCTGAAGAGATATTATTGCCTAAGTGAATAATTTTTATCTTCGAAGCATTAAGGTAGCCATTGTCAGTTCATAATCAAATTGGGGAGTTACTGATAGGATGAGGGCTTTGGAGTCTGAAGAAAATGTGAATGTCTTCGGCTTGCATCTAAAACATAGCTGACTGGGGTCTGATAACAGTGAGGGATTTAAGATAAGAATTAAATAGCAAGGGGAAAGGATGAGGCTTTGAGGGACTCAACTGATTGGAGTGCCGACGAACAGGACTGATTTCCATTGAATGTCTCTATCATGGAAGGATGCAATGCAAAGCTTAATCCCAGGGAGGCTCCAGGGCAACTGAGCAGAGTGACATGACTGATCATTTCAAATGCTGCCCAGAGGCCCAAATGGATGAAGATAGATGGTGTGTTGACATTATGAGCTGATTGGATTTCATCTCTCATGTAGAGCAGGGCAGATTCTGTCCCAGTGGATGGCCTGGATGGTAGTGAAGGAGGTTGTCTTGGTCTGTAATCTTGGAGTTGCTGGGTAGCTACCTTTCAATGATGATTGTCCATGAATGGAGTGTTGGCTATTGGATGGTAGTTCACAGGGATGTTGGGATCTGCATTGGCCTTCCTAAGCAAGAAATAGGTGTTTTCTTTAAAGAGTGTGGAAAACCCCCATACAAGGGAGGCGCTGACCAGGGCAGTTAAGGCAGGGTCAATGGTGGTGATGTTGGGCTTTAATCGTATGAGCAGAACATGAAGTGACCTGCTCCAAAGGGTCTCATGTTCTTGACAAGAAATACTGTTTAATGGCTTTGATCTTCTTCGTGAAAAAGATGGGCTGAGTGTCAGCGAGAGCATGAGAAGATGCTTCATTTCACAAGAAACTTTGTAGAGTTTAGCAGAAAGATTGAAAGAGCCTGCGGTGCAGTTGTAAAAGCGTGCTTCCTTCGTGTGCGATGTGAGAGCATAATACCACTTTTGAGACTGGAGGCAAGCTCTTTTGTCTACTAATTACTTGCTTTTGTACCATCTCCTAGGCAGCACTATGTTTGTTCTTTTTGAGCATCGCCATGTGTGAGTCAATGATTAGATCAGGTTATGAAATGGCAAAACCTGTAGTGGAAAGTGTTATACAAAAACATCTTGCAATATCTCACCAACACTGTATGTGTAAAATAAACACTATCTTCCCACATTACCTCCAGCTCTCAGAAAAACAGTGGATTCGAAACACCAGGTCACTTGAACCCCTACACCTCTGATTCCTGCACCACATAAATCTTGGGTACGGACACTTTGCTTCCCAAGCAACCACAAGATGAACCTCAGATCCTGAGTTACTACACTAAAATAGAACCAGTGTTTATTAAAACCTGAGCTTTTAATGTATGATATGCATGTCAGGGCTCAGTGGTTTACCCTGCCTCAATGTCTACCTCCACATGGTATCCGATACATTAAGGTTTGGACCAATCTAGACTCAAGAGATTTGAGCAGCTGTGTATCTGGTTAAGGTTGCCCTGCATAGGCGTATCCCTCTGTCTTGCTTGGGCCCATTCAAAAGTAGCCTAAAGGATGGATCATTGGGCTCACATTATAATTAGTTATGCATTGTGGTTGATTATATTTGAAACAAACACATCTATCAGACATACCAGTGGCGGTACAGGGAGACGTGCAGGTTTTTGGGAGATGTATCGGCGAGACTTGCGAATGGCAAATTTTTCAGTAGGAAGTGACTTTCCAGCAATTTTCAGTTTGAAGCTCGATACCGTTCTGAAAGAGAATAAAAACCTCTTATGTTAGGCCAGAAAAAAACTATTTTCCTATTTACCCAGGAACACAGATTTACCTGTAGTTTGCCAGAATGAACTATGATTGTGTAACCTGTCGCAAATGTGTATAATGTGGTTGTACAGATTATGTTAGCTCGAATAAATAGTTTTAAAAAAGTGGAGTAACATTTAAAAAATAATGAATTCAAGGATAACAATGCTGCGGTGGAAGGTCCAAGTTAAATTGAGCTCTTGTTACTTTTTGTTTTTCCAACTTCTTTATTTGTATTTAAAAACAGAAAACCATCATAAACATGTGCTTGTTCCCTACACACCTTCTCCCAAAGTACCCCTCGCCAAGAAGCAGAGAGAGGTTCAAATTAACACATTTTAAGAAATTAAGAATTTAAGCTGCAACATTGAATCAGTACAGTGCTTACTAGCTACTTATGCAGGCGATGAAGGTCCTAATGTCTTTTTACAGCTTGCTGTAGAAAGGGTCCCACATTGTGGGAAAGCTTCCCATTGTTCCATGTATAGTGTGAGATAGTGATTCTGTCGTCCCCAATGTCCAGCATCTAGACAACCACATTATCATCAAGGTTGGTTCCTACTTAGTCACACCCTTTAGCCACAAGCAGCAAATTATGAATTAGTACCTCGTCTCCAGCAAGTAATAATTCCCCATCTCCATTGATCAGTACTGGAAGCAACACCCACATATGTTTCAGAAACTTAATCCAAGTACGCACCATCAAAGGTATTCTGCATCCACTTTTATGGTGATCAGGAGCTGGATTCTTTAGCTTTAACATAACTTTGTAGAAGGCCAATAATAACCCCTTGCCAGATGTCACCCATGGGTTATTTCTAGTTCAGTGGTGGAACTTCTTCCACCGCTCTTACTAGAAGTGGCATTGCCCAATATCTGATTTGTCAATATTGGAACTTGGCACAGTTCGAGGTACTGCAATTATTTTTGTAAACCCTAAAACCTGTAATTCTCCCCCTAAAAAAAAACCCCTAGTTTGGTGCACCCACCTTTTATCCAACTGGTAAAAGGCTGCCCCTCGCATCTGGGCTTGATTTTGAAAAATGTGGATGAATGGAGAAGGATAGATGTCCCATTTCCCATTTTTGCAACCTCATTCCATACATCGAGATTGAACTTTGCTATGGGATTTATATAAACCATCCCGAGACCTAGGGCATAGCCAAGGTGTGCTCCAAATGTTGGACACAGCAACTGAATGCTCCATCAAAAGCCACTCTTTCGGATTCAACTCTCATCCATTCGGTAATGCTGTCACATTTGAAGTACAATATTAGTTCATAATATTGGGACATTCCGGGCTTCTCAGTTTATATAAAACGTTTTTTTTTAAAGATTAGTACTTTTGCCACTCCATATGTAGTACATAATTATACCCTATATGCGTTTTAGGTCTGACTTGAGAATCGGGACTTGGGGTGCCTGGAAAAGCCATTGCAAGAGCAGGAATTCAATTATTTTTACTATGGCGAGTTTACCTACCCACTAAACTGCAAGCCCCTCATTTATTTAGATCTTGTTAGATAGTGTTTATCAGTCTAGGGTAATTAGAGAGTGTAGATGTTTCTGAGTATGCCTGTCATGAATATTCCCCGATGTCTCTGTGAATTCTTGGCCGGAGAGAGCGGCAAGGGTTTTTCAATAACTCAACTGTAACTCAACTGTAAAGACTGGAGGGGGTATCTGTACTCCTACCCTCTATATAGCAGAGTAGACGCACAGAGCACCCCAGCCAATGTTCTCTATATGGTAGCTATGGATGAGCAACCAAGGCTTAAGCTCTCAGGAGGTGGTGCAGGCTTGTTCCTAAGTACAGTGTAGTCCCCAATTCCCCCACAAAGGAATGTCCACACACTATATTATGTGCTAACACATTCTTTATATAAAAATAAGGTTCAAGGTGTATACAGCAATTAATAACACACTTTGTACTTTGGCAAATCTACTATGACAAAAATATACAAAGTCTATATGGTACCACACTTAACTATTGACTCCTTTAAAATGCACCATCTGCTGACAGTTCTAATGGCATACAAATCCAACAGCAATGTGTATCAGCATGTATATCAGCATAGGACATAGGAAGGAAGACAAGTTGGGTTAAACAATGGCAGAATGCTGACCCCCTATACCTAGAGGCAGTTCTGAAGGAGTATCCCCCACCTGGGCAACCTGTAATAACGTTTATTAACATGCCCAGTCCATTAATGTTAATATATAATTTTTTGCTGGTCAAAAATGTTCCACTACCCCAATGTACCTGAGTTTAGCAGAGTATCTTCAACGGTTCATTGACAGATCCCTCGAGGGTGGACTCCCTTTAAAGCAGGAGCCACATGGCGTCGAGAGTCCTCAAAGAAACGAGTTTGGTGCCGCAAAGAAGACTCGATGAAGAACGTAGGCCCAGCAGCGGGTGTCTAGTGTCGGCGTCGGATGTCGGCGTTGATGTCCGGACTCGACCACGGCTGGATTTCGGATCTTCACTTGTCGGCGTCTTTGTGGACTTCAGGCGGCGGGAAACCCACCGGCGGATTCTCCTCGGTCGTCGACGGCCTCGACTTTTTCCGGCAGGACAAAGCAGTTCACTGTGATGGCAAGGAAGCCCTTCTTTCAATGTTCTTAGGCAAAGGTGGAGCGTTGCGCCTCTTGTTGTAGAGCAGCACAGCGTCGAGCTGTCACTGCTTCTGTGCTACACGACTCGACTGGCTTTCAGAGGTTAAGGAAATCCTCCGAAACCGGCAATGGACTTCGACGGCCTCAATGTCCTGGTGCTTTATTTCAAGATTTCTCTGCTGACTCCGTCTCCGGTAGACAGCCTTTCGGGACTGGCTTCCAGGGTCCCTCGATGAAGATCAGCTTCTGCACGATGTTCCTTCATAGCTCAGGGAGAGGTCTCCTAGCAAGGTACTCTCACAGATAAGTCCTCGACAGATTCAACAGCTTTCGGATTTCATCAAAGGAAAGTAGCAGCAATTCTTCTTCTTCCAGCTGGGCTTCTAGGATAAGCAGCTTCAAGTTGCAACTTCAGCCTCTGAACAAATTGGTAAGTGAGAGGTCCACAGATATACACATCTGTCCCTCATTCACACTGTTGAGCCAAGCTTAGTCAGCCAATCAGTCAGTCAGAAGGGCATTCATGCAGGCAGGCAGCCAATCAGGCCCACAGTGCATTCAGGCCATTCACTTCCACCCAGACACCCATAACAAGTAATGTGGATTGGGGCAAGCACCCAGCCTTTCAGCACACCACACTGCATTCATGTCAGTTTCAGGCAGGGCTGTCTCATTCATTGTGTCACACACACAGAAACCAGATACCCATAACATTAAATGCATATTGGTCACACATTGCATTCACACAGGTCCCACCCCAAGGGTGTACACACAACATACAGTCACTGCAAAGGCTCTTCCACCCAACAGCCAGTCAGGGGAAGGAACAGAGTCAGGCCTTCCCAGGACTTTGGGAAAACAATGTACCATGTAATATAAACCAAGCAGGCACATGGGCCAGTTCGCCTTCTATCAGGAATCCACTGATTCCTATGGCAGTGCCCGAGTATTCCAAAATGGAAGATACTCAGAGCACCTGTCAAATTCAGCATGGAGCTGCCACCAGCCCATATCCTGCTCTGTGGGCCATACATAGGTGCCCAAAAACATACACTAGGGGTACACGGGTGCCATAAGGGTATCTCAAGGGTTTCTGTTCACCACAACCGAAAAGAGGAAAAGCTGCACAGCCAGGAATCCCACATGGACTCCTGTGCAGAAAATAACACAGAACACACATGATAAGTACATGTACAGGACAAGGATATGGAGGCCCTGGCGTCCAATGCATTTCCAGCATCACATCAACTTTGTTTCGAGGTAAATTACAGTTGAAAAGTTCTAATTTAAAACCTGAAACTGCTTAAAAGTATGCAATTTTAAATTGAATTGTTGGGATTAGGACTTCAGGCTGAGTGATTGTTAAAATTACATCATACCGGCAGGTACATCCTGCGGTCTGTTTTAATTTGTTTCTTTTCAAATGTACTTAGTGTGTTGGGTGAGTGACTGGGCAACCGTTTCAAAAACATTGCTGCTTTCCTTGTAATCACTGTTTTCTGCGTTGCGGAAGGTGACTGGCTTCCTCATTGCTGCTTACTACAGACACAGTGATCGGTCTGTTTTCCCTGCCCCTCTCTAGTGGGTGGTGCCCTCTTTGTTACTATTGCAGCGTTGTCAGGATTAATACGGTTCCTCTACCCTATCCATGTAGATAGTAGTTTTTGCACGGAGGGGTGAGGCGGCCTGAGACCTGCTGCTCGTGTCTGGTTGGTCTGGCGGGCCGTGCGCGTTGAGTTCTCGCGCGTGACCCGACAACGCTGCAATATTAACGAAGAGGGCACTCACCCACATGCCCACAATCTAAGCCCTGATGAATGTGGTTTAACTACCCCTTACCACAGAAACCGGTCGGTTATGAAATGACCTGACCTAGAGGACAATAAGATCACCCAGAGTCAGTGCATTTGGACTATGGATCCCCAAACCAATTAACCCAGAGGGTCCCACCTTTATGAAAGAATCAAGAGAGAAAGATTCATCGAAGAATATGCTTTTTTCTTCTTTTTTAACACTTCTGCACCTGCCTGACAGAGAAAACCTATTAAAGATTCCAGTTCTTTTCATCTAGAAAGCAGCAGACAGTACTATACCTAAACCATTAAGCAAGTAGATGCTAAAAACTATAAAAATAAGTATTGTAAAAACTGAGGTGTGGTACTTGAATTTCCATGTGATTTGTGAATGAACAGTAAGGGGGCATGCTTATCGCATTGACCGGTTCATTGCTGCTTACTACAGACACGGTGATCGGTCTGTTTTCTTTGCCCTTCTCAAAAGGGCAGGCTTTTGATCCTAGCAATGTGTGTGGGTATAAAGGACCGTGCGTGGAAGCGCAGCGGGCGAGGTCTCTGCGTGATGAAGTTGCGCCAAAGTCCAGCCCATCTGTGCTCGTCCGTGTGCTGGCCATGCATGGCCTGCATTTCTTAAGTGGTGATTCTATTACGCATGGCTATCTGGACCATAGTACTTTAGTGTCTTTGGCGCCATCTGCTACCCAATGGCCAGCTGGCATTCACATTTTCATTGCAGCCACTGAAACTACATCTGTAGCTAATGCTCTTAAGTGTTGTCTTTGGAATACTTGTTCTCTGGTAGCTCACGCTATGGACCTAGTTGCTAATTCTCATTTCGATCTACTGTTTTTGACAGAGACCTGGCTTTCTGGGATGTCAGGTCCCTCTATTATCCAAACACGCCCCCCTAATTACGAGCTGTCTCATGTGGACCGTCTCTCTAGTCATCCAGGGGGTGGGGTGTGTAGCCATTATGCATTAGGATAATTATAAAATCTCTTGTACTGTGCCTAAGCACTCCCTTAAAATGGAGTGTCTTTTGGCTTGTATTACTGTATCGTTAACCCTGATGCTGTCTGTCCTTGTGGTCTATCGACCCCCCGGTGCTGACAGTTCTTTTTGTGTGGATTTTCCTGCTTTTGTGCAGGAACTCCAGCTAAAATACCCCAACCTCTTTATTGTTAGGGATTTTAATCTTCCATCTAATACAACCAATGCTCAACAGGTAGCTACTTTCTTGGCTCTTATGTCTGATCTTGGTCTTCCTCAATTAATCTCATAACCCACTCATAGACTTGGAAACATTTCTGACTTTGTTTGTGCCCCTCCGGCCTCTATTATTATGTCTCCCCCTAGTCCAGTACTATGGTCAGACCATTATATGGTCCCTTTTTCTTTTCTTCATCCGGATCCTATTCCTCTTGTGGTCAAACCTGCCATTTTCAAACGTAGTTGGCATAGGGCTTCGCTGTAAACAAACAGAGAGGAAGTGGCGTGCCACTTACTCCTCTGAGGATACAATCTCTTTTCATCGCACTACGACAGCATATGATAAGGGTATCATCTCAGCGAAAAAATCTTATTTTAGTCAGAAGGTGGAGATGGCCGTTAATCATCCTAAGGCCTTGTTTAAACTGGTTCACTCTCTTTCTTCCCTAATCAAGTCGGGCTCTCAGGCTGTGCCTTCTCAGGAGTTCTGTGATTCTCTCTCTTGCTTTTTTCAAGGCAAGATTGAGACTATTCGTCAAAATATTAGCTATACTGTTGGGCAGACTGATACTCTGCCCCCTTTGGACTCAACGCCTCTAACTACCTATACTTGATCGGTCTTTCCCATCGTTTCTGACCAAGATGTTCTCACGGCCATTCATCGGCTTAAATCAGCCTCTCATTCTGACGCAATTCCTTTTGCTCTTCTCAAGGAAATATCGGGTGATATTGTCTCTTTGATCACCACGGCAGTGAATGCTTCATTTCGTGATGGATGCATTCCCAATGTTTTGAAACATGTTCTCGTGATTCCCTTGCTCAAGAAGCCCTTGCTGGATCCTTCTGTGCTCACTAATTTTCATCCCATCTCTCTGCTTTCTTTTCTCATGAAATTGTTGGAGTCTCTTGTTGCACCTCTGCTTTCCTCTTTTTTGAGTCCTTTGGTTCTTTTGATTCCTTTCAGGCTGGCTCTCTGCCTGGGATGGGTAGGTAATCAGTCCTCACTTCGGTGCTGGATGACCTTGCCCGTCTGGTTGATCAGGGTGGGGTCGGGGCAGTGATATTGTTAGATCTATCTGCTGCAGTCGACAGGGTTGATCATCCCACCCTGATCGGACGGCTATCGGAAGCTGGTTTGTCTGGCCAAGTTTTGGCCTGGTTCTCTGCCTTTCTGGCCGATCGCTCTCTATCGGTCTCCCTTGCCCCTTTCTGTTCAAAACCGGTTTTGCTATCCTGCAGTGTTTCACAGGTATCCGCTTTGTCGCCGACATAGTTCAACATGTACTTTAGGCCACTTCTCCGCCTTATCCAGTCCCCCTATGGTGATGACATGCAGATTTTGGCACATCTTGATCTCACTCAGCCAGATACTGCTGCATTGCTTAGGAGTTGCCTAGATGACCTGGGTTCCTGGATGGCGGCAAACTAGCTTAAACCTAACGGTGACAAAACAGAGGTTTTGGTTGTTGGTACTTCCAACCCCCTCTCTTTTTGGATGGATGTGTTCTGGCCTAGCTCTTTGGTCCCCTTTCCCATGCCTGCCCATTCAGTAAAATATCTGGGTGAACAAATTGCTGCATCCCTCTCTATGGAGGATCAGGTTGCGTCTGTCTGCAGTACTGGTCACTTCAAATAAAAAATCTTGCAGAAAGTTCTTCCTTTCATCCCGGCTCAGCTTCAGGCTCCGGTGGTGGCTGCTCTGGTACTTAGCACGGTTGATTACTGCAACTCACGCTATCTTGGCCAACCACGCTATTTGATGAACCATCTTCAACTCCTCCAGAACGCTGCTGCTAGATCCGTTCTTCACCCTACTTTGGGAGCACACATGTCTCCTCTACTTCAAAAGCTTCATTGGCTCCCGCTTGAGAAGTGTGTTCTTTTTAAATCTTTGTGCATTGTCCATCGTGCTTTTCACAAAGTAGGGGTGAAAAATCTTCAGGAAAAGTTTCCTCCCTATGTTCCTTCTCGTTCTCTTCGTTCTCAGTCTGCTATTTTGGTTCATGTCCCTCGGTTCAGACTCCCCCGTGTGCAGCAAAGGCTTGTCGCTCTTCCCTACTCTATGCGAGTTATCTTCGATCATCTAGCCTTTCGCAGCTCTCTCAAAACCTTCCTGTTCTAGGTCTTTAGTCAGTTGTGTTTGCTGGTCTAGCGCCATGATGCCTTTGGGCGTACATGCGCTCTACAAGTACCTATAACATATTATAACATCCACAAGGAGATTAAGTTTGTGCTGATTGTTTGCCCAAAAGATCACTGTTATGGCTTTTCTCTTCCTGATGTGAGCCACAAACGGCTCCATAACCAGGTCAAACTGTAAACTGTGATGGTGACAACCATGCTTTATGCCTCATTTCAGAGAGGAAGGACTAGTGATATTACCATCTTCTCTTATCCAAGTGTTGGAATTTTGGTAAATAGACAGTACAATAAAGAAAATTGAATCCAAATACAAATTTCTGAAGATCACTCGGCAGGCAGTCCCAGTCTACTCGATCAAACACCCTCTCAGCATCCAGTGCAGGAATGCTGTTTCGACCTTCGATCAATCTGATTTTTTAAACCTACCAACTATTGCTACCACATCTACCAAAAAGCATTTCACTGGGGGAGAAATCCTGATTGATTAGGGTCTACAAAGGAATGGATACATCTGATAAATCTATCTGCAGGAATCCTGGTGAAGAGGTGTGGACCCTGATTTATTAAAGCTATTGCTTGCTATGATGCACAGAGAAAAATTCACCTTTGCAAAAGAGAAACAATTGTGATGCAAGTTTCTTCCATTGTTTCTGTTAGAGAACCCATCCCTCTAAAATGAAAGGTTGAGTTGGGTGAGTAACTCAGCTTGGGTCTATAACCTCAGAGGATATTCCTGTAAAGCTGTTGGATCCTGGTCTTTTATGAAGCTTGGGATTTTTGATAGCAGCAAGTACTTCAGTTGTTATGGGTTGCTCAAGATATTCTCTCTGTCCAGATGATAGAGCGGGGAGTGACACTTCCTCATACTACGCATGCTGCACGTATGGGTTACACATTTCAGCAGACTATAACTGTTTAAGAAAGGATTGAAGCTCCACCTGCTTATCCCCTTGCCATTACACCTCATATTCATTCGCTTTTGTGAGCTTGTGTATGTAAGCTATGTTCATGTTCACTTAAGTTTGCTTGACCAGATTACACTCTGCCTTTTGACCATATGCAAAGAAAATCTGGTTACTTTTGATTATGGATGGCCGTTGCCTTAATAGTTGTTAGCATATTTAGTAGGCCTATCATGCTTTATGTTCACCTTCGATCGGCATAAGTTGTTTCTCTAGCCTGGCTCCTTCAAGGCGCCTGAAATGTTTGTTCTTACTAGAGTTAACAATGATTTCACCCCTCATATCTGTCTTGAACTCATCTCAGCGAGTCCACAAGGAGGTGTCTGTTAACATGGGCCTCATCACGAGTTGGGCGCTAACCCCGGTGGTATTACCGCTGGAGCTATTAGCCCTACCGACAAACCCCCTGGCGCTATAGTGCCGGATCACGGGTTTGGCGGAACGGTAAGTCCCCATTCCCCATTGGGCCCATTCGGAAATTTCCAATTCCCCATTTGGGCCCAATGGGGAATGTTCGGCACTATTACCGCCAGCGGTATTACCGCTAGCAGTAATAGCACCGAAAATCAGCAAAATCGTGGCAGATTTGCCCCAAGCTCTTAGCTGGGGGTAAATCCACCAAGCCTGGGATTTGGCAGACCCTTAAATGCAGCGGTAATAGCGTTACTGCCGCATTTAAGGGTTAACGCCAAACTCGTGATGAGGCAGTTTATCTCTAAAGTAGTTTGTGATTGTAACCTCAATATTTTTTCTGTCTTTGCCGTTGCAAAGTATATGTTCCTTTTGCCGCCACTGACTGCCACTGAACAATCATACAGAGCGGAGTCATAGAAAGCGGAGGTTCCAATAGTCACTTCTCTAACTTGATATAACAGGCCTAACAATAAAAATATCAAGATGATTTTTGAGTAGGTGTCATGGGGTAAAATGAGAATAGTCTACCTTATTTGGTTGTTGTCTCCTCCAAGTATTGACCAACCTCATCTCCCTTAGTCTAAACCTCAGGTTAGAGGAGGCTACCATGACATCCGAGCAGTACATTTTGAGGAGCGGTCCAACTCTGGATTGAGGACACATTTGCAATTACCTACCAGAATGTTTTCTCCTTTTGCCCAACCTTTTAACTGTTCTGAAATATTTCTCCTGACATCATCCTGTTTTCGATTAGGTGCATAAATAGAGGCCAGTGGTGAGCAAAGCACCTGCTACCTTCCTGTTTGAAAACATTTGCCTTCTGGGTTGGAAAGAAACTTCATCATTGAGAAAGAAAAACATGTTGTATGTAACTTAACGTTTACCTCAGCCCTTTTGGATTTTCCACTAGTTGAGAACATCACTGGATACAAGTTTGACGCTAGTCTTTTCTCATTTGGCCTTAAGAGATGTGTCTCCTGGAGGCAACCTATTTGGAGTTGGAGTTGCATAAGCTCCTGAAAGGGTTTGTGTCATGAACTACAGAACACGCCCCTTTTGGACTTCCTGGTCCTTGTCACAACGGGGCTTGCACTCCATAATACTCCCAACATGGTCGTCCAGCGTGAAACCCCTTTCTCGCTCCACGCGCTGGACGTAACGGATTCTATTAATAGACCACGCCTTCTGCGGCTCCGTGCGTCTCAATGGTATTGCAACGTAGCGATCCGACCGGTGTCCCGTAGCTCGCGGTATTGTTTCCTTGTACCTGTCTATCTTCCCGTTCCTTGCCCCTTCCTTTCCTTCTAATTCCTGGACTCATGTGCTAGTTGCACCTTTCCTAGTTCCCCGGATTCCTGGACCCGCGTCCCGGAAACTGAACGCACTCTGGAGTCAGAAGAGACTCGGGTAGCCTTCTTTAAGACCAGGTCCGTCCACTAGAAGGCAGCGACCAAGGACTCCAGCAAAGAACGAACCCAGGTGAGAAGGGGGGAACTCCTTGACAGTTTGAGACGCCACCCGATCGAACTCGATAGCGACATGGAAGCCGCTGTTCAGGACCTGATGCGTGGCATGCAAGAACTATCAACCGAGGTCCAAGATCTAAAGGCGGAAAATGCCGCACTCAAACAATTGGTCCTATCCCGGGATTCAGCCACAAAAGAAAGTGTCTTGTTGGGCGGCATTGTTGACAAATACGATGGGTCGGCAAAAACCCTTCGTGGATTCCTGGATTCATGTTTAGTCCACTTTACATTTAAGCCTTATTACTTTTCGACTCCCAAAGCTAAGGTGGGGTTCATAATTTCCTACCTTTCCGGGAATGCCTTAAACTGGGCTACACCCCTCGTTAACTCCGGCGATGCCCTCCTAGATGACTATGATGGGTTCATACAGGCCCTTAAAAACATGGTTCATCGCTCTGAGCAGGTCTTTAGTGCCCAGGAACGTCTGTTAGACTTTCAGCAGGGTTCCCAGGATATGCTCACTTATGTGACCCGATTCAAACAATTGGCCAAGGAAGCTGATTGGTCCTCTGAGGTGAGTTTCACCCTGTTCAGGAGAGGACTGAATGATGAGATTAAGGATGAGTTGGCCAGAGTGGCTCAACCAAACTCATTCCAGGCACTAATGGACCTTGCCATGCAAATAGACTTCCGTATCCAGGAAAGAAAGGCTGAAAAGAAGAAATCCAGGGGAAATCCTTCCAAGGTGTCCTTTGAGAGCACCGTCAGAACGGACACAAACCCAGGCTCAGTCACAGAACCAGAACCCATACAGGTAGGAGCCTTCCGTGGACCCATATCCCCGCAAGAAAGAATGAGAAGGATTCATACGGGGTTGTGTATGTATTGTGCTTTGGACTAACATTTGGTTAGGGAATGTCCTCCAGCCCCCCCCTCGGCGTTCGGGAAACGCCAGCTCCCGATCCTAGATGGAGCAGAGCTTCGGGAGAGAGATGTTTGCTCCACATCAATTCCATCCTTGAACTCTCCTGGACAAAACAAATTGGTCATACTACAGGCATTTCTATCACCCTCCAAGAGCAATACCTATCCCATTTTGGCCTTGGTAGACTGCGGAGCAATGGGGATCTTCATTGATCATGATTGGTTTGCTAATCACTTGATTCCGTACGAGACACGAAGTACCTTGCAGCCTGTGGAAGCCATCGACGGAAGACCCCTCACTTCCGGGCCCATAAGCCTGCAGACCAAGGAGATCCAGCTCTCAATAAATCACCATCAAGAGCTGATTAGGTTCGACATCATTAAGTCAGCCCACCACCCCATGGTATTGGGTATGCCCTGTTTACAAAAACATAATCCGTATATCAACTGGACAGCAGGATCACTAATCCTAGGGTCAGAGTTTTGTATGTCTCACTGCCTATTCCTGGAACCTTCATCAACACCCCCTAAGGATCCGCATAAAGACCAAGAAACACCACTCGTGGTTTCCAATATCATACAAGTCCCTGAGCCCTACCAAGGTTACGCCGATGTGTTTTCGACTGCCATAGTCCAGGCCTTACACCCACACAGGCCTGAAGACTGTGCAAAAGAAATGGAACCCTCAGCAGTGATTCACTTCGGCAGGATGTTCATCCTTTCTGAACCCGAGAAAAAGGCCCTCAAAGAATACCTGGATACCAACCTTGAAAATGGCACCATAAGACCTTCAAAATCTCCAGCAGGTGCTTCGTTATTCTTTGTTCCCAAAAAGGATACCCAGGAACTCAGACCCTGCCTCGATTATCGTGGCCTAAATCAATGCACCCTCAAAGACCGATACCCACTACCCTTGATTTCAGATATCCTGGAAGCCGTAAGAGGCGCAGTTATATTCACCAAGTTGGATCTCCGGGGTGCCTATCATTTGATCCATATCCGGGAAGGAGACGAGTGGAAAACCGCCTTTAGAACACCCTTTGGCCATTAACAATATCTGGTCATGCCCGTTGGACTAGCTAATGCTAGTCCAAAGGGCATGTTCCAAAGTTTTATGGATAGGGTGTTCTCTGACATGTTGTTCCTCTTCGTCATTGTATATCTGGATGACATATTGACCCTCAAAAGAATGAAGAACACGTAAAGGCAGTACTACAAAGACTCTGTGAACACCAACTCTTGGCCAAACCCGAAAAATGCTTGTTTCACGTTACCTCTGTTCACTACCTAGGATTTATCCTTAGCCCAGAGGGAATTGGTATGGACCCTTCAAAGGTAAAGGCCATTCTGGCATGGCCTGCTCCCACGTCCGTGAAACAAGTTCAGTCCTTCCTGGGACTTGCCAATTTCTACCGAAAGTTCATATCCACCTTTCCCGAGATTGTTCAACCGATCGTTGCTCTCTTAAAGAAGGACACCCCTTTTATCTGGTCCACACAGCAAGACACAGCATTCCAGCGTTTGAAGACCGAGTTTACACAAGCTCCTATCTTAGCCCAACACGACATAAGCCGACCATTTCTATTGGAAACGGATGCCTCTAATTACGCCATAGGAGCAGTGTTGAAACAGACATTAGAAGATAAGTTGGAACACCCCATTGCTTATCTTTCACGAACCCTGACTCCGAGTGAAACACACTACTCTGTCCTGGAAAAGGAAAAGGAATTGTTAGCCATCCGCCAAGCCTTCACTGAATGGCGGCATCTACTTCTGGGAGCTAGACATCCAGTCCAAGTCCGTACGGACCATTTGAATCTTCAGATTCTACAGTCATTGGAATGTAGAAATAGTCGTCAGGCGCATTGGGCCTACTTTTTTGCCCAGTACCAGTTCCACATCATTCATGTCCCTGGATCACAAAATCTGATTGCAGACGCCTTGTCTCAACGTCCTGACTACGTAACCACTGAAGATAAGGCATATCCTAAGATGTTTTCCCCCACGATCTTCGTAGCTCAAGCAGTCAACCTCCTGGAAGAAATCCGAGCGCACCCATCTCCCCTCTGTAATATGGTGTGCCGCCAAAGGTGAAGAGGTCAACATCCTTGTCCCCCCTGAAATTACGCCCATGCTTGGCTGCGCTTGAGAGTCAGTGGGTGTATGATTTAAAAAAATGTTTTAATTCAGCACCAATTTGTTCCCTCTGTTGATCTTCTCCTTCAACTTAAAAAAATGCAGTCTTCAGCATCTCTCTGTGGGTAGCCTTCCTCTTCTGAAATACAGAGTAGACACTATGGGCCTCATTCCTAATTTGGTGGTACCACCAGAATCGGACACCATTCCTGCCACTTGGTCCCAGAGGTTTACAACAATATTTCAAGGGGTGGTAGGTCAGTGTTAGTTCCCATTTGGGGATCCCCCATTGGGGATTTATGGGGCAATTCCCACAAGCGGAATTACAAAGTGGTAATTCTGCTGATTTTTAGGTGAAAAGTGGAGGATTTACCACCGGCATCATGACACTCGGTAATTCCACCAGTGGCAATTCCACCTCAACTTGTAATTTGGCAATGTGGAAAAAATTGAAGTAATTCCGTACTGCAAAAAAAATGCGATAATGGAATTACCTCCATTTTTTCACACACCACCAATCTCGGAATGAGGCCCTACGTGTGGAATCCCATTGTATGAACTTGAACTGTTATCTTGGAGCAGAACTCTTAAAAGATCTTGGACAGGTTTCACTAGACAAACAACCCCTGATATTATTTCTGCAGGCTCTGTTCAAAATGCCCTTCTGTTTCTTTTGAATGTGTTCAGATTGGTCTTTCAGTGACGTAAACCAGGTCAGTAGCTCCACTTGATCATTGGTTCAGATCTACCAATGTGGATACTGCAAATGTAACCCTGGATTATACCACCAAAATATTTTTGCTGCAGTCTGCTACTGTTTTGGGACAATATACACAGATACCAGCAAAACTCTTGCAACACGTTTCCCTGGGAGGTGAGGTTACTTCTAGCCCTGCTCCTGAATATGAGGTACATCTTTAATATGGGAGCCTCTTGGTGTCTTTACCTTTTGGACGAGAGATTTCCAGCACATAGCCTATACATTTCATCACAGCTAAGGACTGTCCAAACTTACACTGACACAATTGCAGGAGACATCCCCTCTTTCAAAAAAGCCTCAGAGGTTTGGCATCAAAGGACAGGTGCAGTGCAAGAGAGCAACCCACCTGGAGCATTTCTGGAAGGGTTCTACGGGGAATACAACAAGTTGTTGGGAATGAAGATGCTGCATAAGAATGTTCAGGGCCTCGCCTGGAGGCCAGTGATATATAGGTGTACCCTAACCATCTCTGAAGTTACAGTGCAGATAAGGATGTCAAAACTCACAGGTTTAGTGAGAAAAAAGAAAATCTGTGGTTGGGGGTCTAACAGTCCTCCACAGCACTATTTAATGCCTCCGTAGTAAGTAAGGGTGAGGAGTCCATGTGGCTGCGGAAGAGGGTACACATCTTCCTTTTTCTTGCTCAGTTCTTGGTCCCACATTGCGCAATGATGGCTCAGGCTAAACCTCCAAGCAGACTTATAGTGTCAGGACCCCAGGCCTGCTCCAGGCAGACAGTATTGATGATGTTGCTGGTCATGTGCCCATACCTGCCACTCAATGGCTCAACCCACAACCAAGTCTTGCACCTTCCAGGCATCTAGTTAGGGGCTTAAAGCCAGCTCCAGAAAAGCAGCATCGAGGAGGCTGCTGGTCACTCAGCTGCTCGACCCACCACCTGTTTCACCAGTCCTCCTTAGGTGGTCCTCATCGCCAGCGTCCTCAGCAAAGGACGGACAAAGACAAGGACATTACCAGTTTGTGTCTGTTCATGCCTGACAGGACTAAGAGCTTGTCCCGCTGTCCTGCATTTCACCTATAAAGTAGTCATTACTACTACTTCTTGCCAAAAGACATCACCATGTTTCTCCTCCCTCCACAGCCTACCCTGATCATCGCTAGTGTTCAAATGGCCAAGCACCCCATTCAACACCCATGGATCACAAGCACACAGCCCATCATGCAGATCAATGCTTACTCAGTAATTGCTCACAGTGAAGCGATCGCCGACTTCATCTTGTAGAACAACCACGATTCCCTCTGCATCACTGAAAAATGTTGTACTGCATCCACCCCCCATGTTTTTGTCCTCCTCCTACCCCCAGGCTACTGCAGCCAACATTCCAACCAGCCAGGAAGGACAGGAGGCGAAGTGGCGATCATCCACAGAAGCAACTGGCCATGCTCCCTCAGCCCCGCTCCCATAACAAGCTTGTTCGAATCACTCTCCTGAATTTTCACTTCATCTCACAAGGAATCCATCACCTTCCACCTCATCTAAAGACCACCTCACAGGAGTGAATCTTTCATTGTGGACATCTCCAACTTACTCTCCTCTGCCAAATTAGCACACACTAATAATGTATTTTTCAGAGATTTAAAAATTCCTGAGTCTCACGCCGACAATCACAATCGAAGCACGCTTTTTGCACTGACCGCATCCATGGACCTTAAGCAAATTATGCTCTTCCACAAACCACAGAGGCAACAACCTAGACTTAAGAGCCTCATTACTAGTTGGGCATTGCGCTAAAAATGTGGCTGTAATACTGTTACTGCCACATTACCGCACCACCCAACTATGAGTTGGGCAGAAAGTTGGGGATGCACCTCCAGCTCTGAGCTGGAGGTAAATCAGCCAACTTTCTGCCCATTTTGGCGCAATTACCGCAGTGGAATTACTGCTCCAGTAATTGCAGCGAAAATGCCCCATTGAGTCCAATGGACCCAGAAAAAATGAGGGCTTACACCACCACTGCCACTTGTAAACCGGCAGTAATACCGCCGAACCAAGTGGAGGTACCAGTAATTGCATTAGGTGGTATACCAGCAGATTTACTGCCGGGACACCGCCCAACCCGTGGCGAGGCCCTTAGTCTTTACATCCTTCCCTGTCATCACCTTCACAGACCCTATCCCGCTTGACTGTTCTGACCATACCACCACCCCACTGTTGATCGACAACTCGAACACAACCCACAAAGTTCAAGCTAAATGCTGCTTCACTCAGCGCCGATCATTCAAAACCTTCTGTGCCAATTAGCTAGAAGGAACCTTTACTACTCCACCACCATAGCAGCAGCCTCTAACAGGAGAAAAGCCCTCTTTGAAGTAGTAAAGCATTGTACCAAACCATGGCACAAATACTTTCTATCACTCCTCTGACACTACGGGTGGGCACCAGTGCTTCCACCACCCTTAGCTGCTTCCCACAGTGTCAACATATTTGGGGTTACACTACAGCTTGCACCTGCTCATTTTGGTTGATGGATGCATTGACTATCATCATTTCATAATTAAAGTGATGTGAGACAATAAGTGCCGGGGCTAATAAATAAGTGCCAGGGCTGAGCCCTGGCAAACACCCCCACAAATTAAGCACTGCCAGAAAATCAGGAAATATGCAACACAACTTTTTTATTGAAAAATAGAAAAAGAATCAGACAAATTATTGAATGAACCACACTCAGCATTATTCCTCCGAGCACCCTAGTATGCACTCTGCCCTCTGGACCAAACTCTCTCTTCTCTAACCCTCACACCTCCTAAAAAAAAAAATTGACTCCCTAAAACCTACTTCCTACTCTGACGATATCATCCCAGCTTCCATCATTAAACAACTGATTGACCCGGTGCTCAACACACTCCTCAGCATCATTATTTCCTCCTTCACAGAAGGCTAATTTCTGGACACCCTCAAGACAAGTCTCATACGGCCTCTTTTGAAAAAACTGAACCTAGACCCAGATGACCTGGTTAACTACTGGCCCATTACGTTTACTGGCAAATTCTTTCCAAAAGTAGTCGCTACACAATTACTCATTAGGATCGAACAACTACACCTCCCGAATGACTATCAGTTGGGATTCAGCCCCATGTGTAGCATTACGATAGCCACCATCCAGGTGGTGGATGGTGCCCTCCAAATTATGGAGAAGAGCAACCCATGACTCCTTGTTCCCTGGGATGCGCCCCCCCACCAGATACAGACAACTATCCCTAGGATAGAATGATCTTCAACCTCATCCTTCTAACCACCCTCTGGTCCACAATGACAACAGAAAACCACCCACCACAATCTATGTCTACTGTGACATCGAATTCTGATGAGCGCCAGGCCACCATCCCCCCAGACACCAACCCACAGCCTATAAAATCACCTATCCTCCACCACCCTCTAACGAACACCCCATGCGACACCTCAAGCAGGAACGCAAAGCTACGGTCAAGATTACCTAAAATCTATAAACCTCTAGCCAGACTAGTCACCAAACCTAGCAATAGAAGAGACCCCCAAGGTAATGCCCCCAAACTAAACACCTGCCCCACCAAAAGAGACTCCCACATTAACATCCCCACTAACAATCACCAGAAATCAAACGATAAACCTACCAAAAAGAAAAGTTGCGCCACTCCCGCGACACCTAAACCAAACACACCCCTGAAAGGTGCCCTTATTAATGACAGGTCACTAATAGCACATGCCACCGAAATTGCCGAGCTCATCCAAACAAATGACTATGACCTCCTAGCCATAACAGAAACTTGGCTGCACCAATCAGCAGGACCCACTCTGATGCTTGCCCTGCCCCTTAACTACAACATTCTCAGAGAAGATAGAAACAATTCTCGAGGAGGCGGCTTGGCCATCATCGCTAAAAATAATCTCACCATAAAAATAGAAATGCCTGCAAATACCAAATCCTGCGAATCCCTAACTGCTAAACTCTTAACATCATCCTCTCAATCCATCAATATACACCTCATCTATAGACCACCAGGTCCCATTGGAACCTTTGAGGAAGACATCTCTATGATCCTCTCAAATAATCTAAAAAACTCATCGCAAGCCATCCTTCTGGGAGACATGAACTTAGGCTTCAACGACCACAAAGACTTGCAAGCGATTAATATCAACAATGCCATTACAGAACTTGGATTTACCCAAAGAATACTCCAACCTACCCACGAAAAAGGTCGAACACTCGACGGGGTAGCCAACCACAACTGTAATGTAACAATTACCGATGTCTGCCCACAAATCTGGACAGATCATGCACTAATAACCTTCCTCATAAATGAAAACACTACCCAACCTAAGGAAAATATACTGGCTCCCCCTTTGCCAACCAGAAATAAAAAAAACATAACCATGGACAAACTACTGCCACTTATCCTCCCAACCCTAAACTCCCTACCTGACTCACTAAATCCATCAGCCCTAGTAAACGAATTCAACTCAACCATGGCCAAAGCCTTGGACACTATCTCCCCTTTGAAAATGAGAAAAAGTAAGCCCAGAGAACACTTAAACAATTGGTTCACCCCTCATCTCAAATCCCTAAGGATTGAAAAACGCAAATGTGAATCCGCCTGGTGACTAACTCCATCGGAGACTAATAAAGCAGCTCTCATCAATGCCTTTAAGATTTACAAAAATGAAATAAGGAAAGCGAAAAAAGAGAACTTTAACAATAGAATACTACAGGCTAAATCGGGAACCAAAGAGCTATTCATTATACTAAAGGAACTGGAAAACCCCATCCCTATTCCGGACAACTGTGACAAAACTAAAACGTGGTGCTCTAACATCCAAAAAGCTCTAAACGACAAAATCACCACACTCCAAACCAAAATTGAGAATAAGAAACAAAATATTCCTCCCTCAATAAACCAAAATGGTAAACCACCTACCTCTACCAAACCAGAACATGAATTTTACTTCAACAAAGTAACCACTTTAGAGATTGAAAAAATAATACTTTCGCTCAAACCAACCAACTGTCGAGATGACCTATGCCCAGCACAACTGATAAAAGACGCGGCCAGAGGCTTATCCCCATTTATTTCCAAACTTATCAATGCTTCCTTTACATCAGGCACGATACCAGACAACCTCAAACAATCATGGGTCCTTCCCCTCCTTAAAAATCAAACTCTGGACCCCTCCATCCCAACCAACTACAGGCCAATCATTACAGTACCATTCCTGCTCAAAATATTAGACAGTGTGGCTTATCTACAGATCCAAAAATACCTGGAGCTGCATCAACTATTAGGTACCAGAAAATCAGTTTTCAGGCCTCAAGATGGCACCGAAACTGCGCTCAACGATCTCAAAACCCAGGTCGATGAGCTGAGAGATCTTGGAAAAGCTGCCCTACTCCTCCTGTTGGATCTCTCAGCTGCATTTGACCTGGTGGACCACAATGTGCTCTGTACCCACCTGGAATCTTCAGTCCATTTCTCCACACATGCCATTGCATGGATCAAGTCGTTCTTAAGTGGCAGAACCATGAGGGTTTTCTCTACCTCTGCAGCAGCTGACCCAGTACCCATCACATGTGGCGTTCCCCAGGGATCCTGTGTCTCTCCGACCATGTATAACATCTTCACGAAGCCCCTGTTTGACGATCTGGACCTTCTGGGTGTCACCTACACAAACTATGCAGATGACACTCAGATTCTCATCCCACTTTGGAGGACTACAAACAGGATGTGGCCTTGGTGAACAGGATATACCGCATCATCCAGGCATGGATGGCCCGTCACGGTCTATGCCTGAATGATGACAAAACGGAACTCATCATACTGGGGAACACACAAAACATCAAAAAACTGAACAATGACTATTCAGCATTTGTTATAGATGGCAACACCATCAAAGTAGCAAAAGAGGTAAAAACACTAGGTTTTTACCTCGACTCCTGCCTCTCCCTAACAAAACAGGTGAGTGCGATGGCCTCTAGCACTGCATACACCTGTAAGCTGATTAGAGCAGCCAAACCTTACTTATCCACCACCAGCTGCCACATCCTATCAAGAGCTCTGGTATTATCCAAATTGGACTATTGCAACGCACTATATACTTAGGGTCTAATAAACACACGCTGCAAAAAATCCAAACTTTGCAGAACAATGCCCTTAGAGCCGCACTAGGAATCCCAAGAAGAGAGCATATATCGGACAGACATCAGAAGGCAATCTAACTGGCTCTCTACAGCTGACAAAATTAAACTTAAAACAGTATCACTAACGTTCAAAAGTATCAATGGCTCAGCCTCCAAATACCTAACAGAAAGATTCAAAAAAAGAACTTCCAATAGACCCACCCAAGAAGCATATACCAACCAGCTAGTTGTACCCCCATTTAAATTGAGCACAGCCGGAGGCAACAGCTTCCCTGTCAAAGCGGCACAGCTGTGGAACTCCCTCCCATCCTCCTTAAAATCGGACCACTCCTATCCACACTTCAGACTCAACTGCATTAAATGGCTCAAAGAAAATTACCCATAACTGACCGACACTAGGACTACTCATGCCTGACCCACCTGTTAACCTGCATCTAAACGCACACGGACATGCTCTTTTAACTGTCAACGTATACTGTGTATACACCTCTGTGTACAAACACCTGTGCATACAACCATGCATATTGCCATCCTTTTGCTGTCAATGCATCATGTAACCTGGAATGTGTAACTGTGTGCAACTGTATATAACCATGAATACTGCCACCCCCTTGCTATCAATGTATCTTGTAATTACTTGGAATGTGTAACTGTATGTAACTGCAACATGTAAGCTTAAAGTATTCTTGAACACGCGCCCGGATACCTCCCCGGTCTGGCGCACGCTATAAATAAACAAACAAACAAACAAACAAACCGTCGACCACTGCATCCTCCTCCGGTGGAGTAACTTTGCTGAAAATGTTGGGGGGATGACATCTAAAGGAATGGGGCTCCTGCCACAACATGGTGTGCCATGAAGGTTGGGGGGACAAACACACTCCCCCCCCCCTAAAACTGCACCCATGTCCTCCTACCATCATAGCCGGCACAATGGGATTCTCTGGTACAGCCTGAATTTGTTTACCTACTACATCGCGGGAAAACACCAGGCCATATGAACATATAGCATTCTAACCAACTCCCAGTCTCCTGCAGAGTCCCCCAAATCTCCATCCCTTCAACAATCCTTTTTAAACTTGATATAGAGCATTTGGGCCCACTCCTCATGGATCCCGATATAGTCATCCACCAATATGCAGATGATACTCAGTTGTACATGAGAGTAAAAGGCCCACAGGACGTCAGTCATCTCTGCGGTTACTTAGCCATCATCCAGTACTGGATGTTGACTGCCTATCTCAAACCTAACCCATCCAAGATTGAATTCCTCCTCATTGCCCCCAGCTAAACAACAACTTGTTCAACAGTAGTTCGATGATATGCGCCAAGGAGGATTTGATCTGCAGCGCTCACATTCATTCTAAACCCTTAGGCTCCCCCATTGACAGCAGCCTGTCCTGGCTCTAAATCTCCATCCTTAGCAGAATCCATCCCTTCATCCCTCTGCAGGATTTCCAGACTTAGTGCAGGCTCTTGTGGTCTCACACATTGATGGGGTTAATTCCCTCCCGTTAGGGCTCCCAGCACTCACTTGACTCCTCTAAAAGCAGTCCACCATGTTGCAGCATGTCTTATTATGGGTGCGTGGAAATTTGGCCAAATCACCCCCATCCTACATGTGCTACATTGGCTTCATATTCATGTCAGGATACTCTTCAAAACTGCATGCATCACCTACAAAGCAGTCACGAGTAGCGCACCAGCGTACCTGGTGGCTAATTGCCATATATCTGGTGGCAAATGAAATTGTTCATCCGGCTCAAATCACAACTCATCCACAGAGAGAGGCCTCGCAAATATTCGGTCTCTTGTCACGCACTCTCCTTCTGGAAGTCGATCTCGGTATCAACTCGGAATGCCCCTACAATCTCTCAAAACAAGGCTTTTTCAACTAAACGTGAGACTATTTCCAATGGAGGCACAGACCGCAACTCTCAGTACTGAGCTATTGTTAAAAGATGCCAGCTCAAACTCTGGCTACCCACACCTAAACAGTGCTCCACTGTTTTTGAGCTAGGTTTGCACTTTAAAAGACAAAGGTAGTACCCACATTACACAATCAGCTGGCCTGGCTTGGCAGTAGCCCCCATAGTAATTCACTAGTGTAGGGTAAAGAAGTCAAGCGTGCATAGCCGCTAAGAGGGAGTGCTGCTACAGATCCCTGTGGCACTGCAGATGACTGTTTGCCATGTTCTGTAGCATGAATGAATGGAGGCATGATGGATGCAAAAAGTCCTACACAGCATGCACTGCAGTCTTCTGCTGATCCAACCAAGCCAATCCTCTCTGCTCCTGTGAGGCCCAACCAGTGGAAGTATCAGACCCATTCCAGGGCACTAGTTGAATCAGGCTTGACAGTGGTCACAGGACGTGGCCATCATCTTTCATGTTGGTGCTCTATACTTTACAGGGCCAAGCAGATACTCCAGTATTGGACCACAGTACAGGGAGTGTGAGGATCACACACCCTCTGTGTCAAACGTATAGGAAAGATAGCCCTTCTAGGGGCCTGTGCACATTTTTCCAGTGCGAGTATTGTTACTTGTGCCGACGGGCCATTGTCTATTATACAGCAATTCGCCCATAGCCTTACAGAGCAGTTCTGCAGACTCTGCTAGCTTAGGTACAAAGATATGTTATGTAATAGAGACTTGATAAAGCACACGTACGCCCGAGGGCATCTTGGCGCTGTCGAGTGAGTGAAGAACAGGTCGTGCCCTTAGGCCCCAGCACAGGCAGTCATTTGGTGGAGGGTTGGGTAAGCATAAAACAGGGGTTTGTGAGGATTGGAACTTGGGTAACCAGAGCTCCTCAGTCCTGCATCTAATCAGCAGTCTGCCCAGCCACGCCCGCTAACAAACCATGCTTTTAAGAAATGACTGGTCTGATAGCTTTTATTAATATCTTGCCACACACTTAATATGTTAAATATAACTAAGGTGTTCTGTAACATAGATACATTATGAGGGAAAATAGGATTTGTGTGCGCTCAGGTTTGAGTTTCTTCCTCTAGAAAATACGAGTGAGTAGCTAAAAATCCAGTTGACATAGGTATTGCCCAACACCTATACCATAATAAACAATGTACACTTGGGTTAACCTGAAAAAATACGCTAATCCAATTAACACAATTAGAGGATTATTAACATTATATCAACATGTAAATCATATCAAGTAGTCTACACATTATACAGTTAATGCCCATGTGCCTATTCTATCTGTAGCCGACATGTGTTGCGACCTTCTTTGTCTTTCTCAAGGCTGATTTTGAGTTTAGGCACTCATCATTTCCAATGACAATCACTGATTTCCATGTATAATATTCTAAAGACCCCCTACTCTTTTTGCAAACCCTACAATGAGGGGCCTGAAGCCACCAGTGATGCTAAAGTACAGCAGCAGGAAATTCAACATTTTGTGGGGTTTGTGCAGAAACAACTGAGCAGGCTATCCCACGTATTGTACCAAGCATATTGTGAATCCTTGGTGCCTCATTTAATTTGAGCCACAATATATTTTGCTTGGATTTGAGGGTGGTTTCTGGAACCATTTCTGCCCCACTTCTCTCTAGCGCCATCCACTTTGGATTTTCATATGGGGGTTCTCCTCCTCAGATTTCCATCTTGGTTTCTGAATAGTTTACGTTTGCTTCTTTGTATGGTGGGGCATGCCTTTCTCAGGCAGTCTAGCACCCATCTGAGAGTACAATCATACTCATCAACCATGTTCCCATATACTAAAGTGTCATCTTGAAAGACAACTGTACTTAGCACTTCCTGGAATGGTGTCCAAGATTATTTGTGAAGCAGATGCCGCCAAGGCAAGCCAAAGGGCATACAACAACATCTGAATACTCTTAGTGGTGTGAAAAATGATGCTATATGCTGGCACTTCTTTGATAATTTAACTTGGTGTTGCGCCGAGGACACGTCATACACTAGCAATGCTTAAATTGGCTTACATCTCTGTTATATTGGGTAATGGATGTTTGTCCACCCACATGTTCCTATTAAGATCTAGCATATCTATGCAAACTCTAAATTTACCATTTGACTATCCCACTAATACAATGGGCGCCAACAACTCTGAACTCTGAAATTCCTTAATGATACCCTGTTACGAGTTAGAACATGGCATCCAATTCCTGTTTCAACCTAACCCTCATACCGTTCAGAACTGGCTAAACTTTGAGCTTGATGTGATGGTCAAAATCTTTCAACTCTCCAAGCTCGTCTGAAAACAGCTCTAGTTATTTTTGGGTCCAAATGTCACTTCCGATGCATACAGGATGTGCTGCACACGCCTTGATGTGAGTGTGGAGCACCCTCTGTTCTTCCCATCCCAAAAAGGATGATCCAATCTGGGCCACCTATATTCATGCTCTGCACGCTTTGCCTTTGTCTGATATGGTGTCCTGGAATATTCCTATTAATTCAATCTTCAATTCAGCATACACCCCAGGATTTATATCAGGTGGCAGAAGATCTGCGATGACACACGGGTCAGTACCATAGAATAGGTTGCATCTGAGATAATAGTCCAGGGGGATCCACTGTCCACTCTCATGAGCATTTCTTTCGCTCCAACCATAAATGTTTTGGATGGGCCATTGCTCCCTTGTAGAGCAGTCACTTCAAGTACATTTCTGCCATTTGTACTGCCTTGGCTGACTCTATAACTCTATTAACTGTTCTCTCCAAAAGGGGTGTGTTTTCTACATCTCTAGAACCAGACATTGGCCTCTCAAAAGCAGCTATTCTTAATCCTTATACGGAAGTCCTTAAAGTAATTGACAATTTGTAACTCTTAATGCAAGAAATAGCAAAGCCTCCTGACCAAAGGTAAACTGAAGTAGTGAATATGCGAACTAGAAGAGAATGGATGCACCATGGTTCGATTCAGAGTGCAGGAATGCAAAGAACAAGTTACTTACCAACTGGTAACGTTCTTTCGACTGGATGTTCCTCCAACGTATTCCAAATCATAGACATGTAATGTCCACAGCTGTGTTCATTCGGAAATTTTTCAGCAGAGGGCGTCCTGCGTCGATGGCGTCGGGTCAATGTCCCTCTAAGGCCTTCGTCGAGGGTGACGTCACCGGATGTTATAAATAGGACGCACGGCGCCCATAGCCTCAGTTTATGTTTTTTCCTCCATAACGTGTGACTTGCTCGTACACAATGCCAGCTTGACTGCACATAGCCTTGAGGGAACGTAAGCTGCAATAGCATAGGAAATTCTCCAGAGGGGCAGGCTGGGAGGGCGATGTCGAATACGTTGGAGGAACATCCAGTCGAAAGAACGTTACCAGAAACAAGAACGTTGGTAAGTAACTTGTTCTTCGAATGGATTGTGTCCTCCAACCTATTCCACATCTTTGAGAGACTCCCAAAGCAGTACCAGAAAATGGAGGAGGGAAAAGAATTTAGAATACCCAATGAGATGGCAGAATAAAGAAAAGCCTTGCCATATCTTGACCATGGAGCTTATCCAGTGAGTAATATTTAACAAAGGTGTGGATAGAAGCCCATGTCGCTGCATCACAAATATTCCTAACAGGATCTCCCCGCTGCAGGGCTGTGGAAGTAGCCACTCCCCTAGTGGAATGGGCCCACAACCCTTCAGGAGGGTCCTTGTCCACCAATCTGTAACATTCAGTAACGGTGAGGATAATCCACCTGAACAAGGTCTGTTTGGTAACAGCCTGGCCCAATCGGTGTCCAGCATACCCCACAAAGAGTTGATCGTCCACTCTGACCCTGGACATCCTAGAAATATAAAAGCTCAGAGCTCTCCTAGGGTTCAACCTATGGAGTCGCTCCTCTTCCTTACCAGGATAAGGAGGAGGATATAAAGAAGGAAGTACCACTTTCAGGCTAAAATGAAACTCGGACACTACCTTAGGTAGAAAGGAAGGATGTACCCTCAGTAGAACCCTATCCTTGTGGAACACAGTAAAGCGCGGCTTAGATAAAAGTGCCTGCAATTCACTCACTCTGCGAGCGGATGTAACCGCAACCAAGAACACCGTCTTGAAAGACAACAGTCTCAAAGGACAAGAGTGCAAAGGTTCAAATGGAGCACCCATCAGGAATTTCAAGACCAAATTCAGATCCCAAACCGGCACCTGTAACGGGGACGGTGGGAACACATTAGTGAGCCCTTTTAGAAATTGGGAAATCAAAGGAATCTTAAAATAAGAACAATCTTCAGCCGAGCGCTTGAAGATAGACAGCACCACCAGGTAACCTTTAATGGTACCTACTTGAAGGCCCCTGTGGGCTAAAGAAAGCAAGAAAGACAGAACCATGGGAATGGAACACTGAAAAGGATCTACATCTTGTGCTTTGCACCAGTGGCAAAACTTACGCCAATGGCAACGGTACAGGGATTTGGTTGCCGGCCACCTGGTTGAAAGCAACACCTCCATCACCTCATCAGGGAGGTCCCAATCCTTATATCTCAACCTTTCAGATACCAAGTGTGAAGGTTGAGAGTCTTTACCTCTGGATGGAGAACCCTGACCCCCCCCACCCCCCCCTTGCACGAGAGACGATCCTCTCGGTAGGGAAGACGGCATGGAGGGCAGATGGACATTTCTAGAAGGTATGGGTACCACGCTCTCCTGGCCCAATCCGGAGCAATGAGGATCATGTGGGATCCGAACCTCCTTAACACTTGAGGAATGACGGGGACCAGAGGAAAATGACCAATCCACGACAACGTCTCCCAAGGCTCCTTTCGGAGGAAATTCCCTTGAGCAGAATCTCTCGCACTTCCAGTTGGCACTGGTCACGAAGAGATCCACTTATGGGGTTACCCAAAGGGCAGAGATCTCCAGAAGGACTTCCTGAGCCAACTCCCACTCATGAGAGACAGTGTACTGCCTGCTCAGAGCGTCTGCCGCCGCATTCTCCTGTCCGGCCAGATGAATTGCCGATAGTGCTATTCCCTGCTGGATAGCGCAGAACCAGAGCTGCACCACCTCTCTGCACAACGGGAGTGACTCTACCCACACTTTTTTGGTGAGGCAATGCAGGGACACTGTGTTGTCCGTCATGATCAGGACACTCTTCCCCCGCACAGATGGCAGAGAAGCCTTCAGGGCCAGCTTGATGGCCCTCAGCTCTAACAGCTTGATGTGGAGTTTGGACTCCGATGGAGAGCAACGACCTCTGGCGGTCAAATCGTCAGCATGAGCTCCCCATCCAGTGTGGGAAGCGTCCATCACTACTGTCACCTCGGTTACCAAAATGGCTCCCCCTTCATCAGGTTCCCCTTGTTGGGCCACCATAGAAGATCCTGTGAGACCGACAGTGGAATCTGAATGGGATCCCACATCTTGCCTGACAATTGTGACCACTGCATTGTGAGTACCCATTGCAGGGATCTCATCCTCAGCCTGGCCTCTGGCACCAGAAAAATGCAGGATGCCATGAGGCTGAGCAACCTTAAGAATTTCGAAAGCCGGGAGACGCTGGGCATGTTGAAATTTGTCCACCATCTGCACAATGTGATGAGCCCTCACCTTGGGAGGCGAGCACTTCCCCAATAACGTGTCCAACACAGTCCTGATGTACTGGAGCTGTTGGGAAGGTGTCAGATGCGATATCCACGAAATTGAGGGAGAAGCCCAGCTTGTGGAGGGAGTGGCAGGTGAGAATGAGATAATCCATTGCTTGCTCGGGAGATCACGCATGGATCAGCCAGTCGTCCAGGTAGGGGTAGACATGAATCCCCCCTCGCCTGAGATACGCAGCCACCACCACCATTAGCTTGGTGAAGAGCCCCGGGCGGAGGTCAATCCGAATGGCAGGTCCCGAAACTGAAAGTGCAAGCTGCCAGCTGCAAACCTCAGGTACTTTGTGCTTTGGATAAATCGGCATATGAAATTAAGCATCCTGTATGCCCAGAGACACAAACCAATCCTGAAGACGAAGGGCCTGGAGGACCTGAGAAAGAGTGACCATCTTGAACTTGTCCTTCCTGAGAAGGTTGTTCAACCAACGCAAGTCCAAGATGGGTCTCAATCCCCCGTCTTTCTTTGGAATCAAAAAATATGAGGAATACCATATCCCTTGTTCCTCTCTGCTACAGGCACCAGTTCTATAGTGCCTTTCTCCAGCAGGGTCAATATTTCCTGCACAAGGAGCGGATCCAGAAACTTCAAAGAGAGTCCCCGGTGGATTGTCGTGAGGCCGGTTTAGGAAGTGAAGGCAGTAGCCATGAGCTATTGAATCCAGAACCCCACGCATCCAAAGTAATAGCTTGCCATTCTTCGAGATGCTGAGACACTCTGCCCCCAACCAGCGAACAATGGAACATGGCCTCATGGTTGCTGTGGAGCGGCTGCGGCAGCGCCTGAAGGCAAAGAGGCAGCTGCCTGAACGGCTTTGGCACCCCTATTTCCCGAACCACCACGGGTACTTTTACGCTGACCCCTTTGACTGGCGGCTCCTCTCATCCTTCCAAAAG
The DNA here is from genome assembly GCF_040938575.1 of Ambystoma mexicanum. Taxonomy (NCBI): domain Eukaryota; kingdom Metazoa; phylum Chordata; class Amphibia; order Caudata; family Ambystomatidae; genus Ambystoma; species Ambystoma mexicanum. Next base: position 1,347,420,395 of record NC_090922.1, on the reverse strand, counting down.
AGGAGTAGTAAAGAAAGGAACCTCCCCTTCATTGCTGTCCCTTAGGACGAAAAGGTGGAGGTTGACACACAGCTGCACTTAAAGATTTAGCTGCAGCTTATGAGGTCTGCAACCTGTCAAGGCTCTCGTCAGCCTTGCTGCCAAACAAATGTGCGCCATCAAAGTGCATGTTCAAAAGACGGACTTGCACATCCGAAGCAAAACCCAACTTCCGCAACCACGCAAATCTGTGTATAACGGTGCTCGCAGCCATGGACCGGCTAACACTGTCGACCGTGTCCAATCCCGAGTGAAACGATTCACACATGGTACGAGAGCAAGGAACCCATCCCTTTCTTCCCCTTCGGGAATATGCTCAGCCGCTAGAGAAACACAATCCCACACAGTGTGTGAAAATCTTGCTAAGGCACAAGTGGAGTTGGCCGACTTCAGCGCCATACTCCCCACAGAAAACACCTTGTGTGCCCAACCATCGAAGCATTTGTCATCCCTATCAGGAGGGATGGTAGGGTACGCCGCCTGCCTCGAGGTGGTTGTAGCCACCTGAACCACCAAACTCTCAGGAGTGGAGTTAGAGGAAAGGTAGCTGGGGTCGCTACTGGAAGGGTGGTATTTTTTAGTTAACGACTTGTTAACCGCCGGAAGAGATTCCGGTGTCTGCCAAGCAGCCGCCACCTTTTTCTGCAACGTCAAATGAAAAGGTAACACCGGATCCGAGGACGGACCTTGATCCAACATATCAGTTAAGTCATCCTGAACAAAAGCTTCTGGAGGACTAGACCAACCAAGATACTCAGTGACCCCAGCCATCAGTCTCCTATAGGATGACTCACCATGAGCCCCAGGCTCAAGTCTGCCAAACTCCGCCCCAGGAGAAGTGTCAAAGCCACTGGCATCACAAAGAGATTGACATAACTCTTCCAACTCACTGTCCCCGGAAGAAGACAGGAGCCACATCCGGCTCAACAGGGTCAAATTCCAAATATTACCTCTCCTCATCCTCATAGATATCATCCAGAGGGAGAAAAAACTCCTACCTTGGGACATAAGAGGGTCTGGAATCCTTAACAGGCCTCACAGACTTGGAAGTAGCCTTCCTTGGAGGATCCACAGTACCAGGGACCTCCATCAGCAAATTATGGCCAAAAAGCCCCAAAGGCGTTGAGGGCGCTACCGGCTTCGGCATCGAGGGCAGCGACGGCTTCAGCGTTCACAACGGTGCCGAGTGCTGGTGTGAAGGCAAAGTTTCAACATCCATATCTGACGGACACAGCACCGACGGAGTCGATGCCGACCTCCAGCCTTTACCAGATTTCTGCGGTCTCGCCGGGGACGAAGACTGAGACCTGGAAGCTGCAAGTCTCTGGTGATCAACCTGAACCTTGTCCAAACGGGACCTCGAAGGTTCCCGATGAGTATCACGCCGAGGACCCGAGCCCGAAGGCGACGAGCCATGGATCAAGACCATTCCCTGCCAGCTTCTTCCATAGGCGTGGACAGAACTGTGCCCTGGGATTGAAAAATCACCAGCATCTGCTCCCTGAAGGCTGCCCATTCCTCTGGAGTCGAGGACTTAGTAGGACAAGCCACTTTCCTTGCAGCGCCATCCTCCGAGTAGGACGAGGAAGGCGACTGGTGACGCTGCTTCCGGCAATGCCAAGATGTGGGGGACGAATGGCAGGAACCACTCTGGGGCCGAGATCCCCGGGACTCCTTCCGACGAGGAGAGTTGCCCCTCAAATCATCGGTGGACATCCCCTTAGCAGCTTTACAAGACTTACTGGGTTTGGAACCCCTACCTACCTGTAACTTCACCTTACGCTCCTGCAAGGCCTTAGCAGTCAGCAACTGGCATTTGGAACAGTAGTCAGTGTCATGACTCTCGCCCAGACACCACAAACAAATTCAATGTGGGTCCGTAATCGACATCTTAGACTTGCAGTCGTGGCAAGTCTTAAAGCCAGACTGTGGAGTCGGAGGGGTCGAAGAAGAAGACATATTCACTGTCATGATCTCTGCTTCCAAAAGGTCAGGGTTTTCCCAACTCCCTTGGAAGCAGATTCATAACCCAGGTTCCGAGTGCCAACCAGTCCCAATTGGGACCTTTTGGACCCAGTCCTGGCGCCAGTGGCACCAGGCTCATAAATATGCCCAGTCCCAGCGCTGGAAGCGCCGGGCTCATAATGCTTGGGTGGACTTACCTGCAGCAGACCATGCTGCTTACTTGCCTGCCAGTTGAGCCTCTGATCCTCTTCTGTTTGGAACTACTTTTCCTGTTGGGTGGGGCAGGAGCCACTCCCTAGGTTCAGAACACTGGAACTCTTCTGGAAAGCAGGAACTCTTTTCTTACCTAGGCGTGGCTGTGGAAGGAGACACCTAAGCACTACAGGTGGCTATTTAAACCACACCCGATGGATGAATCTTGCTTTGCATTATTCTGCATCCTCTGCAGCAGAACGCTCATCGTGTCTTCTGCATCTGATCCTGGGCCTAAGGAAAAAGGCTTACCATCCTGAATCCAGTCTTCAGCAACACCTATAAAGACAAGAAAGAACAGGTTAGCATTACGGTCTTCAGTGACAGCTCTTCACTTACCTGGGCCATCGGCTGTCACCAACGCCTCGCGCTGCATTCTGAAAGACAAAGGCTTACCTACTCTTCGTGCGCTCCGGAGGTCTTCACACTGCATTCCGGCATCTGAAAGACAAAAGCTTACCAACTCTTCGCACGCTCCGGAGGCCATCGGCGCTGAATCCCGCATCTGAAAGACAAAACAAGGTGCGTTTAAAGACATTGGGGAACTTTAATACTCACGTGCCATTACTCCTTTCCACATCTAACCCAGTGGGTATTCCGGCACCCTGCAGCCGCTCCGAACTTGTACCTGCAAAATAAAAAGACAGTTAGAGCGCATCGTGAAGCAGGCACCAAGCGCTTACTTACGTGCTTCCAGGCGCTTCTATTCATCACACGGGCTCCATCTTCAACTCACTTCAGCCCGTCATCCACCATCGCCGGAACCCTGCAAAACAAGAGACATCATTACCAAAGACTTTAAAGACATTAGAATTACTCGAAACTTACCGTTCGTGCAGTAAACGACGGACAGCAGTCCTCTGAAGTCAAGAGGCCTGCTCCCCTTATCCAGTGAAGAAACTGGTTACAGCACCCTGCCCCGAGGCAGATGGAGAGCACGGCGTTCACTTACCTAAGACATCTTACCCTTCGAGTCAAACATACAGTGCACAGAGGTCCAGCCCAAAGAGCCAGCCGTGTGTTACACATCACCTTTGAAGATACGGTATACGCCCAGTCAAGACCGGCGCCTCTACGGGAATCAGGTGAGCGTTACATTCACAAGGAATACACGAGGCACGTCGAGTCTCCGAAGCAAACACGTTTGTGGAAAAAACTGAACTGAGGCTACGGGCACCGTGCGTCCTATTTATAACATCCGGTGACGTCGCCCTCATTGGAGGCCTTCGAGGGACATCGACCCAACGGCATCGACGCAGGACGCCCTCTGCTGAAAAATTTCCAAAGTACACAGCTGTGGACATTAAATGTCAAAGATGTGGAATACGTTGGAGGACACAATCCATTCCAAATGGAGATTATGTGAAGAATCTAGGAAAGGGGCACTCAGCGCGGGAGAATTCCATGTTCTAAAATTGGGTTATAAAAGCTTATGTAAAAGTAAAGTGGCCGACTATATAGAAAAACAATGGGATCACTTGAACCAAATGGTACAGGAAAATAACATACAGGGTTTCTGGAGCCTGCTGGTTAAAGGTACAACATCGAGGGATAACAATGAAACAAATATAATCAAGTCCGAGGAATGGTGCTTGCATTTTTCAGGTAATTTGTTCAGTTCATATTTAACTGGAAGGTTAACCCCCAAACTAGGACCTGGGGTCTAAGTACTATATAACGTATGGGTGTCCCAGTAGATAAGTTTCGGAGCACAGTTATGTGCATTCAAATTCTTTATCTTTTTTACAATTAATGTCGTTAAATATACCAGCAGCATAGGTAATAATTCAATACAATCACCATTTAATTGTGATTCAAATAATTTTGTTTTATTTACAAAGTGATGGAACATCGGTCTCCCCATCCTATCATTTCTTAGAGTAATTTCATTCACACTGATCATTCTTTTTTTGTGCTAAACATTAACAAACTCTATGGTATTTAACCTTTTGTATTTCTGCACAATTTCATATATTATAAATTGTTTCATATATGGTGATGTACATTTCTCAAAGTTCTTTCAGTCCATAAGGTTTGAGCTGATCTGCAAGCAGGTAATTTATAACTAGATACAATACAAGATACTTTTAACAGAACAATACATACAGTACAAAGAAAGAGTGAAATAAGTTATGCAACGTTACTTCTCATTAGCAAACAATTCTGGGCAGGTCTTCCTGGCGCGTGTGGTTTGTGAGCTGTTACCAACCAGGCCCCCGCTCATTGCTCTCGAGGGCTCCTGCTGTGCATGCCTGCTGATCGCAACATGCGCAGGCGCACTGCTTCAACATCACCATGACTACGCACCACACCTATCTCCAGCTTCCACTCTGAGACCCACAGTTACCATGACCACGGCCCAGTCGTACCTCTGCACGACAGCTTGCGCAGGCACACTACATGCGCACTGAGTCAGTCTCCATGACTACGGCGGACTCCGTCGGCTCATATACAGAGTGCTCACGGGCACCTCTGCCTCACGTCCCAGTTAAGAATGGACACTGCGAGGAATATCGCATTGCTGCTAACTTATACCCAGCTGGCCACATTAGGTAAGGAGAACCCTGTGTATGCCTACACGGGCCGATACGTGACATAGGAGATTTTAGCCCTGTGCCTCTTCTAAATTAATACCAGGTTGCGCTTTGTTTCTGTCTGTCTCTCCCCAGCCCCTTTCCCCAACATGGCTGCGGTACCACCGATTGAAGCGGACTATCGAGCCTCCTTTAATTCCGCTCCAGTATAGAGCCCCTCCTCCCCCCCTGGGGTACCCACACAGGTAAAGAGACACCTTCCCAGTGGTTGCACCCCCATTATTTCATGCAACGGTGTAAGTTCCTTATCACCAATCCCCTATCACCCCCTGTTTGCCCTCAGGTAACTAAAAGAACAAAGTACATGACTCTGGTTTGCGAACCTTGTAAGAAGTCGAAGACAATAATACAACCTCCTGACAGCCCGCCAAGTCAGGTGGCTGCAGTCTAGGTCATTAGATATGAACTAAATACATCCTACTGTCTCTGACCTTTAGGACATATCCCTTACTGGCACTTCCTTCCTCTTACACATCAGGTTCTCATTATGTAGTCTCTTAACAGTGGTGGTAGCATTCTGTGCACCAGCACGCACAGCCCTGAGTGAAGAAACTCCACGCGTCACAAGGTCAGTGTCTATGGGGCACTAAACAAAAACCTTCCTTCTCTTAGGTAGCGGTTTTGCATATGTGCAAATCAAGCTTCACAATTTGTTTTAACCAGCATTTACACCTCGTAATAATTCAGTCTTTTGGTGTTTCCAATTAGGGTCAGCACCTACCAGGTCCAGATGAAGGCAGATCAACAGTTACCTGACGAAACGTCCCAATAAGTGTCAGGGCTCATAAACAGGAAGACCTGCCCAGAATTGTTTGCTAATAAAAAGTAGTGTTGCATAACTTATTTCACTGTTTCTTTGAACTGTATGTATTGTTCTGTTAAAAGTATCTTGTATTGTATCTAGTTATGAATTACTTGCTTGCATATCAACTCAAATCTTATGGACTGAAGGAACTTTGAGAAATGTACATCATCATGTATGAAACAGTTTTGTTTCTATGGGACCTGCTGCCTTTATTGCTGCCATGGGGACCAGGGTGTGGTCACAGTTCTCCACGTCATCCCCCGAAGTGACCCTCGACGGCCAAATACTGAGGAGGAATACATTTTAAGGTACATCCAAAGTTTATTGTATCACAATCTCCAACCTCTGTCCAACCAACATCGTCTTTCACACGATCCCCGTAACGCATTAAATTAAAGAACCTTGACAAAGCCCATGACAGCATAAGCATACCACACTACAGGGTTCTCCACGAAAGCCCAGCTTGTTGCCAGTGTTAGAAAGTAAGTACAACTCTCATGGAAGACTCAAGATGCAGTTTTATGACCATGACAATGGCTTTATTTTTAAAGTTCTTGGCAAGCCCATTTTGGGCCCTTAAGTTACATACAAACAGGAGACACCACCAGTCACCTGCCTCTCACAAGCTTAGCCCCCAACTGACTCACTCAGAACAAAGATTCAAATAATTAACCCAAAATTCCCTGAGCTCTGATGCATTCAATGTTTACCAATATTCTCTCTCAGACAGATGACCCACAGGACAGGCAAACAGATAGCATACCTGTAAAGAACCCTTGAGCCCCTCGCCTCTAGCCAGGTGCCTCTTGTTTTGGGGTCTCTACCCCAGGCAAGGTTTTTTGCTTCCCTGTGTTAATTTTACTGAGGCTCAACCGACATGTGACTTTCTAAAGGCTGATGATGTACCGAGGAGGTTGAAGCATCCTTCGTTTACTTCCTCCAGGAGACTGCATGACTGACCATGTTGATGCACTTCACCCCATGGGCAACCCCCAGTGCCATCAACCAGCATATTACATGGGATGTTGTCACAGTAGCCTATATATGTAGTGCAGGAGGAATGGAATGCCCTGTCGATGCCTATCTTCAACTTTGTCAAGTCAACAAGTTGCAATACTCAGGAATAACCACCGCATTGTAGACTATGCATTGCATGTGAATCTAAAAGAAAGGACATTTCACATACTCTGATGAATTTTACCGAGACCTCGCAAAAACCCTACCTAAAGACCTTCTCCTCCCAGGTGAAGGCAGCCATGGTATTTTAAGGCTCGCTGTCAAAGGTAGATATTCTTTCCCAACACTATTTACCCTGATGACGGTAAAGCCTATTCTCACCAATCCTGTATTGGGACTATGAATCTTCTTCCCAAAGTTAAGCACAAATGTAGAGGGGAAAGCTCCCATGTTCAGCAGGCGAATATTAAAATCCTAATTCCCCTACAGCACCAAATCATGCAGCAGAATTTTGTGAAACTCCTTTTATACGGATAATAAAAAATAAAGATACAGGTGTGAATAATTATCCCCTTAAAAGCAGCAACTTGAATGTTGGGGACTTCAAGTACCATAATGCTAAAACTACTGGGACAAAGAAAAGGATGCAGAGGCCCTGGATTACCAGTTGCAGGGTAGTAGGGTTTATAATCCACACCTGATGGAAGCTGAAAGGCATAAATGGCCCCCACAGGTGTAGACTGTTATAGATGTGCTAATTCCTTCTACCTTAGAGCCCTCCAGCTCTTTTGCTAAACTTTGGGGCTTTGAACTTTTTAATTCTGCTTGTTTTCTGTGTTCGTTTCTTTTGTTATGGCATCATCTTTTCATATGTGTCACACAGCACCCTCTGTGCAGTCACACAGGGAAGCCTTTTAGGCTGTCCCAGGGTTTAAATACCTTCTCTGGGAAAAACTACTGTTTCCCAGAGAAAGTAAAGTGAAATTGATATTACTAGTCTTTCCAAATTCCTAGACCCAGCACACACTATCTTACAATAGAGTGCGGGAGGGGTTACCTAGTATCCCCTATGTCTAGAAACTCATGTAGCAGTCAAATGTTACCCTTTCCTCTCGAAATGGCTGGTGGCACTGGTTTTACAACGAACTAGCATGATTTTCCCGACCGCGAACACCGGTAGCTAAAAATCGCAGAAGCCATGTTTTTCAAGGTGGCGTCTGAGCCCCCTGTGTTTAAACAGGTCCCGGTCTTCTTTTTTCGCCATTTCTTTTTGGAAAGGTCCTTCTAGAGTTTGTCTCTGTGCACCAATCCAGGTTTGGTCCTTTTGTTCCTATGCTTTGGAGGGCTTCAGGTCTGAAGAGTGCCTCTGGCGCCTGAGTGTCTGGGGTGGCCAGGAAGTGGGGGAGGTGCCCGAGACTCCCCGTGCTTAGTCCCCTAGGAGACCCAAATGCACTCTGGTGTGATTGGCTGGCTGACTGTCTGGCAAGGACAGCCACCCTGCTGGGTGAGTGGCAGCTAGGTTGGAATGAATGGGAGAAAACTGTTTAAAAGGCGAGTCTCTTGGATTGGAAGGCAGAGTCGACCACTGGAACGAAAGAACCAAAGACAAGCTGGAAGAGGACAGCTGCTGCAACTCCTGAACCGCTGCTTTGCCCGGTGAAGCCCTGCTGCAGGTCCAAATCACCAAGTTCATCTCGACAGAGAAGCCCTTCAAGGACAACTTCTCCCTTTGAGTTGGTGGGAACAATCAACTCATAAGCCACCTGGACACCCTTCTCAGAGCTGGTTGTACTTTCCTCAACGTGCTGCAGAAAACCAAATAACCAGGGAGAAGGACACCAGTTTGTGGGCTTGACGACAGCTACCGGTATCGAAGATTTTCCAGTTTGCCAGTTTTGTGACCAGACCCCGTGCAGTGCAGGAGTCCCCCGACGTCCTCCCTCTTGTCCCCACGACTGAGGCTCAGGAACAGCGAGATCTGCAGGAACTGCCAGGAACAGAAGTCTTCAGCTGCATCTTTTTCTTCAATATAAGGTACTGTGAAAACCCAACCTCTCACTGCGAAAGTGCATGTAACTTTGGCAACTTGCAGGCCTAGTCAGCTTGTCACCCGACGTATGAATCTTTCTTCGATGAACTACTTCTGAGAACCGTGGCGAAGACTTTTCCGTTTAACTACCAGAACTGTTTTTACCAATACAAGACTCTAGCCTGTTGACTTTGGCCTATTTATTGCATTGAATCAACTCCTCTGGTGAACTCAAACTATTTGCACTGTTTAAGAGTAACTGTAATATTCGTTTTATTATCTTATGCCTTTTTGCTCCCATTTCAAATGCTCTGAATGCCATTTTGCTCCTACTTCAAAGTAGTTTAAATGTCACAGAACCGAATAGTGTAAAGTACTGTAGTATATTTTTGTGTGATATTGATTGCCTCCTTTTAGTAAGTGTTTTCTAACTGACTTTGTAATACATTAAGAAGTGTTTTACCAAGAAACCTTGAGTATAAATGTCTCTCTGAATACTTGTGATTGTAGACCTCTGTGTAACACCCTTACAAGCTCACATCCCCTCTTGAGATAAGCCTGGCTGCTCAGCTCGCTACCAAAAACTGTGTGGTACAGACTTATACCAAAGGTTTCTTTTGCTTACATCTGTAGTCATAGTTGTGTGTAGTAGTCCCAGAGGGTACTGCATGCAAATTTTGCCTAATATAGACCATAGAGAAGAGTGATAGCAGTGGAAGGTGGAGTGGTTGCGGTGGCTCCACATTGAAGTTGCAGCTGAAGTAGAATAGCGATGCTGGAACCGCTGTGGCTTCCAGTATGGATGCCGGTTCTGAGAAGGTCTCTTCTATCAGAAACCTGAGATGCAGAGATTGTGCAGTGAGAAGCGATATTTGTTCAAGCTTTCTCCCTGAAGATCGTGGTTGCAGAGGTTGTGCAGCGGGCTGCGCTTATTTTACAAACTCCCCCCCTGAAGATCATGGTTGTGGAGGTAGTGCGCCGGGAAGCGTGAAGCTAAGACACCCCCACCCCCAACCAGCCAGGCTGTGGTGGTAGGCGAGCACCAGAGAGCATTTGGAGCACAGAACGCTCCTGTCTTACTCAGCGCGGGCCTGGGAAAACTCAGTAAGGCTGTTCTCCATGCCGTCCCGAGCAGGAGAAGCCAGGAACCTGAAGGCAGAGAAGCGAGCGGACGCGCACAGCAAACCCGGTGAGTTCACTTATGTGTTGTGACTCTGGAGCGCTCCGTAACCACCCGCTGGCCCAAAATGGGTCTTGCGACTACCAAATGAATGGAAAGTGGCAGAAGTATAAGTATGAAGTATGTCAAACTGATATAAAGCAAAAGATACCTATTGTGCATAAAAGTGAATACCAAACGGAAGGTGGCAGTATATGAACTTGGAAAATAGACCAGAAGAATATCATTGCAAACATAAAAGTCAGAACAACCAGTGGCAGAGACAAGAGAGCAAGGAAGCAATATTGGTAAAAGCAAACCACCATTATCAAAGTCAAGAGGGCCCGGGGGCAATATTGTCAGAATCCAACAACCATTGCCGAAGCCAAGAGGACAAGATGACAATATTGCTAGAAACAGACAACCATTGCCAAAGCCAAGAAGGTACAGTTAAGAGATATGTTGTTTGCAAAGACTAAATAGGTATTGCCTAAGGCAAAGAGGAGCAGAAGTGAGAGAAAGCCATTGCCAGCACTTGGTTGATGCAAGAGGCAGAAAAAAAGAGTGGCAGGAAAGCTGCCCTGAGAAAAGGTGTTGTGGGGGAGAGGAGCATAATCTGCATTGCTTGTGGCAATCAAAACTGTGTACTAAACAGCACAAACGTCCCTCATGTTTCCCCCGAAGAAGTAGTCCAAGATGTTGTGAATCAAATTATAAGACTGTTTAAGCTGTATGAAGACAAAACTAAGCCACAGGAGTATCTGTAGAAGTAGTAGTAGTTTTGCTAGTCCTGACAGGCGAGTACACCAGGATAAGGAACCTTGTAGTGTAGGCCTGGCAGGTGAGTGGACCAGGAAAAAGTTGTGTAAGTACTGTGATGTGGTTAAATTTGTTGAAGAAGAAGTGGCAAGTCTACAAAAGCACATTGGAAACCATTGTAGAAACATCCTGATCAACCAACATTGCTGATGCAAGTATGTTGGAATCATTCTAATGGAAGTTTGTTGTTCTTGATGAACTGTGGAAACTTGCTTATTTCTTGAAGACAAGTTGTGTCGACCTCTCTGCTTCAAGTGGCGAGAACAAAGAATTGTTGCACATTTTGAACTGTTGGTTAAATTCAGTGGAGAGACTTATTGGAACTATATTGGAAATTTGGAGCCGGATGAGATTTCCTTATTCTTTTGAATTGTCAGTTGAAACCCTGATTGAATCTGGGGAAGGAGACTCACCCAGGTTACAGGGAGAAATATTTACTTGATCTTGAATATAACTGTTAATGTTGCTGTATCTGAACTGCCATATGTTACCTTATTGAATTGTTGTATGTACAAGTGGGAGGGACAGAATCCTTTTGTTAAGAGCATTTCCTTTAGTTCAGGTAGGGAAATCTTCATAGTAGAGATAGTGAGGGGTTTATCAAACTCTTTTTGAGTTCAATAAAATGGCATATTTTGAAAAACCTTCACAAAGTTGTCTGGCTCACATTTCTGACCCATCACAATATTGAGTGACGACACACACTATTATTAAGTGGATATCTTGATTTATGGTTCAGTAATGTTTATGTCACTACAATGGCATGGGGTATACCTGTCTTTTGTCAATGGGCACATACACTGAAGATAAAGTGTTTTCATGCTCAAAGAAGTAGGGTATAGTGGCTAATTTATTGGCCAGGGAAATGGGAAACCAGTGTTTGTCACCAGTTTATATCACTTGATCAAGTTGTGCGTTCTTGGGCGTATCACTCTGCTACAGATTCCTTATATGACATCATCGAGGGTATCTTAGAAACACACTAATTCCACAATGAACTGATGTATAAAAACCAAGACATGTTTGCATTATATAACTGCACAAATATTTCAAATCAAAACAAAATGAAAAGAGACTCAGTTAGAGAAACCCTATAAACTCTCTATATTTTGCAATAATAATAGAAATGGTGATGGGTAAAAAATTAAATCTACCACAAATAAGCTGTTGATTTGGTTCAAAGTGACAGCAGGACTTACCTAAATAGCTCAACCTCGTCCTCCCCAAAAGGCCTGTCTTCTCCCTCTCCAAACATACTGAGGTATGATGCCTTCATGTAAACATATGTGGCCTGCAAGAAAGAACACATGTAGTGGTATTGTACTGCAGGTATTGCGTCAACTTTGGTAATTTCTATGCCCCCCATCCCCTGTCTAGAGTCCAATGGGAGCATGTGCGTTGTGTGGTGTTCTCCCTCTTTTTGAATAACTTGCCAGGAATGCTTGTTTCTGATGGAGTTGCTGGGTGGAAGATGCTAAATCGCTGGGTGTTTCAAAATGGAAGACATGATTCGCACTGTCCCCGAGTGTCCAATCAGGACTAGCTCCACCCATGTCCAGGGCCTGGATGCAATTACTTTTCCCCTGCCCAAATCACCTCTTGCTCTACTGCCTCCAAGAATCTGTTATGGATTCAGTTCAACCTTTGGAAATGCCTTCTTCATACCCAGAGGAGGTTTGAATACATCACTAAGTATGACAACAGGGCATTTCTGGGTTTGGCCCATGGCAGCTGGTTTCACTTCTGTGAGAGGAGGAGGCATAGTACATTTTTGCACATGTACGATGGTCATTCTCAAACATCACGCTGGTGTAATTCCAATCAAAGAAAGGTAAGATGTATTTCTTTCAAAGGTTAAACAACAGATTGGTCATAACTTATATTCTACATATACCACAGCAAACAATGTCCCAATTGTGAGGTGGTAATGCTAAGGTACCATATATAACAGCGTATTTTGTTTTAAAGTCACTGACGTTTTAACATGGGGGTTTTATTCAGAAAATTACCACCATATAGCATAGGCACTGTTTTGGACTGAGCAGTAATCTGGATTATTGGTATCATTTCTCTTGGCCAACTGACAACTGTAAAATATTAACTTATTTTACTAATGCAAATGGGCTTTTAAAGTGAGGTACATGGGCGCTGCTTTTCAGTGTTCTAAATGTACAGTTCTTTTCCTGCATGCAACTTTATTAATGAAATGTGGCAATCTCAACAAATAGCTGAAGGTTTGTCATTGGACTGTGCACATCAGAACGTTTCAATTTGCGTCTACTATATGGATGAAAGTGCTCCAGTTATACCACCCATGCATTCACATGCCCACCCGGGTGGAAACCACTGACACCAGTATTGAGGCATAGAGGACTTCGTGAAGGTGAGACTGTTTGACAGACCCACCTTTCATGCAGAAGTCTGATTTATCAGTGGCTGTCACAATGAGGATGGAAACAAATCTTGCAAAAGGTTCTAGATCAAAATGTTCATGCAGGACACCCATGCATCTATCCAAGCAAACCGGTTCTAAAACAACGCTAACCAACTGGTCGAAATGGCACAATCATTTGGAGCTCTTTCATAATGGGAACAAGACCCTAGGTAAAAGGCTGGAGCACAAAAGTTTTCTAGAACACAATTAAACAACAACATCTAAAAAAGGTCATTGCAGCATTAAAATAAGGTCAACCCATGTGTACCACTGTGTTGAGCACTGCAGCCTAAGAGCAATACACACAATTTAAAGCATTAGCGTCATCGACCAATCTATCAAATCCGCAGGCCATTGTGGAAAAACATCTGTCAGATTTACAAGCTTTGGAGGTTTCTGCAGATACGTTATGATTTTTTAGCTTCTCTTGATGATAAAATAAAATTGGGTGCAGTGGTGTAGCAGGTTGTTGGTCTTGTTGCACAGCGCTGTTCTGATTGGCATGTAGCTAAGAAACACACAGGTGGGATCCCGTGGAGAGCATTTACATTACTGGCTCCATAGTGGATACAATCCTTCTTAGCCAACCAAATCATGAGGGTCTTTTCACCTGCGGCTGCAGCAGACCCCATTCCCATCACTTGCGGTGTCCCACAAGGATCTTGTGTCTCCCCCACCCTTTACAATATCTTTACGAAACCTCTCTTTGACAGGCTGGACCATCTGGGTGTCACCTACACCAACTACGCAGATGAAACCCAGATACTCCTCACCATCACTGGCAACTACACTGTTGACATCACCAGGGTCAACAAAACCTTCTCCATCATTCAAGCATGGATGGCCACACACGGCCTCTGCCTGAATGATGAGAAGACAGAACTCCTCCTAGTCGGATCACCCAACAACCTACAGAAACTCAGCCCTGACTACACCAACATCATCATTGATGGTAACACCATCCCCATCGTCAAACATGTGAAAACCCTAGGGTTCTACCTTGATGCCAACACTAACCTTGCTAAACAAGTCAACATGGCCGCCTCAACAACAGCCTACACTGGGAAACTAATTAGAGCCTGTAGACCATCTCTATCCACTAACAGCTGCCTCACACTGGCCAGGGTTCTTATACAATCCAAGCTTGACTATTGCAATAGCCTGTCTCTAGGCGCCAACCAAGGTGTAATCAATAAACTTCAGGTTCTCCAAAACAACGCGCTGCGAGCACATTCCTAGGAGAGAGCATATCTCCCCCATCAGAATTTCTTGTAAATGGCTCTGCATTCAACAAAAAATTGACTTAAACATTCTCTGCCTCACTTTCAAAGCCCTAAACGACCTAGCCCCCCTCCCTCCTATCTCACTAATAAACTCACTCTGAAACCAAACACTAAAACCACTAGATCCTCCAACACTCTCTGCCTCATGGTTCCCAGATTCTCCTTTAAAAGAGCCGGCGGCTCTAGCTTCATGGTCCTCGCCCCTCAGCTCTGGAATACCTTACCATTGAATATCAAATCTACCGAATCATTCCAACAGTTCAGGAAATTTGGTTGGCTATTGGATAAAACTAATCCCAAGCGGGTCTAAGACCCTGTCTACTATATTCACTGTATATACCAATCTAATGTTTAATTGTACGCACAAACTACCTTTGACTGTATATATTGTATATTAACTCTAAATGTATAACTGCATTCGCTATATATATTGTATATGTGTAACCTCTCCTTAAGTGCCCATTTACTCCTGGGTCCGGAGCGCTATATAAATAAAATAAATAAACAAACAAACAAACAAACATAGTAGCCTTTTCCACCACACTGGCAACCAGAAGTAGGAAAATGAGGGAGACATACACTTAACAATATTGCTAATGGTAGTGGCAACAAGTATTTGTATATGTATTGGTGAACGTGGAGGGTACTGTAAACAAAAACACTGCACATATGACAAATCTTGGCAGTAACAACGCCACTGCTTTACAATTCAGAGCCATAATGGGAGGAGTAGCAACATAAACTGGTGATATGATATGATTGGTTATTTATAATGCGCTTAATACCCAGAGGTTTCTAAGCGCGGACCCGGGGATCGAACCTGTGTTGCTCTGTGTCGTCTTGTTTAAAAGGCGAGCACGTTGCCGCTGAGCAATCCTCCTGAGATGTTGAATGATCAATACATGCAAAACTAGATCGCACAATGGGTGTTGGTTTGAGAGGGAATCTAGAACATGCCTTGGAGTTGAAGCAGTGGAGGGGACATAGGCAAAATCCAGAACAGGTCTAGGAGGGCTTGGATGGAGCTAGAACCTGGATCATGAGTGGGATGGACTGTTGTTGGGGTGGTGGAGACCCCAAAACCTGATGGAGTAAAAGAGGCCAGGTTATGGAGGGTGGATCCAGAACCTTCTCAGAAATAGGGAGAGAGGTTGGGATTTGGAATAGGGAACCAGAATCCACTCAGCAGTGGCGGGAGGCTAGGGTAATAGGGGCAATCCCAGAACCTGCCCAGAAAAGGGGATCGAGGAACAACACAGAACCCATTCAATAAGTCAATTGGAGAGGCAGAGATATTGACCAGACTATTTAAATGAAATAACATTGGATTTCTACTTTAGATCAAATTGATGCAGGTTTCAATGACTGGGAATGACATTGGTATAATTTAGTGTTCCCCTTTTTAAAATGGAAACTTGAACATCTGTTAGTAATGTGAAAAAAAGAGCGCTGTTGATTTTTAATGCGATGAAAAAAAGAATCTTCTTGGGAAATCACATTGAACTGCTTTTTAAGAAAGGAAGGAGGTGCCATGAGACTGAACCAGTAGAGGTACTGATGTTGTTTGGATGTGCACTGTCTTTTAAACCAATCAGGAAAGATGTAGTGTAGCCCCAAGAGGCAATTAAGCAATAAAAGGTAAAAGGGCTTGTGTTGATATAATGTACTGATATTGCTTTACACGAATTTGGAATTTTAACTATTAGTGAAATCGGCAGACAAGGAATGAGATAGGTTGGACCAGAGAAAGTGCGGACATTGTTTGTATGTGCACTACCTCATAACAAATCAGAATAGTAGCATTAAAGCATCAATAAACATTGAAGGGCAGTCCAGGTCTGAGGTGGCATGGCTTCTGCGGACATGAAATTGGAAGGTAGTAGTGATATTTCACGATCTCAATGTCACCTGGCCTAGTAGGATCGCTATATCTGTCCTCCCTCTGTTTCCCCTCGCTTGCCTGGTCCGCCTTGAAACACTTGTGTATAGGCGCGTTATAAATGCCATATCATATCATATAATGTTTCTACTATCTTTGAATATTATTGCCTTGTAAGTGCAGGAAAATCTGTAGCATATGTACCCAGTTCCTCTCCAACAGACAACAAAGTCTCACACAAACATTGAAGACATAAGGAGAGGACTTAAAGGGCTGAGAATGCATCCACGCAACAACATACAAGAACTACTGGGAAAATCAGTGTATCTTGGTCGGCAAGCCAACTTGAAAGTTTAGACAAACCGAGCTGGTTTGCACAGCACTGTACGTGAGCCAATACAAAGTTCAGGAAATTCTTACCATTGTCAGCAGTATGTGGCTTTTGCACCAATTTACTAGATTGACATCACGTTCATTTCCTGGCAGGTGAGTCAGCAGCACCTGTGCCAGGAAACCACAAGAGCTTTAGAAATGCTCATGCTGTACTCACTAAGGCTGCACTCGTCCACAGTAGATTTACATACTTTTCCTGGGGTCTCCAGCAGCAGGAACACAGGGAATGGGCCTTGTGCTCTTTGGGAGAGATAAGCCAATCAAAAATGCCAATATCCTTACAGAGAGCTGAGCTCTAGGAGAAGGGATACATGGCTATATAAGCATGGGCCCTTAGTCTGTGTTGGAATTTTGAGAGGTTTATGGCAGGCGGTTGGTGCGAGTTAGCGATACTGGAAGGAGGTACTGGAATAAGTATGAAGAGAAAGTTAGGGACTGAACTGTAAGAATGAGGTGGAAAGCAAAAATAAGGAGGATGAACATCTGAAGGAGCTTGGTGAACAGAAGGAGGGGGTAGCAGGAAAGAAGAAGGGTGGATATCTGTATCTAGAGGAGGTTGGTCAAAAATAGGATTAGGTGGCAAAGGATGAGTAGGAGAAGGGTGAACATCTGGAGGAGGTTGGTGAACATCAGGAGGAGGTGACAGGAGAAAATCAGGAGATGGTGGTAGAGAACAACAAGGAGCCAACGAGGGGAGATGGATGACAGGGCACTACTGCATCCTAGTGGGCAAAGATTATGCTACCTGCTATCCCAACGATTTCTTTATGAAGGTGGATACCACCCAGAAGATCCTGACATATCTGGTGCCTCATTTGTCTATCTTTGGGTTCAGAGAGGAGACGCTCACTGCCCAATGACCCACATTTGTGTCTCAACTCTGAGATGACTTAAAGAAAGGCCTACAAATAAATACCAGGAGTGCTACAGTATAGCATCCCCAGCGTGATGACTTGGTGGAACACGGTAATCAGACCCTAAAGAATTTTCTCCGGACATTTGTCTTTGAGGATGCCAGATATTGGGATGAGTTACTTCTGTGGACCTCAATGAAGTTGTTCTACAAGAGGGAGACCAAAGGCACCTTTGACATTTGGAAGGATGGATGGGAAGGCCAAGGCACCTCAGAAGAAAAATCTCAGGAGTTCATGCTGACTACCTAAGAAAGACTATGCCAAATCTGTAACCTGGCCCGGCAACACCTAGAGACTAGCCAAGAAAAAAAAAAGAAGACATCAGTATGACCGAGAGGCCAAGGAGTTCAAAATGGGTGATTTGGTATTTGCCTTACTCCTGACATAAGGTAATTAGCTATTGGTTAAGCAACATGGACCGTACAAAGTCAGTCGGTTACTCTGAAACCCCAGTTATCATGTCCAACAAGGCAACCGCTGAAAGATCACCCAGGTACAGCACGTGAACTGACTAAAGTCTTGGAAGAAACCTCAGTAGTCTATCTTGAAGTTGCACAAGGTGACATACAAGAGGGAGAAGCTTATCACAGCACTGGCAATATGCTACAAAATAGCTGAACATTGGCTTGACTCAAAAACTGCAAATCTATCAACAATGATTTTCTGATGTTTTCCAATGTCGACAGTCCTAAGAATTCTACAATGCATTGAGACTCCACCAGGAAAATCTGTTTAGTTGTGTGTCTACAGATTATCCAAGGATTGCTGGAAGGCCATTGAGTAGCAAGTCAAAACGTTACCGGATGTTGGTGTTATCAAGCCCCCAAAAAGTCAATTGTTGTCTCAGATCCTCCTCGTCCAGAAGCCTGATGGGTTGAACATTTTTGCACAGACTTCCAGAAGGTGAATGAGATCTACCACTTTGATGCCTATCCATTGCCACAGATCAATGAGATGATCGAGCGAATTGGGAGAGCCAATTAGTTTCTACCATGGATCTAAAAAAATAGTTATAGCAATATCCGTTGGCCACAGAAGATCAACAGATGAGCATTTTTCTTTACCCCAATTGGGCTATTCCAGTTTACTGTTCTTCTTTTTGGACTTGACAGGGGACCGGCTACCTCCAAGCAAATAATCAGTACCATACTGCAAACACATCAAGAATTCACAGAGGCATACCTAGATGACATTGTGACCTACAGCCAAAACTGGTGCAATCATGTGAGACATCTATATTTGGTCTGAGACAAGCAGGATTGCGGGCTACACCAGACAAATGTCACTAGTCTTTGCCCTCAGTCAAGTCCCTGGGATTAAGAGTTTGGAAGGCCAGGAAAGTGAAGGTGTGAAGCATCCAGAAGATCAAAACCCCCAAGGCAAAAAGAATTGCTGGCCTTCCCAGGCCTTATAGGATATTATCAGTGGTTAATTCCCAATTTTGCAACCATCTCAGGACCACTCATTGACCAATGGAAGGAATCAAGATGCAATTGGCTCCAATAGTCAGAGAGTACTTAGAAGACTTGTAGGCTGTTTAACTCCCTTTGCCATCCACCGCTTCTAACTATGCCCAACTTTGAGGATCCATTCCTCTCCTAAATGGATGCCTTCTCAGTAGATCTGAGGGCCATGTTATTATAAGTAAGGAATGGGGATGAAGAATATATCCTCTTTTCTGATGAAAGCTTCTCCCCATGAAAGAAATTATGCCACTATTGAGCTAGAGTGCTTTGCCATTAAAAGGGCCATATACGCCTTAAATTATTGCTACAGATCATGCCCCATTCAGATGGCTACCCTGGACCAAAGACACCAACCTGAGAGTAATGAGAGGGCTCCTCACCCTCCAGCCCTATTCTTTTTCTGTGGTACATAGGGAACACCTATTCCAGGAGAATATGGACTACCTAATCCAGTATCCAGTCAGCGACAGAAAGGAGAGTCAAAAAGAAGTTGGGAAGATGTTTGACGAAGACCCCTGCCTGGTTTTGGGGACTTTTGTGGTGACCAAGGGGACGGGTACCTCCCCAAGTTATAGAATAATCAGCCCAGGGTTGGTATGGCAAGGACTCCTGGCCACCCCCAATTTGCCCCCTCTCTAAGGCACCGGTCTGTCACATGGTGTAATGCCTTATCCGATTTATAGGGGACTAGAAGGGGCAATGTGAATCCTCAACAAATCCAACTGAGTTCCCTACCACCTGGCGGTGCAGGCTGAGGGAGCCCAATGGGAGGATTAGAGGTGTAACCGGCCTTGTACAGTGCCCTTCTGCCACTATTGTTGGCCTTGCTGCATGTGAAACTATAAAAAACAAGGGGCATAGAGGGTCATTAGTGAAAATGTAGCAGATGCAGAAGCAACATCTGTGGTGTTGATGGGTGCAGGTCAGAAATACCCAGTGGCTTTATATGTGTTTGATGGAGAAACCTGGAAGAATGTTACCCTTAAGAAAGAGCCCAAGATCACAGACTACCGCGTTTTGGGCATGGGTAGACAGTGATGTGGTAGAGTGCGGTAGGCCTAAAGAGGAGAGCTTAGACGTTTTTTGTTTGGTGTTGATGTTCTAATGGTTAGGCCTGTAGTGACTGTCTAAGTGGCCTTTGTGTGCCTAGTGTGTAGTGGTAATAGATCTTAGTGGGGAGTTAGTTGGGGCAAGGGAAGAGTAGGCCTTTGAAGCAAAACAACCTGCAAACATGTACTCCTATCTTTGTCTATTTGCAGTCAGGTCTCATTTCTCTAGCTCACAATGCCACCTGTCAATCCCCTCTCTCCCCTCCCCCCCGTCTCAAATAGATACATTGTATCCCATGACGAACAAATCAACCATCTGCAAGTTGGCAGATCAGGGAACGAGGTAGTCTGGAAACTCCAGATATTACTATGAGCAACCGGGTAAGGATTATCAAGAGACAAGAACCTTTTGTTCCGAGGAAGGCCTGCATGATGTGTGTCAGCTGAACTCCTTTGCATCAAGTGTTGCTTCTTAGTCGGATTCTCCTCTCTGTTTTCTGCTTCTAGGTCCCCTTGGTGTTGCGGAAGCAGGGCCGAGTGAAAAAAGAACCTGGAATCTAGCCTATTTGCGGCAGGATGCTCAATAATTGTCATATTAACCTTCTTTTGCTGTTAGTTCTAGGTCTGCGGGTCAGGAGTCCTTTGGAGGGATATAACTACATTACACAGATTGGCAGCAGTCATATACATCTCTTTCCGGGTAAATCATGCTGAGAGAAAATGTTGTGCAATGCTCAACCATTGGATGTGGCTTTAAATAGCTGGCAATTCAATATGGCGACTGAAACTTCCCCAAGCTTGGGTGATTATGCAAGTACTTTTGAGAGAACAAGTGGCTGTTTCCCTCGCCGGATGGCTCCTGCTCCCCTTCACCTCCAGGCCCTAACAACTTTGCACCACTGCCCCTTGCCTGGACCGCTAAGGGGTCATTGTGCAACCAACAACTCCCATTCGAATGAACGCCCCTTAACTGAAAGCTGGGTATCTGGGCTTGACGAAGGACAGAACACCGTAAATGGGGGCATGACACATGAGAAGTAATAAGAGTACTGTCTCTATTGAAGGCTCAATTTCCGACTAAGGAAATCTGAAATTGAAAGGCAATAGTGATATGGTGTTTCCCATACTTGAATGTTAGTGCCTCGATCTGCAGGGAACAGTAATGCAGGCTGATACTATCCCCTTAAGAGGGCGGAGCTGGGAAAGCGCAACAAAGTCTGTTGCAAGCAGGAGTCCTATGGACAACAGCAGCTCACACAAACATTTAAGACATGCAAAGTGGGCTTATACGACCCAGGCCTGAACCAACAACTGCAGGGTTGTGCAACCTGGACTGCCAGTCCACATAGACAGTTTAGATACACAGAGCGAGATAGTGCAGCTTCCTATGTGAGCCAGAGCAACTTTCAGGAAAGACTTAACCTACTCAGCAATGCTCAGTTCATAAAACGATTTACTAGATTGACACTGCGTTCATTTCCCGGGGGGTGAGTCAGCAGCACTTGCACCGAAAAACCGCAAGCGTTTTAGAAATGCTTATGTAATACTCACCAATACTAGGCTCTTCTGCGGTAAATGTACATATTTTTGTTGTGGTCGTTGCTTGGCAGAAACACAGAGAAGAGGCCTGAGGCACTCAGGGAGAGAGACTACAATCCAAAATGATAAATAATCCAGATATTAGCTTCGTCCTGACCCCGGAGCGCCTATCATATACAGGTGAGATTATTCTTGATAATCAAAGTCCCTCAACGCAGTTCTTGAAGGTGCAAACCCTTACTGAGAGCCCAGCCCCATTGGAGTGGTTGAAGGGCTATACAAGCCTATGCCCCAATCTGTTTGATGATAGACCTTTGTGGCAGACAGAGGTGGGGTCAGGAGTTTGTTGGGCACTAAGGGGGAAGATATAGGTGGCTGGAGCCGATAACTGAGGTTGATGAACAGCAGGAGTTTGTGGCAGTTAGAAATAAGGTGGAGGGTGTATATCTGAAAGGAGGTTGTTGAACAGCAGAGGCGATGGCTAGAGAAGATCAGGAGTACAACACTGTGACGGGTGGAGAAGAACAGCAAGAGTGAATATTTGCACAGGAACACAAGGTTCAAGGTCGCCAGCTGGGCCCGAAGATGGAGGTAGGGTAAACACCCCCATTTGAAGAGGTTAGACACAAGGAGGGAGGCAGAACTAGCACCTGTTGGAACATAGAAAAGGAGCAGGCTCCCTTGGTTGTGCCTGAGCCTTGCTGAGAAGTTCACCCTATACCAGCAAATGATGGGAGAAATCTAGCATGTCTGCAGGAGTGGCCAGCGGAAGAGATTAAAAACAGAAAATAAGCGGGTAGGAGATCCATAGACTGAGAGCAGAAGGGTGCGGGAACCCATTGAAACCTCAGGCTGAGAGACTTGGGGGGCCATGAAGGAGCAGGGTGCAGAAAAACCTCACACCCAAGATTGATTCAACAATTTAAGTTGAGCTGGGACACTTTGGGGATGGTAGGAAGCGTTGCTATTAATGATACATATGACAAACCTTCCGGTTGTACTGGTGCTTTGTGCCTCCCACTCGACCATAAAACAATAGTTAGTCTTTAGTGAGATCTAGAACAGACATCCGGTTTATGCAACCAATCGGGTAGACCATCAAGTGCAGAGGAGGCTTTTGCCTATGAATAATAAGGCTTTGTTCAGGAGCTGGGATTCAACTTTTATTTGATCACAAGAAGATACAAAATGCTTTCACACAAATCTTTAGTGGAAGAATGTAATGCAGTTTAGACAGAGCTACATTTTTTGAATAACAATGTTGCCAAAAACAGGGGGTCATTCCGAGTCGGGCGGTAGGGGATACCGGGCACCGGTAAGGAGACCAGTGCCGGTAATCCCCTCTCGCCGATTCCGAGGTCCCCTAACGGGACCCGTAAGGTATGTTTGGTAAGACCAAACGTACCTTACGGGTCCCGTTAGGGGATCAGGCCGCTATTTACGGCCCTGACATTAGCAGGCCCGTAAATAGCACCTTCACCATTCCCATTGAGCCCTACGGGGGCTCGAATGGGGAATGGCATGTTCAATGGGAACTTACCGGTTCCGGCAGGGTCGGACTACACCGGTAAGTCCCCATTGAACGACAATGGTGCCGGACCCGTTATTGGTGGCAGTCATGGCGCAAATAGCACCATGACTACCACCAATCTCGGAATGAGGCCCATAGCATCTTTGACTTCATCACCACAGAAAACCCAGACCTCATGTTCATCACAGAAACCTGGTTTTCCGGCGACTTCCACCCCATAGCACACAAGGTTTTTCCCCTGAATACAAACTCATCACCCACAACAGACCCAAGAGGAGGCGGAATCGCCATCCTACACAAACCTCACTTAACCATTTCACACTCTGAAACATAGGCTT
Organism: Ambystoma mexicanum; assembly: GCF_040938575.1. Classification (NCBI taxonomy): domain Eukaryota; kingdom Metazoa; phylum Chordata; class Amphibia; order Caudata; family Ambystomatidae; genus Ambystoma; species Ambystoma mexicanum. Next base: position 1,347,396,950 of record NC_090922.1, on the reverse strand, counting down.
GCAGTGCGGAGCAAATCACTGAGTTAAACTCTCCACCCCCCCTCACACACCCATAGTTTCCTACTCATCTACAGGCCACCCGGCCCTTTGCGACTCACTTGCAGCCATACTGATCATCCACCCCTCACTCTACTTATTGGGAGATTTGAACATCTGGTTCGATGCCCCTGACAACCCCATGACACAACCTCTCCTAGACAACCTGGATGCCCTCAACTTGACCTAGCAGGTAACTGGCTCCACCCACACCCTCAACGCCATCTTTAGCTCTACTAATCTCATCTCTACTTCTCCTACACCACACTCAGCCATTCTCGTTTACCTGCAGACATCCTACCCCCATTCACATAGGAATACCACCAACCCACCTTCACACGTCTGGATCTAGAACAGGGTTAAAATAACCCCTGATCTGGCAGAATCTTTTCTCTGCACCCTTTCTTCCATCCCTCCCAACACAAGAAGGACCTCAGCTCCATCAACCTCTTTGACACTTGGCTCTCCAAGGCATTAGTACCACTGACCCCCTTCAGATACACACCCTCATGCCAGGGTCCCTTACCCAGGTGGTTCAAATCTCTTGAAACACAAAACCACTTCCTAGAACGTAGATGGCGGTCCAACCAAACCCCTGAAAACAATCACCCTATGCCCACCATCATAATTTCTGCAAAGCTGAAATCCATAAGGCTAAAATATTCTATTACAAGGACAGAATTCCAAACTATTGCAGCAATAGCAAGGAGCTTCACAAGATCATCTCTGAATTCATTACCCCCCCTTGCACCTGCACCCACCCTCACCTCCCAATACCTCTGCAACACCCTTTCCGACCATTTCCACAAGCTAGTGCCAGAAAGAACACAGACCATCAACACAAAACTAGCCACCCTTCCACCCCTTTCAGCTTCCCTTTTAAAGGAACCCTCTGACCAGCTCATCCCTACTTCAACTTGCTGCTCTTTCTCTTCCATCTCCAGACCAGAATTTCTCTAACTATTGGCAGACAGCCATCAATCTGGATCCCCAAATGACCCGTGCCCTGCCTCCCTCTTCAAAGACATATTCACCTCAACCTGTGCAGGTGACATTGCTGGGTCCATCCTCAACACCTCCCTCACCTCTGGCACTTTCCCAGAAGCCTTTAAGCATCCCAGTCAAACCCCTCTTGAAAAAGCAATCCCTCGATCGACGCTCACCAACCAGCGAACTACAGACCAATCTCCAACACCCCCTTCCTGGCCCAACTCATTGACAGCATTGCCTACTCTCAACTCAACACTTCACAGAAACCAACCTCCTCCTTGACCCTGCCCAATCTGGCTACAAACCCTTTCCTGGAACAGAATCCTCCCTTGTCTCTATATAGGATGACCTCAAAAACATTGCAGACACAGAGGGCTGTGCCGCACTCATACTGCTTGACCTCTCAGTAGCCTTTGACACCATTGACCACAGCATCCTCATTGTCATATTGTCCCTTGGCATCAGAGACACTGCACTTATCTGGATCTCCTCGTTTCACAAAAAAAGACACTGAATTATCCACCGTCCCACTTTCTCCTCTATAGCACGACCCATCAGTAAACGAGTCCCCCAAGTCGCCTGCCTGTCACCTCTTCTCTTCAATTTTTACAGGAGTCCCCTACCTTGAGTCATCTGCTCACACAACCTCACATGCTATAACTACATTGACGACGCACAAATCATCTTTAAAATTCCTAAGTCTGTCACTACCCAACACCCGGACCTCGCATCCTGCCTCAAAGACATTGACCTCTGGATGATGAACAATCATCTCCTGATAAACCCTGGGAAAACAGAGATCATGTTCTGTGGAAGGACAGCCCTCTTCCCACAACCCACCATTTGGCTGCCTTCCCTAGGTCACATGCCCACCACATCCGGCACAGTCAAGAATGTGGGTTGCACAATGGACACAGACCGGACACTATCAAAACACATTAACAGTGTATCCAAATCATGCTACTTCTACCTCTGTGTACTCAGACGACGCATCTTTCTTTACCTCACCTATCCCCACAGACAGACTGCAATTATGCCCATTGCCCTGTATCGAATATACTATACAAACTCTGTCTACCTGGGCACCCTGTCCTACCAACTCAAAAGATTCCAGTGAGTCCAGAACTCTGTAGTCAGGCTCCTCCTTGCTCTCAGCCGAAGAGAACACATTTCCCCTGCACTACGCACCCTCCACTGGATCCCTGTTGGAAGGCGGGTCAGCTTCAAAGTCATGTGCATCACTACCTGAGCACCGCACAAGATGGGCCCTAAATACCTACAACAGAAAATCATCCCCTATCTCCCCACCAGAAACCTGAGATCAAGCACCACTCTTCTTCTAGTGATCTCCGCCTCCCAGTCAGCCACAATTTGAGGCTCCACTTTCTCAGTCCTGGCACCCACCATCTGGAATTTACTGCCACTCCACATCTGACACACACAAGACCACATGACCTTCCAAAGGGCTGTCAAGACCTGGCTATTTCCACCAGCATCATGAATTGAATCATATCCTCCAGACCTGGCTATTCCCACCAGCATCATGAACTGAACCATATCCAGTGATATCCATAGCTGGAAATCCCTAGGCTGCCATGATGTGGAGGGTGGGAAATGAACCGCACCGGGATGGTTTCCGAGGATGGACCTTGGGTCGCACTTAGATGGATTTGAAGGTAGACAATGAGTCGCATTGGAAGAATGCACTACTACAAGCCAGGTAAGATGATAAGGTTATGTACTACATATGCTTGATTCTGAGTGCATTTCAGCTTCTGCACATGCTCTGAACTTAGAGAAAACTCACAACTAACACATCTATATTGCTGAATCCAAGTATATGAAATGCTTGGAATCTAGGTGCATACTAAGTGCAAGCAAGTCCCGAATCCAGGTGCTGTGACACACAGCCTTCGTTAGGAATCTGGGTGACTTTAGGTGCACCCTAATGTTCTTATCCCCTGTGATAATACTTGGTCTGGCTGCTCACATAATGTCTATCCTACTTCACATATCTTGCTCAACACCTCTGGCACTAGAATGTAGCCATTCCCCACAATAAATTCAGTCTAGCCGCTCACATAATGGCTCTTCTGCTTGACATACTTTGCTTATAACCTCTGGCACTGGAGTGCAGTCGTTCCCACAGTAAGGTTTTGGTCTGGCTGCTCATATGGTATCTCACCTGCTCTGCACACTCTGCACAACACATCCGTCGCTAGAATGAAGCTATACCCCACGATAGAATTTGGTGCAGCTGCTCACATAATGTCTGTCTCGCTTCACATACTTTGCACAACAGCTATGGCACTAGAATGTAGCTATCCCTGGACTAGCTGCACACATAATGTCTCTTCCACATACTCTCCAGACTACCTCTCCGCACACACCCACATGCCTGCTCAACATGGATGAATAACAGGGACATGGCCAACTCTAACAACCGTTATCCTAGCTAAGTGCACACACGCCTTCTACTTCTCTCTGGAGAATTTCCCATACTTGGTCTTTGATCCCCCAAGGGCATTCAACCTACAGTACGTTGAGATCATACCAATGGTGAAAGGCGCTTTACAAATTCCCATTACATTACAATACATTAGCTTAGGCTAGATGAGATGGTGGTCATATAAAGATGGATGGATAGAGAGAAGGATACATGGCGGAAAGAGGAAGGATGGGCATTAGTGTGCATAGATAATGCTCTAAGGATGGGGCACTCTAGGCCATGATTAACAAACCCATGGGGTGCACAGAAACAGAAAATGCCCAGCTCTCCAAAGAAGACATTTTGTTGTGTATCTGCACTACAAAAATGATTTCTAAATATCGTGCCATGAACCTTTTTGGATGCTCCCCAGGTCAGCACAAAGTTTCGTTTTCCACATTTTCTTTCCATAGGAGGGAATGGCAATGCCAATGGCATTGATTCAGTTGGAAACAAGCTTCCCCGAACATATTTATGTTTAGTTTATTGTATTTCTCAAATTAAGAAAAAATAATAGCTGTTATGTTTTGTTAATCATACCTTGGACCAGGAGTTCTCCTTGCTTAGGAGATCGGCGTAGAAGTAGGCCATCTTCCACTGCCGCTTGTAGGTGAAGCACCACATCAGCTCCCAGTAACACATGTGGTGGAATTGCTTCCAGTGCTGCTGAGATTCACAGCACTCTTCAAACCTGCTGATGGCCTGCATGCGAGACAGAAGGCAATGTATATTTTAGATAACAATTTAAAACAGGCCCAATTATACTGTGGAGCGAATAGAAAGACTTGCTAATCATGAAAAAGGCTTACAGCACTTAAGCAGTTTATTATTCAGTGGTAATACTATGTTTATTGTAAAAGGAAGGCTGTTAAAACACAAATAACACATAGAATTGTAAAGGGTGGCAATATGCTGTGTCAGCAATTTCTTTGAGGTTGTGGGCCTCAGCATGAGTTGGACGGTAGCCCTTAAATGCAGCGGTAACGCTATTACCACCGCATTTAAGGTATGGCCCGATCAAGAGTTGGGCGCTAAATGAGCTGTTTTACTTCCAGCTTTTTGCTGGAGGTGAAAATCAAATTTAGCGCGCAATTACTGCCTGCTGTATTAGAGTGCAGTATTTGCGCTGAAAATGCCCCATAGGGTCCAATGGACCAAACAGGGAAATGGGGATTTACCGTTAACGCCAACCCATGATCAGACCCTAATAACGCCAGAACGGGTGGTGCCAACGCAATTACATTTGGGCGGTATTACCGCCGGGATACTGCCCAACTCGTGATGAGGCCTTATATGTGTATTATAGTAGTATGGAAGGTATAGTTTGGTGGGATTTTCTAAAGCCCTTCGCCCGTGGGAATGTTCCAGCTAGAGGGAAGACACAAAGGGAAGAGGGAGTTAGTCACATTAGAGTTTAGAAAAATAATAATTATGTCTTCAGAGCCTTGTGAATGGATAAGAGATTGCGAACAGAACAGAGGTGAAGGGGAGAGAGTTGCTCCGCGTTTGGGCTAAGACAGAGAAAAAGAGGCCTTGTTATTGCAAAGACAAGTCCCAAATATTCACATTGGTAGTGTCATTCGTCATTTAAGAATCAGAATAAGAGAACATCTAGCCAGTCTCAAAATGTGTGAACGTAAGTCTCTTTTGGCTCTTCACTGGCAATTAGAACAACAGCTGGACAACATAGCTGATCTCCAATTTGTTGGACTTATGAAAGTGCAAAAGTGGAAAAGAGGTGGCAATTTTCAATTGAAACTTAGGCAAATGGAAGCCAAATTGATTTGTTTTGTGCGGTGCACCACTAGAGGTCTAAATACAGATCATGAGATGAATGTGTTTCTATAGAAATTAGCTCATCAGTCATGTACAGACCAACTTGACCTGCACCTCTGTCTCACCAGCACATGATCTGTTTGAATGGAGGCTATCACTACTCATGGGTTATAGTTGCATTCCCTTTGTCGAGTTTGTTGTGAAATGTATTCTTACACATTCTTACCCTTACGCATGGGTCAGTTGGTGTTTACAATTAACCATATGTACACTGGCTACTTTGGTTCGAATTAGCATTCAGCAATCAGGCTGGACTTTGCACTTATTAGTTCAATTATTAACCCACTTTTTTGTGGTATGGTCTCCCACATCCATTTCTTGCCATCCTTAATTCTTCGACAGACACCACACTTCTTACCTTCTTTCAAATTCGTCCAACAGTTGTTACCAAACTATATCTTTATGTAATTCTATTCATTCATTAAAACTTTGCATATCCGAGATGTTGTACATTATAATAAGCTTTCCTTTGGGCTACCCCAATGCTATTGTCATTGTTAGCTGCAGCTAATCCGAAAGGCCACGTTTGTTTACAGTGACATCACACGGCCGTGTGTATGACGTCATTACGCCGCCTACGTCACTTCCGTAACGTACGTGAATACAATACACAGTGCTTTTCACCGCGCTACTTCGAATTGTTAAGGGATTATCCCCGAGATTGTCTCCAGCGCTCGAATAAACAAGTAAGTATTTTATACTGAACAGTATGCCTTTGAATATTATAGTCCATAACACAGTCCATAACCTAGTCATTTCGAAACAGATTGCTCAAACAGGGCTCACTCGAATGTATATCCTTAATAATTCTTGCAGGCAATATATTGTCACTGGCCAATGCAGCGTATTTATGAATCTCTAAGCTTCACTAATTACACCCTTCATATGTGGAGCTCCCAATTCATATATGACTGACTTTCAGGTATGTAGAAACGTTACCCTTAATTCTAATTTTATGCACATGGGCTTTATTCCTAGCTCATTATCCCCTTTCCCTTTCTTACACTCAAAGGACCACAAAGTGGAAAGCTCTATATTACTCTCCGGTAAGCTGGATTCAGGATAATTATCCTGCTTCCACACGACCTATTTTATTTTTTCAATCTCTTATTAACGCATGTCATCTTTCCCAACCATTTCTATTAGTGATCCAACATAGTTATATTATCTCTTATGCATTCACAGAACCATATTTTGAGAGCCACAGTACCATTGCATGTTGCATGTTGAGGTCCCTTATTCTGGACTTACATCGATTAGACCTAAACTTCTTTACACTAGGTGAACTGTGCCAGGATTCTATGCAGGTGAACTGTGGTGCACATTACATCAGGTGAACTGTCCCAGGATTCTATGCAGGTGAACTGTGGTGCACATGGGACTCCCAGACCCTCCTTGTTAATTTGCATGGTTACATTTTGGTCTACTAACACTATTTGGAATGTTTATTGATCCCTATACGAGACCATGCTTTCCAGCACTTTGATTTATCAGGGGCTTACTAATCCCCCACTCATAATGAATGATGTGATGTACCACTTTCAATTACTTAACATTATTCTCATATGATCTTGTTCCCGAGATTTTGATCGACACTGAATCAAATGTCCCCCCCTCCTTCGACCTGAACTGTGGTATGATATTTTTTATCATTACACTTAATGTATTCATTTGACTGTATATTTATCATGCACACAATTGTTTCATGAACTCCTTAATTGCACTCATATTTACTTTGCTTTATATCACATATATTGTGATGGTGTCTATGAATTGAATAATGATTCCTGTTTTATATAATTATGTATTTGCTTTTGTGGAATTATACAGCCTTGAAAACGACCGTGTCAAAACACGTGTCGGCTGTTCGCAACTGAACTAAAGTCATCACCTATTTCTCACACTTGAGTGACTCCAATTGCTTCATTGGTGCTGAGTGCATCACCATCCTTTACCCCCAATACTGTACCCAAATATTTAGTCTTACACTTGGTAAGGCCGTACATTCTACTACAATGTGCTTAAGAGTTTGTACTAATTCTAAGTCTTTACAATAACAACATATGCCATGACTTGAATCATGAGTTTTAGATCGACCTGATAAAATGTCCCCAGCAGGTAAAAGATTTAAGCGAAACCATAAGAATTGTTTATGAAAATAAAAGCAGGAATATTGTTCCAGTTGATTCAGTAAAATCCCCAATGTTTTATATACTCTTGAAAACAGATTTCAAGCTGCAGTTTCTTGTTTAAGAGGCAAATGTGTCTAGATGGGGGTATTGTGGTATGGTACAGTGAAGCTTATGATCAAGGGGCTATGTGACTTTTGAGTAATAAAGATCATTACATTCATTTTACATCTGATTCCACTAAAGTGAGTTCTTTACAAATTGCTATATTTACAAAGAAAGCACATGAAGAAGGCATTATATGCAATCAAGAATGTAACTTTTTGAATTGTAAAATACCTAGAAAACCATGTTTTTATATACTACTTTCAAAAACCATTACCTAAAAAAAATATAATTTGTGTTGGATTCGGGTAATGTGATAGAATAAGTTGAAGGTTTAGCATCTGATATGGAAACAGACCTTTTGGTATCATTGGTGTCGGAATATGTATATACAGCCATTCCACAAGATCAGGCATTAATGATAGCATTTGAATATTTAGCTCCTTCATTACTGAGTGTGAGAGAATTGCATTAAAAAAGAACTACATGATATTCAAAGGAAATGTGTTTGAACAATGTCAAGGTACAGCGATGGGAGAGCAGTTTTCCTGAGCTTGGGAAACTTATTTGTTGCCAGATTTGAGGAAGAATGTATTTTCTCTGAGACAAATTCATTTAAAAATTGTCTTTGTGTATGAAAGAGGTTTATCAATGACATACTATTAATTTGGTGGGGGAATAAATGTGATTTGAAGAATTTCCCTGCATGGGTAAATGGAATTAACTAACTTAATACCTTAAGTTTTATATCTTTGTATAGTAGGAATAAATTCCTTCTTAGATTTGGTTTGAGGTTACGTTGTGCCGTAAGCCTACAGATTAAAAAAAAACATTGTTATTTGACAGCCCACATCTGAAAAGTCTTAGAGAAAGTATACCCTATTGACATCCTTAAAATAAGGAGAAACTGTACGTCCTTGAGTGACTTCAATAAACATACCTTAGGTTCAAAATCAATAAACAAGTGTCTTTTACATTTTTGTTTTAATAATTCGATTAAAAGAGCAAGATGGATGGATAGGGAATATCTATAAATCCGAACATGAAAAAAGAGCTGGACCAGAGCATATTGTTTGTACAACCACTTCATTTTTTGTGGATACAGTCAATCGATACAGAAGCTGATTAAAAAGTATTAGCATGGAGACCGCTAGGGGGCGAAGGCGAAATGGCAGCCTGACTGTTTGTCTCCGTTGTCTGCTATAGCAAAATGTTGAACGGCAGTTGAAGAAGTTTAAAAATTGCCCCAAACATGACATAAGATTGCAGCTGAAGCTCTGGGGCACCAATGGAGCAAAGGAGGACCATGCTGGTGCTGGGAGCGTGAGAATGAACACCTGACACGCGGTGGCTCCCCTGGTGGGCAGAGCAATGTGTAGACCCGGGGAGCGGAGTTTGAGGAATGCGCACCCAAGCTGTCTGGCTGCAAACAGAAGTCTGCTCACAGTGTGACCACCGCAGCCAGGCGTCAAGTGAGGAGCACGGCTGCCCCAGTCTGCCAGTGACAATGAGAGCGAAGGTGAGAGGTGAAACACTGTGGCGAGTGGCCAGCGCTGACACTGCACACCGCAGAGGAGCACAAGGCAGCAGCGGAATGGCGGCGCCTGCTGTGGCGAGGCAGAGCACTCCCTGGGGGTAAGGGTGCCCGCACTGCACAAGAGGCCCAGTGCACAAACCCACAGAAAGCGAGTGGAGCTCGGAGAACCCCATCCCCTGCACTTCAAATCTGGCAACATTAGCAGAGGCCAGCAAAAGCCCTGGGTAGCAGAGGCAAGCAAGCAGCTTCCGACATCAGCAGATCCTGTCAACGTAGTTGCAGCAATGCAGGTGTGAATTATGACGGCACAGTGAAGATTGCTTACAGCTATCCAAGAGTCTCCATGAGGAGAGGAGCCCACGTGGATATATAGAAGAGCCCACACCCTTAACGCTATCACAGGCGCTTGAAGTACAGACGAACAGCAAAGACACTGAGGGGTGAACCACCAACAGCCTCGGGCACCTGCACCAACCAAGCAGCCCTAGAGGCCCAGAGTTGGGGCACCCCCCACACGGGCTAAGGCAGAAGTGAAGTGTGTGACCAACACCCTACAGGCTCCTAAGAGGAACAGTGGAGGACTGTGAAGCCAAGGAGTCCACTCGAGAGCAGAAGGAGCTGGGGTTTGGAGGGGGCTCAGGGCACGAAGACTAAGCACACAGTGCCCAGAAGCCTCAATCATCGGTGTGTCACGCCGGGGGGGGGGGATGAGTAGCTCTGGTGAAAACAGGAGTCCTCGACACAGGAGTGCCTGGACGCAGAGTGAACCATTACATAATAGGAATCCTGCGAAAGGACAGTGCATAAAGCACATCGGCGACTCCCCACCACACGGTTGGCCCGCTCATAGCAGCAGCCACACTGGACCCCAGTACAGAAGCAGCCCTGCTGTCCTTCCGTCGAGATGTTACCACAATGGGCAGCCAACCCCAGGTGAGTGAGCCAAGCATCCCGGGAGAGGATAATGAGGCCTCCACAAAGGCGAACATACGCCTCTTGCTGGACAAGATCAGGTCAATGAAAAGCAGCATTTCGGCAAGCATAACGGCAATCCAGACAAGGATGGATAAAATGGAAGACAAATTGGAAGTGTTAGAGAATAACCAGCAGTCTACAAGGCTAACCAAAATGAAAGTAGAGAGCTGCTTTCGTGACCTCGAACAAAGGGAGGCAGACCTGGCAGTGAAGGTAGACAACCTCGAAAATAAGGAGAGGCGGACCAACATACGGGTCATGGGCTTAAAAGAAGCACCAGGAGAGACACCACTATATCTGGAACTGCAGGTCAAAGCTCTCATGAACTCTCTTTTTGAAGATCTGCCAGCCACAGCAATTGAATTGAACAGGATTCATAGAGTGGGGTCCCACGGTCGGTGATAACAAAATGTCACCACTACAAACAGACGGCAGACATATTGCAAAAAGCAAGGAAACGAGACAAGATTGCTTTTGAGGCGTCGAGTGTCCGCATATACCAAGATCTCTCAGGAGCGACCCCACTAAAGCATACCTCTCAACTCACACGCTTTTGGCGGGTGTCACCTGCCCCGGAAATTATCTCTCACCCACCAACCTCCCTACCCTTCCATGTAAATCAATAGGCTTTCACCCGCCGAAAGAAAAATTGAGTGTTTTCATCCACCGTGTGGTTACAAAACGTTGAGAGCTATGACTAAAGAGGCCAGACTGTAGACAACTGACGGCATGGCTACAAGATCAAGGCATCGGACACCGGTGGGGGTTCCTATTCTCGCTAAACATTGAGCATCGGGAAGAAGATTACTGGGTGACAGCGAGGGCCAAACACTGAACGTCCTACAACAGCTGAAAGCAGAAGATAGGGGAACAGCAAGCACTTGGCGAGTTTAGGAAAACGCAAGGATCAAAAGAGGCAAGTCTGGGGCACCGGCCGAGGCAAGGCAAACTGGGAGGATCCAGGACATATCGCAGATTCAACACTCAATGAAGATTAAATGGACTGAATATTTGTAACACACCATAAGAACACACAATTCATAGTCAAGGAAGAGGGATGATTGAGTGGGCGAGTCACGAGACGCGAGGCAGAATCCACAAGACTGGCGAAACTTGGGCTTATGAGCTTGGGTCTAGATTGAACCAAGCTGTTGCAGAAAATCTGTTACGCTCACCTCGTCTCTGCGGTGACGTTGGGGCACGGTTGCAGCCCTCCCTGGAACTGGCTCCCCTTGGTCAGGCTTCTTCCCCTGCTCTTGTGTCGTGGACTGCGCTGGTTGTTGGTACTGCCCCTGTTTAATTACGATGGCGAGCTCTCCGTCCTGCTTCTCACTGCAGGGGCACTTTAGCTAGAGTGCATTTCTTCACTGGTCGATGTGCGTGGCAGCCCAGACCGGCTGTGGCTGAACCACTCCAAACGTAAGTATCCTTTCAATAATGATTATTGTCCGTATTCTTCTGTAATGTCTTTCCTTGATGATTGTCCGTATCTTTTTGTAATGTCTTTCCTTTTCCCCAATAGGTGATATGAGACCCAGTGGTAGCTGCAGTGCAAGAAGCGAGCCCCAATGGAAGAAATGGGAGTTTACGGTGTCCCAATAAGTGGTAAGTTTGGTTTTAAGGTCAAGCGCGAGAATTGGTCGAAGCGCGACCTTAGCGTAATGTCTTAATTGCTTTTCTAACCTTGTTTTGTCTTTTTCTCTTGCAGGGATTGTCTGGCGATGTTGGGCTGGAATGCGTTATCCGAAGATCAGCCGGCGGGTGAAGGATGCCTGGATCCGCGATGATGCTAGCCGAAAGTGGACTCCCGAGTAAGTGTTGTGGCTGGGAGCCGTAATCAGGTAAGGATGCGCTCCGATTGCGGTTGCTGCTGGAATCAGGTAAGGATGCGCTCTGACTGCGGTTGCTGCTGGAATCAGGTAAGGATGCGCTCCGACTGCAGTTGCTGCTGGAATCAGGTATGGATGTGCTCCAACTGCGGTTGTTTCTGGAATCAGGTAAGGATGCGCTCCGACTGCGGTTGCTGCTGGAATCAGGTAAGAATGTGCTCCAACTGCGGTTTCTGCTGGAATCAGGTAAGGATGCGCTTCAGGCGGCGGTGAGCATTACGCTGCTATAAGCAGCCTAACGCGAAGCGCTTGCATGCGTGCTGAGCAGGATTAAATAGCCTGGACCCGGCCACGCCCATTTGTTCTGACTCGTGGCCCCACCCTGCCACTCCTAGAGGATGCTGCACGTGCAGCCCAATTCACTCCTACGGCCACGCCCATCCTGGGGGCACGTGGAGGCCCTGCATGGGAAAAACAGCACGTGTGTCACAATGCCTGCCCATAGACATCAGGAGCAGACCAGTTGGCGCCAGGCTAATATTGCCTTTTTCAGGCAAATCAGGTCATCAAGTGGAGAAACCATGTACAGGCCACCTTGAGGCCTTTCAAGGGATTACTTTATTCAAGGGACTATTTCCTTGGGTGTGGTACTGGGACTATTTTACCTGGGGACTACTTCTGGGAGGCTATTTAAACCACGCCCCGGGAACAGAACACGCTTCGCGTTATTCTGCACTCCTGCAGCTTAACGCTCACCATGCCTGCAGCTCCAGTATCCAGTCCTCAGCCACACCCGTCTTGTTCTTCACGATCCGAACCTGCAAAGGAGAAAAGGAAAAAGCAGATTAGAACAAGAGCCTTACCATTTGTCATCGCAATCATCCGGGAGTCGCCGCACCTGCAAGAAAAGGAACACCAGTTACTGCGCTATACAGTCAGCAGCAGTGCCGCAGGGTACTCACTGATGCTCCATTCATCCATGCGATCCAGCGAGGCACTCTGATGAGATCGCCGCTCGGAGCATCCGCATCTGCAAAAGATAAAAAAGTTAACAGGTGAGCTGCGCCTCGCTAAAAGACATTTGACCTCGCACCGCAAGATACGTACCCGAGGCAATACTCGCTCGAGGTCTCACAAGTCACCATCATACGTCCCTCTCTCTAGGGAAGCGCCGCACCTGCAGAATAAAGAGAGGACAATTGATTAATCACATGAATGAACAATATCGCTTGCTAAGACTTTTTTGCTTGGTGCAAATACGGAATCTTACCTTGGCGCTACCTCGTTTCTTTCGGAGAAGAGACACCTGTCTTGGGAAATTCTGCAAGAGGAAGAAACACAAAGAAAAGGTACAAGAGTGAACTATAAGACAATCTGAACTCTAAAGCAAAGCATGCTACTTTGGATTGGCATAAGACTTACCTCTGAGTCATTGTTGTCTGGAACTCTGCCATAAGATTACGGGATCAGTGAAGTTAACTGGATTCACAAGTTTCAACGCACCCCTGCATTCCGACGCAGGATGGAGAGCCCATCCTTCTTAACAAAAAGGTGAGACATAATAAGGGGAACACAAGATGGTTACGGAAGCAGAAGTTAAACCTCCTTTTAGCTGTCGGCTAACTTACCATTTTTACCACTCTAGGAAAATCCTCCTACGTGCCAGACAGACGAAACTAAGTGGGCAAGTGCATTCGCTCATCACTACACTACGAGTCAAATTGGTGGAGACCGTTGCAGTCCAGCTTCGTTCGGCGCCCATGTGGAACCCAGGTGAGCGTAACAGAACGCAAATCCTCTACACAAATTTCTACCCGGGCGTCATGGAAACCTCAGGGACTGACCAATTAGCCCAGCTCCTTGAGAGCTTAGAGCTGAAGTACATTCCGCCCGCGAATAAACCAATGCTCTAAGAAGAGAAATGATTGCAGCGAAGGAGCGTACAGATGACCTTGCCAGACAACTACTTCAAGCCCAAGCTGGTCACACACCATTACCTGGATTGGGGGAAGCGTCAGCCCCAACTCAGTTAAGCAACCCAGTACAAGTGGTATGACCGCGGGCTATCCCTTTAGCACCACCAGAACGCTTTGCGGGGGACCCTAAGAGGTTTGCAGTTTTTATGAACCAGTGCCACCTGCAATTTTTATGTAGGCCTGGAGCCTTCCCAAATGTTCAATCGAAAGTGGCCTTCGTACTGTCATACCTCAGCGGCAGTGCAGCAGATTGGTCTATTCCGCTAGTCAACCAGGATGATCCTCTTCTTCAGGATTTTCAGGGATTTCAACAAAACATGGAGAAATTATTCGCCCAACATTCTCAAGGTCAAGCGTTAGATAATGAACTTTTGTCCTTAAGTCAAGGGAACCAGGACCTTTTAACCTACATCGAAACTTCCAATAGATTGGTGGTAGAAACCGGTTGGCCTGAAGACAAAAGAACTATGCTATTCCATCGTGGGTTAAGAGGCGAGCTAAAATACGTTTTAGCCCAGGTAGTAAACCCACCTCAAGAATGTGCGGAATATATAGACCTGGTGGTTCAGTTGGACCACAGACTTCAGAACTGAAAAGCTGATCGGGCTAGATTCGAGAATCGGGTACTGGTGAGTAGCGATGTAACGGTATTACGGTATACCGTTAAAGATACAGTGAACCACTTAATTGAACAATAATAACCGTCACATTGTTTATACCGGTATACCGTTCATACCGTTAAGTCTGCTTTTCAATCTGATTTGGAAAGGCTGCAGTAAGCAAGTGCTGTGCAGTCTTGGTCTTGCACTGTTGGATGTGCTGTCTGCCAAGTAGTTTCAATTGGAGCAGTTTTTAATGCTATTCCATAAACCACACGTGCCTAACACAAAATCAATATGTCAGCAATAGGAAGAGTAAATACAGTGCCAAGAAGCAAAAGGGTTTACTTTGGGTTGGCGGCTTTGGGGTTTATATATTTATAATGGATATTGTTTTCTAAACATATGAGAATGGGGGATTTCCCTGGTTCTATCATTGAATTCACATATAATAAGTCACACTGCGAAATGTACTCCTCTCTGTGGGTATTCCCTGCTGCCATACCAAAGGGTAACATGTCTGTGATTACTGAACACCTTTTGGCCCGCAAGTAAACTAAAGGCTGTAACTCGTGTGCATGTGTGTGTGCGCACAAGCGTATACCACCATCGGAATCCATTGATCTGTGGCATGCAGGTTATCAAGATGCCAACATGTTCATCTTCACCAGTAGCCAGTGGGGGAGCTAAAAGCCTAAATGACCACTTAAGAGAAGATATTCAGTTTGCTTTGCCAGTCGCAGCAGGGCTCCCCCCCCTGCTCCTATTCTCCACACGTGTGTGTTTGGTGGAAGCAAGGGGTGGCATTTCAGTGGGAATTATGTTGAAAAGCCCAATACTGGGTGCCTGGTTTTGTTTGTGATGATAAATCTGACAATTTATGACCTTTTAGAAAATATTTGTTAAGAGTAGTTAACTCCACATGCTGTACCGCGATAACCATGATATACCGTCATTTCGCAAGAAGGTTATTGTACCGTCATAAAACTAATACCGCAACACCCCTACTGGTGAGACCCAAGGACAACACCTCCAAAGGTACGGATGTGTCTGAACCCATGCAAAATGGGGGAGTTAGAGGACCGTTGTCCAAAACCGAAAGAGACAAAAGGAGACAGGTGCAATTGTGCTTATATTGTGGAACCTCAGGGCATTTTTTGCGGGACAGTCCGGTGAAACCGCCTAAGAAGGCAGTAGGAGCTGCCGACAAGATCAGTACTGAATCTGAGCCAGAAAGCAATCCCGCCTGACAAGCGTAGATGTCCGCTTGTCAAGCGAGAAGGAGGACTCTCAGACCTCACACCTAACCTAACCAATGATCCTTATTGGTCACCAGCAACCATCTTGTATGCATGCGGTTAGAGCATACATCGATAGTGGAGCCATATGTAACTATATGGATCAAGAATTGGCTACAAGGATGAATCTTTCTCTTTGCGAAAAGACCACAATTGATGTAGTCACCACAGTCGATGGAACTGAAATAGCTTCTGGCCCAGTGACTCATTCAACGACGGAGATGACACTGTTGGGCCAAGATGGGCATCGAGAGAACATTGTGTTTGATTTAATCAAGGCTCCACAGTTCCAAATAATTCTGGGAATGCCATGGTTAGAAATGCATAATCCTTGCATACACTGGCGTGAAAAGAGAGTGACCTTCTCGAAGTGTATGCATACTTGTTATCCGGAAGAACCCCCGACCAAGAAGATAGCCACGGTCAAGAGCCCGACAAATCTGTTACCCCACGATTACCAGGATTTTCAGGATGTATTTCAGAAAGACCAAGCCAACACTTTACCACCTCATAGATCATATGATTGCCAAATCGATCTCATACCTGGCGCACAAATTCCGTGCAGTAGGATCTACGCCCGTACTGAACTCGAGAATCTTCATTTACGGCAATACTTAGATCAGTACCTGGCTAATGGCTTCATCCGCCCGTCAAAGTCTCCAGCGGCCTCGCCTTTGTTCTTCGTCCCAAAAAGGAAGGAGATCTAAGAACTTGTATTGACTATCGAGCATTAAATCAAGTAACTGTAAAAAACTGGTACCCCTTGCCCCTAATTCCAGAATTATTGGACCAAGTAAAAGGATGCTCGTATTTACAATAAATTGGATCTCCGAGGGGCATACCATCTTGTACGCGTGAAAAAGGGCGACAAGTGGAAGACCGCCTTCCGTACCAAATACGGATTATTTGAATACCAGGTGATGCCTTTTGAGCTTTGTAACGCCCCGGCAGCATTTCAGTATTTTATGAACAATGTCCTTCGTGAACTAATTGATGTCTGTGTCGTCGTGTATATCGACGATATCCTGGTATACTCGTCTTCTGAACTAGACCATGTGAAACATGTTTGTGCAGTACTAGAAAAATTACGCCAACATAAATTGTATGCGAAATTAGAAAAGTGCTTCTTTCACACTACCGAGGTTGAATTTCTTGGGTTAGTCCTGACCCCAAATTGAGTTCGAATGGATTCACAAAAGGTAGATGCCATCCTCAAGTGGCCCTCACCTACTTCAATAAAAGGGGTACAGAGCATGCTTGGATTTGCAAACTTCTACCGCAGGTTCATTCTTGACTTTTCACATTTGGTGCACCCCATCACATCTCTATTGCAGAAGAATAAACGCTTCCAGTGGTCAGAAGAAGCAGAAAAGGCCTTCCAAGATCTAAAGCAGAAATTCACTTCAGCTCCTGTTTTGAAGCATCCACGCCCAGAACTCCCATACGTGGTAGAAACTGATGCATCCAGCCTGGCTATGGGGGCGGTCCTTTCCCAAAAAGATCTGGAAACAGGTCAACTTCATCCAGTGGCGTTTTGGTCATGAAAGTTTTCAGCACCCGAGCTAACCTATTCCGTCACCGACAAATAACTTCTAGCCATCAAGTCAGCATTCAAGGCTTGGCGCCACTATCTTCTCGGAGCCCGATACACCATCACAGTAATTACGGATCATAAAAACTTACAATACTTAAAGACGACCAAGGCTCAATCATCGCGTCAACTTAGATGGGCTTTATTTTTTGAGGAATACGATTTTGTGATTACTTACCGACCTGGTTGTCGAAACGGCAAAGCAGATGCTCTATCCCGCATAGGAAGGGAAGAAGCATATACAAATCCAGAACCGGTGCCCATAATCCTAGAAAGAAGAATCCTATGAATAACTACTTTACTATCTCTAAACGACATCCATGAGAAAATTCAGCAACTTCTCGATTCTACAGCCTTACAAGATTGGTCAAACAAAGGCAAAAATAATTCAGTCATTGATCATTTACCGTACTACCAAGGACGTCTTTATCTACCTAGTAAGGAACTGCGAGAACAGGTTATTTCCAATTATCATGAGTCCTTGGTAGAAGGCCACCCTAGAATTACAAAAACCAAAGCCAAAACCAAGAGACATTTCTGATGGTCTACTTGGCAAAAAGACATTAAGTTATTTGTGTTATCTTGTGGCATTTGTGCTCAAAACAAGGCCCAGAAGAAGAAGCCAGAGGGTTTATAACAACCCTTAGACATTCCACCTACACCCTGGCATACATTATCTCTTGATTTTATCACTGATCTTCCTCCATGTAATGGGTTCAACACTATTTTAGTAATAGTGGACCTATTTTCCAAAATGGCCCACTTCATCCCGTTAAAAGGCTTACCCTCGGCCTCGACCCTGGCCAAAGAATTTCTCGAACATATCGTCCGAATACACAGATTTCCTTCAGTCCTAGTTTCCGATCGGGGCAGTCAGTTTATTTCACAATTTTGGAGAAAATGTTGCCAATTAGCCCACATTGATGTAAGACTTTCAATCCGCCACCATCCACAAACCGATGGTCAAACCGAGAGAACCAACCAAACGTTAGAGCAATAGCTATGGTGTAACGCTCACCTGATTCCCACGGAGGCGCAGGTCTGGCTTCGAGTGCTGATGCTTCTTCAATGGTGACGCGCAGGACTCTGAAGATGGAAAGGAAGGGCCCTCTACTCTGGCTTCTCCGGCTCGCAGGAATATTCCCCTGTGCGTGAAAAGGGAGAATTACCTACTGACTGAGTTATGCTCAAGCCTCCCACTCTCTTCCAACCCTCCACGATACCCTTCCACGATTCCCCGTGAAGTCTCACCTTAGGGTCAGGAAGGATGAGCTCTCCATCCTGCTTCTGATGCAGGGGCGCGTTGAAACCCAGTTACTTCACTGGATTGAGGATTGGTGGGAGTTCAGGTAAGCTTGACTATTCAGGTAAGGCTCTGTAAAAGTTCTGTTGCAAGTTCAAAAGTCCAAGCTTAATAATAATGTTCATTGTCTTTTTGCAGCAAGCGCTAATGCTTATGTCTTTTTTCCCCTTAGGGGCCGGGGTTCGGAATGCCGGAGATATGGCACCGACCCGAAGTGAAACGTGCAGTTCCAGTTCCAGTAAATGGCAGGTTAGTTCTGGATGAGCGCTCGGGAACTGTCTTTGCATACGCTCATTCAATGTCTTTGTCTTTTTTCCCCATAGGGGCCGGGGTCCGGAAAATGCCTGGAAGCGGCAAGACCCGAAATGAAATGGGAATGACCCAACAGGTAAGTCTTATTCCCTTCCTTCTCTCACCTCTTATTCTTGTCTTTTTCTCTAGGCTCTGGGAAGTGGCTGTGTATCCGGATGATCGCTGCTGAAGATGGAGGAACCCAGGAAAGGTGAGTGAAATGCAGCGCTGCAGCGATCGTAACGAAATGCTTTTAAAAAATAATGTCTTCCCTTTCAGGATCGTCGGTGATGTCTCCCTGGTGCAGTATTTAGCTGGTAAGGTCTCTTGTCTCCATTTGCAGGTGACCCAGGATGCTGACTGGCGTAGCTGAAGTCCAGATGCAGGAGCTTACACGGTGAGCGTCCAGCTGCGAGGAGCAGAACAACGCGAAGCGTGAGTTGCTGATCGGGTGTGGTTTAAATAGCTTGGAAGAAGTTCCCAGTGTGTATCCTTCCACCGATCAGGTATGTATCCTTCCCCGACCACACCCGGGTGGAAAGTAGTCCCACAGGTAAAGTAGTTCCATTCAGGCCTCAAGAGGGCCTGGATGTAGCAGCATGGTCTGCATCAGGTAAGTGCACATTAAAACACTTGAACACATGTCTAGCTTTATGAGCCTGGCGCCTAAGGCGCCAGGACAGGGGTCCAACATGAGCCTGGCGCCTAAGGCGCCAGGACTGCGTCCAAAGGGCCCCAGCTTGGGCCCGCTGGTACTCTCCTGGGGGAAATGATGCCTGCCTCTGGGGTTGCTGGGTCGGACCTGGCTCCTTGGAGGTAGGCATCATGACATATGGTGCATGTTACACCAAACGGAAGGCAACTGGAAGGATATTTTATGGATAACCGAATATGCCTACAACAATTCTTTACACTCCGGCACTGGACCAAGTCCTTTTTACACCATCTATGGAAGTCATCCTCGAACCTCTGAACTCGATCCACCTCAGCACTTGAAGATGCCCGTCGTAAGCAACTTATACGCTACTATAACACAGGCTTTCAAAAAGGCGACTGAACATTTAAAACAAGCAAAAGGAAGGTACAAGAAAACCGCCAATCAACATCGGAGTGAAGCTCCAAAATACCAGATTGGAGACCAGGTTTGGCTAGCTTCAAAACACATACCGCTAAAAGGGACCCACACATTTAATCCCAGATATTTGGGACCTTACACCATTAAAGCCATTATCAATCCAGTGGCAGTTAAATAGGAGTTACCTCCGAATATGCGAGTCCAGCCGGTATTTCATGTTTCACTTTTGAAACCAGTGCAACCAGGAACAAGAATAACAAAATCACCAAGCCCCATCCTAGTAGATGGCGAACCAGAAAAAACATTTTAGACTCAAAGTTGGTCAAATCAAAACTCTTATCTTGTTGACTGGAAAGGCTATGGTCCACAAGAAAGATCATGGGAACCAAGTGACTATATTCATGCACCACGACTGGTAAAACGGTTCCACCAGAACTTCCCGGACAAGCCTGGACCAGCGAGAAGAACCACCTTGGGAGGGGCCTTGGGGGGGAGTGCTGTCACAATGCCTGCCCACAGACATCAGGAGCAGACCAGTCTGTCCAGAGTACTGGCACCCCTGGGGACCTGTAAGGCCCCAAAGGATTGCCTGAGGGCTTCCTGGACTCAGTCCTGGCGCCGTTGGCGTCAGGCTCATATTGCCTTTTTCAGGCAAATCAGGTCATCAAGTGGAGAAACCATGTACAGGCCAACTTGAGGCCTTTGAAGGGATTACTTTATTCAAGGGACTATTCCCTTGGGTGTGGTACTGGGACTAGTTTACCTGGGCACTACTTCTGGGAGGCTATTTAAACCACGCCCGGAGAACAGAACACGCTTCGCATTATTCTGCACTCCTGCAGCGTAACGTTCACCGTGCCTGCAGCTCCAGTATCCAGTCCTCAGCCACGCCCGTCTTATTCTTCACGATCCGAACCTGCAAAGGAGAAAAGGAAAAAGCAGATTAGAACAAGAGCCTTACCATTCGTCATCGCAATCATCCGGGAGTCGCCGCACCTGCAAGAAAAGGTACACCAGTTACCACGCTATACAGTCAGCAGTAGCGCTGTGGGGTATTCACCGATGCTCCATTCATCCATGCGATCCAGCGAGGCACTCTGATGAGATCGCCGCTCGGAGCATCCACATATGCAAAAGATAAAAAAGTTAACAGGTGAGCTGCGCCTCGCTAAAGACATTCGACCTTGCACTGAAAGATACTTACCAGAGGCAATACTCGATCGAGGTCTCGCGAGTCACCATCATATGTCCCTCACTCTAGGGAAGCACCGCACCTGCAGAATAAAGAGAGGACAATTAATTAATCACACCAATTAACAATATCGCTTGCTAAGACTTTTTTGCTTGGTGCAAATGAACAAGTTACTCTCTTACTGGGTAACGTTCTTTAGGTGGGATGGTCCGACGACGTATTCCATATCTATGACAGTAATCACCACAGCTGTGCTGCTTTAGAAAATCTATCAGCGTCTGCGTCCTGCGTCGATGACATCGATACGCCACCCTGGAGGACCTCCTCCGACGGCCGATGTCACCGGATGTTATAAGTAGGACGCACGACGACCGTAGCCTCAGTTGTAGTTTTTTCCCAGAACGTGTGGCACCAGTCTTCTGCCAGTCTGACCACACAAAGCCTTGCGGAAACGTAAGCTGCAATCGCATAAGAAATTCTGTAGCGGGGAAGGCAGGGAGCGATATGGAATACGTCGTCGGACTATCCCATCGAAAGAATGTTACGAGGTAAGAGAGTAACTTGTTCTTCGCGGGGATTGGGTCCTCCGACGTATTCCATATCTATGACAGACTCCCAAAGCAGTACCAATGCAAGGAGGTGGGAAAAGGATTTAGAAAACAGAAATTTAGAATGCCCAATCAAATTGCGGAGTAAAGGACCTCCTTGCCAAAGGCCAGATCCTGCCCCCAGATGGAATCGAGGGCGTAGTGACGTACAAAAGTATGGACCGAAGCCCAGGTGGCTGCATCACAGATGTTACGAATAGGAACACCCCTCTGTAGGTTAGTAGAGGCAGCCATACCCCTGGTAGAATGAGCCCGTAAACTGACCGGTGGGTCCTTACCCGTCAAGCGGTAACACTCAGAGATAGCCAAAATAATTCAGCGAGACAAAGTCCGTTTCGTCACAGCTTGTCCCAAACGCTTTCCAGCATAACCAATGAAGAGTTGATTGTCCACTCTGACCCGGGACATGCGTGAAATATAAAAGCTTAACGCTCTCCTAGGATCAAGCCTATGGAGCCTCTCCTCTTCCTTACCAGGGTGTGGAGGAGAATAAAACGCCAGAAGAACAACCTTCTGGCCTAAATGAAATTCCGACACCACCTTCGGAAGAAAGGAAAGACGAACTCTAAGGACAACCCTGTCCTTATGAAACACATTGAAGGGTGGCTTAACTGAAAGTGGCTGTAACTCACTCACTCTGCGAGCGGAAGTGACCGCAACCAAAAATACAGTTTTAAGAGTTAACAGTCTCAAAGGGCATGAATACAAAGGCTCAAACGGAGTACCCATCAGAAAGTTGAGAACAAGGTTCAAATCCCAACCGGGCACCTGGAAAGGTGACAGAGGGAACACATTAGTGAGCCCTTTCAGAAACTGAGAAATTAAAGGAATTTTAAAATAGGAACACTCTTCAGACGAGCGCTTAAATATGGACAGCGCCGCCAGGCAACCTTTAACGGTACCCACTTGCAAGCCCCTGTGGGCCAAAGAAAGCAAAAAAGACAGAACCATGGGAATGTCACATGCAAAAGGATCCACATTCTTAACCCTGCACCAGTCGCAGAACTTATGCCAACAGCAACGGTACAGGGACTTTGTTGCTGGCCATCTGGCTGATGGCAACACCTCCATCACGTCTTCAGGGAGGTCCCAATCATTAAACCTCAACCTTTCAGAAACCAAGCGTGAAGGTTGAGGGATCTGACCTCTGGATGGAGAACCTGACCCACCTCCCGTGAGAGCAGATCGTCTCGGTAGGGAAGACGATGTGGAGGGCAGATGGACAAGTCGAGAAGGTCCGGATACCACATCCTCTGGGCCCACGCCAGAGCAATGAGGATCATCCGGGAACCGAACCTCCGTAATCTCTGCAGTACTTGCGGGATGACGGGGACTGGAGGAAACGAGTACAGCGGTGGGAATGACCACTCTACCACAAACGTGTCTCCTAAGGCTCCTTTTGGAGGAAATTCCCGCGAGCAGAACCTCTCGCACTTCCGGTTGACACTGGAGGCGAAGAGATCCACTTGAGGGGTCCCCCAAAGGGCAAAGATCTCCAGGAGAATCTCCTCAGCCAACTCCCACTCGTGAGAGATCGCGCTCTGCCTGCTCAGAGCGTCCGCCGTCTCGTTTTCGTCTCTGGCTAGATGAACTGCCGAGATCGAAACTTCCTGCTGGATTGCCCAGAACCAGAGCTGCATCGCCTCCCTGCACAGAGGAAGTGACCCTGCCCCCCCTTTTTGTTGAGGTAGTGCATGGCCACCTTGTTGTCCGTCAGGATCAGGACATTCTTCCCTCGCACAGTCGGCAGAAAAGCCTTCAGGGCTAGCCTGACGGCCCTCAGCTCCAACAGATTGATATGGAGTCTGGACTCAGACGGAGACCAACGACCGCTGACTGTCAACTTGTTGGCATGAGCTTCCCATCCCGTGAGGGATGCGTCCGTCACGATCGTCACCTCCGGCCAGGGTAGCCAAAATGGAGCCCCCTTCATCAGATTGTCTTCGACGGCCCACCACAGAAGGTCCTGGGCGACCGAGGAGAGCACCCGAACAGGGTCCGACATCCTGCCGGAGGACTGAGACCACTGGAGCTTGAGTGCCCATTGCAAAGATCTCATCCGCAACCTGGCCTATGGCACCAGAAGAATGCAGGATGCCATGAGGCCGAGCAATCTCAAGAACCCGAACGCTGGGAGACTCTGGGCAAGCTGAAACTTGTGCACCATCTGCTGAATGTGATGAGCCCTCACCTGGGGAGGAAAACACTGCCCCAGGGATGTGTTGAGCACTGCTCTGATGTACTGGAGCCTCTGAGTGGGTGTCAAATGGGACTTCATTAAGTTGAGGGAGAAGCCCAGCTTGTGGAGGGAGTGGCAGTCGACTGACAGATGACTTGCTCGGAAGAGCGCGCCCTGATCAACCAATCGTCCCGGTAGGGATAGACATGAATCCCCCCCTTTCCTGAGGTGCGCTGCCACCACTACCATGAGAATGGTGAAGGCCCTCGGGGCGGATGTCAACCCGAAAGTGCGAGTCGCCAACCGCAAACCTCAGGTACTTCTTGTGCTTTGGATGTATCGGCACAGCACATGAAAATAAGCGTCCTTGAGGTCGAGAGACACCAACCAGTCCTGAAGTTGAAGGGCCTGGAGGACTTGAGAGAGAGTAACCATCTTGAACTTGTCCTTCCTGAGGAGTTTGGTCAAACTGTGCAAGTCCATGATGGGTCTCAAACCCCTGTCTTTCTTGGAAATCAAAAAATAAGGGGAATACCATCCCTTGTTCCTCTCCGCTACAGGCACCAATTCTATGGCGCCTTTCTCCAGCAGGGATTGAATTTCCTGCGCAAGGCGCGGACCCGCACTCTTCAAAGAGAGATTCCCCGGTGGATTGTCTTGAGGCCTCTGCCGGAAAGGAAGACAGTAGCCGTGGGTTATGATCTCCAGAACCCACACATCTGAAGTAATGGCGCGCCACTCTGCAAGATGCTGCGCCAGCCTTCCCCCAACCGGCGAACCATAGGACATGGCCTCATGACTGAGCTGAAGCAGCTGCGGCGTTGCCTGAGGGCAAAGAGGCAACTGCCTGAGCGGCCTTGGCACCTCGTGTACCTTGTTTTCCACCTCTGGCACTCCTACGGTGGCCCCTTTGACTGGCAGCTCCTCTCACTTTACCAAAGGATGAGTAATAACGAAAGGAACTTCCCCCCCATTGCTGTCCCCTAGGACGAAAAGGCGGAGGTTGTCGAACTGCAGCGCCCAACGACTTTGCTGCAGCTTTTGAGGTCTGCAATCTCTCAAGGCTCTCGTCAGCCTTGCTGCCAAAAAGATGTTCCTCGTCAAAGGGCATGTTGAGGAGCCGGGCCTGCACATCAGGAGCAAACCCTGACTTCTGCAACCATGCAAACCTGCGTATCATGGTGCTCGCCGCCAGTGGGGCCGGCTGACGTAATCTGCCATGTCCAAACCCGACTGAACGGCCTCACACATGGCATCCTTGCCATCCTGAACCATGGCAAGGAAACCATCCCGTTCGTCCCCTTCGGGAATATGCTCAGCCGCTAAGGAAACACAGTTCCACAGAGTGTGCGTGAAACGTGACAAGGCACATACAGAGTTGGCTGCCTGAAGCGCCATACCCCCTGAAGAAAACACTTTCAGCGCCCAGCCGTCAAAACGCGTGTCGTCCCTATCAGGAGGGATGGTAGGATACAACGCCTGCTTTGCCGGGGCCGTAGCCGCCTGCAGCACCAAACTCTCTGGAGTGGGGTGCTTGGACAAGTAGCAGGGGTCGCTACTGGCTGGGCGGTATTTTCGCGGCAAAGACTTGCCCACTGCCGGGAGACTCTCCGGAGCAGTCCAAGACGCCGCCACCCTCCTCTGTAGAGCCATATGAAATGGCAGTACCGGGTCAGTTGGTGGACCAAGATCGAGGATATCCGTAAGGTCATCCTGAAGAAACTCCCCCGGGGGAGCAGACCATCCCAAGTACTCGGTGACCCTAGACATAAGGCGCCGGTACGAGGAGTCGGCATGAGTGCCAGGCTCAGGCCTACAAATCTCCACCTCCGGAGAGGTGTCCAGCCCACTCGCATCGTGCCTCAGGTCCTCAAATTGGCTATGGCCCGAAAGAATCTCATCTGGCACCGCATTAGGAACCATGCCATCATCAGAGCCCTCATCCACCTCAGAAATAAACTCAAGATGGTGGTAAGAAGGCACATAATGTGAACCAAAGCCATGCTTGACATGGGCCAGAGCCTTTCTAGGAGGTTCCACCGAGCCCCGGGGTACCCCCGTCGACACAGCCTCGAAAGGCGTCGAGGGCATCGAGTGAAACGGCGTTGATGCAGAATGTGGCACCGAGAGCATCGATGGCGTTGACACCGGCCTCAAGGCCGGAGCCCGGAGCGTGTCCCTCGATAGCCTGGGAGGCGATGGTGCCGATGACTTCTTCGGAGGCGGGGGCCTCGAAAGAGTCCGTCGACGACCTCGAGAACCTCGAGAACTGAGAAACAACAGAAACTCCAAAGAGACGAGGCGTGCCGAGATTCCCGAAGCGAACACGTTTGCGGAAAAAACTGAACTGAGGCTACGGGCATCGTGCGTCCTACTTATAACATCCGGTGACGTCGGCCGTCGGAGGAGGTCATCGAGGGCGGCGTATCGACGTCATTGACGCAGGACGCAGATGGCGAAAGATTTTCCGAAGCAGCACAGCTGTGGTGATTACTGTCATAGATATGGAATACGTCGGAGGACCCAATCCCCTCGAAACTGAATCTTACCTTGGCGCTACCTCGTTTGTTTCGGAGAAGAGACACCTGTCTTGGGCAATTCTGCAAGAGGAAGAAACATAAAGAAAAGGTACAAGAGTGAACTATAAGACAACCTGAACTCTAAAGCATTGAATGCTACTTTGGATTGGCATAAGACTTACCTCTGAGTCATTGTTGTCTGGAACTCTGCCATAAGATTACGGGATCAGTGAAGTTAACTGGATTCCCAAGTTTCAACGCACCCCTGCATTCCAACGCAGGATGGAGAGCCCATCCTTCTTAACAATAAGGTGAGACATAATAAGGGGAACACAAGGTGGTTACGGAAGCAGAAGTTAAACCTCCTTTTAGTGGTCGGCTAACTTACCATTTTTACCACTCTAGGAAAATCCTCCTACGTGTAAGACAGACGAAACTAAGTGGGCAAGTGCAGTCGCTCATCACTACACTACGAGTCACATTGGTGGAGACCGTTACAGACCAGCTTCGTTCGGTGCCCCTATGGATCCCAGGTGAGCGTAACAACGTGCACCAAAATAAAAGTGTGCAGAGCGCACTTACTCATGAGCCTGGCGCCAAAGACGCCAGGACTGGGTTCAACTGGACCTTTTATGTAGTGAAGCTTGTGGTTCTTGCCCAGTGGCCATGACAAAATCACAGCAAAAGTTGTTGTTCTGGTGAACAGTTTATCGGCCCAGTTGGCAAGGGGTCTCCCAGGAGTGGCCCTAGTTTTTAAAGGGTGTCTCTTCAGTTAGAGAAAATTGTTATTTTTTTGTTTCTTGTTGGGTGGTGACAGGGCGAGGGAACACTACTGGCCACTGAAGCACTAGCAATTGAAAAGAGACATGCCACAAAACATCCAGTAGCACGTTATGGAGTGAATTCCAGCGGTGAGCTAAGCAGTTCAGCCCCTGTGTTAAAGGTGGCAAAAGAAAGCTGCATGCAATGGGATGTCAGTTAGCGGCACACTGAGGTGTGGGACATTAAACGTAAAGGGCTCAACTCCCCACAGAAACGTACCATGCTTTTAAGAGAATTTAACCTGTCAAGATTAGATGTCTTGTTCATACAAGAAACCAAGTATAGAAATGGGGAGGAATACGCACTCAAGGCAAAAAATATTGGAGGTGATATCTGGGCCTTTAGCACTTCTAAGAAAGGGGTGGGCATTTATATAGAGCTTCGTTCGTCCTCATAGTGACTAACACATACAGTGATTCAGAGGAACGGTACCTAGCAGTGAAGGGAACCAGTGGTGACTCTCTGCGCTGTATTTGCGCCTACCCAACAGCAGCCCTCGTTTTGCAAGTCGGTGCTAGAGTTCTTGGGGGGATGGCGAGAGGGCTTTCTTATCTGCAGAGGGGACTTCAACATGATAGCAGATCCCACGTTAGATTGGAGCTCACAGAGGCGAGGTACGCAGCCACCGCAAATCTTGAGCAGAGGCAATGTCACTCATCTTCTATGTGAGGCATATCTGATAGAGACTTGGTGGATAACACACCCTAATACAAAAGCCTTCACTTTCTATTCCCCGCCCCACCAGACCTATTCCTTCATCGACTATACGCTGATAGAGGCAGCTAACGAATACGGAATAAAAAAACACTGCAATCACAATTGTCGGTTGGTCAGACCATGACATGACTACCCTCACATTAGAACTTGGTCCAAGTACCTCAACAGGGCACAGATGGATGTGTATTGACACCATGTTTAAAGACACCCTCTTCAGGGAAAACGTTTTGTGAGGAAATAGGGGATTATTTCAAGAACAACGACATAGGAGAGACCACACTCAACACAGAGTAGGAGGCAGCCAAGGCAACTATCTGAAGGGTGTTGATAGAAGGCACGAAAAAAATAAGAGCTTGCATGCTGCGAGAAGCATCCCTGAAAAAACACATTGAGGCCAAAGAAGCAGTCTTCCATAGAGAGATAGATCCACCCGCCGATAAGGTAGCAGAGATCAGAGAGCTACGAAAGGAGTGAGAATACCTGAAGCAGCTGTACTTTGAAAAGGAGGACAAGGCGCACATGATGTTAGCAGGCAGATTAAGGGCCCAAAGAGCGGACAGAACAGTGAATAAGATCAGAGGCTCATCAGAGGAGGTCCCGATGAATGCCTTAGAAATAACCCAATACTTTGTTCAGTTCTATGCAGCATTATACATGGCCGAGAGCCCAGAGGATGCGAGTAGGAGTGAGCATTACCGCATGAGACTGGTACCCAAGATGCTTATGGTGGAAGAAAGCGACCCGCTTAATGCCCCTGTAAAAAACACTGAGGTGCTTAAAGCAATTTCAAAGCGGGCTGAGCAACAGGGCAAGATAGCTACACTCCAGCCTTTTACAAGGCATACAGACCGACTCTCACCCTGTTTCTCAAAAAGCTTTTTTCTAACATATTGCTGACAGGCCAGGCACTGCATGGATCATAGTTCTGCCCAAATAGGCGAGGGACAGGGCAGACTGTGGCTCGTACCGCCCAATATCACTCATTAACGTAGAAGCAAAAATATAAGCGAGCGTTATGGCAGCTAGGTTGATCAATATCCTTCCCAGGTTAGTACACAATGATCAAGTGTGGCATGTAACGGGAGGGCATGGCTCGGATAACATCTGCAAGACCTTAGACCTCATTGCCAGCCTGAATGCAGAGGATAAAGACTTGTTTCTCATATCAATCGATGCCGAAAAGGCCTTTGACAGGGTAGAGTGGCCCTTTCTACACGCCGACCTTATGAAATTGGGCATGGGGGAACAATGGACCACAGCGGCTCAGGCGACTTACAAGAACACAACGGCCCAAGTGATTTTTAACAGTTTAGCCTCAGATAGCTTTCAGTTAAGCAGAGGGACAAGCCAAGGCTGCCCGTTGTCAACCTTGCTGTATGTGCTTGTAGTAAAACCACGGGTGCAAGCAATTCGGCAGAGCAACAACATATGTGGGCTTGTGCGGTACGGGAGGGTTTAGAAGCGTGCACTGTTCGCAGATGACATTCTAGCTTATGTCATCCACCCAGACTCCTCCATCCGAGCCCTTTTGGAGGCCATAACAGAGTATGACACACGCTCAGGGTTCCGCATAAACTTACATAAAACCACTGCTATACCACTAATAACAGACAGCACCCGGGTCAGGCACATAATAGCACAACAGGGCATTCAGATCTGAGAGGAAGGCATTACATACTTAGGGGTAACGCTCAAAAGGCATTTGGGCGAGCTCAATGGAGCAAACTATGTGCCACTGTGGGCAGCTGTACTTCAAGATTTAAAAAGATGGGCGCAGCTCGCCCTGTCCTGGGCAGCCAGGTTCACAACCATAAAGATGAATGTCCTACCAAGATTGTTGTTTCTATTGCAACCATTGCCAGTCACGATACTATCCGCCCTCCATCTAGAGGTGAAGAAGGAGCTCCACTCATTCCTACGGGCATATCAAAGGCCTACAAGACACTTATTCTCCCGAAAGACAAGGGTGGGATGGGGTTCCCAGATATATATGAGTATCATAGAGCGGCCCAGGTGCGAATTCTGCTAGATCATGTGCGAGAAAATGGAGAAAAGCAATGGGTTGCACTAGAAAACAGTGTCTTAGTGCCGGCCAAAATGGGGGAATGGCATGGGTCCCGCAAAATATATTTCCCCGAAGAATCCGAACACACCCTGTATTAGATGTCTTCTGGTATTTGCAGTGGAGGTGTGAGGCCACAGTAGGAGTGGCATTGTGGCCTTCTCCGTTCAAGTGTATATGGGTTTCACCAGTAAGAGATCTCCTAACAGACCCCAACCGTTTTCAGACACTGTATGAGACTGGTCTAACCAGGGCAGGGCAGATGTGGGACATAGGAGCATTGTTGATGAAGGGAGAGTTAGAACAGACCCTGCACATGAAGAATATACCCCCACTGCTGTACTTGCAACTTAGAGGCATAATTGCTAGACCCGCTTTGGACAGAGCAACTACAGCGGCCATTAACCCCACTAGAGCAGATCTTTGACATACAACATGGCACGAGGGCGCTCGTCTCAATGTTGTACGGATCAATGCTAAACAGGGGGCACTTACTCACACCACACATTCAGGAGCGGTGGGAAACTGAATTGGGCCTGCAGAAAAAAAAACATGGGCTTACATTTATAGGGCAGTGTGGTCCTCCACAATAGTGATGCAGTATAAAATGCATAACAGCAGATTGTTTTTTCGCTTGCACCTAACGCTGCAAAGGCTATCCAAAATGCACTCAGGGGTCCGCCCAAATTGTTGGAGGGGGATGTGCTGCAGTAAGCAACTATTGGCATTAATGGTGGGGCTGCCCAAAGACACAACTCTATTGGAAAGAAGTGTTGGCCTGGATGCACGCAATCGGGTATCACTAGAACTTTGTTTCTATTGCTGCTGTTGTTTGGGATAGACTTGGCATTGATTTCTTATATGCCTCGGAACTTGGTGTTAGCTGCACGGGTGTGCTTAATGAGGCAATGGAAGAGGAGCATCCTCCTCACGAAGGTGCAATGGATGGACAAAGCCTATGACATCTACGAAATGGAAAGCCTCATGGTGGCCCTAATGGAATTGCACACCCACATAGACATGGAAAGGCTCCCGTTCTTAGAATATTACAGGGCAGTGAGGCTGGGAAAAGAACAGATCTGAGACCGAAGCGATAGACGAAACTTCAGGGGAACGTAGCACGGAACATTTGAGTGTAATACATGAGCTACCCAGTGAACACAGCACAATGTCTCAGTCACAAGGGGTAGACGCTTCCAAAGGGTGCGGATAACCACCTATGAGGGGAGGTGCACTGGAAAAGCTTTGATACTAAATCAAAGTGTTGCCGTACTGGGGTTAATGTAGGACTAGCAAGCGATTCAGTGTCCTGAAACCCATTAAAAGGCTCACAAAGGATGGCTGTATTCGGCCTTTGGGCTTTGTCCTCACTCTAGGGGCTAGAAGCGACGGCATTGGGGAATTCTGGCACTTGGTGCTTAATGGTTTGTTGTTCAGTGCACTAACTGCTAGTCCTTGATTATATTGTTTTGAAAAAAGCCACTAAACTTCAATTTTTGTTAAAGCTAGAATATTTTAGAGACAACTGATGTCATTTGGTAAAAACCTTTATTTGCATTTAAAAAGGAAACAAATCTGAAAGATTAATTATTCAGATCCTTGAGATTGAATAAGAAACAAAATAATTACTCTCTGCAATCTCTATTAAAATGACCATTGATCATAGACCACTTCCAATGCAATTCATGTACTGCTTGCCATTTTTCAAACAAATAGACATAATTTGAACATATGGGAAAACTACAGCAATTAAAGGATCACACGACATGTTTTATGCAAGTGTGTGTCTTTGCAAGAAAATCTATGTACACAAATGGCTAAATCGTGCATTATGGATCAAAGATTATGACAAATAATTTACAAGCACCTCTAATACAACATGTTGTTGATGCCTCCCATAGTGACAATTATTTAGTTTGGTGGGTGATTGAAAAGATGAATGGTACTGTCAATATTGACCTACGATTGGCTACGAGAGAATAGATATTTAGTTTGTGTGAACTTGAAAGGGAGGGCCTTAATAATCAGATTGAATGGCCCATATTGACACGATGAAACGTAGGTGACAGAGTGATTCCTCAGATATTGTAACATGAAACTGCATAAGAAATCTTGTCTTATGTAATAATAGGTGTGGGTTACAATGTTAAAACCCTTTTCAACTCATTTGTACAATGTTAAAAGCCATTTTTAACAACTCAAGGAGATGTAATATATTTGACAAAACAGTGCATATTATGTTATGAATCTGAAATGGTGTTACAATGTCAGAAATTAAAGTTCAAATATTTCAGATATTACATATGATGGACCAATACTGGTGAAACCAAAAAATAACACACTATGGAATAATCAGAAAGTTTGACATTGGTGTTTATTGTATTTTGGAGTTAAGCGCTGTGTAGAAGTGCATTGTCTGGAATATCCATAATAGGAACGTTACAAAATAAAAGTGTGTGATCTAGTCTTTTTGATGTTTTGGACATATGGCTGTTTGGCAAAGGACATGTGAGCAATATGTCTTGCACCCTTGAACAAATAGGTTATAGGCTAAGAAAAAGTATATGGTGTTTGGAACTTTTATCCCTTCTGATTTCCATACATATATATGCTTACAGAGACTGTATGTGCCCAATACCGCTGAACAAAAATGCATGCGCAGGTTACTTTCTTATGCCTAAGTGTATAGGAATGGTATAATTGTATACGCTCGTACACAAGGTGTCACGTGGGAACACTAATATGGGGAACATACGCAAGCCCTGCTGCAGTGAAAAATAAGAGAAAAGGAATAGTCTGTCGGATACGAAACAGGAAAGACTACCTATTGTTGCAATTTAGAGGGTCCAAATAATTTGATTTTATATACTCAAATGGCTCTAAAGAAAGCTTTTCTTCGTGTGAAGGTAAAAATGTATAGATTGTTTTTTTAAGAATAGAATTAATTGTGACAACATTTAAGGAGAAGGATGGGTGATATTCTAGTCTGATATTGGGTTTCTATTTCAGATCAACATATATGGACGACAAGTCATAGACCTGACATGTGGTAAGGTTAATGTAAGTGTGAGGAATGTCCAGTATAGTTGTAGTATATCAATTGCAGACTAGACATACTTCATTTATTCTGTGTGTCTGGTCTTGTCGGGTAAAACATTCCTGAATTGTGCCCTATAACTTGATACTCTGCTCCCAGGAATGAGGTAAAATAACAGTTATAATTGTAAGAGCAGTTTTACATTTATTTTTTGTGACATATTAAAAAGAACTCAAGAGCTTACTGGTCTTCATGTTTTACTTATATTGTAATAATCAATCATTTCCATGATGAACAAAAGTGGCCATACGTCGAAACCGGTTGGAGGCTGTTTTAGCATCAGGAAGTTTTTCGGAGAATATATTAGTGTAGGAAATGGCAGTAAGATTGGATAAAGATAGATTTTCTAATTGATTATGAATGGTGTTTTGAGAACATATTTATGAATTATACAATTGAAAAAGGGCTGGGATGAAATCTGTATGTGTACAATATTATTGTATATTTTTCATCTATAGGGAAAGGTAGGGATAATATTTTCATGGAATTTGTTTTGACTAATACACTTTGTATTGTTATGTTATTTGGCATTTAAATAGCGCTCTATATATCATTGGTCCAGGTCAGTCGAGAGAGTTGGGTGGGATAGGGTGCTAGAGTGCACTCAATATGTGAGCAGCTGATGCGATTGCCTGATGGCAGCTGCATCCTAACATTAGGTGTGGTGGTATTGAGAGATCCGTTGAATGTGTGCAGTCTGGTGGGTTGCTCTCCCAGACTGCATTCTGGCGGAATTAGGCCTGTATAGGACGCATATGTGTGCAGCCATGCCAATTTTGTCGTGGGGTATACCTGCTTTCTAGTAGGATGTTGAGGTGTTTATTGAGCATTGTTCGCATGTGAGTAGCTAGGCTGAAATCGATTGAGGGGTATAGAAGTGCTCTATTTTTTTTTTCTTTTTAAACAATTTTTTAAACAATTTTTATTGATTTTATTTCAACCAGCACAAACCAAACTTACAGCGTTCATAACAATATTAATACACATTTTTTTATCTTGTCCACTGTGTTTCACCCATCCCCACCCTCCCCTCAAGCCTACTTTCCTTCTTATTCTGTATCTTCATCATGTGGTGAGGTTTCTGTATCGTTTACTCCTGGTGGGTCCTGGTCACTATCCCCATCATTTGTAGCCCCAAATAACTCTGCAATTAGTTGTTTCCAGGCCATAAAGGTTCCTGCTTCCTCTTCCCCCGCTTCTGCCCATTTTTGTAGACCGTTCCACCACATTTCTATTCTTGGTCTGTGAATTGCTTTCCATTTCATTGCAATTTTCCTCTTTGCTAGTATATACACCAGGTCTTTCAACTTGCTCACATGATTTTGCTTGCGTGGTCTAGTGAACCCTCCTAGTAGGCATGCCCATGCTGTATCTATCTCTACTTTGATCCCTTTATCTTCCATCCTATGTGCTATTTCACCCCAAAAACATTCTATTTCTGGGTATGACAGGAACATATGCACCATTCCAGCATTTTCTTCATTACATTTGGGGCATGATTGTCGCCCTGTGTTTTTAAACTTTGCTATTCCTGTGGCGACATATACGCCCTATGGGTGACATACAACTGTATCTGCTGTAGCCTAGCATTCCTTGACACTTTTTTGTGGTACCGTTGGGCATGCTCCCACATCCCATCACTCATTGGGGTCCCCACTTCTTCCTCCCAATCTTGTCTAAGTTGTACCACTTCCTTTCCCACCTTGGTCATAACCAGCTCATATAGCCTTGATATTTCGTGGCCCCCCTCTGCTATGTCGTATATTGTATCTATGGCGGTATCGGGCTCACTCGATAGTTTGTCTTCCGACCATGTCTCTTTGATCCGCTGCACCACTCTATGATATGTAATATACTGTCCTGCATGTACCGCTGCTTCTTCCACCATCTCCTCAAAATCCCTTATGTTCCCTTCTTGCCATATGTCTGCCAGGGTCGCTATCCCAACAGACTCCCACTGCCTCCTGCTCATTAATCTGAGTTGTATTTCTTTTCCCGCCAAAGCTACCAATGGCACCTGTAGGGAGCATGGGCAAGGGTCCTCCATCATTTTACAAGCTCTTCGCCATATCTCCCACCCCAGTACCATCATCCTCGGGCGCCCCTCTATGTCTACTTTGTGTAACCACATCATCTCTTTAAGGAAGAATGGGGCACAATCTTGTTGGAACAATCTGGTCTCCGAGGTCGGCTCATCAGAAAGCCATTTAGCTACATATTGGAGTTGGCTTGCTATATAATAGATCTCATAATTTAGTAGTTTGATGCCTCCCTTCTCGTATGAGTTTTGCAGTTTCCAAAGGGCCATCCTGTTCCTTGTCCCTTGCCAGAGGAATTCTCTGCATATACTGCTCGGTTTAACAAAGAATCACTTGGGTATCAAGTAAGGGACATTGACAAAGTAATGTAACAGTGTTGGCAGGACCACCATTTTGAGCATCGCCCCTCTGCCCATCATCGCTAAGGGGAGCTTCACCCAGAATCTCATACTATTTTCTATGTTCCGTACTGCCTTCTCAGTATTGTGCCAGTGCTCTGCCTCTACTGTATGATATATCTCTATTCCCAGATATTGAAACGTGTCCACCTCCCATGGTATCTGGAGGATCGGTAATTGCTCTAGTGGGATCCCTTTATACCTCCCCAATGGAAACACACAAGACTTTTTGGGGTTCACTGCTATGCCTGAGAGCCCAGCAAATCGGTCCATCACTTCCAGGACATACTGTAGATTTTCTTACGGGTAGCGCAGATACAGCAACATGTCATCAGCATATAAGGAAATTAGATGCGATTCTCCCTTAATGACTATGCCTATTGAGTCATATTGCTGCCTCAAATATATAGCCAAGCGCTCTAGGGCCAGGATATACAACATGGGGGACCACGGGCAACCCTGTCTGGTGCCCCTACCAAGCTTCCACCTCTCTGATATAACCGGCCCTGTTTTCACTCTGGCCAGCGGTTCACTATAAAGCAATTTGGCCCATCTCAGATACCCCGGCCCTATTCCATAGCTTGTCAGGGCAGCAATCAACCATGGCCATTTGACCGAGTCGAAGGCTTTAATTGCATCTATCGACACAATTGCCATTTCATTCGCCTCTTCGTTAGCATATTCAATGACTCGATGGAGTTGCCTAAGATTGTTGGATATGTTCCAATTAGGGACATAACCGGTTTGATCGGGATGTATTAATTTGGTAATGACTCTCCTCATTCTGTTTGCCAGGACAGCCATCAATATTTTGCTGTCCTGATTCAGCATCGACAGGGGTCTATAGGATCTGCACTCACCACTAGGCTTATTGGGTTTCGGAAGTGGTATGATTATCGCTTCTCTCAAGGATTCTGGCAGCTTTCCGACTTCATATGATTCGTTAAACATTTCCAGGAGCAGTGGGAGCACCTCATTTTTGTACATCTTGTAAAATTCACTGGGAAGTCCATTGCCCCGCGGGGTCTTACAAGTGGGTAGCTGCCTCACCACTTCTTCCAACTCCTCTAGAGTGATTGGCGCGTCAAGCTCCTCCCGTTCTTCTGCGCTAATCTGCGGCAATCCTATATCCTCTACGATTTCGCTCATTGCATTATTATCACTTTCCTCTGCGTCCCCATACAGGGCATGGTAATAATTTGCAAATTCTAGGTTCACGGCCTCCTGAGTATCTGCTATACTCCCATTTTCTTTCACTATTGTCCTGATCACTGGTCTGGGAGTCTCACATTTATATAACCATGCCAGGACTCTCCCCAGTTTATCTCCCCCCGCATGCTGTCTCTCTATATATTTTTTATAGTTTAGATTGCACAGCCTTTCCCAATATCCCGTGCATTTCTGTTGTAACCTAAGTATTGCTTCATTATCATCCTTGGTGCCACCTCCCCTTTTCATCTCCTCTTCTAGCTCCTTTTCCACTAGTTGTAAATCTGCTACGATCCCTCCTTGTAGCTCTTTGGACTTGGCTATTGCTATCCCTCTCACCATTACTTTAAAGGCTTCCCAAAGGAACCCCACCGACTCCACACTACCTGTATTGATCTCGAAGTAGCCTATTATTTCCTCATGTCTTCTCTGAAGATGTTGTCCTTCAGCGCTTCCGCTCTTAGACGCCATGTCGGTATTTTCGCTTTCTGTGGTCGATACTGCCATGTCAGTGTAAGCGGCGAATGGTCCGATAGGACCCTCGCCTTGTATTCTATCCTTGCTATCTCTGTCGTCAGCGCATGCATGACAAATATATAGTCTAATCTAGTGTGTAGATTCTGGGGGGCTGAATAATGTAAATATTGGCGATCCTGCGGATAGTGTGTTCTCCTTGCGTCCTCCAACCCGAAGTCTGTTATCAAGGACTTTAGCGCCATAGCTGCTGGGGTCGGTCTGTCTATTTTGGAGTCCGATCTATCCATCCTTGGGTCTATTACGCAATTAAAATCTCCTCCCCAAATCACCGCCTCTCCCAGGCTTGCGCTAAGTTTACTATATAGGGTTCTAAAGTATGCCGCCGTATCCTGGTTCGGGGCATAGGTGTTGATCACACATATCTCCTTGTTTTCTACCAGTCCCTTTAATATTACCATCCTCCCATCTGCCTCCACCGTAGATTGCAATAGTTGAAACGGTACATGCGGTTCCACCCAGGTGATTACCCCCCTAGCGTATGCCGAGTATGTTGCCCCCACCACAGTCCCTCTCCACTTCTTCCGGACCACCTCCAGTTTTTCTTTCGTCAGGTGCGTCTCTTGCAACAGGGCTATGTCTACTTTCTGTCTGCGCAAATACATCATAACCTTATTTCTTTTTAAGTAGCTATTGACCTCTCTCACATTCCAGGTGACCAGGGGTGAACTGGGAACCAAAAGAGGCCCTGGAAATAATTTTCAAAGTGGCCCCATATTACACATTTTGAGCAGGCCCAACCCTTTTCCTATGGGAAAATTTGAAAATAAAATATAAAAGAGGCCCAGGGTGCAGAGGCCCACCGGGAAATCTCCAGAGTACACTGTGGGCCAGTCCAGCCCTGCAGGTGACTACTTTAAGGTCCCCCATGGTATATTTGGGTCTCTCCCTTCCATCTCCAGGTATCCTCCAGTTCCATTGGATCTCAGATATTCCATCATTTTATGTAGGCTTGTTCCCCAATACACACAACTCCCAACTGCTAACTCTACCTCAACTTCCCACCCTCTCCCACCCTCCTCCTTTCCCAGCCCCATCACACTCCACAACTCTTCCCCAACTTCCCCTTGCCCTCCCCTCCTCCCTTGCCCCCCTTCCAAACCCCAACAAATGCCCAGCTCCATCCCTGGATCTCAGGTGACCCTACTTCTGGTTCTGCCTCGGTGTGTCGGAGACAGAAACCCGGCGGGGTGTCACCGGACTACTAGTAACCTACCTAAACTACTATAAATGGGGTATGAGACAAGCTCTGCGGGGCTCCCTAGCTAGGCAAATGTCTCAGTGCTCACGGATCATGTCTCCTTCCAACATAATCATACCAGCCCGTAAGCTTCACCAATTACTATAATCAAGTCCCATAGTCTCACGCCGCAACACCCTCCGGTGCCCCCTCCGTACATTACTTATCTCTTCCTTCTTCGTCTCCCATCTGGACGTCCGACTCCTGGGGCCAGCTTTGCGAGTCTAGCCACCCCATTGCCACTTCCGGAGTTTCGAAAAACAGGGTTCTGTTTTTATGCAACACCTTCAGCTTCGCCGGGTAGAGCAACATGTACTTGTAGTCCGCTTCCCGCAACCTTCTTTTGACAGTCCCAAAGTTCATGCGGCTCCGTTGCACCATCAGGGTATAATCTGGGTATGCAGTGATGTTTGCTGTCCCTCTTTGTATTGTTCCGCCCTTACGAAAGTGTTCCAGGATTCTTTCTCGGTCCCGATTGTTGAGGATCTTGGCAATCACCGGCCTAGGGGGGTTGCCCGGCGGCGGCTTCCTCGTTAGAGCCCTATGCGCCCTTTCCACCGCAAACCCCTGGGACAGGACTCCTCCAGTTATCTCCTGCAGCAACATAGATTCAACGAACTCTGTAGGGTTGGAACCCTCGGCTCCCTCTGGCAAACCAACAATACAGATATTGTTCCTGCGGGCACGTCCCTCCGCCTCTTCCGCCCTACATTCTAGATTGCCCACACATTGCACTAGGGCATGGAGGTCTGCTTTGTGTGTTGCGCAGTCCGCTGTGTTCGGGCCCACCTCTTTTTCCAGGTCCTCTGTACGTTCTGCCAACGACCTGACATCTTGTCGGAGAAGGTTCACTTCCTCCTGCACTGCCCCTACTTTCAGATCCAGTGTGGCTTTCAATTCAGTCATCGCCAGACTCAGTTTGTTCTCCCAGGCTACTT
Organism: Ambystoma mexicanum; assembly: GCF_040938575.1. Taxonomy (NCBI): domain Eukaryota; kingdom Metazoa; phylum Chordata; class Amphibia; order Caudata; family Ambystomatidae; genus Ambystoma; species Ambystoma mexicanum. The sequence goes on along the minus strand of NC_090922.1, from coordinate 1,347,357,338 downwards.
TCAAGTCTGCAATCGCCGCCAGTACTGCTTGGTTGGTGCCCATAGCGCCAGCGCTCCCAACAGGGATTTTCTCCTTGCTCCTGGTTCCTTCAGGGCCCGGCGGTGTTCTAGTGTATTCATCCAGCATGGGCTGCTTTCCCTTGGTTCTCGGAGGATTGTTGGACATGGTGTCGTACCAGGGAATTGTGGGCAAACCTCCACTCTCGCCAGCCCCATTGGGATGAAATTGCTGTCGGCGTCAAAGCCCGGGCGGGCCGCGCCAGGGGTGTCTGGGAGTCAATGAGTGGCTACCGGAGTAGATTGTGCCCTCCCACGTAGCAATGTGACTGCCTTCCGAACTTGCTAGCGTGCGCTCACCCTGTGGGCCATCTGGACCAAGCTTTGTATGTCCCCTCTACTGTAGGCTTAAGCAAGTCCACCAACTCCTCACACAGGATACTTATGTGCCCCTCTATCTGGGCCTACTGTCTTATAGGCTCATCAGCTGGCAATTAAGCTCTCACCACCACCATAGAGTGTGGAAATATACATATATTATAGTGCCACCAGAGCCGCTCAAGTGGGGGAGCGTCGGCACCTCACTGTTTCCTCATGCCATCTCACTGGCCCACCAGGGTCCGCCTGCGTAGGCCTGTCGGTCTGCTCTCGTCTCCTTTTGTCTCCATTGTCTTTTGTCTGCGTATCCCAGTGTTTATTCAGCGCTCTCCAGCTGATCTTCCCCTCCTTGGCCTTGCGCTCTCACGTATGCAGCCAGAACGATTCGCCCGCATCCCGCGTCCAGTTGTTTATTCAGGCCGGTGTCTCAGCACATCTGAAAGTCGCTGCTGTGCGTGGCGCAACCCAGGCACCTCCCTTGCAGCTCCCGGGCTGCCTCCGAACACACAAGTCCGCTGGCCCGGGAGCTTGTGGACGGGTGCTGCACCTCCAGCGCTGCAGTTCCCAGCTCCCGCCGGATCGCACCGGGCCTGAGCCTGTCTCTCGCCCCCACCAGCCCACGGAGGTGTGTGGCACTTCTACTTTTCAGGCCGCGAGGTCCGCTTCAGCACCTCAGTCCAGGCGCGGTCCTACGCTGAGCATCTGTCCGCTCGCCCCGCGCAATCACCGGGGCTCTTCCTCCGCAGTTGGGGCCACCCACAGCAAGCGTGCGCTCCGGCTGCATGCCAAAAGGAGGTACATGCACCTCACCTCCCGGCAGTACACACAAGGGGTGCTGCAGCCAGTCTGCGTGTCACTCGTCCTTTGTCTGGGCGACCACCATTTTGTTTCTGCCAGGCTTCGTTCCCCAGAAAGTGGCTCACCCCTATCCAACGTTTCATGGATCGTACAGGCTCCAGATTGTCAGCACCAGCTCCTTGGATGTTCATAAGCTGATGCTTGCGTTTCTGCCCTCGAAAGGCTAGTGTAGCTGCACTTCTCCGGATAAGTTAAGAATCACCAGGAGCTCCTCCAAGAGCACGTCTGCTCACATGGCCTTCTGGCCATGCCCGTGCTCTATTGTTTGTTGGTGTAAAGTAGAGAGTAATAGTGATAGGAGAGGTGAGTGCCTGGAGTGGATGTTTTAGTCTTACAAGCCCACTGTTCCGGATTGCATTCTCGTGTTTTGTGGTAGCTGCAGTCAGAGGTAGATTCACAGGTAGGAGCCGAGTAAGATATGTTTGCTCGGTCAGAGGATCATTATTTTTAGGTTCAGCACTATGCATCTCAGGGGCCCTGTTTCCGGGTGACTGGTTGTGATTTATGGTGGGTCACAGGATGGGAATAAGCAGGATAATTGGATCGGGCAGGAGCTATCTCGCACCAATGTAGTCACATCGAGCTCATTTTCCGGGTCTCTGATTTTCGTTAATGGTGTGTTGCTGGGTAGGCTTAGGCAGGAGTTATTTCGCACCAACGTAGTAACATCGAGGCAGGATAGTTGGTTATAGGACAGGAGTTATTTCGCAAAGACATAGTAACATCAAGGCAGTGATGCTAGAGGATAGCCTGGACGAAGGCAGTGTAGAGTCTGGGTGTTCTAGCGACAAGGAGGGATTGTATTTTAGGTGTGTAGTTGGGACGAGGTATGGAGCGAGAGGCTATTATTGGCTTGATGGAGCGAGACGCTGCTAGGCCTGTGTCCCAGACTCAGGAAGCGGCTAGTCCGAAATTACATCTCTCCTAGTCGCGGACCATGATGTTGCTGGGTTTCAGCAGCCATAGATGGTCCTTATCAGGTTTACGGAAACAGCCAGGTTTTTAGAGCTTTGCGGAAGGCCATGTAGTCTTGGTTGTGTCGAATGTGTGGAGGGAGAGAGTTCCACAGAGCTGTAGCAAAGGTTGACAAGGCGGACACTCCAATACTGGCTGTATTGGAGTCAGGAATCACTAGTAAGAGGGCAGTGCTTGATCTTAGGGTGCGTGGTGGGAGGTAGGGTTTAATATTCTCTTGCAGGTTTGAAGGGCCGGTTCTGCACTGCTCGTGGGTAATGCATAGGGTTTTGAACATGGCCTTTCTTCCCACAAGGAGCCAGTGAAGGGTGCGGAGAGCGGGAGAGATGTGATCCCTGTGTCCCAGAGCAAGAAGGAGTTTGGCGGCAGCATTTTGGGCTCTTTGGAGTTTGTTAAGTTGGTATGACAGTGCGCCCAGGTATAGGAGTTTGAGGTGGTGGTGTCAGAATTTTGATACATTATTAATATGACGGTAGAGGGTTAGGCCTGAGTCCATAGTGCACCCAAGGTTTTTGACTATTTAGGAGGAAGGGTGGGGTGCCAAAGGAGGGGGGCCATGGGAGTGGTTGAAGGAGAAGGCCAGTATTGCCGCACACCATGATCTAGGTTTTATCTGTTGGTTTCTTGTCATCCATCGGTCAATATTACTGAGGCAAGCTTCAAGGTCAGGACGTGTGGTGGAGCTTGTTTTGGGAATTCTTAGGATAATTTGGGTATCGTTGGTGTAGTTGTAGCAGGTGAGGTTGTGTGTGCGGATGATTCCTGGTAGAGCGGTCAGATAGAGGTAGAAAAGGAGAGCAGCGAGACAGGCGCTTTGGGGTATTCCGGTATTCACGGTGCGAGTGGTTGAGAAAAAAGGTGGGAGGAAAGCGATTTGTTTCCTGTTGTTGAGGAAGGAGGCAATCCATTTGAGTTCCGAGCCTCAGATTCCTAGGGAGTGGAGACGTTCAAGGAGGATAGAATGGTTGATGGTGTCAAAGGCTGCTGACAGATCAAGGAGAATCAACGCTGTGCAACCCTCTGAGCCTGCCGCGACCTTTAGATCATCCCAGATTGAGAGATCAGAGTGGTTTCTGTTCCATGGCGTGGCCTGAAGCCTGATTGGGCGGGGATAAGTAGTTTGTTGGATTCTACGAAGTGGTTAAGTTGAGAGCACGCAGCACGGTCAATGAGTTTCGCGAGAAATCTGGTGTGAGAGATCGGCTTGCAATTCTTATGGTCGAGGGATGCCTTTTTTAGAAGCAGTTTGACATGCGCTATTTTAAAGGCCTCTCGTAAGATGCCAGAGGTGAGGGAGTCGTTTAGTATGGACCTTGCTTGTTCTCCTGAACAAGTAGAGGAGAATATTTCTTTCAGAAGAGAGGCGGGACAGGGGCCAAGGGGGGATCCGGATGGTCTGCTGCCAGATAGTAGATCTAGGAACTCATCTCTCGAGATGGGATGGAAAGAGTCGAAGACTGGCATTGTGGTTGTTGGGGGAACGGAATCTGGAGGGGTAGGTGTGGGACAGGGGGCGAGGGTGGAGAGTTTGGTATTAAGGGTTGTGATCCTGTCAAGTGCTGTGTTGTAGAAATGTTGTAGAGTCGCAGAGTGTTTGCGTGGGTGTGGTTTGGGCAGAGGTGCATGTGGGTTTCAACAATTCAGAGATGATCTTGTGGCGTTCTTTGCTGCTGTTGCGACAATTTAGAATTTGTTTATTGTAATAGGCCTTTTTGGCCTTTAAGATCTTGGATTTGTAATTACTTTAGTGGTGGGCGAACATAGATCTGCTTGGAGCAGTTTTGGATGTTCGCCATTTGCACTCAAGAGTGTTATTTTGACTTATGAAAGTCTTCAGGTGGGGTGTCAACCATTTGGGAGATGGTACTTTGCGAGAGGGGGTGATAGGAATTAGTGATTCCTTAAACCAGGAGTCAAAGGATTCAATGGTTAAAGGTCTATCAGAGGTCAGCGGTACTGGGAGACAGATTACCAGGGCTTCGGCAAGGTCGGGGAGTACCTTGACTTTGTTCCAGGATTTGTGACCGTATGTGATGGCAGGGAGAGCCATGGATAGAGGGGATGATGTGTGGATAGAGAAAGGGATGGCAGAGTGGTCTGTCCAGATAAGCAATTTGGGACTAGATATAGAGACAAGGTCATAGGAGCTGAAGATCGCATCCAGGGTGTGACCACCCGAGTGGGTTTGACGGGAGAGGTTGAGTGCCTTGAGATTGTCGTCCAGGGATTGGGTCATGGGGTTGCTGGGAATATTGTACCAGATGTATAAATATCCCATTAATGTGAGTGTTGGGTGATTTACATGAATGGAGGCTATTGAGTCACAAAGATTGTTGGCAAAATGTCTGTCATATCCAGGGGGACTGTATATGAGTAGGAAGCTGTGGGTGAGTGTCAATGATAGCGCGAGTTTTACTAGAAAAGATTCACAGTTAGCATTGCATGTCTGGGTTTCGGTGAGTGAGATGGAGAAATAAGGTTTGTAGAGGATTGCCACTCCTCTGAAGGTCTGTTGTGGGAGATAAGCGAGTAGCCAGAGGGGAAGACCTTGTGTACGACTGGTGCAAAATCGTCTGAGAACCAAGTTTCAGTGATAAAAATGAGGTCAGGATTGTGGGAGGTGTGGTCGAATCAGTCTGGGTGTTTGAGACTGACTGAGGGGTGGTAGTAGTGGGGGGTCTGGACGCAGGTACTCTTTGAGGGGGGGTGAGTGGGTTAGGTCAATGGGGAGCGAGAAGAGTAGGCAGGCGGTTGTAGGTATGCGAGAGACGTGGTGGGGAGGATAAAATGAGGGGGGAATCAGGAATCGGCATACACGTGTTCCTAGGGTTTCTCATATATCTGCTGAGTCACACACTAAAGTCATATATCGCCCCATGCCCATGGTTCCACGCTCCCGACACTATGGAGGATTATTTCCTCACAGATGGAAGGTGCCATTCCTTGTGCAGTGGCGGTTGCCTTGGCGATGGTGGAAGCCCCTGTATGCACGTCACACAACTGGAGGAAAGCGCCTTTCTTCCGGTCACATGACACAGAGAAAATAAAGACCGCCTTCTCCGGCACTCCCGATTGAGGTTGTTTCCTGACTTCCATGTTTGTTTTCCTGTTCCGAGTATCTTGCTTCTGAACCGTTTACGTTGTTCTGGACCTTCTTCTTCTAGACCCTTATCTGCATCTGCTACACTTACGCTAACCTGACCCTGCCTGCATATCGGATTGCTTCGTCTCCCGATTTGGATTCTCTGCTGCACGCTCAACTACTTCACCTTGACTGCATATCGGATTGCTTTGTCGTGATTTTGGATATTCTGCTGCCCACTCAATGACCAGACTACACCTTCATAACGGACTGCTTTGCCACTTAATTTGGACACTTCTCTGTCTGCTTCACCTTGCTTCGGCTTGTTTTCGGATTTCCTCATTCGTCGGTCGTACTTTTGCGGACTTCTCATCTGTTGTTACCATCTACACACTTGGGACAAATTTCACTGCGCTCCATTGCTGCCTATCTAAGAATTTCCTGGGCGCACGTTATCCCATTTGTGCACTGACTAGAGACGCTTGCTGCAAGTGCACAATTCTAACCTAGGCATCTTGTGCCATCAGGATAGGTCCTCTAGTGCTACATTCCGGTTTCTTGAACTTCCAGGACACTCCGCTGCTCAAGTAACTATACTTCCGGTAAGGACACTCATTCCTTCCATCACTTACTATATCTTCCTTGCCTTCAGTTTACTTATACTTAGTTGGGTTTTCTGTAAGTCCAGGAACACCCAATCCTCTGGGAGGTATGAAAGGGACGCCTTTGCACTATCACGTTCACTACGGCCACCAACTACCTTATAGGAAACCCTTCCCCTATTGAGAGGTTAGTTTTACCTAGTCAGTTTTTGTTTAGCTTTTGGTACTATAAACAGTGTTATTAATCACAGTCTTCTTTATTTCACAGCCGGCGATGTCGTGTGTGTGTGTCCATCTTCCAACTAATAGATCCCTCTGATTGTCAGTATCACAACAGAGGGCTACATTGGTAGGAAGAACTTGTCTTCTACTAACGTACGACTCCTGGCCACTCCTATCACACTGAGAGACAGTACTGGTGGTGAGTCCTAACAGGGAGGGTGGTGAGTGGTGCACGTGAGGGGTCAGGCAAGTTGTTTGTGGTTCGAGTTTGTAGGGTGCTAGGGGTTTAGGTGTTCTGGGTGAGAGGTCGGTTTCAAGGGAGTGGAGATGGGGTGAGAGGGGAGGGGAGCGTCTGATGATAGGAGTGGCAAAGGATGGGAGGTTGGACGATGAAGTGGTGAGGTATGGAGAGTTGAGGGAGAGGGCCGGTCACCTTTTCTGTGTTTTGTGGGTTTGGCTAACAGAGGGATGTGTGAGAGGGTAGGAGGATCAGAGGGGAAAGAGGATGAAGCAAAGGTTTTAGAAAGGGCAAGACTTGCTACTTTGAGATAAGGGAAAGGGTTTGAGGGGGGATGTCTGCGGGTGGGGGTCGAGTAGGAGCTCAGGGTGGGGGAGAGGGTGGTCTGGGAGGTATGATGAGAGGGTACTGCAGGTGAAGAGGGGGGAGACCGAGCTGTGTGGAGTTTGCGGGGTGGGGTTGTCCTCGTGGGACCGTACTGTCAAGGAGACGCTGGGTTTTCGAGGGAGTGGTGATGTTGGTGAGGAAGTGTGGGGCTGATGTGGGGGTTGTGGGTGGATTGCGTGTTGGTGAAGGGTTGACGATGCACAAGAATGAGTTTAGAATGTGTTAATTAAGCATAAATTGCCTGTAAATAATATGAATTTGTTTTGAATGTATCCCGAGTTATACAATGTTCGTTTGTCTGATTGCTTTCTACAGAGTACAGCCTTACTATTCAACCTCACTAATGGATCACGAAGAAGGTACTTATGTAGCCCCCTTTAATGGTTGTGTGTGTTGGCGCCGGGAACTTACATTTTAGTTGCTGCAAGTCTGGCTCTTCACGTACAGACATGTCCAATCTTCTTTCCATAACCCCCCTGACAGATGTGTGTACATTAATTTTCGTTATTTGGTTTTAAAGGGAGCATACAGACCACTAGCTTTAAAACAGTAAGCAGAACATCACGGGAAAGAAAGATAAAGGGGTTGGTGCTGATGGTGGGCACTGTTGATCTAGATAACGTTGGTCATGAAGAATGACTCAGTTAATATCCTTGAATCCCCCCCAAAAAGCATACATTAAGGAAGAATAAATACTCACTGTTTCAATATTGCCTTTGATCTCTTCAATCCGCCCTGAAAAGTACAGGAATATGGCACCCTGTAAGATAAAAAGGACAGCTGTTACAGCCTGGCTAACATAGGGCAGCAAAAAAAGCACAATAAAATGCAAACTTACTTTTGGGTAGCGCTTCAAGTATGGCTGCAGAAGTTCTTCTGCTTCTTCTATATTTCCCTGACCGGTCCCTGGACAAGAAGAAACACATAAAAAGGACAACTTAAGAACGTGCAACTTGGCAAGATCGAATTTCCATGTCAATTCGTGGCACACAAGCAAGAACTAGGAGTTGAATTTATGCAATCAAAAAGCACTGCATCACTCAAGTTTCTATTAGTAAAGCATCGCCAATAGGATAATAACTTATAGTTGCAAGGTAGGAATATCACCAATGCTTGCTCTTGTAACAATCTACTAGTAGACCTGGCCTCAAGCATCAACGCATGCAGAAAGCCATACCGGGGACTAAATCTTCATACGAGATGAGTCGATCCTGGATCACGATTGTTGCGTTTTCCAGGTGAAAACTTCAATGGATAAGTGTACATCTGCTGCTCACCCACGCAGAGGTGTCTGATTACAGAGAGGTAACTGATCATAGCTGCAGAAATATGTCCCTTCTGAATGACGGTCAGACACTAAACTATTCCAGGGAACGAACAAACAGTAGTTTGAGTAATGTCATCAACTCGATTGCTCCACTAACACCACCTAGAGCTTTTCCTAGAAAACACTTAAGAATGAAAGAAAACAAGCACTTCTCAGTTAGAAAAAGAAATCGTTTTTCACACTTCAGCTGCTCAAAGCACCACACACTAGAAAGTAAGATGAAAAAAACTAATATCATTACAGGTGGTAAAAGTGTCACCCCTAGCTCCTTTTTTTAAATAAAACCTTTTATTGTTTTACAAATAAGAAACACATCAAAAAGCGTCAGTTGACCGGGTACCACACTTCCATTACAAATAGACATGGGGGACGTACACAAAGGGTTCACATAATTCGTAGCTCATTTTCTTGAATGGGGTCAGACTTGCACTTCATCCCCCTCTATGCACCTTTTGTTGTTTACACTATAAAGTGCAAGAAAATGAACACAAATCTGCAAGGACCCGGGTTAACATGCATTTGTTGCGCTTCATAGTCCAACAAAGTGTAAATGCTTCACATCACATAAGCATAGCAGGAGGCATTTATCATGGATTCATTCCTATGGAATCTGCTAGGAATCCCATGCAATAACACCAGCACCAAAATCGGATTCTGGCATTAATGCATTATTTCTTGCCAGGTAGAGCAGACGGGAAGGCAGAAAAGTCACTTTTGTTCCGTGCCCCAGCTACATCTGCCAAACATTGAAAAATCCCCCAGAGTGGTAAAGCCAATGTAAGAAAATGCCTAACCTTTAATGCATATTTGTACACCTATTTACCACGCCAGGAGGATTGGAAAATGACCACGTAGACATTTTCTAGCCAGCCAACATCTTGGAGGAATTATTTGCAGTCTTGGAAGATCTGACTTTTGTTAAATGTTTGTCCAGAACAAGTATTCCATCCCTACAATCAAACAGTGAATCAACGCAAAGTATGTTTGACTAGTTGGGAAGATCTGTATTGCTCTGGCACACAAAGGGCTGAGCTAGATAATGACGCAAGTCTTCAAAACGATGCGGATCAGGAAAATGTATTCATGATGCTGCTGAACAGCAAATCAACAAAGAATACTGATGACACTGCAAATCAGTAATTATACAAAACCTTCATGACTCTACAGATCAGGAATTATGTAAAGGTTGCTGTGACGCTCCAGATTAGGAATTATACAAAGGTCTTCCTGATACTGTACATAAAGAATAGTTCTGCAGTCTTAATGATATCGGATCTGGAAATATACAATGACCTCCTTGACGCTCCAGATAAGGAATTATACAAAGGTCTACATGATGCTTTTGATCAGGAATCATATACAAGTTTCTGTGATGCTAGAGATCAGGAATAGTACTAATCTATTCATGATGCTGCTGGTCAAGAATTAAACAAGGGTCTTCATGATGCTGCACATCAAGAATTGTTCGGAGGGCTGCTTGACGCTCCAGATAAGGAATAATACAAAGGTTTCCATGATGCTGTAGATTTGAAATCATACAGAAGTATTTGTGATGCTTCAGATCGGGAGCTGTACTTAAGTCTTCATAATGCTGCTGGTCAGGATTTATACTAATGCCCATGCTGCTGCAGATTAAGAATTATACAAAGGTTTCCATTATGCTTAGATAAAGAATAGTACCAAGGTCTTAATGATGCTGCAGATAAGGAATTATACTAAGGTCTTCTTTATGCTGTAGAAAGGGAATCCTGCAAGATCTTCATGATGCTGCTGTTCAGGTATGACTTGAAGGGTTTTCTTCATTCCAATACCTTGCTGTCTCATAAGTCAATCATCTGTTATCAAAAACGTGGACTACAAGTCTCCGAAGGGCCGCTGTCAAGCAACTGTTATCTCTAGCCAGTTCATTATTTTACATTAATACCTCCTTTCATCCGGGAAAATGTGCCTTAGCTTTAAAATGTTCAGTAGTGATTACAAGACTTATTGCATCTAAATCCTTCAATTGACAAGGGAATATTTTGGAAGCCACTTCTAACTATAAGTGACTACAGTTCAGCCGAATTAGTGTTTCACTGTCTTCCCATCTAATTTTTCCATGTGAGGTTAACTCTCCTTCCATGTAATTGAAGACAAATATTACATACAGCTAGTCATGTTCCTGATGCTTATGTCTGCTTAGATTCACATGCTTTGCATAGGCCGACATCTCGTGGTTAGTGAGGAGCTAGTGGTTAGTGCGGAGTATTGCATGACTTGTTTTTGAAATGAAAAAAAAGGGATGCCGACAGGGCGTGTCTAATACTATCCCAAGTATGACGTATATTGTATCCATGGTCCTTCATGCGTGGAGGTCCTCAGATTGGAAACCTTCTATATCTTGTATGCATTCAACACGTTATAGTGTCATGATGAACTCCAAGTGTCTGGTGATAACTTTCACTCTGTGGGGGTGACACTCAAATCCATCGTTCTGCTCCAATGTTGCTGTGGTATTAATATAATATTCTGCTAATATTTGTTTTTGCTTATCGTTTGCTTTCCTCAGTTGTCCAATTTGGTGTGCCTGTTAACCATTTCTAGATGACTTTTTATTGGATACATTTTAAATGATTCTCCCTTTAACAGATGCAGAGATCTCCCAACTGTGATCAAGGTCTTGCCCATGGCATGTCCTCTTCCTTTCCTATCCAAGCTTCAGGTAATCCATTCCCCATTTCGGGGCCAGATTAGATTATGAGAACTTTGTCCTTGTGCAAAAAAAATAGTGCAACAGAGTGTAGCACTAGTTTTGCTTCTTTTATGTTATGGAATAGTGCTGACAGGTTCAGCCACAATATGTATTATTTAAACATTCTTTAAACAGGGTAAAAATAACGCACACTTTTTTATTTGTGATGTTTGCTGCATTTCATGAAAAGAAATGTATTAAAGCCATTTCTTTTCATGTTATGCAGCCAACTCAGCAAAAAAAGTATCTGATTCTTTTGTCCCTAGTGAACACATTTTAAATAATACAGAGTGAGTCAAAGTATGTTTGCGCCATTCTGTATTATCAAACTTTTAGTCCATTTTTAGCAATGGTGCAAATGTTAGATACTCTGGCACCTGATGTTACAGTCCCCGGCCAATATAATAATTGGAGCTACTGCCATTTACATTTCATTATGGTTCCACAATATTGCTGAATATCTGGTTAGAGGGCTATTAGTGGTAGATAATGTAGTAGCTATTGTAGACATTGAGTAACTAAATTAACATCTGATCCAAATTAGTCAGATGGAAGGATAAATGTCCTCGGATTCCAGGTGACATCTCTCAATGTTGCCTTAAGTGAGGTAGCGTGATATCTGTCCAGTTCCCATAGTGTTTCTCCCCCTATGCTTCAGATTACATCGCGTAGGCTAAGCCATCAGGCTAGAGGGTCAAAGACCCACATTTCCTAGAAAATCAAAAAGGGTAGGAAAACGCCTCACTATCCCTACTCTATCGAGGATTTCCCTGCCTATCAAAACTAAAGGAAAACACTGTAACATAGGATATCTGGCCCTCACATTTAAACAACAAATACATAAATAAATATATGGCAATTCATAGTAACATCAACAAAGATATTCAGTCTCTCGTGGTAACCTGGGTGAACTCCCCTTTCCCAGATTTCAAGGTTATTCAGTTCAATGTTCAACAGAAAGGGAACAAGGAAAGCCGTATTTGTAAAACAGTCTCAGTTCAGTTCTTGTCTCCTTCAATATTATAGTAACGTTCTTGTAACCAAAGTTCAAACAATAGAAAAGCTTCTCTTCTTGGTGAAATAAAGACTGTCCACTTCCTCAAACAGCATCAATGTTATTCCCAGCCACAATGCTTTTGCCACAAATTCCAGTTGTTCAAGACGAAATACCACAGTTGTTAGATTAGAGTAAATATAACTTCTGCAAATGATAATGAAGCACAGTCTTTGGTTAAGACTTTGTATGTCTCTCTCTTTACAAGATTATAAGTCACACTAGGTATCTTTGTCAGGATAGCTTCACAACACTTCTACTTCCACTTCAACAACTTCTAATTTTAGACAACTTCTACAAGAGATCACCACGAGGGTCTACTCCTCTTGCCTCATGGTATTCCACCTTCAATTGTGCTACTGAAGTTTCATCTCTAATGATAACCAAATATACCACCATAGCTTCAGTACTTTGTGACTCTAAATGGTTTTCAGTAATGTCAAGATTCACCTTTGGGTACTTCAACACCTTCAAGTAGACAAGGCACTCTTCCTCTGAATATTCCTTTTCCAGAGGGGCAGCCTCTTTTGTCTGTCTACAACAAACCAACAACCTAGAATTGCATTTAGGACACACTTCTCTCTTCTTCCTATTGGCTTTGACAATGTAGGTTGCATCCACTTTGATGAACAATTAATGGTATCAGGTTTCCCTTCCCCGACCTTGCCTTTATCCCTCTGCCTACTGTTAGCCAGAATAATTACTCAGAAGCTTTGCAGCCTCTCTCTTGGCTTCAGGTAATGCTTGCACACCATGGCCTTAGGTAATGCTGATAATCTGTTTGGATCACAGTAAGGTTTAGACTGTTCTTTTTGACTGGGAAAGGCTGGTTCCAGTCTTAATTTGGGAAATACCTTGTTAGCTCTTGGCTTGGGCAATACTTACTTTCTCCCACTTGGAAAAACAATGTTTAAACTCTTGTCTTCTCTTGTTAGAAATAGTTAACTGCTTCAATATAGATTCAGCGGTCACTCTTCCTCTTAGAACCTTGGATTATTCACTCACAACCACTTCGTTGTGTTCTTTACAAGGTTTTAAATTCAACAATGCAGTTTCACTGTGTTTTTTCTTCATGAGAGTGAAAGGGAGAATGCTTGGTCACCAGCGAGTGCTGCAATTCAAGTGTTCATTGTCAAATACTTAAGGATCAACTTCACATCACTTCTACTCATACGCAAGTAAATTATTTAGCTGGATACTGTTGTCGGCAGTGTTCATGCTAGGAATCAGAATGCCTGGCTCAACTCACCGGCTTCTGTGTTCCTTTCTTCGCGAGCGGCACAACATCTACAAATTCTGGCTTCACTTAAGACCCACACCCTTCCTCGCTGAAGACGTCTCTGGTCCAGCCATTCGATTACAGAGCTCCTCTCGCTCCTGGGACTCACAACTTCACGACAACTTCTCACCACGGTCTCCGACACGTTGCCTGCTGCACACCTCTGCAATTAGGCTCACATGGGGAAAGGCAGCCTTCCTGCATGCCTTCTACTGTGAAGTTCCTGCAAACAATAGTTTGAGGTAACAGAACAAGCAGGTGAAATCTGCAACATCAAGAGTCCCGGCGCCCCTTTGGTGCTCTCCCTTCAGTATGGATTGCCAAAATCATAACTTCTTCCTTCTGCTGCATATAATCCAGCCACAGTTCCAGCTTCTTCTAATTGCCTGCACCTGAGGCGGCCTTTTAAGCCTCTCAGCTTCCCTAAGGTGTGGACTATCAGACTTAATTGCTTGACTAGTACCACACCATGACTCTTCAGTCCTGTTCCGCATCCCAGTACTTATAGGATATGGGCCTTGTAGTCCCCAACAACAAAATTAGCCTTTTTGCTTGTTGATTTCTTCTGTTTGGAAAACAGCCATGAAAGGTGTGGGTTTATGGGTAAAGTTAAACAGGGGGGTTTCCCAGTCCTCCTGACCTTTCCCCTCACCCCATGTGATCCTCTAGCAGAACACTGCCACCAGGGTCGGGATCAGGAAGCGTCTGCCCTTCCCTGGCCACATGAGAAGGGTCCCTGACCAGGTTTCTGGGGGGAATCATTACTGATTCCTCACATACCATATTTCCATTAAAGGGTGTACGTTTACTTACAGGTTACCTTATATGAGCTGTAAGGGTGTAGAAGTAGGAGACTGACACACAGGTGGCATATTTCTGGTCATAAACTTTTATTATGCCAAAATAAAAGGAAAAACCCTACCTGTCCCTATTACTAAAAGGGGTTTCCATGTCTCAACTAAATACTAAGGACTCTATCAGGATGTCCGTCTAAAACAAGTACTCTACCGTCATCAAAACCTATTTCCTTCCTTTATATTCTAAATCAAAAACTAAATACAGAGGTGTTCTTCTCAACCCAGAAGAATGGCTTTGTAGTTCTGGATGATAAACAAAAGTTCACTTTCAGGTGATGAAAAAAAAATGTTCTTCCAAAAAGGTCAAAACCAAAAAGTTTAAAAAGCCTTCTTGGCTTGGCGTTCCACCAACGCATATGGAAATAGAAAAGCATATATCTTCACAAGGTTAGTGGTATGGTTTCCTTGTCCCCTGACCTGTCTCAGATTTATTAATACTTTTCACAGCACCAGGATGAATGACCTCTTTCTCCTTACATGTACCTTACAGTTCACTAATAGAGAATGATCATAATTATGCTGGGATGAAGATGTTGTGCAGAGTCATGAAGAGCGTTCTGTGAAACCAAAGTGAGCCTCGCAGTCTACATGGACAATGTAATAGTATAAAAACTAAGGAAGGACAACAGGAGAGAGAAGAAGCAGCAGCCAATCAGTGTAAGACGCAGAGAAACCCGGGAAGTGCAAAGAAGAAGCTGGCAAGGCCGAGAGCAGTCCTTTTGCACAGTTGAAATGAAATAACTTGGCACATAATGGCTCAAAATCGTAGACAGTTTGTTTAATTCCGGATGTTGTGTATCAACCCCTTTGGTCTACCTATGTATAGATCACTCTTTAGAATCCATAGTTTGGGCCTGTATCTATCAGGTACCATTGCTGGTAATACTTGGAAGGTAACATTATGTCTCACTGGACACTTAGGCCTTTTCAACATGTTTTGATGTAATGCGCTAGATGTTAGTACTTGTTTTCCCGTTAGACATGTTTTTAACAGGAAGCCTCCATCCCCCATGACTGTGTCTCGGTTGCCTATTTTTAAACCTGATATGTATCGGTTCATAGAGGACACCCTCAAGTTCCCCCCTACATGTGTATGTGTCGATTCCTTTCATAATGTCATTAATGTATGGTATGTGGCCGGTCCCTGCCCTTCTGTTAAGGGTTTTATGTCATGTTAAAGCGGGTGGTCACGTTTATAATCTGGTCTCAATACCAAAAAGACATCAGATCTTTCAATTGGATGTCAGGGTTCAACGTTACCCACCCTTTATAGATACTTCTCTTGATTTCATATAGATAACAGGGGCAGTTTTGAACCTTCAATATGGTATTTGCTTCACTGGGTAACCCACCCTTTACAATAGAAATGATGGTTTCCAGCGGTTGGATTCGTAGCTGGGGATTTATGAATTTCTGCCCTTAGCGACAATTTCTCCAACTGCTTTGGTTAAATAAAATTGTATTGAATTAATCGACAGTCATTTAATAGGAGCCACTTGTGTCATGGCTTTCCACTTGGTCACTTTAACCAGGGTGTCTATGTGACCTTGCCTAAAAGCAATGTGGGTGGCTCTCTTAGTCTATCCAATACCAATACTCTGATATAATATGCCCAAGGCAATTAATAAACTACTCCTTGAATCTAATATCCTCCAAACTACACCCAGTCCCCTCAATCCCCACTCAAGGTAGATTTTAGGTCAAGACACCCTAATTACCACACAGACCACTGATATAATGTGTGAAAACCAGATTCAACTCCATTTTATTATTAAATGAGTTCTGCAAATTGCTGAAGTTTTTAGTGGCTTCAAGACAAAGGCACCCTGCTCAATACAAACATTAGCCTAAGTACTATTATAAGAAAAAGGTAATGGCCCATAAATTAGGCAAGGGTCACAGACAAATGATCAATAATTCTAAGGACTCAAGGACCCAGGACCCTCTTACCCCCGGTCGCAAATCCAAATGCAGCTGTCAATTAATGGGTGCATGCAGGCCTCCCAGTTACCACAATCATAAATGCAAATGCAGCTGTCAATAATAGGTGGCTCCAAGTCCCCATACCCTGTGTCAAAGGGCCACAAATAAAATACAAAAAAAACAATGTGCAGTAAGTACCTCTGTCCCAAAGTGCTATCAGTTATTAGTAGAGTCAGTGCCCGGGCCTCACTGGTCAATGCATGAAATCTGCTGGGATCCCCTATCAAATGAATACAATAGTATGGCTTTCATGCCCCGGCAGAGGGGCAGACATGGCCGGTAACAGCCTGCCAAACGAGCCATTGTAGGCCCGGGGTGCGCTGCCAATCTCCCGAGGGAAGAAAAAGAAATTAAATAAGATAGCCGTCGCCATAGGGAAAAGGTACAAAGCCCCTTTTCCACTTCTTTGGCGGCCAGGATCGGAGGAGAGCAAGGACCGGAGCTCAAAGCTCCAGTCTGCAGGTAAGTTGGGGTGGGGGGTGAGAGAGAGAGAGCAGAAAAGGGGCTTAGTTGGTTTTGGAGGGCGGGAGGCAACAGGGAAAAGCTCTTTGTTGCCTCCCCACATAAACATTTGTTTTAAAAATTGCGTCACCCGGTGAAGGATATCAGACGACTGGAACAAAGGGCGGAGAATCTATTTGAAGAAAACACAGCTTGCAAAGATCAAGGGGCTTTCAGGTCCAGAAGGCAGAAAATCTGTGCCTGCCATCTGATTGGCCAATCACCCTTCTCTGGGTCCGAAAGGAATATCATGGATATAAGGAAACATAAAAGCTAAAAATATATAGTGGCTACAAGGTCTCAAATGAGACGCCACATGATTATAGGATTGCATGCTACAAAACAAATCAGTGCCTATTTGCCACAAGCCAATGCCATAGTAATAATGACAATTGTCGTTCTAATTCCTTGGGTAGCAATTGGAATCTACTGCACAAGATAAATAATGCAAGATGCAGCCATGCAAAATAACAAGATAACCACCCTGTCACCATTTCATGTTATCCTTTACCTTAATGCAGTCATTATTGCCCTTTCCAACATTCTTATGGAGGCCCTGTAAGCACACAGATAATCCAAAGAATCCTTATACCCTAATCAGGGCTCAGTATCCTAAATTTGACCTTTGAGGTAACACCTTAATGTCACAAGAAGGACATTCAGTGTGTACACAGAGATAAGCGTGAGGACAATAAACAATGAAGATAAATCCAAGGATGTCTCCTTCGCAGCACGGAGTCTCGCAAACCTCGATCAATGATGGTCCATACCATATTGAGGAGCACTAATAAACTATCTTCTTACTTTATAAAAGCGGACACCGCACAGAGCAGGAGATCCTCACTCGAAAGCTTTAGTACCCCCCAGTTACGAGTTTACCCAGGCACCACAGACAAAGAAGCCAGAGGCTAACTGATGTCACGGCTTGCACAGATCAAGGGTCTCACCTGTCCGGACGGCAGCAAATCTGCGAGACAAGGCAGCATGGTGGAGGCAATGCAGGGACATAACAAAAGGTAGAGAGCCCCACAACTACAGCGATACATAGGCATGCATATTGATGTTTTCTTCTGGGTTCCCAGAGGCCTTCTACCGCAGGGTCCAAGGTTCAGTTGGCCATGCCACAACTGCCACACTGCACTGCTGTTTTTATACAAGTATATGGAACCTCATATTTAAAAACACCATGTACCGCCAAATCCGTTGTACCTTATCCATAATGAACTCATAATACTTCTTCCAAAAACTGATGACTACAAGACGGTCTGGTCCTTCAACCCAGACTGGGTTTGGCATTTGTAAATCTCCCTCTCATTATGTATGAATCTAGTGTGAACCCCTCATAGAACTTAATGCTCAAGACAAAATTGCATTTCTAAGAATTTCCTTCCAAGTGAAACACCATACATGGAAAATCATATGCTGGCTTTGCAAATCTTGCACATCTGTGCAAGAATCTAATTTATTTCAGAACAAGAAAGGCTGACTGAAGAATTCCACAAGTGTCAAAAGGGGTTTTAATTTCCTGACACTTGAATTGATTGCAATTATGACTTATTAACAGATAGCGACCTTCTCAAACTTTTTGTAATTTTGCCAATTACTTTCTAGTCCACCATTACAACACGACTGGTTATGAATCTTTGTTAAGGTGTGGCATGAACCCAAAACACCCTTGGATATATTTCCCCAGACACAATCAGGCCTCTCCACTGACCCTACATTTGGCGTGGTTCTGTCATGGCATCCACATGCATTTCTGTACATGATGCAATACCAAGCCCAGTCTGGGATGTACATTGTTTCTGTTCAAACTTTTATACTCAATAAATACATTCCCTGATTACACTCTTAACTTGCAGATCGATACCTGGCCACTCACACATCTCCCATGTGCACTGGCCAACCAGTTTGAACTTGACCCCTTGAATGTTGAACTGACGTACCCTTCGAAAGGGAAGTTAACACAGAATAGGGACATGTGGCTATTGTAATCTATTAGAGGAAGCTTCTATTTTATATAATCTGAAGGCCTGTCTCCGAGAAAAGTGATTACGGTCACGTCGAAATGTTCTGTAAAATGAGTATCCCATCACCAATAACGTGTGTTCATAAATAAAGCAGAAGCCTTCAAATTCCAACCCGATTGCCCATGGAGAAGTCATGTCGTCATCTGCCTCACCCTGAGGGGCTGCATCAAGCGCGGCTGTCTGCAGAGGAACTCATCATCTCTGTAGAGCTGTGATCCCATGCTTAGTATGGTGAGGGAGTGAGCTGCCTCTTTTAGAGTGGACCCTGCCCATCAGAAACAATAACACGTTGATTGTAGTTGTAATATATTTCATTACATATATCACCAGATCTATTCTTGCCCCACCGGTTTGCTACACTTCCTCCTTCCAACTGCTCATAATATAATTCTCAACCTCAACCTTCCAGATTCGACATTCTCCCTACACTGTCTGTATTCCATACCTCACCCTCTGCAATGCTTGCATATAAGATGCTACACACCTCCCTTCTTTACTATTTTAACAAAGACATTTGCAACTATATTAATTGTAACACTGTATCTATCTAACTAATAAAATCAACCAGACATATGCATGAGAAATAAACATTACAATATTAAGTAGACAAAATGATGGATTTCCTAGTTGACTTGTTTTGTTAACTTATCGCACATTCATAAACATAAAAATATAATAGAACAGTGGGTCCAATTTTGGAAATAGTTTCAACTAATACATTTTTTACATACATAACACAATTCAGATAAGAAAGTTATATATGCAGATAACTAAAATGTTGCTTTTGAGTAGGTATACTACTAATTCACATAGGGCCTCATTACACGGAATGCGGTAAGGGTTAACGATCACAGGTAATGCTACCGGTGACCGTTAACCCTTACCACCTTCTTACGAGGTCCCTTTGCAGGTTGCTACTTTAACGCCTGCTTTTGGCAGGCGTTAAAAAATGAACCCGCAAAGGGACCTTGGTACTAATTACGGTACCGCAATTTGCAGTACCGTAATTAGTGCCTTCCCCATTCCTATTATGCCCTATGGGGGCAAAAATGGGAATGGGGAAGGGCCTTGGTGAAGGAACAAGTTACTTACCTGTAACTGTTGTTCTCCAGCATGGGTCTGGCAGGGATTCACATGCTCATGAATATTCCCCGTCGTCAGGCTGGGAATCCTCGGTAAAGAAAAAACCAGTATCAGTTTCGTTTCTGATCTGTCTTTCGTAGTAGTAACCAATCACTGGTCTCTGCGTCATACTGACCACAGCCAATGACTGCCCTCTACCTAAGCACCGCCTCTGGCAGCCATCTTTAGATTTGGAAGCACGTGAAGTGGCAGTATGACCAAGTGAAGAGCCGCAGAGGGGTAGGCGGGAGGGTTCGCATGTGAATCCATGCCAGACCCATGCTGGAGAATAACAGTTACAGGTAAGTAACTTGTTCCTTCCCATGCGCATGGATTCACATGCTCATGAATAAAGAATACATAGCAGTACACACATGCACAACCACGGGAGGTGGCGAAGGCTCAACATTAAGCATCACATCAAACGCAACATTAAGCATCTTACCTCCTCACCAGGCTCACCTTAGGCGAACAGGTTGCGCAGCACTGCTTGGCCGACCCTGGACTCCTCCCTGGAATCCCGATCGACGCAGTAGAATTTCGTGAAGGTGTGCGTCGACCTCCACGTAGCAGCCCTACATATGTCCAGCAGGGGCACACCAGAAAGGAACGCCGTGGTAGCTGCGATCGCTCTGGTGGAATGGGCTCTCGGACGGCCAGGCAGCGATCGGTTTGCCAACCGATGACAGTACATGATACAGCCGGAGAGCCATCTGGAAATGGAAGCCTTCGAGAGAGCCTTCCCCTGATTGACAGGTCCAAAGAGTTGTGACGTCTTCCGAAAACACTTTGCGGTCCACGTAGAACTTCAGCGCTCTAGCCACATCCAGCGAGTGCAAAGTCCTCTCAGCCGGCGACGAAGGCGACGGGAAGAACACAGGCAACACCAAGGGTTCGTTGAGATGGAAGTCCGACGGCACCTTGGGCATGAAGGAGGGGTGTGTCCTGAGCACTACCCTCGTGTCGTGAAAAGTCAAGTACGGGCCTTGCAGGAAAGGGCCTGGATCTCTCCCACCCGTCGTGCGGAGGTGATGGCCACAAGAAACGCTGTTTTCCACGACAGAAACTTCAACGGGGCCGAGTGCAGAGGCTCGAACGGAGGTCCCATGAGCTTGGTCAGCACCACGTTGAGCTCCCACGCTGGGGCCGGAGCCTTCACCGGCGGGAACGATCTGATCAAGGACGTCCACCCCGTGGTTCTGGTGTATCGGGAGATCGCAGCAAGACTGAAGGTGCCGGGGAGGGTGCGCCCTGCCTGGCGCCCGTAGAGCCCGACCGTTCGGTGCTCCCGGTGCCAGCGGACTCGCAGTGCTTGGCCTTGTGTTGGACCCCCGTCGCCGGGGCGTCCTCAAAGGTCTTAGAAGACCGCTCGGATTTCTTCCTCTTCTTCTCGCCTGACGGGCTCTTCCCTTCCAGCCAGTTGGACGTTGATGGCGGTCCTTCATGGTCCGCTCTGACATATTGCCGCAAAACGCACAGTCCTTCTCCACGTGCGTCTTGTCCTCATGTAAGCAGTAGAGACAAAAGGAGTGTTCGTCCTCCTTAAAGACGTTCTGCAGCTGGCATCCAGGGCAGACCCTGAACAGCTTTCCGGGCGTCGAGCTTCCCTTCTCCTGGGCCATGTCCGGGCCTGAGAAGCTTCTGGAGTCCTCCAAAAGCGTAGCTCGACGAAATCTTCACCCTTGAGGGGCGCAGACGAATCCGACACGGGTCCCCGTTGATCGGATGGAGAGTCGGTGGAGCTTGAGGCTCTTTTGACCGAAAAAACGAAGTTTTTGAGCAAAAAACGTGAAAAATAGCACTAACGCTCGAGAGCAATAGCACGAGGATCCCAACACATGAACGTGCGGTAAAAATCTGAAGATGGCTGCCAGAGGCAGTGCTTAGGTAGAGGGCAGTCATTGGCTGTGGTCAGTATGACGCAGAGACCAGTGATTGGTTACTACTACGAAAGACAGATCAGAAACGAAACTGATACTGGTTTTTTCTTTACCGAGGATTCCCAGCCTGACGACGGGGAATATTCATGAGCATGTGAATCCATGCCAGACCCCATGCTGGAGAATGGGGAATTACCTCCCCGCTCACCTTGGAGTAGGGCGGTAATTCCGCCATCCACCAAGGCGGACACGGTAAAATACCGGCAGCAACCATGGCGCTACTAGCGCCATGGTTACCGCCTACCGTGTAATGCGGCCCATAGTCTCTTAGAAATGAAGGCCTTCCACTTTTCCTGATAGGTAACACTTTCTTTTGAACACCTTTTTGATCCTCTCCACACACTCTATGACTCCTTAGTCTACAATTTTCTTAATGAGTAATGAATTTGCTATCTCCCTTCGTCTGAACATTCTCTTTCTTTCTTGAAGATCCTCATTCATTTCAGCATATTTACATATCCGATTTGCATTTCAAACTTTCCCATCTGTAAGTCTTACATCACCATGCATTTTTCCACTACTCTAATAGGTTTTGACCATCTAGAACCTCCACTACTTTTATTGAATAGACAATTAATACGTACCCACTCTCCTTCTTTAATAGGTATTTGTTTTGCTGCCTTCCTAATGTCAAAGCTTTCTTTGTTGAGAATTTATTTATCTTAAGTCTTTTCCTTTACAGGGTTCATGTCAATCTTTCTCTGACAAGCTATGGCCAACCAACCAACCAACCTGGGCACACTCTAGTATTGTGCTTTCTCCCACTTAACATCTCGAAAGGGGAAACGCCTGTGGTAACATGAGGGGTAAATCTATAGGCAATCACTGTATCCTCTGCAGCCTTTCTCCAATCAGATCCTTCTGACAAAGCTACCTTAATGCTATTTTTAATAACTCTGTTAAATCTCTCCACTATTCCCTTTGTATCCAGATGGTAGACAAAACTGGTCTTGTGCTCAATACCATTGGCTTTTGGAAAATCTTTCATCTTCTCCGCTACAAATTGCACACCATTGTCCATTAAAATAGAAGTGGGATATCCCTCTCTTCTAAAAATGTTATCAAGGAAATCAATCACATTTTTTGCACAGACATTTTTTACCCAAGTAAGTTCTATCCAATGGGATAGCATGTCCACTAGAACTATGCCAGACCGACAAACTCCTTGACATGTGACAGGGCCTACAATATCCAATACCACTGTCTCCAAAGGCATAGATGGGATGGACATGAGAGTCATTGGCTCAACTCTAGCAACGCATCGTTTAGCTGCGTTCTCACAAAAGGCACACTCCCTGACCATCCTCTCCACTTGTATGTCAATTGCTGGCCACCAGTAATCTTGTCTAATTAACTGTTTGGTCTTGGTCATCCCCTGATGACCTTCATGCGCTACTTCTAAAATGTTTTGTCTTACTCCTGCTGGAGGAAGAATTTTGTCTCCTCTTAAAATCATCCCATCCTTCACGAGAAGCTCATCAAATACATTCCTAAATGGATCAGGTATGGTTCCGCTCCTGATTTCAGAACTCTTCATACCTGGCTCTAACCTTTTTTTTTACATCTCGCCAGTCATGGTCAACTATGATTGCATCAAACCACTCATTTTCAGACACAACCTCCTCACTAACATTGAGAACTTTATCTCCTTCATCACCCTCATACTCTACAACATTGGACAGTCTGGACAAGCAATCTGCTGCCTTATTTTAAATGCCTGGCAAATACTCAACATCCCAGTTATAGTCCTGTAAGTTGGCGACCCATTTTCTTATCCTTGATGAGACTTTGTCTAGACCTTTTGTGGTTAGAATCTCCCTCAAAGTTTTGTGATCGGATCCGATAGTGCACTTAACACCCTGTAAGAAAGGCCGACATTTTTCTATCACTCACTTTATTGCCAGCAATTCTATTTTTATGGTAGAGTAATTCCTATCAGTCGTTCTTAACCACCTAGAAGCAAACGCTATGGTAACTTGTTTGCTACCATCCTTTTGGCAAAAAAAACAGCTCCTAACCCATCGTTACTAGCATCCATAGTTGAAACACTGCCTTTGCTGGGATCAAAATTACTCAATGTGGGGGCCTTTGTCAAAGCATTTTTGATTTCCTGGAATTATCTCTCACATTGCTCACTCCAGACAAATCTTACTCCCTTTTTTACCAGACTTCTCATGTGGAATGATTTTTCTGCTAACCTAGATACAAATTTAGCATAATACTCTGCCATTCCCAAGAAAGCTATTACTTTTTCTTTATCCGACGGACTCGGACAATTAATAATATTGTTTATTAAATCAGATGTCGGTTGAATGCCTTTCTCAGATATTGTGTGTCCTAAATACTGGATACTCATTTTACTGAATTTGCATTTATCTCTGCTCTATGTCATACCTGCTTTCATAAAAATGTCCAACACTTTCCTCAATCTATCATCATGCTCTTTGCTGTCCTTCCCATACACCAACACATCATCCTGAAAATACAAAACTCCATCCATGTCTTGAAACAGTTGATACATAATCCTTTGGAATACAGCAGCTGCCGATATCAGTCGAAATCGCATTCTTTTTAATTGAAATAGAGCTTGTGGAGTGATAAATTCGGTTACATTCCTAGAGGGAGAATGAAGCACAATTTGATGACATGCAGATTTTAAATCTAATGAACTCACAACCTTGGCATTCTTTATAGTACCTAACATCTCATTAATATGAGGCAATGGGTGCCTATCAGGTATTACACATCTGTTGACTGATCTAAGATCTATGCATAATCTG
Source organism: Ambystoma mexicanum (assembly GCF_040938575.1). NCBI lineage: Eukaryota > Metazoa > Chordata > Amphibia > Caudata > Ambystomatidae > Ambystoma > Ambystoma mexicanum. The sequence goes on along the minus strand of NC_090922.1, from coordinate 1,347,332,995 downwards.
AGTTTGCCATTGGGTTTATGATCTACCACTAATAGAGACACCCACTCAGAAGCCTCTATCCTGTCAATGACGCCTTGATGTTCCATAGACAGTAGTTCATCCTTAACAGCAGATCTAATTGCTAAAGGAATATTTCTCAATGTATGTAATACTATTGGTCCAGAACCATTTTTAATTATGATCTCATGCATAAAACCTTTAAGGTTTCCCAGTTCCTCACAAAAAACTTCATGCTTTAATACATCATTGCCATCTCCTATTGCATACACACTTTCTTCTGCATTGGATTCAAGCTATATTTGAAGCCTTTTTTGATCTGACCAGCTCAAAAGGAGATTGTTACCCTTCTTTGCCACATATACTTACCCTCTTGCTGATCTATCTTTAAACTTTAAATTAGACCAAAACCAACCTTCAATATCAATTTTATTTTCCCCATAAACTAATGGTCTGATGTCTACAGGATTGAGAAACACATTCTATACCATATTGGTCTAAAAAATATGTTTTGGCAAAAAGGTATATTTAGTTCCTGAATCAATTACCATCCCAACTTCTACCCCTTCCATTTCAATAACAGCTGTAGCCTTTTCTGTGTCTGCATCTTCATCCTGAACCGCCAGATTATCATCTGAATTCATGTCAATGTAAGACTTGTAGTCCTCCATTCCTTCACATAGTTCCTCGAAACACGCAATGTTTTCACATCTTGTTCTACAACATGATGTGAAATGTCCTTTTCTATTGCATCTTTTGCATGTTGCTTTGAGAGCAGGACACTTATCGCTGCTTGCAAAATGAGTGAGACTGTCACATTGAAAGCATTTTTTCCTTTCACTTTTTTACTTTTTCTGCTTGTACTTGAAGTTTTTTCTTCCACTTTCTCTTCTGAAAGTTTTTTCAACTTTTCTACTTGTACTGCTGATATTTCCATGATCTGTTTTTCTTCTATCTTCTTTTCAGTAAGGTCATCTCTTTTTTCCAATTCCTTGACACACTTTTATATTTGTTGAACTTCCTTCGCTACTCTTTTACTTCATCAATTGTGGGATGACCTTTTGCCCACACCACTTCTCTTACTTTTATGTTACTGCATTCGAGCATGAATTGTTCTCTTAGCCTTTAATTTGATGTATTTCCAAAGTCACAAGGTGATGCTAGGCCTCTTAGTGCTGTGATAAATTGTTTTACAGACTCTTCTTTTTCCTGCTTTGTCTTTCCAAAATTATACCTTTCCAAAACAATGCTTATACACTTTTAATAATGTTTAACATTTTTATGCATTTTTCGTACTCTGATATGTTTGTGGACTCCTCATCAGACAACGTAGGTAGATTTTCGAATTGTTTTTGTCCATAGTAGCTAAGGCAATGCATAAGAAGGCATTTTTTCCTTTCACCAGAGAAATTCACACCATGCACTGCAAACACATAATGGTCCATCTTCTCCATGGTATATTAGGTTCGCCTTGTGTTTCCAAAAATAACTTGGGAGGAGGTACTTGTGCAGCCATAGTAATGTTTGGATTTTCTTAAATGTTCTTGTTAACACTTTATTGTTTTAATTCCTCAGTCACCAAGACTAACTATTCTTGCCTGTTCGCTTTTCCTTTGTCACAGGATTCTTAGTCATGTTACAGATATATTTATTTTCCTTTGTCAGCAAAATTCAAATTCTTTTTACAGCTGCTTCATCTCATTTGCATTGATGAGCTGTTCTTTGCACAAGCCTTTGTGACAGACAATATTCTAATTCCTTCTGCAGTCTGAAGATGGACTTTATGTGTCCTTTACACAACACTTCGTGACATATGCAAGATTCTAACTTCCTCTGCAGCCTGACTTATCATCAGTCCTTCCTTTCAGGAAATAGCTTCACATTAGCCTTTGTGATGAAAGCAAATTCTACTTTGACTTTGAACACATTCTATTGCTTTGTCTGTGTATTTACCAGGTAACAGTTCAAACAAAAACACGTGCTATTACATAAGGTTGTTCTGTTTGTTCTTGAAGTATGCACATGCTCACTTGCTGCTAAATAACAGTTTAGTTGGACATCTCACAATACTTGCAGTACACGTGTTATTGCTTAAGAGTGCCGTGTTTGAACTTGCAGTGCTATTTGAATTGTTTAAACATGCGCGTGCTACTCGATCAAAGCTGGGCTTTGTTTACTTTTGAGTGCCGCGTTAATGCTAAATGTGCTCTCTATACCGATGCGCATTTAAAATAGCAATGCCTTTAACCTGGTAGTGCCACCCTTATCAAAGTCCATTACTGCTAGCGCTCTCACCTTCTTATATTTGAGCTCAGCCTGCGGATTTCTCAGCACCTTGTGGTCCGTATTGTACAGTGCTCTTTTCTTTCATTTACACAGTTGCAGAAGATAAGTGCTGGTTACCTTTTATTTTCTGATGAACCCTCTGTATTCTACAATGTTTTTCTTCTTTCTTGAGACTCTCCACGAAGCAAAGTGCAAGAACTGAGAGTATGGCACCACGGCTACTCGGTGGGGCTGTCGTGGTATTTACTGAAATCTTTTATCCTCGTCGCCATTGAAAGATTCTCCAACACGTTGATTGTAGTTGTAATACATTTTATTAAATATATCTTCAGATCTATTCATGCCCCACCAGTCTGCTACGCTTCCTCTTTCCAACTGCTCATAACATAACTCTCAACCTCAACCTTCCAGAATCCACATTCTCCCCATAGATTCTGTATTCCATACCTCACCCTCTGCAATGCTTGCATATAAGATGCGACAGAGGGACTGAGCTGCCTCTTTAGAGTGGACCCTGCCCATCAGAAACAATCATTTAGGGCTGCACGACATATGCAAGTGGTGGATGTGGCCACAATAGCCACCACGAGTGAGCAATGACATGGAAACAGAATTAATTGCCAAGTATTTTTTTTTAAAAATAATTCTTCGTATCTTTATTTGGAAAAAGTTTTTAAAAAGGAACGATTCAAGAAATCCTTCACTTGGCTGGTCATGTATTTGGCACGCTGCAGTTGCTAACGTATTTTCCAATCAATATATAGTTGTTTGTTAAGATAAGAACACATGTGCCGGTGTGCCTTTCACAGTCACTCCCATATTATTTATTAGTTATGGTTAAGTTGGACTCCCATAGGAAGAGCTTTTTCAGATGCTAAGAATGTTGGTGCTGGTTGACAAATGTGTACAAAACATTTCCCCAAAAATATGCTGCTTTTTGCACGGCAAATGTTATTGTCGTATACAGCAATAAACGATGGACAGAGTTGGAGCAAACATTTGCAAAACACAGTTTGCTTTAACTTGCTTAGTGAAAATCCATGCAGCTTTAAAAAAAATAGTCTTGAATTTCGCTAAAATCTTGTTAGTGATATTTCGATCTTACACGCCTATTTACAGGCCCACAGGCCAGTTTTTGTTGTGCCCCTCTTCGGCGAACGGCCACATGTGAAGTCTTCACCCTTTTAATAAAAGCCAACTAAATGGGAAGTAAAAAAAAGATGATTGTTGGTGGCTGCCTGGATATTTTCCAAATGGCTATCACTGCTGTCTGCAGATATCTGTGATATATTGCTGTATATCTGATTACTCTTTCGCAGCCCAGTCAGTGCAGGTAACCTTATCCCAGCCTCACAAAACAAGAGACACGAGACATAGATGAAGTGAAAGGGGGGCACCATCCTAAGCTCTCCCCATCAAGACCAGCACACACTAAAAAGAGAAGGGCGCACCGAGGTCACAGGAAGGTCCCTCTTCAAATCGAAAAGTGACCAAAAAAATAAGTAATAACTGGTGAAATGGTAGAGGCTGCATTGGTCCAGTGAAGAAAAGTGGAGCAGCCATATCCAACGCAGGCAAAGAGATCGGGAAGCTTAACTTTGGACAGCGCTTTAAGTTGGCTGGGACTAGCCCGGGCAAAGCCCCAGCAGTCTCCAAATATTGCCCTTGAGCTGGGGCCTAGAAGGACTCTCCGAACTAACTTTCCTGAACAGATCTTTTTCCATTGCAGTAATGTAAATACAACGCTGTGTGACGATACTGCTTTTCGCCAGTAGATGTCACTATCCACCATGTTTGTAATTACAACAACAGTTAAATACATTTTGAATAAGGTGGTTTTCAAACAAGTTTAATTATTGCTGCACATATTAAAGTATGTTACTGATGTTAATTAGTACATAAGAATCTCAGATTTCTTTCAAAGGATTTATGGGATTTCATGGTCCAGTGGCCTATTTTGATTTAAAGTTCTATTTGATATATGAATATATCTCCACGACCGCAACTATCGATTATATATTTCTCTCAAAGAGAATTTATGATAAAATCAACAACAGTCATAACTTCAAAATGGACAATAGTGATCACTACATTATGACAAGATCCTGGGCATCTCACAACCCAAGCAATGAAAAAAATCACTTACCACCAATGGAAATTAACACTGGGATGAATAGGCTAAGAATAAAACAAAGCACACTTGGTAATTTACCAACTACTTTTCGTAATTCCAAGCTCGACGACCTTCGCAAACTGAACAATGATTTGTTACTTTTGCCTTTCGAGCAAACCATCCATAGTAAACATATTCATGCCTACAACCCTAAGGTGGTGGAGAAGAAGAAAGAACTACGGAGGTCCTTAAAACTGATAAACTCACAGAATGTGCCGGATAAAGTTAACCTGATCAGACTGACCAAACAACGGCATAGAAATTGGACGCGAAACAACAGGATGATCCTGCAACAAGATGATGCCGAAAAGATGCTACAATCCTTAAAAAAACAAAATACAAGACAGCTGTGGTCTCTTTTAAATGGCCACAGCATGATACAAGATCTAATGATTTCTGATGTACCAGAGGCGAGCTGGACTGCGCACTTTACAGATCTCTACAAAGCCAGGCCCTTGCAAGGCGAAATGCAAGATCCAGTCAATGATCAAAATTGGAAATGTGTCTGTTATCCAGCAGACATTCACAAGGCAATACAAAGGTTAAACCCTTCAAAGGCACCGGGCCCTGATGGCCTTTCCAAAGAGATGATTAAACAAAACCCAGAGATCTGGGGAGGTATATGTGCCAATATCTTTGAACTAATTCAAAAGACCAATAATATATCGACCTCTTGGCAACAAGCAATCCAGATTCCAATTTTTAAACAGGGGCCAACTAAAGATCCACGAGACTATCGCACCATTGCGTTACAAGACTCCCTCGGGAACATTTTGGCCAAATTGCACCTGGACAACCTCGACAGCTGGGCAGTGAAGGAAAAGAGATACGCTGTAAGGCAAACTGGATTCGTCAAATATATCGTAACGAACATCAACCTTCTCCTGCTTAATTTACTAAAGCAGGAAGCTATTAAGTCCAAAAAAACATACGCAGCCTTTGTGGATTTAAAACTAGCGTTTGATATGGTGAATAGAAACAGCCTATGGAACAAGTTACGCTTGTGGGGGTGTCCTTGTAATATACTGGAACCCATTAAGCTTCTATAAACAAACAGCACCATTCTGATTAGAAGGTCCAAAGAGGGCATACTAACAGATGCAATAAAAACATGGAATGGTCTCAAACAGGGCTGCCCGTTTGTTTGTCAGCCATGCTTCTTAACTTGTTCAGAGCAGACTTTGAAGAAACATATCTACACCACGTTGAAGAATCCACCAAACCTCAATTCCATCTGTCTACCGTGCATCATGTATGCCGACGATATTATCTTATTAGCAAAAACACCAAGAGGGTTACAGACAGCGCTGACCAAAATGGAAGAATATATGGTCATTAATCAATTGGAAATAAATGTACAAAAACCGAAAATGATGTCCCTTTCGCCCTCAAACTAAGCGAAAGGCAGTTAACTGTTCATAATTCATCGGCAAACAAAAACCCCACCAAGTACAAACGATAAAATATTTTGGTGTGTGGCTAAACCAATCCCCAACAGAGAAACACTGGACCCAACATTTAAAATCAAAGGCATTGTCGCTTGCTCGCCAAGCCCGAAAGCTCCATCAATGCAATTCTGGAATAACATCATGAAAACATTGTAAATTAGAATGAAATTAACTGAAAAATGAACTGAAATCCTGCTACATAAATGTAGAGGGAGGATTTAGTTATTTTACTAAAATGATCGGAATTGTTGTATTGAGAGATCCTTTCAAATTGTATGTGATATTAATGAAAGAGGAAAGGTTTGTCTAACAAACCATAAAATTTTAATAAAAAAATAAAGAAATATATTTATTTTGGTCAATATTTTCTTTTATATTATAATTTACTCGATTTGGTCTGTTGGGTGACTTCTAATTAGGTAGGGGCTTCTCTTTTAAAGGATTTGGGATTTGAGGGTGCGTTAATCTTTCTTAGGCCCCACCCCCAAAAATGTGACACAAGGCACGGTAGAGCCCTGCCCCCAAACCTTCCTCGATATCTTATCCCACTTAAAGCGTTCAAAGGAAACTCTGCGACACGTGAATGGGGGGCCCGTTATGGGCATGAAGTCTGGAGAAGTGGGGGGGGGCGTGCCTGGGTCTGTAGAGCATTGAAGGTGGCCAAGAAAAGGGAGAGTGATGACAGCGCCCAATGTAGATGCTTCCCATGACGGCACCGCATGTGGAAGGTTTCCATGAACAGGGGCTAGGTGAAGGACTCCTGCGATAAGAGGACAGTGATCCTGCCCACAGGCACTGGCTGCAAAGACATTGATATTGTACCCCCCTGGTTCTCCCACTACACGAGGCAAGGTCCTAGGCTGGGGGTTACAGAGGTGTGCACTAGGCCTCAAAAATGCTTTGCCAGCTCAAGTGGCCACTGGGCCTGACCACGTGGCCAGATTCCCTCTAATGTCGTTCCTCAAATGTCCCTTTAAACCAAGCTAATCCACTACATTTCAAAGGTCTTTTTTTAAAGAATGCATACCCACAATGGATCTTTCACCAAAGTTTCATAAAGACAATGCCAACTCGGTATGGCCTGCTGCTATGCCCTGCACCCGCAAACAGACAGACCAGCAGCTGCACACACCCATAATGGGAACTGTCTTTGGCCTGTGGTCATGCTGATTGGTCCCTTTGGCTTGACCCCAACCCACAAATAGTGGGCATTGGCCATGGTCCATAATTACTTTGCCAGTGCATGGCCATCAGTCCGGCTCCAGGGCCCACTAAGACACACAAAGCAGCCACTGCCACCAATGCCTGTGTCCCACTAAGTGACCAACAGTGGCCACTGGCTTGCAACGATGGTCTGTGGCCCACTTGACCAACAAAGAGGCCACTACTACCAGGCCCCCATGTGCCATTTGTAGTCCACACTCGCCATAGCCAGTGATCACTTTACAGAGGAGATAGACTTGCCCCACGGCCCTGGTCCACCCAAACCACCCGTCACAGGCACTGGTCATGGCTTGCGGTCATGGCCAATGGTCACTTTGCTAGGAAGATGGTCTTCGGTCATGTTCCAGGATCCCCCAAAGCACTTGTAGGGGGAACTATCCATAGCCTAAATTCATGGTCAGTGGCTGCCGACCTTCAAAAAGCACCCGTCTGGGAGTTGCACCGGGTGGTAACGGTGCAGAGAGAATTGCTTAAAGGTTGAACAATTAAATTGGGTAATAATGGCACCTACTAATAGCAGTAGCATGAATCTGGCATGAGGCTCAATATAAACACCTGATAATGTTATTTTGCAAACCTTGAAACAAACATTGACTTAATAACGTTCCCGCTACACAATACAAAATGTAAATGTCCTGCAAATCAAATGCCAGCAATCCCACACAGTTCTTATATGGGCTCTTGGTAACTTCGAAGACCAAACAGTTAAAAAAGATTTTCTTTTTGCAACTGTCCCTCGATAGTTTCCTACGGAACCTCATTCTTTTTGCTCTGTTTTTGATCCTGTCCTGACTTTTTGACAGGAAGTAAAGCATTCAGGTTCATTTCCCTTGCATGGTGCTCATTGTTTTGGGGAAACTGATCAGTCCTTCAGACTATCAGTACTAGGAAACTTTCCCTTTGAATTCTTGTATTTGTAGATTGCATACAGCAGTTTACAGTGCAGTGCAATGGGGATACATTTGTAGCACCCTAGCATTTTTACCCATGGGGCCTCATTACGAGGTTGGAGGTAGACATGGCGCTATTGGCGCCATGGCTGCCTCCAAACTCGTTCCGACTCCGCCCTGGTGAATGGAGCAATTACGGGTCCATTCCAAGGTTGCCGGGACCGGTAATTCCCCATTCACCAGGGCCTTTCCCCATTCCCATTTGAGCCCCCATAGGGCTCAATGGGAAAGCGCTAATAATGGTACCACATATTGCAGCACCGTTATTAGCTCTAGAGTCCCTTTGAGGGTACCTTCCTTAACGCCTGCTAAAAGCAGGCATTAAGGAAGGACCCGCAAAGGGAACTCGTAGTAGGGCGGTAAGGGTTTAACGGCACCGGTCTCGTTACCAGTGACCATTAACCCTTACCGCCCTACTTGTAATGAGGCTCATGGTCTTTTTGGTTCATTTTGTATGTACCCAAAGACAAGCTGGCGGCAGTAGTTACATTGTTACTGTTTTTGCATTGTTTTTGGTGTTCACATTCGCGTGTGGGTGTGAGAGAGAGAGAGACAGAGAGAGAGAGAGAGCGAGAGAGAGAGAGACCCAGGAAGGAGACTGGGACTGTCTCGTCAACTACTGGCTGTTTGAATGGGGCAGATCCTTACCATTGTTGGGCATGGACCTGCTTCCAGCCCGATTTTGGATAAAAGGAGGACTCCTGCAGTCATTCTTCATATCTACGTTGGAGCCAAGAATCCTTCGAAGAAGAGCAGCCCATTGGCGACCTGAGGATGACTTCTGCAGTGGGCCTGCAACCTCTCTAGTGACCGGCTTAGTGAAGCAGTGCTCCTCTACCTGTCCGCCCTTGGACTAGTGGGAACAATTAGTCTTGGCACCTTCTCAAGGATCTAGCCATGCAGAGCCTTTGAAATTATCCCTGGACTGCTTGGTGGACTGACCAGCTCCCACGTGGGCTACCTCATCAGAATCATTGCCGTACTGCATTCAAGTTCTGAACCTTGGTGGTTGCCACCTTGTGCCACAAGCCGCCTTCTCTCCAAATTCCAGCTTCCTACCTTCAAAGGAACATGTCGTGGAGCAGCTTCTGTGACAACAACTGGAAGAATGCCTGTCGTCGCTAGCAAACGGTGGCCGTCACTGGAACGCACCTTCGTCCATCCTGTGAAGTGTCCTGAAGAGGAGTGCGTTGTTGGAGTCCACATTTCTTCATCGTCAGGGATTGTATCTTGCAGGTGCATTCAACCAGAAGAATTCTCCAACCTGCAACCCCTGAGCACCTCTACACTGGAACGAAAGAAGTAAGACCCTGCTACCAGTTTCCCAAAGTCAATCCATAATGATCCCCTGTAAAATCAGAGTCAGAGGGGTATGTAGGCATAATTAGAAGGACAACTATGAAAGCAGCCTCTGTCCCATGGCAAGGGCTAGTCCTAACAATATGTTATCCAAAATTACAAGTGAATACGAAAAGCTCTCTACTATTTAGCATCAATCCAGGTGAACGTTAACTAGCTGAGAGGCGGTAATACCTGCAGTCATTTCTCAAAATGGAATTACTGTTGCCACTTATGGCCACTATATGATTTCCACCTGATGACTTGTGGTTAGTCCCCATTCTTAAGGCCAAGTGGACCCCAATGGGGAATGGTGGAATTGCCTCCTAAGGTAATTCCCCGGACGTGATTCCTCTGTGAACATGCAGGGAGCACTAACTCCATGTGGGATTGCAGACCCTTGTAGGGCATCTACATTAATAAACAGGCGGAATGATAAACACAGTGTGAGAATGCGGTTCAGGTGAGCGGGATGCAAGAAAAGGGCCACGCCTTCTTACAACCTTCTCAGCAAAGGTCTGATTTGAGTTATAGCGGGAACTCATACCCACGGTGCGGGGGAGAGTAGGGGAACCACTCAATGTAGAGGACGTTCATTACAGAGAAGCAACGCCGCGGGGCTTCTGAATTCTCTAAAGGGGGCTTTTCGTTTTAGGATCCACTTGGTAATGGAACTAGTTTAAGTGCCATTATCCACAAAAGGCAAACACATCTGTGAGGCCAAGACCAATGAGAAGGCCCTTCCTTGTGACAACAGCAGGTATTTCAGTTGCACCCGGTGCACCCACGACTCCCACTTCAAACACTAAAAGAATACACACAGCACCTTTTACATGCGACCGTGCACTCAGCAGGCTGCAATTTCATGCCTGTTAAGAGAATTTCAACTTCATATTCTAGATTTCCTTGCAGATATCGGTAGATTTCTGGAAATATCTATACATGCAAATTCCTATTATTTGTTCAGTTTCATTTACAATAGATTTAAAAATGTGATTGATGGAACTCAAATTGCAATATCTGGGCACCTCTACAATAATCTTCAGATCAAGCTGGTCCAGTTAATGCAAACCATGCACAGAAAGTCCTGGTGTGCACATAAAACGGTCTCAAATTCACAATTTCCCTATGCAATTTCCTTCTGTAGATGTGCAGTAGAAGTAACCAAAAAGCGGTTTCCTATATGGTAAACCAGGCACAGTGTTAAGTAGAAGAAATAGTAGTGAGACTCACAGGGGTGTTGCTAGATCTGGAAAAGATCTGGGGCTATCATAATGTTGGGGCTCGGTGCTAGCTAGCCTTTTGGTTATAGCCCCTGAACTTCTATCTGGGGCCAGAACTAAAAGACCCGGCGCTATACCCCCTAAAGTCCACCCTTACAACGCCTCTGCAGATTCACCATTCAGGCCACATCTGTCAGCTTTATTGTACAATGCACAATACACAGGTAGGGCTCAAACAGGCCCCCAGGAGCCTCAGTCACACAGCGGTCCAGCCATCCCTCTCCAACCACACAGCCTAGAACTCCGCCATTCTCAACCCTTTAGAACACTCCCTCCACTCCCACTGTCGGCATGGGCCAATAATGGCAGGGGCTGAGGAGAACACCTTGACACAGGAAACTATGACCATAGGCGAAATGAAAAATGTAACCCGCACAGAGCAAAGAATTCTTACCTAGAACAAAGCTTAGAAACGTGTGGAAGCACAGCAGCAACATGGTGCACAGCACGGCCCGGAAGCTGTGAGTCGATGCTCCTTCCTGTAGCTGCAGCAGGCCACACTCCTAGGGAAGACAAACTGCATGTGATATATATCATAATTCTGAGGCGATGCACCTTATGAAAAACAGAATATATCAAATGAGACTGCAAGGTAACTTCTGCAATGAATAATACAAAGAGCAAATCCTCGCAACAACTCAACATTAGTACAGAGTTCCTTTATCAGAAGATTGCTGTTAGATTCATAAACTTCTGCGCTACCAAACACGTACACGGTAATAAAATACGATTACACTCTGCAGAGCTTGTTTAAAATACATCAGCACGCCGCGCTACCAAACATGTACTGTATGTACACAGTGATATAATACTATTAACTCTGCAGAGCTTGTTTAAAAAACAACAACACGCTGTGTTACCAAACATGTACACAGTGATAAAATACTATTACACTCTGCAGAGCTTGTTTAAAAAACATCAGCACGCCCACTCCAATTCTTATTGGCATCCATTTTTCTAGGAACATTTGAAACAAGTTGTGATAAAGGTGCCTAACTCTAAAGCTTGCATGGTAATAATACACGCTACATGAATACCCAGATTAAAAAGCAACACAATGCAAATATTTCACAAGCTTAAGATCAATGCATCAAATGTCATAACCAGCCTTACGCAATTAAACAAAAAGTAAACTGCAAACCAACATGGCTGGACTGGGAACCAAAAGAGGCCCTGGGAATGATTTTCAAAGTGGCCCCAGATTACACATTTTCAGCAAGTCCAGCCATTTTCATATGGGAAAATGTGGGAATCCCACACAAAAGACATCCAGGGTGAAGAGGCCTACAGGGAAATCTCCAGAGTTGCCCATAGGCCAGTCCACCCCTGCAAACCAATGTTTTTTCTTACTGTTGCATTGCAGATGAAGAAAAAATGTGGAACATTGTCGATTTGCATAAAGAGAAACACGTAGAACAATTCACTCCAGGGCGCTGAGAGGAAAAAGGGCAGCACAGGTGGCGGGGTGGGGGAGGAAAGGCAGAGTTAATAACCTGAGGTAGTCAGTCAGTTGCTTGAGCAAGGATCGGAGGGGGACAGGATAAGGTAGGTCCTCAAAGCGTTCCGTCTGAGCTGTTTTCTGATGAGAGTTATGGGGGCTTGTCCCCTCTTCAGTCAGTTGTCAGTTTACACCAAAGCTGAGGGCCAGGAGTACGCAGGCGTCTGGCCCTAACCTTCCATTTTACATTTGATACCTTCCACAGGTTTTTGGCCAAAGAGGATCTGATTTCTCTTGCTGGTGCACTAGACCTGCTGCCCTTACATTTCAGAAGGCTTTGTGGGTAAGGAACACATAACTGAGAATGAGCCTTTCATTCATCCGCTGCCAGAATAGGGTAGCAGGTGCTGGTGTAATATGGCCCTCTGTGTTTATGCCTGGTCCCATGCTGTTGTTCCTAGTACCAGTCTTACTGTTTTATTCGTGACTAGTTGTAGTTGCTTGACGGTGTTTTGGGCAGGGATGGTAGTTGGCATCACTGGTCGCAATATTCATTTGATGTGATGGAAGTGGTTTGGGAGTCAACGATCACCAGTACATTTGTAGCTTTATCCACAAGTGCAAGGCCACTCCCTAGAGCCTCTGGAGCATAGTGTGAGTATGTCTTTGGCTCAGAGGTAGTCACGCTTTGAGGCCCTGCGTGACGCCTGCGTACTCATGCTAGTGAAGTGTGCTGAAACAATGCATTGGAGACCAAACACATTTCCTGCTCTAGAGACAGGAAAGCTTGGGTGGAACTAAAACTAGTATCAAATAAGTGAGAGCTTTTAACTATAGCTCCTCTGAGAGCTATGCTCTAAACCATGAGACTAGCTAGGGCTTTATAAGGGTGGCTATAGTGATGTGGGAGGCGAGATCGCTCTCGAGCCAAGCTGGCCTCTTCTGGGATCTTCTGGACGTTACTGGCATACTCCAGCCTACTGACTCTTCTCTCGCAGGGCTGCATTTACCTTCTCTCGTTTAAAAAGGAGGAGCCTGGCAATCTTGTGTCCTGCAGGGGTGTAGAGACATCTTGCTAGAGGGAGCCAGGAAATGGCCATTGGACTGCGATGAATTGCTGGGCTGCAAGCAGGTGCCACTTTTCAAATGCATGTTCTTAATCTAGTCCCAAAACATTTATCATACATTATTCATAATTTAATGTCAACGTGTGCATGTATAACAAACAGTGTCTAGGCCCAACGTGGGCAGATACCGTCAACTCCCGGTCCCCTTCAACTCGGGTCCATGATGTAGTCCTTGAACCTGGCCGCACATATCTGGCCCTCTCAGCCGGGAAAATCTCGCTTTCTCTCTGAGCTGTTTCCTCCTGGGTCGCGGTCCCCCGTATCTTCTTCAATCCGGTCCGATTTGTATCATGAAGTTTGTGTGGTTGCAGGGAAAAGGGTGGGCATAGACCTAATACATTTCTTGGAGAAAGGCATAGTTGCCATTTGCGGAACAAACCGTTGGGTGATGTGACCGAGTCCAATGTCAGAGGCTAAGGGACCTGGGTTGAGGATGGGGTCTTGGTGCCACCATCCGTTCCGTGATGGCGGTAAACATAGGCTCGCACAAGCTTCCCAGTCCATCATCAGTTTATCATCATCTTTAAGTGTATCACTCCATGACTAGATACGGACAACCCCTATTGGACCCACATTTGTTAGCCTGGGAAGGGCAATTGGTGGGTTTCCACGAAAGTTGACTTTCTAAAATGCTGTAGATCATAGGTCAAATTAATAGGGCGAAAGAAATGCTCACATGGTACTTAATATCTAGAACAGTGGAAAATTCTCTACTTTAAACCTGGTTTAACAAAACTGGGTTCATCAGAGAACATCCAACCTAGTTTGTCCGCTTGACTGGCCTAGAAGAACTACTTTTTTGTAGGAGAATCAGACCCCTACGGGACATTGTGTAGGGTTCATGGCCCCTTCAAATCAGAGAACCAAGGTGAACGCAGGTGCAGGTGAACGAATATGCTGGACTTGACAAGAAGCTGAATATAAAATTTTATGAAACCCTGCGTGAGTCATTTTCAACAAAAACTGATTGCTTTGATGTTGCCGGACCACAGACCCCCTTCCGTCAGAGTGAAAAAGTGGTATTTGTAAACCTGTTCGAGAGCCTTCTCATTAAAATCTTGCGAAGCTCCAAGCCAACAGGAGAGTCACACGCTTAGAACTTTGGAAACAAACAATTGCAGGAGCAACATAGCTGTCGCCCAGCTTGATGAAGCCGTGGCGAACTGACCAGCCCTGGGGCCCACTAACAAATTAGACACAGGTGAGGCATTTGTAGTTGCTCAATGCACCATTCACATTGTTCTCTCACAAGCCCCAACGAGCTGTCAGTTATTAAGCAGTTGAAAGCAGTTGAAAGTAATAGCCTCTATGTAGGTGCCAACAAAACAGTAATCAATAAATTGCAAGTTCTACAAAACAACGCACTACGTGCCGCCCTCAATATTCCTAGAAGGGAACACATCTCCGCCACCAGAACTGCCTGCAAATGGTTGTCCATCCAACAGAAAATAGACTTGAAAACCATATGCCTTACTTACAAAGCCCTTAATCATCTTGCCCCACCCTACCTCTCGAACAAATTTACACTAAGACAGAACACTAGAACCACCAGATCGTCCAACTCATTACAACTAACAGTTCCCAAATTCTCCCTTAAAAGAGCCGGAGGATCCAGCTTCCCAACTTTGGCATCACAACTCTGGAACTCCATCCCACTGGATATTAAATCTACACCTACTTTCCAACCCTTCAGAACTAAGGTCATCTCCTGGTTAACCAACAAATAACCGTCCTACTACATATGTATGCACCCTGAATGTCCAATTGTATGTATATTGTTTGTATACTATTATCTATGCCCTATTAATACTGTACTATTGTCTTTTACCTGTAACCTGATGCTCAAAGCGCATATATACCCCCGGGTCAAGAGCGCTATATAAATAAATAAACAAACAAACAAACAAACAAACAAAGACCTGCAGGTTGAGACACGGGTGTGTAAAAAGGGACACAGAGAAATGAGGAGTGTGTGAACTGGCTGTCGAGCCATGGAGGTGAGAAGAGGACCGCATGTGGCAGATTGGCGAGGAGGTGCACTGTAGAGGGGAGGACGTGGAGGTAAAGGTGGCGAGGAGCAGAACAGAGGAGGGGAGACAACCAGAGAGGAGAAGGAGAGGAGGTAAGTGAAATGAAATATTCTGGAGGAGGAAGGGAGATGATCAGAGAAGAGAAGGACAGGAGGTGACAGAAGTGAAATGAAATATTCAGGGGAGGAGTGGAGACCATCAGAGAAGAGAAGAGAAGAAGAGGAGGTGACAGAAGTGAAATGAAATATTAATGAGGAGGAGGGGAGACAACCAGAGAAGAGAAGAAGAGGAGGTGACATAAGTGAAATGAAATATTCAGGAGGCGGAGGGGAGGCAATCAGAAGAGAAGGAGAGGAGGCGACAGACGTGAAATCAAATATTCAGGAGGAGGAGGGGAGACAATCAGAGAAGAGAAGGAGAGGAGGTGACAGAAGTGAAATGAAATGTTTAGGGGGAGGAGGGGAGACCATCAGAGAAGAGAAGGAGAGTAGGTGACAAAAGTGAAAGGAAATATTCAGGAGGAGGAGGGGAGACCATCAGAGAAGAGAAGGAGAGGACGTGCCAGAAGTGAAATGAACTAATCAGGAGGAATAGGGGAGACCATTAGAGAAGAGAATGAGAGGAGGTGACAGAAGTTAAATGAAATAATTAAGAGGAGCAGGGGAGACCATCAGAGAAAAGGAGAGGAGGTGACAGAAGTGAAATGAAATATTTAGGAGGAGTAACGGAGACAATCAGAGAAGAGGAGGAGAGGAGGTGACAGAAGTGAAATGAAATGTTTAGGGGGAGGAGGGGAGACCATCAGAGAAGAGAAGGAGAGGAGGTGACAAAAGTGTAATGAAATATTCAGGAGGAGGAGGGGAGACCATCAGAGAAGAGAAGGAGAGGAGGTGACAGAAGTGAAATGAATATTCAGGAGGAGGAGGGGAGACAATCAGAGGAGAGAAGGAGAGGAGGTGACAGAAGAGAAATGAAATATTAATGAGGAGGAGGGGAGACCATCAGAGAAGAGGAGGAGAGGAGGTGCCAGAAGTGAAATAAACTAATCAGGAGGGGTAGGGGAGACCATTAGAGAAGAGAATGAGAGGAGGTGACAGAAGTTAAATGAAATATTCAGGAGGTGGAAGGGAGACCATCAGAGAAGAGAATGAGAGGAGGTGACAGAAGTGAAGGATTGAAGCCAGGAGGAGGAAGACAGTAGCACATCAACAAGAGGTTCAGAGATGGAGATGGTGTAAAATAGCAGTAGAGAAAAGGAGGTGAAAGAGGAAGTGGAGGAGCAGTCAGGTGAAGAAAGAAAATAAACTGCTGAACAATACAAGGGATGATGAAGGAACCAGAGAAAGTAAAGTGAGAGAATGGTAGAGGGGGTACAAGGTAGAGCACAGTGGATGATCAAGGAGCACAGGAGCAGAGAGAGACAGAGATGGCGGAGGTGGAAGACACAAGTCAGGAAAGTAACTGAGATAATAAGGGGGAGGTGGCCCCTGAGAGTGACATACAGAAAGAGAGATGGTTGAGACTCAATTACCTGGAGAAACTCTTAGCTTGGGGTGGGACTAGTATCCAACGGTCTGTCAAGGGGTCGAATCTTATAACCCTAGGCCGTGCATTATACTGAAAAGGATCTTAAAGGTACCAATGCCAGGAGGACATCAGCCAAGCAAGCAGCGACGCTTGCCACTATGGAAGTGTGTGGCCCTTAAATCCGGGAAGACTGAGTAACTTGTTTCCTGCCATGAAGGCGGAGTCTAAGGGAGCAGAGGAAGATCTGAGGACCACAGTCCTATAGAGAAGCTGGATTTGTTTTCTTCTTTTGAACTCCCCCTGGATCTCCTCAGTTAAAACCAATTCCCTTCGTTTTCAGTTGCTTTCATAAAGAACCTTGACGGTTGTAAGTTGGCTATGAGTCGACCGTTGACCCCTGTGTGGGGATTGAAAACAAGTCCCAAAACATTTCATGTGGTAAGGTGAAGGCGCTCTGGGAGGCGGAAGCGGGAAGTTTGAGTTTAAATGGAGAATAGAAACAGCAGAAGAGCATTTGTAATCCACCCTAGTCCTTGCACCCATAGAAACCTCTCCATTCACCAAAACATACAAAAGAGGCTTTGACAGTGTCCATTTCCCATGCGTTCATTTTTTAGGAACTGGGAGTACTGTGCACAAAAATAAGACCATTGGAAGCTTTCTGCTATAGATTCCAATATCTCACTGTATGCTAAGTAGCCCATCAAGAGGGAGCGAAAATACCATATGTAAAGTGGTTGCGGGTGTGTGTGTGTGTGTGTGTGTGTGTAGAGAAAGAAAGAGAGAGAGAGAGAGAGACAGAGAGAGAGAGATTGATCAACGGGTTGCGCCCATGCCATCAACTAATGTTGGAAAAGGAACTTTTTGTTTGTGTTCATCTGAGTACAGGAAGCCATTACGCCGCAAGATTTTAAACCTATTCGCAGTGAATGTTTATTCATCAAGGCTAAAGAAAAATTCACTGGCGTTTCCAATGTCATGATACATCCTACATGCTAATACCTACAAATAAAATGTGATTAGAAGAGGCTTTGATAAACTATTGAATCAATTTCAGTGGGGTGTGTGCCACGCCAAACATGGCCCCCTTCCCAGCATAATCCGTTAATCCTCATGTAGAATGGTGTGTTTGGGCCTTATTCCGAGTTCGCCGCTGAACTCGTAACACCATTCCGCTGCCTGCTATCCCAGTGTTACTGGGATATTACAAGTCCCGGCTGCCCTGGATGTCAGGCTGCGGAAAGTGTAAATCCCCGTACTGGAATCCTTGCAAATGAAAAGTGTGACATTAGCCCTTTCCCAACAATCAGGGGCAGTTTGTTGAGCGTAGCTGCGTAAAGGCACCCTGGGATGTTCCACTGGCTCACCCATACTTTCTCAGCCTATGTACACGATGTGGTCCTCCACTTGGAATGGTTGAATTAGTGCCAGCAAAAATGACGAAGGGACAACTGACTGCAGACCAAGTCCCACTTCCCAAGCCAAGGGTCTCTATGGAGAGTACATGTAATTCTCATGATAAGGCATGCAGAATGTGCATCACTGCTGGTAGAACATGCTTGCTGCGAGCAGCACGCTCCAGCTCCCTGATTCAGTTTTTAACTCAGCTAAAACGAGCAAAGTGTATTTGCCTAATGAACTAGTTAGGCAATATTAGTTTACATATAGGGGGGCGGGGTGGTTATATTACCTTTGAACGCGTTAAGCCGATGCTGTCAGATTCTGATTGGTTGGAGGAGTATTATTACATCTAATGACTGCTGCAGGCGTTTATCACCAGTTAGCGCCCTCCTTTAAAGTATTGTGATTAGTAGATCAGTTAAGTGGCTATCCAAATGCATAATACATTAAAGCACATATAATAAGATGCATGCATTAGACATTGCATTTTGATTTGAGATGTTAGTAATGTGGCCAATGGTCTCTGCTGTTGCCAACCCTTCCATATAAGAGGTGCCCCCAACCTAGTACTTCAGCCCTTCCTCTCCACATGCCTCGTGCCGAGGAAGGCAGCCCTACCACATTCACCCCTACTCTGGGGGCTATAGTCCCTCCTCCCCAGCTGGCTGCAACCTCAGATCCTTCATGACGGCTGACAGTGAAGCCAGCAGGGACCGGGTGGACAGGATTAGGAGACTGCTTCTTCATGGTAAACAGACAGCACTTCTTCAGCCACACAACCTTCATATCCTTGCAACCATTCGCCACTGATCTAGCCTGCTGCGGTCACGTGGTTGGTAATGGGAGAGAACACTTCAGATATGAAAGGGGTAGCCAGACCTATACTTCTCTGACTGGCTGGATAACGGTCAAGATACTTCACTCCCACACCCGTCTCTAGGCCCTTCCTGTGCTTTATTGTTACCCTCCCACCCAGACACAGTGCCCCACAGTTTTTTTTAGCTATGTGCACGCCCTAGAAATGCCAAATATGCATATATTCTATTGCGTGACAACTGCTTAATTACCCGCGTGATGTCACCCTTTGTTGTTCAGATCTGTATTCAATCTACAGGTCACAAATTCAGAGCGGGACTAGGCATTTCATCTTTACGAAATTCAGACATTTAGTAACACAGACTTGGGTAATACAGACATCGGTTATTTCCAGGGGCACACACTGTTATGATTTACAGCCCCTCCCAGGGCTCGTGCGGTGTCACGTGTTGGTGGCACGTAGGACACCATGTGACAGACACAATAAAAGGGATGCACGGCTTCCAGTGCGCCAGATATCACTACAACTCAAGGCTCCTGTGTGTTCCTCCTAAGAGCATGCAGGCGGGGGTTCGGCCCTACCCGGCCCCCATAACAATGGTGACGAGGATGGAATAACCCGCGTGCAGCCCAGCCGTCCTGGAGCACGGTGCTGCGAGCGCTTGCCATGTGGGGCTCACAGATCCTGTTGGGTTCTCCTGACGACCGTTGGCATAATGCTGGCGAGGTCCCCTGGGACACAGGCACCCGCCACTGGAGTCCCCAGTGCAGGCCGGATGCCGGATGCGCAGTGCGACATCTCTGGATTGCTAGCGAGGGCCGCGCATGCCGTCGGAGAGCCCGGATAGTGTTTGGCCTTAGGGAAGAGCAGGTACGGCTCCTA
Source organism: Ambystoma mexicanum (assembly GCF_040938575.1). NCBI lineage: Eukaryota > Metazoa > Chordata > Amphibia > Caudata > Ambystomatidae > Ambystoma > Ambystoma mexicanum. The sequence goes on along the minus strand of NC_090922.1, from coordinate 1,347,313,074 downwards.
CCATGGCGAGACAAGCGGTGCGGCAAGGACCACAGCCGCCGTCGCGTTTGTGAAGTTCCCGTCTGGGGGAGAGGTGCGGTGTGGCATGCCTGCTGCCGCTAGAATGAGCGGCACTGCCTCTGTGGCATTCATGAGAGTGTTGCGCTGCCACATTGAAATAAATAAGAGAGCACGTGCCTGTGCGACAGAAGGAGCGGTGAAGCCTTTACCGCCATATTAAGTAAAGTATCTCTCGCCTTGGGAAGTGAGGGCAAGGCACAGCCCCGGCTAATATACATGTAGTACGGCCCAGACACCCTGCCACCAGTGTCTCGCTGCCTGCCGCCACCCCCCTCATAGTGACGACTCATTGCCATCCAGAGTCGTGATGCTGCAAGTCCTGTGAGAATGACAGCAAGAATCCTGCTGAAAGCTGCCTACAAGGGAGCTGCTGGAGCTTTTGCCCAAAAGACCCTGTACCACCTCTTGAAGATCACCTCCGGCCTGCCCTCCCAACAACAGACAATCAGCGTTACACCTAGTGTATCCGGGCGCGGCTTAGTCTGCTAGCGGAATGGGCGCCATTCCCCAGGACCTAAGGAACTGAAGCCGATGTGGCCCCTGGTGCTCCTGGGTGCGGCTTTGCCAGAAAGTGGTGCTCTCTCCACTCTGGGACAAATAAAGTGGTCGCCCAGACTGTAAAGATCACAATATCATTAGTGCAAGTGTCCCAATGCCTCAGAACACCATTAGATCGTGAGACAAATAATAATATAATAATAATAATTTAGCATTTATATAGCACTACGAACCCTCAGTTATCTGAGCGCTGCTTATTATTATCCACGGTGTGTGGTGCTCATTTATCGACCTCGGAAGGATAAAAGGATGAGTTTGGCCCTGCCGGGATTGAAACCTGCGTCAGCAGGCTCTGCACCGATGTCAAAGCGAGTGCTCAACTCGCTGTGCTATCAGACCGGCTGACAAATCCCAAACTTTCATCCTTTATGTCCTAAAATGATGAAAATGGGCACAGTAAAAGTTGGATCCTGCATGTCCAACATGCTTAAAGAGGACCCAGCAAAAGCTGTGTTACATCATGTCCAAGATGCTTAAAACGTACTCGGTGAATACCATGCTGGTGCCTCGTTCGGATGCTGCCACCCCACTGTGACAGAGTCACTTGAGCGCAATGGCATTGTTCGCTGTTGAGCGTGCGCAGAATAAATGGGTGTAAGGGAGGCGCTGGCCATACTCTGGGGCTGTCGACACTTTTGCATTTATATTCTGGGCAAACCGGTGTCCGTCATCACCGACCACAAACCCCTCATCCCCATCCTGACATGATCATCCTCCAAACCACCACCGAGAATAGAGAGACGGATGCTAGCTCTCATGGAAAATGGGGTGAAACTTCAGTACAGACCGGGAACCCACAACCCGGCGGACTACCTATCCGTCATCCCAGGCATGGCGGCGGTCAGGTGATGAAGTCAGTAGGGGAATGTGAGGACTATGTTCTCCAAGTAGTGGACGTGGTCATACCGGTAGCCCTGACATTAGAGGAAGTGGCTGACGCCTCACGCGCAGTTGAATGCTTCCAGCTTGTTCAAAACGCTGTGGATAGCGGTGATTGGAGGTCAACTCTATCAGACATGTCCCGCAAAGATAAAGACGCTGAACGCGAGGTCCAGTCACTGTGGCGAGTCCGACACGAGCTGTCAAGGTCAGATAAGGGCCTGATACTTCGAGGAAGACAAATTGTAATACAGAGGAAGCTGATTGGGAGAGTGACAGAACTAGCCCACTGTGGCCACCAGGGCACCGCAAAGACCAAGGTAAGGCTGAGATCCAAGGTGTGGTTCCCGGAGTTAGAGGAAAGTGTCGATGACTATGTAAGCAAATGCGTGTGGTGCCAACCGGCTGCCTCTGCTGACAAGGAGCCGTGCATCGAGTCTATGGAACGAAGCAACAGCCATGGGGCCCTGTGCATGCTGACTTTGGATCAACGGGGAGAGGGATGTACTTTTTGGTGGTAATTGACCAATGGTCACGCTATCCAGAGGTGGAGCTCGTTGACTCCACGTCATGTGAACAAACCATACAGGCGATGGAAAAGATATTCGCGACCCATGGACTTCCTCGAGTCATATGCGCGGACAACAGGCCGCCGTTTCAAGGGAGGCAATTTGCAGAATTTATGAGCGACTATGGCATCACGCACCGAAAGGTGACCCCAGGCTGGCCAAGAGCCAAAGAATAGGCGGAACGCTTCATGCGCAGGCTCAATAAAATATTCCGAATCTCACAGGGGCAAGGAGGTGAACAAAAGAGAAATCTATATCAGTTCCTCCGAGAGTATCGGTCGACCCCGCATCAATCTACTGGGGTGCCCCCAGACGAAGCATTGTTCAACAGGTGCCCGCGAGGACTGATTCCGGAGACAGACGGTGCACCACTGGTGTCATCGACGACCAGAAGACACTTGAGGACAGTTGGGTGCACAATGAGAAGGAAAACGCCATGCGGTCTGAAGCCCCCGGGGGACACGGTCCTCATGAGAAACAGACCCCCGCAAGGGAAGCTATCCCTCAACTACGAGCCATATAAAATGGTCCATGGTAACTGCTGCCGACCACTGGGGATCAGTTACAAGGAATCTTGTTTCTTAAAGAAGATTGCTGGAGGAGAGCAACAGCACGAGCCTGCCGTTGGAATTTTCCATTGCCCGAGTGATACAAAGCGGGCCGGATCTGGAAGAAGATACGGGGGACCGCGACCCAGGAGGAAACAGCTCAGAGAGAAAGCGAGATTTTCCCGGCTGAGAGGGCCAGATATGTGCGGCCAGGTTCAAGGACTACATCATGGACCCGAGTTAAAGGGGACCGGGAGTTGACGGTATCTGCCCACGTTGGGCCTAGACACTGTTTGTTATACATGCACATGTTTGAGTGTCACGTTGACATTAAGTTATGAATAATGTATGATAAATAATTTGTTATGAAAAAGGAGGGATGTGACAGAGTCACATGAGTGTGCGACGGCACTGTTCGCTGTCGCACATGCGCAGAATAAATGGGCGGACCGGAACTCTTCAGAGCGCCCCGTGAACCCGTACGATGTAGACCTGTGTCCTGCTTATGCTTTCAGGTACGGGAGGGTAGGGCCTGATCACAGGGTTCCCGGGGGAATATTAAAGACCATCACACCCACTGTCACCCAAAGATAATATCTACGTGTGAATGTAATGACTGTGTATGTGATGTGGCTATTGTTTCGCACCACAGTCAGTGCTATGCGGATGATACCCAGCTCATTTTCAGGCTACCCTCGGCCTCCTCTTCTCCTTCCCTCATCTCTGACTGTCTTTCTGCTATCCAGGAATGGTGTGCCGGCAACGGCCTCTGCCTTAATGCCAGTAAGACCGAGATTCTACTCATCGGCACACCCACTCCCTCCTTCCCTGCAGCTCTTTGGCCGGCCTCTCTTGGCCCTCTTCCTGCTCCTACCTGCAAGGCAAAAAACCTCAGGGTCATCTTCGACTCCACACTCTCCTTCTCTCCTCACATTTCTGATGTTTCTAAGAAGTCACACTACCAGCTGCACCTCCTCAGAGGTATCCTTCCTTTCCTCTCCTTCCCCCAGAAGCTCACTGTCTCCAGAGCCCTGGTTCTCTCGAAGCTGGACTACTGCAACAGCCTCTATCTAAATCTGCCTGCCTCTACTCTCCGCCCTCTGCAACTCATCCAGAACAGGACTGCGAGACTTGTCCTTGGCCTCAAGCCCACGGACCGTATCTCTCCAGGACTGAAATCGCTTCACTGGCTCCCTGTGGCTGCGAGGATTAAGTTAAAAACCCTCTGCATTGTCCACAAGGCCTTCTGGGGCCTGGGGCCAAATTACCTTCAACTCTCCCTTCCTAAATATCTTCCTTCTCGAGCACTTCGCTCTTCCGCCTCCAACTCCCTCAGGGTCAGCCGCTTCTCCAAGCAACGAGTTGGGGGGAGATGTCTCTCCGCAGCTGGGGCCTCCCTCTGGAACAGCCTTCCTGCCTCCCTGAAACTTGAGGAGAACCATCTCCGGTTCCGGAAGCACCTCAAAACCTTCCTCTTTGCTTCTGCTTTCTCTCTCCCTCTCCCCTGCTAAATCACTGAAACTGTACTGAATCAGCAACTGGGCCACTCTTGGCCCAGCCACTCTCCCCTGCACTGCCTTCCTGGCAACCCCTGCACTGCGGGACTGTCTCTGTATCCCTACAGCTCCCCTTCCCAGCACTAGTCTGCACTTATCTTGCACTTGCCACCGGCTGGCCCTTATTATTTATCCTGTTCATTACTAACCCTGTACAGCACTTTCCCTTCTCCCTTTCCCCCTTGCATTTTCCCGTCCCCCCTACCCATGCACTTGCGCGATCTGAATGACCCTTGGCCTAGTAGGATCGTTGTCTGTCTCCCCTTGTTCCCCCCTTCCTGCCTCGTCGCGCCTTGAAACACTTATGTATAGGCGCGTTACAAATGCCATATCATATCATATCACTGCTCCCAAATGGAACAATCTGTGATGTAGGTGTTTTGTGCTGTGTCTCATGTTGCATCATGTCGTTGTTTTAACACTGTACACTTGGCATGGGATGTTATGATTTATGGCCCCTCCTACGGCTCGTGCAGTGTCACGTGTTGGTGACACTTAGGAAACCATGTGACAGACAGAATAAAAGGGGTGCGCGGCTTCACCACTGATGGAGATAAATCACACGCAGAAGAAAGAATCCCGAGCGCCAGTTATCATCACAACTGAAGGCTCCTGTGTGTTACTCATGAGAGCATCCAGGCAGGGGTCTGGCCCTACCTGGCCCCATAACACAAACCATCAGAATTGGTGCTAATAAGTGCTATTTATATTTTTTAAAGCTAATATTTTGTTGATACTGTGGGCGATTCTCAAAGGTTCCTTGCATCTCCTGCATTGTGGTATTGTTTTCTTTATTCCTGCTTAATTTAAAAGGTGGGTTCCAAACAAAATACCATAATTCCTGTCAGGGGTGTTGCTAGGTCTGGAAAAGACCTGGGGCTACGCTGATGTCAGCACTTTCGTGACTGGGGGCTGGATAGCCTTTTGGTTGTAGATCCTGAGATTCTACCCGAGGCTACTACCAAAGGACCAGGGGCTATAGCCCCGTTTGGACCCCCCCCCCTCCCACTCTCCCCCCACCAACAACGCCTCTGATTCCTGTAGCATGTGTACAATACTTAACCTGGGTGGAATTCTGTGACAACAAGGACTGAATTCAGTAGACATTTTAAGTTCGTTGTAACACGCAATTTGCATCATATCTATTTCTAACCACTTGGTGGCGCCCATCACAAAGGATTGTAACTGAGTAGGCTAAAATAACACACTAATGTCTTTCGAAAATCAAACAGCAAATTTTAAGGACAACGAGACAGGGTAAGGTATTTTAAATCTTTACGGGGCTGGAATTCTCTCTAGTTTCAAACAAACAATTGCACGCATACGTTTAACCATTGCGCTTTCACACATAGCAGGCTTCGTGAACATGTGCACCCGGTTTGGCACTCGTGGAATGTCCTACACGTCCCAAGTTAGAATGCCACACCCCCATACTGCATGTTGACTTTTGAGCACAAACATCTGCCCCTTTCAAAAGCTTCTCTGGGGCAAATGTTGGCATCTCAGTGAGCTGTTATCTCTTGGCACGCCTTTAACCAGACTGTGAACTGTACAATTGCATACATTCTCAGCCACTCTCGTGACGATGGCGAGAGCTGTACATTCTGCTTATCCAACAAATAAAGAGGACTGTTTCTTAAGGTTTGGAGATATTTCACTAAACTCTAGGTTAGGCCTGTGTCAGTGGGCCCACATCGTTGTGTGGGTGGGCCGCCGTTGCGGCCTTGGGACAAGACGTCCAGGACGTGATGTCAGGGGAAGGGGAGGGGCGAGGGAAGTTGCGGAAGTTGCCACCTGTATTGAGATAAAGAAGGTTGTGCCTGAGATCCTGGCTCCCGCGTATCATTGGGCCTAGAGGCCTACGCGCTTGCGTTTCCCCTGGCGGGGACATGACAATGGCGACGGGCGGAGAAACAACCCACTGGCGCCGTGTCGAGGTCTGCAGCCGAGCAGTTTAGCGCGTTGGCGCGCCTCGCACACGGTCACGGCCGACAAGCAGCACCGCCTCAGAGTCACGAGGCACTGCGGTACGTCGTAGCGAGAGCGGAGAGAGGGAGGGGCCCGAAAGACTCGCGCCCACTCCCCAGCGCGAAGGAAGCGCCCGCCTTACAAGCGCAGAGGGGCACAGTGAAAGCATGTGCAGCACGGATGACGCTGCGAGTCGAGTGGGCCCTGGAAAGGGTCGAGGCATCACGCGGATAAGCACCGCTCTTGTCCACCGCTCATACCGCGCCCCATCCGCCACGAATCACAGAGCGCTAAACACGTGCGGCCCATCACACGGAAAACGGCACGGCCTGAGCACGAGACAGGCGCCGTCACGTGGAGCTTTAAAACCCAGACCCCACGCTCCAGGAAAGGGAGGAAACCCAAAAGCACACGCCTAAGAGCCAGTTGCTACCCCCCGCCCCAAGACAGGGTCCCAGGACACCGAACAAGATGTCGGATTCAGCAAGCACCACAGCCTCATCCTCTGGAGGGGCGGGAGCAGCAGCTTCGTCAGGAGGAAATGATAACACCCAAGATAATAACTACCACACACAAAATGAAGGGGGCGCATCTCAAATAATGCACATGCCAAACCCCTTTGAAGTACGAGACACCTCAAACCTGGGACCCCGCTGGACCATATGGCTCCGGGACTTCAAGTTCTACACTGGTGCCATTGGTCTGACGGATGATGCAAGACTAAAGAACATGCTGTTCATGGCTGTGGGCCCGGCAGTGAGAGACATCGCAGGTGAATTACTCAATGTCGACACCGTCATATATGGAGAACTGCAGGCCAAACTGTCAGACTACTTCGCACCACACAGGAATGTCGACTACAAACGGCACATCTTCCACACGACCAGACAAGAAAAGGAAGAGTCGATAGACAACTTTGTGATGTGTCTTCGCATTAAGTTGAAACACTGTGAATTCCACAAATACTCTAACGAAGAAGCAATAAGATCGCAAGTGATTGCAGGATGCCTGTTACAACCATTTCACAAGCAACTCCTACAAAAACAGAGGTCTCTACAAGAAATCCTAGCACTGGCCCGCATGGAAGCCGCAGTTGACTCACAACTGGACAACCTAGGAAAAGTGTCCCTACACCAACAAGGGGAAAACTCAGAGACAGTCAACAAACTATATGCACACCCCGCTCCAGGGGGAAAGCGCCCCGAGGCCACGTGCTACAAATGCAGGTACGAATACCCACACGCAGGAGAATGCCCGGCCATAGGACAGAAATGCGCCGCATGTAGAGGGATGGATCACTATAGGGCCATGTGCAATAATGCGCCAATACACACGCCAATCAAATCCCGCACCCAAGACAGGCGCAGATACATCCGCCAGAGCCCACCCAGGTCCAGAGGGGAGAGTGACTGAAGACCCGCGAGGAGAGAAGACAGCGAGCGGAAAAGCTGCTACACCCGCGAAGACAGACGGTCGTTTGAGGACACGAGACGCTCACACAGAAGGCGTTTCATGAGGTACATTGAGACACGGTCCCCCACGAGCAGTGACACCCCGTCGTCTGAGGAAGATCAGAGTAAGAAGGGCTATGTGTGGGGTTTAAATGACAATACCGCAGCCACCCAACACAGCCCTGTACTGACACTTCACGTGAACAACACCCCGTTAAAGTTCCTGATTGACACGGGAGCAACAGTCAATATTATCAGCGAACAAGCGTACGAGTCGCTTGCACCACAGCCAAAGATCAGGAAAGCGGCGGTAGACATCTACCCCTATGGCTCCACGACACATCTGCCATGCAAAGGTACGATCACCGCCTGGTGCACTCATAAGGAACACACAATGAAAATCCTGCTGCACATCCTAAAAACCGAAGCTAACAGCGGGTGCATCCTAAGTTTCAGAACAGCAGTGGACATGGGTCTGGTGCACATCCTATACCAGCTAATGGCCCATAAATATTTCGCCAAACAAGACGCAATTGAGCAATCATTTCCGAAACTATTTGCAGGACTGGGGAAACTAAAGAACAGAAAGGTACACCTGCACATAAACCCACTCGTCAAGCCAGTGGCCCAGCACTACCGAGGGATTCCATTCAATATCCAAAGACAAGTGGAGGAAGAACTGGACAAACTAATGGACAGACTCTGAGCCTCTAAATTGTGCCATCCGCCTCACGCAGGGTGCGGACTGAATTATCCTGCTAATTCTGTTGTGAATGTGCCCAATTCCTGGGTTTTACTCATGTTTCCGTGTCTGGTGCTACCGCCTTGCTTACAACAACTTTGGCCTGCCTGCTCCCCCTCCTCCCATTAGTTGCCTTGGTCCTTATTGGTCAATCACTGCAACCGGGAGGCGGGAGCCGGCCGCAACTACTAAGGCCGAGGTCGGGGCCCAGAATCACATTTCTTCTGCCTGCATCAACGCTCAGCCTGACAGAGCCTTCCTGTCCTCGATGTTTCATCCCTCCTCCTGCCTACTAACCCCGACTGTTGGGGTAAGCACATTTGGAATTGGCTCGAACGCACGTTGTGCTGACTTTTGTGACTCGGAGCCTCTAAATTGTGCCATCCGCCTCACGCAGGGTGCGGACTGAATTATCCTGCTAATTCTGTTGTGAATGTGCCCAATTCCTGGGTTATACTCATGTTTCCGTGTCTGGGGCTACATTGGCCGTATTGTTCAGGCCCTGCTCCCCCTCCTCCCATTGGTTGCCTTGGTCCTTATTGGCCAATCGCTGCAACCGGGAGGCGGGAGCCGGCCACAACTACTAAGGCCCACAACGGGGCCCTGTCTACCCCTGTCCACCACGGTACGCCACTATCCACGCCCTTCCGTGTCTCCATGTCCCCCCTGCCCCCTGCCAGTGTCTCCATGTCCCCCCTGACCCCCACCAGTGTCTCCATGTTCCCCCTGCCCCCGCCAGTGTCTCTACGTCCCCCCCGCCCCCTGCCAGTGTCTCCATATCCCCCCTGACCCCCACCAGTGTCTCCATGTCCCCCCTGCACCCCGCCAGTGTCTCCATGTCCCCCCTGCCCCCCGCCAGTGTCTCCATGTCCCCCCTGACCCACACCAGTGTCTCCATGTCCCCCCTGCCCCCCGCCAGTGTCTCCACGTCCCCCCTGACCCCTGCCAGTGTCTCCATGTCCCCCCCGCCCCTTGCCAGTGTCTCCATGTCCCCCCTGACCCCTGCCAGTGTCTCCACATCCCCCCTCCCCCCTGCCAGTGTCTCCACGTCCCCCCTGCCCCCTGCCAGTGTCTCCACGTCCCCCCTACCCCCTGCCAGTGTCTCCACGTCCCCCTGCCAGTGTCTCCACGTCCCCCCTGCACCCCGCCAGTGTCTCCACATCCCCCGCCCCCTGCCAGTGTCTCCATGTCCCCCTGACCCCTGCCAGTGTCTCCACGTCCCCCCTGCTCCCTGCCAGTGGCTCCATGTCCCCCCGCCCCCTGCCAGTGTCTCCATGTCCCCCCTGATCCCCTGCCAGTGTCTCCATGTCCCCCCTGCCCCCTGCCAGTGTCTCCACGTCCCCCCTGCACCCCGCCAGTGTCTCCACGTCCCCCCTGCCCCCTGCCAGTGTCTCCATGTCCTCCCTGCCCCCTGCCAGTGTCTCCACGTCCCACCTGCCCCCCGCCAGTGTCTCCATGTCCCCCATACTCCCTACCAGTGTCTCCATGTCCCCCGTGACCCCCACCAGTGTCTCCATGTCCCCCTGCCCCCTGCCAGTGTCTCCACGTCCCCCCTGACCCCTGCCAGTGTCTCCACGTCCCCCCGCCCCCTGCCAGTGTCTCCATGTCCCACCTGACCCCCACCAGTGTCTCCATGTCCCCCTGCCCCCCGCCAGTGTCTCCACGTCCCCTCTGCCCCCTGCCAGTGTCTCCACGTCCCCACTGCCCCAAGCCAATGTCTCCACGTTCCCCCCTACCCCCTGCCAGTGTCTCCATGTCCCCCCTGCCCCCTGCCAGTGTATCCACGTCCCCCCTGCACCCCGCCAGTGTCTCCACGTACCCCCGCCCCCTGCCAGTGTCTCCATGTCCCGCCTGACCCCTGCCAGTGTCTCCACGTCCCCCCTGCACCCTGCCAGTGTCTCCAGGTCTCCCCCGCCCCCTGCCAGTGTCTCCATGTCCCCCCAACACCCACCAGTGTCTCCATGTCCCCCCTGCCCCCTGCCAGTGTCTCCACGTCTCCCCTGCCCCCTGCCAGTGTCTCCATGTCCTCCCTGCCCCCTGCCAGTGTCTCCACATCCCCCATGCCCCCCGCCAGTGTCTCCATGTACCCCTACCCCGTGCCAGTGTCTCCATGTCCCCCCTGCCCCCACCAGTGTCTCCATGTCCCTCCTGCCCCCTGCCAGTGTCTCCACGTCCCGCCTGCCCCCTGCCAGTGTCTCCATGTCCCCCCTGCCAGTGTCTCCATGTCCCTCCTGCCCCCTGCCAGTGTCTCCACGTCCCCCCTCCCCCCTGCCACTGTCTCCATGTCCCCCCTGCCCGCACCAGTGTCTCCATGTCCCCCCTGTCCCCGCCAGTGTCTCCATGTCCCCCTGCCTGTCTTCGCAGCCACCTTCCCACTCCATTCCCCCCTCCCTCTGTCCTTTTAGCCATTGGCACTTAGTCCTACCACTTGTCTCTCGACCTTTGTTAGGACCTTGTCTGTCCCCCCTGCCCTCCTTGTCTTCTCCCCACCTTTTCCCCTTCCTGATCTATGCCTGTCACCGGACCTTACAGGATAGTCATTTGTTTGTCCCTCCCCTTTTCCCCTCACCTACCCTCACTTGCCTCTTGTTTTACTCATGCACTACATCAATTGTCGTCAGACATAGTAATGTTCCTGCTTGTTTTGTTCCCATTTCTCTATCCCCCCCCCTAATTGTTTCAGCACTTGCACTATCAGAAATGTCACCAGGCCTATTACGACAGTTATTTCACATTCTGAATTGTATCAAGGACTTGAAAGAATGTAATTTGTTTTTCTCCCATGTTCCCTCCCTCCTTGAAGCGCTTTGAAACACATTGTGTATAGGCGCTATACAAATAAACAATCAATCAATCAATCAAAATGAACGTCATTGAACCCGTCGCGGAGCAAGAATCTTTTCGAAACTAGATTTGACAAAAGGGTATCACCAGATCGAAATAGCGCCTGAATCTATATATATCACCACATTCGTAACACATTTTGGCCTATTTCAATACAAAAGACTCCGTTTTGGCATTTCCTCTGCCGCTGAAATTTTCCAAGATGAGATACACAAAGTAATCAGACATGTCCCAAACTGCCTGAACTATTCCGATGGTGTTCTAGTATACGGCAAGATGCAAGAGGAACATGATATAGCGCTGCACAGGGTGTGCCAAGCACTCGAGGAAGCAGGACTAACGCTAAACAAAGCAAAATGCAAATTCTCGAAAGGATCACTGAGATTCTTTGGTCATATCTTCTCGGACAAAGGTACAAGACCATATCCGGAAAAAGTCGAGGCCCTCAACTCAGCCACACCCCCCGCAAACACGACGGACCTAAGATCATTTTTGGGTCTAGCCAGCTACTGCTCTAGAAACCTGAAAGACTACGCAACCGTGAGTAACCCACTATGCCTACTCACACGCAAAGACACCCCATTCATATGGTCAAAGGAATGCCAGGAGGCGTTTGAAGCGATACGAGGTGCCATATCGCAGGCAGAGGACATGGCTTACTTCGACGCCGACCGGGACGCCAAAATAATATTGGACGCCAGCCACGTAGGACTCTGCGCCATTCTAACTCAAACGGACCCTGCGGAACCACGCAACACCTACATAGTGGCGTACACCAGCAGAAGCATGACGACCACGGAGCAGGCATACTCACAAGCCGAAAAAGAAAGTCTGGCGGTGGTATGGGCCTGCAAATATTTCCATCTATTCCTGTTCAGCAAAGAGTTCACAATCATTACGGACCACCAGGCACTACTCACTATTTCTGAAAACCCCAAAGCAAGGATGCCGCCGAGAATAGCCTGATGGGGTCTAAGACTGCAGGACTACTAGTTCATGATAAAGCACAGACCTGGGAAAGATGAAAATCCCGCTGACTGCCTTTCACGCCACCCAACCGCCTCAACTGCGTCTAAACCATCCATTGCAGACGCATACATAAATTACATCATACATCACCTACCACCGCTGCCGGTTGGGTGGGCGGAGCTGTCAGTGCAGGCCTAGGCAGACCCAGCACTCCGAATCGCAAGACATTGCTACAAGCAGACACTCATGAGACAACAAGCCAGGATGGAATCTGAAACGACACGGGAAGACGTCAAATGGCTCGACCAAGTCTGAGAGGAACTCACAGTAGTAGAAAACAATGTACTACTGAAAGGCTGCAAAGTCGTCGTCACCAGAACCCTCCGGGAAAGGATAATACACCTGGCTCACGAAGGGCACCGCGGCATAGTTGCCACAAAGCGCCTCCTCCAACAAAAGGTATGGTTCCCTCAACTTGATCACATCGTAGATACCATAGTAGGAGGCTGCCACATCTGTGCACAGGTAGCTCCACCGCCACACCCAAACCCACTGCAGACATCACCGCTACCAAATAAAGTGTGGGAGGAGCTCGCCGTAGACCTATTTGGACCGCTGAGCGATGGCACACACGTAGTCGTACTTATGGACGAACACTCGCGATACCCGGATGCACAGATAGTAGAGAGCAGCGCAACGTCAAGCGTCACCTCGGCACTCGATCGAATGTTGTCAGCCTATTGTATTCCCAAGGTCATAAAATCGGACAACGGTCCCACCTTTATAAGCCATGACTTTCACAAATTTGCAAAGTACATGGGATTCCAGTATCGACGAATAACCCCTCGCTGGTCCCAGGCGAACGGCATGTCAAAAGGACCTTACAAATTGCACACATTCAAAACAAGCCATTCGAGCAAGCTCTCAATCAAATGCTCAGGGAATACAGACACACGCCCCGTAGTACGACGGGAGTATGCCCCACAGACTTGCTATTCCGGAGAGCGGTCAAGACCAGACTGCCAGAAGACCCAACCGACGATGCTAGAACAAGAGGCAAGAAGAAACGATGAAGCGAGCAGGGCAAAAACAAAGGAAGTCTCTGACAGGAAGAGAAGGGCTCGTGAGAATCTCATGCAGCCAGGTGACGAAGTATGGCTCAGACAACCAAAGAATAGAAAGGAAGAAGCCACTTTCGCACCATCCCCTCTCATCGTCACACACAAGAAAGGCACCATGGTCACGGTGCAGAGAAGTGACTGCTCGTCAGTGACCAGGAACAGCTCGCACTTCAAACGTGTCATGCCGCACCGAGGAGATCACTGGCAAATGGACTTATGATATGATATGATAGGTTATTTATAACGCGCTTAATACCCAGAGGTTTCTAAGCGCAGACCCGGGGATCGAACCTGTGTTGCTCCGTGTCGTCTTGCTTTCAAGGTGAGCACGTTGCCCCTGAGCTATCCTCCCGAGACAGGCAGTGAAGAGGAAAGACATCATGACGAACCGTACCAAGGGGACAGGGAAGAGTCAAGAAACGAAACAAATACCCCGACACCCACATTGGAAAGGATGACCCCAAGCAGGGCGAGACGTCCTCAGAGGAGCCACATGAAACCACTTCGCCTCATCAAAGAAATGGGGTGAAAAAACAATCCTAGCCTCACATGTTAAAAAGGGGGGAGATGTCAGCTGGCCCACATCGTTGTGTGGGTGGGCCGCTGTTGCGGCTTTGGGACAAGACTTCCAGGATGTGACGTCAGGGGAAGGGCGAGGGAAGTTGCGGTAGTTGCCGCCTGTATTGAGATAAAGAAGGTTGTGCCTGAGATCCTGGCTCCCGCGTATCATTGGGCCTAGAGGCCTACGCGCTTGCGTTTCCCCTGGCGGGGACATAACAGCCTGAGGCTCTTGTGTTATGTTGACTAATTATTTCGTACCGGGAGGATAGCTCAATGGCAACGTGCTCGCCTTGGAAGCAAGACAACACGAAGCAACACAGGTTCGATCCCAGGTCCACGCTTAGAAACCTCTGGGTATTTAAGCGTGTTATAAATATGCAACTAAGACAATAACAAAAAATTCTGTAACAGCGCATCGATGCCCCAGGGTTGTGTGAGCGCTTTAAAATGCAAATAAATAAATAAAATAAATAAATTTAACATGTTGTGCTAAACATAGCAGCGACAGCCCACACTTAGCCCCAGTGTCTCCATCTCCCACTAGCACCTCACAACTTCCATCAGACCTAGGAGCTCGCTACCCGCCTACCCCCTTTGTGCCTTATCATGCAATCAATGATAGGACACACACATATTATTGTGGGTAGTGTGGTGGCCCGCCTCCGGTCACCGGGGCGGGCCACACCAGATGCCGGGATCACCCGACGGGACTTGTACGCTGCAGTCACGCAGCACTCGAGATGCAGGGAGCACCCTGCATAGGCCAGATCACCGGACTGGGTACAGTAGAGCAGGGGATCAACCGAGCTAGGGCGGCCTCGGACCTGGGGCACTCAGGCTGGGCTCCCAAATAAGACACAGAAACGAGCTGCGCTTCCTGGGGCTCTGCTGCACTAACTTGTATGTGTCAGCAGAGCCCCTTTTATTAGAGAAGCGTCATGACAACGTCATGACGCTTTGTCATCTCAACCACTAGACTCACACATAACAGGTAGGAAAGGCCGCAGTTGCTTTATTAGGCAGGAGGTAATTTACAGGTGATCCGTTCGTACCAATCATACTCAGAATTCTACACTGAGCAGGCGGCCCTTACAATTACTGTACGCCCACCGTAGGTTACCTGCACTTGTGCACTCATACCATCTGGCAGCTGTTCCCATAGAATGGGCAGGTAGTGCCCTCCAGCGCATCCCAGCACAATGGGCACCCCAGATCGCCTTTCTGGACTGAAACGCCTTGACACTCTTGACACAGCGCCTTCAAACGCACACACACTCAGAGCACGTTCAGTCTGCACGCATCAACACACACGCACAGCAATTGTCCACTCTGCCTCTAATCCGGACTAGAATAACAATGCAGCCACTCTTTCAGAGCTGCCTGGGTGCCTGGAGGCAATGCAAAGGCCAGCTGCACATGACATCACTTGCCATGTGAGGTCTCTCCCAGTGCTCGGACCACACAACTTTCATAGTCCAACTGGAAGGAACAACTGCCAATGATGGCAATATCTGGTCAATATTTAAGTACTTGGGCATATGCTCACTATGTATAAGGTATAGCCACCACGTATGTGCAGGGGATGCCAGCATCCCAATGAAGCCATCATTGCTACTTTCAGTGCTATGCTGATGATACCCAGCTCATTTTCAGGCTACCCTCGGCCTCCTCTTCTCCTTTCCTCATCTCTGACTGTCTTTCTGCTATCCAGGAATGGTGTGCTGCCAACGACCGCTGCCTTAATGCCAGTAAGACTGAGATTCTACTCATCGGCACACCCACTCTCTCCTTCCCTGCAGCTCTCTGGCCGGCCTCTCTTGGCCCTCTTCCTGCTAGGCTAAAAACCTCGGGGTCATCTTCGACTCCACATTCTCCTTCTCGCCTCACATTTCTGACGTTTCTAAGAAGTCACACTACCAGCTGCACCTCCTCAGGGGTATCCTTCCTTTCCTCTCCTTCCCCCAGAAGCTCACTGTCTCCAGAGCCCTGGTTCTCTCGAAGCTGGACTACTGTAACAGCCTCTACCTAAATCTACCTGCCTCTACTCTCCGCCCTCTGCAACTCATCCAGAACAGGACTGCGAGACTTGTCCTTGGCCTCAAGCCCCGGGACTGTATCTCTCCAGGACTGAAATTGCTACACTGGCTCCCTGTGGCTGCGAGGATTAAGTTAAAAACCCTCTGCATTGTCCACAAGGCCGTCTGGGGCCTGGGGCCAAAATACCTTCAACTCTCCCTTCCTAAATATCTTCCTTCTTGAGCACTTCGCTCATCCGCCTCTAACTCCCTCAGGGTCAGCCGCTTCTCTAAGCAACGAGTTGGTGGTAGATCTCTCTCCGCTGCAGGGGCCTCCCTCTGGAACAGCCTTCCTGCCTCCGTAAAACTTAAGGAGCACCATCTCCGGTTCCGTAAGAGCCTCAAATCCCTCCTCTTTGCTTCTGCTTTCTCTCCCCCTCTCCCCTGCTAAATCACTGAAATTGTACTAAATCAGCAACTGGGCCACTCACCAATCTCGGTCCTTGGCCCAGCCACTCTCCCCTGCACTGCCTTCCCAGCAACCCCTGCACTGCGGGACTGTCTCTGTATCTCTACAGCCCCTCTTCCCTGCACTTGTCTGCACTTATCTTGCACTTGCCACCAGCTGGCCCTTATTATTTATCTTGTCGTTACTAACCGTGTACTGCACTTTCCCCTCTCCCTTTCCCCCTTGCACTTTTCCTGTCCCCTTAACCTAGCACTTGCGCGATCTGAATGACACCTGGCCTAGTAGGATCGTTGTCTGTCTCCCTTTGTTCCCCCCTCCCTGCCTCATCGCGCCTTGAAACACTTGTGTATACGCGCGTTACAAATGCCATATCATATCATATCATATCATTATGCCTGGTAATACCGTCACTCTATGTAAGATACAGCCCCACATGTGCAGGCACTGCCATGACATCCCAATGCAGCGTCAAATGTACCATTGCAACCACCATATGCCTGGCACAGTCGCCATTTATTTTTATGTATTTATTTATTTATGCATTTATAAAGCGCTCAAAGCTCAAAAGGCAACTAGGCGCTGAATATATGTATATGTAATTACTCCATACGTAATATATGCCCACACATGCCCAGCTGATGCAATCTTATACCTAAAAATGCTATCATTGACTGGTGTATATATACAAAACCTAAGGTTTATTCCTGCGCTTGCTGCCAATACATACCAAGTGAGGCCTCACATGTCCCACTAATGTTATCATACACATGATATTGGGCCTCATCACGAGTGGGGGGTATCTGACGGGATACCACACCAACACAAATAGCGTTCACCAAACTCGGTCCAGCGCTATTAATGCTGGATCCCAAGTTGCGGCGATGCTGTCAATCCCCATTTCCCCCCGCCTCCGAGTCCATAGGCCGCTATGAGGCACTTTCAGTGCATTTACTGCAGCGGAAATGTACCAAAAATGGACTGAAAGCCAGCACATTCATCCCCAGCTCAAAGCTGGAGGGGAATGCTCTGACCCTTGCCAGAACTCGGGATTGGGCGGGGCGGTAATGCAGCGGTAATAGCGGTGCCACCGCATTTCTACCGCACCACCCAACCTCTGATGAGGTCCATAGTTACCATATGTAAGGAATAACATTGTAGGTGCTCCACTCATAAGGTAAGTGCAGCCTCAAATGTCCCTATATTGCCATCATTTGACTGGTCTAGTTACTATATGTAAGATGCCCGTGGGCCTGGTGCGCTATATAAGTAAAGAAAATACAAACATAGCCTCTGAGCTGCTTTCCTCATGTGCCAAGTGCGGCCTCCGAACCCCCACTAATGCCACTGTATGCTTGGCGCAGTCACCACATTGCAAGATATAACCTCACACGCACCATCATACGCCAAGTGCATCCCAATTACCCCGATAATGCTGAATAATCCCATAATATGATATAGTTACCGTATGTACGAAATTATCCAGGTGGCAGCAGGTATTCTATTCGGGGGGCTGCCTTTCTTACTGTGTGCTGCTTCTGCTAAAAGCAGGGGCTGCATCTTAACTCCATAATAATGTTACATTAGTCGAGTGGTGATAGCATGTTCGTATTACAGGTGAGAGTATTCATGGCACATCTGTATGATTATAAATTGTGTACAAGTTTTATATCACTATTGCAGGCTTCCACGAGTTATAAGAATATTATGTTCTATTAGGTAAGTGTGTATTATATGAATTCCTTCGCCTAGGAAACCCCACAAAGCATATCAAAGTCCAGAATTGACTGACGGTCCTGAAGTTCAGTGACGTTGTGTCTCAACTCTCACACAACATGTCTTGGCTCGACCTCTCATTCAAGCACACAAATCGCCAAGAAAACCGAAACAGCATGTTGCCAGATTTTTTCTCTAGAATCAAGCCTTTCATCCCCGCCTCGAGTTTCAGAACAGCTGTTCAACACCTGGCAAATCCATCACCTGGTCAGCGGCAACGTCCTACTCACAAGATTCAAGATGCCACCTTGGCATCTAAAGAAGCAAATCCTTGCCTAAGGTGTGCATGAGAAGTACCTCCCAGGACTATTCTATACAAACATACATTGAAACGTGTCCCTGATGAGAAAATGAAGTTCCTGTAGGAGATTGTGGTGAAATTGAATAGAGAGCTGGACAGATCATTGCACTTTCTGAATGAACGTGCCTTCTCTTCCACTCAGAAAAAGAGGTAGAAACCCTTCCTCACTTGCTGGCAGGGGTGTTGCTAGGTCTGGAAAAGATCAGGGGCTAAGCTAATGTCGGGACAGGCGGGATTCGGGGCTAGCTATAGCCTTTTGGTTATAGTCCCTGAGATTTTATCTGGGGCTAAAACCAAAAGTCCCGGGGCTATAGCCCCCTCAGCCACCCCCAGCAACACCTCTGCTTGCTGGGGTGCCGGAGTTCCAACACATATGAACACATGGGTTTTAAGAGACACAATGAAACATTTTGGCTCCACTGCTTGAGGGGAAAAGAACAATTGTTATGTTGGAATTTAGGAATTTCTGGAACGCGATCAAATTAAGACTTGAAGTCAAGGACAAAAATAGGTATTTTGATATCATCATGTTATTGAAGAGGAATTGACTACTATTCTAAGTTTTAAAATTGATCTGAAGTGGGATTTTATCAAGGGATTGATACCAAATAATGTATTGGATTAATCGATTTCAGAATGTCATGTCTTTGCTGGTATGCATTAAATTGATGCATGAAAGGTTTCATGGAAACCAAAATATACAATAAATGATATAGATACACCTACAATAAAATACATCATGTTCAAGATGCCTGCATCACCTACAAATCAGTCACAACAAAACCCCTCTCTAGCCGAGAACTTTGCCATCTATAGAGGACAATGAAAATGAAGAAGCTATTCAACAAGAATGCCTCCCCCCACCATGCGAGAGGCGACCGTCACCCTCCTACTCAAAAGGGGAACCCACCCCCGTCCCCCAAAGAGTGGGCGTTTTATTGAGCAATTTCCCTAATCATTGTCGATAATAAAATGTACATGACGGTATTAGCCAACTGGCTGCTCCCCCTGATGCCAGGACCAATCCTGCCAGAACAGTCAGGCTTTAACACTTTGTATGGACTGTGCTGGTTTGTTGGTATTCTCTTGGCCCTAGACCCCGACTCCAAGGCAATATCGGTACTGCAGAACGTGGAGAAGGCATTTGATTCGATCGAGTGGCCTTATTTGTTTGCAGTCCTGCTGAAATTGGGTCTGGGGGATCAATTTGTTTCATTTGTGCAGCTCCTCTATTGCTCTCTGGTGGCTTGGATCAGGGTTGGCAGTAACTTGTGAAGGGCACTTGAAATTAGTAGGGGGACCAAGCAGTGCTGCCCCTTACTCCGTTACTTTTCACCATAGCAATGGAGCCACTGGGTGCTCTTCTCAGGGAGCAGCATATGCAAAGGGACATACAACTTGGACCCCAAAGGCTGATAGTCTCACCCTATGCTGATATTATCTACTACCGGTGATGCAACAGGTGATTTACATTTGTAAATATTTGGTGCTACGAATCAACAGTAATAAGTCAGTAGTTTTCCCCGGTTTACAGTGATACATTCGAATGACATTATGTCGAAAGTCATGTCAGAAAAAAAAATCGAAAAAAAAAAAAAAAAATCGAAAAAAATCGAATGTCTATTTTTGTTCGAAATGGAGGGGTTCCCTCTCAACTCCCCTTTTTAAAAAAGTTTTTTTGTTTTCCCCCCTTTTTTTACTCACAGAACCCAAAACAAACATGTAAATAAAAAAATAAAACATTCAAATTTTTTTTTTCGACGATAATGTTTTCGACTTTTTCACTGCCTACCGTTTTCCCCCTCACAGAACATACAGAGACTTTTTCAGCCTATTTTTGGCTCGAATGGGAGTGCGACTATACCAAATACCTGGGGATTGAGGTTTCACAGGATTGGGACATTTTGTTCCGAGAGCATTACAGCAGGGTGGTGGACTTGCTTAAGGACCAGGTATGGATGTGGCGGGATCTCCCTCTCCCGTTACTAGGAAGGATATCAATAGTGAAGACGATCATTCTTCCGAAGTTTCTATATCCATTTCTCAACGTCTCCATTTTTCTGACGTCCGGCTTCTTCACAAGGCTGCGCGCGATCATAGCAGAGCTACTGTGGGCCAGGAAGCAGGTCAGGGTGGCATGAACTATACCATCGCAACCATATCACCGTGGTGGGCTGGCCCTGCCGGATCTGGAAAGGTATCATTGGGCTGCACAGTCCCATCATCTTTCTCTCTGGTACGACATACAGTCAGTCAGGCCGCATGTACAAGTGGAGAGAGCTCTGGTGACGCCCTATTCCAAAGGACGGCGGTGTTGGGTGAACACAGGTTGGTCAGTAGCAGTGCGCATGTTGTGAACATTACTTGTGTAATCTGGAATAAAGTTGCCAAAAAAATGGGTGTGGATATGCCGTACTCACGGGCGCTTCCTGACAAACATATGCTAGGGCTAGAGATTACAAGAGAGCGGGCATATCTACAGTGGGTAGACAAGATTGGGGCGGTTTCATATGACTTTTTTACCCCAATGGGAAGTTCCAGACCATACAGCAGATGCGAGACGGTGTGGGTTCTACGCCTCTAGATCTGTTTATGTACTCGAAATGCCTTGAAGGTAAGATGTCCCTTGTTCCCAGACCAGACCTGAACATGGGAGCTTTTGCAGGGGACCCTCCAAGCACAGGGCGAGGGTCGTCTGCTCTCTAATATACACCAGAATCTGATGAATGTCATCCCATGGGAAGGGGAAGCCCCTAGGCTCCTAGATGCAGGTGGGTGGCGGCATTTGAGATGAATACTAGCAAAGACGTGTGGAGATATATCCTGTGTCAGACCAAGACAGGCTCGCTAAATGCCAGACTCAAGCTAATTAATTTCAGCTTTGCCCACCTAGTGTACCACACCTCGGCCAAACTGCACAGGCGATTCTCAGAGACCTCGGAGACCTGAAGCAGGTGTACATCCAGCCGAGCAGATTTCCTGCACTTGGCCTGGGGATGCCCGGTAATTGCTCGGTTTTGGGGCGAGGAAGAAGCCTGGATTTCGCTTATACTGGGAGAATAGGTGGGTAGGGAGCCACTGGTGCTGTTGTTGAACTACACAAACTCCCTGCCCGCCACACATTCATAGGTTGCAGGTCTACTCACGATACTAGCCCGCAGAAGGGTGGCCATGGCCCGGTGGATGGGCCCTCCGCCGAGAGCGCTAACATGGTTGTAGGATGTAGATTACTGCTACGACATGGAAACCGCATATATACGCACTATACCCCTGCATTCTAGGCCCCCTGACATCTGGGGCCCTTACGTGCAATATTTGTTGAATAATCCAGAGAGGGAGCAGTAAGTAACGGGGTGGCACTATGTTGTAATGTGGTTGTATGGACTGCACATGTATGATAGCCCAATTTGGAGCAGACTTCTGTATCTGAGAGACTAAGTTGTTAATGTTGGTTGAAGCAATACCAAAGTACAAAACAAGCTGTGATCAATCACAGGGATCTATCAGTACTCCCCAAGCAGGACCCTTTCCCTGTGAGGCTTGGGAAGTGAGCCCGCTCCGCAACGCCCTTCCGAGGGGTAGAGGCAAGCGGGACCTCACCAGGAGAACCTCCACTATGGGGACAAGGTCTTAGAAGGAAGTCTCTAAAAAACATACCAATAATACACCTCAGAAAACATCCAGTGAAGAAAGGAATGAAGAACATGCACAAATATGTTATTGTCATCAAGAAACTCGAATTATCCCTTTGAAGGAAAAACCAAGAGAAAGTACAGCGAGAATGCGCCGGGGAAGACCCATGGCGACATAATTAAAGAAAGAGGCAGAGACTGGGAAGAGTGAGAGAGAACCAGTGAGTTACGAAGTTGCTCGCTGACACATGCTAAAGAAAAACTGGATGCGCAGAGTGAAACTTCAGGTGCATGGCATTGAGAAGGTGAAGAGAGGAGAAAAGGTGAGGCGGCCGTGAGGCGTCCTTATCCCAGACGACAGCTAAGTGGTGGCATAACCATAACGGGGCAGTGGTGGACCAGTGGGTCCGTGAACGACGGCAATACCACTTCCTTGGATGCAACACGGAACATACCGGCAAACAAGATACCAGAGAGATTGTGTACGAAACAACATGAGGGAAGGAACCCATGAGAATCCCGAGAGGCCAACCTGACAAGAAGAAGAAAAGGTCCCAACCATTCGATAAACCCGGTGATGTTATCCCTAAGCACGAAAGGTAACAAGGAAAGCGGGAGACCTGGGAGGGGGACCGAAGATCATTACTGCAACACTCATACGCATCCCAGTCGAAATAAGAGATTGACTTTGAATGAGGAGAAAGAGAAACATAAACCTAAAGCACTCTTACTGGAATTGGACCCTGAAACATCTGGGTTGAGCACAGATCTCTTCAGGGAAGGTATTAATCAGAGGAATCTTTTTATGGGAGTTTTACTAGTTTGCACTCATGTCATGTAATGAAATATAAAATGGACTTGTTAAGTGTGTCTCTGCCATTTTAGCAGCCTTGCTGCTTGTGACCCCGTAAGAAAATAAGGAGGTTTGGTTATTAGGGGCTAAAGGAGAAAACAGACAGAATCCTGTTATGTTGGTGCTTACTGACCACAGTGGGCAGAAGTACCAAAGTACTGGAACTCAATGTGATTCTAGGTGGCTAGTGGCGCAGACACGTGGAGGTGTGTTTCATCCAGAAGGGGAGCCCGAATCGATCAGCTGAAGTCGGCGCTGAAAGCACATAGTTAGCCGTTGGTGTGGGGTCCAGCATGGACTACCAAGAAGGCACCTGAGGCAGCTGGGTGCTTCCCCAAGCCAGTGGATGACGGGCCCTCTTTAGGCATGAGGAGGACCCCTCGGGCATCCGTTGGACACTGTACAATATAGGGGACAGACACAAAATCCCCTGTTATGTCCCCTGGTATGCATCCCCTCCCCAACTGTGAGAGCATGAATCTTTCTCTAGACAGACCCAAAGCCCCATTCAGGGAGAGGAAATGCTTCCCTTCAAGCAAAGTTAATTAACTTTGCCAGATACTACCTATGTGTGCTCTGATATGGATCTATGTGATTACTGCGCCGATTTTACTGCAACAGCCGAACATGTTGAGTTTCTTTTTGTACCCCCATTTCACCACATATATATGTGGGGGGGGACCCCCGCAAGTCTCCTACTCCCTCCCACATTCATTATTTACTGTACCCATCCCTCCACATATATATGGGGTGAAATGGGGATGTCAAAAATTGTCATTTTCGACTGTCGCAGTAAAATCAGTGCAGTAATTGTATAATTCCCTCTGATACTGTTACAATTTAGCCAACATTAGAAGAATCCATTCTAAGCCTCAGTGAAATGCTCCAGAAGACCCGTGCTAGAAACAATGTTGCACGTTTGTAGGTTAACGTACACAGGTTACTCCACGTGTGATCTCTGGGGCCCTGTACCCGATACCAAGTCACATGTACACAGTTTATCACACGTGGATTGAAACATGTGTGAAATACATGTAGGAATTCCTTGTCTACCGGCACAGCATTTCCTTGCAAATGATACAATGTTACTAATTTGATGCAAATCAACCCTTTTAGACATCCAGAGAGTTTCAACACCTCATTAAACATGTCTTCACTCATAACTCACATGATGAAATGACAAAAGGCGCAAGATCTGCACAGATGGCCCTAGCGAGGGGTGAGTGCAATCGAAGCCATGCTAGGTAACAGCTTGGTCGGCACCCGTTGGCCCCCCCCTGGGGCAGGGTGTTTCGAGTAAGAGCACAGCTCATAGGTACTGTGTAATGGATGTGATACTTAGTGCAGTCTATTTGGTCATTTGAAGTAAAGTTAGTAAATGAATCAATGCAGAGAAAGGAGGATCCAACCCCATGCCTCATGCAATCATTTTCTGAAAAAACCTACCCGCTGGAGGGCTTTCTGGCCATCTTTGCTACAGCCATAACCTCTGCAGGAGGATGGAGAGGTCCACATTGCGCCTCTAGAGGTAAAATAAGCCCGGAGGTTCAAGTCTCCAATGTAGAAAAACATGCTAATGGGTCTGCAGTCTTTGGCTCACCAGATGTTTGAGCATAACTCCAACTAGTCCTAGCCAACATAGTCAATGGTGAAGGATCATTGGGGTCCCAATTCAAAACATCTGGAGAGCTACAGGTTGCAGACTGAGTCAATACCAATGCAACTCATTAAGGAAGCAGACGTCATGGATTTCCCTCCAGCACAGAGCATATTTGCAGTAACCAATGCAAGACTAGATTATAGCAATCCCTCTTATGCTGGCTCTCCAGGCACTCGTATGGTTCGACTACAACACAAAATGGTGATATTGGGTTCCTCGTTGTTAAATCTAAACCACTTTTGTAGCTTATAAATGCCTCATTAATACTGCCCCAGCAAACAGATACGTTTAGACCATATACCCATAGGAAACCCTTAGGTATGTAGAGCAGTGCCCCGACTGCCAACTGGAGCCGCAGGGTGGAAGCTTCATATCTCCCTAGCCAAGATGCCAAAACGTGGCATTTGCTACTATACATATGTATGTCAGATGTGAGCCTAGAAACCCAGGGCTAAAATATAATTTGATCAATCAAGGTCAGGTGGAGCTCTTAGCTCTATGCCCAGGTTATGAAATGCCTGTGCTGAGCCTGGAGAGAGTGGATGCTCCAACGCAGCCACACAGCTTCAAGGGTCAGTTATGGCACATATAAAAGAAGTGATTCAGGATCTTGGTCAAGCACCCAGTTATAGGACCCTGCTACTCCCAACCCTTAATTATAACCCCTTATGGAGCATGCCCTTTGTACAGTGCTCTGTTGCTTCCCAGCTGGGTTTGCGCTTTATAAATCCCATACATACAGAGGAATAATGTTTAGTACTTTGTGAAAGAGGAGGGTGGAGGAGCGGTAATCCAGGAGAATCCTTCCCTAAAGATGGTTCTACATTGTTTGATAGAATATTTTGCGATTCTTTTCTTCAAGGTCGACTAGGTTTGGTCGACCTGAACTCATCCATTTTTTTTGTGTTATGGGGGATCCGCCACATAATCCTCCTCCCTACCCAACACCTTCGCTCACCGCCCCCGCACCTTACACCACTACCCCCATATGGGATACATTACACATTGTAATCGTATTTCTGATGCTTGTATCTGCTTAGATTAACATGCTTTGCATAGGCTGACATCTAGTGGAAGTTGCGTAGTATTGCACATGGAGTTTTCGAAGGTCGAAAAGGGACATCGACAGGGCGTGACTGTAATACTATCCCTAGTATGACGTACCATGTACCTATGAACTCTCACGTGTCGAGGTCCCTCAAATTATTTGTTTCTGACAACAGGGAGTGTAAGTTGTAAGCGTGAGGTGTAAGTAGAGACCATGGGGTGTGAAAGATCTATGCTTTTTCTTTTTTCCCCAGGCATCTTCTACTTGTGTGAATCGAAGCAGATACAAGCATCAGGAATATGATTACGGATGGGTAAGGTATCCCTTCTGAGGCTTGTCGATCTGCTTAGAATTGCATGTGTTGCATAGATTAGCAAGCAGTACTAATAGAAGGAGGTGGGTTATTAGAAGGTGGTGCTGCAAAGAGATGTTTCAGCACTGCTTGTCCCACCTGTGTATCACCCTAGAATGTGTGTTCGGACACTAATGTTGGGTGAAGGTGTCTACTGAACTCCAAGTGGCAGCCGTGAAAATGGCGTTTAAAGGCTAACCTTGCCCCAGTGCCTCGAGTTGAGTGTGCTCTGGGCTTAAAGGGCAATGCTCGCTTGGCAAGAGAGTAACAGAGTTGGATGCAGTTGACAATTCATTTAGAAATCGCTGCTTTAGAGATAGGGTACCCTTCTCTTCCAGAGGCTACAGATAAAAAGAAGCCATCAGTCCTTCTGATTGACTGTCAAAATGCAGGAAGCTCTATACTTTGATTGAGGTGGAATTTGTACATGAATGTGGATGAGAAGCAGGGATGTCTGCGTAGCACCACCTTATCCTTGTGTATAACTACAAAGGGGTCCTGTACAGGCAGAGCTTGTAGTTCAGTAACTCTTCTGATCGAAATAACGGCTATAAAGGAAGGCCATTTTGTAAGTTAGGTGTTTAAGGCTGGCTTTATGCATAGGCTCAAAGGAGGAGCCGTGTAAGTACGACATTGAGGTCCCAGCTGGAAGTAGGATTAGCAATGGAGGGTACCGTTTTTTGACACCCTCCATGAAAGCCTTAACTACGGGAACCTTCCACCTCAACATTTGGTTTTGAGACGTGGTGTAAGCAGAGTGAATTAAAGACTAATCCTGAGTCAAGCAGGTAGAGCATGTAGTTGACTATGTTAGTGGGTGAACAGTCGGTTGGATTGAGAGACTGTGTTCTGCACCATAACATAAAGCATTTCCATTTGTTAAAATAGTAGTTCCTTGTGTTAGGCTTGCATGCCTCCTTGAGTAATTTCATGTACTTTGCTCTAGTTTAAGGTGACCAAATTCTAAGACCTCAAGAACTAAACTGCTCAATTCAGCTACTGAGGGCATGGGTGCAGCGTTGATCCCTGATCCTGGGTCAACATGTTGTCCGTGCAGGGTAGTTTAATAGGAGGACACAGGGACACCATTTGTAGGAGTGAGAACTAGGTCTGGCGGCTCTACATTGGATCTATTAGGATCAGTGTTACTTGTTCCTGGTGTAGCTTGTGGACTCTTTTGTTGAGCAGGGGGAAAGCGTAAGCAAATTTCCACGACCAGTTCATCAGAAGTGCATTCCCCTTGGATTCTCTATGAGGAAATCCGTACGGGTTATCTTGGCATTGCGTGTTTTCCAAGGTTGTGAAAAGGTCTATCTTTGGGAACGCCCAGTTTGGGAAGACGTTGTTTAGCACGTCTGTGTTTAGTTGCCATTTGTGCTCTGAGGGTAGCATTGTACTCCTGCTAAGTACGTCTACCAGAGAATGGAGTTCCCCTGGAACATGTTGTGCCACTAGGAACAAGTTGTGATGTAGCGCCCATCGCCAGATCTTCTGGGCTAGTTTGGGGAGCCCTCGAGAATGTGTATCCCCCTGTCTGTTCATATAAAACATGGCTGCTGTACTGTGTGTCAGGACTAGGACTGTTTTGTGCGCTAGCTGAGTCTTAAAGGCTTGAAGAGCTTTGAGAATCGATAGTAGTTAAAAAAGATTGATGTGCTAACTGTGTCCACAGGCTGTGAGAAGTGCGATACAGGAAGTGAGCACCCCACCCAGTCATCGATGCGTCTGTTGTGAGAGTGGCCATGATCGCGGGTGTGTGGAGAGGCTGTCCCTTTAGCAGATTGTCTCTGTTATACCACAGTAGCGATTGAACCAGAAGTTGCTAACCATCACTAGATTGTCCCACATCCTGCTTGCTTGGGACCATTATTTTGCTAGCCACTCTTGCATTGGACGCATGCGCAGCCTGGCGTGAGGCACTAAGTAGATGCAGGAAGCCATCATTCCCAGCAGGCGCATTGCCGTTTGTACCATCACTTGACGACTAGCTATGTACTGAGATGTTTGAAACCACATGTTTTGGACCCTCTCTTCAAAGGGGTAGACTAGTTGGACATCTGTTCTGATTAGTGCCCCCAGACTTGACTAGACTTCTTTTCGTTTATGGAGAAGCCCAATTGGAACAGCAGATTGATAGTTTGCTGTGTGTTTTGAAGGCACTTCTGGGGAGAGTACCCAGTAATCAGCCAGTCGCCTATGTAATGGTACACTGGAAAGGACTGCCTTTGCAAGTGTGCGGCCACCACTGTTAGGACCTTTGTGAATGGCCTGAGGGCTGATGCAATGATGAATGGTAGCACCTTAAATTGGTGGTGCTTGTTTCCCAATTTGAACCTCAGGTTTTTTGTGTGCGCTAGCAACATTGAAATATGAAAGTATGCATCTTACATGTCCAATGTTGCCATGTAATCCACTATCCTCAATAGTGGGATGACTTCCTGCAGCACTGTCATCCTGAATTTCTGAGATTTGACATACGTGTTTGCAGGGCGAAGGTCTAGCCCTGGGCGCATTGTTAGATCTTTCTTTGGAACAAGCAAGTACATTGAATACATACCTTGATTTTGTTCCATGAAGGGCACCAGCTTGATGGCTCCTTTAATAGAATTTGGATCTCCTCCTGGAGGATGTGGAGGTGTTCGGAGGACATTTGTCCTACATGCAGTGGATGGTGGCAAGATGTTTCGAGGAACACCACTAAGTATCCTTTGGCTACAGTATCGAGGACCCAGCAGTCTGATGTTATTCCTTCCCATTGCTAGGCGAAGAGTGTTACCCGACCCCCGACTGGGGACATATGAGAGGAAACATGGATCGGCACATCATTTGGAAGCAGGGGCTGCTGCGCCCCTAGAGGCTGCTGCCCTGCCTCGTCCTTTTCCGCTTGGAAACCCCACGCTGTTGGTACTACTAAGATGACTGACCGTGCGTGCTGTAAAAGTAGGCTCCAGACGTGCTTGCTCCAGCCTGGACTTGCTTTCCTGAGCCTTGCGCCCAAAAGTTACTGCGTGTGTTAAATGCTCCTCAAGGAACAAAGGGCTTGTTGGAGATTTGACCAATGTCTTGATTGTTTCATGCTCCTTTTTTGCTGTCCCCAGCTCGTCGTCCACAACTTTGCCAAAATGGGCATGCTGATTAAGGCTGCTTGTGTTTCTGGTTTAAATCCTGAGTCTCTGAACCAGGAATGTCTTTTTAAAAGAGCACCCTATGCAATGACCCTTCCGGAGGTGTCTGCGGAATCCAAGACATTTTTGAGGAGGTTTTGGGAAACCTTTTTGCCTTCGGTGGGGATCTTGAGAAGGTGGGTGCGAGCTGGCTCTGGTACTGAGTCTAGATGCTGCGAGACCTCATCCCACTGGGTGCTGCTGTAGCTGGCAAGCAAGGTGGTGTTGTTTGCTATCCTGGTGAGGTACGCAGCAGAGGTTATAATATGCTTTCCCCTCATATAAAGTCTTTTGCACTCCTTGTTGGGTGGTGCCTCAAAGGTTGAGAGTGGAGCACCAGCTCTCTTTCTGGTAGTAGTCACCGCCAGAGAATCAGGCTTGACGTAGCCATTAATCTAAAGGAGATCTGAAGGAGAGGGCGTCAAAGATTTCTCCACCCCAGGGTTAACTGCCCTAGTACGAGAAGACAGGGATGGAGCAACACTTTTTTTGATGGGCTGTAGAAGAGCAATAGCCTGGCTAACAGGCTTTTTCTCATTGAGAATCTGTTCAACGAAGTCGGTCCCAGCGGGACTGGATTGCTCAGTGTCGCTACCAAAATGGTGAGCAGCCTTTTTTAGCAGTTCATTGTAGAGAGGTTGGTCCGAAATAGGGAACGAGTGATGGCCCTCAAATACGGAGGGGTCGACAAAGTGGATGTCTGGATCATCGTGGTCTTGAAAGTAGTCATCCTCATCCACATGAATGGGGTCATCGTGGACATCTACCCACATATCCTGGTCAGCCTGTGTGGACTGCATGTCCTCTTGAGGAGATCTCAGTGAAGGCTGCCCGGGCGGCAGGGTTGGGACCAGGAGAGAAGTTGTTGTTAACACTGGGAGAGGTATAGGAGCCTTGAGTGAGTGGGCAGCTTACTCATGAAGTCCACAAAGAATGAGATTCTGCCCATAGTGTCCTCAAACTATGATTGAGTCCAGGGGGCAGTAGTCAAGAAAGATCTTGGTGGCTCTGTAGTGGCCACAGGAGATGCTTTCACCGGACAATCCGCTCCAGGGGTGTCTTTATGCTCCCGAGGGCACTTCTTGTGGAGGGTGGAAGACAAAGATGAGAATTCCTCCTCATAACACCCAGAGGGCCGGGAGGCCTATTTGTCCTGATCAGAATGCTCTTTGTGATGTTTTTCTCAAAAATGTGTTTTTTTCTCGACGGCTGTTTCGGCGTGTTTGCCGCAGTGTTTGTGCACTCACTTCGGCGAAGTGTCTGTGTGATTGCCTTGTGGTAGGCACGTAGGCAGAACCACAGTGGGCGTGGTCAGCGTTAAGTCAGTAGGCGTCAACCGACAGTGTGCAGCATTCCCTCGACGTGCCCTTTGATGGATAGCCAAGGGGTATGTGCTTATGGGAAGTGTGTGTGTGTACGCCAGGGTCACCAAAGGCCTTCCTCATAGCAGCACGCTGCAACTGCCTTTCGAGGCTGATGACAGGCGTGCAGTAACTAGAATCAGAGTCTCGGCTGACTTGGCCTTTGTGGTCCGATTAAAAAATCCTGGCGGCTGTTTCCGACTCCCCCGACATAGCGGATGCCGCCCAACGCTTGATCTGGCGCTCCTTTAGGGTCTTGGACCTAAAGAGCTTGCATCCCATGCAATGGGATTCGAGATCGTCACGTGGAAGGCAGTGGTTGCAAACTTTGGGTCGACCCATGGAAATTTCCTGTTGCACTTGGGAGATCATTTAAAAGGGGTGCGCTCCACAGTGGAAAACGGACACAAAGGCAGCAGGGGCAGAAAATGGGAGTATACATTCTCTAACAAAGTAGGATCAGTCCCCCCAAGTCTCCCTAATGGTTAGGCTGAAGCCCGTCGTCAGAACAGAATGTATTTTTCTGAAACCGGGATCAGCCGTCGACATGTTCAAAGCAAACAGCCGTCGAATTAGTGCGTCAAAACACAAACAACAGAAGAGGTTTGGATGAGTTTCAACTCACGTAGTAGCTCAAGCTACATACTCAGCATAAGAACAACTTAGCACGATGGCGGAAAACAATTAACCGAGGGATCTCGACGCATGAGGGATCATGGGTACAGGGGACGTCACACTAGGGATAGTATTACAGTCATGCCCTGTCGACGTCCCTTTTCGTTCTTAGAAGACCTCATGTGCAATACTCTGCATCTTCCACTAGATGTGGGCCAATGCAAAGCAAAGCATGTGATTCTAAGCAGATCCACCAGCCTCAGAAATATATATATATGTTTTTTGGTTTAATCAACCTGTGCTCCCTGGAAGACCATTCCTTTGACACAAAGACATAACAACCTTGTTGAGGGTCATGTGCAAAGGTGGTTGCTATTTGTTTGTATACCAAAGCGAGTATCATGTGCCTCAATCATCAGAGGCAACATCAGTGTGGCAGCCTGGCACTGGTGTTTGCCAGGTTTACAGGTATGGGCATCAGGGCTGCAGATATGGCCCAGGTCTTTGAGACAAGGTATTCCAAAAACACTGCATGTGCGCCCACATGCATACACAAGCACACAAGCTAATCATTGTGTTAAAACATGATATTCTAGAACAAAATAACATAAAAGAAGGGTGACTTGTTCATGAAACTTGAACAAATAATGTTCTCCAAAATATATTCAAAGGAACAGTTATTATCTATATTGGAGAGGGTAACCATAAACCGTTTTGTATAATTGTAACCGTAAGTGCAGAGGGTAAGTCTCTGTCTAGACAAACTCAGTAGCTGGATGTCCACCAATTGGCTCCTACCTAATCTAAATAAAACAGAGGTTGCCCTATTTAGACCAAAACCCCTGCTTAGTGGGAATAGTTGCCCTCCGACTGCAGTTTTTTTGGGTCCCGAAATAAAGTATGCATTTAGGTTTAAAAATCTTGGCTGCATGTGGCACAAGGATCTCAGCTGTGAAGGCCAAATTGGAGCCAAAATGCAGGCCTTGTACTATTCTCTGCACCTGCTTGCTATGGCATGCTCTCCCTTTTGTCCCTGTGAATGACCATACAGCAGTGGTGGGAGCACTGGCAAATGCACAGCTGGATTATTGTAACAGCCTCCTAGCTGGTGTGCTGGGCAAACAAATGTTGTGACTCCAGGAGCCGCAGAATGCCGGCATTAGACTGGTGTTAGGAGTGAGGATGTCCACACCCATCTCAGGGCTGCGTCGCTCCCTGCAGTGGCTGGCAGTGGACGACAGGATAACAGTTACATATTTGACAGAAAAACAGAATCTTTATCAGCCAGCAGGGGCACTTCGATCACGGGATAAGCTCCTTTTGTCCAGGGGTGTTGCTAGGTCTGGAAAAGAACCAGGCTAGGCTATTGTCGGGAAAGTCGGGACTGTCAGGACTATGGGCCATCTAGCCTTTTGCTTGTAGCCGCGGAGCTTCTATCAAGGGCTACAACCAAAAGATCTGGGGCTTTAGTCCCCTTAGCCCCCTCCTTGCAACGCCTCTGCTTTTGTCTATTCTTCCATCTTCCTGTGTTTGCAGAGGCGACCGCAGTTTTTCTGTTTATGGACCCAAATTATGGAACAGTCTTCCTTGGGAGATTAGGAAACTGCAGTTGTGTCTCCAGTTTCAGAAAGTGGTGAAAACCCACTTGTTTAAATAAATTGAGGGACTTATGCTGCCTTAGTATACCGTCCTTGATACTTGTACCCAATCTTGTTTATTCTCTCTGTGAATTGCGCTTAAATATGATTGAGTTTGTGGTGAAGCACGCTATAAAACTCTCAATCAATCAATCAATCAATCAGAATGCATGAAAAGTCAATTAATCTCAAATGGACACGTGTCCACATAGATTTAGTGGCAAGAAGGGATTGGACATGGGACACTTAGACGAGGCATGATACTAAAACATATTAAAAAACAAGCTACATGCCTGTGAGGCACAGATAAACTCTTCTGCACTAAGGCTCATTACAGATTTGCCGGTATGACGCCGCCATTACCGGCGGGATACCAGCAAACTGCCCCTACCGTTTCCACCGCCTGACATCCTGCTATTACTGGGGTAGTACAATCAGTGGGAAGGACTCCATGCAGGGGATTGCCAGAATTACCGGCACTGTTAGTACCGGTGCTGGTAATTCCAGCATATATCTTCTGGTGGGGTCCTGATTTATTGACAGGTCAGGCCTGGTGGTAAGCCAGTGCCACCACCGGCAAATTTGTGTTTCCACGGTCAGAAAAAATTGCTGGTGCTGAAATTACCGTCAATTGCTCCGGACTGGGGAACAAGTAAGGACCTTGAGCAAGATCTCAAGTTGCCACAAGCATGGTGGGAAAAAATCAAATGGGCTTGGCTTTTAGGCTCAGGGCTGATTGCATTCTAGTACTTGAAAAAGTCTTCTTATTGTGAACTATGCAGGGATACCAAATGACGACTAATGCCAAGATGCCTGAGGGTTTAGGCGCTTTACCAATGTAAACAATAAATAAATAACTAAAAATACATTTACAGAATCTGATTTGAAAGAGTGTGAAAAAATTGTTGGGAGAAAAAATTTGACGGTGATTTCTCAGCATTATTTACTTTAGAATAGTTTCAACCAGCTGTTATTTTGCATACAGATTACTATTGGACAGCAGCAAAGTAAACAATGACATATGTATGTATATATGCAATTTATATACCAAAAACCTGGCAAAGAAACTATTGAGCGCTCTTTATAAGAGGAGGAAAATATAGAGAGCAACTGGGAGATTAGGGTAGTGGAGGCCATTTTAGAGGGTGCATTGCTCGGCGTGTGTTCACATCACACATCACATGTACAGGAACTCTGTGGAACCTGTAGGCATGTGTGTGAATTCTGGCAGTGTCCTTTCTACCTTTCATCTTTACGCAGTCTATAATACGAGGTGCACTGAGTTGAGTATTGGAGCTTAGGGTGACCAGACATCCTGGTTTTGCCGGGACTGTCCCGGTTTTTGGTACTCTGTGCCCCTTTCTAAAGATTATGTTCCTATTGGAAACTGCAGTGGTCCTGATTTTTTGTAGTAGGTCTTCATAGCTGGCAGGAATGCACAATCTGGCACAGAAGAAATGCCGCATTTTACAACTTAAGATAGTGTTAGTTTGTGATAAATTAATTATAATATGTGTTTCTTTGAACAGTAACACTTAAACCCCCTTCTCCTCCAAACGCTACTGAAGTGTAGTGCCTCGACAGCCACTTTCAAGTAAGTCCTATTTTTATGTTAGTTGCCCTGTCCCGGTTTTTTACTTTTTAAATCTGGTCGGTCACCCTATAGGAGCTGCTACTTGCCATATGGCGAGAGCCTATAGAAGCTTCTATCACACAATATAATACACTCTGATATGCATTGTTTTATGGCGATGTGGGCCCCTTCTCTGCAGTGAAACTCTGGATGCACAACCGAGTGCACTTCCTCATATTCTACTCCAATCTGAAAGATAAAAATAGCAGCACAAGAGGAACACATTAAGCGACTTGTTAAAAAGGAAACGCCCCTCAAATTACCTTGTTTCCAGAAAAGCCAACAAATTCGAGCAACCGCAAAATCCTCGTCGGCAGCATGGATAACGTCTGTGGGAAGGAAGGAGAAAACAGGCGTGTCATAATTGGCACTATTAGCCCCGACTAGCCGTCCATTAAGCGCGATCCCGTGTGAACACAAAGAGCCTCTTATCCCGGGGACCTGTGCGGGGATGGGCTGGCCTTGCGGTTCAGAACCCCGAGGCTCGAAAGGCAGCACTGGCAGCCAGGCGCCCTTCATTTTCACTACTACTAGGCTGCCAAGTCCAGATGGCCTTCTAAAGTTAATGCAGGCCTTCACCAGATGTACAAACACTTCCAGACACATGTAAGACTTACCTCTGGAAAAGGATGTAGAAACTAAAGGTGGACTATGCACATTTACCTCCAGATCTAAGGACGGCGTACGTTTACGCGCAAGTTACATCTAACACCCACAATCACTGCTTTGTACATTTGCCCAAACATTTCATAGAGCATTTTTCTGAGGCAGAAAGTTTGTGAAATTGCACCAAACAGTATTTGCGAGTTCCATGGCTTTCCGAAACATGTCGTCTGTGCGGCTATCCGACGCAGCTATGTGGTTGGGGAAAAAGAGAAAGGCATCAAAGTACATGAGCACCATACACTTCCATGGGCACAAATGGGCATATACCAATCTAAAATGTGCGTTAGCCAACCAAGCAGTCGTAAAGTCAAACTAGCTGTTTGCATAGTTTGCGCATTTCCTGCGTCATATGCGGAAAGGCTGCTTTTTGGGAAGCAGCCCATCAAGTGCTGGACATTCTTAACAACGGGCTAGGAGGCAAATATTTTGGGTAAAGTAAAGGACGGGCTACCGATAAAATGGTTTACTGTTACCGCCACTCGGTCCCGTGGGCTTACCATGGGATTGTGAGTGATGGCAGGGGAGTGCAATTTCTCATTTCTGGGGTCCACAGTACCCCATAGGGATTCTGGGGGATTTACCGTGAGCAGTAATTCCACCACGGTCAATCCAGCAATCTTTGGAGGAAAAGTGGAGAATCCTCCACTTTTCCTGCAGACTCGGAATTTGGAGGTCTGATAAAAATGGCGGTAACTCCAATTCCGCCAATAAAAGTGGCAGTAATGTAATTAACGTAAGTTTTTTACCACACTGTCAAACTTGTAAAGAGGCCCAATATGACTCAATGTAAGATACATTGCACAACTTCTGCCTCTTGACAGCCTCTTGGGGCATGGGTGTAAAACAGAAAAGGGGATGTGAGGCGGGTTAGTGGGAATAAGAGCAGAGGAGAGAGGTGCCAAAACGGTGGCGTGTGGGAGTGATACTTGGAAAGCTCTCTTTCCAGATGGGAGTGATCAAGATTAACTGCCGAAGATGGGAAATCTGCTATGGGGGGGATGGGTGGCGAGGGTATGTGATAGAGGTACAGGTGTTGCGGACTGTCTAGGAAGAATTCTCGACGACTCTACTGTGGTTAGCATGATGGTGGGAGTGCTAGCAGGTGTCATGGAATTTACTTATGAATGGCGAGGCAGTCAAAGATTGAAGAGGTGACGGTTAGTTTGGGTGGAAGAAACTTGCGAGGCTCTAGACAAGTACTGTGCCTGTGGTTAAAGGGATAGAGTGACCCTATAGAGTTTAGGTCTGGAGGTGGGTGAGAAGAGGAAGATTCTGCATGATTGGTATTAATCAGGATTGTGGGGTCCTTTGCAGTGTTTAGCTCTGTTTTCATGATGATTGTTAAGTGCTGGTAATTAGAGAGGGCATAGAAAAGGCCTCAGTTCATGAGTGATGGGCTACACCTAGTCAGCAAGCATGCGAGCAGAGAAGTTGCTTTGAGAGCGAGGGCTTCAATTCCTGAGTCTAATGTGCAGCACACATTAATACAGTAATAGTGCCAAAAAGCCCCACTGAGTTCTATGGACTCTGAATGGGGATTAACAGCGCTGCCGCAACTCGGATTTCCAGCGCAAATTGCACCGGACCGATTTGCAGTAATGCTAATAGCGTTGGCCGGTATCCTTCCGCATTCACCGCCAGGACACCGCCCAACTTGTGATGAGGCCCATAGTCATTAAAGTAATTCTGAATCACCTATTACCCTTTTTCCAACCCCAAAATTCCCCTAAAGGGGAGGGGGCATTTTAAACTGCAATTTCGAATTCTTAAACATTCCCGGAACCCTGCATACAAGCAGAGGGGGTCCAAATGGTAAAATTAATCTCTTGGTCTGTACTGTGCAGGGTTAAGTAAAAGGAAAATACCTGATTTAAAAGCACACTCTCTCTGCAGAGAGTGAATAAGGAACTCCAAATAGAAGGGTACATTTTGACCGCATATTCGCAAAGGAATAGGTTTCATCATCTCTTGAGATCAGCGGTTTAAATAAAGTTTGTTGTGCTAGAACATTTCTAGAAATGAAAAGTGCGCATGGAAGTCAGAAATAAAAAGCAATGTGTGTGTTTATTCTTTTGCCCAACAGAAAAGTGTGACATGTATTTTACTAAGGCCACCTACAAATTACACGGTCAAATCAAATTGTCATGCCATGTTCTAGGGTGTTGCATTGATTATCAATACATTAGGGTTATTCTTGTGAGTGGCCCAAATCTCTGTTACCGGGGGGAGCAGGGGGCAGCAGGGAGGAGGTGGGACGGGGGGGGGGGCAGAGACCGTAGATGAAAACTGCACATATGTTCTGTGTTCTACGTCTCTAAAATAACACAGAGTGGGGTGGCGTGCTTAGTGATAATCAGTGGGTATATTTGGATTTTGTATAGTAATTAAAGGAAAATAAATGATATTATTTCTGCACACTGGCCTGGTTCTTGGCTTGCCTAATGCAAAGGAGGTGAGGGGGCACTAGGTTGTTATATGTTTCAAATGCAGAGTTAGTTAAGAATGTAAGTCATTGTTCAATTGGTGTGGTGCTCTTGAATGGGTGGGGGGGAATGACCTCCTTACATTAATTGTTGCCCCATAAATATATCCAACATACTTCAAGCACAAAGACCTTCCACCACATTCCACTTATCTCCAATCACACTCTACATCCAAAACATGCACACAACCTCATGCTCATCAATGGCCATTCCCAATGCTACATGTAACAGCCATTGCTGACCACCTCATAGCTCACAACCAAGAGGCACTCTATCACAGAGACATGGTTTACCCCAACCTCCACACACATCCTGGATTTCCTCGTCCTCACAGGTTACAAAATCTAAGACAAGGACCACAAAGGGAAGACTGTTGGCAGGCTCGCTATTATCCATAAGACTTCATGAACAGGCACCCTCCAGGAGCAGACCACATCGGCATTGACGGAACGCCTCACTTAACACTTGTCAACACCCACGCTCACACAGCTACCTTCCACCTGATCTACACACCACCCAAGCCAACAAAGGTTTTCTCAAAGTAATCACAGACCTCATCACAACAGCATTTTTCAACAACACAACCAACATTTTCCTTGAACACCTCAACATGATCGGGAGCCATGCAGTCAGAGAAACCAGACAGACACCACTCAAACGCCTTGACACCATGGACATGAATTAACTTGTTACAGAAGGAACAAGTTACTTATCTGTAACTGTTGTTCTCCAGCATGGGTCTGGCATGGATTCACATGCTCATGAATATTCCCCGTCGTCAGTTTCGTTTCTGATCTGTCTTTCGTAGTAATAACCAATCACTGGTCTCTGCGTCATACTGACCACAGCCAATGACTGCCCTCTACCTAAGCACCGCCTCTGGCAGCCATCTTCAGATTTGGAAGCACGTGAAGTGGCAGTATGACCAAGGGAAGAGCCGCAGAGGGGTAGGCGGGAGGGTTCGCATGTGAATCCATGCCAGACCCATGCTGGAGAACAACAGTTACAGGTAAGTAACTTGTTCCTTCTCCAGCATGGGGTCTGGCATGGATTCACATGCTCATGAATAAAGAATACATAGCAGTACACTCATGCACAACCACGGGAGGTGGCAAAGGCTCAACATTAAGCATTACATCAAACTCAACATCAAGCAATCTTACCTCCTCACCAGGCTCACCTCAGGCGAACAGGTTGCGCAGCACTGCTTGGCCGACCCTGGACTCCTCCCTGGAATCCCGATCGACGCAGTAGAATTTCGTGAAGGTGTGCGTCGACCTCCACGTAGCAGCCCTGCATATGTCCAGCAGGGGCACACCAGAAAGGAACGCCGTGGTAGCTGCGATCGCTCTGGTGGAATGGGCTCTCGGACGGCCAGGCAGCGGTCGGTTTGCCAACCGATGCCAGTACATGATACAGCCGGAGAGCCATCTGGAAATGGAAGCCTTCGAGAGAGCCTTCCCCTGATTGACAGGTCCAAAGTTCACAAAGAGTTGTGACGTCTTCCGAAAACACTTCGTGCGGTTCACGTAGAACTTCAGCGCTCTAGCCACATCCAGCGAGTGCAAAGTCCTCTCAGCCGGCGACGAAGGCGACGGGAAGAACACAGGCAACACCAAGGGTTCGTTGAGATGGAAGTCCGACGGTACCTTGGGCATGAAGGAGGGGTGCGTCCTGAGCACTACCCTCGTGTCGTGAAAAGTCAAGTACGGGGCCTTGCAGGAAAGGGCCTGGATCTCTCCCACCCGTCGTGCAGAGGTGATGGCCACAAGAAACGCTGTTTTCCACGACAGAAACTTCAACGGGGCCGAGTGCAGAGGCTCGAACGGAGGTCCCATGAGCTTGGTCAGCACCACGTTGAGCTCCCACGGCGGGGCCGGCGCCTTCACCGGCGGGAACGATCTGAACAGTCCCTTCATGAACTCTTTCACCAGACGATGAGACCACAAGGACATCCGGCCCGTGGTTCTGGTGTATCGGGAGATCGCAGCAAGATGAATCTTGATGGACGCGTGTGCCAGTCCAGCTTTGGCCAGCGTCAGCAGGTACGGCAGTACCTGGGGAGCCGTAATCCGTAGAGGGTTAATCTTCTGTGCGTGGCACCAGACAGAGAACCTCTTCCATTTGTGTCCGTAGCATTTAAGAGTTGAGGACGCCCTGGCCTTTGCAAGAACCTCTCTGCAGTCGGCCGGTATGTCGTATCCTCCAAACTCTAGCGCTGCAGGAGCCAGGCCTGCAAGTTCAGCGATTTCGGGTCGTGGTGGAGGATGGCGCCTCCTTCCCTGGAGAGTAGATCCGCGTCCACCGGCAGCTTGATTGGCGGGGACGCTGACAAGTCCAGAAGGTCCGGGAACCATATCTGCCTCGGCCACGCAGGTGCGACGAGGATCATCCTGCACCGTGACCTCTTGAGCTGGTTGACGAGCCGGATTAGCAGTGGCAAAGGAGGGAACGCGTAGAGGAACAGGCCCTCCCAGGGGAACGAGAAGGCATCGCCCATGCTCCTCGCCTGGGGAAACCTGCTGGCGAACCTCCGGCACTTGGAGTTCGTCGCCGTCGCGAACAGGTCGATCTGGGGTGTGCCCCACCGTCGGAAGAGGCGATCCACTAGATCCTGCCGTAGTTCCCACTCGTGGCACGAGCGCAGCTCCCTGCTGAGTGAGTCGGCGATGGTGTTTTTTATCCCTGCCAGATGAAACGGCACCAGAAACATCCTTTGGGCGACTACCCAATGCCACAGGTCCTGCGCCTCCTTGGACAGCGCTGGAGACCTGGTTCCGCCCTGTTTCCTGATGTAAAACATGGTGGTGGTGTTGTCGGTGAAGATCCTCACCACCTTGCCCTTGAGGGACGGAAGGAAGGACCTGAGGGCCCAGAACACTGCACGGAGCTCCAGGACGTTGATATGGAGGAACTTCTCCGTCGGGAGCCAAAGGCCTCTCGCGTGCAGATTTTCGGTGTGCGCTCCCCACCCTTCCAGGGGAGGCATCCGTGGTCACTGTCTCCTGGTGGTCTGGAGTCTGGAAGTCCATGCCCGCCATCAGATGCGCGCGGTTGCCCCACCACCGGACCGCTCGGCGGAAACTCTCGTCGAGTGTGATCCTCTCCTCGAAGCCGCCCGTCGTTTGGATCCAGCGCGCGTCCAGGAACTCCTGCAACGGGCGCATCCGGAGCCTGCACATGGGAATGAGGTAGATGCAAGAAGACATCATTCCGAGGAGGGACTTGATGGACCTCACCTTGGCCGCGTCGGAAACCAACATCCGCTGTACCTTGCCCAGGATGGACCTGGTCCTTTCCTCCGACGGGGAGGCCAGAAGGGACACTGTGTCGAGCTTCGCTCCCAGAAACAGTGCATTTTGCGCGGGTACCAGGTGGGACTTGGCGTAGTTCACGGAGAATCCCAGGTCCGTGAGAAGTTGGACGTTCCTTGCCGTGTGCTCCACGGCGAGCTCCCTCGTCTTGGCTCGGATGAGCCAGTCGCCCAGGTAGGGGTAGACGCCGCCACCGGTGCAAGGCACTTGGTGAATACCCTGGGTGCCGACCGTAGTCCGAAGGGGAGGGCTTTGAACTGGTAGTGACGCCCTTGGACCACAAACCTGAGGAATTTTCGGTGCCCCTTTAGGATGGGAATATGGAAGTAGGCATCCTCCAAATCCAACGACGACAAGAAGTCCCCTTCCTCCAGCTGCCCCAGGACGTGCTGGAGGGTGACCATCCAGAACTTCTGCGCCTTGATGAACTTGTTCAGACGTCGCAGGTCTAGGATGGGGCGCCATCCTCCCGTCTTCTTCTTCACGAGGAAGTATCTCGAGTAAACTCCGGAGCCCCGAAGCCTCTTTGGGACGAGTTCGATGACGCCCTTCCTGAGCATCGCCTTTACCTCCAGGAGAAGCTGAGGGACGTGAAGCTCTTTCCTGGCCACGGGGGGGACGCGCGGGCACCTTCTTTGAAACTCGAGCGCGTGGCCCCGGGCTAAGGCGTCCAGCACCCAACGGTCGGTGGAGATGGACTCCCACACGCTGACGAAGCTCGCCAGCCGGCCTCCCACCGGGGTGCTTCGGTGGGGGCCCGACCCCACTGCCGGTTCAATCCTGTTTCGACGAGGCTTTGCCGCCTTGACCTCCTTGGCGACGACGGCGGGGTCCGCCAGACTTGCCTCGTCCTCTGTAGGCCTCCTGAGACGACGAGCGGGCCGCTTGACGGTAGGTGGAGAAACCACCGCCGGAACCTTTGGAGGCGCCCTTGCCTCCGCTGCTCCGAAAGGGCGTCCGTCGTTGCTGCAGAACCCCAAGGGCCCGGGCCGTCTCAGTGTCCGCTTTAATGGCCTGGAGGGAATCGTCCACTGTTTTCCCAAACAGGTTGTTCCTGTCGAACGGCATGTCCAGGACTCTGGTCTGTACGTCTTGACGGAAGTCCGTAGCCTTGAGCCATCCACGCCGCCTAAGGCACACGCCGTTGCCCAACTGGCGAAACCCAGTGTCGGCGATGTCCGTCGCAATAGTGATGGCGTGGTCCGACGCCACCTCGCCTTCCTGTAGGATCTCCAGGGCATCCGCCCTCTTGTCGTCCGGCAGGAAGTCCAGCAGGGGAGCCAGTTTGTACCATAGCTCCCTGTCGTACCGGGCCACGATAGCCAAGGCGTTGGCCGCTTTAATCGTCGTCGCTGCCGACGAGATGAACCTGCGTCCCATAGCGTCCAATTTCTTTCCCTCGCCGTCCGGTGGGGAATTCGATGTGGAGGCCGCACCCCCCCCCGCTTTCTTCCTGGCCGCCGCGGAGACGACGGAGTCCGGGGTAGGCTGCGCCCGGAGGCACAGGGGGGCCGCGTCCGGGACCCGGTACTTCTTCTCGTACCGGTCTCTTCTAGCTGGCGTCGTGGAAGGGTTCTTGAGGAGGGCGAGGCCCTCATCCCAAATGTCGTCCAGTAGAGGCACTGCGAGGACCGTCTTCCTCTTGGCCTCGCGCCGTTGATAAAGGAATCCTTCCTTTTTCTTCTCCTCAGGGCAGAGTTGGAAAAGCTTGGATGCCCTGGCGATCATGGAGTGGAACGATCCAATCTCGTCGGGCGGAGAAGCCCTGGTGGGAGGTGACGACGGTAGATCCTCGTCGTATACCTCGTCGTCCGTACCCGTCGCTGCCGTGTCAGTCCCCGTATCATCCCCTCGGGTGGACAGGGAGGAGGGCTGGACGGGGCGCGACGGCTGAAAAGGAGGTGGAGGGTGAATCCTTCTTTTCTTGGGCGGGGGAGCACCAGAAGGTCCCGGTTCAGGATCCCCCGACGGGAGAGGTTCCTCCGTCGGCAACGGTAGTCTCGTCCTTATCTCTGAATATAAGGACTATATAGCCAACAAAATGGCCGCCGAGTTGTCTTGCGGCACTGGCAGAGGGTAATCCGACGGGCGATCAGGGGCCCCGTCGGCACCCTCGACGATGTCGTCGTCACCTGCGTCGGGATCCATCCCGACGGGCCGGTCTTCTTCCACGCCAAGGCCGTGGCTTAAGACCTCAATCAGCTCTTCCTCTGAGGTTGAGGCCGAATCTACGACGACGCCCTGCCCCCCCTTTTTCTTCCCCGCCGGGGGTTTCACGGGGGTCCTATCGATGGGCACAAAAGAGGACTCCCTCCGAGGTGACAGGGAGACTCTGAGCCCCGAGGTCGCCACCACTGGTGTAGCCTCCACAGGCTGAGCCAGGGCCGCCGCGACAGTATCGATAGAGGGCTTGGCCGGATGGATTAAGGCCTTCACCACCTTAGGTGCGCTCACCGCCTTATCCTTGAGGGGGGGACACTGCCTCGCTCCCCCTCTGATGGGGCCTTCGAGCTCAACCGGGGCCTCTCCAGGAGCTTCGCCGGGTGCTCGCCCTTCCTCTTACCCGACCCAGAGCGTTGGCTCGTGGCTGAAGGTGCCGGGGAGGGTGCGCCCTGCCTGGCGCCCGTAGAGCCCGACCGTTCGGCGCTCCCGGTGCCAGCGGACTCGCGGTGCTTGGCCTTGTGTTGGACCCCCGTCGCCGGGGCGTCCTCAAAGGTCTTAGAAGACCGCTCGGATTTCTTCCTCTTCTTCTCGCCTGACGGGCTCTTCCCTTCCAGCCAGTTGGCGAGACGTTGATGGCGGTCCTTCATGGTCCGCTCCGACATGTTGCCGCAAAACGCACAGTCCTTCTCCACGTGCGTCTTGTCCTCATGTAAGCAGTAGAGACAAAAGGAGTGT
Organism: Ambystoma mexicanum; assembly: GCF_040938575.1. Lineage (NCBI taxonomy): Eukaryota > Metazoa > Chordata > Amphibia > Caudata > Ambystomatidae > Ambystoma > Ambystoma mexicanum. The sequence continues at coordinate 1,347,269,374 of NC_090922.1, read as the reverse complement.
TCGTCCTCCTTAAAGCCGTTCTGCAGCTGGCATCCAGGGCAGATCCTGAACAGCTTTCCGGGCGTCGAGCTTCCCTTCTCCTGGGCCATGTCCGGGCCTGAGAAACTTCTGGAGTCCTCCAAAAGCGTAGCTCGACGAAATCTTCACCCTTGAGGGGCGCAGACGAATCCGACACGGGTCCCCGTTGATCGGATGGAGAGTCGGTGGAGCTTGAGGCTCTTTTGACCGAAAAAAACGAAGTTTTTGAGAAAAAACGTGAAAAAATAGCACTAACGCTCGAGAGCAATAGCACGAGGATCCCAACACATGAACGTGTGGTAAAAATCTGAAGATGGCTGCCAGAGGCGGTGCTTAGGTAGAGGGCAGTCATTGGCTGTGGTCAGTATGACGCAGAGACCAGTGATTGGTTATTACTACGAAAGACAGATCAGAAACGAAACTGATACTGTTTTTTTTTTTCTTTACCGAGGATTCCCAGCCTGACGACGGGGAATATTCATGAGCATGTGAATCCATGCCAGACCCCATGCTGGAGAACCAACCCACTACAAAAGTGACACACTCGACTTGGCATTCACCACTTCTCCAGCCATCGTATGTCTTCCCCACCTAACTTTGGACTGGGTAGACCACGCAGCCACACCCATCCATCTCCACCACACATCACTCCCCTACCAGGAATAACTCAAACCAACCAAGACATCCCACCGCACTTCCAAGAACTTCCCATGGACACACTGGAAGGAAAACTCATTGCTTTGAGTTCCACATCCGACCCTTTGGACAATGTCAACGTTCAGCACAGTGCACTCAACCACTCTCTGGAAGCATTAAGACCCATGCACTACTGAAACCTCATAAACCCTCCACACCTTGACACACACTGGAACTCATCAACAGCAAACCCACTATAAGCAGACGAGTAACATGCTGGAGAAAATCCCACCAACTAGAAGAACTCATCAGCCTGAGAACTCTCCTTTCAGCATGCAGGACACTCAACATTAGAGCCAAAGCAAATTGCTACATAACAGCCATCATGAAAATAATTAACAAGAGCAGAGGCATTTTTAAAAGTCATGAAGCACTGCATTAACCCCCTGGCACGCCCTGGAATACCACCATCCACAAATGCCACTTCATCAACAGCTTTTTACAGACAAAATGGACATTATAAGGCAAAACAATGACAGCTCCAAACACACTACAGATGTCCCACCCGTACCAGCCCGGAACATATTAAGATGGACTGAATGTAGGAAAATTACTCTAGAAGACCTAACCAAAATGTGTGCCGTCCTCAAACCCACCACCTAAAAATTCGACATACTCCTCTCCTTCATTGTGAAGGTCATCACAGGCAAAGCTCTCACACCACTTCTCAATGTCATCAACACACCCCTCACACAAGACACCTTCCTACATACAGTGCAAACGGGGAAGATCCTCCAATACTGAAAGAACCCTGATAACCGGGCCAACTATCGTCCATTACCCATCTACCCTTCCTCGGAAAAGTGTTTTATATGACAGTTGCCATCCAACAGGAGGAAAGGCTCACTCAGCACCATCTCCTACAGGACGACCAATCGGCTTTCTAGCCACAATGTAGCACACTGAGGACTACCATCCAAGTTATTGATGATGCGTTACACATCCTGGACAAAGGAGACCCAGGCTTACTCATCCTCCACTTTTCTGCTGCCTTCAGTATTGTTGAACGTGAAGTCCTCAAATTCCCTGCCAGGCACATGGGCTTCGATTGAATTGCCTAGTATGGGTTCACCTCCTACCTCTCCAACAGAATCCAACTCTTTCAGATGGGCCCCAACAGATCCCAGTGCTGCCCAGTAACTTGCAGAGTTCCACATGTCTCCATCCTGTCCTTTTATCATCACCATCTACATGTATGCTCAGGGGGAAGTCTTCAGTATGCTCTGGGGGAAGTCTTCACCTGCACTGAGATCAAGATGCACAATACTCAGATGACATGCAGCTTTACCTAAACATCAATGGTTAAGAATGGTCTGTTCCTCATCCAAGCCAGGGTGCCAAGCACCTACCTGAAGCTGAACTCCACAATGGCCGGTGTCATTCTCCACGTATGCCCAAGTCCACAACTGGCAGACTGACGTGAAGCAAATTCAAACCTTAAATTTCACCCAGCATAACATCTGTCACCTTTACCATTAACTGTGACCTCTCATTCACAACTCATATTACCAAGAAGACTTAAGCAGCATGGTACCTGCTCCAATGCAAAGTCAAACCTTTCTTAACTGTCATGAGTTTCAGAAAGAGCTGTTCAAGCGCTGGTCATCTCCCACCTGATCAGCGGCAACACCTGCTCCCAGGAGGAGTCCCAGATACATCAGTGGCCACTTGAAACCATCAAGCACGCTGCAGCACGCCTCATCACAGGACAAAGATAATTTGACCATATCACTCTATCCTCAAGGAGCTCTACTGGCTACACCATTGCGCATGGAGTGTCAGGATGAGCTGGCTGTATCTGGGCCAATCCTGTGTCAGGCATCTGTGCTAGTATTTATACTAGGCTCTATGTGGAAGATGTTTGGGATCTTTCCTGGTTTCATCAACTCTTTGGGGTATTTTGGTAAGTTTGTGGATTTGTCGAGTTTGCAAGTGGGTCCACGGAGCTAAACTAGCCCACAAAATCTGGGGAACTCACAAAACATGGACTTGCAGCTTCCTGGCCTTGCCTTAAAGGGATCCAGCTAAGTGTTTTGTGGGAATATTGTAGGGACTAGAATGGTGTATTTGGGGTCTCTAGCTTGGAAAGGACACTAAGGGGGGGGTTCAGAATGTCTTGGGGAGCAGTCTCATGACATCATGTCGATGGGCCATTGACAAGTGACGCAGACCGAGGGAGAGTGACCTGGGGATCCTATCCCTTTCCGTCACGAGCCCGATGATCCATTAGCTCAGTGTGGCACCTGGCCCTCTGGGGCACTCCCCCAGTGGTCCACAAAGCCAGCTGCAGACCTGTCACAGTGCCACAAAAACAGGTGACAACCAGGCCTAAATACTCAGTATAAGCACATCATATTCTGACCAGTCATTGGGATGCGAACAGAATGCCATTGTTTACTAGCCAATGGTATAGCCAATTATACTATTCATGGAGTATGTGACACCACAGCACTTGTAATACAATCAACGCCTAACGTAACTTACCAGGTTAAAAGTTCCAACTCCAAGTTTAATGCCCCCTTCATAATGAGAGTAGTTTTCTCCTTTCACGTAATTCGAACATTGTTCCAGACTGTTAAGTTCCCTTATGAAACAGAGCATTGCACAATAGTTAGACATGTTCTATGGCAAATATCCCACCTCTTTTGACAAATTAACCAGTTACTACCAATAAAATAATCCTTCCAAACGCATGCATATTTTTTCTCTAGGCCAGTCCCTACAGTGTATGCCTGTGTATGAATAGTTTAATTTGGGAAGGGGTACTAAACCAAAGGCATGTCTTTCTTGTGTCTGTCCTGGAGTTTACCTAGAAAAGAGCTAAAGGGAACAAGCACGGTCTAAGCATACAGCGCCACAGGCATCCTGCACATTCTGAAGCTTTCCAAGGACTAGTTTGATTGGTTGCAGCCAGTGCTGAGGCATCATGTCTGGTCTATGACTTGCCCACGGTCTACCTATTCAAGGCCAATGAATAACTGTTCCTTGACCATCAATAATAGAGAGTGATACTAGCTGTAATGTGATAGAACGTTTCCCTGATCATGGATTTGAGCTCTCCATAGTCCCACGTTAAAACAAGTGGTTAAAGTTTGCAAAGCAGAGTCATCTTCATATAAAATGCTCTTATGACCCTACGGCACGAGAAAGAAATTCATAAAGTAGTGGGCAAACAATTTGTACATCGTTAAACAACTTCACTAGTGTACCTTTCATACAATCTTGAATACAGCTGTTTACTCATTAAGCAGCAGGAGGTTAACTTGAATAACACCAAGAGGTGCTCATACCACGCATTGGGTACATGCGGCTCTGGGTTGTCCTCAGGGCGGCATATTGAACCCTGCAGGTCTTCTCAGCCCGTTAGCCCTCAAAGTTTGTTAAAAGTAGAACCACTGGGTTGGAGAAAAAACACCTCTATAACGCCAACAGCCCTCAAGGGTGAGCTCCACATATACATCCACCATGTTACTAGAGTGAAATATCAGCTTAAATTCCTAAACACGTTTTAAGGATTTCCGGCTTTTGGTTAAAAAAACACAGTTGGTGAAATGAGTCTACCAGTAGATATTTCATACTGGATTCAAGGCATCACGATACGGGGTAAAGAATTCTACTAGACTTCATGCATACTGATGGCCGTTCTACCGTCATCGCTGTACTGGCCAACTGGCACCGTTTATATTGTCCGATGAGCTAGAAACCATGGGCTGCTGCTCGAAACCGAGGGGGAGTTCAACGCAGTACCCTGTGGTTGCTCATTATACTGAACCGACTAATCAATTCACATTACTGCACTGCCCCCCACACTGCATGGTCCTTAGTCAAGCGTTTGAGGAGAGTTTCCTCGTGAGTGAGCCAGGCTGGGAGGCAGACAAAAGTCCAAGACTTGTTACATGAAACAAAAGTAAACACTGTGATGCTGTAAACTGGAAGTTGCATCTCCCCAACCACGGTAATGATATGCAGTGGAGCTACCTCAATGCTATACTCCCAACTGGGGCAGTGCTTGATATTGGGCCCCTGATTATTGAACAGGGTCCTACATACATTAATGAAACTCATTCAGGTTTGAGTGGCCACTGCATTTTTTAGCTACTGTAGGAACGAAGATATACCTATCTAGGAACTAACTAAATGTAAGAAACGAGCATGGTAAGTCATTCAGAATCTTAGCAGAGAGGAACTCTGCATTGCACAAACTAAAGCCCAAACTAGGCCATCACTTACTTGTATGTCAGATAACTGTTTCTGACTTTTATTCCACCTTTGATAAAGCTCACCATGTTTTCATCCTGTAGAGAAAACACATATCACAAACATTAGTTCTCACCTTACAACCAACCTCTAGCTTGTGCCAAAGTACACAAAAGACAGGTAGGTACCGTGTATAAATGCCACTTGGCATAAGTTCCTTTCACTTATTTATTTATTTATTTATTTATTACATTTGTTGTACGCTCAGACCCGGAGGTATCACGGCGTAGTTACAGACAATGGTACATACAATCTTGGTAAAATAAAAAGCTTTAGGCACTGATGCATTTGGGACCAAAACGTTAAAGCTTAGCCCATCGAGCCAACTTTTGACTTCCCAGTCAGGAAGTTCAGAGGTGCATGACAACAATATCAGTTAACTTTCTATTTTATTTGATCTTCAAATTCAGCTTTTACCCCGGAAGTAGTAAACGCTGAGCCAGCTATCATGTCGGGAATGCCTGTCTGCTTATCATATGTGGGGGTACACCTGTTTGTTATCATTTGCCAGCAGTGAACACAATCAATCATGGAACTCTCCAAGGGATGGAACTACCATTGGTGCAACTAATGCATTCACGGTCTCCCTGCAACAAATGATCATGGCACTGCTTACCCAGCAAATGCTCCTGACATTGCAGGGTTATTTGTCAATCAGAATTCGATATTACTTCCACAGTCACACCAGCATAGCAACATATGCAAGTTGCTCAGTTGCTGATATGAAGTCCATAAACCTATATCAAGGACTAAGAGGCTACCATCTCACTTGATGGAGAGAAAACTGGAATCATTTATTGTAAACAGCATTATATTTCCAGTTGCATTTGACAAAAAATGCCTTATTGTGTAACTTGACTTTTACTCTGTGCTGATGCCTGCACCAGCTTTGAATTGCTACTTTGCAGAAGGCACATGTTGCAATGACTTAAATATCCAGCAGCACATGACACTGGTTATGGAATTATTTTCCTTTCTCGTTTTAATAGGAAACCCCTTTTTACACTAATGCAAAAGTTTCAAAAGATTTCAACTATTTGTCCATCTAATTAATATATTGTTTGATGTCTTTTTCATCTCTTTATAATTGAATCCTCACATTATCTGTCTTTTCCCACACCCTCAACTATATCATGGAAAATTAATTTAAGTAATTAGCTTGATTCAAATCACGTTCGCAGAGTGCATTTTGCAGAGTGCAGTTACCCTCCTGAGAGTTTGTTTCAGTGTTTCGCGAGGGAAATCTTTACTTTTGACAATGGATGTTCTTTCATTTCTTCCGTCCTAGGCAGGGAGCGGTGTACACCGAGTGCATTTTGACGAGTTCAATTATCCACAGTGTTGGGTCCTGAGAGTTTGTTGCAAGAAGGATGTTTCTCACTGTGACACAGGAAATGCTATCAAATATCCCATCTTAGATACGACGCGCCATTCACGGAACGCATCTCAACGAGTGCAGTTGCCCACAGTTGGGAGTAGGTGAAAGAAGGTGGAACCTTGCAAAATCGTTGCTGGTTTTGTGAAGCTCTTTGTCTTATGTATAATTTGTGAAGAAAACACTTAACTGCTGGGGGAGAAGACATTGGGGAAGTTTTACTCAATATCCCCAATAGGAATTTAGAAGAAACTAGGGATAATTCTCCCAATATCCCTGATAGAAACCCGAGGTTAGGCTTCTCCGGAGGATATAGGAAAGACCGCACAGACTCTGCTAAACTGGCTTTAAAATGTTAGAAAATGATTACCAACTTTTCTTTAAAGATAAAGTCCAATTGACTGTCCTAAGGAATGAGATTTTACCTTGTGAAACAATAGAAAGCACTTTTGAACCAACTGGGGAATTGAGAAATAGTTTTGCTGTTATTTGGTAAGGATCTTTGGGCCACTGGAAATAAATCATCAAAGAAGTCCCAGCTAAGTGAGGAAATAAACTCAATACTCTTGATTTCCCCAATACCCGAGCACACTGTTGGGGGCGTAGTGTAATGAAGAAATGATGATTATGCCGGGAATGAAAGGAAGCCGATTGAGGACCTCTGCTAAATGTTAGAGGTGAATCCAACCCCAATAGTGGTGCATGAGAAGCAAACTAGATGCAAAGAAGGGAAAAACCACAAAAAAATCAGAGACATGATAACGACAATGAGAAATCGTCCTGAATGTTTTTGAGATGTCTTACCCAATTGGAAGCATGGGGAAGACCCAGGAGTAATGGTGGTAAAATGGTGAACAAGTTGGCCTAAGCAATGTTAAGAATTTGAAACAGATACCACCCCTCGGTGAAAAGAAGAGATCTATGAACACCATGATTATAACATCAAATGACCCTGTACAGCTGATTGAGGAAGACTGCATGCTGTGCCCAGACCAGAGTAAAAATCTTAATGAAGCAAGGAGAAGACATTTTAACAAATCCCCAGGTAACATCAATTGTCGATCCAGTAGTGACCGAAACAGCATCTAAACATTCTAACAATGATGGAATTGTAGGTATGACTCGTAGCTACCAAGAAGGGAGCATCTTGAATGTCATGGAATCTACACCATGAAGATCTAAGCTCATATCTGACCAACTGGAACACACATCAGAGTCGTTGGTCAGACATTAACATCTACAGATCTTGGAAGACCTGATCAAGGATGGAGTACTAATAATAAATAAGTCATAGGAGAGACAGTGTCAATATGGATCTAAAGGATTACGAAATAAGATGGATAATGTATGGAAAAATAACAACAACAACTCGAGGCGCCTGAAGGCAACTTAGAACACAGCCCCTCGACTGATTGTCGATTACATGCTGCGAGATGGAGAAAAAACCTTCTAAATCACTCTAATTGCTGTCTCTTTTATATGATATCCCAAGACTTAGACCGATTACCTCGAGTGACATAGAGCTGGTCGATAAGAAAATTGATTTGATTACTACTGAAATTCCATCTAGATTTATTCAGAAGATGCTATTGAGCAGAGCGCTTCAGAGGTATGGGGGTTGAGATATTTCCTTATTAAGATGGTAGCAGGCAAGCCATTATATCGCCCCAACATAGGGAGTTTTGCAATGGTCATAGATAAAGCTTTGAGCTACCCTTTACTTCATGCAATAATACCCAAAGAGGGCAGAGGTGATAAACCTGGTGGGGGGGTTTTAGATAACAACCAAAGCAGGAAACGGTTTCAAGAGGCACTATAGAGTACAAAGAAGTTATAAACTTTAGCGTTTCCAATTTTCCTAAAGGGGCATCTTGGTACACGAGGGGCCATTATTATGATGAATAATGTGCAGTGGAGATCTTGCTAGATCACCAAAACCCAAGCTAGCACTGACCTGAATCCGAAGCAGAAGTATGGGGATGTGAGAATCTTCCTGGTCACCCAATTCCCCTGCTCCTATTAAAGGTTCAGAGAGAACAGGGCTTCCAGGGAAATCCTCTGGGATAGAAAACCCTGCGATTCTTCTCTGGATGATTTTTAGAATCCCTCAGTAGTCAGAACAGCGGAGCACATGTGAATCTTTCCGGATGTGGTAACTTCTGTGTCTTTACCAAAGGCGATTGGACTACTGAGGAGAATGAGAGGAGAAGGAAAGGTTACTATAATAGATTTCAATAGCATAGCTGAGAAGAGGTTGTAGCAATTATACAGTATTTAGGAATGGAGTGAATACCCAGTTTGGTCTTAACGGAGATAGACAGAGGGATTGATGCAAGGAAGCTGAGTGGATCGAAGTCGACATGTGCCTGCAAGCAGATTTGGAGAGAAAGGCTGTAAGCAAAGAAACTGGGAAAGTGTGGCAGAGAAAGAAAGCCCTACCTACCCATTGCCTAGCAACATAGCACAGTGTCTGCAATGGCCAGGGAACGGCTATGTTTCTTGCCATATTGATAGATGCGGCACAGAGCGGGGAACTTTAGGAATTTCAGATATTAGGATCAGAAGCTCTGAGGCAGTCCGCCAAGTGTCTGCAAGAGAAGACAAGAAGGTAAGAATACGAGATCGGATGGCGTAGCCATTGCTATGGGAACGTACAATCAACGTGTCCCTACCCAGAAGACTGATCGGGACTGCGAACATCGGGAAGACTGTAAAAGGGGCGAAAGTGTCCTATAAAAGATAGAGAGGTTTAAGGAACAACAAGGAGTATCAATTATAGCTTTTCATATAAAGGACTGAAAAGATCAGACTTACGAGTGTTCGCTATGAAAAGTAGCAACGCAGAATGCGGCAGTCCGAGGAGGCATAAGAGCAGTTTCCTTGGCGGGGGGCAGAGCCAGAACACAGTATGCATCCCGGATGTCTGAAACGCTGTCGCAGATGGCAGGCGCCATATTGTGTGTATTCCATAACGTACAGCCAACCTGCTTCCAACCTGCCATAAGGACCAGCGAAATCTATCCTCGAGGAAACATGGTTAACGAAACAAGTTTATTTAGAAGGATACCCAGTAATATGAGAATCATCTGCTCAAGGAATTTTAGGTAGACCTTCGGGTGGTAAGTTTATTACAACAGGAAATACTCTTGGGTTAGAAGCAAGTAGACAGTAGGTAAATGATCAAAATCTCCTGGGTATAGAATATAATCGTGTCACTAAATCTGGTACACAGAACATACTAATGTTAAATATTGAATGTATCCAAATATAGGAGAATGTAGATTGTGTCCTGGAAGAGTAGTCAATAGAAAATGGTAAGCGTTGGATAATCTTAGAAGAAAGGCTTTGGTGTGAAAGCTAGCATTGCAATATGAAATAAAATAATCTGGCCTGGGCTCTTCTCCTAGAAAAGTGGGACCACCCAAGACTGAACGGTAACGTCCTTGGGGATCTTGTGTGAGGGATGAGCTGGCCCCGAGGCACTAGTGCAACCCCTATTGATTATATGTAAGTAAGCACTGATCATTTCATAAATGTGAACAGTTTTAAGATCATACAGACTGAGTTGAGTGATCATGAGATGCTCTCTGCAACATTCTCAGTGACTAGGAAAGCGTCAGCAGTCTCGGGAGCCAAGGACCTGGTTGTTCCTCCCTGGAAGAACAGAGTATTATGGCGCCCCGATAATGTTGTGAAATTTAACGGGTGCTTGAGTAGAGATCTAGATGGGTTAAGTTGGGGTGAGCTGAATTCGATTTGTTCACCTGGTACACTGAACACTTTATTAAGGGAAAGGATGTACGTAAGTAAGTCTAAAATAGGAACAGCCACACGAGCATATATCCACACTTTTGATGAAAACATTGTAATGAAAAAGAGATGGGGAGGAAACAGAGAGGAATCAAATCGTCCTGGGGGTTGCAGCTCGAAAAATCCCATCTTGCAAAACAATGTAAACAGCGCCGGCATCAAATAATTCCGAAAGAGGCAGAGTGTATGCTAATGGTCATTATAAGGAAACAAGGGAGACATTTCCAGTCTATACTTAATTCGATGGAGACTTGCCAGCTCTCTATGCAGGGAAACCCTATCTCCAAGGAAAAGTGAAGGAATACTTTGGTAATTTATATGCTACTTGAACATGTCAGAAGGAGATGGTCTTACCTAAGGGAAATGATAAATGAGGCCCACAATATGACTGTGATGACATTTTGCTTTTAATTAAAAGAATAAGTAATTCGAGAGCTGTAGAGCCTGATGGCTTGGCTAACAGGATCATGAACGGCAATCTTAATATGGGCCTTGATATTCCACACACTGTTTACTAATATTAAGTATTATCGCAAAACGCCAGACTCCTGGAAATTGTCATACATCGTCCCCATTTATAAATAAGGGAATCTCTTAGTTCCAATTATTATTTATTTCAATATGTTTATGCTGCCTTAAGACCATAAATGTATTCACAACACAAGCAAGAAAAAACATTAAAAAATAGATTACAGTCATTACATCCACTCAGCATCGGGAAATCCCTTTTATAGTTGCCCCAGAAACCCTCCAGCGACCACCATCCATCAGTCTATTGCATGAGACTGCTTACTCTCTTTTCTCTCCTCCTTTCCCTTCTCCCTTTTCCTATCTCCTCCCCTTACTTTCTTCTTACTCTATCAGAATTGTCTCTGGACCTAATAAAATAGCAACCCCGTCTGTTTCCTCCACCCTCCCATTACTGTTTTTTTTCCTCCCCACCACCCCTCCACCACTATCTGAAATGTCGTCAGGCCTAGTACGATAGTTGCTTGTTTTGTTCCTCCCCTCCCTTTCTGCACCCCTCTCTCTCACCTCTTGTTTTTCTCCGGCTCTACAAGAAATGTCGTCAGCCCTAGTACGGTAGTCGCCTATCTGTTTCCATTTCCTTCCCACTCTCCCCCTCCCTTCCTTATCTATGTCTTAGCTCTTGCACTATCTGAAATGTCGTCAGGCCGAGTACGATAGTTAATTTCACATCCTTACTGTTCATGGCCTGTAAGAATGTGGTTGTATTTTCTCTTGTTCCCTCCCTTGCCATGAAGCGCTTTGAAACACATTGTGTATAGGCGCTATATAAATAAACGATCATATCATATCATATCATGTCATTTACCCCTGTTCTGCTGCAATTCCCCATGGGCCGTTTCCTTAGTGGCAATGCCTTTGCCCCAGATAACACAAAGTTATGATGCCTGGGCACAACCAGGAGTTTATTTTTAAAGTCAAAGCGACAGTCAGAGTTGGTGAAGGGCAAACGCGCCTGGAATCTCGTGTCCCTATCAGAGTCAATAGAATCTCAGCTTACACTAATGGGTCCCATCTGTGGCACTTACAGAAGTGTCCAAAGTAAAATGGGCTGGCATCCAAGGTAGATATTTGGTCCTCATATCACCCACCACTCTCATTGTAGGTCCCTCCGATATTCCCCCGCCCCCTTTTCCCTGGGCTTCAATAAGTAAGGACCAGGAGTAACCTCTTTACATCCTGAGTTCTGACAAAACAGCTCTGCATTCACATCCACAGGGTATACAAGCTCGCTTATGAACTGGGGCAATAGTATGCTGGATAAGCGGATCAGATGATTTGGAGGTGCAAAGATGAGTGGTGAACAGCAAAGGGCTATGCCTAGGATCTTTCCTGCATTGGTCAGAACCTGTAGTGTCATTAGCAAAGTGCTATTTAGCCTCTGCAGCTTCAGTTTCTGTTAAATCCATTGGAATTAGAGGCTTTTTCAAGTTTAAATGCAGTCCTGGCAGGCTCATATTTGGTTTGGGATCCTTTGAGTTTGAGATCATATTAACCTCATTAGCAGAGGTGGCAACACTGGTAGATAACGTCAATAACTCAGAGGCCAAAATAATTGCAGCTCCTCCAATATCACTCTTCCTTCAGCTTCGTTCAGCTGTGTCGGGCTGCCAGGGTAAGGGGATGTCAAACTCCTGTGCCCTTTCCCCCGCAGGCATCACTCTGTGGGAGGAGGCCGAGAAAGAAGTAGTTGAGGGGGAGTGGTCCAATCATTGCAGCTTCCTTCGGCTGTGTTGGGCTGCTGGGTTCAGTGGACACCAAACTCCTGCACCCTTTCCCCCGTGGACTTCACCCTGCGGCGGGAGGCTGGGAAATAAGTAGCAGAGGGGGCGTGGTCAAAAGGTTGCCACTTTTTTCAGTTGTTTTCGGGCAACCGGGGTCAGGAGACGCCAAACTACCACACCCTTTTTCCTGCGGACTTCCCCCTGTGGGAGTGGTTGGGAAAGGAGTAGCAGAGGGGGTGTGGCCAAAATGTTGCAGCTTCCTTCAGCAGTGTCGGGCAGATGGTGTCAGGTGACGCCAAACTCCAGCGCACTTTCGCCCATGATCCTATTTACTATAGACCAATCACATTTTTGGGTGTTGAGAGTAAGATCTTCTCATTGTTGATCCTCAGAGAGGTAGAAGCATGGGCCATTAAGGTGGGGCATCTGACAAGGAATCAATCTGGTTTCTGGCAAAAAGTCAGCCAGCCCTTCGAGGAATACACTGATATTGAATATCTTTCAATATAGGCACCCCTATGATCGGTGTATGGGTTTCATTGATTTCTCTAGTACTTTCGACTTTCGATCTAGTAAACTGTGACAAACTATGGGCAAAAATAGTGGGATGGGGACTCCAGTCAGGCCTACTGAATATTCTGGCATATTTACATTGCAAAGGTTTTGTTTAGGTCTGGCTAAACCTCCAGGGGAGGGTTCCCCCAAATAGAGAGGGCTGAGACAGGGAAGCGTGTTGGCCCCCTGCTTATTTAATCTTTACATATCCGATGTAGGAGAGTCCATAGATAATCATACTTTGGGGTCCCCGGGTTTAAGCTGTCACCAAGATAAAGTGGTTGGCATACGCGGGTGAAATCGTGATCCTGGATAATACTCAAACTGGTCTTCAGACAATGTTAATAGCTTTGCATTCTTAATCAGAAGCCAATATTCTTGTGATCAACAAGTCAAAAACAAAAATTATGAGATTCTCAGCCACCAGAAAAAAAATTGGGTTGCAAATGGGTGATGGGAAACACAGCAAGTGAGGTGATTGAGCATTTTATGTACTTGGGCACCCTAATTCTTAAAAAATGGAGGATGACATATTAAAAATATGTTACAAGTAAAAATGGTCCGATTCATACCTTAGATGAAAAAAATGAATTACAAGTATGGGAAGTATTCTCTGGTGCCAGTAATGAAATATTATAAAAAGAAAGTAATCCCTTAGCTGAGCATTGGCCTAAAGACAATGCTATCCATTATTATGGAACTAATTAAGGTTCTTGAAGCGCGACTGTGGAGGGAGGTCCTAGGACCGCCAAAATGTGTTCCTTTATCAGCTATCTGATGTAAGTTACGTTTACTATCTGTGGAATGACGTGTAATCTGGAACGTGTTATAATTACTTAAGAAAGTAATTAGACTGCCCCAGGAATCCTTATTTTGTGACCTGAATAGTCTGTTAATGGAAAACTCTTGTATGCTACTGTCGAAATGGGCTTCCAAATGAAAATATATTTTGAAGGAAGTGGCACTTTACAGCAACTCGACATGAACTCAGAATGGGTTAAAACACGCCTGTGGGACTGGATAAACACATGTTTAGTCCTGGGCGCTTACTCTTTTGGATCATATAAAATGATAACCTGGTCATCAGAGCAGACATATTTTGCAGCTTGAATCACTTGTGCGATTCCATCCCTTCATTTCACTACTTAAGGCCAGACTGTCTGCTCTTGCCAATGCAAAAAGACATCTCTCATTTGGTTTCAGAAGGAGGCTCACATAAGGTTGATGAAAGTAGTTTGTCCCATAGATATCTGCCCGTCCTTACTTTCATGTTTGTGTCAATTCCATATGCCTAAATTTAATGTTTCGATTAAGTTGTTTCATTTTTAATTTAGACTCCCTCCATGCCGAGATTACTTAGTTCATCCATCAACGATTTCCTACAGTTCGAACTATGTAGTTGGGCGAAATGTTCCTTCCATGCCAGATCAACCAAGTTAACGTTTGTTGACACTGTTCTTTTGGCTACATATCTTGCCGGACTAATGGCCACCCTTCAATGTTCTGAATGTAAACCTAAATCTACTTGCAGGGCCGGGTTTGGGAAGCTGTCTGGCAATTACAAGAGCTGTTTCCAAATGTTCACTCATTTATTCCTATAGCAGTAGTGTTTCTATCCAGCCCGCATATTTCAGCACCTTAGCCCAAAGTGCTTCCCTATTTTGCTTGAAGAAATTCTCCCAACTTCAAGCCCTCTATGGTTACTTTGTTTCCTCACAAACCTCGTCAATGCTCTGGATACAAACTCTGCTTTCTTTAACATTGTGGAAATATGTGGTTTCCAAGAAAGGTTGTCTGATATTGTTACTCAGAGATATTTCAAAGATCCCACCTGCTCCAATTGTCCTTGCTCCAGTTTGAAGTAGCATTCATCTTTTTTTCCTTGCGATTATTCATCACCATGATTTGTTGAGAACTAACATTAATTGCAATTGCAGTAATCTGATATTGCCATTGGGCGGGCTGTTAAAGTTTCAGGGGTCCTGCTAACAAGAGCAGAATTGTCTGCATGCAGCAGCACGGCAATAGGTTCCCCAATGACATGTGGTACATCACTATATGCAGTCAGTACTTCAGACCCATGTCAATTATGTATAAACAAACAGGAATCAGTGCCAGCAAACCCCCTTGTTGCACCGCTCTTTTAGTGGACAGTGGCTTAGTAAATGTTACACTGCTGTCAAAATAAACCTGCACAGTGGGTTTTGAGGAAAGGGTCATGGCGATACATGAGGCATTCTTATCCATGCCCATCTCTTCTGATTTGGCCAAGATCCTCCCTCTATCACCACAAGACTAAGAACGCCACATACAGAGGCATGCTTTAACAATAGCGTACTTGTAAGTCAGGTATATCATAATGAAAACTTGGCCAATCGTAAAAAGACCAGGCCTAAAGCCTACCTGGGTCATATTCAACATTCCCTTTGTGGAAATCCAATTATTTCCATCTGTGGGAATAATTTGACTGACATTTTTGCAGCCTATATCTGTTATGCGGGTGGGCCGATTAGAACACGGCAAGTCTGTTGGGACCCGTTCTGTACAGTGGGACTATGAATGAGTTCAGTCAAGAAACTGGGTACATGCCACTTATCACAAAGATGGGGAAAATGATTTTGAACCCACCAATTCTGTGCATTCTGCTTTTCTCTTGCCTAAGGTGAATAGACGCCTACAAAGGTCTATTTCCGATGTTTGATTGCTGGTATTTCTTTCCGTAGGCTTGCCATTAATAGCATTATATCATACTCATGGCTTTCCCCATGTTTAATTAGGGCAGGCTTTATCATTATCTGACTGTTGGTCCGAGAGTGAGGCATTACACATTTCGGAGAACTCCCCCTATCGATGCTAATAAATATTGACTAGTTGTTGGATGAGAGACATTTGGTCGTCACTGGCAGGAGGGGAGCCCATTTTCATTGCCTGCACTGTGGTACAGGCCAAGCTTGTAATGCCCCAGAGCACTCCATTTCCTTCCACTTGTTTCCATCTCGTGGGGGCAAGGGTGACGTCCTGGCCATTCACAATTAGTAAGCCAGGGGTCTTGCAGGTTGACCTCTATCTCCTCCCCTCCGCTCCCCGCTTGTGTACTGTACTGGTGTGCAATCCTGTATTCCTTGTCATTATATAAAGGCACCTGGATCTGCTAATGGCTTTGCCAAAGGAAGGAATAGTCCAGGTGCCATAAAGGATTGGGGCCTAATTCACAAGTAATCATGCAAGCCAAAGAAGCACAGAAAAGCATACTCTTTTGACTTGCATAATTCTGAGGAATGCACAGGTCACTAAATTAACAAAGGAGACCTGCACATTTCTCATAGGTCATTTACCAGTGCAAATGATGTGCTGGCTTGCCCCCTTGAATACATTCGTGCCAGGCTGGCTCCTTGCAATCAAGTGGGCGCTGGGAGCACACTTCACAATGACAGGCCCTTAAAGGGGCTTGCTATGGTGAAATGTTTGCAAAAAAACGTGTCTCTATCCCTGTTTTAGCAATAGAAATCTACGCAGGATAGAAGCAGTCCATAAAGCAACGAACAGTCAGGAGGCACTGTTCTATGCAGTGCATTAGTTCTTACCACCAACCTATGATTTCTTGAGTCTCCCACTACATGGCTTTATACTGGGGGTAGGGGTTCTGTAGGTTTTTTGTTTGTTTCCTATTTAATGGTATTCTTATCCTGTACTGTCTGAGTTCCTCTCTTCCTCGCCTGTTTTAGTGTGGTGGCCCTTCACTGAATAAGCAAACAGGTGCCCTTGCTTGTTTGACTGCGCTATATCTAACTTCATGAATAAAGTCAACTTTAGTTTGGTTAATATTCACAGGGAGAGGGATTTGCATTATTCTTTCCTTTCCTTGGGAGGTGGTGTGGTATAAAAACAAAATGTCAGGGAAAACCGAATAGACACATGAAACTCTCTAACCTCAACCCTAACACCTAGGCCCATACACCCTACACTCCCTTCCTAATCCGATACTGGCAATGTGCAACCCCCCTGTTTCCTCCCCTGGTTGCTTGTAGATCCCTTGCTGCCCACTTGCATGCCTTCCCCAGTTGTTAGCTCCCCGCTCCCTTGTATCTCTGCTCCCCTCACCATGTCCTTCCCTCGATGACTTGTAAAGCGCTCTGTCGAGTCCAGGAGCTAGGTCCGCACCCAATACCTGTTGTAGCAGCTGACAGAATCGCTTAGAATGGGACAACATTTTTTTTTTATTTATTTTATTTAAAGTGCATTAGCCACAATTTGACTTTTAACACATTTCACAGACAAACTATTACATAAGCAGTAAAAACAAACCTTCACAGTTTTTAAGTACACATATCTCATAATAAAAGAAAAATAAGGAAAAATCAAGATAAAAAGACAAGATGAAACAAAAAAACAAAAAAAATCTAACAACCACATTTTTTACAAAAAGGAAATCAAGTTGTTATTAGCTTCCATTCCCTTAAAACTCTACCCACTTCAATTGATAAAGCCATCTCATTGCCCGACGATAACCTCGCCCAGAAATCATCAGAATTTAAATGAGACTCATTATGAACAAATCTGCCAAAGGAACTAGCCCTGACACTCCAAGTCCCCGGGCACTTAGAAAGTAAATGCTTAGTGGTCTGAACTTCCATATTTAAGCATCTATCACAGATTGGAGCAGTACCCCCTTCTTTATCCCTTATAGCAAGCAATTCCAGGGTAGGGAGTAGATTTAAACGAAATCTCAAGAAAGCAGATCTAAACCAAAAGCTAGGGGACTTCTTAAGATATGCCGGAAGGAACGATAAACGCTTATCTAAGAGTGTGAGGGAAGCTGATCTTTTAGTTCCCCGCATATCCTCTATCGTATGAATCCAATCAGCCAGTTTCAATTTTTTCTTCACTATTAAAGGGTTTTGTAGGAGGGACTCAACATCAGAATCACAACGGGACAATAATTCCAAACATATTGATTCTAACCTACATAGAAAAACGTTATTGCCATGTACCCGCTCTACATCAGAATCTTCGAAAAGTGAATTCTTAGGGGGATCAAGAATTGACCTATAAAGAGTAAGCCACTTCCAGGCTAGCCATGATCTGAGTGAGGACAGACCAAACTCATATCGTAGGGAGACGATCGGGACACAATCAGGGAGCCCCAAGGTGCGTTTCCAAATCTTTGATTCGAGAACATCCCAGTCTAATGGGACGAAATTGGTGTGTCTTAGGCGTCATCCCATCATAGGTGCCGAGTCAGTTTGTCTAAGGTGCTGGTAGGAGCAGAGCTATCCAGGTCGGTGTCCAGTGAAATGGTCGGAAAAAAAGGGTCAATTTTTCATTTATTTGGAACCTCCCCATAAACATTTTTAAAAAAAAATAAAAAAAAAACGACCATTTTTTTCGACCATTTGACTGTCGATCAAATGGCATTCGATCCTTTGGTTTTCGACCAAATGCCTGGTAACCATGCAGTCCTCCTGTAATGAAGCCTATTGTCCCCATCCACAGGCTTTGAGTCTTCACTTCTGCAACAGTGGTAACAAGTTTAAAGGTACCACACTCAACCCCGCATGTAAAAACAGGACTACCACAGTCCGAGAACAGCTGGTGTGACTGTTATCCAAGTCAGAGGGAAACCCAACCTGGCTGTGGCACAATCTCTTTGTGAATACTGTGGCCTGCTGAGGTCCCCTGAAAAAGGGAATGTTCTGCGAGCTGGCTTTAGTTTCCACACCACTCTCGCGAACTGAACGGCTAGAATGGAAGGTAGTCTTCAGTGGGGTATTCTTCTTTTTTTTTTTTAAACTTTTCTTTATTGGCATGGTGAGAGAACAGACAATCAACACAATGTACAGCATAACAAGGGTATCAGATACATAAATGGTAATGCAATCCATGGGAAATGCCAGCAAGAACAGATAGGACCATGATTCAGATTTATGCGGTGCGACAATGGATTAGTCTACTTCACAAGGAGGGGGAGAGGACAATATTTCGAAGTCATCTTTGTTATTCAAATAGGTGAAAAATTCCGTCCACACATTCTTGGGTCGAGAGGTCAGCGGGAGGGTATTGATATAGTCCTCCTTGCACGCTTGAGTCCAGGTGAGGGCCCCCAGCCACATCTCAAACGAAGGGGGGGATCGGCGTTTCCAGCATTGTAGTATGCATTTTTTGGCTATTATGGTGGCAACATTCAGAAACCTGGACATCTTCTTCAATTTGGGGCTATCCCATAGGCCGAACAGTATAGCTAGGGGCTCTGGAGGGATATGGGACGCTGTAATATCTGAGAGAGCTTCAATTATAGCTTTCCAGTATGGGCCCAACGCATCACAGGACCAGAACATATGAGTGTGATCTGCAGCAGGAGACCTGCATTTAGGGCAGGTGCGTGCCTGAGTGTGTGCAAACCTATCTAGTCTTTGAGGCGTGTAGTATAGTCTGTTCAGGAGCTTGTGTTGTATGCACCTATGTCTGGCATTCAGAGAGGTGGTTCGGGTGTGAAAGCACATTTTCCCCCACATTGTGTCAGTGATGGGAAGGCCCAGCTCCTCACTCCATGTATCCCGTGCCTTGAGCGGTACGTCCGTGGGGTTGGCCATTAGCAATTTGTACAGCGAGGACACTATCCCTCTAGCTCCAACCGACTTGGATATGTAGTGAATCTCGGGTGAGTCTGGGGGCTCATCCGGGCATGAGGGCCACCAGGCGCGGAACACCGCCCTCAACCTATAGTATTGTAGCAGTTCCAACGCAGTACCCAGGTGTCCGGGGCGCCACGTCTGTGGCGTGATAAACTTCCCGTCGGGGTAAAAGTCAGTTAGGGCCCGGTAGCCCAGGTCGTGCCAGTGTTTCATTAAGAGTTTATCGTGTGTAGGGCTGAGGCCTGGGAACTGCCAGATGGGCAGCCATTTGTAGTATGGGTGGTGGTCGGGTTGTGTCTGCAGGATATATTTCCAGGCCCTGATAGTGGCTGCGACAGGGTCAGCCGGGGCATCGGCGTGATAAGTGTGATGGAGAATGAGGGAAAGGGTGTTGACACTCTCGCTTGCTAGTTTCTCGAGCTTCACATGCGGGGGGGGGGTCGGAGAACGTGTACCAGTATGTGGCGTGTTGGGCCTGCGCGGCTGTCTAGTATTTAGCGAAGTCGGGGGCGGTGAAACCCCCGTTTCCATAGGGAGGGGTCATGTGCTGCCATTTCTTACGAACCGCGCCCGAGTGCCATAGAAATTGGGTACATGCAGCGTGCAGGTTCCTGAAATATCGCTTTCCGGGCCAGATCGGCACATTAGTGAAGACATAGAGAAATTTGGGGACCATGATCATTTTGATGAGGGATAGTCTACCCGACATAGAGAGTCGGGTAGACTATCCCTCATCAAAATGATCATGGTCCCCAAATTCCTCTACTACGCCATTTCAACATTTGAGCCTCAGCAAGCTGCACCACAGCCACGTAGTTGTCAGCCAACAATGAATCTTTAGTGAGGGACACCTGTACTCCGAGGTATCTGATGCCCCCCGGTGACCATCGGAGGGGGAATTCGCAGGGCAGTTGTGTAGTGGACAGGGTGAGCGGGAAGATTTCAGATTTGGAGTAGTTTATGGTGAAGCCCGAAAAAGTGCCAATTTTGGTTATGTCTCTCAATATCGGGTCCAGGTGGGCAGCCGGGTCTCTAACATATAGAAGCACGTCGTCGGCATATAGAGAAATGATCTCGGGTGTATCACGAAGACGTATACCTTTACGAGTGTGTTTGTCCCTAACGTTGTCAGCCATGGGTTCTATGGCGAGCGCAAAGAGTATTGGAGAGAACGGGCAGCCCTGGCGGGTACCCCTGTGGACAGTGAAGGGGGCTGAGGCCCTGGAGTTGACTAGGACTCTGGCTGCGGGGCTTGTGTAGAGAAGTTTGATGTACGATCTTATGCGTGGACTAATTCCCATTTTGTGAAGCACCGCCCACATATATTGCCATGACACCATATCAAACACCTTCTGGGCATCAAGGGTGACCACTACGGCATGTGCGTTGGGGTCAATTCTAGCAAAAACATTGAACAGACGACGGATATTGAGGGCGGTGGATCTGCCGGGTACAAAGCCACTCTGGTTGGGGTGGACTAAGTGGGGCATAATGGGGAGATACCTATTGACAATAATCTTGGCAAATATTTTCGTGTCAGTATTAATCAGGGAAAGGGGTCTATACGACCCACATTCGTCCAACGGTTTACCCGGCTTGGGTAGTACAGTTATAAGCGCCTCACGCATGGATTGGGGTAGGATGTTTAACTCTAGGGATTCATTCCACACCTCCAGGAGTCTGGGTGCCAGGATGGCTACATGTTCCCGATAAAACTCCGAGGTTAGGCCGTCCGGGCCTGGTGCTTTGCCCCTAGGGCAGTTTGAGATGACCAAGGTTATCTCATCTAGGGTGATAGGGACTTCAAGTAGATCGCTGGTCGCGCGGGAGAGGAGAGTCATGGGGATTTGATCTAACAGGGTGTCAGTGTCTTGCAGGCTATGTTCTTGCTGGGGGCCATACAGGGACATGTAGAACGCGGTGAATGTCCCGAGGATATCCTGGTCGGACCAGCACAGGGTGCCTCCTGTGTCTTTGACACAATCAATGCAGTTCCTGCCCCCCTCAGTGCGGACCATTCTGCACAGTGTCCTACCCGGCCTATTCCCCTCACTATACTTTCTGGCCGCTACGGGACGGGCAAAGTACCGAACTTCCCTAAGAGCATGAGACTCAAATGTTTCTAATTCCGCTCTGATCTGTGCCAGTATGTTCGGGGAGGGGGCAGTGGCATATGCCCTCTCCAGCTCTTTTAATTTCACTTCCGACTGCTGCAAGCTACTTTTTATGGCTTTGAGGACCCCCCGCCTCCCTAGAGATGCACATCCCTCTGATGACGACCTTGAATGCCTCCCAGCGTACTCCATCGGGGGTGTCATGCCTGTTATTGCACTCAAAGAAGGTGTTAATGTAAGCGAGGATGTCGGCTTTGAAGACTATGTCTAGGAGCGCCTCCGACTTAAATCTCCAAGAGGAGCGAGGTGGCTGGTCGTGTCCCAGTGTTATTTGAAGTGTTACCGGTGAATGGTCGGATAATGTGCGCGGTAATATCTTGCTGTCTGTGACCCTGCCCATCATGCAACTCGATATTAGGAAAAGGTCGATCCTGGAGAGGCTATCACGTACTGATGAGTAAAATGTGTACTCCCTAACCTGTGGGTTGAGGGCTCTCCATACATCCCTGAGATCAAGTGTGTCTATGTGAGCGTGTAACCTATGGGTCACTCGTGATGGGGCCTTGCAGGCCGACCCGGACCTATCCAGGTCTTTATCTAGGATCAGATTCATGTCCCCACCCCATATGATGGGAATACCAATATATTTCAGCAGCGTGGCGGTGATGGCATCAAAGAACTCGGAGGCGTCAAAATTAGGGGCATATGTGTTCACTAGGAGGCATTCCATATTGGCGAGTGAGCAATGGAGGATCACAAATCTCCCCTCAGGGTCAATATGGCTGGAACGCAGGGAAAACTGGACTGATTTATGGATTAGAGCTAGGACCCCCCTGGATTGGGTGGAGTACTTCGTGTATAATCTGTTGTTGCCCCATGTGGGGGCGAGACATGTTGCTATGCGCCCAAGGGCGTGGGTTTCTTGGAGAAAGAGGATTTTTGCGCCATGTCGCTGGGCATAGGCAGTTATCCTGCGGGCTTTAGTGAAATTGCTCAGACCGCGGATATTCCATGTTACAATGTTCAGAGCCATAGCGTCACATTATGGAACATCCCAGTGGTAATATTCGCTAGCATTCCACCTTTTGCATTTGCCGTGTGCACAGTATTGTTGAGTCAAAGTCGTGTACCTCTCAGCCATGCCTTTTACTGTTACATCAACCCCAACTTTGCCACCCCCCACCCTCACTGCCCAACCCCAACATGCAATGCAGACCTCCCACCCCAAAACACACATGACGCCCTTTGGGCCTGCTCCAACCGGAAACCAAGGGTCAGAGTACCAGATCCAACGTGGAAAGGGCCACATCCCAGCCCAACGGGGGCCAGTCATTAAAATAAAATTGAAAGCAAACATTGCAACTGCAACGGGGGGCGATGGTGCCGTGCGGCCGGCATCTGGAACTTGGTGCGGGGCAGCAATTGCTGTCCCCAATGTATTGCTGTGGTAAACGGTTGTCACAGGCAGCCTCTGAGCCCAGAGAGTGCCCTCTGGTTGATTGACATCGCAGGGGATAGTAGGACACAAGGATAGCTCTGAGAACCAAGTGGCTGAGAAGGCAAGGTAACCAGTTTAGAAGCTAGCCTGTTGCCCGCACACATGTGATAAGAGGCCGCAGTTGCTGAGTGGACATGGTGGGGTTGCCATCAACACATCATAAGGCATGGATCTTTGGACACTTTATAACATTTTGGGCTGTGCAGTCTATGGCGCGTGGTCGCCCCGCGGCCCAGGAAGAGGTATATGTAACTCGATGAACTTCACTGCTTCGTCCGGGACAGTGAAGAAGAAGATCTTGCCATCATGAGTGATCTTTAGCCGTGCCGGGAACAGGATGGCGTAGGGGACGTTGCGCTCCCTGAGCAGCTTCTTGACGCCTAAGAATTGGCGCCTCTTCTGCTGCACCACCAGCGAGAAGTCCCGGAAGATTCTGATGGTATGGGCCTCAAATCGCAGGTCTCCCTTTTCCCGCGACAGGCGGAGGATGAGATCTCTATCGCGGTAGTTGAGTATCTTGGCGATAATGGGTCTGGGGATGTCGCCGGGTCTGGGGCACGGTGATAGGGCCCGATGAGCCCGCTCGACTGTGAAATATGGTGAGAGGGCAGGGTCATCCAGCAGGTCTTTGAGTAGTTTCTCCACTGCGTCTTCCATCCGCCCCTTGAGGGCATTCTCAGGAACCCCGATGATGCGCAGGTTATTCCTGCGAGAGCGCGACTCCAAATCGTCACATTTCGCCTTGACACTTTTCATGTCGCGCGTTAGGGTGGCCACAGTGTCTTGGAGCGCGTTAATACCATCTTCGTTTACCGAGATTCTATTTTCAGCCTCGGTGATCCTCGATCTCGCCTGGTCTACTCGAGTCTTTAGCGAGGCGACATTGGCATTGATGTCGTCTAATTTTTCATGGAAGGAGGCAAAGTTTTTAGCCATAGATTCCATTAGTAGGGTGAGGTCAGGTGCTCCAACCACTTGATGCAGGGTTAAGTCTGGCTCGTCAGGGGGTGATGATGTGCTGGCTGGCTCATCTTGAGGGACTGCTTTGGCGTACATGTCCATTGCGTCTCCCGGGGGCCCCGCCTTGTGTCTGCTAGGCATTGTCACTGTAGTGGACCCGGTTGCAGAGAGGGCCCACTTATGAGTAGGATGAAGAACTGGGGAAGGCAGGGGCCGACAGGCGCAACTGTAGTGTCTTTTGTGCCGGCAGGCGCCCCGAGGGGGGGCCACCGCAGGTAGCTGCGAGTTACAGGCGGAGCAGCAAAGCTGCGATGGCGGGCGTCCACGGCCTCAGCGTGTGTTCAGGTTGCTCGGGGGGGCCAGCGAAGGCGGCGACAATGCCAGCGGGAAAGTGGGCAGACAGTATGGCAAGGGACGCCTCCTTATGGCAGTTCTGAAGCCCACACGCTCTATCTAGCCCCCGCTCACCTGGTCCGCCGCGGCAGCGAGGCGAATAAATCCTCTGTGTAGTCGGCGCGATGATCGCCGACGCAGCAGGTAGCATTCACAGTGTGGCGGCGTCCGCGGCGGGTCCCCCAGGCAGCTGCACCCACTCCACTGAGCGGCGGGAGCCAGGAGCGGGGGAGGGGATCCAGGAGTTAGGGAGGCCAGGCGGGAGGGCCGGATGTTAGGCAACCGTCGGGGCCGGATGGAATGCTAGGCCCAAATCCAACAGAGGTACCAGCCGGGTCCCGGGTGGACCGATCGAGTCCAAAATCACACAAAATGTCCAGTGCAGTGGCGGAAACAGCACGGCCAGCCGATAGCTCCTCACAATGTCGGGAAACGCAGATGTGAGCAGATGAACGCCGAGGCCGCATGGAGCTGAAAACATAGGCAGCCATCTTGGGCTGCTCCACAGTGCCACCGACGATCAGTGGGGTATTCTTAACTAAAGTGTTTGACTGAGAACATGTTACAGGTGAACTGGTGACAAACAATGGTGTGCAATTTGGTTTATAGTGACTTTTTCGAATGGCTTATTTTCGAATGCCATGTTCTAGAAAACATTTTGCTGAAAAAAAAAAATTTGAATGTTTAAATGGGGGGTCCCCAAAAAAAAATATAAATTAAAAAAAAGAAATTTGAAAAAAAAATTTGGAAAAATGTTTTCGAAAACATGACCGGATACCGTGCAATTTGTATTAAAAGAGATGCACTCTTTGTGGAGGCTGCAGTATCATTCACAAGTCCACGTCCTTGTACCAACCTTCAGCTAATTGGACGGTGGAATGCATACATTGTTTCATCAAAGGAAGGATGCAACTGGCACAGGTAAGCTCCCTGGCAAGACGTTCTCTGGAAAACACCCTGCGCTTAAAGGTTGATGACACACTCCAGCAGAGAGGTGAAGCCTTTAACCTTGATGAGGGGCGTAAGGCTGCGTGTCACCTCAGTCCACCCTGATTTGTCTAGGAGGATGTGGCTAGGATTGAAAAAGATCACTGACAAGATCAAACACAACCAGGTCAAATACAAAGAAAATCTATGGATCGACTGTGGAAGAAAAAGAAAATAAGTTGATCTGAAGGGAACAGGAGCTGATCTTCCTTACGAAGATTGACAGCAGAGGCCTCAATGATGGGGTACAGTGGCATAACATTTGAAAATGAGGACATCTGCATAATTAGAGGCTATAATTGAGAATTGGTTACCATTATAATACCACTATATTAGACACGTGAAAAAATACAAAGATGCGGTTGCAACAACTGTAATAAATAGCAATGGAACTGTATACCGAGAAGGTTATAGTGGAAGCTAGAGCATTTTGCCTGAACTTTTCAAGCGAAAAGATGTGGAATTTTGAAACACAGACCCAGTAGATGAGGTGCCGAGAACCCTTTTGCAAGATGGCTGACAATTCTGGCGAGTAATGCCAGATCCAAAATGCCCACTGTTTGAAACAACTTGAGCCAGAGAGTTGCGGCTCACAATCAACTTAGAGCGAAAAAGTTGTTGCCGGTCCTAAAATGGCTGACAACAGGGACGACAGTTGCCCAATCCTAAATGGCCACTGTTAGAGGTACCAGGGACATAGAGTTGGTGCTCCGGGATGGTACACAACGCTCAAAATGGTTGCCGCAGACAGTAACAGTTAAAAAATGGATGGCCCTCCCTGGTATACAATGAAGCAAGTGAGCGTATTGTAGTGGGTGTGTATCGCACGCTGCCAGCCAGAAGAGGTGAGAACTTTGGCTCGATAACGTAACACTTGAGTGTGGACTAGACGATATACATTTTCCATAGACTCCCTTTTTTCTGGTAGGCTGCTGAAGGAAGGTGCGGAGTATAAAAGACACCCTTTGGTATATTTCGACCGATGATTGATATACACCGGCGAATAACGAAATAAGCTAGTTGAGTCAAGGGGGTGGTTACTGCATGCCGCCTGGCTGGAGAGGTGAGAGTGTTTTTTGATTAATACTGTTAGAAGTGGCTGCCGCCACTCAGTTAGTAGACAGTTGGAACTACATGAGTAATGGCGGAGGGGTGGGTTTGTTGATATTATGCAACCCTTAATGTAGATGAGCTACGCATTGACTCATGGTTTTGTCATAGGTGGAAATGCTGTGTGATCTTTTACAGTGATTGAGACACTCACCCTAATCGACAACGCCAAAGACCCCCTACAGGTAAATATCCTGGGTAGGGGAGTGAAGTGCATGTCAGGGAAAGAAAGGTCCTGCCACACCACAAGTTTAAATAGCACTTGGAGCTAATTGGTGTCATGTCCTTTCTTTTGCAGTAAAAAAAAGGAGGAGTTTTGTGGGGGACCAGGTTCTTAGAATGAGATAGTAATTCAAGAACTGCAGAATACGAATAGTGGCCAAAAGAACAGCTCCTAAAGAATGTTCACCACAGGAGGGTTAATGAACAGAAACATGTTGAGTAGAATGAGAGAGAGGATAGATTATTAATTCAACAGTCCCCACCCTATCTCAAAACACAGATTGATTTTGTGACTGTTTGGGGAATTTCTGATAGGGAATTGAAAAACGCCACATTTGAGGGTGTGATCTGGAGTCTCTCTGGGTTAAGTCTGTGCTTGATCACAAGCAGCCACCAATGAGCTTCAGGTATCATCTTGTGATCTTTTGAAGGAGAAAGAGCCCCAAATGAGGCTGAAAGCGTTGCCTATGTACAGGCTGCCAACCAGAGTGGTTTCCAAAAGCAGGAACACTGTGGTACTGGACAATTGACACCAGTGATCTTGCAGCAACGTAATGAAAGGTCATCAGTGTCTCAGCATCCGCAGTGGATCTGCAACATAAATTAAAGCACATATTCTAATGAGCACCTTGGAGGGTTATTGTTCTTGTCTGCGGCACAGTGACAGAACATGGGCCACTTACCTTTATACTGGGAGTGGGTGGAAGGTTTTCTGGGCGCCTGAATGACTTTCAAGTTCTCCCCTGAAAGACCCAAATGACCCAGCATCAAAACATCAGGAAACATCTCACTAAGCTCAGCAATTGATTGACTGCGTGAAGGGTAATCCCCCAAAAAACAAATATGAAAAAATCAAGGCCGGAAACACTTTTTTATAGATTGAATTTTTCGATTTTATTGTAAATAGAAAAGGGAGGTTGGTTTAGAGAATACATTAAGGAGGGGAGGTGTTGGAGGAGCTGCATGGAGTCTCCCTCCTCATTAGAATGTTAAAGAATGTGCAAAATAAAACTATTTGGGAAATACAACAAAAATAAATCTGTGTTTTCAGACGCAATTTTATTTTCTTCGTTATTTCAACGTAGAACCACGTGATGAACCTTTCCTTCCTGCTGAGAGATCATGTCCAGGAACACTGGCAAAAAAACAATACTACCCTCGCCAGCTTTGCTAGATTTGAGAACTAGCTCCTTGTCAACCAGTGAGGTGTTATGAGAATCATGGACCCTGGGCGAGTCAGTCACCACTTGGTGATGGTCTTTTGGATGAGCATAACTTGGGGGAAAGTTGTAAAGGCACACCTTGCTCCACAGTTTCTGAAAGGCATCTCACCGTGAACAGTGTTCCAATCCCCCTCTCGATGTAAACCACATTTATTTCATGTTGCTCGTGGATGCAGGCAAATCCAGCCGAGGGAGCCCTCATATCTGAAAAGTCATGTGAGTTAGGGAAGAATGAAATACCTACTTGTGGTTGTAATGGGCCTGTTGTTCAACAACTCTGCTTCCACATTCTCAGACCCTGGCAGATGAATGAGTTTCAAGGATATCGAATGCTCCAGAACAAATTTGTACCGCTACCCTGCAGAGAGCAGTAGACTTTGTACCTCCCTGTTTGTTCTTATAATGCATGGAGGTCATGTTGTCCGTTTGAATTAGAGAGAAAAAAATGGCTTCAGTGCCAACTGAATAGCTCGGGGGTCCAGGACGTTCATATGTACTGGGAATGGACAAGTGGTCTAAAATCATCTGCCCCTCCGCTATGGATAAGTCTGGGGTCTCTACTGCCTCACTATAGGGTTCTACAAACTTGGGGCCTGCCACCAGACTCGCTTCCAGCAACTACCAGTGTAGATCTGGATGTAAAACCTTTATGAAACGGAATGCGCGCCATCACCTGTCCAAGCCGGTATCTCATCCTGGGAGGAGCAGGAGCTCGCCCACCACTGCCGAAGCAGTGCCCCGACCTTGCAGGCCTACAGCACCCACGTAAGGTAAGCCAACTGGCTTCACCTCCTCCCCAGCAGCCCAACGTGGTGAATCCGTCTGCACGCGTTTGTAGCTTATTTTTATAGTAAGCACTATTGTCACGGCTACGGACCCAGTTCAGCATAGGATCGTGATGCTACAACGAACGGATGCCTGATTTGCACATCGGCTCGACTTCACAGCGTGAGGCAGGCCCCCACTACAAAATGGCCACCCAACTATTGTGAGGGTAGATCTTTCCCTACTTCCTACGCCACTGGCCGACATCTATCCCTGATTGGCTGCACCTTTGAATATAGCCCCAATCAGGAGCCGATAGGCGTGAGCCGGCCCACCAGCTACAAGGCCCACAGTTTTAAGGCCATCACCTGTCCAAGCCTGTCCGGAGCCTTACGGACCGTCGGCCAGGACCCCTGCCGGCACCCATCCCACCTGTGAGTACTTAGATCTTGCGATTTTTGTCATTGCCTTACCAGTTCTGCTGCCCTTCACAGCATAGTAATCCTATAACCTTGACTCTGACGGCACCGCCTACACGAAGCGTAACATCTTAAAGACATTGCGTCAGAAACTCTATCTGCCATTGCGATCACTGTACAACTCATGGCCGACGGCACACCAGTATGCTATGTACTCACCATTAAATGTATGCTGTCTCTAATGCCCACGCAAATTGACTTGTACTGAGATACTGCGAGCCAAGCTAAGTGTACACAGTCCCTCAACTTAAGGCCCGCTAGCTATGTACTGCTGCAGCGCCTCATATTATATCACTGTCCCCGCAGGCCAACGGCCCTAGCACTATCACATAGCCTAGGCTGATTAAGGCATTATAGGGTGTGTCAAATCTAGGTGCCCTTCTACGGCTTGTATGCATTTTCAGCTACTGTAAGGATTGTCAAATCTAGGTGCCCTTCTACGGCTTGTATGCATTTTTAACTATTGCGAGGATTGTCAAATTTAGGTGCCCTTCTACGGCTTGTATATATTTTCAGCTACTGTAAGGATTGTCAAATCTAGGTGCCCTTCTACGGCTTGTATGCATTTTCAGCTACTGTAAGGATTGTCAAATCTAGGTGCCCTTCTGCGGCTTGTATGCATTTTTAACTATTGCGAGGATTGTCAAATTTAGGTGCCCCCTCGTTGCCCCTTAGCTACCTTAATCAGTACTTACACAGTACCTCCCTATATATCACAGTAGTGACTATAGAACAATTTAACATTCACTTCACTAAGAACCACTTTATATACACACTCTACTCCCTACTTTGGGCTTCGCTAGCAATTATCATAATAATGGCCTACACTATGTCTACACCCTGTACCCTGCAGGAGAGAAATATGCGACTCAGAGCTAGGTTGCCACGACTCTATGATCTCAAAAACAACAGAACAAGACTGTCAAAAATGTGGAATTACCCTCCTCGTGCTCAAAAGAGGTCCAAACACCCCAAATTGAAACCTACACAAGAAAAAAGTACAACTCCCACCCTTTCAGGAGCTCTCATCAATGCAAGATCCCTTGTAGCACACAACACGGAAATTGCCGACACACTTACCATGGACAACCTAGACTTCCTAGCTACCTCTGAGACCTGGCTCCATGATGCTGCTGGTCCCACACTCATGACAGCCATACCAGACAATTACAATATAATCCGAGTCGACCGACCTAACGCCAGAGGCGCCAGTCTGGCCATTATGCCAAAACTAAGTTAGCACTAAGACTCACCCCACCGCCTACCATCACATCTTGCGAACTTCTTTTAGCTAAACTACCCATCTCTAACAATAGCCCACTAACTATTATCCTGGTGTACAGACCACCTGGTCCTTTAGGGAATTTTGAGGAAGATCTCTCCAGCCTCCTCACCAATAACATTAAAGACTCTACCCAACTCCTAGTACTAGGTGACTTTGACTTGGGATTCAACGATGTGGAGGACAAGCAAGCACAATCTATCCAATCTATCTTAGTCGAACATGGCCTCACCCAAAATGTCCTCGCTCCAACACATACAAAAGGACGCACACTAGATTGGATAGCCACTCTGAACTGCGCCACCACTATTTCTAATATTACACCCCAAACCTGGACTGACCATCACCTCATCTGCTTCTCATACATCATAGAACCCCCTAAAGTAGCTTCTCGCGAAACAGTACCAGCTCTGCCAACCAGAAGTAATAAAGAAATCACCACCGAAAAACTACTCCCCCTCCTCCTACCAGCGCTCACGGCTAGTGCTAACAACTCTGACCCAAATACGTTAGTTGATACATTTAACATTTCCATGTCTAAAGTCTTGGATATCATTGCCCCTATCAAAGTATGCAAAAGTAAACAAGAAGCACACCTTAATTCTTGTTTCACCCCCCACCTCAAAGAACTACGAATCCAAAAATGAAAACTCCAAGCTATCTGGAGGCACTCACCATCAGTAGAGAACAAAAACGTACTTACGAACTTCGCTAACAAATACAAGAAAGAAATAATCCAAACTAAAAAAAACACGTTTAATGAGAGAATTAGCAAAGCCAACTCTAATTCTAAAGAACTCTACTCCATTCTACGGGAAATGGAAAACCCAATAGCTACTACGGACAATATTCCCAAGGACAAACAATGGTGCGCTAGCATCCAGAATGCATTAGCAAACAAAACAATAACCTTACAGTCCAGAATTGCAAAGAAAAAGGCCACCCTGAGCTCTACAGGAACTCAGACTACCTCTCTGACTGACACACCAACCTCTGATGTACCAAGCAGCTGTAAACCTTTTAGCTTCACCAACATTTCCATACTGGAAACTGAAAAGGTTATTTTATCTCTGAAACCATCGAACTGCCAGGGCGACAGTTGCCCAGCACAAGTAATTAAAGACACAGCTAGAGACTTAGCACCCTTCATTTCCAAGCTAATCAATGCCTCTTTCAGATCTAGCACTGTGCCCTCCAACCTCAAAGAATCATGGGTACTGCCTCTCCTTAAAAAGCAGACCCTGGACCCAGCCATCCCCACTAACTATAGGCCCATTACTACGGTCCCGTTCCTTCTTAAAATTATCGACAGAGTAGCCTACCTCCAGATCCAAAACTATCTGGAGACGAACCAACTACTAGGATCACGCCAATCTGGATTCAGACCTCAACCTGGTACTGAAACGGCATTAATTGACCTCAAGACTCAAATCGACGAGTTGAAGGGTAAAGGTAAAACAGCTATGCTCCTCCTCCTTGACTTATCGGCAGCTTTCGACCTGGTTGCCCACACAGTGTTATGTAAGCAACTAGCGTCTGCCACCCATTTCTCAAGGGAAGCTATAGCCTGGGTACAATCCTTCCTAGCGAACTGCACGATGAGAGTGTTCTCCCCCTTAGCCTCAGCGGACCCAATACACATCACCTGTGGCGTTCCACAAGGTTCATGTGTCTCTCCCACAATGTACAATATCTTCACTAAACCACTCTTCGACAAACTTGACAGATTGGGGATAATTTATACAAATTACGCGGACGATACGCAGATCCTCATAAAACTATCTGGCAACTTTGTCGCAGACTCAGTTCTAGTGAACAAAATTTACCTTCTTATTCAGGTATGGATGGCCTCCCACGGCCTCTGCCTGAATGACGACAAAACAGAGATACTGATCCTGTGCTCCGACTCCAACCTCAAAAAACTCAGCCCTAGTTACACAGCCTTTAACATAGATGGCAACATAATCAAGGTGGTAACCGAGGTAAAGACACTAGGTTTCTACCTTGATTCCACACTTTCTCTCAAAAAACAAGTTAACTCTCTGGCCTCATCTACAGCCTACACCTGCAAATTAATTAGGGCCTGTAGACCCTACCTTTCCAAAACTAACTGTATCATGCTAGCCAACACCTTAATAATGTCTAAATTGAATTATTGGAACACCCTATATGCAGGCGCCAATAAAACCATCATAAACAAAATGCAAATTCTACAGAACAATGCTCTCAGAGCTGCCTTGGACATACCCTGAAGTGAGCATATATCTAATATCAGGAAAGACCACCACTGGCTTAAAATTAGTGACAGAATACTCCTCAAGACGCTCTCTATCACGTACAAAGGACTGAACAATACCGCACCACCTTATATCTCGGCCAGACTGACTAGAACATCCACCAGCCACCACACAAGAGCCTCTAACCATCTTCTGCTAGACACCCCCAGATTCAAACTCACAAAATGGGTGGTGCTAGTTTCCCGGTTAGAGCGGCCTGCGCTTGGAACGCACTCCCTTCTGCACTAAGAGTTGATCAACCCTACTCTAGATTCAGATGTAAAGTGAAAACCTGGCTCTGGTCTAAAGACATCCACCAAACTGGTCCCCGGCACTAGACACTAGATCTTTGCATGTAATAATTTGAAACCTGGACTGCCTTGAAACCTGTACTATAGACTAGTGTGATCTGATGTACCCAGCTTGTATATGTGTACTGTAAATACTGTAATAACATGTAACACATTCATTGTATGTAACCAAGCTTAAGTATTCTTGTTACCGCTGCGCCTGGCTACCCCAGGGTTTTGAGCGCATTATCAAATAATAAACTAAACTAAACTAAACTAAACTGGAGGTCTAACGCCCGAATCCTGAGATCAACCATGCTTAAGTAAATTCTCCTAATCCAAAGCCGAGCATGAGCAACTGCGATGACACATGCTGCCATGAGCCCAAGGAGGTGCTGAAACCACCACACAGAAATCATCCCTCGACTGTGCAATCAGCGATTGTCTGTTGTATATTCATGATACAGTCTTGTGTCGGCTGAAACCCTTTTGATGGCCAAAGAAGAGAATGTTCGGTGTCAGATGAAAATGTTATTTCTCGCGATTTACCGAAAGACTTGGGGCATGATTCATGGAGCATTTTCCAATGGGTTTGTGCCATTCTAAAATGCATCTGTGAATCAGGCCCTTAGTTCGAACAGCAGGGCCAGGAGATTCAAAAGATCAGCACTCACCTCGTCCTCTGATGTGGCTCTGGTCATCCAATCCTCCAGGTATTGGTAGTTATGAATACCTCTTTGACAAAGATGTGCCCTGACTGACGCCTTGAATTTCGTGAATACTCTGGGGGCTGCATTCATGCCAAATGATCGAATCTGTATTGGAAGAGCACATCTTCCAAAGATAGACAGAGGAACTTCCTGTGCGGGATCCTAGCACGTAGGTAAACATCCTTCATGTCTATTGCACATAATCAGTCTCCTTGCCTGAGGGCAGCATGGATGTGAGCAGGTGTTGTCATCTTTAATTTTTGTGTGGGTAAAAATAGGTTGAGGGGTCACAGGTCCAACACTGTCTGCAGGCCCACCTGGTTTTTCTTGGAGACAGTGAAGAACCTAGAATACAAACCATGGTCTTGCTCAGATATGGAACATATTCCAGAGTGCTTGTCTCCAAATGTTTGTTCACTTCTGGGAGAAGAAGATCTGAGCCTGCCTGTCTTAAGGAAGGAAAGGAGGTCGGAAGATCTGGAAGGGATAGCCTTTGCACCTTGGATACCACATAGAGAACCCATGGGTCTTTTGTGATGTTGATCCAACCCGCCTTGATGTTGACTCTAACCCGGGTAAACCTAGACAAGCACGTAACCTTTGCTTCTCCTTCCAAAGGGGGAAGGTGGGAAGTGGTTCTAGATGTCCCTTACAAGCCCTAGGAAGCCACAAACTGTTCCTTGCTGGGTAAGCTGGGAGACCTATCAAGCGGTGTCTGTCTCCGTCTCCTTTCACAGAACTGTCAGGAGTCCTAGACGTAAAATCCTGCTTTGCTGATGAGCTTGATTGGAAGATCTTCTAAGGGTGCTTCGTCAAGACCTCCAACAACTTTGCTGAAATGGTTGAGGTATTTTTCTTTCTGAGCTTCCTCGTCTGTTGATGTGTGGTAGAGCTCAGCCCCTTCAATGGGTAAATAAGGATCTTGTCCTGAACATCCTGTGCAAAGTT
The DNA here is from genome assembly GCF_040938575.1 of Ambystoma mexicanum. Classification (NCBI taxonomy): domain Eukaryota; kingdom Metazoa; phylum Chordata; class Amphibia; order Caudata; family Ambystomatidae; genus Ambystoma; species Ambystoma mexicanum. The sequence continues at coordinate 1,347,234,522 of NC_090922.1, read as the reverse complement.
AGAAGAAAGCATCTAAGCAAGTCTTCACATGTTCACGCCAATACACATATGAAGTGCTGCTGTGTCAATGTGGTGGGCTGACGGTTTCAGAAGTTCTTGTGCTTTGGACTTCCCATCCGTCAAAACAGTATGAAAGGCTGCTTCTTTCTCTGTTGACAAATTTCCCTGAAAATCAAATCTGTGAGCTTCTTTGAAAAGGGCTTGATTGGCTGCTGCTATTAAATCGTTGGTATTAGCCTGCCTTAGTGGTAGTCAAAGAGTAGGATCCCTTGAAGAATAAGTAAGCCGTTGCCACCACAACAGATGAAGATGGTGGCGGTTGAACCATCAGGTTGACTGTATCGAAGCCCAACTGCCTGTAGGTCCAGATGCTTGATTACTGATGCTGCAGAGTGTGTTTTGTCCCAAACCTTACAAGCCTCAGGTAGCACATCTTTTTGTATGGGGATGCCGGAATAATCAGAAACCCTGAGACCCAACACGCCTGCGAGGCGGGTCCACTGCAATTGGAAGGTTCAAAAATCCTGCTACGCCTTTAATCCTTTCATGGAAAGACTTGGTGGAGGATGGAAGCATCTCCTCTGTGCCATCTGAGAGAGTGTATTTAACCAGAGACGCACCCAATAATGGCGTATGGCTCCTATTTCCAATCTGCTGATTAATCGCTGAAATCGCACTAGAGAACACAATATAGGAGTTGAAGGCTTAGGTGCCAATGTAGGAGGCAGATCCATTGATGGAGTGCGAGCCAAAGGCATTGGTGGCATGGGAGCTTTAGGAGCTGGCATGGCTGGTGCCAGTGACTGTGGAGGCAGTGGATCGTTAATCAAGCCATTGAAGTAAGAAGACATGGCCTGTGACTTCATCAACTTCTGGAACTGATAGAAACATTGATTTTCACATGCTGCCTGTGACAGAGCCTGGGCCAATGTTGTAGTCCAGGATTCCATGGAAGATTAAATCCATTGCGCCAGTTGACCCAGAGAGCAGTAGATTTGGCTGGAGTGACTGTCGGAGAATCAGCATAATGCATGCAAAAAAGAAGAGAGGTATTGAGTAGACCAAGATGCAGTTATCAAAGGTGACCACTCAAACCTAGGAGTAAAAGAGATATTCAACACCATAGGAGGGAGTGCTGAATCGGTCTTCATGACCTCTCCACAAAAGATTGTTTAAGAGACTCCATTGAGTCTTGCAGTGAGGTCATAGCGACACAGAACCAGTAGTTTTCCAAATGGTGCCTGTGTTTCTCTCCGAATACCATGTTGTGCCTCGACTACTGTGGCGCAGAAGAGAACTTCTTGGGAGTTCATCCAGCCATCTTTATTTCATGTCTGATGCTTCTTTTTAAATGACCTATAATCCCATCTTCTAAATCTCTTCCTTATATTTCTAATGTTCTATTTTATCATTCAAAGGGCTGTGTCTAAGAAAAATGAGATTGTTAATGTAAGTTACGATCTGGTAGAATTGGGCTTGCCAAGGGTCTCCAAGAGTTCAGGGTATTCACAATCAAGGTGAAAGAGAAAAACACACGTAGGAGGCATTTCAATAGAAATAGTTTGCACAATCTCAAAGGTAAACCTGCTCCTACTTTTGAATATAAACACAAGTCCAGCACTACTATCTAAGCCTCCATCTCATAGATTTCATTTTGGAATATTATCTTATTTCCTGAAAAGCAGCCCCCTCACCCTACAACAATGACAACTCATGTTCTACTAGTGACTAGTTGAAAGGATTTGCAAACATCTGCATGGCAACCAACCCTGCATTTATCCATCACAAGCACTGTGCGTATTGCTACACTCAAGCGTTTTAATGACCACGCATGACATGGAAATGAATTCCATTGCAGAAAAGAACCAGAATGGAAGAAAAAGGTAATTTATAAAGATATGAGAAAATCTGTCATCAACAGAACAAAAATCTAAATTCCTGAGTTTTGTGGAAAGCAGAGCAGAACAGTAGTTTGAAGTCCCTCTTATCGTGTTAATGAATGTTTAAAGAAAATGTGTAAACGGTTCAAGTAGGGGCTGTTTCTAATGCATCAGGGAAGAAATGATAAAGTAGGGTGACAACGACCTTCCAGGTAATTATATTTTTCTGTAACCAAGGTACCTTCATTAAGTTGGGTAAAATATGTAGGACCTAACATGTGAATTAGGTTTGACTACTTTACCGTGTTAATATCTGCTCTAATTAGATCATCAATGTAGTCAGAGAGTAGCACAGAAAGGAATTTCATTGTCACACTACTGTATTTGAAGTGCCCCTTCGAATACTTTCTAACTGTACCTGTAGGAATGTTAGTGCAGCTCTTAGAAGCAAACATTCAGCATAGCAAACTTCAGCATGAATTTCCTCTGATGGGGGAAACAAACAAAATGAATTAGTAAACAAGAAGAGTTAACACAGCATAAGAATGTGAGTTCTACAATGATTTATAAAAGCAAAATATTATGAAGGACTCATTGCCAGCTGATGAAGCGTGCCTCATTCATTTAATTTACTATTCCTTGGATGAATGCTTATGATTTTATCAAAACCACCAAAAGATATCAAGCCGGCATTGTATTACGTGTTGAGGGAATTAACAACGGTAACCGATCAGAACACACACTAATGGGCTGAAATATATCCAATCACATGCTTGCAAATAGAAAATAAGCGCTAATGAACGAGCAATCCAAGGCAGTGAATGGAGGGAACTGGTAATCAGACCTTCACTTTTTGTCAACTTCTCCTTACCTGAATATCCCAAACGGAGGTCTGGGAGGAAGGGGATTAAGTTAGTACTGGCACATATAAATGCAGGGCTCTACTTAACAAAAGTGGTGTAATAACATAAAGCTATCTGCCATCATGCATTAGACATCCACCGTGGGCACCAACTTCTCGTGTTAACATCCTACTTGAAAATCATCTACTAATGACCACAACATTTGTGTCTAAACTACCAATTAATTTATCTGGGAAAGTTAAGTTGGTCACTGGTTTAAAACTCTGCAGGTGTCTGGGGTCCAGATTAAGATCTTTTAGTTGTACCTTTTGCCTCTTTGGATTTTCCAGAGCATGTTCCTTCAGACTTCATTAAAGAAGGCAAACTCCTGTTCCTAAAGATTTCATTGAACACATACGGAGGGGACTTTGAACCACTAATACTCCATTTGCCGATTGTCTGGATGCCAAAGTCATTCAAAGAAAAGGATGCATCATCAAAGATTACTGCAGCATTCTTGTAAGGCACCAAATTGCATTTCACAAGTATATGCAGAGGGAGACCCCTGGTAGTGCCCACCCAATTTTCACCCCAGCATAATTATTATACTAACAAGCCCCTGCATATATTTACGGTGAAATTCGTACGTAAAAAAACTATTTGATCATCCTCGATAAAATCTACTACGAGGTGATCAACATATACCAAGGTTATTAAGTTGGACAAAAGCAGAAATCTGAAACTGAAAAGCAGAATCTTGGCTTCTCAGGATTCCTACAACAGCACCAGGTCGAATGTCTCTCTTCCCCTGGTTACAATGTTTACAGTGCCAAGCAGATACCTCTAGTTTATTGGCTTCTCAGCAATCTTACAAACACCACCAAGCGGAATGACTCTAGTTACAATGTTCAGAATCCACGTGATCCGACTGTAGTTGAATTTACCGCGGCCGGAATGTTCGCATGAGAAAGGTGCGAACTACCAAAAGTTTGCAACTTTCTCATGCGAACATACGTAAATATCCACACACCCACAACACAGCCATGTCACACCCCCCACCCATACCCCCCACCCACACCCTCCACACACCCCACACCCCCAACATAAACAAACCCCACTTACCTTCTCTTCAAGCTGGGTCCCTGCAGCGCCAGTTCCCTTTCACTTCTGTGATCGGGAACTGGCACTGCAGGGTCCTTTTCTTTTTTTTTCTTTTAAGGAGGGCTGCAGGGGTTTCCCCCACAACCCCCGCTCACTATACTGTTAAGTATAGTGAGCGGGGTGTTGCGGGGGGACAACCCGTGTTTTTATTTTTTTAAACTTACCTGCAATGCTAGCCCCAAATGTTCGAACTTTTGGTGTTCGAACTTTTGGTGCTAGCATTTGTAGAACTTTTTGTACATGCAAACGTTTAGATACAGTTTTTTTGTACAAAACCCAATGTTCACAGTATTCGCAATATACAGTTCATCAGTTTCTGATCACTCCCAGCCTGCCTGGTATACTCTCCTGCCAGGCATTGGGTCAGTCTTTCTTCCTCCAACCTGGTCATGGGTAATATTTTCTCATCCCCTTATTTGCTTTTCCTGGCACAGCCAACCTGGTTCACCGTATGCCCAGGTACTGGGTCTTGGAAGACTGCTGCACAGTTCAGCTGGAAGCCCTGTTATACTCTCCTGCCAAGGACTGCCTTGGGTCCTAGACCCCTCTATTTTGTTTTTTCACATATGGGTCCCAGACCCCTTTCTGTTGCTTCTCAAATATAAGTCCCAGACCCCTCCACTTAATAAGGTCACAGTTCAGCCTGCCAGGGACTACAGTAAGTCCCAGACCTCTTTACTTTGGCTCTTCACATATGGGTCCCAGTCCCCTTTTTCAGGTTTGTAGCATGTTTCTTGTAGGCCCGGTTCACTAGCCTGCTAGGCATTCTCTAGTGTGCATAATTATCTTGGTTTCTTAATGTTAGGGTCCTCCACCCCTCTTAAAGCCTTGTAATGTCTCTTGACTGGAATCGGTTCTCTATCCTGCCAGGCCTCCCTCTGATTCTCTTTGGGGTATTCTTTCACCCCCTCACATCCACATCTTATGGGGTCCCCCTGTGCCTTCCCGGTCCCCCTCTGCATACCTTTGCACTTGTCTGCTAGGGTTTCGGTCCTCGACAACACAGGTATGCTTTTGCTGCTTCCCCTGGGCTTTCTTGGTCTTCTCTTGGTGGCTCGCTAGGTGTTCTCTTCCAGTGAGGGAGTCTCCTGGTTCCATTAGTCCCTTACACACTGCTTGCACTCCAGGGTTCCCCCTCTTTTTGGGAGGCAAAACCTTCTTGGTTCTCCCAGTGAGGGAGACTCCAGCTTCCCTTAGTTCCCCACAGGCTGCTCGGGATCAAGGGTTCCCCCTCTCTCTGGGTAGTGCAGTTGTCGACAGCCCCTTCTGTTCCAGCACCGGATTCCAGCTCCCTACTCCTCCAGGGAAAGCTTGACAACACTTCCTGGTTTCCCTCCTCTATTTCTATTCTAGAGGGACCAATCAGAAACCAGTAACCACTAGACTGTTCCTTGTGGTTCTTAAGTGGAATCCTCATGCTTTCCCGCATCTCCCTCGTCACAGTACTGATCTTCGGACTCCCCTATGAGTCATTGGGGATATCTCTCGTCACAGTACTAGGAAATGGATCTTCATTTAGGTAACTCATATTCTTCCTCGTCCCTGTACTTTCTAGAGTAATGGCAGGGTGACCACAACTCATGAGCCTATTAGGGAAGTGGTTGTTCTAAGGTTTGTAGAAAGAGGGTCTAGGGTCAGGTGATGGGCGGGTATACCGCATTCTCTCCTGATGGTCGTCCCTAATACCACAGGGGGGCCTCCCACCCATATGATCCTCTCATTGAGTACCACCACCTGGAGGTCTATCAGGTAGATGCCTCACCTCCCTGGCCACATGGGAAGGGGCTCCCCCTAGGGAAGAAGGGACGACATCTGAGGATTCAACACAACTCTTTGACCTGTACATAGTGGATATTAATATTAATGTTAGCAAGATCAAAGCCAGATCTCCACACCTAGGTACACTACCTTTGCATTATTTGGCTTACACAGATGACTTGGTCACCTTGGACCAAACACCTATCTGTCTTCAACGTAGCCTGAATGCACTGGATAGGTAAATGCTTGAGAAGGATTTAGAAAATAACAGTGATAAATCCAAGGTGTTGCTATTCTCCATAAAAAAAGGAAAGTAGCCGTTACGTGTTTTCTGGTGGCGAAGACATTGGAGATAGTAGATCAACCTATGTACCTTAGCTTTGTATTATATAGCAAGCCACAACTGGGCCGAAATTCAGAAAGGTTGAAAGCCATGTGCATCACCATACTTTACTTCTGACCCATACCTATTATAAATCTATGTTTGCACCCTGCTTAGTATATGAATCAGAGATTATACTCACATTCGAGGAAAAAAGTTGGCAGAACTTGGTGGGTTTCATTTGGAGGAAGGTCCTTTGTCAACCTAACTGCGTGCCTGTCTGTGTTGAGATATGAACTGGGCTTGATTTCACGATCTGCCCAGATAAAAGGGAAGCTTCTATCAATCTGTAGGAAACTTTTAGATCTTCCAGGGAATTGTCTCTTTCAAGATTAGGAGCAGAGAATCATATGTAATAATGAACCAATGGATTGTGAAAAGATTGTGTTGGATTTTGATGTGTGTGAGAAACCTGAGGGCGCCCTAACATCTACTTCCCTTGGGTCCTCTTCTCAGGTGGTCAGCAAAAGGCCATTGCTCTTGGATCCTGGCCCTGGGGGTGGAGAAGCGAGGGAGGATCACCTGGGTGGAGGATATTTGGGTATTGGGAATATGTCCTCAGGCGAGACACAGTATTCGCATTCCCCTTTCAGGAAGAATCCTCTGTTCCAGAAGCAGTTATGGGATATTGCTATTTATGTCCCATTGGCCATGAAAATGCCCAAAGATATGACCACTCTGGAGGTACCAGAAAGTGGTTAAAGAAGAGAGGGGTTACAGGCGAGACATGGTATCCCCCTTGTCCTATTTAAGACCAACCTAACCCTCCCCCAGCCTTTATAGGCTGTTGTAAAATCTCTTGCTTTTGTTCCTCACCTTTTATCTGGGATGAGAAATAGGCGACTACGAGTGATGAACACTTACACCTCATTTCACCACTCTAGTACTGGGATGAAGAAGATGTCTGTAGAGTGCTTTAAAGTCAGGCATGTCCTTTTATTTATGGTCAAGGAAGCACAATTTAAAGTGCACACCTGCAACCTGTCAAAGGGTTGCAGGTGTATAAAGGGAGACCAAACGTGCAGCAGAGAGAGCAACATGGAGGCCTGCATGGCAGAGACCAGTAGGGGATCTGTGTCCTGAGGAGGCAGCTGTGGTGGGACCTGAGAGGAAGCCTCGATGCCAGCCAATGTCCCAGAGACCTCTGGAAGCAAGGGCAAGTCGGACTGTTGAGCCGCCACAGGTGGGAGCATCCGCCTTGGAGAGAGAGAGAGAGAGAGCAGCTGAAGCTGCGACCGAAGAAGGAAGAGGAAAGGATGCCATCCACATCCGTGCCGGAGCAGCAGATCCGCTGGCGTGTGGAGTACCACCTCCGGAATCTGAGCGGAGCTCTCCGAGGCTGAACCCGCCGTCCAGAGAAGCAGAAGAAGATGGTTACCGAACAGAATGAAACTTTGAACCAAGGCTAAGTTACGGTTATTGAATACCGAACTGAATGAAACTTTAAAAACATAGATGAATTATGTATGCTGACATTTTTGGGATGCTGAACTGAGTGAAACTTGGAAACAAAGATGAATCACGTATATTAAATATAGAACTGAACGAAAACTGAGCTAAAGTAAGCTTAATACATATGGAGCGGAATAAAACCTTATGCGCAGAGCAAACAATGGATGACAACCAAAAGGGAAAGTGCCCATTTGCAAGCAACTTACTGAAAAGAGCACAAGTGTGAAAGAAATGCCATAGAAAGGTGCGGCGTGAGAAAATCCACCACAAAGTGCATCACCGCCAAAGACTTAAAAGTGTGTAATACGTTGTGGCAAAGCCAAGAGACTAGCCAGGGGAAACCTGAGGCCGACAAAGAGATACAAGTGGGGATTGTGGTTGCGGCACCTGTCATGGGTGGACCGTGTGGTCTGACAACTGCACCTGGAGCAGTGAGCCCTAAATAGTCAAAGTAAAAACCACTGCGAAATAAACCAAGAAGGAGAACTGTGAGTGAACTGATAAAGCAAACTAGAGAGTCAACTGGACGCAGTTTTGTGTTGAACTTTGAAAGACTGAAACCCATGCAAGTTGCTACGTTGAAATCTTGGGGAAGGAAACCCTGAGATTTGACGAACTGCAAATTCTGTCTTGAGGACGGAGGCTCAAGACCCCTTTTTTGTGTGCACTGTGTTGTAGGGGAGTTGAAGAGGGAGCTGGGAGCTAGAAGAAGCTCAGAACTTTGTCTGTGTCCAAAACCTATCCTTGCCCTCACAACTAAATCTAAACAATGTTTAGGGATGTCAGTAATGAAAGAAATGGTGATCAACACAGACTATTAAGTTGAACTTTTTGACTACGACTTTCCTTAGTTTTGTTCAGTTATGGAAATCCCACCTTAGCATAGGGCAAGTTAGGCCTTAAACCATCCTTATATTAAGGCCAAAATGTCCTTGTGTAAAGAAAAGGAACATTTTTTCTAAGACTTTGCTTGAATCTCTTACCTACTCAGGAAGTGTTGAGAGCAAGATCGAATATTCCCAGGAGTGATTGGGTTTGTTGTTTCTGTTTATGCTCTGAGGCCACAGACGTTAAAACAACTGATTATTGAATGCCCCAAGGTCCTGGAGAGGTGAATGAAGAACTTTGTAATGTATGTATTGGGCTCAAATCTTACATTTCAGAATTGTTTTTGTGTACTGTGTTGTACCAAAATAAAGACTTGGATCAGAAGACATACTTTTACTACAGAGATTTTATTTAAATTAAAGAAAACGCCTTCCTAACCCTATTGCTAAGAGGGAAGTTCCCTAACTAACAAATTAAACTAAGGAGGGGAACAATTAGTCAAAATAATAAATCTTGTCCTCTGTCCAAATCCTAACTTCTAAACTACCCCTACCATCTAGAAAAACAACTTAAAAGGGAAAGCAGGCAATATAGACTACACTCTGTGTTCTTTACTCTGGCGTGTCCTGACTTTTTCAGTTCATGTCCATCTTATCAGAATTCCAAACGTAGAAAAGGTTTTCCTCAAGTATATAGCATACACTCTGAAGTTTCAAAAAAAGTCAATTCTCTCAATGATCGTAGATGCAGGGATATTTCCTTGCCGCTCTTCCACCAACAATGTGTGTCTCTCCCATGACACTCCAGTATTGCGTGATTCTGGTTTCCCCTTGGGATGATTCCTCTCTTAGTTCTCTAGTTTCCAGTGTGTTGCTTGATTAGGACTATGTATATCCACTCCTAACATATCTTTCTCCTGGCTTTTGGGTGTGACTTTGAGCCATTTGGCTGATTACAAGGGTCAGGGTTTTCAGGCTCCTGTAACCCCCTTTACTATTTATGTCCAACTTCCTCTCTGAACTGGTAGCCCCTTACAGGGATGTAGACTTGTCGATCCTTCTCATGTTCTCAAGGTCGGGTCTCTGTGCCCCCCTCTACTGTGAGCAACTCGCACACCTTCTCTGTAGCAGGCCCTGCTCCAGCAAGGTGGTTTTGACCCAGTGATGCTGACGTTCTTCCTAGCTCCTGTGCTTCCTATCCTGAACACATGGGGAAATGTTTCTTCGCTCGCCTCTATTTTGCTTTCTCTCTGGTTTCGAGTACTGCGAATGGGGGCTCGTTCCTATCTCGCTCGCCGGATTCAGTGTAGTTTCCTGGGCTCCAGACCCACCATGTCCTCTGCATGGTCACGCCTTCCCTCGGGCCGGCTAATCTCGGCCTCGCCGACTCTGCACAACTGTTCGCCATGTCGGTCACATTTGTCATTCTCTCTGGCTTCTCTCCCAGTTTCTCTCTGAGTCTCCCTGCAGACCTCCTTCTCCGTGCCACAGCCAGCTCCACTCTGCCTCCCAATGACATTGTTGCGTCGGGCGTTTGCCTCTGCGTGTCGCTTCTGCTCCTCCACTTCATGGGGGAAAATGCTTTTATTCTTGTTACCAGACCAAAAGGGTGTGTTTAACTGTCAAGCCCAGTGAGAAGCCAGCATTGCCTTGAGCCAACTATTCAAATGTACTTTTCACATTATTTGGAGTTCCACAGCTGCCAGTCAGATCAACTTCTGGTATTCCTACACATGCATTATAAGAATGGTGGTTTGGAAATTAAGGTGCTGGTAGCAACGTATGAGCACGGCCTGACTTGCCGGGAGTTACCAGCAGGCTTTTCACTGAAGCACCAGCACTGTTACTAACTGTGTCGGTGCTTCAGGTTTATGGGACTCCATGGGAATGGGAAATAACCGTATCGCCACCACCTGTGATATCACGGTAGTGCTGCTACCAGCACTGAGAAACCCCTTTTGGCTGTCACAATGAGAGGCTGCCTCTGACTTACCAAACTAAGATTTCTTGCAAAGCCATTAGCAGGCCCGTAAATAGCGCCTTCCCCATTCCCATTGAGCCCTATGGGGGCTCACATGGGAATGGGGAATGGTTGGTGCAATGGGGATCTACCGGTCCCGCCAGGGTCAGACTAGACCGGTAAGTCCTCATTGCACCACACCGGACTCGGTCCCGTTATTGGAGGCAGTCATGGCGCAAACAGAGCCATGACTACCTCCAATCTCGGAATGAGGCCCATTGGCCCTCATTCAGGGGTCGGACGGTAGAACCTGCCGGTAGGCGGCGGGTTACTGGCAACCCTGTAACACTTAACATGAGCAATTTTTTTTTGTTCCCTCTGAGGTAACTCCTCCACTTTACCTTCAAAAATCACAGAGATTACCATCTGGTAATACCGGCAGAGGTAATACCGGCAACAATCCCAAATGTTGTCCTATGGACTATTAAATGGGGATTAACAAAGGCAAACCACCACTAGTAATCAGGTGGTATTACCGCCAGAGGTGATAACTGCAGTAGTAATGCTGCCTGACACGGTGGTCGTATCAACAATTCCGTATGTTGGTATTCTGGCGGATTTACTGCCAGAATACCGGCAAACTCGTAATGAGCCAAGATCACATTACTTAACACACTGACTATATTGTATAATCTAGAACTGATTTTTAATTCCTTGTGTAATGTTTAACAAACAACATGAGACAATACAGTACATTTCACCAAATTCACCCACCCTGTGAGGAATCCTATTTAAGCGACACAGCAAGAGTGAGACTCTCGCATCACAGAATAGTGTGTCTCAGACAGTACAATCACTGGAGCAATTTCAGACAGAGTGGCCTAAACTGCTGCTCGAGTTTTTGTTGACAACCCTTTGAAGTGGCTTTTTTTCAATAAATATGCATTGAATTTTATTTAGTGTACACCAGGAATGAGAACCTCCCTATCTATCAGAAATCACACACACATGTAACAAGGTTCTAGATGAATAACTGCATCTCAGGTTTGGAAAACAACACATTTTAAAACCTTGAAAGGCAATCCATGACATTAAATGAGGTTTGGCCTGCCAAGCAGCTCACTAAGTTGGCAAGAGTGTAATTCGAGTTTACCATTTTCAGAAATGATTTAGCATCTGTATAAGCAGTGTTTTTAGCTCAGAACCAGCGAACTTTTTCACTTTGTGATCCTTCCCTGTGGTTTCACAGTACGGTTTCGATATTTTCCTTATTTCCTGCTGGTGAACCAGAAACACAGGAGCTTTATTGTCTCGTTCCGAATCTTCCATTTCTGTACTCACTTGAAGTATTTTAATTGTCTTGTACCGTTGCCTTCTGCATAGCTTGCTATAGTGACCTTTCCTTATGCATCTGGAACATGTTTTCTCTCTAGCAAGACCTAATTACATGTTTCGTGGTATCCCACCGGTAAATTTGGCAGGATACCACCAAACGGAATTACCAGCAAACAGAATTACTGTTACCGGCACCTGGTCTGCCGGAATTACAGGTGACGGTAAGGATGGTAATCCAATTCAACTCAATGGGGGGGTTGCTGGTATTACTGGTAATAGCGGTGCCGGTAATACCAGCAGTTTTTGATGATGGGATCATTCCGGCCATCTCACCATCGAACTCGAAGTATGCCAGTCCAGAAACATGCAGGTAAACGGAATCACTGGCTCGCTAATTTCAGACTACCATGTGATGCATCTCCATATCTAACACATTTGTCTTTGCCATTGCAAAGTTTGCCTTGCTCGTGATGCCTATGATCAAGCTGTGAATCTCTTTCTCGTAGTTATAGCATGAACATGAAGAGTTGCAATTTCCTTTTGTTAACCTAATGAAATCTTCTTCTGCTGTGTTTGCAATCATTAGTGCTTCATCTAGTGTGGGATTGTTTGCAGCTAGCAATTTTTCTTCGATTTGGCATCTCTACAATGTGTAAGCAGCAAGTCTCTTCCCAGCCAAAGGGATCCAAAAGATTGCCTTTCAATAGCACTAGTATTTACATTACTCTCAGACGCCATAAGTGTACATATAACATTGACTCCATGTCAACAGGAAGCACCCTCTAGCTTTAAACACGATGGAATGCCTGGTGGAGTGCTGATCAGTGGAATGTTGTGGTGTGAGTGCCCTGAATGTTCCATGGATGTCAGTTGTTGGATGAGACCATGAGAGAGTGGGAGCGGGTGGATGTTTCCTGTACCTTCCTTCTTACTTAGCTTGAAATTACCTTATTGTATCACCTTGTCATCTGGATCTAAAGTAAATAGTTCACTTCCCTTTCTGGTTCCTCTGGAGTTATTCTTCACCAAGAGCACATCGTTCCATTTTGCATATTGATATAGGTCTCTTATGTTTCTTCAGAATTATATGGGATATTATTGAAGTCCTATCATTGTCACCAGTGTTGCATGGCAGTGTAGTTGAATAAAGGGAACTCAGCCCGGCAGTATGTACAATGATCAGGCTTTATTGTGTGGGTGACCATCTGATATCTCTCAAGAACGCGCCCGCGGTGTTCGCTCGCCATCCCGCAAGCATGCGCCCTTTCCTTCTCTCCCTGTTCCCCCAACCCCAGGCGGTTCAATCACTAGCATTCACCACGGCAGCACCTGAGCGAGAGAAAGAGGGATCGCTGCAATTAGTTTTATACTAAAGCTTGCTATGCATCTTTGAATTATTTTGCTACATCTACGAAGTCACAGTTATATAGTGAGGTTCAGAAGATATCCCAGAGTTAAAGTGGCAACAAAAACTAGACATGAATGGAAATTCTGACTCCCAGTCCCAGCCCTGAATCTAAACAGCCAAGCAAGCCAGTCCGGCTCACACCACACTGTAGCCTCCATCCCGTATCTTGTTTGCGATCTCTGCAGTGACACGCACATGCCAGCTCGGCAGCTCCACTGATTTATTTGTATCCACATTGCCTTTATTTGCCAACCAGATCGCGCAATGGGCGCCAGGTGGTTGTTTCTCACTGGAGACAGCACCCGCTGTTTCACAGGAAACTGCAGTTAATGAAAGCCTTTAAAAAAAATTATACTGTAGCATAGGCTGCAGGGATCTGTTTTAAAGAGGGCTATTTAAACATTTGCTACCTTCACCGATGGCCCATGTCCATAAACTGGGTGTTCCTTTTGGCTTCTCTCTGCCCCTCGCTCTGTGAATAGGGCCACCATGTCCATTGAAGCTCTCTTGAACAGGATCACCCTCGTTGTTACACCAATGTAGTTCTATCTCTCACTCTCACTCACTTTTTCCTCTGTCTCACACCAGGCCTCTGTCTCACTGTGTGGGCAAGGGTCATGCTGTCATGTGCGAGTTTGCTAGACCCAGCCCAGCAATTAATTGCAGCTGCCCTACCAGAAAATAAACACCCACTTTGATGGGGGGGGGGAGAAGGGGTGGGGCTAGGAGAGGAGAGGACTGTGTTTTTTGCGAAAGCATTCAGTAAAAGAAAGGACATTATTTAATTGTGCTAGTTTTGTAAACAAGATATTTTTAAAATCTAAAATGTTAATTTCTAATGATCACTTCCATCTTGGTATTTTTTAGTCCAAGATGATGAGTATTTGTAAAAAAAAAAAAAGGGCAAAACACAGGGAATCTTCCAGCAATGAGGTAATGAAATAGAGACCCGCGTAGTCTTGAAAGCAAGCGGACACAAATATTTAGTTAGCCTAATAAAGGTATCGTTGCTGCAAGAACCCCTGTTATATTTTGCTTTTTTGAAAAAATAACACCCTGCACTGTTTTATTGGGTAACAGGGAATTCCTTCCTCTCTATAATATATGTTTGTTATAAGAGTAGTACACTAGGTATTTCTGCACAAAGCAGGTAATCCAAAATTATAATTTGTTTCCGATCGAAGGTTAATTATTCCAAGTGGGACAGTCTGGTACAATCCTAATGTACTCTTTTGAAATAACCTTATGAGAAAGCGAAGTGGACAATAGCACCAGTGAGGGCCCCAGCTTGCTATGTGCATGAAATTTAATATAATTTTGGGAACATAAGAATGATGACACATCTTTGGATTTGCCAAATATGGCCCTGCTGAAAGGGCAGTATACTTTTTTTATACAGATTGGGCTTGGCGATCATTGCTTTTTTTAGAACACTCTGTGATGAATCCAATGGAGTCATCACTGATCTCCAAGCAGTAAACTCCTACCTGATGCTGACGCTGGGGGCGGCTATATGAGAGAGCATCACATGGGTGGCGACAGCCTCCGAGGAGATGCCATGGCTTCACTGGATGAGACATGGTTTCCCCTATTTGCCCTTGAAGATAATCATCTCATAACCAATACCCTTATAGCCTATTGCCATATGCCCACACCTTCCCCTAGGGAGAATAGGAAAATCCTTGACTCAGTGCATATAGACCAAACCTGCAACCCTGGTCTAAAATGTGGAAACTTCAAGAACACCTCTTCCAGTTCTATTTATCCATCATACAGTACTGATTTACCATTCAGAACTATTGAAAGTGATTTTCCAAAAACGTTTACATCAACAGTCAACAATGGACTAATTTTCCCAGAATCACCTGAATACTGGGACGAGGAAGAGGGCACAGGGAAGAAGCCACAAGTCCAGTGAGCGTTATAGTTGTTTTTCCGAAAGCACCAGCGCCCGGGAGATTTAAGGACTGGAGGCAGAGTGTTAGAGACTGATGCTGTTGGAGAGAAAATGTCTCACCTCTGCGAGACTCGAGAAGCTTGGACACACAAATTGGTGTGGTTGAGCCGAGTGGTATGCTTTTGCTGCTTCCCCTGGGCTTTCTTGGTCTTCTCTTGGTGGCTCGCTAGGTGTTCTCTTCCAGTGAGGGAGTCTCCTGGTTCCATTAGTCCCTTACACACTGCTTGCACTCCAGGGTTCCCCCTCTTTTTGGGAGGCAAAACCTTCTTGGTTCTCCCAGTGAGGGAGACTCCAGCTTCCCTTAGTTCCCCACAGGCTGCTCGGGATCAAGGGTTCCCCCTCTCTCTGGGTAGTGCAGTTGTCGACAGCCCCTTCTGTTCCAGCACCGGATTCCAGCTCCCTACTCCTCCAGGGAAAGCTTGACAACACTTCCTGGTTTCCCTCCTCTATTTCTATTCTAGAGGGACCAATCAGAAACCAGTAACCACTAGACTGTTCCTTGTGGTTCTTAAGTGGAATCCTCATGCTTTCCCGCATCTCCCTCGTCACAGTACTGATCTTCGGACTCCCCTATGAGTCATTGGGGATATCTCTCGTCACAGTACTAGGAAATGGATCTTCATTTAGGTAACTCATATTCTTCCTCGTCCTTGTACTTTCTAGAGTAATGGCAGGGTGACCACAACTCATGAGCCTATTAGGGAAGTGGTTGTTCTAAGGTTTGTAGAAAGAGGGTCTAGGGTCAGGTGATGGGCGGGTATACCGCATTCTCTCCTGATGGTCGTCCCTAATACCACAGGGGGGCCTCCCACCCATATGATCCTCTCATTGAGTACCACCACCTGGAGGTCTATCAGGTAGATGCCTCACCTCCCTGGCCACATGGGAAGGGGCTCCCCCTAGGGAAGAAGGGACGACATCTGAGGATTCAACACAACTCTTTGACCTGTACATAGTGGATATTAATATTAATGTTAGCAAGATCAAAGCCAGATCTCCACACCTAGGTACACTACCTTTGCATTATTTGGCTTACACAGATGACTTGGTCACCTTGGACCAAACACCTATCTGTCTTCAACGTAGCCTGAATGCACTGGATAGGTAAATGCTTGAGAAGGATTTAGAAAATAACAGTGATAAATCCAAGGTGTTGCTATTCTCCATAAAAAAAGGAAAGTAGCCGTTACGTGTTTTCTGGTGGCGAAGACATTGGAGATAGTAGATCAACCTATGTACCTTAGCTTTGTATTATATAGCAAGCCACAACTGGGCCGAAATTCAGAAAGGTTGAAAGCCATGTGCATCACCATACTTTACTTCTGACCCATACCTATTATAAATCTATGTTTGCACCCTGCTTAGTATATGAATCAGAGATTATACTCACATTCGAGGAAAAAAGTTGGCAGAACTTGGTGGGTTTCATTTGGAGGAAGGTCCTTTGTCAACCTAACTGCGTGCCTGTCTGTGTTGAGATATGAACTGGGCTTGATTTCACGATCTGCCCAGATAAAAGGGAAGCTTCTATCAATCTGTAGGAAACTTTTAGATCTTCCAGGGAATTGTCTCTTTCAAGATTAGGAGCAGAGAATCATATGTAATAATGAACCAATGGATTGTGAAAAGATTGTGTTGGATTTTGATGTGTGTGAGAAACCTGAGGGCGCCCTAACATCTACTTCCCTTGGGTCCTCTTCTCAGGTGGTCAGCAAAAGGCCATTGCTCTTGGATCCTGGCCCTGGGGGTGGAGAAGCGAGGGAGGATCACCTGGGTGGAGGATATTTGGGTATTGGGAATATGTCCTCAGGCGAGACACAGTATTCGCATTCCCCTTTCAGGAAGAATCCTCTGTTCCAGAAGCAGTTATGGGATATTGCTATTTATGTCCCATTGGCCATGAAAATGCCCAAAGATATGACCACTCTGGAGGTACCAGAAAGTGGTTAAAGAAGAGAGGGGTTACAGGCGAGACATGGTATCCCCCTTGTCCTATTTAAGACCAACCTAACCCTCCCCCAGCCTTTATAGGCTGTTGTAAAATCTCTTGCTTTTGTTCCTCACCTTTTATCTGGGATGAGAAATAGGCGACTACGAGTGATGAACACTTACACCTCATTTCACCACTCTAGTACTGGGATGAAGAAGATGTCTGTAGAGTGCTTTAAAGTCAGGCATGTCCTTTTATTTATGGTCAAGGAAGCACAATTTAAAGTGCACACCTGCAACCTGTCAAAGGGTTGCAGGTGTATAAAGGGAGACCAAACGTGCAGCAGAGAGAGCAACATGGAGGCCTGCATGGCAGAGACCAGTAGGGGATCTGTGTCCTGAGGAGGCAGCTGTGGTGGGACCTGAGAGGAAGCCTCGATGCCAGCCAATGTCCCAGAGACCTCTGGAAGCAAGGGCAAGTCGGACTGTTGAGCCGCCACAGGTGGGAGCATCCGCCTTGGAGAGAGAGAGAGAGAGAGCAGCTGAAGCTGCGACCGAAGAAGGAAGAGGAAAGGATGCCATCCACATCCGTGCCGGAGCAGCAGATCCGCTGGCGTGTGGAGTACCACCTCCGGAATCTGAGCGGAGCTCTCCGAGGCTGAACCCGCCGTCCAGAGAAGCAGAAGAAGATGGTTACCGAACAGAATGAAACTTTGAACCAAGGCTAAGTTACGGTTATTGAATACCGAACTGAATGAAACTTTAAAAACATAGATGAATTATGTATACTGACATTTTTGGGATGCTGAACTGAGTGAAACTTGGAAACAAAGATGAATCACGTATATTAAATATAGAACTGAATGAAAACTGAGCTAAAGTAAGCTTAATACATATGGAGCGGAATAAAACCTTATGCGCAGAGCAAACAATGGATGACAACCAAAAGGGAAAGTGCCCATTTGCAAGCAACTTACTGAAAAGAGCACAAGTGTGAAAGAAATGCCATAGAAAGGTGCGGCGTGAGAAAATCCACCACAAAGTGCATCACCGCCAAAGACTTAAAAGTGTGTAATACGTTGTGGCAAAGCCAAGAGACTAGCCAGGGGAAACCTGAGGCCGACAAAGAGATACAAGTGGGGATTGTGGTTGCGGCACCTGTCATGGGTGGACCGTGTGGTCTGACAACTGCACCTGGAGCAGTGAGCCCTAAATAGTCAAAGTAAAAACCACTGCGAAATAAACCAAGAAGGAGAACTGTGAGTGAACTGATAAAGCAAACTAGAGAGTCAACTGGACGCAGTTTTGTGTTGAACTTTGAAAGACTGAAACCCATGCAAGTTGCTACGTTGAAATCTTGGGGAAGGAAACCCTGAGATTTGATGAACTGCAAATTCTGTCTTGAGGACGGAGGCTCAAGACCCCTTTTTTGTGTGCACTGTGTTGTAGGGGAGTTGAAGAGGGAGCTGGGAGCTAGAAGAAGCTCAGAACTTTGTCTGTGTCCAAAACCTATCCTTGCCCTCACAACTAAATCTAAACAATGTTTAGGGATGTCAGTAATGAAAGAAATGGTGATCAACACAGACTATTAAGTTGAACTTTTTGACTACGACTTTCCTTAGTTTTGTTCAGTTATGGAAATCCCACCTTAGCATAGGGCAAGTTAGGCCTTAAACCATCCTTATATTAAGGCCAAAATGTCCTTGTGTAAAGAAAAGGAACATTTTTTCTAAGACTTTGCTTGAATCTCTTACCTACTCAGGAAGTGTTGAGAGCAAGATCGAATATTCCCAGGAGTGATTGGGTTTGTTGTTTCTGTTTATGCTCTGAGGCCACAGACGTTAAAACAACTGATTATTGAATGCCCCAAGGTCCTGGAGAGGTGAATGAAGAACTTTGTAATGTATGTATTGGGCTCAAATCTTACATTTCAGAAATGTTTTTGTGTACTGTGTTGTACCAAAATAAAGACTTGGATCAGAAGACATACTTTTACTACAGAGATTTTATTTAAATTAAAGAAAACGCCTTCCTAACCCTATTGCTAAGAGGGAAGTTCCCTAACTAACAAATTAAACTAAGGAGGGGAACAATTAGTCAAAATAATAAATCTTGTCCTCTGTCCAAATCCTAACTTCTAAACTACCCCTACCATCTAGAAAAACAACTTAAAAGGGAAAGCAGGCAATATAGACTACACTCTGTGTTCTTTACTCTGGCGTGTCCTGACTTTTTCAGTTCATGTCCATCTTATCAGAATTCCAAACGTAGAAAAGGTTTTCCTCAAGTATATAGCATACACTCTGAAGTTTCAAAAAAAGTCAATTCTCTCAATGATCGTAGATGCAGGGATATTTCCTTGCCGCTCTTCCACCAACAATGTGTGTCTCTCCCATGACACTCCAGTATTGCGTGATTCTGGTTTCCCCTTGGGATGATTCCTCTCTTAGTTCTCTAGTTTCCAGTGTGTTGCTTGATTAGGACTATGTATATCCACTCCTAACATATCTTTCTCCTGGCTTTTGGGTGTGACTTTGAGCCATTTGGCTGATTACAAGGGTCAGGGTTTTCAGGCTCCTGTAACCCCCTTTACTATTTATGTCCAACTTCCTCTCTGAACTGGTAGCCCCTTACAGGGATGTAGACTTGTCGATCCTTCTCATGTTCTCAAGGTCGGGTCTCTGTGCCCCCCTCTACTGTGAGCAACTCGCACACCTTCTCTGTAGCAGGCCCTGCTCCAGCAAGGTGGTTTTGACCCAGTGATGCTGACGTTCTTCCTAGCTCCTGTGCTTCCTATCCTGAACACATGGGGAAATGTTTCTTCGCTCGCCTCTATTTTGCTTTCTCTCTGGTTTCGAGTACTGCGAATGGGGGCTCGTTCCTATCTCGCTCGCCGGATTCAGTGTAGTTTCCTGGGCTCCAGACCCACCATGTCCTCTGCATGGTCACGCCTTCCCTCGGGCCGGCTAATCTCGGCCTCGCCGACTCTGCACAACTGTTCGCCATGTCGGTCACATTTGTCATTCTCTCTGGCTTCTCTCCCAGTTTCTCTCTGAGTCTCCCTGCAGACCTCCTTCTCCGTGCCACAGCCAGCTCCACTCTGCCTCCCAATGACATTGTTGCGTCGGGCGTTTGCCTCTGCGTGTCGCTTCTGCTCCTCCACTTCATGGGGGAAAATGCTTTTATTCTTGTTACCAGACCAAAAGGGTGTGTTTAACTGTCAAGCCCAGTGAGAAGCCAGCATTGCCTTGAGCCAACTATTCAAATGTACTTTTCACATTATTTGGAGGTCCACAGCTGCCAGTCAGATCAACTTCTGGTATTCCTACACATGCATTATAAGAATGGTGGTTTGGAAATTAAGGTGCTGGTAGCAACGTATGAGCACAGCCTGACTTGCCGGGAGTTACCAGCAGGCTTTTCACTGAAGCACCAGCACTGTTACTAACTGTGTCGGTGCTTCAGGTTTATGGGACTCCATGGGAATGGGAAATAACCGTATCGCCACCACCTGTGATATCACGGTAGTGCTGCTACCAGCACTGAGAAACCCCCTTTGGCTGTCACAATGAGAGGCTGCCTCTGACTTACCAAACTAAGATTTCTTGCAAAGCCATTAGCAGGCCCGTAAATAGCGCCTTCCCCATTCCCATTGAGCCCTATGGGGGCTCACATGGGAATGGGGAATGGTTGGTGCAATGGGGATCTACCGGTCCCGCCAGGGTCAGACTAGACCGGTAAGTCCTCATTGCACCACACCGGACTCGGTCCCGTTATTGGAGGCAGTCATGGCGCAAACAGCGCCATGACTACCTCCAATCTCGGAATGAGGCCCATTGGCCCTCATTCAGGGGTCGGACGGTAGAACCTGCCGGTAGGCGGCGGGTTACTGGCAACCCTGTAACACTTAACATGAGCAATTTTCTTTTGTTCCCTCTGAGGTAACTCCTCCACTTTACCTTCAAAAATCACAGAGATTACCATCTGGTAATACCGGCAGAGGTAATACCGGCAACAATCCCAAATGTTGTCCTATGGACTATTAAATGGGGATTAACAAAGGCAAACCACCACTAGTAATCAGGTGGTATTACCGCCAGAGGTGATAACTGCAGTAGTAATGCTGCCTGACACGGTGGTCGTATCAACAATTCCGTATGTTGGTATTCTGGCGGATTTACTGCCAGAATACCGGCAAACTCGTAATGAGCCAAGATCACATTACTTAACACACTGACTATATTGTATAATCTAGAACTGATTTTTAATTCCTTGTGTAATGTTTAACAAACAACATGAGACAATACAGTACATTTCACCAAATTCACCCACCCTGTGAGGAATCCTATTTAAGCGACACAGCAAGAGTGAGACTCTCGCATCACAGAATAGTGTGTCTCAGACAGTACAATCACTGGAGCAATTTCAGACAGAGTGGCCTAAACTGCTGCTCGAGTTTTTGTTGACAACCCTTTGAAGTGGCTTTTTTTCAATAAATATGCATTGAATTTTATTTAGTGTACACCAGGAATGAGAACCTCCCTATCTATCAGAAATCACACACACATGTAACAAGGTTCTAGATGAATAACTGCATCTCAGGTTTGGAAAACAACACATTTTAAAACCTTGAAAGGCAATCCATGACATTAAATGAGGTTTGGCCTGCCAAGCAGCTCACTAAGTTGGCAAGAGTGTAATTCGAGTTTACCATTTTCAGAAATGATTTAGCATCTGTATAAGCAGTGTTTTTAGCTCAGAACCAGCGAACTTTTTCACTTTGTGATCCTTCCCTGTGGTTTCACAGTACGGTTTCGATATTTTCCTTATTTCCTGCTGGTGAACCAGAAACACAGGAGCTTTATTGTCTCGTTCCGAATCTTCCATTTCTGTACTCACTTGAAGTATTTTAATTGTCTTGTACCGTTGCCTTCTGCATAGCTTGCTATAGTGACCTTTCCTTATGCATCTGGAACATGTTTTCTCTCTAGCAAGACCTAATTACATGTTTCGTGGTATCCCACCGGTAAATTTGGCAGGATACCACCAAACGGAATTACCAGCAAACAGAATTACTGTTACCGGCACCTGGTCTGCCGGAATTACAGGTGACGGTAAGGATGGTAATCCAATTCAACTCAATGGGGGGGTTGCTGGTATTACTGGTAATAGCGGTGCCGGTAATACCAGCAGTTTTTGATGATGGGATCATTCCGGCCATCTCACCATCGAACTCGAAGTATGCCAGTCCAGAAACATGCAGGTAAACGGAATCACTGGCTCGCTAATTTCAGACTACCATGTGATGCATCTCCATATCTAACACATTTGTCTTTGCCATTGCAAAGTTTGCCTTGCTCGTGATGCCTATGATCAAGCTGTGAATCTCTTTCTCGTAGTTATAGCATGAACATGAAGAGTTGCAATTTCCTTTTGTTAACCTAATGAAATCTTCTTCTGCTGTGTTTGCAATCATTAGTGCTTCATCTAGTGTGGGATTGTTTGCAGCTAGCAATTTTTCTTCGATTTGGCATCTCTACAATGTGTAAGCAGCAAGTCTCTTCCCAGCCAAAGGGATCCAAAAGATTGCCTTTCAATAGCACTAGTATTTACATTACTCTCAGACGCCATAAGTGTACATATAACATTGACTCCATGTCAACAGGAAGCACCCTCTAGCTTTAAACACGATGGAATGCCTGGTGGAGTGCTGATCAGTGGAATGTTGTGGTGTGAGTGCCCTGAATGTTCCATGGATGTCAGTTGTTGGATGAGACCATGAGAGAGTGGGAGCGGGTGGATGTTTCCTGTACCTTCCTTCTTACTTAGCTTGAAATTACCTTATTGTATCACCTTGTCATCTGGATCTAAAGTAAATAGTTCACTTCCCTTTCTGGTTCCTCTGGAGTTATTCTTCACCAAGAGCACATCGTTCCATTTTGCATATTGATATAGGTCTCTTATGTTTCTTCAGAATTATATGGGATATTATTGAAGTCCTATCATTGTCACCAGTGTTGCATGGCAGTGTAGTTGAATAAAGGGAACTCAGCCCGGCAGTATGTACAATGATCAGGCTTTATTGTGTGGGTGACCATCTGATATCTCTCAAGAACGCGCCCGCGGTGTTCGCTCGCCATCCCGCAAGCATGCGCCCTTTCCTTCTCTCCCTGTTCCCCCAACCCCAGGCGGTTCAATCACTAGCATTCACCACGGCAGCACCTGAGCGAGAGAAAGAGGGATCGCTGCAATTAGTTTTATACTAAAGCTTGCTATGCATCTTTGAATTATTTTGCTACATCTACGAAGTCACAGTTATATAGTGAGGTTCAGAAGATATCCCAGAGTTAAAGTGGCAACAAAAACTAGACATGAATGGAAATTCTGACTCCCAGTCCCAGCCCTGAATCTAAACAGCCAAGCAAGCCAGTCCGGCTCACACCACACTGTAGCCTCCATCCCGTATCTTGTTTGCGATCTCTGCAGTGACACGCACATGCCAGCTCGGCAGCTCCACTGATTTATTTGTATCCACATTGCCTTTATTTGCCAACCAGATCGCGCAATGGGCGCCAGGTGGTTGTTTCTCACTGGAGACAGCACCCGCTGTTTCACAGGAAACTGCAGTTAATGAAAGCCTTTAAAAAAAATTATACTGTAGCATAGGCTGCAGGGATCTGTTTTAAAGAGGGCTATTTAAACATTTGCTACCTTCACCGATGGCCCATGTCCATAAACTGGGTGTTCCTTTTGGCTTCTCTCTGCCCCTCGCTCTGTGAATAGGGCCACCATGTCCATTGAAGCTCTCTTGAACAGGATCACCCTCGTTGTTACACCAATGTAGTTCTATCTCTCACTCTCACTCACTTTTTCCTCTGTCTCACACCAGGCCTCTGTCTCACTGTGTGGGCAAGGGTCATGCTGTCATGTGCGAGTTTGCTAGACCCAGCCCAGCAATTAATTGCAGCTGCCCTACCAGAAAATAAACACCCACTTTGATGGGGGGGGGGAGAAGGGGTGGGGCTAGGAGAGGAGAGGACTGTGTTTTTTGCGAAAGCATTCAGTAAAAGAAAGGACATTATTTAATTGTGCTAGTTTTGTAAACAAGATATTTTTAAAATCTAAAATGTTAATTTCTAATGATCACTTCCATCTTGGTATTTTTTAGTCCAAGATGATGAGTATTTGTAAAAAAAAAAAAAGGGCAAAACACAGGGAATCTTCCAGCAATGAGGTAATGAAATAGAGACCCGCGTAGTCTTGAAAGCAAGCGGACACAAATATTTAGTTAGCCTAATAAAGGTATCGTTGCTGCAAGAACCCCTGTTATATTTTGCTTTTTTGAAAAAATAACACCCTGCACTGTTTTATTGGGTAACAGGGAATTCCTTCCTCTCTATAATATATGTTTGTTATAAGAGTAGTACACTAGGTATTTCTGCACAAAGCAGGTAATCCAAAATTATAATTTGTTTCCGATCGAAGGTTAATTATTCCAAGTGGGACAGTCTGGTACAATCCTAATGTACTCTTTTGAAATAACCTTATGAGAAAGCGAAGTGGACAATAGCACCAGTGAGGGCCCCAGCTTGCTATGTGCATGAAATTTAATATAATTTTGGGAACATAAGAATGATGACACATCTTTGGATTTGCCAAATATGGCCCTGCTGAAAGGGCAGTATACTTTTTTTATACAGATTGGGCTTGGCGATCATTGCTTTTTTTAGAACACTCTGTGATGAATCCAATGGAGTCATCACTGATCTCCAAGCAGTAAACTCCTACCTGATGCTGACGCTGGGGGCGGCTATATGAGAGAGCATCACATGGGTGGCGACAGCCTCCGAGGAGATGCCATGGCTTCACTGGATGAGACATGGTTTCCCCTATTTGCCCTTGAAGATAATCATCTCATAACCAATACCCTTATAGCCTATTGCCATATGCCCACACCTTCCCCTAGGGAGAATAGGAAAATCCTTGACTCAGTGCATATAGACCAAACCTGCAACCCTGGTCTAAAATGTGGAAACTTCAAGAACACCTCTTCCAGTTCTATTTATCCATCATACAGTACTGATTTACCATTCAGAACTATTGAAAGTGATTTTCCAAAAACGTTTACATCAACAGTCAACAATGGACTAATTTTCCCAGAATCACCTGAATACTGGGACGAGGAAGAGGGCACAGGGAAGAAGCCACAAGTCCAGTGAGCGTTATAGTTGTTTTTCCGAAAGCACCAGCGCCCGGGAGATTTAAGGACTGGAGGCAGAGTGTTAGAGACTGATGCTGTTGGAGAGAAAATGTCTCACCTCTGCGAGACTCGAGAAGCTTGGACACACAAATTGGTGTGGTTGAGCCGAGTGGTATGCTTTTGCTGCTTCCCCTGGGCTTTCTTGGTCTTCTCTTGGTGGCTCGCTAGGTGTTCTCTTCCAGTGAGGGAGTCTCCTGGTTCCATTAGTCCCTTACACACTGCTTGCACTCCAGGGTTCCCCCTCTTTTTGGGAGGCAAAACCTTCTTGGTTCTCCCAGTGAGGGAGACTCCAGCTTCCCTTAGTTCCCCACAGGCTGCTCGGGATCAAGGGTTCCCCCTCTCTCTGGGTAGTGCAGTTGTCGACAGCCCCTTCTGTTCCAGCACCGGATTCCAGCTCCCTACTCCTCCAGGGAAAGCTTGACAACACTTCCTGGTTTCCCTCCTCTATTTCTATTCTAGAGGGACCAATCAGAAACCAGTAACCACTAGACTGTTCCTTGTGGTTCTTAAGTGGAATCCTCATGCTTTCCCGCATCTCCCTCGTCACAGTACTGATCTTCGGACTCCCCTATGAGTCATTGGGGATATCTCTCGTCACAGTACTAGGAAATGGATCTTCATTTAGGTAACTCATATTCTTCCTCGTCCTTGTACTTTCTAGAGTAATGGCAGGGTGACCACAACTCATGAGCCTATTAGGGAAGTGGTTGTTCTAAGGTTTGTAGAAAGAGGGTCTAGGGTCAGGTGATGGGCGGGTATACCGCATTCTCTCCTGATGGTCGTCCCTAATACCACAGGGGGGCCTCCCACCCATATGATCCTCTCATTGAGTACCACCACCTGGAGGTCTATCAGGTAGATGCCTCACCTCCCTGGCCACATGGGAAGGGGCTCCCCCTAGGGAAGAAGGGACGACATCTGAGGATTCAACACAACTCTTTGACCTGTACATAGTGGATATTAATATTAATGTTAGCAAGATCAAAGCCAGATCTCCACACCTAGGTACACTACCTTTGCATTATTTGGCTTACACAGATGACTTGGTCACCTTGGACCAAACACCTATCTGTCTTCAACGTAGCCTGAATGCACTGGATAGGTAAATGCTTGAGAAGGATTTAGAACATAACAGTGATAAATCCAAGGTGTTGCTATTCTCCATAAAAAAAGGAAAGTAGCCGTTACGTGTTTTCTGGTGGCGAAGACATTGGAGATAGTAGATCAACCTATGTACCTTAGCTTTGTATTATATAGCAAGCCACAACTGGGCCGAAATTCAGAAAGGTTGAAAGCCATGTGCATCACCATACTTTACTTCTGACCCATACCTATTATAAATCTATGTTTGCACCCTGCTTAGTATATGAATCAGAGATTATACTCACATTCGAGGAAAAAAGTTGGCAGAACTTGGTGGGTTTCATTTGGAGGAAGGTCCTTTGTCAACCTAACTGTGTGCCTGTCTGTGTTGAGATATGAACTGGGCTTGATTTCACGATCTGCCCAGATAAAAGGGAAGCTTCTATCAATCTGTAGGAAACTTTTAGATCTTCCAGGGAATTGTCTCTTTCAAGATTAGGAGCAGAGAATCATATGTAATAATGAACCAATGGATTGTGAAAAGATTGTGTTGGATTTTGATGTGTGTGAGAAACCTGAGGGCGCCCTAACATCTACTTCCCTTGGGTCCTCTTCTCAGGTGGTCAGCAAAAGGCCATTGCTCTTGGATCCTGGCCCTGGGGGTGGAGAAGCGAGGGAGGATCACCTGGGTGGAGGATATTTGGGTATTGGGAATATGTCCTCAGGCGAGACACAGTATTCGCATTCCCCTTTCAGGAAGAATCCTCTGTTCCAGAAGCAGTTATGGGATATTGCTATTTATGTCCCATTGGCCATGAAAATGCCCAAAGATATGACCACTCTGGAGGTACCAGAAAGTGGTTAAAGAAGAGAGGGGTTACAGGCGAGACATGGTATCCCCCTTGTCCTATTTAAGACCAACCTAACCCTCCCCCAGCCTTTATAGGCTGTTGTAAAATCTCTTGCTTTTGTTCCTCACCTTTTATCTGGGATGAGAAATAGGCGACTACGAGTGATGAACACTTACACCTCATTTCACCACTCTAGTACTGGGATGAAGAAGATGTCTGTAGAGTGCTTTAAAGTCAGGCATGTCCTTTTATTTATGGTCAAGGAAGCACAATTTAAAGTGCACACCTGCAACCTGTCAAAGGGTTGCAGGTGTATAAAGGGAGACCAAACGTGCAGCAGAGAGAGCAACATGGAGGCCTGCATGGCAGAGACCAGTAGGGGATCTGTGTCCTGAGGAGGCAGCTGTGGTGGGACCTGAGAGGAAGCCTCGATGCCAGCCAATGTCCCAGAGACCTCTGGAAGCAAGGGCAAGTCGGACTGTTGAGCCGCCACAGGTGGGAGCATCCGCCTTGGAGAGAGAGAGAGAGAGAGCAGCTGAAGCTGCGACCGAAGAAGGAAGAGGAAAGGATGCCATCCACATCCGTGCCGGAGCAGCAGATCCGCTGGCGTGTGGAGTACCACCTCCGGAATCTGAGCGGAGCTCTCCGAGGCTGAACCCGCCGTCCAGAGAAGCAGAAGAAGATGGTTACCGAACAGAATGAAACTTTGAACCAAGGCTAAGTTACGGTTATTGAATACCGAACTGAATGAAACTTTAAAAACATAGATGAATTATGTATGCTGACATTTTTGGGATGCTGAACTGAGTGAAACTTGGAAACAAAGATGAATCACGTATATTAAATATAGAACTGAACGAAAACTGAGCTAAAGTAAGCTTAATACATATGGAGCGGAATAAAACCTTATGCGCAGAGCAAACAATGGATGACAACCAAAAGGGAAAGTGCCCATTTGCAAGCAACTTACTGAAAAGAGCACAAGTGTGAAAGAAATGCCATAGAAAGGTGCGGCGTGAGAAAATCCACCACAAAGTGCATCACCGCCAAAGACTTAAAAGTGTGTAATACGTTGTGGCAAAGCCAAGAGACTAGCCAGGGGAAACCTGAGGCCGACAAAGAGATACAAGTGGGGATTGTGGTTGCGGCACCTGTCATGGGTGGACCGTGTGGTCTGACAACTGCACCTGGAGCAGTGAGCCCTAAATAGTCAAAGTAAAAACCACTGCGAAATAAACCAAGAAGGAGAACTGTGAGTGAACTGATAAAGCAAACTAGAGAGTCAACTGGACGCAGTTTTGTGTTGAACTTTGAAAGACTGAAACCCATGCAAGTTGCTACGTTGAAATCTTGGGGAAGGAAACCCTGAGATTTGACGAACTGCAAATTCTGTCTTGAGGACGGAGGCTCAAGACCCCTTTTTTGTGTGCACTGTGTTGTAGGGGAGTTGAAGAGGGAGCTGGGAGCTAGAAGAAGCTCAGAACTTTGTCTGTGTCCAAAACCTATCCTTGCCCTCACAACTAAATCTAAACAATGTTTAGGGATGTCAGTAATGAAAGAAATGGTGATCAACACAGACTATTAAGTTGAACTTTTTGACTACGACTTTCCTTAGTTTTGTTCAGTTATGGAAATCCCACCTTAGCATAGGGCAAGTTAGGCCTTAAACCATCCTTATATTAAGGCCAAAATGTCGTTGTGTAAAGAAAAGGAACATTTTTTCTAAGACTTTGCTTGAATCTCTTACCTACTCAGGAAGTGTTGAGAGCAAGATCGAATATTCCCAGGAGTGATTGGGTTTGTTGTTTCTGTTTATGCTCTGAGGCCACAGACGTTAAAACAACTGATTATTGAATGCCCCAAGGTCCTGGAGAGGTGAATGAAGAACTTTGTAATGTATGTATTGGGCTCAAATCTTACATTTCAGAATTGTTTTTGTGTACTGTGTTGTACCAAAATAAAGACTTGGATCAGAAGACATACTTTTACTACAGAGATTTTATTTAAATTAAAGAAAACGCCTTCCTAACCCTATTGCTAAGAGGGAAGTTCCCTAACTAACAAATTAAACTAAGGAGGGGAACAATTAGTCAAAATAATAAATCTTGTCCTCTGTCCAAATCCTAACTTCTAAACTACCCCTACCATCTAGAAAAACAACTTAAAAGGGAAAGCAGGCAATATAGACTACACTCTGTGTTCTTTACTCTGGCGTGTCCTGACTTTTTCAGTTCATGTCCATCTTATCAGAATTCCAAACGTAGAAAAGGTTTTCCTCAAGTATATAGCATACACTCTGAAGTTTCAAAAAAAGTCAATTCTCTCAATGATCGTAGATGCAGGGATATTTCCTTGCCGCTCTTCCACCAACAATGTGTGTCTCTCCCATGACACTCCAGTATTGCGTGATTCTGGTTTCCCCTTGGGATGATTCCTCTCTTAGTTCTCTAGTTTCCAGTGTGTTGCTTGATTAGGACTATGTATATCCACTCCTAACATATCTTTCTCCTGGCTTTTGGGTGTGACTTTGAGCCATTTGGCTGATTACAAGGGTCAGGGTTTTCAGGCTCCTGTAACCCCCTTTACTATTTATGTCCAACTTCCTCTCTGAACTGGTAGCCCCTTACAGGGATGTAGACTTGTCGATCCTTCTCATGTTCTCAAGGTCGGGTCTCTGTGCCCCCCTCTACTGTGAGCAACTCGCACACCTTCTCTGTAGCAGGCCCTGCTCCAGCAAGGTGGTTTTGACCCAGTGATGCTGACGTTCTTCCTAGCTCCTGTGCTTCCTATCCTGAACACATGGGGAAATGTTTCTTCGCTCGCCTCTATTTTGCTTTCTCTCTGGTTTCGAGTACTGCGAATGGGGGCTCGTTCCTATCTCGCTCGCCGGATTCAGTGTAGTTTCCTGGGCTCCAGACCCACCATGTCCTCTGCATGGTCACGCCTTCCCTCGGCCCGGCTAATCTCGGCCTCGCCGACTCTGCACAACTGTTCGCCATGTCGGTCACATTTGTCATTCTCTCTGGCTTCTCTCCCAGTTTCTCTCTGAGTCTCCCTGCAGACCTCCTTCTCCGTGCCACAGCCAGCTCCACTCTGCCTCCCAATGACATTGTTGCGTCGGGCGTTTGCCTCTGCGTGTCGCTTCTGCTCCTCCACTTCATGGGGGAAAATGCTTTTATTCTTGTTACCAGACCAAAAGGGTGTGTTTAACTGTCAAGCCCAGTGAGAAGCCAGCATTGCCTTGAGCCAACTATTCAAATGTACTTTTCACATTATTTGGAGTTCCACAGCTGCCAGTCAGATCAACTTCTGGTATTCCTACACATGCATTATAAGAATGGTGGTTTGGAAATTAAGGTGCTGGTAGCAACGTATGAGCACGGCCTGACTTGCCGGGAGTTACCAGCAGGCTTTTCACTGAAGCACCAGCACTGTTACTAACTGTGTCGGTGCTTCAGGTTTATGGGACTCCATGGGAATGGGAAATAACCGTATCGCCACCACCTGTGATATCACGGTAGTGCTGCTACCAGCACTGAGAAACCCCCTTTGGCTGTCACAATGAGAGGCTGCCTCTGACTTACCAAACTAAGATTTCTTGCAAAGCCATTAGCAGGCCCGTAAATAGCACCTTCCCCATTCCCATTGAGCCCTATGGGGGCTCACATGGGAATGGGGAATGGTTGGTGCAATGGGGATCTACCGGTCCCGCCAGGGTCAGACTAGACCGGTAAGTCCTCATTGCACCACACCGGACTCGGTCCCGTTATTGGAGGCAGTCATGGCGCAAACAGCGCCATGACTACCTCCAATCTCGGAATGAGGCCCATTGGCCCTCATTCAGGGGTCGGACGGTAGAACCTGCCGGTAGGCGGCGGGTTACTGGCAACCCTGTAACACTTAACATGAGCAATTTTTTTTTGTTCCCTCTGAGGTAACTCCTCCACTTTACCTTCAAAAATCACAGAGATTACCATCTGGTAATACCGGCAGAGGTAATACCGGCAACAATCCCAAATGTTGTCCTATGGACTATTAAATGGGGATTAACAAAGGCAAACCACCACTAGTAATCAGGTGGTATTACCGCCAGAGGTGATAACTGCAGTAGTAATGCTGCCTGACACGGTGGTCGTATCAACAATTCCGTATGTTGGTATTCTGGCGGATTTACTGCCAGAATACCGGCAAACTCGTAATGAGCCAAGATCACATTACTTAACACACTGACTATATTGTATAATCTAGAACTGATTTTTAATTCCTTGTGTAATGTTTAACAAACAACATGAGACAATACAGTACATTTCACCAAATTCACCCACCCTGTGAGGAATCCTATTTAAGCGACACAGCAAGAGTGAGACTCTCGCATCACAGAATAGTGTGTCTCAGACAGTACAATCACTGGAGCAATTTCAGACAGAGTGGCCTAAACTGCTGCTCGAGTTTTTGTTGACAACCCTTTGAAGTGGCTTTTTTTCAATAAATATGCATTGAATTTTATTTAGTGTACACCAGGAATGAGAACCTCCCTATCTATCAGAAATCACACACACATGTAACAAGGTTCTAGATGAATAACTGCATCTCAGGTTTGGAAAACAACACATTTTAAAACCTTGAAAGGCAATCCATGACATTAAATGAGGTTTGGCCTGCCAAGCAGCTCACTAAGTTGGCAAGAGTGTAATTCGAGTTTACCATTTTCAGAAATGATTTAGCATCTGTATAAGCAGTGTTTTTAGCTCAGAACCAGCGAACTTTTTCACTTTGTGATCCTTCCCTGTGGTTTCACAGTACGGTTTCGATATTTTCCTTATTTCCTGCTGGTGAACCAGAAACACAGAAGCTTTATTGTCTCGTTCCGAATCTTCCATTTCTGTACTCACTTGAAGTGTTTTAATTGTCTTGTACCGTTGCCTTCTGCATAGCTTGCTATAGTGACCTTTCCTTATGCATCTGGAACATGTTTTCTCTCTAGCAAGACCTAATTACATGTTTCGTGGTATCCCACCGGTAAATTTGGCAGGATACCACCAAACGGAATTACCAGCCAACAGAATTACTGTTACCGGCACCTGGTCTGCCGGAATTACAGGTGACGGTAAGGATGGTAATCCAATTCAACTCAATGGGGGGGTTGCTGGTATTACTGGTAATAGCGGTGCCGGTAATACCAGCAGTTTTTGATGATGGGATCATTCCGGCCACCTCACCATCAAACTCGAAGTATGCCAGTCCAGAAACATGCAGGTAAACGGAATAACTGGCTCGCTAATTTCAGACTACCATGTGATGCATCTCCATATCTAACACATTTGTCTTTGCCATTGCAAAGTTTGCCTTGCTCGTGATTCCTATGATCAAGCTGTGAATCTCTTTCTCGTAGTTATAGCATGAACATGAAGAGTTGCAATTTCCTTTTGGTAACCTAACGAAATCTTCTTCTGCTGTGTTTTTAATCATTAGTGCTTCATCTAGTGTGGGATTGTTTGCAGCTAGCAATTGTTCTTCGATTTGGCATCTCTACAATGTGTAAGCAGCAAGTCTCTTCCCAGCCAAAGGGATCCAAAAGATTGCCTTTCAATAGCACTAGTATTTACATTACTCTCAGACGCCATAAGTGTACATATAACATTGACTCCATGTCAACAGGAAGCACCCTCTAGCTTTAAACAAGATGGAATGCCTGGTGGAGTGCTGATGAGTGGAATGTTGTGGTGTGAGTGCCCTGAATGTTCCATGGATGTCAGTTGTTGGATGAGACCATGAGAGAGTGGGAGCGGGTGGATGTTTCCTGTACCTTCCTTCTTACTTAGCTTGAAATGACCTTATTGTATCACCTTGTCATCTGGATCTAAAGTAAATAGTTCACTTCCCTTCCTGGTTCCTCTGGAGTTATTCTTCACCAAGAGCACATCGTTCCATTTTGCATATCGATATAGGTCTCTTATGTTTCTTCAGAATTATATGGGATATTATTGAAGTCCTATCATTGTCACCAGTGTTGCATGGCAGTGTAGTTGAATAAAGGGAACTCAGCCCGGCAGTATGTACAATGATCAGGCTTTATTGTGTGGGTGACCATCTGATATCTCTCAAGAACGCGCCCGCGGTGTTCGCTCGCCATCCCGCAAGCATGCGCCCTTTCCTTCTCTCCCTGTTCCCCCAACCCCAGGCGGTTCAATCACTAGCATTCACCACGGCAGCACCTGAGCGAGAGAAAGAGGGATCGCTGCAATTAGTTTTATACTAAAGCTTGCTATGCATCTTTGAATTATTTTGCTATATCCACGAAGTCACAGTTATATAGTGAGGTTCAGAAGATATCCCAGAGTTAAAGTGGCAACAAAAACTAGACATGAATGGAAATTCTGACTCCCAGTCCCAGCCCTGAATCTAAACAGCCAAGCAAGCCAGTCCGGCTCACACCACACTGTAGCCTCCATCCCGTATCTTGTTTGCGATCTCTGCAGTGACACGCACATGCCAGCTCGGCAGCTCCACTGATTTATTTGTATCCACATTGCCTTTATTTGCCAACCAGATCGCGCAATGGGCGCCGGGTGGTTGTTTCTCACTGGAGACAGCACCCGCTGTTTCACAGGAAACTGCAGTTAATGAAAGCCTTTAAAAAAAATTATACTGTAGCATAGGCTGCAGGGATCTGTCTTAAAGAGGGCTATTTAAACATTTGCTACCTTCACCGATGGCCCATGTCCATAAACTGGGTGTTCCTTTTGGCTTCTCTCTGCCCCTCGCTCTGTGAATAGTGCCACCATGTCCATTGAAGCTCTCTTGAACAGGATCACCCTCGTTGTTACACCAATGTAGTTCTATCTCTCACTCTCACTCACTATTTCCTCTGTCTCACACCAGGCCTCTGTCTCACTGTGTGGGCAAGGGTCATGCTGTCATGTGCGAGTTTGCTAGACCCAGCCCAGCAATTAATTGCAGCTGCCCTACCAGAAAATAAACACCCACTTTGATGGGGGGGGGAAGAAGGGGTGGGACTAGGGGAGAAGGAGAGGACTGTGTTTTTTGCGAAAGCATTCAGTAAAAGAAAGGACATTATTTAATTGTGCTAATTTTGTAAACAAGATATTTTTAAAATCTAAAATGTTAATTTCTAATGATCACTTCCATCTTGGTATTTTTTAGTCCAAGATGATGAGTATTTGTAAAAAAAAAAAAAAAGGGCAAAACACAGGGAATCTTGCAGCAATGAGGTAATGAAATAGAGACCCGCGTAGTCTTGAAAGCAAGCGGACACAAATATTTAGTTAGCCTAATAAAGGTATCGTTGCTGCAAGAACCCCTGTTATATTTTGCTTTTTTGAAAAAATAACACCCTGCACTGTTTTATTGGGTAACAGGGAATTCCTTCCTCTCTATAATATATGTTTGTTATAAGAGTAGTACACTAGGTATTTCTGCACAAAGCAGGTAATCCAAAATTATAATTTGTTTCCGATCGAAGGTTAATTATTCCAAGTGGGACAGTCTGGTACAATCCTAATGTACTCTTTTGAAATAACCTTATGAGAAAGCGAAGTGGACAATAGCACCAGTGAGGGCCCCAGCTTGCTATGTGCATGAAATTAAATATAATATTGGGAACATAAGAATGATGACACATCTTTGGATTTGACAAATATGTCCCTGCTGAAAGGGCGGTATACTTTTTTATACAGATTGGGCTTAGTTATCATTTCTTTTTTTAGAACACTCTGTGATGAATCCAATGGAGTCATCACTGATCTCCAAGCAGTAAACTCCTACCTGATGCTGACGCTGGGGGCGGCTATATGAGAGAGCATCACATGGGTGGCGACAGCCTCCGAGGAGATGCCATGGCTTCACTGGATGAGACATGGTTTCCCCTATTTGCCCTTGAAGATAATCATCTCATAACCAATACCCTTATAGCCTATTGCCATATGCCCACACCTTCCCCTAGGGAGAATAGGAAAATCCTTGACTCAGTGCATATAGACCAAACCTGCAACCCTGGTCTAAAATGTGGAAACTTCAAGAACACCTCTTCCAGTTCTATTTATCCATCATACAGAACTGATTTACCATTCAGAACTATTGAAAGTGATTTTCCAAAAACGTTTACATCAACAGTCAACAATGGACTAATTTTCCCAGAATCACCTGAATACTGGGACGAGGAAGAGGGCACAGGGAAGAAGCCACAAGTCCAGTGAGCGTTATAGTTGTTTTTCCGAAAGCACCAGCGCCCGGGAGATTTAAGGACTGGAGGCAGAGTGTTAGAGACTGATGCTGTTGGAGAGAAAATGTCTCACCTCTGCGAGCCTCGAGAAGCTTGGACACACAAATTGGTGTGGTTGAGCCGAGTGGCTCACAATCCAGGGAGAAGGGAAATGCTGCAAGAATGGGACACACTGCTGAAATGTCAGGAGCCGGTGGAAGGCTTTTGGGCGTTCACCAACCACAGAAAACATTACCTTTCCTACCCGAACCTGAACCGAAGCAGGTGTGCTAAAGCAAAAACCGCAGGAGACACCAGCACAAGAGAAAGCAGTCACAAGAGTAAAGCAAGCGGCACATCTTTGCTGCTTGAATGCAAATGAGCCCGAGAGCATCAACAAGAGCCGGGGAGTCATCCCAAGTGTAGTGGGGACTCAGGGTGTATCAGCAACTGTGCCAAACATGAACAATTGTAATTAGAGCAGTGGGGGCGTGGCTTGGGAGCCATGGAGTAGGACGCGAGTCTGGGATGCTCCTGCAGATCCTTAATGATCCGGATGACCGAGGGCGATATATGCTGACCACCAAAGCTATATTTCAACCTACAGCCACATGAACTAATCAGGCATTGATGGCACGCAAAAGCGGAAAGATGAGATGATCGGTGCGCGAGATGCAAGCAAAAGATGACAGAGAGGAGCCCTACTGCACAAATTAAGATGGCCGCAGCACCAGGACAAAGGACCAGCCTTTTGGAATGAAGCGCGAAGAGAAGAGGGGCCGAGGAAGCTTGAGAACATCCTGACCACCATGCATTGGTGTGCGGTACACGGTGGACTGAGAAGACAGGGGTAAAATCCCTATCAAGAACGAAACTGGGCACGAGCAACTACAAAGGAAGCCCTGGATGCAGGGGACCGTGCGGCGCACCCCACGTCATGGGCGCACTCGTCTAAGAACTTGAGAGGCTACATTAGGATACAATATACCCAGCAGGGGAGCTCCAGAGGTTCTTCAGACTAAAAGACAAAAAAAAAAGGGAGCCGTGAGCGCAGGAAGACGGCTTGCAGGGATACAGAGTTGCCCATTGTTCGAAACACGAACCACTAGTCAGATGTAAGCATCGAATGACCGCGGCACAGACTCAGGGCTGGCCTGATCAAACACAGCACGGCGTAAAAGCCATGGAAGAGGCAGTGGTCTGAACAAGCAGAGGAAGTTCCGACGTTGGGATTAAAACGGCCCGGCTGCAGGCCCCCGACATTGGGAGAAGGGGGTGCTGCAAAAAAGACATAGCACACCCGAATTGGGAGCCCCAAGGCCAACCCAGGTGAGCGACATTAGAAAAGAGTCGGGAGCTTGGAAAACACGGGTGCGGCCTACAAGCCAGCGTCATACAGTCGCTTAGTGTCCTGGACAGACACATATAGATGGTCCCAAGAACCAGAGAATAGCAGCACCTGGGCGTATTGCCGGCCCGCTGGAATGAGGCACGGTGTGGGGAACAATCATAGAGCCGCAAGAAACCTTGATCAACATGCAGCGGAGTGTGGTAGGAGCCGACCTGAAGGCACCCCCGCGGACACTGGTAAGAGGCCAGGATTATATGGGCGGGTATGGAAGAATGAAGCAGGGAGCCTGATTGCAACGGGTGGAGACGGGCCCCGTATATGGCAAGCGCACACACCAGCAACATATAAAGCAGTAGAAGAGGCATGCTCCGAAAGTACCATAGGCTAGACTGATCCAGCAACAGAGAGGAAAGGCCAGTCGGGGCGGGCGATCAAGATCAAGGCCCATAAGACAGTGCTACACCATTGTCCCATATGAAAATCCACAGCTAGGGACTGGCAGTAAGGCTCAAACAAAGGAACAGGGAGGGATGAAGTAGGGGGAGAACAGCCGGTTGAGAACTACTTCAGGGCACGCCAGGCACGACTTCAACTCCCTGAATCAAAGAAGGAGCACGAACTTGAGGCACCCGTCTGGGAGTCCAGCGGCCCCAAGCCCCTAAGCGAGGCCCAGTAGCCAATTGAGATACAACATTGGATACGGCCAATGAAACCTATACTATAACGGCACATACAGCTACTAGGTGTGCAGAACCAAGCCCGGCAGACACTTGAGGCTGCCGGAACTCCCGAGGATGCATGCAGCCCCGTAACCAGTGCAGCTAGGAGAACTTTGACGGACCCAGGAGGGGATGGTCTGTGAGTGATATCCCGGGCCCAGGGAAGAGTGGTCTGATACACCGGAGAGCGCCGAGGATGAGGGCGTGTTCGGGCACGCAGGCCAGACATAAGCGAAAATGACCACCAAATTGCCCAAGAGCAAAGGAAAACAACCCACAATTGAAGAGTTTGCTAAATTAACGCAGGTGACGGAGGGAACCAGCGCAAAGGGACAGAACTCTAGAGAAGCCGAGAAGATGCCGCCCAGCAATCAACAGATACTGGTTGCTATAGTGGAACTGAAAATATCGATGGGAAGCAGGATGGACACAGCCATCTCGGAACTGAGGACCGTGCTGGAATTCAAAATTGATGATGTTAGTATAGACGTAAACTTACTGCGGCAAGATGTACGAGCCCTAGCTGAACGCACAGGTACCCTGGAAAAGGAAATGAAAGACAACTCAAGCTCATGTAAGACTAACGCAACAGATGTCCACGTGCTATAGCAACAGATGCGTAACCTTGAAAGCAGAGCTGAGGAGGCAGAAGGCCGGATCCGTAGGAACAACGTGCCCATAGTAGGGCTTCCGGAAGGGGAAGAGGGAACGGACCAGATGATCTATGTTGAAAATATGCTGCTGGGGAGATAACGGGGGGAGTACTAAGCCAAGGAGAGGGTGGGGACACGTTAAAAGCACTGAGACAAGCTGAAGCACAAGCTATTTGTTATTTTAATTCAACAGTCACAGGTCTTAACAGGGACAGTGAAATGGTGTCATTCTTGTAGTGTTAGCTATTGCAACATAGAGATCTTACATCTGTATATCTGATTCACCTAACTGGTTAATAGATGTTATTACGTTGCCTGAAGTTTCACATAACAGGTGCAATGTCAGTGCTCTTCCTTCTATGTATTTGTACACTGATATTTCTTCAATTATCTTAGATCCAGGTTCAACACTTTTACCAGTACTGAATGTCGTGGTTGGGTGTGAGTACTTATTGGGACGCAAACTTAGCGTTGAATATTATGTATAAAGTCAAATCTTGTTTGAATTCTATCCTTTAACTTGCACAAATTAGTCCTGTAAAATTATAACATTTTAGGGGATTTAGTACACGGCAGTTAATATTACGAATTAGCAGCCAGCACAGTATTTGAAATGGGCTTACTCACCATTTAATAATGGCGGCCCGTTTGAGATGGATGTCAGTCAATGGGAGGCATCCTTCAGTGGAACGCGTGACTTGTTTGTCATTGGTTATGTTACATAATCCGCGGCCCAATTTTGATGCGGGTAGAGAATTAATTGTGCCAGACGCGGCTCAACAACATCAAAGAGCGTAGTAGACAAATTGCAGGAATGACGGGTGCATGCTACCTAAATCAATAGGATGTACCACGCATGAATGATGGCTTTCGTTATTACATCGTGCCGCTAGACGCAGATTAACATAGCGACGTTACTCATGTTGCTATGGTAACCATGCACAATCCAGTTAACAAAATGGCGCCTGCAGACAGCACTGTGCTTTTACCGACGCGTGTGACTTTTTGCTTTCCGGAATCAGGAAGCTTAAGAGGCTCCTTGGTCTGATTGGTTATACATAACGAGTGATGTTTATTACAGTGCAAGAACGTCTTCTATAAAAAAAAGTTAATCTACGTATGATAAGGATCCTAGTTTAGATATGACATCAAAACAGTGTGTTCTGATTAGATACACATAACGAGGGATGTATATTACAGTGCACGAACGTTTTTAAAATAAGTTAACCTACACGCGAAAAGGATCATTGTTTCGATATGATGTCATATAGTTTTGTGAATTAAAATCTTTCGTATGTCCTTCACACCCGACTCCACGGATATTTTCAGAATATCGTGAATAATCTTACCAAGAGACGATACGTTGCTCAAATCGTATTTAATACAGATAAATATATTGTTTACATTCACTTTACAAATGAGTTTTCAGTTAATATTTCGACCAATATAAAAACACTGTCGTTTCACATTAACTTGATTTCAGACTCCTTTTTGGGGATTATACCCCGTTGTTACTACAGTGACAAGAGTCCTATGGATTGGTTTCTTGCAACCACGGGTAAGCATACATGTGTGGTATTGTATTCAACAACATGCTGGGTAGTAGACCACTATGGATTTATTATTATTAATCAAACTAATGATTCTTTTTTTGTTTTGTTTTCTTTTGTCTTGTCTCTTCACGTTTTGACTTTTGAAATAATGTGCATATATGATTTGTGTTTTTCTACACCCTTGAAATCCTCCCTTTCACCAATCCTTGTTTTTCTGTCTTCTTGTTACATTATTTTCATATTAATCTGTATATGCTTATTGCGGCATGATGGAAAAATGCCTGCACGATATGATTCATTACCAAACTGGTTTTATGCTAATACCATGTTTTTGTTGAAATTATACACAATTATGTTAAACAATGTAATACAATTATGGTGGTTTGCTGTTGTTGATTGAATAGCCCTGATTTGAAAAAGGCTCAGGAGAGCCGAAACACGTGTTATCGTAAATGGGATTTTACCAAATGTGTGATTGTTCATCGTAATTAAACATACACACATCTTGATGGCGCTGAGTCTTGGATTCTTTTCATATTGTACTAAGCCAAGGGTTTGCAGTAGAAAGAGCACACAGGGCCCTGACTAGGAGACTGCCGTGGGGTGCCCCGCCGTGGCCTATCACTGCAAAGATCCTGAACTATAGAGACATGGAAAAGGTTCTGGAACACTTTCAAAAGGGAGGAACATTCAGCAGGGCATCAGCAACTGTCACCGCATACCCGGACTACACACTCATGGTGCAAAGGCAACGACTGAACTACCGTGCCGTGAAGCGAAGATTGCGCGAGGCAGGCTATAGGTATATGTTGCTATACCCTGCAAAAATAAGGTGCTCCTAAAGAATAAAGCACTGTTTTTCGAAACACCAGAGGATGTGAATACATGTCTGGATTCCAGGCACTGCCCGACGAGCGCCACAGACCAGGAGGAGAGAATGACAGAGAAATGAGCCGGAGCCCGTCAAGCACTATGCCGAGATGAAAGAACATATTTCAATAGTGATAAGTACTGTATATATAATGACATTGGGACTATACTATAGTGGAATGTATGTGGGACGGGTGGATCAGACTGTATCGCCTACACCAAGACGGGCTATTAGCGCAGAGCGGGAGGCAGGGCCACGGACATGCTACCAACTCCCCTGGAGGTAGTTTAGTTGGGATACTGTTAGGGCGGTATCCCCCTGCTGAATACTGAGTACCGGTCATACAGAGAAAGGGACTAGATGCGGGGTAGCCTGAGATCCAGGGATGGAGCTGGGCAACAGTTTTGGGAAGTTGAACGGGGAATGGAGGGGGGGGAACAGTTGGGGTGGGGCAGGGTGGGGGGAGGTAAGAAGGTGGGGAAGTTTGAGGGGTTGTTGGAGGGAAAGAGTGGGAGGGGAGGTGGGGGGTGTGTAGTGGTATTAATAATGGGACAAGCTTACATCCACGCGCTGCTGCGCATGAGGCGGAGGACGAGGGAGGACAGGGGCGGGACTGGATATGCATGAGAGATGGGAGACCTCAAGATAGTAACCTGGAATGTTAGAGGGCTTAACAGTTATTTGAAAAGAAATACGATCATGATGTACATACGGAGACAGAAAATAGATATTGCTCTACTGCAGGAGACTCACCTCACAAAGGAAAAGCAGGGGGATAATACAGAAACAATGGAAGGGGACCACCATAAGGGCAACGTATTCGGCATACGCTAGAGGGGTAATCACCTGGATAGCACCGCATGTCCCCTTCCAACTATTGCAGTCCACCGTAGAGCCAGATGGGAGGATGGTGACGATACAGGGATTGATAGAAAATAAAGAGCTGTGTATCATTAACGCATATGCCTGGAACTAAGATACTGTGGCGTATTTTAAGACCTTATATAGCAGAGTCAGCCCGTACATGGGAGGCGGGGTGGTCATATGGGGAGGAGACTTTAACTGCACATTAGATCCCAGGGTGGACAGGTCAGACAAGAAATTAGACAAACCTACCCCCGCAGCCAAAACCTTGAAAAGCCTGTTGGGAGACCTACGACTGGAAGATGTATGGAGGCTGCATCACCCAGAGGATAGAGATTACGCACACTACTCGGCCCCGTTAAATTTTTATACACGATTGGATTATATGTTTGCTTCACCATTGATCTTAACATGGCAATACATGCCTCCTAGTGCCAGGATCCCAACGTGACGGCTCAGAGCCTAAGCACTGAAAGACATAGCGTTCAGAGGGGAATTGAGGGAAGAAATAATAGAATACTTCGAAAATAACACCAGATGCGTAGAATCAGCAGGCACTCTATGGGAGGCATTTAAGGTAGTGTTGAGGGGAGCAGCTATTTTCAAATCCAAAGGGCTACAAGGTGGCATAATGCAAGAACTCCAGAAGGCAGAGGCGAAATTAGAAGTAGTCATGCACAGCGAAGATAGTACTCAGGAGAAGGCTGAGACCATAAGCCAACTACAACAAGAATGTGAAGGACACCGGGAAAGACTATGCAACTTAAATTACAAGAAATACATATAGAGACAGCACGCTGGCGGGGACAAGCCGGGGAGAATGTTAGCTTGGCTGTGTAAAAGTGAGATATCCAGATCACCGATCAGAGCAACGCAGAGGGAAAATGGACAAATACTTGATACCCAAGAGGGCGTGAACGAAGGGTTCCTTGAGTTCTACAAACAATTGTATGGAGATGTAGAGGGGGGAGAAGGGAAAGAGATATCGGAAACATTGGAGGATATTGGCTTACCTAAATGAAGTACAGAAGAAAGGGAGAACCTAGATGCCCCAATCACGTTAGAGGAGCTAGAAGCAGTGATTAAGCAACTACCTACTAATAAGTCCCCGGGAGCGGACGGACTCCCAAGTGAGTTTTATAAAACGTATAAAACGGAGGTGCTCCCCCCGCTACTGGCAATGTTGAATAAAGCGTTAGAAACAGGGACACTGCCAGAATCCCTGAGAGAGGCGATCATCCTCCCACTCCTGAAACCGAATAAGCCAAGCATGGACTGCGGGTCGTATAGACAGTTGTCCATGCTGAACCAGGACAGCAAAATACTCACGGCTGTTCATTAAAACCGGTCATAAGCAAACTCATACATCCAGATAAGACCGGATATGTCTCCATAGAGGCATATCCGACAATCTTAAGAGGCTTCACCGAGTCATAGAACAAACAGAAAGGGACTCGTAGGAAGTTGCAATAGTTTCACTAGACGCAGTGAAGGCCTTCGACTCAGTCAAATGGCCTTGCCTGATGGCAGCCCTAAAAGAATATGGAATAGGGCCCGGGTACCTGAAATGGGTGAAACTACTATATAGCACACCACGAGCCAGGGTCAAGACGGGAGCGGTCATCTCAGAGAGTTGGAAACTTAGCAGGGGAACCAGACAGGGATGCCCTTGGTCCCCGATGTTATATATCCTCGCATTGGAACCGTTAGTGATATACTTGAGGCAACAGTATGAGGAGATGGGGCTCTACACGAAAGGAGGGCCACACTTAATATTATTGTATGCAGATGATATGCTGTTATACGTGAGATATCCAGAGGAAAACCTGCAATACATCTTAGAAATAATGGAGCAATTCGCGTTGCTCTCCGGCATTGCAGTTAACCCTCTGGGGAGATATAAAGGGATCCCGCGAGACAACCTACCAGTACTGCAAATATCCTGGGAGACCAGAACCTTTAGATACTTGGGAATAGATATCTATCACACAGGGAGGCAGAGCACACACATAACACAGAGTAAGCGGTAGCTAATATTGAGAATAGCATGAAACCAAACTCCTCTTGGCCATGATGGGAAGGGTGGCACTGCTGAAGATGGTCGTATTGCCAAGGTTGTTAAACTTTTTTGGGAATATACCATTCATGATACCTAAGAGAATCTTTGTTAAACTGCAGAGCATTTGTAGAGGTTTCATTTGGCACAACACCAGAAATAGAACAGCCCTGTGGAAACTACAGAATATGTATGACAAAGACGGCATTAAACTGCCCAACTTTGAGGACTACTACTTGGCCAGTCAATTACAATACGTGGCTAAGTGGTTAAAGGAGGACCCAACATTAGAGTCCGGACTATTTAGGTCTGAATGTGCCCCGTTCTTCCTGAAAGAATGGATATGGCTGCCTAAATCTGAACTAAAAGGATGCACAAGGATGTTAGAACTGGGATGGGAAATGTGGCGTAAGGCTTGCCAGGCCATGGAAAACCCGATCCTGTGCTCCCCGGAAGTGCCGCTAGTGGCACTGACTGGAGGGGACGAGCAACCAAGGAGAACGATTTGCAAGCACTGGGAACCGATGAGCATTGCAACGCTGGGGGATGTATGGCAAGATGGGAATATAATGGAATTCAATGAACTGATAGAAGATACTGGCTTACACCCAGGGCAATATTACTTACACCAGATTGGTACGCTGGGTGAGAGAGACCTGGTC
This sequence comes from Ambystoma mexicanum, assembly GCF_040938575.1. Taxonomy (NCBI): domain Eukaryota; kingdom Metazoa; phylum Chordata; class Amphibia; order Caudata; family Ambystomatidae; genus Ambystoma; species Ambystoma mexicanum. The sequence goes on along the minus strand of NC_090922.1, from coordinate 1,347,190,487 downwards.
TCAAATAGTGTCTGAAGATCAGCCCGATACAGCTATTGAAACAATGTATGACATCTCAGAGGGGGGCACAAGGTCTCCCAGATCTATGAACTACTAATGTCCAGGGAGGGCAGGGAGGTGACCCAGCTGAGACGGGACAGGGAAGAGGAAGCAGGGGAGCCCACAAACGACGGGCTGTGGGAGAGGGTGCATAGGTATCACAAAAAAGTGTCCAGGAATGTGAGGCTGCAACAAATCCAGCTGTATGTAACCCACAGAGCGTACATGACCTCCCAGATGATTGCTCGATTAAAAAACGCAGACATACAGACATGTCCCAAATGTGGGGAAGTGAATGCAGGAATGGTACACATGTTCTGGGCGTGCCCAGAAATCAGGAAATTCTGGGGAGAAGCAGACCACCGTCTAACCGATAGGGGGATAACGCTAGATGTGGAATCTGTGTGGGCATGCATGGTGGGGGCTTCTCCAGACCGCGTAAACTGAGACATGTGAGCAAACTTAAAGACTTGGCCTTCATACTGGCCAAGCGCAGAATTACCATGGGTTGGAAAGAACGTAATAGACCAAAGGTGGAGATATGGTGGTATGATCTTCGGAAATGGATGGAGGCAGAAACGGTAGTTTGGAACGACACGGCTAATAGGGGGGGGGAGACCCTGGTGGTGTTATGGACTTGATGGTCGTGCAGAGTATGAATACCTCCGTCCCCAAGTACCACACAGACAACACCAGAAACACTGCCTGTGCGGTTTTTGAGGCCACAGGTGTGGTAGTCCGCCGGGCCTGGATTCAGGAACAGCCAGAAGAACCCCTTGAACGCTGTAAGGCAATGGATTATGAGGTTATGCACAGAGCAGGAATAATAAACACAAGAACACAGGTAACTTGACACTGCTCACCTATGTGTACGAAAAGGTTGCCCAGAGATGTGAGGAAGAACTGGACCCCAGGGCAGGAGCTGTATGAGGTCAGGAGTATAAACAGGTAAACACCTAGCGTGGGGGCCTGAGGCCAGGTTCCAAGACAAAGAGACGTGATCCGTAGAGTATCCAGGGACGATACCGTGGTCAGGCAACAAGAGGACCAAAGTTCGAACAGTAGAAGGGTGAGGCAGAGCAATCCGTGGGGCAAAGCGTAGTCCGGCAACAGGAGGTCCAAAGTTCGAACAGTAGCAGGGTGAGGCAGAGCAGTCCGTGGAGCAAAGCGTAGTCAGGCAACAGGAGGTCCAAAGTTCGAACAGTAGAAGGGTGAGGCAAAGCAATCCGTGGAACAAAGCGTGGACGAGGAAACAATCCGTAAGTCAAACCGAAGAACTAAGCGTCACGTGATCAAGGAGGAAGACAGCTGTGAAGCAACGCTCCTTGTTTCCGGAAGCCTTTAAACAATGTCAGAAGTCACGTGATACGTGACACAGAAGCGTTGCTGCGTGATGGAAAATCACGTGATCCGTGACGCGCGGGTCTCCGTGGGCAGCGCATGGCGCTATGGCGAGACGAAATCCTCCAGTTCAGCTGCCAAGAACGGGAGGGGCGATAGACGCCAGGTCTGCCATGCTGCAATCTACCATGATGGGCGAAGGGATGCAAGGGATTACGTGGGCCAGGGTGCGTGTGTGGGGTAGTGGGAGGGACGGAGGCTGAGGGCGGGGAAAGAGCACCTGTAGGGGATGCACTCGGTGCGGGAGACGTGACAGAGTCCCCCCTCAAAGGCCCACGACCCCGTGGGCAGGTAGGGCAGTCCCTATAAAAACGGGCAACAAGAAGCGGGGCATGGACATCACGGGAGGAAACCCAAGAGCGGTCCTCAGGACCATAACCCACCCAGTCCACGAGATACTGAAGGCGACCCCTGTGAAAGCGGGAACCCAGGATAGCACTGACCTCAAAGACATCCGGGGAGGACACCGAGACAGGGGCGGGTGGAGCACTGACATGGGTAGGAGCAAGGCAGGGCTTGAGGAGAGAGGTATGAAATAACGGGTGGATCCGCCAAGCAGGAGGAACGGCAAGGTGGAAGGCCACAGGGTTCAGGACCTTTGCGATCTTGTAGGGACCCACGAAACGAGGCAGCAGCTTGCGACACCCAGGGATACATAAGTGTCGGGTCGACAGCCACACCCGGTCACCCACGCGGTACTCAGGGGCCACTGACCACCTCCGGTCAGCCTTCGTCTTCATAACCGTCTGGGCCTCACGGAGATGGATAAGGGTCTGAGCATGGACATCCGCCAGGTCGCGAACGCACGCGTTGGCAGCAGGGGTGGCGGAGGAGAGATCAGGGAGCGGAAGGGTGCGTGGATGTTGTCCATACATAGAATAGAAAGGGGAGAAACCAGCAGCTGAGTGTCGTGAGTTGTTATATGCGAATTCAGCGAGGTGGAGCAGATTGGAGCAGGAGTCTTGGTATTGGACGGTCAAACACCGCAGGTACTGTTCCATGGCCTGATTCACTCTCTCGGTCTGCCCATCGCTTTCTGGGTGATAGGCAGAGGAGAAGCGAGCATCAATACCCAGGATCCGATACGATGACCTGCGGAAGACCAAAGAGACAAAAGACTATCTTGAAGAACAAGCGGGCCAATGTCGGGGCTGAGGGTATGCCGGTACAGGGAATGAAGCGGGCCATCTTAGTGTAGGAGTCCACGATAACCCAGATGGTGTCATAACATTGTCTGCGTGGTAGGTCCGTGACAAGATCCATGGAGATAGTATGCCACGGTCTGGGGGAATGGGCAGCGGCTGGAGTAAGCCCAGGGGACGTCCTCTACATGACTTGCATTGGGCACATATCGAACAGGTGTTTACATAGTTCTCTATATCCCTTCTCATGGACGGCCACCAGCACCACCGGTGTAGCAGATCCAGGGTGCGTTGATGCCGTGGATGACCGTTTATGGCAGCATCGTGAGACCAGACAAGCGCCTGGTTGCGCACATCGCACGTTGGAAGGAACAGCTTGCCCTGGACAAACGGCAACCCCTCTTGAAGTACAATGTCCCATTCAGTGAGCGCATGTGGGTGTTGGGAGACCCATTGTCTAATGGCGGTAAGCATAGGCGGGGATGGTGTACATAAACAAATAACATGGCCCTTCCCCAACAATGCGTCTGGGAACGAAGACAATGGTTCCCCCCCGGGAGAGCGGGAAAGGAAATCCGCCTTGCCATGAACAAGACCTGGCCTGTGCTTAACCACAAAATCAAAGGCAGCGAAGAACAAGTGCCAACGCACTTGTCTACTATTCACGCATTTAAGAGAGGCCAGGTCCTGTAGGTTCTTGTGGTCCGTGTATACTACTGTCTGGTGTTTCGCCCCCATGAGGTGGTGTCACCATGATTGGAGGGCGTCCTTGATGGCCAACAGCTCTTTCTCAGTCACTGTGTAGTGGGACTCGGCTACGGTGAACTTCCGTGAGTGGTATGCTACCGGATGCAAACTACCCGTGGCCGGACATGGCTTGGACAGTATGGCACCCAGAGCGAACGAGGAAGCATCTGCCTCTAGTACAAACGGGAGGTCCGGGTCAGGGTGCTGTAACTCAGGGGCAGAAACAAACCTGGATTTAAGCGCCTCGAAGGCCTCCTGATGTACAGAGGACCAGGCGAAGGGGACTAGAGGGCTGGTCAGCGCAGTCAGTGGAGATACAATGGAAGAGAAGCCGGCGATGAACCGCCGGTAAAAGTTAGCAAAGCCGAGAAAAGACTGGAGTTGTTTGAGGTTGACTGGGACTGGCCATTCTGTGACAGCACGGACCTTTGACTGATTCATGGATAACCCTCCAGGGGTGATGTGAAAACCCAGGAATTCCACCTCCCTCGTATGAAACAAGCATTTCTCGTGCTTGGCGAATAGGGCCTTCTTCTTGAGGCGGGAGAGGACTTCTCTGACATGAGCGATATGTTCTTTCAAGGAGGACGAATAGATCAATATGTCGTCCAAATAGACCACCACGTACGTATCCAGGATGTCAGAGAATACGTCGTTGATGAAACGTTAGAATGTTGCAGGGGCATTACAGAGCCCGAAGGCCATCACGGTGTATTCAAATAATCCCTGTCGGGAGCAAAATGCCGTTTTCCATTTGTTTCCACGCCGCATGCGGATTAGGTTGTATGCCCCTCTCAGGTCTATCTTGGTAAAGAGGGACGCCTTCGTCAACCTGTCCAGTAGCGTGGAGATGAGCGGAATGGGGTACCTATTCTTTACGGTGATAGCATTTAACCGTCTATAGTCTACGCATGGGCGCAGATCGCCTTCCTTTTTTGGCACGAAAAATATAGGACTGGCAGCTGGAGAACAGGAAGGGCGGATATGACCCAAACGCAAGGCTTGCTGGATGTATTCTTTTAAGGCCCGTTCCTCAGACTGTGATAACGAGTAGATTCTACCACTCGGTGCGGGAGACGTGACAGGTGGCATGGAGACACTCAGTAGCCAACCTGGCCAGGACCGCCCGGGCCGGCCCAGGTGAACATGACACCTCTGAGAACACCGAGGAGGGGAAGTACCCCTGGAAGAAGAAGCGACGGAGAACGTAGTGGGGTAGGCTCAAGTTAGAAGGGGTGTTAGGGAGAATTCTCATTCTAAGGCTAATTTCCCTCACCTAGTGAGTCCCCCAGCAGCTTTGCTGGATTTCTGGAGTTTATTTTTTCCTCTTGGTAAGAGTGTGAGCCTTTTTCCCCACTCTTACATATGTTTTGCCATGTGTGTTTCTACTGTTTGTGTGATCATGGGCTCCTGGGCACACCACTCCATGAGCCCCACTTTTTGTGTGTGTTACACAGCACCTTCAGTGCAGAGACACAGGGTTGTCTTTGAGACTTCCCACTTACTCCATTTTTCTGGGGCTGACTACTGTCCCCCCGAAACTGGTAAAGTGTAATTTACTTTATGTAGTCTTTTTAAACTACAGACCCAGTACACCCCATCTTACATGGAGTACTGGAAAGGGTTAATACCTATCCCTTTTTGTCTGTGCCTCTCTGAGCTTTGTTTAGCTCTTTTAACATTTAGACTTGGCTGGTGGCAGTGGTATCTACCCTAACCTTTCTACCGAGATTATACTATATAAACGTGGTATTGTTCAGGCTATCATATTAGCCTCGAACATAAATCCGCTTGACCAAATACTCTTTGTTTTGGCTCTGGTCGGGTTTATTCACCATTTCTTTTTGCTAAAGTCCTTCTTGTGTTTTACTTTGTGCGGCAAACCAGGTTTGCCTTCTTTGTTCACCGTCTTTTGGCGGGCTTCTGCAAAGAAGCCCTCTTCTGGGCGCCTGGGTGTCTAGGTGGGCTGAATATGATGGGGGGTGTAGTCACCCCCTGCACAGGGTATCCTAGGAAACCCAAATCGCACTTTGCCATGATTGGCTGAGGTGGTTGTCCGGGCCGGACAACCCCCCTACTGCGTGATTGACAGCCAGGATGTGTGAAAGGGGGATTTTCGCATAAAAGGCAGGACTCTTGGACTGGAAGTCAGAGTCGCCACTGAAACTACAATGAACCGAAGAGAAGCGGAGAAGAAGACGGCTGCTGCAACTACGAGTCCCGGTGAAGCCCTGCTGTACTCATGAGCTATCTTCCATTCAACGACCAGAGAAGATCCTGTCCGGAGTCTTCTTCCCTTGAGCCTGGTGGGGTCAACCAGCTCATCTTCCACAGCCAGAGGATCCTCTTCGCGGTCGAAATCGCTGCACACTGCTGTAGTGGTCCGGATAGCCATCTGAAGAGCCTCTCCTGTTTTAAAGGCGTGCACCTTGTATTCACTGTCGCTGCTGCTGGTAGTGCAGCTCAATCCAGACATCCTCCTTCTTGCCCCCGACTGAAGCTCCAGGAGACTGTCAGTCTGCGGGAACAACTGCCGTGGCACCAGCGTCTTCAAAGAATAAGGTACTGTGTCCAGCTTCGAGGAACTAGGGTGAATCCCTTTTCTCCTCATCCAAGGCTTGCCCTTGTCTTCCTTCCCTCTTATAACTTTTGCTTCCTCTGTTGACAATATATACCCAAGTACTCCTGGCAACATTGAATCTTGAATTGTCTGACTGTGTGATCCTCGACAACAGGAACCCGGTTCCACTTGACTTTGGCGCCGGCCTATTGACTTTTATCTTCCTACCAGCAAGTATTCTCTGATTCTGTCTGCCTTGACAAAAGTATTGCCTATGATTTTGCCCCCAACTCTCTTTTGTTAACTCAGGTACTAAGTGTGTTTTTACCCCGGTAACATTTCTTTCTGCGGATATGCGTATCTTTAGTAAGACCGAACTGTCATTACTGTCAAAAAGTGATTGCATATGTATCCCCGGTAACGTCTTTTGTTTCACAACACTGGTCCGTCAAATCATAAGGTACTTACCTTGAGTTGTTCTGCACAAAGAGAATTGGTTGTGTGTAGTGTATTTTTCGTGTGGTTTTAATTTAATAGAAGTGACGTGTTTTACGAACGGATGGTCTAGAAATAAATGTACTTTTACTTTTCAACCAAAAACCTTGAGTCAGTGTTTGCTTGAGTCATAGTAATTGTGGTCCTGTGTGTAATTTCTACTACTGCTCATTTGCTCTTGAGATAAGTCTGGCTGCTCCGCTACTGTTACCACTTTAACAGAGTACTGCAGGCTTGTACCAAAGGTGAACTTGTATTACCACTTGTAGTCTTAATTGTGTGTAGTGGTCCCTAAGGGCACTGCACAGGATTCTTCCTAACAGGGGGTGGGGGGGTAATAGGGAGGCAGTAGATATTGTCTGGAAATGCCTATGATGCTTGAAGATATATGACCTGTACTGCTGGTTTTGTTATTTGATGTTTGGTTGTATTTAAAAATAAATAAAAACTATGTTAAACAAATAAATTGTAATCAGAGCAGCAGAAGGAGAGAAAGTAAAGAGCCTAATTGTGAAACAAGGAAGTGCATTGCAAACAAGATCCCTATCAGTATGTGAATGTATGGAATGCAAATACATGGGGAACCCAAATCGAATTATGTATCAAGAAGATATATCATGCACCAAAGGGGAGGCACAACTGGGGGAGTGGAGAGAAACATTGTATTAATATAAAAAGCTCTGGAAGGAGAGTTTACCAGGCAATTACAAGTGTGTAAATACAAGAAGTCCTGGTAGGAGAATATACCAGGCAATTCCAAGTGTGCGTAAATACAGGAAGCCAAGGTCGAAGAGTATACCAGGCAAATACAAGTGCATGAATATGAGGGGGGCGGCTGTTGCGCGATCGCAAGATGGATGAAGCTTGAGAGAGCTCCGGCGAGGGCTCTAACATCTTGTTTAGTATCCAGGTCTTCCTGGGGCATCTGACCATTGTACCGTGTGTTAGCTGTTATAGATCCTCAGCGGCAGTGTCTTATCCCTCTGGTGATCTTGCTGAGGTCAGTGGAGAAGGGCGCCACCACGGCAACGAGGCCTTGAGGTGCGGCCTGCAGCGACAATTTGCAGCAGCGGTCTCCCCTGATTTGGAACCGCCCGCTGTGTATCACAGGTGGCGCCGGGGGCGTGCAGCGTTAGCCGGTGGCTGCTGTCAAAGGGGCTCCATAGCTGTGCCTGAACCAGGGCACTGCCTCTGGTGCATGGCCCGCACTGCAGAGCTGTTTTTTCTCCTGGACGCCTCCTGTGGCTCATTTTCCAGCAGGTGGCGTTCCGTGTGACGGCACAGAAAATACTTGGTGCTCCTGAGGTGAGGAGCTGTTGCGGGAGGATCAAAAAATAGTCCATAGGCACCCCTCTGCGAGAACGAACACGGCCCATTGACCTGTTCTTTGGGAAGGTACCCCTCGAGAGTCCGCAGCCACACTTTAGCTCACTGTACCTTTCACAGATGGGAAATATCCATATCAGTCTTTGTCCCGCCCACATGGCCAGTCCAACACCGAAATGCTATGGCAATTCCCTTCTGAACATGAGTACCAACAGCAACCCCATACACATGTTTCAGCCTTGTTGGGCCTCATCAGTGAGGTGGAGCTGTGCCTCTCTGAGCACAGTGAGCGAGGGGTCCACGTCTGGATGACCCTAGGAAACTTAGGGTGACTAGTCCTAAGTCCCTTAAACAATCAAAAAATAGTCCATAGGCGCCGCTCTGAGAGAATAAACACGTCCTATTGACCTGTTCTTTGGGAAGATACCCACTTGAGAGTCTGCAGCCACACTGTACCTTTCACAGATGGGAAATACCCATATCAACAGCAGCCCCATACCAGCCCATTGCCTCTGATACCCCAAGGTGGATGTCTCAATGCTTAACCAGACATTGCTAGCTCTTAAGAGTAGTACCGGCAGTCTAGGAATGAAAATCGATGTACTTACATGCAAAGTTGATATTTCAGCTGTGCAAATCGACAAACTATGTGGTTGCATGGCTGAGGCGGAACAGAGGATATATGAGGGAGAAGATAAAGTGGCTACTGTACAGCATGAGGTCACCCTCCGGCAACAAACTGTTAAGAGGATGGCAGCCAAAAATGATGATCTGGAGGGGAGATCGAGACATAATAATGTGCCCATTCTTGGTGTACCAGAGTCCACCCATATTGAGAATATGGAAATGTTTGTTGAGAACCTTCTTTTGGAGACCCTAGCCAATCCAGCATTATCAAACATGTTCCTGGTGGAGCAGGCGCACCGTTCTATAGCCGCCAAGCCGCCGCTCCGAGGCTCCAGAATGTCCTATTAATGCACAAATGTTCAATTACTGCGATAGAGATGTGTTGTTTAGAATGGCGAGGGAGAAGGGAGAAATCTTTCAGACCACTCCTCTATTGGATCCATCGTATCTCCCCCCTCAACCTCCTAGATGCTACAGTGGCGCTTTAGAGCCCAGGCGTTGGAGGACGCTATCTTCTGTGAGGACATCGCACAGGATATTCCGGTTCCGGAACCAACTCAAGACCTTCCTTTTCGGTTCTGCTTTCTCTCTTCCTCTCCCCTGCTGATGCACCTGACTGCTCCGTGCACTGGTACCTGGTCACCCTCTGAACTCGGACCCAGGCCCCTGCATGTCCAGTAGCCCTTGCACGGCCTCCGGGCTTCCCAGCACTTAAGGGTCTGTGTATCTGCAATCCTACAGTCCCTTCTCTCTGCACTTACGAGCCACCCACTGGCTGCATTTGTGAGTTAACTGCACTTCCCCTTCCCCTCCCCACTGGCACTTCTCCCCTTCCTTCTTCCCTGCACTTGCGCAATCTGATTGACACAAAGCCTAGTAAGATTGTTATTTTGTCCTCCCTTGTTTCCCCCTCCTTGTCTTGTTGCGCCTAGAAACACTTGTGCACAGGCACGTTATGGATGCCACAACATATCATATCAAATACGCTCAGTGCGTAAACGCTTTGCCTGTTTCTGGACTTTAGCCCTCAGCTCCAAGAACAAAGAGGTTTCAAACTGTTAAAAATATACTGAGAAGAAAGGAGATCCACTACTCAATGACATATCCAGCTAACCTTTGCGTGATTCGCAACGGCAAGACTATTTTTTTCACTTCCCCTCAAGCAGCCGAACGATTTGCGCAAGAAATGCCTGAATCACGGAGGTCCCCGCGGTGCATTGCCGGTTGTAAAGATGGAAAACATTCATTGATCGCCGGCACCCGTCAGGACTGCTACTACTACTTAGAGGTATACTCCCTCTGGATCTGGCTGTGGCCACTGCAGGAAGTCCACATGGCTACTGTATTTGAGCCTCGCCACTGGAGCCGGGCGGCCGTTTCCCTGTTCCTGCAGCCACCACAGGTGTGGTAGATTGTTGTTATTTTTGTGGTTCTTTACTGGTTGTTAAATATGGGGTGGGGTATTCCCGGTATATTTGTGTTTCTGGCGTGGCTGGATTGTGGGTATATGGGGGGTTGGGCGGTTTGCTGGCAGCATTAGAGTTTAAGACTGTTTCTATTACACAAGCAGGGCCTCACATACCTTATGTTGGGCATGTACTAGCACTAACTGCCTTGTGCAAGGAGCCAATTGTAACGATCCCTCTATTATTGTGCCATGACCACGACTAGTGATGTAACAGTGGGGGATAATATTTTGCTACTGACGTGGAATATTCAGGGATTTATGAACCAGAAGAAGGCCTGGCTCATCACTAATTATGCTAAGAATCATAACATAAATAACACAAGGAAATAGGCTTCTTAGTATGCCAGGGTGGGGTGTACACAGATATGGCTCCTCCTTCCCATCCCACTCGCGTGGGGTTGCCCCTTGTATACACTGCTCCTTAAACTTTAAGCTCCATGAACAGATTGGGGATACCGAGGGGCGCTACTTGCTTATTGCGCGGGAGATTTTGGGACTACAGATCCTCATTGTAAATATATATTCCCCAAACATTCCCCCCAAGTCCTTTCAGAGTTGTGCTAACTACCTGCTAACATTACAAACATATTAGACTATATGGGTATGGGATTTCAATGTTGCCTTGTCCTTAACCATGGACAGATCCATGACAAACCAGCCCTCTCTACCTAGGGCTGCCCTGAAATGGCTGGACATAACAGATTACCACAGGGTTCATGATGCGTGGCGTGTGGTACAAGCTACTTTTATTCCGGGGTACATGGTAGCTCCTCAAGGATAGACTACATCCTAGTATCATCGGAGGTGGTGGTACATAGAATTACCAATGCTAAGATCCTCTCCTGAACTCTTTCGGATCACGCCCCGATTAGATCCATTTTACCTGCCCCCTCAACCTCCTAGACCGCTACATGGCGCTTTAGAGCCCGGGAGTTTGGTTCATGCTGTCTTCTGTGAGGACATCGCACAGGATATTCCAAAGAATTTCCAAACAAATGTTGGGTCTGTCAATGACAATAGAGGAGTAGTGTGGGAGAAGACCTTTAAGGTGTATATAAACGGGTGCTGCATGTCAAGAGAGGAGGGGGGTCCGGAAGGTGCTGTGTCGGTCCATAGCCAGACTGGAGATGGAGGTCAGGTAGTTGGAGACGCAACAAGCTACCCAGGACACCCCCTTGATACGCAGAAGCCTGGGTTAAAAGAGGGAGGAAATGCACTTCCTTATTTGCAGGTTAGAGCGTTTCCTTGGGGACCTCATAATGGCGGCGACATATAGTGAGGGCGATTGCCACAGTTGCACTTTGGCCTGGGCGATTAAACAGCAGCAACACATGATAATATTGTTAAAATCGAAGGCCCAGAAGGGACCTCCAGCAGGGAGCCTAGGGAGATTAACGACATATTCCAAAAGTTTCACGAACAGTTACACACATCGCAATTCCGAGTGGGACGAGATTCTATAACCCAATACCTTGTTCAGGTAGCCTAGGGGTGCTTGGCCCAGCTCAAGGCGAAGAGCTGAATACACCCCCCTGAGAGGTGGAAATACATCAAACAATCCTCTCCCTTCCAAACGGTAAAGCCCCGGGCTTGGATGGTATTACAGTGGAGCTATACAAATAATATGTTAACCTGATAGTCCCACACCTACGCAGTATGTATGAGTCCACTATCGCATTGTGCGTCTTACCCGAGTCGATTAGAATGGACCTTGTGATGATATTGTTGAAACCAAACAAAGAAACCCTCAAATGCACCTCCTACAGACCCCTGTCTTTAATTAATACTGTTACCAAAATCTGGCCAAAATATTAGCTGATCTCCTCATCCCATACATGCCGGCTCTAGTTCTCCCAGACCAGGCTGACTTTATTCCTGGCAGATCCATACAGAATAATTCGAGGTGGCTATTCCCACTAATGCATAACATTAACCCTGCAATCCCTATAGTAGTAGCTGCTCCAGATGCAGAAAAGGCCTTTGACTCCATCAAGTGGCCCATTCTTTTTGAAGTCCTTAAGTGCTCGAGAATAGGATTCACTTATCTTCGATGGGTCTGCTTATTATATACAGCACCAAAGGCTGCGATTTCCACAAATCAAATAATGTTCAAGTGCAGACCCCGACTCGGGGCACGAGACAAGGCTGCCCCTTGTCACTGATTTTTTTGCCCTCGCTATCAAGCCCTTAGCATGATATCTCAAGGAATACTGTGCCCATCAGGGGGTGCATATCCATTCCCATGTCTCTGTAGTGTCTTTATATGCCGATGACATGTTGTTATATAAACCATCCACAAGAAAATGTATCTGTAGTGGTCCAATCGATTTTTCACTTTCGGCACCTATCGGTATCGAGGATCAAAAGGTCCAAACCGGAGGGGCTCCCGTTGACCCCTGTAGTGCGTCAGGAAGATATCAGAACTGAATTTAGATGGTGCCTTCATGGAATGACATATCTGGGTGTAAATGTTACAACTTCCCTCATCTATCTTTACAAGGAGAACTACTTAAAAGCGCTTGAGAGCTTGGAACATTGAGTAGAGGTTTGGATTCTTTTACCCTTGTCGCAGGCTGCCCAGTTATCTCTGACCAAGATGGTTTCCTCCTGCAGTTTTTGTATTTATTTAATAACACCCCGACTTGGCCTCCGGCCAGCTTTTAGACTCGCATATGCAAATTGATGGTCATGGGCTGGCAAACAGGCCAGGATATCATATGACAAGGTGGCCTGCAGCACCCAGACGTATATATGTATTTTATTGCTGCTCAACTTCAATATTCTGTATGGTGATGGTCCCCCTCCTTTGAGCACATGCATGTTGTTTTAGAAAAGTGATTGCTTTCCCAAATGATCAAAGAGGACTATTATGGGAGGACCCCAATGGGGTGGAGCATGCTGTGATCCAGTCATTTCTGGTCACATGTAAGGCTTGGAAGCGCTTAGCAGGCATCATTGGTGAGGGTCTCCTTTACTCCCCTGAGTTTGCTACATATGGAGTTCATGGTATACCAATCACCCATGAGAAGATATTTCGTATCCATTTTGAAAGGCTTGGGATTCATTTGCTGCAGGAACTTATAGACGATGGACACTTGATCACATGGGAGGCACTAAAGAGGAGGGGTGAGGGATACAGTGACAATGTTTTTGTATTTCCGGCTGCGAGAGGTATTTAAATCTAAACAGCTACATTAACCTTTGGCGCTGTACATGCAATACATTACTACATCCGCATCCCCTAGGAAAATGGTTTCCTCTATTTACAAGAGTATAAGAATACAAAGATCCCACAATTTGGTCATTTTAAGGTTAAATGGGAAACGTTAGGCAAGACGCTATCTGATACACACTGGAAGGTAATCTGCATGCAGACACGCTTTCCATCCGTGAACAATCGCTTGCGGGTGACCCCATTATATGTTTCTGCATCAACAATACTTTTCACCGACAGAGTTACACTGATTGTATACTGATAGGTCAACCAGTTGTACCAGAGGCACCCAAGATATGGCTGACTTTCTTCACATTGCCTGGTCCTGCTCATTGATACAACTGTTTTGGGCAGCTATAGAACTGGCATTGTCTCTCATGCTGCACACTCCATGGCAATACTCATCTGAACTTTGGTTGCACAGGATTGAAAGAGGTCGGTTCCAGGAGCGAGAGGACATTAATTGGTATGGCATCAGTGGTTTCTAGGTCTGTTATTGCCAAGACATGGGGGAAACGTAAACCTCCGATCTTTCGGACATGGTTGAATTACATGAATATGTGTGAAAATAGGGAAATGCTATATACTGCAATGCTACCAGCACATAGCAGACCCCTGAAGTACTGGGTCTCCTTTCGGTCATACATGTTTGCGGATACAGATGCCTTGAACCTCTTCCAGCGTGCAGAGGCTTCAGATAACTAATGATCTTACTAATAATGATGACATAGACTGCAGAAACTTGGTGGTCCTTATAAGAATACCAACATGTTAATGATTCAGAAAATGTGGTATATATTATGCTCCAATGGTAGTCACATAATCTCCCTGTATACTTTTATCGTTCTGTGCTGCCTTGGGTTGTTTTATGTTTTTGAACTGGGTTTGGGCGGGGGTGGGTGTGGGAAATGTGTCTGTCGTTTATTGTTTATGCGCTTTAAAAATAATAAAAACATAATTTAAAAAAACGAGTGCATGACTATAAGAGGCCCTGGCAGGAGAGTATACCAGGCAAGTACAAGTGAGAGAACACAAGATATCCTGGCAGGAGAGTATACCAGGACATAAGTGAGTGAGTACAAAAAGCCCTGGCAGGAGAGTATACCAGGCAATCTCAAGTATATGAACGTAAACAACCCTGGTAGGAGCGCATACCAGGCAATTGCAAGAGTGTTGATACCAGAAGTACTGAGAAGAAATAGCAGGACTATGTTGATTAAAACTATGTTAAGCAGACAAGAAGGAACAAAATGCTGGCAGAAAGGAAAACTAGGAACTTGGAAAGAAGAGGAATTACAAGGATAAATAGCTTTAGTAATATCAACAATAATAATTCCTATGGCAGTTTAGTAGTTACAGAATTCTATCCTATTGTAATGGATTGATTCTAATTGCCTGAGCTACTTATTTATGTAGTTCTATTTTATGAAGTTCAATGGTTTTTAATGCAACTACTGAGTGTATTTTTATGAAGTATTATGAAGTATTTTTTTAAAGTATCTTAAAAAAGTATTTTACTTCATCTTACAAACTGTTGTAATTCAATGTTTAAATTATTGTTTTGTAAAGATGCCTCGGAATCATATACAAATAAATAAATGATAATAAAAAAAATAGCTTTGTAAGTGCGATTGTGGGCCAGGAAAGACACAGGAATAATTAGATAAAGGATCTTTTGTATTGGCGGGGAATCCAGGGAAGGGAACCGCCCTCTGGAATGAGGACTCTTTGTCCTTGGAGAACCTTTGTGTTGGAACCATTTATTCTTCTTTTATAACTCTTTTTCAAGCACCTAAGTTTAAATACATTTCCCTTTTCACCTTATAGTTTAGTTTATAGTGTGAGGGTCAGAATATAACCTTTGGACACAAGGACAGTTTTGGTTTTGACATCCTGACATAGACAGATCCTTAGTTGTGGCTTTAGGTGGGGACATTTCTTTTAGAGCAGGGTCAGACAGGCCTTTTCCCAACCCATTTATTTTAGATAAAAGTCTTTAACCAAAAACATGGCTAACCTGTGTCTGAATTTCATTTCCGATTCCTCACAACTGACACTAACATAAAAATCTAAGGAACACTGAACAAAGTATACTGATTCAGATAGCTTAGACTTTGGGCAGGAGGTTCAAATGGCAGCAACATCAGTTGCTCCATTGGGGTCCAAGATCTGTCTGGAGATAACATTGGTGTGTCCTTTCCCTGCCGGTTCACAGGGTAAGGATGCTTTGCATATATTGATGTGGACACAACTGAGAGCAAAACTGAACAACTCCCTAGGAAACTGAATTTGTTAGAGGAGATGAGGTTGCTAGGCATGGATGGGAGACAAAACAACAACAAAAAAATAAGAGGCAGAGGACGAGGCAAACCGACTGGACAAAGAGGAAGAAAAAAAAGGAGGGGGAGACGCGGTGTCAACATCGGAAATAGATAAAACAGAGACACTAACGCGCTCTGGGACCAAAAAGTAGCGAACACCTGTATGAAAACACCAGATATGTCAGTAATTCATTTGTCCCAGTACCCCCTGACAACTCAAGAAATGAAAGTACTCCAATTGGGCCTCAACTTCTGCACGTCGTAATTCTATAACTATGCAGATACTCGTATCGACTTCGACAGAAACATGAGAAAAATAAAATTGAAATATTTCTTCGCAACCAACCCTCCTCCTAGAACGCCAGAAGCTCCCTCTCAAGGACCTACCAACATCTCCATCTTATATATGCAGACATTACGGACCCGGGAAAATCTGCAGTCTGGAAGCAATGAAAACATGGATGTTTTAGATCAGGACTGGCACGAAATGAACATAGACACTTGCTGGCCAGGCGAAACGCAACTCAAGGCAAAATCAAGATTTAATCCCGTTTTTAATCCAGGGGGCCATGTGGATGCCTTTCAAGATCTGGTGATCAGAGATCTCAAAAAAATAAGGCATACATGTTGCAAATCTGCCTACAATCTAACCCCTGTCCAATACAATACTATTCAACATTTGGCAGCACAGACTGACATCATTATCAAAACATTTGATAAGGGTACAAATATAGTTATTATGGATTGAGAGGGCTATATCCAAGAGGCGGATAGACAACTACGTGACAGAAAGGAATAAGTTACTTACCTGTAACTGTTGTTCTCCAGCATGGGTCTGGCATGGATTCACATGCTCATGAATATTCCCCGTCGTCAGGCCGGGAATCCTCGGTATAGAAAAAAATCAGTATCAGTTTCATTTCTGATCTGTCTTTCTTAGTAGTAACCAATCACTGGTCTCTGGGTCATACTGCCCCCAGCCAATGACTGCTCTTTCCCTAAGCCCCGCCTCCGGCAGCCATCCTCAGATTTGGTAGCACGTAAAGTGGCAGTATGACCAAGTGAAGAGCCACAGAGGGGTAGGCGGGAGGGTTCACATGTGAATCCATGCCAGACCCATGCTGGAGAACAACAGTTACAGGTAAGTAACTTGTTCCTTCTCCAGCATGGGGTCTGGCATGGATTCACATGGTCATGAATAAGAAAATACATAGCAGTACACACATGCACAACCACGGGAGGTGGCAACAGGCTCAACTTTAAGCAATACAACAACTCAACATTAAGCAACTCTTACCTCCTCACCAGGCTCACCTTAGGCAAACAGGTTGCGAAGCACTGCTTGGCCAACCCTGAACTCCTCCCTGGAGTCCCGATCGAGGCAGTAGAATCTTGTGAAGGTGTGTGTCGACCTCCACGTCACAGCCCTGCAGATGTCCAGCAGGGGCACACCAGACAGGAACGCCATGGTAGCAGCGATCGCTCTGGTCAAATGGGCTCTCGGACGGCCGGGCAGCTGTCGGTTTGCCAACCGGTGACAGTGCATGATGCAGCCGGAGAGCCATCTGGAAATGGAAGTCTTCAAGAGAGCCTTCCCTTGATTCACAGTCCCAAAGTTCACAAACAGCTGTGACGTCTTCTGAAAACTCTTTGTGCGGTCCACGTAGAACTTCAGCGCTCTAGCCACATCCAGCGAGTGCAAAGTCCTCTCGGCCGGCGACAAAGGCGACAGGAAGAAACCTGGCAACACCAAGGGTTCGTTGAGGTGGAAGTCTGACGGCACCTTGGGCATAAAGGATGGGTGTGTCCTCAGCATCAGCCTCGTGTCATGAAAAGTCAAGTATGGAGGCTTGCAAGATAGGGCCTGGATCTCTCCCACTCGTCGTGTGGAGGTGATAGCCACGAGGAAAGCTGTCTTCCATGACAGGAACTTCAAAGGCGCCGAATGCATAGGCTCGAATGGGGCCCCCATGAGCTTGGTCAGCACCACATTAAGCTCCCACGCCGGGGCAGAAGCCTTCACTGGCGGGAATGATCGAAATAGTCCCTTCATGAATTCTTTCACCAGGCGAAGAGACCACAAGGACGCCCGACCCGTCGTCCTGGTATATCGGGAGATTGCAGCCAGATGTATTTTGATGGAGGCATGAGCCAGTCCAGCTTTGGCCAGCGACAGTAGGTACGGCAGTACTTGAGGGGCTGTAATCCGCAGAAGGTTAATCTTCTGTGCACGTCACCAGACAGAGAACCTCTTCCATTTATGTCCGTAGCACTTGAGAGTTGAGGGCGCTTTGGCCTTTGCAAGAACCTCTCTGAAGTCGGCCGGGATGTCGTACCCTCCAAACTCTAGTGCTGCAGGAGCCAGGCCTGCAAGTTCAGCGACTCCGGGTTGTGGTGAAGAATGGCGCCTCCTTCTCTGAAGAGAAGGTCTGCGTCCGTCGGTAGCTTGACTGGTGGGGACGTTGACAAGTCCAGAAGGTCTGGGAACCAGATCTGTCTCGGCCACGCCAATGCGACGAGGATCATCCTGCATCGGGACCTCTTAAGCTGGTTGATGAGCCGGAGCAGCAACGGCAGCGGGGGGAACGCATAAAGAAATAGGCCGTCCCAGGGGAACGAGAAAGCATCGCCCATGCTCCTTGGCTGGGGGAACCTGCTGGCGAACCTTCGGCACTTGGAATTCGTCGCCGTCGCGAAGAGATCCATTTGGGGTTCGCCCCATCGTCGGAAGAGTCGATCCACTTGATCCTGGCGTAGTTCCCACTCGTGGCACGAGCGCAGCTCCCTGCTGAGTGAGTCGGCGATAGTGTTTTTTATTCCTGCCAGATGAAGAGGCACCAGAAACATCCCTTGGGCGACGGCCCAATGCCACAGATCCTGGGCTTCCTTGGATAGGGCCGGGGACCTGGTTCCGCCCCGCTTCCGGATGTAGAACATCCTGGTGGTGTTGTCGGCGAAGATCCTCACCACCTTGCCCTTGAGGGACGGAAGAAAGGACCTGAGGGGCCCAGAACACCGCGCGGAGCTCCAAGATGTTGATGTGGAGAGACTTCTCCTCCGGGAGCCAAAGGACTCTTGCGTGGAGATCTCTGGAGTGTGCTCCCCAACCTTCCAGGGAGGCGTCCGTCGTCACCGTCACCTGTTGAGCTGGGGTCTGAAAGTCTGTGCCCGCCGACAGATGGGAGCGAGTACCCCACCACCGGATCGCCTGACGGAACGTCACGTTGAGAGGGATCCGGTCCTCGAAGCTGCCCGTCGACTGGATCCAGCGGGCGTCGAGGAACTCCTGTAAGGGTCTCATCCGAAGCCTGCAAAGGCGCACCAGATAAATGCAGGAGGACATCATCCCGAGGAGGGACTTGATAGATCTTACCCTGGCCATGTCCGTGGCCAGCAGACGCTGCACCTTGCCCAGAATGGTCCTGGTCCTTTCCTCTGACGGCGAGGCCAGCCACGCCATCAGGGGCGTTGCTAGGGGGGGGCTAAGGGGGCTATAGCCCCTGGTCTTTTGGTTGTAGCTCCGGATAGAATTTCAGGAGCTACAACCAAAAGGCTAGCTAGCCCCGAGTCCCGACAGTCCCGACATTAGTGTAGCCCCGGGTCTTTTCCAGACCTAGCAACACCCCTGCGCGCCACTGTGTCGAGCTTGGCTCCCAGAAACAGGGTGACTTGCGACGGAACCAGGTGGGATTTTGGAAAGTTGATGGAGAATCCCAGGTCTGTGAGCAGCTGGATGGTCTTCGCAGTGTGCTCCACGGTGAGCTCCCTTGTCCTTGCCCGGATGAGCCAGTCGTCCAGGTAGGGGTAGACGTGGATCCCCTGTAGGTGCAGCCGCGCCGCCACCGGTACGAGGCACTTGGTGAACACCCTGGGTGCCGACTTCAATCCGAATGGGAGGGCCTTCAACTGGTAGTGCCGCCCTTTGACCACGAACCAGAAGAACTTTCGGTGTCTTTTTAGAATGGGGATGTGGAAGTACGCATCCTCCAACTCCAACGACGACAGGAAATCGCCCTCCTCCAGTTGTCCCAGCACATGCTGGAGGGTGACCATACGGAACTTCTGTGCCTTGATGTACTTGTTCAGTCGTTGTAGGTCCAGGATGGGGCGCCATCCTCCTGTCTTCTTTTTTACGAGGAAGTACCTTGAGTAAAATCCGGAGCCCCGAAGCCTCTTTGGGACGAGCTCGATGGCACCCTTCTTGAGAATCGCCCTTACTTCCAACAGTAGTTGAGGGATGTGATTTTCCTTCCTGGCTATGGGTGGAACGCGAGGGCACTTCTTCTGAAACTCGAGGGCGTGCCCTTGGGCCATGGCGTCCAGCACCCAACCGTCAGTGGAGATGGACTCCCACACGCTGACGAACCTCGCCAGCCGGCCTCCCACCGGGGTGCTTCGGCGGGGGCCTGATCCCACGGTCGGTTCAATTTTATTTGGAGGCCGCCTTGCCTCCTTGACCTCCTTGTCGACGACGACGGGCACCACCTGACTTGCCGTGTCCCCTGTAGGCTTCCTGGGACGAAGATCTTGCCGCTTGGCGGTAAGTGGAGGAGCCACTGCCGGATCCCTTGGAGGCACCTTGTCTGCCTCCGGAGCTCCGAAAGGACGGCCGTCGTCGTTGGAGCACTCCCAGTGCCCGGGCAGTCTCTGTGTCTGTCTTGATGGCCTGAAGGGACTCATCAACCGCCTTCCTAAACAGGTTGTTCCCGTCGAAGGGCATGTCCAAAACCTTGGTTTGTATGTCCTGGCGGAAATCTGTGGCCTTGCGCCATCCTCGTCGTCTCAAGCAAACGCTGTTGCCCAACTGACGGAAACCAGTGTCGGCGATGTCCGTTGGCACCGTGATGGCGTGGTCCGAAGCAATCTCCCCCTCCTGTAGGATTTCAAGGGCCTCAGCCCTTTTGGCGTCCGGAAGGAAGTCTAACAGAGGGGCGATTTTGAACCACAACTCCCTGTCGTAGCGGGCTACGATAGCCAGGGCGTTGGCTGCGGATGAGATGATCTGTCGTCCCATCGTGTCCAACTTCCTGCCCTCGCCGTCCGGCGGGTAAGTTGATGTTCAGGCCGATGCTGCCCCAGCTTTCTTCTTTGCCGCCGCCGAGACGACCGAATCCGGGGTAGGTTGTGCCCGAAGGCACAAGGGGGCAGCGTCGGGGACCTAGTACTTCTTCTTGTACCGGTCCCTCTTTGCAGGCGCCGTGGCAGGGTTCTTGAGGAGGGCGAGCCCCTCATCCCAGATGTCATCAAGAAGCGGTACGGCGAGGACCGTCTTCCTTTTAGCCTTGCGCCATTGGTAAAGGAACCCTTCTTTCTTCTTTTCTTCTGGGCAGAGCTGAAAAAGCTCAGTTGCCCTGGAAATCATGGCATGAAAGGATCCAATCTCGTCGGCGGGGAGGCCCGAGCAGGGGGCGACGGGGGACACGTCCCGTCGTCGCCTCCGTCATCATCTGTACCTGTCGTAGCCGTGTCCGTGCCTGTATCATCCCCATGGGTAGTAGACAGGGGGGAAGGCAGAGAAGGCCGCAGAGGTGGGAGATGTGGCGTAGGATGCGTCCTCCTCCTCTTATGCGGTGGACTTTCCAAAGGTCCTGGCTCCGGTTCCTCCCGTCGGGTCTGGCTCAGGTACCTCCGTCGGGGGAAGGGGCAACCTTGTCCTTTTCTCCGAGCATAAGGACTGAATCGCTGACAAAATGGCCGCCGAGGTGTCCTGCGGCGCCGGAATCGACGGGCGCGAGGCCTCTTGAGGAGCCTTGTCTGCGACACTGTCGCTCTTGTCGTCGCCCTCATCGGGATCCCTCCCGATGGGCTGGGCCTCTTCCATGACTTCGATGATCTCCTCTTCAGAGGTCGTGTCCGTATCCACGATGGCCATCAGCCCCTCCCCCACCTTTTCCAACGACGACTTCGTGGGGGTCTTCTCAATGGGCCTGAAAGACGACTCCCTCCGCGGTGGCAGGGAGACTCTGGGTCCTGAGGGCGCCTCCACTGGTGTAGCCTCCACAGGCTGAGCCAGGGCCGCGGCGACATCCTCAATCGAGGTCTTAGCAGGGTGAATTAAGGCCATCGCCACCTTCTGGACGCCTGGGGCCTTCACCTTGGGTGGAGGGACCGAGCCTCGCTCCCCCTCTGCCGGAATCTTCGAGATCGACCGGGGCCTCTCCAGAAGCTTCGCCGGGTTCTCGGACTTCCTCTTACCCGAGCCAGAGCGTTGGCTCGTGGTTGATGGTGCCGGGGAGGATGCGCCATGCCTGGCAGCCAAGGAGCCCGACCGTTCAGTGCTCCCGGAGCCCGCGGACTTGCGATGCTTAGCCTTTTGTTGGGCCCCTGTCGCCGGGGCACCCTCACAGGACTTAGAAGACCGCTCTGACTTCTTTTTCTTCTTCTCGCCTGAGGGGCTCTTCCCTTCCAGCCAGTTGGCGAGATGGAGGTGGCGATCCTTCATGGTCCGCTCCGACATGTTCCCACAAAACGTGCAGTCCTTCTCCTTGTGCGTCTTGTCCTCATGGAGACAGTATAGGCATAACGAATGCTCGTGCTCCTTGAAAACGTTCTGAAGCTGGCATCCAGGGCAGGTCCTGAACAGCTTCCCCAGCGTCGAGCTTCCTTTCTCCTGGGCCATGTACGGGGTAGGCCTCGGAACTTCTGGAATCCTCCAAAAGCGTAACTCGATGAAATCTTCACCCTTGAGGGGCGTAGAAAACTCCGAAATGGATCCCCGTTGATCGGATGTAGAAACTGTGGAGCTTGAGGCTCTATTTAACCGAAAAATTAGAAAAATCTCCTGAAAAAGCGCGAAAACGCAGCAAAAGCTCGAGAGCTACAGCACGAGGACTCCCAACAGTTGAACGTGCGGTACAAAATCTGAGGATGGCTGCCGGAGGCGGGGCTTAGGGAGAGGGCAGTTATTGGCTGGGGGCAGTATGACCCAGAGACCAGTGATTGGTTACTACTAAGAAAGGCAGATCAGAAACGAAACTGATGCTGATTTTTTTTCTATACCTGACGACGGGGAATATTCATGAGCATGTGAATCCATGCCAGACCCCATGCTGGAGAAATGCTATGCCTTATTAACTGAGAATCCTTCTGCAGGCATGCATGAGAAACTTGGGAACCTGTTGTTAACATGGAAAGCGAAAAATATCTTGGACGATGATGTGTGCACATTTTTACATTCTAGATTCCCTACCTTCCCCACCATCTATTTCTTGCCTAAAGTGCACAAGAGTTTAAACAGACCCCCAGGCAGACCAGTAGTGACATTATGTGGGGCTCTGTTGGAAAACACCTCGAAATGTATTGATGAAACTCTTATGCCCTTTCTGATTGCATTACCCTGCTATCTGAGGGACACCAATGACTTTTTAAGTCGGGTAGAGGGGATACCTTGGGAATCCACGTATTTACTCACAACATTGGATCTGGTCTCTTTGTACACATTGATAAAACATGCAGATGGACTTAAAGCATGCCAACACTTCCTTTACACCAGATCGATGAACTTTTTACAACATGGCCAAATGATTTTAGAAATGATTAAACTTTGCATAACCAACAATGGTTTTCTTTTTAACAAATAATATTTCATTCAGTTGCAGGGGACTGCTATGGGCACAACATTCGCCCGCTCATACGCCAACCTCACCATGGGCTGGTGGGAGAAGTTTGTGGTGTGGCATCCCAGTAACGATAGATATACGGCCAAAATTCTATTGTGGCTACGTTACATCGACAACCTTTTTATCATCTGTGATGGTACTAGCATTGAGTGGCTGAACTTTGTTAAAATATTGAACCTCAGTGAGTTGAACTTGAATTTTACTGAAAGCCATAGCCAGACAAAAATTGCCTTCTTGGATGTCCAAGTAATTGTATCTGAAGGAGAACTTGCCACAGAGCTTTACAAAAAACCCACAAGCTCTAGCATTCCTCTACATGCTAATAGTAGCCACCCTACATCTCTTAAATCGAGTATCCCGTATGGGGAATTTATCTGCATACGTCTCAATTGCTCCAAGATTGAAACATTTGACATGGAATTCATCTTTATGGCACTAAAGTTTAAATCTCGAGGCTATCCTAAAAAGGTGTTGGAAAGAGCTTATCTCAAAGCCAGAAATATGAAGCGCAGCACACTTTTGACAGAAAACACTGCCCTGCGTTACATTTCAGACATCACAGATGAGAGGCTCATCTTGACTTTTGGCCAGGAAGCATCTGATATATGTAAGCTCATGCACAAGCATTGGCATGTGTTGAAGCTAGACGCACATTCAAGCACAATGCTAGGAGAACGGGTTAACATCACGTTCAAGAGGTCTACTTCACTGAAAGATATGCTAGTACCTAGCATTATGAGCCCACTATATAATACACCAGAGAACACATGGTTGAAAACCAAAACATCAGGATTCCACAAATGTCAGAAATGCAAAGCATGTCAATACGCCATCAATACATCTGATTATTTACACCCTGTTCTCAACAACAAAATTGACATCAAGACTTGCATAACTTGTGAGACAGAATTTGTAGTGTATGTACTTAATTGCCTATGCAAGAAATGGTATGTAGGAAGCACGAAGGGTAAACTTAAATTAAGAATGCTCCGACATATCAGGGCGATAAAGAATGCTGATCCTACTTACCCTATGGCACCACATTTTCAAATGGAGCATGGTGGTAAATTAGATGGCTTTTCGTTTTTTGGCATACAAACAATTCACAAATCTTCGAGAGGAAGCAACAGTGAACTCCTATTAAGACAATCAGAAACCAAGACTATCTTGGATTTCGAGACTAAAAAGCCACAGGGCCACAACCTCAACAAAAATTTTTACACTTTTTTAGGCACTTGACAACATCTGATGATATATTTTTTAACACACAAGTAGATATGCCTCGGCTATACTACCATCTCTGTCATATATCTTTTTGGTGTCTTTAACTATTGTGTAATATTGTATTTGCACAACTACCTTGTATCTTTTAAATGCTGAAGCATTTTTTCATTTTAGTTTGTTTTGACGCATTAAGTGAATTATTTACCTTTCACTATTTGCATTTAATTGTATTGTGAATTTCTAACAATATGGCTTTACAGCATTGGAACATAGGAATTGGTTTTATTGACACAAAGATTTTATGGAGTTTTAGAACACATGGTTGTTGAAATTATGTACTTTGGCCTCTTTGGAGAGATATGCTGACTCATACAAATACTTATTTTATGCATCATTGTGGTTTTACTAATTGAAACATTGTTTGTGGTATTATTGGTAGAGCTTAGAGAGATTTACAATGTATTAAGCAGTAGACACTTTACTGGCAAAAACTTGAATGCACTATGCACTTTGTTAGAAATGTACATAAGGCACTATGAACTTTATGCTGTTTACATTGTTGATCATTTACGCAAGCGTATTTGCACAGTTCAAGCATATATGCACATATACCATTCGTTCTGGGATACTTTAAGGACTTACCTCTAACGCAGCCCGCCTTTATCTTAGATTGAGTCACCATGTATATATATATAT
This sequence comes from Ambystoma mexicanum, assembly GCF_040938575.1. Lineage (NCBI taxonomy): Eukaryota > Metazoa > Chordata > Amphibia > Caudata > Ambystomatidae > Ambystoma > Ambystoma mexicanum. The sequence continues at coordinate 1,347,165,608 of NC_090922.1, read as the reverse complement.
ATGCATACCATGGTCAGCTTGTATCAGGATTCTATATGACAGGCTTTATCAGGTATCCAGTTAATATGTCGAAAATAAAATTTCGAATGACAAAAATTTCGAAAAAAAATACCCACATTTTTTTTATGTATTCTTTTTTTAATTTACATGTTTTTTTTTGTTTCACGAGTAAAAAAAAAAAGGGTTTTAAAAAAAGGGGGGTTGGGGGAACCCCCACATTTCAAACAAAAAAGAACAAAAAAAAGACATTCAATATTTTTTTTTCGGTAATATTTTTTTGACATTTTTGCATTCGAAATAATGAAATTCGAAATATTACCTATGAACCGCTTTATCATTTTGGGGTTATCATTATCTTATTTTTTTAATTAAATTACTATGGTAAGAGCCGTACGCAAGGCTCAAGAAAGCAGATGCCAGTACACTATGTAATATACAGACATAAGATTTTGTATAATTCTCTGCGTATGGTACCACTTACATAACTTTATGTTATATATTATGTGATTTATCATAATATCTCTTAATATGCCTACGTCATTAAACTGTATTCATATAGAATATCAGGCTGCACACATGTTTAGCTACCCTGTTCGGACTTTTGAAAATGGCTGACCTAAGAATGCAATAGGAACGTTCAATTCAATTGTAAGAAACTCTGTATGTACCATAGAGTTGTGTGTATATTTATTGCCCATCATTTGTGTCTTTGTTGAACCACGTGATCAAGGGGACAGTGCACTGCAAAACGCGTCGTCCTGTTCCATGTTTTTTTTCCCTTTCAACATATTGCTAATAAAATGTTGGTGCTAATTGGAGTTTGCTGTGCTGCTTCCTTGAATTCGCTGCAGAACATTTTTATTCTACGGCTGCTCTGGGAGCGCAGTCCATCTGGTCAAATGTACTTGTTACAGAGGGATTTTCTCAAGATATATATATGGGATACATTACTCACCGTAATCGTATTTCTGATGCTTGTATCTGCTTAGATTCACATGCTGTGCATAGCCCGACATCTAGTGGAAGCTGCGCAGTATTACAGTTTGTTTTTCGAAACTTGAAAATGGGCGTTGACACAGGGCGTGCCAGTAATACTATGCCTAGTGTGACGTCCACTGTACCCATGATCCCTCACGCGTCTAGGCCCCTCAGATTGTATTTTTCCTGACATGAGGTAGCATGAGGAGTAGCGTGAGTACAGATGATCCAAGCAGATAGAAGATAGATAAGGTAATACTACAAGCATCCATGTGCCTTCTCTCAGAGGGGAGGAAGGGTGGGTCGCATGTGAATCTGAGCAGATACAAGCATCAGAAATACGATTACGGTGAGTAATGTATCCCTTCTGAGGCTTGTGGAATCTGCTTAGATAACATGCTATGCATAGATTAGCGAGCAGTGTTAGAAGGAGGTGGGATTTGAGAAGGGTCATGAGCAAATAAATGTCTTAGAACCGCTTGTCCCACTTGAGTATCTGTCTTGGGATGGGTGTCAATGCAGTAGTGCTGAGTAAAAGTGTGAATAGCTGCTTTGCAAATGGTGTCAAGGTGAACATTTGCAATGAAACCCAGAGTGGCCCCAATGCCTCTTGTTGAGTGGGCTCTGGGCGTAAAAGGTGAAGTTTTGTCAGAAAGAGAGTAACACAACTGGATACAGTTGACAATCCACTTGGAGATGGCACCCTTAGAGACGCGATCTCCCTCTTTGCCTGTGGCTACGGAGACAAACAGTTGATCTGTTTTCCTAAGCGGTCTGGTCTTGTTTACGTAGTAAAGGACCGCCATACGCACATCTAGGGTGTGTAGTTTAACCTCAGCCGAGCTTTGTGGGTTTTGGAAGGAAGCCGGAAGCTCGATGGACTGGTTTACATGGAATTTAGAAATAAACTTAGGTGAGAACCTTGGGTGTGTCCGTAAAACCAGCTTATCCTTATGAATAGTAAAGAAAGGATCCTGCACTGACAGAGCCTGAATTTCACTGACCCTTCTTATGGATGTAATGGCTACTAAGAAGGCAGTCTTATAGGTCCGGTGTTTGAGACTTGTCTTATGCATGGGCTCGAATGGGGGGCCCATGAGTTTAGATAGCACCACGTTCAGGTCCCATCCTGGTGGTGGTTTAGATATAGGGGTATGAAGTCTCTTTACTCCCTCCATGAAGGCTTTAACCACGGGTACCTTCCACCACGACACCTTGCTCTGTGAGGTGATGTACGCTGACAGTGCTGCCAGGTGTACCTTTAGTGAGTTGAAAACCAACCCTGCGTCCAGCAGGTGGAGCATGTATGTCACGATTGTGGAAGGAGTGCAATCAACTGGGTTGATTTGTTTATTCTGGCACCAGATAACGTATCTCTTCCATTTTTCGAAGTAGCAATGCCTCGTGTTCGGTTTCCTAGACTCTTTTAGAATGTCCATACACCTCTGTGGTAAATTGAGATGTCCAAACTCTATGACCTCAGGAGCCATGCTGCTAGGTTCATGGAGTTGGGTAGAGGATGCACCTTCTGACCTTGGTGCTGGGACAAAAGATTGTACCAGCACGGGAGTTTGATGGGATCGCACACCGAGAGTCTGTGTAGGTGTGGAAACCACGGTTGTCTCGCCCACATGGGAGCAACTAGGACGAGCGTCATCGACTCTCTGTTCATCTTGTTCACCACCTTCCTGATGAGAGGAGTTGGTGGAAAAGCGTACGCAAACATCCCTGACCAGTTCATCCACAGGGCATTCCCTAGGGAGTCTGGTTGGGGAAACCTGGATGTGAATCCTGGGCACTGTCTGTTTTCGCTTGTGGCGAATAGGTCTATAGTGGGGAAACCCCACTGAGAGAAGAGATCGTCTACGATTTCTCTGTGTAGACACCATTCATGTTCCTCCGGAAGGGGATCTCTGCTCAAAGCGTCCGCTAGAGAATTGAGATCCCCTGGAACATGTTGAGATGACAGAAAGATGTTCGTTCTGAGTGCCCATATCCAAAGTTACTGGGCAAGTCTGGACAGATTTGGCGAACGAGTCCCTCCTTGCTTGTTCAGGTAGAACATGGCTGTCGTGCTGTCCGTCCGGATCTGCACCGACAGGTTCAGTAGGTGGGGCTCCAACGCTTGAAGTGCTCTGAAAACTGCCAGAAGCTCTAGCAGGTTGATGTGATTCTTGGCCACTGTGTGAGAACAGAGACCCTGAGCTGTGTGGTGGAGATGGTGAGCTCCCCATCCTGTCAGGCATGCGTCCGTCGTGACTACCGCCTGTATCGCGGGATCGTAAAAGGGTTTCCCCTTGGATAGATTGTCTCTTGTCCACCAGTGGAGGCTTTGTACAAGTGTTGGCGAAACAACCACTAGATCGTCCCACTGATCACTTGCCTGAGACCACAGTTTCGCCAACCATTCTTGCATGGGACGCATGCGCAGGCGCACGTGGGGGACCAGGTAAATACATGACGCCATCATGCCCAGCAAACGCATTGCTTTGCGTACTGTTATCTGGCGACCGGTTTGATATTGCGGAATTTGCAGTAGTATATTCCGAATTATTTCCTCTGAAGGAAAAGCCAACCCCTCTTGAGTCTTTAGAACAGCTCCTAGGAACTGCTCGGAGGTGCTGGGCACCAGACTTGATTTATTCTCGTTTATGGAGAAGCCCAATTCGAAGAGGAGGTCGATAGTTCTTTGAATGTTTGTCCTGCAAATTACTGGGGTCTCCCTCATGATGAGCCAGTCGTCCAGATAAGGGTACACTGGGATTGCCTCCCTACGTAGGTGTGCCGCCGCCACCGCCAGTACCTTGGTGAATACCCTTGGAGCCGAGGCTATCCAGAAGGGCAGTACCTTGAACTGGTAGTGCTGACTGTCCACCTTCAAGCGCACATATTTTCTGTGCGCTGGGAACATGGAAATATGAAAATAGGCATCTTTCATATCCAATGTTGCCATGTAATCCCTATCTAGCGCCCACTCACTGGAATGCCCAACCTCCCACTATCCGACGGGAGGCCTCCCTCACCACCTTCCGCAAAACTCTGAAAACTACCCTCTTCACATAAGACCCGACACACCAACACGAATACTTATCATATATGTTGTAATATACGTCCCAATGCAATATCTGTAACAACAGTATGATATCTTGTAGTATTCATAATGTGTTATCAATCGCTTTCATGCCTGTACCATGTAACTAAGTTATTGCAAGTAACAGCGCCTCAATGCCCCTGGGCTTCTTGCGCGCTATATAAATATAAATAAATAAATACAAAATAAATAAAAAATCCCCCTTTTTTAGGAGGAGAATTACCTCTTGGAGAGTAGTCATGCGAAATTTTTGGGCCTTGACATACTTGTTTGCAGGCCATAAGTCCAACACTGGGCGCATTGTCAAATCTTTTTTTGGCACAAGGAAGTAAGTTGAATAAATACCCTTGTTTACCTGGTGTCCCGGGACGAGTTCTATCGCGTCCTTTGCGAGAAGAATTTCTATCTCTTCGAGTAGGATCTTCTGGTGTTCTAAGGAGTGTATTCTTTGTCGTGGAGGGTGGTTTCGGGGACGCTCTAGGAGTTCTATGCAGTATCCTGCGGACACTGCGGACAGCACCCATCTGTCTGATGTGATCCCTTCCCAAGCTTGGGTGAAGATGGAAATGCGTCCTCCTACTGGGGATGCGTGAGAAGGGACCCTGAACGGAGCGTCACTGTTTTGGTGGAGGCGTGCCCCCTCCTTTATTGGGACTGCCTCTACCCCTACCATGACCTCTTTTGTTACCCCTGCCATATCTCTGGGTAGACTGCTGGTTAGTGTTCCATGTAGTACCCTGGCCTTGGGAATAGTTTGAGCCTCTTTGGGAGTTTTGTCCGCGAGGCCGACGAAAATTGCCATTCCCTCTCTGGTTAGGGGGTTTGTTGGTTAGTTGCCCTAGGGACTTGTGTGTCTCGTACTCGTCCTTGGCATTTTTTTGCACGTCCTCGACCGCCTTTCCAAACAATAGATCCGGCTCCACCGGTTTATCTATCAATGATGCTTGGGTTTATGCCTTGAAACCAGACTGCCGTAGCCAAGCATGCCTCTTGATGACCGTGCTTTCAGCAATTAATCTGCTGGCGTTATCCGCGGCATCAAAGGTTGATTTTAAAATGCAACCTGACACGGCTCTCCCCTCTGCCGAAACTCGTGCCAATTGGCTTTTTAAGGGTTCTGGGGCAGAGTCTATGAGAGCCGCGACTTCTTCCCACTGGTGGCAGTTGTAACTAGCCAGCAGGGTGGTGGAGTTGGCAATCCTTGCCTGGTAGGCGGAAGTGGAGGCTACTTTCCTGCCCAAGCCATAAATCCTCTTGCTCTCCTTGTCGGGGGGAGCTTCGGACGATGACAAGGGCGTTCCGCCCTCTTACGGGTGTTTGTAACAACCAGGGAGTCCGGTTTGAGGTGTCCCCTTATGTACAGTGGGTCAGAATGGGCTGCCCTGTAAAGCTTTTCAATTCTGGGGTTTACTGCCCTAGTGAGATTGGGGTTAACAAGGGAAGGGTCTATCCTCCTTTGTATTGACTTAAGGATAGGGATGGTCTGAGCAACAGGTCTCTTTTCTCCCACCAATTCCTGCAAAGTCCCTCTCTTCCTGAGCACCTTGGGTGTCAATGTGGAAGTGCTGTGCCGCTCTGGACAGGACCTCATTCAGGAGAGGCTGGTTGTCGACAGGGGAGTCGGTAACCGCAGGCTCTTTCTCTAGCGGGGAATCTACCCTGTATGTATCTGGGTCGTCCTCCTCCTCTTCTTGGTCCTCATCATCCCCATAGTAGCCTGTCCCAGTTTGTTCTTCGAACATGCCCACGTCTGGATCCTCACCAAAGGATGGATCTTCCTGATATTGAGAATAGGGCTGTATATAGAAGGGGTCTGAAGATTGAGTTCCCAGGCCGGGACTTCTTACTTGGGGGTATTGGATCCTTAGAGCCTGAGGGAGTTGACCCTTCTGGGGTATAAGAGAGAAAGTGTTCCGGGTTTTTGGCGTAGAAATCTGCCAATGATGACATCCTTGACATTAGTCTGTCTATGTCATCACTGGACCATTCCCTTGAACTGGGAATAACTCTTTCCTGGAGTGCTTTACCTGTTTTATCCTGACTAGACCTACTGGTTTGAACAGGGGTCTTAGGGACAACAGACTGAGATTTGTCCTGACTAGACCTTCTGGCCTGAACAGGAGCCTTCGGGACAAGAGACTTGTCCATCTGTTAAGGTGGAGAAGAATGTAGTTTAGGAGTGGAAGTAGGCTGGGACTGCTTACTTCGTTGTTTTCCCCCCTCCCCGCAGGTGGAAGAGTGTTTCCCCGATTTTTGGGCCCTATCAGAGGTTTTCGGTGCCTGGCGCCGAAATTCGGGGGTAGAGTCCCTGTCTGTAGGGGAGTGTAAGGGATTCGGTAGCAGCCTTCGCGCTGCCTCAGACGCTGACTCCTTGAGTGCGGCCTGGGGGTAGAGGTCGCCGTCGTCCTCCGACGACCGAACCTCAGTCACTAAGGGGAGCGAGGCACTCTTAGCAACAGTGGAGTAGTGTCATGCGGTGATCTCGAAGGCGAACGCCCAGAGGAAACTGACTCGGTGGACCATTCTCTTCGTGCGTCTTTCCGAGAACTCGACGTGCGCGTTGAGTCTCGGTTGGACCTTTGTTTGCTGGAAGTGGTGTGGGTAGCGCTCGTGTCGCCGGGGGTCTTCCCCATAGCTGCCCTGCCGGACAACCTTCCGAGGTCGGGGACTTGCGCTTGGCTGTCCATCGACGCCACATTGCCCTCGCCGTCCGAAAGTACGGCGTCGCTGCCAACGCTGAAGGCACCCTCCACGGCCATGGCCTCTTGTCGCTGGTGTGGTGGGCCCAATGCTTTGTCGAACGGTCCTTAAGGGTCTTCGGTTTAAACCGACTGCACGCTCTGCAATTCGCCTCGGGGTGGTCCCTCGGCAAGCAGAGGTTACACGTGGCGTGTCTGTCAACCCAAGGATACTTGCGGTTGCACTTGGGGCAAAATTGAAAAAGGGTACCCTCCATACGCACCCTGTGGCAGCGGGCTGGGAGTGTAGGAATATAAGTAATGTACCTATATTAATCAGAGTGTAGGATATGTGCCACCCCTCACTCTTCCTAACTGCAGGGCCGAGTCCAGAGGACTTCCAAGGCCCGGGCCGAGGCCAGAGGCCTTCCGAGGCCCAAATCCGTCGCTGTAGTCCGACGGTTGAATCTTCTCCGATCCGGCGTCGAGTGTCGATGTTAAGAGACTCGACGTATAGGTGGAATAAACGGGGAAATATATAACAATATTTGCAAAATCTGACTAAGTCAGGGAACTCCGCTCAGTGCTTCTGACCAGCATGGCGGAAAAAAACAATCTGAGGGTCCTAGACGCGTGAGGGATCATGGGTACAGTGGACGTCACACTAGGGATAGTATCACTGGCATGCCCTGTGTCGACGCCCATTTTTGAGTTTCGAAAAACAAACTGTAATACTCCGCAGCTTCCACTAGATGTCGGCCTATGCACAGCATGTGATCTAAGCAGATTCCACAAGCTTCAGAAATATATATATATATACACACACACACATATGAATGTATGCATGTATGTATGTAAAGATTAAAGATTGTTTATATTTAACTTTTTTCTTTTCAGTATTAGCTTCTAGAAGCAGTTAATGGAAGCCTTATTGGCCATCCGCCTTCTAAAGTTGGTATTTGATTTTGGGTCTTCCACTTCTCTAAAAGGTACTTTTAAGAAGAGCTCATTCAGTAGTTTTGTTCTTTAAAGAAAGGAACACATTATCGACAGTATCCACTGTTCTCTTTAAATAATTCCTTTAGTAATAATTGTTCATCAGTTAAGTTAAGCTCGCTTAACTCCTTCTTGCCATCGACCTTTCCCGCCCTTACAGCAATTGAGTGGAGCATGCACCTTCGTCCCTGAATAACTCATACTCAGCGATGCATTAATAGCGCATGCCCTGTGGGAAAGGCCCCTGTGCTGCCACAGATTTGCCTCCAATTTTTAATGGGGCACCTGCCCATTCAGACATTGTTTGAGGATTTAGAACCAGAAAACCTGGGAGCAAATCTGCCAAAATGTCACCTAGTGCTGCAGTATGGCAATGCATGAACCCCCTCCCCCAAGCTGTAAACTAGGATTAAGGAATCCATGGTGCTCTCTGTGGAAGTGGGTGCATCTATCCTTGTCCAAATCCTGTGTTCCTACTCATGTATGAATCAACCAACATGGATGGTGGTGAACAATGTCCATACGCTGGACATGATACAGGGGAACAGGTAGGTCTGTAATATGCTGGTCTTGTTTTTTAAAACATTTTCTGAAACTGTTTCAATTAAAAAAGTAAAAACTTCATAAATACAATGGCTGTTCTTGTGGCTGGGTAAGCTAGTGTCCCTACACATCTTCATTTTATATGGCCAATGCCACAGCTTCACCTTTGTTTTCTTTCGACAACTGCACATGGTCAGGGCCCCTGAGCCCTCCTATACGCCAATGCAAAAAGGTCAGCCCCGTCCAAGTGAACCAGCATTCTCTGAAACAATTACTCCCGGATCATCAACGGGTCAACGTGAAGCCCCTGAGCCTCCTGAGTTCAATGCAGCCCCACCCATTTAAACCCGGCATTGCCTGAAACAAATTCCCATAGATAATCAATGGGACAAAGTGAAAACCCCAAGCCCTCGCAGAGCCCAATGTAGAAAGGACAACTCTGTCCATGTGCGCAATAATTCTGTGCAACCAACTCTCTCAGACTATCAATGGGCCAAAGTAAAGCCACTGAGGCCTCTGAATACAATGCAAAAAGGTCAGCCCTACCTACCATTGCTTTACATCTTCACCAATAATGCATTACAAAGAAACAGAGCCAGTAGGGCACCCTCGTGGTCAACATTACCGTTTGCAAAACTCACAGAGCAGGGCCATGGAATGGACAGCCACAACATGCAGGCATGGGACATTGTATGATGCTTTAGGTGTTCTTCCGCAATCTATGAGTAGCTCTGTGCTTTATTTAGAGGGCTGCCGCTGATTGCTGTATAGGCATTTCACTACTTGTGACCATTAGGGTGTCAGTGCTTTAGAATTGTTTGTCAGAAACACAGTTCTGAGCACTTGGCTTTCATTCAATCCAGAGAATAACAGCACATATTCTCAAATGCACAGAACACCTGTTTAGTAATTGACCACCCTCCATATGCAGGTTGGAAATGTAGACTAGTTTGCAAAAACATAACACTTGGTACTGAAAGAGACAATAAGTGAAAGGCTTTGAGCATGGAGCCCAGCCTGCATGGTGGTTCTATACAAACAGCAAAGTATAAATATCAACTCTCTCCGTCTCCATCCAAACATCCCCCACTAAGGTTAAATAGCTCTTCCCTCTCCGTTTCTTATCCTGATCTCCCCAAGTCCCCTTCTCCTTGTCTACCGAATCTCTGCTGGAACGCAATACACAATATGCCTATGAAACACATGCATCATATGTTTACCCCACTCGCTGACATAGGACAGACACACCAAGGATTGGACACCCATTATAATGAAGGAATTGTGAACAAGAGACAAGGAGCAGTGATCCCGAGGATGGCGGTACATGTGGAAACCAGTTTGGTGGTACACCTATAAGGAGATTGAACACCTTACCGGTTAAAGATCCTATGTTTCTATGGGTGGGCGTTAACTTCTGCTCCCTTGTGTCTTTTGTACACAGGTTCTGCTTAATGACTTATGCCATTCTATTTGGTACTAAATCACCAACAGTACTACGAGCAACTTAGTTAGCAGCCTCAAGTTGGGATCACCCTGCCTCTCACTCAAGTTGATTAGTAGGAACGATTTCTAAGGTACAACCTCAACAAATGGAGCCTCTTAAAGTCATCATTCACTCTCTCCTCCTATAGTTTTAAACCCTTTATCCCAGAGAGCCCAAGGGTGCATGGGCCAAAAGTGTGCAAAGCCAGGGTACTCATTACGAGTCTGCTGGTAACCCGCCGTTAGCACTGGGTGATTACCGTCAGACTTGCATTACCATTTCCGCTGCCTGATATCCCGATAATACCGGGATATTACAGGCGGCAGAAAGCCAGTAAGTTCCCATTCCCATGGATTCCCATTGGACCGTAGCACCGGCACCGTTACTAACAGTGCCGGTGCTTCAGTGATAAATCTGATGGTAGGGGCCAGAGCTACAGGCAGGTCAGGTCTTCTGGTAGTTCACCATGAAGGGAAATTAAAAGTGAAACCATATAACAAAAAGACGGACAAAAATGCCTTGTTACATTTCTCAAGTCATCATGCAAATCACATCAAAACAAACTTACCTTTCAGACAATTTTTAAGACTAAAAAGGAATAGCAGCTTACAACAGGACTACTGTAGTAGTGCGGGCGTACTGTCCAAAAAATTGTGCAACAAAGGGTATCCGGCCAAATTGGTGAAAACATCATCCAAAAGAGCATTTAATAATAATCGTGAAGCTCTACTAGAGAAAAGGGAGGAAAGGGAAAATAAAGAGAACCGCATTGTGTTTGTAAATACTTTCTCTAATCTATCTTACAAAATTAAAGGTATCATTAACAAAACCTGGAGAAAGGTCTATAATGATAAGTCTATACATCCTCCTTTAATAGCATTCAAGAAAAGTCAAAACATCAGAAACATGTTGATTAGGAACGATATATCGGTAAAACAGATGACAGTTCCTAGACAAACTACACTGTGGGGTCTCCCACCTGTTAAAGGACATTTCCCATGTGGACAATGCATTATGTGTGCCTATACAAAAGAAACCAAACAGGTCTTACTGAATCCGACTATGATGTGGTCTATTGATGATATGACGAATTGTAACACGGAAAATGTTATTTATCTAATTACATGCCCATGTGGATTGCAATATATTGGGAAAACGAATAGAAAGTATCGGACACGGATGGTGGAACATCGTAGCTGTATAAAGAATCAGATTCTTACAGCCCCCATGGTAAAACATTTTACGCAAATGAAGCATACACATGAGGATTTGAGATGGGTAATTTTGAAGAAAGTGGTAGGCAAGAACAAATTTGAAACAGATAGGAAATTGTTACTGTTCGAACAGAAAATTATATTTAAGTGTCAAAGCCACATTGTGGGTCTAAATGAAGAAATTGAGTGGCAACATACACACGAGTAAATTTCCTCCGTTGGGCCAATCTGTATGGTCATATATTTGATGTAATGTGTATTGCCATGTTTATACTTATGTGCAGGATAAATATCTGGTTGTTATCTGTAATCTCACATGCAATCCAGCGTCATTATGGTTGCCAATCTTTGCGTATCCTGATTTACTTGGCTAAAGAGGCAGTGTGATTTTGGTAGATACTTTGTAATCTGGCCTGTTTGTATTTATCAAAAATTTTTATATGTGTTTTTCACTTATTTTTAAGTGTTGTATTTGACGTGAGGATGGTACTCGTTTTGACAAATTATTTCAATTTAGGCATATTGGGCCCGTTATGCTGGCCCATGTGGTGGCCTTCCTTCACTTGTACGGCATTCTAGCCTATTTTTCATTTATATAGCACTCGCAGTGTTGTTTTTTAGGTACCTTGTGTCAATTGTAATAGCCGTAGGTCCTGAGCACATTAGTCCTTTCTTTGTGTTCCTTTCCTTTGGCACTGCCTCCGTAGTCCTCTTTCTATGTCACGCTACTCACTTCCGGGTTGAACGCGAGATCAGATAATCACAGCACAACGTGTGTTACATTGACACGGCAGACACAGCTGCTCCGGAATATATCTTTCGCTACGCGTGTCACAGGTATGTCTTTAAGGGGCATTGAGTCTCATGTGGTACTATTTGATGAGCGGTGTGTACCAAGGCCGTGTTATAAATAATTGAATATAGTGACACGGAGATGTTCATTTCAACAGAGGCTATTCTGCTTCGTTCTCCATACAGGTCCTTAGCCTTGGATACCTGAATACAGCGATTTTTGATCCATTTCTAAGAGGAACAGGATAGATATTGACATTGTACGTATTAAAAAGGAGGTATGATGTGTTGTTTTTGACCACAGTGGATGTACCACACTGTACACTAGAGATCACGGTATCTTAAATTTAACAATTTATGGCGGTGTCATATTTAGGCGAAACCAACGGGGGTGTTGGGCACATGTCGGCCATGGAATATTATCACTGTGTGGTGGTGGTACACTTTGGTGCAGCAATAAGGGCTGCTTGGTGACATACTGGTGTTTTTCCTGGTAGAGGGAGAAACGTTTTGGTGGTCTGACTGTGATGAACTGTATGTGTTGTTTGGTTTACAGCTTTTAAGTGGGCCCTCAGCTACTAGGAGCTATCGAATAATTAAGACTCGACCTGTTGGAGTCTTCGGCCAAATTTTGGTGTTGTTACACCGGCGATACCGGTACCAATTGAAGAGGTATGTAGCTTGTTATTGGGGACAGGTTGAGTGCAATCATGTCCTAATTTTATCAGTGCTTTGTGATTTATTAAACAAACTGCACTGATGCATGGAATTTGTTTCTGAGCTTATCTGACTGGTATATATGGGTGGTGACTGCCCCATTTGTTTGTTTCCTGGTTTAGGAAATGCGTGAGAACCCATAATTGTGACCTTGGATTGCATGGTGGAAAATTTGAAATTGAAATATTCCCCTGAAGAAAGTTCATGCATCTGAGCAACCAAGAACTGAAACATGTCGGGAGTTGTTTGTACCTGAGTCATTACACTCAGGTTTTGGAAAATTGTTAAATCCATTTATTGTCTTGATTTTTATTACCATGATGTGTGAGGTTGGGTTTGACTCATACCAAACACTTTTAGAAGTGTTTTTATATTTGTGAACTAATGATTAACAAATGATTAAAAATCAAAAAACCTACCGGGTCTATTTTTTCAGGACTGAAGGTACCAGTATTGTGGGGTACACACCAACACATATGCACCAGATCAGTAAAATGTTATATGTTGTAATAGTCTCCTTTAAATATTAATATATAGTTCACAGCGCCTACCAGCAGACTTGTAGTTTGCCGGTCCGGAAAAGGATGCCGGTACCTGTTGTTACCGCCCCTTTTTTTTCGGACAAGCAGACTTGAGGGCCAGTGTATTTAAAGAGATAAATGATGATTGTAAGGGTTGATAGCCCAGGAGGTCAATGGGGGCATTGAGACTGGTGAGGAGTGAGTCGTCCTTACAATATATCAATCAGACAGAGTCTTAGGAAATCTCTGGTTTCTTGGGCAGACCATCCACAGTGCTGGAACTTACATATGTTTATTGCACTCCATCTAACTCTACATGTCTTCACCAGACTCAGGAATGCAGATGGTTACCATCCTTGGCTGCTTCTGTACCTGCCGCTTATTGCAATTAGCAACATTGGCCACCTTCCCAGGTAATAATAGTGGTTTTGCAAAGGAAAACCAGTCCACATGTATTGTGCATGCCCAATTACTCTTACAAAAACCTGCAAACCAAGATGTTCTGGTGGCTGGAATGGAGATCTCAGTGTGGGAGCTAGACAGGTAAGTGGGGGATTGGGAAAAGGCAGGGAGGGGAGTGAGTGCGAGTAGCGGGGGGGGAGACAGGGAGGGAATCCAGGCTTGGAGCAGTGGCCTATGAGGAAAATGGAAGGCACGCGGGAGAGGGGCAGGGCGCCAGGATGGAACGCAGGTATTTACTTGTAGATTCTCGCATTTCTAGTCGGTGGGCCAGTGGCCATGGCCTGCCATCAAGGACAACGCCATTTTGCCCAGGGAATGTCCTAATCCCATAGATAATTTAAAGAAAAACCTGTTTGTACCCTACAGCTTCCATGGAGATTAACAAATACCTTTGCATAAACAAAAGAAAGTGTTTCTAACCTATGCAAAGGCGTGCCTCTGAATTATTTGTAATGAAGAATACGTACATCAGACCTAGGCCCAGAGCCTCAAGTAGAACAAGTAAAGTCTTTTTTTTACTGCATTTGTTTCTCATTATATCATAATTTCCAGTAATAGTTGCAACAATATAACAATGAAATAATATTCACACAACTGAAACCACAAGACATTGTCGCATTGATATTGTCGGCTACGCCTATGGGATTGAGACATACCCTACAGGTTTTTGTTGGGAAATGTAAGTACTCTCAATGTTTCTTCATACAGAGGAGACAAAAGTGATGGTGTTCTGCCACAGACCAGGCAGGAATAACAAACTGAAGGTACAATTTACAGGTATGATCTGGAAGAGGTGAGCACCTATGACTACCAGGGTGTTAGGTTTTCTGGTGATCTCTCCTGGTCGGCCCAGCAAACTAAGACAGCTGTGACCCTTGAAAAATATAGTGGGGGCATCCGCTGTTTCTTTTTTTATCCATGGCAGAGGGGCCGTGTCTCTGGCCATAAAGCTATGCAAATCGCAGGGACTTACGTCAACTATGTATGGGGCAGAGCTGTGGGGCCATTGCACAGCTCCCGCACTCAGTGTACTTGATTATACTTGCCTGAGAGCCCTTCTTATGCAACCAAGAGGTGCACCAATGGCTAGTCTCTGATGGGAATGGGATCTCATGCCAATCTCTGAGATACTGTCGAATAAACCACTATTATACTGGGTGAGAATTTCGAGTGTACCTGAATTAGATAAATATAGAGAGGCTCTTAGTAGTCTGTTGGGTATACTTGGTTTGTGTTCTTTACCCTGGCATAAGTTTGTTCACCAAGGACTAGTGGGACTGGACCTGGAAGTCTTCTGGTCTAGCTCCACTCTTCTGACCCCTGGTTCTAAGGCAGTGGTAAAAAGCGTCTGCTATGAGGCGACTATCAACAGAATGAAACGGGCCTGTCAGAGCCTAAACACTGGTTTTGTATTATGAATTTAAACAGTCAGCAGGTTTTGAAACTTAACTTGACTACATTGGTTGCGGTTATGCCCGGGCACTCTATATCCAGTTACGCACCAACACACTCAAGCTGGCCACTTTTACAGCAAAGTGGAAGCGTTCAAATGACTTCCAGTGTAAGAACTGGGGGGCGCCTGAGGAGAAGATAACACACTTTTTATTGTTGTGTCCGGGGTACAATGATTTGAAGAAATGTTATTTAATCCCTCTTTTTGGGTTAATCAATATTAGATTGACGACTGTAGCTGTGTTTTATTTTGTAAAAATACTGATGATTTGAATGCAGTTAATTTGACCTCAAATATGTGTTTAGGGCAATGCTCAGAAGATCGTGCTTGCTTGCCCTGATGTGATGATTTTACCCAAGTAATGTATTATCCTGTTATACGTTTTTCTTAATTTTAATGTATTTAAAGATGAATCGTTAGCTTTACCAATTGCTTGTTATTATTGTTTTTCGTGGATTTTGTGACGCTTTTATGGTTTTACAGCAGAATAAAGCTTGGTACAAACAATTACTTTCCTTACCCCTTCCCTCTTTCCCACCTCCATATCGCAGAGAGCACCCCATTTTATTGCCCATATCTGATATTGCAGCCATCCAAATTCTGTGTCTCCCTTATTCTTCCTCCTCATATAATAATGTATAATGGTATAAATCACCCCCCCCCCCCACCCCCCAGCACACACTTTATTCAACAGACACTCCAGAGGGTCTCTCAGTAATGAACTATGATTTATTATGTTTACTTTAAGTTCCTGAATCACATTTGTCCAAAAAGTATCCAGACTGGGCTATGCCACCAGATGTGTAGAAAAGTTCCAACTGCCCCGCATGCTCCCCCAAACCAATATAGTCCTGTATTCCCCTCGTGGCCAAACTTTGAAACTGGATATGGGTTCCATACCATCTGTAAATCATGTCATATGTTTATACTGTATGTTGTGTGTAGACGGAGGAAGATGATGGTTTTATTAATGAAGTATTCTCAGGTAGCTTCACCCATCTCCATCGCTAGGTCTATATGGCAAGCTTTAACACGAGGAAGCTCTAGGAACGGAATGGGAGACAGCCTATGTTTCAACATTTTGGAGATTAACCTTTGGTCTTCTGGTCTGATGGTACCAAGCCATCAAAGATTGTGGGAGGGTAAGCCACCGCTTTGCACAAATACCTGTGAATAACCGATGCCTTAGCAGAAAAGTGCTATATCTTTCCCTTTGCCCTAGACCAAGCAACTCTTTATACTGAATAAATGTCTCAAATTCCGCTTCAATACACATGTGAGTGGCGAGTTTGCAATCCCCCTTCAACCACACTTAAAATTCTGCATTTCTGTGAGATGGGATGAACTTTGCATACCCATGTGTTGGGGTTAGTCGGTCTGGAAAAGTTGAGAGTTTTCTACTGATGTTAAGTCTAACTAAAAAATGAATGGTAATTCTCAATGAAGAGAGATCATATGCTGCAATGGGTCCATCTCTTTTCAGAATCCACAATAGGTGCCTTAATCGAGTACAGCACATATCATCGTCCAATCTCTTTAAAGGATAAGAAGACTAGGGATTGACCCAAGACTCTCAGTTGTGCTGCCTGTATGTATAAACGGAAATCTGGGAAGGCAAAGCTTTCCTGTGCCCAGGGCAGAAACAGGATTCTACTGGCAATTCTAGGCTTGGATCTGCCCCACAGGAACCACATTACATCATGCTGGAGAGATAATAAGTTATACTTTATGGGTAAAATATGGAAAATATCTAGCAGCCTGGGGAGAATGTTCATTGTAACTGACACCATTCTCCTAAAGCAGGATACTGCCAGCAACCCCAAGGTGGACAGATCTTCTTTAATTCTGACAATATTGCTAGATAATTTGCAGGATAAACTTCCTTTGGGTACCCAAATATGTTCATGGCTAAGTATCTTATTGAGGAGTCCGATACCTTGACCCCCTCCCAATGAGCTCCAGTTAAAATCAGGTTCAACAATACAGACTTTTCATAATTGAATTTAAACCACAATGCTTTTTTTATGATCTCCAAGAAGGGTGATCAAAGCGGGAATGGAAGTCACAATACTCAACAATGAAAGTAGCACATCCACTGTAAACAATGAGCCCTTGTATTCTCTTCTCCCTTATTTTATTCCTGAGATCTTCCTAAAGTCCCGAGCCTGCGGCTCCACCTTAAGGGTGAATAGCACCAGTGTTCAGGAGCACTTTTGCTGGGTTCCCCTTTCCAGAGAGAAGGGCTCTGAAAGGAACTGAATGGCCTGGACCCAAAAGCTGTGGGTTAATAATAAATTGCCTTCACTGCCCTCTGGAATTCCTGCTGGGCCAGTTTGTTGTGCCAGACTCAAGTTCTCCCCTTCGCTTGGCATAGCACAGTTGTGCATGCACAATGTGCCAAGCCTGGCCAGGGCCTTTTGCTTCCCCTGTCTTTTAATGCCCATTGGTCATGCTGGTTGGGCTAATGCCTGCTGAAATACTTGCAGGAGATGCTCTTTGCAGCCCTGCTGTCAAGGCTGCCTTAGGCAGTGAGCTCTTAGAGCTCCACGCATGCCAGGAACCAGGAACTAGCGAAACAGGTTTGATACTTCCCTTGCTTCCTAGTTCCTGCCAGCATGGCGTGCTGGCTAGCTGTCAGGAGCAGAAGCAGGAGGTCGGGATGAGCAGGTAAGCAGATAAAAATGGTTTGTATGCATTTATGCACGTGAGGAGTTGAGAGTGCGTATGAATGTGTGTGCCTATGAATCCAGGTTGTTGTGTGTGTATGTGAGAGACAGAGGTCAATTTGCATGTGTAATGCCAGTGTTGGTGAGTGTGGTGTGGCCTGGGGTGAGGAAATCGGAAAGGGAAAGAAAGCATCAAAGTGCTGACAGTGAGAGGCAAAATATGCATGTATTGGCACAGCCAGCATCACAATATAGGAAGATGGCCCTATTGCACGTATTTTCCAAAGACTGCTAACCTGAGGTGAGAATCATCACATATTTCTGCTGTGGAGTGGAGGTCTTTCCTTGCAATGCCATGAAAGCTTTCGCAACAGCTCACAGTGAAGTTAATAGCTTATAGGCACTGGTTGCTGACACAGTGTTGATATTGAGCAACTAAACCACAAACGGCAAGGAATCAGCAACCAGTCCCTCGCCCCATCTTTCTCACGCTCGCTGCTCCTTTCTTCTACGCTCGCTGTCCCTTTATTCTCATGTCCCCCTCCTCCCAACCGGTACCCAGTACCCTGGCCTTATCGTAAGGGGGGGTGGGGGGGGGGGGAGACCTGCCACAAAGTAATCCAGAGCTGATGTTGGCTCTGAGGGAGGAAATGGCAGCAGAGAGAAACCCGGTCCCTGTCCCTCACCCTTGTGGCAGGAGGCTTGCGTGCAGATTGTTCTGTCATACAATGCCTCTAACCCAAGATACTCACCAGTCTCTTTCTGTCTTTTGTATAGCCTGCGAAGCAGTCGAGCAGGAGCCTGCACAACCTATTTTCTTAGAGTGGCATCACTGACATTATGGACAACGTGAACATACAAGTATTCTGACGTCGGAAATATTGGCAAATATTGGTGCTGCAAGCATGCACATGTTTTTACAATGATTTAGTGGTATTATGGGCAAAGCAAATGAGGGGTGGTCTTAATGAGAAATACTGGTATATATGACTGCCTCCAGCATTGACTTGTTTTTACAGAGTGACATTACTGACATTATGGGCAGAGAGAATATGACGTTGTTCGGCTGTATTAAAAGTGGCATATATTGGCGCAACCAGCTTGGATATGTGTTCTTAAAGTAGCAGTACTGGCATTATGAGCAAAGAAAATAAGAGGGTGTTCTTACATGGGAATAGTGGCATATATTGGCACAGCCAGCATGTAGAGGTATTCATATACTGATAGTACTGGCCTCGTGGGGTACTGTCAACATTTACATGTCTACTTACACTGGCAGAATGTTTACAAACATTGTGGGAAAAGACACTGGCAAATGCTCTTGTGCTCCTGTGCTCTGTTGGTGACCTGGCATCTACTGTTTTCTTTATATTGTAGCCTAACCAATCAATTGTAAATTGTATAGCAATATATTAAACATTTCTTGGGGGGAGGGATCACCCCAGAAGAAATCCAGATTGGTTTGGACGCCCTCACTACCCCTGCACTCTAGGACACATGTATGGAGAAATAGTTACCTACCTTGCAAATGTTTGATGTGAAATGGTCCAGTGCATTGGGCTGTAGGCGCAGCCCACATTTCTATGGACTGTAAGTGGTAAATAAAATGAATTATTTGATGGAAACCTCAAACGAACACCTTTTGAACTGAAATTACATTATTCTTTTTTAATCTTTAAATGAGACTGCAAAGAAGAGTGCATCTCTATATGGCTTAAAATGTAATAAGTTATGCAGCTGGATGAGCAGATAACCAGGCTAGCAAAGCCATATAATGTTATGTATCGGTAGATTGTGAGGCGCTGCATGCTACAATAGCAGTGGAGTTCCGTGTATGAAAATGTTGGCGGGGCGTCTACATGAAAGGGCAACCTGCCAAATGATTTGGATAAAATGGTGTGCCACAACGGCTAGGGGAGATAAACACCATTGCCCCCACTCGAAAAAAAATGACGGCCATGTACAATAGGTGCTTCCCAGAACCTTGATATTTATAAAATGCTGCACACAGCAATATTTGATCCCAAGTGCCTTCAATATATGTTCAAAGATGTACATTCTGCAATCTAAAACAACGGATTGACTATGAGATAGATGGAAAGTTTCAAATAACGAACCATACTCTGCTGCTGTCTACATTGAAGCATTCACTGTGACAGACATAAAATAGAATTAAATGTGAGTTATAAACATGATTGATGTTGCAGGTTGCTGTTTTTGGCATTCCCACCAGAGAAGACATTTTTTTTTAAATGGCTGGGGTAAAAGATATTATCTTCTCACAACTGTGAAACCAAGCTCGATATACAAAACTCAACTTTTACCCATTTAGGTAAGAACACAATTGATAAAACTGTTAATAATTTTAAAAGGTAGGAACACTGATTAATTATAAAACAAATTCTCATGTCTGCAGACGATCTGGATCAATAGACCCAGGGCCTCCATGTTACAGGATTCAAAATATCAATAACCCGGCTCAATCATTGACTGGTAACAGACCAAACCCAGCCACTAGCACCATATGCAGAGCGAGAATCACTGCATCACAGATAAGGAGCTGAAACTGAGAGAACATTGTATTACAATCACATCGCATTAGAAGCTTTCCACAAATTAGAAACTGTTGAGTAGATGTGGGCAAGCCAAGGAGGGCTTGAGACAGGGCTCCAGCCTGGCTCTGGCTCGGCTCTAGTTCCTCTTGTAATCAACTGCCAAAGAAGAGCCAAGCCAGATATATGCCTCTCTTTTCTCTTGGGTTCCTTCATGCTCAACAGAGGGTCTGTCTGGCAGATTATTTCCACTGCCCTGATTGGTTGCTTTAAAGTTGGTGGTAAGCCCAGAGCTGAGGACTTTAGCTTTCGTGTTTCACTGTATTCTTGTAGGTATCTCAATTATGTTTTGGTCTGTATTGTATGGTAACTACAAGGCCCCATGATGCTCAAATGGTCAGATATGCTTTTGTCAAGGTGTGACTCAAGGCTGGCTGCAAATAACTTAACTCTTCATTCTCCTCCACACATCCAAATATAGACCCTGGTATTTCCCTTTTTTTTAGAAAAACCTCACTCACTACTGGAAAGGCTCCTGAGATTGATAAGTAAGTACCATTACATTGACAAATAAGAACACTGATTACTACAGTGCTTAAAAGTGGGATCAATCTAGTATTAAGTGCTATAAAAAGGTATATCACCCTATCATTCAGACCCCTCCAGCAGGTGTGACACCTGTACAGTGATATGTAAACAAAGAACACGATTTTTTGTTACTCTGTGGATAATGAAAAGGTAGCCTTTTCTACTATAGTATAATGATGATAACTACAACATGTTGTATTATATTACTCCAGTCATTGACTAATATCCTCGTTCAAAGTCCTTTTCCATAGACACTCCTGTCATGTTTCTACATATCTCTCAACCAGTCAAACTTGAATTGAGGATCCTCTCACCACTGACCTCAAGTGACTCTTTTGGTGGTTATGTGGAGCATTGTTGATTCCTTTTCAGTTGGTCACCCTTTATTGGCTGTGACCAGTGCACCAGATAAGATTTTGAAGTGGGAGCATTTTACATCCTATTTTTTAAAGTTGGGAGTAAAACATTTTTTTAATGGAGTGAAAATGTAAGTCCAAGTGAAAGCAGGAGCCCAAGTTCCTATGTGTCGGTTTCCTATTTTTTGGTGGGAGTATTTTTACTCCCTATTTTTATTTTTGGGGAGTATTTGCCTATTTTTAGGAAGTAAGAGTGGCTGATATACCCCTTATCTGAAGGGCTTGCTGTGACCCTCTAAATATTCCTTCAGCTTAATTTCTATGCCTGGGAAATTTTGGATTTGCATCACTCTGAGTTCGTTCAATGAGTGGGGGATTTCACAGACATGAATGGGTGCAATCTGGGTTGACTGAAGAAATGTGCTAATCACCCCACTTCCCACCCACAATATACAATATATGACTGTAGTAGATGGTCTTGGTGGAACGGCTAGTGCAGTTAGTGCATAAGGAAAATGTAGACGCAATTTTTCACAAACAGCCTCTAACAAGTTTATAAAGCTGCAAAGTGTAACAAAGTCAGTGATCTGACCCTGTCAGGTAGGGGTAGGCACCCCGCTTAGCCTGGTGTGGTGGCCTACCAGGGTTAAAGACCAGAGCAAGTCCTTCCCCATAGGCGGGGTGTCAGAGTTGAGAGGGTTCAATGACAGAGGTTTCACTTTCCAACACCTGCCTACACAGCCTCAACAGAACCTTCACAAGACTGCCGTAAGAAGTGGACACAAGAAAAAAGAGCACTAGAAGAAACAGAGAACCAGTTCAGCAGCACCCAGTCGCTACGTAACCTATAGTGCCAGTGCGAAGCAAACAGTCATGTCAGACTCCTGATGGAGAGTACATCATCCACACACCATGGTGGTGTCAAATGGTGCACACAGAGCACCCAGCAGTAGCTGCCTGCTATAGGACTTTCTACTCAGCAGTACAACCACAACAGTGCAGCATCCTCAGCAATCTGGCATATCCCTGCTATGAGATCCTCACATGAACTGGGACAATAACTGTGGTGGGCTGCCATAGTGGGAGACCGCCGGATCCATGTATAAAAAGGGGCAAG
Source organism: Ambystoma mexicanum (assembly GCF_040938575.1). Taxonomy (NCBI): domain Eukaryota; kingdom Metazoa; phylum Chordata; class Amphibia; order Caudata; family Ambystomatidae; genus Ambystoma; species Ambystoma mexicanum. The sequence continues at coordinate 1,347,143,401 of NC_090922.1, read as the reverse complement.
GCTTAAGCTCCATTTTGAAGGCTTTAATGTTGTAGCACCCTTATGGGGAAAAGAGCAGCCAGCGGTTGGCCTTAGGAACCAGCAAAGGAACTAGTCAATCGTAGGGGGAAGAGGGAAAATAAAAAGGGAGGACAGGACACAGGAAGGTGTGAGTTATTCGGCTGAGACCAAGGGAGGAGCAGGTGGACCAAGAGATGAGGCGAAGGAAGGACAATGCAGAGGAATATGGAGGAGACATATTAAAGGAGTGAGGAAGGTCAGGTGTTGGTTGGTGGAAAAGAGTGGAACTTGGGTTTGAGCGTGCACACAGGTGTGTGAGTGAATGACAGAGGGAAGTAGGGAGTGAAAGGAAGAGTGACTGAGGAAGTGAAAGGAGAGAGCCTGAGGGAGATGGTGTGGATAGTGCAATTAGTAGTGTGGAGAGGGGAGTATTAGTAGAGTGGAGAGGGGAGTGGTAGCAGAGGTGTGTAATAGTATTGTGGAGAGGGGAGTAGTAGTACTGTGTGCAAGTTGAGTAGTAGGAGAGCAGTGAGGGTAGTAGTAGTGGTGGCACATAGTGACAGTAGTGGAGGTATTGGAGAGAGGAGAGAGAGTAGTAATGAGTAATAGGAAAGGGTGGAGGCAGTTACTAGAGAGAGGAACTTTGGAGGGAAAGAAGAAGTGTCAGGCGAAAGAGATAAGAGATGGTGGGCAAAGTAGGTGAGAGAGGAGGAGTAGGTAAAGGTGAGTGTCAGCTAGCTATAGGGAGAAGAATAGTGCAATGCCAAAGTATAAGACCAAGTGGGGTCTCAGTGTCTGAAAGGAACCAAATATCCATCCTAGGTCATCCCAGCCATCTTGAACAGTGACCACCGAGATTGTTCTCTGAGGGAGCCTTAGACACTTAAGGCAATTGCCTTTAGGCCATCCTCTTAATTAAGACAAGCTCTATACGGCAGGGGTTACCAATCTTGGGTTTGAGGGATGTCTGGGCTAGGGTGGCACTGCTCATTCCTATATTAGACAGGGAGGTATGGCCCTTAGAGAGCCCCTTCACTACTAAACAAATACAAACCCTTGAAATGTCTTTGAGAGTTGGTGTGTTCTTGAAGTCAAGATAATTGCAGGTGCATTTTTAGAATGTTTAGGCACACCTGAGAGAATTGCATCTGTCCTTGCAAACCACAGATGTGACTGAAATCCCGGAGACGGCCCAATCCTGAGTCCAGGGTGTGCTGTGTAATTGCAACACATGCTGATTCATTATAATCGTATTCCACCTCACCTGCGTAAATGCACATGCCACTCCATGTATTGCGTTGAGGGAGCATAACTCATAAAGACAGAGTTCCGATAGGCAAGAATATGTTTTCATTAGAAGTGGCTCAAGATAATCATGCAAGTTAATCAATTCTGGGAGACCAGCCTGTCCAGTTTTGCTTGTAGATATGGAATATTTAACTTTTTAATTAATTTATTATGCTGATTATATAACATGCCACAATATATCACTTCAGTTATTTACAAAAAAAGTTTACATGCAATTTGTTCCAATGACTCTGCTTGTGGTTTGGCTCTTAGGACCAAGCTAGACTTGCTCAGCTCTGACTCAGGTCACCTTATGCATTTCTTGGCTTGCCCACCGCTACTTAGGAGGAATATGTGTCATGGATAAGTCCTGCTAAAGAAATATATGATATGTTATAATAATATGAACAATGTTACAGAAGTCACAAATCTAAGAAAGGTTTTATAGCAGAAAATATGAAGCAATCAAGTTATTGCGTGTGCAGCCAACAATATGAGATGTCCGCTACTGAGAATGAACAAACAACTGAAATAGCTCATTTTGTAGTTTGTAACCCACTCAGGGGCCAATCTTGTGTTGATCCCTCAGTTACTAATCAAACTGTTTCCACCTCTAATACAAGTGACAATCTGTTAAATTGAAAAAGAAATGCTTTAACAGAGAGCTCCAGGGGCAGTTCCTAAGGCAATATTTGAAGGCAAACATAATACTGGCATGTTTAATATTCTGGAATTCACCCTGCCTCTTCCTAAGCGAGAACGTATATACCACAAACTTTAGTCACGTGGCGACTAAATGTAGTCACAGCCAAATGGTTTTCACAATTACTACGGCCCAAAGAGTAAGTGCTGTGATCCTAGGGGACCTAGAACTAGAAGAGGAAAAATGTGTCACCAACACTTTGATAACAAATGCACGTGACCAACTGAGAGAGATTACCAAACAATTAGTTTTATATCCACCACTCTCAATAAAAAAAGTAAGAAACTTTCTAAAGATATTCAGGAGTTTAAACTGGAATCAATATACCCATACACATTGGATAACTACTTAGAAAAACTGACCAGACAAGGATCACAACAAACCCAATACAGACCATTTGGGAGGAGAAGGTGGGCCAATTTCACGGACACGATTAGTGACTCACCAACAAAAGAGTATCAAGATAATACCAGGTATAACCAACAGCCTCAGTTTAGGGGTCAACTAACTCTACAACCTTTTTTAGACAGAGGAGGCCCAGGAGGCGGGAACTGGGGACAACCACCATGGGCACCACACTATGGAGGAGGCATGAGATGAACGCTATACAGGAGGAGGACATTCCAACAATAAATGATCAATGCATCATGCCAATATTTAACCTTGCCAAGATAGAACTCTCACTCTCCCAAATGTGGTTACTATCTACAGGTCTCTCCTTTGTACCATCCTCACAGATGGATTGGTTCAGTATGGAAATTCAGGTTTGGAGATTCCTCAGAACAGTCCAGCTACGAACCTTCTTAGAGACCACCTGGATCAGAATAGAGACACAGATTCAGGTTTTCAGGTACCATCAACATTTATCCCATCAGACAACCAAATCCCATGTGACATTCTCACCTTTGAGAAATGTATTATGAAGGATCTAGGTGCATTGAAAAGGACAAGAACAACTTTTCAACACAACATATCGAAGGAAGCAAGGGGAGCATTACAAATCCTCTCATCCAATTTGAATCTGATCATCAGACCAGCGGACAAGTGGGGAGGCTCTGTGGTTATGACCACGGCCCAGTGCCAACAGATGGTCAAGGCCCAATTTAATGACTTGGGCAGCTATACCACACTTAGGAAAGATCCAACAAAGGAAATACGTCAGAACACCTCAGAAACTGTTGCATATGGGTACCAACAAGGTTGATTTCAGAAAAGGAGTCTGAATTTCTAAACAGCACGGAGGGACGGACACCTGCCTTTTATGCCCTCCCCAAAATACATAAAGATCTTGAGACTCCTGCAGGGAGATCGTTAGTCTCCAGGTGTGGTTCGGTCCTAGAACCTCAATGTAAATTCATAGATACCTTTTTGAAATCCATGAGCATACTCACTGAAACGTACTTGAGGGACACTATGTATAGAATACAAATATTTGAGGATGAAACATATGACCCAGAGGCTCAATTGCTGGTCACTATGGACATACAATCTCTCTACACTAGTATCCCGCAAGATCAAAAACTGGAATGCATACGTGAACACCTCATCATATACAATTTATAGACAGGAGTACCGCACATCTTCATTGAAGAACTAATGACAATAGCCTTATGCAAAAACATCTTTTTTTAAAAAAATCTTTATTATTTGTAATAACACATAACAACCAATAACACCAACAAACATCACACTACAGCTGGCACTATATGTGTTGGATTCCGCACGTTGTCCTCTTCCATCCTGGCGCGCTGGCTTGGCTCTCTCCATGACTGTACTCCGCGTTTGTATGTTACTGTCCTTATTCCTAGGTCAGGATTCATCCGTCTTGCCCAATGTCTCTGCCTTCCCTCCCCGTTGAGAGTCCCTCTCCTACAGTACTACTGGCTGTTCAGTCTTCCACCGGCCCCTCCGGGTCTGGTGTGCCGTGCCCTTCAGTGCACCCGAACAAGTCTTGAATGAGGGAGTTCCATGCCAGTAACTTGGCCCCACTCTCTCAATCCCCCCTCTGCATCGCTCTGGTCCACACTGATGTTTTAGCCACTGTCCATTTCTTCAAATCAGCCCATCACACTTCTTTTGACGGCCCGTGCTTGTGTTCCATGCCATTACAATGCAGCGCTTTGCCAATATACACATTAAGTCTTTCATTTTTGCAATATGTGTCCTCTGCTAATCCTAATGGAAAGCCTAAAGGATGATTTTTGAATTTTTTACAGGTCCCTGTTGAACAAAACTGCAGAGGGACCTCGCCTGTGATGGTTTTCCAGTAAGTCATATTCGCCGTCCGAGATGGTTTATTCTTATTCATTTATTCTAACCAACTGCGAATTAGAAAATTCTTCCCACAAATGTTCCCTTTTTTTGTCTCTTTCAATCATGTTTCCCACAGCCTGGGGATGACCTATTTCCTCTAGTATTGTGGAATACCAGGCCCATTGCCTCCTGAGGCCCACTGAGGGGTTAAAGCCTGCAGTATTCGATAAGGGTAAGCTCATCTGGGAAACCCAGAGGTATCAATTTGTGTAAGATCATTAGCTGGTTTGACACAAAAAACGTATATACGCATTTTTTCAGGGTCTTCAAACATGCCCTGACAAAGGCACCCCTACTAAACTCTTTGCCGGCAAAAGGTGGAGAAATGAGGCTTTAGTCTTCACAATTGGAACACCCACACACCCCTGTGATGCCATGCACACGTCAGCAATCTCAACAACGTGTTGAAAACTTGAACAACCATTCTTCTTCTTTAAGATGCTCTTAAAAAGTAAACAAAACAATTACAATATGTGAAAGAAATGTGTGTATCAACAACCAAATGAATTTTCATAGATTGATTAATTTGATAGACCAAATATCAATCTCACCAATTAACTAGTGTGATTTCTAGAACCAACACTATTATGTTTTTATAAAATATCTGTTTTTCTCTTTTTTTCTTTTTCCCTTTTCTAACCTAATGATCGACTGAGTCTCTGGATTCTGACTAGTATTTGCTGAAAACAAGGTCTCCACACCCTTCGGGCTTACTATTTCACAATCTCCTTTATTTATTCTGCATTACCCCAAGGTTCTGTCCCTGGGACTGATGTGATACTCATTGTTTGATTCTTCATCCTGGACACAAATTGTCACATTTTAAATAAACATTGTTACAAACACATCCCTCTGGTGTCTCATATCGGTTCAATGACAAGCAGGGATCTACCCTTGGAGCCTGCCCATAGTAAATAAGGTCTACATAAAGACGATAAATAATTTCCGGTCGAAGATTGCTATGTTTTGTCTGTAACCCACTCATGCCACAAATGGGCCAATAATCGCTCCCTAGTCGCAGCAAAGGTTAAAGGGTTTTTATTTTCCTCTGTGGGCATCTCTGACCCTGAATTAGTACATGCTGAATATTGACCCCTACTGTCTAGATTTGGTGTTGTCCTGATGGTGAGAACTTAAAGGCCACTCTGCCTTTTCTATCTAAGACTCTCTCAGGGACTTCCTAACTATCCCTAATCTATCCATTGGTAAGTTTTCTAATGGTAATTGGGAAAGTGCCTTGCACTTATACTGGTTTCTTTCAGGCTGTCCTGCCACATCCACTCTCGCATCTCTTTTCTACTCTGATTACTTCTGCCCCCCACTGTCTACTGCCTTCTCACTTCACCCATTGATGTTATTTCTCCTTTACGGCTAATACCCCACTCCCTCATACTATTATCCCTTTCCTATATACTACTACTCCCCTCCTCCACACTATTATGCTCCTCCTCTACACTAGTACGTTTCACCAATCAGCCTTACCTTACTTCATGTCAGTCTGGAAGGATAATGAGGATAAGGGCGCTCCACCCAGGCTTCCACTGTGACAATAGGTGTGATTGGGAACATCGAGAGTCAAGTGGGAGGCCGCATTGAGAGCACGTAGTGGAGGAAAAAGCATAGGCAGAAAATACCCCCACGGAAGGATAGTGTAGCCAGAAATCCAGGCGACGAGGATTGCAGTTCCAAGAAGGTGGACGTCCAAATGGGGTACAAGGACAAATAGATCCCAGAGAAGGAATAGGAAGGAACCACGGACAACAACAGAGCAGGATGACATGGGTAAGGTAGCAAGAAGGGAACTGGAGAACAAGGGTTTAAGGAGGACAAGGAACCAGGACGGAAGCAGGGAGGCACAGAGACAAGTACTTACAGTACCGAGCAGTGTCCGCTCAGAAGGATAACAGAGCATTGAGACACATAGCGGATTGGACTGGGGAGCATTTTATTTCCTGATGGGTTGCGTTTTTGCTATGCATCATGTTACACATCATGTTGCGACATCGAGAACACCAGCATCAGCCATCTTGGGATGGGCGTCCTCGTCGGAGGCGTAAAGTACTGGGAATTGTAACACTACGCCCCTCCACTGGTCCTCCCCTCCTCCACACTACTACTCACCTCCTCCACACCACTAACTCCACTCCTACATACCACTATTGCCTTCCTTTGCACCATTACTAATCCCCTGCTTCACTCCACTACTTCCCTCCTCTCTCAAACCCATACAAGCACCCTTCTTTCGCTCTGTACCATTCATTTCACATTCACTCCTAACTCTAGCCTTTCTACATTCGACAAACATGCACACTCACACAGCAGTACCAGTCTAGCCAATACAGAAAACACCTCAATCATTGGTCGCTCCTTCCTCCCTCCTGCTGGTCTCTTGGTCATCATCCACCTCCACTGCTATGCTGGATTTGCAGTCACATATGTTGGCCATTATTGATCAGGGCAAGACAGGACTGTTGGTTCTGCTTGATCTCAGCGCCGCCTTCGACCTTTTAGATCATAAGTTAGTCCAGCAGGATCTTGAAAAAGTAGCCAATTGCTCTAAAGATGCAATTGACAGGCTGGTATCTTTCCTTGCCAATAGGAAATCGAGGGTACACTGGGGAGATACATTCTCACAAGAATCTGACATCTTTAGCGGGGTCCCACGGGGAGCGAGCTTGTCCGCACTTCTCTTCAACCTGTACTTAAGGTTTCTTTGTGAGGTATTGGATAAGATAAAGACCTATTTCACAAACTACACTGACGATACACAGCTAGTAGTAGAACTGAGCTGTAACTATGAAAAAGACAGCCAGTTAGTAACTGAATTATACAACACCATAGAATCCTGGATGGATCACAACTGGATGTGTCTAAATAGTACCAAAACAGAGCTGATGATCATTAGCTCCAACCAGGCTAGGGGCAAACATTCACCGAAATGTAACACCTTTAAAATCAAAGACACTCAGATCCAGTAAGTGAATAAGGTGAAGACCCGGGGAATGACATTGGAAGCCTCCCTAAGCTCCGAAGCTCAAGCATCCTTTGTGAATAAAAACTGTGCATACTATCTTAGACTGCTTAGAGCAATTAAACCCCTCCCTAACGAAGCAAATTGCACTACTATTGCGAGAGCAACCATACTATCCCGCCTAGACTATGGAAATGCATTACTGCTTGGAGCCAATAAACAATGCATGGCCAAATACCAGTTAGTACAAAATAATGCTGTTAGAATAATCAAACAGAAGCGGAGGACGGAGCATATTAGTGAAGCCAGGAGAGAGTTACATTGGCTGAAGATTGAAGACAGAGCACTGTTTAAATCTATGACACTAGTTCACAAGTGCCTGCATGGAAAAGCTCTGGCATACCTGAAATCGAGGATTACCCAATACATGCCAGCACGTACGCTCAAGTCAGAAGCACTGGGACTTATTGTAGTAAAACCACACAAGAAAGCAAATGGTCTGGCAGAGCCTTTCCGGTTCGGGCAGCTACAAGCTGGAATGACCTGCCCAAGATGCAATGGCCTGCCCAAGCTGGAATGGCCTGCCCCTAAACCATAGATTAGAGACTACCCACCTTGTGTTCAGAAAAAGCTGAAAACACACCTGTTCAAATGAATAAAGCCACACGACAGCTAGAAAGATAAACTGAATGTATTATTGTTTGTTTTTAGCCAAGTGTCCTGTTTCTCACGTGTCGTCTGGCTTGTCCATCTCTCTATATTGGTGCCCCGATGACTCCAGGCTTTTGGCGGCTTACAAATAAATAAATAATTTTAAAAAACTGCTGTCCTCATCCAAGTAACCCACACTTCCTGCTTCTTGTTCCTCCCTTATATTTCATCTCTTCCCAGTGGATTGGTTTCCTTTGCCCTATCTTCCCCACCCAAATCATGTAGATGCTTGGGAAAGGCATAATTAGTAGGATAAGCCTACACAGGTTTGCCATGGAGAGGCCATGGCATTTCAGCACGGTAAGTGTTCATGTTCAAGCAAGGGGGTCGGGGGAGTGTAATTTGGCATCCATGTTACATTTAGTCCAGAGCAGGGTGGACAGTTCTCCCCTTTAAGTCTCTGGTAGTCTAGTGGGGTTTGGATGTTTGGTGAGGGCATGCTGGAGCCTCCCAGCGGTCCCACGCTTGCAGTCTCTGGGCTGTGCATACAAGCGGCTTCAGCCGGCATCTCTCTCCCTTCTCACGGCAGGTTGCTGAGGACGTTTCTGTACCTCTGCAGGGGTGCAGTCTTTCGCTTTGGGTTTTCTTGTCAAGTGGTAACCTGGTTTTCATCTTTTTTTTACAGAAAGTGGGGCACTGGTATTGTCATTTGGTTTTCTCAACTTGCCTTCAAGGCAAGGCTTGAGAACACAGTGTACTATACAATAACATACTAGCATGAGGAGGAGACAGGAATGTGGTCCCCCTCAACTGGACCCGACCTCCTCAGGGTTAGGACTACCTCTGGATTTCTCCAAGCTTGTGGGGGGGGGGAAGAGGGCTCTTATCCTTCTTTGACAAGGTCATGGTACTGGTCCTGTCACACTTACCAGGACAATGACACATTTTAGCACTCATCAACATCCAGTTGCCTATCAGATTGTTCTCATAATGACAGTCCCGAAATGGCAGGCTCATCTTCTCTGAGCAAGAGTAACCCCATAAACATGTCTCTGCCTCAATGAGCTTCATCAGTAAAAGGCAGCTAACTCCATACGTAGGTCTAGGTTACCAGACTACCGTAGGCTGAAACTCGAAGCAATTGAACATTAACCAACAATGCGAGAGGTTAGTAGAGTAATTCTCACGTTGTTGGAATTCCTTAGTGTATTGGCAACTAAGTGGGGAGAACAAACTGGGGAACTAAGTATTACATGCAGCAGGCTCTGTGTCACAAGATGTTAGGGGCCTAATTGGGAATGAAGAACAGTGGCAAACCAAAACATTTTTCATTCTTTCTTTTATCAAAATGTCAAACCCTAGAGGGTTAAGTTGTTAGGATATATCTGAGAACTGACTACAGGATTTCAAACAGTAAAACTGATTGGCATGATTCTTTTAAGCTACTTAAGGTCCCTGAATGAATGGGTTAAGCCTGTGACAAATTCTCATTATGGAGGCTGCCAATGGGAGTGGTGTAACCTTGGGGGGCTGGGAGCCACAACTGCTCTGTGATGCAGGCCCCAGAGGTCTTACTCTGACGATCCAACACGGATGATCCCCCTGCTTTCAAGTCCATCACGGCCTTAGGTCTTTAGTACCCCCCAGGAACCTAAATAACCACTGGCCAACCAGGACTGGCCATTTTGGGAAGTTGATAAACAAGGAGAATGGTTACCAAAGAGACAACCTGCCACAGAGCTTAAATATGGAGTCTAAATGGGTCAGGCTACAGGGACGAGATAAAGCTATAAAACGGAGTCCACAAATAGCTTCAGAACTATATGCGGACTGCCTCCGGTACCCTGGGATGTGTAACAGTAGAATGCAGACCCTCTCCGTGTGAGTCCACAGCAATCTTGGGTAACTCCTTGCCTGCTTGTAAGAAAGATCCTTATAGATGTCATTGATGGTTTACGGCTCCCATTCATTGGGAAGTTTCTTGTACAGGTCAGGGTGGACTGACTGGTTTTCCTGGGAGTAATGTCCCTCATACAATTTGGAAGAGTACATGCAATTAATGCTAAAGAAAAAGACATGTTTGACAAGCCTGGTGGTGTCAAACTCACTACCACTGCTGTAAACAGAACACAGGACGAAATTGCTAAAGACTGTTCCAGCTGAGACATTGGACAGCAGATATTAGTTTCACACACCCATGTGAACCTGGCATGGATGTGTACATGGGTGCTTGGGCGAGGCAAGAAAACCCTCTGTCACCCACTGCCAGCAAAGATTAGCTCTGGAAACTGCAGAGCAGCCATGGGCGCTATGACAGAGAGCAAATGCAAGATTATGTACTACAGAGAAATGGTCTTGGGACACAAAGGAGTGCACAGGCCCGCCTGCCATATAATATCTGAAAAGTATGTTATACCAGAGAGCATTCAAACCAAACCATTCGCTCACCCCATTCACACAGGTGAAGTCAATAAAGAATTAAGGTACCATGTGGGTAATTCCATCCGAGTATTAAAAGGAGCGAGTGACAGAGTTGTGCCGGATTCAAGGTCTGGAAACACGAGAAGGACAGGGTGTGTGAGAGCAGCAAGGAGGACAGTGGCAGAAAGGAAGGCTCAGTGAAGGAGGAGATGACAAGTAGTAGGATGAAGGAGGAGGAGAGAAGACCATTTCAGAAAGGGGAGAGGAAGAGGTAAAAAGAGCATTAATGAGGAGGGAGAACGTCAGAAATGGAAAGGGAAGCAGCGGTCCAGAGGAACAGCAGGGAAGAAAAGGGGAGATAGTAGAAAGAAAAAGGGCAAAAATGGAGGTCAAAAGGAGCAATAATGAGATGGGGAAGAGGTACAAGGAAAAAGGGGAAGATAAGCATTATGGAGGGGATAAACAATGAACACTGAAACATGAGAAGAGAGTGGCAGGAGAAATAATTAATATTAGAGAGGACAGGAAGAGGCCATCAGGGGTAGAGAAGAAAAAGGAGAAATGAGGGTTGGAGGAGGAGTAGATCAGAGAGTGCTGGAACATTGAGGGGGAAAGGAGGGAGTGAAACAGGAGGGGAGCTAGGAGGTGAAACCCAGAAATCAGGAAAGGGGCAATCATAACGAGGTGCACAAAGAAAGGAGTAGTAGTAGAGGGGGCTCATCAAGACCCGTTCCAGCAGAGACCTCAAGCTTGGCAGATGAACAGTACCAAGGAAGGTCCTTGTCACCCTGTCAGGGTGTAAGAGGTTAAGCCTGACAACCCAAGAGCCCAACTCGATCTTGGAAAACATCATCAAGAAAACATCAAGACTCTGAAATCTGATCTTTGTTTAGACTACCGAATGCACCAGTATTGGTGGTACCATGCTTTGCATACAGAGAAGGGCGCTACCCTGACAACCTCACCAAAGTTAAGAAAGTGCCTTCAACAGCCAAGGAAGAATGGGGGAGTGCTAGACCCCCCAAAAACAGAATTAATTTGTATCCACCACAACGGCAGAGTCTATGGTGGAGAGAGAGGGAAGGACTGACAACCACAGAAGAATGACTGGTTTGTATTTTGTTGAGTTCCCATCAACTGACCTCAGTTAAATCTAATCCCTTATTTTTCTGTTTGTGTATAAAGAAATGACACGGTATGCATATAGAATAAGCATGATAACTTTGCAACTAACCAATGTGTTGAAAAATGTTTGAAACAAGGGGAATACAATCCATAAAACGTGATTCAACAGAACTCTTACCTTCAGTGAACTGTTCTAGACTTTGGCCACGTACTAAACTGTTGAAAGAATCTGCAACAGTGGATTTTCTCCTAAATCTAGAGAAACAGACGATGTCAGTCATTGACAGGTCTACATGAAATATCACCACACCTGTTTATTGTTTATATCATACACACATGTAAAATATGAATGAGAGGTTAATAGTAGTTGAAAACAATGAAAAGCATGACCTACACCAAAGCCATAAGACAGTTTAGTGATTTCAGGGCCTGCAGCTCAGATGTGTGTACAATCAATGATCACAGAATTGAATAGTGATGAAGCTATTACAAAAAACTGATACTGAAGACTTGCAAAAATATCCACACCATTATTCACATTAGTTTGCAGATGAAATCCTGTAATAATAAGCCCCGTAAAAATACAAAATTAATAGTGAAATAACAAACTTCGTGTTATGTGCCATTGTCCACAACACGATACCCTTTATCTCAGAGAGCCACATTATATATTACAGGGCGGTGACACCCATAGGAAACCCGAAAGAAATTAATTGCTAATAACTTAACTTGTGCAATGGATTTAGCTGAAATTCTGAAGACAATTAGGGCTGTGCAGGCCCCCCAGACTGCAAAATTGGGGAAGGTTCTGTTAATAAAATAAAAAGGTTATAAAAAAAAAAGAAAAAAATGAAAGTTGTGGCCTAGCCCCATTAATTTTCCCATAAACAAAAAATGTCAATTTTTGCTCTACCTTACAGGTCCAAAAAATGTTTGGGCACAAAGCGTTGACTCAAAATCCATGTGTGGTTTAGGATTAGTATGTCCAAATATAAAAAAAAATACTGATGGAAAAATGGGTATCCCTTTCTCCAAAACAGATAGCTATATCTCAGGGAAATTGGCAAGAATCTGGGTCTTTATAAACGAAACAGCTGCCATCTTTGTTATTTTCTCGCTGCGAGAGAAAGCTGCAGCTATAGCCTAGGACATTGGAAATTGAAAGGCAGGAAAAAAGCCATTTGCAGGTAAGAAGACTTCCAGGCTATGTTGCCTAATAGATGACCACTTTGAGCAACATGCCTTGAGGGGCACCCACTTCCTCTCTTTGAAGCCTAGCAGGGTCAGCCCCGGATACTGCACAGATGGGAGACAGACACGACACATGTGGGTGGATAGCGTAACTTTTTTTCAGAGGGTGGACCCAACCCCTTTGGATTATTTGAAGTTGGCAAGCTTGCTTATGTATTTGGCTACCAGAAGTTTACTCCTGCAGTCATGTTCCCAGTGCAGACGCTTCTCCAAAACCACAAACACTTGTTTCGTATTGGGATTTTGTTCTCCAGCTTGATTTTCGCTATGGGGGAGAAAGTACCTGGGCATATGTTATTCTTGCAGCCTGTCATTTTTTTCCCTTTTCCGTGCTGCTTAAATGCAGTTTGTTGGGGTTGTGCAATGTATCACCAAGAGACCGCCCATGAAACAAAGTGTGTGATCCTTGACAAATAATGTAATCTCAATGCACACTGCCTAAAAACATTGTTCTCAGAGCCCGGGAAGTTGGGAGTGCCCCAATCTATTGTGCTGCAGGTGGAGAAGTAGATAATGACATACTGAGTCGCACTGGGGACAGGAAAAGGATGTGTCCCCCTGGCACACCTGTTACAGGGAAATGTAGTAAAAGCGCCTCACATAAATATGGCAACAATAATAACTTCAATCTGAAGTTGTGCATATTGATTTTTATATATGCCAAGAAAAAAACAACTAGTCGTTGAATGCACTTTATAACAACTTCAGTGAATTAATGGAGTGGCTGATACACAAATTGACATATTACTGCGGGAGATATAAAACACATTTTTTTTTCTCATAGTCGAACAGAAAGCTGGCAGGTATTAAGCCTGACTAACTTGTCAAACATGTGTGCCCAGCCGTCACGTGTTTCGAGCAACCGCTCTTCTTCAGAGCAGAGTTGGTGAATGCTTCGAGAGAACTATGAAGGAATGATGGCCTGATATACACTTGTGTACGGGGAAAATGCCTGTTGGGCATTCTTGTGGATGAGCCGCTACGTGAATCAGTAGCCTGCTTGAAAAATGTTGTGAGGAGTTAGCCGGTAGGCTCATCCCCTTTGCGTTACTGTGGTCATTCTGTCATGCTAGGCGAATACAACAAAAGGATTCCTGCAATCTGTTCCTTTAGGAGTTAGAATGCAGTGTTAGGATTTAAAGGGGCTCTGACTTAGCGGTCTGATAGCCTGACATCTTTTATACATAAAAATACCACTGTCAAAACAGGTCAAAATCAGTCTGTGATTGATGAACCTCTTTGAGTGATAGGTTGCAAGTGTTTTAAAATATAGAGTGGGCATGGCCAAAGGCCATGGCTAGTGGTCTGGTTGTGTTTTAAAATTGACTGGGGGCATGGCTGAAGGCCATGGCTTGTGATCTGGTTGTGTTCTAAAATATACAGTGTGCAAGGCCAAAGGCATGCCCGAAGGCCCCGGCCACTTGCTATGGGTCCGATAGTGTTTGAAAATATACAGCGAGCATGGCCAAAGGCAGCCATGGCTGAAGGCCATGCCTACTGCCCCTTAATGTGTTATAATATACCAGAGGGATGGCCGAAGGACGTGGCCACTGGCCATGGATGAAGGCCATGGCAAGGTGCCTCTTAATGTGGTAGAATTTACAGTGGGCATGGCCAAAGCCATGTCTAGTGACCGGTTACTACTGTAAAATATACAGTGGACACAGCTGAAAGCTGTGGCCTCTGGCCATGGCCATAAGGCCCTGGCCAGTGGTTCCTTAATGTATTAAACTATACAGTGATCACTGGCCATAGCTGGTTAATGTTGTAATCTAATCAAAGATTCCATCAGTGATGTCATAGATGATGTAATTAGTGATTTCACCAGCAAAGTCATCAGGGATGTCATCTGTGATGTCATCATTGTGGTTATAGACTCGACAACAGGGGGCGCGAAGTTAAGGTGGCTTTAGCTGAATTTCAGGGGTTTTGTTGCATTAAGTTCTCACCTTAACATCCAAACCAAAGTGTTTTGCTGTATATATATATTATAGTGCTGCGGTTGCCACTCTATAGTCAAGTAGAGCATCAAGATACATAGGAAACCCGAAAATTGGCTTGCTAATACATTTTTACTTGCATGACAGATTTGGCAGAAATTGTGCAGACTAAATTGTACGCACTTCAACAACCCCCCACCCCCCAGACTGGACCTTTTGGGAAAGATCTGTTACAAATTAAAAAAAAACACAGCTCAGGCCTATTCCTTTCCCCATAGAGAACATTTCTTTACATTTTTGCTTGAGCGCACAGCGAAAACCGCTGGATGGAATTTGGAGGTGGAAAAATGATTAAATGCATCAGGCTAGAGGTGGGGGGAAAGAGGACACCATGTGAAATTTGGGAGTTGAAGGTGAGCTAGGAACCAAGTTCAGAGAACAAACGTTTTCTCGTAGCCACAGTTATTCAGTGGGATAATCTTGGCTATCAAATAAAAGGACATTGAAAGTGTCATTTATTTATTTATTTTTGCATTTGTACAGCATGCGCAGTCCAGAGGCATCTAGGCGCTCAAATAGTAGTCTTACAAACAAATGGTTACCTTTTGACATATCTTAAAAAAGCATACATTGTTACAGATATTGCAGTAAACATCGTAATTGGATGGATGTTGCAATAATCCAATTTGGCACCAATGGTGGCCCTAGCGATGTTGAGGCAGTTTACAGTGGATAGGTGAGGCTTTACTGCATTGATTATTTTAGTTGTTAGTGCTGCTGAGGAGGAGATGTAACTAACATGTCTGTCCATGGACAGGGTTGAGTCTAGGTATAACCAGAGTTTTTACAGCAGAGGAGACTGAGATTACAGAGTTCTCAATTAAGAAGTTACTGTATTTGTTGTCTAGTTTACTGAGTGATTCTTTTAGGCCCACCAGTAGGATCTCTGAGACAGAGGCCATTGGCTGCCATCCAGGCCTGGATGATAGCATATGTGTTTTGTAGGGTTTTTAAGTCTGGCTCGTAATCACCAGATAATGGGAGAAGAATTTGTGTATCGTCGGCATAATTGGTGAATGTTATGCCGAATTCTTCTATGTTGTTGAATAGAGGGTGTGTGAATAGGTTGTATAGTGTGGGGGAAGTGCTGGAACCTTGTGGTACTCCGCAGTTAATAGGGGAGGGATGAGATCCATGTTGTGGCCTCAGTAGAGAAGTGAGCCGTATTGGTGAGGTGTGTCTTAAGGATTTTATGGTCGACTAGGTTGAACGCAGCCGACAGGTCAAGGAGTAGGAGGATGGCACATTTGCCTTTATCCATATTTCTTAGGAGTTGGTTTTTTAGGTTGAGTAGCGCTGACTCTGTGCCATGTCGTGGACTAAAACTGGACTTTCTCTTGCCTAGGATGTTGTGAGATTCAAGGTAGGCTTGTATCTGTAGATAAACAGCCTTGTCCAAGATTTTCAGCAAGAATGGCACTGTTGTAATTGGCCTGTAGTTGTTAGGTGAGCCTGGGTCTAGGGTGGGCTTTTTTAGCAGTGGACGAACCCAGGCTTCCTTGAGAGAGGAGGGTACTGACCCAGTGGCAAATGATGCGTTGATAAAGGTTGCAATGAACGGCACTAGGGAATCAGCGCAGTCTTTGATTATGTTTGCTGGACAGATGTCCCCTTTGCAGAGTGAGGGTTTTATTTGTTTCATAATGAGTAAGACCTCAGGAGCGGTTACCTTTCTAAAGGTAAATGGCGGTGGTGGGTTGCTATCATGTTGGATAGGGTGCTTAGGGTTAGGGGAGGTCCGCGTTTTGTGGGGGGACTTGGGTAGATTGTCAAGGTTGGCTTTGATTTTCTTTTGGAGTAGGTCTATTTTGTCAAGCATAGCCTTCTGAATGTCATTACACCATTTCTCGTCTTTGACCGCTTGATGTTTGGACGTGGGAGGTATGACTAGCTCATTAAAGATAGCGCATAGTTCTTTTGAGTGTGATTGGGCGTTGTCGATTCTAGTATTGTATGTAGCAGCTTTGGCTTTGGCTCTGGCGTTTTTGTATTGTTTAACAATAGTTAGGTATGGTTCACGCAGAGGGGCAGGATTGCCATTTTTTAAGAGCGTGTCTTTTGAGTGTTTTTAGGTCTCATAGGTCTTGGTTGAACCATGAGTTGGCGTGGAAGAGTTTTTTTAGCTTTTTTGGTCTCTAATGGGGCAATTGTGTCGATGACCTCTTTAATAGTGGTGTTGTAAAGTTGGACTAGTTCTTTGGTGTTATTACAGATGGGTGATGCTAATGCTGAGACTTCTATGAGTGGGCAAATTGTCTCTTTAGTGAGTAGTTTTTTTAGATATGGCTAGGGCAGCTGGCATGGGGAGGTTTTGAGTGATTGCTGCATTCTTTGGGATGTAGAAGTGGATGAGGTGGTGGTCGATCCATGGTTGTGGGGTGTTTGTGCTGATATCTACCCTATGGTCGACTGACCAGTCTAATATGCGGCCTTTAGTGTAAGTGGCAGAGTCAACTCTCTGGATGAATTGTAGGTCCAGAAGGGCTTTAGCAAAGGTTTTGCTGTGTTTGTCTTTTGTGTCATTGAATCCAAGATTCAGGTCTCCTAGGAGTATGGCTTTCGTATTTGGTTTGAGGTTGTTACCTATGAGGTGTAGGATGTCGGCTTGGAAGTACAGGAGTGGGCCTGGAGGCCGGTAGATAAGGTGCATTGTCATGGTGTCGTTGGGTGTGAAGGAGATTTTTACTGATAGGGCATCAAAGTTCTCAGATGTGATGGATTTAATTTGGCTTTGCTAATAAGGTTGCTGAGATATTTAGGCGCCTTCTTGGCCACACATTTATGCGTCATGGTTAGAATTTTGAATTTGATTCTGTCCTGGACAGGAAGCCACTGAATGTTCCTTCTAGTAGCTGAGATGTGGTTGTGTCTAGGGATGTTTAGAGCAGCTCTTATGGCATTATTATGTACTGTTTGTAACATTATGTTTTCTAGCGCTGGTTCCAGCGAAGAGAGAATTGCAATAATCTATCCTTGATAATATTAATGCTCTGGCCAATGTGATGGTATTTTCGGGAGAGAGGAAAGGTCGACCAGCTCTTATTAGTTTGGCTGTGTACTTAGCCGAGGAGACTATTGCATTGACTTGTCTGTTTAGGGTGAGGGCAGAATCAATGTAGACTGTGAGAGTTTTTATCTCACTGGCTACCTGGATGGTATTGCCATCAATGATGAATGATTTGTACTGCTGGGTGAGGTTATTAAGTTTTGTTTTGTTTCCAATGATGGTAAGCTCTGTCCTACCATCATTAAGGCATAATTAGTTGCTGGCCATCCAGGCCTGGGTGGCAAAGTATATTTTGTTTAGGTTTTTTGTGTCTGTGTAGCATCCCGTGATAGGTATTAGAATATGGGTATCGTCCGCGAAATTAGTATACGAGATACCCATATTGTCCAGTTTGTCAAATAAACGTTTGGTAAATGCGTTGTAAAGAGCAGGTGGAACACAAGAGCCTTGTTGAACCCCGCATGTTACCAGGACTGGGGGGGCTGCAACAGATTCTGAAAAGACCCTCATGGATCGATTAGATAAGAATGACCTGATCCAATTTATAGCATTTGAAGAGAGTTGGGCTGCTGTGTCTAGATGTTGGCATAGGATGTCATGATTTACTAAATCAAACACAGCGGAGAGATCTAGTAATAGGAGGATACATAATTCTCAATTGTCCTTCTACTGATCCATTTGTGATTTCAGATCAAGCAGGGCTGTTTCCGTACCGTGACCCGGTCTGAACCCAGATTGTCTTAGACCTAAAAGGTGGTTATCTTCGAGATGTTTTTGGAGCTGCGCAATCTAATATGTTCAGTAAAGAAGGGAACAGTTGTAATCGGACGATAGTTAGTGGGAATATTGGGATCCAGCATGGGTTTTTTGAGTAAAGGTAGAACCCAGGCTGTTTTTAAGTCATTGGGAACTGTGTTGGTCGCAAATGAATTATTGATGCAATTAGTGATGAAAGGGGCAAGTTCCAGTACACAATCATTTATCAGGGTTGCCGGGCAGATATCCCCTTTGCATCTGGAAGGTTTTAGACTTTTAATTATGTTAATTGTGTCTAGAGTAGAGAGTGGAAAGAAGGAGAGTTTAGTTACTTCAGATGTATCTAGCCAAGGGTGACTGGTTAGAGGGGTTAGGTTGAGATAAAGTTTCGTTTTTTTCTGTTCAATTTTGCATTGTAGGAGTGCGACTTTATCCGCTAATGCGTTTTGGATTTTGGTACACCATTGTATGTCTTTAATCGTAAGGTCAATGGTAGGCGCTGGAGATTCCAATTATCGAAGAATAGTGAATAATTCTCTGGTATTGTATTGAGCATTGAGATTTCTTTGATTATAGACTGCACTTTTGGATTTGATAGTTTCGAGCTTGTACTCGTTGGCTAAAGTTTTGAACAAGGTTTTGTTTTTTTGAGATGGGGATTTGATCCATTTGTTTTCTGCAGATCTTTTATGGCCCGTAAGGCTTTAAGTTCCGGGGTGAACCAAAGGTTAAAGTGTGCCGGAGGTTTGGATTTTTTGCTTTTTAGTGGGGCAATTATCTCCATCGCTGCTATCATGGTTTCGTTATAAAGGCTAACTAGGGTCGATGGGTTGCTAACCAGGTGCTGTGTGTTTAGTATAGGGGAGAGTAGAGGAAGCATTTTATCTCGGCTGACATTTTTGAGGTTTCTCAACGGGGCCAGCATGGTTGGGATATGCTTATTTAGTACCTTAGAGTTAATGTTGGTAGTGAATGAGATAATGTTGTGATCGGACCAAGGTGAGGGGATATTGGACTGGATGGTGGTAGTACAATTAATATCAGCTAGCCAGTCCAAGGTGCGCCCTTTGCCATGTGTTGGTGCCGTGATTCTTTGTGTGAAGCCTTGGGCTTCTAGGGTGTTTGCTAAGAGGGTGGCATTCAAGTATTGGCGGTCATTTAATCCTAAATTAAGTCACCCATGATAATCATGTTCAAGTGTTGTTTCAGATTGTGAGCCAGCAGTGTTGTGATATCATCTTCAAATGTAGAAATGGCACCTGGAGGTCTATAGATAATGTGAGTGTGAGAGTGCAGGTAGGTGTAAGGGACATTTTTACAGTCATGGCTTCACCAGATGAGATGTGGGGTGTGGGATATTCTAATATCTAGGGATTCTTTGGCTAGTAGTGCTACTCCACCTCCTCTTGCTGTAACTCTGTCTTTTCTATAGATAGTGTATCCTTCCGGGATGGCTAAGGAAAGGAGAGGGCCAGGGGCTGTGTGGAGCCAAGTTTCCGAGATTGCTAGAAAGTCCAGAACTTTGGTTTTTATAGCGTCCGCTATATCCAGAGCATGGGCTGTGATGGATCTGGCATTGGTAAGCGCTCCTTTTAATGAGATCATGTGAGGACAAGTTGGTTTAGTGGTAGGGGCTAGGATGTGACTATAATCTTTAGTAGTCTAAAGGCTCATGGTGGTGATGTTGTTTTGTGGTTGTAAGACAATGGGCCTCATCACGAGTTGGGCGCTAACGCCAGCGCTAATAGCGCTGGCGCTATCTGCCCTACCGCCAAACCCACCGGCGCTATTAGCGCCGGATCACGGGTTTGGCGGATTTGGAAATCCCCATTCCCCATTGAGCCCATTCGGGAATGCCCCATTCCCCATTGGGCTCAATGGTGAAATTTCACTCTCATTTCGCCGGCGGATTTCCTGCCTAATTTTCGGCAGATTTCCCCCCAGCTCAGAGCTGTGATGAGGCCGAATGGCTGTTTTGTCCTGGGGCAGTAAAGTATCTACCACTAGGGGTTTCTTCTTGAGAGCCTTGGTTAGTCTAGAGGATAATCTGTTTTTTCTCTGTGTACCTGTAATAGGTTGTGATGTCCATAATGTCTGGGTGGTAGAGGTTAAGACAGTGTCTGTGTCATGATTCCTGCCCCTCATGTCCCCAGCCCTCCAAGATGTCAGGCTGGAGCCAGGCCACGATCACCTACATGGCCCTCAAGGGCCTCTCCATCCCTCCAAAGACCCACTTGGAGTCAGACTTGGCGCTTGTGGCACCAGTCTCACCCACTCCCATAGGATAACATTGGGGATTAGACTTGTAGTGCATTGATGGGGACAAGATGGATGCCCCCACATATTTCGGTTCCCAGAACTGCATGTGCGGTCTAGTCTTTAAGGGTGTGGTTCAGCCCAGAGGCACCTGGGATACCCAGAGACTATTTAAGCCACACCCAGGCTGAGAAACATGCTTTGCGTTTTCTGCACCTGCAGCGTGACACTCAACGTGTTCGGATCGCTCTCCAGTAGGCCTGCATCTTTCTTCTGCGCTCAGCTCCTGCAAGAACAAGAACACCATTAGGAACAGCCTAACTGTGCGGCGCTTCTGCCCATCAGTCATCGCTCCTTCTGTTCTGCGGGCATCTTCGGCGGTGTCATTCCCATCCCGGCATGCCGCTTCCTAAGGAAAAGGGAAAAGAACAGAAAAAAGGCATTACTAAGCATTCTGCAAATCTTCGCTTATTTTTAAATACTGTACGAGCTTCAAACGCTTACCTGAATCCCAGCCGCTCTGGGAGAATTCTGTCTCCGGAATTTCTCATCCATCTGCAGGAGGGAAAAGACACTCCAGGTTGGCGTGGAAACATCTAGAGGCGCTGCATACCGCGCTTACCCACCGCATTTGGTCTTTATAACTGGCATCCACGCTGAAAACGTCGCGGCACAGAAAAAGAACTCTGTTCAATGCAAATACGAAAGGGGTGCATCGCGCATTGCACTCTCACTCACCTTCAGTGCTACTCATCTCAGCAGCACGCCGCCATCCCCGGATGCCGGCCATCATCTAAGGAAGGAAAGGAACGAAGTTAGAGAACTGTTCAAAAGACTCATTATACTTACCTGTCGGACTCTTGCCAGTGAAGTAACTAGGCAGCAACGAGCCCGCATCAATCAACGCTCCCCTGCGCTGAAGGCAAGACGGAGAGCACACTATCCAAGAAAACAAGGTGAGCTGTGGATGAAAGGGAAGGGTTGGACCCCGGGGAAGAAGGGTTCAAGCACACAGAGACAATAGGCAGTTAAACTCTACCAATCCTGTGTTTCAGGCCCAGTCTCCAGTCGAATAGCCTCCAGGGGAGGGTTCGAGGTCGTAAGAGGTCAGAACAGGCTGAGTGACGTACCCGTGGATACCAGGTGAGCGTTACAGTCTGTGACCAGGTGGTTGTATGTGGATCTAGTAAGAGGGCTGTAGCGATTATCACTGTTGTTTGGCAATGATGTGGTCATATGTGTCTTGTGAATCCTTCGGGAGGAGAGACGGTTTCTTCTCAGTTGGCCAGTGATAGGTTGTGATTGTTTGAAGATAGCAAATGTTTGGGCTGTGTGAATTGTTGTTATATGTGTGTTGGGCCTAGCAGAGGGGAGGATGTCTGGTGGTGCAGACTGGTGTCTTATTAGTGATACATGGAAGGGAAAGGGTGCGGTCTTGTTGACGAATAGTGTGGGACAGGGGAGCGGATAGTGTCACAAGCACTGTAGATGGTCTAATCCCTTACGAAGGTGGATGAAAGCACCAGCTGTGCAAGGCAGGCCCATCATTATATGGAGTAGTGGGATCACTGAGTAGTGGTTGGCTAGTAAGTCTAGTATAGTGAGCCCAAGAAACAGGGTTGGGGTACGCATCCTAGGTGAAGATTAGCCATACTAGGGACGTAGCTAGTGTAAGGTACACCCAATAGAGTGCAGAGGGCAAATATACTCGTTAACACTTGTATGCAAGTCCTCCCAGTAGGGTTAAGAGAGGGCTCGGATTGAGACACTGAAGATGATAGCTACGGCTGTCATTTCAATTAGTACAAGCATTATAATTGCAGTAGATATCCTATGCAGTAATGGTAGTAATGGTGATGACTGACAGTAAAATAAAAGACATTCCCATAATCTATACTATCCATGACCATAACATGCATGAATCCGAGGGCTACGCCCAGGCTAACAGTCACGGTCAGTGTTAATCGCTAGTAATTGCAGGCAATCATCTGGGCTAGTAGGTAATAGTAAGAGCGTACAAATAGAGGCTGCTTTATGGTATTTTAGTGAACAAGCTAGGTCAGTATTTACAGCGCCATACCTAGTAATACATTATGAGGAATGGTTCAAGCGTTTTAACTTCCGGGGTGTGTAACATCTGCTTAATAATGTTAAATATACACAAATAGTACGTATACGGGGCAGCAGGATGATAGGTTGTTCTTACCCTATTATCAGGATTTTGTCCATGGTACAAGATCAGGATGTCGTGTGAAGATGGAAGCAGGAGCTGGCGCTTTTGGGCAGCAGTACGGCCAGGACAGGACCAGACAGGTGTTGCCCTTAGTCCACTGGGCCTTCGTCGTTGTGGGCGCGGCTACCGCATTCCGGACGCACTGGCGGCCAGTTAATGCAGCCGTGGGGTTGCCTAGCAACCAATGACAACAGACTCGCACGCGAGTGCGCGGCCATTACCATCCTCGTGGAGTTTCAATGCAGAGCAGCACTTCCAGCTGCTCCTGCAGCGGTCTGACACGAGGCCGCAATCAGCTGCTCCAGCAGCAGACGAACACGGAGAGCTCCTGCCCTACGTCTGGAGGGGATGGGGTGATCTGGTACAGGACCAGACAGGTGTTGCCTGTAGTCTAGTGGGCCTTCGTCGCTGTGGGGGCGGCTTAACAACGAGTGTTGCTGGGGAATGGGAGAAGGCTGGGGAGGTGAGGAGGCCTTGAAGGGTGTGGGTGGGGCATGCCTGATTAGGGGGGAACTTGGTGAGTGCACGGGATGCATTTTATTTCGTCATTTCACGTGTATCGGATTACAGATAACCACAGCTATAACTGCGAATATAGGTAAAAAGTACAAAAAGAGACAGAGTAAAGAAAAAAGGATTTTTACAGCTACAGTGAGGGGGGAGGTGGAAAGTGGCCACAGCCTTTGGCCGTGGCTACTGGGGCCTGGTAGTGTTGTAACAATTAAAGTTACTCACTGTAGTGACTAGAGAACTTACTCATAGTCCTTAGTCCTCTTACCTCCATCCCTGTGGGCGTCCCCCAACATGGGGTCGGTACCAGAACCTTTGTCAGCGAAAAATCGAGTTTCCCATTTAAATTTAGTCCAGCGTGCCGGGCGCAGCCTCGCTGTGGAACGCCCATTAAGGCCCCACCATCCGCCGCCTCACCTCAGTCCATCGGACACTTTAATACCTGGCTATGCTGAATACTTTAGCCCCTGGCATGTAAGCCGGGGAAGGTGCCTGGGACGTATGGAGGAAAGGGAACTAAGGCCTATGAGTACTCTAGTCACTACAGTGAGTAACTTTCATTTCTCACAAATCCTGTCCCCTTTTCTCCATCCTTGTGGGTGATTCCACCATACAAGACCATAGGGTGGAGCCGTGACATACTGCCTCATATCAAGGATGACTCAAAAAGTTTCTTCAGAACTGCCTGACTGAACTCTGCATGTTGTCTGGAACTGGTATCCAGGGAATAATGTTTACAGAACGCTGACGGAGTGGTACAAGTAGCCGCCCTGCTGATGACATCCAAGGAAGCATGTCTCTGAAACCAGACGGCCGTTGCCTTAGCTCTGACCGCATGGGCATGAATCCCCTCAGGAGCTGGTTTACACATGGCTGTGTACCCCTCTGCGATGGCCTGGTCCATCCAATGGGCGATAGAAGCTTTGAAAGCCTGGGTGCCAGGGGACGTGCCCCCAGATGTAATGAACAATGCCTCAGACCTCCTGAAGGATTTAGCCTGAGAGAGGTAGAACTTGAGGACTCTCTTGAGTTCCAATTGATGCAAAGTCCTTTCGGCATCCGACTGTGGGTTCGGTAGGAACACAGGCAGGCAGATCTCCTGATTCAGATGGAATGGAGTGACCACCTTGGGCAACCAATTTAGACGAGTGTGCAAGATGACCTTATCATTATGAAATGTGGTGAAGGGCTCGCACAATGACAACGCCTGCAGCTCGCTTACCCTGCACGCCAAAGTGAGTGGCACCAATAATACTGTCTTCAGTCTCACCAGCCTGATGTCCACCGAGGCCATCGGCTCAAAGGGCTTGCTCTGCAAGGTCGGCAGAACCACATTAAGGTCCCAGACTGGATGAGGCCTGTGCACCAGAGGGTACATAACCCCTGGTTTGGTCACTAATAAAACATGCTCCTGTGAATTCTTATAGGCCCCAATGGCCACCAGATAGGTACGGCAGGTATTGACCTAAACGGCAGAACGAGCCAGAAGTGTGGAAAAAGCCAGCATGTTGTCCACGGAGCAGGTAAGGGTGTCTGTCAAGCCCCTTGTTGCGAGCCCTGTGGCAGAAACGTATCCACTTGCTCTTGTACTGAGCCCACGTAGATGGCCTCCTGGCCTCCTGAATGCTTTCCCAGTTGTCCACAGAGAGCTGTGCATGGTGGAGTCTCAACTGGTCTGGGACCAGGCCGCTAGTGCCAGCCTGGCCTGATCCGGATGCTCCACTGCCCCGCCTGCTGCGTTAGGAAGCCCCTGCCTGGGATTGGAAGATGGACCAGTCCCTGGGAGCACAACTACAGTAGATCCAAGAACCATGCCCTCGACTGCCAGTGAGGGGCAATCAGGATGAGGCTGCAGTCGACCAATGCCCGGAACTTGCGGAGGGTCCGCTGGAGCAATGCTGGAGGAGGAAATGTGTAGCATTTGCAGCCGTGCCAGCAGAGCTGGAACGCATCCCCCAGAGACCGCTGACACTGGCTTGCACAGGACGCAAACTGGGGGCACTTGGAATTCAGAGGAGATGCGAATAAGTCCAGATCCAGAAACCCCCATCTCTGGAACAGGGGCAACAAGGAGTTGATGTGTAACTCCCACTCATAGGTTTTGAACGCCAAGCAGCTGAGCTGGTCCACTGCTGCATTGCTGTCTCCTGGGAGATGTACCGAGGAAATCCAAATCCCTTCAGTAAGGGCCCATTCCCAGATCTGCCCCGCCTCCATGCACAGGAGGGGGGAACGAGTGCCACCCTGCTTGTTCAAGTAAAACATTGTTGTGGAGTTGTCGGTCCTGACCAGGACCGCAGTGCCCCTGATGAGCGGCAGAAAGGCTTTGAGCGCCAGGCCCACCGCCCTGTGTTCGAGCAGATTGATATGCAGAAGGGCCTCTGTCTCGAACCATGTGCCATGAATGGAGTAGCCCTCCAGAGAAGCCCCCCAAGCGAGGAGTAATCATCTTGATGCGTTCGAGCGGTAAAGAAAGGTTTAGAAATGACAGGTCCAGGACTACCCTCAAGCCAACCTGGTTGTTCTAGGGTACCGCAAAAATCCTGGAGTAGATGCCAGAGCCACTGTCTGACTGAGAAGGAGAGGATGGTAGAGGAAAAGGAAGAGGAAGGCTGAAACCTGTGGAGACTATTGAAAGGATCCATGGGCTCTCGAAAGAACGCTTCCAGCTGTCCTGCAAGAGAGTCAGCTGGCTCCCTACAGGCGAGCTGTATTCCGCGACCATGACGTTACTGCTTCATGGTGTCTGAGGTGGGAGCGGAGGAGGGGGAGTGGAAGAAAATGCACAAAGTCCTCTGTTGCTTCCTCCTGTGGTCACTGGGCGACCTGTCAGGTGTCCGTGTACTGTGTTCCCGAAAGCCCTTGAAGCCGATGAAAGAGCAGGGTTTGAAGTCGGTCCAGTCCTGAGACTGAGGGAAAACCTCTGCCCTGAGATGGCGTGGCACCATTTGCGCAAAGACTCAAGGGCCTTGTCCTCCTTGGATAGACACTTGGAGTTGGCTACCGTGGAGGAAGACGACAAAGAAGATGGTTTAGAATACAGCAAGGCCGCAGCCACCACTGAATAGTGATGCTGGGGATGGGAGGACAGGAGGACTGGCTCCCCATTCACCAGCCTGAACCTGCCATCTAATTTCATGTTCATCTGGACTTTGCCCCTGGGCTTCTCCCAACCTTTCTCACCACCTGCTGGACATCCTTCTAGAGCCTTCTAGAGCCCAACTCCTGGGGGGTCTCCTCTGGTTGCGACCTGTGGGATCACCTCCTTCACTATATCCCTGAGGAGCCCTGTCATTTGCGTGGAGCGCAGGAGGAAGCGCTCGAAGAAGTGGTCCTCAGAAGTCGCAGGATCCCGAGGGGGTCAGAGCTCAGCTGCACTGGGTCTCCGTTCCTGATCGAAGCGCTGAGGCACATGCAGAGTTTAGCCATAAAGCTGCAAAGGGTAGATGTATCCCTGCAGAGACCAACCGCCTGTATCATAAAGTCCACCGCCGCTTCCGGAGGGAAGGTGACTGGAACATTCTTGCATGGCCCACTCGATGAGCGACGGACCGGGCAGGCCCTGATCCAGATCCAAGATGGCAGCCAGTCTAGCAGGCTCTGCCACATGCTTATTTGCCATCTTGGGGCCTTCTGCCATGCCCTGAGTGGGAGGGAGCAAAATCTCCATGCCACGTGCTGGCTCAGACATGGGAGGACACATCTTGGCCCTTGAACCTGAAGCAGAAGCATCAACTTCATAGATTGCTTCGGCAGGCCTTGAGCTTTCGGCCTGTGGGCTGGTAATCGGATCACCCTCACTCACAACCTCGGAGGCAATAGAGCTGGTAGTCATGCTGGATCGTGCTGAGGGTTGACTCTTGGAACTAGAACATGATCATCCTTTGACCCTGGGGCTGATGAGGAAGACGAAACTTGATTGCCCCTACATAGACCGCCCGGTGGAGCTCCAGGGCCCATCGGCTTCAGGGCCGGTAGCCTTGCCCGCAGCCTTGCCGGCATTGGGTCTGTCTAAGGAGTGCCCGGTATAAGCCCTGGGATCCTCGTCTTGGAAGCTGGTAGCCTTGAGGGCCTCGGGTCTGCCAGAATCCAATGTACCCTTTCTCGTGGGAGCCCCATGGAAGGAGTCTGCATGCTGAGGAGCCGTACTAAACAAAGGGCCTACCTTGTCTTGATGTGGGGCCGTGGAGACAAACTCCCTAAAATGACCTGGAGGAGAATCATGGAAGATCCACCTACAGCGTGAAAGACGATTCTTCAATGCCCTGTGACTGAGGGCACTGCAAGCCGCGCACTTGTCCCAGCAGTGGTTGGGCCCCAGGCACTCAAGACAGAGCACGGGGGAGTCTTAGACCGGGAACGAGCACTCGCACGACGCACATCTTGTGAATCCCCCTGCAGCCAAAAAGCGCCGGAGAAGGCGAGGCCCCGAAGGGAGGTGAAGAAGATTGCTGAAAACAAAAACGGGGAGCGAATGAAAAGTTGAAAAAAAGTCTCTGCACCTAGCTGCCTGGTCCAACAACGTCCGTGCAGAAAAAAGGACTGAGGTGAGGCGCTTGAGGGCGGGGTCTCGGTGGGCCTACCCACCCCATGGGCCATGCCTCTGTGTACTGGACTAAATTTAAAGGGGAAGCTCAATTTTACAATGGCAAAGATTCCGGTACTGTCCCCATGTTGGGGGACGCCTACAAGGATGGAGGAAAGGGTACGGGACCTATGAATATATACAGTGGGCCCGGTCGAAATCCCGGCTGGCTCCAGGCCAAAGGCCCTGGCTAGTGGGCCCAAAAGACAGGAGGAACATGAGCAGTTCACACGGCCTAAGGCCATGCCCACTGGTCAGGGCATAAGGCCCTGGCTAGGGGGCCCAAAGGACTGGAGGAACATGTTCAGTGGACAGGGCCAAAGGCCATAGCGAGTGGCCCGGTAGTGTTTTAAAATGTACAGTGTGCACAGCTGAAGGCCATGGCCAGTGGCGCAGAAAAAAACGATGGTATAACAAAACACTTGAAATTCACTGAAAAACCTTTAGTTAAAATTTAGTTAAGTTGAACAGATTTATCACAACAAAACCCTTGAAATTCAGCGGATGTGGGAAGTGATGGCTGGCTTAACTCAGCGTGTTCCCATTTCAAAGCCCATAAGCACATATATATTACAAGAGAAGGGATCCACAAGAAGATACAAAATAGCATTATGGGGGACATATTATATACATATACAGCCAATAACATAGCTGGCAGGCGGAGTCAGCAACTGCACAAAGGCGCCCTTCCACACACTGCTGGAGCAGTGCATCGCGTGGGGGTGAAGCTGGAGCTTCCCCCACTAATCCGAGGTAGGCCCGCTGGCCCCTAAGCACTTTTGCTAAAAATAAAGTGCAAAATTCGAAAAAAGCGCTTATTTAATGTGTGTGCCTGCATGACTGCAGGGAAATCCCTTCCACACCCCCTGAGCGACTGCCACACCGCGTGGCTCCACTGAGCCCCTCCATTTCGAGTCACATTGTGGTCACCATTCCATCATGACCGCCTATCTGGGCTAACCTGCCAGCCCTTCCTACCTGCAGACCTGCTGCCGTGAGCTCGCCCCATTGGTTATATATACAGCCAATAACATAGCCGGCAGGCGGAGCCGGCCACTGCACGAAGGCCTGCACCAAGGCTACTCGCCTGTCCCTGCCTGTCCACGCCTTCCCAGCCGTCGGCCGGTCATTCTGCCCGGAAATATCATCACAAGGTACATTTCCTGAGAAACGCTTCATATTGCATGGCTGCCCTTGCACCTTATATGCACGGCACCATTCTTGCATACTAAGTCATAATTTCAATCGCTTTGAAACTGGCCTGTGTCCACCACTATGTACTAGTGCCTCTGCTCACACTCTCATCTGCTCATGCCATTCCGTCCCTCATGCCTGTATCACGCTGACCTAGTACGCACGAAGGCCCTCCTGTCTCAGCCCGCACTGAAAATGACTAACAACTAACTTGGTGATTGTTCTAGCTATAAGCCATATTGCCAGTCTGCACAAAATTCGAATCTAGCTGTTACCTGAACTTGCTTGCTGATTGTTCCATATATTAGCCTTTTGCCAGTCTGCACAAAATTCGAATTAAGTTGTTACCTGAACTTGCTTGCTGATTGTTCCATATATTAGCCTTTTTGCCAGTCTGCACAAAATCTGAATCTAGCTGTTGCACTGCCTAGACCTAGCACGTATGAATGCATTCCTGTCTTAACCTGCCTGCACCGATAATGATTCTAACCAACTTGGTGATTGTCCTAGCTACAAGCCATATTGAATGTTTGTATCAAATCTGTATTTAGACGGGTGCGCTTTGCCAAATCACACCATACTATACCAGCTAAGTTAAATCCCATAGACTAAGTTGCACCTAACCGCTTGTAACTGCCCTGGGGGCCAACATATACAAGTATCGCTAATAACACCCGCCATCTATCCGGCATCACGTCCCAACATTGCCTCTGAACTATATCAGCCTGGCTCTTCCTCATCATGTTCCCCTTCTGTGTTATGCCCAATTGCACACCATGTAGTAGAAACAGCTACATCCCACTTAGTAATGGTCTAGCCAAGCTTGGCTGCCCTAGACACTACCCCATCCCCTGCCCCACACCCTTCCTACCTACCATGCCTCCTTTCCCCCATAGCGTCTCTACAGACCATACTGCTAAAATTAGAGGCCCTCTAGGTAACCCGCCACCCAACCCTGCTGACCTCACCAAAGACGCCCACTCTGACACCAACCAAAACTTATCCAAAATACCAGAACATCGCCCTACAGCCTACCCTAACCTCACTACCCGCAACAACAGACAAGGTTGCAGACTTCCCACCCTACCTAGCAAAATGCCCACTACTCCTATAACGAAAGTTACCAAGAAAAATACTAGTGCCAACACTGTGCCACTCAAAGGAGCCTTACTTAATGTAAGATCCCTGGTTGCTCACCCCACCGAAATCACCACCACAGAAACCTGGCTTCATGCTGCAGCAGGCCCCTATCTAACCCCTGCGGTTCCTGACAACTACTCCATCCTCGGGGCCGACAGACCCAATGCTCGCGGAGGTGTAGCACTTATATTCAAAACCTCGCTTCACATTAGATCTGTTACCTCCCCTCTACTAAATTCATGCGAACACCTCTCCATCAAAATTCAAACTACCCCTAAGAACAATATCACCTTGGAACTCATATACAGACCCCCTGGCCCCATAGGTACCTTCGAGGAAGATATAACCTCCCTCATAGCAGAGAAATCTAAACCTCTCTCTCAACATATCATTCTAGGTGACTTTAACCTGGGATGCAATGATCCGCACGACATTCCTGCATCCTCCCTTGCCAATGCCCTCTGGGAACACAACTACACCCAACTTAACACCCAACTTAACCCTAGACTGGCTCGCTGCCCACAACTGCAACATCATCTGCAAGGACCCCCAACCACTTATATGGACCGACCATCTCTTACTATTATTTGACATCAGCACGAATAACCCACTCAATACACAGTGCCTCCCTCCACCAGCATATCTGACTAGAAATAAGCGCAACATTACCGCGGAAGCCCTAATTCCACTCGTTCTACCCACCCTAAATAGGATACCCGACACATCAGACCTCAACCTACTAGTAGACTGTTGCCCCACTAAAATTACGTAAAGGTAAACCCAGAGCCCATCTTAACTCGTGGTACACACCTGAACTTAAAATACTAAGAAACAAGAAAACAATATTGGAAACCCTTTGGAAAACTAATCCATCAGAGGAACTTAAAACTAATCTCATAAATGCATCCTCCCACTATAAAAAAGAAATAATCCGCACTAAAAAGGAAGCTTACAATGTAAGAATAAGTAACGCAAGCTCCAGTGCTAAAGAACTATTCACCATCTTGAAGGAGCTAGAAAATCCCAATCCACTGACGGACACGTCTGTGAAGGACCAACTATGGTGCACAAGCATCCAAGATGCCCTTGCGAACAAAATCACTGGCCTACAAACGAAAATTGAAAACAAAAGATTACAACTCTCTAGTAAGAAATACCCCCCCCCACCCCTAGCTTACCCACTACCTCTAACACTAACCTTCGTTTCACCTTCAAAAAGGTAACTGCACTAGAAGTGCAAAAAATTATAACCTCTCTCAAACCGTCAAACTGCAAAGGGGACAGCTGCCCCGCACAGATCATAAAAGATGCAGCAAGAGACCTCTCCCCATTCATTTCCAAGCTTATAAACGCCTCATTCTCCATTAACTCAGTACCCAACAATCTGAAACGGTCGTGGGTCCTCCCTCTTCTGAAAAAACAGACCCTAGACCCAGCCATTCCCACCAATTACAGGCCTATTACCACCGTTCCCTTCCTGCTAAATATCCTCGACAGAGTTGCCTACTTGCAAATCCAGAATTTCTTGGAGTCCAACCAGCTACTTGGACTGCGTCAGTCTGGCTTTCAACCTCAACATTGAACAAAAACTGCCCTTGTTGATCTCAAAAGTCAGATTGACGACATTAAAGATAAGGGCAAGGCTGCCATCCTACTCCTCCTAGATCTCTCACCGGCTTTCGACCTGGTCGACCATGAATTACTCTGTAACCACCTTTCCTCTGCCGCCCATTTCTCCTCATCTGCTGTCATGTGGATACAGTCCTTCTTGGCCAACAGAACCATGAGGGTTTTCTCCACGCTAGCAGCAGCAGACCCCATCCCCATCACTTGTGGTGTCCCACAAGGCTCATGTGTTTCCCCCACTCTTTACAATATCTTTACAAAGCCTCTCTTTGATGAATTGGATCGTCTGGGTGTCACTTACACAAACTACGCGGATGACACCCAGATACTCCTCACCATCTCTGGCAATTACAACACTGATGTTACCAGGATCAATGAAATCTTCTCCGTCATTCAGGCATGGATGGCCACACACGGCCTCTGCCTGAATGACGAGAAGACTGAACTGCTCATCGTCGGTTCACCTAACAACCTACAAAAGCTGAGCCCCAACTATTCCAATTTCATCATCGATGGCAACACCATACCTGTTGCCAAAAATGTGAAAACACTTGGCTTTTATCTCGATGCCAATATTAATCTCACTAAACAAGTCAACTCGACCGCCTCAGCCACCGCTTATACAGGAAAACTAATCAGAGCCTGCAGACCATTTTCCTCCACTAATAGCTGCCTCACGCTAGCTAGAGCTCTCATACAATCTAAGTTAGACTACTGCAACAGCCTTTACCTAGGTGCCAACCAAGCGATAATTAGCAAACTCCAAGTCCTTCAAAATAATGCGCTATGTGCAGCATTAAATATTCCTAGACGCGAGCACATCTCTGCCACCAGAATCACCTGCAAATGGCTCACCATTCAACAAAATATTGATCTAAAAACCCTCTGCCTCACCTATAAAGCCCTCAACCAACTAGCCCCCCCTTACTTTACCAACAAATTCACCATGAAACCTTCCATCAGAACTACCAGATCCCTCAACACCCATTGTCTCACAGTGCCCAGATTCTTCTCCAAAAGAGCCGGAGGCTCGAGCTTCACTGTCCTCACCTCCCAACTCTGGAATGCCTTGCCACTGAACATCAAATCGTCCAAATCCCCCCAGTCTTTCAGGAAACTGGCCATTGAGTGGCTACTGGCAAAAAAGTCAACCTCTAAGCTAGACCTAGCTACAACTTGTACATATTGTACATGCCTCATTTAGGCCATTACTGGTTGTATTTACCTCCACTGTCTGTATATTTTGTATATAACCTCTGCTAAAGTATCACTGCTAATGACCTTGTACTGTGCCTTGTAACTTGTACTTAGCGCCCTCTTACTCCCGGGTCCGGAGCGCTATATAAATAAATAAACAAACAAACAAACATATTATAGAGGACATAACCAGCGGGAACATGCCATGTTTCTTCTGTGACTATAAATATATATATATATATATGTATATATATATATACATATATATATATATATGGGATACATTACTCACCTTAATCGTATTTCTGATGCTTGTATCTGCTTAGATTCACATGCTGTGCATAGGCCGACATCTAGTGGAAGCTGCGGAGTATTACAGTTTGTTTTTCGAAACTCGAAAATGGGCGTCGACACAGGCGTGCCAGTAATACTATCCCTAGTGTGACGTCCACTGTACCCAAGATCCCTCACGCGTCTAGGATCCTCAGATTGTATTTTTTCTGACATGAGGAAGCATGAGGAGTAGCGTGAGTACAGATAATCCAAGCAGATAGACAGAAAGGCAAGACTACAAGCAATCATGCGCCTTCTCTCGGAGGGGAGGAAGGGCGGGTCGCATGTGAATCTAAGCAGATACAAGCATCAGAAATACGATTACGGTGAGTAATGTATCCCTTCTGAGGCTTGTGGAATCTGCTTAGATCACATGCTGTGCATAGATTAGCGAGCAGTACCCGAAGAAGGAGGTGGGATGTGAGAAGGGTCATGAGCAAACAGGTGTCTTAGAACCGCTTGTCCCACTTGTGTATCTGTCTTGGAATGAGTGTCAATGCAGTAATGCTGAGTAAAAGTGTGAATAGAGCTCCAAGTAGCTGCTTTGCAAATGGTGTCGAGGGGAACATTTGCAATGAAAGCCAGAGTGGCCCCAATGCCTCTAGTAGAATGGGCCCTTGGCGTAAAAGGCAGAGTTTTTTCAGAAAGAGAGTAACACAGCTGTATACAGTTGATAATCCACTTCGAGATCGCGCCTTTAGAGACGCGATCCCCCTCTCTGCCTGTAGCTACGGAGACAAACAGTTGATCTGTTTTCCTTAGCGGTCTGGTTTTATTTACATAGTAGAGGACCGCCCTACGCACATCAAGGGTGTGTAGTTTAGCCGAGCTTAGCGGGTTCTGGAAGAAAGCCGGAAGCTCGATGGACTGGTTTACATGGAACTTAGATATAAATTTAGGTGAGAACCTAGGGTGTGTGCGTAAAACCAGTTTGTCTTTGTGGATAGTAAAGAAAGGATCCTGCACTGACAGAGCCTGAATTTCACTAACCCTTCTTATAGAGGTAATGGCTACTAAGAAGGCCGTTTTATAAGTCAGGTGTTTGAGACTACTTTTATGCATGGGTTCGAAAGGGGGGCCCATGAGCTTAGCTAGCACCACATTGAGGTCCCATCCTGGCGGAGGGTTCGAAATAGGAGGGTGAAGTCTCTTTACTCCTTCCATGAAGGCTTTAACTACTGGTACTTTCCACCACGATACTCTGTTATGGGATGTGGTGTAAGCCGAGAGGGCTGCCAGGTGTACCTTCAGAGAGTTAAAAACCAAACCTGCGTCCAGCAGGTGGAGCATGTATGTTACAACGTTAGAAGGAGTGCAATCAACTGGGTTGATTTGTTTATTCTGGCACCAAATAACGAATCTCTTCCACTTGTTAAAGTAACAGTGTCTTGTGTTTGGTTTCCTGGATTCTTTTAGGATGTCCATACACCTCTGTGGTAAATTGAGATGCCCAAACTCTATGACCTCAGGAGCCATGCTGCCAGGTTCATTGAGTTGGGTTTCTGGTGCACTGTTTGACCTTGTTGCTGGGACAGTAGGTTGTACCAGGCTGGGAGTTTGATGGGCTCGCACACCGCCATCCTGCGTAGGTGTGGAAACCATGGTTGTCTCGCCCACATGGGAGCAACTAGGATGAGAGTCATCGGTTCTTTGTTCATCTTGTACACCACCTTCCTGATGAGAGGAGTTGGTGGAAAAGCGTATGCAAACATCCCTGACCAGTTCATCCACAGGGCGTTCCCTTGGGAGTCTGGCTGGGGGAACCTGGATGCAAATCCTAGGCATTGTTTGTTTTCGCTTGTGGCGAATAGGTCTATAGTGGGGAAACCCCACTGAGAGAAGAGATCTTCTACGATATCTCTGTGAAGGACCCATTCGTGTTCTTCTGGGAGGAAGTCTCTGCTTAGGGCATCCGCTAGGGAATTGAGCACCCCTGGAACATGTTGTGATGACAGGAAGATGTTCCGTCTGAGTGCCCATATCCAGATTTTCTGGGCAAGCTTGGACAGATTTGGCGAACGAGTCCCTCCTTGTTTGTTCAGATAGAACATGGCTGTCGTGCTGTCCGTCCGGATCTGCACCGACAAGTTTAGCAGATGGGGCTCGAACGCCTGAAGCGCTCGGAATACTGCCAGAAGCTCTAGCAGGTTGATGTGGTTCTTGGCTACTGAGTGAGACCAGAGACCCTGAGCTGTGTGGTGGAGATGGTGAGCTCCCCACCCAGTTAGGCATGCATCTGTAGTTACCACTGCCTGTACTTCGGGATCGTAAAAGGGTTTTCCCCTTGCGAGATTCTCTCTTGTCCACCAGTGTAAGCTCTGTACGAGTGTTGGCGAAACGACCACTAGATCGTCCCACTAACCACTTGCCTGAGACCACTGTTTCGCCAACCATTCCTGCATGGGACGCATGCGCAGACGCGCGTGGGGGACCAGGTAAATGCATGACGCCATCATGCCCAGTAACCGCATTGCTTTGCGTACCGTTATTTGTTGACCTGACTGATAATGTGGAATTTGCAGTAGTATATTCCGAATTCTCTCTTCCGAAGGGAAGGTCAACCCTTTCTGAGTATCTAGGATAGCTCCTAGGAACTGTTTTGAGGTGCTTGGCACCAGACTTGACTTCTTCTCGTTGATAGAGAAGCCTAATTCGTGGAGGAGGTCGATAGTCCTCTGAATGTTTGACCTGCAAATTCCTGGGGTTTCCCCCGTTATGAGCCAGTCGTCCAGATAAGGGTACACTGGGATTGCCTCCCTGCGTAGGTGTGCAGCTGCCACCGCCAGTACCTTGGTGAATACCCTTGGTGCTGAAGCTATCCCAAAGGGCAGTACCTTGAATTAGTAGTGGCGACTGTCCACCTTGAAGCGCAAGTATTTTCTGTGCGCTGGGAGCATGGAAATATGAAAATAAGCATCTTTCATATCCAAGGTTGCCATGTAATCCCCCTTTTTTAGGAGGGGGATTACCTCTTGTAGCGTGGTCATACGGAATTTTTGGGGCTTGACATACTTGTTGGCAGGCCGTAAGTCCAATACTGGGCGCATTGTCAAATCTTTCTTTGGCACAAGGAAGTAAGTTGAATAGATACCCTTGTTTACCTGGTGTCCTGGGACGAGTTCTATCGCGTCCTTTTCTAGCAGAATGGCGATCTCCTCGAGAAGGATCTTCTGATGTTCTAAGGAGTGTATTCTTTGTCGTGGAGGGTGGTTCCGGGGACGCTGCAGTAATTCTATACAATATCCTGTGGACACTGTTGACAGCACCCATCTGCCCGAGGTGATCCCTTCCCAAGCCTGGGTGAAGTTGGAAATGCGTCCCCCTACTGGGGTTGCGTGAGAAGGGACCCTGAACTGAGCGTCACTGCTTTGGTGGAGGCGTGCCACCTCCCTTGTTGGGGCTGCCTCTGCCTCTTCCACGACCTCTCTTGTTACCCCTGCCGTAACTTTGGGTAGACTGCTGGTTGTTGTTCCATTGTGTACCCTGTCCTTGGGCATAGTTGCCTCTTTGTGAATTTTGGCCGCGTGGGCGACGAAAATTACTGTTCCCCCTCTGGCTAGGGGGTTTGTTGGTAAGCTGGCCAAGGGATTTGAGAGTCTCGTATTCGTCCTTGGCATTCTTAAGTGCGTCTTCGACCGCTTTCCCAAACAATAGATCGGGTTCCACCGGCTTGTCTATTAATGAAGCCTGGGTTTCTGTTTTGAACCCCGACTGCCGTAACCACGCATGTCTCTTGATAACAGTACCTTCTGCTATCAATCTTCCTGCGTTGTCCGCGGCGTCGAAAGTTGCTTTTAATATGCAACCAGACACAGCTCTCCCTTCTGCCGAGATCCGAGCCAACTGGCCCTTTAACGGTTCAGGAGCAGAGGCTATGAGCGCCGTGACCTCTTCCCATTGATGGCAGTTGTAACTTGCCAACAGGGTGGTGGAGTTTGCAATCCTTGCTTGGTAGGCGGACGTTGAGGCTACCTTCCTGCCAAACCCGTACAGTTTTTTGCTCTCCTTGTCGGGAGGAGCTTCTGACGACGATAAGGGTGTCCCAGCCCTCTTCCGAGTGTTGGTAACCACTAGGGAGTCTGGTTTAAGATGTCCTCTTATATAAAGAGGGTCAGACTGGGCTGCCCGAAAAAGTTTTTCGACTCTGGGGTTGACGGCTCTGGTGAGGTTAGGATTCACCAGGGATGGATCTATTCTACGTTGGATGGATTTAAGGATAGGGATGGTCTGAGCGACCGGCCTCCTCTCTCCCACCAACTCTTCTGCGAAGTCTCTTTCCTCCTGTACACCGTGGGTGTCGATGTGAAAATGTTCTGCTGCGCGAGCGAGAACTTCATTAAGGAGGGGCTGGTTATCAACTGGCGAGTCGGTAACTGGGGCTTCGCTCTCTACCGGGGAATCTACTCTGTAAATTTCCTGCTCATCTTCTACCTCCTCCAGGTCCTCATCATCCGCATAGTATTCAGTCCCGGGTTGTTCCTCCATAATTTCAAACTCCTGGTCCCCTTCAGGGAAAGGCTGTCCTTGGTATCTGGGGTGTGGAGTAGAGTATGGAGTAGAGTAAGACTGCACCTCGAAGGGTTCAGGTCTTTCGAACCGGGCCTTTTTACTTAGGGGGATAGGATCAGAGGAGCCTGAGGGTGTGGCCCCTTGAGGGTCATACGAAAGGAAATGTTCTGGGTTTTTGTCATAAAAATCAGCTAAGGAAGACATCCTTGACATGACCCTGTCTATGTCTTCACTGGACCATTCTTTGGAACAGGGTATGACCTTAGTAGGCAACTTAGGGGACTTATCAATGGTACCCTTGCTGGATGTTGATGTCCCAGTAGATTTGTGTTTGTCTGTCTGCTTAGGGTGGAAGGATGGTCTTACAGGAGTGGAAGGCTGTGCTTTCCGCTGTTTCCCCCCCTCCCCGTGCGTGGAAAAATGTTTTCCCTGCCCCTTGGAGGCCCCAGATACTTTCGACGCCTGGCGTCGAGGGTCGGGAGAGGTATCTGTGTGTTTCGAGCGTGGGGCCTCGCTGGTGTTAACTGCGGCCTCGGTCTCCTGGAGCGCGGCCTGGGGGTGGAAGTCGTCTTCGTCTTCCGACGATCGAACTTCCGTTAATATAGGGAGCGAGGCACTCTTGGCAAGAGTGGATGATTGCCTTGCGTCATGAGGCGATCTCGATCGAGAGCGCCCAGAGGACACCGAGTCGGACCGTTCTATCTGTGCCTCTTTCCGAGAAGTCGACGTCGTCGAGGTTCGGTTGGACTTAGTGTGCTTAGTGTGTGTAGGGTGTGTAGCGCTTGCGTCGCCGGGGGTCTTACCCATAGCCGCCCTGCCGGACAACCTTCCGAGGTCGGGGACCTGCGCTCGGCAGTCTTTCGACGCCGTAATGCCCTTGCCGTCCGAAAGTACGGCGTCGCTGCCATCGCTGAAGGCGCCCTCCGCTGCCATGGCCGCCTGCCTGGCGTGGTGGGCCCAACGCTTTGTCGAACGGTCCTTAAGTGTCTTAGGCTTAAACCTACTACACGCTCTGCAGTTCGCTTCGGGGTGGTCCCTCGGCAAGCAGAGATTGCACGTGGCGTGCCTGTCGACCCAAGGGTATTTGCGGTTGCACTTGGGACAGAATTGGAAAGGGGTACCCTCCATACGCACCTTGAGGCAGCGGGCTGGTAAGTGTAGGAAATATATAAGGTGTACCTATATACCAAGAGTGAAGAGTATGTACCACCCCCCACTCTCCCTACTTGCAGGGCCGAGGCCAGCGGCCTACTAGGCCCGGGCCGAGGCCAGCGGCCTTCCGAGGCCCAGATCCGTCGTGCAGCAGCCGACGGTCGATGTCTTCTCCAGCCGTCGTCGAGTGTCGAGGGTCGACGTTGGGGTGGGGAAGGATGTCAATAAATAATTTTAAACTTCAATGATTAGCAAAAGTATGGCTAAGGCCAGGGGACTCCGCAAGATGCTTCCGACCAGTATGGCGGAAAAAAACAATCTGAGGATCCTAGACGCGTGAGGGATCTTGGGTACAGTGGACTTCACACTAGGGATAGTATTACTGGCACGCCTGTGTCGACGCCCATTTTCGAGTTTCGAAAAACAAACTGTAATACTCCGCAGCTTCCACTAGATGTCGGCCTATGCACAGCATGTGATCTAAGCAGATTCCACAAGCCTCAGAAATATATATATATATATATACTTCAATGAATGAACCCAAACGCCCGAAAAATACTACTGTATGATATGATATAATATGATAGTTTATTTATAACGCGCTTAATACCCAGAGGTTTCTAAGCGCTGACCCGGGGAACGAACCTGTGGTGCTCTGTGTCATCTTGCTCCCAAGGTGAGCATGTTGCCTCTGAGGTATCCCGCCCGAGACAATTATATAGATAGTCTTGTCTCACAAATACCTTGGATTGCAGGCAATTGTCGTTAACAATTGAATATATTTTTCCTTCCCAATCCATTTTGGATCTTTGTCTAAAATTCCCCAAATGTTACCATTAACCTATAGCGATCATTCAGCCTTATAGTGTACCTCAGAAAGTCCAGCAAATATGATTAGAGCTAAGAATTCTACTAAACCTATGGTCAATAAAAAAAGGTAACTAAATTGTGTGGAACTCTAATATGATTTCGAAACATAATGTTAGACTAGCCAGCTTCTATGGTTCTCTGTGTGGTAAGGACAAGGAAGTCTTTTTTTCTGCCCTTTTTCCGCCAACTTCGTTTTTAAGTTGTTGGAATATTTTCACAACCTCACAGCTGGTGTTCCATCAAAGTCACAATTGTAATCACGTAGTACAGAAAGAAAGACAGCTCCGTTCCTAAACTGTCCTAAATCGCATATTCCTGGACATAAGCCCAGATGTAGAGCTTTAAAACAGCAATACAAAAACTGGTTAAAATATTTTAATTTGGCAAAAAGAGGGTGAGCTTACGCTTCCAGTTGTTCTAAATAAATATACTCGATGCTTCTGGAATTTATTAAATGCAGAACTTGAATTTCATATAACGATTCAGGCAAACCCAATTCCTGAAACTCATTGGTTAATTCATTTTCGGGATCTATATTCACAACCCTGTAATATCATTCCTTGCCTTTTCCAATTGAATAAAAGAAAATCGGGATTCAGTTTTGACTTGGAAGATATTATTTGAACTTATTAACAAAGCAAAATCCTCACATGCGGTGAGTCCCAATAGTCTATCTCATTGGACCTTAAAGGGGGACCATACGGTGTGGGGGCGGATATCCTATTCATGCTTTTTAAAGACATCATGTCGACCTTTGATATACCAAAATCTTTGAAAACCTCATATTTGGACCCCATATTTAAGAAGGGCAATAGGTTGGAACCATTCAACTACTGCCCAATCGTATAATTAGACATGGTGAGTACGATTTGTTCTTCCCTAATTCTAAAAAAAATAAACATGTGGGCCAGGGAATAAAGGTCTAAATATCAATCTGTTTTTTTCCTGGAAACGTGTAGGCCCACAGTTGAACAGTCTCCTTTTAACTTTGACTCAGAAATCATGCTGGAGGAAAGAATGTGTGTTTATGGATCCTATCTCTGGATTCGACAAAGTAAAGTGCATTATACTTTGAAGAAAGCTATCGGATTGGGGCCTTCCTAACACCTTATTAGAGCTACCTATCTGTATCCTCTCCAATACTAAAATAAGAGTCTATTTAGACTGGTCTGCACTAATGTTCAACCGGGTATACAGATATAGGGGACTGCGTCAAGGCTGTGTTCTTG
This sequence comes from Ambystoma mexicanum, assembly GCF_040938575.1. Taxonomy (NCBI): domain Eukaryota; kingdom Metazoa; phylum Chordata; class Amphibia; order Caudata; family Ambystomatidae; genus Ambystoma; species Ambystoma mexicanum. The sequence goes on along the minus strand of NC_090922.1, from coordinate 1,347,102,082 downwards.
CTCTGGCTCTTTTCCATTTATACATAGCTGATTTGGCAGAATCCCTCACTAAGGACCATGCATTTCGCCTCGTTTGGGCACAGTGGCCTTCCATTACCTAGCCTGTGCCGGCTATTTGGTAATTCTGAACGACACTGTAATAAGCTTGCAATGTAGCCTGAATAGCCTTATTAGTGTTATGACTGAGAATAACCTAGAAATTAAGATCAGGAAATCAAACGTGATGTACTTCTCTAATTCTAAGAAAAAACATTTTTTTACATGGAAACTAAAGGATGAACCGATGGAGGCGGTGGAACAATTCACATATCCTGGATGTATTTTATATGTGAATGTTCACCGCAGGCTGGACTTGGTGAGGCTACAAATGAGATGCGCAATGATATGTCGCTCAGCTTAGAAAAATAGATAGATATGCACAAGACTAATTATTGCCCTTTATTACGCATTATAAGGTAAAGGTTGTTCCAGCCTTGCTCTATGGCGCATCGATTGCTCACACCTGTGATGAATATATGTGGCATAAGCTGGAAGCATATCTGGAGGAAGGTGGCGGTACTGCCTAACTGTGTGCCAATTGTTGTCGCAACATATGAGTTGGGATTGCTCTCACTGTCAACTATGATCCAGTGGAAGTTGTTATCACTTTCTAGGACATTTGTTGATCCACCAGTTGCTTTCTTGTTTACAGATGTGAACAATCTTGTGTACGTTGGTAACTCATAGAAGTAAGCAAGTGGGGAAAAAGCTGTAACAAGTTATTAGATGGAATACGTACATCTATGGAAACTCTCCTTGAACAATCCATTGGAAATAAAGAAAGTTAAATGGGACTCGGACTGGTGCCATACAAGGATACATTGGCAAGATTCTCCCTTTTTTTTTATAATTCAGCTCTGGATGAGAAACCATATAATACATCAGATTAATATTTAACAAAATTCCAATGCCCAAAAATAGAGACACGCTAACTTAAGAATGAGATTGAACCTTTTACCTATATACACGGTTATTGGGGCAAGATTAAAGATTCCAAGAGGTATGCACATTTGTCACCTTTGCAGGCAAGAGAAATCTATTGAAACACTAAAACCAATGTATTATTGATTACTCTAACTTAGTAGATGGGAAAGTAAAGTATTCTAAACGTTTTATATTTGAGATGTTTTTGGTCTCGGTTCTTGGCTGGAAAACAGGTTCAATTGATTTTAGCTACCGTAAGATTTGTATTGGAAATATCGAATCTATTAGCTCTGTGTATGTAATTAATAACTGGATACTAAATTTGTGTTATTCCAAAGTTATATTGATCAATTTATTGTAAACCAGACATGTGTACGGTTTGATTTAAAAACTAAAATCACAATAATAATAAACAATTTTATATTTTAATTATTTCCTATTGTCAACTAACAAGGCATTCCCAGTGGCCACAATGTATGGTGGGAACAGCCTGTGGCATGGTCATTGCTATTCCCATGGCAAAGTGACCACTGGGTATGGCCACAGACTATCCCCAATCGTACAACCAGTGACTTTGAGGTGTGCAAAGGCCATGTCAAAGATAAGGTGTGGGTAGTACAGGTAATGTATATAATGTTGTTTAAAAATTAATTGAGAAAACTTTAGTTAAAAGGATGTTATGGCTGCAGCTCCACATAACGAAACCTTACAAATTCACCATAACTCACCATAATTAACAAATCCACAATAACTCTGCCACTGCTAAGCACTGCCAATAACATACATTTGAACTCACATTCAGCGTTTGTTTGAAAAATGATCTTAACCTCAATTCCCTGTTATCCAATACTAGGAAAGAACACCAGGAATTTGATATGGCCTTCTTTGACCAGTTTATATACAATAGTTAATTGAAAAGTATGGAGGAGCAGCATGATTATGTTAACAACTGATAGAGAACCTGAATTTCCAAACTTATACTTATTTAACTGAAAATTCCACATTACAATATTTTCATACAAAGATTACCATAAAATTGTTGTCGAAAAAAAATCATATCCTCTACAGGAGACAACCAATTTCATGAGCTGTCCCCAATAGATATAATAAACAAATACAAGAAATGTTTACAAAAGATAGCAACACATAGAACCTCTTGGCTAACCATCAATACCATATATGCAAGTACTTAGCAAATATGGCTCCATCACATTTGCTCAAATAACATCCCGACATGTTTCTGTCCCACATTCTTATTCACAGACATTCTTCAGGGGTAATAATTTGATACAACAATTTGTTTCATGCATACTACACTTTTCTTACATGATCGAAGTTATCCCCATTGTGGGTCCATCAGCCACTGTGGCATTTTGTCATGGAGGCATATTACACCCCTCTGTGAGACCCTCCTCCCCAACTTGCCTAGGGTTGGGACACAGAAAGAGGGCAGCAATGTGCCCTTTTAACAATGTTTTGCATGGGACTTGGCTTTGTGTCCCGGGACCCCACGAAAAGAATAGCTTTTTTGCCATTGTGGGTGTATATTGCCCGTCTATGTGACCACCCACCCCAACTCCCCTCATCTTGCCTAAGGCCCCTATTCAAATGATTTGCAGCACAGGCAAGTTTGTATACCCAGCAAAGGCAAAACCTGATACATGTGATTGGCGTTTGCCAACTTTGGGCACTTTTAGAAACTGATAGATTGATTTTTACCAGACCACAAAATGATTGTGAGTCTGACCAGACACAAGGTACTTGCGAAGGTTTGATGCAAATCCATCCAGCAGATCATGTTGAGAATGAATGGCAAATCATATGTTTTGGGCCCCTCCAATAACTTAAGATATAATAAAAGTTAGATAGATAGATAAAAGTTAGTACTTAGATAGAATAAAAGTATAGGAACAATAAAACTTAATAAAAAGAATTAGAGGAGCACCACTACCGAACGCTCCCACCCACTTTGACCACTGAAATACAGGGACCATAAGGGCCTACTTCAACCCAGGATCTGTTGACACAGAAGGGCACACCAAACCTTTAAACCCTCCAAACGACATTTAGTTCCTGGACATCCAGTCCTAGCACTTAATATCAGCACTGACCCTCTGAAAGATGGCCTCAGGCCTCCCTGCCCAGAGCCCTGAAGCAGTCTCATGCTTTATGTAGTGGTGTACAAAACACACACGTTCTTGATGTATAAGCAGATTACAAATGCACAATAAATAAATAAATAAATAGAATACATCATCAAATAAGCAGGCAGTCAGACCTATTGTGACATCATGCACGAGTTGGCCCCATTTTACGTGCACACCACACTTGGCACTGCAGACCCCATAGTACTTGCCTTTGGCAGACTGCCTGGGCTTCCTTCATTGTGTTCCCAGCATTGAGTATATCTTGAGGCTCAAAGGTCATCATGGCTTGCATTTCCAGCATGATTGCATAGGTTAAGGCGTGATACATGCTGTCTTTGGTTCTGTAGAGAAAAGAAAGGTTGATTGTACATGGCGCCATCATGTTACCATTTTTCTCACTGATGCATATAACGGACAAGTATCTTTTGCTGCTTGTGCAACAGTTACTGGAGCAAATAGGATTTGCACCAAACTTACCCTCACTCATAGTTCAGAAGGTTTGCACAGGGCAACACATGCGTGTTACTTTGAACTAATACCGACTAAAGCAAGCGTTTCGGATGTTTCTCCACTTTTCAAACGTTAATGACTTTTGGGTTGGCTCCACTTCTTAGTACGTAAGCAACAGACACCGTGAAAATAGCAGTGATTTTTTTTAATTAAAAGAAGGTTTTTAGTAGACCAACATTTCAATAAAAAATGCATTACACAATAAATAAATCCAAGCAAAATATAATCCATATGAATATTTGCAATTGATTTCGACTCCCATTTCTGAATTTGCGTGAATATGCACAAGAGCAGATGCACTTTGCTCCACCCCCTGTTATAGAACCAGCAAGGCTTGGACCCGTTTCTGTCTCTCTAGGGTCTACACAGTGGACATATTCTGAACTCGGGGGCGCCACAAAAGCATAGAGATGTGTGGCTTCAGCAAACACGGAATTCAAGCTATGACGGAGCAAAGGCAGTGTTGGCGCCAGCCCCAGGCTTAGAGGGCCTCGCCTCACCCGCTGGGAGCTCAGCCTGTTGCTCCGGTGGGAAAGGCGCGTGACTGGAAGAGCCCGTCCCATTTCTCACCTGGGAGAGCGGACTATTTGCGTTGAAACGATGCTGCAGCAGAGCTTAATGTGTGGGGTTGTTTGCCAGGGCTCAGCCAGGGGTGGACTGGGAATAATTGGCAAAGTGGCCCCTTCTTACATATTTTCAGCAAACCCAACCCTTTTCGTAAAATAAAATGTGGAAATAAAATAGGTTACCACACAAAAGAGGCCCACGGTGCAGTGACCTACAGGGAACTCTCCAGCATTCCTTATAGGCCAGTCCACCCCTGGGCTCATCACTGGCACTATTATTTTAGTCCAGTCACGTATTGTATCTTTTTGATTATGATGTAGTATTTTTGGCAATTTTATTAATTTAAATGTCAGTCAGTCGTAGTCACACTGGCCAGGATCTCTGCGTCTTGTGATGGCTGATTGTTATTTATGAGCCTAATACTCGCCGGTTAAACGGCGGAAATACTGGCGGGGCAAGCGCCGGAATTGCCAGGCACACGCAGACAACTCTGCTGGAAACACTTATGCTGGCACGCCGGTATTAACGATGTCAGCAGCCATCTGCCAGTATTACTGTCACATTTGTGCCGGTAAGACCGATACCAGCACCGAAACTGCTGGAATTACCGGCACCGGAATTAGCCTCACCGCCAGAACAGGAAGTTTGCCGGCGGCCATCTTTAAAACTCAATCCACCCCGAATCTCCTATTTCCTGCTGTTATCCACTGCTACAGAAGGTGCCATCCCCATGACTGACAGCAAACATGCCTGGGTGTCCGATCTCCAGCTGAGAAAACCAAATTTCATAGAGGCAGATTTGACTGAACTAGCAGATGAAGTTGTGAAGCACTCTGAGTCACTCTTTGGGGCCAGACACAGAAAGACCAGCCAACAGAGGAAGTCTACCATTTGGCAGGAGGTCATGACAAGAGAAACAGCCGTAGGGACTGTGCCCTGCACAATCAGGGACTGCCAGAAGCAGTGTGACAATCTGATGCTGAGGGTTCAGAATCTCCTCTTGCAACACAGGAGGGAGAGCGCTGCCACAGGAGGAGTGATGTTGGCACCCCTCTGCCTCATGCCCTGGGCGGTGAGGCGTAGCATCATCCTACAAATGGAGGGCAATGAGGGATCAGGGCGGCAGGGGCTGGAGCAGGGACCTGAGGTGACGATGGTAAGTACAACAAACCCAATGTTAATGCAAATGCTGTGTCTAAATACATGCATCCCCAAGCAGAGAGCCACCTAATGTGCAGGCGAAGTGGTCCAACACATGTTAGTCACAGCACATGGCCAGATCACACACATGCCAGGGGATGCAGGTAGATGTAGCCATGCACAAGCACTGTAGCCAAAATGGACAACCTCACACATGGCCACATGATAAGCACCCAGGTGTGCCAAGGCAGTCCATGACATGAATTGTTGGCCTGCCACACACACAACAACAGGGCACCTCGGCAAGCCACCAGGCAATGTGCACTCCCATCACCTCCAGGGAGGAGCAAACATCTGAGCCAATATGCCAAAGAAGCCACATAAAAAGAGCAGGACACAATGGGCCTCATTACGACCCTTGCGGAAATGGAAAAATGATGGCGGAAATGCAATACCGCCATCGAACACCGCTCGTTGCGATCATGACCCGTCACCGTAAAGTACGATGCCATTAGCGACACCGCAGTGAACGGCAACGCTAACTGCACCAAGTACGCGCACGCGCGCCTTGCAAAACCGGAATCACCGCCATGGCGCAACGGTACGCAAATTCTGACCCTAGCGGACATGTACTGAACGCCATCAAGCACGTCGTAAAGTACCATTCCGCCATGGCGAGAAATACGGCAACGTGAACCAACCGTAAATGGCCCACTGAGTGCCTGTACTCCACTCCCTGGCCACATTGCACAACTCCTGGCAGGCGCAATGTACTCACACTATGCAACCAGTGAAATCTACAATTCACCCATGCATGCCAACGTAGAAAAGCATGCAGGGGCTCAAAGCGCCCCGTGAGTGGGCATCCATGTACGGCATGTCACCATAGCCGTACTGACGCAGCACAGGCATGTGAAGGTACAATACATCAAAATGAAAATCAAGAACACATGACACAAAACAACAGTAGTCCCCCATCGCTTGCCACCAGCGCAAGGCAACATCCAAAACAGCATCCTGAGGGGGATTGCACCAGCCCTGTACTCATGCCAGTAAACAAACCAACCATCAGCAGAAGCATGTACCACACAAGTTGGCAGAGTGACTGAGCAGCCAGGCTCATCCCAAGAGGGGCCGATGGGAGCTGCAGGGCACAGATGGCATCAATACAGAAGCTATTCCAATGGACATGACCCCAGTCCCCCTCCAACAAACGCACGCAAACACAGTCACCTGTGACCAGCCACATTCTGAACATCCCATCATTCCACCAATCGACCTGGCTGACAGGCACCAGTCGGCCAAAAGCCAATCCCCCGCCCCTGAACAGCACATCATGTAAACAGTCACAATGGCAGCCCCTATCCGTGACCATACTGTGCTACGTAGGCAAACGCGGCCAGTACTGTACCACACAACTCAACTCAGAAGGCGGAACACAATGCAGATCATCTCGCAATACATACCGCCACAAAGCGAAAATCGCCACATCACCTGCAAAGAACAACGCAACACGACAAATATCGGAATACAATTTAAATGCACATCCAAATGACAAAGGCCCCACAGCAATTTGCAAAATAACACCAAAACAACCATCATCACCGAGGGCTGCATCTGCAATAATTGACCAGCTTCCACTTGTGTGACGCCCTGTACCATCATGGCACACAGGGCCTACATCAACGTTCCAAAAGGCAACATGGAAGCGGCAAGAACCGCAGGTCCGTCCCATGAGGCAGGCACTAGTCGAGCTGAAAGGCCGAAATGTTGCACCTAGCCACCAGTACAGCGTAAGGGCATGTGGCCCATTGGCGATCGTCCCATAAGATCGAAATGGTGCTCCACTGATTCACCCGAAGCTGCAGGAGTCGAGAGTAAAAACCATCTGGAGGAGTGGCGTAGAGATGGCATCTGCAATAGGGCAGGAGATACCTGTCACCCAAAAGAAACACAAATTAACCGATTGCATTACGGGACTCATGAGGCATTACAATCTTCATTCAACACACCAAATCCACACCCATATGCATGCTAGCCCACTCCAAAGGAATATACACACCCCTAAATCAGTATTGAATCATAACGAAATCAATCGAGCTAAATACACCATTGGCAACGTCGGTTACTGTGCATGCGTCCGTCAAGATAGAACCCATGACATGGGATTAGTAACGTGCCTAGACACAAGTGTATGAAGGCGCGTCGAGACAGGGAGGATCCGACAAGGGCAGATAGACGTATGTCCCACTATGGCAGCCTTGCATCACATAGCGCAGGGGAAGGGGAGTGATTCAAAAAACCCATGTACATGGCAGACCCTAAACGGAATCATCAGTCCATGCATCCATTCATCATTCCCTCATCCCGCAATGAAAACGCATGAATATTCACTCACATTATATGTGAAACTTCCATCGCGTCTGTGCGTAATGCAGTCCGCAAAAACCACTGTGCCCCTGGCCGGATCTGTAGTGTTGTGAAGCAAGATGGATTTGGGAACGTCCTGCCTTATCGTCCACTACGCTATTGCGCATCCCATTCAATTCATATCATTCATTGCCTGCTCGTTATGGGCCATGTCCCAAGGACATTCTACAATAGAACGTTACATTTCCAGCCAGACCTGTGGGCGTATCCTCGCCGCTACTTCAAAACCAAAAATGCTGGCCTTCGAATTCCTCACTTGCAACATTACGTCGAAAAGGCTTCTGTGAACGCTTGCATTCACAATTACATCAATGTAGTGCGGCTGTGTGTCATGATGCTAACTGGCTGCAATCACAAATGGGACGCCACGCCCGTCGGTGAAGTACGTTACTGTGCTGCATGAGGGTCGGCCATCGATCGAGCCCTACATACCACTGACTCTTCACAGGTATGTAAGCGGCTGCAATCATAGCATGTGTAACAATGGGAGCATACCATGAAAATCAGTCAAAGTACATCACACTGCCATCGGGATTTGATACATGATTCCAATCCCAAGATGCCATGCGGCCAAATGCAGCCTTACGTGCGGGACGTGCTCGGCCAGAAGGGATAGCATCTGCCACAGAATCATTCAATCAGCACAGGTGGAGGCCATACAGGCCGACAGCACATATATAGCAGACCCAAACCCCTCCCACAACCACTCCCACTCCAAAATGCTACCGGCAGGACTAGCGATGTTGGGCCTGGGGGACCAGATAGCACTGCAAGTGCTACAACTACAAGAAGACGACGAACAACAACAGGTACAACAACCGGGCGCACAGGGGAGACGGAGGAGAAGGAGGAGGAGGAGGGCAAGGCAGGGTCAGCAAGGCCCACAAGCACTGCCACTACCACCACGCAGGCGGCCCGCAATCCCACGCCTCCGAGCCGATCCGTTCAACCTCACTGCTGAGCAGATCCACACCCTCTACCGTTTGGACCGGGACACCATAATCGCCATTGTGGACATGACACATGCTGACCTCGTGAGCATGATAGATAGCCCAACCGCCATCCCACCCCTACTGAAGGTGGTGTCTGCACTCCACTTCCTGGCCACAGGCACCTACCAGCACACAGTGGGACAGTTGCATGGCATTTCACAGCCACTGTTCTCACGAACACTCTTCCAAGTGCACGATGCCCTCCTGAAGCACGCCGACGACCACATCACACTACCACGCACGTACCAGGAGATTACCAACGCAAAAGTGGGATTCCATGCACTTGGCGGCATCCCGGGTTGCATTGGTGCCATCGACTGCACCCATGTTGAATTGGTTGTCCCACATGCCATGGAGGTCCAGTACCGCAACCGGAAACAATTTCATTCAATCAATGTGCAAATGGTGTGTGACTCCAACAAGATATTTACGCATTGTTGTGCCAGATTTCCAGGATCTACACATGATTCTATGGTCCTGAGGAACACAAGAATACCACGCTACATGGAGCGACACGCAGGGCACAGATCCTGGCTACTCGGTGAGTCTCATTCCATGCATGACATCGTGGCCCATTTGATGCGTCAATGACCTTGCAGGAGGGGGGGGGGGGCTACTTAGCACTATCATTCCACTGACACCCTTTATTCGTCTCATACAGGTGATGCCGGGTATCCACTGAAGAGATGGCTCCTTACACCAATCCGGAACCCACAGAACGAGCATGAGGAGGACTACAACCATGCCCACTCACGTACCCGTGTGGTCATTGAACAGGCATTCGGCCTACTGAAGGCTCGTTTCCGCAGCCTCAGCAGGTCTGGCGGGGCACTCATGTACAGCCATGAGAAGGTTTCTAAGATGGTCATGGCATGTGTCATGCTGCACAACATGTGCATACGTAGGAATGTGCCCATGCCCCCTGACGTTGTACTGCATGCACCTGAAGATGATGATGATGATGAGGGTGGGGATGTGGAGGCACCTCAAGGAGTCCATGAGGCACAGGATGCACGTGCAATCCGACAGAGCATCATAGATGCATGCTTCTAGCAACCACGCATGGTGCCTATTACACGGAAAGGGGACCTGTGGCACTGTGTGTGTGTGGTACAGGCACATTGTGGACTGTACGCCTATGAAGGCCTCGTACGCAAATATCAATGTCCACACATGTCATTGGATGATTATGAGATGCTGTATTGTTAATGTGATTTGATTTATACACCCTATGGACCCGCCACCCAGTGAAGCCCAACACACCCCCTCCACCCTACTACCTCCCCCCCCCAACACCAGTGTCCAAATATGCATGCTGTCCGTGGTTGGACGCTATTGCAAGCCCCCTCTACGGGTATCAGGGGCACCCCTGCCCGTGGAGCGCAGGTTCCTGCCAGATCTGCGTTGGGGGCTGCCCTGGACGGAACTTGCCACGGATGATGTCTCTGCCTGCTCGCGTCCATGCATGTCTCTGAGGGTTTGTGAGAGCTCCGAGAGCACACGGCGCACAGCAGCAAGTTCAGCACAAACGTCTTTGGACGTCGCATGCAGTTCCCCCCTCAGGCTCTCGGTGCTTTTCTCCATTTGTGCTCTCAGGCTCTCGGTGCTTTTCTCCATTTGTGCTCTCAGGCTCTCGGTGCTTTTCTCCATTTGTGCTCTCAGGCTCTCGGTGCTTCTCTCCATTTCTCCCCTGAGGCTCTCACTACTTTTCTCTATTTGTGCCCTGAGTGTCTCGGTGGATGTTTCCATGGCTGCCCTGGAACCCCCGCATTCATTTGCATGGTCCTTGAGTAGCGTGGACACTTCCTGCTGTTGCTCGATCAGCAGGTCGAGGGACTGTTGCCTCTGCTGGGCCATGGACATTTGCGGTGGTGTGACAGGGGGGCTGCTCAACACATGTTGCCTTGGCACAGGACTTGTGGGGGTTGGCCAGTCGTCGTCTTCAGGGTGCCCCTGCGTGGTTTCGTCATGGTGTAGGGGATGGAACATGCAGGGGGATTGGGAAAGGTCATGGATGGTACCTACGTCGCCAGCACTGTTTTCCGTGTCGGAGCATGCTGGCATGACAGCTGTGTCACCTATGGTGCTGCTAGCACCAGAGGCAGTGCCATCAGATACGTTCTTTGGGGGGACCTGTGGTGCTGGGGTTGTGGACTTGCTGGCTGCTGGGGTGCCTGTTGCAGTCCCCTCCAGTGTGCTGCCACTTGATTCCTGCTGCTGCCGTGTCTTGATCCTTGCACCTGAGGTGGAGGCTCTTGGGACGTTGGTCCTGGCCCTCTTTGCAGGCGTGCTGGTAGGGGTGTCCTGCAGCTCGTCGTTGGTATCGGACCCTGTGGTGGAGTAAAGAGGGGCGAGCGTTAGTTATGGGTCTGTCGGATTTGGAATGGCAACGTATCAAATGCATTGGGGTGGTACATGAGGCTGATTTGGGACTGGGCCTTGGAGGTGGTCTCATTTTCGTGTGGATTGAGGATGCATTCATTTGGCTGCCTGCAGTTAGGGGGTGCATGCTGCACATGTAGGGGTTGTTTATGGCATCTTGATTGATTTGTTTGTTCATTCTGACTTTTAGAGGGCGCTGTCAGGGCAAAGTATGTATTGCACTATGGGGTCACATGGTACTGCACATGTTCGTGGTTTGTGGATTTCGCATTGTTTCTCTTGGCCAACCTACCTGATTCTCCGGATGTCGGCACTCCTTTCTCCATCCCTCCGACTCCCTCTATGCTCTCCATTCCTATGGTGGAGGCGCAGATATCCTCCCAGGGGGTCAACTTGATGGGCGACTCTGAACCCCCCCCGGTAGCTGTGGCGATGTTCCTGTTCGCAGAAAGTATGCTGCGTACGCGGATCCGCAGGTCGTCCCACCGCTTGCGACATTGCTGTGGCGTGCGGGGTGTTGTCCCCACCGCACTTACGCGCTGTGCCACCAGGGCCCATATGGCCTTCTTGTTGGCAAGGGCCGTCCTGGTCATTTGACTGGAGAAGACGACGGCGGCATTTTCCTGGAGGGTCTCGGTGAGCACGGTCAGTTCCTCTCGGGAGAAGTGTACCTGCCGCTTGCGGTCACACGCTTTCTTGGCTACCTTTCCCATATTTATTTTTTTAACTGGGGTTGCTAACGGGTTGGGATGTGTGTCAGGCTCGGATTTTTAATGGTTGTGTTGGGATTCGGTTTTTATAGTTGTGCGGCGTGCTGTTTCCCGTTCCGGCCACATGCTTTTACTTCCGTTTCCGTATATTTACGGTGGCCGTAATTTGCGGTGCCCGCTCGTTACGGTGACCGCTCATTACGGTGACCGCTAAGATGGGTGGCGGTATTGCACCTGGTGCAGCGTACGGCGGCGGTAAGGGCCGTTTTGGGGTCATTTCCGCCATCGCAGCCTTTCGGATTCCGCCATGGCGTAATGCTCGTGCCCGATGGGTCGTGATTAGCCGCACTTTGCTCCTTCGTGCAATGGCGGAAACGCTATTTACGCTGTTGCGGTCCGGTCAGTCAATTTCCGCCAGGGTCGTAATGAGGGCCAATATGTTTCATGAGTGTAAGGCAAACCCGCAAACATTACCCTAAGATGACTAACAGCATGCTCATCTCTTCCCAACAGGCACACAGTACATGGACAGCGATGGGGCTGGTCCGTCGACATCTGGAACAGCAGCTGCAGCCAGACCTGCAAAGGTCACACCCCTTGTCAGCAGGCCTAGGCAGCAGGGCTACTGGTCCGTCATAGCCCCCATCGGCCCCACCACTATCAGCTGTAGCAGCCAAACCACCATCACCTACAGCAGCCCCACTATCATCAGCTACAGCAGCCCCACCACCATCATCACCATCACCATCCACTGCTGCAAGTGGCACATCAGCGGTGTCTGTGGCTGCTGCCTTTCCCACACCAATGGTCAGTGGCCCCACCACCGGCCAGGGGGGAAGACACCCCAGCACCAAGAGCCACCCTTGCTAGGCCTGACCAGGCCCCAATCCGACACTCTGTACAGCCGTCCCTCCTGTGCCCACAACACCACCACGGGCAATGCAGCCACCAGGTCATCGTGGCAGGGTCCATTTGACCTCCACCAAGTAGGACGACGATGACACATCCTACCTGTCGGCATGCTACAGTCCCAGCTGACCAGACAGCCCTCCACCACAGCCTAGTGTGAGGTTAATGGACGCACGGCTGCCTGCCATTGAAGAGCAACAGTCGGAACAGGCCATCATTACACGCCAGCAGCTTGCAGAAATGTGTTTGAAGCATGCCTGCCTACATGCATGCATGCAGGCATGCAGGGGTCCAACCACAGGAAGGCCAGGTCTCTCGGCCATGCCTCCGCAGCCATGGTCACACTGGGACAGAGGGTGTAGGAGCACACAGAGGCATCCTCGGCCTCTGCTGAGTTGCTCAACGAGGCCATCCAGATGACCCTGCAGTACATCCGACTGGAGAGGTCTGAGCCATCCACCTCTGTGACCCCCACAGAAGGCTCCCTATGCAGCACACCAAGGCACCGCTCACTGCGTCACCTCACTGTCAAGGAGCAGGAGAAAGCCCCAAGCAGAATTGTGGCAGGAAATGACAATCAGACATTGCCAGGGGCTTTTGGGGGTGTTTTTGAAGATGGTGAGTTTTGATGGTGGGTCTTTAGGGAATGGGTGTTTTGTTGGGAGGGTGTAATTTGAAGGTGGGTCTTTGGGGAGGGTGTGTTTTTCGGGTGGGTCTTTGGGGAGGGTGTGTTTTGAGGGTGGTCATTTGGGGAGTGGTTTTTGGTGTTGTGGTGAAGGTCATTACACATTGCAAGATAAAATTATGTTCACTTGAAGAAATGACAAGACGTTCCTTATTGTGTGCAAGTGTTGAATGTGCGCAAGGAAATACAATTTACAAAGGTGCAAGGAAGTGCAATTTCGTGGATTCATCAAAAGAAGTTCCCAATACGTTCCTAGCGAGCCAGTTTCCTGAGCCTAGACTCCTCACGCTCAGTGCATGCATGCATGGTGCCTGCATCCACTGTGTCATCCTCCTCAGGGGGTGGCATGTCCACATCTGGGGGCAGGGGTATGTTGCACCGGATGCAGATGTTATGCAACATTGTACATGCTAGCACAATCTGGCCCACCTTCTCCGGCTTGCACATGAGCGCACCCCCATGTCTGGTGCAAATATCTGAATGGGCCTCCACAGGCCAAAGGTGCGATCAATTGACATCATGGTCTATAGATGGGCTGGGTTGTATGCCACCTCTTGTGGCGTCATGGGATTCCTCAAAGGAGTCACCAGCCACGGAAGCTGTGGACATCCAGAGTCACCTGCAAGGGGAATAGACATAGGTGTCAATCATGGTGATCTGAGGATGAGTTGCCTGTCACAGCAGCATCTCAATAGACAGTCTGTGCATGCATGTTCCATGTGTCATCCCATGACACTATTTCACATTCTGGCCTTTGCATGTGTAGTCAACTACTCAGGGGGTGTCTGGTATGTCATGGAATATCTTTCATACAGCCGACACTCTTAGCTTTCATGGGCGGTGGTTGACAGGTCAAGTCACGTCATCATGCCATATTGGGTGATTTGGGCTTGTGCAGTGCTCCCATGCATGGTTCCTGATGGGGCCTGGGTTAAATATGCAGGTCGTCTGTGTGGATCAGTTGATAGATTCAAATACATGATGCCCTGGTTAGATGCCATGTCAAATGCCAGTGTCATGTCCCTTAGTTGCAGTTTATCAGGATGACATTATATGTATGGTGGTGCTCTTCAGGCCTTGATTTGACGGAAACCCCATGGGCTCAATTGGTGTTGGTAGGCCATACCTCTGGTCGTTCCCCACCCCATCAGCTCGCACCAAGCGTGTCTGGGGCTGGGCAAGCTGTTCAAACTTCCAGGGTGCCACAGTGGCAACTACTCTCCTTGTGTGTAAATTGTAATATGTGGTGCGACTTTGCATCGACGTTAACCTTGGTCATTGGATATGTTGCCATCCGTCATCTTCGCACTTCTTCCATGGCTCTTGAGGCACCCCCTGGACATACTTTGGACACCCCTAGATGGGCCAGCCCCCTACCCTTGCAGACCATGCATGTAGTGTGATGTGTGATGTTGCATTCTGGTACTTGTAGTCCAGAGTGTGTGGCTGGCCTGTTGGGGAAGCACATCTTGGTCATTCACTGTTGCATCGCGAGTCATGTCCTACTCCGGTGGATTGCAGCCTGTCATGTGTTGGGTGTGCGGGGGGGGTGTCCTGCATTTATGGGGCCTTGTCGAGGCATACAATCTCTATGTGTGGTTATACCCCCTACCCATTGCATGCCATGTGTACAACAAGGTTAGTGTGATGGAACATGTACACACCCAAAGCCCTGGTCCTTTGGCCTTTATGCCCATCCACGTATGCTGGTAGCGTGCTGTTCCGCAAGGACCATGGCATCATGGGTTGATCCTGGGTACTGGGTACTGTAGTGGGTGATGGTGAGGTAAGCATCACAGGTGACCTGAACATCGGGAATTAAATTGTTTCCGGTTTCTATGGACCTCCTCTGAGGCGTGGCGGGGCACCAGCTCGACATGCGTGAAATAACTCATCTCCAATGCCTCCTATCCCTCTGGTGGCCCACCAGCCCCTGCAGCTCTAGTTAGCACTGCGATGAGGGGCAGCATGGTTGTGTGGGAAAGTGTTCCTCTGGAAGGTGTGGCCCTTTACTCTTCCTGCGTGCAATGGGTACACCTGGCTAGATTCCCCTGTGGCCTCATTTGCATCACCATCGTCGTCGCACAAGGAGGAGTGGGTTGGAGCCTTCTCCCCCCATCTACAGGACCCCAGGAGAAAGTCGAGACCCCAGCTGCCCTCCCCCCCGCTCTGAACGAGCAACGTGGGTTTATCTTCACTCATTGCCTGCTTTTGGCATCACATTTATGTGCATCTGCCCCCGACCTTGCTAAATTGCCCATTTCTTAAATTGGGGCCCAGAATACCTCGGAATAGTCCAGTTGCACCACTGGCCGCCATTCCCCACAACGTGATCAATGGCCGCAGCCTAGAACGACATCCAGCATCAGCAAGGAGCCCAGCAGCATTTGCAGCCTGTGATTGGCTGTATCTGCAATCACCCGCTCTCCAGCTCACTGATAGGCGGTAGCCGAAGGGCAAGCCAAAGGGCCTGTCTGCGCCTGTCAGTGTCGGGCAGCAAGGAGCCGAGCAGCCTGGTTTCTTGTAAGTACTCTTTTGCACTATACCTCAGCGACACTAAAACTACCTGCATTGACCCCTGTCTTAGACTATTAGTGTACGGACGCCGACACTATCTTCGCATTACCCTGTGATCAATAAGTATGCTAACAGACACTTGTTGTTATGTACTGATCTGCCTATAACTGCCAGCTTCATGTCCGCTCTGTCTCCCTATTCCCAAGGAGGGATTGTAGCGAACTCTCAAACATTATGCTAAGAAATCGCGTATTGCATTGTATCACGTTGCTTCTATGCATTCCATGACCACCATGTCGGCACCATGCCACTGTTATGTAGTACGCATCACGTGTGCGACCTTATTAATTAGCGCTCTTTTTGCTTATCTGTATCAATGATATCTCCCCGAATTGCCTGCATGCGTTTTACACCTGTACTCAATAGTGCTGCAACAGCTCCTACCTCTTTGCATAGTGCTTTTTAGCCCTTATTGTGATTTTTAAATATTGATGGACCCTGCTCCTATAATCGCTCTTGTCTGTTGGTACATTGCATTTTAGCTCATATTATGATCTTCAAATCTAGATGGACCCTGCTGCTATTAGCGCTCATGCCTCTTGCACAGTACACGTTGGCCTATACTGGGATTTTTAAACCTAGATGGACCCTGCTGATATGATAACTCGTTCTTGTCTGTCTGTACATTGTGTTCTAGCCAAACTGTGCCCCTTAAACCTAGGTGTTCATCTGCTGCTATAATCACCTCTGCAAGTTCATGCCAGCTATGCCAGTATCACACCTAGCTTACCACATTCACGCATACTACTTAGTCTATGTGTGCTAATATTTGCTATCTCATTGCCTAATTATGCCTCATAGCAATGCGACTACTGTGCCGCACTTTGTTCGCCCATGTTAAACTATAGGCTCTAGCCCCCATTCTGAGTTTACTCCTGATATTCAGTACTTGTAGCTATAGACACGCTGTACTATCTGCCATAGTTGCCTCGCCCATCTAACATTGTGACCTACTCTGATAAGCCAGCCCATGCGCATTGTCCAGTCCCGGCTACTCTAATGTACCATCTGTCTGCTCCGTATCTGCGGCATCACCTGACATAGTTGTCTCTTGCCACATTGGAATTATCTAGCCATTTTGGAATTGTCAAAACACCGTGGACATGCTGCCCCTTCCTTCGGCAAGTACTCTCACATTCATCCTAGCCATCACATGGTCATTAGCTAAGGCATATTGTGCAAGGCCCACCTGCACTATCTGCATTCCTTGCAACATCTCCTGTGCATACTCTACGATAATGCACCATAGCACACCTCCACCACCCAATTCCGTCACTTACACACATTCTTCCAACCCCTACCACAATGAACCAGCCCTGTGGCACAAACATTTCGCAACCAAACCCACTCCGAACCAACTGTGCACACTTACACTTAGAAATGCTAGACTCGGATCCAGACTGCTTCGCATTCCGTGTGCCCAACGCCAACACACTAACACCACCCATGCCGCAACTCAGACCTCACCTAAACCATCCAAGACCGCACCTAAAGAATTGAAAGGAGCTCTTATCAATGCCAGATCCCTTACCGCTCATGCCCTCGATATCGCCGACCTCATTACCACCCAGAACCTCGACTTCATTGCTATCACAGAAACATGGCTACACGCTGCTTCTGGCCCGCTCTTGTCCCTCACCATTCCCGATGGATATTCTATCCTTAGAAATGACCGCCTATCTAACCTGTCCAAAGGTGGCGGCGTTGCCTTCATACATAGGGATAATATTAACATGAGACTGATGCCCAACTTTCATTGCTGCTCATCTGAATCACTATCAGTGAAACTTTCACCCTCACCCACCAATTCAGCGTCACTTCACCTCATCTACAGTCCACCCGGTCCACTCTCCTCCTTCGCAGAAGATATTACGTCTATCCTATCCAACAATACTAAGCCTAACTCACAAGTGTTGCTGCTAGGGGACCTGAATCTTGGACTGCCTGACCCCAAGGATCTTATGGCCACAGAAGTTGCAAGCATTGTGTCAAACCTAGGCTTCCAACAACGTAACCTCGAACCTACACACAACAAAGGCAGAACACTTGACTGGATCGTAGACTTAAATTGTAATACTACGATAAATTCCAACTCAGCCTGTGCTTGGTCTGACCACCAAGTCATTATCTTCCAACTACCAGCCACCATTCCTAGTACCAAGCCTACAATAGCCCCTTCTATCCCCAGCAGGAATAAAAAGGACATCACCAGGGACAAGCTAGTCCTGCTTATCCTACCCACTCTGAACAACTGTGCCACATCTTATAACGACCCTACGGTCTTGGTGAACACTTTCAAACGAACACTGCTCAAAGCTATTGACACTATAGCCCTGCTCAAACTCAGGAAAGCTAAACAACGAGCTCACCTGAACTCGTGGTTCGCGCCACATCTTAGAGCTCTGCGTAGAAAAGCTCTAAGAAAAACGCAAGGCGGAATCACTTTGGAAAAGTCTCCCTTGTGTTTCTAACAAAGACAACCTCTTCATTGCACCCCTTAACTACAAGGAAGCGATTATACAGGCAAAAAAAGAAACGTATAACCTGCGCATATCGCAAGCTGAATCCAACACGAAGGAGCTTTTCAAAATTCTCAAAGCATTAGAATCCCCTTCGCCTATACCAGATACTTGTAACAAAGACAGCTCTTGGTGCAATAGCATCCAAAATGCCCTCCTCTCCAAAATAACCACCTTACAAGCCAAAATCAATGCCAAACAAAACTCTCTCCTCTCCAAACCGCTGGCACCTAAAACACCTACCACTTTCACCCAGACCCCATTTAGCTTCACTCCTATTACTATTACTGAGGTTGAAAAAATTATCAGCAACCTTAAACCTTCCAACTGCCAAGGGGACTCCTGCCCGGCCCCTATCATTAAGGAATCTGCCCACGACCTTGCTCCCTTCATTAACACCTTCATCAATTCCTCATTTCATTCCGGAATTGTGCCCAACAACCTTAAGGACGCCTGGGTCATCCCACTGCTGAAAAAACCTACACTTGATCCGTCCATACCTACTAATTTCAGACCAATCACCACGGTCCCGTTCCTCCTAAAAATCTTAGATAGAGCGGCCTACCTCCAGATACAGAACTATTTGGAGACTAACAACTTACTTGGCATAAGACAATCTGGATTCAGACCCAGGCATGGGACAGAAACAGCCTTATTAGATCTAAAAACTCAAATAGAGGACTTAAAAGATAATGGCAAACTAGCCCTACTACTACTCTTGGACCTCTCTGCGGCCTTCGATCTGGTCAATCACCAAATCCTATGGCAACAATTGAAATCTGCTGCCCACTTTTCTGAAAATGCCACTAACTGGATCAGATTTTTCCTGGACAATAGACTCATGAGAGTATTCTCGCCCACTGATTCTGCAGACCCATCTCTGGTCCCATGCGGAGTTCCTCAAGGATCGTGCTTATCTCCTATGCTCTACAATGTTTTCACCAAACCTTTGTTTGACGTGCTTGACTATCTGGGTGTTACCTACACCAACTACGCGGATGACACCCAGATACTCATCCCCATCACTGGTGACTACATCGCAGACGCCAAAGCTCTGAACGACGTATATCATGTCGTCCAAGCATGGATGGCACATCACAAGCTCTGTCTCAATGATAAGACAGAGCTCCTCATCCTTGGCACCCAACAAAGACTTGGCAAGCTTGACCCGTCCTTTAGCACCTTCAACATTGATGGTAATTCCATCAAAGTGGCTAAAGAGACCAAAACTCTGGGTAACTACCTTGATTCCACACTGTCCCTTAACTGACAAATGAACGCAGTCGCTGCTGCCTCAGCCTACACTTGTAAGTTGATTACAGCTTGCCGCCCATTCCTCTCTACCCAGAACTGCATTACTCTCGCCAGGACGTTGGTTATGTCTAAACCTGATTACAACTACGCACTTTATCAAGGTACTAACCAACGCAACCTCAACAAACTTCAGATCGCCCAAAACAATGCTATCAGAGCAACCCTCTCTATTCCTAGGTCGGTGCACATCTCTGACACCAGGAAGAGTTTACATTGGCTCTCTGTCGCCCAAAGAATCTCGCTCAAATCACTGACTCTCACTCACAAATGTGTCAACAACCAGGCCCCTACCTACTTAGCGTCCCACTTCTCTCAATACATCCCCTCACGGACACTAAGATCTGCCCATGCACAATCGCTTAGTATATCGAAATACAACCTGCAGACTGCCGGAGGCGTCAGCTTCCCAGTCCTCGCATCCAAACTCTGGAACTCCTTGCCACTATCCATCAGAACCCTCCCGTCCGCCACGCTTTTCAAACACAAAGCCAAGCTGTGGCTATCCTCTACACCTCATCTACTACCAGCCTAAGCCACCTGCTCCACTACTCATGTACTACTGGCACTTTTGCTTGAGAATTTATATTGTTTATCTGTACCTGTAGCCATGCCACTTTTGTACCGTTGTGCCTTAAGATATGCACCTGTGAATTTATTCTTTGCCTGTAACTGTATCAATGTAATTTTTTGTACCCTGTGCCGTGCCTTAAGATATGCGCCTGGTTGCCCTCGGGCCAAGCGCGCTATACAAATAAATGAAATACAAATACAAATAAATACCTGTGTGCATTTACCGGCTGCTATGCAGTGTTGGTTTCTTTGCCTTGGTTTGCCTCTATACCAGCGCTTCTTTAAGGTCCAGTTGGAAATTCTGTTGCCAGTATTTCTGGCATTTCCGGAACTGGGGATATCGATGCCGGTAATACCAGCTGTCGACTCGTACTTGGCCGGAATGGTAAAAGTGCCGGTAAACAGAATTACTAGCCCTTTTCCTGTATACCGGCAAACTCCTAATGAGCCCCAATGAGTGGAAGAGTGACAACGCTGGATGCTTTTGTTCACCATTCCCACACACTGCTCCATCAAGCCTGCATGACATTGGTGCAGCTCTACGACTGACAACTACAGCACTACCACAGCAGTGTGTGTTGATAACATGACAGTAACCATCCATCAGCATAAACGCAGGGGGCAAAGTCAGGGACTGACCTACGGCTGCTACCGAAGAGGGGTTCCTGACATAAGTACCCACCTATACAAGAAGAGCTTGCTGCAGTGTTTGACAGGCAAGTTCATCGGTTCAGTAATAATTCATGTGTTTGTCCAACATTTTACCATAGAAGGAAAGCATGTTTGCTCTCCTCTCTGTGGAGAGAGAGTCAACATGTTCCACTTGCCACCTATAGTATCAGAGCAAAATGTTAATGATGATGATGTGTTTGAAGAAGCACCTAACCATTCTCTTACTTCAAGGCACAAATAGTAGGTTAGGTTATTTTATGTTATGTTGCCTGGTATCTGTAAATTGCACATCTGCCATGGGTAGAACATCAACCACTCCCAATGAACATAGGGTGCAGGCAACAGGGGGCAGGGAGCTGCCTGACACGACATGTTAGAGGTGTACTGGAAAATATTTGCGTCCTGGCATTATGTTTCTTTACAAATTAAGCAGTGAATGCAGCAGCAAACGTACAGAGGCAGTGCACAAAAGCCTGCCCAGGCAATATCAGTATACCCCTTATGAGGAAGCCAAAGACATAACTGCTGGCCTCAACCTTTAGATGCCCACGCCTCCAATATTTGGCATCTCTTTGCAAAACTAAATGTTTTACTGAATTGGGGCTAAAGATGTATCTAATGGGTCAAAGGAAGGAGGAATTGCTGTTCTGTGTCCTGGTCTCAGGGGAAAGGGCAGGTGGGGGAGGTAGAGAGAGGGTCCTCTATCCAATAAGTTAAAGGCCCCACTCTCCGACCAGCTATAAAGATTGTCATCCAGCCCCCAGACCTCATAAAAATGTTGAGGCTCGCTCAGCCCCTGATCCAAAAAGACCTGCAATAGGCTAGTCAGAAAACCAATAGATGGTTAAGGACTTCTTTAATGGGACAAACTAGCTCAACAATCCTTCACAAAGCCAATAGTTTGGGATTTTGTATGGTGACCCAACTAAGATTTGTGGTTCTGTGTCTGACCAATGAAAGAAAATAGCAGTCAGGGGTTACTTATATGGTTATTTGCGAAAGTCATTTTTATTAAATGTGGTGCATGTATGTTTGGGCAGTACATAAAAGATTTTGATGCTAAAGTCAGCTCCCTGCTCCTTTATGGAAGGGGAATTTGGAGCAGTATGCAAAGTGTGCCTCTCTGAAGCCCTTTACAACAAATATTCTTGGGGTCAATTGATTCGCTGCCAAAGTGGTTTACATTTAGAATTTGCTGCAGCTAGTATCTCAACCAATGCAACAAAAGAGAATTTTCTCTATCTATCTGGGGAGAAAATTAATCCCAATGTTTTTAACATCATTAGGGATATTTTAAATGATGTAATGAAGGAGAAATGTTCTTGGTATAAGTGTTCTGTTGAACTGCTACGTACACTTGGTATTTCGAGTTACGACAATCATGAATTGTGTTCCCTGGTAGAGCTGAAACTAATGGTGAAAAATGAATGAGTCGCACAACCATCGTTGCAGACTGGAAAAATGTGTATGCATTAATGTTACTAGAGCATTACCTCATGCCTAAAGGGCCACGGGAAATCGAAATATACCGGCTGAAAGGGCCCCTTTATGAATACTGTGGTGTGGAAAAGGTGGTGGTAAAACTGCTAATGCCACTTTATCAACACATTACCACACTTCTGTATTACGAGTTTTGGCCGTAAGGTGAAGGATGTACCTCCAGCAAATATCTAATGGCAAATCATCCAAATTACTGCCAGCAATTGTCATAATTAACACTTGCTGTAATTATGAAAAATCACATGTGGAGTCCCGAGTGACAGTAGTGGTAATCAATTTGGGTAGTGAATCTGCAGATTTACCACCAAACTCGTAATGAGACTCAAAGTCCCCAGAAAGCAAAAGGATTTTCGCATCAGAATATTTGAACGGTCTTTCTTCTGGGGGAGGCGGGAGGCTGAATGAGGTATCCAAGTTGCTTGAGAAATCTAGAAACTGTTGTATATGTGAAAGTAGCACACTAAAGAATCTAACATTATCTGTTCTTTGTACAATTAACTACGGAAAGAATTACTCAACCACATGTTATTGCTAATAATATGAATTCAATGTCTATAAGTATGTGAGAACCACCCTGTCAAAAATTGCTGATAGCAGAGGCTTCTTAAACATTTGTATTCGACTTGTCTGGCTTTTTTACAATTGTGATTTTATGGAGACATCTGAACACACATCTTTTACAACTTCTTCTGTGAAAGTAGTATCCTTAAGGAGATAGGTGGTAATAGAAGTATTTGAAACTTGGGGGGTGCTCGAGAGCCCAACCAAGATGGCAGTTTATTGCTGAGCTCCAGAGAAGACCCAAGAAACTATAACAAAATCCTGCTGTTATCCTGGTAAAATAGTGTTTTGCACCTACCTGGGTGAATAGACAGTACTTACCTCCATCCACAATCAGCAATTCTGCAAACCGATCCAGGGATTGTAGCCAAGGGCATCTGTGACTGTTCGAATGAGTTGAGGGACCATTGTGTTGAGTGCTAATGGGAGAATAGGGCCTGCAGCGGTCCAGAGAGTACGAGTAGGTGCTCTGGGGAATGGCTCAGAGAAGCAGGAGTGTCCCCAGACAGGGAATACTTGTTGAGCAATGGCGCAAAGCTCTGGAAACTGTTAAGTGGTGGCACTGGCAACTCCCATTACTCGGTAAGTAGAGTGCCTTGCTGAGGCAAGTGGTATGTGGAGTACTGCTGGCTGCTAGATACCCTGGATCCTTGTTGCGTCCCGCTCGGAATCATTTTACCTGGTATACCGGAGCGATGTCCCCAAGGAGCCGCTACCGACAAAACTAAAATGCGACACCCACTAAATATTGTGGAACAATGGGTGTAGAAAAGAGTAGAAACAAAAGAGGAAAGTAATTAACAAAATCATCAATCTTTTCCAGATCAGTACTTTACTTGACCATTGTTCATGTTGAAGGACATTTTTTGACTCAAAGGCATACATAAATAAGTGGGCATAGACAGGAGCCATTGCCATGCCCATCAATGTCCCTAAAATGTGTAAGTAGTGATCCTTCTCAAAACTAAAGTAATTATTGTATAGTATGATCTTAGTAAGTTCTAGTGTGAACACGTTATTATCTTATACCTACTCTTCTTCTAGTAAGGCCCATTCAAGGGCATCCAGGCCTTTGCCATGTGGGATCAATGTACATACAATTTGTACATCTTGATTTACTCTTCCAGTGGGTGGACAGTATTTGAATCCACACTAGCAACTATAACATATGATCCTAATGAAGATATCAAGAAAAAGAATACCAATCGAAATGTCCATCATTATTAGATAGGTATGCCCCTACTGGGAGTTGGTACCTAAACATACACAATAAGGATTGCTACTTAGAAAATTAGGGTTTACGCATCCTTTCATTTTTAACCTTAGGTCCAAAGAGAAAGAAACATATGCAATTTGAAGCCAACTACAATCTCAAGAGAATTTATCTTGAGAGGATGAACGGCATAAATCGGCCAGGTGATTAATATTTGAACTCCATGTGAAATTCAAAGTGAATCATTGCTAATATTATAAAGAATGGCGATACTTACTGTATCCTCTACTTATTCTTAACATGACTTATTAAAGTTGAAGAAGAGAAAGTATAATTATAAATGTTCTCCTGATGAAGGGAATGACACAAAATACGTTGAGCTTTTTGTTGTTTCTAATTTATTAAAGATTTAATTGTGAATGTTCACTTTCTTATAATTGCTTGAGTCTTATTTCAATACATATTGATAACATATGCCATTTATACATATTGAATTTTGACTGTTTATAATAACAGTAAAAACGGGGTGTAGGGGAAGGGAGTGTCCAACACTTAAGGACAGTGTAGTCTCTTTTCAAGACATGGATCATATGCAAGCTTCAAATGTGCTGGACGGGGAATCTGAAAGCTATTTGAAAATATAAGAAGCTATAAGGATCTGTTTGTTAAATCTCTACACAAGGACCTTTCTGGGGCAGACTCTTTTTCATTGGTCTGCTGCAGTTCTAACGGCAAAAGTGAAGCAGATCCTACATACTAAGAACAATAAATATGCAATGATGCCCCCTTCCCCCGCCCCGGCTCAGAGTAGTATATGAAGGAGAGGTTCCCTTTTTACTACCCTAGCATCCGACACCAATTTCGTTGAAACACTGAAACAGGCTTCCACCAATGGGGACTAAAAAAATTATACGGACAGTGTGGTGATGCCGGTTATATAGATACGCGAGAAATTATTTTTATAATAAATAGCAGAAGTAGTGATAATTACTGTGCCGAAATATGCATACTGAGAAAACACAATGGACACTTTTCAATATTCTGGTATATGGACAACATTGTTAAATAGGTTGTGGCAATCAGAGACTTCCCCTGTGTATGCAGTGGTTGACTGGGGTTATTTTTTTGATGGGAGGATCTGCACTGATGTTCTATTTTGTCAGTGAGGGAGGGAGGTTCATGTAGGTTAATGGCTTTATTAATGGTTATACTAGTTGATGTTAAAATTTCAGGGAATGTGTTGGAAATAATAGCAAATAACCACTACGTTTGGAGACATTCTTATGTGGGTATCTTCAAATATTAGGCATGGCAGTTTCTTCGGGTTGACAGGCTGGGTGAAAGGCACGCACGCAATGGCCTCAAATGGTGCAAACCTGGAATTATTTGCTTTGATATTCAGAATCTTTTAAATAGAGAAAAGAGACTAAAATGCAGACAAGACCCGACCTAATGATGCTCTTACTAACGTGGAACATTTGACGCCTCAATCATCCAGTAAAGGGCTTGCAATTGTTTTTTATCTTAATCATCCTGGACTGAAGATAGCATTTTTACAAGAGACCCAAGCGAGTCCTATGAACGAAACTGGATATGCTAAAAAAAGGGGGGTGCCATAGGTACTTCTCCTCTTTTTCCATAAAGTAACCTTAGTGAATAGTTATGCACCTACGATTAATATGAATGGGTTTGCCAACCACCTGGTGGGTGAGATTTGCTGACACTCTGATCATTTAGAGTCTGGTTACTTTAATACAGTGAGAGATGGTCATTTGGATACATTCTGTACTGTGCCCCATATGAAGTTATGGACCTGGAAGGCTTCTAGCCGGGTTGTATGGACTTGATAAACAACTTAAATGCATCCAGGCAATACAGGATGAATAAGGTATATCCCACAGTAGAGTTAATGACATCATTAAGTCCTTTAAGCAGTTTTATGAGTGATTCTATTGCCTGGAGACAGAGGAAAGGGAGATTAGGAATAGCCTGATAACTTTAGAGGAGATAACTAAAGCTATATCCGGCTTACCTGGGGGAAAAACTCCCAGCTCTGATAGATTAACAGCAGTACTCTATAAAGCCGTAAGTAACACTATGGCCTATCGTCATCTTGTGGTGTGCCAAGAAGACATCAAAGTAACTTTACCAACAACCATGTACTCCTTCTTAAAACAGGGAAAGATGCCAAGACTGCGCCTCATATTGGTCTCTTTCACTAATAATCCTGGATAATAAAATCCTGGTACAAATATTAGCCAACAGAATATAGACATTGATGGCTAAATGGGTAGCAGTCATTCAATCAGGATTCATTCCGGGTAGGTCCACATCAGGTTTGAAACACCTTTTTGGACTGATGCATTTAATAGAACCAGATCTGCCAACAGGTACAATCCTACTGGATGACGAGCAGGCGTTTGATTCTGTGGAATGGCAATTTCCTTTCTCAGTGCTCCAGAGAATGGGGAAAGGGTCAAATATTCGTTATCTGCAACTGCTCTACTGTACAACCATCCCACTGCAAAAATATGTATGGTGTGTTTATCCAGCAGCATTCCGCTCAACAGAGGAACAAAAGCAGACATGCCCTTTCTCGTCTATGCTCTTTGGCCTGGCTTTAGACCCTCTGACTGCACTCCTTCAAGAACAGCACTTCCATAGAGGTATTCAACTGTATACATAAAGTACTTTTGTCATTATGTGCTGATGACATGATATCTATATATATAAAAGTCAAATGTTGTGTGTGGGTTTGTGGCTTAGCGAAGTACCTGTTAGGACCCTCCAGACATTACTGGCTACATGACATTTGTACACCCCACCCCTTTCCCAAGATTTCAGCAAAAGTCAAAATGTGTTTTTGGGTTTGTGGCTTAGCGAAGCGTTGTTCCTTATACAAATCCACACTGTTTCACCAAACTGCACCAAATTTTGCATAATTACCTGTTCGAACCATCCGGACATTACTGGCTGTTTGAGATTAGGACACTGCACCCCTTTTCACGGATTTCAGCAAAAGTCAAAATGTGTTTGTGGTCTTGTGGGCTGCTGACGAAGCTGTAAACCATGTTCACCGTGATTGGAAACAAAAAATGTATGAGAGGCAAATAGACCTGAGAGGCGAAGGTGAAGGCAGATAGCATTCCAAAAGTTTCCAAACTTTTGACGGATCATGTGAAATTACTTTTCCAGAGGAATTTTTGCGAAATGGTGCCTGCCGTAAACCATGTTCACCGGGAAGGGAAACAAACAAGTACTTTTCGGAACAAGATTTACAATTCAGTAAACCATGTTCACCGAGAAGGGAAACAAAAAAATTTGCTGCATCAGGTAAAATTACTTTTCCAGAGGACTTTTGCGAGATAGCGCCTTCCGACGAAGCCGCAAACCACGTTCACTGGGAAGTGAAACAAAAACTCTTTCTCAACCAGTCTCAACACGAGGAACAAAACTCAAGGTCCCTATGGGACCTTGAAAACCACGTTTCAAGGCGCTAGGATGCACGGTTTCTAAGATATTTGCTCCGCAATGCACCACAACGAACAGCACCACGCCAGTGTGAGGTGGGAACAGCGACCTACATGATCATTCATTTTCAACAATTCATGACAGTGTTATCATGTCTGTCTACGGAACCCATTCAGAGAACGGGTACTTTTGCAAGTTATTTATAAAACAACATAAAAAGAAGCTTGATCCAATAATGCAACTTACACATGAATTTGGAAACTACTCAGGTCTTCATATAAATGTGTCAAAATCTATACTGCTTCCACTGACTAAAGGGACCAACAGGTTTGACAAAAGCTTGGGGTTTGTCTGGAAGATGAAAAATACCCACTATTTTGAGGTAGAAATCCCTACAGGCACCTTATTTAAGGAAAGCTTTGGAAGAGCGATTGATGGGCTGAAATTTAAAAACCTCAGGACTGTGCAGACTCCCACTTTCATTACTCTGTATAATATATCCCGTGTTAAAATTCTGACCCTTCCGAGGCTCTTATATGTGTTTATCAATGTCCTGTTGATCTTAAAGAAGTTATTTTCAGGGGTTGGGAAGCAATAACCCTGCAGCCATCACCATAAAACATGGCTTAACAGCTCCTTCCTCCCTATCAAGCAGGAGGTCAGATGCCTAGAAAGAGCCTGGCAAAGGAACCAAAGCCCCACCAACAGAACACCACTCAATCACTGCCGCAACAAATACAAAACAGGCATATGCAATGCCAAAGCCAACCATAACCTCCGAGAACTCCAATCCGCCACCAGTCGTACACAGAAACTATTCAAAATTGTCAAGTCCGTCTCCAAACCACCATCCACAGCTTCAACCCTTCATCCCCTACTTCATGCAACTCCCTCATGGACTACTTCAACTCCAAAATAAACAACATCAGGAAAGCCCTCCTCTCTTCTCTCTCACTATCACCCCCACTCCCAAACATTCCAACACATGAACACCTTCTATCCCATCGACACAGACAACCTCAGAACCCTAACAATCAAAACAAAAACATCACACTTCCTGGATGATGTATTCCCACCTCAAGCCTCATTCTATTGCATCACCATGCTTCCTCTCAACTGGCTCAACAGCATCTACTCCTGTCGCTCACCTGGTACTATCTTCTCTGCACTCAAACTGCACCACTGAGGAATGTCCCACAGTAAGCCATGTACGCGGGGTTCTTGGAGTGCCGAGAGAAGGGTACTTTGGTCAGAGAAGACCAAGCAGAAGGTGTGAGACCCAGTAGGATCCATACTGCCACACTATAAGTACTCGGGGCAAGAAAGAAAACACCTCAGGCCAGGATTGGAGTCACAAAAGCCCAGGAGAGGCTGATACTCAGTATGGCAGGTTATAGAAGAGCCTGAATGAGGGTGATAGTCTGTATACCCCATGCTGGTTGAAAAGTCCGAAAAGGGAAAGCCTAAGTGGGACAAACCACTACCCAGCCCAAGAAAAGGTGAGAGTCTGAACACCCCAGGTGGGGGTAAGATAAACAATACAAAATGGAGCTAAGAGCCGAAGAGCCAGAGAGCAGGAAGAGGAGAAAATAGCTCAAGTCGAGCTGAGAGACTTACAACCCCACGAGAGGGTAGAGAGCATGAGACCCCAGAGAGTGGCTAGAACCGAAGCAGTTCAGGAGCAAACTGGAGTGGCCCGGCAACTGTGACATTTTGAAAGGACTTGGTTAAGAACCACCGGCCGAATGGCCTAGAGAGACTTTTTCCCCCGGGGAGGAGCCTTTGGAGCTGATCTACACTGGAAATGTAAGAAGAAGTTAGGAGGCTACAGTGTTGGTTTCGAAGTGAGCTAAGCCCGGCGAGAAACCCTAACCATTTTCTTTAGGTTTCGTTTTTTTATAAGTGGAAGGGTAGGATCAGGTTAGATAGGTTTCTGGATGGAGGACAATATTAATTTTGATGACTACCTGGTGTGCACCCTTTCAACCCCTTTGAAGTTTTTTTAATAAATAAAAGTGTATTGCCAAAACTATGAGTTGTCAGTCTCCTGATTCTGACTTACCACATAGCATGTAAGTGCATTGTAAACCACTGGAGTACAGGACCAACAGTTGAGAAGACATTTTCTCATTTACAGCCAATGTCATCAAGACATAAAGGCATTTATAAAGGACTTTATATAGCAATTACATGTTTGGGATCCGGCTGCTTGCATAATAAGAGTGTGGCATAAGGAAGTTAAGGTTAGAAAACATCCCCACAATTTAAAGAATACGCTTTGGTTATTAAGATATTGCAAACAATGTAATATCTCTTCAGTCAATAATGTATAAAATACGCACTGTGAAAGGCTCATAAAGCAAATAATCCTGTCAGGAGAATAAAGAGAGACTGGAGACAATTACCCTGGGAAGGAGGCAAAAGTTCTTATGAACAAAGAGACAAAGGGCCTCATTATAAGTCCAGCGGTAACCCGGTTGCCGCCGGACTGAAACACTGTTTCTGCCACCTGATATCCTGGTGCCACCGGGACATTACAATTCCTAGCTGCCTGGGATATCAGGCAGACGAAAATGTTAGTCCCCATTCCTTTACGAGAATGGGGACACGGAAGCACCGGCACCTTTTCTAACACTGACGGTGCTTCCGTGACAACTCTGCTTTCCGGGGCCGTTGCGTGCAGCAGGTCAGACCTGCCTAGTGCTCAGGCCCAGGAAAGCCGAATTTTAGTCTGCCGCTTCAGAAAGGGTGCCGGTACGTTGCTACAGTCACCCTTATTTCCGGACCGGCATACTTATAATGAGGCCACAAGACTGCATAAAGCAAAGCCCAAGCACGGCTTCTGAGGTATATAATATAAGACTATCAAGAGAATTAGATAACAGAAGAAAGAGTATAAAATATAGAGCCCGGCTAACACTGCTGCAGTCTCTACCTCTCCACTCACCTCCCAGCCCCTTTGCACGGCCCTTGCCTCTCATTTCATCTAAAAAAAACAGGACATCCTGTCCACCCTCTCGTCTCTCCTCCGCTTCCCCGTTCTCTATTTGCTAACTCCAGCCCTCCTGCAGCCACCCCTCCTCCCTCTTTCTCTTCCTTTCCTCTGTTCTCCCCTGCTGAGGTTTCTAGACAAGGCCGATCTATGAAAGTCCTGTCAAGACAGGTTCTTCCCTGTTTGTCTAAAACCATCAAGGACCACATTGACACCCTTGCTCCTGCTCTGGCTGACTTCTGCAACCACTCCTTGGCCTCTGGAGCCTTCCCCTCCCCTCTGAAGCACTCTCTTGTGCACCCTCTTCTCAAGAAACCCAAAGTCGACCCCTCATGCAAGGCAAACTATCGCCCAATCTCCATTACTCCTTTCCTGGGAAAACTCCTGAAAAAGCTGCCCATCTCCCAACTTAATCTTCACACTGATTCTGTTGGTTGTCTCCAAGACCATCAGTCTGACTTTAGAGCTGCCAGAAGCACGGAAACTGCTCTCCTGAACATTCGTGAAGACCTGCTCTCTAACCTTGAGTCTAACATCCCTTCTGTCCTCATGCTACTCGATCTCTCTTCTGCCTTTGACACAGTCAACAATGCCATCCTGCTCAACCGTCTCTGTGATAACCTGGGAATCACTGATCAGGCCCTTGCCTGGCGGACCTCTTTCCTCTCTGATCGACCCTCCCAGGTCCAACTTGGGTCCTTCCTTTCCTCTATCACACTCTCTACCTGTGGTGTTCCCCAGGGGTTTAACCTCTCTCCCTGGCAGTTCAACCAATACCTGCCACCTCTTACCCACCGCATTGCTGCTCTCTGCTCCAACTTTCAGTGCTATGTGGATGACACTCAGCTCGTTTTCAGGCTTCCCTCTGCCACCTCTCTCCTTCTCTCATCTCTCACTGTCTGTCCGGTATCCACGAATGGTGTGCTGCCAATGATCTCTGCCTTAATGCCAGTAAGATGGAGAATCTCATTATCTGCACCCGTGCACCCTCCTTTCCTGTCACTCTCTGGCTGCCCTCCCTTGGCCCTCCTGCTACGACCTGTGAGGCTAAGAAACTCGGTGTCATCTTCGACTCCACACTCTCCTTTTCTCCTCACATCTCTGACGTCTCTAAGAAGTCAAACTACCAACTGCACCTCTTCAGAGGTATTCTTCCTTTCCTCTCCTTCTCCCAGAAGCTTACTGTCTCTAGAGCTGTGGTTCTCTCCAGGCTGGACTACTGCAACAGCCTTTCTAAATCTGCCTGCCTCTACTCTCTGCCCTCTGCAACTCATCCAGAACAGGACTGCGAGACTTGTCCTTGGCCTCAAGCCCAGGGATCGTATCTCTCTAGCCCTGAAATCTCTTCATTTGCTCCCAGTGGCTTCAAGGATTAAATTCCAGACCTTTTGCATTGTCCACAAAGCTTTCTGGGGCCTGGGTCCACAATACCTTCAACTCTCCCTCCGTAAATACCTTCCCACTCAAGCTCTTAGCTCCTCCACCTTGAACTCCCTAAGGGTCAGTCGCTTCTCCAAGCAACAAGTTGGGGGTAGATCTCACTCCTCGGCTGGGGCCTCCCTCTGGAACAGCCTCCCTGCCACTCTGAAACTTGAGGAGAAACATCTCCGGTTCCGGAAGCAACTCCAGACCTTCCGCTTTGCTTCTGCCTTCACTCTTCCTCTCCCCTGCTGATCTGTCTGCTTCGGCACCGCTTACCCTCTGATTTCAGGCCCAGGTCCCTGCCCACCCAGCCACACACCGGCACTGCCTTCTGGCAACCCTTGCACTTGGGTCTGTATCTGTAATCCTACAGTCCCCATACCTGCACTTATCAGACACCCCGTGCCTGCGCTCTAAACCTGCATTTGACACCTCGCTGGCTGCACTAGCAATTGTTTTATCCCTTGCTCAGCACTTTCCATTTCTCCCCTCCCTCTTGCACTTTTCACCCTTCCTTCTCCCCTGCACTTGGCGTGTTCTCAATGTCACTGGGTCTAGTAAGATCGTTCCTTTGTCCTCCCTTGTTTCCCTCCCTTGCCTTGTCGCACTCTGAAACACTTGTTTATGAGCGCGATAAAAATAAAATATATCATAATATCATAACCCAGGAGTAGGGGGAACTAAAAAAGGATCAAGTCCCATGCAAAGTACCCAAGAATGAATTGAGAGACTGTGAAAGGGACATAAGTGAGAGACTATCTCAAATCAAGTTGTAGGCAGCATAACCTTAAAGAGAGCACAACACCCAGAGGTGTTTTACAGGTGCTACAAGAGCACATGGAGGAGATGTCAGAGCTTACCAAAGAAAATTGTATTAAGAAACTCAAATGTAAGAGAGAGAGATATCGATATAGAGACTATCAGAAACCACACGAAGCCCAGGGGGAGAAAGTCCTTTTACTTTGGGACTTCCTGACGACAGACAAGCACCTTTAGTTTCTTTAAATAGGCAGGGTGATCTCTTTAGTAATAGGGAAAGGTAGGCCTTTCATATAATGTCATTAATAGAGTTCATAATGTTCTTAGTGTGTCTAACTCCTTCTTCTGACCCGCCACACCATGCACCCCTACCATGCAAACAATAAAGGCCGATGGGTGCTGTAGTGCCTCACGAAGTGGGACACAGAAGCAAGACAGTCAAAATAAACAGCACATTCTCTGCTGCATCCCCTAGCGATTTTACTTTTCTATATTTGGAAGACAAATGCAAATATGAGCAAAGGAATGTCTTAAAGAATGATGATGTGAAATGTAATTATAAGTGGACTTAAAAGTAATGACGCATACTGAATTGAGAAAGTCTAGGACGTTCTATCCAGTACTAGGTGTCAGGTTTGACAGATGTAAAGCGTTCTACCTTGGTCTTGTGGTGGGTTCTTGTTTCAAAGAGGTAGGGTCTGTCTTTGGAAGAGGCCATTCTGACTGTCCAATTGAAAACAAAGGGTGATCAGCAGGGCTTCTCCCCTACACAGATCCAAAAATGGAGGTGAAAAAACCTTCGAAGGTGTCCAAAGAGGTTTTTGGGGCAAGATGTCTGTAGTTCTGCATATGCATAGCTCGAGTTAACTGATAACAGAATTGGGAGCAGGAGTGGAAGAAAGTTTCAGGGGTAAGACAAGACAGGAATAATAGTGGACTGCAGAGACCGGAGGACACAGAACAAAAGGGACTGGAGAAGAGACGGATGGCAAGATCCAGGGTAACTGAGGAACAAGTAAGAAGCACACAAAACAAGGACAAGCTGGAAGCAAGTCAATTGGCATGGAAGATGGGACTTCCAAGGTACAAGCGCCAGAGCAGTTTACCGAAAAGTTGCGATGCAGGATTCCATAGTTGCGATGCAGGATTCCATAGCTCATGTGCAGCAGTTAATCACGAAGCAAACTAAAACGTCATCACGCACTCAGTGTTCTGCTCTGGACGAGAATGACTAGCCGGTCACTTGTGTCTTCTGAAAACAGCATGGCGGGACCACAGGGTATGCCTGAACCGCACAGCATGGCTGTACATGACACTATGCCTTGTGTAGTTTGGGAGCATACTCCATCTTTAATTATATGTTTGCAGTCATGATGGAGAGATTAATTTGGCAACTAATTCTGTATTTACTGACACATTTTGTATTGCGATGGCTTAGTTATTCTAGAAATATGCTTACACTGTCAAAAATATACCCATGCATTACAAACAGAGGCAGCTTCCAACAAATGATAAGGGAGTGTGAGTCTTAATTTTTAAAAGACGAACTTCGCTGATGGTTATCTCCGGAAGACTGGGGAAATGACTCTGGGAGGCTAGACTTGCTTGTGTACAATCTTCCACTTGTTGTATTAAAGTCAAGGTATGAAATACTATAAAAGCTACTGACAAAGTAGCAGGTGAACACTGTCGGAAACTTTGGGGACTGTGTGCAGTCTATTCCTGTGTTCACTCTGCTGCTATTAAAGGTTTACTGAACTAACCTCGCCCAATGTTCACGTCCAGCATCTGATTTCCTCGACATATAGCAAGTGTGCTGTCATCCTTTGAAGGCACTTAAGTGCCAGGTGCGAAAACTATAAATTATGGAACTAAATGGCATTTAGAGAAAGTTCAAGAGAAAAATAATTATCAGGTCAAGAATTTACAATCATGACTTTTTGGTTTTCAAGAAATTACAAGTTAACTTTTTTTCAATGTAATGCTGTTTCCATTTGTTCAGCTAAGGGCGTTGTGAGGGACAGTCAAGACAGATAGATGTATCCCGCTTTTGGGGTTCACCGCATTGCAAGGTGTGGCCCCTGTATACAATTCTGGGGACCATATACATGGAATATAGAGCAATAAAAAACTTAAATGAGAACACTCTGACAGGCATATGTTGAAATCATTAAATACATCCACTCAGTAAATACTGTAAAAAACCCAAAAATGAATTCATGGAATGGTAGGACAAGGAATCATGATATTTAGAGGTCTCTGAAATAACACAATGTGTTTCACAATAAAAAGGATGTCGGGCAGCTGGAACAGCGAGAAGATGGAAGCACCAACCCTAGCAGAAAATGAAGTGTTTTCAATATGGGCTACAGTAGCATTTTGCTGTGAAATGAATTTATCAAAACAAAATGGTTGCAGCATAACTTTCCCAGCAAGGAGAGGCATCCTCATCTGATTTGGGTCAATAAATGGGAGTATGTGTCTATCGAAGGGGGGAAAAGGATGCTAGTGATGTAATCAGCAGTTTTGACTGTCTGGATGAAAGAACCAGGTTTGTTTTATATTTTCCACATAGAGCCCATCCATGACCAAACATCATAGCTACATGTTGGACACATACGAAGCAAGTGGTATTCCTGCTGGGTGTCTCTGCATGGCTGCCATACACGGCAGCAGCCAGGTTACCTTACTTCCCTATGCACTATAATGACTGCGGCAGAGTCTGGTTCTATAGGTCTCTAAAGCTGGCGTACTCGTTTATTTATTTGTATTTTCTAACAATCTTTTCCTTACATTACTGTTGCAAAAATGCCAAGAAACAGTTTTAGCACCAAGAGATGGTTCAAACCATGATCAGCGCTACAGAAATTATCGCACTTGTTCATTGTAATAGGTGGAAGTCCCAGCCTTACATGGCAATTCCCAAGGTACAGGGCATTTAAGCAGTATTTCTGGGCAGTCATTTCAATTGTCTGCATGTGGTCCTAAACATTCTGCATCTCAAGGTGGATCCTCCAATGTGGAGTGGATTTCACAGAAAGGCGGTGTTGGGGGAACTTCTGTAGCATCACATGTAAAACATCTTTATTAAGGGGCATCCCACTTTGGGGAGGAAAGGAAAACGTAAAGATGGTTGAAACAAGTGCTAGGGAATATAAGAAGGATGTCAGGGCTATGTAGGGAGCAATGGAATCTACAGGACATAGTTTTAAATGCCAGTTAGTTACAATTCTTAAGCTCTTAAGAGTCAACGCGGATACACAAATATATGTTCAGGTGAAAAAAACATGTATTATCTGCCATCTCCTCTCTCTGCAGGCATGTGCGAGGAGTTATGGAATCTGGATTTCAGATACTGAAACCGTATTACTTCCAGCTACACTACTCATGCCCCATGCCCCCCAATATATGAATGTCAATAGAATAATGCATCCTACTATGCCGAGATATGGCTGCGGAGTATGCCGCTGCCACAACCAACATTTTGTAAGTGTTCTGTGAGAGTTTGCAAGATGTTGAACTTGGAAAGTGGCATGGAGGCATGTGTGTGTCACCTTAAATGGGGCAGACACTTAAACCAGTTCAGAGGGACTGCCATCTGTCTGCAATCTCTACCTCACCTTTTGAGGCTCCAACCATACAGTTGGCCGCTAGAACCCAAGGAATCTCACCAACAATGTGCTGCACATGCCAATACAAGCTCCTCCCGTCACCTTCATATCTCTCAAATCCTGGCTCTTATCGCTAAATGAAGCTTCAGATTCCTTTGACACAATAATGGATGGTTGATCATGGGAGCCATACCCTACTCTAGAATTAAATGAATTAATCTGCAATTGCCATTGCTTCGGATAGTGTTATGTGCGAATGACAGCAGTGACCTTCTAGTCCCAACAACAAAGATACCATTTTCAAATATTATTGCTTTACAGAGGCCCTCAAGAACACACCAACTCTCGGAGACAGTTCAACAGTTCCAACGTTTGTATTTGAAGAAAATGGGCTCATTAAGGGCTGTCCCTCTCTCTAGTCTAGTGCAAGCTGTTCCTTCTTTAGCCCAGGCAGCCGTACTGAACGGTAACCCCTACTTTATAAATTTCAGTTGACCTGGTAGTGATGGCCTAAAGGCAAATGTCTGACGTGCCACATGGGAGGGCCCCCGTCTGCAGAGTTGTAGTGTGCCGGTGCAGAAACAACTGTGCTGTTAAGCTTACCGGCACTGTTGTTTTCGGACCGGCACACATAGAATGGAGGCCCATGGTCTTTACTCTATCAAATCTTGCATCTGTTATAACTAGCATATGTACTTGAATATTGATTCATTTGTATAGGGGCATGGCTTGCAAACTGGTTCTGGGTGTTGGCACAGCACAATATTGTCAGACTGCTGAAAAGATGTATGTATGTATGTACCTCCCCTCTCGAGCTCTTTGCTCCTCTACCTCTAACTCCCTCAGGGTCAGTCGTTTTTCAAACAAAACAAGCTGAGAGTAGATCTCTGTCTTCGGCTGGGGCCTCTCGCTGGAACCGCCTCCCTGCCACTCTAAAACTTGAGGAGAACCATCTCCGGTTCCGGAAACACCTCAAGACCTTCCTCTTTTCTTCTGCCTTCGCCCCCCCTCTCCCCTGCTGATCTGTTCTCTCTTGGCACCGTGCACCTTGCCACCCTCTGTCCTCCAGGCCCAGGTACCTGCTCACCCTGCCACCCTCCCCCACTGCCTGCGGGCTACCCCTTGCCCTGGGGTCTGTAGCTATACCCATACAGCCCCCCCTTTTTCTTCCTGCACTTATCAGACCTACCCTGTCTGCTGCCTTAAACCTAGCACTTGCAAATTGCTGGCTGCACTACCACTATTTGTTGACTTTATTATTTATTTATTATTATTTATCTGTTTCTCCTCTGCTTCGCACTTTCCACTTCTCCCCCCTTCCATGCACTTTTCTCCTCCCCCTCTCCATGCACTTGCGCGTTCTCAATGTCACTGGGCCTAGTAAGATCGCTGTTTTGTTCTCCCCTGTTCCCCTCCCTTGCCTTGTCGCGCTCTGAAACACTTGTGTACGAGCGCGATAGAAATAAAACATCAATATCAATATTCTATTTTGCAGTGGTATCGACCTACTTTATGACCCAGTGGTAAAAAAACTGTTAGGTGTTACACAGTTCACCTGGACATCATCTAGGTAAGTGGGGTGAGAAGGTATGTTTTAGAATTATTTATGATAATGTGACCGATGGTACGGAGATCAGAAGCATTGTATGGGCCTGTGCAGCAAACTGAGGAAGCTTCATGTTTCGTGTCTCAGCTGACTAAGGAAAATGTAAAAAGTGCTTCATGAGGCAGTAGAGGTCAACACAAACTCATGCCCATAAATGTAACATACAAAGAACACTTGCAAACGGCCAAACTATGGGCTTTGTCAAGGATTTTTACAAAAAAGAAATAAGACAAATGCTTTTTATTTTAGAGTCTCCCTAAGACCTGCAGTACAGGCTAATGGTGGGCAGAATGTTTGCAAGGCTGTGTCAGGGAAGCACGAATGCTGGTGGCAACCATTGTACGTACCTAGGGAACAGGACTGGCGGTCAATGAGGGCTCATCCCGGAACAAGGCATCCCAGGGTGATAAGCCCCTGCAAAACCTTAATACAAAGGTCCAGTTCAAACAGGGTGCTAATCTATTGAGGAGATATGTAAAATCACAACATTTTAAAAACATAGATTCTAATCAAATTTAGCTCGTCGTCACTGGCAGCAAAGAAAGCGATTTGCATTAGTGTAAGGCACGCTAAGGTAAAGCTGGAGAGAAAATAGAGGGGCTGCAGGTTGTATTAGACATCAAACGGGGACACGAGATGGATCACGTTGTCTGCTGTCACCTGTCATATATTCACGCATGTATGAAAACGCCATGTATACAAGCGCCAAAAACACAGTTCTATATGTGATGTGTGCTATATAACGATTCATCATGGCGTGTACACACTTCAAAACATGGTGAAAAGTCTATATGCTTAATTTGGCCCAAATCAAATTCTTGGTAGCAAGTGCACACCTGGCACTCTTTTCGCTGCGTAAATCAGTCGTGCCTTCCTTCTGTGGCTCTAGACGAGCCTGACATCCGCTGGTGGCACCGCTCACCCTCTGCGCCTACAGCTGCCCTCTACACACCTTTCTTTGATGGCGACAGGCTTTGACAGAACATACCCGCCCAGGTACTTTTACTAAAGGAACCTACAGGAAGAAGTTGGCAGGGAAACTAGAATTTCATGTATCAACTACTCCCCTTTAATAAACAAAAGAGGCCTTCAGAAGTCATGCCTTACGATTTCAAGCCCACGCTCTACCAAGCATTGCTTCTGTATGGCTGAATGACTATGACAGCTCAGCCGCACTCCCTGGTGTACTGTTTTTCAGAGCCTTAGATGCCTAGGAATTCGAGCACATCAAAGACAAACAATTGCCCAGTGCCTAACCAGGACCCTATTTTAAGGTATATTCGGGTAATATATTTCTCCAACTGCGTTATAGTTGCTTTCTGCAGGTTGGGGCATCAGCCGTACCCAGTAGAACAAGGCGTTAACGTCACCTGCTGCTAGTAAACATGTATATTAATTAACCCCGGTTCATCCTCCAAGGGTCCGCGCAGGGTGTCCAATGTAGTGATCTCTAGGAACTTGTTTCCTTGCCTGTCGGGTTAGCAGTTAACTAGGCATATGGATGGTCTGGCCACTATGCGATGTGCTACCATGGTGATGACTGGTGGAATACTGTTGGGCCGCTAATGCCCCAGAGATGCAGTAGTACCCCATTCAGGGACCGAATTGGGGAAGATGGTTCCCAGAACTATGAGGCCCATAATGCATTGCAACAGATTCCAGTAATACATCGAACAGGGAACCAACCTAACACAAAGTTTGCAAACTTGCGGCATCAACGTTGTTCTGCAAAATGTGATCTGAGCATTACCTGCGAGAGACCAGAAAAAAGGAAGCAAAGGTGTAATGTGCTCCAATACTCCTAGCCCGATAACAGCCTCAGCAAGTCAGAGAGGACAGCGTGCATCACAGCGCGGCATTATGCAGTTTCCTAGATGGCACTGAATGCTTAACTTCCCCCCTGACATGATTACGCCTGTCAGGAATTAAGGGATTAAACAACACCTAAGAATTAGACAATAGGAAGACAGAATTCAAACAAAAACGAGAAAGAACCTATTAGAAGGCAGACAATTCACCAAGCCCTGATTAGGGTATTTAAAATGGACCGAGGAAACACAGAAAGCCTGGAGGAGACGTGCATGGCTGCTCGACCTCCTTTGCTACCAAGGGAGAATCCTGAGGGACTGACCTCAAGAGGATGATAAGCATGGCGTAAAGCTAAATCCATTTGCCGAAAGATAGCATCACCCAGGTCTGCAACAGTCCACATCTCAAGACCCCGGCAGGAGATGTTAAGCAGGGTATTTCTATCAGTGACTCCACCTTCAGGGAACTCAAAGCTTCTGAGCCTAAGGCCTTCCATCAGCGACTCCAAGGAAGTGGGTTGAAGGAAGGAAGGACTGTACCCATGGCAGAGGGGTGGAATAATGTCTCCTGCATGATAAGGACCCTAACAAGGGGAGGGAGATACTTATTCAAGTGCTAAGAGTCCTGAGGTCCAAGTAAGACAATTTGCGAATCCTGACCAAACCAAAGATCCAGAAGGAAATTGTTGGAATCCTGAGGTCCACGAAGAGCCAGTTAAGTATTCTGATGGGGCGGCAGCATGGAGCCACTGCGTCTACTTTCCTTTCTTCTGCAGAGTGACAGCTCCAAGGGCGGCCTATCTTCTGAAAAGTGACAGAAACGTGTGTGAAGAAAGTCCCTGCAGGATCTCGATCAGAGACAAGTTTCATTCCACAATGTTGCAGCCTGTATCTCTGAGGAGGAGTGGAAGCTTCTACACCAATGGCTGTACCGGAATGTGACATATGAAATCCACCAGGCTGTCAGCTCCCTGTGCTCTTATTTCAACCTCTGTGTTTTCTTTAAGAGAAACATAAAACCTCAATGCGCAACAAGTGGATCAGCAGGATTCCGAGAGCAGTAACGTCAATACTAATCTGGATGTTGAGACTCTGATAACAGCGCCACCAGAGGAAGTCCAGTACAGTGAGGCTTGTAAAGACTTGGAAGCGAGAAGAACCGACGAGATGCATAGTACAGAGAATCCAATTATCACATCTGTGTTTTCACTGTGTCACCGACATGGAAGCGAGGGAGAATACAATTTCAAGGGAATGAAGAAACCCTGATCCAGTTATGACTTCAGCATTATCCCTTCTACAATACTGGGTAGAAAGTCCTTTGAAAGTGGATCAGAGGGACGGAGGATGAAGGCAGCAGTAATGGATTCGTGAGCAGGAACTGCAGGGATGTAGATGCTATACAAATGCAATAAAATAACATCACCTTTTATTGCTCAAGCAGAAAAGACTAGAGCAAAATTGATCTACAGCGCTGAAAAGGGAAAAAAACTGTGCAAGGCAACCATGGTCCAAACCTTGTCAGGAGCTCAGAAGAGAAAATATAACTTGGCCTGAAAACGTATTCTGCAATCTTCCCCATTCCGTTTCACAGAAAATATAACATTGAGTGGTCATCTATGCCTAGTACGTTTGAGAGTAATCTTAGAAATGCTGCACTTTCGACATTTACATCAAATGCACAGCAGGTTGGGTATCCCCAAAGTACCGAATGGTTCAATGATAAGAGATATCTTTCATCACACGAGCATCCACAGAAAGAGTGTAAGAGGAAGGGAGGAAATCTATGTACTCAGTTTAAGAAATACCTTCACTCAAAGACCATCCTTTTGGCACACAATAGGACACACAAAAGGAAGAAACCACATCAGTGCACCCAATGTGAGAAATATATTGTTCTCAAGGCACATGTTACAAACCATCAAAAATTCCATGCAAATGAAGCGAAATTGTAAAGGGCTACCCCTGGATGAAAAACATGCCAGTGAATATGACCGAAATGTAACATTAAAAATGACTAATGTGACACATTTAGAATTCTGAATAAACCAAAGGCCCAGCAGGTGGCTGACAATAATCCACAGGACCGGGAAAGGCTGTTTTAAAAAACCCATACAAACCCAAGGTCTAAGGTGGGCGAAGGAAAACACTGAAATGAATCCATGGCTAAAATGGGCCTGGCAAGAACTTAGGAAACAATTCTGGTCCAGGACTGACATGCCAAGAGTTTGGAAT
Source organism: Ambystoma mexicanum (assembly GCF_040938575.1). NCBI lineage: Eukaryota > Metazoa > Chordata > Amphibia > Caudata > Ambystomatidae > Ambystoma > Ambystoma mexicanum. Next base: position 1,347,059,817 of record NC_090922.1, on the reverse strand, counting down.
AAAACCAAGGTTTGGGAGAAAATAGTGGGAAAATCCTGACTTGAACTTTGTTCGGTGTGGGACCTGCTAAAACACTAGTCCAATTCCCAAGGTGGTGAATAACCGAGAAGCAAAACTGATAATCTCATGGTCTCGGAGGAGGCACAGTTGACCATGCGAGTGTTGGGAAGGAGCTAGATCCTTCCTTCATTCTCAAGCGCTTTAGAATTAGGCAAGACTTCTTTTGATTGTTTCTAGGCACTACAAAAGACCAGGGGGCAGGAGAAGCACTGAGAGAAAGCTTTTTTCATGCAAATATAATCACACAGACATGCATGGGCACTAAAAAAAAGACTGTTATTATTTAAATATAAGTTGCAAATAACTATTAGCGGAATACATTTGTAAAATACTCTTTAGTTCCCCTCAACGCACACCAGAAGCAGGCTCTCTGCCAAAAGGAATGTGGCCTGCACTGAAAATAGATAGCAGAGTTCATGTGGTTTTGCGTCACTGAGCCTAAGCTCTGCCAGAGCACACGAAGTGGCTGACCAGTTGTCTGCTGTCTGTCAAAAGCCCATGTATGCTAAATGGGGATTTTAACATGTTCCATGCAGAATTATGGAAAACAAGGGTTTAAAGGGGAATTCCTTGACCAGATAAAAATATGAGGAGAATGAATGAAATGCGACGAGCATGACGGGAACATGTTTTTATATATAAAGGTTCATAATGTAGCAAAATGATGAAAAACATGAGCTACAATGTATTCTTGTATAGGCTAGCAATATGTTAATAAATAGATTTGTGGGGTTTGACAAACTCTGGTCCGGTGAGGCGCTGGTAGGATTAGCTAGTCCGTTGATTGCTGGTAGGCAGCTTTCTCAGATAATGGATGAGTCAAGTTTTGTTGTCAAACATGAGGTTGTTTTATTCCTTAGTTAGTCAGCACCAATGAAAGACATCATTGGATAAAAGGTGACATTTATAACATGATGATGTGTTACACAGCCGACGCGCGTTTCAACCTAAGTCAGTGTTGAAACGCGCGCGGATCCTCGACTACATGACTCTAAGCACCAACACTGCCGAACCCGGCCACAGAACGTCTACCCAGCCCACTGGCACCCACACATGGGGGGACCAGCTCACTGCACCTTGAAGCTCACCCCATAACTCAATTGGCCTTGACAAAGACTTAGGTTGAAACGCGCGTCGGCTGTGTAACACATCATCATGTTATAAATGTCACCTTTTATCCAATGATGTCTTTCATTGGTGCTGACTGACCAAATCAAAAGGGCACTTACCACCGATGACACCATGGCCTTCTTCAATCTATGCAGGAAAGCAGACATTATTGTGGATTCTAGCCCATTTTGTCTTGGTGCAGTACTGATGCAGCCAGACGATGGGGGGAACAGTCACTCGGCGGCCTACACAGGCATGGCCCTGTCTGCAACTGAACAAAGATACTCACAAATAGAGTGAGAAGCCCTAGCCGTACTGTGGGGCTGCAGACATTTTCACCTCTATGTTTATGGGAAGTCTGTGACGGTGATCACAGATCACAAACCCCTGATCCGGATAATGGTGGGATCATCCTCCAAACCCCCCCACTCATATTGAGAGGTGGATGCTCACTCTACATGAATATGATCTCAAACTTGTATGCCGCCCAGGAAACGCCAACACAGCAGACTACTTATCCAGCCATCCCGTAGAAGTAGGGCAGCGAGAAGAGACCAAAGAACAAGGAGAAACAGAAAAATGTCTACAGACCCTGGCAACGGCTTTGACACCCGTATCCATATCCATCGATGACATAAGGGCGGCCTCGGCGAAGACGAGTGCTTCCAAATTTTACAGTCAGCCAGGATTCGAGGAGAGTGGAAAAGGATCCTTGTTTGTTTATTCATTTGGTAATGCGCACCAAACCCTTAGGTAGGCGGGCGCAAACAGTACACAAAGTCTTATAGCTTAGTTACATAGCATAAACAGGTGCATACAGGTAAGTACAACAGGTGCATAAATACATATAATACAGAGTGTAGCCTTGGAGGGCCAAGGAGACATTAACATACAGAATTGTATATACATATTCGCCTACTGTACAGTAAGAATCATCAGGTGCAAGGGTCAGGTGCAAGCCAGGAGTAGTAGGAATAAGGTAAATCAGGTTAAGTGTCATTAGTGCGCTGCCATTTAAGTACCTTATGTCTAAATGTAGGGTAGGGTTCTAGTCTGAGGTCAAGTGGTAGCTTATTCCAGCATTGTGCAGCTTTGACAGGGAAGCTGGTTCCTCCGGCAGTCGAACGTTTAAACCTCGGAATCTCCAGCATAGATGTATTAGCCGATCTAGTAGGGCGGGTCGCTGCTCTCCTGGTGATTTTTTCCACTAAGTAAGGAGGTGCTAGGTTGTTCAGGCATTTGGAAGTTAGAGAAGCTGTTTTGAGGAGGATTCTATTTTCAGCCAGTTACCTCTTTCCTGAATTTGGTGATGTGCTCTCTGTAGGGGACATCCAACGCTGCTCTCAGGGTGTTATTCTGTAATCTTTGAATTTGATCTGTGATGTATTTGTTGGCTCCTGAGAACAGGGCATTGCAGTAATCCAGTCTTGACCTACTAAGGGCATTGGCTAGGGTGATACAGCTAGCATTAGAAAGATATGGTCTAGATGCTCGGATTAGTTTACAGGTATAGGTTGTGGTGGAGGCCAGGGAGTTGACTTGCTTTTTAAATGTGAGAGAGGAGTCCAGATAGAATCCTAAGGTTTTAACCACAGACATCACCTTGATAGTATTGTTACCAATGTTGAAGGATGTGTAGTTTGGACCTAGCTTTTTGATGTTGGTTTCCGAGCCTAGGATTATTAACTACGTGTTATCGTCGTTCAGGCAGAGGCCATGTGATTCCATCCATGCCTGAATGATGGAGTAAATTTTGTTCACCAAGGCTAAATCAAAGTTGCCCGAAAGGGATATGGGGATTTGGGTGTCATTTGCATATTCAGTGTAGGTGACACCCAGTCTGTCCAATTTGTCAAACAAAGGCTTGGTGAAGAGGCTGTACTTGATCGGGGCAACACAAGATCCCTGTGGGACGCCACAGGTTATTTTGATAGGGTCAGCGGAGGCTGAGGTAGAGAAGACTTTCATAGTTCAATTGGCTAAGAAGGATTGGATCCAAGCTATAGCCTCTCCAGTGAAGTTTGTGGCAGATTTTAGGTGGTTGCATAAAACTGCATGATCCACCAAGTCGAAGGCTGCCGACAAATCCAATAGGAGGTGCAGAGCTGTTTTCCATTGTCCTTTAGTTCTTCAAATTGTGTCTTAAGGTCTGTTTCCGTGCCGTGGAGGGGGCGGAAGCCAGATTGCCGTGAGCCTATTAGATGGTTGACTTCCAGATAGTCCTGGATTTGTATCTAGGCCGCTCTATCCCAGATTTTAAGTAAGAACAGTACATTGGTGATGGGTCGATAGTTGGTGGGGATGGTGGGGACCAGTGTGTTTTTTGAGTAAGGGGAGGACCCAGGATTCTTTGAGGTTGGCATGTACCGTATTTGATTTAAAGGAGGAATTTATGAGCTTAGAAATTAAAGGGGCTAGGTCCCTAGCTGCATCCTTTATTATTTGCGCTGGGCAAGTATCGCCCTTACAGTTTGAGGGTTTAAGGGATAGTATTATTTTTTCTGTGTCAATTATGGAAATGGACTTGAAACTAAAGGGTGTAGTTGTCCTAGTCTCAAGGGGTTGAGTTGAATGTATATCGGAAGGTGGCAGTGTAGCCTTTTTATTAGCAATTTTACATTGGAGAGAAGAGATTTTATTGGATAGAGCATTTTGTACACCATACCTTGTCCTTGGGGGCATTGTCTACTGGTTGGATTGGGGATTCCAATTCTCAGAGGATGGAGAAGAGTTCTTTTGTATTGGAGTTGGCTTTGGCAATTCTATCGTTGAAGCTATTCTTTTTAGTTTTAGTTATTTCTTTTTTGTACAGTTTGGCCTGTTCAGTTAGATTATTTTTGTTGTTTTCAATAGGGGAATGACGCCAAATAGATTGGAGCTTTCTTTTTTGTAATCTTAAAGCTTAGAGTTGGGGAGTAAACCAAGCATTCAAGTGTGCTTCTTGCCTGACTTTGCGCAGTTTGACAGGGGCAATCATGTCCAGTGCCTTGGTCATAGCATTATTGAAGGTGTCTACTAGTATGTCCAGGTTGGTGTTACTTTCCAGTCCAGAGATGTCTGGAAGGAGGCGAGGTAGAGTTTATCCACAGTAATGTACTTCTTACTTCTGGTCAGGAGAGGGGGTACCATATTGTTAGTCTTAGGTTGAGAAGGTCTGGTGTGGCAGAGAAGGTTATTAAGTAATGATCTGTCCATGGTTGCGGGACAATATCGGTGATAGCAATATTACAGTTTAGTTTGGATACCCAGTCAAGGGTCCTTCCTTTAATGTGAGTTGGAGAGAGGACTTTTTGAGTGAGACCATGATCACTTAACAGGGCTGCTATTGATTCAGCAGGTTTGTTATCTGTGTGATTGAAGCTAAGATTAAAGTCTCCCATCAGTAGTGTTTAAGAGTGGTATTTTGTGTTGTTGGCTAAAAGACTGGTTAGGTCATCTTTGAAGGCGACTTGAGGTCCTGGTGGCCTGTAGATCAAGTGGATTGTTAGTGTGCGGTTGTTGGAGAGAGGCAGTTTGGCTGTGTGTATTTCACAGGACGAGTAGGATGCTGACGTGGCGAGTCTAATAGGAAGGGTCGTTTTGAAAATAATGGCTAGGCCGCCACATCCGGCATTAGGCCGGTCTGCTCTAAGCATCTGGTAACTGTCAGGTACCGCTAGCATGATGAGAGTCGGTCCTGCAGTCTCATGTAACCAAGTCTCAGTTATGGCCAATAGGTCTAGGTTATCATTGTTTAGGATGTCTGCAATTTCGGTAGCATGGACTACCACTGATCTTGCGTTAATAAGGGACCCTATTAGCGTTTGAGTACTGTTAGATTTAGATAGTGGTGAAGGTTTGGGTGAGGTGGTATTCTGGGTCGTATGAGTCTTCATAGGAGTTCGAGCACAAGAGTTGGTAGTTTCCACTGATAAGGGCCGAGAGATCTTGGGCTGGGTGGTGGTCCGTCTGTTGGCATTGTTAAGGTAGTTTCTTTTAGATTCGTAGATGCAGGGCAATCTAGACCTGAGTCTCAGGTTTCTATCCTTGGGGGGAGGGGGTGGTTTGTTTTAGTAACAAAGGCCATGATAGTGGGGATAGCAAGGGCGAGTATTAGGGTCTGAGTAGATTTAGTGGAGCAGGCAAGGGGCCTCTTCAGGTTATGCCAGGAGTGTATTATTGTACTAGTATTTAAGTATTATTTATAAGGAGGGCAGAGTATACTTTCGTGCTATACCTAGGAGATGCTATGTGCTATCGTCTAGATTCAGTTTCATTGCAAGTGGCCAAAAACACTCATGACTAGAATGTGCTATCGGCTAACATTTGAATACAATTTAAGAAGAAGGTAGACAAAGCTCTATCAACCTAAGCCTGGGAAATACAATGTGCTGGCATCTAGGTTCGATTTTAGTACAACAGACCAAAAACACTCATGACTAAAATGGGCTATGGGCTAATATTTGCGTACAATTTAGGAAGAAGGCAGACAAAGCTCTATCATGCTAAGCCTGGGAAGTACAGTGTGCTAACAACCAGGTTCAATTTTAAGAGCTGCAGTAGTAACAGTATCCACTGGGGGAGGCACGATGGCAAGATGGGAGATACTAGGCACTATGGGCACAATGGTCTGGTTGCTAATGCAGTTAAAGTAGACTTACCAAGTGGGCTAGTTTCAACAATCATGTTAGTGCACAGTAGTGTCACAGGGCATAATAGGCTGGGAGCATAGGTCAGGTACTACAGCACAGTATGCTAGTTGCAAGATCCAGGTACTGGGACATAATATGCTAGAGGCAGTATTTCAGACAGTGCACAATATGCTATCGGAAGTATTTCAGACAGTGCACAATATAATAGAGGCAGTATTTTAGACAGTGCACAATATGCAGAGGCGGTATTTCAGACAGTGCACAGTATGCTAGAGGCAGTAGTTGTAGTAGTGCACAATAGCGTCACAGGGCATAATAGGCTGGGAGCATAAGTCAGGTACTACAGCACAGTATGCTAGTTGCAAGATCCAGGTACTGGGACACAATATGCTAGAGGCAGTATTTCAGACAGTGCACGATATAATAGAGGCAGAATTTCAGACAGTGCAAAATATGCTAGAGGCAGTATTTCAGACAGTGCACAATATGCTAGAGGCAGTATTTCAGACAGTGCACAATATAATAGAGGCAGTATTTTAGACAGTGCACATCATGCTAGAGGCAGTAATACAGACAGTACACAATATGCAGAGGCGGTATTTCAGACAGTGCACAGTATGCTAGAGGCAGTATTTGTAGGAGTGCACAATAGCGTCACAGGGCATAATAGGCTGGGAGCATAAGTCAGGTACTACAGCACAGTATGCTAGTTGCAAGATCCAGGTACTGGGACATAATATGCTAGAGGCAGTATTTCAGACAGTGCACAATATGCTAGCGGCAGTATTTCAGACAGTGCACAATATAATAGAGGCAGTATTTTAGACAGTGCACAACATGCTAGAGGCAGTAATACAGACAGTACACAATATGCTAGAGGCGGTATTTCAGACAGTGCACAGTATGCTAGAGGCAGTATTTTAGACAGTGCACAACATGCTAGAGGCAGTAATACAGACAGTGCACAATATGCAGTGGCGGTATTTCAGACAGTGCACAGTATGCTAGAGGCAGTATTTGTAGTAGTGCACAATAGCGTCACAGGGCATAATAGGCTGGGAGCATAAGTCAGGTACAACAGCACAGTATGCTAGTTGCAAGATCCAGGTACTGGGAAACAATATGCTAGAGGCAGTATTTCAGACAGTGCACAATATAATAGAGGCAGTATTTCAGACAGTGCAAAATATGCTAGAGGCAGTATTTCAGACAGTGTACAATATGCTAGTGCAGTATTTCAGACAGTGCACAATATACTAGAGGCAGTAATACAGACAGTGCACAATATGCTAGAGGCAAAGGCATTTACTAGATAGGTGGTCGTTTCATACAGCAACTAATGGAGCATATATTATTTAATTAATACTCCTGGCTATTCCAACTAGGATATTCGTGAGCAGGTACTCGTCTTACAACTTGCAGGGGTGCAACAAGATCAGAGTTAGTCATGCCGGGAAGGTTGCATTGAGGGGAAAGTACATGCAGTGAGAGTCACGTAAGTAGCAAATGCTCCTAGAGTACCAGGCAGTAATTTGTGCGCGTATAAGAGTCAGGTAGTGGACTGCAAGGTGCAGGGCTGCCATTTACCTGGATGTATACTCAGATGAATCAGTGAACCTTAGTGGCAGTGTCTGGGAGGTAGAACAGCGTTCATGGCCCCTGGCTCAGACAACTCATGACAGGCTCCAGACAGGCAGCCTTGTTGGGTGGCCTTAGTGGGTTGGGCCGGCGTGAACTAGACAGGCGCACACGTGATGCAAAGGAAGCGCTCAAACAAACATGGCAGTAAGAAACAACTAACATTTATGGACAATGGACTAGTTCTCAGAAGGTCTAAAATGGTCATGCCCACAAGTTTGGCGCCATAGAGTTCGCTTACAGAGGACACCAAGGCGTGGCAAAGAGCAAAGTACGACTAAGGATGAACGTCTGGTTCCTCAGCCTTGACGACAAGGTGGAGTTTATCTGCACATGCGTGCAGTGCCAAGCAGCAATGCCCCACCAGAATAACCTTGTATCGAATCAATGAATCGAAGCACTCTACCTTGAGAATGTACACATGTGGAATAAAAGGGGGCCGTCCGTGTCACAGGGTTAGTGTATACAGGGACCCCGACCAAGCAACACTGTTTGATTGTCCCTCACTTAATGCTGGTGGGCCTCACCAGAACGAGGCCCTGCCAACACAACAGAATGGGCCTCATTACGACCTCGGCGGTAGCCATGCCGCTATTGGCGGCATGGCTGCCGCCGAAATCGTGTCCGGCTTCCCAGAATGAGGAATTACCGGGCCATTTTGAGTTGAGGGCCCGGTAATTCCTCCTTTTAGGAACCCGGACCCGGACCTTCCCCATTCCCATTCAGCCTTCATAGGGCTGAATGGGAATGGGTGAGGGAGCAAACAACAGGCCGATTACGAGCGGACCGTTGTTTGCTCGCTCCTCTCCTCCCGGGACCCGCTCTGCATGTCTGGTGAAACGCGAGGCGACCTCGTAATCTGGCGGGACGGGGTTGACGGCGCCGGCACCTTTACCAGCGCCGTTAACCCCGTCCCGCATGGGTTATAATGAGGCCCAATGTTATATTACAGTTTGGCAAATTTTGTTTTATTTTCATTAAACTTGCATTACAGCTAACTAGGGGGCTGCCTGGGACGCCAGGAACGGAACAGCACCACATCGCTTTTTTCTATCTGTGCATGGACTGGCCCCCAAGCTAAACACCTGTTTCTGTGTGAATCAGGGCGGAGCAGAGCCTCTCTGTAAGAAGAAATGATGAAGCGTGCGCAGATCAGGGTGGTCGCAGATAACAATGGAAAGACTGAAAAGTTGTGCTTAATTGAAGCTGGCTTGTCTCTCGCCCGAACCCACACCATCTTACCGTTTGCAAGGGTGGGGCGCATTGTAGACATTAAGCCAGCCGAGTCAGACGTGACAAAGGAATCCTATTACTCATATATCTCAGTCTATGAGTAAGGCTTCTTGGAAGAAAAAAAAAACAAACGACACCTGAGATGGAAAAACCTGACCTTCAAAAGAATAAAAAAGAAACCGGTATAAAGGTTTTGCATCGGAAAAATGTCACACCAAGGTGAATACAAAAGCCACATTTTACACGGGGTAAAGAGAGTGGCTTAGATTGAGTGATACAAGGGTGTGCCAATAGCGGAATAATAACCGATTAGTGTTACTCAGTTTGATTTCTCCTTAGTGTGATAAGGTACGACTCCCCAGGCCACAAAGATTATGCACCAGCATGAATTCCAAAAGGGAAATCACGATTACTAAAGCAGAGCTGCTCACTCACTCATATAGTGCCTTGTAATATGGAGTGATATTTCATAGCACCCCTTTTCCAATATTTGCGTCCTCTTGGCGTTAAGGAGTGGATGTAAAGTTAAATGCCGTGTCATTTCCTGCTCTATAGTCCTTACTTTATGGACATGAAAACTTTAACCTGATTCATGGATTATGTGCGCCGAGAAAAACGGGATTTGTGTGCCATTCTGCCTGCAAATCCCCATTTGTTAAACAGGGATTTGCAGGCAGAATGGCGCACAAATCCATTTTTTTTCGGCGCAAATAATCCATGAATCAGGGTGTAAATCTTTTAGATATGTTTACTTTTTGTGTGGACGTTTTTTATCTGATAAAGGCTGTGGGAAACCACTAGGGTGGCAGAGAACAGTCACCTGAATCTGCGGCTCCCACCGCCCAGGTCTGACTGAAGGCAAAAATAACGAAATGTGAAAGATGTTGTGGTGTGGAGTGGCTAGGATGTCCCTGGACAGGAACGGTTCATTTTGGTGGCATGGAACACAAACCAGCCCTGTGATCCTCCACCAGGAGACGGCGCACAGGGCACGAGGCCTTCCTTGGAGTAGGTGAAGCTGGGAAAGGAAAGGCAGAGCACTCCGCAGCGGAGCATACGACTAAGGCCGGGACTCTAGGATCGGTTAAGGGAGTGGGAGACACTCGGGAGGGGTAGGTGGAGACACATTACAATTCCTGGAGCTAGGCAGTTTTGAAGTAAGAGAGGAGGGTGACAGAGAATAGGAATCTATTTGAGATGCTAAGGGTGGTCCTCATGAAGAGTTTAGTGGTACCCTGCCGGTAAATCCACGAAATACCACTAAACGGAATTACCGTTCCTGCAACTTGATCTACTGGAATTACCGGCAGATTACAAGTAGCAGGAATAACAGTAAATCCCCATTCTGGGAAACTGCTGTATTACCAGCACCAGTAATACCAACAGTTTTCGACGGTTGAGTGCCTGACTTATCTACAGCTCTTCGCTGGAGGTGACTCAGGTACCCCTCCGGCAAATTTGTACACTGCTGGTCCGGAACCGTGCCGGTAAACGCAATAACTGCCACATTGATTCCGGACCCTGCAGGATTGAAATAAGGCCCAACGTGTTTGGAAATGGGCAAAGGGGCTGTCTCTAATGTTGGAGTGGACACTCTAAATGTGAAAGGCCGAAATTCCCCAGGCAAGAGGTCTCTATTGGCAGGGGAGTTGGTGAGAAATAGGCTCTCAGTACTATTTGTACAGGAAACGCACTATAAAAGTGGAGAAGAAAATAAAATATTTTGCCGTGACATAAGCAGATGTCTTGGGGGCTAGTTTACATTTGGAGGGTGTGCAGATTAAGAAAACCTTTGAAGGGACTCTATCGATAGTTAAGTGCTCGACGGATGGCAGGAAAATTACCCTGATATCATTGTATGATCCCAGTCAGGGCCCCGTAGATGGCATTAGGGACGCGTTCTCTCTGTTTGAAAAGGAGGCAGAACACTGTATTATAATGAGAGGTGACTTTAATAGGATTTGAGAGCCTTTTCTGGACTGACTGAAGCTCCTGTAAGCCTGGGGCTTCTAGAGAAAAGGATAGAGACAATCTCGAGTTGAGTTAAGAATTGTCTGGAGAATATCTGTTGGAGCATTGTTTGGAGAGAGACTCACTTGGCTAGAAGGGGATTCACGTTCTTTTTACCCCCACACGAGTCTTATACGAGAATGGATTCTCTCCTACTATAAACTGGAAGGAAAAACCTAGTTGTTAGCATTACTTTGGAGGCAGCGGGTTGTTCGGATCATTACATGGCTGTCATGGAAATGGAGTGGGCGAGGCCACCCAGAGAAATGGGGCAGCCGCTGTGATGGGATTTTCTGGGACACTCTGGAGGAGGAAATGCAACAGTTCTGGGTTCTAACTGGGACTGGAGAAGTCCCACTGGGCTACACCCCTTCATGTGGGTGAGACCTTCCCTTTATGCTCACTGCTTATTATTCACTTAGCTGCGGAGTCCTTACTGTGTGGCTGCCTGATTGATGTTGCCTCTCACTCCATGAGGTGACGTTTTGCTAGTCTGTGTAATCGTACCTATCCGACTCCTGCTGCCTGATGTAGCCCCCTGTAACACAAGGTGAGGCCTATCCAGTCTATATACACACACCATGTTATGTCTGTAACCATATGCATATTCTTGCACTTCACCAATTCACCATGCACTTTCTGTAACTAGCGCCTAAACACCTCAGGGCTTTGTGAGCTGAAATAAATGAAAATAATAACATACATGAATACAAGTGGGAGCTGACCAAGGCCATGATTACAGGTTCACTCATATCACAGTCGAAGAGAAAAAAAGTGAGAGGGGTCTTTTGGAAGGCAAGTTGAAAGAACAAATATACACGGTGGATGAGTTATTGGTGATGCTAAGAGATGGAGACCAAACTCTTTACTATTGGAGATCAGAGAGAAAAGGCATAGCTACATGGCCTCTCATTGGAAGCAATGTATACAAAATCGAGATTTTTAGAGCAGACTTATTATAAGAAAGGGGATAATGCAGCGCTGAGCAGCCAGAGCGCCTGAACGTTGGAGAAAAGAGTACCCAAGATTAATGATAGGCAGTGTAGGAAATTGATGGATCCTCAGGATGTGGAACAATGCTTTGCTCAATCTTACGAAGAATTACACAATAGGGACGACTCAGAGCCAGAAACAGAGATAAGGGAATACTTGAGCGAGGTGGAACTTTCTCACCTCATGCAGGAAGAGTGACTACTGTTGGACAGACAGGTTTCCCTCAGGAGGATGCCGGATGTGATACAGCGAAAGAAGGTAGGCAAGGCCCAGAGTGACGATGGACATTCTGCAGGCTTTTACAAATGCTTTTTCAGAGTGATCCCTCCGTTCTTAGCCAAGGTGTACAACGGAATCGTACAGGATGAGGAGAAAACTCCCTTGTTCAAGGCAAAGACCCTTTAAGCTGTGCCTACTATAGACCATTTTCATTATTAACTTTAGATGCAAGAATTTCACCAGGATATTGGCTTACGTCTACATACATCACTCCCTAGATTGGTCCACAATGTCCAAATAAAATGTGTAAGGGGGAGATAGAGGGTAGACAACCTATGGAATACATTAGATTTTATGGCTTTTCTGAAAGTTCAGGCAGGTGACTCAATCTTTTTGTCACTTGATACTGAGAATGCATTTGACCATGTCAGCTGGTTCTTCCTGAGGGCGACTAGTTATATTTGGGTTTGGGCAAAGATGGATTTCCTGGCTTGGTGCCCATTATTCTTTTTTTTTTTATTATTAAGTTTATTGAATTTTATAGAAAACATACAAGCAACAAACTTATCAGCATTGTAATCGTAGAACTCATTGCATAGAATCCACACCCCATATCCATCCCCAACCTTCACAGAATCTAAAAAGCAAAACAGGCCAACTTATTATCACATGTCATCCAAAAACCCACCCCACATATCATCAAACAATTTCAACTTTTTGTTCCTGCGAAGGATAACCTTCTCAATTCTGGCCACTTGCCTCAAGTCCTCCACCCATTCTGAACAGGTCGGTCTCTCATCACATTTCCATTTTCTCAAAACAATTTTTTCGCAGAATTTGTAGCCCTAAAAAACCAGCATTTCTGTGGATAAGTGAGATCTTCCACTTTATCATCCTCACCCAAGATGATAGTGTTATAATCAAAATCCTCTTGCAGTAATAGAACCTCATTAATCTTTTCAGTGACACTCCTCCAAAATGTCCTCAGTTCATAACAGTCCCAGATCAAGTGTTCAAAGGAGCCGACATCATGCTTACACCTCCAACAGGACTCTGAGTCAATCATCCCTCTCGCATAAAGTCTCTGGGGAGTCCAAAACACTCTATTAAGAATTTTGATTTGGCGGCATTGTTCTCCAAGATTAATGGATGTCAGAGTTACGTTTTTACAAAGACACCTCCACCTCTCCACAGTCATATCAGAGCCAAGGACCTCAGACCATTATTCCATTTCATTAGTAAGGGTAGTAGTGAGTGGGTTCAGTTGGAAACAGCGGCCCTGTGTAGCGGTGGTAGACAGGGATGTCCACTTTCACCTCTGCTGTATGCACTTGCAATGGAACTGATGACTTTATGCATGGGAAACGATGACTGGCAGAGAATACACACTTGGGTTTTGCACTGAGGACGCCCGTCAGATGTCTATTCCAGTAGTCTGGAACATGCTCTGCGTCTAATAGTAACCTAACAAAGTCCATTCACTTCGCTATTGTGGAGTTAGTCGATGAACCAAGAGCCTACTTAATTGGCCTTCCACTTAGTAGTAGAAGATACACGTATGAAATATCTGAGGACAATCATTAACAAGGTGTCTGAGGGCATTACATGAGGCAAACCTTTTAGCTCTCTTGGGCACACTGAAGGGGACATTGATCTCTGGGCTAAAGGAACGCTGTCCTGGATGGCATCTTTAAAATGCATGAACATGAATATTTTGCCCAGATTTCTTTCCTTTTCCAGATGCTCCAAATTCAGGTACCAGACACTCTTTTCAGCTCTATTATAAGACTGTTGTCACATTTCTTTTGGAAGGACTGCAAGGCCAGAATAGCATATAAAACATGTGTTCTCTCCAAGGAAAAGAGTGGCATAAGTGTACTACAGAGCCGCCCAACAGTGAATTATGGTTGATCACATCATTAGTACAGAAAGCACTGAACAATGGGTGCATCCTGAGACTACGGTTATGGCCTTATTGACTTTAGAAGAATGGTTGTATGTGCCATGGGTATGCCTAAAGAGGCAGATCCGCTTTCACCTGGTGTTGTCAGTGATTTGGGAATTACGTAGGGAGGCTGGAGAAACTAAGCGGCTATCATTGTGGCCATCGTTCTTAAGCTGTATCTGGGTCTCACCCATTAGAGATGTTTTGCAAGAACCTCTCAGATTTCAATGTGAGGCAGGCTTGGAGAAGGTGTCTCAGATGTGGAAGGGTGGACAGTCTATCTCAATGACAAGAATTACTGAACATGGTCACACTATCCTTTTTCTAAGACCTGCAATGAAAGGGAGCACTGACTGATGACAGGTAGGGATATAATCTGTGTCGCAATCTTGATTGATCTCTAAAATGTACCAGCAAATATTGTCGTATGAGCAGCAGAATATACTTAAGAGTCACACGGCAATGGAAGCCAACCCGGGTGGTGAGATAACATATGGCTTTTGGAACTTCCTCAGTTGGAAGATGGTTAAGACCTTGATAGCCTCCCAGTATAAAATGCAAGCAGTGACGCTCCTACACAAGAGGCAACGTCCTCCAGCAAAACTATTCAGCTACTAGCCCCTTGTGTCAGAGGCGATGTACACTGGCGGGTACATATTGGCATACCTGGTGGCCCTGTTTGAAAGTCTAGATGTACTGGGGAGAAGTTCTTTCATGGATACATATTCTATATGGGATTGAACATCTAATGGATCGCCTCCTATTGCTATTAGGCATCTGTTGGGAAGAAGAGAAGGGTTGTGAGATATGGCCACCAGGACATGTTTGATTACAGTGTGGAAAAAACTCCAGCCCTCTTCCAAAAATGATTGGCTCATTAACGTATGGGTGATTTATAGTATAGAAACAAGTTCTTTGTCATAATTTCGCTTTTTGTAGGTCGCCCAACCAAAAGACAATTTCTTTCCGGTCGATTTGGGCAGCCTACAAAAAGCAAGAAAACGGCATTCCCTCGCCCCCACTGCCACCACCACGACCCCTAACAGACCCCACCACCCCCAGGTGATTTTAATTCAAGACCACGGTCACAGAGCGGTCTTTCTAAATTGTTTTCTTTAAAATCGTTTTTTAACAAAAGGTCTCTTGACCTAATACCACAGAAATGTATGCACATGATGCATGAATCACCAAGGAAAATGGAAGAAGAATGGTCACCCTTTCTAGAGAGTTACTAGGAATAACAAAGTAAAGGAAATCATAGAATGATATCAAGGTCGCAGGGCACAATGAAAAAATATTATATTTGACAGGGGAATGAAGAGAGGGGGGGTTATAGTGGGGCTTGGAGTTTTGGGTGTTTTCTTTTTCTTTCAGCATCCAGGTAAGATGTTAACTAAGGAGTCGAAGGGAGGCAACTGATTTTAGATCTCAGTGCATGAACAAAATAGTGCCCCTCACTGGTCCCTACCCTTCACATACTGAGTTTTTGCTATAGGCACAGGAATAGGGTCTCGACATGGCACTGTGTTCTCTTTATGTGGTAGTTGATGCTCAACTATTCTTTAGATTTGTTTTATGAAAAGTAAAAAGCATTTGATAAGGAACAACAAATAATTAAATAAAGACTGTTAACTTTCATTGTCCAAGTCCGGTTATTAGTGCATTCCTACAGGCCTCTTTGGCACTACCAAGAGAACCCTCAGGTGAAGTTGACTGATCCCAAGCGTTTCCTCCATCTCTTTTTGCTTGTTTGGGTTGGTCACCTAAAGTGCTGCGGGTGTGCCCAGACATTGGTCCAGAGCTTGCTGTCCCGAGTGTCCTCACTGATGCATAAAGCGGCCTAACAAGGTAAGCGGTTGCTTGTGTTTATTTGCAAAAAGGATTGACCTAGTGGTTTGAATGGAATAGAAGCTGCTCGGAGCGATTGCCAGGTACTGTGATTAATCGAAAGCCCCGAGCCATCATCTTTTGGATGTGAACGTGATAACTCTACCTGTTATAGACTCATCTCATTGCGCGACATCTTGGGCAAGCTCATTTGATCTAAATTATATAAGTGGGCGCTGCAATACGATATATTACCAGACTCCCAATTGGGTTTTTCTTCAGGGTTGGGCACAACAGAACAATGTCTTAATCTCTCTAAAGGGCCACTTTATCTTGCGTTCATGCCTGGTCCTCAACCCGTATCGACTAAGGTAAGCTCAGCGGCTTGGAGGCGGCTGCAGCGAGGAAACGAAAAGACACCCGCCTCCTGAACTGGCACCAGTTTCCTACAGTGCGATGCCTGCACAGATAGAACTGCAGGACAAGCAGAGTTCAGGGGCTGCTGGAATGATTCTGATATACCCGGAAATACCAGCAGCATACCTCTATCCAGCCACATTTAAGAGCTACAGGGACATAGTGGCTGTAAGGAGGAGACTGCTGGACGGGCAATGTCATCAGTGAGCTGGGGGCCTTGACTTCACGGGGTACATCATTTGCCCCGAACTGCCAGACCAAGAACATTGCAGTTAGAGCTGCTACCTGTCATGGCCCCTGGGAATCGAAGGAGGGGGTTGCTTTTGGCCACAGTGAGCTCATTGGTGAGTGACTGATCAGGGTCTGGACTAACTATTGGTGTGGCCTCCGCAACAGGTGGCAAGATGGGAAAAAGTGGCAAAATCTAAACTAAACTCCCTTGCACTACTCCATCCCAGTCGAAGCCTTCTCTGTGTGGATCCCAAGAGATGAGGGAGGCAGCAGAACACTCTGAGATACATAAACGGTATGGTGAGGCTGCTACAGACAGGTATCAACTTGCTAGACAATACGTCAGACTCCCTTACCTGCAATATCAACCACATGCCTCCTTCTATACCATAGATCATGCCATTTTCCTTCACAGACTATACGAGGCCGGCTTCACCGGCTCAGTACTGGAGTGGTTTAGCGCCGTTCTCAGTCAACGGTCTGAAACTCTTTCTCTAAGTCCTTTCACTTCAAGCCCCAGGCCTACTACTTGCGGAGTGCCCCAGGGCTCTGCCGTTTCTTCGGTCGTTTCAATATCTATGTTTAACCTCTTACCTATTTCATTAATTCTTTTGGTCTGCACAGCTGTATGAATGCAGACGATACGCAAATCTTTGTCCCTCTTACTGTTGACAAACTGTCTGGAGCCTCCAACTTCAACGACTGCCTGAAAGCTGTCGGAGACTGGATGGGCCAAAACTGGCTAAAACTTAATGGTGAAAAAAACGAGGTTCTGACCCTTGGTCCACATCTGTTATTGCCTGCTGGACGCCTGATTTTTGGCCTCATCACTAGGTGCTTTTCCAAAGCCAGTTTCCGTGGCTAAGAATTTAGGAATAAGAATTGCTGCCTCACTGTCTATGGAAGCCCAAGTAAGCTCAGTTTGTCAACAAGGACATCTTAAGCTTAGGACCCTGTGCAAGTTACCTCTGTTTCTTCCTATTTCTTTACATTCTCCTGTGGTGGCTTCCTTAATTTTAAGCAAGCTTGACAATATTATTCATTGTATCTTTCTCAGCCGGCATATCAACTGCATTGTCTTCAAGTACTACAAAATGCTGTTGCTGGTGCTGTCCTCAGCACCGGTCATGGCCGATATCATGGAGTTTGGGTACTTCTCGGGGCTCAAGATCAATACCTCAAAATCAGTTCTGTTTCCACTAACTAACGGTACTGATGGTTTCCCTGATGAATTCAATTTCCAATGGCATTCAGATACTACCCGGTACTTAGGGGTGAATCTGACACGGTCTCCTGAGGTGCTCTTCTGGGAAATAGATGAACCTGCCACTGTCCCTATATGGTAGGATAGCATTAATCAAAATGTGATACTGGCCAGATTTGTATACACCTTCCTCAATGTGCACATGGTGGTCCCCTCCGCTTACTTTAAGACACTGAAGGCCGCCATAACATAGTTTGTGCCTCATTACGACCCAGGCGGTAAGTTACCGCCTGGGCCGTGACTTTACCACCATGGCGTAAACTACGTTTACGCCATGGTGGTTGGCGGACTTACCGCCCCATTCCGAGGTTGGCGGGGGCGGTAAGTCCCCAATCCCCATTCCCATTTTTGCCCCATAGGGCATAATGGGAGTGGGGAAGGCGTTAATTACGCCACCGTAAATTACGGTGGCGTAATTAACTCCATGGTCCCTTAGCGCCATGGATTTTAACACCTGCTAAAAGCAGGTGTTAAAAGCGCCATGGCGCTAAGGGACCTCGTACTCAGGCGGTAAGGGTCTGCGCTGTTAACGCTGCCGTAAACCCCTTACCGCCTGGGTCGTAATGTGGCCCTTTGTGTGGCAAGGGAAACATGCACGAGTGCAATGTAATAAACTGGTGGCTCTGCTTGGCAGAGGTGGCCCTGTGCTCCCTGACCTTGAATCCTACCGGGTGGCGGCACAGGCATTGTTCTTGGCATACTGGTACAACCCAATCCCTGACCGGATGCACGTCCAGATCGAGATGGTAGCGCAATCATTACTAAGGGCGGTGATCCTCACCTCATCACAATATGTAGGGGAAGCCCGCAATATGGTTGAGCTCACTTGCGCTGCGTGGAGGCGCTTTGAAGGGAAGACAAGAGGTGAGGTCCTGTATTTCCCACTTCTTCCGATCACATTTGTGCCAGGGATCCCTTTTTGGTAATTGTCTTTTTTGATGGGGAGAGGGCTTTCACACAATGTATGGCAACATTGGGACTCTCTTGCTGGGGGGAATCTCTTCCCGGGAGGACAATGTATTCCTCTAGAGTAAATTCAAGGCGAGGGGTGAGGTATCGGCGCTCGACATATTTACATACGCCAGGCTGCGCACTGATCTGAAGTCTAGGCTTGTTCACTTTCCCGTGGAGCCCCCTGCTGTGCCTGTTCTGCATGGCGTGCTCGGCTCGGGCAGTCATACCAATCTGGTCTTCAGGCTATATGCCAGCATCATAGACAAGAAGGCGGGGTGGGCAGGGGATTCTCAAGGGAAATGGGAAGACACTTTGGACACTCCCATTACAGATGAGGCTTGGTTGTATTGTAAGTTAATACAATTCAAATTTCTACATTAATACTATATGACTCCAGTGGACATCCACAGGTTCTTCCCGGATGCACCAGACTCCTGTCAGAGGTGTCGTGGCTCTCCGGCTACATTCCTACACCTAGCAGGTCTCTGTACGTGCATACAATCATTCTGGTTAAAGGTTTTTGCCACAGTGGCGGAGGTGGCTGGTGAATTGCTCGTGCCATCACCTATGGTGGTTTTATCGGGTTACACAGAGGATCTGCCGGGGCATGTTAGGCGGCTTCTAGGACTATTGCTGTTGTTGGCAAAGAGGAGGGTGGCCATGGTGTGGGGGAGGGGACGTCCTTCTGATTTCGATCAATGGAAAGCTGATATTTTGTACTGTCATGACATTGAAACTGAACATGAAACTGCTATGCACCCTGCATCACAACCAAAGTACATTTGTGGACCCTATGTGGCCTATTTTCTATCGACCAGGAGTGTTGCCCACGAGGGAGCGGGACCTCTCTCCTTGATATATAAGCACTGAAGCTAATGACTCATGCCTTCGTCCCTTTGTTTGTTATTTATTTATTTTTTTTCTCATGTCCTTCTTGTTCATGGTCTGTATTATGGGACTGAGGAGGGCGGGAGGTGTATTGCTGTCTGTATTTGTCAAGTTGTCAACCCTTTTTTGTGCTTATGAAATCTCAACAAAAAGAGTCTAAAAAAGAAAAGACAAAACTTATTGGCAGATTTATCATAGATCGACAAAATAAAAAGAGTGCCTACATTTTAATTTGATATGGTAGCGCTCACGAGAGTTAAACATGTTGATAACTTTGGTGTGAGGTTTTTGGAATCAAGGTCATGGCAACCGCAGATAGATTATGTTGCCTGTACATTTAAATCATATAATATGGGCATTTTGCATTTCTTCTCACCATATGTTGGTCAGGCTGTTATTCCAGCTTTAAAGGTGTATGGGGCAAAAAGTGTGGGTCTTGCACTATATGGTGCTGGAGGGTGGGCTATTAATGCCTTTGATAAATTGCACTTACTCAGAGGAAGTTTCTCAAAGCTATTTTGGGGCTTTCCTCTGCAACTGCAGAGCAATTGTTATACTATGAGACCGATCTAATCCCATTTTTATGTAAACTTCATTTTGCGCCAGCACAGTTATGGCTCTCAATATGGAGAAATGAACACACTGTTTTAAAAAAGTTGATTTTAAGGGATGTTTGAATCTAGAAAACGCTCAGAATATTCCCTGGTTGCGCTGTGTAAAAAGCACTTTGGCAGATACTGGTCTGGCTCATTTGTTTTCAGAGGCGGATTTAATCCCCAAAAGATCTAAGTAAGTGTTGAATAAAGCCATGTCCTCAAAAAAACACCAGTACTTCATGTGCTCGAAAAAATCAAAAACCATCCGTGAAGTCTTATCTTCCACATCAATATAGTATTGAGGTCACAATGGATGGCTATGTAGTACTTGTATCTAATAGTTATGAAAGAAAATGAATGACTAAACTCCAGTCTCACCAGTTGGCCCTTTACGCTAGTACGCAGGGTTGGAATAAGTTGAAAACTGATGTTTGTACATGAGATAATATATCTATCGAAACTACGATTCACACATTAATCTTTTGTCAATTATATGCATTACCACAAAAACGTTTTTTGATACCCCTTTTAGATATTGTTGCATAGCTCAAGATGTTGAAGTCTGTATTGCACTGGAAGGTTTTTCAATTAATAAGATATATATTAGGAAAATGAAGCCTATTTCGGTGTTATACATGTATATGGTTCACCATGTTATAATCCGATGTGTATATGTTGTATCTATACCGGTACACTATAAGATATTGGCCCTCATTATGACCCTGGCGGTAAGTGGCAAAGGATTACCGGCATCGTTTATCGCTCCGGCCGATCATGACTTGACAATGCACTATTAACGGCACCGTAATTAACGGTGGCGCTAAAAGCACCAAGGGCGCGGGCATGCGACCTCCCATGCCGTAAATACCGGCATGGCGCAAAGTGGGGAACATCACGAGTCGGGCGGACATGCAATTAACGCCATTGTGAAGGGCGTAAAGTACCTTGCCGCCATGGTGCTAATACCGCCATCGCGGACCAACCGTAAACGGCCATGTGCAGTGTTACCAACTGCCACAGGTGCACACAATCAGCACAGGTGGAGGCTATACAGACTGGGCAAGCACAAAAGGAGCACACCCCACCCCTTCCCACACCCAGTCACACTCCACAATGATCCCAATACTACTAGCAATGCTGGGTCTGGAGGACCTGATTGCAGTGGAGTGCTACAACAACAACAACAACAACAGGCAGCACAGAGGAGGTGCAGGAGGTGAAGGAGGGCAAGGCAGGGCCAGCATGCCCTACCAGCACAGCCAGTGGCACCACGCAGGCAGCCCCAATCCCACGCATCAGAGCCAGTCCATTCAACCTAACCGCTGAGCAGATCCACACCCTGTACCGCCTGGACCGGGACACCATCACCACCATTGGGGACATGATACATGACGACATTGTCAGACTGAATGAAACATGCACCACCATCCCACCCCTACTGAAGGTAGTTTCTGTGCTCCACTTCCTGGCCACAGGCACCTACCAGCACATAGTGGGGCACTTGCATGGCATTTCACAACCATTATTGTCATGTACGGTGAACCAAGTGCTTGATGCCCTCCTCAAGCACACAGATGACCACATTTCCTTACCACGGTCTGCCCAGGATATCTCAAACACCAAAGTAGGTTCCCATTCACTGGCTGGCATATCTAGTTGCATTGGCGCCATTGACTGCAACCATGTGCAATTGGTGGTCCCACATGCCATGGAGGTAGCGTACAGCAACCGTAAGCTATACCACTCAATCAATGTGCAAATGGTATGTGACTCAAACAGGATCAGCACACATTGTTGTGGCCGATTCCGCGGATCTATCCATGATTCAATGATCCTGCAGAACTCGACGCTACGCTACATGGAGCAACATGCAGGGCAGAGATGCTAGCTTATCGGCGATTTGCATGTCATGCCCATGGTAATGTGATGTGGGTAGGTGACTGACGTATACATGCATACTTCACCTGGCTGCGAGTGCCAGAGGTTATGGAGCATGCTCATGCCCCAAAGCAGCCCAGACTGGACCTGACACATAACCACATAATGCAAGATGTAAGCAGCCCTACCATGTAAATGAAGCAGTGTCAAAACCATTCCACAGCCATTTGCATCTGCACTGTATGAAATCAGATTGCATCCCCCTCATCAAAATGCAGCTACAAGCAATAACTATGGCCAATACACAGCACCAAACACCATCAACTGAAAGGACAGTCCCCCATTACTGTGTACAAAGGAGTCACATGAGGGTCAAAAACATCAATACACCCCTACACTGACACAGAGGCCCAACTGAATTGAATGACACCTTTTGTTGTGCGTAATGAGATCATCATGAGGCTGACATCAACGGTGCCAGGATGAAAGCATACAAATCACCGGACATCTGAAACATCACAGAAACAACCACTGTGGACTAACACAGTGCATGGGCACTCACAAGGAACTTGACCCCCCTGTGCCCACTAGAAGATGGCATGCAAACCAGTCCATAAGAGGAATACACAAATAGCAGTCACATCGTGTGTCTCCATCCATGCATGGAAATGGGCTTGAAAATAAGAAATACATGCATGCCATGTTGTCACTCAATGAGGTCAAATATGATGTGCTAACTTACACATACATCGTTGGCCACATGCAGATGATGCATGCTATCTCTTGAAGAGGTGGCTCCTTACCACAGTCCGGAACCCACAGAACAGGCACGAAGAGGACTACAATCGTGCACATACACGTACCCGTGTGGTGATTGAGCAGACATTTGGCCTTTTGAAGGCACGTTTTCACTGCCTCAGCAGGTCTGGTGGGGCACTCCTGTACGGGCATCAGGAGGTGGGCAAGATCGTCATGGCATGTGTCATGTTACACAATATGTGCATCAGACAGAATGTGCCCCTGCCCCCTGAGGCTGAACTGCAATCACCTGACAATGAGGATGAGGAGGTTGGGGATGGGGCAGCACCTCAGTGACGTAACGATGCACAGGAGGGACGTGCCATGCGTCAGACTCTGATCAACCAATGTTTCTAGCAGACATGGACGGGGGGGTTACATGGAGATGGCACTCGGGGCACAGGGTGTGTCCGGGACATGGACACTGTAGACTGTTAACCACACGTACGCAATAAGCAATGTCCACACATGTGAATTCTGATTAACCAAAAAGTGTACTGAATAAGCAAAACTAAGGGAACAGGCCCTCCACCCTACGCACCCACTCCCTCCTGCCCCCTCACTGTCTGATCGCCGCAGTCCTTGCCTGACCTGCGCACACGGCTGGTCCTGGTGGAACTGACAGCCGAGGATGTACTCGGTTGCTCGGATGGACGCATGTCCCGCATTGCTTGCACCATCTCAGACAGTACGTGCCGCACTGCGGCCAGTTCTGTGCATATGTCCTTTGAGCTGGACTCAATTGCTGACCTCAGGGAAGCAGCACATTCACGCATGTCCTCCCTTGCACTACCACATTCTGTAATGTGCTGTGTCAAGAGGCCAGTGAGCTGTTGCTGGTGCCTTATATTGTCCTGCATCCCCTCTTGGGTGCTTGGGGCTGCGGTGGATGGTTGAGGGGTGGCCAAATTACTGTGTTCCTCCTGCACAGGTGTGGTTGGGCTGGGAGTTGCCGGCCACGAGTTTGCTGGAGATAGTCCGTGTATGCTGGTGTCGGGCAGGCTGCATGGGGACAGGTGGGGGGAATGCAGGGGGCCAGTGGGGTGGAGTATCAACATGCAGCACATCCCCTTCCTCGTCATCTGAGATTGCTGCTGTGGCAGCTGTTTCCCCAATGCTGCTGCCTGCAGCCGATGCTGTTCCTTCGGCCGCCGACACTTGGCTGATGCTGGTTGTTGTTGGTGCCAAAGTTGTGGACGTGGAGCACATTGGTGCTGTGGCCTGTGGTGTGCTCTTGGCCATTTCGTGTCGTAGGGCTTTCCTTATGCCCCTTGAAGTGGAGGGTCGGTGTTGTCCCTCTTCGGCCCTGGCCTTCTTAGCTGGGGTGGCACCGGTGTCGTCATCGGCGCTGTCTGATTGTGTGCCTGTGGGGGACCAAGGGAGGGAGAGGGTTAGTGATGGGTCTACGGGCATTGAGCATGCATTGTGGTGGCTGCATTGATATGGATCGGTGGATGAGTCACATTGGAGGGAGTGACATACAGGTTGTCTCACTCTTGGGTGGGCGATGCATCGAGGCATGTGGGTAGCAACAGAAATGGGGTGCATTATGCATGTGGACAAGGTGATGCTCTGCACTGCCTGTAGGCAGTCGTGTGCTTATCTGTCTGGTGGACTCTGGTATGCATCATTGCACTTCCCATTCATCTGGACGTTGTCGTGGTGGTATTGGCATAGTTAGATTTGAGACACCTACCTGCATCGGCTGATGACGGGGCTCCTCTCTCCATGTGGGCATGTGGGTAGCAACAGAAATGGGGTGCATTATGCATGTGGACGAGGTGATGCTCTGCACTGCCTGTAGGCAGTCTTGTGCTTATCTGTCTGGTGGACCCTGGTATGCATCATTGCACTTCCCATTCATCTGGACATCATCGTGGTGGTATTGGCATAGTTAGATTTGAGACACCTACCTGCATCGGCTGATGACGGGGCTCCCCTCTCCAGGTCCCCAACTCCCTCTGTGGACTCCGTGCCTATGGTGCCTATGGTGGAGGCACATATCTCCTCCCATGGCTGGAGTTTTAGGGGCGACTCAGCACCTCCACCTGTCACCATCCCAGGATTCCTGTTTGCAGCCAGTATGCTCCTCACATGGAGACGTAGGTCGTCCCATCGCTTGCTGCATTGTTTTGGGATGCAGGGTGTTGTGCCGACAGCACTGATCCTATGGGCGACCATTGCCCAGATCTGCTTTTTCCGCAGCAGCACCGGTCGGGTCATCTCTGTTGCAAACACGACGTCTGCATGCTCCTGAAGGGTTTCAGCCAACATGGTCAGCTCCTCTCTTGAGAAGCGCTCCTGGCGCAGCCGATCTCCACTTTTCTTCACAACTTTTGGCATCCTGATGTCAGACAGGTGGTGGTTGAGGTGTGTGGGAGTTCTGGGGGTCAGATGTCTCCTGGTTGTGGTGGATGGCAATGGATTGTGTTTTTAAAGATGGCCGCCGTGCTCTTTCCTGTTTCTGTGCGATGACGCTACTTCCGGATCCGCCTATTTACAGTCACCGCTAATAGCGGTTCCCGCTATTTGCGGTTACCGCTATTAGCGGTGACCGCTAATGCCGATAGCTAGGATGCCGAAGGTGCTATTTGCAGTGCATACGATGCCGTTAAGTGGGATTTTTCAGCCTTTAGCTGCATGGCGGTGATTTCATTACCGGCATGGAGCAAAACAAAATGCCCGCAAACTCGTAATGGGCCACTTTTAGCGGTCTATTGCCAGCACGGACACGATAATTGCGCCATGCCGGTAATGACCGATACTTACCGCCAGGGTCGTAATGAGGGCCATTGTTTTTTATTATATGTTTAGTAAAGTTTTTTTATTAATTTTAAATTTGAAATAAACTTAATGATGATGATGGTTCCTCCACCCCCTCAATAGTCAAATCCAACCAGGTTTTCAGGAAATGCATAATGAGTATAAACAAGGACATTTGAAAGTCAATCTGAAAACCTAACTCTGGAGCATCACTACTAAGTCCATTTATAGGGAACCTATGGAGTTAGCGGGAATAGAACTAATGATTGTCTACTGCCAAAGAGAGGGCAAACATGGTGGGCAATCAGAATACTTTTTTCATGCACGGCCAGCAAACGACTAGACCTTACCTTTGAACTCAAGTTGTGTGTTCCCACTTTGCTTCCACCCAGGTGCTTCCCTAGGGTCAGTCATGTGTCGAGTTGGATAATGCATGCTAGGGTGCTGGCACACGGATCCTGAAAGAGTTCTAATAGTCAATCTCCCTCTAAATAAACATTCTACATGAATATATAACAAACGTTACTTAACCATTGTAAAATGTTGAGCAATCATACACAGGACAACCCATGTCATCCAATGTCCATCCCTATTCGGAGAAAGCAAACAAAATTGAACTATTGGTAAAGGCCTCTGTATGGGTTACCCATAACCCAGCTCCCACTCAGGTCTTCTTGCTTTTACAGTGTTCCCTTGGCCTCCCAGATTCATAGGTCTCAAAGTCTCTGTTTCTTCAGACTCTTCATAAGTTTACTGTAGTGCAGCACTGCGTTCTAGGCCCAACATTCCACAATTCCCATGGGCTTCCATGCAGCCTTTTGCTCTGAACTTGAGAAAGGGTATTTCTCCACCCCTAAATTTATGTCCTTGTCACACAGCAGATATTGCCATGGGTGTGCTGCTTTCCACTCTTTGCCTCGCCCTCTCTCTCAGGGTTGTTGGTGAACAATATCAGGCCCTGGCTTTCCAGTTTCCCAAGGTCTTGCCAAGCACTCTGGTAATACGCTGATCTGCCTCTCTCTCCAAGTCTTCCAGTCAATGTGAACTTTCAACTGTTCTAGCCAAGCCTTCCAAGTGTGCACTGGCTTCCAGCAGGCAGCAGTCGCCTTACCCCTCTTCTCCAGTACTGCGTTCTGCTAGGCATCCATCTCTCTGGATACTCTTCCTGTACTGTCTTCTGCCAAACAGCAGTTCTCTCAGCCTTTTATGCTTTAGCAGTCTGCCTCTGTGTCGATGGAGCATGTGGGAACTTGTCGTCTTCTTCCATGTCCAAGCTGCTGAATGAACTTTACCAGCACATTTTATACCTGTGAGGCTGTGGAGTACTTTCTAAGGTTAACTGATCAGTTATCAAACATTCTTGTATTCCCTCCCGGGACTGGTATTTCATCTCAGGGCTCTTAATTCGCCTTGCTATATTATTTTTTGTCAAGTTTGGTGGTTAGTTTATTGTGTAATGGTTCCCAGTGGTGTTTAGCGCCATCTTGGAAAACCTCTCATTTCATTCAGTGGCACCACAGCATTCTGCGGTCTCCTCCTGGGTGCAGTATCTGCTGCTTCAGGGGTGCCAGACCACATGGTCAGCAAGCACTTTACTGATTGCTATCATTAGGGCAAGAAAACCCGATGGGGGCTTCCTGGTTTCCCTTTGTGCAAGTATCCCAGCCAAAATATACCCAATGGACCATGCAAAGCCAGAGTGTTCTGTTTCACAAACCTTCCATAGCCCATTGGACATACTGGCTGGGGTACTGTTGGAATAGGGACAAGAGCTTCTGGGCATCAGTGCTCTAATGACCTGCATGGGATTTCAAGATTATGGCCATGTTGCAGGAACCATGGTGCATGGAGGGATGCAACTGACACGTTCACCTGGTTCCTAATTCATGCATGGAAAGTGCGCAGGCATGGGTCATACAGTAAGAGAACATCAGGCGGGAAAAGACAAATTATCAGAGGGATCAGCCCTGTGATTTAAAAAAGTGAAAGAGTGTGTGTGCATATGTATGTGTGCGTGAATGCAAGGAGTTGTGTGTATTTGCATTCATGTAAATGTGTGTGGTTGCAAATGTGTGTGTGAGTACAGTTCAAGTGAGTGTGTGTGTGGAGGGGGTATTAGACGAAATAATTGTTCTCAAGATGTGGCCCAGGGAAGAAATAACAGCGTCTTCTTACAGTGCCAATACTGTTATTAATGAGCAAATCAAATGCCTACACAAGAATGTACTTGCAAGCAATACTGGGATTACTCGGCAAACACCTTGAGGGAGTACTTACAGTAACTACACTAGCCTTGTTGACCAAAGCCATCATTTGGATAAACCTTCAATAGCAGAACTGGCCTCACCAGCAAAAATCATCATCAGGTTGTGCTTACCTACAGTAGCGGTATTGCCCTTATTGGGCAATGCTAACATTGGAATCTTTGCTTGTTTGTTTGTTTGATATGGCGCAGCCGAGACCCGGAGGTAGTTGGGCGCAAGCATTACAAGGATACTTATCAGCTTAGTTACACATTGTTAAAATATACAGGATTTGCATGCACAGTATTTATATACAAAACAGGCTTATATACAGGTTATAGTACAGTCATAGACATCAGTTTGATTGACTGTAGTAGGTGATCAGGTTACTGAGAGAAGTTAGAGTATCTGCTGGTGGTGGGATGGCATATATGCAGTTGGTGGGAGGTATGGTGCGCTGTCTGGGTAAGGGAGGTACCTCTGGCGCTGGGTTTAAGCATCATTGGACCATAGCCATGCTAGCATCTTTCTACTTACAGTTGTTGAACTGTACAAAATCATCACAAGTGAAAATAGTCATAGGAATGGGATTATTGGGCAAAGTCACATTGAATGTGTACTTGCAGTAGCGTGGCAATGCTGGCAAATATTATGCACAGGCAACATGGAAATGCATTGTAATATGCTCTTGTGTCCATTTGGATAAATCGAGACAAGGCGGATGTCCTCAGGGAAGTTGGATTGTGTTATATTCACTGACAATTCTATTTCGCTCTTGACTAGAACTGGCCCTAGTTTCCCCAAAAAATGTAATGTTTCCAACCTTGCACCAAGTGTGCACAATATCCACACAAGCAAAACGAGTTCTCCATGCCATGGCCAGAACATCCATATCCATATATTGTAACCCACCCCTCCTTACCTCTTATGTCACATTCAACATGTGCAATGGTCAGTTGCTTCCTAGATAGGTTTGCGTTATGTAAAATCCCCAATGACAAATAGAATCCAGACATATAAAGACTATAATTGCCCAATGAATGACCGGCAATAGGCAACAGAAATAATGGAACAACCACCAAGAACAATACTATTGCTGAATTGCAATAGCAGAACAAATTAGTTACTTTCAGTTTTCCTTGATCCCTCAATGTCATTTTTCCAAATGGGTAAAAAGGAGCTAAGGAACTAGAACAATGGCTCCTATGTATGTATGTATGCGTGAATGCAAGGGGTTGTCTGGGTGTGCCTGTGAACGTGTGCCCATGCATGTTAATGGATATAATGTGCATGTGGAGCCGGTGCTGGGGGGGTAGAAGTAGGTGGGTTGAGAAACAAAGTGCTGACGTCCTAGGGGTATATAATGATTGGGGGAGGAGGGGTTAAAAGAGCTGCCAGCAGGACAGTGAAAAGTGTCCAGTGAAGAGGTGTTATGCGACAGCACGGTATTATTGTGCACAGCAACATGAGTATGTTCTTACATTGGCAAAAATATCCTTTTTGGGAATAGCGAATATGTGCGTGTTGTTAAAGGGCCAACACTGGCCATATTCAGCATAGACAGTATTACAGTGTGCTCTAACTATCTTATTAGTGTCAATACTGGCCTTGTTGTGTAAAGCCAACTTGAGTGTATTCTTTCAGTTGTAATACCGGCTTTATTGTGCATCGTCAACATGAGTGTGTTTTAAGTGGTGACATGATATGATAAGTCATTTATAACGCCCCTGTACACAAGTGCTGCTAGGCTCGAAACTGGTGAAACTGGCACATGCCAGTAAGACAGACATCCTTCTCATTGGGACCCCTGCTCACTCCTACCCTTTGGCCACCCTCTATGGGTCCCCTCCCCTCACCCTCTTGTGAGGCAAAAAACCTTGGTTTCATCTTTGGCTCTTCTCTCTCCTTCGCTCCCCACATCACAGACCTTGCCAAGAAGGCCCACTATCAGCTTCACCTTCTCAGAGGCATTCTCACTTTTCTCACCTTCCCCCAGAAACTGAAAGGGCCTCATTACGAGATATGCGGTAATGGAAAAACGATGCCGGTAAGGGAATAACGGCACCGCATACTGCTCCAGCCTATTACGAGCTGACAACCCGGTATTAGTGCCACCACTGAGACCGTGCACCTACGGGGGCCAGCAATACCGGGATGCCGCTAACAGGAGGACATCACAAGCCACGCGGTCATGCATCTACCGCCATCCCGAAGGCGGTAATAAGGGATACCGCGATGCCGGGATCACGGATCACCCGCTAATAGCAATGTGCTGTGTTCCCAACTGCCACAGGTGCACACAATCAGCACAGGTGAAGGCAATGGAGTCTGGCCCAGCACAAAAGGAGCACAACCACACACCACATCCCTTCCCACAACAAAATGATTCCACTTCTAGTTACGATATTGGGGCTGGAGGGCATGCTGGCATTGCTACACCAGATGGACAGCGTTAAGA
Organism: Ambystoma mexicanum; assembly: GCF_040938575.1. Lineage (NCBI taxonomy): Eukaryota > Metazoa > Chordata > Amphibia > Caudata > Ambystomatidae > Ambystoma > Ambystoma mexicanum. The sequence goes on along the minus strand of NC_090922.1, from coordinate 1,347,029,661 downwards.
CCACTGGATCAACTTATGAATTTGTTTCATTGTGAAAACTCATGAAGAGTATAAGTTGTTAATCAGTAATAATTTTTCTGTTCTATGTCCTATATATTTTTTTAAAAAATTTCTCTTTATCACACTATGTTCAAGATGTATTTTTGCTTTATTTGAAAACATCATGGTTTATTTTTCTTTGCAATTAATGCTCAATGCCCCACACAAAACTGTAAATACATGTGTTTAATACAAGTTTATATATTTGCACAAACCCCTAGTGTGTATGTGGGTTTTTCCTTCTGGACTTATCCTTTTTGGGTCAAATATTCCATTGACGATATATTCCATTAGTAAAAAACCAGTGAAGGTTCCTTGATTTCATAAATTAAGTCATGCTTTATTCAATGACATATCATCAAGATGAACCTTTCCAAGTAGCAGTACTAGTTTCTGTGTAATATGGCTACATCATGAGCAACAACAACAACAGGCACTGCAGAGGAGACGCAGGAGGAGAAGGAGGGTGAGACAGGCCCAGCAAGTTCCACCTCCTTGAGATGGATGGGGATGCAGATCTTAATCATACATTATAGAGCCGTTGACAAAATGCAGACTGGTTTAATGTCAATTATCTAAAACAGGGAGCATAACGAACATCAATGCAAACGCTCGATCTTCAAACTCAAAAACAGTACTTTTATAAGCAAACTGTGTCATCAATGACGTTAACCTACGTCACTACCAAAGTCATCCTACAGGGCAAACTACAAAAACTTATAAGCATGGAAGATTGGCTGTGAGTGACCATCTAAGTATATGATCCATACTACTCTAGAAAAGTGTAACTATGTGATTGGTTACTTATCAGGTAGGCAACTAAGCCCTCCCCTAAAAATGACCACTACGAACGTCACTAAATACACAACATCCCATTGGTTTACACACTATAGGACCCCTGAATACGCAGGTCCTCTACAATTAGTTGGCACTCTATCCATGTTCATTACTTTTCCACCTACGTGTAATGCTAGTATGTAATATGCGAGCCAGAATAACATGGCGTCGATGCACAGCCATTTTGAACACTCATCTCTCATTACAGTAAGTCTGAGTTTCAGCGGGCCTCACAGAATGAACATGTAGCAGAGAAAACAGAGCAAGGACCCATAGATATTTTACAGGCGGACTGACTACAGAGAATAGTTATTGTATATTGTCCAGTGAAGGACGAATACAGAAGGGGAGTTGGAGTGCTGGGAATGCATGCAAGTAAAGGAGCGCTGGGTTTTTCCACCCTCTGTCTCTTGAGTTTTGATCTGCCTTTCGGCCAAGGGCAGAATGCAGTTGAAGGGCGGGGGTGCCCCATAAAGGAGATGGCATCATGGAAGGGTCAGAGTAGTTAGATGTTGAAACCCAGGTGTTGCAGTCTCGCTGAAAGGGAGGACGCTCTGCTTCAGACACCGTTGCCCGCAATTATCTCTTTGCCCACCTGCTAAGGGACTAAGTATTGTTGTCTGGTGTCCAAGATGAAATTTCTCTGCCTCATGGCTAACCGTGGTGCAATTTATATTCATATATATATATATATATAAATATATATATATCAGTGAGTATATGTTTGTATGTATTGGCGTTCTATTTGTTCATTATATAGTCATTTGGTATGAATAAAAGGCCTATAACACACCATTTTTATAACCTAATATGATATACGTATGTTTCTTCTGCTACTCTGAGTCCAATTACTCGTTATTACGAGAAGGGGCTGGGGGAGACGTAAGTGTTTGTGTTCTTCTCCTAGAGCCAAATAGATGCAATACACTATGTTAGCAGCCTGCAGGCTGGCCGTCCAGATGCTGGTGAGGTTGCCTTAACTTTTGCTTGCCACCAATTAGCATATCAATCCATCATCACCTCTGTGGTCTACTGTCAATTAGGCCTTTGAACTACATCCTTGAAAGTGTTCTTAGCTCTGAGAAAATTAGGGAGTGAGCAGCACAGCCTGCCTTCATGCGTAGGTGTGACCATCTTGTTCGTTCAACTTCATGCTTCTGTGTGACTAGAGACCATAAAACCAAGCCTTTTCTTGTATTTAATATTTTATTCCAATAGTCCTCTGACGTCTTCCTTGTTATGTTCACTCTTTCTGAACAGGAGGTTTGTTCTTTCACACGATTTGTATCCAATGTCAGTTTACTCCAGTTTGATAAGACCTTTGCTTCTTGGGGCTCATCCTACCTCACCTTTCTGATCTCCGCTTCTGTAATTCAATGTTTACTTTGTTAACTGCGACACACTGAACTGAGGCCTTTTTGCATATGTTCAACCTGCTTTAATACATTTAGTGGAAACATCCATAATTCTCTCATTCCTATGTATATATACATTGGCGCTTGCCGCAATCTCTTTTACTATAAGCTTAGAGCTAGCTTCACGATTACTTTGCTGCTTGCGTTTCTTCTGCATCTGTACACGTGTAAAATGATTTAATAGCTTAATTTGTCTCTAGGGCATAAGTCTCTTCACCTTGAGCCGAAGATGTCACTTATCCTTATTGCTTTCTTGATGCCTTATAGAATATCAGCATTCTCTAATCACTGCATCTTTTTATGTACTTCATTCTTCAGCTCCATGTAACATATACTTGGCAATGGCTACTAATACTACCATTCATCCTTGCTGTTTATTGGTTCTGCTTCTTCAGGGATCTCGTTCAGATGACCATCATATTACTTTGTATGCAGATAAGGTTTTCTCAATGGGTACCTTGGCTCCCAGATTCTCTTAGGTACTAGCCCTTTCACTGGCACTGGACTGAGTCCATATTCTGCTCTTTGTCGATTCAGCTGTTCTGTATATGTCACATACTCTGGTTTCCAGCATACAGCTAAAAGGGGCGGGTTGATTGAGGTGGGGTACTTGGCTCCTTCTCTACAATGGTGTCCACACTATGATCAATGGGAAAAGCTAGAACAAGAACACTGGCTGTAATCATAAACCGAATCTGCACCACCCTGACACACATGCAACTGCTCTGGTTCTGATGTGAAGCATCGATTGTTCTATTATTTGTATTTCTCAAGCATTTCATATACTCCTATTTTGGCAGAAGTTAATGAGATGCACCCAGGAATACACAATATGCACATTGTGTGTTTGAGTAAGAATCTAAAAACAACCACAACATGTTTACTCCCAAGAAACAGAGGCTCGCTGGACTTTCGAGAAAATGGGGTTTTGCCACCAGGCAGGTAGTGCTGGATGTTAGGAAAGAGTATCCTCTTTGCAACTTTCCCTCCATAGTTTCTATGGACACCATTTCTTATTGCTCTATTTTTGAACTTCTTCTGACTCTTTGAGGGGAAATAAAGTCTTCATCTTCACTTCCCCTGCCTTTTGCTAATTTGTTATGGGGAAACTGATCAATCCTTCAGATGATCCGTACTGGGAAACTATTTTGTGACTTTTTAACATTGCACACAGCAGCTTACAATGCAATGGGGACACTTTTTTTTTATCAACCTTGCTTTTTCCAATTGGGATTTTTGGTTACTTGTATATGTGCCTAAAGATAAGCAGGTGGCAGTAGAAATATTTGTAAAATATTTGCATTCTTTTTAGTGTGCACATTCGCATTTGCCACGCATGGCTACTAAATGTGGCGAGTGCCCTAAAAAGGGCATGCCACAGGATTTTCGTTTGTTCTGTGGCAATATTGTAGTTTGGCCTTCTTCCTGCCTTGCCTTTGACAATGGCGTTTAAATGTTATCATAAGTGAATGACGCCATGAAATCATCCTTCAACTCCCAGCTACCTTCTACTCCTTCTCAAGAATGCACAAAGAAATACTGGTGGATCCTGCAATTGTCATATCCAGTTGAGATTGAAAATATTGGCTCTACATGTGGCTTCCAACAAAAACGTCATATAAAATGCAGCTAGAGTCAGAATCAGTCTAATCACATTCCTTCAGCACAAAAGACACTCCCACTGGCTGCCAATAAAGCACCTAATTCGGATCTATGTGATTATTGCGACCCCTATAATTATGGCCGAAAATGCTGACTATATTTATTTATTTATTTTAAAGCCCCTTTACACCACATACATATGCGGGGGAGACCCCCCGCTACACCCTCATAATACAATTATATAACATACCCCCACATATATATATATATATATATATATATATATATATATATATATATATATATATATATATATATATATATATATATATATGGTGTAAGGGGGGGTCTTGAAAAAAATAAGTCTGCATTTTCGACCGTCGTAATTGTGAGGGCGACATTTTGGCTATTACCCCAAATTCACTTCAAATTCCCTTCCAGTTTCTTTGCCTGGCTCATGGACCTGCGCCTAAACCCCTCATCAGAGCGTTCCCCTTCCACCAGTTATCTAGGCGTCTAAAGTTAGTCCTCACAAAACATGTTCACTATTGCCCACTACCAACACAAGTGTTTTGGTGGTAAAACTTTGCACTTTTATGGCTCCTACTTTTCGGTGCTCTCCCCAATTCAGCTCTGCCTCGAGTCTCATTGTTTGAGGTTCTGCAAAGCCCGGAAGACCAACCCTTTAAGAATGGTTTTGGCTCACAAAGTGCTTTCTCCTAGACTATGTTTCAGACCACTCCTTTGTGCCACACACAATCCGAAACTGTCTCATGGTGGTGTGAGTTCATTATAAAAACAATAAATTCAATCAAATAAATAGGGTGCTTGGGCATTTGCATATGTTACTTGGGTTTCAGTGGTAGCCCAGGTTATTTCAACTGTACTTAGTTTTGGCAGATGGAGAACTGAGGTTATGGTAGGTGAAAGGATTTGTACAGGGTTACTAATTGCCGTAGAATGGGGAGCGAAGCTTACTGCTGTTGTCACTTGAGACTGCAGTCACCAACTTAGTCACTAGACCACGTCTCCTCTCATGAAGACACTCTTTGGCCTTTAGGGAAACAGGACATTTCCATACCATGTTAGTACCACTGAAAGGCTGGTATGGTTGAGAGCTAAGGCGCAGCCAGTCACATGCTTCTCCTACTGTGATAGACGAAAGAAAGAATAGAGCAAATCATTTGTGCTCTCCCTGGCCCCTATAAGACTCCTCTATGCAGAGACACAGAAGAGGGACAGAAACTCAGTGTCACTGCTCTTCACCCGCCCTACTGAGCACTACCTCTTGGCAAGTTATAGGGGTACTTGGGCATTGTTGGCAATACATGGCAAATGATGAGAGTACGAAGCTCAGTATGTGATAGCAATATTTGGCAATGTCAGCCTGAGCATATAATTGATGGCAATAACTGCCAAATGGACATTTTATTTGTTTATTCTGTTTCCCTTCCAAATTAAAGGCGGGCACAGAACAATCCAACACAGTAACACAAATTGACTGCATCAAGACCATGAAATAGACTCTTCCAAAATGAAGGGAAGCTAAAGCCCTGAACAAAGTGACCGATTAACTTGTGTTGCAGAAACGGGTCGACCAGATAATACAGGGAAAATAATGTTTTATAAACTCACATATGAGGATTCTATGAGAGGTAACAATAAAGGTGTGATGAGAGTCACTGCTTTTTTCCGTCGTTAACAACTCACAGACACATTGATACTTTAGGACAAGGCATGTAGCCTCACACTTTTTCAGTTACAAATATAAAGGGGGGGGTGTGTGTGTATGTGTGTGCGTGCGTGCGTGCGTGCGTGCGTGCGTGCGCGCGCGTGTGTGTGTGTGTGTGTGTGTGTCCTGTTATGCAAATCCACACCGTTGAAACCACTGCTACCAAATTTCGCATGGCAAATAATTCACTCCGTAGACACCCTCATTTACTGATGCTCACCCCGATTCACTACAGTAGGTACTAGAAGGAGGCAACATTTGGAAAAGTGTCTGAAGCAAAATATTCAATGTGTTCGTTATTCCTCTGAAATCTTTTACTACAGTATTCAATTCAAAAGTGTTTATTAAAGCATTTTTAAACGGAATAAAAAAATCAATTGTTTTATCACTCCACTCCAAACATGGGAAATGGCAAGGATACAGTTTACTTAAGTTCATTCACAAGAAGAAAGCACAATAAATCAATCTATCTTGGACACTTTCTCAAATGTGCTGAAGCCATTGAGAGACTGAAACACGCCGCACAAAAAACGAACATCACTTGGAAAAGCTCCATCTGATGCAAAGCAAAAATCAATATCAAGAACTTCTGAAACACAACAGCAGCATGACTTGCCAACCAGAGGAGAAGAGCAACTTTCTCCAGGGAAAATGAGATGCCAGAGCAAACTGAAGCAAAACTTGCCGACATGAGGACAAGAGCAACATCCGCCAGGGCACATGAGACACCAGAACTGAAGCAAGACTTGCCGAAAAGAGGACAAGAGCAACATCCTCCAGGGCACATGAGACACCAGAGCAAACTGAAGCAAGACTTGCCGAAAAGAGGACAAGAGCAACATCCTCCAGGGCACATGAGACACCAGAGCAAACTGAAGCAAGACTTGCCGACAAGAGCAACATCCTCCAGGGCACATGAGACACCACTCGACCAGGACACGGGCAACGCCGGGTACCCCAGCTAGTAGGTTCTGTAACTAAGATTTTGAGTTTTGGAAGAACCGGAGCACTCGATTGGCCCCTTTTTTGTTTTCGATAGCACATATACCTACAGCATGTTTGTGTTGTTTATAGTAAATGCCAATATGCCCTTTGCGCTCAGGGAAATGTATGTTTGCATTTGTAATGGAAAAAGGAAATCCACAGCTTCCAGAATACCAGGAAATATTCAGGACTAGTTATGTATCTGTCAAATGAGAGGGGCCATGTTGAAATATACAGTATAGTGTGCTGGCATGGCAGTGGTTGAGGTTTGCTGCACAGGTGATAGACATTGGGACTTGATTGTGCATTATACAATATTGTGAAATGCCTTATGATGCCTGTTGCAGATCTGAGAGCCTGAAATGGAGAGCTGCAGCAGTGCGCCATGAAACGTAAGCTTGTCAGTAAGATCAGTAAGCTTGTCTTGGCGCAGGCACAGGCTGCAGCCCTTTCTGTCCTGCCTGGTTCTCTCCTAATCATTGCCAATTAGGTATCTGAGGTGACCCCCCCTTAAACCTTAAATGTTTCACTGTCAGATTGACTTTAGCACAAGCATTTAACAATCATGTAAGCCTAGTTAGCATGGTTCCCTAAGCCTTGTTTTTGAATTTACAGTAGGTATGCACAGGGCTTATAAATTCAATGTGTAATATCGGCCAACACAAGACAGACCCTTTTCTGTGATTTGACACCTGATGGCTGGGTGAGAGGCCTACGGGTATTTCCTTTCCCATTGGCAGTCTCCACTAACAGGCATACATTGTTGGGAATCACAAATAGCGCTTCTGTGGTTTCTTTTTTTTTTTGATAACACATTTTATTGGTTTTTAAGACAAACAAGTACAAGCACACTACAAATGAAAAGGCCATTGTCCGTCTCCCCCCCCGTACATGCAAAATTTTATTAATGAATCTTCATATTACAAAAGAACACCACCCCACATCCCTGTTATGAACCCGCCAGAGTCGCCAAGATAAGTCCCAACATGTCTCTTCAATCAACTATTCTGAGTTGTATTTCAGTGGGCATCATCCCATCTTTGCCATACTTTTTGCGCCTTTGCTGGGCATCCTCTGGCCGTGTACACCCTGCGCTCCATTGCGACACAAATGTCCACGTCCGTGACCCATTGATCATAGCTCGGTGTCACTTCCGACCCCCATTGTTTTGCAATGTTCCTTTTAATTATTGCGGTGGTAGTGAACAGAAACAGCTTTTCATATCTTGACAGCTCAATTTCATCCTCAATCCCCATCAGGAGTAATTTTGGGTCTCTAGGGATCGTTTTGCCCATGACTGTCGATAATTCCCTACAACATGTCTCCTAGAACTGCTGGATGTGGGTACCATCCCACAGGATGTGGAAGAAGGTGCCCTCCTCAGTCTTACACTGCAGACAGGCTGGATCGTTTATCTTTCCCCATTTATAGAGGGCTACCCTGGGATAATATATCCTATGCAATATCTTTAGTTGAATCAGCCTAAGTCTTGACGATATAACCACTTCCCTGGGGAACATTAATGCAGAAACACATTCCTCCGGTAGTATGGTACCCACGTCAGTTTCCCATTTGGCCTGTAGCCCTGACAGTTCTGTTGTGCCGAAGGAGGTTATGGCACAGTACAACGTCGATGTTATTTTGTGGGTGATCCATTCTGGGAACAGGTTTCGTTTTATTGAAGTGTATTCTGGGAGGGAGTTCATATCGGGGAGGCTGACCTGTAGTGCGTGATGCAGCTGGGCATAGTGGTATCGTTCTGTCTGCGGGAGATTGAGGCGGAGGGCCAGCTCCGCGAATGGAATAATGTTGCCTTCCTTCACGACGTCTCCTATCGTTAGTGTCCCTTGCCGTGACCAATTCAGCCATTTGGGAAGTGTGTACACTTCTGTGAGGTTCTTGTTGTTCCATAGTGTCTCTGCTTGGGACAGCTTATTTTCCCATCCCACGAATTTATGTGTGTCTGCCCAGATCCGGGTCGTGTGTGATTGCATGGTGGAAGTGGTCATTCGGGTTTTCCTCTTGAAGAGGTATTTCATGATGGGTTTCTCGGGAGTGTCTGTCTCTGGTGGTCTGTTATGTGGCGCAGTGGTATCCCCATGCAGTTTGTCATTTACGACTGCCATTTGGCTATCCCAGTCTGCAGTCTGGGAAGCCCGATTCCGCCCTCTCATATGGACCTCTGGAGGGTTGCGAGCGCTATGCGTGGGTGTCCATTATTCCATAGCAGCTTCCGGAGTGTTTGATCTATTTTCTTGAAATCATTTGGTGGGATATGTAACGGGGCGTTTTGTAATATATATAGGAAGCGGGGGAGGGCCATCTTTTTACAGAGGGCCGCTCTGCCTAACAGTGTTAATGGGAGGGTTGACCAGTGTCCGAAATCCCAGCAAATTTTGTCATGACTGGGTGTAGGTTCTTAGGGATGTAGTTGTTTAGATTGTTCGTAATTTGTATGCCCAGGTATCTGAATTGTTCCCTCTCTACTTGGTAGGGGCAATGGGGTGGTATTGCTTCCTCTTCCTGTCCTAATGGGAACAGTATGGATTTGGTCCAGTTAACGCACAAACCGTTAAACGATCCGTATCTCTCCAACACGGTAGTTACTATTGGGCAGGATCTTATTGGGTCTTTTAAGTATATAAGCAGGTCGTCTGCGTATAGGGATACTTTATCTTCCCAGTTTTCCGACCAGCAGAAGCCGTTCCATGTCCCTGTGTCTCTTAGCACTATTGCAAGGGGTTCGATTGCTATTGCTAAGATCATGGCCGATAGTGGGCATCCCTGTCTCGTCCCATTTCCTAATTCAAAGGGGTTAGATACATAGCCATTCACTTTTGTTACTGCTACCAGTGATTTGTACAGTAGTTTAACCCAGCTCATGAACTGGGGCCCGAAACCCATTCCCTGCATAATTTCCCAGATAGCTTCCCAGTTAACTGAATCGCTTTTTCAAAGTCCACTGCTAGTAATGCTAGTGGGCCTTGAATGGTGGCCGCTTTCTCCAATGCTGTGTGTAGTCTATGTATATTCATACACGTGGATCTTTGCGGCATGAATCCACATTTACCCGGGTGGATCAGGGAGGGTATGATCTGCTGGAGTCGGTTAGCTAGTGTTTTGCAAGGATTTAGGTCTCGGTGTTAATGAGAGAGATGGGCCTGTAAGAACTACATCTGTCTGGGGGCTTGTCTTCCTTGGGCAATACTATTATGGTAGCTTTCCTAAGGTCCGGAGGGAGACATCCTTCTCTGCGTGAGGCTTCGTACATCTTTAGCAGGTGTGGCGTTATCGCGTTTGGGGCTATTTTCCTCCATACTTCCACTGGGAAGCCATTAGGTCCTGGGGTTTTCCCGGATTGGAGGTCAGCTATGGCTGTGGTAAGCTCATCTTCTGTGATGTCTTGTTCTAACAGAGCTATCTGGTCGGGTTTAAGAGTAGGAAGGGTAATTCCTGTTAGGATAGAAGTGTCCATAGGGGAGGTTGGTGTTTTATAGAGCTCAGCGTACTAGTTAGCGAATTCTTCCGCTATGTCCTGATCTGCTGTTATTGGTGTATCGTCATGTATTTTGATTGCCCTGACACGTCTGAGACCCTCATCCCTCCTCTCCAGATTTGCCAGCATTTTACTCGCCTTGTCTCTGGTTTCATAACCCTGGCTCGCATTGCTGCATGTGCCTGCTTAGCGCTATCTAGGGCAACATTCTATAGCTGTTTTTGTGCCAGTTGTGTTTCCGGTTGGTTTAGGGATAGGTGGGTTGCCTCTGCCCTTTGTACTTGTGCTTCAGCTTCCCTGAGTGACTCTAACTGTTTTCTCCTGTGAGCAGAAATCCAGGAGATGAGTTCCCCTCTTAGTACCGGTTTATATGCCTCCCATAGCACTGTCGGGTTTTCTACTGAGGATGTTTTTAGTTCAAAGTACGATTCCGGACATGCTCCACTAGTTCAGGGAAACCAAAATAATAATTGTTTAGCCGCCAGGTGGGCGGAGGGTCGGCCTGTTGGTGGTAAGTTCTACCATGAGAGGGGAGTGACCTGAGATGCCTCTGGGAAGTAGCTGTGCCCCGCTTGCTAGGTGTAATTCGATCGCTGGGAGAAAGAAGTAATCTAGCCTCGATAGGGAGGCATGTGCTCCAGAGTGGAATGAATATTCTCTTTCATCAGAGTGTAAGTGTCTCCACACATCTTTCAGGCCCAGAGCATGAGTAAAAGTAGCTAGTTTGGTACGTGTGGAGGGGTTCCTTGTGCGAATATGTGTGCGATCAAGTTCTAGATTCATGACCTCATTGAAGTCACAGCCTATTATCATCAGGTTCGAGGGGTCTCCGGTGATTATGGGTGTTATGTCGTTAATTAAGGAGGTAAGCAAGGCTGGCGGCGCATAGACAGCCAACATAGATGTGGGCCGTTCCCAGAGAGTCCCGGTAATATGTACGAATCTGCCCCCTGTGTCTTGTGTGACGGAAAGTAGGTTAAATGGCAGCCGTTTGTGTATTAGGATGAGTACTCCACTGGACCCTACAGAGAAACCAGAATGTACTGCTATGCAGTAGTTGGTTCTTTTGAATAAGTTGCAGTTTGTGCCTGCTAAGTGCGTTTCGGTCAGGAACGCTGCATCTGGTGCGTACCAATTTAGTTGTTGTAGTACTAGGTGCCTCTTAATGCTACTGCCTAACCTGTTCACATTCCATGTCATAATACTGATGGATTTGTTGTTGGTTTTATTGGGGGGTCCTGTCATTCTAGCTGGGAGATGGGTGTGTCAGGGTGTGTTGTGCGCATCCTGCTATATTGCCTTGCTCAATGAACCATACATAACAGAACTTAAGAGAAAAAAACCAACCTACCCGCCACCCTACACTCCACCGAACGAAGTATCTGTCGCCAGAACAACATTTAACCGCTGTCAAGTTGACAACCTGCTTACACTAAAACATAAACTTTCGATCGTAGATCAGCTCCGTACTATTTGAGCTTCACAGTATGTGTATGTACACTGAAGCTAGGGAGCTCAGTACTCTTGCTTGCTGCTGTGTGGTCCCTTCCTCGCCGGGGGGAGGGGGCGGCTCATGTTTGGCCACCAGCCATCTTGCACCTTGGAATGCGTGTTTTCGTTTGAAGCAGGGGTTCCATTATGTTCCAGCTTACAGTGATTGTGTTATTTTCGAATATTGCCGTTCATTATTATTCGTTTACCTGCAGCGATATTACGTCTTGTTGTTGCTGGGGTCTGATGTCTGGTGGTCTCTCTGGATGTGGTCTGTTGCGTTCGACCCCTGTTCTCTTTCTGGTGCTCCAATCGCCTTCTATGTGACTTTCCGCCCAGTTCCACGCTTCTTTCGGGTCTGTGAAATGTACTGTTGTGCCATTGTGGAAAATTTTGAGCTGGGTGAGGAAAATTGGGCCATATTTCGTTCCCATGGTCTGCAGCCGTTTTTTGAGTGGATCAAAGGATTGGCGCGCTTTTTGCACATCTCTGGTGAAGTCAGGGAAGAAAGCGATTTTAAATCCATTGTAAATGATGGTCCCTTTCGATCTTGCCATCTGTAGTACAGCATCTCTGGCCATATAATTTAGGAATATCACGATGACTGTGCGTGGTGGCGCTCTTGGTGTGACCTTGCCTGTTGGAATGTGGTGTGCCCGCTCAATGGAGAAGAATTTGGAAAAGGATTTCGCATCATATAGGTCCATGAGCCACTCCTCAAGGAAAAGTTCCATGCTTGCTCCTTCAGACTTCTCGGGGAGGCCGACTATGCGGATGTTATTGCGCCTGGATCTTCCTTCACTCTCATCCACTCTTGCTGCCAGAATTTTAATGCGGTCTAGCACTCTGGACATGCTTCATTGACTCCTCGTAGGTTGTCTTCAGCTTGTGAGATGCGTGCTTCGGCCTCACCAGTGCGTGAGGTTAGCTTCTGGACGTCGCGTCTCAGTAGGGATACATCAGCATCAATACTGTGCATCTTCTTCTCCATTGTTGTTCTGGAGGTGGCAATGGCACTCATCACGTCTCTGAGGGAAATGTCATCTTCCATGTTGTCAGGTTCAGTTGATGCCGGCTGCTCCAGTGAGCGAGACATTGGTGTGGTGGCGTATTGTTCAATCCTGCTTTGTGTGGAGGTTTTCCTGGGTTTATCTTTCCCCATATTGCCTTGACGTTGTTGTGTTGCTGGGCTCTCTTTCGATTCGTGGGGGGGACTGGTAGTATTGGCTCGCCGTTATGTTGCGGGATCCTGAGTTTGTTGTTTCTCTTGGGGGGCGGTACGTGGGAGTGCACAGATTGGGGTCTTGTTTTATTGTGTCCACCTTTGGGTAGGGTACGTGTAGTTCACAGGTCTTTGGATGCAGCCTTGTACAACGTATTGTGTCCGTAAGTGCGGCTTATGGGCACGTGTCTACGTGGGGCTTCAATGTCCTCCTATTGCTGTGCCAGCGTAACTGGTGTTGCTTTGGAACAGCGGTGTTTGGAATTCGTAGGGGTTTAACAGTTGCCTAGGAGAGAAGGCCGGGGACTATGATTGTCGAATGCCCCTCTTGTCTCCCTCTTCATTTTCTGGGCCTTCAGAGCCGTTACCGCTGCTTTGGAGGAGGATCAGCAGGCGCACTAGGCTGAGCGGAGCGCCCACGCCCGTGTCATGGGTCTTGACAGCTATGTCCCGGGTCGTAGCGGTCTCACATCGGACTCTCACGGAGAGGAGGGTTGTAGCATTACTTCCTCTACTTGCGGTGTATCCGCGGCAGCGCTGTGTGGGACTGGGTTCGTGTCTGTGCCCTCGCGAGCCACGCTGTGAGCACTCTGGGTCTCTGGATCACCGGTGGCGCCCTTTTCTCCACTGTTAGCTTGTGCATTGCATTGGGGGCCGTGCTCGTGGGCACTTGGTTGCGCTGTATGAAATAATGTTTATGTGGGTTTGGGTGCCTGTTTACTGTGCCAGGGCTGCTTGCAGTAGGCCCCTGCTCCTCTCTCCCCTGCTTGTTGGGCAGATCGGTTGGTTCTCCCCTGCTTGCTCCCAGCACGCGTTGGGTCACAGCGTGTGGGCTTTCTGTGGGCCCTCTTGCCGGTAGGGTTTGGGAGGTGAGGGCGGGGGGTGGGAGCGGGCCGGCGGACAACCAGGCTGATGGGGGCCCACTCTGGAGCGCTGTCTGGTGTGCCTTGGAGGTCTTGAAGGTCATTACCCGCCTCCCCCTCTCCTCACCGATCACCTTGTGCACCGCTTCTCAGGCTCTCCTCACTGCGTCGGCCGTTGCAGCAGGTCAGCAGACGCTCTACATTAACCGGGTCACCCGCGATGTTCTCAGCCTGCCGTGTGTCGGGCGTGTGGACTCGCTGGGTGATGTAAGCCCTCTCGGATATGCCAATGTTGTGGACCTCAGGGGGGAGCAGGGAGGTCACGCCGCCGGGTGGGACAGTGCAACGAAGGCTGCGGGGGGTTTGGGGGAGCCTATATTCTTTTGATCTGCTCTCCAGCAAATGCCAAAGTCGAGCTGCCTTTCCGTTTCAGGCGAGGGTTCGCGCTGCCTCCATCGGATCTGTGGGCTGGGTCCCTCCCAGTTTCATACAGGCTGTTGCTTTGCAGCGTCCGTGAGGGGCAGCGCCCGTAGTTTTAGCTTTCATCGCTGTCGGCCATTTTGTTTTTGTTTTGGCGCCGACTGCTTCCCTTTTCGGCCGCAGATATCTCACGCCCAGTGCTTCAGATTCTGTCTTGGGTTCAGCTGGTGGTCCTGCTAGGTTTACGCCACTTTTGAGGAACTTTTTCAGGAGTATATTTGCCCAGATTCAGAGGATATTTTAGGATGCGGCTGGCGGTTCCGGGAGCACTACGGGATCACGTCTTCATCGGTGCCGTTGGCCACACCCCCCCCTGATGTCTTGCTTCTGTGGATTCTTGAGAGCGGTGACCAAGTCTTAGCTTTATATTCGCACTGGGAATAGAGAACTGCATACATATGCTGTTAAACTATACTATAGGCCTCATTATAAGTATGTTGTCTGGAATTAACATGCTAGTAATTCCAGCACCCCACCACCAATAAATGCTGGTATTAATAAAAGCAATTCCCCCTATGGAGTCCTATGGACGACATGGAATGGGGAATACCATACACCTGTGATCAAGTGGCAGTAACCAGTATTGCGGTTTGGTGGTAACCCACAGGATTTACCGACAGGATACCACTAAACTTATAATGAGGCCCTATATCTCTTAAAAACAAGAATTAATACATACATAAATAATTTGCAATAAATAAACAAAACACAAACAATGCTCAGTCATGTCTAGTGTATTTGGTGACAAAATGACAGTGGAGCAGCAAATCAAAACCTTGTTCCAGTTTATTGAGGGGTTACCCAGTTAATGAGGGGTTCCCCAGGAACAAATCCTGGTTCCGAACCAAGTGCAGCTATCCCAGGAGAGTGCCCAACTTTTGGTACCCCAACGTTACAGAAAAACTACACCTCCCAGAACACATATGTTTGAAAGTATATCTACGTCCCTCTGCCCACCTCCTCACAATAGGAATGCAGTGGAAGGTTCTTCAACCTTCGCTGAGTGGCAAGGAACCACCTAATGACGAAATGAAAAACAGTGTTTCGTAAGGCTGTGTCCGCCAACTACCAGAGATAAACTGGGGCCAAAACAGTGACGAAATGTGTTGGTAAGGCGGCCGATTTAGCCTCTAAAGGAAAATTTACAAATGTGACTCAGGTACAGTAGTTACGAAACTGGCCAAACTCACAGGAAACTCATAACAGAATACACCACAAGCACCGCACAATATACACATCTATTCCAGCAACTCCACATCACTCTTGAATCATCATTTTAGTGGTTTGGAAAAGGATTACACAAACTATTAATCATGACCACCCAGTACGGCAGACTAAGTACCAAATGAACAGCTGCATGTCTCACCAGACCAGGAACCTCAAAGAATACGAAGTTGTCCTCACAGTAGACATGGCAATACCAAAGTATAAAGGAGACAGAAACTAAGAACCTGGGCAGCCTAGTATGGGTTTAAATCATCAGCTTTCAGTTCTGAGTCTATTCTCTACAATGAGAGCCAATAGTATGACATGTCAAGAGGAGTAATCCGAGATGATTAAATGAGTACCAGCACGTTGAAATAGGACCAAATAGAACAGGTACAGCAGGCCCTACAGAAAATAACATCCCACGCTCACCTATCTATGTTACCAAATAAAGCAACTCTCTGCAAACATCCCAAAAACACATTATTTCTCAGTGCAGGTACCGTGAACAACACTTTTGGCCTGATTCGTAAGGGATTTTTCCAAACAGGCTAAAAGGACAAAATATGCTAAAATGGTCTTGTCCCTCCTCACAAAGGGCTCAGAGGTGAAAACAACTTTTGGGCTTATGTGTAATCTCATCATCTGGCCAGTGATGGGGGCATGTCCTGAAATGTTTGTGGGCATGTTATAGTCACCTTTTGGGCTGAACTGCGGTTATGTGTGCGATCAGACTGCTATTCACAAGCCTATTCTCTTCTTATATGGGACAGAAAGCTAAAATGGAATCGAGGTCCTCCGGTGTGGGGGAGAGTACATTAAACAGGATTTGTTTAGCTTCTGTTCGATCCCACCAGAGGACTTCTCCCATTGTTCACTAATTCTGAATCATTTGGTTCGGAGGTGATAAGGGCAATCCAGACCTGGCAGGTGGACCTCACAGTTGTCTTTAGCAGAGGGTCGAAATCTTTTTTTATCAAGTTTACCATGAATAATACAAGGCATCTCTTCGGCATAGTCATTAATGAAGTGTTCATACCATGCCACCAAATTGCCCTTGGTGAACTAATAACTGCCTTTTCTCTTCTCAGTCCTCCATAAATATTAGGGAGGAGACTTATAGGTCACATCGGTTATGAATGGATGAACTATAGAGAGAAGTACAAACAAGGTGAACATTGGAGATGTACTTGTCTGCTTTAGACCATTGTTTTAGGTGCATCGTTTCAATGAGATGTGCACAATTATATTATGTTTTTCGACTAGCAGCTGTGAGATCAACATTTGCTAATTAGGTTACTGATTTCTGGTTCTGTCCTGACTTCTCATGCTGGAAGGCCTTCATCGCCATTTATGGAATGAGGAATGTCCTTCTGGGCCCCTTAAGCATCGATAACGCAAGCCTCGTATTTTAACTCTAGAAACACTTCTCTGCTGGCAATTCCTCATTTCCTCCAACGTAATTCAAATGGCTCTCTTAAAAAAACTCCACTTAAGACTCAAGCCCCCATGCTAAAAGTTCCAGGAGCCCGTAAGTCCCACAACCAGGAGATGTAGGTTTCAATTATCTATGGGCTGTAGGCCCTTTGTCAGCCAAACACGAAAGCAAACAAACCACAACTAAAAAAAGGAAAAAGCACATGAACATTATTTTGGAATTGCCATAAGTATCAGCAAATTCCAGACGCGTGAAGACTAACAGAGCCTGGAAGAAGAAGTAGCTGTGCTGTATGGGGCCAGCCGGGAGCCAAAAGAAGACGAAGCTGCTGCACAGAGAAGCCAGCTGAAGACGAAGAAGTCCAGCACATGTCGGCGAAATCGGGATCTGCAGGATCCTTGAAGATAAATGGTACTTTGATCGGTTTGGGTGTGTTTGAACGAATTATATTTGATTGCGGCAAAAGGACAGCAATTTATCTGCTCGGGGCCCAATTTAAACGCACATGCATTTTTTTAAGTTATTTATTTTGTCCCCAGTCTCCAATTTTAAGGAAGCGGGGAACACCCTTGCACCCCCAAAATTGCAAAATATCAGAAATGGGGAGCTCTCCACAGTTTGTATTTTGCAATATATTTGAGCAAATTGCTGCAAGATATGTGACCGAACTGCCCCGAAGGCCAAATCACCCATGCAAAATTGGATCATTAGGTCAATTGTTTTATGTCAAATAGGCTAATACCCTTTGGACCCGGGCTGTGGGAAAGCACCAGTAAATTGGAAGTGTGAAATTACATATGTTGATTTTACCAATGACTTGAAGGGGTTTTGAAATGTTCCAAATTGCACAATCTCGTAATGACACTTGTACACTGTTTATTAAAGTCAATAAAAAAATGTTGACCTTACCAAGCATATGAGGCAACGCTGGCACGAGATGATATCACTGGGCAATTGGACTCTGCCCTGGGAATATGCAGCTGTTTCTTAAACATAGCTATTTCAGGTGTAGGAGGCAGACAATTGCAGTAGGTGGCCTTATTGAGGCATTTAGCATATGTGGCTACAACAGGAATAAGATGGAAGTAATTGGCCATATGTCATAACATTGGTGTGTGTAGAAGTACTCCCCTAGCCTATCCTAACCCCCCTTTGTTAAGATCAGACAGCACACGTCATAAGAATATACCTGATGATGCTAAATATTCAATGCTCTAATTCATGTCATAATGAAAGAGCACGTGCATGCTGCACAGGTATATGCCATAGCACGCTCTACCGCAGTGAAGGGATGCACACGAGAACTGACCCGAGACTGATGACGTATGTAGTGTCCTGAAACTGCCTGTGTAACAAACGAAATCCCTCTCTGCTCTGTGTCTAGCAGACACCTCTCCACCTACTACCCTAGGTAAGTCTATTTACTCTTTAGTGGTCCCCTCAACCCCATTAGCTTCCTTCTTTACAAGGAGGAAAACAAGTTAAAAAAAAAAGCCCAAATGATAAGATACTACCTTGACATTCATAAGAACACCCTGCTATGCTTGATACGGGGATAAAAAATACTTATGGAGAAGATGCCCATTTCAAGGCGCTCTTATTTTTTTTATTGTTCATTTATAACACGCTTAATACCAATAAGTAATTGTGGGATCGGGTTTCGAACCTGTGTTGCGCTGCATTGTCTTGCTTCTAAGACAAACGCATTGCCCGTGAGCTATCCTTCCTCCCCATCTATTGTCCTTCCTCCCCATCTTCCATTGTCCAACTATCTGGTCTCCAGTTCTCCTTTTGTACGCTGGCCGTGCAGGTGTCAGGAGTGGGCATTGCTAAATCCCAAGGCTGTTCCTGTCAGCAGCATCCCTTGAAAACCAATGTTTCACAGCACGCTGCCGCCCACCTAACGGTTAGTTAAATGCCCACAATGGTTTATTAGTCCCATCAACTACCATTATCAGAAAACCGTGTATTGATTACACCTCGGTCAAGGGCCTGCAGCAAACTTGCCTACCGCCTGCTCATTGACAGGCACTATCTGCCGCTACCACTGTTTCCACGTTGGCCATAGGCATGAACAAATCAAAAGTTTGAGTTTGTTGATGATGCTATTAACTAAGAACTCTACCGCAATGAGCGTTACTGCAAATGGGTCTGGCGCAATTTGCGCTGGATCCTGAGTTGCGGGGTGGGGGGTGGTAAGTGTCCATTCCCATTGGGTCCTCCGGACCCAATGGATTTGGGGGGTGCTATTACCGCTGCCAGTAATTGCAGCGACAGTAATAGCACTGAAAATGGCCTTAATGCCAGAGTATTCACCTCCAGCTCAGAGCTGGAGGTGAATGCCCCGGAACACGGGATTGGGCATAGCAGTAAATGCGGCAGCAATAGCGGTACCGCTGCCTTTTCCCGCTCCGACCAACTTGTGATGACCCCCTAAGAGTGTGTGCATCAGCACTACAATGTGAAATACTATACAAATAATTTCTTAGATCCTTAAGTAATGTTTTGCAATGCAATGTAATATGAGAGGGTCTTATATAGTGCTGTGCTTTTTTGGTTGCTTTTCATTTGAAAGTTTTATTATAAAGTGTGATATTACAGTAAATAAATAACTTTCCACACTATCTTTATAAACGTTCAAAAAAGTAAAACATAGATACATGAACAATATATAAATTCAATTTTCATACAAAAAAATAACATACTTTACAATTGGTCACCTTGGTAGCCAACACATAATTCAAACAGTCTGATATATTTCCAGAATAAAATATAGACTCACAATCCACCCTTAGGGTGCTTGGCAAGCTCCTCACCTAACAATGTTGCAACTTTTCTCCAGAAGCTAATTATGGCTAGGTTACAAGACTGCTGGTTGCCCAACAGACATCTGCCCCAGAACATGTCTATCTTCACATGCCCTAATGAGGAAGCAAATCTGCCTAATATGACTTCTCTCTCGTTTTCAGTATGGGAACAGTGCAAAAGGAGAAGTCTAATGATTTCTTGTTCGTCTACCTGTTTACATAATCTACAGTACCTCAGCTCCAGTGGGATGTTCAATCTCGGGCCAGTCACTGCTAAGCACGGTAGACGATTTAACAGGAGCATCATAAAATCCCTTAAAATCTTTGCACTCTGGAATTTCTTTAGATGCAGTTGCACCTCACTAAGAGAACATGCCCTCTCAATTAAGTCCTGGGACAGTCCTGGGACAGTTTGTATTTTCTATGGGCTACTGAGCAAGCACAAAAATCCCACACTTCCGCCTTTGAATGCAAGCGTCTACACAAGATTACCACATCATTCTCCCAATTAGGGGGTCTAGACGATGACCTAAAGGAATCCTCTGCACTTTACTCCAAAATATTGTAGCCGTCCAGTTTCCTTCTTGTCCAATTCTCTTCCCAGTAGTTCATATATAGGAATGTCACGTTGCTTCATTATCTTAATATAAAGACTACAGCTATTTATCTTCCAGGCCCAACTGAAGCCGAATTGTGCTCACACGTACGTTCTGTGCGACTTTCAATATTCTTGTTAGCATAGTCCCCTCCCGACACACTATTTTACGTGGGTCAAAGCTATTATGCCTCTAATCCGAATGTTACAGCTGGAACAATGCATTGCTTGTAAACCAATATCTTACCCATGATAGTAAAGCCCGTCTGTGTCCCCAGGAAGCTTCCCATCGCCCCAGCTTTCTTACAGCCTTTCATTTCAGTAGCTCATATAGGCCTGCATCAGGCTTTTTGTCAGTAATACAGATGATGGGGTACTTATACTCTTTTTTTGTTTTTTATTTTGGTGCCGAAATACATTATTTTCGTTTTTTTATGGTTAATCACCAAATCATTTAATCTAGCACATTCGCTGAGTGCAGTTAGAGATCTCCGAAGCCCCACCCATATGTGGTCGGGCCACATCATCAGCGCAAGCCAACATGTTTAGCGGCTTAGCACCCCAGATAGGGAGAAAGGTCTTAACGAGTGCTCATTTCATGTTGGCAATATAAAGGTTGAATAGCCACAGTGTCAATGCACATCCCTTTTTCAAGCCTACATTACAGTCTACAAGTTTGGCGAAGCGATCGTCCCCATCCAGCCTTTGATGGCTTTTCATTGTTGGTCCTGCAGATAGAGGCTTGGGGACATATAGTGGAGATTTAGGGAGAGGCAAGTTGTGAGTGCAGATCTGTTGAGAAATGCAGATCGGAAGAACCCAGTCGCTGTTTTCAAGTCAGCCGCTATGTATTTTGGTTTAGTTGGGTATATGTTGAAATAAAGCTCCCCCCCATCTCAGTCTGACTAAAGAGTAGGAATGTGTGTTTTCATATAGTTGCTGGTGCCACGTGAGAGCCTACCTGGAGAGTGCCCCAGCAGTGCATAGGAGGTGAACATTGATAGCGGGTTGGCTAAGGAGTGAAGCAGTTAGGGTGCAAATCCATCTGAGAAACATTAATATGGTGTAGCTGTCCACTAGATTAGTTAGGGGTATGGTCAGCGCTAAGGCACAATGGAGTGCCGTGAGCATGACATTCTGGTGTACAGTCTGAGTGTGTAATGTCGGGCGGAATCAAGGTGCGGGGATAACTGGGAGGAACCATCTAACTTCATGAGCGGAGATACTAGCTAGCAGCAACTACAAAGACGCGCAGTCTAGGCAATTTATTCTGAGGTGAAATATAAGAATTCATTGATCAAAGGCACAGTCCAATAGAAATAATCTAGGCCCTCACCAACGAGTGAATTAATCGACATGGTAGATAACTTCTGTTGTTGTTAGTATCCAATGGGATTATTTTAGGGTCCTCTGCTTACGGCGAGACATCCATGCATCTGAATGTGGTTGATTTTTGATCTCCAACTGGATGGTACCTTGCGGGTCCATGCAAGATCATGGGCTGTTCTTTTTCATGAAGGGAAAGGACAAATCATATTTATTTTTAAATGTTTTTATTGGCATTTCTTAAATTGACATGGTGCCATCAATGTGCATGATTGCCAACATATAGTATATAACACAAGTATAAGAACATTATAACCGAACAATAGCCAACAGTAACTGCCTCCAAATGTCTTTCATCCTATTAGTTGCATCCCTTTAGAGTAGGATAATTTATTACGCGTTCCTTTAGCTTTTATATTAGGTGCATTTAGAGCTGTGTGGAGTTACTAAAAATAAAACTACTAACACTAAACAACAACAGTCTACATGTGGAAAGGGCATCTGGCTCAGGTGGGTATGTCACCGATAAAAGTTCCATTTCTCGGGGAGTGAAGGGGATAGTGTTCGGGATGACATCGTCTGTGTTTCAGGCTTGAGTTCGGGGGTAGTGAGAGTAGTACAGTTCTTCAGGGGGGTTTATGATCTGCGCTGAAGTGTATGTCTCGCAGGAGGGCCTTCCAAGAGTCAAGGGTGCCACTCGACATGTCTCCTCCATAGGAGACTCCATCCTGCCAGGCTCTGGTTTCGGCTGCGGTCCATCTCTCCAATTCTCTCAACCAGCGCTCATGTCTCGGTCCCCCTGGTGTCTTCCATGCCATGGCTATGGTTCTCTTCGCCAGTATGCATGCGATATCCATCAGCTTTATGACGTGTTTGTATTTGCTTGGCCTAGGGTAAGTCCCTAAAAGGCATTCTCCGGGAGTCCACGCATATCTGCTTATTCCGGCATCTGTGCAGGTCTGTCGAACTCTGGACCACAACGCCATTACCTTGGTGCAAGTCCAGAACATGTGGATGAGATCAGCCCCGTCGCTCCCACACCATGGGCATGCTGAGGAGGCCTGTTTGTTGAAGGAGGCCACCCTGTGCGGGGTCATGTACGTCCGGTGTAGGACGTTTAGTTGTATCTGGCCAAAACTAGAGTTCCTCGAGACCTTCTTGGGGTATAAGAGTACTCTCTCCCATTCTTTGTCTGTGAGTGCAGTTTCGAGATCCACTTCCCACTTCGCCTTTAGCGCAGGGCTTTTGGGATTAGGTTTGTCATTGAGTCTTTTATACAATCGGGAGACGGGTTTCCAGCCATCTGTAAGGTCATGCATTTCTTGCAACAGTGGGTCCGGGGTGGGTTCCTCTGGCCAGCTGCTCCAGTTTTTCTTGGCGATATGTTTGATACGATGGTACCAGAGAAATTGGCCCCTCGGTAGCCCTTCGTTGGTCTGCAAAGATTCAAAGTCCCTGAACTCGCCATCCTCAAACATATCTCCCCATGTGTAAATTCCAGCGTCCTCCCATCTCCTGGCTATTGAAAGGTCCGTTTGTGTTTTGCATGTGTCAGCCAGGATGGGGTTGTCTGGTGAGTAGGGGTGTTTCGCTTGCATAATGTAGCAAGTTCTGGACCAGATCCGCCTTCAAGTTCGACAATCATGGGGGCACCAGATTTCTGTTGTAAAGGGTTCCAAAGCGTTTCTCTGGGGAGTACTTCGGAAGACGCTTGCCGTATCAGTCCCAGCTCAGCCGATTGCTCGTCTGAGATCCACTTAGTCACATGGCTGAGTTGTGCCGCAAGATAATACAGCTGGAGATCTGGGAGTTGTATTCCTCCTTCCTTATGCGGTAGGGTTAGGGTGGCTAAGGACAATTTGTGTCTGGTAGGTCCCCACAGGAAGTCTTTGATGAGTGACTCCAGTTTCTTGAAGAATGGCGGTCTAACGTAGTGGCATATGTTGACAAAGAAATATAAGAAACGGGGAAGAACTATCATCTTGATAATTGCTGCTCTTCCTACCGTCGCAAGGGGGAGTTTTGACCAAAATTTCATAGATCTGCGGAGATTGGATAATGCTGCTTCAGTATTGTGGTCGTGTGTGATCTCTGGGGTGTGGCCCACATTGATTCCTAAGTACCGGAACTTGTCGATTTGCCACTTCATCCCTATATTCGGGAGTTCTGCCTCATCGAGGCCTCTCAAGCTGGCCAAAGGGAAAGCTGAGGACTTCAGTCTGCTGAATTCGATCCCAGAGTATTTTGCGAAGTTGTCTAGTACTTCCAGTGTGATTGGTGCGTTAGCTTGGGGATCCCTCAGGTATAGCAGTACATCATCCGCGTACAGTGATATTATATTGTGCTCGTTGCCTACCGAGATGCCTGCATCAAAAAACTGTTTCCTGAAGTATATGGCAATCGGCTCCAGACCCAATATATATAGCATGGGCGACAGCGGACACCCTTGTCTGGTGCCCCTCTGTATTTTCCAGGATCCAGACACCATGCGGCCAGTCTTCACTCTTGCTACGGGAGAATTGTAAAGCACTGTGATCCATCTGATGAATCCTTCGCCAAACCCAAACCCTCTTAGTACCTCGATAAGCCACTCCCAGTAGATGGAATCAAAGGCCTTAATGGCGTCGAGCGACAAGATCGCCAGATCCTCTTCGCTCTCACGGGTTTCGGCCATAACATGCTGGAGTCGTCTCAGGTTGGCCGTGGTGTTGCGCCCTGGAACAAAGCCATTCTGGTCTTCGTGTACGAGGGACCCGACCACCCTAGCAAGTCTGCAGGCCAGTATGGTGGTAAGAATCTTGCTGTCGTAATTTAACATGGCCAAAGGGCGGTAGGAGTCACAATCGTTGGGTGGTTTGTTTTGTTTAAGCATGGGGATTATTATCGTCTCCTTCATTGTGTTAGGTAAGACCCCATTTTCATAAGCCTCCTGATAAACCCCGTGGAGAATCGGGGTGAGAATGGCTTCATACGTTTTGTAGAATTCGGGCGGAAGGCCGTCGCTTCCTGGGGCCTTGCTGGTAGCCAGTGATCTTATTGCTGCAGCCACGTCTTCAGCCGTAATTTCCAATTCTAATGCTTCTCTTTGTTCGCTGGATATTCTTGGGAGGCCTATCTCATCCAATGTGTCTCTAATATCCTCCCTGGGTATTTGTGTGTCATGGGAGTATAACGTGGAGTAGAATTCGGCAAACGCTTCATTGATACCCAGTTGTGTCCTGTGTCTTATCCCTTTTTCATCGAGTATCTCCGTTGGGAGGTGTTTGGGGCGTTCTCGCTTGCACAGCCAAGCCAGTAGCCTTCCGGGTTTGTCGGACTCCCTGTGGGATCTAGTGGTGTATGTTGCAAAATCAAACTTCTCCAGTCTATCCCAGGAAGCTTGGCATTTCTCACGGGCTTCCTTCAGTCTCCCTTCAGCCTCTGGTGTAGTGATTGAGGTGGATTCCAAGCGTAGGATCTCCTCCTCTTGTGCTTCGAGATCGGCTCTCAGTTGTCTACGAGTGCCCCCAGCTTTGGATATTATTTCTCCTCTGATTACTACCTTCATGGCCTCCCACAATGTGCTCCAGGTGGACACTGAGCCTTTGTTAATATCAATATATTCCTCAAGTTTTTCGGCGAGGTCTTCTTTAAACGCAGGGTCAGCGAGGGTCGCCGTGGGCATTCTCCACATGGGGATTGGAGGTCTAGGTCTTTCGATTTGCCATTGCATGACCAGTGGGGAATGGTCAGAGATTGATCTTCCCAAGTACGTCGTGGTTTCAACCAGTGAGGCTTGTTCTCTGTCGACAAACAAGTGGTCGATTCTTGTGTAGACCTTGTGTGGGGCCGAATAGTAGGAGTAGTTCCTTTTTTCGGGATGCTGTTCCCTCCAGATGTCTACCAAGTCAAGGTGTTCCAGTGCGTCTGTCAGGGCAGACGTAGCGGGGTTTCTTGGGTGTGGGGGTGGCGTGGACCTGTCTTTAGAGCCATCTATGACACAATTAAAGTCCCCTCCCCATATGAAGGTCTTATTTCGGTGGGGTGTCATTCGTGAGCACACCGCCTTGAGGTGCGAAGGTATTCCATGTTGTGGGAAATATGAATTGACTAAACAAATTGGAGTCTGTTCAATAGTACCCCACATTATCACGTACCTTCCTTCCTTGTCAGATTCAAATCCTTGTAATTGGAATGGTACATTCGGGTTCACCCAGGTGAGCACTCCCCTCGAGTATTTGGAGTAAGATGATCCTCTCCCGGTCCCAGCCCACTTTTCGATTATTTTAGACATGGCTTCGTCCGTGAGATGTGTCTCTTGCAACATTGCAATCGATATTTTCTTCCTGCGGAGATAGGACTGTATTCGATTCCGCCTCAAGTATGAGCTCATCCCTCTCACATTCCACGTCATTACTTTGAGATGTGACGCCATCGGGGCGGTGTTTCGGGCCCAGCGGGCCACTCTTCGACGGGAGTCTGGATCAATCCTGGTCGTGAGTTATGATCCAGCAGGCGGAGGTAGTCCGGTTCCACACCCCCGGTGACATAATGTGCTTCCTTCTTGCCCATTTTCGACTTCTGTGATATGTAGACTGTGTAACTAACAAAACAATTAACAAAACTCAAACTGGTGCGCCCAGCGATTACATCGTCATGGTGATGCTCAGGCGCTCTCAAGCCGTCAGGACCCATCCGGGTATCGGGCGTGAGGTAGGTTAGGCAGGTGGTTAGCCCGACCTAGGTTGTTTGCGGGGGATAGGTCTGTTGCCTGGTGGCGAGGCCGAACGAGGGCCGTTTCTATGTAGCTGACTGTTAGCTGGATTACCTTCCGTGGTCCGGCCACCTGTGGTTAGTGTGTCCCTCCTTGGGGGTTTTATCTCATGCGGTCTGGGGAGCGTCCGTCCCTTCTGCGAGGTTGTTATCTTCTAGCCACATATTGGCGGCTGTTGGATTTTCCAGAAATATCGCCCTTCCCTTGTAGATGACCTTCAATCTCGAGGGGTAGAGAAGCATGTATTTCAGGTTTAGCTGTCTCAGTCTCGCTTTCACTGGTACAAATGAGTTTCTTTCTCTCTGAACTTTCTGAGTATAGTCAGGGTAGATAGCGATTTTGGAGTTACCCCGTTCTATTGGGCCTTCCTCTCTGGAATGCCTCAGTATGGTCTCCCTGTCCTGAAAATTGAGTATTTTGGCGATTATGGGTCGTGGGTGTGAGCCAGGTGGGGGCCTCTTCTGGAGTGACCTGTGCGCTCTTTCGACTGAGAACCCTTGGGTTAGCTTCGCTGCGCCAATCTCCTGTAGAATCAGAGACTCAGTGTAGGCCGTTGGATTCGGGCCTTCGCTTCCCTCGGGCACTCCCAGTATTCTGATATTTCCCCTTCTGGCCCGACCCTCTGCTTCCTCGGATCTTGTCTCTAATGCCGACACCTTCCTCTCTAGGTCTATGACTTTGGCCTTCAGGGCTACGGTGTCTTCGGTCATTTCGCAAATGGTTGTCTCAGCGTTTCTCACCCTCTCAGACAAGTTTCTGGCATCTTGGCGTATAAGTTGGATGTCGGATCTGAATTCCTCCATTTTAGTGTCTATGTGTGTTCTTAGCGAAGCTATAGCCTCCATTACTTGGGTATGGTTGTCGGCTGATTCACTCTCTCTGGCCTGTGCCGGTTCGGGGGTGGGCGGGAGAGTTTGCGTAGATGACTTGGATTTAGTGGAAACATACGAATCCATGGTAGCTGGTTTCCCTTTGTTCCTGGCAGCCATCATCAAGTCGTGAGTTGTCCGACGTGCTGCAGAGGTAAGGCGTACAGTTTGTGGGGTGTACCAGGCTTAGTACGTTAAGACAGGATTATGTCCGACGGCTCAGAGAGTCAGAAGCTGGCTTCCCGTGTCTTGGGCCCGGTTGCGTATGCTTGGTCGTCGAGGGTCGATTGGACAGCCACCGGGGCGAGGCCCATAGCATCTACTGGATGCGTCTCAGAGAACGCGTATGGTGGGCGCAACGGGTGATTCCCTCCAGCTCCTCACCTGAACCATCCGCCTCCGCTCGGTGAGGTCGGGTAATCAGAGGTCCGCCGCCTCGCTGCCCTCGGGTCGCCCGTCTCTCCGGTCGCAGGTATCCGGGCAAGTGTGTTTGGCGTGGCCGCGACGGGAAGGAGTTCCGGACGGGAGACTCCGGGCCTCACGGACCGCTCCCCCAGTTCCAGGCAGCTCGCGGTCCGCGCCAACCCCAATCCCCTCGGGGTATGATCCTCACAGCAGTCCCTGTTGCGGCGAGGGGGGCTCCGAGTGTTCCAGTACGAGGAGCGCCCTTAGGAGCGGTGGCGGTTGGCCTCGCCTCCGAGGAAGGCTGCATTCATCGGCGATCCGCCATCTTGGATGTCGTCAAGGACGGGTAAGGGAGACCGGTTCGAGTGCGGTCCCTCGCGTCCTGTTGATCCGTTTTTTCAGCGGAACAGCACTGCTTTGTCGGGAGCCGTTTCCTCTTTCCTCGGAGTCGCGTTTCCGTCTCCGAGAGTGTAGGTTAGGTCGGCAACAGGATCTAGAAACGGCGCCTCGGCCGGAGCTCGGCAATTCAGCCTCTGTGCGCCATGAGCTCCAGGCCACGCCCCTCGGGAAAGGACAAATCATATACTAGAGAATGTAAGGTTCTGAAGTTTGTCCTTGAACCCTTGGACAGAACACCAATGAGCAAAGAAGCACTTTTGCAAACTAAAAGGTTCAGGTGTGTTTTCCTTTTTGTAATAGGCTATGTACCTCATTCCAAGGCCGGCGGTTACCCACCGGTTCCATCAGCGGTTTGCCGCCGACCCGGAAAAACTGAATCGGCCACTTGACTTCCTGGTGCCACCGGGACGAGCCATGCGGCGCGGGAAGTCAGGCGGCGGGTTTGGTAACTCCCCATTCCCATGGAGCCCCATAGGACTCCATGGGAGTGGGGAGACGGAAGCACCGGCACCGTTGCTAACGGTGCCGGTGCTTCTGTGAAGAGTCTGCCTGCATGAGCCATTGCGCCCGGCAGTTCTGACCATGCCAGGCGCAATGGCCCTGCAGGCAGACTCGTAGTGTGGCGGTCTGGAAACAAGAGTGCCATTAAGCCTACCGGCACCCTTGTTTACGGACCACCACACTTGAAATGAGCCCCAATGTCAATTTGTTGAGCTTTAGCAACCCAAAATATGACTGATTTCTTCTCAAATGCACAAAAATTACCTATAAACCACAGGTCATCTTCTTAAGTAATAGCTGGCATCCTTCTGGGGTTTGCACTGCCACAATGTAGGGCACAGAAGAGTCATTAACGAGCCAAATATCATTTCTGTGCCACTTATCAGGGTCTACCTCAAGCCAAACACGGCCATCAGCAGAATACAACAGCAAACTGCAGTATCAGATTACGACCGACTAAAGAGTCATCTAATTGACAACAGCAGCTGCATATAACATAAAGAACCAAACACACATTGTCAGATAAAATAATATTATCCGCAACTCGACACCCGGCAATGGATGGCAAGTTTTTCTATAAAATCCCCATATTTACATAGGAATCGTAATGGAAAATAGGCCTTGAAAAAGACCTTCCAGGGTTGAAACACGTGTCAGCAACAACAACTCAAGATTAAAACATGTTTGCAACCACTAACAGCATTTGTTTATAATAATTGGTCCAAGTGAAGATTGTACATGAAAGTGCACTGCACAGGTGCTCACTCTCAGACTAATGTCTATGCCTTCCCATGAATCATCATTTTATGGTTTTTGATGATGAGAAACCCTGCAGTGGAAACACAAGTCATAGGTACATAAGGATCACACAATTACAGTGAGTAAACATAGATGAGCCTATTAGCAACTGTTTCCTTTTTCTGGAAACCATTTCCAACGTCCTTGAATAAACACTTTAGGCAATCAATGTGAAACACAGGGGTATAATCATATCTTACTTTGATTGCAGCTGGGCAAGGGCGTCTGGGAAGCTGTTGCTGAGAAACAGATCGAAGGCAGCCATGCATTCGCGGAGTGCCATGTTCAGATCAGATGGGGAAGTCCTGCACAGGAGATAGAAACAACACTGTTTTACGATGGGGTTAAAGACTGATATGTATATAGATATAGACGCACACACAGCCCGCAGTCTCATTTGCAGAGGGAGCAATCGAATCTAAAATATAGATAGCAACATTGTTAACCAAATAATGCCGACCACAAAAATATTTACAATCTGCATTTGAGAATGTTCAATGTTACTGTACATGAAAGGGACATTTGTATATACTGCTCTCACACTTCTAGCCCCCAATTAATCTCTGTCATTCAGCAGCAGGGTGAAGCACCTGCAACTGCACGGCCAGTCCACAACGCTATGGGCACACCGTCCCTAGGCACATAAGCTTTCTGGGGTGTGCCATTACCCTGTTAGTGGACAAAAGATCCGAACGCTCTCCTGGTGAACACCTCAATCAACAGGGAACCAGGTTCCAATCTCTACACCGCCAATGTTATTGTTACTGCGTATACACAAGACCCTACAGACAGAATTTTGTTTTTAGTCAGGCCTTATTTTTTTCCTCTAGTCAATGCCATGACAAACAGTGCTTTATCCTGGTGAGTTGAAGTTTTTGATATATTTGTTTTTTAAATCAACTTATTTCATGATGCATTCAACTCCAGCAACTTTTCAGAAAACACTGGGCTCCATTCCAGTAAAGCATACACAGTTGGCATTATAATCCTGCACTGTTGAGTGGGGCAGAGCACTGGTAGTCAAGGGTGGCGAAAGACTAAATCATACATTACATTTGCCCACTGACCACTTAGATCCCTCCTAGATGTCCAATGATGCCTGTGGTACCAGCAAAGTCTGTCGATATAATTTCTCCATGTATCAAAATGGACACCCTCTAGAAGACTAAGGCCCTTTGCTTCTTAGCATCGCTATCACTCCACCCATTTCAAAACGCAAATAATTCTTTGTGCATGGGCATGAAGGTTTTACTTGGTCCCACAGTACACTGAGATGCTGTCCGTCTTGAGGAACGCTTGCAACCCCCCCACAGCTGTTGGTGGGCAGGTGGCAGCATCAGATTCTGTGAAATGTGCCTCATTTCAAGCTCTGCGGTCTGGTAAAAAAGTGACGGTATTTCGTGGATACCAGCACTTTACCGGACCGCCCGGCTATGGGTTTGCCATTGGGGCATCCAGTGAGGTAAGCTAATCACCGTACCAGAAAAAAAATCCCTCATAAGCAGCACCGGCAGTCCTATGGGACTCCATGAATGGGGATTTACATCATCAATCCGGCACTCTGAATCATTGCTGCCGGACTGAGTGCCAGAAACGGTATCGACATTTGCCGGTATCCTGGCGGTTCTATGGCCAGGGTACCGGCAAACTCTGAATGAGGCCCAATGTTTGCGCACTTTAAACCTTTAAACTCCCACCCCCACACATTCACCAGTGGGATTACCTAGAACTACAGTATTAAAGCCATCAAGGGTATGTTGTGCTGCACTGCAGCTCAAATACAGTGCAGTGTCTTTCCTGCAAAGTGTGAATTAACGCTTTCAAGCTGACCCCGCCTATTGCATGATGGAACTTCAAGTAAACAAAAGGTAAGGCGTTTAATGAATGTGCAGAATAGAACTTCTGCTTTTTAAAGCTTTAAACCAATGAGGAAGATTCCAAGTGAGATCATTATAGCCGGGTCAAGTGTGAACACAGTATAAGCCAAGGCCAAATCTATTGGCGACACCGATTTCTAAATGGAAACCAACAGTCGGACCCTGCAATGCAAACAGCTCAATTATCAATAAACAACTGTTGGGAGGCACGTCGCCTGTCATTGTAAGGAAAATACCTCAAGAGGAGAAGAAGAATGTCCCCCCAAAAGACAAGGAAATCCATGTGGCTGTGAGGAAGAACAATGTCACCTTCACCACCAATGTCACTTACCTGTCTCTATGCTTATTATAAAACCAGTGCACCGGTGATTGATAGCATTTGGCCTATGATTTGAATTTGCTATATGTTTGTTTTCTTTCCCTCCATTGCAAAGACTGAAGAGGTGTATATGACTCAGCTCGCAATGCTCTAGGCTACAAGAACAGCATCCTCAGCCGAACTCACACCCAGGGCAGAACTCTCGACTGGATCGCACAGCACAACTGCCCACTGATCATCATGGTCTGACCACTACATCATCACCTTTAACATCCTCACAACTAGCTCCTCCGCTGCGCCCTCACCCCAACCGCTCCCACCCTGCCTTGCCAAACGCTCCCGCCAGCTCACAAAGGTAAGGCTACTGCCCTTCCTCCAAGGCCCAGCCTTCAGATCACCTTTCTCCACAGACCCAGAAACTCTCGCAACAGCCTATGATACTGCCATCAAAGCAACTATCAACTCCATTGCCCCTCTCAAACCACGCAAATCCAAACCCACTACCCACTACCCACTCTAACTCATGGTTCACCCCTGACCTCCTCATACTCCGCAATGAGAAAAAGGCTGCACTCACACAGTGGCAAACGTCCCACTCTGACAAAGATAAGATGATCTTTAAGGCTCAATCCACTAAATACAAAAAGGCAATCAACCAAGCAAAAGCCAAATCTTTTGAATCCAGAATCTCGGAAGCCCAATCTAGCACAAAAGAAATCTTTGCCATTTTTAGGGAGCTCGAGACACCCACTCCCGCCCCCCAGAATTTCACCAAAGACAAAGACTGGTGTGATGAAATACAAACGGCCGTGCAAACCAAACTAAGCCTCCTCAAAAACAAAATACTAGCCACTAAACAAGCCCTTCCTAATAAGCACATCCCTGTCCCACCACCTGCCTCGGACCCCCCCCCAACCTTTCTCCTTCAAACCCATTCAGGAAAAAGACATCATCAACATAATGAGGAACATCAAACCCTCGAACTGCAAAGGTGATGCATGCCCAGCCACCATTATCAAAGACTGCACTGAAACGCTAGCTCCCTTCCTGACAGCCTTTGTTAATGCATCCTTTGCCACAGGGAAAGTCCCCGCCTCCCTCAACGAAGCCTGGGTCTGCCCTCTTTTAAAAAAAAACAACTCTCGATCCCACCTCCCCCAACAACTACAGACCTATCACCACTGTCCCTTTCCTCCTCAAAATACTGGACAAAGCAGCCTACCTGCAGGTTCAGTACTTCATTGAAGAGAACAAACCCCTTGGACTCCGCCAATCTGGTTTCCGTCCCAGACACAGGACCGAAACCGCCCTACTTGACTTGAAAAACCAGATGGATGATGCTAGAGACATGGGTAAACCAGCACTTCTCCTACTCCTTGATCTATCCGTGGCCTTCGACCTCGTAGATCATGGTGTCCTATGCCACCACCTCTCCTCTACTGCCAAATTCTCCCCAGAGGCCACAGCATGGATAACCTCCTTCTTACAAGACAGAACCATGCAAGTTTCTCTGACCTAGCCTCCGCCTCACCAACCATCATACTCTGTGGGGTGCCCCAAGGCTCCTGCCTCTCCCCCACCCTCTACAACATCTTCACAAAACCCCTCTTCCTCATCCTCGACGCTATGGGCATCTCCTACACCAACTACGCCGACGACACTCAGATCCTCCTCGCCCTCAATGGGAACTATGAAACCGACTCCTTGACCCTCAACAACCTCTACAACACCATCCAAGCCTGGATGGCAGACAATGGACTATGCCTCAACTCCGACAAGACTGAACTCCTCCTGGTAGGTTCCCCCGACACGCTAAAAAATCTAGACTCCCAATTCAGTCACTTCACCATTGACACCATCAAAATTCCTGTCTCGGATTCTGTCAAAACTCTTGGAGTCTACCTGGATTCCAGACTATCCATGGATAGACAAGTCAACGCAATAGCCTCCGCAGCTGCCTATCATGCCAAACTAATCAACGAGGTCAGACCCTTTCTCTCCAAAGAAAATTGCACCAACATAGCCAGAGCCATCAATGGTTCTAGGCTAGACTATTGCAATATACTCTTTCTAGGAACCTCCAATAAAAACCTAGCGAGACTACAAGTCATACAGAACAATGCTCTCCGGGCAGCCCAAGGCATTGCTAAAAGAGAACACATCTCTGAGGCCAGAAAATTAGCCCACTGGCTCCCAATAAAGGAAAGGATCGTCTTCAAAGCCCTGACACGGACCCACAAGTGCATGTACCTCACTGCTCCTGCCTACCTCTCACAAAGGATCCACCCCGTCTCCACTACAAGGCCAATCAGATCACTGTATACCAACATGCTCTCTGTGCCACTAGTAAAAAGAGCCAGAGCGGGCAGATCCAGCTTCCCTTATCTCGCACCCACTCACTGGAATGCCCTACCTCCCACTATCCGAGGTGAGGCCTCCCTCACCACCTTCCGCAAAGCCTTGAAAACCATCCTCTTCACATAAGGCCCTACACATTAGCATGAATACTTATCATATGACCCGTTGCACAAGTTGTAATATAATGACTATGTGCAATATCTGTAACAGTATGATGTTTTGTAGTATTCACAATGTGTCAACGATCGCTACCATGCCTGTACCTGTGTAACTAAGTTCTTGCAAGTAACAGCATCTCAATGCCCCTGGCCTGCTTGCGCGCTATATAAATATAAATAAATAAATAAATGTACTCCTGCCCACTATATAGTTGGGGTAGAGGCACTTACCACCCCAGCCAAGGTTCTCCAATGGTAGCTATGGACGAGCAACCAAGGCTGAGACTCAAAGGAGGTGATGCAGGCTGGTTCTTAGGTACAGTGAATCCCCAAGCTCCCCACAATGGAATGTAAACATATTATGTTTGGTGATAACAGAGTCCTATTATTAAAGGATAAAAAGTCAGGTAGATATACATAAATAAATGCAACTCACTTTGAACTAGGAATCTAAACAGGTAACTTAACTTAAGATATATATACATATCTACGGCTGACAGTTATTAAAAAACATTTAAATTCCCAGGAAAGGGTTAACTTCATAATACATAACTGTAAAAAGTTAGGTCATAATTAGAACAAAGGCATAATGCTTTCTTTAGTATAAAAATGCAAAACTTGCATGGATCCCCCCCCCCCACCTGCGCAACCTGTAAGGAAATGTTAAGGTGTACTTTCAGTTGTATAATACAGCTCAGTCCAAATATCTTAATTAATAGTCTTTCTACAGATCCCACCACCCCAATGTACCTAGGAAGCCACAGGAGAACAGGACCCACAACAAATCTGGGACTCCTAGATGAATCCCGAGGATGGGAGATGCTCTTCCTCGTCACAGTAACTTTGGTGCCTTGGCAGGCGAAGTGGGGGAGTTTCCTGGCTTTACTTAATGAGGACCCTTGAGAAAGGACCCCCCTTGGAAGGAGTTGCTGGGATGTAGGTGCTGAGAAGAAGAAGGTGTCAAGAAGTGTCAGAAAGGCTGAAATAAAGGTATTTGGTGGTGGTCTCCGATGTCGGGTTGCAGATCCTCACCAAGTCTGGACCCTCAGGACATCTTTGGATTTTGGTGGTGGGAAACCCACCCGCAGACACTCCTCTGCAGACAGCAACCTTAGATCTTCTCTGGCGTGGAAAAGTGGATAGATGTTGTGGCAGCGATGCCGCTTGAAGATTTCTTCAGATGGTTGGAACTTTGGCAGCTCTGGGTGTCACAGATGGACTTCTTGACTTCAATATGTCCAGTGACTCCTCTTCTTGACCCTCAAAGATCCCTTCTCCGGCCGGCACACTGGACTGGCTTCCAGGACACTTCGGGTGAAGAGCAGCAGTTGCCTGATGTTCCCTCATAGCTATAGGAAGTGGTTGCCAATCCAGGTCCTCTCAGGTTCAGTCCTTAGGTCAGCAAAGCAGCTTTCAGATTCGATGAAGATTTGCAGCTGCAGACTTCTCCTTCCAGCTGGACTCCAGAATACAAGCTTAAGACGACTTCCCCTTCTGCTTCAGGTTTCTTGTTTCAGCTTCTGACAAGCAGTTAAGTGTGAGGTCACTTAATATACAAAACACTCCCCATTCTCTCAGGCTGAGCCAGGCTCAGCCATCCAATCACACACAAATACATTCATGCATGCAGCACCCAATCATGCTCGTAGGCATTCAGGCTATTCCCCCAAAACCAGATACCCACAACACAGGATGTGGATTGGGGGCTACTCCCCAGTTATTCCGTGTACCACACACTGCATTCATTCCAATTTCAGACAGGTCTGGCTCATGCATTGTGGCACACAACTAAAACCAGACACCCAAACACAGATTGCATATTGACTACTCACTCCATTAATGCAGGCTCAACACCAAGGGTGTACCCACAATAAGCAGTCGCTGGGAAGGCTCCAGCCAGTCTGATAGGAGGCAGCCCAAGAGCCATATATGGTCCTTCCATGCAACAGCCATTCAGGGGAAGGGAACAGAGCCAGGGCTTCTCAGGGCTTTCCGAAACATGGGGGAAAGGCAAAGGAAACCAAGAGGCCACCAGTGGCCATCTTGCCTCTGGGTAGGAATCCATTGATTCCTATATCAGGGCCTGGGGATACCCAGATCCACTGTCGTACAAGGGTGTACCTCTATCCATGGGTGCCTATATGGTATCCCATGGGTACTGTTCACCAAAAGGTAAAACAATGAAGAGCTGCAATGCCAGCGGTCCAAACTGGACTCCTGCGCAGAATGAAACACTGAAAACACCAACAGAGAAGTGGCGTTACACCGGACGATGAGGCGCTGTCCTTGCAAAAGCATTTCCGCTTAGCAGTAAACATGGTCTCTTACATGAGGCAAACCGAACTCTTGCCAGAGGTTTCTCCCGGTGCATTTTGCACTGGCATACCTACTGCAATTTCTGAAATGCTTGAAAACATTTTTACACAACAACTGAAGATCACTCTGGACACATTTAACAAGGGAGAGCCCCATATGGGCTTTCACTCTAGCAGAAGACCTTTC
The DNA here is from genome assembly GCF_040938575.1 of Ambystoma mexicanum. Classification (NCBI taxonomy): domain Eukaryota; kingdom Metazoa; phylum Chordata; class Amphibia; order Caudata; family Ambystomatidae; genus Ambystoma; species Ambystoma mexicanum. The sequence goes on along the minus strand of NC_090922.1, from coordinate 1,346,993,189 downwards.
CCTCACAAAACGTTATGTTTAATTCTGGAGACAGAGGTACGTGAGGGAAAGAGGAATGGATCACATACCCCCATCCCAGCATCAATACATGCGCCAGCACCAACATCATGCTGCCATTCCTGCATCAATGTCTGCCACTAGTAAATCTATTCCAGCAACAATCCATGCCCCCAGCGCCAGCTCACAGGCCCCCATTTCAGCTTCAATGGATGCGCCAGCACCATCTCATATGCCATGTCCCAGGATTAATGGATGCCCCAACATTATGTCACATGCCTGCCACATATTCCATCATCAAGCCACAGCCCAGCTCATATGATCTATTTCTGGTGGTCAGTGATACTTCACCTGTAGCCCCCCTGCCATTGCAGCACTTTTGCCTTACTTCAGGTATACCGTATTGGGTTGCCCATAAAGCTCCCAGTGCAAGGGAGCCTCCCAAGCACCAAAACATTGGTTTTAGGGAGTATGCTGGAAACAGCAGTAATTACATTTTCTCTCCACCAATGGTGCAAAACATGTTACCGCATTGGTAGTCCAATGTACCTTTTCGTTATCCATTGAGGAACTTATGTATTTTTTTTTTAAGTCCTGCTCTTTCCCTTTTTATATTGTATGGCTGCCTTTTTTCAGAGTAGCCACAAGCTATAAAATGGTCGTTCTGATCAGATGGGATCTTTGTGAGCCTACATGTCAGCCTCCATATTGGTTCTAACTGGTTTAGACCAGCCTCTCACTTCCTGTGGAAATGTCTAGGGGGGAGTGGCCATCCAGAAGGCAAACCAGAATGGTTGGCAACTTGACTCCTTCCTCCCTAGCCCCCCATAGTGACTGGTGGGATGATTTTGGCCTGCCCCCAATAGAAGTGGTATTTAAAGTTTCCCCGTCCCACCACTCTCTTTGCTGCTCTGTCCTGTAACTTTGATGGAAACAGTTCTGCCAACCTGCTGGAGTATTTTCCTGCTGAACCCTGCAGATTTTGACATTTTAAGCCCTCCCTCGGCCATACTGGCTGGGTGCAGTGATTTGAGCATACCCAGCTGAGAGTTTCTTCTGTCAGAAGCCTACGCCGAGCTTGTTACATCCTCCAGCTGACTCCACTAATGTGCTGAGCTAGGCCTTCTATCCTTGTACCCTTTTCCAGGCCATTTACCGCTGCTTCCCACCATTTCCCACTAGCATCTTCCCCCTTGCTCTGGGGTTGCTGCTGTTGCCTGGATGGGACATGGGACACTACTATCCCACCTAATCTGCTCATTGGGCCATCCTGGGTCACCTCAACCTTCATCCTCATTGTGGGTCCGTTTTCTGTGGCTTGGCCATCCTTCCTTCTTTTCCAGGTTCCTTCCCCTTCTGAGAGTCTTCCTTTTAGGGCATTTCTATGCAGGCTTGAGGAGCTCAATTGTTGGACAGTGCCTTATCCTTCTTTTCCATCGTGGAGATACTTACACAGGTTGTTGCTGTGCTAGATCCGTTTTCACCAAAACTGCTGGTTTCAGTACTTATTTCTGGGTTTTTTGGAGGGCTATATTCCAGATACTCCACTTTAGGGATCCCTTTGGTCCAGGGTTGAGACTCTTGTGTGCAAAGCCATTTGCTAAACAGAGGGCAGGGGGTCGCCCCCTCTCCCTGAGCCTTGAGCAGGATCTTCTCAAATTCCAGAAGCTGCTTAAGACTTTCCTCTTTTCCTCCTCCTTCCCTCCATCTCCCCTCTGCTAATCTCACAGGTGCTGTATTGGTGTCCTTCGCCATTGTGCATCCTCGAGGCCTTGACCTCCCACATCCATTCTCCCCAGCTCCTGGCTTCCACAGCACTTTGCATCTGCATACCCTCTGGCCTAGAGACTTGCACTTACACGTCCTGCGGCCCAGGCCGTGTAGCACACAATTATTGCTAGCACTTCGTCCATGTCTCACCCTCGAGCTCGGATTCCCCAGCACGTACCCCCTCTTCCTGTTTCCTTTCTGCACTTGCACATTCTGAATACTCACAAGGCATAGTAGGGTTGTCGCTCCACCTCTTCCCCCTCTGCTCTTAATATTGTGTTGTATTTCCCACCCTTCCTCCCTGCCCTGTGGGCGCTTTGAAACAGTATAATCTTATTGTATGAGCGCCTAACAAGCAAACAATAAATAAATAAATATTTGTTCATTGTGTGTATTTTGTGCTCAAGTACTTACTTCTAGATCTATATGTGTAACAGAATAAAGGATTGTATTCCTCAGTATCAGTGTGGTGTATTTTCTAAGATAAGTGAGGACTCATTGTACCTATGTGTCAACCTTTTACCACCATCTGAGAGCTGGGCCTTGTCACTCTGTCCACATTACCTGCCTTTAAGAGAGGTTTGGCTTTCCTTTTCTTGTCATATGTGTTAGCCTCCCCATAGGGTCAGTGGTTGTACAGCCCTCACCAGAGGGTTGCACAAAAGTTGACTTAACAGCCAGCATTACCACAAATATCCCACACTGCAGCATGAAAGCAGGCAAAGGCATTTGCACACGTGCCCGCCATTCCAACACCAAAGAATGGCCCAGCATGCCCTCACATGCGCCCCATTCAAGCATCAACCGATGCTCCTGCACTAGCTCACCCGCCTCAGCACCAATTTCAGTACCAATGTGCAGCCCAGCACTAGCTCACATGCCCATCGAAGTATCAAAGCACGCTTTTAAGACTGATATGAGTAGGATGAGTAGAGCTAAACTTAGCTTCGTTATTTGATAGAGAAAGGGCATTTCTTCTAAAATAAACTACTATTATCCAAGGAATGTAGTTTCCAGGAACCAACTGTATTGGGAACATTTCTGTATAATTTAATGTAATACGTCTGAGAGGGTGGATGGGACTTAATGGCCATGTCATCAATGTGTGGGGGAGGTTCCCGGGAAGGCATACATATGACGGGTCTGTTATCCAAAGTATTAGTTGTTTTTAGTATTCCCATACTAGGTCCCATAGAGATGGCTTGAGCCTGCGACTTTCTTATGGAGGGAGGTTGAAAGATGGAGACTAACTGTATTCTTTTAGCAGAGGCTTTAGGGGTGAAAAGTGACTCCTTCAAATCATGGTGATACACATTTACATATGTAATGGAAGAAGTAACATAACGCATCCTGGAGAAAAAACAGAGGCTGATGGGATTAGGAATACAAAAGAGCAACCTTTCTGGATGACACGAACAGAAACTCACCCACAACAGCCGGCAGGATTGGGTGCTGTTTTGGACCACTAGCGAGTTCCAAAGAACCCCGTAGGAGCACTAAATATAGTTGGAAGGGTTTGGTATGCGGCACGGCTGGGCAGAAGTTCTAGTTGGAAGGGTTTGGTATACGACAAGGCTGGGCAGAGGTTCACCCAGCCTTAGCCACGCCAAGAAGCACTTAATGGTGTTGAATGGCCTGTATGTATAGTACACCTACTGTGGTGAGATGTTCAAGATCTGCAAAGACAATGGGCCTCATTACGACCCTAGCGGAATGGGTTAATGGCTGCCGCAAATGGATGCAGACCCGTTAAACCCATTCCGCCTCATTACGAGGTCCCCTCGCGGGACCTGGTAAGGACGCCTGGTAAAACCATCGCCCGTTGTTAGCTCCCGCTCCCATTCCCATTGAGCCCTATGGAGGCTCAAATGGGAATGGGGAAGGTCCGGGCCCGGGTTCCCTGTAGGAGGAATTACCGGGCCCTCCAAACTCGGAATGGCCCAGTAATTCCCCATTCAGGGAACCCGGACACGGACCCGGTTTTGGAGGCCGCCATGCCGCCAATAGCGGCATGGCTACCGCCAAAGCGGTAATGAGGCCCAGTGTGTTTTTTTATTTGTTTTGGTGACCCCAAGCTTTTAATGCAGCAGTCCATGCAGGATTTGAGGACTGTGCTGTTGCCCAGCATGTGAAGCAATCCTGAGTCAATAGGTTTGATTGTGTTAATAATACTTGTAAATGTTGAAGCTTTGTTTTTCATGTTCCAAAGATTAATTGTGTACGTTTGTGATTTGTAAGAAACAGTATTATTAAAGCAATAGAACCCTCAGAGGGAGGGCACTACCGGTTGGGTAATACCCCTGGGCCGATTGTTACAAGCCCGAGCGAAGCTTTATGCAGAATAGACAATTTCAGCTAAATCGCACATGCCACGGTAGCCATCACTGGAAGGTCACCTAAAGCTCAGAGCAATGCATTGTGGATATAGTTGGTGGGACTGTAGCATTTATTTATTTTGCATTTATAAAGCGCACCTAACCCAAAGGTATCTGAGTGCCTTTCTTGAAAATTACAGTGTTGTTACGTTAGGGAAAGACATTACAATGAGATGCAATACAATTAGATAGTGAACACATGTATAAGGTAGTCTTACGAAAGATACTTCACGTTGGCATATAGTCAACTTTAAGGAACCGTGTTATTGTAGACGACTAAGGCAATAGTACATTACCGCTCATGTTCGAAGAGCATGTGTGATTTAGATGCAATGGCTCATTCAACTTTCACATTTCAGGTGGAAGGGTTTTTCATGGTTTGCTAAACACACATTCTGAGTATGAAGGTAGTCATGGCGCTATTTGCGCCATGACTGCCTCCCATACCGGTACCGAATCCGGTTTGGTGAAAGGGGGACTTACCAGTCCAGTCCGACCTTGGCGGGACCGTTAAGTCCCATTCACCAAACCATTCCCCATTCCGATTTGAGCCCCCATAGGGCTCAATGGGAATGGGGAAGTAGCTAATAACGGTACCGTAAAATGCGGTACCGTTATTAGCTCTAAAGTCCCTTAACGGGTCCCGTCCTTAACACCTGGTCAGACCAGGCGTTAAGGAAGGGACCCGCTAAGGGAACTTGTAGTAGGGCGCAAAGGGATTACTGGCACCGGTGTCCTTACCGGTGCTGGTAATCCCTTTGCGCCCAACTCGGAATGAGGCCCTATGACTCCATGCTTGAGCTACGCTGTTTGTATAGTAGATGCTTGGCAAAATCACCTCTACCACCTTACAATTTTAGCAGGGCAGTGAGGTAAAGTGATTTGAACATGATTATTTGGGGCTGTGAGGAGGATGGATTTGCTCCCAGCTTTCCCGATTCCATGATTTTCAATTTGGCAGCAGATTACGTCTCCTCCCATACCATCTTTAGTTGCAAACCAAAGTGCGATGCATATTACACAGGTCTCTTGCAGGGGCTAATCTAGTAACTAGTCACCACTGATTCCCATTCTCCCGGAACCCCAGCAAAGACCCTCCCAATGACAAACACAGGCCTGGCTGCTCCTGCCCTGCAAGGTGAAATGCTAGAGCCCACCCTATGAGAGGCATCTCTATGCGGACCCCTTACATCTGATTCAATGACATACCGTCTACTAATAGCTCATCAACATAAGTCACCTGTCCCTGCCCTCAAAGTTTTCCATCTCCGCTCCATGAAAAGGTGATCCTGCCCTAACCCAGCAGGATATCCTGTCTGTATTAGGCATACTCATTGGCATTGGTCGAGTACATTTTAGACTTTACGTCGTCATACAAAGGCTGACAAAAAGGGGCAGGTGGCTGAGCGGAGAGATCCAGTCAACGGGGCAAGCATAAAAGATATCTACCACACCACCGAGACATAAGAGTGCAGCCTGAAAAGGCAACCCATGGTCCCTTGATACAACGAAAATATACTTTACACTAGAATCCTTTCAAGATTGATTTAAAAAGTACTTGGCAAACTACTCTTACTCAAACTGCCCAATATGCTTCTCCACTGCCTACCTTTACAAACACAAACAATGTAAAAATAATGTTTAGTGTATTAAAAGCATGCAATCATTAGTAATGGAGATGGGTGGATGGCAAATGGCTAATATTGGAAGGTAGAGGTAAGGCGTGTCGAGGAATACTATGGCAGAGCAATAATAAGTATATTCTTTGTCCTCATCATTTTCTCTAGTGCCAGTAAATATCGTAGGGACACATCTCAAAATCCAATTTAAAATCCTCTGGGGTAGCCACCACTGCCAGAAATAATAAAAAAAAATAATGTAAAGATTCTTTATGGGAAAGGTCAACAGAGTCAGCGTAGTAAATGGGAAACACCCAGGCGAGGAACTGTGCACACATTTGCCTATGACTATGTAAGCATGCTTGCACACACCCTCCCACACATACGAGAGTGCATACATATGACTCAGTGAGGTTCTAATGGCACTCGCTGGGCCCCCAAGATGGGCCAACTCGATGCAGGCGCCAAAAGGTGACTAATGTATACTCTCGGGCACTTTTCACAAAAAAAGGTTTAACCTATTCTGTGCCAGGGTGCAATTGCCTATTTATCAAGTGTTGTGTACTGCATTACATGCAAAGAGGCACTGAACAACCAGCAGAAGAAGATTGGAAAGATTGGAGAGAATGGGTTCAGAGTGGTGAGGAATGCAACAAGGAGAGAAGTTAGGGAACACAAAATTATGAGTTAGCCCAACAGCAGACTGCCCTAGAGGTTCGACCGTTCAGCCTAGTTTAATGTCTGGGAGGGAAAGGACAAGCAGCCATGACTAGCAACGCCAAGAAGAAGTCAATACCAGCTTCTGTGTGTGAGAGCCGGGTGGGGGAAATACCCGGCAGCTCCTGCATAAATTGCCCAATCAGGAGTCCTGAGTTTAGGAAGATAGAATATATATGTAAGGCCAAGCTATCATGAGCAACCTCATTAAAACCAATTGGAATTCGTGGCACATTATTACGTCATCAGGGAACTTTAGGCATAGCAATATGTCATGGCGGTCCTCTTTACTTTACTTGGGCAAGGTACCAAGGAAGAAGGCGTGATGTTCGATGTAACTCGTGATGGCCTCATCGCCTTCCTATTTACTGGCTGGCACACTCTCCGGTGTTGTGCCTCTGTCACACCAGCCAAGGCAGAGTGTAAGTAAAAGACATGTGTGATGCACTGGAAGAGCAGGGCCTTGCAGGCAGTGATTCGATAATCTCATAACGCAGACATAAAATTCATTGCACAAATATGCATGCCTTGTCACTAATATATGTCATTATTTTAAATGTCACACAATAAACACTGCACCCATTCTGTGCATGTCCAAAAACTCAGTTCTGGGAACATGGCGGGATGCTGTGGAGAATGGTTTATCACAACAAGAAGAGTAATGCAATCCCAGACAAATCTCCTTTCTACCTCCACCACCATCGTAGGTCCAGGGTGGCATCAAATGCGCACTTAACATTTGCAACAGTACGCTTGCAGAGTGTGCGTCTGTAATTTATTTCTGTACCAATCCTTCCCATGCCTGGTCTTTCCATGCGAGATCAGTGACCTAATATTTTTGTGAGACCAATAAGATAAAATGTGTCCCCAATTGTAACGTTGTCCTCTGACAAATGCACCATTCCACCTACCAGACATCCCAAAATCCTAAGAGGACATGCAAATGGCTGACCTTGTGCTGTGGAAATAACTTGTTCCATGACACAGACGGACGAGAAGATTAAGAGGCTTTCCATGGCTTCCCTGGTGATGGAATATGGATTTACACAGCTTTATATCACTATGCTGACATCAGTGTCACTGCAAGGATTTACACTACTACAATGGGACCAGATGATGTGCTGTAAAAAGGGCCAATCATTTGCCTATACAACCGCCATTGGCTCCTGGCACCTTGGACATATAGGTAAACAGAAAGGCAGGGGTCCCTGTCTTCCAGATCCTGCGAACAAAGATAAGAAAACCTAAAATGCCAAATCTGGAACAATAGATTTACAAATCAATTTGGGTATTTCATAAAAAAGATTATATCCCATTTTATTTACAATTCATGGAAAGGGGAACCTGTCAATAGTACATACAGCAGAAGAGAAACACTCAACATAAAACCCAATCAACATCACACCCAATCATACTAAATGCACACAAACCCACATCCACAACATACTGTGCATTTGAACTAATTCAAACAGGCAAGGAGGTGTGTGGGATTCACAACCAAAAGTCCTAAACTTAAACAGTTAACATAAATTAGACAAATGTGCAGCCAGGGGGAGACCAGATGAATCAATTTGATGGGATTGTCTTCTGGCTACTTCCAAAAGCAGCGACCTGTTTTTACATTAGCAATTTAACTGCAACATCTTCATCAGGGGAAAAACAACTAGCATAAAAAAACATGTTGGGGATATATAAATCACAAATTGTACAACCAATTATGCAGTGCAGTACAAGGAACGATTTCAAACTATGCTTACAATTCAATCAAGCGCATACAATTCAGGAAGGCCTAAGAATTGGCAGGAAACCAGCAAGGAATGAGGAAACCTGCATGAGAAACGGGGTCATTAACTAAAAATGCACTCTCCATAGGAGCACCTGTAGCCCCAAGAAGAATCTAGAAGGTAGAATGGCAACCTAGTACACCAAAGAAAGTGCCCAATGCATTATGTATAGACACTTGAAAAGCAGAACAACCATAAAACCACCACAGTGGCATGCCAGTGATCATAGCACCTCAAGAATGCTCTCAAGAAACCCAGAAATAGTAACATTGAACCAGAAAACACCCACAGCCTAAAGCCATATCAGTGTATTAATTGCAACTCGAATAAGTACCTAAAGAGGGCATCACCATTGCCACAGGGAAATCGCAGATCAATCAGCTACGAGCACAGCCAACCGGCTTGTGCATTCTGCAGTACAGCACAACGGTGCAGTCCAAATCTGTACTGCCACAATAACAGTGGTATAAAGGGACCTATTGCAGGTTGAATCGCTGCAGCAAAGAGGTGCGCACTGGATAGAGAAACAAAATAGACCAGAAATTAACCAGTAGATCGCTAGTTGGAAAATAGATGTGTTATATCAAATTAGATCACAACAAACCCAATCATGCTTGTCAAGTTGAGAACATATATATCTGATCAGAAGGAAAGAAGGCTTACCAAAAAGAGGGGGACGCTGGCAAATTGTCCAACGTAGCACAATGATGGGGCAAGCCACCGCCGTGTGACGTGTGTTCATGAACGTGCAGGAAGCCAAATATCAGGCATGGGTATCATGAGAAACCTGAAGGTGTCTCCCTGACCAGTCTCTGGGGGTATGTCATCCAGGTGGCCAGGACACGCCCATCGCTATTGGATCCAGTTCCTAGAGATGGACTAGTGAGGGCGGGTCACCTAGATGGGGGTTCTTCAGGGAGTGGAAATGGGACACCGACGGGCGAGACGCAGTATCCCCCTTCTTGTAACATCTTTTTCCCCGACCTACCCTGTAGGATACTCAAAAATTCTACCTCCCCCCTTTCTAACACGAACATCTTTGAACACCACAGAAGACGACAGACAAACACCAAAGCCGTTACCTGACATGTCCCAACACCAGAGTCAGGTAAATTCAGGCAAATGACCAGAATCACACACACCTGATGGCCCTTTCTATTCCCCAAAGGGATAAAAGGTGGAGTACAAGAGCACAATACGAGCAAGGCAGACCGCAAGATGACACAGCTATCCAGGCACTGTAGTTCAAGAGGAGGAGAAAGGCGGTGCATATTAAAAGGCTGACAAGGAGAGAAGCAACCTTGCCCTTTCCAACCCAGACCTGCGAGACCTCCGCAGAAGAAATCGTAAGACCGTGGACAATATCGCAAGTGTGTTGCAGCAGATGGCAACGGTACACAGAACGTGTCTATGCTGATAAGCCGGACCGAGGGAGACACTTGCTACTGTGTTACCGGCCTTGACTCCAGAAATATGAAGTGGCAAGAGTGAACCCGAAGGAGGGATGCCAATAAAGAGGCGCAAAGTCTAAAATCCCAGGAAACAGTAAGTTGACAAAAGTGAACCCGGCAGAGGGAGAAAACGGGAAACTGTTTAAAAAGATATTAAGATTTGTGAACGCCAAGGAGAAAAATACCTTTGCAAAAGCCAGAGTGAAATCGACAGGAGGGAGGCAAACGTTCAAAAAGGGTCTGAGCCCAGAAGAGGGAGATCCAGAGGTGAGAAGTCATCACCCCAACGTCATGTAAAGGCGATCGAGAAGTTATTTTGAATAGAATCCGCAGTGAACCCGACAGGAGGGAGGCTGATATTCAAGAGGGGTCTGAGCCCAGAAGAGGGGGACCCAGGGATGAAGAATAATCCCCTCAAGTGTAATCCAAAATGAACTTTTGGTTTATTATTTTTGGATTCTCTCAGGCCCTCGGAAGCATGAAAATGACACCGTGAAAGTCCTGGTATCGAATAGGAACTGGTTTTGGATCCAAGCCCGGACGAGGGGGATACAGGGGTAAGGAGTCATCACCCAACGTATACATTTGAAAGGAACATTTATTATTTTGGAGCCTATCAGGTCCTCGAAGGTCAGAGACCTTTTTGTAGAAAAGAGTGTTAACCACTGACGGCCCTGATACCTGAAGCAGAACTGTCATCTCTTGGTGGGAAATACTCCACCTTCGCTGTCGACAACATTCCCATTGCCGTCTCCCAAACAATCAAAACACTTGGCGTCTACCTTGACTCAGACCTGACCATGGATAGACAAATCAGCGCCATTGTTTCTTCATCTGCTTATTTCTCTAAACTACTTAATGCAGCAAGACCTTTCCTTTCGCTGCCCAATTGCCTCACCATAACCAGGGCAATCATCGGCTCACAACGTGACTATTGCAATGCCCTCTTGGCTGGGACCTCCAGCAAAAACATTGCCAAACTACAGGTGGTCCAGAACAACGCACTCAGGGCCGCCACTGGGATCTCCAGGAGGGACCACATCTCCACTACAAGAAGGCAGGTGCACTGGCTGCCAGTTAAAGAAAGAATAATCTTCAAAACCCTCTCACTCGCCCATAAGTGCCTCCATGACCTAGCACCTCCCTACCTGGCTTCCAGAATTCAGAAACTCTCCTCTCAAAGGCCTACTAGAATGGCTTACACCAACATGATCTCCACTCCCAAAAGCAGGAGAGTGCGCGCAGAAGGCACCAGCTTCCCTTCCATGGCCGCCTCATTCTGGAACTCCCTTCCTGCCCACCTCAGGATAATTGACTCCCATCTGGCATTCCGTAAAGCTATTAAAACCAGACTATTTGTTTGATTTGTCAATCCTAAGCCTCAGCCTATCACCTGCTACTTAACATGCCTGTAACTAAGTCTGTATCACTGTATTAACAAATAAGCTTCCTTTCATCAACTTGCAAGCGCTGCGATGCCTGTGGGCTGTATTGTGCGCTCTACAAATACAAATAAATAAATAAAATAAATAAAGCTTGAGCGTGTGCTGTGCTCAGAAGTCCCACCTTGTCCCGTGCTCAAAACGTGGGGAAGGAAGCCCCACCCGCATCCTGACTTATTATTTGTGAACACTTCTTTAGTTCTTGGGAATCCTGTCCCACACTCTTTTTGGTGTTTAGTTGTAAGGATTGGCAATAGGTTTTTAGTATAGGCGCCTTTTATTTTGACACCAATACCACTAGGACTGCCTTATTTTGATTTGATGGTTGCAGCTTGCTCCCATCTTAGATTTCAGTTTAGATTAGGTGTTTTTCCACCCTACCTATACAGTTTAATAAACACCCTTGAACTGGCATCCCTTGGGTCGGTCTATTCTTGATACAATGCCTTCCTTACAGTATTGACAACAGGGCACTGCATGAAAAGGAAAGCAAAAGTGATGTGTGAGCAGCCCAATGTGTGCTGCCATGCGGTACACGTATGAATTTACCCCCACTATGTATGCATATTATTTCAAAAGAACGAAAGTACTTAACTCAGGGAAGCTCCCGAATAGTGTGTCCAGAATGGTGCATCCAAGCATGCAACAGCACTGCCACATATATTTCTGAAACATCTGAGCCAGAAATGCGGCTCAATAAAAGTTCACTCGAGGAGCACGAAAGTCAGCGCTAGTGTGCCATCACTCGGGCCAGTGTAGTGGAAAAAAGACTAGTAGTTGTTCCTGACAGGCAGTCATGTTGGAACAGAATTAAACATACTGTGACTAACCCCTACATATTGGTGCATGTAATAAAAATACATTTAAAATGAAAATTGGGAGTGCATCAAAAATAGAACAGAAGTGTGGGAAAACACCAGAAAATGCAAAGCAATTAATGAGGCCAATGTCCTATACTACTGGAATCCACTTGGGATGGAAAACTAGGGACAGAGGGCCTCATTACGAGTTTGAAGGCAGCCATGCCCTTAATGTGTTCCCTGAATGGGGAAATACCGGGCCCTCCAAGGTTGGAATGGCCCGGTATTTTCCCATTCAGGGACCACGGACCCAGACCCGAGTTTGGAGGCAGCCATGCCTGGGGAACTCTGGGGGGATGGACACCACACCTGCATGGCTTAATAAGGGCATGGCTGCCTCCAAACTCGGGTCTCGGTCCGTGGTCCCTGAATGGGGAAATACTGGGCCATTCCAACCTTGGAGGGCCCGGTATTTCCCCATTTAGGGAACACATCCCCATTCCCATTTCAGCCCTCATAGGGCTCAATGGGAATGGGGAGGGAGCTAACAACGGGCCTGTTAATAGCTCCCTGGTCCCCTTGGGGGACCCGCAAAGGACGTCTGGTCTGACCAGACGTCCAGAGCGGGTCCCACAAGGGAACCTCGTAATAGGGCAGAATGGGATTAACGGCACTGGCACCTTTACCGGCGCCGTTAAACCCATTCCACCTGCCTCGTAATGAGGCCCAGAGTGTTCAATGACAGTAATTAATTACTGCACACCATACATCTGTGTGTGGATAGCGACGGCCAAGGTGTGTGACCCATGATGCTGAACCACAAATATACTAGAACAATAGATGTGGTGCATGGTGGGCCGGATAGTCTGCCATGGCCTGGAAGAAAAGGAAGGGGGGGGGGGGTACTAGCTAGCTGGAGATAAGATGAATGATACAAGCAAGATATAATGATGGCTAAGATAAAAGACACCTGGAGGGGGATGGATTAATTGGCTATCCAATTTCACTCCTCAACAGAATTAAACCAACTTTGAAGCATTTTCTTTCAATAGAAAGATCCACATTTGTTCTTGTAGCTTAACTTTCTTGCTGTTTTGGCACTAGTTCAATCGCACACCTTCTCAATGCAAATCCACCTGAGCTCAGACACCTCATGCCCAAAATCCAGAAAATGAGAGACCAAAAGGTGCATTTGGAATCTCATTATGGATTTTTGAGCGATGTTCATTGATTCTGAGATGTACCTCTCTGGATGTTTTGCATATATATAGTTTTCGGCATGGGCAGTAAATACCATAAACCACATTTTTACTATTAAGTAGTAAAAGTACGCAGTTCCCAGGTTTTCTCCACACATTCAAAGGACTAAATTTTGATGGACAATTTACAGGCTATACAAAGAGTACAAGGGTAATGGCCCACAACTGGTCGTTGGCACACATCCATGATTGTCGATGTTAGTATATATATCTTGCTACTCGCCCTAGTTAGGCTTTGTTTAAGGCTTCTGCCTTTCTTAAAAGCAAAAGTGTTTTTTCCAGGCCGATATTCATAGTGGACAGAATCCTCCAATTCTTTAAAATCATATGTCGAATTGCTGTGCTAAACTGATAAAAAGTGGTCACAGAGACCAATTTATCCACATGTCTTTCTGTTAGGGTCGGAGTCAGCAATGACTCGCGATCAATACTGCAACTTCTTTTCAAGCAATCGCAAACCATTTTTTTTCAGATAGCCTCTGTGAATTAATCTTTTCTGTAGAATGCCTGCATGTTTATTAAAATTCAGCAGTGTGGTACAGTTATGCCGAAGTCGCAAGAACATTTAGCTCTGTGAATGCTGACTAGAAAGGTACAGCATGATATTACGTTACGTACTTTTACAGAAAAGTTCAGACTCCCAAGAAGCCATTCTGTTTGAAAAGGTTAAGGTCCAAAAAGGAGATAATGGACAAGTGAAATGTAAATCGGGGTCAAGATTGTTGACTCAAGTCACAAATTCAAGCAATCAATCTGATGTTCCAGTCCAAATAAAGAAAATATCATTGATGCACCAACGGTACTTCGAGATCGACTGTAGAAATGGATCAACAGTATTGAGAATAAAGATCTCTTCAAATAGAGCTATATGCAAAATGGCTAAATTAGGGGCAAACATGAAGCCCATAGCTGCGCCTTTGCATTAGAAATAATAGTCCTCTTTGAACATAAAAAAGCTGTTCATAAGTACAACCTCTGCACAGGCTGTCAGGAAATCAGTTAGCACATTATGGCGAACCGGCAGTCTATTTAGCATAGTACTGAGACTGCGTAGGGCTTTAACCTGGGCAATGTTTGCATACACTGCCTCGATATCCATCGTGACCAACAACTGAGTCACGGGGCAGAAAGGTGTATTTTCCACAAATGGGATCACATCTCAAGTGTCTAGTAAAAAGGTACGAGTAGAGGCAGCTAGTGGCTTGAGAAAAAAGTCAATATACTTTGATAATGGTTCCAAGTTGGACCCGCAGCTTGATACAATGGGGTGTCCCGGTGGATTATAGCATCTTTATTCATTTTTGGCAAGATGTAAAATTAGGGAATTCTGCCGTCAGATGTATTGATGAAATCATTCTTTTTTTGACAAATATCCTTCATAAAGCCCAAAATCACTTACCTCAAGTATCTTAGCTTTAACCTCATCCAAAGGGTCTAGTGAATTTGATCATAATGCCCTGGTATAATAAGGAGTCAATAGACTTCCTGATCATATTTGCCAGAATCACTAATCACAATACCACCTCCTTTATCAGCCCCTTTGATGACTATTGAGGTGCCCTTAGATCACAAATCAAGAGCCTGAAATTCTGCTTGTTTCATATTAGGTTCGATATTATGGGGGGCAATGATTAACAATTGTATCCAATTCTGTCAAAACCAACTTCTCAAAGTTTAAAACTCCTGCAGGCATATCAGCATTGTTGGGCGTGAACGAGGATTGTAAGGCTAAACCAGTAATATTGAATTCTCGATCCGTTTCTCGATCAGAGAAATAAGTTCTTAACCGTATTTTGCAGAGACATTGTTTAACATCAGTAGTAAGGAGCATAGAGCGTGGAGTCTGAGTAGGCACAAGTGAAAGGCCTTGTCTTAGCACAGCTAACTCATTCTCAGTCAGCTCATGTGAAGATAAATTGGAAACAGGTAGAGCTGCTTCTACCAACAATACGCTGTCCTGCGAGTTTGGAAATCTCTGACAGAGTACCCCTGGGGGCGGTTACGGCCCCTGGTTGAAAAGGCGCTTGAGGAACTTTGGTCACATGACCTTTTCTGTAGCTCTACTATGGTTGCTATCTATGCAAACTGTGTGTCCTACTTGCCAATTACGGCATGGTTGTAAATTGATTCAGTGTTATGTGGTTTCAATTTCTATGCAGGAATTGTATACAGCCCCTATGCATCCTTCAGAAACAGTATCCAGCACACACTAAATTCACACACAAGATAGGAGGTGGCTAAGTTAACAGTATTTACAATGTAGAACATACACACTTCTTAGGAAAAACAAACACTTTCAATGAAGAACGACCTCTCAAACTGACATAGTATGAAGATCATTTTGCTGAGTTTTCTCTCCCTTTGTTTTTTGTATAGTTGCATCTTCGGAAGGCCAAGGTATTGTGATTTTTCAAGTTTGATCACTCTTCACTGTGCTACGATTTATGCTGAAAACCCAATATACTTAGGTTGCAACATACTAGCTAGTCATAAAGGTCACTGGCACCCCATGGATTGGCATAAATGCATGGTCTACACATGCATGCAGCACACATGTGCTTTCCCACTCGTCGATGGTGAGGGCACATTTTGTGGCCTGTGACTTAAATCATTGTAAATGTTTTGTATAATTTCCTTTCTAAGCAAGCAAAAAATAAAAGACAGCAATCCACAAAGAGGCTATGAGCAACCACCCAATGTATAGAACAAAGACAAAAATGCCGCACAGAAAGGTTGTGCCAATATTCAAAACCACTTGTACTTTGTCCAATGCAGTCATCTCAGGACTAACATGCAGAGAAATATGCTCACCAGGACTCCCTTGCTAAAGTATATTTTCAATAACTCGATCAATTGAAATTAGAATCTTGGACATTGACAAGATATAATCCTCACGATGAGCACAAGAAGACACTCTGGCACCAGGCTGCAAGTGGGGTGCCACTAACCACAAGTGGCCTAGTCTGAGCAAAACCTCAAGGCAGCACATCTGCAGGTGAACCTTTGATATTGCTTGAGAGCTGGAAGGGACAATGGTACTATCTAATTAACCTACTTTGTGACTTTACACAATGCTTGAGGAGATGTCATTTCAAAACTAACAATAACATTGTTAGTGAAATACAAAGCTTGTATGCTTTTGATTGGGCCAAGTTCACCTAAATACAGACCTGAACAATTAACAGTAAACCACAAAGCATCAATATCATCACAAGGCAAACAGCTCTAATTGGAAGCCTCAGATTTCTTGTTTATATGGAATCCATGAAACTAACCGAAAAAGGGATGGAAGATTCATACACCTCTCTTTATTCACATTGTCCTACTCATCACCAACTCAGCCTCTCTTATTCCAGGACAACCTCCAATCACCACATCACTCAAAGATAATGCCAAATCGTGTGTGTGACGCAGTGCTTACTTGTAGAAAAGTAAGTGCGGGGGCTCAAATATGTTCTAGCATGCTTATGAAACATCAGGACGGGAAACTCCTCGCCCACTGTTGCCACCACCCACTGCTGTTCCCAATGGTCTCAGCATATATGGGTTTAAGGCTGCAACTCCCACTGGCTTGTTGGGGTTGGTGGGTTGACTCACTATAGCAAACGTGTGACTAAATAACATACTTCTTGTGTCTTGATAGACAAATGTTTGTGTGTGTCTTTAAACTCAGTATGAGTTTGGTGTTATCCCAGCGGTAAATCTGCTGAGATAACCGCTTTTTGACAGGATTGTAAGGTGTGCAGGGGACGGGAGGGTTCTATTTACGGATCCTCTTTTCTTTGTGCAGTTGCATTGTGTTGGCCCTGTGCCAGGGCCGCTTTTCCTCCCCTGCACCTGAAATTACTAAAATTTAGTTTTTACTATTCTTTGAATAAAACTAATTCATTGACCCAGGTGTGCTCCACCTAATTCTTCGCTTGTGGTGGTTTAGTGTTAACAGGTTCTGCTTTGGTCCAAGATGTGTTCCCAACCAGGCAGGGGGTATTCTTCTGGCCATGCAGGTCTCAGGAAGGAAGGAAGAGGCATCATTGTTTTAAGGGCCCACAAACATCCCCAGGGTAACACATGTGCATCGTGGGCTGCTGTCAGAAGGAACTGTGTATTTATGGTCCTCCACAACAGTTACAGTGCTCTTCTCATCCAAAGATGGGCGTATGTCAAATGCAAGTATATCATGCTTCTGTCCCATGATGTGATAGAAGGATGCCTGCTCACAGGTTCTCGGTAACATCAGACCACACTGTTCACAATTTGCACAAGAGCGTGGGAGCCCCTCTTCTGACATGGCTCAAATAATCTGTTGTATGGAATTTATTCCACTGAGAAGGGTCTATAGTCACGTTTTAGCTCACTGCACCCTTCACAGAGGAGGAATATCCATTTGCATATCAGTCTGGCCTTTTCAGTCTTGGACTGCCCTTCTGGGTGGAACCAGACTGATATGCAAGTGGGTATTTCTTCTCTGAGAAGGGTGAAGTGAGCTAGAATGTGGTTGTAGACCCTCCTGCGTGGAAGAAATTCAATTGAACAGGTTATTTTAACTGTGTTTGTTCTCAGTAGGGGGGCACCCACACTTGTGCGCACACTGTACACAGGACCATCATTAAACATGGGAGTTTGACCTCTACCACAATCACCTCACTGCTTGCCTGCCTGGGTGCATTTTCTCAGGATTGCTGATGCTCGCACATGGCAAGTCTATGCAGTATGCAAATCTGCAGACATTGACAATGATCATCCTCACCACTGTCGGGGTTGTGGAGCTATAGTATGTGCACAGGTGCTCTGAAGGCCACACTGTGTCGGGGGTGCGTTCCACGGGCCGTTTCAGGATGCTGCTCGGTGAAAGAGAGAGATCGCAGTAAATACTTGCAACATAGCAGCAGATAACCCGGTAGAGGCCTTCTATTGGCTAATTTGCGCACTTTAAATGGGAACACCTGGGTGCTTGTGTGGTCATCCTCAATTTATAAAAAATTTCTCAAGCCCCTTTGTATCTGATTCGTCCGCAGATATAAAAGTAAATGGAGAATTCTGTTTTGCCTGGCAGGGCATATATGTAATTTAGTTTGCAGTGTGGTAATGTACATGTCACTCCTCTACATCACTCACACAATAAGAGCATATTGTTGTAATACTACATATGTGCAAGAATGATACTACTGACAGCTCATCATGCGTCATGCTCTTGTGGAATCGACCCTGTCAGAAAGCATACCTTTACCTCGCTTTCCATAGTGTCTTTGTGAAGGCATTATCCTGGTCCCAGTGGTGCTCACAATACAGACATTTGGTATCCGGATCAAACATTATGGTTATTATGCCAAGCTCCTTGGTGACCTCAGCCCCTCTGCTGGAGTATCTCAGGATGTTTTCTCCAAATTCCTCATGACTATCAATTCTGGCTGCAGCAACTGTCTTCAATTGAATATCGCTTTGATCATAGTTCTGGATGCCAGGCTCTCAATTGACCATACCCGCAGAGCCACGGTTCTAGGCAAATGCTGCCTTCTGGCCCCAATGGTGAAGAACATGGGCATCTATGTTGATGAAGGAACTAACCTTGGCACCCCAAAATCCTCAAATCAACACGTTTCTTCTTTGTAAAAAGAGAAAGAAAGAAATATCTTCCCAATGTTTACATTTCCTCGTAAAGCCCTGCCTTGGTCATCACACATCTGGATTACACTAACATTATTCATCGAAGGCTCCCCAACTACCTGCTACATCGTCTGCAGTACCTGCAAAATGCTGCTGCTCCCCTGGTTTTCTGGTTTGGCTGAGGAAGACATATTACACACGCTCTTTGCAATGGCTCCCTCTGTGGCAGCGCTTTCAGCAGATCTGTCTTAAACAAGTCGTCCATTTTATGTGCCACATACATGTTCACCACCTCACACCATGTGATCTCTGCTCATCTCAGACTTTTCGCCAGGTCCTTTCAAAATCAAGGAAACGGAGATTAAGTGGGGAGCAGTTTCCACCAAAGCTGACTCAGTGGAATTCTGCCACTCTCAGGTTATCTCTCTTTCCAAAAAAACCTAAAATAATCCTTTCCTTGCACCAGTTTTCACTCTCATGATGAGGAGATTGAGCAGCTAGCGCCAAGAAGCCAGTAGTGCATGCACCTGCGCTTGACAAAAGAATCAGTACAAAAACAGAAAGAGGTTGCTGCACCCACATATATTATTTTGTCTTGAGAAGCTAATGTAATCCATACTTCTTCACTGGCCTCACAAATAAGTGACTTTCTGAAGGGGAGGTAGGATGTGGTCAGCAGACCTTTAGACAGACAGGTCGATGAACCAACCAGTGTACAGTGTTCTCATTATCTGGCTGATGCGAAATATGTTTGAAAATGTATAGGTTATCTAAATTCCATCTAGATGCTGTAGAAGTAGTGAATTTCCCGGCAGCAGAGCATGTTAAAAGTATTCATCTGGTCAAATGCTGTTGGAAGGACGGAAACAAATATTCCAGATGTTCACGGAAAATGTTTAAATGCACCCAGTCAGTTTCAAAGCAGCAGAATTGCTTTTACGGGGGATTTAAACATCTCCCACAAAGTTGCATGGGGTTTTGTATATCTTTGGCAAGCAACAGTGAAGCAAAAATAGTGCATGGCGTCAAATAGGTAGTGAAATTCAATGTTATTAATGCACCCCTTCCTTCACCTCCTAATGAATCTTAATGTTTTTTTGTAAAGTGTTCTGTTAGCCCTTTGCATTAGGATTAGAGCTTTTCAAATACTCGAAGTGAAAGGTGGAGGGCATGGTTCAGTTGTAGGGCCCGGGAGCAGCCGGCATATCGTTTCAGCGAGTAGATGAGTCTGAGCATCCCTCGGGGGAATAAGGTCGAGAAGATTGGCCTGTTAGTACACTCTTAGTACAGTCTTCCCTGGAACGTGCCACTAGCACATCCCTCCTGCATCAGCCCAGCGTGGG
This sequence comes from Ambystoma mexicanum, assembly GCF_040938575.1. Classification (NCBI taxonomy): domain Eukaryota; kingdom Metazoa; phylum Chordata; class Amphibia; order Caudata; family Ambystomatidae; genus Ambystoma; species Ambystoma mexicanum. The sequence continues at coordinate 1,346,973,028 of NC_090922.1, read as the reverse complement.
CTGATACCCAGTCACTGTCTACCTCAACCATAGCTCCCAAGAATACATGGTTCGATTGCTTGGAGACTACTTAGGAACTTTTTCTGTTTCTTTTTTGCTGACGAATGAAGGAAGTGTAGGAAGAGGTTGTCTGAGGGTCAATATTTTAGACTGTCTGTGAGGACCCCTGAATTTCAGGCAGAAGTACCGCTTGCTTTTGCTTTCCTTATCTCTACCTCTGCCCTACCTCCACCTGCATCACTAGGCCTCCACTAAAGAGAGCTCGAGCCAATGAAAGTGAGAGGGTGTTAGTGGGTGTCCGTAGCTGTGCAGCCACCACTGATAGCTCAGGGTGGTGGTGGCTCGCTCGCATTCCATTTCCAGGTATCGGGATGGAAAAGGAATACTCTTTGCTCAACTATATTCGCAAACTAGTAGAAGGAATTCCTTTGGCGTCTCACAGATGAAGAGGAGAACTGGAGTGAGCCAGCGCCCGCATGCAGGTGGTACACTACCAAACGCACCATCTGGAGTTACTGGGAAGCCAGCTGGTGAATATTCTCTGACCAGTCCGGTTATTTGCATATCAGATAAAAGATACACACACTTCCTACGACCTGAGGATTTTAGAACCATTGTTCACTCCATGGTAATCTCACATCTCAGTGGAGGGAACGCCCCCATCACTGGCATCCCAGGTAAACACTTTGGCCCCTTTAGGGCCAATCAACAGGCCACTGCATGCCTCATAACAGGAACTAAAGAATGTGACCACATCTCTGTCAACCTAAGAGAATCATCCGGGCTACCCATCCCGGCCAGGCTACTCATCCTGCATCACATACAAGGCATGAACACCTGAACCCACACAATGTGTGGGTTCAGGGGGGAGGTGAACTCTAGGAGCCAGACTATTACTTGCAAATAAACTGTCATGCAATGAGTATGGTAATAAAAGATTGGCAAAGTCCCAATTTTTTGTTAATGGGGGAGCAATTCTCAAATAGGACAAATGATATGTAGGACTAAAGGGTGCCAAAACAAGCACTGAGAATTGATTACCCCTCACTACTTTTTCTCTAGAGAGAGTAGCGATTGAGTGATTAAAGTCACACGCAGTTTAACATAGCACAAACATTTATCTTTGCAGCCGAAGGCAAACTCAACAAAGAGAAATTCATAAAAATATAGTTTTAATCAGAGACAAATGTTTGTGCTATGTTAAACTGCGTGTGACTTTAATCACTCAATCTCTATTCTCTCTAGAGAAAAAGTAGTGAGATGCAATGAGTATGCCAGGAAACAAGCCTTCTCTTGTCATGCCCACCCTCCTGGAACACCATCCCAGTCACAATTGGGACTGATACAACGGTTCTGCAGTTCAGGAAGGAACTCAAGACCCTACTCTTAAGGGAATACCTAGGGGTCACTTGCCAGCAAATATGCTGTGATTCATTTTAGATTAATAACAAAAAAGAGTGTCAGAAATAATAAATTGGACGGTGGGTTCAACACGTCAACAAACTGAACTGGTATTTCAACAATTTTTCATACAACTTACTTTACTACTTGTCTAAATAAACGATAAAAGCACAATAGTCTTTGATTTTAATTATAGACTTATCAAAGATACATTAGTAGTGAAACCGGTCAGGCCTGTACATTTTGTATTGTTCTGCCAACTGTTCCAGATCCTTTCACACTAATGGCATACAGAAGCCAGGGAGTGTAGCCTTTTTTTTATACGTGAAAAGGACAATACATGGGTGCATTTATGTGAGTCGTGGCCATTAAGTGGGAATCTCACAGTCAAATATAAAGCAAAAACAAAATATAGGGACCACAGAGTTCAATAATTTTTTCACTATAAAGACAGTGTTGAAGAAAGCAGTCTGTATTCAGTTGCCAATCAGCGTGGGTTAATCTGCTGAGATACCAACAAACTGTATTACTGTTACTTCCACTTGGTCTGGCGGTATTACCGCTGGATTACAAGTGGTGGGAGGTGGTATTAGTCTCTATTAATTGGTGGATTTCGGCAGTATACCTGCTGGCGGTAATTCTGCCAGCGGTAATTCCACCGAATGAGCAGATTTTGGGCGGTAAGGTGGAGGAATTACCTCCAGCTTCTTGCTGGAGATTTTTAACGCATAGTTGGGTGGAGCAGTAACACGGCAGTAACAGTATTACGGCTGCATTTTGATCACAACACTCAACTTATAATGAGGCCCATAGAGATAAACATTTTGCAATGCTCCCAGTAAAAGAGATTCGGCTCCACCAGAGTCGTCCTCTGAGGTCAAATTAGGTCACGTGATCATAGGCAGCATTCCTAGAGTGCAAAGATGGACATGTCATGGCCTGTTGGTGCTGATGGCTGTCTTGGTGGGTGAGAAAATGTTGTGCCCGAAGTGGATTATGCCCGGGGAGGTTCTCAAGAGAGCTCAGAGTTGATGCTTCCCCTGCACTCTAGAGTGGATGGAAATGTGGCTTTTTCCTTCAGGGTGGTGTGTTAAGTTCACAAGCGAAAAGGCTAAGGAATAAGGATTGGGGAACACTGGGGTGGATGGACACCACACCTGCTATGTGATGCTGGTCATAGAGGTGGTACAATGGGGATGCCCCAGGATCCCCAATCCATCGCTACTGTTGTTTGTAAAGTGGCTCCTTCCACTTCCAGAACACACGTGCCAGCATATCAAGTCTCTTACCCAGTGGCGGCCCACCACTATGGGCGGGGGCTGCCCCCTTGCATGAGTGGTAGGCTGCCCTCTCGCCGGAGTGGCAGGTAGCACAGTCCACCTGTGTGCTTTATTTGCACGCCGGCTGTTCTGACTGGCTCTGAGCAGGGGTGTGCCCCTGCTACGTGTTCCTGTTGTTGTTGCTCCAAAACAAATGTAGCACAAAGTAATGAGAGGTACAGGGTGTCTGAAGATTGGCCCCACAGCCTCTCATTGTTACACTAAGAGCGTGGACACGCTGACTGGGTGTCCAGTCATAATATCGAATGTAATATTATCGAAAGTCAAAATGTCGAAAAAAAAATGTCGAAAATAAAAATGTCGAATTACAAAAATGTCGGATTTTTTTCGAATTTTTTTGAATTGATGTTAATACAAGGTAAGTGTTTAAACATATTTTATTATGCTTTTTTTAACATTGCTATTATTTTCTATGTTTTAATAAGTATTCTTGAACAGCAATTGCATATTCCATGTAGTAATTTCCTTAATTATATATATATATATAAGTTAAATAAATATATATTTATTGTAAACTTCAATTATAAATAAATAAATAACAAATTGCAAACTGTTAACGTTGAACATTTAATATACTTTTTTTCCAATAGATGGCGCTATTGCTTAAGAAATGAGAATGACCATTTTGTTTATATATGGTAATTGCATGCTACGTAAGGTTGCGTTACTCTACGTATACATAGGCGCCATTTTTGAAGTTCATTCGTGCAGCGTTTCCATCGCGTTCGGGTCTCCGTGCTGTCCTGTGGATTTCTTTTTGGATTTTCAAGGTTTTTCACCCTTTTTATGGATGCAATGGAGTTTTTTTTTTTTACTGGATCCGATGGATGTTTTGGTTTTTCCGAGCCATGGATTTTTTTTCGTGTTGGATCGGCGATTTTGTTTCACGGACTTTCTTGGATCTTCAACTTTTTTTCCTTTCCGGATTTACTGTTTTGGATCGCACATGTGGATTTCCTTTTGGATGGTGATTTTTCCTGGCTAGCTTTTTGGATTATGGTTTCCTTGGATTTGGCTGCTTGGTGCTATTTACGGGTATCGCTTGGATTTGTCATGGTGGATTGGTGATTTCTTAAAAACGTGAGAACCTTTAACATTTTAAATTATATGCTATTGAATCTAGGTAGTTGTCTTTGTATTTTTCATTAAAATTTTGTACTATTTGCTCAAGGCGTTGTTCATAGTCTCTGTATTTTTTCTTTTTTACCTCTGTGTTTGCTAGTGAAATTGCTTGGGAGACTCGAAATTCCTGATGTGATTGTTCTTTGTTTAATTCTTTAAAAAAATGCCACAAATTGGGATTAGTTGTGTTGAATGTTTTATTAATACGGCTGTGCCATCCCTCAAGTGAATTGTTTGTTCTAGGTCGCCCTTCCAAGGTAGCTTTGTAGCAATTCCATAAGTTTATATTGTATTTTGGCCTTCTTCTGGTGCCATTCCTTGTTAGTTGTCCAATCCATGTATTTTCCATGTAATCTAACATGTCCGAATTTTCTTCCTCATGATTTTTAAAATAGTCAGTGTCAAGCAAATGTTCATAGTAATGTATAACTTGATCTTCTTTCACAAATGCTAATCCGAATAGTTTTTTTATGTTATGTTGAAATATGCTGTCGTCTGTGTATTTACTACTTAGTCCAAGTTTTTGTAGTTTTTTCCATATCGACTGAGTAAAATGAAAAAAGCAGCCTTGTATGCTAGAATCAGGGTATGTTGAAGAAAATGCCTTAATCTGTGCTAATTCAAAATCCATGATTATGTTTTTGGGTTTCGAATCTGGTACAGTGTCCTTGATTTTGTTCAACATGATTCTGTAGGTTTCTTCATTTTTTTTGGGCATTAAAACATAAACAAGTGGAATTAGTTTGTTATTTACTGTTCCATGTAGTGAATAAAATTGTTGGAAGGGGTTCGGGCAGGCTTTGAAAGTTGCGTCACCTTGCCACTGGGCACTTTCACCTAGATGCCTGAAATTGGTAGCAGTTGAAAATATCAACATTTTTTCGTCTCGTACATCAATGGTAGAATGGTGGAAATTTTCTCCATTAGCTGTTATTCTAAAAACTTCAGGTATGGTGATGTCATTGTATGTTGTAGGTGCTGGTGGTAGATTTTCCTTTTGCTGTTTCGTGCGGTTTACTGTTCGTTGCATATGTTTTCACTAGGCATCTGCGCAGATATGTGTGAAGGTAACGTGTCGCATACCGTTGATATTACCAAACCGCTTGCCTTTCCGGGGTGTTCTATTGCCTTTCTTTTTAGCTCGTGGAGAGTTTGTTTTATTACTATATTTGTCTTGTCCGGGAGATGGTTGTGTTCTCCCCTTATTTTTGTATTGGAACATTCAACTATAGCGCGTGCGGCACATTTTGCTCGCCCATATTCAATGCACTTCCAGTACGAGCGTTCCTTTTTTTCCAATTCCTTACTATAAATGTAACCGTTCAAAACCAGCTGTTTTCCGCCCTTTTGTGAGGTTATGTATTCAACCCGTTCTGCCATGTTCAATCTAAAATAACGGAAAAAAATGTTTTACTATGTTTGCCATACACTAATAGTAACATATTTTACGATTTAAATATCTATTCATATATTTTATTTATATATTACCTGATTGTTCGTTTGACGTAGCCGAATCGAATACACGTTAGTTCTCTTTGACTATGGTCCTGTCAGGTAATGACAGTTGTCCCCAACCGTCATCAGTTCCTTTTGTGTTTAGGCAAGGTTCTTTACTTGTGGGTGTCACATATTGGCTTAACCCTTACGACTCCTGATTCTATGGCGTTTTCGTTAGTCATAATGTACTTTATTTACACATTGGCAAAAGGTTATGTGTTGGTGGTCGAGAGGAGGGTGGGAGAGTTTCGGCGTAGAGGTAAGGGGGGTTGGGGGGGTAACCCCCCCATAAAAATGGACGATTAGCATTAATTCACATTGGTATGTTAGTATTAGCGTTCGACTTTTTTTTCGACATTTTTGTTTCGACTATTTGACTTTTACTATTATATTTATATATTTTTGACATTTTTGTTTTCGACATTTTTTTTTCGACATTTTTGTATTTCGATATTATGTTTTCGACATTATGACTATAAACCCGCTGACTGACAGGACAGTGGTTGGGTCCTGTCGGTCAGCGTGTTTACGTTGAGGAGAGGAGGGTAGAGCCGTCCGGTCTTCTGTGGCTGCGCAGGCACGTGTGGAGGCTGCGAACAGATATGGTGTTATTTTGATGTAAAGTAAGTGTGCGTGTGTGTATGTGCACATGTTGGTTGCTTGTGTTGATGTTTGTGTACATGTAAGGAGGTGTTTGAACGTTGAGTGAATGCATGGGTGAAAATGGAGCATGGGAGTGCACATTGAGGAGGGACGGCCAGGAAAAGGGGGATTACTGCACCTTGCAAAGCAAGACAGACCAAGACTTACAAGCCTTCGGTGTGGGCCGCACACCCTATTACCCGCCAAGGGTTTGTTATCATAATCATTGAATACAATAAAGCGGTGCCCGCTCACCAATTTGACATTGGGATTACTGCATCTTAACATCAGTACTTAATTCCAAGTTCCCATTGATGAAGAACTGGCTTTCCTGCAGCCAATCAGATGTGATAATACTTTGCTGGGATTTCTTTTTTCTATCAACAATTAGACATACCTAGGGACTCAACAATGGAGGTTAAAGCTGATGAGGTGTTTACCACATTCTTCCTGTGCTCCCCATATTTTTTCTGTCCAAATCACATTCAAGTAGTTAATTTATTAAAATGTCGTAAGTCGGGCGAACATAACCTCCAAAACTGTGCCCAGGAATTAGCAAAAATCGTGAAATACAAATCATACAGTGCATTTACAACAAAATACAAAGCATCATAAAACAGAAAGCATTTCCATAATGTCTTACAAGGAGGGGCTAATCAAAACCAAAATGCAACCGATCCACCAATGATATGACAGCCAGAGCAATTACAATACAAAATCAGTTAAAGCTACCTTTTTCCAAGGAGTCGAGATAAGTTATCAAATCAACTTAAATCTAGAGACTTGGAACCAAACTTGGTCTCCAATTCTCAGGTTCCTGGTGCCACCAGAAACACTTGCGTACAGCCGCATTATAAATGACTTATCATATCACATAATATCACCAGAGACCAAGCTTGTCTGGCTGATAGGGCAATAACCAAATGGTCTGTTTGATGGTTTCATATATTATTGGCCTGGTAGGTATGGACCAATATTAAGAACCCAATCTGCTTTAATGTTTTGACTGCCTGCTCTTCCTCCCCAGGGTGCCCAAAGTGCTGGGATAAAAATAAGGTTTTGCTCCGTTTTCCTGGAGGGTTAGTGGGCACAGAATGTTCTGTGTTCCCAAATTAAGTCAGACATGTATTTTGTACTTGTTTGAATGATGGGGTTAGTGCGTCAACCAGCATCACGGTACATAGTATAAACAGGCATATGAGTTACTGAAAATATGTGGGAAGGGATAGGCCAGGTGTTGGAGGGGCAGGGTTGACCTATAGGCCGGAACCATGCATAAATATTATATACGTGGGTTATCAATCTATTTATTTTGTATTCTATTTAAATTTGCAGACAGCGATGGCTCTACCCAGAAGGTCTCAAAGGGACTTATCAAGTTCCAAAGGAAGGAGTTGAAAAAGATGTTTCAATGTTTCAGGCTGGTAAACTGAGGGGAGAAAAACACAATTTGAGGCTTTTGTGGAAGGTGAGGCACGGATGGGAGCTGGGAGAGTGTTCCAGGCTCTGGGTGCCCATTGAATGAAGGCTTGTTTTTTGTGTGCAGGTTATCTGGCAAGTGGAATGAAAGGAAGATGTTGGTTAACTTGTCTGTATTTGTGTGGGTGATGGGTTTCACAGGATCGAGTTATCAGGTGGATGGCCCGGTACACGATGCAGAGTCATTTAAAAGTGATGATCTGGTGTATTGGTAGCCAGTGAAGCAGGGAGGGAGATGGGGTGATGTGAGTGTTTGCGCAGGCATAGGACGAGTTTTGCTACTGCATTCTGCATGGCTTGCAGGGGAGCAAAGGTCTTGTAGGGGGATTTAGTGAAGATAGGAAGAAGGATTTCCTTAGACCAGCTTGGAGCGCACTAGCGCCTGGACTGCGGTATAGAAGCCCTTAGGGGTAAGGATGCGTCTTATCTTGTGTAGGAGGTGTAGCTGTAGGCTGCATGCTTTTGCGACTGTGGCATGTGAAGATTAGGTGGGGGATGATGGGGAAGCCCAGAGACTTAACTGGTGTGGGTAAGGATGTGTGTGGTTTTCTGTGGTGAGTTATTTGATCCAGGAGTTGAGGTCATGTTTGTGCCTGTGTGGGCAGATGGGGAGGTATTCTGTTTTGGATGGGTTGAGATTGCGGAAGTGGTTGGCCATCTAGGTGGTGATGGTAGAGTGACAGTGTCTGAGGGTGTAGAGTTGTGAGGGGAAGAGATTGAAAGTATAGTTGTGTGTCTTCTGCATGCCAGTGAAAGTGGATTTTGTGGCTACTAAGAGTCTGTCCGAGGCATTCAAAATATAGGTTGAAGAGGATGGCAGATAGGGATAGTCCTTGGGTTACCAAGTATTTGACCAGGGTGGGATTTGATTGATAGACAAAGTGGAGACAAAGTGTATACTGTCATCAAGGAAGGAGTTAGACCAGTCGAGAACAGTGTCTGAGTTTTTCATCCGGTGGGATAGGATCTTTAGGAGAATGGCATGGTCAATCGTATTGAAAGCTGGAGTGAGGACTTGAAGGGCTTTGTGGCCTTTGTCAGTAATGTTGTAGGGATTGTTCAGGATTTGCAGTGTGGCAGGCGCAGTGCAGTGTCCATGGTGGAAACCTGCTTAGAAGGGCTTGAGGTGATGTATTGTTGGAGTTGGCTCATGACAATGCGTTCCATGATTCTGGCTTGGTATTGCAGGATTTTGATGGAACAGATATTTTCAGGGTGTGTGAGGTTAAAGGATGGTTTTATGAAGGGGTTATTAACCTATTTTGTGTGCAGCGTAGATGTTGCTGTGTGAGATGTTGACCCAGCGTAGATCTAGGATGGCGATGCAGTTAGAGGCAGCCTGAAATTGGCATGCATCATCCAGAAAGTGTGCTGGGTTTGCTCCTTTTTGGCTGTGAGGATCACAAGAGTGTTTTGCATACCTCTCAACTTAATGTGTCCACAGGGCGGGTGACAACAGATGATTTAGTTTTTTGTGGCTGCAAGTCCATTGCCATGTGCTGATGGGTTAAGGGCATGGCAGGAAATCAGAACGTCAAGGGCACTTGACTGAGCACTAATAGAGAGCTTCGGGGTCTTGGAACATAATGAGAGTGACCATAGGCCTCTTATGTTCAGGCTAAGAGCCATAATATAGCAAATTGGGCTTGAGGCTAGGCCCTGTAGAAATACAGAAATTGATATCTCTGGCCAAGCAAGACTTAGAATTAAATGGGTTAATTTGGAGAACAGTAATAGTATCCCAAAAGTATACGATTCCATCATCACCTCCATAGAATAGTTGTGCAATACTAACTTGCTAGATAATGTTGTTTTGGAGGAATATGAAATATTGGCCAAATTAATGGAACCCCATGTCACGAAACATGGAACAGAGGTTAAAAAACAAGCACGTTGATCAAGTGGTTGGGTTGATGAGGAATACAGAATAGCAAAGAAACGCATTTTAAGATGCTCCATGAACATCAAAGGGGTAAATAGACTCCGGCTGCGTACTCTAAGGAACAAATGCAAAAATCTGCTAGCAAGCAAAAAAAGGCCATTCTTGAAAGTGAGATGGGATGGACTCATGGACGCTGGCAGTAATAATCATAGTGCCAATTTCTGGAAACAGATATCGGCTAGTGCAGAACTGAATAGCACACCAAGCCTTGGATGCATTACTAAAACAACCTGGCAAATATATTTTGAAATTATATGTGGAAAATAGGCACTTTCCAATAACAGATACATGTCACCTAAGCATGGCAACTGGTCAGGATTTAAGCCCAACACTGAGCTTTAATTTGCTAGAAATCCGTGCAGCAATAATCTCGCAAAAAGGAAGGAATGTTCCAGGACCGAACAAAATCCTGTTCTATTTGTTCAAATCTGAGTCTGATATTTGGACATCAATTCTTCTACGTCTCTTCAATATAATAATGACAACAGGGAAAGTACCAGACTTATGGACTAATGCTGAGATTGTGTCCATTTATAAAAAAGCGGGGGTGAGATGACCGCGCTAATTATTGTCCAATTTCACTCCTGGACCCCCTGGGAAAGATCTTTGCTAAAGCACTATTGGGCCATCTCCTGTGCTGAGTAGAGGACGGCAATATAATAAGTCTTTTAAAGGCCAGATTTCAAAAGGGCAAGAGCACTGTGGACCAAAGCTTCTGTCTCTTTCTTATTACTGAGAAGTACATCAAACCTATGAAAGTCTGGCTGTTTACTGTGTTTGTTGACATAAGGACAGCGGTTGATGGAGCACCCAGGGAAGTGCTCTTGTGCGTAATCTTGGAAGCCAGCTTTGCCTGAAGTACTTGGAACTGGTACTCAGGTTCCATAATGTCCTTGGAAGCCAGCATCTCCAGCCAGCTCCTGAGGGCAATACAAAACCTTTACACAAATAATATGGCAGTTGTGCGGAAGAGTTTAGCGGGCGAGAAAACTGAAAAATTCCAGGTACATAGAGGAGTTAGGCACGGTTGCGCGCTGGCTGCTGTTCTCTTTGGAATTTTTATCAATAGCATGATTACACATCTATTCTTCCCAAAAGCAGATGCCCCTAAATTGGGAACCAATTGTATAACCATTTTATTATTTGCTGACGATGCAATCCTGATCTCTACGCCCCATAGTGGTCGAAAGAAGCAACTTACAGTTTTCAGTGAATGGTGCTGCAAAATGGGTCTTGAAATCAATCTAACAATGACGAAAGTTATGGTGTTTCACCGTAAGTATACAAAGCCTACCTAGCTAAATGTACTGCTAGGTCATTATAGATTAGATCAAGTAACTAGCTACGACTATTTAGGCATCACATTTCCTGGAGTCCATAGGACTCCCTGGGGGATTTCGGTGGAATTACCGCCAAAGCTAATTCTGCCGGTGGTAATCCCGTCGAATCAGCCGATTTTGGCTGGTAAAATGGCAGAATTACCGCCAGCATCTTGCTGGAGGTTTCCCCCCACCCTAACCCCAAACACGTAGTTGTGTGTGGCAGTAATGTGGCAGTAACAGTATTACGGCTGCATTTTTAATGTAACGCTCAATTTATAATGAGGCCCGTAGAGATAAACATTTTGCATTGTCCCCAGCAAAAGAGATTCGGCTCCACCAGAGTCGTCCTCTGAAAGGTCAAATTAGGTCACGTGATCGTAGGCAGCATTCCTAGAGTGCAAAGATGGACATGTCATGGCCTGTTGGTGCTGATGGCTGTCTTGGTGGGTGAGAAAATGTTCTGCCCGAAGTGGATTATGCAGCGGGTGGTTCTCAAGAGAGCAGCAGAGTTCATGCTTTCTCTGCACCCTAGAGTGGATGGAAATATGGCTTGTTTATTCAAGATGGTGTCTTTAGGTCACAAGCAAAAGGCTAAGGAATAAGGATTGGGGAGCACTGGATGGATGGACACAACACCTGCTCTGCGATGCTGGTCACAGAGGTGGTACAATGGGGATGTCTCAGGATAGCCAATTCATCCCTACTGTTGTTTGTAAGGGGGCTCCGCCTCCTTCCACCTCCAGAACACCTGTGCCGGCATATCAAGTCTCTTACCCAGTGGCGGCCCACCACCATGAGCGGAGGCTGCGCGCTTGCCTGAGCGGTAGGTAGCACAGTCCACCCTTGTGCTTTATTTGCACGCCGGCTATGCTGACTGGCTCTGAGCTACGTGTTTTGTTTGTTGTTGCTCCAAAACAAATATCGCACGTAGTAATGAGATGTGCGGGTGTCTCAAGACAGGCGCCACAGCCTCTCAGTGTTACACTAACAGCGTGCACACGCTCACTGACAGGAGAGTGGTCCCATCCTATCAGTCAACGTGTTTATGTTGAGGAGAGGAGGGGAGAGCCATCCAGTCTTTTTTTTTGCGGATGGTACAGCTATAAAACCAGTATTCCACTGGAACCGCACCTGGGTTTCTCCAGATCTTTTGAAATATAAAGACAGACTTCTCGACATTCTATCACAGACATTCTATCACAGAATGGAGGCTTATCGCTTGCTTGGTGTCAACAGGTGAAGACTATGCAAACCTTCTTAGATATGTTGCACTTGTGCCATTGTCCTCAACACATGACCACAAGGACTCACAGTCCACAGTAAAGAAATCCTATACATCTTACTGAAAAAATGTGCCGAAAGTAAATGTTCAACAATGGGTCAAATTTACTATTTCAGTAACCTGGAGCAAGGGTATGAGGAATACCTGGACTATACAATTGCATCTTTCATCCGGTCCTTGTTCCTTAGGTTTCGCATGGGCATTTTGCCCTTGGTGGATTTCACAAAGTCTTGGAGTTCGACGCAATACACATACTGCCCAAATTGCAACCGTACAGAAGAGACGATGGTCCGTTTTTCTTTTGTTGCACAGAATACTCACAACTTAGACTAAAGTACTTGAAACTGGTACTAGGGTTCCATAATGTTTGTGATATCATATATGCGACAGCCATGTGCAAATCAAAAATGTCTAAGCACACAGTTTGGGCTGTCCCAAAGTACTTCCACAGGGCATGACTGAGAAGTCAAAATCACGGAAGCGAATTAGCTTATATTGCCAAGCTCTTATCTCTCTACCAAGTTGACAACTAGAAACCCTTATGGTATTGAGGTCCTCCCATTGTATAACTGCACGTAGCACCTTGGTTATCAAGGGCACAACCATGATTACGGCACTAAACTCGCACTTTAAAAAGTAAACTACTACCAAGTATCTGCTAAAGTTCTGCTACCTATTATTATAATAGGAAAAACGTGACATTGCATTCTGTGGGGAGCAGTTAGAACACTAATGAGTAAGTGTGTCATTTCTGAAAGTAAATCACTATTTTTCCTCTGTATAGGGTTTTATAGAACTGTCATTTCCTATGTGTCCGTAACTTGCCACCGGGTACCACAGTACAGTGGAATTATCGGGGTATTAGCAATCACCACAATATATGAGCTGTGGACATGGGCAGGTGCGCTAGCCGTATGGGTGGGAAGGGAAGCCTGGGGGATGAGGGGGCCAGTTGTGAAAGGGACCTCGAAGGCCGGACGGACCAAGATCTGGACAGAGGCACAGCGGCGCTCCCGAACCCCACCTGGGGAAATTACAGAAGCCCAGCGCCTCAATTCAGGATAAAGATGCCAACTAACCAATTGCACTAACAATTTCCCCCTCTGCATACACCTCTCAAACTCCAAACCAAACACAACCACAAACCTACAGCACAACAAACCACAAAAACTTCACTACATTGCAACAACAAAACAAAAAACCCACATAGACTCGCACAACAGTACACGACGACTATCGGACGCAAAACACCCCAGGACAGGCCAACGGAACCACCGGGCTGAGGCCGCCAACAGCACATCAATGCTCTCTTGCACTTTTCCAGCTTATTCCCACTAACCACCCTTCCCTTCCTCTTTCAGAGCCGCCAGAGCGCCAGGGGACCACTCCGGTGGTGATGGTGCGCGGTACAAATGTCCTTTCACATTAACATTAACATGTGAGTACTGATTGGAATCCATTATAGAAGCTAAACATGTAGCCACTGAGGTTTTAAAGTTTTTGTTAATGCATTGACATTTTTATATGACCAGCTATTTTTATTTTTATTTTATATTTTAATGTTGTTATACAATTGTAACCTAATGACTTAATGTCGAATAACGGTTTGGCATGATAATGATGAACGCCAAGGGTGTTGCCAGCTACGTATGTGGAATAGGTTATGTGTTGGGTGAGGTCGTAGGGGGAAAGTGGAGTAAGGATACTGCTCAAAATGGGATTGCTTTATGTGTGAGACGTACCTAGGTCCAAATCACACAGGTAGATGTTTGTGCATGGGGGCTTCGGTCGTTAATAGTGAAGTCGGACCATACAGTGTAAAACCAAAAAAGTGATGGCTGTAAGGCTTTGAATAAATGGGTAACACTGCCACTGCTCTGGGCAACTTTCCACACCACAGTTTTTTAGCCCGTCTGGGCCAATGCAAAAGGGGTCCAGCCATATGCAAATCAGTCAGGTACTGTCACCAATGGGAGCAGACCAGCCGAAACTGCTAGGCCAGGTCCAATCTGCACGGAAACACGAGCAACCCCAGACATGCTTCGGCCTGGTTGGGCCTCATCAGTGAGGTGCAGCTTGGTTCCCTATGGTATAGTGAACAAGGGACCCACGTCTGTGCATACCCTCTCTCATACAAGGAGACAGACTATAACCAAAGAAGTGATGGTGTATGGTTTTGTCAGTGTAGACATTTAGTGTGTGTGTTAGGGGGAGTAAATGAGGTGGGTGAATGAGGGGTGTGGGTGTGATGGAGGGAAGAAAGTGAGTGAAAGGGCTTCAAAGGACGTGCACTGCTAAGTGTGATTGAGTCTTTGTAAATGATGGCAATGCCACAACTTGTTTTGTGTGGGGGTCTCTGTGGAGAATGAGGTAGTGTGGGGCCAGGGGGCATGTCAGGGATGATATGTGTGTGGTTGGGTTACAGCCATGTTTCTGTGAGAAAGGGCATTATGCTGTATATTATATATTTACAACAGGTCTGGAGAGGGACATTTGTTTTGGAGAAAGGGCAGGAAGGGTTGGGCAGTAGACACACCCTCTCTGGCTTGCAAGTGAATAGTCAGCACAGTCTCTAATAGTGCACTGACTAGACTGCCTTGATGTCAGACAAAAAAAAGAATTCAAGTGGTGATGGACCAGTAAAGTAAAAGAGGTGGTGGCAGCACACAAGTCACATTGGGACACAGAGGTTGTTCAGAGCTAGAGAGTGGAGAGCTCGAGCGAGAGAGTAGAGTGTGAATTTTATGCATGGCGTGTGGGGATGAGTGGTTAGGTAATGGATACATTTCAAAACAAGGAGCAATAACGTGACGAGTGAGCAATTCTGCACCACAGAACGCCACCCTCTGCGGTGATGGTATACTAAGGTGGGGAAGATCTTGGAAGGTTCTGGAGGGTGCATTTGGCAAAGTGGAGAATTGAATTGAGGAGAGCGAAAGATTAGAAAGGGAGACTGATGAATAGGGTTAAGGTGTAATCCAGTCAACTGAGATCCAGGGTGGAGATGAGAGTTTAAGCAGAGCGGAGGGTGAGGGGCAAGGAGACCGTCCTGATATTTAAAAACCTGATGATCCTGGCATCAGTGGCCATTATGAAGTGATGTAGATAGAGCTTGTTGTCATAAGGTAACCCATAACTGTGAGCCTAGTGTGATGGTGCGAGGAGGTCAGAAGGAAAGGAGACAAGAGATGAGGGTAAGATTAATTCAGGCAATGCAGTGCCATCCAGTGTGAGGTGGCAGTGAGAGAAACAGTGATGCAATCAGCAGTGTCAGAGGTGAAGGAGTGAAAGATGATCTGGGTGCTACCAGTGCAGAGAAGAAATGCGAAGCCAAAGAATGAGATGGGTTTGCCAAGAGAGGAGGTGTGCAGAGCAATGAGGAGTAGGCCAAGGATTGCCCACTGGGAGGAGGTGTTAAGAGTTTTATGAGATGAAGAAGGAGCAGTTGGAGAGATATGAAACCACTGATTTGAGCACTTATTGACATTAGGTTGAGGCCAAGGAAGGCAGGAGTTTGGATTAGGGCTGGATGATCCACAGTGGGAAGGCAGCAGAGATATCGAGTAGTGAGGGGATGGAGAAGAGGTGAGATAGCGATGAGTAGTGGTGGGAAAGTTTGAGAGGTGCGAGTCTAGAGCAGGGGTGAAGTAAAACAAAAGTCCCTTCTTGGCAGCCAGGAGAGCAGAGTAGTGAGCTGTGTGCCAGCGACACGTGACACGTGAAGATACATGGTTAGTTGCAGCTCTAGCATGGCTGGAGAGATCAGGGTTTCTACGGTCGAGGGAGTGAATGAGAGAGCTAATAGTATTGCTCCAAGGGAGAGGCCAGAACTGTTTGAACTCTAATAAAAGATGAGTTCAATAAAAGGAGCAAGTCAGGAATAGGGAACTTGGATGGAGGTTCTGACATGGTAAAGATTGCCATTTGCATTTATTGATTTATAAAGAGCTTTCAGCAAGCACTGATTAATTATATACTGGTGAAAAATATGAAAAATATATAGCAAACATCAGATTACAATAAAGAAAGAGGAAAGTGGAAAAGCTTTGAGACGAGAATGGCACATAGAAAGAATGGAATAAGATCTAACAGAGGGGGGGAGATAATTCCAATGCTAAGGTGATAAAAGTGAGAAAGAGCAGAAAAAGGATTGCGCAAGGTGGGCTGGGGAACAGCAAGGAGAAAGGGGGTTTGGGAATGTAGAGTTGGGGTGGGACATAGATAGAAACGAAAAAACATTGATTTACAAAGAGCTAAGCCATGGATGCGTTTAAAAACAATAACAAGTAAGTGAAAGGGCAGACATTATACAGGAAATGGAGCAGAGTGAAGAAGAAATAAGTATGGAGTGAAAGGCCGAAGACAATATGAATGGCTTAATTAACGACAGAGCATACAAGAGAAAATTAGTAGGCAGGAAGGCCAACTAGAACAGCAGAATTATAAACGAGACAGGAAAAGACAAGCGTTGAGATAAGTCATTGGGTAGCATGGAAAGAGAAAGGAACAAGGTTTACGAATGTTATGAAGTTGATAACAACATAAAAGGGAAATGTTCAGTTGTGAAGGGAGAAAGAGAGGGAGGAGCCAGAGAACTCCTAAATTATGTGTAGAAGGTGAAAAGGGAAAATGGGAGGGAGAGAGGCGGGAACAGTAGAAGCAGGAAAGAAAATAAGACATGGGAGGACCATGAAGTAAAAACAAGGCAGCCTTTTTAAGGCATGCATATCTAAATCCTAGAGCGCTGAGAGGGTTAGAACGCCCCATTTCTATCACAAAGAACACACCCATTGTGGAGCAATACACAACAAAAATCATGTTGCATTTGTCGGACATATTTTTATTGGTGCTCTGGCATATTTTGTCCCTTTTCGGCCCTGCCAGAGATGTGTGCTTTTCTAGCCTAAGAAGTTGGAGATTGGTAGTACACATAGCTCTCAACTCACATGCTTTTGGCGGGTGTCACCCGCCTTGTAAAGGGCTCACTCACCCGCCAAGCATCCTGCACGCCCATTCATTCCAATGGGTGTCTCACCCACCAAAAACAAAATCTGGTGATTTCACTCACCTTTGCAACATAAATGGTTGAGAGCTACGAGTACACTAGCATGTAAGTGACGCATGCAATCTTCAACCTGATGCACATATGCTCCAGATATGCAGATGGTGTTCTTATGGATGTCATTTGACATAACAGAGGACTGGTTTCCATACTTCACTAGAGGCAATGGATAAAGAACTGCTAGATATGTCAAAATTAACACAATAGAGTATTGTTAACGTACATCCCAAAACTCCTGCGTTGAGGTCACTTTCTTGATATTTACGTAAATTGTGCATTATTTGGTTTGTCTTGGTAACCACTGAAAACATGCATGGCTGTGTGTGCAATTCAGATGTTATGCGGAACAAAAGATTTGTCATTAAAAAACTGATATTTTTTTAACCAAACCATATATCTGCTCGATTGGATGAGTTTACTTTTCTAAATTGTTTGCACGATAGTCATTGTATAACAAAGGCTAGCTTTAATCGAAGGAGTGCAGGACAGTTTCGAATATCCAAAATGGCCGCCGTGACATTTGTAAAGACTACACTCACTCAAGCCCTTTCCTGATGAGATTATCAAGGGATGTGAGGGCGATTTGACAACTGTCATGATGGTTCTCGAGTAAAGTAGGCTGCAGCAGAGGGTGACTGCATTTTATTGAACACCTGATTTCAAATTATTTAAAAAATCATTCACATACAAAGAACTTCGATCATCGGCAACCCAAACCGATTTGGACGGTGCACGGCTGGAAATACCAATTTGAAATAGTTTCTACTAGATTCAGTTGCTGGCAAATGGGTTTTGCCACATCTACTCAACGGAAATAATTCCATTTGCATGTGGAAATGATTATTGGTCTCAAATGTTGTCTATTGGGGTCAGTTGGTATTTTGGGGTTTTCCACTGGATGTGTTCACAGTCCAAAAGCCCTTCTGCTGCCACTGGGTCCACAAAAAAGATTGGCAACAAGCCAACCGGGACGTTCATCAAGGTCGCCCGATGAAAACATTATTGCCACCATTCAGTGAACGTAAAAACAATCACAACTGCCAGGGGCGTTGCTAGTGGAGGGCTAAGGGGGCTATAGTCCCTGATCTTTTGGTTGTAGACCCCGGATAGAATCTCAGGAGCTACAGCCAAAAGACTAGCTAGCCCCCAATCCCAACAGTTCCGACATCAGCTTAACCCCGGGTCTTTTCCAGACCTAGCAACTCCCCTGACAACTGCCCAGATGAAAAAATCATAGGTGGTTACAATACATTCAGAGAGAGATGCGTGTGGTGTACCACCCAGTTCCTTATAGTGACCGCCTGGAGACCATGAACATGGCAGCAGAAGCGTAGACAGGGTCGGACCTGAGCGGGCAAGGCCCACCCAGCAGTGCCGTGTGAGCATTTACAGGTGTTAATGTCACTGCAGGGTTTGGGGGGGGGGCAACTACATTAGCTTCAAGCCCCACTTGTTAGACAATCCTGGCTACGCCTCTGCATGGCAGCCGTGTATGGTATAGTTACCATTAAGATAACATAGCATAACATGACATAACATACCATTATCTGTCACCTGATAGGCAGAAGAGCCCCCAACTGCTTGCACGCCTCTCATTTCTCAACGTGTCTATACATAGCGCGCCGTCTCATTTTCTGGACAAAGGAGCGGGTGACCCTTAGGCGCACCCGGTGTGCTAATGTTGCAGGAGTGCCCTCACTGGTTACACCCACCGATTTTCTGAAGAATGGTGCATTTTAGAGCCAGTCACTCAAACTCATAAATAGAAGCAAAGTAACCCAGTGGGCCACACACCTTTGAACAAAACAGTAGCACAGTGAGGCCGTGCCTTGATGTTAAACAAAGAGGCGCAGCAGGTGTTGGCTGCAACTAACATACCAGCCAGTACCTGCCGCTGCTTTATGACCGCATGGGACCTTTCGGGTGCAGTATAGCGTGCGGTATTACAGTTACACTGCAAAAGCGAGAACAGCTGGAGTAGCACACGAATGTGCATTTCTGCAAATGTGATGCCATGAACTAAAACATACATTTATATTATGTGTGTGTGCTTCTAGAGCCCAAATGCAACCCACCGCTTAAAAAAATGGAATTAAATTAAAGAAACGTAATGCAAGAACCAGCTTTGTTCTTCAAAGGAAAACCTCTTAAATGGCACATGATATATTTTACAAAACCAAAAAACGCTGTGCAGCACAATTCATATTTTACCTTCTGCCGTTCGTCCGACCTAACCCAACCCTTCCTTCCAACTATCTCATTTGTAAAATGTATGCAAGCATATTTCTTAAGACCACCATTTTGTGGACTGCCCTCAGACCCCTAAAAGAGGAAGTGACAACAGAAGAAGAGAGGACGCGCAGGGCCATTAGGGCAGCAAAGATGCAGACTTGAAGTGTGTAATGTCTTTCACTGTCCACAATGAGTTTACATATCCAGAGGCCTGCCCGAGCAGCTGAAGGGCGTTATGCTGGTCCTTCTAACCACCAAAGTATTAGTCATGTGTATGACTCTATTGAAACAAAGATATATGTATGGCTCTATTAGTAGATGACCCCTCCTTTATGTGCCTGCGAAGATCAGATCTCGCAAGCGCTCACTCCTTAGGGTGAGTGGATGTCAGGACCCACTAGTGAAACTGGCTCAGAGTGGCCTCAATAGTGCCCTAGCACAGGGATGTGGGAGGAGTCATAGACCAGACTAACACCAGTAATGGCGCAACAGTCCGGCAGTGGGCAGGTTGCATTAACAAGACTGAGCAAAGGTTTAGCACTGTGCTGGGATAACAGCTGTACTGGGGCATGTGGCTGGAGCCGGCTGGGACCTAGAGGGGAGAGAACACAGAGAGAAGAGAGACACACACAATTATAGAACTTCATGGCGACGCAAGCGTAATGCAAAGGCTGAGAGCAGGAACAGAAGCCAAGATTCAAAGCAAGAGATAAGAGTGTGGGCAGAGGCCAGAAGAGCAGAGACAAGAAGGAGCAATGAATGAAGAACACGCAAGACAATTCACCATGAGCAAAAGGATAGGTTGCTCCACAAGTGGGAAAATGCAGAATGATCACCTACCCATGTTCTAGAGGTTTGCTCTAAACGTTATGCAGCATCTCTAGGGGAAAAGAGGGATAAGGTGGTCTCTGAGTGCTATAATGCACGTTCCCACTGGTACCCTGGGTAAAATGTAGGTAGCACAGAAACAGATTCAAGTCCTGTACCCGCTTTCTATCGAGGCACAGACAACCTGCATGGAGCCCGGCTGTAACAAAGAAAACAGGTGAGACTGCTCGCTAAATACCGCCAACCAGGTAAGCCTTGATGGGCTTCTAACAATACTCTCTAAATTCGAAGATCTCATGCCTTCCAGTGATGCCCAGTACATGAAGAATATTATCAGAAATTCACCTTGCAGACCTTCAAAAATGGCCACTGCCTTTCAGTGCCACAGGCACTCGCACTTCCCCTCTCCAGAAGCCCTCCCACAGCCGCATCTGATTGGAGCACTCTTGAAATAATGCCTGCTGTGAGTTCCCCTGTCATGCCGCTGGAAGCCACCTTTCCGCCAACCCAAATGCAATGTACGATATTTCCCGCCTCAGGAAACCCAACGTAAATGTATCCATGTCACACGCATTACCCTCCCAGGAAGATATCCGCTTAACCGGTTTCCTACCTATTGTTGGGATGCTGTTTCCTAGGAACCCTTTACGTCTTGCTCAAAAAGTCGGCGTTCCCTCATGTGCAGATATCTCTATCCGTTTGCACACACCATTGCTCTGTACTGACTTCGTCAGAAATCAGAAGCTTTCTGCGCAAACTAGATATTGCAAATCCTGCACTTCCAACCCCTAGTACACACTAAGCAGAAATGACCGACTAGGCTCACGGAACCTGCTGTGCACAGACTTACATGTCCCACACTCGTCACCACCCCAAAGACTTAATCAGTAAAATCATGAAATTGTGCCAGTTTGCGTTAGTACTGCATCAACCCCATTGTCAGACCATGTAAATGTGCCAGATTGTCCTACCACTGTAGCACCAACTTTGATGCCAGATTGCCCAAGCACGGCAGCCACAGTAAATTCACCTGACAACCCAGGAACCCCCCACCCCCTACACCATCCCAGTAACCTAGGTCCAGCATCCACTAAAACCACTCAAAGGAACCTTGAGCAATGCCAGATCGCTAATAGCCCACACACTCAATATGTCAGACCTAATATCTAGCAATTACCTTGACCTATTGGCCATCACAGAAACCTGGCTGTATGCAGCAGCAGGTCCTGCCCTTTCCCTAGCCATTTCTAACAACTAAGCTATCCTTAGAAAGGACAGACTTGATTCCAAAGGAGGGGGTGTAGCAATTATAGCCAAAAAACCCTTATCCCTCAGAGAACAACCAAACCTTAGAACTAGGAGAACTGATGCCAATCTAATTGTTTCTCTCCCATAATGCCACCTTGATTCGACACAGAATCTACAGACCACCAGGCCCAATTCTATCTTTTGAAGAGGATATCTCGCAACTCCTCTCAACTGAACCCTCATCGAGAATTGTGCTTCTTGGCGACTTAAATTTAGGATTCAATGAACAATTGGAACATAAGGCTCTCGCTCTAGCAAACTCCATCGAAGCACTCGGCTTCTCCCAACGCATTTCTAGTCCCACCCATGACAAAGAACTATCATCAACATCCTATCCAATGAGCCATGCCCTTGGTCAGACCACAATGTCATCTCCTTAACAATACCCAACATTATACAATCGTCGGCCTCACCAACACTAGCCCCGGCCAGCCTCACCAGAAATATCACAACGGCCTTCCTTTGTTGAAACCGCTAACTGACTTCCAAGCTACAATTAAAGATCCTTCCATCATGGCTGAATTATACAACCAAGCGCTGCTATTCGCCATCGATATGATTGCATCCTTAGGCACTTGTAAACAAAAGCTTTGGCTCACCTAAACCTTTGGTTTACCCCAAGTCTCAAATCCCTGCGCTCAACCAAGCGAGCAGTGGTGAATGCCTGGAAAAAGGACCCATCTTCACCTAATAAAGATCATTTCTCCACTCTCTCCAAATCCTACAAACAGTCTATACCTCTAGCCAAAAGCTCTACTTAGAATGTAAGAATCGATAATGCCAATTCTGGTACCCAAGAGCTCTTCGCTATACTGCGAGAGCTAGAATCTCCAGTCCCATAGCCAGTGAACTGCTCCAAAGATCTTGCTTGATGCTCCAACATTCAAAATGCCCTGCTATCTACAATCACCAGAATCAAGCTAAAAATCCTAGCCAAGAAAAACAAACTTATCTCCTCGGAAGACCCACCTGACATGACAGTACCATCACTGTCACCAACCACCGCGCACGTCAAGTAGTTTGAGTTCAACCCAATCACTGAACGGAAAATAATCAGACTCCTCCAAGATCTAAAACTGTCTAGCTGTCAAGGGGACATTAGCCCAGCCCAAGTCATCAAAGATTGTGCACAAGTACTGGCACCTTTCATACCTCAGTCATTAATGCCTCCTTCAACCTCTTGTACTGTGCCAACCAACTTAAAAGACTCTTGGGGACCACTGCTCCTTAAGAAACCCTCCCTCGACCCAGACACACCTACCAATTACCGCCCAATCACAACAATCCCTTTTCTTCTCAAAATCTTTGAAGGAGCTGCCTATCTACAAATACAAAAGCACCTAGAATCTAACCACCTTCTAGGGCTGCGCCAAGACCCGGTTTCCGCCATGGCCACGGCAATGAATCTGCCCTCATAGACCTAAAGATCGAAATAGATGAATTCAAAGACACGGGTGAACTTGCCCTTCTCCTCCTTTTGAATCTTTTAGTGGCCTTTGACTTGGTAGATCACAAAATCCTCTGCCAACACCTTTGGTCAGCAGAACATTTCTCCCCTCAAGCTGCAGCCTGGATCTCACCTGTCCTTTCAAACAGAACAAAGAGAGTGTTTTCCACCTCTATCTCGGCCACCCCCCTCCAACCCCTGTCACCAGTGGAGTCCCTTAAGGCTCTTGACTCTCTCCAATGTTCAACTCCTTGGGTATCTCCTACATGAACTCTGCAGACAATGCCCAAATCCTCCTACCTTTATCAGGCTCCTGCAACACCGACTCCAGCAGATTACACTCGATCTATCAAACCATTCAGACCTGGATGGCCATGCATTCATCGTGCCTGAACAAACCTCCAACAGTAATATTGAAAAGCTTCAAATCATACAATATAATGCGATAAAAGCGGTCCTAAACATCTCGAAGAAATACCACATCCCTCCAGCCAGAAGAAACCTACAATGGCTACCCATTCCAGAGCGCATTCTGTTTCAAACACTTTTTATAACCCACAAATACCTCTCTAACACTGTGCCCAGATAGCTTACACAAATATTCACCAGACCCCTTTCGGCTAGAGCCGCGCGGTCCACTCACGCTCATCTCCTCTCGACACCAAGATTCAGATTGCAAAGAGCAGGGAGCTGCAACTTCCCGGTGGTGGCGGCGAAGCATTGGAATGCACTACCGCTCTCTCTAAGAGCAGAACCCTCATACTGGAGATTTCTCAAATATCTCAAAACCTGGCTGATCTCCCAAGACGTCTAATCTCCTGCAATCTTTGTAACCAACTACATGACCGTTCAAAGTAACTAAGTCCGTCCCCAACTAAGTGTTTTTACTATCAAGCATATTGACTGTCAGGTATTGTATACTGTAACCACTGTAACCAGCGACTGGATGCCCTTGGTCTTGGTGCGCTCTCAAATGCCAAATAAATAAATCAAATAAAAGTCATAAGCGAGGACAGAATGACAAAGGTACATTGAGCATGGAAAGGCCTATGTGGATTCTGTGACAGGGTGCTTTGGAATAGCTTGACTGACTCGTAGAGTGTATGGAAAGGACAGAACATATGGGCTCAAACCTAGAAAGCGCTCTTACTCTGCAGGGATCGAAATTACCGGGATTGGAGCTATTGATCTATTGAAACCAAGATCTAGCAGGAGCTACTTTTAATCCCCCTAAAGACATTGCTGACCAAATGGTGCCAGACAAACATATCTCAGTGGCATGGACTCTGGTGTTTGGGAATGTGTCCACAGAAGCTTTAGGTCACACCCAGAAAACATTTACAACATAATGGGCCATATATATTGGACAGCAGGTTGTACTTTGCTTCTCATGAGAACGCTAGAATTGTAACTTGCTAGGTTTTGGCTCCAGGCTCCCACAGGTAGCTGCTTCATACTTGGTGAAGCCAGATACTAGGAGCTACTTCTAGCTCCTACTCAACAGATCCTAATTTCAATGCCCTAGAGCTAACACTAATGATCCGAGAACACTACACTGGAGTTTGGGACCAGAACAGATACATGAAAAACACTAGAATCTGATTGCAATCATTTAAGATGCACATATATTTCTAACAGCCAAGGAAGAACAGACTATCAACACAATACCTGGCCACCAGATCAAGGGTATTCACAATTGTAGGAGAAATCTGTTACAACGCCTACAAACTGGAGACATGAAGGTGCTGGTGCATGGACCACCCAGCTATGCTTACGTGCAGTTGCTGATGTTTAAGAGTTATCCAAATGGGGAAGGTGACCTAACTTGGTTGCAATTGTAGGGCAGGAAGAATACACAAGTAATTGTACATGGGACAATATCAAGGACAGAGTGAGAGTGCCGAGGCTCTCTGGATGGTAAATGATTGGTCCATCCCTGCCTGTTATGTCTGGTGAATTTGGCTCAATATCTGTTTTTGGCCATGGGGCATGGGGTCACGGCATGGTCAACGTGCCGGGGTTGACATTTGGTGCAGGGTGGACTTGCCCTTTAGGACAGAAGGTCCAACTTGATTAGCCCATGTTTTTTTTACCCTTTCACAGACGATTCCCATGGAATTAATGTAATTGTTTAGGGGATGATGTTGATTATGTACCCAGTGATGGCAGTGCAGAATATTCTTCACCAGAAAAATCACTTACTTTTTATAATTGAAATTAAAAGGTACAGGTAGTAAGTTTATGGAAAGGGATAATGTTTTTAGGAGTGGTGGTGATTCTGGGGGCTTAGTAGGGGTAGCGGGGGGAGATGGGGGGTTCTTCTCCACCCGCCTTTTGCTGCTGCTCTGATATATAAAAGGTGAAAAGTGAAAAAATGTTGGGATGAAAAAAATCAGGGGTGAAAACACACAGAACCGCAGATTATACTGTGCTTCCGTTTAGTGGGTATAGATGGGTTAGGGAGGGAGGAGGGACATACTGATGCCTACCCAGCCATCGCTTTCTGTAATGGTTCAGAACAATACCTCCATCTAAATGTTTACTTGGTGTAGTCAACTTATAAATGTAATATTCAAGTACTTACCCTTAACGTTAACGGCTTAAACCACCCCAAGGAGGAAAATCTGAGCGTTACCCATGTGAAGAAATAGCAAGGCTGATATACTATTTATAAACGAAATGCACCTCCCGTGTAAGGCCACTCCCAGAACTTTACGCTCTATTCACAAATCTATCAACGCTATGCCAGTAAAGACTATGGACCTCATTAGGAGTTGGGTGGTAAGAGGTAATATTGGTTGCAACTCTGTTACCACCAACTTTACTACTATGCCAAATTATAACTCACAGAAATGTTGGCAGAACACCTCTGGCGGAGTTACCTTTGGCGGAATTACCTCCAGCTGTAACTCTGACAAGAATTGGCAGAAACAGAGCCGGAGCTAATTCCGCTCAAGTAAAAAAACTTTGGAATAACCTGCAAGAATTGGAGGTAATTCAGCAAAAACACATCATAAAAAGGTGGAGGTAAATGCAAACAGTTGTCAAAAATCCAGGCCCTGGTGCACCAGATCCTCTCAGGTGGAGTATAGAAGGCCCACACCCACCCCCAATACACATCCTAGCAACATGCAGCCACAAGCAGACATAGATTACAGGCTCCATAACCTACTACTCTACATTGCGCTAAAGCAGCAGGCTGGACCACAGGCGTGAAGGAGACAGGTGCAACCAAGGCGTGAGAGACGCATGCATCAGAGGGCACCAATACCACGTGTTCGACCATCCCCACAGACAGGCAATTCGTCCCCTCATACAGACTGGACCGTCCAACCATCGCCGACCTGCTCACCCTGACACAGGAACAACTGCAGGGTGCCATTTACATCCAAACAGCCATCACCTCCTTCGGAAGTTTGTCTCCGTCCTACATTTCTGTGGCACAGGTGCCTTCCAACACACAGTATGGGCACTGCATGGCATGTTGCAGCCCACATTTTCAAAGGCGCTGGACCAAGTCCTGGATGCCCTAATGATGCACGCACACCTGCCTATCTCCATGCCCATCACCCAGACACAGGTGCATGCAGCAAAGGCAAGGTTCTACAGCATAGAACATTTGCCCAACACAATTGCGGCATTGGACTGCACCAATGTGGCATTGGTACCACCCCAAGAAACAATATCACTCTATGAACGTGCAGGTGACCTGTGATGCTGATCTCACCATCAGTCACTGCTGTGCCCGATATCCTGGGGAGACACATGATGCACTGATTCTGCGCAACAGCACCCTTCCTGCGTACATAGAGAGGCACAGAGGACAGCACACCTGGCTCACGGGTAAGTACCACTCAGATCTGACTGCCCAAAGCACTCACATGAACCTGCAACACGTAGGTAGTAGTGAAGTGAATGAACCACAAGTACCATGATGCAACAACAATGATACCCAGAATAGGCCAAGCACCCTGAATGACCCACCCCAGGACACATATTTTACACATGTGATGAATTAGGGCATCCAACCATGCAAGCCAGCACCACACAATCAGGTCAATGTACAACACATGTATGCATATCCATGTACCATACATAGCATAGTGCCACACCGTAGCTGACCAGTGCATTGCCAATGTCACATAATTAACAGACTACACATGACTTCCGACTCCCACAATGCACATGACTGCAAGGTAGCCATGTTGACCATGTCCCAAAAATCCTGATGCACACAATGTGCCTATCCACTGAGAAATGCACATAGGAGTATGCACGTCAGGACCATGCTCTTGTACCACGGACAACACACTGCCATATCCCACACAGTCCATTCATGTCTTGCGGGTGACGCTGGATACCCGCAATTGCCATGGATAATAACCCCTGAGCGAAAAACCCTGCTACACCACTGGAGATGGCCTATAATGATGCACAGAGGAGAACAAGATCATGCATTGAGAGGACATTTGGCCTTCTCAAATCCCGATTCAGGTGCCTACATCACACAGGTGGTGCACTGATATACAGCCCTGAAAAAGTAGGGAAAATCATAGTTGTCTGCGCCATGCTGCACAACATGTGCATACGCAGGAATGTAGCAATGCCCATAGATGAGGGCAATGACCCCTCTAGCTATGATGAGGAAGAGGCTAGAGGAGTGGACTGTGCACCCCAGGCCCTAAGTGGGGAAGTAAGGGAAGGTTGGATGGTCAGGAGTTCATAGAAAATTATTTTTGACTCCAGAGGCATGACACCCATACATGCAATTAATGCATCTGACTAAATTGCATTAAATTGATACTACCAATATGAAAAATATTCAATAGTGTTTAATACTGTGCAACAAGGCAACAACATCCCATACAGCTACCACCCCTCACCCCCATTCACAACAACTACCACCACCCCCCACACCCATCCCCAACAACAACCACCACCCCAACCCCATCAACAACCACCCCCCACACAACTACCACTCACATTAGCGCTTGTGCTTATCCTCCTTGTCTAATGGCCTTGCAGCATTTGCGGCATGCCGTTGTGTGCGCCTGGGCAGGGTGCTCTGCGTTGACCCCTTAGTAGGGATAGTGGACTGTGAGCTCCCCTGCATGCTCCCCCACAGATGTTCCAGAATCAGATGTATGGCTCTGGCCATTGTCTCATGTGACACGGATATTTGTTCAGCCAACTTCCGGACCCTGGCTGGTGAGACACAGGCTTGCATTGCATATGATGGTGCTCCTGCATAGACGTTCGATGGACCGCGACAATCATCTCGAGGCCCCCTGGATGCAGTAATACGTGGCCTCGGCAAGCCCCAAGTGTTCATGTGCAATGGTGTGCATTTCGGCCTGCCTCTGTTTCATCCAGTCCAGACGGTCCCAGATAGCCTGGAGTGTGGGGGCAGGTACTGGCAGTGGTGTTAGCATTTGGACATGTTCCTCATGTTGGACATGACGCTAAGCATCCCTGCCCTGATCGTCTGATGAGTCCTCCACATAGCGCAGGGCACGGCGGACATCATGCTCGGATGGTGGTGTGTGCAGTGGTGAGAGGCTGTGCAGGGGAGGTGAAAAATTGTGGATTGGTGCCTCTTCTTGGGTGGGACACTCCCATTCCTTGGACTGCCTCGGCCTGGCTGCTTGCTGCCAGTGGTTGTTGCTGGTGTCGTGGATGGTCCAGCCTCCTGGGACATTTCCTGGATGTCTTGAGTTCCTGTTGGGACATCTTGACATGTTGGTTACTACATTGTTGCTGATGTGCTTTGGAAAACAAAATTCACTGTCACTTGTGCTATGTCGTCACTGTGTGTTGGGCCTCCTGGGGGGGCTCCTGGGGGGATGGCATCATCTGTCAGCCACTGTGTACATGGCATACATCACGTATGGACGGCCAGGTGTGGGTTGGCCTGCTAGATTTGGAGGTGCGTCAAATGATTAGTTGGGCCATGGGCTGTTCTGTGCAGTGGTGTGTCTGGACTGTTGGTAGCAGGTATCTGGTGGTGCAGTCACGTGGGCGGAGTGCATTTGGTTGTGTGTGGGTCAGGTGGGCATGTTGTGAGATGTGTACTCCTCAATGTGTCTGTACATGGGCCATGGTAGCTGAGGCACTTGTGGCTGCGACGCAACTATCAACTGTTGTGCATCCATGGGCAGGTACAAATTGCATGGTTGCATGGTGGCTATGTTGGCTGTGCATGGGTGTCATATGAGAGGGGTCCAGTGGTCAGTGGTTGCTGTCAATGGGGCCTGGAGCCTCACATGGATGGCGATTGCTTTCTGCCTGCAGGGTTGTGAAGTCATTGTTGCATGTGTCACTGTGGTACTCACCAGATTCAGCTTGGCTGCTGGCTCCTCGCTCTGCCCTGCCCATGCCCTCGATCACGACCATGTGCAGTATCCCAGTGACCATCTCCTCCCACGGTGTCAGTAGCAAGGGTTCTACTGTGCTACCTCCAGCGGCAGCGGTCTCCCGGCAGTTATTGGATATGAGGGTCCTGACCCTGACCTTGAGGTCATTTCACCTCTTCTTGATGTCCTCTACATCATGTTGGACGTGCCCTATGGCCACCAGCATGTCCCTGATTTCAGCCCATATGTTGTTCCTGCGCTGTTGGCTGGTCTTCCTTTGTGATGCCCCATATAGCTCATCAGAGTTGGCAACCAACTTTGCTCTGCTAGCACAGTGAGCTCCTGCTCGCTGAATATGGGCTTCCGCTGCCTCATATCGGGCACCCTGCATTTGCCCTTTCCTGTTGACATGTTTGGCCTTAGCTGGGTGTCTGGATGGCACTCCTATCTCGAGATATTGGATGGATTGTATTTTTCAAAATGGCCGGCGTGGAGCTTCCTTTTATGGCGATGACGAATTTCCGCCTGCGTAATTACCGCAGGCTGAATTTCCGTTGACTGCCATGGCGGTAACAGCAATTCTGCCGTTTTTTGTTGGATTTTCGTCATACCACAGAGTTTTCAGCGGTAACCCTGCTTCATCTGTTGGTAGTATCACAATATCTGAATGGAATGTCAGTTTATATTCAACCATCTAATAATGCCTAGATTCTTAAAATATGACCCAATCCTGATAAAGGATCAGCGTAGTTATAGCCCTGCTTAATTTGTGAGGGTGTTTATGGGAGTGTTTGACAGGGCTCAGTCCTGGCACTTATTTATGAGCCCAAGTACTTATTGGGCCCTGACTCACTTTAATTATGGTGATAGTCAGTGCATCCATCAACCAAAATGAGCAGATGCAAGCTGTAGTGTAACCCCAAATATGTCGAAACCGTGGGCAGCAGCTATGGGTGGTGGCAGCAGTGGTGCCCACCCGCAGTGTCGCAGGAGTGCTAGAAAATGGGCCCTGGCACTTATTTTGTTACAAATTAAGCACTGGATTCAGAGCATTTTATTTTTCTGAAAATGCGTCATCACAAGATAAAAGTAATATAAAAGGGGATGTGTTTAAGATAACCTTTCAAGGATTACTCATTGAGGAGTTGCTAGCTGAAGAGATTAAAAGAGAATTCGAGAGGCAGTTAATAGCAAATTGAGGTCCCTTGCAAAATGCAGACAGTACATGTTCAGATCGGCACGAAGATGGCCAATAAGGCCGAGATGGCTCATCGCACAACAGGCCAAAAGCACTTTGAGCTGGGAAATAAGGAACAAGTTACTTACCTGTAACTGTTGTTCTCCAGCATGGGTCTGGCATGGATTCACATGCTCATGAATATTCCCCGTCGTCAGGCTGGGAATCCTCGGTAAAGAAAAATCAGTATCAGTTTCGTTTCTGATCTGTCTTTCGTAGTAGTAACCAATCACTGAACTCTGCGTCATACTGACCACAGCCAATGACTGCCATCTCCCTAAGCCTCGCCTCTGGCAGCCATCTTCAGATTTGGTAGCACATGAAGAGGCAGTATGACGAAGTGAAGAGCCGCAGAGGGGTAGGCGGGAGGGTTTGCATGTGAATCCATGCCAGACCCATGCTGGAGAACAACAGTTACAGGTAAGTAACTTGTTCCTTCTCCAGCACGGGGTCTGGCATGGATTCACGTGCTCATGAATAAAAGAATACATAGCAGTACACACATGCACAACCACGGGAGGTGGCAAAGGCTCAACATTAAGCATTACATCAAAAACTCAACATTAAGCAATTCTTACCTCCTCACCAGGCTCACCTTAGGCGAACAGGTTGCGCAGCACTGCTTTGCCGACCCTGGACTCCTCCCTGGAATCCCGATCGACGCAGTAGAATTTCGTGAAGGTCTGCGTCGACCTCCACGTAGCAGCCCTGCAGATGTCCAGCAAGGGCACACCAGAAGGAACGCCGTGGTAGCTGCGATCGCTCTGGTGGAATGGGCTCTCGGACGGCCAGGCAGCGGTCGGTTTGCCAACCGATGACAGTACATGATACAGCCGGAGAGCCATCTGGAAATGGAAGCCTTCGAGAGAGCCTTCCCCTGATTGACAGGTCCAAAGTTCACAAAAAGTTGTGACGTCTTCCGAAAACTCTTTGTGCGGTCCACGTAGAACTTCGGCGCTCTAGCCACATCCAGCGAGTGCAAAGTCCTTTCAGCCGGCGACGAAGGTGACGGGAAGAAAACAGGCAACACCAAGGGTTCGTTGAGGTGGAAGTCCGACGGCACCTTGGGCATGAAGGAGGGGTGCGTCCTGAGCACTACCCTCGTGTCGTGAAAAGTCAAGTACTGGGGCTTGCAGGAAAGGGCCTGGATCTCTTCCACCCGTCGTGCGGAGGTGATGGCCACAAGAAACGCTGTTTTCCACGACAAGAACTTCAACGGAGCCGAGTGCAGAGGCTCGAACGGAGGTCCCATGAGCTTGGTCAGCACCATGTTGAGCTCCCACGCCGGGGCCGGGGCCTTCACCGGCGGGAACGATCTGAACAGCCCCTTCATGAATTCTTTCACCAGACGATGAGACCACAAAGACGTCCGTCTCGTGGTTCTGGTGTATCCGGAGATCGCAGCAAGATGAATCTTGATGGAAGCGTGCGCCAGTCCAGCCTTGGCCAGCGTCAGCAGGTACGGCAGTACTTGAGGAGCCGTAATCCGTAGAGGGTTAATCTTCTGTGCGTGGCACCAGACAGAGAACCTCTTCCATTTGTGTCCGTAGCATTTAAGAGTTGAGGACGCCCTGGCCTTTGCAAGAACCTCTCTGCAGTCGGCCGGTATGTCGTAACCTCCAAACTCTAACGCTGCAGGAGCCAGGCCTGCAAGTTCAGCGACTTCGGGTCGTGATGGAGGATGGCGCCTCCTTCCCTGGAGAGAAGATCCACGTCCACTGGCAGTTTGATTGATGGGGACGCTGACAAGTCCAGAAGGTCCGGGAACCATATCTGCCTCGGCCACGCAGGTGCGACGAGGATCATCCTGCACCGTGACCTCTTGAGCTGGTTGATGAGCCGGATCAGCAGTGGCAATGGAGGAAACGCATATAGGAACAGGCCCTCCCAGGGGAACGAGAAAGCATCGCCCATGCTCCTCAGCTGGGGAAACCTGCTGGCGAACCTCCGGCACTTGGAGTTCGTCGCCGTCGCAAACAGGTCGATCTGGGGTGTGCCCCACCGTCGGAAGAGGCGATCCACTAGATCCTGTCGTAGTTCCCACTCGTAGCACGAGCGCAGCTCTCTGCTGAGCGAGTCGGCGATGGTTCCTGCCAGATGAAACGGCACCAGAAACATCCCTTGGGCAACGGCCCAATGCCACAGATCCTGTGCCTCCTTGGACAGGGCTGGGGATCTGGTACCGCCCTGCTTCCTGATGTAGAACATGGTGGTGGTGTTGTCGGTGAAGATCCTCACCACCTTGCCCTTGAGGGACGGAAGAAAGGACCTGTGGGCCCAAAACACTGCACGGAGTTCCAGGACGTTGATATGGAGGGACCTCTCCGCCGGCAGCCAAAGACCCCTCGCGTTCAGGTTTTCGGTGTGCGCTCCCCATCCTTCCAGGGAGGCATCTGTGGTCACTGTCTTCTGGTGGCCCGGGGTCTGGAAGCCCATGCCCGCCGTCAGATGCGCGCGGGTGCCCCACCACTGGATCGCTCGTCGGAAACTCCCGTCGAGTGTGATCCTGTCCTCGAAGCTGCCCGTCGTCTGAATCCAGCACGCGTCCAGGAACTCCTGCAACGGGCGCATCCGAAGCCTGCACAGGCGGATGAGATAAATGCAAGACATAAATCCGAGGAGGGACTTGATGGACCTCACCCTGGCCGCGTCCGCAACCAGCATCCGCTGCACCTTGCCCAAGATGGCCCTCGTCCTTTCCTCCGACGGAGAGGCCAGCAGCGACACTGTGTCGAGCTTCGCTCCCAGAAACAGTGCGTCTTGCGCGGGCACCAGGTGGGACTTGGCGTAGTTTATGGAGAATCCCAGGTCCATGAGTAGTTGGACGGTCCTTGCCGTGTGCTCCGCGGCGAGCTCCTTCGTCTTTGCTCGGATGAGCCAGTCGTCCAGGTAGGGGTAGAGGTGGATCCCCTCTAGGCGCAGCCGCGCCGCCATCGGTGCGAGGCACTTGGTGAACACCCTGGGAGCCGACCTCAATCCGAAGGGAAGGGCTCTGAACTGGTAGTGACGCCCTTGGACCACGAATCTGAGAAACTTTCGGTGTCCCTTTAGGATGGGAATATGGAAGTAGGCATCCTCCAAATCCAACGACGACAGGAAATCGCCCTCCTCCAGTTGACCCAGGACGTGTTGGATGGTGACCATCGGGAACTTCTGTGCCTTGATGAATTTGTTCAGTCGTCGCGGTGCTTGGCCTTCTGTTGGACCCCTGTCGCCGGGGCGCCCTCAAAGGTCTTAGAAGACCGCTCAGACTTCTTCTTCTTCTCACCTGACGGGCTCTTCCCTTCCAGCCAGTTGGCGAGACGCAGATGGTGGTCCTTCATGGTCCGCTCCGACATATTGCCGCAAAACGCACAGTCCTTCTCCACGTGCGTCTTGTCCTCATGTAGGCAGTAGAGGCAAAGGGAGTGTTCGTCCTTAAAGACATTCTGAAGCTGGCATCCAGGGCAGACCCTGAACAGCTTTCCGGTCGTCGAGCTTCCCTTCTCCTGGGCCAGGCTCGAGTGGGCCTGAGAAACTTCTGGAGTCCTCCAAAAGCGTGGCTCGGCGAAATCTTCACCCTTGAGGGGCGTAGAAGAATCCGACACGGGTCCCCGTTGATCGGATAAAGAAACGGTGGAGCTTGAGGCTCTTTTGACCGAAAAAGAGAAAATGTTCCTAAGAAAAAGCGCGAAAAAAGCACTAACGCTCGAGAGCAATAGCACGAGGATTCCAACACTTGAACGTGCGGTAAAAATCTGAAGATGGCTGCCAGAGGCGGGGCTTAGGGAGATGGCAGTCATTGGCTGTGGTCAGTATGACGCAGAGTTCAGTGATTGGTTACTACTACGAAAGACAGAACCGAAACGAAACTGATACTGATTTTTCTTTACCGAGGATTCCCAGCCTGACGACGGGGAATATTCATGAGCATGTGAATCCATGCCAGACCCCATGCTGGAGAAGGCAGGGAATCTGTTGGCTTGTTAATCAAAAAAAACAAATGGGAAAATAGCATCCTCTGAGTTGGCAAAATAAGACAAATTCAAGGAATTTCATAGGAAGTTCTACACAGCAGAAGATACCAATTATTGGGCAATCCTGAATTTACTGGGCACTTTACTACCAACCAGGGCTCCAGATAAGACGAGTACCAGGCCTTGTAAATATGCAAGCTTTATTATTTTCCTGGGTACATTTACACACAGGTTTAGAGCAGAGGGCAGTGCAAAGATCAGGTTACCTGACAGAAACTAGAAGGCTTCTTGTGATTTTCATCTAAATGGATGTAATTACAAGCCACCCCTGAAACAGAATGTTTTTCTCTGAAGCCTTTTAAAAAAACATAAACTGCACACTGATAAATGGAATGGTTTCTTTCCATTCAGCTTCAGAAGCACCGTGCATGTTTTCCTAGAATTTTAGGATTGTATAATTAATAAGTTGGAAAACTAAGTTGCAATTGAGATTTCTTTTTTTTTAACAAGTTATGCTTTTTTTCCCAGTGAAAGTGTTGTGTGCGTAATCTTGCAGAGGCAGATAATTTTTACACTTCTAATTTAATTTACAGTCTAATTATAAAAACAATGTGTAAAAGGATGACCATGCACACTCTAGTTTACATCCATTCAACCTTGCAGTCAATGGGGTACATTACTATAAATGGTTAGTGGCAGCAGAGTCTTTGCTCAAGGGTGAGTAATTGTCATTGCACTGATCACAGGTTTTCTAGCCTCTCAAATCTTCAACACTACAAATAAAACATCCAAAATGTGACTCTCAAGAAAGTGCTGTTCAAAAACAAACAAATGAAAGTTACATTGGTAATTGAAACAGAAACTCAGCAAAACCTCTCACTGTGATAATCCAGATAGGTATTTAACTTTATGTACCGCTTCATTAATGGTTCGTCATACATCGAGGTACTGTGATCATTATACCTCAGTCGATACTCAGTTAACCAACCTCTGAAGGATGTTAGCCAATAAGATAGCCCAGCCGGTTGAGCACTCGTTGCTGCAATCTCTGGGTGATCTGTGGGTTGCGGGTTCGAATCCCGGCAAGTGCAACTCAGCCTTTCATCCTTTCGAGGTTGATAAAGGAATACCGACTTTGGTTTGGTGGTAATTGTGATAAATATGTTCTATGTACAGCGCTTTGCCAAAAGAGCTATATAAATAACCATTTGACCACTAGATTAGATATAGAATTTAGCATGGAGTCCTTGCCTCTCTGCACTGTTGTATTATAACATTGGCATACCATTAGGTAGTAAAAGAACAAGAAAGTTAGGACTTTCATTAAACATCAAAAGACAATTCTACTATCGAATCTCAAAACACACAATACAAATTCATGTATGCTTTACTATATAATTTGCTAGGTTTTAGTGATTTCAACATTTAAATATATACAGGAGAGCTCAAATGGCCAGAAATAATGAAAGGTGTATTCTGTCACAATGCAGAAAGCAGTGGGCAGTCATAATGTCGACAGTCAAAATGTCGACAGTCAAAATTTCGAAAAATAAATGTCGACAAACAATAATGTCGACATTTTTTCGATATTTTTTCAAAATGTATTTATTGTATGAATAAATAAATAAATATATATAACTAAGATATGTTGAGTATGAGGGGTGGGGGGTGTGGGGGGGTGGCAGGGGGTCTTGGGTGAGAGGGGTTGGGGGGACATCCCCATAGTAAATGATCCTCTTTTTATTTATTTAATTATTGAATAAATAAATATATAATTACTATGTGTTGAGAATGAGGGTGAGAGGGTGGTTGGGGGGGTGGAGGGGTGCCAGGGGGGTGTTGGGTGAGGGGGTTTGGGGGAACCCCCCCATAGTAAATTAAACTCTTTTTGGTTATTTATTTATTGAAAAAATAAATAAATAAATAAATATATAATTAGAATGTGTTGAGTATGAGGGGTGAGAGGGTGGTGGGGGGTGGTGTGGGGGGGTGCCAGGGGGGTGTTGGGTGAGGGGGGGTTGGGGGGGACCCCCCCCAATAGTAAATAATACTCTTTTTGGTTATTTATTTATTGAAAAAATAAATAAATAAATAAATAAATATATAATTAGAATGTGTTGAGTATGAAGGGTGGGAGGGTGGTGGTGGGGGAGTGGGGGGGGGGGTGGCAGGGGGGTGTTGGGTGAGGTGTTGATAGTTCTAAGTGACATTTTTTTGTCGACATTTTTTTTTCTAAAAAATGACTTTTTACATTATAAGTATAGGATATCGACATTTTTGTTTTCGAAATTTTTTTTTCGACATTTTTGTTTGTCGACATTTTTGTTTCGACATTATGACTATAAACCGCAGAAAGCTGCCGCATAGTAATGATTTCCATACAGTTTTTTCACACGTCGGCTGCATGTGGCATACATTTTACTCTCTTGCGAAGGAGAAAAGTCATTTTTACTCTTAAAATCACATTTACTCTCAAAGTTTAAAAATAGAGAGTAAAATAATCCCACCTCAAAATCTTATCTGGAGCACTGCTCCCAGCTGTACTGAACAGAGATAATTCTTTCTTATCTGGGCAAATAACAAAAGAGGAAATACTCTTAGCTGGGAAATCATTGAGTATTAGGAATCCAGGGCCATGTTGCTTCTCAGACGTATTCTATTGCACTTTTTAATGCGCCTATTAAATACTCTACACTATTTACACTTAGCCGTTCACTATTTAAATCTATTTGAATAAGGGGCTACTATCATGTTAGGTTAGTTTGGTATGGGTTGGTTTTACGGGAAGAGCCAGGTTTTCAGCAGTTTGCGGAAAGACGTTAAATCCTCAGTTAGGCGGATGTGTGGTGGGAGTGAGTTCCATAGTGTGGGGGCCAAGGCTGAGAATCATGATCCGCCTAACCTGCTTAAGTTTGTCTTCGGTATGACTAGGAGGCCGGCTGAGCTTGATCTTAGGGTGCTTTGGGGGTGGTAGGGTTTTAGCTTGTCTTGAAGATATTGAGGTCCGGTTTTGTGCAGAGTTCGATGGGAGATGCACAAGGTTTTGAAAGTCACCCTTCGGGCTACTGGCAGCCAGTGCAGCGTCTTAAGGGCTGGGGAGATGTGGTCTCTTGGGCCGAGCGCAAGTAGCAATTTGGCTGCAGCGTTTTGTGCCCTTTAGAGTTTATTCAGTTGGTACGCGTGGACTCCGAGGTATAGGGGGTTTGCGTAGTCTAGTCTTGATATAACGATTGATTGGACCGTAGAGCGTCTGTTGGGAAAGGAGAGATATGGAAAGATGCGCTTAAGGGTTTTAAGGTTGTAGTGGCAGGACTTTGAGACGTTGTTAACTTGGCGCGAGAGTGTTAGGTCGGAGTCAAGGGTGCAGCCAAGATTTTTCACTGAGTTGGAGGGGGTCGGTGAGTTGCCCATGGCGGCTGGCCAGGGTAGTGGGTGCGGAAGAAGTTCAGAGTTGCCACATACCATGATTTCTGTTTTGGAGGGGTTTAACAGGAGGTGGCTTTGGGTCTTCCAGAGTTCTATGTCAAGGAGGCAGGAGGCCAGGTCTGGTCGGGGGTTCGGTTTTGAGTTCATGAGTTTTAGAATTAGTTGAGTATCGTCGGCGTAGTTGTAGCACAGGATGTTGTGCGAACTAATTATTGGTGGGAGGGTGATCAAGTAGAGATTGAACAGGAGGGCAGATAGGCATGCTCCTTGTGGGACTCCCGTGTCGATTGGTCGGGCTTGGGAGGTATAGGTGGAAAGTATCGTTATTTGGTACCGATCTTTGAGGAATGAAGCTATCCATTTAAGAGCGGCTCCACGAATTCCTAGGGAGTGAAGGCGGTCTAGAAGGATTGAGTGATTGATTGTGTCAAAGGCGGCGGATAGGTCAAGAAGGATTAGTGCTGCACATCCCGCTGAGTCTGCCGTCATTTTAAGGTCATCCCAAAATGAGGTTAGGGTGGTTTCAGTTCCGTGACGGGCCCTGAAACCTGATTGAGCGGGGTCTAGGAGATTGTTGTCTTCGACAAAGGCATTTAGTTGGGAGTAGGTGGTTTGGTCAATGAGTTTGGCAAGGAATCTGGTGTTTGAGATGGGGCGGTAGTTTTTGGACACGAGAGGGTCGAGCAAAGGTTTTTTAATTAGAGGTTTGACATGAACCATTTTGAATTCGTCGGGAAAGATACCAGAGGAAAGTGAGGCATTTATGATGGATCTTGCGTGTTCTCCTGCGCAGGTGGAAGTGAACATTTCTTTGAGGGTTGTGGCTGGGCAAGGGTCCAGTGGCGAGCCAGATGGTTTGGGGGAAGATAGAAGTCTGAGAAATTGCTCTGGTGATATTGGACTAAAGAATTCGAACGTTGGTTGCGTAGTGGTGGCACCTGGTGAGCCGGCCGGTATGGGGGAAGAATTGCTTGGTGGATGTAAGAGAGCCAGTTTGGTGGCTAGAGTATTTGTTCTTTCGAGAACCGTGGTGTAAAAGTGGAGGGAGAGTGAGTCGCACAGTGATTGTGAGGGAGTTGGGACGGTCGTGTTGTTGGTGAATTCGGAGATGATTTTGTGGAGTTCTTTGCTTGGGTTTTTGCAGTTTAGGATTCGGGAGTTGTAGTGGGCTTTTTTTGCTTTCCGGATTTCGGCCTTGTACTGATAGAGGTGTCGGGCCAAGGCGGCCCTGCTCTGTTTTGTCTTTCTGCCATTTGCGTTCTAGGTATTTATATAGTTGTTTAGTGATCTTCATTTTAGGAGTGAACCATCTGGGGAAGAGGCCAGGATGGTTTGCCAGGGGGTGTGAGCCGCATCAGAGATGCGTTGAGCCATGAGTCAAAGGCGTCAGGGGTTAGTTGATTGTTGAGTTGGCAGGTAGGAGGTGGAGACTGGAGGAGTGCGTCGGCTAGGTCCGGGATGATTATTAGTTTTTTCCAGCATTTGCGTAGATTCGGAGGTTCAGATTCGAGTACGGGAAGGGGGTCGGGTGAGTGAATGGCGAACGAGAGAATGAAGTGATCGGACCAGAGGATAGGGGTGGGGGGCTTTAAACGAATCAGGGTGTTGGAGCTAAAGATGGCATCAAGAGTGTGTCCTTTATAGTGAGTCAGGCCGTTTATGTGGGGTTGGAGGTTAATTGCGTCCAAACTGTCAACCAGAGAGTGTGTCATAGGGTTGGTGGGGATGTCGAGCCATTTGTTGAAGTCTCCAAGAAGGGTGAGGTTGGGGTGGTTTAGTTGAAGGGTGGCAATTGAGTCGCAGAGGTTGTTTGCGAATTGTCTATCGTAGCCAGGGGGCCTGTAGATTATTAGGAAGCTGTGTGAGAGCGACGGGGAGAGGGATAGTTTAACGAGGAGAGATTCGCAGGAAGGAATGGAAGGTTGGTTGTCAATGATTGATGCGTGGAAGAGAGACTTGAAGACGAATGCTACTCCACCTCCTCTGGAGGGATGGTTCAGTTGGATGAGGGAGTATTCAGGGGGGAAGGCTTCATTAGCGATTGGGGCGAAGTCGTCAGAGAACCAAGTTTTGGTGATGAAAACCAGGTCTGGTTTGTCAGAGGCGAGGAGGTCAAAGATGCAGTGTCTGTTTTTTGGTACGGATCGGGCATTAAATAGGATGCAGTTCACATCGGCAGGCGAGGTTGGTCTCGGAGGGGAAGGGGGTGCTGACGGAGGGAGTGGAGGCTGGAGAGGGAGAGGGGGAGGGTCGGTGATGATCGATGGGAATAGCGGGCGAGCAGAAAAGTTGGCAGGCTTCAGGTGGGATTGGGTAGCTGCGGGTGTTAGGATGATCGGGTTTGGTTCGGGGGATTTGAAGGGGGGGTGTGGGTGGTTAGGAGTTTCAGTTGCAGTTGATGAGAAATCGAGGGAGAGGGGTTTCAGGAGGGGTGAATCCACGGGGGAAGGAGGTGAGTGGGGGAATGAGGTGGTGGGTCGAGACAGGGGAGGTGAAGAGTGCTGAGAGATTGTGGGGGACCAGGTACAATTCCTCTTTAGTTTCTTTGTTGCAACTGGAGTGTGAGCGAGGGTAGGGGGATTAAGGGGGGAGAGATGCGGCTTCGGTTCTTGCTAGGGCTAGGCGTTCTGTTTTTAGGGAGGGGAAAGGGTGCGGTTGGGGGGAAGGTGGCGGGGGTTTGAGGGCAAGGTGGAGGGCAGACGCTTGCAGGGCGGGGTGTGCTAGGTATGAGGGGAGCAGGCATGGTTGACGTTGGCTGGTCGGTGGTGGGGTTCAGGGGAGGAGTGATCTTAGGGTGGTTGGCTCGCCATCGTGCCCCTATGGCTTGGTGTTTGGAGAGAGGAATGGCAGGGAATGCGAAGGAGGGTGGGGTGTTTTGGGAAGGGGGGATGGGAGGGAAGGCAGATCAGGGAGTGGAGGCAGTCCATGGCAGTCGTTTCTGACAAACTGTTGGTTTGAGGGTGCACTCATGCTTGGTACTAGCTTTTAGGTGGATTTAGGAGGGCTTTCTAACTGTAGTTCTAAGTTCAGGCACAGTTCCAAGTTCAAATTGCACAGAGATAATATTAGGCTATTAGGTATTATTAGGTACACTTCTAGGATCAACTGTACACAGGGATGATATTAGGTTTAACTTTAGATTCAATTTTGTATAGGGGATATTAGATTATTAGGCACAGTTCTAGATTCTACATGAAATAGATATACTATTAGGTATACTAATAGGATTAATTAGGATATTTAGGCATGCTTCTTAGCCTCAATGGTGTCGTGCACACTTCTAGATTGAACTAAGCACAGAGAGACTATTCTGGACACTAGTCAGTTCAATTAGGGCACGCTAATAGGCGCACTTCTCTCAATTCAACTTTATACAGGGGGGTATTAGGCATGAATTTAACTCAGCTTTGCCCAGAGAGGTTATTAGGGAGATTAGTCGATTCAACCCGGCAAGGTATTAGACTATTATGATATTTCACAGGGAGGCTATTGGGAACAGTTCTAAATGCAACTTTCACAGAGAGGCTATTGGGAACAGTT
The DNA here is from genome assembly GCF_040938575.1 of Ambystoma mexicanum. Lineage (NCBI taxonomy): Eukaryota > Metazoa > Chordata > Amphibia > Caudata > Ambystomatidae > Ambystoma > Ambystoma mexicanum. The sequence continues at coordinate 1,346,931,612 of NC_090922.1, read as the reverse complement.
CTAAATGCAACTTTCACAGAGAGGCGATTGGGAATAGTTCTAAATGCAACTTTCACAGAGAGGTTATTGGGCCCACTTCTGAATGCAACTTTCACAGAGAGGCTATTGGGCGCACTTCTAGATTCACAGAGAGGCTATTGGGCACACTTCTAAATGCAACTTTCACACAGAGGCTATTGAGCACACTTCTAAATGGAACTTTCACAGAGAGGCTATTGGGAACAGTTCTAAATGCAACTTTCACAGAGAGGTTATTGGGCACACTTCTGAATGCAACTTTCACAGAGAGGCTATTGGGCACACTTCTAGATTTGCAGAGAGGCTATTGGGCACACTTCTAAATGCAACTTTCACAGAGAGGCTATTGGGCACACTTCAAGATTCGCAGAACAGTTCTAAATGCAACTTTCACAGAGAGGTTATTGGGCACACTTCTAACTGCAACTTTCACGGAGAGGCTATTGGGCACACTTCTAGATTCGCAGAGAGGCTATTGGGCACACTTCTAAATTCACAGAGAGGCTATTGGGCACACTTCTAAATGCAACTTTCACAGAGAGGATATTGGGCACACTTCTAAATGCAACTTTCACAGAGAGGCTATTGGGCACACTTCTAGATTCGCAGAGAGGGCATTGAGCACACTTCTAAATTCACAGAGAGGCTATTGGGCACACCTCTAAATGCAACTTTCACAGAGAGGCTATTGGGCACACTTCTAGATTCGCAGAGAGGCTATTGGGCACACTTCTAAATACAACTTTCACAGAGAGGCTATTGGGCACACTTGTAAATGCAACTTTCACAGAGAGGCTATTGGGCACACTTCTAGATTTGCGAGAGAGGCTATTGGGCACACTTCTAGATTTGCGAGAGAGGCTATTGGGCACACTTCTAAATACAACTTTCACAGAGAGGCTATTGGGCACACTTGTAAATGCAACTTTCACAGAGAGGCTATTGGGCACACTTCTAGATTTGCGAGAGAGGCTATTGGGCACACTTCTAAATGCAACTTTCACAGAGAGGCTATTGGGCGCACTTTTAAATTCACAGAGAGGCTATTGGGCACACTTCTAGATTCGCAGAGAGGCTATTGGGCACACTTCTAAATGCAACTTTCACAGAGAGGCTATTGGGCACACTTCTAAATTCACAGAGAGGCTATTGGGCACACTTCTAGATTCACAGAGAGGTTATTGGGCACACTTCTAAATAACTTTCACAGAGAGGCTATTGGGCGCACTTCTAAATTCACAGAGAGGCTACTGGGCACACTTCTAAACGCAACTTTCACAGAGAGGCACACTTCTAAATGCAACTTTCACAGAGAGGCTATTGGGGGCACTTCTAAATGCAACATTCACAGAGAGGCTATTGGGCACACTTCTAGATTCACAGAGAGGCTACTGGGCACACTTCTAAACGCAACTTTCACAGAGAGGCACATTTCTAAATGCAACTTTCACAGAGAGGCTATTGGAGGCACTTCTAAATGCAACATTCACAGAGAGGCTATTTGGCACACTTCTAAAAGCAACTTTCACAGAGGCTATTGGGCGCACTTCTAAATTCACATAGAGGCTATTGGGCCCACTTCTAAATGGAACTTTCACAGAGAGGCTATTGGCAACGGTTCTAAATGCAACTTTCACAGAGAGGCTATTGGGCACACTTCAAGATTCGCAGAACAGTTCTAAATGCAACTTTCACAGAGAGGTTATTGGGCACACTTCTAACTGCAACTTTCACGGAGAGGCTATTGGGCACACTTCTAGATTCGCAGAGAGGCTATTGGGCACACTTCTAAATTCACAGAGAGGCTATTGGGCACACTTCTAAATGCAACTTTCACAGAGAGGATATTGGGCACACTTCTAAATGCAACTTTCACAGAGAGGCTATTGGGCACACTTCTAGATTCGCAGAGAGGGCATTGGGCACACTTCTAAATTCACAGAGAGGCTATTGGGCACACCTCTAAATGCAACTTTCACAGAGAGGCTATTGGGCACACTTCTAGATTCGCAGAGAGGCTATTGGGCACACTTCTAAATACAACTTTCACAGAGAGGCTATTGGGCACACTTGTAAATGCAACTTTCACAGAGAGGCTATTGGGCACACTTCTAGATTTGCGAGAGAGGCTATTGGGCACACTTCTAAATGCAACTTTCACAGAGAGGCTATTGGGCGCACTTTTAAATTCACAGAGAGGCTATTGGGCACACTTCTAGATTCGCAGAGAGGCTATTGGGCACACTTCTAAATGCAACTTTCACAGAGAGGCTATTGGGCACACTTCTAAATTCACAGAGAGGCTATTGGGCACACTTCTAGATTCACAGAGAGGCTATTGGGCACACTTCTAAATAACTTTCACAGAGAGGCTATTGGGCGCACTTCTAAATTCACAGAGAGGCTACTGGGCACACTTCTAAACGCAACTTTCACAGAGAGGCACACTTCTAAATGCAACTTTCACAGAGAGGCTATTGGGGGCACTTCTAAATGCAACATTCACAGAGAGGCTATTGGGCACACTTCTAGATTCACAGAGAGGCTACTGGGCACACTTCTAAACGCAACTTTCACAGAGAGGCACATTTCTAAATGCAACATTCACAGAGAGGCTATTTGGCACACTTCTAAAAGCAACTTTCACAGAGGCTATTGGGCGCACTTCTAAATTCACAGAGAGGCTATTGGGCCCACTTCTAAATGGAACTTTCACAGAGAGGCTATTGGCAACGGTTCTAAATGCAACTTTCACAGAGAGGCTATTGGGCACACTTCTAAATTCAACTATCATAGAGAGGCTATTGGGCGCACTTCTGAATTCAACTTTTCACATGTATAGGATGGAGTTTACAAATGCAAATATACTACGGATGTAATGAATTTACACTGGTGATACTTTGTTAGATGAGTGGTAGGGTAGTATGCCGTGAAGTAATTGCTTATGGCCCCGCCCTTGCCACACTTACTTATTGTTGGCTTCTTGCTTCTCTGCTTCTCCTGTGGATACCTGCAGATACGTCTCGGCGCCGTCTCTGTATGAGCAGTCCTTTGCCTCAGGTCCTTAGCCGCAGGGGTTGCCGGGCAGAGGGCTGCCCAGGGAGGACTAGCAATGAAGGGGGACCCTCTAGACGGGACCAATGAAGGCGGGGGGCAGGTCGGGAGGTGGGAGGCAGGAGAACACGGAAGAGGGAGCGGGGTGGGAATGGGTGGCAACCAAGGCACCGAGGGGCCTGAATCAGCGATGGGGGGCCCGGAATGGGCTGTGGCCAGGTGAAAAGGGCACACACATTCACCGGGCTTCCTCGCAGCAAATGAGGCCTGGTGAAGCTACTCGGCCGCTAGGCCTGGCACACACGGTCCTCAGGACCAATGAAGGCGGGGGTGGGCGGGTCGGGAGGCGGGAGAACACGGAAGAGGGAGTGGGGTGGGAATGGGTGGCGACCAAGGCACCGAGGGGCCTGAATCAGCGATGGGGGGCCCGGAATGGGCTGTGGCCAGGTGAAAAGGGCACACACACTCACCGGGCTTCCTTGCAGCAAATGGGGCCTGGTGAAGCTACTCGGCCAATAGGCCTGGCACACACGGTCCTCGGGACCAATCAAGGCAGGGGCGGGCGGGTCGGGAGGCGGGAGGCAGGAGAACACGGAAGAGGGAGCGGGGTGGGAATGGGTGGCAACCAAGGCACCAAGGGGCCTGAATCAGCGATGGGGGGCCTGGAATGGGCTGTGGCCAGGTGAAAAGGGCACACACACTCACCGGGCTTCCTCGCAGCAAATGGGGCCTGGTGAAGCTACTCGGCCGCTAGGCCTAGCACACACGGTCCTCGGGACCAATCAAGGCGGGGGTGGGCGGGTCGGGAGGCGGGAGAAGACGGAAGAGGGAGTGGGGTGGTAATGGGTGGCGACCAAGGCACCGAGGGGCCTGAATTAGCGATGGGGGGCCCAGAATGGGCTGTGGCCAGGTGAAAAGGGCACACACACTCACCGGGCTTCCTTGCAGCAAATGGGGCCTGGTGAAGCTACTCGGCCAATAGGCCTGGCACACACGGTCCTCGGGACCAATCAAGGCGGGAGTGGGCGGGTCGGGAGGCGGGAGGCAGGAGAACACGGAAGAGGGAGCGGGGTGGGAATGGGTGGCAACCAAGGCACCAATCGGCCTGAATCAGCGATGGGAGGCCTGGAATGGGCTGTGGCCAGGTGAAAAGGGCACACACACTCACCGGGCTTCCTCGCAGCAAATGGGGCCTGGTGAAGCTGCTCGGCCGCTAGGCTTGGCACGCACGGTCCTCGGGACCAATCAAGGCGGGGGTGAGCGGGTCGGGAGGCGGGAGACAGGAGAACACGGAAGAGGGAGTGGGGTGGGAATGGGTGGCAACCAAGGCACCGAGGAGCCTGAATCAGCGATGGGGGGCCCGGAATGGGCTGTGGCCAGGTGAAAAGGGCACACACACTCACCGGACTTCCTCGCAGCAAATGGGGCCTGGTGAAGCTACTCGGCCGCTAGGCCTGGCACACACGGTCCTCGGGACCAATGAAGGTGGGGGTGGGCAGGTCGGGAGGCAGGAGAACACGGAAGAGGGAGTGGGGTGGGAATGGGTGGCAACCAAGGCACCGAGGAGCCTGAAACAGCGATGGGGGGCCCGGAATGGGCTGTGGCCAGGTGAAAAGGGCACACACACTCACCGGGCTTCCTCGCAGCTAAATGCCTAACTTTGAGTTCTGTTACCTAGCAGGGAAACTGCAATCTGTTGTGAAGTGGCTGGGCGATGAGGCCTCGCAGGACACATCACTACTACAACCAATGCTGGGGCGATATTTTTTAAAGGAAGTGTTATGGGCAAAGGAAGTGGAACTACCAAGACATCTTTGGCCTGTTGAAACTTGGCAAAGATTTGTGTCGCAGGGCTTGGAGGCTTCTAGGGGCCCCTGACCCTTGTTCTTGTGTGTCCTCTTAGTCGGAGCTCCTGGCGACCAATGGGGTGTTGTGAAACAGTTTAGAAGACAATGGGAAAGTAAAGGGATAGCTACAGTGGGTGTCCTATTACAGGATGGCAAGATGATGGATTTCCCGACCCTTGTCAGCAAATATGGTATACACAGAGGACAGTTTCTATTGTATCTGGGAATGGCTAGACGAATAAACAAGAGATGGCCAGGCCTGCGGGAGGGGGGAGACTAACGCAGTGCTAGATACTATGTATGATGTGTCGGACGGGGGCCATATGGTCTCTAGACTGTATGACCTTCTCCTGGTTGAACTTGTTACAGGGGAGCAAGGGGTGCACAGGAGCTGGGAGACAGACCTGAGAAGAACTTTCACACATGCAAATAGGGGTAGGGTGCTGCGATACATCAAGGTTATCTCAATAAATGCTAGATTTAAGCTTACCCAATTGTAAGTCACGCCCAGGTCATACCTGACCCCACATAGGGTATTGCACACAAGCAAGGGGAGGGCCAGACCTGCCCGGGATGTGCCCAGGAAGGGGCGGACATGATGCACATCTTCTGGACATGTCCGGTGATTGTACGTTTTTGGAAAGTGGTGGTAGAGAGGGCGGCCAGAGGAGGAATTGAAATGCACTCATGGCCCTCAGAATGTTGCCTGCTGTCCCCGAGAGGTGGGAAGCATGCATGCATCTTTCTAAACTGCATCTTTCTAAACTGCATCTTTCTAAATGGAAAGACTTAATTTGCATATTTGCAAAATGCAGAATTGCAATGGCGTGGAACTCATCTGAGGGCCCGAGGATAGAGGCCTTGTGGGCAGACTTGAAGCTCTGGTCATTAGCTGAGACCGCAGAGTGCTACTGGGCGTTGCAGAGAGGGATGCATGTGGGGAGCAGAGGAATTGAAACTTGAGTGTACTAACATATACGATGTTCACATTAGATGGTGATAGGCCCAACCGAATGTAAATATTAGAAGAAATGATTTGAAGTAAAGTTCCTACAGGCAAAGGCAGATCGTGCTATCTATCGTAGCCCAAGGAGAGGAAGGAACTGCCGGGGGATTAGCAACCTATGAGGGAGAGGGACCAGATGGGGGGATGGAATAATGCTGGCTTGAGGAATGTATTGGCACAATGTACACTCATATGACTGTATTGTAATAATGTACACCTGTCCAGTTTGTGTGTTTGTTTGGTTACAAATAAAAGGTTTCAACCCAAAAAAAACTCTACCAGTTCAAGAGGAAAAAATTCACTGGCTTTTCACTGGCTGAGCCCACGTCGGCGTCTGAGGGAAGCTTGCATTGGTCCTGTTTATGCTATCCATGTAACCACTTATGAGAAACATTTCTTCACAGGCCCTTCAGGCCTGACAGTTATACTGCCAGCACTGTATTTGAGTTCATTGGAAGCTTACAGTCACCCGGCATGCTGTGCCACTATCTGTGTACACAGATATTGCACTGATCCTGCCCATATTGGGCCTGCTCGTGAGGGAAGCTTGCACAGACTTTTGTTGTGAGGAAACTCCCACACGGCTGTGCCGAAATGTTTGTGAGAGAAGCTTGCAGTAGACCATGTTGTATGTGCAACTGGTTGTGCAACATTATGAGGAAAGCTTTCACTGGCCCTGCCTATGCTGTACCTGGTGGATTTTGAGGGATGCCTGTAGTAGCCTGCACCTTGTAGAACAAGGGTCTGCAACCGTTGGCACTCCAGATGTTTTGCACTACAAGCCCCATCAATCCCAGACAGCATTATCAATGGAGAGGAATCATGGGATTTGTAGTCAAAACATCTGGAGAGCCACAGGTTGCAGACCCCTGTTGTAGAACATACTTGAGGAAAGCTTGTGCTGGCCCTGCCTACAGTGTGCCTGTGACTCTTCTATTTGTTAGAGAAGCCGGGGCTGGTGCTGCTCATGTAGTAACGGTCTGCACTGTATTTGTGAGGTATGCTCACTCTTTTGGGACCTTTTCAGCACTGATGATGGCTGGTAATGTTACCGATGCCTGTGAGAGGTGTGCTTGGAAAAGACTTCAAATGGGCTACAAAGGCATTTTAGATGAGAAATAAATTCTTACAGGCAACACTCCAATACATAGCTCTCCAGTTTTCAAGGCAAAGCTAATAAATATACTCTTTGCCAGAGAAAGTTAAAATGATCACACTGGTTGTGTGACATGCACGATACATCCTCCACCTCCCCTAGGAATTCCATGCATATAGGCTGCAATGCAAACACCGGTGCAGCCTGGTTTCTGAAGGGAGGCATCAAACCAGTTGGACCACAATCCGACATCTTGTACAGTCATTGCACAGTTCAAGCAGTTTGTGCTATACTTACACATTCCTGTCTTTATTATACCGTTTTATAATGCAGTTCAGCACCCCAGGGGCATCATAGCGCTGTAGAAGACAGTAATGAGAATTCTGGGAAATGTTTAGGGCCTCATTAAGAGTAATGGGGGAAACAACAGTGATATTTTGAACAGTATTTATTTTTAAATGACCTCATAAATAGGAATTGTGATTCCATGAGATAGTGACAGAATTGGGTGAACAGATAGCACTACATGGGTTAAAAAAAGACTTGCTCACGCCATGCAGTACTCTCTATGTCCCCCATAAATATCCCACGCAAACCAAACTACTGATTAGGTGTTATTTTAAAACAGATGGTATTTCACATGCCACATTTTTACAGTTACCGCCATACTCGTAATGGTGCCCATAGAGTACGAACACACAGATAAGTGGCCTCAAGATGGCCGCACACAAATCTGAGATCCATAATGAAGATTAGCAAAGGAAAGATTTCTCATGGGGTGACGTTTGGTGCCCACGAGAGCCGTGATGGGCCTTGCCTCCTGGGGCAAGAGCCTGGAGGGAGGGGATTGGTGATCGCTTCAATGTAAGCATGAACTCGGGGGAGGGGGGTATCTAATGCTTTCGCCCAAGAGGGACTGCGCTAGCTTTCTTCATTCTGCTCCAGTTGTGGATGCGTCAATATCACCCTTCATCTTGTTATAGCTGAACCTGATGAGGGTGTATTGCATGGCTAGGCTTTCGGTGGATGTTGCGGGAAGTGGAAATACACATTTCTGTGGACTCAGTGTGGGCATGGGATCAGGGAAATCCCTTAAAGGGGTGGGGTAAGAGGAGCGGTGAGGAGAGAACTGCAGGGGAACAGGGAGTGCCATATTAAGATGTTACATCTCCTGTGGGAGCAGCACAGCTGCAAGTGAGAAATATAAGATCGGGGGTGGGAAGAGGAAGATAAGTGAGGGATGAAGGTGGGAGGATAAACCATGACTTTGTAGTAGGTCTCCCAGCAGGAGGGTAGGTTGTGAAAAGTAACAGTGCAAGTCTTTATATGCTGTACACAAACACATAGCCAGCCTTGAATGTCAAACTTGAATCAGGGATCGAAATTAAGATTGGACAAGCAGAAGTTAAAAGCAGCTCCTGGGTATCCAGCATTAATCAGTGACCAGGAGCTACCACTGGGGAACGAGGAGCTAGTACATATCGGTCTTCAAATTTAACTTCCACATAAGATGGAAAGATATCATTTTGTCCATTATTTATGACCCTGTATGCTTTAAATGTTGCAGATTTGTCTGAATATTTATTTATAGATTGTCCCAAATGCCCAGAGTTAAATTCACATAGGTTTGCTTGTTTGGCATCAGCTGACCTGGGGAACCAAAAGAAGCTCCTGGTAGCTGTTGGTGTCAAGCCAACCAGGCTCTTCTAGGCCCTATGCAGGAGCAAAATATCCCCCAGCTCCCTTCAATGGCGAACCCTGTGAATGTAAGAGTCATTGTGGTCAAGGAGCAGTGAGGCAGGCGTATATAAGTATGGAGGTTTAGATCTGCTGATTTTTCCAGAATATAATTCAAGAGTTTGAAGTCACATAAATATTGAGGTGTCCATAGTACTGTGGCCTGCACCGGATAGCAATACAAGTAGTTACAAGCCTTCTTCTCTTTTTTCGAGTCAATCTGTTGGTGGAGGTTTTTAACAGCCAACATAGGCTTTGAAGGAATATCATAAAGCTATTAGAACAGTCCATCCTTTGAGGGTAAAAATGTTTTTTTTTTAAAACAATGGGAGTATGTAAACTTTGGAATGGTCAGACAGAGGACATACGCCACCAATTATAGCCCTGTACCACATAATTGTTTACAATAGAGCTCTAGAGCTACCAACATTCTAATGCTAAATTCTAACGTCAAAAATATTGACGTTTAATGCAGCAAAACCTGAGATCCTAACTTGACGTTTAATGCAGCAAAACCTGAGATCCTAACTTGCGGCCCCATAGGTAGCAGCTGGAACCCCTACTACTGCCTTCTGCTCTTGGCCCAATGCACTGCCTTCCAACAAACTGCGTCGTTTAGCCATAACATTAGACAGACAGATTGCTCTAACCCTTCTGGTGAATACGAGTAGTTGCACCCTCAATTAGCTCTGAACGCTTTTTCATCTCCTTTTCTAAGCATCAAGTCTAATGAGTCAATGCCTTTGTTTCTTCAAGACTAGACGTTTCCAAAATACACAACAAAATCTCACTTCACTGACCCTCACATTTTCTAACACAAGGGGAAGAGAGTACACGCAATTAAGTGGGCATTGCCAGTGTAACGAAAGCTGCAGCTGGCCCTGTATCGACTAAGAAGGTGGCCCTAAGCAAATTGCAAGTTGTGTGCTGACTATCTATGGACAGCCTACGTCTTTCACCAAAAGTGTGCAGAAAAATCAACTTCGGCCCTCTTAGTAGTGTTTGTTTGCACTTTATAAATACCCATGTGGTTTTAATACATGGTGGAAAATCTTATCTATTTGTAAATGTGACACTTGCTAATACAGACAAAGGTTAAACAAGCGTTTACGAGGGCATCTGTATTATCTACATTTAGCAAAAGGTGAGATCGCACATCATGTATTAAAACTTAATCGGGATCATGAATTTCACAAGGGAAAATGGCCGCGATTCGACAAAAAAATAAGAGCTGCCAGTCTAGCAGCTGCTTGCAGAGAGACGTTCCCTGATGTGAACATTCAACTTTAGGAGTGGTTAGGTTGGTGGCAGTGTTTTCTCTTTCGGATAAGTGCACTATTTGTTCCTCTGCATACTTTATAATTTGACATGTGGGGAGGGCTTGTGCATCCAATAAAAGGCCCACTGAACACCATGTTGATTTTTGATTATGGCACTGAAGAGTGCCTCCCATGTGTACCATTGACCTTCCCTGTGTTTTTTTATAACACCTCCAGCAATTATTCTCCTGGTGTGACTTGGACATTGTGCTGACAAGGCTACCGTTAAGGGACTTTTTTGGTTTTTTTTTAGTTTTTTTGGCTGAAGAATTCAACCTTTCAAAATGTCTTTGTTACAACATAACTACAACATAATTAAACAATTAATTAGCAACAAAACATCGTATTTTTCTTCCACAATTTTACAATTTTACAATAGTAACCACTATTATACACGATTCTTTAAAAACACCACAAATGTGATTAAAAGTTCATTTACATATAATAACACACATGTTTTTAGTAAAAAGGAAAACTCCCAGTTTCATAAAATATTTGCAGCACTTTTAAATTGAACATGATCTGTTGCAGAACATACAACAATACGTTTTTCAATTTTCATTAAAAATGGGATCACGCGGCAGTATTGTTTTTATGAACTGCGTAAGCGCAATATGGATAGTGGTTCGGTTGCTCGTGATTAATAAACTCCATATTTCATAGGAAGAACGATCAAAATAAAATTGCAATAAATTGCGAAAGTAATGTTCACGTAGTCCACACAATGCAGGACAATCAACTACTAAATGAGATAATGTCTCTAACTGCTTTACATTTTTACAGAATCGGCAAAAGTTTTCATTTTCAGAAGCCACGTCTTGCCAGGATCTGATTTGTCGGGCAAAGATTCAGGCGTAACCTTAGCATTTCAGCACGCACAAAATGTGATGGACACTTTATGAGATAATGGGCCTCATTACGACCCTGGCGCTAAGTGTTTAACGGCGCCGTAAAAGGCTGCAGCACCGTTTAACACTTAGCGCCTTACTACGAGGTCCCTTTGCGGGACCCGACCTTAACGGCTGGTCTACACCAGCCGTTAAAGTAGGGACCCGCAAAGGGACCTTGGTACTAAGTATGGTACCGCAATTTGCAGTACCGTACTTAGCGCCTTCCCCATTCCCATAGAGCCCTATGGGGCGAAAATGGGAATGGGGAAGGGCCATGGTTCAATGGGGAATTACCGCCCCGCCAACCTTGGAATGGGGTGGTAATTTTCCATTGAACCATGGCGGATCCGTTACAACACCGGCACCAACCATAGTGCTAATAGCGCCATGGTTTAGCACCGGTGTTGTAATGAGGGCCAATGACCCATTCGTTTACATTTCTTGTGTGGGAACAGGTTTAAATCAAAATCTACATAGTTTGTGCAGATTTGTTGTGTCAGAATCCAATCATGCCAATACATTTGTTTCTTAGCTTTTTCAGGGTTAGTGAGTAATAAATCAATTGTGATATCAGCATCAACAAGCGCAATCAAAATAACTTTGACCCACTTCTTAGGAAACGCCTCTTTAGAAGAGTAGATGTACATCGCTACTGAGCCTAAGATGTTCGGAGTATTGCGTCCCAATAGACATTTACGATAAAAGTTACACAGTTTCCAGAGAACCCGTCCAAACAATGAAATTAGGCCCAGTTCGTATCTAAGAAAGCAAATAGGAGTACAGGAGGGTAAACGAAAAACAGCTTTCCAAAATTTCCCTTCTAAGCAATCCCAAAATGTTCTTGATTTCGGTAAAGTAGTATCCGCTCCATAGGAGAGAATAGGTGCTGCTTTCTGTTTAAAGAAGGTAACAACATGAGTTGAAGTGAATTTGCCATACTTATGCAAAATTATCTTTGCTTGGGATATTAAAGTCGTAATTTTGGCCTTCAGAGTATCATCATAGATCTGATTTTTCACAGAGCCTGAGAAGGGAAGCCCTAGGTATTTATAGTAGGAAACAACCTGTAATGGCGCAGTCTGCAGACACCACTGGTAGTTTACCATTTTTGTTTTCGTCGTTCTTTGACAAATTACTATTTGCGTCTTAGCCACATTGATGGTCAAATTGTTGTTGCAAACGTACTCGTCCAATTTGTTTAACAGACCTTGCAAGCCTTTAGGGGTTTGGGAGAGTAATACAAGATCATCGGCATATAAAAGCCATATGATCTTTTGTAGTCCCAACTTTGGTGAATCAGAGTCTATATCTCCAAAAGAAACTCCTATATCCAACAGAAAGAGGTTAAACAATGTTGATGCTAAAATGCACCCTTGCTTTAACCCCCTCAGGGTCTGAATATCTGCAGATAATAAGCCATCAAGTGAAAGTCTAACTTGCATACTAGTGTTTGTGTGCAGTTGTTTAATCACAGTTAGTAGAGAAGATGGACAACCATAGTTTTGTAATTTATGAAATAGTAACATTCGATCAACCGAGTCAAACGCTACGCGGAAATCCACAAATGCCATATAGATCGGTTGATTGAGTTCAGCATATTTAGACTTTAGCATGTTTAAAGTGATTAGATTCACAGAGGTCCCTAATCCGGCAACAAAGCCAGCTTGAAATGGATCTCTTTTACACTCTTTACTGGTCCACATATTCAGTTCTTGTAAAATAATGCGACTATAGAGTTTCCCAGGTGCATCTAATAAGGCGATAGGCCTATAATTCTCTGGGAGACATCAATGGCCTTTTTTATGAATGGGAACAATTAAAGAGTGTTTCCAAGAAGCAGGTATATTTTGCGTGATGTTAATGTGTTCAAAAATTTGGTAGAGAATTGATGACCAAATTTCAGGATGTTGTTTAAAGATTTTATTAGACAGGCCATCAGGGCCCGGAGCTCTTGACTGACTTATTTTGTTGATGAAATACAATATGTCAGACTTGGAAATAGTAATATGAAATGGGGTGTGAGAGTTCGTTCTAGAGTCTAACCCTAAATTGGGGGGAAGCACATAGATTTTAGAAAAATAATTAATCCAGCTCGCTTCTGGAACACTGTGAATTTCAGACATAGTCTGCGCAGGAGATAGGGCATTAGTCAATACTTTCCAAATTTGAGCTGTATTCTGTTCACGAGACACTCGTAGCATTAGCTCACCATCCTGTTCAAGTAATTTACTACAATGACATCACCGTCAATTTCTATATGAGGTTTTGACTTTAGTTAGGGCTTTGAATCTGACACACAAAGGTAACTTCATGACTTCCCGTTTTTGGAAGTGAAATTCAGTTTTCTTATTTTTTGTTTCCATATCAAACATATGGGTACCTCTAAAAGTCCGACACATACATGCCTTTTTATCCACAAAGCGTTGCATAAGATCATAATAGGGAGTGTCAGTAGATGATGTTTTCTCGAGAATGACAAAAGGCAACTTGCAAAGATTTGTCAAAATCATTCAGATTTGTTTCATTCCATTGTATACGATTTAACTGGTTGGAAACAGACAATCTACCTATAGTAACTATTGGACACGGAATGATAGGGGCTACAGTGACCAACCATTCTACAATAAGCATTCGATGATCACTGTTTCGTTTTGATTCTATGTGGAAAGATTTGATTTTAGAAAATAATTTGTCGTCCACATAAATATAATCGATAATGGCTTTTAATGTGCCCTGTTGCCAAGTGTGTTTAAAGTCACTATTGTCAAGTCTGCTCCCATTTAATATACAAAAACCTCTCGCAAACATAAGTTGTTCCCACATTGTACGTCTCGAGTCTTCTGTCGCATTCCTTTGAGTAAGACAATGAAGATTAAGATCGCCAGCCACAATTGTGTGCTGAATTCTCGGCACAAGTACAATGTAATTAAGCATAGTAGAAAGATCAACTAAAAACCTCCGATTGTCAATGTCTTTGGGATTCCAGTATAAGTTCTCTATGGCGTACAAGATTGCTTCAATTGAGATAACAGTTAATTGGGCAAAGGAATTTGGAGCATAAGTAAAAATTATGCTAGTTTTGGAACTCAATTTGGAACCAGTCAGGAGACCTGACATAGGCCGACCTTTGTCTCCCTTAAATGCTGGCAAAAAATGGAGCGCATGGTTATCCCAAGAAGGTACGGTCGTTAGCCAGGTTTCCTGTAATAAAATCACATCGAGGTTATTAAGAGTGTCTTGCTTGTTATTAAGCAAATGACGAAAACCCTGAGTATTCCAGGATGCAAGCGTTATAAGACGTTCATTATCAACCTTGTGCTGTAGTTAACTTCTGGAATCACAATTAAAACAGCATTTGGAGGACACTTCAACTACTGAGTTAACTTCTGGAATCACAAGAGCATGGCTAGGCTCTTTTGTAGCTGATTCAATCCAAGCATCTGCCTTTGGGAGTCCATTTGGGGTGCTTGTTGGGCCCAATAATAAGATAAAGCCCAGAGCTAGGAGCTGATCTTTAGCCTCCCAAATGAGATTCCTGATGACTCGAGACGTGAGCCACAAACATGCCGTACTCACAGAGTTGTCATTAAAAAATTCTACCTGGGCAATATCTGCAGACTCGATATCCTGCAGTAACGGGATGTCTGAAAACAATTCTAAGATGCTATGCCGATTAAGAACATATTGCGGATGCGGCGGTGGATGACATACCCAATACTAAAGCAATGTTATGCTACTTTCGCACTTTTGTTTTCAATATTGACTTTATAGGAGGGTTTTTAGTAGGAGGGGTTGGCACAACAGAGGGAACTGGTTTGTTTAGCAATGGACGCAGTGATTGCAACAATTTTGCTATTTCTGCATCGTGCGTAGTCGAGGAAGAAGCAGAAAGTTTGACTTCCGCATTTTTATTACACTTGAATGTGACCGTGGGCTTGGGTGTAAAATGCTGATTTATTTCAGTATTAGGATTCACTGGCCCAAGCAAAGGAGCTTGGAGTGTCGGTATGGACGAAAGTCTGCTCATATAGGAATCAACTTCATTTCGAATTTCTTGTCTTCGAATAGCTAGAGCAGATTGTTCATTTTCAGAGGGTGAACTAGACTTGGGAGGCAAAATGTGGCTTACTTTTTTCTCCTTGGAAGTGCATCAGTGCTTTTCAAGGAAGCGTACTCTGAATTAGCACCAATCGCCTTAGTGGAATGCTGGGCTTCCGACCTAGCTTTCTGATTGTCGTGATTCTGGACCGCTTGAAATAAGTTATCCAGTGGAGCATAGCGCACTATGGATGTTGGATTCTTATTTGAGATGGCAAGCTTTGATTTAGGAACTTGACTCAATTGCATGTACTTTTTTGTTATCGCTGAGGAAGCCAGCTGGCTGTGATTACTGGGAAGAGTGAGCATATTAATAAAATGCTTCGAACTCGCCGAGGTGCCCATTGTAGTACTTTTAACATTTTTGGATTTTTTCCCAACAGCTGGAGTCAGTTTTTTTTTCAGTAGAGGCGGATTTTTACAGAAAATCGTGTACGGCACCTGAGCTGGGACATTAACAGTCGCAATCGGAGGGCCAGTTGCACAATTTTCATTATCAAGATTTTTTTTTCTCTGATAATTTGGCCAATATAAGGAAGGGAACACAGTATTCCAGTGTTGTCTACGGTGATAGGTGACATTTGACTCACTGAATTTACGTGGAAATCCGACTTATCCATTGGTTTCTGCGGCGAACTTGGTAAAGATGTATTAAATGCCATGGCTGATGTTGAGGTTGCAACAGTTCTAAACTTTATCGGTGATAGACATTTATCAACTTGTACCATCGGAGGCAAAATGGGATCAATTATAGTAGTTCGCTTTTGGGCCCAGAGTATCTCTTGTTTTGCCTGCCAAGCCAAAACAGATATTAGCTGTGCACTTCGTACATCCAATTTAGTGTTCAGTGTGTTAAACAATTGGGTGATGGTTTGCATGGTCAAATTCATGGCTTCTAAAGTCAATTAGACCACTTTTGGCACATTTTGAAGAGGTTGACACGTTTCTAGTGCAGAGCATTTTCGAGGAGTAGGAACCAAGAAAGATGACGTTATGTTAGATTGAGTGCAACCTCCATTAGAAAACAGCTTAGGTGAAAAAGATAGATTGCCAAATGATTTTTGAAGCGTAAAGTTGGAACCTGGATAAGGGAGGTCAATCACAGTTACATCATCAGAAACTTTTGACGACGATATGCAATGATTGGCCTCGGATATTTGAGCCATGGAGTCTCCTCTTAGGACTTTACTGTCTGATAAGGAGACATGTGAGGTCGAGCAATGCGCAGCCTGATTGTTACTGGTTGTTTTAGGAGGAGACTGAGTGCTGACTATGTGACTCTTTTGAGTCTAATTTTTAACTACACAATCAGGATAAAAAAAGCGTATGTCATGAGTGCTTGGAATGTTTTTCCTTGCATTTGATGGATGATGGATAACTCGCTTTTTTATTTTTGAACCTGTGTTCGAATCCCCTCCTACTGGTCGCGGGGTTGAAATACATGGCACTGCCTTACTTTGTTTATCACTTAAATTCAGGTCTATACACATTAAAGAAGGCATTCCAGTTCGCCATTTATACGGGTTTCGAATCATTTATACCTTAGAGGATCTAGGGCAAGTGAGTAAGAATCCAAAAGTAGTATGTTTTCACTAACCAACAACAGATCCAAATGCTAAGGCACTCTAAATTCCCCACCTGTAGGTAAGCATAAAAGGTGAGCACAAACGGCGTTCAGTCCAAGTACCTCGCTTTGCTCGCGATGCCGTGGCAAAGCGGGACTTCACGGGACTTCACGGGACTTCACAGGACTTCACAGGACTTCACGGGACTTCACGGGACTTCACGGGACTTCGCCGGTGCGCGCGCGCAGTGTGCGCGCGAGTCCTCTTAAATAGTTACGCCCACAATAACACAAAGCCTAGATAAGAGAAGATACAGAATGAATATACGTGTAATACGTATTAACAGTAGGTATGAGGTGATATTTCTATATGCTTCACCTTGTGGTTCTTTGAGTCCTTATTTTAAATTAAATGAATTTCAACACGTCTTCAACACGTCTTCAGATAACAATCTGGAACAGCGAGCAGAGAGTAGCTGGCAAAGCGGGACTTCAAGGGACTTACTCCCACCTTAGCCCCTGGGGCTATGTTCTGTTCCTCTGGGAAGGTGTGAAGCCTTCCCAGCAGGGAACAAAAGGATTATCCAGGCCTGGGCCCAGCATTTGTTGTGAGTTAAAACCTCCAGGCCCAGAGAATAATACACAAAGGATCAAGCAGCTACATGGGCTACAAAAAACCAGCTTCACAATATAATGCCATCAGATGGATGTTGGTTTTAATAACTGTACCTGCTCATAGGCCGCTATGTCAAAGCACAAATAGCTTGATATTTATATTTCAGCAAAGGATCTGCCACCAGGCCTTGGGGATTTACAGTTATGGGCATTTTAACTTATGGGAGCCTGGCAGCCCATTGTTGTTGTAATATTTTGGTGTCCAGCAGGCTAGCTAAAAGGAATACGCATGCTACTGTGCAATTGCCATGTTGCCTAACTCTCTCGCATCTGCTGGTATATCAGAGAAATCACAGGCGTACTATGCTTTTTCACTATGGAGCAGAGGAAAGTGGAGCCTGCTTAGGAGAACTCTGTTTTTGAGAGAGAAATCGAGCATCATTTTGAATAAACAAAAATCAAAAACGCTCAGATTGTCCTGCAGTGCAGATGGCATTCTTTCACAATCAAACATATTTGCCATTATTTTCAGTGATTTTGCATGTGATCCTTGAAATAAACAGGATGACTACCAGAGAAAGGTTTCCCAAAACAATGCCAGTATTCTTCCGTAATCCTGGATTTGAGCCTTATTATATGGAAATATTTTGGCGCATAAAATAATAATGCTTTCAAGCAGTTCGAAAAATGAAAGAAATAACTTGCCCAAATTGACCAGTATTAATTTACAGCAATTAAATCACTTAATATATTCAACAGTGAAATAGTGAGTGGAACACTGCAATTACAATGTTCAGGTTGAGAAGGGACCTGAAAACTGCAGCTCTCCAGGGGTGGCACTGCAGAACCTTTGCACAGGTGCAAATGTAATTAGCACTATGGAAAAAATTGCCCCTGTTCAGAAACATTCTTTCAATGCATGTTTTAATCAAGGCAATGTTTTTCCCTAATTAAAGTCCTTTGCCCCGGTGTAAAAATATACTGAGAGGATATGATTTTTGCTCAAAGGCAATCTTTGCTCTAGTGCCATTTGTACTTGTATTGGTGCAAGGTTTCTGTAATACCATGGCAGACGTTTTGGAATTCCACTACCATGACTCCTCATCATTGACAATGCTTGCTCGGTTGAGTGAATTTTTAGGCCAACACATCTGGTGAGCCAAAGGTTGCGACCCCCAAGCTACATTTCGGTGTATCACGACTATTATATGTATTCACAGATTAGATTGCTTGGCTGGTGCTACTTAGCGTATCCCGTCGTTTTGCCGACAGGAATTCCTTCGAAGTGATTTACTTTGAAGGAATTATTGCAAAAAAAACTCATCGAATTACATAGGGGAGGGGTGATAATGGGTCAAAAGGGGTGGGGAGGGACTTGGGGTAGGGGCACTAGTATAGGGAAAGGGGAGTAAGTGGGCGGACCCCCCCCCCCCCAAATAAAAAAATAAAAAGATGCAATGGTGTTTTTGCAGCATAAATCCTTCGCAGTATATTACTTGGAAGGAATTCATGTCAGTAAAACGACATGGAACCCTGCAGGGAGTTAAAAGTGGCAGCACTCTGAGCCTTTAACCTTACTGTGGCAGCAACATGGGGGCCCCCTTTATGGGGGTGCAAATTCAGCAGTAACAAGGCACCTGGTGCTCTTCTTAGAAAGGGGTTTTGGGAAAAAATTAAAGGACCTCACTCTTGAGTAACATTTAATAACACACCTTGACTGTTGTAAATATTGTTAAGAGGCGATTTATTCAGCGGCGGAAATTTAATTGCCGACTAGAACGGAACTGGATATGGAAGAGAGAGAAGGGAAGAAAGAAAAAAAAGAGATGCTTCCCCAGAAGTAGGTCTGCTTGTAGTGACCCATAACTGGTAGAAATCCTGCTTTTTGGTCCTCTTTGCTGACTTCAGTGGGGGGTCATCCGACTCCTTAGGATTTTTGAATAATGTTCTTTTCCTTTTCTTTTTTTTCTTTTTCTTTTCTTCTTTTTTTTAATAAGTAACCACAGTAATGGAATCTTGTGGAATATCAAATGTTTTCTTGGGTAAAACTGAATGCTAACATTTCTTTTTTTTTTTTTTTACAAATAATTGCGGTTTGTGTCTGCGCATGACCTGGACATATGTGCCTAACAGCAGCAGGGATGGAAATTAAGAGTGGGATGGGCAGGAGATAAAATCAGCTGCTGGGTATTCAGCATTAACTAGTGCCAAGGAGCTACCACTGGGGAACCAGGAGCTAGTATAACGCGTTCCGCAAATCTAACTTCCATATATAAGGCATACCTAACATTTTGTCCTTTATGTATGACCCCTTATGCTTTATACATGTCATGTAGATGTGTCCTAATGCTTATTTATATTTTGCCCCAAACGTACAAAGTTAATTTCACGTAGGTGGATTTCTTCGGCATCAGTTGGCCTGGGGAGCCAAAAATAGCTCCTGGTAGTTGCTGGTGTCAAGCTAACCAGGCTCTTCGGAGCTGCAACCAGGAGCTAAATAGCTCCCAGCTCTGCTCAGTTCCGATCCCTGCTAACAGGAAGCACCCGTAACATGTATGGTTTAGACGACTGCTATTTGGGCATTTACCCCTGAGAAGTTTCTGATGCATGGTTGCAAGCACATGTTTAGTGAAATGTGCAATGTTGACCAAATCAGGACAGTCCTCTAGTTTCTGCAGCTTCCCCTTCTTCCCCCCCATCTAGTGACCGGGAGAGGCAAAAACAAATTGTGTGTCGCAGTCAGTCACAGGCAATACTACCAGGCCACTCATGGCATCCTTGACTCTAGTTAGCCCCCAGTTCTCTCCCACTGGACAGTCCCCAAAGCAGAAACACAGAGGAGAAGACATGGCTCCCACCACCCACTGTCGCTGTTGACCATAAACATCAACACAAGGCTGTGGCATTCTGGCAACAGCTGCAGCAGCCAGACACGGTGGAGATAAATGTACTATAAAGCAATAACTTGATATGGTCCCTGTGGATCCGACTGTGGAACCTTGCACCGCAGGCATGCTCGGGAATATAAGGAATTGAAGGATTTATATTGTGCATAACCTAAGGAAAGGTACCGGACATCATTCCCTGCATCTGGGTGCAGATCAAAATGAATGATAACTGGGGCCGAACAGAGACCATTTATCACCTGTAGGAAGAAATAAAACACAAACGTAGAAGAGGGGAACAAGTGAAGCACTTAGGTGCCATACCGTGGACACATTTAAAGATCAAAGTACCTTAAAGACAATACGTTGACAGAGGGGCAGCCAATGAAATGCCTGTCGAGAAGATGAAATGAACGAAGATCTAGGGAGTTTAGAAATAAGCCTAACTGCGGCTTTTTAGATATTTTAAAGCCGCTTCAAGAGATATTGTGGAAGACCCACAGTGAGGGCATTAGCATTCCCTGATGAAGAGCTGGTCAGGGCACCACCCGCCACGCCGTGGTCTTCAAGATGAAGATAAGGAAGGGTTTGCCACAACATGCCGTTTACATTACATGGCTGGGGCTAAAGCCAGACTGGAACCTATCCAAAATCTGATTACTTTCACAAAATCTTGCAATTCAATAGTCATTCATTTCTCCTAAGTCTGAGCCAACCAGGACATGCCAGAAATAGGTCAAAAATGGTTGGGCATACCAGGATCCACGGAGGCGCTCTTTCATAAGAATGTGAGGGGCCACTAACAACATAGGTAATTGGCGTGGCCATCCCCTGTGAGTGATACGTAAAGAATTGTAAAGTTGTGAATAGTACAAAGTGGCATTATGGAAAATATTGAAGTACACTGCGTGTTATGAAACTTTAACTATGCAAGAAATAAATATGCAATGTGTGCTAGCTTAAGCGCCTAGAAACACTTGTGCACAGGCGCATTATAAATGACTTATCACATCATATCACTGGGCGCATTGTAAATGTAAAGTCTGATCAGCAAGAACATATGTAACACGTGTAGGCTATGTATAATACGTGAACCTGCCCAGGATGCAATGTAGAGCGTTTGCGAGTATGTAGATAGAGTGCGAGGTAGAAAGTCGAAGATCGAGAGGGGTGAAGTAGGTGGGGGTTGGGTCGTCTGTAAGAAATCATCGCTGACCCAGTAGGTTTCTCAAAAGAACAGGTGCTTCATTTCCTTCCTGAAGGGCAGGTGAGTGGGAGGCACGCCCTTTTTATTTTTAGGTTTGTTGTTCCAGTGTTTGGCAGCACAGAGGGAGAATGCTTCCTTTCTAGCCCTCCTGGTGAGGGGGGCTCGCGCCTGGGGGTGCAGGGTTATGGTTGGGACTGTTGCGAGGAGTCCTGACCCAAGAGGGCAAGCACCAGGCCTTGGAGAGGGCCCCGAGGTCTGCAGCGCGCGTGAAAGACTTCATTCGGCGAGGGAGGGAACGCCGGTACCGAGCTGCCTCTGCTTCTTCTAGGCAATGTGTGCTTTGGGGGCGAGGTCGCAGTCAATGATGTAGCCCAGGCACTTTGTGCTGTGCGAGAAGCCTTTGTGTGCCAGCTCAGTGAGTCAGCTCTGTACTTTGGAGGCCCTCGCAATGATGATGAACTCAGTGTTTGTTGGGTGGAGCTACAGGCAGGCACATGACACATTGGCTTTTAAATGAAACATGTGCCCACGGAAGCGTTGCATAATAAGCAGGGCATGCTGTGAGTGCGTATTGCGCAATCTTAACCGTGGGAAATTCTAAAGTGTGCAGTGAGACAGTGCAAAGCGTTCAAGTCTAGTAATCCGAATTTAGAGTGCCTCAATCCCTTTCATAGCCTGGTCTTTGCATTGAGAAATGACCCTTGTCTTGCTGTAGCACTCTCACGTCCATTGAGGAGAACAGGGCCCCGCCCTAACACGACTTCTATTTGCATCCAAAGGCAGGAGCTCTGTATAATGCATTTAGTGTGAATGCACAAGCGTTTGGCAGCAGTAAGTAGCCTTGCTAGAAATCTACTTGAAAATGCATCACTCTGTCCCCTCTGGACATGAGCCTGGAAATGGCTCACAATGGTTGCCCTGGCCCGCCCCTTCAATACGTGCTTGCAAAATGATTCATTCGGGCGGGGGGCATCAGCCTTTGGGAGTCATGAAGGTCTGGGAAGTGCAGCATGGAGGGGGTCACAAAGGGCTGGTACGCATCTTTAGCTTGGGGTATGCAAGGCGGTGGGCAACAGACAAAGCTAGAAAGTATGGAGGTTTGGGGGGATCTGCAGATTGGGGCCTATCGAGGTTGAGGGATGCAGGGGTGAGGGCATCTGAGGTGTGGGGGTATACAGGACTCGGAATGGCATACAGGTCTGCCCGACTTATGCAGGTACTGGGGTGGGTCATGCAGGGCTGGTCACCATGCCTGGGAAAGGGACTTATGAGGGCACGTGTCATTTGGGGCCTTCCAGTGTGTGGGGGGAATCTGAGTGGCACTAAGGGCAGCCAAGCAGATGGGTTTTGTGGCCGTGTGGGCCAGACATGGAAGATCTTTGACACTAGAGGCAGCTATCAAGGGCATGCAGGGCTGGAGAGCCTGCAGGGCGGTGGCGCATGCCTGCTTGAGCCGTATGAAGCTAGGAGGAGCTTGAGACGTGGGTATGGGGGGGGTCATGTGAGGAGTGAAGCAACTGAGGAATAGATGCATACATGGCTTGGGGCTTGCAGGCCATGCAGAGAGCGGGGCAAGCTCTGCTGCTGGAGACATTGTGAGCCTCTTCCCATCTTTCATTTGGAAGCATTAGGAACATATCAAATCAAGGCATTCCCTTTCATCAGCCACCTCCATGGGTGAGATAAAGGGACACTTCACACGTATAAACAGTCAGCCTGGTGATAGTGCTAGGCCATATTTTTGGGGACCTACAAAAACTTGTGACGGGCCTTTATAGGGCACTTCAATGAAGCATTTTAGATATTGTTGAAGGTGACATTCGGCCCTGGCAGCCACTCTACTCTCTGGCATGCGGTGCGGTCTCCCCAGCATAACCCCAGAGAATTGCTGACAGCACCACTGACTCCGACAGTGACCGGTGGGCCCTATCATCGCAATGCTTCTTGTGATGACGATGTCCCTGCCCCTGCCTGAGCGTTTGGGTGTGTGGGGGTAACCATGGGCGCCATATGCTGCCACCCACTCAGTGTTATGCTGGACCCAGTCCAGGAATGGGGGGTTGGGGGGTGGACAGGGGATCTCCACATGCAGTAAATTGCCAAAGGTCCCCGAGTTGAGAGTAAGCAATACTAATCTTGTCATCGCCACGGGATTGGCCGCCCAAAACCCTGTGGCCTAAACCCATTTCCCCAGGAGTCTGAAAATGCACAGTTTCCAGGATTGTCAGCAAGAGAGATTCACCCTTAACAGGGCTCATGTAGCGGCAGGGCTCGCTGTGGAAAGAGGTGCCACATTGCGCTTGGTTGCTCGCAGCGCTTCAGAGCTTCCACATATAAGCAGCTGCCAAACT
Source organism: Ambystoma mexicanum (assembly GCF_040938575.1). Lineage (NCBI taxonomy): Eukaryota > Metazoa > Chordata > Amphibia > Caudata > Ambystomatidae > Ambystoma > Ambystoma mexicanum. The sequence goes on along the minus strand of NC_090922.1, from coordinate 1,346,907,925 downwards.
AATTCCAAGATGGCAGACAGGCTTATTGAAGCCTCAGTCTGCCGGACGCATCGTGTCCACGTCTAACCCATGACACTCACAGTCAGAATCCCTCACAGATGTACATCCTTAATGAGAGATCGACCCCGGAGGAGGATCAGGGGTGTATCAAATGATTTCTGTGTGTTTGGAGTAACAAGAGGACCAAAGCATTAATAAGTGGGGAGACGGAGTGAAGACAGTGGGAGACGAAGAGGAGACGAGAAGAGGAGATAAAGGACTGTGTAGCTCAGAAGAAGAGAAAAGGAAATGAAAGGGACAGGGGGATGACGGGAAGACTCCAAGTAAATGAAATAGGAAGACTTCAAAAAAGTACAGCGCCAGAGAGAAAGGTGGAGTGGGAAGAGAGACTCTGTAGTCAGAGATCTACACCACTGCAGTCGATCGGTGGGAGGAGGAACACACATGTGATGAAGTGTTGTGGAGGGACCTCAGGAGTTAGAGGAAATTCAGGCGCCAGGTCAGGGATGCGGCCTCTTAGCAGCCCTCCAGCCTCTTTTTCTTTGCAGATGGGGAGCAGGTGCAAGTAGATCTAGGTCACCTGGCCTAACCCCACCCACCTGGTGCCTTCCTGGTCGCCGCTCTTTTGGCCTAAGCCCCGCCCACCTGATGCCTTCCTGGTTACTGTTCTTTTGGCCTAAACCCCGCCCACCTGGTGCCTTCCTGGTTGCTGCTCTTTTCCCTACTTAAGCAGCCCTCTAACCTCTTTTCCTTTGCACATGGGGTGCAGGTGCCAGTGGATCTAGGTCACCTGGCCCAAGCCCCACCCATCTTCTTAGCCCTGCCTCTTCCTTTTGCTCTTAACTCTTAGATCAAGGGCGTATCTCGCCCGGGTGTCTGAAGCGAATGGCAGTTTGAAGAGAAGGGCAATTCCTGTTTGAGACTGTTCAGATCAGGAGGACCCAGGGCCCGAACCCCCTGCCCAGACAGCAGGTAAGCATGCACCAACATGTGTTATGCCCTCTGTCCCCACAGGCCATCCCCACCTCTGGTCCCCCATGATGTTCCTTTGTGCCCCCCACCTTCTCGCATAAAGGAGTTGCCTGTTTTCCTTGATTCTTATACCCTGCTTCCCCTCCCCCCATTCCTCTCCTCTCCGCCCCTACATCCTACCTCTGCAGGAGTCTATCCTGATACATTCTGGTTTCACCATTAAACGTCTTTTGCCAATGCTTGGATTGGACGTCAATGACTCACGGTGCGTCACCCTCTCTCAACTCTCATGCTGGACTTCCCATGGATCTTGTACTCATGGTGGCGCTGAATCATGCTGTTCCCATTTTTATCTTCAATACTGGCTTATATTTGCTGTTCTCTCGCAACATTATGTGTTACTACTGACTTCTGCAATTGTATTTGCTCTCCCCTCTTGCTTCTCCACTGCTCACTCTGTTCTATCCTCCTCTCCCTTTCTCCCTTTTCTATCTCCTCCCCTCCTCCCATTACTTTCTTCCATGCACTTACTCTATCCGAATTGTCCTTGACCTAGTATGATAGCAACCTTGTTTGTCTCCTTCCCCTCTGCTACTTGTTCCACCCCCGCTCCAGCACTATCTGAGATGTTGTCAAGCCTAGTACGTGCACCTCTCTCCCTCACCTGTTGTTTTTCTCTGGCTCTACCAGAACTGTTGTCAGGCCTAGTACGGTAGTCGCCCGTCTGTTCCATTTGCTTCCCACTCTCCCCCTCCCTTCCTTATCTATGTCTTAGCTTAAGTCACCAGGACGAGTACGATAGTTAATTTCACATTCTTATTGTTCATGGCCTGTAAGAATGTCACTGTATTTTTCCCTTGTTCCCTCCCTTGCCTTGAAGCACTTTGAAACACATTGTGTATAGGCGCTATACACTATATGTATAAACTATCATATCATATCATGTGCGTATATTGTGGTGGCCAGGAGGACAGTGCGAAAATACTTGTAGGTGGGAGGAGCAGCACCCGTGACTAGGGAAGTGGTCAGGAGACTGCCTCTATTCGGTCGTGTTCTCTGCCTCATGGTAACAGGCAGCCAAAGGTGGTGGGATGTTTGAGAGAGAAGTGGTTGGCATAATTGAAATGTGGAGATAAAGTCCTGCTGTATGGTTGGAACTCACTGAAATGAACAAGAAAGAGGGCACTTTGCCCGTCTCACTTGTGATATTACTGTGCAGAAAAACAAAGATTAATTTCATTTCATGGAATTTGCTTTATTCCTAATCCATCTACAGATAAGTATTCTATTTTGTGATTTCTCCTCAATAATAAATTGTACTCGTTTCCTCCACTATATTAAAAACATATCTTTAAAATGCCAGGTTGATTAATCATGTGGTATGGGTTTTTGTGTGCATCTTCATTGAACTAAATAAGCATCTGATGTACAACTGCACATAGCGTGTCATATGTTCATATAAACCTAAAGACATCGGTTTGTGTTACTGGGAAATCCAGGCTCAGATACCCCGCTACAATCATTAACACCAAATTGTGGGATCCTGTTGTTGAGCCGAAAAGTTTGACCAAATCACGCATTCAGTGCTGGGGGCTGCGGGGGAGTCCCCCGCACCCTTGCTCACTATATTGTGAGCAGGGGTTATGGGGGACTCTCCCGCAGCTATCCCAAAAAAAAAGAAAAAGAAAAGGCTGCAGTGGTGTCCCCCGCATCATTGCTCTCCAAAATTTGAGCAGGGGTTGCGGGGGTTGCGGGCACACACCCGCAGCTGTCCCGAAAAATGTTCTGGGGAGAAAAGACAGAAGCCTATTTCTAATTAGGTCTTTCAACCCCAATCCTTTTGAAGGCCTGGGTTCAAGGCCCATCGTCCCTGTCTCTGCCTGTCCATGTGTGGTCTGCTGGCCTAGCCACCCTGCACCCTGCTGTTGTCACCTGACGACGACTCAGACTGAGCGCACATCGCTGAATCACGCTGCAATCCAAATCGTTCCCAGCTTCACCCTCAGCTACCTGGGCGCCATCTCTGCTGCCGCTACAGGCTCCCATCCTGGGTATTCCCTTATCAAATGGAATTGCCTCCTCTGCCACTCGTATCTTCACTAATAAGGTAAGGAGGCTAAGCCTTCCTGCTCCCCTTAATGTACATTGTGCCACATCCCACTCTCCAATGCATATGGACGAACATATGCTATGCAGTGTTTTGCGCTTCATGCACCTTGCACACTGCATCCACAGAATACAGACTTCGCTTACTGCCCACCTATTGTTATTGCTGCATTCACCCTAACCTATGACATTCCTGTATATGTATACTGTAGCCCCCCATACCATGAGGCGTGGCTGTGCTGGACTGTGCATTTACCCTAACGTATGACTCGCCTTTATCTGTATGCCTACTGTAGCCCCCCCATACCATGAGGCGTGGCTGTGCTGAACTGTGCATTTACCCAAACGTATGACTCGCCTGTATCTGTATGCCTACTGTAGCCCCTCGTACCGTGAGGTGTGGCTGTGCTGGACTGTGCATTTACCCTAACGTATGACTCGCCTGCATCTGTATGCCTACTGTAGCCCCCTGTACCATGAGGCGTGGCTGTGCTGGACTATGCATTCACCCTAACCTATGACACTCCTGTATTTGTATGCCTACTGTAGCCCCCAAAACGATGAGGCGTGGCTGTGCTGGGCTGTCCATTTACCCTAACGTATGACTCGCCTGTATCTGTATGCCTACTGTAGCCCCTCGTACCATGAGGCGTGGCTGTGCTGGACTGTGCATTTACCCTAACGTATGACTCGCCTGTATCTCTATGCCTACTGTAGCCCCCTGAACCATGAAGCGTGGCTGTGCTGGACTGGGCATTTACCCTAACTTTGAAACTTTCAAGTATCACCTGTGCGCTGTAATGTATGCGTGGGCCTGCATTGGGTTTGGCGCGCTGCTATAAATGCAAAAATGTAAAATGTTATTCCGCATGTGATGGCCAGGAGTAAGAAAACATTAATTCCACCTACATGGCGCCCTCTGAATGACTCATCAAGTGTTAAGGACCACTTTTATACAAAACGTATATGATACACGCCACAAACTAAATCGTCTTTTGACTCGTACACTGGCATCGCTCTTTGTGAGCCATAGACCTCTCCTGGCTAGAGAGTGAAATCAATGATGTGGCATTGCTGGGTGGCGCATGTATTCTAATTGTGTGTATGGGCACGGGCTCTAATTTTGAGCAGTGGCCCTCCCTTTGTTTGCGCTCACACAGGCCTATTTACTTGATCTTTCCTTGTCCCTTGAGGGAATGGAGGCTTTGGATTATTATTTCGTTTCTTAGGTTTATCCAGAAATGTCTTGGATCCCAACCCTTTTTCCTTTTGTCCAAACACTTGACCATACGTGGTTCTCCGTTACTTTTCCAAGACTGCATGGATCAGGTGCGCTGGTCGAGACTGCGCTTTCTTGCATCAATGACTCTCTTGCGTATGTGGCTGGTTCATGTCCTTCTTGACACATAGAATACCCATACTCCTCATCGGTGTAGAATCTGCTAATGGTGCTTAGGTCTGAGGCTATCAATTTAAGCCATCACAGGTTTTCCTTTTTTTTCTCTCATCAGTGTAGAGTAGATAAAGAAGCGGCTAGAAGCAGCGTGCTTGACTCTCTTGTGAGCAGCCCCTTCTGCTGGGAAACACAAAGGATGCAAGCCTATCAGGGAAATGTCTGACCTCAGCTGTGAACCTGTAAGGTCAGGGACCTCTGGTGTAGATTTTAGGTTACTGATTTCACAGGTGTACACCTCAGCTTAGACCAGTGGTATTCAAACATTTTCATAGCGAGCCCCCCCCCATGAGTACAAATATTGATTCTGCCCCCTCCCCCACCTAGGGGCTGTCCCCACCTAGAGGGCCCAAAGGATGTCTATGGAGCCTCAGCCTCTTTGAAATAGAAGCAGTCACCTTCATCCTTTCTTTAATGAAAAACAGTCTTCTAAACCCCTTTTCGAAGATTCTGATACCCCACCCCCCCCCCTGCCCGCAACCTCCTTCGGACCCCCATAAGTGGGCCAGCCCCCAGTTTGAAGACCACTGGCTTAGACAGTAGAGCCATCTTTTACTCCCCCAGTCCTGGGCAATAGACCAGCAAGCTCTCCAATATCCTTGCAGACTGCAAAATCATAATATCATTTGCAGTATATGGGAATATTTCAGCAACACTCATATAGTTTCCTGGTTTATAACGGCAGCACCCTGGCATCAGTGCTGATGTATGTGATGGGACATACATGTCAGTGTAACATTGCCTGGCACAGAATAGTGATTGACATGATGTCCCGTTGCTTTAAAAATCATCTTTCCAGTCCAATGGGCACATTGTATCAGACATACACAGCTCCTCCTGAGGCGCAACTATGTTTGTCTGCTGTGGACCCACTTGTTATGTATTGGGAACATCACTTTCTTAAAGACGCATAAACGAAGTTTTGCCACCAGACAGTATCACTTCCAGGTACTCTGCCCGACCATACAGTACTGTAGCGCAATATTTTATAAGTGCTCTTTTAGAATTGCCCGCAAATATACATATTTTTAGCCAGAATATTTGGAAAATGTGCTGTGAAGACCAAAGGATTATTGGGGAGATAACCCCCCCCCCCACTGACCCCAAAATTGCCCTGGATTAAGCACGTCCAGATTGCAACGATTGTTCACTCAAAGCAGTTTGGGTGGATGTAAGCATTGCCACTAGGGCTGCCTTCCACCCAGTCCATCTCTACACGTGGCCTTTGACCAGTAGCGGTCTGTGCAGAAGGGATGAACCTTGATGCATGTGCAGCACAGTGGATGGTGCCTGGGGCCCCGAAGCTATCAGCCCATGACTTTGGCAGCCCATTTCCCTGCATTGGGCACCAGACACCACGTCCAGGCAAAAGGGAGCCTTCAGCCCACCATGTCCCCCATCTCTGAGAGATGGAGGCAGGTGGGTGCCTGAGGAGAGATGAGGCAGAGAGAGACCCTGCAACTCCGGTGATTCTGGTGGAAGAAATGAAATGGATCCAGTTGCCCGACTGTGAGTTTGGAAGACTGGTGTACATGGCAATGGACATCACATAAGGGAGGGCCCTGGCTGAGTAACGCTTATCTGAACAAGATAGTGCCAACAGCCTCCCAGTGATGTAGATGTGTGCCTGTGCGAGTCCTGCCCGTCAGGCCGACCACTTTCTGCTCTCGTTCCACTCTTGGTTCACAGCACTGTGAGCATTCTTATCAGTGGAAGACCAACACACAGTGATGGGACAAAATGGATGCCAGCACAGAAGAGACCAAGCGGTGGACATATGTCTCGCTTAGCTTCTTGAGTGGACAGTCAGTGTTGAGCCCCTCTGTGCAGGTGGCTATCCGGTTCCTTGATCAATAGGTACCCTTAATTCTATGGGGCACTTTGGGTAGATGTCAAGGATATTCCCCTAGGGAGGGGTCCCGTTCTTGAAGACGAGCAGGGAGTCTGCTGCACTGAGTTTCTGTGTTGCCTACTGACGTCAGTCTTGGAAGTCTTCTTGAAGGACTACTTTTCTTTCTATTCTGTGGAGACAAAGTTGCCCGAGGGTCGGAAGGATCCTCGGACTGCATTGTTTTCCCAACATGCTCGGTAGGCTGATAAGCCAATTTGTTTTAAAATCGCTGTTTTAGCTCACCGTGAAATCTACATCGCGTTTCCTTGGACGGGTGTACCAAACCGATCATGTGAACACGCCACAGTGAACATGAACAGACACACGTGGCTTCCCTATGCTGTGCTACATCTACAATGACTTGCTGCCATTACTAAAACTGTTACCCAACCCAGTGCTTTAAGTGGGCAAGGGCCCTCCAGTCCCACCACTTGACGGCGGGTCATTGTCCCGCCCCGGCCGCAGCCGCGACGGGATAGGAGCCATCATCAAGTCAGGCAGTTGTGACTGACAGAAGTGCAGGGCAGTCACTGCTTTGCTCAAACTACTTTACGCGGAGCTGTGGCTGGCTGGCACTTGTGTTAGTCACAGCTCAAGAAACGCAAAGCGTCCCACCCACCATTAACACCCTTTTGTCTCCACGCCCTGTTGTGCCATTTACAGCGTAGGGCTGAGAGTAACAGGCACAACAGGAGTGTAGAAAAAAGGATGTTAATGTTTGACCCATTAACCCCATGACGGGAGTCAAAAGGGGCCCAGCCTTCTATGCCACAGTTTGGTTTTGGACTTAAAAAGAAAAAAGAGGGAGAAAAAAAGAGGCGGCCTCAATAAGTTTGCCTTGGCGTGGCTGTCTTTATAAGGGATGGACGGGGCCCCCAGGGCAGGACAGGGCGCACAACGAAGTTACAACAGTCCTGCACAGAGCAGTGGAGAGGCACAGCCCACAGTGGGACAGACACAGCGGGAAGCGGGACAACCAGGGGGGTAGCCGGACACTCGGCAGAAGAGGGACACAATGCCGGGGCAGTGACATATGTCAGAATAAGTACAGGCGGGAGGGATAGGTGAGGGAATGCCGGGTGGCCTTCTGAGGGTGCAGAGGAGGAGTTCACTCAAGTGAAAGGAGGAGGGGCAAGGGAGGAAGGGACGAGTGGCTAGGAGATAGGAGAAAGAAAAAGAAAGAAGGGAAGAAGGAAACAAGGAAAGAACGAAAGAAAGAAGAGGCAGACATTAGAATAAAGGGGGAGGGGTCGCTGTTGTGCGTAATGAAGATGGCCGCCTTACTGCTGAGCTCCTCTCCGGCAGTAATCCTTTTGATAAATAAATCCATTATCGACACCTTCTGAACCACCGAAACCTGTAGTGCTGCCTGCCCACAACCCCTCGAACCCCCTGGGCGAAACAGCAAAGGAAATCGGACTCATATTGCGCAAACCCTGGCGAGAAGGACTGGAGCAGCGCGGCAAGCCGACACAGAGAACCGACGAATCCTTGACTGAGACCGCAGATCGAGGAAAACACGAAGGCCCTGCTCTCCCACCAACAGATCACTGCAACAGGATCCGGCTAACATCCCTGCACCCTCGATCGGCAGCCTCCGAACAGCAGAGAGAAAACCTCTGAACAGTGCGGATGACCACAGGACAAGCGGGGAAGCACCAGAGGACGATCCACATGGCCAGACACCACGGTAAGGAAGTCGCAAACCCCCATCGCTCCCCAAAGCCCACACAAGCTCATAATAATCTGGGGTTCCTAGCTCTGTCCGCCGGCCCGCCCCAGAGAGCGGGGGCCCTGTGCTGGGTGGAAAGCTGATCAAGCGAGAACAACAGAGCTCCCGCTGTACAATGTGGGCGCTGGGGGACGGACTGTGAAACCGGCCGGCTCCTACCAGAGCGGGGGATGGTCTCACCACCAGCCACCGCCATACATGATCAGATCTCGCCGGAGACCCAAGCTAGAAGCATACGACCGGCCTACACCTAGCTGCGATGACCCGAGAAGTGGGCCTGACATGCAACGAATGAGCCCCAAGACGGAGCTCCAGAACCTTACGGTCCAGTGGTGCTGAACAAAACGGGCAGCACTGCACATCAAATGGCTACGGGGCACTAAAACCATCTGTCACGCCAGAGGACCACGGAGCACACGTGGACCATCCAACTCCGGAATACATAGTCGCCATAATTAATACACCATTGCCCGCTGCTCATAGCTACCCTGTCAACCACCTGGACAATAGACACAGCTAACCAAAGCTGGTTTTCACCACTGACCGGCAAGCTGGCCAGCACGATATAAGAGGATCCTGCATGTGAAAGTTGCCTCTCTCCATTGGAACGCAGACTGAATCGTTAAGATACGCTAGAAGCCACAGTCCATCCCTTGAAGCAACGAGACGAAAGATAAGAAGGCAAGCAACACTCCAGAACAGGCCCTCGAATCAACTACACATCTCCTTCATACACTTGAGCATATCCTGATATTGGTAAGCCTGTTCAGGGAGCTGACCAGGCAGGCCTGACCAACTAGGCAGTCTTTGTCACACACCAGTGACACTTGTGAAATGCCAGGAAAAAAACCTTACGAAGAACAAGAAGACGGGCCCATTGGATTCATACACAAGCTCCCAGACCCTGACTGACATTCCTGATCCACCGGTAACCGCCTCCTCAGCCTCCACAGATGACACCAAATTTGACCACCTCCTCACTACAGTAAAAAATGGATTCCTAGCAGATAATGTTAAACTAGACGATATTGTCTCAACAATCGGTTCATTCAAAGCCCGTGTCGACAGACAGAGTGGCAGAATTACAGAAGCAGAAAACAGAATTGGCTCTAATGAAGACTCAATCAAAATACTCACAACATAACCCTTCTGAAAGGAGAGATGACTAAGCTCTGGGGCAAGTGCGACGACTTGGAATCCAGATCTCTCCTCAATAACATACGGCTAGTTGGACTCTCCGTATGGAATCTCATATTGAATCACTGCTGAAATCCCTGTTTGGCAAAGACTCCTTTTCCCTGCACTCCTTGGTTGAAAGGGCACACCGCACCCTGGCCCCAGTGCCTAAGCCGGGAGCCCCTCCCCGTACGGTCATCGCCAAGTTGCTAAACTACAGAGACAGAGATGCAGCGCTACGGCTGGCCAGGGAAATGGGCCCTTTGCGACACGGTGGCGACAATATCCACATTTACCCCGACTTCGCAGCAGGAGTCCAAACTCAAAGGCGATCTTACGAGCTGATCAAAAGACAACTTAGACTAAGGAAGGTCCCATACGCCCTGCGGTTTCCTGTCAACCTGCGAATACAACATGGCAGCCGTGCACACTTCTTTGGAACTCCGGCTGCAGTGATGTCTTATGTAGAGGCTTTATTCCTCTGCCACCGCGAAGAGACGACCCGGATCAAAACGACCTCCAACAACCAATAGGTGAGATGAGGAATCCCAACGACTGAAGGCAACACCACAATATCCTTTTCTAACTTAACTGTGTAATAATGGTGACCAGAAGGCGCTGTTTCTAAAATAGTTATGAGCCAGATGAGATGCGCTCAGCTACAGAGGCCGTTTGCCGCAACGTACGCTCCCCCGGGAAGTCCCACAAGTTGACAATGAGGGATCATCATCAGGTTGAGGTTGATGGTGTGGGTGGGGTGGGAGCAAGGCGCAGAGCATTGTTTTGTTGCATGATGGGAAAAGAGAGTTTAACATGGGACAGACAGCGACATGCTATATGGTTGGAAGAATTAGACGACCACCTGAGAGAACCCCGGTTGCGCACCAGGAGTCAAAATTGAAATGTTTAAAAATTGCAATCACAACATCACTAGCTGTCCCATACGGGAGAATTGCGCCCCTCTTAATGTGTTACTTGATCATGAATGAATGGCACAATATGCAAGACCAGGCACAGGGCTGAAGCTTAAACTACTTACGTGGAATGTCCGCGGGCTTAATAATAGATCAAGATCCAGCAAAGTTGGGGCTTATATTAATAGAAACCACCCACACATTGCGCTGCTGCAAGAAACGCATGCATTACATAATGTTAACAATGGTATTTTACGACAATGGGGTAATAACAGGCATTACACCGAATATTCATCTCAGAACAGGGGAGTCCTCACATTGATACACCATTCCTTGGGTTTCAAAACCGAGAAAAGTAAAACTGACCCCCAAGGCAGATATGTGATCATAAGGGGCAGAGTAGCGAATGAGGAATTGATCCTAGTAAATGCCTATGGGCCAAACATGGACGACCCTGAGTTTTTTGTAATTGTGATTGCTGAAATTGGCCTAGTAGTGAATGCATGTATATTATGGGGTGGAGACTTCAACACCATACTCAATGTGACTCTGGATAGGTCCTCTGACAAACAGAGAAATCTCACCACCACATCAGCTAGTGTTTTGCATCAAGCCCTAGCACAATTAGCCCTTGTACATGCATGGAAAGGTTTACACCCTTTGGAGAGACAGTACATGTTCTACTCATCGACACACGATACTGAGTCATGGATAGATTACTGGTTTATCTCTTCCCACTTGGCCAACTCGGTAAATCACTGTGACATACACCCCCGCACACTATCTGACCACTCCTCAGTCACTATAGAGGTAACAATACAGAACATTAAACCCCCAGTTAGAAGATGGAGAATGCCCCCAAACATCCTTAAAGACCCGCAGGTGTCAGAGTCACTACTTGTGGATATGGAAGAATTCTTTAGTATGAACAAGGGATCGGTGGACAAATTGTCGACTATATGGGAAACCTTCAAAGTGTGGATAAGGGGAAACATAATGTATAAAACAATGGGTCTTATAAAAACAGTCAGATCTGAACAGAAACTGAGAAGCATCTAAAAGCACTCAAAAACGACTACAGCACCACACACGATAAAAGGCCCCTAGCCGAAATCAATGCTTACCTCTTGAAATTTTACAAATTGGCAACAAGGGAACAGAAGTACATAGTTGCACCAGTCAGGGCATGCAGATACGGAGAGGGTAATAAGGCGGGACACCTGTTGGCCTGTCTACTTGGGAACTAACAGAACCATACCCCAATCACAAGTGTTATAACAAGAACTGGGGGAGTTATCAATGAGGAAGAAGAGATAAATGCTGAATTTACCAGATTTTACACTGATTTGTATTCTAACCACGAAACATGTTAGAGGCAGACATGAGTGGTTATCTAGACAATATCACACTCCCAAAACTGTCACCAGACAATGCCCTGGCTCTCGAAAACCGATAACCAGTGAGGAAATTGCTGAAGCTATCAAATCACTGGCATCTGGAAAAGCCCCGGGGTCGGACGGATTGGGCGCAGAATTATACAAGGAATACTCCTTAGAACTCTCCCCAGTCCTATCTCTCGTATGGGAGGAAGCGATGATGTGTGGATCACTCCTGGACACAATGAGAGAGGCAATCATCACAGTATTACTTAAACCTAGGTGTCCCTCCCACGAAATGTCCTCCTATCGCCCTCTTTCATTAATCAACACAGATGCTAAAATATACAAAAAAGTACTCACAACTAGAGTACTACCCAAGATGACGACCTAAATACACCCCGACCAGTGTGGTTTCATCCCAACAAGAGCCACAGCTTTAAACGTCCGCAGACTGTTCGGAATTATGGCACAGATTAAACCTGAGGCCGAAGCAGTTGCTGTGTCATTGGATGCCGAGAAGGCTTTCGACTCGGTCTCCTGGGCATACCTGTTTGCAGTACTTGAGAAATTTGGATTAGGTCCGTACTTTACTCGGTGTATCAGAATATTATACGCTTCCCCGAAGGCCAAGGTCCTCACGAACCACACTTTATCCAACAGCTTCAGCCTAGACAGAGGCACGAGGCAAGGCTGCCCGTTCTCTCCTATTCTGGCCGCTGCAGTCAGACAAGAGCAGAGGCAGAGAGGTATAAGGATGGCCGGAAGCATCTAATTGATATCCCTGTAGGCAGATGACACATTGTTATATAACGTGAGCCGGATGACAATCTCGCTCCCATGCTTGAAGTCATGGATAAATTTGCGTTATACTCGGGATACAAAATAAACATTTCAAAGTCCAAGATTTTCCCACTAACACCCGCCACCACCGGCCCGACTCACACACACGGTCTTCGATGATCCCCCGATAATATAAGGTGTCTGGGAATCCTCATATCTAAAGATAGGACGTCCCTATACATCGACAACTACGAACACCTCCTACAAGTGATCCACGCCAAGCTACAAATATGGGCCAGACTCCCAATCTCACACACTGGCCGTATCGCGGTACTCAAAATGGTGGTTCTTCCCAAACTCCTTTATGTGTTCAGTAATGTCCCAATATGTCCTGGAAGACCATTCTTTGATAACCTGCGATCCATGGCAACAACATTGATATGGAACGGTGGGGAAAACAGGATGAAATGGGAAAAACTTGTGGAACCCTATGAAATGGGTGGTATAACTGCACCTGACTTCGAACTGTACTACCTTGTAGCTCAGGCACAATACGTTAAATATTGGCAGGACCCGACAGATAGTGCACCACACAACCCTATCGAGCGACACTCGGTTCGTCCGACCAATTTACGCTCCATAATATTCACAAAAGCTCACAAAGATGAATGCAAATATGACCCGGCAACTACCACAATCACGGCATGGGCTAGGATCTGTACAAGACTACAAATAGACACACCCTACGATTCACAGGCCCCCTTGTGGAACTTCCCAGGTATCAAACCCACTTATGATATAAGCATACACAAGACACGGGTCCCGGAATATGAGATTAAAATGAGAGACATGTTCCCGAATGGGAGATTCGTCACACCAGAAGACTTTGCAGACACTGTAGGGGGTGGTCAGTTAGCCACCTTACAATATCACTGCATGAAAGCCGCATTTAAAAAAAGATCGCCATCATTCCCAGAGGAGCCACATCCATATGCGTGTTTTCAGTCCCTATACTCACAAACTGGCACAGGTATATCAAAGTTATACAACATAATACAAATCCATACGCAACCACTGAATAAGTCCAAAACCTCTTGGGAGACAGACATGGGCATAACTATTGAAGAGGAAAAATGGAAAAGATGCTGCCTCCTGTCTAAAAAATGAATGCGGGCCTATGGTTGATACAGTTTAAGGTATTAGATACACTCCATTATACCCTGGTTAAAATGGCAAAATTCAATGCCACCATATCCGGAAGCTGTCAGAAATGTGTAATCCCCATGGCGTATGCGTATCATATGTACTGGACATGCCCACTGATCACTGTGTTCTGGCGGAAGGTGGTGGGGGTACTGGAGAAATTACACAAATCCCAGGTCAGAAATGCAGAAGCCCCATGGCGGATGCGTATCATATGACTGGGCATGCCCACTGATCACTGTGTTCTGGCGGGAGGTGGTGGGGGTACTGGAGAAATTACACAAATCCCAGGTCAGAAATGCAGAAGCCCTGTGGCGGATGCGTATCATATGACTGGGCATGCCCACTGATCACTGTGTTCTGGCGGGAGGTGGCGACGGTACTGGAGGAAATGACACAAATCCCAGCTCGCTTGACACCCCAGAAATAATTGTTTGGTGATATTGGGAAAATAGCCGATAAAACTAGAAGACTTTTCAATGTTGCATGCGTAGTGGCAAAGAAATGCATACTTCAAGCATGGAAAAGCACCCATGCCCCACGCATAGATCATTTTCTCCGAGAACTAGCATACGTCAATGAATGTGAAGAAACTTATGTAAAAATGACACCCACTACAAACAGGGCGAAGGATATTTGGACTATACCTATGGGTCTCACTCTCTGATGAGGATAGCTCAAAAAGTATGTAACGTGCCAACTCACTGTATAGAAATTTCATGTAGAAACGGAGTGCCTTTACTTACTGTATATTTTGTTATTAACTGATATGTGGAGCAGCTGTGTTGTGATGCGCAAACCAAAAATAAAGGTTTTAAAAAAAAGAATAAAGGGGGGGTGCTATTGCTGGCGGGTGCTTGCCTAGGAAGTTATTTTGGGGGCTGTTATAGCATTTGCATAAATAGAACAGAGCTGAGAACGGACGCATAGGTGTTAAACAACTTTGACCTATCAGTGGAACCCAAACACACACACCGCCTCTGCCCCGCTCCTCCCCTGCTCCTCTCTTCCTCACACGGCCACAACCGTCTCTTATACAACGCCCCCTGCAAGCAGGTATCGCGCCCTTCACTCCAGAGGACACCCCAGAGCATTTAAAAACAGAAACATTTGTAAACCTTTCTGTTTGCTTGTTGGGGTGGGGGGATATGAGGACCCCCGGTAGTGCGCTTTCGTAGCCAACATCTTCCACCTGTCACCTTACCTTGTCGGCAGGACACCCACGTGCAGGCGCTGGGCTCTGCAACCATGCCCTGGCCACATTGGGCAATGGCAGTGGTATACAAACGTTTTTATGTCGAGCCCCCTGAGTAAAAAAGTTGTTGGTAGGCCCTGCTCCCTGAATGCAAGGACTGCTTGTATTTTATATTAAAAGCAGTCAACTTTCACTCTTTTTTAAAAGCCTCACCCTCAACAGTGCAATTAAAGGAATACTATCCACTGGCTCAAGGAACATGATACCTAACGTCTCTCCTTTCTGTGCTATATTTACTGCAAATTGTATATAGCTCTGTATAGCTACTGATCTTCTATGTTTCGATATATTATATAATTTGTAAATTCTGTATATCTTTGTATCTATAATTTGATGTATCTGTTCTCACTGTCTTGATGCTTCCAGCAATGTACCCCTAGCTGGATTCCACCTATGGCGCCTCTGTAACTAAGCTTTACAATCCTCTTGCTGCCTCTGCGCCCTGCTACCCCTGGGTTAGGTGCGCATTACAAATAATAAACATAAACATGATATGCCCAGGACCACACATTTTGGTTTTACCAGCAGTGTTGCAATAGGCGGTTAGTTATGTAGACGATACCACCCCTGTTCATTTTTACATGCTCTCCTTTAGGCCACGGCTTCAAATTTTAGGCCACGCCCATCAGACAAGCTACGCCCCAAAATGAGGGCCCCCTCAATTTCTTACCCCACTTAAATCACTGCCCAACCCCTAAACCGAGGTGCTGACTCCCTCTTCTTTTATAACACGAGCCCAAAACATACACATGTTTAGCAGCATCTACAGTTTGTTCCAAACATAACGCCTGCATAAACTTTATGGCAAAAAGAAAATCCAAACATCTTTGTTACTCAGGTGGCCCACGGAGGTGACAATACCTGAGAATTCGATCTGATAAATGCGGACAAACCTTTTATTGTATTACACAAACCATGCATAGATACATTCATGCATACACGTAAGCAGGTTACATGTCTTTATAACGAAAGATTTTATGAAGAATGCACTTATAACGAAAGTTTTTTTTTCCAACCCTAAAAACTCACCCCAATCGTTTCCCCAAAGGATTTAACCCTTTTCCCCACCCCTAAGGTGTTATAAAAGATTCGATATATGTTGTTTCTTCATAACATTTTCATTATAAAGACTGCATACCATGTACACATACATACCACTCTCCCCCAAAGAGTCAATGGATATTGTATCTGGTTCCAATATTAACTCATTGGTCAGAGTTTCCAATTCTAGCACCCATTCTCCAGCACGATATTCCAGTTGTGTGATATGTACATGTAACATTGTGTGATGTATGTTTTCAGTGAGCCCGTGCTTTTTGTCTGCTCTTCGTGTGTATCCACTGTGAAACAATGGAGCTCTGTAAAATAAGGTGACGCGGTGCACGGGCACAATGACATGGATACAGTCAGAAGGATATACTATTGAGTGTGCGCTTGGAAGGACATGGAGAGAGTGGGTACAGGGTTTATATACAGGGAATAGAGCTCAAAGAGCGAAAGGTCGATCTAATCTTGAATCCTGTGTTAGCAGATGCTCAGCTGGACCATATTCCTATGAGTTCCATACAGTGTGACCTTTCGCCTGTGCTGCTGAGGCACTAGGTCTGCATCAGGAATTCACTTCCTTACCTTCTTCTGGTAGGAGAGGGAATAAAGTATGTCCCCTTTTAAATCTATCCAGAAGCCCCTTAGGTAGCAAGTCATTAAACAACTCCTCCGACATTTGCCCGCCTTTGTCGTGTGTCAATCCTCCAAGAAGATCCTAAACATCAACTAATAAATGGACGCACATACCTCACAGTACAGCGATTATGTTAAAATATGGCAGCCCAAATGCTGGCTACCCACACTCTGTACAGCGCTCCGCTGCTCTCTAGCTAGGTTCGCACTTAAATAATTAAAATAAAATTTAAATAAAGTGTCCCACTTTGCATACATTCATCAACTAAGGTTTTAAGCTACTCGTGCAAAGGCAGCACTAGTGACAGGCCGGAACCCATGGCTCAGGGTATTGCTTCACAACTTGTAACAGTGGCGGGATAGAGGACCCAATTAAGATGGCAAAAGTCAGACAAAGCAATGATTAGCTGACATCTCCCCCTCTTAAGTGGTTCCTGCAACTGTGCCTTACTTTGCAGGCCGAGATCTCTACTAGATGATGCAATCAAGCCTGAGTGAGCCGGGACCCTGGTTCACAGACAACAATGCTTCCTGGGAGCATGGAGAATCAAGGCTAGAGCCCACCAACAAGCTATGGAAAGGAATAAGACAATTCTGCACCAGAAGATGAGCAGGAGAGATGAAGCCCTAAAGCGAAACTTTAGCCAGGTGGCTGGATGGGGCCACGGTGTGAGACTTTAGAGAGACAAGTAGGGTCCAACCAATGAAAGAGTGTACACGAAAGATGGGCTAATTTACAGTGAGGCCAAGGATGAATTCTCTGACTGGGACCCAACATCAGCTTATGGATTCCATCCGGTATAAGGAACCTGAATGGCTTAATGCAGTATGGGCTCACATATCACCTAGATGCCTTTTACAGGTTGTGCCAGGCATGCCAGGCCACAGGTAAGGCAAGCAAAAAGACTAAAGCTCCCTTAGTTACCCTGATGGTGACTGAGGTGCAGTTGTCATGGGTGAGAACTGGCCTCATCAGATTCCTAGACTGAAGTGAGGAGCCAAGATAGTTTTCTTCAAAACGTATTTTCATAAACAAAAATAGAGGCCCTCCTGTTGCAGATGAAACCGGCAGTCAGGGGAGCTGCTCATATATATATTCTTTTTTAATTTTTATTTTATTTTATTTTTATGGTTGAATTAACAACCTTTCAATAAATAGCGATTTTTTTTTAAAAGGATAATAAGCAAAAACCAAATTTAAGGACTAAAAGTAGAGGAATATCACAGACAATTTGTCTACTTCTTAATTACACATTATTTAACCAAAATATTTTTAAAAAGACTAAGAAGAACAATTGGACCCCTAAGAAGAACTATGGTGCCCCCAAAGCCTAAGACTATTGGATATTCTATAGACTACGACTCGTCATGCCCTGAATATTCACCTTGGAACAGTTTTTCTCGCTCTTTACCACGTTATTCTATGGTTTGAAATATGCTATAATAAAAGTGCAAAATTGTTAAATCTTGTTGTAAAATCACATCTTTTGTTACTAGATTAGGATAGTTATTCGCAGTGCATCCGTTTGCGACAGTTTCAGCGATAATAAAAATGTCATGGCTGCAACAGGAACACATACACGATCACTACTAAAAATCTTATACCATAACATCTCTTGTGTGAAATTTCTGATATCTTGGAACAGATGTTCTCAAAAGCTTTTCCTCTGTAATTGCAGACATGGATAATGCGTGAGGAGATGTTTTAGTGTTTCCGGTTCTAGTTGATGGTTACAAAAATGACACAAGTTAGCAGCCTTAGTGATTATTCCCCATTTAGACAGAACATCTCTCGTTAAACATAAGTTCAGCCGAAACCGAAGGAATAGGGTTCTGTACAAGGGGCTCGGAAACTTGACTAGGTAAGGCTCTGGTATATGAATGCTTTTGATTTTGAAGCTCGAATTCCTGAACTGTTGATATGTCATGCAATGTTGGCATGTCAAAATCCAATCATGGTACCATCATTTCTGCTTTTGCTATGACAGGATTAATATTTAACAGCACTATCGAAATATCTGCAGCTTCCATTGTGATTAATACTTGCTCTTTCCACATTGTTATAGAATAATCTTTAGATGTGTTCCAAAAGGAAGCTAGTATATATAGGAGTAAGTCTGATTCGGTCGGTAATAGACATTTCCTGTATAAGTTACACATGTTCCACAGATAATGAGCTCCAAGGGAGAGAATTCCCAATTCGTTTCTCACAATGCACAGCGGTTGGTTGGCTGGCAGAGACAACACATTCCTCCAGAAGCGGGCTTGGAGCCTAAGCCAAAAGAATGCATTCCTCCAAGCCTTGGTTTCTGACCCATAAGTGGCTATTGGGACAACCTTTTGGGTATAGAATTTTAGCAGGGGTTCCACAGAGAATTTACTGTATGTATTGTTTACAATACAGGCCTGCATGCCCGCAGTTTGGATTTTCTTCTTGAGCTCTTCGCAGTATGGTATATGTAAAGGGTGGTTATTGGTGTTGATGCCTCATTCACCACTTCCATTGGTGATTCATACACACACCATTAAAAGGAACATATTTTGTCTGGAATTTGCTCGCACACATCATTACCTTATTTGTTCCCAAATGTATTGATAGTTGGTTTGCTGTAGCATACTGTTCTAGAGCAGATAGTAGATTTTGCAGGATTCTCTGGGTTTTTAGGTAAATAGGAGGAGATCATCCATATAGAGAAGCCACAGTACAGTTTAACTGCCAAATTTCGGTGAGCCAGAAATAACCTGCTTCAGCTTTTTGCCAAAGTCAGCTATAAGGAAATTGAACAAGGATGCGGCCAATATGCAGTCCTGTTTTAATCCTCTATATTTAGGTATCACTTCGGACAGTCTGCCATTAAGGGACAGCCGGATCTGAACTGTGGTATCCAAGTATAGTTGCGAAAGGGAGGCTTGGCTGTAGGAGGGGCATGCTGCCTCTCCCAGCTTGTTCCACAACAATTCTCTTCATACAGAGTTAAAGGCTAGTCTAAACTCTAAAAAGGCCATATAGACCGGTTGTTTTCTTTGGTGTTCATGCATCTTGATAGCTGATATGGTTGCTAAATTCAAATGCGGTGCCTAAGACTGGGACAGATCCTGTTTGAAGTTTATCATCTAAACTCTCAGTTGTCATCCACTGATTAAAGTCCCTCAGGATCAGCGGGCAAAGATTTTACCAGGTATATCTAATAATGGTATTAGGCGATAGTTCTTGGGTAACTCCCGTTTGCCTTTTTTAAGAATTGGAATCATGATGGATTTTTTCCATGTCTCTGGGTTCTGTTTATGCTTCACAACATTGGAGAAGATGTTATATAAGACATTCGCCCATTCTACCGGTTTTGTCTTTAGCATCATATTTGTCAGGCCACCTGGCCTGGGAGCTCTAGACTTACTTAACTTTGAAATTATATGTACTATGTCCTCTCGATCTGGGCGCCTGCTGGACGGTTTTGGGGAATTTCACTATTGTGTGAAGACTCCAGAGCATTTAGTTTGGTATAGTGTTCTACCCATTTTTCTTCTTGCACAGCGTTAATCTGAGTCGGGCTCTGTGTGTCAGGCAGGACGCGATTTAAAAGGGGCCAAATTGATGCCAGGTTTTTTGACGCTAGGGTTTTGAACATTCGTTCTGCATCTTTTTGTATCATAAAATATTTATTCGCTTTTATGCTGCATTTTCAGTTTACGAATCATAGTTAATCTGATCTCAGTGGCAGAAGCTGCCAAGTTCCTAACGTCTTTACGTACTGGGTTTTTCTCTTATGGAGTTCATGATCATACATGTGCTCAGGCTTATATAACGGTTTATGTTGTCTGGAGTAATGTAGAATAAGCGAACGCTTAGTTGTCGTGACTGTTCATGATGTTTCTGTCCTTTTGGTTATAATGGTTAGACGGAATGTCGTGACAAAGGATGAGCAAATTGCCAGGTCATGACCTCTGTCACAGGTACAATAAAAGGGGACCTCGCCCAGGCAAGGGCGCGAGTCCCATAGGCCAATACTATGGTGTGGTTGATCCCTTATGGGGCACCGGCACAGGCCAGACACCCTCACAACAGTGAACATCTTTGCAGTTTTGTTCCAGTTTCAGCAATCGTTTCTTGCGGTTTTTAAATGGAGTCTTACGTTTTTGTTTTACATCATTAATCACAAGGAATGCAACACCAAGTAAAACACGATTTGTCACTTTTCCTGGGTGACAGGATGGCACATTTATTTTCACTCAGGAAGCTGTCTGGGCAAATGTCCAGTAGCGGTACGGGCCGAACGGGACATTTGACACGTGCCACTGCATGTCACTAGTACAAGCCATGTCTAGGTTTGCGCCGTAACATATCAAAACAGTATTACAATTGATGAGAAAAGTCTGCAGTGCAAGAAAGGATTTTTACCTTGTGTTAGAACGAACATAAAATCCAGAAAGATAATTGCGGATGAATTCGAACCACTGACTTTAACGTGATTCTGCCTGCTTAGTGGTGGAGCTGCTGCATCTTTCCACAGCAGTGATTTAATCAGTCACGGTCGGCTCCTATCCCTACTCCAAATGCCACCCTTGGGAGGCCTCTGGAACGCCTTGCTGAAAGGACAGAGCCATTTCGTGACAGGACTAAATAATCTACTTGTACACGCAGAATCCTGAGGGGAGAACATTCAGGAAGCACGTCGAACAGTGGTTACAAGGACTCCCATATGACGCTGTCACAATTTCTTTAATGCGTCCAATACCATGTTTGGAATGCATAAGAAAGCATATGACAGTGTGTAAGGAATGCTGGTATCAAGTTTAGTCCATAGCAGAAGCATGCCAGATCCTATGGCATTTTAAAGATCCACAAATTCGTCATTCCGTGCCTGCGTTTACCCACACTGGCCAGACCATAACCTTGTAACCACTGTTCAGCCCATGGGGGGGGAAGGTGGGGGCAGCTACATCCATGCACTCCCAAGGCCGGTGACACTAGTTGTTCTGCTGTAGTACAGTTGCCAACAGACATTGGGCACACATTACCAACTATGTTTGTGTGCCAGCTTCTCTTTTTTGACACTTGTACAATGGCCCTTGAGTTATGAATCTTTTTGCAGGGCTGCTCTGTAGTGATTGGTAAAGGGCAGTTGTGGCTGATTCTTTACCATCAGATATGGGATGGCAACATAATGATTGGTATTGATGGAGTCAATCAGAACTGGCGTTGGTTATTCTAACCGACCATAAGAAATGGGCTCATTTTGCTGTCTAATTAGTTACATCCAGGACATTGTTCAGATATTGTGACTGATGGCTCGCAATTCAAACTGTAGCGGCGGGATGGATTTCTAATATGCTATTTTGCTGGTCTTTGATAGGAATCTGGATTTGTATCATGATTTTAAGTTACATCTGTAGCTGCATTATAATTTGCTTTACTATTTTATTCGGTCACTGTTTTCGTAGATTTTTTCTTCCTTTTCTTGCTTTTTTATTAAAGTGGGGGTTGGTAATCCTTTTTCACCTGTTACTTTGATGTTTGGGATGCTTTTAAATGTGATTCAGGTTATGTGTTGCTGTTGGGTTCCTTAGAGTCTATCTGGCTCTTTTTAACTTTGGTGTTTTCTGGTTGGGGATATCTATATAAGATTGGGAGGGGTATTGCGGGTGGCTTGGGGTTTGTTAGTTCTTGTTGACGTTGGATTCATATTTCTGCGAGCAGGGTTGGGGGTGGGTTTTTGATTTTTATAAGTACAGTTTTTTTTGTTGTCTTCTCTTTTTCCTTGCAATGCCGTCGGAGAGGAATGATCAGTTATCTGTTTCCTCGTGGAATATCAATGGTCTAAATAATCCGCTCAAAAGGCAAACGATTTTTTTTTTTTTTTTTTTTAAACTTTTATTTTTGGGTTTTTTTGAATTAACAAACAACTTCTCACCCACATTAGGGTGGAATTAGCCTAGCGATGTTTCCCTACCTCCCCCCCTACTCCCCCCCGCCTCTTGACCACCCATTACCACAGTGACCAGACCGGATCTCTGAGTATGCAACCAGTTCTACATTTTAGTATGAGAAGTGAGACACCTCCAACTGTTAACAAGGAAAGGGTCCTTCTTTATTGAGAGTTGACTGGGGAGGTCGGGGTACTCTCGGCCTCTTTCATCAGGAATATGACTAGTGGTCCCCAGATGTCTGGCGGGCGCGCATGTTGCGGTAGAAGCTTAACGAAATCTGTTTCGACATCTTGGCAGTAAAGAATGTCTTTGCGCCAGGCGGTGACTGTTGGGAGAGGACCGCGGCCCCAGGCCATAGCGACTCTTCTACGTGCTAGTGTCAGCAGAATGCCTGCTAGTTTTCTTGTAGGGGCTTTCAGTAATCTGGTCATGCCTAGTAGAGCTGCTGTGTTGGCTGGATGGACTGATTCTCCAATTATCGCACTCGTAGTCTCCAGCACCTGGGTCCAGAACAAAGCCAGCTTAGGGCAGTCCCATGCCAGATGGACGAAGTTTGCTGAGGTCTTCCCACACCTCGCACATTTTAAAGTTGATTCTGGGTGCTGCTTGTTCGCTTTGGCTGGCGTATAGTATGTTTGGTGCAGATAGTTGAAATGGACTAGCTTGAGCCGAGTATTAAGAGCGATTTTCTGGGTTTGTTTGAGGATGAAAGACCAGTCGGCATTGGAGAAGGTTATACCTAGGGCTGTTTCCCATCTGATCTTGGCTCGGGACTCAACGGGAGCTGTGTCCATTATGATGGTTCTGTAGATCTGTGAGAGTAATTTTCCCTCGCCCTGAGTTTGTATTACAGAATGTAGGAGCTGCCATGTCTGAGGTTGCTGTGGGAAGTTGGGAAGGATTGCCTGCAGAGTGTGGCGGGTTCTAAAGTAGATGAAGATGTCCAGCGATGTTGTGCCGCCTTTTTCCTTTGCTTGATCGGGGGTTAGGAAGCCATCTTTGGTGAATAGTTCTCCCAGAGTTTTAATTTGGAGTTTCTCCAGCCATTGGAGGTACACTTTTTCAGTAGTTAAAGGGATCCCTGGTATGAATTTTGCAGGAAGGAGAGGTGAATATCTCGTTTGAACATTGTATTTTTGTGCTAGGATTTTCCATATTTTATATGTTGTTAACACAACATTCATGGTGTTGTTGGGGACAGGGATCTCGCCAAAGATGACTGCTCTCAGTAAGTACGGTGTTGCCAGAGCTCTCTCTATTTGTACGTGCGGTCTGATTGTGTGTGTGTAGTACCAGTGGCTAAGGAATTGCGCCTGTGCAGCCCAATAATATTTTTCAAGATCTGGGAGTGCTAGGCCACCGCTCATTACCGGGAGAGTTAGTATGGAATGTGCCACTCTGGCGGGCTTCCCAGCCCAAAGCAGATCCAGGACCAGACTCCTCAGTTTCCTCAGAAAGGGTTGTGGAAGTAGAATGGGAATGTTGGAGAAGAGATATAGAAGTTTTGGCAATATCACCATCTTGACTAGGGAAGCTCTTCCCCATAAGGTCAACGGTAGGGTTTTCCAGCGGGCCACTTTTTCCAGTAGAGATTTGACTACTTCTTCATAGTTGTCTTGGAACACTTCATGGTGTTTCAGCGACATTTGTATGCCTAGGTATCGTACTTTGGATGTCTTCCAGGTGAGATGGAAATCGTCTTTGAATGGATTGGTCATCGGGGTTAGTGGGAAAACAATTTATTTTGTTTGATTAATTTTCAAGCCTGAGGCAGCCCCGAATTTGATTACCTCCCTCATGACAGGATTTAGATTGTCAATGGGGTCTCGTATGAATAAGACTACGTCATCTGCGTACAAAGAGATGATGAGTTTGTGTGGGCCAATGGCCAGACCTCTGTGTTGTCTAAGTTCACGTAGATTGGAGGCTAAGGGTTCCATTACCAGGGCGAATAGTAGAGCTGACAATGGGCAACCCTGTCTGGTACCTCGTTGCAGGTTGATGGTGGACGATTTTGCTGTCCCTACTATTATATATGCTGTAGGGTTAGTGTATAGCAGGGATACCAGTTTGATGAAACGAGCCCCCAGGCCCATCCTGGTTAACACCGAAAACATGAATGGCCACTCCACAGAGTCAAATGCTTTTTCAGCGTCGAGTAGAAGAGCAATAGCTTGTTGGGACGGGTTCAGCGCCTCTATGACTCCGAATAGTCTCCTGATGCCAAAGGTGGTGTTACGGCCAGGTATGAATCCTGCCTGGTCTGCAAGAACCAGAGCTGGCATTAGCGGCATCAACCTATTTGTAAGGATCTTAGCCAAGATCTTGTTATCGAGGTTTAAAAGTGAGATGGGACGATAGGACGCGCAGTCATCAGGTGGTTTGTCTGCTTTATGTAGAAGTATAACGTTGGCTTCACACATGGTCTGCGGGAGGGAGCCTTTTTCCAGGGCTTCCTTGTATACATCAGCTAGAAGGGGAGCAAGGGTATGCACAAATGCCTTATAAAATTCCCCGGTTAGGCCATCAGGGCCGGGGGCTTTGGAGTTCGGGAGAGTTTTGATTGCTTCAATAATTTCATCTGGGGAGATTAGCTCGTTGAGGGGCTCCCTCAGATGGGATTCGACCCAGTATAGCTCGGTGTCTTCCAAGTATCTTAGTGGAGCTTCTGTACCTTCGGAGTGTTGGGTGCTATACAGATTTTGGTAAAAGTGTCTGAACTCCTCTGCCATACTCGCGTCTGTGTGTGACATTTCTCCCAGTAAGTTGCGAATCCCCTCTATAGGCGTTGGTTTGCGGTCAGCTCTTATCAATCTTGCCAGTAGTGCTCCAGGTTTTTGCCCTTCACCATACTGTCTGACCAGGGTCTCGCGATGCAGAAATTTTAATTCGCGCTCGGCTAGTGTATTAAACTTAAGTAATTCTTCCTTCAGGGTGCCTTTCGTTTTAGGATCGTCCGTGTCCCTAACCTGATGTTCGAGGTCTTTGAGTCGGTCTTCACAGGTTTTGATCTCGCGTCTGATGAGCTTAATAATACCGTTCTCCTTGGCTTGGCACACTCCCCTTGTGAAGCATTTCAGTGATTCCCACAGCGAACTGGCGGAGGGGACCGAGCCGACATTGGCTTCAAGAAATATCTCAATTTCTTCTTTCAGTTCAGTTGAGAATACCGTGTCTTGCATAGATCCCGTCTTGAAGCGCCATCGCTGCAGTCTGGATACTGGTTGGGAGGGGAGAAGGCTGAGGGTTACTGGTGAATGGTCTGACAAAGTTCGTGGTAATATGTGGCAGGGGCCACTTTGTAGAGGGCCATTTCTGGATGTGAACAGGTAGTCGATACGGGAGCTGGTGTTATGAACCGCTGAGTGGAAGGTGTAGTCTCTCAGGTCTCCGTTGGCCGTTCTCCATGCGTCACTTAGATCAAAGGCTCTGCAGAGTTCTGTTATTTGCATGCCGGCCTTAGAGGTCTGTTGTGACGTGGCATGTGATCTGTCTCTGGTCGGGTCTATGACAGTGTTCATGTCGCCACCCCAGACCACCGTTGATTGTTCAAGTGAGGAGAGCTGAGATAGTACCCAGCCAAAGTTATCTGGTCCGTCCACGTTGGGGGCGTAGGAGTTGATGAAGGTGATCGCCTTGCCTGCTATTATGCCCTTGACCAGGACGGTTCTGCCCTCAGAGTCTTTTGCAAAGCGGGAAAGACGGAAGTTGATTCTTTTATGAATTAGGATAGCGACGCCTCTAGAATAGGATGAGTATGACGAGTAGTATCTGTGGCAGCCCCATGATTTGGCCCATGTGTGTTCTTTCTCGGGTGTTAGATGGGTTTCCTGTATCATCGCCACATCGATTTCATGTCTTCTTAAGTATTGCAGGATTTTGCGAGTTTTAGACGGGATGTTACCTCCTCTTATATTCCAAGTTGCAACCCTGAATGGTACGAGGCGAAAAGAGTTTTGGTTTGCGTTGGTGGTTCCCTGGTCTTATGGTTGGAATATATTTGGTTGTAAGATAATGAGCTTAGATTTTATTGAGTTATGCTGACTGGTGCATGTCCATTGGTGGTGGAAGGCGGGGGGCCAATCCCAACGGGGGGGTACAGTCGGTCGGCGCTGGCCCCTTCTTTCAAATGCATAGCAATTAACAGATTCTGGCGGTGCCAGATGGGTGGTTGCTATCCCAACCCAGAACTGTAAACGATGAACAACGTAACAGGTCTTGGAACATTTCCCATTTCGCGAACAACCCCCAACTTGTCCGACGGGAACCCCCCCAACTTGAGCGAGGGAACTGATGCTGTGCTCGGGGCGCTTGGGGCCTCCCCAAGAGCTCTGCCCTATTGTATAATGGTGATTGAGCGTGTTCCGGCTAGTTGAGCGTGCTTCTGAACATAGTTTTTGACTTTAAGGTGGATTTCTGGGGACTCTCTCTCTCTGTGGACGAGGTCTTTGAGAGTTATGGGTCGGGCAGCCGTTTTGATCGAGGAATAAATGGACCTCATCAGGTGAATTGAAGAAGTGTATTTTCCCGCTATGTTGTACCCTGAGGCGTGCTGGAAATAGCATTGAGTAGGCGAGCTTGCCCTCTCTAAGTCTTAGCTTGGCGCTGGTGAAGGCTCTTCTCTGAGTCTGTACTGCGGATGAAAAGTCAGGGTATATGTGGATTTTATCTCCGTCGTGGAGTAGTTCGCCTTGCTCCCTAGCCAGGCGTAGGATGGTGTCTCGGTCTCTGTAGTTAAGTAATCTTGCAATGATGGCTCTAGGAGGGGCGCCGGGAGCCGGTCTGGAGGCTGGGGTCCTGTGCGCTCTCTCGACCATAAACATTTGTGAGAAGGGATCTCTGCCGAAGAGGGAGATACAAATGGACTCCACGAAGTCTTCCATCTTCTTTTGGGGGTCGTACTCCCTGACCCCAATGATCCGGACATTGTTCCGTCTAGAACGACCCTCCAAGTCCTCACATTTGGCCATCGTTGCGGACATTTGGCTTTCAAGTCTTGCGACTTTATTGGAGAGGGACGTAGCACCGTCATCGAGATTTGAGACTCTCTGTTCGACTTCCGTCAGCCGTTCTGTGTGGGTGTCCAAGCGATGTTGCATTAGGTCGACTTTGGAGGATAAACCATCCATTTTGTTATTCAGGCTACCAATGCCCACTTTAAGGTCTAGTAGAAGTTCTTTTATTTCCAGTGGATAATTCTCGGACATTGGATGATCTGAACTACTCGGTGCCGGGTCGTCGCCATTTTGTGGGTTTTGAGTCTTGGGCACCGTGTTGTTGTCGAACGTTAGCTTCTTTTGTAGTTTGTCTACTTTGCCCATCTTGGCTAATGTATGTTGTCTGCTTGGAGGTGACAAGGGTCCGCGGTGGCTGGAGGGGTTGTTGATGCAGCCCTGACCGAGTGAAGTACTGGCGCTGGGTAAGTGGAAGATGGAGGTTTTCAGGTTGTTTTGTTGTAGGGTGACCCTGTTGGGTGAGGAGGGATTCGGGATCACGCTCTTGGGGTTTGGATGATGGTTTAAAGAGCAAGGAATTCGTGCTGGTGATGCACTAGCAATGATTTGCACTTCGTCCAGGGTTTATGTCTCGGACGAGATATGATCCGGCGAGCTGGTGGAGATCCTCTTGTTGTTGTCTCTCTCATTTAGGGGTCCTGAGGCGTTTGGGAATCTTGGAGGGGCCGTGTAGGAGATCGCTTTGCATTGTTGTCTACTGCGTGGGTGGTGTGTCCCCTTATGGAGTGCCTGGCGCTTGGGGGGCAAAGCCGCTGTAAGTGTTGTAGCTGGGGGAGTTATATAATTCCTGCCGTGGGGCTGATGGCGCAACCCGGCCTCCAGGGGAATCCTGGAGGGTCCGCACCCAGCCCGCGGGGCCGTAGTTTGCAACGGTTATTAGCGTTAGTTATGAGGGAGCAGCAACCCCTCCTCTGGAGCCTCGACGCCCTCTGGCACGTACCTTGGGTGGTGGTCTTCGGGGTGGGTGCTCCTGGCGTTCTCCGGGTTGAGCACCTCGGTTGCCGCTCTACGACGTGGCCTGGTGTGATGGTCTGGCGGAAGACGGGGAGATAGCGGGTTGCACCTCGGGATCCCGGGGGGCCTCTCGAGCGCCGGCTCCGGTGTCTCTCGGCATGGATCGGCGCTGTGGCCAGGAGCGCCGTCTCTCAGGGTGACGGCAATGGCCGTCGCCGGTCCGGAAATGGAGGGGGCGCGCTCCACCGGAGACCGGGTCGGCGCGCGGCCGTATCACCGCCGCGGGCGTCCGGAGACTGGGGTCCGCTGGGGTCTGGAACGCGCACACAGAGGCCCCCGGGGAATCGCGCCCTTCTTACGCGAGTCCGCGAGGTGTGCAGGTAGATTTCGGCCTCCGCACTGTTTGGGAGGTGCAGGGGCCTGGATAGTCAGAAGCTGGTGGGTGTTCTTTTATCAGCGGATCGAGGCTGGGAACCGCAGGATTCTGTCGGATTGATTGTGGGCAGAGTGGGAGCTCAAGCAAGAGCGGCCATCTTGGTTGGCCCTCTAGCGCCCTCTGTAAGGCAAACGATTGTTTGAAAGATATGCACAGTGATGTACATTTCCTCCAAGAGACCCATTTACTGTTAGAGGATGCAAATTTGCTGCGCAAAGGTTGGATTGGGGAATTTTTTGTCTCGTGCTATTCATCCAGGAGTAGGGGGGGTTGCTATTTTGATTCGGAAGAACTCCCCGATTAAGGTCTTGAAATCTCACACTGATAAAGAGGGTAGGGTCATCGCGCTCTTGGTGGAAGTTCAGGGAGTTCACTATATTTTTTGCAATGTTTATGCCCCTTCAGTGGATGACGGCACATTTTTTGGAACAGTTGCTCAAATGTTACAGGATTTGGCTTGTCAGAATGTTATTATGGGAGGCGACTTTAATTTGGTTATTGATAATGTCAAGGATCGCAGTGGGCCTCATATTGCTTTCAGGAGAGACCCGACTTTTTGTTCCTTTAACTCACATATTTCTGAATTTGCATTAGAAGACTGTTGGAGATTGCTTCATGTTGATTTGAGAGAATATACGTTTTATTCCAGTTCTCATGGCTCACATTCTCGTATAGATATGTTTTTCACTGCAGGTTCAGCAACCCTGAATTTGAAAAGCTGTGAGATTGGTTGTATTGCTGTCACTGACCATGCACCTGTGTTTATGAATGTAGATTTACAGTTTAGTACTCTTAGATCGTTTTGTTGGAGAATGAATACCTCAATTCTTCGAGATGAAAAGATTGTGGAAAAAATCAGATCTGAGGCTGATCATTTTGTTGTGGAAAACAGGACAGATGGTATTGCTGTTGGGACAGTATGGGAGGCATTTAAATGTACAATGCGGGGCTTAATTCTGGGTTTGTCCAGCAGCAGGAAGAAATGTGTGGTGGACAAAAGTATGAATTTGGAACAAAGTATTAAGCAACTTTCACAAGAGTTGATTAATGACTCTGGGAACATGGAGAAAAGGAGAAGATTGAGGGAGCAACAGAGAGAATTAAATGAAATTTTGAAAATAAGGTCTGAGAAGGATTTGTTCAAATTGAAATGTTCGTATTTTGGATATGGTGAAAAATGCAACCATTGGCTTGCCTATAGATTGAGACAACAAAAATCTGAACGATCCATCACTTCTATCAAAAATGAGAATGGTAAGGTGACTTGCGATCCGAAACTGATTAATGAGACTTTTAAGGTATATTATAAGAAGCTCTATCAAAGGGAGTTGGGTGTCAATGGATTGGATGATTCTTTTTTTAATGGACTAGAGATACCTAGAGTGAATGATTTGGAGAAAGCTATGTTGGGTGAGGCTTTGACTGTGGAGGAAATGAAGACTGTGATTGGGAAGTTGAACTCAGGCAAATCTCCAGGTCCGGATGGGCTGCCTGCTGAATTTTATAAAATCCTACCAGATTCGGTGGTGGAACTGATGCGGGATATGTTCATGGAATCCAGGGTGAGAGGTTTGCTTCCCGCTTCTACTAGTCACGCCATTATATCGGTATTTCTAAAAAAAAGAAAAAGATGGCTGCTTGACTTCAAACTACCGTCCGATCAGTTTGATTAATACTGATAATAAGATTCTTGCGAAATTATTGGCCATTCGTTTGCAGAATCTTCTTGTGAAGTTAGTGCACACTGATCAGTCAGGTTTTGTTCATGGACCAAGAACATCTAGCAATATTAGGAACCTATTGTTATTAATGAGGCATGCACAGGATACGGAACATGATGTTGCGGTGCTTTCCTTAGACGCGGAGAAAGCGTTCAATCGCGTTGATTGGGACTATCTTTTTTCAGTATTGCGTGCTATGAATTTAGGTGAGGAGTTTGTTTCATGGATTGCTTTGCTTTATGCTTGTCCGACTGCTGCGGTCAGAACTAATGGGCAGTTATCAGACTCTTTTGTATTGCAGAGGGGTACTAGGCAGGGATGCCCTTTATCCCCCCTGATATTTGTTTTGGCCATGGAACCACTGGCGATTGCATTGAGGTGTGATGTAGGGATACGGGGCCTGAGTTTTCATGGGGCCAATCAGAGGCTGTGGTTTTATGCGGATGATCTGTTATTGTTGTTGCGGGATTTAACGGTGTCCCTTCCGGCCTTGTTAGACGTTCTGGACAGATTTCGTGCGGTGGCTGGATTTAAAGTCAACTGGATTAAGTCTGAGGTCTTACCTGTTTCTGGATGTTGTGATAGGAATTTGGTTTCTGGTTTTGGATTTCGGTGGTGTGACAGAAAATTAAAATATCTGGGTATATGGCTTACCCCACTGGTGGATGAGATGGTTGTGGTGAATATGACTGAGACTTGTAGAGAATTGAAAATGAGTATTTTGAGGTGGTCATTACTTCACTTGTCCCTATGGGGCAAAGTGAATGCTATAAAAATGAATGCAGCCCCGAAAATTAACTATGTACTAGGTATGCTTCCAATGAAAATTGGCAATCATTTTTGGAAGAAAATTGATGGTTTGTTGCAGTCGTTTTTATGGGATGACAAGCCGCCGCAGTTAAAGTTATGGAAACTTCAGCTGCCAGTGGGAAAGGGAGGTTTGGGGGTGCCGAATTTCAGGGCTTATCATCTAGCTTTTTCAAGTCATTTCATTGTGCCCTTTCTGATGGCACAGCCTGATAGTTGGGTAATTGCAGAGGCAAGTTTGTTGGGCCCACTCCCCCCAAGGGCGATTCTTACAGCAACAAACAATTTATGTAAGAGATCATCTCTGACAGTCTTTCTGAGAGATACGTGGAAACAGGTTCATGAATTATTGGGATCGGACGCATCTAATTCTATTCATGCTTCAATTTGGCTAAACCCGCAGATTTCAGTTGGGGGTAAATCTTTGTTCTGGCCTGATTGTTTTCTGGGTGAAGTCCATTGGATTGATGATGTGTTGGTGGATGATGAGTGGATTGGTGAGCGTGAGTTGCGAGCGAAATTTAACATAACATTGATAATTTCAGATCTGAAGACTTCAGAAAATTAAAAAGATGCATAGGTGATGTGGTGGACCAAGGAAGCTCAATGGTTAATCTCTTTCTTAGAGAAAGGCAGCCAGGTGGTGGCTCGATTGCTAGCAGGATATATAATTCTATTGTGTCTGCTTATAAGGAGAATTCTGATTTGAGAGATGAATGGGGGAGGAGATTGGGGTGTGAGATTTCACCCGAGATGTGGTTGGATATGTGTGCGAACATTAAACTTTGTGCAATTGATCTGGGGGAACGGTCTAGGCAGATAAAGATCCTCAATAGAGTGTTTTGGAGCCCGGAACGTATGTTTAAGAGGGGGTTGTTGGATTCGGATGATTGCTGGTGTTGTGGGAATGGACTGGGAAGTCTGGAACATCTGTTGTGGGAATGTGTGTGTGTACAGGGTTTTTGGCATGATGTTTGTGGTGCCTGCCTGCGTGTTTTGAATTTGGAGGTGGATTTGGATTTTGTGACAATGATTTTGGGAGGTGGAGAATTGCTGGAGGATCTCTCTGTGTTACGGAAAATGTTTTTACTCCGTGGAGCTTGTCTGGGCAAAAAGTTGGTCCTGAGGGGCTGGAAGTCACAGAATGCGCCTACTCTTGATGATTGGGTTGAGGGGATGTCTGCCCTTGCATCCATGGAAAGGATGGTGTTCAAGAGGCAAGGGAAATTGAATTTGTTCGGTAAAGTGTGGGATGACTTTTTGAGTATTTACTGATTTATTGCAAGTTATGTATATATAATATTCTGTTAATCTGTATATTTTTGCTGAGTATTAATTGTTCTAATTGTTTGATTGATAATCTATGTGTAAAAATGTATAAATAAACAAATAAAAAAATTTTTTTAAAAAAAGGAAGCACGTCGAAGCGCCTGCAGGTGGCATAACACCAATAGCCCAACAGAGCAGAAGCAGGGCAATGTTCTGCCATGCCCGTGATAGAATCAAATGAAGCTCCTCCAGACCGACCAGAACCCCCATATCTGTACCAACTAAACATTCCGAAGTTCAACCTGAAAACGGCAGGGGGAGCTAGCAGCAAAATGTGCGAGCAGCAAAATGCTGGAACGCGCTTCCCACGATAATCAGAGCCGATGCATCTTTCTGGTCGTTCAGAGCCAAGGTGAAGGAGTTGTTTACAACTCAGCAATAACCTGCTACCTGCCCTCAGCAAATTCTTTCACCCTGATAATTCTGTGTTATATGGAGCTGCGGACCAATCTGTAACCCGGTCCAATTTGTAAACTTTGTCTCGGACCATCCAGTAACCTGGTCCCTTATGCTATTTATTGTATTGCCTTCTGCTGTCTCTCGCATCTGCAACCTTCTGTAACCTATGTTGTTCTACAAGTCTAATGCGCCCAGTTACCTCAGGGTTTGGCTGCGCTATACAAATAAACAAACTAAACTAAACTACTATCTCAAGCCCTTTTAGACTTTTCATGTACGTTGCTCATTCCAGAGCAGGATGTCCTGGAGGTATCATTCACAAACACAGCATCTGTCTGGAGGGCACAATGAGGGCAAGTATGGGCTGGGAACAGGGAGGAGGCTTTGGGGACTGAGAGGCAACCGGCAGAAGGAGGGCGAGTTATGTGCATATTTTTACAGAAGTACAGAACAGGTAGAAAGGATGGTGGATGCCTTTGTCAGCTGATGCACGGCAGTGTTTAAAGGCCAAGGAGCAGCATACCGCTTTACAGGGATCATCTATTGTAGTAGAAACTTCTCGAACATCAATTAGAGATTGTACTTAAAATGCATGTGAACATGACCCAGGTGTGGGCGAGAAGAAGGTCTCAGAGATTTAGTGAATAAGCCTGAACCCCATCAACTCTGCTCACTCTATGATTGGTGCACACCACCCGTGACGAGGATAGCATCACCCCGAAAACCTACGGGAGGTCAGACACACCCACATAGATGGGTTAAAACCTAACACCCATGCACAAAGAAGACAGTCAAATATTTCACAGTTTAAGTATGAAAGCCTTTCTGCACTACCGGTTCTAAGATTAACAATACACCTGCCGCCTAGAAAAACATCACACTCCATCCAGGGGAGTATCCAGCATGGCAAGAGGGGCGGGAGTCAACTATGGAAAAAGTCATGCTTTTATTTTTTATGGTGGATATCGTTCTACCAATAAATGGTCAAAAAAGGTAGCAAGACCTAACAAGCCCCCTTCATTGGCTTTCATGCACCAATCTGACGATGCCAGTACAGTCTAGAGCAGTTGCGGCTGGTGAACGTTTTCCTTGTATTGAACCAAGCCAAAACGAGTAAACTTATCACAGTACAGTGAGCAAAAGTTTGGCTGCAGACTCTCGAGTGCGTACCTTCCCAAAGAACAGGTCAGTGGGCCGTGTTCGTTCTCGCAGAGGGGCACCTATGAACTATTTTTTGATTAACAGTACTGTTTTGGCTGTTTCCTCCCAATAGATTAAAAAGAAATAATAATAGTAACCATACATCTCACAGCAAAAAAAGTCTGAACAACAGGGAAGCAGTGTAGATTTACACTCCGTTCTGCGGGCAACACGTGAAACACTCTAAGAATACACAGGAACATTATGTAACAAGTATTGGTGCTGACTGTCCCCAAAGAAAAACCATGAGGTCTTTCAACAATGAATGCCAGCATTGCCTCACTTTCAAGCAGCTTCTGACCAAACCAGATCATGAGGTATGTCTCCCCATTCATGCTTTTTGTGCCCAAAGAAAGTAGTTAGACTGATTGTGAATAAATACATGCCAGCATTGCCCCAGTGACTTACATTCTCATGCTGCTATTGCCCAGAAAATACCTATCTCAGCAATATTTGCTTGTGCTGCCCACCTTTCATGCTGCTAGTGGTTAAGTCTATTCCTGCAGCTTGTCTCAGTATATGCCACCTTTGACCCCCTAGTCCATTATGTGGCTCTCAGTAGCCACAAACAGCTTTGTCCCAGACACATACAAATGTTTAAATATATACACAAACAAACACATTCACGCAAAACACACATGTAAACAATTTTAAAACATATTTATTTTCTTTTTTATGAGCGTAAAAGTAAGGAAAGGTTAACTATTACAGAAGTGACATTGGAAAACCTGAGATCTCCTTAAACCAGGGCTCTGAAGCCGGCAGCGCTCTCTCTCTCTCACACACACACACACACCTCCCCCTCCTCCTTCCCCTCCCTGCGGTCGGTACACGACTGCCTCATTCTCACTCCTTTTTTACAGTTCTCACTAAATGAGGTCTCACCAGGCGTGGCTAGGATTGTCTAATGAATGGGGCCTTAGGCTAATGTAGTTGCGCACCCCACAGTGACATTAACTCCTGTAAATTCCCATACAGTGCTGCTGAGTGGGCATTTACAGATGTTGGGTGGGACTTGCCCGCTCACCTACCCTGTCTACGCTTCCCCACCCATGAGATTTTTCTGCCACATCCCCTAGTTCCACCCATTTTCCCATAAGAGCACATGGACTGTGGAAAACATATATATTGTTTTTTTTGTCTGGATAAAAAAACGTCTATCAGGCACTGGCCTTACAGGGGCCCCCACAAACCTGCAGTGCAGGGGGCCTGCACATGTCTTCTGAGGGGCCCCTCAGACAAAAGAAAAAGTTGAAAGAATTAATAAACAGAAACAAGAAGTAGTTCATTTTTGAAGTCACTCTGCCTAGAAAAATATACTATTTCTTTATGAAGTCTGAGGGCTCCCCCACCCCATGACATGTAAGCCTAAAGGCTGGAGACCGCCATGTCATGGGGCGATGGGAGCCCTGTGACATCAAAACAAAACAGTTTCTGTTTGAAGTCCCTCTGCCTTCATAAAGACATTGGGTCTCATTATGCGTTTGCCGGTCCGGGAACTACGGTACCGGTGAGCTTACCAGTACCATAGTTCCTGGACCGGCAAACTACGAGTTGTGCTCGCGGGTGCCTTTCTGCCCGACAGGTCGGACCTGGCGGGCAGAGCGGCACCCGCGAGCAAAGCATGTCGGATGCACCGGCACTGTTATAAACGGTGCCGGTGCATCCGACCTCCCCATTCCCATTCAGCCCTATGCGGCCGAATGGGAATGGGGAGCATCTTTTTTCCGGCGCCTGCAAAAGGGCAATTGCCGGATCCGGCAGGGCTGTAATGACCTGGAAATTGCACATTCACGAGCACTGCGAAAAAACTTACACCGGCGGCAGCTTGTATTACATTTGTATTGTCATAATGAGGCCCTTTATTTCTGTTCCGGTTGGCTCCCCTCCACCTCATGACACTGAGACTACTAGATCCTCTGCAGATGACAGGAACAAGCATTCCTGACTGTAGCAAGGAGCTGAAGGTCTCGTTCCCTGCACCAATGGATTAAAGGTAAGAACATTTATTTTCTTTAAATGTGTGTGCATGTAAGTGTGTGTATATAATGTAATGTGCATTAATGAGTGTATGCCTGTGTGAGTTTATGGTGAAAGGGTCCACACTGAAATATATGGGTGGCTGGTTGTGCGTGTGTGAGTGTATGGTGAAAAGGTGCACCCTTAAACGTATGGGTGACTGCGTGGGTGTGCCTGTATGCGAAAGGGTGCACACTTAAATGTATGGGTGGCTGGGTGTGCGTGTATTTGTATGGTGAAAGGTGTGTATGCTTGTGTTCAGGGGCTCACCAAACCCTACATTTTGTGGGGGCTAACCAATCAAATGTTGGGAGATGAGGTGCTAACTTCATGGCTGGTGGGGAGGGGCAAACGTATTTGTGCGTGGGCATCTAACTTCTTTACACATTCTAATGAGACTATTCTAGTGCAGCTTCAATGCTACAAGCAGTTAACTCTCTCCGTTAAGCCTGAAAGCCTCCACTTAAGGACTATTGTGAGAATGAGCGGTCTCCTGTCCCCTCTCTACCCTTCCAATCACTCCCCTGGCATGCAGGTACTAAACCCACATCACGATTTCAACTGCCTAAAAACTAACAGTAAAATGCCTTACATTAGTAATTACCAGGCCTTTGTTAATGACAAAACACAGGTGCCGTTTAACATCTGTGTCCTGTTCTGTCGGGCAACAGCTTTGTAGGTCAGCCAGGTTGAGTCAGCATAGGCCGAAATTTCAGAGGGGGGGGGGGGGGGGGGAAAGAGGACCGAAGCCCAGTCAGATCAATGGTGTTGTGCCACTGCTTATGTTTAATGCCATGTTTACTTATTGGTAATCTTCATTACTCATAGCCCCATACATCCTTGTCCCTGTACTTGTGTATGAGGCACTTTGTCTCATACACTAGTACTGGGATGAGGTAGCGGGACATGGAGGTAACTCCTGACTTAGTTGCCTGTAATCTTCATTACTCCTAGTCCCACTGTACCTCATCCTAGTACTTACCTATGAGGCAAGGTGCCTGATACGTCAGTACTGGGACAAGGAAGAGTGACATGGAGGTCATTATGGGCTGATGTGCTGATTTTGGGGTTTGGGGTAGGGAGCTGGAGGGAGAGGGGATGTGTGGGGTGTGGGGATTGCGCTAAATAGTACTTATAATCCATCTCCAGGCTAAGCATGCATGCTATGTGCTATAAGTGGGTAGAGAGGCATTTTTGTGCAGCTAGTCTAGTCATTTCTTAGTTTGGCTTGACTTTTTTTTTAACTGGGCACCTTTGATAAAGCAGTCCTGCTAAATGTAATTACCTGGCTAGACTGGCATTTGGGTATTGCCAGTCTAGACATTTCTTACTGTGGCATTGTATATTTTTCTGGGCATCTGTGATATAACAACCATAATAAGGGTTACAGCTTCGACTGGCATTATGGTGCGACCAGTCTAGGTATGTCTAAATGTGGCCTGGCATGCTTTGCTATTATGTGTGTAGACTGGGTCTATAATGTGCAGCCAGTTGGACATGTCTTCATTGTGGCATGGCATTTTTAATAGCAAAGCATTACATTAATTAAAGAATTAATGTTCCTATGCACTGTTGGAAGGGGGCTTCAGCATGGCTCACATGGGGGCCCACAAATGTTTTGTTACGCCACTGCTGTTAAGGCTGAGCGCTTAATGAAGCTTGGAGCTGAAGATATGCCAGCAGCATGGATTCAATCCCAGTTGGTGAGGAACCCACAGTTGAGGTGGGGATATATGTGGATCGGATCCAAGCTGCCGGGGCCAGTGAGCGGACCAATCCTAAGTGTGGCATAAAGGCCACTGACATCACAGAGAGCGCCACGTGCTAGTAATATGCAACGATGGAGGCCCTCTGCTTCTAGAGGAGTCAGGTAAGGGCCCAGAGTATCTTCTGTGTAGCATGCATTTTACAGAGGGATTACTGTACTGATTTCTGTTACAGTGTTAAAAGGCGCATTGCCATACGTGTATTATGAAATCCTCACCGATGGGGCAGCGGCACTGAGAATCACCCCCTCGTCCTCCGCACCCTCCTTGAACAGGCGACCCTCAAAGCACAGGAGCCACGCCAGGCAGTCAAGGTCTCATGGCATGCCTACATTTAGGAGAGCGATGAAGGACATTATGGACGCTGCTTTCACGGCTGTCTCTGTAGACAGAAAGAACAAGGTACCACAGACTTACTGCAGCACGATACAGATGAGGATTACGTCTCTTCAAACGAGAGATACTTCGACAAAGAGAGACAGGCGGAGATACCGGCCTATGCACAGTACAATTCTCTGTTTCCTACGACTCACAAGGAAGAGCCAAGAGATGAGGACTGCCTAAACCAACATGACACCCCTGAGGCTGATCAGGTGCCAATTTTACAATCTTTCAGGAAGGTCCGGGTCAAGCAATGGAAAGACCATGAAAAACGCTGCCCTGTTCTGGCGCTGTGGCGGATCTGCCAGTCGGTTCAGTTGGACTCAATGCCTAACCCGACTATGATACCCTCTATGGTGACTGGATGAGGATATGGCACTCAAAGGCGCAGCTGACAAAAAAGTGGACGTCACACTGAAAAAGACATGTGCAGGCGCAAACCTGTCACGGAAGACCGGAATATACAAGGTGTACCAGGCACAATCAATTTCCAGGTCCTCTACACAAGGAAGTGAGAGGAGAAGGACGTGCTGAGGTTCTGTATGACATCTTTTTGACCCACGCATCAATTTAGGGTGATGAAAAACAGAAGCACCTTTGTTTATGGCCTTGCAAGCCAAGGAAAAAACAGAAACCTACACCTAATGGGTTGGACTGCACTAACCTGACCTGCCCTCCAGACCTCCTAATATTATAGTTCATTGGTCCACAGACAGAAATTAAACTTAAGAATGTTCTAGAACACATCACTAGACCTTCAGCCACACTTATCCTTGCTCCTGCCAAATCAATGAACTCATTCATCCGCACTTAGAACTTGTTAAGTGTTCGTTTCCGTTTATGATGTCATATGACGACTTTCAGTGTTCCGCTCTCCACCCAGGGGAGTTGGGCATGGAACAAGCAGTGAAAAGCTAAATGGAATCGTGAAATATTTCATTGGGCCCCATTACGACTGTGCCGGTCTGGTAACAACAGTGCCGGTAAGCCAACCGGCACCATTGTTACCGGACCAACAGAGGACGTAACGGCACCCACCCGCACAGTTTCACGGAAGCACCGGCCCGTTATTAACTATGGGACTCAAATGGCAATGGGGATTTACAATTTACCGGCACATCACTTCCAGGAACTTCAGGGTTGTAATCCCCCGGTGTTACCAGCAAGCCAGGCGCCGGTAAATAATGCCAGTCCAGCGGTAACCCGCCGGTAGCACCCGCAGGGTTACTGCCGGACTTGTAATGATGTATGCTTAAAGAAAAACCTTAAGGGAAACAGGCAGTGACATAACAAGAGCGTGGCCACCTTTATTCAGTTCATAGATATTGTCCAACTGCAATTTAGGTGAATACAAGACAAAAGGGAATTAGTTATTGATTGTCAGATCCGGTATGAGGCACAGCTCATTTCCCACTTCTCCATGCATACCGGAACTGCATCTGCCATGTCAGAGAGCACTATGATCGTCTCCAGAAGAAACATTTACAACATGGAGTGGAAGGCTGATGCTTGTCTGAAAAATGCAGTACGTTCTACATATTGGTGTTTTTGGGAGATGAACTGTTCGTATCAAAACTCTACGACATGGCCAAAAAGTCATTTGAGCACTCTAAATTATTCCTTCCCATGTAAGGAAGGTACTCACAGTTTTCTGCCTGATCACACCTCACTAAGTTCACTTCATCTACAATAAAGCACAAATATTAGTCAAAATTCCAGGGTCACACTAGAGCTCACCCTCTGCCTCAAAGCAAGATAGAGCAGCATTTCCGTCTACATGGAGGCCAGGGGCTGGGTTCTCCATCCAATAAGGGGTTCCTTAGGTTGTTCTCACACGTTACTGGTTAAAGAAAGATAGGTATGCCTGATTGTGAAGGAGGGTTATTAGATTAAGTTATTCTCATTGTTTGTGTGGAGTGGAACAGTCAGCAGATATGTCCCCAGTAATTCCTCTCACAGAACAGCACGACTGAAGCACATCTCTGACTCTTGGAGAAGAAGGTTGTTCTGCTGCTGGTCAAGCTGATGGGTATTGGGTACTATTCTGCAGTATTTCTGATCAAGAAAACATCCAGAACGTTGGAACTGGTGAAGGAATCAATTTGATCTCGACTCTTCAATTCAAAATAGAGTCACTCAGATAATCCTGCCCTTGATAAGACGGGCAGAACTCCTGTGGTCCTTGGCTCTTCAAGATGCCATCCACCATCTTACGATTCATTTAATACCTTTGTGGTTCCAGTTCACCTCAAGACAGCCCCATGCGTTATTTCAAAGGTGAAGTCATGGGTATAACTGGGATCTTCTTCAGTGAATATTGCTGCATCCACACCTTGACAACTTGCTACTGCTACCTCCAACATAGGAGAATATTATAGGGGGCACAACCCAGGCCTGAAACTTCATCCAGTAGCTTTGCCAGTTAACCAACCATAACAATATCTTTGTCTCATTGTGGCTTGGTTTCCAACACAGAGTTCCAAGGTATTCCTTCTATGGATGTGCGGGTTGTGGGTAGCGGTTTTGTAGTGTTGGCAGTACCTCAGTGAACTCAGAGTCTTTCTACAGTGGTTGCTGATTCAGAGGTGGACTCTCCATCAAAGACCCCGGCACAGCGTGTGCGGGTTGTGCATGGCAGTTTTGCAGTTTGCGGATTTGCGGTCTACTCGAGATTGGGTTGAACCAAATCCTCCCCCTGAAAAGGTGAGTGAACTGCTAACTCTACTGCCACATCGCAGTGAGAAACTTTGACGCCTCTTTACACTTCGGGAAAAGTGGGTGATCCGTGACCCCACGAGGCACATATAAGTGTGCTACCTATGCTAGCGCGGGGACCAAGCATGGTCCTGAATATTTTCTAAATCTACTGCAAGAGTCAGTGAGGTACTTGGAAGCAGATACCATGAACCTTTCCCCACATGGAGACTTGTTCATATCTGTACACAGGTGTTATTTACCCTATTTTGTAGAAAGTTTCCGGTTGGAAAAAGTGCTGCATTTTAATTTGGCAGATAACCTAGTGCTTGGTGTTAACATGCCTGGAAAAGTAGTCAATAAGACAAAAAACTATAACCTTAGGAAATGCAAGCCGTACAATAAAGCAGGCCTTCGGTCAGGGGACCTTGAGAGAGAAAGGGTGGTCAGACAGAGTAATGCAGTGGTGTCTGAGGAAGGCGAGCCCCCCCCCAGGCAACCTAAGGAGGCAGTCACTGGCAAAGTAATCTCCTTCTTTTACCTGGAACCAGCCGGAAGGGACAATAACAACAGCAGTGTGGGGGGCCAGACTTTAGGCCTCATCACGAGTTGGGCTGTAGCCCTTAAATGCAGCGGTAACAATATTACTGCCGCATTTAAGGGCTGGCCCTATCACAAGTTGGCGCTAAATGGGCTGTTTTACCTCCAGCTTTTTTCTGGCGGTGAAAATCTCTTTTGGCACCCTGTATTACCGCCAGATGCATTACCGCCTGCTGTATTAGCGCCGAAGATTCCACATTGGGTCCAAATGACCCAATGGGGAATGGGGATTTACAGTTAACGCCGAACCTGTGATCCGGCCATAATAACGCCGGACCGGTGGGCACTAATGCTATTAATAAAATATGCCTGGCCACTTACTCAGCTAAAATTAAAGCCGCTAAAAGGCTTTATTTCACTACTAACATTGAGTCCTCTCCATCTCAGCCAAGGGCTATTTTCTCCGCGGTTAAAGTCCTGGCCTCGGTAGAGAGACTCACTCCCACTGTCATGCCCACTCAAGAACTTTGTGATACATTATCCCACTTTTTTATTACGAAGATTGACACTATCAGGCAAAAGTTCTCTGCCACCACGACAGGGGCTCTACTATTAGATTGCCCTTTTTCTTCTCCGGTCACGGCTGATTCTAACACACCTGGGCAATCTTTCCAGTCTTTTCGGAGGAAACTGTAGTCGGCTATCGAGAAAATTAAGGCGTGTTCCCCATCGGATGCCATCCCCCTACGAGTCATGAAAGAGATCGCCCCTACCCTACTATCTGAGATTACAAAAGATATTAACGACTCCCTCCAGACAGGTTCTATCCCACGGGAATTGAAGTCAGCCAGGGTAATCCCCCTCCTGAAGAAACCGACCCTAGATCCTGCTATTCCATCTAACTTTCATCCTATTTCTCTTCTCCCTTTCTTGGCTAAACTTTTAGAGTCTCTGGTGTCCCCCCTGCTATCTACTTTTCTTGAATCCACTAATCTTCTAGACCCTGTTCAATCTGGGTTTCGTCCTGTTCGAGGCACAGAGAGTGTTCTGGTCGCCGTTTTGGACGACAGGACCAGGCTAGTGAATACTGGTGGAGTGGGAGCCCTGATTCTGCTGGTTCTCTCAGCGGCTTTCGATACGGTCGACCACTCAATCCTGTTATCCCGTCTTGCCCAATTTGGTATCTCAGGGCAGGTCCTAGCATGGTTTCAGTCGTTCCTTGCGGATCGTAT
Source organism: Ambystoma mexicanum (assembly GCF_040938575.1). Taxonomy (NCBI): domain Eukaryota; kingdom Metazoa; phylum Chordata; class Amphibia; order Caudata; family Ambystomatidae; genus Ambystoma; species Ambystoma mexicanum. The sequence continues at coordinate 1,346,864,966 of NC_090922.1, read as the reverse complement.
ACAGACCCTCTCGATGCCTCCCTTTCTATCCCCCCTTGTCACCTCAGTTGTGGGGTGCCCCAAGGCTCCTCGTTATCACCGATTCTGTTCAATATTTACATCTGGGCCCTTGTGTGTCTCATCCGCTCCTTTGGCATCAAATGCTACTCGTACGCCGACGACACTCAGTTACTGATTCGATTAGACCTTGATCAATCTGAAGTGTCGTCGTGCCTGCGGGGGTGTCTTACAGCTGTTGTAGATTGGATGAACCACAATTGGCTCAAGCTGAACGGTGATAAAACTGAGGTGATGGTGGTGGGCTACACTCCCGATCCCACTCTTTGGGTGTCCTCCTTCTGGCCTCCCTCTATGGGACCCCTGCCATCCCCGGTTAAAAAGCTTAAAAATCTGGGTGTCGTGTTATCTGCCTCACTATCTATGGACCAACAAGTCTCTGATGTATGCCAGGCTGGTCATTTCCAACTTAAAATGCTGAGGAATGTACTGCCTCTGATCCCGGCTCCACTGCGCCCCCAGGTGGTAGCAGCTTTAGTACTATCACGGATAGGCTATTGTAATTCCCTATATTTAGCCCAACCCAAGAGCCTGATTAAACGCCTACAACGGCTCCAAAATCTGGCTGCCCGGGTAGCGACTGATACTCCTTATGCTGCTCACATCTCCCCAGTGTTGCAGTCTCTTCAGTGGCTCCCGGTGGCCCAGCGGGTGGAGTTTAAGGCCTTGTGTATTGTTCACCGGGCCCTTCATGTTCAAGGAGCTGAATATCTCCGAGCCAAATTTACCCGCTACCATCCCGCCCGCAGTCTCCGCTCTGCCACTATGGAACAGCTCTTAGTGCCTAAATACAACCGTGACCGGGTGGGTGGGCGGGCGTTTTCCGTCGCTGCAGCTGCCTTGTGGAATAGCCTTCCACTTGTCATTAAAAAAAACTCCAAATTACTTGGAGTTTAGAAAGAAGGTTAAAACACACTTGTTTTGATTTTGATAGGCCTCTGTTCTTGCTCTCCCTAGCGCCATGATGCCTTTGGGCGACCGTGCGCTTTACAAGATATGATAACATAACATAACAGTTCGGAAGTATTGCAGCCGGGATACCGCCCAACTCGTGATGAGGCCCATTGTCTGGGAGTAAAGCTAATGACTCAAACTTAGACTTTGGCAATATTGACAACAACTCTCTACAGTTTGCAAGGGGCTATTGGTTCAATTCCGGAGGTTCCTGTATTAGTTGCTAATCTTGGGAGCCCTAGTGCCCCCTAAGTGTCCCCTTCCATGGAAGTTCCCCAGGGTCCCACTTCCTCCCAAGGAACGACCCATCGACTCTCCGCCTCTTCGAACTTATACCCGGATGAGAGTGCTGGGGCTGTACCTAGCAGGGAGAACTGTGGCCATGGGTCCGTGTGTAGCAGCAACAGAGGAAGTGAGCCAATTGACTCTTCGAAATTGGCAAATGGGATGGTCCACTTTGCAGTGAAGATTCTTTTATAACTGTGTGGGCTTATCCCAAATGAGGTGCAGACACAAGGCAAGGCTATTTCATAAATTGATCAGTGATTGAAAGATAAGGGCACATGGGTGCCCCAACTACTGTGGGGGATTGTGACCAGCGTAAACCTTGGATAGGCCATGCTGAGGAGGATGGTTTGAATGAACGGCAAGTGATTGAAGACCCAAAGGAAGACTTATCCACGCTTGGAGAAACGTGCTTCCCAGCATGGGAGTATTGTCAATAGAACCCAAACCCCAGGTGTGGTTTGCCTTCCCCGGAACCACTAAATTACACTACTATAACAGCTGGTCGCTTGAAAACTAGGAAGGCCAGGAAAAAAGCAACACAGAGGAGAAAGAGATTGCTAAAAATTCTGCAGGGCCTCTAATCAGCTGGCTCATTAAAGAGGGGGGCTCTACTTCAGGCGCCGAAGCTGAAAAGATTTTGGCACCGTCGACCGATGCAGTAGATGGTCCGTATTTGGTTGAAAATGTGGTTGCAGTCCCCAGTGTTCCTACAGTTGTGGCAGTAGGAGTAATGGCCCGGTGACTGGTGCCAGAGAGTCATCTAGTGATAAGCAGGAATCGCTGCTCCCTGTTTTGGATCCTATGATATTCACAATGGGGCGTGCACCGTTTTCATTTACCGAGAACAGGTGTAATAGATCCGACTTGCTGAATCTAAGTGGTAAAGTCCTGGTTTTGAGAGTATTGACGACTAATGACTTTAACTTTGTGGAACCGGTGGAAACAGAAAAGGGCAATTTCTCTAAGATTCATTGCGCCTCGCCTGAAGTTGCCTTTCTCATATATACCCACCAGGCCTATATATACTGTTCTTGGGTTATGTTTTTGATTGTTCTAGTCACATTCTACCTCCCCCAGTCGTTTGTGCCCCTCTAGCTAAACTTAAAGGAGTAGGACCCGTGAATGGTCGCTCGGTGAGTGCACACACATCACCAGAGTTGGTAGAGGACACTTAGGGGTGGGAATAATTCAGAAAGTTCCTAATGAAACAATTGGTTGAAAGTGAATGATTTTGGAAGATTGCAAGCTGGAACACCAGGGGGCAGAACCACCTCCGGTTCCGGAAGCAACTCAAGACCTTCCTTTTTGCTTCTACTTTCTCTCTTCCTCTCCCCTGCTGACTGCTCCGTGCACTGGTACCTGGTCACCCTGTGAACTAGGGCCCAGACTCCTGCATGTCCAGTAGCCCTTGCACTGCCTTCGGGCTCCTCAGCACTGAAGGGTCTGTATCTGCAACCCTACAGTCCCTACTCTCTGCACTTCATGAGACACCCGCTGGGTGCACTTGTGAGTTAACTGCACTTCCCCCTTCCGCTCCCCCTGGCACTTCTCCCCTTGCCTCTTCCCCGCACTTGCGTGATCTGAATGACACAAGGCCTAGTAAGATTGTTATTTTGTCCTCCCTTGTTTCCCCCTCCTTGTCTTGTCGTGCCTAGAAATACTTGTGTACAGGCGTGTTATAAATCCCACATCATCTCATATCATATCATATCATATATCATACTATCAGAATTTGATATATTTCTCCTCCAAAATACTCTGTTGTTTTCCTCTGTTATTTTCGATGGATTTTTGGTATTCCAGGAACTTGCTATTATGGGGCCTCAGGGACGCCCGTATGGAGGCCTGATCATCGCAATTAAACAAAATATGGTAGTACAATGTATCCATAGGTACGAAGCCGACCCCTAAATAGAGTAATGCTTTGGCGATTGAGGTTACTATCAATTGGGGGCAGTACCTATGGATACATTGTTACTGAATGTGTATAGTCCTCCTGATGGTTCCAGCTTGGATGAGATCGACAATTGTAATGATGCCATATGCGCCTCCTGGACTACTGTCCCGGGCCCCGATATAATTCTACTGGGGGGCCACCTTAACGTGGGCTGTAGGGATTTGGAGGAATGCACTGCCTACCGCAATGTGAAGACTGATTGTGTGATGGTACATAAGAGGGAGAACAGGAAGGGGGACCAGTGGTTACACTTTATGAAGGAGATTGGATACTAAGTCGACCATGCTTGACTAGTTCTTTGGAAGTCCTTCTTGTGTTGAAAAAGTCGAGACACTAAAAGGTGACCTGCACTGAATTTAGTGACCATTCCATTATCGAGTTGTCACTTGGAATGCCTGAGGTCCACGCAAGGACGTCGGGCCCTCTTGGGGTGGGGGTAAACCATGCTGGCAACCATATTAGGTGGACCCTGAGGAATGTTGAAAAGGCTGGTAGTCCAGCCTACACCTTCTCTTTTCTGAGAGCACAAGAAACTGATTGGTCCCGACGTGAATCTACTTGAGCGTTTAAAAGGTTTAGCCGCTAAAGCTTGTAAACTAGAACAGAGAGGCTTGGTTATCACAAATAAAACGCACCAGAATGCCTATGATAAAGAAATAAGTGAGGCTAAACGACAAATGCGAAGGAACATTTGGATGGTTAGACTGGCTGGGGGTACAGAGTGCGAAGTTTATTCAAAAACTAAAAGGATTAAGCAAGAATATAGGTCCTAGCTTAAAAGGTGGAAATATTCAGCTAATAATGTATGGTGGCAACAAATGATTATGGGCCTCAAATGCAATGCACCACGTACAATCTGGCAGATACCGTCTTTGGCCAAAGGGGATAAATGTGAGCATATAGTGAATCCTATTAGTGAGAATAAGTGGATTGAATACATACGTGCAAAGACTGGTGTCCCCTCTTTAGCAAGCTATGTGAGGGGCCTAGGTGAACCTTGGCGGCTGTGCATTAGTAGAGAGGCTATGCATACTGCTATTATCAGACTAAAGAGTGCCCAAGCTCCGGGGCCTAATGGGTTATCAAACATAGGGCCTCATTCCGAGTAGGGTGCAAAGGGATACTGGGCACTGTTAAGGACATTGGTGCCGGTAATCCTTTGCGCCCTATTCCGAGGTCCCTTAACGGGTCCCTTCCTTAACGCCTGGTCGGACCAGGTTTTAAGGACGGGACCCGTTAAGGGACTTCAGAGCTAATAACGGTACCGCAAATTGCAGTACCGTTATTAGCTACTTCCCCATTTCCATTGAGCTCTATGGGGGCTCAAATGGGAATGGGGAATGGATTTTTCAATGGGGACTTACCGGTCCCGCAAAGCTCGGACTACGCCGGTAAGTCCCCATTGAACCAGGTCGGAGTCGGTACCGGTATGGGAGGTAGTCATGGCGCAAATAGCACCATGACTACCTCCATACTCGGAATGCGGCCCATAGTGTTGAAGTATGATTCTGGTAGTTGGGCAACAATACTAAAAACCTTGTTTGACAAGTTATGTAAGGACAGGGAAATTCCATCTTCCTGGCAGCAAGCAATATTGGTTCCGGTCTACAAAAAGGGAGATAGAGATGGGGGCACTCATTATGAGGGTCTTGAAATGGCCTGATGTACGTGAAGGGTCCTTTTGGCGAAAAATATTGAACCTTGTCCCATTCACACCGATGGAATATCTGCACCTTGCGCTGGGGGTTAGTTTCACTTAGCAGTCAGGCACTACTGCGGCGGTGGACTCTGTACATCAAGTCTAAATCTGACCCTTCAGGCCCTTTTGTTGAGAATGTTGGGACAACATCAAGAGAGTTTCCAACTTGCTAGTAGAAGAAATAGTAACTTTGATGATCTAAATGATAATTGTTTTTCTCTCATTAATTGGCACCCTGATTTTAAGGGGGGGTACTGGGTTTGAGATGTTGAAATGTATATTATTAAAGAAAATGGAGCAGTGGGATTGGATTCATAACTATGACCACTTAATGGTTATAAGCATGTTTTCAAGGTTACCCATTTGTACCTTAAAACGCAGGTGTATTTATAGTTCGAAATTAGATTTTGTGGCTTAGAAACAGCCAGAAATGTTTTACTGAATGATGAAAGTTGGGAACGGCTTACATGTGTATATTCGGTCCATTTGTGAGTCACTATGAATCAATTGACAGACGAATTCTGGGATTATTGTCTCGACGTCTGTGCACCTTGCACTATACTGCCTTTGGCGATTTATCAATTCGTTATTGAAAGACTTATTCATTGAGGGTTTTTACATTTCTTGGAACTTTTAATGGATTTTATCTCACTGTGAATTTTGTAGTATGAAGTGTTTTATATGTGATAAAATTAATGTATTTATTATTGTTTGTTGGATTTGTAAATGTTCATAAGAACTAAAACAAATAAAATAATAACTATTCCTTCCATAGCTCCGAATACAGAGGTTACAGGAAAGGGACCAAGAACTCATGATGCAATGTGGGAGAGTCCAGGGCGTCATAGCCATAACACGATTCCAGATGCCGTGGTCTTTTCTGCAAGGGAAGTCTCTGGTGCACCATATGAAGAATGTGCTTCGACAGCATCTTGCAACATGTCCTTTCCATTCACCAATCGCACAAGGTGGGGTTTGGTACCAGGAGCTCTGGAGATAGGGGTCAGTCCATCACCTCAAGACCACATGTGATCAGTACAGATGTCACCAAACAGGTTGAGGTCATGTAGCTCTACTTTTGAGGAGGTTTCACTTCTCTGATCTCATACGGATGTCATCAGTGTTGATCAACACAGTTGCCTTGGCATACATCAACCATCAAGGAAGGCCACAATACTTGGCCCAGTGCTCCCAAATGAAAACGTTAGTGAGTTTGGGGGATAATCACCAGTTGGCCTTTTCAGGAGAATCCACCATATAGCTGTCAACCGTCTAAGCAGGATATGGCCACCCTCCATAAAATACTGTCCTGCGCCAAGAGACGCAAGTGACGTTCCAGTGGATAAGCAAGAATTTCAGAGCTTCCAGTTTGGACCCGTTTGTGACACACTTGTACGCTCCCCTGCCGCAGTTCTGCTCACAAGATCCACATCCCTAGGGCTAGGCAGTGAATGCATTCCCCCTTTCTTGTGTCTAGGCTCTATATTACACAGTCTGCCCCCTTCCCTTCACCCACTGTATGGAGGCAACACTAAGGGAGGAGAGGACATCATGGGGGCACCCTATTGAATCGGGAGGCTGCTCTTTCTAGGGATCTTGCCTGTGAGTCGGGTCTTCATACATAGGGTGAGTCTTGTTGCCCTTGTCTGAGATTCCAGCCTTTGTCGGGATTGAAACTGTTGTCCTGGAGGCTCAGTCGAATGCAATGTGTGTAATTTAAGGCTTTCTGTGAGTATTGCCAAGACAGTGCAGCGGCCCAGAAGACTGGCATCCCACAGGTCTTATATTCACACTGGGCTTCCTTTAAGCAGTGGTGTAGGGACAATGCTAACCCTCCCCTACCTAGCAAGTACCACAGAGTCTAGACTTCCTACTGGACAGGCCTCATAAGGGGTTGGCTGTAGCAACTATTTGTGCTCTGTGGACAGCACTGAAAGCCTTTCAATATCTGGTGTGATCTGCCCATGCTGGATCCTGATTTCTAGAATACTCAATTTGTTTATTCCCCTATCCATTCACAGAGGGCTTGTGTTCCCCCTTGAAACTTCTTCCAATGCTCAGTAGATTATACGGGTCCCTCTTCCCTATACCTTGTCCTTCAAAATGCTGTCCTTGGTAGCAGTAACATCAGTCTGCAGATTGTGGGATTTGGAAGACCTGGGCTGTCGCTCACACTATTTTAGAGTTCTTACCAACGTCCTTGAATTGAGACCAAGCCCAAGGTTCTTGCCTTAAATGTGCTTTTCCTTTAATCTCAATTAGGACGTGATTCGCCTGGTTTTGGGAAACGGTTCTGTGGTCTCCTCGATGTTAAAGAGGGCAGCCCAGGTGTATGCAAAGCAGATAGGCGAGTTGTGTAAGTGTCACAACCTAATCAAATCTTTAGAGGCAGTAAGAAGGGCGCAAAGCTTTAACAGTCACCCTAGACCGGTTTGTACATGGTGCCATTTATGTATGAGATTTACAAAGCCCAAACCAAGCTGTGAAGCAATGGGGCACTGTAAAAAAGGGATGCACCCAGGGTTTACGAGTGTGGTGCACAGATACCAGAGGAGCTGGGATGGGTGGGGATGCATGGGATGAGGGCACTCTAGAGGGGTAAAATGAGGGTTTAGTGGTGCAATCAGCAATTGGGGAGATCTATGCAACGGTTCCATGTCATTTCATTGCGGCATGTTTTTTTGCTGGGATTTTTACAGCAGGTTTTTTTTTTACAGAAAACCCCATCGAATTTTAAATGTTTTCTTTTTGGGGAGTTTCCCCCGCAAACCCCGCCCATCCCCTTTAAATGTTTAGGTGCACCCCATATATATATCATTTTCTAAACCCCTTATATAATTTGATGGGTTTTTTCGTAGAAAAATTTGCGGTAAATAACCCAGCGAAAACAAACATCCCGCGATGAAAGGACGCTGTACCCTATGCAACATCCAGAGGTTTAGGGGATAATGATTATGGCATGCTTCTACAAACTCAGTAGTGGGGAAAGCAATAGGTGGGTGAACTGTGACCCCCTACCTGAATTCTTGACACACCAGGGTAAGGCCAGCCTGTCCTAGACAGAATGGCAATGGGGAACCAAATACTGAATGGCAAGCACTCCGGTCAGAATGCACATTGCAGGCAAATCAAAGTGAACGCAAAAAGGAATACTGAGCTCCAGCAAGAACCACCAGGAAACGTGAGTAGAAATCAACACAACGTTCCGTGACAGGTTTACATAAACAGCACAATGAATGCGAGAGGGAACGTAGTGAACAGATTTGCATCTATATACTATCATCGCCCAATCTTTATTTGGAATATGAACCATCGAAGCACACATCATACATCTCAGCATCTATATACAGCAATGATACAAGCAGGGAGTGGTTCTCACGTGTACTTCAAAAAGCAAAGTTTATATAAGAACAAAAAATGAACACTCGCAAATCTTTCATGCAAGCAGTGTAGTGCATAAGATTTTCAACCTTCGTTCCCCTTTCATTAACTAGGAACTATTTCTGCATGCATAATTTGGAATGAACTCAGAGTTTCCTTATACACACAGCTTATAACCTTTTCAACGCATGCCGATCTTGTGGCTTTTGTGCGGCATATGGCAGCAAGGCTTTCCATCTACCTTTGCCCTGGACCAGCCAGGAGCTAACCTAGCCAGCTTCCAGAACTTAGAAAAACATTCCAACACAACGAATGATCTAGGACTACAAGGCAGTGACACAGCTAGGGTAAGTGCAGAGATCAGGAGGTGACAAGTGCTGGTGGGGACTGTAGGGATACAGAAAACAGTCCCCAAGTGCGGGGGTTGCCGGGGAGGCAGTGCATGTGTGTAACTGGTGGGGGAAGGGACCTGGGGGTGAGATCAGAGGGTGGCCAGATAACCAGGTTTCAGCCAGAAAATCAGCAGGGGAGAGGAGGAGAGAAAGCAGAAGCAAAGAGGAAGGTTTGAGGTGGTTCCGGAACTGCAGATGGTTCTCCTCAAGTTTCAGTGAGGCTGTTCCAGAGGGAGGCCCCAGCTGAGGAAACTGATCTACCACCAACTTGTTGCTTGGAGAACGGACTGACCTGAGGGAGTTGGAGGCGGATGAGCGAAGAGCTCGAGACGGAAGATATTTAGGGAGACAGAGTTGAAGGTATTGAGGCCCCAGAAGGCCTTGTGGACAATGCAGAGGGTTTTGAACTTAATCCTCGCAGCCAATGGGAGCCAGTGCAGAGATTTCAGACCTGGAGACATACGATCCCTGGACTTGAGGCCAAGGACAAGTCTCGCACTAAGTAAGCAAACGCTGCACAGGCGTGAACCGGCGCAAACCGGCCTTCCAGAACGCGCCAGCGCTGACACATCGATGCCGGAAATAAGAAGCCTACTGACTGTGGCCAGCAGTTTCTATTCACAAAAACGTGTGCTGCTTAGCCGAGAAGGATCAATCTGTAGCAAAGATGAAATCAACACAAATTCAAAACAATGCAACCTGGTGCTGCTACTACAATAAAGCACAGTTACTTCAGGGAAAAGCACACCCACGAAGCTCAAGCAGACGCACCAGCATACATGAGGGTAAGAACGCAGACTGTTTCTTATGTATACCGGCGCAAACCGGCCTTGCAAAACGTGCCAGCGCTGACGCGATGATGCCGTACATAAGAAGCCTGTTGATTGTCGGGAAAAGTAGTACAAAGCGAACTACCTGCTCGGTGAGCAGTTTTTATTCACAAAAACGTGGTAAAACTATGGCATATAAATTGATTAGTAAAGGTCTGTCTCCTGACCAGTGTTAGGGAGAATTCTCTTATAAGGCTAATTTCCCAAACCTAGTGAGTCCCCCAGCAGGTTTGCTGGATTTTTGGGGTTTGTTTTTTTCTCCTGCTAAGAGTGAGACTCCCACTCTTAGGCATGATTTGAGGTATGTCTTGGACTCTTTGTGTGCTTATGGGCTATGGGGTCTTCTACTCCATAGGGTATCATCTCTTTTTTGTGTATGTGTTACACAGCACCCTCAGTGCAGTAACACAGGGGTGTCATAGTGACCCCCAAACATAGACGCCATACCCTGGGACTGACTACTGTCTCCCAGGGCATGTAAAGTCACCATTGACTTTACTAGTCCTAAATTGTGAACAGAACCAGTACAAACCATCATATTGTGGAAGTACTGGAAGGGGTTAATTCGATTGCCCCTGGGCCCGTTTCCAAGGGGGCACTGTCCAGTCCCCCCCCTTGTCGAGTTTCTGGCTGGTGGCAGTGGTTACCACGCAAAATATTCCACCGGAATATTTCCTATAGGATTTTCCCATTGATTTTAAACGCACCACTTTTTGGTGCAATGTTAAAGATACCGCTGGTTTATTCATTTAATATTAAATCAACGGTTGGGCGTTTTTGCCAGAACTCTTTTCTAAAATGGCGTTCGTGTCTGTCTCTGTAACTCTGACCAGGGTCGAGCCCTTTGTTCCACTTTTTGGTGGGCTTCTCCACAGAAGCCCTCCATATGGTGCCACTCTGTCTGGGTTCACAGGATGTGTGGGGAGGGGAATTGGCACCCTGGACTGCAACTCAAGTCGCACTCTATTCGGATTAGCCCATTGGTGAGCCGCCCGGCTCACCACTTAGCATGTTTGAGTGACAGTTAGGCTGTTGAATGGGGTTTTTTCTGCATAAAAGCAGGGCTTTTGGGACTGGAACTTCAGAAGTCACCACAGGACCTAGGAATCCAAAGAGGGAAGAAGCTGAGCCATCTGCAACGACGACACCACCGGTCAAGCCCTGCTGCAACAAACTCACCACTTTCCCAACGACAAGAGAAGATCTTCTGCTGGACCAGTCTTCTTCCTTTGAGCTGGTGGGATCAACCAGTTCACCCCTTTCACCTTCCAAAGACGTCTCTTGGTCGAATCGCCCGTGCCAAGCACCCCCGCGGCCGGATAACCAAGCTTCACCACTTTGACCGCGAATAAAAGGAACGCACCTTTTACCGACGAACTCCGCGGCTGGTTTCATCCCTGTGCAGTGCATCGACTCCCCATTTCCTCCTCAACGAGATCCTCTCTTCCACTGGTCGAAACAACGAACTGCAACCACTGCCATGAACAACTGCCACCGCTGGAGCTTCCTCTCTCTTTAAGGTACTGTGTTCTGCCTGGCCTCCCTTTCCACGGATTGCTAAAGGTGACCCTTAAATCCTTGGCTTTCCAACTGGGTTGGCCCCAGACCTTCTAACATTAACTTCTTGGATCACCCCAACCTCTTTTGAACATTCGGCAAAGACTTTTAGTGCATTTTAAACCGTGTGATCCTGAGCACATTTCGCTTTGCTCCATTTAAAGTGGGCCTGGCCTATGAACTTTGGCTCTAGAGTGTCTACTGCCTTTATTCCCTTGCTGAGAACTCCTAAAAGTGTTGGGAGCTGTTTTATTTCTATGCTCTGCCTTTTTCTCTCCCTTTAACTTAACTATTGGGGTGCCATCTAGGTTACGCGCTCACATCTGTTTTAACACATCGTGGTGTTTTAACTCTGACTTGTCTAATAGTTATCAAGGGAGGTGTGTATACTTTACCTGACTGTGTTTTAACTTGCTTTTGATTTAGAGGGCTAGTATATTGCCTAAAGTGTGTTTTAAATAAATAATTATATACTTTTTATACAAAGCTCTGGTCAGTGTTTGTTCAAAACAATGCAACCTGGTGCTGCTACTACAATAAAGCACACAGTTACTTCAGGGAAATGCACACCCACAAAGCTCAAGCAGACGCACCAGCATACATGAGGGTAAAACCACAGACTATTTCTTATGTATACCGGCGCAAACCGGCCTTACAGAACGCGCCAGCGTTGACGCGCTGATGCCGGACATAAGAAGCCTGTTGATTGTCGGGAAAAGTAGTACAAAGCGAACTACCTGCTCGGCAAGCAGTTTTTATTCACAAAAACGTGGCAAAACTATGGCATATAAATTGCTTAGTAAAGGCCTGACCAGGAGACCTCACCAATGAGTACTGCATACCTGCCAACACTTTGAGTTACCAAGGCGGGTGAACAAAGAATATTGGCAGTTCTGCGGTTCTATTGTCGCCTATGACCAGGGAAGAGGGTTGACAGGTGCGTGAACTGATTCAATGGCAGGTGTCACCCATCAAACGTGGGTGCGTAGACAGATACTGTGATGAGGGAGAGGAGACTCAGTGTAATGAGGATTACAGTGCATAATCAGGCCATCCTGTACTATGGTGAATGCACACTACCACACTCAACTTCAACTGTAACATACTGACGACACTATTAATCTGATATGCCACCCATCTCCAAAAGATATTATGAACCCTAGGCACCAAGAAACAAGAACAAATAGGCATGTAAGCAAGGGGACTTACTAATCTACAGGTGGGTAACGAGGACACAAAACCGTACATTCCCCTGAACAGGTCCCTGGTCAATAACTAGATCTTCTAAGAGGCCTTTGCATACTGAACCTCCAGACAGTCATACACAAAATGGGAAACAAGCATAACAACCTTATTTTATTTATTTATTCATTTAGTTGTGTTTTGTGAATAACAACCCGTTCATAATACAATAGGGAAAAGCAGAATGAGATAACATACATAACATCGTACATTGAAATAACAGATATACAATAAAAACACATAAAAAATATTCTATAGAGTACAATCAATGTACATCTAGGCATAACAGAATGACATGCCAAACATCAAAGTTCATACATTAGACCTGTAGTACCAAACTTTACAACAGTCTTATTCCCTTTTAATTAATGAAAGCTTCATAATTATTTATTTTTTTTGTATTACTTATTTCAAGACCCCAATGGCAGCCAGTGGCAGTGAGATCTGTGGCACCCTAAGCAATGTATGCCACCATTATTCAGGAGTCATGAGTCTACAGTCACTCAGTACACGCTCAAAGTGTTGATGTCTCAACTCTATCAGCCTGTGGCACAACACCCCCATACGCTCCAGTGTCTCGACCTTACTCAAATCTCTGTAGAAACAACACGTTCTTAGATTTCTGTCGATCTTTGAGTATGCCTCCAGCACCTCATTTATAGGAAATAAGTTCAGACAAGCCGGAGAAACTGGCCCCACCAAACAGCATTAGGGAATGTCCTTAAGTACTCTGGGATAGTGTTCATTGCTTTCTCCTCCCTACTGACATTGGAAAATAGCTGAACTTTTTTGCAATCTTGGTCTGCATTTATCCAATCCTCAAACCAAAGCTTTTGTTTGACAGAAGAGGGCCTTGTAATTAGCATGTCAGTTGTTGGTCCAAAGGTGTCAAAATGTCATCTTTTTTACCATTAAGTAGATAATTTATCACTGCATACATGGAACCCTCCTCTGCCATTATACATTTTCTAAACAGACAGAGGGTTTTCGAGTTTACCAAGGCTGTCAGTGATAGCAGTCCCAATTCATATAGTATGATTGCGACCGGAACACCCATTGGGAGATGGAGAACTCTTCTCCAAAAATGCCCTTCTGAAGTCATGAAGGGATAATTGAGCTCACAAGCAACGTTCCTGACCTGTATTTTAAAATCGGCACAACTTTGAGTTTGTAAAATTTCAGCATTGGTAAACAAGAAAAACGTCCAAAGTATTTGTTGATCAAGCTAGCCTGTAAAGCTAGACTTCTCGCCTTTTGCTTTAGAATAGCTATCATATTTGGGTCTCTTGCTCCTCCCACCATCATACATTCCAAATATACAAAGAAAGGGACAATAGCAAGTGGGACAGAATTTAAATGCCACTTAAAATGGATGCTGGATCTCTTTTTGAGGGACCTCGTTACTAAGATGTTTGTATTGACGGCATTAAGGGAAAGATAATTTTTTGGGACATAAAGTAGTAGCTCATCAAGCTGTTGTTGCAACCTGATTGGAGTCTGATCTAAAAACCAGATCATCAGCATAAACAAGCCATCCTTTTGGGGTATTACCCAGATATGGAGGGAATGACTTTGCTTTAGACAAGGACTCCCCTATATCCGATATAAATACATTTAAAAGAATAGGTGCCAAGATACAACCTTGTTTCAGCCCCCGATCTGTGGGGACTTGTACCGATAGTCGTCCTTCCTTATTTAGTCAGACTCGTAACGAGGAATCAGTATGTAGAAATTTAATTATATCTACTGAATACGGGGGCAAACCCCATTTAAGTAGTGTGTGCCACAGTAAAGATCTATTTACATTGTGCAAAGCTAATGCTAAATCAAAAAAGGCGACGTACATTGAAGAGCCCTTAGAAAGTGCTATTTCCTTCAAAGTGTGTACTAGGAAACCATCAAAAGAAGTACCCAAACCTTTCACAAAGCCTGACTTAAAGGGGTCGAATTTTGCGTTGTTCGATACCTATTTGTATAGTTGGATCTGCACCAAGGGAGCACAAATCTTGCTTGGAACGTCGAGCAACACAATGGGACAATACTTCCTGGGATCTAGCAGATCACCCTTTTTGAAGATCGGAACCACAATAGAGGTTCTCCAGGAAATTGGAACTCGTTGAACAGTTAAAATGTGTTTCATTTTAAATCACAAAAAGGATGTTGGTCCAAAATACAGGGAGACCATTGAGAGTAGCATTTGAAAGCCCGTCAGGACATGGGGCAGGCAAGCGTTTACTTTTAAGGAAAGACATTAAATATCATCAACATCACATGGGAGATTCCAAGGTGAAATGGGAGAAATGATATATTGATGCACAGCCACCGACCCCTTAGAATATATCTGTTGGAAATTGATAACCCACATCATTTCCAAGATTGGATTGATTGTGAAGCCAGTTGTGCACTGGAGTTACTATTAAGAATTTCCCAGAAATCAGCAGAGTTTTTATAGGGCAAATCTCTCAGCACAGACTCTGAGTCTCCTTGAAGTAATGAGGCTTTATGGCCACGAACACAATTCTCATAGTTCTGTTTCAGCTTTTTAGATATCAAATAGGACCAAAGAGAATGACCAGGACCACATGATCTTAAATTGGCTCAGAGCAACCTCTTTGGTCTCTGGATTTCACTATCAAGTATGCGCTTTCGTTTATTTTCCATTTTCTGAGGGTCACATTTATAGAAATCTGCCAATACGGCAGAAATTTTCCTTGGAGTAAAGAAGCGAGCAAGATCGACAACATCCAGAGAAATCACCAGATGATTGTAAAACATCTTTATGGTTCTTGGATTCCATGTCAATCTATTGTCCCCATTGCTTACCCCAAGATTCGGGGTACAAATTAATGTTTAGGGGTCCTGACCTGTAGTAACCCATTCCATTTGAAGGATGGAATGATCACTTAACTAAGAAGCACAAACCCGAAAAGACCTACATCTTTGAAAGATTCCATCTGACACAAACAGGTAGTCTATAAGGGCCTTCTGTAGGCCAAGACTCCAAGTGTGCCTAGCTGGAATATCACCGCACACATTCACGTTAAGTTTATGAAGACCCCAGGTTTGCATGAGGGATAACCAAGCCAACACCCGTCTTGTGCTTATCAAAGAAACTTGGTTTGATTCTGGATAAGTTGCATTTAAATCTCCACATATTAGTATACTGCTAGAATTGCAGGCTACCAGCCACTCGTCCATGAGCCCTTAATAGTATCCAAATAAGCCTTCTACTTGATGCCAACGATTCAAATAAGCATTCAGCAGCTACGAGAAACCCATTCCAGGAAAGCGTAGCTCCTCCCAAAAGAGCTCAATAGCCTGAATAAAAGGATTGGGTTGGGCCCAGCAATTAGGTACCAGGTCTCCAGATTAGGAAGCAAACACCACAGTTTCTGCCGGGGCCTTTACAAACACACAACTCACAAAATGAGTTCTCGTGCAGGTATGGTTCACTTTTTACATTTTCTGAGAGTATAACCGTTTCTTTGAACATAATGGAGTTATTTTGGATTGACGCGCAAACTGCATGGAGAGAACTGCTTACTTAATTAAACACTTACATGTAAACAGGACCTCTCGACACAGTTTTGATTGGATTTATAAATGGGTTTTAAATGTTCCCAGAAAACCGTTGGACCAAGGTTTCGGTGAAGGTTTAAAATACATTCGTGAAACCAATCACAAATACCACCTGCAATGTCCGTGCATTATAGACAGCATTTACACGCTTTCTTATGGAAACGGACAGGTTTTTTGCAGGTGCAAAAACGAGGCGCATTTCCAACATCTGACTCTAAATCAGATGTGAGTGGAGATGCTGTCAGATTTGGGTGGCGGGGAGCAGTCATTTCAAGCGATGGTCCCACTCGGTCTCACAAATCAACCTGCACAGAGCATAAGAATCAGGCGTGCACAGTGTTATGCATGTTTTTGACGCCCTGTGCACATGCTGCGTGCTGACTAAAATGACAGCCAATGTATTCTATGTTCAATCCATAAATCGATACATCCTCCTTGTGGGTATTTTTAGCTGCTATGTGAGATTGTTCCAGTTCGTCCAGCCCTCGGTAAACAAAGGTTCTGTGCTGTGAAAGGTCAACGCCTTTACCCAATCCGGACAGCTGTTTTATCTGGATTCCCCTCCGATGTAAACTTTCCTTTTTGCCATTAACAAAAATATCTCTTTCTTTTCTACAACTGTGAAATAATTACAAAACAAGTTCTCTTTAAAGTCGCTTGCACAGATTTGTGTGGACCTCCTGCATGTAAGCGTATGCAAGTGGCAGACACAGACCTCCCAGGAAATATGCATAAGTCAATACACTATGGAGGTCATTTTCCTTCTGGCGTTATGTAAAAAGCATGCATACAACCAGTGCTTTAAGTGGGGTGAGGAATCGACGGGTGGGGGGGGGTCAGGCGGGGGGGGGGGTGGCCTACATTATGGGCATGGCCCAAAGTGTCCCCAGCACACGACAATAAAAAGGAAAAGTTGGCGGGTTACTTTCTTTTTAATTATTATTGTCTGGAAATGGGGATTCGCTGGAGCCCTGCCAGTGTCGTATTGCACTGTGCTGTTTCATAGGTGCTCGATACATTTTGTTTATTCAATAGACTGTGTCAAGCAAGTAATTGAATGAAACCAATGGAATCCAGCACCTATGAAATAGCACAGTGTGATGTGACCAGTGTTGCAGGACACCTTTCCATTTCATAGGTGCACAATGTCTTTTTGTTTTATACAAGAGACTGCTGGGCTTTATGTGTCAAGCAGTCTGTGAACGAAACAAATGAAATCCGCCACCTGAGTAATAGCACAATGCAAAGTGACAGTGGCTAGTCACCGGCAGTGCGCAGGATTCGGAAAGAATGAACAGTGGTGGGAGAAACCCCGGGCTCGATCGAGGGTTTGGAAAACTGCCAGGGCTCCGCCCATACTCACTTAAAGCCCTGCATACAACTTGTACTCATGCTTTTTACCTTCAGCCAGATTGTCACTGGTTTGCATGATGGCACATGGGAATTGTGTGGAGCTGCCCCTTCCACCACCCCCTCCCCTACACAATGCATGTGCATTAGGGTGACCAGACGTCCTGGTTTTGCCGGGACTGGGACCTCTGCCCCCTGTCCAGAGTTTTTATGTTTTAAAAACCCTGTCCCAGTTTTGGGCGAGAGGGAGAGTGACAGTCACATTTTTTTAATTACAAAAAATTATCAACTATATAAACAGTATTAGATGTTAAGGATGTTGTCATTTGAGGGTGGGTTTGAACCCCCAAAAATCCAGGTACAAGCCTTATGCATTAACTGCTTGCACCACAGACACAGGCTGAGAAGAAAAGTACATAGCAAGATATCTAATGTCAACCAGAGCAAAAGCACCTTTGTTATCAATATTTACATGTTACTTTTTAGTGTTATAGTTGAGATGCTCCACATTTTGACACTAAATACCAATAACAGTCAAGTTCATTGTACAACTATAACATTAAAATACATAATTCAATCAGGAGCATGCTTGGTATTTGCGTGCTTTTATCAACACTCAAAGTCGCACAATATGTATGCATATACTGTGGGAATGGGGGCGGGGGTAGGTCCGGTTAGGGGGGTGCGAGGGGGGTCCTTCTTTTATGTTGTTGGCTGTCCCTGTGTTGTGTCTTGAAAAGCTGGTCACCCACATGTGCATGCAACGCTGACGGGAATACATTCAATTGCCAGGGAATCTGCCTGCTTTTCACACCTGCTCAAATCGGTGGCTTCTGTGGGAACCCATTACAAATGCTGCCTGCCACGCTCAAACGACGGGCAGTGTAAGCGCAACTGGTCCCCTGTGTGCGATTTAACATTGAGATAAAGTGGCCTGCAGTGTGTGGAGCCATGAATATTATTCTGAAACACAGAATAATGTAACACATTTTTAACCACTGAAAAAATCCTGAAACTAGCAGCATTTCTCCTCTTTCAAATTTGTGTATCTCGTTATAAAGAGTGTCACTGTCTGCACCACAAGGAACTTTTCGTCTCCACAGGTACAGTACGGTAATTGGGGCAGTGTCTGTCCACAGCGCCGAACCCCACCCTTAAGCCACAGCCCCCTCACACAAAATGACCAGGCGTGCCAAGCACAGGCGCCCCTAAAACCATTAGCGAGAGCACCTCGCAGCTGGAGATTGCCCACTTCTGCAAACAGATCAGCACTGCTTGACACACACAGAGTTTGATAAAGAAAGGAATCACTTCTAAAGAGAAGAGGTCCCGGGGAGTGGGCTCCCGTCTCTGTGCTTACCCCGAGGACGGTGCGTCCGTGGCGCGAGACATGCTGCTCCGTGCGGACGTCTAGTGCCGGTGTCAGGGGCTGCGGCGCGCTCCAGCCTCAGCCGCAGGAGTGCAGCTCCGAGTGACTGACACACACACACACACACACTGCCCGGGGCAGGGCGCGCTGCCGTGCGCACGCACTGCATCACACCTTCTCATTGGACGCTCTGCCCTCCTTCCAGGGAGCGCCACTTGCCAGGCGGATTCATTCAGCCACTCAAAACTAAACTTTCCATATTCATTCAGCAGAGCAAACAGGACGATGTGGCTAAAAAGCAAACTTTGTGGGAGCCTGGAATTATGACACATCGTTCCAGGCAGGTCACTGATAAAAGAAATGCCGCCAGACTCTCCTGCAGCCTGGGTAGCAAGTAGCACCAGAAGGATACACAGGTGGAGCACAGGGGTAGCAGGTGGTACCTCTGGAGGACCCCCGTCTGACGTTCCTGGGAAGCACCTCTCTTCCCTGGACGTGTGGGACCTCGTCATAGTACAAACACGTGTGTGGCATACACCAGCCCAGAATACATCTATGTGAAGGCAGGGTCATCATAGTAACCTCTAAACATACACGTACACGTGTAAAGTACACGCTCTGTATGCGCCCTGAGACCTATGGGTGAGTGGCGAGTTATACACATTAAAATAAATAAATAACCAGTGTAGAAGAGGCTTACTCTCCACTGACAGCTGAGGCTGCATGGCTGGAACATCATGGCAACACTATATACACAGATACCACACGAAAAATGCCTATCTTGCATGCCATCGTCTGTAACAAGCTGGTATATACTGCATAGCAGGGGCAGATTTAAGGCAAAGGGCACAGTGGGCAAAAAGGGGCCCCTAGGGGTCCCTCGTGCTATGGAAACAAGGCAATAACCATACACGAAAAGATGTGCCAGACACAAGGTTCAAATTCCCAATGCTAGGGTTTATTGCAAGCAAAAATAGTATCAATTGGCCAATTCTGATCTCACGCCCCGCGACGTGAGTGTCCTAGACCTCGAGGGACGCAAGAGAGCGAATTACGTACATCAGTTACATATATACAAAATGCATATCATACAATCAGCAATGTCATGTTTAATACCCCTCTTTATTAAGTTCCTTTGAACTCGGGATGACGATGGACATATCCGACGAGTATGACGATTATGACACTTTCGATGTCTATTCTTGTAACAATGTGCAATTAGAAAGTGCGGAGGCATCTTTTAGTTGTTGAACAGAACACAGTGGTTCTGTTCTTGGAAGCAAGCTGCACAAGGGGGAAGAGCCACATTCCAAGCTTTGCTATCTATGAGGTACTATTCGTGTCCTGGGAGCCGACACGTTCTAAAGGGATTTGCGAGGGGGGGCCGTAGGAAGAGCATAATTCAAGCCTTTAGCTGTTTTTATTCTAACATATTCTACCATCGTACGAGACTGGCTGGCAGCTGTGAAGTGATTAAATGCCCTGCAGCTCTCTCCTAAGGCTACAGAGAGGGAGCGTGGGCATTCCTCTCTGGGCTACTCATAAGGAGTTTCAGCGAACTCTTCAGTCCCGCGACCTTGTCCTTTCATATTCAGACAACAATGTTAACAGTTGAGCAGACTAAGCAGAATTCACATGAATTGCAAGCTGCAAAGCAGTTTTAGACAGAAAGCAATGAGCCATGGTTAACAAGCAAAATGGCGATTCTTGCTACATTTAAAATGGCCGCTTGTTGGTCAAGCATAGCAGTTTATATTTCTATAATTCGGTGCATAAGACGGTGGGCCCACGGCCATCAAGTTACGTCTGTCATTCAAATGAAGGGTATTCATTTTTCCAGATTGACAGTGGGCAAAAAAGACAGGGGGTCTCAGGTGGGCGGGTCACAGAGGCGGAGCCTAGAGTGGGCAGCGTTGCACAATGATGATGTAGTGTTTGTTTTACAGTTTTCTGTGTTGGAAGCGGCGGGGGTGGCGTGGGGGCGTGACTCTGACAGGTTTTGCTGTCAATGTTGATAATAGTGAATGATCAAGCCTGGAGCTTATGTTGGAATTGATAGGGTTCAAGGCAATGGGAAAACCCATGGGCAATGGAAAGGGACATTACAGGAGGTGATAACACAGGATTATTCCTACAGCATACAGGGCCGAGTGTGCATGTCCCCAGTGTTCTTACCCCACACACCTGAAATGTCATTGAGCATCACAGACTTAAAGGAGTTCACCTTATCATCTCAAAACATACCAAGGGTTACATTTTTGTGGGTGCTGCTTGTGGCACTTGAAAGAACCTTTAGCTCCAACCCACCACCTCCATATCTCCTCCTGCTCCACAGAGCCCTGCTGCAGGGCAGTTAATGGAAATGGAGAGGGAATAAGGGCAGGATTGTGAGTGAGAAAGGTAGAGTAGAGGCCGGTAACAACACTGATGGGGCAGGTGAGTGGAGAATGAAGGAGGGCAGAACTGTGAGGGAGACATTGAGACTGAGGGAAGGCAGGCGATAAGGGGATTCAACATAGCCAGGTGAGGGTAAAAGGGTGAATTGGTACAGAGACTGAACGAGGGAAGGGGAATGGGGTAATTGTTAATCATGCACAAGAGTGAGGTGAAATGCAGGGTAAAGAGGAATATAGGGAGGGGAAATAGAGAGCAGGGGTTCAGGCGTGTAAGGAGAATGGGAAATAATGGAGGTCTAAAGAGGGAGAAAGGAAGAGTCAGGGTGTGGAGGGCAAGTGAGAGAGGGATGTGGAGCGGAGGGGCAGCAATGTAGGCAAATGGTGTGTGATGTGGGTAAATGAGGGGGAGAACAATGGCGTGAAGGAAGGCAGCAACATGAGAAAGAGAGCAGGATATTTATAAAAAAGAACCTTTGGCAGAAATGGAGAAAGAAGAAGGCTGTAGGATTAAGGGAATGAGGTAAGAACACGGGACAACATAGCTTTCAAAAAGAGCAGCAAAGAGTACAATAGAACAGAGGAAATTGCTGGTACGGAAAAAAGAGGGGGGAAAAGAATGCTGTATGGGAGAAAAAAGAAGCAGGAGGGAAAGGAGTAAAAGGGGGGCACATTTGTGATGTGAGGTCAGCAGATGCTTGCCCTAGCTGCCCACCGATACGCAGTCACGGCTGAAATCGATAAATAAGGAAACAATTAAAATGCAGCCACCTAGATAAGATTATATTGAAATGGGCCAAAAAGATCCACATGGCTGACGAAAATCCCCTTTGTGCGAGTTCTCCATGTTCACCTTATACCTTGGCAGCTAAACAAGCCCAGATGAAACCCAAGATCAGGAAACTGGGCTGGGTGTGTCTGTAAGGTGTCCAACCATCCATTATTGTGCAGGACTGTCCCAATTTCATGTCCCGTGTCTCGCACACAGCCACTGCAGGACTGGAATAAGGCCTGACTTTTCTCCTCTGTTTCAGGATCAGATGTCCAATGTCTTCCCAACTCACACTTTTGTGTGACAGTTGAAAGCGCAGGAAAGCACAGCACCTTTCCAACTAGTCCCCCAGCGCCCTGGGCTTAGCTTTGTGTCCACCTCATTTCAGTAAAACGATTAGAGGTTGATGACCCAAACTCAGGGGCGCCTGGGTAAGGACTGTTGTCCCATAGAAGGTACAATTGGTGGGTGATAATAAATGGGAGGGGCGTGTAAGGCCGTGTGCTGTATAAAATAATGGCTCAAGCAGATTACCTTATATCGAATTCTCTTTCATTGTGAATACCTTTTTTTAAACCAAATGATATCGTTTTTAGGTCCACATTCCTTTGCAGGCTGCGACTGCAATTGTGCATTCAGGGTGGCAAAAATAAAGCTATACATGTCGTTCTGCTTGACCTATTTCTATAACAATGTATATAATGTCAGGTTGTTTTTTCTATGTGATTTTTGTACTTTTCAATGGATTGCTAGAAAAACGAATTCTTTTGTTTTTGGAAACCCAACATTAAAACATATTTGTGACCTATCACTAGGAATATATGTAGTTAAGTGCTTAAATCACAGCCTGGATCCACACACTGGTTCCACCACTTTGATGAATTGTGTAATCCTGGGCAAATCATTTAATCTCACTGTGCCCGATTAGCTGACATTGGGTGTCACTAGAAGTGATTGAGTTTGCATTTGTTCCTGTGAAGAGGATTAAAGAGCTATATAAATTCAAATCAATACAAATAAATACAAATAGTAACCTATTGATTTGTTGCATATTAACAATAGTGAATATTTATATATTGCACAGCACATTGTTCTCTTGGCTTACAAGTACCAACTTCGGTTGGGATGATGAATGTAAATATGTTCTCTGTAAAGCGCTTTGGCTTAGGGCGCTATATAAATAACAAATCATTATCATTACAAGTGAAAACTTAATTTAATGTGTTTACCAATGGTGTCCTAGAGTACTGAAGACTCATGGCACTGCTTGCTATGTTATATACTGTGATGTCGCTTCTGATAATGTGAATCCATATCGTGCAAATTAGGGTTCTGCATATCTTTTGCTAGGCAGGTCCAGAAGTCAAATTAAAACATATCAGTGGAAAGATTTCCATTTATGTGTAATTTTCCCTCCAGTTGTGTACCCCCCAACTTTTTGCTGCTGTTTAAACACCATAGTCTGACTTTTGCCAATGGAGCACAGCCTTTAGCTGCACTCCACTGGGCTTGCCCTCACTTTTGTTATGGGGAAACTGACATGCCCTTAAAGACAGTCAGTACTGGGAGACTTTGTTTCTCTTAGTCCTTTCCTACGATGCAACTTTTCTGCAACATGTTACAAGTGCACAAAGTACCTTACAGTACAGTGCGCATGAGGCTTCCTTTCGTTTCCAAAGGCCCTAGACTCCCTCAAAGGATTTTTTAGGAGAAGTGCAGATGTGCATTGGACAGCGCTGGTGGCAGCTTATCTTTTCGCATATTTCTAACCCTTTCTTGCCATACAAACCAAGTTTACCGCGTTTGGCACAGGAAGGTGGGCTGGCTCCAAAATGGCCACGTTACAAGGTTCTTTGTCCTGTCCTTTGGCCATCTTGCCCCTTTACCTTCACCAGGTCGAGCCAACCCGGGTCAGTCCTTATTTGGGCATGCATTTCCCCGCAAAACGCCAAGCTTTCGCAGGCTTCTGCATACCTTGTGTGTGTGCTCCCAGG
The DNA here is from genome assembly GCF_040938575.1 of Ambystoma mexicanum. Lineage (NCBI taxonomy): Eukaryota > Metazoa > Chordata > Amphibia > Caudata > Ambystomatidae > Ambystoma > Ambystoma mexicanum. The sequence goes on along the minus strand of NC_090922.1, from coordinate 1,346,841,152 downwards.
ATGTGGGCTGAACTGTCTAGTTCCAACACACATCCTGGGTGCCAGAGAGTCTGGTGTGCTGGCAATGACTGGGACCTCCGTGGTCCATGATTGGGCCACGTCTGGTGTGCCTGTATGTGAGCAGATCTCACATTTGGTCCTCTTTGTTTTGGCGCAAATGAGATTCTGGATAAGAGAAGACTCCAAACACCCATACCAGGCCAATCTCTTGAGTTCTCACTGAACCTAGGCTAGGATCCAAGTATCCTGAAACTAAGAAGCCGAGTCGAGAAACCGCTGGTGACCCGCTGGAAGGTTTGGCACCCTGAGCCCGCCATTGTCCCGCTGGACCCCTCTGAATCTTATTGAACCAGAAGGTCTGCAAAGGCACTTTGACCCATTTGAATAGTGGGACTAACTATTCATGGCACCTTCATCTGAACCTGCAAGTAAGCCTCTTCGGAAGTGTTCCTGGACCAACCATTGAACTGACCTGCTTGTGCAGAACCTTTGCTATGAAACCACCGCTGTTTAGAATTGACACTGGAAACTTGGTAGAACGTAAACTCTGTGTTCACGGCACTCTAACACCGAATTTCATACACTTGGCATTCCCAGGTCTGGAATAAAGAGAGAGCATCCAAACCAGAGTACACGCGGTCACTGTGTCGCCCAGCCGTGGTGACGAACTTTGCATATGCCTTGCTGGAGTGCCCTGAAACCTGTTGCAGTGAAACCGGCCTGATCTCTTCACCAGGAGCGGAGAAATCCCCACTGTCCTGCCACGGAATCTTGCTGTATCTCAGCCTCTGAAAGCCGCAGAGCCACACAATTGCCGCATTTGAACCTGCAACCGAAGTGGACTTGACAAGTTTGGTCCGGAGTGCGCTGAGGGTCATTGACTACATGTAACCCTTACTGTTGGCCCCTAGCGCATCCAATTTTACGCACAAGTGGCCCCTGAGGGCCACCCACTTTTCCACAGGTAGCATGTGCTACTGCCCGATTCCCAACTCCTGGAACCTCTCCTGCCCTTTTGGGGAGATCCTTTTGGAATAGTGGGAACCTATTCTTCATTGGCTCGCCCACTTTTCTGAGCTTCTACAGCCCCTGCAAGAGACCCCATTTTCGCTCCTCTGCATCCTTCCATGCACCTGCACCTGAAAGTACTTTTGAGCAATAGGCTTCACTCTTCGTTGGGACTGGACTGACTCTTAGGGATTGATTGATTGATTGATTGATTGATTAGAGGTATTCTGCCTTTCCTCTCCTTCCCCCAGAAGCTCACTGTCTCCAGAGCTCTGGTTCTCTCTAGGCTGGACTACTGCAACAGCCTCTTTCTAAATTTGCCTGCCTCTACTCTTCGCCCTCTGCAACTCATCCAAAACAGGACTTCAAGACTTGTCCTTGACCTCAAGCCCAGGGATCGTATCTCTCCAGGACTGAAATCTCTGCACTGGCTCCCAGTGGTGGCGAGGATTAAGTTCTAAACCCTCTGCATTGTCCACAAGGCCTTCTGGGGCCTGGGATCAAAATACCTTCAACTCTCTTCCTAATTATCTTCCTTCTTTAGCTCTTCGCTCATCCGCCTCCAACTGCCTCAGGGTCAGTCGCTTCTCCAAGCAGCAAGTTGGTGGTAGATCTCTTTACTCTGCTGTGGCCTCCCTCTGGAACAGCCTCCAGTTCCGGAAGCACCTCAAGACCTTCCTCTTCGCTTCTGCTTTCTCTCCTCCTCTCCCCTGCGGATCCCCTGGCTGATTCTGAAACTGCACTGCTTACCGGGCTACCCTCTGATCTCGGGCCCGGTCACCTCCCGCCAGTTGCACACCTGCACTGCCCCCTGGCAACCTTTGCACTCGGGAACTGTTTCTGTATCCCTACAGCCCCTACTAGCACTTGACACCTGATGTCTGCACATACCCATGCACTTGCCACCAGCTGGCTTTTATTTATTTCAATGTTATCCTATGTACTGCACTGCCCCCTCCCCTTTCCACTCCCCCTTTTCCCCTTACCCCCTCTCCAGCACTTGCAATCTCAATGGCACCTGGCCTAGTAGGATCGTTGTCTCTATCCTCCCTCTGTTTCCACCCCCTTGCCTTATCGCACCTTTAAACACGTGTGTATAGGCGCGTTATAAATGCAATATCATACCCTATTATGAAGAACTGCCTGAAGACTAATTGTGCTGCTTGCCCACTTTCCTTCTAGGTTGTGAACTAATTCTTATGCATCAATCCTTTAGGCCACTTGGTATTGTATATATGTGTTATAGTAGTGTTGTACTGGTTTGAAGTATTACTGTTAATAATTGCTTTGTGTTTGATTTCAAAGGCCTTGAATAAATGTTATGTATTTTTAATATATACACCTGACTCTGAGTGATTTGTAGTGTCCTTTGCTGTGTGTGCTCATTGTGGGCTTTCAGTCACCCTCACCCCTCCTGAGACTTAGTCTTGACCGCCACCAAAGCTATCTTGATTGGTCTGGCTTGTCTAGAACGTTTGCCTGTTTCAAGAAACTAGGCAGACCTTCTGAACCACTGGCCACCAGGTCAGAGTTCAGAAATCCATCTTAACAGTATGCCTAACAGGTCCACAATGTTTTAGGCATCTCTATATTTACTTTTTAATCTCACATTTTGTGTTTTCTTCCACTGCTTAGGTATCTCAGATTTAGGAGTCTCTGCATGTACTGGTGATTCTCAAATGTAGGCGTTTTCTCTCACTGCTTAGGTATCTCAAATTTAGGCATCTCTGCATTTACTGTTAAATCTGACATTTGGTGTTTTCTTCCACTGGTAGACATTTCGGTAGCTGGCCCGAGGTGAAACAGTCATCCTGGTGTGTGTGCCATTTGAAATAACTTTTTCTGCATTTCTGCATTCATTTCAACTATTTGTTGTCCCCCACACGCTTCGAGCAGTGTAAGTTGGATCTTGTTGTGTTTTCCGTGTTTCCCGTGCTTCCCTGCCCTGCTCCTGCTTCCCGACCCACCCCCCGACCTGATTGGACATCTACTTAGTAGATACGAATGTGGGCTAAAATAGGCTTCCATCGTGTCACTGCACCACTGTTGGTAGCTAGCCCGAGATGAGACAGTCATCCTGGTGGGTGTGCCATTTGAAATAACTTTTTCTGCATTTCTGCATCCATTATAACAATTTGTTGTCCCCGAGGGGCTCGGAGTGCTCGTGTCAGATCTTGTTGGGTTTTCCTGGTATCTCAGCCCTTCTCCTGCCTCCCAACCCACATACATGCCCTGACTGGCCATCTACTTAGTAGATACAAATGTAGGCTAAAAGAGGCTTGCATCGCCTCACTGCACCACCTTTTGGTAGCTTGTCAGAGGTGAGACAGTCACCTTGGTGAGTGTGCCATTTGAAATAACTTTTTTCTGCATCCATTTTAACAATTTGTTGTCCCCTGTGTGCTCCGAGCAATGTAGGTCGGATATTATTGTGTTTTCATATTGCCGGCCCTGCTCCTGCCTCCCAACCTATCCCCCCACCCTGACTGGCACATAATCCCTTGCTACACAACCTTCCAGTGCAAGCCCTATGCCCGTGCAACCCCCTTGGCTAAGGGCCCGAGGCAAAGGGCAGCTCCTGCAGTGGCAGCTCCAGAGTGTGTTTGCCAGTGTTCACCAGCAGAGCCTGCAGCGCAGCTGTCAGCCAGCAGCGACTGACAAGGTAAGCAAGGGCCGGACAGGGGGATCAGCCATTACTGCTACCCATGAAACATATCCAACCTATCTTTTCTACCGAAAAGCTTGTAGTCTGCTGAACGTTTGCATGTTAGCCAGTTATAGCTCCTAGACCAACTGTGTCACTTAGCCATATCTTACATCTAGGAAGATTATATCAGTCAATTTAGAAACACTTGTGTAAAGGCGCCTTACAAATGCCACATCATATCATATCATATCTCGTATCTTGCCATATTGTGTTACTTAGCCATATCTCACACCTGGTTAGACTGTGTTAGTCAACCACATCTCACATCTTTCCATATTGTGTTACTTAGCCATATCTCACATCTAAGTAGATTGTATAGGGCAGCCATATTGTGTATCTTGCCATATTGTGTTGGTCAGCCATATCTCACATTTTGGGCAGATTGTTCTGCTAAACCATAATTTCTAGCTGTTACTGAATTGGCTCTTGTGCCCACAATTTAGGTCCAGGTATCCCTAATCTGAGCGTTACTGCATGTACTGTTGTGCCACCATTTTAGGCCTACGTATCTCAATCTAACGGTTACTGGTTTTACTGTTGTGCATTCATTTTAGAAAGTTCTCCCGGTATCCAGGTATCCCAAATCTAGGTGTTACTGCATTTACTGTTGTTCACCAATTATAGGCCCTTCGTCCCTCTATCCAGGTGTCGCAAAGCTAGGTGTCACTGCATTTACTGTTGTGCCACCATTTTAGGTCAAGGAATCCAAACTAAGAGTTATTGGTTTTACTGTTGTTCACCAATGTCTAGGCCCTTCTCCCTCTATGCAGGTCTCAAAACGCTAGGTGTTACTGCAGCTACTGTTGTGCACCCTTTTAGGTCCCAGTATCCCAAATCTAGAGGTTACTAGTTTTACTGTTCTACACCCATTCTGAGCCCTTCTCCCTCTATCCAAGTAAGAGTATTACTGCATTTACTGTTGTGCCCAAATTTTAAAACCGTTCGTCCTCAATCGAGGTGCACCAGCCACTGTTTCCTCATCTCAGGGCGTCTTCGCGCACTAATCAGACTCTCTCAAATCTAGCCCTCCACTATACACTAATATCTCAAATCACAGCCACCCCCAGGTGCCTCCAACCCGCTCACCTCCAGCCTCACTTTTACATGACCATGGCGATCAGCACACTCTCAAGTCAGACATATGGACTACCTAGATCCCGTTCCACCTCCCCCTCCTGTACATCACCACCACACTCACCCAGACTCACTAATGCTCACACTACCACTCACCATACACCCCCACTCCCACTTACAATAGCAGCTCTCAAGCACTCCAGAACACACCACATTCGCCCTTCACTACCCACCCTCGCACCATCATTCTCGAACCCTTTACCACACTCTCCCAGAAACATCCACCTCAGACCACACCACATCTGCCCTAAATCACCCATCCTTGCACTCTAATTCTTGAACCCCTGACCACAATCTCCCAGAATCATCCACCCCAGATCACACCACATCCGCTCTACTCCACCCACACTCGTACCCTCATTCTCGAGTCCATTACAACACTCAACCGGAACCATGAAAACACACACCATCTCCCACCACACTTCTCCTATCCACACACACATGGAGCTCTCAGACCCTGCAGAACACATCCCATCCACATTTCAACCTTCACCCATGCACCCTCTTTCCCGAAACTACTACCGCACACACCTAAAATCCCTTGCATGCACACCCCTATCACCACACACTACCCCACTCTCATACACGCAGAGAACTTAGACACTCCCATTCACACCCCAACCGACCTACATCCTTCACCCTCGCGCTCTCATTCCTGAACACACTTCACACCACACAAATCCTTGGCACCTGCAAGCCACCCATTTGAATCCCACACACCTACCGACCCATCGCCACCACCACTCACCGCTCACCCTCCAACTCACTGACCAGAGGGGCTACCTGGCCCACCTTGAGTCCCCCAATTCATACCCCCCTACCAACCACCAGCCCTGGCTCTCCTACAACCTCCAAACCCTCTTTCCCACCCTCCCTCACAGAGAACCCACAGTCTCCCACATCCATTCTGCACCAACACTGCAACTCACAGAACAGAGGGGCAGGGCACTCTGGCACGCCCAGAAACAACTGATCCCTGCACCGTTTGCTTCATCCCCAGCCCATTCGCTCCCTCCCCTTCCAACCTCCCCAAGCAGAAAGTCTTCCCCCTTCCAAAGCATCCCATTCCCCAGTGTCCAACTCACAGACCAGGGGAGCTCTCTGGCGTTCCATAAAACACGGCCCCTCTGCCAGCTATACCCTTGAACCTTCTTTCGGAAACACACACGGCACCTCTCTCGCCCCCCCTTGTCCCTTGCCTCCTCAGCTACAACCCAACAGATCACCAGACATCAGCCTCAGCTCATCTCTCACCAAAGGGGAGGCTCACCTCAACCATCCACCCCTCCTGTCTCCTGTACCCTTGCACCCTCCAAACAGACACCCTCCCCCATACACCGTCTCAACCTATCCCCCACTCCTGCCACAACCATCCCAGAGGAATCCCGTGACAGCTTACAACTATCCCCTCCACTGTCTGTCGCTACCTCCCCTTCCTCTGCCCTGACCACATCTCCCTCGGCAAGCATTACACACCTACCTACCACCATCTCCACCACGCCGACCACTCTCAAATGGCCTATCCCGGCAAGCCCCTTCCCTTCGCTGAGTGTGGCACGTCTTGCCCTTTCCCGAATCATTGACTCTAACCCATTTTCAGCTAACCCCCCCCCATCTCGCACACTTCCTCGGCACACAAACAAACATAACTCAGAGGTAGAAGACGACCCTCGCCCTCAACTCTGCATGCCTCCCCTGCACCTCTTGACCCACCTCCCTTCATCTACCCCCACTACCACATCCCCTCAACCACCCCTGCCTCCCACCCCGTCCCTGTACATAGATTCCCCCATTTCTCTCCTTCATCCCTCTTCTTCCTCCCTTCCTCAGCCCCCGTGCAACATCTCATAACAACACCTAGCCAAACACCTCTGTACTACCCGCCACCTCTCACCACCATGCTGCAACCCGCTGAGCCTTTCACCACCACCCGAACCGCCCATCACACGCCACTACTGAGTCGAAGACCTGCAACTGCCTGCCCTCTATTCCCAGTCCTTAGCCACATGCGGCCCTCCACGCACCCACTACAGTACCCCCCAGACAGCCCTGTCCGTCCAATTTCACTGCCTTTCCCAATGGACCTTCTCACCACCACCATCAGCATCCCTCTGACGACACCGATCATCCCAGCCCGGCCAACCCCGGACACCCAGGTAATCACTAACCCCTCTTCCTCTCACAAAGTCACATGCCTCCTCTTCAATGCCCGCTCCGTATCCAAGATTAAACATAGCATCTTTGATCTCCTAACCTCCAAGAACGGCAATCTTACCTTCATCCCCGAAACCTGGTTCTCGGATGAGCTCAGGCCGATCGCTCACAAAGTATTTCCACCTGCCTACTCTCTCATCATCCACAACAGACCTCCCAGAGGAGGCAGATTAGCCATCCTGCACAAACCTCACAGCACAGCCAACTGCGATTGCCTCCTACTCAAACTCTCTCTCGTGCCCACTCTCTCACACAGCTTCTACAGGCCCCGGGCTAAGACAGAAACTTCGCCAACAGCCTATTTGACTCACTAGCAGCCATTCTAGTTAACCACCCAGCACTCACCCTACTGGGAGACTTTAACATCTGGTTCGACCTCCCCAACAACTCCATGACTCTACCACTGGTCGACAGCCTAGAGGCACTCAACCTCGCCCAGCACATCAGAGGACCAACATATGTTGCTGGCCACACTCTCGAAGCCATTTTCAGCTCTTCGGACCTCATCTCCACAGCCACCTCTGAACACCTCATCTGGACAGACCACTCTGCAATACCTTTCTCCATCCTCACACCACCGCCACCCCCCAAAGCCATCCTCTACCCCTACATCTCAGTTCAAGTGCTGAAAGAAGGTCAAAGTACTACAGACCTGGCTGAGGCACTACTAAGAGCCCTCCTGTCACTCCCGAACACAGCTACACTCTTAGCAATAGAGCTCTTTGACGCATGGCTAAATAACTCCCTCATCACCCAACCCTTTTCCCCCAATCTACTCCCAAATGGTTTACCCCCCTCCTGAAGACTCTATAAACCCATAACCACTCGCTTGAGCGCAACTGGCAAGCTTCCAGAACCCTGTAAAGCAAATCAGTACTCGCCCACCACCACAGAAACTACAAACCAGAGATCCGAAAGGCCAAAAAAAGCATATTATAATAAAAGGATCCTGAACTGCCGGAGCAGCAGCAAAGAGCTCCACAGGATAATCACTGCATTTCTGAACCCACCCTGCACTGCTTCTGCGACTGCCTCCTCAAAAAACAATCTGCAATTCGCTATCAGAACACTTCAACAAAACAGCCCTAGACAGGATGGTCACCATCAACGCCAAACTCTCCCTCTTGTTATGTTATGTTACTTTGCATTTATATAGCGCATTACGTACCATTGGTATGGTCTGAAGGCACTGGTAGGTTGAATGCCCTTGGGAACTGGAGTTCAAGTCAGTAGAGGGAGTAGAGAGAGTGAAAGGTGCGTGTGAGCACCGGATATGTGTGCAGCTGGTGTGGCATTCGTGTAATAGCTGCTTCTTAACGGTAGGCGTGGTGGTTGAGAGATCAGGAGTATGTGTTCGTTCTGGCAGGATGTATCCAGACCGAATTTGGCTGCGTTAGGCCTGAGGAGAACACCTGGCTGGGGGGTGTGGTACCAGCAGTGTTTACTTAGAGTGATGTGGAGGAAGCAGCAGATGTTGGTATGAGAGCAAGAGGAGCCTGAGAAACTTGGAAAGAAAAAACGCAGCGTTTTCCAACACAATAACGTTGTATTTATGTTTGCAGTCGCTTCAAAAGCGACCGCAAACATAAATACAACGTTTTTAAAGCTGCGGTTTTATTTCTAAGTTTTCCGGGCTCCTCCAGCCCGGAAAAGGTAGAAAAAAAACCGCAGCTAGTGCTTATTTTTTTAAAATAAATAAATAGCACTTACCGAGATTCAGCTGCAGCTTTCCTGCTCTGGTCTCCGTTCCCCATCCTCCGCGTACAGCACTAATGAAGGGAAAGCCACCCAGCAGTAGCTTTTGTTTACTACAGTTGGCTGGCTTTTCCTTCATTAGTGCCGCAAAAGCAAAAGCCAGCACAGGATGGCATCCATTTCACAAAATGGATGCGCCCATGTGCTTGCTTTTCCGAATTTTGAGCTTGAATAGCTCCAAATTTTACATAGCAAGTTTTAAAAAAGAGAATGCTAGTATTTTTTTTTTTATGTTGCCTCTCTATTTTTTAAATAAAATTTTTTACTAGACCATGCCTTTAAGTGTGGTGATGTGATATGATGGGTGACATGCTCTTTCAAACGTTCCATGCACTCCAAACCATTCCATGTAAGTCACGCAATTCTATGCGCTCCAATCCGTTCCACGCACTCCAGTCCGCCCCACGCACTCCAGTCCGCCCCACGCCCTCCAATCCGCTCCACGCACTCCAATCCGTTCCACGCACTCCAATCCGTTCCACGCACTCCAATCGGTTCCACGCACTCCAATCCGTTCCATGCACTAAATCTGTTTCATGTATTTGAATCTGTTCCATGTACTCCGATCCGTTCTGTGTATTCTGGGTTGTTTTACGCACTTCATCCATGTATTTCACCCGTACCATCTACATACTTCATCCGTTCCATCAACATATTTCACACGTTCCATCCACATACGTCGCCCGTTCGATCTACATACGTTGCCCGTTTGATCCACATACGTCGTCCGTTCCATCCACATATGTCACTCGATCCATCCACATACGTCACTCGATCCATCCACATACGTCACCCGTTCCATCGACATGCATCATCCATCCACATACGTCACCCGTTTCATCCACTTACATCACCCGTTCCATCCACATACGTCACCCGTTCCATCCACATGCGCCCTCCATCCATATACGTCGCCCTTTAAACCACATACGTCACCCGTTCCATCCACATACATCACCCGTTCCATCCAGATATGTCACCCGTTCTATTCACATACATCACTCGTTCTATCCATATACGTCACCCATTCCATCACATACTTCACCCGTTCCATCCGCTCTATGCAATCATCCGTTCTACGCACCCTTTCGCTCTAGGCACTCATCTGCTCTACACACTCATCCGCTCTACGCAACTCATCCGCACTACGCAACTCAACTGCACTACGCAACTCATCCGCTCTAGGCAGTCATCCGCTCTACGCATTTCTCCACCCTATGCACTCGTCCGCTCTGGGCACTCGTTCGCTTTATGCCCTTGCACGCTCTACACATTCACCCATTCTACGCACTCACCCACTCTACGCACTCACCCGCTCTACGCACTCACTCGCTTTTACGCACCCCTCCTCTCTTATGAACTCATTCGCTCATACGCACTTGTCTGCTTCATACACTCGTCCGCTCTACTCACTAGTCTGTTCTACGCAAACCTCCACTCTACAAACTCCTCGATTCTTACACACTCCTCCATTTTTACGCACTCCTCCGCTCTGCGCGCTCTTTAGTTCTGCGCACTCTTCCGCTCTACGCACTCACCCACTCTACGCACTCACATGCTCTATGCACTCACCTGCTCTGTGCACTCACCCGCTCTATGCACTCACCCGCTCTACGCACTCACCCGCTCTACGCACTCATCCGCTCTATGGACTCATCCGTCCGCTCTAGGCAGTCATCCGCTCTACGCATTTATCCGCCATACGCACTCACCTGCTCTAGGCACTCTTCCGCTTTATGCCCTTGCACGCTCTAAGCACTCGTCCGTTTTATGCCATTGCACGCTCTACGCACTCACCCACTCTACACACTCATCCGCTCTACGCACTCACCCGTTCTACGCACTCGCCCGGTCTATGCACTCACTCGCTCTTACGCACCCTTCCTCTCTTATGAACTAATTCGCTCATACGCACTCGTCTGCTCCATACACTCGTCGGCTTTACCCACTAGTCTGTTCTACGCAATCATCCACTATACACATTCCTCCATTCTTACACACCTCTCCGTTTTTACACCCTCTTACGCTCTGCACACTCTTCTGCTCTGCACACTCTTCCGCTCTGCGCACTCTTCCGCTCTGTCCGCTCTGCTTACCCATTTGCTCCACACTCATCCGCTCCCCGCACTCATCTGCTCTATGCACTCGTTCTTTCCACGCACTCATTTGCTATATGCACTCATCAGCTCTACAAAGTCGTTCGCTCATACGCAGTCATCCGCTCAATACACTCATCCGCTCTATACACTCATCCGCTCTATACACTCATCCGCTCTACACATTCATCTGCTCTACACACTCATCCGCTCTACACATTCATCTGCTCTACGCACTCCTGCGTTCTACACACTCCTCTGCACTTACGCACTCATCCGCTCTACACACCCATCTTCTCTACACACCCATCCGCTCTACACACTCATCCGTTCAACGCATTCATTCATTCCACCCGCTTCATCCATTCTAACGATTTCATCCACTCCATTCACTTTGTTCATTCATCATACATTACATCAATTTCATTAATGTAACTCTTGTTACTGTTTTCATATGATTTATTCTTATTATCCACTACACTGCTCTGATCTAATTTACTCGTTCAATTCTGTTTGTTCTTTTAGTTTATAATAGCGGTTATTCAATGTCGATTTCTCGCATGGACCTTGATGTTGTATTGTTATTTCACTTAGCATGCACAGCTCTTATTCTTCTTGACCTCTTGGCAGAGTTTGACACCATCAACCATATGATTCTCATTGACAGACTGCACTCCTTAGGAATACGTGATTTAACTTTCTCCTGGATCGCCTCATTCATCTCTAATAGACAACAAATCACTCATCCCCTCTTTCCTCTCTGCTGCATGCCCAGTAAACACTGGAGAACCAAAGGCGCCTGCCTCTCTCCCCTCCTCTTCAACCTTTACTTGAGCCCCCTTCCCAGTTCCATCCACTCACACAACCTCAGTTGCTTTAACTATGCAGATGACACACAAATCATCCTGAGAATTCCTAAATCGACCACCTACCACAGCCCTGACCTAGCAGCTTGTCTCTCAGACACTGACCGCTGGATGACGACTAACCATCTCCTTCTGAACCCAGGTAAAACAGAGATCATGGTATTCAGAAAATCTGCTCTATTCCCCCATCTGACTCCTTGGCCACCCTCACTTGGGTCCACCCCCCACGTCCCGCCGACCACCACCACTGTAAAAAACCTTGACTGCACAATGAACTCGGACCTAACTCTGTCTCACCACATCAATAATACATCCAAAGCCTGTCATTTCCACCTTAGGCCCCTGAAGCGTATCTTCCCTTACCTTACTTTCCCAAACAGACTGGCTGCAATTATGTCCATTCGACGTGTCCAGACTTGACTATGCGAACTCCTGCTACCTGGGTGCAACCGCCTACCAGTTAATTAAACTCCTGAGTACAAAACTCAGCTGCCAGACTGCTTCTCACATTGGGACGAAGGAACCACATCTCTCCAGCTCTCTGCACCCTACACTGGCTCACAATTGGATGCAGGGCCACCTTCATATTCCTATGTATTACCCACCGAGTGGTGCACAAGGCACACCCCAAATTTCTACAAGACAAGATTATGCCTTACCACCAAACTCATGCTCTTAGGTTAAGCACGGCCCTCCTCCGAGTGGTCCCCACCTACAATTACACCAGGATTTGAAGGGCAACCTATTCAACACTGGCGCCCACTTTGTGGAATTCACTGCCACCCCGCATTAGACACAGCAAAGACTATATGGCATTCTGGAAGGCACTCCAAACCTGGTTCTTTCCTTAAAAACACACAAGGGAATGCAGTGAACCACCTAAGCAATCACCACGACCAACACCTGCGTGGCACCCTGCTGATTACAGTCCCTGTCATAGACCATCAGCACTGATGATATCTAATCTCCACTACCTATAGCCTTTGCCTAGACTTGAAACCCGAATCATAGTGGCAACCTGACAGAATTCTGTATCTAACAGAATGTATGCATCGCCTCATCTGAAGGAATTCTGCACGCTCTGATGCCTAAAGCTATCTATCGCCATTGAACACGGGTGATTGGGCTAGACGTGTAACCCAAGCACCAACAACCCTCATGAGCTTGATCAAGGGTATGCAATTTATGCATTACACAGTTGGCCCAAGAAGGCACCTGCCTGCTAACTCTATGCACCTGGAAATTCAAGAGCAGAACTTGTTTCTAGGGGACCATCTATCAATAAATCTGCTAATCACACCCACCGCTGAATGTATATAGCAGAACTACCCACCGGTAACCTATCTAGCAGAACTAGCAACCCAAGCACTAATAGCACTTATGAACTTGATCTTGGCCCTGCAATTATGCACTACGCTATCAATGCAGGAAATGCCATTACCTGCTAATCCTACACATCTGGAAGTCCCTGCGGAGAATTATATAGCAAGCAACATTCTAGCACCTTTCCTTTGCTAATCCCAACTATCTGGGAATGTCCTAGTAGAACCACCTATCGGGATTCTATTTAGCAAAGCTTTGTTGCTAGCACCTATACAGTAACAAAATGAGTTGCCTGTCACCACCCATCAGTCTTTGCCAAATCAATTTGACCAATCAAGAAACAGGGAGATACTGGAAGCTGAACAGGTACAAAGGCCCCTTGCTCGAAAACACACAGACACTGAAACACACCAGTATGCTAACTCTTGCCTCTGCACCAACAAACAATAGAATGCAGCTACACCCCTCGATTAATTCAGCATAGCTACACACAATCTTACACACCTCCACGTGCACCTGAACAGTCTTTAGAACGCAGCTGTACCCCTTGAAATCAGCCGGGCAGCTCACATAACCTCATTCTCCACCACTGCCACCAGAATGAAGATACCATAGTCCATTGGTCTTGCTGCACGCATTCTACTGATCTTACACAATCACTGCATCACACTTAGCACTAGTATGCAGCTACACAACATGGACTGCACACATAGCAAGAGCAACCAAGCAAGTTCTACTACACTGCTCTCTCTACTGACCTGGACTGTGGTCCCCGAAGGGGTTCAACCCACAATGCTTTGAAATCATAACAATGGTAAAAGGCGCTATACAAATGCCAAATAACATAACATAACTGCTTAGGTATCTCAAATGTAGGCGTCTCTGCATGTACTAGTGATTCTTAAATTTAGTTGTTTCTCCCACTGCTCAAAGTTCTCAAATCTAGGTGGTTCACCATTCACAACTGCACCTCATGTTTAAGGCTTCTTTCCATCCAATGATGTATCTCAAACTTGGGCATCTCTCCCACTGCTCAATTGTCTCAGGTCTGGTCTGTTTGACATTTACTGCTGTGTCTCATATTTGGGTGTGCTTCCATTTACTGCTTTGTCTCAGATTTTGGTGTTCTTCCTGCTGCTCCAGTGTCTCAGTTATGGACTGTTCTCCATTTGCTGCTGTGCCTCCTACTTGGGTGGTCTTCCACTTGATGCAGTGCATCAGACTTGAGCGTCTCTCCTTCTGCCCAAGTTCTTAAATCTAGGTTGCTTTTGGTTTGCGTGAACAGGCAATCGCTTTCGACCTACGAAAGCAACATTGAAGATGAACTCCATCCAAGTTTAAGGTATGCATAAATCGCACCATGTGTGTGGATATCCCATCCATGCACTCTAGACTGCAGCCATGGCTATGAAAAATCCGGTCTAGCTGCAGAGATAGCCGTCCGCATTGAATCCCCACACGTGCCTCAACACCTTTGCCATTACTATGCAGCGACAACCTACGAAAAATGTTTGTCTAGCTGGGAACACATCCAGTCTCCTGTGCCAGCACTCTACCTCAACCACCGACAGCACCTGCCCACATGCCTGACCTCTGGGTTGCTTACTGGAGCCTAGCCAGCCCTCCTAAATCTTAATCCTGGCAGAATGCGCGCACACACATCTTAAACTAAACTCTTAGAACTTTCCATAGCTGGACTTCGGTCCCCGAGGAAGTTCCAACCACAAAGCGCATTGAGGCCATACAAATGGGGAAATGGCGCTATATAAAGGCCGACTACAATACAATGTTGTGATTTTGTTCTATGTATGTGTTGAAGAGCTCAGGGAACGGAGTGGTGGAGCCTAATCAGCTGTCCCTATTTTGGCTAATACACAGCAACATTTTTCTTACTTTTAATGGCAATAAATGTGCACTTTGCTTAGTGTACATGTTACAGGCTGCCCTTTGCTGGCTGCTGTCACCTTATCTGAAGTATTTAAATGTGCGCTTTGCAGCAGGTGGCTTTGATAACATCTAGCAGTGTAATCACCGTTTTTACTATCGTTTCATCTGCGTTAGCACCTTGCTGACAGAGCAATTACTAACTTTTTAGTGGCAGTTTAGTGTTTCAGCTCCCCGCTGGCTGCCTGCCCAATGAGATTAAAGAGCATTCATGTGTATCCAATCTTATATAAGCAACCAAAGGGTGCCACTTTGTCCACGCCGCCTAACTGTAGGCCAGGGGAGTCCAATCATACTGAAATGGGCCCCCCACTAACCCTAACCAACAAACTGCCCTTTGTTATTCCACTGTGCCTGACTGCCAGCATGGAGGGAGGCGGGCTTGTGTGTTGTGGCTGGTGTGAAGGGATTGGGAAGGTGTCACCAGGACATGCAGGGCCTGTTCGCGCTTTGTCAGTCATTCAAGTGCTAGTATACACCTTAAATCAGGTATCTGCTTCTTGATAATCAAATGCACTTGGGCTTCCATTTCATTCTCCCGTTTCTGTGCAAAATTTTACAAAGGGCATGACTTTCTCTCACTGGTCACGTGCACATGCTGCATGTAATATGGGACCAGTTACCGCCTGAGCAGAGGTTTCATTTCACTGGGGAGCACGCATGCAGCGTACCCTTCACTCAAAACATGTGCTTCTAAGATTCATGGAAGCAAAAATAAGTGCAAGCGAACGAGGCACACACATAATCCAGCAGGGAAAGACAGAAGTAGGTTTCTAGCTGCAATGCTGACATTTTCATTATTTTAAAATGTATGCCTCTTACCTTAAAGGCTGGTCTGCTTGGCGAACCCTTTATAGTTGTTTCTTTTTTTCCTTGTGTATTTGATATTTACGTAGATTCTCATTTCTGTCGCGTCTCAAAGAGTAAGGCGGTGAAAAGCCAAAGAACCGCTCAAAATTACAAAACAACAAATACTCATGGAGAACTGCGCCAAGTGTATTTACATCACCAATATTTAATGGAAAAGATCATGGTGTGCCCTTACCGATGACACATGTTTCGGCATTTGGTTAAGGTATCAATGTCATACGAAAAGCCAACGCGGTGTAAAAAGGATGTTTAGAAACAGAATCTAACACATGAAATTGATACCTTAACCAATGGATAGCAGAAGACAAATGTTTTCTTTTTGTGAATTTCCATAATGTAATATGCCCTGATTTGAAAAAGGCAAATGCCGAAACACGTGTCAACAGTAAGGGCAAACCGTGATCTTTTCTATTAAATATTGGTAATATAAATCCACTTGGCGCCGGTCTCTATGAGTATTTCTTCCTTGGACATTTTCATTATTATTTCATGATTTTTTCTAACTTTAGTGAAGCCTCTTCAAGTGATCTTTTCAGGTAGGGCCAAAGGCCATGTGAAAGCACTTCCACGAGGTGGTCATGGTCGAATGTCATGATATGATTGGTTATTTATAACACGCGTAATACCCAGAGGTTTCTAAGCGCGGACACACGGATCGATCCTGTGGTGCTCTGTGTCGTCTTGCTTCCAAGGCGAGCATGTTGCCCCTGAGCTATCCTTCCGAGACAAATGCACGTAGGACAAAGGAGGTGGGATTCCCGTATCCTACTCCTGGCATTATTTGGTGAATTGATGTCACTGCGGGTTCTGAGGGTGTTGGAGGAAGCCGCCCGTTCTGCATTGCTGACTCCAGAGGCCGCTCGTGGCCATGGGGGATGCTCCGGCGCCACTCTCTAGCTTCCTCACTTGACACTCTAGCAAGTCACGGTTGTAAGAAGACCTAGGACGGCGCAGGAATGGGCATATATTGCAGCAGGGTCCATGGACGTAGCTGCTGAACTGTTGATGCATTCAAAATGACGTAACCACCAACTGACAGTGGAGGGAGCCTGCTGTTGAACCAGGGGGCTGAGAGGGAAGGCAGTATGCGACCCTAGGGCGAGGAGGAGGGGGCGGTGGCGGGTGGGACTTGTGCAAATCAATGAAGAGTCAGGTTGCTGACATGACAGTGGTGCCTGTTCCCAGATGGTGGACCACAAGTGCTCTTATTTCCATCATTACAAGAGTATAAAATAGGGAGCGACACGTCCCACGTGGACAATTGGGGCAGTTTGGAAGGTGGGCAGCCAACAATGTGTGGAGAGAAGAAACATAAGGGAACACAGGTGGTAGAGGAGGGAAAGCGATACAGGAAGGAGGAGGTGGAGACTGTAAAAGATTACACAGTCTTTTTTCATCAGCAAGGGTGCAACATTGCCTACCAGACTATCCTAGATCCTGGCCTAGCCTGGCCTCCATTGGCAGCTAGAAAGAGTGATATCATGAGAGAAAAGGGAGATCTTGCTGGGGGCTACATACCCAAACCCAGACATAGGAATGGTAACCCCTTGAGCTTGTGTGTACTGCTGTTGGATGGGCGGGGACATGACAAAAATGACTGGAGCCAATATACCTGGGACAAACGCAGAATAAATAACCTACTAATGGCTGAACGATGAACCAGCCACAAACTTCAAGTCCAGCAAGGCCAACTTTCATAAAGGCTACGAGAGGAAGATATGGAACGCTTGAAACGTCCACGTACTTGGAACGACTCTTGCGAACCACACAGCCAATACCACCCTGAACACAAACTGCTCTGTAGACTATGGAACCTGGACTCAGGACTGCAGTCTTATGTTAAACTAGGGGGGTTGCATTACCCTCACTTGTATTTTGTTTTCCCTGAACCCCTGCACTGTCGAGGCCGATTCCTGTGATGTTTTAACTGCAGGGCAGTTTCTAGCCAACTTGGGGCCCAGGGCGAAACACTACAAGGCGCTCCACCTCTCCTGCCCCACTGGGCCCCCAAACTGGCACACATCAGTCCCAACCTACAACTCTGTGTCGTGCGACAAAACCCTCCTCAATATCAATAAATCATTGCTATACAAATGAATCTGGCTCCATTACATTGTAATTCAAGTACTTTACAGAAGAAATCTAATGTGAAAACATGCCCAAGTAAATTGTTCCCCTGTCACCTGTTCTTAGGGAAGGCCTTGCCTCAATGCAGTTTCAAACTGTCCATACTGGCACACTGCCGTGTAACCAGCCTGCCGGGATCTGAGGGCCCACTGACAACTGGACCTGTGTTACAGGCATTCTTTTCGTACCACTTCACTTGTATTCCGCAAAGGGCGAATACTAGACTAATCATATGCATTATTTTCTGAAAGAAGGTTATCATTCCAAGATGGACAGTCTGGTACACTCCTATTGTACACTGCTATTGTACTCTTTCAAAATACCTCTATGAGAGTGGGAAAGGAGACAGATCCACCAATGAGTGTTCATGTCTGCTTTGCACTAAATCACAGAGCATTTCAGGGATATAACAGTGATCAGAGATCTCTATGTTTGATTAACAAGTCTGTGATAAAAGGGTGGTATGTGTGACAGCTTAGGTTTTTGGATACAAATATAAAATGGCTGCAACAGCAGCCACACAAATGGGGTACAAGGACTCTTTTGCTTCTTGTTTCTGAAGAATTTTAGATGAGTCGGGGCTGGGTCTCAGTGTGAGCATGCACACCCCCCAATACAGAAACGTCTTTAGGGAATTATATCTATAGTCAGGAGGATACCCTACAAGAGACACCCAATAAACAATGCATTGAAAAGATAAACAGAAAGGATTGTACCCCTTACAAACTTAGCCTGACCAGTAATAAGCTGATGAAGCGTTTTAAACAAAACCGGCTCCTAATGCACGGTAAAGGGTCCACAGTTCCTCAGCCACTACCTCATCGCCATTATGTAGGCCTCATGGATTATATCTGCAAAAAGAGCAGGCACATGCTTTATCTAACAGAGCTGGCATTAGCATCTCTTATTACTGCTGGCCTGCAGCTAGTGAAAATCATGGTGTGGCAGTGGAGGAAGGGTGTTTGGCCTAGTGATGTATACAATTTGAAGCAGCTCCTTTGATTTCTTTATGTGTTTACGGTATGGCATACTCTTAGCCCTTTGCTGGCTGCTGTCACCTTATCTGAAGTATTTAAATGTGCGCTTTGCAGCAGGTGGCTTTGATAACATCTAGCAGTGTAATCACCGTTTTTACTATCGTTTCATCTGCGTTAGCACCTTGCTGACAGAGCAATTACTAACTTTTTAGTGGCAGTTTAGTGTTTCAGCTCCCCGCTGGCTGCCTGCCCAATGAGATTAAAGAGCATTCATGTGTATCCAATCTTATATAAGCAACCAAAGGGTGCCACTTTGTCCACGCCGCCTAACTGTAGGCCAGGGGAGTCCAATCATACTGAAATGGGCCCCCCACTAACCCTAACCAACAAACTGCCCTTTGTTATTCCACTGTGCCTGACTGCCAGCATGGAGGGAGGCGGGCTTGTGTGTTGTGGCTGGTGTGAAGGGATTGGGAAGGTGTCACCAGGACATGCAGGGCCTGTTCGCGCTTTGTCAGTCATTCAAGTGCTAGTATACACCTTAAATCAGGTATCTGCTTCTTGATAATCAAATGCACTTGGGCTTCCATTTCATTCTCCCGTTTCTGTGCAAAATTTTACAAAGGGCATGACTTTCTCTCACTGGTCACGTGCACATGCTGCATGTAATATGGGACCAGTTACCGCCTGAGCAGAGGTTTCATTTCACTGGGGAGCACGCATGCAGCGTACCCTTCACTCAAAACATGTGCTTCTAAGATTCATGGAAGCAAAAATAAGTGCAAGCGAACGAGGCACACACATAATCCAGCAGGGAAAGACAGAAGTAGGTTTCTAGCTGCAATGCTGACATTTTCATTATTTTAAAATGTATGCCTCTTACCTTAAAGGCTGGTCTGCTTGGCGAACCCTTTATAGTTGTTTCTTTTTTTCCTTGTGTATTTGATATTTACGTAGATTCTCATTTCTGTCGCGTCTCAAAGAGTAAGGCGGTGAAAAGCCAAAGAACCGCTCAAAATTACAAAACAACAAATACTCATGGAGAACTGCGCCAAGTGTATTTACATCACCAATATTTAATGGAAAAGATCATGGTGTGCCCTTACCGATGACACATGTTTCGGCATTTGGTTAAGGTATCAATGTCATACGAAAAGCCAACGCGGTGTAAAAAGGATGTTTAGAAACAGAATCTAACACATGAAATTGATACCTTAACCAATGGATAGCAGAAGACAAATGTTTTCTTTTTGTGAATTTCCATAATGTAATATGCCCTGATTTGAAAAAGGCAAATGCCGAAACACGTGTCAACAGTAAGGGCAAACCGTGATCTTTTCTATTAAATATTGGTAATATAAATCCACTTGGCGCCGGTCTCTATGAGTATTTCTTCCTTGGACATTTTCATTATTATTTCATGATTTTTTCTAACTTTAGTGAAGCCTCTTCAAGTGATCTTTTCAGGTAGGGCCAAAGGCCATGTGAAAGCACTTCCACGAGGTGGTCATGGTCGAATGTCATGATATGATTGGTTATTTATAACACGCGTAATACCCAGAGGTTTCTAAGCGCGGACACACGGATCGATCCTGTGGTGCTCTGTGTCGTCTTGCTTCCAAGGCGAGCATGTTGCCCCTGAGCTATCCTTCCGAGACAAATGCACGTAGGACAAAGGAGGTGGGATTCCCGTATCCTACTCCTGGCATTATTTGGTGAATTGATGTCACTGCGGGTTCTGAGGGTGTTGGAGGAAGCCGCCCGTTCTGCATTGCTGACTCCAGAGGCCGCTCGTGGCCATGGGGGATGCTCCGGCGCCACTCTCTAGCTTCCTCACTTGACACTCTAGCAAGTCACGGTTGTAAGAAGACCTAGGACGGCGCAGGAATGGGCATATATTGCAGCAGGGTCCATGGACGTAGCTGCTGAACTGTTGATGCATTCAAAATGACGTAACCACCAACTGACAGTGGAGGGAGCCTGCTGTTGAACCAGGGGGCTGAGAGGGAAGGCAGTATGCGACCCTAGGGCGAGGAGGAGGGGGCGGTGGCGGGTGGGACTTGTGCAAATCAATGAAGAGTCAGGTTGCTGACATGACAGTGGTGCCTGTTCCCAGATGGTGGACCACAAGTGCTCTTATTTCCATCATTACAAGAGTATAAAATAGGGAGCGACACGTCCCACGTGGACAATTGGGGCAGTTTGGAAGGTGGGCAGCCAACAATGTGTGGAGAGAAGAAACATAAGGGAACACAGGTGGTAGAGGAGGGAAAGCGATACAGGAAGGAGGAGGTGGAGACTGTAAAAGATTACACAGTCTTTTTTCATCAGCAAGGGTGCAACATTGCCTACCAGACTATCCTAGATCCTGGCCTAGCCTGGCCTCCATTGGCAGCTAGAAAGAGTGATATCATGAGAGAAAAGGGAGATCTTGCTGGGGGCTACATACCCAAACCCAGACATAGGAATGGTAACCCCTTGAGCTTGTGTGTACTGCTGTTGGATGGGCGGGGACATGACAAAAATGACTGGAGCCAATATACCTGGGACAAACGCAGAATAAATAACCTACTAATGGCTGAACGATGAACCAGCCACAAACTTCAAGTCCAGCAAGGCCAACTTTCATAAAGGCTACGAGAGGAAGATATGGAACGCTTGAAACGTCCACGTACTTGGAACGACTCTTGCGAACCACACAGCCAATACCACCCTGAACACAAACTGCTCTGTAGACTATGGAACCTGGACTCAGGACTGCAGTCTTATGTTAAACTAGGGGGGTTGCATTACCCTCACTTGTATTTTGTTTTCCCTGAACCCCTGCACTGTCGAGGCCGATTCCTGTGATGTTTTAACTGCAGGGCAGTTTCTAGCCAACTTGGGGCCCAGGGCGAAACACTACAAGGCGCTCCACCTCTCCTGCCCCACTGGGCCCCCAAACTGGCACACATCAGTCCCAACCTACAACTCTGTGTCGTGCGACAAAACCCTCCTCAATATCAATAAATCATTGCTATACAAATGAATCTGGCTCCATTACATTGTAATTCAAGTACTTTACAGAAGAAATCTAATGTGAAAACATGCCCAAGTAAATTGTTCCCCTGTCACCTGTTCTTAGGGAAGGCCTTGCCTCAATGCAGTTTCAAACTGTCCATACTGGCACACTGCCGTGTAACCAGCCTGCCGGGATCTGAGGGCCCACTGACAACTGGACCTGTGTTACAGGCATTCTTTTCGTACCACTTCACTTGTATTCCGCAAAGGGCGAATACTAGACTAATCATATGCATTATTTTCTGAAAGAAGGTTATCATTCCAAGATGGACAGTCTGGTACACTCCTATTGTACACTGCTATTGTACTCTTTCAAAATACCTCTATGAGAGTGGGAAAGGAGACAGATCCACCAATGAGTGTTCATGTCTGCTTTGCACTAAATCACAGAGCATTTCAGGGATATAACAGTGATCAGAGATCTCTATGTTTGATTAACAAGTCTGTGATAAAAGGGTGGTATGTGTGACAGCTTAGGTTTTTGGATACAAATATAAAATGGCTGCAACAGCAGCCACACAAATGGGGTACAAGGACTCTTTTGCTTCTTGTTTCTGAAGAATTTTAGATGAGTCGGGGCTGGGTCTCAGTGTGAGCATGCACACCCCCCAATACAGAAACGTCTTTAGGGAATTATATCTATAGTCAGGAGGATACCCTACAAGAGACACCCAATAAACAATGCATTGAAAAGATAAACAGAAAGGATTGTACCCCTTACAAACTTAGCCTGACCAGTAATAAGCTGATGAAGCGTTTTAAACAAAACCGGCTCCTAATGCACGGTAAAGGGTCCACAGTTCCTCAGCCACTACCTCATCGCCATTATGTAGGCCTCATGGATTATATCTGCAAAAAGAGCAGGCACATGCTTTATCTAACAGAGCTGGCATTAGCATCTCTTATTACTGCTGGCCTGCAGCTAGTGAAAATCATGGTGTGGCAGTGGAGGAAGGGTGTTTGGCCTAGTGATGTATACAATTTGAAGCAGCTCCTTTGATTTCTTTATGTGTTTACGGTATGGCATACTCTTAAGAGAGGTATCCGGTCATTATGCCAGTAAAATAGCTCAGCGGGTTGAGCGCTCGCTGCTGCGATCTGACCGTGATCTGCAGCTCGCAGGTTCGAATCCCGGCAAGGCCAACTCAGCCTTTCATCCTTCCGAGATCGATAAATGAGTACCAATTTTGGTTGGGTGATATTGTATGTAAATATGTGCTCTGTAAAGCGCTTTGGATTAAGGCACTATATAAATAACACATCATTATCATTCCATCGAATTCAAAGCATCGACAGACCATACCATTGAAAAAAAAAACATAGAATGCATTTTTTTTAAATGGTAAAGGGTTTTGTTTAGTAAAAAAGGTTAAAAAAAAGGCAGGATGGGGGAACCCCCCATTAAAAAAAAGGCATTCGATGTTTTTTTCGATGCTTTTTGTGTCAACGGTATGGTTGCCGATTGTTTGGCTGTTGATGGAATCACTAGGAACCCGTAAGAGCCACATACACAAAGCGTTCCAGTGCGCTGTTGTTGTATAGACATGGGACACATCAGACAAAAACAGGCATATGTGCTGTTACATAGAGGAGCACCGCATAGATGCCATTAACCAACACGGTGGTGACTTGTGCAGCACACAAAACGTCTGGGGACCACGTCGGTGGTGACAGTGCACGGTACAAATACCTTTAACATTAACAAATCATTGCTGTACGCATCACTGCACTGATTTGCCATGGATTACTGCCTGCATGGTGATACCCAATGAACCCTGCTTTACCAATCGAGGTGACAAGTCACATTGACGATCCATCTGGTGTGCGCTAGGCAGTGGTTGGCTTGTTAAGAAAATGAAAAGAGCTTTGATGCTGAACGGGGGCATTCAGTCCATGTCCCAAAGCAGTCACTAGACTACCCAAGCAAGAAAATGACAGTTAACCTTCCCAGGCATGGGCGATATGTAACTTAAACGAAATATACCCAAAACAAGTTTTGGTGTGACAAATAAAAAGGTATGAAAATAAAGAACATAGTTTAAAACTTTTTCTGTGTGGCACTTTAATTCTCTTAGAAGAATGCGTAGGTAAATGAGCCATCGCTTATAAATGACCCCAGCTTTAAAGGGGCACAGGGTGTGTGTCTCCGGATCGCAATATGCATTCCTTTGTTTTTAACAAAGGAATGCTTAACTTTTTACCAGGGGGCGAGCTCAGAGGCAGTAGTCTGGGTGACCCCTCCCCTCCCATTCGCCCACCCTGAGCTATTTAGGTGTGCTCCCCGGGCAGTCGCCGGCTTTGCCCACCCCAGGAAGCGGGTCTGTATAACTGCTCCCAGTTAGGGCCTTTATGCCTTGCTTCAAACCCTGTGTTTTGTGAAATAAACTAGAGTTGTACCCCATTGATTTGGTCTGGAGTTTGCTGTTGATTCTCTGGTCTGTGACAGAACACATTATCAACAAACGGGAAAAAGATGGCTTCTAGCTCTGGGATGTAAACATCTTTGGGAAATAAAAGTATGCACACTTTTATTTTTTACTCATCAGAATTTAAGTTTTAAAAACACATACAAGGGAGCCGGTAAAGAAATAAATGCACCAAAGAGTAATGGCGAGGATGGGGTCCTCCTGACCAATGACGTCGTTAAAGTAGGCAGTTACACCGGGTGGACTGCTCAGGGCTAACGGCCTCCATGTTCGCTCGAAAGATTTTAAGCAAAAGGGCAAACAATGCATAAAAAAGTAGAAACCGAAGGGAAGAAGTGGGAAAGGCAGCCTTGTCCCAGGTGAGCGGGTCAGGGCAGACTAGGCAACTGGGCCTGGGAAAGAGGTTTATGACATGAGCCTCTTTGGAGATCTCTGAAAGGAATCAGTTGTACATGTAGTGAGCATTGTGCATTACACACCAGTGTCAAAACCGCGGTAAATGGCAATGCAGCCGTCACAGGCGTTTTTTTTTTTGTTGGTTTTTTTTTAAGTCTTCCAGTGTGGTTCTTGCTCTTTAGCGGCTGACTCTGGCCGGATCCCGAGATCCGGCTCCATTTCTGGTGCCGGGTCTCAGATCCGCCGAGAGCCGGCCCAATGACCAGCACTGAGTGGGCACCTAGGGATTTAGTGTCAGCCCTTATTCCGGGTGCCATGGCCTCTTGGCTGTCTGCTCTTGAAACGTCCACCCCTGCAGGTGTGCCAGGATTATGCCGTGTTACAATACTGTTGTGTATGGAGTATTATTTTTTCGGATCTAGAACTTTTTCCCGATTTTCTTCTTCAGCGAATTACATTTTTGCCAAATTATTTCACTGGTTTAACCACAAAATGTACGGGTAAAACCCCCGTTGTCCCTCCCCCCAATTCTCCACCACCCCTATATATCTTACCCCAACTTATTATCTGATTTTTGAAGTTAAAAAAAAGTGGTAACAATGCGGCAACATTTTTGGGGCGAAATTGGATAGTACTGTTTTGTGGGCATTCGTTAAACAGTTGGTCACTGCATTAACACTAGAGTGGTTGACAGAATCACCAATTAGCTGCCACGGATGGATCAGGTCATAGTAAAATTATGGCTAGGTCAGGCAGAACCTCGGGTGGCCAGCATTGGGGTGGGCAGAGCACCTTGGATCTGGAGCAGAAGGACGGAGATTTGTGTGGAGGACAGGGATCAGGTTCAGGAGGAGATGAGCAATACCAGCCAGGCGGACATTACACCGAAATGGCCAATTTTGCACATACCATTGGTGGTAAGGGAGGTAGGACACAGATATCCAATCTGGGGCCACAAAAACAGAAAACACGAAAAAGGGAACTTTCGATGGTTGTCACAATGATATAATGATTTATTAAGTAGGTAGGTACACGTATTTATTAGGTCTAAACTCGCAACACAGGCAGCAGAAAGTTGGACCGAGATTGGCAAAAAATAAGTCTATAGAAATAGGATGAAACTCAAGTCGAGGGTACACGCGTGTGGACGGAGTCCACCCACTTTTTTCAGAGGGTCGACTCAGTCCCCCCCCAGCTAAAATGAGAAACATTGAATGTCCTCTTTGAATTTATGAAATAAAGTCGACCTCAGGGTCATCAGAGACACTTCACCACTGCAATATATAACCTGACGAAAAATAAACCAAAGGCGAAATGGCCCATTTCTACTGCAAGTTCCAGGGAAACATTTGTATTGGTTGTTGGAGTTTAAAACATGCACACATTTTAACGTTTTCAAAACACTATTAGAAGAAAATATCCTCTGTAACTGCAGATATTTTCTATTAAAAGAAGTCACCGTAATCCCGTTTTAAGGAGCCTTGCACCCCGCCTGGACATCCGTCAGCCCCCCCCCTCAGGGGCCAGCTCCACAGTTTGAAGACCACAGTCGCGGCTATCGTTTGGCCGCAGGGATTATACGTCCATTGGCCGAATATCAAGCTGGGATTAGGATCCATTCGCAGGACGCGCCTCGAATCTCATCTTTCTGATCCTACCGGCGTTCATCATTGTTCAATGCCCTCCTTCTAGTTTTGCTGTATCTTGGGCACAGCGGAACCAGGGGATTCATGCATCTTCAGGTAGCGTGAACATGCGCCACTTGTTATTTTACCCCATTGCTTTCTGATCTGTGCCACCTCGGGCAGGTTGAAACTTGTCGGCTTGAAGAGCCTCTGATCTTCTCTCGAGGTACCGTAGCCCAATAGGCTTCTGGGTAAGAGAAAAATCCCTTTCCGAGGTATCGAGGGTACCACAAGTTTGATGGTTGATTAATGCATTGCGACCTGCAGCCATTATGTTTGCCGTGTGAATCTTCCATACTGGATCTCACACCTGCTCAGGCTATAGTTCAGAGACATAGTAGAGGGTTTCCAGGAATAGATGAGAAAATGGGACGGCGAGCCGGGATCTGGAACATCCAAAAGCTCACAGGTTTCTGTTTGGGCATATGCCCATAAAACCTCTACATGCCCCCAAATGATTAAATGGAGCAACACCACCATAGTGGGGCACCACAGCACTGCAGGAGCAACACTTCCTGTATGAAGGGAGGGCAAAGGTTTGAAATAGCAGGCATCTCTGATGCCCACCTTCTTACCCCCTTTACAATATAACACAGAGAAAGGACCATCATGGCATTTTTAAATAAAATGTACACTAGTGGCATGGTACTCTACTGTACATAAGCCAATGTTATTTTCAAGAACGGGGTGGCAATAGTAAAAAAAATATACATATATTACAATCATTCATGCAGATTTAACGAAACACCAGCAGCAGCATTTCATAAAATGTCAATCGGTTGCTGCGTTTCAAGCAGGGATTCTTTACTATCTTTACTATCTATTTTATTGAATGTACTTATTGTTTGCTTTTTAGGCTCTTATACAATGAGACAATACTGTTTCAAAGGGCCCACATGGCAGTGAGGGAGCAGGGGAGGGAAATACATTACACCACAATATTTGAGAACAGAGGTGGCAGGGACGGACCTACTATGCATTGTGAGTATTCAGAACGTGCAAGTGCAGAAAGGAAGAGGGAAGAAGTGGTAAGTGCTGGGGGGTCCAAGCTCGAGGGAGAGCCATAGACGAAGTGCTAGGAATGTTGAGTGCTACACAGCCAGGGCTGCGGGAGATGCGAGTACGAGCCTCAAGAGCGCAGGGTGTGAAGATGCTAAGTGCTGCGGATAGACAGGAGCTGGGAAGAAATGGCGTGGGAGGTCAAGGCCCCGAGGATGCATAAGGGCCAAGAACACCAATTCAGCAACTGTGCTTCTGGAATTTGAGGAGATCCTGCTCAAGGCGCAGAGGGAGGGGGTGGCTATTCCATAAGAGGGAGCCCCCAGAGGAAAGTGAGCAACCCCCTGCCCTCTGTTTATCAAAATGCTTTAGACACAGAAAGGTGGTGCCAGAGGAACGAAGTGGTCTAGTGGGAGAGTATTTAGTGAGATAAAGTTGAAGATAATGTGGTCCCTGTGCCCAGACAGCCATGTGGATGTTGCAGAGGGATTTGAATGTAATTCGTGCAGCAACCGGGAGCCAGTGAAGACTTTTTAGTGCAAGAGAGATGCCGTCCCTGGGTTGAAGCCAAGGATAAGTCTTGCTGCCCTTTTCTGCATAAGCTGGAGGGGTCGCAGGCAAGGTTGAAGAGTGACGGTTCAGGAGGAGGCTTTTAAAGTAGTCAAGTCTAGAGAGAACCAGGGCTTGTAAAATTCCTGAGTGTGTGGGAGGACAGAGAGAGATGAGTCGAAGATGACTCCAAGGTTTTTGGCTTCTGTTGCGGGTTTAGGAGGGGAGCCCAAGGAGGAAGGCCACAGAGAGAGAAAGGCGGGAGCATGGGTCCCAATGGGAAGGATCGTAGTTTTATAGGCGTTGAGGCAGATATCATTGGAGGCGCACCAGGACTGGATGGCAGATAGGCAGTCAGGGATGATGGAGGGTGCAAGGGGGTCACCAGGGAGTCTGAAGTAGATCTGTGTGTCTTCTGCGTAACACTGCATGTTGGAGGAGAAGGAAGAGATGGGGTATGCAAGGAGAGCAAGGTAGATGTTAAAGAGCCCAGGGGAGAGTATAGAGCCCTGGGGAACACCACAGGTGGAGATGAAAGTAGGAGAGGAGACGGGGCCAAGGATGACTTGGGAAGAGTGGTTAGTGAGGAAAGAGGAAGGCCAATGCAGTGCCTGTTCCGAGATACCAAGTGTATCATGGAGCCTTTGTATGAGAATGGAATGGTTTACTGTGTCAAATGCAGAAGAGAGATTGAGAAGGCTGAGGACAGCTGGATAGTTGGATTCGAGATGAAAGCAGTTTTTCACAGGTATTCAGAAGAGCAGTTTCCATGCCTCTGGATGCTCGGAATCCAGATTGATGGTCGTGGAGGCCATCAACAAGTTCAGTGTGAGAGTTGAGCTGAGGCAAGGCCAGCTTCTCAAGCAGCTTCCCCAGGAAGGGGGTGATGGAGAATGGCGTTAGCTGGCAGGGCAGGTAGGCTCAGAGGATGTTTTTTTAGGAGTGGGCGCAGCCCCTCAGATTTCAGGAGTGGTGTAGCCCCTCAGATTACCACAGGCGGTAAGGGTAATTACCTCTGCCGGGTATCTCCCCTAAACATCTGCCTCGGCTCTAAGACAATTAATGTGTTCCCAGTAACAAAGCTGTAGAAATGTACAAAGGCTGGGCCCACTGGTTTAATTGCATCTGTGGATGGTCTGGCTCGCCCTCTGATGCAAGACAGTATGGCATGCATCACTGGGGGGCAAGTCCATGAAGGTCCTTAAAGGTTTTCCTATGTGCCGTTCTGAATTGTGTACTAAGATATATAATTTGCTGATGTGTTGATAGAATTCCATTATAAATACTAATTTGAAAAAATCCTCCAAATTGATTCTTAATTCAGGGCATGCGGTGGGCGATGATATGAAAAAGGGGTCTGAAAAGTTGTAAGATTTGTAGTCCAAGCATATTACACTTCTGCTTTAAGACACCATGTTGCATGTTATTGTTCAACTGTAGGTGTATAATTGAAGAGAACAAAAAGCCTTATGGCTAACGTCATGTGTTTTTCACCAATTCCTTTCCTTACAGGGTAAGGGAAACCCCAGCTCACAAGATGGGAACAGTAGGAAAAATATCGCGGGAAGTTCACATAGGCTTATTTAAACAATACGGATTGATTAAATTAAGGCAGGTCTAACTACTCAATAAAAATATAATATACAGGAAAACTATGAAAAATACACAGATTGAAAATTTATCAGGGAAACATACGGTAATATTGTGAAATGGGTGAAACATTGATACATTACAAACAAAGGTATGGGTCACATGGTGTAAACATTGAGTAACATAGTTGAAAACTAGTACATACATGTAAAGTGGAAATGAAAATACAATTCAAGTTGGGTGATCAAAACGATTTAGAAAACATGTAACTCTGCGATAACCTGGGTATCACCGGTCAGGCCCCGATGTGGCTGACTCCTTTCCTCTCTGATCAAACTTCCCAGGTTCAACTTGGGTCCTTCCTCTCCTCCATCTCTACCTGTGGTGTTCCCCAGGGGTGTAACCTCTCTCCCTGGCTGTTCAACCAATACCTGGCACTTCTTGCCCACAGTGCTATGCAGATGTCACTCAGCTCATTTTCAGGCTACCCTCAGCCACCTCTTCTCTCTCTCTCCTCTCCGGCTGTCTGTCTGCCATCCAGGAGTGGTGTGCCACCAACGATCTCTGCCTTAATGCCACTAAGACCAAGATTCTTCTCATCGGCACACCCGCTCCCTTCCTCCTTTCCTGCCACTCTCTGGCCGGCCTCTCTTGGCCTTCCTTCTGCTCCCATCTGTGAGACTAAGAACCTTGGAGTCATCTTCGACTCCACACTCTCCTTCTCACCTCACATCTCTGACGTCTCTAAGAAGTCACACTACCAGCTGCACCTCCTTAGAGGTATTTTTACTTTCCTCTCCTTCCCCCAGAAGTTCACTGTCTCCAGAACTCTGGTTCTCTAGACTGGACTACTGCAACAGCTTCTTTCTAAATTTGCCTGCTTCTACTCTCCTCCCTCAGCAACTCACCCAGAACAGGACTGCAAGACATGTCCTTGGCCTCAAGCCCAGGGATCGTATCTCTCCAGGACTGAAATCTCTGCACTGGCTCCCAGTGGCGGCGAGGATTAAGTTCAAAACCCTCTGCATTGTCCACAAGGCCTTCTGGGGCCTGGGGTCTCAATACCTTCAACTCTCTCTTCCTAAATATCTTCCTTCTCGAGCTCTTCGGTCATCCATCTCCAACTCCCTCAGGGTCAGGTGCTTCTCCAAGAAACGAGTTGGTGGTAGATCTCTTTCTTTGGCTGGGGCCTCCCTCTGGAACAACCACCCTTCCTCCCTGAAACTTCTGTTTTTTCTCTTCCTCCCCTGCTGACTTCCTGGCTGAAACTGAAACTGCACTGGTTACCTGGCCACCCTCTGATCTCGGTCCCAGGTCCCCTCCCCAGTGCACACCTGCACTGCCTTCCTTGCAACCCCTGCACTTGGGGACTGTTTCTGTATCTCTACAGTCCCACTACCAACACTTGACGCCTGTTGTTTGCACTTACTCTTGCACTTGCCACCTACTGGCCGTACTTTTACTTATTGTTATTTGTTCTATTATCCCATGTACTGCACTGTCCCCTCCCGCACTTTCTCACTTCTCCTTCCCATGCACTTGCGCGATCTGAATGACACATGGCCTAGTAGGATCGTTGCCTGTCTTCCCTCTGTTGCCCCGCCCTTGCCTCGTCGCGCCTTGAAACACTTGTGTATAGGCGTGTTATAAATGCCTTATAATATCATAACTGATTACCAATGTCTCAAAACAAAAATAAACAAACCGTACATATTCATGAATTATGCTTCCCGTATCACTATTAATCCTTATCATGGAATCAAAAGTTACTGGGTTAACTCGTTTCGGCTTTATGGCTATCATATTTGTAGCCTAGCTTCCTTCAGGACCAACAATCTGATCTCTGGGGAGCCTAATGCCTATTACGACACCTAATTGAAGATAAACATGGAAAATATTCAAATTATGGCTTCCGTAAAGGCACGTAAACGTTAAACAATGGCTAAACAGATATAATCTAAAGGCAACAATACATTGTGACTCAAATGCCATAATGATTGTTGTGTTCCCGGAGATAAATAGCTGATCACCACAATCGGTTAATACTGGCCATGTCTGAAACGCTAACTGAGGGCAAGAGTTGCACGTTGTCATAACATTGTCTGGGTGGTAGATTCCTATATTCCTCCCCCACCCCATAGAGAAGGCCAGAGTTAGGCGAGGCTGCTTAAAAATAGATTTTTTGATGAAGGGACAACTATGGTAAGAACAATCCCAAGGCAGAATTCCTTACTCTTTCTATCTCAACATCAGCAATGTATGCATTTTGCAGTTTAGTGCAGTACCACAAGTGTGGTCAGACGCATAGCATGCATTGCTGGGGAAAGCCACCCTAGGCAACAGGTAGGGGCAATACTAATGGAGTCACCCATAGTGAATGTTTTGTGTTCAATGCACAATGTTGCTGGATTTTGTATTTAATGTACTTTTTGAGCCATTGATTAGGTTAATTGGGGTCTTTTGGCATAGAGCATTTGACATAGCACAGCTCGAGCTCATGTATTGTATCAGGAGCATCTCCAACAAGAAGTGCTGTACATAGAGCATGACAAGAAGCCGGGTGCAGAATAGGTGGTTGGTTTGCTATATTCATATAGTTTGGATTGGAGGCTCAGAAGGAGGCAGGTCGATTGGCACAGATTGGTTGAGGACAGGGTGACAAAAAGCAGTGATTAACAGCACTAAAAAGGTCTGTTTCCTTTGTTTGATGCTGCAAAATTAGCCAATAAACAGCATCAGGTAGGCCAATAGAGGTGCTCCTCTTACCTGCCAAATACTCTCTCTCATCTCCACCCCCTGCCTATCCAGTTTCCACCTGGCAGTGTCCTCTATTCCTCTTCATCTAGAAACCTCGGCGTCATCAATGATTCCTCTCACACCTTCTCTACTTTAATTTCCAAAGCACTGCAAATGTGGCTAGCACCAACCTCTTAAATACTAGGAAAATCAGGCACCTCCTTCCTTTCAACACCACAAAGCATCTTTTAACAACTCTTGTCTCCACTAAACTGAACTCATCCTCTAAACTGCTAGCAGACTCTTTGGTCTCCCCAGCTATGCTTTCTGTCCTCTCAATCATCAGATCATTCACTTTGCTACCAGGAATCAGTTTGAACTCCCTAACTTCACACCTACTTCCTCTTACCGTCACCAGGCTGGATGGCTGACAATGCAGAACAGGACCAGATATAAATGTCTTCTTCTGTTTCACAAATCTATCCACATTAAAGCACAACAGTATCTATCCTCTTCTATCCAACTCTGCAAGCCTTCTCGTAATCTCTGCTCTGCCTGCTTGACTACCCTTGTGGATCCTCGCCTTTTCTCTCTTCTTGCCACACTTGCATGAATTTTTCTTCCCCAGACATCTGAAAAACAGATCACACCAATTTCATGAAAGCCTATCTCCTCGCCTCAGAGTTATCCTCTTAACCCGTCTCTCATCTGCCTTCGGGCTTACATTTTCAATCGCCTCTAAACTGCCTCTACCCCTCACTTTCTCTGCCTCAGCTGTAACACTTCATCCATCATGGTCACATGTCCCAAACAGAAGTACCTTTCACTGAAAAGTAGGATTTTTAAACACTCAACCCAAAAATGGCTTTGCAGTTTAAATGTGAAAACGTACTACTATTAACAGAAAATGTCAGGAAAAGATGTGGTGCATGTTGACAAAAAGTAATGTGTATTATGTTTCACATACAAAATAACTGTGACATTTAAAAATCCACTTTGTTTTCATGTATCTAGGCAAACCCCTTTGCTGGCTGTTGAACACATGTCACCACAAATTCCCCCACTGGAAAGTGATATCCCCATCTTATTGTAACTGCAATAAAGTGGGTCCTGCTAAAGGTGTGGAAAGCCCAGTGATCCCCAGACCTGCTGGCTCTGAAGGCAGTTACTGCAGGACAAGTTCCCCTTGGCTGGAGCATGACTAAAAGGTGTGAAGATTGGGGGCTACAACTTCAAACAGGCAACCAACTTCAAAGAGCAAGCTGCAAACACAAAGAGAATGGTACAAACCCTGGTTACAGGCTGACCCAGTGAGACCATATGGCCTGAAGGCAGGGGAATTGCCATTTGTCCCACATGAAGATTTATAATTAATTTAAAAGGACTATTATAACTGAGGCCTTTTTCCCAGCAACGATAAGGCACATTTTCTTCATTTATGTACCATCTTTTAGGTCATTTCCAGGACATTTTGGAGATATCAAATTCATCCACCTGCAACACAGGGAACCGTAATGGCCATTTAAGATGTGTTTCTGGCTGATCTGAAAATGTTCCAAATGTGCGAGTTGGTGAACGGGTGAAATTGGGAATATGGGTAATAAAGTACATATTCATTACTGTTATACTTTTTATGAAAAGGGCATAAAAGTGCCACACAGCCATGATAAATTGCTCTGATCTGGCTGTCATCTTATTTAATATCCCATGATTAGCGGAATAAGAAAATATGAATATTATGGCAGTTATTAGTAAAATTATAAATTGTTGCCACATATCTAGATTTTTGCAAAATGTTGACATGAGAACAAATGGGGCTTGTAAATTAAGCTGCCCTATGTCTGCAACAGACCCCTAAACCAATCCTGACTGGGAGGCTGGGTTTCGGAGGAGAGAGAAGGGTAACTGTCCAATCCATTTTGGGTGACCTCTTGCAGGGTACTGCCCAAAGATTGTTACATTGGTGGTGTAATTTCTGCTATATAAGGAGGACGGCACTAGGAGGAGGGGACCAAGCTGCTGAAATTGACAGTCAAAGAGCACTGATGAAACTTAAAATCTGACAGTTGTAAGGAAACACCAGAGGAGATTCCTGAGAGTGCAGCTGGTTGGTGCTGTTTATTCTAGGATGGCCTAAATGCTAACTGGGTCCTATGGATGAGAGCGGGAGTCCATCCTTGAGAGTGGAGTGTCCAGACCACTTCCCTATCTTTCCAGATGGTCCTGACAGGCAGCTGGCTGTCCTAAATATCAAACAGAGGCTTTCTATGTAAGTAGAACTGAGCCTTGGGAAACCCAAAGGTGGGGGTCTGTTTGCCTTAAATCCTTTCCCTTTATAGTGTGCATGCGGGGATTAGGGGCAAAACTGTGTAGATCCTTAGCCTATTTAACTAAAAAGATTAATTTAATTAATTCCCCCTTTGGTTGAACATTACAGGGTGATCCTTGTTAAAAATAAAAATTAACAAAGCGCACTTCCCAGTGTGCGCTGCAAAACTATAGACTATAATTTAATTAGGCAATCCTTTTTGTCCTGTTGACCCTGACTTCTTTAAGGAAGAGGGGAGTCTTTGTGCTTAAATCAGTCCAACATTTTTGTCCAACTTTCCCCTAACACAGGCCTTTCAGTGGAGGGGGGGTCTGAAATGCCAAATTCACTAAATCATTCAAATTATTCTGTCCGACTTCACCAACACAGACCAAAGTAGGTGGGGTCTGAAAAACAAAACGCTAAACCACCCTGTGTTTATTTTAAACCAAAAGTGTGGGTGAAATCATAATTGCCATATGTATTTGTACCAATCTTGAAACCACATTGCTAGCCTTTTAAGCCCGCAGGAAAATCAAAATTGCACAACACTACATTTATAAATGTTTTGATTATTGATCAGTTTAATTATTCCTTGAAGTGAAATTTGTACACAGTAAATAATTGTGATTTGTGGTTTTTTAAAACTAATTTGAAGTTAATGGTGAGCCTCAAAGAAGGTGGCCATGTAGTCCAGTGTGATTTCTATTACTTTTAATTTAAATAAATACAAATATATTTCCTGTACACCGGCCTGGTTCTTGGCTCATTGGTTAAGCTGCTCAACCCATAGGAACAGTACTATTTGGGCGGCTTATAACTTGGCCCCCCTGGACCAATCGTAACAAACATTTTCTAAAAAGTATATGGTCCTGTCAGATCGATCCTGGTGAGATTTCGTCAAGGGGGGGCAAAGTTATAGGGGGGTCCCACATTTTTCTCACGCCTACAGCCCAAACCGCTGGATGGATTTTCACCAAATTTGTGGCAGGGGCAGTGTAAATCCATCCAGTTTTTTTTAAAAATAAAACAATGACAACGTTTGTAAAAAGAAATTAGTGATATCTGCGTTCAGTCCGCAGACTCACATTCCTGTTCGGTCCGTGGACGCCCTCGGATTGGTCCAGAGGCCAACATGAGGTCCGCCGTCATCGGGTCGTCCGCTGATTGGTCAATAAAAAAACATGAGATGCATCTGATTTTTGAAAACGCCCACCATGTTGCATTCACGGACTGCACCAGTTGACCACGAACATCGCAGTAAAAACATATTAAAAAACACAACATTGCACTTGTCAAACTTATCAAACAATCTCTGGGGAGTTGAGGAGTGATGGGAATTGGATGGGATATGGCCTTTAAATGCCAAACAACAGGTGTGTTTCTTCTCTGATGTCCACGAACAGTCCGGGACAGTACTGTGATGTCCGCGAATATCTTGGATGTTCGGGGGCATCTATGCATATTTGTGCATTACAGGGTTGGTGAAAAGCAGTTTTTGGATGGCTTATAACTTTGGCGCTACTCAAAGAAACTGCATGAAATATTGCAATTGCATTCTAGACCTGATTCTGAATGGTTTTGGAAAGTGTGGTGGTGTTTTGTCAAGAGGGAACAAAATCAGAGGGGCGGGAAGTAAAATATTGTAAAGGCTTATAAATGTGGTGCCATTTGACAAATGTGCACAAAGGTTTGCAAAAATATTGTAGATCTAGATATAAATGTTTTTGCAAAGTTTGGTGGGATTTTGTCAGGAGGTGGCAGAATTAGAGGGGGATCTCAAAATATTGTAAAGGCTTATAAATGTGGTGCCATTTGACGTATCGCCACAAGTTTTTCAAAGTTTGGTGGAGTTTTGTCAAAA
Source organism: Ambystoma mexicanum (assembly GCF_040938575.1). Taxonomy (NCBI): domain Eukaryota; kingdom Metazoa; phylum Chordata; class Amphibia; order Caudata; family Ambystomatidae; genus Ambystoma; species Ambystoma mexicanum. Next base: position 1,346,804,518 of record NC_090922.1, on the reverse strand, counting down.
GGGGGCTAAATTAGAGGGAGGCCTCAGCATATTTTGATGGCTTATAACTTTGTTGCCGTTTGACAAATGTTGACAAAAGTTTTCAGAAAGATTAGAGACCCAACCTTGAATGTTTGTGCAAAGTCTGAATGGATTTTGTCAAGTGGGGGCTAAGTTGTATGATTATTGTATTCACGTACATTTTGACACTTTTGAAAAAACAAAACTTGGGCGGTTTTCCAGCAAATTTGTGTAAGGAGCATTGGCAAGGACCTGAAAGCATGGTTTTGCAAATGTGTCTATGTTTTATTTTTTGACAAGTGTCATAAAGTAGGTACAAAAAATAGTGATATATCTTTGGTGACTGAGGTATAGCCTGTGGCCATGGGCAGTGGCCAGATTGTCCAGGTCATAGCATAAGGTCATGACCCAGACAATCTGGCTACTGGCCATGACCACGAAGGACGACCAATGGGGAAAAAGTGGCCATGTCCACCAGGGACCGCCTATGTGGTAAGGTTTTTTGAAATTAGGATATATTTGAAAGGGAAAGAAAATGTGCTTGTGGGTAATATGGTCTTTGCTTTCTGCAGGCTGCCATGAAAAGGGAAGAGGGGATCTGTCCGGAACCCCGCCTTACCATTCCATGGTTGCCATCTTGGAATAGGATGTTGCTTCCTACAGTGGGATGCAGTGTGTGTCCCGGTGTAGGAAGTAAAATCCTTTTATTTTTAGCACCCCGGGCTTTGGCAACCCGGAGTGGTAATGGCCTTCATCCCCCATTGCAGAGGTTGGAACAGGGGATAATGGTTCGGAGCCCATGTTATCCGCCCTCGCTTCGCTTGGGCCAATAACTTGGGCTGGCGGGCCGTTATCCCCCATTCCAGTCCCTAGAACGGGGGATGAACGTCACATTATTACCATTAGCATAACACAAAATGCTAATGGAAATGTTGAAAAACTTATTGAGTCTATGTACTTTACTGAAAAATATAAAGTACATGGAGGCTATAACATTTTTTTTGTTCTATTTTTTCACTGTGAAAGGTGGTTCCTAAAGTAACCTTTTTTAGTTGTTTTTTTATTTTTGTTTTGTTTTTTTGCAGGAGAGGTTGAACGTAAGGTGTGGGGTGGGGGAAATGAGGGAAGAGGCACCAAGCACTAATATGGAGAGGCAGGTGGACAGGGGAAGATGTTGCGTGTGTTTTACATCTAAGGTAGGGGGCAGTGTTTCTCATGCTCCTTGATTACAGCTTGTGCATCATCAATTACATTTGTGATGTCATCTTTGATGTCCTGGGTGTTAGGCTTAGCAGAGCACAAAGATGGCGCAAATGATGGTTGCGTAGCTTACCATAACTGGTGAATTTCTGAGGTTTTTAGGTTTTACTTGTAACCATAACGTCCCTTTAACAAAGATTTTTTATTGAATTTCATAGGTTTTTATTAGTGCACCTTAACCATAAGGTCCCTTAAACAATGTTTTTTCATTGAACCTCTCTCTATATAAATAAACAACAGTTTTACATTTATTATGGAAAAACTATAATTATTAGAAAAAAAACCTTTTTTCTCCTCATGTTTTTTACTGCAGCCTGACATTTCATTTTTCTTAATCAAAACCATTGTAAAATACTGAATTAAAAATACTCTGTATCTGCGAAGTGTGAAGCAAAGTGTTTGGTGTTGGAGACACTCGAGCTGAATTCCTGGCTTCCTATGAATAATTCACCTGCTGTTAACTTCAACTTGTAACTTCAACTGCGATTTGAACTGCTGGAAACTTATTATGCTGCTTGCCCTTTAAGGAGGAGAGCCTGGTATATATTCACGGACCCGCGCAAAGCACTGCGCAAAGTGTGAAGCAAAGTGTTTGGTGCGTGGACGCAGAGGCGGCTCTCCTATAGCTTATGATGGGTATTGTTTAAGAACCTTTTTTAATCCTATAAATTCTCACAATATTAATATGCCAAAAAAAGGTGATGACTGCTGATTGATTTTGATCATCTTGTGACTAATGTCCCTGCTATGCCAGTAGCCGAGCTTGTTACTCTAGACAAGCTGGTTTCTGCAGGCATACACCTTTGAATCGACCTTTGAATTGACTGATTGTTCACATCAACCCCGAAAAAGACGCCGTCCTATGCTAGTCGATCTGCATAAGTAACGGCTAATGACTGCAGCATGAGACCTTTTGAGCAGCTCTTTGCTTTAAACTGGTGTTGAACTTGCCTCAACTAGTGTGCTCTGCAACATGTCTAGTGCTATAGAGTGAATAGGGGGTCAGTGTCTGTTGCCTGAACTGATTTTTTACTATGGCGTGCTAAACTCTTTTCACCAAGCGGACAGCCGGTGACTGTGTGCCGAGACCTTTGAGCCAACTGTCTGCCTGGAAAGAACTCAATCTGTTGTAATTCCTCTGCAGCCTGCTGCATTAAGTTTTCATATCAGATAGATGGCCAGTGACTGCGGGTTGAGACCTTTGAGCCAACCGTTTGTCTGAATAGAAGTCAATTGGCTCTGTTTTGCTTTGTTTTGTTTTGTCTGAATTTCTTTAACGCTGTATTGGGCTTTACCTGCCAGACAGACGGCCGGTGACTGCAGGTTGAGACCTTTGAGCCGACCATTTGCTGGACTAGAACTCAGTTGTTTGAACCTATTGGCAATACACTGCATTAGGTCCTGTTATTAAATAAACGGGTGGCGACTGCGGGCTGAGACCTGAGAGCTGACCGTTTATTGCGATCTTGATCTTATATTGGTCCGCTGTTTGGGGAGTGTAGAGTTGTCTGAAATACAGATACTTGTATTATGAGCTACTCAATGAGCCTCGATAGTGGTTTAATGAAGATTTCACAAAGACAACATAATACATGATTTTGACAATTCGGTCAGAGCTAACACATTCCCAACATTTAACATACACTGTACTCAATAGTAAACATAACACCTAGTACATAAAACAGTTTTACATAGACAAATCATCTACCTCGGAAAAGGAAATTCAGGAAGGAATTCATACAGGTTTTGACACCAGGAACAGTGAGTGCCGCTCTCTATAACAGGTACTGTGTAGTTTAAAAAGTGGACACAACTTTGTTTCGCCCTAGAGCCTTTTCAGATTAATGCAACAGAACAAACTATTAGTAATTGCAAACTGCATGAGGCGAACGCCAGAGCAGACGCTTCGCCTCCTGCAATTAAGTCTGCTCCTGCATCATCTAAAACACTTAATCAAACAATTGAAGGACCGGGAGTAGAAGAAACAGCTCTTGATAATATTCCCACTGAGAAATCTGCTGCAGAAGTAGTTTTAGTTTCAGATACACACATTCTGAATTCACTGAGCCCGGCTCTCCCACTTAATCACCTAGATTTATCTCAATGACATATACTATGTGGGATTTTTCTTGACTTCTCAATATGTGCAGCCTCTTATGTCAATCCCACTCCACAGAGGCTAAGAACTATAAAAAGGAATCTGCATCTTTTGCCAGCAATAAACACTACTCTAATGTCGTGACCTTAATTGTACGAGACATTAGATAACTAATTGTCTTTCCAAACAGAACCGATAAATACATTATATGAGCATTGGTGGGATAAAAACTACTTTAAAACCACAGGTGCACAACTGATTGATGATGAACTGCATAATAGTCCTATACGAACAAGCGCATGTTCACCTTCTACACCCCTGACAAGTCCCCCGCTTAAGAATTGTACATCTTGCATTTTAATTGATGAAGTTGCACATGTTCAGTCTTTGAGCGAACAGCCAACTAATGAACTAATGAAGTCCAGGAAGCAGAGCACGAATTTATAGATCTAACTTTGGGAATTGCAAAACCCACCTTCGAAATCTTTGAAGCCCAAGACAAAAGAAAGAATGTAAAGCCTATCTTTCTGTCTAAAAATCAAAGATCTTTACACAAGGGTCTCAATTAGGCTCAAGATAATGTATACGAATTTCAACACCACAAGATAAATTGAGATTTCATTCAAACGTAAGAACGTTGAAAAAGGTTAAGAAAGTAGTAAGATCACAAAGAGGCGTGAAAAGATCTATGCCTTTTGCAGAAGACTTACAATCAGAGTCTGAACCTGAGGTCTCTGAACCGTTGGATGATCTAATTGAAGCAGCTGAGCGTATTCAACAGTTGTCTACTGTTAACATCGAGCCTGACCTTAAAACCATACAACCTAAGATTCAATATTGATTTAATAATGGAGATAATGAGATGAATACTCTAAAATTGTGGCAAAATAAATCTAATTTTACAACACTAGAGCAGAGAAAGAAAAAAATAGAGAGAGACTGCATGGCACTTGTTACCGTTCAGTCAATCCAGACAGATTCTTTAAATATCCATTCAACTAATAATATTCAAATACCCCAGACAGATTCTTCAAATGCTTATCCAACTAATAATATGCAAACACCTGCAACTTGCTTAAACACTGTTAAAAACAAATGGCAGCCAAAATCCTATAACAAGAATGAATCTAACAATGACCGCAGAACACTTTTATACGCTGATTCTACGATGCAGACCTAATCCATGACTCCAATACGTCCTAAATAGATATAGCATTCTTAACGTGCTTAGTGACGTTCACATTTTGGAAGACATACAATCTAGTGATATATCTCAAGTTGAGTTTGTAGAAGGAAATAATACTGGTGTAGTGAAATTATGGATTCAATCTGGTGTAATCTGGAATATGCTTTAGCCAGCGAGAACCCAATTATACCAGTTAGGTATTATCCTAACTCAAGATCACACTCAGATCCAAGAAAGTGAGAGAAGAGAAATGGAACGAAATGATCAATATGGAAATGCTCGAAGGGAAAATAATTTCATAGAAGCAGAAAATAATTGTAATCCCATGCTAACAGTTAACTGCGCCCAAGGGTCGCTCGAAGAATCTCGACAAGTCAAATTAACGACTGTACAGCCATGGTTGAAGATGACCGCAGAACAAAATCTATGCATTCAGAGATAAAAATTCAAACAAAATGACCCTCGAGTGTATAGTTTAGCCTCTTGGAATGCAATAGGATTTAAAAACCTACTATTTAGTAAATTCAAATGTTTTGATATTATTATACTACAAGAAAGTTGTCTCTTAGAAACCCCTGTGTGGGAAAGTCACATTTGATCTCTATTACCCACCACTAGAGGAACAATGGGCCCCCCAGCAGCCGGCCTCTTGATGGCAGTGAAATCTATGTTGCACTTTACTTTAGAGCCATTGAGCATCCCCTAATCCATTCACTCAACTAGCTAAATTGAACACACTCTTTGGTGATATGGCTTTCCTCAACATTTATTGGAACCATGTAGGTCTAGATGACCATTTGTTTCTCATGGGAGTTTCTGACATGCTAGACTTGATCAGCGTGATCTGTCTATTATGCATGTAATAATTGCAGGTAACTTGAATATCAACTGCACTCAAACTAATAAGGTAAAGTGGTGTTCACGAGCAGAGGAAATTGCTCACAGGCCCATTGGTCAGCACTCATCCTCTAGAACTTGTAAGACAAGATAGCTGCACCATGTGAGGACAGGGGGTGCAGGATTCACTTACTCCGACACGACTCAATAATGAGGACTCAGTAGTTTGGCAAAGGGAAGGCTGTTTAATGATACATACATCAAACTGGGAAACAAATGGGAATCAGCTGTAGCGCGATCACCAGTCTCGCTCCGACTTCCACGAACTTTGGTAGAACAGCAATTCTTATAGGTAAAAATCGTCATCACTGACGTCAAATTTTATAAAAAATCATCATGCAATCTAATTGGTTAGGAAAGGTAACTTAAGTATAGGTGCTATATCTGTATATAGGAATAAAGCATGTGGATTGGATAACTCTTATCGGGTGGGCGTCTACGCCCATCCCTCTACAACACACGTGATTGACGTCACTATAAATACGACGTCTCATTGGTTCTACTATCTGTAGGACTCTAGATGACTTGGTCCATTGTGATTGGGCAGGTTACACCCCTAGACATAAATCCCCATTTTAATTAGCAGCATGCAGAATGGACACCCAAGGGCCTGGTGTACCAAGTTTCACCCTGCCTCCCTTCCATCAATCAGTATCCTAGGAATAAGTGTCAATTTGTTGGCTGGGTTTGGCCTCAGACCTGTAGCCTCTTATCGGGAAAGGTTATGGCATCCTGGATTCTGGATGACATCAGGCGGTGGTACCTCTTCGTGCTTGGTTGGTCACGTGTTGGTTCACCGTGAATCTGCTACAGTTTCTAGCTTTTCGTGCATTTAAATCTGTGTCAGCCCAGCCACCTGCATAGGCCTCTCTTATCCTGACCTTCAAGGACGGGCTGGTATGCTCTGTAGTTGGAGTCTTGTGAGCTCATGCTCGCCTCCCTTCTCTGGCAGACCTCGATTTCCCCAGTTTGAGCCGCTCTTTTTTTTTAGATTCGATTCTGCTCCTTCTCTCTGTTCTGGTTGAGTTGTGAAACTTAGCCTTCCAGGCCTCTGGCAGCGTGGATCCATTTCTGCTTTACAAAATGGAGTCGCACTTGTATAATGTGCCTCATTGAGGTAGATATATGGTTGGCGCTTGCCGCTCTATCTTCTACTCAGCATTGCAAGCAGTATCGGTTTCATAGCATCTTGCGTTTCTAGCCTATTTACACACGTTAGCAGGGCGGTTGCTTCCATCTTTTCTCGTAACACCAATTCCTTACGTTTTAACATTGTCTCTTCTCTGTGTACATTACATTTATCTTTATAGTTACTTGTACTGGCGTGATTGTCTTTGATAGCCACATTTGCTCATCCATGTCTGTTCAGGCCCTTGTCATTTCCACTGGCCCTCCATTATGGCTTTTGGGGTCTCATTGTGGACCGTTTGTAGGTACTCCTCATTTCGTGTCAGTGGTTGGTATGGCTGTCTGATAGCGTACCGTGCTGCCCAGGGTTGTCGAGTTATGGTTGCTTCAACCGGTACGGATCTTCTTATGTACACGAGGCAGTGTCCCAATGCGGCTCTCGGTCGGTTCATTTGCTCCTCATACGTCACATACCTTGGTGAGTACCCTCTTGGCAGCTCGAAATGAGGGGCAGAGGTGCATGTCATGTCTGGGACCTCCTTTACACTCCCCTCTTTGGTGGGTTCATCGACCACTTCTGCTTCATTCTTCTCCTCTACTTCTTTTGACTCTTCAGTGTTTTGTTCATCATCTTAAGGATTGGTACATGAAGGTGTGAACATGTTCGTCTTTGGAGTCCATATTTTTATCACGCCTTTCAAACTCCCTGCTGTTTTAACATGTTCATTTTTGTTCCAGGTCATAAGCTAGCACTGTCCGTTTGGACTGCAGTAGATCCACTTTCCTTCATACCTTCTTCGCTTTTTAGGATATGTGAACTTAGTTCGGCCTGGCGCAAATTTGCTGGCCTTCACGAAGTCCATGATTTCTTCATCTGTCACGTCTCTTGGATTCCAGCCTGGCTCAGCATCGACCATAATTTTCATTCCAATGGCCTTCTTTGCAGTTTTCTGGCATTGTGTGATGAATATCTTGATAACAAAGAATCCTAGCAGTACCATGGCTAGCAAGGCTCACAGAAACTTGAATATATCAGCTATCCATTGTGGGACCCATGAGAATAGGATACCAAACCAGCTGTCATCGTCCACTTCATCCGTTTCATCGGTCATCTGGTTCTTTAGGGTTGTCAACATGCTTATGGCCTCTGTGAGGGTTCCATTTTCTTCATCGTGTGATGGTAAAATGTGCAACATGATTCTCCGACCTTTGCGCAAACACCTCCATCCATTGCGGTGATCATGTCAAGCACATATCTGTTCTGGAGGGTCATCAGTCTGATTGCTCTCAGTTCTTCTTTGATCGCGTTGAATCCTTTTATAGTGGTATTGATGGTCTGCAATAACTCCCATGTGGTTATTTGCAACCATTTAGCATTCACTCCAATTTGGATGTGTGGCAGGAGCAGTGTCGTGAATACTGTTGAGGTGAGGCTGAACAACCTGTGCTCGTATGGGATTGCATGGAATGCCTCTTCCGTTTTGGCAGAAAAGTAATTTTCTCTCTTGATCCTGGATATCAGCTCTGCAGATCTCCTTTTTCTTAGATGAGCATCTGCCTTTGGGAAGCTGTCCAAATTCAGTTCATTTTTTGGGATTACTAGTGCAGGAACGTGGACGTTTACCAGCGTGCATATGCCTCCCCAGTTCTTCGGTAGTCTTATGTATGCCTTGGATCCGCATGCCCAGTAATGGTTCTTCAGGACTGCGGTTCCTTGCGACATCCCTGGGGCTTCATATATTCGTCCGCAGTTTTGATTCTCTCCCATTTTCCTGGTGCCATTACATCTGAAGCACAGCTTTGGGTTTTCTAGTGGTACTATTTGTAGGGGTCTTCCTCTGTCTTCGACCCACGTTAACAGCTTTACCAATTTTGGCCATAGTGGTTTGCATAGTCTTTGTGAATGTTCTATTGCTTCTCGGCTGGCTCCAAGGACATCCCTGCTCGGCAAATTACTACGCCGTCTTCCCATCCATTTGGTGAGACCACTGACCCCCAGATCTACATTTGGCCTCTGTTCTTCCATATTTGGGCCTCTTCTGCAGTTTTTCCTTGGGTGTTCAGTCTTGAGTTTATTTCCCATCGTATTCCTGATCCTTTGACGTCAGGGTTCTCATACCTAATCACATGATTCTTGGTGTGCACCCTGTTCCTTGTTTTGATGTCCTGTACAAAGAAATCTTCATTCGGGTAATTCTTTTCGTCGGCCCATATCAATGAGGCGCCTCTCCCCATAAATTGTCCTCAGGTGTTGCACATTGCTACGTGTGACATGCAGTGTGCTGTAGGGACATCAATTTCTACAGCCACGAAGATCTTGGATTTTCCCATGCTGTATGGTAGTAGAGCGCAGACGAAGCATTCACCTTCTGACTGCCTTCGCCCTACTTCCTTCATGTGCTGGTACCATATGTTGTTTCCAAGGTGGGCTGTGCTGTCCAGGTAATCATTACGTTCATTGTTATCTTCATGCGGGCTTCTCTTGATTCTTAGCGTTCTCCTGTAATTCTCTATTACTACGTCTCTGAATGCGTCGGTGCTGCTTTTCCACTTCGGGTATCTTAGGGGCAGGTTGCCTCGGCTCCATCGCTGTGGTAGGGGACGGTTTTGCGCCTTCTTTCTTTTCATCTCGTAGTCCGGCATACGCTTCTCCTGACCACCTGCTGTCTGCGGACTTCCCCATGCGTGGCTGTGCTGTAGGCCTGCGGCTGGCCCTTTGCGTTGGAGCTGGTGTTCTAGCTGTTACAGTCTCTACAGCTTTGTCTTTCAGCTTCTCATGTAGTTTCTTTGCTCTCACTATGACTGGGAACAAGTAGTCAATCAGCATTTGCGTTTTCTCTGTGAATTCCTTTGTGGCTAGTTCTGTTCTTTTGAGGGATTCTGCTATCCCTCCCATCTGTGGTGTTTCACTTGGCTTTTCTTGGTCACTTCCACTATTTCCTGGAATAAATCGTTCAGCAGGCAGTCTCTTCTCTGCTGCCTTCGTTGGAGGCCCTGTAGCCATTGACACTAGCCCTTGTTTATGTGCGTTCTGTGTGTGGGTGCGTGCCGTGGCCAGTGCTACATTGTCATTCATTCCGTGCTGACCCTGTCTCCAGCTTTTCTCTCCATTCATCACCTTGCGTGTGTATGTGTCACTACTAATTACATTCAATTGCAAATTCTTCGCTTTATCATCAGCTCTTCTCGGAACAGGGATTACTATATAAGGTCTGGGCGCTTTCGTAGGCCCCCGACGTTCTGTATCTGATGGGTGCACTGACATTGGGACACCTCGTGCACCGATAAAAAATGCAATCCTTATTGTTAGGGATAAAAACACAACGATAATTACTATGCATATACACATTATAGTCTTATACGACAGCTGGCAGCATTTCCTTCCAGAGAAGCGGGGGCGCCCTTCTGCTGTGGGTAAAACTATGTTACTGCTCTGGGCCCCCATGTCGATTGTGTCCACAGTCAATTGTTTATTTTCTGCTTGCTCCGCTCTCACAGTTCAAAGTTTATTATTACTAAAGTGTTGGGTGCTTTTCAAATGTCCCCCCTCTTACAGGTGGTGATGATGATAGTCTTTGAGTGCGCAACACGGTTTCGTTTGCTAGGCTATGGAGAAAGTTTAGACTACCGTTTTTAGCACATCACATCCATTCTGCATTTCTATAATAAACACCGTCTCAGGGCACATCTCCAATTTGCCTCGCCCCTTGAGGACATGCAGGAATCTGTTCTCTGTAAAAAGCTGAAAAGATGGAACTACTAAAAATCACACAAAAATAAAATGTCATTAAAATAAAAACAAAAATAAAAATAAAAGTGAACATATGAAAAAATAGGCAAAAACAAGAAAAATGAAGAACAAGGAGAATAGGATGGCGAAGTTCTTGGGTCTGCTCCTTTCTCTCGGTCTCTCAGTGACAAGTTGAAGAACAGTGTCTCTTTTCTCTATCTGCTCCACAGTGAAACAATGACGACAAAAAATCTATTTTGGATTTTCTCCTTCTAAGGCTCTCCTCAATAGTGGATGTCCATAGTTGCTTCTTAGCTGCGCTGCAATAGCCCTCAGGAGCCTGTTAAGTTGCGCATTTTTTGCTGGATCACTGAGGAAAGTGGGCACATCAATGTTGTAGGGTCTGCCCACTAGTTCTGGAAAGTTTTCAATGAGGTGAAAGAAAACACGATATGCGTATTGGCTGTCTTCTGGTGTTAGTGACATTTGCTCTGATTCTCTAGCCTCTAGATCTCAGTCCTTCCTTGCAGCGTGAACAGTCTTTATCTCCTCGATCTGTCCCACGGCGAGCAGTCTCACTGGACACTCCTTAGGAATTCTTGCTGGAAGTTGGATAGCTCTACTTGGAGCATGATGCCATGGAGGAGGGTCCTCATGTGTACGAAATTGACTGGATCTCTTAGGAAGGTATCAACGTCAACATCGGCAGACCTTCCCACCATTTCTGGATAGTCCGTGACTAGTCTGAGCATGACATTGTGTGCGAGCTGCGTATCCGCGGGAGACAGGGACATCTGCCTTGTTCTGTCGGGACCCGATCACAAGCCCTTCTTTTGACGTGAACAAGTTTTACCCCTTCCTGCTGCGTGGGTTGCAACCAAGTAATTTAATTTGTACCATATTCATTGTTTCTTGGATCTCTGATAAAGGTTAGTGTATCTGTGGTTCTTCCGATGAGTCCTGGGCACTCCTCTATGATTTGGAAAAATATAGTATAGGTCAGTTCATCGATGATCACTTGGGGTGGGAGCATTTGTGCTCTTTTCACTGTATTCTGGCAGCTCACTGAAAGCTTCTGTGATGACAGTCAGCAGTTGACAGATTATCTTCTTGTTATCTGGATCTTGAATGAATTCTGGGACACTTGTTTCTCTTCCTATGAGTGACGGGTATGAAAGCACCACCAATTGAAAGTATGTGAGTACATCCCACTTGAGGCTTCTGCTGGGGGATACCATTAGGTATGTGAAGAAAGTCTTGATACTGGTTGCTTCAGGATACTGTGTTGCTCCCTTGGGAAATATTTTATTGGCAGTCTTTCAGAGTCTTGATTCTTTGTGCTACCTGGGCGTGGCGTGATTTCAACAAGTTCAGTTTATCAGTGTTGTTGTGGCTTTGGATGTGCTTCTCTTTACCCTGCAACTAGGATGCACAGAGTGTTCGTTTTTTATGTCCTTATCCCCTTTTTTCTCAGGGGAACTGTCTAATTTTAAGCCATAATTTTGCACAAAAGTTCCTTGACTTTGTTTTGCTGCTCATGAGTCCTTCTTCCTTGTCATGGATCTCGTCTGCACGTGCTGAGGTTCTTTTCCTTTGTCTGTAGATTCTTCGGAGTTGGGTGCAGCAGGAGGGCCCTCTCCTACAACGGTTTTAATGTCATTTAGGAAGATCCAGGCTCTCCTGCCCTTAAGCTTGACAGCGGACGGGGTGCAGTCCTCTACGATAAACGGGCCATTAAACCTTGGCTCGTCCCATCTTTTTCTTGTAAAGTTTCTCACAAGGACGCTGTCTCTGGGGAAGACGAGGGGCGCACAAAGGCTGTGAACTTTGCCTGCATCAGCACTATCTGTTGTGGTTTGTGCTGTGCTGACCCCTTTCCGCCGTCGCTGCAGCTGGCCTGAAATGACAGAGGCGCTGGATGTGAGACAGACCAGGTAGGCTTTCATTTCTGCTCCCAAAACCTCCCTAGTTGGCTGGGCATCACATCTATCTCTATCTCGGGGGGTAAGAGGGGTCCTCATCCTTCTACCAGTAACTATCTCGTGCGGCGTGAGGTGATGGTCAGAGCCTGGTTGGTTCCAAAGTGTATACAATGCCAATGGTAGACAGTGCAGCCATCCCTTCCTTAATGTGAGCTTCAACTTGGCTATCCTTTCCTTAAGCAAGCCGTTGATTCGTTCACATATCCCATTCCCCTCAGGATGATACGCCGACGAGAACTTGTGCTTAATACCCAGCAACAAGTTAATCTGTTCAAAAACTGTGTTTACAAAATGAGCCCCATTATCCAATCTCATCACTTCGCACACCCCCCATCTAGGGAACACTTCCCTCACCGGAAATTTTGCGACACAGTTTGCATCAGGGTGTTTACAGGGACCTGCGTCTAACTATCTTGAAAAGGGACACACCACCACAATTAAATACCTGTACCCATTGCACACCTGAATCATATCGACATAATCGATATGCAAGTGCTGGAAAGGTCCATTTGGTCTGGGGATGATCCCTCTCACTACTTTTAATGTGTGCCCAGAGGTGAATTGCTGACAGATAATGCAGTTTACCATAAAAAAATGCAACATGCTCCGCTAAATTCGGTCTAAACCAGTCTTCGGCGAGCTTTGCAGCAAGATTTTCCTTTGACATGTGTATGGGGTAGTGAAGCAGTTCTACTAACGCTACCTTTAGAAGGGTGACAGGCATTACTGGTTTACCAGTGCTGTCTTGCCTCCACAACCCGTCACAGGGGTTTAAAGAATACCCTTGATGCTTCCATAAATTCTTCTCCTCCTGAGGTGCCTCCCCTTGGAGCTCCATGAGCTGAGTCTGCCCCATATTGCTATAGGCCTCTTGAGTGGCTCTTGCTACCATCATTCGTTCATGGGTACGTGCCACTTCCATGTCCATGATTGTCTCGGTTTTGGATGCCATACGTTTAGCTTCCATGTCCGCTTCATGGTTTCCACGTGACACGAAATCTTTCCCCTTGGTATGAGCGGCGCATTTCATGACCGCTATGCCCACTGGGAGCTGTAGTGCTTTTATCAGCCTGTCCAATAAGGCTGCGTGCTGCACTGGCGTGCCGTCTGCTCGGAGGTAGCCCCTCCTTTTCCAGCGCGCTAGGCCTGCATGCACTGTAGACGTCACATAGGCGGAGTCACTGTACACCGTTACTTCCTGGTCTGCATGATTCTCAATGGCGAGAATCAATGCCAAGAGCTCTGCAGCCTGTGCCGAATAGTGGGATGGTATTCATGCACTAACGAGTACTTGAAATTCTCCATTCGCTATGTGTTTTACCACAGCCACACCTGTATACCTTTGTCCGTCTTCTTGGTCAATTCTCGAAGACCCATCAATAAAGACGATCTCTCCACCTGCCAGGGCATTTTCTTTTACCCTGGGGATCACATCATAAAATTCCTCATAGTTCGCACAGTTGTGCACAGGTTCTCCTTCTGTGACTGGCTCAGCTATGAACGTAGCAGGGTTCACAGTTTTACATCGCACTTGATCGATGGATTAGAGATAATCACCTCATAGGCAGATGCTCTCTGTGACATCAATGTGCCCTTTGGCTTCTCTAGTATGGCGAATAGTGAGTGCTCAACATACAATGTCATGGAGCACTCCATCACAATGGATGACGCCTTCTCGATGGCGAACGCGGCAGCAGCTAGATCTTTTTCGCATGGTAAGTGGCCCTTCATGACTGGGTCTAGACCCCCGCTGGAATATGCTAGGGTCTTGTACCCCAGTGAGGTTCGCTGTGCGAGCACTGCCGTCATAAAATTGCCATCAGTGTGAGAGAACAGGTAGAACTCCTCTGCATAATTAGGAATCCCGAGAACTGGGACCTTACAGATTGCCCCCTTGAATTCTGTAAACCCCTGCTCCATTGCTTCATTCCATTCAATTTCTTCCCTTGTTGCCTGGGCTTTTTTAAGAGCCTGTAGCAAGGGCTTGGTATACGAGCTGTAGTCAAAGACCCATGCTCGACATAATTGCACAGGCCTAAGAAGATTTGCATTTGTTTTATTGTACGCGGCTTGGCCGTGTTCATGATAGCTCCAGCCCTTTCTGGGGTTACCTTCTTTCCCTCATGTGAGATCAGTTGCCCTATGTACAACACCTCCTGTTGACAGTACTGCAACTTTTCCTTGTCAACCTTGTATCCCTTCTCAGCCAGTATTGTCAATAGCTGGACTGAATCGCGCCTGCATTGCTCTTCAGTGATGCTGCAGATCAGAATGTCATCTACATACTGTAAAATAACACAGTCCACCGCGATATTGCTTAGGTCCATTTGCAGGACTCTATTGAAGATTGACAGGGATTCACAATACCCCTGTGGCAACCTCGTACTTTTCAGGCGCATTTGCCTGAAAGTAAATGATGTCAAGTCTTGTGAGTCACGGTGCAATGGAATCGAGAAAAAAGCATTTTTCAAATCGATCACTGTGAAATATTTTGCCTCAGTGGGTATGTTGCACAAAATTGTGGATGGATTAGGGACTAGAGGGAACTTGGCTTCGACTATGTCGTTCAATGCTCGTAAATCCTGGATTAAACGCCAAGACCCCTCCTTTTTAATTTCTTGACTGGATAAATCACTGTGTTGCAGGGTGATTCTGACACCACTAAGATGCCTTGCTCCATCATGGCGGAAATTGTCTTCACGATCCCCTCATCTGCCTCTCTGGACATGGGATATTGTTGCGCTCGTGGTAAAATTGCTCCTGGTTTTAATTTGATTTTCACTTCACCCGCCCCTTTCAGGAAACCTACATCATAGGGCCCTGTAGTACATACTATGGCAGGCACTTGGGCCATGTCGTTATCAAAGTATTCTGGACGTATCAGTGCCAACATCATTCTTTGTGGTACCTCCCTCCTAATCATTTTGACCCAAAATATGAGACTCACTTCCACTCTTGTCTCTTCTAGGTCACGGTGTTCTTCGAACAGATCGTCATCGGTGACGTCAGTCACTCGATACCCTTCTTCAATGGCAATAATTGCACACCATTGTCTGCCTTCATCTTCACAACCTTCAACTAATGCCACTTTTCCTCGTACTGCGCCAGATTGTATCATTAAGGGAAATACTTGTCCCTCCTCTTCGTGCATGGGTATTCTTGGTCTGAATAGAAACTCATCCGGGGTTCTCATAGTTTTGTTGGCCAGGCCCGGTAATCCCGCCATAAGCACTCGCACCCCATATGCGAAAACCTCTGGCTCCAGCGGTATAGCTCTCATGGCTGCACGTCCAGAGTATGCTCTGATCATTTTGCACATGTTTGAATAATGCATTCCTGGGGTAGAGCACACTATGCCATCCTCAGTGAACGAGATGGTCATATTCAACTTTGTCATCAAATCCCAACCCATGATATTTACTGGGGACTGGCATAAATATAATAGAAGTACATTCATTTCGTGCTCTCCTACAGAGACTGGGAGTGCATCAGTAAAGGGAACTCTACTATGAGCTCCAGTACAACTCTGGGTATCTATAGCCTCGCCGGACAAGGAGAACTTGCCTTCTCGTATGCACGAGCGCGTTGCACCCGTGTCAACTAAGAAAGAATATTCTTTCCCCCCTATTGGGACATTTACCCTAGGTTCCCTGTTAGGGTATGGTGTCACTGATAGGATAGAACACATCAGAGTTCCCTGTGAGCTGTCCTATTTCATATACAGGTTCGGTCCACTGTATACTTGTGGGTTTCCCCCATTTCCAGGGTTAATTCCCCCACTGGAATTAGTGACCTGAGCCATTTGCGACAGTGTCTGCTGGGGTTGTCCCTGTGGCAAATTCCCCATGTTCAGTGGCTGAACCACTTGCTGTGCACCTTGCTGCAAGCTAGCCGCCTGCTGCTGCACGGCATAATTTTGTGCACTGCCCTGTTGCGGGGTAACAGGTTGATTCACCATGCCTGCCCCCACTCCTTGGTTATTTTGCCATATGCTTTGGCTCCTGCACATGCGCGCCACATGTCCTGTCACTCCACACAGCCAACACAGTGGCGGTGGTAGGGCCATCTGTCCATCTAATGCAGCTGGACTGCCCATCTGTGCACCTTGGACACCACCTTGAACATTCTGAAAACCTCCTTGGTTACCTCGAAACCCTCCCTGATTACTCTGCCACCCTCTTCCTCCAAAACCCCTTCCTCTTGGGTAAAATCCCACGTTACCCTGGGTATTCTGCGACGGGTTAGTTGCACGTTGTGCACTCGATTCAGCTGGGCTTGTTAGCATGGCTCCCTCGAGAGCATAGTTAGAAAGCTTCCTTTGAACCAGCTTTGCCTCCTCTCCCTTACGTGTTGCCTCCTTCTTTCGATTCTTTTCTTGCAACAACCTACAATAGTGTGCAATTGTCAACTGTATTTCGGCCCATGGTTTAGCTTCGATTCCTACCAATTTCTTGAGCTGTTTTTGCACTGGTTCTGGTAACCCTTGGCACAATATGTGATAAAATACAGGGATAAATTTCGTCCAAGACTCGTGCATTTCGAGTACCCACGCGTCCTGAAAATTTTGGATATAAAGCAACGGATCCTCAGACTCTTTCATTTTTCGAGTCATTATAGCTCCCATATCAGATGTGTCTGGATATAGCATACGCAGCGCTTTCCACACCGAGTACAGCAATTAGGAGACCCTTAATGTCCCCTATGGCTAGGGTGACGCCCCCCGTCATTTTCTCTAACTCATGTATCCACTCTTTCCGGCTCCCGATGTCAGCATTGGAAGCTTATTTTTAAGGTTCTCTCGGTCCATGTGTGGCCATGGAATATATTGCGGTCTTGCTCCCCCTTTTTCTAGTAGTGGGAATTGGAATGCGCAATCCTCTTTTTCCTTCCCCGTACCTCTCCGGTCTTTCGCCGGGGTGACGTTCCCACCTTGCCATCTACTGGGCAATGCCCTTAACCTGTCTGCATAGGCAGGTGCTAACGCCCCCTTCTGACCGTGGGGTGTTTCCTCTTGTCGGCTGGACTGTCCAGCGGATTTCGGTGTCCTACTTGTGGACCCGCTAGCATCTGACCATCGTACCTCTCGGTCCCTTGGGAGCCGATTTTCGCACCGTCTCCCTTCATCATGTGCCACTTCCTCCGTTTCCCCACCGGAGTCAGACTCTGAATACTCCCAGTTTACACAACTTCTTGCATCATCTTCATTCTGCCCAATCTCTAGTGTATCTAGGGACAGTCCCCTACTCCCACTACTTCGGGTGACATCCTCAGTGTCATATAGCTGAATGCTTTCTAAGCGCTCATCCTCCCTTCCGCCTTGGGAGATTAGTTCCAGCCCCATCTCATCATATATTCTATCAATAGTTTCTCCGATGCTTCTGGTGTCGAAGTCATCGTCAATATTTGTCCCGCTTGTACCTGGTACCGCATCGCTGGCAGGAAAGAACTCTTCTATGTCTTCCCAGTCTACAACAGGATTGGGTTTTTTTAACTTCCCACTCCAAATATTCTAGATCTTGTGCCCTTTGTCTGCGTTTACGTTCTGCTTCCCCATCTATTTCTTTTTGCATCTTCTCTAGCCTTATCTATTTCCCTCATCCGTTCATTTCTACTTCTTTTGCCCTTCTACTTTCCTCGTCTTCTCGCTTCTTCACTTTCCTTTCATGCTCTTTCCTTTCTCCCTCTAACTTTAGCATGTTCAGTCTGTACTTTTCGTAGGCTACATATTGTGTGCGACTGAGCAGTATTCCTTGCTCTTCGCGATATAGTTGTTCTCGCCTCAACCTATCCTTCTTTCTTACCCTCTCGTCTCTTGTGTCCTTTTCTTTCTCTTTTTTCTTTCTCTGCGCCTCATCAGACCGTTCACTCGGCCTTACGTCATCACTTCCTTTTCCATCTAATTTCAATAGTATCTGACCTCCCATCCATTCGTCCTTTGCGAATGTTAACTCATTGTTTCCTTTCCGCTTCTTCCCCTCTCTCTCTCTCTATCGAGAGCTGCACTAGGCTGTGCCTGATCCTTTCTTCCATCGCCTCGCCTCTCCTTGTCCCTCGGGACTGTGGAGGCCAAATCAATTTCCTGCTCCTTCTCGTTCGTCTCGTCACTATTGCATGTAGGTGACTCATATGCGGGGTTGCTATACCCCGTGGCTGCTTTAAGTTCTCTTAGCGGGTAGAGACCCTCTGACTTGCTTCCCTCAATGACTGGTTCTGGCGGGGCAGGTGGCGCAGTAGGCGTCTCACCCCCCTCCGTACATACATTTAATATCCAGTCTGCGGGAGGTTCTTCCACCTTCGTATCTTCAAACATTTTCCAAATTTCAAGAAAAGCAAGGCATTTCTCAAGCTTCTTGCCGCTATATGTGGCATGTAAAAAGGTAGTCATATGCTGTAAAACAGCCTTAGAGAGTGAACCGTTCTGGGGCCAAGGCATAAACATCTTATTTGCGGTGCCCTTATCCCACTTCGGACTGTATTTTTTCCATTTCACTGCATGCTTGGGCAGCTGCTTACATAAATGCGCAAGTGGGGTAACTTCCTCCATTCTTAATTTTATCACCAACAATATTCACACAGTTCCTTAAGCTTCCCACTAGTATGAGCGAGCACCACATACGCAAGCTCCAATCCAACTTTTCCCGCCAAATTGTATACCAACATCTTACTCAAATGTCATCAATTCAGTGACGATTCCCTCTTATTTACAGAATTGCGTAAATCCAAAATGCATTTTAAAAAATCACCAATACAATTCTTTTACATTTGACATACAACAGAACACATATGACAGACGTTAAACAGACTAGACAAACACCAGCTGGTCATACGTATACCTGCCTTCTAATTAATACCCCACCATGGGATTTGAACGAACCCCCTTGATTACATCTTTAAACGTTATCGTAGCCTAATTGTCCCCCCTCTGTGGGCTCTGGGTTCACGTTCCTTCTGACCACTCTTTAAAGCACAGGAACAAGGAGAATCTTTACAGTTTTCTCTCAGGTGCTCGCCCGGTATTCTCTACGTTTTCTCTCGGGTGCACTTCCGGTATTCCTTACGTTTTACTTCAGGTGCCCCCCTGATATTCTTTTTTTTTTCTTTAATTCAGTTTTTATTAGTTTTCAAGAAAAAGAAAAGCAAGCTTATGCATATAGTATACATTTGGCGCACGCCAATAACAACTTCAAGGTATAACAGAGTCATAAGGCTTAATGCTTTCAAACCCCCCTCCCCCATTCTCGGGTCTCAATGAACACATTTTGAAAGTCCTTTCTTTGGGCAGCACCAGCTGGGCCCATGGCCAACTATATACAATCACCTCCCATGATTCCCATGCAAAGGGGTCCACACAAAAGAATTTGTTTTGGGCCGGGTGGAGAAGCTCGGCTGCCCTCAGGGCTTGACCTCCGTGTTGGGAAACGCCTCCATGAATTGCAGCCAGTCAGTTTCGATCTGCGCACTAGAGCCTTGTATTGCGGCCGTTAGTTTATTCATAAGGTAGATGTCCTTGGCCACTGCCACCCACTCCCTTTTTGTTGGAAGGGCAGGTCTTTTCCAGGTCCTGGCTCAAGCCGCTCTAGCTGCTAGCAATAGCGAGTGTGTCACGTCTGGTACCTTTTCCCAGTGCTCATCTGTGTTGCAGGCCGAAAATCACCAGTATGGGGTCCAAACAGTAGTCCCCCTCCCCTGCCTCCCTAACCCAACTAAGCACCTCTGACCAGTAGGTCTGGACCTTGTGGCACGTCCACCATATGTGCCAGTAGTCAGCTTTGCCTCCACATCCGTGCCAACACATTGGGACTAAATCTGGGAACATCCTTGAAAGAGAGATCGGGTCGTACTGCCACCTGTGGAAGAGCTTGACAGCATGGGACTTGTATTGGCATGAAATCGACGTCTTGAAGGCCCTAGTACAGATTTTCTCCCAGAGACCATCATCCCCGATGGTGCAGCCTAGGTCCCTTTCCCATTTTCTCCTGAGGTTCCTGGTGGTTACCTCACAGGGGATCAAAAGCGCAATGTACAGGAGGGAGATGAGGCCATTCATTTCCGTGTGGGAGTCTAGTATTTTTTCCACCGGGGTGAGTTTCCTCTGTATGCATTCCTTGAGTTTTGGGTTCATCAGGATTCCCTTAAGTCTGAGGTATAGGAGTGGCGAAAGTCTGCCGATACCCAAAGCTTCCTCAAGTTCCTGGATAGTTATGAAGGAGTCCACCCTCACCAGTTGGCCAACCCTACAGAGCCCCGCTTCGAACTAGGACTGGTAATGCTCGTGTCCTTGGATCTCTTCCAGAACTGGTGTGGACCATATGTGACTAAGTGGGGAGGGCCATATTGTGACTCTTTCCTTGTATCCCTTCCCTGCCAGTGCCTTCCACATCGTTCCCATAATCGGGTGGTCCCTAATCCTTCTCAGGAGCTTTTTTAGAGGGACACACAACCATTCACCTACGGTAACTGGGCTTACGAGGGAGTTCTCAAGGTAGACCCACTGTTTGTTAGGATCTTCTCTAAGGTGGGGGGCAAGAACTCTGAGTTGGGCGGCCCTATGATATGTATCGAGGTCTGGGAGTGCAACACCTCCTCTTTCTTTGGGAAGGGTGAGGGTCTCATAACCTATTCTAGGTTTCTGGCCTTGCCATATAAATTTCACTATGCCCCTCCTGGCTTCTCCGAGGCATGCCTCAGGGGCCTCCAGTGGAAAAATCTGGAAGAGGTAGAGCCCTATGGGGGAGCAGGTTCATCTTTATCGCATTTATTCTGCCCATCCATGAGATTTGCCCCCTCCCCCAACCCTCCATTTCCCTGAACAATTTCTCAAAGAGGGGGGGATAGTTTGCCTGGCTCAAGCCTTCATCGGGTCTTACAATGTTAATCCCCAGGTATTTCATCCCACTCTCGCAGACCTGGAGGCCCAGGGGGGGCAATTCCGCTACGCACCTATCGGCGTCTGAAGCAAATGGGAAGATCATCGACTTGCGTACATTAACCTTGAAGCCCGAGAAATGGCCAAACTGGTCGATTATCTGAAGGGCCGCCGGAACTGAGCGCGTGGGCTCCCTCAGGTGTAGCAGGATGTTGTCTGCATACAGGCCAAGTTTAAAGGTGCAGTCTCCCACCACTATGCCCCTCACCATGGGGGAACCCCTGAGGTACTCTGAGAGGATCTCCATGGTCATAGCGAAGAGAAGGGGAGAGAGGGGGCCACCCTGCCTCGTCCCTCTCTGGAGGCCAAAGGTACGTGATAGGTGACCATTGACCTTGACTCTGGCAGATGGTGACACATATAGGGCCTTAATGGCCTGTCTGATCCCTATTCCAAAGCCGAACTTTTCTAAGACCCCATGTAGGAACTCCCAGTCGACCCGGTCAAACGCCTTCTCGGCGTTGATGGACACTAAGACTGGGTTCTCACCCATAGGAGCCGCAATCCGCATGAGGTGTAGAGTTTTACGCAGGGTGTCGGCCCCCTGTCTCCCCTGTATAAACCCCACCTGATCCGAATGGATCAGGTTCGGCATATGGCCGTCCAGCCTCGTTGCTATAATCCTCGTGAATAGCTTCGCATCCACATTGAGGAGGGAGATGGGTCTATAAGAGCGGCAGTCCGCTGGGTCCTTCCGTTCCTTTGGGATCACAGTGATCAGTGCTTTACGAAATGACGGGGTGCCTTCCCTGTCTTCATTATGTTCGAAAATAGGCCTGCTAGGAAGCCCGCAAGTAGGCCCGAGAAGGTTTTATAGAAGCCTGCGGTGACTCCATCCTCCCACGGGGCCCTTCCCACCTTCAGGCCGGAGATGGCTTTCAGCACCTCCTCCTCTGTTATGGGGGCATCGAGGGCTGCGGACTCCAGCGTTCCCAGAGTTGGGAGAGAGACCCCCTCAAGGTATACCTCCCGCGCCTCCCTCTCCACTTCTTCCTCCCTCCCATATAGGGTCTCATAGAAACTAGAGAATTTCTCTGCTATGCCTTCGGGGTCTGTACTATCCTCCTCTGCATCATTACCAATTCATTGGACCCACCTGTCCGCTCTCTGGCCTCGGAGTTTGGCCGCCAGCATGGCGTCGGCCTTATCCCCTTTTTCGTAGTACCTCTGACGAAGGTGTTGGAGTCCGGCTACTATTTTGCCCAATTCTAGGTCCCCGAGTTCCTGTCTCTTCTCTCTTGCCTAGGCTAGGTCTCTCTCTTTCTCTCCTTCCCCCTTCTCCTCAGATCTTTCTAGGGCGAGTATGTCTGACCTCAACCTGTGAGCTAGGAGGGTCCATACCC
This sequence comes from Ambystoma mexicanum, assembly GCF_040938575.1. Taxonomy (NCBI): domain Eukaryota; kingdom Metazoa; phylum Chordata; class Amphibia; order Caudata; family Ambystomatidae; genus Ambystoma; species Ambystoma mexicanum. Next base: position 1,346,781,968 of record NC_090922.1, on the reverse strand, counting down.
TTTTTTTGGAAGAGCCTTCACTTATCAGCCTACCCCTCCAGGTAGCCTTCGCCGCCTCCCAAACAGTTTCCTGTGCCACTTCGCCCGTGTCTTTTAGCTCGAAGAATTCTCTTATTGCTGATGACATTTCTTCTCTAAAGACAGTATCCCTCAATAGAAAATCGTTGCACTTTCACAGGGATTCCCTGGCCCTTAAGCCGGAGATGCTTAGGTCTGACCAGACCATATCGTGGTCTGACCAACTGACGGGATGAATATCACACGCGTCTATTCTACTTATGAATTGGTGGCCTGTGAAGAGATAATCTATTCTTGTCTAATCTATTTTTGTCCTAGTTCTGTGGGCTGCTGAATACAATGTGTACCCCTTTGCCCTCGGGTGGCATTCCCTCCAGATGTCCACCAGCCCCTTTTCCCACATCAGGTCACTGAGGCCCCATCCCTGACCTCCCCCCTACCTGGTCGAGAAACCCCCCCGCTATGGTCTAAATCCCGGTCAGCCCACGTGTTGAGGTCTCCACCCAATATCAGGAGACCTTCCACCCTGGACATCACCTCTCCCATAACCTCTTGCATAAATTCCTTCTGACCTACGTTGGGGCAGTATATGGATACTAGGGAGACCCTGGAATTGTGGAGATTACCGGACACTACCAGAACCCTCCCATCCTCCCTCTCCCAGTGAGAAACCTCAGTTAGTTTTTGGTACCTGTGGAGCAGGATCCCGACCCCGGCTTTCTTGGTGGTGCTGGACGCCCAGAACACTTGGCCCATGTGTGACCCAGGGATGGCCCTCTCCTCACCCCTCACCCATCTGGTCTCCTGCACGAAGAGGACATCTGCCCCTGCGTTCTTCATTTCTAGCCCCAGGAGGGAGCGCTTGGTTGGGGAGTTCAGTCCTTTGACTTTGAGTGAACCAAGTCTGATCGTCTCGACCCGGCCCTTTCTTTCACTGACTGCCATTACCCCTGTGCATGGTGTTCATTAGTTTCCTGATTCGGCGGGGGCTGCCCCGTCCCCCATTAATGCTGGATCCGAGGAGATCCCGAGAATTCCTTTTTCCCCCAACCCATCTTCCCCCCCCGACCCCCTGCTCCCTCCCCCCCTTGTTTGTGACGCCTGCCAACAGGCAAGCCGCCAGGGCAAAAGCATGATTGTGCACCGCAGTTCTCCTAGTTGAAGATCATGGCCCCAGCCGGGGTTGTGTCGCTAGAGTCCTGATACGTCCCAGCCACTCATTCTCGTTCCATCAGTCACCTCCCACTTCCGGCGGAGGGGTGTTGGGTTTTTTAAATTTTCTCCTGCCCTTTGTTTTCTTCTTCGTCGACCAGGGGCCCACCGGTTCCCTATCAGCTTCTGTAGTAGTCTGTGTTCCCGCTTCTACTCGCTCCTACGGAAGGTCTCCCTTGAGCACCTGTAGGACTTGTGTAGCCTCCTTGCGGCTAATCACTCTGTAATCCACCCCCGCTCATTCGAACGATAGGGCGAACGGGAAGGACCATCTGTATCTAATGTCCTGGCTTGTTAGCCACTGTGTGTGTGGGCGGCATTCTCTCCTGCGTGTGAGCGTTAGAGCAGATAGATCTTGGTATATCTTAATGGTGTCACCTTCAAAGACGAAACTCCCCAGCCTTGTTGCCTTCTCCAAGACTTCCATTTTCTCCCTGTAGCGGAGAAACCTCACAACGATGGACCTTGGGCCACCCCCGGCGCCTCCTCCACCGCGGTGCGCCCTTTCCAGCTGGACCTCCTTGCCCCCCTCCAATGCGAATAGTTGATTAATCAGGCCCTGGACTTTCCTCCCCACATCCGCAGGTGTTTACCCCCTCTCCTTGGACACCCCCATAATGCGCAGGTTGTTTCGACGTTCCCTGTTCTCTAAATCGTCCATCTTGAGAATAATGTCCTCCTCTCTCATTTCCAGGTCTGTCAGCCTGGCCTCATACTTCATGTCTAGGAGGTCCGCCTGGAGATGATTGTTTTCCATCCCCTCCATTTTGTCTTCCAGGGTTTCCACTCTCCCCTTGGGGTCTACAATGAAGGCTTGTATATCTGTGTGGATCGCCTTAATCTCTTGGAGGATATCTTTGAGGTCGTCCTTAGTGAGTGGGGTTGGGGGTGGGTCCCCTACAGCAGGCATAGTGGCTCCGGTGGTCTCAGACGTGGGTGGGGGACGACGGCAAAACTGCTGCAGGGAGCTGATCGCTCCGGGGAGTGGGGTCTGCTCCAGGATCGAGGCCAGGCCTGGCACCCAGGAGGCGGGGTCTCTGTGTCGGTTCCCCCGGTATGGATCCAAAGGCACAAGTCAAGGCTTTAGGCAGTGTTAACTCCGGGACACCAAGGGAATTCTGTGGTCAGGGCCGGGGCTTTCTTTTCAAGGGCCCTGGCGTGGCACCAAAGCCTGGGCGTCCGGTATTGTACTTCTCCCCTGCCGCCTCCACTTCCACGCGCCCTCACCTCGCCGTCTCCCCACTGGGCCCCACCGTCCATGCGCCTTGTGAAGCTGAGCGGTTGGGTTGAGGGCAGGGGGGGGGACTCGAGCCACCACTACGACAACCACTCGCTTTCCCCCCTCCGGCTCCTCACCTTGAATTGGCATCGGGTTGGGCCCCTCCGTGAGGCCGGGTTCAGCTGAAGCGGGTCTCCTCACGTGCGCTGTCCTCTGGGGACAGCTTTCTCTGAGTTCTCCGTGGTCTGGGCACCTGGGTGCTCACGCGGGGGACAGACGAGGAGTGCCTGAAACGGCGCGGGGTGGGCCCCTCTTCTCTGGCCAGGGGGGCCGCTGTAGGTCCGGGACGGCCTTGACTTTTCTCTCCGCGTCGCGGGGTCCTGGGTGCTAGATGCTGGTACCAGGTGTCCCCCTCCAGGCAACGGTGGTGGGGATGCCTTCCCCAACGCCCGGCTGTCTCGCTATTTTGGTATATGCCGGGGGTGGTGATTCTTGCCTCGCCAGCGGCTCCCGTAGAACTCCGGAGCGCCCGCCCAAAAAGGGCATGAAAGTGTCTCCCCAGCCTTGAACGCCGGTCATGCTAGGCGGGCTATGTCTCTCCTCCTGACAGTGGCTCACTCCGGGGTTGTGCTGGGGGAGGCTGGCTTCTTGTGCTGCTCGGCGGATGGGGCTCGGTCCCAGGATTAGGGTCTCCTCAGAGGCGGCTTAGAAATCCCGGCCGAGGATCCTAAAAGCGCACTAGGCCCTGCGGTGCTGATGGAGCGCGAGCTCACAGGTCCTTCATGCTCCGCGCCCCCTAGCGGTCTCCCCTGATATTCTTTACGTTTTACTTCAAGTGCCCCCCTGATATTCTTTACATTTGACTTCAGGTGCTCGAGTCATTACCCCCTATATATATACAGTCTTCTCTACTTTTGACTATTTTATTTTTTCCTCCACCCTCCGTTACTTTTCCCTTACTGGCTCTAGTGCCTATATGACATTTGCCAAAGTAACGAGTTTATTGTTTCACTCACCGATCGCATCAAGTCCTCTCTGGAACTTCAGGATCACCGCCCCATCCTCTTCCTGCTTTTAAGGTTTTCGTCCGATCCGCTGCCCGTGGGAATGAGAAGGGTTATGCTTGGAAAGGTGGGTTCCTTCAGACCCACTGCAGATTTTGTGAGATTCTTTACTCTATCATTGTCCACGGGAAGCTTCTCAGTCTACTCAGCCGGAATGGCGAAAGGACTTGTGATCTTACCGAAGGCCCAGTGTTACTTCGCGCCTTCGGTCTCAGGGTGTCTTACACTATATCAATCGATAATGTATAATCGATGGCCAAAACCATCCTCTGCTACCAAGTGTTCACGAGGAGAGGAAATTGCTGACGGGCCCATTGGTCAAGACTCATCCTCTAGAACTTGTAAGACAAGATAGCTGCACCATGTGAGGACAGGGAGTGCAGGATTCACTTACTCCGACACGACTCAATAACGAGGAGTCAGTAGTTTGGCAAAGGCTTTGGTAAGCATTGGAAAAGTTAACTTGTGATGGGCCTACCTACAATTTATGAAAGATTGTCATGTCAAACAATGATGAGACTTATTTTATGCATTAATGTCAAAATGGCATTGTGTGTCTGAATTATATTTATGTTTTCAGTTCTGTACCTGATATTTTAGAACCTGCCTTTAGTTAAGTCTCTCATAAGTTAGGCCCTTCCAAATCATTTCTAACTGATTTAGATATTTTATGGTTTTATTTTACTTATTTGGATTAATTGTTAATCTTATAATACTTTTAACAAAATGTACTGTAACCTTGTTTATTTTTTGTTTATACATAATTTATAATTGAATTTGTTTGAATATTGAAAAAGTTGTTTATTCAACTACATTCAATAAAGAATAAAAAAAAATGTAAAGAAAAGTTTGGCAAAGGGAAGTCCGTTTAATGATACATACATCAAACATGGAAACAAATGGGAATCAGTTGTAGCGCGATCACCGGTCTCGCTCCGACTTCCACGAACTTTGGTAGAACAGCAATTCTTATAGGTAAAAATCATCATCACCGACGTCAAATTTTATAAAAAATCATCATGCAATATAATTGGTTAGGAAAGGTAACTTAAGTATAGGTGCTATATCTGTATATAGGAATAAAGCATGTGGATTGGATAACTCTTATCGGGTGGGCGTCTACGGCCCATCCCTCTACAACACATGTGATTGATGTCACTATAAATTCGATGTCTCATTGGTTCTACTATCTAAAGGACTCTGGATGACTTGGTCCATTGTAATTGGGCAGGTTACACCCCTAGACATAAATCCCCATTTTAATTAGCAGCATGCAGAATGGACACCCAAGGGCCTGGTGTACCAAGTTTCACCCTGCCTCCCTTCCATCAATCAGTATTTTAGGGCTATGTGTCAATTAGTTGGCTGGGTTTGGCCTCGGACTTGTAGCCTCTTATCGGGAAAAGTTATGGCATACTGGATTCTGGATGACATCAGGCGGTGGTACCTCTTAGCGCCTGGTTGGTCACATGTTGGTTCACCGTGAATCTGCTTCAGTTTCTAGCTTTTCGTGCATTTAATTCTGTGTCAGCCCAGCCACTTGCATAGGCCTCTCCTATCTTGACCTTCACGGACAGGCTGGTATGCTCTGTAGTTGGAGTCTTGTGAGCTCATGCTCTCCTCCCTTCTCTGGGTGACCTCGATTTCCCCAGTATGAGCCGCTCTTTGTTGAGTTTCGATTCTGCTCCTTTTCTCTGTCCTGGTTGAGTTGTGAAACTTAGCCTGCCAGGCCTCTGGCAGCTTGAGTCCATTTCTGCTTCACAAAATGGAGTCGCACTTGTATAATGTGCCTCATTGAGGTAGATATATGGTTGGCGCTTGCCGCTCTCTCTTCTACTAAGCATTGCAAGCAGTATCAGTTTCTTAGCATCTTGCGTTTCTAGCCTATTTACACACGTTAACAGGGCAGTTGCTTCCATCTTGTCTTGTCTTGTAACACCAATTCCTTACGTTTTAACATTGTCTCTTCTCTGCGTACATTACATTTATCTTCGTAGTTACTTGTACTGGCGTGATTGTCTTTGATAGCCACTTTTGCTCATACATGTCTGTTCAGGCCTGTGTCATTTCCACTGGCCTTCCATTATGGCTTTTGGGGTCTCTTCGTGGACAGTGTGTAGGTACTCCTCATTTTGTGTCAGTGGTTGGTATGGCTGTCTGATAGGGTACTGTGCTGCCCAGGGTTGTCCAGTTATGGTTTTCAACCGGTACGGATCTTCTTATATACACGGGGCAGAGTCCCAATGCGGCTCTCTGTCGGTTCATTTGCTCCTCATAAGTCACATTCCTTGGTGAGTACCCTCTTGGCAGCTCAAAATGAGGGGCAGGGGTGCAGGTCATGTCTGGGACCTCCTTTACAGTGGCTAGCACTAATGAAGGAGAGACAGTTCCTTTATGATCCATGGGACCCTAAAAGGTGATATCCCTCCTAAAACAACATGAAAAAAGAGGGAACTCAGCAACCACCATAGACTATATTTTTGTTCAGCGAAATACATACAATATACTTGATAATTTTGAGGTCCTATGCCAATCTAAAAGTGACCATGATCCCTTACTTGGAAATGTTATTCCTTGTTAGATGATACAGAATACTATCCAGCTAGATTGACCCTTTCGGAGGAAGGAACAGATTCAGGTGGACAGATGCATCTTTAGCTTGTTTTAAAACACACATGTTGAATCAGAATCTAGACCTCAATGACGAACAGACTGATTTGGAAGGTAGATATGTTGCTATCATGAATTTATTTAAATTACAACCATCGTTCAACACAAAATCATGCTTTAAGCATAAACACGTTTTTGACATCGAACTAAAAAATTCAAAAAATGCAACTACGGAAATAATTGAGAGTAATTGCCCATTACGGATTGGCTGTAAGATTACTTCTAATTCTTAAACTGAAGATACATTATCGCAATTGGCGTAAATCCCACTAAGCACTTATGTTGCAGAAAGATGGTGAGCACATGCTCAATATTATTGCTTCTAATAGCGGGCAAATTTGGGCAACGCTAAATAGTACCCTTCATGATAATCAACTTCCCTTCCTAATCAATGCAGTTCAGGAAACAAGCTGGATTTAATATTATGAAAACCTCTATGGCACCATCGCCCAAAGCTCTGTTACACCTGCCGGGTTGTGGAATACAGAGGACACACTTATTTTTGATAGAGATGGCATTCTCTTTCAAAGAACAACACTAAGTGGTTCTAGAGACCCTGGACCAGATGGCCTAAAGGCGCATCCTGATGCCTGGGCGGATACTCTAATTTATTCTCCAATGTACTACAAAACAGATAAATCCCCCCACCCGGAAAAAAAACCCATTATCATACCAATTTTCACCATCAACTCCAATAGAATTACCGGCCTGAAGCATTACTAGATGTTGCAGGGAAAATATTTGCCTGGTTACTGTTGAGAGATTTCTCAAGCTGGGTATCTGAGAATGAATTGATGGATAATTTCCAGACAGGCTTTGTTCCTGGTCTAGGGACATTATTGATTTGCTAGCCTTGTCGATAATTAAATTCAGAGGGCAGCAGGCAGGACAAACAATATATATGGCCTTTCTTGATTTTAAAACTGCTTTTGACTCTATTTTACGAGAATTATGGTTTGATAAACATGAAAAAGCAAAATGTCTCGCATATATCCGAGCTCCCGTTACACAATTTCATTTGAATACTTCAATTCAAGTAAATTTATCCCAAGAAGACCAACTCTCTTGACCAATTTTGACACTGAAAGGTCTGAAACAGGGTTACATTCACGCTGCAGCCCTGTTCAATTTTTGCATTGCAGATATTGGTAAATTCTTAAATACTTTATGTTCAGACTCCCCTAAATTGGGCTCCTGCTTGATATCGTGGCTCTTATACGCCGACGACTTAGTTCTGTGGTCGAAAACCCCAAAAGACCTGTACAATCATTTGCATGCCCTACAGAACTACGCTCTTAAGAACCACCCATCCATAGATCTGGAAAAAATCAAATTCTAATTTGCACAGGCGATAAATATACAAGAAAGCATAAATCAAACTGCTCCATCAAATGGCTGCTGAGATAGTCAATGAGTATCGCTATCTTGGTAAAAACACAATGATTTAGCAGATCTCCTGTATCATCGCGAATTAAGATAAAAAATACAAACAGCAGTATCACAAGCCAGATTATTACATTCAAAATATAGGAAATTCTCCTATAAACCTGTTTTAAGCTACTACAAGCAAAAACTGATACCGATTGTTACGTACGGTGCAGAAGCTAGAGCTTATAAGGGGATGAAATACTGGACGAAGCTTGAAGGCTTCTTTTGTAAAAAAAAAAGTCCTAGCGCTACCACCCAGTCAGCCTATGGTGATCATAAGGCTTGAAATGGGTCTATTATCGATTAACAGCAGTGTTTGTTGCACCCTCGCTCAGAGACTCTGTTATTAAATATAGCCAATCTAACGATTTCTAACACCAATAAATCACTATTGCTTTGGATATGCCTAGCAAAGAAGCACATGCAAGCTGCACACTTCACATTAGATCTACTGACGAATAATCCAAAAAAAGCAAAAACCAAATTGTGATGGTATGACTGACAGATGACGTGGAAATTGTCCCAAAAATACCAGAGTTTTAAAAATTGAAATTTTGTTCTAAAACCCCTTAACAAACCAGAATTATATCTGACAAAATGTCCCACTCCTAAATATAGATTGATGTTCCTTCACTTTAGGCTAAACCTATATGGTCCAGTAGGAATCATCTAAGAACCAGGACAAATGTGACTGCAGCTGAAAGAACATGTCGACACTGCACGAATATTTCCAAACCGGAAACGATAAAGCACATCTTCATCAATTGTCTGGCCCTTTTAGATTTGAGGAAATTGAACGTTCAACAATTGTTTGATGATTTTTAACTTTTGACACCTGAGAATTGATGGGTTTTTATTTTTAGCAGATGTCAAATTACAGTAACATTGGCAGTGATGACATTTTTGGAATGACCAGCACTAGGCTCAGCATGAAATGGACTGAGTCTATCATGATAAATTGATTAACATGACTCATATGAAACTTCAAATTTTCTCATTGTCTTGTCTTACTCTCTATACTGATATTATCTTTCTTTTCTCTTTATTCTTTTGTTTACACATTATCAGTATGATCGCTTTTCTAATGTATTTAATGTATCATTTAAGAAGTAACTCTGCTCTGTAAATATGCAAATCTAATCTCTTTCATATAATTTGTACGTATTGAAAGGTTGAAATTGTTTTTTAACCAAATCAATAAAGAAAAAAATACTCTTTTTGGAGTGCAGGTTCCGGTACCATGGTTTGTGCATCTTCTAAACAATGGTGTAGCCATTAAAGCCAGCCTTGTGAGGATAGCTCAGGGGCAACGCACTCGCCTTGAAAGCAAGATGACGCAGAGCAACACTGGTTTGATCCCCGGGTCCATGCTTAGAAACCTCTGGGTATTAACTGCATTAAAAATAACCAATTACAATTACAACAGTGCGGAAGTTCTTTTTAAAAAATGCCCAAAGGGCTTTGATAAATGTGCAGCCAAAACTGAAGCCATATGGTAATTAGCAAATTATAATCAAAGCAAATAAACGGGTGTGCCTTTTGGCGCCCGGTTCATTTGTGTCTAAAGGCACACTTTTGCCTCGTTTTACATTTCCAGAAGTGCCTCCCGAAGTTCTTCTTTGGAAGAGGACGTCATACATTTATATACTTTACTCATTGAAAGTCAGTCCAGTTTTTTGGAACTTGAACTGGCTTGGGGGAAAATTACTTCTATGACAAAAAACACTGAAGTCAATCAGTGCCAGCCTTAGTGGCGACAGCGCCCCGGGCAGAAAAAGAACAATTTGGTGCCCTCCTCACCCTGCCGCCGTGCCCCTGGTCAATTGGGGGTGAGGGGAGTTGGAGGCGTCAAATGTTTCTTTTCGGTGCTGGAAGAAGGCCACAGGCGCATTTATCAAGAATAGGGTGCTGTGGCACCCTAGTAAGATGATTATCTCCCCACTCATGCGCTGGAGCAGGGAGTTAATCACTGGAATAGGTCTCTGATGCAAGCATCAGCACCCTATTCTAATGAAAGAAGCCCCGCTCCCGCCTCGCAGCAGGGAGGTAATTATCTTATTACGCTCATGCGAGCGCATTTAATTTCAAAAGGACACTTCAACCACCCACGCCAGCTCGGGGTAGCCCTTGAAAGGATCCCTCAGAGCTCGCACCCTGGGGGGCTAATGGTGCCCTGGGGGGATTTGGCGCCCGGGTGGTCCCCCGGCCCACCATGCCATAAGACGAGCTCGCACCCTGGGGGGCTAATGGTGCCCTGGGGGGATTTGGCACCCAGGCGGTCGCCCAGCCCACCATGCTGTTAGACCGGGTCTGAGGTCAATAGTTAATAAGACAAGTGGCAGTTGCATGCCTTCGTTGCCCTAGATTAGCCGGTTCAACCGATCTGCACTCATCAGCACTTCAGGTTTCACATCTGCCTCTCCCTCTAACTTCCCCTACCGCCTCTCTTATAGGGTAGCAGCGGCAGAGGTTGAGCTATACAAGAGCACTTTGCATTCTGTCATTTAATCAGGGGAACAAAGCGTAAAGCATAACTCGAGGGGGAATATCCATTCCATCTGCAGGCTTCAAGACGGCTTCCAAGCCGTATTTTAAACGCGGAGCAATCTTTGGCAGTATCCTGATCTTGTTTTCCTCCTCTTTTTTGAAAGTTCAATGACCAAAGAGGGCTTAAGTGAGGAACTGAATGACCCCTGGTGTTGGCAGGATTCTGAAACGTCTTGCTTTTGTCATGGCTCCATGAATGCCGAAAGGTAAACTGCGGATAGAAACTTAGATTTCCTTTCTCTCAGTGACAACAATGGCATAAATAGCCATGGTTCATCTATTCATGCTACATTGTATTCTTCCGAAGAGGGCATGGCTACAGCGGTGCCCTTTGAAATATCTGGGGCAAGCGTAATGAACAGAGAAAGAGGGCAGGGCCATGGAGTGGCAAGAGAAAGGGAAGATGTGGAACGGTGGGTTGAACGTGAACCTACCGTCCTTACAGAAGCACCAGAGCGTGGAGGGGATTGTGCAACATGCATACAGCAAACGATGCACATTAGCAGATCGGTTACCGTAGCAGGGTTGCACAGCTGGTTTTCTCGGAGGGCTGAATGTACCTTCGATTGCATACAGTGGGCCAGACTGGTGGCGAGGGGTTGATTGCATGACATGAGCAAGGGGGCGAAAACAATTGGATAGAAAAAGTGTCTTGGTCATGGAGGTGGGGCCCTCAGAGAGTAAATACTGTGATGAGGAAGAACAGGACTAGGAGTAATGAAGATTACCGCTAAGTATCACTCCCCAAACTCATAAAAGTTGGGTTATCGCCAGTAGATGAACACTTAATTTGAAAGGGCTGCAACATGCATTCAGTACAATTCAGTACCATACTGTTCACCCAAATTAACAGTGTTTCCATGTTTTTACCTTCTTCACATATGTATCTTCAGCTGGCTGCTATCCAGTGCCACATGCAGTCTCTCTCTCCCTGTCTCTAGCCCTCTCTTTCTGTCATTCTTTCTTGCCCCTCATCCTCTCAAATTCTCTCCTTTACTATTTCCGTCTCTCTTCTTCTTCTCTCTCCCTGTCTCTCTGTTACTATTTCTGTTGCTCTGTCTTTCTCACTCCTCTTCCTCTCTTCTTGTGTCACTATTTCTGTCTCTCCCTACTTCTCTCCCTTCCTGTCTTTCTTTCTCTCCTCTCTTCTTCTCTCTCAATGTTATTTCTGTTGCTCTGTCCATTTCTCTCCCCTCTTAGTCTCTTTCCTTGTTAGAATGTCTGTCTGTCTGCCTCACTCATCTTTCTTTCTCTCCCTCCCTATGTTACTATTTCTGTCTCTCTCCATCCATCTCCCCCTTCTCTTCTCTCTACCACTCGCTCACACTCCTATGTCTTGGTCTTTCTTCATCTCTATGTTCCCTCTGTCGTGCCTCCTTTACTCTCGAAAGCGGTTTGTCGTGGATGTACGTGGTTATTTTGTAGCTGAAGATTTCGATTATGAATTCAAAATGTCTGGCACGCACTACTCATGCATATCACCCCGCCTGCTATGCCTTCACCCTCCACCCCTACCCCTAAAACTTACCTCACAGCGCACTTACCTGTTGTGCTTCTCCGCTGCTCTTTCCCTGCAGCAACATTTTTTTTAAAACAGCGTTATTTGTCCCCGCTTTTCTTGTTATGGAAGTGGGGGACCCCCGCCCCCCAACTCCTGAATTCCCATAATGTCGATCAAGGGGAGTGGGGAACACCCCACAACCACCGTTCCCCTTGATCAACATTATCGAATTTCGTTTTCTTTTTTCATTAACGAATTCAGAATGTTTTGTCCGTTTGTTTTTTTCTCTGCATTTCCTGGCGATACCCTTTGTTGTCAGTTTCTGTATGGTACTCCCACACTCTCTCCACTCATCCCTCTCTCACATTGCCTTTCCTCTCCCCTCTCTCATAAACACATTGCTTTGTTAAGGAGGTCTGGAAGCATTTTGCTTGAAGGGCCGGGGTGCGGCACTGCCACCCCCATGATCTCTGGGTGTCTATTTGTGGCAGGTCTGAGCGGTTCATGGACAACCTCCTGGGCTGTGCTGCTCTGCGCAGCCCCTTCCTCCAGTGTCCTGTGTGGCTGGTGTGCTTTGCACGACCACCGCACCACTGTTCCTCTCTTGCAGCGGCCCTCTCCACTATGCAGAGTTTGGGAGATTTGTGCCTGACAGGATGGAGCGTGGCACTGCCGCCCACTGCAAGCAGCATAGCCCCATAGCCCTGCACGGTGCCCCCTCGGCTCTACCAGAGCATGAGAAATCTTACGTGTGGTACAACCACACGCCGGGTCCTGCCTGGAGAAGGCAGGGAGAGTCACAGAGATATAGGTGACATGAGCAAGGGCAGAGTGTGGATCTGCAAAGATTTTTTTATGGAGATCTGCAGGGTGTTTGCAGCTGGGCAGGGTTTGAAGCTCTTCGGGCAACAGTGAGCCGGCAAGAGCCTCATTATATGCTCTTCGGTACATCCGGAAGGAAGAAAAAATGTGCGGAACCCTCTTTTTTTGGGGGCCTGACTCTAGAGGGTTGAGTACAGAGATAAAGGGGAGTAGAGTCAACGGCTACCCAGGCCAAAGGCGTGATAGGGGTCACAATACTCCTTGAAGGAGAGTTAGGAGAGTACTAGCTCGAAAAAGAGATCACCGTAAGGTACAAAAAACAGGAAGGTTTATTTTAACAAGAAGACATATTTACAGAATCCCTACACTCAGTCAATCGATTGGCAGAAACCCGTATTTGCATTATGTGGTTTTGTGCTGTACCATCTTCCCCAAGATCATGATTTGGGTTCATACACTCCCCTTCTTCTCCCCCTAACCCTCTGCCCCCCTCACACATTCAATTCCACAGATTCAAGCCAGTCCTGTTTTTGTTTATTCTGGCACTTGCATTCCTGGGTTTTTCGGTTACTTACCACAAGTCCCAGAATGCAAAGACATAAATAGGACTGGACCAACATCTGTCGAGTGTTTAAGGGCTTGTTGGCATGTATGGATGTCTTACTTTCATTTGTTTCGGAAATTAAATGAACAGCCAAGAAGAGATTGGCAAAGCCTTATTATACAGCTCGTTTAATGCCCCATCTGATGATTTTTACAGCGAGTTTACCGCCCTGATCATCTTTTTCCATCTGCTTCTCCTCCTGGCGCGCCCAGAAGACTCTTAGTGGACATCTGCCATGAAACACTACAGCGGCACTTGTCCCGGATCCCTCGTTTTTATTTTACCAAATTATCACTGATCACATTTCCCACAGCAGGATTCTCACGCAAATTAACTTACAATAACACCTTGGGGTGAATAGGAAATTTAATTTGTGCACCTGTTCCGTTTGTAATCAAGTGTTGAATCAGTAAGCTTTTGTTACACTCAAATTGAATCTAATTGCAGTGGTCAGTATGCAAGTGCGGTGGTATTGAAGGGCATCAAATTAAAGGCACTTTGCATTTCAAAGGGCCAATGACATGTGTCTTCTTAGCAGCTTAATTCCTCCTGAAGGAACGTGGAAAAAAAACAAACAGGACAAATGCTAAAATATCCAAGGATCGGTAAGAAAGGCGGCCAGGGTGCTGTTAAGATATCCCTTTAAAATGAGCGGCTCTACTGCTGGCCCTCTATTGGCTCAGCGGCCACTTTACGTGCCTATACGTTTTACTCGTTTTACGCGCGTTAAGTGTGTACTGAACCAATAGAGAGCCATCAATCGTCCGAGCAAACTGTTTACTTATTTAATGAAATGCGGGCGACAGCTTGAAGTAGGCGCTATCTCATTACAAAGGTATATAAACACTCTTGGCGGGCTGCATTTCGCGGGATGGTTGGGGGGGGCACATTTGGCCCGAGGGCCATGTTCTGCAGGCCAGATTTACAGGATAAGGAGAAAGGGGAGGGCTAGTAGTAAGGAGGGGTCGGAAGAGGGGGACATGCTGGGTCAGTGAGGCGTTGCCAGGGGGGGCAGAGGGGGTTATGGCCCCTGTCTTTTGGTTGTAGCCCCGGATAGAACCTCAGGAGCTACAACCAAACGGCTATAGCTAGTCCTGAGTCCCGACAGTTCCGACATCAGTGTAGCTCCGAGTCTTTACCAGTGCTCGTGTGTCGTGTGCTCGTGTGTCATGGCCGGGATGGAACACATAACAGTGGGCCACAACATCACACAAACTGAGCAAGACAATGGCCCAAAGTCAATTGCAGGGTATCCAATGTAACTAATGTTTTGTTCAACATCTTTCCAAAGGGTAAATCAGACCCTTAACACCATAACCATAACATACATTATTCAGTATATAAACATTTCTTGATGATGGTGGAAATTTGAGAAAATAAAAGAAAATATTATTATTACTTTGTGCTTAAAAAAAATTAAATTCGTTTTTTCATTTATATTGATAAGTTTTGCATAAGTCCATGGTTGTTATGTTATGGTTGAATCTGGTATGAAAGGGAGATGTTATATATAGTCTTGTACTTTGTCACTGGCCTGGAGTGATTGCCAATAGAATGTGATGTATGATGCAGCCAGGAGAATGTTGAGTGCATCAGTGTATGAATGTTCTGAGTGAGTCAGTTGGGGACCTGAGCTGGAGTGAGTGGATGGCCGGTGGGTCTTCTCCTTCATGTGTACTGTACTACCTATCCCTGTCCTTGTCCTGTCATCCAGACTACTGTAAATACCTGAGAGTAACTGGAACTGTACATATTGTACCAATAAAGCATACCTGGACCAACATCAGTCTCCACAGCTGGTCTGTGTGTCCCTTGTGACTAATAAGAGACTTTATTACAGTCAGTGAGGCGTTGCCAGGGGGGGAAAAGGGGGCTATGGCCCCTGTCTTTTGGTTGTAGCCCCGGATAGAACCTCAGGAGCTACAAGCAAACGGCTATAGCTAGTCCTGAGTCCCGACAGTTCCGACATCAGTGTAGCCCCGAGTCTTTACCAGTGCTGGATTATGCTGCCTCATGTTAAGTACCAGTTTGAACCCACACTGGCCAGCTCCTTTGCAATGGGCTCAGTTTGTATGTTTGTGGTAGGCCTAGGGTCAGTGTGGCACTGGTACGCTGTGTTTTGGCAAAGCGGATTTGGCGTGGGCCGTTTCGGTGCAGCAGCCAATTTGACGCTGGCCGTTTCGGTGCAGCACCTATTCAGGCACGCCCTGGGAGCAGGGAGCTTTACGTGCTAGAATTGCACTGTGAACTGTAATATTCCGGCGCATCCGCGCCAGGATGTTGCTGTTTACTTAAATATATTGTCAGCCTAAGCACTAATAAATGCAGTGCTTTGGGTGACAATATCGACCTGATTTGCAAAGCCTTTTTCAATTAGGTTTTCCCATTCAAACGTGTTAAGGCCGCTGCCTTGAAATGCCTCATAATAGACCCAGTCCTGGGGAGCAAATGTGTGCAGTGGGATAATGGGTTATGAGGACTGGTAGCAGGGGCGCAAGAGACTACACAGCATGGATGGATGTCTTTGCTCTTCATGTAACTACTCAGTGACACTCTAGAATGCATCTGCGACCGAGGCCCGTGATCTCAAGTGTGTGGGCATTTTACCGTGCGCATGCTAAGCACCTACTCCCTTGCTTGTGTCGTTTAATTTCAGAGGCACACAGGGTTATAATTCGTACTTCCAGGACATTTGATAGAAACAGCTCTTCGGAAAGACCGTTCAGCTTGAAGGGCTGGTGATACAAACAGCGGCCAAGACCACGTGGGTTATTGCAGGCCTTGTATATGCCCCGTCACACCCTTGAAGATAGCGCTGTGGGGGAGCTTGGAGCACGGCCTTCTGCAGGTCGAATTAAAGCTATTACCAGCTGCGTCTTCAGTGGACAACCCCCTAACCCCCCAGGAAGGACTTATCCATTAACGGATACTGCCTACGAGGAAATCACCTGCAGTCACAGACCTCCTACTGAGATGACATTTGGAAGGTTTCATTCGGCAATGCCAGTCCCAGAAAGCCAGTAACTGTCACAGCACAGTAGGTCTGGGGCAGAGTCAGTTACGTGCTAGGCTTACTTGAAATAGGATCAACTCTACCAGCCGTGCCAGAGACACTGGCCATCTCAGAATAATTCATATCTCCATAGTAAGCGGAAGCATTCCTTGCGATAGCTCTATTCGTCGCATCCATGGGAACAGGCCCTAGACCGGCGCGGTCTACGATTGCACACAATCTTCACTATGGAAGTAATGGTAGGGGCGTCGGTCATCAGGGCTTGTCAACTTTTAGAATTGAAATGGACCTCAAGCTACAGGGGCCCCCATGGTGCCAGTAGACAATCTTATGACACATCCACATACTCCTTTCATTCGGGACATTTAATGTGCGCTTTGCAGTGCGCACGTTACAGGCTTCCATTGCTGAGCCCTCAGGACATCATCTCCCCTGGGCCTTGCATGCCTTTGTAAGGGGGCCACCAACACTGTGTTAAAATAGCAAAACAAAGGGGGGTCTGGGAATCTCTCTACCAGCACAAGTTTCCCAGACCCCCCCTGTTTTGCTGTGTTAAAATAGGCCCCGTGAACCATGGCACAGCTTCAGATGGCTCTTGTAAAAGGACTTTTAATGGAGTACGTAAATAGTGCACCTGGCGGGTGAGCAAGAGTACACTCTGATTACACCCAATTAGGGGAAATATGGACACACAGACAGAGACACACACACACACACCAGGTGTAACCCATTGTGTGGGGATTTTAAAATTCAGTTAACCAAGTAACCTTTCCGAATTGAGAAAACACGCCAACAGCCCATGCACATGGCATAACTGTGGTTTTAGAGCAGAGTTTCGAATCAAAAGGTTCCGGCTTCCCTCTGCATCCTCATTGATAAAACAGAAGCTTCAGTGCCTGGCACGATACAAAACAAAAACAAAGACATACATTCACCCATTAAAAACAACTGGTTAGATAAAGAAAATGGTATACATGAACCGAAGTACAACAATACGTGTATGGCAAGTGGGACTATGTCAGGGCTCGGCAACCTTTGGGTCTCCAGATGTTTTGGACTACAACTCCCAATGGCCCTAACCAGCATACAGAACAGGGCGAGATCGTCAGTTCCTACAGGACCTCTGGTCAGCTGCAGGGAGCAAATATCTGGACTAGGTCATTTGCTGTGTCCTTGATGCATGAAAAATGCAAGTAGACTGTAAAACACACATGGGATTGCAGGTGCTCCACACCAAAATGTTCTGGTTGCACTGGCCCTTAGCCTCCAACTATTGGACCCCAGACATGGACCAAGTCTACACCACCATTAGTTTACACTTCGTTTATAGGAACACTCTCTACAGAGAGCTTCCAATTGCACTTTACAATTCTTTACCTAGTTCAGAATAGGATACCCATCCAACACCCATTTTGACTGTACCCCACAGTTACCTCATTGGCTTTTGCAATTGGTTCAACATACAGAGAAAGCACTGCATGATTTTGAGTCTAGCCACAAACACAAATGTCTGGTAAATAGACTCGCAGGCTTTAGGGTTGACAATGCTCAACCAACAGTCCTTTCCCCAACAAAGCTTCCTACTGCTTCGCGATGCATCCAGCGACTATCTTAACCTGGCTTCCATCATGTTGAGCGTCCTGTGTATCTGCGACCTTTACTTGAACTGTGGTCTTGTCATTTCATATCCTTGCCTACTTCTCTAATAGGTATCAATTTTACTGTACGTGAGGCAGCGGGGTTTCCATCGATCCATTGCACATAAAACCTGAATTTAGGCAAAAAATGCATGCTTTATCAGAGGTCACATTTTCTCTTCAAATCACAGATCCCCAGACCCCCCACCAAACCAGTCATCTGTCCTAAAGGCAACCTATTTATTTCCAGTGTTTCGCCTCCATGACACTTCCTCATAACCTTTGCCTGTTCTAGCTGATTGAGCCTTTGATGGCACAGAAAGGAATTGAAAAAAACTACTCACCTCAGGAGAAAGGTAAGTGCACTCCAGAAGAGAGGGAGGACTTAAACCCACTGCAGTGGTTGTGGTAATAGACTAGACATTCTTACCTGGGTGACGGAGGCAGAGCCGGCTGTCATCCTACAGATCTCTACAGACCGGTCCAGCCATCTTCGCCTCTTACTCTCTTTGCCCACACGTCACCAACTCTGATAGCCTTTGTGATGAAATGACTACTGCCCTGCAGGGCTACAGGCAGGAGTATCGGTTTTGAAACTCCTACTCAGCCCCTCACTACTACTAGAACAGTAGAGACCTCAATCATAAACGAGAAACAGGCACAGCATGAATGGTACATCGCCTTCGCGTCTTATAGTTAGCATCGGCCGAGGGTGGGCTACATCCTTCAAAGGGTGTGATCCAGCATGGAAACATCCAAAGTAACAATAGTACAGAAAGTTCCAAAGACAAGCATTGGCAAAGCCAATGGTTTTGGCTTTTACATAGGCATGGGATAAACATTTGCAAGGCACTGCCTTACTGTCCTATCTGACCATAAGATTCAACTGCTGGAAAATGGCATGATTGCCTGAGCTTATGTTAGCGGTGCCTGGAAATGTCTATACAATGCCTAAAGGCAAGTCAAAATTGTTGGCTTTGTTAATGCTGGTTTTTAAACAGGCCTTCAGTGCAAGGAACAGATACAAATCAAGTGGCTAAAGACAGCAGGGCCTTTGCAGCTGTAATTAGACTGTTAGCTTTCAGCAGACTGCTTAGAAATAAAACTGAAAGGCCAAAGTATCATGTGGCTGCTGGATAGAGATAGCTGAAAGAGATCCCAAGTGGAGGTGTTTTGGGGGCGTGGGATAGTTAGGGGGTCAGAATGGCCATAGGGATTAGAATCGCCAAGAATAGGCAATTGGTGGCTTAATAACCATACACCCATACGCTTTGTGTTCCTCCTCACGCCATCGCCCTCCATTGCTGTTCTGCAATGCAATAGGTTTGGCTCACAGGTGGCGGTTAAGTGCAGCCTACTAGTCAAAACTAATAAAGTGCCTAGTCAAGATACTATAAAATAAGACTTTAAATAAACTGAAAGGACAGAAAAACTATTAAAAATACTAACAGGAGGACTGGCCACTAGGGGGCGCAGAGACAAAAATGCTCCCTGCGTGAGCTCCGCTGCCATGGCCCCGAAAGGTGGATTGAGCCCCCACTTGTGGTTCTCCCCCCCCCCGCAGAAGGAAATTGCAATCAAGAAGAGCCAAGACGAGAAGATCGAGAATGGTGCATTCAGGGCCCCCTAGGAGAAAGCATGTGAAAGGTTCAAGAAAGTACCTGAGAGTTAACCTCTCCCCAGAGGGGGACAACTGAACATTCACAAACTTGGTAAGACAAAACTTAACCCATTGTTTAGAATGTGAATGGAGTAAGATGCTAAGTTGAGGACACCACTATGGTCACGACATGAGTACCGGGGGGGGACACACGAAGGGCTCAATTGAGATATCACATTAGGTCAAGGGGCATGAAGTAACGTCCCCCACAGGTGGTTTGATGCCGTCTGGTGCTGCCAACCGGGTTCGATCGAATGCCACCAACTGGGAAGGGGATGGGTGATGGGAGGGAGGGAGGGACGGCAGACAAGGGGATGGGGTCGAAGCAGCACCTTTAGTGGTTCAAAGCACTCGATATAGTGCGAAATTCAATGGGAAAAGGCAATTACATTAAAGGAGACAAAATACGCTAAGGGGGAGGAACGGCAAATCCTTGGGAAACATGCGGGGATGGAGTTCTGGGGATCTGGACCACTTAGAAAGGGAGGTGTGTGAATCCTTGTAAGAAAAGGTATAGATTTTGTGGAGGCCAAGACATGATCCAATGTAGAAGGGCGCGCCCTATTAGTAACGGGAAATATTGGCAAAGTGAATGTGATGATTGCTGCAATCTACTCTCCCAACACAGGACAGACTAGATTTCTTGCCAAAACGATTCCCAAAATACTGCTAGAAGCCTCAGGCCATATCATCCTAGGAGGCGACTTCAATCAGTGGGCAGACCCAGTTAAAGATAGGAAACCTGGCAACCCCGATAAGAGAAGCCAGACTAGAGGTGACCGTACAGAACTCGCAGAAATGATGGAAACATATGAAATGATAGATGTGTGGAGGGACATGCACTCAGATGATCGAGGCTATACTTTCTACTCCACCCCACACAACACATATACTCGAATCGACTATATATACTTATCCAAAGATCTTGCCGATACCACGACACACTCAGAGATAGCCCCGATCACATGGTCAGATCATGATATGGTGCTGGCAGATATCCGGTGGGAGAATTTACCGACCAAGGGAGGAAAATGGCGAAACTAGAGTCTCTGGAAAGATGCAGTCTTCAAGACAGAAATGGAGACTGAAATTAACAAATTCCTCAAAATAAATAATACTGGTGAGGTATCTAAGCAAGTAGTCTGGGAAGCGGGGAAAGCCACTTGGAGAGGGATTTTGATAAGGGAAGGGTCGTCTAAGAAAAGGGAGCGAAAGATTATCGAACACAGACTAAGAACCGAAATCTGTCAGCTGGAGGGGGATATTAGGAGGGATACAGGGATTGATCATGACAAAATTGACAAAGCTAAAAAAAGGGAGGAATTGAAACTGTTGGAACACGAGCAGATAGTGCGCAAGCTCAGAATCCTGAAACAAACATTTTATGAAAAAGGAGAAAAGGCTGATGCATTACTGGCTGCCAGGCTCAGAGAACAGAGAACTGATCGAAAGATATCAGAAATAATTGAGGACAACCCTGTCACAACAGACACTACCCCCACCATCCCAGAATCCTTTGCTAACTTTTATGAGACCCTATACACCTCAGAAACAAACCCAGACCAATCAGAAACAGAGACCTACCTGTCCTTGATCAATATGCCCAAGATATCAAGCCCAGATTCAGAGCTGCTAGAATCCCCTATATCCGAACAAGAAGTCCGAGATGCAATAAAGAGGTTAACTGTAGGCAAATCCCCAGGCGAAGATGGCTACACAGCTGGATTCTACAAATCCTTTAGTGCGCAACTAACGCCATTCATGGCAGAACTCTTTAATGAAATATTAGAGACAGGGAAAGCCCCCGATTCCTTTACCTGTGCACTGATTACAGTGATTCCCAAAGACGGGAGAGAGCCCAAAAAATGTGGATCATATTGCCCTATCTCCCTACTCAAGCTAGACGCAAAATTCTACACAAGAGTTCTGGCCGCTAGGTTAGAAACACTAATGCCCCAACTCATACACCCCGATCAGGTTGGATTCATACTGGGAAGACAGGGAGCAGACTCAATGCGCAAAAGACTCCACCTCATCCATATATCCCAGACCATTCCCAATGATCCTGCCCTCCTTTCAATCGACGCAGAGAAAGCCTTTGATAGGGTAGAGTGGGGATTCCTGAGAGCAGTTCTACGTAAGGTTGGTATAGGCCCAAGGTTTAGAAAGAGAATACATGCGGTGTTCACATCCCCCAAGGCATCCATATTTGTGAATGGCGAATACTCCAGATGGTTTGAACTAGAAAGCGTCACCCGACAGGGATGCCCTCTTTCTGCAATCCTTTTCGCACTCTAGCTAGAACCCCTGGCACAGACAATGAGGGCTGACCCCATGGTAGAAGGTATCCACCTGGGAGCGATGGAATACAAGGCAGCCCTTTATGCCGACGACATACTTTTGCATATAACTAACCCCATGGCATCCATTCCCCGAGCCCTCCGCCTACTAGAAAAATATGGTCAACTCTCTGGGTTTAAGGTGAACAAAACGAAATCTACACTCTTTCCCCTACAGGGACAGAAGGAAGAAAATGAAACCAGGTTCTCCCCATTGGGCCTTAAGATTGAACACTCTAAATTGAAATACCTGGGTATACAGATCACCAAAGACTTGGCCGATCTATACGAAGCCAACTTCCCCCCCCTCCTCCAGCGGCTCTGTGCACATCTAGCTAGATGGAACAAGCTGACAATATCTTGGTTGGGGCGACTTAATGCTATTAAAATGGTATGCTTCCCCAGGTTTTTTGAACCCCTTTCAAATGCTACCCATCGAGATACCAAAAAGTTTATTTTCCGAGGCCAAGAAAACCATTGTGGAATTCCTCTGGCAGGGGAAGAAGGCAAGAATTTCATATGACACTAAGACACTTTCCCAAGACAAGGGTGGGGTAGGGCTCCCTGACCTAAAAAAATATTACGAAGAGGCCCAGCTGCACGTCCTGATCCCTCACCTACGTAACCACAAAGACACCCAATGGGTCCGCATGGACAACCACTACCTATCACCGGCCATGGTCTCGGAATGGCTCTGGGCCCCCAAGAAAAATCTCCATAACAGACTCAAAGGCCACCCAATATTGAGCACCATATGGGACATTTGGAGAAAAGGTAAATATATGCACAAGATCACCACATGGCCATCTCCACTGAGCCACCTATGGTCCCCCAGAATCAATGAACACATCCCTAACGTAGAACGATTCCAAACATGGTATGAGGCTGGCCTAGAGAGGGTGGGGCAACTACAGAAAAAGGACTCTTTTTCTCACTCCCAGAACTGACTGAGGCCTTGGGAGTAGGCCCACGGTCTACCTTCCAATACATACAGATAAAAGGCATCTTAATGAAATCAGCGTGGAAGACCAAGTTGATGACAGACCTTACCCCCTTTGAAAAGCTATTAGACTCTAGGACGGAAATGAAGGGTCTGATATCAGCAATGTATAAAGAACTGATAGAAGCAGGGGAAGGGACCACAGAGCCGTTGAGAGGCAGATGGGAGACAGATCTAGGTGAACAGATAAGTCCAGACTTGTGGGGAAAAATTTGTAATGCTGCAACACAAACATCCATATCAAATCAATACAAATTACACGCTATCAAACTATTACATAAGTGGCAATATGACCCTCTCAGGCTCTCTAAAATGTTTCAAACGGCAAACCCAAGATGTTGGCAGGAATGTGGGGAGAATCCAGATTATTGACAAATGTGGTGGGGTTGTGCCCGAATAAAAGTATTTTGGGACGAGGTCCTAGGCTGGATCAAAGACATAGATGGTATCTCTAGAGTGGCCGATCCTCACCTTATATTATTTGGCCTTGACAAAGATGAGGACGATTGGAACAGAGTTAAAGGTCTGGACCCTCAGTTACTATTAGCCGCTCGAGCCATACTTGTAACAAAATGGAAATCCAAAACGGCTCCGACTAGAAATGAATGGATCAATGTCGCCTCTAACATATGCATAATGGAAATGATAACAGCATCGCTACATGTAAGATCATGAAAATGCAAGGCCCTATGGATGGACTTCACAAATAAACATTTTTCTAGCGAGCCAAAGTGCCAAATTGACTAATGCCTAAGAATGCAATGTAAACGATGTGATCTAATGGGTTAAGAACTAAGCCAAAGAACACTTGCCCTACTGGAAATCCCCATAACCATAAAACTGTGACCTCCTATTGACACACACCGAAAGAACTTTGTGGATGGCTTGCTCGACATACAGGGGGAGGGCGAAGGAAAAGTCATGTTGAATTACAGCAGCTCGAGGACGGAAGTATGTTTGAGATGTATGTATATGATAGTATCAAAAGCTCTGATCTTGCTCTGTAACCCTGAGTTCATAATTGTTATTAAGTAATGTGACTTGCAGTGAACAAAACTCAATAAAACCAAATAAAAAACAAAAAAAACAATACTAACCACCCACCTCTGTAATGAGATGCATAGAGAATGCAGACTTGAGGAGAAAAGGTCACTCGTGTAATCAAGAGAAGGGGTCCGTAGGTCATTATTCTTGTAGAAACAAAATGTCAGCAGGTCCCATAGAACTAGGCCTGGCGACAGAACAACTTATATGTAACTTCTTGACTTATTTCTGGATCTCGATAGCATCGAGCCAGGATTCTGAGCACTTTCTAGTGCTTAGAGTCAGATTTAAGTTGATGAGCTGGCTTGACCAGATGCAACAATTCATTGCGATTCAACAATTGGCAATGACTCATGGCTCAAAGAAGTTCAAATAGGTAGGCGATGTTCGATTCGGCATACCTCAGAGGCTCAATAGGGTCTCGATGTGCGGAAAGCAGTAATTCGGCTTCAGTGCAAGACTTGTTCAACTGGATCCAACAACATGGTGCGGCTCGACATGCAGTAATGGCTCGTGGCTCAAAGGAGCTTGGAACAGGGGCAATGTTCTGGGGTTCTACAATGTTTGCTCGAGAAAATTTGCTTAAGGCCAATCTGATCCAAAGTTCTTTTAGCACATTTACTCGCAAATAAAATGCAGGGGGAGACCCCCAGCAGCCCACCCACATCACCCCCACCATAATTAAAAACCTAAACCCAACTCCCTTCTATAGATGTGAGGAAATGTGTTAAAAAAGGAGAACAAATGGGTCTCGAGCAAATGGGCTTGATCGATGTTCTGGTGGAATTGTGCAGCGGCTTGAAGATGCTGAAAGCCTTTACAGCCGGTTGAAGCATTTCGAAATTGCAGAGAGCCAAAGCAGCTTCTTTTGGTCTTTGTGGTGATGTGGGACCGTTCACTCAGTCCCTGATAAAAGGTGAGTCCGTGTTCTGCTCTTCCGAGCCAGGAAGATTGCCAGGGTCACTTGCAGGGCTTGGTACAAGAGTCCAGCTGCATTCAGGCGTTCCCACAGATGGTCACTTCAGATGGTCACCAAAGCGGTTAGAAAGTGGGTATGCACCCTCCTTGGAAATCCTTTCCTTCACACCAATGGATGGGGCTTTTGGGCAGTCTTTACCCAAAAATATTCAAGAGGTTGAAAGATGGGTTCTCCAGATGCTTCCACAAAGGAAGCTCAAAGATGATTCAACAGGGGCGGGGGGGGGGGGTTCAGCCCTTATAAAGTCACTTTGCCACAGACGATTGGTCCATTATAAGCTTTCTGTTAAGGGCCAATCCTTGCTGGGGTTATTCATTATAACATCAGCTCCCAGGGTGCCTTGTCTGCAAGAAACTGTGGGGTTGGAGTGGGAGGGGTTCTCAAGAAGGAATTGAGGGCCTGAAAAATCAAAGGTGTCAGGCCAGTTCCCTGGTGCAAAGGTCCTCTCCAGCTACACTTTCCTTCCTCCTATCTGTGGGATATATTCTGCATAAGAAGAAAGAAACTGCATTTTCTCACAAAGGTGGTAAAATAAATGCAGGGCATTGAAAATATACTAAGATGAATGCCAAACTGAAAAGGCAGTATTTCATTCACATCTCACACATACCATAATACTGTTTCAAATAAAGAGAAATCCACTTACTGATTGGGCCTTACATGTGATTGACAAAGCCAAGAAAATGTAATATTTATTCTACATGGAAAGCATAGCATTTGCAGAAACTACGATCATGGAAGTCAGTTCATTGTGCAGCTGAAATAATAAACAGAGTCAAATTGTCCCTTGCTAAAACAATGTCAACATATCCTGATGGAAAAATGAACCTGGACGGCAAGACACCACTATATTAAAAAAGTTCAAAGGCCTTATGTGTTAAAGGTATTGGAACAGTCACCAACATCAGTTCCGTTTCAGAAGAAATGAAACCTAAATTGCAGTTTTAAGAGAAATGACTGCAGTTTCTATTGAGAACACGCAGGCAGTGACCAAGGAATTTTATTTGGGCCTGTTCTATGAGATAACACACAAGATGACCATTAGGTCTGGGAGAAGAAAGGCTGATGGGTAAATTGCAGGCCCAAGTCAACAACGGAGCAGCAGAGACTGGAGCGGATGATCTGAGAAGAAATGAAACTTAACTGTGATATGAAAGTTCGGATCTTCATAATATGTTTGAAGATTCCCATTAATTAAAATGGATGATCATAGTTTCTTCATTTTCTCAAGAATCATACGCACCATAATGGTTCAAGTATCACTAAAAAGCTACTGAATTTATTGAAGTAACCCTTATCGAAATGTGTTCTGGGGAACAAGAGATACAACCTAAAATGTGTTTTTTACTCTCCAGCAAATGTCACAAACCAGAGATTTGGGGATGTGATAACTTAATAAATTAGATATCTGGGAAGAAAATTTCATGTTCATAAGTATTATAATTTTTCGATAAATCCCGAAAAAATAACAGTTGATCCCAGAACATTGGGCTTCATTCCAAGGTTGCTGGTCGGGATACAACGGTACCGGTAAGTTTACTGGTACCGTTGTTTCTGGACCGGCAAACTCTGAGTTGTGCCGCAGGTGCCTTTCATTCCACCAGGTCTGACCTGTTGGAATGAAAAGCACCCACGAGCAGAGCAAGCCTGTAGCACCGGCACAGGGTGGGTATATACCAGCTTCGGTACCCCCGAAAGGGCAATTACTGGGTCCGGCGCGGCTGGAATACCGGGGTAATTGGCTATTTGCGGGTGCTGGATTTTCTTGCCGGTTTGGAGGCAGCCTTATCGGTTTTACCCTCAAGGCTACCTCCAACCTTGTAATGAGGCCCATTGTGCCAAGACGGGACATGTCTCAAAAGAAGTGGAAGGATGAGCAGACTTAAAATATATATATTGTTAGAGTTATTTGTAAGATACAAACCTTTGCCATGTAGTCACTTTTTAGGTGAAAAATTGAAATGTGGAAAATGAAAACTCCAGTAGGTGGATTTATCCCCCCATCATTTCAACTATATAACTCCAGGAGCCTATCCACAGAGAGGGACTGGGCCTTGGGGTGGAGAGGACCATAGGGGCCAATGAAAATTCAGGACTAATAAAATAGCATCTCCTAATTTTAATTTTTCGGAGGTGCGGTTTTGAGCTTAAGTGGATGCACAAAGCCAGAAATAAAATGTTGCCTGAAAACATCTGGGTGGAATGACTGAAACATTGCTGCAGGATTAACCTTGCATGGGAGATAGAACTTGGGAAAGACTAAAAGGTGACTGGGCCCTATGACCAAGGAGAGTACGAGAGATGGATGAATGCTGGAGGTTGATGACTGGACCTGGAGAAGCTGTTTGACCAGACCGCTGTGTTCCACTGAGCATGAAGTCTTGATGCCCTTCCTGAGCACCAAAAACAAAACTTTCAAGTTAAGTAGCTTGCCCAATAGAATCAAGTGTGGGATTTGTTTGATTTAATAGCTTCCCCTTAATTCATGGGTGTGGGTATGGAAGTAGACCCTTATCATTTTAAAAAATAATAATTAAATTAATTTCCATATAGCTACTAAATAGCACAGGGACATTTTTTTAATACACAAAATTAACAAAACCGCTCCCAGTGTGAATAAGAAATATAGTCATTTAAAGTGAATGGGTAATTCCTAATTTTGTTCCCAACCCCAAAAACTCAGCTCAAGGGAATGGGTGCTGTTGTCCAAAACGAAATTCCTAATAATTCACCATTCTTCAGAACTTGCCTTTGAGCAAAGGAGAGCTGAATGAAAACTGAATGTCTGGGTTTTTGTGCTAGGACAGAAAATGTTAAACAGAATTAAGTCCCTGATTTGAAATGTACAGTTTCTATAGAAAGTGGGAAAGTGTTCCTGAGAGAAGAGAAATGTTGTATGGCAGGGGGGTGATGAGAATGGGTTCCAAAAATAAATGATTCATCTTTTGGACTCTCAAGACAAGAAGCATTCACTGGACCTCTGTTTGGGATGCAGCTTATCCCAAATTCCTCTGACAGGGAGATGAAGACAAAAGCCATCCAAGGAAGCTCTAGTCCCTAACCATCCCCAAGGAACAGTGGAGATGAACTGCTGTTGACCAAGGCCTCTCTTCTGCTACACTGTAACCAGGGCCCTGCCCTGGAGGTGAAAGATACTTTGTAGGTGCCAGCCAACTTCCTGGAGTGAAAGCACAGGACTGAAGGACTGGTCTCAGAGCCTCTAGATTGGGAATCCCAGAAATCCAGAAGCACAGAAGTAGATGGAATCCAATTTTGTCTCCTTGAAACAACTTCGCACCCAATTGACTATGCTCGATGCCACCACCGTGCCTGTGGTGCTGCTTTTGGCACTCAATGCAAACTTACAACTGCTTGATGTACTTCATGCCAGCCAGATGCCAGCATGACCCATTAAAGAGGACCAACCCATCTCCGCCTTATAACAAGCTCAACATCATGGGAGCACATCTCCCGAGCAGAGACTAGACTGCTGGAAGTTATCGAACTCACGCACCTCACCCTCTAACTCAACCCAACAGAGCCATCATCTCGCCGCTGACTTGACTGCCACCCCAGACCATTAGAAGCCATCTACTCACAGTCTCAAACACTGACTCGACGCAACAGGAGCCTGCAGCTTTGAACTGACTCAATGTCGACTGCCAGTGGGATCAATCGCTTTGATCACCTAGACGCTAGCTTGAATACACCAAAAAAGCCCAGCAGCCCGGCTTGATGCTGTCGAGCACCAATGACAAAACTAGACGTCTGGAAAGAGGCCCTGTCCACCTGGACCGGACCACCTTTTGGGACCATAGTGACTTTTAAGCCCCCATTTTTACCTTTTCCTAAAACAGCATAGCCTGGAACATTGGCAATTTGCTGAAATCCTTATCTGAACATCCCTGCGTCTGAACCCAGAGTGCCCTTTCACACAAAGTACTGCATTCTCTGTGTTTACAGAGGTGGGTTTTCATGTTTAACTAGCTTGTTTACATTGATTGTTTTATTAACGTTCCTATTTTTTTTTATATAAAACATTCTTTCATTTTGTATTCATTGTACTAAAGCTGTTTGGATTGCTAGTATTATCAGCTCACACCCCTCCGGACGATAAAGCTTGCCTTCGGCCTGCACTACATGAAGAGGTGAAGGAGGTATACCTTTCAGCTGTGCCTGTTTTAAGATTATGATTTAGATCAATGCTGGTTTAGTGGTAGTGTAGTGATCAGTAGGCCGTTTAGACATTATTCAGACACTCCAGTATACAGCGGCATGAAATCGAACATTTTGTGGCATAAAAAAGCCACACTATTCAGCACAAAAATATATTTATTGCAGCACGTTATTTATTGACTATAGGATACTAGAGAGCCTGAAAGAGGACAGGGACGTCATTTAGGGGTCGCAACTGCGACCTCTGAGGTCTCCCTTACGACCTCTGTAAAAAAAAATATTTTTATTTTTTGCGTTTTCTGTTATGCAAGCTCCCGGAGAGGCTGGCTTTCTTGTTCAGACCCTTTACCTTTAAAAAAAAAAAAAAAGAAGAAAAATAAGAACAGGAGTGCCACAAGTCTAACACTTTCAGCACTGACCCTAAATAAGAAAGAATAGGAATACCAAATAATGTGTCTTTCTGGAATTCTATACAATAATTGCTAGACTCATTAAAGGTTTATTTCAGGCACACTTCAGGGGGTGAGTCACTGATTTAATCTGTTCTTAAACGCCTCAACTCAGCCTTTCATCCTTCTGAGGTCGATAAATGAGTACCAACACAGGTTGGATGATATCGGGTGTATATTTTTTCTACATAAAGCGCTTAAGCGTAAGTGCTATATAATAACACATCATTATCATTTGGTCATGGACGTCTGCTTGCATTCACAGTAATTTGATAATATGGGCCTGTACACACTGATCTTAACGCTACATATTGCGATCCATTCTTGCATGAAATGTACATCACATTGTAGTGATATCGTAACCATATTTTTCGTAGTGTACAATGCTATGTAATGTCACTTCCTGTTGTGTCAACGGGTGAAAGGTCGTGTTCCATCGCTTCCCGCAATATCACTTCGGGGTGGGGTCAAATTACATCACTTCCTGTGATGTCATCAGGGGGTCAAGGGTCGTGTGATGCCACTTCCGCTACCCCTGGCATTTTGGTGAAATGACGTCGCTGGATAGAGAAAGAGAGAGAGAGAGAGAGAGAGAGAGAAAGAGATAGAGTGTGTGTGTCATTTTTTTAAACATTTTGTATGTGGGCGTTCAACCTTTCTCCTCCTTTACCCTTTTCTCTCCTCTGCTACCCTTTTCTGCTCGCAGACTAAGGACTGCATACCCATGTAGGGGGCACAACACACCACTCTCCGAACAAGCCTCGGTGCTGTTGGAGCACTAGGGTCACAACTATTTATTTATTTATAAAGCACTTAAGCCATAGGCGTCCATGCGCATTCGACATTAAACAGAGGCAAGACGGACAAAACACAGAGAAACTCATATGGAGACAGCAAACAATAGAGGCAGGGTATCAGACAGTCAGACCAACATGAGACCACGAAGGTTATATAAAGAGATGCTGAAAGAAATGTGTTTTTTAGCTAATGCAATATAAAAAGAAATGCTTATGTCATAAAATAAGTACACATGGACCACAATTAATATACCAGGAGAGTTGTTGATGGCATGGCATGTCAGGACCCAGGAAGTGCCAATACATGAAGTTCAACAAACATGGAAACACGACAATAACACATCATCAGCATGAAGAAAGCAAATTCAAAGTAGCAGTCTGGCTTGCACACGTTCAGGCATAAATCACCTTTTATCTGCAAAACGCGCATACACACATTTTGGGTGTGCAGCAACAGTGGACTGGCCTGCTGGGGACCCCGGAGATTACACAATGAGCCTACTTTGTGTGGGTACCCTGGTTAACTGGTCCTCCGACTATCTCTCCTCATCCAGGCTCGGACTGGGATATAGGGCCACGGGCCCAGGGCCGAACTAAAAAAAAGCAAAATGCTTGTGTGGGCCCGTTTTTTGGGTCAAACTGGGGCACTTTTTTGGCAATGTGGGCCAGTTTGATGAGTTACTTCACTATTCGGCTAATAGTTTTGAGCAGTGTTGCTGAATAAATAGTCTTTAAAATGTCCAATTTGCATCACATTTTATAAAAAAAACCTCCCCCTGTAGTTTTCAAACAGCGTCACAAAAGGAATGAATTCACATTTGCAACTGTGGGCCACTTTTTGTTGGTGCCCGAGACAGTTTTATGCCCCAGTCCGACCCTGTCCCGATCCCCCACAACCCTTTGAAGCAAAGATTTGTTATAAAGCTTCCAGTATGTTATTCCTCGCTCTTAAGCAATGTTTTATGCCACTTTGTTTGTTATGCCTAACTACTTGTTAACTTACTTTTTGGACTCATGCTTCCAAATGTTCACATGTGGAGAGCCCTCCCTCTCCTACTTAGAGGGGCTGTAGTTGTTTATTACCTTCGGTCTCACAGTGCAACGTGGGACCGTTGTGAAAAACCTTTCCTGTGCCATGGTTCCCAGTCCACCCTTGGTATGCACTCATTATTCACTGATCCACTGAGTCACCGTTTGACAGCATGAAGAAATGGCACACAACCCATTGCCTTGCTGCTGGGATCTAGTGATTAGCCTGCACTCACCAGTTCGAATCCTTCTGGAATCGATAACAGAGTATCTACCATTAAAGTATACAACCAGAAAGAACTGCTATTTACAGCGCTATGAAGCGACAACGACTGTAGAAACTAGCGCTATATAGATCAAAGTTATAACTATATTTCATTTCCGTTTCCCGTCACCTTCCACTGCTTGAAATTGACCAAAACCAGGTATTTACATGGAAACATGGACTGTTAGAGCCTGATTTACAGATGCGTTTTATAATGGCGCAATTCCATTGGAAACGCTCTGTGAATCAGGCCCTTACTGTGAGAACTGTGGGATACGTGGCACCTCTGCTCTACTTTCCCAGGCTGCGGGGGCATGGATTCTGAGTCCTCCTGCTCACTTGTCGCTACCACCACATACTTGTCACGGGTGGGGAATCCGTGTTGGAATGGTAGCTAGAGGGCGTACCATTAGATAACAATACCAAGCCCTCAGTGTGGGAGGAGCGAGCGAAGGCGACAATGAGCTGTCACCGGTGAGCAGCCGCCTTCTGTCGCAACGACAGCAGAGACTGTGGTTACAGCTTCTTCCCATTTAAATGCCTCAGACTTGCAAAGAGTTGTATTTCCTGTCTGGCCTGTCTTAAGGGCTTTAACTTACTTCTTTGTCTGAAGTCACCGTGCCTGTGTTTGCTGGCACTGACTCTGCGCAGCATTCTAAAGAGGCCTTTAAAGAACTCCTCCTTAGCAAACATGCATCGTTTAACCCTTAGCTCGCTCAGTGGTAAATACTTTTTTTCTTAACCCGAATACTATTTTTGTTTTATTGCGTTATGCGTGCAACAGGTTTAATTTGTGAACGCCTTTCAAATAGGACACCGGATTTGATGAAGAGTGTTTAAAACTATATAGGTGTTTGTAGAAATCCCGCAGGTCCAAAGGTAGCAAACTCCGAGGTATGTCTCAGCTGCTTCTCGGAACACTCACGTGATCTAACCAGTCAACTGCGCCCTGTCACGTGATGTGGCCGCATCATCTCTTGCAGTTTGCCATGTATGTGTCACAGTCTGGTGACAGCCGCACAAATGGCGGAAAAAAAGTGTACTGCGCAGCGTATATTTCACTGGGAAAGTTAGGTCGTGCAAGCTGGTTATCTGCGAGGCCCTTCTTGCAGGCCACCGTTTCTGAAGTTAGCAGACTGATACCTGCAGTCCATTACTGTGAACATTAGGCAGAGGTAGCTTAACCTGTACACACCTTCGGGTGTGGTACTGTGCTGGCAGGGTGAATGTTTAACAGTTTAGGCAGGCAACTTGAGTGTCAAAAATAGAACCTGCAGGAATAAAAGTCAACAGGTGGAAACTACGGCTTTATTTTTAAACAGACCCTTCATTTTTCTGGCGGATCCGAAAGTCAATATAAGGGGTTGACGGCTTTGTTGTACAATCTTTGAGCAAGTCCTGTTTTTTTTTCTTCCGCACTGCATACTGGGACTTGTAGGCCCGCTCTTGCAATGGGAAAAACAAAACTACAAGTTCCAATATGCAATTGGAGGCAAAAACCAGGATTGGCTTTGAGGTGTCACGCATGGAGCTGGGAAACTTTGCAGGGAGGGCCGGTGTAACGTCACTTTTTCCTATCTGTCAGAAAATCCTATCTTGCTGACTGAGCATGCGTGCGCACCAGGGGTGGTGTTAGGTCTGAAAAAGACCCGGGGCTACGCTAATGTCGGAACTATCAGGACTGGGTGTTAGCTAGCCTTTTGGTTGTAGCTACTGAGATTCTATCCGGGGCTAAAACCAAAAGATCCGGGGCTATAGCCCCCTTAACCCCCCTAGCAATGCCTCTGGTGCGCACGCTCAGTCAGTACTTCGATAGGATTTATTGACAGCAGGAATGTGGTGTGCCTGTGTTTGTGGGGTTTTCAGGGGTGCAGTTTCTGTAACTTGATGTGAGCCAGGCTCACTGAAATAACAGAACACAGTGAAGCTGTGTTAAGAGCTACTCGTAAACGGATACAAGCAGCACGAACCCAGCAGACTCAAACACATTAACACAGCGGACAGGACACTGTGTTTCATAAACTCCCAGGATTCTAATAAGCACTAAATGTGCAAAACATATGTGTAATGTCCTACCTTTATTATTGTTTATTTACTAAGAGGAACAGTCCTCCGTTTATTACAATTAATGAGTGGGCTGCGACCCACGTGAGTAAGGAGGCGGGGTTACCGCCGTGAGTTCAATTCGCGCCTGAATAAAGCTTACATTCAGACGTGCCATCATTGCCTCCTGCTTCATTTGAATCATTTACTTTCTGATATATATGCATGCATGCTGCGCCGATGCTACGCACTGACATATTGCCAACACAACATTCAACAATGGCGACGAGGTTTCTATAGAGCGGCGCCGAGGTCCGGAGTTGTACCCAGCCACTGCGATGCAGTTCCAGCAATTAAACGCCCAGATCAAAGCACCGAAGCCGCTCGGAACACACATGGCAGGAATACAAGCCACAACTAAGAACTTGTAAGCACACGATTGCAAATTGCAGCATTCCGCACAGAACGCTCAGCTACCAGCACGTGTTACGCGCGTCGTGTATCACACGCAGTGAGAGGACACACTCATACTTGTGCGCTTTAAAGACAAAACAGAGACTTGTCAAGGCCTGAAGTCATTGCCAGTACTTAACACGCTCCCCATAAACCGTGCACCATAATAATTAACCCAGCCCCATTTTGACTGGATCAAATGCCCCAGTCCTATCAGCAAGTACTACCATCCTCAGGAAAAGCCCAATCATGTCTGAAGACAACACAGACAGTGGAATCCTAAGCCCCCCTGCCAGCTCCACACCCTGCCAAGCCACGCACAAAGAAGACAGTGGGTCTGAATCATTACAATTACAAGCCCTGCAGCCATTTGACATGGCTGACACCAGCAGCCTCGCCACAAGGTGGGCTAAATGGCTCAAGGAACTGCACATCCTGCTACATTCTCTGGGCCCAGTAGTGCGTGACATTGTGTTTGAAATGCCTGAATCCAATAGACACTTTTCAAGGAATCATTGATGCACTAAATGCCTACTTCGCACCGCTGCGAAATGTTGACTATGAACGACACATTTTCCACACATCCACACAAGAAAGTGGTGAAAATATGGAACATTTTGTAATGAGGTTAAGAAAAAGAGCGAAATATTGTGACTTTAACAGATATTCAACAGACGAAGCGCTAAAATCTCAAACCATAGCCGGCTGTGCATCGCACGAGTTTAGAAAGAAACGACTTCTGAAAAGCAGA
Source organism: Ambystoma mexicanum (assembly GCF_040938575.1). NCBI lineage: Eukaryota > Metazoa > Chordata > Amphibia > Caudata > Ambystomatidae > Ambystoma > Ambystoma mexicanum. The sequence goes on along the minus strand of NC_090922.1, from coordinate 1,346,747,248 downwards.
ACACTAGAGGAAATATTACAACTTGCACGGGCTGACTCGGCTCTCAGACTACAGACGGAATCCTTAGGCAACATCAAAATTACGCAGTCAGCTTCCATGGCATCAGTATGCCCCATCAGAACATCCAGAGACCCACCTGCCGCGGAACAGAAGAAATGCTATAGGTGTGGCTTCAGATTTCCACAAGTAGGGCCGTGCCCTGCCATTGGCCACAACTGTGACAAATGCGGAGGTGAAAATCACTTTCAGTCAGTGTGCAGAAACATTAATTTCTTCCAACCAACAGAGCGCAACAGAGACACATGGAGACAAGACCGCAACCCAAGGCGGGAAAGCTCAAGATCCCGCGTGAGGCACTCGCCCACGGCCTCCAGACACCAGTCACAAAGTGCACCACGTGACCAACCACGTGAAGAGAGAAAGCGGGAAGAAAGAAGAGATTACTCGAGTCACACCAGCTCTAGGCACGAATCATAAAGATGTCATTCCATGCAAAAGATTAGATATTTAGATGACTCACCGCGCAGGAAACGTGAGTCACACTCATCCTCATCAAGCGGGGACCGGAAAAGGGGATACGTGCATGCCGTCGGAAACAGCATAGCGGCAGAATACAGCCCCACCCTACTGCTACAAATAAATGGGCAGAACAAAGAATTCTTAATTGACACGGGAGCAACCGTCAATGTCATAAATGACAAAACATATAAACTACTCAACTACAAGAAGACATTGAAAGAAGCAGACACATTGATATACCCATACGGCTCGAACAAGCAACTGCACTGCCAAGTTTACGGCACATTGTCAATACAAGGACAAGAGTCAGAAGATCAAGATATATGTCATAAAAGGGGAAGTGCCCGGGGGCAGCATCCTAAGTTTTAAGTCTGCAATTCAGATGGGACTCATTCAAATAATGTATCAAATTATGTCAGCTTATACCACTAGCCTGAAAGACATGATGCAGCAAATGTTCCCCCGCTCTTTTCACAGGTCTGGGAAAACTAAAGGACAAACAAGTCAAGCTACATATCAATCCACAAATACCCCAACAGCACAACATTACCGAGGCATACCCCTCAACATACAGACACATGTGGAAGACGAAATCCAGTCACTATTACAGCAAGACATCATAGAACCAGCGTTGGGACCAACTCCATGGGTGTCTCCCATTGTGCCAGTACCCAAGAAAGACAACAAGGACAGCATTCGCATATGCGTTGACATGAGGGCCCCAAACGTGGCTATAGAGCGAGAACGACACCTCGCCCCAAGAATGACTGATATGATGCATTTACTTCATGGATCCAAAGTGTTCTCAAAATCATACTTCAATAAGGGATACCACCAGCTGGAGTTACACCCTGCCTCAAGATATATCACCACCTTCTCAACGCATCTTGCTCTATTCAGATATAAAAGGCTCAGCTTCGGGGTATCTTCAGCTGCAGAAATATTTCAGAATGAAATACATCAGGTGATAAAACACATCCCCAACTGCCTAAACTATTCCGATGACATCTTAATATTCGGCACCACGCAAGACAGCCATGATGATACCCTGCGAAGAGTCTGCATGGCTTTGGAAAACGCCCACCTCACACTCAACCCAGACAAATGTGAGATTAGCAAATCCACTCTCAAATTCTTCAGACATATTTTCTCGAAAGACGGACTGCAACCCGACCCTGAAAAGGTTCAAGCATTGGTAGAAACGCCCACACCCACGTCAGTCTCAGCAGTACGTTTGTTCCTTGGCATGGCGGGCTACTGCACACGGAGAAGTGGGAGGACAAGTGGTCCTTTGTGGTGCTTGCGAGTATTTTTTCACTGGAGACTGAATTCGGAGGCAGAGCCTTGTAGCAGCGAGCAGCAACCAACTCTACAAAATATAATTTCTCGCGCGGAGTGCGTGTGGAGAAGTGGGAGGACAAGTGGTCCTTTGTGGTCACTTGTAGGCCGCGGTGGGCATGAGATCATATTCCCACCAGAACGCATACAAAGCGCATCAAAGAGCGGTAAGGAATGTATTTGTAACCCTTGTAGTGGCTGAAACCGCGAAGGGAGACTGCGGAGGGTGATATTCCTCTTTGATCCCTACCGGTGGTTTTCTTTCACTGTGAGCTGCGACGTGTACCGGGTGCCGACATACACTCGGTAACCACTTCATACGTTATTTCTGCAACATACGGCGTGTTTTTGGGGCCAGTGTACTTTGGTGCAGTTTTAAACAAAATGACTAAAGCTAAATCAGTGAAATCTAGGTATAACCTGCAAAAAGGTCATATGGAAAAAGCGGTAAAGCAACCCTCCAAGCAAGCAAAAAATGCACTTGAAAATGGGGAGAGTGGCTTACCGGAAAAAGGTACTATCCCAGCCATGTTTGGGAAAAATATCCCCAAAGTTACACCGGCCGTGGACAATGCTGCACCAGAACGAGAGATTCTTTCTCCCCCTCTTAATGGTAGCAGTGTTTTGGATTCTACCAACTACAATGATATCGACAATAACTCGCTACTGGACTTGTGTTTGTCCATCCAAAAATCAATGGCAACTTTAAATGGACCCTCAACGTCAGCTGGGAAAAGTCCAATAATAATTGAAGCGCAGGTCTTGAACCCTGCTCATATGGATTACCAAAGGGATAGGTTGATTCCCAGCCCTAAACAAACAGGCAACTCGTCATCCAATTTATCAGGCATACTCCCCATTCACCCTACACCTATTTCGCCAGTTGTGCCAACGATGGGGCGATTATCCGCCTCCCTCAATCTCTTTATTGACCCTGAAGAACTAGAACACACGGGTGAGGGGGGCAGTGGGAAGATTGAAGGTTTAAATGGCACAGCCATAGCGGAATTGCAGGCTTCTATGGCATCTGTCCAATTTGCGCTCAAAATTCTATTAAAACTGTGTGGGAGGATCCACACAAACGCTATCATTCAGCTTGGGCTGCCTTACCCGACCGGGAACATGGAACCAGTGCCTTCAACACCGTCTGCCACAGAGGGAGCTCTAGTACCTGAGGCCCCGGTTGATAAAGCTAATTTGGAGGAACTAGATGAGGTGAGTACGAGAGTACCACTGACTAAAAAGCAGCGTAGACAACAGAAACGGGAAGCCGCCAAAAATGCGGTGGTGGAAATTGCCTCTCCTTTACTGGCTACCATTCCTCCAGCTGCTCGATCCAAAAAAAGCAAAAAAAGGGGCCGTAAAAATAAGAAACGTGCGAGAAAAGGGGTGGGGTCCCTAAATGACTGGATTATTCCAGACATAAACGCACGATTCTATTAGTACGGCCCAGGAAGATGCTGGATCTGAGCTTTCAGCTAGCCTAATCGGAGAATCTACTAAATGCTCTACACCGTGCAGAAATGGGGAAGCTGTGGAAGAGGAGATTTATGAAACTCCTGTCACAAATAAAGTTGAAGACACTTATGCAAGCAAAATCTGCATAATTAAAAATCTAAATCAGAAGAAAAGGGACATGTGGTTGACAAGAACTGAAGTTTTGGCTAAGTTACACATGATTCCTCAGCTGCGTGTAATACTTGGAAGACTTCTTTTTTGTCGAACCACTGGAGGTGCGTAACCCTAATGTCTCAGCCCTTCATTGCTGTGTCCTAGCATCGGCGCAACTGATCCGGACTTACAAGAAATCTCTAAGGCAGATTGGTATGGAAGTCGATGCTAGTTAAGAGAAGGAAGATCTCTCCCTTCCCAGCAAAGACTATGTGGCGCCCAAGAATAAGGATGGCAGTCCCCCTCAACCACCCACAGAGAAGGTTCAGCTGGCAGACATTCAGAACACTCTGAAATGGCTGGCTGATTCGTTACCTATGGTACTTCAGCAGCCATGAGATTACTCTATTTTGAGTTGGAACACTCACGGCCACCAACACTTTCTTTCGGATAAGGGCTCCCTGGCATTTATAAACAAATATCCTTTTATACTGCTGCAAGAAACCTGGTTGTTGACCCCTACGGATTTTGATGGTTATACAACACATCACACTTTGGCAAAGAAAGGAGATTGTGGGCACCCATATGGGGGGCCTATCCATTGGAGTCACGAATAAGATCTTAAGTAAAAAGATTCCAGTGGTTAACAGTAATCATATATGTGCGGCAGAAGTGTTCCTTAGTATAAAATGTTTATGGGAAAAAATGCTGTTAATTAACATTTACAATCCTCCAGGTGCAAAGTCAAGAGAATATATTCAAGAAGCCTTACACGATCTGCTTGCTGATTGGAAATCAAACAATGAGAAGTTTTTTGTTATTGTGGCTGGGGATTTAAATTGTCGGATTAACTGTGGGGGTGGCACTGGTAATAACCCGTTTTTATCCAAGAACAGTTTATGGGAACATTCAATTGTTGATAAGGAGGGAGACTTTTGGCTGGGCTTCTTTGGGTGTTGGGAACTTGAAATAATCAATGGGCGGACCTGTAGTGACAGGCCCGGTAAGAATACCTGGAGTAATGGAAGATCTGGAAGTACCCTTGATTATATCTTTACTAGCGGGGAGGTGGCTTCGATCGTTTCTGATATGGTGGTAATAGAAAATGAATGGAGTGATCACGATCCCCTGATCATGAGTATGGGAGTTTCTGCACCATTGATGGGGGAGGCTAATCTGGGTCACCTGACAAGTAACCACTCCCTAAATCGCATTTCTTGGTCGGAGAAGAATATATCAAAGGCCACCATGGCCACTGGTGAATGGGTGCCAAAATTGACCGATCAATTCAATCAAATGTCACCTGAGCAAATTGAGAAGTGGATCAGTGATTTCTCAGGTCGACATGGTTCTTGTAAAGTGCGTACGATGGTGGGAAAGGCTACGAAAGAGGTTACTTATGACCGGGCCATTAGAGATAGAAAGCGAAAGCTTAGAAGCGATATTCGATGGGTTAGAAACAGCCCCCTCACCAGAGTGGCCACAGCCACAAAAAAGAGGGAATTGAAAAATGGCTATCGAATGTGGCTAAAAATACATAAAAGGTTGAGGAAACTGGCTAATTGGCAACATACGGTCAGTTCTCTTTGTAGCAGAAACACTCGGAAAATCTGGTCTATTTTAGGGGAAGTGAAAGGGAAGAAGTCCTCATATATGGTAAACCCTATAGGTAATATCGAATGGACTACCTATTTGGAAAAGCATAATGGTGGGATTAGCAACAATATCGATAATCCTGTCTCTACGAAACCCAAATTCCTGCCTTTCGTGGTTCCAACTGACGAGCTACAATGTAGACTTGAAAAGCTAAATTCTTCCCGAGCCCCGGGGCCGAATGGCCTTTCCAATGTGGTGTTGAAGAATACTTCCCTTTTCTGGGCCTGTCTCCTCAAAATACTATTTAGGAAGATCTTGGATGTAGGCCAAATACCATCATCTTGGCAGGCAGCAATCCTCATACCAGTGTTCAAGAAGGGCAATAGAACCGAACCTGAGAACTATCGGCTATTGTCTATGTTGGATTGTACTGGTAAGTTGTTTGCAGCGTTTATACTCAATGAACTACAAAAATGGGTGGAGAGTGTGGGCATTTTGGATAACTTCCAAAGTGGTTTCAGAGCAGGCTATTCAACAACCCACAATTTGTTTGTGATGAATGCACTGAGAAGTAAAGCCCTGACTCACGCCAATCCTCCGTTATATGCACTCTTTATAGACTTCAGGGCAGCCTTTGATTCAGTAAATCGATCCCTATTATGGAAGAAATTAAGGAAACTGGGCTGCCCGGAATCTCTACTCTATTATTTATAACTCCTGCATACGAACAATACGACGCAAGTGCGGTTGGATAATCTAGGTGCAGTGACTAAACCTGTTCCCCAGACTAGAGGGGTAAAGCAGGGGTGTGTAACAGCACCTACCCTGTACAACCTGTTCGTTTCTGACGTGCCAGAATGTTTACAGGGGATCAACAACTGTCCACCAAAGATTGGCTCCAGCCTTGCCCCATACTGGCATACGCGGATGACTTAGTGATCCTAGATCACACCTTTAGTGGGATCCTAAAATCTGCGGAGCAGCTATGGCGTTATGCTGAGGCTAATGAACTTGTGATAAACACCAGTAAAACTAATCTACTACTGTTCTCGGCAGGAAGAGTAGCTAGACCTCGCATGATGGTTGGAGTGATTGAAATCAAATACACCCTTACGTATAAATATCTTGGCGTAGAATTCGACCATAAGGGGAACTATCTCACATGCATTCAGGTGCGCAGAGCAAAAGCGGCGCAACTCACTGCGCTTATATACAAATTCACACGTGAACAGAGTGGCTTCTCAATATGGGCGGCACGCCAATTGTATATTCAGTGTTTGGCCCCTATGGTTACCTATGGCCTTGACCCTCTCTTTAATATGAATCTGGGATGGTTACAGATTGTAGAAGGTAGATTCTGGAGGAAAATCCTCGGCCTCCCTCAAGGTATCCCTATGGCCATGATCAGACTGGAACTAGGAATTAGATCTCTCAGGGCTATGGTCCTGAAAAAGCGGATGGAATTTTACATCCGGCTTAAGAATAATCCTACTAACAGCCTTCTCATGTGTATTAGTAGGGAAATGGAGGCAGGCCGGTTGAAAAGATTTGAAACTAAGTTGAATAACCTATGTGAAGAAATCAGCTGGGTACCTGAATGGGGCCGAGAAAATGAATGCCTGTTTAACAAGTTGCGTAACCGCCTGAATCTGTGGGATTGGCAATGTAATTTTATTCGCCTTGAAGGCCTGAAAAGCTATAGCTTTGTTTCGTATGTTCTTTACACTTTTATGAAGGAGCAGCCCTACTTAAACCTCTGTCCGTTGGATCAATTGAGGCGTTTTATTTTACTCTTACGCATCAACCACTTGCCAACTTTGGCGGCCAGGGGTCAGGAGCTGGGTTTAGCCAAAACGGAGAGGTATTGCAGAATATGTGAACTCTCCAACGAGATCGAAACTGCTCGACATGTCTTAACACTCTGCCCTAGGATGAGAGCAAATCGCATTAAACATCTAGGAGGATTTGTTCATAACCCTGAATTCACTGAGCAGATAGATTTCTGGGTACAGTGTGTTACTAAATTACACATAGCACTTTTCCAGGTGTGGAGTGAAGCTCTCATTTGTATGCAACTAAGTACTAGAGTGGCCCCTGGAGTCATATAGTATGTAATATGTATAGCCATTCTTCTAATTTGCATTTAAGGACCTGAGCTGAATGAACGTGTTCATTTGTATATAGAATGGTTTTAGAAAGCTGTACATTTGTTTCTGCATATTTGTATATATTTTTTTTTATGATGGTTTTCTTTTATGACGGTTATTTTTTCTTCTATATTTTTTTCATTTTCTTTTATGAAGTAATATGTGTAAAGTTTGTATGTTTGTACTAAACTATATCACATTAATAAATATTATTATATTCAAGATTTTGCATCTGTGAGTACACCCCTGCGACTCCTCACAGGGAAACATCAGGAATTCCAATGGTCACCTGCATGTGAAGAAGCCTTCCAAGAAATCAAAAAACGGATCGCCACCCCATGGCATACTACGACCCCGACCTTGACACGGAACTCACAGTAGACGGCAGCCCCGTGGGGTTAGGAGCGATTCTAGCGCAATCCAAGTGCGGAGCATCCCCAGACTCCCCGAGAAAAATGGTGGCATACGCAAGCCACATTCTGTCCACCACGGAATGCGCATACTCTCAACCCGAAAAGGAAAGCCTGGCAGTAGTCCATTTATTCCTGTACGGGTGACCGTTCACCATAATCATGGATCACCAGGCACGTACCACGATTTACGGCAAGCCAACCGCAAAAATGATATCTCGCATTGCCAGGTGGGGCCTGAGGCTACAAGAGTACTCTTTTAAAATAATTCACCATCCAGGCAAGGACAACAATCCAGCAGATTTTCTGTCAAGATACCCACTCCCAGCTCGTGATGAGCGGCAATCACACAAAGCAAACTAATACCTACGCTATTTGGTCAGCAGTGCACTACCCAAATCCATAACTACAGCTCAATTGCTAGAAGAGACAAGAAAAGACAAACTAATTCAAGCGGTACAAATGTGTCTACCCTCAAATCAGTGGTAGTGCAAGCAGAGAGGAATGCCATCCATGTCTGCTGAGGAGGAACAACATTTTCGCACATTCAAGCTTGTCCGCATTACCCTGTGCACATCCCCCGATGGCCTGCTACTGAAGGAAAACAGACTCGTAATTCCTGCAGCACTGCAAAACCAAGTGTTAGATATTGCACACACAGGGCACAGAGGCATCATATCAACCAAACGGCAATTAAGGACCAAAGTGTGGTTCCCATCCATAGATGAACGAGTGGAACAGCTGCTAAGGAAATGTCTACCATGCCAGGCGGTGGCTCCGCGCACATTCCCTGAGCCCATCCGACCATCTGAAATGCCGCTACAAGTGTGGGACGAAGTAGTGGTTGACATGTTTGGGCCTCTAGCCAATGGCAAATACGCGCTAGTAATCATTGATGAGATGTCACGATTACCAGAAGTACATCTGATCCACTCCACCAGCGCTCAGGCCATCATACCAGCCTTAGATAAGACATTTGCCAACTATGGCATTCCTTCCAGAGTCAAAATGTGCAATGGCAAGCCGTTCAGTGGGCACGACTTTGGCATATTCGCTGAACACCTAGGTTTCCAGCATCACAAGGTTACACCATTATGGCCACAAGCAAACGGAATGGTGGAACGATTTATGGGACATCTCAAACGCACCCTTCAAATATGCTCCATCACTAACGGCTCGTTCATGCAAGACATTTGCAATTTACTACGGGAATACCGAAACCCGCCTCACAGCTTGACAGGTGAATGTCCAGCAATGCTAATGTTTGGACGTGTTATAAGAACAAGGCTCCCGCACAATCCACGAGCCATGACTGATGCCACCCAGGTGGAGGACGCCAGAAACAAAGATCGAGAGGGCAAAGCCAGGATGAAAAAATATTCTGACACCAAGAGACAAGCAAGACCAAGCTCAATCCAAATAGGGAACCAAGTCCTGGTAAGACAAAATCAAGTCACGAAGGACACACCTGCCTTCAAACCGGATCCAATGACCGTAACTCCCATTCAGGGCTCCATTATAACGGCAGCAAGCCCCCAAGGCACCATTACCAGAAATTCATCCTTCTTCAAGACATTTACAGGCACCGACACTAGTGTCACCATCACAAAAACACTGATGGATGACTCGTCAGACATAGATTTAGAATACTATGAAGAAGAGAGAGACGCCGATGACAGCGACAGTGGTGGAGCAATCTCGAGACTGTCCCCACCAACACGCAGCCCGTCCAAGAGAGTCATCAGAAGGCCCACCAGGTGGATTGAGGAACTCAATTAACATTGTCATGTTTTTTTTAGTGAGGGGGAGATGTAATGTCCTACCTTTATTGTTGTTTATTTACTAAGAGGAACAGTCCTCTGTTTATTATAGTTGATGAGTGTGCTGCGACCCACGTGGGTAAGGAGGCGGGGTTACCGCCGTGAGTTCAGTTCGCGCCTGAATAAAGCTTACATTCAGACGTGCCATCATTGTCTCCTGCTTCATTTGAATCATTTGCTTTCTGATATATATGCATGCTTGCTTCGCCGATGCTACGCGCTGACATGTTGCCAACACAACATTTAACTATATGAAAGTAGCCATAACAAATATATATGTACGTGTGCAAATATATAACTAAGTGCATCATTATCACGTTAATAATGCACTTATTTCACATACACATACATATTCGTGATAAATCCGGCTGAATGCGCATGCTCAATCGTGAATTATAGTTAAGCAGTGGGGGCAGGGCCGCCAAAATAGCAGAGGCATCTTTGTACAGAGGAAAGCAGTGGGGGCAGGGGAGTGGGCGCTCAGCCATCTGTCCACATTGGCCTCTCAGCCCTTGGGGATGTTCCTCCATGCCCCATTGGGCACTTTCACACACGCGCGCGTGCTCCCCGCCCATGTTCTGTAACTTTGTGTGTTCCTGGACATACCACGTACATGCCCATTCCTTCTCAGTACGAAAAATGAGATTTCCATAGTTTAACGACTTGGGCTGGCATGTATTGTCGTTGTGTTTCTGTGCGTCGTATGGACATGCCCCATGCAAAAGCCCCGTACCTCACCTCTCTAGTAATATTGGTAGCCAATGCATCCCGTCTTTGTCCTCTACTAAGGGTGTCATTTAGGAAACCCATGGTCCGCATCAGTAGCACCCCTTTTTGAGAGCCGAGCCTGTAAGTGAGAGACTGGCCCGAGTTGTTCTCCAACAAAGGCTGAATGAAGAGGAATGAGCTGCACGCATAAAAGGTTGCAAACGGAGCGTCCATCTGCTCATGGCAACTTTCCCCACTATTGTTGTTGGTCCTTGCGCCACATGAAGTGGGCGGGTGCCTTTGGCAGGCTCCTCTGTGTGCTGGGTCAGGTCAATCCTCCTGAGGGGACACCCGCCACAGGATTGCTCTCGTAGCTGCATTAAGGGTGTTTTTACACGGCGCATTCTGGGAGTTGTAGTTGAGGTGCCGCGTACCTTACCAACCATGTGGCAGCATAATTACCGTTATGCACTTTGATATTGCTTTGAAGTCAGCCTAATGCATTGGCACTCCTCTCGGCATACAAAGGCCCACCTGGTGGCTCCCGCTGCGCACCAAGCTGGATGGACGTAATTCCTTCATTGTTCCATTCCCCACCCACCTCGTGCCGACACTCCCGCTACCCGGCTCCCCTCCACCTTCAAAGTGGATCTTAGTCCTCCGCTTGCACTCGACATATGCCAATTAACCCCATATTATTATGGACCCCCGCCCCCTTACTGGAATGCGGCTTATAGTACCCCAGCTCACCAACAATGATCTTGCTGTTTGGGGTGGTTCATATAAATCGATCTTCCACTGCCGAGCTGGGAACAAAGCTGCTCACAACTCGGTGCTAAGAATAAAAGGTGCCCAGTGCGATTGGTTACCTTTTAAAAAACGAGCAACTATGGTAGGCGGCTACTACTAATACTACATCTGATGGGATGGACGGGTTATTACAGCAGGATAATCCGCAAATCATACGGGTTTAGTGGGAGTTAGAGGGAGCTTTGGGGGTGGGGTGACACGGTACGCGGGGCTGTCTGGGGGTGGGCGCACAGTGCCGACAACACAGGGAAGCCGCATGGCATGCAGACACGTGCAGGGCAATGTTAAGGTGAGCACATTTCAGGTCTCAGTGCCGCATGGATTGCATGGGGATATTGTCAGAGGGGATGAGCGACATGTGGAGCAGTGAGCTGGGTCTCCGCTTGTTTGGTTAGAAATGCTATGCAGGAGATTGTAAATATGGACAAGCAAGATTACAGGTTTTAGTATTTCCTGTGGGACACAGTTTCCAAAACTGTTTTCTTTACGACCCAGGGTTTAGCTAAATGGCTGGTGCAATTGGAGGATGCAACATGTGCTGGTAACGTTTGAAGGTGGGGGGAATGCGGTTTACTTTTTGCTCCCGTGGTCCCATTGAATGCTCTTGTTAGTTTCGCCTGGCAGATGGCCCACTATGGGCGAGTCATGACTAATAAAATAAAGCGGATAAGACGAGAAGGTGCAGAGGATCACACACGTTACGGACGGACACATCACTAATAAAGAACTAATGAACCAGTTCCCTGCAGCACATGAGTAGTGAAAGGGATGTTATACTTGACGGTCGATATCACAGGATCGGCGGGCCAGGTGCCGCCATATGTTGGGTGCATCCAGGTATCAGTTGTGGTATAAGGAACATGTGCGCTCTTGCGAGGCATTCTGCCATGATATGTTACAATATATGCAGCGTAAAGCATTTCTCAGCGAAATTGTAATCGGCCAAAACCCTGTGTCAATGGAGAGTGGCAAAGGCGGAATTATCTGGGGCTGTCGGTTCCGGCCTTCTTCACACACTGGGCCAGGCCCTACATATAGAGTATCTATAGTATTACAGGTTGGCCGTGATACTTAAAATGCAGTCAATTAACCATATACAGCTGAAATGCTAAATGGGGAACTTTAAGTAGGGTAAGAGGAATGTGTGGTGGGAGCAGGGCCGGCACAGATAGCTCAAGAGCATATGGGTGCAGGGGTCCTAGCATGTGCTGTGCCAGGACCTCGAGATGAGAGAGCCACCATATGGCTTCAATCACGTGGCAAGAAAGCCTCTTTTAGCATTAGCAAATTTCACTGGGTATTTTCATGATGGCTGATGTAGGTTAACCGATAATAGGAACTGCGGCATTAACGAATGTATGTTAAATATACACCACTCACGTAACGCTGAGGTGGCGAGGTGATGTCTCAGAAAAAAGGGAGGGCAAGCACTGTTGGGCCATGTTTCGCGGGTGGTGGGGGGGGGTCCGACGCGTAGGGGCGTAAGGTATTCCGGCATTCATGCACCCACCCCTCCCTTCTTCCGTGGCAACGCCTGGCACCAGACTAGGACCATAAATAATGTCGGAGTGCCTTCCCCCACCCCCACCCACCTCGCAGCCTCTGTACATTATTGCTCCCAGCCGGAACCCCCCCTCCTTTTTGCAGCGATATTGAGCCATGGACCCTGCGGGGGACACCCCCGCAACCCCAGCATTATTTTTAAATGTATGGGGACACCCCCGCAACCCCTGCTCCCACAAATTATCCCCCCCAAAAATATCACCTATGGCAAGACAAACAACCATATGTACGGCAATATTTTTGGTGGGGATAATATGTAGGGATACAGAAAAAAATGACAGGTCAGGCTGTCAGATTTTCCTACCCCATTACCTTTTCCTAACCCTGGGTGGCTTGCCCAATGCATGCTGTCGGGTTGCCCAATGCCTGCTCTCAGTAGGATTTTCTGACAGTAGGAATAAATGACAGGTCAGGCTTTCAGATTTTTCTACCCCGTCACTTTTTCCTAACCCTGGGTGGCTTGCCCAATGCATGCTGTCGGGTTGCCCAATGCCTGCTGTCGGTAGGATTTTCTGACGGGTAGGAAAAAATTATAGGTCAGGCTGACAGATTTTCCTACCCTGTCACTTTTTCCTACCACTGGGTGGCTTGCCCAATGCCTGCTCTCGGTAGGATTTTCTGACGGGTAGGAAAATATGACAGGTCAGGCTGTCAGATTTTCCTACGCCGTCACTTTTTCCTACCCCTGGGTGGGTTGCCCAATGCCTGCTCTCAGTAGGATTTTCTGACGGGTAGGAAAAAATGATAGGTCAGGCTGACAGATTTTCCTACCCTGTCACTTTTTCCTACCCCTGGGTGGCTTGCCCAATGCCTGCTCTCGGTAGGATTTTCTGACGGGTAGGAAAATATGACAGGTCAGGCTGTCAGATTTTCCTACGCCGTCACTTTTTCCTACCCCTGGGTGGGTTGCCCAATGCCTGCTCTCGGTAGGATTTTCTGACGGGTAGGAAAAAATGACAGGTCAGGCTGTCAGATTTTCCTACCCCGTCACTTTTTCCTACCCCTGGGTGGGTTGCCCAATGCCTGCTCTTGGTAGGATTTTGTGACGGGTAAGAAAAAAGGCCAGGTCATGCTGTCAGATTTTCCTACCCCGTCACTTTTTCCTACCCATGGGTGGGTTGCCCAATGCCTGCTCTTGGTAGGATTTTGTGACGGGTAAGAAAAAATGACAGGTCAGGCTGTCAGATTTTCCTACCCCGTCACTTTTTCCTACCCCTGGGTGGGTTGCCCAATGCCTGCTCTCGGTAGGATTTTGTGACTGGTAAGAAAAAATGACAGGTCATGCTGTCAGATTTTCCTACCCCGTCACTTTTTCCTACCCATGGGTGGGTTGCCCAATGCCTGCTCTCGGTAGGAGTTTGTGACGGGTAAGAAAAAATGACAGGTCAGGCTGTCAGATTTTCCTACCCCGTCACTTTTTCCTATCGGTAGGATTTTCTGACAGGTAGCAAAAAGTGACGTTACACCGGCAGCTAGGCACCCATGGTTGGGGAAAGGGGTTGCAGCAGATTGGGAGTGGGGGGACCTGGGGCTCTGGCCTGGAGGTTTGAGCATAGCCCTTGGCAGGGGCAGCACCCCAGGCAAACCGGGACGCTTTAGATCTTTTCCCTCCTGAGGGAACCAGGGCTCCCACAGAGGTGCGCAGCGACCTCAGCCATGGGTGGGTGGTGAGTGCTCATTCTTGGTAGCTGGGCTCCCCAGCCGACTTAAGGGGAGCCCAGGACAGTACTCGGGGCTTACCCTGACTGCCTTCCCATACGCGTGGGTGTCCAGCTGCTGTGCTTGGTGGAGCTCTCATTCTGCTCTGGCCTTTTGGGGTCGGTCAGTTAAGGCCCTGTGCTCTGGGATACCAACCTAGGGGGCCACAGACTGCCTTGTGGAGCCCTGGTAGCTCTCCCATGGGACTCCCGCAGGACACTAGGTTCCGCATGGACCTCAGCTGCTAGCCTCACGCTGGGCTCAGGCCCATGGGGAACCACCTGCACTGGGGCCCTCTGGCCACTTCATGGGGGATGACTTGCCGCCTTACTGGGGCACCGTTCCGGGTGCCACATCTGCACCACAAGGTCACCCCGCAGGACGCCACTTCCCATCAATTATTAAGCCCTCGTGGGGGCTTATGGAGCCCGGCTGGAGATAAATGTAGGAGTCAGTGGGCCAGCCGTGGCTCGGGTCATCTGGTCCTACTGCCTCAGCCAGATGGCCAGTAGGGGCCAGCTGAAGGACCAGATGGGCCGGGCCAGGTCGGCGCGCCCCGACCAGATGCCCGGGTGGCCACAAGGTCGTGCCTGCCTTAAGGCCACCGTCCAGGGTCCGGGGCCTAAGCTGCCAGCTCTGCTCCCTGGGGCCGGTGCTTAAACTGCCATCCACAAGCAAGGGCCAGCCTCTCTTCCCTGCCTTCCACGGGCTGGATCCTGCCACTCTGCCGCCGCCTGGGCCAAGGCGATTTGTTCTGCTCGGCTGACTGGAAAGGGAGAGAAGAGCGCTCAGTGGCCCTCCTTCACCCCAGCGGGTCCATCCAGGGTGGGTTAGAGGTTCATGTGCCACCCTTGGTGCAGCAGGAAGGACGAAGAGCCTTTTGACAAAAAATGTGGCTCAGAGGATAACTTTCAAATGTTCGTAGCAAGGTAGCTGCTCTGCTACTTACAAAACCCTGACGCAAAATCAGGTTGTCTGCAAATGATTTAGCACCAGGTTCTCCGCGAGAGAGGTTGCCCCATTCCATCATGACGCGAGTCCTGTGGCAAGCTGCACTACGCAGAGGCAGGCTATCCTAGGCCAACCAAGGCTCAACAGCGATGCAGTATTGTTACAGTTTAGGGGGATTCTGACATAGAAGCGTTCAGTCATAATCCCACAGTTGGCAGCTTTGCCCCATTAGCTCCTCAGCCAAGCACATACACCAAATGTCTGAACCTGTTGTTCCTCTCGTACTGAGCAGCATTACTATTACAACAACAGTGGATGCAAGGATTACATTAAAAACCCTCTGCATTGTCCACAAGGCCTTCTGGGGCCTGGGTCCAAAATACCTTCAACTATCCCTCCGTAAATAACTCCCCTATCGAGCCCTTCGCTCCTCTACTTCTAACTCCCTCAGGGTCAGTCGTTTTTCAAAGAAACAAGCTGGGGTAGTTCTCTGTCTTCGGCTGGGGCCTCCCTTTGGAACAGCCTCCCTGCCACCTTGAAACTTAAGAACTATCTCCGGTTCCGGAAGCAGTTCAAGACCTTACTCTTCGCTTCTGCCTTTGCCCCTCTTCTCTCCTGCTGATCCTGTTCTCTCTCGGCATGTGCACCTGGCCACCCTCTGTCCTTCGGCCCAGGTACCTGCTCACCCTGCCACCCTCCTGCACTGCCTCCGGGCCACCCCTTGCACTGGAGTCTATATCTGTACCCATACAGTTTCCCCACCCATTCCTCTTATGCACCTATCAGATATACCCTATCTGCTTAACCTAGAACTTGCCACTTTGCTGGCTACACCACCTTTATTCATTTATTTATTTATTTTACTTATTTATTTATTCTGTTCTCTCCTCTCTTGCGCACTTTCCACCTCTCCCCCTTCCATGCACTTTCCCCCTTTTCCCTTTCCCATGCACTTGTGCGCTCTTAATGTCACTGGGCCTAGTAAGATCGTTGTGTTTGTTTCTCCCCTGTTCCCCTCCCTTTGCCTGGTCGCGTTCTCAAACACTTGTGTACGAGCGCAATATAAATAAAAATATAATTTCATTTAATCACATAATCAGTAGGGTAAAACTAACCTGTCTTACAACGATCAAAACCTAGCTCACATCCACACTAGTGGGTGAACAATACAATGTTAGGTGAATTCTGCTTGACAATGATGGGAAAAGCCAACATAAAAGGATCAAAAAGCGACGTTGTTATGAACGCTGACACAAGCCAGTTATCCCTGTGGTAACTGTTCTGACAACTCCTGCTTGAAACCCAAAAAGTCAGAAGAATCCTGAGGCCCCGCTTTCACAGTCTGTACTCATATTGAAAATCAATATCAAGCAAGCTTTTGTCGTTCTGCTAAGCGGAAGGTTTCTGTCCTCCCTGACAGGGACGTCATTTCACTGTCAATGCCAGGGGTAGCAGAAGTGACATCACACAATCCTTGACCTCTGATGGCATCACAGGAAGTAATGTCATTTGTCCCCACCTGAAGTGACATCACAGGAAGCGATGGAACACAACCTTTCACCGCTTAACAAAACAGGAAGTGGCATCACATAGGATTGTTTCTAAGTACACTTCGAAAAATATGGTTACAATATCACTGTAAAGTGATATACATTTATACAAGAATGGATCACCATATGTATCATTAATATCAGCGCGTATAGGCCCATATTACCAAAGTACTGTGAATGCAAGCAGACGTCCAAAGCCAAACGATAAGGATGTGCTATTATGCAGCACTTACGCTTAAGCGCTTCATATAGAACAAATATACATACAATATCACCCAACCTGTGTTGGTACTAATTTATCAACCTCAGCGGGATGAAAGGCTGAGTTGACCTTGCCGGAAGTCGAACCTGCATCCTGCAGATCACACACACACATTGCAGCAGCAGGCGCTCAACCCATTGAGCTATCTTACCAGCTATAGCTATTAGAAAACCAGCCACTCCTTTTTTTTTTCTTTATTAAGGATAGAAAGGGAGACCAAAGGGGTAGCAAGGGAGACCTCAGGGGTTGCATGTGTGACCCCTGGCAACCCCTAAATTACGTCCTTACTCCCTGAGCTCGCCTTAGCACATCTGCATTATTGTTTGATAGGTGTACCGCCCCAGTCAAACTCCCCACCTGCCTCTGTCCCCAGAGCAGGGTGCACCCAGCAGGCACTGGGCGCTTGGAGCCAGAAGTGAGAGCCCTGCAAGGGGCTCACACCCCACCTCACCGGGTAAGTGAAGAAATTAAAAGAGTAGCAGTATTTCACTGGTGGCCCGAGTGCCTCCACCATATCCTAAACCGCTGATGTCTCTTCACAGTGCCAGACTACAGTCAAGCTCAACAGGGCCTTCTTTCCATACTGATTATGTCAAGCTCGTTCCCCTGGCTGTGGTTTCGCTAGATAGTAAGTAGGGGCAGTGGGAATCTCATTCATCCATTCATGTGCGTCACTAATTAGATGACAATGCATTTGGCTATTTTTGTACCACCTGAGTGGCTCATTCCGGGTTAATGGCTGCCCGTCAGTGTAATAAAGCTGCTTCTTAGACACTCTTGTAGGTTCCTTCATGTAAGCTTTATTGTTAGTCTCTTTAAAATGGTACAGAGCGAACCACTGGGTCCCATCACCCAGGCTGACTTGTCCCCAACTGAGTAAAGCTGGAACCTTGACAGACACTCACAGCCAAACATTCCGCTGTGACACATCAACATTCTCTCAGCTCATACATACACAGCAAGCACGATACACCAGTCAGCTGACATTTTTATTGTTTTTTAACAAGCTGAGGGCATAACCATGAACAACAGCAAAGCATACTATAGGCATACCTGGTGCAGTACATACAGCAACAGAGGAACATATATGTAACAATAAATCACTTGAGACACCTCATAATATTTACATATATATACAATTAAACATTTACATAAGTCTACAATATTCGAGGGCAGGCACCCTGTTGCAGTCACGGTCCAACACAACCATTGGGATAATAGATCAGAGTCTGATTCCTGATCCTTCAAAAGAATCAATCTAGGAGTTGGTCTCGAGATAGCATGGATTACGGTTGCGGTTATCCCTTGATGGCTATGACCTTAATTAACCATCTAGACTCTGGAGCTCGTCACAGGTCCTACGTCTGGCAGGGATCATCTGATTCATGAATGTTGGCAGTCTTCTCTCGATAGCAAGGCCATCTCTTGGTAGTCATCCGTCATAAGGAACTCCACCGATCTCTTCATGCCTCCAGGCTGAGATCTTGATGCCTTGCGGATCACCAATTAGGCTAGATGGCTGAGCGTGTCTTGTAAATGATTTACGATGCCCATCTGCGTCTTCCTTTTCTCTGAGCTCGATCTTGATCTTAGTCCGTCAAAACAAGGGCAGGGTTTGGTTTTGTGAAAGGAAGCAACCCCAACTTCCTAACAAGGTTTTGCTGAACCTAGAAATACCTCATCTGGTTGTCTTTGATTCACCATTTCTCTTGGCACACCTATCTACCAGACCATGGTCAGCCTAGGTGGAAATGTTATACCCTTTTTTCCTTTCCCAAAACAAACTCCTCCTATACAGGACTCGTCCAACAGGGATAGTTACCAGCGGGACCACGCAGAGGTAAGGGTCACTATTTTCTTTTTTTAAATGTTTATTGGTTTCTCACAAATAAAACCTTTAACATATTCTATCCTTTATCTCCCCTTTGAACAAAATACCTTCCATATCTTTAGCAGCACTCAATCATGGCGAAATTAATCTAAAAAGAATACGCATTTCCTTCTAAAAAAAACCTTTCGCTTCTAAAAGTTAACCTGCCCTTCGCCTATCATAATGATTATTTCCTTTTAAAATACAGTCTAAACATTTCTTCTTTTAACACTCCTTTAGGCTTTTTCTTTTAACACATATTCCACACATTTCAGCACAGCCAATACCAAACTGATCCTTTCCCTGATCAGTACCCATTCCCACCATTCTTCTGCCAACAGGGTGCGTCTTTGATTTACATGGCCCCCCGGGAAACTTGATCTTGCCTCTGTAAGCGACTTGCACTAGGCCATTAGATGGGAAAGTGTTTCCAAGTTCCTCCTGTCTCCACAGAATCTGCAGTGCGATGTTGACACTGCTATCTCCTTTCTAGCCAGTTGAACTTCCCTGTTTGCAAGAATATTCAATCGGCATCTCAGTAGAAGATCTATGTAGTGAGCTGAAGGGAATCTTTGGAGATATACAGGTGGTTGATTTAGATATTTCCGTTCCCTAATCAGGATCGGTCTCAATTTATCCTTGCCCCTGCATTCCAACATTTCTATCCAGTCTAGCTCCTGTAGTTTGTTTTCTCACTTTAGTAGGGTTTGAAACTAGTAGGTCCATATTGATGTTATGACTTCCAGGTATGCCTCCACTTTATTTTTCCACCGTAGCAATCCCTTGTCTTGCTCAAGCTCTTGTGACTGTAGGATAGAGAAGGGGGCCGCACTATCCACTATCCTACATTTTCTATACCATGCTAGTTTTTTCCACAATGCTATTGACGTCAGGGATTGGAGTCGCAACTGGTATCTAATGGTAGATCCCGGGAGAGAATTTGGCAGTCTCAATATCTTTCATCAAAGCATTCCGTCCAATCTTCCCCACACCTTCCATGATAGGTTTAGCAGAGATTCTGCACCGTATGTCAGAATCTGAACACCTTCTGCTTATAGTGAGTAACTCGTGGGATGGTTGAGTAGCTCCCATATCTCTTATGTAACGCTGCTCCCTGAGTTGTGAGCTTTTTCAATTTATCTCTAGCATTGTGTACTGACCTTTTTCATCTATTTTTTTATCTCTGTACCCAAGTAGGTCATGCAGCCCACCATCTCCAATTTGTGATCCTCTACCCTCCATACAAAGGTTTCCTTCAGTTTCCTGTGCTCCGATGACATGATCACAATTTTAGATTTTCTAACATTAATCTTCATACCATTATCTTTCAGATAACTATTGAATGCATCAATTCTCCTCTGTAGACCAATAGGCATTTGGTCAATGAAGACCATATCGTCGGCATACAGTATCCATGGTACTTCAATGTGATTTATTTTCGGTGGAAAGGCTCCAATCTCCTTTTGCGATTCTTTCAAATCGCCATGTAGAGGCTAAAAAGCTGGGGCGTTAAAGCGCATGCCTGCTTTAGACCACAAGAGGTGTATATTGTTTTTGACAGATTCCCCTCAGCAGATAATCTCACTTGGATTGATGTGACAGTGTATAAAGCTCTCATTGGGCCTCATTACGACCCTGGCGTTAAGTGAAAAACGATGCCGGTAAAGGATTGCCGGCATCGCTTACCGCTAGGTCCGATTACGATCAATTGCAACCGTAGTTAACGGTGCCGCTAACAGCACCAAGGGCGCGGGCACGCGACACTCCATGCTGGAAATAGCGGCATGGCGCAAATTGGGGAACATCACGAGTCAAGCGGACATGCTCTTAACGCCCTTGCGAAGGCCGTAAAGTACCTTACCGCCATAGTGCAAATACCGCCATTGCGGACCAACCGTAAATGGCCATGTGCAGTGTTCCCAGCTGCCACAGGTGCACACAATCAGCACAGGTGGAGGCAATACAGACTCACCAAGTACAAAAAGAGCACACCCCACACCTTCCCACACCCAGTCACACTCCACGATGATTCCAATAGGACTAGCAATGTTGGAGCTGGAGGACCTGATTGCAATGCAAGTGCTACAACAACAACCACAACAACAGGCAGCACAGAGGAGACGCAGGAGGAGAAGGAGGGCACAGCCAATGCCACCACGCAGGCAGCCCCCAATCCCACGCATCAGAGCCAGTCCATTCAACCTCACTGCTGAGCAGATCCACACCTTGTACCGTTTGGACCGGGACACCATCACCACAATCGTGGACATGATACACAACGACATCGTCAGCATGATTGAAACACCCACCGCCATCCCCCCCCCTACTGAAGGTAGTGTCCGTGCTCCACTTCCTGGCCACAGGCACCTACCAGCACACAGTGGGGCACTTGCATGGCATTTCACAACCATTATTCTCACGTACACTGATCCAAGTGCTCGATGCTCTCCTCAAGCACACAGACGACCACATTTCCTTACCACGGTCTGCCCAGGAGATCGCAAACACCAAAGTGGGTTTCCATGCACTAGCCGGCATACCTGGTTGCATTGGTGCCATCGATTCCACCCATGTGGAATTGGTGGTCCCACATGACATTGAGGTAGCGTACCGCAACCGTAAACTATTCCACTCAATCAACGTGCAAATGGTATGTGACTCCAACAGGATCATCACACATTGTTGTGCCTGATTCCCCGGATCAACCCATGATTCAATGGTCCTACGTAACTCCACAATACCACGCTACATGGAGCGACATACAGGGCCAAGGTCCTGGCTACTCGGTGAGTCTCATGTCATGGCCATGGAAATGTGAAGTGGGTAGGTGATTGACGTATCAATGCATACTTTACCTGGCTGAAAGGGGGAGGGGGAGAGATGCATACTTTACCTGGCTGAAAGGGGGGGGAGAGAGATGCATACTTTACCTGGCTGAAAGGGGGGGGAGTGATGCATACCTTTCCTGGCTGCGAGTACCAGAGGCAATGGAGCCAGCTCATACCCTAAAGTACCCCAAACGTCAACTGACACCTGAACACATAATGCCCGATGTAAGCAGCCCTACCATGTGAATGAAGGTGTGTCCCAACCATGACACAACCATCTGCAAGTGCACTGTACCGAATCAGACCACATCGACCTCAACGAAATGCACCTACATGCAATGACTTCAGCCAATACACGGCACCAAACACCATCAACTGAAAGGCCAGTGCCCCATAACTGCGCACAAAGGAGGCACATGACGGACAAAAACATCAATACACCACTACACAGACACCGAGGCCCAAAAAAATTGCCTAGCAACATTAGTAGTGCTCAGTGGGGTCATCATGAGGCTGACAGCAATGTTGCCATGATGAGAGCATTGATATCACTGGACACCTGCCAGGTCAACAAAACAAATGCCATGGACTAACACAGTGGATGGGCACTCACCAGGCACTGGACCCCCCTGCATACACTGGTTGATGGTATGCAAAACAGTCCATGAGAGGAATACACATATACCGGTCACATAGTGTGACTCCATTTGTGCATGTAAATGTGGTACAAAGTAAGAGATGAATGCATGACATGGTGGCACGTCATGATTTGAGATTTGATGTCATGACTGACACATACATTGTTGCCCACATACAGGTGATGCAGGCTATCCCCTGAAGAGGTGGTCCTTACCCCAGTCCGGAACCCACAGAACCAGCACAAGGAGGACCTCAATCGTGCACATACACGAACCTGTGTGGTGATTGAGCAGACATTTGGCCTATTGAAGGCACGGTTTCGCTGCCTCAGCAGGTCTGGTGGGGCACTCCTGTACCGCCATGAGAAGGTGGCAAAGATCGTCATGGCATGTGTCATGCTACACAATATGTGCATCAGACAGAATGTACCCCTGACGCTGAACTGCAACCACCTGACGATGAGGATGAGGAGGGTGGGGATGGGGCAGCACCTCAGGGAGGCAGCGATGCACAGGAGGGAAGTGACATGCGTCGGACTCTGATCATCCTATGTTTCTAGCACACACGGATGGGGGGTGTCACATGGAGATGGCAATTGGGGCACTGTGTGTGTCTGGGATATGTACACTGTGGACTGTTCACCAATAAAGCACACACACGCAATGAGCAATGTCCACACATGTGATTTGTGCTCAAGCAAAAATTGTATTGTAAATGTGAATTCAATTAACACACCCACTCCTCCCTACCCCCTCAACTCCCCAACACACCCACTCCCCACTCCCCCCTCAACTCCCCAACACACACACTCCCCCCTCAACTCCCCAACACACCCACTCCCCCCTCCCCCCTCAACTCCCCAACACACCCACTCCCCCCTCAACTCCCCAACACACCCATTCCCCCCTCTCCCCTCAACCCCCCAACACACCCACTCCCCCTCCCCTCTCAACTCCCCGCAAAAGTGCGTGGATGCCTGTGTGTGAAGTGCCTAATGTGGGATTGTTCCACTGGGCGGCCTCTATTGGCAGCCCCCTCTGCCGGCCCCCGGGGCACCCCTGCCTGTACTCCGCAGGTTCCTGGCCGACCTGCGGACGAGGCTGCTTGGGGCAGAACTGGCAGCGGAGGAGGTACTCGGCTGCTCACTAGGACGCATGTCCCTCATTGTCTGTACAAGCTCCGAGAGCACGTGCCGCACCGCTGCAAGCTCGGCACAGATATCCTTGGTGGTGGATTGTATGGCTGCCTTCACAGTCTCGGCACATTTTAGCATTTCCGCACTTGCACCTCCACATTCAGCCACATGCTGAGTCAGGAGTGAGGACAGTTTGTATTGGCGTGTTAAGATTTGGTCCAGTGACTCTTGTTTTTTTTGGGCATTGGATAATGCCAGTGGCGTGTTCATTGGGCTGCTCCCCTCCTCCACACCTTCCACTGGGCATGGAGTGGCTGGCCAGGAGTCATCAGGGGATTGCCCCTGTGTGCCATCATCATGCGGGCTACATGGGGACAGGTAGGGGGAATGAGGGTGGGCAGTGGGGGGATGTCTGTTGCTGGTGGTACTGTGCTGCTTGCCTTGGTGCTTATCGGTGCCCTGGCCTGTGTTGTGGCTGTCGATTCTGGCTGCTGTGGGGGTTTGTTTTGGTGTCACTTCGGGCCTGGCCTTCTTGGCAGGTGTGGTGCCAGTGTCTTCCTCGCCAAGGTCCGAAGCCTGTGGTGGAGCAAAGGAGGGAAAGTGTTATTGGTGGGTCTGCGGATATTGAGCAGGCATTGTGATGACTGCCATCATTTTGATAACTAGATGGTGCACATTGGAGGCAGTGACATACAGGTTGTCTCCCTTTTGGGTGGGAGAAGCATGCAGGAATGTGGGTGCCTACAGTGAGGGTGTACATACTGCATGTGTACAGGGTGTAGGTCAATAATGCCTGTAGGCAGTCTTCTGCTGATGTGTCACGTTAACCCTATTAGGCAACATTGTGCTTCCCATGAAACTGGACTTCAGAGAGTTTTGCATGGCTTGATTTGAGGCACCTACCTGCGTCACCTGATGTCGGGGCTCCTCTCTCCATTTCTCTGACCTCCTCGATGCTCTCTATGCCAATGGTTGTGGCACATATCTCCTCCCACGGCTGCAATTTTATCGGTGAGTCTGCTCCTCCACCAGTTGCCATGCCCAGGTTTCTGTTGGCAGACAGTATACTCCTTACGCGGAGCCAGAGGTCGTCCCACCTTTTCCGGCACTGTCTTGTGGTGCGGGGTGTTGTTCGAAATGCACTGACCCGCTGTGCGACTAGGTCCCATATGGCCTTCTTCCGTGCTATTGCCGGTCTGGTCATTTCTGTTGAGAATACAACGTCTGCGTTTTCCTGTAGGGTTTCCGCCAACATGGTGAGCTCTTCCCTAGTGAAGCGCTCCTGCCGCAGCCGATCGCAACTTTTTTTAACAACTTTCGGCATTCTGAAGATGGGTGGATGTGGGTGAAGGTTTGTGGCGGGTCTCTGGGTCAGAGTTGCACTGGTTGTGGAGGATGGCATTGGATTGCGTTTTTAAATATGGCCGCCGTGCTCTTTCCCGTTCTGGTGCGATGGCGCAACTTCCGGATCCACTTCTTTACGGTCACCGCTAATAGCAGTCACCGCTATTTGCAGTGATCGCTAATATCGGTGGGTAGGGTGGCGGTAGTGCACCTTGCACGGCATACGATGCCGGTAGGTGCCGTTTTTGGGACGTTACCGGCATGGCACAGATTACATTACCGTCATGGCGCAATGCTCGTGCCCGAGAGGTCGTAATGTACTGCTTTTAACGGTTTCTGGCCAGCACGGACACGTTAGTTGCGCCATGCCGGTAATGTCCATTACGTACCGCCTGGGTCGTAATGAGACCCATTGCCTCTATTAGCTACCCGGGAAACTTCCACTGAGTGAGCTTGGACCATAGACGTTCTCTATTTACCCCCTCAATTACCTGTTGCAGGTCCATGAAGGCCAGGTAGATCCTAGTCTTTGCCTCCAAGGACCTTTGCTTCAGCCCATTGAGAATAAACAAATTCAATGAGGTCCCGACTCAGTTTACAAAGCACGACTGTCTGGGATCTAATCTCCCCGTTTCTCTGTCCCATACGTTTAAGTCCCTCAAGAGCACTGAAGCAAGCAACTTCTGCATGGAATCGAAAAGGGCGTCGGGTGATAGTTCTTCGGATCGCCTCGGTCGCCCTTTTTAAGGATGGGGACTACAATAGCCTCTCGGCATGAGCATGAGTCTGGTACTTGCTTAGTCTGCATAATCTGTTTGAATTGACCTGCTACCATCTCCCCCCAATCATATGTATTCCCCTTCAGAACTTGATTTGAGAGGCCATCTGGGCCTGCTGCCCTGGAAGAGCTGAGTTTACAAATCATGTTTCTTGCTTCTTCCACATCAAATTCAAAAGCCCAACTCTTCCGTTCTGTCTATCCTCCCATTTCACTTATTTCCTCTCTTTTGACAAATAGGGTAGAGTAACGGTCTACCCATCGATCTTCTAACACTTGTTCCATCATGTGCGCAGGTCTAAAGCTACCTCCATTATTAATGAGATCCCACAAATTTCTTGTGTCATTTGCACATACTACTTTCATCATTATTTCAGCGTCTGTTTGCATCCTTCTGTCTTCAGATAGCACTCCTTCCTCACCTGAATCTTCCTCCGAGGAAAGCACCACCTCTTTGTCAGATGGAACCGTGGATCCCTTCTTTCTAGATGGGTTCCATGTAATAATGTCCCCTCAATAATATCGCCATGCAAAAATGTCGCAGAAAAATGGCAATTTTTTGTGGGGACATTATTGCATGGAATATGCGAGGGACACTCCCACGAACCCCAAACCCTTTTTTTTTCTTATTTTTTTTTATTCCCCTGTCCCTATATATATGGTCACCCATACAATATCGCCATGACCTTTTCCCAGCGATATTATATACGGCGACCATATACATGGGGATAATATTACCTGATACCTCTAGATGTCTTTCTTTCCTTATAGAGAAATGTCCGACCCTGGGAGGTAGCCACTATGCCCGCTGGGAACACAGCCTATAGGATGACCTCCCAGAAGCCGCCAAAGCTGAAGGGAAAAAGCCTGCGAAGTAGGAGGAGTAGGCTTCCGAAATTCCAGTAGGCAGTAGTTTCGAATGCAGGTAGTGAAGATGCCAGAAAGAAAAATACTGCCAGTTCTGTGTACAGTAGAAGCCAGTATTTGTGGATGAGTTGAAAGAGAGCCATGTACCACGACTCAGAAAATGAAGAGCGAGAGAAAGGGAGTCTAGGAGACAGGCAGCTGGGTTAGGGAGTGTTCACTCGTGGAGGAGCTGCTGTGCAGGGAGGGAAAGCCCAGCACGACAGTGGTGCACAAACCAGAGGGCGAGGGGCTGCAGAGTTATGCACGCGGAGGAGCTGCCATGAAGTGAGGGAGAGCCCAGCACGGACGTGCTGCTGGAACCGAAGGGAGAGAGAGGCAGCAGTGTAAAGCGTGGAGGAGCCGCAATGAAGAGAGGGAGAGCTGAGCACAGAAGTGCCATGGGAAACCAGAGGCAGAGAGGCAGTGGAGGGCACTTGGCACCCGCGGAGGAAAAGCTGCGGGCAAAAAGAAGCTATCCAGGAGGGATATTACAATGAGTAGTGGCGGCTCAGAGAGAGAAAAAACACAACTTGCGAACCTGGAGGGAACTAACAGTAGCGGTTGCAAACTGCGAGGATGGGGCGGTGCCACCTCTTAACCAAGCAGAGAACCGTAAGCTGGAACGTGAACTAGCGTTGGAAAGGAAACATGGCGGCAAGTTCAATGGAGGATCTTCCATCTTCCCCATACGCTCCAAGGGCGCCGCCCAGTGACACCTTCTTGCCCTAGACACCCTGATCCAGATATTTCTGTTTTCGTTTCCTTAATTTTTCATCCATCAGGGTCCCTCTACCCTTTAATAGCCTTCTAATATCGAATATGAGGGCTCTCCTTGCCATCGCTAGGTCATGATCGTAAATATGTTTAGGTATCATATGTGTTTTACCTCCTTTATCTCTAACCTCCCTAAATTCTTTTAGGATCCAAGCGTATTCAATCTTGTTAGGATTTCCCTCAATGGAGTGCACATATTGTGCCGTAATTCTGGGGTCATACTTCTGCTTAATTCATAACCTACGTTTCCCCCAATTTACCTTTACTGGGGGCATTGTGTTCCTATCCTGTAGATGGCTGTAGTCACATAAAGTAATAGCCACAAGGTCATGGTCACTTAGGTTCTGTTTCACTATTTCAAATTTCTCAACCATTCCCACAATGTTCCCCGAGACAAAACAATAGTCCAAGCATGATCTATGAACTCCTCTTCCCCATGTGCAAGAACCTGGTCTATCACCGTCAGCTTGTGCTTTTAACATCAACAGTTCTCGAGCAACAGTCTCAAAGACCCATCTTCGGGCTCTTTTCTCAAGTTGGGAGTGTTTAAGTGGCCACGCTTCCTTGCTCAATAATTGAATGTTCAGATCTCTGCATAGAATTTTACAGGGATTCTCAATTTCAATCATGGCCTTGTCTACGTGGCTCATTATCGATTTGAGAAAGCCCTCCTCCCGACACATGTTAACACTCCAGTAAACCTTTATTAAGTGGAATTTAGATTCCCGCTTAGGGCCCACCCTACTTAGTTTTACTATTTGAACATATGGGTTAGGATTAACAATACTATCAACCACCAACCCCCTGTCCACCTTTATCATAGTTAGAAGGCCAGAGTAGGGTCTTCCCGCACGGCCTTTACAGGCTAGGTTTTTAAAATTTTTATCATTTCTTCCCAGTTTTGCCATGTTTAGGACTTTCCCCTGTAGACACCCCAGGGTTTAAATTGGATGGAATATTGAGAAGATGTTAGCTTCTTCAATTGAGTTCACTATTTATGTCAGACTGTTCGGTCTGGTTGCGTTTCAAGTCATCACTCGGGTGCTTTTTCCCATGGTTCACTGCTTGTTTTCTTTTATTCCCAGCACTTTTCACTTCTGAGACCCACGCCCCACCACTCTCCTCTCTCATCACGTGGTCCTGTTTCCATTGGGACCGCATCCATTTGCAGTCTTCCTGAATTGCTTGCATTAGTAGTGCTTTGTCGTCTCTCTTCTTGCCAAGTCACATAGGCGATTCTGCCATTTAATTGAAACTTCAGTTTCTTTATTCAATCTTTCTTCCACCTTATTTACAAAGCTTTCTAAACCTGTCATTTTTGCATGGGCCATCGCTATTAGCGTGGCCTGGTCTTGTAGTGTGTTATTAATTGACTTGTATAATTTAGTGAAGGGGGTTAGCGAGCTGGTGAGTGCTACCATGATCGTATGCTCGATGTGGATCATGTCTTCTTTCAGTGAGTTGGTTTTCCTATTACAACTGGGTCTTTCGAGTCCTGGGTCCACCTGGGCACTCCTTGGTACTCCTTGTGGACGATGAAGAACTGCTCTTACCTAATGACCGGTTTTCAAATACAGACTTGTCTTCTTCCGCTCACAGTGGCGTTTTGTTTCTGTTAGTATTCAGCATTGTTCCTTCCATCCTACCCGTCTGAATGCTCTTGATATCTCGTCTTTGGTCTATTTTAGGATCACGCCATGCAGAGTCCACTAAGCCAATATCATTGTGTATTGACCCCAACCTTTACAGATATCATGATCCTTGGACTGCGAGTTTGGTTCCAGAATGACCGGGTGCACTATATTTGCGTTGTTCTCTTCCGTTTTTGTTAATTCATAATCTAGCGCCGCCAAGCGGTCATTGATGATGAATATACTTCTTTGCATTTGCAAAGAGATTTATTCAGTTAGGACTAGAAGGTCCTTTGCAAGTCGCGCCACCAACTCTGAATTTTGTTTGAGTCTTTATTTCGATTGGGCAGGTCTACGTCTTTCAGTTATAATTCCGCTATCTGTTGTGTGGTTGGCATCAGCCCTGTACTGGGCCACCTTTCCCCTCCCCTTTCAATGGGGGTCAAACTCCGTGGGTCTATGCTCTTATTTTGAGTCCCACTCATTTCTGTCCATATCACTGCCTGAGTTGGTTCCTGAGAACTCGACACCCAGGCACCGCCCCTTTCGTCCCTCATTATTTTCAGGGCGCGATCTTTACATCTTTCAGTATTCTGGGTTGATGCCAGTTCTTCGCATGTGTGGCTTTTCGGGCTGTCGCTCTCCCCAGCAGAGCAGGTGGCCATGGCCCTCATTTGCATCACATTCTCTTTAAGTTGATCAGCTGCGGATTCACTTGGGGATCGGCGAACGTCTGCATTATGCTCCCTGCTTGCAGAGTCTGTCAGACATGCTGGGTTTAAGGCAGGATCTAAGGGGACTCGCTGTCTTACCTGCTGTCGTGTTCTCGCTCCGGCCAGGCTTTTGATGAATGCCGTCATTTCTCAACTGGTGGACTCGTTGAAGGCACACAAGTGTTTTCCACTGACACCAGCAAACACCACTTCCCTCCACTCGGGGTGGTTGGAGGTTTTATGTCCTGCCTCTTCCTCTTTGCAGGGCACATTATGTAACGCCAGTTAAATCTACAGAGGCACAAAAGCTGGCATGGAACACACCAGCAAACACCACTTGACTCCACTTGTCACTGTGAATGAGAAAGGTTAAGAGAGTCAAAGTTAATCCTGCCGTTTGCCCACGCTTCATTGAATTTCTTCACTTTGACATTCAAAGCACTAGGCAAAAATTACATCACATCAACACCTGCTACGGGCCTTTGCAATGTTCCACCGTCGGCACCATCCCGCTGGGGACAGGAGGATTGTCTCATCCAGCTACGGCATGTGTCCAGCCCCGCTTTGCGGCGAAGCCCAACCGACCCAGCGCTTAGAGCCAATCCTTATCCTGAATTTAGGGATATGACTTGCTGACTTCCCTTACCTACATTGTCCCAACATGCCAGAAGATGATCACCTTGTAGACCTGCTGCGGATATGTTTACGCCTGCCGTGAGATTTACACCATCTCCCCTGGATTTTCAAGGACCAGCGGGAGCTCATCGGATGCCACCGGGCCAGACCCATACTTCCGTCCATCCATTCTCTTGGTTCTTACCTAAGAGTTGGTGTGAAGCAGCCATAGGAAGGGAGTCACTTCCCCTGGCCTTGTTGTACATTGTATCAAGACATACCAGGGGAAGGGAGTCATTACCCCTAGTTTTATCGGAAGTTGTGCAGACCCAGACCATGAAAAGGGAGCCATTCTCTTGGAGAGAACAGTGTGTAAAGACTGTTATGAAACCTGCAAACCAGGGGAAGCGAGTTATTACCTCTGGTATTTTTGTTATGAAGCAACATTATGTTAAAACACCATTCAAGAAGCAAGAGAAAGTAGCCACTCTCCTTAAAGAAGGAATTTTATGTTAGTTACCTTTTTAGTTGCAGTGTGAGGGATAGAGGTAGGTTGTGACACAGGATGGTGGAATTTACTTTGACTGACATTCTGACTGACCCTTTTAGCATTAGTGTTGAGACAGGGAATCCCCTCTTAGAAGTTAGGGATACTGAGGACCTCTTTTCATTTCCAAAATAAAAGTCTATGACCAAAATCATGCCACCTCTGTATCAGTCTCCTTCTTCGACACCCTTACACCAACCATACTCTACTTCTATGGTCCATGCTGGAGCCATTGCCCATGTGAATGTATTATTAGATTGCTGTACTAACAACACTTAAGTAGAATGTTTCTCTTTTAGTAAGTACATTTTGTGATCCATGGAGAAGTTCATGAGAGGCCTCCAATCATCTTTCATTTTTTTGCTAGCAACACTCCAAACAGAAATCCTTATAGGGCATTTTTGATGCCCTGGGTGTTAGACTTAGCAGTTCATGGTGGTGGCATGAGTTATGTTTGCATAGCTTACCATAACTGCCAAATTTCTTGAGGTTTTCGATTTGACCTTGCAGCCATAACATCACTTTCACAAAGGTTTGTTCAATGAATTTCACAGGTTATTAGTGCAACATAAATGTAACGTCCCTCTAGAAAGATGTGTTGAGTGAATTTCATAGGTTTGTAGTAGTGCAACCTAACAATAACATCACTTAACAACGTTTTTTCACTGCATTTCAATGGTTTTTATAAGTGAAAATGTTTTGTAATGTTACAGCTCTCTATATAAATTATTAATAATTCCTCTTTTCACATATATGAAAGGACTATAAACCTCCTTTAACAAACAATTTTTGCAGCAGATACTGATGTGTGTTAATTTAATTCGTTTATGCTTGGGACGCAAGTCATGGTTGAGTTGCCTAGGGCATGAGTATCGATCATGGACCCGGCCCCACCAAATCAACTCCATTATCCACTGCAACTAGCCTACATCCTGGTTCAGTGTCCACTATACCATACAAGGTGACCAGCTTTCAGTGTTCATGGCACAGGCATGGCAGGCCCCAATAAGCAAATCAGAGTAGACAATTGTCCATGCCGGGGGCCACCCTACTGCCCAGGCACCAAAGTTATATCACAATTATTTGGAGCTACATTGTGACACTTTGGAAAAAAGAAAACACACGACAGATTTGCAAAAGAAACCTTTCAGGTCCTTGCTGATGCTCCTCATGCACATTTGCTGCAAACCCATCCAGCACTTCAGGGTGTACCCACAAAGCAGAATATTAGTTCCCATTCAAGCCTATCCCAATTTCGAAAGTCTTAGCAGATAGCCGCTCTCTGTTGTCCATGCCCACTTTAACCCCGTTGCCCGTCCCTGGTGGCAAGGCCATGCCCCAGAAAATCTGGGCACTTTCCATGGCCACAGAAACACATGTGTACAGGCGTGTTACAAATGATTTATCATATCATATCACAGGCTAAGCCTCAGGCACCAAAGTCATATCGCTATTTTTTGCACCTGTCCTTGCCAGGCCCAGGCCCACCGGAAACATTAACCACATAGCCAGTCCTTGGTGGCCATGCCAGATTTAAAACTCCGTAGCCGGGCCCTGGTGGCCAGGGCAGTGGCCAGATTGTCCGGGGAAGCTATATCACTGTTTTTGTACCTACATTTTAACATTTTTTAAAAAATTTAAAACAGGACAGATTTGCAAAGACATGCTTTCCTGTCCTTGCCAATGCTCCTCGCACAAGTTTTCTGCATATACGTCCAGCATTTCGGGCTGAATTTGTATCCCACTCAAGCCTATCCCGATTTCGAAAATATTGGGACCCCTCTCCAATTCTGCCCCTTCTTGACAAAATCCCTTGAAACTGTGCACAACCATTCAATGTTGAGTGTATAATCTTTTTGCAAACATTTGTGCAGATTTGTCAAACAGCACCAAAGTTACAAGCCAGCCAAACATGTTTGGGCTGCCCTCTAGTTTTGTCCCCTCTTGACGAAACAGCACCAAACCTTTCAACAACATCCAAAGTTGGGTCAAAACTTGTATTGCACGATTTCGTGCAGGTTCACTGAATGATGCCAAAGTTATAAGATGTCTAATAACTGCTCTTCACCAACCCTGTAATGCAAACGTATGCATGGATGTCCTCGAACAATTGTCTAGTTTGTGAACATCACACCAATGTCCCCAAACATCATGTTCGTGGACATCGGAAATGAAAAAACTTCTTTTGGGCTTTTTTCTGGACATATCCCATCCCATCCTCATCACCCCTCACATCCCCAGAGATTGTTTTCTTTGTTTGACAAGCGTAATGTGCTTTTGAATATGTTTTTACTGAGATGTTCGTGGACTACGGGAGCAGTTCGCGAATGCCACATGGTGTCCGTTTCAAAGGTTTTTACGCACTTTATGTTTTCAATTGACCAATGAGTGGCCAGGTATTATGTCTGCGAATGTTACGTGACTCCCTGTTTGGCTCAGAGGCGTCCGTGGACACCAAACTAGAAAGTGAGTCTGCAGACCGGACGGAAATATCACACATTTGTTTCAACCTACTTTTTGGCCATTTTTGAAAAATGGACTGGACAGATGAACACCAAATTTGCAAAAGCACACTTTCGGGTACAGGCCACCGCTCCTCACGCACGTTTGGTGCAAACCCATCCAGCGGTTTGGGCTCTAGTCGCAAGCAACATATTTTTTCCATGCATGTCTATCTGAATTTCAAAAGTTTTGGAACTGCCTATAACATTGCCCCCCTTTGACGCAATCACAAAATTTTGCAACATTTTGTGAGGATTAGTCAAACAGCACCAAACTTATGAGCCGCCCCAAAAACTGCTCTTCCTATGGGTTGAGCTACTTAACCATATCTTCAGGGTTGCTACCGTAGACCCTATAAAATATATATATGTATCTTTACTGTATTTTTATAGCTACTCCAGGAGACATATTAAGAGTGTCATAAATGATCCGAGGCCTGAAGAGCAAATTGTTATATGCTCATACGGCTAATGATCCCAATAATTAAGATTCAGTGCCCTCAGCCTGCAGCCACCTGTCCTCCAATAACATTGTGTGTTATTTCACTTAACATGAAAGTCATGGCAAGGGGGCTGCACAAGCCATATAAATGCTCAGTCAGTGGGTACCCATCTATGGAATCCCCAATAAAATTCCTTGGCACTGACATGGATCAGAAACTGAAAGCAAACAAGAAAAATATGACTATCCTATTGATCTGCACAGGAGCTGTCCATGCCAACATAGGGACAGGTAGAGATGACATCTTTGGCGGCAGGGTGACACTCACTGGGTACTAGATGACATGCACCCATTTCCACACTGTTTAATGAACTTCATGGAATAAATCCAGCCTTGACTGCTTCTCTAATGACCGCGGTCCATTTAGAAGTGACTGGTGAAGGACTTTGTACACTGCAGGAGAAGATTGATGCCTCATGCAAAAGAAAGCCAGCGCTATGGTAATGGCGTTATCAGCAGCCTTGAATTTGGGTCATGGGCAATACTTCCTTTTTCAGTGCACACTTTGGGCTCTGATGCAATCGTTCTTCAGTGTCTCCAAGGTCTCCCTCCCTCTATTCGGATGCCTGAAGCCGTGGATTCGGTTGTGCTTGGTTAATGCTATAAGAATACGCTCCCACAATGGCCTGTGGCTCTGCTGAATACAGTGTGAAGGGGACACATTTTTCTCTACATTTATGTATAGAATCACAGGGAAAGCAATGCATTTTTGGCACAAAAGAACGCGTACAGAATTTACTATTGATAACAGAGCGGAGGAAATGGGTCCTTTAAAATGGGGTGAGAGGGAGACCACCAGGGGGCGCAGACGCGATGGTCGCTTGAGCCATCGTCTCCCTCTTCAAGCCCGATAAAATCACCTTTTCGAGCAGTGCAGGGGAAACTAAAGCTCAGAAAAACCAGCAGACGAAGCAGATAAGGCGTCCTGGCACCCACCCAGCCATAACCCAGGTGACGAGGCTGCGAGGAAAGGCAGAAATCAGCCTCTGATCGAGAGCCCCCGGGCAGCACAGAAGGCCCGCACTCAGAAAAAGCGAGGAGAGTGGAGGGGAAAAAAATGGCCGCCGTCATCTGAAGATACGCGCCCCGCGCGTAAGAAGAAACTTGACAAGGATTGGAACAGCTCGCCAACAGCATCCTGCGGCCAGCGAACGGGAGAACTCCAGCCCTACAACGAGGCGCGGCAGCTACGAGAACAGCCACAGCGGTCCACAGCGCCCGGCTTGCCGGAGGAGGTCGGGCGACCGGCCAGGCAGGCGGCAACCGGAGTGAGCGGCCCGGTGCGGGTAAGCAGTGCCCCAAGCGGGCCTTTCCGCTTGGGTGCCAGCCCCCCCCCCCTCTCTCCATCGGGGCCAACTCCTAGGACCCGGCAGTCACACTCTACGGTGCGAACCGCAAGCGAGGGTCCTATCCCACGCCTCACCTCAACACACGCGAGCACACTCGGGCCACGCCGCACCTCCGCCCAGCAACTCTCGCGGGCCCAGGCATAACAGCCGCTGGACGCTCTCCCCACCCTTCTCCTAGGGGGCCGTACACGGCAGTCGGCCACGGACACCAAGCCGCCCGCGGAAGGAGGCCCGTGTTTCCTTCGCCCAACCGAGGCTCCCCCCTCCTCACTAAGCAACAGGAGAGCAGAACGGCCATTCCCGCAATGCCAAACACAGAGTGACCACGGAGCCCACCCCAACAGCTCCGACCCGCCGCTCCCACACCACAGACCCCCACGAGTACCAAACCCTGTGGTAGCTCGTCACCACCAGGTGCGGAGACAGCCGTGCTGCGGGGCACCCGACTCACTTGAGCAGTGCTTTGAGGGGTGGGGGCGATACTGAGTCCGCACCGGAGTTACTTAGGGCAAAAACGCTAGCAACGTGCTACGAAGTCCGGGGCAGCCCACCACGGAGCTGAGAGAGTCTCCAACTAACCACAGAAACACGATCGTGGGTAAAAGCACACCCCGGCACGGCAGTCCCTGCCCACTGCAACAATAGCCTGGAGCCTCCATAGGTAACAAAGCTGGATCCACAAACTTTGGCAACCCTGATAAAGTTTAGACATAACAACGCAACCATGGAAGCGGAAGAAGCCCAAAGCACGTCAGACATTCCAGGCAATGACGGCGACAGCGCAACAAAGTCGGACATCCGTCTGCTACTTGGGGAGATTAGATCAATGAAAAATAACCTGACCGAAATAGTATCAGACCTACAAACGAAAGTGGCCAAAGTTGAGGACCGCCTGGAAGCGGTTGAAAATAACCAACAATCAGGAGACATCGCCACCATGCAATACGAGGCTAGACTCCTAGACCTCGAGCAGAAGGAAAGGGACATGGAATCAAAAGTGGACGACCTTGAAAATCGGGAGCGACGCTCCAACATCCGCATAATCGGTCTGGAAGAAGAGCGAGGAGAGACACAGTCAAGCCTGGAGAGCACGGTGAAATCCCTAATCTTGTCTCTCTATGATGAAACCGTCCCCCCGACCCTCGAGTTCGACAGAGTGCACAGGGCAGGGGGCTCAGCAAGAGGCCCCCGATCGGTCCTAATCAAATGTCATTACTACACGCAAAGGCAGGACATTCTACAAAAAGCAAGAATAAAGGACACGATCAATTTCCGTGGCTCAACAGTTAAGATATACCAGGACCTCTCAGCGATGACCCTCGCAAAAAGAAGAGGGTGTCGACCCCTCACAGTCTGGCTCTGAGAGAAAGGCGTGAAGTACCGATGGGGCCACCCATTTTCTCTCACATTCGAGTTCAACAGCGAAGAATACAGGCTTACCTCGGTGGAAGAGGCGGAACGAGCTCGTCGCCACCTACAAGGTCCAGCAAGAGACTCGGACGCAGAGGGCCGAAGAGAACCAAAGGGCCCGCGCCGAGATCCAACTGAGAAGCCCTCGAGAAGAGGCCGTGCGCAACAGAAATGGAAATTTAAACGTTTGAACACTCCTTGAACTGCCTACACTGCACCTTGTGTCTGTACACTATTTAGGTGCTCTAACTCTGGCCGAAATGGTCGCAATGTAGCTCCATTGAAGTTTTTTCTCTTTAAAGTTTGTTTGCCTAGATGGGGTTAGGAGCTCGGAGACACTCTAGGTCTTTGTCCACCATTACGGTCTCCTATGCACTCCGCCCCTGCACAAAGATCAAAGTTACAACTAGGGCTTGAAGAGGGGTTCTCCTAAAGTGGCCCTCTTTGGACGAGGGCGTCTCCTTTCTTTTTTTATTTACTCTTTTCCCTTTCCATGTGGTGGGGATGTCTCGCATAGCATTCCACACGAGGGAAGGGGCAGAGGGGACGGGGGGGATTCAATTAGCCACTCGACAAGGCAAGCTCGTGAAGCACAAAGACCCAACTCAAAAGTACCACAACACAAGGCAGTTTTTCACTAACTCTAATATGGAACAAAGGGGCCAAGCAAGCCACAATACAAAAAATGCTATCCAAACCCTAGAATATGGCTAACTCACAGGGCATAGTCTTCGGCTCCCTCAATGTCAAGGGCTTAAATTCCCCGCAAAAGAGATCAATGTTAGCGAGACAGTTCGCGCAATCCAAACTAGATGTTCTCTTCATACAGGAAACAAAATACATCAAGGGTGGAGAAAGAAAGATCCTAGGGAGACACATAGGGGAAGCATTCTGGGCATCTGGACCGGAGAAGAAGGGGGGCGTGGGAATTTTGCTGCGTAGGTCCCTGGGAATGCAGGTTCTTCATATACACAGAGACACGCACAGGAGATACGTCGCTCTCAAGGGGACACTGAGAACACGTACCATTACACTGTGCGCAATCTACGCCCCCAACCAGGGGCAATCGAGCTTCACTAACCCCCTGTTCGATTTCATTGAGGAATGGAGGGAGGGTTCACTAATTTGTGGGGGTGACTTTAACGTAGCTATAGATCGTGAATGCGATTGGCTCTCAGCTCGACCTAATTCCCTACCCCCAAGCACGCTCCAGGGCGATAGGTTCGCAAGCCAGCTCAGGGAACATCACTTAATAGATACCTGGCGTGTAACTCATCCAGGGGAAAAAGCCTTCACTTTTTATTCTCCACCACACCACTCCTTCTCCAGGATTGATTACCTACTACTGGGGGCGGAAAACGAGGGTGACATCCTAAGTACATCCATCCAAATAGTAGCCTGGTCAGACCACGACCTGTGCGCCCTAGAATTAGACCTGGGCCCACTCCCCGCCCTGGACCGCCGGTGGCGATGTAACGACCTGTTATGCAGAGACCCAATTTTCAAGGACTTCCTCTCGGAGGCCATCACAGAATACTTTGACATCAACGACACTGACGGTATGTCACTGAACACAGTGTGGGAAGCAGGTAAAGCCACATTAAGGGGCATTCTTATATCTGAGGGGGCCGCCAAAAAAAGACTCCGGCTACTCAAGGAAAAAAAACTTAAGGAAGAGATCACTCGACTGGAACGCTCCCTTAGGGAGCTCCCCACTAGCGATGTCGATACAGAAATGAGAATTAGGAAAATGAGGAACTAAAAGATATATGGAAAGGCAAAGCCCTCACTCAGATTAAATACCTCAAACAGAAGTTCTTTGAAAAGGGGGATAAAGCGCACACCATGCTAGCGAACAGACTCCGCAAACAGAGGGCAGATAGAGCAGTCCACAAAGTAAACAATGAACAAGGCATCCCACTCACAAATCCCCAAGACATAGTGTCTCGCTTCTCCGATTTTTATGCAGACCTATATGCTGCTGAGACTGACGGCACGTCTCCCGACATCAAAGAATACCTAACCAATATGTCACGCCCACCCATCACGGAAGAACACCTAGAAATGCTAAATGCCCCAATCTCGGCAACAGAGGTGCAGGGAGCGATCTCAGCCCTCAAGGTAGGCTCAGCCCCGGGACAGGACGGCTTCACGCCAGCCTTTTATAAGAGAAACGCAGGCACACTTGCACCATTCCTCGCCAAACTATTTACTTCCATCTTAGAATCGGGTCGGGCTCCCGACTCCTTCACTGAATCTATTATCATCGTAATCCCCAAAGAAGGTAAAGACCCCATAGAATGTACATCATACCGGCCTATTTCCCTCATAAATGTAGACGCAAAAATTTACTCTAGCATATTGGCCGCCCGCCTCGCCCAGGTTCTCCCGCAACAAATCCACACTGACCAGGTAGGGTACGTAAGAGGCCGGCAAGGGGCAGATAACGTAAGAAAAACCCTGGACCTCATGGCAACTCTCCGAGAGGCCGGCGAGGACCCCCTCTTGTTATCAGTAGACGCCGAAAAGGCTTTCGACCGAGTAGAGTGGTCCTTCTTGGGAGCTGTTTTAGAGTGGGCAGGGTTGTGACCCGCATGGACACAAGGAGCGAAAGCACTATACCGATCTGCCCGGGCCAAAGTATCAATCAATGGTATCTCATCGCGATCCTTCAACCTTACTCGAGGTACAAGACAAGGCTGTCCGCTCTCCCCTCTCATTTATGCCCTGGTCATTGAACCCTTCGCCCAAGCCATCAGGTCCAACCCGAGCATCAGAGGAATCCCACGAGGCGGCAGGGAGTACAAACTGGCGATGTTCGCCGACGATATCCTTTTATACCTGACCGAACCCTATACTTCTATCCCCGCTTTTTTCCAAGAGTTGTCGAGATACGGACCCCTATCAGGCTTCCGGGTCAACCTACAAAAAACTATAGCTGTCCCCTTGAAAGACAACACTGACCTAGCGCAACGTTTAGAGACAGACTGGAATTTCAAGGTGCAAACCGACTTAGTCCGCTACCTAGGGGTTAATATAACGGTCTCCCTGTCTGACCTTTTCGAAGCCAACTACACACCACTGTGGGTAGCCATCCAAAACGACATCTCCAGATGGCGCAAACTCTCCATGTCATGGGCGGCGCGTTTTACTGCCATCAAAATGAACATTCTCCCACGATTCCTATTTTTATTTCAGTCCCTCCCAGTCATTGTTCCCGATTCCTTCTTATTAGAGGTAAAGCGTATACTATTAAGATTTCTATGGGCTGACAAACGAGCAAGGATCCCTTATTCCACACTGATCCAACCTAAGGAGGTGGGGGCATGAGCTTTCCAGACCTGGGAGAATATTATAGAGCGTCACAACTCTGCATACTCCCGGATCATCTGTGGGAGAACCCAGAGAAACAGTGGGTGGCAATAGAGAACGACATCTTCAATCCGGTCACCCTGGGAGAGTGGTTGTGGGTCCCGAGATCAGCCATGACACAAAGGATTAAACAGCACCCCATTCTGAAGGTATTATGGTCTCTCTGGCGTCCATCCCGGGCCATGCAGGGTATCACAACATGGCCCTCTCCTTTGAGTTGTATCTGGTCCCCACCTATTCAAAACTCACTGAGAGCAGTCCAGCAATCACAGTCATGGTACGAGGCGGGTTTAAGTCGGGCGGGACAGCTTTGGAAAAATGAGGTGTTTACAACCCGGGAGGAATTACAGGCTGACTTGCAGGGCACGAGTGTCTCCCCCTTGTCCTTCCTCCAGTTGCGAAGTGCCATGCATGACCCAAGGTGGGGCAATTCGTTAAAACGTCCTTTGACACCATTCGAGCAAATCTTAAGCTCCCCCCAAGCATCGAGAGGCCTCATTTCAAAGTTGTATAGAGCATTAATCACGAGGGGTCACAGTCAACGCCCACCTTCAGAAGTGAAATGGGAAACTGATCTATCCATAGAAACCCAAGGGGAGGTATGGAAAGGAATATATAGAGCGGTATGGTCATCATCGGTCTCCATGCAATACAAAATGCACAATGTGCGATTACTGATGAGATGGCACTACACACCCCTTCGCCTATCCAAAATGTTCCCCGGGACATCACCCTATTGCTGGAGGGGTTGCGGAGAGCAATGTGACTACTGGCACCAATGGTGGGGTTGTGACAGAGTCCAGGTGTACTGGGGGGAAGTGCTGGCCTGGATTCGAGACATAGATGGGGTCCTTAGAAACCCAACGCCCACACTAGTTTTGTTTGGAGTTGAGTCGGAGGATGATGAAACATACGAATCTTTAATGTACCTACCACGCAATCTTCTATTAGCAGCCCGAGTGTGCCTAACCATAAAATGGAAATCGATGGCCTTACCATCAAAGAGAGAATGGTTAATAAAGGCCCACGCAATATACGAAATGGAAAGCCTAACGGCAGCGGTAAATGAATCACGCAGAAACATCGAAATGATTCGGTTGCCCTTTCTAGAATATTATACGACATATTGGGAGCCCACAGACTAAGAACACTTGTTTACCATCTTAGCCAATCAAAGGAATCAGGGCAAGGCCCTATGCCACCGGACGATTGCTTACCCCAAGCCCTGTAGGGGCTTCTTCCTTTCTTTCAGTAGCAACTTGCAGAGCACACGCAATGCTGTAATGCTTATAGTGGTTTTGAACTTTTATTCAGAGTTGTGTACAAAGCGAACATGTCGAGTGGAGGGGGGGGTGGGGGGAGGCTGGGGAGGGGGAGGGAGGGGAATCAGAAACATGAGACCAGAGTTTATCATTGCTTTGCACTTCTCCCCTCTCTATGTTTCTTATATAAATGTTACATGAAAATAATACAAGGGAACTTTGTTGTTGCAACCAATAATGCAATTGTCTTGTTGTTGAAAAATGCTAATAAAAACATATTTAAAAAAAAAAAATGGGGTGAGAGAATGTGATTTTAGGACCAGATGTTGCAGGGGAAGGTGGAAACATAAACCAGGCACGGGGACAGGACAGAATGACATAGGAACAGGATGGTGGAGGAAGCGCTGAACTGAGGATGGAGGGGTAACAGAAAAGTGCTGTCGGGTTGTCCATAAAGGGTAGGCAGAGAGGAAAACAGGGTGACGCACTAGCATAGAGTGCTAGGAAACAGGTTCTTAAGAAAGGAGGGATTTGAGGTTGGATTTAAATAGTGGTAGAGTTGGAGTATTACGGAATGGGAGAGGAAGGGCATGCCAGTATACCAGCATAGAGGAGTGAGATAAGAGAGATAGCGGAAATGCGAGGAAGCACAGGGGGCTTGAGAGGTGGCAAGGAGGTGACCAGAGGATGATCTTAACAAGCGAGTAGGGAGTACGTTGAGCAGATAGGTAGGGTGGGGAGAGTCCATGGATAGTTTTGAAGATGACGAGAAGAAGTTTATACTTAGCCCTTTGTTTCATAGAAGCCAGCCAATCTGGCAACCGGCAGAGGAGGAAGAGGTAAAGCGAGAAAGCTTGAAAAATATACAGGCCGCGACGTTGAGGACTTTGTCCAAAGGTGGCAAAACAGTTGGCAAGGCCATAGAGGAGACTGGCACGGTAGTCATACCTAGAAAGGACTAAGGAGGAGATTAGCTGTTTAGCAGTACTGAAATGAAGAAGATGACAGATGTTTCTGATATTGAGGAGATTGAGTCTGGCTGCTGTGCAAGATTTGGAGATGAAAACGTGATGGGTCGAAGATTACACCACGGTTACGAGCAGGAGCAGAGTAAGAAAGGTTGTCTGGAGCAAAGAGAGAGAAAGGAAGAATTCAACTGTTTGGCTGGGAAGTAGAGAACTTCAGTCTTAGTGGAGTTGAGCATAAGTGAGTGAGACGCCATCCAACATTTGATGGCAGAGACACAGTTTGAAATGTTTGACAACAGCTCAGGATAAGGAGTGAAAGGAGAAGAAGACCTGAGTGTCATCAGCAAAGAGTTGATATGAAAAACCATAAGAGGAGATCAGGGCATCAAGTATAGAGAGTGAAGAGAAGTAGACTTAGGACAGGCCCTTGGGAAACTCCAACCGTCTGATGCTAAGGAGCGATAATGTATAGAGACGGTCAGAATGGCTGACAGTATCAAAAGGCAGCAGAGAGGTTGTGAAGAATAAGAATAGATGAAAGATTTACATGCCGAGCGGAGGAGATGAAGTTGCTGAGATTGACGAGAGCCGTTTCTCAGAAACTGGATTTAAGAGGGTCCCGAGGTTGTATCAAGGAACTCAGTGAGTCCATTGAATACTACTCACTCTAGAATTTTGGAATAGTGGTAGAAGAGAGAAAGGTTGTTAGTTGGCAGGATAGATAGGATCTAGGCCAGGTTTCTTAAGGAGAGGGATGGCAGTAGCTGTCCTATGGGATGAGGGAAACGTGGCATTGTCAAGAGAGGCGTTGAAGAGGGAAGTAAGATGTGGAGCAACACTGGGAGCTATGTGCTTAACAATGTGTGGGCAGTGGGTCAGTGGGTCAGTTGGGGCACAGGAAGCCTTGAGGAGTAGGGCAAGAATCTCACCAGAGTTGGTGGGGCTAAAGAAGATATAATAGCGGGAGAGGATGGTAGGAGTGGTGAAAAAAAGTTAAAAGGGGGTAGGAGATAGAAGGTAATTAGCTAGGATATTGTGCATGGTAGAATTTCTAGAGGCAAAGTAGTGAGCAATACAATTTGTGGGAAAAGTAGAGGAGATGGAGGTGGGTTTAGGAGGTGAGATAATTGAGCTGAGAGATTTCTGGAGGAGCCTTGGTGGGGAGGATTGGGACGAAATGAGAGAGAGCTAGAAGTCGCGTTGGCATTCTCAAAAATAGAGGAATAGTTTTGAAGAGCGTCTTGACCTTTGCCAAGTGCGAAGCTTTTTATACATTGTTCTTTTCAGCATATGGATGAGAGGTGTAATCCCCGGTCGTGGAGGGGCGGATTTATGAGTGAGTGTAGTAAGACAGTGGTGAGAGGAGAAGGGATCATAAAGAGCAGTGTTAAAGTTAGTGAAGGATTCTTCAGGGGATGGACAGGCGAGTTCAGCATAGAAGGAGAGAGTGGTGTAGGTCAGAGAGGCAGTCAATGAGTTTTGAAAAGGGAAACCTGCACTTAGTAATAGGTGTAGTAGGTGGAGAGAGTGAGGAAGAAGCAGGAGTGGAGATTGAGGAAAAGACAATAGTGTGATTGGAGAGAGAAGGCACAGTGGAGATATTAGAGGTGGAGAGTTGCGAGGAGATGAAAAAAAGTCAAGAGTTTCCATTTGAATGATTGAGCAGAGAGTGGACAGAAGACAGCGAGTGGTTAAGTAGAAGAGAGTTAAAGTCAGTCGATAGAGCAGCAGAGAGAGAGGGGAGATTGAAGTCACTAGTGACAATGAGGTGGTGTTCGGGAGGGAGATAGTAAATTAGTTGGGAGATCGGGTAGAAGAATTGACCTACCGAACCGGGTGGCTGATAGAGAGAGATAATATGTATGCCATAGGGGACAGTTATTGTGGAGATAGTGTATTCAAATGAGGGAGAATTAGCGGGAGATGGGAAGTTTGGAGTATGAAAACAGCCCCACATCAGCACCCATGCCAGTAGGGCGGGGAGAGTGAGTGAAGGTGTAGGCAGGGTCATGAAGGGCAGCATGGGTTGCAGAGTCAGACGGAGAGATCCATGTTTCAGTATGGGTAA
Organism: Ambystoma mexicanum; assembly: GCF_040938575.1. Classification (NCBI taxonomy): domain Eukaryota; kingdom Metazoa; phylum Chordata; class Amphibia; order Caudata; family Ambystomatidae; genus Ambystoma; species Ambystoma mexicanum. The sequence continues at coordinate 1,346,703,053 of NC_090922.1, read as the reverse complement.
TGAGGTCTAGAGAAGGAGAATGAGAAAGGTAGACGTCGGATGTAAAGGAGGTTGTATTGCAAATGAAATTATATGGCAGAAATTCAGTAAAAGCAATTCAAGGAAGGATGATATCAGACCATAAAAGCACCAGGCCACTGAATGTCTTTTGAAAAAACAGTTTATGGCATGCACTAGTAATATATATGCGATTGTCGTCATTGCACAAACCTCGCTATTTCCTGAGTGTTGTTACGTATGACTCCTTCGGTGAGGGGCATCTCCTGTCGCAGGAATCATTGAGATATGGTGATAATAAAGAGGCACTGCCCGAAAAAGTGGTGTGCGATTAAGCTCAGTAAAACATTAAGTCCTTACCTTATTAATGGATGGTCAATATGATCACTGTGAAACCAAGGACTGCATTAACTGGCAGCTGAGGTAGTGACTGCCTTAGGGTATTGCTTTTCCTGTGCTCGTAGCCCGACCCGACTGCTGCCTCTGTTGTAGACGAACAGAGCAATCAGCAGCCTAGGCCTCGCTTACTCCTTCCCTCCTGAGAGGGCTGAAGAGATGTTGTCCCCAAAAAGATTCCTCCTGTTTTCTACATCGTCCATCCACTTTCACCATAGAAAGAGGGTGATGCCGCACCAGGCGGAGCGACCCAGCATCACCATGGGCAGTGACAGTTGTGCGCACAATCCTTCATTGTCTGCACTATCCCCACCTGCCAGGAGTGCAGTGGATTGCACTGGATCGCTACCTCCTATTGTCACCAACCTTTCCTGGCATTTCGGTCATGGAATTTGACATCAGTGGTGTGCCAGCTAGCCAGGAGCATAACTAAGAGCTGTGGATGGAGCGGCTCGACATGCACTTCATGGCCAGCCCCAAGAAAGATGATGCCAGTTCTCAAGATCTTCATGATGGAGATTCAATATTGCCTACAGCAATTGGCAATGTCATGTGAAGGAGAGGAAGGTGAAATTTGAGCGCAACTCATCCAACTGTTTTTTTCATCCCAACTATACTGGCAGATATTGAGGGAACCAGGCATATCCCTACAGCCCATCTTGGAAATCAGCAGTTGCCACGATTTACACTTACATGGAGGAAGCAATCGAGGTGTTAAGGGTGGACGAAGCACATGAAGCACATGAGGTAACATCTTCTCCAGCACCAAAGCCTTGTGGAAGAGGGGTATCCAAACCTGCATAAAGACATCAAGGGCCACTAACTATCCAGAAGAAGCAGTGGGAGTTCTGCAGGGCCTCCCTCCCACACACACAAGTATATCCAGCATCAGATGGACATGCGGGAGGTGCACTAATCCCAACCATTGTGCCAAAGTGTTCAAAACACCATCGTCAATGCCAAACCTGAACTGAAAGCTTCTTACCATAAGACAACAACATGCCAGAGTGACAGCCATTGCTAATGATGACCGTTTGCACTCTACAATAAAATGATGACAAAGATACTGAAGAAATGTTTTCAATTCGGCCATCTGCCAAGACAAGAAGGGCAAGCAATGCCAGCCTCGGTGTTCAGTGGACATGCTAGCGAATCAAGTACCAGTCCTCATTTACACGGGATCAACTGTGAACATTATGTCTACAGCCAGATTCCACCTGCTCACCCCTCAACCCAGGTTAGCCAGGAACAAATCTGCATTCTTGCCTCTGGGGGATCCCATCCATTGCCTCTTGAATGGGCATTTGACACAAGGGTGAACCATGGTCACATATCAACCCAAGCAACAATCCATGTCACCCTAAAGGCAAAGGAAACGTTGCTGAGCTTCGATACAGACAAAGATTTGGAGCTAGTACACTTTGTATTCATTCAGTGTTTATCAGGAGGACATCAACACGCTCATTCATGACCTTTGTGACCTGTTCAAAGACACAGGGTACCTCCAGAACCAGGAGGTGAGGCTCCATATAGTCTCCACAGTTCAAGAAAAAGTAGAGGCTGAGCTGTGTAAACTAGAAGAGGAAGACATCAAAGAGAGGGTTGAGGGTCCTACGGCTTGGGTCTCTCTGATAGTAGTGGCATGCAAGCCTAAACAACCAAACGCTGTCCAAATTTGTGTGGATATGAGGATGTCCAAGAGGGCCACCTGACGTGAGAGAAATCCTACTGCCACGCTGATTGGCAGCATTGCCAATCTACACGGGTTCATCTTATTTCTTGACTTGCAATCTGAAATCTGGGTATCACCAGGTAACCCTGTATGTGAAGTCCAGTCCATTACCTTTTGGTCGCATGTCAGCATAGTCGGGTACTGGTGGGATACCTAGGTTGCTCAGTATAAGAGACAGCATACTTCTGATACTCATCATTTGAGAGGGAACACATACTGTGCCTGACTGCCAAAGAACAGGGTCTCATGCTGAACAAACAGAAATGCCAATTTATTAAATAAAAGGTGAATTTGTTTGGCTTTGTGTTTCTAGGCTATGCCCTATTTGAGGACCAGAGAAAGGCAGAAGCTATCAAGACTACCTCCCATCAGAGGCAATGAATTTCCTCAGTATGGTGAATCTTTGAAGTCGCCTTATACCCAATCTGGCCACCCCGATTGAGCCTTTGAATTCTAAGAAAAAAAGGCAATGGGCCTCATTACGAGTCTGGCGGTAAAAACCTGGTGTTACCGTGATGGCAGTCCTACCAGGTCCGCCACTGTGTACTGCCGGAAACAAAGTATGATTACGGCTTGTCCGCCGCGTGCAGCCCTCATCAGAGGAACCAGTGACACTGTCATCACAGTAACACTGGTGTAGATGGATTTACCGTCACCAATGTTGGCGGTGCATCTGCCTCCGCCACGTGCATGCCGGACCTAGTGGCACCGCTTACATGGAGCCGGAAACACCGGAACCGGAAATAACATGATCGCTGGAACCGGAAAGAGCACGGAAGCCATTACAATAATTACAATGCACTGCAATCTCCCTGTTCCTGCAGCCATCCAGCCATACTGAGTGCCACAACACATCCAGGGACATGTCATCAAGGATTCCCCAAACCCGCCAGCGGAAGCCAAGCTTCAGTGAGGCAGAGCTCACCATGCTGATTGAGCACATAGTGGACAATGCTGGGGAGCTATTCTCCGCAGACCAGAGCCACAGCACGCAGCTCCGGCACAAGACAATCTGGGCAGAAGCAGCTTGGAAGGTGACAGCTGAGTGGATGACAGCACAGAGCGTGAAAGACTGCCACAAGAGGTGGGATGACCTCCGGCTAAGGGTGCGTAACTTTCTGTCTGCACACCGCTTCAAATGCACAGCTACAGGTGGCAGACCAACCTCACCCCTGAAGCTGCTTCCCTGGGAGGATAAGTGCAGCAGTGTGCTGCATCTGGAGGGCATAGAGGGAGTCGGCGCAGCAGAGGCAGGAGCTGGGACACCTGCCGAGGCTGGTGAGTAGAGAAACTGCACACATATAAAACGTACACAAGCATATCCTGCCCCCCCTTACCATCAATGCACATACACTCCCATAGCATTGGCCACATCACCACAAGCACACCCATGCCCACCTCACTGAACTTAGTGCAAAGCAAGTCACATGCCCTGCCCCCAAGCATGCCCCATAGACAACCACATAACAATGCACTACACATGACTGCCTGTGAACACACTATGGTTCCTGTAAGTAGACTGCCATACATGTGACAGGACCAGCAAACACATGACGATGCCCTATTACAGTGGCTGCCAGGGCTGCAGCGCCTAGCAGGCCTGTCCGTGGCATGTGCTGGGGTCCTGGCATGCTGAGTTGCCATGGAAGCACTGCCACCATCAACAACATTGCCACTACTCCTGCCTACCCGACCATATGGGACTCAATGTGAATGTCAATCAAGAACATCCTGCCGCCTGACTTCCTGGGCCCTGGACTTTGATTAGTCCAGTTGGACTGTGAAGTCAGCACATGTACATTGTCAATGGCTCCAGCATCAAGCAGCCGGTAGCACTGGCATGGTTAATGTTATGTTACTTTGCATTTAAATAGCGCCTTATATACCATTGGTGTGGTCTGAAGGCGCTGGTAGGTTGAAAGCCCTTGGGAACCGAAGTTCAAGTCAGTAGAGAGAGTAGAGAGAGTCAAAGGTCCGTGTGGATATGTGTGCAGCTGGTGTGGCATTTGTGTAAATGCTGCTTTTTAGCGATAGGTGTGGTGGTTGAGAGGTCAATAGTATGTGTTCGTTCTGGCAGGAATTATCCAGACCGATCGTGGCTGCGTTAGGCCTGAGGAGAACGCCTGGCTGGGGGGTGTGTGTAACCAGCAGTGTTTAGTTAGAGTGATGGGGAGTATGAGGCAGATGTTGGTATGAGAACAGCTATACCTAATGGTGTCATAGTATCGCTGTGCTCTATTTGAGTGGTGGTGTAAAGAAGAGCGTAAGCGTGGAGATGTGAATATGGTGGTTTACTGTAGGTGCTTGAGATCGCGCCCACTCCAATAGTTCCATGAACTTCATCCGTTCCATGTACTACGACTGTTCTGTGCATTACGACCGTTTCAAGCACTCAGACCGTTCCTTTCAATGCTCTTTCAGACGTTCCATGCCCTCCAAACCATTTCATGTACGTCCTGTCATTCTGTGCACTCCCATCCGCTCCGTGCACTCCCATCCGCTCTGTGCACTCCCATCCGTTCCATGCACTCCCATCCGTTCCATGTACTTCAACCATTTTATGCACTACTCCTTTCATTCATTCTACCCACGTTATCCTTTCTCCATCCACATACGTCATCTTCACACGTTCCATTCACTTAACTAATTGCACCCACTTCACTCGTTCCACCCACTTCACTAGTTCCCCCCCACTTCGCCGGTTCCAAGCACATCACCCGTTCATTCACCTACTTCATCCGTTCTACCATTTCACCCGTTCCACCTACTTCACCCATTCTACATCAGTTCATCCGTTCCATCCGCACACTTCACCTGTTCCATCCGCACACTTCACCCGTTCCATCCACACCCTTCACCCGTTCCATCCACACCCTTCACCCGTTCCATCCAGATACTTCACACATTCCATCTACATACTACATCCTTTCCATCCACATACTTCACCCATTCCATCCACATACTTCACCCGTTCCATCCACATACTTCACCCATTCCATCCAAATACTTCACCCGTTCCATCCAATCACTTCACCCGATATAGGGCATCCACTTCACCCGCTCACCCTATATAGGGTAGATTTTCAAGACTTTGGCACAGTGACGTTATTAGGGACTCTGTCAAATCCCGCTATGCCAGAGTGGTGTTGTTATATACACTTCTAGAATCAACTTTGTACCAAGAGGATATTAGGCACACTTCTAAAATCAGCCAAGGCACGCTAATAGGCACACTTCTAAGTACAACCAGGCCACACTATCAGGCATACTTCTAAATTCAACCAAGGCACGCTATTAGGCACACTTCTAAGTTCAACTTTGCAGAAAGAGGATTATAGGCAACCAAAACAATTTTGCAGTGGGGATGATATTAGGCAACCAAATTTAAATTTGCACAGTGAGGATATTCAACTAAGGCGCGCTAATGGGCACCCTTCTAGGTAAACCAAGAGCACGCTATCAGGCACACTTCTAAATTCAACCAGGGCACGATATTAGGCACCCTTCTAAAATTCAGCTTTGCACAGAGAGGATATTAGGCGAACTTCTAAATTCAACCAAGGCGCGCTAATAGGTACATTCCTAAATTCAACTTTGGACAGAGGCGCACTTCTAAATTCAACCAAGGTGCGCTAATAAGTACATTCCTAAATTCAACTTTGGGCAGAGAGGATATTAGGCAACCCAATTTTACTCTGCACATAGAAGATATCAGGCACACTTCTAAATTCTACCAAGGCGCATTATTTGGCACACTTCTAAAATCAAGCAAGGCACGTTATTAGGCACACTTCTAAATTCAAATTCAAATTTGCAACGGGAGGATATTAGGCACACTTCTAAATTCAGCCAAGACGTGCTAATAGGCACACTTCTAAATTCAACTCTGCACAGAGAGGATATTAGGTGCACTTCTAAATTCAACCAAGGCATGCTCATAGGCACACTTCTAAATTCAACTTTGCACAGAATAGGATATTAGGTGTACTTCTAAATTCAACCAAGGCACGCTAATAGACACACTTCTAAATTCAACTTTGCACAGAGAGGGTATTAGGCACACTTCAAAATTCAACGAGGGAACGCTATTAGGCACACTTCTAAAGTCAACCAGGGCATGTTAATAGGCACACTTCTAAATTCAACTTTGCACAGAGAGGATATTAGGCGCACTTCTAAATTCAACCAAGGCACGCTAATAGGCACACTTCTAGATTCAGCTTTGCACAGAGAGGATAATAGGCACATTTCTAGATTCATTTTGCACAGAGAGGATATTAGGCACACTTCAAAATTCGACGAGGGCACGCTATTAGGCACACTTCTAAAGCGAACCAGGGCACGTTAATAGGCACACTATTAAAGTCAACCAGGGCATGTTAATAGGCACATTTCTAGATTCAACCAGGGCATGTTAATAGGCACACTTCTAAATTCAACTTTGCACAGAGAGGATAATAGGCATATTTCTAGATTCAACTTTGCACAGAGAGGATATTAGGCACACATCAAAATTCAATGAGGGCACGCTATTTGGCACACTTCTAAGGTCAACCAGGGCACGTTAATAGGCACATATCTAGAGTCAACCAGGGCATGTTAATAGGCACATTTCTGAAGACAACCAGGGGATGATAATAGGCACACTTCTAAATTCAACTTTGTGCAGAGAGGATATTAGGCGCACTTCTAAAGTCAACCGGGGCACGCTAATAGGCACACTTCTAAAGTCAACCGGGCACGCTATTAGGCACACTTCTAAAGTCAACCAGGGCACGTTAATAGGCACACTTCTAAAGTCAACTGGGGCACGCTAATAGGCACACTTCTAAAGTCAACCGGGCACGCTATTAGTCACACTTCTAAAGTCAACCAGGGCACGTTAATAGGCACACTTCCAAATTCCACTTTGCACAGAGAGGATATTAGGCGCACTTCAAAATTCAACCAAGGCACGCTCATAGGCACATTTCTAAATTCAACTTTGCACAGAGAGGAAATTAGGCAAACTTCTAAAGTCAACTGGGGCACGCTATTAGGCACACTTCTAAATTCAACTATACACATAGAGGAAATCAGACACAGTTCTAAATTCAACCAGGGAACGCTATTAGGCACACTTCTAAAGTCCACCAGGGCACGTTAATAGGTACATTTCTAGAGTCAACCAGGGCGTGTTAATAGGCACATTTCTAAAGTCAGCCAGGGCATGTAAATAGACACACTTTTAAATTCAACTTTGTACAGAGAGGATATTAGGTGCACTTCTAAAGTCAACCGGGGCACGCTGTTAGGCACACTTCTAAAGTCAACCAGGGCACGTTAATAGGCACACTACTAAAGTCAACCAGGGCATGTTAATAGGCACACTTCTAAATTCCACTCTGTACAGAGGGGATATTAGGCGCAGTTCTAAGTTCAACCAAGGCACGCTTATAGGCACATTTCTAAATTCAACTTTGCACAGAGAGGAAATTAGACACAGTTCTAAATTCAACCAGGGCACGCTATTAGGCACACTTCTAGATTCAACTTTGCACAGAGAGGATATTAGGCACACTTCTAAAGTCAACCGGGGCACGCTATTAGCACACTTCTAAATTCAACTTTACACAGAGAGGAAATTAGACACAGTTAATGTTAAAGGACATTTGTACCGTGCACTATCACCACCAAGGTGGTCCACCGGCTCTGAAAAAGCGACACAAGCTAGGGTTCAAAATTCTAAGTGTGGTGCATGTTAAGAATCACATTTCTATCTGGACGCGACACGAGCCAAAGTTCAGAATTCCATACGAGTGTGGCACACGCTAACAATCCCATTTCAATCTAGAGGCGGCGCGAGCTAAAGTTAAGAATACTGAGTGAGGCACATGCTAACAGTCACATTTCTATCTAGATGCGGTGCAAGCTAAAGTTAAGGATCCTGAGTGAGGCACATGCTAACAGTCACATTTCTATCTAGATGCGGTGCAAGCTAAAGTTCAGTTCCCTAGATGTGTGGCACTAGCATATGCATCACAAAGGCAGCATTTATAATCCATTTACAGTGGTCAAAAGTCTTCCTAAGTATGTATTGTTTAAGTCTATGGCAGTCTACGCTATGGAAGGTAAGGTAGAGTGACAGGGACTTTCTGGAGTAGAGTAATTGCTCTACACCCCACCCATGCCACACTCACAGTTTTGTTGGTGTCTGCTGGCTTCCTTGGCTTCCCCTGCGGACACCTAATAATACTGGATCCATAATTAGGCACAGTGTCACCTGCACACTGCAGCACATACAACCACGCAGGGACACCCATACACAGCTGCATGTACAGCATGGCCCCAGCATAGGCCACACACCCAGGCACCCCCTAACCCGCACATGCGAACACTGATGAACAGCTCTTCACCAGGCTCAACTGACAATAGAATAAAACACAATCCACAAAGGCGACACTGCGCATCCAGGTCACGAGTAGTGCATGGGTGCCTGCCGTGCTGCCACTGGCAGCACATCACAGCACTGGTATGCCCTCACCTGCACGTACACATCTATCTATCTATGTTAGTTTTAGCGCAAAATCACCCAAAGGCCTCAGAGTGCTCACAAGAACAACAAACAATCACAAAGAACATAGAAAGCAGGCAGTACAACAAGGGTCCATAAATGAGGAATAATGATTACTCGATGCTGCCATCAAACAACCACGTCTTGAGTTGCTATTTGAATATGCTGATGGATCCACAGTTTTTTATCGACAGAGTCAGTGAATTCCAGGTCTTGGGGGCCCAAAAACGAAAGTTAATTTTACCAACTCTTTTAAGGAGTTGGCAAGGTTGGAGCAAATCTTAATTGCCGTTGGAGCATGGTGTTTCCTGATGGGTGCTTTCTGTATTTTATCCGAGAGATATTTAGGAGCCATCCCGGATAGGCATTTGAAGACCATAACAACACTTTTGAATTTAATTTGTTGTCCGACTGGGAGCCAGTGCAGACTCCTCCTCTCAGCCGAGATCTTTGAATGTTTGCTTAAACCATTTACTGCTCTAACGGCTCCCTTTTGGATGGTTTGCAGTTTGCTTATGTTTGACTTGGAAGTGCCCATCAACAAGCTGTTGCAATAGTCAAGTTAAAATGGCGCCAGCTATTAATGCCAGGTTAGGCTTGGATAAGTATGGGCGAATTTGCCAAAGAAGATTACAAAAGAAAGCACAGGTAGATTCGAGTTAGGATACGTGTCTTTTGAAGGAAAGATAAGAATCCATAAAATCACCTAATGTCTTTACGTGGTCGGACACCTTAATATTACTATTGTTAATTTTAAAACTTTGATACTTGTCCTCAAGATTTTTTAATCTCTGTGGGGTTCTAATTATCATTAGTGAGCGCATGGGCACACACTGATTGGGGAGTGCATGTTGCTCATATGACCCTGCCAGCCCTACCATGAAAACACCACACACATCCTGGCCATGCAACTAGGTCACACATCGACTCCAGGCACGCATCCCCCCAACAACCTTTGCCACACATACCAAAAATCTGCACACGGGCAGACATGCATGACACTACACACAGCCCAACATGGGTGTGCATGTCGGCATACCCAGCACAGCTGTGTCACATGTGCCGTCTGCACAGTGCATGGAGCCGAGTCTATGCAACACATGCATGAGTTAGACATACCATGCAGCAGTGCCTGCCCCCACAATGTAATATAGCACGATGACCATGTTGCATGTAATTGTACAATACTCATCCAGTCAGTTCCCTAACAGCATGCCTTTCATTCACCCACAGGAACATCATCTGACACGGATGGCGGTCAAGCACACACATCAAGGAAAAGCAGACGTGCAAGGGCCACAGCACACCATCCCTCAACCTTTGCTGCAAGCACCTCGGTCATCATGGGAGTGACAACTGCAACGGTACACCAGGCAGAGCCGGAAGACACCCATGCTGCTCCTGTCACACAGGCAGCCCCTCTGCCTGCTCCACCTGCTGCCCCATCACACAGGCAGCCCCTCTGCCTACTCCACCTGCTGGCCCAATCACACAGGCAGCCACAAGTGGTTTACCATGGGGACATTCTCCACCACCACCCCAGCAGGCTAAGTCATATGCCACCAACAGCAGTGATGGTGATGGGGCTGTCATGGCAAGCCTAAACACCGGTGACGACACAGAGCACACCCCAGATGTTTTGGGCACATTCAGCCCCATGATCCCCAGAAGTCCTGTGCGCTCTCCAAACCCCTCACTACAGGAGATGAATGCAAGTCTCCAACGCATGGAGGAGCGACAGGACACACTGACCGCACTGGTGCAGCAGCACTTGGAGGAGTCACGCCTTCAGGGGGCGAGCAATTAGGCATTTAGACAGCGGGTTGCCCGTGCCATTGGGCGTTTGGCTTGTGCCACTGTCGTCATGTCTCGGAGGGTCCGTGAGGGCACTAGGTTGCAGTCTACCATTGTAGAGACAATGGCACTGGCCCTACAGGCTATCATGTCACGATTACTACGTCCACCAGCACCACGCCTGCAAAGCTCCCAGGCAGGCAGCCCCAGGAGGAGATCTATGTGCCTGTTTGGCTCTTACAAGAAGGACAAGCCTGCCGCCAAGCGTGGCCGGAAGTAGTGCAGAAACATTGACACTTGCTCCACAGTTGGGATAGATAGGTGGGTCCTGGGAGGTGGAAGGGTATGCTTGGGAGGGGGAGGGGAGTCCATAGTTGGGATAGATAGTTAGGGCATAGGAGGTGGAAGGGTACGTTTGGGAGGGGGAGTGGGTCCATATTTGGGATAGATAGTTGGGGCCTGAGAGGTGGGAGGATTCATTTGGGAGGGTATTGCTGTTGCACCTGTTTTCTATCATCTTCCATATAATACACTGGGTTGTGCACGTCAATCACGACGACATTCATTTTCTGCGTGAGTATTAATTATTTAATCGAAGTGTTACAAATTACGGGTCAGACATTGTGCACTATGTGCTTGTGAGGATTGTTTAAAAAAATAGTGAATTAGTGCATCCCGTGCATGTTGACCATCCATGGCATCCTGCCGGGGTCGCACTGTCATCCCATCATTGACGCCATCCCCATGCTCCTCATCTGCAGGGTCCGTGTCCGGGCCAGTGCAATGTTCCATCTAATACACATATTGTGCAGCATGACACATGCCAAGACAATTTTGCCAACCTTGATGGGGCTATACATTAGTGCCCCGCCGGATCTGCTGAGGCAGCGGAACCTGGCCTTGAGCAGTCCAAAAGTCTGTTCTATGATGTTTATGTTTATGTTTATTGTGTTTATATAGCGCTTTACACCAAAGCACTTTACATTACAACAACAAGAATACAATGGCCCTCATTACGACCCTGGCGGAAATCGCGGTGCTAAATGCACCGCGGAGCACGGCGGAAAGCTGCCGATAGCGCCATGGAGGTTGGCGGATTTTCCGCCCCATGCCGACCTTGGCGGGGCGGTAAATCCCCATACCCCATTTTACCCTTCCCCATTCCCATTTTTGCCCCATAGGGTATAATGGGAGTGGGGAAGGCGTTAATTGCGCCACCGCAAAATACGGTGGCGTAATTAACATCAAGGTCCCGTAGCGCCATGGATTTCTCCGCCCGGAAAAACCAGGCGGAAAACGTTCCATGGCGCTACGGGAACTCGTAGTAGGGCGGACGGGTCCGCCGCGAATAATGCTGGCGTAAACCCACTCCGCCAGGGTCGTAATGAGGGCCAATAACAGTAGAAGCAATTACAAAATATGAGTCAAACCAGTAATACAGCAATTAGAACAATTTGCCATTGAAGATAAATGAGGGTAGAGGGGGTGGTGAGGGGAAGGGAGTGGGGAACAGGAAGTGGAGTAAGCTGAAGGCGAGTGAGGAGGAGAGGGGACTTCAGAGGAAATGAATCAGGGGGAGAGAGGTAAGAAGAGGAGGATAAAAAAGGGGGGAGAGAATGAGAGTATCAGGGGGGAGTGGAGAAGAAGAGATTTTAAGGAGACACGAAAGGAGGAATAGGTGGGGATGGAACGGATAGAGAGAGGAAGGGAGTTCCAGTGGAGGGGGGCAAGGAGCGAAAACGAGAGGAGGCACATGGGGACGGGGGAACAAAGAGAAGGAAGAGATCTGCAGATTGCAGGGAACGGGAGGGAGTGTAGAATGAGATGAGAGAGGAGAGATATGGGGGAGCAAGATCATGAAGAGATTTAAAGACAAGACAGAGGAAGTGGAATTTGAGTTGGGAATGAAAAGAAAGCAAGCCAAGATGTGAGAGCGAGGAGGAGATGGAGTTGTGAGGAGAAAGAAGACAGAGGATACGAATGGCAGAGTGGTAGAGGGATTTGAGGGGGGCAAGATGAGAAGCAGGGAGTCTGAAGAGTAGAGAAGAACAGTGGAAAAGACGAGAGAAGAAGAAGGAGGGGATTAAAAGTTTAGTGGCGTGGAAGGTGAGAGATGAGCATACTTTGCGAATATTCAAAAGGTGGTAGCGACATGCGCGGGAAGTAAGAGAAATATAGTGGGTGAAGGATGCCCCATGATGTCCCAAGTACGGATGTGTGCCCCGTTGTAGGCTCCTCATGCCTGTTCCGTGGGCGTCTAATGGGTGTCATCAGCCATGGCGTGAGGGGCTATCTGGCATACATGCATGGGAATGGTGATTGAATGTTTGTGGTGTACATATCATGTCAGTAATGATAGCATGTACACATTTCCAGGATTTAATTAGCGCACAACATAGTACATCCCACAGATGACCCAATGGATTTTTACAATGTTGCATGTGACAACATTTCCATATTCTCCATATTCTTATGTTTGGTCACTCATTCCATCGGAGACTGTTTGGCCTGCTCACTGTCTGCAGTCATGATATGTCCTTCGATGCTACTACATGTCTTATTCCTTTCAATGTAAACAAGGGTGTGTGTCTGCCTAATAGGAGCCTCATGTCTTGTATGGTGCTAAGAATATGCGTTCTGCACCTGCAGTACACAAGAGGCCAGACACTGCTGTGCGCAGCAGGCCCAGTAGGCAGTGTGGACAGGGGATCATCTGCTAGTTTCTCACCAGTGACAATACTCCCATGTACATGTCAACATTGCGTAGTGTGGCACTCCATGGTTAGGGGGGACTTTTGATTTGCCGGTACATGGATACCTGTGACATAGCAACCTGTCATGGACCTTATGCAGCGGTGAGTCAGGTGCATGTAAGGTGTGTTCCCATTTACCCTCCCCCCCCACACAGGGGTCATGCATTGGTCAGTCTACTCACTCAGCAGCCAGGTACATGTAAGGTGTGTGCCTGTTTCCCCCCCCCCACTACACAGGGGTCATGCATTGGTCTGTCTACTCACCCAACAGCCAGGTGCGCTCTCCGATGTGACGTGCCAAGTACCCTGGCAAGGTGGAGTTCCGCAAGACCATAGATTCATGTGTGGATCATGGAAAACGTGCACAGCAATGGGTGATGAGGTGTTCTGCATCACAGACCATATGCACGTTGAGGGAGTGGAATTGTTTGCGGTTTCCATACATTGCCTCAATGGCATGTCTAGCCACCAACTTCACATGGGTGCAATCTAACGCACCTATGCAATTGGACATGCCTGAAAGGGCATGGTGCGCCACTTTGGTGGCATTGACCTGGGTTGGGGTTCGAGATAGGGCAATGTGTTCTGACACATGGCGCAGTAGTGCATCCATAACCTGGAACACAACCCTAGAAAAACAGGGTTGTGACATCCCGTGCAGCTCAGCCACGGTGTGCTGGTATGTGCCCGTTGCAAGGAAGTGCAGTAGCGGCAAAGGGGATTGCGATCCATATGTTTATCATGCTGCAGATTTCGTCATTGATGAGGGTGACTATTGATATTATGGTCTCCCTGTCAAGCCGGTACAAGGTGCGTATTTGGCTTGGGGTCTGCTTCCAGGGTGAGGCCCTGATGCGGGGTATTGCTGGCTGCCTCCGGGGTGCAACCTGCAGGACATTGAGGTTAGGCATGGCCAACTAGTTCCTCATTCGACTCCTGCACCTAGGCTATCGCCTCTCAGCTGCTTCGTCCTCAATGGCTCCTTGCAGGTTCCCCAGCCCAATTGCTGATACAGCGAATGCCTGCATGGTTATGTTGGGATGTGGGTTGGGTGTGCTCCTTTTGTGCATTCACAGTGGTCAATGGTGTGTAGGTGGGCTGACTTGGTACACCTGTGGCCTGTTTGACAGCATGGTTGTTTTGGGAGGTGGGTTGAGTGTGTTGCTTTTCTGCATACACAGTGGCCAATGGTGTGCAGATGTGCTGGTTTGGTACACCTGGCGCCTGTTGCTACTCACCTGCCACTGTTTAACACCTGGTAAGCGGTGCCGTAATTACAGGTGCAGTGGTCACTGTGCTACTGCCATTTTTTTGGCAGTGTTTCTGTGTAGGCGGCACTCTGAAGATGCCCGTACTACCGCTGTGTCGGTCATTCAGGGAAGTACGGCGACTCTTGCCGCTGTGTGTGGGCACGGTGCTACTGGGTGTGGTAGCACTTTGGGTATCACTTTGCGGTGATAGCGTTTCCACACTTGTAACTCTGAATGTGCCGGTCCCGTAAATGGTGCTGTACGGTGCTACCAGCACCGCTATTTCAGGACCGGCACAATGTGTGGTGTAAGGAAGGCATGGTTATCAGAAGCATGACAGACACAAGGAGTACAATCCAAGTGTATTTATTAAACAGTATAAGGGTGAGAAAAACGCCTAACCTAAATCTAAGATGGGAGCAAGTTATGACCATCAAAGTAAAGAAAACACTGTCCTAGTGGTGTGTCAAAACAAAATGGCCTATACTAAAAGATCTGTTGCCAAATCCTTACTCTATATAACAAAAGGGTGCGGGAAAATGATATGTATGACAAAAGAGTGTAATGTAAACTAAAATCCAAAAAGGTTTCGGTAGTTCAGGACTGCTGAACTAATACACTCCCTTCCCCACATTGCATCACGGGACAAAGCGGAACAGTGGCATGACTGTGAGCTCCCCTTGTGTCTATGGTCATCAGCAAGCTGTTTCTTCTGAAAAGGCAGGATCCCTCGAGTTAATGTTATTTGCCCTGGTGCGCAAGACTTTTCCCAGACTCTCACCATGCAGGATTCTCCTCTTCTGCCAGCTTTCCCGTGATACCCCTTTGTTGGGTTCACCTTCGTCTTTACCCCACTGTTCAGTCACTTTATCAAAATGCAGTATTCACCTTCCCTTGCTTTCACTTCGCATACCTCCATCGGGTTCACTGTAGCTTTCAAATCACAGTTCATTTAACTTTACCAGTTCTTGTAGCTTATAGCATTCAGGAACTTTTAATGTCTTTTTAAAATAATATTTGGTTCACTTTCACTGGTTCATGCAGGTCCCCCTCCTCCAGGCTCAGACCTTCCTCTGTAAACAGCTCTGGCTTCCCTCGATCGGGCGGGAGCCTTCAAACTGTCAGCAACCGTCAGCATCGCACTTGTTTCTTTGCAATCTTTCACGCTTTCACTTTTACGTACTTGCCAGTTCGATGCAGAGACTTCCGATAAGCGATCATGTCTCGCCGGGCCACTCTGTTATATTGTAGCGTGTTTACTTTTCACAATCAAGCTTCTCTTTGTCACGGCTGCCGACCTACGCACAACCCACAATACTGGATACAGTTCAAAGGTATTTAGCATCCTCCACTCCTGAGGCCTTCTGGTATCTGCAATTCCTTTCACTTCTTTTCAAAGATTTCGAGCGTACAAGGGGGTTTGTACCCATGGATCAAGACCCCACTTTTCTAGAGAATTCCATGACATTCTCGGCACACCCGATCAAAGGATAGAGTGGTCTAGAAAGACAACAAACAGTGGAGGATTTCCAGGTCTTAAGACTCTAGATGCTCTAATATTCATTATACTGGCATTATGTACCATGGAGCGCCCCTCTCAAATGCCCATCTGAAATAACGGAATAAGCCCCATTGTGAGGGTGCATTCCTTCAATTGTTTTAATAGTATCGAATCATATAATGTACCTGATGTATTTAATAGTGCAACCTTTCTATAAATACTAAGGTCTTCTCCATTACCCAGCTTAACAATGGTCACTATTACAGATTCTTGCCAAGAGGCAGGAATGCTTTCTTTTCATCACACAGTTAAACATTTCTGGCACAAAAGGCAGGCAATTTCTCAATTTGTTTAATGATCACCACGTAAGCTAGTCCGCCTGACCCAAGCGTTCTCAATTTTATTAAACATTTAATCACACTTGGAAAATTCCATGGTGCGCGCTTCTTTCAAGCTATTTAAGAAAATACATTTATTAGGTACACTAAACCACGTTTCAATATATTTGGACCATTAAGTGTCGACTACGTTATCGATTTGCAATGTTTTCACCTTCTCACCCATCCTATAACACCCTAGTACATCTTATCTTGTGTTGCAATGACTTCCAAAAATGTTATGTAAATGATAAAAGAAAGCGCCTCTGCCCCTTGATTTGACAGGGTACAAACGAGGGATAGTAAGAACTACAATGTCACCATACAACCCATTACACAGATGTCCCATAATTTGAGTGTGGTGGAGAGAAATAATGATCAAACAAGGAGAGATTTAGGGATATCAATCACAAGCACACCCTTGAACTAAAGGGATCAACCCTTAACACTTTGAAACACAAAGCTTGTGATTTACAATTGCTACCTTGCCTAGGTGAGTTCTATTCCCAGACCATATTCATTTATGGTACTGAAAAAAACATTGCAAGAGAGCAAGTTTATAGAAAAATACCCATATTTTATTTATCAAATACATACAAATGTTAAAAACTTAAAGTTTTGAGGTATCTGTTCAGTCTTCTACAAATGAATTGAAGAAGACACGTTCGCTATCATATCTGCATGCGCTTCCCCCCTTCAACAGGTAAATATGTTAGTTCGAATACTTGTCCATTAAAGTGTCTTGTGCTGTGCTAATATTCACACTAGGCTATACCTCATTAAGCACAACTCACTCAGTCTCATTCCATTCATTCTGCCTTCATTCACTTTCATAGTCTCGTTCCACAACCACAAAATGTGCCCAGAGAAATAATGCCCTATAATGATCAAGACTATCAAATCATAGTCACCTCATAGAAAAGTACATATACAATTTATTAGAAAAAATATTTAAAAACCTGTTAGGACATACTAAATTACCAGTCGATGTTCATGATAAATTAAACATTTCAGGTGCCACAAAACAAAGTGCAAAGGTGCTTTGCAAATTTACAAATCTAAATAACAAAAAAAAAATGTAATCAAATCAAGGTACTTTATAATATTCTTCAGGTCCGAAGAATTAGAATTTTCTCTATTGATGATTGACCTGAACCCAATTGTAAAACCCAAAATGTTTTGCCATCACATAAAAAATCTGATACCGGTTTCATGCTTTGTAGGCTTCAAAAAGGCATTACACTTGTGGAATACATAATACTGTTTGTTTGGGTCAGTACAGAAATGCTGGCATAAGATTAACACACAACAATATGCAGTTCAAAATAAACATCATAAGTATTTTTCCATTATGGTTGGATTAGATTATAAATATTCAGGGCACCAATTGCCTTTTAGCAGAGCTTTGTGCCATTTTATAGTCCTTCTGACTGGTGTTAGAGCCTAATAAAGGGTTTGGTTGGTTTTCCACTAATTCTCTGTGCTCTCCAAATGGGATTGGTACCCATTTGTCCATTTCATCCTTATAAGACTGTACCATCTCATTGGAGACGGCTAGGAACGTTGGTGCCTAAACGCACTTCCTTGTTTTGTCACATTAAGGTAAAGGGGCTCTTCGACCTACAACTCCCAGTGGAGTTGTAGTGCTTTCACATTTTTCTTAGCCATCAAGCGCGAGAGTGCCGGAGCGAATGCACCAAGCACCAAGCCGGTTTTGCCGGACTGTACCGTCAGCGTTGCCGCCCATCCCGCACATAGGTGAGTTTGTCTGTTCAAACCCAGTTGACGCAATATGCACCCTTTAGAGGCACTGGAGGTTGCACGCTGCAAAATCAGGCATAGAATCATAGACAATACTCCTACCCTCTCTAGTGCCGCACTACGGCGTGCAGAGATTAGGATGCACTATCTCAATCCCACATTCATGCCTGTCCTTATAGGGAATGTGGATAAAAACATTGAGCTGAAGAAAGGGGATTGTATACCTGTGGAGGTCGATCCCAGTATTAGCGCAGCCAATAGTCAACAGGCAATCAATGTCCCACAGGACAATAATACCAACACTCCTACAGGCATACCCCTATCAGACCATGCTATGGATGTTGCGTACCTTAAAATTAGTACACCAAAGGACAAGGTTCAAATAACAGAAAAGAACCACAAACTTAACATATTATTGTTAAACACAAGATCCCTAGTGAAGCAGACTATGCAGGTGGCCGATTACATCATGAAACATGATCTGGATATTTGTGCCATAACAGAAACATGGTTCCATGAGGCAGCCGGCCCATCATTGATTCTGGCTACACCAAAAGATGACACTATTCGACATACGAATAGGCAGAAGCAAGCGGGAGGCGGTGTTGCCTTTATACACAAAACCAAATTGGACATCTGGGAAACAGAGGTTATTGGTCCGGTTGGATGCGAAGTAAAGGTATGTAAAGGTGCGGACCGAGGCAACTACTACTGTAAACATAATACTTATATATCGGCCCCCTATACCCATGGCTGATTTCACCACACAGATGGGCAATTTGATACTCCCTCAATTGAAACATATCTCTAAATTTATATTGTTGGGAGATCTAAACCTATGGAAAGGTAATGAGAATTACTGTTAGCCAAAGAATTAGAGAATGCCCTCTCCAGTCTAGGTTTTACCCAGCAAATAGAAGATGCCACACATATCAAGGGCAATACCCCTGGATTGGATTGCCACATATAATACCACTACTAGTAAACCCATAATTACCCCATGTCTGCGGTCTGACCACATTTTTATCCATTTTGTCATATTATTGGCACATAAAATAAAGACGGTACGAAAAACAAAAACTGGATTACATCTAGAAATACCAGGCAGCTTAAGCCTGAAATCATGCAAGAGTGGATCTTGCCACTGAACAATAATCTACCTAATTTACACACGTCCGATCAACTAATAAAAGCTTATCACAATGTAATGAGGAAGGCTATGAATACATTAGCCCCTCTTAAAACAAAACGTGTGTTATGTAGAAAAAGTAATGTCTGGTTCTCCCCGGAATGAAATGAACTAAGAATACTGAAAAGGAAAAGCTTCTATATTTGGAATCAATCGCAGCTAGACTCAGATAAGGTAACCTATGGTATGGCTATGAATTTGCAGTCATAAAGGCAAATAAATCCACCTATGAAACACGAATAGAAGAAGCTCAACATGACTTCCAAGGCGCACCTGGTGTACAATTATTCAGGAAGCCATGGTAAATAAACTGGATAAAATCAAAAAGAACATACATAAGTCAGGAGTTGTGAAGGACCCTAAAGATGTACAGGAAGGTGAAATGTTAAATCCCACCATAGATTCCTTACAAAGGCAGGCAATTTACACATTTAACTTCAGAACCATTACTGAGGCAGAATTTAGCATTATACTAAGCAAGCTTAAACCTTCTCAATGTAAAGGTGATACATGCCCATTTTGGAGTGGTCAAAGCATGCTCTGAATTAGTTATTGCCACGCTCACTAAAATTGTTAATACTTCATTGATTGAAGGTCACGTGCCATCAGACTTAAAAGGTGCCTGGATAACCCCCTAATTAAAAAAAGAACATGGCTAGACCCAGGCATGACAGCAAACTACAGACCAATAACTAACTCTCCTTTTTTGTTAAATGTTCTGACTAGGGTGGCGTATGAACAAATACTAGACCATGTACCCAAGCACAGTGTCCTCAACAAGTGGCAATCAGGTTTTAGACCTGGCTTTGGAATTGAATCCGCCCTTTTAGATCTAAAGTCAAATATGGTCCATAATATATATGAATAATGGACAAACTATGCTGCCCATGGTATTAGATCTCTCTGCCGCATTTGATTTGGTCGAACATCCATTACTGATACAGAGACTGGAGGATGTGGCGAGCTTCAGCGATTGTGCTTTTGCCTGGGCATGATTCTTTCTGGAGAACAGATCTTTTAGGGATTGTAGTGGCATAGAGCAGGCTAGTCCAGCCCACCCGCCCAATGGTGTTCCATAGGGAGCATGATTGTCACCATCATTGTACAATATTTTTACAGCTCTGTTCTTTCAGATACTAGACAATAGGGACATATGTTTCTCTAACTATGTGGATGACACTCAGTGGTTGGTCCCTCTAACAGAGAATTACCTGGATGGCACTTGTGCCATCAATAAAATATACAGCTTAATTCTGGATTGGATATGCGAAAGTGGGTTATAGGTACTAGCCCTAGAATAAAACAAATGGTTCTGAATATTTTGAGTTTCAGATAGCAAACTGCAAAATTACTACTAAACAAAAGATCAAAACCCTGGGAGTCTTTGTAGATCAAAACTTGAAAGCTCAGGAGAATAGTCTCTTTACTATATTAAGACTATTTCATATCCGTCCATACCTCTAAGGAAAGAGATGAGACGGTGGCGAGAGCCATTATAGGCTCAAATAGACTATTGTAGTAGGCGTCTTACAGGAATCGGGAAAGGAGAACTTGCAAGACTCCAAGTCATCCAAAATAGTAGTAGGGCTAAAAGAATATGATCATGTTTCAGCAGCACGTAAGGGACTACATTGGCTACATATTGATGCTAGAGTAGAATTCCGCCTATTGACAATGATGTACAAATATTTAGAGGGCTCTAATCCTCATTACCTGGCAATACGGTTAAAGAAAGCTGCAGTCAGAAATCTCAGAACTGATAACACCAACATGCCTGTGGTTCCAAGAGCAAAGTTATCCGAAGTCAACAAAAGTGCGTTCTTCATAGCAGCACCGAGACTCTGGAATTCTATTCCACCAAGTCTCAGAGACATGGAATCACTAAGTATATTTTAAAAAAAAACTGAAAACCTTCTTGTTTAGATAGTTCAGTGATACTCTAGGGACCCCCCCTCTACGATTATAGGCACTGTTCCTTTTTAGGCCTGTTTGTTTTATGTTTTGGTGGCTTTGACGTCTAAGATGGCCTGCCTTCTCCCAGCATCCGTATGCCTCCGGGTCTTTGACTGCGCAGTACACATTAATAAAGTAAAAAATAAAAGTAGAAGGCTAAGCCAGCAGCCGGAACATGAGCATGTAGATCTCTGAAGCTTCCAGGCTCCTTCGTGGAGGAATCGTGACCGCAGACGGAGCCTCGGCTGGGGGAACCTTGGAGGCACAGTTTGCAGTGCTTGTGAAGTGAGACAAGCTGGTTTGAAGCCCTGGTGCCAGGTTTTTACTGCTGACAAGATTCAGGACTCCAAAATGACCGCCAGAGCTGACTGAGATTGCCGGGGTTGAGCTGAGGAGCCAGAGCCGTTGATAACAAGCCCATACAGAGAGAGGAAATGAGTGCTCTGTGCCAGGAATATAAGAACAGTGAAGCAGGCAGCAGCTGAGGGACAAAGCGGAGCAGTATACTGAGGGATGGGAAAGAGACATGGTGAGCACCGGAGGAGTGCAGCAGTGATCATCGGCACAGAGATTTTGGCAGGGGGACACCAGCTGGCAAGAAACAGAAGCGTGAGGCCCTGAAGGACTTCAAAGGTAAACGTTCTTAGCCCTTTGGACAAAGTGGGGAACAGCAGGAGAACCTGCACCCAAGTGGATTTACAACACATGACTTTGACACAGGAGAAGAGAACTGCCGCAACGCGCATTACGCAGAATGGCATCCACGGATTGATGGCCCTGACTCAGATAGGTAGCAGAGTGTGGATCCTGCAGCCTCCCTCCTCTGTACCCAAAAACAGGGATTATGGGGCTTGTAGTGTTTCACAGAAGAGGAGGGCAGGTTATTGTCAGAAAGGGGAGAACAGGTGTATCGTTGTGGATGAATGTGTTTTCTCCTGACTTTTCTTAAAGGAAAGTACTGGGGTAGGATGGGACTGTGGTGGCAACATCCCATAAATACTGAGGGGTTGTCGGGTAGGGGTGTATCGCAAAAAAGGGGATACCGCATCTCGCCAGAGGGTGTTCCTTCTGCGAGCCCCAAGGGCCCCTTGCCCAGGTGGTCCTCTCTCGCTTGTCCACCCCCAGGGCCGGGATCCAAGCACGATGGCCCTCCCCTGGCCACCTGACCAGAGGATCCCCGGGGCATCCCAGTGAGAACACCCTCAGGTTTCTCACAGGGAGACACTGCAGGAAGAAATAATAGAGTTTTTCAAGATTAACAAGGGTTCAGTAGAGGGACTGGGGACCCTGTGAGAGGCATTTAAGGTTACGGTCAGGGGGATCTGTACATCCAAAATGACTGGGGTCAAAAAAGACATTGCTGGGGAAGCTACGAAAACTAGAGGGGGTGGTATCCGATTTAGAGAAGGATATGGCGATGGGGCAGCGACAGAATTGGCAGAGGCCCTGGCTTCTCATCGGTACACACAGAATTCACTATCAAAGTTTGATGGGAGTAGGTGGGATATACAGATTCACAGAGAGGGGGATGAGGGCAGGCGACTGCTAGCCTGGCTGATCTGACGGGAACAACCCTGCCACACCATAACTCAGATCAGGCGGGAATCTGGGGAACTGTCCACCACCCAGGAAGGGATCAATGAGGCCTTTCAATGTTTCTACCAATCCCTATATACAAGCAAGGGAATGTACTCGGTTGAAGATGAAGAGGAATTATTATACTTGGTGCAGTTGCCAGTCCTGGCAAGGGATCTTAGGGAGAAGCTTGAGGAACCTATTGAGGAATCATAGATATGTGGGGCGTTGCGATCCATGCGTAAGGGTAAGTCCCCAGGGAGTGATGGCTTCCCAGTAGAATTTTATTGTATATATGAAGACCTCCTGGTCGGCAACTTAAGAAAGTCTATGATGAGGCCTTTGAACAGGGCCCTCCCAAACTCGATGGAGGAAGTGGTAATAACCGTCCTATTGAAGGAACGTAAAGACCCCCTAGACTGCACATTCTATCGCCCAATCTCATTATTAAATGTTGATGCAAAGATTCTGGGTAAGATCTGCCCACCAGACGATCCGGGGTGACTCCGCTATTGGTACATCCAGACCAGTGTGGATTTATAGGAGGGCTTAGTACCTAGATGAATCAATACTGCTTCCCATCATGTGATGGACAAGGTTAAAGACTCTAAAACATGGCATTGGCTTCCTTTGATGCCATGAAGGCCTTTGACTCCATGGGAATGGCTGTTTAGGGTGCTGAGGTCCTTTGGATTTGGGGACATTTTCTGATGGCTACGACTCCTATATAATAGGCCAATGGCAAGGGTGAAAACAAATTATTGGGTGCCACCCCAGTGGACATTGGGTAGAGGGATGCGACAGAGATGTCCGGTCTCCCAGATATTATTTTCAATGGTACTGGAACCACTAGCGGGATATCGCAGGAAAGAGATGAAGGGGGCAGGTATATTAGCAGGTGAAATATGGCACATAGTCTCCCTCTACGCAGATGACCTGTTGCTATATGTGAGGAAAAGCTGGAAAACTTGCCAATGTTGCTAGCGGTATTGAGTAATTTGCGGAAACTATCCGGCTTATGTATCAATAAGGAAAAGTCATTACTGTTCCCACTGGGGTCCTTCGCAATCACGATCTTACCGTCCTCCCAGATTGAGGGATCAGGTGGGAGGGGGAGTCATTTAGCTACCTGAGCATCCACCTCTTTCATAGTATCCAGGACACGTCTGTGTACAATATGGGTAGAACATTGGCATCAAGAAGAATTCTTTCAAGATGTTGGATCAACAAGTTGGGGAATTGCTATGGAATACAGAGAGGAGGAGGGTCTCGCTGCCAACCTTACGATGGGTTATAGTCATTTCATCGACAGCCAAAGAATCTAATACCATAGCATCAAAAAAAGCATCTAATAAAAAGCATCTAATGCATTTATTTTTTATTTTTTAATGTGGGGTTCCCACCCTAGTCCCGCTTTTTAAACCTTAAAAACCCATTTTTTATTAAACTAAACCCTTTACCATCTAAAAAAAATGCATTAGATGCTTTTTTTTAAGATGCTTTTTTTTTAGATGGTTTGGCTGTCAATGCTTTGGTTGTCAATGCAATGACCGGATACCCCTTAACGATACCCACACCTGGAGGGGGTGCCTTAATTTTCCGAACTACTAATGGTACTACATGACAGCACAACTGCAAGCTGTGCTAGCATGGGTGGACACTAACGGGAACTGTTGTCGGGCTTACTGGGAGACGACCAGGCCCATCGGAAAGGAGTGGAACTACTGTGGGGCACGGTTGGGGGGAAGGGGCCACTAACATATTTCAGGTGGTGCAGGAGATCTGGAAGAAACTTTTAGGGTAACTGCGGGTGCCAAGGCTGTACAGTGCTGATCTGAGATGGAACGCAGACTTGGGACTCTGGTAGGCAATACAGTGAATGGGGGTTCTCGGATCTGATGGATGAGGGATGTCAATCAGTGGGTGATTTGTTTGAGGGAGGAAAGTTGATGCCGTTTGAGGAATGGAGGGTGCGGTATGCGTTATATAGAGGGCAGTTCCTTACTTACGGATCAGTGACTAGGCAATTGGCAGCTATATTGAAAGGTAACCCGGAGTAACCCACTACAAACCCACTGATGCAGGTGCTGCTTACACAGGGGGACGGAGGAGCTAGGATTTCTCGAATCTATCAGGCAATACAGGGGCATTTCTCCTGGAGGAGTTGGCAGTTAAGACCAAGTGGGAAGGGGATATGGGGGACCAGAATTCGGAAGCAGTCTGGGGTTTAATGTGGGAGCAGGTCAGGAAAGTCTCAAGGAACACCAGATTTCAACTTATGCAGTGTATATCCTACAAAGGGTGTATGTGACCGCTACTAAATTACACGTAATCAATAACACCCTGAGAAAGGACTGTCCAAGCTATGGGTCTGGACCGGCAGAGATCTGGCACATGTTGTGGGTGTTCGGTAATTGTACACTACTGGGAGGCAGTAATATCCCAGATTAACTGACTGATGAATTCCAGTTTTGAATGCAACCCAAGAGTGTGCCTGTGGGAGCGAATACCAGGTCGGAAATTATGAAGTAAGGAAACGGTTGGCTCAGTTTATGCTGATATTAGCGAAAAGAAGGGTAGCCATTGCCTTGAAAAGAAAACAGGGCCCGTCCTTGGTGGAATGGATAGATGACATCCGTAGGTGGGAGATGGCAGAGTTAGACATTCTGCAACAAACCCGGGACCCAGAGTTATAGATTGGAGCCAGCTGTTAAATGAACTGCACTCCTCGACAGACTTGAAACCTCCCCGAGTGATAGAGATGGTGTTCAAATGTTCAGGGAGGGGAGGGGGAAGAGGAAGAATAGACAGTGGGAGTATGGTTGGAAGGGCCCAATGGTCCGACATGTTGGATATATTTTACTATGGAACTTCTAGTTTAATTTTCTCCTCGGATTCTTGAAAAGGCGTGTAACCGTCAACACTATATTGTGATTTCTATGCATATAAAAAAGGCTGAATAAACAGAGGTTAAACATTTTTTTAAGTAAAAGGTGGTGAGAGCTTAAATTTGAAGTCATATGAAGAGGTGTGTGGGCACCGGTCTCCCCGCTGCATCTTTGGGGCAATCGGTGATTGTGATTTGTTGTGTCCTCCCAAATTGGTTTTCTCTCTGTGAGAGTGATTGTGCAGCCTTTACGGTATCAGCTACCCCATTGATTCGCAGGCTGCTCTTTTTGTGAGAGGCGTTAAGGGAAGATTAAACTACTGTAAATTGCACCATGACTTGAAACCTAGGCTCCCTTACTCTTAAGGACAGATTATACAGAATACTTTCAAATAATCCAGCTTTGGCAACAAGGTACCAGATGTACCAACTACAACAGGGTACAGGATGGAACAACGCAGGATGTAACAACTGAGCCTAAACTGCTACTCCTCCACACATACCCTCTATCAAACACACAACCAAACGAATCTGTCACACTACCTAGCTCCAACCAAACGCTAAGCGCCAGGAACAGGACCAACAGTGCAGTACTCTCACCTACTCAACGGTCAGAGTGACAATCTCCTCCCAACCAATAGCCAAAGTATCCCTGACAACCACCCTACTCACCAAGGTGGTTGCTAAGGCACAATCCCACTTGCAACTAGTAGTTACAGCTAGCGACAAAGCCAATATGCGCCGAACGAGGAACAGACTGCAGTCAACCAGCGTCAACAGACAAGGTAGGGAGAACGACGGGTAATAACTACTATCACCACCCTGAGAAAGGTCAACTAAACGTACACTCCCAGAACATATTTGGGAATCCAAGGCTAACATAACACACATGCTCACGCTGAGATACCTAGTGTGTGGCGAAACACATTACACTATCCAGGAAACGTCATTTCTAGGTATTTTTTATTAACTGCTTGCCTCTCTGCCAAATCTAGATGTTTCTTGATTTACTGCCTGCCATTCTCTGATAACTAGGCCTTCTCCCACTATCCAGGAAACTCAATTCTAGTAGTTTTTTACTGTAGTGCCTGCCTCTCTGTCAATTCTATGTGTTTTTTGATTCACTGCCTGCCATTTGGTGATACCTAGGCCTTCTCCCACTATCTAGGAAACTCGATTCTAGGTGTTTTTACTAACTGTCTGCCTATCACTTCTAGTTGTTTTTTGATTCACTGCTTTCCATTTTGTGAGACCTAGGTCTTTCTCCCATTATCCAGGAAATTCTATTTGAACTGTTCCTTGATTTAGTGCCTACCATTTTGCGATACCTAGGCCTTTCTCCCACTATCCTGAAAACGTGGTTTTAGGTGTTTTTACTAACTGTATGCCTCTCTGTCAATTCTATGTGTTTTCTGATTTACTGCCTGCCATTATGTGAGACTTAGGCCTTTCTCCCACTATCCAGGAAATTCAATTTGAGCTGTGCCTTGATTTAGTGCCTACCATTTTGTGACACCTAGGCCTTTTTCCCACTATCTCGGAAATTCAACTCTTGGTGTTTGCTTTTGATTAATTATCGGCCACTCTGTGATTCCTAGGCTTTTCTCCCACTATCTAGGTAACTCAACTCGAGGTGCTTGCTTTTGATTAATTATCAGTCACTCTGTGAAACCTTGGCCTTATTCCCTGTACCTAGGAAACCTAAAGCGAGATGTTCATCTTATTTACTGCTTGCAATTTGTGCTACTTAGGCCTTTCTCCCACTATCTATTATTGACTGCATGCCTCTGACAAAACGTTAGGTGTCCCTGTGATTTACTGCCTGTGATCTGTGAAACCTATACCTCTCTCCCACTATCAAAGATCCCACATTTCTAAAAGGTATCTTGTCACGGTAAACCACTCAGCGAATTCTAGCCTTCCCACACATCTAGGAATCTCGATCTAGGTGGATACCACCACTGGCTACCATCTCTCAATCCTAGACTTCTACTGTCACCAAGATCACCCAGCGATCACCATAAACAGATATCTACACAAGTTAAACAGGAAGCCACAGTCACCCCACCCATGAGAGCCACCGCTTCTTACGCTTAGTACCCCACTTAGACAGCTCACCCCAGATAGAGTTACCCACGAAACCAACCTATTAAGCGGATAGACACTATCAAAGGATCCCCAGCGATCGCAACATAAGATGATAAAACAGAACACTACCCAAATGTAAGGCCAGACAGGTAGGCTACTGCCCCTGTGAACTCAATACCCTCTCAAATCTTACTACCATGGAGACAAAATGCCCCAACGAAGAATTGGATGCCAGCAAAGAAAATTGGAACAATGACCAATCCCAACGGATCCACACCTTCAACCGCTGCCAATAGAAGCCGTCACAACCACAGTTCGCACCCTAGCAAACAATACAACTAACAGAACATCCATCACAAGGGAAAATAATTTACCGTCCACCAGGACCCATCAGTACCTTCGATGAAGACCTCAACGCCATCCTAACTAATAATCTTAAAACCTCATCTCAAGTCCTCACCATGGGGGACTTCAACCTAGGCTACAACGACCCAGCAGACCCTATATCTAATTCTATTGCCACCACCCTTGCTGAACTAGGCTTCGCGCAAAGAAGCATGGCCCCCACTCACTCGAAAGGTAGAATACTTGATTGGCTGGCCGATTACAACTGTGTAGCAAACATCACCAATATCTCACCGTTAATCTGGTCCGACCATCACCTAGTCTCGTTCTGGCTAACTACCGATAGACCGACACCTACGCCTACCACAACAGCCCCACCTATCCTCACCAGAAACAAGACAAACATTACCGCAGAAAGACTCATCCCGAACCTTCTCCCCATCCTTGATTCACTTCCGGACAACACAGACCCAGAGATCCTAGTTGAGGAATATAATAAAGCCATGGCCACAGCACTGGACCTCATCGCCCCTCTCAAACTCAGACCCAGCAAACAGAAATCACACCTCAACAAATGGTATACACCATTCCTCAAAAATTTGAGGCAACAAAAGAGAAATTGCGAGACTACATGGAAAAAATGTCCCTCAGCTGCTAACAAACTCAATCTATCTAAAATAACTGCACTCTACAAAAAAGAAATATACATGGCCAAACGAACTTCCTTTGACTCTCGCATATCATCTGCCAAGTCCAATATGAAAGAACTCTTTTCCATTCTCAAAGAAGTCGAAACCCCCATACTACCCCTTGATACCTGCACCAAAGATAAAAACTGGTGCTCAGAAATTCAAAATGCCCTGGCCAATAAGATCGAGACCCTCCAAACTAAAATTTCTAGCAAAAAAGCGACCTTAAAAGACTTGCCCCCCTCCAGAAGACCAGACAAGTGCGTAACCACAGACCCCACCCGTTTCAAATTTTCAAAAGTCAATACTCTCGACGTAGAAAAAATGATCTTGTCCTTGAAACCCTCTAACTGCCAGGGAGACCTTTGCCCAGCACAGCTTATCAAAGACGCTGCTCGCGATCTTTCACCCTTCATTACGAAACTGATCAATGCCTCTTTCACCACTGGCTCCATCCCCACGAAATCTAAAACAATCCTGGGTACTTCCATTACTAAAAAAACCTACTCTTGACCCTGCCATACCTACCAATTACCGACCTATAACAACTGTTCCCTTTTTACTAAAAATCCTAGACAAGGTCGCCTACGTTCAAATACAGAGGCACCTGGAAGAACACCACCTCCTAGGATCCAGACAATCAGGATTCCGCCCTCAACATGGGACTGAGACTGCACTCGTCGACCTGAAAGCTCAGATTGACACACTCAGGGACAAAGGACAAGTTGCCTTGCTCCTCCTCCTTGACCTTTCTGCTGCTTTCGATCTGGTCGACCACTCTGTCCTATGCTCACATCTCCACACAGCAGCACACTTCTCGCCTGAGGCCATCTCTTGGATCACCTCATTCCTTAACGGTAGAACTATGAGGGTCTTCTTGCCCACAGCTGCAGCAGATCCCATACCCATCACCTGTGGTGTCCCACAGGGCTCCTGCGTCTCCCCTACACTGTACAACATATTTACCAAGCCCCTTTTCGACGATTTGGATCATCTTGGTATCACCTACACTAATTATGCAGATGATACTCAGATCCTCCTTCCGCTTTCTGGAGATTATGGAAAGGATTTGGCCTTGCTAAATAGGGTGTACATCATCATCCAGGCATGGATGGCCACTCACGGACTATACCTGAATGATGAGAAAACAGAAACTTAGCCCGGCCTACAACTCTTTCAAGATAGATGGGAACAACATTAAAGTTGGTCAGGAGGTTAAAACTTTGGGCTTCTACTTAGACTCTAACCTCTCCTTCAAAAGACAACCGAGCTCACTGGCATCCTCATCTGCATACATGTGCAAACTTATCCGCTCAGCTAAACCATTTCTGTCAGATACCAGCTGTCTCACAATCGCTAGAGCCCTTATACTATCCCGCCTTGACTATTGTAATGCCCTTTACCTGGGATCCTCCAAGGCTACCACTAGCAAGATACAAACTCTCCAGAATAACGCCCTGAGAGCAGCCCTAGGGATCCCCAGAAGGGAGCATATATCAGGACTCAGTCAACAGAACAATTGGCTCTCCACCAGAGATAAAATTCTCCTAAAAACGGCTTCACTCACCTACAAATCCCTTAACAATGCCGCCCCGATCTACCTGATTAACAGGTTCCATAGACAAGTTTCCGCGAGACCCCTCAGAACGGCTTACAAAGACCGCCTCTCTGTCCCAAATTATAAACTCGCCACCATAGGAGGTAACAGCTTCCCGGTAAAAGCAGCCAAACTTTGGAACTCCTTGCCCCCTAACCTTAGAGCAGACATGCCGTACCTGAGCTTCCGCTCTAAGGTCATCTCATGGCTGAAACTGAAGGACCTCCCAGACAATTAAATGCCAAGGTTATTCCTCATGTGATCCGTACTGGTATGCATGCCATTTCTATTGTGTATATATTGTATATATTGCTTGATTTCTCTGCTGTTCTGTACATTCTCCCCACTCCAATTCGTACTTTTACACCTTGTAACCAAGTTTTGCATATTCTTGTACATGCTGCGCCCTGATACCCCTGGGTATAACTGCGCAATATAAATAATAAACTAAACTAAACTAAAAATCACTATACCTTACTCCATACCTCTCTACAAGCACAGGGCCACGAACATTCAATGCCACTGACATGCCCAGACAAGCTAAGAACCATCTGGACCCCCGAAATAAAATAAGAGAGGATCTAAGAAAAGAATGGCATGTTACCAACACCTTCACTCCTTATATCACAAGCACACAAGGGCAATGCCAACAACGGAATCAAAACAAGAAAGATGCTTAAGCCGAAGAATACAGCAACCCTGTTATCAATCTAACTGACCTACTCCACGATGAAGCAGCCTTCGCCAGACCCCAACCAATCGGGCATAACAACACAGAAACACCCCAACGGAACACCAAAAGGTCAAAACAGGAATCAACAAACAAACCTAAGCACACCAAAAAAATCCACTGCAATCTAATCAATGCTAGGTCCATGGCCAAACATGCCATCGAAACCTACGACCTCTTCTGCGTCTGAGGTATCGACATCCTATTCATAACGGAAACATGGCTAGATGACAACTACAAAATCACACTCCACAACTGCCTGCCTGAAAACTTCAAGTGCGCACAAGCTAACAGGAAAAACAAAAGAGGTTGAGGACTGGCAATAGCCCACAAGGAACACCTGGAAATTAAACTTGAAGGCCCTCTAAACATCGCAAACTGCAAATCTCTAATCCTTCGCCTATCAACAAACTCCAAAACAAACCCCAAATTCATACCATTATACGGACTTCAAAAACAAAATCAGCACCATCCAACAGATCACACAAAGAAGACCATGTGACCCCAATATGCAACCCACCCACCGGTCCGAGGAACGCCCGAACAAACTTTGAAGCGTCCCCAAATATCAGCCAAGACATTCGTCAAACTAGTAAACAAAAGCAACAAAACAGGCTCCCCCATGGATCCCTTCCCACCAGACATATACAAATCAATCATCAGACAAGGGAACCCATGGATTACTACAGAAACCTCAACCCCTCAATCTCAACAGGGAAAGTGCCATAATCATTCAATTCAGCATACAACAAGCCGCTCCTCAAGGACACCGCAGGAAACGTGAAGACCTCTCCAATTACAGACCTATCTGCAAAATCCTGTACCTAGCGAAACTACTCGAAACATACATCCATTGACTAACCCAAGAATTCATAGAAGAACAGGACCTATTGGACCAGGCTCAAGTAGGTTTCAGACCAATGAGAGGAACGGAAACAACACTTCACTTAATCTGGGATGAACTAAAGGCAAACGCAGACTCAGACAAAGGTACAGCTCTGATACTTCTAGATCTTTCTGCAGCATTCGACACGGTTAACCACAACATCGTCATCTGGAGATTGGAAGAAATAGGAATCACTGACCTAGCCTTACTATGGATGAAACCCTTCCTAACAAACAGTACAGAAACCATATGGATCAAACCTTTTAATTCCAATTCAAGAGATTCCACCAGTGGAGTACCACAAGGATCATCCTTCTCCCCGTTACTATTCAACATTTACCTGGCTCAACTAATCAAGATCATTAAAAGACACGGGCTCACATGCCACAACTACGCTGATGACACACAAATAGTCTACAAAATATAAGACACACAAGAAGAAAACACAACACTAGAGAGCTGCCTTCATGAAATCTACAGCTGGATGAACTCAAACTACCTCAGACTCAACCCAGGCAAAACAGAAATAATGATCTTCTGCAAAAACGGAGAAAACAATCACTACATCCCTTGGCCAACGGAACATGGTACAGCACCAGCCCCATCGACGATAGTGAAAAACTTGAGTCTTGATGACAACAAACTAATTCTAGTGCCAAAAGTAAATGCTCTAATCAAGAAATGCTTCTTCCTCTTACGTGCAGTAAAAAGGATCCTACCAGTAAACTACGCCAACAGTCTATACCTAAACACTGCAGCCAGACTCCTGCTCAAACTACCTCGAAGAGAACACATAACACCAGCACTGAAAATGCTACACTGGCTACCAATAAAACAGCGAATAAACTTAAAATCAATGTGCATAACGCAAAGAGCAATTCACAGCCAAGGAGCAGAGTTCCTAAAAGAGAAAATAAACGTCTACCGCACAAAAAGACCAATCGGATCAAGCAGCAACATCCGCATAGAACCAAAACCATAAAACAAAGAAAATTTGAAGGATCCTCATTCTCTCACCTTGCACTAAAAACCTGGAATGAGCTACCAAAAACATACATAACACGAGAGATCAACTCCTATTTAGAAAACTACTCAAAACCTGGCTCTTCAGCGCATAACTAGAAGGAACGCCTATGGGGGAACATACGCAGCAGAAACAATACTCTGAGAGGGAACTATTCTCCTCATCTTCCTAAGCTAGGATCCATAAATGGAGGGAGGGGGACGAACAATTTACGGCATATCACAATACCAATATTGAACCTGGGTAGGCTAGGATAACACTAAGGAATGAATATAGGGAGGGGGGCGTGGCTATGCAGCCATGGAATAGGCTGTACTACCTGAGAGCTCTGTGATCCGACAAACTGATCCAGAGCAATGTGCGCGTTTAAGAGGCGTATTCCAACTTCAAAATACATGGAAAAGCATGTGAGCAGTCCAGGCACAGAGTGAGCGGATCGGCGGACTGCAAGAGACAAAGTAGCAGGAGTTGCGTGACTTTGTATCCCGAGCCGGCATGATGCAATCGACGCCAAAATGGCGGTGAGTCAGAACAAAGGATTCCTCAGCGGCATTAGATACAAGTGGCGAGCGGGTTGCTGGCCTGCAACCACTGCCTGAACTGAAATCAGCTGACAGCCCACAGGCGGTTCGAGGACAGCTGATAGCCGTGCCCCGAAGGGAAAAGAGGAGCGTGCAGCCCCGCTGGAGCGCGAAGGCTGAGAACCCCCCTCCCCTTGGAGAGTAACACAGGGAGCAGCGGGGGCTGCAGCGGATGAGCATGACTCGGAGCGAGCAGCACCGGGGACCTAAGGAAGTTGAAGGCCCGGTGATGCGCAGATCAGGCACTCTGCCGGGGCAATCAGCAGCGCAGCGTACCGGAGGACCCTTTATTCACACTGCAAGGAGTGGGTGGTGCGAGAGTGCGGAGCGACCAGGAACCAGCACACAGGACAGCCGCCGCAGGGATCCGAACGCATAGCGCGGATGGATCTCAGAAGGACGGTTGGGCTCGCAGAAGGAGCCCCTGAATTCGAGCGTGGTGATGAACGATCCATAACCAGCTGAGTGAACACAAAGGGACCGCAGAGCAACGATAGGACACGGGCAGACCGGAAGGCATTAGACACTCTGTGGCCCTGCAGGACGCCGCAAAATAAAGACGCCTACACGTGTAACGCGTGGGAGAGGAGAAATAAAGGAGCAAGTGGCCGGGAAGCAGCTGCCAGCCACAACCCTATCACATAGACAATGGGAGATAACCCCACGCATAGAGCCGTGGGGGTGCAAACAATATTGTCAATATACAGCAGATACTGGCAAACCTCACAAGCAGGCAGCCCACGGAAGCAGGGCACCCTAAGCAGCAACATACATGGTGCAACACACGGAATGCACAAGAATAAGCCATAAACATCACGCAATATATTTGTAGCAAGGGGCCTGCACAACCTGCACACCCAAAAGGCACCCAAACCACGAAGCAAGGGGTGCCAGAGGAGCGTACCAACAAGGGCTCACATGCTATGGAACACGCAGACGTTGAGTGGCCCTGGTAAGAGCCAGAGAGGGCATACTGGAAGACATCACAACGGTCGAAGACGTGGGGGGACACAACTCACTCGGTGCACAGCACAGGATAGACAAACGTTTTCTGCAGCACGCTGGGGACAACACCTTTAAGCACCAACTATCCCTGTGATGCCACGGAAGAACTGGAAAGCCTCATGGGGGACAGCAATGGCGGACCTAAGAACAGCCCTAGAAACCAAAATAGATACTGTAGGAATAGAAGTCACCCTGCCGCAACAAGACGTTCAATCGCTGGCTGAAAGAACGAGTGATCTAGAAAGAGCGGTGAAAACCAACACAGAAACCAGCGCAAGCAATGCAAAGGAGGTCCATATACTGAAGCAACAGGTGGCTAACCTTGAGAGCCGACCAGAAGAGGCTGAGGGAAGAGCGAGACGAAACAACATACGCGTGGTCGGCCTGCCGGAAGAGGAAGAAGGCCAGGACCCAACGGAATATGTGGAGAATATGATCCAGCAAGAGATAGGGGCCGGCCAGCTTTCACAAGGATTCACCGTTGAGTGAGCGCACAGGGCCCTGATGAGGAAGCCCCGACCTGGGCCCCCCCCGCAAGCAATAATAGCAAAGATTTTGAACTACAAAGGCCGAGAGAAGATCCTGGAGTACTTTCGGAAAGGTGGAACGATAAAAAGAGTGTCTGCTACTTTCACAGCGTATCCTGATTATACCATGCTGGTGCAAAGACAGAGTTATAGCTATGTGGCAGTCAAGAGGAGACTACGCACAGCTGGGATCAAGTATATGCCATTGTACCCTGCGAAGCTTAAAGTCCTGCATAAAAGTAGGGCATTTTCTTTTTACACCCCAGAGGATGCGACGGCATGGCTGGACATGCAGGGCTGCCCGGAACGAAAAGAAGATCAAGACCGTGAGAAGCAAGATAAGTGATGGGGATAAATCATGCATAATGGAAAGATGGGAGGGGGGAGCCCTGGAATAGACTGTGATGTAGATGGCAGGTGAGGGGCACAGATAGACAAAGTTAAAACTGTAACATGGGACGCTTGGGCTTCTTGAACTTGTTGGACTGGAATATAGAATATAAAATGCACAAGTAAACTAGATAGCACTAAGCGTGGTGAATTTGAAGCAATCAGGAGCAGCAGGATGTAGGCAACCTACCCCCCGGAAGTAGTAGTAGGACAGCCGTTAGGGCGGTTCACCCTGCTGAGCCGCGAGTACAGGCTATTGCCAGAATGGGCTAGATGCGGGGGTGCCTGAGCTCCAGGGATGCAGCTGGGCAACAGTTGGGGAGGGTATTGTTGGGGCAGGGCAGGGAGGTGGGAGGGAGGGAGTTTGGGTGTTTGATGTGTTTTTAGTTAGGGGAAGTTTAAGTTGGAAAACAAGCCTACACAGAAAAGAAACATACTTGGTCTGGGACTGCACTTGGGCTAGGAGGAACGGGGCCCAAATTAGCAATGGGGGATCTTAAGATAATGACTTGGAACGTCAGAGGGCTCAATAGCTATCTAAAGAGGAATAAGGTCATGCTGTACCTACGCAGACAGAAAGTAGATATAGCCCTGCTGCAGGAGACTCACCTGACGCAGGATAAAATGGAGATGATTGGGAAGAAATGGAAGGGGACTGTAGTGGGCTCGTCATATTCGGCTTATGCTAGGGGAGTGATTAACTGGGTGGCGCTGCATGTCCCATTTCAGCTGTTACAGACGACAGTTGAGCCGGATGGGAGGATGGTAATTATGAGAGGACTGGTGGAAAACAGGGAGATAAGCATTATAAATACGTACGCCCCGAATCAAAACACAGCAGCATATTTTAGGAACCTGTGCAGCAAACTCAGCACGTGTGTGGGAGGAGCTGTAATTTGGGGAGGAGACTTCAATTGCGTGCTAAACCCTAAGGTAGACAGATCAGATGGAAAGGGAACTGACCCGCCCCAGCTGCTAAAGCACTGCAGACACTGCTGGAGGATTTCAGGTTTGAAGATGTATGAGGTCACACCAACCCCGAGAGAGGCAATATTCGCATTATTCTGCTCCACAACACCTACATACTAGGTTGGACTACATGTTTGCTACACAGGAGCGAATGCAAGAGATCACGCAGATGGAATACAAGGCATGGGTCCTTTCAGACCACTCGCCATTAATCCTGGGATGGCAGTGTCAACCCCCGAGAGCGAGGATTGCGACATGGCGCTTCAGAGCAGAGGCGCTGAAAGACACTATTTTTAGGGAGGATATTATAAACTACTTTGAGATCAATATTGGCAGTGTGGACTCAGCAGGCACGCTTTGGGAGGCCTTTAAAGAGTTGCGGAGGGGGGTAGCTATAGCAAAGTCCAAAGGGTTGCAGGAAGGGGTCCTGGCGGAACTGCAAGACACGGAAAAGGAGTTAGAAATAGAAAGAGCGTTAAGGGGAGAAGATAACACAGAGGAAGATAATGAAACAATACTTAGGCTGCAACACAAATGTGCGGGGCACTGGGAGAGACTGTGCAATCTTAACTATAAAAATTGCATAGAGAGACAGCATGCAGGAGGGGACAAACCAAGCAGGGTCTTGGCTTGGCTATACAAGAGTGAGACCCCTATGCCCACAATCAGAACGATAACGAGGGAGGATGTAAGCATAGTGGATACCCAGGAAGGAGTTAACCAGGAGTTTGTAGAGTATTATACACTACTATATGGAGATGATGAGGAGAGTAATCATACAGAAATAGCGGAAACAATGGAGGACATAGGACTGCCACAGATTAGTGCCGAGGAACGAGAGGAGCTGGACGCACCGATTATACTGGAGGAATTAGAAGAGGTGGTGAGGCAGTTGCTCACCAGCAAGACTCTGGGGGCTGATTGACTCCCAAGTGAATTTTACAAAACATATAAGGAAGAGGTGCTTCCCCCGCTCTTAAAGATGTTGAATGAAGCATATGAGAGGGGAAGGCTGCTAGAATCCCTCACAGAGGCGATAATAATACCGCTTCCTAAACCTAATAAGCCTGGTTGTAGCTGTGGTTCATACAGGCCCCTATCAATGTTAAATCAAGACAACAAAATATTGACGGCTGTCTTGGCAAACAGACTGAGGAGGGTTATTAGTAAGCTGATACATCCCGACCAGACGGGCTATGTCCCAAATAGGAATATATCCAATAATCTTAGGCGACTGCACCGAGTCATTGAGCATGTAAATGAGAGCAAAGGCGAATTGGCAATTGTATCATTGGACGCAATAAAGGCCTTTGACTCAGTCAAATGGCCGTGGCTGATGGCAACTTTGGCTGGTTATGGAATAGGGCCTGGATATCTGCAGTGGGCAAAAATGTTATATAGTGAGCCGTTGGTTAGAGTTAAAACAGGACTAGTGATATTGGAGAGATGGCAACTCCGTAGGGGCACTAGACAGGGATGCCTGTGGTCTCCTATGCTTTATATTTTGGCACCGAGCCTCTGGTGATATATCTGAGGCAACAGTACGACACGATAGGCATCGCCGTGGGAGGGTAACCACATCTAGTCTCCCTGTATGCGGATGACATGTTGCTGTATTTACGACACCCGAAGAAAACCTCCAGTACATTCTGGAGGTGATGGAGAGATATGCGGGGCTGTCTGGTATAGCTGTGAACACCCACAATTCTAGCATATTCCCATTAGGTAGGTATAAAGGGATCCCGTTACAACAACTACCGGTGTTACAGGTACCATGGAAGGTTAGCACATTTCGATATCTTGGGATAGATATATACCATACGGTGGAAGAAGAACATCAGCATAATACAGAGGTAGCGATCCAGAAAATTAAAAACAGTATGAAGTTCTGGGTGAAGCTACCTTTAGCAATGATCGGGCGAGGGGCAATGTTGAAAATGGTGGTCCTACCAAGACTCTTGCACTACTTTGGGAACATACCATACCTGATAGCAAGGAGGTTCTTTACTAGATTAGAAGGCATGTGTAGGGATTTCCTTTGGCATGGAACGAGAAATAAAGTGGCCCTCTGGAATCTACAAAACCCATATGAGAATGGTGGTATAAAGCTGCCAAACTATGAAGTTTATTACATAGCAAGCCAGCTGCAATACGTGGCTAAATGGCTCTCCGACGGGC
The DNA here is from genome assembly GCF_040938575.1 of Ambystoma mexicanum. Lineage (NCBI taxonomy): Eukaryota > Metazoa > Chordata > Amphibia > Caudata > Ambystomatidae > Ambystoma > Ambystoma mexicanum. The sequence continues at coordinate 1,346,664,326 of NC_090922.1, read as the reverse complement.
TGACCTCTGAGTCTAGGTTGTTCCTACAGGACTGTGCCCCCATTCTACTTAAAGGAAATTGTGTGGCTGCCCAAGGAAGATATGAAAGGGCGCCCAAATATGATGACACTTGGGTGGAAGATATGGCGCAGGGCATGCCAGGTGATGGAGAACCCTTTCCCGTGCTCACTGCAGGTACCATAAGTGTTGTTGGTGGGTAAAGAAAAGCAACTAAGGATGATGATTAGGAAACACTGGGAACCTGCAGGGATAGTAACAATGTGTGATATATGGCAAGAGGGGACTATAAAAGACTTTGAGGTGTTGGGGGAGGAAACCGGGTTACACATAGGCCAGTATATAACATACCAGAGAGTGCTGCAGAGAATCAGGGGGACATGGTCCGAGGCGGTACTAGAAGAGGAACCAGACGCCACCATAGACATAATATATGACATAGCAGAGGGGGGACATGAGATATCTAGAATATATGAGATGATGATGTCCAAAGTGGGGAAGGAGGTGGCACAACTGAGACAGGACTGGGAGGCGGGAGTGGGAGCCCCGATGAGTGATGAGATCTGGGAACAAGCCCAAGATATCACAAAAAGGTGTCAAGGAACGCAAGGTTACAACAGATGCAACTATATATTACACATAGGGCGTATTTGAAGCCCCAGAGAATAGCCAAATTCAAAAATGCGAGTCGACAAGAATGTCCCAAATACGATGAGGAAAATGCTGGAATGGTGCAATTGTTCTGGTCATGCCCAGTCATTGAGCGTTTTTGGGGTGAAGTGACACACAGATTAGCGGAAAAAGGTATTAAGATTGTGGTGGATACAGTGTGGGCCTGTTTGTTAGGAGGGTTTCCTAGACCACGAAAACTTAAGCAGTTTAGCAAATTGAAAGACCTGGCGTATGCACTCGCAAAGAGGAGAATTGCTATGGGGTGGAAGGCATGCCATAGATTAAGACTAAAAGTGTGGTGGAACGATTTACAGAAATGGGCTGAAGCAGAAACCACGGTATGGCAAGAAGCAAGATAAGCCGGGGGGAGGGGGAAACAGAGACCCTGATAGCCTGGAAACTATTAATAGCAGAGTTATTTGGTCCAGTGCGCGACCCAACGGAACACATGGAAGAGGAATCCCTATCTCAAGGCGCAGGAACAGAACATGAGAGGAAGTAGGCTCAACAAGGGGGCAGGGAAAGGGAGAGGCGGTGGATATGATCAAACAATGTTTGTGTCGCGCCTTGAAACACTTGTGTATAGGCGCGTTACAAATACCATATCATATCATATCATATATTTAAAATGTCATTATATGCACTGCAAGTTTGGTTTGTATTGTTTGTTGTAATAAAATAATAACATTATTTTTTTTTAAAAGGAATGACTATAGGGAGATCATTAGGGAAGGGTAAGGATAACATGTCAAAACACCTTTAGTCAACAGAGGAAACATAGGCAGCTAAGGATCACCAATAGGGAAATGGGTAGGAAGGGAGCCGATTCCTGTAAATTATACAGCACCAATACCAGGGTGGGGGACAAGGCGTGCCTCAACTTGGTACACAAACCCCCGAAATAGCTCAGATGGAACTTGCCAAATAGATGGACAAACTACAATACCAATCCCATAGGACAGTCAGAGACGTGGAACAAAGAAATGCAAAGACTAAGAGCCAAGAAAAACACACTAACACCAAACTCAACTTTCCCCATGCATCTCTCACACAAAACCCACACAACCATTCTCCGCACAAGAAACAACACGCACTCACCCCACCGCAACAACAAACATACAACACATAACTCGCACCAACAGCACATGAGGACCCGCATCGATCTGATAATCGCACCCAAGCTCAGCGCAGAGTGAAAACCGAACTGAAGCTGCAAACAGGACACCACCGATTTCGATTTCCTACTCCTACTTCACCCTACTAACACTGCACCCATCCTTTCTTTCTTGCAGATCCACCAGAGCGTCGCCCGGTAAAACTACCTTTAATATTAACATTAACATAATTTGTAAAGTGTTTATTACACAGCCACAGTGGTTCCTTGGCTCTGGCTGGCTCCTAGAAAAATCTGTTTCCTGTATGCACTTTGTACAGGATTCTAATTAAAAATAGTGGGGGAAAATAATGTTTTCAGTTTCCTTCCAACAGCCAGGCGCCAAGATGTGGAGTTTTTTTCTATAAGGAGGAGGTTCCATTCTGAGGGAGCAAGGACAGAGAAGACTCGTCCTCAGGGCTGGAATGCCCCACTGGGACAACGGGACATCCCCTGGTAGGCCTCTGGCCTGTAAGGCCTCTTTTTGAGTGGAAGGATCCATATGTTACACATCGCGTGATTTTCATCGGCTCCGCCTGGGTGGTTTGCCTTGAATTGGCTGCCGCCACCGACTGAGGCAGAGGCACCGTCATTTTATTTTTCCCCAGCATCTGGGCTGGGCCCGGGCCGCGCCTGCGCAGGGCCCCAGATTGGAACCGCACGTGCCCTGCAGAGGCACTGTCATTTTTTTTTCTTCCCAGCAACTGGGCTGGGCCGGGCCCGCACCTGCGCAGGGCCTCCTCGGCTGGGCACCAGATTGGAACCGCACAAGCCCTGCCTGCAGGCAGCCCAGCCAGCGGCACAGAGTGCACACATTAGCAGGCACTGCAGGCAGGCAGCTGGTCCGGGCTGCATGAAGCCAGGCAACGGCAAGCCACAAGATCGTTCGATTGTCGCTTAAGAAGCGAAGCTCGACACACACTTCACGTAGATGATATGTGTCTCGACTCGAGATACATATCATCAACGTGCAGTGTGAGATCGTCAGTAAAGTTAACTTGCTGCGCTGCCTGGCCAGCTTTCAAATCATTCCCCAGATCCCTGTTATTGGGCCGTAGACAAAACCGACTCTGCAGACTCCCAAAGCCTGGATAATTAAGGGATGCATGTTTGCAATTGCAGCTCAGTAATAAGCTGCACTTGACTTCCAGTCTGGCATCTAGCAGGCAGCAGGCACGTTCTCCTTGGGGAACCGTCACCCTCCTCACTAAACGCCCGCAATCTGCCGCTGGAGGCTGGAGCACATACCAGGCTGTCCTTGCAACAGACTGGAGAATGAAAGACTGACACAGCGCTGTGAGTTGCATTATTCTGATCTGCCTTCTAAAATCCAGTACACTCACTTGCCATGCGTGAAGACCTGGCGGAGGTCAGGACCGACACCCGCCTGGCGGAGCGCTGTCGCGGTGTGGGTGTGTGTGTGTGGAGGAGGCCTGGGGGGTCCTGAAAATGTACTTTCTTCTGGGAATGGGCACGGAACCTGCCATCCCACCATTATACTTTTGCCAGAACATCGCTCTTCTCGTTTAGAAAAAACAAGAGCTGCCAGCAATGCAAGTGTTAATGAGCTCCCCACAGGTGAGTGATGCCTGCCAGGCACTGTGCCGCGTGTAATTCACATCGGAATTAGGGGCAGTGCTCGTACACCTGCTCATCGCAAGTCCTACAGCGTGCACAGAATAGCAACACTGGGCCAATATTACAAGTTTTATTTCCAAAGCCCATGATGTGTGCAAGAAGAACGTGGATGACATGATAAGGTATAAATGGAGCATCTTTGGACCCCCTGCCCTGGCCAGTGCTTCTGTTTGAGTACATGTGGGGTCTGTATGCATCACACCTGCTTAGCAAGCAACGAGAGCTACACAAAAGAGGGGGAGAATAAGAGAACTGAGGGAAGAGGGGCCTGGGGGGCGATTAGATGGACAGTTCACGGGGAACATGGCCTGGGGCCAGACTGACCTGCATACTGGTATGTTGCACGTGCCTGCTCTCTGGGTCTTACCCCACTTGGGTAGGCCCATCGATGCTGTGTAGGCCCATCGATGCTCGGCTGGTGTGGGTTCAGCACCTGGGTGAGGGAGAGCCCAGCCGAGCGTTGATGCAGCAGGACCTACCCTGGACTGGATCTGCTGGTCCTCTGGTCTGTGATGGTCACTCACTACTGTTGATGAAATTGATGATTTTGTTCAGTTAAGTAACTTAGCCTGCAAGTCAAGTTACTTAAATGAACAAAATAAAATCATCTTTTTCTTGAATCGTGCATTTGCAGCGGCCGCCAGTCCCTCAAATCATTCCCCAGCACATGCCCTGCAGTAGGCCACGGTGTACTATCAAATGCACTCTATGGGCCTCATCACGACCCTGGCGGTACGGAGTGAACGGCACTGTAAAAGGTGCCGGCGCCGTTCACCCCGTACCGCCGCATTACGAGTTACCCTCACGGGACACGGTAAGCACGCCTGGGAAAACCAGGCGTGCTTACCGGGTCCCGCGAGGGGAAGAGGGAGCAAACAATGGGCCATCTCGTAATGGCCCGTTGTTTGCTCCCTCTCCCATTCCGCCCTATGGGGGCTGAAATGGGAATGGGGAAGGACCTTGTCTGGGTCCTTGGAGGGAGGAATTACTGGGCCTTCCGAATTCGGAATGGCCCGGTAAATCCTCATTCCGAGGACCCGGACCCCGATGCGATTTCGGCGGCAGCCATGCCGCCAATAGCCTCATGGTTAGCGCCGAACTCGTAATGAGGGCCTATGACTGCACACATTTGCGCGGGTGCAGGGCTGCACACTGGAACAGGCGACCTGACCTCAGTGCACTGGCCTGCTGCTGCTGTGCTGAGTGCTGTTCCCTTCTGATGACGATTGGCAAAGGCGAGGCGAGCATGCGAGCATAGCAGAATCAATTGAATAGATTGCTTCGGGGTGCTGGCTGGACTGGAAAAACCCTGAGCTCCCTAGGACTGGCTGCAGTGGAGGAGTAGGAATCCGGATAATGTTTGCTCAGTGTGTGGGCGGGGGTGACATAAATCATTTGTTTTTACGGCATTATTACTTGAGTTTGTGGCATCCCATTAACCTCGCATTTTGGTATTTGTGTCCATCATATATATCGATGGGCGTATCTGGGAGACTTTTCACTTGGGATACATGTGTGATGTAGCATTGGTATTGAGTTTAGACTTGAAATGCTCTATTACGGGCCCATAGTTTCTCCTTATTTGTAAATATCATGCCCATTCAAATTCTCACATGCTTCCTCATAGTGCACGCTTATTGGGTGTGTGCTTTCACTTTAGTCTATTGGTACTTCCCACATTTTGAACGGAATCACCTCTTAACATTCACACTCAAGCTGACATATGCTTATGTGCTCAAACCCAAGCCCTTTCTGTGGGGCGCATTAGCACAGCTGCTTACAGTCACGTTATTATATTTTTACCGTATGGTAACAAATCACTAATGATTGGCATCCTGTCATTTAATGTGTAGTTTAAGTCATGATTGTGCAGTAACATGTCATCATTCATGAGATTAATTATTGCCAAGCTTGAGTTCTACGTGTTTTTTTCCGTTTTACTGTTCTTAATACCCTCAATGCTACACACTCACTCTAGCGTTTTTTACAACTTCACGGGGTGCAGAATATGATGTCACACATTGGTGACAGCACCATCTAGGTGTTTATATGTCATCCAATTCAACCTGGTGACAGCTAACAAGTGGAACGCAGTTCAGCGCACTCAGGCCGCAGGTTTTAGGGAAGCGCTTTGGTAGCTCCCCGCATTTGGCTGCATTATCTGGTGTGTCGCAAATTAATTCTCCTAGATCAATCTCACATTAGTGAGGCCCGAAGGGGTGCTATGTTACCTCTATCACGTTTTGGAGCGCTATTCCACTTCTTAATGGCATGGATGAAGTGTGACATTTTCACATCTACGATTTCATTATATTTGGAGGTGAACCATGAGCTGTAACTTATAGGTGCTTGTGGTCTCAACGCTGGCCATTAGCTCGTGTAACCGCACACACGTGGCACAATGCGATGGAGCAGCAATTTTTGCAATTTTTGTATAATAGGTGAACTATATTCGCTTGTTTTTCTTCTGAGCATGAATTCATGGCGCAAAGATATTTATAAGTGGAATTATATCCATGTACTTTTTGCATATATTTACACAATGGTGCAAACAAAATGTGTTTGAGCAGGACCATATGTGGAAACATATACCCTCACAAGTGTCATCTTTTGCAACTATATTGGTTAGATGTGTGTAGCATGTTTTGAGGTGCAGCACCTTGTTCAGTCGATATATCACATTGAGGAGTATTTGATTGGTTAATGTGTGTTCGTTGGTGTTAAACTTTGCAGTATCGTTCACCATTGGGCACACATGTGTTTTTACATACACTGGATTTTTGGAGTAGGAGCCAGAAATGGCATTTTATTTGACAGCTCTTTGTAGGTGATCACGCTTGGCAAGCATACTCTCCTTGTTGACACTGCTCGGAAAAGCCTGCCCCCCCCCCCTTCTGTTTAAACGGAAAGTGTTTTCTATGATGTAATCTTGTGTGAATTCCACACAATCTGCAATGTGCTTGTGGGCTCTGTCCACTAAACCACAGGTCAATTACCACAAACGCTTTCACCAATTCAAACCATTTCTACTGATTCGGGGGGGCATTAAGGAAGGAGTGATGCCTCTGCTCTGCTGCAGACATTTACAACCCCTAGCAGTGACAGCTCACACTTCTCCTTTCCACAGCACAAAATGGCCTGGAATATTAGCTGTCCATGGGCAGGATTCTCCTTATATCTATGGGTTAGTCATTCAACAGCGATTACAACTGACAGCACACAGACTTTATTCCTGGTAGTGTTTTTTCATTAGATCCATTTGGGTTTTTAGCAGTTAACAATTTAAAATGTAAAATCAAATTCACATCAAATCATGCAGTGAATAATTCAATATATTTTCCTTATAAACCTGCTTGTGTTATTTCTATATATTGACATAGAAATAGATCTGCCAGTGTTTTCTCAAAACAGTCTTCTGAGAGTTAATGACTAAATTTGAACTGTAAAAGTGCTACTGGTGTAATGAAAACGTCAACCAGGTCTGCCTTCAGCCACTCAATTTATAAGCACTATGCATGTCCTTCACTGCAAAGTCAACAATTTAAGCTTGTGTGCCATTCACCAGGCACTGCTATTATATGCCCAGGTACTCTCACCACTACAATCCAGTTAATACCACTACGGTAGTGCCTGGCAAATGCCTTTCCCATGCCTACAAAAAGCCAAAAGTGTTAGCATTGCATTGCAAAGGCTAGTTTACGAGTCCCTTTTATCGCAGGAATAGGATAATATGGATTAGGGATGCATGTTGTCTGGGCACCTTTTAATACTGGATTAATTTGTTTTTCTCAGCTGCAAAATGTGAAACGTCCCAGGTCCCTCTGTCATAGAAGATCTACTCTGAGCGATCATGAATTTATATAAAACATGAGTTTTTTAAATCCATATATGTTTAAAACATGCTTTAAATGCATTTATTTCGACTAATTGTATTGAAAATTTTCTTGGGGTATACTCCTAATCCCCTCATAGAAGGGTTGGGCTCACGCACTGTGCTCGCTCATTCGGCGAAATAGGGGGCCACTTTGAAAAAAAAAGTCCAGGGCCACTTTTGGTTCCCAGTCCGGCCCTGCTCGTCCTACTAACCAAGTGTGGTCAAAATGGGATAAGGTGGGATACACCAAGAGCTCTGATAGGGGAGTGTCGTATAAGACTATTAGAAATAAAGGTGGGACCTTCGAAAAGAAGCAACAAAGAGTCAGGGACACAGATCCCTCCTGGTGGGCGGCTGATTAAACGAAGCAGTGGGGAGAGTGCAGGGAACTGAGGGGGGCGGGAGGGTGCTGTGAGGAATCCCCACTTACCATCTCCAGGAAGCACTCCTCGTAATAGGTGGACATCCCTGATCCCCAGACCCCTCTACAGTCCTCATGATTGGCGTTCACGTGGTGCAGCTAGGGACATACATACACTTGGGTCCTCCACGACTGTGCATAGCCCAGCTGGGGCTATACAAACATCTAATCACAGACGATAAAGACATCAAATCCATCTAGGAGTGTCCATGCATGCAGTGCAGCTAGGACCACAGAGGCCTCTATGCAACTAAGTGCAACCATATATCAGAGCCAATACCATACATGTGCTTATCCCAGGTAGGACCACACACAATGCTATGAAGCCAGCAACGCCTTGCTCATCTAGGTGAATACATACATCTAGTCGAGATAAGACCACGCATACACGTTGCCCAGCTAGGGCCATTTATACATGTAGCCATAATAGGACCATACACAAACATGCAACCTTGCTCAGACCATATAGACCTCTAGTCTGGCTAGTTCTTTGTAGACAATTAACAGCTATGAGACTGACATCTAGTATGTCTAGGGGAATACTTGCATCTAGTTCAGATATGACCACAAATACAGCCTGCCCAGCTATGTGGATACATACACGTAGCCTAGCTAGGGCCGTACAGACAATGAACCCAACTATGATCATACATACACACAGCCCAGCTAGGGCCATACAAACATCTGATCTAGTCCAGCAGGCACCATACAGACACATGGCTATGCAAGGACCATACTACAGATATCTATCTATTCCCAAGGGAATGTATGTGTCTAGTCCAGGTCGCCTAGATAAGACCATGACAAGCAGACATTTCATTCAGCTAGGGCCATTCAGAAATCTAGACCAGTTATGGCCATGGCATGCTGCTTGATATCCCTGCGGGAGAAGGAGGATGCTTTTTCAAATCGTTGGGTTATGCGAGCCTACCCTTACTGTCGCAGTTGCAAAGTTGCCAACTGGCCCTGCGTCATGACTGTCACCTTCGTCCAGTCTGCACTTTGTGGCCAAAAATCAATTTCATGCTGGAACTTGTAGGACAGGGACGTCATTTCAACAAAATGTCAGGGGTAGCGGAAGTGGCATTACATGACCCTTAACCTCTGATGACATCACAGGAAATTATTTCATTTGACCCCACCCCGAAGTGACATCATGGGAAGTGATGGAACACAACCTTTCACGCCTTGACAAAACAGGAAATGGCATCACAAAGCATTGTTCCTAAGTACACTATGAAAAATATGGTTACGATATCACTGTAATGTGATATATATTTCATACAGGACTGGATCACCATATGCATTGTTAATATCAGTGTGCATAGGCCAATATTAACAATTACTGTGAATGCAAGCAGACGTCCAAGGCCAAATGATAATGATGTGTTATTATATAGCACTTACACTTAAGCGCTTTATACAGAACAAATACACGTACAATATCACCCAACCTGGGTTGGTACTCATTTATCAAACTCAGAAGGATGAAAGGCTCGGTTGGCCTGGCCGGGATTCAAACCTGCAACCTGCAGATCCCACACACACATTGCAGCAGCGAGCGCTCAATCCGCTGAGCCATCTTACCAGCTTTAGTAAAATGAGCAATTGCATGTCTGAATGTTCTCAAAGTCAGAAAGCAAATTACACTCTTTAATGGATACCATTAAACTGATAATTGAGAAGCAGGCCAGTTCATCTGCCAGTCTGGTGAAATGTTGGACACATGTCAAGCTTGTGTGGATCTACTTTTCAGGCTTCAGATGATGGCAAAATACATACCATTAGGAGGGTTCATAACTGTGTATTAAAGAATTTAGAGTAGCTCAGGGAAAGGAGCGTGCTCTCACGGCATCCCATACTCTGGGCACTCGTTACCGCATACATGCAAACAAACATCCTGAACAGCATGCCATGGAGATAGGAAAGATAGACACATTACAACAAAGCATTCATTGCGGCACAATGAAATCAAGGGCCACTTTATGTGCTATGGTCAAACATTTCTACGCTGTACACACGCCTTTAGGCACAAGGATGTAGCCAAGTGACCGAGGACACCGAGATGGAATATCTTGTGATGATCGTAACAGAGACAGAGATATATATATATATATATATACACTTTTTTTAGGGGTAGCAAGGTAGACCACGGGGGCGGACGTCCTTGTTGTAGGAGCATAATTAACAGCAAACGCTAAAAGACTAGTGCCAGGACACTGAGTCGTGTTGCCTAAAAAGCCAGGGCTGGAGGATGGTGGTGCCACTGGGCATGGCTGGCGATGCCTGCTGTGACATTGTAGCGAAGATTAGCACAACAAAGTCCTCGGGTTCCCGAGATGTGCTTTCTAAAAAGCAGAGATTAGGAATAAAATTAAAAAAGCGCCACATCACACAAGAGAACTGGAGCAGTGACGAAGCACGCGTGCTCTCCTCGACTGAGCAATTAGACGCAATTATGGATCAGCTGGCTCCGGAGGCAATTGAACCCACACAGCCTCCCATTAAGGACCGTCTCCCCGCGTGCAGCGTGCAGAACCGATTGCAGTATTCATAGCCGGTCGCAGCCTCGGCAGGGCGCAGTTTCTGCCCCTTTCAAAGCTGGCAGGCAGTCTTGAAACCAGCAACTCCTTCAAGATGTCTGAAATCGAACCGAGCAACAGAGAACGTTAAATAGTTGGGCTGTAAACTGATAGTTCAAGGCGTGGGTGAAAACGGGCAATGTTCCAATACCAATAGTAGCCGTTTATATAGTGCCCCTCAGACACGGAGGCGGCACTTAAAAAAAAAGTATCCCTGGTTTACAATACACCGTTATAATCATACATGACAATGCATAAAACATACAAGGACGTCCAATGTCACAAACAGCCATTTAAGCTTTCGCCTAAAATATCATATGTAAGTAGAATAAACGTATCGCAGCTAATATCACGGGTATGACGTCCCCATTAAAGACACGATTGCATGAGCGCTTCATCACTGCCCAAACGCCCTGATTATTGTAACCGAGATGCTTACACAGGCGACATCCTCTATTCTTCAAAAAAGGTAGCAGGCGCTCCTCTCCAGAAAGAACATGGCACGATAACCTGTTCTGAGATGAGAGTTTGCAGCCCACGCTTTTTGCTCACTGTACCTTTCACAGATGGGAAATATCCATTTGCATATCAGTCTTTGTCCCGCCAACATGGGCAGTCCAGCAACGAAATGCTATGGCAATTCCACTCTGAACAAGAGTACCTACTACAACCCATACACGTGTTTCAGCCTTGTTGGGCATCAGCAGTGAGGTGAAGCTGTGCCTCTCTGATAGTGGCGGTTTTGGGGCAGGAGTGGGGGGTGTCAACAGAGCATGAGACTGCTATATATTGGAATGGTTAGGAGTGTGTTGGAGTGCGGGGTTCAGCTGCAGCCTAGTTACAGCAGGACTCAGCTTGTTTTTATGGATAGAGTCCAGGAAAGAGCATTGGGAATTGTGACAGGCACAATAAGGTTGTCACCTACTGTAGCTGTACAGGTATTGGCAGGGGTGTTGCCCTTGGGCATTAGGAGGGTGGAATTGTGTGTTAAATACTGGTTCAAATGCCACTCCTTCAGTGAGTGCCATACAGTAAAAAAGTGCCTGGAGGTTAACTGGATGCATGTCTACAAAGGTGAAAGCTGGGAGAGTAGAGGGGGGGGGGGGGGCTTTTGATTTCATGCTGATAAGTTAGTGAAGCGTCTGGAGCTCGAGGCGCTACTGACTGTGGAGAATGTCGACAGAGCGTCGTTCCCCATATGGATGTTGCACAAACCGAAGAGATCTGTTTAGAATTGACGAAGAAAGTAGAGAAAAAGAAGGGTGGTAAAGGGGAAATAAAAACATTTGCAATTGGGTATGTGGGAGGTAAAGTAGGTGCACAAGTGTATATTCATGGATCCAGGGACCCCGACTGGCACAAAGTAGGGGTGGCCTACCATTTTAAAGAGGGGGATATTGGGAAACGAGTTGGTGGACAGGGCTGTGTACGAGACTGCAACCCGGGAGGTAGTGGATATAGAGATCCCCTTAAGTGTGTCTGAGGCTCAGGTGGCGGTGAAAGGCAGAGTTAAGGAAGAATGGAAAAGCAGACGGGATACGAGCAGGAAGGGGAGGCCTTTGTATGCAGTACAAAGAAAGGTTCAGTGTAAGAGATGTGGGGGGAATGCAGAGTTGGCACGCAGAGAGGAAACTATCTTGAATCGGCTAAGAGTGGGCCATGCAGGTTTAAAAAGATGTCAGTTTAAGATGGATAGAGTTACTTCTGAGAATTATGAAGCGTGCAGAATCCTGGAAACGGTGTATCACTATATGATGGGATGCGAAAAGGTCAGATTGCAGAGGGAATTGCTAATAGCCAGGATGGGTAGCATCGGAGTATCAGTGAAGAGTATATCTTACTTGCTTCACCTCAAAACTGGGGTGGCGGATAAGCAGTGCAGGTTCCTCCTTCCGTATGTTAGGGAGACTGGGAAGTGGGAGGAGATCTAGTAGTGATGCGTGGCTGACAAGGGTGACTAGCGGCGAGCATCATCTCCCCAGATGGAAACGCCGGCTCTGGCCCTTGAGGAGCAGGGCTGGACTACCCCACCGGGACACCAGGACATCCCTTGGTAGGCCTCAGGGCATAGGGCCTCTCTGTTTAGCACCGCCGCTGAAGTATACATAATGATAACGAAAATGTCAATCGGTCCAATCAACCAGCCTGGATAAATTGGCTGCTGCCGTCTGCTGCTGGCTATGAAGGCCGGGTTGGGATGGTCGCGTGCCTGCTCATGAGGAGCAAGAACCACACGTGCCCTGCTCTGCTGCAGTCAGCTACTGTGTGGTGTGTGCTAATTATTCACATTGCACAGGTGCAGCCGGCCAGGGCTACGCACAGGCACACAGCGGCAGGTACCCTGACTGCCTGCTCCTGCTCTGAGTGAGTCAGGGCTGCTGGAGAGTCCACGTCGACGATTGGCAAATTCAATGATGACTGTGCGAGCTGCAAGCAACCGCAGGCTGCAGTATTACTAAAGGTCAGGTGCGTGCAGACTAGTGATAGTGAATCGATAGATTGCTGCTTGGGAGGTGGGGGTGCTGCACTGCCGGTGGGCGTGTGAAGTGGGTTGGGGGGCTGGCTGCCGTTCAAAAAATCGATAACGGGCCTAGCAAGCAATTTTTTTCTCTAGCTGATCTTTTGGCCCACCTCTGCTGTTGATGGAGGCAGTTAATGGGGGCGGAAGTGTGTGCTTGGTGTTATGAGCCCAGATTCTGGGCCTGCTGTGAATAGAGGTGGATGGCTGACCCAAGCTGGACCCAGTGCCACCTTGCCTGCCTCATGCAATTACAACCGCGCTAATGGCCAGCGCTCTGCGTGGTGAGCGAGCTGCAGGCAGTGGACAGCTTGGCTAGAAAAAGATAACGCTGTGAATAGCAGTCGCAACTTCCCCGGAGCATAAGCTTCTATATTTGAATAGAAAGTCTCACAATATTAGACATTTTAAAGAATACGCATTTTACATCTTTAGCTGAAGTGCACTGTCTGTACCTCTTCTCAAACTAGGATACAAACCCATCAGTGGCCCAGCTCGCCACACAGAGCAAGGACACCAGTGTTGTGCAACTCAGTTGGAAAGCCTAGCGTCTTAACAGAAAATCTGAGCCATGTAAGCACATAGCAAAAGACCACCACCGCAATTTTTTTTCTCCCTCGCTGCTACCCTGCCCCATCTATCCCTGCTCTTCCCTTACCCCACCCCTCCCGGTCAAACCCACTATTATCACCCAATCCACCAGCCACACACTTTCACCTGTCTGCAGGTGAGAAAAGGTGGAGGCGTGTACGAGAGGCAGGAAGAGCGGCACAGAGAGGGGCAGTGAGCAAGCCGCAGGAGATGAAAGGTTTAGGCTTTTAGGAAAGCATTACGGAGAGCGCAGAGAGAGGGGCTGTGAGCGAGCTGGAGGGAAAGCAAGGTGGAGGAGTAGTGGGAAGAAATGCACGGAAGAGGGACCCACTGCAAAGAGAAACTTGGAGAGGGAAGGATGAGCAGGAAGAATTCAATTAGTGGGATCAAAACGAAAGATAGGCCCAAGAAAGGGGAAGGAAGGGCATCAGACAGCGCTGACGGTTTGCCTCTCACCAATTTCAAAAGGCGCAACACAGAGGCTGGGTCATTAGATAGTGTGGGTGAGCAATTTACCACACGCCTGATTTTAAATGCTTAAAACCCATGCAATTTCGAAAACACATTTAGACCAGAATGGAAATGCATGAAAACCGAAGTATTTCTTAAAGCTGTCTCGGGAGGATAGCTCAGCGGCAATGTGCTCGCCTTAGCAGCCAGACAACACGGAGCAACACAGGTTCGATCCCCGGGTTAGCGCGTTATAAATAACCTATTATATCATAGCATTGACTACTTGTTTAAATATTCAAAGATGGTTCTAAGCCTGGGAAGTTGCAAAGTAAGTCTTGGGAAAATCTATAAAATGGCAAGCAGCGTAGCGCATCACAGCGCGCCCACCCCACCGGGGTCGAGGGGAGTGTGGACTGACGCAGCAGCATTATATAAAGCAGAGCTGCAAGGGAATCAATGCTGTGTGTTCTGAAGCAGTCCCTTGCTGCTCGTTGGGGGTTCCACTGACGCTCCCAAATTGAGGCTACAAGGTAATAAATAGACTGGGGGGGGGGGGGAACTGTTTCTCATTACTTTTCACAGCTGCGGTTGCGTGTTCAGGAAAATGTGGGGCTTGCACTACCACCGGCACGTTTGCCTTATCAGTGCTGGTGGCTAACGCGTGCAGGTTTCTGTTGTGTCCCCACTGCTTGCTATAGGACCTTTCGCCCTAATTATTGATAACGGCCCAAAATTAAACGTAACGCTTTCTTTACTCTATGCTGTCTTGCTCTTTACGAGCCGACGTATTAAGCATTTTAAAAACCTTACAAAATGCATCTTATTTATTTTGGAATATAATGAGCGTGGTTTTTTTTGGGCACTTTTAATTTTTGGTGCAGAACACCCAAAGGTCAGTTTAGAAATATTTTGTAATTACGAATTTTCCACTTAACGTCAATAGAGGAATGAACTTTTGGCATTTTTTTTTTTTAACAAAGTTAGGTATCGAGGCCTGCACATATCTGTGCTTTGTACTTACCAAAACAGCTTTGCACTGTAAATGGAACCCTTTCCACCTGACCATCTACCCTATATTAATAATTATAGTTCCTGTCACTTGAGAAATTCTATATTTTTAAATCAACATTTTCATGAAACTATTTCAAAAGACAGCTTTAATACTTTTGAAATGATCCCGCTATTTCAAGGAATGGTATGTGGTCAGAATTTAATTAGGCATTATATATTGACCTAGCCCAAGAGCCGTACAGGGTAGTGCCACATCACTCCCCCAGGACATAATAGATTTGACTACATATTGGATTGTAGTAGTCATTTATATAGCACCTTTTCCCATTTGTATGGCTGCAAAGTGCTTTGTGGTAGGAACGCACTTGGGGACTGAAGTCCAGGTATGAGAAAGTTCTAGGAGGAGGCTTAAAATGCGTGTGTGGATTTTGGCCAAAATTAGGACTTCGGAAGGCTGGCTCGGCCCACGTAAGCAAATCAAGAGGTCAGGCACGTGGGCAGTTACTGCCACCCTCCCCAGGCAGTGGTGGGCCCCTCCCAGAAGCAGGCAACAGAGTGCACGTGAGGCAGCTTCAGCAGGCAGTGCCCGCATAATACAGCGACCATGGGCATCAAAGACACACCAAGGGCCCAAGAGCAGCCTCCCCCAGAAGTGTCCAAGGCCCCCATCAATGCTATAGTGTCCCAAATGGCTGTCCATGGACAGTGGGCAGATTATGTGGCCTTCACGTGCAGCAACAGTGCAGCCCCCACCAACGCCAACAGTGTGCAGCACCCATCGACATTGCAAAGATGAGGCAATGCTCACGAGATGCAAACAGACAGCGCAGTGCCCATGAGGCATGTGCGGTTATTGTAGTGCCACAGGCATCTCTGTGCCCCTGATCCGAAAACAGCTAAGCATTACTCAAGACAAGTTACACCTCTATGCAGACCTAGTGGGCCCCCTCATGCAGAGTTTGCCCTTTTGAGCAAGTCCAAAGTTTTAAACTTATTTAAAACATGCATTTTTTAAATCCAGTTAAAAAAATGCTTTAAATGCATTAATTTTGACAAATGTTATTCAACATTTTCTTGGGGGATACTCTCCATCCCCTCATAGAAGGGTTGGGCCCACGCGCTGTGTTCGCTCCTACGGTGAAACGTGGGGCCACTTTGGAAAACAATTCGGCGAAATATGGGTCCACTTTGAAAAAAAAATTCCAGGGCCACTTTTGGCTCCCAGAGTCCCAGTGCAGCCCTGTTGAGGAGCCATCCCAAGAAGAAAAAGACGACGATATCATCCATTTGCTGATATCACATTTGTTTTGCTGCGCCAAAAGAGGCAAGCTCTGCCATAAGAGCGCGGGGTCGGAGCAAGTATGCTTATTAATATGTGAACCTCGTGGCTGCATTAGCAAATACAGTGACCCGAAGAGGCGCGCATTGTATCCCACGGCATATAAATGGGAGAAATGAAACATGATGGCGAGCCCTCGGGAACGCACCCCCTCTGGGAATCCTCTGGTGGCACCGTCCACGTCTAGGAATGGCGCATCCACGGTTCTGTTGACAGTTCACAATGCAACGCAAAACGTTCAGCTCCTGCCGCCCTCACCAACAAAGTCTCCAATGGGCGCTAAATCCACAGCAAACCTCTGCCCCCCTACAACAAAGGTGTAGGGGGGGGCAGTGTCTTCAATGGAATCGCTCGCCCAGCTAAACTGCGCCCCCCCCTCCGTTGACTTCAATGAAGCCGTCCTCCAAAAAAACACCTGCGGCCCTTACCCGGCAGCCTCCACGGGATTGTACATGAATGCTGACATTTCTAGAGCGGACCACCAATGACTCCAGCAAGGCACGTAAAGAACGGCCATCAACAATTACACAACGTCCTCTGGAAAAACAAGTTTAGTGCCTGACCTTGAGTCCCTCGTCCTGGCGTGAGCCCTCGAGGACCAGAAGGACATCACGTCCGTGGAGCGGGGTGGAGACGTCGGGCGGTGGCAGCCGGTGCTGGCGGGCAGGGTCGACGGCCTCCGCTTCTTCCCTCAGAGTCGGGCCTGCAGCTTGACAGCAGCATCCGATAAAAACACGGAACAAAGCTTCGGAAACCCCCTCACCACCGAGGAGCGTCTGTGAAAGGCAGCGGGGAGGGGCGGGCACGGACCTCAGGCGATGCTGGACAGAGTGTGGCGGCGGCTCGTGTCCTCCCCAAGTCAAAGCCACGGGACAGTCCTCAGCACAGTCACACTTGTCTGCGGAGCTTGGCGCAGCGCCCATTGGACTTTAGGCTCACCCGCCCCCCGAAATTTTGGGTTAGGTTGAATTAACTTGGCAGAGCCGTGACAGAACAGGACACATACTACAATTTTTATTCTAGGTGCACCTCTGCCCCTCTATATCTCTCCCCACCTTTCCTCATTGCCAACAAGTGAGGCAGCCGTGTGAAAAGAGGCAATGGACCGATGAAAGCAATTCTGCAGTGGATGGGAAGAAATGGCAAAGCCTTCCTTCCGTTCCCTACAAATGTTTCCCGGCTAACCCTAGGGTCAAAGCCGCATAGGCAAGCAGGAGTGGAGCGAATAAGACACACAGCTTGACATCTGCTAAACGGTCTAATTTATTGAAAGCTTTTAAAAGGTTACTAAATCCAACATCCACTGCTTTCCAGCCATACCAATGAATGCTCATCTTATCCATATTAATAAATCAAACTTCTATTGTGCCACCTCCCACTAAGAACATTAAGATACCAATCATTGTTGACCCCTGGCCACCATCCTCTTGTTAGTCTTAAATATTAGCCCTACTTTGACGGAAGTGCAATTCGGGCCTTGAACTGGCCTTTCAGCCCCTTTTTTCATTGTCACTGATCTTCTATTTTATTTTATTGTGTAAAGCAGACCTAGCTCTAGAGCAGCAGAGCACTGTACATTTGAGCTACCATCTTTTAACAGTAGCGCAGTACTGTGAGGTCTGTACGTCGGCATGTGCGTCCATTGGGAATAGTCTTTGATCAGGTGTTCTTGAAAGAGCCATGTTTTGAGAGATTTGTGAAATTGGAGAGTTGTGGAGCCATTCCGAGCCGACTCAGGGATCGAGTTCCAGAGGGTGGGTGCATGACAAGAGAAGGACTGTTTGCGGGTCCTCTCTTTGCGGACGAGTTGTGATTCAAGTCGGTTGGTTGATTTGCTATGCGAGGAGTGTGTGCCACCAGATATGTGGAGTTTACACGCCAGGTACGCTGGTGAGCTACTTGTGACTGCTTTGTAGATGATACATGCAGTCTTGAACAGTATCCTGGCTTGGAGTGGAAACCAATGTAGTTCACGTAGGATTCGGGTAATTCGGTCAAATTTCCGTGCTCTCATAATAAGACGTGCTGCAGCGTGGTAGACTGCTTTTAGGGGAGCCAAGTGAGCAGCTGGGAGCCCTATCAGGAGAGCATTTCCCCCATTGATGTGCAAGACTACAACGGCCTGCGCTATGGTCCGGAAGTCCTGCAGCGGTATTGAGGGTTGGATTTTTTGAAGGATAGAGATTCTGAGCCAGGCTATTTGGGCCTTCTTGGCTATGTGTTTTTGAAAGAACAGATTGCAGTCAACGTTGAAGCCTAATGATTTTGCGGAGTCTGAGAGTTATGGATCAAATCCTTCTAGGTGCTTATCATTGAGCCATTGTTGGACAAGTTGTTTTTTAGCGGGCGGAACGATGAGGACAAATTCAGTCTTGGATGGGTTTAGTTTGAGGTAGGCATATAGGACTGGATGATGGCTAGTTAATCACAGAGACAAATTATGTCCTGCACGCTACTTACTCTGATGTACAACTGAGTATCGTCTGTCTATTGGTGGATAGCTATATGGGGATCCTTGAGCAGAGTACCCAGAGGCTCCATGTAAAGGTTAAAAAGGATTGGTGAGAGGAGGGAGCCTTGGGGGACTCTGCAGGAGACCTGGAGTTGGTTAGAACGCAACAAGTTCATCTGGACAGCCTGGTTTCTACCTGAGAGGTAGGAGGTAATCCAATTTAGGACAGTGCCAGAGTATACCATCCTGTCAGCAAGGAGGGAGAGAAGGATGGGGTGGTCGACTGTGTTGAATGGAGCCAAGAGGTCAAGGAGGACAAGGAGGCATGAGTCATCCTTATCCATGATTTGAAGAGTATCACCCACCACCTGGATGGTGGCTGTCTCGATGTTACACTTTGGGCGGAACCCTGGCTTGTTCAATTCTGGCGAGTAGTTGTGTAGCAACTACTTTTTCCAAGATTTTGCCATTAAACCAGAGGTTCGTAATGGACCTGTAGTTGTCCAGGTCGTCTGGATCTAGGGTTGGTTGTTTTCAAAAGAGGTTTTACGAGACCAGTCTTAAGGGTGTCTGGAAATGATCCTTCTGCAATGGAAGCATTGATGATGCTGAGAAGTGCATTGAGCGCAAGGCCTGTCAATTGTTTAATGATGGAGGCCAAAATGATATCGTCCGAGTAAGAAGAAGGTTTGAGGGAGGCAATCATTTCTAGGAGATCCGAGGGAAAGAGAAGAGAGAATTTGGTCCAGAGAGGCAGTGGGAATGCCAGGGGATGCTAATGCTGTGAGAGGTTGATTCGTTGGTCTCTCGTACTTTGTATATTTTTTCAATAAACAATGGATTGAATCTCTCACATTTTTCCTGAGTTGCTGTTATCTCGGGGGTCAGTTGAGGGTTTGGGACAATGCTTTACTAATTAAAAGAGGGCTTTGCCCCTGTTAGAGGCTGCCACAATGGTTGTGGAGTTGTAAGCAGCTTTGGCGTCTGTAATCAGAATTCTACGGTTTGCGCACAGAGATTTCAGGTTGGTGAGGTCTCCCGAGTTGTGGTTTTTGCACCACCGTTTCTCTATGGCTCTGATTGAGCGTATGTTGGAGGCTAGCTCAGGGGAATACCATGGGGCAGATGGTGTGGTCTTAGATCATAAAGGCACGCCCCTGAATGCTCACACCAGAGAGAATACAACCCGCTTGGAAAAGAAAGGGCAAAGTAGATCTTGTAAGGATTACAAGTCTTAATCTCACAAAAGGATGAGAGCAACAGCAAAGAACTCTTCTGTCCAGAACCTCTGCAGAAAAACGGTACAAGCAGAGGCTTAAGAGGAGGCACACCGTCATTGCGACGCAATACCATATAGCAAAAACCCACGCAGCTGTTTGGTGTGCTCCTATACAGGATCCACCTGCTCCATAACGCATGCCAGGTCATTGGTTCCAGCCCAGTCCATCTGTCTTCCATCACGTGGCTGCTGCAGAGATCATCTTCTCACCGACGTAGGTCAAGGAGCAAATTAACTATACTCCTAACACAATGCTACTTCATTATTCTAATGTGCACCTGATATATGATATGATATGGCATTTATAACACGCCTATACACAAGTGTTTCAAGGCATTAAGCCTGGCACAAAGGAGGTTCTGGGGCACTCTAACCTCCACACACGCATTTCACTTACTCCCTTTCGCCCCATCCAGCTCCAAGGTCTCCACCTTCGCTTTGAACTATAATTTATCCCTTCCTCGCAATACAAATCATATGATTGTAGCTCAAAGACGTATCATGTCCGTTCTCTTTGAACATACAAGACTTGTTACTTTAGGGTTGATGGTCTAAGGTCACCTGGTGCCATGGAATCCAGGGATCTTGGTGTTTAGTCAGTTATGTGGGCTATAAGCCGTGGTCGTCTGGGAGTGGGCCGGTTCAGGCTTTGGCCAGTGTGAGAAAACATGCACACCGTGCACCGTTCTATGATCACGGCCCTTGTAGGGTACATTCCTTTCGGGTAGAAAAACATCTTTGCAACACTATTAGAACAATGAATGAGCTTTATGGCAGTTGGGGGTGTGGGTTGTCATCATGGGAGCTTGAGCGTGGCTGGTAGGTTCCCTTGTCGTGCAATTAGGGCCTAGTGCTTTGCCGGTGCCCAGAAGTCCTTCCTTCCTGGACTACATTTGGGTCCTCTTCTTCCGCTCACAGTCCTCTGCTGGCTCTCGTCTACTCGGCCGGTACACAGCTCACCAGATTCCTCCTTGGAGGACAACACTCCCTCTCTCTATCTCAGCTAAACTCTGTTTAGACTTCTGTGTTGGGTGGTGGAATTGCTTTGGGCCAATCACATTCTGTCAGAAGCTAGAGCATTCACTCTGCTTCTCCAGAGTGTTCCTTGGACTCCTAGTCATCTTCTTCTCAGTAATCCAAATAGAGCCATATACAGCATAGTTGGTATCCTCTGAGATTTTACTCTGGTCAAGTATATTCAGTTGGCTAACTTGACAATAGCACATATTGGCCCTATCAAAAGAAGGGGAAGGAGGAATACTGTGTTCTTTGGGTATGATTGCCTCCAATCCGACAAAGGGGCTTCCTCCCACATATGATCCTCCCTCGGTGCACCACCCCCATGTGGTCTATTGTAATGTGGACGCACTGCCCTAGCCCCATGGGGAAGGTCTCACCCTAGGGGAGAAGGGACGACATCATCAGAATCGTCACAGTAGATAAAAAAAAACACACACCCAGTCTGTGTGTCCCTCCTCACATCCTATCTTCCTTCTTGATGTACTCCAATGCAACAGTTGTGGCTTTTAGGTGGCACTGTATTGCCACCAAACAGCCACAACTAAAAACAGCCGCCATGAGGTGGGTGTAGTTTTAGATGTAGGACACAGATCAGTAGCAGTATGAAAAAGGTACACAAACCCTGGCATAGACAGAGGACTAATATAATCAGAAGAAAATAGATAGATGACTAATTTTAGCAGAGTGTAAAAGTGCTGAAGAATGCACACCGATTGGAACCAATGGGAGAGGTACACATACTATTGCACAGAAGAGCTAGTGGATATCAATTAACACCTACCAGAAAGGTGCATGTATGCTATATAAGGGTGCAGAAGAAGGAGATTGACACAACAGTGGCATGGTTGGGGCTAAAGACTTATTTAAACAAGAAAGAAAGAGAAAACCTATGTGTCCCTATTCCTAAGAGGGGGTTCCTGCCTCAACTAAAGATAAAGGGCGTCATCGCGAGTTGGGCGGTAGGCCCGGCGCTATTAGCGCTGGGATTATTAGCGCAACCGCCAAACCCCCCGGCGCTAATAGCGGCGGATCACGGGTTTGGCGGAACGGTTGGTTCCCATTCCTATTGGGCCCATTCGGGAATTCCTCATTGGGCCCAATGGGGAATTTTCACGCTATTACTGTCGGCGGATTTCCCGCTGGCGGTAATAGCGCCAAAAATTGGCACATTTGCAGTGGATTTGCCCCCATCTCAGAGCTGGAGGGATATCAGCCAAGGCCATGATCTGGTGGATCCTTAAATGTGGAGGTAATAGCGCTACCGCACATTTAAGGGTTACAGCCAAACTCGTGATGAGGCCAAAGTGTCTGTCAGGATGTCTTGTCAACTCAAAAATGTCAAATGTCCTGTGTAAAAAAAAACGTTCTTCAGTCTCTTACACTGAACTAAAGAATAAGCCAATACTGTTCTGGGCAGAGGTCGAATGATCCCCTCCTCCAGTGTTATGGTTTCAGTTTTTTTGAACCAGTGCCCAAATCTTATAACAGTCTTGTGTCACTCGAATTGTCAGGGGGAATGACTCCCTTCCTCTAATAGTAAAGTTCCACACAATACTTTCTTGGTGGGCCAGGAGGTCTCCCTTCTCCTGATGTCCAGTTGCAGATAGCCCGGGGAATTACTCCCTTCCCCAGGCCTTTTTGGACCTTACTGTCAGTCCAGGTTACTAGGAGAATGTCTCCCTTCTCCTGGTATCTTGTTATCAGTTCCAGGGGAAATGACACCCTTCTTCTTTTCATTAGGATTCACACCTACAACACCCACCTCTATGTGCTAAGAGGGTCCGAAACCCTGGCTTCTCTTCTTCTTTAACCTAGCCCACTTGGTTCACTTGCCTGCCAAGTACTGCCACCAGGAATATGTCTTGTGTTACTTTCTTGACCCTGGTTTCTCTCGTATCTCACATGTTTTCAGGGGGAATGGCTCCCTTCCCCTACACACAGTACTTTCTTGGTGGGCCAGGAGAATGCCTCACTTCTCCTGATGTCCAATCCCAGATAGCCTGAGGGAATGACTCCCTTCCCCAGGCCTTTTGGACTTTTCTACCAGTCCGGATTACCAGGAGAACGACTCCTTTTTCCTAGTATCTTGTTATCAGTTCCTTTCAACCAGGAGGAATGACTCCCTTCCCCATGTCTTTTCGTTAGGCTTGACACCTACAACACCCAACTCTGAGCGTTAGGAGGTTTCTTTTCTTCTTTGACCTGGCCCACTTGGTTCACTTCCCTGCCAAGTACTGCCATGAGGAAGATGACACATAGTTTGTTTAAGGTCCCTGACCCTCCTCTGGCTGTCAGTGGGCTTATCTCTCCCTCTCAAGTTATCTTCATGGTACTTGGGGTCCTCAACCCTTCCCTGGTGGGCAGCAGGCTTCGTTCCACCACTGCAACGAGGAGGAGGAGGTTTGTAGGGTTTCTTCTCCTGCTATGCCACCCAAGCGTTATGGTTGCAAAGAGGCCTGGGGACAACTGCATGCGCCCTCTCAGTCCTGTTAAGGAAAAGGTTAGAATTAGCAAATCAGTCTAGCATAGTCTTCTTAACAAGATGAGAACTAGCAGACTTAGGCGATAAGCTAGTACAAGAATATACTGAGGCACTTTCTGAATAACTCTTCCCATATATTATACGCTTTGGGTTCTCAAGGGAGAGTAAGGGTGAATTGTCATTGGACAAACATCTTTATGTCTAGAAGGATTTGCAGTGGTTGTCACCCTCTTGGGTTGAGTGTAAGAGAGGGTTTGCCTCTGAATCGCGTCCTTATCCCCAGGAGGGGAGTTCCTCTCCATGAGGTCCTCCGTCTTGTAACTATGTAGTGGATTACTTGTGCGGCTGCAATTGCACTTGCATGGATGTGACTGCGGCCTCATTGGCGCTGTGATTGCTGTTCCCTGTGTGGCAGGTCACGCAGGAGCATACTTTGAATATGTAACATGCTGTGCGGGGGAACAATGGTGGACAGTTGGCCGGAGCTCTGTGACATAGATCGTGCAGCTCCCATGCCGGGAGTCGGGTTTGAGATTAATAAACTCTTCTTACCTGTTCTCCATGCCTATGCGTCGTGACTGCCTTCTTCCTCTCCCTGGCTGTGTTGTGGGGAAACAACATACTTGTGATGAGATGATTCAACTCTCGCTTGAGGTTCTGTTTTCTACACCCCCTTGGCGGTGGCTTCATTGAAGACAAGAAGCACTGTCTTGGCTTTTCCGCCATCTGGGGGTGATTGGTTGCACCTGCAGTGAGCTGGTAAGGATGCGTTGAGGCAGAAAACTAAATGGGATTTTGTCCTGCAGGGCTCTGTCAATTTAAGGTTCATGGGGAGTGTGTGGATTGTGGTAAGCTGTTAGTATTGTTTTGGCAACATTTGGAGCCGCGCAAAGTGAATTGTGAAGATGGCGGAAACCATACAGGCTCCGCTGGCATTTCAAGCTACACCATCAGATCCTACCATTGCATGGATTCAATGGAGAAACATTTTTGATACGCACCCTAATGCAATTGGCGGGAAAGTGTTTGACCCCGAAATGAAACGGGCAATCCTCCTCAATTGCCTGGGAGTGGAAGGGCAAAGGATTTTTGAAACTCTGCCATTGATTCCAGTTGGAGAGGGGCAAAGTGATGCCCACGATGTCTACCAAGCCACAGAGCATGCTTTACTGTTCCAGTTTAGACCTTGCATAACCGTGGTCATGGAACTTCACCTGTTCTTCTCCCGTTTGCAGGAGCCCGGAAAGAAAGTGAGCACATTTGTAGCTGCTCTTCGAGGGCTAACAAATAATAGCGAGTTTGGGACACTCACTGATGGTCTGGTGCGAGACCACATTTTTAGGTTTACAGTGGACAAGAGGCTACATGAAAGTTTATATATATATATATATATAAATATATATATATATATATATTTTTTTTTTTTTTTAATAGATTTTATTTGTTTTAGCTTTACACATATATGGTAACAGCAAAATCTACATCCGTATGCACGATCGTATATCATAGCCTTATTGGCTTAAAGTAATTAACATTCTACTCATACTAACCCCCTATTCTATCCATCCTCTCCCCCCCAGTAGTTCCCATATTTTTAAGGTCTCACCACCAGTCTTCTACATTAGGGCATCTCAGAGATTTCATCGCAATCCTGTGTTTCGTAGTATAAATGCTAAGACTTTCATCTTGGAGATGTAACGTATGTTGGAGGTGCGTAAAGCGTCTGCGCATGCAGGCTGAAGGTGATAATGGATACATGTTAAGGCCTCCTCCGCTCAATCTGTCTGCTAACCCCTCCAAGTACTTCTGTATTTTAGGACAAGACCAGAACATATGTAGCATACCAGGTTTCAAGGCTGCACATCTACGGCAGTACTGTTGAGCCGCTCCAGGGAATCTGGATATTCTAAGAGGCATCTTGTGTTACAAACAGTTGAATCAGTTGCAATCTCGCGTTTCGAGACACTTTCTTATAGTATCACCATATCGCTGTTCAGTGCGTGTCTTGCAGCGGAGCTTCCAGGTCTTCTTCCCATTTGGCCCATATAGTGTTGTTTGTGGAGCGTCAACTAGTTAGAAGAAATCCATATAACCTAGAAATAGTTTGTGCTCCTTCAGCAATATCGTACAGGGTGTTGATTATAGAGTGTGATTCCACTAACTCCCTCTGCATTGGCAATCTACGTACAATCGTGTTTTCTATGGTACGATGCAAGAGGTATTGGCCTTGGTGGAGGCCTGTAGTGTCTGCTAACTCCCGAAAGGGTGTGAAGGAGGTGTCTGTAAGCAAGTCCCTTACTGTGGCGATGCCTTTGGGTTCCTAATATTTCTCAGAATTCCTAGATGTGCCTGGGCTGCTGCAGGGACAAGTGAGGCTAGAGGAATCTGCAGTGAGAATAGGTCTTTCAGTTTAACTGCTATTAACGCCCTGTCCCACAATTGGATTCCCAGAGTTACTAAGTATGGGTATTGATTGGAGTGTGGCCTTATGTTCCATAACAATTCTTTTAGGAAGAAGCACGGCACCGCAGGTTGGAATAGCTCGGTATCCAAGGTAGGTTCATCTGCCAACCAACCTACTACGAATTGTAACTGCCCTGCGATGAAATACAACTCGAAGTGAGGTACCCTAATGCCGCCTTCTTCGTAGGGTCTTTGTAGTGAAGCTAACGCTATCCTGCATCTACCACTCTGCCATAGGAATGATCGGCATATGGAGTCTATGGGTTTCATTACACGGAAGGCGGTAAACCATAGTGCTATTAGCACCATGGTTGCCGCTAGTACCATACCGGTACCGCCATGGAGAAAAGGGGAATTACCACCCCATTCCAAGATTGGCGGGGCGGTAATTCCCCCTTTCTCCATGGCCCTTCCCCATTCCCATTTTTGCCCCATATGGCATAATGGGAATGGGGAAGGAGCTAATTACGGTACCGCAAATTACGGTACCGTAATTAGCACCAAGATCCCTTTGCGCGACCCAACTTTAATGGCTGGTCTACAGGAGCTGGTCTACAGGAGGAGGGGCCACAACGAGAACACAGAAGCACCCTGCGTCCCAGAGCGGGAGTGCCCGGCAGGGTCCGTGCCCCGGCCCCGGAATCTCTGTGCCGGCACCCATTGCCCCCTTGGCACCATCCGCCCGAGGCTTGCTGCCGGCACCTGGCGCGTGGGAGGAGGAGGGGCTGAGGGCCCGTACCGGTGTAGGCTCTCGGCATAGGCCGAGTAGACCAATGCACACTGTCGGGGCTGACTCCTTATCCACCCGGAGCGTCCCGGCAGCAGCACCGGCTGCCTCCCCTTCCCGCGTGAACTAGTTCTTCTCACCGGTCAGCTCAACAAAGCGGCCCCTCACCTCTGGGACCGCGGGAAACCTTCAGCAGTCCTGCTCCCGCAGACCGACTGGGCTTGCAGCCCCGCTCACCTGCCATCCAGCCTGCACGCCTCTACAGCAGCTGCTCACTCGCCGCTCCGGAGCCACAGTACTGTCACGGGCTCCACGCTGCTGCCTACTCCCATCAACACTCCCCACACCAATAAAGGGAGTCACAGCTACAAGAAGTCCACGCACACAAAGCGCGCCTGGCTCAACTGTAGGAGGGCACCTTGCAAACCTCACATACAATAGCAGGCTTTGGCAGACTCCTATACATACTGTCTATTCCTGTATTTCAACAGCCACCAAGGAACTCTGCATTGGCGTGTGGTGCTATCTGGTCCAAGTGGTCCGCGACCCTTACCACTGTCCTTTGATTGGTGCCTCCATCAGAAGCACACCTAACCCGAGGTGCCTTATAGTCAAGCTGCTAGTACCTGGGACACGGCGGTCCTCAGGCTGCCTTGACCCCCGCTGCTAAGCCTCTACAGCAACTGGCAGGCCCCTGCGACCACACAAAGACCACAGCCCGGACTCACAGAACGTCACACGGCTCAGCCCAACACATTGGCTGGGGAGCTCAGCCCCCGCCAACGATCCTCTGCCGCACCAAGCAAAGTCACATCATACCCCCTGAAGGCTCCCTCCCTTCACTTGGGGCACACACTGAACTGGGAAGTGCAGAAACACCATAACAAGCTCCCTGCACAAGGGTCGAAGTACCACGCCATATTGCGGAAGCGATACCAACCCGCAGTCTCCCCCCGTTCACCAACTGCCCCCCGCCTCAGCCTCCAGTAGAACCCAGAGCCAACCCGCCACCGCACACAAGAGCCTTCTCCACAACAAACACCTGTGACCCAGCAAGAAATAGGCGCTGCCCACCTTTCGCAGGGTTTTGCGGTTGAGCGAGCACAGTGGACCCTGCAGAAGAAGCAACCACCCGGATCCTACCCACGCCCTGTGATAGCCAAAATTCAGAATTTCCAAGACAGGGAAATTATTTTGTGCTTCTCTCGAGGAGGCAGGGAAATCAGAAGAGGCAATGCCAAAATCGCCATCTACCCCGATTACACGCCCTTAGTACAACGGGCAAGGAATTCTTTCGTCCCAATTAAGGCCAGACTGCGCCAGCTAAACATCAAATATGTGCTTATTAGGCAGAAACCTGTGCAGTTCCCTTAGGGACCACTGCAAAAGGCTTAGGTCTACAGGTGTAGGCAGTAAACCCAATTGGTAGCAGTCTGTACCACCCAGAGTTACCTGGTAGCTGTGGCTGAGCAGCCAGACTTCTCTCAAAAAGAGTTAGACAGTATATAGAGTATACAAGATGGGTACCAAAATACAGTACCACAAGCAAACACTGACCAGAGCTTGGGTATAAAAGTATATAATTATTTATTTACAAACACACTTTGTAATATACACTAACACGAATATGGCAAGCAAGTTCAAACACAGTCACTATTAATATATATACATCCCTGATTACTTATTGAACAAGTCTTAGTTAAAACACCACTTATTTCCAGACAGAGGTGAGCTCTTAACCTAAGATGGCACTCCAATAAGTTAGTTAAAAAGGGAGGGAAAAAGGCAGAATTAGGAAAATACACAATACCAACACTTTAAGAGAACCAGAGCATGTCAGAAAAGGCAGAGTCTACTGAGGAGCAAGAAAGTCATAGGCCAGGCCCACTCTTGGAGAGAGCAAGGCGGAATGTGTCCAAGATCACACAGTTGAATAGTACTTTAAAGAGTCTTTGCAGATAGTTTGAAAAGGGTTGGATCAAGTCAGGAAAAGTTAGTTTGCAGGTCCCAAGTCACCCCAGGATAGAAACATTGATTTACGGGACACCTTGAACAGTCTGTTGCAAGGGAGACCAGGGAGGACACAGTACCTGAAATGGTGAGAAAGCTCCAGCGGGGGCAGTTGGTCCTGGCAGTGGGTGCAAGTCAGTGCTTCGTCCAGGGGAAGAGGAGATCTCGACGTGGAGGAAAGCTGGAGGTTGTTGCACTGCCAGGGAAGAAACCAGCCGCGGAGTTTCCCGGTTAAAAGGTACTACCCTTTTATTCGCGGTAGTGGTGAAGTGTGGCTATCCGTCTGCCGGGGTGTGTGGCATGGGTGATTTGACCACGAGACAATCCAGGAAGGCGAAAAAGAGGGTCCAAGAAGAGGGTCCACCAGTTCAGAGGAAGAAGACTCTCCGGGATGAAGATCTTCTCTGTCGTTGGGAAGTGGTGAGACGGTTCAGCAGGGCTCCACCGGTGGTGTCGTCCTTGCAGGTTGGCTCAGCTTCTACCTCTTCAGATTCTTTGGTTCTGTGGTGACTTCTGAAGTTCCAGTCCCCAAAGCCCTGCTTTTATGCAGAAAACCCCCATTCATCAGTCCTAGCTGTCACTCAAACATGCGGCTCACCACTGGGCCAATCACACAAGAGTGCGACTTGAGTTGCCGAGGCAACTCAGTCCAGGGTGCCTAAACCCCCCTCCCACACATCCTGTAGACCCAAACAGAGTGGCACCACTTTTGGAGTCTTCTGTGTAGAAGCCCGCCAAAAAGTGGAACAAAGGGCTCGACTTGGGTTGGAGTTACAGAGGCGAACACAAACGCCATTTTAAAACCGAGTCCTGGCAAAAAGACCCAACCGGGGAATAAATATTAAATAAATAACCCGGCGGTATCTTTAACATTGCACCAAAAAAAGTGGTGCGTTTAAAATGAATGGGAAATCCCATAGGAAATATTCCGGTGGAATATTTCGCATGGTAACCACTGCCACCAGCCAGAAACTCGACGAGGGGGGACTGCACGGGCCCCCTCGAAAAACAGACCCAGGGGCAATCTAATTACCCCTACCAGTACTTCCACAATATGATGGTTTGTACTGGTTCTGTTCACAATTTAAGACTAGTAAAGTCAATGGTGACTTTACATGCCCTGGGAGACAGTAGTCAGTTCCAGGGTATGGAGTCTATGTTTGGAGGTCACTATGACACCCCTGTGTTACTGCACTGAGGGTGCTGTGTAACACACTTACCAAAAATACATGAGACCCTATGGAGTAAAAGACCCCAAAGCCCATAAAACACATTACAAAGTCATAGGATATCTCAAATCATGTCTAAGAGTGGGAGAAAAAAGAGTCTCACTCTTAGCAGGAGAAAAAAATAAACCCCAAAAATCCAGCAAAGCTGCTGGGGGACTCACTAGGTTTGGGAAATTAGCCTTAACAGAGAATTCTCCCTAACAATGCTAATGGATCCTTCAAGGCTCAAGATAATATACAAAGGCAGAGCAATCGTTCTGGAATCACCAGTGACGGCCACCATGTGGCTAGAGCATAATAACCTGGCGGATGGCGAGGTGATGACAGCGCGACTCACCCGCCGTGTCTGCGGGACAAGGTCCACCCAACAACAAACGGACGGCACAAGCAAGCCATGGTCTGCACAACACAAACAGGAGGGAGTCGGCCCACCAATCTGACCCTAAACACCCCCCCAGCGAACGGACTTGCGACAGCACGCTGCAGACACACTTCCCCTGCTCAAGATGACCTGGAAAGGCCTTGACAGAGCGGGGGCACCCGAGCAAATCAGTAAACTGCATGACTGCTGGGTGCAGTTGGTCCACTTGGACATGTTTGGTTTGTTTTACTTCTTCTTAAAGGTCAAGGGGTCCAATAACCCTCAACACAATCATGTTACAGAGCCGGAGGGCACATCACAATGGGCAAAGGGGCCAACTCTGCAAGCATGGCAACCGACATCAGGATGTTGACGTGGGACGTCAGTGGGATGGGGTCCTACATGCGCAGAAACAGGATACAGTCCTCCCTGAGAAGAAAGCATGTTTCCATTGCGATGCTTCAGGAAACACATCTCACTGCGGAGGTTGATTCTCATATCCCAGACTGGTGGGGTGGACAGGGCTTCGGAACAACATACTCCAAATACGCCAGAGGAGTCCACACATGGATAATTAGCACTGTACCTTTCAAACTCTGGTCAAAGTAGGTGGACCCTGAGGGCAGGTATCTCATACTTCGTGGATGCATCAAACAGAAGGAGGTGTGCTTGGTCAACACATACCTTCCCAATTGTGGAACTGCAGCATACCTCACCAAACTCCAGTCGAAGCTAGCCCCCTACAGAGACTGCTTTTTCATATGGGGAGGCGACTTCAACTGTGTTAATGATCCCGCTCTCGATAGATCTGCTCGTCTGACGCTACCGACCAACCAACTTTCCTCCACCCTATGGAAAACTATACAAGAACTAGACCTGTTGGAGGTGTGGAGGGACCTGCATCCTGAAGGTAGGGAATTCTCGTACTACTCATCCCCACAGGAGGTTTATACTTGCATAGACTATCTGCTGATAGATAAAGCACACCTCCCTCAAATAGAATCCGCCTCTTACATTGGCAGATCCATATCCGACCACTCTCCGCTCCTTATGGTATGGAAACCGAAAGGCCCTAGTGCTCCCATACCGATGTGGGGGATGCTAACGGACGCCCTAACGGACACAGCATTTAAAGAAGAGCTCTGCGACAAAATAGCGGAATACATGGACAACAACATAGGAAGTGTGAACAGATGGGGAACCATCTGGGAAGCCCTGAAAGTTGTAGTGAGGGGGGAGGTCATAGCCAGTTCCAGCAAAGAAGAACTAGATAGGGATGAGGAGAAGATCAGACGCCTGGAAGCCACACCCGACAAACCCATAAAACTTGAAAGAGTACTCGCCACAATAAGAAAAAATTGCCAAGAAGCCTGGACCAGACTAGCTAAATTTGACTACCCCGATAAAAACCACCAGGAGCCACTCGGAAGGAGACAAACCAGGCAGGCTACTCTCATGGCTATGCAAAGAAGAGAACCCGAACTCCCCAATTTTCGAAATCCAAGATCAGACAGGCACTACACACACTACGCAGATAGGGATCAACGGGGCATTCAAAGACCTTTACTCACACCTATACAGCCACGATACCATGGTTCCCCAAAAGGTCATCTACGATACACTGGACAAGATAGGCCTCCCCACACTAGAAGGCACCGAAACGGAAACACTGAATCAGGAGCTTACAATAGAAGACATACACAACGCGATTAGAGTGCTATCCGCTGGCAAAACCCCTGGGAGCAACGGACTACCCCCGGACTTCTACAAAACATTTGCTGCGGAGCTGGTCCCAACTCTACACAAAGTTTATAAAGAAGCCTTTGAAATCAGGGTGTTACCGAGCAGTATGAATGAGACCCTAGTGATCCCCATACCCAAGCCCGGGAAACCAACCACTGAGTGCGGCTCCTATAGACCTATAACCAACCTTAATTATCCTCACTACCATACTCGCCAAGAGATTATCCAAGGTTATTGGGGCCCTAGTACACGAGGATCAAAATGGGTTTGTTCCGGGCCGTAGCACAACAGTAAACCTACGCAGGCTACAACATATCATACCACACACAACAGACTGACATGAACCTTACGCTGTAATATCCCTAGACGCTATCAAAGCGTTTGACCCAATATACTGGCAGTGGCTCCTAGCCACCCTGAAACAATTCGGCCTGGGCGGCTACTTCATTCACTGGGTCGAGATTCTTTACAATACACTGAGAGCGAGGGTAAAAACCGGAAGGGCGGTGTCCGCTCCATGGGATATACAGAGAGGCACCAGGCAGGGATGTCCCCTCTCCCCAATGTTATACATACTGGGGCTGGAACTGCTGGCAATATTTTTTAGGAAGCAATTTTTTGACGCAGGCATAAATATTGGGGGCCGATATCACGTGATCTCACTGTATGCCAATGACGTCTTACTCTACTTAAGGGACCCACAACATAATACACCCACAATCCTGGAGGTACTAAAACATTTCGCTAGAGTATCAGGGATAGCATTCAATCCAGAGAAGTCTTGCATATTCCCACTGGCGGGACTGGCAGGGATCCAATCTTTGGCACTCCCAGAAGTGGGATAGGTTGGGAACAGCATACATTTAGGTATCTGGGTATCAATATTTGGCACCCCCCCCGAAAAGACATACAGAGGCAACACTCTGGTGGCAATACAGAGGCTTAGAAAATCAACGAGGTTCTGGACCAGGCTTCCACTATCAATGATGGGCCGAGCGGCCATCCCTAAAATTATAGTACTAATATGTTTCCTGTACTTTTTCCAAAACATCCACTATTACATACCGGCCACCCTCTTTCAGCAGCTGGGCACACTACTTAAGGACCTGGTGTTGGGGAGCTCCAGACACAAACTCACCCTTGGCACATTAACGCTTCCATATAAGGCAGGCGGAGTCCAACTCCCGGATCTAGAGAGATACTTCCTGGCTGCCCAACTCACCTTTGTGGCCAAGTGGCTGGCGGACGACTCCACCTCCGAGACCGATCTCTTGAGCCACTTAATCGCACCGGTGCGTCTGAAGGAAATTCTCTGGGTCCGCTGAAAGTTCCTCTGCTCATCCAGCTGGGCCGCAAAGTATGGGACAGAGCTCTGAAACTGCAGAAGATAGTGAGCCCTTACTCCCCGGAGACACCACTCACTGCTGACACTTGCTCTAGCAGAGATGAACTGGCACTGATAAGACTATGGGAAAGCCACAGCGTCTATATCTGGGGGGACATGCATGAAGGAAATTCCTTTCGAGAACTTGATTCCCTAATAACCAAAGATGGACTCCCCAAAGGCCAACACCTTCGCTACCGGAGAATCAGGAAGGTGGCTAAACAAAAATGGAGAGAATGGCCAGAGGAACCAGAACCAGATCCAACCCTCACTATAATGCACAACCTGGGTGACGGCTGGAAACCAACCTCCAGGATATACGCCCAGCTCACCGACAGGCCAAATCCCAAGAGCATAGCACTAAAGAACTTATGAGAAACAGACCTGGGAATAAGCATTGCTGAACAGGAATGGGAGAAGACCCTACAATTTCCCAGAGAAATGTCGAGAAATGCGAGATTCAGACTAATTCAGCTGTATGTGCTGCATAGAACTTACATGACCCCCAGCAGGATCGCGAAATTCAGCAAACCGCCGGCTCCGCTATGCCCCCGAGGTAATCAAGAAGATGCGGGAATGGTGCATATGTTCTGGAGCTGCACAAAGATGCAGAACTTCTGGACCAAAGTCGAACAAGCACGCAGGAAAGCGGGTATGACCCGTTACGAGTGGACACCCAAGGAATGCTTGCTAGGATCCTACCCCCGGATAAGCAGGATTAGACACATCGTCAAACTCATGGACATGGCCTGCATACTAGCCAAAAGGGCAATCGCCATGACATGGAAATCCCCAACGGGCCCTCGCTGCACCAAGTGGCTTAAGGAACTAGAACACTGGTCCGAAGCAGAAACCAGGCTATGGGGGGAAGGTATAATCAAAACCAGAGAAGGCCCTGTCATGACATTTGAAGCCTGGAAATCACTGCTATAGGACATGTTCCACCCATCCGACAACAAACCCCCATGAACAATACCACGATTCCCGGCAAACCGGGACATATAGATGGAACGAAAACCCAGGATTAAAAGTCACATCCCACCCAGTAAACACAACTCCCCCGAGAGACAGATCACACGCCTACTCCGCACTGCGGTCCGAGCAGCTCCAGAGGAGGTTCCGGACCCTTATGACCTAAGTTGTTTGTTTTAAGTTAAGTTGTACGGCATTCTTCCCTCCCCCTCCCCCTGTTCCCTCCTTCACCCCTCCCCTTCCCCCCTCCTACCCTTCCCATTCCACTACCTTAATAAGCTTTGTGATTTGACCATGACTCCTGTATATTTGAAATGCCAATAAAAACACTTTAAAATAAAAAATAAATCAATTCTTCTACCATGATTGGAGAATCAAGCTCACAGATTGCTTCCTCATTTAGTCTGCAGAGGTGTATTTCGCTTAACCCTTCCTCTATATTTGTGTGGGTGGCCTCTGGCTTTTCCCGGTACAAGGTTCGGTAAAAATTCTGAAACTCTGCGTTAATGCCCTCTTGGGTGTTACATGTGGTGCCTTGTCGTGTGTGTATGGAGTAGATGGGTATGCATTGTTCTTCTCTTTTGTATAACCCAGCTAACAGTCTCCCCGGTTTGTCACCCTCTGCATATTGTCTTTCTATGTATTTGGTATAGCTATGCTTGCCCAGTCTTTCCCAACATTTAAAATATTTTAAGCGCAGAGCTGTTTCGTTTGCCTCTTTGTCTACCTGATCGGTATGGGACTGTGGCAGCTTTTGTAGAGCCTCCTCCGCGAGGGACAATTCTCTGCAAATCACGGCTTGAATGCTCCCTGATTTGGCAATTGCAGTACCTCTAATGACCACTTTTAAGGCTTCCCAAAGAGTGCACTGTCTGGACACACTGCCAGTGTTTTGTTACAAATATTCTGTAATACTGTCTCTAAAGTTGTCTCTAAATGGGGTGCCTTGTAGGGCTTCACTTCTTAGCTTCCACGCTGGGATTGGGGGCCTCGAGGGTGCATGTTGCCATTTCAGTAAAAGGGGGGCATGGTCTGATAGGACCGTACTTTAATATTCCGCCGTCACAAGTTCCTCCGTCAGATCTCTCCCTACATAGAAATAGTGGAGTCTGATGTGAATCGCATGTGGGAAGGAGGCGTGCGAGTAGTGTCTGGAGGGTGGGTGGAGCATTCTTCAAATATCTACCAGCTGAAATGATGTTAGGAGCATTTGCAGGGACCTGGCAGGTTGGGTGGGTTTTTGGAATTTTGTGTCTGACCGGTCCATAACTGGGTTTATAACACAATCAAAGTCCCCTCTCCATATGATTTTACCATTACTATATGGCCCAAGTCTCGGGTATATCATCTGGAAGAAAGCTGCTGTGTTATGGTTAGGGGCGTATGTATTCACTAGGCAGATATCCACATTTTCTAAGAGCCCCTGTATGTGTACCATTCTGCCCTCATTGTCCGTTTTAGACTTGGTCCCTTTAAAAGGTACTCTGGGTGCAATCCATGTTAGTACCCCGCAAGCATAAGTACGTGGAGCCTATGACAGTTCTGCCCCATTTTCCAGCGATCAGCGCTTGTTTTTCTGCCATAACATGGGTCTCCTGTAATAAGGCAATGTCAATTCTATGTCTACGAAGGCACGTGTAGACTCTATTCCTTTTCACATAATTGTTTAATCCCCGGACATTGTAGGTGAGCAGTTTTATGCACTAGCTATTGTCGACTACATCCTGTGATTGAGACCTTGCATCAGGACCTCTTGACAACCTTTTCTCTCTATTTCTAAAAACACTGTTTGTGTTTTGGTGGCTAAAACAGGCAAAATAGGTTCCCTTTCAACTTCCCCAACTATTAACAGTCACCCAGTATTGTTACCCATGCTCAGGCGTGTCCACTTCTCGCATCGGCCTCGAGGTCTATTGCCGAGGCATGTGCGCAGTTGGACGCAGAAACAAGCATCCAATAAAGAAAAACTCAGAGGGCGGATAGGCAGCAGCCGTGGGACGGGTCCTCTCCTTTGGGGATGATGATTAAGTCCATGAGATAGGACTGCCATTTGAGCAAACTGGGTGATAACTGTGGTCGCATGGGACAGTCCACCACTCCTGTTACCAGCTTATCCTGAGGTCTATACCACAGTTAAGCAGCTTGTTATTTTTGTCAAAATGCAGAAATCCTTGTCTTGGTCTCTAGGTCATGTCAGCTCCAGCGTCTGCGGTGACTTTGTGTCCAGGTGTTATGGCATTGTCGTCTGCCAGAGGGCTAATCTTCTTTCTGTGCATCCATGCTTGTGCTTCTTCAGGGTGGTCAAAAAATAAAGCGCAGTTTTTGTAGAGGATCTTTAGTTGAGCAGGGTACATCAACATGTATTTCAAGCCGGCACTGCAGCGTCTAGCTTTAGCTGATGTAATGTGTGTTCTGTTTTTTTGGACTTGGAAAGTGTAGTCCGGGTATACTGTTGATGCTCTACGCATCGTGCCTCCTGGTCTTGAGTAGGATAAGATCTTCTCCCTGTCTTCATAATTTAGGATTTTAGCTATTATAGGATGTGGAGGGGCTCCTAACGGCGGTTTTGGAGTGAGGGCCCTATGTGCCCTCTTGTTACGCTTACCTGGTCTCTGAGGAGGCGTTGGGGCACGGTTGCAGCCCTCCAAGGGATGAGGTTTGTCCTGGAACTGCGTTCCCCTTCTGTACTGATGGCTGCAATGGCGGGAAGGTGCTTCTCAGGGGCACTCCTGCGTGGATATAATGTGTGAGAGTTTGCTAGTTTATGGCCCTTGCCCCCACTTCTCGTCCCTTCCTGAGGCACGATTTCCCATAGATGCGCTGCCTTGGAAGGCTCACCTGGTTATTAATGTCTGTGGGCTCTCCGTCCTGCTACTTCAAGGGAAGCTTGATTGTTGAGGACCGAGTTCCTTCACTGGTCCTATGCCGGCAGTAGTCCAGTCCTGCTGCGACTAACCACTCCTCTTTAGGTAAGTAATGTTTTTATTTGTCTTCCCTTGTGTGTTTGTTTTCAGCCCTTTCTTGTTTACATTCCGTATTATTCGTTTTCCTGTTACCATTTGTTTCCTCATTATGGTGTTTGTTCTGTGTGTTGTTGTCTGTTCCTTCCTTAACCCTGTTCTTTTGTTCCCTTCCTGTGTAGGTGACGGTACAGCCCTGTAGCTGCTGAGTTCGATTGCGGCAGCCGGAGTGATGAGGAACGGAACCAACGGCGGCCGGTAACATGTAGGCTAACTCGTAGGGATGCGCGTGTGTTTTGAATGCATTGCGGTTCTTCGATGGTGAAATGTTCTAACCTTGTCTTTTTGTCTTCCTTTGCAGTGAGCGAGTTAGTGGAAGAAGACTGCCATAGAGCGCTATCAGGAACGGGATTGTTGGATTCCAGGAGGTGAGTATCTGCAGGTTCATGCGGCAGTGAGCGTCACGTTGCATCTGAGTGCAAGGTAACGCGAAGCACGGGCCTTGAGGACGGAGCAGCTTATATAGCTGGGCTTTTGGGCCACGCCCATTAGCTTGGCCTGCCTGCCACACCCAGCCACACCCAGCAGCTTACACGTGAAAAAGGCCTGGAATAAAGCGGCCTGAATAGAATAAAATGAGTCCCATGTTAATTCTTCACATGAGGCTGGCGCCAGAGGCGCCGGGACAGAGTCCAGCCGGGCCCCCTGTGTTTGTTTGCCCCGAAGGGACATAAACGGGTAATTCTTTGGCAGTGACCCATGGCACCCACTACTTGGGGGTGTTGCACCTGTGTCCTTGGGCCAGTGGTCGTGACAGCACTCCCTCTCAAGGCCCCTCTCAAGGGTGGTTCTCTCTCTGGACCCGGTTTGGTTGGATTATTGAGATGAAAACATTTGATTAACCCCGGGGGTGTGGACACACTCACTAGGTTCCCAGGTCCCGTCTTGTAGTCTGTAACCCTTCCAGTCTATGAGATAGTACAGCTTGGATCGAACCACTTTGGAGTCCAAGATATTCCTGTCTTCGAATTCTGGTTCTCCATCTACTATCTCAGGATCTGGTGGAGTATTGATCTGTGTACCCGGTTGCACTGGCTTTAGGAGAGAAACATGGAATACAGGGTGGATCCGCATATGGGGTGGTAACTCTAGCTTCATGGCGACGGGATTGATCACAGTCTTGATGGTGTAGGGTCCTAAGTATCCTGGGCGGAATGCCCCTGGCCCTTTCAGAGGAATGTATTTGGATGCCACCAAACTTTTTCCCCGACTTGGTAGTTTGGGACTTTTCTCCGATGTTGATCCGCAAATCACTTTTGTTCCTCTTTGGCCCTGTTTAGGTGTTCTGTTGCTTCGTTGAGGACCCGGGTGATGGTCTTGTGTAATGTTGTTACTGCTGGCATTTCCAATGACTCGGGTGGGTCGAAATCGGATGTCCGTGGTTGTCGTCCGTACATAATATAGAACAGGCTTTGACCAGTACTGGTGTGAGTGGAGTTGTTGTATGCGTACTCTGCTATCCAAAGTACGTCCTTCCAGGTGTCCTCAGTTTGTTGCAGCATGCATCTCGCGTATCACTCCAGTGTCTGGTTTGTCCGTTCCGTCTGGCCGTCGGTCTGGGGATGATGGCTCATGGATAAACAAAGGTCGAATTAAGCGATTTTACAACACCTCTTCCAAAATGTGGAGACAAACTGAGTTCCTCGGTCTGATATCAACACAGAAGGGAACCCATGTAACCAGACGATCTGTTCCAGAAACACGGTAGCCAGAGTGGATGCCGTGGGAAGGCCTTTCAGAGGAATGAAATGTGCCATTTTTGAGAATAGATCTACGATAACTAAGATGGTGTTGTACCCATTGCAGGAAGGAAGATCTGTAATAAAGTCCATTGACAGGGTGTGCCATGGTGCGGGTGGTCCCACAAGAGGATGTAGAAGACCTGCAGGACTTTGTTTTTGAGATTTCTTTGAGCGCAGACACCACAGGTTGCGATAAACTAGGCAACGTCCTTCCGCTAGGTTGGCCACCAGTAGTTTTTCTTTATTTTGGCCAAGGTCTTGGCTATTCCCGAGTGCCCTTCCACTAATGCTTCGTGGTAACTTGCGATGATCTGATTCTGTAGTTCGTTATCTGGGATGTAGAGTTGTCCTTGATAGTATGACAGATTGTCCACAATGGTATGTTTGCTCCCTTTTGCCATCCATTTTTGTTGTGTCGATTGATCTATAAGGTGTTGCAGGTCATACTTCAAGTTGTCTATAGAGGAGGTTGCTGCAATTGTACCTAAGATCCGTCCCTCTGGGATGATGGCCACTGGGTCGGCTGCGGCAAACGCATTTTCATCCTATCTCATTTGGGATAGGGCGTCTGCTTTCCCATTGCATACTCCGGGTCTGTAGGTGATAATGAAGTCGTACTCGGCAAAAAGAAGTGGCGAGCGGAGTTAGCGTGAAGAATGCGCCTTGGCAGTTTTCAGGTATTGTAGATTGCGGTCATCTGTGATTACGGTGACTGTGTGTCTCACTCCTAAAAGGTAATGCCTCCAGGCCTTGAATGCCGCCTTGATTGCTTTGTCAGTGATCGTGTAGTTTAACTCAGGGGCAGAAAACGTGCGTGACCAGGACGCCACAGGATGCAGCTGCCCGGTGTCGGATGTCAGGATCCCGTTGTGACAGAACTGCTTCCATCACTATGTTGGAGGCATCGGTTTCAACCACGTATGGTAATTCTGGCCGGGGGTGTCGCAGAATCGGCACTGAATGCCTGTTTCAATTTCTGGAAGGCTTTTTCTGCCTCTACAGACCAGTTGAACTGTTTATTCTTCCTCAACAAGGAGGTGATTGGGTGGACGATTTGGGTGAACCCTGGGATAAAACGGCGGTAAAAATTGGCGAACCGGAGCACACCCCTGTGTTTGTGTGTTCCGAAGGGACATAAATGGGTCTTTCGTTGGCAGTGACCCATGGCACCCACTACATGGTGGTTTAGCACCTGTGTCCTTGGGCCAGTGGTCGTGACACCTCTCTATCGTGAAGCCTTGTGAGAGGTTCCCGGGTCCGATATCCTGTAAGAACATATTCTCAATATAAATTGTTCAGTCTGATCCGTCTTCTCCTTCAGGTAGACCGACAATTCAGACGTTATTTTTTCAGGCTCTTCCATCAGTGTCCTCTGCCCTGTTTTCCAGCAAGCTGACCTTGTGCTGTAAGATGCAAACTTGGGCGGGATTATCCTGGGACATAACAGTATTTTCCGTCAGTTGCTTTTCAAGGTTTGTGGTCTTGTCAGATAATTTCCTAACAACGCCAAGAAGTATTTAGTGAGAGCCGAGCCGGGAGCCACTGCAGACGTTTCTCCACTGTTTCCATGCCTTACAGGTAAGCCACTGTCCACCGCCTTGATCCATTTGAGCGGCCCGCGATGGTGAGAGAAAATGTTTTCTCTCCCATGTGTACTGCTCCAACCTCTTGTGTGACTTATCACGCCCGCTTGATTTTGACATTTGCTTACAACCCGTGTGTTTCCATCCACGGTCTTAGAACCAATTGAGACATGCCCCTTGGAAGATGTCACCCGCTAATTAACCCACAATGATGCCTATCGATGTGCTTTCTTTAACGAACCCTGGAGACAACGCGAGGAGTCATTTCACCTCGCTCGCACATTGAGCCCCTTAAGGTATTTACATAGGGCAGCTCGGCGCAACCCCTTTTTTCCGTACACATTGCATGAGAACTGCTTCACTATATTCGATGGTTTCTCTGTTTCATTTAGAGAACCATTCTTGAAACACAACTGCCGTTCCGGACTGGCACCATCCGCATCCAAACATGGCAGTACATACAAGCATCAACTATCCGCCTATACTGAGCCTATACGCTGATACTATGATCAAGTTAGTGAGTTTTAAGATTTTTTAACGCCTTATATACAACTTACCTAAGTAGCCCATCCCATGCACTTGGATGTAAGTTTTTCGAACACTTAGGGTGATGGATACACCTGGTATAATTAATAAGGACTATAATAATGCCCTTTTCTTAACCTTCTTAATTCATTAGTAGGTCATTAACTAAACAATCACTCTGCATTCACTTCCATAGTGACCATTTGTGTTCTTTTGGACGAATTAAGGTACTCCTCGCCACATAATTTTGGCCATTGTGCCTCCAGATGCAATTTATGCAATCTAGTAAACGGCTGATTTATCCACCGTCGGTATCACACTCGATCTAGCGATAACAAGAAAGAGATTGAACTCTATTATGCGTCACACAATGTCATGTCATTTGTCTGTTTAGTTAAACTTTTTGTTAGAATATAATTAACTATCTGTCAATAGTGAAGTTTTTCCACGCAGAGTTTTGTGAATATCATAATACAATGTTTGGCTGATAGGACTAACAGGCTGATCTGTTGTAAACATGAATTCACTAAACAGTTTGTAGTCACCTCTATTTTTGTGTACCACAAGGTAACCATTTGTATATACATCTCTTTAGATCTATGATGTCACTTTCACATCAATTATAAGGCCTATCGTGAAGAAATCATCTGTCCTGAAGATGGCCACATCACTCACTTCTGTATGGACACCTGACAAAATGTCCAATCCATCATTTGGCCGAAACATGTCGACACCCCATATCTCAAAAAATGTATACACTTATGCTTTTGTGCAATCATGTTATAGGATTATAGGGTGTATTGATTTACCCATTCCTTCCTCTTCTTCCTTTTTCTATTCTCTCTTTAGCCTTTATCTTTTTGGTGCAATGATTAGACACATCTCTTTGTGCCCCCCTATGACTCATGGATGCATTAAATTGTTTTTAGCTTTTTTACCTATATACGATTAAAAATTTGATCTTGTGTTTCCTTGTGCGTTTGGTTAATTTGGCGTAATTTTTAGATTCATGACTACCATTCACTGTTGACTCCTTGTGAACATGTTTATTGTTAGACTCTTCTCTGTGTGACCATAATTGTTCAACCTCCTCCTAGTATCGAAGTAGTGAGAGGTAATCAATTGTCAGTGCTTTCACCGGCACCTTTGTTTTCGTTGTGATATGCTTCCAGACCCCTACCTCGACTTCTCTTGTGATGCCTTATCTTAGTTGGGAGGCACAGAGAGAAGACTTACAGTGCGTGAGAGTCCAATGGATTAGTTCCCTATTTTGTCCCCCGGGCGCCAGCGGCAACTCCCTTCACTCTACAGTCGAGTTTGTGAGCTGGGGGTGTGAGCCTATAAGTATGGGCTGGGGTCATATCTCTTTTGCTCCGCTGGGGCGGTTCGCTCTTTATTTGATCTATTTTCTAATTTCGTCAGCAGGGGGAAACTTGGACAAGTCAGCAGTTACTGCTCTGACCGAAATACAGTAGTTATTAGTTTCCTGTCCTTCTAATCGTCTTCTGCTAGTTCGTGGACCCAGCGTTGTTGAGTGGCACCGCCTTGAGCAAACTCGTGCATCAACGGATTAATGGAGGAGCCCTTATGTCCATTTGTGCCCTGAGCAGCAGGAGCGATGCGGTTTTCTGTTCGGTTCCACATATGTGTTCCCCTTTATGCCTTTGCGCCAAGTGTTCTTCCCGCTGCGCAAGTATTTTAATATATGCAGCTCAAATTCTTGCTTCCTGTATACGCATCACGCACAGTAACAACGGTGCGTTGTATCATCGTTAACTACTGACTTTGTTCGTTGCCCCTTTTGCTTGTGTTATTCTGTTATTCTGATTGCAGAAAGGGAAAAAAGGCTAAAGGCAAGGAGGAGGAGGTAAGGTTTTCTGTGTACCAGAATAACACGAGCAAAAGGGGCAACGAACAAAGTTAGTAGTCAACGATGATACAACGCACCGTTGTTACTGTGCGTGATGCGTATATACGCTCCGGGCGCCATCTTGGTGGAAGACTAGACCGTAACTGGACATAGAAGGCATCCATGTTAGGTGTATCTCCACCTATACCATAACTTCCATGGCTGGTGCATAACAGTATGCCCCCTTCGATGCCGGAATCCTCCCGGTTTACCGGGATACAGTCTGTGAAACTTCTCTATTAGTTCTGGGGCATGTACATGCGACCTAGGCTCCCAAGTTCTTTCGGAAATCGGGTAACCCTTCCAATGGACCAGGTATTGCAATGTCCCTTGTTTGTAACGTGAATCCATCAATCTGGCTACTTCATACTCTTCTGGAATCGGGGACGTCTTGATGTCCTTCTTCCTAGTTCTTCTGTGAAATGGATCCTCGATATGTTCCTTCAACAAGGAAGTATGGAATACAGGGTGTATTCTACTGAAACGAGCAGGTAGCTTTAGTTTGTATGCCACAGGATTGATCTTAGCCTCTATCCAAAAAGGACCGATATATCTTGGGGTGAATTTGCCTATCTGGTGGATAGCCAGACTAGTGACCCTGGATCCCATTAAGGGACTGGTCTTCTCTTAGTGTCAGCGTACTTCTTGGAGTTCTTTCTGCTCTCTTCCAAGGTATGTAGAGCAGAGGCATGTATTTGTTGGATCTCAGCCAATGTTTTGTCCACAGACGGCGCCTTGGTATCGCTAAAACCGATCTTGGGAAAGAAGTGATGGTGATAGCCGTAGGTACACAAAAACGGACTCATACCGATAGATGTGTGATTAGTATTGTTGTATGCAAATTCTG
Source organism: Ambystoma mexicanum (assembly GCF_040938575.1). Classification (NCBI taxonomy): domain Eukaryota; kingdom Metazoa; phylum Chordata; class Amphibia; order Caudata; family Ambystomatidae; genus Ambystoma; species Ambystoma mexicanum. The sequence goes on along the minus strand of NC_090922.1, from coordinate 1,346,620,329 downwards.
CCATGGGGATCAAAGAAATCCCAATCGTCCTGTTCCTTATTACAGAAACAACAGAGGTACTCCTCAAGAGTGGCATTGAGTCTCTCCGTCTGTCCATTTGACTGCAGGTGATAACCCGATGACATTGCTCTATGAATTCCTAGCTCCTTACAAAGTATGGACCAGAACTTTGAAGTGAACTGAACGCCCCTATCAGAAATGATCACTCGAGGTAGTCCATGTAGCCTTACTATGTCTCTCAGAAACACTGAGGCAGTTTCTGCTGCCGAGGGTACTCTCTTTAGAGAAGAAAAATTGTCTTGTTCGGAAAACGAATCAATCGTTACCATTATTGCTGTCTTTCCCTGAGAGGAGGGAAGGTCCACAATAACATCCATAGAGATGTTTTCCCAGGGGCAAGTGGGCAGTTCAGGTTGCTGTAACAGACCGATAGGTTTCTGCCTAGATACCTTAGCACTGGCACAAATTGAACAAGACCGGACATATGACTTAACGTCAGAATTTACCGAAGGCCACCAGAAACTTCGAGTTAGTAGCTCATGTGTGGCCTTCTGGCCTCTATGTCCAGCTAATGGAAGGTCATGACATAAGCTGAGTGCTTGTTCTTGAAGTTCTGGAGTGGGTAGAAAAAGAGCTGACTTGTAAAACCATAACCCTTCTCTCTCTTGTAGATACTTGGAAGTAGGTGTCTGTTTCGAGCAGGATTTATAACCTTCCTGTACCTTTTGGAGATAAAGATTGATCACGGCTATGAATCTTTGTTTGGGTAACAACTTCTCTTCATTGACCAACACAGTCTTCTCCTGTCCGGGCTCAGGCCAACTTCTGGAAAGAGCATCAGCTACTCCGTTCAATGTACCTGGTATGTAGGTAATCTGGAAATCAAAGGTCGAAAAGTAATAGGCCCAGCGGGCATGACGAGAGTTATGGCATTCCATCTGCTGAAGGACTCTTAGGTTTCTATGGTCGGTACGTATGAGGAATGGATTGGTTGCTCCTTGTAAGAGGTGTCTCCACTCTTCACAAGCCATTCTCATGGCCAACAACTCTCGCTCAAGTACAGAATAATTCCGCTCACAGATGGTAAGGGTTTGTGAGTAATAGGCGATAGGGTGTTCCTGACCTTCTTTGTCTTCCTGTAAGAGTACAGCTCCCAGAGCGCCGCCGGAGGCGTCAGTCTCATCTATGAAAGGCTTCGACTGGTCAGGTTGTATAAGAACAGGGGCTGTAGTAAACAGTTCCTTTAGTGTGGAAAATGCTTTCTGGGCCGCTGGATTCCAGGAAAAAAGAACTCCCTTCTTAAGGAGTGAGGTTAGAGGTAACACTGTCTCAAAAAAATGTGGAATAAAGCGGCGGTAGTAATTCGCCAATCCGGGAAAGCGTCTGAGAATGGCCTTAACCTTATCTGGATCCATCCGTATACCTGTAGATGAGATTATGAATCCAAGATAAGGTATCTCTGTAACCTCAAATGAACACTTCTCAGGTTTGTCGAACAGATCGTTCTCTCTTAGCCTACGAAGAATCTCTTTAACCTGAGTACGGTGTTCATGTAGTGAGCTGGAAAATACCAGGATATCATCCAGATATACTACAACAGATATGTTGAGCAAGTCTGAAAACACCCGGTCCATGAATCTCTGGAACACCGCTGGGGCATTAACTAGACCAAAAGGCATTACGCAATACTCAAACAACCCCAACGGTGTCCGAAAGGCGGTCTTCCATTCATCGCCATGATGTATCCTTAGCAAATGATAGGCTCCTCGTAAGTCAATCTTAGTGAAGATTTGTGAGTCCTTAACAGCTTCTAGGATATCCCTGATGAGGGGCATGTGATATCTGTCCCGAACAGTAATACTGTTCAATCCACGGTAATCGATACAAGGGCGGAGTTCTTTGGTACCCTTCTTTGCTACAAAAAACAAAGATGCACCGCCTGAGGACTTCGAACTTCTGATCAGTCCGTTGCTGAGGTTGGAATCGAGATATTCCTTAAGCGCAGTCCGTTCCAGTTGGGATAATGGATACATCCTTCCAAAGGGCAAGGGTACGTCTTCTTTAAGCTCGATGCTGCAGTCATCAGGGCGATGAGGTGGGAGGAGTTTGGGCAGAACATCTTCAAATACATCCTCGTATTCCTTGTATTGCACCGGAATAGCTGAAATCGTCAACTGAGGTCGGGCTACCAGGTTAGCGGATCGTACCTCTGGTTGTGGTACCTTGATACAGTTGTTACCGCAGAATTCAGAATCAAAACTCAATTGGTTGGTACTCCAGTTGATGCACGGGTTGTGAAGTCTCAACTAAGGTATTCCCAGTATGAGAGGGAAGTGTGCTACTCTAATCACATCAAAAACAACCTTTTCGTGATGGTTACCCATTGATATCTGCATGGGTAGCGTTTCCATGGGGATAGGTCCAGAGGATAAAGGACAGCTGTCTACTCCCTCTACTGGTATTACCTTCTTCTTGGGTTGGAGAATGATCATGTTGTCCTTAGCCCAGGAGATATCAATAAAGTTGCCTGCTGCTCCGCAGTCCAACATGTCTAGAACCGAAATATAACTTCCAGTTGTTGTGATTAACGATACGTGAAAAATCATTAAACTGTTATCCTCTACTCCTTTTCCAGATCCTGTGGGGTTGCAAGGACTTGTGCTACTCTCCCCGTTACCTCCCTTGCAGAGGGACGAGGTTGAGCGTTTCCCGAACGCCGGAAAGGAATCTCGGTACAGTCCTTCAATTGATGTTTGGAGGACCCACAGTACATACATAAGTTTAGTTTGCGCCTGCGTCTTCTTTCTTCTGATGTCAAAGATCCATAAGTAGCACCGATCTGCATTGGTTCCTCAGTGGAGGATCTATCCTTTGGAATTGAAGGAGGGTTCAGCTGGCCTCCTCGGACTCTCTTCCTCTCATGGCGTCTCTCATTTATTCTGAATTCGATCCGTAGAACCAGGGTTACTAGTTCAGCAAAAGTGTCTGGTCTGGCTACTCAAGCTAATTCGTCTTTTATCTCCTCTTGGAGACCTCTATGGAATATTGTCTGCTGAGCCGTATCCGGCCATCCGGCCAAGGTAGCCAACCCTTGGAATCGAGATAAGTAGGATTGCACATCATGATTCCCCTGTCTAAGATCCAACAGTGCCTCATATGTTGAGTTCTGAACTTCTGGCCTCTCAAACCGTGTCTGTAAATTGCGAATAAACAAGGCATAGTCGTTCACTGACGAATCGTCAGCCATCACCAAAGGTGTTGCCCATCTCAAGGCATTACCGGTCAGGTTGGAAATCAAGAACCCTACCCGGGCTCTTCCGGACTCAAAAGCTCTCTTTCTGAAAGAAAAGTATACTGAGCATGCATCAAGGAAATCCTTTATACCTTTTGGGTTTCTGTCGTACTTGGGCATAGAAAAAGGCATTGCCGGTAATTCACCTCTTCCTTCATCCCTGATTGCGGCTTGGTTATGCAATGCTTGGTTTTAAGCCTGGAGTGCTTGCATATCGACTCGTAGGCCTTGAATGGCATTACACATCTCCTGTATCTGTTCTGGAGTAGCCATTAGGGTTTTCTCTTGGCGTTGTATACTGTCACAACTTACAACTTCCCCTTTCTCTATGCCCAACTCCTCCTCACCTGAATCTCCGGTGGAGCTAGTAGAAGTTGACCAATCCTGTCTTCTTCGGTACTTCTTTGATTCTTTCTTCTTTTTGGTTCTCTTTTGACGTAAATAAGGACGTGGCTCCTCGGAGGACACCTTGACCGGATGGGTACCAAATCCGGTGATCTCCCAGGAGCCAGTCCCAAAACTCCAGGGAAAAAGCCTTTGGCAAAAAAAACCTGTGTAGCAGATCTTCTTCAGGGTACTGCCGGAATGGAGAAGTACCAGTAGAAATAGTCGAGACGTAATCCTATCTGTTAACTGTGATTCCCGCTGTGGTGACAAAGGGTTTAGGAGTTGTAGATATGCTGAAGAAGGTGATGCAATCAGAGGACAAGAACAGACTTGTAGTATGGGAGGAACTACAAGATCCAGCATGCACCGCAGGAGGCAGACACTGTTCGAGGAGAACTGCAATCCAGAAGGTACCGCAGAAGGCAAACGTTGTCTGGGGAAACTGCAAGATCCAGCAGGCACCGCAGGAGGCAGGCGGTGCGTAGGACCAGCGGCTCCGTAGGAAACTGCGGCACCAAGAACCACGGCACCGAAGAATAATGGCAGCGGGCAAGAGAGAGCACTGGTAGAGGAACTGGAAGCAGACAGAGCCTCGGAAAGGCAAAAAGGCAGAACAAGAAGGAATAAGGAAAAAGGTAAGTAGATAAGGCAGAATTAGAAAGATAGTAGAAGGTTATATACAAGTAGAAACGAAGATGAAGGGACAGAAAACCGAAGAAAGGAGAAAAGAAACTCCCGTGATCTTACCAGAATATACCGCTGAATAAGTAATACACCTAATTTAGTAATACACCTAATTTAGTCCCGTATTTTAAATGGGAGAAACGGCCTTGGTTTGCCAAAGATCTTGCTTTTGCTTCAATGTGTTCTTGCCATTCTACTTCGTTTTCTGAAGGATTAATTATAACCCCTAGATATTTGATTGTCTTGGTTGTCGCAATCAGTTGTTTTCCTATCTGAATCTTTACGTTTGGTTGACTTTTTGTTTTCAAGTTAATCAGCTTCATGATTCTTGCTTTATCAGTGTTGATTTGACGCTTGTTGTCCCTCATGTAGTCTTGTGCTTTATCCATTGTTTGCTGCAGTCCTTGCAATGTTTTGTCCAAAATGATAATATCATCTGCGTAAATTAGTGTTTGTATAGCTTCGCCAAAATCATAAGTAAAAAGATTATAAAGACACGCAGCTAATGGACAGCCTTGCTTTAGGCCGTTGTCTACTGGAATCAAATCAGTCAGTCTTCCTTCTTTGGTCAATCAAACACGTATCGAAGTATTCGAATAAAGTTCTTTAATTGGGTTCAGAATATTTACAGGGCAGCCGCAATTTCTTAATTTAACCCATAACAGTTGTCTATTCACTGAATCGAAGGCCGTTTTTAGGTCTATAAAGATGCCATATAGTTGTTCAGATTTAGCCATTGCTTCATGTTTCAGCATATTCAACACTAGGAGGTTGCCATTAGTGCCTACATGTTTGACAAAACCTGTTTGTCTTTTGGATTTTTTGTTGTTGTCTTTTGCCCATTGATTCAGCTTTGTTTACAGGAAACCAGCAAATAATTTACCCAAGGGATCTAGTAAAGCTATCGGTCTATAATTGGCCGGATCTTTTCTATCTCCTGTTTTGTAAATTGGAATCAAGACCGCTGTAGTCCAAGTCTGCGGTATCTGTTGGGTCTTTTTAATTAAGCGTAATAGATGACTCATAAAGTTGGCCCAGTGGTCTGGGGCTGCTTTTAGATCGCTGTTTGTTAAAACATCAGGTCCTGGGGCTCTCGATGATTTGAGTGAGTTTATGGTCTTTATAATGTCTTCATTTTCCCATATAATGTCCCACGGGTCATCGTTTGCTTCTTTAACATTCATAACTGTTTGTGCAGACTTTTGGTATAATGCTGAATAATGGTTCACCCATCTATTTGCATCCACTTCTTGAATCATCTTTTGACTTGTCGCTGATAAATTCAACAATGACCATAGCTGCCTCGTATTCTTTTCTTTAAGTGCTGTCAAGATCGCTTCTGCATCATTCTGCTTTATTGAAGCTTTGATACCTTTGATTGCATTGGAATATTTGGTCTTTTCTTTTTTTATTTCTATTTCGAAATTGGGTGATTTGGATTTTTCTCAATTTCCGTAGTGCTTTGAAATGTTTTTTTTTTTTTGTTTGGACTTCTCTATTGAAATAGTGAAGGTGTGTTGGTTTTTGGTTATTCTTCGTGCCCTTCCGTTTGTATTTTTCAAGGATCCAGCCATACTCCATTTTGATGTTATCTTGAATTGGTGCACCTTCAAAGGTTGAAGCTATTTCCGCCATTTGATTGTGCTTAATCCTGAGTCTATGCAACCCATTTGTTAGCTCAAGGACCGGTAGTATTAGGCATTGGTCAGTGGGTGGTTTTGTAGACCATTCAATCTGGATTAAATGATGATCGCTATCCTGTTCTTGTTGAAGTTGTCAAGCTTCTGATTCTTTCCGATGTAAATATATAGTCGATGATTGATTTCGATGTTTCAACAGTCCATGTTGATAAAGGTTTACCTTCACTGTCTATTGGCTGGTCACTTAGATATATGTTTCTTTGTTTCACTTCTCTCATCTACTTTTTTGCTCTGCTCGACCATGCACTGGGGTCCAATAACTGGCCTTCTTTATCAAATAAGTGAAAGTTAAAATCTCCTACTATGATGAATTCCATGCCACTATTCGCAATTGCTACGTTGTCCATTTCTTCAAATATGGAGTCGATAAATTTCTTCTCTGACATTGCATTAGGGTTCCAATATATATTAACTATCGATATCAACAAATCATCCAAGGCGGTAGCTGTTTCCTCCTTGTTGGGTGTTGTCATTTTAATAGTTAGATATTGAGCCCACGGATGTATGTTTTTGCTAGCAATGATTGTCCATGTTGGAAATATTTTTGAGAGTAACAACATTCCTGTTGCGGGCCTGCCCTGTTGGCCTGATATCGCCGGATTCATTAATGTACTGTACCCATCACAGATCACCTCTTCAGTTAACCATGTTTCTTGAAAACAGATGATATCCAGGTTATCTAGAAATTTTGACTGTTTTTCTAGGAGATGTTTGTTCCCCCTTGTATTCCATGTTCCTAGCGAAATGGTGCATTTCTGGGATTCATTCTTATTTCGTTGTTATAGATAGGCTTTCTTCAAGTTTGATTTCCTTTGTGGAGAGTCACGGAAATCTCGCCATATGAGTTGTGAGTGCGAATCTTCTTGAGCAAATGACCTTGGACTATGGTTGTTCCGCTTTGGAGCCGGTTTCATCCCTCTATTCTGGTCCTCATTATAGTTTGGTTCCAGATTCTTAAATGGGGCTAGATTTTTTTTTTTTCTCAGCTAAGGCCCGTGAGACAAAGATTTCCTCTATTCCAAATCCTAATTTCTCAAACTGATGTTTATTTGCTAGAACCATTTGCATTCATTCTTGATTGCAAAAATCAATTTGCACCTCTTCCATGCTTGTTTGGAAAGATAACTAGATCTAGATCATCCGATTTTAATTTCTCCACTTGTGGTATTGCTTTGAATAATCGTAGAATATTGGCTCTATTCATTATTACCGGGTCGTCTGTAATAGCTGTTGATGGAAATAAAGCTATTCTATAGGCAGCGGTTATATTCTGTGGATTTAGAAATTTTGGTCTCACTAATATGCGACTTATTTGCGGGATCGGGCTGTTTTGGCTGGGCTCTTCAGGTTCTGTTTCTGGTGATAACCATGGTTCATCATTAGATATTATTGAGTATTCCAGATCCATGCTAGATACTTCTTCCTCCTCCGCTTCAGATAAGGTTTGTTCTAGCGTCGAGTCTTTGTATTCGTCGACGACGATCAGCGTCAGATCTTGTGAATCGATTAATATAGGAATATAGGCACTCATCTCGTCAGCAGTTGATAAGTCTATTATTGGAATAGGTTTTTCCACCTGACTGGGTGTTTTTTTATTAATTATTTCCAGAAGGGCATCCAATGGTTCCGATGTTGCGCTGATAACTGAATTGGTCTGCTCTTTTTGAATTACCGCTCTTTCCTTTTCAGTCGCTTTTTGTTGCGTACCTTTTTTTTTTAGCGTAGGGTGTTTATTGTTATTCTTTGCCTCATCTGGTAAAGTTTTCTGTATTGTCTTCATTTTCCTCAGAAATGCACGAGATCCATTTTGGATTTTTTTGCCGGTTTTTTCTTGGACTTTCGATTAGTTATTAAATCTTGACCCACCATTCCACGCTTCGAGAGAGCAAATATATCGAAGGGGGTACAAGCTGATGGTTCGATGGAAACTGGATGTGTCGGTATTAGCAAATTTACTGGCATAATCGGGAAAGTTTGGCTTTCATATTGGAAGCTTTGATCTGCTTTGTGTTCTTTGTTATTGTTACAAACTTCGGTTTGCGTATGGATTGTTGCATATTGTTTTTGTTCCATCATGAGCCCCTGTTTTTTTGTTTTATCATCCATCAATTTTTTTGTAATCGTTGACACCGTCTCGAGGAGATTCAGTTTGTCTACCCGGTCGGCTCTATCCACGTCCGCCAATCGTGTTTGCCAAATTCTCGATGTTTCGGCTTCTTGTTTTAGCCGTTCGTGCATAGTGTTTATAAATGTTTCCATGTATGTTTGTTTCGTCATTATCATTGCCAACAGTGTTGCCTGATCTTTTGTAGCGTCAACCATGTATTCCTGTATCTTTAAAAACGGAATCATTGCTGTCAACAGCACGGCTACCAGTGTATTTTGTAAATCTAGCATAGTTGTTGGTATCCTTTGTTGCACTTCTGGTACTGGGGATTGCTGATCCCGTGGTAGCTTTGAGGCAGAGGGGTCACATTCTTCCAATTTAGGATTATGTGACACTTTGGTCAAAGAGGTTGTGTTTTTGTCACCAGGTGAGGTGGATCTTGGCCGTACAATTGGGTTGGATGTCTTGATATTTTTGGCGTGTATTGGCGTAATTACTCCGTCAAAGACTTCATTTCTTTTTTCCTGGGACTCCATGATGGCATCAATTTCAGTGATGTCGAGAGATAGTCGGGCGCATCTAAGTGCATTAGGTTTATTGCAATCCATGCTCTTAGACCGTGATGATGTGTATGTTTTTGCCAATGTAACCTGGCCGCTTTGGCTCTGTCTTGTAAGGACGGGGTAAAGGAGTTCTGTTCGTCATCTTCCTTTGTCCGATTTTTCCCTATTGGGTGATCAGGTTGTGATGTACCATGAATTGGAGTCACCTGGGCCATACATCTATCTCCTTGTGTCGACTTCCTTACTTCTTCTGTTTTTAGGGTCACTGGAACTATCGCCACCGAGGTGGTCTTTTCTTGACCTTTCAATGCAATCGATTTTTGTGCAATATGAGTGTTAGTTGATAGTTTTACAGCTATCTTATCTTTCAACGGCAACTGCCCTTTAAACGATTGTGTAACATTTTCTTCTGTCAGTACCGATCTAGTATTTAATTTCTGTGTTTCAATGTTTCTTTCTCTAAGTGATTGGTCTGCCATGTTATCATCAGGTGGCGTGCTTACCTCCATTGTCGTCTGGGTAACGGGGTTGACGGGTAAGTGTGCAATGGATTCCTCCAACTTCCCTTGGAGCCTAGGTCTTGGTTTTTGAAATTCCATTGCTAAGAGTCTTCAACACAAGTGACCAAGGGTCACCGAGTAGAGTAATTACCTGGTTTGATCAGTACTTCCCGCCGTAAACAGCCTCAAACAGCAGACAACAGCTCGCCCTTGACTCCACTCAGGCTTCACGCAACAAGGGTCGAGCTGAACTGCTTTTGAGGCTTGCAGCAGGGAGCGTGGCTTCCACAGATCACGTGAGACAAGTCACGTGTAGCAACAAGATCCCGCTCACTTCAACTGCTCACAGCTGGCCGGTGAGGCTTACGCGAATCTGAGCGGATGCAGGATTCGGGTGCAGAACTTTTCAAATGGAGCTCCTCGTAGGCAAAAGGTCAGTAGTTCGAGTAGCAGATTAGATCAGCCGCACAGCAGACAACAGCTCTCCCTTGACTCCACTCGGGCTTCACGCCACAAGGGTCGAGCTGAACTGCTTTTGAGGCTTGCAGCAGGGGGCGTGGCTTCCACAGATCACGTGAGACAAGTCACGTGTAGCAACAAGATCCCGCTCACTTCAACTGCTCACAGCTGGCTGGTGAGGCTTACGCGAATCTGAGCGGATGCAGGATGCGGGTGCAGAACTTTTCAAACGGAGCTCCTCGTAGGCAAAAGGTCAGTAGTTTGAGTAGCAGATTAGACCAGCCGCACAGCAGACAACAGCTCTCCCTTGACTCCACTCGGGCTTCACGCCACAAGGGTCGAGCTGAACTGCTTTTGAGGCTTGCAGCAGGGGGCATGGCTTCCACAGATCACGTGAGACAAGTCACGTGTAGCAACAAGATCCCGCTCACTTCAACTGCTCACAGCTGGCCGGTGAGGCTTACGCGAATCGGAGCGGATGCAAGATGCGGGTGCAGAACTTTTCAAACAGAACTCCTCGTAGGCAAAAGGTCAGTAGTTCGAGTAGCAGATTAGATCAGCCGCACAGCAGACAACAGCTCGCCCTTGACTCCACTCGGGCTTCATTTAGTTTATATAGCGCTTTCATCCAAAGCACTTTACATTAAACAACAGTATACATAGACAATAAAACAGTAGAAGCAATTTACAATCATGAATCGAACCAGTAAAAAAACAGTAAGTAGAGCAATTAATCTGAAGGGGGAGTGGGAAAGGGAGAAGGAAGGGGAAGGGAGGAAACCGGAGGGGAATAGGGTGAAAAGAGGGAGGATAAGGGGAAGGGGGGGAGAGAGGATCATAGGGAAGAATCAAGGGACGGGGAGGGAATGAGAGGTGGGGAAGGCTTCAAGGCAGGGAATGGAAAAGGAGAGATTTCAGGGAAGAGCGGAAGGAGGAAAAGGTAGGAATGGAGCGGATTGAGAGAGGTAAGGCATTCCAGTGTAGGGGGGCTAGGAGCTGAAAGGAGCGGAAATGGGAGGAAGCACATGGAGAAGGGGGACGCTGAGAAGGAAGTGGTCGGCTGAACGGAGGGGGTGGGAGGGATTATAGAAAGAGAGGAGAGATAGGGAGAGCCAGGTCATGGAGAAACTTAAAGACTAGACAGAGGAAATGAAATTTAAGTTGGGAGTGGAAGGGAAGCCAGCCAAGGGAGGACAGTGAAGAAGAAATGGAGTCATACAGGGTAAGGGGACAGAGGGTACGGACAGCTGAGTGGTAGATAGATTTGAGAGGGGCAAGATTAGAAGCAGGTAGTCCAAAAAATAGGGAGGAGAAATAGAAGAGGCAAGAGAAGATAAGGGAGGAGATTAAGAGCCTCATTACACAGTAGGCGGTAAGGGTTTACCGGTACCGGTATTTTACCGGTACCGGTAAATCCTTACCGCCTTACTACGAGGTCTCTTTGCGGGTTGGGGATTTTAACGCCTGCTTTTTGGAGGCGTTAAAAATCCAACCCGCAAAGGGACCATGGTGCTAATTACGGTACCACAATTTGCAGTACCGTAATTAGCGCCTTCCCCATTCCCATTATGCCCTATGGGGCAAAAATGGGAATGGGGAAGGGCAATGGGGGAAGAGGGAATTACCACCCCGCCAACCTTGGAATAGGGCAGTAATTCCCCTTTCCTCCAAGGCGGTACCGGTAAATTACCGGCATGAACCATGGCGCTAATAGCGCCATGGTTTACCGCCTACCGTGTAATGAGGCCCTAAGAGTTTAGTTGCATGAAAGGTAAGGGAGGAGCAGATTTTGCGAATATTGAAGAGGTGGTAGCGACAGGCACGAGAGGTAAGAGAAATATGGTGGGAAAAGGAGAGGGAAGAGTCAAACTGAACGCCTAAGTTGTGGGCTGAAATAGTATAATTAGTGGGGGGGGGGTGAATAAAAAGTGGAGGAGAGGGAGGGGGAAGAGTGTTGGATGGAAAGAATAAGACTTCAGTTTTATCAGTATTGAGAGAAAGAAAGCGGGATGACATCCAGTTTTTAATGGCAGTAAGACAGGAAGAGAGTTTAAGGTGGAGGTCAGAGGAGAAGGAGGAGAAAGAAAGGAAGAGTTGGGTGTTATCAGCATAGAAATGGTGAGAAATACGGAATGAAGATATAACAGGGGCAAGGAGAGAGGTGTAGAGGGAGAATAGGAAAGGGCCAAGAACCGAACCTTGGGGTACACCATATTCCAAGGGGAGTGGAGGGGAGGCGGGGAACGGCCGCCCCAGGAGACAGCGAATGAGCGGTAGGAGAGGTAAGATGAGATCCAGTCGAGAACAGAGCCTTTGAGACCAAAGGAAGAAAGAGTGTTGAGAAGTATGGAGTGATCAACAGTGTCGAAAGCAGCAGAAAGGTCAAGGAGAATAAGGACAGATGATTGCTTAGAGTAACGAGCGGAGAGGAGGGAGTTAAGGATATAAGTGAGGGCAGTTTCAGGAGAGTGTTTAGGCCGGCAACCAGATTGAGAGGGGGGTAGGAGAGAAAGATTAGAGACAAAGGCTGAAAGCTGGGAATAGGCGAGGCGTTCAAGTAGTTTAGAGAGGAATGGGAGAAGGGAGATTGGGCGGAAGTTAGAGGTAAGAAGGGGATCAGCAGAGGGTTTCTTAAATAAAGAAGCCCTGCGCTCTCAAATCATAGTAGGGTGTGAATGTACGGATTTTAGAAAAAGAATGTTGCAGAAACCATGCAACTTAGAAGAAATACTGCACCTGGCTCGTTCGGATGCAGCACTGGCATCACAAGATGAAGGATTTGCTGAGATAAAGATCAACCATGGCAAGAGCGAGGGCATCAACAAGCTGGAAGGCTACTCCAAGGGAAATGGTGAACCGTTCTGCTATCAATGCGGTTACGAGTTCCCGCATGAGGGGCAGTGTCCAGCCATGGGCCAACAGTGCGCAGCCTGTGGTGGGGAAAACCACTTCAAGGCGGTATGCCACATATACCGCAGCCAAATGCGAGGAGAAGGAACAAGCAGGAAGCCATTGCAAGACAGGGAAAGACAAACACTGAGCCCGCCCAGACCAGTAATTCAGGCACATGACATCCCTCAACGCAGGTACAAGGAAAAGAAGACAGAGAGAAGGTGAGAACGGACATCGGGTGAATGGAGGGACAGCAAACCACCGAGCACGAGATCAAGAAGGCGGACCCGAAGAGATGTGAGGTATCTGGTCGAGCACTCGCAATCCGACAGTGGCTCCAGCGTGTCCTCAGAGGACAACCCCAGAAGGAGCGGAAAACAATGAGAAAAACCACGAAGGAAAGGATACCTGTACGCGTTAGGCAACCCGACAGCAAAGGAGCACAGCATGATACAGATCATACAAATAAACCAGACAGTTTATGAATTCCTGGTAGACACCGGGGCAACAGTAAATGTTATAAGCGAGGAGGTATACAATAACATCCCACATGCCCCGCGCAAAAGCACTGATCTTCCCATACGGATCAAGGACACCCCTGGCTTGCAAAGGCTACTTCACAGCATCGTGCAGTTATAAAGGACAATCCAAAGAAATCCCCATGCACGTACTGGACGCCACCACTGAAAGCTGGTGCATTCTAAGTTACAAGGCAGCAATTGACATGGGCCTTATTCAAGTTCTTTACAGACCCATGGTGCACAAATATTTGAGCCCCACCGCAAAGATTGAACAAGTATTCCCCACACTCTTCAGAGGACTAAGAAAATTGAACTGCACATTGATACAAAAGTTTCCTCAGTTGCGCAACATTATCGGGGAATCCCCATAAACATACAGAAGCAAGAGGAGGAAAAGCTGACAGAATTGCTAGAAGCAGACATCATTGAACCTGCCGAAGGACCCACCCCCCTGGGTATCCCCTAGAGTCCCCGTGCCCAAGAAAGACTCTCTGATATCCGCATATGTGTGGACATGCAGCGGCCTAATAAGGCCATTCTCGGGGAACGCCATCAAGCTCCACGCATAACAGACATGGTGCACCTACTCAATGGAGCGACAATATTCTCCAAACTAGACCTCAACAAGGGGTATCATCAACTGGAACTCCACAAGGCGTCTCGATACATCACGACATTCGCCACCAATCTGGGATCATACAGATATAAGCGCCTCAGCTTTGGGGTCTCATCGGCGGTGGAAACATTTCAAGCTGAGATCCATAACGTCGTTAAACATATAGCAAATTTTCTGAACTACAGTGACGATATCCTAGTGTTTGGACAAGACCAAGAGCAACATGATAACACACTCATGCGAATGTGCATGGCCCTCGAGGAGGCCCAGCTCACCCTGAACAAGGACAAGTGTGAGTTCAGAAGACAGACACTCTGATTCTTCGGACATGTGTTCTCCTCCAAAAGGATGACACCTGATCCTGACAAAGTCAGTGCACTCACAGACGCTGAGCCATCCAACTCCACATCAGACTTGCGGTCATTCCTTGGTCTAGCAAGCTATTGCACCCGATATATAAAGGACTTTGCGTCCGTCAGTGAACCCCTCAGGGCATTGACCAAGCAGAACACAGAGTTCACATGGACAGACAAATGCCAACAGGCATTTCAACTGATCAAGCAGCACATATCTGATGCCAAGACCATGGCTTATTTCAACCTCAAGAGGGAAACCGAACAGATAGTGGACGCTAGCCCGGTGGGTCTCTGGGCTATCCTGACCCAAATTGATGAATGGAAAAGCCAATCAAGATACATCCTGTCTTACGCCAGTAGAGGCCTATTCAAGACTGAACAAGCATACTCACGGGCCGAAAAGGAAAGACTGGCTGTAGTATGGGCCTGTGAGCATTTTTATTTGTTCTTATATGGGAAACCATTCACAATTGTGACAGACCACCAGGCCCTGCTGGTCATCTACGGCAACGCCCAAGCCAGAATGCTGCAGCGCATAGCGAGATGGGCCGTGAGACTGCAGGATTACAGATTTGACATAACCCACAGACTGGGGAAAGAACATAACCCAGCTGATTTTCTATCGCGTCACCCCTGCAAGGAGTCTCTACCGCTCCCATCCATTGCAGAACAATACATACGCTACGTGATACAAGGAAGCACCCCGAAAGGTCTCAACCCTCACCAAATAAACCAAGAGACGGGAAATGATCAGGGGATACAAATCATCCTGAGATGCTTGGAGACCGGACCCTGGAAATAGGCCCGTCAACTGAGAGACCACGTGGGCGAGGAAACAAAGCAAGACATCATGTGTCTCCTGGCCATCAAGGACGAATTGGCAAAAATCGGAAGAGGGTTTACTCCTAAAAGGCACCAAGCTAGTAATCCACAGAACCCTGTAACAGAAAGTATTGGAGCTTGCACACGAGGAACACAGGGGCATAGTATTCACCAAACGGATGCTAAGGCAAAAGCTCTGGTGCCCCCATCTCGACGTGCAGGTAGAAGATCTCCTAAAGAACTGCCCGACCTGCGCGGTCATCAGCCCGCACACAAGACCGGAACCCCTATGCATGACAACCCTTCCAGAGGGAGCATGGGATGAAATAGCCGTGGATTTCTTCGGACCGCTGGAAGGGAGTGATCACATACTGGTCGCAGTCGATGAATATTCTCGATTCCCTGACATCCAAATAGTGCCCTCGACCCCAGCATTCCATACCATTCCCGCCATCGACAGAATGTTTGCCATCTATGGCATCCCAAAGGTCTTAAAGTTGGACAAGGGGCCCCGTTCACAGGGAAAGACTTCAAGACATTCTCTGAGAACATGGGTTTCCATCACAGGAAAGGGACCCCACTGTGGCCACAGGCAAACAGCGCAGTGGAGCGCTTCATGAGCAACATAAAGCGAAACTTCTAAATTGCTTGCTTAACTGGAGGGCCTGTGGAACAGATGCTATGCCAACTCCTAAGAGTCTACAGGAACACTCCTCCCAGCACTACGGGAAAGACCACATCGGAGGTGATGTTTGGGAGAAGCATAAGGACAAGCTTACCACACATAACCAAAGAGGAGGACAGATACCACGAAGACTGTGAGATAAATAACGCGATCTTCAAGGCAAAGAAGAGATGAAGAGGAGAGCCGATGAGCAGCAGAGAGCCAAAGTGAATGACCTGGCACCAGGAGACGTAGTAATTGCCTGGAAAGTGCAAAGCTGGAAAAACATAGCCGCATTTAAAGAAGATCCATTGACAGTGGTCCGAGTGAAAGGATCCCTCATTACCACTGAAGGCAACAGGAAAACCATCTCCAGAAACTCTTCACATTTTAAAAGGATGCCTGGAATCATCCCTGTCGTTGACACCTCTCCAGCCATAGCACCCTCCACGTCAGTGTTGGAAATGGAAAAAAAATTGGTGGGGGATCCCACAAGGGCCGGGGTGAGGGCAAAGTTTGGGGGGGTGTGCCCGAGGAGGCGAGGTTAAGGGGGCAGAGCTGGTAGTTGACCTCCGATCAAAGGAAATGTTCAAAATAATAGATTCAAACAGCGCAATTTCTTTCATGCTGCTTCTTTTCCAAACTATGTATCAATGAAGATTGCCCCTGCTAATAGTGCAGGGAGTCTTGATTCTATTAAAGACAAGGAGGCGAGCATTATGCTTCATCTTCACTTATTTCCTCTCTCCAGCAGTTTCAACAATAAACACAATTTCAACTTTCCATTTGGATAAAAAACATTTTTTTTTACTTTTTCAAACTAAAAACTACAATTCCCTTCATTCCTAGGCCGACTGTAGTCCCAATGTCCTGGCCACGTGACCTTAGCCTTCCACTTCCTGTTCTCTGGCTCTTCTTGACTGCTTTCCAACTGCAATCCAACTGTAAACTGAACTGTCAACTAGACCAAATAGTCTCTGTTCTTTCAATTACTTTGCTCTGCTGCTCTTCCGCAACTTGTGGTCTTGTACACAACATCTCGCCTTCTTCAAAGGTGATCTCAACAGTTCTTCTGTTCATCTCCTAATGACAGATACAACAGATCATGTTAGGGAGGCGGATACACACCCTATTCTGGGAGAAAACTATTGTAAGCACATTGTTATAAATCAACATTACATTGTTATGGATCAACGTTAGCTCTCCCTTGTATCTAGGGCGGGACAGTAATGCTTGCCTCCTTGTCTTTAATAGAATCAAGACTGCCTGCGCTATTAGCAGGGGTAATCTTCATTCTATGTCAAGATGGAGACAAGCATTATGCTTGTTCAAAGCTTCTTACCACTGACCCTGCTACTGAATGTACAGGCTTAAAGTAGAATGTACTAAAAGTGGTATCACTAGCCCAATCAGCCGCTTTTAGGATATCTTAGAAAGGTCACGCCCTGTGCCAGCGCCTTTGAAGCCATGGCGCCCCTAACATAATGCGCTCCAAACTTAGTCATAGCTATTCCTGCCAAGTGCATCACCTCTCTGACCAATCTTGCTACGGTGGCTGTTGCTACTCCCTTGTGCGTCTTTCTACGCGCTATGCAATTGGGTCGTCCCAATTGGTCTCATCTCTGCTGTCCTACACTCATATTCTTGTATGCATGCTGCTACACACCACTTAGGGTGTTCTTGCATATATGGATTAACTATTGTTGAAGAGTCTGTCTTCGTTCTCCTTACTAAGGTAAAAGTCACTCCTTCTGGCCCATACATTTTCCTATTCACGTCTAATGGTCTGACGTCTGCTACTCTTCTACATGAAACCATACATAAAAGCATGGCCAGTTTTCCTGACAGTTGCTCTAATGACAGGTATTTGTTTCCCGGCCAGTCAGCAAGCAATTTCAGCACTACTGACACGTCCCATAATGAGTCATACTTCGGTTGCAGAGGTTTTCTAAATCTTATTCCTTTAAGCAGCCGAGTTTCTGCCATGTTCTATCCTACGGATAAACCTTCTATTGGTGTGTGACCCGCTGATATCGCTGATCTGTACACCCCAATTGTTCTATAGGTTTTCTCATCTTGAAGTAGCTCAGCTAAAAAGTTTAATATCTCCACTAAAGGGGCTGAAACGGGATGAACACCTCTCATTTTGCACCACCGCAACCATCTGTTACAAGCTGTGTCGTTGCTCCTTCTAGTCGATGGTGCCCACGACTCTGCGATGAGGCTTGCAGCCTGCGCCGAAATCCCAGGGAGATTCTAGCGTCTCCTGCTATCTTGCACGCCATCAGCGGGAGAATCCCTCTCACTCTCAGAGGATGATACAACCCAGCTGGGTCCATGAAGAGGTTGTCTCCTGGCAGAAGAATTCTCGGGTAATCTGTCACCAGCTCCATAAGTGTCAGAAACCATACTTGCGATTTCCATACTGGGACCACTATTATTAGTGTTGCTGCCTCCCGCGTACCTTTGTTAGCAATCTGCTCATCATCACGAATGGCCGAAGTGCGTAGTGCATCTCTCCTCTCCAGTCTTGCAGAAATGCATCTAACCCTGCCACCGTCTGGTCCAGTCTCCAGCTGAAATATTTGCTCTTCTGAGCTTTCAGTCTGGACGCAAACAGATCTATTTGTACTGGTCCCCAGATCTCTTCTATTTGCTAAAATATCTCTTTGTCCAGCATCCAGTCGCTGGAATCTGCTAAGTGTCTGGAATTCCACTCCGCTACTACATTCAGCAAACCTGGGAGATATTCTGCCACTACTGATGTCCCCGACTCTAAGTAGGAATGCCAGAAATCCTTGTCTATTCCCACTAGTAATCTGGACTTTGTCCCTCCTAAAGGATTGATGTATCTGACTGCTGATATGTTGTCCATTTTCAGCAGGATACATGAATTCACTTTTTGTCTTTCGTGAAAGCCTTGATCACAAAGGATCCGGCTAATAGTTCTAGGCAGTTGATGTGTAGTTTGAGTTCCTCCAAACTCCACTTGCCCCCTGTCTGCAGCTCTTTGCAGCGGGCTCCCCAGCCTGCTCCGCTGGCATCCAATTCTATCACTATATCGGGCCGGTCGCCAAATATGGCTTTCCCGTTCCAAGTTTCCATGTTCTGTAACCACCATTTTAGTTCCGTCCTGGACTCCGGATCTAAAGGTACTAGTTGATGGTACCATAAGCCTTGCTGTAAGTGTTTTGTCTTGTCTTTTTTTTTTTTTAACTTGTTTATTTTTGGTTAGCGCACAGGAAAACAAATTAGCATATCAGTTCAACACTTTGTAAAAGCATTAATATACAGTTGTATATCCCCAGACACCCGCTCCCACCTTTTAGTTCCGGCAGTCTTCTGTGGACTGTCTCTTCGCCCATTAAGTCCAATTCCTGACTCATTTGCTCCTGTCTCCCCCTACCTCGCTTCGTCTTCCTCCCTCCTCTCGGGGCTTACGTCATCAGATCCTGATTCTGGCTATCCTCCGGGGCCTGCTCCTCTATCGATTGAGTCTGTTCCCTGTCTGCTGCCCGCTGGGCATATGTCACTAGGCGCGGTTTGTATGTCAGCGCCGGGAAGCGCAGGTCATAGTCTATCACCGGCAACCAAATGTTTGTGAAACGGTGGAGGAGGCCTCTATTTGCTGCCATGATTTTCTCAGCAATGAAGATGGCCCAGATTTTCAACCACCACAACACCGTTAAGGGGCCTTCCGGAGTCTTCCATGTCCGAGCTATTGTGATTTTAGCGGCCAAGAGCAATTGTGTGATGAGAGCCGCAAGCGCGCCCGATTTTGGGTAGATGTCTGGAATCGGGGTCCCCAGCAGCAGTGGCTCCGGTTCTAATGGCAACAAGATCTGGGTTATGTCTGTGATGATAGCTATACATTGGGCCCAAAAGACCATCACCACTGTGCATGACCACATGTGTAGACAGGAGCCTGGCGAGCCACAGCGACGCCAGCACTGTGGGTCCAGCGACTGGTTGAAGTGGTGTAGTTGAAGCGGTGGGAAATACCATCTCATGAGCAGTTTATGTGCGCATTCTCGGTTGGTGATGCAAAAAGATGAGTGCGTGTGGGACCAGATATCGGTCCAGTCTTGATCCTGGATTGGATGCCCTAGGTCTTTTTCCCACTGCGACATATATGTTGCTCTATTTGACAATAAGTTCACTTGGAGTAATCGATGCAGCGCCGAGATCCGCCCTCGGGCTGGAGGGTCTGCCACCGTTAATTTCAAGGCATCCAGGTCCCGGGTGGCCACCTCTCGCGTCTGGGGATGTGAGCACCAGTGCCTGATTTGGCAGTATGAAAACCTGTCTGACTCCGAGATATTAAACGCACTTTTGCATTGGGCGAATGTCAGCGGCTAGGTTCCTTCGAACAGTTGGCTTAGGGAGCTGAGGCCTCCGGCGATCCAGTTTTTAAAGTTCGAGGGGGAACATCCAGGTGAGAACACCGGATTGTGGAAGACCGGAGCTGAGGGGCCCAGGTCTCTCGGGATACCTCTGGATTTGCGGGCCCAATCCCATGCCTTCAACGTTTGCTTAGTCGAGGACAAAATAGCTGGCCACGACCGCTGCAATGAGGTTGGCAGGTGCAAAAGAAAGCGCAGGGGAAGAGGTAATCGGGATTGTTCTATGTCCATCCATTTGGGGCGCCCTGACGCTATAGACCAAGCCCAGGTGTGAGCTATCTGCGCCGCCATTTGGTATTTCTGGAGGTCAGGGACCCCCAAGCCTCACTGATCCGGGGCACACAGCATGGTCCTCCGCGGGATGCGAGCTTTTTTCCCCCTCCATATGAATCCAAATATCTTCCTCTGAAGTCTCTGCAGCTGGGGGAGAGGGACTATGATGGGAAGAGCTGAGCAGGCGTATAGAAATCGTGGCACCAAATTCATTTTACAGGCCGTGATACGACCTATTAGGGATATTTCCTGCTTGAGCCAGGCGTCTAGGCCTTTTTCCAACGTTTTCATCAGGGGCGGGAAGTTTATCTGATAGATGTCTCCAGGGTTAGTGGGGATCCGCACCCCGAGGTAGGGGATGGATGTGTCAGTTAGTGGGATCGCGCACTGGGAGCTGAAGGATGCCTTGTCTCTCTGATCTAAGCCTATCCCCAATGCTGTTGATTTCACAAAATTGATGGCAAACACTTTCCCGAATCTGTGGATTTCCGCTAGGGCGGCTCTTAAGGACTGGGAGGTGTCTGTAATGGTTAGCATCACGTCATCAGCGTAGAGCGCGATCTTGTGCTGGGTGGGGCCTACTTGAAGGCCTTTGATTCTGGTGTTGAGGCGGATCCGCTGGGCCAGAGATTCCATAACCATAGCAAACAGTAGGGGGAGATGGGGCAGCCCTGTCTGGTGCCGCATGTTAGGGAGATCGGGTTAGTTAGCAGGCTGTTCACTCGGAGGAGGGTGGTCAGGGTTTGGTAGTTGGCTAAAATTAGCTTTAAGAAGGTTGGCCCAAAGCCGAACGATTCCAGGGTGAGACGGAGGAACGACCAGTCCACTTTGTCAAAAGCCTTGGTCACGTCCAAGGCTAGCAGAGCGAGTTTCTTCGAGCCTTGCCTAGCTATCTCGATCAGGTTGAGGACTCTGCGAGTATTATCCGTGGTGGCTCTGATTAGAATAAATCCCGTCTGGTCTGGGTCTATAATGTCCGGAAGAAGCTTCGCTAATCGGTTTGCCAATATTCGCATCCAGGTTTAATAAGGAGATGGGTCGATATGCTGCTATATCTCTGGGGTCTTTTCCTGGTTTCAGCGCTAATACTGTTATCGACTCTTTCATCAATGGGGTTGTTGATCCAGAAGTTGCGAAGGAGTTGAAGAGGGTTGTCATTGGGGCTAGTAGCTGGGGCCAGAAGAGTTTGAAAAATCGAGACGAGAAACCATCCGGGCCCGGGGCTCTAGTTCTTGAGCTTTTAACAGCCTCGTCGATCACTTCGCTGGTAATTGGGGCCTCCAACTCTTCTCTACTTGTAGTTGAGAGCTTGGGTAAGGCGGCTTCCTGCAGGTAAGACTGCTGCTCTCCACGGGGTTTTTGGGTAGCTGACATAGTTTCGGTCACGTGAGCCCCTGCAATTCTCAGTTTATCCCGATCTGCGAATTGGACTGCACCCTGGGGGTCTCGGAGGCCTATTATAGTGTTCCTTCTCTTGATTCTTGCCAGTTTTTCCACCAGGAATTTATTTGCCTTGTTTCCTCTGGCATAGTAGCTTTGCTTAGTTCTGGTTAGTAGCTGGGCTGTATCCTCCGCGTAATGGGCCTCTAGTTTCTTTCGGGCCGTCTGCAAGGCTCGGTAGGTTCTCGGGGACCAGTTTCTGGCCTTACACGCCGTCTCCGCCTCCAGAACCTTACCTTCTATGATGCGGCGGAACTGTTGTTTTTGTTTATGGTAGGCCGCTCCCCGGGAGATCCTCTCACCACGGCCTTCATTGCGTCCCACGTATTCGCTGGGGAGGTATCTTTGTTTTTATTATCTTCGAAGATTTGCTTTATTGTTTTAGCTACATCTCTGGTGGCCATATCATTCAGGATCAGGTCATAAAGAGACCATCTGCGTCTTGGGGACGGGTCCAGATTATGAGCTCTTAGCGTTAGAATTATGGGTGCATGGTCTGAATGGATTCTGGGGCCTATGAGGACATTGTCTGTGTGTGACAGGATCTGCGGAGATGCCAACAGGAGGTCAATGCGTGAGTAAGTTCTATGCACATAAGAGTAGCAAGAGTAGTCGCGCTCCTCTGGGTGGAAGATCCTCCAGGTATCCACCACGTCAAAGGTTCGGAACAATTTAACCAAAGCAATCGCCAAGCCAAAGTCTCCACGGGCTGGGTGGTGTGATCTGTCTACTAATGGGTTGGGGACTCCGTTGAAATCTCCCCCGATGATGGTCTGACCCTCAACAAACGGTAGGAGGGTGCTTTCCAGGGCCGAGTAGAATGCCTCCTGCTCTTCGTTCAGGGCATATACAGAGATCAACGTGTATAGTTGGCCCGAGCATTCGGCATTTCACCGCCACGAAGCGGCCATCGGGGCCCAGCTTAGAGTCCAGGATTTGCGGCTTCAAATCTTTGGTGATTAGGATTGCTGTGCCACCCTTCTTTGTTCCATTCGATGCCAGGAACTGTAGTGGGAATTTCCGATCTCTGAGCCTTGTGAAGTCCGCCGGAATCAGGTGTGTCTCTTGTAGGAAGACAATGGAGGCCTTGTCATTCTGGATGCGTTTTAGGATCGCTTTCCGCTTCTGTGGGGCCTCTAACATTCAACGTTAGAAACCTTAGTTTCTGGAGTGGCGGGGGAGCCTCCTGGATGTCCTCTGGGGCAGGATACTGCTCCTCGTGGGGGGGCTGGGGTTATTCAGTCTTCATTTCGTGACTCAGAGTTAGCTAGGTCTTCCTGCGGCTGGGTTTTCTGTATCCTCCAACGGGAGCGTAACCTTTTATCTGCGTAGGCCAACCAACGGGCAGGCGAACTTAAACGGGAGGGAGAACTCCAGAATGTGTGGGGGCCGGGGTTTTCTGCGCAGCCACCACCACGGCCAACAGGGCCCAAACAATTTTCCTCGCCAACGGGGCGGGGGTCGAACCATCAAGATTGGCTCGGCTCCAAGGGTGGGTCGGTGACATACTCCTCGGAGTGGGGACTGGGCCGTTCGGGGCCCGCGGCGTTGCCATGCTTTGTTTTGGCTACGGGGTCAATCTTAGCACAATAGAAGAAGACATCTAGATCATTTCATCTTCCGGCGTCTCTGTGCTTTAGACCAGGGTTGTTGCTGCTGTCTTTGGGGTGATTGATCTGGTTCCTCTGGCGGGAGGTGTGGACTGGAGGTGAGTGAGGTCTCTGGAGAGCTCGGGTGTAAGATAGATTTCGCGTCCCCCAGGTGGCTGATTTTACGCAGGGTTCCCTGCTACCAGAATTGTAAAGTAGCGGGGAAGAGCCATCGGTAGCGGATCTGCTGGCTCTGGAGGAACAGGGTCAAGGGCTTGAGAGCTCTCCTTTTCTATATGATGATCGGGGAGAGATCTTGGTATATCTGCAGGGGGGTGCCCATGAACAAAAGTTCATCTTTGGTGCGGCTTATCGCCGAGATGGCCTCCTTGGTAGCATAGAAGTGGACCCTAGTGATCACATCCGGGGGGCCATCCGAATCTGCTCCTCGTCTCGGGCGCAATCTGTGAGTTCGGTCCAGGACGAGTTGGGCTTTGTCCATAAGCGGGAGGAGAGCCTGGAAGAAATTGCTTATATATTCCGGAAGCTCTTTGTCTTGAATAGTTGATGGGACTCCTCGGATGCGCAGATTATTTCGTCGAGCCCTATTTTCTAAGTCCTCTTGCTTAAATGCGAGGATCTCGTTACTGGACCGGAGCGCTTGGATCTCGCGTCGCATTTCTATTATCGTTGCGTCGTGGCTCTGGGTCAAGTCTTCGACCTCTCCTATCCTCTGCTCCGCTTCAGTGAGTCGTTGGTCCGTTTGTTCTAGCCGTGTGGTGAGTTCTGTCATGCAGGACCGGAACTCGGCTTTAATGTCCCGCATGAAGGTCACCAAGTCATCTTTGGTGGCGAGATACCTTGCTCTTCCGGGGGCTTCTGCGGGGTGAGTTTAGGAGGGGGTCCGGTTTCCTTGTCTTGTCTGCTGCCAGGAGCATGGTAGAAATGTCCGCGGTTTTGGCTGGTTTGGTGAGTCTCGACATTTTGCTAGGGCTGAGACCCTGGGGATCCTCTTCTGGCTGGGTCGCTGTGGGCAGTCGAGATGTGGCGATCTCTTTGTCCAGGAGCACCTGGGGACGCTTGGGGGGGAAAGGATAAGCCAAGGCCGGATCTGCTATAGACAGGGCCTCCTGGGAGGGTGAGGGATGAGGCCTCCCCAAGCGATGTCTTTCGGGGAGAGGTTGATTTGCCAGCCGTATTTATTTTAAAGTTGCTGTGTCTATATCCAGGCATTGCCGCTCTTGTGTTGGGGGGGGTTGGTTCAGCTTGAGGCGGTTGCAATCACTACCAGGGGGCTGCAGCCATCCAAGATGGTAGATGTAGTGGGTAGAGTGGGCAGGGGCGCCCCAGGAGGTTATGGAGGTCGAGGAGTGGTATTGTGAAGCCGGAGGGGGTAGGAGAGATACGTGGCCCGCTCAGGGCAACCAGGATCCCAGATGGTAGAGGCCACTTTCCTCAGCTGGCGAGGTATCTGGTGGGCAGGGGCACCCCAGGAAGCTGGAGGGAGGCACTAGATCCAGCGCCGGGGTGACCGTGGGGGGGGCTCCAGGGAATTTGGCCAGCAGGGAGTAGAGATCTACCCAGGGAGTGTAAATAGCAGGCTGAGCCGCAGAGGGCTGGGGAGGCCTCACTTCAGGGAAGGCGGAAGGCAGAGCTGGATCCGGATCAAGGGGGAACGGAGCAGGTATCCTTCAATGGAGAGAGGGGCGGGCGCCCACCCGGCATGTCCCCGACACCACTTCCAGAGAGCCCGGCCGCAGAGCCGAGGACAGGTGGGAAGCTCTGGGAGGCTCAGGCTGCAGGCGGAGCCACCTCGGAGGGAGACGCCGTCGTCCCGACTCTTGGCGTCGGCAGATGCAGGCGAGAGAGGTGGGGGTGGGGGGCGGATGATGAGCCCTCGCCCCCGCACCCGGTCTGGAAGCATGAGGGCTCCAGGGGCCCGGACGTCCCTCCAGGGAGCCGGGCCGCCGAGCAGATGAGGGCTGGGGAGCTCCTGAGGCCCTCTTCCAGGAGGGCCTCCCTCAGATATGGGGTCGTCGGGTCCGGCAGGCAGGAGAGCCGGAAGGCAGGAGGTGGCTCCGGTGGGGTCCAAGCTACAGGCAAGGCCCCCCTGGGAAAGGAAGGAGAGGCCGCCGTCTCGAGTCTCCGCTCCAGCAGATCCAGGCGAGGAGGGGGGCAGGGGTGGATGGAGAGATCCCGCACCCGGGCCCAGTCTCCAGGAAGGAGGGCCTCAGGGTCCGGAGCGGCCGCCTCCCCAGCAGCCTCCAACAGCGAGACCCGGAGCCGCAGCGGAGCGGAGAGAGGGAGCAGGAGGCACTATAGGCGTCTGGACACTGGGCGCCGGAGGAAATGAGGGGCCTGGGTCACGGCCGCCATCTTGGCTCGCTGTAGGGAGACACCCGCACCAAGTTCCCCAGCCGCGTTTTCGTTGTTCCTGCAGCGTTGAGCTCCAGAATTGAAGCGATGGATGCGGGAGTGGTTCCGCCAGCCTCCCCCGCCAGAGGAACAGCAGCAGCGTTGCTGGAGCCGGCTAAATCTTAGTCGAGGCTGCGGGTCCCTACGGAGGCCATCAACGGAGCAGCCTCATCAGTGGCGCTCCAGGCCACGCCCCCGTTTTGTCTTGTCTTGAGGGGACCGATAATGCAGGGGCCCTGGAAATATCGCCTGTATTGATGCTGCCAGTAAGCCTACCACTCTCGCTATGGTCCGGAGAGAAATGATCGGTTTGCTGAGGCAATTCCTTATCTCTCTTTTTATATTTCTTATCTTTCTTTTTGGCAATTCTAGGGTCACTGTCCTGGTGTCTATGATGAACCCTAGGAATTCTATCCTCTTCGCTAGTGTCACCTCTGACTTTTCTCGATTCACTAGGAACCCGAGTGAGGTCAGGAGGCTCGCCACCCAGTTTGTCTGATACTGGAGTGTGTCTCTGCTGTTTGCCATCAGCAGAGTGGTGTCTAGGTATATGATCATTCTTACCCCTTTTTCTAGGATTGCTGCGGCTAGGGGCCTGAGGTTCGTGAATGCACATGGTGCTGAGGCTAGCCAAAACGTCATTGTCGCAAATTGCCAGAATCGCCCATCCCAGTCAAACACCAGGAAGGGATGGGACTCCTCTTGCACTGCTATCGTAAGATAAGCATCTTTCAAATCAAATCAAATCTATCCTCGAGAGCCATTCGCTCTGTCTGAGCGTATCCCTGAGCTGATGGATCCCTTCCATCTTGAAATGATGGTAAACTACACAACTGTTCATTTCCTTTAAATTTATCACTGACCTTAATTTCTATTTCTTGTGTACCAGAAACATATTGCTTATAAACTTCGGAGTTGCCTTGCAAGGTTTTATCGCTTGTTTCTTCGCTAGGCTTTGTAGCTCTGCGTGTAATGTTTCCTCTCTGCTTGCGCTGAATGTAATGGGTGGGGGGGGGTTGGGATTGGGTCGGTATCTCTGTAAATTATTCTATGCGCAGGCCACTAGCTGTCTGTCATACCCAAGCGTCGCTGGAAAGTGCGCGCTGATTTTCCCAAAATCTCATTCTTCTGCCTCCTACTGACGGATATATGTGTGCTCCCTCACCTGTGGGTAAGTTCCCTGGCCTCTGTTTCGCCTTCCTCTTGGGAAACGACCTCTGGGGGGAAGAACGTGTCTGGCTGTTTGTTTTCCCAATAATGGGCCCTGTTGCCCTGAGGCCTCTTGGTGGTTTGATAGTGACCGGTCGCTCGGCCTCGGTACCGACTGGTCCTGCCAAAAACTCTTCCGGGGAATATTTTCTTTATAGAGGCTTGCGCCTTCTCCAAGGAGGTATAGGTTCCGACGACCATTTCCTTCCCGAATGTCTCCCCGAATAGCAGTACCTGGGCTGCTTCGCCCGCCTCATAGGACGCCAGATCCCCTAGTTTGGGTTTTTTTTGAGGAGCAGCCCTCTTCTACGCTCAGATGAAATGGTGCAATTAGTGTTCCTTAGGAGGCAAAACTGCTCTTTGGGCCCAGTTAGCTAGCGCTTCTGGGTCCACTTCCTCTCCTGTGTTATTTGCTTGTTCGGCCAAGTCCATCATTTTTGCTAGTGGTCCCGCTACGTCTAGGACCTTTTCTTGGCAGCTTCGCCATGATTGATCAATCCCTTTTCTAGGATCTGTGGTGGTCTTTGCCACGAAAGCCAACATCTTTGGATCAAGCTCCGATGCTTCTGCCATTTCCCTGGCAGTTCTGGCTTCGGGCATTCCGCCCTCCTCCTTTGTCTCACTCAGGGACGTCATTTCACCAAAATGCCTGGGTAGTGGAAGTGACATCACATGACCTTTGACCTCTGAAGGCAAGCGTCCCCCAGATAGCACGATCCTCCCCGCAATGAGAGACAATAATGGACTCTCCCAGGATGGGAATAAGGCCAGGACAAAGTGCGGGTGAGCTTAAATGGGAGTTTTAGCAATCAAAATAGGGCATGCAAAGAACTCTGCAAACTCCGAGAGCGCTGTGCCTGACAATAGCAAAGACAGGCGTATATATTTACAAAAAACGTCATAAGAACCTACATGCTATAGGGGGCACCAGTTCGTGGGGATTGGGTGGCGACGACTAGCTATAGGTGCTGCTGCGATGTGGTTTGCCGCGGCTGGAGGACGTCACTGGTTACCCTCGTGGGTTGGGCTGGGCCTGGCAGGTCAGCTGGGCTCATCCGGGCGGTGTTGTTGTGCCAACCATGATCAATGTCAGAGATGAATGTCTTTCCTGACTTTCTGCCCTAGGGCCACGCACACCGCAGTCATTCAACATTGCAATATTATCTTCCCAGGTAAATCTTCCAATAGGTTATTCTACAGGTTAATGCAACACAGGAGGAATGCACCTGGAGTGGGGTCTGTCGGCGATGCGTCAATACATGGTTACCACCATCCTGCGGACCGGGTATCAGAGGTCGTGGGGTTGGGTCTAGGGGCATGGGACAGACGGTCTATGTTATCATGTCTTGTTAGAAGTCATTATGGATATGTTCTTGTGATGTTGCCATAATATTGGGTGTCCTAATTTTACAGGGGCCATTAATCTAGGGTGGGCCAGCGGGTCGTGGAGTCTAAGAAAGGGCGCCTTTGGATCTGTGTTTTAAGGCCGGGGTTTACTGCTGGGTTGTAAATAATTCAGGTGGCAGGCTGTGGCCTTGGGTGCTGCGGGGGAATGCGAATGCTTGAAGCGGCTCCAGCCGAATTGGGGGAGGTGGAGCAGTGCGGCACAGGCCTCTGCTTTTTCATCTGGTAGGCTTCACTGGGAGGGAGGGGGAATGGCCTTGCATGTGCTCACAAAGGTATTTTCCTCGTGTGTTGCAGACTTTAGGTGGAAGAGATATAAACATTCATATAATATACAATACTCATTAAGTCTTTCCAAAGCTCACGTTTTTAACATTGCTGCTGCCATCTATATGGCCAGGTTGAGCACATTACTTGTACACTACGTTTTTAGCAACTACAACATTTTGTTATATGCTTATACATACACGGTAAGTGAGGTAGTAGTAAGGTTGGTGGAGCACGCGGGAACAACCCGCCACTGTGACTGGCGGCAGTGGCACATAGTGGGCTCGGACACCCATATGGTGCATCTTCGTGCACCCCTTACATGAGCCCTCAGTATGGTTGCATTTGTCTTCCCTTGCACTCTAGCAGCATTAGTTCAGTTTTGGCGCGAGACTGTGGGGTGCAGTCTTTTTGATAAGACACATAACATGAAGAACCACCGGGACACTTTTACCATTTGCGCATAGTTACAGGGATGTGGGTGCTTCATCCCTGATGTTATATGAGCACCCATCCTGCCATTTTCATACATTTTACAGGTTTTTTAGTCAGAGAGGCTGTGGAGAGAACGCTTTCATCAAAGGTGGTTTGCTCATTAGTATTTAGGGACTTTGCTTTTGTCAGGGGACCATTGTACAGTTCTTTTCCACCAAGGCCCTACTGGCCGGGTCATGCTGGAAACAGCGATACACTGCGGAAGGTGAAATGTTACAGTGTTGGTATCTAACACTAGCTCATGTCCGTCTGCTTGTGGGAACGGGCTCTTAGCGGATCTGCCAGGGAGCTGTGGCCACAGGGATAAGTGATACTCTCCAAGGGTGGGGGCCGTGCGGCAGTGCGCAGGGCTCAAGCCATTTTTATTATACAAAATGGTTTCCAGGACCTAGCTAAATTGAACAGGTTTGGTCAATGTCTTCAACCGGTGTCCCACCCGCCACCTGGGCCCTGGTGGTAGGAAGGACGCCCGGTGATCCATGAACCTCACCGGGGGAGAAGAGGTATGGGAGGGGGGTCTTCTGGACCAGTCCTCCCATACACCTCTGATTACATCACAGGGAGTGATGTCATTTGACCTCCCCCCTACCTAGAAGTGACATCACGGGAAACGATGGAACACGATCTTTCACCCCTTGACAAAACAGGAAGTGACATCAACTATTGTTCCTAAGTACAATATGAAAAATATGGTTGCGAAATCACTATACTGTTACATACATTTCATACAAGAACGGATCACCATATGTATCGTTAATATCAGTGTGTATAGGCCCATATTACCAAATTATTGTGAATGCAAGCAGACGTCCAAGGCCAAATGATATTTATATGTTATTATATAGAAAATATGCTTAAGCGTTTTATATAGAACACATATACATACAATATCACCCAACCTGTGTTGGTACTCCTTTATCAACCTCATATGGGTGAAAGACTGAGTTGAGTTGTTTAAGAACTGGCTAAATCAGTGACTCCCCCCCTGAAGAGTGCCCGGAAATAAACCTTTATGAGTCTAGCAATTATTGGATAGAATTCCAGAAAGTCCAATTATGTGTTATTCCTATTCTTTCTTATTTAGCGTCACTGCTCAAAGTGATACACTTGTGGAACCCCTTGTTTTTTTAAAGAGGCCTGAACAAGAAAGTCAGCCTCTCCAAAAATAAAGAGCCACATGACACTGGCCACAGTCCAGGAGCTTTCATTTAAAAAAAATGCTTTATAAATAAAATAAAAAATTCTAGGGGTTGCAAGGGAGACCTCAGGGGTCGCAACTGCAACCCCTGGCCACCCCCAAATGACGTCCCTGGTTTCACTTCTTTTTCTAGTGCTTTGCGCAACCTATTGGTCATATATTTAGTGACCCTCTGTTATGGCAACCACTCTGAAGACATTGGATTTCGGATGTCCTCTGGGTGGAACATGTCCGATGTCTCCTTCTCGTCCTCTATATTGTTGAGCTTCCTCAACCTTTTCTTAGGCAGAGGTTATACCTCCTCTTCCCCATCTTTATTTATCTCTTCTTGCGAGGAACTCGGAGACCCAGTGGGTTCCTCTTCGGGGAATCTTTCTTCTTCGTCGCCCATATTAGCTTCCCCTAGGTAAAGGGTCTTGAGGCATGGCACTCCCGACTTAATCATAAATTCGTCTCACAACCTGTTAAATGCGTCAGTAGCCTCCTGGGCCCTTGTGTCTGCCCCGTCTGACTGGCCCAATGGGTCAGAAGAGGTCTTGCTCTTCCGGGCCTTCTTACACCCCTGAGGGTCCTCTGGAGTGACACTTGTGGGCGTGCTTCCTTTTGCTAGGGTGCTTGTTTCATTCTGGCTCAGGAACAATTCAATGTTTTCTAACCTTTCCTGGAGGGGCTTGACGCCTTGAGCCACTGCCTCAATTAGTGAGTCACCCAGTACCTCTTTGAAACTATAGGCTAGGTCCTCTGAATAGGCTGCCTCTTGTTCCTCCTCCCTCCATTCATACTCTGCCATTTTGTGCTGGTAAGTGCCTTGTGATACCTTCTCAGGTGTAGTAGCACGTCCACTTAACTCACTCTTCAGTGTTGTTGAGGCTGCACCCTGTTATGCAAAGCAGATGTCTGGATAGTGTTCTCTGTGACCACTCTGTGTCCGCTTAGCCTCAGCTTTGTGGCTTGAGTGTGTTCTCCTTTTTATTGTGCCCTTAATTGCACTGTTTTGCCCTGCGGGTGAATGCACACTGTAGATCAGGAGTTTCTGCAATTATACAACGTCTCTGGTGTGCCGCGAGTCGACCGTTGTGATATGCTTTCCTCGCACACACCGGCTCCTCCTATGCAAGAGCGGGGGCTTTCCCCCCTTGTCAATGAGCATTATGCTCTTATTACGCCTTCTACGGCAGTCGCTCGCACTTGCGAGTGGTAGCCCGGCCCCCTGAAGTTGGGGGCTGCTGTACTCGCGCTGGAGCGCGTCTGTAGAGGAATTCACCTCTCACGACGTGTGCCGGCTTGGCAAAGGTAGGGGTGGCGCTCTTTCTTCGTAATGGGAAAAGGAGGCCAGTGGGCCCCTATAGTGCCGATAAGGCGGCACAGGGCCGCCACCTCCTTTCCCTTATTATATTAAATATGCCCTACGCTGCGCTGAATAGATTAGCCAGGTAGGCAATGTGCTGCGTGCTCAACTGCTATGCCATAAATAGCTTTCTACAACTTGTATAATACAAAATAGCTACACAATAGCTGTCTAGAAACGCAGCTGTCAAATAAAGGTACTTATCTCTTGGAGAGCAGGAAAAGAAGAGGGAGAGAACAGGAAGTGGAAGGACTAAGGTCACGTGGCCAGGACGTTGGGACTACAGTTGGACTAGGACTGAAGGGAAATGTAGTTTTTGTAGTTTGAAAAAGTTAAAAAAAAATGTTTTTTATCCAAATGGAAAGTTGAAATTGTGTTTATTGTTGAAACTGCTGAAGAGAGGAAATAAATGAAGATGAAGCATAATTCTCGTCTCCGTCTTGACATAGAATTCCGCTTTAAACCACTTCCGTGCACTGATGATGAGTTACTTCACTATGCGGATAATAGTTTTAACCAGTGTTGCTGAGTAAATATTCTTTAAAAAGCACAATTTGCATCCCATTTTTTAAAAAATGTCCCTTTGGACTCTATTCAA
Organism: Ambystoma mexicanum; assembly: GCF_040938575.1. NCBI lineage: Eukaryota > Metazoa > Chordata > Amphibia > Caudata > Ambystomatidae > Ambystoma > Ambystoma mexicanum. The sequence goes on along the minus strand of NC_090922.1, from coordinate 1,346,588,127 downwards.
ACACAGTGATTTCTGCTTGCCATAAGCAACGTTTTCTTTTACTTGAACCATACCCGGCACAGCTCCAGCAGTCGGGCTGACTCTGCCCGGATCCCGAGATCCGGGTACACATCTGGTGCCAGATCTCGGACACGGAGGGTACCAGCCGATTGACCAGCGCTGCTCCACATGGGATTCATCTTATGAAGGAGATGGAGAAGAAACCAGTGAAGAGACGAAGGGGGTTTTTAGGGCGGATGATGTCTCACGTGATGGGGGGATGGGAGACACGGGGAGGGGCGAGTTGGGGAAGGGAAAGTCAGTTCAGAGTTGAAAAGCACAGGAATAAAGTTGTGTTGAACCTTCCTCCTGTCTCCGCCTCATGTGTGGGTGCGATGCATGATTGAGGCCGTGTGGACATCAGCACCAGTCCAGCACGGACTGCACAGCAGTGACCTGCTGCTGAAAAAACATCTACTTGTTTTGGAAATGACATGGCATTTATCGCATGCAGGCGCGGGATTCCTTTTTCCCGGTTCCTCTGAAGCCCGGCTGCTCAGAAGAGAAGCAGCTCGCGCAGGACACGTGACTTTCACAGAGTCTCACATCCAAAGTTTCATTTCCAGAATGCTGGACGCCCTCATTCACGGAAGCCAGGGGATTTTAACCTTAATGTTGTTTAGTCAATGCAAATACCACAGAAATGTAACAGCGGGGCGGGAAAACTGCCGTCAGTGAAATCGGCGAAAGCACGTGTGCTGCACCTTCAACATGAAAGTGTAAACGGTGAACACAGCACGAAGGACGCGATGCCAAATTACAGCATCAGCACAGCCATACACCGCCCCAAAGTCCGCGTGTAAAAGGACTTAGAGTGCCTTAATTCCTTTAAGAAGCGCCCTATGTGTGACTGACACTAGTCATCCAGTCCTGACTGTTTTTAGCCAACACCTCTTTGAGTGAGGGGACATGCACGTTATGAAAAAAGTAAACCTGCGCAACCCAGATTGCGGACAGAAAATATATAATTGGCTGAAGGTATCCTGTGCGATGGGACCGCTTGTCAGCAATTTTTTTAATGTCTTTATTCCTTTTATAAGAACATAGTATTATAACAACCAAAACAGCGATAAGGAGAATACAATTACAGGCCCAAGATACTCTTCCTCATGAAAGGAAGAAAGCTATTCCAACAGGTGTCACGTTGACAACCGAGTTCCGGGGTTGGCAGGGAGGGGAGTGACGTGGGGCAGGAGGGGCACAGTAGTATGCTTTTGGAAGGGAAGAAATAAAGACTTGTTAGAGCATAAGCGGCTCCGTCTATTACTTGCAGCGCAGCGTGGTGTGCGGCTTCGTGTAAGGCAGTCCCTCACCCGGAGCATCTTAAGACTGGCGACGGGGAAAGTCAGCGCTTGAAGCGTGAATGAGTCCAGGCGTCACGGGCGCACACAGGCACAGCACGAGCCAGTGGGCAGAGATTTTTTTTAAAAAATAAAGATTTGTATTATTTTATAACTAACCACAAAACAACATAGTTACAAATGCGTCACATTGCATGAACATGAGAATCATACCCTATGCAATTAATGGGAAAAACCCTAAGGAAAATATCCCACGACATACCAAGTGACTAACCGGGAGACAGCCGTAATACGACCAAAGACCGTATACATAGCAAGACAAAGACAGAAACACTAGGACGACTCATCAAGAGGACCATGACCCTAAACTATAGCTATTCCCAACAGACCTAAGGGCAACAGATAGAGAGGGAAAGGAAGCACTGCACCAATAGCCCCAATCCAGAGGGTGAGAAACAGAATGTTTCATCATTACACACTGTTCACCAATACACAGCGGGAAGCACAATGCGCCATCACACAAAAACTACAACTAAACAATAGCCCCAAGGAAGTTCACCCCACGGAAACCAAAGAACCAACGGAAAGACAGTCATGACAGGAGGAAATGAACAACTGAACACACAGGCTCACCAAGACGGATGCACTAGGATGCCACATCAACAGCACTCCGACCCTGAACCATTCAAAGCCTCAACCGACCAGTGTCACACTAGATAACAAGAGAATAGATATTACCAACCCAGTCCCACACCCGAAGAAAAGGTTCAGACACACCTATCACTCCATACAATACTTACTATGATACAGCTGGATCAGCGCAGCACCACCAAAGCGAGACGGCTCACGAAGAACCAGCAACAACCCAACCCACAGAGATACAACTAACGGAACCAGAAGTACCTGAATCAGGATACAGACCCCACTAACCCAACCCTCAATCTTCTGCATACTTAACCCACACAAAGCCACACAACCATCTCTCTACCAGCAATCCGCACGCACTTTACCACACCGCATCAACAACACATAAACATCACCTACAGCACTCGAGGTCTCGCCCGATCCGATACTAGCACCAAAGCCCAGCACTCAGTGTATACCGAGCTGAAGCTGCCAACAGCACACCACTTCTCCCACTCTCCTTCTCCCCTCCTCCCGACTAACCCTACCCGTCCTTCCTGTTTACAGATCTGCCAAAGCACGTGGGGACCAATTCCGTTGGTGACAGTGCGCTATAAAGTACCTTTAACATAACATAACATAACATAACATGAACTTCCCACCTCTCACCCACCCTGCCTATGCATACTTCTGCATTATTTGTTGTATCATGTCTCACAATTTGCTTCGTGTACCTCGTCAAGTACAGCGACTTCGCCCATGTCTGGAGTAAACAAGGTCACCGTCAAGGCAGTCCATTGCTGTATGTCCATGCCCAGATTTAGTTTCTGTTCCCTTAGCGCCTTCTCCCACACCCCAGTTTCAGCTGCCGTCCATTTCTTTAAGTCTTCCCACCATCTGGCCACACTTTGCCCCTTTGCATCTTTCTACCTCATGGCTACGCATCGTTTAGCTAGTATATACATTAAATCTTTACGTTTGTTCAACGGTTTGTTCTTCGAACTCCTTCTGTATCTACCAAGCATGCATGACTCCGGAGCTTGTATATCCAAACTTATCCTGCCTTGGGCAGCTTTAGGCGCCACCCGCTTCTAAAACCCCTGCATAACCGAGCATCCCCAGAACATATGTGTCATCCCTGCTTCCTCTTCCCTGGATTTAGGGCATTCTTGTTTGCCTGCGCGTGGCATCACCAGACGCAACTAAAGCATTCGGCTCAGCATACTGGTACTGGCTGTACGCCACAATGGTCAAAATGGGAATAGGGCCAAACTACATGAAGTGGGTAAGGCTAATATACACAGCACCGATGGCCAGGGTCAGAACTGGGAATATGTACTCAGACAGGTGGCAGCTGTACAGAGGTATGAGGTAGGGATCCCCCCTGTCTCCAATGTTATACATTATTGCTGCTGAACCTATAGCCACATACATCCACGCAAGAATTGAAATAAATGGCGTACAACATATAGTGTCCATGTATGCCGATGACCTGTTACTGTAACCCGAAGACCATCCTGCCATATGTGCTGGAGGTGTTCAACAGGTTCAGTGCACTAACAGGGATCCAAATAAATAAAAATGTCCTGCCTCTTCCCACTGGCCACAATAGCGACGGAAGAGAAGAAGAACTTGCCAGCCCTGCCCCTGCCATGGTGCACCGACTCCTTCAGATACCTAGGGGTGAATATACACCACGACCCCAAATCAGAAGACGCCTTAAACACAGCACGAGCCAAAGAAGGGTTGGAGAAATCGATGGAGTTCTGGGGCAGGCTACCACTGACCATGGTGGGGAGAGCTGCACTTTTGAAAATGGTGGCACTATCAAGACTTATGCACTGCTTTAGCGAAGTCCTGTTTAACAAACTGAGGCAATTCTTCAGAGGCCTTGAGAAGCTTTGCAGATGGTCCCTATGGCAGGTAGGAGGCACAGGGTGGCGCTAAATGTATTACGGAGGCCCCATGAGCAAGGGGGATTGAAAATACCGAACTTTGAGTTGTACTTCTTGGCGTGCCAGTTACGATATGTAGCACAATGAATGGCAGATGAGACCACAATAGAAACGACTCTCTTCAGCCGGCCATAAAAAACATGTACCTCAGGGACCTGCTTTGGACCCCCATAGGAGGGCAAATGGGCCACCCATATCTAGTGAGATTGGGAATCCAAGTCTGAAAGAGAACCTGTAAAATTATGGGATTGGAAGATCCAATCTCGCCACAGACCCCTGTAGCAGCAACTATGGCCGACATGCCAGGGAGTAGTGCAATGGTGCGGACCAATTGGGAAACCTGCGGTATCGCCATGATGGGGTACCTACGCAACCAGAAAGGGTTGCTGTTACGCTCATCTGGCTCCCACAGGGGCGTCAGTCGGACCCGGACTGCTGCGGCCTCCACCCACGTGATGCGTAGTGCAGCGATGACTGACTGGATCTGCCCTCCTAATCTTGTCTGCTTGGCCCGTAGAAATATTCTCCTACAAGTGGAGAGATGGATTTAGCCACTTGTGGATTCAAGTGATAGCACCCCCACTGTCCTCCCCACTAATCACCTCTGAAGCGCCCTCTCAGCAATCTCACCTTATATTCTTGAAGGATGAGCCCTCCATCCTGCGAAGCACGCAGGGGCGCGTTGATGACCAGTTACTTCACTGGCTTGAAGATATTGGAAGAGTTGTAGACGAATCCTGACTCCAAAAGATCCTGGCGAAGAGCGGTAAGTATATAGTTCGTAAGACTTCAAAATGTCTGGAATTCACTCCTGTCCAATTCCTCTTTTATCTGGCAGCTTTGACCCAATAAGAAGATTGACAGCTGAAAGCGCTCCGGTAAAAGTCTGTGTTACCCAACACTGTCCGGTAAATAATGCCAAGGGTTAAACTTGCTGTTTTCTCCTTATCTTACAGGTGCGGCATAAGAAGATGTGGTGTGCTGATGAATTATACCTCCGGTGGTAAAATCAGGTAAGCATATGGCGGCTAAAGAGATTGTCTCTGTCTGTTCTCTCTGCTCACCTTGTTGTTTCTTGTCCCCCTTAGGTGCCGGGATTCGGCGATGTAAAGATGAAGACAGCGCCGGATCGAAGAGATGCTGTGTGGAATGGTGAGTTTGGCGCGGTGCTGCTGCTGGCGATGCGACGCGTTTAAAACAAAGTCTTTCCTCTGATTTGAAGATGCGATGAATCCGGAATCAGGTAAGAAATCAGGTAATAATCTTGTTCTAACCTTTGTTTCTTTTCCTTCTATCTAGGTGCTCCAGGTTCGAGGTGGGGGTGGCAGAAGGCTGGATGCTGCTGCTGGCACGGTGAGCGTTACGCTGCTGGATGCAGAATAACGCGAAGCATGTGCTGCTCTTCGGGCGTGGTTTAAATAGCCTCCAAAGTAGTCCCAGGTACACCGACCACACCCGAGTAACAAAATAGTCCCTAAGGTAAAGTAGTCCCTTCCAGGCCTCACATGGGGTTGGATCTTCTTTCAGCATGGTCTGCTTCAGGTAAGTGTGCACCTATGAGCCTGGCGCCTATGGCGCCTGGACTGATGTCCCATATGAGCCTGGCGCCATAGGAGCCAGGACTGAACCCAGACAGCCCCTAGCAGGGGTTGCTGGGTTTTCTCAAGGCGACATTATGCCTGCTCCCGGGACTGATGGACGTGTCTGGATGCCCCGGGGTATGCATCATGACAGTTGCTGACGTTTGTCGAACTACAAGAAATCACAGGCATACACAAAGGGCAATATTTATTGCACAGTGTGGTGCTGAGAGTAGTTAAGGGGAGGTGGCCTTGCATCAATGGCGAGACGATAGGAAGTGAGGAAATAGAGAACCTGCTCAGTGTAACGAAATTACAAGAATCTACAAAGTACTGATAGGGAGAAACTCGAGGGTTGAGCTACAGTGTAATGGGATATCGGAAACTTAATTGGATAAAGGATACGAGGATAAGAATGGGGCGCCAAAGTTCTATACCATAAAAAGGTCTTCAGAAACGCTAGATTGCAACTGATACAACTCTATATCACACACAGAGCATACCTCACGCCAGCAGCAATTGCAAAATTCAAGGGCGCAGGCAGTGCTCCAGATAAGATTTTGAGGTGGGAGTACTTTACGCATGATTTTTCAAATTAGAGCGTAAATGCAATTTCAAGAGAGTAAAAATGAGTTTTCTCCTCTGCAAGAGAGTAAAACGTATCCAACATACACCCAATGCATACGTAAAATCAGACCTGTAGCCCTAAAGAGTTGTAGATCAAAGTTGTCTGGCTTGGCTTTAACCATTTTATAACACTTGTGGAAAATATACGGCCATAAAATAACTTACAAGTATCATTTATACCAGGTTTTTATCTGCTGTATTTTTTTTTTTTACTGAAAATATTTGCCATACAAATCATCACATTTGTTATTTTGATTTGGGAGGTGAGGGGCTCCGTTCCACTATTATTTATTCCATGTCCCCCCCACCATCCCCCCATGTTTTTCTATGATTTTTTTCAGGCAAATATTTTTGGCAAAAAATGCTGCTGGGGGAAAAAATGTGGAAAGGAAATTCAGGAGTGGCACTGAAGTCTACTCACGTGGTGCTCCCCCATTTGGCGCATGCCATTAGGCACAGCCCTTTGGCCGCAGAGCACTTTTTGGCATAACCACAGTGGAGTGCAACTTAATTTGTTGCAAGAGGGCACTAAATGGTGCTAAATATCTGGATTTGTACATCAAGTCTCTACCTTCTCCAACAACGACACCTAGCATATTCTTAGCAGAACCGACTCGTACTCTATTCTGATTTTAAATTAACATTTTCATTTGTCATCCTCTATCAAGTTGCCATATTGTAGACATTGCTACAAATCTACATGCTGCTTTATACTCTAAGTTGTATTTTTGTTGAATAAATCAGCCTGACGTTGTGTACAGTAGACATATCTCCGCTAGCTGAAATGGATCTTTGAAAGTGTTAATCTTTGCACCAGTGCATGGAATCCTCAAAGATGTTCTCACATGTCTCCAATTGTATCTGCTAGAGAGGTGTGAGGAAATCCGTAATATGGTATTGAAGTGTTGCACAAACCAAATAATGCATATATAAAAAGGGCGTCTAAACAGACCTGTAAATAAGAAAATGTATAAAAATATTTTCGCATTGGTAGATCAGTGAGAATTGAGATGCCTGAACATTCAAATGAGGGACACTAGAATAATCACTATTTAGGAATTCATTCAAACTTGCTAAGATCGCAAACCACATTCTGCATGCAGCAGGCATCGCCCAGCAATGCAACCCACGTGGTTCTTTCCCCAAAGTAGAACATTTACATTTAGGAAGGTTTGAGCATCTTTTGAACACATCCGTGTTAGCCTTGTGTCTGCATATTGACAGGTGCCCAGAGTTAAAGTACGCTGTCACAGTAAATATGCTAATAATTTCTGCACTCAGTAATGTAAACATGTAGAACAGGCGCACATAAGACATCTGGTCCGGGCCTTGCCCACTCCCCTTATCCCTCCATCATGGTCCACGCATCGTCTTGCGTCTGATATAAACGATATTCTAACTCCTCTTCCACCATTTGCTATGCAATTGTCATACTTCTATTTAACGTTCAACCTTACATGCTGCAAGTGTCGAGCGACCATGTAACTTATTCCCACCTTGTAACTATTTTGCAACCATGTAACCCATAACCCGTCTGTATCTGTAACTAGCGCCTAGATGCCTCAGGGCTTTGTCCGCTGCTATATATGTATACATAGATAGAATCAGTGCTTAATAGAAGAAAATACCTGGGTTTCTACAAAGCATGTGGGCCAAATAGGGCAGCGAGACTTGGGAGACATTTGATTAGCTAATAAAAAGTTTACAAAAAGCATAGTCCGACAATAGAGACATTGTCTGACTTTTAAATACATAAAACAACAAAGGAGCACGGTTGCATAGATTTGCTTTAATTTCATTCACTGGTACAAGATATATGTTAATACTAATATATAACATTCCTACATACATGGGACTCGTAAGGAACTCACTTGCTTTACTCACTGCATACTGCATCTTTGAGTTATGCCATCAGCATTTATGTGGTCAGCATGAGCGCTAACATAGTGTTGTATGCAGCTCTGTGAAGTTATGCAGCATAACTTTATATACGAGCCATTTTAATCTCTTTTCCCATATGTAAGGAATGTAGACTTTACCTGCAACGCCGATGCACCCCTCCAGTAATTGTGCACCAAAACATACTGATAGCTATAGGTCCCAGGTCTCTGCTCCCTGCTGGCCACGGCCAACGGGGTGTGCCAAAAAAGGGAGTTGATCCGAATGAGCTGCGCCAAATTATCCAGCAGTGAATGGCTAGCACGGATTCCAAAGCTGCATGGACAGAACTAATGATGCAGACAGCAGTGCCATTTACTGGTGGAAAGAGGAAGATTGCCTTATATACACTGTGATCAGCTAGCGTAAATGTACACATTAAAAAATGAAATGTGCCGTAATTGCAAGAATTACATGCGTAATAAGGGCCAATACGCCCCTTATCTGGAGGGCTGTGTGTCGGACTGTGAGCCATAGTAACCATTGTCATTACATAGGCATTTGGCAACATCCATCGGTTATTTTGTTTGTCCACCCAACAACCCTCAGAATCTAACTCTGCTGGACCCTCAGACCATTTTTTTCATTTCATCAAGAGTAGCTTCTGCTTGTATTTATTTAACTGTTTCAATTCCATTTTTTATCATGCAGGACACTCCTATTTTTTCGACATACATTTTTGTGTGCAAATCAGTGGCAGTTTGTTTCGCAATTTTGTCTGGAAATGCGTTTCCCTTTCCTACATTACATTTTACTTTTTTATGTGCTTCACATTTCATTATTGCTAATCGCTTAGGAAGTGCAAGTGCTGATACCAGTCTCACTATGAAAGTGCCATGTTGGATTTTGGTTCCATGTGATGTCAGGAAACCCCTTTCAGCCCATAATCGACCGAAATTGTGTACCACCCCAAAGGCATACTAACTGTCAGTATATATGTTTACATTGATGTTTGCAGAAATTTCACATGCTCTTGTTGACACTATTATTTCCGCAGCTTGTGCTGAGTTATATGGGATTCACTTGCTCTCTATAATAGTTTTCGGTGTCGTGATGGCATAAGCAGCAGTTGATATGCCATATGGTCATTTAAAACAAGAACCGTCACAACAGTTCTCCATCTGGCTCTTTCTGTGGAGTGTCAGTTAGATCAATTCTTCTTTTTGTCTCTTGTTCAGTAAACATTAAGCAATCATGTGAGAATTGTTTTTCACTCCCGTTTTCACTGTGAGGAGGCATTTAAAGCGCAACATCTCTCAATTTGAATATGCAGTGCAAATAGGACAATTTCGTACCTTGTTAATCTGGCTGATATGAAATGTTGCATCTGCGTTCTATTTAATAGAACGTGAGTAGGAGAAAGAGACAGATTCACCTACATCCAGATCCGGCACTGGATAACACATAGGGAAATCAAGAAAGCAGCTACAAGGGAACCGGTGGGCCTGGAACTAACGCTACACGAAGGGGATGAAGCAGGAGCTGTCTCCAAACTATACAAGCTGCTGGACAAAGCTCAAGTGAGTGACACCTTTCCATATATGGACAATTGGGCGAAAGAAATAGGCGAACCCATTACTGAGGAGGAATGGTCCCAAATATGGACAAGAGCACGAAAAGCCTCCACATGCACAGCTGTTAGAGAAACCGCACATAAGATTTGCTCTATGTGGTACTTGACCCCCCCCCACAGGCTGCACAAAATGATCCTCAATTACCCTCCGATATGCTAGAGAAACTGCAGAGGCAATGGAGATCTATACCATATGTGGTGGTCCTGCCCGAAGGCGGCGATGTACTGGAAGGAAATCCTGGGCCACATAAAGGAGATCACAGGGAAGCAGCTGCCAGCAGCACCTAAAGCTATACTCCTGGGCATAACGGTGGAACTCATATATGCGCCAACAGGAAACAATGCAACGCTGATCACCCATCTGTTAATGGCAGCAAAGATGACCCTGGTACAGGCACGGGGAAACCCTGAAGGCCCAATGACAGCATGTTGGTGGGTAAAGACCTGGAAAGTAATAGCAATGGAGAAGGTAGGAGCCCTGAGGGATGGCAAGTACCTGAAATTCCGAGCTATCTGGGACCCCTTCTTCGATCATGTCAGAGACAGAGAAGCATACTTCTTCAGGCCAAACCTGCTAAAAGCAATTCACAATTGAATACAGACAAACCAAGCACAGGAGCCACAACGCTACGCAGAGGTCCCCCACTCAGAACACAACAATCCTAACCGACGTCAGAGGAACTGATCCATGCCAATGGGGAACCGGGAGGGGGGAGGAGCATAGGGGAGGGGTTGTTGAATGGTTGCAGTTAAAGTTATTTCTTGAAGCTATACCAAAATTGTAATTCCTAAGGTTGATATGTGGCCTCAATAATTGACTTGCACTAAGATACACCACTGGCCTAGATAATATCTGAAAATGATTGTTGAGTCAAAACAGCCAAAGCACATCCATTGTTTTCATGCACAAATAACTTAAAACTCTTGTCGTAATTTGGCGTGCCCAAAACTGGAGCTGAACATAATGCAGCTTTGAGCAGGTCAAATGCTTCTTGACATTCCATATTCCATGGCAAAGGTAAAGTAACACCCTTCTTTGTCAATGCCACTATTGGTTTCACAATCATTGAGAAGTTAGCGATCCACTGCCTACAATATGAAGCCGTGCCAATTAAAGCCCTGACTTCTTTCTGTGTGTTTGGAATAGGCATATCAGAGATGCTTTCTATTCTTTCTGGTGTCAATCTTCTTCCCTCCTTCGAAAGGAGGTAGCCCAAATAGGCCACTTCCTTTCGACAATACTGGAATTTCTTTAGCGAAGCCTTGTGTCCATGTGCCGCTAAATGTGTCAATAATGCAACAGTGCTTTCTTTACAAATATCTTCTGTGTCTGCTGCTATGAGTAAGTCATCAATGTATTCTAACAATACGCACCCTGTTGGTAACTCAAGCATGTCTAGTTGTTCCTTCAATGCTCTACTATAAATACTTGGACTTTCAGTGTAACCCTGTGGAATATGTGTGAATGTAAATGAACGTCCTCCTAGTGTAAAAGCAAACAAATATCTACTATCTGGATGCACTGGGATACTAAAAAATTAGTTTTTCAAATCAATTACACTAAAATACGATGCAGAAGCTGGAATCATAGTCAAAATTGTAGTCACATCCGGGACTAATGGAAATTGCAGATCAACCACTTTATTTACTCTGCGTAAATCAATTATAAAACGTTAAGGTATATCATTACCTCCTTTTTTGTAAACCGGAAGAATCGGACTATTGCAAATACTACCAGCAGTTTCTTCAATTATGTTTCTTGTAATGAAATCTGATACAATACACTTCAACGCTATTTCTCCATCAGGCGATCTTTTATACTGCGGAATACGTGGCAATGTAATTCCTTCTTTCAACATTTTTTTACTGGTTCTACTTTCCAATAGCCAACATCATTGTCGTTCACTGCCCATGTACAAGCCGGTACTTTACTTAATTCAGTCGGTAGTGGCATAGATACAAATTGTGAAACAGGAGTCTTTTGTGGCAAAATCGTCAAATACATTCCATCAGGAGAACAATAAATGACTGCATTCAATTTTTTCAACAAATTCAAACCCAACAAATTTTCGCCGCAGTTTTTCGTCAAAAGAAATGGGCAGGAAGAATCACGGGAAACAGTAAATCAATGTCACTTAATGTAAAAACAGATGAATTTAAAACAGATTAAATTTCCTTATAGAATCCTGCCGGGTTTTTCCTAATATCAGGGACCGTCTGCTTTATAGTATTTACTTCTTGCCTAGAAAGAGGGACATGTACAAACTGTGCGATATAATGAGCTTCTATCGTTCGCGCTGGAGCTACTGCACCAGCAGCAACCTCTACTTTCGGGACAAACGTGGGAGGCACCTCCCTCATGGGTAATTGCAAACTAGGGGATTCTACATTCGTTCGTCTATTAAGCAACAAAGCTAGATCAAGAGAAAAAGCAGTTGTTCCAGTTTCAGGCGGAAAAGCTCTTCTATAAATTGTCATTAAAATCAGCGGGACAACATATCTTATTCTCCATACATTCATCCTGTAAATACTCCACCATAACTTATAACACCTTTCTCTGCATTTCTGGTGTATACTGACTAAACGTATCATGCACTTCAATTGGAGAAATGGTGGCATCCGTAATCCATCTAAGCGCATCTCGTGTAGAAATTCGCATCTCTTCACCAACATGTTTCAATGCCGGTAAAAACCGTTTCTGAACGCATGACATATGCGGTTTATCTTTTTTCAATACTTCTTTTTGCAATCGATCAAGTTTAAACACAAATATTCGGCCTACGTGTTCTCGTACTTTTGCCGCATTATCTTGCAAGTTCGAAAGGACAAACAAATCACGCAACTCTTGCGGTACCACTGTATCAGTCAAATCAATCCATATTTTCACAAGATAATCCCCAATACATTCTAACAATACCTGTTGTTCATCAAGGCCTCTATGATCAGATATGGAACTTTGCACAGCCACTTCTTTGTCATCAACAATATGCGTTTCAGCCCATTCTTTCAGTTCTTCTTTCCTTCCTTTGCTAATCGTACTACGAGTCTGTCTAATACTTACTTGCGCAGGCCCCATCTCTGTAGAACTGTCTGCTAAAGCAGTGTTAAGCTCACCTGGTTCCCACAGGGGCGTCGATCGGACCCAGACAGCTGCGGTCTCCACCAACGTGATGCGTAGTGAAGAGATGACAGTCTGGACTGGACCGCCTAATCTTGTCTGCTGGACTCGTAGTAGTATTCTCCTGCAAGTGGAGAAAGGGATTTAGCCACACGTGGACTTTAGTGATGTCCCCCCCCCCAACTGTTCTCGTTCTCCCCACTAATCACCTTCGATGTCCCCTCTTGGTAACCTCAACTTATGTTTTTAAATGATGAGCTCTCCATCCTGCATGGCATGCAGGGGCGCGTAGATACCAGTTACTTCACTGGTTTGAAGGTACTGGAGGAGTTCCAGAGGAATATTTACTCCAGTGTCTATAAAGTTCAAAGAGTTCAATATGTCCGATGTTCACTCTTGTTCCATTCCCTCGTTAGGTTGCAGCTGGGTCCAAAATAATATTGCCTGGAGGCAGCTGATGGCGTTCAGGTAAGAGTCTGTATTACCAAACACTGTCCAGTAAAAGTTGCATGAGTTTAACTTGCTGTTTTCTCTCCCTTTATAGGTGCGGCATAGAAAGATGCGGCAAATTAAAGGATAATACCTCCGGTGGTAAAGCAGGTAAGCCTGTGGTGGCAAAGAAATTGTCTTTGTCGATTTTCTCGGCTCACCTTGTTATTCCTTTCGTTTTCCCCCAGGTGCTGGGTTTCGATGAAGAAAATGATGGAGGCAGCGCCGAGTTGAAAGATGCGGTGGACTGGTGAGTATAACGCGCCGCTGCTGCTGGTGAAATGACGCGTGCTGAAATAATGTCCTTTCCAGGCTCGGAGATGTGCTGGGTCAAGAATCAGGTAAGGAATCAAATAATGTCCGTGATCTAACCTCTTCTCCTTTCTTTTCCTTTTGTCTAGGAGCTCCGGATTCGAGGCGGACGTGGCAGAAGACTGGATGCTGACTTGCAGACACGGTGAGCGTTACGCTGCTGGATGCAGAAAAACACGAAGCATGAGCTGCTGTTCGGGCGTGGTTTAAATAGCCTGCAAAGTAGTCCCAGGTAAGAAGTTCCCCAGAACCACAGCCGAGTAAAAAATAGTCCCTGTAATAAAATAGTCCCATCCAGGCCTCACGTTGGCTTGGACCCATTTGCAGCATGGTCTGCATAAGGTAATTAAAGTCTATGAGCCTGGTGCCTATGGCGCCAGGACTGAATCCAAACAGCCCCCAGCCGGGGCTTTTGGGGTTTTAATGAGTATCTGGATGCCTGCTTCCGGGGCTGATGGACTCGATCCGGATGCCCGGGGGTAGACATCATGACAGCACTCCCCCCCAAGGCCCCTCCTAAAGTTGTTCTTCCCCTTGGCCCTAGCTTGTCTGGGAAGTCCCGATGGAATTTTTTCACCAATCGAGGAGCATGAACGTGGTCACTAGGGTCCCATGACCTTTCTTGTGGTCCATAACCCTTTCAGTCGATTAAATAAAAAAGTCTTGATTTAACCATTTTAGAGTCCAGGATGTTTTTTTACCTCAAATTCAAGTTCTCCATCTTTTCGGATGGGGTCAGGTGGTTTGGTTAATCTTGTCCCGGGTTGAACTGGTTTTAGAAGTGAAACATGAAAGACAGGATGAATCCGCATATTAGAGGGTAATTCTAATTTGACGGCCATCGGGTTGATAATGGCCTTAATGGTGTAAGGTCCCAAATATCTAGGATTAAAAGTCTGAGTTCCTTTCAGAGGTATTTGTCTTCTAGCCAGCCAAACTTGGTCTCCGATTCGATATGGTGGGGTCTCACTTCTATGTTGATCAGCATTTGTCTTGTATTTCTCTTTTGCTTGTTTCAAATGTTTTGTTGCCTCTTTAAAAGCTTGTGTAATAGTAGAAAGCAGATGAGTTACTGCCGGCATTTCTAAATGCTGGGGCGAATCGAGTTCTGAGGTTCGAGGATGATGTCCATATATGGTGTTAAAGGGGCTTTGTCCGGTTCCTGAATGTACAGAGTTATTGTTTGCGTATTCAGAAATCCATAAAATGTCCTTCCAATTACTTTCGGTTTGGTGGAGCATACAACATAGGTATTTTTCAAGAGTCTGGTTGGTTCTCTCCATCTGACCATCAGTTTGGGGATGGTGACTGGTTGATAACCTTACGTCGATTTGTGCCAATTGACAACACTCTGCCAAAATTGCGAAATGAACTGACTACCTCGGTCAGAGATCAATACGGAAGGAAATCCATGTATTCGAACAATATTTTCGAGAAATTCCTTGGCCAAGATTGAAGCAGAAGGTAATCCTTTTAAAGGAATAAAGTGGGCCATCTTGGAAAAAAGATCCACAATAACTAGAATGGTGTTGAATCCATTACATGGCGGTAGATCTGTAATAAAGTCTAAAGACAAAGTGTGCCATGGTGTGGGTGGAATATCTAAAGGTTGTAAAAGACCAGCTGGTTTCTTCTTTTGACTTTTGTTCTGGGCGCAGATGCCACAAGACAGTACAAATGACTTTACATCTTTTCGCCAGGTGGGCCACCAGAATTGTCTTTTAATTTTAGCTTCAGTTTTTGCAATACCTGGGTGCCCTTCCATCAGAGCTTCCTGGTAATTGGAGATGACTTGTTCTTGTAGTTCCTTGTGTGGTAGAAATAGACACCCTTGATAGTAAGGTAGGTCATTGACAACTGAATAATCTGGGCCCTTTTTAACCCAGTCCTGCAGGGCTGGTGAATCGAAAAGTTGTTGGATCTTTAAATGAATATCTTCTAAGGTCTGTAGAGTAGTTATCTCAAGAATTCTTTGTTCAGGAATTATAGGCACTGGTTCCGGGTTCAAATATGCTTCTCCCATCCCAATTCGGGATAAAGCATCTGCCTTACCATTCTTACAACTTGGTCGATAAGTGATCACAAAATCGAATTCGGCAAGGAATAAGGCCCATCGAAGTTGATGCAATGATTGGGACTTGGCTGTTTTTAAATACTGTAAGTTCCTGTGATCGGTAATTACATTAATGGTATGCCTGGCACCGAGAAGATAATGCCGCCAAGCCTTGAAGGCGGATTTGATGGCTAACAACTCTTTATCGGTAACCGCATAGTTTAATTCGGGGGCCGAGAAATTTCTGGACCAAAATGCTACTGGATGAAGTTGACCGGTTTCCGGATCCTTCTGGGACAGAACAGCCCCCATGGCTAAACTGGATGCATCAGTTTCAACTATGTATGGGAGCTCGGGCGTGGATGCTTTAAGACAGGTGCCGACGTGAATTTCAATTTCAGTTCTTGGAAGGCTTTTTCAGTCTCTTCGGTCCACAAGAAGCATTTGTTTTTTCGCAAAAGTGCTGTGATGGGGTGTACAACATATGAGAAGTCGGGAATAAATCTGCGGTAGAAATTAGCAAATCCAAGCATGCTTTGCACCCCTTTAACTGAACTGGGTGATGGCCACTTGAGAATTGCATCCACCTTTCGAGAGTCCATTCGGACTCCTTTTGGAGTCAGGATAAATCCAAGGAATTCAACTTCTGTAGCATGAAAAACACATTTTTCCAATTTTGCATATAACTTGTGCTGGCGTAGTTTCTCAAGGACTGCACAAACGTGCTAAACATGGTCTGATTCTGAGGAGGAGTACACTAGAATATCGTCTATGTATACGACAACACAGACGTCAATGAGTTCACAAAGGACATCGTTCATAAAATACTGGAAGGCTGCTGGTGCATTGCACAACCCGAAGGGCATCACCTGATATTCGAATAATCCGCACTTGGTGCGAAAAGCGGTCTTCCATTCGTCACCCTTCTTTACACGTACCAGATGATATGCCCCTCGGAGATCTAATTTAGTGTAGATGCAAGCATCCTTTACTTGGTCTAGTAGTTCGGGGATCAGAGGCAATGGATATCGGTTCTTCACCGTGATCTGGTTTAATGCGCGGTAGTCTATGCAAGTTCTGAGGTCCCCTACCTTTTTGAGCACGAAGAATAAAGCTGAAGATGCGGGGGACTTAGATGGACGAATGAAGCCATTAGCAAGGTATTGGTCCAAGTATTGTCGTAGGTGACGGTTTTCGGGTTCCGTAAGGGCGTAGATCCTACTGCATGGAGGTTGTGCACCGGGTATGAGGTCGATTTGACAATCGTATGATCTATGAGGTGGTAAGGTGTTTGCCTGTTCTTTATGGGAAACATCCTGGAATTCTTGATATTCCTGAGGTAACTGCATGACTGGATTAGCGACTGTGGCCAGGCTTTTGTTCAAGGTTTTTTTCCGGGTAACAGGTGTGTGCACACTCCGGGAAGGTTACTCTCTTGTCTCGCCAATCAATACAAGGATTATGTGTTTCCAACCAAGGTATCCCCAGTATTATTCGGAACTGCGGGGCTTTGATTAAGTCAAACACAATAGTCTCTCGATGCCCATCTTGACCCAACAGTGTCATCTCTGTGGTGGAATGAGTTACAGGCCCAGAGGCAATTTCAGTTCCATCGACTGTGGTGATAACATCCGAAGTGGTCTTTTTGCAGAGAGGTAGATTCATCCTAGAAGCCAATTCGTGGTCCACATAGTTTCCTACGGCCCCGCTATCAATGTATGTCCTAACTGCGTGCATACGTGATTGCTGCCTTGGATCAATAAGGACCATTGGTATGATTAGATGCGAGGTCTGAGTGTCCTTCTTTAAGCTCGGCAAGCGGACATCTACGCTTGTCGGGCATGGTCGTTTCCGGAATCAGGCTCTGTTTGATTTCTATCAGCAACTCCGACGACTTTCTTGGATGGTTTTATAGGGCAATCCCGTAGAAAATGTCCTGAGGCCCCACAGTACAGACACAACTGCATCTGTCGTCTCCTTTCTCTTTCTTTTTGAGTTAAGGGTCCCTGAACCCCCCCGATCTGCATTGGTTCTGATGCATCTGTTCCTTTGGGAGTAACATTGGGTTTAACCAATACCCGATTCTCGAACTTAGCTCGATCAGCTTTTCTATTCTGAAGTCGGTGGTCTAGCTGGACCACTAAGTCTACATATTCTGCGCAATCCTGAGGTGGGTTCACAACTTGGGCCAAAACATCTTTGAGTTCACCCCGAAGTCCACGATGAAATAATGTAATTCGCTTTACCTCTGGCCATCCGGTTTCCACCACCAACCTATTGAAGGTTGCGATATAAATTAGCAGGTCCTGGTTTCCTTGTCGTAGAGATAGAAGTTTGTTATCCAGGGCCTCTCCCTGTGAATGTCTGGCGAATAGTCTTTCCATGCTCAATTGAAAACCCTGAAAATCCCGAAGAAGAGGGTCATCCTGGTTGACTAATGGAACTGACCAATCAGCTGCGCTGCCACTAAGGTATGACAGTACAAAGGCTACTTTGGCTTGGTCGTTTGGAAAAGCTCCTGGTCTGCATAAAAAGTACAAGCGGCATTGGTTCATGAACACGACAAACCTTTTTGGGTCCCCAGCAAAGCGTTCGGGTGGAGCTAAAGGAATGTTCCCTGGTAGAACCACTTGCACAGGGCTGTTCGATGAAACGGGGCTTGAATTCCCCCCAAGTCCAGGTAGTGGTGTTTGCCCGGCTTGGTTTTGCAGCAGTTGTCTGGCAAGATCATCAGTGCGCTCCTTTGACACAATCAGTTCTCTCCTGAGGGCATTAGTTTCTTGGCGCGCGGAGTGCACTTCTGCCCTAAGTTCTCCTAACAATTGGGCTAGTTGGTCGGTTTCTGAGGTCTCCATTACGCCCGGGTGGGGATTTGTAGATAGGCTTCGTGTTCTGTTAAGCTCACCTGGTTCCCACAGGGGTGTCGATCGGACCCGAGCAGCTGCGGTCTCCACCAACGTGATGCGTAGTGAAGAGATGACAGTCTGGACTGGCCTGCCTAATCTTGTCTGCTGGACTCGTAGAAGTATTCTCCTGCAAGGGAGAAAGGGATTTAGCCACCCGTGGACTTTAGTGATGGCCCCCCTCAACTGTTCTCGTTCACCCCACTAATCACCTCCGATATCCCCTCTTGGTAACCTAACCTTATGTTTTT
Organism: Ambystoma mexicanum; assembly: GCF_040938575.1. Classification (NCBI taxonomy): domain Eukaryota; kingdom Metazoa; phylum Chordata; class Amphibia; order Caudata; family Ambystomatidae; genus Ambystoma; species Ambystoma mexicanum. The sequence continues at coordinate 1,346,569,364 of NC_090922.1, read as the reverse complement.
AAATGATGAGCTCTCCATCCTGCATGGCATGCAGGGGCACGTAGATACCAGTTACTTCACTAGTTTGAAGATACTGGAGGAGTTCCGGAGGAATATTGTCTCCAGTGTCTATAAAGTTCAAAGAGTTCAATATGTCCGATGATCACTATTGTTCCATTCCCTCGTTAGGTTGCAGCTGGGTCCAAAAGAATATTGCCTGGAGGTAGCTGATGGCGTTCAGGTAAGAGTCTGTATTACCAAACACTGTCCGGTAAAAGTTGCATGAGTTTAACTTGCTGTTTTCCCTCCCTTTATAGGTGCAGCATAGAAAGATGCGGCAAATTAAAGGATAATACCTCCGGTGGTAAAGCAGGTAAGCCTATGGTGGCAAAGAGATTGTCTTTGTTGGTTTTCTCGGCTCACCTTGTTATTCCTTTTGTTTTCCCCCCATGTGCTGGGTTTCGACGAAGAAAATGATGGAGGCAGCGCCGAGTTGAAAGATGCGGTGGACTGATGAGTATAACGCGGCGCTGCTGCTGGCGAAGCGAAGCGTGCTGAAATAATGTCCTTTCCAGGCTCGGAGATGTGCTGGGTCCGGAATCAGGTAAGGAATCAAATAATGTCCGTGATCTAACCTCTTCTCCTTTCTTTTCCTTTTGTCTAGGAGCTCCGGATTCGAGGCGGGCGTGGCAGAAGACTGGATGCTGACTTGCAGACACGGTGAGCGTTACGCTGCTGGATGCAGAATAACACGAAGCATGAGCTGCTGTTCGGGCGTGGTTTAAATAGCCTGCAAAGTAGTCCCAGGTAAGAAGTTCCCCAGAACCACACCCCAGAAAAAATAGTCCCTGTAATAAAATAGTCCCATCCAGGCCTCACGTTGGCTTGGACTCATTTGTAGCATGGTCTGCATAAGGTCAGTAAAGTCTATGAGCCTGGCGCCTGTGGTGCCAGGACTGATGTCTATGATGAGCCTGGCGCCTAAGGTGCCAGGACTGAATCCAAACAGCCCCCAGCCGGGGCTGTTGGGGTTTTAATGAGTATCTGGATGCCTGCTCCCGGGGCTGATGGACTCGATTCGGATGCCCGGGGGTAGGCATCATGACAAGCAGCTAACTCATGCTCTGAAGGCGGTGGAGGAAATGATGTCACAGGCACATGGGGAGAGGAACTGCTTACTGCAGGTGGGAATGGAATCACGGGAATAGGAGGTACATAGGGAGGAGGTGCAACTGGGACAGTACTTTGATGTTCATTTCTTCACTCATTTAAAATTTTGTTTATTAGCTCATCTGATGTATGCAAATCTTGTGAAGGATATATTTTCTGTACATCTAATTGGAAAGCCCTATCATGTTCCTAATGGCTTCTTTCTGCTGATGCTGATCATGCTCTAGCGCTGTCTCTACATTTGTTTTATGTATACGTGCGTGTTTCTCCCTACTTCTCAAACTGAGATTAGCTTCCTTCCTCGAGTCTCTTACAATGTCGAACGCTGCAGGTCTGGCCTTTTTGCGTAGCAATACTGATTCTGGGTGCTCCATACATGCTAATTCAAAGCTCCCATTATTAGGCCACTGAAGGTCTGATACAGATCTGGTCTGCCTATGCCAAACCGCATTAAACACTATTGCCCATATACCATACTTGATGTACATTTCATGTGCCGGCGACCCTTCGGGTGGCACGACCTGGCCAGTTTCCAAAGATTGTCTACTGCAGTGAACAAAAACTCACTAAAGAGGAAGACAATTTCCCAGGTATGGTTAATTCTTACCCTTTCCTTACCCTGGGCGTTTGATCTTGCAAGAGCAACACTCGACCAATATCAGGACGTTTAAGGATAGGGGCACGACTCACCTGATCAATCAATTCTTCACTCAGGACGCAATTCGCCCGTGTACAGACACAACCAAGAATCGTCGCAACCACATGTCTTGCTCAATCTGCCTCGTTTCCAGGACCCTCGCCTTGATGCTCTCTGGGCGCTGCTCGTCGATCAGGGATTGGCTGCGTACAGCTCTGCGGAGGAGTCTCTCATCACATCTACAGGGGTGCCCCGAACACCTTCCGATCCCAGTCCAACAGCTTCGGCCTCGACTTGTTTTTGCCTTCCTTCAACTTCAACGTATGCGATGGAGCATTAATGGTAGGGGCCCTATTCGGGCGCCACATTTGCTAGGCCCTAAAGACCGCATATGGAAACTAAGGCACAATAACCATATACTATAATGACATGTCAGACGCGAGGTTTATTTTCCAAACAAGTCTGGTTTTTATTCAAAGTTTCTCAGTAGGCCGACTGGGTCTCAACGCCTCACGACATGTGTTCCCAAACACTGAAATGCGAGAGAGAGGGAACAGCGCTCAAGGAGCAATATATGTACATTATACAGTATCTTTTGTTAAGGCAATTCGACCCGCCCTCATACATGTCATACAGGCTAGGGTTCAGTGATTGACAATTATGACACGTTATGACAAGTCTTCATTCAGTCTAAACATAGTTATTCTAGCAAAGGCAGCAGAGACAGCTTCCTGTTATGGGGAACATGGATCTCTGGCTCGATAAGGATATCTAGTTCTGAGCAGAAAAAATTCCATACTACATTATCATTGTGTTACGGCACATGAGCTAAGTGTCAGATAGTTCTGAAGCAGATAATACCCTTCTCTGCGAAGGAGCACCGCTAGGAGAATATAATTCATGTTTAACTGCCTTTTACAACAGTGCTTGCAAGACAATCCGGCACATGGACTACTGATTAGATGCAGCTTCTGCTCGACTTCAAGGACTTAGTGAGAGAGGAAAACAATGTATTTCTGCACAGTTTGACATTCCTATCTGTGTTAGCATTTCAGAGTACAAGCTGTGGCCTCGCACTCTGTGCGAATCTAAAGCATAGAATATATTTGCAAAACGTTTAACAGAGAAAGCAAAAAAGCGAATGGCTGACATTTCACAAAATGGACGCCCTTTGGTTACACTGACGATTCTTGGATTGCGATGTTTGTCACATGATGCAATTTGCTTCTGGCCAACATACTATACGTATCGTTCGACTATGGGATTACATTTTTGGTCTAACAGTATGCCCCCCGCCCACAGTTCCCTAGACTGTTTTTCGCTCTAAGCAAGGGGGCCCCCACCCATTATGTTGAAATAAGCCCACGCACTTCTTCATCCGGGCCTGCTTGCAGCTCATTATTGCACATGACTGCCTACTTATGCAACCATGGCCATTCCCATCACCCGATCCGTCTTGTTACCTCTCATACTTGAGTCAAACTTGTAAGCAAGACAAATATTCTTTGCAGTTTTAGGTAGTGTAGGGTTACACCATATATTTTGTGGCACGCTTGGGCGATATCGGCCCACCAGCCTGCGTCAAGGTAGGACAGAGCCAAGGTAGGACAAATCAAAGCAAGGCGCTTCATGAGGGTTTAGGGATATTACCACCAACACCCGCACAGGAACGGGGGCTTAACACTACTAACCACAGCCTCATTTTGCCAGGTACTTAAAATTATATTTTTGGTCAAAAAATTGTCGCCTTTGAGATATGGGCATGCACGGCGTAGCACCCATTCATTAGAGTCCATCAGCCTGATTTAAGATCGCCACCATTGAGAAGCGAGCAGAGCTCAGGATCGAGTCCATCTCAATTTCCATGGCATTGTCCAGGGAAGTAAGAGGGATGTTATGTCTGAAACCCCCCAAGTCTTGTGCAGTGACACGTGATGTCATATGTGTAATAAAAGGGCAGCACGGGCTCATGTGCAGCATTTGACAACCGAACTGCTGGACTCCTGTATCTATGTGATGCAAGAAATGGGAAGGGAGCGGGCCCTATTCGGTGCCCCATAACAATGGCAATAAGGACTTGTCTGAACCTGTGTGCAGATCGGCCAGGCTGGTGCATGCATAGCCCTATGAGCGCCCGATCTACAGTGCTCTTCCCCGACGACAGTTGGCCTCCCCAAAGAGTTCCTGCGTTGAGCAGGCACATTCCCTAGAGTCCTCAGAGCATGTTTTTGTGTTTGCCTAATGTTTGTATCAGGCCAGCCCTGATGACCGTCGGTGAGGTACCGTAGTGCCCGGGTGCCCGCCAGAGTCCCCAGTGTGGGAAAGAATGCACCGACTGAGTGTAGTCAGACACAGCCCTGACAACTGCCAGTTCGCCGGCGAAGATGGCGCATGTTGCTTGTGGCGCCAATGATGGGAGAGAAGCGGCATACACCACTGCCATCTTTGCGGCCTCGGCCGCATCTGTGATAGAAAGCTCCTGCCTAGGGGAGTGAGTGGGAGGGCAACTGCTGCTGGAATGGAGGCAGAGGAGAGGGCAGCCAAGGAGAATGCAGGCAGGGGTCATCACTGCAGGCAGCCCCCACCACTCCCGTGATGACCCCTGCCTGGTGGAGTGAAGGAACAGCTCAGCCTCTACCACGTTCATGAAAGTGGTGTGCCACCTCATTGAAGCAGGTGAAATACCTCCCTGTTTTGGATCGGCTCACAGCGCCAGGCAGTGGAGGTGGCCCCTGGTTATGGATTTCCCTGCACGTGAACACAGAGGAGCATCTTTCCCAGTGTTGGACCAGTAAAGAACTATCGCCCAAGCGTAGGTAGTCCACAGACCTTTGAGATACTTTTGAAGCAGTGTTCCTGTCTAGGGCTCGCACACTTAAAGTCGACACAGTGAAGTGTCGACCTAAAACTGTGATCCTGTGAACTGCCTTTAGGCTTAATTTGGACTCAGTAAAAAGGACATCAGTGGTACAACATCTTCCTTGACTAATGAAGTGTTTTGTATGCATATAATGCCCAGTGCCCCACTGGCTGGATCTTAAATGCATGTGTTTTGATTTTTTTGCCAAATCTTAAATCTGATCAAGGAACGAATATCCAATGTTAAGTGTTTGCACTGCTATATCTAATTTGACACCATGTAATTTTGGATAATATATACTTGGCATGGGATGTCTGAAACCCCCCCTTTCCCCAAGGCTTGTGCAGTGACACTTGACACGTGATATCATCTGTGTAATAAACTGCCGCACGGGCTCACGAGTGGCAGTTGACAACCGAAATGCTGGACTCCTGTGTCGATCTAACACAAGAAATGGGACGGAATCCTGCGCTACCTGGTTCCCCATAACAAGGGCGATGCAGCCGGGATGAGGGGTTCAGGTAAATGACGGGAGGGATGGGCTGGGCGAGCATAAAGGGGAAGAGGGTGGTGAAAGCACAACAGAGTTTTCCGCACAGGGTAGAAGAATTCAGCTGTCCTAGAACACAGGCTTATACCAGCGGCTCTAGCCCAGAGTTCCAGGACACCGATTGACTGGGACCCTCACGCAAGATGGTAATACAATTCATCCCTTTTGTTACAGTATGTTTGAGTAGTACCCAAGGGAGAGTAATTTGGTACAACATGTTGCAAATTAAGCATTTTAAAGAATATTTATTCAATAGCACTAGTCAAAACTACTAGCTGCAGATTCATGATGGCCACCAGACTGGGAGCACTGTAATTAGTGCTCTCCCGAACAACTCAGCAAAATTGCAATTAAGATCTTACCCCATTGGGGAATCAGAGCGGATGGTGCCCATTGAGGGGTTAAGGCGGTGAATCAGCCAGTAGCAGGTTAATCACAGAGGTCCCTCTGCACTGATTACTATAGATGCGCTTAGTCCCCAGGGGGGAAGGAGGTGGTGTGAGCCTCCATGCTGCCTGGGCAGTGAAGGTGAGCCAGAGCTGGCAGATTAGTCCCGCCTCGTGCCCATATAGTGGTGGGCAAGTCAAAGAGACTGTTGGCGTACAATACAGGCGGGGATCAGGAGGGTTCCGCTGTTGGGACGTGGCACCAAGGAGAGGTGGTCACGTGGTAAGTGTGATGTTAACAAATCTGACCTCTGGTGTGTTCCAGGAGGTCGGATCGCACTTGCACGCTTCTCTCACTCTCACTCTTGAAGATGAATAAAACACACAACTCCTGTTCGCGGGTCGCGTTGTAGAGATTACTTCCAGGTGAATCTCTATATTAATTGCCCTCGTCACGTGGCGCGGGTCTACCCTCGCTCACGTGATCAGGGCCAGCTTGGCTACACCACATTCCTCCCAAACATAGAATATTAGAAACACAACATTCTCAATGTCTCTTACTGGTTCTCTTCCGCTTCTCCTCCGCCCCTCTGGCTTCCTCTACCTCGGCCCCCGGTGGTAGATCCCTTGCAGTACATATCCTTGTAGCCAGGACGACAGCTGTGGCTTCTCTCGAAGCTGATATTTTGAGTATGTTCTCTCTGGTAACCTCATCTCATCGAGGGCTGCGGTGGAGGGGTCTTGTGTTCGGGCAAGTGGTGGCTCAGTTTCCACCTGCTGGGATGTATTGCCGTTCTCCCTCGCTGGTGTCTCAGGGTCCGCTGGGGGATCTTCGTTCGGTGTTCCAGGATTTGGTTGTTCCTTTCACAGTGTCGTTGGAACTTTGCAGAAGTGGGATACATTTCGCGTCACCACTTCTTGTACTCGGGCGGCTATTACCATGCAGTGGTTGGAGTCCTGTACTGTCCATGGGCGCGACTCATATGTCAGTGTCATCTTCTTCTGGGGTGTTCTGGTTTTCACTAACACGGCATCAACTGGCTGCAGTTCTCCGTGTTGTGCGTGTCGGGCTTGACTCTCCTTCTCATTTCGTCTAGCTCGTCCCTCTTCCATGAGTGGTATGTCAGGTTCGGCGTTCACCCAGCTCGGGTGCAGCAGTAGTTCAGCTTGTATCGGTACTCCCAACATCAATGCTGCTGGGCTTACTCCTGTGGATGTGTGTGGGGTTTGTCTGTGTGTTCGGAGGAATCGATATACCGCCAGCAGCAAGGGTTGTTTGTGGTCTTTCGTGATTCTTATTGTTTTTTTTAGGGATGCCATGAAGTGTTCGGCATCACTGTTTGCTTGCAGCCAGCACGGGGGTGATCTTCTGATGTTTTATGTTTAAGTTGTTGAGAAACTGCCCGAGTTCATGGCTAGTGAATGGTGGCCCATTGTCACTTTCATTTTCCTGGGCATTCTATGTATGGCAGATATTTTCTTGATGGCGGTGGTGACTGACACAGCGTCCGTGGATCTGGTGTGTTCCACCTCTGGGTATCTGCTGAATTCTTTGATTAGGACGAATAGGTACCCTTCTTCTGCAATGGTGCAAAAGTCCACGCTCACCGACTCCCACTTTGTTTGGCTCCTGGGCGCGCTTGTTATGGGTTCAGGCGTTGTTAGTCTCCTCGAGGATTGGCATGCCATGCAGGTTTCCACCAGTTCAGTCACCCCGTTCTGTATCCTTGGCATCCACATTCTTGACTTCAGATATGCCTGGGTATTCACAATGCCTTGGTGGCACCTGTGCGTCATCTTCAGGGCTCTTTCTTCCAGTGTCCCAGGTAGAATGATTCAGTGTTCCTTCAGTACAATGCCTTCTTCTGATACTGTTAGCTCATGATGGATGCCAAACAGTGCTTCTAGCTTCTCTTGGGCTGCCGTGGTGCGGTGTGATACTGCGGATATGTAGTTTTTCGAGTCGCCTGATTGGATGGTCTGAATCGTTTGTTGTATGCAGGCGTCTGTCTTTGTTTCCTCTGCTATTTCCTGCAGTGTTAGAGCTTGTGGCGTGCACAGGCTATTAGATGGCACACGTGTTCCTCTCTCTCGACCGCATGTTCCTCTTCTTGTCTGGTGGCGGGTCGTGGGTGGCGAGACAGATAATCAGCCGTGGCTCTATAGGAGACATCAATGTTGAATGGCTGCAGTTGGAGCATCCATTTTTCTAACCGCGCTGGGGGGTGTGGTGCCGACCCTCTGAAAATCGGTATCAATGGTTTGTAGTCCATGAAAACATTTGCTGGTTGCCCTAGGAAATATACTCTGAAATGAAGGCAGCCCCAACGGATCGCCACGGCTTCCTTCTCATTGTGGGCATAGTTTTGTTCGGTTTTTGTGAACGCTCGGCTGACGAAAGCAACTGGGTACACGTTGATTTCCTTGTCTACTTGGGTGAGCACCACTCCTAACCCCACTGGGCTGGCATCCAGCAGGAATTCTGTGGCTCGGTCGGTGTTGAAATAAATGCCATTTTGTGGTGCTGCATAGCAAATCTTTTATGCGTTGGAACGTGTGTTGGTGTTGTTCCATCCATTCCCATTGTTTCTCTTTATTCATGAGTTCTCTCAGTGGTGCTGCTATGGTGGCTAGTTCAGGGATAAATCTAGTGCAATAGGTGGCCATATCCATGAAACATCTCACCTCCAATGCTGACGTGGGAGCTTTCATTCCTTTGATGTCAGAGACCTTGGCTGGGTCGGGTGACACTCGGTCAGAGTTGAACACGTAGCCAAAAAAGTTCAATTTGCTTTTGTTAAATTCGCATTTCTCTGCGTGCAATGTGATGCCTGACTCCTCTAAGCTTTGGAGGGCTGTGGCTAGTCGCTCATGGTGTTCAGTTGTCGTAGTGCCATACACTAACATTTTGTCACTAACATTGTTGGTTCTGGCGAGGCCATGGAGCACTCTTCTGATTTCATTCTGAATAACCGCTGCTACTGAGGAAATGCCAAAATTCAGCCTTTTGTATCTCCGAAGACCTAGGTGTGATAAAAATGTTACTTACCGGGACTCTCTGTCGAGGCGTAGTTGATGATAGCCTGACCGTAGGTCGAGTTTGCTGAAGACTTTGGCTCCCGTTAGGTCCACGATCAGCTCATCGATTGTGGGGTGACGTAGCGCTCTCGACCGATGGCTACGTTGGGCAGCCTCATGTCAATGCATATTCTTACAGCGTTAGGTTGCCGTGGTTCCGGGGGGACAATCATTGGGAATACCCATGGAGTGGGGCCAGATGTTTTCTCAATTAACCCCTGCTTCTCCAGTTTCCCCTGCTCTTTCTCTACAGCCTACCTCATATGGAAGGGGACTTGGCGGTGCCACACTGCCTTGGGCTCAATTGTTGGCTCTATGTTTAGTTTGATCATTCTTCCACGGAGTCATCCCATTCCTTTAAATAGTTTCTGGTGGTTTGCTATGAGGTTATCTATTTCCGGTGGGTTGACGATGAATGCAAAATGCACCAGGTGCAGTTTCTCTGCGGTGCGACAGCTTAGCAGTGTTTTTAGTCCTGCATCCACTATGTATATCCTGGCCCTGCATGTGGTCCTGTTGTATGCTAGGTCAGATCAGAAGGACCCTGCTACCGGAAGAGGCCTCTTGCCCCCATATGCAAAAAGTCTTACTAGTTTGTTCTTGAGCGTCGGTTTTGGGTCTAGTGTGTTGTAGGCGTGGATGTGCATGACGTTCACCGTTGCTCCTGTGTCTATGACCACTTTCGTGGGGTTTCCGTCCGACAGGATGGTGCATGATGGTCACTTGTGTTGTTCTCTATTCCGATTTTATTTTATTTTGTTTGGCTTTATGGTGGAAATCATGTAAACTTGATGTTCTCTTCCTTTGTTCTTCTTTCTTCTTTCCTTTTCAGGTCTGTCAGGGGACGTTCCTTCATCCGAGGATTCATCTGTGCCACTGCTGCTGGGCGATCTCTGAGCCGTGTCGATGTTTCTGGCTTTTCCTCTTCCCCTTTGTTGCGGTTGGAGGTGTATTGTCAGCCCGGATCCCTCATGTGTGTGGGGTTCAGGCATATGGCTGCGAAGTGATTCATCCTTTTGCACTTCCGACAGGTTACTCCTAAGGCTGGACACAGTTCTCCTCTGTGCCAGGGTCCACCACACCACTTGTATGTGTCACCTCGTCCTGACGGGCATCACGGTCTCGTTCTATTGGGGCGCCTTTCTTCTTGTCGACGTCAGACTGCCACTACTTCTTCCTCCTTTTGCGTGTTATCAAGGGGCAGACGCTGCATTGCTGCTTCCATGACTGCCACCTGATCATCCGTGCCCTCCCAGAGTCTCCCCATAGCCAAGATGCGGTCCAACAGGATGTTTTCCTCTGACAGTACTACCCTTCGTAATTTTTCTGACAACACATTGGTGATCTGTAGACCAACTGCAAAGTTTTCGTTCGGAAACTCACATCCAATCGCCAGTTCTCTGACCCATGCATGGAAGTCGTCAATGGTCTCTTTATCTCTGTGGCAGGTAATGCAAAAATTGAACCTATCGTAGTCGTACAATTCAGGCTTGAATTTGTTGTTTAATGCCGCTTTCACTGTGTTTTACTCGTCTGCTGTCCCTCTGTTCGGAAGTGTGTTGAACAGACATAGTACAGCGGCGCCGATTTTCAGCAATAGCAGCGTGTGTTTTCTCCTACCTTCGTTGATGTCTTTGGCCTGTAGGTTTAGCTCAAATTGTTGGAGCCATATTCCCCATCTGAGGACTGCTCCCATGGTGTACGGATTGGTTTCATGAAGGTTGTTTGCGTGGTTTCCTTGTTATCCAGCCTGAATGTGCTGTGCCTTCGCACTGCGCTGCCGCTGCTTGATCTGGACGGGCTAGTTTGGGGCCTGGCTATGCTGGCTCAGCTAGTCGTGCTGGCTTGTTGTTTTCCTATTGCGCGCCCTTCTGTTGTGTGCCTTTTCTCCCTTCCTTATTATGCCTGTGGGTCAGCTGGGTTCCCACGTGTTCAGGTGGTGGTATTCAGGTGTCCTTATGTTAAATAGGTGCACCACTGAGTTTTCCTTGTGATGGCTGGGTGGCCGTGTTAATGATGATCACTGGGCCCTTCCAGGCCTTTCCTGGCATCTGTGATAGAACGTTCAGCAGGCAACAGAGCAACACTTTGTCTTTTTTTTTTGTTTTTTCACTTTGTCCTCACACGTGGCTTCTACAGCCTCATCACCAGTGTGATGTTAACAAATCCGACCTCCTTTGTTTACCAGGAGGTCGAATCGCACTTGCATACTTCTCCCACTCTCACTCTTGAGGACGAATAAAAAACACGACTCCTTCTGATCGCGGGTCGTGCCGGAGTGATTACTTCAGGGCAAATCTCTTTCTTACGGCCCTGGTCACGTGGCGCAGGTCTCCCCTCGCTCAGGTTATCAGGGCCAGCTTGGCTACACCACATTAAGCAATTCATCCCCTGGCAGGGAGCTGGAGGATCCCGCAGTTGTGATGAGGTGGTGCTTACGGGGACATCCGCCGGTCCCCACAAGGAAGGAAATGACGACCAGGTGAGCGGGCCGCAGTCTCCCCACACCCCACTGGTGGAGTAGCAACGTGGGCAGCAGTGGTGAGGAGAAGAGCAGAGAGGAGCTCTGCAGGCGCCCGGAGAGCAGCAGTAACGTAGGGGTATGGAAACCAGATCCGAATCCCAGGTCAGAACAGGAGCGGAGCTGGCGAGTGGCCGTCCCTCTCTCTCCACAGTTATTGTGTATGGAGGTTGGACTCCGGACCTCGCAGGGGGCCACATGACAGTGAGGAGCCACGGGGAGATGAAGGGATCAGTGGCCTGCAGGGGGCATATCAATCCGCCTGGTGCAGGTGAACCATAACCACTGAGGCCTGCAGGAGGAAGGCAGGAGAATGCATAGGCGAGGTAGTGATTCAGTCTGCTACATTTATAAGCACAGACTGTCAAGAAGCCTTCGGCTCTGCCCATACCCCACAACGGTGGGCAGGGGGGCTGGATACAGCAGCAGGGACCCCAAGGATGAAGCAGCCAGGCGAAGTTTCATTGCACAGAGCTCATAGATCCTAAAGGGCAGGTGGCAAAGGGCCTACAGGGCTACGAAGGTGCATTGGGGGCCCACAGGTGCTAAAGATTCTGCAGGGGAGCCTACAGGAGCCGGTTTGGGACCCACAACGAGCGAGGGGTGGTCCCTGAAAAGGAAAATAGATAACAAAAAGTTGGACAGCTCAAAAGAGGAGGTGGGCATATTGGCCCCAATGTAGCGACGCAGAAGAGGCAGTGTTGGGGCTCCTCCAGCCACAGTGCACCTCAACGGGCCCGATGCCCCTGTTAGCAGAACAGGGGGTAACCAACGAGATCTTCAGGTAGTGCTTTCAAGAATTCAGTGAAAAGATCACAGAAACACTTTAATCGCAGCTCGCATTATAAGAGCAGAACTTTCCCAGTCGCTGCAGGAGCTGAAAAGCGACATAGCTATGCTATACAAGACCTAACAGAGGACACTCGGAAAATGGATGTGTTGGTGGAACAGCTTGCAAGAGTCACAAGCAATTTGGAACTACAGAGCAAGGACTGGGAAAATCACTTGAGAAGATCCAACATAAGAATAAAGGGACTATTGGAGGGAGTGCCAGATAAGGACCTGCGGAGACAACACAGTAGGTGTTTGCAGACCTACTGGAAATGTAGGACTGGACAGATATACAGCTTGACCAAGTACAACGAGTGGGGACCAAGAGAGGGGGGGGGGTACTAGGAGCCAGGCCACGGGACGTGGTGGTGTCACTATAGCAGTATGGTCAGAAGGAGCAGAAATTACTGGCAGCCCAGAGGACTGCATCGATAACGATTAATGGGTCAGAGATTCAGTTGTACCAAGACTTGGCGCCGTCCACATTGGTGAAACGAGGGATGATGGGCCCGGTAGTTAGGGCCTTGGTGAAAGACCAGGTGAAAAAAAAATGGGCATTTCCTTTCGGTTTTTTTATTTTCCTGGGAGGGGAGGCAACATCGGGTCACCACGTTTGAGGGTAAACTGAAGATTTTAAAAATGGAGGAAGAGATGGTCCTGCATCAGTATCAGAGAATGGCAAGGGTACCCACCAAGAGTAAGCTGTGGGAGTGGACATCTGTCATGGCACAAGGTCATAAGAAAAGGGCGGATTGGCCCGACAGACTGGCTGGAAAGGGATGAGCCCCAAGGGGGGGGCATCTGAAAACCCTGCAAGGGTTACCGCCGAGGACAGAGCTGACGAGTGGCCGAGGGACCCAGTGAGGATACCTGCTTGGAAGGAGGGGGGACTGCAGGGGGCGCTGAGAGGGAGCGAGATGAGGGGCTTTACATCTTGGATTTGTTCTTATGGGTCTTGGTGTACCTGCACAGTTTACCTCAGGGTTTTGACGATGTCTCATTTTCCATTGCCTATTGCTTGAGGGTATCGCTATAATGGTTGAGCCTGCCTGGGGATTGTTGGGGGAGGGTAGCAAGGGGCAGAAGGGGGATTGCAGTGGGGGAGCGATGTGGACATCTGGTCAAATGGGGGTCATAAATCTGGAGTAGTACGGACAACAAGACAACATTCAACCAAATTACTCTTTTTAAAAAAATCTTTTATTTGTAAAGTTAGCGATTTACAGGTACACAGTAGGGAATTATCACAGCAAAGGAAACGGAACATGTTCAACATCATTATTGGTATCTTAACAGTTTAATTCACATTTAGATGCGTTAGGACAGCCTGGGCAGTCTTAGGTCATGGGCAGTATCACTCATTCAAATCATCTCGAGCCAGTTGGGAGCGAAAGTCAGCCCAAATATCTCGGGGCTTGGAAGTGGGGAGAAGTGTTTGAGCATAACATACTTCATTCTCCTGTGTCCAAGTCATCGCCCTTAGCCCTTAGCTCTCTGTGGGGGGATTTTTGTTCCTCCAGTGGAGGAGTATGGTTCTTTTAGCAATCATGCACCCAACATTTGTGAGGGCCCGGCTCTTCCTACCCAGAGCACAAGACCACAGGCTAAACAGGGCACCCAGGGGGTGCTTCTCCAACACCGCACTCGTTATTTCTGACAATACCTCAAGGATTCTTGACCAGAAGGACTGCAGTTGCGGGCACGGTGGGGGGGGGGCATTTTGGAGAGTCTGGCGGGGTGTAATACAGGCGATGTAGTATCTTAAATTGCATGAATTTAAAGCAGAATTTGAGGGAGACTTTTCTAGTGCGAGCGCACATGCATGTCCATTGGGAGTCTGTGATTATGGTTGCCAGTTCCTCAGACCATCGAGAACGTGCCTTCTGAGCAGGTAGGGTAATCTTGTCTATCAACATTTTGTAAAGGGAAGACAGAACGCGATTACTATCACCTGAGTTGGCAATATAAGCCAGAATCAGGGTTTCGGGAGGTTGGTTGGAGTATGCAGGCCAGTTGGCAGCCAGTGCAGAGCGGATCTGATAGTAGTGGAACAGATGTCCCCCGGCATTGCTGTGTCCTGGTTTTCAAGTCTCCGGCGTGATGATCTCCCCGTTACGGAAGAGATCAGCTAGAGCTCTGTATCCCAGTGCCTCCCACCTTGTTCGGGTCATCCCATCTCAAAGTGGTAGTAGCCCCGGGAAGTTCCAAATTGGGAGCCATTTGTAACATGGGAACTCGCCCCCATTACGGAACAGACCATTTGCCAAGACTTGAGAGTGGAGGCAACCGGGTCCAGCGGGGAATCAACTCTGTATCGACTGTCTAATACAAGGGTCTTAAGGTCGGTGCGACCGGCCGCCAAATACTCAAGTTGACATGTGGGGGAGGGGGGGATTCTCCACAATGTACCAGTACGAGGCATATTGTGCCTGGGAGGACATCCAATATAGTTGCAATTTGGCAAAGTAGGCTTTACCAGGCCAGACTGGGACATTGGAGAAGACAGAGTAGTTTTGGTAATAAAGTCATTTTTATAAGTGAGAGCTTGGCTGGGGCGGACAATGGGAGATTATGCCACTTCTGCATCTTGTTTTCGAAAACGGATGCAGCTGAATCATAGTTGTTTTTCAACAAAGTGGGGCGTGTCCTGGAAACCGTAACCCTCATATATTTAATATGGTCCGCTGCGCAGCGAAGGGGAAAGAGACCCCGGTATTCAGGGGTGTTATCCGTGAGCGGAAATATCTCCGATTTAGAGAGATTAATAGTAAACCCGGAGAATTGGCCGATGTGAGCTATGTCCCGGAATATGGGGTCAAGGTTGCTGTGTGGATCCCGGACGTACAATAACACATCGTCGGCATAGAGAGACACTATCTCAGGACAGCCAAGCAGGTGAAGGCTGCGCTGACTATGCCATTCTCTAATAGAATCTGCCATAGGCTCAATAGCCAGGGCAAATAGGATTGGGAGAAGGGGCAACCCTGACGGATGCCTCTGCTTAGTTGAATAGGTTTGGACATGAAGGAGTTAACCATCACTCTAGCAACAGGCTGTGTGTATAGCAGTTGAATATAGCGGAGCATATTTGGGCCAATACCCATCTGTTCCAGGACCACCCACAAGTATTCCCAAGAGACCATGTCAAAGGCTTTTTGCACATAGATGGTTACCGCTACGGCCTGTGCCTGGGGTTCCAAACTCGCCAAAAGATTAAAGAGTCTCCTGATGTTGAAAGAGGTGAACCTCTCAGGAACAAATCCCGCCTGATCAGGATGGATAAGATGGGGCATCAGAGGAAGTAGGCGATTAGCCAGTATCTTGGCAAAGATTTTTGTGTCATAATTCATGAGGGACAGGGGCCTGTAGGTGCCACATTGTTTGACGGGTTTGCCCTGCTTAAGGAGTATTATGATCACAGCTTCTCGGAGTGGGTGGGGAGTAGCCCAACCCGTAAGGATTCCTCCCACATGTCAAGAAGGACAGGGCCAATCACGCCACATATTCATGATAAAATTCAGAGGTTAGCCCATCAGGACCAGGAGCTTTCCCTTTGGGCAGGTCAGAGAGTACTCCTATAATATCCTCGAGTGAAATGGGGGATTCCAGTGCTTCCCTGTTAAGTGGGTCGAGCCGTGACAACGGTATGCCCTCTAATACCAAGTTTAAGCCCTGAATGTCCGGGGGAGGAGCTGCAGTATATAGGTCCTGATAGAAGTCCCGGAACACCCCAGCCACTTCACTATCCGCGCAAACCAATTCCCCATCCCTGTTCAGTATAGATTCCACATGGGACCTCCCCTTCTTCGCATGCAGCAATTTGGCAAGGGTCCTACCCAGCCAGTCCCCCTCTCCATATCTCATGAGGGCAGCAGATCGGGAGAAGTAAAGGACCTCACCCGCAGCGTGTGCATCAAAGTATTCTAATTCAGATCTGATTTGTAGCAAAATGTTGTGACGGGGGATTGGGTATATTCAGTTTCTAGTGTCTTGAGTGATGCCTGATTTCTACAGATCTCTGCGTATGCATTTGAGGACCCCAGCTTCCCTGGAGATCGCCATCCCCCTGATAAACACCTTGAAGGCCTGCCACCTAATTCTGTGTGAAGTATCCCCAACAATATTAGGTATCAGGTGATAATATCCCCATATATATGGTCACCGTAAATAATATCGCCGGGAAAATGTTGTGGCAATATTATTTGGGTGACCATATATATAAAAAAGTTTGGGGGTTGCGTTGGTGTCCCCCGCATGTTCCATGCAATAATGTCACCACAAAAAACGGCCCTTTTTCGGCGATATTTTTGCATAGCGAGATTTTTGTGGCGACATTATTACATGGAACCTAATATTACTAGCAAAGAAGGTGTCAATGTCTGATTTGATGTCCGCCCGGAAGACCATGTCAGACAATGCAGCAGACCTAAACCTCCAGGGGCAGGTTCTGTGCCTACCCTCTATATGAACCGTCAGGGATATCGGGGAGTGGTCTGAGAGCGTGCAGAGACTGATGTCTGAATTGGTGGCTTTCCCCAGTATTGAGCTGGAAACCAGAAACATATCAATTCGGGAGGACCTATCGTGCACCGAGGAGGGGAAAATGTAGTCACGTGTGTTAGGGTGCATAATTTGCCAAGGGTCACACAGGTCTAGTGCCTGCATAAGGGAGTGTAATTTGCGGGCAGCCCTAGATTGGGGCCTAGGAGTAGGGTTCGTTCTGTTGAGTGCCCGGTCCAATATCAGGTTAATATCCCCTCCCCAAATCACTGGTACGCCCACATATATTGACATCAGCAAATGTTAACAACACGCGATGAGTCTGTCACCTAATAGAAAAAGCCAACATAACTAATAACCCCGGCAGCAATACTTTCCTTAGACGCCGAAAGGCGTTCGACCATGTAGAGTGGTCATTCCTTTTCCAGGCGAGATGCCGATAACTTAGTGTATATTTTTGCTTCTATATTTCCACATATGGAAGTCATGGGTATTGGGACAAAAATGTATTTTACGGATGATAAGGGCCAACTATCAGTCACCTACCCATCGCCTGGCAATTAATGGTCAACTCTCCCAGGGAATTTGGGTCTCCCGAGGCACAAAATAGGGTTGCCCTCTCTCGGCTTCTCTATGCAATCTATTTGGAGACGCTGCTAGCATGCTAAAGATCGGCACCTGACATCAAGGGAATTAACTTTGGAGGGGAGGATCACAATGTAATGGTCTCTGTGGATGATATGCTGCTCAGGTTCACACATCGGGAAACAACGCTGCTGGCAATTGCTAGGGAGTTCAAAGACTTTGGCTCCAATGCGGGCCTGAAGATTAATGCTCACAAATTGAAACTACTCAATCTAACCCTGCCAGAAGGGCATAGTCGGAGGTTGAAGGAAGTGTGCCCCTACATCTGGGCAGACAGAAGCATTCGATACCTGGGGGTGCAAATTACTAAGTCCCTGGTATCCCTATACCAGGCCAACTACCCTCTTCTACTGGAGAAGGTGAGGCGATTGTTGTCCGACTGGGGGCCCCTGTCTATATCGTGGCTGGGGAGGCTCGACACCCTGAAGATGGCGATCCTCGCCAACAATCTGTACTATTTTCAGGATCGCCTAACAGCGGTACCGCAGACATTCTTTAACGCTCTTCAAAAGCAGATGGGTACATTCATCTGGAATAGTAAAAAACATGAAAACATGAAAACACTAATGGCGCCGACACAAGGGAGGATTGGGGTACCTGACTTCCGCCAGTACTACCTAGCAGCTTATGTTTCGGGTGGTCCGCGAGGGGGTTACTGGGAATCAGACTACGATATGGCAGAGGATGGATAGACTGCTGATGGGGAAGCCCCTAGATTAAGTTCTTTTTTGTGTCCCAGGACAGACCGACAGAGGAACATGTTTTTAAGCAGGATCACAGCTTTGGTGGGTGAGGTGTGCGATTCCCTGGTTGGCTGGTATGTTTAACAACCTTCACTTCCCCAATGGCGCCTTCATTTTGAAAAAACTGCAATACGGGCAAGGATGGGAGCAGGGGGCCGTTGCATGATGGGAAGCTGCAGTGTGCCACAAATTGTGAGACATGGTGTAGGGCCAGAACATTAGGATTTACCCACAATTCAAACAACAATTCAAGCTGAGGGAGGGGGAGAGATTTCGGTACTCGCAGTTGTGACACTAACTCCGGAGATCACGATAGCTGCGACCAGGGCGCTCACCCCTTCCGAAAAATATGTGTTGAGTAATTCCGGACACACACACACAACAGCATTCTACAAAACATTTTTTGACTTCCTACCAGCAACGGATTGGCCATATATGAAACAGTGGGATGCGACCCCGGGGCATGAAATAGAAGAGGATCAATGGGCACGCTTATGGGGGAACATACCCAGACTCACCATGGCAATACAGGTCAGGGAAATGTAGGCAACGCCATGGTACAGTGGCACCTCGCCCACCAAGCGTTACACAAATGCTACCCAGCAGTCTCTAACTAGTGTTGGAGGGGGTGTGGTTATATTGGGACCTGGGAGCACATTTAGTAGAAATGCTAGGATATATAGCCCTTTTGGGATTCTGTTAATGCTGCTACGACAGGGATCTTTGGGTCGCAGGTTCACAGGGACCTTGTGGAGGTCATGTTGGGGCTGGGAGATATTCTTGAGAGGCTGCCGTCTCAGGCCCTGAGAAAAGCATACAATATTCTTAGCATAGCAGCCTTTCTACTGGTGGCACAGAAATGGAAAATTAAGGCTGTCTTTACAGAGCTGGAATTCATGGCCAAGATATGGAACTGTCGCCTTGGAGTGGGTGACCTACTCAATTCAGGAAGACCATCAAAAATTCAAAGCGGATTAGGACTTGGTTTTATCGTTTCTTCGTAATGACTTTCGGGCAGCCGTGTGCTCACAGAGATTACAGGTTTTGGGTTTGGTTTGAAGTCGTCAAGAAGATCTGGAAAACCCGAACAGATGTCCATACGTTCAATGCAGTTGTTGCGGGAGGCAAATTATATATTAGTTGGAAATGCCAATAAAGATACTTTTTAAAAAAACGACTTGCTGCAAGTGAACAAGTGAAATAATAACTCATCAAATTGGCCCATTCTGGCCAAAAATAGTGGCCCACATTGACCCAAAAAAACTGTGCCCTTCCAGCATGTTGGGCTTGCACTTCAGGCTTTGCCCTAGTGGCCTATAAACTAGTGAGCGCCTGGTCTTGACCCTTGTAAACAGATTAGAAAACAGCAAGGAAAACTACTTAATGAACTAATTTCCCAGGCTCACTAAAATAATCCACATAAATCTCTGATTGTGCCTTATATGAACCCAACTAATAGATATCTATACTGCTGTTGGAGAAACCAGGGTCAATTTCGAATGATGACAAACAGGCATTTTATTAATAGGCTTGCAAGGCAAGGAAAACAGCACCCTGCGTCTAACGGAACCCCACCTGACTGCCCTGATTCACCAACCAGATCCCTTACCTTTATAGAGAACCAGTTAGAGGCTAAAAGGCAGAGACCTAAGAAATGTGACACATCCTACAAGAATTTCAATATTGCAAATACTCAGATTAGGGTTTCAGATTGTGTCAAAACCCTAGGAATCCACTTAGATGCAGAATTTAACATGAAGACTTGTGACACAAACACGCTTGTCATGTGGCTATGTGGTAAGGCTACTCAACCAAATCAGGCCTTACATCACACTCAACAACAGATCCATCCTAGCATCTGCCCTAGTCAATTCAGGACTTGACTATTGTAATAGCCTCCTGAGTGAGACAACACAAACTAACCTGGTAGCTTTCCAGACCACACAGAACAATGCAGTGCGAGCAGTCTTTGGGTCTCCGTAAACAGGATCACATCTCCGATTTCAGGAGGACTCTGCACTGGCTTCCAGTTAAGCACAGCAAACTGTCCAAGACTTTGGCACTACCTTATAAATGCTGGACCTGACTGCCCCACTTTTCTCTCAAAACAGCTTACGGTCGCTTGACCACTACGATCCCTCTAATCTAGTGACAACTACAAATTCAAGCCTCCTTGTTTCATGCTGGCTAAGTTTGAAGGTGTTAGCTTTCCTGTACAGGCTCCTAAAGCTTGGAATGCCCTTCCTTTACCGATTAGAACCTGTAATTCCTTGCAGGCATTCAAAAGGGCAGTCAAAACCTACCTGTTTAATCTGAACCTAGGCCATACATAGGCTCGTACTGTCTAAGGCACTCTCTTTCTCGGCCCTGATCGCCCTTAGCTCAGATATCTGTTTGTTTGTCTTGTTACTTATGCGCCCTGAGGCCCATGGGCATGTGGTGCGATATAAGAAATAAAATAAATAAATTATAAATAAGTCACCTGACCTGGGAATGATCAGGAAAAATTTGCATTAACTCTGCAACACATTTATAGCAACTCAAGCCAAAATCGATGCATTTATCCCTGTATCATCCTTCCTTCATTTACATTTCCGGTCATGACCTATTATGATTCTTTCCGGCCTGCAAATCCTCACTAAGGGACATCAGACCTCCTCCCCTATAAGGACTTCCAGTTGCTTACGGGTGGCCTTTTTGTTCATACTAGTTTATGCTGGCTCAGTCCGCTAAGCAAGGGCCTTCAACCTTGGCCCATGTACCTCCGTGGAGAGTGACCATTGGTCGGATTCTTAATGCGCATGTCCATAGGTACACAGTTCATGGCCATACTCCATGATATGGACAAGCAATGGCAAAGCCAAACGGCACAGGGAGAAAGCTAAATCAATATAACATCATAGGGGCTGGGACAATATAATTTTGATTCATGAACAAGAGTCCACCTGCAAGAGACATTCTTGCTCCCTTTCCTTCATCCAAATAGTTATGTGAAAATAATCTACCTTCACACGGCCTGTACAATTCCACTGTTAATCCATCTATATCTGATGCTTTGCACTTTCCTAAATGATCAATGGCCTGGGCTATTTCCCACCCATCAATAGGTTCAATACGCATCATTGAGTGCTTCTGAGCTAACAAGTTCAAATCAACGTTGCCCAGTCACTCCACAACATTTGCAACAGCTACTCTAGGTTTCCCATAATATAGAACATGATAATAAGAGCAGAATACACCATATTATATTATATATTCTTGAGTTTTAAATAATCTGTCATCCATATCCTAATTCTAGTTATCATTTCAGATAATGCTTTTTCTATTTACCAACCAGACAACACATCTTCCCGCCTTATGCTTTTGCATCTTGATAAGCAACAAAAGCTGCGTAGTCAAAATGCCTCAATCTATCATGATCATTCACCATTTGTACCCATATCACCAAACAGTGCATTACTGAGTGCTCCCTGTATTCCAAAACGCATGAACATACCAAAGTTCCTAACAAGGACCTTGAAGGCTGTCAAAATAAATGGAACCCAAGAATATTTCCCTAAAGCAAATAGATGTCGAAAAACCGAGGACCGCACTGCTTCTTTCAAGTGTGAGGCAGATGGCTCGGTGTGAGAAGAATCGAAGACAAATTGAGATTTTTCAATCTTAAGTGAGAGAGGTGCCATTAATATGCATCGTTTATTTTAATCTCCAACTCACTAACGCGACAAGGGTACAACTGCGGGATACAGGTAATCACCTGCTCCCCTGAGGAATCTATGTGATTACATTGTATCCATTACTGTAAATTTGATATAAAACTTATTTTTGCCGATTTCAACGCAAATGAAAAGTGGGAAGAGACCCCCGCAACCTCCCACATATCCCTCCCACCATCATTATTACCGAAACCTACAACCCCTCTATTGCAGCAAAATTTTCAAAAAGAATTTTGATGAAATAGAATTTGCAGTAATAGACTGCAATGTAATGGTAGGCTACCCACCTGAGAGATAGCACTCAACACATGAGGATAGTACCACAAATTAAACCATCTCAGGAACAAAGGGAGGGCCTGGAGTACATTTCCCCCCAAAGACTATATTAACATTACTTTAAGTGGAATCTGTAATTAACGTGAACTGTGTCTGCTGCAATGAACTAAAAAATACCTAAGACAAAGTGTGCAATCTGAATCAGCAAGGAAATAAACCTAGCCTGCACTGTAGAAATAGTTATGTCAAACAATGCATTAAGCAAATGTATTCACCTGTGATTTTTTCAATTATCCGAATTAATAAGTTTTTAGATATGTTCAACTAACAACTCATTGATAAGTGGATTGTACCCCGCAATGCATTTCATTCAAATCATGTGAAGTAATGTAAAATGTAAAAATGATACAAATATCAAATTTGGCAGGTTGTCAGTCCTATTGAGTGAACTGGAGGCTGTCGGAAGTGACCACGTTATACGTTGTAGAAGGAGGTGGTGCAGCTTGACGGCCAAGACTGTGCTTAGGTCCTTTTCTATTGCCTTGCTTGCTTTGTCTGCATCGGTGTATTCAGCTGATAGTCCTCATAGGAGCCCATTTTATGTCCCATCTAGTGCAAGGTCCTTTGGAGACAGTAGCATGCTCATTCAAAATCAAGCTGATTTTATAGAAGATGGTGTCTCTCTTACAGACCTACCTCATTTTTAAGACTCATCAGAGAGAGGTTATGATAACCTCAATTCTGAGGTTATTTGTATTTTATTGAATTTATATAGCGTTTTAATGCCAAACGCTTTACAAGAGGAACAAGCAAGATACAACAAACATTAGAAACATCAAGCATTAGATAACAAATTGAAGGTTAGGGAGGTTCGGTACGCATTGAAAGAGCTATGTACTAAAATGTGTTTTCTAGAGGGTGCAATGGGTGCGTTGGTCCTGCTGTTCTTGCACATAGTCCGTGTCCAAGAAATAAGTGTTTTGTATAGCCCCCTACTCTTTCCAAATGCCCTAAAGTTCAAGAAGTGGGTCAGGGAGAGAATGTATCAATTGTCATTGTTGAGCCCTGTGAGGACGTTGTAGAGAGGGGTGTGAGTCCAGTGGTATCTGGGGAAAGCGGTGAACGGAGGCATCCTTTGCCTTCACAGATGACTGATGAAGAGTTTGAGGAATTTCAGGCCAGAAACCATAGAGGGAAGGGCTCGAAAGCTGTGAAGGTAATTGCACCGCTGAGAGGTCAACTAAAAAACAGAAAGAGCCGATTCTTAAAAAATCTAAAAATATGAAATTAACTAAAATTACTGTGGCTCCCAGAAATGTGTCCACAGATTAAGAGTGCAATTAATGTTTCTGCATGAGGTTAGCAAAGACGATGATTCATATAGTGGCCACGGCTCCATCAAAGTTCACAAAGAGATCTGATGAACAAGAGAAGTTTAAGGCCTCTTTCTCTGTAAAAACTATGACAGCTGTGCGCTCCAGACAAGCCATGATAATTCAGTTCTTAAGTAGGCCTAGTCTGTTGGAACAGGAAGAGGGAATGGCCGATACCTTTGTTTTTGATGTTGATAAGAATGATCAGGGTATTCGGGAGGAGGGCTCGATGGACCAAGTCAGTGGACCATCTTGATGCATCTCTTCTCATGACGGAAGGATGGAGTGTGGCTTCTATGTTGGTGAATCCTCCAACAATTCAGAAAGTTCTTTAATAGCCTCAGGCAAAGGAGGTTACTTCTCTTTATGCTGGAGACAATGAAATGACTCATTCTGATCGGATTACTGGTGATCTTTCTCCGCTAGAACAAGATGGTGGGCCTCATTACAGGTCAGGCGTTCCGGAAATAACTGTGGTGTTAAACCCGCCGCCACCGTTGTTTCCGGACCGCCTGATCCCGACTCCTGCAGGCGGGAGGTGATGTCCCATAGGACTCAATGGGAATGGGGATTTACACCATTCCGCCTCTGTGATTCCTGGAAAACCGGGGTTGTAATTCCCTGGTAATTCCGGGAATCACGGAGGTGGAATGGCAATACGAGTCCGGCGGTAACCAGGCAGCTTTACCGCCTCGGTTACCGCCAGACTCGTAATGAGGCCCGGTGTCTTTGGGCTTCTGGTGCTGGAGTGGATTTTAGACTCTAAATATTAAGTGACCGTGAATAGAGTGAATGTTATGGATCTGCTTGCAAACATTCCAGCCCTAAGGAATGTTTATTCGAGAGACATTGTTTTGGTTGATTTCGTGGAACTGAAATTGATATGGCAGCAATAACCATCGTATGATTTGTGGCCATCACTCTCACACAGTGATGAAGTTATTATGGGAGCACAGGATTGACTTGGTTCAGTTGGGCCTAAAGCCGCTTCTATTTAACTCTGAAGCAGAAGCTCTTGAGTTTGTTGAAACTGAGGAACCCTTGGTGGAATCAAATCTACCCAAGCCAATGCAAGGTGTAGTGACAGTCAAACAAAATCTGGAATCGTTGGCGCAGCTTTCCACCACAGCCAACTCGGTCAAAGATTGGGCTTGGTTGGAACCGCTGATGAATAGTAACCTACAAATACAAAAAGTAACCTTAAAACCATAGCCAAAAATGTATTTCGATTCAATCATGGAATTGGTGCGTTTTTAACAACTTATACGCCAGGTTAAATTCCCTGGCTCATGCCTTAAAGCCCTCCATATTACTAATTCAAGAAACAATAAGGACCACACATTGTAACATTAATGGCTATACTACTTACACAAATGTTGCCAAAGTTGGCATAGTAGGAAGACCTTCATGGGGAATAGCAATACTAGTCAATAATAACCTGAAAGCCAAATCTACCCTGATACTAAGCTTAGATGAATTACTGGCAATAGAACTGACACCTAGTGATCAATTGCCAACGGTATATTTAATAGTATGCATATACTGGAACCCGTTTAAGATCGCCATGAGCTCGACATGCAAACAAATGGATACCATACTAGAAGATGCGTTTTACCACACTCCTAATGCCTATGTCATCTTAGGAGGCAACTTTAACTGTTCTTGCATCAGTATTTACAAATGCCTCAGATAGGCCGCCGCCTTCTAAAAATCCAACTCTGTTAAACTAGAGAGGGCAATTGTGGTGTGCATATCTAGAAAATTGGGAAATGCACGCAGTTGACATTGATTACTGGTACCCATAATGGTACTTGTCAACTTGGGAGTTTACATTCCTACATTGATAATTTTTTTGTGTCTGACAAAATGCGTGTGTTAGTCAGAATTGCATGCAGTACCCTCTGGGACCACCACATACAATTAGGACTACAGGTGTAAGCAAAACCAACCTTTGGTAGAAGTCTGTACTACACAGTTTTTGGTAGCAAGTTGAGCGGCCAGGCTTATCTCAAGAGGGAATGTGAGCAGTAAAAGATGTTACAGAGAGGTCTTGCAATCACAGTGGCTCAAGTAGACACTTACACTAAAGGTTTCTTGGTAAAACACTTATTAATTTATTACACAATCATTTAGAAACCATTCACTAGAAGGAGGCAACTTAATATCATACACAAACACACTTCAGTATCAAACCAATACGTTTCTGAGTAAATTAGACTCCCCTGAAATAGGAGCAAAATGGCATTTCAGTCACTTTAAATAGGAGTACAAAACCAAATGCTAATAAAATAGATCACAAATACTTTCTTAGGCAGTACAAATAGTTTCTAGTTCACTAGAGGACTCGATTCAGTTCAATAGGCTTAGGCCAAAGTCAATGGGCTAGTGTCTTGGATAGGAAAGCCCAGTTCTTGTAGTAAACGATAAAGTCTCTGCCAAAGTTCTCAGAAGTAGTTTGTACGAAAAAGAATCATATGTTGGGTCACAAGCTGATTAGGCCTGCAAGTTGGGAAAGTTTCACAAACTTTCACTGCAAGAGGTAAGTTCTCTCAATCGGGTTGGCACAGTACCTTAATATGAAGAAAAGATGCAGCTGAAGATGCTGGTTCCTGGAAATTCCTGCAGATCTCACTGTTCCTGAGCCTCAGTCATGGGGACAAGAGAGAGGATGTCGGGGGACTGCTGCACTGCACGGGGGCTGGTCAAACAAGCTGGCAAATGGAAGATCTTGGGTTCGAGTAGCTGTTTCTTCAAGCACACAAGCTGGTGTCCTTCTCCCTGGTTAAGCCTAGCCAGCTCCGTGAATGGTATCCAGGTGGCTTATGAGTTGATTGGTCCCACCAACTCAAAGGAAGAAGTTGTCCTTGAAGGGGCTTCTCTGTCGAGATGAACTTGGCAATTCGGACCTGCAGCAGGGCTTCACCGGGCACACCAACGGTCCAGGAGTTGCAGCAGCCGTCCTCTTCTAGCTCGACTTCGGTTCTTTCGTTCCAGTGATCGTCTCTGCCTTCCAAGCCAAGAGACTCGCCTTTTCAACAGTTTTATCCCTTTCATTCCAGCCTAGCTGTCAGTCACCCAGCAGGGTGGCTGTCATTGCCGGACAGTCAGTCAGCCAATCACGCCAGAGTGCATTTGGGTCTCCTAGGAGACTAAGCACAGGGAGTGTCGGGCACCTCCCTCACTTCCTGCCCACCCCAGACACTCAGACGCCAGAGGCGGTCTTCAGTCCTGAAGCCCGCCAAATGCATAGAAACAAAGGGACCAAACCTAATTTGGCGCGCAGAGACAAACACTAGAACGACTTTTCCAAAAAGAAACAGCGAAAAAAGAAGATCGGGACCTGTTTAAACAAAGGGGCTTAAGACGCTATCTTGAAAAACATGGCTCCCACGATTTTTAGCTACCGATGTTCGCAGTCGGGAAAAATCATGGTAGTTCGTTGTAAAACCACTGCCACCAGCCATTTCAATAGGAAAGGGTAGCATTTGACTGCTACATGAGTTTCTAGACACAGGGGATATTAGGTAACCCCGTCAGCACTCTATAGGAAGATAGTGTTTGCTGGGTCTAGGAATTTAAAAAGACTAGTAAAGTAAATTTAACCTTACATTCTCTGGGAAACAGTGGTTTATCCCAGAGACGGGATTTAAACCTTTTGGAAGTCTAAAAGATATCCTTGTGTCACTGCACTGAGGGTGCTGTGTAACACCCATTAAAAGATGATGCCTATGGAGTTATCTAAAACTCCTTAATCAAAGAACACAAGAGGAAATCAAGCATCAAAATACATGAAAGAGTGGGAAAAAAGGCTCACACTCTTTCCAGGTAAAAAAAAATCAAGTCCTCAAAATCCAGCAAAGTTGCTGGGGGTCTCTAAGGTGAAGGGAATTAGCACATTTATGAGAATTCTCCCTAATAGCGTGGATTCTGTGAACAGGTCACTGTTGAAAATGTGCACTTAGGGGATCACATGGCCATTACATTAAACAAATCAGGCAGCATGCATCAAACAGTACCATCATTTGTGATGACAGTAATCGATCGACATGTAATTTCTGTCAAGTGGATTACCAGACTGTTGCGATTTAATTTAGAGAGTAAGTAGGGATATTATGCGCCCTGGCGATGTAAATATTAGCTGGGCGGATGGGGAATGTATAGATGCATGGAATTATTTGGTAATAAAATGTCATGTGAACAAACTCGCAAACATAGAACAGTACAATCTCAGAGTACATACATACTCATATAATGTGGAAGTGGCAAACCTGAAACGTGTCAAAAACAAACAGATTAGGGATTTGAAACGTCAGATTTTCGCAAATTGGGAATACAACATTTTTAAAAAGTCTATGCAACCACATATAACCAAAATAAAACTGCTTAAACATCAGCTATATAATGTAGATAATCAAAGGTTGATTTCCAATTTATGCAAAAAAAAATCCAAAAATATATGGGCAGTCTTGAGAGCTGCCACTGCGACAACTACAAACGTGCTCAACACATCGATTACAGCCGAACAATGGTACCGTTCCATTTCGCAAAAATATGAGTTACCTCTAAATCATAGCGAAAAAGACTTCAATATTGCAAATCTACGAGCCCTCACAAAATGCCCATGGAAGATTCAAGAGGTTCAAAGGGCAATTGAAAAGCTTAATTATTCCAAAGTGGCCAGCCCTGATGGCATTCCATCCTGTACTCTAAAAGCGGACCCCAAGTTCTGGGCTTCTCTACTTAAAATAAAATGTGATCAAATCTTTCAAACAAAGAAAATTCCGGAAACATGGCTCTGTGCTATTATAATTCCTATTTATAAAAAATGTGCCGGATAACTATCGCTGGATTGCACTGACGGATGCAGCCTCAAAGGTTTTCTTGATATTAATTTTGATGGAACGTGAACAATTTATTAGGAACCATGACATACTATCGTGTTTCCAAGTTGGTTTTCGAAAGTATATGGGGACTCCCCTTAATGCAACTATTCTCGCTCACATACTAGAGAATTCTAAGCAAGCATTTACAGGCTCTATCTACATGGCCTTGTTGGACAGGTCTGCTGCATTTGACAGAGTTATATGCTCTGGAATAAAATGCTCAATATGGGGGTACCGCCCATGTTGGTTCGCTTAATAGTAACATTACACCAAAATACCACCTTTCAAGTCTGTATCACTCAAGAGGGCGCACTCACCAAGCCTATACCTACTTTCACGAGGGCGAAGCAGGGGTGCATTCTAGCCTCTACATTATTCAACTTGTACCTCTGCGATCTGGACAGTATATGGCAACAAACTAATATATTTGCAATAAGACTGGGCCCACTTTCATTGCATTGGATGGGCTTCACAGATCTCTTTTTATTTTTTTACCAGACCACGTTTGGTTTACAGAACAAACTAAACAAATTTGACATCTATGCTGCTAAATACAACTTATTAGTAAATCCATCCAAATCAAATATAATGATTTTTGCTAAAAGGAAAAGGACCAAAATAAGCAAATGGTCTATTGCAAATACAATATACAATTTCTGACAGCACCTCTCTGAGTATGTGGGAATTGAATATCAACCTGAAAATGAATCCTCTCCTTTCTCAGATGAAAATTATAAGAAGGGAGTACTGTAAATACTCCCTGATGCCAGTGCTTGAATTCTATTCATTAAAAGTCAAACCCATTATACTGTATGGACTGGATTTCTGTATGTTGAACATAGCCAGAATTCTCAACAGAGTACAAGGGAAGGCATAGAAACATGTTTTGAGCTTATCCCTGGCTATATCCAACTCCATCATAAGGCATGAGCTGGGAATAAGCTCACTATCGTCCAAATTTCCTTGGCGGAAGCTGAACAGCTACGCCAAACTGTTGAATCCCCAGAGTAATTCAATGTACCAAGATCTGGCTAAGATGCTAAAGCAGGGCCAACCTAAATCCATTGTGAGGTTTGAAATGAGCATGCTAAACCTACTACAAAGATAAATGCATGTTCGGCAGATCTTGTCTCCGGCCTGCCACATATTAAAAATAAACATTTTGGATTAGATTGGGCAGTCATGATTGAAACTAACAACACCTAAAAAACGTATAGCGATTATGTGAAATTCGCCAAAAAAAGAAAACCCTATGCAAAATATCTATTATGCTTTCCATGCGAAAAAGCTCGCAAATTATACCTCCAATTTCGCTTGAATCGATTCCACACTCAGGAGTGCTGCCGTAACTGTTAAAATCAACCATAAAAAGCGAAAATGGGTCAATGTCGATTTTGTACAGAGAACTTCAATCAGTAACACCTAGTCCTTTTTTGTCTGAAATTCGAACAGCACAGAATGAAATCACTCTGTAAATTTAGCATGGGTGATGCAGCTCATTCCAGAGAAAGATTATGGATAAGGCTTATATGGGGTGACAATATCTCCCTGATATTAGCACTCACTATGTTGCTAAAAAAAATAAATGAAGAACTAGCAACGCTCATAGAGGGTTGATAAACATAACAACGATGCCAACAACAATTCAATTGTTGGTCCCTGTTATACATACTGAATGCAATCAATGTTGATTTAACCAATCTTTGTCAGCAACTAACAACAGAGTATAATCTTTCAAAATTGATTCAAGGAAATGGTGACCTATTCCATTCTGTGATGGCCCATTCTAACGAGGCCACGATTTCCGATTTGCACAGTCCTAATTGTTTCATGAGAATTGAAAACAGAAGGCATCGAGGATGATGCAATGTGCTTGCATGAGCAATCCCAAATGTGATGCACATCACTCTGCAGTAGCACACCGAACTGGGGTGCTTATGCGTTTTGTAAACTTTTTGTGGACATTGGATAACTGCAGTAGAAGGCATCTTGAAGAATACAATCTTACATAAAC
Source organism: Ambystoma mexicanum (assembly GCF_040938575.1). Lineage (NCBI taxonomy): Eukaryota > Metazoa > Chordata > Amphibia > Caudata > Ambystomatidae > Ambystoma > Ambystoma mexicanum. Next base: position 1,346,539,202 of record NC_090922.1, on the reverse strand, counting down.
GCTACCACTCAGTAATAATTTGGCAATGCTAACAAATGTTATCACATTTATAGAAGGTGCAATTGAGAAAGGGAATATTTTGCTACGCACTGATACATAATGAACATATGAATGAGATAGACTTTGTATGGATAGCATTTTGTATTGTTTTTACTTTTCTATATGAGATAGATAACGTAATGATTTTAAATGTGTACTTTTAAACGAATACTTACGAGTTTTATCAAGATTTCCATGTTTATAAAGGTTTTGTACAAACCATGAGCAAATATTTAAAACAACATTTTTTAAAAAAAATATTGGGATCCCATGCTATGTTAAAATCGCCTGCGAGGATGATCTCTCTGTCTGCAAATTTTTCTAGATTCAGCAATGTCTCCCGAAGGAAGTGTTCCTGGCCTACATTAGGGGAGTACACTGTTCCCATGGTCAATATCCTTCGGTCTATTTGTACTCGTATACATACAAACATCCCCTGGGATCCTTCAGGATTTTCAATACCTTTGCCTGTAGCGAGTCTCTATGACCTATCATTACCTCTGCAGTTTTCCCTTGCAAGTTAGCTTGGTATAGCTGTGTGAAATGATAGAAGTAGGGGATTGATTTCCCTGCTCTCTTTATGTGGGTTTCCTGAAACATTATGATGTCTGCTGCGCTACGTTTCACTTGCCCTTCCACTTTCTTGCATTTGACAGGGGAGTTTAAGCCCCTAACATTGTAGGGGTTCTCTCCTTTGGATGCAAGCTACACCCCCTTAACGATTCCAGGATGGTCTCCAACTGCCCTTCCTCCGGCTCAGCCCCTGGAGGCCCCCATCCACCTGCACCAGCGTCCACTGTTAATTTGTTCTGGATTTTGACCTGCACCAGTGTCAACTGTTTTGTTACGTTTTTGTCTTCGCTGTACTGCTGGGGTATTTTGTGCTGCCATCGGATTGGGGAACACAAGGCTATGTTTTAGGTTCTTCGTGGGTGGGCTGATTCACCCGTCTTGCCCTGGGGGCCCCTATTTCTTCTTTCTCTCCTGCCTCTCCATCCCCAGTTTCTCGACCATTCCCAGGGGATGGTGCTTTTTAGAGTAGCTGAACAGAAGTTCTGCGCTGGGTGGTTGTTCCCCTCTTCCATGTGCATAACTGCCAGGCCCAGTTGACATGTAACCACCCGCTGCTGTCTGCCTTCCCATGAGAAGAGGGGCCCGAATGGGAAGGTACATGTATAGGGAATTTGTTTTGCATTGAGCGCTTTAGTTACTGGAAACATTGCTCTCTGTTTCTGTTATGTGGAAAGCGTTAAACCCTGGAATAGCTGAATTGAGGAACCATTTACCATAATGTCGGTGTGGGAACGTGCGGCTCTCTGTATGTTTTCCTTCTCTGTGTATGAAGTATGTGCGCCCAGCACGTCTTGTGGTCTCAGCCCTGGGCCCGACCTTTGGGGCCCACTCTGTGTATGGAGTCGATCTTGATATCTTCAGGTTGAGTGTCGGTCAGCAGGCTCCCAAAGCATTGTTGTATTGTGCATCTTCAGGTCCCTGTCTGGGGTAGAATCGCCTAGGCCTTTCACTCAAATGTTCGATCTTCTAGAGCAGTTTTTCCAAGTCCTCTGCCTGCATTTCCAGTTTGTGGGTAGCTTTGGCCACCTGTTGCAAGAGTTCGCTGTTGTGCCTGACCTCTTTGGAGAGATCTGAGAGCCCTTGTTACGTTAAGACCAATTCAGAGCCCAGACGGTTGATCTCCTGTCGTACTTCCTAAAGGGAGCTTCGTAGGTCCTCCTTCATTTTCGTGAGATGATTCTGGAATTAACTCACCATCCGTTCCTCGAGGCCCTTAAGGCACTCCATGAGATCGTCTTTGTTCAGGGACATCTTGTGGGTACCTCTTCCTTATTCACCCCCCTTGGTAGGGCCTCTCCCTCCGTGTGATGACCCTCCTCTTTCAGGGGGCCGCAGCAGCGTTCTAATTGTTCTCCTTGTGGGCCGCTGTTCGATTTATGTTTGGCAGGGGGGTTCTTCCCTCTGGCACCTGGCATCTGGAGGACTCCCATCCCTTTCACTCCCCGTCTGGCGTGACGGCAGCCAGGCCCGGATTCTCCCCGTGCCCTTCTGGAGACCGCTCTGCTCACCTCTGGGGCCCGGCTCACTTCATGCCCCCTAGGGGAGCTCTGTCTTTACGTTCCAGAGCTGCTGTTCTTGGGCCCTTCCCCGCTGCCCAGTCCCCTCTAACCTCACCTCTCCCCGTTTCGGGCTCCTATGGTGTGGTTTTATTTTCTGTCCATTCTAGGGCCCCCTGACTCCCATTTCTTCTCAGAGGCTTCTATAGTTCTTTCTTACTCCGCCTAACATGGCCTCTTCCCCTGCTGTGTTGGGAGCAGGACCTGAGGGACTCACCGGGGTTTCTGTGTGTGTGGGGCCCTCTATAGATGATGTCTGGTCTCTCTATACGCTGATGCACCCTGGGGTTTCTCCCTAATTCGGTAGTCAGGGGATTGATGGTCTGCTTGTGGAGTGCCTGTCTAACCCAGTCCAATTGTATAGTGTGGGGGTGTCTGCTCTCCGCTGTTATGTCACTCAGCTGCTTGGTCGGATCCCCGGGTCTTTCCAACTACACCGCGAGACAGGCATGTTCGCTTCTCGAACGCGCTTTCCTGTTTCCGCAGCCTGGCCTGGGTCGGCACTTCTTCCCGTTGATGGCAGGTGGTCCGCCTCTTCTGCCAGACGTTCCGGCTCACTAGCAGTCTTTACGGTGGCTTCCCCCAGCAGTGGGGTGTTGTCCAAGGGACCTAGGCTGCCGTTACCGGCTGATGCCTCCACGCCTGCACCAGGCCCTCCTTACCGGTCTGTGTAACTTCGGCCTCCAGGGGGAGGTTCTCCACAGATGTCGATCGTTTGCAATGCCGTGCTCCGGTATCCAGAGCCTGGTACCTTTGAGAGCCTTCTTTATTGCGAAAAAGGCAGGCCAGGCAGTCCCCTTTTGCAGGCTTGGTGCCGGGGCTTCTCCTTGGTCCTGGATGGTGGTGGGTAACCGGGAATTTGCTTTCTGTCAGCCCGTGGGCCTGCTTCTGGTGGCTTTGCTGGAGGGCGTAAAAGTAAAGTACATCCTCACAATCCGGCGGCCATTTTGGAATCTCCCTGCTAAATATTTGTAAGGATTTCAGAACTATGGGACTGTTAGTAGCAATCACCTTTTAATAGGAAGCTCCTTCAATTTGCAGTATTTACTGAAAGACATTTCTTCTGCAACTAATTTGTATATTCATAATTCAGGTAATTGTGTGATCTGGCATCCAGGTACAATATCTAGACTCAATCGGGTTTTAAATGTTTTTTTGGGTTAACTGAGGCTGAAGTTATGGAGGACCTTTTATCAGCCGGTAACTTTGCACATTTTATCAAGGGGAAAATTAGATATTTAGAGGAGGGAATTGAGTCTTGTTTATTTACTGGTAAGAGTGGGCTACTCCGAATATTTGAGGGAGCAATTCAAGCAAAGAAAAGGGAGCTGTGAAGAAAGCTCAGTGAATTAAGAAAGGGTTATGGCTGTGAAGAAAACTGGTTCAAGGCAAAAAAATTAAAACAGGCCTTTAAAAACTGGATGAAGCATCAAAAGGCATGTATTTACCAGCAAGAGGAGGGGAGGGTCCTAAGAATCTTTAAGGACAGGGATGTCCGAGCCTTTTGGAAGCTGATGAATGATGACCCGGGTTGCAGGAATGCATTCAGGTTAATCTTATTATGGAGGTCGAGTGGCTAAAATATATATGTTCTCTATATTCTTCATTCAGATGAAAGAATTAAGGTCCTGTGGCCAGATAATAGGTCCCAGAAATGGTCCTTGGATTTTGATAGAGACCATATTGAATATCTGATTAAAGTCACTAAGATTTCTCGGGTCATGGAAGCCTGCTATCATCATACCTATATACAAGAAGGGCGACCGTTTGGCTCCTTTAAACTATCGGCCCCTCACCTTTCTTGAAGCTAGTAGCAAAGTATTTGCTGCAATTGTGTTAGAAGCCCTGAATGATTGCATGTGGTGTGCAGGCCGATTTGTTGGAAACCAATCAGGATTTAGGAAGGGGCTTAGCACTCAGGTAAACGGCTTCCTCCTGACAATGTTGATTAACATGAAAAGGATGGAAAAGAAGCCTCTCTATACAACCTTTCTAGACTGATCGTCCGCTTTTGATAGGGTGACAAGTGACCCTGTGGAAGAAATAAAAGAATTGTGGCATCCCTAACTCCTTAATGGAGATTCTTATGGCCATTCATGACAATACCGAAGTACAGGTCCGGCTTGATGGAGAGGGAAGGTTGACGGAGCAAGTGATTACTCAGCGTGGAGTTCGTCAAGGCTCTGTCATGTCTCTGACTTTATTCAACCTTTTATTCTCAGATTTGGGGTCCTGTTTGGTTGGTGTGAATTTGTTCCTCTGAAGCTGGGCTCCTTGAAAATTCATTATCTATTATATGCAGACAAATTTGACTATTCTTGACCAAACTCCTATGGGCCTACAGCACTCGCTGAATGCGCTGGTCTATTCTATGGGTGCACATGAATTGGAAATTAACATCAAGAAAATGAAGGGTTTTTTTGTTAGTGGGAAGAAGATAAAGTGTCCTTTTATATGAAAAGTGAAGGAAGAGAATCTCAAACAAATGTATAGGTATGTGTATTTGGGCTACACTATCTGTAGCCGTCAAAGGAAAAGGGAGCACTTTGAGTGTATCAAGAAAAAGTGTGGCATTTATGTCGCCCAGATGAAACAAATTGTTTTTAAATTGGTGAAGTTTTCTCTACTCCCTGCTATCACTTACTACAGGTCAAAGGTGTTGCCTGCATTACAATACTGATATCGATTCTTATGTACATAAGCCTGAATAGAATTCTTTGGAAGCTTTTATTTGGAGCCAAGTTCTAGGCTTTCCCAATTGTGTATCATTCCAGTGATTAAGTATGAGCTGGGAATGCCTTCCATTAAGGCTTGGTTTGAATGGAATTCTTTGTTTTTCCTTAGAAAGAGCAGACTTCAACAGGAGCATTCACTTTTCTCTAACTTACATACACTTATGTTATGATATGATAAGTCTAGATATACACTGCGCACTGCGCACTGCGCACCGCTACCATCCAAGGGGGATCTCCAGGCTCTCTTATGGCGAACAACTCTTCCCACAACTTCTCATGTTGGGTAAATGATAATCAGACCGTGCCGATTGGCTTGTATATATCTCTGGATTTGTTGGATAGAGAACCACTTAAAGTAAAAAGGGTGGTTGAGGATAGGGATTGGATTCGTACTGGAGAGGTTGTTGGAAAGTACATTCTATTCTTTCATAATGTGTTAAAAAGTGTAAGGCCTCTCTCAGTCCCTGAATTATACATTAAGAGGTTTCCCTCACCTGTGTGGGGAACTAAATTCCTTAGATTTCACCTAAACGTATTACCCACTAGAGAGATCAAAGGGTCTAGGAACAGAACTGAAAGAATGTGTAGGGTCTGTGGGTTCTGTAATGATAAGAGTTCAATTAAAACTTTTGAACATTTGCTTCTAATTTGTCCTCAAATGTCATTAATAAGATATAAACACTAATTCATTTTTAGATAAATGTAGGTTGTATGATTATGACTGTTTAAGGTTGCAAATTTTAGCTGGAAGACAGGTTTCTTTGACGCTGGCTGTATTATGTTGTATTAATGAGATTATGCCATTGAATGAATTCTCTTGGGGTGTCATGTTTCATGGATTGGATTCTTCAATTTTTTATGCATTGTGTTTTCATTTTTTATTTGTTCGTTTGGTTGTGTAAGGTTTCCTGACAAACCAGAAACACATTACTAAAAAAAGGGGAAAAAAGCAGGAACAAGTAATGATTACATTGGTTCAAATAACATGTGTATTCAAGATCCCTGTATTGTGCTAACTTCAAGTTGAGTTTCAACGAGGGCAATCTAGCCCCCTTACCTTTGGAAGTCTTCCAAGGGATATTCGTATAAAACAAACTAAAATACCAAGAAATTTAAATCTGTGGTCTTCACAGAAGATTAACATCTAGATCTAGAGTAGCTAGATTTTATTAGTATTATTATTTTATTATTATTAGATGGTCTAATTTATTGCCAACCCCAAAAGTAAATTCATCTATTTGCTGGCACCTTTTGACCCTGCTCTCTCATAAAAATCAGTCATTTGCTAGGACTAATGCGAGCAGGATAATGCGGCCTGTCAAAAATGCCTCATTAATCATTAATCAAGGCCTCACAAAGAGCCATTAACATATAGCTAATGTGCTGAGTATGTGGCCCTGAGTTGAATTACAGGACATGCCTGATCATGTATTTCACTTAGTTTAAAAAGTTTATGTCATCTACCATTATCCTTGTATGTAAAGGCGGTTATTACTCATAAGTCTGAAACTATAAGACTAGAAACATGAGAATGAGTGTGTTTCAAAGATCAGAGACGCCTCAAATTAAACATTTTTTAATCTTATGGTTTTAAATTAAATCCTTACACAAAACCACAGTACTTACACAATTACATTTCATATATATAAAAATAAATGTTCATATATAAATACATAGATAAATAACATGTTACACAACTACATTGATATGTATACACAATTCCTTTCATTAAATTACAAAGTTCCACATGTCCATTAAAAACCAAGTGCTACTCCTCACCCTGACACAGAAGAGATATCCCACCCTGGCCACCAGGTAGTCATGCTAATAGAGTCCTAATGTAGGCACATCCACAAAACCACCATACACAAGTAGTTGGAATCACGCCAATGACCATCCCTGAGATAGTGACCCCTGTTTGGCCAATCACATGCCTAGCCAAATGCACGTAATTGTGCCAAGTAGCAAACACAACACCAGCCATAGCGAATGCCACAACACATGGCCTAACAACATGTCGCCTGAACATACAAATATAAGGGTACCCTTATCCAGGAATAAGGGCCCGAGTACTGTGGCATTTAGAAACAGTGGTGGTGCATGCAGTAAGTAGTCCATTGATTGAATACTACACCTTGCACAGCACACACCACAATGAAACTAGCTATATGAAAAATAGCTTACGTGTACTACATGAGTGTGACACACATTAACATATTAATTGACAAACCTCAGTCCATGCATGTCCCAGAAGGCGAAGGATGTATGACAACATTGCACTGAGATAGCATGAACCTTTTCAACACATATTTGATTCTGCTGCCAATGTCACTGATATCTGAGCCTTGCACACCCACTGAACCAACCTTGGCCTAATGTCCCCATTCTCTCCCCTGCAGGTAATTCTGGATACCCGCAGTACACATGGCTCATGACCCCTGTGCTTAATCCACACACTCCAGCTGAGATGGCAAATAACAATTCCCATGGGCGTACACACATCTGTGTGGAAATGGCTTTTGGATTGCTGAAGGCACACTTCCGGTGCCTAGACCGTACGGGAGGGGCATTGATGTATGCACCAGAGAACGTTGGCATAATCGTACTTACCTGTGCCATGCTGCACAACATTTGCTGTCGCAGACATGTGCCACTGCCCACCGATGCTGATGGCCAGCCACCTGGGGATGGGAGTGATGATGAAAATGTGCCCAAAGCCGGGGCACATGCACACAGGGATCGGGTGATGGAGGGGAGGTTGGCCAGACAAGCCTTGATTGACAATTATTTTTGATCCGGTGGGTGGGTACATATAACACATCACTTGTAAAATAAAGAGCACTTTAACACAATCATGAATGTCCATGCTTTGTGTGCATGATGAACGGGATTTATTATTAGTTGAACAATCCCCCCTCCCCCCTGTGAACTCCCCAACACACAAACCCCCTCGCCCGTGTGAACTCTCCAGCAAACTATCGCGCCTCCCCCCTGTGAACTCCCCAGCACACAATCCCATCCCCCAGTGAACTCCTCAGCACACAATACTCCCTCCCCCTGTGAACTCCCCAGCAAACAATCCCCCTGTGAACTCCCCAGCACACAATCCCCCCTGCCCCCTCAGAACTCCCCAAAACAGTGCAAGTGAGTCCATGTGCCCAGGGCTCGGCACAACTGTGCTATGTCCGTCTAGGATGGTCGTAGGCACTTCCCACATCTGGGTCCCTCTGGTGAGTGGTGTAGTAGATTGCGCAGGGAACAGCGCCTGGGCGAAGCCTCCGGGGATCCCTCTGTGGGCGTTGTAGAGGTAGATGGAATAGCTCCTGAAAACTACAGCTGCTGGCAGAGCAGATTGTTTACCTCCCGCATCTGCTCAGCATGTGCAGATTGGCCCTCACACAGCTCATGTACTCTTTGTCCAAATCCTGTCACGGCTGTTGTACAGCCCTCCACCACTCTACGGGTCCGCGCATTATCACGTGCCACGGTCTTGGCAGCATTGCGTATGGCACGGCTTATTGCCTTGATGTGGCAGTTGTGCACAGCTGACATGGCTTCAATTCTCAGCTGTCTATCACATCCAGCCGCCCCATTACAGCAAGTACCGTGATGATGGGTCTGTCAGGTGTGCTGTTGATTGGACTGACAGGTCTGCGCGGGGGGGCAGGGGAGCTGTTGGGGGACATGGCGGCATCTATGATGGGGCTGCTGCCGTTGGAGGGGCTGCCTTTAGGGGAACCATAAGGTGTGTCCACATCAGGGATGGGTGTGCGGGCACGACGTACACGCCCAGGTACATGGGGAGTGTGTGCTTTGACTGACACCTGCTCCGGGCTCGCTTTGGGTGTGCCCATCTCATGAGTGGCACTGTGGCTGGGTGAGGACACCAGTGCAGTGTGTCGTACCGCAGTGGATGTGTGACCCTCATCCGAGTTAGACCCACTGGTGGCTCCCTCCACATCCTGAATGCCTGTGGTGGCTTCCAGTGTTCGAGGCGCTGATGCCCTGCGGCCTTGTGGACATTGCGCCGGTCTAAGTGGGCTCCAGTGGGGTGACGTAGGATGTGTCCTCGGTCTTGCCTTCTCATGCCGGTCCTTTTGCGGGGTGGTGGTGCTGGTTGATGCGCTTTGGGATATGCGGCTGGATGTGGATGCTTCTTCCCCATCATCATTGCCCTGCAATGATCGCTGTGTGCCTGTGGGGTACATAGGGTGTTGTATGAGTTGAGGGCAGCTTACATTTGTATCATGCATTTCAGTGGGTTGGCGCACAGTTTCTATCATGCTTGACCATTGCATATTAGTCATTCCCCATGTTGTGATTGGTGGAATGTGCTACAGGGGAGGGACACTGCTTGGACATGTTGGTATGACATCTTCATATGTCTGTTGTAAATGCACAGTTCCCATGTCTCTGTGAACGGGGGGGGCTTTGATACGCGCCCACACATCACGTTTCTGTGCCATGCCCATGGATGCCTTTCTCTTGGGGCTTAGGTTGATACATTTTAGGTACTTATGGTACCAGGTGGCGCTAGGGTACGGTGGTATGATGGGGCACTAATGGGTGGCTGCGGTGCGTCACACGCATTGCAAACACATACTGGGATTGGAGGGGTGGGCCTAACATGATTATGCATTTTTCAGTTGGGGGGTGTACTCACCTGCAGCCTCCTGGGTAATGGTACCTGCCTTTGCTCCACCGACTCCCTCAATTGTGCCCATGTCTATCAGGTTGGTCATCTGCTCCTCCCATGGTGTCAACTCGGGTGGTGGTGGTACTGGCCCTCCTCCAGTCCCCATGCTCTCGCTCCTGTGCTGGGCTAGGAGACCACAGGCACGGACCCGCAAGTCATTCATCTGCTTGTGGGAATCCTCCCTATCCCTGGGCACACGGCCCACCACTGACACCTTCTGGCTCAATTGTCACCAGATCTGTGCTCGCCGCTGTGCATTTGTCTTGCGCTGCTGGGGGCCATACAGCTCCTCTTGATGTCCCAAAACCTCCTCAACAAGTATGGCAAGCTCCTGGTCTGTGAACTTGGGTTTTCGCACCCTGTCCAAGGCTGACTTGCTCCTGGTATGTTCCTGTGACATTTTACAAGCTTTAGAGGAGTGGATGGCTTACAGGGGCTGCGATTTTCAGCGGATTGTGATTTCGAAGATGGGCGCTGCTTTATTTTCCGTTCCGGCGGTGGTGCGTTTTCCGCGGCACTAATAGCACGCGCAAATAGCACACGCTACTAGCGCCACGGCTCGGCAGTAGCGCAATGTGCACTGTATTTACGGGTTCATAGCCATTTTTTCCCGCCAGGCGCTATTTGCATTAACACCATGGCCGTGTGCACGGGCACGCCGACTCATGATCTGGTATTGTTTCTGCCAGACATTGTGGCGTTATCGCAAATAGCGCTCGACGGAAAATACGCCGGGATAACGCCCAACTCGTGATGAGGTCCTTTGTAAGAACATGGCTACCAAATTGCCTGGCTCTGCAAAAAAAAGAAAGGGAAATTCACTTGGGAATGGAAAACATCAACAAACTTGTATGGTCTAGCTTGATGGTCGACCAGGGGCAGACCCTGATTTTGGCTCTAACAGGTTTCCTTGCCCTGATATTGAAAAAAATATTGGACTTATGATGGTGGACACTCAGCATTTACCCCCTTTTGACGTTATGTTTCTATGGAACTTGATTTAAGAAGACACATTTTACTTTTTGTATTAGAAATGTTGATTTCATTGTTGTTGATTTTTGTATGACGTGAAAGGTTTATACTTTTTTGTCTGAACCAAAACACTTAAAAATAAATAAATAAATAAATAAATAATTTATATTCTCCTAAGAATAGTGTGAAAGGAAATTCCATGCAACCCCTCATTCTAAAATTGCACAGTGAGAGTCAACTATGATTTGAAAGGGTAGGGGTATTTATATTTGTTCAATACAATCTGAAAACCATTCCCTCTGGTTGGGGTGAGAACCGAAATTGGGTGCACTCTAAAACAATAACACATCTTCCCTAACCCAAAACTTGCAGAATTCTAATGCAAGTTATTGTAAGCACATTTTAAATTGCATACACGTTAGCAGCCCAAAGCATCACATTTACATAGGAGGCAAGATGCATGGGCATGAAACAGTTCTTTGATAACAGCATGTGTTGGTAATATTGGGGAAACACAAGTCCTATGTATTATGTGCGAGTGTAACTATGTGTAGTTTAAAGATGCTAGTATGCTAAAGAAAGAAAAAAATATGTTTTACAGAATCATATTATGACCCATCTGCAGAGTGATACATTTAAACCCAATGGTTGGTAAGCAGCACATTTACAATTAAAATATTTTAGTTATTCAGACCTCAAACTGTATAAAGAATTGATTATGGAAATGTTGTGTGCCAGAAATAGTGAGATTAATGCAGTCAGGTCATTTTCGTGGTCCAGCTGTCTATGATTGCGTAACATGGTGGTGACTTCACCTGAATAAAGATGGAGATCACTTTTGCTGCAATTTCACCTTTAATTGCTTTATTTAAATATATTCAAGTTTTGATAAAATCATCTATTTCTTGCCCAGAATTGTGGGGTGTGATGGGGCCATTAGATCAAGGTATTTTCCGGAAGTAGTATCTATATCTTAATCAACATATACTTTACAAAGCCCCTGTGACAAATCTAAGGGGGATACCTTTCAGATGGGGCTAGGACGGTGCATCCACACTACAATAACCCCCACGGGGGAGTGCACTGAGCGAGGGTAGGAAAACCCATATGGGATTGGGGACGACTATTCTCAGGGAACGTGGTATGACTCTGCTTCATTACTCCCAATGCCCAATACCAAATCCTCCTTCCCCCTTTAGATAGAGCCAGTGTGCTCTCTTGCCAAATCAGTCAATCTAATATCCTTGACAAGACTAAAATATCCAAGAATACCAAGTATGCATCTGGTTTTACAAAAAGGACTGTGAAGAAGATGGCCGAGAGTCAGAGAATCACTCTACAGAAGCAGAGTGAGCGGTCCCGCTTCTTACCCGTACTGGTTGAACCAAACCAACACAAAAATCCAGCACAGATTTCAAAATGAGCTCAGCTGGGAAGCAGATGAAAAACGATCCGAGGAGGAGGAGCTGCAGGAGCCGTGCACCGGGCGAGCCAACAAGAGCCGAAAGGGAAACTGCTAGCTGAGGAGAAAGAGAACCCGAACGTGATCCAGGACGGAAACACTACTCAGGCTATTGCCAAGATGAACCTCTGGGTGCCCCAGACACCGGCAAAATGCATGAATGAGAGGACGCGCATCGGGGCAGAGAGGGTCATCTGGTCAGCCCCGGAAGACCCCGCTCGTTACCCGAATAATACCAGAGCCTCGCAAAGCAACACAGCCCCTCTGGAAATGCCGGTACCAGCCAGAAAGAAGCAAATCGGTATGCGGGATGTCCAAGAGGTGTTAGCAGTCTGGGGAAGCAAAGGGTGAAGGCAGAAGCTACAACAAGAGGCTCTGGCAACCAGAAAAGACATCACAAGTCTGATAGCCACACCCATATAGAAGCCAAAGTATAAGAGGGTCTGGGACCACAAAAACATGACTAAAGTCTAAGTTGAGAAAGAGGCATCGCATGTTTGGCAGGAGACTGAACCAAACACATGCAAAAACAGATTGCGAGCCTGGGACACGTACCGATATGAGAAGCTGAGAATAAGAGGGTCTGGGAACCTGATTGTAAAGAAAGTGAACAAGTAAAAGTTGCATGCTTGGCAGGGGAAAAAACCAAGCGGATACAACACTAGTTGAAAGGCACCCTTTTGAAAGGCAAACACCTAACGCAACGAAGAGTAAGAGGGTCTGGGACCCTGTGAGAGTAAGAGAGACAGTCCATGAGAGGACAATTGCTTGGCAGGAGAGTAAGCCAAGCTGTTCAGAATATTGCAAGTCTGGGCCCCGCACCCACACAAGAGGTTAAGAAAAAGAGCATTAAGAACCCTGGAACTGAAAGTACTGATTAAAAGGAATCCCACGCTTGGCAGAAAATTGTGCCAAATTACTGGGATAAAGAACTGTGAACATGAGAAGAATATCCTTGTAAAGTGACCAGTGACATTTACCTAATGAGATACTGGGCTCAGAAGCCCAAAAAGATGGAAAGTAAAATGAGTAGAAGTCTAAGGGAAAGGAGCACAACGCTAGCCTTGGAATCCTGAACATAATTTTTTTTTTTTTTTTAAAGATCTATTTAATATTTTCAGTTACAACAATGGGAACCCCTGGCCGTTCCCCAACTCCCCCTAACTCCCACCCCCCTCCCACCCCGGAAGGTTCTCGTTAGTTCTTCGTTTCTGTGCAAGTCTATGTTCTCAATATGTCCGATATTCTTATATTATGGGGGCACCATTGCTCCATGTAATCTGATTGCAGATATTCGAGTATCTCTCCCCATTCCTTTGCAAAGGTCTCTTTCGTTCCTTGTAATGTGTGTGTTACGTTTTCCATGGTCAGTTGTGTCCATACTTTCTGGAGCCAAGTGAACATTTGTGGGGGCTCTTGTTTTTTCCAGTTTTGGGCAATTGTCGCCCAAGCGGGTATTAATAGACCCATGAAGCCCCTCCATTGTGATTTCCTGAATTTCTTAGCTGCCTGATCTTTGATTCCGCATAGCCATACTTTTTCGGCCAGGAATTCGGCCTCTGGAAATATTTTTCTAATTTCCACCTTTAGTTCCGACCAGAAGGCTTTGATTTCCCGGCAGTCCCACCAGATGTGTTTCCACGTGCCCACCTCCAAGCAGCCTCTCCAGCACGTGTTTGTTGTTTGTGGGTACATGGCGTGCAGTCTTTCTGGAGTGTAGTGCCATTGGGTTACTATTTTTAGCCACATTTCTCTTTTTTGGACTGATCGGGTCATTTTCGGTATGGTGTTCCATAGGTCTTCCCACTGGCGTTTGTGGATTTCCTCCCCCAATGTTTTCGTCCACTTGACCATATATGCCCATTTGAGTTCCTCCCCTGTGGAGTTGATAAATGTGTAGAGCGAGGAGATTAGAAACTTCTCGAATGGCTTGAGATCCCTTGTGGCTGCTGTTTTGATGTCTGAGGTTGTGAGCCAGTGCCTTAGCTGTCCATATTTGTATTTGTCTGCTTCCGTTAGTTTTAATATTTCTCTGCATTCTTTGAAGGTCCTTATTTCTTCGTCTTGGAACATTTCGCCTATCTTTGTGTATCCTGCTGCCTTCCATTTCTCGTAGGCTCCCTGTTCCATTCCCGGTGGGAACTGTGGGTTTCGACAGATGGGTGTGAACGGCCCCTCCACTGTGGTCATGATGCCCTTCCGTGTCTGCTCATCCCAGGCCTCAAGGGTGGTTTTCATGATTTCGCTTATGCGGAGGTTTGGGTGCCTATGTTGTTTTGCTTTCCATAGGGTTTCCTCCAATGGGGATCTGGCTACCGCTCTGTCCTGAGACACCCATATTGTTTGTTGATTGTCACCCAGCCATTCTCTCAGGACCCAAAGTTGCGCAGCCATGTAGTATTTGCGAAAATGTGGTAGGGCCATTCCCCCCTCCTTTGTTGGGGCAGTAAGGATCGCTCTGGCAATCCTTGGGGGCTTTTTGTTCCATATATAGGACGAGATAGCTTTGGTCAGTGCTCTAAAGAACAATTTGGGGACCCTGATTGGGAGAGCCTGAAAGTGGTATAGCATTTTGGGGAGGATGACCATTTTTACTGCTTGAATTCTACCCCACCATGAGACCATTAGGGGGTTCCAGCGCTCCAGGTCTCTCTTTACCCGTACCAGTAGGGGGGGTAGTTCTCGTTATATAATGTTTCTATTTTACGTGTTAAGGTGATGCCTAAATATTTAATTCCTTTATCGGCTATTTTCAGGTTTTGCGAGATTGCTATTCTTTCCAATTCCGGCCTCCCTCCGGCTAAAAGTAAGAGTTCTGATTTGTTCTTGTTGATTTTGAGGCCCGATATCGCCCCGAAGGTTTCAAGCTCTCTAATGGCTTGGGGAAGTGCTGTTCCCGGGTTCGTAAGGGCTAGCAGCATGTCATCTGCGTATGCTATTACTTTGTGTTGTGAGCCTCCCATTTCTATTCCCGTTATGGCTTCTGTCTCCCTTATTCTAGTTAGAAGTGGTTCCAGGAAAATGGCATATAGCAGAGGGGACAGTGGGCATCCCTGTTTGGTGCCTCGTGTTATTTCTATTTTGTCCGTGATCGCCCCATTAATGGCTATCCTGATTGTCGGGGAGGTGTAGTTGGTTTTTACCATTTTTATATACTGGTCTCCAAAGCCCATATGTTTTAGTGTTTTAAATAGTATTGTCCACTCCACCCGATCGAAAGCCTTTTCGGCGTCTAATGAGAGCAGGGCTGCTTGTGTTTGGGTGATCTCGGTCTTCTCGACCAGGTGTATTATTCTTCTCAGGTTGTCATGCGTGAGTCTCCCTGGGATAAATCCTGATTGGTCTGGGTTTATTAGAGACGGGAGAAGTGGGGATAACTTGTTCGCCAGAATTTTAGTGTATATTTTTGCATCAATATTAATCAGTGCTATGGGACGGTATGAACTGGGGAGGGAAGGGTCTTTCCCTTTTTTATGGAACACCAGGACCTTTGCTTCATTCATTGATTGGGTCACATTGCCCTGTTCTTTAAAGGTGTTTAGAAGTCTCGTGAGGACGGGGATAAGTAAATCTGCGTATTTTTTATAGAAGGGGGCGGTAAAGCCGTCTGGGCCAGGTGCCTTCTCTGTCGGGAGTGCCGCAAATGCCTTTTTGACTTCCTCCTCCGAGATCGGGTTCTCTAGTGCTATTCTGTCTTCCTCAGGGATTTTTTTTAAAGGGAGGGTTTGCAAATAAGCGTCTTGGTCTGTTTCGTTCGGGTGTTCTGTGGTGTAGAGATTTTGGTAAAAATCCTGGAAGATTCTCCCTATGTTTGAGGTTTGTGTATGCAGTTCTCCCTGCTTGTCCTGCATACTCATTATGTTTATTGACTTTTGTTTTTCTCGCAGCTGTCTTGCTAAGAGTCTGTCCGCCTTATTGGCTTTTATATATAGCCGTTGTTTAAGAAATTGGAGGGATCTTTCGGCTCCTTTTGTGCGAAGCATTTCCAATTGCCCCTGTGTGTGTTTTAGGGCCTTTTTTAAGGCTCTAGTTGGGTCGGATATAATTTCTTCCTGTATGTCCGTTATTTTCTTTTCGAGTTCTTTTTCCCAGCGGTGTCTTTGGTTTTCTTTGGAGGCTTTCAGGGCTATAAAGTTACCTCTGGTCACTGGTTTGAATGCCTCCCAGACCGTGCTTAGTGGGACCTCACCTGTGTCGTTTTGTGTAAAGTATTCCGTTATCTTGTCCCTAATCGATTCTCCCATTACTGGGTCATGGAGGATATCCTGTGGGAGCCTCCAGCGCCACAGCCCTCCTCCTTTTTCTGGAGTTGTTAACTCTAGCCAGAGTGGGGCGTGGTCAGACAGGGATATTGACCCCGTTTCTATATCTTGGATTTTCCCCATAAGGCCCACCGACACCCAAAAATAGTCTATTCTTGACATCGTGTTGTAAACGTGTGAGAAATATGTGTAGCCTCTCTGCTGGCCCTTTTGCTGTCTCCAAACATCGCAGAGTGCGAGTTGATCCATTTTTTGTTTGAGTCGTTTGGAGGGGGCGCCCTGTGTGGAGGGGCCCGCTGTGCTCCTGTCTATTTGTGGCTGCCATGCGAGGTTTAGGTCTCCTCCCAAGATCACCTCTCCCTTTGCGAAGCCCTCTAGCTTCTCCAGAGCCTCTCGAATGAATCCGTCTTGTCCCGTGTTTGGTGCATAGATTGTGGCCAGAGTTAGATGGGACCCGTCCAGGTGGACATTGACCATTGCTAGTCTCCCTTCTTTATCCGTGTGCCTGTCCGTTAGAATGACCTTTGCTTCTTCTTTGATTGCTATGAGGACTCCTGCTTTTTTGTCTGTGGCATTCGATTGTGCCCATATCCGATATCCCCTGAGGCGTATTTTCTGCTTGTCCTGTGCTTTGATGTGTGTTTCTTGAAGCAGGAGGATGTTCGCCTTTTCTCTCCTCAGCAGGGACTCCACTTTCTTTCTCTTTATCGGGGAGTTCAGGCCTCGTATGTTGTATGTTAGGATTCTAAGTTTTCCCATTTCGTACTCTCAGATTGGGAGATTCCCATTTCCTTAAGGTGTGAGAACTTTGCATCTTCCGGTATCTTTCCCTCCCCCCTCCCTCTCAGTCCCCCCAACTTCCAACTTTTGAACGTATAACTTCCCGAGGAGGGCCCGGGTACCTATGGTTGCTAGGGCGTTGCGCCTATCGCTCCCGGCCCTCAAAGCGCTCGGTAACAGCTACGCGGGGGGTCCTAAACCCTACATGGCCTGAGAACTTCCTGAGTTTCAATCCCAAGGGGGCCCTTCCCGGGCCGCCAATTAGTGTTTTCCGTGGGCTGATGTTGGGTTGTATGATTACCCATTTTACTTCTTCCTTTTCCGTATCTCTTCCCATCCTCTCGGCCTTTTTTGGAGACCGCCTCTTGTTCTGTCGTGCGCTTCCGCCGGTTCCTCTGTTTGTATGTCCATAATTTGCAGTCCTTCATCGCATGTTGTCACTCTTCGTTGTTTGCCTTCCCAGCTGAACAATAGGCCGAATGGGAATGTCCATTTGTATCTTATTTCCTTTGACACCAGTACCTTGATTAGCGGTGCCATATCTCTCCTTTTTTGTAGTGTGATCGAGGCCAGATCTTGGTACAGTTGGATGTCCGTCCCGTTCATCCTGATGTGGTCCAATTGTCGCGCCTTCCTTAAAATGAGTTCTTTTTGTGGGTATGATGAGCCTAGGACATCTCTAGGTCTTTCTCCGGGCGCCCCTGTTCTTTTTGGGCCCACTCTGTGGATTCTGTCTATCCCTATGGTTTCTGTTTCCTGTGCCTCCAGAATGTCTCTGAAGACTTCCTGGTCTGCATTCTTAAGGTCCTTGTCGAGTACTGCCTCCGTGATGTTCTTGATCCGGATGTTAGATCTGCGTGAACGGTTTTCTAAGTCCTCGCACTGGATCTCTAGGTTGTGGGTTAGGCGTGCTAAGTGTTCCTGGGTCTCACTGTTTTGGGTTGTCTCTTCTTCTAGGTTTTGGATGATTTTCTCCACCGTGTCGGTTCTCTCTTCCAGTTGGGCAATGTCTCTCTTCACTTCTTGGACCACCTGTTTCATTTCGTTTCTCATTGAACTGGACCGTGGTCATGAACCTCTCCTGTAGCTCCGCGAACCATGAGTGCATGTCTTCCCTTGATGGAAGCAATGGGGTTGCGTTGGTGTGGTTGCGGTCCTCTGGGGAGTCTTCCCGGGGTCTCCCCCTGGTATGGATCTGGGATTCAGCCGACCACATTTGGACTAGGTTCGCATCTTGTTTAGAGGACTGCGAATTTGGGAGTACCGTACTCCCCTTCCCCTTTGTTTTCGACATGCCTTCCTTGGGGAATCCTCTTCTCCTGTGGGTAAGGGGAAGGACGCTGTGCTTTTGGGAGGCCCCGGGAGGTGAGTCTTGCTTGTATTCCTCACTGGCTTTCCCCCTGTTATGTGGGGTTGTTGGTGGGGTTGAGGGTCTTCCTGCGTGAGGCGGGTGCCCTCGATAGGGCTTCGTCTGTAGCCGAGCCTAGTTTGTCCTTGTTTCCCCCTTCGGCCCTCCCCCTCTCTCCTCTGCTCTGGAGTTGGGCTTATATGATGTTAGGCGTGTGGCCCCCCGAGTCTATTAGCGTTGTGGGGGGCGGGCGCGCTCACCTTGTGCGCCTCCGGGCGGCGGATGTCGAGTTTCGTGGTGTTCCGGCGCCAGCCTTTTCTTCTTCAGAGCGGGCCGCGCAGTGTTTTGCCGACTTGCGCCCTCGCCACTGCTCGTCTCCTCCTTGGGGGTGGGGAGGGGGGCGTTTGGGCTCCGATGGTGTGGGCACCTTCCCTCTCCCTCGTGTGCTCTGTCCGGGTGCCGCGCCGTGGACTGGGTGCAGCTGCGGCCGCCTGTGTCTCCCTGGTGGTTCCCCTCTTCCGCGGGAGCGGCTCCGGAGGGGGAGGGGCGGCCGCTCCGCTCTGCCTCCGTGAGCCGCGTCTGGCAATCCCCGCTGATGCGAAGTCGACTACCGCTGCCGAGTGCTGCCCTGCACGTATCGGGTAGGTTTTCGTGGTGTTTTCCACGGTTCTGAGCTGCTTTATTGTCAATTCAGTGGCGGCCCGGGCGGAGAGCGAACTAAATGCGTCTCCCTATCCCGGCGGCCATCTTGAGAGCAGGAATCCTGAACATTATTTAATCACTTTTTACCCGAGAGGCTGCAAACTTTTATGCTGGTTGGAACTACTATGAACATTTTACTTTGCGAAGAGCTCATCCTTGCACAGTAAGTTTATGTTATTAGTGTTCGGGACAGAGCTGGGCTTTTGAGACACGACAGTGATGGACGTTTTGGTTTTTTGACATCATGACAATTTAACTCGTTTTCTCTGAGGCAGGTAACCCCCTCTTACCTTTAGGGATAGAGAGGCATTTTACCAACCCTTTCATGATCAATAAAAGTTTATACCGAAAAATATGCTACCATTGTGTCCTTGCCTTGGTCTGCACCCTTACACCTTCATTCAGTTCTTGTGATAAAATGACTACTCCTCTGCAAGAGTACAAGGATGAGTAGTGGTTCAACTGCCTACTTAACCCGACACTTCTACAAATCAACAGTGATCCCAAAGATAAAGGTAAAAAAAGCTCACCATAGAGATATACTTCCTTCACCTTTTGTGGTAACGTGGACTGAGGGAAGGTTATTCTCTCAGAATGGTTGTGAATGTGAGCCAGTAGCAACCTAAACAGAAATAGTACAATGGTTAAAAAAAAGAATGTCCAACAAGGGTCTATAAAAACGCATAGAATTTAATTAAGCATATCAATTATAAAATTAGCGTATAAAACACTATTAAAACCCCACTCTTGTAAATCAAGACAGAAGATGCAGAACTGAAATGTATAAGCACTCTGGATACTTTGTCTGGGAGGAAACAGTCAAAATGTACAATATGCTTGCTGGAATAAGGTATATAAGGAACTTATCCTACTCAAATAAGGGTTGATGGCTTGTGTTCCACAGCAATAACCAGATTAATCTCAACATATACACAGATATGCTGTGGAAACCAATTATTCTTCATTATCTGACTGTACAACCCGTTATCTGCCAATCTAATACCATCATCAGTTCATACAGTGAGGGCCTAATCTCTTAACAGTCTGTATCATGATATAAAGCATACTTTTATTGCCTTCTGTAGTACATAATATAAAATTACAATATATCTAACATACATTAATATTCAAATGATTATATATACAAAATTAAACATTGACCCTCATCAACATATACAATTATATACAGACCAAGACCCATCTCGTTTAAAAAAAAAAAAAAACTTTTATTTAACTCTTAGTTACATTCACATTTATTTCAGTGCATGATATTTGCTCATGTCCTCTTCAAAATGAGTTTAGATACAAATTAAAGGCCCTTATTCGGGCTGCTTGTCATCAGTGCAACAAGTGTCTTTTACATGGTTATAAACTGAACAAAGGAAATATTAAACAAAATAATAATAATACATTAACAGATTAGCCCCCCGCCCGCCCTTCCCCAACACAAGTATGGCATGGTTACAGATCTCATGGGTCGAGAACACTTTTCCGCACAGTGTGTGGTACCCCCATGTCCGCCTATAGCACATTTACATTTTTAAGCAAGTTCATCTTATGGAAGTGTTGTTCCTCATCTTTGACATATTTGTGAAAAGGGAGCCAGGTCTTCAAGAATTTCTGATATGTCTTGGCTTTCAGAGCACACACCTTTTCCATGGCTAGTCCGGCCTAGATTTTAACCCGCCAACAAGCCAGGATAGCTCCCTCTACTGTTTTCCAACTCTGGGCCAGGGTCATTCGGGCCGCCGTCAGCAGATGCGTGATGAGTGTGGCGGTAGCCCAATTTGCATCATAGACCTCCTCCTCCTCTGCCCCCAAAAGGATCACCACTGGGGAGTCAGGTAACTGTGCCTCTAATCTTTTTTAATGTGACCCAGGATTTCTTTCCAATACATTTTAGCCTTAGGGCATGACCACCACATATGACCTAGGTCTCCCATTCCCCCACATTGCCTCCAACATAGGGGGCGATGAGGTGTTTTGTGTTTATCTTGTGTAGGGGCTGAGGGGTCAGATACCATCTGTTGCAAATTTTGTATGCCGATTCCTTTAAGACCGTACACTTAGATGCCTTGTGGGCGCTCTTCCAGATTTGACCCCATTCATCTTCCGAGATGGGAACCCCACAGGTCCTTCTCCCATCTAACCATATAGGGGAGCTTGCCTCCAGGTTGTACCTAATCTAATAGTTTATACATTCTCGAGATTCCTTTAGCAACCGATCTCTCTCGCATAGTTAATGCAAGTCCCAATTGTACCCTTGTACCTGCTTCATTTACCTCCCTTTGAGAAATCCAGTGTCTGATTTGTATATATTTGTACCGCTCTGCCTCTCCTATATGAAGTTTCTGCTTGCATTTCTCGAAGAGTAGTGGCTTCCCATTGTGATAGACGTCTTCTAATTTCAGTATGACCCGACCTTCTCATCCCTCCCAGTAGACTAGGTTCCTTCCCGGAGTGAAGGCTGAATTATTGCTCATTGCACTATGGGGTCCTAATCTCAGGGTTGTGTTCCCCCATTTTAGTGCTTGATCCCATCCCCGAAGTGATGCTTTTGTTGCCTCTAGTAGCTGGCCTCCTGCTCCCCTATTTCTGTTTCTCAGGGACTGCAATGCACTTAGTGGGATGGAGGTAACTTCCTGTTCAATTTTTCACCAGCCCTTGTGTGTTTCGTATTCTGACCACTTTAACATGGGTGCTATTTGGGCTGCTATAATGTACCTTTTCACATCTGGGACTCCCAATCCCCCACATACATGTCAAAAGGAGTAGAACCATCCTATGGATCCTTGGTTTCTTTTTATGGCATGTGAAGGAAATAATTTCTGGGGTATTGTCATTTTGACCGCTGCTATTCGGGCGAACCATGACAGTTCCTGCATATCCCACCCATTGAGGTCCTCTAATAACTGTTTCCACACAGGAGGTATGTTTGCCCCATGAAGCTCCTTATACCCATTTGTTAAAGTTATACCCAAGTATTCTATGCCCTTGTCTTCCCAGGTCAGGGGATGGCCTTTGCTCAGCTCCAGTATTTCGTTCTGGTCATCTGTTATGTCAAGAGCTTTAGATGTATTGAATTTAATAGTGAATCCTGAGACTGATGCAAATTCCTGTAGTCTTGCCATCACTTTCAGCAGTTTGTTTTGTGTCCCTCAGAAATAGTAAGATGTCAGCGTACAATGCTATTTTGTGCATCCCTCCTGCGCTTTCTACTACCAGAATCTCCTGATCTTGTCTGATCATGGCCGGCAATAATCCCATGGCCATAGCAAAGATTAATAGTGACAACGGGCATCCCTGGCACGTACCTCTCAAAATCTTGACCTGTGCCGTAAGTTGACCATTTACCAGGAATTTCGTTTTTGGTAATTGGAAGTTAGCAAGTACCATCCGCCTGAATGCTGGTCTGCAACCAAATGCTAACAGCAAGCATTCTAGAAAACCCTAGTCTAGACTATGGAAGGCTCGCCTTGCATCCAGGGCCTCTATAGAGAATTTCTGCTCCGTTCTAGTTCACAAATCTATCATGTCTATTACCCTTCGTATATTGTCTTGCTTGTGTCTCCTCATTATGAATCCAGCTTGATCTTCGTGGATTATCCCCAGTAGGACTCTCGCTAATCTCCCTGCCAGAACATTAGCATAGATTTTAGCGTCACTATTCAGTTAGGAGAAGGGGTGATCGTTGACACAATTAGTTTGGTCTTTTCCTGGTTTGCGGATCAGTAGAGTGGTGGATTTACCCATATCCTCTGTGACAGTTCCTTCTTCTCTAATTCTGTTAAATAAGCGTGTCAGGGGGGCTATCAGTTGGGATCTGAAGGTTTTGTAATATCCATTCCCGAAACCATCCGGTCCGGGCATTTTATTACCCGGTAAGGATGTTATGGCTTTGCTGATTTCATCTGCCGTGATGGCCCTTTCTAAGGTTTCCCTTTCCTCATCAGATAACTGGGGCAGCTCTACATTTCCAATGTAAGTTATTTGGAGGCCCGGATCCATCTCTTCCTGTTTCATTTAGCTTGTATCGAATTTCTCCATGATCCTTAATTCATCAGCGTCCGCAGTGAGTAGTGTGCCCGGTTAGTCTTGTAGCTGTGTGATGTATTTATGGGTTTATTGCTTCTGCAGTTTAGCTGCTAGCAGTTGGTTAGCCTTGCCCCCTTGGGTGTAGTATGTTTGGTTAGTATTCAACAATTCTTGAGCGGAGCGGTGCGCCATATGTGCCTCTAACTGGGCTCTGAGCTTTCACAATGCTTGTAGTGTTTTGTGTGATTGCTTACTTTTGTGTTGTGATTCTGCCGTTTGAACCTCCCTTTCCAGTTCGTTCCGCAATCTTTCCTTCCCTCTTATTTATGACGCAGCCTGAGAGATAAATTCCCCCTGTATCAATGCTTTCGCAGCATCCCATACCATGTACCAATTAACTTCCCAGGTGTCATTCTCTTTAAAGTAGTCAGTGATCACTTTCACCATATGGGCCCTTAGAGCAATATCCCTTAGGATTAATTTGTTCAGCTGCCATTGTTTCCGGTTCTCAGTTTTACCCCCATGCAGCTCAATTTGTAGTATCATCAGAGCATGGTCCGTGAGACAGTTGACCCCAGTGTCTATTGTCATCACCTGGGGGATTAGTTTTGACGAGACCAGGACCATATCTATTCTCGAGTATCTCTTGTGCACTGCCGAATAATGTGTTTAATCCCTTTCGGTGTTGTGGAATGATCTCCAAGCTTCTATTAGCTCCAAGTCTCTGAAGAATTTCCCCAGAGCCTGACGGTTTCTATTGTCATTAGCTGTTGGAGGCAATTTTTTATTTAGTGTGGGGTCCATGACACAGTTGAAGTCCCCTCTGATTACCACCTGCCCTCGCACCAACTCCCTATATACTGGAGCACAGTACCCAAGAAGTAGTCCTGCTTTTCATTTGGACCATAAATTGCTATTAAAGTATATGTCTGCCCTCCCAAGATGCCTTTCAGTACCAAATAGCTCCCTTCTGGGTGCCCATAACAAAACTGCTTCCAAAATACCAGCGAGGCTCCTAGCAGAATCGCCACCCCCTTGACACGAAATATTGTTTGGGGAAGGCAGAATGTGTCATCCTCCTTTCATCTTTAGGTAGGGGGTGTGTTTCCTGTAGAAATAACACAGATGCCCGAAGCTCTGACAGCCGTCTCAATATAGAGCAGTTTTTCATCAGTGAGTTTAGACCCTGAACATTCAGGGTTACCATATTTATCTCATCCATACTCAAAGGGTTGTAGAGCTCTTGGTTGCCATTGCTCCTTGATTTCGTTCCCGGTCCTCAATAAGATCTGTGCCATGTAATTATCCCACAATCACAGTAAGTAATTCAACCCAAACCGCCCCCCTCCAACATCCCCAACTTAGTATTCTTTTGCATATTCCACCAGTTATAACAACTAATCCTGGTAGAACCAATTGAGGTATCTATATGGCCGTGCACCCTCCCTTCCCCTTCCCTTACAAACCAACCAACAAACCCCCAGATCCTTCCCTCTCTGAACCTTTCTTTAAAACTATTTATTGCTTCCTTCTTTGTCCCTCTAAATCTCTACTATGATTATGTGGACCCTTCACCTCATTAGTCTAGCTTGGCCCATATCCTAGTAGAGGGTAAGGTGGGTGTCCCAAAACGTGATTGGTTCTACTCCTCATGCAGCCTTCATGATCTGTTCCTTGACCCTTGTGAGGACGTCCGGCACCACATTTTTCTTTTGCTGGTAGTCATTGTATATTCTGTGTGTTCTGTCCAGCATCACTTCCTCGCCCGCGGAGTCTCCCAGCACCTGCTGGAATAGTGCTTGAACATAGTCATGTAGTTCAGCTTCCAGAACGGCCGTTGGATCCTCCTAAGCCTTATGTTATTCCTTTGGTATCCGTTTTCTCTGTCCTCTTGCCTGGCTACCACCCATTCCATTTGTTGTTCAAAGGAGTTCATTTGTTTGCCCAGTTCCCCTTGCTTGTATCCCTGTACACAAAGTGTTGTCTCTGTCTCTTCACCCTATTCTCGATTGCCAGCATTTCTTTGTTCTGATCTGTGATGGATTTGGTGAGACTGATTATGCAATCCTTTATTTCTTTCTTAATGTCGGCTAGCATTTTCTGCAGATCCGTGCGCCTTGTGGGTGGGTCCTCCCCCTCTAGGCTCATCCTGGGACTCGCGGACGAGTGAATGTGTGCCGCAGTCTGTTGTTGTCTCTTTGTGGGGTTGTGGTTCTGCATCATGGCCTTGATGTCACCCGACGGGGTGCCCTTCAGTTTGTTAAGGTGCTTTGCCATGCTCAATTTTCTGGGCCTCACAGTGTCTTTGTTCAGTTGGTAATTATTTCAATTTGCTTCCCCTCTCCTGGAGGGAGGGTCTGCAAAGGGAGACATCAGTTCTTATGTGTCTCCGGTTGAGGCCCTGAGTGTCCCGCTGCGCGCGTGTCTTCGTGGGGGCTCTAGTTCTTCATTATCCTGTGTTTTTCTTCCCCTCCCGGTAGCTTGATGGGTGCTGGGCCTCTCCGTGTGTTTTGCGTTATTTTGTGGATTCACAACAGTGCCTCTGAGCCCCTACGACTCTCCCGCCGGCTCTGCAGCTTCCCTCACTGTTGCTGTAGAATGTTTGCACTGGAAGGGACGCGTTCCGGGCCCTATCCGCATCTTCCCGGTGCTTGGGTCTATCCTGATCCAGGATTTGGAGAGGGAGTCCCGCCCCCGCAGATCCCCCTCCTCAGTTTCTCACCTCTCCGCCTGTTTCCAAGGATCAGGCTTCTCCGTCCAACCCTACCTTATGTTCTGCACTGTTTTCGCATCTGCCGACGTCTGCGTTTGGATACCTGCAGGGTGACCACTGCACACCTGCGGAACACTTCATCGCTTGTGGATTTCACTGCCAGGGTGGACGCTTTATTCACACGGCATAATCCTTGCTCTCCAACATCTGCGTTTGAGTTCCTGCAGATTGACCGCTCATTTCTAGGATGCTTTGCCACTTGCTGATTCCACTGCCAGGGGAGATGCTACATTCGCATGGCGCTGTACTTGATCTCCGCCATCTGTGCATCCGCCATTTTGGGCGAGTGTCACCAGAGCTTTCTTCTCGCTTCTTTTCTCGGAAGCCCTGGTTCCACTTGAGTTCTCAGTACAAAAAGGGTATTGCCAAGGGGTTCTGACCCTTGCTCCATTATTCTGGGTGTCTGGTGATCACATTTATAGGGTTCTGGGCCTTGGTGAAGGCGCAGGATACAGAGTTTACTGAGGAAGCATCCGACTCAGTCCTCGGCTGGCCACGCCCAAGACCCATCTCTTTTACAAAACAATGATTAAATGTGCACTTGGCCTTTCCCATTTCTTAATTAATACATACTAAGAATCTTGGCTCAATCTCTAAAAGCACATATTCTAAGTAGCCAGAGATAACCTTTTCTGTCCTTCTCTTGGCATAGTGAACAGATTATCTTCAGGGAGTATCAATTAAGTCCATAATGCATACAGGATATCATCCTCAACTGTGGTACATCCGCAAAATGTCCTTGTATTGGTTGTGAAGCTGTAGAAATAACAGAGTTAAAGTTTTCAACCTACTCATAAATTCCATTCTTACATTAGACGGTCAACGTTATTCCCTTTAATACCCATGATTAATATGATCTCCTCTTGGTTCCAAAACATAAAGTCAATTTTATGTTGGTTCTCTTCATAATTAACATCTATGTGTAAGATAACAGAAGACCAAGTATACCTATTTAACCTTTTTCCTACTTTCTACAATAATAGTAATCATAAATACCTTTGTGTGGAAGATGGTAATCTTTATATGATGTATTATAAAGATATCCTGCCATTGTGGCCATAGACCTCGATCCATTGACCTCTTCACTGCATAGATCTTGATCACTCTAACTTTGGTTGAAAAAAATGGCATGTTGTAGCGTACTCCATATAGGGAGTTACACCTCTAATCTCGCGGGAATTCGGTCTAGAACTACAAGCTTGCTGAGAAATTTAG
The DNA here is from genome assembly GCF_040938575.1 of Ambystoma mexicanum. Lineage (NCBI taxonomy): Eukaryota > Metazoa > Chordata > Amphibia > Caudata > Ambystomatidae > Ambystoma > Ambystoma mexicanum. The sequence continues at coordinate 1,346,512,054 of NC_090922.1, read as the reverse complement.
TTTTAGTTCATAATCATCCAGATATTGCACTTTCCCGGAAACCCTTAGACCCATGTCTGCAACAATTTTAATTTCTACCTGATAAAATCCTTACCTCTCAACTTATCTCGGGTTCATGTTTTGTTACAAAAATTTTCAATACCCCAAGAAGGATGATATCACATATCGTCCTTTAGAGTAACTCACATTTGTTACATTGTAACAGTTACTTACACAGATGTTCAAATCACGAATCTACTACATTACAGTCAAAACATATTAATTAAATTACCCATATAATGCAGTCCTTTAATTCTATCTTATCACTTTGTGTCTGGAAAATCATCCTCTTTTCTATAAGGGTTAGTAAATACTTTCCTTTTTTTTCATAAACACCTTGTATATGTTTTATCACCCATTGAAAATATCACTGCATGCATGGCTGTCACCATCAACCCAGTAGTTTGTCCAATTTCAGTGGTTTGGTAGACGGAAAAAAAGGTAGAAGGATTTAAGTGAAATGAATGCTGAAGTGTTCTTAACATTCAGGCCAAAATGTGAATACAGGACTACATTTATGAATATTTCAAATAATACACAGCACTTGTTTTAGACACATTCACCACTGTAGAAACCTGGGAAGCAGATTGCTTACCAAGTTGGGGAATCTTGAACTTTTCTGCAGCACTGATCTCAACATCATCCATTAGATCCATTAGATTTTTGGAAACCCGTGAACAGAGGAGTTTGGGTGAACACGTGTATGCGAGTATAGCCTTTCAAGGGATAACAAGTAGGGGACAGGTGTATGGGGAAGTGTGAACATGCAGAGATTGAAATTGGGAGTGTGGCATGCCTGTGACTTGTTCTGTTTTTTGGTTTTATTAATTTTTTAAGAAGAATAAGGAAAATAAAACGAGAAGATAGGGAGCCTACCCGAGTAATGAGGGAAGGTGGTGCCAAAACATTGTTTAACGAAGAAGAAATGAGGAAATACATAGGAGTTCCATATAATTAGAGAGCTCAGGCATAGTAGTGATTGTTATTTTAGCTTGCTATTTTAGTTTGTTTTATTGTGTCGGGGGAGGCGCAGGAGGGGCATTGTGCAGTTTGCATGTGTGTGAAGAGTGTGGGGTTTGCGTGAGTAAGGAGACCGAAAGGAGAAGCAGGAGGATGGGGGAAGAAAAAGTATTTTTTGTGACGAGGGGGGGAAATTGAACGGTGGCTTTGACAATATCTGTATAAATGTGTAGGGCATTAGCAGAGGCGTAGTACTACTAGCAGGCACACAGAAGACACAACCATGGGAGAGAAACGCCCATAGAGTACATGTGCAAGGCCCTGCCATTGTACTGTGACAGGGTCAAGAAGTATGACAGAAGTATGCTAGAACACATGTTCATCTTTCTGAGGGCAGTGTACAAAGTGAAACAATTACAAAACAGGAGGGAAATATTGAACCTCTGGAAGATGTTCGAGTATACATAGGAACGCGGGGGAACGAGGCTTGTGCAACGATAGTAGAGGTGCAGTTCCAGATGAAGATGGGAAGGCATCAGTGGGACGTAAGGGTCTATATCCTTTAGCAGCCCGTCCTGTAGTGGGATACACAAAACCAATGTATGTGTCAGCAGATTCAAATGTATCAACACCAGTGACCGCCCTACCACCCCCATATGTCTCCCCTCCAGATTTGCAGCACACGAAGATGTTAACCCAAGCGACCTAGGAATAGCACTGGCATCGACATGCACGTAACCAAGACAGACATGCCAGGATGGGGAGGCAGAGCAAGCGCTTCAACGTACCCCTAGAGTACAGAGTTTATGAGACGGCAGGTTGAGAGAGAGGTTTGGCCAGATGGCAGTAGCAAGGAAAAAGGTAAGTGGGATAAAGGGCAGGAAGAGCAAACTGAAAATGCAAATGCCCTTAATACACAAGGGCACGGGGAGGCCACAGTATGTACCATGGGCACAGATGGGCAAAAACACCCTAACAACGGCGCTCCCGGGCCTTACAGTGGGCATCCTTCAATAAAATTAGAGCAAAAGTGTGGGAAGCTTTCCCAGACACATCAGATTTACAGTCCATTATGCAGTGTATCATGGGTGATGATGAAGATGCTGCACAATTCATTCTTAAGGTCAGAGACATGTGGAGGGCAGAAACGGGTAATGCCTGCGACCAGTCAATACCCTTTTTCTATTTCATATTAAAACACGTCCTGCCCAAAGAAGGGCAAAAGACGATCGACAAAATTGTGGGTTGAGGTGAAGGGGTGGCCGGAGATTCAGAGCATAATAGTACACCATTGTAGGAGGATAAAAGAGCGTGGGAAGAAAACGCTTCAGAGAAGACAGGCAGAAGAAGCAATGGTGCAAAACAAATTAGCTGAAGTAGCTATGGTGGCCTCGGGCCCGACGCTCACACAGATAGAAGAAGTGGCATACACACCTAACTTCACAAATGCCAGAATAGCAGCGGTGTGGACTGAAGGGGGACAAGGACAGTGGGCCGGAAACCTACAGTTCTCTGGGCCAGAGTAGCAAGCAGGACAGCAGTGAGGCTGAGGTAGGTACAGAGGATGAGTTGGGGGGTAAGGGGAATGGGACCCAGCGGATGAATCTGCGACTGTGGGAAGTGGGGGCACTTCTCGAGGGAGTGCAGGAGTAGGCAAGGAATGGGATATATTTATGGCCAGCAGAACCATGGTCCACCACCCCAAGGGGCCTCTCAATGGCCGACTTCCAGAATGACCAAAATACCATATGAAATACATCAAGCCTACACACAATTACGCCTGCAGATACCAGGCACTCTCTCACTGCAACATCACCCGCAGGCGATGCAGCTTTACCCGCCCCACAACAACATCCAGTAGACAGGGAGCACAAATGCCTTCGGCGGCGCACCCATTGGCACAGTTGTCAGTTTCAAGGCGCTATGGTAATGGGGGGGGGGGCTTTCTCATTCCCAGGAACAGATACCTATCCAGACTAGGACAGCCCACAGAGAGCACTTGCGTGTCCAGTACTGTCGATGTCCCTAAACCTAGAAAAGGAATCCTTGGTGGGGGCAGAGAAACAAACAGTTCATCTTTATGGTAGATTCAGGCGCTGAGAAATCGTGCATCAGTGAAGGTGACTTCCCGCTATCTGGCAAAATTCTTGACATGCAAGGATTCTCTAGGGCTATTTTAACGGTTCCATATACAAAAGACTTAGATGTAAAGGTTGGAGCAAGGGTAGTACACCCTCCCCTATTGTTTTCTGAGAGCTCTCCTGTCAACTTGCTCGGCAGGGATTTGTTAGCAAGTTGCACATGACCATCTCATTCACGGACAACAGCATTGTCTGCACCACACCAAGTATTTGCTGAACGAGGGCGATGCTTGAAATGCACACCATGGCACGTGCCTTAGTGGTGAGAGACATTCCCAAAGACCCAAGCATGTTCATCTATGGCATTACAGTGCTCGTGCAAGCAGTGCCTCAAATTACCAAAGCCTACTGAAGAGTGCCAACTGATTCATTTTCCACCCTGTAGTGTCCCCAGAGCTAGTAGTAGTCACCATACTGTCTCTAGATCTGCAAGGGTTTTTGATATCTGCCAAAAGAATTGTTGTTCTTGGCACAGATAGTCAGGGATGCCAGTGGCACACTGTATTGTGCATTAAACCCACTGTACCCCTCAAAGAATTGACATATGCAGAACATTTTGAAGACAATCACAATGACGGGAAGATAATACCTGAGATTTGCATCCCTGCGATATTATGGCGCAGTACAGGAGAGTGCAGAGCCCCCTAATGGCCGCTGTTGCACCACCTCCCTTTATACAGGGCGACTTAGAGCATGTGCCAACACAATTATGGACAACCAACCCACACGATGTAGGGTAACTATAAGAATTGACTCCATTGGAGATCACGCAAAAAAAAGGAGCAGTACTTCCCTGAGTGAAACAATACCCACTATCAAGGGAGGCAGAAAAAGGGATAAAAGACACAATACAGGCCTTACTGAATCAGGGGATCATATTGCCCTCCAACGCAAAAAGGCGACGGGTGGGTAATTGGAGAATGAACCAGGATCTCTGCCCACTTAATGACACAGTACCAAAAGAATTTCCTTTGATTCTGAATCCTACCTCCATTTTGTGCAGCATCCCCAAAGAAGCGAGACACTTTACGGTGGTCTTATTAAAGAATTCCTTCTTTTCAATATCATTACACCCAAACTCACAGTACCTCACCGCATTTACGCATAACGGAAAGCACTATGAGCACACTCGTTTGCCCGAGGGGTATTGTGAGAGCCCTAGAATATTCAACAGGATACTGCACGAGGATCATGTTCCTAGCACGATCATCCAGTACATGGATGACTTGTTAGTGTGCAGTGACAAGTGAGCAAAACTGCTGCAAAGATCCCATTACCCTACTGCCACTGTTAGGCTGCAAGGGGTACAAGGTTGACAAGGCCAAGTGCCAGTACTGCCAGCTTGAGGTACAATAGTTAGGACAGCTCATTTCAGCAGACGGTAAAAGAATCATACCAAACAGAACAGCGACAGTGCGCGCCACGCCCAAGCCAGTCACAGTATTGATATTGATATTTTATTTCTATCGAGCTCGTACACGTACACAAGTATTTCAGAGCGCGACAAGGCAAGGAAGGGAGGGGAACAGGGGAGAACAAAACAGCGATCTTACTAGGCACAGTGACATTGAGAACGCGCAAGTGCATGGGAGAAGGGAGTGGAAAAGTCCATGGTGGGGGAGAAGTGGAAAGTGCGAAGCAGAGGAGAAACAGATAAATAATAATAAATAAATAAATAATGAAGGCAACAAACAGTCGTAGTGCAGCCAGCAATTTGCAAGTGCTAGATTTAAGGCAGCAGGCAGGGTAGGTCTGATAAATGCAGGAAGAAAAAGGAGGGGGCTGTATGGGTACAGATACAGACCCCAGTGCAAGGGGTGGCCCAAAGGCAGTGCGGGAGGGTGGCAGGGTGAGCAGGTACCTGGGCCTGGAGGACAGAGGGTGGCCAGGTGCATGGTGCCAAGAGAGAACAGATCAGTAGGATAGACGGGGAGTAAAGGCAGAAGCAAAGAGGAAGGTCTTGAGGTGCTTCCGGAACAGAAGATGGTTCTCCTCAAGTTTCAGAGAGGCAGGGAGGCTGTTCCAGAGGGAGGCCCCAGCCGAAGACAGAGATCTACCCCCAGCTTGTTTCTTTGAAAAACGACTGACCCTGAGGGAGTTAGAGGTAGAGAAGCGACGACCTTGAGAGGGGAGGTATTTGCTGTGGGATAGCTGAAGGTATTTTGGACACAGGCCCCAGAAAGCCTTGTGGACAATGCAGAGGGTTGAATTTAATCCTTGCATCCACTGAGAGCCAATGTAGAGATTTCAGAGCTGGAGAGATACGATCCCAGGGCTTGAGGCCAAGGACAAGTCTTGCAGTCCTGTTCTGGATTAGTTGCAAAGGCCGGAGAGTAGAGGCAGGTAGATTTAGAAATAGGCTGTTACAATAGTCCAACCTAGAGAGAACCAGAGCTTGGGATACCATGAGCTTCTGAGGGAAGGAGAGGAAAGGCAGAGTACCTCTGAGGAGGTGCAGACGGAAGTTTGACTTTTAAGAGACCTCAGAGATGTGGGCGGAGAAGGAAAGGGTGGAGTAAAAGATGACCCTGAGGTTCTTAGCCTCGCAGGAGGGGGTAGGAGGAGGGCCAAGGGAAGCCGGTCAGAGAGTGAGGGGAAAGGATGGTGATGGTGTGCCGATGAGGAGGATCTCAGTCTTGCTGGCATTCAGACAAAGATCATTGGAGGCACACCAATCTTATATGGCAGTTAGGCAATCAGAGATGGGAGAGGAGGTGGCCGAGGGCAGCCTGAAAATGAGTTGAGTGTCATCAGCGTAGCACTGGAAATGTGAGCAGAAAATGGCAATGCAGTGGGCGAGAGTTGCCAGGTATTGGTTGAAAAGCCAGGGCGAGAGGTTAGACCCCTGAGGAACACCACAGGTAGAGAGGAAGATAGATGATAGGAAAGACCCAAGTTGGACCTGGGAGGGTCGATCAGAGAAGAAAGAGGTCAGCCAGACCAGAGCCTGATCAGTGATACCCAGGTTTTCACGGAGACGGTTGAGCAGGATGGTATGGTTGACCATGTTGAAGGCAGAAGAGAGATCGGGGTGGATGAGGACAGAGGAAATGTTAGAGTCAAGGTTGGAGAGCAGATCTTCACGGTTGTTCAGGAGAGCAGTTTCCGTGCTTCTGGCAGCTCTGGTGGTCATGGAGACAGTCAACAGAATTGGAATGAAGGTTAAGCTGAGAGATGGATACCTTTTCCAGGAGTTTGCACAGAAAGGGAGTAATGGAAATTTGACGATAGTTAGCTGGACAAGAAGGATCAGCTGTGGGTTTCTTGAGAAGAGGATGCACAGGGGAGTGCTTCAGAGGGGAGGTGAAGGGTCCTGAGGCAAAGGAGTGGTTGCAAAAATCAGCAAGGGCCAGAGCGAGGGTGTCAATGGGGTCCTTGAGGGTTTTAGAGGAACAGGGATGAACCTGTTTTGACGAGGCTTTCATAGATCGGACTTGTCTAGCGACCTCGTCAGGGGAGAAAAGAGGAAAGGATGAGAAGGATGGTGTGGGGTGGCTAAGGGAGGGTCAGCAAGCACAGATGGAGGGGGGGAGGAGGGGTGGGGTGTGTCATGACCCGTGACCCAGAACTCACTGGCATGGTCACATGCCAGGTAGGGTTAGGACTCAGGGTTCATTTGGGGTCCCAAGTGCCTTACATTATCACCAGGGACTCTCCTGGAGTCAGTCCTGGCGCCTTTGATGCTAGGCTCATATTTGGAATAGGACTTGAGGGGACTACTTTTTGTGTGGAAGCCTGCAGCCAACATGGAGACACCCACAAAGTCTAGTCCCTAAGAACCAGACTGTGCTGTGCAGTGTTTTAGGGTGTGGTAGCCCGGACTACTTTACCTGGACTACTTTACAGGGGTAGGCTATATAAACCACACCCAAGCTAAAGAACATGCTTTGCGTTATTCTGCAGCCAGCAGCGTGACGCTCATCGTGTTCAGAGACCAGCACACGGCATTCCTGGAATCGCGGACCTGCAGAGGAGACAAAAGAACATCATTAGCAGTCCCAGCTTACCTGCAGCTTTCCATCCTTCGATCCCGGCTGCTCGCGGTCTTCCATCCCGTTGGCAGCATCTTCAGGACATCACGCACGCACCGGAACGAAACACCTGCAGGGGAGAGAGAAAAAGGGACAACGTTAAACAGGTTACTCACGGCAATCACAGCAGTAACCATAACCTCCTCACCGCGCTGGGCATATCTTGGCCGGTTCCGCTCCGGAAATCAACGCACGCCCAGAAAGACCATTGTGACCTGAAAAGGAATAAACAATACAGGTTAGCCCAAAAAGACATTAGTGCGCCGCACTTCGTGCTGAACCTACCTTTCTTCATACGCTCCGTGTCCATAAAGTTAACTCGGTCACTTCAACCCGCAGAAAATTACATGTCCCTGCGCAGAAAGCAGGACGGCGAGCACGCCAGACATCATAACAAGGTGAGGAGGGGGCCATTAGGTTGAGTCCAAGGGGCTGGTGGGAGGACACACAATCTGGCCTAAATCCAGTGCTCCTGTGTTTTCAGGCCCACCTGCCATAGAAGACATCATCCCGAATTGAGCACATCCGGGGGGAATCCGGCAACCAGGGCATACGGGCGTCCCCGTGGATACCAGGTGAGCGTAACAGAACGCGAAGCCTCATAACAAAATCCACCTGGGCGCCATGGAGACTTCAGAAATGGACCAACTGTCCCAGTTATTAGGACAATTACGCGCCGAAGTGCATTCGGCTAGGCAAGAGACTAATACCCTACGAAGGGATTTTGTTGTCACCAAGGATCGCACTGAAGAACTCAGCAGGCAACTACTGCAATCACAGGCCGGGCAAGTTCCATAACCCAGGACAACTTCGCCGGCACAGGCCACCACATCGTCTACCGCTCCAGTGCAAATCAATTTATCCGGAACAATACCGTTAGCACCGCCAGAAAGGTTTTCAGGAGATCTAAGAAAGTATGCAGCATTCATGAATCAATGTCGCCTTCATTTCCTCTACCTACCGGCTGCATTCCCTAACGATCAGGCACGAGTAGCATTTATTTTGTCATATCTAAGCGGTAGTGCAGCAGATTGGTCAGTGCCGCTTGTGAGCTATGATGATCCGTTACTACGTGACTTTGGGGGCTACCAAAGGCAAATGGAAAAGCTCTTTGCACGACACACCCATGAACAAGCTGTAGACAACTAACTCTTATCACTCCGGCATTGGAATCAGGACTTACTAACATACATAGCAAACTTCAATAGGTTAGTGGCTGAAACCAGGTGGCCTGAAGACAAGAAAACCACATTGTTTCACCGAGGCCTTCGAGGGGAATTAAAGGACGTCTTGGCTCAGGTAGTTGACCCACCTAGAGACTGTAGTGAATTTATCAATCTGGTGGTGCAATTAGATCATCGACTACAAGATCGGAAAGCGGATCGGTCCAAATCTGACACACGGGCCGTGTATCTACGAACCAAGGATGCTACTCCGCGCACGTCAGAAAATACCACAGAGCCAATGCAAATTGGAGGCATACGACCACCGTTAACAACAGCCGAAAGAGACAAGAGAAGGCAACAGCAGTTATGTTTGTACTGCGGACAATCGGGGCACTTCTTAAAAGACGGTCCAATAAAACCCCCCAAGCGAATTGTGGGAGCTACAGAAAAGGATGAGAGTAAGGAGTCGGAAAACTGCCTAGCTCGACAAAAGTAGAGGTCAGTTTGTCGAGTGAGAAGAATGAGCCACCGGCCTCACATTTTGCAATACCAGTGATCCTAATCAATCACCAACAACCTTCAAGGATGCATTCTGAAGCTTACATAGACAGCAGAGCAGTTGGGAATTATATTGATCAAGATCTGGCCGCACGGATGGGGCTTCCCTTAAGCTGAACACAGAAAAGGTGACCACAGTAGATGGGACTGAAATTGCTTCCGAACCAGTAACCCAATTTACGGCAGGAATAACCCTGCTGTGCCAGGATGGACACCGGGAATCGATTTCCTTCTATCTCATCAAGGCGCCTCAGTTTCAGCTAATATTAGGGATGCCATGGTTAGTTGCTCATAACCCTCGGATAGATTGGCGTGCAAGAAAACTGACTTTTCCTCATGATTGCGCCTCCACCTGTTATCTCCAAGAAAACGAGTCCAGTTTCAAGGCTTCTATGAGTCCTAGAGTTGGCATATCTACACTTGGCGCAACCAGTAATCTCCCTGAAGAATATCAAGATTTCCAGGATGTGTTCCAGAAGGAACAAGCTAATACACTACCTCTGCACAGGTCCTATGACTGTCAGATTGACCTCATAACCTGGTGCACAGATCCCTTGCGGCAGAATCTATGCGCTCACCGAATCAGAAAACCAGCATCTAAAGTCCTATCTGGACCAGTACCTGGCAAATGGGTTCATTCACCCATCCAAATCACCCGCAGCCAGTCCCCTGTTCTTCGTACCAAAAAAGGAAGGGGACTTGAGAACCTGTATTGAATATCGCGCCCTGAACCAGATCACTGTGAAAAACAGTTACCCACTGCCCCTTATTCCCGAGATGCTAGGTCAAGTCAAAGATGCCCAGATTTATACGAAGTTAGACCTCAGAGGAGCGTACCACCTGGTCCGAGTTAAAAAAGGAGATGAATGGAAAACAGCCTTTTCGTACTAAGTATCGCTTGTTTGAGTACCAGGTAATGCCTTTCGGGCTTTGCAATGCCCCGGCGGCGTTTCAATATTTTATGAACGACGTCTTAAGGGAGCTGATCGGTGTTTGCGCCCTAGTCTACATAGATGACATCCTAGTGTATTCAACCTCAGAACAAACCCATGTCAAGCATGTCCACGCTGTCCTTGCCAAACTGCACCAATATCGACTATACGCAAAACTTGAAAAATGTTTTTTCCATGTAACCGAAGTTGAATTTCTTGGTTTCGTTCTTACTCCGAAAGGCATTCGAATGGATGCAAACAAGGTGGATGCCATTCTAAAATGGCCGTCCCCAACCTCAGTAAAAGGGATCCAGAGTATGCAGGGTTTTGCAAATTTCTGCCGTCGATTCATCCCAGATTTTTCTCAGATTGTGCATCCGATCACGTTACTTCTACGAAAAAACAAAACATTCATATGGTCAGAAGATGCCGAAAAGGCCTTCCAAAAACTAAAGGAAAGGTTCACCTCAGCCCCGATCTTACGACACCCTCATCCAGATCTTCCTTACATCGTGGAAACAGATGCTTCCAGTATGGCGATGGGGGTGATTCTTTCTAAAAAAGACCGTGAAAACTGGCCAATTGCACCCCGTGGCCTTCTGGTCGCGAAAATTCACACCTCCTGAACTCAATTATGCCATCACCGATAAGGAACTGCTTGCTATAAAATCCGCCTTCAAGGCATGGCAGCATTATCTCTTAGGGGCCAGGCATACAGTCACTGTAATTACAGACCATCGGAACTTACAATATTTAAAAACAGCAAAGGCGCAATCCTCGCACCAATTACGATGGGCCCTTTTCTTCGCCGAGTATGACTACGTAATCTCACTTATCGACCAGGCGTAAGAAATGGGAAAGCTTGCATGGGCATCGATGAAAGAGAATTTGCAACTCCAGATCCAGTGGCCATTATACCTGAGGACAAACTTTTAGGCTCACCACACCTTTAACACAAACTGAACTTAGAAATGTGATCCAACAGGAAATAACCCCAAGCGAGTTACTGGAATGGCATACCAAAGGAAAACAATACACTGTAAAAAATCAACTGCCATATTTTGACAAACGCCTGTACGTGCCTAAAACCGAGCTACAACAACCAATCATTTCAGACAAGACTCTTTGATGGAGGGTCATCCCGGAATTGTCAAAACTCTAGCCAAAGTAAAATGCAATTATTGGTGGCCCACACGGCGTCGTGACGTCATCCAATACGTTCAGTCATGTGGAGTGTGTGCACAAAACAAGTAACTGAAGCAAAGACCAGCTGGCCTCCTGCAACCATTAGAAATACCTCTGGCACCATGGCACACACTCTCTCTCAACTTTATTACTGATTTGCCTCCCAGCCAAGGGTTCAATACCATTTTAGTTGTAGTGGACCTATTTTCTAAAATGGCACACTTTATCCCTTTCAAAGGCCTTCCAGATGCATCCCAGCTAGCAAAAGTGTTTTTGGAAAACATTATCAAGCTGCATGGATTCCCTTCAGTCCTGGTCTCTGATCGAGGAAGCCAATTTGTATCAAACTTCTGGAAAAAGTGCTGCGCTATGGCTCACATCGACATACGGCTATCCACCAGCCATCACCCCCAAATGGATGGACAAACAGAGAGGACCAACCAGACTCTCGAACAATACCTACGATGCATGCTGCATCAAGTCGAGGGAACCTGGAGAGATCTATTAAGGATAGCCGAATATGCTTACAACAATTCTGTACATTCCAGTACTGGGCAAACACCTTTTTTCACCCTCTACGGCAGACATCTGCATGCTTCCGAACTTGACAGCCCTCCCGGCCTCGAAATGCCGGCTGTAAAGACTCTTCATGAAAACATCACTTAGGCCTTTAAAAAGGCAACAGAGGGATTCCAAGATGGCCGCCGGGGCAGGGAGACGTGGCTGAGTCTCGCTCCTGCCGGGCCGCACCGAAGCACCTCACTTAGCACCAGATCCGAGGGTAAAAAGCACGCCCAGCGACTGCTGACCCTCCCCGGTACACACCGCGGAAGCAGGGGAGAGAACCGCCGCAGGGGAGAGCGTGAGCAGAGGCTGCACTGCATCGAGGAGCCACCCCTCCCCCACCGAGGACGCAGCACGCCCTGAGTGTACAGCGAGAGGGAGAGGCCGGGACAGGGACCTGTCTGCGGACGGCTGGCGGAATATTCAGGCACAGCGACACTCACCCGCCGGGCGATGGGGATTCAGCGGCAAAGAAACCCGCCCGGAGCGAAGCACAGGAGCCGCGGGTGGACCGCACCTGGTCCGCCCCTCCCCCCTCCTAGCAAGTGCACTCTGCGCCGGGGAACGTAGCATCGACAGGAGCGGAGGATCCGGAGGCCATACCCCGACTACACAACGTCCCCAGGCAGCGCAGCGTCTGGGAAGAGGAGTCCCCGCTGGGGCTCCGGAGCCGTGGCTGGGCTGTAATACGAGTGGAACAATACGCGCGTAGGAGGAAACGCACTGCCCAAGGACCCGTGAACCCACAGTGACGAGCCGGATAGCACAACAGGTGAGAGGGGCTCTAGCACAGAGGCACCCCCACAAGGCCAAGATAGACACTCTGCTTTTAGGGGGCATATCCCCATACACCTCAGCCTTTGGCAGATTTACTGGGAAGTGACAGGCATAGGGTCAAGGACTCTACCCATAGTGCCCCTGACAGCATTGGGGGCAACGAGGCAAGTGGTACCCGGAGGGTGAAGGGCGAATAAGTGCCTCTGCAGGAAGAAGGCAATTTAGCCCGGGGCACACTATCAACCAAGCTCACCCCGCCACATCAAGAGGGCAATGCAGGAGCACCCAAGGCACAACAAAGCTGCCAAGGAGCAAATAATCCCAGTGAGTACCTCACATCGCAAGGGCAATGTCCAAGGCAAAGGAGAAAGGGGGTGCGACACAACCAAACCAGCAGTCAGCTAAACTAGATCCCAGCATACTCCAAATGTGGACGTCAGATACCACTGTTAGGCAGAAACCTGTGCAGTTCCCTTAGGGACCACTGCAAAAGATTTAAGACTACAGGTGTTGGCAGTAAACCCACTTGGTAGCAGTCTGTACCACCCAGATTTACCTGGTAGCTGTGGCTGAGCAGTCAGATTTCCCTCAAGAAGAGTTAGGCCGTATGCAAAGTATACACAATAGGCACTCAGATACAACAATACAAGCAAACATTGACCAGAGCTTTGGTATCAAAGTATATAATTATTTATTTAAAAACACACTGTTGAAAACACTCCAGCACTCTTATTGTAAAATATTCTAAACACAGTTACTATTATAATATATACACCCCATTTTCCTTATCAGATAAGTCACTGTAAAACACCACTTATTTTCATACAGAGGTGAGCGCTTAACTAGATGGCACTCCAATCAGTTTGTGAGAAAGGGAGGGAAAAAGACAGAATATGGAAAGGTACACCACTCTAAGATTCAGGAACACTGTTAGCAAGGCAGAAGAGCAAAAGTCACTGGTGAGCCAAATTCCAAAGGCTGGGCCCACTCTTAGAGAGAGCAGAGCACAAATGCGCCCAAGATCACACAGTTACACTAGGCTTAGAAAGTCTTGCAGAGGGTTCAAAAAGAGTTTAGAGAGGCTTAGGAAAGTTTAGCCAGGGTGTCCCAGGCTAACCCAAGTTCGAAAGCCGGGGGCTAAATCTACCCCATACAGTCGGTAGCAAGGGAAGCCAGGCGGGACACGGTACCTTAAGTGGGAAGGATCCTCCAGCGGTGGCAGTTGTTCCTGGCAGTGGGTGCAAGTCGCATCGTCGTCCAGGGGAAGAGAAGATCTCGACTTGGAGGAAAGATGAAGGTCGTTGCACTACCAGGGAAGAAACCAGCCGCAGAGTTTTCCGGTTAAAGGTGGTAGCTTTGTTTCGCGGTCGTGGTAAAATGTGGTATCCCGGTTGCCGGGGTGGTTGGCACAGGCAAGGCGGCCATGAGGTACGTCGGGAAGGCGAAAAGACGGTGAAACTGGTTATCCCCACCAGTCAAAGGAAGAAGACTCTCCGGCGGGAGATCTCCTCTGTCGTTGGGAAAAGTGGTGAGCCGGTCCAGCAGGGCTTCACCGGTGGTGTCGCTGTGGCAGGTCGGCTCAGTTTCTCCCTCGTCGGATTCTTAGGTCCTGTGGCGACTTCTGAAGTTCCAGTCCCCAAAGCCCTGCTTTTATGCAGAAAACCCCCATTCACTCAGCCTAGCTGTCACTCAAACATGCTAAGTGGTGAGCCGGCCGGCTCACCACTTGGGCCAATCAGGATGGAGTGCGACTTGAGTTGCCTAGGCAACTCAGTCCAGGGTGCCTAAATTCCCCTCCACCCCTCCTAAGTACCCCAGACAGAGTGGCACCACTTTGGAGGGCTTCTGTGGGGAAGCCCGCCAAAAAGTGGAACAAAGGCCTCGACTTGGGTTGGAGACACAGAAGAGAACACAAACGCCATTTTAGAATCAAGTTCTGGCAAAAAATACCAACCGGAGAATTAATATTAATTAAATAAATCGGCGGTATGTTCGAGGCTACCGTAAATAATTAAATAAAGATAGTAGCCTAAAACAATGGGAAATCCCATAGGAAAATATTTGCGGTTGAATATAAAAAGTAGTATCCGCTGCCACCAGCCAAAACTCGATCAGGGGGGACGGAGACGTGCCCCCTCGGCTAACAGACCGTGGGGCAATCGAATTGCCCCAGCCAGTACGTCCACAATATGATGGTTTGTACTGGTTCTGTTCAGAATTTAAGACTAGTAAAGTCAATGGTGACTTTACATGCCCTGGGAGACAGCAGTCAGTCCCAGGGTATGGAGTTTATACTGGGGGGTCACTATGACACCCCTGTGTTACTGCACTGAGTGTGCTGTGTAACACACATCACAAAAACACATGACGCCCTATGGGGTAAAATACCCCATAGCCCATTAAACACATCTAGATTCAAAGAAACACACTCAAATCATGCCCAAGAGTGAGGGTAAAAGAGTCTCACTCTTGGCAGGAGAAAAAAATAAACCCCAAAAATCCAGCAAAGCTGCTGGGGGGACTGACTAGGTTAGGAAATTCAGCCTAAACAGATAATTCTCCCCAACAACCTCTATAACCACCAGGGGAAGATCGCAGGATGACCCACTGGTGGACTCCATCCCCCCCAACGCATGTAACCAACCCCCGTCAAGGGACGATATGCACGCCTGGTTCGTAGAGCTGCAAGACAAACTCATGTTGATGGTTCAAGACCAATTTGCCACAATGAGAAACGACATGAAACAGGCGGTTCAGGACCTAAGGCAAGATGTAGCCAAACTAGAAGAAAGGACGGACACTCTAGAGAAAATCGTGCAAAACGTGGACGAAGAAACACAGCAAAATATAGCGAAACCCAGGAACACCTAGTGCGATTAACCCACAACTTAGAAATTCAATGCGAGGACCTAGAAAATAGGTCCCGCAGATCTAACATCCGCATAAAAAACAAACCTGAGACCGTGCTGGACAAAGATCTTAAGAATGCGGTACAGGAAGTGTTCAGGGACTTAATTGAAGCACAAGAAGCGGACAACATAGGGATCGACAGAATACACAGAGTGGGCCCGAAAAGAACTGGCGCCCCTGGGGAAAGACCTAGAGACATACTGGCAGCCCTCACATCGTACCCACAGAAAGAACATATACTGAGGAGAGCGAGGCAGGTAGACCATATAAGGATGAACGGGGCAGACATACAGCTTTACCAAGACCTGGCATTTGTGACGTTACTAAAAAGAAGGAAAATGGCACCATTAATAAAATGCTATTCGGGTGGGAAGGGAAACAAAGGAGAGTGACAACTTGGGAAGAAGGGCTCCACATCTTGGACATCCAAGCAGAGGAGGAAGGAGACAGGGGCATCAAAGCAAAAAGGGAACTGCAAAAAAGGCCGAGAGGTTGGGAGGTGGTTCGGCAGAAAAAGAAACCAAGTGGTAGGGGGAACCCCAAACCGGCAGCAGCGGAATAGAAGAACACCCATACAGGACGATGACAGGGGGCTTCCCCAGACTACGGAACTTGCAGAGGCACTCTATGAAGGAACTCGGAAAAAGTAATTCCCAGCGGCCTGGCTGGGGATCAGGTACGAACACGCAGAAGGTCTGAGGAATATGCGGGGTTTAGGACTCCCCGCAAAAGTTAACCCGAGTCCACAGAGGGCAGGGAGCGATAGGCGTAACGCCCTAGCATCCATAGGTACCCGGGCCCTCCTCAGGATCAAAGTTGGTTGTTTGTTTATTAGGGGGGGATTGGGAAGTTGGGGGGGAGGGATGGGAGGGCTACTCCGGAAGACAGCCGGGATCACAACACTCGGGCTCACATGACACCTGATCAAGGTCAACTGCAATGGGGAAAATCAGAATATTAACGTTAAACGTTAGGGGCCTGAACTCCCCAGTGAAGAGGAAGAAAATAGAGAATTTGCTTAAGAGGGAGAAGGCGGACATCTTACTCCTCCAGGAAACACATATAAGAGCACAAGACAGAAGGAAGGTCTCTCTCAGAGGGTACAATGTAGTGGCACAATCGAACGCCACTGAAAAGAGAGCGGGGGTTCTAATTGTCACGCGGGAGGGAAGGGACGCAACACTAATAGATAAGCAGACAGACAGGGAGGGGAGGATGGTGCTCGCCAATGTATTGCTAGAGGGCTTTAGGCTCACCCTGGTGTCGATATACGCGCCAAATACGGGTCAAGACGGATTCACGCGGGATGCGATGGAGAAATTGGAGGGGTTTGCGAAAGGAGAGATAATACTGCGGGGCGACCTCAACATGGCATGGCAGCCGCAATTAGATAGGAGCTCGGGGGGACCACTAAACCAAGGGGCCCCATCTAGGCATCTCAAACAAAAAATGGATCAGATGGCGTTGTGTGACGCATGGAGGGAACTGAAGGGTCAAAACAAAGGCTACACATACTATTCACATGTCCATAATACGATGTCCCGAATAGACTATTTCTGGGTGTCGGTGGGAATGTTGGGCAAAGTGCAGGGGATGGAACTAGGCCCTATCGCAATCTCGGACCATGCCCCACTATGGCTGGACGTACAGACCCCAGGGAAGGGTGGGGGCTCAGGCGATGGAGACTCCCCCAGGATCTCCTTTTAGACCCGGTGACTAGAGAAGCAATTAGAGACAAGATTGCAGAATATTTCCAACAAAATGACACAGGGGAGGTCCCATTGGGTACGGTTTGGGAGGCGTTCAAAGCAGTTACCCACGGACACATGATAGCTCTGAAAGCCACCAAGGACAAACAAAGGTACGGGTGGGAAAGAGAACTAGAAAAAAAAAAACTCACTGATATTCGAGAGGAACTACTAATGCACCCTACCAAAAGCCTTAAGAAAGCACTGAGACACACGCAAAGGCAACCTGAAATGCTCCGCAATAAAAAGGCAGAGACATCCCTCCTTTATCTTAAGCAGAGATACTTTATCAAAGCAAACAAGGCAGATAAATTCCTAGCGAGACAACTCTCCGCAAAACAAAAATCATTAACCATATTAAACATTAAAGACGCACAAGGCGAACCCCAAACACGCACTAAGGACACAGGGGAGGTATTCAAGACATTCTACCAAAAACTATACGCGACCGTGCACCCAGACAAGGGCGACCAAAACAAATTCCTGCAATCTCTCCCCATTCCTAAGATTACGGAAGAACAGAAAATAGCTTTGGAAACCCAAATCACGGAGGAAGAGGTGAAGAAAGCAATAGCAGGACTCCTATATAACAAGGCACCAGGCCCAGACGGCTTCATGGCCCCCTTCTATATAAAATATCTAGATATCCTCACCCCATTCCTAACAAAACTACTAAACACCTTCAAAGAAAGCAGAAATGTAATCCCATCCATGAATGAGGCTAAGGTCCTGGTGTTCCACAAACCAGACAAAGATCCATCCCTCCCGGGTTCTTACCGCCCAATAGCATTAATTAACCTAGATTCCAAAATTTACACAAAGATCCTAGCAGCCAGGCTCTCTCCGCTATTGTCCTCCCTAATAAACCCAGATCAATCAGGCTTTATCCCAGGCAGGCAAACCCACGACAACCTAAGAAGATTGACACACTTAATAGAAAAAGTAGGCATTACACACACGCCAGCCATACTACTCTTACTCGACGCCGAAAAAGCTTTTGACCGGGTGGAATGGTCCATACTTATCAAAACGCTAGGGCAAATGGGGTTTGGAGAACAATACATAAAAATGGTCAAAGCCAACTAGAACTCCCCATCAATAAGGATAGCGATCAACGGAGAAGTCTCAGACAGGGTGGAGATTAGCAGGGGGACAAAGCAAGGATGCCCATTATCTCCCCTCCTATATGCGATATTCCTGGAACCGATACTAATTAAGATTAGGGAAACTACCCAAATAAAGGGGATAGAGATGGCAGGCAGACAACATACGGTAATAGCATATGCAGACGACATGCTGCTGGCCCTGGAGGATCCTGGGAAGTCTTTGCCACACACATTACAGGAACTGGAGGCGTTTAGGGAGATATCAGGCTTGAAAATCAATAGGAGCAAATCCGAAATATTACTATTGGCAGGGGACAAAGAGGCACAGGAAAGGGTGGCGGGCTCACTAGGTCTAAAGCTTGCAACAGAAGGAATCAGGTACCTGGGCATTACACTCACGCAAACGGCAGATTTACTGTACAAAGGCAATTACCCCTCTCTACTGGCCAGAGTGAAAAAGGACATGGAGCGATGGTGCCCGCTAAGGATCTCATGGTGGGTTAGAATCCAGTCGTGAAAATGAATATTCTACCTAAGCTACTGTATCACTTCCACGCCCTCCCGATAACAATTCCAAACTCATTCTTCAAAGCACTGTCAAAGACAATTTCATCATCTATCTGGAATAAGAAGCCCCCAAGAGTCGCAAGATCGATCCTCACGACACATATCCAAGAGGGGGGAATGTCACTACCACACTTCAGGAAATACTACCAAGCAGCGCAATTGTGGGTCCTGAAAGAATGGCTGGGGGATGACCAACAAGCGATCTGGGTAACTCAAGACATGGCAGTCGCCAGAACCCCGTTGGAAAAGATCCTCTGGAAGCTAAAACAACATAGACACCCGAATCTCTGCATTAGTGAAATCATGAAAACTACACTGAGCGCATGGGACAAACAGACACGGAAGGGCTCCATGACCACGGTGACAGCTCCATTCACGCCCATCTGTAGGAACCCACAATTCCCACCAGGACAAGAGCCTGGGGCCTTTGAGAAATGGGAAGGGGCAGGCTGTAGGAAAATAGGAGAAATGTTCCTCGACAAAGAAGTATGACCCTTTGCAGACTGTAAAACGATGTGGAACTTGACAAAGGCGGATAGTTACAAGTACGAACAACTCAAACACTGGTTGGCAACGCCAGAGATTACCCAGGCGGCCACAAGGGAGTTAACCCCTTTCGAAAAATACATCTTATCGAACTCAGGAACTAAGAAACTGATCTCCACACTATATTACTTCATCAATACCCAGGACGAAGAAATAAAATGGACTTACATGAAAAGATGGGAAAGAACACTAGGGGAAGAAATCCCAATTCAGCAGTGGCAGAAGCTGTGGACGGGCATTCCCAAACTAACACGAGCGGTGCAGACCAGGGAAATGTGGAGAAAAATAGTCACGCAATGGCATTACACTCCGGAGAGGCTTAACAATATGTACCCGGGAACGTCCTACCGCTGTTGGAGAGGCTGCCCAGAAGCTGGCACGTGGAGGCATATCTGGTGGGTCTGTCAAGGGGTGAAAGGATTCTGGTTGGAACTGATAACAGAAATGAAAAAGATGTTCCCAGAGGCGGATCAACTGGGGAGAAAGTGTGGCTTTGCGGAATGACAGGGCACCAGTCCAAGAAATACAGCAAGGCACAATGGAGAAGCTTCATGAGCCTGGTCATAGCGGCATGGGCCACCATCGCACAAAACTGGAAAAAACCACCACTAATATACACCTCGTTGCAAAAGATCTGGTCGTAAATGACAATGGAAAAGATCACACTCTATCTACAGGGCTCGAATGGGTCATTCGAGAAGGAGTGGGGGGGGAGTTCTGGAATACCTACAGTCGGACTATATGGCACAATGGTGCCCGCACAACATCAGAATCACGGACATATTTACCTCATACACAATCCTGAGAAAAGTTGGAACATGGAACAAGCCTTCCGGAGGGGGTGTGGGTGAGGGAGGGGGGGATCCAAGGAGATGTTACTTTGTTATATTGTACTTTGTTTCGCTGTAAAACAATAAAAATATGTTTAAAAAAAACTAAAAACAAAAAAAAACAAAAAAAAAGGCAACAGCAGTTAATCCAAGCCAAAAGTAAGCAAAAAAGGTTTGCAGACCAACATCGGAAAAAGGCTCCTGGCTATAAAATAGGAGACAAAGTTTGGCTAGCAACAAAATACATACCACTAAAGGGAACCCAGACTTTTTGCCCTCGCTATTTGGGGCCTTATCCTGTTCAAGCAATCATCAACCCGGCAGCAGTTAAACTAACATTGCCAGCTAACATGCAAATTCATCCAGTGTTCCACGTCTCACTGCTAAAACCAGTTCAACCCGGTACACGAGTTAAACCACCACCTGAACCCATCATGATCAATGGAGAACCCGAATACAAAGTGAAAGAAATCCTGGATTCCAAATATACCAGATCCAAACTATACTATCTAGTCGATTGGAAGGGTTATGGCCCTCAAGACAGATCTTGGGAACCTAGTGAGAACATTAATGCACCACGTTTAATTAGAACGTTTCATCGAAACTTTCCGAAACAAGCCTGGACCAAGCAGAAGAATCACCTTAGGAGGGGCCTTGGGGGGGAGTGCTGTCACGACCCGTGACCCATAACCCCACTGGCATGGTCACATGCCAGGTAGGGTTAGGACTCGGGGTTCATTTGGGGCCCCAAGTGCCTTACATTATCACCAGGGAATCTCCTGGAGTCAGTCCTGGCGCCTTTGGTGCAGGCTCATATTTGGAATGGGGCTTTAGGGGACTACTTTTTGTGTGGAAGCTGTAAGAGGATTCAATTCAACACTACAGCTAAATCAACGCCTAGTCTATAATACTGAATGAAAACCCTTATTGATATATCTTTATGTCCAGTTCATGCGTTCTGGATGACTACCCCTATATAACACCCCTCTCTTGGAATCCTCCTGACCCCACTGAGCCAAGAAGTAGTTCTGTTTTGCAAGTTAAAAGGTTTAATTGATAATTTAAACAATATATATTATATCACACTTTATAATAAATTAATAATTGGATACCACACTTAATCTGATATGATAAAGATTAACAACGGAGAATCTGGCACTAGGCACACTTCTTTATAATCACTAAGGAGTTGACATGAAATGGATAAGATAGCAACAATACTTTTATGGTTTCCAATGGATGCAATGTGGAATGAAATGCAGTACAGAAAATAACTTGATAGGATTTCAGCAAAAGACAATGTAATCACTTTCTTGGACAATTCACCCCCCTTTTATGCAATGCAAGGAAATGGAAGGAAGGCACACAGTTCTCAGAAATGCAATCAAATGTAATTCAGTTCACCCCAGCAACTTAGACTACAGAAGTTGAAAACACAGGCCCAAATGCTTTTAAATGTGCTGGCAATGAAGAAAAAAATATGCTAAAATGCTTTTAATTCCCTCTAGGAGGTTTAGGGTGAGTGGTATATGCTTTGAATAAGTTCAGGATCACTTTAGCAAGGATCTAGGGTGTAACTAGCAGGTTAAACAAATTTTTGGCAAAGGAAAGCAAGCAGCTTCTGTTTTCACACGTGGAGAAATTTGCAAATCGCGGCAAAATTCGCGAATGCGTCTGGCGCGATTACAGAGGAACTACAAGGGCTAGCAATATCGTTTTGGGGTCCTAGGAAAGCCTAGGATCTCAGCTTCCAGATGAAAGTTACTGCAAGTCAGCACAAACGGTCGCGGAGATATGAGCGATTAAATAAAGGTCGTTTTTCAAATTTGAAATTTTAAAGTTCAAAAAGACAAGTGCAGCTTGCAACTAGCAAATCACAGGTGACAGCTTTACAAATGACAGTTGACAGTTAGGAGGCAATTCTACTTAGATTAAAATAGCTTGGATTATATTATTTTAACGAAGAGATTGGTTCTGCACAGTTTTCTAGGTACTCACACTATATTCTTGAGTGAAATGGGCCTCGCCATGGATCTGGTCAGGTTTTAGACTGGACTCTGGTCTCTGCACTTCACAGTGATCTGGGTCAGCTCTGCTCTGCCTCTGGTCTGGTCTCTGAAGGTAGATATTGCTAGATTTGAAGTCTGGATCTTTCTGCACAGCTTTCTCTAGAGATTGATGGAGGTAAAGTATGGATTTTCCCGGCAGAGCTTCCAGCTGCAAATGGATTTGAAGGTCCCTATCTGTCCTGTCTGTCTGCTTTTATGTGTTTTTTTTTATGGGTGTGTGTGCAGCATCACTAGACCCTACCCCTCTCCACTTATCATTGGCCAAGCTTTCATTTCTCCCCTGATTGGGGGAGCTAAATTGTGTCAGAGTGATGTCATTTTACAGCCTGCAGAAAGTCCACTCCTCCTGTCAACTTACACACAAATCTAGATTTGAACCAAATACATATTTGCAGAGGTACATATTGTTTTAAAATCATATGCACCCATCATGCATTACAGGAGGTATACCCTGTTCAAACTCTGCTCTTCCTGGGGGCTTGCATTCAGAAATGGCAATATTTTGCACTTTTTAACTGGTTTGCAATTTCGGACATTAACCCAAATTTACACACATGTGCGCAAGGAGTATGGACATTAGTTGATGAAGTGTCAGATTTTTCACATGCACACATTTTGAGTAATATCCTCTTTTCCGCTAAAACCCCCCTGAACATGCCACCGGTTCGAAAAACCTCTTAAAATGTGGGCAGAAAAATCACAAGAATTATGGTATCATTTATAAAATTTTCACATGTCCGCTCTATGAGTTATTCATCTTTGTAGAGTTATGTTCTGGCCCCAAAGGGATGTGGTTTTCCTCCAGCACAAGGTTGAATTTCTGGTTTTTCCAGTTCTGCCAAGCCAGCTTGCTTCTCACAGGCAGTGCCCCTCCCCTTTGCTTCAGGAGGAAGCTACTTTTACGACATCTGCAATAAACCATCTGCCTGGGTCAGGACAGGGCTTTGTTCAGAGCTCCTGTATTCTGTGGGGTCTCCCCTTAATTCAATTATCAGAGAGATGGCATATCCTTAGTGTGGCCAGCAAAAGGCAGATAGGCCTGGGAACACAGCTGTGACTCAAGTTTCATCTCCTGTCGGGGGTAGCTGGTGGGCAGAATTCAGTTCCTTAAGCCAGGTTTCAGATAAAATGTCACTTTTTGTTACCCAGTTTAAGTCAAGACATTTTTTTTACATATGCAGCTAGAATGCTGATTCTAAGTTTAAAACTATGACATTTCAACAATTGCAACCTATGTGACACTCAAAGTAGGTCACTCATTTCTTTTAAACATTTAAATTTTTAGTGTCTTTCAGTCCAAATTTACTTAAACTGCTGAAATTCACAGCTCAGCCAGTCTTGTTATAAACCTTCAAGTCACTTCAGAATATAACTTTAGATTGTCTCCACCTCTCAGTAAGTCTTTCTTTGACATGTTTTGTGTTCATTTATTCAGTTTTCTACAAAAAGTAAAATCTGGTGGTTTTAAAACGCCGGCTTTTGGATAGTGGTGAGTACTGGTACTGCACCCCTTTTTGGGATTTAAGAAAATGAATTCCCAACAGTTATGGGTTTGCTTTTGGCAATCAGCATTGCCATTCCCAATGGTTTCAGACTACTGTGTGGGTAGTCCAATGGTGGTTTTAGGCAGTGTCCTTCTGTGCCCATAACATCGGCAAAAATGGGTGGCAGCCTATTCTTCATGCATTTCCCTGTGCATTTTCTGGGAAGCTCTGGCCATCATGATGTTTTCCATGTCAGTACTGCACAGTATTGAGGTAGGGCTCGGATGCATGGGTAAATACATCCCACAAGCCCCCCTCTTGCGATGGCCATTCGGTTTCACTGATGGGACTCGCAAGACCTGGGATGTTTCCTCATCTTCTTCCAATAGTTGGCACAGTTCAGCATCTTTTTCTCCATCCGGTCGGATCGATCGGTTCTCCTCGCCGGTCCTGATGGGAATATTGGGCGGTACCCCGGGCCCGTTGCGTCTCTGCTCCCGGTCTCCGGATCGTCCTCCTTGGCCCGTCTCCAGGTTTTCTTTCTCCTAGGGCGACAAAGGAAGAGCGGCAATACCTATTCATAGACGTTTTTCCACCACTGTTGAGATAGTGGGGCAGCATATGCATTTCATCATAACAAAACATTACATTCTTATTTTGAAAAAAAAACAGTATAACTAAGAGACAGTTTCATGCAAATCACAATATTTTAGAGACTAGATGTGGTATGTTTTATGGTTGGAACTGGATTAGTCTGAGACAGTACCCGCTAGGATTCCAGAGGATTCCTCCAGTTGTTGCAGAGTGTGCCTGGGATGGCAACATTTCAACTGGTTTATGTGGACCCACTTGTCTTCCCCCGCTGCCAAAGGACCTTTGGGGATGTGGATTTTGTAGGCCACAGGGGAGATCTTGTCGATGATCTCAAAGGGTCCCTTCCATGTAGGCAAGAATTTCCGCTGTTTTGCCTGGTTTCTTTGGAAGTTGTATAGATAGACCCGGTCCCCCACCTGATATTCCTTCCTGGAAGTTTTCAGGTCATAGTGGGTCTTCATGCTATCAGCTGATCTTTCTAGATTCCGCTGAGCGTAAGCAAAAGCATGTTGGAGGTGTTTCCTTAAATTCTCCACATACTCATGAGTTGTGGAGGCATTTATCAGTGTCTGCTCTTGGGTCCTATAGAGCAAATGCTGAGGAAGCACCATCTTGCGTCCAGTCATCAACTCAAATGGTGACATTTTGGTTGCAGATGAAGGGGTAGATCTGATGGCCATTAGGACCAGAGGTAATCGGATATCCCAACTTGGCCCAGAATCTGCCACAAACTTTTTTAAGATGCTCACAATTGTCCGGTTATATCTCTCTACTGCCCCAGAAGAAGCTGGTCTATAAGCAATATGCAACTTCCTTTTGACCCCCAGTATCTCCCACATCTTTGTCATTACTTCACTGGTGAAGTGGCTACCCCTGTCTGACTCAATCCTTTGAGGTAGACCAAAACGGGAAAAGATGTGGTTAATCATCAAGGCAGCTGCGGTTTCTGCCTTGCAATTTGGGGCTGGGAGACATTCCACCCACTTGGTGAACAAGCATGTCACAGTCAACATGTACTTATTCCCCCTAGCAGAGCGAATCACGGGGCCTACAAAGTCGATTTGTAAATCTGACCATGGCAGTGTCATCCCCCTCTTTTGGAGAGGCGCTCGGTGCGTGAGGGATGATGGCTGAAATTGTGCACACACAAGACACCCCTTCAAGTATTGGTCGAGGTCCTGCCCCATGTGTGGCCAGTATGCAACCTCTCTTAAGATTTCCAATGTGGTGTGAAACCCCCTATGACCGGCGGTGGCCGCATCATGGGCGTGACTTAACATCAGGCTTCGGAATGAGGTAGGAACCACCCACTGATCGTGGCCAGCTTTGGATTTCCTTACCAACAAACCGTCTTGGATCCGGAACATTTTTGGACATTTCATCAACACTCTTAGGTCCTCTTTCCCAATGTAATCGATATTCGTCAGGGGAAAGTTCTCAGGGTCCTCAATGTGTTGGTAAAATTTACCAATTATTGGATCCCCCTTCTGAGCGGTAATCAAATCAGCATCAGGGGTCTCCTTACTCCATTGTGCAATTGGAAGGTCGTTGTGAGCATTTGTCTGGGACCTAGTGATAGCAGTGACCTGGATTTCCCCCAACAGGGACTCAATCTCAATTAGATCCCCTTGGATGGCCCCGGTTTTGGCCAGCTGATCAGCTAAGTCATTTCCAGTTTTGTCTGGTCCCTCTACTTTGGAATGACCCTTGATCTTCTTCCAATAGATGGTCATTCCTTTCGAGGTGACCAGATCATCAATGTTTTGGATCAACTTCCCATGTTTCAAGGGTTTGTTGTTAGCACATAACATGCCTCTGGTTTTCCAATTAACCAGGTGCTCCACGAACCCGTTCCGTACATAATCCGAATCTGTGATTATGACCAGTTCGTGGAGTTGATGCTGGACAGCAGTGAGGATGGCCTGATGCACAGCCATCAATTCTGCCACCTGACTACTTCGGGGACCAATTTTGTATCCAGCGGAGGGTTCTGGAAACTCCGTCACCCATGCATTCCCTACGCCGGCCACCAGTTCTTTCTCCCCGTTGTTGTCAACATGGTAAGAGCATCCATCCACATAGACAGTGGGCATTCCCTCACACTTGTCCTCTTCAAAGACTTTGTGTGGGGAATTAAGGTATGCCTCCGTGTTGTCCTTTATTTTTAGACTTTCGTCCTCGAGACAGTTTTCTCTGGCACAATCATGCAAGTCAGCCAGACCTTGCGCGAGGGGACTCTTCTTGTTTTGGCCATATCGGACCTCCACAGGAAAGCCTTGCATTGACAGAATCCAGGAAGTAATTCGGGAATTACTCACATTTCCGGCCCGGATTCTGTCACTTTGGAGATATTGCAGAGGCTGGTGTGGAGTCTCCACTATGATGTGTTCCCCCTGGATAAACGGGCGGTAATTCTTCAATGCCCACACCGTCGCCAGGAGTGCCTTCTCACAATCGTTGAATTTTTCCTCCACAGAGGATAAAGTTTTGCTCGCATAGGAGATTACTTTATTGACCTTGTCATGCTTTTGGTATAATACTGCCGTCAAGCACGTATTAGAGAACCCCGTCTCCAGGAAGAACTCCTTGTTTCTGACAGGGTAAGCTAGGCAAGGCGCTTGTGAGAGGCTTCTTTTGAGTTGTTTTACTGCCTCGGATTGTTCTGGACCCCATTCCCACTTGACCCCCCCTTCAGGAGGTGAATCAGGGGTCTGGTAATCTCTGCGTAGCCCTCAATGAACTTTCTGCTGTAATTAGTCAGTCCAAGGAGGCTCCTTAGTTCTCGCAGAGTTGTGGGGTCTTTCAGTTTCTGAAGTGCTTCCACTTTCTTTTCCTGGGGACAGAGGCCCTGAGGAGTAATCTCATGCCCCAAGAAATTAACACGGGTTCTACACCACTGTGCTTTCTGAAAGGAAAGTTTTGCTCCGGCGGCCCTCAACTGCGTCAGAACATAACGGATCTCCGCTATGTGTTCCTCCACAGATGAACTTTTGATGAGGACATCATCTACATAAGCCAGGTTACCCCTCGCACCCAGGTCGGGCATGGCCTTATGTAGGAAAATATTGAACTCATTACCGGAGTTGAGGTATCCGAAAGGAGTCCGGGTCCATGTGTACTGCTGGCCCCCAAAGGTAAAAGCCAGTTTGTATTGGTCCTCCCTGCTGACAGGCACGGTCCAGTATCCATTGGTCAGGTCTATTGCAGTGAATACCTGTGACCCCTGGATCTGGGCCAGCCCTTGGTCAATATAGGGCAGAGGCCATCGGGAAGTATGGACCCGTTTGTTGAGCTCCCTAAGGTCGGCGCAGAGTCTCCACTGGCCGTTTGGCTTCAATATTCCCAGCACCGGATTATTGAAGGTGCTGTGGACTGGACGGATTATTCCCCTGGACTCAAGGTTCTTAATTATTTCAGTAAGGGACTCCATTGATGCGAGAGGCAAGCGATATTGCTTCACAAACACAGGAGTCATGCCAGGGTCCGTGGGGATTGTTGTGGATGTCGGTGCGACCACAGTCATATGAGTCTACCGCAAAGAGATCTTGGAAATCCAACTTTTGCTTCTGTTCCAGAGTCACACAGGCGTCAGCTAGGTTGACTCTCTCTTCCACCATCTGCCTGAAGCCTGGAAAGACTTCTGGTTTGGCTATTTCAGCGGCCTCCTCCAGCTGGGTGGAGAAGTCCCTGGTCAGAGTGCTGATTTGGACTGGGGGCTTCAGGTGGGAAAGGCAGCCCTCATGGACCTGGAAAATCACCTCATCCCTCCTGAAGTCACAAGTCACATCTTCCTTACCATAGGGGCAGGAAGTGTACACCAGGAAGTTCCCCCCATGCCGGGTAAAAATCCTGTCTGGTGTTGTATTGTCCTCACTGTCACTGTCAAAACAGTCCTTGGGGATTGGTCCTAACAGTTCATTTACTAAGTCGATGGAAAAATGTCGGTCATCAACCGCCATTCCAATAATGGTGCCTGCGGCTAGAGTAATACTCTTTAAGTCGCTGTTATCCACCTCTATTGGAATGGTGTCATGTTCTATGTTGACTAATGGAGTTGGGTTTACCCCCAACCCTTGCTGTTGGAGAGAAGCATTTAGATGTATGTAAGCATCAGGGTTTTTCAAATGTTGTCCTCTTTTAACTTTCACTTCCAGGGAGAATTGTCGGGTCCTTTCTGGGATGGTGACTTCCTCTTTGATCTGAATTTCAACTGCATAAGGTAGCAATTGAGCTGACCTAAATGCTTTTTCTGGATCATCAAAGCCCATGGGATTATCCGCTAATCGGGACCAAGCTTTGAAGTTTATTAGGTCCAAACTAATGGCAAAGCGATTGAGAATGTCACTGCCTAAGTAAAAGGCGGCAGGGACGTCTCGCACGACCCAACAATTGTGGACTATGCTCTTGTTGCCAATGGAGATTTTGAGCATACACCTGCTTGGCAGGAGATGTTTGGAATTAGGTGCTTCCAGGTCCATTTCGCATTTGTCTATCAGTTTGAAGGTGGGAATGGCTGGATCTTTTGGGAGTTGGCAAAACAGGGCTTCGCTGATGAAGCTCTTACCGTTGTTCACACACACTCGAGCGGGAACAGAGTCCTTCCCATCATTTAATTGAACAGGGATGAACAACTGCTCTCCAATTTGCTGAATCTCAGCCAGGCTTTGAGCTGATTTCACATCTTTCTGGACTATAGGAGTGGGAGTTTCTGATTGTGGATTAGTATAGAATTTCAGAGTGTTTCCTTCCAGCGTGGAATACCACTTTAAACTGGGAGGAAGATTGATTTTCAGAAATAGAGAGGACCCCCCCCCCATCACCAGAATGTTGTCCTACTGCTATTACTGTCACGTCAGGAATTTGGCTATTCTGGAAGTGAAATTCTACTTGGTCAGATTTTTGTTCAACCATGTGGCAGGTGCCGTTTAAACTAACATGGTTGACACTCTGTTTTAATTTTATTGGTTGGCTAGTCTGGGTCCAGAGGACCTTGTTTACGCAATCTATTAGGGGTGACAACCTTCTCAGGAGGTCATTCCCTAGTAAACAAGGGGTGCCCTCTGGGGTCACAACTATGACCGGGTGTTTCAACTTGTGTCGCCCAATTTTAATGTCCAAGGCTGCCGTCCCCTCGACGGGAATTTCCTTCCCGTCAAAGTTCTGGAGTTGTCCAGGAAGTGAGGTGAGAGGAATTTGGTAATTCTCTCCCCTTCCTGCATTCAGTTCGTCAAAGGCCCTTCTGGACAGAAGGGTAGCTTGAGATCCAGTGTCCACCAGTGCCAAAATTGTACCCTGCCCCTGTACTTGTACCGGGGCATAATATCTTCCCTCCTTCTCCTCAAGGGGGCACAGATAATGCACATTTTTGGACAACTGGTGGGCTAACTTTCTGGTTTTGGACATCGCTAGCGAAGAGATTTGGGCAGAATTATGTGGAGAGCCTTGGGAATCTGAAAGAAAAAGTTGGCAACTGGAGATCAGAGCCATTGTGGGTTCCCCTGGCTCCGGTTCTGGGCCGCCCCCCCCTTTTTGGAGGCAGTCACCAGGATGGGTTTGAACCAGGGGATTTTCTTGCTGTTGGTTCTGGGATGAGATGGTGGGCGGCGGTAGCTCAGTCTCCACATCTCCCCAGTCTGGATTTGCATCCCTAGGGACCCATTTTTCTTTGGGAGGAGTTCCCCCCTCTCTGAAGGAGAAGATCCTTTTCCCAGGATCCTCTGAGGATCCCTCTCCCTCAAATTGGAAGACCTGTACCTCCTCCTCAAACTGAGTCTGTTTGGGTCTTTTGTTTCTCCTACCCCCCCTCTGCTCCTTAGGAGGCAGACTTTCAGGGGCAACAGATTTTGTTTCCGGTTCCTGGGTTTCCAGGGGCTGTTTACAAGTGAGGAAGGAAGCTTCCTCCAAGGCTTTACACCCCCCTTCCCCTTGTGCCTCCTCCCTGGGAACCGGTGAGTTATCGGGGTGCTGCCCCCGTCATTGTTCTGGAGCACCAGGTCCAGAGTTGGGTGCGTTCTGCGCCGGCATGCCGATCTGAGGGTTCTGCTGAGCCCTCAGTATGTGACCCAGATCCCGCGCCATGTTTTGAACCTGGCGCTCTAACTGGGAAACCCGCTCAGGCTGATACGGGGCCCTGTTTTCTCCCCTGGGCTGATCCCGGGAAGGGTAGCTATCCCTTCTCTGGTAGTACCCCGGGTTGGGAAGATTTGGGTACCCCTCCACCCCTGGCCTCCCCTCTCCCGGATTAGGTTGTCTGGGCTCAGGGAATTGGGGAAAGAAGGATGGAGGATTTTGGGGCTGGAAGTTGGGTGGATACCTGGGGAAGAAGTTCTGCCCAGGGTTTGGAGAATTTCTGCCCTCCGGTGGGAAGTTAGGAGGGAAGTTCCCTGGGTTAGGTGCTTGGCTGGATCCCCCCCTTGGGCTGGAGGAGTCCACACATAACCCAGGATGGGTCGATTTCCCTTGTAACGGGGACTTACATAATCAGGAGAGCGAGGGACCCCATTTGTGGGGCTGCCTCCCTGGCTCCCTGTCTGTGACTGGCCCGAGGACCTTCTGGGCCTAGCATTATTAGGTGCAGGTAGGTTTTTAGGCCCCCCCATCTCCAAATCCAAAACGGGGGTGACCTTTACCTCTGCCACCTTGGCAGCAGCAGGGGTGCTGTTGGCTTTGGGGTTTTTCTGGGCATTACTTTTGCTATCTACCGGTTTCTGCACCTCATAGATCCTGGTAGCCTGTTCAATGACCCAGTCTAAAGATCTTTTCTCGTGAAAATCCCTCACGAGCTGGGTCATTATGTATTTGGGCAAGGCATGAAAAAATGTATTAATGAATTCTCTACTGTCTGTGCGCACCCTTCTTGTGGTCTGTGCAAAAGCACGCTTCAGTTCTTGCACGAATTCTTGTGGGGCCTGATCCTCCCCACATTGCAAATTGTAGGCTGCCTTGCGAGCCTCTTGAGGATTTCTATGAATGGAAAAATGTTTCAAGATGGCCGCCTTATAGGTGGACCATCTTAAATGATTTTGGTCCTCCAGCCCCGCAAAGAAACTGGAGTATTCCGGGGAGAAGGTCCACTTTACATATTGAATACAGCTTTGGCTGTCCTTCGAATGGAAAGTCTCCATCATTTGCTCAAACAACTCTAAGTGCTCCCAAACAGAATACTTAGCGTTCTTATGGTAAGGCGTGATGACGCTCCTGATCGCCTTAATCTGCTTTAAGGGGTCCTTAAGCAAGGCCCTTTTTGCCTTATTGGCCTTTTTGGTTCGGGTAACCCTTGTCCATTCATCCTCTGACTCAGAGGCACTGCTCCCAGAGGTTCCTGTCTGTTCTTCCAGGTTTTCCAGGATTCTGCGAGCCTGGGAATGGCTGGCAGAATGTGGGGACCTGGTCTCCTGTTTCCTGTGGTGCTCAGAGGAGTCCTCAGATCCCTCCTTGCTGCCAGGATTTGCTGGGTACCCCCCCCACTGACCTAACTGGGCAGAGGTTTTCAGGATGGCCTTAAGGGGCCTACTCTCCTGGGGTTCCCCACTGAACTGTACTGTACTTGGGTGCCCATACCCGGATGCCCACCCCTCCATTCCTGGGTGGTACTGGCCTATGAGCCCCATACTTTTAGCTGGATAGTAATCTGCCATCCCTGTGGCCCTGTGCTCATGTGCGCCAGGGGACATGGGGGTGGTAGAGTCCAGGGACTGGGAGAGATGAAGGCCCCTGGTGTTAGGGCTCCTGAGGTTATGGTCAGGAGTCTCTCTTTCCCAGCGGACCTCATCTCTATCCGCCCCTGCTCCCTGTTGCAATGCAAGAGCCTGCATTTGTGCTTTCAGTTCCTCAGTCAAGGCCTTACTAGACTCTATCAGTCTCTCCTGCATCGCTACCTGTTGCTGGAGCCTATCATTGTGTTGACAGAGGGCCTCATTTTCCCTCTGTGCTTCCTGGTTGGTCCTGGAGAACTGGGCCAGTCTTTGCTGCAGGAGGTTTACCTCCTGAGCTGTGTCCCTATTGGCCTGCTCCTTTCTTGCTAGAGCATCCTCCACCCTTCTGGTGTGCTCTACCAAGTTCTAGTTTTCTTTTTGGAGATCACCCAGCCCCTGGAGGGCCAGGTGATTTTCTTCAATTTCCTTTTTTAAGTGGCAGACTTCCTGGCCTAAAGTGTCTCTTTCCTGACTGAGAGCCTGCATCTGTGCTGCCAGGCCGTCCCTCTGTCGTTGAAAGGCACCAGCTTTTTGGTGCTCCTCATCAAACTCTGCCTGGGTATCCAGGTCTTTCAGAATCAGTTTATTGCTCTCCTCTTTCTCTCTATCTAGCTGGCTTTGCAGGGTGACTACCTGCTCCGCGCATGCCCTGTTGAAATTGATCTGTTTCTCCAACTTTTTCTGGTTCTGCAGTAAGGAGTCCAAACTGTCTTGGTGCTCCTTCTGCAGGGCCAGAAATCTGGTATCCTGGTCTGTCTTTTCCTGTTGTAGGATGCCCATATCCTCTTTTATTTTAATGATATATTGCCTACTATCATTTTCTGACTCCTGGCTCCTCTGCAGCCTCTGCTCAGAAGAGGCCAGATCAGATCGGGCCTTCTCTAACGCCATCTGTCGCTTATTCGCCAGATCTTGGCTTTCAGTACATCTATCCTGCATGTCTCCCATATATAGGTACAGGTATGCCGCTATCCTAACAATCTTGTCGTGTTCATCTTTGGCCTTCGGGGCCATGTATAGTTCACTCAGGGCCACATGTAGTGGACCCTGATCTCTATATATATCTGACCCCGTTTCAGTGACCTGTTGTGTGATTGCCTGCAACCACGCATCCTGGCCCTGTTCGGTCCATTCACCTCTCACAAATAGCTTATGTAAGAGGTGCTCTCTGGCTATTTTCATGTCCACGAGTGTCGTCATTCTGGAAATTTGATTTCCTTCCTGACTTACAAGAGTTAGTATTTTATTCTTGCAAAACAGACCGTTTCCTTGGAGCGTTCCTATGAGGAGTGCTTTACAGCGTAACACAGCGTGGTGATCCGACCGGATATGTGTATCTGGTCAGCTGGCACACTGTATTAATCTGCACAAATGGTAGATCTAACCCAAACGTCCGGCACGAGCCCCCAATTTGTAAGAGGATTCAATTCAACACTACAGCTAAGTCAACGCCTAGTCTATAATACTGAATGAAAACCCTTATTGATATATCTTTATGTCCAGTTCATGCGTTCTGGATGACTACCCCTATATAACACCCCTCTCTTGGAATCCTCCTGACCCCACTGAGCCAAGAAGTAGTTCTGTTTTGCAAGTTAAAAGGTTTAATTGATAATTTAAACAATATATATTATATCACGCTTTATAATAAATTAATAATTGGATACCACACTTAATCTGATATGATAAAGATTAACAACGGAGAATCTGGCACTAGGGACACTTCTTTATAATCACTAAGGAGTTGACATGAAATGGATAAGATAGCAACAATACTTTTATGGTTTCCAATGGATGCAATGTGGAATGAAATGCAGTACAGAAAATAACTTGATAGGATTTCAGCAAAAGACAATGTAATCACTTTCTTGGACAATTCACCCCCCTTTTATGCAATGCAAGGAAATGGAAGGAAGGCACACAGTTCTCAGAAATGCAATCAAATGTAATTCAGTTCACCCCAGCAACTTAGACTACAGAAGTTGAAAACACAGGCCCAAATGCTTTTAAATGTGCTGGCAATGAAGAAAAAAATATGCTAAAATGCTTTTAATTCCCTCTAGGAGGTTTAGGGTGAGTGGTATATGCTTTGAATAAGTTCAGGATCACTTTAGCAAGGATCTAGGGTGTAACTAGCAGGTTAAACGAATTTTTGGCAAAGGAAAGCAAGCAGCTTCTGTTTTCACACGTGGAGAAATTTGCAAATCGCGGCAAAATTCGCGAATGCGTCTGGCGCGATTACAGAGGAACTACAAGGGCTAGCAATATCGTTTTGGGGTCCTAGGAAAGCCTAGGATCTCAGCTTCCAGATGAAAGTTACTGCAAGTCTCTAGCACAAACGGTCGCGGAGATATGAGCGATTAAATAAAGGTCGTTTTTCAGATTTTAAATTTTAAAGTTCAAAAAGACAAGTGCAGCTTGCAACTAGCAAATCACAGGTGACAGCTTTACAAATGACAGTTGACAGTTAGGAGGCAATTCTACTTAGATTAAAATAGCTTGGATTATATTATTTTAACTAAGAGATTGGTTCTGCACAGTTTTCTAGGTACTCACACTATATTCTTGAGTG
Organism: Ambystoma mexicanum; assembly: GCF_040938575.1. Lineage (NCBI taxonomy): Eukaryota > Metazoa > Chordata > Amphibia > Caudata > Ambystomatidae > Ambystoma > Ambystoma mexicanum. Next base: position 1,346,477,581 of record NC_090922.1, on the reverse strand, counting down.
AAATGGGCCTCGCCATGGATCTGGTCAGGTTTTAGACTGGACTCTGGTCTCTGCACTTCACAGTGATCTGGGTCAGCTCTGCTCTGCCTCTGGTCTCTGAAGGTAGATATTGCTAGATTTGAAGTCTGGATCTTTCTGCACAGCTTTCTCTAGAGATTGATGGAGGTAAAGTATGGATTTTCCCGGCAGAGCTTCCAGCTGCAAATGGATTTGAAGGTCCCTATCTGTCCAGTCTGTCTGCTTTTATGTGTTTTTTTTATGGGTGTGTGTGCAGCATCACTAGACCCTACCCCTCTCCACTTATCATTGGCCAAGCTTTCATTTCTCCCCTGATTGGGGGAGCCAAGTTGTGTCAGAGTGATGTCATTTTACAGCCTGCAGAAAGTCCACTCCTCCTGTCAACTTACACACAAATCTAGATTTGAACCAAATACATATTTGCAGAGGTACATATTGTTTTAAAATCATATGCACCCATCATGCATTACAGGAGGTATACCCTGTTCAAACTCTGCTCTTCCTGGGGGCTTGCATTCAGAAATGGCAATATTTTGCACTTTTTAACTGGTTTGCAATTTCGGACATTAACCCAAATTTACACACATGTGCGCAAGGAGTATGGACATTAGTTGATGAAGTGTCAGATTTTTCACATGCACACATTTTGAGTAATATCCTCTTTTCCGCTAAAACCCCCCTGAACATGCCACCGGTTCGAAAAACCTCTTAAAATGTGGGCAGAAAAATCACAAGAATTATGGTATCATTTATAAAATTTTCACATGTCCGCTCTATGAGTTATTCATCTTTGTAGAGTTATGTTCTGGCCCCAAAGGGGTGTGGTTTTCCTCCAGCACAAGGTTGAATTTCTGGTTTTTCCAGTTCTGCCAAGCCAGCTTGCTTCTCACAGGCAGTGCCCCTCCCCTTTGCTTCAGAAGGAAGCTACTTTTACGACATCTGCAATAAACCATCTGCCTGGGTCAGGACAGGGCTTTGTTCAGAGCTCCTGTATTCTGTGGGGTCTCCCCTTAATTCAATTATCAGAGAGATGGCATATCCTTAGTGTGGCCAGCAAAAGGCAGATAGGCCTGGGAACACAGCTGTGACTCAAGTTTCATCTCCTGTCGGGGGTAGCTGGTGGGCAGAATTCAGTTCCTTAAGCCAGGTTTCAGATAACATGTCACTTTTTTTCCCAGTTTAAGTCAAGACATTTTTTTTACATAAGCAGCTAGAATGCTGATTCTAAGTTTAAAACTATGACATTTCAACAATTGCAACCTATGTGACACTCAAAGTAGGTCACTCATTTCTTTTAAACATTTAAATTTTTAGTGTCTTTCAGTCCAAATTTACTTAAACTGCTGAAATCCACAGCTCAGCCAGTCTTGTTATAAACCTTCAAGTCACTTCAGAATATAACTTTAGATTGTATCCACCTCTCAGTAAGTCTTTCTTTGACATGTTTTGGGTTCATTTATTCAGTTTTCTACAAAAAGTAAAATCTGGTGGTTTTAAAACGCCGGCTTTTGGATAGTGGTGAGTACTGGTACTGCACCCCTTTTTGGGATTTAAGAAAATGAATTCCCAACAGTTATGGGTTTGCTTTTGGCAATCAGCATTGCCATTCCCAATGGTTTCAGACTACTGTGTGGGTAGTCCAATGGTGGTTTTAGGCAGTGTCCTTCTGTGCCCATAACATCGGCAAAAATGGGTGGCAGCCTATTCTTCATGCATTTCCCTGTGCATTTTCTGGGAAGCTCTGGCCATCATGATGTTTTCCATGTCAGTACTGCACAGTTTTGAGGTAGGGCTCGGATGCATGGGTAAATACATCCCACAAAGCCTGCAGCCAACATGGAGACACCCACACAGTCTAGTCCCTAGGAACCAGACTGTGTGGTGCAGTGTTTTAGGGTGTGGTAGCCCGGACTACTTTACCTGGACTACTTTACAGGGGTAGGCAATATAAACCACACCCAAGCTAAAGAACGTGCTTCGCGTTATTCTGCAGCCAGCAGCGTGACGCTCATCGTGTTCAGAGACCATGCCAGCACCCAGCGTTCCTGGAATCACGGTCCTTCAGAGGAGACAAAAGAACATCATTAGCAGTCCCAGTTTACCTGCAGCTTTCCATCCTTCGATCCCGGCTGCTCACGGTCTTCCGTCCCGTTGGCAGCATCTTCAGGACATCACGCACACACTGGAACAAAGCACCTGGAGGGGAGAGAGAAAAAGGGACAACGTTAAACAGGTTACTCACGGCAATCACAGCAGTAACCATAACCTCCTCACCTGGCTGGGCATATCTTGGCCGGTTCCGCTCCGGAAATCACTGCACGCCCAGAAAGACCATCGCGAAAAGGAATAAACAATACAGGTTAGCCCAAAAAGACATTAGCGCGCCGCACTTCGTGCTGAACCTACCTTTCTTCATACGCCCCGTGTCCATAAATCCTGGCAGGAGCTGACCCAAGCAGCGCATCCAGTGAACCTCTGCACACCTAAGGGGGAAACGATCAGGGAAAGACATTAATAGCATGAAAGAAAAGCAAAGGCCTTCAGAGACTGCTATAATCGAACTTACCTCCTTAAAGACACTTGAATGGGTTGGCACCAGTGAAGTTAACTCGGTCGCTTCAACCCGCAGAAAACTACGCGCCCGACTTCAAACGGATCCTCATGACGGGGGCAAGAGCATCAAGAGCATCAGAAATTGAAGAGTAGAGCAGAGACAGGGTTGTGTCAGGATGTGAGATAGGCAGAGGTGGAGGGGGAGGAGAGAAAGTGGCAGCAAAAGCCTCAACTTACACACGCTTCATGGGCCGGATGTCCGAGAAGGTAGGTGGCAGTGTTAGGTCAGGCTTAGCTTGGGGGGAAGAGAGGGAGAGAGGAGAGGAGAGGAGGGAGTGATCGGTCCAGGAGGAAGGAGTGGTCAGAGGGATGGAGAGGGTGAGGTCAGAGGAGATCAAGACATCGAGTGTGTGCCCTGCAGAGTGAGTCGGGCCAGAGGGGAGGATGGACAGGGAGAGGGAGTCGCAGAGGTCACGGAAGAGTACAGAAGAGGAACAAGGAGAGTCTAAACGTATATTGAGGTCACCAAGGAGGAAGAGTTAAGTGGTAGAGGCCAGGAGGGAAGAGGAGAGGTCCGCCCACTCAGAGACAAATGAGGTGATTTGACCAGGAGGCGGTAGATGGTAGCCACAGTAAGAGAATGGCTAGGTGAGAAAGAAAGCCTACAGACAAGGCATTCAAAAGAGGAGTAGGTCTGAGTGGCAATGATAGAGGCAGGAATCCACTCAAGAAAGATCAGGGCTACCCTCCCACCGGATTGGGAGGATCTGGCTGTGAAGAGACTCTTGTAACCATCAGGGAGGAGAGTGTCAAAGCTTGTGACAGAGCTGGCCGTGAACCATATCTCAGTAATACCAAGGACATCAAGGTCTAGTTCGTCAAGGAGGTGGCAGATGTCAGAGGAGTGTTTGACAGCAGAGCAAGAGTTGAGAGCGGCAATATGAAGAAGGTTGCTAGCCTTAAAGACCTTCCGGGGAGGGGTACAGATCAGAGGTACGCCCTGCGGAGGAGAAAGAGCACTAGGAGGTGCAGAGGAGGAGGAGAGAGAGGGTAAGGTAGACAAGTGGGGAGAGGAGGGGACAGCAGGAGATGAGGAAATTGATGAGGCGAGGGAAGCGCCTATCAAAGAGGAGCAGATTGGCCTGAGGGCCTTGGACCATGCACTGCCATTTAGGTAGACATTAATGATGACTTTAGAGGAGTCGAAGGAAGCCATGAGAATTTCCCAGCGCTTGCCACCATTAATGGGAGAGGAGGAGATAGACAGCCCTCTGCTTCTCTACCGGGGGATTGCCACTTGCCTCAGATGGTGCTATTTCAGACATGCCAACCCCCGAGACAGGTGTGGGTGGGCAAGGTGGTCCTGGGGCTGAGCTGTGGAACAGTGGTATGGCAGTCGGGAGTCTTCAGGATCAGCAGAGGTGATCACAATGACAGGATCACTGGCAAATGGCTGATGAGCAGGCACAAAAATGCAGGGCACGTGGGCTGCAGGCACACATAGTGGGCAGGCAGCAGCAGATGGCTCATAGGAGGCACCTCAGGGCAGTTGGAGGCAGGTAAATTAGCTTTTAGGCAGGAGGTGGGCCTTCACTGTTACTTGCGTGGCCAGCTGGAAACAGTGTGACTCCACATGTGCGGAACCAGCGCATTAGCGTGGATTCAGAGGAAAGGCCCTAAGCGCGTAACTTATGTGACACGTGCTGAACGTTGGGCATGGCATTCAGGATCGGGATAAAGTAGTGCATGGGAGAACATCATACGCTTGCCAAGTTATAGCAGACAGACGTGTGGACTTAATTTCCATGCGATCTCTTCACTACGTGCAAGACTCTTCTTTTGGTGGGGATTGCCCCTGCGGACACGCGCATGTACTTTTGAAGCTGACGGTGAGATGTGTACGCATTTTGCAATTTTGTGCCCCTGTGTGCCGTGCTGTGTGAGATCATGTGAGGAGTCCACTGATCTGGCGAAAGAACGACAAAGAGGAGGTCAGTGAGGGTACAAGATATGCAAAGTTCCTGTGGTTATGCAAATGCAAGTACTGCAGGGCATGGAGTCTACACTATTTTATTTATTTATTTTAATTTTTGTAACGCGCCACATGCCGTGGGCCTCAGAGCGCACACAAAGAACAAAAGACAAACAAAGGACACGGCAGAAAAAGAAAAAACGTGGGACCAGGAGCAAGTTATTCCAAGTTAAAAAAGTGCAGCATACACAAGACCACTCATACACGGCCTGAAGGAAGCACAAAAGGGCAAGCAAATTAGAATGGACAGCAGACAGGGTACATAATTTCAACAACTTAAAGAAGTGATTTCCACAGCCCCAGTTCTCACCACCTCAGACTACACGCAGGAATTCTACATATTTTCACATTCAAATGGCACACTTATGACTGCAGTGCCGACACAAAAGAGCACAATAGGCCATAAGCCACTGGCCTACTACAGTGGTACACTAGACTCAGTGATGCAAGGACAATTTGCATGCAAACAATACCTCGCTGCAGCTGCCTTTGCCATCGAGAAAAGCTCCACAATTGTGGTGGGATGCTCAGTGACATTGTATGTGGAGCACTCAGTATTTGCAATTTTAGAAAGATCAAATTCTACCCTGACCACCAAGAGAGCATTGGCATACGAGATTATCGTCACAAGCCTGAACATCCATGTAGTGCGCTGCAAAACAGTAAATCCCACCATTTTCCTAATGGAAGCGTGTACGGAAAAGGACTTACAACAACATGGCTGTGTCACATATGATGGTGAGGAGGATGACATCCCCAAAGCAAAAGACAGTCCACTAGAAGAGGGTGATGTACTCTTCGTTGATGGCTCAGCGACAATTGATCAGGACACACGCTAAAGACATACTGGGGCTGCAGTGGTGCACTTAGAAGCAGGGAAATATGGAACATTAGTTATGAAAAGACTACCCATGCACTACTCAGCACAAGCAGCAGAACTCATAGTACTCATAGAAGCGCTTTGTGCATCTAAAGACCGTCTTGTGACCATTTACTCAGACTCTGCATACGTCACCTCAACAATGCATGCTGGTCTCTCACGATGGAAAAGGAGTGGCTTCCGAAGGTCAGATGGTTCCCCAGTGCAACATGCAGGCTTACTAGATAAATAAACACCCTGAGCTCTGCATTAATAGAGCCATCTGTAGTGGCAGTCGTCAAATGTGCCGCCCATACCAACTATACTGACGAAATTCCTTTGGGAAGCGCTGATGCGGCTGCCAAAACAGCAGCATATCTCCCAGTGCCCACACCTGCTAAGTATGTTATCACTACCATTTCGGCACGACCAGAGAAGGATCCATACACAACACTGCCCACAGCACAAATAATTGAGCTCCAATGCAGAGCACCACAGGAAGAAAAGGACATTTGACTCAAGCCTGGTTGTGTACAATCACCCAATGATCTCTTATGGAGACGGCAATGCACCGGCAAGCCAGTAATGCCCATTGAACTACTGCATACAAAACTGCAATTATCCGTGGATAAGTGAAAACTCTCCTTTCATTAATAGTACAATTTATGTGTAAACAATGCCGTACAATCCCTTCCAAGAAAGGGGGGAGGCCTACTCAAAGGGCATGTGTTCTATACAAAGGACAGTGTGTATGTTGAAGTTCATATATTTTATTCAGTAGTCAAATATCATCATGAAAAAGCATTTACAAAGAATCCAATGTACCACATTGACATATATATTAAAAACCGAGTATAGAAAAACACATTTCATATCTAGAAAAATACATATCATATCAAACCAGTGATCGCATCTCACACATCATTACTCACATCCACTTTCATACCCATTCATACAAACAACCAAACATACTTCTGCAAAAAAACCCACAATTTTTAATAATAATTCTGTTCTGTAATCAAAACACCCATCTGCTGGGACTAATTCTTTTATCGGTTAAAAGTGCATAGTTGACCATTTTTTTATCTACAAATCCAACAAAGGTAAATGTTCGGAAAATGCTAAATTGTGAACATATGTCAATTACCCCATTTAATCATATAAACCCAAGTTAACCCAACCCTGAAAGGAGTGGGCTCTGTGATGGTGTCTACCCGAGTTTCGGGAAGCTAGACAGAGATGTGCCATTCCCATATAGTGCACCTCATCAGGACAATTATATTCTGGAAAGACAAACAGTTCTTATTGACATAATTCAGCTTGATATGTAGTAGATGTTGTCCAATGTTCCATATACAATTTCTTCACTTTTTTAAAGTTCCATGCTTCTATGAGTCAAATGTGTTACTGTGGAAGTCACCATTATTTCTCGGAAATACACTGTGCACCACTGTGCTCAAATTGTGCTTTGCTGACTTTGATAGGATATTCTCCATGTAGTTGTTCTATCCTCGCCACGGCGATGGGGAGTTACTTCCTTAACCGGGGATACTATTCACATATTGTGTATAGGGCCCATTTCCTCCATGTTTATTTCGCCACGTCCGTTCCCCACTCAGGTACAGGACAACCCAAAAAGGCATCTGCTTCAGCACGCGTACCCCGCGTTGTTATCTCAATAGACCTCTATTCCACTTGGCTCCCCCGTGCTGTCTGTGTCTTGAGACACTCATATCCTCAATCCGTCTGCAAGCCCGCCACGCTCAGTGTGCTCTTTGTTCCAAGTTCGCCAGGTGTAATCCGTTCCATTGAACTACTGCAGACATCATTTGAACAACTACACTACCCCTCTCACAGTTCTAAACAACACATTGCAGCACATATCCAGGTGGACTGGTTCATACCAAACCTCCAGGAACACCTCATAACCATGGTCATATAGTGCACAACACACCAAGTGTTCAGCACTGGAATAACACTCTGCACATTACGAGGCACCCTCCTCTGCCCCATCAGCCGATTCTGCAAGCTCCAAATTGATTAGGAGGACAAGGGTGAGAGATGTAACGGAGCATGATATCTCATAGTTGGGGGTGCCCCTTCTCCTGGTGTGTTGAGGCTAGCCCTTGTGCCCACTCAGATGCCAAAGGTGCCGCAGAATGTCTGGTCTGTGAAGTCTTTCCTAGCTGAGGAGTGTGCAATGTTTTAAGATCAGATAATAGAACCAACCTTTTCAACAAGCTCTTCAAAGAAATCACAGCACTACTTGGCATTAAACACTATGTGCTCAATTTATCATCCCCAAGCAAATGACATTATGGAACGAATCAATAGCATTTTCAAGAGTAAACTTTCCAAACGTTTCACCACCCCAAAAAAGAACTGGGTGCATTGTTTGCCCCTGGCCCTGTTTGCGCACACAGCCAAGTAGAGACCATTACCTTTCACCACACAAAATAGTGACAGGCAGACACATGCACACACCCATCTCCCCTATCAGGAGGGCATCAGTTGAGCCCCAAGAACTGCAGCAGTTCTGGGTGAGGAGTTCAAAGAATACTTTGCAAATCTAACACGTGCAATGAAATGCGTCTCACGACAGATTGCACCACCTCGCCCAGACAGTCCTCAAAGCACTGCAGATCAACCTGCCTCAGACACCACGGCCACCCAACCATTGTTGCCGAGGGAGCTAGTATATGTCAGGAACTTTGTGCGCAAGTGGAACAATCCTAGGTTCCACAGGCCTTATGAAGTGGTGTTTTCCACCCACTAGCAGTAAAGGTGAATGGGCTTTCGATATTGGATACAACTCTCAGATATTCACACAACACCACCATACTCCTCACCAGTAGCCTAAAACAAACAACAAATCTACCTCACTATTCTTAGCTTAATGCTACTCATATAAGTGCATGTACAAGCTATCAAACATGCATTGCTGCTAAAAGCACAACTCTGTAAATTAAAACTCTCTCCCTATCGCCCCACGGATCGGGCGCAGGGTGCGCGATCCATGGGCATCAATGTCACTGGATCAATGCAGATCCGTTTGTGACACAGGGGGCGGGGGGTGAACTGCTTACTAGGTAAGCGGCTCCCTTCCCCCCGTGGCCGCAAAGCATGGAAAATCGAGGGAGGTGGGAGGGGGTTTGGGGCCCTGGGGTCCACTAGGCCACCAGGGATAGAGGAAAAAGTGGTGTACTTGGAAAGGGGAGATACTCCCCTTTCCAAGGACACCACATATACGAGGCATTGCTGGTCACGGATCAGCGCAGAGCGCTCGATCCGTGACCGGCAACCCACTGGTGTCCTCTTTTGGGAAATGCATGGGGTTCACTGTTTCCCTTGCTGGCTTCGACACCCTAGTCCCAAATCTGTAGGTTGCCCACATGAACAAAATGGGCAGTGGCGAAAGGCTTGGGGATACCAGTGGGTTACACTTTTCCTTTTGCGCCCCCAGGTAGGTGCACCCACAAATGTTTTCATCGGGACACGTGTGGGGACACAGGAAGGTAGGCCATGTGTTGTTGGTGGTGTGTTTCGGTGGGTGGCCAGAGCAAAATGTCTGATAATTGTCTTCATTTCCAGCCAATTTCAGAGACATTTCCCTGTGTCCACTCACCGAAACATGTCGCCAACAACAGATGTCATACCTTCTCACGTTCCCACAGGTGTCCCGACGAAAAAGGTACCTCACATGTGTGGATGCACCTACCGGGGGCGCAAAAGGAAAAGGGTAATCCGCTGGTAACCCCAAGCCTTTCGCCACAGCACAATTTGTTCATGTGGACAACCTACAGATTTGAGCCTAGGGTGTCAAAGCCAGTAAGGAAAACAGGGAACCCCATGCATTTCCCAAAAGAGGACACCCGTGGGAATCCACAGAAGTCTGCCTTGCGCAAATTGCCCCAGTTTTTATAAGCCACAATCCCCAACAAAGTGTGATATTTGGTGGGGAAAAAACACAATGTTCACTTTGTCTAGGGTTGTGGGTAATAAATCCTGGGCTGCTTCGCGCAAATCATACCTCTGCGGATTCCCACGGATGTTCTCTTTTCGGAAATGCATGGGGTTTCCTGTTTTCCTTGGTGGCTTGGACACCCGAGGTCCATACCTGTATGGTGTGCCGGTCGGCAGAGAGTCTGAAATTCCGGTCTGAAAACAGACTTGGGGTTACCTGTGTTTTAGGCTTTTCCCTTGGTGCCCAGGTAGGTGCACCCACACATGTGAGGTACCGTTTTCATCGGGACACCTCTGGGAACACGGGACGGTAGGCCATGTGTTGTTGGGGGTGTGTTTCGATGGGTGTGCCGAGCGAAATGTGCGTAAAATGAGCTTTTTTCCCCACATTTCAGACTTTGCGGGGGTGTCTGGGTACTAAGTTCTGGGGCGATTTGCCCAAATTATACCTCTGCGGATTCCCACGGTTGTCCTCTTTTCGGAAACGCATGGCATTCCCCTTTTTCCTTGGTGGCTTGGACACCCGAGGCCCATATCTGTATTGTGTGCTGGTCGGCAGAGAGTCTGAAATTCTGGTCTGAAAACAGACTTGGGGTTACTTGTGTTTTAGGCTTTCCCCTTGGTGCCCAGGTAGGTGCACCCACACATGTGAGGTACTGTTTTCATCGGGACACCTGTGGGAACGCGGGACGGTAGGACATGTGTTGTTGGGGGCGTGTTTCGATGGGTGAGTCGAATGAAATGTACGGAAAATGCGTTTTTTTCCCCACATTTCAGACTTTGCGGGGGTGTCTGGGTACTAAATTCTGGGGTGATTTACACAAATCGTACCTCTGCAGATTCCCACGGTTGTCCACTTTTCGGAAATGCATGGGGTTCCCTGTTTTCCTTGGTGGCTTGGACACCCGAGGTGCATATCTGTATGGTGTGCCGGTCGGCAGAGATTCTGAATTCCGGTCTGAAAACAGACTTGGGGTTACTTGTTGTTTTAGGTTTTCCCCTTGGCTCCCAGATAGGTGCACCCACACATGTGAGGTACCGTTTTCATCGGGACACCTGTGGGAATGCGGCACGGTAGAACATGTGTTGTTGGGGGCGTGTTTCGATGGGTGAGCCGAGCGAAACGTGCGGAAGCTGCGTTTTTTTCCCCACATTTCGGACTTTGCGGGGTTGTCTGGGTACTAAATTCTGGGGCGATTTGCGCAAATCATACCTCTGTGGTTTCCCACAGGTGTCCTCTTTTCGGAAATGCATGGGGTTCCCTCTTTTCCTTGGTGGCTTGGACACCTGAGGCCCATATCTGTATGGTGTGCCGGTCGGCAGAGAGTCTGAAATTCCGGTGTGAAAACAGACTTGGGGTTACTTGTGTTTTAGGCTTTCCCATTGGCGCCCAGGTAGGTGCACCCACACATGTGAGGTACTGTTTTCATCGAGACACCTGTGGGAACGTGGGACGGTAGGCCATGTGTTGTTGGGGGCGTGTTTCGATGGGTGAGCCGAGCGAAATGTGCGGAAAAAGCGTTTTTTCCCCCAAATTTCGGACTTTGCGGGGGTGTCTGGGTAATACATTTTGGGCCGATTTGCGCAAATCATACCTCTGCGGATTCCCACAGGTGTCCTCTTTTCGGAAATGCATAGGGTTCCCTCTTTTCCTTGGTGCCTTGACACCTGAGGCCCATATCTGTATGGTGTGCCGGTCGGCAGAGAGTCTGAAATTCCGGTATAAAAACAGACTTGGGGTTACTTGTGTTTTAGGCTTTCCCCTTGGAGCCCAGGTAGGTGCACCCACACATGTGAGGTACCGTTTTCATCGGGACACCTGTGGGAACGCAGGAAGGTATAACATTTGTTGTGTCTGCCTGTGCTCTTTCAAAAAATTTATGCTTTCCGTTCCTCACCAAATTGGTTTTCCCGATTTACACATGCTAAGTGCGTCTGTTCAGGCCGTGAGCGTAAAACTCCTGTGTACCATGGCTCAGTGTTTGGCTTGTGGTATTGCTTGTTTTGTAAAACACTACAAAAAATGTGTGCTCTCCTAACAGCAAGAGTCGGGGGAATGTAGCAGAGCATTGCTTTTCTCAAAATTCATGGAAGCCATTGCCGTACCAAGGCAACCATGTCCAACACATACCTTCTTTTTCGGTCATTTTCCCGCTTTTCCCCCAATCTATGGCAGTTTCCCCTACCTAGTTGTTGCCTGACCTACGCAAATCACCCCTTCCTAAACTTGGAATTTTGTCTACTTTTCAGAAATATATGCCTTTCTGTCCTCCAATTCGGCTTTCCTACCCTTTTCTCCCATTCCGTCCATGCATGTCCAATTGGCAAAAATGGCCAAAATCGCCTACCTCTCACAAAACGGTTGATAACCACATCAAAATATTTTTTGTTCGTTTCCACTCAACCTCTTCTTGAAAGCCAGGAAATTGGGGAACTCAACACAGCAAACCATTTGTTCCTAGCTCTTACAAGGAAAAAACCACAGGCTTCTTTGTACAACATTTTATTGGCATTTTTTGAAAAACCCCAAAATGTTCGCCCTATTTGCTTATTTTCTCTCACCCCCCTACAGCAACTTAGGATTCCTGGGTGGCGTTACGACCGCCTACATGTGGGAAAAAAAAGGAGCCAGATTTGGCCGAGATAGCTCATGTAACAAAAAAGTTACAAGCCATTGAATGGCCACATACCGAAATCACCAAAAAAGGCCCTGGCACTGGGGGGAAATACTCATGGCAGTTAAAGGGTTAAAACAGCCATATTTAGTGATTGACGGAGCGAAATATGTAAACAAAGGCAGGAACCGACACTCAGGTGCTGAGCTGAAGGCCTACTGCGATACAAAGAAAAAACAGTTGCATTTATGGGAAGCACATGTGCACAAATATGGACAGAGCATGTCGCTAAACTGACGTTTATTGCAGCAATGGAGAAGCCAGTGAAAGTGCACTGAGAAGAGAACTATGAGCTATGTTTCCACAGCGAAAGAACTGTCTTTCTTGGCTCCTACAGGCGATGCAACAGAACATTGCTGATTCCAGACCTGAAGAAGGGCACGGCAGCACTGATTGACTACTATTGGGTGCGTGGCCAACAAGCGTAATTGTACCTCCCACTATCATGGAGGGACTATTGTTCATTTGCCACGCTGCACTCAGCGCTACTTGTAATCCCAGAAGAACACCTGAAAGGGGGGCCAATGCCTGCCGGAGCACCAACATTGACCTCAGCAGTGGCGGAACAAAACCCACTGCCACCAGCAGAATTTTGCAGCCTCCATGGGAAGAGCCAATATGACAAACTGTGAAGAAAAAAGAGAACATTGAACTATCTATCCAAAGACTCATCGGCACTGTTTGAATAAATACCTCAAGAATACAAGTTGTTTAGCTCAGCTGAAACTGTCTTTGCATCACTCTTGCTACCTGAAGTACAAACACAAGCCAATTCCAAATGGCTCCAGATCATGCACTGGAACAGGTGCAGTTGGCAAATGACACCGAGCAAGGGTTCAACTTCATAAAGGTTGAGCTGCGCGCCCCGAGTTTGATGACTATGCAGAACCGTTAAGTCTTGGATTGCTGACGGCAAAGGAACGAGGCATGTGTGAAAAGATCAAGCGTTTGTGTTGGACGTTTGTACCTTCTGGGGATGCAGAAAATGGGTTCTTGTCACATATCATAGCTGCAGTGCATGGCCTGGGGTCCAAATGAAAAAAGAAGCTGGCATTCAAGAGGACTGGTTTACAATGGCATTCAGCTGGGCCCAATCCTAGCTGGGAGCACTGATGATGATGCTGGTACCTGTCATCGTGTTCATCCTGGTTCTTTTTTGCACCTGCCAACTGAGACTGTGATGTTGTGCAAAAGCAGTGCCCAATAGCGCAATGATGATGGTTTCAACTGGCGTTTCAAAAGTACCTCATAATACGAAGGAGATAGAAATACAAACTGACCACACTATCCCCTGCATGGTTCCCATACCCAATGGAGATGGAGTAAATAGTCTGTACCACATAATCATTGTTCCTCCCCCTGAACCAGAAAATTATAAGCAAGTATGGGTAGATTTAGCAGGGGATGGGGGGATGAATCTATATGACATGTACTCCCGAAGAGTATGCGCAAGCGGGGGAGAGCCTGCAAAATGTATGTAGGGCATAGATGCAAGGGAATATCACTATATGAAGCTGTAGTGAGGAGGGAAAATGAACGCAAGTATGCAGAGGAGTTTGTTACTGTAGAAGTAACAAAAGGGGGGAATGTTGGTAAGGAAATGAGCCTTTCCCACCCTGCTAGGCGCTTTAGAGTGAGGCGAGTCCCATAGACAGATGTGCAATGTACCAGGGGGAGAGGGCTGTGCTACCAAACTTGGCACTAAAACAATATTGCATGAATTATCGATGCATATGCTTAGTGTACCCATATAAAGAGATGCCATTTTGTAGCTATGGTAGACACACTCAGCCCTGCATGGCCGCACAGTAAACATAGGCCGGCAGAGAAACCTGAACAGGCGCAAACACTGAAGGAAGACAAACCTGTGCTGCTAATTCCCATAGAAGCATCCCTTTGTTCCTTAACTGCTGCGATTACTCAGTATTCCAGAGAGGAATGCGCCCTTCAAGGCCATGAGACAGCACCAGGCTCCTCGCAGGACACACATTTATCAGAGTCAGGCCACCAGCAGATCTCCTACCACCACCCAGCCCACCACGAGTAACCGTACCCACCACTGACCCAGTCCAAGACCCCTGAAGATTCTGTGATAGTAGGTGACCTCAGACCACCAACCATAAAAGCAAAAGCCATAAAAATCTAAACAAACATGACCATTTCTCCTTATCCCATAAATGCACCCTTTGTAGTACGAGGTACAGGGAGCAATACATTATAGCTTAAAACTAGGTTGGAAGCCTTGGGTGCAGAGAGTGCAATATGAACTGAGCAAAGAATGTGTGGGTCAGCATGATCGTGTTCCTCCCCCTGTGCCAGTCTCCAAGCTTCCCAGGTCCATGCCATAATGTTGTAGTAGCATCATTTTACAATAGTAAATCTGCAATAGCAACATGTGAAGAGTCTGACCTTCAGTCCCTGGAGTTATGAGCCCAGCTGACCCCACATGAGGGAAGACAGATGGCCAAGACTGGAGCCAATCCAATCGTAGCCTGGAATACCCTAGGGAGCAGGCCCATGTATAGGGTCTCACTAAACAGCCATCCAGATTTTGACTATACGGTGATGACGCGGTGGTGTCTTCTAAGCTTCTGTTTGTATTACTCTGAACCAGAATGTTCTCAAGCAGCATAGTTCTTTGCTTGCATCTTTATTTTTGTGCAATTAAAACTTGTTATCCATGCAAGAAATCTCTTAGCCTTTTTTCCCTAGTGGGTTGTATTTTTCTGGCGTGAGCGTACAGGGCTGTGCCTTCACTTTCCTTCCGCTGTTGAAGACTTTTGAAACTGTGAAGCTTTTGCCCTTACCTTGCCATTACCACTCCAACCTTATAACATCACTTTTTCTCTCCTACGCTGAGGCCTCTTGGTAAATATAGTTTCCAGCACAGTACTTATTTCAAAGTTGAAAGATATCTCTCACATCCAGGTTTCCCTCTGCCCGGATCAAACCTAACAGTTCAAACCTTGCATCTCAGTTTCTTTCCTTTCCTGCCACTTCTATGGCGTCAGACATTTCACAGAAACTTTTGATTGACCACTCTGTTACTTTGTATGTTTAATTTACAATTCTTTACAATGCTTTGCTTTCTCTTGCGTCTTTTCAGCATACGCGCGACCTTCATTCATCACATACTGTCGCCTTCAAGTTTCATTTAACACAGACCAGACTTTCATTACTTTCATCAACACACCAGCTGTGTTAATTCTTTTTCGGCTTTCGCAGCTTTGATCTTGAAGTCATGGCTTATACCACAACTGCCGCTGTGCCTCCCCAACCTTGCCGTTCACCTGGGCAAAGGGGCTGGTATCCTTGAAACACAAAAGAGGTTTGTCTCTTCTGTCTGGCTGGGCTTCCTTGCGCAAACTTCAAGGCCCTTTGGAGGTAACTATCTCTCGCTGGGGTGTTCAAGGTTTCTCCATCCCTCGGCCTGTCCCCACCTGGCTCGCCGTCACCCTGGAAGAACTGCTCCTTCTTGTGCATCACCTTGCTCAGAGTTCCACCTTTTAACCATGTGGGGATAGCTAATATGTACCAAGTGTATGTAATTAAGATCAAGTGCCTAACCCTGCCTGCACTTATTAGTGGGCCATGTCCAATGTATTGCATGGGTGGTACTCCTTTCAGCCTCAGACCTCATCTTCCTCGGCTCAGTGTTTGTGTAGGAAAGGGGGGGGAATCTGGGAAGTTGGAATATCCTATAAAATAGGATGGTACAGGGGTATTTGGAAAAGGGGATGCCATGTCTTGCCGTCCGGTGTTCCTCCCTCACTCTGCGAGGATCCTGGACCCAGGTAATCCTCCTGCACTTGTCTACCCTCAGGGTCTGGATCCAAAGGCGATGGACATGCCATGCCCGCCTGAGTAAGGGATCCCTGGGATCTAGGCAGTGAAAGACCCTCTGGTTTTTCACACTAACCACTAGACAACAAAGCCCAGAAGCCTGCATATCTAAGACATGTCATTCGGCATAACTGATACAACTAGGGAACAGCATATATGAGAGTTAATAAATCACTTTCACTGGCCCTTTGACAGGAATGTTTAGTGCTTGCTCTGCCAGATGTGTGAACTAATGTGGACTATGAAGTCTGCAAGCAAAAGCAAAATTATCAACACATACTGGTCACTGTCTAACACCAAATCTGGGGAGATGGCGGCATTGGGCTTGGGATTGCACACACCCTCACCAGCAACAAAGGCTGTAAGGCCTCAAAGGCTCTTAAGGAACACCACTTACATAACACAAAACTTCATGGAATGCATGGCCTCCCTGAAAGAATATTTTTCAGTGACTTTCAGACAAGAGGTCAAAGAAGAAACAAAAGATGTAATGAAACACTTGCAGGCTTCAAACAAGATGTATGTCAGTTGGAAGACAGAGTGGCCAAGGGCAAGATATTCATGCACTAACTGGAAGCTATCATGTTGTGTCAACCAGCATAACTCGAGGAAACAAGGTAAACACTAAACTTGCCAACCTTGAGGACCTCGAAAATCACCACAGGTAGGATAATTTCAGGGTACACAGACTTGTGGAGGGAACTGAAGGCTCAGACCTAATAGGATGGATACCATCGATTTTCCAGGTGTTTTTACAAGAGCTATCTGAAAAAGACTAAGGGCCTCATTACGAGGTGGGTGGAATGGGTTTAACCGTGCTGGTAATGGTGCCGGTAAACCCATTCCGCCCTATTATGAGGTTCCCTTGCGGGACCCACTCAGAACGTCTGGTGAGACCAGACGTCCTTTGCGTGTCCCGCAAGGGGACCAGGGAGCTAATAACGGGTCCGTTATTAACGGGCCCGTTATTAGCTCCATCCCCATTCCCATTGAGCCCTATAGGGACTCGAATGTGAATGGGGATGGGTTTTTGAATGAGGAATTACCGGGTCCTCCAAGGTTGGAATGACCCGGTAATTCCTCATTCAAGGAACACGGACCCAAGTTTTGAGGCAGTCATGGCGCTAATAGCACCATGGCTACCTCCAAACTCTTAATGAGGCCCTTAGTCCTTTACTGCATGCACACACTCCGCCCACTCTGTAAGAACCAAAGAGTTGCTTCCAGAGAGGAAAAAGGGCTTTTTGCCCTGTTACGGAGAAGCTCTGGCATTCCAAGATCGATTATAATTGGCCATCCCTTTCAGCCTAGACTTCACTTGGAGGATGAAACAAATTAGATATATAGAACTGACTGAGGCAGTTTTGATCATTGGTAGTGAATTACAGACCACCAGCAAGAGACAGGGATGTCTGGTTGGCTGCTGGGGTGTGATCCTGACCAGCGAAAGGGGAGGTGGTGGAGAGACTGCTTCCTCAGCCTGAGGCGCAGTCGATAGGGGAGAGTCTCCACTGCCCCCTGAGGCAGCACAGCTGAAGTTGTAGGTGTTTTCAACCTTCAGTAACAATGATACGTCATTTATATCCAATCCGCACTGGTTCTCCGAGTCACAAATATTAATTGTTTAAAATGCTTAGCTCATTCACTGAACTGATTCAGTAGCAGCACTCATTTACACAGGGAGCACAGTGGGTTAGGTACTCACATGGAGCAAGACCCAGTAATTGGTGGTAGATTCAACAGACAAACGGTTATATAAATTAACATAATCATTTGGATAATATTGTGGTGTCTGACTCAAATTTCATGACGTGGGATGACGGGGTTAGAAATTGCCCGATCCAGGTGATTCCAGGGTTGCCTTGAACACTAGGTGTGCTTGGGTAAGTGCTCTGGTCTGGATTTCTAGGGCCTGGAAGCAGTTATTCTGGGTTGTTTTGTTTGGGGGTTCTCACATCTTGTGATCAAGTTCATACACAATTCTCCTTGTTGGCATAACCACACTATAGATATGGTCCAGTAGAACACTTCTAGTCATCTGGGTTGCACAATCAAGCAGCTTAACATACACATATGCAGCCTTCAAGATAATATCCTTTATTGTGAGGAGGCTCAATTTCCCTAACAAATGAGTGCACCTTCTGTAATTTCTAAGTAGCTATAACGCTGATATAATAGGACTTCAATAAATGCACCTGCTGATAAAAACATAAATCATTGTCTTAAGAAATTGCAGACAGTGCTTTGCCTCTGCAAAGAAGATGAGGGGAGTGGGCTTTCTTTTTAGCAAGCTGGTCAAATTCAATATGAGATATATTGGATCAGAAAAAGGGGGCAGATTTATTTTCCTTGTAGGTCATTTAGATTGGGAGCTGCTTACAATAGCAACTGTTTAATCTCCCTGAGATGGACAGAGCTCATCTTTGAACATGTGATGATCAAATAGATGGCATTTCCTAGTGGGTATCTGGCTCACACCGCTGGCCTTAACCTTATTATGAATGCAGCAGTGGATGGCTCTAAGGGACTCAGTGGGAAGAACATAGCCACCAAATCATTGGCTCAGGATCTGAAAGAGGCATGACTGACCGATGTATGGCACTAACATCACCCTAATAGTAGGGAAAGCACATTCTATTCTCACACGTACACACTTAGGAGATACTCTTGAATAGACTATATTATGGTAGACCTTTGCTTGGCTCCATTAATCCATGATGTTGTTATAGGGAGCATTAGACGGTCTGACCATTGTGATGAATTCTGTGGAGTCATCACTGATCCCCAGCCTAAGATCTCCTCCAATGTGGCCAGGAGAAGGTTAGTCACTACCTGATCCTGGCCCTGAGGTTGGTATTATGAGGGCGGATACCATGGGAGGAGATGACTGTCGGGGAGATGTGGTAACCCCATCAGGGGGGACGCAGAATTCTTCCCTTCCATGTGAAGAATACCCTACAATTCCTAAATTCCTGATGGCATTTTGTCATTATACAATGCCTTCCAGTTTCCTAAGACCCCTTCCTGTCAAACACCCTACACAGGATACCATTCACACCTCATTTGTACATAACGCATGAATAACACCACCGGTTTCCGATGGTTTTGATTTAAACAAAAATCCAAAGCAGTGCAACTATAAAAAGCAGAATAATTCTATGGACTCCAACTCCATTGAAACCTCAAGCACTGAGAGAAGGAAGAGGAAGGAGGAGTTAATGTGGATTCAGAGAAACACCAAGCTAAATGTGCAAACTAGTTGTGATGGGATTGGGAATCAGTTGTGCGGGACATTTAAAAATGGTGTGCCTTTTTCAAGTTAAAAGTGAAGGTGGAGACGAGAGATGCAGAGCTGGCGAAGCAGGAAGCAGAACCGAAGGCAGACACCTGAGACCAGACTGTGCCGAAGGAGGCAGGCACTTCCTACCGGAAAGGCGAGACACCGGGAGAAGCACAACTGGTATTGCAGGGGGACCAATGGGGAGCCGGCAGCAGCAGAGCGGCTGTCAGGGACGTGGTTGCATTGAAGAGCAGCAGTTCAACCGGCGGGTGAATAAGAAGCTGACTGGCAAACTACAAAAGGGACTGCAGAGCGGGAAACGCTTACCCAAAGCAAGGGCTTTGCTGAAGCCATACGCCACGGGTCAGAAACGCGAGCAAACACCAGTGAATGGGCCCAGAAGTATTGGGAACCCCGGGGTGTACCAAAATGCGTAAAAACAATTGGAAACTTGCTTTTAATATCAACCAAGTAACATAGAAAGAAAGAATGTACACAAGTCTCCATGAATGTCGATATGGGGAAAACTGGAATACAAGTTGTCATAAGCAATTGAACACTAAAGAAGTGCAAAGGCACATTTTGTACAAGTCGCCATAAATGAGATGTCAATTGAGGAAAATTGGAACCACCATTGCCACAAGCAAACAAGTGAATAAGGTAACAGCTAGAACATGTACAAGTCTCCATACATGAGATGTCACTATGGTGGAAGTTGGAACAAGTATTGCCTGCAGCCAATAAAGTATGAACAGTTTACAATTGTTGTACATAAAGAGAAAGAGAACATTGTAGAAAGTGCTTGTGAAAGACACACATCAGGCAGTAAATCTTTGGTAGAAAGATACCTGGCAGGGGAGTATACCAGGTACTCCATTTTGAATATGTTGAAGAGAACTTTGTAAGACGTCCTGATGAAAGAAGCACATCAGTCAGTGAACCTTCGGGAGAAAGACACCTGGCAGGTGAGTATACGAGGGGATCTGCAAAACCCAGAAGGATTCCTGGCAGGGTAGTATACCAGGAAAAACATCCTCACGGAAGTGTTTAGTTAAACAGACATTGCTGCTTATCTTGAGGAGTCCTTGTTCGAAAAGAGATGTTCGTCCTTCTTGCCATTCTTTAAGAGTTGTTGTGGAAAGGAAACTCTTTTGCTATTCTACAAAAGATACCTTTTGCCATCTTGAAGAAAGTGTTGTGTAAAAGAGACATTTCCGCTGCTCTTAAGGAATCATTCTATTCTACCTGAAACAATCCTGAGGAAGGGAACAACCCTCATGGATTCAAGGATTATTTGCTGAATTCTCACATTTGATTTGTACCCACTTTTTGCTAAATCAAAACAGAGGCATTTACCTTACACCTTTGATTGTTTTAGTGGGAGGATCAGATATGTGTTGGACACATGGACAGTCTGCATAATTTTGACAACGAGCAACAGACTAATCTTTAGTTTTAGCTTCCCAGGAAGGAAAACTATTTAGGTTAGGGAAAGAAAGATTTGTATCCAGCACCTTTTCTTTAATAAAAATGGCCATTGTTGAAAATATTGCAGCTTTGTGTTTGCCTCTGATTTCTGATCCCTCACACCATGCATCACTGATTTTGCTTCCAGGAGAGTATAGACCCAGAATTTGGAAGCCAAATACAGCTCTACTTAGAGATCCGATCTTGAAAAAAGAAATGGAAACTAACAACCAATTTTTCAAGGAATGCGTTGCTAACAAAAGTAAAAGCGTATTACAATAGGACACCTTTAAAGCTGTAATGAAAGGCAAATTAATCGAGATGTTGTCTAGAATGCGGAAGCCCAAGGCTAACAAGTTTCCAAAAACTCTGATCTGACTTAGCCACCTGGGAGAAAAAATGCAGTTAAACGATATCAAGAAAGGCCTTTTGAAAACCTTAAAACAGAGCACAGCTCAATGTAATATTGACTAATCGGGTAGAGCTTACGTGAGCTAAAACAAAGCAAAAATATTACGAATGGTGCAATAAAGTTAGTAAACCTCTCGCTGGTAGATTACAACTAGAATCACACAATAATGGCTCCCTGGCAAGGGCGACTTGTCCATATGCTTCCACCCAGGGCCATCTTAATCACTTTTGGGGCCCTGGGCACCTCCACCAAACCAAAGGAATTAAGTGATCAAGAATATCTGCCCCGCCACAATCATAACCCATAGGTTGATATGCTGCCTCAAAGAATTAAAAATAAGGATGTTCACTCCCTTTTAAGTCCCCTTACCCTCTTCATTCTCGCTCTAATCAGAATGATAAACAAGTACAATTTGAAGGCCAACCTTACCAGTCTACGAAGAGGTTACTTCTGGAGAGTTTTTATCAATAGAATCCAGGAAGGTATGCAGCCTGTAGTATTAATGCAGGACTGTATGTAAAAGGTACATGTAACCCAGAATAGACAGAGAACTCACATTTGCGGCCTCACAGAACGCAAACATGCTCAAGCATGGATAGAGGACACCAATTGGTAGGAAGGAGAAAGCTACACATACCATAGCATGGATAGCGGATGCAGATTAGAAGCTACCAGGAAGGTGTCTGTATCCAGACAGACAGATTATAAGTGGGACATGGTTTTCAAATAGTGCAGCCATAAGAGATCAAAAGAATAAAGTGCTTGTGGTGTCCAATAAATCCATGCTCACTATTATAGTGGATGCAACACTATAGCCAGTGAAACCATGAGTCAGGCTGTTTTGAAGATCATACCCTGAAAAGGTAATATCTCTGAAGCGCTGACAATTTTGAAAGGTTTAGGGAATGGAAATTTTGAGAGGCTAGGCAATGCAAGATTAAATTAGATGTGCAGCATTACACACACACTGGTTACGGGGTGAATCTGGGATTTGTGACAACTCTGCGATTAATGCATTTGAACACTTTCATTACCAGTTCTTATCAAACTGGCTTGGAAAGTACACCAATCAAATTACCAAACATGACCATTTTTTAAAACAAAATATTATAGACTGGTGTACGGGCTTTATTCTTTCTCTCCATCATCAAAGGAGTATATAAGTACCAGCATACCAATCAGTGGGATGTAACAGATTTAATTTGGGTTGATCTTTTGTATTTTAAATCTTTATTTAGTTCCAAAACACTGGCTTGTGAAATTGTCATTTATAAAAGTGCAGAAAAACCTTTGACTTTTAGAAAAATGCAAAGCTTTTTTGTGTAAAACGAGCAAACTTTAAAATATGCTTGCCCGATTCCTGCACCATCTGGTCCGCTCCCTTCTGTCTACCACCCCTTCCACTCAAATAGCCTACATAGGAAGAAAGATCAAGCAATGGGCTAAGCGATGCCACCAGCTTGCGAGGAGGCAAACTTCACAGAAGACAGTACAGTAATGTACAAGATATTAGATGATTTGACCAGGATCACTGTATTGTCTGCTGGCAAAGCCAGGATACAAGAATGAATGCGTTGGTTCCAAATGTGGATACGTATTCATCTCTTGGACTAACAGTTTATGCTCATCGTTGGAGGTGATTGCCTAGGTTTTACAACACCCCATCTGAACAAACCAATTTCTAGACCTACACCATAAGGATGACATGTTCTTTTTCATAGCAACCCCTATTTGGTGCACGTACATTGCTGATAATAGCACTTGTTGTGCTGCAAGACCAAGTACATACAGGTTTATAAACTTCAAACATAGGAAAGGCTCAGCCAGCCTTGCAGGAATGTGCTATTCTAATCTTGCATTGGAACACCTATCTCTGCAATGAGTGCTTAACACACCGAGGTAACTTCTGAACCATTGCGGCACTCAATTTACCAATTTGCATTTCATATTTGGCTACTGCACATGATCAACATATTTCCCAGAGGAAGGAAAGAATGCTACAGGAGTTGTGCCGCAAGGAATGAACACACAAACTATACATACCCAGTGAACACAGAAAGCATTACATGATGAATTGATCAAAGCAGAATGTACTTGCCAAAACAGCCAGGC
This sequence comes from Ambystoma mexicanum, assembly GCF_040938575.1. Lineage (NCBI taxonomy): Eukaryota > Metazoa > Chordata > Amphibia > Caudata > Ambystomatidae > Ambystoma > Ambystoma mexicanum. Next base: position 1,346,454,367 of record NC_090922.1, on the reverse strand, counting down.
AGTAGGTTTAGAGCCTCAGCACAATGCCATCAAATATCCTGATGTGTGATATTTAAGTCTGGTGAACATAGGAATCTTCCTTCCTTAGATCAGGCAGCCTTGTGGGGGCCCTCTCCAAGGTGGGGGCCCTGGGCAAGTGCCCCTTTTTCCCTCCCATAAAAAACGTCATGCTAGCCTAGTGGAAATGCTGAGCTGCTTTCTGGCTTAAACTGTCTTTGACATTTTAGATTCTCGAGTGCAAATGCTTAATAAGCAATACAAGGTCAGGGGCGTTTTGCTTCCCCACCTTGCATGGCCCATAGCGTATGTAGGCTGAGAAACTGCACGTCTGAATTTGTGTAGGGGGGCATGCGCCTCTGCATGCAGACGGCCTGAGGCACTATGATCTATGAGCTCCAGCTCCTCCCTGCATGTCCAGGAAACACCCTCTGCTTCCTTGATCCTCTTTTTACTGTGTTGGAGCTCTTTGAGGCCGTGTGAGAAGTAGATTCTTGTCCGTAGCTGAAGGATACAAAATTGTTTATGTATGACGTTGTGTGTGTATATATGCATGTGTGAATGAGTATGTTGTATGGGTAGTTGGGTGCATGTGTGAATGAGCGAGTGAATGCTATGAGAATATATGACTCTGAATGAGCAAGTGAATGCTGCCTGAATGTGTGTGCCCTTGCATTTGGTGCCCGGCCCAGGGCACTCATTTTGGTAGGGGGATGTGATATTACAATGGTGGTGCATTTTTTACTGGGCATCTATGATAAAGCAAACCTGAAAAGTGTAATGTAGCTAGACTGACCTAGTTTGGTGCAGGCAGTCTAGCTATAATTTCTTATTGTAGCATGGCGTTTTTTTTTACTGGGCATCTATGATGGAGTAAATATGAGAAGTGTTACTTTGTGGCTAGACTAGCATATTTTGGTGCAGCAAGTCTGGCTATATTTTCTGACTGTGACATGGGATTTTTTTTACCTTGCACTCAAGCACAAAGGAAACATGGTACGTGTTATTTCGTATCCAGACTGGCCTAGATTGGTGCAGCCAGGTTGAACATGTTTTCATATTGTGGTATGACATTATTAATGACAAAGCCAACAGGCGTATGTTATTTCGGGATACTGCATATATTGACAGAGCCAGCTTGGTAATGTTTTCTCTGATTATCATTATTGCATTATGTGCAAAGGAAACATAAGTAAGTCATCACCACTGCCCCACGACTCGACCCCAACCCGGCGCTAAACGTGCCAAGGCTTCACATTCAATGCCAAAAAGCCAGGCTCAATGCTATTAAGCACCCACACCAAAAATGAATGTACTGGGAAGAGGCCTTATGTGCCTAAACACCCCAACTCATCTACCCAGAGTGTCTTTTAGCATTTTCTATGTTTTCTTCATAGGGGTGGGATTTGCAAATGTTTTCTAGCTAGTTGTTTGCATTTAATTGTAATTGTTTAAACTAAAAGTCTATATTTATATATAGCCTTGATTGGACATTCATTAATTTTGGACCATTGCACATATGTTGTTTTGGTTGCCACTGTTATCAGCTCAAATCCCTCCTGATGATATGGCTTCCATTGGCCTTCGCTACCAAAAGCAGTGAAGGAGGTTTACCTTTTGGGCTGTGCCTGTTACACCTTTATGATTGGGATTACTACTGGTTCAGTAGCTCTGTTGGGCTTCGGCTGCACTCCTAAGAAGCGGTAGTCATTTTGTCACACTGAGCTTCTGGACCACTTCGGAAATCAAGGGTAGAGACAGAAAAGCTTAAAGTAGTTGCCCACTGTCGCAAAGGTGACCAGGATCAACACCAGACAGTTGCAAAATAAAATGTAAGAAAAAATGACTTACCTCTCAGTAATGTTTTTTCTGATGGATGTTTCTCCCACGGATTCCTCATCTATGATATTCTATCTTCGACGCAGCTGATCTTCGTAATCTTTTCCGCCACAAGGGTGTGTTGCGCTGCTCTTTGCTGGCTGTTCCCATTGCCTCACTCCACCCATGACATTGCGGCAAGTATATATCGAGGCCCTATGCCCCATTAGATCAATTCAGCCTTTTCTATTAGCACTCTGTCGCAAAGGGAGTGCACAACTTATGAAGGTGTCCTAACTAGCTGCTAAAAGGGGTTGGTTGAGAGAGTGATAAGGAATCAGTGGGAGGAACATCTATCAGAAAGAGCATTACTGAGAGATAAGTAATGTGTTCTTCTAACAGATTCCTTCCTGCCACAGTAGATCTGGAAGAGGGAGGAAAACAAGAGGACACGATCTAAACCAGTAAACTCTGTAGGAGTGCTCTGCTTTGATGTCCAACCCTGAAAGGAAATACAAGCAGTAATGTTTTGCCATGTCTGTGTAGGTTTCTCTGCTCACGTTTGCCACTATCCAAGATAGGGACCCAACCTCTCTAGGGCAGATGTGGCAGCCAGACCTCTTGAAGAATGACCCTCATGCACATCTTTCCCAGCCAGATCATAGCAGGGTCTGTTTGGTCACAGCCATGTCAGCATAAGCACCAGCATAACCCACAAAGAACTGGTCTTCCTTGAAAAGTTCCCTCCTCTGAACAATGTAGTAGCTGAGAGCCTAGACCAGATCCAGATAATGAAATCTCTCCTCTGCCTTGGAATTGTGAGACAGAGGAATTCATGGAAACTCATATCTTTTGAGAGGGATGGCTCTCTGGGGACACCTTCGAGAGAAAGGAAAGTCTCAATCGCAATGTCATCTCTTTGGAGAAAACCAAATGGGTAGGTTTAACACATAGGTGCCTGGCGCTCACTCACCAGTCTTGTGGAAGTGATGGCAACCAGAAAAATCACGTTAAGAGTAAACAATCCATGTGAACATGAATACAAGTGCTCAAATAAAGTCCCGATCAGGAAAGTTAGCACTATATTCAAATCCCACGCCAGAACCTAAAGGCGGAGTGGAAACTGATTATACAATCCCCATGATACTTGCATAAAAGTGGAAATTGTGAAAAAAGAACCTTGCACATGGGTCCTTTTGAAAACCAAGATATCGGCTAGGGAACCCTTTACAGTGCCGATCTGCAGGTCAGTCCGGGCCAAGGAAGGCACAAAAAACACAACAGAGGAAATAGATTAAGTGGCAGTCCTCCGAGCTGATAGAAGCACATCCAGAACGTCGACCATCAAGTCCCAACTCCTTATACATCAGCCTCTCACCAACCAAGTATGAAGGTTTAGACTGTTGAGGTTCAGGTAGACAACCAGCCCTTCTGACAGGGGGAGACGATCCACTCTCTTGGGGAGGCGACCAGGAGGGCCAATGCACATGCCCAGCAGCTACATTCTCTGAGCCCAGTCCGGAGCGATCAAAATCAAGGTGGACCAAAACAGGTATAGTCTTCTGAGAACCAGCAGAATGACAGGGATCCACGGAAACAGTTTCACATGTTTTCACTCCAGCTATTTTAAACGTGGGCCTTTTCACTTTGGTGTTTTCTCAGAAGCAGTTTTTGATGTTTTTTTTTTTTTAATGGAAGGCTCCTCCATGTAACCCACCCACACCATCTCACCCTGTCCCCCACCATCCCCAATCTCCTACCCCAAGCATACAACATATATATATATATATTTTTTTTTTTATTAGCATCAATTAGTTTTCAAGAAAACTTTAAATGCGAATAATTCATTAATTAAAGCAGAAAAGGAGAAATGACAAACTAAAAATTACACATCTATATAGGGAGGAAAGTTTGAGACCAGAGAGATTGTGTGTCTAGATTTGAGAGAATGTCTCTCACAAAGTTCAACAGTGCCAAGGTCAAAGATACTTTTCCTCCCCATCTTAAAATGGTCCACCTCTCGTGCGGAGAATTTGTCTCGAAGTTCTTGAAATGATTTCCCAACCATTTTTCTCTGGAGGCCGAGAGTGGAACACAACTCATTACCAAATGCTGTAAAGTTTCTACCTCCAAACCACAGCATCGGCACAGAGTTAGCCCATCTTCCCTTTTTTTGGACCTTCTCCCCAGCACCTCCCTAGTTGGGAGAAGGTTCAAGCGAAATCTCAGAAAAAGCTGCCTTTCTGAGTAAGACGGGAATTTTTCGAGGTATGGGAGCAATGTACCTCTGCTATAGTGTTCATCAAGTCCCAAGGTTATGGATGGCAGTAGACTGAGCCTGTCCTGGGTAACAATCCAATCCCAGTCCAACAGTTTGTTCTTTACCCTGGACGGAGTTTCCAGTAGCTTGTCTATATTTTCGGCAATAACTTCCAAGATGCCTGTACATTTATTCTGCCACGTGTTTAAAACTGGTATCTGGTTACCAGACAGTGCTTCTTTTATACCCATGAAACCACTTCTTTCTGGAGGAACCAAACATTTGCTGTTAAGGTTTAGTGATTTCCAGACCATAGGGATATACAAGGAGGTAAGCCCCAGTTCTTTCATCACGCATTCGATTGGGAGAGATGAAGGTAGGCTCAGTACCCTTTTCCAGAACTGGCTTTCAAGCACACGCCAAACCTCAGGTACAGGAAGAAGATGGCCTCAGCTGCGTAAGTCAATACTGGAGAAACTTTGAGTTTGTAAAAGTCAATGAGGGGACGAAGTGAGAAGGAACAGTAACGTGACTTAATTAGAAGTGCTTGAGATGCCAAGTTTTTAACTTTGCTTCTTAGCCTAAGAGCACCCGGACCATCTTGGATGCTGTCGTTGAGTGTGATGCCGAGGTAGATCATGGACGAGACCACGAGACCACTGGAACGACTTCCCCCTTGGGTTGATTCTCTATTTGAAAAAAATAAAATCGACCCAGCGGCTGTGGTGAACATGCCCATGTCTAAAATACCTGCAGCGAAAACACATTAAGCGGAGGAAACACGTAGTTGAAGTTGAACATCCATTCAGCTGTCAGTGCATGCCCCAAAGCAGCATGCAGAGGGAATTCCCTGGAGAAGACAATTTACACTTCATGTTCACACTGGAATCGAAGATGTCCACCTGACAAGTCTCCTCCAGATCTACCTGACAGAGCTCTCAGTCGTGGGAGTGAGAGGTCTTGTTGCTCAAGGCATCTGCTATGACATTGCCTGTGCTGGCAAGATGATCCGCTGTCAGAGTTGTGTCCTACTCCAGGGCCCAGAACTACAATTGCATTGCTTTGCTGCACAAAGGCAATGACCATGGCAATTAGTGCATGGCTACTGTGCTGTCCGTCAGGACCAGTACACACTTGCCCTTCACAGATGAGAGGAAGGTACCAGGGCCAGTCAGATCGCCCTCAATTCAAGGAAGTTAAGGTGCTCCTGAGACTCCGAACGGCAGCACAGTCCGCTCGCTGTCAAATCCAACAAGTTAGTGCCCAACCCTTTAAGGATGCATCACTGACCACCATAAAGTCCGTGAGTTGGGCTTGCATCTTCCGCCTTCATTAACACTCTACTTTAAGGCTTTTAGCATGCTTAATCATTCTCCCTAGCATCTCCAACTACCTCTGTTAATTCTCTTCTTTTTCAGCTCCCGCTTGAAACGCTCACCGCCTCCTGCCCCTAAAGTCTCAACTATTCCCACCTAAATAAACTCTTCTCCTCACCTGCTATTTCCTCCAATTGCCTTCTCAGTACAATCCACCTCTCCCACCGATTTCTTCTCTGATGTATTTTTCCAACTCCTACTTGTATCTCCTCCACCCATCTTGTCTCCTTCATTAGCTCTTCCTCCAGTCATCTCCCTCCCTCTGGGGTTATCTAAATGACACATGGCTCTGCCTCAATATATTCTCCACTGAAGACATCCACAGGCTCACGGGCCACTTACATTGATCCAGTTCTGGATGTCCAGTGCTTACCTGAAGCTCCTCCCATCCAAGACTGAGTTCCTACTGCAGACAAACAACACAGAAAACCCCAACATCCAGTCCTGGCTCGCCATTATGAACCTTGAGGGCTTCACATCCCAGATGACCACCTGCATAAGGTCCCTTGTGTTCTACATTGAAGCAGACATCTCTGATTCATGGAGTATACAGAAATAAGACACAAACTGCTTTGTAACAACTTTTCATCCTGCGGAAAATCCAGACCTGCATCCCAGCAAACATCTTCAGATATGCAGTCCAAGCCTCAGTCCTCTCCCCCCTGTATGGTGGCAGTGGCCTCCTAGAAGGCCTTCCGGCGACCACCCTGGCACCCCAGAGAGGTGTCCTACATGCTGCAGCATGACTCATAAAATTAAACCACATCACCCTATACCTCATCCAGCTGCACTGGCTCCCACTGCAAGCATCACCTACAAATCCTGCTGCAACATATTCAAGGTCATCGCCCTTAAGTCCCCAAGCCTCCTAGCTGAGCAGCCCAGCATCTTCAGAGGCCTTCGATTGATCAGAAGCAAGGGCATGTGCAGACTTGCACTCCACTGGAGCAGGAAGGAAAGAATCAGAAGACAAACATTCTCTCTCTAAACCCCCAGACTTTGGAATCTCCCGCCAGTTAACACCAGACTTGATCCCTCACTTCTACATTTCAGAAAAGAGCTCAAAGAATTGTTCCTCCTTAACACATAGGTCCACACACCCTTATCCCCTGGTTGCTTGTAGATCCCTTGTTGCCAAATTGCCCACCCTCCCCATGCTCCCTTGTGATCTGCTTTTCTTGTCGAGCACATCCCCCAGGACTTGTAAAGTGGTTCATTGCTTCCCAAAGCTAGATCCCTGCTCAATAAATCAATAAATAACTTAATTATAAAATAAATAATAACTATGGCGTGTTTGGTTGCCTCTGGTGATGTACACGGAATGGTGCAGGGTTTCCGACAATTTCTGGACCAGTGCAATCCGTCGGACCAAATTTCTATTACAGTGACTCACTCTGAAAGCTTATGGAAAGGAGCAGACTTCTGCGTCTGGTACTTAAGGCATGAAGACGGACACAATACGAGACAGTAGACTGTCTGGGTCCAACAGGAACTGAACAGTGACTGTCTCCTGAAACAGGAACCAGAACACAGTTAACAAATATGACACAAGGGACAAAACCGAGAAGTGGCAAAGGAAATGGACAGATATGGCATGATGGAAAGCCCCAGCAGCCAAACTGGACAAATGCATTAAATAAGTGAGGACAAGAACAGTAAACATTAGTGTACATGATTTGTGTTACTGATATGATATATGACATTTATAACATGCCTAGAAACCCTTCTGTACAGGCGCGTTATAAATGTCATATCAGTAACACAAATTATCAGAGAAATATACAAGGAAAGAGCAGGAAGCCAAAGAAAACAAGGTTCAAGACAGAGAACAGTGGGTAAGAGCGTAAGCAAAAGGACTGCAGACTAGCACAACGTTACCGTGGAATGGAAATGCAGAGAGGAGACTGGATTGGAATCAAATAAAAGCAGATGGAAAAGAAGTTCAGGAACAAGGAAACTCTGGACTGAAATTCTGCACTAGAACAACAAGGCCTGAGCTGTAGACTGGTAGCAAGAAAACTATGGACTGGAATCAAAGAAACTACAGGCAAATAAAAAGGACTACTGCACAGAGAAACAAAGACTAGAACTGATGGCAGAGAGCTGCAGGCAGAGAACAGAGGACTTCAGGCAGAGGGAGCTGTTGGCAGAGAGTCCAGTGCTGCAGGCAGAGGAAACTGTACTGTAGGATGACCGCACAGGGCAGATGGCATAAGAAAGCAGGGCGGCAGCACAGGCACTGGAACTCGATCAGCTACAGCAAAGAGCATACAGCAGAAACGAGGGTTCAAAGCAAGAGGGGCTGCATGCGAACTCAGTGCAAGAACAAATTGCTCAAAAGGCAGCTGCTTATGTACTGACACACAAATTAAGAAGGCTCATGAGCAGCATCCAGAGCACCACACCTACAGTAATATGCCTCCTCCCTCTCTGAACCTGGCAAAGTGAAAGCAGTGCAGGCCTATAGGAATCCTGGGGATTGTAGTTCTCAGACTTATCATTAGAAATAGCTAGGTTTCTTTTACTGCCAAAAGGCACATTATAGGGCATTTCGTTTCTGCAATGTAATAGGGAAGTTACCATGGCTTCCAAAGGAAATGTAAAGCCAGAAATAATAATTGCTATAGTTCCGCATGAACTGCCACAACATGTGAGCCCCAGCTAGTCCACACTGTGTACCAGCTGCTGTCCAGGTGGTATGGTCATAACACCAGGCATGGCTACCTTCTCAGAGCACACCTCTCATACATCGCTCAGGTTCTATGGGGGTTTGGCCCCCATATCTGGGGATAACCGTAACTTCTAAAATGAATTCTTACCAGCACACTGTATTTCTATTCAATAAAGTCAAGAAATAATGTATGAATGTCAGAGTTAAAAGAGTAAAGGTGCAAGGGAGAAACAATAACCCTGTCCCAGAGGTTGTAAGTTGACAAACTTAGAAGCGAGTATTCTACAGGTAAGGATACCCCGCCCCCATTCACACAATCAAACTGAAAACAGTCACATTTACAGACGTTTATGGTAATGTATAATAAACCTGAAAGAATATTAAATTCATATTGCTAATAAAATGAAAGTTTCTTAGTGTTTGGTCACCAATGTGTGCTCTACTACTGCAGGGAGCACACATCACACCATGTGTTTGCTGCGCTCTAGCATTTGAAGGGAAGCATTCTCTTGGCCGACCCTTCGCCCAGTCACATTAATAAAACACAGTCATTTGGGAAATACCATATACAGGTTCCCCTTAGGAGGTGGCAGTCCTGCAACCATTTTATTGAGCAAACCTATTTCGAAGCATGGAGCAGCTGCAGGTTCGTTTTCTATTTTACTCAAACTCTGAACTTCTTTAAAGGAGTTAAGGGCATGTTGTATACCAATGTAATGAACCCCTTTATAATGGTCCCAGCATAGTGGGGTGAGCTAGAGGACCCTTCCCACATCACCCCAAGCCCAACAACAGGCAGAGGCCCAAATAGTCACCTCACCACTCTATCCCAAGAGACAGGCAGGGCACCGAGTCTGGTCCCCGACCCATCCATGAAATCTATAAAGGGTACTTTCTGTTCTCCTGAGTTGCAAACAAATCCGTTATTGAATGGCCCCAGTGTTAGGAAATATGTCTCTTAAGCAATTTTCCCTCCGTATTCAATGGACCTCCAAACATTTTGCATGTTTTTGACCCTGTCCTGAATTTTTACAGAGGAAGTGAAGGCTTCAGCTACACTTCGCTGGCCATATGCTAATTTGTTATGGGGAAACTGACTAGGCCTTCAGACCGTCAGCACTGGGGAAACTAGGTTTCCCTTTTGCCTTTCTACTTTTTACCTTCTCTGGTAACGTTTTAACATTGTCTACAGCATCTTACTATGCAGTACAATGGGGACACTTTTGTGTCACCTTAGACTCTTACCCCTGCGATTTTTGCCTACTTATGATGTGCCTAAAGTTGATGGAAGCAGATACATTTTTACCATTTTTGCTGTATTTGTAGTATGCACATTCACGTTAACAGTGGCTAGTGTACACAACATGGCTGTGCCACAAGACGTTTTGCTTGTTCTTTGGCCATTTTGTCGTTTGGCTGTCTTCCTGCCTTCTCCGGTTCTGAAATAGTTAACATGGTCATGTATTTGCCCAAGAAAGCTATTTTCACAGGCTAGTGCATGGCTTTTGTGTGTGGACACAAGAAGAGGGTTAGGCCTGTCTGGTGCCAATCCAAGAACTGGTGCCAGTGAGTCTGGTGTGTGTGCACGAAAGAAAACCACAGGGTCCATGATTGGACTACTGCTGGCTGAGTGAGTAGTGCATATCCTTACTATTGGAGGGCTGAGTTTGATCACTCACACACATTTATGACAAGAAGAGTGCTGCAGCCATTGCAGAGGATCAGAAATGGAGCCAAGTATCCTTTGTAGCTGTGCAGCCGACTGAAGACCCGAGGACACCTTCTGAAGAGGCTTGGTGACCATTCCGGCAACTGTCCCAGTGAAACCCTGCTGGACTACCTGATCTCAGAAGGCCATTGACTGCGCTTCCTCCTTTGGACTGGTTCGACCATGACCAGTTCTGAATTGGGCTTCCCCGTGAGAAACGTCACAGTTCCGCATTTTCGTCTGGAACTTCAGTGGTTGCCAGCTAGTCCTACAAGTCGCTTACCTATCCAGTTTCAGCTTATCAGCATCAAGGGATCTTGTCCTCGAAGTCAGTATTTGTTAACCGCTGAAGAGATACCTACTGTTACCCGTGTGCGGTGGCTGTCGCTGGAACTAGCCATCCCCCATCTGGTAGAGTGTCCTGAAGTGCCATGTGTCGGTTCTTGCTGCATTCCTTCTTCGGAAAGGTTTGCACTCAGCTCCTGGACCTGACCATAATCTTTATTGCACCCGCTGCTCCTGGGTATCTTCTACTGGATCCAACGATGGGAAAACCTACCGCCAGCGACTCAAATCCGACCTGCCAAGTCCCTTGAGAAAATCTGAGTAAGGACAGTGAGTAATCGCAATACTTACAGCGTCTTCCATCTACTCCATTGTAAAAGTTTGTGAAGAACTTTGATTTATTCCATTCTTTCGCTTTTTTTTAAACAAAGCTTTTTATTAGCATTTTTACACATAACAATTCAACCTTAAACTTGCCACCTACACCCCTTTGGTCCGATGGTAGTCCATAGTCGACAATTGTCTTCTTGAGGGGATCTGGTCCTCAGTGTCCAGGGTCAGTACTAAATAGCAGCCTTCTGCTCAGTCCTCGGGGTGTCTCCCAAGCTCTAGTCCTGTCAGCGGTTATTCTACTATGCCCTGAAGGTGCATATTCGTTGGGCACCAGGCTCCCCTCACTCCTTCTTGTAGGAAGTCCAGTAACCTTGACCAGTCTTTGAGAGGATGCTGGTAATTGGCCTTTACCCTGTTCATGAATGTATTACCAAACCTCATCTTGTCCATGATTGCGAACAAGAATCCCCACTCCACTCGGTCGAAGGCTTTCTCGGCATCTAAGGCCATGAGGAGAGCAGGGATTCCCTTCTTGTGAGTTTTTTCCATTAGGTGTACTATCATTCGAACATTGTCCCCCATCTGCCGCCCCCTGACAAAGCCTGATTGATCTGGGTGAACCACCCGGGGGAGAATTTGGTCAAGCGTGGTTGCCAGAATTTGTGTGTGGATTTTGGCATCGACGTTGATCAGGGCAATTGGGTGGTAGGATCCGCATTCTGTGGGGTCCTTGCCTTTTTTGGGAATAAGGACCACCTTCGCCTGCTCCATGGACTTGGTGATGGCCCTGTCTAGACCAAACTGTTTGAGCAATTCCGTCAGGTGGGGTATTGGCGTTTCCATGTGAGTCTTATAAAACTCAGCAGTGAAGCCATCTGGTCCTGGGGATTTGTTAAAGGGTAGCATTTTTATTGCCATCCGAATTCTTCTCAGGTTATGTCCTACTCCAAGGCCTCCCTTTCCCCCTCTGTTATTAGCTCCAGGTCAATCTTTTCTAAGTAGAGTTCCTGTAGTGCTGATAGGCAGTTATCTGATCCGGAAAAGCCTGGAGTAGAATCAGACGAACTCCCTCTCAATGTCCTTGCTGTTAGCACTAGTCTTACCCCCGTCAACTTTAATTTTCAGGATAGTTTTGTCCTTTTCTTCCCTCCTCAAAAGTCTGGCCAATAAGCGGTCTGACTTGTTTGCCTTTATATAGTATTTCAGTTTCAGGGACAATAGGTTACGTTTCGCCACCCTCATTTGTATTAGATCCAATTGCCCCTTTGTGGCCCCGTACTCCCTTTTAGTGTCTGCGCTCAGCGCTGTCCCCATCCTGGACATTCTTTAGTTTGGCTTCTAGGCAGGCTTCCTCCAACTTCTGTTCCTTATCTCTTCCTTTAATAGTAATGATCTGCCCACTTATTGTTGCCTTGAAGGTATCCCATTTGGTCTACAGGGTCGTTTATTCTACCTTGTTGGTCCCAAAGAAGGCCTCTATCCCTTCTACGACTTCTTGGACCAATTTATCATCTTTAATAGGGGTGCTGGGTAACGCCACTTCCACAGACCAGCAGGACGTCGATTTCTTTAGGTTTAAAGTTATGGGCGCATGGTTGGACTGTATAAGGTATAGCCTTCCTTGTCGCTCTCCAACTCCCAACACGCGTCTACCAAGTCCAGGTCTTGAATGTTCTCCCTGAGCTGCCCCTAGGGCTTTTTTGCTTCTATCCTTAGTCGGGTCCCATGCTATGTTGAAGTCCCCTGTTAAAATAATGGGAGTTTTCGCGAACTCTTCGAGTCTAGTCAGTGCTTTTTGGATGAATGCGACTTGGCCTGACTTAGGGGCGTATAGTGTTGCAACTGTGTAGGATTCCCCTCTCCCTGTCAGCGCTACTGCCAGGTATCTGCCCTGATCATCGATGTCTGTTCCGTTCAGGTTCATGTCCAGCCCATCTTTCAGTGCCAGGAGTACCCCTCCTTTCTTATTGTGCTGAGTCACTTGGAGGAGTGTAGTGTACCCCCAGAACTTAATTATATTTCTATCGTGGGTTTGGATGTGTGTTTCTTGTAGAGTTACTTTGTCTGGATGTTCCCTTCTTATGTATCTCCCTATTCTTTTCCTTTTGATTGGGGAATTTAGGCCGTTAACATTTAGGAACATAATCATGTCACTGCTTCCTATTGTCGTGTGAGTGTTCCTCTTCTAGCTGTCTAGCTTTCGGTATGGGCCTGGGGCCACCCCTTTGATTCCTCCATCTGTCCACTCTTGCTCCCCCCCGTGGACCTACCGTCTATCTGGACCCACCCCCCAGTCCTTCTGCCCTCTCACCCTAGTCTGGGTGAATTAAACTGGCTTCTAGCCCCCCTCGAATTTGTGTCTCGAGAGTTGAATCCTTGAGTAGCCCCAGGACTGCCCTGCGCGGGTACTCCCAAACCCATTCCCAGAGGCCCTCCTCTAACCCCTCCCCAGTGAACTTCACTAGGCCTTGTTAGCGTAACATTACCTTAACTTGCGCCCTCCCCAGGCGAGATGTCGGGCTGTGGGCCCCCACGGTGCATGCTCAGTCGGGGGTGCTTTTGGGGGATTTGCTTTTATCTTGGTCTTTCCCTGTAGCAGGGCCTCTGGGGAGTGGTCAATGTTCTCCCTTCTTGGGCCTTTTGGGTCTTACTGTAGTCCATTCCCAAGGTCTGCGGATGAATTGTTGAGGATCCAATGGGCGGGCTAGCGACTGGCATTCCTCTTAGATGTCCAGGAGGGCTGCTCCTTGTTCATACAACGTAATTCTCTGTTGCTTTCCCTGCCAGTCAAAGAGTAACCCGAATGGGAAAGTCCACCTGTAGCGGACCTCCCGGTCTCTCAAGAAGGTCAAGATTGGGCCCATTCTCCTCCTCTTAATGAGGGTTGATTGCGCTAGGTCTTGATAAAGGAATATTTCTATTCCATTGTGAGTGATGTGTCTCGCGCTCCTTGACTTGAGGAGTATTCTTTCCTTAATGCAGTAGTCCTGAACTGCAGCCAAAACATCCCTCGGTCTCGCCCCTGGTTCCTTCCTGTCTAATTTGATCTCCAGGTCGGCATCGGATTCCAGAAGGCCTTTGAAGATATTTTTAACAACATCCATGAGGTCTCAGTCCTGTGTGTCCTCCGGGAGGCATTTCATGCAAATGTTGAACCTCCTCGACCTATTTTCTAGGTCCTCTGCCTGCAATTCGAGATTGTGGGTGGCAGTCGCCAGAGGTTCCAACAGGGCATCAGTTTGTCTTGCATCTTCTGTCAGCTCCGAGATAGCTCTTTCATTAGTGTTCACCCTCTCTTTCATTTTGTTGATGTCTCTCTTTATCTCCTGCAGGCCCTCTGCTAGATCTTCCCTCAGGACGTCCATTTGTTTCTGTACCATAGATGCTATCTTGTCTCCGAAGTCGTTGATAAATTGCTTGAGCAGGAACTGGGTTACAGGCCGTTCCTGTTCCTCCTGCGTGGGGTCTTCCCCTGGCCCTGAAGGCAGGTCTGCTGTATGAAGATTCCCTGGAAGGTCTGACTCTTTGGCCCAGATCTTGATGTGTGCCCCTTCCTGGGGCTTTTTAAGAGCTTTTTGCCGAGGATGGAGGCTCTTTTCTCCAGGATTTCGCCATCATTGGAAATCGAGTTATGTGCCAGTGTCCTTAGGGCCTGCTTCTTTGTTTCTGCTTGCATGATTTACAGACTTCGTGGGAGGATCAGATCTGCATCTTGGGCTCTGCTGCCACCCAACTTAATTAATTACCTGAAGAGTCAGGTAATGTATTGACCTCGTGTGCCTGGGGTGCGACGTGACTCATTGTGCTTTTTGTGCTCTGGCGTTTCCAAGGAGGGCCAGATGTTACCAGGGGTTCAGAAAACTGGGGTCTCCCATTCACACCTGCCTGGGTCTAAGTAGCCCGTAGATATGATGGGCAGGCTTCAGCTTTGCATCTGTGATATGGATGGAGTGCCTGCGGGATCATTTTCGGGTCCGGGGCCCACCGCCAGTGCTAACCCCACTCCCCGAGATGCAGCTTGGGTGATTGCTGCTCTCTTTCCTGGTTTAATGTCTGTCAGGAAAAATCAGCTCCAGGTCCCCAGGTTGGGCCCCCTGAAGTTATGTGTTCCTCTCAGGTGGTCTGGTATGGGCCGTTGGTGGGGTGCGCCAGTATCCCTTCCCCTTCGGTTGCTGCCTCCAAGCAGCACAGATGGCTCCTTGCTGCTCCCCACTCTCCGCATAGGCGGGATGGTATGTGTATTTTCCCTGGTCGTCCCGGGGGGGCTGAGCAGTTACTTGGGGATGATATTTTAACACTGAGCCTCTACCACTCTGTCAGGTAACCGGGCCTGCTTGGCAGAATTAGTGGAGGCCCCCCCCCCTGCCGTGACTTCATATGATTAGGGTGCCAGTACGGGCGTGTTGGGCGCTCCCCTGCCCTGTGCTTACTTTTTGTTGTGCGCTGCTGTGCCACTTTCAGCGCCTTGTCACCCCCGGTCGCCTCTACGGGCTGCCTGTCTCTCCGGAGTCCGTCGGTGCCTTCCCAGTTCGGAAGCGGGTGGGGCTGTCGGGCCTCCGCTCTTCATTGTTACTGCAGCCCAAAGCCTCCGAGCTCGGCAGGGAAGGATGGGCGGCGTCCTGCCGTGATATGTGTCAATGGATCTGGGGATGGGGAGCAGGTTGGTGGGAGCGTTCTGACCCCGGACTCTGCGTCTCGTTCTTTCCCTCCACGCTTCTTTCGGTGTGACTCTGCTGTGAGGCCAGTGGGCTCGGCAAGAACGTCCATCCTGCTGGACGTTGCTGGTAGCATTGGCGGGCCGCAGGCGAGATTGCTCCCCGGGTCTGCAGCTATTATATATTTCAGAGTCGAGTGTCACTGCTCCGCTGGCCCTCGGTGCTGCACGCAATGCTTCTCGTGCCTGGTGAGGGCTTCAAGCACTTCTCATTTTAAGTTTACGGCTCCATGGTTCGGGAGAGCGTTGGTCATGATGCACCCAGCATCGCGACCATCTTGGAATCTCCCTTTATTTCGCTTTTTAAATGTTTGCTTAAAAAGCTCTAAGTGGGGGGCGCTGTTGAGCAGCCTGCAAGATGGCTGGTTAGCTTTCTAGCACCGTGCCCGACTACTGAATATCCGCCTGGATCAGCAGATCTCCGCACCATCCGATGCCGGGAACAAGTGCATTGTGTTTGTCAACCCGGAGCGGCATGCTGATCCATGTCGGGGCGTAAAATGGACCTTTACTGCTGAGCAAGGCCCTCTCTCCTCCTGGGCCGGCTCCCTGATAACTGAGACCTGCCGGGCCGCGTGTTGATGCTGCGGGCCCGGCCCCCCATATGCTGCTGGGATTGTGGTTCTCCGCCCCTCGCTGAGCGGCTGTCTGCTTCTGGTGCCCTGTGGAGCCATACACTGCCGACGCGGGCTTAACCCTCTGGAGGCCGCTGGAGCGGCGGACCAGATTTCCTCCTTGCCCGCCCGCCTGTGTGCGTGCCTGACCCTCCGCGCGTTGCTTGAGCGGCGCTTTCTCTCCCGGTCCTGTTCCCCCTGTGGCGCGGTGCGCCTGGAGTTGTTGCTCTCCCGGGCGGCTCCTCATCGCTGACTCGCCCCTTGGGACGAGCGGATGCGGCGGCCGTGTCCGGCCTGCGACTGCCCGATCACCCTGCCCAGCGCCGCGGGGCTGCTGGAGCGACCCACCGTCCCGGAGATGTGGTGCTGAATCCAGCTGGTGGCTGCCCCTCTGACTCGTCCAGCCCCGTGGGGACTGCCGAAGCGTTCCCGCCGCCCTGGAGACAGCGTGGCCTCTCCGCCCGCGCCTGGCCCACCGACTGCCCCCTTTGTGAGGTGCCCATAGTGCTGGGCTGACTGCTGCCACCCGCCACGACTCTGGACACTGCGGTCCATCTGCATACTTCCTTCGTGATCGCCTGGGAGCGGTCCGGTGGGGCTGGGGCCTCGGCTGTGGCCGGTGGGCTGGAACTGTATACCTGCAGGTGGTGAGTTGGGGGGCTGAAGTTGGTGTGCACTGAGCCCCCAGGTTTCCAACACGTGCATAGCTTGCCTGCAGTGCAAATCCCACCGGCTCTGGGGTCCCTATACTTACCAAGCTGCTGCAGGCCCATGGCCCGGGCAATTAACGGGACTTTGCGGCCCCCTTGGCCGACATTCGGCATGACGCCGCTCCCCTCTGCATGATCCTCAACGCCGCTGCGGAGACCATCCTCCTCCTATGGACCCAGCGCCTGTGGCACTAATGCGGCTTCCCCAGACCGGGGGGTGCGACGCCGGTGGAGACCTGCCCTGTCCACATCCTGTGCGCTGACTGGGCGACCATGGGGCCCCGTGCCCAGCCATCCACACTCTACGCCTACCCGGCGGCCTCTTACTGGGCCCCCCCGCCTCTGATACTGGAGCCCGTGGACCTCCTGGCCCTTCGGAGCGCCTCATCTGCCTGACTCCCCGCCTTGGGTACGCAGCTGCACTAGTCTATCGGACGCTCTGGCCGCCTCCGCTCGGCGCTGCCGGTGCCTTGGAACGTTGTTGCCCTGTATGCAGCTTACCCCTATCCCTACAATGAGTTCGGTCTCTTGTTAAATAGGAAGTTGAGGCACTCCTCCTCGTACCGATACTGTCATACTCAAGGGGCCCAAAGACCACGGACCAAACAGCGCGCAAAGGCTGCCCTGTGGTGCTCCGGTGCGCTCCCGTAACATGTCAAGTAAATCATGCAGGGCCAATAAGGCGGGGGCAATGGACAAATACGCTAAGTCACTCCCTGGGCAGGGAGGATCTGTCCCGACCCAGGACGATTCGGATGCACCCTCATGCCCCCCCAGCCTGACCTCACGACTCTAATGGAAACCATGGCGAAGAAGGAACAAGTTACTTACCTGTAACTGTTGTTCTCCAGCAAGGGTCTGGCATGGATTCACATGCTCATGAATATTTCCAGTCGTCAGGCTGGGAATCCTCGGTACAGAAAAAAATCTGTATCAGTTTCGTTTCTGATCTGTCTTTCCTAGTAGTAACCAATCACTGGTCTCTGGGTCATACTGCCCCCAGCCAATGACTGCCCTCTCCCTAAGCCCCGCCTCCGGCAGCCATCCTCAGCTTTGGTAGCACATAAAGTGGCAGTATGACCAAGTGAAGAGCCGCAGAGGGGTAGGCGGGAGGGTTCGCATGTGAATCCATGCCAGACCCATGCTGGAGAACAACAGTTACAGGTAAGTAACTTGTTCCTTCTCCAGCATGGGGTCTGGCATGGATTCACATGCTCATGAATATAAGATTACATAGCAGTACACACATGCACAACCACAGGAGGTAGCAAAAGGCTCAACATTAAGCAATACATAACTCAACATTAAGCAACTCTTACCCCCTCACCAGGCCCTTCAGGCGAACAGGTTGCGCAGCACTGCTTGGCCGACCCTGGACTCCTCTCTGGAATCCCGATCGACGCAGTAGAATTTTGTGTAGGTGTGCGTCGACCTCCACGTAGCAGCCCTGCAGATGTCCACCATGGGCACACCAGACAAGAACGCCGTGGTAGCAGCGATCGCTCTGGTCGAATGGGCTCTCGGACGGCCGGGCAGCGGTCGGTTTGCCAACCGGTGACAGTGCATGATACAGCCGGAGAGCCATCTGGAAATGGAAGCCTTCTAGAGAGCCTTCCCTTGATTCACAGGTCCAAAGTTCACAAAAAGCTGTGACGTCTTCCGAAAACTCTCTGTGCGTCCACGTAGAACTTCAGCGCTCTAGCTACATCCGGCGAGTACAAAGTCCTCTCGGCCGGCGACGAAGGCGACGGGAAGAAAACTGGTAACACCAAGGGTTCGTTGAGGTGGAAGTCCGACGACACCTTGGGTATGAAGAAGGGGTGCGTCCTGAGCACCACCCTCATGTCGTGAAAAGTCAATGAGATGAGGTCCCGGAGTCCGCCCTCAAGGGCAAGATGGAGCAGGCTGTTGAAAATCTTCTGAGAGACCTCCTGGGTAATCTCCAACTCTCTCCGTTCTTCACGATTGTGCGCGCTCTTCGGGTGCCTGACCCCCCGTCGCAAGCCGGGGGACTTCCCCAGGCCGATCATTGCTAAGGTGCTAAGCTTTAGAGACAGAGACCATATGATATGATATGATAGTTTATTTATATAGCGCCTATACACATGTGTTTCAAAGCGCTTCAAGGCAAGGGAGGGAACAAGGGAAAATACAATGACATTCTTACAGGCCATGAACAGTAAGGATGTGAAATTAACTATCGTACTCGCCTGACGACATTTCAGATAGTGCAAGAGCTAAGACATAGATAAGGAAGGGAGGGGAGAGTGGGAAGGAAATGGAAACAGACAGGCGACTACCGTACTAGGCCTGATGCCATTTCTGGTAGAGCTGGAGAAAAACAAAAGGTGAGGGAGAGGGGTGCAGAAAGGGAGGGGAGGAACAAAACAAGCGACTATCATACTAGGCCTGACGACATTTCAGATAGTGCTGGAGGGGGTGTGGGGAGGAAAAAAACAGTAATGGGAGGGTGGAGGAAACAGGCGAGGTTGCTATCATATTAGGTCCAGGGACAATTCTGACAGAGTAAGTGCATAGAAGAAAGTAAGGGGCGGAGATAGGAAAATGGAGAAGGGAAAGGAGGAGAGAACAGAGAGTAAGCAGTCAAAAAGAGTGGAGAAGCAAGAGTGGAGAGCGAATACAATTGCAGAAGTCAGTAGTAACACAGTAGTAACACAGTAGTAACACATAGGCCCTCATTACAAGTCAGGCGGTGGACCATGGTGCTGTTAGCACCATGATCCATGCCGGATTCCGCCATGGTGGATGGCAGAATTACCGCCCCATTCTAAGGTGAGTGGGGCGGTAATTCCCCATTTGCCCTTCCCCATTCCCATTTTTGCCCCATAGGGCATAATGGGGATAGGGAAGGCGCTAATTACGGTGCCGTAATTAGCACCAAGGTCGCTTAGCGCCTTGGACTTTAACGCCTGCAAAAAGCAGACGTTAAAGTGTGAATCAGGCGTTAAGGGTTAACGGCGCCGTTAAACCCTTAACGCCTGACTTGTAATGAGGGCATAATGTTGTAAGCCAGGATACAAGATGAAGATGGGAACAGCATGATTCAGGGCCACCATGAGTACAAGATGCAAAGGAAGTCCAGCATGAGAGTTGAGAAAGAGTGACGCACCGTGAATGAATGAAGTCTATAAAAGTCAAATCCAGCATTGGCCACAAGACGGTGATGGTGAAACCAAAATGTATCGGGACAGACTCCTGCAGAAGTAGGCTGGAGGAGGTTGAGGGGGAGCAGGGTAGAAGAATCAAGCAAAAAAGGCAACACCTGCGTGCGAGAAGGGGGGCACAAGGGAACATCACAGGGGGACCAGAGGGGGTGGGATGGCCTGTGGGGACAGAGGGGGTAACACATGTTGGTGCATGCTTACCTGCTGTCTGAGCAGGGGGTCGGGCCCTGAGTCCTCCTGGTCCGAACAAGTCCAAACAGGAATTGCCCTTTTCTTCGTCTGCCCTTCACTGCAAACGCCCTACGCTTGGCTCGGGAGAAGAGGGAGCTGAAATTGGAGTCTAAAAGTATCAGAATCTTTCCGGACTTCTCAGTCAGTGTCCAAATGGAGCGCAGGCAGTTCAACGGTGTGAAAAAGTTGCTCAGGGAGAGAAAAATTGAATATGCCATGCTGTTCCCGGCACGTCTGAAGCTCACTCATCACAATAAGTTATATTTTTTCACAGTGCCGCAGGAAGCAGTGAAATTCATTGAAGCCCACATCCCGCTTCCCGACCCGGTCGAGGAGCCAATAGATGATGGTTGAGGAAGCGAGCGCCGACCCTCATACGTGGGCCGCCTTGTGCACCGCCAACACATGCGCCGTCTATATCTCCCTTGTTGAACTTATGGACCTTTCATTCTGTATATCCTCTGCTAAGTGTAACCTGATGTAATTGTTCCTTGAATTGTATTATTTGATACCGCTGCACGATCTACGGTGCATTGCACCAACCTCTCACTTAAGTTGTGGTTTTCGGCAACACCGACCCCCGCTGCAGCTGCAATACCGAGTTTGGCATGTTATGACCGTTGGTTGCGCCCCAGTTGGGCGCACAGGCAGGTGTTGCCCTGTTGGGCTGGGCGCGCCTGCATTGAATCGCGGGGTGGGTTTCTGTGCACTGCTGGGTTGGGGTGGGCAGTGAGTGTGGGGGTGGCAAAGCTGGGGGATGTTATTTCAAAAATGGCAAGGAGGTTGTGGCTTGGAGGGTGGAAGGGTGCGTCATTGCATCGATAACTATCACATGGTCAACAGACACAGCTACGTGGTGCTGGGATGCCCCATAAAGTTGTAACATGGCTATTAGGCTAATGTCATGGAACGTCCGGGGGCTCAGCAATTTTACTAAGGCCCGCAGGATAACGGCGTACGCTCAGAGGCATGGGGTCAAAATTCTCCTCTTACAAGAAACCCATGCTCTTGCGCATCTCTCATCCTCTCTGGCACCGGCATGGGGCACCAATACATTTTACACTGCATATTCCTCTCAGTCCAGGGGGGTCCTAACCTTGATTCACAAATCAGTGGAATTTTCCTTACGCACTAGGCATATAGATCGAGAGGGTAGGTACGTGATCCTCCATTGTCTGTTAGTTAATACTGAGTGCCTGTTGGTTAACACATATGCCCCGAGCATAGATGCCCACGATTTCTTCGATGACATCAACATCCTGCTTCTGAGATATATTGGGGTGCCGGTTATTTGGGGGGGGGGCATGAATCTCATATTAAACACTGAGCTGGATAGATCAGGCACTGCATACAGGGCGATATCCAGAGCCGCTCGCCGGCTCCAGGCACACATGGTCCCAGCTGGCCTAATTGATGCCAGGAGAGCACTTAACCCACTGGCTAGGGAGTACACGTTTTACTCTTCTGCACACGACAGCCATTCCAGAATCGATCTCTTCCTCCTGTCGGCTGGGCTAATGGGGAAAATTCTCAGCATGCACATATTACCGCGCACACTTTCAGACCACTCCCCAGTGACACTTGACATTGCTTTGTAGCCTGCCCTACCTTGCCACTCCAACTGGCGCTTCAAATCAGAGGCATTACACAAGATAGTTTTTAAGGCCGACATCCTTGCAGATATCAATTTGTTTTTTGATAACAACAAACGTCATGACACAACTGATGGGGTTCGGTGGGAGGCTTTCAAGGTGTTCATCAGAGGGATGTGCATCTCTAGGGAAGCAGGGGTCCTGAAAGACATTAGGAACTCTTTACAATGCTCCGAGACTAAACTCAAGGAACTAGACGTGAATACGCCACTGCCCCCTCCCCACCCAAGTTGGCACAGATACGTGCAGAATTGGATTCCTTTGGGACACATGCCCTCAGGGAGATACGATATTATGCATGACCCATCGCGGCTCGGAAGTATGGCGAGGGGGAAAGACACGGTCGAACCCTGGCCAGGCTGGCCCGGATCAAGGGGGCAGAACCCAGATTGACAGTATTAGGGACAAGAATGGTGTGCAGCATTGGTCTGACCAACTCATTCTTGAGACCTTTGCAGAATTTTATGCTGCCATCTATGC
The DNA here is from genome assembly GCF_040938575.1 of Ambystoma mexicanum. Classification (NCBI taxonomy): domain Eukaryota; kingdom Metazoa; phylum Chordata; class Amphibia; order Caudata; family Ambystomatidae; genus Ambystoma; species Ambystoma mexicanum. The sequence continues at coordinate 1,346,432,333 of NC_090922.1, read as the reverse complement.
CCCGCAGCGCGCGCATAGCCCTCAAGACCTGGATCTTCTCCTTGACTGTATCCCCATGTCCTATATATCCCACGCCACTAAAGAGCAGCTGGACGACCCTATCACTCTTGATGAGATAACCAAGGCTATCTCTGCCCTCCCCAAAGGCAAGGCTCCCGGCCCGGATGGCCTAACCGCTGAATTTGATCAAGAGCATGTTGCTTTACTGGCCCCGCGCCTGCATGAGGTCTGGACTGAGTCGATTCGCCTTGCCACTCTACCCCAGTCCCTTTGTGAGGCCATTATCACTGTGCTCCCCAAGCCGGGCAAACCCCCGGAGGAGTGTGGCAGCCACACTCCTACAGACCTCTCTCTCATGAATACAGACACCAAAATATTTGCCAAGATCATAGCGAACAGGTTCCTCCCCATCATGACATGCCTGATCCACCCGGACCAAAGCGGCTTTGTCCCTGCCCGCTCCACTGCTTTAAATATCCGGCGACTATTCAATGTCATCTCTAGAATTGACCCTAAAGCTAACGCGGTTGCCGTGACACTAGATGCCCAAACGGCGTTTGAAATGATTTCATGGCAATACCTGTGGGCTGTTCTGGAGTAAATGGGAATCGGCCCACGCATGCTCTCCTATATCAAACTGCTTTATACAAACCCAGTGGCCAGAGTCCTGGTTAATTCTCATCTGTCAGCTTCCTTCACCCTCCATAGAGGGACGCGCCAGGGGTGCCCATTTTCCCCCCTACTATTTCCGATGGCTATCGAGCCTATGGCAGATAGTGTAAGAGACAAGCATACTCTTAAGGGGATACGCCTGCGCGACACGCCCAAAATCATATTACTGTACGCGGACGACGTGCTTCTGTACATCAGGGATCCCTCGGTCCACCTGGACCCAATCATCCGCGAGTAAATCAAAATAGGTACATTTTCGGGCTTCACTATAAATTACACTAAGTCAGACATCTTCCCTCTCACACCTGTAACCCCCCAACCGACATGTGAATTCCAACTCAGGTGGGCCCCAGAAGGCATCGAATATCTCGTGGTCCAGGTATTCCTGTCGAGAGCCTCCTTGTTGGCTGACAACTATGTGGCCGCCGCGCAGTATGCGGAAGCCAGGATGAAGAGGTGGTGTAACCTCCCCCTGTCGGGAAGACTGTCGCTAATCAAAATGATTATAGTTCCAAAGCTCCTATATATATTCACCAACGTCCCACTCTTGCCCAGGAAGCACTATTTCACAGACTTGCACTCAGGGTTTGCCCGGTTCCTATGGCACTCCAGGGCCGTCCACAAGAAATGGCAGCATATGACTTTACCATACGAAAAAGGGGGTTTTAACGCACCGGATCTAGCCCGATACTGGATTGCTGCACAAGCTCAACATGCAACTCACTGGTATAAACACCAAGACTCTCCTCCTCATGTCAAACTTGAGATCCTGGCAACCGAGGAGGTGAATGTTATGTCCCTGATCCTCTTCCACGCGTATCAATCCGACGCCCCGGCTGACCCAGTGGCCACCACAATCAGGGCATGGAAACTGATGCTGCAACCCCACTCCGAACTCCGCCCGTACTATAAATGGGTGCCCATATGGTCATTCCCAGGCCCCCAGGCCTCGCCCCCACACAGGATAAACTCCTTATGCGACACTGGCTGGACCTGGGGTATCGGGCACTCTCTAACCTGTTCCCCGAAGGGAAATTCATCACCCCGCAGACATGGAGGCCAGGACACTCCGACTCACCACTGGAGTTACTGCACTACTTTAGACTCAGAGCGGCAGTGCAGGACATGTGGCCTTCATACCCGGACGAACCCCCAGAGTCCCCGGAGTTGTGCTACATTGTTAATTTTGTGGGGGGTAGGGGCATAATATCCGCCCTTTATAAAATGCTGATAGAACAGACTACAGGACCATCCCACAAGCTTCGGGATGCATGGAGCCAAGAACTGGGGTTGGCAATCACTGATGACATGTGGGCGAACACACACACGAAAGGTCTCCCTCAACTCTAGATTTAGATGTGTGCAATATAAACTCCTTAATCGCCTGTATTACACTCGAGTGGTGGGGAAATTTGCATGTAATCAACCCCACGTCTGCCAGAGATGCAGATCCAACAAAGCAGATCATGCCCATATGTTCTGGTCCTGTGGGGTGCTGGCCCCGTTCTGGGAGGCCATGCTCGAGGCCCTCTCAGAGATGGTGGGGTTTCGGAATGGTCCTGACCCTCTGGCTGTGTTCGGGCTGTGGGACGGAACGGGGGCAAAGCGGGTTGCTAAATTTTTGAACGTGGGGGCCATAGTGGCCAAGAGATGCATCCTGCAGTGCTGGAAGCAGCGATCCCCCCCCTACGCTAGAAATGTGGCTAAAGGCTCTCACCTGGACGCAGGTGTGTGAGGAGGACTATATCAATACATTACCTGTAATGCTCGCCCCAAAAACGTATGATGCCAGAGTTTTGTAGCTATCTGAACAGCAAAGCTGACTTGGAGCTCTTATCACCCCCATCACCAGATCAGGCAGAGGTGTAACCTGAACTATTAGTAGCCTCACTGGACTTGATTTGATTTTGAGAAGGTGCCTGTTTCATTACTAATGCACTGCCTGTTTGTCCATGTCCTTAAATATGTAACACGATTTGTTGATGTAGTATGTAATGCACCTGCCATTGCTCCTTGCCAATAAAGAGAAGTTTAAAAAAAAAAGCTCTAAGTGATAGCAAAAGTATCTTACCAGTAAAACTGTTGTGAAGTCGTTTGGAAGATTTCTCACCACCACAAGAACTCTTCCTGACTGTGTCCCCTCTCCTAAAGAAACTTTGTGACTTTTGGGCACAAGGCCCCATTCAATTTATGGATTGGACTTATAAAGTTAGGGCTTCTATTCTCGTGAACTGGTTTTCCCATTGCATAACTACTTACCTTCCTTTCAGGCGTTTAGGTGAATTGTATGCATTTCTATAACCAAAAGGTGACAGTATATATGTTTTACATTTAGAGTGTTGTGTGATAAGATTACCTGCTTGATTCATTTTTCAAGTGTGTTTTTGGGCCTATGATGACAAAGAGAATGTTTATACTTGCCTGGCTAGGAACCATTGTGTATTTCACTGTGGGGTCTCATGGGGATCCCTGAACACACTCACCTCTCCTGAGACTAAGCCTTTGAAGGCACGCCTCTAAATGCTCACACCAGAAAAAATACAACCCGCTAGGGAAAAAAGGCCAGGCGATTCTTGCAAGGATAACAAGTTTTAATGATACAAAATATACGTGTGCCAGCAAAGAACTCTGCGGCTCTGGAACGTTCTGATCAAAAAGGGTGCAAACAAGAGCTTAAACAGGGGCACAGCGTCATTAGTATACAGTAAAAATATGCAACGGCTGGTTGGTGCAATCCTATGCATGGTCAGCCTACTCCATAGGGAATGCCAGGTCGTTGGCCCCAGCCCCGTCCATCTTCCATCACGTGGGGACAGCTGGGCTGAACCAAGGTCAAGAATACAATGAAATGTGTTTTTATAAAAATGCTATTACTACATAGGGCACCTGGAATGATCATTGGCTGGTACAGGGGGAGGTGCCAGGTCACTGTGACCCGGACACATTTCTCTCATCCCAGCTGCATTGTTCGGCATACAAGGCTACCACCCTCGCTTTTGAAATATAATGTACCAACCCTGCACCTTGCATTACAAATCATGCTATTGTAAAGTACCAATAGGGGGCCCATTCTTTTAGATCTTTATGGTTGTTTGATTTATGGTCGGTGGCCTGGTGTCAGCTGGTATCTTGCAATTCAGAGGTCTTGCGACTCGGACAGTTGTAGGGGCTATAACTCGTAGATGACTGGGTGGGTGGGTCTGAGGTTTGCTCTGGCCTTGTTGTGATAACACGTGCAGCGAGGTACCTAGTACCGATTCATGGCCTTGCAGGGCACATTCTTTCTCGAGATAAAACGTACTGCAACAGTTGTAGAACAAAAAAGGGTTTCTGTGGAAATAAGCAGAGCAGGTCTCTCTCTCGTCAGTGCTTGGGCCTATTCAGGTTTCTTCATCAGGTCTGCGGCTTGTCTCTACCGTGCTGCCATGCAGGCCCAATGTTTCTGCCATAGCTACAAAATGGTGCCTGTTTATATGTGCACACCAAGTCTACACATCTACAGTTCACGCACTATTGTATCTGTGCAGGGTCTCTTAGCACGCCCCCCCCCCCTCCTGACATATCACAGGTGTCTTCATGGGATTTACCCCCCACTAAAGCGCCTAGGGGGGTGGGATAGGTTAATTTCTTTCCCAACATTCCCCTCTTCGTTACCTCTACAGTAAAGAACTTCCTCGTACACATGCATTCATTTTCCCTTCTCACTGTTGCATCATATGGTAGACTGCCCTTTATTGGCATCCAGGCCCTACATACTGACTGCAAACTTTCTCCTGCTTACGCATATTCCTTGGGTGTACACGTCATATAAATACATCCCCCACCTCCAGCTTGATCAACCGATACTTCCTCATAATTTTCAGGGTCAGGGGGTGGGACAATGATGGTGTGGTATAAGCTGTCTACCTAGACTCCATAGGATATAGGAATCATTTGAGGAATGGCATGGTCTGTTTGCATTTCAGTATCCTTTGTATTGCGAGGTGCTTTTGGAGCCCTAATTGAAACCATCATCATTGCGCTACTAGGCACTGCTTTTGCACAACACCGGAGTCCCATTTGGCAGGTGCAAAAGATGACCAAGATGAACACGATGACAGGTACCAGTATCTTCACAATGGCTCCTAGCCAGGATGGGGCCCAATCGAAGGTGATGTCAAACCAATCTTCTGCTTGGATCCCAGCTTCCTTTTTTCATGCGCGCTCCCAGACTGTGTACTGCCACTATTATGTGAGACAACAAACCATTCTCAGCATATTCAGACGCCTCCTTCCATAGCCATCAGCATATCAAGGACGTAGCGGTTCTGCCTCTTCATCAACCTTAAGGCACGCAGCTCGATCTTTATGATGTTGAACCCATGCTCGGTGTTGTTTGCCAAGTGGACCAGTTCCCAGCATACTATCAGCAGCCATTTTGCATTAGCTGCTGCCTGTATGCCAGGTAGCAAGAGCGAGGCGAAAAAAGTTTCATCTGAGCAATCGGTACTCTTCAGGTATTTCCCCAAGCAATGCAGCTGAGTATTTTGACAGTAGATAGTTTGATGTTCTCTTGTATCGTTGCAGTTTCTCATACTGGCTCTTACCAGGGAGGATGCAAATTTCTGTTCTTTCGAACGCCGGGGAAACTGTTGGAGCTGTGTCAGGTACTGGCCCCCCACTTGCAAGTGTTCTTCTGGGATTACTAGCAGACAGCTTGGCCAGCGAGCATTAGCCCCTCCATGATGGTGGGAGTTGCAAGTACGCTTGTTGTCCAAATACCCGCAAGTTGCATACACTCAGGACAGGAGTTCTGCCTCGTATCCCAATAGTCCTTCTGCCAAACAAGTAAGTGTGGTTTCTTGCCACTTGCTATTTATATTTTTTAGTCCTTAAACCACTAGGTACGGCTGCTACAGGCATTTAATGTCTCTCAGGTTGTTGTCACATTGCAGAGGATCTGGATCAACGAGCTCTAGTCATACTCAGTGTGTCTCTAATTCTACACAGCGCAAGATGAACCAGGCCCTGTGCCGTTATAATTGGTACTTCCTGTGGTAACAATAGCTTAGGTGCCCCTGACCCATGTGGGATTAGCAAACAAATGTAGCAAATCCTATTTGCTGTTTGCCTCCCTATCACACTCATGATGGTGTACCAGCTATTTTGCATTTCCGGATGCCGTACATCATCAATGGCATTGAGGCCAAGCCAGTAGTAGGTGTCGTATTTCGCCCTTTGTGCTTGCAGTTTCTTTCTTTTACGTGATTCTAAGGATTTTCTAACAATACTTCCACTAGCAGTGTTATCATAAATGCTTACGTTATGCAAAAAACTTAAAAAAAAGAATGAAAAAAGATGTTATAATATCACACTAATTTTCTCACTAACGTATGCAGGTGCACTTGTTGGTTGTGGTTCGTTACGGCTGTTATTACGCTGGTTACTGGTGATGTTTGCAAATGTGCTTCCCGAGACTGTGCTTTCGCCCCCCTTTTATATATGCTTCCCATATAAAAAAGCTCCCCAGTAAATCCCTAGTTGAAACATCGAAATGGCAAACAGTGCTGCACTAAATGCAATCCACATGCATATGAATTGGGACATCATCTAGGGACAGTTTGATAATTAAAGGTTTTCCCAGCATAAATAGATGTATTTGATGATGCTGGTTCCATTGTCTTCGTCCTGAAAGGGAAAAATAATGCACACAAAAAGGACGGAAAAAAGGGGAGAGGGTAGAAAGATAGAGAGAATTTTATATATGTTTTACTTAATAACCGGCTTGTGTTATTTTATCATATTATATATTTGAGCAGTTGTTTGCTTTACTATAGGGGTAGGCTGAATTGGTAACTGGAACTAGGGAGAGCAGGGCCGTGGAGACGCACTCAAGGTGGTTGGGTGCTGGTTGGGGGTGCCCTACATACGTCTGATAGATGTATCCAATAGCGGAGCGCCTTTACTTTTACGGCAAGAGGGGTTGATAAAAAGACCTTGCATGGGCCATGGAATCGGGGGTTGTTCCACTTCTGGACGAAACTACGTACATAGATAATTTCTACAGCAAGGAGTGGTTGGGTAGGCTGGGAGCTTGCCACTACTGTGTGTGTGTGGTATCTCTTGTTTTTTCTATCAGAGATGGTGCAATTTGTCGCGAGATGCGTTTAATGGTGCTTGTCATGGTTGCCAAATACTCTTTAAATTCCTCACCTACGATCACTGCTGCCTTATGGGCATCTGAGGCTCTACCGACAGGGAAGATGTGAGTCTTTATGCACCGGCTAGTTACCACTTCATGGGGTGATTGATGGTGGTCCTTGCTAGGTTGTGTTGCACAAACTGAAAAAGGACAAGGTCAAGCAGTGTACCCAGTTCTTCTTCAATGTGGTGCAGAGTTTAGAGCCAACTGTTGATGTGTTCCACAACGCTATTGGCTGGGGGGTGGTAAATTGAACACAGCCGGTGCTAAATGACAAGTGGTGCTGTGATATCTTTAAAGAGTTCATTGAATAAACATGTGCATTTATCGGATCTTAACACATTGCATACACTCCATAGGGTAAAAACTTCACTGACAAGGAATTTGGCAGCACATTTGGCATCCGGGTGTGCACAAGGCCCTGCCTCGACACACCGCGAGAAGGGGCAAACTACAACAATCAAGTACCGCGACCCATTGCATCTTTCTCCCATGTCAGTATAGTCTATGTGTAGCTCGCGGAACGGCCCTGTATGGCGGGGCAACATGCATCGTAAGGTCCGGAGTGTCATGCCTGTGCTAAAACATTTACATGTGATGCATTGTACGATCATGTTTGTGAGGCGCTCCTAAAGATTGGAGACAAACCAATCCTCGTGTATGTCTGCTGCAATGTGTTATTTCGAACTGTGGGCGGGATGAAGTTGGTCAAAAGCTATTGCTTGCAACTCATATGGCATTACTGCTTTGTCAGAGCATTCCTGGTGCCACAATAGATCTGTCAGGGCTTGTTTACACCCACTTTTGGACCACATTTCCTTTTCCTCACTTGGCGCTTTACAGTTCGATGAGCTGTGCAACAGGCAATGCTGTATAGGGTATGTCTTGATGACCGTGTGTTGGTGTCGTCAGGACATACTTGTAAATTACTGGGACAGGAACATATGCCGCCATCTTAGCCGCAGCGTCTGCGCATTTCCCAATGAGATTTTGTCTGTTATTGGTGTGGGCAGTGCATTTGATGACCGCCATCATGGGGGGTTGTGATAATGTAGAAATCAACATATCTAGCAGAGCGGCATGTTGTACTGGGGAACAGTCTGCTCTCCAGAAACCCCTCTTTCATCATGACAATCCAGCATGGACTGTTGTAGTGACGCATGGCTAGTCTGAATAGATGGTCAGGTGGCAACCTTGTGATCCATGTAACGCATCGATGAACACCACAAGCTCTGCGACTTGGGCCAAGTAATACACGGGTAGTCTTTTCATCACTAGTGTTTCATATTCCCCTCCTTCAATGCGCACTACTGCCACACCGTATGTCTCCGTCCCGTCTCTTGATCAATTTTTGCTGCCCCATCAACAAAGAGGACTTCCCCTTCCTCCAATGGGCTGTTCTTTGCTTTAGGAATGTCATTCTCCTCCCCTTTATATGTTGCACAGTCATGTATTTCCAGATTTTCGTCTGTACATGCTACTGTCAGAATAGTGGCAGGGTTTACTGTTTTGCATCACACAACATGAATGTTTTGGCTCAAGAGGATAATCTTGTATGCCGATGCTCTCTGTGTTAGCGTAGATTTTGACCTTTCTAAAATTGCGAATAGTGAATATTCCACGTACAAAGTTACTGAGCATCCCATTATGATTGTGGAACTTTTTTCAATTGCAAAGGTAGCAGCAGCGAGTGCTTGTTGGCACGCCAATTGCCCTTGCATAACTGAGTCAAGTGTACCACTGTAATGGGCCAATGGCTTGTGGCCCATGGTACTTTTCTGGGTCAGATATCTTTTGGCCTGCATGCGGGTACAATTCCTCTTATATAGCCTTCAGCCATTCTTGTACTGTTGGGGCCGTTCTAGCTTTCCATGCCCTGAGAATGTTCCTCTTGGCTACTGCATTGCAGATCGCAAAGAATCTGCGGGATTAGGTTGCAATTTTCCCAATGTCTCCCAGCAAGTATGTTCGCAAGGTGCTCGGTATAGGTGTACGCCTAGTATGTCACTCACCATCTCAGGTAGCCTCAGCTACCTCCTCCCAGAAGCATTTAACCGGTGGGCCCTCCCAGTACATGTGTATGGAATTGGCTTTGGGTGTATTGCATTTGGGGCAAAGGATTTGTCTGGAGGTATCGAATTTGGGAATTTTGCTGGGAGTGCCATGGAGCTGGTTCAGGATATTGAATTGAATTAACCTAAAATTCAAGTTCATTGAGATGTCTTTTATGTATTGGCAGTATTTGTGCCATTGTGACTCATCTCTGCTTATGCCTAGATCTCGTTACCACTTTTCCTTCATCATATTCGTGGATGGAGTGTGTTCTTGTACCGCTTTGTACAGTGTAGATATGCCACCACGGAACCCCTCTGACATCATGACTGCGGTCAGGAACGGATGTGAGGACGGCTCCTCTGGGAACATTGGGCATTTCTTTTTTATTGCTGCTTTTATTCAATGATATTGTAGAGTTGTAGTGAGGCCCGTGCCCACCTTTTCTTGGACCATTCTCATCAGTGCAAACTTCCCGTCTGAGTATAGATCTTCGAACTGCATTTCCATGCCTGGATCCCATTTTTTCTGTATCGTTTTATCCATTGTGGATATAAGATCTGGATAGTGCCATAGGGTTGCATGTGGCCAATAGGGGTCCGGCCATCCGACTCTTTGGAATATATATTCCCATGCGCTCACCGTGGAGTTTAATGGGTCAGTTTCCCCCTATCTTTTTTGCTTTTAGCGAATATCATGGATTGTAGCTTGATCAGTGAGGCGGCAAATTTCTCCGCCTGTATGTGTGCGTATCTTTCGGTGTCTTCAAACCAGTATCTCGCAAAGTGTGCCTGCGATGAGTAAAAGTACAGCAGAAAATCTGGAGCCATTAGCCCCCCTTTGTCGTACTGCTCGCACAGCTTTTTCCATCGAAGTCTCATGGTGCTCCCTCCCCATACGAATGTGGAGGCCAGTTTTTGTGGTAGATTGAAGAACTGTCTACACGGCCAGATTGGTATGTTGCTGAATAAGTACAATACTTTCGGTACTACCACCATTTTAAGCAATGCAATCCGTCCGTATATTGATAATGGGAGTTTGTCCCAGATTTTGAGTTTCTGCTCCATTGACGCTAGGAAAGGCTTCTAGTTGTTTTTGTAGAGTGTGTGTCTGTCAGTGGCCATGATGATGCCCAGGTAGCGTGCTGTGTTTGGAGACCAGCGGAACTGAGCGCTGGCTGGGGATTGTGTTGTGGCGCGTGTGAGGGGGATTATTTCCGATTTTAGCCGGTTTATTTTGTACCCAGAGTATTCTGTGAACTGCTTTATGTCACCCATTACTGGCGGAAGATTACTTTCCGGGTTCCTCAGGTACAGCATTGTATCATCTGCGTACAATGAGATGAATTGTGGAGGGCCCCTGATGCGTATGCCTCGCCATGCCTGCTTTGTTGGAGTTTCGCTGCCATCCCTTCTACCGTGAGCGCAAATATGAGGGGTGAGAGTGGACAACCCAGTCTCATGCCTCTTTGTAGTGTAAAATCCATCGAAAGAGTATTATTAGTTCTGACCTTTGTTCTAGGGTCCTTGTACAGTGTTTGTATGTATTTCTGGAAAAATTAGCCGAATCCCATTTTGCGGAGGATAGAGTACATGTATTTCCATGAGACAGTCAAATGCTTTTTCCGCATTGAGCGCCACTGCTACTGTTTTCGCTTCTGGGTCCATTTGTGCCGCTATTGCAAAGAACCTTCAGAGGTTTAAAGCGGTTGAGCGGGTGGGGATGAAGCTGGACTGATCCGGGTGTATTAGTTTGTTCATATGGGGCAACAAGCAATTCACTATTGTTTTGGCAAAGATCTTGGCGTCCACATTGATCAGGGAAAGGGGGCGGTAGGATGTGGGGATTTATGTGGTTTCAGGAGGACAGTTATTATTGCTTCTTACATTGTGGGCAGCAGTGCTCCCCTTCCCAGGGCTTCCTCCCATACCTTGATTAATTTGGGGGCGAGTTCTTCTTTATAGATTTTATAAAAGTCTGCTGGGACTCCGTCTGAGCCCAGTGCCTTGCCTAATTGAAGTTCCTTTAGAGCCTGGGTGATTTCCTCTATTGTTAGTGGGAGGTCCAGTGCTTCCCTGTCTGATGGGCTTAGTTCAGGCAGGGGAAACATATTCATATAGTTCTGGAGCTCTTCTTTCGATATAAGAACACCTTGTTCACGCCCAGGGCATCCATGTGGGTTATTCCTTCCATGTCCACTATACTTGTAATTTGTCTGAACCCCTGTTCGGTTTAAATGAGGTTCGCCATTGTGCGACTTGCTTGGTTTCCTTCCCCATATCTTTTGGCCCGTGCTGGTTGTACTATGTAGTATACCTCCCGTGTTGCCAGTATCTTGAATTTGGACATTTGTTCTTGCAGCGGTTTCAGGGTGTCCATCTTTGGTGCCCGAGAGTGGATGACCTCTAATCTACGTAGTTCCTGTTCCGTCTTGGCAAGATCTTTACGAATCTCACCCATCGTGCCGGGTGTCTTCGAGATTAAGTGCCCTCTCAGCCACACCTTGAAGGTCTCTCACACTGTGGTCATAGATAGTACTGAGCCAATGTTGTGGTCGAAGAATTCAGTTATCTCCATCCAAAGTGATTCAATTATTATTTCGTTTTTAAGTAATGCTCGGGGCATCCTCCATAGTTGTTGGTTATGTTGGTTGTCGCTCACTTGTATTTCGAGTAAGACAGGAGAGTGGTCCGAGTGTGTGCGTGGCAGTATACTACATTCTTCTAGATATTGTATAAGTTCGGGCGAGCAGAGCCAGTAGTCAATTCGTAAACTGGACCCATGTACATATGAATGGAACGTGTATTCCCTCTGCGATGGTTACTTCTCCCTCCATGTGTCCGTTAGGGATAGAGTTTCCATTATCTATTTTGGCTGAGCCCGCTGGTGTAATTAGGGCTAGTATTTGTAGGTAGAACACCGGAGTGTCTGTGTTCGGACCATATGTGTTAATTATTAACTCCTGACCCGCCTGAGCCCCCCAAATTATAACATATCTTCCCTCCGGGTCTATCTCTGTTCCGGACATTTGGAATCCTGTGCGTTTATGCACAAGTGTTATTACGCCTCTAGCTTGTGATGAGTAATCTGTCACGATGCGTATCTGCCCCCAACTTTGCACAAATGCTTCCGCCACCTTCTTAACCGCGTGTGTTTCTTGCAAGAGAAGGAAGTCTACTTTGTGGCAGTTCGCGTAGGCTAATATCTTTCTTGCCTTGATGGGGTTTGCCAGTCCTCTGATGTTCCACGTTAGGAACCGCAGTCCGTGGGCCTTACCCTTTGCAGCCATTTGTGTTCTGAATCATGTACCACAGAATGTTCTGAGCGACGCTTGACGTGGCCAATAACCATGTGCTTGACAGTTTTTGTAATAAAAACGAAACATTGAATTTCCCCACAGTCTTTCGGAAACTGGCCTATCCCCACCCTCAACCCCCTCCACCACTATCCCCCCCAACTGGACAGTGTAGTACCCTGTATCTTCTGCAACTTTTGCATCTGTGATGGGCTCTCTTTACGCCTTTTCATTCCTTTGCGTTTCGAGTCGCCCCTGGGAGCTCATACGCCGTATCTTTTAGCTAGTTGGTGTCATGTGATGAACTTTCCTGTGTCCTTTCCGTCCCCCCTGCATCAGGTGTTGGATCAGGCTGCCTGGTCTCTCTTGGCTGGAGGTAGCGGGATATGCTGTTCAATGTAAGCCATTGCTTCTTCAGCTATTTGGAAAGAAATGCGACCTTCCTGAGTGTTGCAGTCTGAGCTTTACTGGGAACAGCATTGCGTAGGGTACAGATCTTTCTCGCAGAGCTTTTTTGGCCTGGTGAAATGTTCGCGGGCAGATTGCACTCCAGTCGAGAAGTCCGAGTAAATGTGAATCCTCGCAGAGTCGTACGTCAGTGTGCCTTTCTCGCTGGACAGCCGGAGGATGAGATCTCTATCACGGTAATTGAGTAAAGGTGCAATGACTATGCGTGGTGGTGCTCCTGGTTCGGGCAGTGGGGCCAGAGATCTGTGAGCCCTCTCGACCAGAAACTGCTGAGAAAATTGAGCATCGGGTAGAATAGCATGGATCACGTCTTCCCGATATGATTCCATGGGCACATTAAGCGTTTTTTCGGCCAACCCAACCACTCTTATATTGTTCCGCCAGGAGCGTGATTCTAAATCCTCGCACTTGGATTGGCCTTGTTTCAGGGATTTCTTTATCTCTTCAATGGATTTGGCTTGTTTCGTGGAAGAGTCCTCAAGAGCCCCTATCCTGGTTTCAGCTTCTGCAACTCTGGTGGTGTTTACTGACTGTAAGTCCGATTTAATGGAGGATATATTGTTGACTATGTCATCCAGACTGCTGTTGACCGCTGCGAAGCCTGCTTGTAAAGCTGCAATATAGGGGTCAGTCGTGGGTTCTGCCGTTGGGGGGGAGTTGACTTCCTTTGACGGCGGGGGTCTCGGATTCTCTCCCTCCATGTTTGGGTTGGTGAATGAGTACATGGGGCCTTTCCTGTGTCCTTTGTTTCTCCTGGGCATGACCTGTGGCATAGATAGATACTGGTGTTGTTCTAGGCTCAGTGGCTATGGTTGCACTTCTCTTTGTAGTTGGAGGTTGCTGTTCCCTTTAAACGTGGTATGGTTCTGGCCGTTGTTCCCAACCATAGTGCCGGCATGACTATGTCATCCAGACTGCTGTTGACCGCTGCGAAGCCTGCTTGTAAAGCTGCAATATAGGGGTCAGTCGTGGGTTCTGCCGTTGGGGGGGAGTTGACTTCCTTTGACGGCGGGGGTCTCGGATTCTCTCCCTCCATGTTTGGGTTGGTGAATGAGTACATGGGGCCTTTCCTGTGTCCTTTGTTTCTCCTGGGCATGACCTGTGGCATAGATAGATACTGGTGTTGTTCTAGGCTCAGTGGCTATGGTTGCACTTCTCTTTGTAGTTGGAGGTTGCTGTTCCCTTTAAACGTGGTATGGTTCTGGCCGTTGTTCCCAACCATAGTGCCGGCATGCCCTGTGACTCTTGTGTTTGGCGATGTGCACCTCGACCCTTTTTGTGTTTGAGGGGCACCAGCTACGGGCAGTGTACTTTAGTATTGCAGGACCTGCATGGCCCCCGAGCTGCAGTGCCGCCTGTGGATCTTGCTGTCTTTTCTATGTGGCTATTGCAGCATCTTATTATGCGCTATTAACTTTGGCTCAATTGACCCCGGCGATCCTTTCATATATATGTATTTTATTTATGTGTATATTTCTTTACTGTTGTTTTACCCCTGTGCACAGTTTTCGGCTTTTGGTGGGTCTTGAGCCCCCCTTTGCTCTCCGTGCCCGTGATAGCGGGATCCAGTCCACTCCATGAAGCGTTGGTTTTGTTGTCAAGGAGAGGGGGCTGGCTGTGGAGGCGAATTCAGGGTGCAGTACTATTGGTCCGGCCGCCAAACGTACCTTGTTTCTCGGCGTCTCCTCAGCTCCAGTTCCCGGCGGTCCCCCCGCCCCCTCCCACCCTGCCAGCTCGCTCGCTCTTCAGAGCACACAGCAGCTTGGGTGGGGAAGCAGGGACCCGCCGCGCGGCCCTGTCCTCTCCAGTCACCCCGACCTTAACACCAGCAGGATTTCTTTTTCACTGCTCCCTGTCAGCGCATAAGCAGTCCTTTCCATGCAGCGCCCAGCAGCTCAGCTTTTCAGATGTGGTCACCTTCTTCTCTGCTCCGACATCCGTGACCAGCTCACGCTGTGCGGGGTCCCGGCTTGTCTCACTCGCAGTGCCGCAGGGGGAGGGGCGGGCCTAGCGGATTTGCTCATCTCCTCTGGCTCATGTGGCTGCCGATTTCCACGGGATAGCGGTGTTGCAGGGGGACAACAGAGGGTCACTTCGGATCTGCCAGGCTTCCGATTCAATTTATTAATAAACTTCCCCGGATTCGACACACCAATTTGCAGGATTTCTCGTACAGGATTTCTGAAGTGGCGCAGCTCAGACACCAGGCAACATTCTTAGCTGCCGTGCAACGGTACCCCTTGGTCATACATTTTCTGTTTGAATGTGAGAATATGTAAAAATCTTGGGTATAGTCTGGGGCTCACTTCCTTCAAATCATTGACATTTTGTACCATGTCTGCTGTCCATTTGAGTTTGTGATTGCCTTTCTGTGCTTCTTTGAGGCCCTGTATGAGTGGCCTTGTGTACGCTGCATAGTCTAGAATCAATGCTCTGCAGTAATTGCACAACTCTAGGAACTTATGCATGTCCTTCACTGTCACTGGTCTGGGTGTGGCACACACAGATGCGACTCTATCCGGTATCATTCTTTTGCCATTTGCTGATATTAATTACAGAACTTCCAGTTGGCAATACTGGAGTTTGGCCCGGTGAATTTTGCATCCCTCGCAGGCCAAAAGTTGTAGAAGAGTAATGGAGTCCCTTCGGCAGTTCTGCTCACTGTCACTACACACAAAAAGTCGTCCACGTATTGGATGACCGTGCCGGGCACTTGGATGTTACCTAGGTCAGGTCAGCATGTAGTATTCTGTTAAAGATGCGTGGGCTCTCGCAGCACCCTTGGGGGAACAAGTGTATTCGTAGTGCTTTCCACTATGGATAAAGGCAGTGAGGTACTGTGAGTTAGGGTGCAAGGGTATTAAAAAGAAGGCGTTCTTTAAATCTACCACCATGAAGTGGGTCGATTCTTTGGGGATAGTTCACAAAATGGTGGCTGGGTTGGGAACTACAGGAAATTCTTTCTGTACCAGATCATTCAGGGGCGTACATCCAGGATAATTCTCCAATTGCCCCCTATGGCCTTTTTGACAGGGTAGATTGCAGTATTGCACACCAAGGTGGATGGCACTATTATCTCTTCATTGAGTAGGGCCTGGAATGTATATTTTATTCTTTCCTCTGCCTCTCTTGATAGTGGGTAATGTTTCACTCAGGGTAACACTGCTCCAGCCTGACATGTACTGGGGTCAGCTCTTTTAGAAGCCCAACGTAATGTGGATTGGTAGTCCACAACTGCGCGTGCTTATACTTCAAGTCTGCCTCAATGAAGGCAGGTGGCCCAAAACAGGGATTGGGGGCACTGTACTTTTCTGTACTGCACCATATCAAATCACTGGGGATACAGATCTCTAAGATTATCTTCCCATCACTGCCCTTGTTTTTGAACAGCTCGGAGTGCGTTACCTCTTTCAGGAGTACGGTGGGGTCGATGCAAAGCAATGTACGCCATTCACACCTTTGCTTGTCTGTTCCTGGCAAAACCACTCTTTTCGCCGATACCAACCAGCCCTTGTAGGTCTAGAGACAAAATTGTAACCGCCACCAACTCTGGGGATACTACAAGGCGAAACATGAAATCTGTTGGCACTCTCCAACAGCCATTGGTAATTTGTGACACTGCCTCCATAAGTACTGTTATGGCATAAATGAACATGTCTGAGTTTACAGGTATTCCCCGGACCACCACTTCACCGGCCATTGCGTGCATTATCACCATCACTCTCATTGCGCATATATCCCTGGTGTGGCGCAGACAATGCTGTGGTCAGTGAATGAGATAGTCATGTTTAACTTACTAAGCAGATCTCTGCCGAGCAATTTGACAGGAGAACTCTTAGAGTACAAGGGGGGAACGTGCACCACCCTTCCCCCTTACTTTTACATCCATATCTTTAGTGTATGGAACCATAGAAATAGCCCCAGAGAATCCCTGCGTGTCGAGAGTTTGGCTAGATAATGGGAAGTCCCCTTCACTGATGCATGAATTCTCAGCGCCCGAATCAACCATAAAAATGAATTGCTTGCTTCCTATCTCTGCCCCCACCAAGGGTACCCCTCTTCTGGGTTTAGGGTCATTGACAGAACTGGTCATGTAAGAGTTTTCTGTGGGCTGTCCTAATCAGGGTATGTATTTGTCCCGGGAAATGAGAAGGGTTTCCCCCACCACAGTTGTGTCTTGAAACAGGGCGACCATACCATTCAGTGTTCCATTAAATGGGTTTGTGCCACCTGCCTGTTGGAAAGTGTTCTGGGGTGCATATTGTTGCATCGCCGGCTGTTGCTGCTGCAAAGGTGGGCCTGGGATCCACAGGGGCAGCTGCATTTATGCCTGGTGTATTTCGTGGGGTATGGAGGTCATTCTGGGGATCTGTCCTTTGGGGGGGCACCTTAAGGTAGAAGACCATAATTCTGTTGGCCGTAACTGTACCCCATTCCCTGTATGTCTCTACAATCCCTTGAAAAATGCCCCCATTTTTCACAGTTCCAACATTGTGAAGGCCCCCCGACCCGGTCCCATTCCTCCAAAACCCGTCCCCTTGAAACCCACCTCTTCCTCACTGCTGTCCTCCTCGTCACTGTGGGCCGGGGTACTGTGTATTCCCGCCCCACTGTCCTTGTCCTCCTTTTGACCACGCAGTGGCTATTCTAGCGTTGGCAAAGTTCAGGATATATATCCTGCCACTTCCGTCTGTGCTGGGCTTGACACGGACGCCTCCACAGTGATTTTAGCTAGCTTGTTTTGTACTAGTTTCTCTTCCTCTGCCTGCCGCCTCAGAGTCATTTCCCTGTCGCACTCCTTTATTCTTCTGCTACAGTGTATTACTATGCTCTGTATTTCAGGCCACCCCTTTGCTTCAACACCCACAATTTTGTCTAGTGGCCTCTGCACCTCCACAGGTAGGCCCTTTTTAACAATAAAGTAGAAGAAGGGTATTGATTTATCCGTCTCCGCTCTCCACATCTCCTGAACTTTAAGAATGAATTAAGCAGGGTCTTCATCATCGCTCATAGTACATTGCATGCTAGACTAAGTCGGGTGTGTCGGGAAATGCTTTCTGTACTGCGTCCCATATCTTCGCTCAAACTTTATTAAAGGATGCTCCATCATGTGCATCGTTTCTCAGAGTTACTCCCGGGTACCCTACTTTTATCCACACATCGGTAGTCTGACCTCCGATAGTAGCTACCCAGTAGGCTTTTGATGTCCCCTGCTAGGGGCACTCCTGCTGTCTGTTTCTCAACGCATAGATCCACTTCCCCATGCTCGCCGTAAGGGCCGGGAGCACTTTCATTAGGTTGTTTTTGTCCAACTGTGCCCATGGCACATAATGAGGCCTGCCGGCCCCTATATGTATAAGAGGCCTTTGCATTCGTACCTTGTTCCCCTCAGCCTTCTTCCTTGCTACCGCAATTCAGCCAAACCTGCCTCTTAACCTCCCATCCCATAAGCTTTTCACCCATGGAATCTGTTCAGGCGCTTGTTCTGCCTCCTCCTCATCCTCGTCACCCTCATGAAATGTACTCCATCCGTCAGCATGGTCATATCCTAGGCTCTCCGCCCCTTCACTTACTTCCCCCTCTTTTTTTACATGTATGTTTTTTATGGGCGTTTTATCGATCCTGAATAGGAAATCCCCTGCTTTCCATTCATCTGGTGCCTGCTCTACCTGTCTGTCAGTTTTCACTTCAGTTTGCACTATTCGCATTTTATTCAGTTCTGCTCTTTCTGATGCCAATGCCACCACTAAACCCCTCTTATTGACATTGCCGTCTCCCTGGGCAATCATCCTTGCTACAATCTTGTCCATCCTCTCCCTTACACTCTTCCGTGTCTTCGAACATTTTACAAAGATCTCATATTTCCTTCCTTCTCTGTAATTGTTTCCCCTTATATTTAGCTGCTAGGAATATGGACATATGCTCTAGCATACCCTTATTATGGGAGCCTTGCTCTGGCCATGAGCGAGGCCCTCCCCCTTCTCTGGTTTCCTTCACCTACTGTTTGTGGTATTTCTCAAGTCTGTCTCCATACAGCAGTAGGACCATACACATATACTCTACAGGGGTTTCTCCCCCCCTTTTCCTTCCCCAACTCCCGCTCATGCACTCCACACACTCAGACCATACCGCTAATAACACAGTGCCCCTCCTTGGGCCTTCACCCTATACAATAAAAACACAAATAAAATAAACTCCAATAAAAACAACTACAAGCCCTCTAATTATATGGGGCTCCTATTCATTTCCTTTTTCCTCCATTATACAATGCTAGTGGTACCACCTTTTCCCCTCTCTCAGGGTGGCTCTCAACCATTCAATTTTCATTTCCTTAATATTCGCCTTAAAAAATGAATACCAAATAATAAAAAAAGCCACACCCACAACAAACCAACAATTTCACACTCTGCGCAAGCACCCTCTTCACTCTCCCCCTACTTGTTAACACTTGCAAGGCTATACTCGTATGTGTGTTCACCCAAACTCCGTCACAAGGTTCCAACAACACCGGCCTGCACTCTCCATGGAGCCGCACCACTCCAAAGAGCCTACTCCAATAGTGGATGCCAGGCCACTGACTCCAGTCATGTCTGTTGTCCTTCAATCACGTGGGATCAGCTGGGATAATCGTCTCCATGGAACCAAGGTTGACAATACAATTAAATGTGTTTTTATAAAAATACTCCTCTATTACTACAAAGGGCACCTGGCATGACCATGGGCTGGTACAGGGGCAGGATCCCGGTCACTGTGACTGACCCACACACATTTCACTCAACCCAGCTGCACCGCTCGGCATCCAAGGCTTCCACCCTCGCTTCTGAACTATAATGTATCCCTCCCCGCAGCTCGCATTACTAATGATGCCATTGTAAAGTATCATTAGGGGGACCATTCTTTTAGATCTTTATGGTTGCCTGGGTCGGTGGCCTGGGGTCAGCTGATATCTTGGAATTCAGGGATCTTGGGACTCAGAGGGGCTAGAACATGTAGTTGACTGGGTGGGGGGTGTAGAGACTGGTAGGGGGTGTCTGTACTTCTGCTCTCTATATGGTAGAGGAGAGGCACAGAAGACCCCAGCCAAGATTCTCTATTATGGTAGCAATGGAGGAGCAATCAAGGCCTAGCTTCTCAGGAGGTGATGCAGGCTGGTTCTTAAGTACAGTGTAGTCCCTGAACCCCCACAAAGGAATGTCCACACACTGTATTACTGAGAAAACAGTCTTTATATAATTAATATTCAAAGGTATGTACACGATCACAATAACGCACTTTGTACTCGGAAGTCAATAATGATAAATATATACAATTCTAAAGTGGTACCACCAATGTAATCGAATCTTATTAAAGTGCATCAACTGTACGGTTAAAATGTCACACAGATCAATAACGAGGAAACCAGCAATAGAGATAGGCAGGAACGTAAGATGGTTGAAACAATAGGCAGAATGCTGGCCCCGTTACCTAGACACAGTTCTGTGTGGAGATCCCCCCACCTGGGCAACCTGTAAATAAAGATATATAGCACAAGCCCAGTCCATATATTGTTCAATAGTCTTATTTCCTCCTATTAAGGTTTTACTGCCCCAATGTACCTGGTGGAGTAGAGTTCTCCGAAGATGTGTCGACCGATCCTTCTTGAGTGACTCTCTTTAAAGCAGGAGCCACGGATCGTCGAGAGGCGTCGAGGAACGCGGCGTTCGGTGTCGGGGAATCAACGGCCCTTCTTGAGGGCCCTCCCTTTAAGGCAGGAGTCACGGGCCGTCGAACGTCCGATGGTGAACAGGTTGAACTATGGCAGTGAAGTGGCAGCTTCGTTCCTAGCGGTGCTCGTCGATGACAGAGCGTTGGCGTCCTGCAAGGAAGAGGCGTGTGGGGCACCTCGGTGACGATAGTTCTGGACCGCAAAGAGATGATGAAGAACTGTGGCCCAGCAAGGGCGTCGAGTCGTCAGCGTCTCTGTGGTCTTTAGGTGGCGGGAAACCCACCGGTGGATGCTCCTCGGCGCGTCAACAGTCGAGCCTTCTTCAGCGGGATAAAGCGGGCGACGATGCAGATGAGAGCGTCTGATGACCAAAATGAAGTTCCTAGGCTCTGGTTGGCAACGGCAGTCGTCGACAGTGGCGGACAACAGTCCGAGTGCTTCTCTTTGAGATTCCGTGGCAGTCCCCGTCTTGGGTCGGAAGCCTGTCAAAGGTATGCCTACCAGGGAGTTTTGGCAAAGATCAGCTGGTGCACGATAGGGCACCTTACCAGGTCCTCTCTGGGTCAGTTGTTGGAGGCACAGCAGCTTTGAGATTGTGAAGGAGAACAACAGCAATTCTTCTCGTCCAGCAGGGTTTCAAGGCCAAGCTTCAGTTACTCCAGTTACTCTTTGTAGTGGACTTCAGCTTCTGAACACGATTCCTAGCAGTGAGAGGTCCCCAGATATACTGTTGATCTCCCATTCATTCCGCTGGGTCACACTCAAGCATCCAATCACGACTAAGGGCATTCATGCAGGCAGGCAGCCACACAGGTGCATAGTGCATTCAGGCCATTCACTCACAACAAGTTATGTGTATTGGGACAAGCACCCAGCCATTCAACACTCCAAACTGCATTCATACCAGTTTCGGGAGGGCTGTCTTAGTCATTGTGTCAACCAACAGATACTAGACATCCACAACACAGAATGCATATTCGTCACACACTCTATTCACCCAGGTCCCACCCACAGGAGGTACCCACAACATACATCACCGGGAAGGCTCCAGCTAGTCTGGCCGGGCCTTCACAACACCACCATATATGGCATTTCCACCCAACAGCCAGTCAGGGGGAAGGGACAGAGTCAGGGCTTCCCAGGACTTTGGGGAAAACAAGGTAATAGGTAATAGAAAGCAAGAGGCCACAGGGGCCATCTTGTTTTCCATCAGGAATCAACTGATCCCAATGGCAGGGCCGGGGTATCCCCAAAATGGAGGATACTCTGCGCACCTGTCAAATTCAGTATGGAGCTGCCACCAGCCCATACCCTGCTCTGCGGTCCACCCACAGGTGCCCAAAAACATATACTAGGGGCACAGGGTTGTACCCCCACCCATGGGTGCCATAAGGGTATCCCACGGGTCCGTTCACCAAACCAAAAGAGAGAGTGCTGCACTGCCAGGAGTCCCACATGAACTCCTGCGCAGAAAACACGACAGAACACACGATCAAAAGCAGTAAAGGACAAGGATACAGAGGCCCTGTCCCTCCGATGCATTTCCAGCATCACAGTCGCCCCCCCCAGACTGAGGTGGAGGGTGCCTAATCTCCCACGGGATAGACACACTCACCCAGACGGTCAACATACCTTCTGGAAAGGCCATCTGCATTATCGTGACTCTTCCCTGATCTGTGCTCTATGGTGAAGTCTAGCCCTTGCAGGCTAATGGACCACCTGAGCAGTTTCGGGTTCTCACCCTTCATCTGCATAAGCCACTTCAGGGGCTTATGATCTGTTTGGACCTTGAAGGTAGACCCCGTAAGGTAGGGCCTAAAATGCTGAAGGCTCCAAACTATACTAAAACATTCCTTTTCAACAGTAGCCCACCTAAGATCTCTACCCTTGAGTTGTCTACTGATGAATATGATAGGATGTTCTCTCCCTTTGTCATCTAACTGGGACAAGACAGCTCCAATTCCGGTGTCGCAGGCATCCGTCTGGACGATAAAGGGTCGGCTGTAGTCAGGCGCACACAACACGGGTGCCCTACACAGACTTTCTTTCAAGCTATCAAAGGCCCTCTGACAGTCTTCAATCCAATTAACCTTCCTAGGCTGTTTGGGTGAAGTCAGAGCTGTCAGTGGTGCATCTATGGTTCCATAGTCTGCCCTGAAATTGCGATAGTACCCAGTGAGGCCCAAAAAGGCTCTCTCCTGGGTTTGAGTAGTGGGAGTCTCCCAGTCATGTAATGTACATCCTGTACTTTACTGGGTAGAGGTTGGATTCGACCCCCTCCTACCTCATGACCAAGATAGGTAACTTTCCCCTGAGCTATCTGGCACTTGGTGGCCTTGATAGTGAGGTTCGCACTTTTCAAGGCCTGCAACACCTTATCCAGATGTGTCAAATGCTCTTCCCAAGTGGAACTGTAGACGGCAATGTCGTCTAAATAAGCCACACAAAAAGCTTCCAGCCCACTGAGAGCATGATTGACCAATCTCTGGAAGGTGGCAGGGGCATTCTTCAACCCAAAAGGCATGACCTTAAAGTGGTAGAATCCCTCTGGTGTCGAGAACGCCGTCTTTTCCTTGGCATGGTCCGTCAGAGCTATTTGCCAATAGCCTGAGGTAAGGTCAAAGGTGCTCACAAATTTGGCAGCACCTACGGTATCCACGAGCTCATCAGCCCTGGGCAATGGGTGCGCATCAGTTTTGGTGACAGCATTGACTCCTCGGTAGTCCACACAGAACCTCCAATCCTTGGTACCTGCCTGGGAACTTGCCTTGGGGACAAGGACCACGGGACTGGACCAGGGACTGGTTGAGGGTTCAATAACACCCAGATCCAACATCTTGGCGACCTCAGCCTGGATGTGGTTCTTAACCGTATTTGACATACGGTAGCATCTGCTTTTGACAGGCACACTGTCACCAGTGTCAATTTCATGCCTACACCAAGGTGTAAGGCCTGGTGTCAAGGAAAACAGAGGCATATTGCCGGAGCAAAACCCTGCAGGCCCTCTGCTGCTCTGTCAGATCTGGAGAGAGATGTACTCCCTCCACTGAGCCATCCTGAGGGTTGCTATGCAGCAAATCAGGAAGGGGCTCACTCTCATCCTCTTCTTGCTCGGAAGCTAGCAAGAGACATGAGACTTCTGCTCGCCGGTGGAAAGGCTTGAGCCTGTTAACATGGAATACCTGAGGGGCTACCCCTGGCATTCCCATGTCAACCAGATAATTGACTTCGCCCATCTTGGAGATGATCCGGAAGGGTCCAGTCCACTTGTCTGCCAACGCTCTAGGCTTGGTAGGCTCCATAACAAGGATTTCCTGTCCCGGAGTCCAATCCACTTGTGAGGCTTTAAGGTCATGCCAGTACTTATTTAATTCCTGGCTGGCCTTGAGATTCGCTGTTGCCTGACCCATCATCTGTGTCATCCTCCTTCTGAGGCCTAACACATAGTCCCCCACTTGCTTGGCGGGACCAGGAGGGGTGGCTTCCAAACCACCTCTGATCAAGGTGAGGGGCCCCCTCACAGGAGTTCCAAAGAGTAACTCAAAGGGGCTGAAACCAACACCCTCTTGAGGTACCTCTCTGTAAGCAAACAGGAGGCATGGCAAGAGGCGATCCCATTTCCTCCTTAGGGGCTCTTCCAAAGCACCTAGCATGCCCTTGAGAGTTTTATTAAATCTCTCAACCAGACCATTGGTCTGGGGGTGGTAAGAGGTGTAGAACTTGTAGGTTACCCCGCACTCTTTCCACATGGTTTTCATGTAACTAGACATGAAGTTGGATCCTCTGTCAGAGACAACCTCCTTAGGGAATCCAACACGGGTGAAAATGCCCAGGGGAGCCCTGGCAACCACCTTGGCAGTAACAGTCCGAAGGGGTATAGCCTCAGGGTACCTGGTGGCGTGAAGTACCAAAACCAGGATGAACCGATGTCCACCTGACGTGGGAGGGTCAAGGGGACCGCCGATGTCGATGCCCACCCTCTCAAATGGGGTGCCAACCACTGGCAATGGCTGCAGTGGGGCAATGACACTGCCTCCAGTCTTGCCAGTCAACTGACAAGTTGGGCAGGTCCTGCAGTGGGACTCCACTTCTACTCCCATCCAGGGCCAGTAGAAATGGGCAGAGAGCCTCTGCTTAGTCTTCTTGGTACCAAGATGACCAGCTAAGGGGACCTCATGCGCCAACTGCAGTAGGAAGGGCCTGTAAACCTGGGGTACCACCAACCTCTTGAGGGCACCAGGTTCAGGCTTAGTGGGCTCACTAACAAGGAGCTCACCCTCCCAATAAATCCGGAATGTCCTAGGCACTTCTCCTTGTGCCTGGGACAGGGCCTGTTTCCTCAGACCCTCGAGAGAGTGACACTCTCTCTGTCCTTTACAGAAGTCTGCCTGGGAGGGTCCCCCTTCAGCTAACAAGCATTGAAGATCGGGATGATCCTCCGGGTTGAGAACCTCTCCCACAGGAGAGTCCTCTGGCTCTTCTCCCACAGGAGTTGAGACAGGGTTTACCACTGGACACATCCCGTTCGGAGCATGGATCCCAATGGGTGCTGTAGGAACAGCAGGAAGAGAAGGAGCTCCCTCCACAGAGGTGGCCTTCTTGCTCTTCCTTTGTCTTGCCATAGGCCGCGCCTTCGGCTCGGGTACCTGACTCACAGGCAGACCCGGTGTCACCTGTGACCTTGTGACCGCAGCAGCAGTCATGGGAAGACCATCTGCGATCAATCCCAGCTCCACTAGATCATTACCTAACCGAATGTTAGCAGGGACATTGTCCTGAACCAGGACAGGAAGCTTTGGTGTCTTGTCTCCAATTACGATTGTGACTCGGGCTACAGGCGATAATTTGGGAGGCCCACCATCTAACCTGGTGGTTCTCAGAGGAGCACCTACATAGTCTTCTGGCTTGAGCAGGCTCCTGTCCACCACTATCATGCTTGCCCCAGTGTCTCTCTGAAACCAGTAGAAGGCTGGCCATTCAAGAGGACACTTCTCAAAAACCTACGGGTGTTCTGCGGGATAGTCGCCAGTACTTCTGCGTACTGGTCCCAGGCACCAAGGGACACTAAGGAAATCTCTACGGAAGCACCAAATGCGATCCCTGTAGAGGAGGGGAGGACAGTGGCCTCCACCTCAGACATGGGGTAAGAGTAGGTCAGGCTGACAGCCTGTACTCCAAGTGCCTTATCTTTACACTTGGAGTCACCCCTTCTGTGATCCAGAGCCCCACAATCCCAACAAGTGCCTGGAGTGCGGGGTACGGTACTGGAACCACTGGGAGCCTGCTTTGCAGCAGGTGGACCACTACTCTTATTCCCACCCACAGATGACTTATCCCCACTAGATTTTTGGGTCTTCGGAGAAGAAGGTTTAGGTTTACCCGACGGTGACTGCTTTTGGGACTCCACAGCTTTCTGAGAGGCCCCCTTTTCTTTGTCCTTGACCTTCCCACTGGAGTCCTTAGGGGACAACCAGTGGGAGACCCACTTGTCAGCCAACCTAGCCAGCTTAAAAGGATCCAAAATGTTCTGGTCAGCAACATACTAAGGCAGCTCCGGTGAACAGGCTTCAGAAAAATGCTCAAAAAACAACAGGTGGGACAATTCAACAAAACTTTTCACCTTGTAACCATCAATCCACCCCATCATGTTCATGTGCGCAGCACTCACCCAGTCAACCCAAGACACATTCTCTCTTTTCTTAAAATCCCTGAACCTTTTAAGGTATTGGGTAGGTGTCTTGCCAAACTTGGCAATCAAAGCAGATTTCATAGACTCATACTGACCCCTTTCTTCCACACTCAGCTTCAGAATACAGTCATACCCAGTCTGAGGCACTTTGCTTAGCAAGCACTTAGCCCAATCTCTTTTTTCAACATCATGAATTGCACAAGCCATTTCAAACGCTTTAATCCATTGGAGGATATCAGAACCCTCCACAAACACACCAACCAAATCTTTCATGAATTTAGTTGCTGGGGACCTGACACTCTCACTGGATTTTGCTGAAGTCTCCACTCTAGCTTTCTCTAGCAGGATTCTCTGACATTCAGTGTCCTTGTCTTTGAGTTCAAGATCCCTATTCTTGAGTTCAACTTGTTGAGCCAGCTCCTTCTTCTCAGCATCTATTTCCAACTTGGAATATTCAAAGGCCAATTTCATCCTTAATAACTCAAGCTCCAAGGAATTGCTGGGGTTCGGAATAGAGGCAGCAGGAATGGTGGCATGCCCAGAAACAGATTCAGTAGAAACCCCAGGGGCAGAGTCCTCATTGGTTGCATTCCCCCCTCATCAAGAGTTTCACCATCGGTCTGGTAGTCCACCAGGGCAGCTATCAGCTCAGCCCTAGACTTATCCACAAAGTCTAACTCCCTGGCTTCACAAGCACTCTGGAGAGCCTCTAAGCTCATCCGAGTCAATTTATCATTTGCAATAGACTACATTGCTTGTAATGCAGTTATTTTGTACACAACCAAACCTTAATTTAATAAAGTGCAGATATTTTGTAAGTGGCACGGTTACACACTGATTCTAAAAACCATAAGCATCCCACCGCTGCCACAAGTGTAAAGACTGGTAGGGGGTGTCTGCACTTCCGCTCTCTATATGGTAGAGGAGAGGCACAGAAGACCCAAGCCAAGATTCTCTATTATGGTAGTAATGGACGAGCAATCAAGGCCTAGCTTCTCAGGAGGTGATGCAGCCTGGTTCTTAAGTACAGTGTAGTCCCCGAGCTCCCACAAAGGAATGTCCACACACTGTATTACTGAAAACAGTCTTTATATAATTAATATTCAAAGGTATGTACACGATCACAATAACGCACTTTGTACTCAGAAGTCAATAATGATAAATATATACAATTCTAAAGTGGTACCACCAATGTTATCGAATATTATTAAAGTGCATCAACTGTACGGTTAAAATGTCACACAGATCAATAACGAGGAAACCAGCAATAGAGATAGACAGGAACGTAAGATGGTTGAAACAATAGGCAGAATGCTGGCCACGTTACCTAGACACAGTTCTGTGTGGAGATCCCCCCCCCCCACCTGGGCAACCTGTAAATAAAGATATATAGCACAAGCCCAGTCCATATATTGTTCAATAGTCTTATTTCCTCCTATTAAGGTTTTACCCCCCCCCAATGTACCTAGTGGAGTAGAGTTCTCCGAAGATGCGTCGACCGATCCTTCTTGAGTGACTCCCTTTAAAGCAGGAGCCATGGATCGTCGAGAGGCGTCGAGGAACGCGGCGTTCGGTGTCGGGGAATCGACGGCCCTTCTTGAGTGCCCTCCCTTTAAGGCAGGAGTCAAGGGTGATCGAACGTCCGACGGTGAACAGGTTGAACTACGGCAGTGAAGTGGCAGCTTCGTTCCTAGCGGTGCTCGTCGACGACAGAGCGTTGGCATCCTGCAAGGAAGAGGCGTGTGGGGCACCTCGGTGACGATAGTTCTGGACCGCAAAGAGATGATGAAGAACTGTGGCCCAGCAAGCGCGTCGAGTCGTCGGCGTCTCTGTGGTCTTTAGGTGGCGGGAAACCCACCGGCGGATGCTCCTCGGCGCGTCAATGGTCGAGCCTTCTCCAGTGGGATAAAGCGGGCGACGATGCAGACGAGAGCGTCTGATGATCAAAATGAAGTTCTTAGGCAAACGGGAGCACGGCGGCTCCGGTCGGCGACGGCGGTCGTCGACAGTGGTGGACAACAGTCCGAGTGCTTCGCTTTGAGATTCCGCGGCTGTCCCCGTCTCGGGTCGGCAGCCTGTCGAAGGTCTGTCTACCAGGGAGCTTTGGCAAAGATCAGCTGCTGCACGATGGTCCCTCGTAGCTCGGGAAGAGGGTGCCTTACCAGGTCCTCTCTGGGTCAGTCCTTGGAGGCACGGCAGCTTTCAGATTGTGAAGGAGAGCAACAGCAATTCTTCTCGTCCAGCAGGGCTTCAAGGTCAAGCTTCAGTTACTCCAGTTACTCGTCGTAGTGGACTTCAGCTTCTGAACACGATTCCTAGCAGTGAGAGGTCCCCAGATATACTGTTGATCTCCCATTCATTCCGCTGGGTCACACTCAAGCATCCAATCACGACTAAGGGCATTCATGCAGGTAGGCAGCCAATCAGGCACACGAGGTATTCAGGCCATTCACTTCTCTCCAGACACTCACAACAAGTTATGTGTATTGGGGCTAGTACCGAGCCATTAAACACTCCGAACTGCATTCATACCTGTTTCGGGCAGGGCTGTTTTAGTCATTGTGTCAACCACCAGATACCAGACATCCACAACACAGAATGCATATTCGTCACACACTCTATTCACCCAGGTCCCACCCACAGGAGGTACCCACAACATACATCACCGGGAAGGCTCCAGCTAGTCTGGCCGGGCCTTCACAACAACACCATATATGGCATTTCCACCCAACAGCCAGTCAGGGGGAAGGGACAGAGTCAGGGCTTCCCAGGACTTTGGGGAAAACAAGATAATAGGTAATAGAAAGCAAGAGGCCACAGGGGCCATCTTGTTTTCCATCAGGAATCAACTGATCCCAATGGCAGGGCCGGGGTGTTCTGTCATAGCTACAATATGGCACCTGTTTATATGTGCGCACTAAGTCTAAACAACTACAATTTGTGTAATATTATGTCTGTGCAGGGTCGCTTACCCTAAAGTGCCTAGGGGGGTGGGATAGGTTAATTTCCTTCCCAACACCTTGACCCCTCTTCACACTTAACTTGATTGGGTTTGGCTGAACTCTCAGTTCCCCTGATCAGTATAACTAAGGTGGCCTCCTGAAATCTGTCCACCTAGCCAGATTTGAGAAATCCATCTCAAGAACCACCCCTAAAATGTTTTCCTATGACCTCCTAGAAAAGGTCCCATTTGTGAACAGTCAGAGTCAGCTTAGAGTATGCAACATTAGAATGGAAGAGCACACAAAGTGGATGGCCAAAGGAAACAGCTGATTTTGGATGGCTAAAGCCCATATGACTTGATCTACTTTGCATAGTTGTGGTGATCTTGCCCATTCCTGTTTGTTCATGTAAAACATGACAATAGGGTTTTACATTACAATAAACGCTTGCCAGGCCAGTATATAGGGAAGACGAGACTTCAGAGCCAGGAAAATCGAGTTGTCAGTCACAATAATCATTTTGAGCTCCTCCTTCAGCAGGATATCACAATAAGTACTATTTCTGGGCCCATACCACAGCTGACACAGGACATCAACCATATAGGTCTCTGGAGCATTATGAATGGTACTCCTACCACCTGACAGATTTGAGAGTAACTCCATAGGTTACAGATTCTCCCTTCTTGAGGAACAACTCTCCCTCGGCTGGAATACCATAAGACACATACATATTTCATCACCTGCGCCTAAAGTCAGTTTCTTTCAGTTAGGTAAACCCAAGGAACACAACACAGTCCATTGTTCTCTTAAATGAGTGACCTGCACTGGATTTGAAGCCTGAATGAGCCATTTGTCCAGTGTCACAGATGGCACAAAAACACTCCATTCCTCAAAGACAGTTCAAGGGTTTATATTGGTCTTTAGATGGGCCCTATGGCCATCCCTATTCCTCTCGTATAGCATCTCTCCTCCTCCCTAACCAAGGCATTCCTGGCCCCAGGTTTGTATACAGAGGATATTTAACCATACTGTTTATTACTGTGTGAGAAGACAAAGGCAGAACGCCTTTTCTACCTATCCTCTGTGAGGAACTAGGAATGAGACACAAACACAGATGTTGGTTTTGGCCATAAACATTTATTGACAAAAGAAAAGTACTTTGGGAAATGCCCCTCTATCCCTACACTAAGAGGCGTTTCCCTATCTCAAACAAAACTAAGGATCTCTCGGATGTCGGAATGACTAAAGTAAAACATCCTGTGTATAAAGTACTATCCTGGCCCTCACATTCTAAAAATTAACTCTAAGGCGAAAGGGAAAATGTCTTTGGCCTTCAGTAGTGTACAAATGTTGAACAAGGAAAAGGGGCAACTCCAATACAAGTTCCAGAAGAATAGAGTTCCCTGCTCCAGAGGGTAGTCCCCTTGCCCTGGATTTCTCTTCACTCTGTTTTATACTTCCAAGAATATTAGTTCCTTAAGTTTCTCATGATGAGCAACAGTATTGGTAAACAAAACAACTTGGCTGTGAGTCTGTAGCTGGGTAGGATACCTGGTGAATTCCTGTGCCAGGGGTTCACTCCTCTTCTCTTGATCAACAAAACAACTTGGCTATAAGTATCTTGGTAGGATACCTGGTGTACTTCCTTGCCAGGTTTTCACTCCTCGTCCCTATGGTTTAATATAGCCCTTTTTGCTAGTCCTGATATATCCATCTCAGGATCTCTGTTGGTGATGTATTTCATAAACACTGTTCAGCTTATCCTTGCCTGGTGTGCTTCCCTACCAGGGCTTTCTCCTATAACCACACTTGCAACTGCCTGATATTCTCTCCTGCAGGGCTTTCGTGTACGAACATACTTGCAAATGCCTGGTATACTCTCCTGCCAGGACTTTATGTGAACACACTTGCAACTGCCTGATATGCTTGCCTGGCAGGGCTTTTCTCATATGTGTTCTGTGCACACTCACAAACTTGATGGTTTCTTTTGTTTATTCTGTTTGGTTTTAGATCTGCCTGGTGTGCTATTCCGCAAGGGCTTTTCATGTATGTGCACTGCACACATATACAAACATGATAGTTTTAGGTTTATTATGTTCAGTCTTGGATCTGCCTGCTGTGCTATTCCACCAGGGCTTCTCTTAAAGGTGTACTGCATACATTCACAAACGTGACACTCTCATATGCTTATTCTGTTTGGCCTTTTTACAAGATTCATTTACTCGTTCTTCAGCATGTAATTTGTTTAGGATTATGCAGTTTTTACATCATTGCCTATACGCCCTGGTGCCCCAGCTTCCCTCAAGTGCACTCATGGGTTCTTGTTGGCATACATTGGTGGTTCTGCTGCAAGCCCACTGCGGCCCTACTGCGCTCCGCTGCCTCTCGTTTCTGGTTTTCAGCTTCTCCGTGTCTTGCGGCTCCCGTTCGCCTATTCAGTGTCTTCCTGGGCTTACGTGAAGTGGAGGTTGCTTCATAGTACCAGTAAATGCCCAGAAGCCTTGCATCCGCTTCTGGCGTTTTTGCTGTATACTCTCCTCTGCAAACTGATCCCCGCTTCTGTGTCGGTGAGCCGGTTGGCTCAACAAGCTCTTCTAGTCCCACGGTATCTCAGACAACACTGAGAAAAACAGCGTTCTCCAGCAAGCGAGTGCTGGTCAGATGCTTTGCACGTTCACATTTTCCAGCCTCAGGTTTGTCCCTCCAACCACTAGAGCGCAGCGTGTGCTCTACTTCCAGTGATCCTCATTACTTGGGTCATCTTTTTCGTCCGAGTATTCTTGGACTTATGGTAATGGTAGTCTGTTTCTGACAACTTATATTCAAATTCTGGAAACGTTTTCTCAATGGTATTAAAAGGCAAGTCAGTACCTGATGACCATGCAGATCCTGAAAAATTGTTATTAGTGATTTTAAAAGGCAGGGTAGTGCTTGATGACTTGTATATTGATTTTGGTAAGGCGATTTCATGATCCTTCGTTGGTGGGTGAGAGGAGGTTATGCCATCAAGGAATGGGGGAACAACATATCTCGTCCAATGATAACTACCTCCCAAGGGCTTGCCCCCGCCCATGTGATCCTCCCTCATGCCCCCAGGGTCAGGATCAGATAGTGCATGCCATCACTGACTACATGGGGAGAGGTTACTGCCGGGAAAGAAATGAGGACACCATCAGATTTATCACACCTCCCTCGGGGACTTCCTAACTGCCACTACTCTATCTAGAGGTCACTGGTTGTTAGGCAGAATCCTGTGCAGTGCCCTTAGGGACCACTGCACACAATTAAGACTACAAGTGGCAATACAAGTTCACCGTTGGTACAAGCCTGTACTACACTGTTAAAGTGGTAGCAGTAGCGGAGCAGCCAGACTTATCTCAAGAGCAAATGAGCAGTAGTAGAGATTACACAAACGACCACAATTACTATGACTCAAGCAAACACTGACTCATGGTTGAAAAGTAAAAGTACATTTATTTGTAGACCACCTGTTTGTAAAACACTTCACTTCTATTAAAGTAAAACCACACGTAAAATACACTACACACAACCAATTCTCTTTTTGCAGAACAACTCAAGGTAAGTACCTTATGATTTGACGGACTGGTTTTATGAAACAAAAGACGTTACCGGGAATACATATGCGATCACTTTTTGACAGTAATGACAGTTCGGTCTTACTAAAGATACGCGTATCCGAAGGAAAAAATGTTACCGGAGTTAAAACACACTTAGTACCTGAGTTAACAAAGGAGAGTTGGGGGCAAAAATCAGAGGCAATACTTTTGTCAAGGCAGACCGAAACAGAGAACACTTTCTGACAAGAAGATAAAACTCAATAGGCCTGTGCCAGTGTCAAGTGGAACCGGGTTCCTGTTGTCGAGGATCACAGTCAGATAGTTCACGATTGAAGATTGCCAGGAGTACTTGGATATTGTCAACAGGGGAAGCAAAAGTTATAAGAAGGAAGGAAGACGAGGGCAAGCCTTGGATGAGGTGAAAAGGGTTCACCCAAGTTCCTCGAAGCAGAACACAGTACCTTATTCTTTGAAGAAGCTGGTGCTACGGCAGTTGTTCCTGGTAGTTTCCTGCAGACTCACGGTTCCTGGAGCTTCAGTCGTGGAGACAAGAAGGAGGATGTCTAAAGTGATCTACACTACCCAGGGATGAGGCCAGCAGCAGCGACGGTGAATAAAAGGTGCGCTCCTTAAAAACAGGGGAGGCTCTACAGATGGCTATCCGGACCACTATAGCAGTGTGCAGCGATTTCGACTACGAAGAGGATCCTCTGGCTGTGAAAGATGAGCTGGTTGATCCCACCAGGCTCAAGGGAAGAAGACTCCGGACTGGATATTCTCTTGTCGTTGAAGGGTAGATAGCTCAGGATTGCAGCAGGGCTTCACCGGGACTCGGTAGTTGCAGCAGCCGTCTTCTTCTCCGCTTCTCTTCAGTTCCCTGCAGTTCGAGTGGCGACTGACTTCCATCCAAGAGTCCTGCCTTTTATGCGAAAATCTCCCATTCACACATCCTGGCTGTCAATCACACAGCAGGGGGGTTGTCCGGCCCTCTCACTGCCAATCATGCCAAAGTGCGACTTGGGTTTCCAAGGATACCATGTGCAGGGGGTGACTAGGCCCCTCCCTCACATACAGCCCACCTAGACACCCACGCGCCAGGGGGAGGGCTTCTTGGAAGAAGCCCGCCAAAAGACGGTGAACAAAGAAGGCAAACCTGGTTTGCTGCACAAAGTAAAACACAAGAAGGACTTTAACAAAAAGAAATGGCAAATAAACCCGACCGGAACCAAAAGAAAGAGTATTTGGTCAAGCGGATTTATGTTCGAGGCTACTATGATAGCCTGGAACAGTACCACGTTTATATAATATAATCGCGGTAGAAAAGTTAGGGTAGGTACCACTGCCACCAGCCAAGACTGAATGTTAAAAGAGCAAAACAAAGCTCAGAGAGGCACAGACAAAAAAGGGATAGCCCTTTCCAGTACTCCATGTAAGATGGGGTATACTGGGTCTGTAGTTTTTAATGGCTAGGTAAAGTAAATGGCAACTTTACCTGTTTTCTGGGGGACAGTAGTCAGCTCCAGAAAAATGGAGTCAGAGGGAAGTCTCAAAGACAACCCTGTGTTACTGCACGGAAGGTGCTGTGTAACACACATGAAAAGTGGGGTTCACGGAGTGGTGTCCTCCAGAGCCCACAATTACACAAACAGTAAGAATACACATGGCAAAACACATGTATGAGTGGGAAAAAGGATCACATTCTTACCAAGTGGAACAAATAAACTCCAGAAATCCAGCAAAGCTGCTGGGGGACTCACTAGGTGAGGGAAATCAGCCATATAATGAGAATTCTCCCTGACACTGGTCTATTGAGCAATGGGGATATGTCTTAAACATATAAACACTAGGCCCGACTTGGTCTCCTTTTCTGTCACACTCAGACCTCTTCTTCTCTCTTTTTGGTGTTATTTTC
This sequence comes from Ambystoma mexicanum, assembly GCF_040938575.1. Taxonomy (NCBI): domain Eukaryota; kingdom Metazoa; phylum Chordata; class Amphibia; order Caudata; family Ambystomatidae; genus Ambystoma; species Ambystoma mexicanum. Next base: position 1,346,397,839 of record NC_090922.1, on the reverse strand, counting down.
TCACTTCTCTCCTGCTCCCTGCGTGCTCATCCTTTGTCCCATTCTCCTCCTATGTCCCTCTGATGTCTCCCACTGTCTCCTGGCCTCCACCTCGGATGTTGCTACTCTCTTCCGGATACTCCCACTTCCTTATCTGCACTATCACTCAAACCACCTTCCTACTGAAACACCATTTCACTCACACATTCACTTTTACATACACCCCCTACCCTCCTTCTCCTAAATATACTTGCTACTCATTCACGCACACTGAATACAATAATACTTGCACTCATAAACAATACCTCCCCTTCCACAGAAAATGCCACACTATACTGCTCCCTCCTTCCTCCTGCTGGTCTCTTGGTCCATCCCCTCCTGCTCCTCTGACTTCAACTAAACAACCCACAAGTTCCTGTTTCCTGTTGCTCATCTCATACTCCACCTCCTTCTGCAATAAATGCACTTGCAGTGGCCAATCTGGCCCTGTCCTTCCTCACCCAGGAGGTGTTACAAACAGCAAAGCTTTTAAATAGTGGGTTAAGCCCCACCCCTTTTCTCAGCACAGGTTTCCGGTGGAACAGTGATGGTGGGGCTGAGAGCAGGATGTCCAAGTTGGTGTAAGGGGGCCTTGCTCTGGGTTCCCCTGGGGTAAGTGCAGTTTGTGTAGGAGCCACCGTTCTTTCATTTCTGGTGGTCTAGGGTGTTGGCTGCAGCCTGCGGATGTTTGCAGACCACAGTGACTCTCCTGCATGGCATAGGGTTTGTTTTGCTAGGACCCCCTATCGTGACTGGCTCCCCATCTCCAGCAATGCAGCAAAGAACGCTGGAGGGTTGCTTTAAAGTGGTCAGATCTAGGTAATTTGAGCTCTCAATGCATATGGGTTGGGGCGCTGGAGGGCTCCTCACTCTCTGTCAGTTGTCACCCAGTTTTTGGTGGTTGCTGCTAGAATAGAAAAACACTTGCAAGCATTTTTGTTTAGAATCATGGTGTTGGACACAGTGGTACTGCTAAGATACATGCTGGCACAAGTGGGCCAGGAATTGGGACCCTCTCAAATGCCACTGTTCTCCTGGGGTGGAGGAGTGGCTCTGGATTTTTCCCTGGTAGGCCTCCCACACCCAGATGAGAAAGAAGAGCTGTCCAAACCCTCTTGACAAAACCAGAGGACTGGTCTTGTCTAACCAGGTAAGGGACAGGAGTATATCCTCCTGACACTGAAAGGTTGTCACTGCTGACATTATCTTCACAAATTAACAAGTGGGGTCCGGGGAGTCCCTCTGCCAGACATTAGTCCTGGTTACGAGAGACTTACCCAGAGTCTTTAGCTCACTATCTTTCACAGAGGAGAAATATCCAAAACACGTCGGTCTTTGTCCTGCCCTGGCGCAGGACAGCACCAAAATACTAGGCAATTCTCTCTCAGGGGAGACCAAATGTTAGGACCTTGATTTGGAAATGACCCCAATTTGCTGCAAAGCAGAGGTACTTGCGAAGAGGGCCTCCAATGGGAATATACATGTATGTATATAGCCTAAAGATACAGGACAACACCTGTCCCACTCCTCAAGGGCTCTAAGAATGTGTGCTGTGCACCCATCTTTAACTTCCTTTTAGCCTACCTTCCCGGTCATAGGAATTGCAAATAAAATAGCAAAACCCATTCTGCAACTTTGTATAGCATTCAATTGTAATAGCTTCTGCTCACCCGCAATACAAATAAATGAAAGTCTCTGGTGGAAGGTAGAGGGAATAAGGGAAGCAGGAGGCAAAAGCAACAAATGTGTCCCACTATCAACAAGACCCAGGAATTCTGTGAGACCAATCACCAAATATTAAGAAAAAGGCTGCTATGCCACACACTTCAGTTGTAATTTCCTTGTATGAGAACACCAATATTGGGATTTTTCATAGGAAGTTGAAGATGGGGAGAGGGAGATCCTTTGATTTTTATGGGATGGCGAGGAGGAAGATGTGTTTCTCCAATCCCCATGAAACTGTCCTCCGAATGACACATGGATGAGCACCCCCAACCTTGAAAGATGTGTAAGAGGAGTATTTTGATGCCGGTTTGGATAATGCCATCCCACAGTTTGCCATAAATAGTTTTTTCACTTCATTGTGTGCCATCAAAAGAAAGACGTCCCCTTTTTTCCTGTACTTTTTGAGTAGTTTGGTGGTCTTTAACCAAGAAGTTCTCCCGTTGCCCAGCCCCAGGTACATCCCACATAATGCTGTGTCCATATGCGCTGTTGACATTTCTTGTTTTCCCATCGCCAACTGTTTCGCTTCATTGAGGGCAGAGGCGAATCATTATTTTTTTTCTGACAGACGTATTCTGAAATGTCTGATCTCTTTGCAAAGTTTGACGTTGCAAGCAGCCAAGATAGAATTTGTACTTTCTAGTCTCATATGCACATCATTTCTTAGGTAAACATTTTGCCCACCTGTGTTCCTGTTAAGCTTCCAAAGCATAACTGCTGGAATGGGCCACACATGCTGCCATCACTACTGATTGGAGAGGAGGGATAGAGGCACAGTTGTTCCTCTTGGACTTGCCGAAACCCTACCACAAGCTTTCCTCTAAACGGTGCAATAGCATGCAGACCTGGAGGTAACCTTTCAGTGTCCCTGATTGTATTACGCTGTAATGCTATGCCTATCTTATCCTGCTTCCCTCTTAGGACAGTGGCCAAGACACACAGACCCCACTTTTGTCAACTAAGGAGTTTGCAGTTTTAAGATTTCTCCAATTCCTAGAATTCACTCATTGAAGAACTTTTTTGTAGATTGGTGAGTTTGCTGTGTTCGCCGAGCCATGGTGATCTCTACATTACTCATGTTAGAGGGTGTTGAAGGATCTTGAATCCCTCAACCCACAGCGCTTATGGGATTCCTCTAGAGATGGGCCAGTCCACTGACATGGGAGAAGGATGCCATTAAGGCACTTTGGTGAGAGATGGTGGCTGTGTTAGAGCTTGCATTCTTGGCTGGACCAGTGCTTCTGGCTGTAGGAATAATTCCAGCTGTACTGGAAAAAAATGTGGCCGTTGGGATATCAAGTGGCCAGTGAGACACTTGTTGAACTAAAAAAGACACCTGTGGCATCTAATGCTTCCTTGCCATCTTTAAAAAGGTTCTTCATGGTTGGCACTGACATAATATGCTTGAACTCTTGGGCCAAAGTTTCTGTTTCAGTGGAAGAACTCTTGCCTAAGATTTAGGTGGCAAAGTTAGAACTTGAGTGTAAGGAGATGATATCCAAATTAAATAAAGGGTCGATGGGGTCCTATAACTGGCAGAGCATAGAAGAACAAGTTACTCTCTTCTCTGGTGACGTTCTTTCGATGGGATGGTCCGACGACGTATTCCACATCTATGACAGTAATCACCACAGCTGTGCTGCTTCGGGAAATTTTTGGTGTCTGCGTCCTGCGTCGATGATGTCGATGCGCCGTCCTCGAGGACCTCCTCCGACGGCCGACGTTACCCGATGTGATAAGTAGGACGCACGACGCCCGTAGCCTCAGCTGTAGTTTTTCCCCAGAACGTGTGACACCAGTCTTCTACCAGTCAGACACACAGAGCCTTGCGGAAACGTAAGCTGCAATCGCATAAGAAATTCTGTGGCGGGGAAGGTAGGGAGGGAGCGATATGGAATACGTCGTCGGACCATCCCATCGAAAGAAGGTTACCAGGTAAGAGAGTAACTTGCTATTCGAGGGGATTGGGTCCTCCGACGTATTCCATATCTATGACAGACTCCCAAAGCAGTATCAAAGCAAGGAGGTGGGAAAAGAATTTAGAAACAAAATTTAGAATGCCCAATCAAATTGTGGAATAAAGGTCTGCCTTGCCAAAGGACAGATCCTGTCCTCGGATGGAATCGAGGGAGTAGTGACGTACAAAAGTATGTACATAAGCCCAGGTGGCTGCATCACAGATGTTACAAATAGGAACACCCCTCTGTAGGGCAGTAGATGCAGCCATACCCCTGGTAGAATGGGCCTGCAAGGCAGCCAGTGGGTCCTTACCCGCCAAGCGGTAACACTCAGAGATAGCCAAAATAATCTAACGAGACAAAGTCTGTTTCGTCACAGCTTGTCTCAAACACTTTCCAGCGTAACCAATGAAGAGTTGATCGTCCACTCTGACCCGGGACATGCGTGAAATATAAAAGCTTAACGCTCTCGTAGGATCAAGCCTATGGAGCCTCTCTCCTCTTCCTTACCAGGATATGGAGGAGAATAAAATGCCGGAAGAACAACCTTCTGGCCCAAATGAAATTCCAACATCACCTTCGGAAGAAAGGCAGGACAAACTCTAAGGACAAGCCTGTCCTTATGAAACATAGTGAAGGGTGGCTTAACTGAAATTGCCTGTAACTCACTCACTCTGCGAGCGGAAGTGACCGCAACTAAAAATACAGTTTTAAGAGTTAACAGTCTCAAAGGACAAGAGTGCAAAGGCTCAAAGGGAGCACCCATCAGAAACTTGAGAAAAAGGTTCAAATCCCAACCTGGCACCTGGAAAGGTGACAGAGGGAACACAGTGAGCCCTTTCAAAAACTGAGAAATTAAAGGGATTTCAAAATAGGAACACTCTTCAGATGAGCGCTTAAATATGGACAGCGCCGCCAGGTAACCTTTAATGGTACCCCACTTGCAAGCCCCTGTGGGCCAAAGAAAGCAAAAAAGATAGATCCATGGGAATGACACATGCAAAAGGATCCACATTCTTAACTCTGCACCAGTCGCAGAACTTACGCCAACGGCAATGCTACTGGCCGTCTGGCCGAGAGCAACACCTCCATCACGTCTTCAGGGAGGTCCCAATCCTTATACCTCAACCTTTCAGAAGCCAAGCGTGAAGTTTGAGGGATCTGACCTCTGGATGGAGAACCTGACCCCCCCCTCCCATGAGAGCAGATCGTCTCGGTAGGGAAGACGACGTGGAGGGCAGATGGACAAGTCGAGAAGGTCCGGGTACCACATACTCCGGGCCCACGCTGGAGCAATGAGGATCATCTGGGAACCGAACCTGCATAACCTCCACAGCACTTGTGGGATGACGGGGACTGGAGGAAACTCGTACAGCAGCGGGAAGGACCACTCCACCACGAACGCGTCCCGTAAGGCTCCTCTTGGAGGAAATTCCTGCGAGCAGAACCTTTCGCACTTCCGGTTGACACTGGAGGCGAAGAGATCCACTTGAGGGGTCCCCCAAAGGGCGAAGATCACCAGGAGAATCTCCTGAGCCAGCTCCCACTTGTGAGAGATCGTGCTCTGCCTGCTCAGAGCGTCCGCCGTCTCGTTGTCGTCTCCGGCCAGATGAACTGCCGAGATCGAAACTTCCTGCTGGATGGCCCAGAACTCGAGCTGCATCGCCTCCCTGCACAGAGGAAGTGACCCTGCCCCCCCTTTTTGTTGAGGTAGTGCATGGGCACCGTGTTGTCCATCAGGATCAGGACATTCTTTCCTCGCACAGTCGGCAGAAAAGCCTTCAGGGCTAGCCTGACGGCCCTCAGCTCCAACAGATTGATATGGAGTCTGGACTCTGACGGAGACCAACGACCGCTGTCAACTCGTTGGCATGAGCTCCCCATCCCGTGAGGGATGCGTCCGTCATGATCGTCACCTCCGGCCTGGGCAGCCAAAATGGGGCCCCCTTCATCAGATTGCCTTCGACGGCCCACCACAGAAGGTCCTGGGCGACCGAGGGTGGCACCTCAACAGGGTCCGACATCCTGCCGGAGGATTGCAACAACTGCATCTTGAGTGCCCACTGCAAAGATCTCATCTGCAGACGAGCCTCTGGCACCAGAAGAATGCAGGATGCCATGAGGCCGAGCAACCTCAAGAACTCGAACGCCGGGAGCGTCTGGGTATATTGAAACTTGTGCACCATCTGTTGAATGTGAAGAGCCCTCACCTGGGGAGGAAAACACTGCCCCAGGGATGTGTCGAGCTCTGCTCCGATGTACTGGAGCCACTGTGTTGGCGTCAAATGGGACTTCTTTAAATTGAGGGAGAAGCCCACCTTGTGAAGGGAGTGGCAGGTGACGGACAGATGATCCAGGACTTGCTCGGGAGAGCTCCCCCTGATCAACCAATCGTCCAGGTAGGGGTAGACGTGAATCCCCCCTTTCCTGAGATGCGCTGCCACCACCACCATGAGAGCTTGGAGAAAACCCTTGGGGCGGAGGTCAATCTGAACGGCAGGACCCGAAACTGAAAGTGCGAGTCGCCAACCGCAAACCTCAGGTGCTTCTTGTGCTTGGGATGGATTGGCACATGGAAGTAAGCGTCCTTGAGGTTGAGAGACACCAACCAGTCCTGAAGTTGAAGGGCCTGGATGACTTGAGAGAGAGTAACCATCTTGAACTTGTCCTTCCTGAGGAGTTTGTTCAAACCACGCAAGTCCATGATGGGTCTCAATCCCCAGTCTTTCTTCGCAAACAATAAATAAGGACAATACCATCCCTTGTGGTTCCTCTCTGCTACAGGAACCAGTTCTATGGCGCCTTTCTCAAGCAGGGCTTGAATTTCCTGCGCAAGGAGCAGATCCGGACTCTTCAAAGAGAGGTTCCCTGGTGGATTGTCGTGAGGCCTCTGCCGAAAGGAAAGACAGTAGCCGTGGGTTATGATCTCCAGAACCCACACATCTGAAGTAATGGCACAACACTCTACAAGATGCTGCGCCAGCCTTCCCCCAACCGGCGAACCATGGGACATGGCCTCATGACTGAGTGGTAGCGGCTGCGGCATTGCCTGAGGGCAAAGAGACAACTGCCGGAGTGGCCTTGGCACCTCGAGTACCCTGTTTTCCACCTCTGGCACTCCTATGGTGGCCTCTGACTGACAGCTCCTCTCGCTTTACCAAAGGATGGGTAATAACGAAAGGAACCACCCCTCCATTGCTGTCCCCTAGGACGAAAAGGCGGAGGTTGTCGAACTGCAGCGCCCAATGACTTTGCTGCAGCTTTGGAGGTCTGCAACCTCTCAGGGCTCTCGTCAGCCTTGCTGCCAAAAAGATGTTCACCATCAAAGGGCATGTTGAGGACCCGGACTGCACATTAGGAGCGAACCCCGACTTCCGCAACCACGCAAACCTGTGTATTACGGTGTTCGCCGCCATGGACCGGCTGACGCAATCTGCCATGTCCAAACCCGACTGAACGGACTCACACATGGCATCCTTGCCATCCTAGACCATAGCAAGGAAACCATCCCGTTCGTCCCATTCGGGAATATGTTCAGCCGCTAATGCTATACAGTTCCACAGAGTGTGCATGAAACAAGACAAGGCACATATGGAGTTGGCCGCCTGAAGCGCCATACCCCCTGAAGAAAACACTTTCTTCGCCCAGCCATCAAAACGTTTGTCGTCCCTATCCGGAGAGATGGTAGGATACGACGCCTGCTTTGCCGGGGACGTAGCCGCCTGCACCACCAAACTCTCCGGAGTGGGGTGCCTGGTCAAGTAGCAGGGGTCGCTACTGGCTGGACGGTATTTTCACGACAAAGACTTGCCCACTGCCAGGAGACTCTCCGGAACAGTCCAAGCCGCCGCCACCCTTCTCTGTAGAGCCATATGAAACGGCAGTACCGGGTCAGTTGGGGGACCAAGATAGAGGATGTCCGTAAGATCATCCTGAACAAACTCCCCTGGGGGAGCAGACCATCCCAAGTACTCGGTGACCCTAGACATAAGGCGCCGGTACGAAGAATCGGCATGAGTGCCAGGCTCAGGCCTACAAAGCTCCACCTCCGGAGAGGTGTCCAGTCCACTGGCATCATGCCCTCATCAGAGACCTCATCAAACTATGAAATGTACTCCAGGCGGTGATAGGAAGGCACCTGGGAACATAAGCCATGCTTGACCTTAGCCAGAGCCTTTCTAGGGGTATCCCCCGTGCCACGGGGCTCCTCCGACACCACCGCCTCGAAAGGTGTTGAGGGCGCCAAAGGAATCGTCGCCGGCGTTGAGAGAATCAGTGTCGTCGTCGAGTGAATCGGCATCGACGTCAGCCGCAGCGCCGCCAGCATCGACGGCGTCAACACAGACCTCGAAGCCGGAGCTCTGAGCGTGTCCTTCGACATCCTACGCACCGACAGCGTCGATGACCTCCTCGGAGGCGGCGTCTTGAGAGAGAGTCCGTCGACGATCTTGGTGCCACAGGCGTTAATGGCTTCCTCGAAGACTGCACAGGTTCACTCGGTCTCGAGCGCGTCGAGGACCGGGACCTGGAACGGGCATGACGAGAACGATTCCCCTTGTCCTAGCGGGACCTCTCCGGCAAATCATGCCGACCACCCGAGCCTGAAGGCGTGCGAGCGGTTTCTCTCGACCGATCACGACCGAGTCCACTCAGAGGCGCGGACGGACCGGTGCCCTGCGATCCAAGAATCGCTAACATTTTCTTCCCAAAGGAAGCCCATTCCTCCGGTGCCGTCTGCATGGTGGGATAAGCGACCCGCCGACGGGCGGAGTCCTCGGAAGAGGACGGGGAAGGCGAGACCGACTCCTGGAAGGAGACCCACTGGACTTCCGACGATGGCGCAGAGAGTCACCTCTCGAATCATCCGTCGAAAGCCCCGCAGACCTTGACTTCCGGGGCTTGGACACCTTCTTACCTACCGACAACTTCTTCTTGCGCTCCCGCAAGGCTTTGGACGTGAGCGACTGGCATTCGACACAGTCATCCGTGTCACGGGCCTCCCCGAGGCACCAGAGGCAGGCGTCGTGCGAGTCCGTCACCGACATCTTGGACCCACAGTCCCCGCATTTCTTAAAGCCCGGACGCGGGGTTGAAGACGAGGTAGACATCTTCACGAAGGAAAACCTCTTCACAAAACAAACAGGTTCTAAGAACTGAGAGAACAACAGAAACTCCAAAGAGTCGAGGCGTACCGAGATTCACGAAGCGAACACGTTCGCGGAAACAACGGAGCTGAGGCTACGGGCATCGTGCATCCTACTTATCACATCGGGTGACGTCGGCCGTCGGAGGAGGTCCTCGAGGACGGCGCATCGATGTCATCGACGCAGACGGCGAAAACTTTCCGAAGCAGCACAGCTGTGGTGATTACTGTCTTAGATATGGAATACGTCGGAGGACCCAATCCCCTCGAATATGGTATTGATGGGAACCCTAAAAAGGAGGATCTCGTGGAAGACCATTTCACTGAGGGCTGATCCGATTGCCTTGAGTGGAAACAAACTGTAGTGGGTACATGCAAGTCTGTTCTATGTGACAATGCCGCCTTCTCCTCCCAGTTTGTCTCTCCTGATCGCTCCCTCCGGTCTTCCTGGTCCACAGGGCTTTTGGCTGAGGCCCATAATGAGCTTTCGAGAAGTGGAAGCTCCTTCTTGGGTTTAGGGGTTGCACATTTATTCTGGCATTCTGCCACTTTAACCATCCTGCGAGGGCGGGTCACTAAGCCCAACCTTTTACAGGACAATCTGTCGTGGTAATGGGCGCTCGTCTGAAACATCCCTCCCTTAAAAGGTTGTCTGTGGGAACTTGAACATCAACGGCTTTCAATGGTTTGAAATCTTACTATGTGCTGAGCCTGTGTGATCTGTTGTATATTGGTTATGGCTTTGGAGGAAGGGGATGAGGTACTTTGGCAAGGAGCATTGTAGGGTATGTAGAGGCCGATTTAGGCTATCTGGGAATGACCAGAGTGTATGCACTGTAAACAGTGTAGATCTTCACAGATGAGAAGTAGCCTGCTGAAGCTGTACGTCAGTATTATCTTTGCAAGACTACTTGGCCTGGGGCTAGCTCTTTACAGTACATCAGAGTCTTATCTGGTAGAAGGATTAAACAAATCCATCCCAAGTTGGGAACATGTTCCCACAACAGGGTGCCTGCAAAAGTAAATGTTGTCCACTTAACTTTGAGGATAACATATTGAAATGCTGTCATGAACGATGGATCAGCAAAACATTCAAAGCCAAAATTTTGGTTCAGACACTATTGGATGAAGCAGAAAACACAGAGCATTTGTTAAATAGGGATACAAAAGGTGCATGTTTTCTTAGGATTGTAGACATCAGTGTTTCCCACTTTCCTCTAGGCAAATATCCACTACTAGCAGCAAACCATATACAAAACTAAATGGTGGGATATGCTTTGATTGGGGTTCTGAAAGTGAAGCAAAAGGCTCAATTTCTCTCCTTCCTGATCGTCAGTCCTTCCCCATTTCTCCCATGAGGAAATCCAACTTCCAAGCGGGGAACAAAGCAAACTGTCTTTGGGTTTTAACTGCTCTCGCACTGCTTTCTTGGCACCTTCTTGTGTCTTTCTGGTCTTTTGTTGGCCTTGGTCTACATGGACCTCTGCAATACCTGGCAACCCCTTCGGTAATCTTGTCAGGAGCAAGTTGTCAGGCTTTCGCTGGTAGTGGACCTTATAATGCTTTCTCCCCTTGTATTTGTGGGATGGGCATGAATCTACTGGTTACTCATCCAGGCCTTCAGCTGCCACCAGAACCTTCATCAGCACTGTGTGATTGGAATTCTGGGGCCCTTCTCTCTTTAACCTCTTAACTTTGTTTCCTCCCCTCCTTGCTGTTCTTCCATGCAGCTCATTCCTTCACCTCACCACATATATCTCCGACCATCAATCAATCTCTGGGTTACTCCTCCTCTGTTCTCTGCCCCTCTTGAATACTTCCTCCTCCCATCGGTCTACTTTTACCTCCGGTCACGCTGCATGTCCCCTTTCCTTCTGGCTCCATTGGTCTTTCTTCACCACATCCTTCCATCATCTCCCCTACCTTCACCTCTATTCTTCTCTATTCCTTCTCTAGCACATGCCTTGTCCTTTACACCTCTGCATTGATGTTTACCTCCTCCAATCTTTTAGATTTGTCCTTTGCTCCCCCTTCACTTCTCTCCCCCCTACTACTTCTGCATCCCTCTTTTCCTTCATGCCTTTTCTCTCCTTCCTACACACAAGTCGTGTTCTCTCTCTCCTCCTTCCTCTCCATCTGCGCTGCCAGGCGCCAAACACCTCACTCCCACACTGCTTGACTGCCCTGCTTAAATTGTATCCATAACCAGGGCCATGTATTTGCTCATTAATCACAGAAGTAAACTCAAGTGTGACTGGCATATTTATATGATAGATGATGGGATGACATTTGTATGGATTACATAAACGCCAAGTGCTATCACTCGGTTAGCAGTCCATCTCACTCCTCAGCTAAAAGCTTTGCTAAAATACCCAGCTGCCTACTTTGATTCATTTGTTATAAGCAGACTAACTGTTGTGGTGTTTGCGCAGTTACCTGCACAACACTCTGTCTCAGGACCTTGACAGTGCCTGGTGTGTGAAAGGGAGTAGGTTTCTAGGACCACGGGGTGAGCCGTGCAAAGGAGCTCTTGCCATTACATACTACAGACACAACTATTAACACAGAGGGCCCCTGTGGGTGCTGCACCCTGAACTACATCCTGGATTCGTATCCCTGGGTTGCGGGCCATGAAGTCACTTTTATCCCTATATTGCCCAGGGTAGTTATGGGAAAGCACACAAGGCTATGGATTGAGCAAGGATCCTGTGTGACCGTGCTGTTATCTTGCTGGGGTCTGCATCATAGAGTGTGTGGCAGTCTCAAGCCCCCCAGGGTCACCACAGTCCAACAAATAGCCTCAAGCATGGGACTTCATCACACAGCGCAGTGGAGCTAAATCCCCAACACAATGTATGTGGATCTGCAAAAGGAAATCGCCCCCCCACTTTCCCTCCCAAGAGGCTTAGCCTGTAAGCACCAAAGCACGGTGGCTGGACTGGGACCATGCACAAGGAAGGCTCTACGCAAGTTCGTGACTGCATATACACACCTGCACAATCCTTTTTAATTAAATCTACGGCTGCTTTTCATCATGAGCTGGTGCCTCCCCCGTAAAAAAGAATGACAAGTATAGAGGAACCAGGACAATACTAACGTGGTATTTTGTACTGTAATAGCTTTAACTAATTAGTTTTAACTTTGTTATTTAATTGGTAAACACTGCTTCACCCATCTGCTTCGTCTTCTGGCCAATAGGTACATCACAGAGGTTTAATTTCTTTTTAATTTGTCGAAATCCCTTTGTACTGTGAGAAGGAGAAAATACTTTCTATGGATTCTTCTCCCGCAGATTCCTCATCTGAAAGATATCCTCACCCGCTCCGCTGCTTCTGAAATTTTTTGACTTCGACTCCACCGTTGATCTGTCATGCTCGGCATCTGATCGTCGGCTCCGGACCTGACGTCAGGTGTCAAATATCTCGTCACTACACCCCACACCTCAATTCCCCCTCCCCCTGAGCACACCACGCTGTACAGGAAAACAGAGAATAAATGGGCTAATGAGCCCTTAAAAAATGAAATAACTATAGACCTCCGAAGGCGGAAGAATTGCAATAGACACTACAAGTAGCGCCTGAAAACCCTTTTCCTTTTTTTAAACATGTGTAAGGAAAGATGGAAAACTGCCCCAGAGGACGAACACCAGGTCAACGTGAAAGAGAAGAGGCGCACAAACCACCCACTTCTTGAGCAGGGCTGGATGGGAGGGGAGATGAGGAATCTACGGGAGAAGAATCCATAGAAAGAACATTATGGTAAGTAATTTCTCCTTCAATGGATTGCCTTTCTCCCGCAGATACCTCATCTGATAGACTCCCAGAGCAGTAAATGAAGAAGGTGGGCAGACAGTTATACTAAGAAATTTTGCAGCACTGCCCTGCCAAAACGTGCATCAGCTGTGCGAGCCACATCCAGACTATAGCGCTAACGAAGGTATGACCATGCCAAAGCGCAACAAATATCCCAAACAAGTACTCTCCTCTGCAATTACATTGAAGCTGTAAGGAATGGGCTCCTATTCCTGCCGGTAATTCCTTCCTGGCGGACCGGTAGCATTCCGCCATACAGAAAATGATCCACCGGGATAATGTTTGCTTAGTTATAGGATGGCCTAGCGGGCTAAGGAAAAAGCCACGAAGAGCTAGACAGCTCTTCTGAATTCAGTCGTTCTCACGATATAATAACTTAACACCCTTTTGGGGTCTGGGTGATGTAATTGCTACTCTGGCTTAGAAGGTAGGAAGGAGGATAGAAGATCGGAAGGTCGACTGATTGCGATAGGTGGAACCAGGGGAGTTGCTAGGTCTGGAAAAGACCCGGGGCTAAGCTGATGTCGGTACTGTTGGGACTGGGGGCTAGCTAGCCTTTTGGCTGTAGCTCCTGAGATTCTATCCGGGGCTACAACCAAAAGATCAGGGGCTATAGCCCCCTTAGCCCCCTCCTAGCAACGTCCCTGGGTGGAACTCACAACTTTGGGGAGGAAGCCAGGCCTTACCCTGAGTGAGACTTTCTCCCGGGAAAAATGTAGGGTGGCTTCCAGCATATGGCCTGCAGCTCACTCACCCGTCTTGCAGATGTGATAGCCACCAAAAAGGCTGTTTTCAAAGAAAGAAGTCTTAAGGGACAAGTATGCATAGGCTTAAAAGAAGCCTCCATCAGAAATGTTAGTACCAGATTAAGGTCCCAATCTGGGACAACAAAGGGAGATGGTGGAAAATATTTACAAGGGGCTTCAGGAATGGTGCCATTACTGGTATCTTAACAAATGAACCTTAATCCAGGGATCTCTTAAACACAGACAATGCCGCCAAATATTCTTGGACTGTGGTGACCTGAAGGCCTGCTGAGACCAGTGACAGAAGGAACTCCATCACTGTAGTGGTGAGGCAAGAGATATGATATGATAGTTTATTTATATAGCGCCTATACACAATGTGTTTGAAAGCGCTTCAAGGCAAGGGAGGGAACAAGGGAAAATACAACATTCTTACAGGCCATTAACAGTAAGGATGTGAAATTAACTTTCGTACTCGGCCTGACGACATTTCAGATGGTGCAAGTATTAAGACATAGATAAGGAAGGGAGGGGGGAGTGGGAAGGAAATGGAAACAGACAGGCGACTATCGTACTAGGCCTGATGACATTTCTGGTAGACCTGGAGGAAAACAAAAGGTGAGGCAGAGGGGAGCAGAAAGGGAGGGGAGGAACAAAACTAGCGACTATCGTACTAGGCCTGACAATGTTTCAGATAGTGTGGAGGGTGGTGGAGGGACAGTAAAGGGATGGGGGAGCGACAGACGAGGATGCGATCATACTAGGTCCAGGGACAATTCTGATAGAGTAAGTGCATAGAAGAAAGTAAGGGGAGGAAGGTAGGAGAAAGGAAAAGGGAGAGGGTAGGGGAGGAGAGAACAGAGACTAAGCAGTCAAAAAGAGTGGAGAAGCAAGAGGGGAGAGCGAATACAATTGCAGAAGTCAGTAGTAACCCATAATGTTGCAAGCCAGGATACAAGATGAAGATGGGAACAGCATGATTCAGGGCCACCATTAGTACAAGATGCAAAGGAAGTCCAGCATGAGAGTTGAAAAGGGTGATGCACCGTGAATCAATGAATTCCATAAAAGTAAAATCCAGCATTGGCCACAAGACGGTGATGGTGAAACCCGAATGTAGCATGACAGACTCCTGTGTGCAGGAAGGGGGGGAGGGGCACAAGGTAACAACATGGGGGGACCAGAGAGGGTGGGATAGCCTGTGGGGACAGAGGGTGTAAACACATGTTGGTGCATGCTTACCTGCTATTTTAGCAGGCGGATGGACCCTGGATCTTCCTTGTCCGAACAGGTCCAAACAGGAACTGCCCTTTTCTTTGACTGCCCTTCACTTTGGACGCCCGCGCGAGAGACACCCTTGATCTAAGAGTTAAGAGCAGGAAGGAAGAGGCAGGGTTAAGAAGATGGGTGGTGCTTAGGCCAGGTGACCTGCTCCCCAGCAGCAAAGGAAAAGAGGCTGGAGGGCTCCTTAAGTAGGAAAAAAGAGCGGCAACCAGGAAGGGACCAGGTGGGCGGGGCTTAGGCCAGGTGACCTAGATCCACTTACACCTGTTCCCCAGCTGCAAAGGAATAGAGGCTGGAGGGCTCCTTAAGTAGGGAAAAGAGCAGCAAGCAGGAAGGCACCAGGTGGGTGGGGCTTGCTAAGTGGTGAAAAAGAGCAGCAACCAGGAAGGCACCAGGTGGGCGGGGCTTACGCCAGGTGACCTAGATCCACTTACACCTGCTCCCCAGCTGCAAAGGAAAAGAGGCTGGAGGGCTCCTTAAATAGGGAAAAGAGCAGCCCCTCTTTTGGAAGACATCAGGTGGGCGGGGCTTACTAAGTGGTGAAAAAGAGCGGCAACCCGGAAGGCACCAGGTGGGGTCAATCCCGCGTTCCCTGCACCACACCTCAAATCGTCTCCACCTGCACGCGTACAAAGATCTTGTAGACTGTGTGTGCAGCCAACAACACCTCAAGCACTTCCTCAGAGAGGTCCCAGTCATACCTCATCTTCTGAAGAGCCACGCATGTTGGTTGAGGGATTCCAGGGTCGGGTTGAGTATCCAAGCTTCAACTGGGTTAGGAGATCCGGGGCGCTGAGCCAACCAGTGAGGTAGACAGATCCAAGAGATCGGAGTACCACGCTCTCCTCGCCCAGTCTGGGGCGATCAAGATCATGGTCGCGCGAAACCTCTACAACCTCCGGAGAACCCATGGAATGACAGGAATCAGAGGGAACGCATAATAGAGAGGGAAGGTCCAATACACCAGAAACATGTCCCCCAGTGCACCGTTTGCTGGGAATTCCCTCGAGCAAAACTGTCTGCACTTCCTGTTGGATTTGGTTGTAAACAGATCCAATGCTGGGGTAAACCAGAAAGAGAACAACTCCCCTAGGATTTCCTGGCACACTTCCC
This sequence comes from Ambystoma mexicanum, assembly GCF_040938575.1. Taxonomy (NCBI): domain Eukaryota; kingdom Metazoa; phylum Chordata; class Amphibia; order Caudata; family Ambystomatidae; genus Ambystoma; species Ambystoma mexicanum. The sequence goes on along the minus strand of NC_090922.1, from coordinate 1,346,382,040 downwards.
ACTCGTGTGCTCTGCCTGCTCAGAGCATGCCCACCAGATGAACTGCCGAGACAGATCCTGTTCTCCAGCAACCAGAACCAAAGCATCATCGCCTCCGTGCAGAGGAGGCAGGAGTGCACACCACCGGGTTTGTTGAGAGAGTGCATTGCCACTGTGTTGTCCATCAGAACAAGGACATGCTTCCTCTGCAGAGATGGGGCGTTCCCCTGCAGAGATGGGGCGAACGCTTTCAGGGCAAGCCAGATAGCTCAGACCTCCAGCCTGTTGATGTGCCACTTGGCTTCTGTTGCAGACCAGAGGCTGCTCACCTGCAAATCCTCGCAGTGAGCGCCCCAACCCTTCAGAGATGCATCCATGACTACTTGGGTCTGAGGCCAAGGAGGCCAGAAGGGTTCCCCCGCCAAGACGCTGTTGCAGTGTGCCCACCAGGACAGGTCGTTGACCAATGATGCAGACACCCTGAGATCCAAGAGAGTACCGAGGTACTGAGACCACTGACCCCCTCAGGAGCCATTGTAGGGATCTCATGCACAACCTGGCCCCAGAAAAATGCAGGAGGCCATGATACCTACAAGGCGGAGAAGGAAGCTGCTGGTAGAGTGACATTGTTCAGTTACAATTCGCAAATGAACAAGGGGGGTCTGGGAGACCCTCTGCCAGACATTAGTCCTGGTTACAAGAGCCTTACCCAGATTCTTTAGCTCACCATCTTTCACAGAGGAGAAATATCCAAAACATATCAGTCTTTGTCCTGCCCTGGGGCAGTCCAGCACCGAAATGCTAGGCAATTCTCCTCTGAACAAGAATACCAACAGCAAACCGACACGTGTTTCAGTCTGGTTTGACCTCATCAGTAGGGTGGAGCTGTGCCTCTCTAAGAAATTACAAGTCGACCATTTGTGTCAAGCTGACTACTCTCTCTCGTGAGGGAAGGCCTTCACCACCCGGTTGTCTAGGACTGCTTTGATGTGCTGGAGCCTCTGGACTGGTGACATGTGGGAGTTCTTTAAATTTAGGCAGAAGCCCAGCTTGTGTAGTAGCAAGCAGGTCACCTCTAAATGGGACAAGACCTGCTCTGCACACTTCCCTCTGATCAGCCAGTCGTCCATATATGGAAATACATGGACACCGGATATCCTGAGGTTAACCGCAACTACCACCATGAGTTTGGTGAAGACCCTTGGGGCGGAGGTTAGGCCAAATGGAAGCACCTTGAACTGATAATGCATATCTACTATGGTGAACCATAGGAACATCCTGTGTTTTTGATGGATTGGCACATGGAAATAAGCGTCCTGTAGGTCTATCGACACCACCAAGTCCTGTAGTTCGAGTGCATGGAGAATGTCTCCTAACGTCACCATCCTGAATTTGTCTTTCTTTAAGAACTTGTTCAAGGCCCTGAGGTCCAGAATGGGACTCAGACCTTCTTGGGTAACAGGAAATACTGGGAATACCAACCCGATCCTATCTGCTCGGGAAGTACCTTTTCCACAGCACCCTTGAACAACAGGGCTCTCAGTTCTTCCTGGAGCCCCTGTTCCATTTGGATTGGGGGTGGGGGCGGAGTGTCTGGTGGTTTTCTTATGAATGGCAGACAATAACCCCATTGAATGAGTTGTAGAGCCAAGGCATCAGAAGTAATTCCCAGCCACCGGAGCAAATGCTCCGTCAACCGTTCTCCAACCGGTGCGCTGTGAGAGGGGAAAATCAAGGTGGCTTCAGAGGCTGGGTTGCCCCACCGCTAATGCTGCCTGTTGGCCTCTACTAGCCCCTCAGCCCCTTCCGGAGCGTGAGAAATGCTTCCGCCCTTGCCTAGCCGGTGGGAGCTGCTGCCATAAGGAGCATATCTCCTGTAGCCCTGTGCCCTAGAGGCAAAGCTAAATGCAGGTTTGTGAGGCTGTGCAGCTAGGCCTAAGGAGTTAGCAACGATTTTGGATTCCAGCTGCCGAGCAAAATGGATCAACAGTCGGGTCGAGGTCCACGACGCCCCATCGAACATTTTCTGGAAGCAGCTGAGCTGGAGGGAATATCTATCAGATGAGGAATCTGCAGGAGAAAGCCAATCCATTGAATCCTCTGTTAACCATCCTCCAACTGGCCCTCTGAGAGGGGAAAATCAAAGCGGCTTTGGAGCCTTGATCGCCCCACCCACTGACGCTGCCTGTTGCCCTTTAGAAGCCCCTCTGCCCCTTCCGGAGTGCAAGAAACACTTCTGGCCTTGCCTTTCCGGTGTGAGCTGCGCTCTGCTGCCATAAGGAGCATATCGCCTGTAGCCCAGTGCCCTAGAGGCAGGTTTGGCGGATGCGCAGCTAGGCCTATGGAGATTTTGGATTCCTTCAATTATTCTTAGGACTCGTCGGCTTTCTGGCTGAATAGAAGATCACCTTTGAAGAGCATGTTCAGAAGTTTAACTTGGACATTAAGTAAGAAACCAGTTTTTTTTTTTAAATAGGCCTGCCTTTTTAGCGTTACTGCCGATGCCATAAATCAGCCCACACAGTCTGCGATGTCTGGGCCCGTTCGCAGCAACTGTCTGGCCAGCTCCTTCCTATCCTCCACTAGCTGTAGGAAGCCCGCACGCATCTCTCCTTCTGGGACTTACTAAGCAGCATTTTGAACTGCTGTCCATACACCAAAGGATTACTTGGCAAAACTGCTTGCCACATTTGTAGCCTTCAGGGCCATACTGCCTGAAGTAAATGATTTCTTTGCTAAGGCATCCACTTTCTTTGCTTCCTAATCGGGACGCACAGTGGAAGTGGACGATGCATGACTAGATGAGACAGCAGCCTGCATAACAAGCCCCTCCGGTGAATGGTGAGAGGAGAGGAATGAAGGGCCTCCTCTAGCCGGCCTATATTTCCCAGAAGTGGTGGAGCTGACGGGAGGAATAGAACAAGAATGATGCACATAATTGTTAAAGGATCAGCAATGGCTGGGATTAAAAAGGCATATTGCGCTCTGTGGTGAGGCCTTCATCTAAAATATCAGTACGGTCATACGCTTGTATCGGCGCCACTGATGAATGCAATCCCAGGGTATCAATAACCCTTTTTAACAAAGCCCTGAATTTTGACATATTATGAACATAGGGCTGGGCAGACCGCTGGCGTCATGGAGGCCTTGAGCCAGCTGTAAAACCTGATTTTGGTAATCAAAATAATTGACTCCTCCTGTACCCAAGTAAATGGGGTCGACATCCCCCTGATCATCTGTGTCATTACCGCCATTGTGGTGTGAAGGTTTTCTCCACAACCGTGGACGTCGAGGGTTTGTCTTTCAGCGCCAATATGGTGGATGTCTGTGTGTGGAATATTTTTACCCCTGCCAATGCACTACACTACACCCCTTTGCCAATGGGGGAAAGAAACTGCCAAAAATGGAGGCGCTAACCCCTGTGCATGCCAAAACTGTGCATGGTTCATAAATCACAAAAAGCTGCATCTCCCTGTCACACACAGGCAAAATTGATGTCAAAACAGAACTCCCTGCAGGAGAATGCCAAAGGGTGCTAATACCGTTCACATGAAGCAAGGCCACAGAAGTGGGCTAAAATCCGGAAATGCCTATAAAATACAGTTTTCCCAATCAATTGCAACCTTCAAAGTGCTGTGTGGCGCTAATTTCAGTCATTTTCCAGGTAAACTATTGAAATGAAAAGTGTACTGGAACCAGCGATCATCCAGTGCAGTCAGAGGAATCCAGGCCTCACTGCCTGACATCTGCATAAGAAAATTAGATGTCAAACTCAGTTTAAATGCATTTCTTTTTCCTGAAGAAATTGCAAAATTCGCCTATTTAAAGCATGTTTGTGAATGGTTTAATTCTTTTAAATGTCCAAATCCCTTATAAACTGTGCTTATTGTTATATGTGTTAAAGAAAAGACTTTATTGTGAATTTTAAAGCAACCCAGTATTGAAGTTAAGTAACTGCTTAATTCTGATTGGACAGTGACCAGCCTGGGAAAGTTTGACACTTCAGTTTGACACGCCCTTGCTACAGAAAGGCTAAGGGATGCTGGAGGTTGTCGCATATGGAACACAATAGACTTCATTAGACATTCGTCTTTTGGCTGAACCAAGAACAAAGGACAGGCTGACCACTGACCTCTGCTGGGGAGGGGCAGGATGCTTCCCTCTACACCCCACCCCGATCAATGGGATCTGACAGCCGTTTGTTGAAAGGAGAAAAAAAAACTCTGTTCAAAGGAACTTTTTGGTGTTTAAATCTTTATTTGTGGTTAAGTTTGAAACTCTTTAACTGTGCAACCTGAAAGAGGATAAATCTAAAAATTGGTAGATGTTAACCTAGTGTTAGACTTTTGCTTTGAAGAAATTGATGAAACCTGTACCACTTAAGGAACCAAAGTTTCGGAAAAACCCTCATTGTAGCAGAACTATTAATGTTGCAAGCCTACGATTGTATATACATGATCCAGTGATAATCACCCAGATCTGTACTGAATTAGGAGTTATTAGTCCAGACTGTTATGATTAAATTTGAGAAAATTCTATAGAATGAGAAAGACAGCTCTCACAGAGATGGGGATTGAATGTAAAGATAGCCCATCAAATATGAAATGTATATGTCCAATTCTATTAGGGAACAATCTTAGAAATGTACATTTGTGTAAAAGTTCAGTTTTGGACAAAATCAATGTGGGAGGTCCTAAATCCCATCATAAAGATGACAGCTCGGTTCTGACTGCCAATCAAAACAAGGCAATTGCCTGTGGCCACTCACAGCCGTGGGGGTGTGTTTTGAAATTCTGCCCACACCATAAACTTTGTGATGTCACTTGGGAGGATAAATATAGGAGCTTCACCACACATAACACACACTGCTTCCAGAACACATCCAGATTTCCACGCAGCGTCTTGTTCCTGACTTCTTCATCCTGTCCAGAACTCTTCATCTTGCAACTGACTCCAGATTTCTTTGCAGAATCCAGGCCTTAACATTGCTGAACTCTTTTTAGCTAGGCACAAATTCAACCATCCCACACTTGAGGGGATTTAATACTAGTTCAGTTTGGTTTACTACCATTAAAGCTTGCCCGCTGAAACTTGCATCCTGCATCTACCGTGTCCAGTGACCAGAAGGGCCCATCCAAATCCAGTCTGAGGTGTAGTCCAAAATTGACCAGAACCGCGCCGCTGATCCAATCCCTCCAGAAGTGCCCAGCTGCCGGTAGACCTGACCCGATCCATGACCAGAACTGCGACTGTCCAATTTTAATCACAAGGGACTAAGTATTAATAGGAGGAACAGTGACCCATAGTATATTTGCATTGTCTCATCCCAATCTCAACCCATCCCATCTTTAATTTCAGAACCCTAGTATTGTCAAAACCACTCTAGCGCTGATTTTTCTCAGTTGTTTTACGAAACCATAAGTCATTAGTGATTTTGAGTAACTAAAGTAAATCCCAGAAAGAAATAGGGTATCCACCACGTGAAGGGTTACGCTAGCCACCTAACTGTGGAAATTCATGTGTGGCATCCTCTTTTTCATAGTCATTAATATAGTGTAATAAAACCAATCTGTCATTTTTAAAACTGAATTTCTGTTTTCATTTTCGTGGCTATTTTGCAAAAACACCTCTCACTAAAACCTCTATAACTTCTTCAATTATAAAGATAGAAACGGAATTTCAACTCTCACTGATAACCAAAACACTTAGCTACATCCACAACCAAAAGTATTTGACCTGTTTTTATCGAAAATCGCATAGTGAAATTTTGCACCGAATTTGCAGTTTTCAAAAAGTCTACACATGTCTTTTTCCCATTGAAAGTGTTTCTTAATATCCCATCCTGATCTAAAGTATGTACTGTTGTTTATCTTGTAGCTCATGTTTGTTACGACCTGTTTAGGGTTGCTTTCCTAAGAATTTCTATCCATTTAAGCATTTTTGACCATTTTGCATTGTTTTACAAAGCCATTTTCACCTGTCAATTTTAAAAGTGTCAATTTCAAAAACGGTTTTCTCTCTTGTTTGGGGAGGGAAGATGGTATTTCAACCCTAGACATTGTCTTTCATTCCTGAATACCTGCCGATTACTGACATCTGTGTAGGATTGCTCATTTGACCTTAAATAACTTTGCAGGGGGAAATATTAACCTAAACGCTATCTGTTCACAAACCAAACTTTTCTTTTTCCTGTGTTTTACATTCTGCATTATTACAAGTGAATTCAATTGCTTTACTTATTTTTGAATTATATTGTCACCACTTGGTGATTGCTGCCCCATATCTATATATTAAAATGTAAGTGTGATTTGAATATGAACTAAATAAATAAATATTTACCTTTACAAACTAGCCTGATTCCTGATCGAGTGTGACCGGGGGGGTAATTTTGAGAAGGGTGTGATATGAGTGGTATATCATTTAGAATATTGAACTTAAACACACAAATAAATAAGTATTTCATTGCGCACTACATGCTGTGAAACCAGATATTATGGAGAAGCCTGGTATGTTATCATTAGAGAATCCTTGCCCATTTAGGGATTCAGTTATACATCATTATTCGGATTAGTAGTGATATTAGATTATCCACATATTATGTAGCCATTTGCAAATGCTTTAGAAAGAGGCCTGTTATATTAAGTGCCTTGGTAGAGACATATAGGCACATGTAGAGATAGACTGACTTATGTATTATGTATGCATTTTAGAGACACGTATGAGTTTGCACTTAGAGTATGCATTGAGCCTGCAGTATAGCGCTGCCATTGAGAGATAGATTAAACCCTAGAAAGCATGAGGCCTATGGTTTTGAAGCCATCCTGAATGAGACGGAACAGAAGCACCACTTGGTTCTGCGGAAGAATGTTTTGAGTTACAGTGTACGAGGAATACGTAAACAGTTTGGTTGTTCAGACACAGGTAATATGACTCTTGTCCGAGTAGAGAGCGGACAAGGGCATGGTATCAGCAGGCCTGCCTGGCTGGTGTTCGCCAGAGAGGGATTACAGTGGAGTGAATAGAGGAATATGGGAGATGGATGGTATGGTACACGTAACCCAGATAGCATGTACAAGATATGATGTATAAATGTCACGATGACAGAACACGCAGGGCATCACAGACTTTCAAGCACTGCTTGGATTTAGAAAAGCTGATGGGGAGATGAGTGAATACTTAATGTAACCATAGAGATGTATGTACGTCATTTGACACTATAACTGAGCAGTAAGAGTGTATGCTGCTCTTTGACTCTGATTTTGGATGTAGATGGAGCTGACTTTGAGATAGAGGGAGTTTTGGATGGAGCTGCTCTCTGAGATTGAAGAGAGACGTTTGGCTGGCATGAGATTGAGAGGCGAATGAAAGGAAGCTGCCATTGAGGGAGAAGTGTTTTGGGTGCAGCAGAATCGGATGGCTTCGGGAGTCCGGAAGCTTGGGGAAGCATTCTGATAAGAGCTGATGAGATCAATCTGGCAGAGAGAGTTGGCAGGAAGACCAGACAACTGAGAGGCCAAGGAGAGGCCCTGACTGACTGGCTGGTTGCAGAGTTAGCTGGAGAGGAGAGACATGGCAGTAAGGGGAGTATTGCTGATATGAGGCCTAATTGATCTGAATAAGACACGTGCCAAGGGGAATTAGGACTGACACTCACACAGAGCTTTGGCTGCCATGATAGATGGGGAAATCAGACAGGGATTGTCTTAGAGAGAGTGTGAAGTGTGGTGTGGATTGGAGAGGAATGCTGAATGCTGACACTTGCAATAGGCTGCATTAGACATGATCTTTGGGGGGGGGAAGGCCAAAGGGATAACTTGCGATTAGATTGCTTGCATTAGAAGCCTGTAAGGCTTACAGTTATTGCATTGCATTGTAGATTTGCACCAGAGCATAACAGGTGCAAATTCGAGATTTGCATTATAGTAGTGTTTGCATCATGCATTGCTGCGTATGAATAAAAGTGTTTTTATTGTTGAATCGATTCATGTGTTTTCTTTGTGTTTTATGTTTGTGTGTCCATAGTATAGTAACTTAGGAGTAACACAGTGCACAATAGCCCTGAGATACAAGAGCAGGGGGGCATAGTGATCCACACCCCACCGAGGTAGATTTGGAGACTAGCAAGTGGTCGCCCATAAGGCGCTAGGAGAAAGGTAATTTTGTTTCAGTATAACAAACTGGCGCCCAACGCAGGACTTCCCTGATTCTGTTTGATACATGGAACAGAGGGTTTAGTCTGCAGAGTTTTGCAGCTGGCTTTTGGTCCACTTATTGATTAGCTGATGTAGAAGTTTGAACATCGCGTGCAGCTGGCTGTGTTAGCCGTTATCTTTTAGCTGTATTTTCTGTCCATGGTTATTGAGTTTGTGGGAATAGATGTTTTATGTTTTGTCTTGGGGATGTTATGAATGAAAGCATGCTTTGTCCACAATTTTGTTCACCGTAGGAAGGGAAACGTAATTGTCTGACAGTGACTTTCAATATGGACTTTGAATTGGAATTGATCCAGAGCAGTGTTTCATGACTGGGAATTAATGTACATCCATTTGGCCAAGCTGGAGAAACAGTTTTTTTCTTGACGCTTGTGCTATTTTGTTTGGAACTCCACGATGACTGACACTTTTTGGGGAAAATCTGACCTTTGTTTGGATTTCTGTTGGTTGGAATTTGTGCACATTTTTGGCAAGTCGACGACTGTATCTGCATGTTTAGAGAAATCTTGAAGCTTGTTTTTTGAAACTCACTTAAGTGTCCTCAGGTTTGGTTGAAGAACATCCTGAGGGTGAATTAATACTGCAGAATGAGCTCATTTTCTAGTGACTTGAAAGCAATAAGAAATTGGCTTAGACATATGCTTGATGCCTGGGATGTTTCGCCGGCACCAACCATAATGATGGAAGGGTTGAGAGTGAGTGACGAAGCAGGAACAGCAATGACACCATATATTAATGACTTGCGAGCAATAATATATCGTCTCAGACATGTAATTGATAACTGGGAAGATGTCCCAGCAACACCTGTAGACCCAATGAAAGATCCATTGAAACCATTGACAACAGCAGTGATGGGTGGGAACAGAGTTCCTAGAGAAAACCTGGCAAGGGTGAAGCACGAAGAAGTGCATGGAGAAGATTTGAATATTGTTCGTGGGGAGAAAGTTACCTCAGAATAATGACAGAGATATTGTGACCCAAACAGTTTGTTCCACTGATAGTGCAGCAATAACTGAAGAGATTGCAGCAATAGCAGAGCAACAAATTGAACAAGATGTTCACTATGAAGAGGAAATGGAGAGTGCATTTTTGACAGACATGTGCAGTATGCCTAGCGGAATGCAGAGAGGGTTTGCCTATGAGGATTTTCATTATGAAACTGTATCATTGGAGACAACTTTGCATGGAGGCAGTTATGTGAAGCATTTGCAAACTAGGGTTGTGAGAAGAGATGAGATGGTGAAAATCTTTGATTTGAATGGCAATGACAGTTGTAATGGCATTTTTGGCTGAATTTGTAACAGCAGTACTTTGCCTACATTAGGGAGTGAAAATCTTATTTAGACTAACGACATTGAAACTTGGATAGCAAGCAAGGAGTAAGTGAATCGAGTGAATTGTGCTAAGGTTGGATGTTTTAAGATATTGGATTCTTTGAATTTTTTGAGTTTTCTGACTGACTGCATGGAGAGAATGGGTGTTTATGTTATGCAGAAACATTGTGCGGAATTAGCAGACTGTTGTTTTGAAGAAGGAGTAGGCAGAGAAGGGAAGGAATGTTTATTTAATCTGAATTGCATTGCACATGCGTGAAGCAGTGTCCATTTGAATTAAATCGATTTGTTTTGTCAACATTTAGTGATTCAGCGTTGTGAATACATCATGATGAAAGGGGAGTCTGTGGCTAGAACGCATGAAAATGACACAAAGTATTCACACAGAGGAATGCAATTTTGCAGTTGAATTTGCATTTTCTGATCTATGTGAAATAAGCTGTCCTGTTTTGTTTTGAGAAAGACAGGAATGGAGTAATGGATTATGCAGCATGAGGAGGCAGGCATGGTTAGACAGATGCACTGGCACACTGAATTAGACACTGACTGACATTGGGGAGACAATGAGAAACTAGCATTGATGTCTTTTGAGAGACATGGGGAGATTAGAACTAGCTATGTGCACTGAAGCACAATGAAACTTTTGCGGTTTTGTTTTTGGCCTGAAAACACCTGAATCTGATGAAAAACCGATACTTGCACTTTTGTTTTCCTTGCATGACACTGGAGAGACACCTTGACCAGACCGATATTTGCAGACCGTGAGAGCTTGAACGACCAGATCGCCTTGCTGACTGACCAGATCACATCGCATGAATTGACCAGACCATGAATGAATTGGCAGCACATGATGACAAAGATTGAGCAGACCTTGAGGACACCATATGACTTTGCATCCTGGCTGTTTTGAAGCAGCACTGAAAAGACATTGGCATTTGACACCTATGCTTTGCAGCAGCACTTCTGGGGAATGTTTCCGATTTGACGCCTTAGGGTGTAGCTTTGTCAATGGCTGTGTCAGTCTAGAAAAATGGATACCTCTACTTTGTGACCGCAAACGTATTTTGGTGGCCGTGGGCCAACCGTCTCATGCACGATATGACAGAATTCAGGTTTTCGAGTTTGCCAATGAACGGCCATTTTGATGTAACAAGAATCGCCATTTTGTTTTCTAACCATTGCTAATTGCTTTCTGTTCCTATTGCTTCGCAGTATATTTTCCGCTCACACTGCTCGACTGTAAAACATTGTTGTCTATGTGAAAGGGACAAGGCTGCAGTGCCGAGAGGATAACAAGAGTTTGTTGAAACACATTTAATGATTTAATCATTTCACAGCTGCCAGCCAGTCCCGTTATATGGTACAATATGTTAGAATAATACTGCTAAAGGCTTGAATTATGCTTTTCTTACGGCCCGCCTTTGCTGAACCCGCTAGAGAGTGTTGGCTCCCAGGACGCGAATAGCACCTAATAGATAGCAAGGTCCGGAATGCAACTCTTCCCACCCCCCCATATTTAGCTCGCTTCCAAGAACAGAAGCGCTGTGTTCTATTCAACAACTGAAAGATGCCTTCGCACTCACAAATTGCAAATTGTTACTAGAATAGATGTTTGAAGGTGTCATAGAAGTCGGAGATGTCCATCATCACACCAAGTTCAAAGAAACCCAATAAAGGGGGGTGTTAAACATGTCATAGCCGATTGTTTGATATGCATTTTGTATATATGTAACTGATGTACGTAATTCACTCTCTTGCGTCCCTCGAGGTCTAGAGATACACGTCGCGGGGTGTGAGACCGAGTTGGCCAACTGAGACTTTTGCTTTGCAATAAACCCTAGCTTTGGGAATACAACCTCGTGTCTGGCGTATCTATCGTGTGTGGTGACTCGCCTTGTTTCCATAGACGTCAGGGTCCCCTAGGGGCCTCTTTCAGGTGTGCTCTGAGAAGGTACTCAGAAGACCTGTTTGCTACCTGATTTCCTGGCATGACAACTGAAGCCATGGGAAGTGAAGATCGTGACTGACTGTTTTGAAAATCGGCACCTTGCAGCATTCTGTGCAGGGAGAGAGTGAAAGATGTTCAGCAAAGGAGAGAAACCGAATTTTGGGCTGTTTTTTAATCTGCAGCAAGAAGAGAATCCATTTGGAAGGCCTTACATTGTGGAACTTGACACAAGCTTGGGGCTAGGGAAGAGGAGAGAAATGCGAATGAGCAGGAAGACGCTCTGCTGAAAGCATTTGAATTCCCGGTGCTAACCACGTTTGAAGAGCAGCGAAGTTTTGTCTCTTGTGGGAGTGAGAGAGAGAGCATTAACATTGAGCTTTGAAATCTGCACTTGCTTCCAACGTTTGTTGGACCCTAATGAGAAGAGCGGGGACTGGCACAGCATGATATGGCATGAGGTGGCATAGCAACAACTGGCATGGCATGAGCTGGCATGGAAAAGAAGGAGAGAGTCTGAATCTTGAGTTTTGGCCTATGTGCAGGGCCATTAAATTGCAGTCAATTGCCACTGGAGAGTTGCCATCTGCATTGTTTTGCTACAACACTCAATGAGTGTCACGTGAATGATACATCGGTATCAAGAGGATAGAATAAGGAGAGCTTTGGGATAGGGAAAGCTGAGGCATCAACAAAGGAAGCATGCAGCAGTGAGCACGGATTGCTCTGAAGAAAGATCTGTCACCTGTTGTGAGAGAGCTTGACGCAGTGAGGCTCTGAAATTTGTCACTGAAAATATCCGTTTGCGAGGACACACACACTTGAATTCCGTTTGCAGCAGGAACACCACTTTCTGCTTTGGGCTATTTTTGATGCCCATACCATGTTTTGCTGAACACACACACGTTGTTGAGATTTGTGAACATGTCACATTGTTGACACGCTTTGTTGACATTCCTTGGCTGAAACTTTGCATTAGAACTGGATCTGTACTGACTTGGAATTTTGCACAGATGTGAGGACACACATACTGTTCTGATTGGCTACAACCTGAGTTATCTCACACTGACATGCAGTGAGAGACTGAACTTAGACTGGGAATGTAACTTAATTGGCCTGTATGACCAATACACTGCAAATGTATACACTGAATCCTTTGACACCTTGACACCTGTGAAAGTGATAGTCATTTTTTGTTACGCTCACCTGATATCCCCAGGGGGCGTCTGGAAGGCTCTGAGATCTGGAACCCTGGATGCGTAGTTCCCCAGTGCTGAATAATGAATCTGCAATTACAGAAGGGAGGATTTGTGATAACTGTCTCTAATGGGTGAATCTCCCACCTCCCTCTGACCAATTCCCTTCCCACTGGTTTCTTTTCTCTCCTTAGTTATTTGTAGGGTGAGCTATCAGTCCTGCGTTTCTTGTGCAGGGGTGCTTGACGTTTGTTGGTGAGCTGCCCGAGTTGCTTCACTGGTGCAGTACGCCTTCCTTGGGCCCAGGCCTGCTGTGACCCCGAATCTGCTTGTAGGCAGGTAGGTTTGTTGATTGTAAGTCTTTGTTCTGTTTATGGTGGGAATTCGTTAATGTCCTTATCTCCTCCTTTTCAGGTGCGAAGGTCTTGATGCTGGCGTGCCGGGTGGAGAGGCACCTTTCTAGGTAAGAGAAAGCACGAAGAGCCGCACCTTTATTGTCTTTTAAAGCTAACCTGTGTTTTCTTCTTCTTCTCCTCAGAGGCCACTGTGGTGCTGCGGGTGGATGAAAGCGCGATGAAAAACAGGCCCCCTGAATCCGTTATGGTAAGTACAGCGCTGTGCAGTTATTTAATATTGAAAGCGAACCTGGATATGTCTCTTTTTCCTTTGCAGATGTTGCTGTGGTGCTCCGAATGGAAGCGCAATGGAAGTCAGGTAAGACTGATGGAATTCAATGTTTTGGAAGCATACACGTTCTAATATTGTTTTTCCTTTTCTCATTATTGCAGGTCGCGATGTTCGAGCAGCAGCTGTGGTAGCGGTTCGACTGAAGTCCTTAAGCTAATACTCACAGGTGAGTAATGTTTCTTCTCTCGGTTTCCACAGATTGCAGCCCGGTTGAGATGCTGAGTGCTGGATGGTGTTTTCTCAGGTAAAACAGAATAATCTTGTTTTTGCAGGTCTACAGGAAGATGCCGAAGACCAGGAGCTGGACACAGCGAGTGTCACACTGCTGGTTTCAGAATAACGCGAAGCGTGTTCTGCAGGCAGGGTGTGGTTTATATAGCCCAGGTAAAGTAATACCAGGGAAAGTAGTTCCAGGCCTGCCACACCCAAAATACTAGACCGCATGGCTTGGTTCTTAGAACTAGGCTGTGTGGGTGCTTCCATGTTGGATTTAAAGACCCATGTAGTCAATTGAAAGTAAGCCTGGTGAGTATCCCCTTATAGTATATGAGCCTGGTGCAAGATGCGCTGGCTACATGAGCCTTATTGCTGAAGTCTTGAGGCCCTTAGAGTAATTGTGGGAGCTTGCTTGTGGCACAGCTTGTGGCCCCTGACAGTGGTCATGACATTTTGTGCTTGACACACTGAAATTGAATACATCCTGATGGCCACAGTACACATGCATTGATTCTATGCATTGCATTTTCGTTCTGAATAATCTGCTTGTAGACACACTTTTGGCTATACACTTTTGATTTGTGAAACCAGATATTATGGAGAACCCTGGTTTGTTATCATTAGAGAATCATTACCCATTTAGGGATTTAGTTATCCATCATCATTCTGATTAGTAGTGATATTAGATTATCCACATATTATGTAGCTATTTGCAATTGCTATAGAAAGAGGCCCGTTATATTAAGTGCCTCGGTAGAGACACGTAGCCACATGTAGAGATAGACTGACTGTTTTGTATTATGTATGCATTTTAGAGACACGTATGAGTGTGCACTTAGAGTATGCATTGAGCTTTGAGTATAGCGCTTTTCATTGCGAGAAAGAGTAAATGCTAGAAAGCATGAGGCCTATGGTTTTGAAGCAATCCTGAATGAGACAGACCAGAAGCAGCACTTGGTTCTGCGGAAGAATGTTTTGAGTAACAGTGTACGAGGAATGCGTAAACAGTTCGGTTGTGCAGACACAGATAACGTGACTCTTGTCCGAGTAGAGAGCGGAGAAGGGCATGGTATCAGCAGGCCTGCCTGGCTGGCTGGTGTTCGCAGACAGAGAAGGTGGGGGCAGCATGCAGTGAGTGCTTTGCACAGAGACATACAGAAGAGAGGGATTACAGTGGAGTGAGTAGAGGAATATGGGAGATGGATGGTATGGTAATACGTAACAGATAGCATGTACAAGATATGATCTACAAACGTCACAATGACAGAACTCGCAGTGCATCAGACACATTCAGGCACTGCTCGGATTTAGAAATGCTGACAGAGATGAGTGAATGCTTAATGTAACCATAGAGATGTATGTACATCATTTGACACTATACCTGAGCAGTAGGAGTGTATGCTGCTCTCTGACTCTGATTTTGGATGTAGATGGAGCTGACTCTGAGATCGAGGGAGTTTTGGATGGAGCTGCTCTCTGAGATTGAAGAAAGACGCTTGGCTGGCATGAGATCGAGATGTGAATGAAAGGAAGCTGTCATTGAGGGAGAAGTGTTTGGGTGCAGCAGAATCGGATGGCTTTGGGAGTCCGGAAGCTTGGGGAAGCATTCTGATGAGAGCTGATGAGATTGATCTGGCAGAGAGTGTTGGCAGGAAGACCAGACCACTGAGAAGCCAAGGAGAGGCCCTGACTGGCTGGTTGCAGAGTTAGCTGGAAAGGAGAGACATGGCAAGAAGGGGAGTATTGCTGATATGAGGCCTAATTGATCTGAATAAGACACGTGCCAATGGGGAATTGGGACAGACACTCGTACAGAGCTTTGGCTGACATGATACGATGGAGAAATCAGACAGGGATTGTCTTAGAGAGAGAGTGTGAAGTGTGGCGTGGAATGGTGAGGATTAGAGAGGAATGCTGACGCTTGCATTAGACATGCTCTTTGGGGGGAGGTCCAAAGGGAAAACTTGCTATTAGATTGCTTGCATTAGAAGCCTGTAAGGCTTACAGTTATTGCATTGCATTGTAGATTTGCACCAGAGCATAAAAGGTGCAAATTCAAGATTTGCATTATAGTAGTGTTTGCATCATGCATTGCTGTGTATGAATAAAAGTGTTTTTATTGTTGAATCGATTCATGTGTTTTCTTTATGTCCTAGGTTTGTGTGTCCATAGTATGGTAACTTAGGAGTAAGAGTGCACAATTGTCCTGAGATACAAGAGCAGGGGGGGCATAATGATCCACGCCCCCCTGAGATAGATTTGGAGACTAGCAAGTGGTCGCCCATAATGGGCTAGGCCAAAGGTAATTTTGTTTTAGGACTAACAATGCTAGGCGAGACATGGGTGTGTGCCTGATTGAAATCCTTAACATGTGTCGATTGCAGTTGAGACTCTGTAGCGTCGACATTCTTGGATGCACAGGGTTGATCTGGCTTCCATTGGACCACTTTCGGTGTCGAAAGATTTATCAGCGCCAACGTTGTCGGTAGTGGGGCACTAGATGGGTCAGACATGCCGAACGCCTGCCTTGGCTGTGAAGCCTGCTGCATGGATGGGGTTAGACGTTTTTTAAAACATGTTGAGCACAGAGGACTTGAAATCCTCCTAATTGTGGCGAGTGGTAGGCCCTGCCGACGGGTTACCTTTATCCATTGATGAATCAGAGTCCAGACGGTGGCAGGGATGCCTTTACTTTCGGCACGAGGAAGAATGGCTCCGCGAGTGGGACCGTTTCTTCTTCCGCCTATGTTCTTTTTCGGGGGTTTGCCTCTCAGCTTGGGCTTCCGAAGACCGAACCGCTGACCGTGACAGTGACTTGGAGGGAGGCCGACCAAGAGCGAGTTTTGCTGCTCGATCCCGCAGAGATTGGGGCTGCATTTTGGCACATGACGGACACCCGTCAGTACCATGACACAACTTGTGTGGGTCAGTGATGGACATCTTGGTGCCATAGTCGGAACACCGCTTGAAACCCAATTCCTGAGCGATCGACATCTCATGTTGAGGAATTGAAAAAGCAAAACAAATTGACGAAAACGTCGAGTGAGTTGAAGACTCGGCTGTGTTCCCAAGCAGCTTGTTAGCACGCAGAAAAAAGGAATGGATGTGTGGGGCATAGTCACTAGGTATTTATACAATGCCTGACGTCATGTCCGGAGCCGATGACTAGATGCCGAGAAAGACAGATAGACAGACAAGTCTAGGCCCACTGTCAGAAATTTTCCGAAGAAGCAGGGCTGGTGGCGATATCTATCACTTAAGATATCTGCGTGAGAAAGGTAATCCATTGAAATACACTTCCCTTATTAGCTATCATCGTGCTATGTGTGTCTAACACACGCCCGTTCTGCCTGAGGCTTCACTACGATTCTCTGTATTTCAGGGTGGCTTATTTTTATTTTCTACTTTATTTATGGTAATTCGTCAGTTAATTGCTACTAATGTTGAGCTGATATGTTCCCAACCAAGCTATGTACTTGATTCTCTACAGAACGTATTCCCAAAAAATAATACATTCTATTTTGATTCATACTTGGACTGCATGGATCTTCCAAGAACTGACGTCCTATTCGCAACGTTCTCCTGCACAAAGGCTTTAATTTTATCCACTGCCAGTTACTTAATGCCTGTTAAAAAACAAATGAATGCCTGCACTGCTGCAGAATAAGCTAGTACTATTCACAATCAGACTCTTGAGTCCAATTGTGGCAGATCACTCAAAAGAATCCAACCTACAAACATTCTCACTTTTCAAACAGCACACTCCACATTCGCTCACCTTTTCTCAGCCACAAAATATGGCTAAACCAATATATTGGCCCACCACAACTAAGCCAGACATCTACACCTTTCCAACCAACCACTAAAAACCACCCAACAGGCAGAGATTACCCTGCCTCCTATTCTGAAACATAGACCTCTGGGCAGAGAGCAATAAGGGGGTTTATCGGGGCCAACCGGTTTATGCGATATGCCCACAGCTCTACCACAGGCTCCTCCACTGCCTGATTTAAAGGCAGCAAGGTCTCCTTCTGAGGACCCTCACCCAGAATGTCAAACAGATCATACTGCACCTTAGGGGAAACCAGGGCTGGCAGCCTTTTGTGCTGAAAAACTGCCTGCGGCTTGACAGGGGTGGCAGCAGTCATCATGTTAACCTCTGGTGAGGTGTCCAAGCCAGCTGCATCCTGCAAGTCGGCCGCCGGGTGCACTAAGTCACCTTGTTCCAAGTCGAACTCCTCTGGAAAGTCTCTGATCTGCCTGTGGTGGGAGGGCTCCAGATCAAAAGGGACATTATCATCTGCTTCATTGCAAATGTCCTCCAAATGTGACATTCACCCTTCTCAGGAGCAGGAGGAACTCTTTAGCGACAATGGCGCCATCGGCACCTTCGTTCCGGTACCATCTGCGGGTGGACTATAGACAGAACGGTGTGCTCCCCTTTTGCAATTTTGTTGCGTTTTACTGCGCAACAGACTCCCTGCCGACTCCTCCAAACACGGTGGGATGCGTTGGCCCAGCCAAAGCCAGAGCTGTCTGAGCCAGGGCCGATGCCGATCGTATGGGCACCATAGCCATCTCGGCCAGAACTGCTGGGGCCTTTGGCGAAGATGTAATTTTTCTGGTAAAGAGGACTTAGAAGAAACGACAGATGATCTCGGCCTCTTGCTGTGATTCTTTTCTCCTTCCAGACATGGGACTGCTCCACGGTGGTGTGCTCCACGTCCAGCGACCTTGAGCGTGCCCAAATATAAGCTCTCTCCTTGTAGAAAAGTTAATAGCTTTGCACAGTTTTTTTGCAGCGCCTTCGAATGCCTCCAATGGCATGACGCAACGTCCCACACATCATGGCCTTCACCAAAGCAGTAAAGGCATATGCAGTGCGGGTCCGACAAGGACATTTGACACCCACAATCCATGCAGGGTTTGAACCCCGAAGACCTTGTCTGATTCGGCATTACGAGGAATCTAAAGGTCGAAGAAAAAAATGTGTGTAAACAAAAAATAAGCTAAGAGCTATTTTCCTAGTAGCGAGCAGAGTGCACGGAAATAAAAAGGAACTGAGGTCACAGTGCACAGCACCTCCATATTTACTGGCCCAGACGTCATGTCTGGCGTGGGGCACAAATAAGTGTCAGGCAAAACCGATGTGAAGCCGCACTGGGCCGAGGCACTGGAAAGGTTCCTCAAGAGCAGCTGGCGCTGGGAGATGCATATCATAGATGAGAATCCGTGTGAGGAAAGAGTCGATTAGAAGAACAAGTTACTTTCTTACCTGGTAACGTTCTTTCGATGGGATGGTCTGATGACGTATTCCATATCTATGACAGGTAATGTCCACAGCTATGCTGCTTCGGAAAATCTTTGGCATCTGCGTCCTGCGTAGATGACGTCGATGCACCGTCCCCGAGGACCTCCTCCGACGGCCGACGTCACCCGATGTGATAAGTAGAACGCACAACGCCCATAGCCCCAGTTATATTTTTTTCCAAGAACGTGTGCCACCAGTTTTCTGCCAGTCAGACACACAAGGCCTTGCGGAACGCAAGCTGCAATCGCAAAAGAAATTCTGCAGCGGGGAAGGAAGGGAGGGAGTGATATGGAATACATCGTCGGACCATCCCATCGAAAGAACGTTACCAGGTAAGAAAGTAACTTGTTCTTCGAGGGGATTGGGTCCTCCGACGTATTCCATATCTATGACAGACTCCCAAAGCAGTACCAAGCAAGGAGGTGGGAAAGAATTTAGAATACAATTTTAGCATGCTCAATCAAATTGCGGAATAGAGAACTGCCTTGCCAAAGGCCAGATCTTGCCCTCTGATGGAATCGAGGGAATAGTGACGTACAAAAGTATGTACTGAAGCCCAAGTGGCTGCATCACAGATGTGACGAATAGGAACTCCCCTCTGTAGGGCAGTAGACGCAGCCACTCCCCTGGTAGAATGGACCCGCAAGCCAGCCGGAGGGTCCTTACCCGACAAGCGGTAACACTCGGAGAAAGCTAAAATAATCCAACGAGACAAAGTCTGTTTCGTCACAGCTTGTCCCAAACGCTTTCCAGCGTAACCAATAAAAAAGTTGATCGTCCACTCTGACCCGGGACATGCGCGAGATATAAAAGCTCAATGCTCTCCTAGGATCAAGCCTATGGAGCCTCTTCTCTTCCTTACCAGGATGTGGAGGAGGATAGAACGCTGGAACAACCTCCTTCTGGCTCAAATGAAATTCCGAAACCACCTTCGGAAGAAAAGAAGGACGAACTCCAAGGACAACCCTGTCCTTGTGAAACACCGTGAAGGGTGGCTTAACTGAAAGTGCCTGTAACTCACTCACTCACTCTGCGAGCGGAAGTAACCGCAACTAAAAACACAGTTTTCAGAGTTAACAGCCTCAAAGGGCAAGAATGTAAAGGCTCAAACGGAGCACCCATAAGAAACTTAAGAACAAGGTTCAAATCCCAACCTGGCACCAAAAAAGGTGACAGAGGGAACACATTAGTGAGCCCTTTCAAAAACTGCGAAATTAAAGGAATCTTAAAATAGGAACACTCTTCAGACGAGCGCTTAAATATGGACAGCGCCACCAGGTAACCTTTAATGGTCCCCACTTGCAAGCCCCTGTGGGCCAAAGAAAGCAAAAAAGACAAAACCATGGGAATGTCGGATTCAAAAGGATCCACATTCTGGACTCTGCACCAGTCGCAGAACTTTCTCCAACGGCAACGGTACAGAGACTTAGTTGCCGGCCGCCTGGCCGAGATCAACACCTCCATCAAGTCTTCAGGGAGGCCCAATCCTTATACCTCAACCTTTCAGAAGCCAAGCGTGAAGATTGAGGGATCTGAGCTCTGGATGGAGAACCTGACCCTCTCCCGTGAGAGCAGATCGTCTTGGTAGGGAAGACGACGTGGAGGGCAGATGGCCAAGTCTAGAAGGTCCGGGTACCACGTCCTCCGGGCCCACGCCGGAGCAATGAGGATCATCCGGGAACCGAACCTCCGTAACCTTCGCAACACTTGCGGGATGACGGGGACTGGAGGAAACGTGCACAGCAGTGGGAATGACCACTCCACCACGAACGCGTCTCCTAAGGCTCCTTTTGGAGGAAATTCCCGCGAGCAAAACCTTTCGCACTTCCGATTGACACTGGAGGCGAAGAGATCCATTTGAGGGGTCCCCCAAAGGGCGAAGATCTCCAGGAGAATCTCCTGAGCCAGCTCCCACCCGTGAGAGATCGTGCTCTGCCTGCTCAGAGCGTCCGCCGTCTCGTTGTCGTCTCCGGCCAGATGAACTGCCGAGATCGAAACTTCCTGCTGGATGGCCCAGAACTCGAGCTGCATCGCCTCCCTGCACAGCGGAAGTGACCCTGCCCCCGCCTTTTTGTTGAGGTAGTGCATGGCCACTGTGTTGTCCGTCAGAATCAGGACACTCTTCACGCGCACAGTCGGCAGAAAAGCCTTCAGGGCAAGCCTGACTGCCCTCAGCTCCAACAGATTGATATGGAGTCTGGACTCCGACGGAGACCAACGACCGCTGACTGTCAGCCCGTTGGCATGAGCTCCCCATCCCGCGAGGAATGCGTCCGTCACGATCGTCACTTCCGGCCAGGGCAGCCAAAATGGGGCATCCTTCATCAGATTGCCCTCGACGGCCCACCACAGAAGGTCCCGAGCTACCGAGGGCGGCACCTGAACAGGGTCCAACAGCCTGCCGGAGGACTGAGACCACTGGAGCTTGAGTGCCCACTGCAAAGATCTCATCCGCAGACGAGCCTCTGGCACCAGAAGAATGCAGGATGCCATGAGGCCAAGCAGTCTCAAGAACTCGGACGCTGGGAGAGTCTGGGCAAACTGAAACTTGTGCACCATCTGCTGAATGTGAAGAGCCCTCCCCTGAGGAGGAAAACACTGCCCCAGGGACGTGTCGAGCACTGCTCCGATGTACTGGAGCCGCTGCGTTGGTGTCAAATGGGACTTCTTTAAATTGAGGGAGAATGTAACGCTCACCTGGTTCCCACGGAGGCGCGGGCGTGGTCTGGACGGCAGTGGCCTCTTTGAAGAAGATGTTCAGCACCCTGAAGATGGTGTGGGCTGGGTTCCCAAATCCGGCTTGTCTGGCTCGGATGAATACCCTTCTGTGAGCAAAAAGGAAGGGTTAATACTCTGCGGGTTTTGTGTTGATCTCCCGTTCCCCCTTCTCACCCTCCTTGCAACCCTTCTGTAATTCCCTGTGGAGATTCACCTTAGGGATTGAAAAGGCGAGCTCTCCATCCTGCTTCTGATGCAGGGGCGCGTTGGGATCCAGTTACGTCACTGGATAGTAAGTTCGAGTTTCGCTTGTCTGTTCCGGTAAGTACCGTAAATGTTTATGGCAAGCTTGAGTCTAAACTGTTCCTCTTCTCTTTTGCAGGTAATGGGAGACTCCGGGCTGAGGGCGGTTTCCGTCGAAAACCTGATTTCAGGTGAGTTTTGGTGTAGGCCCACTACTGTCTTTTCCTGTCTCTTTTTCCTTAGGGGCCGGAGTTCGAGAATGCCGAAGAAACGGACCCGGTACGAAGCAGAAGCTGAGTCCGACCTGTAAGCAGGTAAGTTTAAAATAGTTCGTTTGCTACGATTCTTGCATTCACTAATGTGATGTTTGCTTTTTCCCCATAGGGGCCGGGGTGCTGAAATGCCCAAGGAATGGCATCGACCCGAAGGTAAGAAGAATTAGCTTGGCGGGTAAGTGCTTCTTGGATATTTTCCCCTTCTCACCTTGCTTTCTTCTCTTCGTCTCCCCGTAGGTGCTGGAATGCTGCAGGAGATCTGGATGGGCGTCGCAGAGCCGAAGGCGCCACGTGCAGGTAAGAGAAGTGCGCCGAGATGTATGCGACGCGGTGAGTATTTAAAATGATGTCCTTTTGCAGGAACGTTGGAGCGCTGAATCCGGAATGCAGCTTTAACAGGTTAAGGTTTGTTTTCACCTGTTTCTTCCCTTTTCTATCCTTAGGTGTTTCCAGGATACTGGCAGGCGTGGTCGAGGACTGGAGAAGGAGCAGGCACGGTGAGCGTCCAGCTGCTATGAGCAGAACAACGCGAAGCGTGGTTTGCTGTCTGGGCGTGGCTTAAATAGCCTTTCAAGTAGTCCCAGTTATGTATCCTTCCACTGAAGGTATGTATCCTGCCACCAGCCACTCCCGTGTGGTTAAGTAGTTCCTTTTTCATCTGGAAGTTGTAGAATGATCTGCCAGGTAAGGAAATTGCAGCATGGTCTGCCAGGTAAGTTTGCACCAAACACTATTCCTTCCATAACGGCGCCAGGACTGAGTCCAAAGAGCCCCTATGTGGGGTGGCTGTGACTTCCCTTGTATACATGTTGCCTGTCTCTGAGGGTGCCGGGCCTTGTCTGGCCCCTTGGAGGTAAGCATCATGACAGTACCTCCCCCCAAGGCCCCTCCCAAGGACGTACTGTCCGGAGGCTTTGGTTTGTGTGGAAACCTACGATGAAATTTTTGTATTAGACGAGGTGAATGTATATGATCGCTTGGTTCCCAAGATCTCTCCTGAGGTCCATATCCTTTCCAATCAATTAGGTAAAAAACCTTTGACTTGGACATCTTAGAATCTAATATATCTTTAACTTCGAATTCCAGTTCCCCATCTACTGGGATTGGTTCTGGTGGCTTGAGTAGCCTGGTTCCGGGTTGTACAGGTTTCAAAAGTGATACGTGGAAAACCGGATGGATTCGCATGTTGGGGGGCAGATCGAGTTTGAAGGCTACCGGGTTGATTACAGCCTTGATTGGATAAGGCCCTATATATCTTGAGTTAAAAGTTCACGGGCCTTTAAGTGGTAGATGTCTAGTCGCCAGCCACACTTGATCTCCAACTTGGTAAGGAGGTACTTCGCTCCGATGTAAGTCAGCATTTTCCTTATATTTGTCCTTGGCCTGCTGTAAATGAGTCTTTGCTTCTTTGAAGGCTCGGGTTATGGTGGCATGTAAGTTATCCAGGCGGGCATTTCAAGGCCTTGAGATGGTTCAAGATCCGAAGTTCTGGGATGGTGGCCAAATAAGGTATAAAAAGGAGTCTGGCCAATTCCTGAATGCACAGAATTGTTGTACGCGTATTCAGCAATCCATAAAATGTCTTTCCAATTATATTCTGATTGATGCAACATGCACCATAAGTACTGTTCCAATGTCTGGTTTGTTCTCTCGGTTTGGCCGTCGGTCTGAGGATGGTGGCTGGTAGATAAACGCACATCAACTTGTGCCATTTGGCAACATCTCTTCCAGAACCGAGAAATAAACTGGTTTCCCCGATCGGAGATTAATATGGATGGAAAACCATGTAGACGAACGACGTTCTCAAGAAATTCCTTGGCTAGGGTGGAGGCTGAAGGCAGCCCTTAAAAAGGGAATAAAATGGGCCATCTTGGAGAAGAGGTCTACAATTACCAGTATAGTATTAAATCCACGACAAGGAGGTAGGTCAGTTATAAAATCCAGCGATAAAGTGTGCCAAGGTGCCGGTGGGATGTCCAGAGGTCGTAACGAACCGGCTGGTTTTTGCTTTTGACTTTTATTTTGGGCGCACACTACGCATGTCATCACGAAAGATTTTATATCCTTTCGCCAGGAGGGCCACCAGAAATGCCTTTTAATTTTTTCTTCAGTCTTAGCGATGCCCAGGTGTCCTTCCATTAGTGTCTCATGATGATGGGCAATAACGAGATCTTGCAAATCCTTTTGAGGCAAGAACAGTCGCCCCTGGAAATAAGGTAAATCGTTATTAATTGAAAATCTGGGATCTTTCAGGCTCCATTCTTGCAAGGCTGCAGCGTCGAAAAGCAATTTAACTCTAGTTTGAATATCCTCTAGAGTTTGTGAGGAGATCACCCCCAAAATTCTCTGTTTGGGAATAATCGGAACTGGATTTAGAGTTGGGGTAGAATCGCCCATTCCTATTCGAGATAGTGCGTCCACCTTGCCATTCTTGCAGCCGGGGTGATAGGTGATCACAAAGTCAAATTCTGCAAAGAACAGGGCCCAACAGAGTTGGTGTGAGGATTGAGCTTTGGCCGTTTTTAAGTATTGCAAATTCCTGTTGTCTGTAATTACGGTAACAGTATGTCTTGCGCCGAGAAGGTAATGACGCCAAGCCTTGAAAGCTGACTTGATAGCTAATAGTTCTTTATCTGTGATTGCGTAGTTAACTTCTGGAGCTGAGAATTTTCTGGACCAAAAGGCCACAGGATGCAGTTGGTTCAAGACTGGGTCCCTCTGTGATAGAACCGCTCCCATGGCTAAACTAGATGCGTCAGTTTCCACAACGTAAGGGAGATCTGGAAGGGGATGTTTTAACACAGGTGCGGAGGTGAATTTAGTTTTTAGTTCCTGAAATGCTTGTTCTGCTTCCGTAGTCCAGTCGAAGTGTTTGTTTTTCCGTAACAGGGCTTTGATGGGTTGAACCACTCGAGAAAACTCCGGGATAAACCTTGGATAGAAATTGGCAAAACCAAGCATGCTCTGAACCCCTTTCACAGAACTAGGGGATGGCCATTTGAGGATCGCGTCCACTTTCCGTGAGTCCATTCAAACTCCCTTTGGTGTTAGGACGAAACCAAGAAACTCAATCTCCGTGACGTGAAAAATGCACTTTTCGAGCTTTGCAAATAGTTTGTGCTGGCGTAGTTTCTCCAGGACGGCCTTAACATGTTTTCGGTGATCAGATTCCGAGGAAGAGTACACTAGGATGTCG
Source organism: Ambystoma mexicanum (assembly GCF_040938575.1). Taxonomy (NCBI): domain Eukaryota; kingdom Metazoa; phylum Chordata; class Amphibia; order Caudata; family Ambystomatidae; genus Ambystoma; species Ambystoma mexicanum. Next base: position 1,346,356,727 of record NC_090922.1, on the reverse strand, counting down.
TCAATATATATGATGACACAAACATCTATGAGTTCTCGAAAGATGTCATTCATAAAATACTGGAAGGCAGCAGGTGCGTTGCACAACCCGAAGGGCATCACTTGGTATTCAAAGAGTCCGTATTTGGTGCAGAAGGCCGTTTTCCATTCATCGCCTTCTCTGACGCGCACCAGATGGTAAGTCCCTCTTAAATCCAGGCATCTTTCACCTGGTCGAGGAGTTCAGGGATCAGAGGCAGGGGGTAACGATTCTTAACCGTTATCTGATTTAAGGCGCCATAGTCAATACATGTTCTAAGGTCGCCTTCCTTTTTCGGCACGAAGAACAAAGCTGAAGAAGCCGGTGACTTTGACGGGCGAATAAACCCATTGGCAAGATATTGATCCAAATACTGGCGTAAATGAAGATTATCTGGTTCGGTAAGGGCATAAATAGTACTACAAGGCGGTTGAGCATTGGGTACCAGATCAATTTGACAATCGTATGGCCGGTGAGGTGGTAAGGTGTTGGCCTGTTCTTTTTGAAAAACGTCCTGAAAGTCCTGATACTCAAGTGGTAGTTGAGCTGACAGAGGTTACTGAGGCTAGACCCACTTGTGGATTTCTGGAATAACAAGTTTGTCTGCAGTTAGGAAAGGTGATACTCTTTGCTCGCCAGTCAATTCGAGGATTATGTGCTTCTAACCAAGGGATCCCCAAGATTACCTGAAATTGTGGAGCCTTGATTACGTCGAACACTATGGTTTCCCTATGACCATCTTGGCCAACCAGTGTCATTTCTGTGGTAGAATGTGTTACCGGCCCAGAGGCAATTTCGGTCCCATCAACCGTGGTAATGACATCTTTGGTGATTTTTGGTCGGAGAGGGAGACCAATCCTGGAAGCCAATTCAAGATCAACATAGTTCCCAATAGCCCCACTGTCGAGATAGGCCTTTATGCCATGTAATCGTTGAGGCTGCTTTGGATCCACGAGGGTCATTGGCATGATGAAATGCGAGGTCAAAGAGTTTGTCTTCACGCTCGGCAAGCGGACCTCTACGCTTGTCGGGCTTGATAGTTTCCCGAATCAGATTTTGGAAGGTTTTGGTCTGTGGCTCCAACCACCTTCTTGGGTGTTTTTACCGGGCAATTTCGTAGAAAGTGTCCAGACTCTCCGCAATAGAGACATAACTGGTTTTGCCGTCTTCTTTCTCGTTCTTTCTGCGTTAGGGGTCCTTTTACTCCCCCAATTTGCATTGGCTCCGAAGTGTCGGTACTCTTGGGGTTTGCGTGGGTTTTTACCAAAGCCCAAGTTTCAAATCTAGTCCGATCAGTCTTTCTATTCTGGAGTCTATGATCAAGTTGGATCACTAAATCAATGTATTCCTCACAGAGTTGGGATGGATTCACAATTTGAGCCAGAACGTCTTTTAGCTCTCCACGAAGTCCTCGATGAAACAAGGTGATTCTTTTATTCTCAGGCCACCCAGTTTCCACGATCAGTCTGTTAAATGTGGCGATATAAGATAGGAGGTCTTGGTTCCCTTGACGCAAAGACAGAAGTTCGTTATCCAAGGCCTCACCCTGGGCGTGCCGGGCAAATAATCTCTCCATACTAGCCTGGAAGCGTTGAAAGTCACGAAGGATAGGATCGTCTTGATTTACCAACGGAATAGACCAATCGGCTGCACAGCCGCTGCGATACGATAAAACAAAAGCCACCCTAGTTTGGTCATTAGGGAAGGCCCCAGGTCTACATAAAAAGTGTAAACGACATTGGTTCATGAAAACAGCGTATTTCTTGGGGTCCCACGCAAAACGTTCAGGTGGGGCCAAAGGCATGTTTCCCGGCAGGTTAATTTGCACTGGGTCAGTGGAAGCCATAGGAGTGGACTCTCTCCCGGAAGCAGGTAATGGCGTTTGTCCAGCCTGATTCTGCAAAAGCTGTTTAGCCAGGTCATCGGTTCGTTCTTTGACATCAACATATGACATCTCAGAGAGAGGGCATGAGGTAACCCGGATTTATGAACTGGTAATGTCCAGGGTGGGGAAGGAGGTGACCAAGTTTAGACGGGTGTGGGAAGAGGATGCGGGAGAACCCATGCAGGATGGGCAATGGGAAAGAGCACAGTGGTACCACAAGAAGGTGTCCAGAAACACGAGATTACAACAGATCCAGCTATATGTAACTCACAGGGCGTATATGACCACTCAAAAGATAGCCGATTCATGAGCACAGAAACCCAAATGTGCCCCAAATGTGGGGAAGTAAACGCGGGGATGATGCATATGTTTTGGGCGTGTCCTGAGATTCAGATATTTTGGGGGGAGGTCACTCCCAGCCTCTCTGAGAAACGGATCAAGTTAGACATGGAATCGGTGTGGGCGTGCATGATGGGAGGATTTACCAGACCATGTAAATTGAATCATGTCTGCAAACTTAAGGACTTGGCTTATATTCTGTACAAACGTAGAATAGCCATGGGGTGGAAAGCGGGTCAGAGACCCAGGATAGAAGCGTGGTGGCATGACCTCCTGAAATGGGCAGAAGCGGAAACAACAGCATGGTGTGAAGCGGCCTGCAGGCGGGAGGATGATGAAGTGGGAACATTGATGGCCTGGAGACAGAGTTCACCCGAGCCAGTCCAAGCGAACACGATACCTCTGGGAGCATGGAAGGAGGGGCGCCCATAGAGGAGTAAGACTAGAAGTGCAATGGAGTAAGCTCGAGTTATGGGAGGAGCGGTAAATATATGTTGATGCATATAATGTTTGTACATTTATAACTTTCACTGTCGTGTGTGCTGTGTTTGTAAATTTGGAAAATAATAAAATTTGTATAAAAAAAAACTTTGTATCCTGATTTCTCAGAGGCACTGGTTAAATAATGGAAAATCCATACCCAGGGGGAAACACCTCTCTCAGTCTTGGCATCATTATCATTGGGACAGGGTAGTCTTCCTGCAGGACCTTGCTGCTTACTGTGGCCGGTGGGTAGAGATCTATGTCCCCATTATCCAAGACATGGTATCTGGGTGCAGCTTGTCATAGGTGACCATATCTGCTAGGATAGCGGTTCTCTTGCTCCTGGAGCCCAGTAGAGCTTTGGCTGGCATACCATTGACCATTACTGGGATATGGCCGCTGGTACCTTCCCTTTGTGCCCATACAATTGATTGCAGTTGATCACCCTACACCCCAGTTACAAACCTCTAGCCAGTCTTTCTTTTCTTTCCAGAGAACTACCTGTACCAGCACTCCTTACGGAACACCAATGAGAGAGCAACCCATCAGAGCCTTCACGGAAATGCCTCTCACCAGATCTCCCAATCTGTCAGTGGAAGGAGCAAGAACAGCTATGTTACATAGCACACCAGCAAATATAATAAGTGTAAGCATAGTCCTATGCAGACAGCACTCGGAAAAGATCTCGCTCACCTGTAAACCTGCTATGGAGCAACTCACTGAGGAATGCCATTTCCTTATCACACACTACCCGCTGTGCAAGCTCTGTGCTAAATAAATATGACAGGGCAGTATTGATGCAATCATACACTTTAGATAATCGCAGAGTTGCAGGTAACCTCAGTGGTGTGTGCCTTGTGCTTGCGTGTTGGGTGCAAAGACAATTTGCTTTTGCTGTTCATCTGGAGGAAGAGGGGTTAAAATCCCCAACATAGCACGGAGCGCAGCAGTGTGTGCAGATTTGCAGTTAACTGCAGTTCTGTGTGCCTTGTGCTGGCATTTTGGGTGCAAAGACAGTCTGCTTTTGCTGTTCATCTGGTGGAGGAGGGGTTAAAATCCCGAACGTAGCTTGGAGCATAGCAGAGTCTGCAGAGTTGCAGTTAACCGCGGGCGAACGGCCTGACTCCTTCCAGAAATGGTGGTGCCTACTGCAGGGCGTGAGGATATGGTTGAACCAGCCGGAGAAATACTGCGGGCCGTACGCGGCTACAGTCCCGTTCCAAAGGTGAGAACGCTTCCCCGCTTGCGGCATTAAACTGCGATGAAATCCCCATTGAACTATTGCCACCTTTGTTACCCCACACCCCCGCCAACCCTGATGGCAGGATTACTCTCACCCTTAGCTGCTTGTTGTAAACCTTCTGCACTGGTGTCAAGCTTCAAACTTCATTCTCGGGCTCCAATTTACTGGCATGCTTCATTAAGACTCGAAATTACTGACAAGGAAATGCTCATCTCAGAGCGGGGGGACTTGCCCCCCCCTCAACCGAACATTGAGCATATGATGCCGACTTCGGGGGCACTGACAATCATTATGCCCGAATGAGGATCCTGGAAGGACACAAGTGGCTCGAAGACTCCTCTTTTGCTACTGAGATTGTGGATGGCTCCGAGGAGAGCTTAATTGTGAGGTGGCGGGGGAGAACAACTGCTAGCCTGCCTCAATTGGGGGTGACCTCTTTGGGATTGTCTATGGCAAATTAACTTCCTTTTCCCACAGAGCCTACGCATGTTCCTGGGAAAAAAATCTCAATTAATGGTGGGGATGGAACACCTGTCACCCCAAGTGGGTTATCCAGCTCTTCCTTGGCCCTTTGCAATATCCTGAGATAGACGCTCATCCAGGCCTCTTTGAACAATAAGGCCAATTGGAAAACGCTGAATTCCTCAGTCCAAATGTAAAAATTATTGAAAGAACTGGCTTCTCAAATTTCACTGAGGGGAATTAACCAATTTAGCCCCTCGCAGTCTCAGCCTGGGAAAATGCTACCATTGCAAAGAATTAATGACAGCAACATCACCCTGCCTGAGGGTGCAGCAGGTGGAGCAGTTAGGGCTAACTCTTCGATCTAGGATGTTGAACGCCCAGTGACCTTTGAAAGGGGAGGTCGACCCTTGATTCTGCTATGCTGCAAGATTCTATGTTGGAATCAAGGGGCTCATCCCTGAATGACGCCCCCACCATCCCCCTCCGCGCGACTCTCATTCTCAAAGATCCCCCATGGGAATTCTTTGATGCAGCAAATCCAGGCCATGTTTATGTCAGCTCTCTCAATCTCTTTGGCTCCCTTTGTCAAACCGTATGAAGCTATAAATGAGGACTTTAAGGACCAAGCAACCTTGTTAGCTATGGTCCATTCAAAATGTATCTTTTTGGAAGCTTCACCAACAAAAGTGCAATCAAGGCTGTGCTATGAAGCCGAACAGTCCAATAAGTGGCAAACCAGATTAAGCGATATAGCGAGAGCAGAACAGTCTGATAAGACTGTCATGATGGGAGCAATTTTGGATTACCAAAAATGGGTCAGACGGTGTGTGGATACTCGTTCAAGGCCATGCCTGAAGTGTGACTGACTGGGATAATCCTATGCAGAAAAGACCCCTCTGCTAATTGTAAGATCCAGAGAATTACCAGCCACCTGTCTGGCAGTTCTGCCGCTTCAACCCTCCAAGCCTTGGTTATTTTGGCTGTCCCACCTGATAAACCTAGGGAGCTGGGATCGATCCCGAGATACTTAATTGCTATTGTGGATTCCTCAGTCGAGGCACCGGATTCTACTATGGCCCTCTCTGCCTATACTGAGGATCCTGAAATATTGATTGGGGCCAAGACCACCTTACTTCTTTACTACCGTCTGGCAGCTCCGGCTCATTGGAAGCCAATTATTCCATCTTTGAAAAAAAGCAGAAACCCAAGAGATCGGGTGTATCCTATTCGTAATCTGAAATCCCTGATGCCTGCTGATACTATTCGACAAGAGGCAAGGCAGCCACAACGTGGGGGCCTGGAGCCCATTCTGGTGTAAAAAGATTTAAGTGGTGTCCATTTCCAGAGCTGAAGAGTTGATTGCTGGTTAGACAGGATTCGGCCCCTCTGTTGGATTTGTCTATGCACTCAATTGAATTTTCTGAATAAACGCTGACTAAAACCAGCAGCAACCCGAGGCCTAATCCAGGATGATCTGCCTGAGCCTTCTTCAACACTGCCGCGGCTAGCCCTAAAGATAAGGCATCCTATCGTGGTTCATTCCGATAGGGAGAACTTTAGGACTTTGGCTGACCGCCGCCTTTGGATGGAACTGAACCAGGTGATGGTTAATCCATCCAGCTCTGATCACTGTAAGGCTCAGCAGTCAGCAGTTTCCAGCCTTCAGTTTGTCCAAAAAGACCTAGGTCGACGAAAGAGGTTCCAACTAAAGATATGAAGAAAGAGGAGGCCTTGGTGCTCTCTTTAGAGCATTTAACTTCGGTGAATGATGGTCTCATTCAACATAGAGAGACCGCTTTGATCCTTCTGCACAAAATACTGGCGTTCTGCTCGATATCGCCAAGGGATATCCGTGTGGTGGAGTTTACTGATGAGGCTCGATAAGACGGAGTAAGACTCCATGTGAGATCAGATTTTATTAGGGAAAGGTTATGGGTGGCGGCCCCCTTGTTCTCGTCTCTTAATTTTGATCATACTGATAACCTTGCGCAGGACAAAGCCCAGGCCAGGAAGGCTCAGTGATATCTGTCATTCACAGCCAGAGCCCCAAAAATCTGAGAAGGTTGGGGTTGGTATCCCTATTGCAACTATTATCAAAACAGTGTTTGCGAACAATCTTGAACAGCCTCTGAAAATCACTCTCTAGGGGCCAAGGAACCAAGCACAGTTCAATACGATACCCTGTTCTCGGAGTCCGTCTCCATGAACGAAGACAGCTCTTGGATCCGTTCTGCCTTGCCCAGTCTAATGTTCAATAGAGCATAAGGAACTTTGGAAAGAGCCAACTTCTTATTGGATCCTGGAATACTAGAAGATGTGTCCATCTTATGATTCCAGATAACGTGGTTGTGTGAAGCTCCCCTTTGTGAAAGTTACACCCCCTTCTTAAATGCTGCTGTAAAAGTGTCTAAGGGGAGACTCTACTCGGGTCTGCTCATTCTCATCTAAAAGTCCCTCTCAGTGGAAATCCTTAGGCATAGCTCCCCTATGCCTGGGTTCAAGTCCTTTAGTAAAGGGGTTGTCGGTCACCCAGGAGGCTCCCTCTGCAAATTAATAGTTACTCACCATAGTGACTAACGTACTCTTAGTCCATAGTCCCCTTTCCTCCATACTGTATGGGTGTCCCTGGGCCTTTATCACCAGAAAAATCTTCTTCCCCTTTAAATTTAGAGGCGCACGGGGGCTCTTAATTACTCTTACGTCCCGTCCCCTTTCCTCCATACTGTATGGGCGATTACAGCTGAATGTAGCCCCAGGGTGGCGAGGAGACCATCCTTAAGAAATTATAAGTTACAAACAATAGTGCTTGTAGAAAGCCGAAGGGGTTGCCCATGTGGCCGCCCTGCTTATAACTTGCCAGGGGACATGCCACTGGAATGCGATGGCCATTGCCTTGGCTTTGACTGCGTGGGCGTGCATGTTGACCGGCAGTGGCTTATGCTGTCCCTCGTAAGCTTCTTTGACGGCTGAGACCATCCACCGGGCTATGGAGGCCCGATACCACGGTCCTGATCCGCCAGAGGTGACGAACAGTGTGTCCGACTTGCGGAAGTCTTTGGTCCTATCCAATTAGAATTTTCAGGGCCCGCCTGACATCGAGGCAGTGCACAACTCTCTGTGCCTCGTCCTTAGGCTTTGCAAAAATCGTAGGCAGCACTATTTCCTCGTTCAGATTGAAAGTGGACTGCACCTTAGGTAGGAATGCTGGGTGTGTCCGCAGGACTACTTTGTCCTTGTGAAACATAGTTTGGGCGCTGAGGCGACCAGCGCCTGCATTTCACTGGCTCTGCGAGCCGAGGTGAGGCTGACTAGCAACCCTCAAGCTCTCTGTACCTTTACAAAAATTCAAGATGGTTATACCAGCTTTAATAGCGGAGACATTGTGCAAGGGAGACTGGATGTGCTCCCTGGATCTGATGGACGCGTACTTGCACGTCCCGATTTGGCAGCATCATTCTTTTCTACGATTCAGGATCATGGGCTGCCATTTTCAATACAAGGCGCTTCCCTTCGGCCTCAACTCATCCCCAATGGGCTTTACCAGACTGATGAATGCAGTGGCAGCCCTCCTCAGGGCTCAGGGCCACCACATATATCTGTACCTGCGGTGTGTCAAGGTCCTCTTCCCCATCTGTGTCCACCTGCGGGTACAGATGGTCCGGTACCGGTGGAGGGGTACTTGGGACCGAAAGCTGAGGTGTGGAGACCGGATACAGAGGCTGCAGCGGAAGCTGGTACAGAACCGCCTGCACCATCAGTTGGGCAGGCAGCGGAGGCTGCACAGGGGCCAGGGGCACCTGTACTGGGATCTGCAGTGCTAGAGCCATTGGCGGGAGCATGTCCCCGAGGATGACCCCCATCCGAGGAGATTTCATAAGCCCGGGGAACCTTTAGAAAAAATCTTCCCAGGGGTGGTAGGTGATATTGACGGGTTAGCGGCTGGCTGCTGGAGCCGTTGTGTGCCCTGCCCATACAGACGCAGCGGGAACCTGCCCTGCGCAAACGAAGGATAGGCTGTAGGCCACATACCTGGTTGACGCCAATCCCACTGACACTCGTTCCTCCACCTGCTCCCTTCCTTGATGCGGTACCGGGCGGGTGTCTGTAAAGGCTGGCAAGGTGGCCAACTTGTTGAGCTGCCTTCCACGTGCCTGCGTCGTGTTGCATTGGCTCACTGTGCCGAGCCTTGTCCAGGACTCCTGAGTGTGGATCATGAAGCCTACCCTGCTCCTCAGGCCGAGACCTGGTAGGTGTTTCACCCTCGGCAGATCTACTGGGAGAGTTGAGTAAAGGTGCCCTCTCTGACATGTTGCTGGTACTAGAGCATATCCCCTCGAGTGAAGACTTGGTCAAAGAACCTTCCGGTCCTTCAGCACTGTCATCGGGAGGATCCACTGACCCCCCCCCCGGCCTGCCGGCCTGTAGCTGGCCTAGCGTCGGTACTTGTGCTGGTATGAGAACCTGAGCACTTCCTCGCACGCGGGAGAGTCCCTCGAAAGGAGTCTCCCTTGCGGGGTGCGCTGGAAAAGAGTGGCCTTACCTTGGGCCTGGATCAATGATTGACAAAGTTCTTCAGGTCCTCTGGAGGCAATCTCTGGAAGAGCTCCCTCCACCTGGCAAGTCTGTTCTTCAGAGACCTCGAGGAATGCGCATTGCACGCGATACAAGCTCACGATCCATGGTCTGGGCCAAGGCAACATAGGCAGAGGGCGTGGGGGTGGGGGTCTGAAGTTGGAAAGAGCCCGTCGCAGGATGGCCACCTGCTGAACCCTGTAGAAGTCGACATGAGCCAGGGAGGAGCGTGACGCCTGAGGACAGAGTACCTTAATGATAAAGAGACAAAAAGACAGAAGAGAAGAAGTATCCACGTGTGGAATTACATGGCTGAAGCCAAACCCAGGAGCGCTGGTGAATTTGGCCCGTTTACATCGACGCGGAAAAGGGGACTGAGGTTTGGCGCCGGAGGGCAGAGTCAGGGCAGCTCATGCTCCCAGGGCCGCACCACCACGCGCCTCTGAATTTAAAGAGGAAGGTTTTTTCTGGTGAAAAAGGTTCTGTCTCCCATCCCTAGGAAGGGACGCCCATGCAGTATGGAGGACCCCCAAAAGTGACAAACAAGGCATCCGACTTGCAGAAGTCCTTGGTCCTGTCCAGGTAGTATTTCAGCGCGCGTCTGACATCCAGACGGTGCAAGACTCTCTGAGGCTCGTCCTTGGTGTCGGCGAAGCAAGTGGGTAAGACTATTTCCTCGTTGAGATGGAAGGAGGAGGTAACCTTGGGTAGCAACACAGGGTGCGTTCGCAGGAGTACCTTGTCCTTGTGAAAGGTGGTGTAGACCTTTGAAGCCACCAGAATGATAGGCAGAATCCTGTGCAGTGCCCTTGGGGACCACTACACACAATTAAGACTACAAGTGGTAAGGGACTAGTTTCTTACCTGTAACTCCATTTCTCCAGCATTGGTATCTTTCATGGATTCACATGCTTAGAATATTCCCCGTCGTCAGACTGGGACCCCTCGGTACACATATATAGCCTTTTCCTATAGGAAAACTTCCAACACTTTTGTGTCCTATCTATGTCCTTTTAGGACCCGCCTATGCATGCTCCGTAGGCCGTCCCAGTATAAGAGGCCCCGCCCCCGCGGCTCCCCTTCAGATTTCGGCCCCTCCAAAGTAGGAAGGGTTAAACTTATCAAATACATTGCATTCCGGGGAGGTTGGCGGGCGCATGTGAATCCATGAAAGATACCAATGCTGGAGAAATGGAGTTACAGGTAAGAAACTAGTCCCTTCTCCAGCATTGGATCTTTCATGGATTCACATGCTTAGAATAGATTGTATAGCAGTAACACTTGAGACGGCGGTGAGAATGTAATGTAATATACCCTCACCATATTACACAATGCATATGTACAGTAGGAATAAGTTAACTCATATAACCTTACCCACATAAAGGTAGAAAACAGATTCTCCACAGCGTGGAGCTTACCTTACTGAAACAGATGGCGCAGGACAGCTCTTCCCATCTGCACCTCGTCCGCATGCTGCCTGGCAAGGCAGTAGTGGTGGGTAAACGTGTGGGGCACTGACCATGCCGCAGCTTGGGATATGTCCGTCAGCGGAATTCCTGCCCATAAAGCTGTTGAGGAGGAGATCGATCTTGTAGAATGGGCTCTAGGATGTCCTTGCAGTGGCCTTCCGGCCTTAGAGTGACAAAACGCAATCATCGATGAGACCCATCGGTGCAATCCCTGTTTAGAGATTGCTTTTCCTCTCGTCGACGGACCATATGCGATGAACAGTTGTCGAGTACACCAGAGTTCCGGTGTACGATGTAGGTAAAATTTCAGAGCCCTCTTAACGTCCAGGGTATGAAGAGCTTTTTCTGCTGCCGATGATGGTGTGGCGAAGAAAGTAGGGAGAACAATGGACGAGTGTTTGTGATACACTGTCGGAACTTTTGGGACGAACGTAGGATTAGTTGCCAGGACCACTTTGTCCTTAAAGAATCTTAGATATGGCGGGTCTACGACCAGCGCTTGCAGTTCCGAGATTCTCCTAGCTGATGTGATAGCAATCAAGAATGCCAATTTCCACAAAATGAATGTCGGACGTGGCCATAGGCTCAATTTCATTAAGCCTGCCAACACTGTGTTGAGACTCCAAGTTGGGGGGAATCGTTTTACCGGGGGAAAAACTCGAAATAAACCCCTCTTGAAGTGCTTCACAAGTCTGTCGCTAAATAGAGGAGACGACTGCCTCTTCCTCGTGAACCTCGAGATGGCCGCCAGGTGCACCTTTATCGATGTGAAGGATAACCCCCTCTCCGCCAAGAGGAGCAGGTAAAGTAGAACTTGTTCTGGCGTCACCAACAACGGTTGTAGGCCTTGTTGTCCTCTACATCATTCACAGAACCTCCGCCACTTATAGGAGTAAGATTTGTTTGTAGAAGGGGCTCGAGCCACCTGCAGAATTTTTTGACAATCCTCCGAAATGTCTAAAGCACCGAACTCCGAAAAGTCAGGAGCCAGGCTGTAAGGTTGAGACTGCCCGGGTCGTGATGCCACACCGTGCCTTTGTCCCAGGATAGTAGGTTCGGGACTCTCGGAAACGCTATGGGATGTTCCAGCGACAGGTGAAGCAGGTCGGAGAACCACGGTTGCCTTGGCCAGTATGGTGTCACTAGAATTACCCGGCAATTGTATCTGGGTATCTACTGTATTGTCCTCCGTATGAGGGGGAACGGGGGAAAAGCATAAAGGAACATGTCCGTCCATGGGAAGGAGAATGCCTCCCCCATGGAATCCTCTTGAGGCCATCTGCTTGCGAATTGCTCGCATTTCTTGTTGTCTTTGGTCGCGAAGGCGTCCAGAGGGGGGTGACCCCATTTCTCGAACACTTTTGTCAGGTGAATTGTGTCCATTTCCCACTCGTATATCTGGGCCATGCTTCTGCTGAGGGAGTCTGCTTGGGAGTTCCTCACTCCTGGGAGGTGGTGAGCCACGATGGAAATTTCGTGCTTTAATGCCCAATGCCATGTTTTCTGGGCTTCTATGGAAAGAGTTCTTGATCGTGTCCCTTCTTGTTTCCTCAGATAAAACATGGCCGTTGTATTGTCGGTCAGTACTCGTACTCGCGAACCCTTGATGTGTGGTAGGAATGCCTTCAAGGCCCATCGTACTGCTCTGAGCTCTAACACGTTTATGTGTAGGAGTGACTCCGTTGGAGACCAGCGACCTTGCGTTTGGAGAGCACCCATGTGAGCTCCCTATCCGGTTAGGGACGCATCCGTGACTATCGTTCGCTGAAACTCTGGCTCCTGTAGGGGTACACCGTTGTTCAGATTGTGGAAACTCTGCCACCACTGAAGGGTCCGAAGCAGCTTGTCGTCGTCGACGGTTATCTTGTCTGACCACGATCCTTGAGCCTGGGTCCATCGGTCCGCGAGGAATTCCTGGACTGGCCTCATGAATAGGCGACAGTTTTCCACCAGATGGATGCAGGATGCCATGGCCCCTAGGACCGAAACGTATTTTCTCACTGAGAGCCTGGTGTTTCGCTGTAGTCGGCTCGCTTGCTGATTGAGTCTTGAGGTTCTGTCGAGAGAAGGTTTCACTAGCCCTAACTGGGTCTCGAACTGTGCCCCCAGGAATCCCAGCGTACTCGATGGCCGCAGAGAGGATTTTTCGAAGTTTATGGCGAATCCCAGCTGTTGTAGAAGCTGCATGGTGGCTTGTAAACTTGTGTTGGTCGACGCTGGGGAGGATCCCCTTACCAGCCAGTCGTCGAGGTATGGGTATACATGGTGGCCTTGCTTCCTTAGCCAGGCCGCTACTGGAGCCAGGCATTTCATGAACGTTCTGGGGGAGGTCTTGAGCCCAAAGGGAAGAACCGTGAACTGGTAGTGAGCCGCCCTATTACAAATCTCAGGAATTTCCTGTGTTTCCGACACATTGGAATATGGAAGTACGCGTCCTGTAAATCCAGGGAAGCTAGAAAATCCCCCTCGTGAACGGCGCGGATCACTTCCTGCAGATTGAGCATCTTGAATTTTAGGCTCTTTAAAGACTTGTTGAGATCGCGTAAGTCTAAAATGGGACGCCATTTGCCGTTCGCTTTTTTATGACGAAATATCTTGAGTAGACTCCTTGACCTCTCTGTGATGTTGGAACTAATTCTATCACGCCCTTTACTAACATGAGTGTTACCTCTTGTTGCAGTATCTTCAGATAGGAATGAGCGGTGAACTCAGGTGGAATGTGCGGAGGGCTGTGTTTGAATTGTAAAGAGTGTCCGTTTCTTATAGTGTCCAACACCCATTGATCCGTCGTTATTCGTTCCCATTCGTCGACATATGCTGACACTCTTCCCTCCAGAACGGTGTGTTGTATGTCACTGCTGATCTTTATTTTGCTTGTCTCTCGACGACGACGGATATGATGGTCTTTTCCTGGAAGTCTGGAAATTCCGGCGTCGGTTTGCCGTTTGGGAAGCACGTCTGTATCGCTGGGAGGGGTAAGCCGATCTGCCAAAGGATCTGTCTCCAGACGCAGAGTATCTTGAATTACCTGAAGTCCCTCTAAAGGGACGAAAAGACTTGTAGCTTCGGCCACTCTGGAGGGCACCCAGTGAACGTGCCGTGTCCGAGTCCTCTTTCATTCCTTTTAGGGCTTCGTCCACCTTCTCACCGAAAAGAAGGTCTCCCTCAAAGGGCATATCTAAAACTTTGTATTGTACCTCTGGCCTGAAGTAGGTACACTTAAGCCATGACTGTCGTCATAATACGACCCCATTATTGACTTGCTTGAAGCCTGACTCAGCGAGGTCCACCGCGATGTTCATTGCGTGATTTGAGGCTTCCTTACCCTCTCGGACAAGTAACATTGCTGCCTTCCTATGCTCTTCCAGAAGATGATCAAGCAACGGAGCTAGCCTGTGCCACATCTCCCTATCGTATCTGGCTACAATCGCCAGAGAGTTTGCAGCCTTTACTGTGGTTGCTCCCACGGATAGCACTTTTTTGCCAAAGGCATCCTGGCGTCTCGCTTCGTTTTCAGGCGGAGTCGTGCACTTGTGCTGGGCCTTGGCCTTCCTCGCCGCTGCCGCCGACACCACCGAGTCTGGCGTTGGTTGGGAGGATAAACACTTGGGGGTAGACTCTGGAGCCTTAAACATTTTCTCGAGGCGTCCTTTCACTGCCGGCTCTGAAAAAGGGTGACGTATTGTCTGCAACCCCTCCTTCCACACGTGGTCTAGTATTGGTATTGAGAACACAGACCTCCTTCTCTTACCCATGTGGTCGAACAAAAAACAGTCCTTTTTCTGTTCTTCCTGGGACAAACCAAATTCTTTGCATGCCTTCTCCATCATAGAATGGAATGACGCAATGTCGTCCGGACGGGACGGGTGAGCTGGGCTTCTAGGGGTTTCCAACTCCACCTCTGACTCCCAGGTTGGATCCCTGCAGGGGGATGATGAGATATCCGACATAGCTCCCCTGTCAGACTCCGAATCTGGCAGCTCACCTTCCTCTTGTGCCAGTGCGGAGATTGACGTGCGTAGGTGCGTCGGAGGACGGGACGGGCCCGGCTCGTCGACGGGTGACTGTGGAAGGTTTGCCTGAGGTAGTCTCTGGTCCAACGACTGTAGCAAGGACTGAAGCGTGGACAGAATTTCCAACAAAACAGATTTAGGATTGAGAAGAGGGGCAGATACCGGTATACCGGATCCCCTCGTCGACGACTTGTCAGCCACTCATAGCCCTAGGTCTGCTGAGCCAGCTATTCTCTCGTTCTCGTCCTCCGAGGACAGCGACACAGCCTGTTCTTGCAGTAAAGTATCCGGGGGGATCGGATCAAAAACTTCAGGCCTCCAGGCCTCCTGTAGAACCCCCGTCGACGAGGCCATTGTCGCCGCCGTTGTCGTGGCCTCCAGGCCTCCTGTAGAACCCCCGTCGACGAGGCCATCGTCGCCGCCGTTGTCGGTGGGACGGTGGATGCCACCTGCGTAAGTGGCAGGGTGGAGGCCGATGACTGGACCGCCGTTGACGACGGTGACTTAGCAGGTGGTTTAGGCGTTCACGCCTTTTCCACACTTGGCCTGCTTTTACTCGACTCTCGACTGGTGGTCGATCTATGATGATCGCCCGAGGAGGATTTCCTTTCCTTTTCATGCTTTTTTAATGAAGATGATTTCTTTGACGAGGAGTCTCTAGCTGAGTGACTCCCAGATGACTCTTTTTCCGTCGGTCGAGATTTCTTCGCCGGTGGTTCCGACGAGGTAGTGCGGTGTGATGTTTTTGCCGATTGTGTGGAGCCTACCTCCGAAGGGGGGTATGCCCCCGCTCCATCATTCAGCCATGCCACCAGTCGTCGACTCCGGTCTTTGAGGGTTTTTTGAGAAAACCCTTAGCATATGTCGCAGTTATCCGCCGAATGATGAGGGTGGAGGCAATATATACAATCCATATGTCCGTCCCCCTCGTAAACTTGTTTCAAGCCGCACGTCGCGCATGGACGGAACAGCGCTTTTCCTGACATGGAGGACATTTTCTCTAACTCAAACTCCAGGAATACAACCTTGAACAAAATAGTAAGACAACGCGAGGAGATCCCACTACTTTGGAGACGGTTGAAATCTGAAGGGGACCCGCGGGGGCAGGCCTCTTATACTGGGACGGCCTACGGAGCATGTGTAGGCGGGTCCTAAAAGGATGTAGATAGGACACAAAAGTGTCAGAAGTTTTCCTATAGGAAAAGGCTATATATGTGTACCGAGGGGTCCCAGTCTGACGACGGGAATATTCTAAGCATGTGAATCCATGAAAGATCCAATGCTGGAGAATACAAGTTCACCTTTGGTACAAGCATGTACTATGTTAAAGTGGTAGCAGTAGCGGAGCAGCCAGGCTTATCTCAAGAGTATATGAGCAGTAGCAGAGATTACACAAAGGAACCACAATTACTGTGACTCAAGCAAACACTGACTCAAGGTTTCAGGTAAACAAATATAAGTACATTTATTTTTTAAACCATCTGTAAAACACAACACTTCTATGAATTCAAAACCACACGTAAAATACATTACAAACAATCAATTCTCTTGGCACAGAATAACTCAAGGTAAGTACCTTATGTTTTGGCGGACCAGTGTTGTGAAACAAAAGACGTTACCGGGAATACAGATGCGATCACTTTTTGACAGCTCGGTCGTATTAAAGAAACGCGTATCCGCGGCAAGAAATGTTACCGGGGCAAATGCACACTTAACACCTGGGCTAACCAGAGAGAGTTGGGGGCAAAAATCATATGCAATACTTTTGTCAAGGCAGACGGAATCAGAGAACACTCGCTGACAGAAATACAAAAGTCAATAGGCCGGTGCCAGTGTCAAGTGGAACCGGGTTCCGGTTGTCGAGGATCACACAGTCAGACAGTTCAAGATTCAACGTTCCCAGGAGTACTTGGATATTGTCTTTAGACGAAACAAAAGTTATAAGGAGGAGGGAAGACAAGGGCAAGCCTTGGAGGAGGAGAAAAGGGATTCACCCTAGTTCCTCAAAGCAGAGCACAGTACCTTATTCAATGAAGAAGCTGGTGCCACGGCAGTTGTTCCTGTTGATTTCCTGCAGACCCACGGTTCCTGGAGCTTCGGCAAGAAGGACGACGTCTGGAGGGGTCTGTACCACACGGGGATGAAGCCAGCAGCAGCGACAGTAAATAAAAGGTGCACTCCTTTAATAAACAGGAGAGGCTCTTCAGATGGCTATCGGGACAACTACAGCAGTGTGCAGCGATTCCGACCACGAAGAGGATCCTCTGGCTGTGGAAGATGAGCTGGTTGAACCCACCAGGCTCAAGAGAAGAAGACTCCGGACTGGATCTTCTCTGGTCGTCGAAAGGTAGATAGCTCAGGACTGCAGCAGGGCTTCACCGGGATGGGGTAGTTGCAGCATTCGACTTCTTCTCCGCTTCTCTTCGGTTCCTTGTAGTTCCAGTGGCGACTCCGACTTCTAGCCCAAAGAGACATGCCTTTTATGCGAAAATCCCATATTCACACAGCAGGGGGGTTGTCCAGCCCGGACAACCACCTCATCCAATCATGGCAAAGTGCGACTTGGGCTTCCTAGAATACCCTGCACAGGGGGTGACTACACCCCTCCCTCACATTCAGCCCACCTAGACACCCAGGCGCCCAGAGGAGGGATTCTGGGCAGAAGCCCGCCAAAAGGCAGTGAACAAAGAAGGCAAACCTGGTTTGCTGCGCAAAGTAAAACACAAGGAGGACTTTAACAAAATGAAATGGCGAATAAACCCGACCGGAGCCAAAAGAAAGAGTATTTAGTCAAGTGGGTTTATGTTCGAGGCTAATATAATAGCCTAAAACAATACCACCTTTATATAGTATAATCGCGGTACAAAAGTTGGGGTAGATACCACTGCCACCAGCCAAGTCTAAATTTTAAAAGAGCAAAACAAGGCTCTAGGAGGTACAGATAAAAAGGGCTAAGGAGTAACCCTTTCCAGTACCCCATGTAAGATGGTGTGTACTGGATCCGTGGTTAAATGACTAGGTAAAGTTAATGGCAACTTTACCCTTTTCTGGGGAACAGTAGTCAGCCCCAGAAATGGAGTCGGTGGGAAGTCTAAAAGACAACCCTGTGTCATTGCACTGAAGGTGCTGTGTAACACACAAAAGAAGGGGGCTACTGAAGTGGTGTACTTCAGAATCCACAATCACAAAAACAGATGAAATACATATGGCAAAACATGGGTAAGAGTGGGGGGGAAACCTCACACTCTTACCAAGTGGAAAACATAACTCCAGAAATCCAGCAAAGCTGCTGGGGGACTCACTAGGTAAGGGAAATTAGCCATTAAATGAGAATTCTCCCTAACACAGAGCCTGGATCTTGCTGACTCTGCAAGCAGAGGTGAGGCCCACGAGCAGATCTGTCTTTATGGTGACCAGCCTGATGTCCGCAGATGCCAATGGCTCAAACGGTTTGTGTGCCAAGGCGCCCAACACAACATTAAGGTCCCACACTGGGTGTGGTTTCTTTACAGGCGGGTAAAGCCTGTGGAGGCCAGCCAGATGTCGCTTGACCACCTAGTTGGAGAAGAGGCCCTCCTCCGATTCCTGTATGTCCCTATGGCTGCCAGATAGGTGCGGCCTGTATCCACCTGTGCGCCGGGTTGGGCGAGGTGTGCTGAAAGGGAGAGCACGTCATCCAAGGTGCACTTAAGAGGGTCGATCGCCCTAGAATCGGCCAAATGACAGAATCTAGACCATTTACTCTTATATTGGCTCCTAGTAGCCTTGTTTCTAGCGCAAAGCATAAAATAAGCAGTGTCACGGAGAAATTTGCTATGTAATTCTGTAGGTTTGCTAATTAAATTGGCACTTGAGTAGCAAAGCTAGCTATTTAAGTTACCCAGTTCAATGAAAGCACAGCTCACTCTGCATTCATCTTGCCTTCAGAGCTCTCGCTACCCTCTTTTCTCTATTCACTACAAGTTCAATGGGGCTAATGGAGATAGAGTGCAGCAGTAATCATCCCCTTCACTCATGTGCCAAAAGGCCTTTGTAGGAGTGCTACACACGTTTCTTTTTCTTTTTAAAAAATTTCAAACCAGAAATAAATCGGGGTGATACTGTTATTAAGCCAACTGTATCCTGTCTGCCAAAGACCTGGGTGTGCTTGTTATTTTTTTTATTTAAAGGCTTTCAATTCCTTTTCCAAAAATGTAATTGGTTATATAATGCATAATTGCAATATTGCTACTGTAAAACACTGCATTGTCTCCTTGCTTTACTGTTAAGTGCATCTAAATCTCAGTGTAAACTAGATTTAATTTTGTTGGGGAAGATGCATCATATTGACGAGTGGATACTTTTGAAAATGTACATTACCACACTGCCAAACGCTTTGATGGCAAACCTAGTTCTGTGGGCTGCTGGTTACATACAGCTTGCAACTGATGGTCAACCCATGAGCTGATCCCATACTACTTGACATCCTATCTTACCATGTTGCTTTATACCCGCTACCCTGAAAGTGAGATGGCCGCAAACTACAATATTCTGCCTAGTTGGCCCAGTTCTCTGCCTGATATGGCATCCACTCTGCTTAGTCTTTTACATAATGAATACACAAAGCTAACTTGATATTTACTTAAAGTAGCGATCAATAGTTTCATCCAGACTGTACATCTACAGACCTACTGTAAAACTGTACACTGTAGTTGGTTTTCAGAGCTCACTTTGCTCTATGATTATGATTGCATTATTTATGTGCATCTGCAGTAGAGAGAGCTAGGCTAACTGTTTTCAGAGCCTTTTCATCACATCTATTTATTTGTGTCCATTCATGCAGCCAACTTTTCTACAGACAATCATCCAGGGTATTTTTGCACACTCGCTTAGTTGAGTAGATTTTAAGAAGGGCCAATACCGTTTGCAGCGGATTTTGGAAACCTATTTTACCTTTCCTTTGTTTGCAGTAAATGTCAAATAAGTTTCACTGTGCATGGCTGGCCTCTGGATGGCAGCAGTGTGCCAAACTAAAGTGGGTTTGTGGTGCATGTACCATTTTACAGTGCATTTAAATGTGTTGTCATCTGTTGCCATGGGTCTTAGTGCATATCTCTTCAGTCGAGTGGGTAAACTAAGTTACTCAACCTGCAGGTCTAGTGGAATTTTAAAGAATTTGCAAGGCCCGACTTATCTCACTAATTTCTTACTTCAGCGGTACACAAAACTGCTGCATTGTTGCTCATTTTATGTCTTGGTTACCAGTACCTTCTGGTGGCATTAAAAATATTCATACAAAATTGCTAATAAAATGGGTTTGTTTGCTAATCAAGAACAATTTAATTAGCAAACTCTGCTAATCAATTTTTGAAAACTAATGTATGCCTTGTAGCGCCCTGGATGATCTCTTGGTTAGCCTGAGATAGGCTCTAGTGTTTCAGCGTGACCTGCTCAGGAGCCACGCTGTGAGGGCTAATTTGTGAGGAGCAGGGTGATGTATCACGCCCACTGCTGGGCCAGGAGAGGAACTGGGCCCAGCAGTAGGTGGATGGGTGGTCTGTCCCACAGGCTGAGTCGCTCTGAGAACCACGGTCTCGCCGGCCACCATGGAGCTATCAAGATGATGCTGAGGTGCCTGGATTCCTTTATCTTGCAGATCATCCCTGTGGACCAGAGGTGTGGGTAGGACATGTTATGTCGTTCCATTGTATCTGGAATGCGTCGCCCAGGGTGTTTCCCGGGAGGAAAACACAATCACCTCGGGGGGGACCCCACTTGAGGAAGATCTCCTTCAGTACAAGGTTGTTCAATTGCCACTCGTAATTGTCCACTCCCAGTCTGCTGAGCCTGTCAGCTTCCCGGGTTGGCTTACCCAAAGAGGTGGACAGCCATGCTGACTGCTAGGTTGCACAGCGGAGCGGATCTGGTACCTCCCTGCTTGTTGACATAGTACATGCTTGTAGAGTTGTCTGGACAAGAACTGTCTTGCCTTCGATAAGAGGGAGAAAGGCCTTGAGAGCCAGCCATACGACTCATTTCTAGCCAATTGATGTGGGAATCCTGCCGGGTCCAGACTCCATGGATGCTGTGGTCGTCCTGGGTGGCTCCCCAGCCCTCTAGGGGGGAGTCTGCAGTAACTGTGACCCGAGGGACTGGCTGTCGGAAGGGCTTGCCCTGCCGCAGGTTGTAGTCCCACACCACTAGAGGCCCGAGTGCAGAAAGGGAGGAATTTCAATTTGTTTTGCTTGGGAGCCCTTCTCCCGATTCCATAAGGCTGCAAAAGTGCGGCTTTAATCTCCTCATCCTGAGCCTCATGTGGGGTACAGGCAACATGACTGCTGCCATAAGACCCAATAGGTATTGGTACCACCAGGCTGAGGTCACTGGCCTGGAGAGGAAGTGAGCTGTTGCTCTCTTGATGGCCACAATCTTGTCCTCAGAGGGGAAAAAACTCTCACGGAGCTTGTGTCCCAGATGAGGCCCAAGAAGGTATGGCTCTGTGTGGGTTGCATCTGAGACTTCTTGAGATTGATAGTGAACCCCAGGTTGTTCAGCGTGTTCATCAGTGCGGCAGCGGTATGGTGAACCACTTCCGGAGAGGTGGCCCGGATGTGCCAGTCGTCCAGGTACAGGTAGACGTGGTGGCCCCGAGGAGGTCTACCACTGCGTTCATTAACCTGGTACCCTGGGTGCCGAGCTGAGGCCAAAGGGTAGCAACTTGTATTGGAGATTGTAGCCCATGATCCTGAAGCGCAGTAAAGAATGATGCGGCTGCCAATTCGAGACGTGCAGATAAGCGTCCATCAGATCCAGGGAGCACACACAGTCTCCCCTGTCCAGTGTTTCCGCAATAACACAACCATACATTGTTGGGGAGGGAGGAAGAGATTGAGGGTGGAAAGGTCCAACACAACTCTCAGGCCAGGCTGGTTCTTCTTCTGTATAGCGAAAATCCTGGAATTGAACCCCAATCCTCGCTGGGAGGCTGGGACTTCCACTGCCACTGCCTGGCTCTCGACGAGCAACTGGATCTCCACCAGCCGAGTTGTTGTCCTAATCTGTGGCAGGAGAGGAGGGAGGAGAGGAGAGGAAGGTACCAGTAGTCGGTACCCCATGGAGACAACGGAGAGGATCCAGGAGTCCAACAATTTCTGGTATCAAAATGCACATGAATGGCAAACCTGCCCCCCCCCACCGGAGACACAGACCCGAAGGGGCGTGTCATGCCTTCTTTCTCTTCCAGCCTGCTGACTGGAGAACGGTCAGGTTCTGGACCTCTGCTCTTGGAAGCCTCAGAAACTGCTAAACGCCCACTCCTCGTCAGAGCATTGCTGCCACTGGGTGTAGGCCTTGGGCATGGCCTTTGTAAGAATAGGCAAAGACTTCGCAGTTTGCGAGCTGTCCCTCCCTTTATCTAATTCTTCATCCGTGGTGGAGTGGAAGAGGTCACTACCCTCGAATGGAAGGTCCAATATGCGTTCCTGGACCTCAGGGTTAAATTTAGTGGCCCAGAGCCAGGCCGTCCTTCACACGTCCGTGGCAATGCAGATGGCACTGCACGAGGTAGCAATGTGGGCCACGGTGGACTCCCTGATGTCCTGTGCTACCAGCTTGGCTTCTCCGAGGCCCTCCCTTGACGCAGGTGCAGGGAGGCGGAGTACAGCTTCTTTCCATACGCCTCCAAGATTTTCTCCTCCTTGCCTAGCATCGTTCTGGACGAGGGGGCAGAGGACGACTGGGGCTTGGAATAGAGCGACGCTGCAGCAATCACGGAAGTGTGCAGTTGAGGGTGTGCCAAAAGCAAGAGGTTGGGCTGAGTTTGGCTTGCGCCACCCCTTCTTGGCCAGTGCGACTATGTCTTTCTGCTTCGGGATCCCCGTTTTGCGAGGGAGTCTTAGGGAGAGAACTCCTGCTGAGACCCCCTCCACAGGCTGCTCTACCTTAGGCTGAGGAAGGCCAAACCTGCAAGGCGTTCACGGAAGGCCCTGGCTGAAGATGGCTTGTCGGGGTCCTCTTCCTCATTCGTATCCACCAGCGTGTTAGGAGAGTCCCGAACTTGTGCACGAGTGCTGGATGCCCGTGGGCTGCAGTGTGGAAACGAAAGCCGGTGGATGCTGTGGAACTGCCTATACTATAGGAGGCAAGGAAGTGTCATGATGCCTACCCCCCGGGGACCCAGACCACGTCCAGCAACCCTGGAAGCAGGCATCAAGTTATCCTAAGCAAGCCGAACAACCCCTGCTAGGGGCTATTTGCCTATGGCGCCAGGCTCATATGGAGAGTCAGTTCTGGCGCCATAGGCGCCAGGCTCATAGATTAAAACTTACCTGATGCAGACCATGCTGCAAACCTACCTGATGCAGACCATGCTGCAAGAGCTCCAAGCCAAAAGAGGCTTGGAAGGGACTACTTTACTTAGGGACTATTTTTTACTCGGGCGGGGCAGGGGAGGAATACTTACCTGAGACTACTTTGGAGGCTATTTAAACCACGCCCGAAGAGCAGCACACGCTTCGCGTTATTCTGCATCCAGCAGCGTAACGCTCACCGTGCCTGCAAGTCTGAATCCAGCCTTCTGCCACGCCCGCCTCGAGTTTGGAGCTCCGCGTTGAAGCAACTGGTTATCAACGCGCCCCTGCGCTCAATGCAGGATGGAGAGCACATCTTTTCAAACCATCAGAAGAATATTCCTACGGGCCAAGCAAACGAAGCTAGGTGGGCCAGTCCAGTCTGTCATCTCGGCCTTACGCATCACATTGGTGGAGACCGCAGCTGTCCAGTTCCGATCGACGCCTCTGTGGGAGCCAGGTGAGCGTAACAGAAGCCTGAATCGGGGGGCGCTGGCTGGGGCAGCAGTGACTGCGCTGGGGCCTGTGGCACCAGGGCCATAGGAGGAATGACTATGGGTGCCGGTGGGATGACTTTGGGGAGCCTGTCCCAGAGGATGAGCCTCCTCTGGGGAGTTCGCATCAGCCATAGGAACCTTTTGAAGAACCTGTGTTCGGCGGCTGTAGAGGTTGCAGGTAATATTGACGGAGTGGCTAGAGGTAGCTGGGGCCGGGGAACACTCTGCCTGGGGTGCAGGGGAAACCTGCCCTGCGCTGCTGATGGATAAACTGTAGGTCACACATCCGGTCAACATCAGTCCCACCTTGTGACTCGTACCACCACCTGCTCTGCCTGAGGGGGCCATCGGACGAGCGGCCATCTTGTCTGGCGCAGCAGCCATTTTGTCGAGCTGCGTGTCATGTGCCAAAGTTGTGGTGCTTGGCTTGCTGGAACCAGCCCTGTCCAAGACGCTTGGCATTGGAACATAAGGACTATACCCCACCTCAGGTCGTGACCTGGAAGATGTATTACCCTCAGCAGGGTTGCCAGTAGTACGGCGTGAAGGTGCCCCCTCGGACATGCCAGTACTAGGCCGCAACCCCTCTGGCGTAAGCCCAGTAAAAGAACCTTGCGGTCCATCAGCACAGACACCGGAAGGATCCGATGACTCCACGGCGGTGAGGCAGGTAGCTGGAATAGCCTTGGTGCGTGCGCTGGTGCTAGAACCCGAAGGTCCCTCCCGGTCAGGCGCATCCTCGGGAAGGAACTGCCTTTACGGGATACAATGGTAAATAGAGACCTTACCTCTGGCCTCGAGTGATGTTTGGCGAAGTCCTTCAGGTCCTCCGGAGGCGCTTCTGGAAGAGCCAAGGCAGCGGAGGCACATCGTATGGTGGTCGGATGCAGGGAAGAGCCCCTCGCAGGCTGGGCAGCTGCTGAAGCCAGTTGAAGTCAACATGCGCCGGGGAGGAGCGTGGCATTGGAGGACCCAGTACCTAATTGAAAAGAACAAGACAAAGATAGAAGAATATCCGGAGAAGAGCAGGTAGTATTACATGGCCGAAGCCAAATCCAGGAGCGCTAGAGAATTCGGTCCATTCCCGTCGACGCGGAAAAGGGGACTGAGGAGTAGCGCTGGTGGGCGAAGTCAGGCGAACGCATGCTGCCAGGGCCACGCCCCCGCGCACTTCTAAATTTAAAGGGGTAGAAGATTTTTCTGGCGAAAAAGGTTCCGTCTCCCGTCCCTCGCGAGGGACACCCATACAGTATGGAGGAAAGGGGATGGGACGTAAGAGTATGGTATTTATGAATCTGTACTGGAACCCTGCCAAAGTAAGAATTGATATCTTCATTGGGGCAGTTATGCAGGTAATTGATGAAGCAAGATTGGAATGGGAAAAACCCATCCATTATATTGGTGGGGGACCTGAACATCAGATGGGATCACCGGGAAAATTGTAGTAAATACAGGGATAACCCTAATACCCCCGGTGAATTATGATCTAAAGCCTGACTTCAAGGTATGCGTAGTAGGGACTCACTTATGTTAAATAGTAACATCAAAGGGGACATGCCAGCTAGGTTCACCTGGAGTCGTGGTCCAGTTAAGGCAATATTAGATTATTGCTTTGTTTCCCGCAACATCTTTCATGAGATGGAATCCCTGGTAGTGATGCCTATGGAGAGTAGCGATCATTCTCTCCTTAAAATCACTTGGCATAGCCCCTTTCAAGCTTCGTTGGGTTGACCAAGTGCTATTAACTGAGGACTCACAGGAACGTAATCGAATTTGCTTCTTTAGGCAGGATGTCTTAGACGTTTCCTCCATGCTGCAATCGAGATTGGACTTGAATGAGGGAGCTCCGAATTATGTCCCACTATTGGCTAAATAGGTCTAGGTGCAGGGTTTTGGGTCTAGACCAAATTTTATGCAGAAGCATAACTTCTTAGTAGACTTGATTGTGATTGAGCGCAAGAAGTATAGAACCGATTTGAAGAGTATAAAAAAAATACCCTTGATTAGACGTGCATTTAACCAAAAAAAGCATCAGCAAAAATATAAAAATTGGCTGATAAGCTTTAAGGCTGAACACTTGCAGGCAGACACGGTTTATATGTTGGACATTATGAATAAGAAGAATTCTAGACTCACGTGGGAGTGGATCAATAAGGTGGGAACATCGCAGGCAGCCCAACATATGCTCCCTGTTACCGAGCAACAGTGGATCGACCACTTTGACTCCCTCAATACGGATAAAACAATTATACCTTCGACTCAACATCTAGGTAGGCTCTGCGAGGGGGATTGGAAGTTGCAAAAACTAGAAATTCTGGAGGTGAGATCAAAACTTTCCACGTCCAGGCTCTCAAACGATGCGTTAAAACAGATGCCTGATGAGTGGTCAGAATTTGCTTGTATCCTCTTTTGTAAAGTCCTCAAAGAAAAGTAAATGCCCTCATCTTGGATGAGGGCAATTAACATTCCTATTTTAAAAAAGGGGCTAAGAACTGATAAAGCAAATTATCGGCCTATAGCCCTTCCTGACAGTTTGGGGAAAGTTTTTGCCTCTAGCTTTAAAACACCTGTCAAGATGGCCTATCGACTCAGAGCACCAAGACTGTAGACAAACTGGCTTCGTACGAGGTGTTCGTACTGGCCTTAATTTGTTCCCATTAAATTTATTAAAACTCCAGGCCATTAGGGGCAATACCAAGTTGTACATTGCCTTTGTGGACGTGGAGCAAGCTTTCAATAGTGTGAATCGTGAGGGCCTGTGGGCCAAATTGAGCAGCTAGAACTGTCCTGAAGAGCTATTGGAGCCTATGAAAGCCCTCTATTCTGATTCTACGTTGCAGGTACATCTGAACTGTCAGGGTCTGCTATCTAGGGAAATCAGCCTAAACAGGGGCCTTAAACAGGGCTGTGCGCCTTGCCCCATTCTCTTTAACCTTTACCTGTCTGAATTAGGAAAATCCCAGAAGGTGATCTGTGGCTTACCTCCAAAATGTAATGGGGTCTCTCTTCCTTGGATGACTTATGCAGATCTACTATTGATTGACAAAACACCAATAGGACTTCAAAGGCGATTGGACGCACTCTAATCCTAAATGACTCTTAAGGACCTGCGAGTTAATGCAAAAATAAAAAATCAAAGATCTTGGTCCTTAAGGGGGGAATTAGAGGGAAGTCCGAGAAATTCCAATGGTATGTAAATCAACACCCTCTGGAATGTGTCAACTCCATTATTTATTTGGAGTCTGTCGTCCAGAGTGTGGCCGAAACTCCATGGGCTTACTTCTTACAAGTAAAGGTTAAAATTCTCACGGCCTGGTTCTGGCGTTGTAATGAGCTCTACTTCTGTGTGAGCTCCAGCCTTGAGGTCCGAGAAGAGGCATGAGCCCCTGCTTCTAGACCCCCCCACGGAAGAAAAAGTGAATCAACGCTGTATGAAGGTCCCCCCACACCCACACAGAGGAAAGAATTCGGGAGAAATCAGCAGTGGAATCCGATTGATATCGTCATGTGATTGATAAGGGAAACCAGAACTGTTACGGACCAAGAGTTAAGGGAAAACCTCAGAGACCGACTGCCGAATGGCTAACTTCCTTGACAAACACTCGAGCCACGTCTCAACACTCGCCTAACACTATCCTGAGGCATAGGGAGGCGGCTCCGCTGCGAATGGAGACAGGCACAAGGCAGCTGAGAAGGGCTCCCTCCCAACGACCATTGGGCAGCACGCTGGCAGATGCGTGGATTCATCCGAGACCTGTATGTACCAGGACCTGCTGTGCCCGAAGAAGAAAAAGACACTGGTGAATAGCTGCCTCTGCCGATGGGAGGAGGGCTCCATAACGGGATCGGCGACACTGATGATCCGGAGATACGCGCCACCCGGAGACTATGCAGTGATCCGTGAGGTACTGATAGATGTTAAGACCACGCCGGACTGCGGGCACAACCTCAGGAATACAAAAGCTGCACTAATCGTAGCCAATAAAGCACACAGTAAGTGGAAACTCCTGGCCCTCACCCGCTGGCGTAAAACGCTGACTGCTGCTGACCTGATAATCCAACCAGGGCCCCTGTCCCACTAAGCACCACGCCTTATTGACCAAGGGCGCCTGGGTAAAAGTGAAACACACTCTCAATAGTACCCAGACCCATACAAAGCACCATATTATAATTTTAAGAGCCTTACGTCGTCAGACCTATAAGGTCCCCTGCAAGGCCAGATGTGGCGCACCAGGCGAATCTACAAAGCTGCGTTGGTGGGAGAGAAGCACACTCCCAGCTGTGCAGGGGCCCGGCCTATACTCCACATGGCGATACCAAGGGGAATACACTCATGACCCCAAACGGCCACCGCCACGTCAAACGCATTGTACAACGCTGGCGAGATAGGCCGCCTGGAGGAAAAGGAAACGCATATTTGACATTACGCGGCTCCCTCTGGATCTGCGTGCTATGATACCTGCACCCAAGTGCCCCACCCAAGGGAAACGTGTGGGGTGCACGGCTACACCTCCTGGCAATTGAGAACCATTTTTGCTGACTCGGTTCTACTCCCCTGGCATGCCCACCGAATCCAGCGCGGAGAGCACACACAGGCCTTTGCTCTCCTGCTGTCGTGAGGAGAAGAATAAGTGACAAGGTGGGTGCAAACACACTCCACACACAGACGCTCTGCACTAAAAATGTCTTATTGATGAACCATACCCATGTATGGAAAGGTACAGTTACGTGATCACCAGGAACGCACTGTGATCCTCCACTGGAAGACTTAAAGCGCCCAGGAATCTGAAAGACTCACCAACTCACAGTTACCTCCCACCACTCTATCTGAACTTGTGAAAATCTGAAATCTGAACATGACGCCACTCCACTTTCGTCCTAGCGATCATCGCACCAAAGAGATCGTCCTACATACAAGATCCCTCATTCCTAGAATCAGCCTGGAGGCATACAAACGTACTTCTCTGTGGAAGCGACGCTAGGGGCTACAACCCCCATACAAGAGGAGCACCAAGACCCCCCCCACCCAAAGGAGCAACCTACAGATATCTTTCACTTCTCTCCACGTCGCTTGTTCGGATTGTGAGAACACCAAAAGAAGACAGAGACTGGAGGAGAAATACTTGTTCCCTTTGCTCCCCCGGACACCGCACACCACCTTGAACACGAAGCCCATTCGCAATAAGGGCACTCTCCCGTTTCATCTCACCAGGGAGAACACCACCAGCATGTGTTTGACAGTGCTCTTCCAAATTATCCAGAGCTGCACAGTCCCCAGTGCCCCGCGCTCTGAGCATATGAGCATTATAGAAAAACTTGCGTCTTATAAATTCTCACCACAGCGCACCTCCAGCGCTTCTTCTCCCAATATCGAGATGTCGTCCTCGGGGCCGGAGGCTGCTGCAACTAAAGCAGACGTTGCGGATCTGCTAACCGAAATGGATAGTATGCAGGCTGACATCAGTGGGAAAAATCAACAAAATAACACACAGGTTTGACAAAATGGAGGAAAGCCTTGAGGAAGTAGAACACAATCAGACCTCCTTATCCACGCTGGAAACACAAATGGATACCAGACTCGCAGATATCGAGATGAGGGAGGAAGGATTCCGGCTCAAAGTCGATGACCTTGAAAATCACGAATGGCGCAACATTCGCATTTTTGGCATTCCAGAAAGAGATGGAGAAACGGAGCTGGACCTAAAGTTAACATAAACTCCTGAAATTGCCATTTGAGGATGATTCTGTAGATAAGCCCAAACGTGACCGCATTCATCGTGCTGGTGGCACAACAGGAGGCCCTAGAACAATACTAGCCCGATTCCATAATTATGCAGACAAAGCCCGGGTTCTGGAAAAGGCCAGAAACACCGCTCAGCTCTGCATGGACACAGCCAGTATCACCATCCATCAGGATCTCTCCTCGCTCACCTTGGCCATGAGAAGGAAATGCCTCCTGCTGACTAAATTCCTAAAGGACAAGGCAATAAGGTACCGGTGGGGATACCCCTTCTCGTTGACATTCGAATGGGAAGGGTCCACAATAAAATTGAAAACCAAAAGAGATATTAATGGTTGTATCACGGACTTGCTTAGAGAACAGGAAGGACCTGTGGCCCTGGAGGAAGGAAGAAACCGAGCCAGAGAATGGAGGATCAAAGGGCCGAGGCTCCGGAGGATCCCAGGCTCCCGGAAATTTAGGCGGATGAATGTCTCTCCAGAAATGGAACATTGAACTCTCTGTGGGAACCAGAAAACATCAAAGCAATTACGACCCGAGAGGGCAATTTGAGATCTTACTTGATGCTACGCACCCCTTTCATGAGGTCCAATACAGACTGTTGACGATTATAGCTGACAATCACGCTGAAAAAGCAAGAAAAATATTGGTCAACAAATAAGGGGAATTGGAAATGGAGGGGGGGGGGCAGTAGGGGCGTTTTTTTTTACTAGAGGTGTTAACTGACCAAAATAGTAAGGTCCTCACTGGTGGTCCGAGGCTGCCTAGGTGAGGTTAACCCAACTGGATCGGATGCCGTATTGGGGGGAGGGAGAGAAGGGGGGTGGTGGGTGGGGGAATTGGTCATGGCTCGTATTTACACATGAAGATGCAGAGACACTCTCTTGAACATGGATATGTATTGGATAGGCCCTTTAGAAGTGAATCTGGAAAATTACCATGTTAATGATGGCAAATAACTTGGCTAGTACAGCTGGGTGCATTAAGGCTGGCACCCTAAGCGTAAAGGGACTCAACTCCCCCACTAAAAGATCGCTGGTCAATCAGGAATTTAAGAGATCCAAACTTGACATTCAGGTTGTGAATACTGGGGTTCTGGCCCCTTACGAAAAGCAGGAGCCGGTGTTCTGATCAGAAAAGGTCTTAAATTTGAAGTCACGAAGACCTGGTCCGATGTGGGAGGTAGAGCCATAGTTCTGGTGGGCAGGTTACACAACACAACTCTTACTCTTGCATCCCTTTATGCCCCAACACGAGCCAACCCCGCTTTCTCCAACACATGATACCAGCGATTATGCTGGAGGCCGAAGGTGAGCTCATCCTAGGAGGTGATTTCAATATGTGGGCGACCCCTCACTCGACAGACAAGCCGGCAACCCAGCATCCCACGAACCTACTGACGGAGGCCGCACTTAGGTCATTGAAATTATGTCCCTATATGGATTAAATGACATATGGTGTCTCCTGCACCCCCACTGCCTGGGATACACCTTTTACTCAGCTCCATACTCCACATTCACGTGCATAGACTACATTTACCTCACCACTGGTCTGAAAGAAGCAGTATCTGCAACTGGGATCTCTCTGATCTCCTGGTCAGACCACGATATGGTTACCACTAATATAAACCTGTTAGCGCTTCTGCATAAAAACTTTAAATGGCGGTGTAACGATTCATTGTGGAAGGGCCCTGTATTTCACGAACAACTAGAGAAAGAGATCACCGAGTATTTTGAGTTGAATGACAAGGGCAGTTTCCAAAAATACGGTTTGGGAGGCTGGGAAGGCAACATGGAGAGGTATATTTATCAAGGAGGGAGCTGATAAAAAGAGAGACAGGGCTCTCTCAAAAACAGACTCCGAAGGGAAATAGCACAGCTAAACTCCCGGGCACAATCCAATGAGGCTGAAAGGGGAGATAGGATAGCCGAGGCAGTTCAAAAGAGGGAGGAACTCCAACGTTTGGAGGAAGGCCTAATTATTCGCAAGCTACAATTCCTAAAGTAAAAACACTACGAAAAAGGGGACAAGGCGGACGCACTCCTGGCCGCAAGGCTGACAGGGCAACGTGCGCCGATCGTTGGGTTAAAGTCATAGAGAATGAAACTAGCTCCCCAAACACAGATCCCAAGAGTATCCCTGAGGCCTTTGCCGACTTTTACAAACACCTCTACAAGTCTGAGATCATGCAGGGGGAGACAGAAATTAATAACTACATGAATGAGACAAATATGCCCAAACTCTCACTTGATACAACGGAATCAGAGTCCCCGATAACATCTGAAGAGGTTGAAAACGCTATTAAACGGTTACCCCTAGGAAAAGCTCCCGGAAATGACGGGTACACTGCAGGATTTTACAAGACCTTCCTCACCTCACTCCTCCCCTTCAGGGTTTAGCACCAGAATCTTTCTCGCAGCCACTCATTTCTGTTATTCAGAAAGAGCGGAAGGACCCCAGACGATGTGCATCCTACCGACCCATTTCCCTACTTAATATAGACGCTAAAGTCTACACGCGTGTATTAGCAGCAAGACTCGAAACACACATGCAAGCCCTGATACATACAGATCAGGTTGGATTTATACTGGGACGACAAGGGGTCAACACCACCCGTAAAACCTTACACCTGATGCATGAAGCCCAGAAAATCCTGAACACACTATCTCTGCTATCCATAGACGCTGAGAAAGCATTCGACAGAGTAGAAGGGAGCTTTTTGGATGCAGAATTGGACAAAATAGGACTTGGTCCGACATTCATGAGAGGGGTCAGTTATGACAAATTCTGAATATTCAAGGTGGTTCACCCTCGAGAGAGGCACAAGACAAGGGTGCCCCCTCTCTGCGATATTGTTTGCTTTCTCGGAACTGCTGGCCCAAAAGCTCTGAGCTGACAACCTGGTAGAAGGTTTGAAAGTCCACGGTAGAGAATATAAACTAGCACTCTATGCCGATGACATCCTGCTTCATATTCAGAATCCCCCAACTTCTGTTCCCAGAGCTATACAACATATTGAGACCTATGGCGCATTATCTGGATTCAAAATAAACCGGTCTAAATTGATTCTGTTCCCCCTGCATGAGCTCAGTCCTGAGTCCAACAGGGAACTCTCGGGACTAGGTTTAGTAATAGGGGGCTCGACATTACGTTATTTCGGAATCAACATCACACGACATGTAAATGATACGTATGAGGCCAACTTTCCACAAGTTATCGCGTTTCATGCAGACCTTGCAAGATGGCAAACTCTTACAATTTCATGGATGGGCCGGTTGAATGCCACCAAAAATGTATGCCTCCCCTGCTACCTATACCCCTTCCAGGTTCTTCCCCTAAAAGTCCCAGACTCATTTTTTAGGGAGGTAAAAAATGCCATGCCGCGCTTCCTGTGGGAAGGGAATAAACGAGGATATCCTATGAAGTCCTGATCCTGCCAAAAGATAAGGGTGGAGTTGGACACACACACCTAAAGTTGTACTATCGGGCGACCCAACTGAGAGTGTGGATCTCCTAGCTGAGAAATAGGAAGGATCTACAATGGGTCCAGTTGGAAAATGACAACTTGACAGCGGACACACTAGCAGAATGGCTTTGGGTCCCCCGGTCCAAACTCTTGCAAAGACTTAAGGAACACCCCATACTCGGCACTATCTGGGAAATATGGAAGAATGGGAGAGATATGACGGGCATCGCAACTTGGCCATCTCCCCTAAGCCACATATGGGCGCTGGGAATCAGAGAAGAAATACCCGACCATTCCGCATATCAGACATGGTTCGATGCTGGCCTGGAGAGGGTGGGACAACTTTGGAGGGGAGGAGTATTCCTGACAGTCCTTGAACTAGAAGAGGCACTCCAGATTAACCCAATATTGATATTTCTTTATCTACGGCTTAAAGCTGTGATGACTAGGAAGGAGTGGCGTACGAGCAAACAAAGAACTGACACCCTTTGAAAAGCTCCTTGATACTCTTACTGAGACCAAGGGCCTGATTACTCTTATGTACCGCACACTGCTAGACACTGGTTCGAAGTCAATCATCAAACTCAAACGCAAGTGGGAACAGGACTTTGGTAGAGAATTCGACCAGCACACATGGGATCGAATTTGTAAAACACCCTCACAGGAATCTATCGCTGCACAATATAAATTGCACGCCATTAAACTATTACACAGATGGCAGTACGATACCTATAGGCTATCCAAAATTATTCAAACCACTAGTCCTATGTGCTGGAGATAATGTGGCATAAGAGCCACCTACTGGCACATGTTGTGGGACTGTCCCCGAGTACAGATATATTGGAATGAAGTCTTGGGCTGGATAAAGCAGGTGGACGGTATTGCTAGAGAGCAGACACCTCTCCTTATACTGTTTGGGTTAGAAGAGACAGAGGATGGAGTAATAAAACTTGGTGGACTTGCAGCCCCATTGCTGCTCGCGGCACGAGCCTGCCTAGTAATTAGAGAAAGAGTGGATTGGAGTAGCAACCAATATATGGACAATGGAGAGAATTATAGCTGCTCTTCATGGAACATCAGCCCAACATGAAACATTGTGGAATGACTTCAAAATAGGATGCCTCCGACAACAGATCCAAACCCACGTATATAACAATGATAACTTCTGTATTGATTAACATGTCAAGTAAGAATGATAAACGGCCCTACAAGTTTTAGAAGTGCATGCAAAACAAGATGACTTACCGATGCCACTGACCCACCAAGGGGGAGGGGGCGGGGGGGTGAAAAGGGGAAAATTCATGCAGTGTTAGTATTATACGTGTTCATTACAAATTATTTTACCTGACTCATGTTATAACATATCACTTTTGCCATATATGTAATGTTATCCCTTGTTGAAAACCAATAAAACCAAGTTTGGAAGAAAAAGAAAACTCACGGCCCAAGGAATGATTTTACATCAGCGATTTGGTAAGTTTTCCATTACACCTATGATTACATTTCACAATCAAAAAGTAATCTCTATTCTCTCTTGTGAGGCAGAAACCTGCCTAAATCTCCAATGGCAACTCTGGGAAATCCTCAAAGTCTTTTGGAAGAGAATCTTGGTGCTTCCAAAGAGTCTGCCTATCGTATGTATTCGTTTTGAATTTGTCTTCCTTCCTTATATTCTGCTTCCCTGTGGAAATCTCTCTCACTGCTTTGAAAGTCATAACTTGATCCCTCAGTTAGCCATCTTGGGGGACAAGAAGAGAGTGTGATCGAAATTGATCATCTTGGTGCATGGAAGGCTAAATGCACCAATTGTCTGTTAGACTGGGACTCCACTGTTGAAACAGAAATTCCCAAACCTATGTAAATAAAGAAGAAGTTGTTCGAGCAGGACTGGATATTGACTCAAGCAAAAGGGAATAAATCAAGTCTCATGAAAGGCCATGCAGTAGGTGCCAAAATATCTGATGAGATTCCCATGTCTGATAGTTTGTGGGTGTTTTCAGAGAATGCTCTTGAACTTGTACCCCACGGGCGACCTTCTAGCCACTTGGAAACAGGTGGGAGAGGACCGGCAGTCATGTAGATTGTATTTAAAACCCTCTGAACGGGAATCCCTAAAGCATTTACTGACTGCATGTGTAGGCTGGACAGACTGTCAAACTCTATACTTGTGGCACATAATTGCTTCTGCTCCAACTTTGGGGATGGATGATTGGTGGTTGAAGCTCCTACGGGGTGAATGCCACACAACAGTTTTTGCAACGATAAAATTCCTTAACGTAGTACCCGTCGAATGTCTGTCATGACATCAGGCTATGGAGAGGGATTTGCTACTGTGACGTGATGCTGGCATGTTATGGTATGGTATTGTTTATTTATAAAGCGCCTATACACAGGCAAGTGTATCAAAGCACTCAAGGAGGGTGTGAATAGGGGAAAAAACAGCAGTCGCTCAGAACCCTTGAAATTCTGAGACGATAATAGTCTGCAAAGGCAGAGTAAGTGCATACAAAAACATTTAACTGTTTGGGATACAGCAAATAAGCCTGACAGCAATTCTGCAGTTTTACAAGTGCAATTAAGGGGCGAAGACAAGAGAACAGACAAACGATCTTCAGGCAAGGTGCATATGCATCATGCAAGTGCATATGGTAACAGGTAGAGGAAGGGCTAAGTGTACCTGGTCGGTGGAGACTGGGGTAAGTGCAGAGAGAGCTACTCTCTTGGGTTAATTCTCAGTGCAGTGAGTGTGGGTGGGGTGATGGCCCCGAGGCAAGTGAGAAAGAGGAATCGCGGGGGTGCCAGGGACCTGTGAGACTCTCGGGTACACCAGGCGGCAATCTGTAAAGAAGAGGAGGGAGAGCAGGAAAGAGCAGTGAGCTAGGTTAGCAGGGTAGAGGGATAGAGAAGGAAGAGGAGAAGAGGAAGATCTTCAGGAGTTTCCGGAACTTCAGAAGATCAGGTTAAAAATGGAGGGTGGCAGATAGGCTATTTAAAAGGGAGGCACCTGCTGAGGATAGGGATCTCCCTCCCAGTCTCTGCTTAGAGAATTGGCCCACTCGCAGAAGGTTGAAGGTAGATGAGCGGAGGGCTCATGAGGGACAGTATTTAAGAAGGCAGCGTTGCAGGTAAGTAGGTCCAAGAAAGCCTTGCAAATAATGCAGAGGGTCTTGAACTTGATCCTTGCAGCCACAGGAAACCAGGGAAGGGATTTCAGCGCCAGAGAGAAGCGCAAGAGAGTTGCAGTCCCTTTGCTTGAGGCCAAGGTTAAATCTCACAGTTCTTTTCTGGATGAGCTGCATAGGGCAGAAGAAGGGAGGTTAAGAAAGAGGCTGTTGCAATAGTCCAGCCTAGAGAGAAATAGGGCTCTGGAGACAGTGAGCTGCTGTGGGAAAGTGAGAAAAGGTAGAGTACCTCTGAGGAGGTGTAGTTGATAGTTAAGACTTTTTAGAGATGTCCAAAATGTGAGTGGAGTCAAAAATGACCCCAAGGTTTCTTGCCTCACAGATGGGATGCGGGCACAGGGCCAAGGGAGGCCGGCCAAAGTGAAAGCGGGTGCAGGGTTCCAATGCAAACAATCGCTGTCTTGCTGGCATTAAGGCAGAGGTCGTTAGTAGCACCCCAGGACTGAAATGCGGCCAGTCAGATATGAGCGAGGAGGCAGCGGCTGAGGGTAGCCTGAAAGAAAGTTGAGCGTCATCCCTGTACCACTGGAAGTTAGAGGTGAAAGTGGCAATTACACGTGACAGGGCAGCCATACAGACGTTTATGAACCAGGGGGATAGGTTAGATCTCTGGGGAACGCCGCAGGTTGAGAGAGCTATAGTCGAGAGAAAGGCTCAGAGTTCCACCTGTGATGGGCGGTCTGAGAGAAAGGAGGTTAACCACGCCAGAGCCTGACCTGTGATTCCCAGAGTGTCACAGAAATATGCGATCAGGATGTTGTGGTTGACGGTGTCAAAGGCAGAGGAAAGGTCAAGGAAAATGAAGACAGGGGCGTGTTAGTGTCAACATTTGAGAGCAGGTCTTCACAGGTGTTCAGAAGAGCAGTTTCTGTGCCTCTGGATGCTCTAAAGCCAGACTGATGGTCACGAAAGCAACCAAAATATTCCGTGTGGAGGGTCAGCTGAGAGATAGCCAACTTCTCCAGGAGTTTGCCCAGGAAAGGTGTGATGGAGATAGGGCTGTAGTTTGCCAGCATGGAGGGGTCGGCAGAGGGTTTTTTGAGCAGTGTGTACAAGGTAGTGGTTAAGGGCAGTTAGGAAAACTCCAGTGGAAAAGGAGAGATTGCAGAGATCAGCCAAGGCTGGGGTAAGGCGGTTAATATTGTCTTTAATGGTTTTAGAGGGGTAGGGACCACCTGTTTGGATGAAGCCTTCATAGATCAGACTTGTCTGGTGACCTCATCAGGAGTGACGGGTGAGAGAGGAGAGGGTAAGTGGAGGAGGGGAGGGAGGCTCTGGTCTTGGTGTATGCTGTGGTGTGGAAGAGAGGGTTGAAAGGATGTCTTGGGTTTTTGCGGTGAAATGTGCAGCCAGGGCCAAGCAAAGGTCCTGAGTGGGTGTGACAGAAGAGGCTGCTGCGGGATTGGCCAGTTCCTTGCAGACTTTGAAAAGTTTGGTTGTGTTGTTTGAAGCAGCGGAGAAGCATGTCAATAGCATTAGGGACAGGCTCATTGTTTCTTTGATCGGAATGTGGTTACCGTTTAATTGTAATGCTTGTTTCTTTTTACTCACTACTTTTTATTATTTTATTTATCTTTTCTTCTTTTCCTTTTTTACTTATCAGCTGGACAATTTTAATAAGTATGGCTATTTTCATTGTTGGAAAATACTGACATTATCACTTGCTATGGTTTATTTCTAATTTATTTTATCTGTGTTATGATCAATTGTTAAAGGTTTGAAATAAACCAATAAAAGAAAATTAATAAAAGAAAATCTCAGAAATAAATATAGTTCTTCTGGTTTTATCCCTTTGAAATGTATCCCAAATCAAGCTACTACGTTTCTATAAACCCATTGCAAGCTGTCCTTTCCTTATGAAAGTTCTTGAAAAGGTTGCAGATAGAAAATTGCAAGAGTTTGTGAAGATCCACAATTTACTTTGTGAGAGTCGGTCTGGTCTTAAGGGGCTGGTGTCAGGTGGCTGGTTCCTGCTTTGTAGTTTCAAAAAGGTAGGGTTCCACTACATCTTGCTGCCGAGTGAGCTGTACCTCGCCTACTACAGACAACGCAACAGTGCGAAAATCTCACGCACCTGCATGCGGACCCCAGATTCAGGCCCTGCGAACCTCGATGAACGGACACTTCCAGTTTACCTTTACCTGAAAAAAGGACTGGGAATGCTGTGCCATCCGTAGTGGATCCCTACCGTTTTGAAACTACAAAGCAGGCACCAGCCAACTGACACCAGCGCCCCCCGAGCCCTGCCCAGACCATCCACTCGCTCACTAATGACTGCGCAGCACTCCACTTGCCATGTGTGGCAACAGAAGCAATGTCTTCTAGTAAAACAACGACAGGCTCCTTCGCCTCTCCCTCACCAGTAGATGTGTCATATGTTACCTTGTCCAGGGAGACCTGGTCTAGGCCCATGAGGAAGGCTTCCTTGCCGAAACGTCATGGGACATTTCAATTTAAGGGCATGCCACCCACGTCCCGCACCATCATTTGATCTACATCCAGACGTACTATTGGTTTCCCTATAAAGCATTTAAAGTACCTAAATGTGATGTACATAGAGGCCAACCTTTACAGTTCTCACTGCTCTATAACTGTCTATCACGTGTGTGTTTATATTTTTAATGTCAATGTTCATTTACTAGTGGTTTGACTATACCTGTGCTTTTTCCTTCTCCTTATACTATGATTGTTAATGACATGCAGATCCTGTTGTTTCCCTGATATAGGAATCATTTGTACAGGGAAATAAAAAACCCATAATGCGGAATTGAGCCCGCACCTTTTTGAATTTGGCTAAATAAAAAAGCTAAAGCTCACTCAACATGTGTGTTTTGCTCCCCTCTCAAACTAATGAAAACGAGCTAAATTACACAGTTTTACAGATACTAAGCATGTAAAATGTTGTAATCTTCACAGAAAATGTATACGTAAAGTAACAAAAATATATGTGGTAGGACGCCACCCCTTCGTTTCCATAGCTATTAGCTCTCAAGTCTTCCCACAACCCTTGAGCAGCCCCTTCCGTTACTCGGGGTTTCCAGATCAGCTCCTGAAGGATGATGATGTGGTTGAACATTATTAGCCTTGTGATGAGGAGTGCTGCAAGGTGTTGAATGGCTTTCAGAAGGGCCAAGGTGTTATCGGAGACTCCTGCGAGTAGAGCCTTGCCACCATCCAGTCATGAGAAGACCCCGTGGGGCTGGACAACTGTACTATAACTCTGGACAGGGATGAAAGTCTTGACTTTACAAAGACGCCCCAGCTGGTACCAGATACGTCGGACAGCGCAGCTGCTAAATACAGCAGCTGTGATCAATGTTGATGATACAAACGCTGCTGCTCATGGGGCATTAAGATGTGATGGAGCACAGAAACAAAGAATGACTCAGGCTGCATGCATTGTGGAATCTGACTTTATTTTCATCAAGCAGGGATGGTTTCACAGAACGAATACATTGGAAGTGAAAAATAGCAGAGTACCTTTTTGAGTGTAACATTAAGGGGTGGTATTTGTAATAAGGGGATTGAAGATGGCTTGTTTGGGAAAAAGATGGCCACAACAGAGAGTACGGCAGAAAATATAGTTACTTGAGATTTGGACACTAGAGAGCTATTCTTTGGGATCGGAGTCGAGAAGAGAATCAATTTCATGCGACTCTGAAGATGAAGTGGATCTGGGAGGGTGTAATGGGAGTAAAGATGAGGAACTGAGGGAGAGAGAATTTAAAGGCATGGTCTAGTAAAATGTTTTATTGCCCCTACGGGTCGGCCATGTTTTTTTAAGCCTAAGTGGCTCGATTTTAGAAAACTTTCCTATGGACCTTACCCGAGTTTTCGTCCATTAAACGCACGCGAAAACAAGCACCAGGGAGCCGCCATTTTCTGATAATCCTATCTTTTCCCTGATCGCCCTGGCTGACCTGCTTTTGCGCCACTAAATCAATTCCACCGCCCCTGAGCCTGTCATCAGCAGACTCGTACCGCCAATTTCCCAACGCCAAAGCACATCTCGTGTCAACATTCGCTGCGCTTCAGCTAATGACGTGTCGCCATGGAAATGGCAGGCGCCTCTCTACTCAATAAGTATAAACAGACCATTTCACAACACACAGCAGCCGATTTTCGATTCCATTCCTCTTTCTGTGTTACTTTGAGTATTCTGTGACTCGTTTCAGTGCTCTGGTCAGCTACCTTCGCCGCTTGTAGCCCGTGTGAACAGATACCAGTACCACTGCTATGAATTATTTTTAGTTTGTTTAACACAAAATGGCTACAATAATGCCCTACATGTACGAGCCTGAGTATACCGAGGAGGAACTACTGGAAAGGGAAGCATGCGAAAACTATGGGGATTCAGACGGCAGTTGGCAGGAGGAATCAACAGATGAAGAGCCTGGGCCTAGTCGAATGGACGGCGTCTCCACCTGGTGCACATGCAATCGGTGCGAGCTAATGCCAACCGAGGACGAGAACTGCTGCTGCCGAGAAAACTTGGGATGCCTGGCCTACATTTCGGAAGTCAAGCCACGACCGCAATGCATCACCGAGCTGCCAGACTTCAGGGCAGCCTGCCTCACATGGGCCGTGTTGAGAATAATGATGGTGCTTCTGCACGAACTTCGAGCAACTGTTCATCCTCGTAATCCGAGTAACGAGTAAGTATACTCTGCTTGTCATGCCACTCCTATTTCATGGTCTTCTACTATATCCAAAATTACATCTACATATCATTGTAACGCATGTAAGTAGTTGAATAGTGTGCATTGTCTAGATAGCATTGTCTGTGTAAAATGCCATTAGTTACAAGAATTGTCATTGACAATTTAAAAACAGTTTGTTTCATTCATTTTCACAGGTGGTACAGGCTGGTGGCCTATCGTTCCTTTACATGGTGGCTTCACGGGAGGCTTGGACACCGCGTTCGAAGAGTGATACCCGCCTGTGCCGTTCGTGCCATTAGAGAAACGTTCCCGAGTGACAGCGGTCAGTATAGGGGATTTTCTCTCGCTGTGCTGCAATCTGACCTGTATAATCTTTAAAGTCTTGTATTTTTGTGTCATGAAAATAAGACACAAAATAAAACACCACATATATTTTAACAACGGTTGTCTCGATTTTTTAAATGATGGACATCAGACATCTGTGCTCCGAATGGGTGAAGGTCTGGTTGCTGTGAAGCAGGGTGGTCACTATCTATCTAAGCTAAGATAACATATTTTCGATAATGCATGCACTAAAATACACTTGTTCAAAGTCTTTCAGTAGGTTATGTCTCTATAAAAGTCACACATATCTATACTAACATTTACCATTGGATTATACAGTCTTGACCACTATAATACACCGGTTGAAGTGTGGGTCTGTGCTCACAAGAATCTCCGGTATGTGGCATTTGTTAATGATAAGCAAGGATATACTGATGCGCGCTGGCATGGGGGGCTGTAACGGGCGCGAACGCCCAAGGTGCCAAACTACATGTACACTTCAAAAGGTGTCCCACGTCAACGGGCCATCGGTCACATGGCCTCCTCAGACCCCGTGTCTCCAGGCAGGCCTCCCCTGAGGCAGGCCGCCCCCCTGCAATCCACATAAGTGTGTCTACATTCAGCAGTCTTCCTCTGCCCCAGGCCCATCCATCCCACCCCCCTCTATCAAAGGCGGTTCACACCCGGGGATGAGCGCTGGCATGGGGGGCTGTCAGGGGCGCGAAAGGCCAAGGTGCCACTTCAAAAGGTGTCCCACGCCAAGGGGCCATCGCTGCCCCCCTAATACCACGACATGCATACATCATTCATTCACAAGCACACCCCAGTTTCTAATACTTTAAAAACCACTCGATATGTCTCATGAGAACATCTTTGTGCTTTGCAAGTCAACTCTTGAACGTGGTACCTGGGAACCACTGAGATCTATGCTAATCTGCTCGTCGTCGTGCTATTCGTGAACTTCTGTGACCGCTTCGAGCATACCCATCAGTGCGCTACCTGTGGCCATCCACCTATTCTCCCGCAACATACTGCTCTGCTTGCTGAATCCAACTGTTTGTTGGTCAAGGTAAGGGCATGTACCCTGGTCATATTTCGCAGATTTTTAAATTTCTATCTATTTTCGTGTAGAGTACACAATAGTGCTATGTTCATTGGTCTCATTGGTATTGACTTGAGTTTCCATTGCTATGCTATCAATAGATCTATTTATTTTCATCTGTGACTTTTCCTTGGACATGTACACAACTTCTTGGGTAACAAAGAAGAATAAACGGCGAACGACACGGAAATTGCGCGAAAACGCTATTCCCACTCTATTCGTCCACATTCCGCCACCGGTGAGTCAAGTGTCCGGATTTAGCTTTCGGCCTTGCCGTAGTGTGTAGCCGAATGGATTAATAGATATTGTAGGTGTTCTATCCCTTGTAATAATTTCGATATTGATATGAGTGTATAGTTTTTTGAATATTGACATTTATCAATATATTCTTTTTTGATTTCATAACCCACAAACGCAATGTATATATATATGGGGACAGGGAACTGTGCTGTATTGAGCATTTTTCAAGTATTCTGTCGGCTTACATGGCTATTTTTAATATTGGCATTTCATTATTAATCATTAATTGACCTTTACAACTTCTTGACTATCCCTTGAATCTCAAGCAAGAACATTCTACATCCTTGACGTGGTCGCAGTTATCAACCACTTCTAGCGCGTATCAGGTAATCTTACTAGGCTAATCTGCTACATACTTGTTTTATGCATGTCAAGTAATAGTTTTATTCTATCGTGTAATTATTTTACCAAATGTTTGGTTACTGCTTTCCAATTGATATACACCTTAGTTATCGTCCACTGGTGTTTGTTTTCAGTTATAATTAGTGTTATCCATACTAATGCAAGTACTGTCTTTCAGGGAGATGCTGAAGCGTCCGCCACATCTACAACATTTCTAGACGTTCTTCAACATCAGGAGGTATGGATACTGACAGCTCCATTGAGCTGGAATTCTTGTCGTTTGATTGTTCTACACAATGTTTCATTTGTGGTTAGCCGTTGATATGTACCTGTGCTGTCGACCCCAGGTGTGTGTTATGTTTTCACAAATGTAATCCTCACTAATGCAAGTACTATGTTTCAGGCAGTTGATGGAGCGTCAACCCCTGCACTTGATGCAGAGCCTGACATTCAAGTATACGAATCGGCGCAACAGCTTTCGGAAGTGCGCACTACATTTGCAACATCCAAAGATATTCTTCAGCAGCACGAGGTATGGATAATGACAGCTCCATCATGCATGATCATATAACGTGATTCCATTTGCTATACTTTCTTCCCTATTAACGCAAGTGCTGTGTTTCAGGGAGACGACGAAGCTTCCACCACAATCACAACATCTCATTTAGATGATGCAGATGTAAAGGAATCGTTGAAATAAGTCGATGAAATGTGATCATATTTGGATTTTCCTTGATTCTTTTGGACAATGCATCATTTGCGGTTATCTCTTTATATGTACCTGTGCGTTCGACCCCAAGTGTGTGTTGTGTTTCCAATATTGAAAAGCATACTAATGCAAGGACTGTGTTTCAGGGAGATGCGGTTGCCTCCTCTCCAATACAACCATTCATGGCAGTCCATGCAGAGCCAGAGGTATGGATACTGACAGTTCCTTCGAAATAGATCATCACTGGTCGAATACTTGTCGTTTGATTGTTGCACACAATGTTTAAATCGTATTTGGCTATTGAGATGCACCTGTGTGTTTGTCCTCACGTGTGTTTTATGCTAACAATATTTTGATACATAGTAATGAAAGTACTATGTTTCAGGGAGACGATGGAGCCTCATTCCGTGCTGTCTATGCGGATACAGAAAATATAGTCGTTGCAGCGCAAGAGGAAGGGAGGACATGCGGAAACGAATCAGAGCTACAGCGTGCAGATGTTGAAGGTGCAGTCAAAAAAGTTGCAAAGAAAAAAAAAAAGGTTAGTTACAAACAGTTCATAACTTTAAAAAAATGTTTGTGCTGGGGACTATTTTATGTTTTTTTTCCAGTCAATTCTACTACACTCCATCTTGTGTTTAAACTGAACATCCCTTTTCCAATCTCTCTTCCAGTTACCCGTGGGTGTCAGAACTATACACACACAGACAGTGAAGCGAATGAGAGATGTGGCTTGCCAGACCGTGTACACTATGGAAGAACTATTAATTGAGGCGAGGCGTGTTCAGGCTCGAGATGCTCATGTCCAATGGCCATAACATGAATTAATTGTGTTTGGAGACTACAGCAAAGTTGCATTGGACCATAGCTACAGTGCGACCGCACCACCACAAGAAGATGTTATTGAACGTATCGAAGATAGCTCTGAAGTGGTTGCAGATCAATTTACACAATCTACACCCGCCAAAAATTTGCCACCAAAAAACCTGTCGACATTGTTGTGTTCTCTCATCAATGTCGAAGTAATAGATGTTGAAATGACAGAGAATGAACCAGCCGCAGCATCCATAGACGCATCAGAACTTGATATCAGCGATATTACTTACCGATGTGTTGAAATCTCCACAACGTCAAAGGCCGAAACAAATTTGACGCAGGATGACAGTCTAATGAAAGAGAGCAAATACATTGTATTCGACAGTTGTTTGATGGAA
The DNA here is from genome assembly GCF_040938575.1 of Ambystoma mexicanum. Lineage (NCBI taxonomy): Eukaryota > Metazoa > Chordata > Amphibia > Caudata > Ambystomatidae > Ambystoma > Ambystoma mexicanum. Next base: position 1,346,312,376 of record NC_090922.1, on the reverse strand, counting down.
ATTATAAGTATGCTGAAATGTGTGCATTCCATTAGAGGGAAAGTATGTGGGAAGCCATTGATTAATGTGACTCGTCAAATAAAAGGCAGTAACGTAAAAACAAATGCCGCCTGTAGATTAAATCATAGGTTCTCATGGTCTGCACAACCGATGCTGGGGAAACTGCCAGCAGGCAATCTACTGTGTGCAGCTACATCACTTTTTAGTGGCTCCAGTTTTAGAAAGTTAGAGGCTTTCTTTCAGTTTGTGGGACTCCATTTCATTTCTAAAGCGCTGTACTACACATACCAACATGATTATCTGTTTCCGGCCATTAGTGACGCTTGGAAAATTGAACAATTGTCGCTAGCAAGTACATTCGAAGGCAAACGATTCAGGCCAGCCGGCGATGGACAGTGCGACAGCCCTGGATTTTCTGCCAAGTACTGCACCTACCACTTTCAGGACATGGATAGTAAGAAAATTGTGAGTTCGGTGGTCGTGCAGGTAATACAATGTACATCCTCAGTGGCCATGGAGAAACTAGGTTTTATAAAATCAGTGGAATATCTACAATCGAGGGGAATGCACATCGACCTCATAGCCACGGATAGACACGTTTCAATTGCCAAGACAATGAGAGAGCAGTTCCCACATATTAAACATCAATTTGACGTATGGCATCTTGCTAAATCAATCAATCAAGAAAATCTCGGCTGCAGGGAAAAAAAAAGGTTTTGAAAGTATTTTGCAGTGGTCACATTCCATCACCAACCATCTTTGGTGGAGCTCAAAAACTTGTGAGGGGTCAGTGGAAATACTACTTGAAAAATGGCAGTCACTGATGCAACACTGTACCAACGTTCACCGCTGGACAGCAAATGAACATTTCCACCAATGTGAACATGGCCCTTTGTCCCCAGAGGAGGCACGGAAGAAGAAGTGGTTGATTCCATCTTCACCAACACAAAAAGCCATTGAGAAGATTGTTTTCGACAAAACTCTATCAAGAGATTTGAGAGGACTGACAGAATTCTGTCACACAGGAGATTTGGAGGTGTTCCACAATATGTGCCTAAAGTACAGGCCAAAGCGCTTGCATTTTAGCTTTCGGGGCATGAAACATCGCACTCTACTAGCGGTCTTGGCCCATAACAGCAATGTCGGACGTGAACAATCTAGGACTAGGGGTAAAGTAAGGATGCCTCGCTACACTAAGGTGTTTTCAAAACGAAGTAAGCAATGGGTGATCAAACCAGTCTGTGATGAAATGCAGTTCGACTTTGTGAAAGGCCTTATTGTTGCTGTGTTAGAGAAGCACAGATATGGAATTTTGGACGTTTCTGTGCAGAGCAGTGATTCATTGCCACCGAACATTGCGACTGTGCCATGCCCACCCGAAGCACAGCTGATTGTGAAGTACAAATCCCGGTTTAAATAATTGCATTACGATTGTCTTTTTGTAAATAAATGTTATTGTACAGTGTACCTGTAAACCTAACCCCTACCTTCACGATCATGGGTGGCGAACAAGCTGGGTGTCATCTTTGAATTCTCTCTATTCACCTCACATATATTTTTCTCATGTCTCATCTCATGTAAATGTAAATGCTGCACACTGTTAACGGAGGGGGGGCTTGCGTATTGCAAATAATAAAACAAACAAACAAACAAACAATAAATCTCACTTTTAACTCAACTCCTGTGGTACTTTATACTTTCCCTGGCCTTCTGCCAAAAATTAAATGTCTCAATTTGGGCTGCAAAGCTCGCAGACAACGGGGACAAAATTGGGGCACTTAGAACGCGCCAGCCAAGCGGGCCGTGGCATTTGGGAGAGAAGCCAGTTCGCATTTGCACATTGAGGCACACTACATAGACGGATTCTAAACTTCAAGTTCTCACAGATGCCTATACTACGTGATGTTGCAAATAAAGAATGCGAAGGACAGCGCCCAGATGAGGCCCACAAGTCGCACTGGAAGTATAAGGGTCTATTGTTTTTTGACCTTGAGACAGGGACCATGCCGAAAGAACTACATTTGAAGGGAGTGCGCAATAACGTAAGAGACGATAAGGCAGAAAATTCAGAAACAAGACCGAGTTTCATTTTAGGTCAGTATACGGAAAATCGTTGTCAAGAGCACGGTCCGTTTTACAGACTGCATTACGAAAAGACACAATGGAAATTTCAAATATAATGTAAGTAAATCTTTACACGCTTTTATACCGGAATGAAGATTTAATGAATGGATGTATGAATAAATGAATGAATGAAGAGCTAGGAAAAGCAAGTAAAACTGTTCGTAGTGGGCACATGGGCATGCAGGTCCACTGGCCTGACCGATCTCGGTCCTTGGCCCAGCCACTTTTCCCTGCACTGCCTACCTGCACTACGGGACTGTCTCTGTATCCTTCAGCCCCTTCTCCCGGCATTTACCTTGCACTTGCCACCAGCTGGCCCTTTTATTTAATTTGTATTCAACTAACCATGTACAGCCCTTCCCCATGCGTGATCAGAAAGACACCTGGCCTAGTAGGATCGTTGTCTGTCTGCCCTTGTTCCCCACCTGCCTCGTCACGCCTAGAAACACTTGAGTATAGGCGCGTTACAAATGCCATATCATATATCATATCATTCCTCACGCATGTAGACTGTCGTTTATCATTGTGTGTTGGCCTTGATTTAGCTCGTTACTTTTCGCATTGATTTTAGAGCCGAACATACTCCATTGAACTATCCGTGCAAGCAAATAGTTTCTGATCGGCCGTAATAAATAAAATGAGTAATATTAATGAAGTTCGGCTAGCAAGACTAATTATCCTTTTTTTGTTTTCATAACAGGTATTTGATCCCTTTCTGCCACTGCCACCTGTTTGAGACACCGGCGGATGGATTCTTCAGCAGACACCTGCAGCTTCGTGTCAACAACTGGAGCACAATCACCATATTATGGGACGATCGCCAAGGGCCCACATGCCCTTACGCTGTACTAGTGGCTAGAAGCAACATATCAACCTTTATGCTGGACTAGTGCCTAGTTGATGGAACAGCCTTGTGGTTCACCGTGCTTCCAAAGTGATTCTTTTTACGAAAATGAACACCCTGTGTACCATAAAGGAACAGCGTGTGACTCAAGATGAAACGGAACAGTTATTGCGGATACAGATAAAAGAAAATAAATGGCTTCCGGAGTTCATATGTCAATTGCTGAATATTCTCTAAACATTTAATGTCAAATAAATGTACTTTACCAAAAGTACCGAGTTGCTGTTTCATTTTAAAGTACAGTTTCATATTCCGAATTGTGGCGCGCTGTGTTGTGAGTTGATCTGTGTTGGATTCCGGGTTCTGTGTGGAGTCACGCAGAAGACGACTGGGCGCGTTTGCCTACGCAGCACAGTAACGTCACGGGGAGAGGCGGGGAATATGAATGTTTTGATAATGTCAAGCTCAGGGGCGGGGGAATTGATTTAGTGCCGCAAAAGCAGGTCAGCCAGGGCGATGGGGGAAAAGATAGGATTATCAGAAAATGGCGGCTCCCTGGTGCTTCTTTTCGCGTGCGTTCAATGGACGAAAACTCGGGTAAGGTCCATAGGAAAGTTTTCTAAAATCAAGCCACTTAGGCTTAAAAAAACATGGCCAACCCGTAGGGACAATAACATTTTTTACTAGACCATGCCTTTAAGGATTTAAGGTCTTGGTGTGTGGTGAAGACGAGAGGCTGATCTCTGTATGGATGGACGAAATTATTTCAGAGATATAGTTGGTTTGTTCTTTGCAGATGGTTTGGAGAGGGAAACAATGGCAGTTGTGTTGGAGTTTGCTTAAAACTCTAAAGCACTCTTTCGAGGAGTTCAGCGATTCAAGGCATTTTAAATAATGCTTGCTTAGTGTCACTTACCTTCCAAATCAGTCAAACCATCAAAATACACAATATAAGCAGACCTAAAACACCATTTTATTTAGGGGAGTGGCAATCACAGTGCTGTTGGTGATTAGCTTTCTGCAATCTGCAAGTATATTGTTCCAATAAGGAGGAACTGAGAAGGATTTGCATTAAGTATTCATAACCCAAAATTATAAATATCTTCTTTTGGTCATTTCACTTACCTGTGTCCTTCAAGCTGGCTGAGAGAAAGGATTGTAATGAGTTGCTGGAATCATATGTCAGTTGACATCAGTGGCAGAGTAGAAGGTGCCATTTGGAGAATGAAAGAGGGGACAGATTTGGACTTGTGAAGAAGGGTTAGCAGGAATGTACTGCAAGACTGGGGAACAGGGATTGGCACCATGGCCAGGATATGCTTCCACCTGGGCAGCAACACATTGCAAATACCACATGGACTGTCCACACTGGCTACCCATTGAATATGTTTGTTGGTACTGTGGGCTGCTCACAAGTATGACTGACAGAGGGGCAGGTGTGCAGCTACTTAGACACAGGAGACAATGGAAGCTGCACCACTTTTTGCCTCTGCAGAAATGTGACCACTTTCTTAGTACAGTTGAAGGCATATGCACAAGCAAGAACATGTATTCTTCTATACTTTATAGTGTTGTCATACATTATTTGTGAAGTGTAAAATCATGCAATTTACTGCAGTTTATGTACTATATCATCCTGTCAACATCATCCTCATTTGCCTATCTACAGGAACAGCTCTTCATTGTGGGTACTTACATCAAATAGGTTTACCTAAAGCAAGCATACGCTGTTAACAGTGCGATGACCTGGTCTATTGGGATTCGCTGATGTGTACAATTTACCAAGAGCATTTCTCAATAGTAACTCCCATGTGTTGCCCTTACGTGCGACTGCAATCTTGCATCCAATTAGGTTACATTTCATATATTTCTATTGTAGAGTTGATCCTTTGACAAAGTATAAACAGAGATTTAATAGGCCGAGTGACTTTGTATGAAATGCTATAGTAATTATTGTCCAGGTTTTCTGGAACTATGCTCGATCATATTCATCTTACGTTCAAGGTCTATCAGCATCAGAGCTGTATACCATCAGTTTCATATATTGCCTATATGGAAGGAACTGCACTGGCTGTTAGATTATTGATGGGGGACATTGACATCCTAGTATACACATCTGTTTTCTGAAGCAATTATTTTTATTTGTTTAAACTGTAGTTGGTACGCAACAAAGACTGTGCTTATGGTCAAGTGCATGTGAATCAATCACAGTTAGGTGGTGGGATCATTCTCTCAGAGGGCATGATGTGCCTGTGTCACTTAAACAGAAATACAAATTCTGCAAGAAAGGGCTGCAGTCTTGTTTGTAATTACCACTCTAGTCAGATTATTTATTTTCACACTTAGATCTTGAAATCTTAGATCTTGAAATAAATTTGCTTTACAAACTCACTGTACCGCATAGGTTACCATGGTGCAGGAGGCACTGTGTAACTTGCAGTACCGCCCAAGGCAAAAACCTTTGTATACATTTCTGTAACCAGCTCCTCGATAAGAAATGGGCAAAAAAATTATTCTATGGGTACGACTCAGGCATACTGGTCAGAACCCTGAAATGCTTAAAGCTCCTCTATACAAAACAGGATTATTTTAAGGAGAATAAGCTCCACATTAATGGAAATAAATTAAAGATCTTGATAAGAGGTAAGAACAACAGATGTGTGCCTTTAATATAAGCACCAGGTTGTAAAATGTGTGACCTTGTAGGAGACCGACAAGGAGGGGTCATGTTTGAGGCTAAAAATAATTTTATCAAAGAATATTCTCTCTCCTTATACTTCCAAGGACTTGCTCTGCCGCAACCTAGGAAAACCTTAGGGGCCTGGCCTGTCCTAAAATAATATGTTCTCCGTTCTCTGTCAGAAACCTAGCAATCTAACTTTAGCACTTAAACCAAAAAGTCGATGATAAAAGTAAAGTTCCTTCCCCCAGGTGAATGACTCTTCTGGTGTCTTGCTTCACTTTTATCATGATAATAGTTCTTTCAGAATGCCTTCAAAACAGGGAGAGGGCAATGATTCCCTTTCCCTGGTTCTTTTATCAAAGTTCCCTATGATGATCCTTCATCACTTTTACAGAAAGCTTGTATCAGTCCCTTCAACTCTTTCGAAGAAGTAACAAAGCTCAAAGCCTTATTTGGCTTCATTTTAATGTTTGGATGATAAATATCATTTCCAGGCTCCCCTGTATCTCTGTAAACCTTTTGCAAGTCTACTTGAGCAGAGGCAGTGGTTGAGCCACTATGACGAGAGCGATGACTCCTGATGCACTCTGCTGGATCAGTGGTAGTGACTTGGCCACTGTGATGAGGGAGATAACGTCCAATGCACTCTTCCTTAATCTCTGCTTCAGCAGTGGTATGATACTGGTCACTGCAACGAGGGAGGTAACTCCGGATGCACTCTTGGTTTACTTTTCCATCACCCAGTCCCCACCTGAACTTTGTCATTCCTTTTAGGGAATACTTTACTGGTTCTTCACAGGGCTGCAGGTCTTGCTTCTGGCTGTCCGCTTCTCCTCTGTTCTGATGCGCAGCTCCGCGGCAGGTTACCCGCTACAGGTCACGCAACTACCACCATGGTCCTTCTCGGACCTAAGCGTGTTGTCTTCTTTCTGACCAGTTGGACGTGTTATTTGCGTAACGTGATCAACATCCTTAGGTGCTCCTGTGCATTCCTTATGCTTCCTGAGGGCCACCTCGGCACAGTAGCTGGTTGCTTTTCCATATATCCATATATCCATTACATGTGCTTTTCGTGTTGTTTCTCGTCCCAATAAACTTCACACATTTGGAACAGTCTGTGTCTCACTATCAATAGTGGATGCAAAGGGTGGCAATGGGAGTAGGGATTTTTGTCCTGTGGTGGTGGTATGGCGGCTTATCCACAGTAGGGGAGTGCATATGAGGTCATCCTGCATATTGCCACCCCTTCTGGGACTATTGTGTAGCGGTTAACCTGCTTAGCATCATAGGAAAGGGATCCTCCCTGGGCAGAAGTGACAAGACCACAACTGTTAAAAACCTTAAAGTATGTTGGAGTGTACCTTAGTAACAAATGATCATGACAACCCCACTTAGAAAGGCACTGTAGGGCAACTACCAAAAGGAATAGAATTAAGATATATGCTATAACTCTGGGCCATATTTCACCAAATTACTTTTGGGCAAATGATGCCACGGTCAGGCAAACAGGATTATTGAAGGTTAGTGAAGAAAAAACATGACCAGAAGAGAGGAAAAAAAAATCTGGTGCACACTTCATATGCTTAGGAACTCCCCTTCGAGAGAGCAATTTTCATCCACCAGATTTTCAGCGCCTTATGTGGTACATTTGGAATCCTCAAAGGAAAGAAGACTTGCCTAGGTGCAAGAGTTCACACCCTCTCAGTTGGGGCAGCTTTGAACTGAAAGAACAAATGGTACCAGTAGTATCTACAGCTGTTTCTACAGGAGGCAATACCTCCACCTGATATCGATATGCCCTTGCTACAAACCGATTAGAAAAAGACAACTAATCTTGAGAGAGCCAAGCATTTGATCGGTGAGAGAAACAATGATATACCTCTGTCACTTATCTCAATGTTTCCACATGTTTGTGCAAAGTACAGAACCTTAGAAAAAGGGAGATCATAAATCACTAATGAGCCTTAAGGAAAAGGAAGCAATCTGGCCTGGAGCATATTCAGGAACTTGGTGTGGTCCACATTGAGGAATACAGGTATAAGCAGGCTGAGGCATGGCATCCACATCTAAAGAGGCTTTTTTCCCCCTTTTTTTATTCTCTCTTTCTTTATTTTCTCTCTGCAATTCTCTCCATTTGTACTTCTTGCTCTCTGCGGTCATCATTTTTGGTGTCCGGTCCCACAGTTTTGTTTGCAATGGTCATCCATTTTTTTGTTTAACTTTTATGTTATATTTGCATTTGAAGCCTATTTTTCAGGTGTTTACCTTAAAGAGGTTTTTGTATTTCTGGCATGAAAGCCGTTTGATGAAAATCCACAATAGATAGATACAATTATCTGGCAAACTGTCATACATCTAGGAAAGACACTGGGGGTCGTTCTGCACTTTAGAGATGCAAATCTGAGGTTCTCAAAGTGGTATTTAAATGAAATAATGAGAGCACATCCACGAAGGGCAATCTGGAATTTCACTTTTCAGAATCTGATGCAATTTGCTTAACACTAAATATTACATACTTTAAACACAGTCCACTTACCTTAAAGCAGTCCCTTTTGTCAGACAGCAAGAGGTGGAATAACAAAAGTGGGCATGCTGATCCACGTCAATTTGTCTCCCTCTAACCTTTAGTTGAAGTGGACAGTATTTTGGATGGAAAGTACATTTAATTTAGCTAAGGTCTTTAATATGTATTATTTTAAGAGAGAACGTAACCCAAAAGCTTTTTTGTGACATAGTCTGTTGCGACATCACAGAGAAATAATAGATTTTTTAAAGTTCCACCTAGCAGCACTTTGTCTTGAGAAGAAGTTTGATGCAAAATTATTATTTTGCTTAAAAACAGGAAAATAAAACATTATCATTAACAGTTTGTATGAAATGGTTTGTTCCCTTTAAGCCTTCCCAGGGAGCAAACTATTTTACCAGGTCTGTGTGAAATAAACCAAGACAAACACTTACAATTTATTAAGTACTTACATTTTATTTTCATAATTACAGGTTATAGTTAGATTATTTTGACATACACATAAAAGGCTATTAACAAAGCCTACACCCACCTTACCAACTTTAAAAAATCCAGTTAAAACTTTATATAATTAATGGTGTTACTTTCACACCAGCTTATTTCCAGCCCTCCGACACAGGTGCTGCAGTCTGCCAAAAGTCAGGTAAGTGAAATAAAACATCTAATGCCTGGAGACCGGCAACACCCTTGAAGAGGTAAGCATGAATAGAATATGTACAGTTTTTAATATTGGTCCACTTATGTATACATTTTTAACAAAAGTAAATAATCTCTATAGTCAAGTAAAACAGTCAAGATTAGTATACACAATACATTTACACGTCGGTAAATAAGTTATTCATTTATATAATTAATACTTATAAGAGGTTTCCATTTACAGAGCTATTATTAGGTGAGGGGCGTTTGCTGTTGTGTCCTACTGGTAATCCTGTATCTAGGGGATTACCTCTCCCTAGCGTCTAGGTAAACAGATGAAGAGGATTGTCCGTTTGCATAGCAACACCCACACTAGTGGCATTTCCTTTTGGATACTTTGCAACAGGAAGCTTATGGTCAATTGCAGCCTCAGGGCCAACAAGTTATTCTAAGTGTAAACAGGTAGGGCATCAATGCAAGCTAAATCACTGACAGGGTTGATCTTTAAATTTGTGTTTTGGGAAGACAGTGTAGAATATTTTCAGCTTACGACAGATTCAGTATATTACACTCACATTTTGAAACAAATATACTATTTATGGAACAATTCAAATCCTACATTTGAATATATTAATGACTGATCTAAGTGGTTTAACACAATAGGAAATATCCTGTTAAGGTGCATTTAGTAGTAGCCTTGAAAAATTATGAAATGTCCAAGTCCTCGGCATTATATAACACATTGCAGTAGGCTAGAAGTCTGTATTCAGAGACATGACATCTATCAATTTGCTTGTTTGGGTTTCCCTTTCTCAGAACAAGCCACTGCCAATTGGCAAAATGACAAAATCAACTTCACATAAGCCATCTTGAATGTTTAAGTTGCACACACGGACCGAATAAAGTAATCAACTTACTGTCAAAAATCGGGAAAGCCCTGCGAAAAGCAGAATGCACAATTCTCCTTGTTGGACATCCAGCAAGAGGAGCTCACAAGACAAAGTACAAGTTTGATCCATTTCCTTCAGAAAGCGAATCTACATTTACCTTTATAAAATAAAACACTGTACACTTCCAGAATAAACAAATCTATCTCTGCAAAAAATGTCTTGCAGAACGCAAAGGTTACTTACAATGACCTGAGAAAAAGAAAAAAAAAACTCCAAATGCTAAAGTACACATTAAGACAACAGGTAATTTTTGCCTGCCTGGATTTTAAAATGATAATTTCTAAGTATTAGAGACGGATGTTTATTTGTTCCTACTGTGTGGATGAAATGTGTGAAGTTGAGACTAGAAGTGATTGCCGTGGACGTGTTAGGCAGCCCAGACTACACCGCCATTCATTGGGGGCATAATTCAGCTTATTCATTGGTGATGACTCGTAGATTTCCCCTACTGTTCTAGAATATGGTTAGAATCCTCCTACACATCTAGATGCGTCACATAAATGAACTGTCAAATGTATGTACTTTTGAAACCATTGTAACTTTTGTTCATAGGTAGCCTATTATAAGGGAAAGAAACATACATGTCCACACATCTGAAGTATTCAAGGAGAGGGGCACAATTTTCCATGTTACAAGAAAAAGAAACTGCAGGCATCTCAAGAGTTTATGCTTCCGACACTTCAGATTTACTGAGTGCTATTGCTAGCTCCAGGTCCTCCTGCTCCTGCTGGGTTAACCTGGCAAGTCTCTCTTTCTCTTCTCTTTCACTTTCCCTCTTGGCCCATTCAATCATATCGTCTTCTGTAGGGTACTGCAATTTGAAAAGAAATATTTCTAGACTAAGCACAGAGGAACTCAGTTTATTAATTATGCTTTACATTTTAAGGCCAAATGTTTCACAACAATAAATTCAAACACAATAAAAAGGACTCCCTTACATCCAAACTCATTAAACATGAAACATACAGGACTAACAAGAACTCCCCTTTTAAAGACACATTAGCAACTGACGTTTTCTCTACTTGCAAATCAAGACATTGTCCATCATTATTTGTCCATTCAAAGCTGTGCAAATGGGAATTCTACCACAATAAAGCATTTATTTCCCCATGCTCAAAAATCCAGGCCCCATCTGATATTTCTTGTTAATATACATAACCAGGATACATTCTACTGTGCTGTTCGCTCATTATATACTGCAAGGAGCTGGCCACACCTGCTGCAGTTTCTAACTCTTCCTCTTTGCTTCAGCTTTCTCTCCTCCTCTCCCCTGCTGAACTCCTGGCTGAAACTGCACTGGTCACATGGCTACCCTCTGACCTCGGGCCCTGGTCCCCTCCCCCGCCATTTGCACACCTGCACTGCCTTGCCTCCTTGGCAACCCCCGCGCTTGAGGACTGTTTTCTGTATCCCTACAGTCCCCTACCAACACTTGACACCTGATGTCTCCACTTACCCTTGCACTTGTCACCAGCTGGCCGCACCTTTTATTTATTGCTTTTATTTATTCTATTTATTTTTACGGTCGATCCCATGTACTGCACTGCCCCCTCCCCTCTGCACTTTTCCCCCTCCCCCGCACTTGCGTGATCTCAATGTTCCCCTGGCCTAGTAAGGTCGCTGTCCGTCTTCCCTCTGTTGCCACTCCCTTTCCTCATCACTCCTTGAAACACTAGTGTATAGGTGCGTTATAAATGCCATATCATATCAGAAGATGAAATGCCTCCAGGGATTCATTTCAAACTTGCCAGGGAGACCAACATTCCCTGGAGTTATGCCACACCTTTGCAGAGAAATTACTGATACGAAACAGGTCCACGACTCAGGCAGAAGCCTTTCATCTTGCTGCTCCTTAGTAAGTTCGTTACCATGGTACCCTATTGTAGACAAGTGATGGTGATTGAAGGAGCGATCAACATTAGTTTTCAGGTAGTACCACTGCATCAATTTCCATTTGCAAATTTGGTAATAGGTAGCAACAATTAAATGTTTACCATCCATCAACTTGTGAACGCCCTTCTAGATCTACGCATTACTGCTAGATTACTCCCCTATGTACACCCACTTTCATGGCAAAAATTCAGGAAAGGGCTGTTTTCACTGAGCTACACAATAACAGACTTATCAATTACTCCATGCATACCAGAGTACGTTCCATCCCTGAGGAAGCCCAGAAGTTCTAACAACGTGGCACATTAACACTCACTGAAGTACAGCTAAAAGGATTGCTGGTGGCATTTGACACAAAGCACTGGCAGGTACCTCCTTTTCACCCTGCCGTGCTGCATGGACGTCCCCAAAACAGTTAGACTACCTTTGTCCTGATGAAATGAAAAGGACAAATACTGCAGAGGGGAGGGCGGATTTTGTTCATACTATATGAACTCCTCCAATAAAATGTGTTCCAACCAAGGAATGTTTCTGTATAATCAACTTGCAAGATATACTACAAATGAACTCGTAACTGGGAATTGCATTATTCTTCATTCATTGTGTAACACATTTTATAAAGTGTAATACAGCCAAATTAGCCCTCTGGGCGCTCTGTCGCAGGTTAGGGAAAATGGAGAATAGAGAAGGCTAGCCCAGAGAAGAAACCTGAGGAATGGGTTTCAAAACCTACAAAGCAAGTGAGGGTCAATGTCTTGATTAGTTTGAAAAATAAGTGAATTTGTAGCTTTAACTAGTGTGATGCTTGGTTCATACAGATCAACATGTTGTAGGTGGAAATTTGACCCTGTTAAGTGGCTAGTGGAGGTAGCATAATAAAAGTGTGACCAGACATTTGTGGCTCAGAAAGGAAAACCGCTTTGCTTTTCTGGAGTTGGCACTGATACAGCAGTACTTATTTTATTTTTTTTAAAAAACTTTATTTTTGGTATTTAAATCACGATACAACTTCACACCCACTAGTACTTATTTTATAATTCTGTGGAAGAGGCAGAATTGAAAGTGTGCTTCAAATTTAAAGATATCTGGCATCTCGGTCTTCTGATCTTAATCAACATATCAACCGGTTTTGATATGATCAATCATATTAGACTTATCTATGCCTGCTCTGCAGATAGAATGGGAATACATGTATTGGAATGGTTTCCTAATTTATCAGGGACAATAACCAGTTTTGAACTTATGCCTTTGATTATTTAGTCTCTATATGGAGCCAAAGGGAGGTTGTATTCCAGGAGATGATGCAGTCAGCATTCATTAATGCCCTCCAACTTCACCCGAGGGTGTCCTCTGTGACAAAGTCCTCTGGCTGCCTGGAAGGGTTGGGTGACCACGGGGCTGTCCACTAAATGATGCAGTGCTGGGGGTGGTCTGAGAAGGACATCCGTGAGAAGGATTCCGTGGCCCACCCATTACAATCACACTGGCCACATGGTTTTTGCATTTCACTGGTGCCATTTAAAGCAACCTTATGTCCAAAGAATGCTGCAGGGTTCCCTACTCAGTTTCCAGTCAATACCAGAAGAAATATGCTGCCAGCAAAGTACAAAGTAAACAAATAATAGTCTGCAGCGAGTCAAAAACAGTGCAGAAGCATTGTGGCGCAGAAAACAATGAGTGAAATTGAATAAACATGAGGGCAGATATATGCATGCGTATGAAAATTCCACCAACTGAACGATGGTAGTGAGTGCGGAGAAGTGTGTGAATCTATCAGACTCTCACAAAGCAGCTCTGCATTGTGAGTGTGCATTATGCAGATCCAAGCAAGTGTCCAGTCTTCATGAAGGCTCAGTCAGCAAACCTAGGCATGTGTGGGTCGTCAGAGTATACAGCAAGCCGTGAAAAAGCTACTAGTGACCAATCCAAAGTCCAGAGTAAAACATTTTTATAAAAAGAAGTAACAAAAATCATCACACACTCTTGAAGACTGTTGAGGCGCCTGATGTTAAGTGATACCAGAAGCAGTTTGGAAGCAGAAGTTTAAAAAGGAAGGAAAAGACGGGTGAAGAAGCACTGCCTGGGGAAGACCAGGCTGGAGTAAAGGAGAGGATGTTGGAGAGAAGGATGTGTCATTGAAGGAGGAGGTGGTAAGAAAGGAGGAGTTTTTGATGCATCATAAAGAGATGCGGAGGAAGGAGGAGGTGGTGATTCAAGTGGAAGTGATGAACAAGAAAAGCAGGAGGGAAGTAAAGATGTGAGGGGGCTATTAAAGATCTGGGGCTGAAGGAAGAAACAGAGGTGTGACATGGGCAGAAAAGCAAGAAATATAAAGGAGACGGGAAGGGACTCAGCATAAAAGGGTGAGACAACATGATTGGAGGTGAAGCAGGAGATCAGATGTAGCCAGGAGGGGCTCATGAAGGATAGAGGAAAATGGCAATCACGGTAGACTGTTGGAAGTAGGAGCATGTGGTGAAGCTATGAGGAGTTGTAAAGAAATACTAGTGATCAGCATACTAGGATGCAGGAGGGGATATAAAGGTGATTCCCATGAAAAACCTGTGGTGAGCAGGGAGATAGGTGTGGGAACCAGTGCCAGGCCCCCTAGGTCAGGAGTAAGAGCATTAGCTCACTCAGCCTACTGAAACTTTAGATGGTGCGGCTCCCAGCCTCCTCCCCATAGCTGCTCAGGTTTGGCATGGGGCACCCTAGGTTCTTCGGGAAGGGACCTCTCAGGAATTTAAGAGATTGAAAAGAGAAACGCAGGATGGAACAGAGAGCCACATAAATAAGTGAGGGGAAAACTGAAACCACCCCAGTTGGAGTCAAGTACGTTTACTGACACAAAAGACTTTACCCTGTTGAAAGTCAAGGATAAGCCATCCTCCTATTTTATATGAGTTGCTACAAAGCTACAAGGAGAAACCAACATTAGTGGTTGCTATTTGGGCAAACATATGCACAGTGCTGCTTATAACTGGCCATTCCCTTGTGGCACTTTTGTCCTTAGGATATCAGACCCTCTCCTGTTCTCTTGATTTCACAATTGCTGGACATGCCTGTATTGAAAACTCATCTGCTGGCAGAGAATAAAGGACATGGGTGTATAATTTTCAAAAAAATCTCTGTTGCATCTGGATTTTCCCTCGACAGCTCGCTCCGACCCAATTGTTCTCCATTGTTGTGGAGAATACAGAGTTCCAAAACCTTTCCGTTAAAACAGGCCCAACTAATACTGTGTGAAATGGGTGTAAACCTAAAATGTGTTTTGGAAAAAAAGCATGTTGCTGGCGAGGCAATTGGTTTGAAATAATCACTTGAACATAGTAAATGAGTTTAAATATCTTGGAATATAATATAATAAACTATCATGGCCGCTCTTTAGGAAAGTCTAGCCAATAAACGTTTGAGTTAATGGAAGATTTTACAAGACACAATCTCCGCCTTGGAGGGTATTCTCTTCAACCACTGATAACCACACACACAGAGGTGAAGTTAAAGCATAACACAGTGGAGGCAGAGCATGCTTGTGAGGAGGAGTCATGGTAGTAACCTTAACCCCAGCCATTATTAAGGAGGAATAGATGGAATGCAGTAGGCAAAGGAACAAGGGAAGGTTAAACATCTGCGAGAAGTTATTTTAGATGGAGATTGAGGACTAATGAAGACGAAGGGCTAAGCCCTACTGTGGAGTTGAGAAAGGTTAAAGAGCAGGCCCACGAAGGAAATCTAGGTTGTAGCATGACCAATTGAAGGGTACGGGAGAATTACTAGTGGGCAGGCATGTATTCAGACATTGAATGGTAGGGTAAGAGTTTGGGATACCTGTGGTTTGAGTGACACAACCAAACAAACCATATGCCAACCCATTTAAATAGTGGAAGTACTGAAAGAGGTATGGATCAAGGTGGCCAGGGATATTGTCAGGCATGGTGATGAGAAATGTTGCCTCCCAGAAACCTCATCAAATTTCTTACACCCATATTCGACCAGGAAGGAATCTCTGACAGTTTGGTGATTGATAAGAGAGTCCAAGTCAAGTATGCAGACATGCAAGGGTTTTTGAAGGATAATATACTCCTATCTATACACCCCCTTTTATCAAATGACAGTGGGAGAATGTACCGGCTTCAGAAGAACAGCATACAATTGGCAGTAGTATGCTCATTAGCCTGGAAGGAAGCACTTTTGGAGATACTGAGTGCATACAGTTTTACTCTAGCAAAGCTGAAGAAACCGGTCTGACGAGAGGTAGGAAGGCATCCAAGAGGCTAAACTTGTCATGGTCATCAAGAAATGAAGGGGTGAATGCAAGCATGCATGTGGGTGAGGAGCCCATGAGACTAAACAAGCTTTATACAAGCAATATTATAGTCAAGAAAGAGCTTCATTTTCAACCAAGTCAAGTGTGGTGAACCAGGAATGGGACTCGGACACAGGACTCACTACTCCTAATCTAGGAGGTATTTCCCAACCTCAACCAAAACTAAGGTTCTGTCAAGTGTCAATATGTCCAAAGCAAAAATATCCTGTGTCCAAAAATTCTATCTTGCCCTCGCGTTCTAAAACCAACTAACTCCCTCCCATTAAAATCCCAAGGTCATGGATCTTCTTTAGGATTCTCTTTCCAAGGTAACACAACTTGGGTGCGGGTCCCAGACTTGCAAAACATCTGGTATACTGCTCTGCTAGATTCTCTAATATAGTTCCTTTACACAATTTGGGTGCACGTCCCATGCTCGCAAAACACCCGGTATACAACCCTGCCAGGTTCTCTTTCTTACAGGTGCGAATCCGAGATCCGCAATTCACCTGGTACACACTCCTGCCAGGATTTTATGTTGCAATCTTTCTTTCTCATTCAGCACAAGAGGGCATGAGTCTTCCCCAAGTTACTTTATGACGAAGTACTGTGACAACAAAGAGGACACGGATTTCAATCTTTCAGGGTCTCGCTGCCTCAGTTTTGGCGTTCCCCTTCTCCCCTCTGGGTTCACCGACAACTTATGCGCTTCACTCACTCCAATGGCACATACTCGGGTTTTCGTCCCAGTATTTACTGAACTCGAGTGGCTTTCCCCAGTCAGTGGCACAGAGCGTTCTTGCTCCTTTCATCGGAAGAAAGTCTGTCCTGGCTTCCAATTCCTTCTATGACTTTCTTCATCTGGCAATTCCACGGTCTACCGGCAACACTTCACTACACGGCCTCTGCACCACTCTTCTCGTCGGCAGAGCTCTGCAGCCACGGCTCGTGGATCTCATCTACTTTCTGGTCTGCCTGACCAGCCAGGAGTGCTGGGGTTGGCTCCCGCTCTCGCCGCCTCCACTTGCCCGCCTTCGGGGTTTGCTCCCGGATTGGGACATTGTCTGCTGTGCACTGCAACCTGCATTTCTAGTCAGTCTCCAAGCCGACATTTGGAATAGGAAGCTCTCGATTCCCGTGCCTCCAGGCTGGAAAGTGTCTTGGACCAATTGCATTCTTCACAACACAAGACTGCGCATTATGGTTCACTCTCATGGCAGTCCTCTTCCTTGTCTCAGTACATGTGCAAAATATTCACGAGTTCTGTCAGCAGCTTTTACAGGATTTTTAAGGGGGTTGTCACATTTCAGTGCAGGCGGCCGACGCGAGGTAAGGAAGCCCTTCTGGGCATGCCTCCGATTTTGGAGCCAACTGGGCCCCCAGGCCCTCGGAGCGTCCCTCTCCCACCCCGCACCCTCTTCCTGTTTCCGGCTCCCCTCCCGCCTCCCAACCCGCCCACCCCCGCTCTGATTGGGCCGTGAGCCCCAGCTGGAAGGGTCTAGCGACCCTCCTCGCGGCGGCCCCTGCATTTCAGTGCAGGCGGCCGACGCGAGGTAAGGAAGCCCTTCTGGGCATGCCTCCGATTTTGGAGCCAACTGGGCCCCCAGGCCCTCGGAGCGTCCCTCTCCCACCCCGCACCCTCTTCCTGTTTCCCGCTCCCCTCCCGCCTCCCAACCCGCCCACCCCCGCTCTCATTGGGCCGTGAGCCCTTCATCACAGGTCCTCCCAGGGCAGCCCTCTGCCCGGCAGCCCCACCGGCTAAGGGCCCTAAGGCCAAGGGCGGCTCCAGGAAGTGTCAGCAGGTGTCCGCAGAGGAAGCCAAGGAAGCCACCAGACACCGACAAAACTGTAAGTGCTGGCTTGGGTGGGGAGTAGAGCAATTACTCTACTCCAGAAAGCTCCTGCCACTCTCACTTACCTTTCAATGGCCTGCAGTCTAATGTTAACCAGCACCATTGCCCTAGAGAACCACACTGATTAGCCTACGCCACATCTAGGCAGAAATGTGATTGTTAGCATATGCCGCACTTAGATGGCATCTCTAATAGCCTCCCTATGAAAAGTTGCATCTAGAAATGCTGCCAATAGCATCTCTGTGAAAAGTAGAATTTAGAAGTGTGCCCAATAGCCTCTCTGTGAAAAGTAGAATTTAGAAGTGTGCCCAATAGCCTCTCTGTGAAAAGTTGAATTTAGAAGTGTGCCCAATAGCCTCTCTGTGAAAAGTAGAATTTAGAAGTGTGCCCAATAGCCTCTCTGTGAAAAGTTGAATTTAGAAGTGTGCCCAATAGCCTCTCTGTGAAAAGTTGAATTTAGAAGTGTGCCCAATAGCCTCTCTGTGAAATGTTGAATTTTGAAGTGTGCCCAATAGCCTCCCTGTGAAAAGTTGAATTTAGAAGTGTGCCCAATAGCCTCTCTGTGAAAAGTTGAATTCACAAGTGTACCCAATAGCCTCTCTGTGAAAAGTAGAACTTAGAAGAATGCCCAATAGCCTCTCTGCGAAAGTGGAATTCACAAGTGTACCCAATAGCATCTCTGTGGAAAGTTGAATTTAGAAGTACATTTAGAAAGTTGCATTTAGAAGTGTACCCAATAGCTTCTCTGTGGAAAGTTGAATTTAGAAATGTGCCCAATAGCCTCTCTGTGAAAAGTTGAATTTAGAAGTATGCCCAATAGCCTCTCTGTGAAAAGTGGAATTCACAAGTGTGCCCAATAGCCTCTCTGTGGAAAGTGGAATTCACAAGTGTGCCCAATAGCCTCTCTGTGGAAAGTAGAATATAGAAGTGTGCCCAATAGCCTCTCCGCGAAAAGTTGATTTTAAAAGTGTGCCCAATAGCCTCTCTGAAAAGTAGAATTTAGAAGTGTGCCCAATAGCCTCTCTGTGAAAAGTAGAATTTAGAAGTGTGCCCAATAGCCTCTCTGAAAAGTAGAATTTAGAAATGTGCCTAATAGCCTCTCTGTGAAAAGTAGAATATAGAAGTGTGCCCAATAGCCTCTCTGTGAAAAGTAGAATTTAGAAGTACATTTAGAAAGTTGAATTCAAAAGTGCACCCAATAGCTGTGAAATGTTGCATTTAGAAATGTGCCCAATAGCCTCTCTGTGAAAAGTGGAATTCAGAAGTGTACCCAATAGCCTCTCTGTGAAAAGTGGAATTCAGAAGTGTGCCCAATAGCCTCTCTGTGAAAAGTGGAATTTAGAAGTACATTTAGAAAGTTGCATTTAGAAATGTACCCAATAGCTTCTCTATGGAAAGTTGAATTTAGAAGTGTGCCCAATAGCCTCTCTGTGAAAAGTAGAATATAGAAGTGTGCCCAATAGCCTCTCTGTGAAAAGTAGAATTTAGAAGTACATTTAGAAAGTTGAATTCAGAAGTGCACCCAATAGCTGTGAAATGTTGCACTTAGAATTGTGCTCAATAGCTCTCTGTGAAAAGTTGAATTTAGAAGTGTGCCCAATAGCCTCTCTGTGGAATGTAGAATATAGAAGTGTACCCAATAGCCTCTCCGGGAAAAGTTGAATTCAGAAGTGTGCCCAATAGCCTCTCTGTGAAAAGTGGAATTCAGAAGTGTACCCAATAGCCTCTCTGTGAAAAGTAGAATTTAGAAGAGTGCCCAATAGCCTCTCTGTGAAAAGTAGAATTTAGAAGTACATTTAGAAAGTTGCATTTAGAAGTGTAGCCAATAGCTTCTCTGTGAAAAGTTGAATTTAGAAGTACATTTAGAAAGTTGAATTCAGAAGTGCACCTAATAGCTGTGAAATGTTCCATTCAGAAAGTTGAATTCAGAAGTGCACCCAATAGCTGTGAAATGTTGCATTCAGAATTGTGCTCAATAGCCTCTCTGTGAAAAGTCAAATTTAGAAATGTGCCCAATAGCCTCTCCGTAAAAGTTGATTTTAGAAGTGTCCTCAATAGCCTCCCTGTGAATTAGAAGTCTCTGAAAGTGCATGAAACCCATCATATCTCACCAACACGCTTACTCTCTCCTTACATCACCACTCAACTAGAACACAGAGATACTATGACACCATTCGGTATAACTGTTCTCATATCAACATTCGCCGCTCACTCCACATCATTCTAAATAATCACTGCTGGCTACACACCCCCCAGCAAGGCGTTCTCCTCAGGCCTAACGCAGCCACATCCGATCTGGATTAATCCTGCCAGAACGAACACATACTCCTGACCTCTCAACCACCACACCTACCGCTAGAAAGCAGCTATTACACTGATACTGCACGAGCTGTACACATACCTGGTGCACACACGTACCTTTTGACTCTCTCTACTCTCTCTACTGATATGAACTTCGGTTCTCAAGGGCGTTCAACCTACCAGCGCCTTCAGACCATACCAATGGTATATAAGGCGCTATATAAATGCAAAATAACAATAACAATATGCCATTAAGTCATGGGGAAATTATAAGTTACTCACCGTAGTGATTAACGTACTCTTAGTCCATAGTACCCTTTCCTCCATAATTTAAGGGCATCCCTTCCAAGGGACGGGAGACAGAACCTTTTTCACTTGAAAAAGCTTCTTCCCCTTTAAATTTAGAGGCGTGGGCCAGGGAGCATGCGCTGCCCTGACTCCGCCCTCCGGCGGCACACCTCAGTCCCCATTGACGCGTCGACAATATTTACCATTGCCTAATGACACCAGTATTATTAGGGGGGGGAGGATGGTGGGATGTATGCTGGCCCTCCTACGTTTCTTTGATGGCAGAGACCATCCAGCGGATATGGTGTAATGGTTTCTTCCATTACATTCCGAAATGTGTGCGATGATCGTGCCTTTAGCTTTTCTGAGACGGCATCAGCTGCAAGAAGTGTTGACGGTCTAGTTGTGATTACGGTCACAACGTTACCACAGGAAGCATTAGGACGTCAGAGGGACGTAGCCACGCCCACTGAAGAAGATCCGATAAAAGAATGGAGAGCAGATTTCACTACTCGATTAGTGGTTGTCAGACGCTCTGTGAGTACTCTACAGGATCTTTTTGAATCTTTCTTTGTGCTTCTATTTTCCCTTTGGATCCTTGCAAACTTGCATCACTGTTTACCTTTTCTCCCGTGTTTCGCTAGGAACTCAGCTTTGGAACGGTGACCTCTTTCGATCCTCCTCCTGTTTAAACTCATTGCCTTCCTTCATTATCCCAGTTACACAATGTTCGGGTAGGTATAACTTGTCATTAGTAGTTTATTCTTGTTTTGACTGTTGGCGGAGGGCTTGATAGGTTTATGTTGTTGGTTCATTTTCATTTAGGAAGCCGCATCTGTTTAGAGAGCCACTCTCTCTTTCTCGAGAACTACGACTCCCAGAATCCTTTTTGTCATCTTGTGCTAACTCCCCGTTCTACAGATGAGGTCGCGCAGGCTTCATCTCTTGCAGGTGGAGAAACCCTTTCCTCCCTCACTTATTTCTATCTGATATTTCCTGGGGTAAACTCTGTTACTATCTACGCTTCTTCTTTCATTTCCACATAGTATTTGAAGGCTCCAGGAACACGGACTCTTTGCTCTGCCTTCATCATTAAATTACCATTCGGTTTTAGCACTTTGGTAAGGGCAGGGGAGCTTTTCTGTAATCTTTATTTTCCTTTTTCTGTTCTATTCTTTAGCTAATATTGTTCTTAAATTCATCTACAGCTGGGCTAATTAGAACAAGCTTTCAACATTGGTAACCAGAAAGCAGGAATTATTCCGAACATTCCGGAGGGAAGGAGAACGTTCATCCACGCTCCCCAGCAGCACAGCTCAGGGTTTTTTCCCCCTCGAGGGTTTCCCTGGAATTCCCTTCGGGGGGTAGCCTTTGTAGTGCTGACCGCGTAGGGGGTTCCAGGAGGATCCTTTATTTCATCAGGATCAGCGCAGCCCCCATCGTGCAGCTGTCTTCATTAAGACAAGGTAGGAACTATTCCCAGACATTTGTTCGTTTGTTGTTGATTATTAAGAAAGACCTTTTCAGGCTTTCTATAAATTGGGTTGGTTTAGTAATTCACGGAGGTTGAAGTTACATATGGAGACCTTAGAAGGCCGATAGCCTGGACTTGAACCTCCAAAAGTGACAAACAGGGCGTCCGACTTGCGGAAGCCCTTGATCTTGTCCAAGTAGAATTTCAGAGCACACCTGACATTCAGGCAGTGTAGCACCCTTTGTGCTTCGTCCTTAGGATCGGGAAAGAACATAGGAAGGACTATTTCCTTGTTAAGGTGGAAAGCAGACGGAACCTTGGGCAGAAAAGCTGGGTGAGTCTGCATGACTACCGTGTGAAAAGTGGTACATGGTTAAGAGGCGACGAGCTCCTGGATCTCGCTGACTCTACGAGCCGAGGTAAGGCCGACTAGTAAGGGCGTCTTGATGGTCACCATCCTGATGTCCATGGACGCCATTGGCTCGAATGGTTTGTGTGCCAGTGCGCCCAAGACTATGTTGAGGTCCCACACCGGGTGCGGTCCCTCGAAAGGCAGGTATAGCCTAGCAAGACCATTCAGATGTTTTTTGACGCTAGGGTTGGAGGAGGAAAAAAATGCCCTCCTCTGAATTCCTTTAAGCCCCGATGGCGGCAAGGTATGTGCGGCAGGTATCGACCTGCACGCCTGAATGGGCGAGGTGCGCCGAAAAAGAGAGCATGTCGTCCAAGGTGCAAGCCAAGGGGTCAATTCCCCTGGAGTCTGCCCATTGGCAGAATCTGGTCCATTTGCTTTTGTACTGGGCCCTGGTGGCTTTGCTCCTAGCGCCCTGTATGATTTCCAGATTGGCCTGTGAGAGGCTAAGGTGCCGAAGCGTTATCTGCTCAGGTACCACGCTGTGAGGACTAACTTTCCTGGCGCAGGGTGGATGATTCTGTCCCCCTGCTGTGCCCGTCGGGAAGTGTGTAAGGGGCACCTCTGAGAGACTGAGTAGCTCCGAGAACCATGGCCTGGCCGGCCACCATGGGGCTATCTCTCATGATCTCTGCTTCCAAAAGGTCAGGACTTACCCAACTCCCTTGGAAGCAGACCCATAACCCAGGTTCCGAGTGCCAACCAGTCCCAATTGGGACCTTTTGGACCCTGTCCTGGCGCCAGTGGCACCAGGCTCATAAATATGCCCAGTCCCAGCGCTGGAAGCGCCGGGCTCATAATGCTTGGGTGGACTTACCTGCAGCAGACCATGCTGCTTACTTACCTGCCAGTTGAGCCTCTAATCCTCTTCTGTTTGGGACTACTTTTCCTGTTGGGTGGGGCAGGAGCCACTCCCTAGGTTCAGAACACTGGAGCTCTTCTGGAAAGCAGGAACTCTTTTCTTACCTAGGCGAGGCTGTGGAAGGAGACACCTAAGCACTACAGGAGGCTATTTAAACCACACCCGATGGATGAATCTTGCTTTGCGTTATTCTGCATCCTCTGCAGCAGAACGCTCATCGTGTCTTCTGCATCTGATCCTGGGCCTAAGGGAAAAAGGCTTACCATCCTGAATCCAGTCTTCAGCAACACCTATAAAGACAAGAAAGAACAGGTTAGCATTACGGTCTTCAGTGACAGCGCTTCTCTTACCTGGTCCATCAGCTGTCACCAACGCCTCGCGCTGCATTCCGGCATCTGAAAGACAAAGGCTTACCTACTCTTCGCATGCTCCGGAGGTCTTTGCACTGCATTCCGGCATCTGAAAGACAAAAATTTACCAACTCTTCGCACGCTCCGGAGGCCTTCGGCGCTGCATCCCGCATCTGGAAGACAAAAGAAGGTGTGTTTAAAGACATTGGGTAACTTTATTACTCACGTGCCATTACTCCTTCCCACGCCGAACCCAGTGGGTATTCTGGCACCCTTCAGCAGCTCCGAACTTGTACCTGCAAGATAAAAGGACAGTTAGTGCGCATCGTGAAGCAGGCAACAAGCGCTTACTTACGTGCTTCCAGGCGCTTCTATTCCTCACACCGGTTCCATCCTCAACTCACTTCAGCCCGTCATCCGCCATCGCCGGAACCCTGCAAAACAAGAGACATCATTACAAAAGACTTTTAAAGACATTTGAAAAACTCGGAACTTACCGTTCGTGCAGTAAACGACGGACAGCAGTCCTCTGAGGTCAAGAGGCCTGCACCCTTATCCAGTGAAGAAACTGGTTACGGCACCCTGCCCCGAGGCAGATGGAGAGCTCGGCGTTCACTTACCTAAGGTGAGAGCGTTAACCTTTGGGGTTCTACAGGAGAAGAGAAGGGGAAGAAGAGAGACACCCAATAACCCCAGTTCATTAATCCCATATTTTCTATCTGCAGACATCTTACTCTTCGAGTCAGACATACAGTGCACAGAGGTCCAGCCCAAAGAGCCAACCGTGTGTTACACATCACCTTTGAAGATACGGTATTCGCCCAGTCAAGACCGGCGCCTCTGCGGGAATCAGGTGAGCGTTACACTATCAGGATGAGGAGTCGGCGAGACTCCTTGATCTTGCAAATTACCCTGTGGATCTGAGGAGTGGGCGGAAAGGCGTAGGCTTTCATGTCGGTCCATTGGAGGTGAAATGCGTCACCCAGAGTGCCGGGGCCCTGACCTTGCCAGGATGCGAACTGGGGACACTTCTTGTTGTGCCAGGTGGCAAAGAGATCCACGTGGGGGAGACTCCCACCAGTCGAAGTTCTCCTGAATAACAAGGTCGTTTAGATGCCACTCGTAATTGTCTGCTCCCAGCCTGCTGAGCCTGTCCGGTTCCAGGTTCGATTCGTCCGGGAGGTGGACTGCCCTGATGTAGATGTTGTTTTCCAGGGCCTACTCCCACATGTTGATCGCCAGTCTGCACAGAGAAGGGGATCTGGTGCCTCCCTGCTTGTTGATGTAGTACATGCTGGTCGGGTTGTCTGTCTGGATGAGGACAACCTTGCCCTTAAGAAGTGGTAGGAATGCTCTGAGCGCTAGCCAGAGGGTGTTCAGCTCCAACCAATTGCTCCTGCCGAGTCCCGATGCCGTGAACCGAGAAATCGTCCAGGGTGGCTCCCCAGCCCTCGAGCGAGGAGTCTGTGGTGATGGTGGCCTGCGGAGCGGGCAGACGAAAGGGCTTGCCCGGCCGTAGGTTGCAGTCCATGGACCACCAAGATAGGTCCGGTGGAGCAATGGAGGAACGTTGATCATCTCGGACTGAGAGCCCCGCTCCCGATTCCACGAGGCTGCAAAGTGCAGCTGAATTCTTCTCACCCTTAGTCTCGCGTGCGGCACGGCTAGCAGAACCGCGGCTAGTAGACCCAGGAGATGTTGGTACCACCATGCCGAGGTCACTTCCCTGCTGAGGAAGTGGGCGGTGGCCCTCTTGATGGCCGAGATCTTGTCCTCCGACAGGAAAACCCTCTCGGAGCACGTGTCACAGATGAGACCCAAGAATGTCAGAGTTCATGAGGGCCTGGCAAGAGTGGTGAACCGCTTCCAGAGAAGTAGCCCTGACGAGCCAGTCGTCGAGGTATGGGTAGATGTGGAGGCCTTGCGCTCTGAGGAGTCTGGTGGAGACCCTGGGGGCGGAGTTGAGGCCAAACGGAAGGACTTTGTATTGGAAATGGCAGCCCATGATCCTGAACCGTAGGAAAGACCAATGGGGCAGCCAGATTGGGATGTGTAGGTACGCGTCCTTCAGGTCCAGGGAGCACATCCAGTCTCCCCTATCCAATGACTCCGCTATATAAGCTGGCATAACCATATTGAATTTTTGCAGGGGTAAGGAGAGGTTGAGGATGGAAAGGTCCAGCACAACTCTCAGGCCCGCCTGGTTCTTCTTCTGAATGGTGAGAATCCTGGAGTAGAAGCCACTGCTTGCCTCTCTACGAGTGACCGGATCTCCGCCAAAAGAGTTGCTGTCCCACCCGGTGGGAGTGGAAGGGAGTAGGGAGGAGAGGCTGGGATGGGTAGGCGGTACCGCATGGATATTTTTTTGAATATATACATATCCACTGGCGACATTCCAAATTTGTATTTTCAGTTTATTCAGTTTATTATTGGACCCGCAATGGGGTCCAAATTTGCCCCATCGTATGCTAATTTATTCATGAGCTACTTTGAAGTGAAACACGCGTGGAAGCATAAGGCCTTTACCGACTCCAAAAATATTATCTTTTGGGGTCGGTTTATTGACGACATCTTCATGATCTCGGAAGGAGAGCAAATGGAGTTCAATCAATATGTCGAATATTTGAACAACAATGAATATAACTTGAAATTCACAATGAGCTTCAGCAAAGATAAGATCCAATTTCTAGACTTAGAAATCAACATAGTAGAGGACAAAATCCTCACAAATCTATACACAAAACCGACTGCAGGCAACAGCATCTTACATGCCCTAAGTAACCACCCAAAAGCCAACAAGAATAAGGGATCAAGCTCCCAGATTAAACAATAAAACGACAAACTCTTGAAAGAAACTTGGAAAGTGTGACGAGTATTAATTTGGCACTCACAATAATAAACTGAAAATACAAATTTGGAATGTCGCCAGTGGATATGTATATATTGAAAAAAATATATCATAAAACAGCTATGGCAATCTAGATAATGATGCAACACCTCCGCTGACAAACCAACACATAAAAAATAGCTATCAAATCAGAATTCGCCCCGAGGACAAAGTCCTGTTAAGATTGCTGTCAAAGTGTTTACGGTATCCCGTGGATACTATGGATAGGATCCAGGGGGCCGCAAAATTCTGGCACTAGAAATGTGCATGGAGAGCAAGCCTGCTCACCACCGGAGACACGTGGACCCGAAGGGGCATGTCATGCCTTCTTTCCCTCAGAGGCTGAGGAGGGGGACTGAAAAAAGACATTACTCCCGCCCCCCCCTTTTTGTTGTTTGTGCCGGCCCCGAGACGGCGAGCTGCCCGGTTGCCTGGATCTGCGTTGCTGGAAGCCGCGGAACCCTACATATGTACAACCCTTCTCTGAGCATTGCTGAGATTGGGTGTAAGCTTTTGGCGTTGACTTTGTAAGAATGGACAAAGATTTTGCCGTTTGTGAGCTGTTCTTTTTGTCCAGCTCTTCATCCGTGGACGAGAGGAAGAGGTCCCCATCCTCGAACGGTAGATCTAGAATGCGCTCCTGGACGTCCGGGTTGAACTTCGTAGCCCCTGAGCCAGGCTGTGTGCCACATGTCCCTGGCAATGCAGATGGCCCGGCCCGAGGTATCGATATACGCCGCTGTGGATTCCATGAGGTCATGCACCACGCGTGCTTGGCATTGGGATGGGAGTTCCAGGAGGAAGTCCGCAATTTGACGCCATAACCGTTGGCAGCTAGCATGGCATCTGTGTTGGCCTGACGCAGGTGCAGGGAGGCGTTGGAGTAGATCTTCTTGCCGTACGCCTCCAAGATGATTTCCTTGCCTAATTGCACCGCAGAGGAGGCGGCTGAGGATGACTGAGGCTTGGAGTATAGGGATGCCGCAGTGATCACTAAGGAGTGTGGCTGAGGATGGGTCGAGAGCAAGAGTGTGCCCCCCCCCCCCCTCCATCTGCCTGTACTTGGTATCCAGGCGGTGGATGACCAGCTGGACCAAGTGGGGCTTGGCCAACCGTTCTTGGCCAGGGAGACTACATCAGTTTGCAGTGGAATCCCCGTGTTGACAGAGGGGTGCTTTGTGAGGACTTCAGCCAGGACCCCTCCTCTGCCGGCTGTTTGACCTCAAGCGGGGAGGCCTATGTACTCCGCCAGGCCAGCAAGACGTTCGTGGAAGGCCCAAGCTGAGGATGGCATGTCCGGATCCTCTTCGTCCGTGTCCTGCGGATCCAGAGGATCTTGTGGAGGAGGAGGGGTAGATGGCTCCAGAGGCTGGGGTACACAGACCGCAGCCAGAGGCTGAGGCGGGCGGAGTTTGCAGAGTTGGCTGTGGAGCCGAAGGAGGCGGCTGCACCGAGGTCAGGGAGCCCGATGGAGGCGTCTGTGGCGCCGCTAGCATTGGGGGGGGGGAGGACTTCCCTGACTGCGTCCGAAGAGGTGGCAGGGGGTACCGATGGGGTAGTGGGAGACTGCTGGAGCCGCTGTGTACTCAGTCCGTATGGACGCATGGGAAATTTGCCCTGCGAAAATGAAAGGTAGAGTGTAGGCCACGTACCTGGTTGCGACCAGTCCCACCTCGACACTCGTTCTTCGCCAAATTCGTGGAATGGCAACGGACGGGTGTTCCCGTCTGGCGCAGCAGCCATTTTGTCGAGCTGCCTGCCACGTGCCTGCAACGTGTTGCCCAGACCGCTGGGTCCGGCCTCATCCAAGACTCTTGTGTGCGGATCACGAGACCTGCCCTACTCCTTGGGTCTCGGCCCGGTAGGTGTCACACCTTCGACCCGGCGGTCGATAGAGCTGCGTATAAGCGCCCCCTCGGACGTATTGCGGTATTAGGGCGTAGCCCCTCGGATGGCTTGCCAGTGTCAGGGCGTAGCCCCTTGGCCATTGCGCTGGTAAAAGGCCGTAGCCCCTCGGGTGTAGACCCAGTACCAGAACCTTCCGGTCCCTCGACACTGCGTCTGGATCAGAGGACCCCCTCGACACGAAGACCGGTAGCTGAAGCAGCCTCGGTGCACGTGCCGGTGGAAGGACCTGACCGGTCCCTCCCGCGCAGGAGAGTTTGTGAGTTTGTTTATTTATTTATTTGATAAAGCGCACCAAACCCTTAGGGAGCTGGGAGCAAAGTGACAAGTAGGCTTAAAGGTTAGTTACATAATACATAAGGTACATCGATACAAGAAATATGTAGAATTGCTGCCACATTAATATGTACAGAAGATGGTGGCAGCCCATGGTATTATAAGATTGTAGTAATTAATTAATATGTACAGAGAATAGTGGTCACATATGGCTTTGCAGGATTGCAGTCAGGTAGAGCATTAGTCATAAGCACAAATGAGAATGCTAAGTCCTGAATCGGCCTTGGGTGGCAAATGTAGTCACACTACCCTTGCCGGACGAGACATGTTAGATGTCATTTGTACGTATCCAGGTGAGGACTTTTCGTCTAAATCTGGAGTAGGGTTGATCTATTTCGAGATCTAAGGGAAGTGCATTTCAAGATTGCGCGGCTATGACCGTGAAGCTAGAGCCGCCAGCAGTGGAGCGTTTAAATCTGGGGATCTCTAAGGAGTAGGCATTGGCAGATCCTATGGGGCGGGAGGTAAGTCTCTTGTTAATTCTTTCTATGAGATAAGGTGGAGCTATGTTGTTAAGACACTTCATCGTGAGTGAAAGTGTTTTAAGAAGGATCTGGTCATTGATCTTGAGCCAGTGGATATCTCTTCTAAATGTAGAAATGTGATCTCTGATGGGGATGTTTAAAGCTGCTCTCAGGCCTTTGTTTTGAAGTCTTGGCAATTTGTCTGTGATGTACTTATTAGCTCCCGCGTACAAGGCATTACAATAGTCCAATCTGGATATTAGAAGTACATTGGCCAGGGTGATGCATCTAGTAACGGAAAGAAATGGTTTACAGGCTCGGATTAGTTTGCAGGTGTAGGCTGCTGTGGCTGCTAGGGAGTTGACTTGTCTCTTAAGTGTAGGCTGCTGTGGCTGCTAGGGAGTTGACTTGTCTCTTAAGGGTAAGTGTAGAGTCAAGGTAGAAGCCTAATGTTTTAACTACAGGCATCACCTTGATGACGTTATTGTCAATGTTAAAGGAGTCATAACTGGGGTTACGTTTTTGAGGGCGGTCT
Source organism: Ambystoma mexicanum (assembly GCF_040938575.1). Classification (NCBI taxonomy): domain Eukaryota; kingdom Metazoa; phylum Chordata; class Amphibia; order Caudata; family Ambystomatidae; genus Ambystoma; species Ambystoma mexicanum. The sequence continues at coordinate 1,346,282,752 of NC_090922.1, read as the reverse complement.
CAGAGCCCAGGATCAGTAGCTCCGTTTTGTCGTCATTCAGGGAGAGGCCGTGGGATGCCATCCATGCCTGAATGAGGAGGTATATCCTATTTACTAAAGCAGAGTCCTCCAGAAAGTTGCCGAGAGGGGAATCAGGATCTGGGTGTCATCTGCGTAGTTAGTGTAGATGACGCCCAGTCTATCCAACTTGTCAAACAGGGACTTAATAAAGATGTTATACATGGTAGGTGAAAAACATGATCCCTGAGGTACACCACATGAAATTTGTATGGGGTCGGCAAAGGCTATAGGGAAAAAGACTCATTGTACAGTTGGCTAGGAAGGACTGAAGCCAAGTTATGGCATCACTTGAGAAATGGACAGCCGACCTGAGGTAATTACATAAGACTGCATGATCCACCAGGTCAAATGCTGCCAATAGGTCAAGGAGGAGTAGCACAGCTGATTTCCCGTTGCATTTCAACTCGTCAATTTGTGTTTTAAGGTCTACTAAGTCTGTTTCTGCGCCATGGAGGGGGCGTAAGGTAGATTGGTGTGATCCTAGTAGACGGTTGGCTTCCAGGTCATCCTGTATTTGTAGGTAGGCTACTCTGTCGAAGATTTTAAGTAAAAAGGGGACCGTGTTGATGGATCTGTAGTTGGTCGGGATGGAGGGATCTAGGGTTTGTTTTTTGAGTAGTGGGAGTACCCATGATTCTTTGAGGTTGTTAGGCACTGAACTGGTCTTGAAGGAGGCATTAATAAGCTTACAGATGAAAGGGGCCAAATCTCTAGCTGCATCCTTTATGACTTGGCCCGGGCAGTTGTCTCCGTTACAGTTTGAAGGTTTTAAGGAGAGTATCATTTTTTCTATATCAGAGATAGAGATTTTCTTAAAACTGAAAGGTGGGGTGGTGCGGGCCTGAGTAATGGGTGGGGGTTGTTGCTCAGGTAGGAGCAATGATGCTTTCTTGTTGGCAATTTTAAGTTGGAGGGAGGTCATTTTGTTTGACAAGGCATTTTGTATGTCAGTACACCAAGGCTTATCCTTAGGAGTGCTATCAGCCTGTGGTATCGGTGATTCCATTTCCCGAAGGATAGAGAATAGTTCCTTAGTGTCTGACTTCACCTTTGAAATTCTGTCGTTAAAAATATTCTTTTTTCTGCTTATTTCCTTTTTGTAAATTTTAGAAAGGTACGTTAGCTTGACTTTATTCTCGTCTGTGGTAAAGGGACGCCACGTTGATTGGAGCTTTCGTTTTTGGAGTCTGAGTTCTTAAAGTTGGGGCATGAACCAAGTATTAAGATGAGAATTCTGCCTACCTTTTCGAAAGTTTGACAGGTGCAATGGTGTCCAGTGCCTTAATCATAGCATTGTTGAAGGCATCCACTAGTAGGGTAGGTTCAGTATTGCTAGCTAGGTTGTTGATCGCAGGCAGGAGAAGTGGGAGTAGTTTTTCCGCTGTTATATCCTTTTTACTTCTGGTAAGAAGAGGAGGTGCCATAACAATAGTTTTGGTGCAGAGAAGGTCTAAGGTGGCGGAGAAGGTAATTAGATGGTGGTCTGTCCATGATTGCGGGGCAATGTTGGAGATGTTAATATTACAGTTCAGGTCGGCAACTCAGTCGAGGGTCCTTGGAATGGGTAGGGTTAAGGACTTTTTGCATCAGTTCATGATCCTTGAGTAAGGCTGCTATTGATTGAACATATTTATCATCAGTGTCATTAAAGCCAAGATTGAAGTTGCCCAGCAACAGGATTTGTGCATGGTCTTTGATATTGTTGGCTAGGAGGCAGCTTAGGTCTTCCTCGAAGGTTCCTAGTGATCCTGGTGGTCTGTATATCAGGTAAATGGTAAGTGTACGGTTATTAGTTAGGGGAAGTTTGGCTGTGAGTATCTCACATGATTGGTAAGATGGAGAGGTGGCAAGTCTAATAGGTAAATTAGTTTTGGAGATAATGGCTAAACCACCGCCCCTAGCGTTGGGTCTATTGGCTCCAAGTATCTGGTAACCATCTGGTAAGGCTATCATGAGGGCAGGTCCTGCTGCCTCATGGAGCCAGGTCTCAGTTATGGCAATCAGTTCCAGGATTTCATTAGGTAAGGTGTCAGCAATATCGGCGGCGTGGGCCACCAGTGATCTGGCGTTGATGAGAGATCCTGATGGAGAAAGGGGGGTTTTAACTTTAGTGGTGGTTGGCTGTTTAGTTAAGGGTGTCTTACTTCTCAAATGAGTTTTCAATTTGGTGGGGACATGTGCCGAGGTCAGACTGTGGGAGCTATTCTGCTGTGCACGTCTAGTTGAACGTTCAATAGTTTGTAGGTGATTACGTCTGGGAAGTCGGTATCATTTGTTTTAGGTTCATAAAGGCGGGGCAAGCGTGATCTAAGTCTCATATTTCTGTCCTTAGGTGGGCATGTTGCCAGCAGAGCAAAGGCCATTGTGGCGAGGAGGCCGAGTAGAAGTTGGGGTGTGCGAACCCTCAGGATTTTACTCATTATCCTAGACTTAGTTAAGACAAGATATCTTGAGGATACAGCTTGCAAGCAAATGCTAAAATAAATTTGAGGCATAGGCTAAACTCACTGTGCAGGCATATACTAGAATCAATTTGTGGGCATGAGCTAGAATCACTGCAGGCATAGGCTAAAATCACTGTGCAAGCATATGCTAGAATCAATTTGTAGGCATAAGCTAAGCTTACTGTGCAGGCATATGCTAAAATCACTGTGCAGGCATATGCTAAAATCAATTTGTGGGCATAGGCTAAAATCACTGTGCAGGCATATGCTAGAATCAATTTGTAGGCATAAGCTAAGCTCACTGTGCAGGCATTTGCTAAAATCACTGTGCAGGCATGTGCTAGAATCACTGTGCAGGCATATGCTAAAATCACTGTGGGCATAGGCTAAAATCACTGTGGGCATAGGCTAAAATCACTGTGCAGGCATGTGCTAGAATCACTGTGCAGGCATATGCTATAATCAATTTGTGGGCATAGGCTAAAATCATTGCAGGCATGTGCTAGAATCACTGTGCAGGCATACGCTAAAAATCAATTTGTGGGCATAGGCTAAAATCACTGTGCAGGCATATGCTAAAATCAATTTGTGGGCATAGGCTAAAATCACTATACAGGCATATGCTAGAATCACTGTGCATGCATATGCTAAAATCAATTGCAGGAATAGGTTATTATCACCTTTGGTGAGCTGAGTAGGCTACTTTTAACTTGTCATATGGACCAAGGGGTGTGGAATTATAGTAATGGGAAACGTACATAATCTGGAATCAGGGCGTTAATATGACAATTTGCAAATAAAGTAGATAGATTATATTCATAACGTGACAGGCTCATTTACAGCAATGCTATATGCAGAGTAACTTCTAAGTTGCAAGATGGTCATAGAACTATCGCATGACAAGTGGGCCAAAGCAAGTCAACGGGTAGAATCACACATGCTTGTTGTAGTCGGCAAGCGGTTTGTGTAGCAGTAAGAGGTTATTATTGAAAGACAGTGTAAGTGGCGGTGCGAGTGGCAGCAGGAGAATTATATGCATGTAGCCTTATTTACTTACAGTATCGTCCCGGCTTGCGAAGGCAGCTGCCAAAGTTGGCGAAGGAGTGGCGCTGGGCGTGTAATAGTTACTGGCCGGCCGTGCAGCATCAAGAGTTCAATGCAGTGTCGGCGCACCTCGGCGAACAGGGGCAAACAGGGACAGTGGCCTTATAATGGCCTTGGATTTGGCCGCTGGCTCCTTCTCCTGCCGGTGGATGTTTGCATTTAAATGTAATGCAAATGGCGTTGCTTAGCAACGTGGAGGCTAAACAGCCTCGCTTTCAGCCCGCGATGCGCCCAACATTTTCTTTGAATGAAATGTCGGCGCTCGCGGTATATCTTGATGATAATGCAGGTTTGTCCAGAGATGGCCCAAAAAAGTGACCTTTGAAGCAGTAGATTCTAGGCACTGCAAATTCCGGATGCTTCCGTGTGCAGGGATCACGTCTGTTGGCGTGTAGATCGGTGGGGCTCCTGCCCTCTCCACGGCTGGGGGCTCCTGCCCTCTCCATGGCGGCACGACAACTCTAAGGGGCAAACAGGGACAGTGGCCTTATAATGGCCTTGGATTTGGCCGCAGGCTCTTCCGCCTGACGGCGGATGTTTTCATTTAAATGTAATGCTAACGGTGTTGCTTAGCAACATGGAGGCTAAACAGCCTCGCTTTCAGCCCGCAATGCACCCGACATTTTGTTTGAGTCCCTGGAGTCCCCGGGAAGGAGTCTCCCTTGCGGGGTGCGCTGGAAAATATCGGCCCTACCTTGGAATGTGACGATATTTCACGAAGTGCTCGAGATCCTCTGGAGGCGACTTCTGGAAGAGCTCCTTCCACCTGCCAATCAGTTCTTCAGCACCTTCGAGGACAGCGAGTCACACGCCGAACATGAATGCCAACCGTGGTCTGGGCAAAGACAACGTAGACAGAAGGCGTGGGGGTCTGAAGTTGGGAAGAGCCAGTTGCAGGATGGACACCTGCTGAACCCTGTATAAGTCAACATGCGCCGGGGAGGAGCGTGACGCTGAGGACCGAGTACTTGAATGACAAAAAAGACAAAGAGAAGAAGTATCCATGCGTGGAATTACATGGCCGAAGCCAAACCCAGGAGCGCTGGTGAATTTGGCCCGTTCCCGTTGATGCGGAAAAGGGGACTAAGGTGTTGCGCCAGAGGGCGGAGTCAAGGCAGCGCATGCTCCCTGGGCCACGCCACCACGTGCCTCTAAATTTAAAGGGGAAGAAGGTTTTTCTGGTGAAAAAGGTTCCGTCTCACGTCCCTTGGAAGGGATGCCCATACAGTATGGAAGAAAGGGGGCGGGACGTAAGAGTATGGAGGGGATATCCCTAAAAGGAAAGTGGGGGTACCAGGTCTCATCTGATGATGCCTGTCCATCCCTCCGAGGGTCACCCCCCCATGTGATCCTTCCTCAAATAGCCACCCCCCAGGGTCAGGATGAAGTAGCGGCTGCCGTCCCATTAACATATGGGGAGAGGTTAGACCCGGGAAAGGAGTGGTGATATCATCAGATTCATCACACAAGAAACACATATGTGCCCAAGGGGATGACATTTCATCCTTGTCAGCTAGTGACTCTGGTAGGATGTTCCATGTAAGGCTGTGGTTTATTCTTCATAGCATGATCAGAAACAATAGATCGAGGGAGAATCAGCTCTGCAATGCAATCCCCAGTTATCCATCCATGCTCAAGCTCTCAACTAATACTCATGGAACATTCCTGGGCTGACGGGGTCAGTGTTCCATGAGACCACATTCTATTTATTTCTCACATGAGTCAGATTAACATACATGAGATACAAAAAACCCTACAAACAGAATTGAGTGGGACATCTGGGAGAAAAATTACAATGGGAAAAAATTACATTGGGATACCCTGGAGCAAAACAACAGTGAGGCAGAATTATTTTGGGACACATGAGAAAACAAATACAGTGAGGCAAACAATGAAATCCTAGTGGGTAGAATGGCAGTGGGAGCAAAATAGTGGTATACCTAAGAGAAGTATTGTAATGGGACACTTAGGAGCAGTATGGTAACAAGTACAATGGTGAGAGGCGTGAGGGCTGTGATGTCACAATCAAAGCTCAAGGGCACAGGGTCTTGGACACTTTGTGGGTTTACATGGAGGGAGTATATATAGTAGGAATTTCCCCCAAGACCTCCAACTCGTACCTTGTATATTATAAATCAAAAAGGAGTCAGATATCCAACCTCGGGTCTGCAGCATAACAGTCCCAATTAGAAAGAGGAATGCACGGTGCACGTTGAAAGACACATGCAAACCTCTGTTTCTGGATCTGTGCGACAACCTGTCACCTTCAGCACAGAGCAGTCATTACAGGAAGACAAGAGTGTATCTTACTTAGCGGGTTGTAGCACAGGCTCCATACATTTAGAAACAGAACAGGGAAGCTTGTGGTCAGTTCAAAGGGACAATAAGGCTGGCAATGAGAGAGGAGGGAATGGATAGAGTGGGGGGAAGGTGAGAAAGAGTAAGGAGAGGCTGGAATGGTACAAGGGAGAGAGGGTAAATTAGAAAAGTATCGATAGAGAGAACGTAAGCACACGGGTAGTATAGCTCAGTGGCAATGCACTCGTATTGGAAGCAAGACAAATTAGAATCTCGTGTCTGTGCTTAGAAACCTCTCCGGTATTAAGCATGTTATAATTAACCTATCATATCTAGCATATCACAAGGCACCGGGAGAAAGAGAGGCGTCAGAACAACTAAAAGTAGAGGAATAGGGTATAAATTACTGGAGAGAACCAGGAGGGTGGAAAGTAATTTAAGACCTGGTTCAGGGGGAAACTTCTAAGGTGGTAAGGAGGCACCCTAGCAAAAGGTCAGTGACTAGGGAGGAACCCCTCTAGTTGAGCCTTACGTTGAGAGGGTAAATGCTGAAATCTGAGGGGAGAAGAAATGAAAAGTCCTCTGGGCTTCAACTGAGTCTGACACTGAGCCCTCCCTGTTCGATGATAAAGAGGTCAGCCACTGTGCGGACTCTTTTTAACTTCCCAAAGAGGCAGTACTGCATCAACGAAGTTGAAGGACAGACTGAGGTCTGCCTAAACAAGTGGAAATTCAGATATGAAATCAGTCTTTGAATATAGACGAACACCACCACTCTATTTTAAAATGTAGATGCCTCTGCTATCAAGAATACGTTACTTAGAATCTCTCTTGTGGGTATCATGCCATCTGCTGATCACTTGGCCATCCCTGGATGCAAGAAAACAAGACTCATATAGTGAGGCATAACATAGCATAGCAAGGAATGAAAGAGGCATAGCAAAGGATAAAAGGTTTAAAAGAGCCTTGTTACCTATAGGATGTTTAGAGTGCAAACCTAGATTGGAAGTAATGGAGCACTGTACAAATGGGGCCATATCTATGGTGCAGGAGTAGCAGAGGAGCTGGGATGAGTAGGGGGAGCAAGGGACTTTTGGAACTCCAGAAGGGGAGAAAGAGGGTTGATTGGAGTGATACGTAATTGTCAGGCTGCTCTATGAAGAGTAGAGACTCCAGGCCATTCCAGTAGTGCAGGATGGAGGGGGTAGCCTTACCTGTGTTGTAATTTGGTTCCGGGGAGAGGGTGCATAGCTTAAAGAAGCATGTTTCCTATTTTTCCAGGCATGTGATGTTTGCTTCTGTTTCTATGCTGGCCTCTGAAGGTGGGGAGTTGCTCGATCAAGTAGTATGGTGTTTTGGTTGGGACTTTGCAGTGATGCAGGCACTCCTAAACATGATGCATGCTTGAAGGGGTAGCCAGTGCAGCTCTTTGGGAATGTATTGTGAGCGCATGTTCTTAGTACTGTGGTGAGCCATGAAGAAACAGGCTGGATGGCATCAGATGGGCCAACATGGCAACTGGGACTCTTGCGAGTAGGATTTTTCCATGGTCCATGTGGGAGATATCCAGTGCTTGGAAAACTGTTCAGAAACTTGGGGCAAATACGAAAGCCTTGACTTTGTGGAGGGGCAGAAGGTGGTGCCATGCTGCTTGGGTCTTTTTGGCAATGTGTGTTTTGATTTGGAAGTCACAGTCAAAGGAAAGCCGTGAGATTTTACACTTGCTGAGAGGGGAGGCATGAATTGGTAGAGATTCATGTCAGCCATATCTAGACTTGGGCACGCTTGGGGGATTGCCTAGGAGAATTAACTCCGTCTTAGTAGGGTTGAGCTTAAGGTAGGTGTTTGAGGGGCAAATAGGGCTATGCCTGTGGAAGGTGGCAGTAGATGCGAGTCATAACTTCTTTGGCTACTTGGAAAAAAAACTTTCGGAAGAATGTTTGTATTCTGTGGAGTACAAAGCAATTTAATTGATTTGGAAAGGGATTTGAGAGGACAGCACAGGTTTGGAAAGGGTGACCCCCATACCCCCATAAATGCCATCGGGAAGCTTTTTTTTTTTAAAGAAAAATGTGTTTATTGGTTTAATAACCAGAGGTAACACAAAACTGATATCATTAGAGATTGGTCAAGCATATCAAGGTAATAACCACAACCCTACCCCACCCTCCTCCCACCCCCGAGACCACGATTAGTTCACTGTTCCTCTCTAGTCCGTGCCTGTGTCTTGGCAACCATCTCCATTCCGCTCAGTATCATCCACCTCAGGGTGGAGCAAGGGCACCGTCAGGGCCACCCTACAGTGTAGTTCCTCGCTGGAAGTCTTTGCACATGGATAGCCGTTTCCCACGCCGCGGTTTCAGCTGTAATCCACCTCGTGAGGTCTCCCCACCATAGGGGCATATGTGGACCTCTGGGGCTTTTCCACCCCATGGAAATACGTCTTTTGGCCGTTTTGTATATAAGTTCTGTGAGCTTGGTTAGGGGTTTGTTCTTCCTGTTTCGCCTATATCTGCCCAGGACACAGGCCGTAGGCTCGTCTACCTCGAATTTGGATGTCTGCGCCGGCCACTCTGTCCTTCACTTGTGATCAGAACTCCCTAATCACTGGGCAGCCCCAGAACATGCAAGTCATTCCTGCCCTGGGTTCACTGCATTTGGGGCATAATGGGTTCCGGCACCTGTGAATCTGGATATGGCTTCAGGTGTGAGGTACGCTCTATTGGTGATGTAGAGCTGGATGAGCAGCAAGCGGGCGTTTCTGGAAACCTTCTTATGGTAGTGGGTTATGTCACTCCAATCTTTGTCTTCAAAAACAAGGCCTAGTTCAGTTTCCCACTTACTCTGCATTTAACCCTTTAAGTGCCAAGGGCGAGGTATCTCGTGCTTGGCAGTGCACACGCAGTGCCAAGGGCGAGGTATCTCGTGCTTGGCAGTGCACACGCAGTGCCAAGGGCGAGGTATCTCGTGCTTGGCAGTGCACACGCAGTGCCAAGGACGAGATAGCTCATCCTTTTCGGCACCTTGTTTTGAGCGATCCCTGCAAAGCAGGGATCGCTCAAAACTGTAATCCAACCCCCGGGCTATGTGAGGGGGAGGTCCCCCCCCACACTGCCAGGGGGCTGGATTACCTTCAGTTTCACCTCGGCGTGAAACTGAAAGTAAATTCCCTGCAGCAGCCATTTTCGGATTCTCCCCTTTTTTAACGATACCCATTGTGTGGCATTGCTGCCCGCGGATCGGTGCGAGGTGCGCGATCTGCAGGCAGCAATGCCACTGGATCAATACAGATCCGTTTGTGACGCAGGGGAGGGGGGGGCTGATTACTAGGTAAGCGGCCCTCCTCCCCCCATGGCCCCAAGGCATGGGCCACAGCGCCAGAGACCCCTGGCTGATATCTGCTCCTAGGAAGGGGCATCTGACCCCAGGGAGGGATGCATGAGGTGGGCCCCCCTTATCTGCCCACAGGGAGGGTTGCATGAGGTGTGGCCCTCCATTTGGGGTGAGGGGGGTGAGGGCCACCCCGTTGCAGTACATCATTCGCTGCCAATTTAGGGTGCCCCTCAGCCCCCCCCCTAAAAATAAGCCTATGAATTTGTAGGATTTTTTTTGTTTACCCAACTTCGCTTGGTGCAGATGGCTACATTAGTGTGGCAATTTGGCCCCAGGGTGCCCAAACCCTACTGCCCCATCTATTGGGGGGTCCTGCCCCCCCCTTTTGTGGTGGCCCTCTCCCCCCCACCCCAAATGGCTGGGGGGGACACCTCATGCTGCCCTCCCTGAGCCTCCCAGGAACGGCTGCATGATGTGGCCCCCCTCCGTTCGGTGTGGGTGAGGAGAGGGCTGCCACAAATGGTGGGACAGGCCCCCCCAGTGGGTGGGGCAGTAAGGTTTGGGCACCCCGGGGCCAGATTGGCACACCAATGTGCCCCTCTGCACCAGGGCAAGTTTCGTAAACAAAGAAAAAATGCAAAATGGTGGAACGCTTTTTAGGGGGCTTGTGGGGCACCCCAAAGGGTCTGGGAACTTTCTAATGGGATGGGGCATTGACCCCCTCCATCTCAACAGCAATGGAGTGGGTGCCATGTCATGCAGCCCTCCCTGGGACCAGATATCTTCTCTTACGAACGGATGCCTGAGCCCAGGGAGGAGTGCAGGACAGCCCCCCAATATCTGCCCCTGGGGAGGGCTACATGAGATGGGCCGCCCCTCCAATTTGGCCATGTGTGGGTTCCCACGGGTGTCCTCTTTTGGAAAATGCATGGGGTTCCCCGTTTTCCTTGCTGGCTTCGACACCCTAGGCCCAAATCTGTAGGTTGTCCACATGAACACAATGGGCAGTGGCGAAAGGTTTAGGGTGACCAGTGGGTTACCCTTTTACTTTTGCGCCCCCGTTAGGTGCACACACACGTGAGGTACTATTTTCATCGGAACACCTATGGGAACGTGAGAAGGTAGGCCATTTGTTGTTGGCGGTGTGTTTCGGTAAGTCGCCAGAGGGAAATGTCCGAGAATTGTCTGCATTTCCAGCGAATTGCAGAGACATTTCCCTGTGTCCACTCACCGAAACACATCGCCACCAACAGATGTCATACCTTCTCGCGTTCCCACAGGTGTCCCGACGAAAAAGGTACCTCACATGTGTGGGTGCACCTACCGGGTGCGCAAAAGGAAAAGGGTAACCCGCTGGTAACCCCAAGCCTTTCGCCACAGCACAATTTGTTCATGTGGGCAACCTACAGATTTGGGCCTAGGGTGTCGAAGCCAGCAAGGAAAACAGGGAATCCCATGCATTTCCCAAAAGAAGACATCCGTGGGAATGCGCAGAGGTCTGACTTGCACGAAGCGGCCCACAATGTATTACCCAGAACCCCAGACAAAGTGAACATTGTGTTTTTTCCCCACCAAATACCACACTTTGTCGGGGATTGTGGCTAATAAAAACTGGGGCAATTTGCGCAAGGCAGACCTCTGTGGATTCCCACGGGTGTCTTCTTTTGGAAAATGCATGGGGTTCCCTGTTTTCCTTGCTGGCTTTGACACCCTAGGCCCAAATCTGTAGGTTGCCCACATGAACACAATGGGCAGTGGCGAAAGGCTTGGGGTGACCAGTGGGTTACCCTTTTCCTTTTTGCGCCTCCGGTAGGTGCACCCACACATGTGAGGTACCGTTTTCATCGGGACACCTGTGGGAACGCGGGACGGTAGGCCATGTGCTGTTGGCGGTGTGTTTCCGTGAGTGGCCAGAGGGACATTTCTGAGAAGGAACAAGTTAATTACCTGTAACTGTTGTTCTCCAGCATGGGCTGGCATGGATTCACATGCTCATGAATATTACCCGTCGTCCGGCCGGGAATCCTCGGTATAGAAAAAATCAGTATCAGTTTCGTTTCTGATCTGTCTTTCTCACTGGTCTCTGGGTCATACTGCCCCCAGCCAATGACTGCCCTCTCCCTAAGCCCCGCCCCTGGCAGCCATCCTCAGATTTGGTAGCACGTGAAGTGGCAGTATGACCAAGTGAAGATCCGCTGAGGGGTAGGCGGGAGGGTTCGCATGTGAATCCATGCCAGACCCATGCTGGAGAACAACAGTTACAGGTAAGTAACTTGTTCCTTCTCCAGCATGGGGTCTGGCATGGATTCACATGCTCATGAATATAAAAATACATAGCAGTATACACATGCACAACCACGGGAGGTGGCAAAAGGCTCAATATCAAGCAATACAACAACTCAACATTAAGCAACTCTTAGCTCCTCACCAGGCTCACCTTAGGCAAACAGGTTGCGCAGCACTGCCTGGCCGACTATGGACTCCTCCCTGGAATCCCGGTCGACGCAGTAGAATCTCGTGAAGGTGTGCATCGACCTCCATGTAGCAGCCCTGCAGATGTCGAGCAGGGGCACACCAGACAGGAATGCCGTAGTAGCAGCGATCGCTCTGGTTGAATGGGCCCTCGGACCGCCTGGCAACGGTCGGTTTGCCAACCGGTGAGAGTGCATGATGCAGCCGGAGAGCCATCTGGAAATGGAAGTCTTCGAGAGAGCCTTCCCTTGATTCACAGGTCCAAAGTTCGCAAACAGCTGTGATGTCTTCCGAAAACTCTTTGTGCGGTCCACGTAGAACTTCAGCGCTCTAGCTACATCCAGCGAGGGCAGAGTCCTCTCAGCCGGCGACAAAGGCGACGGGAAATAAACTGGCAACACCAAGGGCTTGTTGAGGTGGAAGTCGGACGGCACCTTGGGCATGAAGGAGGGGTGCGTCCTCAGCACCACCCTCGTGTTGTGAAAAGTCAAGTATGGAGGCTTGCAAGACAGAGCCTGGATCTCTCCCACTCGTCGTGCACGAGGAATGCTGTTTTCCACGACAGAAACTTCAACGCCACTGAATGTATAGGCTCGAATGGGGCCCCCATGAGCCTAGTTAGCACCACGTTGAGCTCCCACGCCGGGGCAGGGGCCTTCACCGGCGGGAATGATCGGAGCAGTCTTTTCATAAATTCCTTCACCAGACGATGAGACCACAAGGACGCCCGTCCTGTAGTTCTGGTGTAACGTGAGACGGCAGCCAGATGTACCTTGATGGAAGCGTGAGATAGGCCAGCCTTGGCCAAAGACAGTAGGTACGGCAATACTTGAGGGGCCGTAATCCGCAGAGGGTTAATCTTCTGTGCAGGGCACCAGACAGAGAACCTCTTCCATTTATGTCCGTAGCACTTGAGAGTTGAGGATGCCCTGGCCTTTGCAAGAACCTCTCTGCAGTCGGCCGGGATGTCGTATCCTCCAAACTCTAGTGCTGCAGGAGCCAGGCCTGCAAGTTCAGCGACTCTGGTTCGTGATGAAGAATGGCGCCTCCTTCTCTGGAGAGAAGATCCGCGTCCGTCGGCAGCTTGACTGGTGTGGACGCTGACAAGTCCAGAAGGTCCGGGAACCAGATCTGCCTCGGCCACGCCGGTGCGACGAGGATCATCCTGCACCGGGACCTCTTGAGCTGGTTGACGAGCCGGAGTAGCAACGGCGGGAATGCATAAAGGAACAGGTCGTCCCAGGGGAATGAGAAAGCATCGCCCATGCTCCTCGGTTGGGGAAACCTGCTGGCGAACCTCCGGCACTTGGAGTTCGCCGCCGTCGCGAAGAGAGCGATCTGGGGTTTGCCCCATCGTCGGAAGAGTCGGTCCACTTGATCCTGGCGCAGTTCCCACTCGTGGCACGAGCGCAGCTCTCTGCTGAGTGAGTCGGCGATGGTGTTTTTTATCCCTGCCAGATGAAAGGGTACCAGAAACATCCCTTGGGCGACGGCCCAATGCCACAGATCCTGGGCTTCCTTGGACAGGGCAGGGGATCTGGTTCCACCCTGCTTTCGTGTGTAAAACATCGTGGTGGTGTTGTCGGTGAAGATCCTCACCACCTTGCCCTTGAGGGACGGAAGGAAGGACCCGAGGGCCCAGAACACTGCGCGGAGCTCCAAGATGTTGATGTGGAGAGTGTTTTCCTCCGAGCACCAAAGGCCTCTCGCGTGGAGACCCCCGGTGTGCGCTCCCCAACCTTCCAGGGAGACATCCGTCGTCACCGTCACCTGGTGGGCCGGGGCTAGGAAACCTGTTCCCGCTGTCAGATGAGCGTGGACACCCCACCATCGTATCGCCTGACGGAACGCTTCGTCGAGCGGGATCCTGTCCTCGAAGCTGCCCGTCGTCTGGATCCAGTGGGCGTTGAGGAATTCTTGCAAGGGCCGCATCCGAAGTCTGCAGTGGGGCACCAGATAAATGCAGGAGGACATCATTCGGAGGAGGGACTTGATAGACCTCACATTGGCCACGTCCGTGGCCAGTAGACGTTGCACCTTTCCTAGGATGGTCCTTATCCTTTCCTCCGACGGTGAGGCCCGCCGCACCACTGTGTCGAGCTGTGCTCCCAGAAACAGGGCGACTTGCGACGAGACCAGGTGGGATGTTGGAAAGTTGATGGAGAACCCCAGGTCCGTGAGCAACTGGACGGTCTTCGCAGTGTGTTCCACAGCGACATCCCTTGTCCTTGCCCGTATGAGCCAGTCGTCCAGGTAGGGGTAGACGTGGATCCCCTGCAGGCGCAGCCACCGGTGCTAGGCACTTGGTGAACACCCTGGGCGCCGATTTAAATCCGAACGGGAGGGCCTTGAACTGGTAGTGCCACCCTTTGACCACGAACATGAGGAACTTTTGGTGCCTCTTTAGAATAGGGATGTTGAAGTAAGCATCCTCCAAGTCCAACGACAACAGGAAATCGCCCTCCCCAGCTGTCCCAGCACGTGCTGGAGGGTGACCATCCGGAACCTCTGTGCCTTGATGTATTTGTTTAGTCGTCGCAGGTCCAGGATGCCATCCTCCTGTCTTCTTCTTCACGAGGAAGTATCTTGAGTAAACTCCGGAGCCCCGAAGCCTCTTCTGGACGAGCTCGATGGCACCTTTCCTGAGCATCGCCCGTACTTCCAACAGCAGTTGAGGGACGTGATTTTCCTTCCTGGCCACAGGAGGAATGTGGGGGCACCTCTTCTGGAACTCGAGGGCGTGCCCCAGGGCCAGGGCGTCCAGCACCCAACGGTCGGTGGAGATGGACTCCCACACGCCGAGGAACTTTGTCAGCCGGCCTCCCACCGGGGTGCTTCAGCGGGGGCCCGACCCGACGGTCGGTTCAATCTTGCTTGGAGGCCGCTTTGCCTCCTTGACCACCTTGGTGACGACGGCGGGATCCACCTGACTTGCCGCGTCCCCTGTAGGCCTCCTGGAACGAAGACCATGCCGCTTGACGGTACGTAGAGGAGCTGCTGCCGGCTCCCTTGGAGGCACCCTGTCTGCCTCCGGAGCTCCGAAAGGACGGCCGTCACTGTTGGAGCACACCCAGTGCACGGGCAGTCTCCGTGTCCGTCTTGATCGGCTGAAGGGATTCATCAACCGCCTTGCCAAAAAGGTTGTTCCCATCGAAGGGCATGTCCAAAACCTTGGTCTGAACGTCCTGGCGGAAATCCGTCGCCTTGAGCCATCCTCGTCGTTTCAGGCAAACGCTGTTGCCCAACTGACGGAAACCGGTGTCGGCGATGTCTGTAGCCACGGTAATGGCGTGGTCCGAGGCAATCTCACCTTCCTGCAAGATTTTCAGGGCCTCAGCCCTCTTGGCATCCGGAAGGAAGTCCAACAGAGGGGCGATATTGAACCACAACTCCCTGTCGTAGCGGGCTACGATGGCCAGGGCGCTGGCCGCCTTGATGGTCGTCGCTGCAGATGAGATGACCCGTCGTCCCATCGCATCCAGCTCCCTACCCTCGTCGTCAGGAGGGGAGGTTGAAGTCAAGGCCGATGCCCCCCCCCCTGCTTTCTTCTTGGCCGCCGCCGAAACGACCGAGTCCGGGGTAGGCTGCGCCCTAAGGCACAAGTAGGCAGCGTCGGGGACCCGGTACTTCTTCTCGTACCGGTCCGTCTTTGCAGGAGCCGTGGCAGGGTTCTTGAGGAGGGCGAGCCCCTCATCCCAGATGTCATCAAGAAGCGGTACGGCGAGGACAGTCTTCCTTTTAGCCTCGCGCCGCTGGTAAAGGAACCCCTCCTTCTTTTCCTCGGGGCAGAGCTGGAAGAGCTTGGATGCCCTGGAGATCATTGCATGGAAGGATCCAATCTCGTCGGGCAGGGACGCCCGGGCAGGGGGTGACGGGGGACACGTCCCGTCGTCGCCTCAGTCGTCATCCGTACCCGTCGTAGTCGTGTCCATGCCTGTATCATCCCCGTGGGTAGTGGACCGGGGGGAAGGCAGAGAAGGCCGCAGAGGCTCTTACAATGTATTACCCAGAACCCCAGACAAAGTGAACATTGTGTTTTTTCCCCACCAAATACCACACTTTGTCGGGGATTGTGGCTAATAAAAACTGGGGCAATTTGCGCAAGGCAGACCTCTGTGGATTCCCACGGGTGTCCTCTTTTGGAAAATGCATGGGGTTCCCTGTTTTCCTTGCTGGCTTCGACACCCTAGGCCCAAATCTGTAGGTTGCCCACATGAACACAATGGGCAGTGGCGAAAGGCTTGGGGTGACCAGTGGGCTACCCTTTTCCTTTTGCGCCCCTGGTAGGTGCACCCGCACATGTGAGGTACCGTTTTCATCGGGACACCTGTGGGAACGCGGGACGGTAGGCCATGTGCTGTTGGCGGTGTGTTTCCGTGAGTGGCCAGAGGGAAATGCCTGAGAATTGTCTGCATTTCCAGCCAATTGCAGAGACATTTCCCTGTGTCCACTCACCGAAACACGTCGCCACCAACAGATGTCATACCTACATACATACCACCATACACTTTTGTAACCTGCACAAGTCACCTACCCTTGAAAAGGTCTGCCTGTGCTCTTTCAAAAATGTATGCTTGCCGTTCCTCACCACATTGGTTTTCCCGATATACACATGCTAAGTGCGTCTGTTCAGGCCGTGAGCGTAAAACTCCTGTGTACCATGGCTCAGTGTTTGGCTCGTGGTATTGCTTGTTTTGTAAAACACTACAAAAAATGTGTGCTCTCCTAACTGCAAGAGTCGGGGGAATGTAGCGGAGCATTGCTTTTCTCAAAATTCATAGAAACCATTGCCGTACCAAGCCAACCATGTCCAACATATACCTTTTTTTCAGTCATTTTCCCGCTTTTCCCCCAATCGATGGCAGTTTCCCCTACCTAGTTGTTGCCTGACCTATGCAAATCACCCCTTCCTAAACTTGGAATTTTGTCTACTTTTCAGAAATATATGCCTTTCTGTCCTCCAATTCGGCTTTCCTGCCCTTTTCTTCCATTCCGTCCATGCATGTCCAATTGGCAAAAATGGCCAAAATCGCCTACCTCTCACAAAACGGTTGATAACCACATCAAAATATTTTTTTTGCATTTCCACTCACCTGTTCTTCTCAGCACAACAAACCATTTGTTCCTAGCTCTTACAAGGAAAAAACCACAGGCTTCTTTGCACATCATTTTATTGGCATTTTTTGAAAAAACCCAAAATTTTCGCCCATTTTGCTTATTTTCTCTCACCCCCCTACAGCAACCTAGGATTCCTGGGTGAAGTTACGACCGCCTACACGTGGCAAAAAAAGGAGCTAAATTTGGCCGAGATATGTCATGTAACAAAAAAGTTACAAGCCATTGAATGGCCACATACCGAAATTACCAAAAAAGGCCCTGGCACTGGGGAGAAATACCCATGGCACTTAAAGGGTTAAGATCTCCCCTGGTCGTCCCCACAACAGGGCTTGCCATCGGGAAGCTTAAGGATCTCAGAGAGGAATTTGACCAGTTCTGTGCATTCGTCGTGAGACAGTATTATCGTGCAGATGTGGTCTGGGGGAAGGCGTGATGTTTGATCAATCTATTTTGGGGCAGTTTTCAATCAAATGCATCCATTTGAATTTTCTGGTACACTGCTTTGACCCAAGTAAAATAGTATTTTGATTATTTTTACTATTCTTTGCGTAGTGCTAGGGACTACGAGAATTTATGTTGACTTCATAACTTTCTTTTTTGCATAGGAATACCTCTCCATAGTTAGGCGAGTTAGAGTACCAGAGAGCTGTTGGGTATCCATTTCACAGAACGAAGGAGCTGTAAATGGAGGTGAGTAAGAAGTCATAATTTTTGACAACATTGGGGGCTTCTTGGTTACAAGACAGGTATGGGATGTCTACACAAAGAAAAGTCTTGTTTTAAGGCCATAATCGGATGAGGCCCAGGTTGTACATTGTTTGACATGTGGATTTCATATTCTCCACTGAAACAGAAAATGGGATGCTTGGCTGGACTGGCTGCTTAAGTGGTTATGTTAATACAGAGGAGGATTCTTGGAAAAGTGGAAATTAAGAGTGCCTCGTGGGTCGGTTTGCTACAAGACTAGGTTATTTCGTTTTAAGAAGTCTGCAAGATTGACAATCAGAGCTCCTTGCTTCTCATACAAATGGGTTTTGCAATTATCGAAGATGTTCCCACAGAATTCTGTGAGCTTGGTGCCCATTAATTCTATCAATTATTGAATGAACAAGGATTTATGACCAGAGGTTGGTGAAGAAGTACAATTGCAGATGGCCTAAGAGTTGCAGTGGTACTATGGGACATTCTGAAATGGATAATGTTGCAGAGTACTAGGTTCTGATTGAGTTCTCATTTGTGCATAAGGGTAGGCCATCCCCAGTTAACCCCATGAATGGATAATCAATGTCTACGAGTACCCAAGATTTGAGGACAGATGTCTCCCCTTGCAAAAAGTGTGGGTGAACCAACGAGATCTTGTTTTGGTCACAAGGCTAAGCAACTCAATTATTTTACACACATGGTGATTAGATTTATCCTCCTAGACTAGACAGCTAGACTATCAATGAACACATGGAAATACACTACTTGTTGCCACTTTTCTGGGCAGTGTTTCCATACAAGAAGCCAGGAGTGTCAGTTACATTTGCACATGTGAGAGAAAAAAGCTTGTGCATGAATACGTTGTTGAAGACTATATTTTTCTCCTGATGTCTGCAGAGCAAACTGTCCAGTACTGCTCCCCAGGACTCCATATAGTCGACGAAATGTACATGAATCGAAGAGGCAAATGGTTCTTTGTTAAATGGATACAATGCTCTGAATGCAACTTGCTCCGCAAAGACCCCATTACTGGGCCAGAAAGAAGAGCGCCCCTTACACATTTTTCTAGTTTTACCTTGAGCAGTTCAATTAAATAATCTGCATCACTGGATGCTTAGTTATGACTTGAGAAAGCATCAAGGAGAGTGATTGTTTGGAAACCTCATTGCTTCTGGGTGGAGGCTGATCCAGGGTCTTTAAAAGAGGACAACTCTGCTTAAAGAAAAAAGCTTACATATTTGATATATTAACTTTAATGACCATTTCTTGGGACGATCTGCAGAAATTCATTCCCTGTGCTGAGTGGCAGTTAGACAGCCGATTCTAGGATTCCTTCAATCAAGTTCATAATGTTTAATGGGAATGAGCCACCGTTTGAGTAACGTATGGTCTCCTGTGGACCCATGTCTCGTGCAGCCTCTTTTCCATCTTCAACAGATCATCGGTGCAGGGAAGGATTTACCCTGAAGCCAGGAATGACTTTTAGGAAATTATGGAATCATATGGTGGGAGCAGGAAGCTCGGGTTGTCTGTACTCCTATTTCAGCTGTAGTGTCTCCCAGGTTGGGCAGTGTTACAAACACATTTGCGGAATGTGTGTGTGCAAAATCCGGTCTGTGGTGCAATCAGTGGTACATACTACATAAAATCAACAAGTAGAAAGTGGCTGTACCTACTTGAAAAGACCCATAATAATGAGAGGTAAAAATAAGAATGTAACAAATATGCTGGTAAAATCTGGGGGAATTAGAGAGGGTAGTCAACACCATTCAACAAAACAAGAAATACATGATTCCTTGTTTAAATTGTGTCAATGAAAATAAAAAAATATTTAAAGGATTTTACAACTTGTGGCACCACACACACGATCTATTGTATTCAGTGTCATGTGGCTTGAGTTATATCCAACACAAATAAAAATGAAGTGTGCTTCTGTGAATACAAGTTGAACATAAAGTTCAAAAGTTTTAAATCACGGAGTCATTTTATGGAGCTATTAAGCCAGATCAGATTTCAGATTCAAGAACATGTTTAAGTACACCCCATGAGAGGAGTGTAATAGGAAGTCCATAGAGAGAATAGAAGTATTTTAATTCCAGAGGGGGCAAATTAGGACACAATCGCGGATATCCAGACAAAGTGTTTCATTCAAAATACAAGTAGTATGCTGTGAAATGTGTATTTTTGCTGAGTTCATTTGTTTTTTTCCGGTTTTTGTGTATTTTTAGTATTTGGCATGTTATGTTATTTGCAAATTCATTTATATGACAGTTTTTTCTGAAGATCTAAACCAGCCACAGAGGAAACCGGTAAATCAGCCCTTAAACTGTACATGAAACATCATAAATGTTATTTAAATGTGTTATTCCAAAGAAAGTGCTATAATATAGAAGAAAATAAATAACCAATATTACATATACATTACACACAGAATATGACATTAAACGTAGCGTAAGTAATTAGATGGCAAAATGTGATCTTTGTGTTTAGATGTGACAAAAACATCTTAATACTTTGGGGGAATGTATTTTTAATTTTGAGAGACGTGTCATGTGATTTTATGTTCGATGAGTGAGTTAACTCGCATGGACAAATCCTGGAGCAAAGGCATGGTAAAATCTTTCAGCAAGCTGTATATGCAGTAAATCCAAGAACTCCGGCACGGAATGTCTGGCAGATAAAACTGGCTCTTGCGGCAGGGCTGAGCAATGACACACTAAACATCTAAATAATGGTAAACCTTGATTTGGTTCCCAATTTCTAAGAAAAGGTTGAATAACCACCTCCAGGAACTAGGCCAAACCATAAAATTAAATAATGATAGATCTAAACAAACAGTAATCAGGATGGGTCAACACAAATTTGGTGTTTTTCAAGGCGTCCAACGCCACTGTGCGTTCTAAATAATGAAGTTCCAAACTTTTCTTGTAAGCCCTTGTCAGCTTCTTGGGACACGATATTCAATGAAAACGATGTCCGGACGAGGTGGAAAATACACATCTTCAACTCCTAATCTTTTTTTTAAAACTTTTATTTATTTAGCTCGGTAACACAGATACAGGTGAGTAACAACAAAGCATATAAAATCAAAACAATGCAGACGTCACAGATTCAAATTGTAAATACAAAATAAATAAAGGAAAACGAATCCTCATGTGCACATGGGGGATACATAGGAGATCAGTACAAGGGCAGGTGGAAATTAAATCAAGGACCGACTGGGGATGAGCGAGGAGAAAGAGCTGGGGATGTAGGACCCGAATCGGTGTCGATGGGGGACATAAATGAGCGAAACTTCAACCAAATATCTCTAGGTCTGGAGTGGGCAGGCTGTTGTATCGCCCAGGCCTCTTCGGTGTCGGAAGCCCACGTAACTGCCCTGAGCCACTGTGCATGAGTAGGGGTGGTAGGCCAAAGCCAACAAAGTAGAATTGTACGCACTGCTAGTAGCATACAGAGGCCAGCTAGTTTCCTGGAATCACAGTGGAGCTCGGGGAAATCGTGGAATAGGCACTTCATTGGGGATGGGGAAATAGGATATTCGAGAATGGATGAGACGGTGGAACACACCGCGCTCCAGAATTGAGTGAGACGGGGGCAATACCAGAGCATGTGGATATAATCAGCATCCTCATAGCCACATCTAGGGCACTTAGAGGAGGATTCCTTCGAGATGCGATGTAGCCTAGTCTGGGTGTAATGGTATTTGTGGAGCAAATTGAATTAATTTGAAACGGGAGTTGAAGGAGACCCCCTGGATACGTGCGCACATATGGGTCCAGCGATCAGCGGTCATTTCCAGGCCGAGGTCTATCTCCCAGGAGCATTTTAATTTGGAGAATGCAGGGGATGATCTGGTTTGAAGCAGGGTGTATATCCTAGAAATTTTGCCCCTCATAGGGGAAGGTGAGGACAGTTCAGTGATTGCAGGCTCATCAGGTGGCAGTGCTGGGAAACATGTGTATTTGTGTTTGAGTACTCTACGGAGGGATGAATATTGAAGCCAAACGGAGGGTCCCCGCTTAAGGGGCAGTGGGAGGTCAGGCCATTCTATGAAATTACCCTGTTCGAATATGTCACGTAGCAGTTCATAACCCGTCTCAGCCCACGTACGAACAACCGAGGGAGGGACCTGTGGGACCTCCTGGAGAAAATTCCAGATTGGGAAATTACCGTGAAAGGGGTGGACGGTACCCAACATTTGCCATGATTTGGATAGGGCCAAGGATGTGCACGTCACTGGATCCAGTGAGTCTAATACCCTTGGCATGGGCGTGACCAACAGAGATCGGATGTCGCGGTCACTGACCGATAGCTTTTCCAATCTAACAATGGGAGGGGGGTCCGATACATTAAACCAATACGCAATATGTTAAAGTTGTGCCGCTATCAGGAAATCAGGTGCCCCAAAGCCGCCAACCTCCATTGGGGCGGCAAGGGTCTTGAGCATAAGGCGAACCGCACCCGAGTGCCAGAGGAAGGTGTTGAGGGTACGTGTCAATGTTTGAAAGAAGTCAGCTCCCGGCCACTGCGGAACATTAGCAAATCTATACAAGAGTTGGGGGAGCACCACCATCTTCAGTACCCCTATCCTACCCGTCAGTGAGATCGGAAGTTTGTTCCAGCCCTGTATTTTTATCAGGTGGTTTGCAAGGTATGTCTGATAGTTCTCCTCCAAAACCCGTTCAGGGTGACGTGACACCGCTATGCCTAGATAAGTAAATTTAGACTGGGCCCTTGTGAATCCCAAGGTATCGGGGGGAGGACGCGTGCTGGTAGTGAGCGGGAAAAGGGTTGATTTAGCGCAGTTCACCGTGAGGCCAGAAATACGACCAAAGAGAACAACATCCTCTAGTATTGGGGCAAGGTTAATTTCAGGGGAACGAATGAAGAGGAGATCATCATCAGCATACAGGGAGACTATATCCGAGAAACCGGCGGTGCGTAGACCCCTATGTGCATGGTTTTGGCGAAGCATGTCAGCAAACGGCTCCATTGCCACAGCGAAGATTAAAGGAGAGAAGGGGCAGCCCTGTCTAGTGCCCCTAGCTATCTGAAAGAGGGGGGAGCAACAGTCCTCAGTGCGGACTCTGGCAACGGGGTTAGAGTAAAGTAGCCTGACCCAGGAAAGAAAGGTGGGGCCAAATTTGCATTTGTCGAGTACTCGCCAGAGATACCTCCACGAGACTGAGTAAAAGCTTTCTGCATATCAAGTGTCGCAGCCACCGCGAGTACACCTGGGCTCACTCTACTTATAATGTTGAAAAGGCATCTCAAATTCAAGGAGGTGGAGCCTCCCGGGATAAACCCCGCCTGGTCTGGGTGGATGATATGTGGCATGAAAGGGATAAGTCGTAAAGCGAGTAATTTTGCATATACATTAACGTCACAGTTGATTAATGAGAGTGGGCGGTAGGAACCGCACTGAGTGGGGGGTTTGTTGGGTTTTAGTAGGACTGTTATGGTGGCTTCGCGGAGCGAGGGGGGGAACTGACCCACCTCCACCGACTCCTCCCAGAGAGCAATCAGACGAGGAAGTAAGAGTGATTTGAAATGCTTATAGAACTCGACAGGTATACCGTCCGATCCAGGGGATTTGCCTGATGCGAGAGAGTCTATGGCCTCCGAGAACTCCTCAGGAGTGAATGGGCTCTCAAGGGATTCAACGGTATCGGGGGAGAGGACCGAGAGGGGGAGTTTATCAAGATAGGCGTCAATTTCTGGCGTGGTGGCGTTGTCTGAGTGGGCATATAGGGATTGATAAAAGGAGAGGAATTCGGCATTGATATCTCCAGGTGAAGTGGCCAGTGATCCGTCAGGTCTCTCAACTACGGGAATGGGTGGAGCACCAAACTCGCGTCAGAGGAGTCTAGCTAGGAGACGGCTTGGGCGTTCACCCTCACCATATCTCCTCGCTTGCCCGGGATTATCAAGAAACCTCAGCTCACGGTCCGCGAGCGTGCGGAAGGTATCCAACTCTGTGCCAATTAACGCAAGGATTTCTGGGGTTTGGTCTAAAGTATATTGGGCCTCCAACAAGGATAATGTGGCCTCGCTCTCCGCAATCTCCCTACGTATAGTTTTGAGTATACAGTTTTCCTTAGAAAGGGCGATGCCTCTGATGTAGGCCTTAAAAGACTCCCAGAGAGTGGCCTGCGAAGACACAGAGTTAGTATTGATCTCGAAAAACTCCTCGATCGCCGACTCCATCTCCACGCTGAAGACCGGATCGAGGAGGGAAAGTGGTTTCATTCTCCAGTGTCTGGTTCGACAACGGTCTGGGCCCCAGCACAGGGTGACAGTCATTGGCGAGTGATCAGAGAGAGTCCTAGGGAGGATTGCCAAGCCCGATACGCTCCTTATCAATACAGCTGACACTAGCCACCTATCAATTCGGGAAAAGGAATCGTGAACCGAGGAGTAAAAGGAGTAAGAGCGGGAGTCGGGATAGAGGAGCCTCCATGCGTCAATCAGGGACAAGCGGGGAAGGGAGGAAAGTGCAGTGTAAGCAGCTCTGGAGAGTTGACGGGGTTTGGAACCAGATCTGTCAAGGTCCACATCGAATATCGTGTTAAAATCGCCTCCCCAGAGAATTGGTATCAGCGGTAAGCCATCTAAGAGAATCATAAGGTGTGTATAAAAATCAGGGTCGTCGATGTTGGGACCATAAATATTTAGCAGGACCACTTCCTTATTCTGAAGGGTACAATGGAGTAGCACGCATCTGCCCTGGGGATCAATTGACGTTGTAATGGGGATGAATCTAAGGCTCCTATGGATAAGGGTCATAACTCCACGACTCTGGGTAGAGTAAGTGGTAAAGTACCTTTGAGGACCCCATGATTTAGCAAATTTTTCACAATATTCAGTGCATGCGTGCGTTTCCTGAAGGAACAGAATTTTAGTCCCATGTCTCTCGGACTGGAGCTGTAGTAGTCTCATTTTCTTATAGTTCCCCAGCCCCCGTACATTCCAGCTCATGAATGTCAGAGTTTCCTCACCCAACACTCCCGAGGCAGCCATAGAGGAATACGGGTGGATGAAAGTATGCCCCCCATGAACAGTGCTCCATGCGGTCCGATCCGTGACGCCATCGGGTCCATGGTGTTCTGAACTCTACCTTTTCTGCGAATACCATGCTTTTGTTAACGTGTAACCCCATTCCCGTCACCCCCTCCCACACCCCTCCCCCAAACAGAGGGATGAAAACCCCGTAGCCAAACAACCAAATCAAAACAATGGCATCAACGCCTGGGGGGCCTGCGAACTGGCCTGGCGGAAATGCTCCGAACCATGAGGCAATTTTAGGATAAACATAATGCCCGACAATGATATCCATTCCCACCCGGGGGGTGTCCCACGAGAGGGGAGGAGGGGGCAGGCATGGTCAACTGATAATGAACCAATATAACAGGTTTATAAAAAGTAACCTCCCGATCAACTGGATCAAGATGATATATGTGTTCAGTCACAGCTGTCCCTAAGTGTCATAATGACAGCAGGGCAACGGGAAAGGAAGGCAGATCCAAGGAGGGCCCAGTGGCGAGCGAGGAAGCCCAGCAAGAGGTCAAACAACCCAGCAGGAGACTGTCTGGTGCACGTCGGAGGTGCCCAGAGAGGCCACAACGGTGCATAACCAATTAATGAGCTATAGCTGTCCAGTAGGGGCCCCCAGTGAGAGGTGAACGCTTACAGCGTCAATATCTCAACCAATGTAATGGTGAAGAAGGATCAACGTTAAAAGGAGTGCAGTTCAAAAACGGATAACAGTGGGATCGAGGGGCTTCCCTGGGGTACCCGGGCAACCAAGTGAACAGAGAGTGGATGTGGCGAGTACCAGGGACGCATCGATGAGGAGCAGGCTACACCATCCACCGCCCAACCGCCCGGTCACATTGTGGTATGTCAGTGAGTTAATAGCCAAAAACATCATAGGAAGGCAGCAAAGAGATTAACGTTATATGTCCCAGATGCGACCAGTTCGGGATGAATAGTGACTCTCACGGCCCGCGACGCCCAGTAGGCGTCGCCACAGGTAATGACAGTATATCCCAATATTATAAAAATTTTGGAACAGGACACAGCGGCATACACTCAACAATTAGTTCATGTTGTGACAAGCCAATGACTCCACGTGTAATCTGATGCAGCAAGGGATGAGAACCCAACAGTGTTCATTGCAAGTACAGTTCAGCCGGGGAAGTGTTCATCTATGAACCTGGAAGTCTCCTCAGGTAGCGTGAAGTAGTATACTCGATTTGCATGCTCGATTCGCAGTTTAGCAGGGTTTAGATGGCATATTTATAACCTGGAACTCCCGCAGCCTCCTCTTCACTGCCAGGAAGGTCTTGCGTTCACGTTGGACCGCCACCGAAAAGTCTGGATATAGATGGATCCTGGCTGCGCCCAAGAAAAGATCGCCCTTGATTCTCGCCGCCCTGAGGAGGGCATCACGGTTGCGAAAATTCAGGACTCTGGCTATAATAGGGCGCGGAGGGCCGCCAGGTCTGGGCTTCGCTGTGAGTGCATGGTGGGCACTCTCGATCGCAAACTGTGGGGAGAGTTTTGGGGAGTCCAGGAGTTGAAGTAGCATGCCCACCACATAGTCCTCCATAGGCTCTTGTATCCCGTCCTCCGGTACCCCGATGATGTGGAGGTTATTGCGTCTCGAGCGAGACTCAAGGTCCTCATTTTTCTTCTCCACCTCAGTAACACGGATAGTGTGGAGACCTCCGCACGAAGGGAACCTAGGCCGTCCTCGGCGGTGCTCACCCGTGTCTCGATCTCGGCCACACGACCATCGTTTCTCTCCATATGCGCCTTAATAGAGGATATCGTGCCATTCATGTCATCAAGTTTACTATGAATTGTGGTGAACCCCTCCCGGATGTACTCCATCATCTTCTGGGAGTCAGATGGTTCCAGTGTCAGTGGAGTGGAAGGTTCCTGTGTAGATGTCTCCGCCCCAGGGCCCCCCGCAGGCTTTGTGAACATATTGATAGAAGATTGCTTTTTGCCAGTTCGTGTCGACATGATGCCGGTAAGGCGATGAACTTAAGGCCAGAAGACCAGACAGGGGTTCGAGGGAGGGCTCCCGGATCGTCTCAGGCTCCGTGTGAGTGGAGACAGAGCCAGAACAACAGGATAGAATATGGCGACTCCCCTCCAGATGGGGGGCCTAGTCACTGCTAGACTGCAGACCCCGGTACAAAGGGGCCTCCTCGGCCAGTCAATGAGAGTAGGAACCAGCAAGCAGTAGACAGCCCCAAGAAGTTCTGTAGGGGGTCAGGGCCCCCAAGCAGTGACCAGTTGGAGAGGCCGGAGGAACCAGGGACCTGGGTGTTGAAGTGGTGGGGTGATGCAGGGGTCCACCACTGTACAAGGCAATAAGGTGGTCGGCACTCAGTCCATTAGGCGGAAGTCATCGAGCGCAGGTGGAGGGGTCCGGAGCCCTGGAGCAGGTGTAGCGGAGGGTCCAGAGTGTGGGTGGTTCGGAAAAGGTAGGCCCAACAGGTTGTCCCCGTCCCAGTTAGATGGACCACCAGCCACAGCCAGAAGTTGTAAAGACCCCAGGAGGGGACCCCCCCCCCGTTGGCATCGAATGGTGGAGCCGGAGGGTGTCGCGGTCCGGGGAGAGACCACCGAGGGGCGGCTCCGAGCTGGCACACCCAAGCCTGAGGGTTCCAGGGAAAGGAAAGTGGGATCACCTTGACCAGTCCGACCCACGTGTAGTGCCCGCAACCAGCGACGGGGGGACCCGTGTAGGTCGCGTGGTGCACCACGTATCTGGGGCTCTAAGTGTCACCCAAGGTCTCCGGGGTCGGGGATATGTAGGACAGGGTCTGCCGTCGTGATGCGGGCGTAGAGGAGGTCGGGGCCCGGGACAACTCACCGCCCGAGCTGGATCGGTGCAAAAATCACACGTAGTCAGCACGCCGCCCAGGACGGGGCAGCGGAGCGAGTTGCTCTGGTATCCAGTTCAGGTCCCAGCTCACAAGGCGAAGGACGAGGCTGCGGCGTAGGCCATCTCCACTGGTGTCAGGCGGGAGACGGCTGCCGCGCAGGGTGTTAGGAGTGCCCCTCCCCCACAGCAGGCCGTGAGCCGCGGGACCCAGGCACGATCAGCTGGAGCTAAGAGCGGGGCCAAGGAAGCACCCGCTCCCGGCCCGCGCGCAAGGGCCCGCGGCTCCGAAGCAGGAGCGGCTCGGTGGGCAGAACTCGGCCAGTAGACGCCCGGCCTCACCAGCAGTCACAATAGTGTGTCGAATGTTCGAAATGCCGGGGTAAACAGGAGAAATTCGTCGGATAGGTGCCTCTCGGAATGGAGCTGAAACTCAGGCGGCCATCTCCTATGAGCGCAACAGCGCCCCCCCTTCAACTCCTAATATTCACATGTCCTCAGCCACCAGGTTATGGTAATTTATAAACAACGTTTTTTACGATTTGGCCAAAACAAAGATTTTAAACCTATTCTGCATAGTCCATCCCTAATCTAACAAAACAATGATTCAAACAATACCTTTCAGGGAATGCTTTTTGTGAGGTTAATTGCAGTTCAGACTCCTCTCAGTCTTCAAATTCGACTGTTTGTGGTACCGGGCAGCTTCTTCACAGGGTTCTTTAAGGTCCACACTAGGACTTCTCACAGGATTCACACAAGGTCCCTGGATATCCTAGCGTCTCACAGGATAACTTGGTTAATTTGAATATGTAAGCCCCTCCACCCCTTTTTAGAGGATAATCTAATGCCCTGCTGCCCCTGGCCAAGTTCCTATACTATCTCCAGGGGCTATCTCCTGTTAGCTTGAGCCTTCCATTTCTCGTAAAAGTTAAGCCATCGTGTTTGCTTTCTCCTTTCATAGCTTCTGTGCTATTCAGGATCCTCCGTCTGCCTTCTCCACGCATCATCCAGTGCACAGTTTCAACTTTCAGCAGCACCCCTTTCTTCCTGGATCCTCTTGTACCAAAAGTGCATGGATCAATGTGTCCGCTTTCTCTGGGACCATCACCCTTGCTGATTCAACCCAGCCTATTTTATAGTGCCTAGGTTTGAGCACAATTCCATTATTCATTACAATTTGGTTAATCCACATTTTAACTTGAATCAGCCCTACTCAATAATGTCAATCTCACTTATTGAATTATTAGAAGGACCTTGATATTGGTTACTGATCTGCTGGCTCCTCCTCTCTGCTAAGAAGCATGAGCGAGTATTTGAACGCGTTTGTGGCATGCAGCTCCACCTTGGTTCTCATTTTCTCACTGCTCTGCAGTCACAGCCTGTCTGACAAGAATGTTGCTGTGTATGGTGCAGCGAGTTGCTGTGTCCACAACCACCTCCTGCCTTGTCCTCATTCAGGTAACAACGTTTCTGGTTTTGCAATTGATCTCCTTGTTCCAGGTATCAGTGACTTAATCCGGTCTTGGAAGTGTAGGCATTTCCTGCACAGCCTTCTGGAAATGTAGTATCGTTCATTGGACCTTCCATCATCCACCCTCAGGGAAGCAAATTGAGTAGCAGGCGGACTAACACAGTTCCTAAATTGCGTGCTCCCACCCCCCACATCTGATAGGGAATTCCTGGGACTCACCACATCCCCCTCCCCTTTTCTATGAGGCTCTCCCTTTAAGGACCCAAAGTGAAACAGACTTAAATAATCAACAATCCCTTAATATCACCTTTATGGTGTATCACGTTAAAGGTGGTAGGTTGGGGGCCAAAAAGACTGCATAACTAGGGTATTCGAGTTATTCTGTATAGCAGCCTATAACGAAGGGTACACCAAACTGGCATATAGTACTTCAAGGTATCAATAGCATACTTTATACCAAGTGCTTCTAGTTCTAGGTTAGAATAGTTTTTCACTTGCAGGAATTGTATACAGTATAGGGTGTTCCCCAGCCAGCCTATTCCTGCAATATTTCTGCCCAAAGCTTAACTTATAGGTGTCAGGTTGTAGGAGAAAAGGATTGTTAAATTTGACATCCTAAGCAAAGGAGGTTGCATAAAGCATCCTTTAGGTGGTGAAAGTCTTGTTGTTCGTCACCGCTTAAGATATGACTGGGGATGTTACTTTTCAGTTTCTCAGTTAACGGGACTGCCACAATCAACGAAGGATGGCATAAACCTTCAGTACTACCTTACTAGGTGTAAATGACTTCAGCCCTTTCTTTGTGGCTGATACTGGAGAGAGGTCTACTGCTTTCACCTTTGTTTCTTGAGGCCAGATAAGACCGTGACCTACAAAGAAACAAGATACTTATCTCTTTAGCCAGATGACACTAGGGTCTTTAAACAACAGCTCAGAAGGCACTGTTTTTCACGTCAAGATGAGCCTCGTGTTCTCCTAGATGGCACTATATATGATGTCATCAAGGTCAAGTGCCCACAAAGCACTGATAAGGCTTGAGGATCAAGTTCAGCACCATTCAAACATCGCTGCGACCCCTTGTGCACAGCAAACAGGAGGATGATATACTGGTATAGACCATCGGGAGTAGCAAGTCATTGTCGTATTATTTGGGGCTAATGGGCCTTGCCAATACCCTTTTTGTGATGTCCAGTGTAAAGAGAAATGTGGCCTTTCCCAGTTTCTCATTTGTGGCATCCAGCAGATGGTAAATACAGAGATGAAATTAAAATGCTGAAAACTATATGCAAATAGGCAAGGTGCTGGAAGATTTCTTAAACACTATTGGGTATGACCGTCTGCTCTGAATAAATTTGAGCATTTTCTGCACCTTTTCCCGGATGAAGCCACCGGTATCATGTAAGGTTTTAAACAGGCCAGTTGGCCTGGAGGGGTCTGTATGTGGCAAAATAAAATTACAGATATCCGGAACTTTCGTAAAAGTTATCAGGGAATTGGTCCATCAGGCTAATAAGGTAGCCTTGCTGGATCCCCAGATTTTCTGTGAAGAGGGTTAGATTCCCTTTAGAGCATTTAAGAGTAGCAACTGTCTTGACCATAAGATTCAGATCGCTCCACACTTTGGAGATATTTACACGATTTATCTGGCCTGATTGTTTTTGGTCTGTTTGATGTACCCAATAATTGAGATTTACGATTACCTTAAGTGATGTGGGGCAGCGTTATCGCGTCGGAACCACAAATTAGTGTGAAGTTCCATTTTGCGTGATTGGACTAAGTTTCTATGCCGCTGACAGAGTAATTTTTTGGCCTTCAGGCAATCAGTCACGCTTAAACCATTTGAGGCCAGATGTTTCAGAGAACCTCTATGTGCCCGTTTTGACTTAGCAATCAAAGGATCAAAGTGATGGATAAGATTTGTCTTAGAGAGACTTGAGTATCAATCATAGGTTGCATGCAGACACCAATAAGCCTGGCGAAATCATAAAGCAAGTCTCCATTAGTAGTGGAAGAGGCCTCACCTCAGCCCATCGCATCAGTCACTTCAAACATAGAACATATGAACTTATGACAGAGCTTATTATCCCATCTGAGTCTCCTGCCTCATCCCTACAAGGAGATAAAGACTGCAGGTAGGAAGGAATCATGTGCACTATGAGGCAGATCAACCGAAAAGACCAAAGCCAGATGGTCTCCTATGCTAAAGTCAACTAATTTACATGAACCCGAGGATAGTCTAACCCTGGTGGACATATATATGAAATCAATCAGAGTGCTGGAAAGCCCTATGCCATTGATAGATAGGAAGCTCATCTAAAGGTAGATAGTGCAGCAGAAATAGGTCTCAACTAGCAATAAATGTCCAAGTTACTACCTCTCGAACAGCTTTGATGTGAGTAGCCGAAGACTACATTTGTCGAATTGAGTACACTACCCTCAGAGCAGTTGGCGTTGAAATCACCCCTCCACACTATAATCGAGTGAGCCCTTCAACAAGCCAACCATAAAAAAATTGGGATAATGTTGAATGTAAAGATTTCATGGACGATCTAGCAGGGTTCCAATAGATGTTAACCAGAAGTAGCGTAATGTTGGAACAGCTAGTTGAAATAGCAACGGCCAAGAGGAATAATCTGAATATATGAACTCTGATCCGAGTTGAAGAGAATTATCGATTGCAATGATCAAACCCCCCCACTAGACCTGCCCCGTTCTGCATGAATCGCCACGCTAGAGTGGATATGGTATTCCTGCAGATCAGAGCGACTGGTCATCATGGTCTCCTGTAACATAAGAACATTACAATTCCTCAAACTAGCAGAGGTACAAAAGGAACAATAGAAGTTCGCCCAGACACACACATTCCATGATAAAGCCTTAATCAGGCAAGGGTTACGGTGGAGTTGGTGCTTGTCGGAGCCCCATCAGTGATATGAGTGCCAACTCAACCCAAGTCCAGTCTAGCAGATTGACATTCGGAATCAAAGAACATAAAGCGGAATTGCCATTCGAAATAACCACAGGGCTAGGAACGCTGTCCTGAGGTGGTATAGACAGAAATGCCTTTGCATCTTCTTTCGATTTGATAAAGGACATTTTGAAACCCAGGGAAAGCACATTTATCCTTTGTTGCCACATCATGGTGGAAGCAGACCATACCATTATTGTTTATCAAAGGTAGGGAAATTAAGTCTAAGCCATCTGAATTAAGGGCTTGCAAAAGGAGCATCTGTTGAAAGACCCCCAATATCTTGGTGCGATTCATCCCCGGTTGTTCATTATGGTCAGTGTTACTCTCCCATCCCAGCGTTTTAAATCTGATTTTTTGCATGTCCACTCCCAAATTAGATTCCACAATTGCAACCCCTTGATTAATGTGAGTCGTCCGGTTGAAAGATTGGGGAACCCGAATCTGGGTCTTAGATTATGACATAGCAATGGGTTGAACCCATGACTTGAGACCCACTTGCGAGTGGTAGTTTTTAACGCCAAACTGGAATCATTTGGAAGCTGAAGGAAGGATTTCATTTTCGCTTGATGACCCCTGGAAAATGTTAGGATTGTCTGGGTGTCAAGATTGTGAGGCTTGATAGGTGGAATCAGGACACTGCCTGTTCCTGAAATTGTTAAGGGGAATGGATCTGTACCAATTTCCACAGACTTTAGTACTCTGTGATTTACTTTGTGAGTGCTGCCAACACCTTCCTTAATTTTGACCAAACCATGACCAGCAGCAGTCGATTCACTGGCCAAATTATTATGTGAACCCAAATCAATGATACTGTCATTGGCAGGCAACTGGCACAGACATTTTAAAGAGGAGTGTTTGGACTTTGTGGCTGGCATGTTTTTAGTTGTTCTCTTTTTGTTATTTTTTCTGTTAGGTGGTTTACTGGAATGACCCTTTTGGATCAGACAGCCCTCCTCTTCAGCTCTTCGATTGCTCTGGATTATCACTGGGGTATTCAATGATACGGGCACATGGGAATCAAAAAGGACAGGTGAAGCATTTAGTCGCGAAGCAAGTTCAACCAGGACAGATGGAGTTTTTGGTGTCTGAGTGATGTGGATAGGATTGAAGGCTAAAGCAGCGTCCTCACCAACTAGTAGTAGAATATCATCACTGACCATAAAATCAGGTTGAACTAGACTATCTTCATTAGACAATTTATTCGATTTGAAAATGTATGATTCCACTGCATTGAATTTAGTTGCATTTGAGGCTACAATGTCCTTAATGTTGTCATATAAACAAAGCAACGATTCCAAATACGAGATGAAGAGCTGAAATAGATGCGCGGCCCAACATATCAACACTCAGGAGAATGTTGGATTGTCTTTGCATCTCATATGTTTCAGCGTAAATTGATTGAATATGATACAATCCTATTTGGAAAAGCCCTCCTCAGGATGGCCTCAAATAAGTCACTAGGTTTAGTTGTAACAAGATTTTTGCGAGAACGTTCTTCACGCAACAAGTTAGAGACCTCCAAGTCCTTGCATAACCGTAAAAAGGATTCTTTCTCACCATATTTCTCTTACTGCTAGATCCTGCCGCTTTCACCTTTACAACATATGTAAAATTGGATCCTTCCTAACCTTTCACCCTACCAAACTCTTAATCTCCTCACTCATCTTCTCTAGACTCTTCTACTGCTCTACTCTCTTCTTTGGACTCCCTTCCTCGCACCTCTCAAGTCTATCTACCACTCTGCCATCCGCTCCCTCTGCCTTCTCTCTTCCCATGACTCCATCTCCTCTTCTTTCTCCTCCCTAGGTTGGCTCCCATTTCATTCCCAGCTCAAAATGAAGTTCCTCTGCCTCGTATTTAAATCCCTCCATGATCTTGCCCCCCTATCTTTCCTCCCTCCTCACTTTCTATACTCCTTCTCTCCGCTCTTCCAATCTCTACCTACTCTCCCCTCCACCCAGTGCCCATTCACTTTCGCTCTTTCCAACTCATTGCCCTTTACCACTGGAACGGCCTTCCTCTTTCCATCCGCTCTACTTCCTCCTTCACTTGCTTTCGTACCTCCCTAAAATCCTTTCTCTTTCATTCACCTCCTTAAAACCCTTTGTTTCCTCTTCTTTTAGTATTCTCACCAACCCCTCCCTCCCTTCCTCCCTTCCTCCCTTCCTCCCTTCCTCCCTTCCTCCCTTCCTTCCTTCCTCCCTTCCTCCCTTCCTTCCTTCCTTCCTTCCTTCCTTCCTTCCTTCCTTCCTTCCTTCCTTCCTTCCTTCCTTCCTTCCTTCCTTCCTTCCTTCCTTCCTTCCTTCCTTCCTTCCTTCCTTCCTTCCTCTTACATAATGTAAATAGTTTTTGTACTGCTTTCTGGTTTAATTCAATTGTTATGTAATACTTTCTGTATATTGTTGGTTCCTCTTGTAAAGCTTTTTGGATTAAAACACTATATAAAGTCAATAAAATACAAATACGAATCAAGAATAGGGTAACTATCCCTCATGTCCAATTGTGTGAGGTCAAAACGCACGGCTTGCAGCTGTTCAGGATTCTAATGCCAGTACTTGTGCATAAGTGATTACTTCAACATTATGCACCAATGAGGAATGCGCCTCAGGTTCACCCAAGCTAACTCCCTGTAACATTGTTCCTGGGGTCAGAGGAAGCAGCGCAGCATTTGCAGCAATTGCAGCAATTTCAGTGACGCCAGCTGGAGGGGCCGCTGGATGACAACTAGAATCCCCCACCCGAGCCTTGCTGGGTAGTATTCTCACCATGGTAATCGTCGAAACAAGCAGCCACAGGTACCAAGCAGAGCCCCAAGAGCTTGAAACACACTTAACAGTTCCCCTGGCGTTCGAGAGCTCCAAAGCAAACACCTGCAGTCACTCTCGAAAAATAAACTGCGTTATTCAGCAGCCAAGAATAAGCACACCCAGTCTCAGGGGGTAGGGGTAAGATCCCTAGTTAGGACAACAATAATGGCAATAGGTCGATGCCACCCAGTGCGTCCTACCTTAGTTCGTCCTTATGTTCATGGTCTTCACGTTCACCACGGACTGTGCCGACTTTAGAACCAACTCCGCGCCTATATTAAGTAAAGCATGCGAGTGACTCCAGACATCACCACATTGCCTAACACTAGAAAAGGGGGGCCATTCACTCTCAGCCACCTTAAAGTAGCTCTCCCCAGAAGAGAGAAAAGAGGCTGCTTCAAGAGCCAAGCCACAAAGCACTTGCAAGCTGTGCTGTGTCCCCTGGAAGGCTCAGGTGCAGCTCAGGAAAAGCCAAACCCGCTCTAAGTAACGTCACAAGGTGCAGAAAGCACTCACTGCAGTGCGTGTCAGAGAGGGAGCTAGGAGAGCTTTTAAGCTGTAGCTCTCGTCTCACCTTGAGGTGCCCATTGCCGGTCTTCTTTGATTTGGGCTGGTGCGACTTTTGCACTTGTCCCAGCAGCTCCACTGCTGTCAGCAGAGGTCGGGAACCAGGCACCTCACCCAGCGATGCAGTTACTGGTTCACTAGAACGCAGGTGCTCCAGGGCTCCTGAGCAAGTGTGATTGCTGCGCCCGGTCAGAGATTTTCATTAGCGGAATGGATCATAGGACATGCTGTGCCGCGCGTGTCAAGCTGCGCTGCAGGGCTAGCACTCACTCTGAGATGTGCAAGAGTTTTCAGCTGCTTTGGACACAGACAAAAAAAAACGGTATGGGATGAGTAATTTTAAAGAACAGAGGGGAGACCGCTACGATGGCTGCCTGATATATCCCCCTCGTCCAATCCGGGATATAATGGTGGCTGGTTGCAGCATTAGCAATCAGTGACTTTGGTGGCACTGACGTGTGTGGGAAGGGTCCAGGCACACACACAGCAAAAAAAGAATGCTGAGGGAACACTGGGCAGCACAGCGTTAACCTTTGAAGGAAGTGAGCGCAAAGGCTCCACTTTGCCCAGCTGGTCCTGTGCAAGCGGGATAAGGAGCCCTGCCAGCCGGGGCTGCATGCAACCTGAAGTAAAGGCAGTGCGCTGAGCAAGCGGAGGGCTTAACGTGGCAACCCCAGGACAGCAGAGTGGACGACGCTGAGTAAAGCGCTGCCTCCGGTACCTCAGTGGAGTGTCAGTGACACGGCCACACAGGTATTTAGCACTCCCTCATACTGCAGAGAGGACAATTAAACGCTACACAAACTTAAATGCTCCATGGTTTAACAAGGTAGGCTTTGCATTAATCCAAAGAATTGAAAAAGGGCAAGCAGCCCTGGCTTTGAATCAGTCGGAACTGGGTATGCCTCCTCCCGAATGATACCAATTTTGAGCAGGTCAAGGAACGTGTGCGCTACAGAAGGGGACAGAGCTGCAAAGTTTCTCAGCGGGCTACAGCGCCAACAGGAGCATTACACGATGGGGAAGTTGCATGAAGAGTAGATGGCAGAGAGTAGGTGACAGAGTGAGGCAAAGACATTCCCAAGCAGGGACGATTGGTCAGCAGGAGGCACGTTAACAGTTCGAATGGGAGATTCTCGCAAATTGCACTTAAGTGCAGTGATTTGAAGCAAGGAAGCAGCCCGGGACATAAAGCCATGTGACTCCCTCTGAAAACAGCAGTCCAGCCATAAAAGCTGGTATTTAGGAGAGGTGGTCATCCCCACGCCTGCCCCACATCATACCAGGGGAGAAGGAAGAGAAGAGCTCAAGGCATGCATAGCCACCGAGCTGGACCCTCCCATGAAAACCGCACTGCAGGTATTTCCGGCACGATCCTGCTACAATGAAGGAGCCTACTCAAATGAGAAGCGCCGCGATCCCAGGCCAAGACCACACGGCCTTAACAAAAGCAGATGTTAGACTGCTGCTTTAAGAGATTTGGTCAATGAAAGCGAGTGTGGCAGCATCTATAACGGCAGTACAGTAAAGAGTAACCTAATTAGAGGCCGTTGAAAATTATCAACAGTCAGCTGTAGTCGCAGAGATGAAACCAGAAAGCTGCTTCCTAGACCTGGAATAATGTGTGGCAGACCTAGCAGCAAAGATAGACGACCTAGAAAATAGGGAGCAGTGCACACACATCAGGATACTGGGACTAAAAGAATCTCATGGGGAGACCCCACAGACACTAGAAAGGAGAATCGAGGCCCTCGTGGAGTCCCTCACTGAGACCCCTTCAGCCAAAGAGTTCGACAGGGTGCACAGAGGAAGAGCCCCTTCCCGATGGGCCGAGATCTGTGACCGTGAAATGCCACCACTATACGCAGAAGGCAGATGTCATTGAGAAAGCAAGAACCCAGGATAAAAGCTAATTTGAGGGCTCAAGTGTATGCATTTTCCAGGATTTATCAGCGGTTACCCTCCAAAAGAGGAGAGACTGCGCTCCACTAACAGCATGGCTCCGGCACCAGGACATTAGGTATCAGTGGAGAATCCCCTTTTCACTGAATTTTGAAAATAGAGGGGAAGATTAGAGTCACAAGTGGCAAAGAAGTGGTGGGGGTCGCAAGGAGAGGACAGAAGTGCGACTGGGCAAAAACAGGAGGGGCTCAAACCTGAAAGGTCCATGTATCGAACGACTGCCGAAAAGCAGGAAAGCAGGAGGGTCGAGAAAATACTGAAGATTCAATACTCCATAAAGACCAAAAAACAGACCATACAGTGCAGAAAAACTGTTGTACGCCTTTTCCAGCCAAAGACCACCTGCACTAAAATGACACTTATCAGTTACACGTTCTGACTAAATGGCTGTCAGGTATGATAAGGGGTGAACAAAGGTACCTAAAGTGGGCTCCGACGAACCAGGCGGGATTGATGCCCCACGCACTTATCGCACCAGCCAAAGCAAGACCATGGTTTCACAGCTCCCGTAGGGACTAGGAACCACCAACAAGCGGCCCTAGTTTTTCTTTTAGGCCGTCTTTCTGTTTTCAGATAATGTTTTTTTTTTCTTTTTTCTTGTCCTCTAGTGTCAGGTAAGTGGGGCCGTGGGCGGCATAAGACACAACTCAAGCAAACGTGCAAGAAGGTTTATGTTCAGAAATGCATGCAGGGAAAATGTACGGTTCTTTTTAGGCGCAGGCTTCGTTTTGGTAGACACACTAGGTCATTGGACCTCAGGGCTACCAGTAAACAAAAGCGTAACTTTGAATAGAGATGTCGGATAGCAATCTGGTGAAATGTGGCACATTGAATTCTTTCTCCCCTTCTCCTCCTTCACTCCAGATTTCCATCACTCCTCATCTTCCTGCCTTATAGCTATTAAAAACTGGATGTCATCCCATTTTCTCTCCCTCAACACAGGCAAGTCAGAAGTCCTTTTCTTTCCTTCTAAAACACACTCCCCTTCCCCTTCTCCTTCCATCCACTTTCCCCCTTCCAATCTCCCCATCTCTACTTATGCCCGCAATTGTGGTCGCCACTTCGACTTCTCCCTTTCCTTTGCCCACCACATTTCTCTCATCTCTCGCTCTTGTGGGCACCATGTCTACAACATTCACAAGACCTGATCCACCCTCGCCTTCCACACTTCTAAACTCAATCTCCTCCCTCATCTTCTCCTGTCTCTTCTACTGCTCTTCTCTTTGGACTTCCTGCCTCTCATCTGACCCCCTCAAATCCATCTACCACTCCTCTAGCCGTACTCTCTGTCTACTCGGCCCTCGCAACTATTTCCTCCTCGCTCTCGCAACTTGGCTGGCTTCCCTTGCCCTCCCAACGTAAATTCCAATTCCTCTGTCTGGTCTTCAAATCACTCCACGATCTTGCTCCCCCTATCTCTCTTCTCTTATTTTACACTCCCTCTTGTTCTCTCCACTCTGCTGACCTCTTCTTACTCACTGTACCCCCGTCACCATGTGCAGCCTCACGCTTTCGTTCCTTTCAGCTCTTGGCCCCCCTACACTGGAACTCCTTACCTCTCTCTATCCACTCTATCCCCACCCACACCTCCTTCCGCACCTTCCTGAAAGCCCTTCTTCACTGCCCCATGACCTTCTACCATCTCTCCTCTCCATCTCCCTGTACCTCATACCTTCCCTTCCCCTCCCTTCTCACATTCAGTTGATCTTATATCACATTTTTGACTTTATTACTCCTCTTCCTTTCTACATTCTCTCCCTTTCTTCTCTCTCTTCCCTCACCCCCACTTTCCAAGGAAACTGTTTTATATATTGAATCGTTGGTTTGTATCATGATTGTTAACTTGTTTCTTGCATAATTGTACCTTGTTGTTATATTGTAAAGCGCTTTGGATTAAAGCGCTATATAAACTAAATAAACATAAACAAACATAAATGTAAAAGGTCTGAACGCGCCTAAAAAATGCATCAAAATGTTAACAAGAGAATTCAAACTTGCAGGGCTAGATGTGTTATTTGTACAGGAATCCACATTTAGCAAGGGAAAGAACAGCAGCTCAAAGGTAAATACCTAGAGGGGTGGGGCTGTCTGGGCTTCTAATGCGTTCAGGAGGGAAGGAGTAAGCATCTTGTATAAAGCCTCATAGGTCTCATCAGCACTAGTCTTTAGGCATGAGGAAGGCAGATATGTGGCAGTAAAGGGTATGATTGCCCGCACCGTGGTTACACTGGTGACAGTATATGCACCCAAATAACAGCAACTCCCCTTTTGCAGATCGGTTTTTAATTTCCTGGTTGAGTGAGGGAAAGGATTACTAATATGCGGGAGGGACTTTAACGTGATAGCGGATCCCTCAATAGATTGGTGGTTGCAGCGTCTAGATGCTTTACCACCTCACGTCCCCCACAAAGGAGGCCTGAAAGATTCACTAGAATTAGCACATTTAGTTGACGCATAGAGATACTTACTTCCATCCCTCCACCAAAGCGCACACTTTTAACTCGCCCCTGCACAAGGCATTCTCATATAGATTATATTTTCTTTTAGGGTATACACGCTTGACATGGTGGTGACCACCTTAGACCTAGGCCCCACCGACCCACCATCGCATAGATGGGTATGCAATGACACCCTCAGTCGAGACCTGCTCTTCCACGCACAGCTGCAAGAGCACATTTGTGAATTTTTCTTGATAAACTACACAGGGGAAACAGCACTTGGCACAGTTTGGGAAGCAGCAAAGGCAACCTGAAGGGGTGTGTTGATAGCTGAATGGACAGCTAAAAAGAGGATCCGCACATTACAGGCGTCAACACTTAGGCGATACTTCAAGAGCAAGGACGCCTTGCTGCACAGACAAGAAGTTCCTGCCGAAGAAAAGGTCAGAGAAATAGAGCTGCTAAGGAAATAATTGGGCGAATTAGGAAGCAGCAAAGTCTTGACCCTACTTCACTATTTGAAACAGAAATACTATGAAAAGGGGGCCAAAGCCCACACAATGTGAGCAAAGAGCAGGCGGTGCAGTGCTAGAGGTGAAGAGCTTGGTGGGTTCTCCCATAAACACCCCTTTAGAAATTACACACTGCTTTGCACAGTTTTATTCTACGCTACACACATCGGATAGCCGCAGCGATCCCATTAGCATACATCAATACTTAGCTAACATTCCGCTTAAGACTACCACCCCCGAAGAACGTGCACTCCTGAACGCGCCAATCATCAAAATAGAAGTTCTGCAGGTAATTTCCAGATTCAAAACTGGTTCAGCACCAGGTCGAGATGGCTACACCCAAGCCTTTTATAAAAACTATGGTCAGCCCATAGCCCCTTTCATAGTCATATTATATAACAACATTTTAACAAGAGAAGCCCCACCTTCACTCACATAAACCAGAAGAACAAGTTACTTCTTACCTTGTAACGTTCTTTCGACGGGATGTTCCTCCGACGTATTCCTCATCTTAGATATATCCTTCCAGCTCTGCTGGCCTCGGAAAATTTTTTCTCTAGAGGGCGCTGCGCGTCGACGTCCCTCGAGTCGATGTCCCTCGACAGCCGCCGTATCGACGCTCGACGTCATCCTGCCTATAAAGGCCGCGCGCAGCGTCCGTTGCTCAGTTACGTTTTGTAGCCCACAGTATTACTGTCTGGACTAGACTAATCACCCTGAAGGAGCATAAGCTGCAACAACAAGGGAAGTAGAACTGCGGGGATGGATGGGAGGGTCGATGAGGAATACGTCGGAGGAACATCCCGTCGAAAGAACGTTACAAGGTAAGAAGTAACTTGTTCTTCGAAGGGATTGTGTCCTCCGACGTATTCCTCATCTTAGATAGGCTCCCATAGCAGTATTCTATATTCGGAGGAGGGAGTACTGACTTCACGCTGTCTTCTATTGATGAATAGAATGCAGTACAGCCCTTCCAAACCTAGTCTCTTGACTGGAGGAGGAATCCAGATTGTAAAAACGTGTAAAGGTATGGACAGATGACCATGTAGCGGCCGCACATATGTCTTTAACCGGCACGCCTCTTTTGAGGGCCGATGAAGCTGCAATACCTCTGGTCGAATGAGCCCTAAGGTTTTGAGGGGGCTCTTTCCCTGCCAGTTTATAACATTCCAGAATGGCTAGAATGATCCATCTGGAAATGGTCTGCTTAGTTATTGGTAACCCCAGCTTGTGACCTGCGTAACCTACAAACAGCTGGTCTGTCTGTCTTCTCCTGGCTAGTCTACTAATGTAAAAACTTAAAGCCCTCCTAGGGTCTAGTCTGTGTAACCTCTCTTCCTCTTTCCCCGGGTGAGGAGGAGGATAGAAAGATGGTAGGGTAATCTTCTGAGTGATATGGAATTCAGAAACCACCTTTGGGAGGAAATTAGGCTTCACTTGCAGGACAACTTTGTCATTGTGAAAGATTGTATGAGGGGGTTTACAAGAAAGAGCTTGTAATTCGCTCACCCTTCTAGCAGATGTAAGTGCTATTAATAAAACAGTTTTAAGGGTAAGGAATCTTAACGAACAAGAATGGAGAGGTTCGAAAGGTGTACCCATCAGGAAAGTTAGTACTAAGTTTAAATCCCATAGGGGAACTTGGAATGGTCTTGGGGGATAAACATTGGTTAACCCCTTTAGAAACTGTATTACCAAGGGTAATTTGAAATAGGATGGTTCTTCCACAGTACGCTTAAAGATGGATAGCGCTGCGAGATAGCCCTTAATGGTGCCAACTTGAAGGCCTGAATTTGCCAAATATAGTAGGAAGGACAAAACCATTGGTGTACCACATGAAAATGGGTCGATATTCTGTTCTCTACACCAGCTGCAAAATCTATTCCAACGGCAGCGGTATAAAGACTTTGTTGCTGGCCTCCTTGCCGAAAGCAACACCTCCATAACATCATCAGGGAGGTCCCAATCCTTGTACCCCAGCCGTTCAGAAGCCAAGCGTGAAGGTTGAGGGTTTTGATGTCTGGATGGAGAACCTGACCTCCCTTCTGTGAGAGTAGGTTCTCTCTGAGAGGAAGTCGAATTGGAGGGCAGATGGACAAGTCTAGAAGGTCCGGGTACCACGTTCTCCTGGCCCAATCCGGGGCAATTAGGATCATGGTTCGCCGGAATCTTCTCAACCTCCTGATCATTTGAGGAATGACAGGGACCGGTGGGAACGCGTACAGAAGCGGAAACTCCCAGTCCACTATGAACGCGTCTCCCAGAGCTCCTCTCAGAGGAAATTCCCTTGAGCAGAACAGGTCGCATTTCCTGTTTAGGCTGGTGGCGAACAGATCTACCTGAGGGGTTCCCCAAAGGGCGAAGATCTCTTGAAGGACTTCCTGAGCTAGCTCCCACTCGTGGGAGACTGTGTTCTGCCTGCTCAGAGCGTCCGCTGTCAAGTTCTTCTCTCCGGCTAGGTGAACTGCCGATAGAGAGATTCCTTCTTGGATTGCCCAAAACCAGAGCTGCATCGCCTCTCTGCACAGGGGTAGTGATCCTACGCCTCCTCTTTTGTTGAGGTAATGCATGGCCACCGTGTTGTCCGTCATTATCAGGACGTTCTTCCCTTGTACAGCTGGCAGGAAAGCCTTCAACGCAAGTCTGATGGCTCTCAGCTCTAACAGGTTGATGTGTAGTCTGGACTCCGATGGAGACCAACGACCGCTGATGGCCAAGTCGTTGGCGTGGGCTCCCCACCCCGTGAGTGAGGCATCCGTGACTACTGTCATCTCCGGCCAGGGTTGCCAAAACTGTTCTCCTTTCAGAATGTTCTCCTGACAGGCCCACCACTGAAGGTCTCGAGCCACCCTGCCGGGAACCTGAAGAAGATCTGTCATTCTCCCTGAGAATTGTGACCACTGAGTCCTCAGTGCCCACTGGAGGGATCTCATTCTAAGGCGAGCCTCTGGCACAAGGAAAATGCAGGATGCCATGAGGCCTAGCAACCTCAAAAAGTCGAAGGCTGGGAGACGTTGGGCATGTTGGAACTTGGTAACCATCTGTAGAATATCTTGAGCCCTCACCTCTGGTGGCGAGGCTTTTCCCAGGGAAGTATCCAGGATCGCTCCTATGAACTGGAGTCTCTGCGATGGTATCATTTGTGACTTCTTTAAATTGAGGGAGAAGCCCAGTCTGTGAAGGAAATGGCACACGTGATTTAGCTGGATCTGAGCTTGCTCCGGAGAAACAGCCCTGATCAGCCAATCGTCCAGGTAGGGGTAGATGTGAATCTCCTCCCTCCTTAGACTTGCAGCCACTACCGACATTAACTTGGTGAAGACCCTCGGGGCGGAGGTCAGCCCAAATGGCAGTACTCGAAATTGATAGTGAGAGTTGCCAATTGCGAACCTCAGGTATTTCCTGTGTTTGAGATGGATAGGCACATGGAAATAAGCGTCCTGAAGGTCCAGAGATACCAACCAGTCCTGAAACTGAAGGGCCTGGAGGATCTGAGAAAGAGTGACCATCTTGAATTTGTCTTTTCTGAGGAATTTGTTCAATTCTCGCAAGTCCAAGATGGGTCTCAGTCCTCCGTCTTTCTTCGGAATGAGAAAGTAAGGGGAGTACCAGCCCTTGTCCCTCTCCGCTACAGGTACCGGTTCTATGGCACCTTTCTCTAGCAGGTCCAAAATTTCCTGCAAGAGGAGCGGATCTGGAGCTTTCTGAGAGCTGATCCCCGGTGGATGACTCTGAGGTATACGTAGGAAAGGCAGGCAGTAACCTTGGGCGACTGTTTCCAATGCCCAAGCATCTGACGTGATAGCCTGCCATACCGTCAGATGTTGGGTCAACCTGCCTCCTACAGGTGTCCTGTGAGGGGAGTCCTCAGAGTGGTTTTGGGGCGGCTGATGCAGATGCCGATGGTAAAGAGGCACCTGCTGTTGCTGCGGCTTTAGAATATCTACCCCGTCCACCTCGGGTAGTTCTTCTTTGACCCCTTTGAGCCGGTCGTCCTCTACCTCTTCCGAATG
This sequence comes from Ambystoma mexicanum, assembly GCF_040938575.1. NCBI lineage: Eukaryota > Metazoa > Chordata > Amphibia > Caudata > Ambystomatidae > Ambystoma > Ambystoma mexicanum. Next base: position 1,346,238,579 of record NC_090922.1, on the reverse strand, counting down.
CGGAGTAGAAGCGAAAGGACTTGCCCCTCGCAGAGGTTCCTGTGGGACGAAAAGGAGTCTGACGGATTGCAGCTCCTAGGGATTTTGAAGCTTTTGAAGTTTGCAGTTTCTCTAAACTGTCATCCGCCTTTTTCCCGAACAAAGAAGAGCCATCGAATGGCATGTTCAAGAGCCTGGCTTGCACATCTGGGGCAAAACCCGACTTTCTCAACCAAGCGAATCTCCTGGTTGATGTACTTGCCGCCATTGCTCTGCTGATACTGTCAGCCGAATCAATGCCCGTCTGGAGGGATTCGCACATAGCGTCTTTACCTTCCTGTATAATATTCAGGAACGCATCCCTTTCTTCTCCCTCCGGGATGCAGTCAGCCGCTGTAGAAGCACACTCCCAAAGTGTATGGCTGAACCTAGCAAGGGTGCAAGTAGCATTAACAGACTTTAACGCCATGCTACATGCTGAAAAGACTTTCTTAGCCATAGCATCATATTTTTTATCGTCCCTGTCCTGTGGGACTGTAGGATAAGCCGTCTTGACATCGGTAGAGGATGCTGCTTGTACCACCAGACTTTCTGGGGATGGATGTTTAGACAAAAACTCTGGGTCTGTGGAAGATACCCTGTACTTTGCAGACAGTTTTTTATTTACTGCTGGTATTACATCTGGGGTTTCCCAGTTTGTCATGATCTTTCTCTGAAGAGCTTTATGAAAGGGCACCACAGGATCCTCTTATGGGCCTTTGTCAAGAATATCCGTGAGGTCATCTTGCTGGAAAGATTGTGAAGGTGCAGACCACCCCATGAACTCTGTAATCCTGGCCATTAAGGCTCTGTAGGGGGTTTCAGCATGCTCCCCCGGGTCTGGCTTAGCAAAATCCACCTCAGGGGAAATGTCTAACCCACTTGCCTCATGTAAAGAATCATGAAGATCCTTTAATCTGCGCTCTTCAGAGGAAAATTCCTCTCTAACTGGGGTTACAGGTCCCTGTAACTCAAATGTGTCTTGTTCAGACAAATCACCCTCTTCTAAAATTGAGGATATAGTTCTCAATTGTTCTGAACTCATAAAGGGAGTAAATCCCATTTCCAAGGCAGAGGGTGCCGAACTTGTCATTATCGGCCTCGAAAACGTCGATGTCGTTGACGCCGAAGGCTTCGAGCGTGGCGTCGAAAACAGAGGTGGAGGCCTCGAGGACCTCGACAGAATTGGAATTCTACTCGACAATATCGACTCCATCGACGTCGAGGGCCTGGGGATAGTCACTGGATGTGTGGTCACCGTGACTTTTCTTGGCGTCGACGCCGGTGTCGAGGCCGGCGTCGAGTCGACAGACCCGTGTGTCGAAGGTCCCCTCGACAACGGCGCCGAAGACATCGACCTCGACGGGACCTTCGTCGACGGTGTCGACGGAACCTTCGAGGAAGGTTTGGAGGTCATAGTCCTGCTCGAGGGTTCGAAACGCGCTCGAGAGGTTTCTTTCGCCGGGTCTTTCGACCAGAGCATCGCTCTCGGCAGTCTTCGAGGGGGTCGAGGCCGCTTTCTCGAAGACGCTCATCATATTCTTTCGGAATTCCTCCCATTCAGCCCGGGAACTATGTTTCGTGGGGCAAGGGATTCTTTTTGGCGAAACAGAGGAAGAGGAAGACGGAGAAGGGGATCTTCGACGCCTCCTCTTCGAGTGCTTTGATCTCGAGGAGTGATGAGACTCACTCCGAGACCTGGAGCGCGAATGGTGATGAGGAGACGAATGTCTCGACTTCGTCGACGAAGAAGAAGCTTTAAAAGTCTTACCTTTCTCCAGCTTCCCCCTACGCTCCTTCAGGGCCTTAGCTGTCATGGACATACAGTCCTCGCATTCCGAACAATGGTGTTCAGCTCCCGAGCACCACAGACAATTGTGAGGATCGGTCAACGACATCTTTTTCCCACAATCTCGACATTTTTTGAAGCCGGATCGAGGAGTTGTCGGTTCCGACGAGGAAGCCATCGAGTATGGATCGAATAACTCGAGGTAAATAGGATTAATCTGACTAAGAACTGAGCAACGGTATTCCGAGGCACCGAGTAAGCACGGAAAAACTGAACTTTACAGGCAGGATGACTTCGAGCGTCGATACGGCGGCTGTCGAGGGACATCGACTCGAGGGACGTCGACGCGCAGCGCCCTCTAGAGAAAAAAATTTCTGAGGCCAGCAGAGCTGGAAGGATATATCTAAGATGAGGAATACGTCGGAGGACACAATCCCTTCGAATTATAGTTATTATAAAAGAAGGGAAAAACAAAGCAGAATGTGCATCATAACGTCCAATCTCGCTAATCAATGTAGATGCAAAAATATATGCGAGCATCCTAGCAACCGGCCGAAGCAATATCCTGCCAAAGCTCACACACAATGACCAGACAGGATACGCAGGGCTTGGATAGTATCCGTAAAACTCTCGACCTCATGGTGGGTCTAAGACCCATGCCTCATCTCAACAGATGCTGAACAAGCACCTGATAGTGTGCAATGGCAGTTCCTGAACGAAGTCCTTCAAAAAGAGGTCTAGGGGAGCAATGGATCAGAGGAGCCTTAGTGTTCTACAAAAACACATTAGCCCAGGTGGTGGAAAATGGTATGGCCAAAAGAACAGAAGAAAACTGTGTCCATGAAATGTGGAACACTCGTGTCCCCTGCACATATTAGGTTTTTGTCAACTGATAAACACAGGTTAATTTAGTATTTGCAAGTGAAGTATCTAGAGTTGTTTGAATCAAAGGATCTTGGTGGTAGAAAAGCCCACTTGTTAGCTAGTAAATATTAGATTAATTCACATTAGAATTGTTTCTCAGATTTCATTCTAAATTTTATTGCAATCGTATTTCCAAAAGCAGAAAGTAATATTTCAAATAAACATACAACTCTTAAATCAGTAAACCGAAAACAATCTCATGGAGTGATACATTTCAGCAATATTCTGTACATATTGTCAAATGCATCTGTGTACACATTTGGTGCAATCAATAAACAGAAGAACATGAAAAAAGGAAGAAATAAGGAATGAGCTCAAAGCGTTTGGGGACTTTAAATCCCTTCTTCAGGAGAAAAACCATTTGGCAAATGTTCATGTTCTGAAATGTATCTTCTAATTCATTCTGTAATTTCTGTGTGATCAAAAGAACAGATTTCTAATTAGTAAATGTTTTTTTTGCCAAATAGAACTATTCTTAATAGCTAATGAACATGGCTCATTTCTCAATATCCTACCTCTCATGGGCGCCCTTGCCCAGTCAGTTATGCAGTTATCTGGTAGAGACTAGGTTGGTAAGAGTTCAGATGTTCAGGTCTGAAAAGTGACCTACAAATTTAATGATGTGTATTGTTATAGGGTTTACTACTTGGTATAACATTACTCATATGCTGTGGGTGTTCTGGATATTGTGTCCTCCTACCTTTCAGCTAGATGTGAAGTAGAAATTCCACTTTGAACTAGCACCCGTGTTCTGTCACGTGAATCTATATGGTAAGGAATATATTATCATCATTTGGGGTCCATCCCTCTTACACATCCTCATTGCCAACGGGTAAATAAATGTGTGCATCGGCTGAATAGATCTATAGAATATATACTCAGCTCACCTTTTTGGTGTTTTATTCTCTCCCAAGCCAGTCGAGATTGTTGTCTTCCAGTGAATTTAATGGGCTGGTGTCACTCGCTGTACTCTATCTCTACAACAATAACGATCTGTCATATGTATTGTGATCCCCTGCTTCCACATTATGTTAAAGTTATTCATTCCCACTCATTGTCTGATCCGCTTACTTATAGAGGTAAATGATCCATAAGGACTCTGCTCCTGCTGTTCAGGCTCTCGAAAATGTATGCAGGGGTTAGCCCAATTTGTTGGAGGGGTTGTACACAAGTCTTAGATTATTGGCACCAATGGTGGAGCTGTCCAATGGCACAGATGTACTTCCGTTCAAACTGGACTGGCGTAAAGCGCAGAAAAGGGATTTTTAGAAATGGAGACACAGATGCAAAGCAAGAGGCCCTTGCTTTGCATCTGTCCCTCAATTTCTAAAAATCGTTTTGGGTTGGGTATATTTGTACATCTGTGCACCCCTCTTTGGGAGAGGGGTGCTCAGATGTAGAGGTACACCAAACCCAAAGCGATTTTTAGAAATGGAGGCACTTTGCATCTGTGTATGGGTAAAATGCAGAATTATCACATAGAACCCAGTATGGACCTTGCCATACTGTTGACCTTGTTCGGTGTAATAGCATTCCATGGGGCAGTACTTGGCTGTTGTAACTCTAATGGTGCAGAGCTATTGGGCTTCTATAGAGACAGTAACAGCACTTCTCAGCAGGGCTGTGTAATCTATATGAGCCAGCACTTTCTAGTAGAGCTGCCATATTTGAAATGGAGCAATGCTGGTACTCCTCAGTTAGCTTGCTATACTCTTGATGAGGTAGCACTGCTGTTTCCCAACAGGGCTTCTATAATTGTTGAATCTTCTCAGCTGTAATACTATGCGTTTGTTGAGGCAATGCTAGTTCATTTAGTGTGGCTGCTATACGCTTGATGGGACAACATCAGCACTTCTCAGTTGTGCTGCTACACTCTTATTGACAAGGCCCCAGCACTTCTTAGCAGATTTATTTTTATTGTTATTGGTTATTTATAATGCGCGTAATACCCAGAGGTTTCTAAGCACGGACCGAGGGATCGAACCTGTGCTGCGCGGACGGAGAGATCGAACCTGTGTTCCCTCATGTTGTCTTGCTTCCAAGGCAAGCACGTTGCCCCTGGGCTATCCTCCCGAGACTCTGAAGATCTTAAGTACATTTCTTGATACAGAACCAGAACTATTGAGCAAGTCTGACATCACCTTCATCATCAGAATAACACTGTCGTGGTTATTATATTTAAAGGCATGGAATTACTCAGAATACAGCAGCACTATTCAATAACCCAAAATGCTTAAGCATAGAGAATGTGAAAATACTACACTTCTCACTGCTGCAACAGTACTGCCACTTCTCAGAGGCTTCTACACCTTTTATGGTGTATGGTGAAAGGTGTACACCTTTCACCTCCAATGTGGATTCATGGCACTCTTCCAGTGTGTAAATAGTAGATCTGACTACATTCAATTGGCAACAGGCATGTCCCGAGCTGCCTGCTGTCCATAAGCTGCCGCTCAGGATGTTGGAAGCTGTGATGGGGCAAGGGATTGGAGGCTCGAGCCTATAAAATAGCAGAATCGGTAGGGTCTTAAAACCTGCTCACTCATTCTGCAGTGAGGGGCCATAGTGCAAAATGAGCCTAATCCCACATACAGAGGGTTTACTCCCTTTGTCTCTCCTGAATGAAAGAACAAGCTCTCTCAGACACAAGTTATCACCCCTGCACACACATTGAATGAATATGGTATGGATCAATAGATTGAGAAAACTGGAGTGAAAATTCAGAGAGAATTGTCTTCCCAGATGGGAGACGGATTCCATTAATATACATGGGGTCACTGAGATGACCAAGAGTGAAACTGTACATTGAGTTGTGAGATTACCAGCAACGGGTGATACTATGCTCCAAGGAGAGAGGTGCCCACTCAATATATCACACTGTTTAAAGGTGTGCTACCCATCTTGAATGCTTGCCCAAAAAGCCTTGGCCAGAGTTTCACACTGAAGAAGTGAGCATGTCATCCGGGGTCTGCAGCTCACACACGCGGAGGGGATTCCCATGCTCCCACTTGTGAGATTTGCACCAAATTAGTGAGATTGTGCTCCAATGTAGGAGGCACACGCACAGTCTTTGCTCTGAGGTTTGACACACACACAGGATGGGATTGCATTTCGTTCTCCCGTCCTAGTTTTGTTGCTCTGCCTTTTGAGGGATACTACAACCTGGGTGATTATAGAGGGGTGGAGTAGAGGCAGTGATGGCCTACTGGAAGGGAACTGGAAGGCTTAAACCTCCTTACTGGACTACAGTATATGCAGTACATGCTAGCCAATGTTTCCACTGTTCTTTGCCCCGCCCCCAACCCCATTGCACCAAGTTGGCGAGTACATGCAAATGCGGTCATATAACTGCCGGTGATGGCACTTCAATTTTTTGGGCACCCCCCGGGAAATTTATAAGTCGGCTCCACTGACCCTGGGTATTCCGTCTGTCCTACACTGTGGTCTTTAAGCACTCACTGGGTCTACCCAACCCTAGGACAAGCCACCATTGTACCTGTAGGGTCTTGGCCGTCTCCCTCCAAGGGTGCGGGTGTCTCCCAGGAGCTTCTCCGGCTTTCTTGGCTCACGAGGGCCATCCCCAGACTTCTGCGTGTCTCGCCTGCAGCTCGCCAGCTGTTTGGAGGCCCTCCAGCAGCTTTGGTCACCAGTGGGTGTTCTCGCTCTCCTCATGTCTGCTTTCTGCATCGTGGGACCTCCACGTTTTCCTCCTGGACACAGTCTGCCCCTCTACTCTGCGATCCTGCGTGTTCCTGGCCCCTTTATTGTCTCCTGCTGAGCTGACAACGAAGACACCATTGTTCCGTTCCCTCACCTTTGAATGACAGCTCACCAATAGGATCACTTGAAAGGCTAGAACGCATGCATTAGTTCCATGCTGGCAGCCGTTACCCAAAGGCTCTGGTGGGAAATGGCAGATTTCCTCCCAGAACATCCGGCTCAGAGCCAAGCGCACTTCAAGGTGGGCCTAGGAGAAGCCAGGCTGGTAGCGCAGGACAACATGGAGTCCACTGTGGCCCACATCGACACCTCTGGCCGGACCATCTGCATCGCCACGCACATGAGAATGACTGCCTGGCTACAGGCTACTAAGTTTAACCCCGATGTCCAGGAACGCATATTGGACCTTCCATTTGAGGGTAGTGACCTCTTTCACTCCTCCATGGATGAAGAATTAGATAAAAAAGAATAACAGTTCGCAAACAGTGAAGTCTTTATCTAGTCTTACGAAGGCCACTCCTAAGGCCTACACCCAGTCACAGCAACGCTCTGACAAGGGGCGGGCCTTTGGCAGGTTCCGGGATTTCAAGAACCAAGGTCCAGGCAACCTGACTGTTCTCCGACTCAGCACCAGAGTAAACAATAAAGGGGGAGAGGGCAAGGGCTTTTTCTAATCCCCCTCCTCCGCAACAGCCTCAAAGGGAAAGAAGGCATGACATGCCGCTTCAGGTCCACGTGTCTCCGTTGGGGGGGCAGGCTTACCTTTCACATGCAATTTTGGTGCCAGAATTTTTCTGACCCCTCAATCCTCTCTGTAGTCTTCACGGGGTACCGCCTACCGGTACCTTCATCTCCTCCCCTCCTCTGCCACAGATTGGGACAGCAGCTTTGTTGGCAGTGATCCAGTCGCTCGTCGAGAGCCAGGCTGTGGAAGAAGTCCTAACCTCCCAGCAAGGCTTGGGCTTTTATTAAAGGCTTTTCGCCATACAGAGGAAGAACCAGGCTTGCCCGAGAGTTGTGTTGGACCCTTCCACCCTCAACCTCTCCCTTCCTCTGCAAATATTCAAGGAGGTTACGCCAGCACTTATTGCAGAAACACTGGACAGGAGAGACTGAATGTGCTCCCTGGATCTGAAGGACGCGTACCTACATGTCCCGATTTGGCAGCTGCATCATTCCTTACTGCGGTTCAGGATCATGGGCTGTCATTTCCAGTACGGGGTACTATCCTTTGGCCTCATCTCGGCCCCTAGGGTTTTTACCAGGTTGATGAATGCAGTGGCAGCCCTCTTCAGGGCCACCATGTCTACATATACCTGGACGGCGGTTCACCATACCTCCTACGCACTGATTAATACTCTCCACGACCTGGGGTTCACGCTCAATCTTAAGAAGTCTCCGCTGCAGCCCACACAGACCCGGACCTTCCCGGGCCTCAGCTGGGACACAAGCTCTGAGAGAGTCTTTCACTCAGAGGACAAGATAGTGGCCATCAAGAAAGCCACCTCGCACTTCCTTCTCCAGGGCAGTTACCTCGGCCTGGTGGTACTAACATCTGCTGGATATAATGGCTGCAAGTCCTGTTGGCTGTTCCCCACAAAAGGCTCAAAATGAGGAGATTACAGCTGTACTTCGCAGCCTCATGGAATCAGGAGCAGAGCTCCCAAGTGGAGCCTGCTGACATTCCTCCCTTTCTCCACCCGGACCTCAGGTGGTGGTTCGCGGACTTCAACCTGCGGCAGGGCAAGCCCTTTCGGCAGCTAGCTCCTCGAATCACTGTTACCACAGACTCCTACCTAGAGGGCTCGGAAGCCACGCTGGACAGCCACAGAGTTCATGGTGTCTGGACTCAGCAGGAGTCCCACATCAATTGGCTGGAATTGAAGGCCATATGACTGGCTCTCGAGGCCTTTCTCCCTCTCATCGAAGGCAAGACTGTTCTTATCCAGGTAGACAACTCCACAGGCATGTACTATGTCAACTAGCAGGGGGGTACCAGATCCCCTCCACTGTGAAATCTAGCTGTCAGCATGTGTGAGTGGGCACTGGAGAACAACATCTACCTCACTGCAGTCCACCTCCTGGGGAAGTCCATCCGGGAGGCGGACAGGCTCAGCAGACTGTGGGTGGACAATTACGAGTGGCAATTGAAAGACCTGGTACTGAAGGAGATCTGCCTCAGGTGGGGGCATCCCCAAGTGGATCTGTTTGCCTCCCGGGACATCAGGAAATGCCAGCAGTTCATCTCCTGGCAGGGGCAGGGCCCCGGCTCCCTAGGCGACGCATTCCAGTTACGGTGGAACGACATGAAGGCATATGCCTTCCCGCCCACACCCCTGGTCCACAGGGTACTTTGCAAGATAAATGAATCTCGTCACCTCAGCATCATTTTGATAGCTCCATGGTAGCCAGCGAGACCGTGGTTCTCCGAGCTTCTCAGCCTATCGGACAGGCCACCCATTCATCTCCCGCTGGGCCTGGCTCCTCTCCTGGCCCGGCAGGGTGCTCCACCCAGCTCCTCACAAACTAGCCCTCGTAGCGTGGTTCCTGAGCAGGTAAAGGTTGAAACACTCTAACCTCTCTCAAGCTAACCTAGAGATCATCCAGGGCGCTAGAAGCAAAGCTACTAGGTGCCTAGATAGGAGTAAATGGTCTAGATTCTGTCATTGGGCCGACTCTAAGGAGATCAACCCTCTTAAATTCACCGTGGACGACTTGCTCTCCTTCCCAGCACACCTCGCCCACTCCGGCGTACAGGTGGACACATGCTACACCTATCTGTCAGCCATAGGGGCTTACAGGAATTCAGAGGAGAACCTCTTCTCCTCTTCCAACCCGGTGGTCAAGCGACATCTGGCGGGCCTCCAGAGACTCTACCCTCCTATAAAGAAATCACACCCTGCGTCGGATCCCAATGATGTGTTGGGCGCCTCGGCACACAAACCATTCGAGACAATGGCGTCTGCGGACCTCAGGCTGGTCACCATAAAGACAGCTCTACTCGTGGGCAGAGTCAGCAAGATTCAGGCTCTGGTGGCATCAGAGCCCTACACCACTTTTCACAAGGACAAGGTTGTCCTGCGAACGCACCCTATGTTACTTCCCAAGGTGACCACCTCCTTCCATCTCAATGAGGTGATAGTCTTATCCACTTTCTTCGCTGACCCCAAGGATGAGCCTCAGAGGGTCTTGCACTGTCTGGGCACCAGACGCTCTCTGAAATACATACCTGGACAGGACCAAGGACTTCTGCAAGTCGGACGCCCTGTTTGTTACTTTCGGTGGGTCAAGACCCGGTTATCGTGCTTCTAAGGCCTCCATAGCAAGGTGGATGGTCGCGGCCATCAAGGAGGCTTATGAGGGGCAGCTTAAGCCGGTGCCATCTAACTTGCATGCCCATGCGGTCAGAGCCAAGGTCACGGCCATCGCATTACAGCGGCATGTGCCGTGGCAGGTCATCAGCAGGGCAGCTACCAGGGCCACCCCTTCGGCATTCTGCAAACACTACTGTTTGGACAACGCCTCTAGGTCAGATGCGGCTTTCGGGCAGGCGGTTCTAAAAAGCTTGTTTTCGTAAGGATGGTCTCCTCTCCACCCTGGGGCTACATTCATTTGTAATCGCCCATACAGTATGGAGGAAAGGGGAGGGGATGTAATAGTTACTCACCGCAGTGGATAACGTACTCTTAGTCTATAGTCTCCTTTCATCCATATGTCCCACCATCCTCCCCCCTAATTATACTGGTGTCATTAGGCAATTCTGAATATTGTTGATGCGCCAATGGGGACTGAGGAGTGGAGCCGGTGGGCGGAGTCAGGCAAGCACATGCTAGCAGGGCCGCACCCCTGTGCCTCTAAATTTAAAGGGGAAGAAGATTTTTCTGGTGAAAAAGGTTCCATCTCCCGTCCCATCGCGAGGGACGCCCATACAGTATGGAGGAAAGGGGACTATAGACTAAGAGTACGTTAGTCACTACGGTCAGTAACTATACATTTTCTGGTGCTGGAAAAGGGCAGGGCTTGGGTCCCATTCTCCTTCTGAGGCCATTTAACTTGTTGCTGCGCAAGGACAAGTTCAAGATGGTTACTCTAGCCCACATCCTGCAAGTCTTTGATGTGCGGGACTGGTTGATATCACTGGACCTTCAGGTTCAGGAGCTTACCCTCGATATCATGCACAAAAAGCCATCCTCATGCACGAGTGGTGCCTGAGCACAGCACTTCTGGTCATGGACCTGCCCATGCAGTCAGTCGTGAGCAACACAGATTACAAAATCTGGTGGAAGAGAGGGGATGTGGATAACTTCACATTGGCAGTCGTGGCCTCCACCATCAAGCTCTCTGAGGAGGCATGAGTGGAGAGGAAAGCGGGTCAGAGGAGGCCAGACAATGTTTCCTGCCCAGCTTCCAGTATGATGGGGTTTATACTGCCACACTGAAGGGCAGTAGTGTTTCCTTCCCCGAGACCCTTGTCTGAATTTTCAGTCTGGACATGCAGAGCGCCTCATGGGATCAGCCACCTTTGCCACCAACCTCTGAAAAGAGGCCTGAGTCTTACCAGGGGTACCGGCCTGGGAGAACATGTAGCTCGACTAGCCGCTTGGAGGTCCAAGGTCAGCCCCTGGATGTCCTCATCCTCAGAATTCATTTGGAAAGTCTGACCCTGGTCATCTTCTTCGTTCGTCATCGATTTCACACATCTTTGATATATAAAGGTCAAAATGGAAAAGGAGCATACGCCCGAGAACCTATGGTGCCTGCGGTGATGACAGGTGACGAAGACAAAGTCAGGGCCAACACCGAAGGTGGAGTCAGACAGAGGGGGAGTTCTTCCCTCTTCTTGGCCAGGACCAAGCGTGTAGGTGTGCGGGAGCAGACCACAATGGGTACCCTAACGCTTGCGGGAGACAAGGTGGGTCACATCGTGGCTGAAGCCGCCGGTGCCTTGGCAGAGATGTCAAGCAACGTCTGGCGAAATTGTTCTCATTCCTCTGGGGTGGAAGACTGGCTTGGTAAAGGTACCTTATATGGCTCCAGAGAACCTCAGGACCAGTGACTCATCTTCTTGGAAGAGGAGGAAGAATGCTGGTAGAAGGATCCACTGGTAGAGTGGGATTTCTTGTGTGCTTCTTTTTCTTCTGCCTTTCCTTACAGAGAGAGGACCTCTCCTGGAACTAATGTTCCGTGCTGCGCAACCTCAAATGAGATTGTGCGAAATCATCCTTCGCCTTGTGGATGAAGGTAAAATGTTTGGTCGCCCATTCCTGCAGGGCCTTTGGTTGCATGGACTGACATGCCCCGCAATCCTGGGTGTCGTGTTCCCAGCCCAAGCAGTACAAACAAATCCAGTGCAGATCTGAAACAGCTGTTTCGAACCCCAAGGCCTTCGCTGGGTTGAACATTTCGACAGAGAATTTGAAAGCTCAAAGTGTGTTCCTGAAGCGAACAGAGTGTGCAGAGAAAAGGAACTGAGGTCACAGCGCATCAATATATACTGGCCCCAGCTTTGTGTCCAGCGCAGAGACTCTCTGCACCCCCTAAGGGCAGAAAAGCTTCAGAAGAGCAGCTGCAGTGTGGATGCGGATAGGATTATCATAGAGGAAGAATCCGTTGGAGGAAGGAATCCATTATAAAGTTTTATTTGGTAATGTGGTTTCTTTTATAGACATCACTTCTTCCAGCAACTCCACCATCTTTAAAAAAACACCTCAGGAGAAGACTGGTGCTGGAAAGTGGGAAGGGCTGTGCCAGTCAATGTGTAACACGCACCGTCTATGAAGGAACTCCACTGCAGAACCAGGAATCTGCGCATAAGGTTACAGAAAAATGTTTCAGAAAGTCAAAAGGCTAGCAGGTTTAATCAGGATTTAGTGGAGACGAGTGAGGGGCAAAGAGACATCTACGAGAAAAAACATATCGATTAGAAACTGCATTTAACATCAGCAAGTAACACTCTTCTAATTGCATACTCACAGATTAATCAGACTCCGACAGCAGTAAAGCTTCGAACGAGCCTGAGAAATCAAGAATATATGAGTTCAGATCTGTTTCAACACTGCATGCCCAAAATGTTCCTAATAACTCCAGGTCTTTGGAATGACAGTAATGCATAGATCATTTCTGAATAGACTATCAGGTGTCCAGAACAGATACCACTGCTAAGAAGTGCTGATGTGTCCACGGAGCTTCACAGGATTGTCTATTTTGGCTGTCCTGTTTTCCTTGAAAACCTACACAATGCCCATGTGATGGAAGGAAAGCAGGAATTTCATGCCTATAACCTGAAGCACCATGTTCTCTAGCCATGTCGAAAGCCTAGTTAGTGAGAGGTTGCCCATATACCCGCACCAGCTCGACAAGGACACATCTGTTGTCGAGGTCTTCTGCTGCCATTATTGGCCGAAGGAGAATCGCATTAGCACATTCCATTTTGTAGTTCAACAACTGAAATCAAATGTTGTTACAGTCCAATAGTTCACAAGAAAAGGGAGTCAACTGCCTTTCCACCCCCCCTCTTGCCCCCAAAGGCACACTGAAGAGGCTGCTTCCATATCAATGCCTTCGGGACCATGAAGATTACCAAGATTATGAGGCCCAGCAGGTGTGGGAATACTACAGACTGAAAGCTTGATGACCGTCTTTGAACAAGCTACTTATCCGCTCGGTAATGTTCTTTCTGAGGGATATTCCTACCACAGATTCCTGATTCATGATATTCCCAGCGCTGTTGATAACTTTCCTGCCACCAGGGGGTGCAGCGTCTCTGCCTGAAATTTCAATGCACCGGATATGATGTCTGGGCCAGTATATATCAAGGCCCCATGACCTTAGTTCCACCCTTTTTCCCTGGCACTCTGACGCCAAGGGACAATGGAGCGAAAATGTGTACTAGCTAGTCACCATGTGTTGCAGGTTGGAAGGGTGGAGCTGCACTGCCCCCTAGTGGCAGAATTGTTGACTGTGTATAACCAGATGTCTTCACCTAGGATTATCTTCAGATAACTGTACCAGTTGCTATCGCACACTCCATGCAGTCAGCCTTGTCTAGTCCCGGTTGGAGGATACGTTTCCGAATATCAGCTGTGCTGGAGATAGAATATCATAGATGAGGAATGGGTGGGATGAACGTATACATTAGAATATGCTTTAACGGCAAGTACTGAATAATATAAGTAGCTTGCCTTTCTGCGAAGACTGGCACAAGCAGTTTTGTGAATACAGCCAGGGCCACTTTTGAAAGCTAGAGAAGTAAACTGGAAGGGCTCTACTTTCACTAGAATGAAGAGGAGAATGTGATTAATCGTGAGATGATATGGAACCTGTACATCTGTGGAGAGTAGCTGCCCCATGTGAAAAAATCTTGTAGGAGTTTAAGGAGTGACAATTTTGAAATGTCCCTTTCCAAAGCAATCTCTCCAAAAACATTAGACCTTCTCCTACAATGGGAATTAACCAAGCTTTCACAATATAAACAGGAGGTAGCTGACGGCTTTGAAGAGAATGGTCTTAACTGTCTCTTTATGAGATAGGATTTTGAGGGATCCTGTAAAAGGATAAGGAATCTGTGTTTAAGTTATCCCTTGGAAAGACTCAAGCTATTGGGTTTCCAGTAAAACGCAGCATAAACGATCAATCAGGTGGTCTAAAAGTAAAAACAGTCTTTCTGAAAATAGCACTTCAAAGATACAACAATACAATGGATCATGCACATAGAACATACTAGTATGCAAGCATCTCTTGTTTTCAGTATAAGGGTGCACTTACCCAACTCGATAGCATACACTCTATGGACCTTGGCAAGGTTTAGACAACCTACTACAATTTTAACCTGTGACCTATAGGTTTAACATACATTTCTAAGCCCTTCTTTTCATATTGTGATTTTGTAATTGACGCATGGGGTGCCTGGGGTCTTGCAGACACATTTAAAGCACCATCCTCCAACTCTTACATTACTTTGTGTACAATAACATTTGTAGATGACTACATGACATCACTCTTGTATTTGTGGAATGCTGCACAGTTTCTGGTGCTTGAGGTGCAAATCTGAAGGTTCTGTGAGGGGATTACAAGTATGTTATTGACATAAAAATTAACTAAAAGGCAAAGTGTTTCCATACAGATGGGAGGATGGTGACAGACAGACATGTTTCTTTCTTGTACTCACCCTCTGCCTTTGCCTCTGATTCCTAAAGTATTCCCTGCAATTCTTCTTTATCTCTCTTCCTTCATCAACTATTCTCTCTCTACTTCTACATTCCCTTTTGTTTTCAAGTACGCTATTAAACTTCCCATATTAAAAAGCCTTCTCTGTTCCGCCCACAAGCACTTGCGGAATATTGGTACCCCCAAACTCCCAGGTATCTATGTGCCGCACATGTCGCGCCAATGCGACAATGGGCTCCCCGCGAAATTCAACCGTTAGGCAACCCTGGAAAAGGAAGCATCCAGGATCCCCCTCTAAAGTCTGGGATTTCTAGCTGCAAGGCACTGGGGTAAAGAAGGTGCACTACTGGAAATGACAAAAGCCATCCTATGGTACTGGGATAAAGCATTACGGGGTAAGAGGACAAAAGTAGGGGGAGGCCCACTCACACCAATGGCTCACAACCCTGACTTTACACATCCCAATTTCCGGACACACTGGGGAGGAGGACAAGCCCGACACTTGGAGATTTTTACACATATGGGACACCCTTAACATTTGAAGGGTGCAAAGATAGGTTCCAGATACTCTAGGGTGAACGCTTCCTCTATTCCCAGATAAGACATTGAATCACAAACAGAAAAGTAAGGGAGGGGGCATCCCGGGACCCAATAGGATTGGAACTCGCCATAAAAGAAGGGGCTCCAGAGAAAGGGGTGTCAAGACTCTACCAGCTGATGTACGGGGTGGACCAGGAAGAAACCTTACCATACATGCAGAAATGGGAGCTAGATGTAGGGAATCCAATGCCAGGGGAAACGTGGAGTCAAATCTGGCACCGGGCCTCACAAAGCTCAAAATACACTTCAATCAAAGAGGTGGCATACAAAATATGCCTGAGGTGGTACATGACACCACAGCAGTTGCACTCCATCAATCCAAGCTATCCCTCAACATGTTGGAGGGACTGCGTGCAATCTGGGGACTTCATCCATATGTGGTGGGCATGTCCAGTGGCAGCGACGTACTGGAAGGAAATCTTGAGCCATATTAAAGACGTGATAGGGGTACAGCTACCCCTTGACCCAGTGGTTGCATTGTTAGGGGAAGCAGTAGAAGGAAGTTACGCAAACACAGGGAATAGAGCTACCCTCATCACCCACATGTTGTGCGCAGCCAGAAATAACCTGGCGCATGCATGGAAAAACAGAGGGGCCAGTTGTGGCCATGTGGTGGGTGAGACTATAGGGAGTGATGGCAATGGAGAAGGTGGCAGCATTTGCTTATGGCTCTTACCAGAGATACCTGAACACGTGGATGCCCCTCCACGAATGTATGAAGGATAGGGATCAAATTTACTTTAAATCTAAGATCCTGCTTAGGGTTTCTATTTGTAAGTAAGCAAGCCCATGAGGGGAAACTTGTCTGCCATGTATTCGAATGTACTGTACAACAATGCTTTTGTTCAACCGAATGTTGCTGTATTTAAATGGCAGTATGAGGATGGGAAGGGAGGGGGGAAAGTTATAACCGTTAAACTCATGAGCTTTGTAAGATCGAGAGGAGAACCGAAAGGCAGAACAATGGCGACAATACTGTATACTGTTACTCGTATGCATATCTGTAATTTAAGCTCTTGAGGAGAAAAAGTTCAAAAAAGCCTTCTCTGGATCCATCGCTCCCCTCCAACAATCGCCCAATTTCTCTTCTTTTCTATCTATGCTACTTGAGTGTGTTCTTTGTCATGTCTCTCGTTGTGTACAATGTCATTCTCTTTTTCACCAATCGGGTTTTCGTCCTGTGAACTCTATGGAAACTTCTTTAATAACCCATTATCTTCACACTGCTAGAGACTCTAAACAGTCCTCCATTCTTATTCTCCTTGATCGTTCTGAACTGTGACACAATCATCCTACCCTTCTTTCTTCACTAGGATTTTCTGACTGTTCTACACTGGTTCTCAACTCACAAATCGAACCTTTGCTACTTCTTGGTCTGGCTCTTCCTCCCCCTATCTCATCTCTTTTATATGGGGTCCCTCTGGGTTCTGATCTTGGCCCCCTCTTCTCTCTGTACACTTCCCCCTCCCTGAGATAATCTCTACATTTGGGTTCTCTTTACACTTTTATGCAAACGAAACACAGCTTTTCCTTTCTTTCTCTGACACTCAACACACTTGTCTTTCCTTATGACTAATACTATCCAGCAAAGGATGAATTCTTGATTCTTTCACCTGACCACCTCCAAGATCGTATTTCTTTTCTTTTGGTCTTCATCTGCTCTGTCTTGTCCTGTTTTTGCCTTCTTTCCCCCCTGCCATATTAACCATTTCTAATCTGGCTCGTAATCTAAGTGTATCCTTTGATCCCTCCCTTTCTCACCACATGTACTCTAGTGCCTGCATATGTCGGGTTCACCCATCTAATTTCCGAAGGAATTGCCTACTGTCTTTGTGTGCTTCTAAAACTCATTTCTGACTATTTTCTCTCACCTGGTCTATTGTGCTCTTCTTCTGCTTGGTGTTTCGGCCTACCATTTCACCATCTTTCAATTCAGACTCTTACTTACTCTTCTTCTCCGTTCCTCCATCTCCTCGGCCCTTCTCTCACCGTTTAGGCCGTCTTAATTCTCTAAATTCTAATGCATGGTTTTCAAGCCCCTCCATGCTGTTTCTCATCTTTATATATTCTCTCTTATTTCTCGTACTCCCCTCTCCATTCTCAGACTCTATTCTATCTTGCATTGCCTAAAACCTTTGTGTGCCTCCTCCCAGTCCTGTCCTTTACTCCTCTCACTCTCTGAAGTACTGGAAACCCCTCCCTCCTAATTTGCTCTTCGACTTGGCCCATGTTCAGCTCCAGACTTTAAAAAAATCTCTCCTGTCTTCTTGATTCGACCTGCTCATAATTGTTCATCTGTAGGCACACTTGAAATTGTACTGTTTTTGTTCCTTTTTCACCATAGTGACTAACGTACTCCTAGTCCGTAGTCCCGGTACCTCCATACTGTATCGGCGCCCCTCGCTGGGAACAGGAGACAGAACTTTTTTCACCAGAAAAATCATCTTCCCCTTTAAATTTCGAAGCGCTTAGGGGCGCATGCACTCCCTTGACTCCGCCCACCAGCGCAACTGCTCAGTCCCCTTTGGCACGACAACAATATTACCATTGCCTAATGACACTAGTCTTATTAGGGGGGTGGATTGAGGGATGTATGGAGGAAAGCGGACTATGGACTAGGAGTATGTTAGTCCCTACGGTGAGTAACTTTTAATTACTCCTACGTCCCGTCCCCTTTCCTCCATACTGTATGCGCGATTATCACTGAATGTAGCCCCAGGGGGGAGAGCTGCCACTCATGCCACGTCCCATTCAAGCAGTAGTGCGTGCAGAAGGCCGAGGGCATAGCCCAGGTAGCTGCCTTGCTGATGTCCTTGCACAGGACGTGCCTCTGGAAAGCAATCGCTGTGGCCTTAGCTCTGATAGCGTATTTGCTGGTAGAGGTTTGTGCTGCCCCTCAAAAGCCTCATTGATGGCCGTTACCATCCACCTTGCTATGGCGGCATTAGAAGCCTGATAACTGGGCTTTGACACAACAAAGGTAACAAGGAGGATCAGATTTGCGGAAGCTCCTGGTTATGTCCAGGTAGAATTGTAGAGCACGCCTGACATCTAGACAGTGCATAACCCTCCGAGCGACGGCCTTAGGGTTCGCGAAGAAAGTAGGCAACACCATCTCTTCATTCAGGTGAAAAGAGGAGACGACCTTAGGTAAGAATGCCAGGTGAGTTCTAAGCACCACTGTGTATAAGGCTCTGAAGAAACCAGTGCCTGGATTTCACTGACCCTGCATCCAGATGTAAGGCCCACCAGGAGGGCTGTCTTAACGGTGACTAGGCTGATGCCCATAGGTTGAAATGGTTTAAGCGCCACGGCGCCCAAGACCGCGTTGAGGTTCCATACTGGGCGTGGCTTCTTGATAGGCGGGTAAAGCCTGGTGTCTTTTAACCACTGGTTTAGAGGATGAAAAAACCTCCTCTGAGTTCCGGTAGGCTCAGACGGCCGCCAGGATCTATCGCCTTTGATTTCGGCCAGTGTCAAAACCTAGTCCACTTGCTTTTGTATTGGCTCCTGGTAGCATTGCTCCTAGCACCTTGTATAATGTCTAGGTTAGCCTGTGACTGATGCAGATGCCTTATTGTGAACTGTTCAGGAACCACGTTGGGAGTGCTAACTTCTGGGGGCGGGGTGGATGACCATGCCTCCCTGCTGTGAGAGTAGGTGAGCTGGGCCCAGCGGAAGGTGCACCAGGGCCTAATCCGACAGGCTGATAAGTTCGAGAACCATGGCCTTGCTGGCCACCACAGAGCTATCAGGATGATACAGAGGTGCCGGGCTTCCCGGATCTTGCAGATTACCCTGTGGACCAGGGGAGTGGGAGAGAAGGCATACGCGTTCATGTTGTTCCATTGGATCTGCATCACGCCGCCCAGAGAGCCCCAGCCCTGTCCCTGCCAGGATGCAAACTGGATCAGGTGGTCTAAGATCCCCTGAAGGACATGTTCGTCCAACTGCCATTCGTAGTTGCCCGCACCCAGCCTGCTGAGCCTGTCCGCCTCCAGGTTGGACTCCCCCGTGAGGTGAATTTCTGCCAAGTGCATGTTGTTCTCTAGAGCCCACTCCCAAATGCTGAGTGCTAGAGTGCAGAGAGGACCTGTTGCCACCCAGATTGTTGGTATAATGGATGCTGGTGGAGCTGTCCATTTGAATGAGGATCGTCTTGCCACTCATCAGGAGGAAGGCTTTGAGAGCGGTATTACACAAATTGTTCAAACACAATTGTTTGAATGCCCGAATTGACCGAATTTCAAGGGTCAGAATTGACCTTTGCACAATTGAGACTATATATATATGGGTTTGGGTGGGGGGTTTTGCATTGGGCGAGGGGGTTACGGGGTGTCCCCTCCGCATATATGTAACAAAACTAAAAAAAAATAAAAACAAGAAAAAATGTGACCTTCAAAATCCGGTCAATTGTGCAAAGGTCAATTGTAATTCGAACAATTGTAGTTAGAACAATTCATATATAACCTTGAGAGCGAGCCAGATGGCCATCAACTTGAGCCAGTTGATGTGGGCCACCTGCTCCTGACTGAACCAAACCCCAAGGACACTGTTGCTGTCCAAGGTAGCTCTCCAGTCCTCTAGGGATGAGTCGGTGGTGAAAGTAACCTGCGGTGCTGGTTGACGAAAGGGCCTGTCTATCTGCAAGTTGTTGTCCGTGCTCCTCCAGACTAGGTCCTGGTAGAGATGAAGTGGGATGCTGACCAGCTCCGCCTGGGAACCCTTCTGCTGACTCCATGAGGCTGTGAAGTGCAACTGCAATCGCCTTGTGTGCGGCACTGCCAGGAGACATGCCGCCATGATGCCAGAAAGGTGTTGCAACCACCACGCAGAGGTCACTGATCTGCTGAGAAAATGCCCCATGGCCCTCTTTGATGGCTGTGATCTCAGAGCTTGTATCCCAGATGAGGATGCGACTTCTTGAGATTGATGAAAATCCCAACTCGTGTAGTGTACTCATGAGGGCGGAGTCCGTGTGGTGGACTGCCTCCAGAGACCTTACCCTGACAAGCCAGTCGTCTATGTATGGACAGAGGTGGTGACCTTGGGCTCTGAGAAGGGTAGCCACCGCATTCATCAGTCTTGTAAAGACCCTGGGGCCGAATTGAGGCCAAAGGGTAGAACCTTGTATTGGAAATGGAAACCCCTGATCCTGAACCTCAGAAAGGACTGATGGGGATGCCAGATCAGGACGTGTAGGTGCGCATCCTTCAGATCCAGGGAGCACATCCAGTCAGTCTTGCACAATGTTTCTGCCATAAGCTCTGGGGTAACCATCTTGAACTTTTGAACAGGAAGGGAAAGGTTTAAGTTGGAAAGGTCCAACAACTCTCAGGCCCGCCTGGTTCTTCTTGTGTATGGCACAAATCTGTTAATAGAAGCCCAGACCCCGCTCTGCCTGACTATGAGTGAGAGAATTTCTGCCAACAGAGTTGCTGCCCCAATCTGTTGGAGCGGAAGGGAGAGTAGGAGGAGGGAAGAGGGTAGGTGGAAGTCAAGGGTCTGCGAACCTTGCACGACAGCGTTTGGAGTGAAGGGTAAACCTGCCCCCCACCGGAGACTCGTGGATCCGGTTGGGCTTGTCATGTCTTTTTGCCAGCTGGGGCTAAGAAGGGGGACTGGAAAAAGCCCTTGTGCGCCGCCTTGTGCTGCTTGCGCCAGTGCTGGCTCAGGGATCTGTGCGGTTGCCTGCAGCGTCTTTTCTGGAAGCTCCAGAAACCTCTGAAATACTGACCCCTGTCTGAACGCTGGTGTGTCTGGCTATATGCCTTAGGAGTGGCCTTAGTGAGGATGGATAAGGATTTGGCAGTCTGGGAACTGTTCTCATCAAGTTCCTCGTCCGTAGTGGAATGGAACAGGTCGCCACCCTCGAAAGGAAGATCCAGTATACGCACCTGGACGTCCGGGTTGAACTTGGTCACCTGTAGCCATGTCCGTAGAAATACAAATGGCATGAACTGAGGTGTCAATGTGAGCCACAGTGGACTCCATTATGTCCTGCGCTACAATGTTGGCTTCCACCAGCCCCGCCTTGAAGTGTGCCTGGATTTGCACAGGATGTTCCGGAAAGAAGTCGATGATTTCCCGCCAGAGCCTTTGGTTGACAGCAGCAAGCATAGCGTCTGCATTGGACTCACGAAGATGAAGGGAAGCGTTGGAATAGATGTTCTTTCAGCTTGCCATGCTTCCAGGATCTTCTCCTTACCCATGAGTGGTGAGGCTCATGTAGCCGAGGACAATTGTGGCTTGGAGTAGATTGAGGCTGTGGCCATCATCAGAACCCGCTCCATCTGCCTGAACTTGGCGTTGAGGCGCCTGTTGGTAGGCTGTGCAGAATGCATCCTTTTTTTGGCCAGCACCACCACGTCCTTTTGCATTGAAATCCCTATTCTAGCTGTGGGGCGAGGAGCTCCTCCAAGACCCCCGCCTCTGGTTGTTCCACTTAAGGCTGTGGAAGCCCTAGGTATTCGGCTACGCCTGCAGCCACTCATAAAAAGCATTAGCTGACGAAGGTGTGTCAGGGTGGTCCTCCTCATCTGTGTCCACCAATGTGTCCTGTTAGTCAGTTGCAGCTGGAGGAGTGCTGGGCACCGGTGCTGTGGTGTACAGACAGGAGCCAGTGGCTGCTGTGGTGGCGGATATGGGTCTGCCGAGACTGTCGGAGGCATGGGAGCGGTGTAGTGGGAACTTGCGTGGGCAGCTGGGGCTGTATCGGAGCCGGAGGAGCTGGATCCCAAGGGCGGAGTGGCTGTGGATGCCAGCGGCAGAACCGGAGGGAGTATGTCCCTGATCACATCCTTGAGGATGATGCCCATCTGCAGAGACCTCATAAGAGTCAGGAATGTTTCCCAAAAACCTGTCTTCACAGGCCGGTGGAGCGCTTGGTGGCACAGGGCCCTGAGGGTGCTGAGACCTGGGACCACTGCCTTGCTGCATGCAGAGTTTATCTGCCCTCTGACGCTGAGGGGTATGCCGCAGGCCACTTGCCCAGTCAAGAACTGTCCCACCTGGAAACTTCTTCCCCCTACCTGGTACCCGAAGGGGGATGGTGTCAGGTGAGCAGCCATTTTGTCTGGCCCGGCGGCCATCTTTTCGGACTACAAGCCACGTGGCTGTGTCGTTGTGCTTGCTGCACGGGGCCCAGCCTCTTCCAGGACTCTTGGTGGTGAAGGTTGAGGATTACCCTACACCTCAGGACGGGGCCTGGTAGGCAGGTTGCCCTCCGCTGTGTCGCCGGTAGTGCTGCGTACAGGCGCTTCCTCAGACATCTGTCCAGTACTAGGGCGTAGCCAATCGGGCGGAAACCCGGTAATAGAACATTGGGGTCCCTCAGCGTAGTCACTGGTACGATCTTGCAACCCCTCGGCCTGGCAGCCGGTAGCTGAAGCAGCCTCGGTACCTGCACTGGTACTAGAACATGATGGGTCCCTCCAGCTCGCATGCTTCCTGGGGAAGGCGTCACCTTTGTGGGGTGCGGGTGAAAACAGTGCCCCCTACCTTGGGCCTGGACTTGTGCTTGACGAATTCCTTTAAGACTTCAAGGGGTGTCCCTTCACTGAGCTAGTCTGTTTTTCAGAGCGCATGGTGTCAGCACGTCTCACGCGGGACAGCCCTCCCAACAGTGGTCGGGGCCAAGGCAGCGGAAGCAGAGTGCTTGGGGGTCTGTCGTAGGGAAGAGCCCATCGCAGGCTGGAGAGACATGCGCCAGAGAGGAGTGTGGCGCCAGGGGACAGAGGTATCTAATTAAAGACAAGAAAAAAAGACAAAAGTACTTCTCCGGGGAAGAGCGCATGAAATTACTGGGCTGGGGAGTGGTGCCGGTGGGTGGTTTCAAGTGACTGCATGCTCTAAGGGCCACGCCCCTGCGTGCATCGAAATTAAAAGGGGAAGATTATTTTTCTGGTGAAAAAGGTTCCATCTCCCGTCCCTACCGAGGGACACCCAATACAGTATGAAGGAAAGCGGACGGTACGTAGGAGTAAAATGCCTGCAGCTTTTATAGTGGCACAGTGCGTCATGTAACTCTGACATAGGTGTTTAAGAAAATAATAAGTTACTCACCGTAGTTACTAACTTACTCCTAGTCCATAGTCCCCTTTCCTCCATACTGTATGGGTGTCCCTCGCTAGGGATGGGAGACGTAACCTTTGTCACCAGAAAAATTCTTCCTCTTTAAATTTAGAGGCGCGCGGGGGAGCATGCGCTCCCCTGACTCCGCCCACTGGCACCGCCACTCAGTACTCATTGACACGTCGACAATATTACCATTGCCTAATTACACCAGTTTTATAGGGGGGGGAATGGTGGGACGTATGGAGGAAAGGGGACTATGGACTAGTACGTTAGTCACTACGGAGAGGAACTTGTAATTACTCCTATGTCCCATCCCCTTTCCCCCATACTGTATGGGTGATTACAACTGAATGTAGCCCCAGAGTGGAGAGGTGACCCTCCATAAGAAAACAAGTTCCTTAATACTGCCTGCCCGAATGCCGCGTCTGACCTGGAGCCGGCATTCAAACAGTAGTGCTGGGAGAAGGCCTAAGGGGTGGCCCGCGTGGCCGCCCTGCTGATGACCTGCAACGGGACGTGCCTTTGGAACGCGATTGCCGTGGCCTTGGCTCGGATAGCATGGGCATGCATATTAGCTGGAAGCGGTTTGTACTGCCCCTCATAGGCCTCCTTAGTGGCCAAAACCATCCACCTTGCTATGGAGGCCTTAGAAGCCTGATATCCTGGCCTTGACCTACTGAAGGTGACAGAGAGCCTCCGATTTGCGGAAGCTCTTGGTTGTGTCCAGGTAGAATTTTAGAGCACGCCCAACATCTAGACAGTGCAGCACCCTCTGAGCATCATCCTTGGGATCTGTGAAGAAGGTAGGTAGCACTATCTCCTCATTTAAGTGTAACAAAGAGACTACTTTAGGCAAGAACGTGGGGTCCATTCGGAGGATGGACTTGTCCCTATGAAAAGTAGGGTATGTCTCCTAAGCCACCAGAGCTTGTATTTCGCTGAACCGCCGTGCAGACGCAAGACCCACCAAAAGAGCTGTCTTAATGGTGACCAGCCTGATTTTCGCGGACGCCATTGGCTGAAAGGGTTTATGCACTAAGGCGTCCAACACTATTGAGGTCCAACACTGGGTGTGGCTTCTTGATAGCTGTGTAAATCCTGGTGAGGCCCGCCAAATGTCTTAACCACCGGGTTTGGAGGATGAGAAAACGTCCTCCTTAGAGTTCCGGTATGCTCCGATGGCCACCAGATAGGTCCGGCATGTGTCTACTTGCACTCCCGAGTGAGTGCGGTGTGCAGAGAAGGATAGTATGTCGTCCTGTGTGCATGTGAGAGGGTCAACTTCCTTGGCCTCTGCCCAGAGGCAAAAACTAGTCCACTTGCTTTTGTATTGGCTCCTAGTAGCATCGCTCATAGCGTCCTGCATGATGTCTAAGTTACCCTGTGATAGGCGCAGATGCTTTAATGAGACCTGTTCAGGAACCACGCTGCAAGCGCTAACTTCTGTAGGGTAGGGTGGATGACTGTGCCCCCCCCTCACCTTGTTGCGACAATAGATGAGCTGGGCCCAGTGGAAGGTGCATCAGAGATTGGTCTGCCAAGCTGAGCAGCTCCGAGAACAATGGCCTCGCGGGCCACCAAGGAGGTACCAGAATGATGTTGAGGTGCCGGAACTCCCTTATCTTGCAGATCACCTTGTGTACCAGGGGAGTGGGAGGGAACGCATGTGCTTTCAAGCTGTTCCACTGTATCTGCAGCGCATCTCCCAAAGAGCTGAGAGCTTGTCCCTGCCAGGATACAAACTGAGGACACTTCCTCCTTTACCATGTAGTGAAGTGGTCCACCTTGGGAATGACCCCATCTGTTGAAGATCCCCTGAAGGACCGTATTATTCAATTTCCATTCATAATGGTCTGCACCCAACCTGCTGAGTCTGTCCGCCTCCAGTTTTGACTCCCCTGGAAGGTGGATCAAAGTCAAGTGTATGTCGTTTGCCAAAGCCCATTCCCAAATGCTGATCGCCAGGGTGCATAGAGGAGACCTGGTGCCGCGCTGCTTGTTGATGTAATACATGTTGGTGGAGTTATCCGTTTGAATGAGGATAATTTTTCTACTGATGAGTGGTAGGAAGTCCTTGAAAGCCAACCAGATGGCCTTCTGCTCCAGCCTATTGATATTGGCCTCCTGTTCCTGACGGGACCAAACCCCATTGATGCTGTGGTTGTCCAGAGTAGCTCCCCAGCCCTCCAAGGACGAGTCAGTGGAGATGGTAACCCGAGGTGCTGGTTGAGACATGGAGGAATGCGGACGGGTTCTGCCTGGGAACCCTGCTCCTGACTCCATGAGGCTACAAAGTGCAGCTGCAAACGTCTCATTTTGAGCCTTGTGTAAGGCACTGCCAGAAGAAATGCTGCCATGAGCCCCAGCAGGTGCTGTTACCACCATTCTGAGGTCACCTCTCTGCTGAAAAAATTACTCCTGCCCTCTTGATGGCTGCAATCTTTAACTCTGAGGGGAAACTCTCTCAGTTCTCAGATGAGACCGAGGAAGGTTAGCCTCTGCGCTGGTTCCAGCGGAGACTTCTTGAGATTGATGGAGAATCCCAGTTCATGAAGCATATTCATGAGGGCGGACGAGGTGTGATGGATCGCCTCTGGTGACCTTGCCCTGATGAGCCAGTTGTCTAGGTATGGATATACTTGGTGACCCTGGGCCCTGAGGAGGGCTGCCACTGCATTCATAAGCCTGGTAAAGATCCTGGGGGCTGAACTGAGGCCAAAGAGTAGAACCTTGGATTGGAAATGAAAGCTCACGATCCTGAACCTCAGGAAGGATCGATGGGGCTGACGTGCAGGTATGAGTCCTTCAGTTCCACGGAGCACATCCAGTCTCCCTTTCACAGTGTCTCCTCAATAAGCACTGGGGTAACCATCTTGAACTTTTGAAAGGGAAGGTTCAGGGTGGAAAGGTCCAACACAACTCTCAGGCCAGCCAGGTTCTTCTTCTGTATGGTGAAAATTCTGGAGTAGAAGCCCATACCCCGCTGGGATGCTGGAACAACTTCCACTGCTTGATTCTGTACAATCGACCGATTTACGCCAAGAGAGGAGTTGTTCCAATCTGTGGGAGTGGAAGAGAGGAGGGTGGGGATGGAGGTACTGGTAGCCTGAGGACACTACTGATAGGATCCAGGGGTCCGCAAACCTTGCACGCCAATGCTGTGCGTGAAGGGCAAGCCTGCCCCCCACCAGAGACACGTGGACCCGGAGGCAAGTGTCAAGCCTTTTTTTCCCCCTCAGGCTGGGGCTGAGGAGGGGGACTGAAAGAGGGCCTTATTCCCTGCCTTGAGCTGCTTGTGGCGGTGTTGACTTGGAGATCGGTCCGGCTGCCTGGACCGTCGTTCTTGGAAGCCCCGGAACCCACCGACGGCCTGCCCCTTGTCAGAACGTTGGTGCGTTTGACTGTACGTCTTGGGCGTAGCCTTTGTGAGGATGGAGAAGGATTTTGCAGTCTGGGAACTGTTCTTATCCAGTTCCTCATCCGTGGTGGAATGAAAGCGGTTGCTACCCTCAAATGGAAGGTCCAATATGCGCTCCTGGACGTCCAAGTTGAACTTGGTAGCCCATAGCCAGGAAGTCCATCTGATGTCCGTGGCCATGCAGATGGCACGGCCTGAGGTGTCAATGTGTGTCACTGTGGACTCAATGTCTTGGGCCACCATCTTTGCTTTGACTGTGGACCAGAAGTTCTGGAAGGATGTGGGCTATTTCCCGCCAAAGCGTTTGGTTAACGGCTACGAGCATGGCATCCGCATTAGACTGACAGAGGTGCAGGGAGACGTTGGAATAGATCTTCTTCCCATCCGTCCCCAAGATCTTCTCCTCCTTGCCTAGCAGAGCAGAGGACGAGGTGGCCGAGGAAGACTACGGCTTAGAGTAGATAGAGGCTGCGGAAATCAGAGTGTTGTTGAGGGTGTGCCGACAACAAGAGTTTATCCCCCTGCAATTGCCTGTACTTGGCGTTGAGGCGCCTGTTGGTGGGCTGCACCGAATGGGGCTTAAGCCATCCCTTTTTGGCCAAGGCAACAACGTCCTTTTGCATAGGAATCCCCATCCTAGCCGTGGGGCGTAGAGTGAGTACCTCAGCCAGGACCCCCGCCTCAGGTTGTTCTACCTCGGGTTGTGGAAGCCCCAATTTTTTGGCCAAACCTGTAAGTCCTTCATGGAAGGCCCTGGCTGAAGATGGTGTGTCGGGGTCCTCCTCCTCATCGGTGTCCACCAGGATGTCGGGCTGGTCTGGCGCCTAGGGAGGCGTGCTGGGCGCCGAAGGTGGTGTGCCGGAGGTGTGGAGACCAGAGCATGCTCTGGGACCGCCTGGACTGTAGGAGGAAGGGAAGCCAGAATCAAAGGACCCGGCGTGGGCAGCTGGGGCTGCACGGGGGCTTGAGGCACCAGAGCCATAGGAGGAATGACTATAGGCACTGGCGGAGGATCTGGACCAGCATGTCCCTGATAACATCCCTAAGGATGGAGCCCATCTGAGGGGACCTCATAAGCGTGAGGAACATCTAAAAAAATCTGCCCTCACAGGCTGGTGGGTTGGCAGGTGGTATTGAAGGAGTAGTGGGTGGCTGCTGGGCCTGTGTGTACTCTGCCTTGCTGGTTGCAGGGAATGTCTGCCCTGCGATGCTGAAGGATAGGCTGTAGGCTACGTACCTGAAGACAAGTCCCACCTGGACACTCTATCTCCTACCTGCTCCCCAAACAGGGGTGGTGTCGGAGGAGTGGCCATCTTGTCTGGCGCGGCGGTCAAGCTGTTGCCACGTGCCTGCGTCGGCTGCCTGGCTCGCTGTGCCCGGCCTCCTCCTCTTGGCGGTGGAGAGTGAAGCCTACCCTGCACCTCAGGATGAGGCCTGGTAGGGTAGTACCCTCGGCTGTCTTGCCAAAGTGCTGCATACAGACGCCCCCTCAGACATTTGTCTGGTAGTAGGGAGTAGCCCCTCGGGTGGGCACCCAGTAAAAGAAACTTGCGGTCCCTCAGCACGGTCTCCGGAAGGATCTAGCGGCCCCTCGGCCTGCCGGCCGGTACCTGTATGAGCCTCGGTACCTGTGCTGGTGTGAGAGCTTGAACGGCCCCTCCCACTTGGACGTGTCCTAGGAAAGGAGTCGCCCTTGCAGGGTGCGATGGAAAAAAGCGGCCCTATCTTGTGTCTGACGAAGTTCTTCAAGTCCTCTGGAGGCGACTTCTCGAAGAGTTCCTCGACCGGGCTAACCTGTTCTTCAGAGCTTGCACTGTAAGCACGTCGCAAGCAGTGGAATCTTCCCTGACATAGTCAGGGCCAAGTAGGCGGCGGCACAGAGCATGGGGGTCGGACTTGGGGAAGAGCCCTTCGCAGGCTGGACACCAGCTGAAGCCCAAGAACGTCGACATTTGCTGGGGAGGAGCGTGGTGCCAGAGGGCCGAATACCTGAGTAAAGGTTAGAAGACAAAACAGACGGTATCTGGGGAGGAGCGTGTGGAATTACAAGGCCAAAGCCAAACCCAGGAGCACTGGTGACAGCGGTCAGTTCCAGTCAATGCGGAAAAGAGGAATGGGGAGTGGCACCGGTGGGCGGAGTCAGGGGAAGCGCGCGCCTCTAAATTTAAAGGGAAGAAGATTTTTTTCTGGTGAGAAAGGTTCCGTCTCCCGTCCCCAGCGAGGGGCGCCCATACAGTATGGAGGAAAGGGGGCAGGACGTAGGAGTTAGAACAGAATGGAAACAGCAGAGGAAAAAGTACTGGTGAAATACTGAAACTAACATCCTTGCCACAGAATGTATTTAATGCGCTGCTAAAAAGTGTCCTGTGGGAACATCCGGTGACAAAAGCAGGTCATGTAATCTTAGAGCAGATTCTTATGAGAGTTCAATAAAAACGAGGCTAGTCGGTGCAGGAAAATATTACAACTTTTAAAGTGTGAATAGCAATGTCTCAAACCATCAAAAGCAATGGGTCTCCTTTTTCCCAACATTCTATTGCAAAGCAAGAAAGTTCATTCAAAACTAATGAGATTGAGTAGGTCGATAACAAGAAGAACAGAAACGTGATAAGAATAGTGACATTTTTTATTGTAGTTAGCCAGTATCTATCAAAATGTATTCATTCACAAGTAACAAAAACATAGTGCAAATAAGGTTTATGTATAAACTCTTGTAAAGATAACCAACAACCAAAAGCACACCCAATATGATAGAATCGTTATAAAAATGCATTGAAGTTCAGTAGATTAGAGCACATCAACGAAGCTGTAACCCCATCTGGCCACTGCATGGAGTAGGCAAGGTTATGGCATAAAGATAAGTCTTCTTGGGTCACAAGGACTTACATTGGTAAAAAAAAAAAAAAAAAAACACATATGTATGCCTTTCACATAAAATGAATGTCTGCCCAAGGACTATATCTTATTGTTAGTCCAGACAGAAAAATGAGCAAAACGTGGGCTAGCCTGATCCATAAGTCATGGACTGTCCTTTCTTTTTTGCTCCTTATGGCAGCAATGAATGGTTACAGATCACTTTGAAAAAGAAAACACCAACATTTAACACAGAATTGTTTAACCTCATTTGCAAGTAAGCTGGCCGTTTTTTACGTATACAAGGATCATAGTAAATCATTTTACAGAAATTCTCCAAACTGCAGAACTTTATAGTTTGACATTTGGGGTTAAATAATTTGTTGGTAACAGGTTGCCATAAGAACAAAGCATCTTGTACATACATTGATATTACATTTTGAAACATCACTATTCCTTACAAAGAATCCAGCAAAATACATGCATTAATTTGGCATCAACAAACACCTTTTGTGAACCATTAGTTTGTGTAAACTCGGGTTTGACCATTGTTTTAACCATGATGTATTCTTGCAAGCCACCAAATGAAATCTCGGTGTTGTAAGTCTACCATTTATTGTTTTTTTCTTTGCAAGGCATTTTGTAATCCTGAGGATTCCATGTAGCTGTGTCTACCAGGTCCTCACTTAATATTAGTTTTGAAACTCTGATAGACAAACTACTATATTATCAACCCTGCCATGTAATTCATCGCTTTCATTGTGTACAATTTGAACTGCAGGAGATGTGCACTTTAATTCAAACTTCACTCTTTATGACTCTATTCCGGGGCTGTAGGAGGACTTTACGCCCGCACGATTTATCCACCTCCCCCACTCACATTAACATTCTGAAAGAGGGACTGGTCAGAGACATCACTAACAGGACATGAACCCACTCAATGCAAAGGTATGGAAGGATAAAACGTGCAGCAATTAATGAGGGATGGGAGCTCAAGGTCAACAGCAAAGACGCCTATTAGGCAGATTACCACCAGATACCATGATACTTTCTCCTTATTAAATGTGATCTTGGGCATGTTAAGTGGGGTGAAGAGTGAGTGGAACGAAATGACTCAAGTGACGTTCCCCAAGAGCATTTGTAACTTTCCAGGTCTGTTGATCGAAAGGCATTTGGTTTAAATGCGTCTGCCCTACAACTTTGATCATACAGTCCATACAATTAGAATAATCATTTTAACTTATGGTCTGTACTTTAAATAGTATTTTATATAGAAAACAAATGTGAAACATGAAATCCCCTACAACCAAAACTAAACCCAGGAACTCATTAGGAGTATGAAGGTAATGGTCAAATATGTGTGGCTGTTTTAATGGCAACAAATACCACCTAAATAGGAGTTGGGATCAAGTGGGATATTTACTGCATGGAATGTATGGAAAGTAGAGTGCATAGAGATTATTTACACCATGCAATACTTTCCATATAACCCATGCAGTACATTTACTAACGACTCCAATTCATAATGATGTGTTTTAAAAAGAAAAATAGGGAGGCATTCCAAATTTTACATTTATATAACACCACACTCATAATTATGACAAGTCAGTCAAAGTGATTATATACTTAGTTTACCCGAAGTGGCAGAGTGTGTTAATAACTTTAGTATTATCGATAGTTAACAGTACTGAAATCTTCTTAACCAATATTTTTTTTTTAAACATTGCATTTCTTTATAAAGCTTTATCATTTGAGGTCAAGAACCACTGACTTAAGTGAAAAAAAATAGGCCTTTTACATTCTACATTAAATGAAATGGTTTTAATATTTCTGCACTGTTGTACAGTAATGGGATTTTACAAGAGCGTAGTTAGTAAAGAATTCCAAAACAATACAATAGTTCTCAAAGTGTGCTGTTGATGCAAGAACGTGATCAAGGAATCTCTCAGGATATTTGTACCAATTCTATTTAGGATTTTAAAATGGTGGCTCAAGTAATCAAATTGTATGTGGTCATATGCAATAAACATTAAGATCATTAAATAATTTAAGATAGATTGCGATAACTGAGGCACATTTGGGAAATGGGCCCTTAAATAAAACCATTGACAACCTATGTGCAAAGCTTAACTCTCAACCAAACCCATAAATTACCATGAAACCCAATATAAGAGTGCATGAAGAGACAGTGAGACATTGTCAACATACTGCAGTGTGTTTAGAATGATCAACAGCAGCCTTCTTCCAGTAACGCATAGTTTACCAAAGTTCTTCATGTCTTTTTTCATCTCACTTTAACAGTTTAGCGATTTTTTTGTATTTTAAATATTTAAAAGATACAGTTTTAAAATAAGGATGCATGTTGACAAAAGGGAAGGTAGAACACATGACTGGATCACAAGTATTTTAACAATTGAAAAATAGATGCAAATAAAAATAAATTTTTCACATCATGTAAAAATAAATATAGGAAATACTTTTCCATTTTGAATTCAAACCCAAAAAATGAAATCCAGTGAAAAAATATTTTACAGTTAAGATACAATATGTGTACGCCTTGTGCCAATAATTCATGTTTTCCAAAGTTGAGATTTACTTACGGCACTGAAGTTGGCAAAACTTCCATCGTCACCAGTCTCTTTACTGGGAGCACTGGGAGCAAATGGGTCAGAAAAGTGATCCCCTTCTGGCTCTTTGTGAACACTGTTTAAACTGAAGGGCTGAAACGGATCGCTCCGTTTAAATGAATCAGAGGCATCCAACTTCTTGATAGAAGATCTTTTTCCTAAAAGTGAAAACAAAATAAACTTAGCACTCTGTGTAGATAATCGAATGTTTAAGTTGAGGACACAAACAATGGGTATTTATAGCTGTGCTGTTGTGAGAACTGAATAATTGAAAAGATAAATGCACCTTAACATCCAAGTACACGCAGGATAGTAAAATGAATGGAAAGAACATTGTGCCATTCTTACATGTATGTTCAAAGAAGATGCTGCTGCAAATAATGGACACAGTTCCATTTAAATTTAAAAAAAGACTCCCCTAAAAAGAACCTATTTCATATAAAGCAAACACATTGGGCATTGTTTTGGTATAGGACACCCACCCAATTTGGAAGAGGCGTACATGAAACACACATCTGGTTATTGCTGGGACTAATTACAGAGTATATATATATATATATATATATATATATATATATATAAATACATTTGATATAAGGAACTATTCAATAAAGTTCAGTAATAGTAAAGTAGTAATGCTGTCCTTCATATATAAATCAGGATGCTTTATGATAAAATGTTTAGGTGCTTCAGCCGTTAGAGAAAAAAATAAAAAAATAAAAATGTTAGAAGTATTTTATGCCAGTTTTTTTCCACCAATCAGAATTTTCCTGTGTTTTATTGTTCTGTATAGGGCGAGCGCAGAAACACTGGCATTCCTCAGTACTGCATAGTTAAGTGCCTATGCTGCATTTCCCTTCTTTGGGAAAACACCAGCACTATCTCCCTACGCTTCCAAGCATCGCTCCCTACCTCCCCCTCACTTACACTACATGCCCTCTTGCCTCAACGCTTTTGGCCCTACTCACTGCGGGCCGCTCGTCTGCCGAACTCCTTGCTCCTCACTTAGTGTCAATCAACCTATTTAACCATGCTATATCTGATAGCGTGCTGTGGGTGATCCATAATACCTGCTGCCATAAACGGGGCAGAGTAGTCCGCATGTGCAGCGTTGGCTTTCCCAGCACAAATGTCTCACTGCACTAATGCCGATAGCACGGAAATCAGGGTCAAGTAAGATATGCGGCAGCTTTCTGCTCCGGTATTGGCCGAAAATAGCGGGAGAAATAAGCTGTCTGCGCATTTGGCTTGCACACAAAAAAAATCGGATCCCATAATGCCGAACATGGGCGGCGCGGGTTGCGGCATGTCTCCCGCTCCTCAGATGCTTCCATGCCATTGGAGACGGGGGGACGAGAAAAAAAAGGAAAAGCAGAAAAAGCTAACTGCAGCATAATGGAGAGTCTGCTGCAGTACTCGTTTGTGCCGCCAAAAAGGTAAGTAGGGGGAGGGGTAGGGTATGCGGGATGTCGGCAACCGTGATCTACGTGATCAGTGCTTGGCAGGATTTTGGGATTTGATATTTTTTGATTTGCAATTTGCAGCCTTGCAGTAATTCCTCTTGCTCCAGGCTGGTACCTGTCTCCTCTAAGAATTCTGCTTTTCATAAGTTCCCTCTTTTCTCTACTCCCCATGTGGTACCCTTTGTCCCACTCTGCAAGTTGGTACACTTTCTATCATCTCTTCTTTTGGCATATCACATAATTTCTATACAGAGGACACTCAACTATTCCCATCTTTCGCCTCTTTTTCCCCCGGATATTCCCAACACGCTCACAGCCTGTCTCGTCGCTATTAAATCTAGGATGTCCTCCCATTTTCTCACTCTTAATGAGGGGAAGACTGAGGTACTGAAAACACTCTTCCTACTCAACGTCCACCTCCTTTTATATTTTTTATATCTTTCCCCCCAGCTCGTAATCTTGGTCTCCACTTTAACTCAAATCTTTCCCTTTCTCCTCATCTCTTACTTCTCGTTCCTGTCACTTTCACCTGTATAACATCCGCAAAGCTCATCCCTTTCTCACTTTCCAACCGTCTAAACTTTTAATTTCGTCACTGATGTTTTTTGACTTTTCTATTGTTGTTCTAGTTTGTTTGGTCCTCCCAGATCTCGCTATGCCCCTTTTAAGATCTGTCTTTAACTCTTCTATTCATCTACTGTGCCTTCTTCCTTATCGGGACTCCATTTCCTCTTCTCTCGCCAAACTTGGTTGGTTGGCATTTCACTCCCAACTGAAACCAACTTTCTTTGACTTGTCTTCAAATCTCTTTATGGTCTCAATCCTAACTATCTTACTACACTCATATCTTTCTATATTCCTTGTCGCTCTCTCCGGTCTTCCACCCACTTTAGACTCTTGGTCCCCCGCACTCCTTGTGCTCAGTCTGGTTTTCGATCATTTGAACTTCTTGCTCCTCTCTACTGGAAGGCTCTCCCCCTCTCTTTCTCTTTGTTCTATCACTGTCTATTCTCTTTTCCGTGGCTATCTAATATCGTACCTGCTTCAACACCCTGAGGGATTGTCTTCTGGATCTAACTGCCTACTCCATTTTAATGTATCGTTTGGCTTAAGGCCCTCTATAAAACACAAATCAAATACAAAATACAAATAATGTAGATCCTTCTGCTCAGCCTTTATTTTGCACTGGTGTATCTGTCAGCAGCAAGGCAAGCTGGTATGCACCTTGATCTTGCACAAACTACTTCAGCATGAATTCTATGGAGTGTTAATCTCCAATGGTTAAAAAAGGAACCAATATAACAAATGAAAAGAGAGCAATATGGCTGTTTTTACACACAGTTGAAAAAAATTGCAATTTGCGCCAGAAGAGATTCAGAGACCAGAAAACCTTTACATCGCCACCTTCACTTGAATGTGTGAAAACTGATTTACCAAATATGTCAAATAATTTGTAATGTTTTGTTTGGCGGGGACTAAGCCTAGCAGGGTCAGAGCGCTGAAAAAGGAAGCATTGTCAGTCATAATTATGGGGTTAAGGTAGGTGGGGGTATGTGCAGCATAATTATAAAGAGAATGCACTGTAAAACGTATCGCAAAAGGAAACATTTTAAAAAAAAAATCATATGACATAGGTAATTTGGTTTGTTTGCACTTCAGACCACAAGAATGACAAGACCTCTCTACTGTTGGTGGCTGACGTCCGGTCAGCTCTATGGCTGTGAAGGATTTACTCTTAGGAACATGGCCACAGGATGATCAGAATGGGGAAAACTGGCTGCTAAGTGGGGAGGCAAGAAGATGCAGGTGAGATGTCAAAGTGGCTGCCACATTGGGGTGCGGGGACATGAGGCACTTGTGATCCTTTTTGGAAAACCCATCTAAGCACCATACAACTTATTTTTTCCCAAGGAGCTATTTTGACCTGGGTTGCATAATTTACATAGTGGTGACTATCTTAAGGTGGGACTACTGTTAGGCAGAAACCTGTGCAGTTCCCTTGAGGACCACTGCAAAAGATTTAGGACTACAGGTGTTGGCAGCAAACCCACTTGGTAGCAGTCTGTACCACCCAGATTTATCTAGTAGCTGTGGCTGAGCAGTTAGACTTCCCTCAAGAAGAGTTAGGCAGTACGTAAAGTATACACAATAGGCACTCAGACACAATAGCACAAGCAAACACTGACCAGAGCTTTGGTATCAAGGTATATAATTATTTAAAAACACATGTATTGAAACACTCCAGGACTATTATTGTAAATCACTCTAAACACAGTTACTATTATATATACATTCCTTATCAGACATGTCTTAGTTAACACCACTTATTTCCAGACAGAGGTGAGCGCTTAACTATAGATGGCACTCCAATAAGTTAACGAAGAAGGGAGGGAAAAAGGCAGAATGTAGGAAAATACACCACACTAATACTTAGGAACTCTTAAGCAAGGCAGGAAAGTCAAAAGTTACTTGTGAGCCAAAGTCCATAGGCCGGGCCCACTCTTGGTGAGAACAGGGCACAAATGCACCCAAGATCACACAATGACAACAGGCTTAAAAAGTCTTGCAGGGAGTTCAGAAAGGTTTTAGTTAGGCTCAGAAAAGTTTAGCCAGGGTGTCCCAGGCTAACCCAGGTTCGAAACCCGGGGGCTAAATCTACCCCGTACAGTCGGTTGCAAGGGAAGCCAGGCGGAACACGGTACCTTATGTGGAAAGCATCCTCCAGCGGGGGCAGTTGTTCCTGGCAGCGGGTGCAAGTCGCGGCATCGTCCAGAGGAAGAGAAGATCTCGACGTGGAGGAAAGATGAAGGTCGTTGCACTGCCAGGGAAGAAACCAGCCGCAGAGTTTTCCGGTTAAAGGCACTACCCTTTGATTCGCGGTAGTTGTAAAACATGGTATCCCGGTTGCTGGGAGGCTTGCCACAGGCAAGGCGGCCACGAGATGCTCCAGGAAGCGAAAAAGGAAGTAGACTGGTTATCCCCACCAGTCGAAGGAAGAAGACTCTCCGGGCTGGAGATCTCCTCTGTCGTTGGGAAAAGTGGTGAGACGGTTCAGCAGGGCTCCACCGGTGGTGTCTCGTAGCAGGTCGGCTTAGGCTCAGCTTCTCCCTCGTCGGATTCTTAGGTCCTGTGGCGACTTCTAAAGTTCCAGTCCCCAAAGTCCTGCTTTTATGCAGAAAACCCCCATTCACTCAGCCTAGCTGTCACTCAAACATGCTAAGTGGTGAGCCAGCCGGCTCACCACTTGGGCCAATCAGGACGGAGTGCGACTTGATTTGCCTAGGCAACTCAGTCCAGGGTGCCTAAATCCCCCTCCACCCCTCCTAAGTACCCCAGACAGAGTGGCACCACTTTGGAGGGCTTCTGTGGAGAAGCCCGCCAAAAAGTGGAACAACGGGCTCAACTTGGGTTGAAGTCACAGAAGCGAACACAAACACCATTTTAGAACCTGAGTTCTGGCAAAAAATACCAACTGGAGAATTAATATTAAATAAATAAACCGGCGGTATGTTCGAGGCTTTAGGAATTAAATAATTAAAGTTGGTAGCCTCGAACAATGGGAAATCCCATAGAGATATATTTGCGGTTGAATATAAAAAGTAGTATCCACTGCCACCAGCCAAAACTCGATCAGGGGGGACGGAGACGTGCCCCCTCGACTAACAGACCCCGGGGCAATCAAATTGCCCCGGCCAGTATGTCCACAATATGATGTTTGGTACTGGTTCTGTTCAGAATTTGAGACTAGTAAAGTCAATGGTGACTTTACATGCCCTGGGAGACAGTAATCAGTCCCAGGGTATGGAGTCTGTATTGGGGGGTCACTATGACACCCCTGTGTTACTGCACTGAGGGTGTTGTGTAACACACATCACAAAAACACATGAAGACATATGGAGTAAAAGACCCCATAGCCCATTAAACACATCTAGAGTCAAAGAAACACACTCAAATCATGCCCAAGAGTGAGGGTAAAAGACTCTCACTCTTGGCAGGAGAAAAAAATAAACCCCAAAAATCCAGCAAAGCTGCTGGGGGACTCACTAGGTTAGAAACTTCAGCCTAAACAGAGAATTCTCCCTAACAACTACCACGACTGGGAAAAAGCCTCCTCTATGTGGGATTCACTAGGCTGCTGGAACAGTGCAGCAGCACAGACTTAAGAGTAAAAAGTATCAACAGAGTGGTGCACCGTTATAATAGCAAAGTATTTAAGGAGACATTTAAAAAAAAACTTTATTTAACAAAGTAGCAGTTATATTACCATCAACACATTTTTCATAGACTAGTAACTTACAGTATTACATCGAGTAAATATCACTTTTCTGCAGCAGTATCAGGAGTTAAATCACATTATATAGGTCGGTTTACAATAACATTTTTACTGTGCTTCATTCATTCTTAATAAATAACCCTGAAACAGGCCTCATATGTCCTTTGGTCTAGGTACAATCATTGAAGTATAGCCTTCCTCTCTTTCATTAACATAAGTCAATTCTTTAATTCTTGGAAATCTAATATGTCCCCCAATGTGTCTGAATACATTTTTTGGCAAATAGGCAACCCAAATTTAAGAGTCTTCGGATCTTTGTTACTT
Source organism: Ambystoma mexicanum (assembly GCF_040938575.1). Classification (NCBI taxonomy): domain Eukaryota; kingdom Metazoa; phylum Chordata; class Amphibia; order Caudata; family Ambystomatidae; genus Ambystoma; species Ambystoma mexicanum. Next base: position 1,346,200,328 of record NC_090922.1, on the reverse strand, counting down.
TTTCAAGGTCTCCCAACAGATATTTGGGGGGTTGAGAGTGTAGGTGTGTGGGATGTATTGACCCACTCCGTTTTCTTATGCAGCATCACTCTGATAGTTATGGTGCAAGAAACAGCAACAATGGTGGCAAAACTCTTGTGTGCGCCAAAACCCTCCAAAACCGCATGTTTAAACACACAAAAAGGTGGATGCACACCCTGACACCCATGGTGGGATAGAGCACACAATGCAAAAAAATGTGCCAGTGGGCTCCATGACCAGCAAACAGAGTGCAGCGAGAGAAGCAGGGCTTTGCAAATGAAACTCGAAAATGTGCCTATAAATTGCATTTGCTTTGTTGCTAAAAACCCCAAAATGCCTATACGCAACACTTCTCAACATTCAAAATCTTGCTTGGTGCTAAAATTCATGTAATATAATGAAGCATGGTGAATATACAAAGTCCTAAAGTCTAAAGAGCAAAGCATTTCCTCAGACAAACTGGATTGTCGGTAAACTGACAGCTCCTGTCAAAATCTGTGTGCAGTACACTGGGCTACCTGTGAATGACAGCTGTCCGATGAGCTCCTGATGAAACTCCAAAGTATCTAAACTACAAGTCTGCCGGATTGGCAAACATAAAAGGATTGTTGGTAAAAAGAATACAGATCTCAGTTCTTTTTGATCCTACAGATTTAAAGCAAAGAAAGTAATGTATTTATGTTTGATGCAACAAGTTTGGTTTCTGCTGGCTTTAAGAAATTATGAATAAATTAGCCTGGCTGAACTGCAAGAAGTGGAAAAAGAGGTTTTCCCCAAGGGGAGGGAAATCCTCTCAGCAGAAACTCACTGATCGATGATAATTGTGGGTTAGGCCAGACTCTTGCCTATAGAAAGAGAATGAACAATGGCAGATCCTTCAGCCCAGGACACGGACATGTGAAAGGGTCATAAACTCCTCCTGGAAGGAATTCCCCAAAGGAGGGGGCTACTCCTGGACTCCAGGGAGAGACAAAGGGGCGGACCATTTGCTGTTAAGAATGAACAATTTTTAGAGACTCATAACTTGTGATTCAAAGTGGTGAAAAATTTACAAAAGACAGATCTGTTAGTCTAATTTTTGGCTGCATGTTTTAAGAGGCGGTAGAAATGTGCAACATTCTGGACAGGAATGGCAATATATGTGTTTTTATGTGAACTGTATTAATACTAGAATTGTGAAAATTTACACACACATCCCTATGTTAAACACACACATTTGTGAAAATTTGACATCATCCGGCCTTGATCCAATCACTCAGATGCAAGGCGGAGATGAGGTCCTGATCTAATCCTAGCTCACAGGGGCAAGCTTAGTTAAGCCGGCCTATACACCCATTTTGTGATGTCATTTAAAAGGATAAATAGAGACAGCTGACAACAGATAGAAACTCACTGATTCACTCACTTTCCTGATTCCAGCAAAGAACTTTGTTCCAGCATTCAACATCCAGCTTTAACATCCTTCCAGATCCAGATGCCAAGACTCTTGCCAAGCAGTACAGAGCTATTGACTTTCAGCAAGGCCTAAATCCTCAAACTTATTCTCACATCCCAGTAGAGCGCTGCGGTGTGGGAAAGCCATCTGAACTGGTATCCTGAAACTCTGGCTTGCCACCACAAGGCTTGCCTGAGGAACTCGCTATCCAGCTAATTTGAAATACTCCAAAACAAGAAGGGCAGATCCTGTGCAAATCCGGTGACCGGCCTAGCTGATCCGGTCCCACGTCTGATGTGCTGGCCTTCCTTGACAGACCCAATCTATGACCAGAACTGACGGGTCAATTTAATAACTTATTCTGTAAGTATTAATAGGAAGAACAGTGACCCACAATATATCTGCATTGTATGATCCCAATCTCAAACCCATCCCATCTTTAATCCAGAACCATAATATTGTTAGAACTATCCTTGCGCTGACTTTTCTCTCATGTGTGTACTAAACTTCTTATTGATTTGATTAAGAAAAGTAATTCCCAATCCAAATGGAAACTAGAGTATCACACATGAATAGTTTATGAGCAGTCATGAATAACTGATTCCTGTGTGGCATTCTCTTTTTTGTAGTCCTTAACTAGTATAAGAAAACCTATCTGTAGTTTTAAACCTGAACTTCTGTTTTCCATTCTTGCGCCTATTTTGCAAAAACATCTTTTACTAAAACCTCTAGAACTCCATCAGTTTTTGTGATAGAAGTGTAATTTCAACTCCTACTTGTACCCAGCATCCTTAGCTATCCATAGAACCTTAAACCACAGTGCAATTATAGCAAAAATCGCACAAGGAAGAGTTTGCCGCGATTTGACATTCAGAAAAACTTTACACGTGTGAATTAGCTTTACATTATTTCCCACTTGGACTTTGAGACTTTCTTCTGACTAAAATCATTGCTTATGATCGTTTGCATTGGTTCAAAGCGGCTCCCGTAGGAATGTATAATAATTTAAGTATTTTTCACCATATTTGGCGTTTTTGCTCAGTCAATTTCAAAGACAATTTCAAAGCCATTCTGACAGTTGAAAAGTCAATTCCGTTTTTCTCTTGTGTTTGAAGGGGGAAGGCGGGTTGATATCCTGTTTGATTTGTGTTATACCCGAGTACCTGCTCTCTCCTCACATCTATTTAATTGCCTATTGGTGGGTTGAAGGATGTTGCAGGGGGAACCTTTAACCATAGTGCTATGTGTTCCAAACCAACCCAAAAGTATTCTTTTCTATGCTGCAATTATTTTTGTGCTCCTTATTTGACTCCTAGTGCATTAAAGACATTATTCAGTGTTCTGTCATCCCATTGGTGATTGGTGTTACCCATTAAAATATATTGTGATTAAATTCTATATACATAAATAAATATTTACCTTTGCAAACAAGCCTGATTCCTGGTTCCGTGTGATCGGGTGGGGCCTCAGGAGATGGGTGTGATATGAGTGGTATATTGTTCAGAATATTGAACTCCTAGATAAAAATAAATAAGGGATTCATTTGCGCACTACATGTTGGATGTGACTTGGGTGTGTGCCCGATTGAAATCACTTACAGCTGGTATATCAGTAAAATCAAATAAGACATCCACCACTTCTTGTCAGAATTGGGTGATCCGCGGGCAGTACCAATACATATGAAGGGACACAACGCATGTCATACATTTGTGGATGACACTGGGTGTGAATCTCAAGACATGTGCAGGAGTATGGTGTAATTGATTGAGTATTTTAAACTATACGAGTCTGAACTTTACGTTCAGTGAGACTTCCCTTGTCAAGCGACACCAGCGTTGCCACTGCTCATCTTGTATTGTGGGGCCCAGACTCCCCCCACCCCCCACTTTCCCTTTGGATCCGCTTGTTTGCCTTTGACTGACTTGGCATGCTTTGTATAGTCTGGATTCAAGCCTCCTAGAATCTCTGCTTTGTACTAATCTTTCCACTGGATTGCAGTTATCAGGTTCTTGAGGAAACAAAGGCCACTGGCGGCAGACCGCTGACCTCATTCTGAAATATTGAAACAATCTGATAGGGTTGTTGCCCAACTTAGCCACACATTCCTCAAGTCTAACAAAAATATCCCACTCTGGAACAGGTCACGTAGGGTCCTCTCTCCAGCAACGTCCCACATGTTTTTAATGTCCTTGTCATATGTCGAGGGGAGCCCTGGGCAGTTCCACAATGGTACCAGTGCAGTATTGAGACAGTATACCCAGTCTCTTAAACAGTCTTGACCATTCATTCACTGTTGTACAGACAGGGTAGAACAAGCATGAATCTCCATGTTGAATAGCCAGCATGATCGATTTTAAGTTCGTAGGTGATGCGAAGCACTATATGACTCTAGGGCTTGGTTTATTGAAAAATCATTGGTAGAGTACCAATGGCCTGCGTATTGTGCTTGCGATACCAAATAATAGAGGTCAAAGTCCGGCGCCGCTAGGCCACCCTGTCTGAATGGTTCAGTCATCCTCTCCCATTTCATTCGTGGAGCTGCTATACCCCATACATATTGGATCACTAGCGATCTGAGTTTATTAAAAAAATGCCTGTCCCTCCCATACTGGGATATTGCAGAAGTAATCTAGCAATTTAGGGACCACCACCATTTTGAGTAATGAGAGCCTACCGTACAATCACATAGGGAACCTTTCCCATAATTGTAGCTTAGTTGCCAATGTATCTAAATATATTTCATGATTATCGGTGAGTAGAGAACAGCATGCACGGGAAATCAGTATGCCCAGGTATTTAAGTCTATGTGGGACCCCAGCGGAACCCAGCATGTCTGTTGGAATCTGTGTAGCGTCATTTAGTGGGAATAATTCAAAATTTGCTTTATTGAATTATATCCGGAATAAGTCGTGGGTCTATGTATTTCCTCCATCACTGGAGCCATATTTTGTTCCGGAATGTGTATATTTATTTATTTGTATATAAACTTTCACAAACAATCATGTAGCAAAGACATTTGAATAGATCAACCACAATGCATCATACTGCATATAAAAACTCAAACCTGTATCGTCAAAACCATAGTATCATCAGCACAGTGATTCATCTTTATCGATATAATCCCTAAAAATAGCACAATTCACAACATTTTTAAGATCATAAATAATAAAATTGTAAGAACCAGCTTACATATTCAAATCTCCCTTAATCACTCTAAGTGTCAAGTTCAGTTGACCAGCCAACCTAACAGGCAACTGTTAAATACTTTATGACATCAGGGTTGTATACTTGGGAACATTTTCCAAATAATTTTCCAAAGTCTAAACAGAGCAAGATGCACCTTACCATTCATAGTGTTCAGGCAATATGTTCAAAATATATATGACTTAATGGGCTCAATATCATGTACAAAGCACCCACGCATCGCCATAATAGCCGATGCTAGTCCCGCACATTCGGTAAGCAGGTGTCTGGTGGTTTCCAACATGCTATTACTTTTATATATTTTGCATGTGCACTCCTTGAGCTGGTTTGTCCTAAGCTTCAGCAGAAACATTCTTAAAGCAGTGCTAAAACAACATATAATATATCTTTGCGCCTTAAGATTTGTATGTGCCACATTTGACACTTCAACATGGGACCGCAACCTATACAAACGGGCATAAGTCTCCGTCCAATCCCAACAACATCACTTCTTTTTGAATATATACTTTAGTGTTTCAAAACGGGTACCAAGTCTGGTCTCCAAGCTATTTTCCCCAGACAATTTACAACCCATGTGTCGAAATCCATGCTTAAGTGTTTCTGCTTACCATCCATCACAGTTGCCAATACCCTAAGTAACTCAAATTGCGGCAGGGTATTCTTTTTCAAATATAATACTCCCTTCCTCATAATGGCCCAACCCTTAAGTGATGTCAAACCAATCTCAAGTCTAAGATATTCCATTGGCACAGTCCTTGGCAGACCGAGGACTGTTCTCCAAAAGTGTCCTTCGATTCTGTCAAGCCATTGAAAATCTGACATAGCAAGGGCATCCAGTCCGTAAAATACCATAGGGCTAAAACATTGTTTATACAACACCATAATGCCCTTTAATGAATAGCCCGCAGTTTGAGTAGAAAATTTACGAATTAAATTAACTAATTGCTTCGCTTTAAGCCTCTTAGTTTGCTTAATATATTAATATGTTCTCGAGGGGCTCATCTCCAACCCCAAATAAGGGTATTTATCAACTCTCTCCATTACACCCAAACTAGTGGCAAGCACCAATATTTTTATCAGTTTCGAACCCACAATCATTAACTTCCATTTTTTCCAAATTTATTGTCAAATCATTATCAATCGTGTATTCTATAAGTTTCTCAAACATGGCCTTAATACCTCCGAAAGTAAACTTAAACACAAGATCGTCTGCATATAGCATGCAGGGTCTCAGCAGGGCCCATATCTTGGGGTAACACGCCTTGGATTGGGTAAATATTAGTGGTAAGTTTGCAGTATAAATACAGTAAAGCAGGGGTGCATGTGTACACCCCTGTTTAACCCCTTATATTAGTAAGCACAGGTGCTGACAATCCACCAGTATTATCCATCCTTACCCGTACCGATGTCTTGTGGTGTAATCCTTTTAATACACAAAGTAAGCATCCTGAACATCCCCAGCGCTTCATCTTGGCCCACAGTGTTTGTCTAAAGAACCCATGAAAGGCGGCCCTAAAGTCCACAAATATGGAATAAAGGGCACCCCCTGCCCCCGTAACCGAGGCTTCCCTATAAAGAGTATCCATCACAATGATAATGTGGATAGTACTACAGCCAGGCCTAAACCCCGTTTGTGCGAAATTCAATATGCCCCCTAGTCATCTAACAATTTTTGAAGAGCTTCACGCACAAATGTGCCAAAGATCCTGTAGTATCTAACATGTAATTCACTGGTAGAGTCCACTCACCTTTTTTATAGATGGGCACCAATATTGCCTGTTGCCATGATCTGCGACTTCTCTGTGTAATACAAACTTTATCATAGAGAACTTTTAATAATTTTGCCTAAATAGTAAGATTCATCTTCAATACCGGTTTGGCAAGGCCATTGGGGCCAGACGCCCTGGAGGTATTACATTTCTGAATTTTTGCCTCGAAAATATCCTCACTAATGTTCAAGTGCCACCCATTCAAACAGAAAACTGGTGGAGAAGTAGGATTATCTACTCTGTTAACCTGAGAGATGTATTTTACCCATTCCCTTTCCTGGATGGGATCAAGTGTCTTCACTTTATTATCTGCCTCAGCCTTATTTAGCTGCCTCCATACGTCCTTAGAATTTCGCTTTCACAAGACACTAATCATATCTTGCCAGTCCTGGTTTTGAATCCAACATTTCCAGCGTTTACACAAACATTTGTGATGTCATCTTTCTTGTCCTCGATGTTAGTGTTAGCAGTGCACAGTGGTGCAGGCAGTTATGGTTGCTTATCTTACCATAATGGGGGAATGTGCAGTGTTTTTTGGTTTCACTGTGAAGTATAACATCCCTTTAACAAAGTTTTTTTACTGAATGTACACATATATATATATATAGCAGGCAACGAAAACAAATAGGCTAAACAGTGATGTCATCAGTGACATTTCAGAGGACAGCTTTCATGTTCTGGGTGTTAGTGTTAGCAGTGCACAGTGGCGATGGCAAGTAAGGGGGCTCAGTCTGCCATTACTGGCGAATTTCAGGGGTTTTTCATTTTTAATTTGAACCACAATGGGGAGGGTGAACATTTTTTTTTTAATGAAGTGCCCAGGTTTTTCATAGGGCAACTTAACCATAACGTCCCCTCAACAAAGTTTTTTTTGTAGTGAACTTCACAGGTTTTTGGGAGGGCAACGTAACCATAACGTCCCTGTAACAAACTTTTTTTAACTGAATGCCATAGGTTTTTAGTAGTTTGCAAAGTTTGGTGGGGATACGTCCAGGGGGAGCGAAGTTATAAGCCACCCAAAAAGTGCTCTTCCTATGGAAACAGCAACTTAACCATAACTATATATCAAAGTGTATCGTCCGCATATAGGGATATTATCTGTGGTGAACCCACTCTGTGGAGGCCTTTTTGACCGTGACGCATTATTCAGGCAAGGGGTTCGATCATCAGTGCAAATAATAGTGGGGATAATGGGCAGCCCTGCCTTGTGCCGAGTCTCAGAAAGAAGGTGGGCGAAAGCGTGTCATTGGTTCAGACTCTGGTGGATGGTTTGATATATAATAACCGTGTAAACTCTATGAAAGTGTCTCCCAGCTGCATGTGGTGTAGGACAGCAAAAAGAAACTGCCAGGAAACCGAGTCAAACACTTTTTCTGCGCCAGGTGAGGCCGCTACTGCCTTAGCTTTAGGGTTTATTTGGGATATGATACTAAACAGCCTAAGTAGGTTAAGTGCGGTTGGGTGCCCCGGGATGAATCCGGACTGGTCTGGGTGCACCAGCGAAGACATGTATGGTAATGAGCAAGTGGATAGAATTTTTGCAAAAAAAGTTGCGTCTGTGTTAATCAACGACAGCAGTCTGTACGAAGCCATGTCAGACGCCGGTCTGTTCGGTTTTAATAGCACCATAATGACGGCCTCGGAGTGTGTGGGTGGCAGCTGACCAACTTGCAGGGACCTCCCCAGACCTACAGAAACCTAGGTATTAGTAAATCAGAGTTCCTTATATAGTTCAATTCCTTTCCCATCTGAGCCTCAGGCTTTCCCAGAAGAAAGGGTCATTATTGCTGCTGTAATTTCTTCAGGCGTGAATGGCTGGTTGAATCATCGATTGTGTCTTAGGGGAGAGGTACAGTAGTGGAATCTCTTCCAAATGATTCGATAAATCTCCATCAGTACATTCATCTGCATTGGCGTATAGGGTTTCATAGTATTGGTGGAATTCGCCATTTATTTCTTCGTGTGTGGTGATTATGTTGCCTGAATGCCCTCTAATACCAGTAATGTGTTGTGTCCCTTTTTCTCCCTGGATCCCCTGCTAAGAAGCAACCTGGTTTGTCTGCTTCCCCGGATCGCTGTGCCTTGATATGTTCACTAATTAGTTGGACCTACCTAACAGCCAGATCTCTGAAGTTCTATAAGTTCCCACTAATAAGTTCGAGCTTTGTTCTGTGTGGTGCCATATTCGTTTTCAAGTTGCTTCAAATCAGTTTCCAAAATATCCAGTTCTTTTCTCGTTGCTTTCAGACCACCTGAAGTCATTGAAATCATTTCTCACCGCAGCCATACTTTAAATGTTTCCCAAATAGTGGAGTAAAGAAATCCTCGATCTTATCACGCAGTACCTAGAGGAAATTTGGTCTAATAAACAGGATGATTGCATTCTCCATGATGTCCGGGGAGCACTGGGGCCTTCCCATTTTATCAATAATGTCACCAGAGAGTGATCAGAAATGGTTCTAGGGTGTATCATGCACTTTCGCACTTGTGACATCAGCCCCACGGAGACCAGCCAATAGTCGATCCTGGAATGTGCATTATGGGCCAATGAAAAATAGGTGTATTCATGTGTATGAGGGTTACGATCTCTCCATACATCCAATTCCATTTGCAGCATAATTGGTCTTATCATGCAACCTGTGTTCATTAGGTTGCGTTCGGTATCTCTTGATCAGTCCAGAGCCCAGTGCAGGATGGTATTGAAGTCACCTCCCCAGATAATCGGGGAGTGGCTTCCCCCCCCCCTCCAAGTAGGATCTCCATTATCTGCCTGTAGAATTCGAGCCGTCAAGATTGGGGCCATATGTGTTAACTAATAGTACATTTACACCCGAGATCTTTCCCCATAGAATCACATATCTCCCTAGCAAGTCTATGCTCTGCCTATCTTCCTGAAAGTGCAATGAAGAGTGTATAAGTGTCATTACCCCTCGAGCTTGAGTTGAATAGTCAGGAGAACAAGTAACTCTTACCTGGTAACGTTCTTTCGATGGGATGGTCCGACGACGTATTCCATATCTATGACGGGTAATGTCCACACCTGTGGTGCTTCGGAACATTTTCGGCATCTGCGTCCTGCGTCGATGACGTCGATACGCCGTCCCCGAGGACCTCCTCCAATGGCCGGTGTCACCCGATGTGATAAGTAGGACGCACGACGCCCGTAGCCTCATTTGTAGTTTTTTCACCCAGAACGTGACACACCAGTTTTCTGCCAGTCAGACACACAAGGCCTTGCGGAATGCAAGCTGCAATCGCATAAGAAATTCTGCAGCGGGGAAGGTAGGGAGGGAGCGATATGGAATACGTCGTCCGACCATCCCATCAAAAGAACGTTACCAGGTAAGAGAGTAACTTGTTCTTCGAGGGGATTGGGTCCTCCGACGTATTCCATATCTATGACAGACTCCCAAAGCAGTACCAAGCAAGGAGGTGGGAAAAGAATTTAGAACACAAATTTGGAATGCCCAATCAAATTGCGGAATAAAGGACTGCCTTGCCAAAGGCCGGATTCTGCCCTCGGATGGAATCGAGGGAGTATTGACGTACAAAGTTATGTACCGAAGCCCAGGTGGCTGCATCAGAGATGTGACGAATAGGAACACCCCTCTGCAGGCCAGTAGACGCAGCCACTCCCCTGGTAGAATGGGCCCGCAAGCCAGCCGGAGGGTCCTTACCCGCCAAGCTAATATAATCCAACGAGACAGTCTGTTTCATCACGGCTTGTCCCAAACGCTTTCCAGCGTAACCAATGAAAAGTCGATCGTCCACTCTGACCCGGAACATGTGCAAAATATAAAAGCTCAACGCTCTCCTAGGATCAAGCCTATGGAGCCTCTCCTCCTCCTTACCAGGATGTGGAGGAGGATAGAACGCTGGAAGAACAACCTTCTGGCTCAAAATAAATTACGAAACCACCTTCGGAAGAAAGGAAGGACGAACCCTATGGACAACCCTGTCCTTATGAAACACAATGAAGGGTGGCTTAACTGAAAGTGCCTGTAACTCACTCACTCTGCGAGCGGAAGTAACCGCAACCGAAAATACAGTTTTCAGAGTTAACAGTCTCAAAGGGCAAGAATGCAAAGCTCAAACGGAGCACCCATAAGAAACTTAAGAACAAGGTTCAAATCCCAACCGGGCACCAGAAAAGGTGACGGAGGGAACGTGAGCCCTTTCAAAAACTGAGAAATTAAAGGAATCTTAAAATAGGAACATTCCTCAGACGAGTGCTTAAATATGGACAGCGCCGCCAGGTAACCTTTAATGGTCCCCACTTGCAAGCCCCTGTGGGCCAAGGAAAGCAAAAGACAGAACCATGGGAATGTCACACTCAAAAGGATCCACATTCTTAACTCTGCACCAGTCGCAGAACTTTCTCCAACGGCAACGGTACAGAGACTTTGTTGCCGGCCGCCTAGCCGAGAGCAACACCTCCATCACGTCTTCAGGGAGGTCCCAATCCTTCTACCTCAACCTTTCAGAAGCCAAGCGTGAAGGTTGAGGGATCTGACCTCTGGATGGAGAACCTGACCCCCCTCTTCCCCTCCCGTGAGAGCAGATTGTCTCAGTAGGGAAGACGATGTGGAGGGCAGATGGACAAGTCGAGAAGGTCCGGGTACCACGTCCTCCGGGCCCACGCCGGAGCAATGAGGATCATCCGGGAACCGAACCTCCGTAACCTCCGCAGTACTTGCTGGATGACGTGGACTGGAGGAAAAACGTACAGCAGTGGGAATGACCACTCCACCACAAACGCGTCTCCTAAGGCTCCTTTTGGAGGAAATTCCCGTGAGCAGAACCTCTCGCATTTCCGGTTGACACTGGAGGCGAAGAGATCCACTTGAGGGGTCCCCCAAAGGGCGAAGATCTCCAGGAGAATCTCCTGAGCCAGCTCCCACTCGTGAGAGATTGTGCTCTGCCTGCTCAGAGCGTCCGCCGTCTCGTTGTCGTCTCCGGCCAAATGAACAGCCGAGATCGAAACTTCCTGCTGGATGGCCCAGAACTCGAGCTGCATCGCCTCCCTGCACAGAGGAAGTGACCCTGCCCCCCCCCCTTTTTTGAGGTAGTGCATGGCCATCGTGTTGTCCGTTAGAATCAGGACACTCTTTCCTCGCACAGTCATCAGAAAAGCCTTCAGGGCAAGCCTGACGGCCCTTAGCTCCAACAGAATGATATGGAGTCTGGAGTCTGGTCTCCGACGGAAACCAACGACCACTGACTGTCAACTCGTGGCATGAGCTCCCCATCCCGTGAGGGATGCGTCCGTCACGATCGTCACCTCCGGCCAGTGCAGCCAAAATGTGTCCCCTTTCATCAGATTGCCTTCGACGGCCCACCACAGAAGGTCCTGGGTGACCGAGGGCGGCACCTGAACAGGGTCCGACAGCCTGCCGGAGGACTGAGACCACTGGAGCTTGAGTGCCCACTGCAAAGATCTCATCCGCAGACGAGCCTATGGCACCAGAAGAACGCAGGATGCCATGAGGCCGAGCAGTCTCAAGAACTCGGACGCTGGGAGATTCTGGGCAAGTTGAAACTTGTGCACCATCTGCTGAATGTGAAGAGCCCTCACCTGGGGAGGAAAATACTGCCCCAGGGATGAGTCGAACACTGCTCCGATGTACTGGAGCCGCTGTGTTGGCGTCAAATGGGACTTCTTTAAATTGAGGGAGAATCCCAGCTTGTGAAGGGAGTGGCAGGTGACGGACAGATGATCCAGGACTTGCTCGCGAGAGCTCCCCCTGATCAACCAATCGTCCAGGTAGGGGTAGACCTGAATCCCCCCTTTCCTGAGATGTGCTGCCACCACCACCATGAGCTTGGTGAAAACCCTCGGGGCAGAGGTCAATCCGAACAGTAGGACCCGAAACTGAAAGTGCGAGTCGCCAACCACGAACCTCAGGTACTTCTTGTGCTTGGGATGGATCGGCACATGGAAGCAAGCGTCCTTGAGGTCGGGAGATACCAACCAGTCCTGAAGTTAAAGGGCCTTGAGGACTTGAGAGAGAGTAACCACCTTGAACTTGTCCTTCCTGAGGAGTTTGTTCAAACCGCGCAAGTCCATGATGGGTCTCAATCCCCCGTCTTTCATCGAAATCAAAAAATAAGGCGAATACCATCCCTTGTTCCTCTCTGCTACAGGCACCAGTTCTATGGCGCCTTTCTCCAGCAGGGCTTGAATTTCCTACGCAAGGAGCGGATCCGGACTCTTCAAAGAGAGGTTCCCCGGTGGATTATCGTGAGGCCTCTGCCGAAAGGGAAGACAGTAGCCGTGGGTTATGATCTCCAGAACCCACACGTCTGAAGTAATGGCATGCCACTCTACAAGATGCTGCGCCACCCTTCCCCCAACCGGCGAACCATGGGACCTGGCCTCATGACTGAGTGGAAGCGGCTGCGGCGTTGCCGGAGTGCAAAGAGGCAACTGCCCGAGCGGCCTTGACACCTCGAGTACCCTGTTTTCCACCTCTGGCACTCTTACGGTGGCCTCTTTGACTGATAGCTCCTCTCGCTTTACTGAAGGACGAGTAATAGCGAAAGGAACCTCCCCTACATTGTTGTCCCCTAGGACGAAAAGGCAGATGTTGTCGAACTGCAGCACCCAACGATTTTGCTGCAGCTTTGGAGGTCTGCAACCTCTCAAGGCTCTCGTCAGCCTTGCTGCCAAAAAGATGTTCACCGTCAAAGGGCATGGTGAGGAGCCGGGACTGCACATCAGGAGCGAACCCAGACTTCCGCAACCATGCAAACCTGCGTATTACGGTGCTTGCCGCCAGGGAGCGGCTGACACAATCTGCCATGTCCAAACCCAACTGAACGGCCTCACACACGGCATCCTTGCCATCCGGAACCATAGCAAGGAAACCATCCCGTTCGTCCCCTTCGGGAATATGTTCAGCTGCTAAAGCAACACAGTTCCACAGAGTGTGTGTGAAACGAGACAAGGCACATACGGAGTTGGCCGCCTTAAGCGCCATACCCCCTGAAGAAAACACTTTCTTCGCCCAGCCGTCAAAACGTTTGTCGTCCCTATCCGGAGGGATGGTAGGGTACGACGCCTGCTTTGCCGGGGCCGTAGCCGCCTGCACCACCAAACTCTCCGGAGTGGGGTGCCTGGACAAGTAGCAGGGGTCGCTACTGGCTGGATGCTATTTTCGCAACAAAGACTTGCCCGCTGCCGGGAGACTCTCCGGAGCAGTCCAAGCCTCTGCCACCCTTCTCTGCAGAGCCATATTAAACGGCAGTACCGGGTCAGTGGGGGACCAAGATCAAGGATGTCCGTGAGATCATCCTGAACAAACTCCCCTGCGGGAGCCGACCATCCCAAGTACTCGGTGACTCGAGACATAAGGCGCCGGTACGAAGAATCGGCATGAGTGCCAGGCTCTGGCCTACAAAACTCCACCTCCGGAGAGGTGTCCAGTCCACTGGCATCATGCAGTGACTGCCTCAGGTCATCAAACTGGCTATGGCCCGAGAGAAGCTCATCTGGCACTGTAACCGGAACCAAGCCTTCATCAGAGCCTTCATCACCCTCTGAAATATACTCCAGGCGGTGAGAGGAAGACACCTGGGGACCAAAGCTATGCCTGACCTTAGCCAGAGCCTTTCTAGAGGCTAACCCCGTACCACGAGGCCCCTCTGACACCACCGCCTCGAAAGGCGTCGAGGGTGCCGAACGAGTCGGCGCCGGCATCGAGAGAATCGGCGTCGACGTCGAGAGAATCGGCGGCGACGGAATCGGCATCGACATCAGCTGCAGCGCCGCCAGCATCGACGGTGTTGACACAGGCCTCGAAGCCGAAGCTCCGAGTGTGTCTTTCGACGACCTAGGCGCCGACAGTGTCGACGACCCCCTCGGAGGAAGAGCCTCGGGAGAGATCGACGACGACTTTGGCGCCACAGGCGTCGACGTCTTCCTCGAAGACGGCACAGGATCACGCGGTCTCGAGCGCTTCGAGGACCGGGACCTGGAACGGGCATGGCGAGAACAGCTACCCTTGTCCGAGCGGGACCTCTCCCGCGAGCCGTGCCGACCACTCGAGCCCGAAGGCGTACGAGCGGTGTCTCTCGACCAGTGCCGACCGACCCCACTCGGAGGCCCGGACTGACCGGTGCCCTGCGATTCAAGAATCGCTAACATCTGCTTCCCGAAGGAAGCCAATTCCTCCGGTGTTGCTTGCATGGTGGGATAAGCGACTCGCCGATGGGCGGAGTCCTCGGAAGAGGACGGGGAAGGCGACCAATGCCGGCGCTTCCGGGAATGCCTCGAAGAGGCGGAGGAATGGCGAGACGGACTCCTGGAAGGAGACCCACTGGACATCTGACGACGACGTGGAGAGTCGCCTCTCGAGATATCCGTCGAAAGCCCTGTAGACCTCGACTTCCGGGGCTTAGACACCCGACCTACCGACAACTTCTTCTTGCGCTCCCGCAAGGCCTTGGCAGTGAGCGACTGGCAGTCGACACAGTCATCCGTATCGTGGGTCTCCCCGAGGCACCAGAGGCAGGCGTTGTGCGAGTCCGTGACCGACATCTTGGACCCACAGTCACCGCATTTCTTAAAGCCCGGACGCGGGGTTTAAGACTAGGTAGACATCGTCACAAACAGATTTTCACAAAAACCGAACAGTATCCAAGAAGAGAGAAGAATACAACAAACTCCAAAGAGTCGAGGTGTACCGAGATTCACAAAGCGAACATGTTCGCGGAAAAAGCGGAAATGAGGCTACGGGCGGCGTGCGTCCTACTTATCACATCGGGTGACGTCGGCCGTCGGAGGTGGTCCTCGGGGACGGCGCATCGACGCAGGACGCAGGACATTTTCCGAAGCAGCACAGCTAGGCATGGCAGTTTATATATGCTAGTACTTCTCTTGCCTTAATAGGGTTGTTCAGACCACGGACATTCCATGATAAAAAGGGAATCTCATCACCTATAATGTCAAAGTTGCTTCATATAATGGACACGTCAATGGACACGTCTTGTTTGTATAGTTAACAGGAGTTCCATTCTCAAAGAATTGTGCCCAGCCCCCGTGTTGAATTCTGAGCTTAGCCAGCAACATCAGGGCGTACGGCACTTGTCTGATTCGTAATAGCTTCTTGACAGTGTCCTAGGAGTTACATAGAGCTTGTACATTGGCTGCAAAGTGCGGGTAGATGTGAATTTTATGAGACTCACAGCAAAGCTTGCCTTGTTCCCTGGACAATCACAATATGAGGTCCCTGTCTCGGTAATTGAGTTGTCTCGCTATAATGGTATGAGGAGGAGTCCCCAGTTTAGGGATAGAAGATAGTACTCGGTGGGCCCTTTTCACCAAGAATTGTGGGGAGAAATGTGTGTGGTCAAATAATGCTTTTACTAGATCCTTGGTGATTGTTTCCAAGGAGCCCTTGCACACCGCCTCAGGGATTCCGAATATCCGAACATTATCCCACCTCGAACGCGATTCTAAGTCATCACATTTAGCACAAATTCTATTAACCTCTAGTTTCAGTTGTGTTATGTTGCGGTCATGTCTGTCGACCCTGACCTCTGTTTCAGCAATCCTGTCCTTAATTGCTGAATTTGCAGTTCCCAGCGGGGATATTGGGGAATGAGTCCATGGGCCCTTTCTTTTTACCTCCAGTTCCTTTCATCATATTCTCCACTTCAGTAGGTGTTGTTGGCATTCTGGGTTATGCTCTGTCAAGTAGACCAGATGTCTGGTCACCACGAAAGTCTGGGGTGGATGTAGAGTGACACCAGGGGTCTGTGATTGGGTTGATTGCTCAGCGTGTTGGTAGTATTCTGCCCGTAAAGTGACATTGTGTGTTCAGCGGCCAGGGAGTAGGGATAATCTTCAACACAGTTTGAACAGAGTGGATGTAGTTGGAGTGTCTGTGCTCTGGGCTGGAGTGATGGACTCCGACTGTTGACTTTTATGTGAATTGCCGACTATTTTTGAATGGTGTCTAAACCATGATCTAGTTTCCAGGCGACAGGCAGACACACAGGATTCCATGTACCATGGATCTGGGGTCAGCCCAGTGAAAGTTCTCGTGCCTGCCCATCAGGCTGTATTCATGTGGTACTGTGGTATCCAGGAGTTGGACAAGGGCAACAAACGGACCATCCACTAAAATAAAACCAATCTGGGACATCAGAACTAGCACGCCTGACGTAGTAGGGGCTAAGGATGATTGTCCCGAAATGGTAGCAGTAGCAGCAGTAGAGGGCAACTCTATGCTCCCAAAAGTCTCAGAAATTAGTGTCGCTGTTCGTGACATTTTGCGGTGTAGGCCGCTCCCCCTCCGAGGAACCAGCTAATAACGAGTAGTGTGGCATGCATATCATTACCGTGGGCTTCCCATATCTGAACTCCTGGTATCTCAAGTCTCGGCTAGGTGTAGACACAGGGACACTCATCTATTAATATTGGTCTAGCTGCCAATGAGTTCCTTAAGTAGCTAATCTAGTTAGTGTCTGTTGTTTCTGGAGGCACTTCAGGGTACTGCCAATGGGTATTTGTCGTGCAACGCACAGTGTGATGTAACCAGAATGCTTATACAAATTCCAGCCCTCCGCCTGTTTTATCGTCTCATCGGTTGAACGTTCTGAAGTAGAAATGTCGGGTGGTGTCTAGCAATCAATTACCCCTGCGCTTTACAGCGCAGGCCTTGCGTGTTTTACCATGCATTTGCTGCGCTGAAGCAGGCTTGGGTGTCGGGCCCTGCAACCATGTTTCACAGAATGCCAATGCTGGCTCTTGCCGGCAATGAGGCGTTAGAGGCAGCGGCCAGGTTACCTTTTCTTTGGCCAGAAGTTCACGGCCTGCAGACCCAGCCTGGGCGCGCAGCTAGCCACAGCAACGCATCTGTAGCTGACAAGCGTGCACCATTCCTCCCTCCTCCTCGACCTACAACGGTGCCCAGCTCAGCTCCCACCTTGCGGTTTTACAGAATTCCTAAAACAACTGGTGCCCGGGTCCATCGGTTGCATAGCTGGATCTTCAAGATACAATTTAGTGGTGTAAAACAGTATTTTCAGATTAACAGGATCTTGCAGTGCCGTAGCTCTGAACTTAGGCTGCCATCTTGTAGCTGCTCAGCAGTGCCCCCCAAAAGAGTACATTTCTAAATATATGCTCATATCTGCCTAGAGTCCCCTGTGGTTGGTCTGGGGTATTACAAGTTGTTCCTGCCTTGCGCTCCTTCGTACATAGGTTCCCACAATGTCCCTCATTGTCTACACGCCGAGATTGTTTTCTGTAATTGTCTTTTACTGAGAGCAGGTTGTGCAAATGTTAAAGCACTAGGTTTGTGACGCTGAACAGATAACTACACAGTAATAATCCTTATGGTGCTTGTAATTTATCTTCTGGGACTTGTTATTCAGTAGATTCACGTTCTTTGCAAAGACTAGATAGTGCTTTTTGTGTGTGGACGTGGGTCAGCTAAAGGCATAGTAGTATTTAGTAAAGTATGCACCAAATACAAAGTTGATGCCTTGCAAATAGTGTTGAGTGGAACATTGGCTACGAAGGAGAGTGTGGCTCCTTTTAGTCTGGTGTAGGTAATGTTATTTTGAGCACCAACTAACTTTGGAAACATTCGCCAGAAGGGGGTACAGCATAGCACTGCACCAGCATCGTTAGTCTTCGTTATGCGCCCCATGCCACACATTATGATCTTTGTTCCACCCTTTTACCTAGCACTCAGCAGCTGGGACCGCAGAAGAGTTGAGCTGTACAAACTACCAGCCAAGAGAGCCGATGGCAACACAATGAGGAATCTGTGGGAGGAACATCCATCAGAAAGAACATTGCTGAGAGGTAAGTATCTGTTCTTCTAATGGAGGTCTTCCTCCCACGGATTCCACATGAATGATAGACCCTTATAGCAGAATGTAAATCTGGAGGACAGCAGAGGGCACCACCTAAATCTGAAAACTCTGGTGGAAAGCTCGACTGAAGCATTTGTCCTACCTTCACAGGGAGCACAAGGATTGTTTGGCAAATGTGTGTAATGAGGCCCAGGTGGTCGCTTGACAAATGTCCAAGACAGGGCAGAGATGGCAGCCGGCCCATTGGTTGAATGACCACTGAGATCTTTAGGCACCTTTCTCTGAGTCAGATCGTAGCATTCCGAGATGCAGTGGATGATCCACCCTGACAGAGTGTTTATTCACATCCCTGCCAGCACAAACAAATCTGACATACGTAGTAGTTGAGGGTATGCACAAGGTATAGCTGGCAAATCGCTTTTGTGTTTTGGATGGTGAGGCAGAGGAAAAACACAGGAAGACTGATCTTACGAGTGAGATAAAAGTCTGAAACAGTCTTAGGAAAGAAGAACCGCTTTGCTCAAAAAGTTGCTGTCTTCTTGGAAAACACAAAGTAGAAAGGCTTAATAGACAATGCCTCAAGTGAAGGCTACCATGAAAATCACCTTAAGGGTGAGCACCCTTAATGAGCATGAATGCAGGGCTCAAACCGCGCTTCCATAAGGAAAGTACAGATTAAAATCAAGTGCCACGCAGGAACAACAAACTAGCATGGGGGAAACAAGAGTGCACAAACAACGGAAATAAATGCAAAACAGTTGGGAAGTGTAAATTGTTAAAGAGCTGTGCTCAGGGGACCTCTTAATTACCGAGATGACGGGAAAGTACAGTGGCAACGTGTAGGCCTGTATGGGCCAATGAAAGCAGAAAATCTAGCAGGCTAGAGGTAGGAAAGGTGAAATGGTGCAGACTCCTCCCCAAATACCAAGTCTAAAATGTAAGCCAACTGCAGGCATAAATTGAGGGGCTGCCCTCTGAGCTGAAAGGAGTACATCCAGGCCATCGTCCAACAAATCCCACTCCTTATATCTCAGCAGCCAAGAAGCAAATTTCAGGCTACTGAGGGTTGGATGAAGTACCTACTTCTTTGACTGGAAGAGTAAGTCTCCTCTGGCTATGAGATGTCAGGGCTGGAGCTGGACATGTCCAGCAGCTCCGGGTACCATGCACTCCCAAGCCCAGTCTGGATCAGTCAAAATATGAATCTGCACGCCCAAGAACTGTCCCATTGACTTAAGAGTATTGTGATCATTGTCTGCGTTATCAAGGGTTTAATCCACCACCATGCCAAACGGGTGATCACAGTATAACGGTTTGTTAAACGCATCAACCCGTTTCCTGTTTTTACCCCAGGACTCTGTGCCAGAAGTAGTGTTTTAACACTGTTGCATAAGCCTGCTGGTGCCCAGCAGTTTCGACACCATCAAGGGTGCGCTTGATTACAGCCTTGGCAACCATTTGAACATACTTAATGGTTGGTGCTCCTTTTAATATCCCCTGGCTTGTCCTTTATTAGGTCAAAAGAATCCAACTGTGCATAATTAGATTTGCTTGTGTCAACTCACTGGCCATGTGAACCTTTTAAGCAGCCAAAATACCCACTCCTCCGAGTATTAAGTACATGTCTCCATCTCCCTGTCTAGGTGAGGGAAGTGGCATCACTAGGGACAGCCATGGAATTGGTCATCAGATGTCCTTTAATGTACCGAGGATCAGTGGGCAGACTTGTATTCTTTCCTAAAGGCATGCACTCAAAACATTAGTGGACGAAGAATCCATTGTAGCCTTCATTTGTTTAACTGTTGGGGGTGTACAGAGCAACGGACTAAGGCCCATCCAGTAAGTCCTCTTCTGGTTCTTGCTGCACTGAAGTGAGCTGCAGTCCTTGAAGCAAAGCCTCATATGTGGTTTAGTCCCCCCCCTCTTTGGAGAATCTGACAATGGAGGTTCAATCTCCTCTGGTGCTTCTATAGGACAGTGATGTAGGTCTTCGGTATATGCACATGGAAGGTGCTGTTCTGAATGTCTGAGGCTATGTCCCCCATTTGTACCTCTTCTACTACACAGTGCTGCAACTGCATACTTTTTGAGGGTGGAGTACTTTGCCTCACGAGCCCCAGGTTTTCCTTCTGGCCTCTTTCCTGCAACAGGTTAGAATTGGATAAAGTCTAGTCTTTTTCCTGCCAAGATTGGGTGTCTTCTTCTAAATCAAAAAGGTTGGCACAGTCTTCTAAATCTTAGATGTTGGCATTGTCTTGACTTTGAAGTACTTTAAAGTCCTCCTCACTATAATCCTTGTTTTCCTCCCACTCTTCCTATTGTGGCCCTCCACCATTTTAGGTGCAAGGGTATATTTATGACTTTGTGCCAAAAAGGGATTCTTTTATTGAGTTCAAAAGAAGCGCTTCAAACCGACCTCTCCTAAAGTCTTGTGTTCTTGCTTTGGGCTAGTGTCCGATAACCTCTTAGATTCACCTTTATCGAGTAGGGTGCTTTAAGATGATGTTTCCCCCGACCTTGAGATGCTGGGCATTTCTCAGGGAACAACAACTCTGTCAGTCAATGTCTTCTCATGTTTGGAGCCTTGTTTATGAAGCATTTTGGCAGTGATTTTTCCAGGGCTATATTTTTATGACCGTCTTGCAGGCACTGTTTTTTTCATAGGGCTTATAGTGTGTTTTTGGCATCCTGTGTTATGGCGCCATACTTGTAAGGTTTCAAAGGTCTTACCTAGTAGCCTTTCTGTGGCTTGTATAGGTTTAGGGCCACTTGCTTTGCATAGTCATTAGTACACATTATGTACTTTCAAATTAAAAAGGTTTCCACAGGGACATGTCATTATCTCTGCCCTACTTTTATAGTTATGCATGATGCACCTTGCATCAATACATAAGATTGTTTTCTGACATGGTGGGAGTAACTTAAGCTAAAGAAGAAGTGAGTAAAAGTGACTGAACTTCAGTTACCATGTGGGGAGGAAGAATGAACAAATAAGCCTCTAAACAGATGCAGAAAGACTACTACTGAGTAAGGAACAGCTGCCCTCTGAGTTTCTTGAATCTGTTTAGATTCACTTGCTGTGCAAGACTAGCAGGAAGAGCCTAAAAATAGAGGTGGTTAAGCGGAAATATCTGTGGTGAACAAATGTTTCATGTTAGGCAGAAACCTGTGCAGTTCCCTCTGGGACCACTGCAAAAGATTTAGGACTACAGGTGTTTGGCAGAAAACCCACTTGGTAGCAGTCTGTACCACACAGATTCACTTGGTAGCTGTGGCTGAGCAGTCAGACTTCGCACAAGAAGAGTTAGGCAGTATACAGAGTATTCACAATAGATCAAGAGAACACAATAGAACAAGTAAACACTGACCAGGGCTTGATGTAAAAGAGATACAATTATTTATTTAAAACCACATCTAGAAAAACACACAGGCACTAATAGTAAGCAATTCAAAAACACGGTCACTAAAAGATATACACTCCCTTAAAAGAATTTTAGACAAGTCTTAAGTAAAGCCCCACTTATTTTCAAATAGGGGTGAGCACTTAACGTAGATGGCACTCTAATAATTTGTTTTAAAAAGGGAGAGAAAAGCAGAGAATAAATTGAAACAGATCCCAACACTTTTTCACAAACACAACAAGAGAGGAAGGCAAAGTAACACTGTGAATTCAGAGTCAGTAGGCCGGATCCGCTTTAAGAGGATCAAAACGAAATGTGTCCAAGGTCACACGGTTGCAGTGCACAAAAGTCTTGTAACGGTTCAAAAAGGAGTTGGACCAAAGAAAGGGACCAGTTAGAGGGTCAAGGCGGCCAGCCCAGTCCAGAAGGTTAAGGGGTTATTATCACCTTGTAGCAATCTTTAGAAAGGGAGGCCTGGCGGACACAGTACCTTAAAGTGGTGAGAACACTCCAGCAGGGGCAGTTGTTCCTGGCAGCGGATGCAAGTCGGTGCTTCGTCCGGGGGAAGAGAGGATCTCGTCGGGGAGGAAGACAGGAGTCCGTTGCACTGCCAGGTAAGAAACCAGCCGCAGAGTTTCTCAGGTACAAGGAGCGGTCCGTTGATTCGCGGTTCAGTGGTAAGTGGCTATCCGGCTGCCGGGGTGCTTGGCACGGGCTGTTCGACCACAAACCGGACTGGGGTGCGAAGAAAAGAAGGTAAACTGGTGTGCCCACCAGTCAGGGGAAGAAGCCTCTCCAGCCGGGAGATCTTCTCTGTCGTCGGGAAGTGGTGAGTCGGTTCCGCAGGGCTCCACCGGTGGGGTCGTCGTGGTAGGTCGGCTCAGCTTCTCCCTCGTCGGATTCTCAAGTCATGTGGCGACTTTTGAAGTTCCAGTCCCCAAAGCCCTGCTTTTATACAGCATACCCCCATTCACTCAGCCTAGCTGTCAATCAAACATGCTAAGTGGTGAGCCGGCCAGCTCACCACTTGGGCCAATCACACAAGAGTGCGACTTGCGTTACCAAGGTAACTCAGTCCAGGGTGCCTAATCCCCCTCCCACACCTCCTATGGTACCCAGACAGAGTGGCACCACTTTTGTGAGGCTTCTGGGGAGAAGCCCGCCAAAAGTGGAACAAAGGGCTCGACTTGGGTTGGAGTCACAGAAGAGAACACAAACGCCATATTAGAATCGAGTCCTGGCAAAAAATACCAACCGGCGAATTAATATTAATGAAATAAACCGGCGGTATGTTCGAGGCTATGTGAATTAAATAATTAAAGTTGGTAGCCTCGAACAATGGGAAAATCACATAGGAAAATATTCGCGGTCGAATATAAAAAGTAGTTTCCACTGCCACCAGCCAAAACTCGATCAGGGGGGGACGGAGACGTGCCCCCTCGACTAACCGACCCCGGGGCAATCAAATTGCCCCGACCAGTACGTCCACAATATGATGGTTTGTACTGGTTTCTGTTAATAATTTGGGACTAGTAAAGCCAATGGTGACTTTACATGCCCTGGGAGACAGTAGTCAGTCCCAGGGTATGGAGTCTATGGTGGGGCGTCACTGACACACCTGTGTTACTGCACGGAGGGTGCTGTATAACACACATAATAAAAACACATGACACCCTATGGAGTAAAGGACCCCATAGCCCATAAAACACATTACCAGTCAAAGGAACACCATAAATCATGTCCAAGAGTGGGAGAAAAAAAAGAGTCTCACTCTTGGCAGGAGGAAAAAACAAACTCCAGAAATCCAGCAAAGCTGCTGGGGAACTCACTAGGTTAGGAAATTCAGCCTAAAGAGAGAATTCTCCCTAACGCTTCAGTACAGCCTGGGCCACCTTAGAATCTTTCCCAGATTATGGCTCTACAAAATAATGCTGTGAGAACCTATACACTGACCAGCAAGGGTCAGCTTTGCAAATTGGGATGTTTGCAAGGATAGCTATTGTAGCCCCCCAGAATTATTGTGGAAGGAGCTTTAGGTGTGAATGATAGCGGGGTGTGGGCTAGTTTAGAACATTCTTGAATGCAGCGCATAATTCACCATAATTCACCATGCAATACAAACTAACTATTTCAATCTTTGTGTATCTAAATAAAACATGACTGCTGTTTGCAGGCCAAGTGTATGTAATGCTCTCTCACCTTGCAAGAAAAGATCATGCAAGAAAGCTAACAACTGTTAATAAGGACATTTTGAAAGAGATTGTGGTGAAAAACATGGTGTTCTGAGTGCCACTTTACTTTTGTGAATTGCCACAAAAGGTACATCTATTACTAGGGATTGAAGCTCACTTATTCTTAAAATAGGGGTAATGGGTATTAGAAAAGCTTTTTGTGAGTAGGATCTTTAAGAGATATCTTAAGTATGGCCTTAGATGGCGACCCTATGAGCCAAAAATTAATAGTAATAGTTACTCACCGTAGTGACTATAACGTACTCCTAGTCCATAGTTCCATTTCCTCCATATTCCATGGCCGTTCCTTGCTAGGTATGTGAGACGGAAACTTTTTCAACAGAAAAAAAAACCTTCTTCCCTTTTAAATTTAGAGACGTGCTACCCTGACTCCGCCCACTGGCACCACTCCTCAGACACCAATGACAAGTCGACAATATTAACATTGCCTCAAGACACCAGTATTATTATCATGACACCAGTATTCTTAGGGCGCGGAGGATGGTGGGACGTATGGAAGAAAGGGGACCATGGACTAGGAGTGCATTAGCACTACGGTGAGTAACGATTAATTATACATCCCCGTCCCCTTTCCTCCATACTGCATGGGCGATTACAACTGAATGTAGCCCCAGGATGGAAAGGTGACCCCTTAGAACCGCCTATCCGAAAGCTGCATCTGATACAGAGCCAGCATCCAAACAGTAGTGCTTGCAGAAAGCCGAAGGGGTGGCCCAGGCGGCAGCCCTGCTGATGACCTGCTGATGGAATGCATCTTTTAGATGGAAAGCATAGACTACCTTCAGTGCGTTCTCAGTACCACCTAATCCTTGTGAAAAGTAGTATAGGGTTTTGATACGAGAATGTGGATCTCGCTGGCTCTGCGAGCAGAGGTGAGATCCACCAACAAAGCTGTTTTAATTGTGACCACTCTGATGTCCGCGGACGCCATTGGTTTGAAAGGTTTGTGCGCCAGGGTGCCCAACACTACATTGAGATCCCACACGGGGTGTGGCTTCTTGATGGGTGGGTAGAGCCTGGTGAGGCCTGTTAGGGAGAATTCTCTGTTTAGGCTGAATTCCCTAACCTAGTGAGTCCCCCAGCAGCTTTGCTGGATTTTTGGGGTTTATTTTTTTCTCCTGCCAAGAGTGAGACTCTTTTACCCTCACTCTCGGGCATGATTTGAGTGGAGTGTGTTTCTTTGACTCTAGATGTGTTTAATGGGCTATGGGGTCTTTTACTCCATAGGGCTTCATGTGTTTTTGTGATGTGTGTTACACAGCACCCTCAGCAACACATGGGTGTCATAGTGACCCCCCCAGTATAGACTCCATACCGTGGGACTGACTACTGTCTCCCAGGGCATGTAAAGTCACCATTGACTTTACTAGTCTTGTATTCTGAACAGAACCAGTACAAACCATCATATTGTGGACGTACTGGCTGGGGCAATTCGATTACCCCGGGGTCTGTTAGTCGAGGGGGCACCTCTCCGTCCCCCCTGATCGAGTTTTGGCTGGTGGCAGTGGATACTACTTTTTATATTCAACCGCGAATATTTCTCTATGGGATTTTCCCATTGTTCGAGGCTACTATCTTTATTTAATTACGATAGCCTCGAACATACCACTGGTTTATTTAATATTAATTCTCCGGTTGGTATATTTTGCCAAAACTCGGTTCAAAAATGGCGTTTGTGTTCTCTTCTGTGACTCCAACCCAAGTCGAGCCCTTTGTTCCACTTTTTGGCGGGCTTCTCCACAGAAGCCCTCCAAAGTGGTGCCACTCTGTCTGGGGTACTTAGGAGGGGTGGAGGGGGAATTAGGCACCCTGGACTGAGTTGCCTAGGCAACTCAAGTCGCACTCTGTCCTGATTGGCCCAAGTGGTGAGCCGGCCGGTTCACCACTTAGCATGTTTGAGTGACAGCTAGGCTGAGTGAATGGGGGTTTTCTGCATAAAAGCAGGGCTTTGGGGACTGGAACTTCAGAAGTCGCCACAGGACCTAAGAATCCGACGAGGGAGAAACTGAGCCGACCTGCCACGGCGACACCACCGGTGAAACCCTGCTGGACCGGCTCACCACTTTTCCCAACGACAGAGGAGATCTCCCGCCGGAGAGTCTTCTTCCTTTGACTGGTGGGGATAACCAGTTTCACCGTCTTTTCGCCTTCCCGACGTACCTCGTGGCCGCCTTGCCTGTGCCAAGCACCCCGGCAACCGGGATACCACGTTTTACCACGACCGTGAATAAAAGGTACCACCTTTAACCGGAAAACTCTGTGGATGGTTTCTTCCCTGGCAGTGCAACGACCTTCATCTTTCCTCCAAGTCGAGATCTTCTCTTCCCCTGGACGACGACGCGACTTGCACCCGCTGCCAAGAACAACTGCCACCACTGGAGGATCCTTCCCACTTAAGGTACCGTGTCCCGCCTGGCTTCCCTTGCCACCGACTGTAGGGGGTAGATTTAGCCCCCGGCTTTCAAACCTGGGTTAGCCTGGGACACCCTGGCTAAACTTTTTCTGAGCCTCTCTAAACTCTTTTTGAACTCTCTGCAAGACTTTCTAAGCCTAATGTAACTGTGTGATCTTGGGCGCATTTGTGCTCTGCTCTCTCCAAGAGTGGGCCCAGCCTATGGACTTTGCCTCACAAGTGACTTTTGCTCTTCTGCCTTGCTAATAGTGTTCCTAAATCTTAGAGTGGTGTACCTTTCCATATTCTGTCTTTTTTCCTCCCTTCTTCATAAACTTATTGGAGTGCCATCTATAGTTACGCGCTCACCTCTGTATGGAAATAAGTGGTGTTAACTAAGACTTATCTGATAAGGAATAAGGGTTGTATATATTATAATAGTAACTGTGTTTAGAGTGTTTTACAATAAGAGTGCTGGAGTGTTTCAAACAGTGTGTTTTTAAATAAATAATTATATACTTTGATACCAAAGCTCTGGTCAGTGTTTGTTTGTATTATTGTATCCGAGTGCCTATTGTGTATACTTTGCATACTGCCTAACTCTTCTTGAGGGAAGTCTGACTGCTCAGCCACAGCTACCAGGTAAATCTGGGTGGTACAGACTGCTACCAAGTGGGTTTACTGCTAATCTCCTTCGAGTCTGCCCAGTGACAGAACCTGGTCCATTTACTCTTGTAGTGGCTCCTGGTAGCCCTGCTCCTAACGCCCTGAATGATCTCCAGGTTAGCCTGAGACTGGCTCAGATGCTTCAGTGTGACCTGCTCAGGAACCACGCTGCAAGGGCTAATGTCTGGAGCGGGTGGATGACCCTGCCCCCCAAGAGGCTGAGGAGCTCTGAGCACCACAGTCTTGCCAGCCACCACAGAGCTATCAGGATGATGTGGAGGTGACAAGATTCCCTTTTCTTGCAGATCACCCTGTGGATCAGCGGTGTGGGAGGGAATGCATAGGCTGTCGTGCCATTCCACTGTATCTAGAATGCGGCGCCTAGAGAGCCGGGGACTTGCCCATGCCAGACGTGAACTGCTGGCACTTCCTGTCGAACCAGGAGGCAAAGAGGCCACCTGAGGATCCCCCATCTGCTGAAGACCCCGAGCAGCACGTCATCATTGAATTACCCTTCTTAACTGTCCGCTCCCAGTTTGCTGAGCTCGCCCACTTCCAGGTTGGACTCCCCCCGGGAGGTGGATTGCAGTCAGGTAGATGATGTTCTCCAGGGCCCATTCCCAGATGCTGACCGCTAGGCTGCACAGCGGAGGGGACCAGGTGCCACCCGGCATGTTGACATAATACATGCTGGTGGAGTTGTCTGCTTGGAGGAGGACGACCTTGCTCCCAATGAGTGGAAGGAAAGCTTTGAGAGCTAGCCAGATACCCTTCAGATCCTGCCAGTTGATAAGAGATTGCTACTCCTGCAGGGACCAAACTCCATGGACACTGGTTGTCCAACGTAGTCCCCCAGCCTTCCAGGGAGGAATCCGTGGTGATGGTGACCTGAGGGGGTGCCTGCCGCAAGGGCCTGCCAGTCCGCGGGTTGCAGTCCCTGAACCACCATGTGAGGTCGTGATTCCATGAGGCTGCGAAGTGCAGCTGTAATCTCCCCCTCTTGAGTCTCATTTGGGGAACGGCCAATACGACTGCTGCCATGATCCTCAGTAAAAGCTGGTACCAACAGGCCGAGGCCACCTCTTGGCTGAGGAAGGACTTACGGCCCTCTTGATGGCCATGATCTTGTCCTTCGAGGGGAAAACTCTCAGAACTTGTGTCCCATATGAGGCCCAGAAAGGTCAGGCTTTGAGTAGGCTGCCGCTGAGACTTCTTGAGGTTGATAGATAATCCCAGCTCGTGGATAGTGGTCACAAGAGCGGAGGAAGTGTGATGTACCGACTTCGGAGAACTCGCCCTGAGCCAGTTGTCCAGGTATGGGTAGTGTCACGGCTCGCTCCCTTCGCTCCCGTTCCCGTCACTTGGGGGCATGTTTTGGGTTTTTTTCCCTACTGGACATTTCCTCCGAACCTTATGCTCCAGTGCTGTGATGAATTGGGAGCGCTAAAACCTTATTTTCCAAGTTACTTCCCTTCCGGGTCCATTCCTGGTTTTTGCCAGCCAGCATGCTACTTTAATCTAATGACTATGCTTCCCAGAATGCCTGGATCACTGCCTCACCTCCTCCCTTGCAGGACAAGGTTGGGTGGAGGATAGGCAACACCTGTGGCTGCAGGTGCAGCAGGCGGCACACCTGAGGGGTGTGCTCGTTAAGCAGCTTTAAAAGCCTCAGTTTACTTCAGTCCAGCGCTGGTCATTGTTGCAGTGTTCCTGTTGTGACTGGTCCCTTGTTCCTGGTTCCTAGTTTTTGTGCCTGGTTCCTAGTTCCTATTTCTTGTTCATCTGCCCTGGATTTCGAATGTATGTGCTTAATTGATTTCTGCTTTCTGGATTTCCCTTTCTGTCTTCCTCTGTCTGCAGGCAGCCTTTCTCTGTGCTTTACCCTTTGATGCTGCCCAATTTGCCTGTGTTCTCTGTTTCTTTGAAGCTGTCCATTGCTACTGAAAAACTTGATGCATTAGTCTTTCCCTTTATAGATTTAGCTTCCTGCCTTTCCTCCTTGGATGGGTGGGAAAGGTTTCCTTTTGTGATATCATTTTCCCTGCTCCTGATCCTTACTTTCTATTGGGATCCATTCCATGTTTTCCATTGCACTTCTGCATTTATTTCCCATTGATTATTAGGTGTGGGGTGCTGTTGTAACTAGTCCCAGTGTGAATGCCCTTTGTTTTCCTCACTATTCTATAATCACTATTCCTACTTGCCCCTTGACTAGGGTCTTATGTATTTGGTTTCCTCCACCCATTGCTGTTATAGCCTTCAGGGTCCCTGTTTCATCAACTGGGTTTGTGGGTTTACTGACATTCAAGTGGTCTTTCCGGACCTCGTGAGTACTGTTTCTAAGTTCCTTATTCAGTATCATCCAGAGTGTCAGCTCACAGATCCTGTCCTTGCTTGCCCTCTACGTGGGCTTAGCGCTGTCAGTATCTGTAATAGCATAGTGGGTAAGGAGTTTGCCGACTTTCCTTTCAGTCATAAGGAGGTTCTAAGTGCTTACCCCGCATCCCTTTTCATATATTGGTATTATAGTTTCACTCTATTTGCACTCCTGGGTTTAGTATACACGAGTCTTGGGTATTGTATGCACGTTGTTAGATTCAAAGTTGTTCACTGTGTGATTCCGTGCACTTTTCCCTTGCCATATTCATTGCCTTCTTCCTTTCTTAACAGGTAGACGTGGTGGCCCTGAGCAGGGCCGCCACTGCATTAATTAGTCTGGCAAACACCCTGGGGGCAGAGTTGAGGCCGAAGGGTAGAACCATTTGTTAGAAATGGCAGTCTATGATCCTGAACCACCGCAGAAAGGATCAATGAGGCTGCCAAATAGGGATAAGCGCCCTTCAGATCCAGGGAGCACATCCAGTCTCCCCTGCACAGTGTCTCCGCTATGAGTGCTGGCGTAACCATCTTGATTTTATGAAGGAGGGAGAGGTTGAGGGTGGAGAGGTCCAACACAACTCTCAGGCCAGCCTGGTTCTTTAGTATATTGAAAATCCTGGAGTAGAAGCCCAAGCCTCGCTGGGACTTCTTCCACTGCCCGGCTCTCGACGAGTGACCGAATTTCCGCCAACAGAGTAGCTGTCTCAATCTGTGGGAGTGGAGGGGCAGGGGAGGAGAGGGAGGAATCGGTAGACAGTACCCCATGGACACTACGGATAGGATCCAGCGGTCCACAAACTTCTGACGCCAAAACTGTGTGTGAAGGGCAAGCCTGTCCCCCACTGGAGACATGTGGACCCAAAGGTGCTCGTCATGCTTTTTTTCCCTCTGAGGCTGTTGCGGAGTAGGGGGACTGAAAAAAGCCCTTGCTCCCCCCTTTTGTTGTTTGTGCCAGTGCTGACTCAGAGAACAGTCAGGCTGCCTAGACCTCCATTCTTGGAAGACACAGAACCCGCCGAACGCCCGCCCCTTATCGGAGCGTTGATGCGACTGGGTGTATGCCTTGGGCGTAGCCTTTGTAAGGATAAAGACTTTGCAGTTTGGTAACTTTTTTTTTTATCTAGCTCCTCATCGGTGGTGGTGTAAAAGAGGTCACCACCCTCGAATGGAAGGTCCAATATGAGTTCCTGGACGTCTGGGTTGAATTTAGTAGCCCGAAGCCAGGCAGTCCTCATGTCCGTGGCGATGCATAAGGCCCCGCCAGAGGTGTCAATGTCGGCTACGTGGTCTCCATGATGTCTTGTGCCACCAATTTAGCTTCTGCCAGTCCCGCCTTGAAACGTGCCTGGCTCTGCACCGGAAGTTCTGGAGGGAAAATGGCTATTTCGTGCCAAAGCCTCTGTTTAACGGTTGTCAGCATGGCATCTGCGCTGGATTGATGAAGGTGCAGTGAGGCGTTGGAATAAAGCTTCTTTCCGTAAGCCTACAAGATCTTCTCCTCCTTGCCTAACAGTGACGAGGCTGCCGAGGACGACTGAGGCTTTGAGTAGAGTGACGCCGCAGCGATCACCGAAAAGTGCGGTTGAGGGTGTGCGGACAGCAAGAGTGGACCCCCCCTCCATTTGCCTATACTTGGAATCAAGGTGCCGATTGACAGGCTGGACCGAGTGGGGCTTGAGCCAGCCCTTTTTGGTCAAGGCGACAACATCCTTCTGCATCGGGATCCCTGTTCTAGCCACGGGGCATAGAGTGAGGACCTCAGCCAGGACCCCCCCCCCCTGGTTTTTCGACCTCGGGTTGAGGAAGCCCCAAGTACTCTGCCAAACATGCGAGACGTTCATGGAAGGCCTTGGCTGATGACCGCGTGTCAGGGTCCTCTTCCTCATCAATGTCCACAAGGGTGAACGGTTGGTCCAGAGCGGGTGGAAGAGTGCTGGGCGCTGAGGGGTGCATTGTGGGGACCGGAGCCTGCAGCGGAGGCTAGTGTGGAACCGTCCGAACTGTGGAAGGCAGGGGAGCTGGAATCAAAAGGAGCCAGGAAGGGCAGCAGGGGTTGCACCGGGGCCTGCGGTGCTGGAGCCATAGGAGGAATGACTATAGGCTGAGGGGCCGGAGGGAGCATGTCCCTGATCAGATCCCCGAAAGATGGCCCCCATCTGAGGAGATCTCATGAGAGTTAGGAACTTTTCAAAGAACCTTTCCTCACAGTCCGGTGGGGTGGTAGGTGATGTTGACGGGGTAGCGGGCAGCTGCTGGGGCTGGTGTGTACTCTGTCTGGACAGTTGCGGGGTAAACCTGCTCTGCGATGCTGATGGATCAGCTGTAGACCACGTACCTGATTGACACCAGTCCTACCTTGTCACTTGTTCTCCCACCTGCTCCGCTCCAAGGGGTGGTATTGGACGAGCAGCCATTTTGTCTGGCATGGCGGCCATCTTGTCGAGTTGCGTGCCACGTGCCTAAGTAGTAGTGCTTGGCTCACTGGGCCCAGCCTCATCCAGGACTCTTGGTGGCAGAGCATGAGACCTACCCTGCACCTCAGGACGGAGCCTGGTAGGGAAGTTGGCCTTGGTGGTATCGCCGGTCATGCTGCGTGCAGGCGCCCGCCCCCTCAGACATCTGATCGGTACTAGGGAATAGCCCCTCACCTGTGCACCCAGTAAAAAACCTTGCGGTCCCTCAACCATGTGTCCGGAAGGGTCTAATGACCCCTCGGCCTGGCAGCCTGTAGCTGAAATAGCCTCAGTACTAGTGCTGGTGCGAGAACCTGAAGAGGTACTTCCCGCTCTGGCGTTTCTTTGGAAAGGAGTCGCCATTGCAGGGTGCAATGGAAAAAAGCGGCCCGACCTTGGGCCTTGACTTATGTCTGACGAAGTCCTTCAAGTCCTCTGGAGGCAACTTCTCAAAAAGCTCCCTCCACCGAGCTAACCTGTTCTTCAGAGCATGCGGTGTAAGCGCGTTGCATGCAGTACAACCCTCCCAGCCGTGGCTGGGGCCAAGGCAGTGGAGGCAAAGAGCGTGAGGATCAAACTGAGGGAAGAGCCCCTCCGAGGCAGGACACCTGCTGAAGCCGGAGGCGGAGCGTGGCGCTAGAGGACCGAGTACCTGATTGATAAAAAGGAGACAAAAAAGGCAGAAGAAAGTATACGGGGAATACCGGGTGGTATTACAAGGCTGAAGCCAAACCCAGGAGCGCAGGTGAAATCGGCTTGTTTCAGTTGACGTGAAAAGAAATGGCAATTTATCCTTTCCATAAAGGCTTTAACCGCACGTTCCTTCCACAGGATACCGTAAGTTGGGAAGTAGTGTATATGCTGGTAGAGCAGCCAAATGGTCCTTGAGAGAACTGTAGACTAATTCGAAGTCTAAGAAATAACAGAGATAGGTTATTTACTGGAGTGCAGTTAATAGAATTGTCTGGCTTCTTCTTGCATCAGATCACAAACCTCTTACACTTATTGTAGCAGCTTATAGTGTTCATTTTCTTGACCTCACGAAGTATGCCCATGCAACGTTGAGGCAGATTCAAGTGAACAAATTCTATGACCTTTGATGAAAAGCTCATAGTTTGTGGATTGGGATGAATTACCTTTAAATGTTATTGTGTGAACAGATTGTGAACTAGGTACAACTGTATTTTCTCTTGTATTGATATGTACAGAAGATGAGGGTATAACACTGGCCTTGACCAGGTATAAGGAGAATCGGAGAGTCTCTCCTGGAGCCACTTGTGGACTACTCTGAAGAATGGGAATTGTGGGTGCTAAGCAAATATTCCTGACCGCATATCCATAACGAATTGCCTAGGTAACCTAGTTGTGGGTATCTGGAAGTGAAGGTTGGACATTTTGAGTTTGTATTTGTCGCAAATATGTCTAGATGGTCCAACGTTCTTAAAAGCGGATTGAAATCCACTAGATTGTGAAGCCACAACCATTGAGCAGGCGCTTGAACTTCATGTCTTCAGCACACTTAGGAAGGAGTCTACGCATGAACTTGGCAATACGCTAGATTGGGTAGCCGCAAAAAAGTGTCCCTGACATTAGCACACATTCAACCTTGTACTATTACATTTTTGCTTACTCTTCCTATTAAGGTTAAGCCAAAAGAAAATGCGGTCAACAGAAGGAACTTCAATAACATAACGGAAAATGATCTAGGACACCGTTTTGGGGATCTCTGGGACTCTACCTCTGACTTGCTATACTCATTGGTGCCGAGTTACGAGGTAAAATTATCAGAGCTGCTGAACAAAGTTGCTCCTTTTAAACTTCGAGTGGTCATCGATGGAGATAACAGTCATAAATGGTACACTCCGACTCTCTCTGCCCTCAAACAAGAAAAGAGACGAGCAGAGCGGACTTGGGCCAAAACACAAACTCAGATATATAGAGGTAAATGGAAGACAATTGAAAGAAAATATGGAGATGAGATTTTCAAGGCGAAAAGGGTTCTTTGATGTACAGATCACTAACTCAGGAAATAATGCAAAGAGGTTATTTGAAGCCATGAGAAACCACGAAAACCTTCAGTGTTATTAAATCAATTTGTTCCTACAAAAAACGACTGACAATATACAGGAATTCTTCCCAAAGAAGATCCACTCTGCACGGTTAAAATTGAGTGATGATACAAGTCTGAACACAAGGCCTGCCCCATCTTCAGGAGAACCCCCGGGCCCGGGAAAACTTATTTTATTTTCATACTACTACCATGGAGCACATGCATAAAATGCTCAAAGCTATGCGTCCAACCACATGTCAGGGAGATGTTAAAGATTGTACTTTAGTATGTGGACCTGTTTGCTCCCTTCTTGGTTCATTCTGTTAATGCCTCTTATATGGAAAATAAGGTGTCAGACCTATTGAAAAATGTGACCGCTACCCTGTTGATTAAATAAAAAATCCTCTATATACCTGAAAAAGTTGGATAATTACAGACCTATTAACCAATGATCCCTTTCTCCTAAAGTTGAATGACAAAATAGCTACATTGCAATTTCAGGAACATTTTGACAAGAGGAACATACTGCATGCAAGCCAATCAGGGTTTAGATCTCGGCATAGCACCGAAAGCGCCCTACTTGACCTGCAAACATAAATGTTAAGTATCGTAGACGAAAGTAAATCTGGGCTGCTGATGTTTGATCCATCAGCAGACTTTGATTTAATCGATCATGAAAAATTGATTAAAAGGCTAGTTACTGTTGGAAAATGCTCTGAAAGTGCCTAAACAGTTCCAAGACTGAACTGTTGATTTTTGGGTCTGTAAAATGGCGGGCCAAATTGGATGTACAGTTCTCAAGCTTCAATATTGATCAACATATGATCAAAGTTGTGAACCAGGTGAAGAAGCTTGGCGTGATGGTAGATTCAATACTTAGTGTTGACGCCAAAGCTACTAACATAATGAAGAACTCTAAATATTTCTTAAGACTCCTACACCTTATGAAGCCTTATGTATCCCCTGTCAATTGTGGGACACTGATTTTACCAAGGCTGGACTACCGTAATGCCTTATTGGGGGGCGTCAGAAAAAGCTGCATAAAGAGACTACAGATATTGCAAAATTATGCAGTAAGAACTGTAAGACGTATACCTAGGAGAGACCCTATTTCAGAACATAGAAGGGAGCTTCATTGGCTCCCGACGGAAGCGAGAATTCAATTCAAAGTAAATCTCATCACTCACAGATGTTTGTTCGGTCAAGCTCCTTTGTAGTTAAAAAAAAACATGTGCAGTTCGACAGTCAGTTAGAACCACTCGATCTAGAGACGGGATGTTGTTGGCCTGTCCGAAATAAAACGTGCTAAGGGCAATGGACACCCTTTCCCTGTGTTAGCAGCAAGTTTTTGGAACCACCACCAGCTGGAATTACAGGCGGAAAGGAACACACTTACATTCCGGAAGAAGCTGAAGACGTTTCTGTTCATTTAACCAGATCTCCCCCTATCTGTCTGTTTTAGCAGGTTTCTGTGCTGTTGTGTTTGTGGTGGTCTTTCCGCGCCCTGATGCCTGTGGGCTTTCAGTGCGTAACAAGTATATACATAACATGAGCGTATCAGTGTTTAGTTCCCATTTGTGTTCAGTTCCCATTTGTGTTCTTGAACCACTAACCACCACAGCATGTCTTGCAAGGCGCTTTTGGATTCCAGGGACATGTTGAGCCAGAATTTACCTATGCTCCTTGACGCACCAAAGCCACATCAGCTGTGCAATTTGTGACATTAACATTTGACAGCGTGTTTCGCCTTGGTTATGTGAAACATGGCTGTCATGTTGCGTTTCTAAGAATGCTCATGCAGTGGCGGAGGGCCTGCAAACTGCCAAATGCTTGGTTGGTAGCTAGAAACTCCAGGAAATGTGGTGGTGATGCTTGTTGAGGGGACCATTTACCCAGTGCTGTGTATGAATGACCGTGAGCGCTCTAAGCCATTATTGATGCACCTATTATGGTCCCTGTTCAGATAGATTTTCAGAATAAGCCCTGTGTACAGATTCTGAGAGGCCAACCAATTTTCCTGAACAGGGAAAGACACTAATGTTTAGCCAAACTATCAAGGTAATGTAACTGAGCAGTAAGGCTTGGGCCTAAGAGAGTGTTAAAGAGTTCAGTCAAGCACACAAAAGACAAGTTAGGTAGAATGTTTAAAACACAGTTCTATTTATTGAGGCCTTGAGCAGCTTATCAATTAATAAGCACAGGTGAGCAAATCACTAAAAGTACACCATCAGTGAGGAGTAGCTTGAGTCTCTAGGCCCAGCATGCTCGTGACCCACATCTGGGCATATCCGCCCCACTCCGGGTGACAAAGCAGAACAGGAACAGGTATGCCAAGATATTGGTCCAGAGACCCAAGTTACACTTCACTGATGAGGCCCAATGAGGGTAAAACATGTCTGTGGTTGCTTGTGGTCTCGTGCAGAAGGGATGTGACCTAGCAGTTTGGGCAGGACTGCTCCTTTAGGGATGGCACTAAGTCTCATATCCATATGGTCTTTTCCCCTTTCCATCATGGCTTATCAGGATGTAGAACAATGGTCTGCAGGGATTCTAAACCTTCAAACCATCACCTCTTGTTTTACTTTGTCAACCTGACTGGTACAGATATCACCATAAGTGGGCCCCAGCCTGAGGTGCCTACACTCCTAAGCTACACCTCGCTGATAACACTTATGAGGCCGAAACATGCCTGGTGTTGCTTGTGGTATCGTACAGAAGGGCTGTGACCTAGCGGTTCGGGCTGGGCTGATTTGCATAGGACCTTTCCCCTTTCTGTAAAGACTTAGCTGCCGAAAGAACAATGGTCTGGGTGGATGCCCAGAGCAATTTCCAGAGGTTGAAGATTTTTTCTAAACCTCATAGCCGTCACCTCTTATGTTTTGTGGTTAGAAATTAGGACACGTCTGTGTATATCTAGGCCTAATGTAATTTATATCCCAAAGCTATTTCCAGGTTTAATTGTACCGTTACCACATGCTCCGCTTCATTTCCTGTAGTGCAGGAGGAGACTTTTTTTTCAGACCATCCTACGCATACCACAGAGTGCAATTATGCCGCTCAGGGGTACTTCTGGATTTGCGACCATTCTTAAAAAAATGTTCTCTTAAAGTGTGGACTGTATATGTACATAGATTTAGCAATGGTGCTAGTAACTGTCTTCCAACAAATAAGGAATCCACATCTAAAAGCTCAAGACTCATGAGTCTGTTCTGTGTAGATGTGCAAACTAAAATCAGAGCAAGTTATATAACTAAGGATATATGTTTAATTGTCAGTATTTGTAATTTGAATGTTGTAGCCCGAGACTGCCACTGGCAGGTCAGTTCTGACCCACCACATAATAAAAACAAGCGTAAGTACGAAAGAAACTGCACTGAAACTTTTTTAAATAGGTAATTACCGAAAACCTATGGCCGACCTATTTTTAGCATTTTATTGTAAAGTATAATTCATAGGTTTTAAAACAATTGCCAATCAGAAAAGTACATTTAATTTTCAGTGCCATCACACACCATTTACAATTTGATCTTTACTACATTCATAAAAAAAGCCCTAGGAAAAATAAGAACAGGAAAGAGCAGACCACACCAGAAACAAGGGGCACGGGCTGTCAAACAAGTATGATGTCCGAAGAATTTATGTTGGAGCAATCCAAACTATCATGCAATGTAGTCATGAAATATGCCCATGTGCATTGTCCTGAATTAAGAGTTACAAACAAGCACACAGCCATGATAGGTCCATTGTTACTTTTCATATATCCTCTGCAGCTGCCATTAACAGAAGAGTTAATCTAATTCAGAGCCCACCAATATCTCACTCAATCTACTCCAAAGACACAGTTCCAGTTTTCAGAAAGCGTTTTTCCAATATCACTAATCAAATCACATACCCTAGAATTATCCCTTTTAGAAGCTAAGAAGAGCTTCAAGACATTTGTGGTGGGTCGGAAGGAGGCGTCGGACACTGATGACATTTTGCACTATATTAACCTGAAACAATACTGCATCTCTCTCTATGAATAAAGGGAATACCCTACTTATCTCAATAAACTAAAAGGTGCTTGTTAGATGTCAGGAAGTCCAAAGTAACTGTCCTCCGTCCAAGATAAACCTCTCTGGCACTACAACTAATTAGAACTAAAGACTAAATAAGACAAGCAAATGTCTTCTTCCCTTGATCTTCTCTTTATCCAAGTTTCTTGTTATACTATAGATTTCTTTGTATAGTCCACTGTGAGTAACCTGAAGGTGTCTCACCCACTAGTCTCACCCACTAGATCTGTCATCCAGGTGGCCAGGACACGGCCATCGCTAATGGATCCAGTTCCTGGGGGTGGACCAGTGGGGGCGGTTCATCTGGATGGGTGGTCTCTGGGGAGTGGAAGTGGAACACTGGCAGGTGAGACACGGTACCCCCTTCCTTATAATACCTTTTCCCCATCCTACCCCGTAGGATACGTCAAACCTCTAACCCCCCTCTCGCCCCCTTTCCGACACAAACACTTTCTTACACTATGAAAGACAATGGACAAACACCAGAGCCGTTTACCTGACGTGTCCTGGGTCAGGCAGTTGTTAGTCAGTGTGCGGACAATATAACAGCAGTCTCAGGCAATTGACAATAACTACACACACCTGACGGCCCTTTCCCTTCCCCACAAGGATAAACGGCGGAGCACGAGAGCCCTTACCCTTTTTGACCCAGACCGACGAACCCTCTGTGAAAGAAATCATGAGACCGGGAACTACAGCTGACGTGTGATGTAACAGATGAACAGGACCCTCCCACACTGATATACGAGGTGGGGAGACATGCTTGCTACTCCAGAGACAAGAAACAGCAAGGAGGTCAGCCCAGCCGGAGGGATAGTAAACTGGACGGTGTCGAGCGAAAGGTTGCAAAGAGCAACTTGAACAAAGAACATGTGTTAAAACTAAGTGAACTTTTAAAAACCAGGGAAAGACCAGCTGTAGAGTGGTGCAGTGCCATATGGCCGTCTATTCGAAAGACTCTGGCTGGTCCCCTTTTCCTATGAACATTATAGTAACAAGAGTCCGTAGGAAAGGTCAGAATAAAGTTAAGGTGGTGTTACAAGGATCAAACCAAAATCCCTTGTTCAATCGAGTCCTTAACCCATTACCAAAGTTCTGCCATTGTGAAAC
Source organism: Ambystoma mexicanum (assembly GCF_040938575.1). Taxonomy (NCBI): domain Eukaryota; kingdom Metazoa; phylum Chordata; class Amphibia; order Caudata; family Ambystomatidae; genus Ambystoma; species Ambystoma mexicanum. Next base: position 1,346,161,312 of record NC_090922.1, on the reverse strand, counting down.
AGGCATTTGCGCCTGGCTGAGGGAAACGCTGTGTGAACAGTGAATGTGTGAAGCCTGACTGGGTGCTAAGAGAAAGCCTGACTGGAGGCTAAGAGAAAGCCTGACTGGGGGCTAAGAGAAAGCCTGACTGGGGCTTAAGAGAAAGCTAAGGGAAGTGAATCCTGCAAGGTATTACGAATAAGTGAACTGTGTGAAACTGGCAAATGTGAACCCGACTGAGGGAGGCCAACATTACAAAAATGACCAGAGCCCGGTTGAGGGAGATCCACGGGTGAAAGGAAATCACCCTACGGGAAGATTACTAAAAGGAACCTTCTGTTTGTTGTTTATAGTACATCAGGCCCTCTGAGGGAAGAGACTTGGTGTAAGAGAGTCTTGGCCAGAGATTGCCCTAATATTTTGGAAACAAACTGTAAGCTTGTGCTGGAAAGCCCAGGAGTGTGCTGTGTTTAGAGTCCCGCCTTGTCCTGTGCTAAAAATGTGGGGAAGCGAGACCCCATTTATACCATTCTGACTTTTTTTTGTGAATCTTTATTTCCTTTCTGGTGAACATTATCCCACACTATTTTGTAATTTAGCGGTAAGGATTGGCACTAGGATTTTTAATATAGGCCCTTTTTATTTCACAAAACGCCACTAGCACTGCCTTGTTATTTTATGGTCGTAGCTTGCTCCCATCTTAGATTTAGGTTTAGATTAGGTGTTTTTTCCACCCATTTATACAGTTTAATAAACACCCTTGAACTGTGATCACTTGTGTCTGTCTTTACTGTTGCCACCATGAGTTTATTGCACCATTCTGATGGTTTTTCTTAATAGATCATGTAGTTATTCAAGACAACGTTTTGTTCTTGACCTTTCTATGGTCCGCTCCGTAGTAGTTTTCCCTACAAACATTTCTCCTCTTCTTGGTATCTCATACATATTCTTCATAATTTTTCTGTTGATGATTATGCAAAGTATCTTTCTTTGTATTCCCTTTTAGGATTCCATTATCAATTGCACTCTTTGGGACTTACGGTTCTTCTATCTTCTTCAACTGCAAGTCTTATTGTTCCTTTCTTGTTTTATGTTTTAGGCTTTTCCTTCTCACATGCTTCAACTTTCCACATATAGGGTTCTTGCCCTTCTTTCCAGGGTTTCCTTTCTCAGTCTCTTAGTTCTCCACCTGGGTTGTTTACACATCTCTCTTATAACTTGTTCACGTCTCTCCTCATCTGGGCTCTAGCACAATATTCTAATCTCGGTACTGGGACGAGTTTCTCTTTCCATATATTCCCAGTCTTTATTTATTGGATTATGCATCATATGTTCCCTTCGATTTTCAAAGTTTCAACCATTTAGCTTTCTGGTTATGGCTTCATCCTTAAGACTGGAATGAGATGCTTTGCATAAATAATTTTTCTCCAGTGGCCTCCTGCTGTTCCCTATTCCCCCAGTACCACTCGTGATGTGGGGAAGAGTTGCACGGTGCGGTTTCTCGCTCTCTTCGCTGTTCCTCGGTCTCCCATTCTCAGTGTAACATCTACTGTCTGCATACATTGGTGCTCGGAAGGCTTTCAGACTTTGTACTGTTCTTTTGGGCTGTCTGCCCACCACTCTGCATGTGTCGAGTGCCATTACCAAGTACATTCTCCTTCTCTTCTAGTCTGTGCCACTTTCCTTGTGGTCCTGTACAATGCGATTCCATCGTCTGGCAATCTGCTACTCTGTGTCTTCCAAAATCAGGGGCTGTGCAATCTACCTTGACTCCGCCTCCACAAAATGTGATGAGTTCAGGGGTCTTCCCCAGTGAATCGGTTTCTCCTCTCCTCCTCCGGATCTTCTCAGTTAAATACACATCGAGTTAAAGGTATGTTTTCCTTATTTTCTACAGACAGATTTCTTTTTGTATTGCCTTCAGGAGTCTTTTCCGGTGAGGTCCTATTTACCTCGACCCCTAGGGATGGTCTTGCGTAGCTCACCTCCCTAGTCTCACAGGGGGAGTCTTCCCTCTATGTGACAAGGGGTGAATACCTCTGATTCGTCACACATTACAGATAATCAAGGCATCGACCCAGACAACATGTTTAGAGTTGAAGAAATGACTGCCACATTTGAAGCCGATTAAAGTGAATTGCCAAACAAAGGGATTCAATGGGAACCTGAATATTTTATGGTTGAGAGCTGCCTGATGGATATTTTAAAGATGCTGAAATGCACCAAAATAATTCATAGAACAAGCTGTGGAAAACCATTGATTGATTTTAAGAAACATTTGATTGGAGACAACTTGACAATTCAAGGTACCTGCAAGCACTAGCACTACAGATGTGTGATCCGCTGAACCACTCCTTGCGAAAGTGGCAGCGGGCAATCTACTAAACAAAGGCACACTTTTGCTTAGTGGATCGACGTTCTCAAAAATATACTGTTTGGGCTACAGTTCTGTCAAAGAACTCCTTTAGATACCAGAAACAAATATACCTTCCTTGCAAAAGGTGAGGCATAGCTATAACAGTAGGCTGCAATTGACAATGCTCTTGCAGGAAAAGGCTTTGGTTGGCAGGTGGTCAGTGCGATGGTCATGGATTTTGTGCAATGTATTGCACTTGTTTTCACGACTTGTGCACTAAAAAAAGTATAAGCTCGGGTGTGGTCCAGGTCACAGCATGTACTTCCTCTGTTGTGATGGAATAGCATGGTTTTGTGAAATCTCGGAACTTCTTTAGTCCGGATGTTTACACGGACAGGCATTTAAGCATAGCCAAAGTCATGCGAGAGAGGTTCCCACAGATCTGCATCAATTCGGCATTTGGCAAGTGTCAATATCAATCTTTCTGATTCCATTCTTTGATGTTTTAATCCCAGTATTTGAATTGTGCAATTCAAAGTTCCATGGAGTAAAATATATTTCCATTTGATTCTATCATCTAGTTTCTATCTAAGCGCATGGCGTTTCATTTGGGAGAAAAATGTTTTTGTTACACATCAACAAAAAAAGATTACTGTCCGCATGTCTTCATTGAAGAAATGCAGGCATGTTCGTCCAGATGACGGGCACTGCAAATGGGAAAACTTGGGCAATTCGATCGTCCCAAAAGATACAAAAGTTTCATTCGTGATGGGGAAACCTTCTGGTTGAAGAAACCATTGACAGGCAGATGGTACACATATCTTTTACTACCAATAATAAAATAAGTAACACAATTTCAATACTAAATGACTTTTTATGTATAGGTTATATTTAAATGTAAAAAATTGGCTGTCTGTGTTAACTTGAAGCTCAATGTGGCACATCGTTTCGAGTCAAGCGCACATTTGCATACATTTTACAATCCTGAAAACCCTTGCCTACATGATTTGCTCACTTTCCATTTGAGCAATGTAAAACACGAATAGAAACTATTTCGTCTGTTCTGTTTATTTCAAGTCCATCTTCTCTTTTCCTTCAGTTTACCAACACGATTTTATCCTTGGAATTTTTACTATGAAGGATTTAGGGACAACTTATAAAGAGAGCCTCCTTGTTGTGTGCTCGCAATTCCCAGGTGCCCTTTGCTTTTGGTTTCGCCTTTACCGCATAATTGAAAAACATTATGTTCCGATTTCAATTGTTTGTATTTGTATTTATTTTATTTGTAAAGTGCTCCTGGCCCTGAGGCATCTGTTACTATTGCTGTTACCAATGTTACTATTAATATACATTATCTTAAACCATATAAAATTGTTATTAATGTATCAAACAAGACTACAAGCACACATGAGTGTGTGTCCTGGTGTTACTTCTGGTAGTTCTGGTCTGCTATTTTTAAAATGACAATAGATTATTTACTGGTTTTCCCAGTCAAATTTAGTTGGTTAAAATGAATAATGACTAACTTGTTTTAACCCAATTAAAACAGTGTCCTGATTACCAAGATGGTCGCCGTGGTGGAGACTCGGTGAAACACTGAGCTCCGATCCACCCGCCAACTCAGAGGTGAAATCCAACTAGAAATCCCCTCCCCAGGCAAGAACTAGTGCAAATACCACAGCGGAGCAGCAACCAGTTCACCCGGGGGGAGGGGGGGGCCCAGCACCCTACAAGAGCAAGAAGACAAGTAACGGTGAGGCGTCGGCGCAGCCAGGGCAATCGAGGCCAGCCGGGAGGTGCAGGGACCTGAAGCCGCCGGGAGCTTTGAAGAAGCCGTGGGACCGGCCCCAGAGTCAGCACCGTGAGCGGAGACCCAAAGACACAGAGAAGGGTGGATTGTCAGAGGGTGCAGGTCCCGAGCAGTCCGGAAGGAAACTGGACAGGGGAAAGGTGCGGTGAGCAGTGCATCACAAAGGAAGGTGAGACCGCCATCATTGCGCTCAAAGGAGTGCATTGGTGCCGGTAATCAGCGGAGAGGGTCTGGAGACGGAGCGCTAGGAAACCAAGGTGGAGGTCCCCTCGCGGAGTCACGCCGTTGCAAGAATCGTGGAGAAGGCGTCAAGGACAGCCAGCCCCCGGCGGTGAGCGTGGGGTGCAGGAGGAGCGGAGAAGCCTTTACCGATCGGAGGAGGAGAGAGGTGGAGAGTTCTGGCCCGTAACGGTGTAGTGTGATCGGAGCCGTGGCAGGCCGGAGGCAGTAGTAGAGAGGCCGGCTCCTGTAACCATAAGGTAGAACCCCCTGCTGCCCGCAATGGTTCGGAACGGGCTACGCGCCCGCTCTCCCTTCAGAGAGAAGCACTGGGAAAACACAGGCCCCTAAAGAGACTAACAAGGTGGGGGGCAGGGGAGAAGCAGAGCAACACCGAGGAGCACCCCCGAGGCAGCCACACCCTCAAATGTTATGTTATGTTACTTGGCATTTATAAAGAGCTCTATATATCATTGGATGACCTCAAAGCGCTAGTAGGTTGAACGCCCTTGGGAACCGTAGTTCTGGTCAGTAGAGAGAGATAGAGTCACAGGGTGCGTGGGTGCACTGGATATGTGAGCAGCTGATGTAATTGCCGGTTGGTAACTGCATCCTAGCGATATCAGTTGTATATGTGCAGTCTGGTCGGTGGACACCTAGACTGGGCTCTGGCTGCATTAGACCTGAAGGACGCATATATGAGCAACTAGGCCGGAATGTGCTTGGCTAGCTGCATTTTATTAGGGTGATGAGGTGTTCATGTGGTCATATTTGTATGTGAACAGCTAGGCCAAATTAATCAGGGGTATAGCTAGTAGAATGATGGGGTAGAGTAGAGAGTAAGCGTAGTGATGCAATATGATGGCTATCTTTAGAGCGCCTGAGACCAGGCATGTGAACAGGATGGCAGGGAACAGAGCGACACAAAGACACATACAGACAGGGCTGGGATATGGATATATAGAAACAACACAGGAACCATCACTGGGGGCCGGTGGGGCGGGGGGGACCTGGGACACCACTGGCAGCCTTCAGAATAAACCCCAGACACCAGTGCGCAGGGGAAACAAGAAAGCCCAAAGAGGCGATGGCAGGGCACCAGACCCCCTGAGCAAGTGGTGGCGTCTGGAGGCGTAACAAGCCCAAAGACACAAAAAAAATAGGAGTCCAGTGAAAGCGGCAGACAACAGTGGATAAGGTCTACGGGCACAAGAAACTTTATCTGAGGCCCTGAGGTGGTCAAAAAGGCCAGTGGAGGTCAATAAAGGGTCTCTTGGGCCCCAGTCCACGCACGGGGCTCGGAGGAGGCTCCATCAGAATTCAGCCAGAGCAGACGCCTGTGAACAGGGCGCTGGGGCAGCAGGTAGAGGAGAACGCTCTCGAGCAACGCAAGGCAATGGATCTCCAGTAACAGGAGACCTGAGGTGACATAACAGGCGGAAAGGAAGGGTGGGAGGAGATAGCATCGGGTAACCAGGCGAAGAGGGAACAGAAGAAGAAGGTAGGAAAGGGCTGCGCCCCCAGGCCAGGACATCGGCCCGCAAAGCATTGGAGGAGCTCCACGGCATTCAAGGAGGCCCCACAAAACCAGCTCGAAACCTGCCCCAGGTTGCCCAAAGTCGAGGCAAGTATGGAGGAAGCTGGACGGGGCGCAATCATAGTCGGACCGGAATGTCAACAAGCAGGGTGAAAGACCCCCAGATCCCAACGAAAGGAAACAGGAAAGGCGGCGAGGGGGCGATCCAGAAGATGTGGAGGAAAGAGGGAGGAACCTTGCATGACAGTGAAATGAGAGACGAAAGGAGCGAGGAAAAATCCTCCCAAGAGGGGTCCCCGAAAGCAAGTGGGGTCACCCAAGAATTTATGGAGCAATGCTTTCAGAACTTTGGAGACAGCATGGCAAACATGATGCAGGGGCAACTTGACAAAATGAAGGAAGACCTAACGGGAGCAATAAAAGGTCAGAAGCGGATTAAATGGCCTGGGAGCAACAGTGGATACCAACGAAAGGGCCCTGCAGGAGCTGGCGGAGGATACCCACAAAATAGATGACATGATAGAACATCTGGCAAGGGTAAAGCATAACCTTGAAATACAAACTGAGGACCTCGAAAACAAGTCAAGGAGAGCCAACTTCAGGGTAAAAGCATTACCGGAGACGGTGGGAGGCGCGGAGCTACAACAGGCAATCCAACAAATATTCACAACTCTGCTCGACATACCGGACCCAGAAGGAATTTTGGTCGACAGAGTCCACAGAGGGGGCCCAAAGAGAAACGAGCTGGGGCCCAGGCCTAGGGATGTCCTGGTGGCTATGCACGAATACAAACAGAAGGAACGCATACTAGGTTCAGCTAGAATGTCGGAAGAACTCAAATACAACGGCTCACCGGTGCAACTCTACCAGGACCTGTCCCAAACTACACTGAACAAAAGGAGGCCGATGCGCCCGATAGTAGAGGAGCTGGTCAAAAGGAATATAAGACACAAATGGACATTCCCATTTGGAATCATGTTTGATCTAGAGAAAAGACAGAGGAGAATAAAAAAGGTTGAAGAGCGAGCAGATATACTGGGCGTTGAGGTGGACACGGCATATGGAGTGTGTCCGGCATCAGAGAAGGATCACCCGAAAAGGAAGGCGTGGGAATGGACGACCGAAGAAATTAAGAGAAAGGCTGGAAAAAAGCGGGGACCGATTGGACCGAGGGTCCCTGGAGAGAGGGTCTGCAAGTAACAAGCCCACAAGAAAGGGGCCCAGTGCAGAACCGGTAACCGCAACCTCAAGGGAGAAAAGTAAGATCTCCTGGGGAGGGGATATGTAAACAAAATAATAAAGGGCAGGGGGGAGCCGAGGGGAAAAGGGTGGCGGAGGGAGGCGTGGGTGGGGGTTTGGTGGGTCCAGACTGGGTAGATGGGGAGCAGAAGGCTCAGCACTTGATGTTCACAGTAATAATGGATATAAGTAATCAAATGAAACTCGCATTGATGAATATAAAGGGGTTTAACTCACCTGTAAAAAGGAAAAAACTGGAACAGTACCTAGCGGGGCAAAGCCCAGATCTGATAGCGCTGCAGGAAACTCATATACAAGAAAACGACATGCACAGGTTCAGATTAAGGGGATATGACTGAATACGTCAGTCAAATAACCAAAAAAAGAAGCACTGAAAAATAATCTAGAACTCAAAATATTGGGGGTTAGTAAAGATGCAAATGGTAGGTATGTAGCATCGGTCCTTCAGGGGGGGAGAGGAAACTATCACACTAGCCTCCTTGCATGCTCCAAATACAGGCCAAGACCACTATATACAATTAATCGAGCGCAAACTGGAGGGGTTTGCTAAAGGAAAGATAATATTGGCAGGTGACATCAACCTAGCCTGAGACCCTGAGAAGGACAGAAGTGCCAGGATCCATCACAATCAAAGTAGACCATCTAAGGAGCTGAAGGGGAAGCTCGATAACCCAGCATTAGTGGAGATAATTGAGAGGGGACATGACGGGCTACACGTTTTACTCCCACATCCATAGGACAGCATCCAGGATAGATTATATATGGGTATCAAGCACTCTGCTGGGTAGAGTGAAGGGGGTGGAGGTGGGAGCCATTTCCATATCAGATCACGCACCTATTGCACTATTTTTCTCGGTATCGACTCAAATAGCAGCCCTATGGAAGCAGAGATAGGGGAAAGATAATTGCGGTGAAATGGAGACGGGAAAGGGAGATGAGGCGACTTGAGTGACCTGGAGGGCAAACAAAGATCTCACGACCCAGATTACGGATAGGCCTTGCAGTGAGGTTCGGTACGAGGACAACTCAAAACCCTTCTAACACACAAGGCAGAGAGCACCCTACTGTATTTGAAACAGAAGTATTATTAAAAGGCAAATAAAGCGGACAGGCTACTAGCGAGAATGTTAAGAAAGGAGGAAAAGGATAGAACCATCCTAAAAATTAAGACGGGAGAGGGGGAGAACATACAGATATAAAGGCCATCAAAAGGGAATTCACTGATTTATGGGTAAGTCAGAAAACCCTGCAGATGGTGCCCAGGAAGAGTACTTTGCAAACTGTGACCTTCCTAGGATTACAGCCCTGGAAAGGGAGAAATTAGAGAGGGCGATAACGAGAGAGGAGGTGATCAAAGCAATAATAGACCTCCCCACCAATAAAGCCCCGGGACCTAACGGCTTCACGTCGGAATTTTATAAAACGTATAAGGAAGTTTTAGCTCCACGCCTGGCTTCATTGTATAATAGATTTGGGGAGGAGGGAGGAATAACACCCTCAATGGAGGAGGCAAAAGTGATACTACCCGCCAAGCTGGGAAAGGATCATACTCTATGGGGATCATTTAGGCCAATAGCACTAATCAATCTGGATGCTAAGATTTATACTAAAATATTGGCAGCCCGCTTAGACCCTCTTCTGCCCGACCCTATAGATCACCAATCGGGCTATATACGCGGGCGCCAAACCCACGATAACACAAGAGGAATAACCCACATTATTGAGAAAGTCAACAAAACGCAAATGGAGGCCCTGGTAGACGCCGAAAAAGCCTTCGACAGGGAGGAGTGGGGTTTCCCCTTTCACACAATGCAAAAGATGGGGTTCAGCGAATCTTATATTTCAAAGATAGAAGCCAACTACAAAAACCCATTGTTGCTACTCTTAAATGGGGAGTTATCTGATCCGGTCAAAGTTTCCAGAGGCACAAAACAGGGGTACCCTTTATCCCCACCTCTGTACGCCCTGTATTTGGAACGCCTACTCAATAGGATAAGGCTCACAAAGGAAATAGAAGGGGTCCTATTCAGCGGGAAGGAGCATAAGACTACAGCATTTGCAGATGATATGCTTTGTACAATCACCAATCCGGGTGGGTCCTTAAAGGCGGTGGACGGAATACTGGAGCAATTTGGGGAAGTAGCAGAGCTAAAAATAAATAAGGGCAACTCAGAGATCCTGAGTATCCAGATTTCACAGGAGAGAGAAGAGGAGTTGAAACCCAGAACACCATTTGGTTGGGTGGGCAATAAACTGAAATACTTGGGAATCAATATCACAAAAACCATAGAACAAATGTATGAGGTGAATTATCTCCCACTCCTGGAAAACATTGAGAGGTTGCTAACAAGCTGGCATCACCTATCCATATCCTGGTTTGGCAGGATGAACGCCGTGAAAATGGTGGTAATGCCGAAATTGCTATACATGTTTATGGCAATCCCCGCCAAAGTCCCGATGGCATTCTTTCGAGCCCTGCGCAAATGCTAGCAGACCTACTATTGGGGCCAGGAGAAGCCCAGAATTCCATACAAACTACAGCTGATGCTGAGGCATAAAGGAGGGTTGGGGGGGGGGGAACAGATCCTTTAGCATACTATCGTGCAGCCCAAATCAGTCTTAAGGGACTGGTCAAAGGGAGACAGGGGGAAACATTGAGAGAAATGGACAGGGCAATTGTGGGGATGGATTTACAGAAGGTTCTGTGGATACCCCAGGAAGAAGGACCTAGAAAAATGTACTGTAGCACCATAGAAGCTCTGGTGGCCCGCACATGGGATGCATTTGTGAAGCATTCCAAAATCACCACGTTCCCCTCACCGCTAACACCGATTTTCAGGAATCCACAATTTGCCACGGACAGGGAAGGAAAAGGGTATGTTAAATGGCAAGAAGGGGGCTGTAGGGTGGTACGAGAAATGCATGAAGGTGACGAGATTAACTTGTTCATTCAGTGCAAAAAGGACTTCCAACTAGATGAAGGGGAAAAGATCTGCTACGCGCAGCTGCAGCACTGGGTCCCTAATCCTGGGGTAAGGGAGGCGGCGAAGCGTGAACTCACTCCTCTGGAAAAAAATGTGACTACCAAGTCAGGGAACAAGCACTTGGTGGGGGATCTTTACAGGCTGGTCAAAGAAGGGGAAGGTGCAGGGAAGAGGTGCTTTATGATTAACTGGGAAAAGAAAGCAGAGCAGGAAATAGAGTTAGTGCATTGGGAGTGGTTGAATATCCCAAGGTTGGCCCAATCGTTGCAAATTCAAGAAATATGGGTAAAAATGATGTACCAGTGGCACCGGACTCCAGTTAGATTATCGGAAATATACAGGTCAACAACAACGCAGTGCTGGAGGGGTTGTGGAGCAGAAGGGAATTGGGGGCACCTATGGTGGGGGTGCCCGGCAGTATCTCAGTTCTCGGACATGGTGCATGAAACAATCAGAAGCATTCTAGGAACGGAAAAAGCAAGAAACATGGGGCTATTTATTCTGGGAGTAGAAGGTGAATTGGAAAAACTGGCCACTAGGGCCCAGCGGAAGATATACGTGATCCTGATAATGGCCGGAGCACTACTAGTAGCAAACAAATGGAAAGATAAAGAGGCTCCCACCGAACATGAGTGGGTGGGCAAAGTTTGGTCCATAGTGCCAATAGAAAAAGTAACTGACAAGATAAGGGAGGAACATGATAAATTTCGTATGGACTGGGTCCTAGTTCTTAAATACCTAATGAAAGACTCTAGGAGAGCCTGGTGCCCACGGAAGATGCACTTTCTGGGCCTAACTTAAGGAGCGCCAGGCACAGATTTAAGAGGTAGAAAGCCGAGGGGAATCATGTTGAGTAAATGGAGAAAGTAGCCATGTCAGACTTGTATGGTGAAACAGAGGACTCAATACCGGGGCTGAGGACTGGGGTTTCGGGGGGGGAGGAGGAAGTGGGGGAGTTTGTTGATGAAATATGTTCAAGAAATGCCAATAAAAATCATTTGGAAAAAAAATAAGTGTCCTATACGAACAGCGAGAATCAAATACATTTTTCAATGTTATTTGAATAAAATAGTAATGGTGCACAATATAGTATCATCTCGGTCTACAATTGCAAAAACCAAGTACTCTCTTCTTACAGAGTAAAGTCTCTATGGTACGGCTAAGGAGGACATGCGCTTCACCTACAAAATGTTGTGGATCCACTTCATCAAAGGCGGCATGTGTGGGCCTTGGTTGCCATACTGGCATCCTCTCTTATGAAGAAAGCCAGGATACAACTGAAGGGGAATGTACTTGCGTGTTGATGCCTCGGCACCAATATGTGCCTGGTACTGGGTTTCTCCTCCAGCTGTTCGGGGTTGGGGTGTTAGGGTCCCATGTGTGGGGCTTGCAGTCTTGGTGAAAGAGGGAAGGATGCCAGGTATATGGGACTTGTGCTCCTGGCGCTGGAGTGGAGGATTACAGGTATGGGGAATGCAATCTTGGTAGTGGAGGAGCAGGATGCCACGTATGGGGCTTTTGCACTAGGTGGTAGGGGCAGGATGTGAGGTATGGGGTCTGTACTCTGGGTCATTTGAGTTCATAACTCTACTAACCATAAACTGGCATTATCAGGGTATTTGAGGCTGCATATTGCATATTATAGCAGGCTATAGATTATACACAGTGAAAGACAATACTTCTGATATACAGAGACAAGAGGGTGTGGGCGACAGGTCTAGCGAGTAATGCAGAGTGAAATCAAATGTGCATAGATCCGTAGACCTATGGATAGCGATATAGACAGATGCATAGAGAGATGGATAAAGATGTAGACCGAGAGAGATGCACAGATGTATACAGAGAAACTGGTAGAGGGATATAGAGTGATGCATACAGGGAGATTCATACATTTAGTTTAGTTTAGTTTATTTAGATGGATATAGAGCTATCAATGGATAGATTTTTACATATTAAAAGAGGTACATTCAGTTACATTTGCAGGGAGAGATGGATAGAGAGACAGAGAAATGCATACTTTGTGATCTATAAAGGTGTATAGATAAACAGAGATGGATAGATAGCTTGATATAAAGAGCTACCTAGAGTAGCATGTATAGAGAGATATGGATGGACAAACACAAAGATGGGGATGTATGTAGATAGAGGTTTACATAGACAACAAGGGCCAAATGAGAGATGCATTTAGGGTGCTGGATATGGAACTATATAGGCATGAAAAAAAAGATGTATATATACACGGAGGAGCAAAAAGATAGATGGATATAAACATATATGGGGACATAGAGATGAATGTAGATCGATTGATGGAGGGCATAGTATGGATTCATGGTGATGCAGAGCCAGAGATGGATATAGGTAAATGGAGAGATTCATATACATATGGAAAGAGTACTAGAAATGTAGACAGAAAATGATGGAGCTCGATGGAACTGGTCATATAGAGACACACACAGACAGTTCGGAAAGGACAGACAGATGGATACCGTGAAATATAGAGATGCATAGATAGAGATGGAGAAAAAGAGGTAGAGGGATATAGAGAGATGGATACATATGGATTATATATAAACAAGAGGAAGCATTTGTTGTCGGAGGTATTGAGGAGGAACGGAGGAAGATGTCGTCTATACTGCCTCAATGCCTTTTCAATGCCTTTGCAATGCTACTGAGAAGGTGCAGTGATAGACTTGTCTAAATTTCAGCAATGTTGCTGGTGTACCTGGTCGGCCACCACACATGGGCATACACATGGACTAATAAGGATGGCAAAGAGAATATGCCTCAGACGTATGGTTATTGCACCCTTTGTCAAACCTTGTTGGTACTATTGGACTCTTTCAGTCCATCATTTTCTAACTACACCAACGTATCAAGGAAGTCACAGTCCATAGATCTTTTGGTTGGTAATGTTTTTCATTCATTAAGATAGCTATGTCAATGCTTTTAAAAAATAATATTCTTGCTCAATGGTGACTGTTGGGATGCAAGTGCAATGTCCTAGGCAAGCAAAAAGATTTAGACTGTGCAAAACATTAGCAGGCAGCATAGTGCTAGCTGTCCTCGTTAGGGCACAGCAGAAAGCGCATGTATCCATTTGTAGCACGCTTTGATACATATTAAAAACACCATATAGTCACACAGAAAAAGTAAATATGTATCCATGATGCAGAGGTTTAAGATAGGTTGATGTATTTTGCATTTAGCTGTAGTATAATGTTATGCTTTAAGAGATGTGTAAGTATGTAGCTGGCATAGGTAAGCATGTGAGATGGAGTCAGAAATGTTTCAGTAAAGGTGAGAGGTTCAAGGGCTAAGGTAGCAGGAGTACTGCCATGTTGGATTTTATGGCACGTTAGAGAATGTGTTTTGCTAAAGTATGAGAAATAGGCTTCACGTAGAGCTGCGGCTCTGTATAGCTGATTCTAAGACAAGTCCCCCTTCGTTTCCCCAGAGGAGAAGTTGTGCTGTCAAGTTTACAGGCAGCCATGCTGTGCAGATAACAGTTAATTGAGTCAGCTGCAGAGCTGGGAAAGGAATGTTGGGTCCAGGGAGTCAGGAGAGGGATGCGCCTTTTGAAGGTTGTATTCATGTGAGCCGGGCAAGGGGTTCTGGGATGTCAAGAGCCCTGGTGAAGATTTAGAGTGCTTCTGCCCTCACCCGAAGAGCGGTCATCCCATTTTAACTGCAGGTGGCGCACAATAGGGATCAATATATAAGCGAAATTCAAACACAAGAGTGGTTCCCTATCACGTCATTCGTGGGTACCTGTTTTCCCCAGGAGATCAGAGAGCAGATGTGCTAGGGACCGGAGGAGCAGAGGTGATGCCAATAAATGTATCTACCAGGGCAGGGAGCTGTTTGTGCAGGTTACAGTTTCTGGTATAATGATGAGGCCCATTAGATCATCAAAGCAGATTGAACTCACTATTCACACTTTGATCAGGCTCCGACGGAGAGGTGCCGATCACGTGATGGAATATTTACTTGTTAAAGAAATGTATTATAGTAAAAATGCACCTGGTAGTCAATCAGCTCCTAAGTTTCACAATGATGATGTAGCAGGTCACGTGTCGGGTAATGTGTGACCAATAGGGTAACGGATTACAGGGGATAATTAGTATTTTATATAGGTGTTAGCCAATGGGGAGAGCAGGATCATGTGTAATCTTTATGATGCATAGTTTTGTTAATTTGCGTTTTTTAGTTTATATGTTAGTTCAGTTCTACGTCTGATACTTATTGCATGTAATAAAACATTGTTTTCCTTTAAAAACGGTGCATTGATTAGGCAAGATTGTGTGCAGTATCCTTTGGAAGACTAAAGCAACCTTGACCTCCTGGCAATAGGAACCCAACCTTTGTTATAAATCTGTACTCCACAGGTTGGTAGTGTGGCTGAAGAGCCAGGCTTATCTCAAGAGGGGTCAATGTGAGCAATAGGGTTGTAACACAGAGTCTTCACAGTGACAGTTATTCAAATGAACAAGTTACTTACCAACTGGTAATGTTCTTTCGACTGGATGTTCCTCCAACGTATTCCACATCTATGACATGTAATGTCCACAGCTGTGCACTTCGGAAACTTTTTCGGCAGAGGGCGTCCTGCGTCAATGACGTCGGGTTGATGTCCCTCGAAGGCCTCCGTCGAGGGCGACATCACCGGATGTTATAAATAGCACGCAAGGCACCCGTAGCCTCAGTTTAAGTTTCCCCCCTCCCCCAGAATGTGTGGTACCAGTCTCATGCCTGCTTGACAGCACATAGCCTTCCGGAAACATAAGCTGCAATCGCAAAGGAAATTCTCCAGAGGGGCAGGCTGGGAGGGCGATGTGCAATACTTTGGAGGGACATCTAGTCGAAAGAATGTTACTAGTTGGTAAGTAACTTGTTCTCGAACAGATTGTGTCCTCCAACGTATTCCACATCTTTGACAGACTCCCAAAGCAGTACTAGAAAATGGAGGAGGGAAAAGAATTTAGAGTACCCAATCAGATGGCGGAATAAAGAACCGCTTTACAAAAGGCCATATCCTGACCATGTATCGTATCCAGGGAGTAATGTTTAACAAAGATGTGGAGCCTTTGTAGCAGCATCACAAATATTCCTAATAGGAACACCCCACAAGAGGGCGGTGGAAGTAGCCACGCCCCTAGTGGAATGAGCTTGCAACCCTACAGGAGGGTCCTTACCTGCCAATCGATAACACTCCGTAATGTTGAGGATAATCCATCTGGACAAGGTCTGTTTGGTAACAGCCTGGCCAAATCGGTGTCCAGCATATCCTACAAAGAGTTGCTCGTCCACTCTGACCCTGGACATCCTAGAAATGTAAAAGCTCAGAGACCTCCTAGGATCCAACCTAAAGAGTCGCTCTTCTTCCGTACCAGGATGAGGAGGATAGAAAGAAGGTAGAACTACCCTCTGACTCAAATGAAATTCAGATAATACCTTAGGTAGAAAGGAAGGACATACCCGCAGTAGGACCCTGTCCTTATGGAACACAGTAAAGGGGCGTTTTAGAGGAAAGTGCCTGCAATTCACTCATTCTGTGAGCGGAAGTAACCGCAACCAAGAACACAGTCTTGAAGGACAATAATCTCAAAGGACAAGAGTGCAAAGGTTCAAACGGAGCACCCATGAGATATTTCAAAACCAAATTCAAATCCCAAACCGCCACATAGAAAGGAGATGGCAGGAACACATTCGTCAGTCCTTTAACAAATTGAGAAATCAAAGGAATCTTAAAGTAAGAACATTCTCCAGACGAGAGCTTAAATATAGACAGCGCCACCAGGTAACCTTTAATGGTACTCCTGAAGGCCCCTGTGGGCCAAAGAAAGTAAGAAAGACAAAACCATAGGAATGGAGCACTGAAAAGGATCAACATTGTGACCTCTGCACCAGTCGCAGAACTTACGCCAACGGTACAGGGATTTTATTGCAGGCCGCCTGGCCGAAAGCAACACCTCCATCACGTCATCAGGGAGGTCCCAATCCTTATACCTCAACCTTTCAGATACCAAGCTTGAAGGTTCAGAGTCTTGACCTATGGATGGAGAACCTGTCCCCTCCCCCGCCACTCTCCCCTCCCTCGCACAAGAGCAGATCCTCTCGGTAGGGAAGACAGCGTGGAGGGCAGGACGACATTTCTAGAAGGTCCTGGTACCACGCTATTCTGGCCCAATCTGGAGCGATGAGGATCATGTGGGAACCGAACCTCTGTAAACTCTGAAACACTTGAGGAATGACAGGGACTGGAGGAAACACGTACAGCAGTGGGAATGACCAATCCACTAAGAATGCGTCTCCCAAGGCTCCTCTCGGAGGAAATTCCCTTGAGCAGAATCTCTCACACTTCCAGTTGGCACTGGTGGCGAAGAGATCCACTTGTGGCGTTCCCCTAATGGCGAAGATCTCCAGAAGGACTTCCTGAGCCAACTCCCACTCGTAAGAGATTGTGCTCTGTCTGCTCAGAGTGTCCGCCGCTGCCGCATTTTTGTCTCCATCCTGATGAACTGCTAAGACCAAAATTCCCGGCTGGATGGTCCAGAACCAGTGCTGCATTGCCTCTCTGCACAACGAGAGGGACCGCCCAACCCTCATTTGTTGAGGTAATGCATGGACACTGTGTTGTCAGTCATAATCAGAACACTCTTCCCCTGCACAGACAGCAGAAAAGCCTTCAGGGCTAGCTTGATGGCCCTCAGCTCTAACAGGTTGATGTGGAGTTTGGACTCCGACGGAGACCAAGACCCCTGGCGGTCAAGTCATCGGCATGAGAGCCCCATCCTGTGAGGGAAGCATCTGTCACTACAGCGCCTCTGGCCATGGTTGCCAAAACGGCTCCCCCTTCATCAGGTTCCCTTCGTTGGCCCACCACAGAAGATCCTGGGAGACTGAGATTGGAATTTGAACGGGATCCGAAATCTTGCCTGAGAATCTTGGGGACCCATTGCGGGATCTCATCCTCAGCCTGGCCTCTGGCACCAGAAAAATGCAGGATGCCATGAGGCCGAGCAACCTTAAGAATTTGAAAGCCGGGAGACTCTAGGCAGGTTGAAACTTGTCCACCATCTGCACAACGTGATGAGCCCTCACCTTGGGAGGCGAGCACTTCCCCAAGGACGTGTCTAACACAGCCCCAATGTACTGGTAGCGGTTGTGAAGGTGTCAGATGCAACTTCTTGAAATTGAAGGAGAAGCCCAGCCTGTGGAGGGAGCGGCAGGTGAGACTGAGGTGATCGAATCCTTGCTCGGGAGAGCGCCCCGGATCAGTCAGTCGTCCAGGTAGGGGTAGACGTAAATCCCCTTCGCCTGAGGTACGCTGCCACCACCACCATTTGCTTGGTGAAGACCCTCGGGCGAAGGTCAATCCAAACGACAGGACCCGAAACTGAAAGTGCGAGTCTCCAGCCGCAAACCTCAGGTACTTTCTGTGCTTGGGATGAATCGGCACATGAAAGTAAGCATCCTGTAGGTCCAGAGACACCAACCAATCCTGAACTTGAAGGGCCTGGAGGACTTGAGAAAGAGTAACCAGCTTCAACTTGTCCTTCCTGAGAAGTTGGTTCTACCAACGCAAGTCCATGATGGATCTCAATACCCAGTCTTTCTTTGGGATCAAAAAATAAGGGGAATACCATCCCTTGTTCCTCTCCACTACAGGCATCAGATCTGTAGTGCCTTTCTCCAACAGGGCTAGGATTTCCTGCATAAGGAGCAGATCTGGAAGCTTCAAAGAGAGTTTCCCCGGTGGATTGTCGTAAGGCCGCTTTAGGAAGGGAAGGGAAGGAAGTGGCCGTGGGCTATCGTATCCAGAACCCACGCATGCGAAGTAATGGATTCCACTCTTCGAGATGCTGAAATAACCTGCCCCCAACCGGCGAACCATGGGGCATGGCCTCATGGCTGTTTTAGAGCGGCTGCAGCAGTGCCTGAAGGCAAAGAGGCAGCTGCCTGAGCGGCTCTGGCACCTCTATTTCCCCAACCCCCACAGGTACTTTTTCGCTGGCCCCTTTGACTGGCGGCCCCTCTCGTCCTACCAAAGGAGGAGTAGTAACGAAAATAACCTCCCCTCCACTGCTGTCCACTAGGACGAAAAGGCAGAGATTGATGCACAGCTGCACTGAAGATTTTGCCGCGGCTTTTGAGGTCTGCAACCTCTCAAGGCTCTCGTCAGCCTTGTTGCCAAACAAATGTGCGCCATCAAAGGGCATGTTCAAAAGACGGCCTTACACATCTGGAGCAAAACCCTGACTTCCACTACCATGCAAATCTCTGTATAACGGTGCTCGCAGCCATGCACCGGCTAATACTGTCATATTAACAGCCGGAAGAGATTCCAAGCCAAGCAGCTGCCGCCCTTTTCTGTAAAGTGTGATGAAACGGTAACACTGGAGGACGGACCTTGATCTAAAATGTCCGTTAGAGCACCCTGCACAAAGTCTTGAGGAGGACTGGACCAGACCAGATACTCCGAGACCCTAGCCATGAGCTGCCTGTGCGAAGACTCAGCATGAGCCCCAGGCTAAGGCCTGCCAAATTCCACTTCCGGAGAAGTATCCAACCCACTGGCATCATGAAGGGTTTGCCTTAACTCCTCCAATTGACTGTCTCCAGAAAAGACTGGAGTCACATCATGCTCAACAGGGTCCTCAAATTCAGACCTTTCTTCCTCTTCATATATGTCGTCTAGAGGGAGTTGGTCTGGGGACAAGAGAGGGCCTAGAGTCCAATACTGGCCTCACAGACTACGCCGTAGCCTTCCTTGGAGGATTCACCAAATCAGGGTACTCCAATGGTAAATTGCGGGCAAAAATACCCGAAAACATCGAGGGCACCAAAGGCTTCGACGCCGAAAGCGTCGACAACCGTGGCGTAGTGAGTGCCGAAGGCTTCAACGTCGACACTTGTGCCTTTGAGTCGGCGCCAGCTTCAAGCCCTTAGCAGGATGCAGCGGTCTCCCAGGAGACCAGGACCGAGACCAGGAAGCACATCTCTTGCGACTATCCGAAGCCTTGTCCAAACAGGACCTCAAAGGTTCCCGGTGCAAGCCGCATCGCGGTCCCGAGCCCAAAGGCGTGCGAGCCACGGTATGAGACCGTTCCTTGCCGGCTTCGTTAGAAGGCGCGACCGGAATCATGCCCTGCGATTGAAATATCGCTAACATCTGCTCCTTAAAGGCAGCCGATTCCTCCAGAGTCGAGCACTTTGTCGGGTATGCCACTTTCCTTGGTGACCAGTGACAGCGCTTCAGAGAATGTTGCGACAAGGAAGAAGAATGGCGGGAACCACTCTGGGTCCGAGAACCCCAGGCTTCCTCCCGACGCAGAGAGTCGCCCCTCCAGTCGTCGGTGGACACCCCTGTGGTTTTCGATCTAGTGGTACAGGCTTTCTGGGCTTAGAACCCCTACCTACCTGGAGCTTCTCCCTACGCTCCCGCAAGGCCTTGGCAATCAGCGACTGGCATTTTGAACAGTCGGTGTTTTGACTCTCGACCAAGCACCACAAACAAATGTGATGCAGGTCGGTGATCGCCATTTTCGACTTGCAGTCCCGGCAAGTCTTAAAGCCAGACCGCGGAGTTGGAGGGGTTGAAGAAAAAGACATCCCTGCGATGAAACACACGAGGTGCACAGAGTTCTCGAAGGAAATACGTTTGCGGAAAAAACAGAACTGAGGCTACAGGCGCTGTGCGTCCTATTTATAACATCCGGTGACGTCACCCTCGACGAAGGCCTTCAAGGGACATCGACCCGACGTCATCGACGCGGGACTCCCTCCGCCGAAAAAGTTTCCAAAGTGCACAGCAGTGGACATTACATGTCAAAGATGTGGAATACGTTGGAGGACACAATCCATTCGAAAAACACTTACACTTGATGTTTCTTGATTAAACAATTATTAATTTAACAGTCAGTTATATAAGCCTTCTTCAGAAGAGAGCAAAACATGTAACAATTCCAATACACTTCAAAACACACTCTGTTTCTCTAAATCAGATGATACCCATTGGGGATGGCACACAGACATTTCGTATACCATCAGGTGACTTAAATAGCTAGGACACTATGGACATTGATTTATCACTGGTACATTTAGAGCAATACTGAGTTTGGTGCAACGGTTAGATCGGGGAATAAAACAAAGGTTAACAAATAATTCATAAACATAAAAGTACTTTTTAAACCTTCCAATGTAAAATGTAACCCTTTCCTGAATTAAAGGTAAAGGCACAGAGTCAGAGGTAAGAAGAGTCACTCGGGGAGCCAGGACAGCCAATGATAGTTGAGCAAAGTCTATGTGAGCTCAAAATCATCTTTGCAGGTAAGTAAAAATGTTGCACAATGTTTTTAGAAATGTTTGTAGAAATAAGATTCTTTTAAAAAAAAAATTATTGGCATCTGGTTTTATTAAACCTTTACACATTTTTTTTTTTACAGAAAAGGCAAGTAGAAAAGTAAAACATTCACAATAACGATTAAAAATAAGATAATCAACAGAGCAAGAGAGTATCCACATGGCATTCACAACATAACACAATTCCCTAAAAAATAAATAAATACCAAAGTCACATCCTTAAAATCTTTAAAAAAAGAGAAAGACATTTTCTGCCTATATTAATAAGGGAAAACAGGGTGGACAGACAATCCAATCAATACAGGAGGGAATAAATAATGTTTTACCCGGGGGGCGTGGCTTGGAAGCCATGTGAAAGGACGTGCCTGTACGGGAGCTCCCGCTGATCCGTACATAATCCGACTGATACCGCGCAAGGACCGCTGTGATTTGGCAGAAAGTGGGAAGACTGTGAACATGAAGTCCGGCTGCACGCGAGGACACATTTTTACACGGGTTCGTGGTGCGCACGTGTACTTAAGAGCCGAATGAAGCACTGGTGGCGAGATCACGACTGACGACAAAATGGCCGCCGCCGCTTGACGAGGGGACAAAGGAGCGGTGGATTAGGACCACAGCGTCCGTGCGCCCTCTCAGCGGAACAAAGGGGGCAGCGCGACCTAGTCCATCTGGGGGGAGCGCCGTACAACAGCGGTGCCCGAGGCTGTGGGGCGAGCTGGGACTCTCAACTGAGTTGTGGTGTATGGGCACGGTGCCTCCCTGGCCTGGACCGGAGCGCTGCCAGAAGGACGCTCCTGACTGGAGATATGTCGAACAAACCTCTGAGGGCGAAGAATAAGCAGCCTACGCTCGATGAATACGCCAAGACGTCGCCCGGCCTGGAAGGTGCCAGGAGCAAGGATAAAGCTCAGACCAAAGAGATGGCCGCCGGGGGTGCGAACCAGGAGGTCCTCGCTGCGATCGCGGACCTGAAGGCAACGTGGGAGACCAAGCTCCAACTTGCTGTGGTCGAATTGAAAACTGCTTTGGAACTACAGGTCGGGGCGGTGCAGGAGGACGTGAACCTCCTGAGGCAGGATGTACGAGCCCTTGCTGAGCGCACGGAAACTCTGGAAAAGGAGATGGGCCCTACTGTGGTGGACTGCACTGCATATAAGAGCGATATCCATGCCCTGGTGCAGCGGGTGGGTAACTTGGAAAGTAGGGCCGAAGAGGCGGAAGGACGCGCTCGGAGAAATAACGTTCGCATCGTGGGCCTGCCGGAGGGGGCTGAAGGCCAGAACCCCACGGAGTTTATTGAGAACTTGCTGCTGCAGGAGATCACTGGGGGAGCCCTGTCGCAGGGGTTTGCGGTGGAGAGGGCGCATAGGGCCTTGAACAGAAGACCACCACCGGGGAACCCACCTAGGCCTGTGATCGCCAAGATCCTTAACTATCGGGAAAGGATCCTTGAGCACTTTCGTAAGGGGGGCACCATACAGCGAGGAGAGGCGACCATTACTGCTTACCCCGACTACACCCTGCAAGTGCAGCGTAGTCGCATGAACTTTGGGGCGGTCAAGAGGCGATTGCGGGCAGCGGGGTACAAGTATATGTTGCTCTATCCGGCCAGATTGAAGATATTCTTTAAGACTAAGACACTGTTTTTTGACACTCCGGAGGCGGCCATGGAATGGCTCGATGCACAAAATTGTCCTCAAGAGCCAGATGAGCGGATGGAACAGGAAGAGATAAGTGACGCTGCGGGCCCGGTTGGGCGATGAATATTGGGACTGGAATATAGTTGGTGGGACTTTGTTATGGTAGTGTATGCGTTAGGACTTCGAAACATGGTCCATGTGTGCGGATACGGAATTGTGGGAGGGGAGCCTCTGGGGACTGTTCTTTGTACCCCAGTTTGAGTTTAGGTTAGTCACGGTGTGTGGGGTGACACCCTGTCGGGTTCTCTACTTGGGTTCCAGAGAGAACCGAACACAGGGATGCCTGAGATCCAGGGATGGAGCTGGGCAGTTGGTTGGGTTAGGGGGGTGGGGAGGGTCAGTTTTTATATGAGCCTGGGAGAGAAACTGGGGATGGGGGCCCTTGCGGTAGGGGGGAGGCGAGTGGACCTGGGAAAGGGATGGGAGCTACTGATGCATCATGGGGGACCTTAGGATACTAACGTGGAACGTTAGAGGGCTTAACAGCTACCTTAAGCGTAACAAGGTCATGTTGTACCTAAAAAGATAAAAGATAGATATCGCCTTGTTACAGGAGACACATCTGACACGGGATAAACTGGAACTGGTGGGGAGAAAGTGGAGAGGGACTGTAGTTGGATCCACATATTCTGCCTATGCTAGAGGTGTGCTGATTTGGGTTGCACCACATGTCCCGTTTAAGCTACTTGGGGAGGTTGTGGAGTCTGATGGGAGGCTGGTCATGGTAAGGGGGCTTGTGGAAAATAAAGTAGTGTGCGTCATAAATACCTATGCCCCCAACCGTGACACGGCAACATACTTTAGGACACTGACCACTAGACTGGGTGAGGGGATGGGGGGTCCTGTGATTTGGGGAGGGGACTTTAATTGTGTACTAGACCCCAAGGAGGACAGGTCAGATGATAGGGGGGACAGGCCCAGCCCGGCGGCTAGGGTACTGCAGGCACTGCTGGTAGACCTAGGCCTGGCAGACGTGTGGAGGACGAGACACCCTGGCGTGAGGCAATATTCGCATTACTCGGCCCCGCACCAGTTACACACAAGGCTGGATTACTTTTTCGCCACTCCGGACGTTGTCACGGAGTGTGACCAGATAGACTACAGGGCGAGAGTCCTTTCGGACCACTCGCCCCTGGTCATGCGTTGGCAGCTTTGTCCTCCACGTGCGCGAATTCCAACATGGCGCCTTAGGGCGGAAGCGCTCAGGGATCCAGTCTTCAGAGAGGAAGTGAGGGAGGAGATAGTTGCTTACTTTGAAGCGAACACAGGCAGCGTCAAGTCGGCTGGTACTTTGTGGGAGGCCTTTAAGGTTGTAATGAGGGGGGTTGCCATTGTTAAATCCAAAGGATTAATGGGAGGAGTCCTGGCAGATCTGCGGAGGGCCGAGATTGAGTTGGAGAGAGAGCTGGGGGAGGGGGAGACGGACGTGGAGGAGGTCATTAATTTGCAACAGAGGTGCGCAGAACATTGGGACAGGCTTTGTAACCTGAATTACAGGAAGTATATTGAGAGGTTGCATGCCGGGGGAGACAAGACGGGCAGGCTTCTTGCTTGGCTGTATAAGAGCGAGACCCCAAGATCCCCGATCCGATCAGTTATCACTGAAAAGGGAGTGGAGCAGGACACCCAGGAAGGGGTGAATGGAGCATTCGCAGAATATTATCAGACATTATATGAGGATCGAGAGGGGGGAAGCCGGGAAGAGATAGAGGTAGTACTTGAAGTCATAGGCCTGCCCAAGATAAGTGACGAAGAGCGAGAGGAGATGGATGCTCCGATCACTCTGGAGGAGCTGCAGGAGATTGTGCGGCAGCTACCCACTTGTAAGGCCCCAGGTGCAGATGGGTTCCCCAGTGAATTTTATAAAGCGTATGGGGAGGAGGTGCTCCCGCCCATGCTGGAGATGTTTAATGAAGCGTTCGAGGTGGGGCGGCTGCCGGAATCACTCAGGGAGGCGATTATAGTACCGCTCCCCAAACCCAATAAACCGGGGCATGATTGTAGCTCCTACCGGCCCCTGTCGATGCTGAACCAGGACAGCAAGATCCTGACAGCGGTCCTGGCGGCCAGAATGCGGAGGGTAATAGGCAAGCTGATCCATCCTGACCAGACGGGCTATGTCCCGGACAGGAATATTACTCACAATCACAGGCGCCTTCACAGGGTGGTGGAATGGGGGGGCAGTGAGGACAGCGAAATGGCAATAGTGGCGCTGGACGCGGTTAAAGCTTTCGACTCCGTCCGATGGCCATGGCTGCTGGCGGCTTTGGGGCAGTTCGGACTGGGACCATGCTACATGAGGTGGGCCGAGTTATTATATAGTGCGCCTCTGGCTAGGGTCCGTAGGGGTGCAGTAGTAGTGTCAGATAGATGGCAGTTAGGCAGAGGTACCAGGCAGGGATGTCCTTGGTCCCCAATGTTGTACATACTGGCCCTCGAACCCTTAGCAGTTTACCTCCGGCAGCAGTATGATCCGGTGGGCATAGAGGTGGGAGGAGAGTGCCATCTTATATCCCTGTATGCAGACGATATGCTGTTATACCTGAAACATCCAGAAGAGAATTTGCAGTATATCTTGGAGGTATTGGAGAGGTACGCCTGGTTGACCAGGCATAGCGGTTAACCCTCAGAAATCCGTATTATTCCCGCTGGGCAGTTATGTGGGGATACCGGCGGAGAGGTTGCCGGTGCTGCGGATTCCGTGGGCAACGAGCTCCTTCATGTACTTGGGCATTGACGTGTATCACACGACCGAGGAAGAACACAAGTATAACACTGAACTAGCTGTGGGAAAGATTGAGAGGTGCATGAGGTTCTGGGAAAGATTGCCTTTAGCTATGATGGGTCGCGGAGCTATGCTTAAAATGGTGGTGCTGCCCAGACTCCTGCATTACTTTAATAACATCCCGTACATGATACCTAGGAAGTTTTTCGCTAGGTTACATAGCGTGTGTAGGAATTTCCTGTGGCACGGCACGCGCAACAGGGTCGCATTATGGAAATTGCAGAACTCTTACGAGAAAGGTGGCGTGAAGCTGCCGAACTTTGAGGCCTATTATATTGCGGCGCAACTGCAATATGTGGCCAGGTGGCTTTCAGATGAAGAGACCCCCCGAACATAGGCTGCTAGGGAAAGACTGTTCCCCCTTCTATCTGCGGGAGGTGATTTGGGTGACTGGCTCATGGATGAGAGAGCGTCCTAAAATGCTAGCCCTTGGCAGGAATATATGGCGGCGTGCCTGTCGGATGATGGGTGACCCCTTGCCGTGTATGCCGCAGTTCCCTCTGATCGCCCTGGCAAAGGAGGACGGGCAGCTGAGAACTATTATCCGGACGTATTGGGAGTCAGTGGGATTGATCACTATGGGCGACATCTGGCAGGATGGGACCCTGATGGAGTTCGATGAACTGGAGGCAGGGTCGGGACTACACAGGGGTCAATATGTAACATATCATAGGGTGGTCCGGGAGGTCCGGAGCACGTGGCCCGAAACTACTTTGGCCGATGAACCGGATGCCACGCTGGAGACGATGTATGACGCATCAGAGGGTGGACACGAGGTCTCTAGGTTGTACGAGATGTTGATGACGAAGGTTGGGAAGGATTTGGGGCACCTTAGACTGGAGTGGGAAGCGGAGATGGGGGCCCCAATGTCGGATGGGATGTGGGAGCGCGCCCTGGGGTACCACAAAAAGGTATCGAGGAACGCCAGGTTCAAGCAGATACAGCTCTATATTACGCACAGGGCATATATGACCCCCCTTAGAATTTCCAAATTCCTAGGTAGTGGGCGCCAGGCGTACCCCAAGTGTAACGAAGAGAATGCGGACATGATACACATGTTCTGGGCGTGCCCAGTGATTGCAACTTACTGGGGTGAAGTGGCGCGGAGGCTGGCAGGGAGGGGTATTACACTTAAGGTGGATTCGGCTTGGGCTTGTCTGCTGGGAGGGTATCCCAGGGCGCGTAAGCTTCGACATGTTGAAAAACTTAAAGATCTGGCCTATGTGCTTGTCAAACGTAGGATAGCCATGGAGTGGAAGAAATGTCACAAGCCGCGAGTGGAGGTCTGGTGGCGGGATCTCCAAAAATGGGCGGATGCCGAAACGACAGCGTGGCAAGATGGCAGTATGGCAGGGGATGGGGAAGAAATAGGCTCTCTCACGGCATGGAAGTTGTTGTTAGCTGAGCTGTTTGGTGCGGGATCAGCCTCGGCTGGACTTGAGAGCGATGAGGCCCCACCGCACGGAACGGACACTGAGGGCGGACACTCTACAGGCTCATAGGGGGGAGGGACGGGGATTGCAGTGCCTTACTTTTTGTTTGTTTGGTTTTGTTGTTTGAAGTGTTTTATTTATGTTTTGTTGTAATGTTGTTTGGTTGAGATAAAATAAAAAAATATATGTAAAAAAAAAAAAATAATGTTTTACCCCACAGTTATCTAGAGCGATCTAGATGGAGATTGAGGATAAATCCAGAAAGCGGCAGTCCCTCTTGCTTTTTATGTACAGATAAACAGTGTTGCCACACGAGGTCAGTAGGTTCAATAAGAGTACAAATCCTTCAATAAACTTAAGCAGGAATCTCTTAGGGTATTAATTTGCGTACAGTGAAGGATAAGATGTTTAGCCGTTTCAGGTACTAGATGACAGAATCTACATAGGCTATCCTCCACCTTCATTTGATTTCTTCTCAGCACAGTATTCAAAGTGGGAAGGATATTCCAACATGGTCTTAACAAAAGAGATCGAGGAGTTCTATTTGGAAACATGGTGAGAATCTTAGAAAGGGAGCCTCTTTCTTATGTTTGTGTGATAAGTGATTCATTGATTTATATGAATGAAAGCTATCTACAGTAAGAGACCAATCCTAGTCCAGCAACAACTTTTTAGTTTTCATTGGATTGGTGTTTAGTTGACCCAAATCAGAATCAACACTTTGGAGGATCGTTTCACACAAATTACAGAATGTGGTTAAAAAAACAGAGAACTCAATGTTGCTTCCAACAAACTCATATAAAGTATTTGCTAATGGAACCTTGATTTTTGCATACAACGTGAGCATCCTCCAATGCACACGAGACTTTAAGGAGAGGTATCCCAATTCATATCGAATTGCAGTGAGGGGAACCGCGTTCGGTAGACCAAGGATCCGTTTCCAGATTACACCTTCAACAACGTTCAATTTAGACACAGTTAACTCCATGCACAATTCTAAGCCATGAATCAGTTTGGGATCTAATTTCCCTTCAAAGACAAGGAGGGCTGGTTTGATGGAAAATCGACCATATTTGCGGTCGATTTTTAGAATCTGATTTTCCAATAATTTAGCTTTATTGAGAAGCACATCAAGCTAACCTCTCGAGCCCCTAAATGCACCAACGTGATAGCCAAGGTAGATTAGGCTGCTAGAGATGCCCACCCTCACCACCTCCAGATTCCAACAATGGCTTGGGTTTTTGTGCGCACCTTTGGAAAATGCGAGAATTTTGGTCTTGCAGGGATTAATAATCAAACCATTAATCTTTGCATAGTTAGCAAAAGTATCAAGAGACGTTTGAGGCCCACCTTGGTAGAGTTGAATAGCAGAAAGACGTCCGCGTAGGCCAGCCAGACGATCTTACTGCGGCCCACTCTTGGGGCCAACAACCCCTACTGGGGCAGATGTTCAGCTGCGTCAGACACATATTGGTTGAAAACCCAAGGAGCCAAAACACACCCCTGTCTGACCCCACAGTGTGTATGGACAATAGTTGACATATCTCCCTTTTGATTCAGGCGAATTCTAATACCGGAGTTTCTATAGACTCCTTCCAGCAGACTCAATAAGCCCCTCTGTAGACCCTATAATGCAAGCGTGCACCACAACCTTTGGCTATCAACACAGTAGAAGGCTGCCTAGAGGTCGACTGAGGCCATAAAGATATGGCCCTTATCCCTACTCCAAGCGGCGTCCTGAAAACATTCGACCACAAGGTCATTGATATTAGTAGAATGGAATTTGCAGAAACCTGTCTGAAAGGTGCTGAGTGGGTGGCAGCTTTTTTCCCAATCTTCAAGGTGAGAAGGAATTAGGGCAGAGAAGATTTTGAAATCTGCACCAATTAAGGCAATAGGCAGATAGTTCTTTGGATCTGACCTAATGCCACACTTGAAGATTGGTATAACGTGCTAAAGATCAGGATTGTGGGCAAATCCCAGATTCTAGAATATCCGTAAATTCATAGTACAATAGATTGGCCCATAGATTTGGGTCTGACTTAAAGGTGTTATTAGTTAACCTGTTAGGTCCGGGTGCTCGGGATCTTTTACATTTTAAGATTAGGCCGAAAACAGTATTGATCTCAAGAGGGGGGCTCCCATTTAACAGTAGGGCCAGGTGGTATATTGTCTTTTGGGTTCTCTTCCCCCAGAGATGGTTGAAGGGAAAATCTAGTGCCATAGAAGTCCAACCATGCTTGCTCCAAGATCGGGTTTAATTGGGAGGTGGCCAAATGAGTGTCTTGTCCATTCACAATGCAGGCAGTCAGTAGGGCCAAAATGCAAGTCATGCATGGTGACTACCTAAATGCCTGTTTAGAATTGATGCAGGCAGTCAGTTGGGCCAAAATGCAAGTCATGCAAGGTGTGGCGCATGATGATGATGTCAGCCACTGTCAATCCCATTGGGTGTCAGCTGTCATGTAGTATAGAATCAGGCCAGTGTTACTTCAGTACCACATGTTGTTCATGACAGGTATATGACATCAATGGTGTATATCAATTTACAGATGTAATTACTTTAAATAAAGATTTGACAGAAAATCAAAAAACAAATTGTTACACAGTGCAAATTCTTGTTTTTAGAAAATGGAAAGGATCTGTATGAAAGTCTGGCCAGATGCAAGGTGGATGTGGTTTCTCAGAGAGCATCTGCAGCCATATTGTATAAAACACATTGCTGTAGACGGGTGTTCTGTCACAGGACATACAAACTGTCGCCATATTTTACAGGAAATTCTTCCATTCTACAGTTATGTTCAAACCTTCTTTGACAGTTCGTAGTTTGTGGACCCATTTCTGTTCTAGTCTCGTCAGGGTTTTGTCAATGTCTCCACCTCTACGCGTGATGTTCACTTTCTGTAAGACACACCACTTTATATCCACATTGGTGTGGTTCTTCTTAACATAGTGTTGCACTAGTCCACATGGGCATTCAATGGTGTAAATAACTTGTTTGGTATTACAGTTTGTGTGATCCTGTAAGGTCCATGAGATCGCTTTGTGTGTGAATACTTTGGGTGTCTCGGTGAACTGGCAGGCCATGCATTTGCCACATCGGTAGTGTCCTCGGACAGGTGGTAAGTTCCATAGAGTATTGGGTTGTTTTGGAGTTTCAAGAAACGTATGGACAAGTGACTCTTTGATGTTGCGGTTTTTCGTGAAGGCAAAAAGGGGCACTTTTTGGAGAGATCCAGTGTTCTTGATCAGTGGCCAGTGCTGCTTGATTGTCTTTTTTATCAAATTGCTGAGGGGACTGTAGGTTGTCACGCATACCAGTCTGTCCAGTTCTTTTTTGGTGGTTTTGGTGAGGCAGATAGTACAGTCTGTGTTTGCTGCTCGTTTGCTTGCGTGTTTCACGGATTTCCTCGGGTAGCCTCTGTTGAGAAGGCGGTTTTGTAGATCTGTGGCGTGTTTCTCATATGTGTCACGGTTGGTGCAATTCCTCCTGATTCTCAAGAACTGTCCGTAGGGCAGGTTATATTTCAGACCTTGAGGGTGATAGCTTCCAAAGTGTAGTAAGGTGTTCCGATCTGTAGGTTTCCGAAATAGTTGTGTGTAGATGGTCTCCTGACCTGTAGATGTGGAGGTCTAGGAAGTCAACCCAGTGGAAGTCCCAGTGCATCGTGAAGTTGATGTGAGGATTGCATAGATTGAGCCATTCATGGAATGCAGGTAGGTCTTGTTGGTTCCCCTGCCAGATGAGGAGCACATGGTCGATGTACCTTTTCCACAGCTTGATGTTGTTTCTGTAGGGATGTCTGCCATGACGTTTTCAGTTTCGTAATGTGCCATGTACAAGTTGGCAATGTCTGGTGCAAAGGTGGCCCCCATGCTGACCCATTTGATTTGTTTGTACAATTGGTCTTTGAATAGAAAGAAATTTTCGGTCATTGCAAGTCTCACACATTCTAGTATGAAGTCTGTAGGGACGGTTTCAGTGTCATTTCTTTTATCCAGAAAGAGTTTCAATACCTCTAATGCCTCCTGTTTTGGGATTGAAGAGTAGAGGGCCTCTACATCTAGGGTGGCTAAGATGTACTCTTGTTCCATGTTGATGGTCCCCAGCATGAGGATGGTGTCCGTGCTGTCTTTGAGGTAGGAATTAATTTGGTTCACAAAAGGTTTCAAGAAGAAGTCCGTGTAGACTGATAGGGGTTCGAAAATTGAATCACAAGCAGATAAGATCGGTCTTCCAGGAGGTTTTTGTAAGTTTTTGTGCAGGGGTCTTGTGCCATGGCCTCAGTTCCTCCCCCGCACCTAAAATTAATCTACAGCATCTCTTAAATGTATGTTTCATTGCCATTTAATTTGAGGTGTGCATCAATAATCAACCTTTTTCTGAAGGGAGACATATGGCAATCACATACTGACTTATTTGTTACCATTAACCCACACCATTTGGCAGTATGTAGAACGCCGAGATTCGCGGGTGAGCTTTATTGAGGAAAAGATGCTCATTTGTAAAGGTCAAAGTTACGTCAAGTTTATTTTATCTGGAAATTTTAACTGCCAATAAGTAATATCTGATTGTATTTTGCAATAACTTGTATTATGCTCTTGATACCCTTTTAATACATACTCTACTGAAGGTTGAACTAAAATGTATATATATGTATATACATATAACGAATTCTTGTGTTATATGTTGGACGACAACTTATGTATACAAACTGTGCTTATTTTCTTTTGTCCACCCTTCAGCCACACATTATGCGAATTAACCTTGTGAGTGGTTAAAATTCCCACTTTCATTTGGACTCTGGCGGATGGAACTGGTTTCATTTTGACGTTTCTGTATTTCAGTGGCACCCCCTAATCTGTCTACTTCCCCATTGAATAGTCTCTTTTTGTTAACTCTGCAGGATTTTTCAATAGTATTGTTTACATTTTCTCTTCATACTTTTTCTATTTTCCCTTTATTTTTTATCTTTATTTTCCATATATACTTTCACTCCTCTTGACACATTGTGGTTTACCTCGGCGGGCTCACCCGATCACTACTTACTCCATTCTAAGATGGCCGATCCTTTAGGTGACTGCTTTAGTCCCTTCTCTATCTTCACATTCGCCAACCTTTTCTTACACATTGCGCGCCGTTTCCATAGCTGCTAGGACGCGTTGACCAGCGGCAGCTGTCTTTGCGATTTGGTCTCCTATTGTGCAGGTAAGCGCACGTTACCAGGCATTGTCTATCCCATTGAGATTTCTAGTTTAAGTACTTTCTTAACCTCGATCCGGGTTAACTCTCCGTTAAACTTTTTCACAGATCATCATTTGCGCATTGAGACCCGTAGTGCACATGTGCACTGTATTCGTTTTGCCTGAATTCCTATCCTTACAAACCGCCCACTGAAGAAAGCGCGTTGCCAGCACACTGTGCCTGACAGCTCACGCACCATAACTGCTAAGCGTATACCACAAGGTAGAAAACATTTTTTTCATCAGCTAACACTTTAGTTGTGGATAGTTTTGTATCAATATATGTTGTTTTAGTATTCCTCTCAAGCTCACACTTATATCATATTCTCTAGAGTGCTTTGCTGACTCTTGATGAACGTTGAACAGAAGTTATACAGTGTTTAACGTGAATGAACCCCGAATATATCAGGCTTCCACGCCGTTCGAATATTGTCTCCAGCACTTGCCACTCCTCTTGTACACTCCACAGGTACTACATTTCGTCTAGTGCCTAGGGTTGAACTTACCTCTCATCATAGTTTGATTTTTACTCACTTGCTCCTCATTTTTGTTGCAGCTGTGTTTTCCTCTTGACTACAGCAAACTATATTTCCCGTGGAGGATCTACACATTGTCTGATTCATCACCAAGGATCTCTCTCTGCACGCGATGCCCTCGAACACTTTGCTTACTGGTAATTAAACTCTCTTATATCTTGTCCTATATGGCTCCTTTATCTACCTACATTTCTTCTAAACACTTTTGAACGATGACTTCTCTTGAACTGGACTAGACTAGAAACGTCTCTCTGAACCTCTCCTCCTCCCCTCACCCTGAATTTAACTGGGAATGAATGTGCCCTTGTGGCACTAGATTAATTACAATTACTCTGATAATGTAGTCTGTTCCGGCTGACAGATGAGACTGAAATGCACAGCATGAGTTTAATGAATTACATCAAGGTATAAAAAAACTTGTACAAACCTTCTCCCCTTTGTTTCTTTCCTTTTGTATGAAGAATTCAATTTTGGCCATATGAAGAAGAGGAAAGTATCCATGAAACGCGTCGCCACATGAATTGGATTCCACCAGTTTCAAATTTATTGTGACCTACTATTGCACTGCTTTGCTTCTTGAATTTGTAAATGTTTCTCCTTTTGAAATATTGTGTATTTGACACTTTAGATATACACTTTTGCTATAAAAACACACAACTGAACTCTTTGGTTTATATGTTTTTTGTATTAATATGAGAAAACAGTAGTGGACCTAGTCCAAACATCCTAAAGTGTGCAGGGGACGGGAGGGTTCCCTTGTTGAATCCTCATTCCAATTGTCTCTTGTTTGTAGGGGTCTTGTGCCATGGCCTCAGTTCCTCCCCCGCACCTAAAATTAATCTACAGCATCTCTTAAATGTATGTTTCATTGCCATTTAATTTGAGGTGTGCATCAATAATCAACCTTTTTCTGAAGGGAGACATATGGCAATCACATACTGACTTATTTGTTACCATTAACCCACACCATTTGTGCAATTAGTTGTATGGGATTGGCAATAGGTTTTCTTTGCATTGGCCCTTTGACTTTGACATAACCCCACAAGGACTGCCTTATTTCTTATTTGATGGTCGACGCTTGTTCCCATCTTAGATTTATGTTAGGCATTTTTCCACCTTGCATTTATTGTTTAATGAACACCCTTGAACTGTGATCACTTGCGTCTGTCTTTATTGTTGCCTCCTTGAGTTCCTTACACCACCAACCTGCTCTCACGCTCAACACTTTGACATGAGCTTATGCCTAAAGGGAGTCTTTCCTAGTCCCCCTTTCACAACCCTAATGATTCACCTGCACCTCGACGTGCCGCCATGTGCTCATTACTCTACCTGTCCCAGTATGAACACTCACATATGCAGAGTTCTCTCAACTCTACATCATCAGTCCTCTCTGGGCCAGACGGTACTTCGCCACCAGCTTTCTCCTCTTTCTTCCCAATAGACCTGCATTATTTTCCTCCACTCCTCTCACACCCCTGCGCTGCACGACAGATGTTCATCCTCTATGTTCATCTTACCCTCGATGTGTTCCTTTTCTCCTTCTCTCCTCCTTCACCCTGCTCCTCTCTCTGAGTGGCTATCCCTCCAACAGATGATCCTCCTTTCCTAAGCACATTGGAGCTACCTGCGCTACGTACCCGCTCTCACTCCTTCGTGCAAGCACAAAATCCCACACTTTGCCAGTTTGTTCTGAGCTTCAGGAGACTTCCATTTGGTCTGTAAACAACGTCCCAGTTTCCCACCTTGCGTTCAACCTCCCACAAACCTGGGAAATGGGTAATGTTAAGATGGATTTTCAGAATCAACCCTGCGGACAGATTCTGAGAGGCCACCTTATTCTGATGAAAAGGGACACACATTAATGTCTAGCCGAACTATTTGGGTAGTGTGACTGAAGAGTAAGGCTTAGACTATAGAGGGCGTGAAAGGGTTAAGTTAAGCACACAGAGCACTCTTAACACAATGTATGCAGCATGTATAAAAATAGTTGTTTCGGCCTTAGACAACCTATTAATGAAAAACCACAGGTAAGTAACACAAACGCATTCACTACCAATATATACACATTCACCTTGGTGTGCTCTGCTTAGAGCACTAACTTCACTTTACAATACTTTTATAATCACTTTTCAATATATTCCAAGTTTAGAAAAAGCAAGTGAATAAAGAAAACTAACCAGGTAAGTAATTAACAGTTTCAGAAAGAATAGGTTTGAGAATAATGAAGTTAAACACCATTCAAAACCTTAGAACGAAGGTTCTACCTTAAAAGGTCCTTCCCTAGCTAGAAAAAAGCGAACGTGTGACCTTGGCATTAGCCTACATGTTTTCTTGGTCGAAATTCGGTAAAATGTAATTAAATATATATATGGGGTGGGGTAAGGTGAATGGGGGGTTTGCAGGAACCAAAAAACATTTGGTCAGATGTGAAAAGGTCAAATATTACGACCAAATAGACCTAAACCGTGCCCTTAGTCACAGATCCCCAAAAAGATATTTTCATGAGGCTAGGATTCTCTGAAGGAAGATTGAACAAGTGTTGGGTTGAACTCACAAGTAGTTGGACGTGTTCCAAAGTTTAGTAAAAACAAGATGAAAGTCTTTAGACCTTCTCCCAGTCCAGCCACCTTAAGGAAGATCCAGGGAAGGAAACCATGCCACAACACAACTGTTCAAGGCTAGGCAAGAGAGTTATGGCTAGGACTTTCTACCCATACAACCCTATGGAGACAGGGGAAAAACAGGTATATTTACTCACCCACTATACTCTGATTCACCCAGGGACCACTGTAGGAGTGCCTGAAATCACTGGGCCTTCTGGATCCTTGCCTTGGTTCCGTTAGAGGAACCTCAGTGAACAAGGCTGCAGAGATCACTTCAGGTGTCGGCTCCTTGGGTAAGTGTAGTTCACAGTTCGATGCTCTGATGGACCCAATTATGGACAGTTGGACACCCAGGACACACCAACTTTGGGACCACTACTCCAGCAAAGACCTCAGAGGACTCCCAGGACACAATGCAGGCGGCAAACAGCAATGGCCACTTCAAGAAAATGGTGGAAGGGAGACCCTTGAGGTGGAAACAATGAAACTGGTCCCACAAGGCTCCCCATTCGTGGTAGAGAGCTGCAACTTCACGGAAATGCTTTTTGGTACGCAAGCTGAGGATCTGTTGAGTCCCAAGGCTTGGGATGGCGCGCGTTGCAGCAAAATAGTCCCAGAGAACATCTGGCTAGCCCACAGGATGGTTCCAGGACTGTACCAAGCACTTTCAGTGGCTGGGTCTTCGAACAGAGGTCAGGACTAGCTGTTGTCACCTGTCCAGGGGTCAAAGCACTCATGAGTGTTCAGGCGATCTGCAGAGGGAAAGGGCTTCAACGGGCAAGTGAAATGTCTGCTAGCGATATTTCAATAATGAGTTCCGGATCCTCAGCGGGCTGATCTCCTTCGCAGGGGTCTTGACTCAAACGATGATATGAAGAATGGCTGCCAGAGCCTCCCTTTTATTCAGCATCCAGGCTGGAGTTGCCACCAGCCTACCAATGGCAGGGATCTGCACCATTTAAACTGGCAGGAGCAGTCCAATCCTGGACAGCTTCTGATCACTGCATCTTCTCAGCAACCAGAACAACCGGCCTGGATGTGGACTGGGTCTAGACAGACGGGCAGAGCCCCAACAACCGGGCATACAGACACGCAACTTTGCCCAGGAAAGGGCTTACCATATATCTATGAAAAATCCAGCCACTCCAGGGCAGGAAGAAAGTCAAACTACAAGATTGTCAAAGGATTGGCAAAAATCTTGTGGCCCTGCCATTTTAGAGTATCAAGTACTCAAACTAGCATTAAGCAGTAAAATGCAAAAGTGCACGAGACTATAAAAAAGAAAGTCCCACAAAAGTATCCACTGTCACCAGCCCATCCGGGACACATTGTATCTAGTAACTTTTCAGTTACTTGCATAAAGTGGCACTACCATACTTCACATAAGTCAATGTGTGCAGGAAAACCTCACTATGGAAAACATAATTCTCCTGTGCTGAAAGTTATAGGGATTGATCAGTCCGCCCAAATTAGATGAGCTTAGTAAGATAAGTGGAGCAAAAAGGCTTAACATAACTTCAAAAGTCATGAAGAGTTCAGCACGATAGCAAAAGTAGGGTGTCCTATTGATGTCTATGGAGGAAAAGTAGCAAAAAGACAAATCTTTCCTAAGACGTAACACAGCAAACACAAGGTTACTTCATGTCAGAACCCCTTTAAGGGAGATCACCATATTGTGGCATTGTATGGCGAATCCTGGCCACCTGAAATGGCCACCAGATCACTTGCTCACCCCAACAATGACGCCTGGCAACAGGCTGAGGAAGCGTACAGTACTTGGGTTTAGTAAAGGTAAGACTATTCAACCATGTCCGTAAACTTCAAGGAAATTAATAATTGATGCAGACCAAGGGATTCAACAGTGCAGCTTGGAAAGTCATAATTGTGTAAAAACACAAAGCACTAAAGCCCCAACAGAAGAAAGCTGTAGATGAACCAACCCATTAAGTAGGTCCACCATTCCCTCCCTAACCTGTATCCCCAGCCTGTATATCTCTGTATCCCTCTCCATGTCCTTCCAAATGTACCCTTAGAAGACCAGCCTTCTAATTGTATATATATTATTAAACCTTATTACTGCACTCCATTGCTTGACATTTGGGTGTGCGTTATACAAAAACCAGCAGACGAAGATATCGACATAACGAACACTCACCTAAAAATAGGTAAATACTCTACACAAAATACGTAGGAAAAGCACTACAAACACAAGAGTGAAAACTGAATTGTTGGATTCTCTAGCCAGCTTCCATCCAAAAAGCTGCACAGATAGGTTTGCCTCAGTGGTACCATCATGGCAGCACCACAGGAAAGATCTATTGCCTGATCTGGAGAGGAATTTTAAGGTACAAATGCATGTTTCAATGTGTATAAATTAATAGGTGTCAAAGGTTATCCGTGTTTTACTTGAGATAAATGTTTATTCACCTAGAAATAACCTGATTCAGAATGTAAGTTATTTTTTTCGCTTCCTAAAATATCAATTTACTCCAATATCAAAAAATAGGGAGTGAAATACATCAAGAGTGTATAATTGTAACATGTGCCTGCATTCACACACAGATTCTGAAGTACATGGGTCTGCGCAAGAATCAAGGAACAATCTTGAACTCAATGTATTGATTTTCACTTTCAACGAACCATGATTTCTTAAACACAACTATTTATAATCTACATTAATTTAGAAATATTCAAACAATTACATATTCAAGAATTAAACAATGTGTGTAAAGCAATTTGTGAATTATTTCAAAAACTTATTTGTACCTGGAGGTGGAGGACATGGCCTTGTTGGTGTCCCAATCTTTGGTGGTAATGCAGGAGGAATATCTTCTGTTTTCAATGGTTCTTCCTCCAATGAGTTTTTACTATTGACAGAATCAATTACAAATTCCTGTGCAGGAACACTGAAAGGATCAGCATCCATTGTGCTAGCCTGGTAATTATAAAACAGTCATTAAGTTAAAAATAAAAATTTTAAAAAAGGCAAAACCGCACCAAACCAATAACATCAGCTTATGACTTACAACATACAACCTAATAAAGATTAAACTGTCAGGCAGGGTTTTGATGATTGAAGATCGCACTGGGGAGTGGGTTGGAGTGTTGACATGGTAGGGGTCTATGTGGTCCTCACAATGTGCCTGGGATGGGGTTGTAGGTGGTGACTTGATTGTAAAATGCAAAGATCAGATTGGGGGTGGAGGGGCCGCGTTAAGTTATGAGTTGGACAGCAACCACAGATGAAAACACAGGGTCCAGAGGTTGGACAGAAGCACAGAACACACCAATTCAGCACTTTATCAGATCTCATTGTGTGTGCTGCTCTGCTACCACAAAGCAAACCATCAATTCCATCTATTTAGATAAATGAAAATTCTCCCCAACAAAAAATTAAGTGCTGAAAACCTCCCACCTTAGAGACCCCCAGCTCTTTTGCTGGACTAAGGCTTTTTAATTTTAACCCTGGGGTGAGCGTCGAGACCTTTTTCTCACTCTCTCATGTGTTTTTACCTGATTTGGATTTTGCGTTTTCACTGTTTTTGGGGTCTGACAAACTCCATAGGTATTTGCTTTTTGTATGGTGATACACAGCACCTTCAGTGCATTGTCACTAAAGCACACACCATTTTATGTGGAGTGCTGGGGGGCTACCTGGTATCCTCTTATCCTACATTCTCATGTAACATTTCTGTTACCCTCACTACTTTAAATGGTTGGTGGCAGTGGTTTATTGTTTCCTACCATTGTGCTTTTCTACCGCAAGCTGAACCCTCAGCTGCAGTACAGCACCCATGGGAGGGTCCCCGTCTTCTTTTTTTCGCAATGTTCGGTTTGTGAGGCCTTTCTTGGGTTTTACTCTGTGCCTTGAGACATGTTTGAGCCCTTTGTCTTACCTTTGCAGGGATGAAGCCCTGAAGGCCGTCCCTGGCTCCAGTGTGTCTGGAAGGACAGGATGTGAGGGAGGGTCCCGGAACTCCCCTGTCCTTTCTCTCTAGGAATGCCTGAATGCAACTCGTCCTGATTGGCTGGCTGGCCTTTTAGGGCAGCCACCCTGCTGTGTGATTGACAGCCTAGGCTGTGCATGAAAGAAACCTGCTTAAAAGGGTTCCATGTGATAAATTCGTAGCAAAAATGGGCGTGGACGCAAAATATCGCGGCAAAAAGGCAGTGGTTTTGCCGCCGCCATCAATGTAAAGGATGTGGGGGACACCCCCGCAACCTCCGGACCCATTATACCATTTAAGGGAGGCAGGGGACACTCCCCTTAAATGGTATAATGGGGTACGCCTTAACCAGTTCAAAACACTGCATTTATGCTGCAATTTTTTGCACAGGTGACATTTATCACTGCAAACCCTTAAAAGGGGAGGGTTTTGGGACTACAGGCACAGTCTACCACTGGGAAAAACACCTGACGAAGAAACTGAACAAAGCTTGTTGCAACCTCCTGGACCTTTGAATTGCCCGGTGAAGTCCTGCTGCTGTGCTGTGCTGCTTTTTCACCTCTACAGTGAAGCTCCAGACGGAACGACTTCTCCCCTTGGGTTAGTGGGACCAACTAACCCCCAGACGAACTCCACTGAACCACCAACCCAGACTTGCTGTGCCTCTTCGTTGCTTCAGAAGCCCAATGCCAGGGTTCGAGTGTCCGTAGTCGTGTGCAACATCTGCCGCAGAACGAATCCGGCTAGACCCCTAAGGACCATCCAGAAGCAGGACCTCCAGATCCAGAGCCCCCTCGACAGAGTGTAGGACCGAGGGAGAAAAGAGTCCGACCTGTGTCCAAGATCTGTAACGGTGCTGTTTGCTAAGTGCTGAAAATGCAACGTGCCACTGAACCGAAAAGAGCCTTTAGCTGCCGACGACCTCTCAAGTACTGCCGCAGGAGCCCTCCAGACGTCGCCGTCCTTGTCCCCACAACTGAGACTCAGGAAAAAGGGTCTGCAACCCAGTAGCAAGACAGAATCCAGCTGGACCACTTCTTCAAACCAGAGGTACTGTTTAGGCTTGGGGCACTTACCTTATTGCCTTTTACCATGCTCTTCTAAGTTGAGAATTGCACTGGCTTACCTTTTAGAGTTGATTCTAACTCTCTTCTCATAGGCTTAACAGCTTGTGACCATACAAGTGATTTTTCTACAGACTCTCTATGTGCAAGACTTTTATCTAAGGAGTACATCAGATCCATAGACTGTGTCCCAGATGACTTTGGCTGTCCTGGCTCCCTGAAGACTCTTCTAGTCCAGTGACTTTGATACTGTTTGTCCCTCATAGGTGATAGCTTGTTGTATACTGTTACTGCTGGGAAAGGCGTATCTAGATTTCATTGGAAAATGTAGTTGTCCTCACAATTACCGAGAACCTGTTTAGCCTTTTCCTTCCCTAAACCTTTCCCTTTTGCAACCTCAGAATCTGCAAAGTATAACTAGTGTGATATAAAATGCCATTACTGTCCTTGTGAATGAAGTCACCTCAGGTTGTAGGAATTGTGTAAGAAGCATATCCAGAGGTTATCCACTAACTTGTTTTGATTCTGGAAAGTAATTTTAAAGTAGAATTCCCTTGTTACAATGTATTGCCCTTTAAAGGAATGCAGATTTAAACATGTATGTTATTTAAATAAATAACTATAACAGAAACCTTGAGTATAAGTGTTACTTGGCTACTTGTATTTATTGATTTAATTTGTACAGCTCTAGAGCTCACATTTACCGCTCGTGAGATAGGCCTGGCTGCTCAGTCACACTACCAACAGACCTATACCAAAAGGTGGATTACCCAATACCAAGCAGATACATGTTGTGTAGTCTCGCACAGTGTGACTGCATCAATTCTTACCCAACACCATTGGACAGTCATGTCACCTGTCTTCAGTCTACTTTCTTTTGAAATTACTATGCTTCCTTCAGTTTTTAAACTATCAGCAACCTTCCTAGCATGTAGTTCTAAATGCACTATGCGACATTTCAGACAAACATGGTTTCCCTTAGGTCACTTGCATAATCCCACATTGTTCAATTAGAGGACATTGAGAGAGAATAAGATGCTTGAGGCAATAAAGGACGATATCACAGCAGTGATGTCACATTAAGGTCACAACAAAATACTGAGGTCTTTCAATGAAGATCAAGAGGCCTCAGACACCACAGCGATCCTTGTGGGTGCAGGAATGACTGATGAACTGTGGCCTCTAGAATAAGGATGAGACTCAGCAAAATGTCTGGCAGAGAGCAATGAGCAGGAGTGTACATTCTAAGGCATTGTGTGGTCTGACCCAGGGGCAATCTGCACCGCTGATGAAAAACCAGCTACTGTTGCAAACTAAAAATGTTGGAGAACCAGAAAGTCTGAATGCAGATTAGGAGATATGCTCGACTAACCCTTCACAAGCAAGGTGCTTTGCCAACTAGTGCCTCCAGAGACAACTCGAGACAAAATAACAAAACAGGCAAGGTAAGGGATGGCAGGCTGCAGGAGGGAGACACAAAAGAATCAGAATATCAGCAAGTTTTTCAACATAAAACAGAGCTAGTACTCAGGTGCAGGGTGGCCACAAGAAGTGGGAGCCATATGGTCAAAAGCATTGCGGTGTAAAGCTGCAAAGGAGCTGCTGCACTGCCACGATTTTGGCAAGATTATATAGCCTATGAAACCAATTTCGCACCTCCTATCACCACTTTCTTTAACATAGTGAGGGCACTACAGGAGCAAGTGGAAAGAATCATAATATCACCTTGTCTGCGAAATGTCACCAGCAAACTCACGCTCCCTCCAACTGACTTTCTAAATTCATCTGTATTTGAATACAGCGGAGCGACATCTGTCATGAACAGCAGTCACTTCAACAACCTGTGTGGCAAATTCGTACTCCACTGATGCAACCTCATATCAATGAAGGAGAAGTGTGATCTGCATCAGACGCCTATGAGCAAAATCCCACATCACACATTACAATTGTGGGGTACATTGACCCACTCGTCAGAATTCCCATCCATAACCAAGCGGCACTTCAGCAGTTAACAGCAAAATGGCTACGCTGGCTCCTGAGCACCACCGCTATGCATAAAAACTACATTTTGCAGCTACAAAATTATGGCTGCCCTGTCTTGCCAAGCACTTATTGGGCAAGTTGGAACAGTGAGCAAACCGAGAAATGCCGCCAGGGTGTTTTCTTAAGTGCACTAAAGAAGCAAAGTGAAAAGCAGCGTTGCTCTGCTGCTCGATAAGAAGTTCCCATTGAAAAGGGAATATTTTACATTGAAATGGATGCTCCCCTGACCCTCTATTCATCTGCTTAACATCACACTGCTTTTATCAGTGAGACCCTCCCATGCCCATACATATTTAGATTGTGCTCCAGCAGAAGAGAGCATTATCTCTGAATGACAGGCTGTGTCAGACCAGATCTGGGAAATCAACAGCAGCTTTACTTTCATCTGCATGGGAAAACGCTTGACTCTTGTGCTACAAAGTGTCAAAATAAACCCTTCAAAACAAACCCTAGCTCTCTGCGCATAGGTCAATTTCAGTGGACCTTTGTCTTGAACATACTGCTGTGTGAAAGAAACTGATTAGGGTTGCAAAATGTGCTTTTGCAAATATGAAAATACCTGTGTTAAAAGTGTCATGTTGAAGAAGGCCTTGTCCTTGGCTAGCAAATTAAA
The DNA here is from genome assembly GCF_040938575.1 of Ambystoma mexicanum. Classification (NCBI taxonomy): domain Eukaryota; kingdom Metazoa; phylum Chordata; class Amphibia; order Caudata; family Ambystomatidae; genus Ambystoma; species Ambystoma mexicanum. The sequence continues at coordinate 1,346,118,837 of NC_090922.1, read as the reverse complement.
GGGGATGTGCTGGGAACATATATGGGATGTTTTATTTCAACAGGCTTGCTTCGGAGTCAGAAAAAAATAAATAAACTTTTAAAATATATTGGCTATCCTGGGAAATCAGCCCAAACACGTTTTTCTGCCATGGCTCAAGGGGCAGTTGGCTGGCGACAACAGGAGGGCTCTACCCCCAAAAGAAGCCACAGTACATTCTGGGACACTTCTGTGTTAATTATGCCCTTTGAAACTATGAATGGACCAGGAGTTAGCATATTACACGCTTGTCAGACTTCTGTCTGTGCTCCAGGTTGACAACAGATTCACGAACGCCTTTGTGTGAAAACTCAAGTAACACCTCCCCTCACCTTCTACTGGGGAGCTTCAGAGCCAACTCCGGAGCAGCCTTGTAAGCTATGCCCTTATTTGGTAGACAATGCAGACCATCTGTCTCAAAAGACTATTTTATTAATAAACTTTTAAGACATCTCTGCAACAGGACTTTGCAGGAATGTAAAAGTTTAACAGTTTAAATGTAATTTTTGTGGCTTTTAAACAAGACGTGATAGCCTTCCCTGCCATACTTTGGATAGAAATGACAGAGAACTGGATATTCTGAGAAAAACGTACATGATGCAACTTTAAAATTCAACACTTACATTAGCCATATGATATTTACACATGTATAAAGTTATAGAATTTTAGGTAAAATAATTTAATTGAAAATGACAAAAAATTATTCGATGGACGAAACGTCCTAGAAACGTGAGAAATGGACTGCCATGCTCTGTGTGAAATATGTAACCTGCCCATGTAATTTGCCAAAAGGCCACAACTGTACAAATGTGTGATTTATGTTAAGATTGATTTTTGGCAAAAAGGACTGTGGGATGGCTTTTCACCCCATAAAATATAACCTCATTAACTGAGTCTCCTCCTTGAGGAGGCGATTAATTTAGGCTGACCTATCCGGTTCTTGGAGGTAGGTCTAGCTTATTTCCACCCAAAAATATACCGGGTGATGTCACCCGCTTTATAAAAGGGGTGGGAGCTCACAGGGACAGGACACACTCTCTGCTGAATTTCCAGCGGCTGTGTATCCAGACATTCCAGATCCACCTTTGCAAGACTCCAGACTCTACTGCCAGGCCAAAGCATAGCTGGCCCTATCCCAGCAAGGCCAAAGCATAGCTGGCCATATCCCAGCAAGGCCATTGATCCAGAAATCCCACTAAAATCCCAATAACTAGGGGAAAAAGCTGTGGACCCTTTTGGGAGCATCCTGTGACCAGAACAGCTTTTTGTCCACTACCTGCATGCCCGCCGTACCCTTGCCATCCAGTGACCAGACTTGCCCAGCTGTATGCTGTGAGGAGCGCCCGCCGTGTTGTGACCAGAGTTTTTTGTCCAGAACCCGCTTCACTGTCCCAAATCCCAAACTCAAGAGCGGAGTGCGAGTATTTCCCTAACACATAGCCTATCCCATATTGACCCTTTTTCTTTGTCCTACTTGCCAAGTAATTCTATCCATACCCTGATAACTTATTTAAGACTGTTGGAATTCTTTGTGCACCCTGACCTTGATCTCCAAGTTTTAGCGCCACTTTTCTCTTAATTTCTGTCTTGCATAGATCATAAGTCCTTTGCAATATTTTGAAAAAATACATTATTTTCCATAAAGAAAAGGGGTACACTGCGTGAAGGGTTACAACTGCAGCGTAACTTTTATATTCACGAGCAGCTTTCCTCTTTTCTAGCCATTAAATCTAGGGTAAGTGAAATTTGTCTTTTCTTTAAAACCAATTTTCTCTCCTTAATTGCTTTATTGTACCAAAACCGAACATCCTTTCACCTTGAAAATCTCATCCAATTATCCAACTATAGTCACTCTTTCACTTCTATATTGTCCCTGTGATGTGCATCTATCACTCAGCCTAAACACCACATTCCAAATCTATGTATTTCACCCGTTTCATTTTTTAAACCGTTTTGACATTTAAAACTGCAAATGTGTAAATTGCAACTTTTCAACGTGTGAATTTGGCTGCATTGTGTTTTCATTTCAAGTGTTTTTTTTAACTGTATGCCTTTTGTGATACCTTACCTTATAGTTGTCAGTGATATAACATCCCAGATACTGTGATAAAACATATGTACATCATTATTTAAACACACACATAATTATTTGTCAAAATCTGAGTGTCATTTATGCCATTGCAAAGGGTTTTAAAATACTCTTATTTTTTGAGGGAAGGTCGGATTTTGATTCGGTTTGCTGCCTCATATCCCTGATTACCTGCGTCTTCTTTCTATCCACTCAGAATTCGATTGTTTGGGGTCTGAGGGAACATTCCAGGAGGAAATCCTAACTCGGGTGCTATCTATCCTAATTGAAAAAGAGCTCCTACTCATTTGTGCTTCGGATATGTTCTTGTAGAAGGTTAACCACGTGTATTTCAGTAGTTCTCATTGTAATTACTACTCCATTGGTGATTGCTGCCCAATATAAAAATTGTGTAATTTCCTTTGAAATTAAAATAAATAAATATTGTTTTCCCACCAACCGGCCTGGCTCATGATCCATTGTGACCCGGTGTATTTGTAAAAGGGGGTGCGAGACGGGTTTGGTATCGGCTCAATTGGAATTCGTAGAAAATAAAGAGAACGGATTCTAACTGAGCGCTACATCCTAGGCTAAGGGCAAGAGTCCTGATCCGGTGTGTGACGCCCGGGTAGAATCCTTCACACAATAAAGTAACTAAAAACATGCTATATTAACTCAGTCTAAAGCATAGTCTCTCAACATAGAGGACAAGGGCGATAAGAGTACAAAGCCGTTAATTTTACACTACACACAAATCCGTTTGCAAGACTGTACATTTTGACCATTGGAAGAAAAGCCGAATAGTAACTGGAAGCTGTAGGTATTATTTCTGCCGTTTAACAGTATTTCCTAAGCTCATTAACGTTTATCATTTTGGATTACCTTTGACAATGTTCCGAAGTCAGCAAAACCACTTCCGAATGATTCATTTCCGAAGAAAGAGGCAAATGGGTCATCAGCTGCTGAAATAGTCAAACAAAATAGAGCATCATAGATACGAGACCGAAGGTAAAGATAACATCAGAAAAGAAAAATGATACTGCGCGATGTTTGCTGAAAGTAACATTTTGTAGCATGAAACCAATTGGAAAGATGAAAAAGACCTTTATTTAAAGTGAAAAAGGCAGAAGAATTTAAAAACTGCCTTACCATATTCAACAGCAAAATGCTTAAAGGTTTCAGAATGTATAATCTACTTCCATGGAGCTACAGTAAACAAACTGTTAAAATGTCACAGGAAAGTTGCAGGACTGACACATATATTGTTCAAAAGAAAGGTTTCATTGTCGGAGTACAGTGGTCGAAGACTTACTGGTTGAAGGACACTGGTTTTTAAAACCTATGGAGGACGCTGACTGCAAACTGCTTCGGACCTCCAGGCCCAAAGGCAATTGATGGGTTGAGAAATAATACCTAGTGAACTCCTAAGACACTCCATCATTGCGGGATGCTGAGCAGATTCCTTATGCTTGTCTATGTAAGGACAGTTTTTCTCAAGTCCTACTCAGACTTCATAAAACCATATCTAACGCAGTACATCAGCTCCACTATTAGTATAAGGCTGTACCACCTAAGAATGCTTTGGTAGCATGGACAGAGCAGCCAGGCTTATCCAAGGAGGGAGAGAGGGCTGTAGCTTGGCACAAAGAAATGGTAGCCTACATATGGTCCAAAGAAACCCTGAAACACTATGTATGTATTGTAAAAATAAAGGGTTTATTTAAATACAAGCAGAACCATATAAATCTTGGGGAAATAAGTACTGTAACATATCATATAAGGGATATATTATTCACTGTAATCTTATTTCTGGTACATGATCTGCATAGCCTGACATCTAGTGGAAGTCGCTGATTATTACAAGATTTGTTTTCGGAACTCAGAAAACAGACGTCGACAGGGTGTGATTAGTAATACTATCCCTAGTGTGACGTGTACTGTACCCATGGTCCTTCACGCGTTGAGGTCCCTCAGATTGTTTGTTTCTGACATGAGGTTGCATGTAGTATAGCGGGAGTACAAATGTTGTAAAGCAGCAACAGTGATAACACAGAAAACATCTATGCGCCTTCTACTGCAGTAGGGGATGAAGGGTGGGCGCATGTGAATCAAAGCAGATCCAAGCAACGGATATAAGATTACGGTGAGTAAAGTATCCCCCCTGCAGCTTGTGGATCTGCTTAGATCACATGTTCTGCACAGATTAGCAAACAGTATCTGGAGAAGGAGGTGGGAAGTTAGAAGGTACAGCGGCAAAGATGTTTTAGAACCGCTTGTTCTACCTGTGAATCTGCTTTAGAATGTGCATCAATGCAGTAATGCTGTGTGAACGTATGGATGGAACTCCATGTAGCAGCCTTGCAGATGGCGTCTAGAGGGCCGTTTGCAATGAAAGCTAAGGTAGCCCCTTTACCTCTGCCAGAGTGTGCCCTTGAGGTAAAAGTTAGAACCTTTTTGGATAGTGAATAGCAGAGATGTATGCATTTGACTATTCACCTGGAGATGGCGTCTTCTGATATGAGATCTCTCTCTCTACCAGGCGCTATGGAAACAAAGAGTTGGTTTGTTTTCCTAAGGGCTTTTGTTTTGTTCACAAAGTACATGCTCCCCCCCCCCCATCAAGTGTATGGAAGTTCTAAGGATTGATTTACATGGAACTTTGATCATTTCAGGTGAAAACCTAGGATGTGTTCGGAGGATAACCTTGTCCTTGTGTATGATGAAAAAGTGGTCTTGTACAGACAAAGCGTGTAGCTCACATAGTCAACTTTTGGAGGTGATAGCTACCAGGAATGCCGTTTTATAGGTAGGATGCTTTAGGCTGGCCTTGTGCATAAGCTTGAAGGGTGGTCCCATGAGCTTGGAGAGCACAACACTGAGATCCAACCCGGGGGAAGGTTGGAAATTGGGGGGTAAAGCCTCTTTACCCCTTCCATGAACACCTTAATGACAGGGACTTTCCACCAGGACACCTTGTTCTGTGAAGTGGTGTAAGCCAAAAGGGCCGCCAGATGCAACCTTTAAGGAAATTAATACTAGGCCTGAGTCTAGTAAGTTAAGCATGTAGTGTAGAATGTTAGCTGGAGAAGATTCTAATGGAGTTAGTGATTGTGATGTGCATCATATCACAAATATTTTCCACTTATTAAAATAACAGTGCCTGGTGTTTGGTTTTCGTGCCTCTGAGGATTGCCATACACCTTTGTGAAGGTTTAAGTGGCCAAACTCTATGACTTTAGGAGCCAAGCTGCCAAGTTCATCGATTGTGAGCGTGGGTGGAGGGGTGCCCCCTTGTGTTGTGGTCAACATGTTGTACGGGTACGGGAGCTTGATTGAGTCGCACATCACCAGCTTGAGCAGATGTGGAAACCAAGGTTGTCTCGCCCACATAGGAGCAACCAGGATCAGTGTTACTTGTTCCCGGTACATCTTGTGCACTATCCTGTGGAAGAGTAATGTTGGGGGAAAATCGTAGGTAAATCTCCCTGACCAGATCATCCACAGGGCGTTCCCCCTGGACCCTGGCTGAGGAAACCTGGAGGCGAAGTCTAGGCATTGTGTGTTTTGCTTTGTGGCAAACAAATCTAAAGGGGGGTGACCCCAAAGTGAGAATATTGTGTCTAGAATATCTCTGTTGAGTTACCACTAATGTGTTCTTCCGGTAGAGGTTATCTGCTTAGAGTGTCTGCAAGAGAACCAAGTTCCTCTGAAATGTGTTGAGATGTTAGGAACATGTTCTGCTTGAGTGCCCACTTCCATATTCTTTGAGATAGCTTGGACAGACTTAGAGAGTGTGTACTGTAATGGGCCAAAACCCAAAAAGGCCCGTAAAACCGCACCTGGGCGACATTCGATCAGTTGTGGGTCAATCGACGCTGTGGGTGTTCATCAGGAGCAGTTGAGTGGATAAGCAGCCGTGCAACAATGCAACCAATAAAGGAAAGGAAGAAATTCTACCATTTTAACTTTAGTAAATCAAAGGCATAAGCCTAGAAGAGAACTCTGCATTTGCGATCGACTTTGATGGCGGAAAAAAACTATCTGAGGGACCTCAACGTGTGAAGGACCATGGGTACAGTCCACGTCACACCAGGGATAGTATTACTAATCACGCCCTGTCAGTCATGCAGTGAAACTTAGTTATGAAGTCACATAATAAACCAACCATGTTACAGGTATACTCATTGCAACATTACTTTTTAGAACTCAGTTCAGAGCTATTAAATCAACTTGTATACTTTCAATGATAAGTATGAACACTCAATAACCATTTCAGAATGCACTAAGCAAATCAAGGAACGCAAAAACCCAGTTATGCTTTAAGAAAGGCACAATGTATTTCAAGGTTTGTAATTTACTGTGTGATTATTTTTGAAGTGCTCTAAGCAGTTCCAGGGAGCGCACAACCCTGCGTAACAAGTTTAGAAGAACAGCAGCTGTTCAAGGTAAGTAAAGAACCAAATATTTTGGTTATGCTGGGACCCATTCTTTTCTCTCTCTATACCTCCCTTCTCTCCCCAGTCATTTCTTCTTTCGGCATTTCCCACCACTTCTACGCTGATGACACCCAACTCTTTCTTTCCTTCTCTTCCTTCACATCTGACCTCCACCTCACTCTTTCTTCCGGCCTCACGGCCATAAAAGATTAGATGTCATCCCACTTTCTTTCCCTCAATACTGACAAGACTGAGGTGCTTTTCTTCCCTCCTAACACTCTCTCTCCTTTTCCCCCTCCACTTTCCACCTTCCAACCTCCCCATATCTTCCCATGCTCGCAATCTCGGCCTCCACCTCGAATTCTCTCTCTCCTTCTCCAACCACATCTCTCTAACCTCTCGCGCCTGTCGCCACCACCTCTATAACATCTGCAAGATCTGCTCCTCTCTCACAATCCATGCTTCCAAACTCATAATCTCCTCCCTTATTTTCTCCCACCTCTTCTACTGCTCCTCTCTCCTCTTTGGACTCCCTCTCTCTCACCTAACTCCCCTAATATCCATCTACCACTCCTCTATCCGTACTCTATTTCTCCTCGAGACGCTATTTCTTCCTCTCTCTCAACTTGACTGGCTTCCCTTCCTCTCACAACTGAAATTTCAATTCCTCTGTCTTGTCTACAAATCTCTCCATGACCTGGCGCACCCCTACCTTTCCTCCCTCCTCTTATTTTACTCCCCCCTCCTGCTCTCTCCGCTCAGCAAACCTCTACCTCCTCACTGTACCCCCAGCCCCATGTGCCGCCTCACCCTTCCACTCCTTCCTACTCTTGGCCCCCCCCTACACTGGAACTCCCCCCGCTCTCCATCCGCTTCACCCCTACCTACTCATCCTTCAGCCACTCCCTGAAAGCCGATCTTCTTCACTCCCCTCCCCGACTTCCCTTCCCTACTCCTCCCACCCTTGCCCGCCTCTTTTCCCCCCATCCTTTCTCCTTCCCCTCTGACCTTAATTTGGTAACAAATACTACTTAAGGCAATGAGGATACCAGATCACTCCCCCGTCCCTTCCCCTCCCTCCCCCTACCTCAAATCCTACACTGTAACTCCCTTCACCTACCCCCTCCTCTACCCTTCCTCCCTTGTAAATAGTTCTACTTATTGTTCTAATGACCTGTTCATGTTTGTAAATATGCTTCTCTCACTTTTGTACCTGTTATATTGTAAAACGCTTTGGCTTAAAGCGCTATATAAATTCCATAAACATATTTTTCAGAAGTGCTACAAGTAGCTCAAAGACTATCTGTATAAAGAAGACCAGGGAAAGCAAAACCCAAGGATACACTTTAAGAAAAGCACAATGTTATTCAATGTAGGTAAAACTCTATTGGTAAGCTTTTACACTCTTTCAGTTGAGAATACAATACCAATGCTTATTACTTTTCAGAAGGGTGGAAACACCATTCAAACTTCTACAATTTTTAAAGGGGCAGAATTCAACTCGAAGTTAGCATAAACCTAATGACACTTTGCAACTTCTTCTTACACAGATATACAGTTACCACATAGAACCCAATATCAGTACGTTCATATAGAGGAGGGACGAGCACAATGGATATCACCTCAAATCAGAAATCTCTGGAGGACCACCCTGGTATCCCTCACAACTTTACCTTCTCTTTGGAGAAAACCAAATAGGGAGGTTTAACAGATAACACCTGTATCTCACTCATCTAGCAGGACCAGGAAAATCACCATAAGGGGGAGTAATCTAATAGAACATGAATGCAGATGCTCAAACGGAGCTCCCATAAGGACTATCAAAACTAAATTCAAATCCCACGCCGAAACCACAAACTGTCATGGAGTAAAATGGTCAAACAATCCCATAAGCACGCTGGGGATTGTGAAGACCGAGCAGTGTTCCAAGCACATCTCAAAAACTAAAATAGCGGCGAGGTAAACCCTTTACAGTGCCAATCTGCAGACTCGACTGGGCAAAAGACAGCAAAAATACCTTCTGATCCCTCTCCCATCTGCATTCATAAATAGTCTTCGTTGCGGGTCTCAGAGCTGATAGAAGTATATCAAGGACGTCTGTCAAGTCCCACACACATTTTCTCAGTTTCAGTAGCCAAGCATGAAGGTTCAAGACTGCTTAGGTTCGGATGGACAAGTTCCTCCGATTGGGAGAGCAGTTCCACTCTCCCCAGAGATGCCAGGGAGGGCAGATGGCCATGTCAAGCAACTCTGATACTATGTTCCCCAGGCCCAGTCTGGGGTGATCAGAATCAATGAAAACCTGAAAAGGTAAAGCCTCCTGAGAACCAAAGGAATGACTGATTGATTGGCGGAAAAGCATAAAGAAGGTTGAAAGACCACTTAACAGCCGCACGTCCCACAGAGCTACCAGTCAAGGAAATTCCCAGGAGCAGAACAACTTTCACTTCCTGTTTAAACTGGAACCGAAGACATCCACTTTAGGAGTCCCCAAATGACAGAGCACCTCCTCCTGAACTTCCTGATAGAGCACCCACTCATGAGAGGCTGATGTCTATCATGATATTTCTCTCTTTCAGCAAGATGGGCGGCCTTCAGAGAGACGCTGATCTCCAAAGCCCAATATCACAGTTGCATTGATACACTGCATAGTGGCAAAGACCCCGACCACCTCATTTCTTGAGGTAAGGTATGAATGTAAGATTGCAACCAGGGCCAGCCTGATTGCTCTCAGCACCAGCAAGCTGATGTGCTACCGAGGCTGAGGTAGACCACAGTCTGCTCACTGTCACGTCCGATTTATGAGCACTGCAACCTATCAAGGAAGTATTCGTGACTATCGTCACCTGAGGCTAGGGTTGAGGGAACGCATGTTTCAGAAAGTTTCAGAGATCACCATGCAAAGTCTTGAGCTACTCGACTTGATACCTGAACAAGATCTGACATGTGTACCTGAAACTACGACTACTGGCAACAGAGTATCCACTGAAGCAAACTCATGTGTAGACGAGCGTCAGGGACCACCAGAATGCAGGAGGCCATGAGACCCAGCAGACTCACGAAAGCTGAGGCAGAAACGTTTACTTTGATCCGAGGAACATGTACAATCCGAGATGTTTGCCACTGGGTCCACTGGCAGAAAGGCTCTTCCCATGCTAGTTTACAAGATCACTCTGATAAATCATTGGGAATAGGACTGCAAAGGTTACCGGTCATTTGGTCGAAAATAAAAAGGCCAACAGGACAACTGGTCGACACAATTTGGTCGAAAGACAAATGGTCGAATTTTTTTTTGGGGGGGTCCCTCCTATACCCCTTTTTTTTTGCTTAAAAACCCTTTTTTTCCTAAACGAAAACCTGAAAAATATATATAAAAATAAAAAAAATATTTGACCATTTGTCTTTCGACCAAATTGTGTCGACCATTTGTCTGTCGACCAAATGACCGGACAGCGACTGCAAAACATGGGACTTTTTGAAGTTCAGGGAAAAGTCCAAGATGTGCAACTGGATGCACGTGCAGAAAAAATGTGCCGGCTGGTCTGGGGAGCAAGTCTTACCTCCTTAGATTCAGCACTACCACTGCAGCTTGGTGAAAATACCGGGTGCCGAAGGAGGCAGAGCGGCAGGACTCTGAGCTGGTAGTGATGCTAGCCCACAATGAACCTCAGGTACCTCCTATGCTTTAGTTGATCTGTGGCCAGCTCTTGGACGTCCTCACCTTTCCCGTTAAAATTCCTGCAGGAACCTGCTCTCTGGAAATCAAAGGTTCCAAACCAAACAGGATCTGTTCTCCCTCTTCCTCATAGATCTGGTACATCTTTGGCAAACTGGTTCAAAGGGAGAGGGGCATAATACAAGGCCAATACCAAATGACACTAGTGAAGAAGTCTGAACTGGCATGAGGCCTCGACACTGGATGGCTGAGTCGATCTGCACCGAGAGATTTAGTCACCCTTGGGGTCCACGGCCAAGCCTGTATGAGAGCGGGAGAGTTGCCTTGCACGTACTGTGAGGAACCTGAGGGCGTCCTCACTTCTCCCCTGGATCCTCCTCTCAGGTGGCCAGGGAAAGGCATCGCTTTTGGATCCCAACCATGGGGGTGGATATATGAGGGAAGATCACCTGGGTGGAGGGAATTTAGGGAGTGGGGAGACGACATCCTTAGGTGAGACATGGTATCCACCCCCATTCCCTTTTCAGAATGGACCTGCTATCCCTCATGTCTTTGTAGGCTGGTAGCCCTTTCCCTCTCCCCTACACAATGTCCTCCAGAAACACCACCTCAACACTGGGACGAGGAAGAGACCAACTAGGAGGACGCATCTTCATTTGTTTGAGATAGACTCATATCAGCCTCATATTGTTAATATAGAGACATATCAGCCAAGTACCAAGAAGAGAAGACAACAGTTCTGCACACTTCCTTTAATGCAAACCTCCCCAAACACCACTCTGGTACTGGGACGAAGAAGAGGGCTGTGGAGGATTTCAGATGGAATAGCCAGGCATGTCCCGTTAATGAGTATTACTATCAGGCAATTCAACTGAATGACCCTCATCTGTGGTCATGTAACAAGCCTAATGGATATAAAAAAGCAGGCTGCATGAGGGGAGAGAGAGCAGGCAAGAGCATGGAGCCGGCTGGAGCAAAGCAGACTGGAGAGAGGAGTACTGGGGAGACAGGAGCGGGAGACACGGGGTGCTGGAAGCCACGTCGAGCAAGGAAAAGGGAAACCTGGGCCATGGCCGGCCAAGGGAGGATCTGGTCTGGGAGTCCTGCACGCCCTCGTGTCAGGTGCAAGCAGTAGGAGCTGTGGGGTGCCAAAGCACTCCAGTTGCTGCAGGCCTCCAGGAGAGAGAGCAGTGCCCCTGCTGACCTCCGTGAGGGAAGAGCAGAGGTATTGGAAGCTGAAGCAGAACAAGGAATGGACATTTTTTAATCAGATGATTTTAAATACCGAACAAACTTAGAGACATTATAAACATTTCTGAATGCCGCACAGAGCAAAACAAAGTTATGATAATTTCTGAATGGAATGAAATCTTACTGAATACATTGTGAGTCAAGCTGAATTTTTTAGACAAGATGCGTCTAACTCTGTCAAGACGGGAAAAATCCAAAACGTGGCAGAGGTCAAGGCAAGCCAAGAGGAAGAGGAAAAGGACAAATTACGAAAAGGACTCGCCGAGGCCGGCGTGGGAAACGGCTCAGGTGTAAATCAGGAGAGCAGATCAACGCGCTCTGGATCCAAAATATAACTATTGATCCCATGAAGCTGTGTCAAATCATTAATCTGTCCTCCCATGTACTTACTAAGCCTCAATCCTCGGTTCTCTCCCTTGGACTCAATTTTTGCCCCACTAAGGTAAGATAAGGTAAGGTAAGATAAAGCTCAAGAAATTCTTCAGCACAAATCCGATGGTCGTCAAGCCCTCTGTCCCTCGTACTGGTTATACTGACCTTCTCATTTCGGACATTCCATTGCTCATGGATCTAGCTTGTCTGGAAGACACCCAATTTGATCCGACTGATGTTGACTTTATGGACTTTGATATTAATCCCAATTGGGACATACACACTAGGCTCAAGAACAAGTCCAAATTCAATCCTCAGTTTCCCGTGGGTGGCTGTATTGAAGCGTTTTATGATTTGTGTGTCAATGATCTAAGGAAATTACGGACCAGCAATGTCAATGTTAAACATAATCTTACTGCCATACAACTTCAGGCCATAGGCGAGCTGCAAAATTTGCCTAACATTGTCATTAAGCAGGCCGATAAGGGGTATAATATTGTGATCCAGGACAGAGTCAATTATGTTTCTGAGGCCAATCTTCAACTAAGGGACAGACTGTGTTATGCCAAACTACTAAAAAATCCTTTTTTGGATATACAGTCAGAGCTCAATATTCTATGCACTAAATGGGCTGACAATGGCCTCATTGAAGAGGATCTAGTTAAATTTCTTGTTCCCCTCTGGCATACCATACCCACTATCTATTTTTTACCTAAAAAACACAAATCCCTCACCCATCCACCTGGGAGACCTATTGTCACACTTTGCGGATCCCTCCTTGAGCATTTGGCACAATTCGTCGATGAGACTGTTTCCTTTTGTTTCAGTTTTGCCGTCTCATTTGCGGGACACTAAGGACTTTTTGCAACATGTCACTGAGACTCCTTGGGAGGGGGATTTCCTTCTCGCCACCCTTGATGTTGTATCCCTATATACATCTATTGACCATCAAGTGGGAATGGGAGCCTGCAAATACTTCCTGGAGACACGCTCATTAAACTACCACGGTCATAGTTCTATGATCTTGGAGATGTTGTTCTTTTGCCTTACCAATAATGTCTTTTTGTTCGATGGTGCCTTTTATCGACAAGTTAGGGGAACTGCCATGGGCAGTACCTTCGTCCCATCGTATGCCAATCTGACGGTGGGGTGGTGGGAGGCTACATTCTTAAGTGACCTTCTTGTGTCCAGTTTTCCCACCCACACTGTCGCCAGGTGGCGCTACATCGACGATGTATTTGTAATTTGGAAGGGTACTGAAACTGATTGGCAACAGTTTGTGAAAAGTATCAATACTAATATATCAAATTTACGATTTACAGAATACCACAGTACCACTGAGATTATCTATCTTGATGTAGTGGTAAATCTAGATAGATCTGGCTTTCACACAACCTTGTACAAAAAGCCCTCCAATACCGGTCTACCCTTACATGCCACCAGCTGCCACCCTGTATCATGTAAAAAAAAGCATCCCTTACGGTGAATTCATTAGTTATCGCAGGAACTGCACCGACTTGGCATCATTCGACCACCATTGTGCCTTAGCAGCCACTGACTTTCTGCAACAAGGCTATTCCAAAAGAACCATCGAAATGGCGTACACCAAAGCCCGTGGACTTCGTAGGGACACACTATTGTAGGGTGCCAAATCTGGCAAGACTACTACTGACGATGAACCTAGACTCATTGTCTCTTTTGACAATGCTACCAATAATGTTCGTAGGATCATCGAACGGCATTGGCGTGTCCTTATTTTAGACAAAGATCTATGCTCTTTATTGTCTAAACGTCCCACTATTACTTATCAGAGAGTTCCCTCACTCAGAGACAAGCTTGTTTCCAGCTTTTTGTCACCCATTCATCAAAGCCCTTCCTTTGCCAATTGGCTGGCGGTCTCCCCCATTGGTTTTACGAAATGTTCCAAATGTAAAGCATGTGCCCATGCCACTTCTTGCAAATCTTTTTTACATCCAGTCACTAAATGTAATCAAATTATTAATTTTTCTATCAATTGTGACACTGCCTTTGTAGTTTATGTTCTCTCATGTCCCTGCATGAAGTGATACGTCGGGAGCACTGCTTGCAGGCTCAAACTTAGGATTCTCCAGCATCTCAGGGCGATTAAAAATTCAGATCCCGCGTACCCCTTGGCCAAACACTTCCGACAGGAACATGAGAATGACTCTGATCTGCTCAGGTTTTTTGCAGTGGCACACATTCCCATTCATCCAAGGGGTGGAGACTGTGTCTTAAAGTTAAGGCAATTGGAAACTCGTTTTATCTTGGACTTTGATACTAAGTCTCCTAATGGACAGAATATCGATGAGGAGCTCTACATGTTTCTGGGCACTTAAGACTGGCTGTTTTGCCCCTTTCCTGATATGCTCTCCCCTTTTTTTGCTCTGTTAGAACTTGATCTCTTTTTGTTTCAGGTATCCTCCGAGGGCATTCTTCTCTATCTTTTGTATCCTTGGCCTGTATTGGATTATTTTACACCTTATTTAACTGGTGTTCTGTCTTTTTTGTTGTAGACTTATTTTTGTCTAATGCTCTAGCTGTTGCAGCACGTCTCTCTCGGACCTGAGCTCTCCATTCCTTTTTTTCTTTCCACAATCTTTCGTGCAGTCCTTTTTGCTTTTCTAAATTCTTTTTCTTTCCACCTCTGTTTCATGCTGTTACACAGTTGCTCCCCCTTGATTTGTACACTTTTATTTATAATTGTTACATTTCTCGTTGTATATCTGTTATCTTTTACTTTTCCCGTCTATGTTATAATTACGACCTGTCACTGTGTACATTTCCTCCTCTTCTTTTTCCAGTTGGCTAGCCATGGACCATCGACTTTATATATGTCAATGTTACTATTCTGTTTTTGCAAGTTTGTACATTCTGAGGTTGCTATATATTGTTTTAGAATGATGATACTTTGCAATTTTGCTCCCAATGATTTTAACATTCCGGTCTGGTACATTTGCACATTATTATGCTGCTATGCACTTGCACTTTATTCCAATTTTTTATGCCGCCAGAATGTTGCATCATGTTATTTGTTACCTTTTATATTTATATATTGCAAACTTGCTTTCGCACATTGTGCTCCATCGTGCTCCACTATGTTGCTGCTATTATTGCCCGCACTTGCACTTTATTCTATCTTCAGAATGTTATATTTCTGCATTTTTTTGCATCCATCAGAATGTTGTAATTTTTGGCAATATTTGCACATATGGGCATCGTCCATTTGGTCATGCATTTTTGCACATTACGCTGCTGCTACATTCGCTTGCACTTGCACTTTACTACGTCCTGTTGGTATTAGTCCATTTTTACTATGTCCAGCCATGGCATACAGATTTCGATATGGAATCTCTGGAATATGGGGTTACGCTATGATCTGGTCCATCGTCATGGATGGGGTTTGTTTATTGTAGGGGTTAACTTCATTTATTCAACTGTGTATACTTATACTTTTTATCTTGTTAATTTTCTAATTGTGTTTTTATTGTAAATCACATTGGTGGAATTATGAAGCCTTGGGTATTGGTGCACCCCAATGGGTGCTCTGGTCAATATGTTTTGGACACTTTGTCCTTACTGGCCTTTCTTTCCTTGTCCACCTTTGTGTTTTATTATCCACATCGCTGGCCTTCCTTGTTTTTCATTCCATCATGGCCGCCTCCCATTGCATCGTTCCAAGCACCCATTTGGCTTCATTGAAACTGCAAAAGGACTGTATCTATCCAACTACTAATGTCCTCAGGTCCGCTGTTTCCTCACGTGATCAAGCACTCAGTTGAGTGTGAAACATGTTGTGTGTGGGTTGCGCTTACGGGCTTCGTGCCTCTGTTTTTTCCACTGCCTCCAGCCGTAAATCTGTTTTAATCATGTCTCTTTATCTTGTATGACATATTAAATCTTTTGGACCCTTATTTTGGTGTGAGCTGTGCATCTTTTTTCATGACTATGGCCCTCTAATCGGCCGCAGAGAGTGCGGTTCATTTTTCCTCTATTTCTCTTATACATTGTGAGACATAAGCATTTCTGAATGCCGTACAGAGCAAAAGCAAGTTATGAGCATTTCTAAATGGAATGAAAGCAAGGTGGTACAATTGGCAGATACCACGGAATTGTTTGAGACGCAAGTGTTGGCAAAGCCAATAGAATCAGAGAAGAACAAGTATTAAGCTGAAAGTATACAAGGTTAAGAGAAAACCTGTATTGGCAAGAGCCAGAAGAATAGATAAAGTGCAACAGAGTGAATAGTGGCCAATCAAGCCATGACAAGGTGTTGGAAGAGTGTAATCCTGATGAAAAGAACAAACTTCACTATCAAAGAAAAGCAGAGCACATTTGTTGATGGAAAGTAGATAAGGGGCATCGGTTGCGTGACCTGTAATGGGTGGACCGTGTGGTCCAGCAACTGCACCTAGACCAAGTGGCCCCCTTTATGGAAAAAGCCAGTGAAAGTAACCATAAAGAAGCTTGTCTTTTGCAACGGTTGCTTAAGTGATTTTGAAGTCAAGAAACATAACTAGTTAAGTGAACCAGTGAAAAGTACTGATGACAAAAGAGCTGGGAAGTGTGCCAAGCAATAGTGTTTTTTTTTTTTAAGATTGAAGGTTTGAACTCTCGGGGAAGGGAACCCCGATACCTGGTGAACTGTGTTGAACTTGAGGGAGGGGAAGCCGATTACAAGCCAAGAGCTGAAATAAGTTCTGAACTTGCACACTATTCTTTTTGATGCTGACATCCCTATGCATTGTATGCAGTTAAATGTGAGGTAAAGTATAGGTTTGGGACACAGACTGACTTTTGATTTGGACTTCCTGACGCAGACTATCCTTTGTTTTCTTTAGGTAGGGAAATCCCACCTTAGCATTGGGCAAGTAAGGCCTTACTCCATCCTGACATTTAAGATAATACTTTCGAGTACAAATTTGAATCTGTTCTCTAGGTCTACTTCATGATGCCTTCACAGTACACTGCTGGTACCAGAAGACGCTGTTGGTTCCATCGGTGTTGGAGGCACCATCTGCGCCCAGGTCATAGCTGCCTGTACCTTCTTGAAGATGTAGAGCATCTTCAAGTGAAATTTCTCCCAATCTTTTTGGAGTGGAGAGTTGTGTGGGAAAAGCTACCAAAGCTGCTGCTTCCTACAAACCCTGGAGCAGTGACTTTCTTGGGAAGAAGAATAATGCCAGCATGAAGATCAGCTTGCTGAAGGAGACCATTGGCAGTACCTTATCTCCTCTTCCTGGCGCAGAGCAAAATTTGTTCGAATCAGTGTTACCCTCCGCACAAACACAAACAGGACTGGAGGACTTCACGCTCACCCTTGAGGCGAAGATCAACACGCCCTTTCCCTAAGGGCATTTGGTTGCAAGACTGGCACGACCCCCAATCGTGGGTGTTGTGATCCACGCTCAAGCAGTACAGACAAATCCTGTGCAGATCCGATGACATGTGGCGGCTGCAATCAGCGCAAGATTTGATCCCTGAAGCCTTTCTTCGGTTTGGTACAGAATCAAAAAATATCAAACAAAAAAGAACGAGGAGTGAGTTCCTGAAGCGATAGAGTGCGCAGAAGAAAGGAACTGAGGTCACAGGGCATGGTGCCTCAATGTATATTAGCCTTGCAGTAATGTCCGCCACAGTGTGCGTAGCGGCGCTGGGTGGAGCTGAAGCAGCACAGTGCTGCCCTACCTGGTGGCGTAAATGTTTCTGAAGTTTAGCTGCGCTGCAGATAGCGATAGCACAGATGAGTACATGGGAGGAAGGAAACCATTTGAAAGTTAATTTATGCACTTTTTCCCATTTTTGTAGAACTTTCTATAAGCCACACTATTTCCACAATTATCCCCTCCATAGTTTCTTGCACACCTAACAATACATTGATATATATGAGCTTTGGGGATAGCAGGTATTTTAAAAGTTGCATAAGAGTAAGGCATCTTTTTGTTATTGCAAGCAATGGCCAGCTTAATTGATGGCATCATAACTTGATAAATTAAATTTTACTCAAGTGCTGATCATAGCATGCATCATAAGACACGAGTACGGCTGATGTGCAGCCTCAAAGCTCCCCTCTTTTGGTGGACGGGCATATTGGGACATTTCTTGAAGGAAAACATTTCACCATCCAGCCCTTCGATCAAGACTCCCTGCTAAGGTTTATATTTTCTTCCTTTCGGTTATTGCATGTCAAATTCTTGCTTGCTAAAGCAGGGTCATATTGAGACAGTCAATGCACCTCTTGGATGTCTTTTGAATAATTGTTATCCACACCCCAGTGGCATTCATAGGTGATAAATTATCTGGTCTACATGGAAACACTGTGGCCAGAAATGTTTGATACAGAGGAGAGGCGAGACCTTCACATTGAGGAGGTAAGAATTTTGGGACTAAATTGTATAATGATTTATAGAGCAGAGGTTGTATGAGAGCGTTTTGCATGCATCATTCACTCAAACTGCTCAGATTTTACAAAGAAACTAATTTCACATCATATTTGTTACCAACACTAGCAGAGCACAAATAAACTATGCCAAGACATCAGTTGAATTGTATCTAATGTTATGCAGATTCATTTGATCATGTTTAAGGGCATCAGAAAGGAATTTGGAGCATTCACAGGGAACCCTTAATTGGATGTCCATAAACAGAATGATGCATTGTTAGGCTTCGTCCAGGAAGGGCACGTTCAGATCAGGCACGGATGGGCCCTACTTCCTTTTCAAATGGAGACAGACATTTTATACAAGGTTACTGCACTGACAGTACAAGTACATGTCTCAAACTGTGAACCAGAGGATTTTTCAATGCAGCTTTAGTTGCTTCAAAATGAGGACCTCTTCTTCTTAGAGGATTTGGAACATGGGCATTCCTGAGCAGAGCGCACAGTGTCTGCTTGATCCTTATAGGGAGCAGAGGGTTACGAACCTCATTTGTAGGTGTTGCATTGACCAACAGAGGGGCTGGCTAGAGTCATTACCTGGCTTTCATCTAAAGACTGGCACTCAAATGGAGAAATTACCTTACTGTAACATTCCTTCTATGGATTCTTCTCCTGCAGATTCCTCATCATGATAGATATCCATCATCCAGCTCTGGATTGAAAACTTTTCGAAAGGGGGCGTAGTGGACCTTGACTCGGCTGATCCGTCTTGTCTGGCTCTCGATCGTCGGATCTGGACGTGATGTCAGGCGTCGAATATATGTCACTGCACCCCATGCTTCAGTTCCTCCCACTTTTTTCCCTGTGCGATTGAAGGCTGCAGAAGAAAAATCACAGGAGGAGGCTAACCAGCCGTTTAAACATTAACAAGGATATACCTCACCAGGGGGAACGCCCAATGTGTTTAGAAAAAAAAAATATTTTAATAGACCGAAACGGTCATGCCAGAGTCATCACCAGATGCCTTTTTGTTTAGACAGAAGTGACAACTCACATATTCCTGAGCGGGGATGGATGGGAGGGTCGATGAGGAATCTGCGGTAGAAGAATCCATCGAAAGAACATTAAGATAAGGTACTTTTCTCCTTCAATGGATTGCTTTTCTCCCGCAGATTCCTCATCATGATAAACTCCCCGAGTCATTAGGATAATGGAGGAGGGTAGAAGGATTTAAACCAGTTGATTCTGTAGAACCGCCCTACCAAATCTACCATCTGCTTTCCGTGCAATGTCCAAGGCATAGTGCTTGGTGAAGGTATGACCAAGTGGCCGCCCGGCAAATATCCTTAACAAGGGCCCCTCTCCGGAGGACTTTAGAGGCCGAGATCCCTCTGGTCGCATGGGCCTTGATGCCCTCTGGAAGCTCCTTACCTGCCGATTGGTAACACTGGGAAAAGCACAAGATAATCCACTGTGACAGGGTTTGTTTAGTGATGGCAAGGCCTTTTCTAAACAAAGAATGGGCTACAAACAACTGGTCTGATTTCCTAACCTCAGACGTACGAGCAACATAGAAGCTTAACGCTCTCTTGGGATTAAGGTGGTGGAACACTCTTCATCCTTTGAGGGATGCGAGGGAGGGTAAAAGACAGGTAAATCAATACACTTACTGGGACAGATGGAATTCTGAAACAACTTTAGGAAGGAATCTGGGTCAGACTGAGACTTTCTCACGAAAGAACTTCAGAAAAGGGGGTGTACAGCACAAGGCTTGCAGTTCGCCAACCCTCCTGGTAGATGTAATCGAGACCAAAAAGGCTGTCTTAAGGGACACCAGCCGCAAAGAACATGAATGCATAGGCTCAAACAGAGCAGGTATCAAATAGGTCAAAACCAGATTAAGATCCCAATCTGGGAAAACAAAGGGGGTTGGCGGAAATGTGTTTAGAAGGACCTTCAGGAACTGGAAATAAAACATGGGGGGGTCCTTGGCGTCCCTCTGCCGGACATTTGTCCCTGCTACGAGAACCTTACCCAGATTTTTTAGCACACATCTGGGGTTGCTGTTAGTACTCTTGTTCAGAAGAGTATTGCCTAGCATTTCGGTGCAGGACTGCCCCAGGGCAGGGCAAGGAACAAGTTACTTACCTGTAACTGTTGTTCTCCAGCATGGATCTGGCATGGATTCAAATGCTCATGAATATACCCAGTCTTCAGACTGGGAATCCTCGGTAAAGAAAAAATCAGTATCAGTTTCGTTTCTGATCTGTCTTTCGTAGTAGTAACCAATCACTGATCTCTGCGTCATACTGACCACAGCCAATGACTGCCCTCTACCTAAGCCCCGCCTCTGGCAGCCATCTTCAGATTTGGTAGCACGTGAAGTGGCAGTATGACCAAGTGAAGAGCCGCAGAGGGGTAGGCGGGAGGGTTCGCATGTGAATCCATGCCAGTCCCATGCTGGAGAACAACAGTTACAGGTAAGTAACTTGTTCCTTCTCCAGCATGGGGTCTGGCATGGATTCACATGCTCATGAATAAATAATACATAGCAGTACACACATGCACAACCACGGGAGGTGGCAAAGGCTCAACATTAAGCATTACATCAAACTCAACATCAAGCAATTCTTACCTCCTCACTAGGCTCACCTTAGGCGAACAGATTGCGCAGCACTGCTCGACAGACCCTGGACTCCTCCCTGGAATCCCGATCGACGCAGTAGAATTTCGTGAAGGTGTGCGTCGACCTCCACGTAGCAGCCCTGCAGATGTCCAGCAAGGGCACACCAGATAGGAACGCCGTGGTAGCCGCGATCGCTCTGGTGGAATGGGCTCTCGGACGGCCAGGCAGCGGTCGGTTTGCCAACCGATGACAATACATGATACAGCCGGAGAGCCATCTGGAAATGGAGGCCTTTGAGAGAGCCTTCCCCTGATTGACAGGTCCAAAGTTCACAAAAAGTTGCGACGTCTTCCGAAAACACTTTGTGCGGTCCACGTAAAACTTCAGCGCTCTAGCCACATCCAGCGAGTGCAAAGTCCTTTCGGCCGGCGACGAAGGCGACGGGAAGAAAACAGGCAACACCAAGGGTTCGTTGAGGTGGAAGTCCGACGGCACCTAGGGCATGAAGGAGGGGCGCGTCCTGAGCACTACCCTCGTGTCGTGAAAAGTCAAGTACGGGGGCTTGCAGGAAAGGGCCTGGATCTCTCCCACTCTTCGTGCGGAGGTGATGGCCACAAGAAACGCTGTTTTCCACGACAAGAACTTCAACGGAGCCGAGTGCAGAGGCTCGAACGGAGGTCCCATGAGCTTGGTCAGCACCACGTTGAGCTCCCACGCCGGGGCCGGAGCCTTCACCGACGGGAACGATCTGAACAGTCCCTTCATGAATTCTTTCACCAGACGAGACCACAAAGACGTCCGCCCGTGGTTCTGGTGTATCTGGAGATCGCAGCAAGATGAATCTTGATGGACGCGTGCGCCAGTCCAGCCTTGGCCAGCGTCAGAAGGTACGGCAGTACCTGGGGAGCCGTAATCCGTAGAGGGTTAATCTTCTCTGCGTGGCACCAGACAGAGAACCTCTTCCATTTGTGTCCATAGCATTTAAGAGTTGAGGACGCCCTGGCCTTTGCAAGAACCTCTCTGCAGTCGGCCGGTATGTCGTATCCTCCAAACTCTAACGCTGCAGGAGCCAGGCCTGCAAGTTCAGCGACTTCGGGTCGTGATGGAGGATGGCGCCTCCTTCCCTGGAGAGAAGATCCGCATCCACTGGCAGCTTGATTGACGGGGACGCTGACAAGTCCAGAAGGTCTGGGAACCATATCTGCCTCGGCCACGCAGGTGCGACGAGGATCATCCTGCACCGTGACCGCTTGAGCTGGTTGATGAGCCGGATCAGCAATGGCAATGGAGGGAACGCGTATAGAAACAGGCACTCCCAGGGGAACGAGAAAGCATCGCCCATGCTCCTCGGCTGGGGAAACCTGCTGGCGTACCTCCGGCACTTGGAGTTCGTCGCCGTCGCGAACAGATCGATCTGGGGTGTGCCCCACCGTCAGAAGAGGCGGTCCACTAGATCCTGTCGTAGTTCCCACTCGTGGCACGAGCGCAGCTCTCTGCTGAGCGAGTCGGCAATGGTGTTTTTTATCCCTGCCAGATGAAACGGCACCAGAAACATCCCTTGGGCGACGGACCAATGCCACAGATCCTGCGCCTCCTTGGACAGGGCTGGGGACCTGGTTCCGCCCTGCTTCCTGATGTAGAACATGATGGTGGTGTTGTCGGTGAAGATCCTCACCACCTTGCCCTTGAGGGACGGAAGAAAGGACCTGAGGGCCCAAAACACTGCACGGAGCTCCAGGACGTTGATATGGAGGGACTTCTCCGTCGGAAGCCAAAGGCCTCTCGCGTGCAGATTTTCGGTGTGCGCTCCCCACCCTTCCAGGGAGGCATCCGTGGTCACTGTCTCCTGGTGGCCGGGGGTCTGGAAGTCCATGCCCGCTGTCAGATGCGCACGGGTGCCCCACCACCGGATCGCTCGTCGGAAACTCTCATCGAGTGTGATCCTCTCCTCGAAGCTGCCTGTCTGGATCCAGCGCGCGTCCAGGAACTCCTGCAACGGGCGCATCCGGAGCCTGCACAGGCGGATGAGATAAATGCAAGAAGACATCATTCCGAGGAGGGACTTGATGGACCTCACCCAGGCCGCGTCCGCAACCAGCATCCGCTGCACCTTGCCCAAGATGGCCCTCGTCCTTTCCTCCGACGGAGAGGCCAGAAGCGACACTGTGTCGAGCTTCGCTCCCAGAAACAGTGCGTCTTGCGCGGGCACCAGGTGGGACTTGGCGTAGTTTAAGGAGAATCCCAGGTCCGTGAGTAGTTGGACGGTCCTTGCCGTGTGCTCCACGGCGAGCTCCTTCGTCTTTGCTCGGATGAGCCAGTGGTCCAGGTAGGGGTAGACGTGGATCCCCTCTCGGCGCAGCTGCGCCGCCACCAGTGCGAGGCACTTGGTGAACACCCTGGGTGCCGACCTCAATCCGAAGGGAAGGGCTCTGAACTGGTAGTGACGCCCTTGGACCACGAACCTGAGAAACTTTCGGTGTCCCTTTAGGATGGGAATATGGAAGTAGGCATCCTCCAAATCCAACGACGACAGGAAATCGCCCTCCTCCAGTTGACCCAGGACGTGTTGGAGGGTGACCATCCGGAAATTCTGTGCCTTGATGAATTGGTTCAGTCGTCGTAGATCCAGGATGGGACGCCATCCTCCCGTCTTCTTCTTCACGAGGAAGTATCTTGAGTAAACTCTGGAGCCCTGAAGCCTCTTTGGGACGAGCTCGATGGCGCCCTTCTTGAGCATCGCCTTTACCTCCAAGAGAAGTTGAGGGACATGATGTTCTTTCCTGGCCACAGGGGGGACGCGCGGGCACCTCTTTAGAAACTCGAGCGCGTGACCCTGAGCTAGGGCGTCCAGCACCCAACGGTCGGTGGAGATGGACTCCCACACGCTGACGAAGCTCGCCAGCCGGCCTCCCACCGGGGTGCTTCGGTGGGGCCCCGACCCCATGGCCGGTTCAGTCCTGCTTCGACAAGGCTTTGCCGCCTTGTCCTCCTTGGCGACGATGGCGGGGTCCGCCTGACTTGCCCCTGTAAGCTTCCTGTGACGACAAATGGGCCGCTTGACGGTAGGTGGAAAATCCGCCACTGGAACCTTTGGAGGCACCCTGTTTGCCTCCGCCGCTCCGAAAGGGCGGCCGCCGTTGCTGGAGAACCCCAAGAGCCCGAGCCGTCTCCGTGTCCGCCTTGATGGCTTGAAGGGAATCGTCCACTGTTTTCCCAAACAGGTTGTTTCCGTCGAACGGCATGTCCAAGACTCTCGTCTGCACGTCCAGACGGAAGTCGGTAGCCTTTAGCCATCCACGCAGCCTAAGGCACACGCCGTTGCCCAACTGGCGAAATCCAGTGTCAGCGATGTCCGTCGCAATCGTAATGGCGTGGTCCGACGCCACCTCTCCTTCCTGCAAGATCTCTAGGGCTTCCGCCCTCTTGTCGTCTGGTAGGAAGTCCAGCAGGGGGGCCAGTTTGTACCACAACTCCCTGTCGTAGCGGGCTACGATAGCCAAGGCGTTGGCCGCCTTAATCGTCGTCGCTGCCGACGAGATGACTCTGCGTCCCATCGTGTCTAATTTCTTTCCCTCGCCGTCCGGTGGGGAGGTCGACGTAGAGGCCGCGCCCCCTGCTTTCTTCCTGGCCGCCGCGGAGACGACCGAGTCCGGGGTCGGCTGTGCCCGAAGGCACAAGGGGGCCGCGTCCGGGACCCGGTACTTCTTCTTGTACCGATCCCTTCTAGCCGGCGTCGTGGATGGGTTCTTGAGGAGGGCGAGGCCCTCATCCCAAATATCGTCCAGTAGAGGTACAGTGAGGACCGTCTTCCTCTTGGCCTTGCGCCGTTGATAAAGGAAACCTTCCTTCTTCTCTTCCGGGCAGAGCTGGAAAAGCTTGGATGCCCTGGCGATCATGGAGTGAAACGATCCAATCTCGTCGGGAGGGGAAGCCCAGGTGGGAGGGGACGACGGGAGATCCTCGTCGTAAACGTCGTCGTCTGTACCCTTCGCAGCCGTGTCAGTCCCCGTATCATCCCCACGTGTCGTGGACGGGGAGGAGGGCTGAACAGGGCGCGATGGCTGAAAAGGAGGTGGAGGATGAATCCTTCTTCTCTTAGGGGGAGGGCTCCCAGAAGGGCCTGGCTCCGGGTCCCCCGTCGGGAGCGGTTCCTCCGTTGGTGGTAACAGCAGTCTCGTCCTTATCTCTGAGCATAAGGACTGTATAGCCAACAAAATGGCCGCCGAGTTGTCTTGCGGCACTGGTTGAGGGGAGTCCGACGGGCGGTCAGGAGCCCCGTCGGCACCCTCGACGTTCTCGTCGTCTCCTACGTCGGGGTCCCTCCCGACGGGCTGGTCTTCCACGCCAACGCCGTGGCTTAAGACTTCGACCAGCTCTTCCTCAGAGGTTGAGGCCGAATCCACGACGACCTCCTGCCCCCCCTTTTTCTTCTCCATCAGAGGTTTCACGGGGGTCCTGTCGATGGGCATGAAAGAGGACTCCCTCCGCGGTGGCAGGGAGACTCTGGGCCCTGAGGTCGCCACCACTGGAGTAGCCTCCACAGGCTGAGCCAGGGCCGCCGCGACTGTCTCGATAGAGGCCTTGGCCGGATGGATTAAGGCTTTCACCACCTTAGGTGCACTCACCGCTTTCTCCTTGGGGGGAGGGTCACCGCCTCGCTCCCCCTCCGATGGGGCCTTCGAGCTCGACCAGGGTCTCTCCGGGAGCTTCGCCAGGTGCTCGGCCTTCCTCTTACCCGAGCCAGAGCGTTGGCTCGTGGTTGATGGCGGCGGGGAGGATGCACCCTGCCTGGCGCCCGTAGAGCCCTACCGTTCGGCGCTCCCGGTGCCAGCGAACTCGCGGTGCTTGGCCTTCTGTTGGACCCCCGTCGCCGGGGCGCCCTCAAAGGTCTTAGAAGACCGCTCTGACTTCTTCTTCTTCTTCTCGCCTGACGGGCTCTTTCCTTCCAGCCAGTTGGCGAGACGTTGATGGCGGTCCTTCATCTTCCGCTCCGACATATTGCCGCAAAAACGCACAGTCCTTCTCCACGTGCGTCTTGTCCTCATGTAGGCAGTAAAGGCAAAGGGAGTGTTCGTCCTCCTTAAAGACATTCTGAAGCTGGCATCCAGGGCAGACCCTGAACAGCTTTCCGGGCGTCGAGGTTCCCTTCTCCTGGGCCATGTCCGAGATGGGCCTGAGAAACTTCTGAAGTCCTCCAAAAGTGTGGCTCGTCGCAATCTTCACCCTTGAGGGGCGTAGACAAATCCGACACGGGTCCCCGTTGATCGGATGAAGAAACGGTGGAGCTTGAGGCTCTTTTGACCGAAAAAAGCGACATTTTTTGAGAAAAATTGTGAAAAATAGCACTAACGCTCGAGAGCAATAGCACGAGGATCCCAACACTTGAACGTGCGGTAAAAATCTGAAGATGGCTGCCAGAGGCGGGGCTTAGGTAGAGGGCAGTCATTGGCTGTGGTCAGTATGACGCAGAGATCAGTGATTGGTTACTACTACGAAAGACAGATCAGAAACGAAACTGATACTGATTTTTTCTTTACCGAGGATTCCCAGCCTGACGACGGGGAATATTCATGAGCATGTGAATCCATGCCAGACCCCATGCTGGAGAAAGACTGATATGTTTTGGATATTTCTCCTCTGTGAAAGATAGTGAGCTAAAGAATCTAGGTAAGGCTTTCGTAACAGGGACTAATGTCTGGCAGAGGGACCCCCCCCGAAACCTCCCCTTTGTTTTTTGCATCCTTCAGGAACTGGGCCATGACCAGAATAGTGAAAAGGGAACCTTGGTCCGGAGATCTCTTGAACACAGACAGAGCCGCCAAATACTCTGACTGTGGCAACCTGAAGAGGACAGTGACAGCACAAACTTCATCACTGTGGTGGTGGGGCAAGAGATGGGGTCAGTCCTGCATCCCCTACACCACACCACAAATCTTGTCAACCTGTATGCGTACAGAGATCTAATAGAAGGTCTGCATGCAGCCAGCAATACCTCAAGTATCTCCCTCGAGAGGTCCCACTCATACCTCATCCTCTCAAGAGCCACGCATGTAGGTTGAGACAATTCGGGGTCGGGTAGAGCACATGACCCCTCCCCCCCTTACTGGGTTAGGAGATCTGGACGCCGAGGCAACCGGTGAGGTGGACAGATGGTTCGATCCAGGAGCTCCGAGTACCATGTTCTCCTCGCCCAATCCGGGGTGATCAGTATCATGGTCGGTCGAAATCTCTTCAACCTCCAGAGAAACCAAGCAATTACGGCAATCGGAGGGAAGCCGTAGTGGATAGGGAAGGTCCAATCCATCAGAAACACGTCCCCAGTGCACCGTTTATTGGGAATTCCCTTGAGCAAAACTGTTGCACTTCCTGTTGGACTCTGTGGTGTACAGATCCACTGCCGGGCTACCCTATAGAGCGAAGACCTCCTCTAGGACTTCCTGGCACACTTCCCATTTGTGTGAGACCGTGCTCTGCCTGCTAAGAGCATCCACCAAGGTGTTCTCTGTTCCTGCCCAGATTAACTGCCAAGACTGAGATGTGGTTCTCTTGTAACCAGAATCACAGCTGAATTGCCTATGTGCAGAGTGGGCAGGAGTGCACACCACCCTGCTTGTTGAGGTAGTGCATGGCCACCGTGTTGTCTGTCAGGACGAGGACATGATTCCCTCACAGAGACGTGGCTAAGTCCCTCAGAGCTAACCTGATGGCCAGCCTTTTGATATGCCACTTGGCTTCTGATGGAAACCAGAGGCCGCTCACCTGCAAATCCTCGCAGTGGGTGCCCCAACCCTTCAGGGACGCATCCGTGACCACTCGGGCCTGGGGCTAAGGAGGCCAGAAGGGTTCCTGCCAATAGATTGCTGCACGTGTTCCGCCAGCCGAGTTTGTGGACTACTTGGCCGGGCACTGAAAGGCGATCTGAGAGAGATCCCAGACACAGACCACTAGTTGCTCAGGAGCCACTGAAGGGATCTCATACGCAGCCTGGCCTCTGGCACTAGAAAAATACAGAAGGCCATGAGACCCAAAAGGCAGATAAAGGAAGCCACTCGAAGAGTGGTGTGGTTCTGAAACAGCTGCACCATCTGTTCGATGTTGCCAATTCTCTCTTTCGCGAGGAAAAGCCTTCCCTACCCGGGTGTCTAGGACTGCTCCGATGAACTGGAGCCGCTAAACTGGCATTAGACGGGACTTCTTTAAATTGTGGGAGAAGCCAAGCCTGTGCAGTAGTAGGCAGGTGTCTTCCAGATGAGACAAGGCTTGCCCTGCAGACTTCCCTCGGATCAGCCAGTCATCCAGGTACAGAAATACATGGACCCCCGGATCTCCTGAGGTGAGCCGCAACTACTGCCATGAGTTTGGTGAAGACCCTTGGGGCGGAGGTCATCCCAAAGGGAAGCACTTTGATCTGATTGTGCTTGTCGTCAATGAGGAATCTTAAGAACTTCCTGTGCTTTTGATGTATCAGCATATGGAAATAAGCAAACTGTAGGTCCACTGACACCAGCCAGTCCTGGAATTCAACAGCGTGGATAATTTATGTCAAAGTCACCATCCTGAATGCGTCTTTCCTCAGGAACTTGTTCAATGCCCTGCGGTCCAGGATGGGGACCAGGAATGCCAACACGACCCTCTCTGATCGAGAGGTACCTCTTCCACTGCACCTTCGACAATAGGGCTCTCAGTTCTTCCTGGAGCAACTGTCCCTGTTTGATCGGGGGAGGTGGAGGTCTGTCTGGAGGCCTCTTCAGAAAGGCAGACAATAACCCCACCGAATCACCTGCAGGACCCAGGCGTCTGAAGTTATTTCCGGACACTGGGGCCAATATCCTGCGAACCGTCCACCAACTGGTGCATCGTGGGACAGGAAATCAAAGCGGCTTAGCGGGCACGGATGACCCTGCTGCTGCTTGTTGGCCTCTAGAGGCCCCTTTGCCCCTTCCGGGACGCGAGATGCGCCTCTGCCCTTGCCAGGCTTGCAGGAGCTGTGCCTTCCTGCCATAGGGCACGTAACGTCTATGGCCTCTGCCCCGGAGGCAGGTTTGGCTGGCAGCGCTGCTAAGCCCAAAGATTTAGTAGCCAATTTTGACTCCTTGAATTTCTCCAAGGATTTGTTTGCTTTCTGCAAGAAAAGCAGGTCAACTTCAAAAGGCATGTCCAGCAACCCGTTTTGGACATTTGGGCAGAAGCCTGAAGTCTTTTCCATCCTGAGACTGGTGAGTACATGTAAGGAGCTCCGGCTGGTCTAGTCTTAACTGACCATCCCACTGCAGCCCCTGCCTGGCAGCCTCTGTGGCTAAGGGCCCAAGGCAACGGGCGGCTCCAACAGTGGCGGCTCCAGATCGTGTCTGCAGGTATCCGCAGTGAAGCCAGCCACCAGCCGTCAACCAGCAGCAACCAAAAAGTAAGTGTGGCATGGGCGGGGAGTGGAGCAATTACTCTACTTCGGAAAACCCAGCCGCTCAACTCTACCTTGCCGCAGAACTGTAAATGTCACAAACGCTGCACTTAGTTAGAAATGTGAATATTAGCCTGAATGGTAGCATGTCCCAAATTTAGGTTGAATTGCAATTGGTTTACCACAATGATAACATGGTGAATAGGAGCATAAAACCCACTTAAACAGCAGCATGTCCCATGGCCAGCGTGGCTTCTAGATAGGATTGTGCAAATTAGCAATGCCACACTTGGTTACAATTGTGAATATTAGCCTGTGCCAGACCCAGACAGGATTGTGAAAATTAGCAATTCCACACTGGATTAGAATGGTGAACATTAGCCTATGCCGGACCCAGACAGGATTGTGAAAATTAGCAATTCCACACTGGATTAGAATGGTGAACATTAGCCTATGCCGGACCCAGACAGGATTGTGAAAATGAGCAATTCCACACTGGATTAGAATGGTGAACATTAGCCTATCCCAGACCCAGACCGGATTGTGAAATGCTAGCAATGCCGTACTTGGTTAGAACTGTGAATATTAGTCTAT
Source organism: Ambystoma mexicanum (assembly GCF_040938575.1). Classification (NCBI taxonomy): domain Eukaryota; kingdom Metazoa; phylum Chordata; class Amphibia; order Caudata; family Ambystomatidae; genus Ambystoma; species Ambystoma mexicanum. The sequence goes on along the minus strand of NC_090922.1, from coordinate 1,346,089,001 downwards.
GCCAGGCCCAGACAGAATTGTGAACATTGACCTGCGTCACATATAGATGGGATTGGGAATGTTAGCAATGCCAAGCTTGGTTAGAACTGTGAATATTGCCCTGTGCCGGACCCAGACAGGACTGGTAACGTTAGCAATGCAGCACTTGGCAAGAACTGTGAACATTGGCCTGCATTGCATCTAGATGGGATTGTGAATGTTAGCAATACCACACTTGGTTGGGGCTGTGTTAGCCTATGCCAGACCTGGACGGGATTGTGAATATTAGCAGTGCCGCACCTGGTTAGAACTGTGAACATTGGCCTATGCCAGACCCAGACATGCTGTGTCTCATTTGGCCATACCCATATCTCACGTGGCATTGCCATCTCCCACTTGGCCATTGCCATCCCTCACTTGGCCAGTCATGCATGTCTCACTTGGCCAGTCATGCATGTCTCACCTGGACATTCCCATCTCTCACTTGGCAATACCCTTATCTCACAGGACGCCCCCATCCCTCACATGGACGCTCCCATCCCTCACTTGGCCACACCCATCCCTCACTTGGCCACACCCATCCCTCACTTGGACATTCCCATCTCTTACTTGGCCAGTCATGCATGTCTCACTTGGACATTCCCATCTCTCACTTGGCCATACCCTTATCTCACTTGGCCATACCCCTCTCTCTCACATAGCCATACCCCTATCTCATGTAGACACTGCCATCTCTTACTTGGACATACCTTGGACATTAGGTGTGCTCTACCTATAAGTTTCACTGTGTTGAATTCTGCATCTAGATAGTATGGTCAAACGATATTGAGTGCGCCCTAAAAGTCTCACTGTGTTGAATTCTGCATCTGGATATTATAGTCAAGCGATATTGAATATGCCTTAAAAATGTCACTGTATTGAATTCTGCTTCTAGATATTATGATTCAAGCGCTATTGATTGTGCCCTGTAAGCTTCACTGTGTTGCATTCTGCATCTTAAAACGGTTTCACCCCTAGATAGTATGGCAAAGCGACTATGAATCTGCACTAGAAGTCTAACACTGTGCACCAGTTGCCCGTGTTGCTGCCATATGGAAAACATTACTCACCGTGATCGTATTTCTGGTGCTTGAAGGCAACAAAAAAAAAAAAGAAAAAAAGAAAATGCACATTTGGGGCTGCTCCACTCCCCTCGCCCTGAAAACTCCCCAGGGAGGGGCAGATTATTGCTGCTTCCCTGAGGGGGATGGCAGGGGAGCGACACAAAATTGAGGGTCTGATGCCGTTTTTCCTCCGCAGGGAAGAAGCAAGGTCCACTAGGCCACCAGGAATATGATCTTGGCGTGGGTTATTTTTTGTTTGGGGGACCCAGGTCAACCAGATGGCATGTGTTTGTGCCTTCAAAGGGTCAAATTGGTGCAGCTTTGCACCGATTTGCCCCCAAAGAAGGCAAAACAACATTACACTCCACATATAGTGGAACGCCTGCGGATATCAGGGGGCAGATCCTTGCTGCTTCCCTGGGGGAGAAACATTGGGATTCTGGCCACCCCCGGGAAGCAGCAAGGACCACTAGACCACCAACGATATGATCTTTGGGGTGGGCACTCGGTCCCCAGGCCAAACCGCCCCTACCCTCACCCCGAAAAAATGACAAGACAGCATAATGTTCTTTTGTCTTCTTTGGGGGCAAATCAGTGCTGTTTTGCAACCATCTGCCCCCAAGTAAGGCTCAACAACATAGGGTAATTTTGCTAGAGGCACACTAGGGGGCATCAGAGGGCTGGCTCTATGCTTGTAGGGCCAGCCCCCTCAGGAACCCCCCCATGGAGGGGCAGATCTTTCCTGCTTCCCTGGGGAGCAAAACGGAGGGTCTGGTTCCATTTTGCCAACCCTGGGAAGCAGTAAGGAGCACTAAGCAACCAGTGAAAAGATTTTGGGGTTGAGGGGCTTTTTTGCCCATTGCCTGTGGTAGTACAACCGGTTGTCCTGGATCACTAACAGGGCCACGCTAGAGCGCTTCCCTCTGGGGAGGGCTGGGGACCTTGGCGGGCTCTCTGGGAACACCGCTGGGCTTTGGGACGGTCGACACACGTGGGAGACAGGCACCCAAGCCCAGCGGCAGCACCCCGACCATCCTAGATCTCTGGCCAAGACGCGTTAAGCTTTTCAATCCGGAGAGGGATGGGAACCCTGCCGGGATGTCACATAACCGCCACTGGGTTTAAGGGGTAGTCGATTCACTTGCAAGGCAGACACCCAAGTACCAAGGCAGCAATCCTGGCCATCCTAGAGCTCTGGCTGGGCTGAGTTAGAGCTTTTCCGTTTGAGTAGGGATGTGGACCCTGAAGGGAATACCTGAGACTGTCTATAAGATGGGGGCAGTTGACTTATGTGAAAGGCAAACCCGAAGGCCCGGGACATACCCCCGGTTATCTTAGAGCTCTAGCTGGGCTGCATTACACCCTTGTCCCTGCGGAGATGGATGTGGACCCTGCAGGTGCTCACTGGCAATGCTGCTGGGCCTGGGGACTGGTGACCCACATGGGAAAAAGGCGCCCAAGGCAATACCCCCAGCTGTCCTGGAGCTATGGCCGTGCCGCGTGACAGCTTTGCCCTCCAGAAAGGGACAGGGACCCTGCCAGGTCGACCAATTACTGCTGCTGTGCTATAGTCAACACACGTGCAAGAAGGACATCCAAGCCCGGGATGGTGACCCTGACGGGGAACCCTGGGACCGTCACTGGACTTGTGGACAGTCCACCTACACTGGAGACAGGTGCCCAAGGCCGGGGACATCATCCACAGCCGTCCTAGAGTGCTGGCTGGGCTGCATTACAGGTTTTCCCTCCAGGGAGGTATGGGGAGGTATGGGGACGCTGCCCGTGCTCCATGGGACCACGGCTAGACTTCTTAACGGTTGACCCACTTTGGAGACAGGCACCTAAGGCCAGGGGCTTCAACCCCAGCCATCCTGGAGCTCTGGCTGGGCTGCATTACATCTGTTCCCTCCAGGTAGGGATGGTGACCCTGCCGGGGCTCCCTGGTACTGCCGCTGGCCTTGTGGACAGTCAACCCACATCAGAGACAGGCGCCTAAGATCGGGAGCAGCACCTCCGGCCTTCGCCTTCCTGGAGCTTTGCCCATGCCGCGTTACAGCTCATCCCTCCGGGGAGGGATGGTGACCCTGCTGTGGCTCACTGGGACAGCCTCTGGCCTTTGAGACAGTCGACCCACATGGGAGAGAGGTGCCAAAGGCTGGGGACATTGCCCCGAGCTGCCCTAGAACTCTGGCTGGGCTGTGTTCGTTTTTTGGATTTTGACGAGCCTTGTGGGTAATAAATTCTGGTTTGATTCGTGCAAGTCAGACCTCGATTCACACAGCTGTTTTCTTTTCAGAAATGCATGGGGTTCCCTGTTTTCCTTGGTGGCTGTGACACCCCAGGCCCAAATCTGTGGGTTGTCTAAAAGACCGAATAAAGTAAAAACGTTGTCTTCCCAGGCCCTTTGGTGTACCAGTGGTTTAGACGTTTCCCTTTGTGCCCAGGTAAGCGCACCCACACATGTGAGGTAATGTTTTTGTCCGGATACCCGTGGGAAGTTAGCACATGCATTGTTGCCAGCGTGTTTCAGTGGTTTCCTAGTGGCAGATGTCTACAAATTGTATTTTTTCCCCTCTACAGTTTTGGACTTCGCCTGGCCTTGAGGGTAATACATTCTAGGGCGATTTGTGCAAGTCAGATCTCTTTGGATTCCCAAGGGCGTCTTCTTTTCAGTAATGTATGGGGTTCCCTATTTTCCTTGGTGGCTGTGACGCCCCAGGGCCAAATCTGTGGGTTGTCCACAAAGCCAAATCCAGCTTTCCCCAGGGCGTTTGATGTACCAGTGGTTTAGCCTTTCCCCTTTGCGCCCAGGTCTGTGCACCCACAAATGTGAGGTATCATTTTTAATCGGCACCACTGTGGGAGGGTAGGACATTGGTTTTCTCTTGGTTTTGATAACATTTTCATACATTTCCTACTGCACTTTGTTACACAACCCTTTCATTTCTCAAATATGACCTACATGCTTTAGGCAATGCACACTTTTGTAATCTGCACAATTCTCCCATCCTTCAAAAGGTCTGCCTGTGCTCTTTCAAAAAATGCAAGCTTGCCATTCTTCAACACATCCGTTTTCCTTATTTTCAAATGCTATGTACGTCTGTTTAGGCTGTCAGCATAAAAATCCTGTGTACCATGGCTCCGTTTTTGGCTTGTGTTATTGCTTGTTTTGTAAAACATTACGAAAAATGTGCGATTTCCTAATTAGAAGAGTCGGGGAAATGTAGCAGTGCACAGCTTTTCTCAATATTCACAGAAGCCATTACCTTACAAGTGCAAACATGTCCAGCACATGCTTTTTTTCTGTCACTTTTCCAATTTTTTTTCCAAACGATGGGAATTTTAGGTACATAGGTGTTGCCTGACCTCCGCAAATGACCCCCTCCTAAACTTTGAATGTTGTCTACTTTTCAGAAATGTATGCCTTTCTGTCTTCCCATTCAGCTTTCCCGCCCTCCTCTTACATTCCGTCCAAGCATGCCCTATTTAAAAAAAAAAGGAAAAATTGCCAACCTCGGACGGTGGTGTCCGATGGTGACCTTATGAAAAATAAGTTTTTTGTTTCCACTCATTCGGTTTTTGAAAGCATGGAAAATGGGGAATTCAGAACTGAAAACCATTTGTTCCTAGCTCTTACAAGAAATAAACCACAGGCTTCTTTGTACATCATTTTATAGCCATTTTCTGAAGAAAAAAACATTTTTTTCACTTTTGGGTTACTTTCTCACACACCCCTACAGCAAATGACTAATCCTAATACTTGTAGGAAGAAAAGGGTGAAAATGTGGCTGGGCTATCACTTGTAACAGAACATTTACAAGGGATTGAATGCAAAAAGGTCTCAGCACTGGGAGGAAAAACCCTGAGCAGTTAAGGGGTTAATCTGTCTCCGGCTCTTGGGTGACCCATCTGCCAATTGCATATCTTCATGTGTACCTATGTTCTTCCTGGAAAAGCTGAAGCAACCCTTAACAGGGAACATACACTTGCATATTTGCCTATGAGTCAGCTGACAATCTTGTTTTCTTAAAAGTGCTTACAGCCTCTGTATGTAGCTTTAACATTCATAGGCAGGCCACTGTCTTTGTCCAGAGCAGTGATGAAGGACTTGATGTTCTTTTATTGATAACATGATTAGCTATTACCTTTCACTGGTATTTTCAATTTAGCAAGTACATTTCTAATGAATGTTTAAGTTAGAGACATAATTAGTTTGATCTTTAATACTGACAACTGAACTGAAGAATTTAAATATATTTACATTACATTTGTTGTAGATTGTGGCAACCGAATTATCTGCAGTGGTTTCATCTTGACCATCGTTAAAGTGAACTGTTTGGTTGTTGCACTTTAAAGCCACAATGTAAATGAATTAGTTGCTTCCCTGTAACTGTAGTTTTCTAGCATTGGTATCTTTCATAGCTTCACATGCTTGAATGATTCCCCATCCTCAGACTGGGAATCCCTGTTGTATATATGATGTCACAAATACAGCAATGACATTGTTCGTTAAGCCTTAAAGTCTTCAGTTTTGTAGCCTATCCACATCAGATTGTTTCTTTTGTTCCCACACCAATGAAGTGGCAAGGTTATAGCTCTACCCCAGGCAGCCATTTTCAGATTCGAATCATAGGTCAAGTGACTGACTGCCTACCTGGAAGCAGCCTCACAGGGGATGTGGAAGGGCGAATGTGAATCTATGAAAGATACCAATGATGGAGAAGTACAGCTACAGGTTAGCAACAAATTCTTCTCCAGCTTGGGATCTTTCATGGATTCAAATGCTTGAATAGATCATTAATAAGAGCATGCAGAAAGACTCCATACACGCGAAGGGAGTACCCAACCCTTACATATACACATTGCAAGTAAAGCAACTTCCTAAAAATACATGTCTCATGTAAATAAGGTAAGATGGGCAAGGTTTCCCCTAGTTTATGGAAAGAGAGGTTGCAGCAATGCTTGACCAACCTTGTAGGCAATCGTGCTTGTCAAATGTATGGCGTGTGCTCCATGTGGTCACCATGCAGATCTATCAGGGACACGCCTGCCTGAAACGCCGTCATGGCTGCTCTGCCTCTGGTGGAGAGAGCGGCCAACGGGTGTGCGAATGGGTCGCCCCATGCTTCAAGGCAATGCATGATGCAGCTGGCGACCCAGCGGGCTAATCCTTGTTTAGAGATGGCTTGACCGTTATGCAGACCTGCAAAAGCCATGAACAGTCTAAAGGATGCATGAAAGGAACCTGCATGTTCAATGTCGAATTTGTGGACGCGACTCATGTCCTGTAAATGCAGGGTACAGGCTGCCGGCACAATATGCTTTTCAATAAAGGTCGGCATCACAATGTGCTCTGCAAGTTTCATTTCAGAAACCACCTTGGGCAAGAAAAATGATGCCGTTTGAGTAGGACTTTATCTCTGTGAAAGACGGTAGATGCAAGCCATTAGAGCCGCTAGTACTGTGTTGAGCAGTCAGCTTGGTGGTGGACGTGGCACTGGTGGGAAAGTCCGGAGGAGAACTTTAAGAAAAGTCTTGACTGTCGGGTCCCAGAAGGAGGATGGTGAATGAGGCCTTTTCATAGGCTGTAATGGCAGAGAGGTGAACCTTCAGGGAGGCTCGTTATAGCCCTCTCTTACCAAGGTTCAGGGTAGCACATGATCCACAAGACACCTGCAAAGGGTCCATGGTGTGCCTGTAGAACCATATGGTGAAGCGCCTCACTTTTCTTATGCATGTTCTACGTTTGGAAGGAGCTCTTGCTGCCAGGCTGAAGATCCAGCATTCATGCAGTCAATTCAGGTGGGCGTGTCTTTGCGGTCCAGCAACCAAGCCTTGGGGAGAAGGAAGTGGGATTTTTGTGCCGTACCTGGCTGATCTGTTTTGTAAGCAATGGTTTTTGTGCCCTGAGGTGTGTTGGTTTCTCGACTGCAATTCTCATTAGTACCAGTTTTGTGTGGCTGGGAGAGATTGATATTAGTCTGAATGGCAGTTCCTGAATGTTAGGCAGAATTATATGCAGTACCCTTTGGGAACACCCCACACAATTAAGACTACAAGTGACACTACAAATTCACCTTTGGTACAAGCCTGTACTACACAGTAAAGTGGTAGCGATGGCTGAGCAGCCAGACTTATCTGAAGAGCAAGTGCGCAGTATCAAATAGTTACACAAAGGACAACAATTACTATGATTCAAACAAAGACTGACTCAAGGTTTCCAAGTAATAGAATATACATTTATTTACTCTTTAGTTATATAACATTTCAGTATCAGAAAGCAGTTTAAAAATCACAATCTTAATACACCACACCACTCCCAATAAGTTCCAGATAAGTTAAGCTCACAACATGAAGTGGGAGCAAAATGGCACTCCAGCATTTTAAAAGGGAGGGAAAGAAAGTTAATAGAAATTGAACCACACCAACAGGTAAGTACTCAGGGCAATTGAGCAAGAGGAACTACAGTGATAGAATCAGGTAGAAAAGGCTTAGGGCCAAAGTCAATGGGTCAAAAGTCTTTTGCTCAAGATCACACGGGTCAGAGTAGTTCGAAGTAAAGTTCGTGCCACGGATTCCGGACGAGGTTGGTTGGCAGAAAAGTTAGTTCAAAGAGAAGAGAAGGACAAGCCCTCGGATTGGAGAAAGATTTCAAACACTTTCACCACGGTTGAACGAAACGAACAACCGGATTTGCACAGTACCTTAAAACGGAGAAGAAACTGTAGCTGAGGTGGACTTTCCTGGTAGTTCCTGCAGGCTCACGGTTCCTGAAGCAACTGTCGGACTGACAAGAAGTAGGAAGACGGGAGGGTCCTGCACTACCCAGGGAAGAAACCAGCAGCAGAGCGAAACAACGAATAAAAGGTGCGCTCCTTAACACCCAAGCAGGGTCCGACCTTCCTGGCTATCCAGCCCACTGTAGCTCTGTACAACGAATTCGACCAGAGGGGTCCTGGCTTGCAGTTTGGGTGAACTGGTTGGTCCCACAAGCTCAAGGGAAAAAGTTTCCTGGAGGATCTTCTCTGTCGTCGGATTCTGAAGATTCGGACCTGCAGCAGGGCTTCACCGGGCGGTTCAGTAGTTGTCGCGGTCCTCTTCCGTCAGCTCCTCGTTGGTTCTTTCATTCCAGTGGCGACTCTGCCTTTCCAGTCCCAGAGACCTGCTTTTTATGCAGTTTTCCCCCATTCACACAGCCTGGCTGTCAATCACACAACAGGATGGCTGTCCTGGTAAGGACAGTCACCCAGCCAATCAAACAGGAGCGTGACTTGGGTTACCAAGGGAACCCATGGCAGGGGTCCTAAGACCCCTCCGTCACATGCTGCCTCCCCAGACTTTCAGGCGCCTTAAGGAGGGCTTCTGTGTAGAAGCCCGCAAAAAGACTGCAGACAAAGGGACCAAACCTGGTTTCGCACGTAGAGTAAAACACGAGAAAGACTAACAAAAAGAAATGGTGAACAAACCCAGCCAGAGCCTAAATAAAATATATAAGTGGGTTTATGTTCGAGGCTAATAGAATTGCCTAAAACAATACCATGGTTATATAAGATAACCGCAGTATGAAAAATAGGGTAGTTACCACTGCCACCAGCCAAGTCTTGATGAAAAGGGAGCGAAACAGTGCTCCAAGAGAAACAGACAAAAAGGGATAAGTATTAACCCTTTCAAATACTCCATGTAAGATGGGTTGTAATGGGTCTGTGATTTAAAGAGATTACATAAAGTTAATGGCAACTTTACATGTTTCTGGGAGACAGTAGTCAGTCCCAGAAAAAATGGAGTCAGTGGGAAGTCTAAAAGATAACCCTGTGTCACTGCACTCAAGGTGCTGTGTAACACACAAACAAATGATGCTCACGGAGTAGGTGAGGCTCCAGTGCTCAAGATCACACAAAAAGTGAAAACGCACACAGCAAAACAAATGTAAGAGTGGGAAAAAGGCTCACACTCTTACCAGGTGAAAAAAATAAACCCTAGAAATCCAGCAAATCTGCTGAGGGACTCATTAGGTAAGGGAAATCAGCCATTTATGAGAATTCTCCCCAACACTGAACTCTCCCGATTACTCTGGAGTAAAGGAATAAGAGGGAAGGTATACAAGAATTTGCTCTTCCATGGAAAAGTGAACTTGTCCCGCTGGGATCTCGGGTATGGAAATCTTATTGCAGAGTGGGGGTACATGGTGTTGGACTTGGTGGCAAATTAGTCCATCCGTGGTGTAAGGAAGGAATGGTATCAATGTAAGACAGTCACACATGACCACAGTTCAATGGTGTTTATTGAATTTTATCAAGGATGTGATAATGCCGTAGATGGCGCTATAAGGCCGACCAAGATGGCGGCTCCCTAAAGAGTTCCGTGCTGCTCCTGATAAATCCTGAACAATCTGCGCTTATGTGGTAGTTACCGTAACTATTGTGCTGCTAGAAGTTTGCAGTGTGAGCTATCATCCACAACGAGCCTAATATTGCAGCTGACAATGCTCTCTCCCTGCCGTGATATTCACGTTAGCAGAGCCGCGGTCTGAGGTCTGTTCGCGCGGCCCCTGGGACCGCACCTGCGGTGGCGCCGTGAGCGACGAACGAACAAAGAGCCTGCGGGAGAGCGTGCCATTGACGTGACAGGAGAACCATCCGTAGGCTAGTGGGATACCAGCGGTTGCAAGGGAGGACTCACCTAGCAATTCCAGCTGTGTCGGCGTCATCCGGAGATGTGACCGGCCTCAGCGCCAAGGGAGACAAGGACACGGGTGTACCCGGCATCGGCCCCATCCGCCAGCCCAGCGGGACGAGAGGAGGCAGGGCTGCCGCCCGCGAGTGAACCTCGCGCAGCGAGGAGGTAAGGGCGTTCCGAAGCAGTCGCGACTCCCCGGGCGCACCTACTCTACCAACCTGCGAGCAGACTGCATTAACACCCAGGCTCACCCGTGTGATGCGAATGGAGATTCGCACTGCGCTACATTAGACGTCGGTCCTCCCCCGGGTATAATCTGCACAGCATCCGAACTATATAACAGGATAAAGGAAAACTTAAACAAGTGGCGGAGTGCTGCCCTCCTCATTCTCCCGCGCTCAACATGTTTGATTAGCGGGGCAGTACAAGTCACTCTACGGACCACTGCCTCCCAGATCACAGTGGAGTGTAACAGGTGGCAAAGGCCAGGGTGCGCCACCATACCGCACCACGCAAAGCCAGTGTTCCCATCATTATCACTGGTGATGTTCCAGATCCTAGCTACTGTACCAACCACAGAGACCGGAACCAGTAACGAATCACCTGGCTATCACCCTCCAAAGATGCATTGACATGAAACACTGTTAAAAGCCATTTCCACGGCCATAAATAACATCTGCAGGCTTAGGGGTGATCCCCCCACAACACCGGCAATAAACCTCTGTCTCAACTGAACCACAGCGAGCCCCATAAAGGCAAAGCTTACAGGCAGCACCAGCTAACAAGGTTGCAACCCCCACAGTACCCCCCAGCATCGTCACCATAAAGCTGAGTACCCTGAGGAACGATCATCCAGAGTAAACAAAACCAGTGCTGTCCCGCGAAAAAAGAACCCCTCAAGTGCCGCGACTCTTCCGAGCACAGACCCTTTAAGGCATTCAGCAACCCTCGGTCATACCCCCCAGGACACTCACTACACGTGAGCAGTACACTGGCCATAGCCGGCTCCACCAGGCTACCACCACTTACATTCCAAACATTGGACGACCACAACACGGCAGCCGATACCTTGAAGCCTGCCATGGGAAAGACTGACAAGTCTCAGCGGAAACTAAATTTTGAACCTGGCTCCTCCACCAAATCCACCAAACCAAACAGTAGGCCAGAGTCGCCCAGTACCAAAACTCTGATATCAGAGAAATTTTACTGGACCTAAAAGCTGGAATAGGAGGTCTGGGCTGCAAACTTGACACGCTGCCCTCAAAGGTCGACCAGCTGCATCATCGCCTGGACAAACACGCAGATAGGCTGAATGCAGTCGAACAATGCGCATCAGACCTGGACGATGGCACGACATCTCTGGCCTCGAGAGTGTCATTGCTAGAGACTCAAATGAAGGCTGTGAGCGCAAAGAATGAAGATTTAGAAGGGCGCTCTCACAGAAATAATATTAGAATCGTTGGAGTCCGGGAGCAACAGCTCAGAATCAAAATGGAAGATCATGTTGAAAAGATTTGCATTAAACTTTTTGGAGTTGAGGCCCTCTCCCAACTGTTTGTTGTTGAAAGGGCACACAGGGTTCCCAACACTAATCCAATCCCTGGAGCGAACCCACGCCCAATAATAGCGAAACTCCTAAATTATAAAGACAGTGACTCGATACTCAGGCTGGCCACGGAAAAAGGAAACCTCCAGTACGACAGAGACAACATTCAATTCTACCCGGACTTCTCCCCGTCTGTCCAAGCACAAAGGTGGTCATAGACAGCTGTCAAACGTCGACTGCAAGACAACCAAATCCTGCACTCAATGCATTTTCCCCACAAAACTACGCATCCAGCATGATGCTAAAGTTTCAGTTTTTCAACTCGCCCGAGGAAGCTGGTGACTACCTGGATCGAGCCAGCTGCAGACCTGCTTCCAACAATCCGAGACCGGGTGAGGAGAGATCCACCATAAACCAACACTCGAGCGTAGTGGGATGATTGAACCAGGTCACAACCACTACCACAGGACTATTACCACAGAATCACAATCCTACAACTCAAAGGAGCCCTTCCCCTTGGAAGGCTATTAGCGCCCCAAGCACGGCACGGTTAACTTTCTTGTTCACAAGGGGGGGATTTTCGTGTGCCAGTTGGGGGTTGCCCACCCAGGGGAGGGATAACAGTTACGAGATGACGTCTTCGTCAACTCACCTTTTCTTTATCATGGTTACGCCTCAGGTTCCCAACGCGCCACCCACAAAAACCAACAGCTCTTCACGCACTATCGTGGTACTACCGAGACTCGCCATCCACCACATGATAGCAGCCAAGCAGCTATATATTATCTACCAAATCAGTTCAAAGTAGCCACTTGGAATATCCGGGGAGGCAATCAAACAGCGAAAACTTGCAGAATCCTCCAATGCCTCCGGAGACACAAAGTTTATGTGGCCATGTTACAAGAGACTCATATCCTCCCGGAATCAGACCACCACTGGGCCCGGACATGGGGTTGTCATAGGTACCTCTAGTCATATTCATCCTACGCAAGAGGGGTAGCCATCCTGATTGATAAAAAGGCTAACTTCAGTCTGGTGGAATTCAAGAGAGACACAGAGGGAAGAGCATTACTAGTGAGGGGATCCTTGCGGGGAAAGAGATAGTCCTAGTGAACTCATACGCGCCTAATACTGACGGCCCAAATAACTTCAACTGGGTCATGACACACCTGGGAACAACTACCTCAGCAACAATCATCTGGGGAGCGAGCAGATCTCAATACACCAACAGACCCCCAGATAGACAAATCTCACAACGTACCTGGTCGACCTTCCAAAGCCAGTCTCCAGGTTAAAGAAATTTGCCAAGCATTTGACTTGATTGACGCATGAAGACACTCCAACCAGGACTCGAGGGAATACACGTTCCACACAGCTGTCCACAATACCAGTTCGCGTATTGACTACCTTATGGTGTCTGCTCGAAGCCCATTCCAATAGGGGCCCAGTCAAATCCTCCCCAGATCCTTTTCCGATCACTCAATGGTGACACTCGAATACATCTTACCCAATACCAGGACAACAGCACCCAACTGGAGGTTTAAGCCCAGATCGCTATCGGACCATGTGTTCGCAGCTGAACTACAACAAGAAATCACCTCCTTCCTAGGGATAAATCAAGATTCCGTCAGCTCTCCAGGCACCTTGTGGGAAACACTAAAATGTTATTTATGTGCAGTGTGCATGGCAAAAGAGAATGGAATCTTGAAATCGATAAGACAAGAACTGGTCGACAGCAAGCACCGACTAAAAAATCTCGAACTCGAGTGCGCCACCTCCAATGATCTGCAACATCAAGCCAAACTAAAAGAGGAGCTGCTAAGATTTAGAGAAACAGCTAATCGAAAGCTAAAGTTCCTAGGGCGCAGACACCAAGTCCATCAATACGGCGAAGGCCAAAAGCCAGGTACCATACTGGCCCATTTAATAGCAATCAATAGAAAATCCACCCGCGTAGAACGGGTTTGCGATGCTCAAGGCACGCTAGTATACACAGAGGAAGAAATAGTTAACACGTTTCATGCTTTCTATCAAGACTTCTATGGCTCCAAACACAGCACACATCCCGAGACGTTACAAAACTTACTAAACAACACTGAACTCTACTGGGTAGAAAACGAACTTCGCGAACCCCTAAACGCACCTGTGTCGTTAGATGAAATCTTATTAGCCATCAAAAATCTCCCAAATACCAAAGCCCCAGGTCCTGACGGCCTTACAGGCGAATTGTAGAAGGCCTATGCAGCCATCATAGCTCTGTTACTACTCCAAGTCTACGAAGAAGCCCTTGACCGAGGAATTCTCCCACCAACATTGCGAGAAGCCAACGTGATCCTCTTACACAAGGTAGGCAAACCCCCGGAAGACTGTGCCTCCTATAGGCCAATCTCTTTGATTAACCTAGACAATAAGATATTAGCCAAAATTCTAACAACACGACTGCTCCCTCTTATGCCTGCATTAGTGCTAGGTGATCAAGCAGGATTCATTCCTGGCCGCGGCACAACATATGGCATCAGAAGGCTATAGAGGCACTCGACCCCTCGCAACAAGCGATAACCGTCTTACTTGACGCAGAGAAGGCCTTTGTCTCTGTTGAATGGCCTTACCTCTTTGCGGTACTCAAACAAATGGGGCTAGGTAACTTCATCAAACTAGTCTCACTACTTTACAATCATCCTCAATCCTTCATCACATTAGGCAACACGCAGTCTGCCAGTATAAGGCTGGAACAAGGAACCAGACAAGGCTGTCCACTGTCGGCCCTAATTTTCGCCTAGATAATGGAACCCCTAGCCTCAAGGCTGCGCTCCCATCAACTCCACAGAGGCCTCACTCTTGGGCCCTATAAACTAGTGGTCTCCCTCTACGCAGACGACGTGATCCTATTTGTCCATGATCCCCAAACTAACCTCAACCCGATAATGCGTTAAGTGATCAAGCTCAGAAACATCTCCGGCCTCAAAATGAACCACTCCAAGTCAGTGATATTCCCCCAGACACGGAATACCGATGCATTCTCAGATGATCACAGGTTTAGGTGGGAAAGGTCCTAGGTTTGCTACCTAGGCATCTTTATGTCCCTCGATCACAGCGATATATATAAAGACAGCTACGAGACAACACTAGGATCACTCCGAGAGCGCATACACAGATGGAGAACACTCCCGCTAACACTTTGGGGTAGAGCCTCACTGATCAAAATGGTGATTCTCCCTAAACTCCTCTACTTATTTACGAATATACCACTACTCCTCCCACGGTTCTTCTTTAAAAAAGTTAAAAGCCCCATTTTAAACCTACTAGGCGGGAAAACCAGCAAGAGTAGCCTATGCAACATTAGTACTACCAACGTTACGCGGCGGCCTCGCTCTCCCTGACAGAGAAATACTTCTGGGCAGCCCAGGCAAAATTCTTTTTTTTCCAACATTATTTTTATTATTTTTTGGCATAACAAGTTATACAGGTTCTCTGAGTATTACATACTTAGTAGGCTGATTATAGCATTAATGAGATAAGAGCGGCACTGGATGCAACTGAGTCATGGCAAGTTATGCATTAAATGACAAACAAAATTATTAATAGCAACTGAGGAGGGGGCACTGGGGAGGGGGGTATGGAGCTTTATGCGCAGTGGGGACAGATGGCTTCTTAGTTCAGCAGTGGGGTCATTTCAGGGGGTCAATGTGGCTCTCCGGCTGTGTTTCGGGCCAGTTTTTCGGAGTGGACTCGGTACCGATGGGGGGCTAGTTTGATTGGCTGCCGGTGGCACGAGGGTGTGGGGGAGTGTGGGGGAGCCCCGTCGGGCCTCAAGCCTAGTTTCAGACATGTTCTTTTTCAGTCCTTAGTTTCCATTCATCACAGGGTTGGGGGCTGTCTCGCCATCCCTGGGAATTGTTGAACATAGTCCATGAAGGGGGCCCATATGCGTTCTAATTTGAGCTTGTTGCCTAGCCTGATGGCTGTGACTTTCTCGGCTGCCGCAATTTCCCAGCACACGTGTGTGGAGGGGCCCTCTGGATTTTTCCAAAGTCTGACGATGGCGATTTTGGCGGCTGAAAGGAGGTAGGAGCATAGGTCCGCCAGGCAGCCTGTGAGGGGGAATTGACCTTCTCCTGTAGCCCCTAGTACCACGATTCCAGGGTCCAAGGGGATGTTGAGCCCGGTGATAGCTTTAATCTGTTCTAAAATGTTCTTCCAGAATAAGGCAGCTTTTGGGCAGGTCCAGCAGAGGGTGAACAGTGTCCCTCTTTCTGAGCACCCTCTCCAGCAGTGAGTGGGGATCGATGGATTACACTTGTTTAGTATGGCAGGAGTTCGGTACCATCTGTAGCAGACTTTAAATGCACTTTGTTTGTTACGCATTTTTAGCTTTTTTGTGCTCGGGACCATTTATGTTGCCATTCCTCTGGTTCAATCGGTCTTCCGATGTCTTCTTCCCATTTCAGCATGTATGGTTCTTTTTTTGTAGGGTCTGATCTGTCCAGCATTTTGTACAGTGCAGAGATTTTCCCTTTCGGGGGATTTGCTGAGAGGGTGAGTTCTAACGCCGTTAACTCCCTGCTGCCCTGTTTCCTGACTTGCGGGTTCGACAGCCAGTGCCTCAGTTGCGCGTAGCGAAACCTTTTAGTTTCCGAGATCTTGAATTTCGCTTTGCACTCCTCAAAGTTTAGGGGATACCCATTCCCGAAGAAATCCACCATGGTTTCAAAGCCACCAGCCCTCCATTCCGTAAACTGGTTTGGAGAGACTCCCGGGGAGAAGTCCGGGTTCCCCCAGATAGGTGTGAGGGGGCCCATTGAGCCTCTATAGTTCCATTGGCGGGCTGCCTTTTTCCAGCTGGCAACCATGTTCCTTGTTGCTGGTAGGGGGCCCAAATCTTGGGTCCCATTGGGTTCTTTGGAGTGGGGCAGAGCTTCTAGCGGAGTCTTACTCCAGTCTTCTTCCAGTTGTAACCACCTGGGGCACTTAGCGCTGAGCTTCCAGGCGAAAGCTGGGTCCAATTGGGCTGCTAGACAATATCTCGCCGCGTCTGGGACCCCTAGGCTTCCCAGAGCTGGGGTTCAGAGCATGATGCGTTTCGGAATACGAGACTTCTTTCCTTCCGAGGCGAGGTTCAGGATCTCTCTTTTGCAGGGCCTTTTCTCGGATCGCTACAGGCAGTGCTTGTGCATAATATAGCAGCCTTGGGGTCAAATTCATTTTTATTGCTGTGATTCGGCCAAACCAGGAGATTTCCTGGGTTTTCCAGCGGTTGATGTCCATTTTCAGGACTCTGAAGAGTGCCGGGAAGTTTGCCTTATACAGCTTCTCAGTTTTGTTGGCTATCTGAACTCCTAGGTAGCTGATGCTGCTTTTTGCCCAGGGGATTCCGAACTCCTCCTCCAGATTGGATTTGTGCGTGTTTGGGATGTTGATGCCGAGTGCTACTGATTTGGCTATGTTTATCGTAAATCCTGAGGCTGTTATGAATTCTTCTAGGGTTCGCAATAGGGCCCTTATTGATTCTGCTGTTCGGGTGAGTGTGAGGAGCATGTCGTCTGCGTATAGGGCGATTTTGTAGGTTTATTTTTTGAACGTGATGCCATGTATTGATGGAATTCGGAGGACCCTATCCGTGAACGCCTCTATTGATAGGGCGAAGATGAGTGGGGAGAGAGGATATCCTTGTCTCGTCCCCCTGGTTATGTTTATGCTGCCAGATTTGGCCCCGTTGAGGCGTAGTCTCGTGGACGGCTTTTGATTGGATGGCTAGGACACATTTTCTGAAGTTTGGCCCGATGCCGAAATTTCTTAGGGTTTCCTTTACATATCCCCAGCGGAGCATATCGAAAGCCTTGTGCGTGTCTAAGGAGAGGACTGCTAGCCTTACGCTCAGCCTGTTTGCTGACTCTATGATGTTGATGGTTCTGCGAGTATTGTCTTGGGTGCTCCGACCCGGGATGAAGCCCGCTTGATCTGGATGGATGATCACTGGGAGGAGGGGGGCCAGACGGTTTGCCAAGATTTTGGCGAATATTTTCGCGTCGTTGTTTAGCAGCGTTACGGGTCTGTATGATGCGCATAGCGATCGGTCTTTCCCCGGCTTTGGGATCAGTACTGTTATTGATTCGTTCATAGATGTTGTCGTGGATCCAGTGGAGAGAAAGGAGTTGTATAGATTTGCCAGCTGCGGTGCTAGCAAGTGAGCGAACTTCTTGTAGAATTTAGAGGATAGTCCATCTGGCCCGGGCGCTGTGTTCTTCAGGTGTCGGATCGTTTCGCTAACCTCCTCTGCTGATATTGGGCCCTCAAAATCGGGGAGTGAAGGCGATGGCTGCAGTTTTGGGATGGGGGCCAAGAATTGGGCAATGGCTGGAGTTGACGTCCGAGGTCCTGCCATAATTTCCATATGGTGCTGCACCATTATCTCCAGCTTGTCAGGGTCCAGGTGGTGTGGGGAGCCATTTTTGTCTAGCAGGGTTTGAATGTGTTTCCTAGTTTGAAGTTTTTTCAGTTTGTGTACTAGGAGCCTGTTCGCTTTGTTACTGTTAAGGTAGTAGTACTGTTTGGTATAGGTTAATGCTCTGGCGGCTCGGTCTGCCAAGTGGATTTCCAGCTCTCTTTTTGCTCTTTTTAGCTCTCGTTGCGTTGTTTTCTCATAACATTGTTTGAGCTTTTTTTCTAGTTCCACAAGTCTTTCCTCTAGCTTTCGTTGCTTCAGTAGATTCTGGCGCTCGAGTCTGGCTGAGGAATCCATCGCCACCCCTCAGATTACCAGCTTCATGGCGTCCCATACTGTTGCTATTGCGGTGTCTGGATTTGTAGTCGCAATGAAATAATTCTGGATCGCCTCTGAGAGGTCGGAACTGGACGCTAGGTCGGTGAGGATGTAATCCTGCAGCTTCCATTGTCTCTGAGTGGGTTCGGGCGCTCCGTGGAGAAGCAGCGACATCGTGACTGGCGCGTGGTCCGAGATTACTATGGACCCAATTTGGATGTTCTTCACACAGGTGGCCATGGAGTAAGCGGCAAGCAAGAGGTCGATCCGCGAGTAGCTTCTGTGAAGATGTGAGGAGAAGGTGTAATCTCTTTCTCCCTTGTTGCGTAGTCTCCATATAACTATTGTCTCGGTTTCCCGCAGGAATTCGGCCAGGGCCAAGGATTTGCCGAAGTCTTCCCTGGAGGCTGGGAGCTTCTTATCCACTCTCGGGTGTGGAGGGAGATTGAAATCTCCTCCGATTAGGAGGTGGCCTGCGGAGAAGGCCGTGATGGTTGGGAGAAGGCTCCGGAGGAATTGGTCTTGCTCTTTGTTTGGTCCGTAGATTGCAACTAAGGTGATCGGTAGTTCGACTAATAGTCCTTTCAGGAGGAGGAATCTGCCTTCCGGATCTCTTTTGATGGTGATCTGTGATAATGGGAGATTTTGGCCTAGGAGGATAGCGACTCCTCTCTTTTTCTGTGTAGCGGAAGCGAAGTAGCATTTTGGGTAGCGTCGGAAAAGTATTTGCTTTTCATCTTCCGCGATCAGGTGGGTTTCCTGGATGAAGACAATGTCGGTTGCTAGTTGGTCTAGTTTGTGTTCCACTGATTTCCGCTTTCTAGGTGCGTTGAGCCCCTGAACGTTCCAAGTTGTGATAGTGAGTGTTTTGTCTAGAGATCCCATCTTTTAAGTCCTAAGTAGAAGGCTTTGTGGTTTTCCCCCCCCCAAGGATTTTCTGTTCCGTGTCTTCGGTGTTGAGTGCCGCCATGCTTCCCTCTTTCTCACACTCAACCCCTCTCTTTGTTCCTCCCCCTCTCCCCACCACCTGCCCCCCAGCCTTTAACGGGGCACTCGGCCAGACCGCTGTGGTAGCTCTGCTTGGAGGCAAACATTGCTTCTTCTGTTAGCCAGTAAAGTTCAGGATGAGGGTGCAGAGTTTCTTTGGTGAAGTCAGTTCGAGGTCTTTCAGCTTCCCGCTCAACGGTTGTTGTCCCTTTTGAGCTTCCCCGGTGGGCCCCGAGGTCTACGGCGCCCTGACACCTGTGACCAGGCTCTAGTGGGGTCTGCGTGGGATCTCCCCGGGGCTTCCGCAGCTTCGGCGGTGGACCTCTCCTCTTCTTCCGGGTTCATGAATCGCTCGGCTTCTCTAGGAGAGGGGATTGTCCAAGATCTGCCTTCCCAATTGAAGATTACAGCTGCAGGGAAGCCCCAGCGGTAGGTTGTTTTCCTCTCGCGTAGCCATTTGGCGAGGGGCTTAAGGGCTTTCCTTTTTGCGAGAGTAGATGCTGCAAGATCCTGGTATAGAGATATTTCGGCGTCTCGGAAGTTGATTCGGGCTGAGCTTCTGGCTTCGTTCATTATTTCTTCCTTGATCCTGTAGAAGTGGACTCTTGATAGGACGTCCGGCGCAGTTTGTGTTTTGTCTGGCCTGGACTCTGTGAACCCTATCCAGTTCTAGAGGGGCTCCGTCTGGGAGCGTTAGGATGAAGAGAAATAGGTCGTTAACATAGGAGTTAAGTTCTTCGTCGGGGACAGAGCCAGGTATGCCCCTCAAGCGGATATTGTTGCACCTGGACCTGTTTTCAGCCTCTTCTTGTTTGTTCTCGAGGGCTTTGCATCTGGCCTCTAGTGAGATGAGTGTCTGCCCCTTCCCCCATTTCAAAATTTTGCTCGAACAGGGTGGTTTCGATTTCTTCAGTTCTGGTTTCGACTTTCCCTACTCTTTTGTCCAGAGACTCTATTTTGCCTTTCAGTTCCTCTGTGCCCTTTTGATACTCCTTAGTTATGGCAGCTAGGAGCTCTTGGAGGTCTGCCTTTGTCGCTCCTTGGGTTGGCGGGTCGTTATGGGCGACTGTGGTTGCACCCGCCATGTCATTACGCTCCCCTTTCTTAGATTTTTCACCCATGGTGGTTGGTAGTAGGGTCGCTATGTCCGTTTGCTTGGACGATTTCTAATTTCTGGCCATTTACTTCTTGTGACTTGGGCGGGGAGTCGACTGTTCCACACTCAAGTAGGGCTGTATTAGGGCGCTTATGGTCTCCCCGCCAGCCCCACCTCCCTGCTGGGCAGGTTTATGTAAGGTTTCTGTTGCGGAGCGAGTCGAGCAGTCAGCTGTTGTGCTTTCCCAGGGTCTTGGGGCCTGGTGGGGGGGTGGTCGGGCTTCGGGCCGCTCTCGGGCAGATCACTACTCCGGGGGATTACGGTAGTCTCTGGGGGAAGGCTCGATGGAGTCTGTCGGGCTGCGGGATTCAGTGGTCAGAGATAGAGGCGGACTCCCCTTCCAATTTGTGTCCCGGACTCACTCCAAGGGGGGGTGGGGGACTACAGTCAGGCGGGCTTCTCCCCTCCTGAACCGGAGCCGGATTGGGGAGACTGGTTTGCCGGTCTGGGGAGCTCCTGCACTGCGTACCTTCCTCCAGGTGTGGGCCCCGGGGCCTGCGTCGCCAGGGTCGCTGAAGGGCTCCTCACGCCCCACCGAAGACAGACCAGTGGAGGGCACACTCCCGCGCCCCCAGCTCTGGCTAGGTCGCAGGGGGCTCCGGATCACCCTCGGGCTTCCGCCGGCTGCAGGCGATCGTGTGCTGAGTGGTCCGGGGGAGGGGTGTGAGAGGGAGAGGAGCTCCGGGCCACACTCCTCACTGGTCAGGCTCACTCCTCTGCCGTTGGAGGCCCCAGGACTTGTTGCGCCGATTCTTCCGCACCCGAGCGGGGAGGGGAGGCCCTCGGAATGCACCGGAGGAACAGCCGTGTTCGGTACTGTTCGTAGATGGGGCTCAGTCACGGTGAGAGGGAAGCTGGAAAGTTTGGGAAGGGGGGCCAGGCTCCATGCCTAGGCCTGCCCTGCAATACGGATGGCGAATAGCTGTTTCTCCGCACCGGGGCTGGAGGCTTGCAGGGGCTCGCCTGGAGGCGTGGCTGTCCGTTCCGAGCCCCGCTGGTGAATCTGTCACGGGGAACGCAGGTGGAGATGTTCCCCCGGGCCTTGATGCTGCAGCGCCACAGGTCTCGGAAACCCCGGGAGGCGAGGCCCAGGGATGGAGCCCCGCGCCACTGCACTCTGTGGCGGGGGGCGCTTCGTCGCAAACGCTGATCTTCGGGCTCGGAGCTCCAAGATCAGAGGGCTCGCGGGGCCCTGTCCGGAGACAGATCACACAGCTCTTGTGGTTGGACACTGCGCCAACCCAGTCGCCACCCCGGACGGGAGTGTCAGGATCTTCGTCTTTTTGCTGGTGCAGGAAGAGGGGCTTGCGCTTAACACTGGAGCGGGCGCTCGCAGTTCCCGCTCGGCTCGGGCACTGGAGGTAGGGCCGGAATTACGCCACGCCATGGTCCGCCATCTTGGGACACCGCCAAATTCTGCGCATCTCACCAGAGGGAATCGCCTCAAGCTCGGATCCCTTGCAGCTTAGTGCGGCGGGAATGCGGCATGGGCTGCAGCCGCCTCCCGGCTCTGCAGGGCGCCGATTTTGTTCCTGAAAGCCTGTACTTTACTGGGGCATTACGGGCAAACACACGGTCGCGGCCGGGAGCTCTCACCGGACCCGACTGTTCGCCAGGGCGCCAAGCCACGCCCCCCCAGGCACACTTCTTAAGCCACTGGTACACCGCACACTTTATCCGACCACACGTCCAGGTAGAACTGGCCCTCGCATCCCCTAACCTACTAAGAGCCGTCATTATCGGCCACATCCCAGTACCACGCAACACGAAGAACACCGTCTTGTCCACCTATGCAATTTGGCAAAAAAATGGCACAGAAATACGATGTACAAATCAGATTCTCCCCCCTGCTACTAATTACATTTATCCCAAGAGTCCCCCCTAACAGCTGTGAAGGTTTTCCACCACTGGCTCAACAAAAACAACCTCCAATCCCTCAGCGACCTGTTCCTCGAGGGCCTATTCATAACACCCCAAATGGCTAGAGAAAAGGGAAGTAATTCATCAATTGACACATTCATCTACTTCAGATTACGCTATACCCTGCAGTCTTTGTTCCCTTCATTCCCGCTACAAGCAGCCACCTGGGATCTACTGCATAACATAATTCAGGCGAGGGGATTTTGGTCTCACTGATATACAAATCCCTACTAACAGACACAGTAACCATCGACACACTAACGAAAATTCGGTGTGAAACAGCTTTCCAAGCCTCAATACTTGATGAAGACCGGGCATATATCCTGCGCCAAACCCAAAAAGTGGCGATAAACACACGCTTCAAGCAAATTCACTTCAATTTTGTGCATCAAACTTACTTTACTCCAGCCATAAAACACAGACAACACCCAGAACTGGCAGAGCAATGCGAAAGGTGTGGTACCGCTGCCGCAGACTATTTCCACCTCGCATAGGACTGTCCCGGGGTGTCTCAATTCTGGATGCAGGTCCTGCAAACAACAGCTGCAATAATAGGAGAGGATCTGTAACTACTCCCTACGGTGGCCCTCCTGGGTCTAACAAAATACCTACCTCCCTCGACTAGGAAACTAGCAGCCCTCCTCCTAGTACTGCCGCGCAGGAGAGTCGCAATGACGTGTGGTCGTGGGCCGATCCCCACTGTGGCAGCCTGGCAAAAGGACGTTTTGTATTGTCAAGATATGGACACTGAATTTCTACGGACGCTACCCCTACACGCACGTCTCCCTGACATATGGGCCCCTTACGTAGCATATTTACTCTCAACATCAGCCGATACAGACTCACAAATACAGACGCCATAAATAATGAAAGTGGACTTGTACCAACCTGAAGTACAGCTAACCACGAACTGTGCGAAGAGAGCGAGACGCCAGCAACGTTTATTCAAACCACAGACATGGATGGGGGGGGGGAAGCATAAGGTGGTGAGCTGAGCTGCGCAATTGTTGTTGCTGCATCCCATTGGTGCAATTTTGTTTGTTCTTATGCACTAAATTCAAAAATAAACTTTTTTTAAAAAAAGTATGTGATAATGCCCATCTAAACCTAAATCTACAGATGGGAGCAAGCTACGACCATCAAATAATAATAATGCAGTTCTAGTGGAGTCTCATTAAAATAAAAGGGCCAATACTAAAACATCCTATTGCCAATCCTTGCAGCTAAATACAAGTAGTGTGGGGAAATGTTCATAAAAAGAAAGAAGTGTTCACAAAATGATAAGTCAGGATGTTCAGGCTGTTAGTCTCCCTTCCCCACGTTTTTAGCACGTGACAAGGTGAGCATAGCACACTCTTGGGATTCTTCGGCACGAGGATACAGTTCCGTTACCATCATCAGGGCCTTTTGTGCCCAAGTCTCTTAATTCAGAGGCCTGATGTACTAAAACAAACAAATAGTTCCTTTATGAATATTCAAGTAGGGCGAATGACTCTTAACCCTGGATCCCCCTCAGCCGGGCTCAGATCCCTTTTACACAATTAGTCTCCCTATGCCGGGCTCAGACCAATTACATTTCGTATGAGCCATCAAAGACTTTCGAATGTGCACAGGGTTTAGCTTGACCCATTGCAGGACCACTTCGATTTCACAGTTCACAATTTTACACTCTCAGTTGGATACCTAACGGAGACCTTCGAATGATCACCTACTTGGTGCCGGACAACTCTGTATATGGTACCTGTCTTTGTTTTAAAACTTCAGTCACTCCTTCGATATTCAATTATATTTGCATTGCTTATCACATACGCCTCACACTCCGTTCTTTGCAGATTTCTTCATACAATGTTGCCGCTTACAACCTTGGTTCTAACAGACCGGTTTGTGATCAGTCTCTCCGACTCACAGGCTTTGCTGACTTTACTGGTGCTGCTTTGTTGTAGGAGCAATGGACAGAATAACGGCAGCAATCGCTCCTCCCTGCTTCAGCTATCGATGCGGGAGAGCCTCGGGTACTTTCGACACACAATTCACCTTTCTTCAGCTTTAATTCCCTATTCTTGAGGGATCGTAAAAAATAGCTGTTTCTCCCCGAGAAAGCCAAGGGCAATTCCCTCCTTGCCACCCTTTCTTGTTTTGCCGTCTTTCTCCTCGTTTAAAACTGCCATTTCGGGAAACTGCGGCTTCCTTAGGTGTTTTGCCTTGCTCAGAGTGTGCTTTTGTGCTCCGCCTTTTATCCGTGTGGGGAAGTGTGATGGAAGTCAGGTGTGTGTAGTTATCAGTAATTGCCTGACCCTTGTGTTGGGAATACGGCTCAGGTGTTAGTCGTTTTCTTTCACAGTGAGCTGTCAGTGCGAAAGTGGTCATGTCGGGAAAGGGTTGAGTTCCTAAATATCCTACCTGTTAGGATGGGGAAAAGGTGCTACAGGGAAGGGGATACCTCGTCTCAGCATCCGGTGTCCCGCTCCCATTCCCTGAAGACCTGTCATCCAGATGATCCTCTCGCACTGTCCACCCCCAGGAACTGGATCCAAAAGCAATGGCCGTGACACCTGGATGACAGATCCCTGGGAATAGCGGGTGAGACACATTCTGGTTTCTCACAGTGGTGACACTGACCTCCTGGAGATTCGCTGGAGCTCCCTTCTGCCCATCTCCCTTTTGTGGGATGTTGTGTAGTCCCTGCTTAGCTGATACGTGAAGGTGTTCTCCTCTGATGTGAATCCCTTCCTTAAGGACCTACCTCCAGAGCTCTTTTGCTTCTGAACAGCAGTGCTGATCATGTGCTCCCTTGCTCACAAGTGTAATTAATCAATGTATTGTCAGTCTGGCTGAAAGTATTTCAATTCCCACTATATGACTATTTCCAGGGCACACTTATCGAGTTTTGATTCCTAAATTGACCATGCACGCTCCTTTGCCTGCAGGCTGCCTAAATGTGCTTCCCAGTCTGTTAGCGGCGCTTCAGTTGACGTGGGTAATTGAAAGGGCTTCTGAAGATTGTGCTCCTTCCTTCACAGCTGCACTGCTCGGTGGAAATGGTCACTCAGATGAATGCCTTCACAAGAACCTGTGTCCACTGGCGCTTCATCTCCTCCTGTATGGGTCCCATCTTTAGTTTGTAGTTTGATACCAGTAATTTACATGAAGGCGTCATGCCCAGCTGGGACTTTCATTGTACCGTGGGGGTTGCCACCGACATGAAATGGCATGCCAGCTGAAGGAGGGCTGCAATCCTTTCAGGAGATGGCATTATTCGTGGGATGGTTGTGTCAAGCTCTCACTCGCAGCAACCTGGCTGTGTGTTGTCTGTGGAGTTTCCAGCGTTGATGAGAACCCTAGAGCGGTGATTGTCAGCATGGTTCACTTAACATTCTACAGTGCCTGGTCCTCTGAGGCAGCCTTGATCAGCCAGTCATCAAGGTATGGAAAAACGTCCATACAATCTTCACAGATGAGCAGCCGCCGGTGCTAGACACTTTGTGAAGACCCTTGGCGCTTTTTTGTGCCCGAAGGGAAGCACATGAAACTGATCATGTTGTGCGCCAACTGTGAATCTTAAATAGCGCTTGTGAGAAGAGTATCGGTATATGGAAGTAGGCGTCTTCCAAGTCGATCGCCAGAAAGTCGCCCTTCTGTACCTAAGGAATTACCTCCTGGGGGTGGTCAATTTGATGCGCTTTATCTGCTTGTTTAGGCGGCGCAGGTCCAGGATCAGACGCCTTTCTTTTCTTCCTCATCAGATATTATTGGGATTAGTATCCCTTTCCTCTCTAGTGGACCAGTACTTCTGTCGCTGCTTTCCGTAGTAGTTTGCATGCCTCCGACCTGAGTAGGGGTGGCATTATCTTTTGCAGTGGAGACCTTGGTGGTGGTTTTATAAACTCTAGCATGTGGCCTCTGATGACAACTTCCAGCACCAATTTGTATGAATGTATCTTCGGTCAGTGCTGATCCTGTCCCCCACAGGGGTTCTGTGTGGGCAGGGGGGGGCTCGTAAGAGTCAGGCCTGCTTGGACGTCTGCGGTTGGTACTGCCCTGCCCCTCTGTAAACTATTAGTGGAGAATAGCTGGTACTTTAAGATGAATGCACCCAAGATTAATGGTGCGTGGTATGACCGGTGCATGGTGTAACCTCTGCTGGACGATGCACAGAATTTCCTCAAATGGAACAAAACCGTCTGCGGTCCATCAAAAGTTAATGGCTCTGGTTACGTCAGTAACAGACTTTATTCCTTTGAGATGGTCATCTATCTTTTACCAAATAGCTTGTGGCCACTGAACGGCATGTCCAATAGCTGTATCTGAATTTCCGTGCAGAAATGGGCTGCCTTCATCCACGCCTGATGTCACAGAACGGCGCCATGTGCCATTAGCGTGAAGTGCAACTTGGCTGCGTCTATTGGAGAATAGATAGTGTGCTCTGAAGTGGTCTCCCTCTCTCCGATGGTGGTCTGTGCTTCATCCTGTAAATCGGCTGGCAGATGTCCTAGAAATCTGCTCATCTTGTGCTAGAGTTCTCTTTCTTAACGGGCAGTCATGGCATCTGTGTACACACTGACGTCAAACATCTGCACAGCCTTGGTTGTAATGGCATGAAACAAGGTGATATTGTCAGGTGAAGAAAAACCTCCTACAGAGTCTTCCTTTGTGATGTAGTCATCTCATTCATCAGCTTCCTCCTGTGGAATCTCCCTCTTCTGGCTCCTCACCCTGGTGTTCCATCTGAGAACTCATGGTAGAGGTTTCCAAGTAGGACATCCCATGGGGCGGGGTTTTGCAGTTGGTCGGATATAATGGAGAGGGCCCTTGATGGCACTGGGGGATGAAACTCTCCTCTCCCTCTGAACTGGTGGTGCTGGTGTTGGTTTATGTATCTCTCTGGGGGCCTGTGGCTCCTTGGTACCCCGAACTAAACAAAGGGGGTTGTCTTCCTTGAAACTTAGGATATTTTGGAGTAATTTCATGAGGGCGGGCTGAAACAAGGTCATCTGCCTCACCTATGGGATCTGGGGATTATTGACAAGGGAGGCTATCCTCCTTGGGTATTATAGTAGGCATCCCGTGTGTTAGGCAGAATCCTATGCAGTGCCCTTAGGGACCACTACACACAATTAAGACTACAGGTGGCAATACAAGTTTTACCTTTGGTACACGCCTGTACTACTATGTCAGAGTGGTAGCAGTGGCGGAGCAGCCAGGCTTATCTCAAGAGTATATGAGCAGTAGCAGAGGTTACACAAAGGGACCACAATTACTGTGACTCAAGAAAACACTGACTCAAGGTTTCAGGTAGAAAAATATAATTACATTTACTTTTAAACCATTTGTTGTAAACACGACACTTCTATTAGAATTAAAACCACACGAAAAATATACTACAACTAACCAATTCACTTTGTACAGTAAGTCTCAAGGTAAGTACCCTGTGTTTGAATGGACCGGTGTTACGAACAAAACATGTTACCGTGAATACGATTGCGATCACTTTTTGACAGTTTGGTATAATAACTAAACGCGTATCCGTGACATGAAATGCTACCGGGGCAAAAACACACTTAGCACCTGAGATAGCCAGAGGGAGTTGGAGGCAAAAATCATAGGCAATATTTCGGTTAGGCAGACAGAATCGAGGAACACTCAGACAGGTGTTCAAGAGTCAAAGGGCAAGCCAAGGTTAAGTGATATCGGGGACCTGTTGCCGAAGATCACACAGTCAGACAGTTCACGATTCAACGTAGCCAAGAGTACTTCGATATTGTCAATGTTCGGAAGCAAAAGTTATAAGAAGAGGGAAGACAAGGGCAAGCCTTGAAGATGAAGAAACGGGGTTCACCCTGTTTCCTCAAGCAAAACACAGTACCTTATTCCAATGGTGCCGCTGGTGCCCTGGCAGTTGTTCCTGTTGGTGTCCCGCAGACCACCGGTACCTGGAGCTTCAAGGTGAAGGAGGACGTCTGAAGGGGGTCTGCACCACACAGGGATGAAGCCGGCAGCAGCGACAACGAATAAAAGGTGCACTCCTTAAAAACTGGAGAGGCTCTTCAGCTGGCTATCCGGACCACTACAGCAGTGTGCAGCGATTTCAACCACAAAGGCGACCTTTGGCTGAAGATGAGCTGGTTATCCCCACCAGGCTCAAGGGAAGAAGACTCCGGACTGGATCTTCTCTAGTCATTGAAGGGTAGATTGCTCAGGACTTCAGCAGGGCTTCACCGGGACGGGGTAGTTGCAGCAGTCGTCCTCTTCGGTTCCTTGTAGTTCCAGTGGCGACTCTGACTTCTTGCCCAAGAGACCTGCCTTTTATGTGCAAAACCCCCATTCACACAGCCTGGCTGTCAATCGCCCAGCAGGGGGTTGTCCAGCCTGGACAACCACCTCAGCCAATCATGGCAAAGTGCGACTTGGGTTTCCTAGGATACAGAGGGTGACTACACCCCTCCCTCACATTCAGCCCACCTAGACACCCAGGCGCCTGGTGGAGGGCTTCTGGGCAGAAGCCCACCAAACGACGGTGAACAAAGAAGGCGAACCTAGTTTGCTGCGCAAAGTAAAACACAAGAAGGACTTTAACAAAAAGAAATGTCGAATAAACCCAACCAGAGCCAAAAGAAAGACTATTTGGTCAAGCAGTTTTATGTTCGAGGCTAATATAATAGCCTAAAACAATACCACGTTTATCTAATATAATCGTGGTAGAAAAGTTAGGGTAGATACCCCTGCCACCAGCCAAGTCTAAATGTTAAAAGAGCGAAACAATGCTCTAGGAGGTACAGATAAAAAGGGATCCGAAGTAACCCTTTCCAGTACTCCATGGAAGATGGGGTCTACTGGATCTGTGGTAGATTGACTAGGTAAGGTTAATGGTAACTTTACCCTTTTCTGGGGGACTGTAGTCGGTGGGAAGTCTCAAAGACAACCCCGTGCCACAGAACTGAAGGTGCTGTGTGACACAAAAGAAGGGGGCTACTGAAGTGGTGTACTTCAGAGTCCACAATCACAAAAACAGAGAAATATACCTGGCAAAACACAGTTAAGAGTGGGGAAAAGCTCACACTCTTACCAAGTGGAAAAAAATAAACTCCAGAAGTCCAGCAAAGCTGCTGGGGGACTCACTAGGTGAGGGAAATTAGCCATAAATGAAAATTCTCCCTAACACTGTGGTGCTCCTCCAGATTTGAAAACTCTTCTAGAAAGATGCTCTCTGGCAGCTCGATCATTTCTTTAATGAGTGATAGGTTGATGATATTTGGCCCAGATGACTAAGGTCGATGGGGTATGCTGCTTTACCCTCATCATGGACGAGCGATGGTCCATCAATTTTCACTTTTCCATCAATGAGTGCAGTGGTGATAAGGGTATGCTAGTCGACAAGCTTTTTCTCATTGACAGCTTGTGTTGGTCTTTGTAGACAGTGACGACTGATGGTCTTAATGTGTTCCGTCAGCTAGTGCTTTTTTGGTAGGTTCCTACAGGTGCTTTTCCGTCGACAGCCGTTGCACAGACTATGTCCCCGTCGTGGACGAGGTTGATGATTCTGCCATGGTCTTGCTTGTAGACGGACAAAGGCACTTTAACAAGGAATGCCCCTGTCGATTTTGGCCATTTTTCCTCAGTAAGGAGGCTGAGGCTTTCCAGATAGACTCCTCACATGAAGACTAGCACTTACTTTCTTCCAGATTGAGCAAAAAGCTTCCCGTGCCTGTCCTGAAGTGTCTTTTGTGATAAAGTCTGCCATGTGTCACATGCCTCAGGCTTGTGTGGATGCAGACAATATACACAATCAAGATAAGAGTCTCTGATGAAAACCTTTTTCCACCAACACCCTACACAATCCTTGAAAGGGGACTTGTCTTTGAAGCTTCCTCCATACCTCCTTCATCCATGGCCGTGAGGAGCAGAGGGGAACTGGAACACCTTACTTTTTTCTGCCCCTGGAATCCTGTCAGCAATTATAACGTGCAACAGGTGACAGAGGTTAGGATCTATCAGAAAACGTACAAGAGATTGAATTCTTTGTAGGCTCTGGCTATTTTATAAAGTTAAAAAGTTCAGAGAACTTAGGAGGATTCTGTAGTAACTCGACTACAGTGAGGAATCTGAAGGCAACTGCCTGGGGTGGAGCTAAAGCCCTACCACCTCATCGTTTGGGGAACAAAAGAACCATACGAAGGTGGATAGGCAACAACATCGACGCATTTAAGGCTTAGTGAGCAATGCAATTTCTGACATTATATAAACACACACCGGGGGTTTCCTAGTCTGACGTTGAGGAATTATTCAGGCATTTGAAATATGAAAGGTATATAGATTGAGTGAAAAATATTGTTAAAAAGGGACTTCAGGGTTAAATTGCTCCAGCAAAAACCTGTGAAATTCATTGATAAATTGTTGTTAATTAGAATTGTCAGCTTGAAAAAAATGGCAGCCTGAAACCAGAGCTCCTGCCTCAACTGAAAAATAAAACCAAGACCATGGCTTAAACAGCAAATCCTGAGCCTTCACATCCTGCTAAGGAATCAAAAGCTGGTGAAAAAGAGGTTGAGATCCTTACTAAACAGGAAAGAGATGAAAAGATCCTGGATATGCTGACTAAGATGACAATTGATATTGCTGAAATCAAAGTTAAACTGTATAACCCAAAGGAAAGATGTCAGGAGATGGCCAAAAGAATTGATGGACTAGAGACAAGGAGCAATTATTGGGAAATGAGTGATGAAAATGGAGCATACTGTCAGAGATCCAAAACTGCAAAATGAAAAATTAAGTGAAAAGATTTCTGAAAAGGAAAATGGATCCAGGAGGAAGAGCATACGTGTAGCTGGCTTTATGGAAAATGTTAAGCATGGAAATCCTACAGAATTTATTCAAAAGAACCTTTAAAAAATATCAGACTTGGACCCTTGACATTTTGTGGATATTGAGAGAGTTCACAAGTCTTCGGGTCCTAAACCTACATTGGGACAACGGCCACAACATTTCATTGTTACATTTTTTAAGTTTCAGGTAAAAGAACTGGTTTCGTAGCGGGCAAGAGAGTTGCATGACCTGTGACCTTGGGCGGTCATAGAATTATGATCTTTGGAGACCTTAGCGAAGATGTGGTGAAAAAGAGAACACCGATTACTTTGGCAAATGAGAAAGTGAGAGAAAAGAAATGGAAATGTTCTAAGATCTACCCGGCAATCCTGTGTGTTGTTTTGGATGGTCAGATTCACTCTTTCAGTGACCATATCAGAGCAGGGGCCTTTTTTTAATCTGAAATCAGATTTAATGGAGGCTGCACCGTCTGCTAAGGAATACACAGTCAGGAGGGGTAAAAGATTGGATTTACATACATAATTCTCTCGATAACTTTCTATGCATTTAAAACTTGTTGCAGAAATCTTTTTTTTTTATACCCCTTATTGGTGTGTTAGGCAGAATCCTGTGCAGTTCCCTTAGGGAGCACTACAGAAGATTAAGACTACAGGTACATGCAATAAATCCCCTTTGGTATCAGTCTGTACCACAAAGATTTAGTTGCTAGCTGTGGCTAAGCAGTCAGACTTATCTCAAGAGGAAGATGAGCAGTATTCAGGGTTTACACAATAGGACTACAATACTATGGAACAAGGAAACACTGACCAAAGCTTTGTATCAAAAAGAATATATATATTTATTTTACACACTCTGATCTTCACACGCAAATCACTAGTATTAAAGTAAGTTAAAACAGTCAAGAAAAGTATGCACAACTCCCTATTTAAATTGTAGATAAGTTTGAGCAAGAGTGAAAACTGAGCAAAACGGCACAGTGTTAACTAAGCACTCTAACAATTTCTTTAGAGGGAGGGAAAGAACAAGTTATACAGGTTAGACCTCTTAAACACACCAGCAACACTTCCCAATCGAATTGTTAACAAGTTAAGCAAGGCAGCACTTTAGCAACAACAATACTTTGGTGAAAAATGGCACTTCAACAATATATAAAGGGGAAGGAAAGGTGGTTATAACAGTTAAGTGCACCAACACATTTCTTGATGAGAAACAATCTAGAGAAGGCAGTTGTAACAGATTTAGCCAGAGTCAATAGGCGTGTGCCTGAGTCAATGGTACAAGGCAAAGTGCCTAGGTTCAAAATGTTCTAGTAGTTGCAGTCAAGTCTTTGTTAAACAATTGAAGGCAGCAGGACGTAGAAAGATAATGTTAGACGAAAAGACGGCCAGCCCAGAAGGTAAGTAAAGGATTAAAAAAACCTTTAGCAGTACCCAACAAAACGGGAGGCCTGGCGGAACAATGTACTTTGAAAGTGGAAGAGGCTCCTGCGGTGGCGGTAGTTCCTGGCAGTTCCTGCAGTTCGGGAGATCCAGCAGAGGAAGAGAGGCTCTCGTTGTGGAGGAAGGTTTGAGTTACTGCACTGTCCAGGGATGAAACCAGCCGCGGTGCTGCCGAAATGGAATAAAAGGTATGCTCCTTTAAATCGCGGTCGTGGTGGACAGGTGCCTGGCTATCTGGTCTCCGAGTGCTTGGCACTGGCGATTCGACCAAGGCAGGTCCTGGAAGGCGATTGGCAAACTGGTTGACCCCACCAGCTCAAAGGAAGAAGACTCTTGCAGGTGAAGATCTTCTGGAGTCGTTGGAGAAAAGTGGTGAGGATCTGCAGCAGGGATTCACCGGTGGTTCAGTCGTTGCAGAGGTCTTTAGCTTCTCTCCTCTTCGGCTTCTTAGTTCCAGTGGCGACGTCTTGTCCTCCAGTCCTCAGGACCCTGCTTTTACGCAGAAAGTCCCCTATTCATACAGCCTAGCTGTCACTCACACAGTGGGGTGGCTAGCCTGGCGGGATAACCCCCGAGTCTATCAGGGCAGAGTGCGACTTGGGTTGCCTAGCTAACCCTGTACTGGGTGCTTATTCCCCTTTCCACACATCCTGTCTATCCCAGACTCAGTGGCGCCGAAAGGAGGGCTTCTGTGCAGAAGCCCGCCAAAAAGACGAACAAAGGATCCCGACCTGGGTTAGGATTTCAGAGAAAGACACGAGAAAGAAATATTATTAAAGGTCTGGTAATAAAAACCTACCGGAGTAAAGTTAATATTAAAATAAACAGGTGGTATGTTAGAGGCTGTCAGAAAAAATGGTAGCCTCGCACAATGGGAAAATCCCATAGGGAAATATTCGCGGTTGAATATTTACAGTAGTAACCACTGCCACCAGCCAGAAACTTTGGAGAGAGGGACTGTACGGTACCCCCTCGAAAATGAACACCAGGGGAAAACAATTAACCCTTCCCAGTACTTCCATAGTAAGATGGGTTGTACTGGTTTTTTTCATAACTACTGACTACTAAAGTCAATGGTAACTTTACATGCCCTGGGAGACAGTAGTCGGTCCCAGGGTATGGAGTCTAGGTTTGTGGGTCGCTACGACACCCCTGTGTCACTGCACTGTGGGTGCTGTGTAACACACGTTACAAGATGATACCTATGAGGGTGAGAAAACCCCATAGCACAAAAGCACATAAATAGGTTGAAACATACATCAAAATACAGCTAAGAGTGGGAAAAAGGGTCTCAATCTTAGTAGGAGTAAAAAAAAAACAACCCCTGAAATCCAGCAAAGCTGCTGGGGGACTCTATAGGTAAGGGAAATTAGAGAATTCTCCCTAACATGGTGTTAAGATGCATCGGTAACGCTGGATTAGCGGACCATTTATTTTTAAAAAAATACTGCTGCAAGACGAACAAGTTACTTACCAAACTGGTAATGTTCTTTCAATGGGATGTTCCTCCGACGTATTCCACATCTATGACATGTAATGTCCACAGCTGTGCATGTCAGAAACTTTTCAGCAGAGGGCGTCTTGCGTCGATGGAGTCGAGCCAATGTCCGTCGACGTCATCGGATGTTATATATAGGACGCACGGCACCCGTTGCCTCAGTTTAGTTTTTTTCCCCCAGAACGTGTGGCACCAGTCTCCTGCCAGTATAACTGCCTACAGCCTTGTGGAAATGGAAGTTGCAATCACAGAGGAAATTCTCAAGAGGGGCAGGCTCGGAGGGCGATGTGGAATACGTCGGAGGAACATCCCATCAAGAGAACGTTACCAGTTTGGTAAGTAACTTGTTCTTCAAAGGGATTGTGTCCTCCGACATATTCCACATCTATGACAGACTCCCAAAGCAGTACCAGACTATGGAGGAGGGAAAGAATTTAGAATGTGAATTTAGATTACCCAATCAAATGGCCGAAGAGAGGACCTCCTTACCAAAGGCCAAATCCTGCCCATGGATGGAATCCAGGGAATAGTGTTTAACAAAAGTATGGACAGAAGCCCATGTGGCTGCTTCACATATATTCCGAATAGGGACACCCCTTTGAAGAGCAGTGGAGGCAGCCACACCCCTAGTGGAGTGAGCCCGTAAGCCTACCTGAGGGTCCTTCCCCGCTAAACGGTAGCACTCAGTGATAGTTAGGATAATCTATCTGGACAAGGTCTGTTTGGAAACAACCTGACCCAAGCGGTGTCCAGCATAACCAATAAAGAGCTAATCGTCCACTCTGACCTGGGACATCCATGAAAGATAAAAGCTCATAGCTCTCCTAGGATCCAACCTATGGAGCCGCTCCTCTTCCTTACCAGGATGCAGAGGAGGATAAAATCACCTTCTGGCTCAAATGAAATTCAGACACAACCTTCGGAAAGAAAAGAAGGTTGCACCCGCAATTCACTCATTCTGTGTGTGGAAGTAACCGCAACTAAAAACACATGTTTAAAAGACAACAGTCTCAGCGGACAAGAGTGTAAGGGCTCAAACGGAGCTTCCATCAGAAAGTTTAAAACCAAATTCAAATCCCAACCCGGCACCTGGAAAGGGGACAGTGGAAACACAGACAATCCTTTCAGAAACTGTGAAATGGAACAACTTACTTACCTGTAACTGCTGTTCTCCAGCATGGGTCTGGCATGGATTCACATGCTCATGAATACAAGAATACATAGCAGTACACACATGCACAACCACGGGAGGTGGTAAGACTCAACATTAAGCATCTCTTACCTCCTCACTAAGGTTCACCTTCAGGTGAACAGGTTGCGCAGCACTGCCTGGCCGACTCTGGACTCCTCCCTGGAATCCCGGTGGACGCAGTAGAATCTCGTGAAGGTGTGCGTCGACCTCCACGTAGCAGCCCTGCAGATGTCCAGCAGGGGTACACCAGATATGAATGCCGTGGTAGCAGCGATCGCTCTGATCGAATGGGCTCTCGGACGGCCGGGCAAGGGTCGGTTTGCCATAATGCAGCCGGAGAGCCATCTGGAAATAGAAGCCTTCGAGAGGGCCTTCCCTTGGATCACAGGTCCTAAGTTCACAAAAATCTGTGACGTCTTCCGAAGACTCTTCGTGCGGTCAACGTAGAACTTCAGCGCTCTAGCCACATCCAACGAGTGCAAAGTCCTCTCAGCCGGCGACGGGAAGAAAACAGGTAACACCAAGGGTTTATAGAGATGGAAGTCAGGCGGCACCTTGGGCATGAAGGAGGGGTGCGTCCTCAGCACCACCCTCGTCTCATGGAATGTCAGATATGGAGGTTTACAGGAAAGGGCCTGGATCTCTCCCACTCATCATGCGGAGGTGATGGACACAAGAAACGCTGTCTTCCACGACAGTAACTTCAACAGTGCCGAATGCAGAGGCTCGAATGGCAGCCCCATGAGCCTGGTCAGCACCACGTTGAGCTCCCACGCCGCGGCCGGAGCCTTCACCGGCGGGAACTATCGGAACAGTCCTTTCAGGAACTCCTTCACCAGTCGATGAGACCATAGAGATGACCGCCCCGGAGTTCTGGTGTAGCAGGAAATAGCCGCCAGATGGATCTTGATGGAGGCATGTGCCAGCCCGCCATGGCCAGCGATAGCAAGTACGGCAGCACTTGAGGGGCCGTAATCCGCAGAGGGTTAATCTTCTGTGCACGGCACCAGACAGAGAACCTCATCCATTTGTGTCAATAGCGCTTGAGAGTCGAGGATGCCGTGGCCTTTGCAAGCACCTCTTTGCAGTCTGCTGGGATATCGTATCCTCCGAACTCTAGTGCTGCAGGAGCCAGGCCTGCAGGTTCAGCGACCCGGGTCGTGGTGGAGGATGGCGCCTCCTTCCCTGGTGAGAAGATCCGTGGCCATCGGCAGTTTGATTTGGGGGGGGCGCTGACATGTCCAGAAGGTTCGGGAACCAAATCTGCCTCGGCCACGCAGGTGTGACGAGGATGATCTTGCACCGGGACCGTCTGAGTTGACTGATGAGTCGCAGCAGCAACGACCAACGGTGGGAACGCACACAGGAACAGGCCGTCCCAGGGGATTGAGAAGGCATCACCCATGCTCCCGCCTGGGGAAACCTTCTGGCGAACCTCCGGCACTTGGCGTTCGTCGCCATCGCGAATAGGTCGATCTGGGATTACCCCTTCGTCAGAATAGGAGATCCACCTGATCCTGCTGCAACTCCCTCTCGTGGCACGAGCGCAGCTCCCTGCTGAGTGAGTCGGCGATGGTGATAGTGTTCTTGAGTCCTGCCAGATGGAAGGGTACCAGAAACATCCCATGGGCGACAGCCCAGTGCCACAGATCCTGCGCTTCCTTGGATAGGGCTGTGGATCTGGTGCCCCCTTGCTTCTGGATGTAGAACATTGTGGTGGTGTTGTCAGTGAAGACCCTTACCACCTTGCCCTTGAGGGACGGAAGAAACGACCTGAGGGCCCAGAACACAGCTCGGAGCTCCAGGACATTGATGTGTAGTGACCTCTTCTCAGGGAGCCAAAGGCTTCCTGCGTGGAGATCTCCGGTGTGCGCTCTCCATCCATCCAGAGAGCCGTCCGTCGTCACCGTTTCCTAATGTGCCGGGGTCTGGAAGTCCATGCCCGCCGCCAGATGCACGCGGATGCCCCACCTCCGGATCGCTTGGCGGAAAGTCTCGTTGAGTGAGATCCTGTCTTCGAAGCTGCCCGCCGCTTGCATCCAATGGGCGTCGAGGAACTCCTGCAATGGTCGCATCCGCAGTCTGCATAGGCGCACGAGGTAGATGCACGAGGACATCACGCCGAGTAGGGACTTGATGGACCCCACCCTGGTCACGTCCATGGCCAATCGTGCCACTGTGTCGAGCTTGGTTCCCAGTAACAGGGCGACATGCGACGGTACCAAGTGGGATTTCGCGAAGTTGATCAAGAATCCCAGATCCGTGAGCAGTTGGACGGTCTTTGCTGTGTGTTCGACGGGGAGTTCTCTTGACTTTGCTCGGATGAGCCAGTCGTCTAGGCAGGGGTAGACGTTGATCCCGTGCAAGCCCGCTGCAACTGGTGCTAGGCACTTTTTGAACACCCTGTGCGCCGACTTTAATCCGAAGCAAATGGCCTTGAACTGATAGTGTGGTCCTTGGTCCAAAAATCGCAGGAAGTTTCGATGTCTTTTTAGAATGGGGATGTGGAAGTAGGCAAGTCCAGTCCAACTCCAAGTCCAGCAACGATAGGAAGTCGCCTTGCTCCAGCGGTCCCAGGACGAATCCGGAACTTTTGGGACTTGATGTACTTGTTTAGATGACGAAAGTTCAGGATGGGTCGCCAACCGCCGGTCTTCTTCCGGACGAGGAAATACCGCGAGTATACTCCAGAGCCCTGGAGCCTCTTTGGGACGAGCTCAATGGCTCCCTTTCTTAGCATCGCCCGTACATCCAGCAGCAGTTGAGGGACGTAGTTTTCCTTCCTGGTCACGGGTGGAGTGTGCCCGCGGGCCAGGGCATCCAGCACCCAACTGTCGGAGATGGACTCCCACACGCTGATAAATTTTGCCAGCTGGCCTCCCACTAGGGTGCGCAGGTGGGGGCCTGACGCCGCGGCCGGTTCAATCCTGTTTCGTCGCGGCCTTGCCACCTTGGCCTCCCTGGCAACGACAGGATCCTCCTGTCTTGCTGCGTCCTCTGTAGGCCTCCTGCGACGAGAAGCGGGCCGCTTGGCGGTACGACGATGAACCACCGCTGAATCCTTTGGAGGAACCTTGCTTGCCTCCGGAGTGCCGAAAGGACGGCCGTCGTCGAAGAACGCCCAAGGCCCGAGCCGTCTCGGTGTCCACCCTGATGGCCTGTAGTGACTTGTCCAATGTCTTGCCGAACAGGTTGTTCCCATCAAAGGGCATGTCCAGAACCCTTGTCTGCACGTCCTGGCAGAAGTCGGACCGCGCCGGCAAACGCTGTTGCCCATTTGACGAAAGCCGATGTCGGCGATGTCCCCGGCCACCGTAACAGCGTGGCCCGATGCCACTTCGCCTTCCTGTAGGATTTCCAGGGCCTAAGCCCTCTTGTCGTCCGGGAGGAAGTCCAGCAAGGGAGCGATCTTGAACCACAGCGCCCTGTCATAGCGTGTCACGATCGCGAGGGCATTGGCCGCCTTAATCGTTGTCGCCGCAGACGAGATGACCCGTCGTCCCATGTCGTCCAGCTTCTTCCCCTCGCCGTCCAGCAGGCATGTTGAAGTTGAAGCCGTCACCCGAGCGTCTTTCTCCTTGGCCGCCGCGGAGACCACTGAATCCGGGGACGGCTGTGCCCTGAGGCACATAAGGGCGGAGTCCGGGACCGGGTGCTTCTTCCTGTACCGGCCTTTCTTAGCAGGCGCCATGGACGGGTTCTTCAGGAGTGCCAGCCCCTCGTCCCAGATGTGGTCCAGTAACTGGACTGAGAGGACAGTCTTCTCTTGGCCTCCCGCCGTTGGTAGAGGAAATCTTCTTTCTTCTGTTCTTCGGGGCAGAGCCGGAAGAGCTCAGATGCCCTGGTGATCATGGCGTGGAAGGAGCCAATCTCGTCGGGGGGGGGGGGGGGGGGGCGGCCCAAGGAGGTGGTGAAGGGAGGTCCATTCCGTCGTCACCACCGTCGTCGTCTGTCCCCGCTGTCTCCGTTCCCGTCTCATTCCTCGGGGGAGGGGATGGGGGTGAAGGCTGGAAGGGGGGAGGAGGATGGACTCGTCTACGCTTGTTGGACGGGCTCCCTGACGGACCAGGCCCCGCTGGGTCGTCGGTGGGGGGTAAGGGCATCCTTGTCCTTATCTCCGTGCACAGGTTCTGTATAGCAATCAAGATAGCTCCCGAATTGTCATGTGGTACGGGCACCGGCTGCAACGGGACCGACGGTTGGGGCGTGAGATCCTCCGCGGCCCTATCTTCCTTGTCGGCTCCCCCGTTGCTCTCATCAGCCTTGTCGGGATCCTTCCCGTGGGCCCTGGATTCCTCGAACTTCATGTCCAGGATCTTTTGGATACTCACCAACTCATCCTCAGAGGTGGTATCCAGGTCCGTTATGGCTACCGTGCCCACCCACCCCATCTTTCTCCTGCTGGGGATTCACGGGGGTCTTCTCAATAGGCAGAAAAGATGATTCCCTCTGGGGTGGCAGGGAAACTCTAGCCCCTGAAGTCGTCTCCACTGGGGAAGCTTCTGTAGGTTTCGCCAGGGCCGCCACGACTCCCTCAACCAAGGCCGCAGCCAGGTCAATCGGGGCCTTCACGACCTTGGGCGTGCCTGAGGCCTTCACCTTGGGGGGGGGGGTCACTGCCTCGCTACCCCTCGGCTGTCTCTGTCGAGATCGACCGGGGCTTCTCCCGAAGCTTACCCGGGTTCTCCGACTGCCTCTTCACCGAGCCAGAGGGTTGGCTCATGGTTGATGGAGTCGGTGATAATGTGCCCTGCCTGGCAGCCGAGGAGCCCGACCGATCGGCGCTCCCAGCACTTTGCCTTTTGTTGGGCCCCGGCCGCCGGAGCGCACTCGAAGGTCTTAGAAGACCGCTCGGATTTCTTCTTCTACTCACCCGCTGCTGGGCTCTTCCCCTCCAGCCAGTTGGTGAGTCGAATACAACGACCCTTCATTGTCCGTCCAGACATGTTCTTACAAAACGCACAGTTCTTCTCCACATGCGATTTGTCGTTGTGAAGGCAGTAGAGGCACCGAGAGTGCTCATCTTCCTTAAAGACGTTCTGAAGTCCGCATCCAGGGCAGCTCCTGAACAGCTTGGATCCAACAGGCGTCATGCTTCCTTTGTCCTGGATCAAGTCCACACGGGGTAGGCCTGACAGATCTTCTGGAATCCTCTGTGAAGATGGAAAACATGACGAAAAGATACCCTTTAGGGGCGTAGAAAATTCCAAAAATGGGTCCCCGTTGATCGGAAGTAGAGTCGGTGGAGCTTGAGGCTCGATTGACCAAAAATATAAAAGTAAACTCTTCGAAAAAACGCAAAACACAGTAAAAGTTCGAGAGCTACAGCACGAGGACTCCCAACACTTGAACGTGCAGTAAAACGGCAACGGTACAGGGATTTTGTTGCGAGCCGCCTGCCCGAAAGAAACACCTCCATCACATCATCAGGGAGGTCCCAATCCTTGTATCTCAACCTTCCAGATACCAAGCATGAAGGTTGAGAGACCTGACCTCTGGATAGAAAACCTGCACTCCCCCTCCCGTGAGAGCAGATCGTCTTGGTAGGGAGGACGGCGTGGAGGGCATGTCAAGACGGTCCTGGTACCACGCTCTCCTGGGCCAATCCGGAGCAATGAGGATCATTCGGGAACCAAACCTCTGTAACCTCTGCAACACCTGAGGAATAACGGGGACTGGAGGAAACGCGTAATTAGTGGGAAAGACCACTCTACTATGAACGCATCCCCTAAGGCTCCTCTTGGGGGAAATACGAGCAGAATCTCTCGCACTTCCGGTTGACACTGGTGGTGATGAGATCCACTTGTGGGGTTCCCCAAAGGGCGAAGATCTCCAAAAGGACTTACGGAGCCAACTCCCACTCGTGAGAGACCGTGCTCTGCCTGCTCAGAGCGTCCGTCGCCGCGTTTCCGTCTCCAGCCAGATGAACTGCCGAGATCGAGATTTCCTGTTGAATGGCCCAGAACCAGAGCTTAATCGCCTCCCTGCACAACGGGAGTGACCCTGTCTCCTCCCCCCCCTTTATGTTGAGGTAATGCATGGCCACTGTGTTGTCCATCATAATCAGGACAGTCTTCTCCCGAATAGACGGCAGAAAAGCCTTCAGGGCCAGCCTGATGGCTCTCAGCTCTAACAGATTGATGTGGAGGCTGGACTCCGACGGAGACCAATGGCCGCTGGCTGTCAACTCTTTGGCAGGAGCGCCCCATCGTGTGAGGGAAGCATCCGTCACGATCGTTACCTCCGGCCATGGTTGCCAAAAGGGTGTCCCCTTCATCAGATTTCCTTTGTCGGCCCACCATAGAAGATCCTGGGTGACCGAGATAGGAATCTGAACGGGATCCAACATCTTGCCGGAGAACTGAGATCACTGCATCTTGAGAGCCCACCACAGGGATCGCATACGCAGTCTGGCCTTTGGCACCAGATGAATGCAGGATGCCATGAGGCCGAGCAATCTTAAGAATTCGAAAGCCGGGAGACTCGGGCACGTTGAAACTTGTCCACCATCTGCAGAATGTGATGAGCCCTCACCTGGGGAGGCGAACACTGCCTCAGGGACGCGTCGAGCACTGCTCCGATGTATTGGAGTCGCTGGGAAAGTGTCAAATGGGACTTTTTTAAATTTAGGGAGAAGCCCAGCTTGTGAAGGAAATGGCAGGTGACGGATAGGTGATCCAGGACTTGCTTGGAAGAACGCGCCCTGAACAGCCAATCGTCCAGGTAGGGGTAGACGTGAATCCCCCCTCTCCTGAGATACGCTGCCACAATCATCATCAGCTTGGTGAAGACCCTTGGGGCGGAGGTCAATCCGAAAGGCAGGACCCGAAACTGAAAGTGGGAGTCGCCAGCCGCGAACCTCAGGTACGTCCTGTGCTTGGGATAAATCAGCACATGAAACTAAGCATCCTTGAGGTCCAGAGACACAAACCAATCCTGAAGTTGAAGGGCCTGGAGGACTTGAGAAAGAGTGACCATTTGAACTTGTCCATCCTGAGAAGCAAGTCCATGATGGGTCTCAATCCCCAGTCTTTCTTTGGGATCAAAAAATAAAGGGAATACCAACCCTTGTTCCTCTCCACTACAGGCACCAGTTCTATGGTGCCTTTGTCCAGCAGGGATAGGGTTTCCTGTGCAAGGAGCGGATTCAGACTCTTCAAAGAGAATTTCCCCGGTTAATTGTCGTGAGGCCGCTGAAGGAAGGGAAGGCAGTAGCCATGGGCTATGTGTTATGCAGAATCCTGTGCAGTGCCCTTAGGGACCACTACACACAATTAAGACTACAAGTGGTAATACAAGTTCACCTTTGGTACAAGCCTGTACTACTATGTTAAAGTGGTAGCGGTAGCGGAGCAGCCAGGCTTATCTCAAGAGTATATGAGCAGTAGCAGAGATTACACAAAGGACCACAATTACTGTGACTCAAGCAAACACTGACTCAAGGTTTCAGGTATAAAAAAATATATAAGTACATTTATTTTTAAACCATCTCTTATAAAACACTTCACTTCTATAGATTTGAAACCACACGTAAAATACACTACACACAACCAATTCCACTTGTGCCGTGACAGACCGGTGTTGCGATACTAACGCGTACCCGCAGATAGAAATGCTCACGAAGTTAAAACACACTTTGTACTTAAGAATTTAAAACAAGGGAAAAGTGATTACAAAATCAAAAGGCAATACTTTTT
This sequence comes from Ambystoma mexicanum, assembly GCF_040938575.1. Classification (NCBI taxonomy): domain Eukaryota; kingdom Metazoa; phylum Chordata; class Amphibia; order Caudata; family Ambystomatidae; genus Ambystoma; species Ambystoma mexicanum. Next base: position 1,346,046,228 of record NC_090922.1, on the reverse strand, counting down.
CAAGGCAGGGAGACTCGAGGACAAGTTCAAAGATACAGATTAAAGTCAATAGGCCTGCGCCAGTGTCAATGGAGCAGAGGCTCAGTTGTCGAGGAACACACGTTTGAACAGTTCGAGATTCGAGATGCCAAGAGTTCGTAAAGATTGTCAGATGGAAGGAAAAGTTATAAGAAGGAGGGAAGAAAGAAGAAATCTTCGTGGAGGAAAAGGGTTCACCCAGATTCCGGCTTGTCAGATGGAGAGAAAGACCAAGTGTGCACAGTACCTTATTCCGTTGGAGAAAAGCTGGTGCCACGGCAGTTGTTCCTGGTAGTTCCTGCCAACTCACAGTTCCTGCGGCTTCAGTCATGGGGACAAGAAGGACGACGTCTGGAGCGATCTGCACTACCCAGGGATGAGGCCAGCAGCAGCTAGAAAGACCACATTGAATAAAAGGTGCGCTCCTTTAAATCAGGAGAAGGCTCTTATGATGGCTATCTGGACCACTACAGCACAGCAGTGATTTCGACCCAGGAGAGGATTCTTTGTCTGAAGAAAAGATGAGCTGGTTGGTCCCACCAGGCTCAAGGGTAGACGATTGTGGACTGGATCTTCTCTTAGTCGTTGAAGGGGTAGATGGCTCAGGACTGCAGCAGGGCTGCACCGGGACTCTGGGTTGCAGCAGCCGTCTTCTTCTCCGCTTCTCTTTGGTTCCTTGTAGTTCAAGAGGAGACTCTGCCTTCTAGCTCAAGAGTCCTCACTTTTATGCCAAAATCTCACGTTCAAACAGCCTGGCTGTCAATCACTCAGCAGTGGGGTTGTCCAGCCGGACAACCACCTAGGCCAATCACTACAAAGTGCGATTTGGGTCTCCAAGGAGACCCTGTGCAGGGGGTGACTACACCCCTCCCTCACATTCAGCTCACCTAGACATCCAGATGCCAAAGAGGGGCTTCTGGTCAGAAGCCCACCAAAGGTCGGCAAACAAGGAGCCAAACCTGGTTTTCCTCACAAAGAAAGACCCTAGAAGGATGTTAACGAAAAGAAATGATGATTAAACCCAACTGGAGCCGAAATAAAAAGTATTTGGGCTAGCGGGTTTAAAGTTCGAGGCTACTAGAATAGCCTAAAACAATACCACATTATGTAATATAATCGCGGCAGGAAAATTAGGGTAGATACCACTGCCACCAGCCAAGTCTTAATGTTAAGGGAGCGAAACAATGCTACAAGAGGTACAGATAAAAAAGGCTAAGAAGTAACCCTTTCCAATACTCCATATAAGATGGGGTGTACTGGATCTGTGGTTAAATGACTATGTAAAGTTAATGGCAACTTTACCCTTTTCTGGGGGACAGTAGTCAGCCCCAGAAATGGAGTCGGGGGGGGGAGGTAGGTGGGGAATTGAAACAACAACCCTGTGTCACTGCACTGAAGGTGCTGTGTGACACACAAAAGTGTGGGGTTACTGAAGTGGTGTACTCCAGAGTCCACAATCACAAAACAGATGAAATACACATGGCAAAACACAGGTAAGAGTGGGGGAAAAGCTCACACTCTTACCAAGTGGAAAAAATAAACTCCAGAAATCCAGCAAAGCTGCTGAGGGACTCACTAGGTAAGGGAAATTAGCCATAGAATGAGAATTCTCCCCAACACTATGATATCCAGAACTCACGCATCTGAAGTAATGGCACACCATTCTCCAAGATGCTGCGCAAGTCTGCCCCCAACCGGCAAACCATGGGACATAGCCTCATGACTGAGCAGGAACGGCAGCGGCAGTGCCTGAAGGCAAAGAGGCAACTGCCCGAGCTGCTTTGGCACCCCAAATAACCCGTCGTCCACGGGTACCGTTACAGTGGACCCTTTGACTGGCAGCTCCTCTCCATCTACCAAAAGAGGAGTAGAAACGAAAGGAACCTCCCCTCCATTGCTGTCCCTTAGGACAAAAATGTGGAGGTTGACATACTGCAGCGCTCAAAGAATTTGCTGCAGCTTTGGAGGTCTGCAACCTCTCAAGGCTCTCGTCAGCCTTGCTGCCAAATAAGTGAACGCCATCAAAGGATATGTTTCAGAAGACGGGCTTGCACATCAGGAGCATCTAGGAAGACATCCCTTTCTCCCCCCGCCCCCCGGAATATGCTCAACTGCTATGGAAGCACAGTTCCACAGAGTGTGTGTAAATCTTGCCAAGGCACATGTGGAGTTGACGGCTTTCAGTGCCATGCTCCCTGAAGTAAAGACCTTCCGAGCCCATCCGTTGAGGCGCTTGTCGTCCCTATCCGGAGGGATGGTAGGGTACGCCTGCTGCCTCGAGGTGGCTGTAGCCGCCTGAACCACTAACCTCTCAGGAGTGGGGTGAGTACACAAATAGGTGGGGTTGCTAAAAGATGGGCGGTACTTTTTTGACAAATTCTTATTGACCGCCGGAAATGATTCCGGGGCCTGCCAAGCCGATGACACTCTTTTTTGCAACGTAAGATGAAAGGGCAATACCGGGTCAGAGGGTGGACCTTGGTCCAAGATGTCAGTAAGGTCATCCTGAATAAAATCCTCAGGAGGGCTGGACCACCCCAGGTATTCGGAGACCCTAGACATGAGCCGCCTGTAGGAAGAGTCTGCATTACTGCATTAGCCCCCAGCTCAGGCCTACCAAACTTCCGGAGAAGTGTCCAGGCCACTGTCATCATGGAGGGTCGGCCTCAATTCCTCCTCTTCAAAAATGTCAGCCAAAGGTCTGGACAAGCCAGCCAAAGTGACAGAAGTGGGCCTGGGGCCCAATACCGGCCTCCCAGACTTAGAGGAAGCCTTCCTAGGCATCGAGAACAGACGTCGAGACAGCCGAGGGCTTGAACGCCGGAATCCATGCCGTGGGTGTCGACACCGAGACCTTCGGCTTCGATGCTGCTACAGGTGTGTGCTAAGAACAACACCGTCCGAGTCAGACTGTCCCGGCGCCGAATGAGTCGACGCCAGCGTCTATACCTCCACATGCCGCAACGGTCTCGCTGGGGATGAGGACTGAGACCCGGACGCACGTCTCTTGTGACTGCTCTTGTCCACACGGGACCTCGAGGGCTACATGTGCGAGTCGCGGCGCAAACCCGAAGGCATGCGAGCTGCGGTTCGAGAGCATTCACTGCCGGCTTTGTGAGAAGGCGCGACAGGAACCGTGCCTTGCGACTGGAAAATCGCCATCATTTGCTCTTTAAAAGCTGCCCACTCCTCCGGAGTAGAGGACTTCGTGGGACAGGCTACCTTACGCACTGCGCCATCTTCCGAGGATGACAGGGATGGCGACTGGTGCTGGCTCTTCTTATAGTGCCGCGAGGACGAGGCATGGCGGGATCCACTCCGGGACCGAGAACCTTGTGCCTCCTCCTGACGCTGAGAGGCACCCCTCGAGTCGTCGGTGGAAACCCTAGACTTCGATCTGGCCCTACGGGACTTCGAAGCCCCCCATACATACCATGAGCTTCCACTTCCTTTCATGCAAGGCCTTGGCAGTTAGAGACTGGCATTTCGAGCAGTCGTCAGTGTTGTGCGACTCACCCAGACACCATAAACAAATACGGTGCGGGTCGGTCAATGACATCTTGGACTTGCAGTCCCAGCAAGTTTTGAACCCGGACTTTGGAGTCGGAGGGGTCGAAGAAATAGACATCATAAAGGTCGATGATACACACAAGGTGAACAGAGTGTCGGAAAAACGGAACTGAGGCAACGGGCACCGTGCGTCCTATATATAACATCTGGTGAGGTTGACTCTCGACCGAGGCCCTCGAGGGACATCGGCTCAAAGACATGGACACAAGACGCCCTCTGCTGAAAAGTTTCCGAAGTGCACAGCTGTGTAACGCTCACCTGGTTCCCACAGAGGCGCGGCGTCGAAGGCGCAGAACTCTGAAGATGGACAGGAAGGGCCCCTCTATTCTGGCTTCCCTGGCTCGTTGGATACCCTCCTTAGGGTTTGGAAGGATGAGCTCTCCATCCTGCTTCTGATGCAGGGGCGCGTTGAAACCCAGTTACTTCACTGGATTGAGGATTGATGGGAGTTCAGGTAAGCTTGACTGTTCAGGTAAGGCGAAGTAAAAGTTCTGTTCAAAAGTTCAAGCTTAATAATAATGTTCGTTGTCTAATTGCAGCAAGCGCTAATGCTTATGTCTTTTTCCCCTTAGGGGCCGGGGTTCGGAGTGCCGGAGATATGGCGCCGACCCGAAGTGTAACAGTTCTGGATGAGCGCTCAGGTAATGTCTTTGCATTCGCTCATTCAATGTCTTTGTCTTTTTTCCCCATAGGGGCCGGGGTCCGGAGATGCCAGGAAGCGGCAGGACCCGAAATGCAGTGGGAATAATCCAACAGGTAAGACTCAAAAGGAAACTGAGCTTTCCTTATTCCTTTTCTCCCTCTCACCTTTGTTCTTGTCTTTTTTCCTCTAGGCGCCGGGGCGTAGCTGAATCCGGAAGATCGCTGCTGAAGATGGAAGCGCCTTGCAAAGGTGAGTAAAATGCAGCGCTGCAGCGATCGAAACAAAATGCCTTTAAAATGATGTCTTCCTTTTCAGGGCCGTTGGAGAACAAGATAGAAGAGTTTCGACTTAACTATCTTGGAATCTAAAATGTCTTTCACTTCGAATTCTAATTCTCCATCAATTTGGACAGGGCCTGGGGGCTCAGACAGTCTGGTTCCAGGTTGTACTGGTTTTAGAAGAGATGCGTGAAAAACGGGATGAATCCGCATGTTGGATGGTAAATCGAGTTTAAAGGCCACTGGGTTGATAATAGCTTTGATGAGGTAAGGCCCAATGAATCTGGGATTAAAAGTTCGCTGACCCTTGAGGGGTAGATGTTTAGTTGCTAGCCATACCTGATCTCCTACTTGGTAAGGAGGAGTTTTACTTCGGTGCAAATCAGCGTTTTCTTTATACTTTTTCTTGGCTTGCTGTAAGTGGGTTGTAGCTTCTTTGAAGGCTTGGGTTATTGTGGAATGTAGGTGATTTACTGCAGGCATCTCCAGGGTCAGAGGTGGATCTAGGTCAGAGGTCCGAGGATGGTGACCATACAGGGTATAAAAAGGAGTCTGTCCGGTTCCAGAATGCACTGAATTCTGCAATCCAAAGGATGTCTTTCCAATTTAACTCGGATTGGTGTAACATGCACCGCAGCTATTGCTCGAGAGTCTGATTGGTTCTCTCGGTTTGTCCGTCGGTCTGGGGGTGGTGGCTGGTGGATAACCGCACGTCTATTTGTGCTAGTTGGCAACATTTCTTCCAAAAGTGGGAGATAAATTGACTTCCACAGTCTGAGACTAATATGGAAGGGAAACCATGTAACCGCACTATATTTTCCATAAATTCCTTGGCCAAGCTGGAAGCTGACGGCAATCCTTTTAAAGGGATAAAATGGGCCATTTTGGAGAATAGATCCACTATTACGAGAATCGTGTTGTAACCACCACAAGGAGGCAGGTCAGTAATTAAAGTCCATTGACAAGGTGTGCCAAGGTGCTGGTGGAATGTCCAAAGGTTGAAGTAGGCCGGCTGGCCTTTTCTTTTGACTCTTATTTTGGGCACAGATTCCGCAAGACAACACAAATGACTTTATGTCTTTTCTCCAAGAAGGCCACCAGAAGTGGCGTTTGATCTTTTCTTCTGTTTTCGCGATACCGGGGTGTCCTTCCATTAATGATTCATGATGACGGGTAATGACAAGTTCCTGCAATTCTTTACTTGGCAGAAATAACCGCTCTTGGAAGTAGGGTAAATCATCCTAAACGGTGTAGTGAGGACCCTTTTGACTCCATTCCAGTAAGGCAGAAGAGTCAAAAAGCTGTTTTACTTGAGCTTGGATGTCCTCAATGGTTTGCAATGAAGTCAAGCCCAGAATTCTTTGTTCCGGTATGATTGGCACAGGTTCTAAACTCGAATTGGGTTCTTCCATGCCTATCCGGGATAAGGCATCTGCCTTACCATTCTTGCAGCGAGGGCGATAGGTAATTACAAAATCAAATTCCGCAAAGAATAAAGCCCATCGGAGTTGTCGCGAAGATTGAGCTTTGGCCGTCTTTAAATACTGCAAATTTCTGTGGTCCGTAATTACGGTGATGGTGTGTCTTGCACCGAGAAGATAGTGACGCCAAGCCTTGAAAGCTGATTTAATAGCCAGTAGTTCTTTGTCGGTAATTGCGTAATTGAGTTCAGGTGGAGAGAATTTTCTGGACCAAAAGGCTACAGGGTGTGGTTGGTTAGTTTCTGGGTCTCTTTGCGACAGGACAGCTCCCATGGCCGAACTGGATGCATCGGTTTCCACGATGTAAGGGAGATCTGGGCGCGGGTGCTTCAATACCGGTGCAGAGGTGAATTTGGTTTTCAGGTCCTGAAAGGCTTGTTCAGCCTCAAGAGTCCATTCAAAGCGTTTATTTTTCTTTAGGAGAGCTGTGATGGGTTGAACAGTTCGAGAAAATTCCGGGATGAACCTTCGATAGAAATTGGCAAAGCCAAGCATGCTTTGCACTCCCTTCACAGAGCCAGGAGATGGCCATTTGAGAATGGCGTCCACTTTCCGCGAGTCCATTCGGATTCCTTGAGGTGTCAGGATGAATCCGAGAAACTCCACTTCTGTGGTATGAAAAACGCATTTTTCGAGCTTGGCAAATAATTTGTGCTGGCGCAATTTCTCAAGAACTGCCCTAACATGGTTTCTGTGATCAGATTCTGAGGAGGAATACACCAGGATGTCGTCAATATAAACGATGACACAAACATCGATAAGTTCCCGAAGAACATCATTCATGAAGTACTGAAAGGCGGCAGGTGCGTTGCACAAACCGAAGGGCATTACTTGATATTCGAAGAGCCCAAATTTGGTGGGGAATGCAGTCTTCCACTCGTCGCCCTCTTTTATACGTACCAGGTGGTAAGCTCCTCGGAGATCTAGCTTGGTGTACACACAAGCATCTTTTACTTGGTCGATAAGCTCAGGTATCAGGGGCAAAGGGTAACGATTCTTAATCGTTATCTGATTTAGGGCGCGGTAGTCAATACAGGCCCTAAGGTCTCCTTCCTTTTTAGGTACGAAGAACAAAGCGGAAGAGACTGGTGACTTTGATGGGCGAATGAAGCCATTGGCCAGGTATTGATCCAAATACTGGCGCAAATGCAGGTTCTCAGGTTCAGTAAGAGCATAAATCCTACTACAAGGTAGTTGTGCATTGGGTACCAAGTCGATTTGGCAGTCGTAAGATCGATGGGGAGGTAAGGTGTTAGCCTGCTCTTTCTGAAAAACGTCTTGGAATTCTTGGTATTCAGATGGTAGCTGTACAGGGGTGGAAGTTACAGAGGCTAGACCCATGGCTGGATTCCTTGGGTACCAGGTTGGTTCACAATCAGGAAAAGTTATCTTCTTTGCTCGCCAGTCTATTCTCGGATTATGTGTTTCTAACCAAGGGATACCAAGAAGTACTTGAAATTGTGGGGCCTTGATCACATCAAACACGATTGCTTCCCGATGTCCGTCCTGACCCACCAGAGTGATTTCAACTGTGGAATGCGTTACAGGCCCTGAGGCTATTTCGGTTCCATCAACTGTAGTAATTACATCTTGGGTTACTTTCGGGCGGAGAGGAAGCTTAATCCTGGAAGCCAATTCACCGTCTATGTAATTTCCAATAGCTCCACTGTCTATGTATGCTTTTATAGCATGCAACTGCTGAGGCTGTTTTGGGTTCACAAGCACCATTGGCATGACAAAATGCGAGGTCAAAGAGTTTGTTTTCAAGCTCGGCAAGCGGACCCCTACGCTTGTCGGGCTAGGTCGTTTCCCGAAGCAGGTGTCAATAACTCGTTATCAGTGGCTCCAACCACCTTCTTGGGTGGTTTAACTGGACAACTTTGAAGAAAGTGACCGGAAGTTCCGCAATACAGACAAAGTTGCATTTGTCGCCTTCTCTCTCGTTCCTTCTGCGTTAATGGTCCTTTAACACTGCCAATTTGCATAGGTTCGGAAACGTCAGTACTCTTGGAGTTAACGTGGGTCTTGATAGGTACTCTGGTTTCATACTTGAGCCGATCTGCTTTTCTATTTTGAAGTCTGTGATCAAGTTGAACCACTAAGTCTATGTAGTCTGCGCAGGCCTGGGGTGGATCTACTATCTGAGCTATAACATCTTTAAGCTCTCCGCGGAGGCCTCGATGAAACAATGTGATCCTTTTATTTTCAGGCCATCCGGTTTCCACAACTAGTCTATTAAAGGTGGCGATATAGGACAAAAGATCCTGATTACCTTGTCGTAAGGATAGCAGTTCGTTGTCAAGGGCCTGTCCCTGCGAGTGTCGAGCGAACAATCTTTCCATGCTGGCCTGGAAGCCCTGGAAATCCCAGAGAATGGGATCATCCTGATTTACCAATGGAATAGACCAATCGGCAGCACAGCCACTGAGGTAAGATAGTACAAAGGCTAGTTTGGTCTGGTCGTTGGGGAAGGCCCCGGGCCTGCATAAAAAGTGTAAACGGCATTGGTTCATAAAAACGGCATATTTCTTGGGATCCCCCGCAAAACGTTCCGGCGGGGCCAAAGGCATGTCTCCAGGTAGATTGAATTGTACCGGGTTATTCGAACCCATTGTTGTAGAAATATCTCCGGAAACAGGTAAAGGAGTGTGCTCTGCCTGGCCCTGCAATAACCTTTTGGCCAGATCATCAGTTCTTTCCTTGGATAGGATTAGTTCCCTTCTGAGAGCATTAGTCTCCTGGCGGGCTGAGTGCACTTCTGACCGTAATTCCCCTAAAAGATGGGCCAGCTGATCTGTCTCGGAAGTCTCCATAGCGCCCAGGTGGGAAATTGTGGTAAGGCTTCGCGTTCTGTAACGCTCACCTGGTTCCCACGGAGGCGCGGCGTCGAAGGCGCAGAACTCTGAAGATGGACAGGAAGGGCCCCTCTATTCTGGCTTCCCTGGCTCGTTGGATACCCTCCTTAGGGTTTGGAAGGATGAGCTCTCCATCCTGCTTCTGATGCAGGGGCGCGTTGAAACCCAGTTACTTCACTGGATTGAGGATTGATGGGAGTTCAGGAAAGCTTGACTGTTCAGGTAAGGCGCTGTAAAAGTTCTGTTCAAAAGTTCAAGCTTAATAATAATGTTTGTTGTCTAATTGCAGCAAGCGCTAATGCTTATGTCTTTTTCCCCTTAGGGGCAGGTGTTCGGAGTGCCGGAGATATGGCGCCGACCCGAAGTGTAACAGTTCTGGATGAGCGCTCAGGTAATGTCTTTGCATTCGCTCATTCAATGTCTTTGTCTTTTTTCCCCATAGGGGCCGGGGTCCGGAGATGCCAGGAAGCGGCAGGACCCGAAATGCAGTGGGAATAATCCAACAGGTAAGACTCAAAAGGAAACTGAGCTTTCCTTATTCCTTTTCTCCCTCTCACCTTTGTTCTTGTCTTTTTTCCTCTAGGCGCCGGGGCGTAGCTGAATCCGGAAGATCGCTGCTGAAGATGGAAGCGCCTTGCAAAGGTGAGTAAAATGCAGCGCTGCAGCGATCGAAACAAAATGCCTTTAAAATGATGTCTTCCTTTTCAGGGCCGTTGGAGAAATGACTCCGGGATGCAGATTTAGCAGGTAAGGGCTTTTCTTCTCCTATTCTCTTCCTTTCTCCCCTTGCAGGTGTTCCAGGGTGCTGGCAGGCGTGGCTGAAGTCAGGATGCAGGAGCTGACACGGTGAGCGTCCAGCTGCTAGGTGCAGAACAACGCGAAGCACGTGTGGCTGTTTGGGTGGGGTTTAAATAGCCTTGGAAGAAGTTCCTGGTATGTATCCTTCCACCAATCAGGTATGTATCCTTCCCCGACCACACCCGGGTGGTGAAGTAGTCCTACAGGTAAAGTAGTCCCATTCAGGCCTCAAGAGGGCCTGGATGAAGCAGCAAGGTCTGCATCAGGTAAGTGTGCACCCAAGCACTTAAACACATATCCTCTCCTATGAGCCTGGCGCCTAAGGCGCCAGGACTGGGGTCCGCTATGAGCCTGGCGCCTAAGGCGCCAGGACTGAGTCCAAAGGGCCCCGACTTGGGCCCGCTGAGACTTCCCTGGGGAAAATGATGTCTGCCTCTGGGGTTGCTGGGCCCGGCCTGGCTCCTTGGAGGTAGGCATCATGACAAGCTGTGGACATTACATGTTATAGATGTGGAATACATCGGAGGACACAATCCCTTTGAAACTGTGTGACTGCAATATAAACTGGAGTCCTCAGCAATTCCGAAAAATAATATTTAGAAGAAGGGAACCAGTTACGTACGCCAATGTCACGCATTCCTGAATTTCTGGGACGACGGGAGACATACAAAGAACGCGTGGCAATACAACATTGTGCTGGGTTCATGGACGGGGAGATATACGCAACGTGGGAGTATGGCTCTTCGATGTAGCGCAACTTCCTTATCCCTCAGAGTGACTGCCTCCAGCTGCAATTTATATGAATACATACCCAAGGCTTCGCTGACAACTATGCCAGCGGTGCGTCTGCATGAAGGAACGGCAGCGAGTTTCTTCTAAGTTTTATCTGAATATTCGGAAACATATCTATGTATGTATATTGATGACTAAACGAGACGTGCAACGATACCACAACACCTTTTTACGGGGCAATGCAGTGACCTTTGGTGAATGGGTTGAGGGTTCCAAGATTTAGTGTTGCCTATGAAAAACACATAGTTCATTTTATTTAGCAATTATTGAGACTGTTTGGTTTTCAAGCATTGTACCATATATTTTTTTACCTTTTAAAATGTATGCTCGTACCCTTACAGCTTGTTTCTTGCAACTTGTTTAACATGATACATATGTAATATTGGTATGATGTTGATTGCTCTTTTTAAATGTACATACTTACACCAGTTTAATGCTGATCGTAGAGTCACTGTATAAACTATTGCACAAGTGATTAATTGGGAGGAAATTGACAAGGGTATGTAGTATGCACAGGCTATTTATCCAATATTGATCTTCTATGGGTTATTGACATATATGTTTTAATCTTTTAGGGTTGGGGGGGGGGGTTCTGCGACACTAGGTACACTGTGTACATTACACAATGATTTGGGTTATGATAGTTGGCTGGAAGAGACTAGGTTAATGATGGGAAATTGAAATCATTGGAAGGATAGTTTGTTAGCAATTGTTAGTTGGGGCACTTTCAGTTGTAGGATTCTGGACCATGTTTATAAGTTTGTAAAGAATGTGTTTAGAATTCTGCTAATAGGACTGTATGTGTGTTAGAAAGAACTGCATGTTTTGTGTGTTTCTTTTTTGTTTCTGTGTTTTTGTTGTTATGTAATCTACTAGACTATTGACTGTTGTGCATAGTTGTATAGGAATAAGAGTGTTTAATTTAGATGGAATGAGACGGATCACAACTTGGGCAAGAGTTAGGTTTATTGAATATGAACCCCTTGGCAAGAAAACTATTTTCTGTTCTTTTATTTGAACTGAGAATTTATTTTTATTTGTTTTGATTTATCTTCTTCCATTTAGTTTATGAGTAACTTCAACTTTCTAACTTGGAATGTGATGAGAATTAATTGTGCCTCAAAGAAAAACAAAATCTATAACAACCTATGGAGAATGAGAGTGGATATTGCTTTCTTGCAAGAGACATATATGATAGAAAGTGATCAGAAAAGGTTACTAAATTCGAGGTACACTCAAGTGCTGTTGAGCTGGAATACAACCAGATCAAGGGATGTGAGTATTTAAAAGGGAATAAATGTAGTGGTTGAAAAAACTCAAAGCTCTAGATGATAGCTTTATATTGGCAAATATTATTCTGGATAACCCTAAGCTTGCAGCTGGTTCCATCTATGGACGGTGACCACATGATTTTGGAGGGTGACTTGAGGGATGTAATTTCACCAAAATGCCAGGGGTAGCGAAAGTGACATCACACGACCATTGATCTCTGAGATAATCACAGGAAGTGATGTAATTTGACCCCACCCCAAAGTGACATCACGGGAAGCGATGGAACACAACCTTTCCCCCCTTGACAAATCAGGAAGTTGCATTGTTTCTAATTACACTACGAAAAATATGGGTACAATATCACTATAATGTGATATACATTTCATACAAGAATGTATCACTATATGTATCGTTAATATCGGTGTGTATATTACCATACTACTGTGAATGCACGCAAACGTCCAAGGCCAAATGAAGCTTTATATATAACAAATATACATACAATATCATACAACCTGTGTTAGTACTCCTTTATCCACCTCAGAAGGATAAAAGGCTGAGTTGAGGTGTTTAAGAACAGACTAAATCAGTGGCTCACCCCCTGAAGTGTGCCTGAAAAAACCTTTAATGAGTCTAGCAATTGTATAGAATTCCATAAAGACAAATCATTTGTTATTCCTATTCTCTCTTATTTAGGGTCACTGCTCAAAGTGTTACACTTGTGGAACCGCCTGCTTTTTTTAAGAAGCCTTAACAAGTAAGCCAGCCACTCCAGAAACAAAGAGCCACATGGCGCTGGCCACAACCCAGGAGCTTACATTTAACCCCTTAAGTGCCAAGGTTGAGTTATCTCATCAGGTTGCCAAATCATTACTGCCCCACCCACTGGGGTGCCTGTCCCACAATTTTTGGTGGCCCTCTCCCCCACGCCCCAAATGGTGGGGGGGTGTACCTCACGCAGCCGTTTGTAGGAGACCCAGGGAGGCCTGCATGAGGTGCCCCTGCCACGCATTTGGGGTGAGGGGGGAGAGTGCCACCACCAAAAAATTGTGGGACAGGCCCCCCAGTGGGTGGGACAGTAAGGTTTGGGCACCCTGGGGCCATATTGGCACACCAATGTGCCCCTCTGCGCCAAGGGGAGTTGGGTTACCAAAGGAAATCATGGTGGACCTCATTTTAGGGGGGCTGTGGGGCACCCCAAACCGATGGGGAATTTTGTAATGGGACGGGGTGGTGACCCCTCCCCCACCCACAATGGAGTGGGGGTCATGTCATGCAGCCCTCCCTGGGGGCAGATATCTGCTCCTAGGAAGAGACACCTGTGCCCAGGGAGGAGTGCAGGACAGCCCCCCCTTATCTGCCCCCAGGGAGGGCTACATGAGATGCGCCGCCGCTTCAATTGGGGTGGGGGTGGAGATCTGCATCCACCTTCACATTACAAAATTCACCGGTGGTGTAGGGTGCACCTCAGCCCCCCTTAAAGTGCAGCCTGTCATTTTCAATTTTTTGCTTTGTTTACCCAACTTGCCTTGGCGCAGAGCCTGTCCGACGTTTTAGGGTGGGCTTCTCCTCCCACCCCAAATGGAGTGTGTGTGGGCTCCTCATGCAAACCCTCCCTGGGGGCAGATATCTGCACGTAGGAAAGGGCAAATGGGTTTTCACTGGGGGAGGCGGTGGTTTCAGTAGACCACCAGGGATGGCTTGCAAGAGGGAGGGGGGGCATGCTTGGAAAGTATTGATTTGTTTTTGCTGGTGTGACCGTAGGTGACTTGTTTTTTGTTTTGTTTACAGCTTTTTATACGCAATGCAAGTACTGTTTTTTATTATTCTATGGTTAGGGCCCACTGTGAGTGGGGTGGGTGAGACTGGGGCTGGATTGTTGGTTGTGTGGGTGGGAATGGGCCGTCTGGGCAGATATTTTGGTGGGCTAGGACACAATTGCAGGGGCAGGCCACAAATTGCCACTCATGCCAGCAGAACATTGGTATTTCCGTGGGAACGGATGCCTCCCATGTGGGTTGTCCGTCTGCAAGCCCAGGCTGCAGCTCTAGTTGTGCTATGTTAAAGGTGTCACCTACGGGAAGGAAAGGGGATCCTGCCGGGGATCCCTGGAGCTGCCATTGTGCTTAGGGGGCGGTATACCCACATGGTGCATGGATGTCCAAGGCCAGGGACATCACCTCCAACCGTCCTGGAGTTGTGGCTGGGCTGCATTACAGCTTTTCCCTTTGGGGAGGTATTGGCACACTGCCGGGACTCCCTGGTGGGGAGAAGCCGTAACGCAGGCCAGCCAGAACTCCAGCAAAGGCGGCCATAATATCCCTGGCCTTGGGCACCCTTCTCCCATGTGGGTCTTTGGTGGGGTTGTGGGTAATACATTCTGGGGAGATTTGCGCAAGTCAGAGATCTTTGGATTCCCACGGGTGTACTCTTTTGGGAAATGCATGGGGTTCCCTGTTTTCCTTGCTGACTTCGACACCATAGGCCCAAGGAAAACAGAATCCTATGCATTTCCGAAAAGAGGACACCCGTGGGAATCCAGAGGTCTGCCTTGCGCACAGTTCCTATTAGCCACAATCCCCGACAAAGTGTGATATTTGGTGGAGAAAAAAACACAATGTTCACTTTGTCCGGTGTTCTGGGTAATACATTCTGGGCTGCTTCGCGCAAGATCTAGTTCTTCCACATTCAGCGGTTGTTCCAGAGAGGGTCGCTCCAGATGGAGTCGAGGTGTATTATTCGCCTTATTTCTTTCCGGCCCCCAATCACTTTCCAGGTGTTGTTTGGCCCATTTCCAAGCTTCCCGGGGCTGTGTGAAGTGTATTGTAGTGCCTTTATGATAGATTTTCAACTGCGCCGGGAACAACAGGCCATATTTGACGTTCATGGTGTGTAAACGTTGTTTAAGTTAATCGGAGGACTGCCTAGCACGCTGCACCTCTGATGTAATCTAGGAAAAAGACAATCCGGGACCCATTGTAGGTAATTGACCCTTTGGCACGGGCCATTAGGAGTAGTGTGTCATGGTCCCTGTAGTTTAATAGTTTGGCGATGACCGTGCGCAGCGGCACACCCGGAATAGGTCATCCTGATGACATACCGTGCGCTCTTTCAATGGAAAAGAAATTTGAGAACGTCTTGGGTGCAAACATATCAGTTAACCATTGTTCGAGAAAGAATTCCATGTTGGGCCCCTCAGTCTTTTCGGGGATTGCAAGGATGCGCACATTGTTGCGTCGTGATGTGCCCTCTCCCTCGTCAACCCCTTCTTACATTGCTTTCAGATGCGCCATCACCTTTGACATATGTTGTCCCACAGTATGGAGTCCATCCCCGGCTTCAGAGATGCGATGTTCGTTTTTCCCTGTACAAAAGGATCATTTTTGGAGGTCATGGCGCAGAAGTGACATCTGCATTGATGCCGTCCATTTTCTTTTCAATGGATGTGCCGGAATTAGCTATGGTGTTCATTACGTCCTTCAAAGAGATGGTTTCCATCGCCATCGTATCACATGGAGTTGTTTGATCAGTGGGAACAGCTGTAGTAGTCCCATATTCCTCCATTTTGCTCTGAGTGGAGGCCTTCTTAAGTTGGTCTTTGACCATGGTGCCGTTGGTACCGAGGCGGGCCAGGGTTATTGTTTGGTTCACATAGGTAGGGTGAAGGCTTAAAGATCGTTCAGAGAGTGAATCCGGGGTGGTACGTCAGGTGTGTTATCGGGGGCCGTTGTGCCTCTGTTAGGGTACCAGGTAATATGTTTACACAGCATATACCTCTTCCCCATTTAAGAGTCTTTCATTAGGGGGGTGTGGCCCCCTCTGGTTGGATACAGCAAGTATAGTCAATGATTTGGTTTCATCCAGTACCCACAGGCTCCTCCCCACTGCAGTGTCCCCCAGTGCCCCGCCCACCACCTGCCGTTACCTCCACAGCCTGTCCTGCAGTCCCCCTCTCCGGAGTGGCACGGGCTGGTCAACAGGCTCCTCAACTTGTACAGATGAGAAGTGACTCTTTCCGCTGCACGCAGTCTCGGGCGGTTCAGGCTGGTTGTCCTCAGCAGGGACCGTTCGTGTCGGTGCTCGGCATCCTTCCTCCGCCGGGTCCACTGTGTTGTCATGTGGGGCAGCAGATCTTGCTTTTCCCAGTGCCCAGTCCCTTCCGCCCTACTTAGCCGGCCCGCTGCAGGCCACCATATGGTGAGGCAGCCGCCGGGAGTGCACCATGCCCGGCCGAGCCACGCAACAGCTGTCGGCTGGGCGACATGCAGCTCGGTCGTTTCCGCTCCAAAGGGGGGAAGGGGCAGAGAGGAGAGGGGCATAGTCTTGTTTCAAGCGGCCGGGTCCGACCGCCGCAAGCACCACATATTGTCCTGCCTTGGCCCGGTGCCCCGATGCATTCGATCTCTACAGCCACTCATCCAGCCACGGCCATCTTGCCAAACTGTTCGCGCCAGACTGACACAATGTTTTCACCGATTTCTCGGCCAGGAGGAGAGCCCAGCCACTCATGTTTCCTCTGGTAAATCCCTCTGTGTTACACCCCAGGGGGCTATGTTTATTTCTGCAGAGTGCCTTATGGAACAGGATATTGCTCCGGATATTGCCAGCAGACACAAGAGCTCTCAAGGGCTCACCTCCACATTGCTTGCCTGCTGGCCACGCCATGGCCTTCTTGATGGCTGTGATCTTGTCCTCTGAAGGGGAAAATCCTCTCAGAGCTCGTATTCCAGATGAGGCCCAGGAACATTAAACACTGCGTGAGCTCCAGCTCTGACATCTTGAGATTG
This sequence comes from Ambystoma mexicanum, assembly GCF_040938575.1. Taxonomy (NCBI): domain Eukaryota; kingdom Metazoa; phylum Chordata; class Amphibia; order Caudata; family Ambystomatidae; genus Ambystoma; species Ambystoma mexicanum. The sequence goes on along the minus strand of NC_090922.1, from coordinate 1,346,029,734 downwards.
ATGGGAAATCCCAGCTCGTGCAGTGTGTTCATGAGGGCGGAGGCGGTGTGGTGCACTGCCTCTGGAGACCTTGACCTGACAAGCCAGTCTAGATATGGGTAGACGTGGTGACCCTGGACCTAGAGTACGGCTGCCACTGCGTTCATCAGTCTTGTGAAGACCATGGGGGCCGAATTGAGGGCAAAGGGCAGAACCTTGTATTGGAAATGAAACCCCATGATCCTGAACCACAGAAAGGATTGATGGGGCTGCCAGATTGGGACGTGGAGGTAAGCATCCTTCCGATCCAGGGAGCACATCCAGTCTCCCTCGCACAATGTCTCGGCTATAAGTGCTGGGGTAACAATCTTGAACTTTTAAAGAGGGAAAAGTTCAAGGCTGGGACTTCCTACACTGCCTGACTCTCTACAAGCAAACAAATTTCCACCAACAAAGTTGCTGTCCCAATCTGTGGGAGCAGTGGGGAGTAGAAGGAGGGAGCAGGAAGCCCGTGGATACTACTGAGAGGATCTATCGGTCCGTAAACCTTGTACGCCAGTGTTGCGAGTGAAGGGAAAGCCTGTCCCCCACTGGAGACTCGTGGATCCGGATGGCTGTGCACTGCCTTTTTCCCCTCTGAGTCTGGGGCTGAGGAGGGGAACTGGAAAAAGCCCTTGTGAGCTGCCATATGCTGCTTGTGCCTGTGCTGGCTCTGTGATCTGTCCGGTTGGCTGGACAGTCTCTTCTGGAAGCCCCTGAAGCTGCCAAAAGACAGACCTTTGTCCGAGTGCTGGTGTGTCTGGCATTCATCAGGCTTCAGGGCTGGTGCCCGTGAACTCTGCCTTGCTGCTGAAGCAGCACCTTCATCAACAGCATCGATGGCGACCAGGGGTGGAGCGCACTCCCCCCTACTGAAACAGCTTCGTCATGACACCATTTCGACGAGTGCATTCCCTGACTGCAGCTACGCTGCACAGATCACCATCAAGTGCCTTTGAAGCGACTAGCATGAGAAGCGGAAATACGAATTTGCCAGACTCGCCTCATCTAAAATGGCTGCATTGTTCAGTGTGGTTCTCGTTTATCTGGGTGCATAGCAACCAGCAAAGCAGTACCGTCTTTTAGCCAATGGAATTGCGGAAGGAGTAAGCCGGCCCCTGCAGGCAAGGCCCGCAGAGAAGGCCCCTGTCTGTGCTGCATAAAGAGCATGGTGCTCCTCAAAGTGGTACTCATCCAGCAAGAGGGCTGGTGGCCGTGATATCAGCCTTGCTGCTGAAGCAGTACTTTCATCAACAGCATCGACGGTGACCAAGGGTGGAGTGCACTCCCCCCACTGAAACCTCTTCCTCATGCCACCATTTCTTCAATTATTCTGATGACTGCGTTCCCTGACTGCAGCTATGCTGCACAAATCACCATCAAGTGCCTTTGAAGCGACTAGCAGGAGTAGCAGAAATAAGAATTTGCCTGACTTGCCTTATCTAAAATGGCTGCGTTGTCCAGCGTGGTTCCTGTTTATCCGGTTGCCTAGCAACCAGCAACACAGTACTTACTGTCTTCTAGCCAATGGAATTGCGGGAAGGCGTAAGCCGGCCCCTGTAGGCAAGTCCCACAGAGAAGGCCCCTGTCTGTACCTGTCCGTGCCCGAAGTGAGGCAAGGTGGACAAGACCAGAGCGTTGCCTCTCCACCTGACTTCTGGACCCCCATCAAAAGATTTACCTGATCCCCTTGGCACTTGCCACCCTCACAGACAGCCGGATCTCGCACGCCACTACCCGACTCCTTACCCAAGTAAGTCCTGCTTACACTGCGTCTCTCCTCACCACGGTAAGGTGCCATAAACATGTACCTGGACTCTCACATTGTAACCTCATGTTTCTGAAGTAGCCGCCTTTGCAACACTAGGCAGGCTTTCCCTGCACAAGTAACTTCACTTTCCAAATTTGACTGCATGTTACCTGCAGCAAAGTATACTTGCAAAACTTGTAACTGAGACACTTTGCTGTAACTAAGACACTTTCTTGTAACAGCTCCTCGATGCCTCCGGCTGTTAGTGTGCTTTATAAATTGAAATAAATATATGACTTAGGGGTGGACTTTGTGAGGATTGATAAGGATTTGGCAGTCTGCAAACTTTTCTGTTTCTTAACGAGTTCCTCGTCCGTGGTAGAATGGAACAGATCACCACCCTCGAAAGGCAGGTCCAGTATACGCTCCTGGACATCAGGATTGAACTTGGTCACCCGTAGCCGGGCCGTCCTTCTCATGTCGGTAGCAATACATAAAGCACGGCCTGAGGTGTCAATGAGAACCACTGTGGACTCCATTATGTCCTGTGCTACTATTTTGGCTTCAGTCAGCCCAGCCTTGAAGTGCGTCTGGCTCTGCACAGGGAGCTCAGGAAGGAAATCGGCGATCTCTCACCAGAGCCTTTGATTGACAGCAGCCAGCATGGCGCCAGCATTGGACATGCGCAGATGGAGAGAAGAGCTGGATAGATTTTCTTTCCATATGCTTCAAAGATCTTCTCCTTACCCAGGAGTGCAGAGGCTGATGTAGCCGATGACGATTGTGGCTTGTAATAGAGCGAAGCAGCTGCAATCACTGAGGAGTGTGGCTGGGGGTGCGCCGACAGCAAGAGGGGGTCGCCCTCCAGTTGCCTAAACCTGGCGTCGAGGCACCTTTTGGTAGGCTGTGCAGAGTGTGATTTGAGCCATGTTTTTTTGGCCAGTGCCACCGTGTCATTTTGCAATGGAATCCCTGTCCTAGCCGTGGGGCGTAGGGTGAGGACCTCTGCCAGTACCCCCGCCTCTTGTTTGACCTCAGGCTGAGGAAGCCGCAAATACTCAGCCACGCCTGCAAGCAGTTCATGAAAGGCATTGGCTGACAAGGGCGTGTCTGGGTGGTCCTCCTCATCCGTGTCCACCAATGTGTCCTGTTGGTTCGGTGCAACTGGAGGAATGCTGGGCGCAGGTGGCTGCGGCATACTGACCGGCGCCAGAGGCTGCTGTGGAAGTGGATATGGGGCTGCTGTGACTGGTGGAGGCATGGGAGCTGGTGTCATGGGGACTGGCGCAGGCAGCTGCATTGGACCCGGAAGCGCTGGGTCCAAGGGCAGGTTGGCCGTGGGTGCTAGCGGCAGTACCGGAGGGAGCATGTCCCTAATATCCTTGAGGATGATGCCCATTTGCAGAGACCTCATGAGAGTCAGGAATTTGTCAAAAAACCTGTCTGCACAGGTGGGAGGAGCGCTTGGTGGTGTGGGCATGGTACCCCGAGGTTGCTGAGACCTGGGCACACACTGTCTTGCTGAAAGTGGGGTGCATCTGCCCTGTGACGCTGAAGGATACGCCATGGGCGTGACGCTGAAGGATAAGCCATGGGCCACGTGCCAGGCGATGACCAGTCCCACCTGGAAACTTGTTCCCCTACCTGTTCCCCAAAGGGGAATGGTGTTGGGTGAGACGCCATTTTGTCTGGTCCGGTGGCCATTTTGTTGGGCTGCGTACCATGTGCCTGTGTCATGGCACTGCCGTGCTTGGCTCGGCCTCCTCCAGGACTCTTGGAAGTGGAGGATGAGGCCAACCCTGCACCTCAGGACGGGGATTGGTAGGTAGCGTGCCCCTTGGCTGTGGCACCGGTAGTGCTGAGCACAAGCACCCCCTCAGACATCTGTCCGATATTAGGGCATAGCCCCTCTGGTTGAAACCTGGTAGTAGAACCTTGCGTTCCCTCAGTGTAGTCACTGGTAGGATCTCGCGACCCATCAGACTTGTGGCCGGTAGCTGAAGCAGCCTCGGAGTCTGAACTGGTACTAAGACCCGATAGGTCCCTTCCGCTTGTGCGCTTTCTGGGAAAGGAGTCACCCTTGCGGGGTGTGGATGATCACAGTGCCCCTACCTTGGGCCTGGTGCTTGATGAATTCCTTTAAGTCCCCCGGAGGCGACCTTCCGAAAAGCTCCCTCCCCCTGGCTAGTCTGTTCGTCAGATCACATGGTGTCAGCGCGTTGCACGCAGTGCAGCCATCTCAGCCGTGGTCTGGACCAAGGCAGAGGAGGCAGAGGGTGTGGGGGTCCGACATAGGGGAAGAGCTGCTTGCAGGCTGGACACCTGCTGAATCCTGCTGACGTCAACATGCGCCGGGGAGGAGCGTGGCGCCAGAGGAAAGTAGTACCCAATTAAAGACCAAAAAAAAGAAGACTTAAGTACTTCTCCGGGAAGAGCGTGTGGAATTACTAGGTTGCAGGCCTAACAGGTGCGCAGGTGAAAGCGGTCCGTTCCTGTGGACGCGGAAAAGAGGACTGGGGAGTGGAGCCAGTGGGCGGAGTCAGGGGGGCGCATGCTCCCAGGACCGCGCCCTTGCGCGCATCTAAATTTAAAGAGTAAGATAGACGATTCTACTGGTGAAAGGTTCCGTCTCCGGTCCCATAGCGAGGGACGCCCATGTTGTATGGAGGAAAAGGGATGGAACGTAGGAGTATATAGATTCCGCAGACATCAGAATTGTGTGGAACTGCTTTAAAGCTGCTATAACAGGGGAACCGATGAGTCAGACAACTCATGTTAGGAAACAAAAGGTGGCAGATATTAAACAGTTAAAAACCTTGTTGGCTACAGTTCAGAGACGTTATGCAATTTTGAAGGATAATGAAGATAGGCTTGAACTGGGTAGACGGAAGGAATTGATAAATTATAAAATTGACCAACAAACAGAAAAAGGTTTATTTTATACCAGGCAAGCCTTTTGGCAGAACAGTGACATAGGGGGTCGACTCTGGGCTAGGAAATTCAAAGTCTATTCAAATAGGTCAGTAATTAGGAATATTTTTTATGCTGAAGGTTCGTCAGTTTTGACAAATGAAGAGATCTGTGGATGCTTTAAATCCTACTATACATTTCTTTACTCTGAAACGTTATTTCCAACACATGATGATCTGGACTTGTTCTTCAGGAAGATTGAGCTGCCAGTATTGTCAGAGACTCATTTTTTACAGCTGGACAGATACATTTTAGAGACTGATATTACTATGGCAATTGCTCAATTAAAAGTAGACAAATCACTTGGCCTTGATGGTTTCCTGTAGAATTGTATATATCATTCGTAGACAAACGTTCTCCAATTTTGTGTAACGTCTATACTTGTTTGCTGGCAAGGGGTTAATTGTGCATACATATAAAAGAAGCTTTAATAACGCTAATTCCTAAGCCGCATAAAGATCATGCTAAATGCAAGAACTATCGCCCAATTTCATTGCTGTTTGTTGTTTTGAAAATTCTTGCAAAGATGTATGCAAATAGGTTGAGTGGCTGTATCACAGAGTTGATTCACACGTCTCAGTCTGGGTTTATTAGTCAATGATATGGATAGGACCATTATTAATATGATCGTAAATAAATATGGCATAATTTCGAAAGCGGTGTTGATTTATTTGGATGCAGAGAAAGCATTCAATAGGGTTGACTGGCTTTTTCTGAAGTTTACTTTAAAGAAGATGGGTTTTGGTGATAATTTTGTGAATATGGTTGATTGCATATATAATGGACCTTCAGACAGGATCTGGGCTAATGATATAATTTCAGAGGCATTTAGGTCATATAGAGGCTTGAAACCGGCCTGCTCTTTGCCCTCACTCCTTTTCAATACTGCTCTTGAACCACTGATAATACTCATTCGTCAGGACGTGGATCTTTGTCGGTTGAAAATAGGACCAGCAGAAATTAGGGTGTTAGCATATGCAGATGATTTAGTCGTTGCGCTTTCACAACCTTAGGCGTTGTGTCTGCTTTTGAGGAATATATTTTATGAAACGGAGATGATGTCTGGCCACAAGATTAATTGATTAAAATGTGAAATTTTTCCGTTAATGGACAACAGTTCAATGATTGATTTTGAGGGATGGAATTGTAAATGGTCAGATGAGAGAGTTACTTACTTGGGGATAACGTTGCTAAGAGATTTGAAAACGATTGTTGAGGTTAATGTTGAGAGGGTGATTACAATTATCAGAAAAGACATTAAGTGAAAGAATATTTCTTTGGACATATAGGGCAAGATTAGCACATTACAAAAGGACATTACCAAAAGTTATCTTTGTTATTCAATCATTACCTTTGCCTTTTTCAAAACAGCTGTTGAAAAGGATGGAAAAAAGACTTTAAAGAGTTTTTGTGGGAAGATAAGAAAAATAAACTAATTTCTCAATATGTCTTGACCCGTGATGTCAAAAGTGGGGGTTTTGGACATCCAGATCTTGGTAAATATTATAGGGGGTTTGCACTTTAGAAGATTGCTTTATATGTTGATCAGACTGGCGCGAATAGACCGATTTGGATGGCTACGGGGGCATGGACATTATCTCCCTTCCGACCCGAGGCTGTTTATATATGTGTAAAATGCCAAGAGCTATTCCTTTCTAGCCTAGTATTAAGATGATCAGTGATGCACTGCTAGCATGGTTGACTGAGAATGAGCAGATTGTCTGTTCATATAAGGAAGCATCTTCATTAGGAAGCGTCTTTGTTGAGTAGGCTCTTCAATTTAATAATAAATTATTGTATTGGAAGAGTTGGATATCAAACGTTATAGTGAACATAGATGTTCTTGAAATGGATCTAATTAACTTTAAAAGATTGCAGACGCAATATGGACTAGTGAATAGCGAAAGAAGGAGATTTAATTAACTGACAACCTTCTAGAGTTAAAGGATGGATGTGTCTAACACTCCTTTGGCTGATAGACTGGGAATTTTTCAGATTTATGACTGCCCACCCAGGATGGAATCAACTTTTCTTGAGCTCATGCCGGTTCCACCGCAGGTAGTTGATGGTTGTGAGCATTTAAGGTCAAAATGGTCTGTTGAAATGAACTGTGAATTGTCAGAATGCAAGTGGGAAAAGATATCAAAAGAAGTAACCCTGATGAAATTGAATCTCAAACTGAGGTTGATAAGACAGAAAATTACATGTAGATTATACTGGACTCTGCCGAGAAAGCAATTGCTAGGTCTACAAGATGATAATCACTGTTGGGGTTGTGGGGAAGGAAACCTTGTACACATGTTATAGGGATGTTCAAGAGTCATAATGTTTTGGAGAGAAGTCATTGATCAGATTGAATTGGTTGTGAATACTGATGGTTTGAGGTGCTCTAAATACACATTACGGAGGCTGAGTAGATGTTATATGGGAAAGGACTGTTAGAGGATGTGGGTTGTGAGAGCGCTGGTGGTTGCACAAAAACAGATACTAAAAGTATGGAAAACAGTGAAAAAGTCACACATTGATATTTGGTTGAGTGAGTTAGTTGTACTATCCGCATATGAAAAGGCGATGTTTAATAGAAGAGAATGCTATGATGTCAATATTTAGGAATCATTCAATGATTTATATGGTAAATCCCATGGTTGATTGTTTAATGATTCTTAACTACATGTTTGTGCATGACTGGTTTCATGCTGTTAGTCTTGTTTGTTAGTTTTGTCTGTTTGTTGGTGTGAGTTTCTATACATATATGGTCTAGTTGAATTGTAATTCTCTATGTGCCCTTAACTTAGTAATGATTCTCTAATATTGTTTGAGTATTGCATTGAATGTATTCTACTGTTTATTACTACGCAGTCATGACACACGCTTGGCCATGCACTGCTTAGACTAACAGTCAGTAAATCAAAGATGACAACACTTATTAAAGAAGCCAGTTTATGTCTAGTACTTGCACAGCTGTTGCAAACCTTGTTTCGGTGTCTAACCCTAACAACTCGTACATACCTGCTTCACTGATAGCAGCAACAATGGTTCCACCTGGAGCAAACGGGTCATTCATCTTCACGTCATCCTTCTATGAAATAAATGACATTACATAATAAAACTAACATGTATTTTATAAAGGCAAAAGGTTTTACATTTAAAATAAATCACTCTTATTAGTGCATGAACTCAAATATTCACATTAGCAGATTGATGAGTTTGTATGAATTTTAATATCCAGCAATACCAGTAATTCACAATACTCAAATACTTGGGGCATCTATTTCCTTTGAGAACTGTGGTGTCAATTGTGGAAATATTCCGTTATAAAATAGGGTCAGTCGCCAGTTGCAGAATCCAATCTGCATACTCTTGGGAGTTATACTTGTTTAAATTCCATTAGTACCATTCGATTGGCAAGGACCTTGCTCCACCAACTCTTAATGAACGAACACCCTGAGGAAGTAAGTAAAATGCACCCTATTGGTTAGTTTCGGCTGTAATATGTATTTGGCCTTTCAGAAAAAATGTAATCCAAGCATCTGCGGATGGTATCATGATGTATTTGTATAGTGCAAACCTAGCTTGGGCGCCACAGAGCACTGTACGGGTCAAAGAGCAAAGCATTGGAAGCGCGAACATAAGTCATAAAGTAAAACATTTGTAATTTGTTTAAATTGTTCTTTGTCAAAATTGCCTTTAACAAGAAAAAAAGAAAATTAAAACGTAAGAAATTCTCACGATATGATTTGCACACACTGTCATAAAATCTATTAACCCTTTTCCAATTTCATCAAGATAAAACCATACAAACAAAATCACAATTATGAAAGGGTTAAAATCCATAAAACAACATATTTCTTCAATTAGAACTCGCATCACAACCCAGTAACATAACATTTATAGAGTTCTTAGCACACTTGTTTAACTCCAAGGAATTCATAAAAACTAACCACCGCTAGCACCATTGAAGTAGTCCTTCCTGCCAAGCAATCGTCCCAAATCATCTCTCTGCCATCTGAATACTGCATACTAATAAGTTTACAAAAATGAAGTGAACGCTTCCTGGTCAATGCAGTACATGCAGTTAACAAATACTCTAAATCCTCCTCTGAATCTAACAAACCACAGTATCCTCAGCCGGATAATTCCTTTAAGCAAAAGCCATATTTAATCATTATTTGTTTGGTATAATAGAGGTTCCTACGAAAATTTAAAAAAAGGACCTCCTGACAAGGCGACTGGGGTAAATAGACAAATACGGGGCTAAAATCCCTCGATTTCTGTGGTCCATAGCAAGATGACAATGTTTTATAACCGTGCATTTTTTCCACTGTATTAATCCAGTCCCCATTATGAAGCGTTAACTTACTTTTCCTGTGTTCGCAATCAGATCATCATTTGACACTTCAATTTCCTTCAACAGGTTCATACAGTTAGCCATTTCATTCAGGGTTTGCAATTTGGCATCCCTGATAAGATTATCCAAATCACAATAGAGGAACTCAGAAACAGGACTGATGGGGTCTCCAATTTGCTCTGCTTGACAGAGAATTAATGCTAAGTTCATATTGGATTGCGCCACCAACGGTACTGAATTCTGGATGCTAAGTACACAACACCAGTAATTACCCTCCAGTGTAGCTAAAATGTCCACCACACAGAAGTAATTAACCTTAATCACATATAGAATTTTTGGGAGGACCTTTCCTTCATTGAATTTCAGGATAGGGATTAAAGAGAATGTTCCAAAACTAGCATCCAGCCGCATCGTTTGTTTGATTAGCTAATGTAGAGACTCAAGAGCACAACCAATCTCTAATTTGTGATTTATGTGGTTTAAAGACAATAGGGAAGCCAAAGTGGATATAACTATCGACTTGTTGCAGTGTTTCTTTTTGGATAAACCATTTAAAAGAGGCCAAATGCTTTTTTAAAGTGCAGTGCATAACTCATTTTTTTAAAATTAATTTTTAGGGTACGAGCGGTGCAAAAGTATTTAAAGCAGTTAAAAGACGTTTGAGGCCCATATCAGTGCAATCAAAAATAATAAAATTGTTAGCGTTACTCGGCTGCTTTACTTTGTGTCGAGTTTAGGAGAGGCTAAAACTGTAGCCGTTAAATAGTCCCTAATATCTGACATGTATGGGGGGGTCAGAAAGCACCCATGTCTAACACCCCTTGATGTTGGGTATTCTAGTACACAATCCTCCTTCAGCCTTTAACCTAACCTGTACTACAGTTTGTTCATGAAGGTCAATGATCAGGCACTATTTCTGGCAGACCCCAGTTACGCAATTGTACCATTGTGGGTTTATGTTGACTGCAAAGGCAGGTCAATAGTAGCAATACAAATAGAACTGCATTTCCTTTCCTAGGCAAGAGATCGAACACACTTCAGTACTATAATATTTAGTGTTGTGTTCATTTGCCTGCGAAAACCTGTCTCCACTTTTGCAAATGACCAGTTTTGCTGAACATAATTCTAGGCGGCCAAGTAACAAAGAATTCACTGTTGTCATCAAGAATGGATATTGGTCGATAATTTCCAGGGTTAGACCTGGCACCTTTTTTGTAAATTGGAATTATATGTACCACACGCCACCATTCTGGAAACTGAGCATATGCTTAAAAAGAATGAATAAAATAATCAACCATTCCCTTTGTGAACTTTTAAACAATGCATTGTTAGGACTGATTTTCTATATTCTGGCCTTGGGGGGCAGATGTAGGGAAGGCTGACCTATATTATGACCGGGACAACTGTGAGGTGTAGCTAAACCAGTTCAAGGTAGCAGTAACGAGAGGTCTAGGCTAAATCTCCAGAGGTGGTGCGCTTGTTAGGGGTCCACAATGAGTACACACAGTGTAGCAGTTAAAGATTACACTTAGACAATCAAGTATAAAAATACTTATTTTCTTATGGCCAAACTACACAGTGAAAAATTACTACTGTACTAACGTAATACTAAAATACAATAATAAAATTAGACACATATATACAGTCACTGTATTAGGGCAAAATACAGACGAACCCCCCCGAAAGGTACAGATTAGTATTTCCACTAAGGGGCCACAAAGAATAATCCTTAACTTCAGAAGTCCAATCCTAAATTGTCTGGGGCCTTAAACCCAAAAGTTCAGCAAACTTTCATAGAGTTCTTTGAAGCTGGAAAAATGAAGGTTGGGTCTCTGGGGTGCAGTGAACAAATCCAAGCGTCAATGGACAAGTTAATCTAACTAATAAACGTGTTCTGAACTTTCAAAGTGCTTGTGTGAACAAGCTATGGCAAAGCCAAATGGTTATGCAAGTTTTGTAAAAGTTAGCAAACTTTTAACGGGAGTTTAGGGGGCAGGTACGTATCCCTATAACTCACCCCTTGTACTCTGATTCTTCATGAGACTTGGCAGGTCGGTTGAATAACGTCCGAGGTCGCTTTTCCGGCTGTCAACCTCAGCCCTAGATCCCCAGGGGGTGCAGGTTCGAGCAGCTCGCCAGTCAGTGTCTGATGCAGGTGCAAGGACTCTCAGTGGACAATTGCAGCATAATTGGATGCAGGGCCTCTCTCAGGAAAGTAATTGATGCAGGTAAGCAGTTTTGGACAACAGCCACCGATGCACGACGCCACAAAGGGATCCACTTGCCGCGGTCAGACTTTTCCTCCTATCTCGGGTCGGCTCGATGCTAGCACCACATCATTTTGCAGAGGTAAGTCTTGTAGTGCAAGCTGAGGATCCCCCAAGTTCCAGCTTTCAACGGGGAACGGCAACATCCGTAGCATGGTAGCTCAAACTCAGAGCTAGTCAGCCACAGGGTGGTCCTAGGGCACTTCTGAAGGCTCTTCTTTGCAGGACTCTGATAACGTCGAGAATGGATGTTCCCTCCACTTCAAGGGTTGCAGCTCCTTCGTAGGACTGCTGGAGATCACCTTCAAGACAGGGCTCTCCCAGGACAGCAGTTGGTCACCAAGCCTTCTTCTGACAGGCCTTCGGTTGTCAGTCTAGAAAAAAGTAGACACCCCCTCGATCGTAAGGAAATGTACTTTGTTTACAGAAGACCAACCGCCTCATGTGTTTTAGTATTAGAAGGGTGTAGCAAAAGCTTAACCACGGCGGCCATTTTAAGGTGACCAAAATCGCCATTTTGTTTTCTATCTTGTTTTCTCTAACGTTGCCTTTTGCTTCATGCAAAACTGCTTTGCTGAAATATTATTCTGCTTCACTGGTGCATAATGCAAGGCCGCGAGAGGCATGTTGAAACATAACGCAGTAACCCAGACAGAAATGCCCAGTCTCCTCTCGCACATATCCTTGAAGAGTGAGCAGCAAGGCATTCTAATCAGTACAGCAGGTGCCAGCCAGTCTTGGTAGCACAGTAGAAATGCTAGAGCAAGCATTAAATGACTTGAATTATGCTCTCTTTTGCGGCCCCCCTTTCCTAAGCCCGGTAGAGCTCTGGAGAGCAAGTTGACCCCCCAGCACACAAATAGAAACTAGGAGATAGCAAGGCCTGGAATGTGTCGCTCCCCTACGCGCAGCTTGTTCACAAAAACAGAAGCATTGTGTTCCTTTAAACAAAGACTTGTGTCTGTGGGTTTACACAATTGCAGACTGTTACTAAATGGATGTTTGAAGGTGTCATACTCGTTACCATTGTCAATCATCATACTTCGTTCAAAGGAAATGTATTAGGGGCGGTATAGAATGTGTCGCTACTGATTAGAAGATGCTCATTCTGTATATATGTAACTGATGTACGATCTCCGTTGTTCTTGCGTCCCCCGAGGTCTGGTAGACACACGTCGCGGGGCGTGAGACCAGTTGGCCAACTGAGACTATTTGCTTTGCAATAAACCCTAGATTGTGGGACTACAAGCTTGTGTCTGACGTATCAGTTTGTGTGTGGTGATTGTGCCTTGTTCCCATACGCGAGGGTCCCTCAGGGGCCCCTTCACGGTTTCCTCACGGGTCTTGCAGCTTCCAGGATCTCTCTAAAGTGGGTACAAGGGTCCTCTTCTTATTCTAAACATCAGGTAAGAGCAGCAGCCCCCTCTAGCCAATAGTAGATCTGAGACACGCACACACACACAAACCTCCCACCCCACCCCGCAGCAGCAGTGGTGGTCAAATTTGGACCACTGGCGGCAAAACCCTCACATTCCACCCAGACACATTGGCACCAGTATGTGGATTGGGACCAGGCAGCAAACACACATAGCTCTCCAGTTGCCCGCCAAAAACATCCGCTTTCCCTGGCACTGGAAGTCCATATAAGAATTTTCCTGGCCCCACAGGCCAGGAAAAAGGCTAAAAGACAAGATGTCCAAAGGACAGGTGAAAAATATCATGGAATGGCCATGTTTGATCAGTAGCCAAAGTTAGTAGCCAAACACGGTAAGGTTTCTGGTGAGCTAATCGGCTCACCAGCAGCTCTAAAGAAACGTGACAAACAATACAATGTCTTTACCATCGACAACATACAAATCCAAATCTCCCAGGCCGATAAAACCCTGGGAGTCTACATAGACTCCAACCTCTCTATGACCAGGCAGTACATGCCATTTCCTCGTCAGCGGCCTACCACTCCAAACTCCTCACCGCAGCCAGACCTTTCCCAACAAAGAAAACTGCTTGACTATAGCCTGAGCTATAATTGGGGCCTGAGTCGATTACTGCAACAACCTCCTGGCCGGGACCTCCACAAAGAACACTGAAAAACTACAAATTGTCCAAAATAACGCACTCCGGGCTGCCATTGGAATCCCAAGAAGGGAACACATCTCAGCAGACAGGAAACAAGCCCAGTGGCTACTCGTCAAACAACGCATCATATTCAAAACATTGTCCCTCACCCATAAATGCATCCACCACGCAGCACCTCAAAACCTTTCACCAGATCACTCACAGAAAGACCTATTAAACCCCATACACCAACCTACAGTCACAAGAGAGCGGGCGGGAGGCTCCAGCTTCCCATTCATAGCCACAACCCAGTGAACTCCCTGCCACCCAACCTCAGAGGGATCTCATCCCACATAGCCTTCGGAAAAGAAATCAAAACACGTTCATCTGAAAGTATAATGCATGTTCCAGGCCGCTTCAACACCAAATGTTATTGAAGGAACAACCTTCTGCTTATAAAATAGCAAAACTGGCAACAAGGAGAACTTGCCATAATCGGCATGCAGCTTAGCGCCTTGGAGTGAGAATGTTGTCATCCTCCATTTTAAATCCAATGACCATTCCCATTCTCTAATCGAGCTACCAAATTTAACTCCCAAGTAACCAATTTCAGATACTCTTACAATTTGCTTTCCTACTACCGACCAGTTAAAGTTTTTATCTTTCAATTTCCCCGGGTTGCCAATTGTGAGTATATTTGTCTTCTGTTCATTTATCTCCAGCACGTTTCTTTCTGCATATACCTGGAGGCGTGTTAATAGCCTTTGAAGGCCAATTTGGGTGGAGTCTTTCAAAACAATGTCATCTGCGTATATTACACATCTTATTCGTTGACCATTCCCTTTTGGTGAAAAACAGTGTACATCTTCGAGTTCTGCTGAAATGTCAGAAATAAACAGTTTGAACAATAAGGCAACCAAGGGGCAACTTTGTTTAACCCCTTTAGTTTTAACTATTTCTTTTGTAAGATCTCCACCTTTATTCAGTCGAACTTGAATCTTGGTGTTGGCGTGAAGGGCCATCAACGGGTAGGGCAGGGACGGCGGACAGAGCCACCCTTTCAACTTTGCCCAAAGTTTGTCTTGATTTATAATGTTGAATGCCTGTCGCATGTCAACAAATGCGAGAAACAACATGCTCTTCTTTTCTATGGCCTCTAGTTTTAACAGCATCAGTAGAACCAGGTTTAATTCGGTTCCTACACCTTTTGTAAAGCCGGTCTGTCTACAGTCCATTAGATCTGCACTGAGGGCCCAGGCTGTCACCTTTTTTTTTTAAAAGGTGGCAAAGATCTTGCCAATGGTGTCAAGAAGGGCAATCAGACGACAGTTTTTCGGGTCATCTCGACTGCCCTTCTTGAACACCGGGACAATAATTGCGGATTGCCATGAGGTTGGTACCAGCCTCAATGAGGAGATCAATTTAAACAACTCTGCAATGAAGCTGGACCAATAGTCCCTTTTCTCTTTCAGCATAACATTGGATATGCCATTCGGGCCTGCAGCGCGTGGCTTTTTGAGTTGTTGGATCGCCAGTAAGATATCTTCAACTGATTCAGTGACATTCCATTCTTCTTTACACAATGGTGTGCTTCCGCTGTCCCACTTATCATTGGCATTAAATATCGCCTGAAAATGTTCCACCCATGTGTTAGGTGGAATATAGTTTGACAGTCTTTCGCCTTGGTTCAACGAGCCCTTGTTTAAAATTGACCATATTTGTCTTGACTTTTGCAAGCAAATTAATTTCAGAATTTGTTCTGCTCGTTCCTGCTCCCTTATTAGTGAGAAATCTTTTAGCCAATTTCGATATTTCATTTTCCGTTTTTTGATATGTGGCTCTGCTTTGAGACCCAATGTATTTTTCAACGTTCTTAGATCACGTTTCAATTCTTTCTTTTCATTCTTCAGAGAAGCGCTAAACAAGGTGTCTTGGGTTGAAGCACATTCTTTGCCGGACGATCTTTGACTATATTTTGCAAGTAGCGGTGCATAGTTTAACTTGCTTCATGGGGACATGTTACCATTTTGGATATCTTGTTTAAGCATCAGTATCTGCGAGTTGTTTATTTTTAGCCTGTTGAACCACTATTCACCTCCAATGGCAGTATGAATTTTCCATAATCATCAGCACATGTGCAAAGCCAAGTCATTTCCAGTATATCATGATCGCTTGAACTCGATTTATGTACTTTCAGATCTTCTATTTTCGGCCACAAGGAGGTGGAAATCCAAATATAGTCTAGTGTTTTCGAAACTAAGTCTTGGTGCCATTTGGCGGACAGTCACTTTTTGTGGTTCCGTTTAACATGTCACAATCGGGTACTGCTAACACAGTTTTCCATCTGGTTCTTCTGTGGATCATGTTAACCTGTGACGTCTGTTTCGGTACATGTTCATCAATGTTATCGTCAAATCATGAACAATTTAGATCACCACATTACCACGGTAAGATCAGCAAGGTTACTCAAACAAGCAATCATTGTGGTTATTGAAGAGATATAATTTGCTGTTGAGATAATTCGAAGGTTCCAGTACATATTAATCAAATCTGTTGTGTTGGCCGTCTATGGTATTCAAGTTGCAGTTCAAGCAGTCTCTTTTGTACAAACATGTTAGGAGTAAATGTTTTTAATATTGCCCAACCAGTGCCATTGTTTATCATTGTCAGCAGACCTGGATTTAACAAGCTAGTGTAACCATCTCTTATAGGAGCGACCCACAACCAGGTATCCTGCAGGCATATAGCAAAATTATTTTCTAAGGAAAGTGGGAAGTCTTGGAGCAAATGATTAAAACCTCTGGTGTTCCAGGAAATCAACCCCCTTACTTTTGCTCCTTTGTTGTTTCTTTGTTACTTCCAAACTGAAAATTACTATTTTTTTGTTTTCTGTATCTAAGCACAATCCTTGGCTTGACACTGCTTTCCTCACAACCGCATTGGGGCTGAACATTTCTCTCAAAATCTCACGTCTTCTTTCATTTGTGGTCAGTTCAGCACTACCAGATTTATCGCGTGAGTGTTGGGGATCTTGGGTGTCTCTTTCCACAGAAAGGTCAAAACCATATACTAGTAGCTCCTCTCTTGCTGCTACTATGGCATGTTCCACCCAATATGACCCAATGTGTAAGAGCACTTTGTCTGAGCGCTCTTCGATATCTATTATTATTCACTCTCCTAATCCATTAAATGCGTATTCACAATTGTTAAGCTAAAATATATTTCCCCTGAATCAAGTTAAACTTTTGCTTTTTTAAATCCTAGTTCCGCGGATATCTATCATTATTTACTCTCCTAATCTATTAAACAAGGATTCCCAATTGTTAGGCTAAAATAGATTTCCCCATATCAAATTAAAAGAACAGATTATATCGCAAGCAATGTAATTGAAAACAGTAGGCACCATTCAATGTTGTCTCCTGTTTGATTTGGTACATATCTTGACTGCAAATACTAGGTGCAAAAAGTCAAAGTGTTTTTTAAAGTATTGCTTCCATTTGTATACCATGTGTGAAGAATCATTGTCCAAAGCTGCCAGAGACAGCCTCTGGATTCCTTCTTTCATTGCAACATTCAGGCGTTGCACCCACACACTGGCACCACTATGCGGATTGGGACCAGACAGACCAACAGGAAGGTTAAAGAAAACTGCAAAGACTAAATTTGTGCACCTGGTGTGCTCAAGGTGCAAGGCAGAGTACTGGTTAATATAAGCAGAGACCCAAAAAATACATTTCCCTGTAGACCGATTGCAAGCCTGAGTAACATGAGGCATGTGATGCATCCCACAGCCACTGGGAAGACAATGTAACTGCTGACCGATGACAGATATGTGAAAAGAAATCTGCAGTGCGAGAGCCGAGAAAGAGATTTCGATAACCACAGGGGAGCCCAGAGAAGGAGAAATTACTTACCGTATTGTTCTTTCTATGGATTCTTCTGCAGATTCCTCATCTGATAGATATTGTGAGAAACCTGAAGGTGTCTTACCCACTAGTCCCCAGGGATCTGACATCAAGGTGGCCAGGACATGGCCATCGCTTTTGGATCCAGTATCTGTGGGTGGACCAGTGCGAGTGGATCAACTGGGTGAGGGATCTTCGGGGAGTGGGACACGGGATGGTGAGACGTGGTATCCCCTTCCCTGTAACACCTTTAAACCATCCTACCAGGTAGGATACTTAGGCACTCGACCCCGTCCCCTTCCTTTTACAACACAAACACTTCCTCATGGACAGCTCACTATGAGAGAAAATGGACAAACACCCGAGCCGTATACCTGACATGTCCCAATACAATGGTCAGGCAATTACTGACATCACGCATGCCTGACTTCCATTACACTTCCCCACACATATAAAAGCCAAAGCACGAGAGCACACCCTGAGCAAGGCAAAGCACATGAGGAAACAGCAGTTTCGAGATGGCAGTTTAACACGAGGAGAAAGACAGCGAAACAGAAGGGAACCGCAAGGAGGGAAATGCCCTTGACCTTTTTCCCATAAGGAACCGTTACTTTCACGAAACCTAGAGAATATTAAGCATAAGACCAGGAAACCAGGTTGAATAATCCTGCAATGTGTCTTTTACATGCAAACAGCAGTCATAGAAAAAGCGTGATTAACAACATACCACATGGTGAACTTTTGAGAGCCAGGAGAAACTGCAGTGAGGAAAAGAACTTTGAAATAGAATGTCAGTCAATAGGAACCAGATTTAAAGAGAGAGGTTACACTATTCCAATTATCAACAAAGCATTACAAGATGTGAAAACCATGGCCTGATCCTCCCCATTATCACAGACTCTGGGTCCACAAGCCAAAACCTCTACCACTTTTCCTAAATACATGAACTTTATCACTAAATTTTCCAGTGATTCTAAATGTATCTATCACATCTTAAACAAACAGTGGAACCTGTTATTACTAGACCCAGATTTGGTATCATATATCCCAGAGAAACCTATGATTACATTTACAAAAGCTCCAACTCTCAGAAACCTACTTTGTCCCTTTTTAAAAAACATCTGGTTCCAATAGACAGGACAATTGGTTATCTAATACCAGCAAACCCAGTGGCTTTCATAAGTGTGGGACATGCAATTTTTGCAAGTTTGCTCTGTCACCTACTAAAGTATTTACCTGTCATGGAGATCTCAAAGTTAATATTACAGATTTTATCAATTGCCGTTTAAGTACATCATATATGCAATTGTCTCTGTGTGTTAATATTACGGATTTTATCAATTGCCGTTTAAGTACATCATATATGCAATTGTCTGTGTGTGCAAGAAAGTGTATATTGGCAGTACCATCCGGGAGCTGAGAATCAGAATCAGAGAACACCTTGCCAATTTGAATAGTCAAGATGCCAAATTGCCTTTTGCATTGCATTGGCAAACGGATCATCAAATGGCACACCGATGCGACATTAAATTCGTTGGTCTAAAACACATCAAGCCACATACAAGGGGTGGCGATAGACAATTGAGATTACGTCAAGAAGAAGCACGCATGATTTGCAAATTACGATGTATTCAGCTTGGTTTAAATCAGGAACATGAATTAAATGTATTTCTATGATTTACTTATCTAAGATATATGCAAGCAGTTTACGTAATTTGGAGAATTGGCGATGCTACCACATCCCAATAGGTGTATTAACTGATAAGGCCTATCACATATATGAACATAGACCCACATAATATTTACATGTGATTCACCGGCTGCTCATATCAACAGGTATACTAACTGATGAGGTTACCGTGGGCTTATCCAACACACTAATATAGATCTAAATAATACCTACATGTAGCAGTCTGGGAGACACTGGCTGCTCTCATCACCTAGTGCCCCACATTAAGCTATACCCCCTCTCTGTGTGAGTTGCACCATTGTATCAGGTCTTGGGCCCTAACATATTAATTTTCATTCATGCATATTACCTAGCGTAAGTACAAACCTATCTTTAGATTGACCTATTGGAGTGCTATACAGGCACTGAAACCTATGTTTAAAGCGTGCCATTAATATTATCAAAACTTAGTAAATGTTTGTAGCATTGATCTTTTTCTGACCGGTATATCAGTACTATTTGCCGGTGGCACTAATAATTTTAAACATGAGCTACATACTTCTTACCATGCACTTGTCCAATTATCCTAATCCAGACATTTGCTAAATTTTGATGTCATATTTATTTAGGCTCTTTTACAGCTTTACATATTACAATTGGTTATCTAATACCACCAAACCCAGTGGCTTTCATAAGTGTGGGACATGCAATTTTTGCAAGTTTGCTCTGTCACCTACTAAAGTATTTACCTGTCATGGAGATCTCAAAGTCAATATTACGGATTTCATCAATTGCCATTTAAGTACATCATATATGCAATTGTCTCTGTGTGCAAGAAGAACAAGTTACTTTCTTACCTGGTAACGTTCTTTCGATGGGATGGTCCGACGACTTATTCCATATCTATGACATGTAATCACCACAGCTGTGCTGCTTCGGAAACTTTTTCGGCGTCTGCGTCGATGACGTCGATGCGCCGTCGTCGAGGACCTCCTCCGACGTCCGACGTCATCCGATGTGATAAGTAGGACGCACGACGCCCATAGCCTCAGTTGTAGTTTTTTCCCCCAGAACGTGTGACAGAAGTCAACTGCCAGTCAGACACAAAGCCTTGCGGAACGTAAGCTGCAATCGCAAAAGAAATTCTGTAGCGGGGAAGGCAGGGCGGGAGCGATATGGAATACGTCGTCGGACCATCCCATCGAAAGAACGTTACCAGGTAAGAAAGTAACTTGTTCTTCGAGGGGATTGGGTCCTCCGACGTATTCCATATCTATGACAGACTCCCAAAGCAGTACCAAAGCAAGGAGGAGGGAAAGAATTTAGAATCAAAATGTAGAATAGCCAATCAAATAGCAGAGCAAAGGACCGCCTTGCCAAAGGCCAGATCCTGTGCTCGGATGGAATCAAGGGAATAGTGATGTACAAATGTATGAACTGAAGCCCAGGTGGCTGCATCACAGATGTTGCGAATAGGAACACCCCTCTGCAGGGCAGTAGACGCAGCCATACCCCTGGTAGAATGGGCCCGCAAGCCAGCCGGTGGGTCCTTACCCGCCAAACGGTAGCACTCCGAGATGGCCAAAATAATCCAGCGAGACAAAGTCTGTTTCGTCACAGCTTGCCCCAAACGCTTTCCAGCGTAACCAATAAAGAGTTGATCATCCACTCTGACCCGGGACATGCGAGAAACATAAAAGCTTAAAGCTCTCCTAGGATCAAGCCTATGGAGCCTCTCCTCTTCCTTACCAGGATGCGGAGGAGAATAGAATGCCGGAAGAACAACCTTCTGGGCCAAATGAAATTCCGTCACTACCTTCGGAAGAAAAGAAGGACGAACTCTAAGGACAACCCTGTCCTTGTGAAATACAGTGAAGGGAGGCTTAACTGAAAGTGCCTGTAACTCACTCACTCTGCGAGCGGAAGTAACCGCAACTAAAAACACAGTTTTCAGAGTTAACAGCCTCAAAGGGCAAGAATGTAAAGGCTCAAACGGAGCACCCATAAGAAACTTAAGAACCAGGTTTAAATCCCAACCGGGCACCAGGAAAGGTGACAGAGGGAACACATTAGTGAGCCCTTTCAGGAACTGTGAAATCAAAGGGATTCTAAAGTAAGAACACTCTTCAGACGAGCGCTTAAAGATGGACAGCGCCGCCAGGTAACCCTTAACGGTACCCACTTGCAAGCCCCTGTGGGCCAAAGAAAGTAAAAAGGACAGAACCATGGGGATGTCACATGCAAAAGGATCCACATTCTGAACCCTGCACCAGTCGCAGAACTTACGCCAACGGCAACGGTACAGAGACTTTGTTGCCGGTCTTCGGGCCGAAAGCAACACCTCCATCACGTCCTCAGGGAGGTCCCAATCCTTATACCTCAACCTTTCAGAAGCCAAGCGTGAAGGTTGAGGGATCTGACCTCTGGATGGAGAACCTGACCCCCCTCCCGTGAGAGCAGATCGTCTCGGTAGGGAAGACGACGTGGAGGGCAGATGGATAAGTCGAGAAGGTCCGGGTACCACGTCCTCCGAGCCCACGCCGGGGCAATGAGGATCATCCGGGAACCGAACTTCCGTAACCTCCGCAGCACTTGCGGGATGACGGGGACTGGAGGAAACGCGTACAGCAGCGGGAATGACCACTCCACCACGAACGCGTCTCCTAAGGCTCCTTCTGGAGGAAATTCCCGCGAGCAAAACCTTTCGCACTTCCGGTTGACACTGGAGGCGAAGAGATCCACTTGAGGGGTCCCCCAAAGGGCGAAGATCTCCAGGAGAATCTCCTGAGCCAACTCCCACTCGTGAGAGATCGCGCTCTGCCTGCTCAGAGCGTCCGCCGTCACGTTTTCGGCTCCGGCCAGATGAACTGCCGAGATCGAAACTTCCTGCTGGATGGTCCAGAACTCGAGCTGCATCGCCTCTCTGCACAGAGGAAGTGACCCTGCCCCCCCCTTTTTGTTGAGGTAGTGCATGGCCACTGTGTTGTCCGTCAGGATCAGGACATTCTTCCCTCGCACAGACGGCAGAAAAGCCTTCAGGGCTAGCCTGACGGCCCTCAGCTCCAACAGATTGATATGGAGTCTGGACTCCGACGGAGACCAACGACCGCTGACTGTCAGCCCGTTGGCATGAGCTCCCCATCCCGTGAGGGATGCATCCGTCACGATCGTCACCTCCGGCCAGGGAAGCCAAAATGGAGCCCCCTTCATCAAGTTGCCTTCGACGGCCCACCACTGAAGGTCCCGGGCGACAGAGGACGGCACCTGAATCGAGTCCGACATCCTGCCGGAGGACTGCGACCATTGCGTCTTGAGTGCCCACTGCAAAGATTTCATCCGCAGGCGAGCCTCTGGCACCAGGAGAATGCAGGATGCCATGAGGCCGAGCAACCTCAAGAACTCGAACGCTGGGAGCGTCTGGGCATGCTGAAACTTGTGCACCATCTGCTGAATGTGAAGAGCCCTCACCTGGGGAGGAAAACACTGCCCCAGGGAAGTGTCGAGCACTGCTCCGATATACTGGAGCCGCTGTGTTGGCGTCAAATGGGACTTCTTTAAATTGAGGGAGAAGCCCAGCCTGTGAAGGGAGCGACAGGTGATCGATAGATGATCCAGGACTTGCTCGGGAGAGCTCCCCCTGATCAACCAATCGTTCAGGTAGGGGTAGACGTGAATCCCCCCTTGCCTGAGATGCGCTGCCACCACCACCATGAGCTTGGTGAAAACCCTCGGGGCGGAGGTCAATCCGAACGGCAGGACCCGAAACTGAAAGTGCGAGTCGCCAACCGCGAACCTCAGGTACTTCTTGTGCTTGGGATGGATCGGCACATGGAAGTAAGCATCCTTGAGGTCGAGTGACACCAACCAGTCCTGAAGCTGAAGGGCCTGGAGGACTTGAGAGAGAGTAACCATCTTGAACTTGTCCTTCCTGAGGAGTTTGTTCAAACCGCGCAAGTCCATGATGGGTCTCAATCCCCCGTCTTTCTTCGAAACCAAAAAATAAGGGGAATACCATCCCTTGTTCCTCTCCGCTACAGGCACCAGTTCTATGGTGCCTTTCTCCAGCAGGGCTTGAATTTCCTGCGCAAGGAGCGGATCCGGACTCTGCAAAGAGAGGTTCCCCGGTGGATTGTCGCGAGGCCTGTGCCGAAAAGGAAGACAGTAGCCGTGGGTTATGATCTCCAGAACCCACACATCTGAAGTAATGGCTTGCCACTCTACAAGATGCTGCGCCAGCCTTCCCCCAACCAGCGAACCATGGGACATGGCCTCACGACAGAGTGGGAGCGGCTGCGGCGTTACCTGAGGGCAAAGAGGCAACTGCCCGAGCGGCCTTGGCACCACGGGTACCCTGTCGTCCACCTCCGGTACCCCTGCGATGGCCTCTTTGACTGCCAGCTCCTCTCGCTTTACTGAAGGAGGAGTAATAACGAAAGGAACCACCCCTCCACTGCTGTCCCCTAGGACAAAAAGGCGGAGGTTGGCGAACTGCAGCGCCCAACGACTTCGCTGCAGCTTTTGAGGTCTGCAACCTCTCAAGGCTCTCGTCAGCCTTGCTGCCAAAAAGGTGTTCACCATCAAAGGGCATGTTGAGGAGCCGGGACTGCACATCAGGCGCAAAAACCGACTTCCGCAACCACGCAAACCTGCATTATCACGGTGCTCGCCGCCATGGACCTACTGACGCATTCAGCTAAGTCCAAACCCGACTGAACGGACTCACACATGGCATCCTTACCATCCTGGACCATAGCAAGGAAACCATCCCGTTCATCCCCTTCGGGAACATGTTCAGCCGCTAACGCAACACAGTTCCACAGAGTGTGCGTGAAACGCGACAAGGCACAAATGGAGTTGGCCGCCTGAAGCGCCATACCACCAGAAGAAAGCACTTTCTTCGCCCAGCCATCAAAACGTTTGTCGTCCCTATCAGGAGGGATGGTAGGGTACGACGCCTGCTTTGCCGGGGCCGTGGCCGCCTGCACCACCAAACTCTCCGGAGTGGGGTGCCTGGTCAAGTAGCAGGGGTCGCCACTGGCTGGACGGTATTTTCGCGACAAGGATCTGCCCACCGCCGGGAGACTCTCCGGAGCAGTCCAGCCTTCTCTGTAAAGCCATATGGAACGGCAGAACCGGGTCAGTTGGGGGACCAACATCAAGGATGTCTGTCAGATCATCCTGCACAAACTCCCCTGGGGGAGCAGACCATCCCAAGTACTCAGAAACCCTAGCCATAAGGCGCCGGTACGAGGAATCAGCATGAGAGCCAGGCTCAGGCCTACAAAACTCCACCTCCGGAGAGGTTTCCAGTCCACTGGCATCATGCAGTGACTGTCTCAACTCGTCAAACTGACTATGGCCCGAGACAATGTCATCCGGAACCTGACCAGGAACCAGGCCATCAGAATCCTCATCCGCCTCTGAAATATAGTCCAGGTGGCGAAAAGAAGGCACTCGAGAGTGCTTGCTCTTAACCAGAGCCTTCCTAGGGGGTCCAACCGTGCCCTGGGGTACCTCCGACACGAAAGGCGTTGATGGTGTCGAGCGAATCGGCGCCAGCGTCGAGAGAACCGGCATCGGGGCCGAGAGGATCGGCGACGACGTCGAGGAAATCGGCGTCGACGTCAGATGCAGCGCCTCCAGAATCGGCGGCGTCGACACAGCCCTCGAGGCCGGAGCCCCGAGCGTGTCCCTCGACGACCTGAGCGTCGACGGCATCGACGACTTCCTCGGAGCCAGAGCCTCGAGAAAGCCCGTCGACGCCACAGACGTCGAAGCCTTCTTCGAAGACCTCACAGGTGCACACGGTCTCGAACGCGTCGAGGACCGGGACCTGGAACGGGTACGTCGAGAACGAGTCCCCTTGTCCGAACGGGACCTCACCCGTGACGACCACTCTTGCGAGCGGTGTCTCTCGACCTCACACGACCGACCCCACTCGGGGGCGTGGACGGCTGAGTACCCTGCGACTCAAGAATCGCCAACATCTTCTTCCCGAAGGAAGCCCATTCCTCCGGCGTCGTACGGCTGGAGGGGTAAGCGACGTGCCGGGCAGAGCCCTCCGAAGAGGACCTGGAAGACGACCGGTGTCGGCGCTTCCGAGAATGCCTCGAAGCGGCTGAGGAGTGGCGAGACCGACTCCTAGAAGGAGACCCACAAGACTTCCGACGATGACACGGAGAGTCACCCCTCGAATCATCCGTCGAAACCCCCGCAGACTTCGACTTCCGGGGCTTGGACACCCGACCTACCGACAACTTCTTCTTACGTTCGCGTAAGGCTTTGGACGTGAGCGACTGGCAGTCGATACAGTCATCCGTGTCGTGGGCCTCCCCGAGGCACCAGAGGCAGGCGTCGTGCGAGTCCGTCACTGACATCTTGGACCCACACTCCCCGCACTTCTTGAAACCCGGACGTGGGGTCCAAGACGAAGTAGACATCTTCAGAAGGAATTTCACAAACGAACAGGTTCGAAGAACCGAGAAGAACAGAACTCCAAAGAGTCGAGGCGTTTGAAGCGAGAAACACGAAGCAACACGTTCACGGAAAAAACGGAACTGAGGCTATGGGCGTCGTGCGTCCTACTTATCACATCGGATGACGTCGGAGGAGGTCCTCGACGACGGCGCATCGACGTCATCGACGCAGGACGCAGACGCCGAAAAAGTTTCCGAAGCAGCACAGCTGTGGTGATTACATGTCATAGATATGGAATACGTCGGAGGACCCAATCCCCTCGAAAGTGTATATTGGCAGTACCATCCGGGAGCTGAAAATCAGAATCAGAGAACACCTTGCCAATTTGAATAGTCAAGATGCCAAATTGTCTTTTGCATTGCATTGGCAAACGGATCATCAAATAGCACACCGATGCAACATTAAATTCATTGGTCTAAAACACATGAAGCCACATACAAGGGGTGGCGATAGACAATTGAGATTACGTCAAGAAGAAGCACACATGATTTGCAAATTACGATGTATTCAGCTTGGTTTAAATCATTGATCTTTTTCTGACCGGTATATCAGTACTATTTGCCAATGGCACTAATAATTTTAAACATGAGCTACATACTTCTTACCATGCACTTCTCCAATTATCCTAATCCGGACATTTGCTAAATTTTGATGTCATATTTATTGAGGCTCTTTTACAGCTTTACATAAAACCGTATTTCCGCCATTACCAACATGTGAAACAGACGTTGGCACGCTTCATTGTGCAGCTGGCTTGTCATCACCAGGCAACAGCAGCAGGAAATTGGATGAACAAACTCTTTAGAAGACCAGACGCACGGCAATGATGCCAGTAATTAGTAAACACTAAGCTGTGGTAAAACGCAAATACATTCACATTATTTTAGTGACTAAATGTTGCATTTGATTTGCAAAACTTAAATGCAAAGTAGAAACCTGCGGGATGGTTTTTTTATGGGACACTACGTGGCAGAGTAGCACGAGGGTTGCCAGGCAACCTCTGATCACTCGGGTCACATGACCATAGTCTACTTTACCTTTGAGGCCGGTTATAGGCCAACAGCCAACACACACATTCCGTTAGTCTGCGACCAGACACACGACAGTAACTGCGAGTTCCTAACGCATTGAAGCGTAAGTTAGGTAAGCTCATAATGTTTAAACGTGTACCCAGTTACAAGGCTTTCTGCCCAGAATCACTTTAATGAGTCACCTTACATTTTTTGGCTCCTGCATCAATGTGAAAGCAAGACGGGCTCGGGTGGACATTTACAATACATTTTACTTTATTTTTCTCATGCTTTAGTATATTACATGTCGAGCTGACAACAAGTCTTTAAATTGGAAACCTGACGGTATTATGCCGGTTTGAAAATACATCGCGCAACTGTGAACATATTGAAAATGGTAGGGGAGCTTTAGAGCATTTTTTCATTTAAACGTGCACAATTTTTGTGATTCTTTCTTTTTATTGGTGACTGGTTAGTACAACAGCAAGCTGCATCTGCTTTTCCGATAAAACACATCATATGGATGTCCCCCTCAGATTAGAAGTTTAAACAACCCAACACACTGCGGTTTTATGCACACAGCTAGTACCTCGCTTTGAAAATATCAGGTACTTTTTCGGTTAATAACCTCACCCTTTTGGGATGCGATTATGCTCACCATGATGGTATTATGTATTTGTATAATATTGAGAGCTTTTCACTCACTATATTCTTTGTTTTCTTTCCCCCTCCCTATTTCTCTTCATGCCTCTGTTTTTTGTGTATTGTGTATTTTTTGTATCTAAATGGAATGCATTTTTAATTGACTAAAATGTATGTTGGTATTCGAATGACGGACTATGCACTGTGGGTCATTATTTTGTTAGTTATATTTATTTACACCCTGAAGACGGCCCGGTCAGGGTTGAAACACGTGTTGGCATTTCTGTATATGGAACATTCAAACTTTTTTTGTTTAAAGCATACATCTGATAACTTGTATAATTCCTTAGGAAGGAATTTGTGATTTCTTCACAACACAATTGTCTAACACATAACCATTAGAGGCCTTGTTACAGGTTTCTTTCTGACTTAGGTTGGCAGCGCAAATAGTGAGATTTTCCAAATTTCTTGCTACCTTTGTGTCTCGGAGGTACCCGGGGTTCTCCCGCATCGATAATCAAGGCAGGGAGAATTGACTGCTGCCGTGGTACTGTCCTTGGTTTCTAAAACATAGCAGCGCCAGTGAAATTAACACAGCCAGTGAGTGGGGGGACCGATACCAGTCAGGTCTGTGTTGAAGCCAAGGTTGCAAGTGGCAACATTGTATGGTGAGCGCTGAAGCAAACAGTGTATGAAAGGTATGCGATAACCAACACGAGTAAAATTGAACAACAGATGAGTGATTGAACTTTGAAACCAAGCTACAATACCTTTGACAGAGTGGTCCGTCACTGTCTCTGTAAGGTATCCAACGGAGAGTTGACAAAGGTGAAAGAGTGGCCAAGAACTGTGCATCGAAGTGTCCTGTGGCGGGTCAAGCAAAATCCTGTGCACAATCTAAAGTCTTCGATGTTGATACTGCCAAGAAAGTTGATGGCAAAGTCGATAAAGTTGGTCCGAGCCCGAACGAGGGAGATCAATTAAAAGCTTTGGGTTAAAGCAAGTTTGTGTTGGAATTAATTAAATTGGTCTGAGCCCGGCGGAGGGAGACTGATTGAACATTGTGTTAAAACGGATCTGAGACCGACTGAGAGGGGTCCGTGTGAACCGTCAATCACCCGAGAAATTGGATACATTAAAATCCTACGAGCATTGTGTTAAAGGGGATCTGAGCCCGGCTGTGGGTCATCCGAGGTGAATAGTGAATCACCTGAAAAAATGAGTGTGTGTGAAAGTGTGTGTGAAATCCTAAAAGGAAAAGAACTTGTTTATTCGTCGCATCAGGCCCTCTGAAAGAACAGACTTTGAAAGACAAGACTTGGACACAGAAGGCCCTGATGCTAATGTTGGAACTGCACCCTCATGCTAAGGAAGCCAGTCTGTGCTAAGCTTGGGTGTGCCACCTTGCCCCGTGCTGAACACGTGGGGAAGAGAGGCAAAGAGCCTGACTATCCTGACATATTTCTTGAACACTTCTTTCTTTTATGCAATATAATTTCCCACACAATTTGTATTTATAGGTAAGGATTGGCAATAGGTTTTTTAGCATAGGCACTTTTATTTTGACAAGACACCACTAGGGCTGCGTTATTTGATGGTTGCAGCTTGCTCCCATCTTTATATTTAGGATCAGATGGTTGTTTTTCAAACCCTTTTTGAAGTTCAATAAACACTCTTGAACTGTGGTCACTTGTGTCTGTCTTACTGTTGACACCATGCTTTTCTTACAATATCCTCATCCTGCTCTGCTGCATAGAAAATTCTTTGACGGGGGCGTCGTGGACCTCGACTCGATTGTTGATCTGTCTTGCTCGGTGCTCAAGCGTCGGCTCTGGACACGTCAGCATCGTGTATATACACCACGACACTACATTCCGTACCTCAGACCCCACCCCTTTCCCCCGTGCGCAACCGCTGCAGAGGAAAATAGCGAGAGAAAAAGGCTAAACAGCCAATAAGAGGTTAACAACAAGCATCCCAATGGGACATAATGCTTGGTGCAAAGACTTCCACAGTATCCATAATCAAGAAAAAAAAACATATTTTGTTAATAAAGACATGCAGCCGCCAGACAGAAAACAGTAACTATAGGATGATCATCAATATAGATGCGCACCAACTGCCAACGCTTTCTGAGAGAAGGAATCTGCAGGAGAAGAATCCATAGAAAGAACATTACAGTAAGTAATCTTTCCTTCAATGGATTGCTTTTCTCCAGCAGATTCCTCATCTGATAGACTCCCCACGCAGTGGAACAATGGAGGCGGGCAAAAAGTTCACAGCAACTGGTTTTGTAAAACTGTCCAGCCAAAAGGCACGCCAGCCCTCGGGCGAAATCCAGACTGTAGTACCTTGTAAACGTAAAAAACGCAACACAACTAATAAACCACCACAACCCGGCCTACACCATGGGCAACACCCCAACCAGACAAGTTGGAAAACATCACCCTCTACACCCCCTACAGACTGGAATAACAGACGGGTACCTACACAATTAAACACCTGGAATGAAATAAAACCAACCAACCCTGCTATAAACCTTAATAAACCTTATCAGTCTACTCGACGAAGAGACTGATCAACAAAGAACCACCCCACCCACAGGTTCAACCAGAAAAAAACTCACCAGCAACCGAAACCCATACGACAACACACCAGGTTGAACAAACAATACAAACAACAACTTGAAAGGAAAATCAAAAACTACACTGGCAAAACACTTAATAGAAATCCATGACCTTGTCAGCGAAGGAGGCACAGACGGGCTCTTTCTCACAGAAACCTGGTTATCAGATAACTACAAAGCCATCATGAACGAAACAATACCGGACAATTATGGAAAAAGTTACTTACCTGTAACTGTTGTTCTCCAGAATGGGTCTGGCATGGATTCACATGCTCATGAATATTCCCAGTCATAAGACTGGGAATCCTCGGTAAAGAAAAAATCTGTTTCAGTTTCTGAACTGTCTTTCTACTATTAACCAATCACTGGTCTCTGGGTCATACTGCCCCCAGCCAATGCCTGCCCTCTACCTAAGCCCCTCATCTGGCAGCCATCTTCAAATGTGGCAGCACGTAAAGTGGCAGTAGGACCAAGAGAAGAGCCACAGAGGGGTAGGCGGTAGGGTTCGCATGTGAATTCATGCCAGGTAAGAGGTAAGTAACTTGTTCCTTCTCCAGCATGGGGTCTAGCATGGATTCACATGCTCATGAATACAAGAATACATAGTAGTACACACATGCACAACCACGGGAGGTGGCAAGGCTCAACATTAAGCATTTCAACAACTGAACATTAAGCATCTCTTACCTCCTCTCTAAGGCTCACCTTCAAGCGAACAGTTTGCGCAGCGCTGCTCTGGACTCCACCCCGGAATCCCGGTCGACACAGTAGAATCCCGTGAAGGTGTGCGTCGACCTCCACGTAGCAGCCCTGCAGATGTCCAGCAGGGGCCCACCAGACAGGAACGCCGTAGTAGCACGATCGCTCTGGCTGAATGGGCTCTCGGACGGTCGGGCAAAGGTTAGTTTGCCAACCGGTGACAGTGCATGATGCAGCCGGAGAGCCATCTGGAAATGGAAGCCTTCGAGAGGGCCTTCCCTTGGTTCACAGGTCCAAAGTTCACAAACCGCTGTGATGTCTTCCGAAAACTTTTTGTGCGGTCCACGTAGAACTTCAGCGCTCTAGCCACATCCAGCGAGTGCAAAGTTTTCTCAGCCGGCGACAAAGGCAACGGGAAGAAAACAGTGTCTCGTGGAATGTCAGATATGGAGGCTTACAGGAGAGGGCCTGAATCTCTCCCACTCGTCGTGCGGAGGTGATGGCCACAAGAAAAGCTGTATTCCACGATAGGAACTCCAGCGGTGCCAAGTGCAGGGGCTCAAATGGCAGACCCCTAAGCCTGGTCAGCACCACATTGCGCTCCCACGCTGGGGCCGGAGCCCTCATCGGCGGGAACGAGCAGAACATTCCTTTCATGAACTCCTTCAACAGGCGATGCGACCACAGCGACGACTGCCCCAAAGTTCTGGTGTAGCGGGAGATAGCCGCCAGATGGATTTTGATGGAGGCATGTGCCATCCTCGCCTTGGCCAGCGACAGCAAGTACAGCAGCACTTGAGGGGCCGTAATCCGGAGGGGGTTGACCTTCTGTGCACGGCACCAGACAGAGAACCTCTTCCACTTATGTCCATAGCACTTAGTCGAGGATGCCCTGTCCTCCGGGATGTCGTAGCCTCCGAACTCTAGTGCTGCAGGAGCCAGGCCTGCAGGTTCAATGATCCCGAGTCGTGATGTAGGATGGCGCCTCCTTCCCTGATGAGAAGATCTGCGTCCGTCGGCAGTTTGACTGGCTGGGACGCTGACATGTCAAGAAGGTCCGGGAACCATATCTGCCTCGTCCACGGCGGTGCAACAAGGATCATCCTGCACCGGGACCGTCTGAGTTGACTGATGAGTCGCAGTAGCAACGGCAATGGTGGGAACGCATACAGGAACAGGCCGTCCCAGGGGAAAGAGAATGCATCGTCCATGCTCCCCGGCTGGGGAAACCTGCTGGCGAATTTCCGGCACTTGGGGTTTGTCGCCGTCGCGAACAGATCGAGCTGATGACTGCCCCACCATCGGAATAGGAGACCCACTTGATCCTGCGACGCTCCCACTCGTGGCAGGAGCGCAGCTCCCTGCTGAGTGAGTCTGCAACAGTGTTTTTCACTCCTGCCAGATGAAAAGGTACCAGGAATATCCCCTGGGCGACGGCCCAGTGCCACAGATCCTGCGCTTCCCTGGATAGGGCTGGGGATCTGGTACCCCCCTGCTTCCAAATTTAGAACATCGTGGTGGTGTTGTCGGTGAAGACCCGTACCACTTTGCCCTTGAGGGAGGGAAGGAAAGGCTGGAGGGCCCAGAACACGGCCCGGAGCTCCAGGACGATGTGCAGAGACCTCTCCACGGGAGCCAAAGGCCTCTTGCGTGGAGATCTCCAGTGTGTGCTCTCCATCCCTCCAGGAAGGCGTCCGTCGTCACAGTTTCCTGGTGTGCTGGGGTCTGGAAGTCCATGCCCGCCGCGAGATGCGCGCAGGTGCCCCACCACTGGATCGCATGACGGAAAGTCTTGTTGAGTCAGATCTTCTCTTCGAAGCTTCCCGCCACTTGAATCCAACGGGTGTCGAGGAACACCTGCAGTGGCTGCATCCGAAACCTGCACAGACGCACGAGGTAGATGCACGATGACATCATGCCGAGCAGGGACATGATGGCCCTCACCCTGGCCACTTCCATGGTCAACAGGCGTTGTACCTTGCCCAGGATGGCCTTCGTCCTTTCCTCTGACGATGAGGCCAACCGCGCCACTGTGTCGAGTCTGGCTCCCAGGAACAGGGCGTCCTGTGACAGTACCAAGTGGGACTTCGCAAAGTTGATCGAGAATCCCAGTTCCGTGAGCAGGTGGACGGTCTTCGCTGTGTGGTCGACGGCGAGTTCCCTTGACTTTGCTCGGATGAGCCAATTGTCCAGGTAGGGGTATACGTGGATTCCCTGCAGGCGCAGCCACCGGTGCCAGGCACTTTGTAAAGACACTTGGAGCCGACTTCAACCCGAAGGTCAGGGCCTTGAACTAATAGTGCCGCCCTTGGACCACGAAACGTAGGAACTTTTGATGTCCTTTGTGTATGGGGATGTGAAAGTAAGCATCCTCTCCAAGTCCAGCGACAAAAGGAAGTCGCCTTCCTCCAGCTGTCCCAGCACGTGCTGAAGGGTAACCATCCAGAACGTCTGGGCTTTCATGCTTTTGTTGAGGCGCCGAAGGTACAGGATGGGCCGTCAGCCGCCGGTCTTCTTTCAGACGAGGATGTACCGCGAGTATACTCCGGAGCCTCTTTGGGACGAGTTCTATCGCGCCCTTTCTCAGCATGGCTCATATCTCCAGAAGCAGCTGTGGAACATGGTTTTCTTTCATGGCCACAGGTGGAAAGTGGGGGCCCTTTCTTTGGAACTCCAGAGTGTGCCCGTAGGCCAGGGCATCCAGCACCCAATGGTTGGTGGAGATGGACTCCCACACACTGATGAAGTTCGCCAGCCGGCCTCCCACCGTGGTGCTTAGGTAGGGGCCCGACTTCACATCCAGTTAGTCCTGTTTCGACGAGGCCTTGCCATCCTGGGCTCCTTGGCGGCGGCGACGGTACCCACCGGCCTTGCTGCGGCCTCTTTAAGCTTCCTGTGATGAGGAATGTGCAGCTTGGTGGTACGACGATGAACCGCCACCAAATCCTTTGGAGGCACCTTGGGATTTGTCTCCAGAGGTCCGAAAGGACGGCCGTCGTTGATGAAGAGTGCCTAGGGCACGGGCCGTCTCAGTGTCCTCTTTGATGGCCTGTAGCGACTTGTCCACCCCTTTCCCGAACAGGCTGTTTCCATCGAAGGGCATGTCCAGTACCCTGGTCTGCACATCTTGATGGAAGTCGGTGACCCTGAGCCAACCACGCCGGCGCAGGCAAACGCTGTTGCCCGTCTGACGAAAACCGGTATCAGCGATGTCCGTAGCGACAGTGATGGTGTGATCCGACGCCACCTCGCCTTCTTGCAAGATTTGCAGGGCCTCTGCCCTCTTGTCGTCTGGGAGGAAGTCCAGGATAGGGGCGATCTTGAACCACAGCTCCCTATAATAGCGTGCCATGATCGCAAGGGCGTTGGCAGCCTTAATGGTAGTTGCTGCCGACGAGATGACTTGACGTCCCATGGCGTCCCTTCGTCGGGTTCCTTCCCGTAGGTCCTGACCTCCTCGAACTTCTTGTCCAGGATAGCCAGCCAGCTCATCCTCGGAGTAGGTATCTGTGTCCGTTAGGGCTACATTCTGGGGTTTCACGGGAGTCTTCTCGATAGGCTGGAAAGATGATTCCCTCTGGGGTGGCAGGGAAACGCTAGGCCCGGAAGTCGTCTCCACTGGTTTAGCCTCCGCAGGCTTCGCCAGGGCCACCACGACTCCTTCAATCGAGGCCTTTGCCGGGTGAATCAGGGCCTTCACGACCTTGGGCGCATCTGAGGCTTCACCTTAGGGGAGGGCCACTGCCTCACCCCCGCCCCCTCTTGGCTTTCTCCATCGAGATCGACCAGGGCTTCTCCCAAAGTTTACCCGGGTTCTCTGACTTCCTTTTCACTGAGCCAGAGCGTTGGCTCGTGGATGATGGCGTCAGTGACATCACGCCCTGCCTGGCAGCCGAGGAGCCTGAACCAACGGCGCTCCTGGTGCCCGCAGACTTGGGGTGCTTTGCCTTTTATTGGGCCCCCGTTGCCGGAGCGCCCTCAAAGGTCTTAGAAGACCGCTGGGACGACTTCTCACCTGCTGCTGGATTCTTCGCCTCCAGCCAGTCAGCGAGTCGTTTACGACGGTTCTTCATGGTCCAGACAGACATGTTCTTGCATAACGCACAGTCCTCCATGTGCGACTTGTCAGCGTGTAGGCAGTAGAGGCACCGGGAGTGCTCGTCCTCAAAGACGTTCTGCAGTCCACATCCTGGGCAGGTCCTAAACAGTTTGAATCCAGTAGGCGTCGAATCTCTTTTGTCTTGGGCCATGTCCGAATCGGGGTAGGCCTCAAAAGGTCTTCCGGAATTCACCAAGAAGTGTAATTCGATGAAAATCCGCCCTTGAGGGGCGTAGACATTTCTGAAATGGGTCCCTGTTGATCGTAAGAAGAATCAGTGGAGCTTGAGGCTCGAATTGACCGACAAAGTAAGAGTAAACTTTTCGAAAAAAAAACGCAACACGCAGTAAAAGCTCGAGAGCTACAGCACGAGGACTCCAAACACTTGAACGAGCAGTAAAAATATGAAGATGGCTGCCAGAAGAGGGGCTTAGGTAGAAGGCAGTCATTGGCTGGGGGCAGTAAGACCCCCAGAGACCAGTGATTGGTTAATAGTAGAAAGACAGTTCAGAAACAAAATTAAAACTGATTTTTTTCTCTTTTCCAGAGGATTCCCAGCCCGACGACGGGGAATATTCATGAGCATGTGAATCCATGCCAGACCCCATGCTGGAGAAATATTAATACACATCAACAAAGAAAACCGAAAAGGAGGCGGAATCGCAGTCATGCACAAAACACATCTGAGCATCTCAGCTCATCGCAACTAACGCAGAAGACTATGAATCCATCCTCATCGAGATAGAACTCAACGACCAAACCAAAATAATATTCCTCTTGATCTACAGACCACCTTCTTACAACCCAAACTTGGCAATGAAACTAGCGGACAAAGCTGTCGTGCTTTCAACCCACCACAAAAACCTAGTCATACTAGGAGACTTCAACATATGGTTTAAAAAAAGAAATGAGTCCACAGCAAACTCACTCTGCGCATTCCTAGAAACTTTGCATTTCAAGCAAATAGTAAATGGATCCACCCACGACACCGGACACATTCTGGATGAAATCTTCTGCAGGGAGGGACTATGCACATCCGCGCCCCTTACACCAACGATGTGGAGCGCCCACTACTTAATACCATTCTACATCACATCCTAAACCCGCCCAATGGCAGGGAAGGAAATTCTCCAAACCAGCAAGAAAAGAAACTGGAAGAACCTAGACCTAGAGGCCCTGACAAACCATCTCGACTCAAGCCCCTCCTCCCCCAAGCGAAACAGAACTCACCGAAACAACCAGACATGGCAGAAAACGCACTGACCAATTGGATCACCAAGGCCCTTGACCAACTAACACCAGCTAAAACATTCAAAGCAACACAAAAATAATAGCCACCAAAATGGTTCACAGAAGAACTGAAAGTACTCAAAAAACCAAACCACCAAATGAAAAGGAAATTGAAAGAACAATACACCTGACGTGACGAAATAAAACACCAAAAACAACTATACAAATCAACAGTCCTGAAACCAGAAAGGTTCTACTACGCCATAAGAATAGAATCGGCAAACAATCCACAGGAAGAACTCTTCAAAATTATCAAAGGGATAAAAAAACGTCCTGCAAGAATGCCATCACCCCGACACAAGTACTTTGTTACATTACCAACCACCTGAGATAATAGACACAATCCAGGAGACCAACAACCTAGCCCGGGCAAATTCTGCCACGATTGCCAGACCACAGACACCAGGTGAAACACAACTACAGCCAAACCCACCTGCCTAGAACCAATCACAGAAGAAACCTTTGCCACACTGATCAAGGACACCAAGCTCGTAGTATCCCGAATGGACCCCTGCCCGTATGACACTTCAAAGGAATCCTCAACCACAGAACCCCGGTGAACCTAATGAATATATGAATCTATCACTCAAAAGAGGAATAGTACGTCCTCCTTCAAATCAGCATACATTAAACCACTGATAAAAAAGGAATCAAAGCGCAGAAGACCCAAACAACTACATATCCAACCTACCCTACTCAGGAAAGATCCTGGAGAACCACGTGTACACAAACCTTCTTAAATACGTTGAAACAAAAGGAATACCCCACCGGGGTATTGCTTCAGAGCAATGAGGGCAACAGAATCAGCACTTCTATCGAAATGGGACGACCTGAAAATAAACGCAGATGACCAATGCCCGATCGGCCCTCATACTATTGGACAAATCAGTGGCGTTTGACACAATCAGCCACACAACGCTAATAAAAAGTTTGATGGAATGTGGCATACAGGAATTCGCAATAAAAGTGGCTTCCCTCATTCCTAACAAACCGAACGGAAAACGGAAAGAACCTACCTACCACCGTTCACCTCGAAAACCAAAAAGATATCGTGCGGAGTCCCGCATTGATCCAGCTTCTCAGTGCTGCTTTTCAAGATCTACATGTGCACACTGATGAAAATCATGCTAAGCCACGAACTTACATCCTACAACTATGCAGACAACACTCAACCGATTGTGAAAACAAACAACCCAGGAAAATAATAACAGCTTCAACAACTGCCTCACAGACATATACAATTGGATGATAACAAACAATCGTGAACTAAAGCCGGCAAAAACGGAAATAATGCTCTCACCAGCAGGACTCAACAGAGGGAACCCACAACTGGACTGGCTGATCGTCATGGGAACGCAACCAGAGACCACTGATGTAGTTAATAACCTAGGAATACTCATGGACAACGGACTACCACTGGAAACGCAAGTCAACGCAATGATCAAAAAAATGTTCTTCCTCCTACGACTGCTCAGAAGATTACTCCCCTACCTCTCCTTCCCGCACAGAACCGTCACAATCACATCTCTGATACTGACAAGAATTACGCAAACTGCCTCTACCTAGGAATGCCAGAAAGACTCACCAAGAAACTCCAAAGGGTGCAAAATACAGCAGCCAGGATCCTATTAAGGCTAAACAGAAGAAACCACATCACTCCAACACTGAAAAGCCTACACTGGTTACCAGTAAGAAAGCGCATCAAATTCAAAGAACTCTGCATTGCCCAGAAGGCGTTGCACAAACAAGGAGTACAATTCCTCCAAGACAAGATTAGCCGGTATTGCCCAGGAAGGGAGTTGAGATCCAGCAACGACCTACAAATAGAGGCAAAACACTACCAAGA
The DNA here is from genome assembly GCF_040938575.1 of Ambystoma mexicanum. NCBI lineage: Eukaryota > Metazoa > Chordata > Amphibia > Caudata > Ambystomatidae > Ambystoma > Ambystoma mexicanum. Next base: position 1,345,992,063 of record NC_090922.1, on the reverse strand, counting down.
AAAGAAATTTGCTGGACAGTGTTCTCACGTCTAATTGCTAACATCTGGTAAGATAGCTCAGCGGGTTGAGCTCTAGCTGCTGTGATCTGAGCGTGATCTGCAGGTTCAAATCCTGCAAAGGCCAACTCAGACACTTTCATCCTTCCGTGGTCGATAAATGATTACCAATTCCGGTTGGGTGATATTGTATGTAAATATGTGCTCTGTAAAGCGCTTTGGATAAAGGCGCTATGTAAATAACACATCATTATCATTATCTGGAACAACATGCCCAACAAAATTAGAAACCACAGAAGACCACATCACCTTCAGGAAACGGCTCAAAACCTAGCTATTAAGCAGACAATGACAACCTCGAAGGGACACCAACATTAACACCACCATAGACAAACAGGAGACCAGATGGGCTAAAGAACCACAAACAAGACCCTGGCTAGATACCGTCAAGCAACAACCAGAGAGCAACCAGAGAGCCGCGCCAGAGGCGCCAACAAACTGACCGACTTACTAACCCATTTTCCCCTTCCTGCTCCTCCAACATAACTGACGCTTCTACGCCAGACCTTAGACTAGCCACACTACGCATACACAGAGAATACTATAGCCACACCCAGCACCTAGAGTGAACCACCCATCTAGTCCAGAAAACCAACAATGCAACTACACACCAAGTTACCGGATAAACCCACTGCCATGGCCCCCCGTGACTCTGGATCATTTAAGGACACTATCAAATTAGCACGCATAACCAAACCCACACAACACACTAACACCAACACAAAACACAAAACACTCCCACACACCCAAGGCACTGAATCTTACCCATTCGGTTACATTGCACAAGTCCACGGGCACAAACAACCAAAATGCTAAATATGCAAACGCCACTTCCTCCTGGTTCTGAACCTATCCTCTTACCCTAGCCCCACTAACCTCCCCACCCCCTCTCTTGCAGAGCCACGCGATCCCCTGGTGACCGCACCTGGTGGTAGCGGTGAGCGGTATAAATCAACATAACATAACCATAGCAGATAAAAGCCAAAAGGGAAAGTGCACATTTTTAAAAGATAAGGAAAAGAGCACAAGTGTGAAAGAATGCAACAGAAAGGTGGGGCATGAAAAAGACCACCACAAAGTGAACCTTTATGAATGGATATAGTGCAGCAAGGCCAAAGACTGGCAAGAAGTGTGTGACACGTTATGGCAAAGTAAAGAGGCTAACCAGGAGAGTGAAACTGCACACTGAGTGCAGAGGCCAACAAAGAGAAGCTAAGTGAATGTGAATCTGTACACAGGGACAATTGCAGAAGAACCTGTGGGTGTTGAAGATTCTAGGGTTCCTGGTTGCGTGACTTGTGATGGCTGATAACTGTGCCTAGACCAGTGAGTCCTAAATTGTGAGAGTCAAAGACCTTGTGAAATACGCCAAGGAGCAGCACTGGGAGTGAATTGGTAAGGTAAACCAGAGGGAGGTTCAAGTGGACCTAGAGTTGTGTTGAACTTTAAAAGACTGAAACAAATATTAGTTGTTGGGGAAGGGAATCCTGATGAACTGCAAATGCTGTCTTGAGGACAGAGCCTCAAGATCCCTTTTCTTTTGAACTGTGCTGCCTGGAACCTGGGGAAGGAAACCCAGAGGATTGTGTGGAACTGTAGTTCCTTGACTTTGGGGAAGGGGAGCTGAAAAGGAAGCTAGGAGCTGGAAGTAGCTCAGCACTTTGTGTTGATCACCATTTCTTTTATTATTGACACCCCTACACATTATTTAGAGCTAGTTGTGAGGGCAAGGATATGTTTTGGACACAGACATACTTAAGTTGAACACTGACTTAGACTTTCCGTAGTTTCATTCAGGTAGGGAAATCCCACCTTAGCAGTTAGGCCTTCTACCATCCTGACATATAATTTAATAAACCATTTTGTTTTGAACTTTGAATCGGTTGTCTGTGTCCTGCTTCATGATGCCTTCACAAGGCCCACCAACCTAGGTCGTCTATCACTGACCTGGACACCCTGAGGGAATCTGTGAGGGTTCCAAGGTACAGGGACCACTGTCCCCAGAGCAGCTATTGTAGTAATCTCATTTGCAGCCTGGCCTCTGGCACCAGAAAAATACAGGATGCTAGGAGGCCTAAGAGGCGGAGGATGGAAGCTGCTGGTAAGGCGGCGTGGTTCTGGAAAAAGATTCACCATCTGCACGATGGTGTTGACTCTTGCAACACGAGGGAAGGCCTTCCCTACCTGCCCCGATGAACTGGAGCTTCTGGATTGGCATCACATGGAACCTCAAGTTCAGGTAGAAGCCCAGCTTGTGGAGTAGAGAGCAGGTGTCTTCTAGGTGGGACAAAACCCACTCTGCTGTCTTCCCTCAGATCAGCCAGTCATCCAGAAACAGGAATATGTGGACACTGGATCTCCTGAGGTGAGCCACGACTACTGCCATGAGCTTGTTGAAGACCCTTGGAGCAGATGTCAACCCAAAGGGAAGCACCTGGTGCTCGTCCCCTATGAGGAACCTCAGGAACTTCCTGTGCTTGCGATATTTCGGCACATGGAAATAAGCATCTTGCAAATCTTTTGACACCAGCCAGTCCTACAATTTGAAAGCGTGTAGAATTTCTCGTAAATATCACCATCTTGAACTTGTCCTTCCTCAGGAACTTGTTCAAGGCCCTGAGGTAGAAAATGGGACACAGACGTCATCCCTTCCTGGGTACCAGGAAATACCAGGCATACCAGCCCAATCCTCTTTGCTCGGAAGGTACCACTTCCACGGCACCCTTCCACAGCATGGCTTGCAGTTCTTCTTGGAGTCCCTGTTCCGGTTGGCTTGGAGGTGGTGGGGGTCTGTACAGAGGTTTCCTTAAGAAGGGCAGACAATAACCCCACTGGGGCCAATTCTCCGACAGCCGTCTACCAACCTATAAGTTGTGGGAGTGGAAAATCAAACTTGCTTAGAGGGCGGCGCCAACCCGGCCGATGGCTGCTCGCCCCTTGAAGCCCCCCACTCCTTCCGGAGCACTAGAAATGCTTCTGCCCCTGCCTGGCTTGCGGGAGCTGCGCCATCCTGCCTTAAGGCGCAGCTAGGCCCAGCAATTTTGCAGCGATCTTGTAAAGTCATCGGCCTTCCGACTGAAAACAAAATTGCGTTCAAAGGGCATGTCTAGTAGTTTATTCTGGACAGTTGTAGAAAAGCCTGAAGAGCGTAGAAAGGCTCGTCACCTTAATGGCACAACCAATCCCATTGAACGGCCAAAGCAGTTGGCCACGTTTGCAGTGACTGCATGGCCATCTCCTTCCCATCTTTCACCAGCTGTATGAAACCTTCTCTAAGCTCCCCTTTGGTGATATACTGGGTGGCTTGCCTTCCAGTTGCCAAAGGAATACTTGGCAAAACCCCAAGCTACGTTAGTTGCTTTCAAGGCCATGTTGCCAGAGGTAAAGACCTTTTCCCCATGGCATCCAGCCTCTTGTCCTCCTTGTCAGGAGGCAAGTTCGAAGTTGAGGAAGCTGCTCTGGTGGAAACCGTGGTTGCCTGCACGACAAGACCTTCCGGTCTGCCTGTATTTCCCATTCACAGGGGAGCTGACCAAAGGTATGGAGCAGGGATGTTGCCACAAAGAGGCAAGTGGATCAGCAATAGGCGGGTTCAGTGGCATATGGCGTTGAGTGGCTGGACCTAACCCAGGATGTCAGATCATATCTCTGGACAGGAAATGCTTCAGAATTTAGCCCCAGTGTGTCGACCACTCTGTCCACTAGCGCCCTAAATTTGGCGTGGACATGTGTGTGTGTATAGCTGAGCTTATTGTAACTCTATATTAGGGAGAGTTCTCAGAAATGCGCTAATTTCTCTCTACCTTAGAGATCCCCCCAGGAACTTTGATGGATTTTGAGGAGTTTAATTTTTAACCTGAAGAGAGAGAGACCCTTTTCCCCCACTCTCTCATGTATTGTAATGTGATTTTGAACACTGTTTCTTTTGGTTGAGGAGTTTGACAAACTCCATATGCATCATCTTTTACCTTGTGTCACACAGCACCTTCAGTGCAGTGGCACAGGGAAGTCTTTCAGATTTCCCCAAGGTTTAAATACCTTCTCTTGTATAAAGTACTGTTTCCAAGAGCAGTAAAGTGAAATTAACTTTACTTACATTTGTAACTTTCTAGACACAGCACACACTAGCCTACAATAGGGTGCTGGAGGGGTTACTTAGTATCCCCTTTGTCTAGCTTCTCATGTAACATTTTTATGTTACCCTATCCCCGATGATTGGCTGTTGGCAGTGGTTTACATTTGAATACCTTTGTGTGTTTTTACCACGTGCTGCTTTCGCATGGCCCCGGTCTTTTTTCACCATTTCTTTGTGTAAAGGTCCTTCTTGAGATTTACTCTGCGTGCCAAACTAGGTTTGGTCTCTTTGTTCGTTTTGTCTTTGGCGGGATTCACGAGTGAAGCCCGCCTCTGGCTCCAGGGTGTCTGGGAGGGGCAGGAAGCGAGGGAGGTGCCTGAAACTCCGTGTGATTAGTGTCCTAGGAGACAGGAATGCACTCTTAGGTGATTGGCCGGCTGGCTGTTCCGCAAGGACAGCCACCCTGCTGGGTGACTGACAGATGGGCAGGGATGAATGGTAGAAACTTTCATAAAAGGCGAAGCTTTTTGGCTTGGAAGGCAGAGTCGATCACTGGACGAAGGAATCCGAAAAAGAACTTGAAAGAGACGCCTGCTGCAACTCCTTGACTGTTGGTTTGCCCGGTAAAGCCCTCCTGCTGTGCTGAAGCTCCGAATTCGTATCGACAGAGACGCCCTGCAAGAACGACTTCTCCCTTTGAGTTGGTGGGACTAAAACTCCAAAGTAAGCCACCTGGACATCCTCTCGAAGCTGGTTGAATTTCCACTGCAGTCGCTGTTGGAACCAAATAGCCAGGGAGAGGAACACCAGATTGTGTGCATTGCTTTTAAGCTAGCCAAGAGCTCCAGGAAGAACCTCCGGACTACCAGGAAGCAGGACTGAACGAACCTGAGCCACCCCAGAGTGCTGGACCCCACATGCAAAGAAAAGCCATCTTGAGAGCCAGGCCCGTCCCATTGCAGTGCAGGAGTCCCCAGAAGTTCTCCCTTTTGTTCCTAGGAGTGAGGCCCAGGAACACCAGGATCCGCAGAGCTGCACAAGAACAAAAGCCTTCTGCTGCACTTTTCTTCAACCTAAAGGTACTGTACAGTCTAAGAGAACTTGCCTCTTGTTGTGCCACCTTGCTTGATCTCAGTTGAGACTTGTCTCGGTTGCTCTCGTAGAGTTGCTTGCATCCTCTACTACAGACACGCCTAACAGCTTGTGACCCTACATTTGATTCTACTTTTGCTACAAAGATTTCTTCTTTTTTACTTACCTGCAAGAAGTGCTTCAGTTCCCCTGGACTTTTGTTAATTTAACATTGGCTGGCAAAGCTCCCTGAATGACTCTTCTCTCCTCTGCTTATGTGGTTTGCCTTTCTTCACGGAAAATACAGGAAAGGGTTAACTGACTTTGTATTGGGTTTTTATTGTTAAAGTACTTACCAGGTTAAGAAAAATAGTGCGAATAGTTGTCTTATTCTGAAACCTCTATTCTTTGACACTCCTCTCAAGTATATTCTAAATGCAACAGTGATATATTAATGTCCACAACACCCTAGCTATTGAAGTCACCTGAGAGTGTAGGTAGTGTATGAGCCATCTCAAATGGGTATTTGCTGATTTAGAAAACTAAGAGTGTATTTTTCAAGTGTATTTGTGTGTTGCTTTACATTGTTCCCTTCTGAAGCAGGCTTATTCTTACTGACTGTTGAATACATTAATAAGTGTTGTGTGTAAGAGTCTATTTGGATACTTGTCACTGTGAAGCTCTGTGCAACTCCCCTACAGCTCACATTGACCCCTCTTGAGATACTCAACCACACTACCAACCTGTATAGTACAGACACATACCAAAGGTTGTGTTCCTATTGCCAGGAGGTCAGGGTTGTTGTAGTGCACCCAAAGGGTACATCATAAAATCTTGCCTAACACTCTACATCAGGTAATGTATCCAGCCTGCTAGCGCCATCCAGCTCCTGTGCGAAAGCCAGGAGGTCTGCCTGGTTATCGAAATACTCTTTGCGGCCAGCCTTTGCATAAATAGGCATTGTTGTTGGTGTTAAGGAGAATTCTCATTTCTGTGCTAATTCCCTTACACCTACCTTAGAGACCCCAAGCTCTTTTGCTGGACTTTTTTTAATTTTAACCCTAGAGTGAGTGACACCTTTTTCCTCACTCTCTCATGTGTTTTTACCTGATTTGGATTTGATGTTGCCACTGTTTTTGGAGTCTAACAAACTCCACAGGCATCTGCTTTTTATATGGTGAGACACAGCACCTTCAGTGCAGTGTCGCAGAGAAATCCTTTTATATTTCTAAATAGGTTTAACTACCTTTTCTTCTGTGAACTACAGTCCCCAAGAATAGTAAAGTGAAATTGACTTTACTTACATTTTCTCTTTGTAGGTCCAGCCCACGCCATCTTAAATGGGGGGCTTGGGGGTTACCTAGTAGCCCCTTGTCCTACATTCTCATGTAACATTGTTATGTTACCCTCACTACTACTAAATGGCTGGTGGCAATAGTTAAATGTTCTTACCATTGTGCTTTTCTACGCAGGCTGAGTCCTCAATTACAGTATAGCACCCATGGGTGACTATTTTGTCAAAATGGCCCGTCGTCTTTATTTTGCCATTTTCTGTTTGAGAGGTCTTTCTTGAGATAAATCTGCGCGCTGAGGCAGGTTTGAGCCCTTTGTTTGTATAGCCTTTGGTGGGCATCAGGCCTGAAGCACGCCTCTGGCTCCAGCAGTGTGTCTGGAAAGGCAGGATGTGGATGAGGTTCCCGAAACACCCCTGTCCTTTGTCTCTAGAAATGCCTGAATGCAATCAGTCCTGATTAGCTGGCTGGCTGTCCTTTCAGGACAGCTCCCTACTGTATGATTGACAACCTAGGCTGTGCATGAATGGGAGAAACCTGTTTAAAAGGTGAGTGGTTTGTGACTAGAGGCAGAGTCGACAGCTGGGAGAAACACCAGACGAAGAAATCGTGAACAAAGCTTGCTGCAACAGCCTGGACCTTTGAATTGCCAGGTGAAGCTCTGCTGCTGTGCTGAAACTCCTTTTTCAAGTCGACAGAGAAGCTCCGGAAGGGACGACTTCTTCCCTTGGGTTAGATGGACCAACTAACCATGAGACAAACTCCACTGGACCATCTTCCCCGACTAGCTGTACTTCTTCGCTGCAAGAACCGAGTGCCAGGGATCAATAAATCCGTAGTCGAGTGTAACATCTAAAATCCAGTCAGAAGCTCCGGGAGTCTACTAAGGACCCTCCAAAAGCAGGACGACGAGAACTCTAGTCCACTCACCAGAGTGCAGGGCCCAAGGAGTGAAGGAAGCCCAACCGGTATCCAAGATCTGAGAGGGTGCCATTTACCAAAAGCATACATCGCAAAGTGATGCTGAACCGAAAAGAGCCCGTAGCTGCCGTCGACCTCCAAAGTCCCACCGCAGGAGCCCCCCAGGTGTCCTCCCTCTTGTCCTCATGACTGAGGCTCAGGAACCCAGGGTCTGCATCGCTGCAACCAGACAGAATCCAGCTGGACCACTCTTCCTCAAACCAGAGGTACTGTTTAGACTTGGTATACTTACCTCAGTGTCTTTGAACTGTGCTTTTCTCAGCTGAGACTTGCATTGGCTTACCTGTAGAGTTGATTCCAACTCTGCTTTTCACAGGCTTAACAGCTTGTGTTAGGCAATGTTTGAATGCAGTAATATCTGGGAACACTACAAACAACTAGGACTACAAGTACAGGCAACCCAACCTTTGGTATAAGCTTGTACTACACAGTTTTGGTAGCGTGTTGAGCAGCCAGGCTTATCTCAAGAGGGGAATTGTGAGCTCTAGTGGAGTTACACAAAGATTCATAGTTACAGGTATTCAAATAAACTCTTACACTCAAGGTTTCTGGCATAAACAATTATTAATGTATTTACCAGTCAGTTAGAATGCCTTCTTTAGAAGGGCGCAAAGTAATAGTAACACACAAATATACTTCAATACTGTACACCGAGTTTCTGATTCAGACAAGACACCTTTGGGATGGCCCACAGACACAACCTACACCCACAGGTGACTTCAGTAACAAGGGTGCTGGGGACATTAATATTTTACTGCTGGCATTCAGAACACTCTTTAAAAAGTTGGTAAAAGGCAAAAGTTATTAGAACACAAGAAATTTCAAATATTCATAAGCAGGGCAAATACTTTCAGATAGAAATTAGAAGAGTCATTAAATTCAATAGGCTAAGCCAAAGTCAATAGGCAAAAGTCTTTCTATAGGATGCATCACTTCAGGTAAGTAAATGGAAAACTCTTTGCACAAGTTCTTAGGAGACTTTGGTAAAAAGAAGAATCAAATGTAGGGCCAACATTCCTACCCATCTGAAGGGCAGAATATTTGACTGGGTGGCCGACTCCAACTGTACAGTTGCCATCTCTTCCATCTCTCCATTACCCTGGACTGACCACTCACTGGTGTCCTTTAACCTCCTAACCTCCCGTCTGTCTACCTCAGCCCTATCTACGGTACCAACCTGCCCTACCAGAAATAAAAAGAATATGACAGTGGACATCATCATTCCTGCTATCCTCCCAACTCTAAATGCACTACCGGACAACCTAGACCCTTAGTGCACTAGTTTATGAATACAATAAAATCATGCTCAACACTATGGACAAAATTGCCCCGCTAAAAATGCGAACAAGTAAACCCAAGGCCCATTTAAACAAATGGTTCACGCCCGAACTCAAGGCTTTACGCCTTACAAAAAGAAAAAGTGAATCGACCTGGAAACTATGCCCAACTGATGAGAATAAGGCTAACTTAAACACCATTTCCCATCACTATAAACAAGAAGTCTGCCTGGCAAAGCAAAATTCTTACAATGATCGCATTGCCAATTCTAATTCGAGTATGAAGGAACTCTTTTCCATACTGAAAGAACTGGAGTCACCTATTGCCATACCAGAAACCTGTACCAAGGATCAGACCTGGTGTGCAGAGAACCAACATGCATTATAAAATAAACACCCTCCAAAATAAAATCCAACTAAAAAAAGACTTGCTAAACCTTCCTAACCGACTCAGTCACCGCCTAATGCTACCCCTAACAAACAAACCAACAAATTCACCTTCACCAAAACCACCACAATAGACATAGAGAAAATCATCCTATCCCTTAAACCCTCTAACCGCTAAGGTGATATCTGCCCAGCACAGATAATAAAAGACGCTGCCAGAGATTTATCTCCTTTCATCTCTAAACTCATGAATGCCTCCTTCTCCACAGGTAATATCCCCGCCAATTTAAAACAATCCTGGGTTCTCCCGCTTCTCAAAAAGCAGACACTAGACCCTCTTATCCCTACCAATTACTGTCCTATTACCACAGTACCATTCCTACTGAAGATACTGGACAAAGCAGCCTACACACAAATTCAAAAACAACTTGAACTACACAAGCTTCTGGAAGCTAGACAATCTGGCTTCCGTCCATTACATGGAACTGAAACAGCCCTCATTGATTTAAAGACCCAAATAGATGAACTGAGAGACAGCACTCCTACTCTTAATTAATCTCTCAGCTGCATTTGATGTTGTGGACCACAAGGTCCTCTGTAGATACATGGACTCTTCTGCTCTACTAGAATCCTTTCTGAGAGAGAGAACTATGCAAGTTTTCTCCTCTTCGGCTGCAGCAGACCCCATACCGATCACATGCAGAGTCCCCCAGGGCTCTTGTGTCTCCCCAACCATATACAATATATTCACCAAACCCCTCTTCGATGATTTGGACCATCTAGGTATCACTTGCACTAACTATGCAGATATAACACAGATTCTACTCCCGCTTTCTGGGGATCATGGTAAGGACAGGGAGTTGGTGAATAGAGTGCATCTCATCATTCAAGCATGGATGGCATCTCATAGCCTATGCCTGAATGATAAGACAGAGCTGATCATTCTGGGCACACAGGCCAATATCAACAAACTAGGCCCCGACTATTCCGAGTTTAGTATAGATGGCAATGTTATTAAGGTCTCTAGGGAAGTAAAAACGCTTGGTTTTTACCTTGATTCTACTATGTCATTCACTAACAGGTCAACTCCTTAGCATCAACCACATCCTATATCTGTAAACTAATAAGATCAGGTAAACCCTTCCTATCCAATGATAGCTGTATGATCCTAGAGAGAGCCTTAATACTCTCCCGACTCGACTACTGCAACGCCCTCTACTGTGGTCCCAACAAAGCTATCACCCAAAGGCTTCAAACTTTACAAAACAATGCCCTCAGAGCTGCACTTGGCATAACTAAAAGGGAACATATCTCTGCTATCAGACAACATAAATGGCTTTCAACTGTTGACAAAATTCATCTAAAAACGATCTCCCTGACACATAAAGCTCTCAATAACGGGGCTCCTAGATATATGACGGATAAAATAAAGAGAACTATATCAAGCAGACCGACAAGAACTGTCAATTCCAACCGTCTGGCAGTACCAAGATTCAAACTTGCCAAATTTGGCGGCATCAGTTTCCCTGTAACAGCTGCCAAACTGTGGAATGCCTTACCACACAAGAGCAGACCAACCATTCCTACAATTTAGAAAGAACTTGATCAAACACTTCAACACTAAAAACTTGCAGTCATCTCTAGATCATTCCGTACCTAGACTAACTGTATATATGCTGTATTAGAATTCTATCTTTATTTTTATACAACTGCTGCATCCTGTATATTAATTGTTATCAACCTTTTGTCTATACTGTATCAGTGTAAATACGTAAAGTGGATATCTCTGTACTACTGTAAATTTGTAACATTGTAATGCCCAGATTCTGGAAACATTGTAAGTTTCGCATATTCTTGTTCTGCTGCGTCCGGTTACCTCAGGGTCTGGTGCGCATTATAAATAAATAAACAAACAAACAAAGCTGAATAGACTTGTGAGTTGTGGAAGTTACAAGCACTTCGACAGTAAGAGGTAAGTTCTCTTAGACTTGTTTTACAGTACCTTGGTAAAGAAGAAAAGATGTAGCTGAGGACTTTTATTCCTGGGCTGTTCTGCACATCTCACTGTTCCTGGGCCTCAGTCGTGGGGACAAGAGAGAGGATGTCGGGGGACTCCTGCACTGCACTGGGACTGTCAAAACTGGCAACCAGCAAACTTTACTTTCAGTGGCTTTTTCGCATATCAGCTCCTTGCGGTACCGCAAATAGCAATAAGCGTGGTTCCTGGCTGTCAAGGTGGACCTTCCTTCCTTCTGGGGTCCCGCACACTGCTGAGGGGGCTCAGGCTTGGTCAATCCTGCTTCGTGGGGGTCCAGAGGATCTTCCAAAAGCTTTAGGCCAGCTTAAAAGTAACGCACACAATCTGGTGTCCCTCTCCCTGGCTATACTGCTTCTTACAGCAACTCTGAGGAAATTCAACCAGCTCCGAGATTGGTGTCCAGGTGGCTTACTTTGGAGGTGATTGGTCCCACCAACTCAAGAGGAGAAGTCGTCCTAGCAGGGGCTTCTCTGTCGATGCAAACTTGCCATGTAGTCACTGCGGCAGGGCTTCACCGGGCAAACCAACTGTCCAGGAGTTGCACCAGGCGTCCTCTTCAGGCTCTTCTTCGGTTCCTTCGTCCAGTGGTTGACTCTGCCTTCTAAGCCAAAAGACTCACCTTTTATTCAGTTCTCTCCCATTCATTCCAGCCTAGCTGTCACTCACCCAGCAGGGTGGCTGTCCTTGCCGGACAGTCAGCCAGCCAATCACCACAGAGTGCATTTGGGTCGCCTAAGAGACTAAGCACAGGGAGTTTCGGGCACCTCCCTCAATTCCTGCCCACCCCAGACACTCGGGTGCCAGAGGCGGGTTTCTCTCAGAAACCCTGCAAAAGGCGAAATGAGCAAAGACACCAAACATGGTTTGGCGCGCAGAGAAACTCTCTAGAAGGACCTCCCCTCGATGACCTGGCGAAAAAGACCAGGCACCATTTTAGCAAAGATGGCTGTACACCATTTTAAAAAAGATGGCTCCTGCGGTTACTTTACCCGAGCCGTGAACGGTCGCGGTAAATGTAAACCTAGGTAGTTCACAACAAAACCACTACCACCAGCCAGTCAATTGAGGAAAGGGTAACATATAATATGCTGGATAAGGGAGATACTAAGTAATCCCTCCAGCACTCTATTGTAAGATAGCGTGTGCTGGGTCTAGAAAGTTACAATGCTAAGTAAAGTCAATTTCACTTTACTGCTCTGGGAAACAGTAGTTAATCACAGAGAAGGTATTTAAACCTTGGGAAATCTGGAAGACTTCCCCTGTGGCACTGCAGTGAAGGTGCTTTGTGACACAGTTGTAAAAGATGATGCCTACGGAGTTGGTTAGACTCCATAACCAAAAGGAACACAAGGGTAAAATTCACATTCAAAATACACAAGAGAGTGGGAAAAAGGGTCTCACTCTATCCAGGTAGAAAAAATCAAATCCTCAAAATCCAGCAAAGTTGCTGGGCGTCTCTAAGGTGGTGAGAATTAGCACATTTTGGAGAATTCTCCCTAACAGCTTGTGACCCTACAACTGGTTTTTCTACAAACTCTCTAACTTTGTGAAACACATTTTATCTAAGAAGTGCCTCAGCTACATAGACTGTGTTCCAATTGCCTTTGGCTGTCCTGGCTCCATACAGACTCTTCTAGCCCGTTCACTTTGATATTGTTTGTCCCTTATAGGTGGTCCATGGTTTTAGACTGTTACTGCTGGAAATGCTTGTCTAGATTTCATTGGAATATTTAGTTGCCCTCACATATACTGAGAACCTGCTCAGCATTTTCTTTGCTTAAACCTTCCCTTTCTGCAACCTCATACGTGCCATTACTGTCCTTGTAAATGAAGTCACATCAGGGTGTAGGAATTGTGTAACTGTTGAGTATCCACTAACTTGTTTGATTCTGAAAAGTATTTCAAAGTATATTTACAGTGTTACATTTCTTGCCCTTTTTAAAGAACGCTTATTTAGAAATGTATGTTAAATAAATAACTATAACTGAAACCTTGAGTATACGAATTTCATTGCTACAGCTCACATTTACCCCTCTTGAGATAGGCCTGGCTGCTCGGTCACACTACCAACACTTGTAGTAAAGACCTATACCAAAAGGTGTGTTAGCTAATACCAAGCAGATAAGTGTTGCGTAGTCTCACACAGTGTTACTAACACAATTCTCACCTAACAGTCGGCACCGAAAACCGACGCCATGGAGCCGAAGAAATCGGTCTGAGAGAGTGGAACGATGACTGATGGTCGGCGTCGAGGGCTTATCTTTCGACATCGATGGCGTGGTGTAGAGCAATGCTTGGGCACGGAAAAGGCGTTGATAGCGCCCTTACCCTGAGGCTCACAGGAAGGACCCGGCTCTGATGGTTTAATTGTCTTTTTCGGCGACAAGCCTGAAGGCTGTCCCGACACTGATGTGTCGATAAAGGTGCTTGCATGGGTCAGGATTACCAAGCGCCACTGCAGCCACTGGTGACTGCTGATTGGGGGGGGCCCTCACGCACCGGCAGCCCCCTGTTTTTCGAACATCGCAAGCCTTTGCGATTTAAATTCTTCCCACACCTTATGAGTGGTCGGCCTGGCTGACGACTTACCTCTCTCTGATGAAGCGTCAGAGTCTCGCTTGTGCCGGTAGCGCATTTTCTTCTTGAGGAAGTGTGGCTCCATGAGTGGGACTGCTTCTTCATCTTGCAGCAATGTCTATTTTTCCTTCTCTTTTTCAGGTACCTCCTTCGGCCTCGGTGGACCATAAATTTGATTTCAACGGTGGTCTGCCCATCGCGAGCTTGGCTGCATGCTCACGCACGGACTTTGGATTAATCTTACCACACGACATGCACCCTTCGGTGTCATGACCCGTGCCTAGGTACCACACACAGATGTGGTGTGCATCGATCACCGACATCATCGAGTCGCAGTTGGTGCAGCATTTAAAACCCGAAATCCGAGGGGGGTGCGCACATCTTGCAGTTGAGAAAAAGCACATAATCTGATGAGAAATTTGTTGAAAAAGTGTCGAGGACTCGATCTACTAATACTATGTTCCTCATAAGCAGCATATCGGGCGCATGGAAAAAAGGAACTGAGTTACGGGGCATAGTGCTATCCTATATATACACGACGGCCGACGTACCGTCCGGAGCAGATGAGCACCAAGCAAGGATCGATGGCCGAGACGAGGTCCACTACAAGCACCGTCAAAGAATTTTCCGAGCAGCAGAGCTGGATGAAGATATCTATCAGATGAGGAATCTGTGGGAGAAAAGCAATCAATTGAAGGAGCGGAGCAAGATATCCGCAACCAGCGAGAGTACAAAGTGGTTCCGAGAGAGGAGCTTTTGTATGTGCACCTGCCACCAACCACAGGAAAGTGAGCAACATAGCCATAAGATGGGTCGAAACAGAACGTCAGACAAGGAGTGAAGCTGGGTGTGCTCTGATGGGCCAGGCCAAAAGGTATGTTGCCAAGTAAACCTTCACATCACAATTTCTTTGAGGAACAGCTGCAGGTTCGGAAACCTAACCACAAGTCATTTAGCTAACGGAGAAATTAATTCTAAGAACTTGTGCATTTTGGGAAACTGAGTCGTAATTGCCACAATGAATTGAGACACAAACATTCTAAGGAACCGCAGTATATTGGCAAACAGCCACAAGTCCCATACACTATCAGGAGACTGTTTTATTTTAAAGAATGATGCATGATGGAGAACAGAGTTACAAGTCCCAAAGTACAATTCTGAACCCAATAGGAACCTGGCCTATTCAGGAAAACCCTGAGACTAGAGGTGCTGACAAGATTACCATCAGTTGGGAAAACAAGATCATAACATGCAGGATGAGAGCACCAAGATGCCGGTACCATGTAGAGTCCAGAAAAATGAAGACTTTGTGTTAATGTATTATGTGTTTCTTTGTAAGATCACCTGCTGGCCATTCCCGATTGTTATTCGAATACTTGCAAGTTTGGGTGATTGACAGCACATATGAAACATAAGAAGTCAGTGTTCTGGGAAGAGTCCGTTGAGACACCTGAGCTGAGATACCAGAGGATGGCCGGTAGGTGTGCCCCTGCTACCAACATACAAGAGTAACTAGAACATTTAACTATGTAAATAAAGCTATGTTTTTTTCTGCCAGGGAGTCTGAGGCCATCTGTGCTGATGACCTATGCTGGAGACGTTTGCATTATAACACTGGCGACAAGCTGGCCAAGAGGGCTAAAAGGAGAAAGCCTAAGCGTGCTGTGGAGGGGGCATAGTGATGATGGCACACCCACCGCCTAACAATGTAGGAGAACCACCCTCAGGTGAGGAGAATAGGAGTCAACTGGACTGTTGTCAATTGCAAATGGGAGGTAGCATTGTGCTCACCAGAAAGGTCAGAGGAGGTGCTGGCATCAAGCAGCCAGGCCAGAAGAGATATTTGCCTTAAAATCAACCTTGTCAGAGGAGGTGCTGCTCTTATGCCAGCTAGGTCAGAGCAGCTGCACTTGTAGTATGGTATTACGAGGAGCAGGAGTATGAGACAAGAGCATGCGAGAAAAAGACCTGTGGCAATGTGACTGCAACTGGTTAACATTATTGATTATGTGCTCTTATGTAGATAACGGGTACTGGTGAACATAAACTTATGAGCAACGTCACAGATGTTAAGGACTTTGATCTACTATAACAGTGAAGTATGAGGAAAAAAGGCACAGAGCGCAGCTGCAACGCCCTGAAAGTGCGTTCAATTGCATTATTTGAAGTCAAGTTGTGATAGTTAACCCACCTGCAGTTGATGTTTCTGTTGGTGTTTATATGCAGCACAAGGGCCTCGAGATCTATTCCGTGTGAAAACTTACAGCAAAATGATGACATCATCCTTGTCAAGTGTCCTATGCACGTTTATGTGTGGCTGTTCGGAGAGAAGAGCCAAGTTCTAAGAAAGCATTGGCAGTGAATGGATGTTGGCTGTGTAACATCGCTGACACGCAAATAAACCAGGAAGAGGTTCATGCAGGTGAAATGAAGAGTAATGCAAAGTTCGAGACAGCGACAAAATGAAGGGAGATATTTATAGTCTGTTCTCCCATCTCGCATCTGTTCTACAAGTCAGGTAAGCGTCCAGGATTATTTAAGCCTCGAGTTAAACAATCCATATGTCACATTCGGCAACCGAGAGAGAGTGGACGTTTATTCAAGACTTGGCTACAGTTATTTTTCTAAAGGAATCAACATTAAAATGGTTAACATTAAAAAGGGTCTGGAGGTTGTTTAGTTGGATTATCATGAATCAAATGCAATGAAATGGTGCACAGTTGGAGTGCTGTGTTTGTTAGTGTTAGTTTATTTTCATGGAAGAAAATGGTGCAAGGCATACATGATATTAAGTTGTTTGGTTGTATTTCGTCATGGTCCATTGGGTTGTGGGATTGGGCGTATCCGTTGTGACCCAAGAAAAGGCTGTTTTTAACACTGTGACATTTTATCATCTGCTGGGCTGTGTTTTTCCAATACCCTTTACCATGTATTTAGAGTAGACTACTTTTTGTAATCTTGGTTTTCAATTGAGTTCATGAGACGCATCAAACTGTTAACTTTACATGTTCACAGGCATCAAACCTAACTTGTATTTGAGTAACAGGAGAACAGAACATGCATGCATTTTGTCAGCAACTTTGTTGGCAGAGAGATGAATACTTAGTGGAGAGGTCAGTTAAGACTCATTACAGTTTCTTTTAGGAGGAAGGTTGAGGCCGTTTCTGGAGTTTGTAGAAATTACTCCAAGCATGGAGTGGAGGTGTGCCAGTGGCACAGGCACCTGTGGTGTGCATTACTCCAAGCAGAGTATGGAGGTGTGCCAGCATTGCATGGCACGGCCAGTATTGCATGGCACGGGCAATTCTGGTGTGCATTGTTCCATGGACGGAGTGCAGGAGTGCCAGCATATTGGTGCATGGCAACATTGATTTGAGCTACTCCAACTAGGGAGTGGTAGAGTCAATAAACTAATTCTATAAGCCACAACGGTGGTATTACTCCATTTGGAGTGGAGGAGTGCCAGCATAGCAGTGCTTTGCAATACGAGGTGTATTGTTCATTGTAGGGAGTGGAGGAATGGTGGTATATCTGGGCACATTTATGGTGGCAAGTAGTACTCCAAAGAGGGAGTGAATGAGTGTCTGCATTCCATTGCATGCTTGTAGTTAATTCATAGGTTGGCTTTCAATTTTGGTGTTGAAGCGACTACATCCCTATCTTGACTGATGATGTGGGTAGAATATCATCTGTTGTAGGTGATGTAACACACAGGTTGACGTGAGTCTATTGGGAGGAAAGCTGAATGGATTCAAGTTGAGGAATCCAGCAATTCCTTGGGAGGTTATTATTGTTATCAAGGCGCAGGGAGTGCTGGCATCGTAGAGTGGTAAGGCTTCCTTTCCGCCTAATATAGTGCAAATGTGTAACTTTGGGAGGTTTGCACTATGAACAACCATGTTCTGTGAAGAATAACTGGAGCAGAGGACTAAAGTGTTTGATAGTTAAAGGCATCGAGGGGAGAACTATTGACTGAATCGACGCAATGAGTTTAGGGTTTTGAGTGCTTCGTTAAGTTTCTATGGTTTTGCAGTTGGTGATTCAGAGCTCCATTAAATGTGATACCACATTTAACATTGAAATGCTTCAAGGAGAGAACTGTAATCCTTCCTTTCAACTGTAATGTCACATGCAATACATTGAAAGGTTAATATGTGCATATTATATCAGTGTGCGGTACTACATAGCAGTTGGAACTGTTTCAGTTTAGAGCATTTGTAGGTACTAAAGTGTGCATGATGCCATAAGGTGTGATTTCAGCAATATTTAAGTGGGAACGTATGTTTACATACGGAAGTCTAGATTCTCTTAAATGCTGAGCGACTGGAGGTCAGTAAAAATATACTTTAGGAGATTGGTAATTTGGTCAGGCAGGCATTAAAACTGGTGGTGGAGATTACGCCAAGGAGGGAGTTGTGTGAACAATAATTGTTAACACTGCAATGATGTTCACTCCAAGGAAGGAGTGGTGAATTATATATGTATTAGTAGGGAGTTCGACAGGCCGTCTGTTTGCATTAGGCAGTAGATTGCCTGGTCTTTTAGCACTTCAAAGAGAGAGTTCAATGTGTTTGTGTTTTTCGCCCAAGGGAGGGAGAGTTGGGGCAATTAATGGTTTTTCTAGGGCAAAGCTTTGAAGTGAGGCACCAGTGTGATTCCTCTGGTTTTACACAGACTACTCCAAGGAGGGAGTTCAATGTTTTTCTGTTTGTTGGTGTTTTGCCCCAGGGAAGGGGTTCTATGGGTTATCTTTCAGAAGGTTTTCGGTGAGTTCTTGAGCGAAGGGGAACAGGTGTGGTTATGATGTTTTTTGCGCATTCCAAGGAGGGAATATTATAGTCTACCAACCGTGTTTTCTTTTTTAGAGGAGGGAGTGTTGGAGACAAGGTTATGGTGTGCAAGACAGCGCACTTCAATGAGTGAAGGAGTTCCGTTAATCAATGGCACCTTACTGTATCTGCTCTCCCAAAACACTTAGGGTTATCAGCAGGGTTTTGCCATTTCCCTTTGCGGCCAGTTAGGTGCACCCACACATGTGAGGTACCGTTTTTGTCGGGACAACTGTAAGAACGCAGAAAGGTAGTACATGTGTTGTTGGCAGCGTGTTTCGGTGGTTTCCAGGTGGGAAATGTCTGAAAATTGCTGGGGCTTGTGGGTAATAAATTCTAGGGCGATTTGCGAGAGTCAGACCTCTGTGGATACCTACGGGTGTCTTCTTTTCAGAAAGGCATGGGGTTCCCGGTTTTCCTTGGTGGCTGCAGGCCCAAATCTGTAGGCTGGGCACAAGAGCAAATTCATGCAAAATCTGCTCTCCCGAAACATTTGGGGTTACCAGAAGTTTAGCCTTTTCCCTTTGCACCCAGGCAGGTGCACCCACACATGTGAGGTAGTGTTTTGGTCGGGACACCCTAGGAACGCGGGAAGGTAGGACATGTGTTGTTCTTTTCAGAAATGCCTGGGGTTCCCCGTTTTCCCTGGTGGTTACAACACCCCAAGGCCAAATCTGTTGGTTGTCCACAAAGCCAAATCCAGTCTTCACTAGGGCTTCTGATGTACCAGTTGTTTGGCCTTCTCCCCTTGCGCCCAGGTAGGTGCACCCCCACGTGAGGTACTGTTTTCGTCGGGACACCTGTGGGTATGTAGGACATTTGTTTTCTCTTAACTTCTCATACATTTGCTACTGCACTTTGTTACAGAACCCTTTCATTTCCCAAACATAACCTACATTTTGTCACAGCTTTAGGCACTGTATGCTTTTATAACCTGCACAAGTCAACTACCCTCCAAAAGGTATGCCTGTGCTCTTTCAAAAAATGTATGCTTGCTATTTCTCACAACATTAATTTTCCTTAAGCACCTCTGTTTAGGCCGTCAGCATACAAGTCATATGTACTAGGGCCCCGTTTTTTGGCTTGTGGTATTGCTTGTTTTGTGAAACATTACGAAAAATGTGTGCTTTCCTAACTAGAAGTCGGGGGAATGTAGCGGGGCATTTTTTTTCTCAATGTTCACAGAAGCCATTACCTTACAGCTCCAACCATGTCCAGCACATACCTTTTTTTCCCTTTCATTTTTCCAATTGTTCCCCAAACTATGGGAATTTTAGGTACATAGTTGTTGCCTGACCTTTGCAAATTACCCCTTCCTAAACCTAGAATTGTCTACTTTTGAGAAATGTATGCCTTTCTGTCTTCCCATTCAGCTTTCCTACCCTGCTCTACCTTTCCGTCCATGCATGTCCTATTGTGAAAAAAAGGGTACAATCACCTACCTCTCGCAAAACTGATGGTAGCCTTATAAAAATATGTTTTTTTGGTTTCCACTCAACCTGTTCTGAATTCACCAATTTCCAGGCTTTTAAGAACAGCAAGCCATTTGTTCCTAGCTCTTACAAGAAAAAAAAGCACAGGCTTCACTGTACATCATTCTATTGGCATGTTTTGAAAAAACATAATTTCCTCTCTTTTTGGTTATTTTCGATAACCCCCATGCAGCAAACTAAGATTCCTTGGTGGCGTTATGACCGCCTACATGCGGGAAGAAAAGGGGCCAAATTTTGCCAAGATATCACATGTAACAAAAATGTTACAAGGGATTGAACGGCGACATACTGAAATAACCAAAAAAGGGCTTGGCACTGGGGGGGCGAGGACGGAGAAACCATTGGTAGTTAAGGGGTTAAAAACGAATTGAGCATAATGCAAGTTAAAAACACACTTGGATTTGACTAAGGCCAAAGTGCCTGCAAATATTTAAAAACAAATTTGGCTTAATGCAGGTGAGAGCACTGAAGTTCAATTGTGCCAAACCAAGTTCTCAAGTATTCTTGTATTGTCTGCGTCCAGCTACCCTTTGTTTATTTGGTATAGCGCGAAACCAAACCCAAACAAACAAACAAAACATAGAAGACGTAAGTGGTAAAGTATATATTTTGGCGAGCAGGTCACCATTTGATTTGTGCAGTTGTGTATTTTTCAATACGGGTGGGTAGTGTGCATTGCGAGGGAATTGGGCGAGGCACCGCGTTGTCGGCAACCTACGTAGTTGAATATTTGTGAAATGAAGTTGTCTAGAAGCAGTGAGGAATGAGAATACAGCTTTTATAAATTTGCGTGGAGATGAGTTGTTGCCTGGATGCAGCTTACTAGTGTTAGTGACTGGATGCCGGGAGTTAATGTCGGAAGGGCGAAGGGCATGGAGCGTAGTACGAGCAGAGTGTGTTACTGCTCCCACACGTAGCCTTTAAAGTTTGTAAGGCAAACAGTCCACACAGATAAACAGCCACTCGGTGCGAGAGGCAGTACAAGGCACGCAGGGAATTGACTCCCTGTGAGGTTATGCTGTATCCTGATGTAGGATTGTCGTTGGCGATCGTAATGCTCCGCCCCAGGGGGGGATTACCTTTTTATTCTGTTGTAACAGCAGTCTTGGCGGCTGTCTTGTAGTGGGTGGCAGTGGGGGTTCACGAACAGGTTGCTCCCTGCAGCTTCTGTCTCCAGTGTCCTAGCAGCGAGTGGAACTGTCATTACTGTAATTTTCTGCAATAATTGTAAGCGCAAGCAACTACTATTGAAGCAGTCACCTTTGAAAAGTATTGTTAATATTTCCTATATGTATTGGTTAGTCTTAAATAGTATTTACTTACCTGCCTTGTGTATATAAAATAAATGTAGATTTTATTATAACTGTGTAAGAGTTTCTTTGGGCTATTGTATTGACTGGCTTCATTGTACTTACCTAAAGCTCACATCCTCTGCATAGAATAAGCCTGGCTGCTCTGCCATTCTACCAAATCCTTTGGTTAGTATAGACTTATACCAAGAGTTGGGGACCTGTACACCAAGGGATAGTTTTATTGAATTTTACCTCCAGGTGGACTTTAGGAAAACACCTCTAACAGTCATATGATGTCAGTGTTCTATGAAGAGTCGGTCGAGACTTGAGCTGAGATGCCCGAGGATGCAGTGGCCCCTGCTACCAACAGACAAGAGTAACTGGAACCTGTAACTAGGTAAATAAAGCTATGTTTTTTTCTACCATGGAGTCTGAAGTCATTTGTCCTGAGGACCTTTACTGGAAAAGTTCACTTTTTAATTCCAGGGGGAAGCCAGCCCAAATGTAAATAAAGCCACACCACAACAATTTCAGAATATTATGCCCTGCATTATACGGATGGTGCTAAACATGTAAAAGTGATTGCAAGACAAGTTATGCAAGAACATGGAAAGGAATTTAAAACTTACTGAAGAGATGGTGGAGTTTGGTATTTGTATACTGAAAGGGTCTGTTTCCACAGCAACAAACAGATCAGCTGCAGGTTCCTTGAAAAAACTGTCAGCTCCAAAAGGGTCTGAACCTTTGAATGGGTCGCCTCCAAAGGGATCTTAAGAAATTTTAAAAAGAAAGTGTCTTCAGTGCAACCAACAAACAAACATATCCTGGAATTAATTCTAACCAGTCATTAAAAAGACAATAAAACTTAAAAACAAAAAATAGTTTTTAGTATGGTTTACAAAAACAAATACTTTCCGAATAACAATGCAAAATATATTTACAGAAATGAACAACACATTTCAAACTGGCTGGAGAGTAGATTATTGGTGTTGCGGATGTGCTTACTTCTTTAGAAGAGTTCATTAAAAAGCACAGTTTGGTCATAAATCTTTCCAAACATGTATTTAGTAGTCTATTCAACTGATTCTGCAGTATGCTTGAATATGGGATTAACCATAGATACCGGTTCTAAAAAAGTATCAGACTAAGAGTGGAGGATGGGAGACCACGTTGAGGAGACAGTTCCACAGACCTCTAGTTAGAGGTGTAAAACATCCTAAGGCTGGGTTCATACCAAAGGATAGACCAAATTCGGCGTGGGTAGCAATAGCAGTGCAGTCGGCTTCACTCAAGGGGAGGAGAGAAGTGCTGGTGGGCAGTTAATCCCAACAGATAAAACAAAAGAGGAAACTACACAGATATACTGAAAAATAAATGATGTATTATAGGATTACCCAAATCGCACAGTTCTAATAATTACTTCAATTGCAAACACAACACCATAATATATACGACAAACATTTACATAACAACGGCTTTCTGATGCTTGAATCTGCTTAGATTCACATGCTCGACATAGGCCGACATCTGGTGGTTAGTGCAGAGTATTACATGATTTATTTTCAATTTCGAAAAGGGACGTTGACGAAGCGTTCTTGTAACACTATCCCATCTGTGATGTGTACTGTACTCATGATCCCCTGCGCATCGAGGTCCTAAGATTGTTATTTCTCTGACCTGAGGTTGCATGGAGTGTATGTGAAGTATGAATGAAGAATTGTGCTGAAAAACCCTCACGTAAAACCGGTCTATGGCACATTAAATTTCCAAAGAGCGGAAGATGGGTGGGAACATGTGAATCTAAGCAGATACAAACATCAGAAAGAATGACCGGTATGTAATGTTTGTGTACTGAGGCTTTTGAATCTGCTTAGAATTCCGTGCTTTGCATAGACTAACAAGCAGCACCAGAAGAAGGTGGTGGTTTGATAGAAGGAACAGAGACAAATAAATATTTCAGCACTGCCTGTCCCACCAGTGAGTCATTTCTGGCTTGTGTTGGGTGAAAGTGTGCACGGGACTCTGTCCTGCAGATAGCTTCCAGTGGCACGTGTGCAACAAATGCTAATGTAGCCCCTGCACCACACGTGGACTGTGCTTTGACTGTAAATATCAGTGTCTTGTTTGACAATGTGTAACATTGCAGTACTCATCTTACAATCCATCTAGAAATGGTAGCATTTGAGACAGGATCCTCCCTCCCTCGCTCCAACGGCTGCTAAAGCCACAAAGAACTGGTCTTTCTTTCGAGTAGTTTTGTTGAGGTAGAAGATGACTGTCCTTCGCACATCTAGTGTGTGAAGCCCAACAATGTTGAAACATGTTTGGGGATGTTTGTGGTCTCGTGCAGAAGGGATGGGGCCAAGCAGTGTGGGCTGGACTGCCCTTTTGGGGTGGGACCAAGCCTGATTTGCAAATGGACTTTCCCCTTTTGTAATGGCTTGACAGCAAAGAACGATGGTCCGCAGGGTTGCCCAGAGGTTAAGTTTAAACCTTCCAGCCATCACCTCCTTTGTTTTGCTCAAGTGTTCTTTCTGTAGATTTTGAAACAGAGCAGGAAGTTCAATGGATTGGTTGATATGGAATTTAGAAATGTACTGTCGTGAACAGCATGGGTGCGTTCTTAAGACAACCTTGTTTTTAGGCATTATGACTTTCACTGACTACGCCTGAAGCTCACTTAGCCTTCGAGTAGATGTAATGGCTATAAGGAAAGCGTAGTGAGATCTTTGAGGCTTGCTTTATGCATTGGCTCAAATGGTGAGCCCATGAGTTTGCATAGGACAATATTTAAATCCCATCCCGAGTTTGCAATTTGAGGGTAAATTCTTCCATGAAGGCTTTGACACCATGAAACTTAGTGTGATGTTTTATATGCAGATGGTGCTGCCAAATGAACTTTTAATTAATTAAAAACCAGCTGTCTTTCTAATGTGTACTAGGTAATCTGCTATATGTGATGGTGAGCAGTCAATTAGGTTAACATTTTACTTTCTACACCACTCTACAAATCTTCTCCATTTGTTAAAGTAGCAGTGTTTAGTGTTAGGCATACAGCTTCCTTTAAAATGTCCATACATCTGTCTGGCAAATTAAGGTGTTCAAACTCTATGACTTCAGGAACCAAGCTACTAAGTTGGTTGCCTGAGGTTGAGGATTCACCCTGGGATTCCAGGAGAACATGTTGTAAAGACATGCTAGATTAAATGGAGGGCAAACTACCAATTTTAGGAGGTGGGAATACCTGGTTTGACATGCCCACATTGGAGCTATTAGAAACATTGTTAAATGCTCCTTGTGCATTACTCTGTTGGAGGGGTTGGAGGAAAAGCATATGCAAATATTCCTGACCAACTGATCCTTGGATTCCTTCTGTGGGACCCTGCAGGCGTAACTCATTTTGCATTTTCTTTTATGGCAAATTGATCTATGTCTGGTGCCCCACTGTGAACAAATGTAGTTTAGAATGTCCAAATGTAACTTCCACTCGTGTTCTATGGGTAGATTTGTGTTGCTGCAAAGCAGTTATGTTCCCCTGGAACATGTTGATATTGGAGATATATTCCTCTTTGGAGGCTCCAATTCGAGATATTTTTATGCCAGTGTGGATAAAGTTTATCCAGGGAGCGAGTCCTGTTTGCCGATGTAAAATATGGCTTTTGTGCTGTCGGTTATAATCAGCACATTCTTCCCTATTATGTGATGTTGTAAAGCTTGGAGCGCCTTGCTAACTGCTAGAAATTCCAGAACATTGATGCGTTTCTTGGAATGTATGTGAGTTCCCATCCCCTGTGCTGTGTGGCGGGGACAATGAGATGTGAGAGTGATGGGTCTGTTCTGATTGTGAGGTGTTGGTTGTTGACAAATAGTTTCCCCTGTAACATGTAATCTTTTGTCCACCACTGTAGCGCCAACACCAGTGCTTGCGAAACTTCCACTAGATATACGATATTACTGTGAGTAATATATCCCTTCTGAGGCTTGCGGATCTGCTTAGATCACATGCTATGCATAGATTAGAGAGCAGTGTCTGGAGAAGGTGGTGGGTTGTGAGAAGGTACAGCGGCAAATAGATGTTTTAGCACTGCTTGTCCCACCTGTGAATCTGTTTCAGAATGTGTGTCAATGCAGTAGTGCTGAGTAAAGGTATGAATAGAGTTCCATGTAGCTTCTTTGCAAATAGTGTCCAGCGGGATGCTTGCAATAAAGGCCCAATTCACTCCTGTACTCCTGGTAGAGTGAGCTCTAGGTGTGAAAGGCAGAGTTTTGTTTGCTAGAGAGTAGCAGAGCTGTCTGCATTTAACTATCCATCTGGAGATCGAGTTTTTTTAAACATTATCACCTTCCCCGTCAGGTTCTATGGAGACAGTTTGATGGTTTTTCGTAGCGGTTTTGTTTACTTATTAAAGAACATACCTCCTTACATCCAGTGTATGGAGGTTCTCAGTTGAGCTTGAATGGTTTTGAAAGAAAGCAGGAACTTGGATATGATTTAGGTGAATACCTAGGGTGTGTACTTAGTACCAAGTTGTCTTTGTGGATAACAAAGAAAGGTTCTTGCACTGACAAACCTTGTATTTCACCGACTCTTCATATGGAGGTGATGGCCACCAGAAAAGATGCTTTTATAGGTTAGGTGTTTAGGGCTGGATGTGTGCTTCAGAACAAAGGGGGAGACATATGAGCTTTGAGAGTACCACATTTAGATCCCTCCCTGGAGGCAGATTTGAAATGTGGGGTGGGGGGGGGGGGGGGGGTACTACCATTTTTACTCCTTCCATGAATGCCTTAATGACAGGGACTTTCCACCAGGACACCTTGCTTTCAGAAGTGGTGTACGCGGATAGAGCCGCTAGGTGAACCTTGATGGAGTTGAATACTAGACCGGAGTCTAGTAAGTGGAACATGTAATGAAGAATGTCTGATGGTGTAGATTCAGTAGGGTTTACCTTTTTTGACTGGCAACATATTACAAATCTTTTCATTTGTTAAAATAAGTGTCTGGTGTTTGGTTTACATGCCTCCTTGAGAATTTCCATACACCTTTGAGGTGGTTTTAAATGGCCAAACCAAGATTTCAGGAGCCAAGTTGCCAAGTGCATGGATTGAGGATGTGGCACCCCCAGTGTTGGGTGAGCATGTTGGAGGGGCACGACAATTTGATTAGCTCGCACATCAGCTGTTTACGCAGATGCAGGAACCAAGGTTGTCTCGCCGACATAGGAGCAACCAGGATTAGCGTCACTTGTTCCTGGTGCATTTTGTTCACTATCTTGCCCAGTAGTGGTGTAGGGGGAAAAGCATAGACACGTTTCCCTGACCAGCTCATCCACTGGGCGTTCCCCTTGGATCCGAGTTAGGGAAACCTAGATACGATGTCTGGGAATTGTGTGTTTTGGCTTGTGGTGAACAGGTCTAAGGGAATATAGCCCCCTAGGGAGAAAATATCTTCTGAAATGTTTCTGCTAAGCTGCCAATCGTGCTTTTCGGGTAGAGGGCCTCTGCTTAATGAGTCTGCCAGAGAATTGAGTTCCCCTGGAACATGTTGCCAACACTACGAACATGCTCTGCTAGAGTGCTCACTTCCACATTTTTTGTGCAAGCCTGGACAGACGGAGAGTGTTTGCCTCCCTGCTTGTTTATGTAAAACATGGCAGTGGTGCGGTCTGTGAGGATTTGAACTGTTTGGCCTGACAGATGCATTTCGAAAGCTTGTGGGGCTTTGAGTACTGCTAGTAGCTCTAACAGGTTTATGTGATTTTGAGCTATGATATGGATCCACAGGCCATGCTCTGTGTGGTGAAGGTAATTGGCTTCCCACCCTGTGAGAGATGCGTCTGTTGTGACAATAGCTTGCACTGTAGGGTTGTGAAAAGGTTTTCCCATTTAATAGGTTCTACTTTGTTCACCAGCATAGTGCTTGAACTAGGGTTAGCGAAACAACCACTAGATCGTACCACTGACCGCTTGCCCGGGCCTACTGTTTAGCTAACCATTCTTGCATTGGGTGCATGCGCACCGTGCGTGCGGTACCAGGTCAAAGCATGAAGCCATTATGCCATGCAAGCGCATTGCTTTGCATACGATTATTTGGAGACCGGTTAGATACTGAGGTATTTGCAGCAGTAGGTTTTGCACTTTGTTTCGTTTGATGGAAAAACTAGACCCTCTTCTGTCTTTATGACATCTCCTAGGAATACCAATTGGAACAGAAGATTGATTGTTCTTTGGGTATTTTTGTTGCAAATTTGGCGGGATTCCCCCATCAGCCAGTCGTCCAGATAAGGGTACACTGGGATTTATTCTCTGCATAGGTGCACTGCCACTACCGCTAGTACCTTTGTGAATACCCTTGGAGCGGAGGGTAGAACCTTGAATTGGTAGTGTAGGTTCGCTATTTTGAAGCGCAGAAATCTTCTTTGTGCTGGGAACATTGACATATGAAAGTATGCATCTTTCATGCCCAAGGTTGCCATGTAGTCCCCCCAGTTGTAGCAGTGGGATTACTACCTGTAGCATTGTCATGTGGAATTTTTGTGGCTTCACATAGGTGTTCGCAAGGCGCAAGTCTAGGACAGGTCGCATTGTTATTTTTTTTTAGCGCAAGGAAGTACAACAAATAAATACCCTTGTTTACCTGCTTTGCCCGGAAGATTTCTATGGCGTCCTTTAGTAGCAGTGCTTGGGCTTGTTTTAACAGGATGCGTTCTTCTTACTGTGTAGTTTGTCTTGGCGGGAGGTTGGTGTTTGTATTAGCTCTATGCAATATTCCCTGCCACGGTGGAAAGTACCCACTTGTCTGACATGATCCCCTCCCATGCCTGGGTAAAGCGAGAAATGCGACCGCCTACTGGAAAGGCATTGGAGGAAACCTGTAGTAGTTGGTCATTGTTTAGGAGGGGTGGTGCCCCCCTCTTGAGGAGGAGGAGGATCTGCCCCTATTTCTGGACCTTATTTGGCCCCTTTGAAAACTCTGTTGGAAGAACTCTGCACACCCTGGTTGTAACTGGAGGGCCGCTGGGAGTTCTGTCCTCCAATCCAGCGCGCATTTGTACCTTCTCTCTGCACAAAGGGTTTGTTAGTGAGTTGGATTCCCCCTTAGCACTTTTTAGTGTGTCCTAGACTGCTTTGCTGAATAACGCGTTGGGCTTGATGGGCATGTTTAAAAGGGTAGCCTGAGTCTCCAATTTGAAACCCGATTGACGAAGCCATGCATGGTGTTTAATGAGGGTACCTTCTGCTACAATTCACTGCGCATTGTCTGCTGCGTCCAAGTTATTTTTAAGAATGCAGCTTGCTACTTGTCTCCCTTCAGCAAGTGTGCGAGAGCTGTACCTTTAGGGGCTCTAGAACCGAGTCTATTTATTGTGCAATCTCGTCCCACTTGTGGCAATTATAGCTGGTTAATAGTGTAGTGCTGTTAACTAGTCTCACTTGATAGGCAGCCGAGGAAGCTACTTTCCTGCCCAGGGTGTAGATTTTCTTGCTCTACTTGTCAGGAGGGGCTTCGGCAGAGAGAAGGGTGTTCCTGCTCTCTTTCTAGTGGTGGTGACTACTAGAGAGTCAGGCTTTAGCTGCCCCATAATGTACAAAGGGTCCGATGGGACTGGTCTCTTATCTCAAAGGATGTCCTCTACAAAGTCCTTATCGACTTTTGGTCGGTATGGTCTGGGGGTGGATGATTAGGATAATCATCATAGTATTGGTTTAATTCCCCTGTGTCCCCTTGGTCTTCTGGGTCTGTAAATGAGCCAGGGTCTTGTGAGCCTTGAGTGTCGTAATGTGTCCTGAGCCACGTCTTGATATGACGAGTTATACGTTTGTGTAGTGTACATGCAGGTCTTTTGGCGTTGTGCTGCTGGCTAGCTGCTTCGCCATGAGGGGGAGGGGCCTGAAGGTTGGGGTTGATCAAAGACATTTACAAAACTAACCATTCTGCTCATGACCCTATCAAACTGTTCTGGGGTCTATTGGGAGGAGCATGGCAACACTGAGGGAGCAGGTGTAAGCAGAGGCTCTGGAGCAGGGGCTATTTGTGATGCATTGCCTCTGAAAGGGTGTCCTCAGGGGTAGAATAATCCTTAATCTTTGAATGTTGTGATTTTGAGGCTTGGGGAGTCGAGGGTTTTGGGTGTTTCGACTTTCCGGCCTTCAGGTGTGAGGGACGTGTTCTTTCATTAAGTTGCCCAATTTGAGCTTTTTGTAGGGGCCATTGACGCGCCTTTCGAGGCGCAGTCGGCGGAACCAGAGGACTTTCCAGATTTGGACGCGGAAACGGAATTTGGCATCTGTTTCGGGGGTGTGTCATGTGGTGATCACGACAGCCCAGAGGACAGGGAATATTCCGACCTTCCCATCGACACCGCATGTGGCTTATGGGTTGAAAACGTGGTCGACTGTCGGCCATGGGGGGATGTGCTTAGTGTGGCGTGTAATGGAGGTGCTAGAGCCACCAGGTGTCTCTGCAGCAGAACCGCTGGCCTGCCTGTTGGAGTCGGGTTGTGCTCACTTGGGAATCCATTGGATCCCTATCACCCTACGCGTCACTTAGGATGCCGACGCTGCCATTGCTGGAGCCTCCCTCTATGGCCATGGCAGCCTCGGAGTGCATGGCGTGGTGGGCCCAGCGTTTAGTCTTTCGGTACTTTAAAGTTTTTGTTCTTAACAGTTTGCAAGACTTGCACTGTTTTTCAGCGTGGTCCCAAGGGAGGCAAAGGTTACACACTCGGTGTAAATCCTTCCGTGGAAAATAAGAAGTCACTTAATCCCCTTTCCTCCATACTGCACACGTGTTCCTTCCAAGGGACAGGAGGCGGAACCTTTTTCACCAGAAAAAACCTTCTTACCCATAATATTTAGAGGCACGCCGGGGTGCAGCCATGGGAGCATGCGCAGCCCTGACTCTGCCCTCTTGCGCCACACCTCAGTCCCCATAGATGCGTCGACAATAGATCATCATTGCCTAATGAGACCAGTTTTATTAAGGGGGAGGTTGGTGGGACATATGGAGGAAAGGGGACTCGTTAGTCAGTACGGTGAGTAACTTCTAATTACTCTTACGTCCTGTCCCCTTTCCTCCATACTGCATGGGCGATTACAACTGAGTGTAGCCCCAGGGCGGAGAGTAGACCCTCCTTAAGCAAACAGGTTTCTAAGAACTGCCCGTCCGAAAGCCATGTCTGATCTAGAACCAGCATCCATACAGTAGTGCTTGCAGGAAGGGGTGGCCCATGTGGCCACCCTGCTTATGACTTGCCAGGGGACATGCTGCTGGAAAGCGATGGCTGTTGCCTTGGCTCTGACTGCGTGGGAGTGCATGTTGGCCGGCAATGGCTTGTGCTGTCCCTCGTAAGCTTCTTTGATGGCCGAGACCATCCAACGGGCTATGAATGCCTTAGAGGCCCGATATCCCGGGTCTTGATCCAACAAAGGTGATAAAGAGTGCATCCGACTTGCAGAAGCGCTTGGTCCTATCCAAGTAGAATTTCAGGGCACCCCTGACATCAAGGCAGTGCAGAACTCTCTGTGCGTCAACTTTGGGCTCAGCATAAAACGTAGGTAACACTATTTCCTCGTTCAGATGGAATGCGGAAGGCACCTGGGCATGAATGCTGGGTGTGTTCGCAGGACTACTTTATCCCTAAGAAACGTAGTTTATGGCTCTGAGGCGACCAGCGCCTGGATTTTGCTGATTCTGCGAGCCGAGGTGAGGCAGACTAGCAATGCCGTCATAATGGTGACCAGCCTGATGTCAGCGGATGCCATTGGTTCAAATGGTTTGTGTGCCAGGGGACCTAGAACTATGTTGAGGTCTCACACGGGGTGTGGCCTCTTGATGGGCGGATAGAGTCTAGCTAGTCCCATCAAATGTTTCCTGACAATCGGGTTGGAAGAGGAAAAGAAATCTCCTAACACCCTAATGGCTGCCAAGTAAGTTTCTGTACACCGTAATGGCTGCCAAGTAAGTGCAGCAAGTGTCCACCTGTATGCCTGAATGGGCAAGGCACGGCGAGAAGGAGAGCACGTCGTCCAAGGTACATGTAAGGGGGTTGATACCCTTAGAGTCTGACCAGTGGCAGAACCTGGTCCACTTGCTCTTCTACTGGGCCCTGGCAGACTTGCTCCTGGCACTCTGTATGATCTCTAGGTTAGCCTGGGAAAGGATGAGCGGACGTAGCGTGATTCTTTCAGAAACCACGCTGTGAGGGCTAGTTTTTGTGGCACAGAGTGGATGATCCTGTCCCCCTGCTGCGCCAGAAGATGTGTTGGGCCTGTCGAGAAGCAAATGGGCGGCTTCTACGTGAGGCTGAACAGCTCTGAGAACCATGGCCTGGCTGGCCACCACAGTGCTATTAGAATAATGCTGAGATGGCGAGATTCCTTGATCTTGCATATCACCCTGTGTATCAGTGTTATTATACTACCGTTTATGATCAACTGACTGTTTGGTACTGTTTCAAAAGAGGTTCATAAATTGAACGATCAATATTGTAATAGTCTTTAACCTGACCTGACGGTAGTCTTCTGGAGCAGCAACTAAAGAATGCAAGAATCTCCCGGAAGCTCCTGTCCCTCCCGTTCACCGGAAACAAGGACACTAGTGAGGGAGAAACACGAACCCCAGGGAAACCCTCTGGGGAAAAAAACCCTGGACGACCTGGTAAGGAACTTCTGGAACAATGGATCTTCTCATTCTGAATCTGAATCCATTGCCATGAGGAGTGAAATCGCCATTGATAGGCATCGCTCCTAGAGACCTAAGGCTGTACTTATTTGCCGCAATGACCCGATTTGTACAAGTCTTCCCATGTCAAATATAGACATGTTTCTAAGAGTCCGTCACCCATAACAGGACTCCATGCACAGCGTCCCCGCTGCACCACTGCAGACGATTTTCTGTACGGACAGCACCACTACCAAGTGATCATCCTGATGAAGGCCACTACCACCTCGGGCTCCTACCCAGCCCTGTTTGGCCGAAACACTTCTGTGTCGATGTTTTGTTGCACAACCCTTGTGTATATGTGTTTATAGATAAAGTTGTGTACACTATTGTGTTTAGTACCCCCGGACCTACCACAGTCCTGGGTCGCACCCTGTAAAAATCCTATGTCACCACTTACCTGTACTGCATACTCGTGCACCACTGTGGAAACTGTTCCCCGAGAGTAGAAGAGGACAATACTCACCTGTATTTCCCTTGATAAAGAAATGTCTGTCCAAAATTTTTTCGTGCTCATCGAAAGTCCTGTTAATGTTTAAATATATTCATCTGTGCAAAATCGTTTTGGAGGCAAAATAAATTAGCTTCAAAACTTGACAGCTGTCTACAGATATCTCATCCTGATTTCTAGCATTTTACATACAGGTACCCTCCTGGGCATATGAGGACTCCGCCAGGCGCCCTCTATATATTCTTGGACAGATATGCGACAGGTGTTTCATCCCCTTGTCTCGACCATTGTAGAAGGACCGCCCCTAACGCATGTTGCGAGGCGTCTGTCTCCACGATGAAAGGACATGACTGGTTGGCAGTGGTTAGTATTGAAGCTGAGGTAAACACTCCTTTCAAAGTGTCAAATGCCTGCTGTGCTTGTAAATCCCAAGAGAACGCAACCCCTTTCTTTAATAGTCTTGTTATGGGTAAGGTGGTTTCGGAATAGCAGGGAATGAATTTACGATAGAAATTCGCAAAACCTAGAAATCGTTGGACCTCTGATAGTGGTCGGGGGTGGCCAATCTATGACGGCTGAAACTTTCTTTTTGTCCATGGAGATGCCATGAGCTGATAGAACAAACCCAAGGTAGGTAATCTGAGATTGATGGAATTCACATTTTTCAGCCTTACAATATAACTGGCTGGCCTGTAAGCGATCCAGGACGATGTTGACATGACGGATATGGTCACTCATTTGCGAGAGTAAATCAAAATGTCATCTAAGTAAATGATGACAAAATGAAGAAGAACATCTGCAAACAGGTGATCCATGAACCACTGGAAAACTGCGGGTGCGTTTACCAGACCAAAGAGCATCACCTGGTACTGGAAATGACCGAAGGGAGTCCGGAAGGCCGTCTTCCACTCATCTCCAAGTGCAATCCGAATCAAAAGATATGCCCCTCAAAGATCTAACTTGGTGTACAGTGCGGTTCCCCGAACTGCTTCCAATATGTCCTTGATCAAAGGCATTGGATATTTGTCAGGAATGGTTATCTTGCTGAGTCCCCGATAATCAACGGACGGAACTCTTCCGAGTCTTTCTTCGGAATGAAAAACAGGGAGGCACCCGCAGGGGATTTGGACTCGGTAATCAAACCATTTTGTAAGTTCGAGTGGAGGTAATCTTTGAGAGCTGCCTTTTCTTTTTGCGATAAGACATACATCCGCCCAAAAGGAAGGGGTTGGTCTGGGAGCAGCGAGATATGACAATCATCCCTTCGATGAGGAGGTAAGGTGGGAAAGAGGGGTTTTGAGAAGACCTTATAGTATTGTTGATGACATTGTGGGATTATTCTTAACTGTCCGATAGAGGATACTTTGAAATGTTAGGAATCTCAGGAGGGGTCTGAACTCCTACAGCATTTTGGGATAAACAGTGTTCTATGCAAAATTCAGAACCCAAGAAAAGAGTTCCTGCCTTCCAATTTATAAAAGGATTATGCATGCGTAACCAAGGAAGTCCCAAAATCACCGGAAAATGAGCAGCCTTTATCAGGTCAAAAACCAAACTTTCCTTATGTGAAGCAATCAGGCAAGTCACTGGTATGGTCTGCTCCCGAATAGGCCCGGAAACTAAAGGACTCCCTTCTACTCCTTCAATAGGAGTGGCACAGGACTTGGGAATTCTAGCTATCCCATTTGTGGCTGCCCATTGATCATCCAAAATATTCCCAGGAGCGCCACAATCAAGTAATGCTGGACTCCCTTGTATAACACGGTCTGGTAAACTGATGGTCAAAGAGAGGACTATCATGGAGTGATTGATAGCGGAAGGTTCAAGGGATAAGCTTAGCCGATTAGGGGAACTCTGATCATGATCCCCTGCTGTGGTTCCCTCTATGGCAGGGACTTTGCGTTTCCCGATACTGGAACTCTTGATCGACGAGGAGGAACAATGGGGCAATCACGTAAAATGTGAGAGGAAGAGCCACCGTACATACACAGTCCTAAGGACTTCCTTCGTTCTCTTTCTGCAGTAGATATGGGTCCTTTGACTGAGCCAATCTGCAAGGGTTCTTCGACTGCAGTGGGTTTACTCACACTTGGAAGTGGGTCGACTTGCGAACGACTTCCTCTAAATTTCTTTTTCTCATGAGGCCGTTCCTGAAGCCGGTAGTCAATTTGCATAGTGAGGGTGATCATTTCTGCCGATTTAGCCGGCCCTGGAACCTTGGAAACCTCATCCTTGAGTTTCTCTGAGAGACCTCTTCGAAATGGAGTCAACAATCCATCATCTGGCCATCCCGTTTCAGAGGATAATTGCTTGAATTGGGTAATATGCGTCATAAGATCCTTACTCCCCTGACGAAGATCCAGAAGTTTCTCTTGTGTGGTCACTGAAATCTCCTGGCGACTGAACATGGTTCTCAGACTGTTTACAAATGCCGGATAAGAATCTAAAATGGTGTTGCCTGAAGTAACTAAAGGGGTAGCCCATGCTAATGCTGG
This sequence comes from Ambystoma mexicanum, assembly GCF_040938575.1. Lineage (NCBI taxonomy): Eukaryota > Metazoa > Chordata > Amphibia > Caudata > Ambystomatidae > Ambystoma > Ambystoma mexicanum. The sequence goes on along the minus strand of NC_090922.1, from coordinate 1,345,957,025 downwards.
GCCGGATAAGTGCGAGATTAGGAAACCCACCTTATCCTTATCCGTAGGGAAGAATCGGATCTTAAACGTAAACTGGACCGTGCAGCTATCCAGAAACTCTTTCAATTTATGTGGATCCCCATCAAACTTGCCCGTGCTTAATGCTATGGGGGGTGTTTCGGAGAATGCTCGGTTCACCTGTTATCTCAATTGGGCATTATCTTGCTTAAGAGTCTGCATTTCCAATTACATGGATTGCATGGCAGCCATTAGTTGCTGCATTTGCTCCTCCATATTGAAGCCGTCAGTTCTGGCTAGGGTTTTGTTTTCTTTTCTTTTCTTTCTGGGCGTTGCTTACTGTTATAATACTACCGTTTATGATCAACTGACTCTTTGGTACTGTTTCAAAAGAGGTTCATAAATTGGACGATCAATATTGTAATAGTCGCTGACCTGACGGCAGTCTTCTGGAGCAGCAACTGGAGAATGCAAGAATCTCCCGGATGCTCCTGTCCCTCTCGTTCACCGGAAACAAGGACACCAGTGAGGGAGAAACACAAACCCCAGGGAAACCTTCTGGGGAAAAAAACCCTGGATGACCTGGTAAGGAACTTCTGGAACAATGGCTCTTCTCAAGGTGGAGGATCCTGGAGGGAAGTGGTGCGATGCCTACAGAACAAGGAACGGACATGTAACTCGCAGGAAATACGTGGGAAGTCTAAGGAAGAGAGTCCTATGGAATGGATCCGCACTTACTGAAAACAGACTTGACTAGAATTAAGTCGTCCGTGCCGACTGATCATGGGAGCTGGTAAGTGATATTGGTCGAGAGAGAGCGAGCGGGAGATTCCTAGCAAGAGAAAGAAAGTCAGTAACGGGGAAAAGAGAGGGAGCTAAATGACTGTGGTAGCGAAAGGAACTCACTTCCTCGCGACGGGTGGCTTTCCCAATACTGAGACGTGGCTGGAGCGGATAGCACGGATCGGGGAGGAGAATAAGAGCCAGAGAAGAGGGAAATGTGAGAACCGCAGGGAAAAGTGGTTGTGACGAATTGCTACAAATGGAAATAAACAGAGTCAGAAAAGAGAGAATAAAGTTGAAATTACTAAGGTACCAACAGGAGTGGACATCTACTACCCACAAACTTACGAAGAATCACAGTAAGCAGAAGCGACGCACAGAAGCGGTGTTATTCGTTCCTGCCGATCGCGTCTGTCGGAAACGTGCAGTAACTAGACTGTTACTACACTTGTGATTGCGCTTTATGGCCATCTTGAAAGCCCCTCGTAATACGGCTCCACACAGAGACCATTTTCGTCTAAATAACCCTCGTTGAAAAGGTGTAACAATCAGTGGCGTCGGCAGGAAGGTGTATGCTGTCATTCCGTCCCACTGAATCTGGAATGCGTCGCCTATTGAGCCATGGCCCTGACATTGCCAGGCAGTGAAAAGTTGGCACTTCCTGTTGTCCCGGGAGGCAAAGAGGTCCAGTTGGGGGTGTCCCCATTTGTAGAAGATTTCCTGCAGTACTAGGTCATTCAACTGCCACTCGTAGTTGTCCGCACCCAGTCTGCTGAGCCTGTCTGCCTCCAGGTTGAATTCACCCGGCACGTGGCCAGCCATGAGGTATATGTTGTTCTCCAGGGCCCATTCCCACCTGCTGACTGCGAGACTGCACAGCAGGAGAGGTTTGGGGGAGGGGGAGATCTGGTACCTCCCTGCTTGTTGACATAGAACATGCTGGTCGAGTTGTCTGTCTGAATGAGGACGACCTTGCCCTCGATTACCGGAAGGAAGGCTCTGAGAGCCAGCCAGATCACCTCAGTTCCAGCCAATTGATGTGGTACTCCTGCCGGGGCCAGGTGCCGTGGACGTAGTGGTTGTCCAGGGTGGCCCCCCAGCCCTCGAGAGAGGAGTCCGTGGTGATGTGACCTGCAGGGTAGGTTGCCGGAAAGGCTTGCCCCGCCGCAGGTTGCCATCCCTGGACCACCATGTGAGGTCCGGGTGAAGTTATGGAAGAATGTTGATCATCTCTGAGAGCCTCGTTCCTGGTTCCAAGTGGCTGCCAAGTGCAGCTGTATCCTCCTCACCCTGAGTCTCGTGTGGGGAACGGCCAAGACAACTGCTGCCATGAGACCCAGAAGGTGTTGGTACCACCAGGCCGAGGTCACTTCTCTGCTGAGGAAGTGCGCGGTGGCCCTCTTGAGGTCCGTGATCTTGTCCTCCGAGGGAAAAACTCTCCTGGAGCACATGTCCCAAATGAGACCCAAGAAGGTCAGTCTCTGTGTGGCCTGCAGCTACGACTTCTCGAGGTTGAGTGAAAAACCCAGCTCGTGCAGAGTGTTCATAAGAACGTGTGAAGTACGGTGCACTGCTTCCGGAGAGGTCACCCTGATGTGCCAGTCGGTACGAGTAGATATGGAGGCTCTGCGACCGGAGGAGGACCGCCACAGTATTCATCAGCCTGGTAAAGACCCTTGGGACAGAGTTGAGGCCAAAAGGAAGCACCGTGCATTGGAAATGGTAGCCCATGATCCTGAATTGTAGAAAGGAACAATGAGGCTGCCAGATCAGGACGTCTAGGTATGTGTCCTTCAGATCCAGGGAGCACATCCAGTCTCCCTTGCACAATGTCTCCACCATCAAAGCTGGCATAACCATCTTGAATTTTTGTAGAGGTAGGGAGAGGTTGAGGGTGGAAAGGTCCAGCACAACTCTCAGGCCCGCCTGGTTCTTCTACTGAATGGCGAAAATCCTGGAGTAAAAGCTCAAGCCTTGCTGGGACTTCCTCCACTGCCTGGCTCTGTACGAGCGACTGGATCTCCCCAAAACAGTTACAGTCCCAACCTGTGGGAGGGGAGGGTGGAGAGGCTGGGATAGGGAGGCGGACCCCGTGGAGACTACAGAGAGGATCCAGGGGTCCACGAAATTTTGGTGCCAGAAATGTGCCTGGAGAGAAAACCTGCCCCCCACTGGAGACACGTGGACCTGTAGTGGCGGGTCATGCCTTCTTTCCCTCTGAGGCTGTTGTGGAGGAGGGGGTCTGTAAAAAGCCCTTAGTCCCCCCCCCTTTAAATTGCTTGCACAGATGTTGAGTCTGCAAACTGTCAAGCTGCCTGGACCTCCGCTTTTGGAAGCCACAGAACCATCCCTATGTATGCCCCTTGTCTGAGCGCTGTTGTGACTGGGTGTACATTTTGGGCGTGGTCTTTGTCAAGATGGATAAAGACTTGGCCAATTGTGAGTTGTTTTTCTTTTTGTCCAGCTCCTCGTCCGTTGTGGAGTGGAAGAGATCAACCCCTTTGAACAGTAGATCTAAGATGCGATCCTGGACATCTGGGTTGAATTTCGTAGCACAGAGGCAGGCCGTTCTTGTCATGTCCGTGGCAATGCAGATGGCATGGCCAGAGATGTCAATGTGGGCCATGGTGGACTCCACAATGTCCAGCACCACCATCTTGGCCTCTGCCAATCCCACCTTGAATCACGATTGGCTTTGTGCCTGAAGCTCTAGGAGGAAATCAGCAATTTCCCGTCAGAGCCTCTGGTTAATGGCTGCCAGCATGGCATCCGCGTTGGCTTGAAGAAGGTGCAGGGACGCGTTGGAATACAGCTTCTTCCCGTACGCCTCTGTTAGGCAGAATCCCGTGTAGTGCCCTTAGGGACCACTACAAACAATTAAGACCACAGGTGGCAATACAAGTTTTACTTTTGGTACAAGCCTGTACTACTATGTTAAAGTGGTAGCAGTATCAGAGCAGCCAGGCTTATCTCAAGAGTATATGAGCAGTAACAGAGATTACACAAAGGGACCAGAATTACTGTGACTCAAGCAAACACTGACTCATGGGTGCAGGTAAAAAATATAAGTACATTTATTTTTAAAACATTTGTTATAAACACGACACTTCTATTAATTCAAACACCACACGTAAAATACATTACAACTAACCAATTCACTTTGTACGGTATAACTTCAAGGTAAGTAACCTGTGTTTTAGCGGACCGGTGTGAAACAAAAGACGTTACCAGGAATACACTTGCGATCAAATTTTGACAGTAATGACAGTTCGGTCTTACCAAAGAAACACGTATCCGCGGCAAGAAACGTTACCGGGGCAAAAACACACTTAGCACCTGAGATACTCAGAGAGTTGGAGGCAAAAATCATAGGCAATACTTTTGTCAAGGCAGACAGAACCAGAGAACACTCTTAGACAGAAATTCAAGAGTCAATAGGCCGGGGCCAGTGTCAAGTGGAACCGGGTTCCTGTTGTCAAGGATCACAGTCGGATAGTTCACGATTCAACGTAGCCAGGAGTACTTAGATATTGTCAACAGAGGAAAAAAAAGTTATAAGAAGGAGGGAAGACAAGGGCAAGCCTTCGAGGCGAAGAAAAGGAATTCACCCTAATTCCTTGAGCAGAACACAGTACCTTATTCAAGGAAGAAGCTGGTGCCACGGCAGTTGTTCCTGGTAGTTTCATGCAGACACACGGTCCCTGGAGCTTCGATCCGAAGGAGGACGTCTGGAGGGGTCTGCACCATACAGGGCTGAAGCCGGCAGCAAGGACGACCAATAAAAGGTGCGCTCCATAAAAACAGGAGAGGCTCTTCTGATGGCTATCCGGACCACCACAGCAGTGTGCAGCGATTTCGACCACAAAGAGGATCCTCTGGCTGTAGAACATGAGCTGGTTATCCCCACCAAGCTCAAGGGAAGAAGACTCCGGACTGGATCTTCTCTGGTCGCCGAAGGGTCGGGATAGTTGCAGGAGTCGACTTCTTCACTTCTGTTCGGTTCCTTGTAGTTCCAGTGGCGACTCTTGACTTCTAGCCCAAGAGACCTGCCTTTTATGCGAAAATCCCCCATTCACACAGCCTGGCTTTCAATCACGCAGCAGGGGGGTTATCCAGCCCAGACAACCACCTCAGCTAATCATGGCAAAGTGCAACTCGGGTTTCCTAAGATACCCTGTGCAGGGGGTGACTACACCCCTCCCTCACTTTCAGCCCACCTAGACACCCAGGCGCCAAGAGGAGGGCTTCTCTGCAGAAGCCCACCAAAAGACAGTGAACAAAGAAGGCAAACTTGGTTTGCCGCGCAAAGTAAAACACAAGAAGGACTTTATCAAAAAGAAATGGCGAATAAACCCGACCGGAGCCAAAAGAAAAAGTATTTGATCAAGCGGGTTTAAGTTCGAGGCTACTATAATAGGCTAAAACAATACCACATTTATATAGTATAATAGCGCTAGAAAGGTTAGGGTAGATTCCACCGCCACCAGCCAAGTCTAAATGTTAAAAGAGCGAAACAATGCTCTAGGAGGTACAGATAAAAAGGGCTAAGGATTAACCCTTTCCAGTACTCCATGTAAGATGGGGTGTACTGGATCTGTCGTTTAATGACTAAGAAAAGTTAATGGCAACTTTATCCTTTTCTGGGGGGACAGTAGTCAGCCTCAGAAATGGAGTCGGTGGGAAGTCCAAAAGACAGCCCTGTGTCACTGCACTGAAGGTGCTGTGTAACACATAAAAGAAGGAGGCTACTGAAGTGGTGTACTCCAGAGTCCACAATCACAAAAACATATGAAATACACATTGCAAAACACAAGTAAGAGTGGGAAAAGGGGTACACTCTTACTAAGTGGAAAAACAAACACCAGAAATCCAGCGAAGCTGCTGGGGGACTCACTAGGTAAGGGTAATTAGCCATAGAATGAGAATTCTCCCTAACAGCCTCCAAGATCTTCTCCTCTTTGCCTAGCAGCGCCGCAGAGGATGAAGCGGGGAAAGACTGAGGCTTGGAGTATAGTGATGCTGCAGAGATCACTGAGGAGTGTGGCTGAATATAGGCCGATAGCAAGAGTGTATCCCCCTCCATCGGCCTGTAATTGGCGTCCAGGCATTTATTCACCGGCTGGACTGAGTGAGGCTTGAGCCAACCCTTCTTGGCCAAGGCAACTATGTCCTTCTGCATCAGGATCCCCGTTCTGGTTACAGTACGTAGCGTGAGGACTTCTGTGACGACCTCCTCTGCTGGTTGCTCGACCTGAGGAAGGCCCAAGTACTCTGCCAGACTTGCAAAATGTTCATGGAAGGCCTTGGCTGAAGATGGCGTATCAGGGTCCTCCTCCTCATCTGTGTCCGCCTGAGGGTCTAGTTGGTCAGGGAACGGAGAAGGGGAGTTGGGAGCTGTAGTATGGAGACCGGAGCAGAGGCTGTTGCGGAACCGCCTGGACAGGAGGCTGAACAGGACCCAGGGGCGCCTGTACTGGAGCCTGCAGCGCCGGAGCCATTGACGGGAGCACGTTGTCCCCCATCCGAGGAGACTTCATGAGCCTGAGGAACCATTCAAAGAATCTGTCCTTGCAGGCCGTTTTAGTGGTAGGCGATATTGACGTGGTAGAGAGCGGCTGCTGGAACCGTTGCGTGCCCTGCCCATATGGACGCAGTGGAAAGCTGCCTTGCGCGAAGGAAGGGTAAACTGTAGGCCCCATACCTGGTCGACACCAGTCCCACCTTGACACATGTTCCTCCACCTGCTGCCTTCCCTGGAGCAGCGTCGGCCGGATGTCTGGATTTTCTGGCAAGCGGCCATTTTGTCGAGCTGCCTTCCACATGACTGTCACGACTCGCTCCCTTCGCTCCCGTTCCCGCCACTTGGGGGCATGTTTTGGGGCTTATTCCCTGCTGGACATTTCCTCCGAACCTAATGCCACAGTGCTGCAATGAACTGGGAGCGCTAAATCCCTATTTTCCAAACTACTTCCCTTCCGGATCCATTCCAGGTTTTTGGCAGCCAGCATGCTTCTTTAACCAAATGACTGTGCTTCCCAGAATGCCTGGCCCACTGCTCCACCTCCACCCTTGCAGGACAAGGTTGGGTGGAGGATAGGCAACACCTGTGGCTGCAGGTGCAGCAGTCAGCACACCTGAGGCGTGTGCTCGTTAACAGCTTTAAAAGCCTCAGTCTCACTTCAGTCCAGCGCTGGTCATCGTCTGCAGTGTTCCTGTTTTGACTAGTCCCTGGTTCCTTGTTCCTTGCCTTTTGTACCTACTTTCTTGTTCCTGTTTTCTTGTTTCCTCCGCCCTGAATTTCGGATTCATGAGCTAATTGATTTCTGCTCCCTTGATTTCCCTTTTTGTCTTCCTCTGTTTGCAGGCAGCATTTCTCAGTGCTTTCCCCTTTTAGATGCAGCCCAGTTTGTCTGTGTTCTATATTTCTTTGACTCTGTCCTTTGCTGCTGTTACCCATTTACCTTAGCCTTCCTCTTAGTTTAGTTTCCTGTCTTTTCCTTGGAGGGGTAGGGAAAAGTTTGCATTGGTTATTTAGCTTTTTCCCTGCTCCTGATCCTTACTTCTATTGGGATCCATTTCAGGTTTTCCTTAGCTCTTCTGCATTTATTTTCCCTTTTGATTTTAGGTGTGGTGTGCGGTTGTTAGCTAGCTCCTGTGTGAATGCTTATGTTTTCCTCACTATTTGTTATCACTATTTCAACTTAGGTATTTAGTTTTCTGCAGCGGATCACGCTCGGCTGCCTTCCAGCCTTCACCCTTGCCCTGCCGGGCTCCCCTCATTACAGCGGATCACGCTCTGCTGCCTTCCAGCCTCCGCCCTTGTCCTCTGGGCTCCCTGCCCTGCAGCCTGCCTCGCTCCGGCTACCTTCAGCCCTTGTCCTCTTGGGCCCCCTGTTCTACAGTCTACCTCTCCCTGGCAACCTACAGCCCTTGCCCTCTGGGGCCCCCTGTTCTACAGTCTACCTCTCCCTGGCAACCTACAGCCCTTGCCCTCTGGACCTTCCTACTTCTCCCATTGCTGTTCTAGCCTCTCGGGGTCCCAGTTTCATCAACAGGATTCGTGGGCTAGCTGACATTCAAGAGGTATATCTCGTCCTTGTGAGTACAGTTCTTTAGTTCCCTTATTTGATTCCATCAGAGTGTTAGTTCACAGATCCTGTCATTGCTTGCCCTCCACGTGGGTTTAGCGCTGTCAGTACCTGTAACAGCAATTGGGGGTAAGGCGCTTGCCGACTTTCCTCGCGGTCAGGTGCTTACCCCACATCCCTTTTCATATATTGGGTTTAAAATCACACTCTGTTTGCACTCCTGGCTTCTAGCATACATGAGTCATTGTTCCTATGTGCACATTTCCCTTGCCATATTCGCTGCCTTAGTATTCGCAGGACTAATCCTGACAGTATCCTGACAATGACTGTGTTGTGTTGCCCGGCTCACTGGGCCCCGCCCAGGACTCGAGTGTGGATCATGGGACCTACCCTGTTCCTTGGGCCGAGGCCCAGTAAGCATTTCGCCCTTGGCGGATTTGCCGGTAGAAATGCGTAAAGGCGCCCTCCTCAGACATGTTGCCGGTACTAGGTGTTAAGACCCAGTTCTAGTCCTTCAGCACTGTCCCCGGGAGGATCTACTAACCCCTCAGCCTGTCGGCCGGTAGCTGAATCAGCCTCGGTACTTGTGCTGGTACCAGGACCTGGTCAGTCCCTCCCACGCAGGAGAGTCCTAGGGAAGGAGTCTCCCGTGCGGGGTGCACTGGAAAAAAGCAGCCCTACCTTGGGCCTGGATCGATGATAGACAATGTCCTTTTGTTCCTTTGGAGGCGATCTGTGGAAGTACTCCCTCCACCTGGCTAATCTGTTCTTCAGAGACCTCGAGGAAAACGCGTTGCACGCGTTACAAGCTTGCCAGCCATGGTCTGGGCCAATGCACCCTAGGCAGAGAGCGTGGGGGTCTTTAGTCGGGAAGAGTCCGTCATAGGATGGACACCTGCTGAACCCTGTAGAAGTCGACATGCGACGGGGAGGAGCGTGATGCCCGAGGACCGAGTACCTAGATGATAAACAAAAGAAGAGAAGTAGTATCCGCGCATGGAATTACATGGCCGAAGCCAAACCCAGTAGTGCTGGTGAATTCGGCCCGTTCCCGTCGACGCAAAAAAGGAGACTGAGATGTGGCGCCAGAGGGCGGAGTCAGGGCAGCGCATGCTCCCACGGCCGCACACCCGCACGCCTCTAAATTTAAAGGGTAAGAAGGTTTTTTCTGGTGAAAAAGGTTCTGTCTCCCATCCCTTGGAAGGGACGCATGTGCAGTATGGAGGAAAGGGGACAGGACGTAAAAGTACTTCCTGTTACAGGAAGGACAGAATTTAAAAGGAGTATTTTCCATAGTGTATAAGGATGGCAGCCTGGCGGAATAAAAGGAAGAAGAGGGGAATATGGATTCTCTAAGTGAGATGGAATATGAACCTGCCCCCACTCTCCCTACTGTACAGGGCCAGTGCCCGTTGGGGCCTAGGTAGGCCGCAGACAAAGTTTGTCGAGAAAGGAGTCGCCGTCGATGGATGGTCTTGTCCTCGAAAGCCATTGCCGGAGATCTTGCGGTGTACGGTCATCGAAAGGACAGAAAGAAAGTCTAACTTAAAATGTTTTATAAATAATGGCGTCAGACAACAAGGAACTCTGCAATATGCATCCGACTACGATGGCTGAAAAAAAACGATCTTAGGGGCCTCGACACGTGAAAGATCATGGGTACAGTAGACATTACACTAGGGATAGTATTACTGGCACGCCCTGTCAACGTCCCTTTTTCGAGTTTCGAAAAAAAAACAAATGTAATACTCCGGGGCTACCACTAGATGTCGGTATATATGAGTAATGGATCCCATATATTTCTGAGGCTTGTGGAATCTGCTTAGATTCACATGCTGTGCATAGGCCGACATCTAGTGGAAGCTGCAGAGTATTACAGTTTGTTTTTCGAAACTCGCCTAGTGTGACGTCCACTGTACCCATGATCCCTCACATGTCTAGGACCATCAGATTGTATTTTTTCTGACATGAGGTAGCATGAGGCGTTGCGTGAGTACAGATGATTCAAGCAGATAGAAGATAGATAAGATTAGACTACAAGCATCCATGCGCCTTCTCTCAGAGGGGAGGAAGGGCGGGCGCATGTGAATCTAAGCAGATACAGGCATCAGAAATATGATTACAGTGAGTAATGTATCCCTTCTGAGGCTTGTGGAATCTGCTTAGATCACACATGCTGTGCATAGATTAGCAAGCAGTGTTAGAAGAAGGAGGTGGGATGTGAGAAGGGCCATGAGCAAATAAATGTCTTAGAACCGCTTGTCCCACTTGAGTATCTGTCTTGGAATGGATGTCAATGCAGTAGTGCTGAGTAAAAGTGTGAAAAGAGCTCCAAGTAGCTGCTTTGCAAATGGTGTCAAGGGGAACATTCGCAATGAAAGCCAGAGTGGCCCCAATGCCTCTTGTCGAGTGGGCTCTTGGCGTAAAAGGCAGAGTTTTTCAGAAAAGGAGTAACAGCTGGATACATTTGACTATCCATTTCGAGATGGCACCTTAGAGACGCGATCTCCCTCTCTGCCTGTAGCTACGGAGACAAACAGTTTGTCTTTCTTAGCGGTCTGGTCTTGTCTACATAGTAGAGGACTGCTCTTCGCACATCTAGAGTGTGCAGTTTCACCTCAGCAGAGCTTTTGGGTTCTTGGAAGAAGACCGGTAGCTCAATGGAGTGGTTAACGTGGAATTTTGAAATGAACATAGGTGAAAACCTAGGGTGTGTTTGTAGAACCAGTTTATCCTAATGAACAGTAAAGAAAGGATCCTGCACTGGCAGAGCCTGAATTTCACTGACCCTTCTTATGGATGTAATGGCTACTAAGAAGGCAGTGTTATAGGTCAGGTGTTTGAGACTAGCTTTATGCATGGGTTCAAATGGGGGGCCCATGAGTTTAGCAAGCACCACATTAAGGTCCCATCCTGGTGGTGGGTTAGAAATTGGAGGGTGTAGTCTCTTAACCCCTTCCATGAATGCTTTAACCACTGGTACTTTCCACCACGACACCTTGTTATGGGAGGTGGTGTAGGCTGATAACACTGCCAGGTGTACCTTGAGTGAATTAAATACCAACCCTGCATCCAGCAGGTGGAGCATGTAGGTGACAATAGTAGAAGGAGTACAATCAACTGGGTTGATCTCTTTATTCTGGCACCAAATGACGAATCTCTTCCATTTATCAAAGTAACACTGTCTTGTGTTTGGTTTCTTAGATTCTCTTAGGATATCCATGCATCTCTGTGGTAGATTGAGATGGCCAAACTATGACTTCAGGAGCCATGCTGCCAAGTTCATCGAGCTGGGTTGAGGATCCACCGTTTGTCCTTGTTGCTGGGATAGTAGGTTGTGCCAGCACGGGAGTTTGATGGGTTTGCACACTGCCAGCCTGCGCAGGTGTGGGAACCACGGTTGCCTCGCCCACATGGGAGCAACTAGGATGAGCGTCATCGGTTCCCTGTGCATCTTGTTGGCCAACTTCCTCATCAGAGGAGTGGGTGGAACAGCGTAGGCAAACATCCCTGACCAGTTCATCCACAGGGTGTTCCCTTTGGAGCCTGGCTGGGGGAACCTGTATGCGAATCCTGGACATTGTCTGTTTTCGCTTGTGGCAAATAGGTCTATATTGAGGAAACCCCATGTTAGGGAGAATTGTCCTTCTAGGGCTAATTTCCTTCACCTAGTGAGTCCCCCAGCAGCTTTGCTGGATTTCTGGAGTTTATTTTTTCCACCTGTTAAGTATACATCCTTTTTCACTCTTACATGTGTTTTAGCCTATGTGTTTTTACTCATTGTGTGATCTTGGGCACTGGAGCACACCACTCCTGATGCCCCTGTTCTTGTATGGGTTATAAGGCACCCTCAGTGTAGTAACCCAGGGTTGTCTTTTAGACTGCACTCTGACTCCAATTCGCTAGGGCTGACTACTGTCCCCCAGAGAAAGGTAAAGTTGCCATTTACTTTACCTAGTCACTTTTACCACAGACCCAGTACACCCCATCTTACATGGAGTACTGGAAAGGGCTAATCTGTACCCCTTTTCTGTCTGTACCTCCCTGAGCATTGTTTCGCTCATTTAACATTTAGACTTGGCGGGTGGCAGTGGTATCTACCCTAACTTTTCTACCGCGATTATATTAGATAAACATGGTACTGTTCTTGGCTATTATATCAGCCTCAAACATAAACCCGCTTGACCAAATCGTCTTTCTTCTGGCTCCGGTTGGGTTTATTCGCCATTTCTTTTTGTTAAAGTCCTTCTTGTGTTTTACTTTGCGCAGGAAACTAGGTTTGCCTTCTTTGTTCACTGTCTTTTGGTGGGCTTCTGCAGAGAAGCCCTCCTCTTGGCGCCTGGGTGTCTAGGTTGGCTGAATGTGAGGGAGGGGTGTAGTCACCCCCTGCACAGGGTATCCTAGGAAACCTAAGTCGCACTTTGCCATGATTGGCTGAGGTGGTTGTCCCGGCTGGACAACCCCCCCGCTGCGTGATTGACAGCCAGGCTGTGTGAATGGGGGTTTGCGCATAAAAGGCAGGTCTCTTGGGCTAGCAGTCAGAGTTGCCTCTGGAACTACAAGGAACCGAAGAGAAGCAGAGAGAACGACGGCTCCGTCCCGGTGAATCCCTGCTGCAGTCCTGAGCTATCTACCCTTCGACGACTAAGAGAAGATCCAGTCCGGAGTCTTCTTCCCTTGAGCCTGGTGGGGATAACCAGCTCATCTTCCTGCCACCATTTAGCCTCTGCCTACCCCACTTAGAAAATCGAATGTAGGCATTGTATTTTGTAGAACTGCTACCTATTATGCCCTGCCACCATTTAGCCTCTGCCTGTCCCACTTAGAAAATCGAATTTAGGCATTGTATTTTGTTGAATTGTGACCCACTTGTGACCTGCCTCTGCACTACCTACCACTAGTCGCACGATCCCCCTGTCATTTCTGTCACATACCAGCAGCACACACCAGCTGCTCACACACGCACACAGCCACTCTCCATGATCATGATGCCCAAGAATGCACCTCCCAATCATAGCATAGTTTCACTCTCCCGCACTCTCCCTGCCACACTCCGCTCAGCCAGCCTAACAGCCATCCTTGTAGCCCTCACTATAATGGCCTCTACGCCTCCCCACATATTCCCAGCATACCTCACCCAGCGTCCAGAACTAAATTCACATGCCGCAGCACCAGACTACAACACCACACAGTCTCGGCCACCTAGCCTAGCCACCAGACTCCGCAATCTCAGAAATCGATCACTTCCTAGATATTTACTCTGCTCACCCACACCCATCACGACTAGAAACACCAGATTAGGCACCCGCACTGCACCACTTCCCCATACTAAGATGAGCATAGGTACTGCCCCTTGCCCCCCACCACCCCAACATGCCTCTACACTACTTCGCACTAAGCCCCTCACTACCACACACCACAACAAGCACACTTCACCCCATACTAGTACAAACAAAATCATCAAAGGCACACAACACCCACCTCTTAAATGTGCACTACTGAACGTACGCTCCCTACCTGCACATGCTCTTGAGATAAATTATCTACTATCCACACTTAATCTGGACTTACTTTGCATCACCGAATCCTGGCTCAATGATGCCTCTTGCCCAGCCATCGCACTAGCCCTACCCACACGCTACACCATCCTTTGGCAAGATAGATGTGTTAAGATTGGAGGGGGAGTCGCCCTTATCCACAAAGACTCACTATCCATCAGATTAGCAGACCATAGTACGTGGGGTGGTAATGCTGATATCCTATCAGCCAACCTTACGCTCTCCCCCAACAATCTAATCATCATCCACATCCTATACAGATGTCCCAGACTTCCAGCTAACTTCCAAGAGCACCTCTCCCATCGACTCCGCAACAACATTAAAAAGTCCTCCAAAATACTTCTATTAGGAGACTTAAATTTAGGATACAATGATCCTAAGGATAAATCCGCCGCAACCCTAGCTAAAGAACTCACAGACTTAGGTTTCTCCCAAAGAGTCCTCACCCCTACTCACTTCAAAGGCCGCACCCTTGACTGGGTCATGGATCACAACTGTGCATCGAACATTACCTCAAACACCGCCCTTCCTTGGACGGACTACACATGCATCGAATTCCTCATCCCCACCAACCCTAAACCTAAGACTCGCACCCACGCACCACCTGCCACAATAAGAAGTTCTAAAAAAATCAACGCAGACAACTTGCGTCCCCATCTTAAAAGCCCCTGCCTAGCACCACCTTTCTCTCAGGACCCAAATATACTATCAGCTATCTTCAATGATACTCTCACCAATGCCATAAACTCTATAGCCCCACTTGAAAGCAAGAAGGAAAAAAAATAATTTTACTGCAACTCTTGGTTCTCAGAAGAACGCCAAACCCTCCGAGCTCAAAAGCGCCAGTCGCTTAAAAACTGGCAAACGGATCCGAGCGATCCAAATAAGAGCCTCTTCAAACAAACAGCCCTCCAATATAAAAAAGCCATCTTAGCAGCAAAAGCCAACTCCTTCAATGATAGGATCTCAAAGGCCAACTCCCAAGCTAAAGAACTATTCGCAATCCTTAATGAACTAGTCACTCTTTCGGCTACCGCTGACGAGATAACTAAAGACAAAGCCAGGTGTGCCAGCATTCAGTCCACCATGCTCAACAAAATAAAACTCCTCCAGAACAAAATCCCAAACCACTGCAAAGCCCTCCCAAATCAGAAAACCAACCTCCCTACACAAGACAAGCGTAGTAATCCCAATCACGCTCAATTCTCCTTCAGAAACGTCAATGAACCGGAGGTCCTTAATCTCATCAAAAACCTCAAACCATCCCTCTGCAAAGCAGACATTTGCCCTCCCAAAATCATCAAGGAATGCACCAATGACCTAGCACCCCTGATTACTGCCTTCATTAACGCATCTTTCCAAACAGGAACTGTCCCAAACAATCTCAAGGAAGCCTGGGTGCGGCCACTTCTAAAAAGGGCCACACTTGACCCAGCGCAACCCAACAACTACAGACCGATAACGACAGTCCCGTTCCTCCTAAAAATCCTGGACAAAGCAGCTCAGATCCAGTCATACATAGAAGCTAACTCCATACTAGGCAAAAGGCAATCTGGCTTCCGTGTCGGACATGGAACAGAATCTGCCTTATTAGACCTAAAAAATCAATCTCACAGATCATGGACAAAGGCAAACCTGCCTTGCTCCTCCTCCTCGATCTATCAGCTGCTTTTGACCCGATAGATCACCTAACACTCACCACCCACCTCACCCATGCAGCCCATTTCTCTAATCAAGCAGCATCCTGGATCACTTCCTTCCTTGAAGGAAGAGCCATGAAGGTCTACTCCGACACAGCTAACGCAGATCCTACCACTATAAACTGTGGTGTCCCCCAAGGATCTTGTACAGCCCGACCCTCTATAACCTCTTCACAAAACCCCTTTTTGACCTACTTGACTCCATGGGTGTTGCATATAAAAACTATGCAGACGACACTCAAGTACTTTTACCCCTATCTGGACTCTATCACCAAGACGCCACGGCCCTTCACAACATCTATGCCACTATCCAAGCTTGGATGGCAATCAATGGCCTCTGTCTTAACGGGGAGAAGACTGAAATTCTCATCCTGGACCAGACAAACAGATTATCGAAACTAAGCCCCAATACAACAACTTCAATATAGACAACTCAACCATCTCTGTATCATCCTCTGTCAAGACTCTAGGTGTTCACATTGATGCAAAACTATCGATGAACAAACAAGTCAGCGCCATAGCCTCTGCATCAGCATTCAGCACCAAACTCATCAATGTCATTAAACCCTATTTGTCCACCCCCAAGCGCTTGGCCATAGCTAGAGCAACTATAGGAGCCAAACTCGATTATTACAACGCCCTTCTAGCTGGCACCTCCGCCAAAAACATTCACAGACTGCAAACCACACAAAACAATGCCCTCCGAGCCGCCATGAGCATCCCTAGAAGAGACCATATATCCCACGCCAGACGTAAAGCCCGGTGGCTCCAGGTCAAAGACCGTATTATTCTGAAAATCCTCACCATCACTCACAGGTGCATCAACAAAACCGCTCCAGCATACCTATCTGAAGCAATATCAGGGACCACACCAACTCGCCCCACCAGAGCTCAGTACACCAACCAGCTACACATACCACGCATAAAGAGAGCCACAGCGGGAGGTCTAGGCTTCTCCTATATTGCACCAAAACTCTGGAACTCACTGCCTGCCACCCTTAGAGCTGAAACTTCCATCTCTGTCTTCCGCAACAGCCTCAAGGCCACTCGCCTCAACTAGCAAGTGGAGGACTGCCTCCTCCACTTCTGCCATGTATATTGTAATATAACACAAATGTAATATAACTATATTGTAACCTGTATATGTACTGCTAATGACTATGTAACTATATTGCAACCTGTATATATATTGCTAATGATCAGGTAACTAAGTAACTAAGCTTTGTACTGTAACAAGTGCCACGATGTCCTCGGGCTGTTGTGCACTATATAAATACGAATAAAACAAACAAATAAAACAATCTTCTTCAGACAGAGGTCTCCATCGTGGTCGAAATCGCTGCACACTGCTGTAGTGGTCCGGATAGCCACCTGCCGAGCCTCTCCTGTTTTTAAGGAGCGCACCTTTTATTTGTTGTCGCTGCTGCCGGCTTCATCCCTGTGTGGTGCAGCCCACCTTCAGACATCCTCCTTCACAACGAAGCTTCAGGAATCGTGGGTCTGCGGGAAACCAACAGGAACAACTGCCAGGGCACCAGCTGCACCATTGGAATAAGGTACTGTGTTCTGCTCGAGGAAACTGGGTGAATCCCTTTTCTTCATCCTCAAGGCTCGTCCTCGTCTTCCCTCCTTCTTATAACTTTTGCTTCCGAACATTGACAATATCAAAGTACTTTTGGGCTACGCTGAATCGTGAACTGTCTAACGGTGTGATCTTCGGCAACATGTCTCCGGTGTCACTTAACCCTGGCTCCGGCCCTTTGACTTTTGAACTCCTGTTTCTGAGTGTGTCTCGATACTGTCTGTCTAACCTAAATATTGCATGTGATTTTTTCCTCCAACTCCCTCTGGGTATCTCAGGTGCTAAGTGTGTTTTTGCCCCGGTAGCATTTCATGTCACGGATACGCTTTTATTTAGTAGACCGAACTGTCAAAAAGTGATCGCAACCGTATCCGCGGTATCATGTTTTGTTCATAACACTGGTTCATTCAAACACAGGGTACTTACCTTGAGACATACTGTACAAAGTGAATTGGTTATTTGTAGTATATTTAACGTGTGGTTTTGTTTAAAGGTTAATAGAAGTGTTGTGTTTATAACTGATGGTTTGAAAATAAATGTACTTATATTTTTTACCTGAAACCTTGAGTCAGTGTTTGCTTGAGTCACAGTAATTTTGGTCCCTTTGTGTAATCTCTACTACTGCTCATATACTCTTGAGATAAGCCTGGCTGCACTGCTACTGCTACCACTATAACCTAGTAGTACAGGCTTGTACCAAAGGTAAAACTTGTATTGCCACCTGTGGTCTTAATCGTGTGTAGTGGTGTGTAGTGGTCCCTAAGGGCACTGCACAGGATTCTGCCTAAAACCCCACTGTGAGAAGAGGTCTCCTACGACTTCTTCGTGTAGACACCATTCGTGTTCTTCTGGGAAGGGATCCCTGCTCAAGGCATCCGCTAGTGAATCGAGATCCCCTGGAAGATGTTGAGATGACAGGTAAATGTTCCGTCTGAGTGCCCATTTCCAAATTTTCTGGGCAAGCTTGGACAGATTTGGCGAATGAGTCCCTCCCTGTTTGTAAAACATAGCTGTCGTGCTGTCTGTTAAGATCTGCACTGACAAGTTCAACAGGTGGGGTACGAACGCTCGAAGCGCTCTGAAGATTGCCAGAAGCTCTAGAAGGTTTATGTGATTCTTGCCCACTGTGTGGGACCAGAGACCCTGAGCTGTGTGGCGAAGGTGGTGTGCTCCCCACCCCGACAGGGATGCGTCTGTAGTGACTACGGCCTGTATCTCCAGGTCGTAAAAGGGTTTCCCTTTGACAGGTTCTCTCTTGTTCACCAGTGAAGACTCTGTACTAGTGTTGGCGAAACGACCACAAATTGTCCCACTGACCACTTGCCTGAGACCACTGTTTCGCCAACCATTCCTGCATGGGTCACATGCGCAGGCGCGCGTGGGGAACAAGGTAAATACATGACGCCATCATGCCTAGCAAACACATCGTTTTGCGCACCCTTATCTGGCGACCGGGCTGACATTGAGGAATTTGCAGTAGTAGATTCCGAATTCTTTCCTCTGATGGAAAGGCCAACCCCTCTTGCGTGTTTAGGGCAGCTCCTAGGAACTGTTTGGAGGTGGTTGGCACCAGGCTTGATTTTTTCTCGTTGATTGAGAATTCGAAGAGGAGGTCGATCGTTCTTTGGATGTTGGAACTGCAAATTACTGGGGTTTCCCCCGTGATGAGCCAGTCGTCCAGGTAGGGGTACACTGGGATTGCCTCCCTGCATAGGTGTGCTGCCACCACCGCCAGTACCTTGGTGAATATCCTTGGAGCCGAGGCTATACCGAAGGGCAGCACCTTGAACTGGTAGTGCTGACTGTCGACCTTGAAGCGCAAGAATCTTCTGTGTGCTGGGAACATGGAAATATGAAAATGGGCATCTTTCATGTCCAATGTTGCCATGTAATCTCCCTTTTTTAGGAGGGGGATTACCTCTTGGAGCGTAGTCATGCAGAATTTTTGGGGATTGACATACTTGTTTGCAGGGCGTAAGTCTAATACTGGGCGCATTGTTAAATCTTTTTTTGGCACAAGGAAGTACGTTAAATACCCTTGTTTACCTGGTTGCCCGGGACAAGTTCTATTGCGTCCTTTGCGAGAAGATTGACAATTTCCTCGAGGAGGATCCCTTGGTGGTCCAGGGAGTGTATTTCTTGTCTTGGAGGGTGGTTGCGGGGGAGCTCCAGCAGTTCGATGCAGTATCCCGCGGACACTGTGGACAGCACCCATCTGTCCGAGGTGATCCCTTCCCAAGCTTGGGTGACGTTGGAAATGCGCCCCCCCTACTGGGGATGCGTGGGAAGGGACCCTGAGCGGAGCGTCACTGCTTGCTGGGAGGCGTACCGCCTCTGCCTGGGCTGCCTCTACCTCTACCTCTACCACGGCCCCTTTTGTTTCCTCTGCCGTAACTGTTACCCCATGATGTACCCTGCCCCTGTGTATAATTGGAGCCCCTTTGTGAATTTTGGCCGCGTGGGCGACGAAAATTACCATTGCCTCTTTGATTAGGGGGCTTGTTGGTCAACTGTCCCAGGGATTTCAGAGTATCATACTCGTCTTTGGCAGTTTTTAATGTGTCCTCGACCGCCTTGCCAAATAGGAGATTCGGTTCCACCACATGTCAATTAGGGATGCTTGTTTCTCGGGTTTAAACCCTGACTGCCTTAACCAAGCATGCCTCTTAATGACCATGCTCTTTGCTATGAGCCTACCCGTGTTATCTGCGGCATCAAATGTTGCTTTAAGGATGCAACCGGACAAGGTTCTCCCCTCCGACGCGACCTGGGCCAACTGACCCTTTATTGGTTCCGGTGCAGAGTCAATGAGGGCAGCTACCTTCTCCCACTGGTGGCAATTATAGCTTGCCAGCAGAATGGTGGTATTGGCGATTCTTGCCTGGTAAGCGGAAGTGGAGGCCACTTTTCTTCCTAGCCCATATATCCTCTTGCTCTCTTGCTGAAGGAGACGA
The DNA here is from genome assembly GCF_040938575.1 of Ambystoma mexicanum. Taxonomy (NCBI): domain Eukaryota; kingdom Metazoa; phylum Chordata; class Amphibia; order Caudata; family Ambystomatidae; genus Ambystoma; species Ambystoma mexicanum. The sequence continues at coordinate 1,345,937,363 of NC_090922.1, read as the reverse complement.
CCCACCGGCCATCCACTCACTCCAGCTCAGGCCCCCAACTGACTCACTCAGAACATTCATACACTGATGCACTCAACATTCTCCTGGCTGCATCATACATCACATTCTGTTGGCAATCACTCCAGGCCAGTGACAAAGTACAGACTATATATAACAAACGCCCAGAGGACATAGATTCTGTGGACCGCTCTCTATGTGCCTCCGTCTTCCGAGCGCTCGACACACGTGTCGAGTCTCGGCTGAGGTTAGTGTGCTTAGGTGCAGTAGTGCGGGTAGCGCTCCTGTTGCCGGGTGTGGTCCCCATAACTGGCCCCCCGGACAATCCTCCGAGGCCGGGGACTCGCGCTTGGGTGTCTATCGACGCCCCTGTGCCCTCGCCGTCTGAAACAGCAGCGTTGCTGCCATCACTAAAGGAACCCACCGCCTCCATGGCCTCGAGCTGCCTGGCGTAATGGGCCCAACATTTAGTGGAGCAGTCCTTTAGTGTTTTAGCCTTAAAGAGCTTACACGCTCTGCAGTTAGCTTCGGGGTGATCCCTAGGAAAACAGTGATTACAGGTGTTATGCTCGTCAACCCAAGGAAACTTGCGGTTGCACTTGTGGTAGAATTTAAATGGAGTACTCTCCATATGTCACCTTACGGCAGCGGGCAAGTGTATGTAGGAAATAACGGGAGTGTGATTATGTCCACCCCCCACTCTCCGTACTTGCAGGGCCGAGGCCAGAGGCCTTCCGAGGCCCGAGGCCTTCCATGGCCCAAAGTCCATTGTGCAGTCTTGACGGTTGTTCGTTCTTCGGACCAGCATCGATCTTCGATCTTTCGACGCAGGATTGGAAGAACAGGTTTTTTTTTAAGATGAATTATGACAAAATGGCTGAAAGCCAGGGAACTCCGCAACAATGCTTCCGATAAGTATGGCAAAAAAAAACTGAGGGTCCTACACGCGTGAGGGATCATGGGTACAGTGGACGTCACACTAGGGATAGTATTACTGGCACGCCCTATGTCGATGCCCAACAAACTAATACTCTGCAGCTTCCACTAGATGTCGGCCTATGCACAGCATGTGATCTAAGCAGATTCCACAAGCCTCAGAAATATATGGGATACATTACTCACCGTAATCGTATTTCTGATGCTTGTATCTGCTTAAATTCACATGCTGTGCATAGGCCGACATCTAGTATAAGCTGCAGAGTTTTACAGTTTGTTTTTCGAAACTCGAAAATGGGCGTCGACACAGGGTCGGGCTTCAGTTGACCCCCTTATGTAAAGTGGGTCTGACTGGGCGGCCCTGAAGAGTTTCTCGATTCTGGGGTTTACGGCCATGGTGAGGTTAGGAGTAAGAAGGGAAGGATCAATTCTCCCTTGGATGGACTAGAGAATTGGAATGGCTTGGGCAATGGGTCTCTTCTCCCCCACTAGTTCTTATGCAAAGTCCCTCTCCTCCTGTGCCTCCCGAGTGTCTATGCGGAAGTGCTCCGCCGCTCTAGCCAAGACCTCATTTAGGAGGGGCTGGTTGTCTACTGGAGAGTCGGTAGCCTGAGGTTCTTTGTGAACAGGAGAGTCTATCCTGTAGACTTCTGCGACGTCATCTTCCTCCCCCTCTTGGCCCTCGTCAATAGTCCACCCCAGTTTTGTCAACCAACATTCCCAAGTCTGGATCCTCATCGTACTGTTGTGGATCCTCACCATTCTGAGTGTAAGACTGTATGTAAAAAGGGTCTTAAATCAGTCCCTGAGCTGGAGTCTCAACCCAAGGTTTCCTAGTAGGGGGCTGAGGGTCCCTGGATCCTGAAGGAGTAGCACTGTCCGGGTTATAGGTGAGGAAGTGCTCTGGGTTCTTAGAGTAGAAGTCAGCTAGGGAGGACATTCTAGTCATTACCCTGTCAATATCTTCACCGGTCCATTTTTTGGAGCTGGGAATGACCATTTCCTGAGAGGGTGCCCCTTTGATTCCTTGTTTGGACCTAGGGGCCTGGACAGGGGTCTTGGATTTATGCTTATCTGAAGACTTTGAACTGTCCTTATATGTGTCTGTGGTGCAGAAGAAGGGTGAGATGGTTTCTTCTGCTGTTTACCCCCTTCCCCATGAGTAGAAGAGTGTTTCCCTGGTGTTTTCACCTTCTCTGAGCTTTTTGACGCCTGGTGTCGAGATTCGGGGGTAGTGTCTCTTTCCTTAGAGCGAGCACGTCGGGACTCAGAAGCAGCCACCGAACGGTCAGCCAGAGCAGACTTCTGGTGTGCGGCCTGGGGCTGGAGGTCGGATTCGTCTTTCGACGAGCTAACCTCTGTGACTTTGGTGAGTGAGGAACCTTTGGCAACTATGGACAGTTGCCTCGTGTCGTGCGGCGATCTTGACCGGGAACGCCCAGAGGACACCGATTCAGTGGACCGCTCTCTTTGTGGCTCTTTCCGAGAACCCGACACGCGTGTCGAGTCTCGGTTGGACTTCCGAGTGTTTAGGTGTAGAAGTGGTGTGGGTAGCGCCCTTGTCACCGGGTGTGTTCCCCATAACTGTCCTGCCGGACAATCTTCTGAGGTAGGGGACTTGCGCTTGGGTGTCTTTCGACACCTCTTTGCCCTCGCCGTCCGAAAGTACGGCATCACTGCCATCACTGAAGGCGCCGACTGCTTCCATGGCCTCGAGTTGCCTGGCGTGGTGGGCCCAACGTTTGGTCGAGCAATCCTTTAGTGTTTTAGTCTTGGACCGGCTACATGCTCTGCAGTTCGCCTTGGGGTGATCCCTCGGCAAGCAGAGGTTACAGGTGGCGTGTTTGTCAACCCAAGGGTACTTGCGGTTGCACTTGGGGCACAATTTAAATGGGGTACCCTCCATAAGCACCCTGTGGCAGCGGGCTAGTGTGTGTAGGAAAAATAAGAGTGTGGAGTATGTTTCCACCCCCCACTCTCCCTACTTGCAGGGCCGAGGCCAGAAGACTTCCAAGGCCCGGGCCGAGGCCAGAGGCCTTCCGAGGCCCAAAGTCCATTGTGCAGCTCTCGACGGTCGTTTGTTCTCTGGACCGGCGTCGATCTTCGATGTCTCGACGTGGGGGTGGAAGAACGGGGAAATTATGATATTTGGCAAAATATGGCTGAAAGACAGGTAACTCTGCACAATGCTTCCGACAAGTATGGCGGGAAAAAACAATCTGAGGTTCCTACACGCGTGAGGGATCATGGGTACAGTGGACATCACACTAGGGATAGTATTATTGGCACGCCCTGTGTCGACGCCCATTTTCAAGTTTCGAAAAAAAAACTAATACTCTGCCGCTTCCACTAGATGTCGGCCTATGCACAACATGTAATCTAAGCATGTGATCTAAGCAGATTCCACAAGCCTCAGAAATATATATACGTAATCTTATGCTTGTATCCAGAGCAGGACGTTTGGCCGCAATCAATTCGGCGTGGGACTTTTCGTCACAGCCGGCAGGGCGCAGGGACATTACGGCGTGGGAGGTTTCGGGGTGGGAAGAGCACATAGTGCACTATAAACATTATGTGCTTGCATCAGTAACATGCATGAGTTACAGGTTCATGTGTGAGCAGGACGTTCAGTTGCACCAATAAATATGCATAGTAATCAAATAAAAAAAACGAAACAAAAAAAGAATCATGCAGACCCTGCATCGATTAAATTATAAAATGTAATTAATAAAAACCCCACAAAAAAAGCAGTTTTGAACCCTAGTCTCACATACAATGCAAAACTACCAACACTTTATTTTAACCTTACCTGGTCTTCTGCAGTAAGCCTGCGATCATGATGGAACCAGACATGAACTTACTCGGGAAGCGTAGGAGTGCCCTTGAATTACCTGAATATGTAGGGTGCACTGGTTCCAGGCTCTCAATTTCTTGCTGGTTGCTCAGCAACCACAAGACCAGTGAGTGGGGTCTGCCTAAGTATACGCTCTGGTGAGTGCACACCTTTATAATTATTATTACTATATTAAATATAATCAGGCAGGAGCAGCAGTGCTGCAGGTTTAAGGCAGTGCTCACCAGGCACACTGAGGAGGTACACAGGGGGAGGCCTTCATTATACATGTGCAGTTGGTGTTTCAAAGCCTATGACAAAAATTGGTTATAGTCCAAAATAGCAATGTGTATAGTTGTTCTGATTTGGCCAACCTTTGTGTGAAATAAGCGCAATGCTTCATTGGTTTTGCCGGTTGCAATAGATTAAGCCACTGACTAGACTCTCCAGTCACAATTTACTATTGAATTGGGCAAATACTACAGATACTTTGCAATGATGCAAATGGAATTGAGAATTGTATTTACACTATGGGAAACTTTGCCCTGGTGCAAACCTGCATTACAAGAATGCATTTTTGAGCCAGGGACATTTTGGCCCTAAAGGTAATACTGTGAAAAAACATACTTGCACCCGTGCAAAGTCTGTAATGCTGGTACTGGTCTATAGAGCGCAAACTGCTTTTGACCAACTTAAATAAGCATTTCCTTCAGGCCCCGTTTTATGGATCTCTGGTCCTGAATTGTGTGTTATCAAAGTCATAGTAAACACCTGTAACCTGTAAGTCTTAATGGCAAAATGGCTGACCAGCACTTTGCACGTTGGTCTTTTCCATATCTGATTATGTTATATCTTGCCAATCTGGTAGGAACAATGCACAGCAGATGCTCTGTGAATCCATTCATAAACGATTCTAACATCCCTCACTTGCTGGAGTTCAGAGAGCGCAACATCCATGCACAGGACAAATGTGCCCCGTTTAGTAATGTTTCATCAGATCTACAGGATCAACGTCACCTGATGGTTCCACAGAATCATTCAAATGTATTCCATGGAATAACATGAGGGTCTGCCACGTTGTAAGGGGTGTTTATATCCGCCAATCTGGGGCTGCTCACCCCTTACTCATCTCTGGTATTTTGCCATAAAAATGTCTGGTCATGCAGCAAGCAATTCTCATTACAAAAATGCTGCTGGTGATCCCCAAATGAAAAAGCAAGAGCAGCCAGTTCTGTCATTAACCATCACTGGCGCCAGAAAGTCTTCTGCATCCCTGTTCATATACTATTCCCATTAAATCCTTGGGCTCGCTGCTGAGACTGCCAGCAAGTGGAGGTGCATGAACTTTTAATTTTTGTTTATAAAGTACAGGAGGATCTAATGGAAGGATCCAATAGTGCTACACTAAATGTATTGCAGCTGGTCTGAAACTTAATATTGAAATATCAACACGTTTATGGACAAAACGAAAAAAGTAGTTACAAATACGAACATAGCCGTTATGAAACTTTTTTTCTATTTATTTTCATTTTTTATTTGGCACAAGGGTGTTTAGACGTGGCTGCAATGTCAGCCACGTTCAAACGTCCCTTGCGCCAAATCAACGGCGCCAGAAAGGCTTCTGTGCCAAATGGGTGCACCAAACCAGCCCGCTGCAAAACGGCGGCGCCAAAACGGGTTGTACCGCTTGTATATGCTGAGATTCACATGCTTTGCCTAGACATCCCTCTAGTGGTGTGTGTAGAGTTTTGCATAACTTGTTTTCAAAAGTCGAAAAGGGACATTGACTGGGCGCGTCGGTAATACCATCCCTAGTGACGTCCATTGTAGACATGGTACTTCACGTGTCAAAGACACTCAGATTAGTTTGTTTCTGACATGAGGGAGTATGAAGTGTATGTGCGAGTACATAAGAGCAAGTGTTATATGTTTAAAGTCTATGTACCTTCAACTACAAGAGGGGAGAAGGGTGGGCGCATGTGAATCTAAGCAGATACGAGCATCAGAAATACGATTATGGTAAATAATGCATGTCTTCTGAGGGTTGTTGATCGGTTTAGAAACACATGCTTTGCATAGACTAGCGTGCAGTACCAGGAGAAGGTGGTGGGATGTTTGAAGTTATGGCAGCAAAGAGTTGTTTTAAGACTTCTTGTGCCACCTATGAATCTTGCTTGGAATGTGTATCCAGACAGTATTATTATGTATAGAACTTCAATTAGTTGCCTTGCAAATGTCATCTGAAGGGACATTTGCAATAAATGCCCAAGTAGCTTCTGTGACACGTGTGGTGTGTGCTATGGGCGTGAAAGGCAGAGTTTTGTTAGAAAGAGAGTAGCAAATTCGAATGCATTCGACTATCCACTTTGAGATAGCTGACTGAGACAGGATCCCCTTCTCTTCCAGTAGCTATGGAAACAAAGAATTGATCAATCTTTTCGATAGGCTGTCTTGTTAAATTAATACATAACAGCGCTCCTAACATCTAATGTATGGAGGCTTTTTTCTGCCGAATTGGTAGGGTTTTGGAAGAAAGCTGCACGTTCTATGGCCTGGTTGACATGGAACTTTGAAATACATTTTGGTGAAAAACGTGGGTGTGTTCTTAGCACCACTTTGTCTTTATGGCTGACCACTAACAGATCTTGGACTGAGTGCCTGTAGTTCACGGACCCTTCGAATGGATGTAATGGCAATGAGAAAAACAGTCTTGTAAGACTGATTTTGTGCATTGGCTCAAAAGGGGGACCCATGAGCTTTGTAATAATTAAATCCCAGCCATGAGTTGGATTTGAAATAGGTGGATGCAATCGTTTACCCACTTCCATGAATGCTTTAACTACTGCCACCTTCCACCACAAGACTTATTTTATGATAGGTGGTGTATGCAGATAGTGCAGCTAGATGGACTTTAATGCAGTTGAAAACTAACCCGGAATCCAACAGGAAAAGCAAATAGAACAAATTAAGTTTTACTCACCAGAGTGACTAACATACTCCTATTCGATAGTTCCCTGTCCTCCATCCTGTTTGGGCGTGCCTCAAAGCGATGGGAACGGAACCCTTTTCACCCGAAAAATCACTTTCCCTTTAAATGTACAGGCGTGCAGCGGTGCTGTCCCAGGAGCACAGCCTTCCTTAACCCCGCCCACCGGCGCCACACCTCAGTCCCCTTTGAGGTGTCGGCTGTATTATGCTGAACAACGCCGCTGGCCTTATTCAGGGGGGGGGAAGGATGGTGGGACGTATGGAGGAATGTGGACTATGGACTAGGAGTACGTTAGTGACTCTGGTAACACTTAATTACTCCTACGTCCCGTCCCTTTCCTGCATGGTCGATTAGAGTAGAGTTTGCCACTCTATGCGAAAAGATTACGCAGGACTGCTTGGCTGAATGCTGTCCTGGCAATGGTATCCAGACAGTAATGTTTGCAAAAAGCAGATGAGGTGGCACATGTCACGGCCCTGCAAATCACCTGCCATGGCACGTGGCGCTGAATAACGACCACCGCTGCTTGGGCCCAGATGGCATGAGCATGCATGCCCATTGTCGAATCCCTATGCTGCACCTTGCATGCCTCCTGGATTGCTGTGGTCATCCACCTGGCTATGGAAGCTTTGAATCCTTGCTCACCTGCCTTTGAGTCGCCGAACTTGACAAACAAGGCATCCGTCTTGCGGAAGGCCTTTGTTCTGTCGTGATAGAATTGTAATTCTCTCCTGACGTCTAGGCAGTGAAGAGCCCTTGATGCCTCTTCCTTGGGGTCTGGAAAGAAAGTGGGGAGCACAATCTCCTCGTTAATGTGAAAAGAGGAAACCACTTTCGGAACGAACTTGGGGCGCGTGCGGAGCACAACCTTGTCCCGATTAAACCAAGTATAGGGCTCCGAAGCCACTCATGTCTGTATCTCGCTGACTCTGCGTGCAGAAGTAAGCCCCAATAAGAGTGCTGTCTTCAGCGTGACCAGTTTGAGATCTATTGTGGTGATGGGTTCAAAAGGTTTGTGCGCCAGGGCACTGAGCACCACGTTAAGATCCCAGAGTGGGTGTGGGCGTTTAACCAGTGGGGGCAGTCTGGTAAGACCTGTCAGATGCCTCTTTACGACAGGATTGGCAAAAGAGAAAAGTCTTCGAGTTCCTGTATGCGCCGATAGCCGCTAGGTAAGTCTGGCAGGTTCCACCTGGATACCTGATCTAGCCAAGTGGGATCCAGAGTGCAGGGCAGGGGATCAACACTGTTTTCTTTGGACCATAGGCAGATCCTGGTCCATTTGCTTTTGTACTGCTTTCGTGTAGATACGCTCCTGGCTCCCTGAATGATTTCCAGGTTGTCGCGAGACAGCTGGAGATGTTGAAGAGTTACCTGCTCAGGTACCAGGCTGCTAGGGCTAGCCTCTCCGGATAGGGGTGCAGGACTTTTCCCCCTGCTGCGCAAGGATAGGGCCCATCCCGAGCTGGCGGGGTATCTCCAGCGTGGCTGACATCTGACAAAGGTCAGAGAACCAGGGACTTGCAGGCCACCGCAGTTATAGGAGGATGAGATGCTTTCAGTCCCTTCCTCTCATACTCTGGGCTCCTATGTCCTTTCACCCACACCAGGCCTTTTAGTCTAATTTCCCCATTCCTGGGCTTCTTGCTGTTTCTCTCCCCAATCTCCGGCTTCTTGGCATTTTCCCCACACCCTGGGACTTTTCAATTTTGATCCACTCTCTGGGGCTCTTTTCCTTCGTACTCCCCCACTCTGATGTGCTCCGTCTCTCCCTACTTGGGGACTCTTGCTCCTTCTTACACTTCACTCTGGGGTGTTCAGTTCCTGTGTTCCAGGGCGTTTCGCCTAATCACCCCCCTTGTCGGAGGTAGTTTCCCTTTTTCTCCCCAATCTGAGTTTCTCCCAGTGTCTCCCCACTCTGGGGAGAAACTTGCATCAGCCCGTATCTGACGAGCTTGTCTCCCTGGGAAGGCTATGAAGGCAGACTTCTCGTATCACTATGGTGTGGTTTACGTGACTCCTCCACTGGACTATGCGGTGGTGGGCGTCCCCTCCCACTTCCAGCATGCTCTGTATGGGAGCTTGTGGGCAGACCCTCATATGGGCTTTATTTTAAAAAATATATATTTGTATTTGGTTAAAATAAACATTTACAAAAATACAAGAGTACTAGTTCAAAGATTAAAAACAATCTCACAATTCAGAACAATCAGAGGTAAATTCACAGTTCATTATATTTGCGTTTAGATCCTTAAAACTGGTTATCTAATAAAGTATTGAATCCATTCTGTTTCAGCCAAGCATGAATCACAGCATCATTATTAAGACAAAAAAAATGTGTTCGCAAATAAATTCACAGTTCTTTGCATTTACATTTAGATCCTTATAGCTGGCCATCTAAAAAGGTATTAAATCCATTCTGTTTCAGCCAAGATTTGTTTGCAAGTAAATATCCATTTTGATGCTTAATTCTTTTTAAAGTGCAATTTTTCAAGTGTTTCCCAATTTAAACACTATTCACAAAAGTAGAAAAAACAAACATTCATGTATATTATTGCATCAGCCGGTAGGCCAGAGATTGTGAACAGTTAAGACTTTGCAATATGTGTTTTACACAGTCAGTCATATATGTAATATCAACAATCACTTTAATATCACTGAGCTCTTGTACTTTCACAATTCTATACCTAAAAGAGTCAAAGCAGTCCTTTTATTCCGGCCACAAGTGCGAGTTTAGGTCAGGCCCCAGTATGGTTTACTGCTTTTACTTGATCACCTTGAATGAGTCCACAAGTGTTGGTAAGAAATAGAACCACTGCAATTTTCGTAGCCACTATGGACCCAAACATGTCCCACCAAAGTATATCGAGGTTGACTCTTTCCAGGTTATTTACAAATCTTTGAAAATTAAATATGCGTTTAGACTTAAGAGGTTCACAATTCAACAACCGGTGTCTCAATGATTCTCTCTCATTCTCACTTCTACAAAATCTACATAATAGAACCCTGTCAGTCGAGCCACCTCTTATTTCGAGTATCTCACAAGCAGGTTAAACCTAAATCTCATGTACCCATTACGCACATTCTTGTCTGGGAACTTAACCAGGTAAGATTCAGGAAGTTCTAAAGTCTTATAGTGTGATATTAGTTGATGATACAGTTTAGATTTCCCCACTATTTACCTTTTTCAGCCCAGTCTGCGTTCTGTAAAAAGAAATGTTTATTCGTAGAGGACTGTTGATAAGCGTATCTCTCGTTAATCCGAGTAGAGCAATTTCTTGACATACAGGAAGGCTTAAAAGTACAGTAGCCTTTGATGTTACCATTTCAGAGGCCCAGTCAAAGAGTGGCGCCCTTGTTCAGATGCAACTTTCTGAACAGTGAAAGACTACGCCAACCCATGATAGCAGACAATGATTGCAAACCTAATTCGTAGCTTATTGCAGCGATACGTACAGATTTGGGAAGGCAATACAAATGTTTTTCCAAATTAGCAACTCCATTTTGTGTAGCTCTGAATGAATCCAAACAGGGAATAGCTGTAGGCCATAAACAATTTTAAGGAACACCTTTAAATTGTAGAAACGTAGCAAGGGTATAAGAGAACAATCCCAAACATTTTGTTAATTTTCCACATCATCACCAATTGACCCCGTACCTCATCTGTTAGGTATTGTCTGTAATGGCGTTGCAAGTTGTTGAGTATTGGGAACCCCAAATATCTCACTGCGGTTCTCAAAGCAAGCTTTTCGTGAACCATGTATACACAATCGGCATCTTGCAACTACTGAACCTCATTATAACTTTTTATTTTGTTGTTTAAGCCATTTAGCGTAATGTATTCATGAAATGTTACCATCAAGCGCTGGAGGCCCCGAGGAGTGGGGTAGATGAGTAAAAAGTCGTCTGCATACGCACGCCACAGAATTTTAGTTCCTTTGACTTTTGGGGGTAGAAAAGAGTCTTGAACCAAGTATTTCCTGCATCAGAAACATAATGGTTGAAGAGAGCAGGTGCAAAAATGCATCCCGTCTTAACCTATCAGAAATTCGTATTGAGCAGGATAGTTGGCCCTATGTGAGAAGACGCACATAGATATGAATGTCTTCATGGAGATAAATAAGAATAGACAGAATTTCCCCGGGTATCCCCAATTTGTTCAATTTCGACCAGTCGGGCTCTGTCGACTAAGTCAAAGGCCATAGACTGGTCCATAGCTGCAATATAGATTGGTGTTGCACCTCCATTCCATGACTTCTTCTGCAAAAGAGACCAATAGGCCTCCCACTTCTGTCCCAACTCCTTTACGAAAACCATATTGCTGTATTGGTAGAATTGAATTATTGGACGACCACTCCTCTAATTTCGCAGGACCAGTCCAGCAAAGATTTTGGAGTCTGCGTCCAATATGGCAATAAGTCGGTAATTGTGAGGATCTTCCCTGTCCCCCTGCTTTAATATGGGGATTATACACAAACAATGCCAGGAGGCCGGAATGCATTTTGACTGAATTATGTCATCAAATAGAATCGATAGGGCCTTCGCCCAGAGTTGTGTGTTCCCTTTAAATAAGGCGTTGAGAGACGATTTGGCCCCGCTGCCCTTGAGCTAGATTTCTGAATTTGGAGCCGAATATCGTGAACAAAAAAAGCAAGATTCCACAGAAGTTGTTTAATAGGGGTCCAATGTGAGTTACTATTTGCACCTGAATATACAGTTCCAAAATGACCTACCCAAACTTCCTCCTGTATTGGTGTTGATTGGGCAGTCATTTGTGTTGTCTCTATGCTGTTAACTAGGAGCCAGAACTGTCTGGCCGATCCACCTTTCAACTCTGCCAACATGGATTCACTATCCATCTGTAGCAAGGAGGCCCTATGGTCTTTAATACAATCAATTTATTTGACTTCTGTTTAATTCTTCTCACCCCCTCCTTTATTTTTCTCCATAGTAAGGCCTGAGTTCCACACATGCCGTACCTTTCAGTTACACCCGTTTTTGTTTTGTTAGACAAGGTAATCATACTGTTGCTTGTGCTGGACTTTTCTTGGGAGGTTTACGGATGTTAATTGAATCCCTAATTAGTTTATCAATAAACAGAGGAAAATGATCAAGAGTGAGAAGTGTTCTCATCTTGTCAATGGTGGTTGCAGTGTAGTCCTCTATGAACTGAACATTTCATTTTGACACACTGCTTTTATGCCACACTATTCTGGATTTAGAGTGATTTGGAATAACATTTTTTTAATTTTTTTATTAAGCATATAGCGTAAATAAATACAAACTTTTGCTTTTTAAGATAAAAATCATTTTTATGTCTCAGTTGCCAGGCCAAACCAACTCTAAGGATTTTCCATTTGGCCTGAACTTTGACATAATCCAGAAATTAAGCTTATTCCACCATCCTAGGGGCCTTTTCTATTTCTCAGTGAGCTAGTTGTTTTTTTTCCAATTTAGTTAACATCGTTTGTAGAAATATACCAAGAGCTCTCGTGGTTTTCTGGTTTGGATTGTCCATAAGTCAGAATAGTCGGAGTTAGTACTGGGTGCAAAAATATGTCTCTTGCCGATTTTAGCTCAGGACAGGACATTGCTAGATGTTTTGAAAGATTCTTCTTCCTGCTCACAGAGCTGGCACGTACTGTCAAACTGTGCCATATTTTTTCAGATTTATTTTTGTTGTTAAAATATTCAGTCTGAATCGTAGGATTAGATCTCGATGAGTAGGATTCGTGCTCTTTTACAGATAGCCTGGTAGAAATTTTTGGTACTGATCTGAGACTTTGAGAGGATGTGAAATTTAGAGATGGCACAGGCAATTTCCATTTTGGCCCAATCAGCGCGGTCTTCACTCTCTTGGGATTGTTGCATAAGGTGTCTTCTGATATATGCAAGTTCTGTAAGAGCTCCCTGCATTTTTCTTTCCAACTGGTCAAAGGCCAGAATGGAGCTTTTTCGTTTTCTTCTTTTAGAATTTCATATTGTGGTGGGCAGTCTTTAATTAGGGTCTTTCTGAATGATAACAGAGCTTTCCATATGATTGAGGCCTGCATGGAATAAAGACCCAGTTCATGTCGAATTATGTTCATTGGAACACAAATTGGTAACCTCAGGAGTTTTCTCCAGAATCTGGCTTCAACCTTTTCCCAAGTTTCCGACGATATTCTAAGAGCGGTGTCTCCAGCATAGGCTATTGACAGAATGACCTTTGCATTGTAGAAATCTACTGTTGGTTGGATCGAGAATGGGCCAAATCTTTTCAGAATGAGTGCTTGTGCCATTAATTGACACATTTTAAGTTGTAAGTGTTCTACCCACGGTTGGTCATTCCAATCGGTGCTTATTATAGCTCCCAAGTATTTTACACTTGATGTTATCGGAATAGGTTTATTGCCGACACACCATTTGAAAGACTTTTTCTCTCTTGCTCTCGATGTTTTGATTATTAAGATTTCTGATTTGTCAGGATTTATTTCTTGTTTATTTTCTTTGACGTAGATTTCCAGGGCTTAGAGTTTTTTCTGCAGGCCAATTGGGGTCTTGTCCAAAATGATAAAATCGTCTGTATACAATAAATGGTCTACTGCTGTGGTGCCTATTTTTGGAGAACATCCTCTCGGGATGACAAGCCGATCCTTTATTTCCAGGATGTAGAAATTATAAAGGAGGGCACACTTGCTTTAGGCCTCTTTTTGTTGGGATTGCTTTAGTTAATCTACCCATCTGATTTAACCGTACTTGTATAGAAGTGTCAGTATGCATGGCTTTGATTGCGGCCACTAGATCTTTCGTTCATCCTTTCTGTACCAACTCATTCCACAGAATTTGTCTGTCCACTCTATCAAAAGCGACAGCCATGTCTATGCATGCCAGGTAGAGCTTCTGTTTTTCACAAATGGTTTTAGCCTTTAATAGTTTGAGTATGAGCAGGTTTAAGCCGCAATCAACTTTTTCGACAAACCCTGTTTGCCGCGGGTCGTAGTTTCCTGAATACTTAATCCATTCTTTTAGTCTCTTCAGGAGGATGCCGGCGAACATTTTACCTATTACATCTAGCAAGGATATTGGACGATAGTTCTCTGGCCTGGATCTGTCACCCTTTTTATGAATGGGGATGATTATAGCTTTTGTCCAGGTTTCCGGTAGTTGTTTTTTATTGATGATTCGTTTAAACAGAGCATAGCACATGTCAGCCCACACTTCTGGGGCTTGTTTTAGTATGCAATTTGGGCCGTCAGGCCCAGGTGCCAGAGAACTGCCCGAGAACATTTGGAGTACATTCCAAGTTGTAATGTTGATTCATTTCAAAACTCCAGTGTAGTACAAGCAGTTGGTGGTCATTTATGGGCTTCACCTGCCGAGGTACTATTATAAATCGGGCTGCCACACCCCACGGCTCTGGTTTCTTGCCTGTCGTCACACATAGAACTGTCACCAAGCAATGTTTTACTTTCCCCCATTAAGACAATCTCAGTTTAGGTAATTCGGTAGGTTGTGTTCAGGGTTCCTTAATTATTTGCTTTTTCTCCATTGTTTTTTGGGATAACCAGCTAATTTTTGTGGCCCCGTCACTGCAACCTTTTTTTCCCTCTTTTAGACTATATGGTACCAGGGGGCTTGTTCGTATCTCCTTTTGTGCCCTAGGTTGATTATGTCACTATGTATTGGTTTTAACCACGGGGTAGGTCTAAAATGGCTGCTGTGTACACATGGACTCTGTCCAGCCATGCATCCTCTATAGTAGTTTGAACTGGTGTAGTGCAGTTCCTGGCCCTTGGCTGGCCATTGCACTACCTGTGGGGGATGTCTGGGGTCATTGGCACTTTTAAGGGCCAAACAAATTGAATGGCCATCTAAACCTTTGGATTTAACCCCCAACACACCTGCCTCATCATCTCACTCAACACCCCCCACTCCCCCAGGGTGTTAAGGAAAAGATAACTTGTACCAACATGAAAGCCCAGGTTTTGTGGGGCTTTCTGAATCGAGTTTTTCGGAACCATCATTGTGAAGAACTACCTCTGGGCCCTGGGTAGGTGGATTGTTCTTGATGCTTACCCTCATCTGTCTCTGTGGTTAAAGTTTTTTTCATTTACCTTCTGCTCTTGAACCTGCATCTCAAGCTTTTCCTACGGGTCTTCTCTGTCATGTCCTACCTTTGTTGGCCACCAAATATGCATCTGTTGGGTAGGACTACCCACTCTAGTGATGCTATGTATCTAACCTGTCCTTGAATCAAGTGTGCTAGATGTAAAGGCCAATCTTTTCCAGTTAAGCTGCTTCGGCCTGATACAAGTTACCAGCTGACCCGTGCAAGGAAAATAATCTCTTGGCGTTCCATAAATGTTTGAAGATGCCATTATTCTGTTGATTCTTATGCGATGGTCTTTTCTGATGTATTCTTTTTGTTTTGTGTGAGTCTAGACGCCTGTGATCTTTGACGCAAAATAAATAAACAAATTAAATAAATAAACTAGGTCTTGCCTGCACTTTACCCAGATATGCAAACCTACCTTTTGAGTGTGCCCCTTTGAATTCTATAGGGAATATTTACTCACCTAAAACTCATGCCACTGACTTCTGTGGTACTTGCATGCCCCAGGACCATTTTCCTGAATCCATCTTAGGGCCAGTGAGTTTTATGCCAAACACTAGTATTTTAGCTTGCAGCTATGTACTCTGTTTTCTCTTATCATAAATGTATCCTGATTTATAGTGGCCTGTAGCAGTTTGTTAGAATAAATATGCCAACATGCCAATGGTTCGGTTGATATGGTAAACAGAAATGGGTTGAGTGGGCAAACTTACCTGCGGTCTGCTTTTCTGCACAAAGGCAGGGATGCTACGCTAACTCGATTGTAGAGGTAATGCTTGGCCACAGATGTCCACGCAGGACCAATACATTCTTGCCCTTGCGCTGAAGGGAGGCATGCAACCAGGGCCAGCCAGATCAGCCTCAAATCAAGAAAGTTGATGTGCTAGTGAGACTAATCTGTTCACTGTCAGATCCTGCTGATTAGCACCTCAGCCTTTTAAGGGCACATCCATGAATATTATCAATTGGGGCCAGGGTTGCCAAAGCAAGACCCTTTTCAACAGATTGTCTTGCAGGAACCACCATACCAGTTTTCTAGAAACTATTGGCAAGACCTGCAGATGGTCTGATGCGTGTCCCTCAAAAAAGGACCACGGACAACAGAAAAGCCACTAAAGTGACCTCACTTGCAGCCGTGTCTCTGGTACTACAAGCAGGCAGGAGTACACGAGAGACAAAGTCCAGGAAGGCTAAGGCTGGAACTGGCTTCTGCGATTGGAGGGCATGAAACATCTTGAATATGTTCACCACTTTATCTCTGGTGTGGGAAAGCCCTGCCCAGAAGTGTCTCCAAGAATGTGCAGATAAATCAAAAGGACTGGGACTGCGAGACCAGAGACTTTCTGAAGTTCAGGGAAAACCTCAAGGTGTGCAACGGGTTGCATGTACGGCACAGATGTGCCCATAACAAATATCAAGTACTTCCTGTGCTTGAGGTGAATTGGAAGATGGAAGTAGGCATCCTGAATATCCAGTGATACCAGTAAATCCTGCAGATCGAAGGCCTGGGTGAAAGTTATCAACTTGAACTTGCCTTTACGCAGGTCAAAGAGCCAAAGACCACAGTCTTTCTTCAGAAGCAGAAAATAAGTGGAACACTAGCCTCTGCTTTGTTGTGTGCATAGCACCTTTGCTACATCGCCTTTTGCCAGAAGCGGACTAACCTCCTCCAACAGGAAATGGTCCAGCGGAAAGGAGGGGTGTTCTGGAAGATGATCGGGAGGATGTTGAGCAAATGGGAGACAATATTTATTTATGGTGCATTTGTTAGGCGCTTATACATCAAGTACCTCATCCCTGGTGAATGACCTGTAAGACTAAGGCATCGGACGTGGCGAGACAGGGACATTCCTGTCCCCCAACGCCAGGAGATCTGTGGCAGAAATTCACACCTGTGGCAATGTAGGGTACTGTGAATCGGAGATGCCAGCTCTGGGAGCACCACAGCCTCTTTCCACGGCTGGACGGCGAGACTGCCATTTGCCTAAGGGCACCTGCTCTTTGCCCCGATGGGCGTAATAGGTGAAGAGATGAAAAACCTCTTCCTCCGATAGCAGGAGCTGCAGGCTGCTACACCGCTATATCCCTTTGCTGGTGCTTTTCACTATTGAAACCTCTAGAGGGGATCATCTGCTTTAGTCCCAAACAGGCGATACCCGTCAAACAGCATATCTAGGAGCTTTGCCTTTGCCTTCTCATCACCGTACCTATTGTCATCGCTCTTGCCACACAGTTGGCCGTGTCAAGAAGAGACTGAAGCACCTGGTGAGATTCCTCATTACCATCCTGAACCAGGGCTTCAAGCCCTCTCTCACACCTCTCCAGCAGCAGTGAATCTCTCTTGCCAAATTGGGCATTATTCCCACAAACCATAAGCAAGCGGTTGTTATCCTGCATCTTAAGATACTGTCACTGGACGCCTCGGTTCTAGCCAACTACTGGCCTATCTCTCTCCTCCCATTTCTGTTGAAACTGTTGGATTTTTGGTGTCACCTCTTCTTTCCTCTTTTCTGGAGTCTTCATCTTTTTCGGACCCCTTTCAATCATACTTTCGTCCGGGTCTTGTGACAGAGTGTGTCCTGGTATCGGTTCTTGACGTTCTTACCAGGCTGGTTAACCAGGGTGGAGTGGGAGCGCTGACATTGTTAGATCTACAGCAGCATTCAACACTGCCGATTACTCCATCCTTGTGTCCCGCATGGCATCAGCAGGCCTCTCTGACCCAGTCCTAGCATGGTTATCACCTTTTCTGTCTGACAGGGGACAATCCCTCTCTCTTCACCTTTTTTCCTCTTGTGCCGGTTCACTCTCTTGTGATGTTTATTAGGGCTCCGCCCTAACCCCAATGATATTTAACATCTATATTCAGCCATTGATTCGTCTCACCCGCTCGCACGGCTTCCGGTGCTCCTCCTATGCTAATGACACCCAGATCCTGGTCTGTTTAGATGTTGACCAGGCTGGGGTGTCCTCCCGGCTGTGCGAGTGCCTATTGGCCGCGAGGGGCTGGATGAGCAGCAATTGCCTGAAACTAAATGGGAACAAGTTGGAGATCCGGGACGTGGGTTGTACTCCCGATTCTTCTCTCGGGTCTTTTTTCTGACCCACTGCCTTCGGGGTCCTACCTACTCCCATGACGGTGGTTAAGAAAGTAGGCGGCCATCTTACCTCAACTGCATCTATGATGGTTCAAGGTTAACGCAGTAAGTCAGTCATGGCACTTCCGACTATGTGTACTTCCTACCTCCCTATCCATCTTCACGCTCGGGTCGTCGCTGCAGTTATCATCCGCCGAATTGACTACTGCGATGCCTTGGTCCTGGCTCAGTCATTTAGATTGATCTTCTGGCGGCAACGACGCCAGAACTGGGCTGCCAGGGAGGCCCCCTCTACTCCTTACCATATTAGTCTGGTGCTTCGTGCCCTCCACTAGCCTCCAGTGTCAAAACGGATAGAATGTAAATCCATGCATGGTGCATAAAGCATACTACCATCAAGGGGCTGACTATCAGCAGGACAAATGTAAGTCCTATGTGCCAGGTCACGGTCTTCGATCAGGTGATGCACTTCTCATGGTAATTCCTAAGTTTCGTCATCTGAGAATCAGGGGATGCATCTTTCACTGTCTGTGGCCAAACTTTGGAATAGTCTGCCCACTTCTCTTAGACGGGTTGAGAACCATCTGAATTTCCGTTATCTCCTTAAAACCTGGCTTTTTTAGGCCCCCCTGTTGGCCTCGATACACTGTTCTTCCTTGCGCCATGATGCCTAAAAGCGACTGTGCGCATTATAATTATGATTAACATAACAGGTTGGCAGATGACCAGCAGCTCCTGAGATTGTCGACCAAAGGCGAATTTTGCCCGGGCACAGGAAGCATTGACTGCTATCAACTGACTGAGGCAAAAACCTTCGTCCCCCTCCCGCCCCCAGCATCCTCTTGCTCTGCCAGGAAGCAAGGTGAACAAAGGATGTTTATATGTTTGATGCGTTCATCTGACTTTCTTGTGGAAAAAATTTAATAGTTTTGCAGCACGCTCCGAAGAGTCTCTGTTGGATGGAATGGCATGACCTGCAGTCCTGAGAGTCATGTTCCCCCCAAACAGTAAAAACTTTCTATGAGGGTCAGAAACATACATCTGATGCCCGCTGTCCACACAATGCTTGAAACCCAAGGCATCGATTTGACACAGCGCAAAACCAAACATCAATGATGAATCTGTGTTCCAGAAGCGGGCAGAGTCCGCAAAGAAAAGGAACTGAGGTCATGGGGCATAGTGCCTCAATATATAGTGGCCTTGACGTCCTGTCCAGTACAGGGTGCATAGGGGAGCCAAAACGGAGCTGTGCCCCTGTTGATGGAAAAGGTTCCTAAGAGCAGTTGGAGTATCATAGATGAGGAATCCGTGCGAGGATGGAATCCTTTCAGCAAGTAGTCCAGTGTTTGCATCAAACAGATCAGGATTGTTCCTAGTATACAATAGGTCCATAAACAGTAGTTAATGAGTTGTGCTGTACACCAATCCAGAATTTCACCATAAAGACACTTCCTTCTCTTTCATTCTTAACATTAGGATATGAGAGTGGTCCCTATGTGCATAAATACAGACTGCCCTGGAGTGATATGATATATGATATAAGGCATTTATAACACGCCTATACACAAGTAGATGCCTTACCTGTAATTAGATAGTGTCGGTATTTTGGTCTGTAAGGAGCCTCCACAAGTTGCCCCTTTTATTTGGGGAGTTGAGGGCTTTCGCATTCATTGATATAATTGTAACTATATTTGTACTAATAGGGTTTCAACAATCCCACACGCTCTCATCGCCTCTAGAGCAATGAAGTACCCTAATCAAGGACACAGTCCTAGAGATGCCCCAACACTCGCCTTTGCTCCATAAAATGGGCACAAAATCTCAATTATGTGAAAGAACACACCTTACAAAAACATGGAGAAAATTGACACCAAGCATTCTGCCCCATGCCTCATTCCACACCATTCTAGGGTTCTGCTTGGAGTAGTGTTACCAGTAGAGCAGTTCTTCAGGATGTAGCTCCAAAATCACTACCTGATCTGAAGATGAACTTTAAAAGATAAAAATTTGCCCATTTTCGTGCTCTCAAAAGTTCAAGATGCACCACGTCAAAGACTGCTCAAACAAAATGTTAATGAGATGGTACTTTGCTCCCCAGCGTTTGCACATCTTCACCCCATTGAATCCACTGCTATGCTAGAGAGAATGCACAGATCACGGCACAATGAGACATACGTGGTGGACAAGCCACACAGCTTGGTATTACTGGAAGGAAATTCTGTTAAGGATCAGAAACATTAACAAAATATAGCTTCCATTAAACCCCTCACACCGATATTAGGACACTCAGACGAAGATGGGCACTGTAGTCTTGGTGGCTCATCAGCAGCGCTGTTCACACAATTTCTTTCTGCAGGTAGATTAACAATAATGCAAGTATGGAGAGGGCTGTTAGGGAGAATTCTAATTTCTGTGCCAATTCTCTTCAACCTTAGAGACCCCCCAGCTCTTTTGGTGGACTTTATTTTTTATCCTGCAGCGAGTGAGAACTTTTTCTCACTCATGTATTTTTTTATCTGATTTGGACTGTTTCTTTTGGTTTTGGAGTCTGACAAACTTCAGAGGCATCACCTTTTGTATTGTGACACACAGCACCTTCACAAGATTTAAATACCTCCTCTTGGGTAAAATACTGTTCCCTAGAGTAGTAAAGTCAAATCGACTTTACTTACCCGTTTTTCCTATGTAGGCCCAGTACACCCCATTTTATGTGGAAGTACTGGGGGGGGTTACTTAGTAGCCCCCTTTCCTACTTACTCGTGTAACATTTTTTTATGTTAACCTCACAACTTTAATGGCTGGAGGCAGTGGTTTAATTTTCCTACAATTGTGCGTTTTTACTGCAGGCTGAATCCTCAGCTGCAGTATTGCACCCATGGGTGCCCATCATTTTGTCAAAATGGCCCTGGTTGTCTTTTTCTGCCATTTCTTGCTTGTGAGGTCTTTCCTGGGTTTTACTCTGCACGCCAAACCATGTTTAACCCCTTTGTTTGTTTTGCCTTTGGCAGGCTTCACTGCTGAAGCCCACCTCTGGCTCCAGTGTGTCTGGCAGGGAAGGTAGAGAGGGAGGTGCCCTAAACTCCCTGTCATTAGTCTCTTTGGTTACCTGAATGCACCCAAAGGTGATTGGCTGGCTGGCTGTCCTTAGAGGACAGACACCCCGCTATGTGAGTGACAGCTAGGTTGTGCCTGAATGGGAGAAACCTGCATAAAAAGCGAGGTCTCTTGAACAGAAGGCAGAGTCAACTACTGGAAGAAACATCCAAAGAAAGAAACTGGCAGTGAAGCTTGCTGCCCTCTTCCTGGACCGTTGGTTTGCCTGGTGAAGCCCTGCTGCAGTTATGAAGCTCCACATTTCGTATTGACTAGAGAAGACCCGGAACGGACAACTTCTTCCCTTGGGTTGGTGGGACCAACCGACCCCAAGAGGAACTTTGCTGGAACCCCTTTCCCTGCTGCATGTACTTCTTTGCTGCTGCTGGAACCGAGGGCAAGGGGTCAGGAACACCAGAAACAAGTGCATAGTCTTTAAAATGGACCCGAACTCCAGGAAGATCCTAAGGACCCTCCCGAAGCAGGACGACCCAAGCCTGAGCCACCTGAGAGTGCTGGACACCAGAAGGCAGGGAAGGCATCCAAGTGTCCAAGAACGGCAGGGGTGCTATTGACCAGTAGCTGAAAACACGAAGTGCCTCTGATTTGCAAAGAGCAAATTAGGCATTCAATTAGTAAAAACACAATAGTTTAATAAGTATAACACACTGTTTTTCATTTGTTCATTAGATGCAGAAAACAAATGACAAAAAGTAGATGCTGTTTTGGTGAGTATCGATCATGTACATATACAGTTCAGATAGAATGGCTGATGCGTTTCGGGATCAACATACCTTCTTCTTGAGCCAAAAGTTTGAACTGAAAAACAGTAAAGTAAATGAAAAAAATGTCATATCTGAGCTACAATGGGTTTCAATAAAAAGCGATAATCTCCCCTCTGAATGTCTTCACGTTATGACCAGGTTTACCCATTTTAACCAAGTAGACTCACTTTGGTCTGGTGTTAGTGCTTACTTTTGAATTCATGACTCTTGAACATAATATATATGTCCATCCAAGAGACAGGGATTTGACATATTTTTCATTTAGTTTACTGTTTTTCAGTTCAAACTTTTGGCTCAAGAAGAAGGGATGTTGATCCTGAAACAAGTCAGCCTTTCTATCTGAACTGTATATGTACATGATCGATACTCACCAAAACAGCATCTACTTTTTGACATTTGATTTGTTTTCTGCATCTAATGAACAAATGAAAAACAATTTGCTACACTTATTAAACTATTGTGTTTTTACTAATTGAATGCCTAATTTGTTGCTTGCTCTTATAAGAGTATTAATTTATATGTTAAAAAAAATGCTTTTCCTTAACTATCTGATGATGGAATGGTAATAGTGTGCAGGGGACGGGAGGGCTTCTACCTTTGGTTCCTCTTTTCTTTCTCTACACATAGGTATTAGTGGTCCTGTGCCAGGGTCAAGTTTCCTCCCCCACACGTTAAAAGAATACTGAATAACCTCATACACCTTATTAACAATATAAAACGTAAGTGGAGTACACCTACAAACCCTTTTCACAATCTGATTTGCAAAGAGCCCATTGACGACCTTAAAACTGCAATGCAGGAGTCCTCCAGCCATCCTCCCTCTTGTCTACATGACTGAGGCCCAGGAATCCAGAAACTGCAGGACTGCAACCTGAACAGAAGCAGCTGGATCCTCTTCTTCCAACCTAACGTACTTGACTAATAGGGTACTTACCTTTTTGGTCTGTAGATTGTTTTTCTCACTGGAGATTTGCAGTAGCTGCACTTTCAGCAGGTTTGCTTGCAGCGTTGCCTTACAGCTTGTGGCCCAACCGTGATTCTTTTTCTACAAACTCTCTAAATACCATTGTGCAAGACTTTTGTGCTTTCTGAAGAAGTTCCTCAGCTCCCTAGACATTGTTCAGTAGACTTTGGCTGTCCTGGCTCCCTGCAGACTCTTCTGACCCATTGATTCTGTGTTTAACTGTCCCTCATAGGTGGTGCATAAGATAGTTGTATTGCTGGATAAGGCTTATCCTACACTGCATTGGGAAGATTGCAAAGTATTAACATATTCTTAGAACCTGTTAACCTTTTTCCTTCCCTAACCTTTTCCTTTTCCACAATCGCAGTACTGCATTTAAGTGTCATAAGTGATATATTAATGTCCACAGTGTCTTAGAAATTGAGGTCACCTCAGGGTGTAGGAAGTGTGTGTGTGAGTGACATCTGAGGAAGTGTTTTTGAAGTTTATTTTCTATTGTTACATACTGCCCCTTTCTAAAGAAAGCTTACTTAAAATTGACTTAAATAAATAAATAATTGTTTGACTAGAAAACCTTGAGTATAAGTGTTATTTGAATACTTGTAACTGTGAACCTCTATGTTGCATCTCTACAGCTCACATTTACCCCTCTTGAGATAAGTCTGGCTGCTCAGTCACTCTAACAACTTGTGTAGTACAGACCTATACCAATAGTCGGGTTACCAATTGCCGAGAGGACAAGGCTGGTGTAGTCTCCCACAGGGTTACTACATACAGCCTTGCCTAACATGGCCCACAAATGGCTGTATGATGGGGAAAGGTGTGGGAAATATGGGTTATGGAAAAAAAGTTGGAGTGTCAGAATGACGGAATGTCAATATTTTGGTAAATTTGGCAACCATCATTTACCACTTTTGGATAAATACCTTGACCCACACGTATAATCCCTCGCTATTGAAGTACTTCCCAGTAACCCAGAGCAAAAACTTTGGAGGCTGGCCATGGGAACTTGGGCTACTCTCGATCACGAATATCCTTGTAGCGACATGCACCGTTAGTGGCCTATTCTATGTCATGTGATACTCTTTAAGACTCAATGAGGTTCATTACAAGTTTGCCAGTCTGGAAACAACGCTGCTGGTAAGCCTACTGGTACTGTTGTTTTCGGACTGGCAAACTACGTGTCTGCAGGCGGGTTGCCTTCCCGCCCACCAGGTCTGCCCTGGCGGGCAGAACGGCACCGCCCGCAGACTTTCACTGAAACACTGGCACCGTGTTTCAGTGGTCCCCACTCCCATAGAGTCCTATGGCACTCCATGGGAATGGGTAACAACATTGTTACCGGCGCCTGACTTACCGGCAGCCGGGGTTGTAATACCTCAGTGTAAAAGGCAAGGCAGGTGCTGGCGCTAGTCACGGTTTAAGGTCCAGCGGCAGCCTGCCGAATTTACCGGCACGGCTACCGCTGGACTCGTAATGAGGGCCAATAGATTGCATTATTGTTTCCACTTTTCTCTTAAGACAGGCACAATGTTATTTTGTTAAGTGCTTAAAATTTTGAAAAAGAAAGTTTAGTGAAAACCAAAATGCACCTCTTCTATGTGCTTGAGTTAATAGGTGCAAAGAATTATGGAGTAAAACAAGATAAGAGTTACACTATATTTGTATTCACTTAATAAAAATAGCACACCAGGAATGGAAATTACACTGTTTAACCCTAAAGATATATACTTTACGCACGCAACTACAACACAAAAATAGGGGATAGAAGGCTCACAGATCCAACATATCCATAGCTCTGCCAGGGCGGCTTGGTCCACCTGTCACCAAGAACCCCCACCCCGTTCCCCCAAGGACAACTCTCATACAACAATACATTACAGGCATCCGAAAAGGATATATCACTTTACTACTCTTGATCTTGAAGATTGGTGGGCAGCCACTACTTCTCCTCAATGTGTTTGAAGTATAGGCAACCAATCTACCTTTCTGGCCTCACTCTCTACCCTTCCCTCAACTAAACATAGAATAGTATGGGCTGGAGTCGCCTGTTTACTGATTTCCTGCATTGGCACAGTACCCTAAAAGTAGGTCACTAGTACTAGTAGGTACATATGATGCCTGTGCTTGAGTAATGTGAGTGGCTTGAAATGTATTTCAAGGCTTTGGATACAAGTATCCCACTGGGACCAGATGCCATGGGACCAGATTCAAAGAAGGACCCACCTTTGGTCCCTACAGCCCATACACTGAAGAGGTCTCTTCCCATGGCTGGTCAATTCCTACAAACCACTGCTTACTTTCTGGACCATAAAGAGTGCTTCCATCACCACCAACCCCATTTAAGGTTGACTGGGTGGTTTAGCTTCATCTTTAGGATATTGGCTGCCTCTTCAACCATAGGGGGAGGACACTTCTCATCCTTGTAGGTGAATGCAAGCCGAAAGTGGTAGATCCATCTGAATCTTAAATCCTTTCATTGGGAAGTCTCCAACTTATCTGTCCCCCAACATACTACTTGTTAAGCCCAAACATCTGATAAAGTAGTGTAAACGTGCATTGCTACAAGTGAATCATCACAATTTGGGCCATGGAAAGAAAGCCTTTAGTTCCCTAGTATGCCATGTTAGGACAGTGGGAATCTGGAATCAGTGTTTGCCTCTGTACCGAGACTACTACACCCCAGGTGCTGGATGATTCCTTGTGTGTGCTGGTTAAAGCTAGTTTATACTTGCTGGTCTTTTTGGATCAGGTGTCCTATGGATACAATATCTTCCATGAATGTCTTTAAGGTTAATGCAGAATTCAAGCCAATACCATTACTCTTTTGGAATGCCATTAAGGGCCATCTTGGCTACCATGTTCAAAGTATATATGGAGCAAAAGGGAACCCTGACTAATCAGCTATGAATCTCTATTCCTCAGTATGTAAATGGCACACAATTATTGTTGTGTGTCTTCAAATCAGGATGTCTAGTACCTGTGATTCTGCTTTAAGGAAACTGAATTCTGGATGGCCCAGAATGAAATTGAACCCTACTAAGATGGAATTCCTGGTGGGTCCCGAGTAGCTACAGTTGATTCATTGTTCAAACTTGACACCCGGTGCTTGCCACAACAGGGAGAGTCTGGACTAGAACGTGCAGGGTTTGATACTGGGTTTCATACTAAACTCTGGCAGGACCTTAAAAACTCACATTACGGCTGTGGCCAAATCCACTAATTTCCAACTATGTTTTGCTTTGGAAAACGTGGAAGCTGATTTCAGACTCTGTCTTGCTCAGGTTTGTCTCATTGCTTCTTTTGAAAACAGTTCTCCACTATGTTGCTTGGCTTGTGAGCGGAGTCAGAAAATACAGCCAAACACACACCACCATCCAGAATGGGAACAGGTTGCCACTAGACCAAAGTCCATGATATAAAATTGCTTCGCTTTCCCATAAAAAACACCCACATTGGCATGCCAGACTACATCGTCCTCAAGTGGGTTGTGTCTCTGTGATCTGGAGAAACTAGGAGAAGCAATATTCTGAGAATGGAAGCTCACAGGATTAATAAAAGCAAGAGGCAGCAGCGGTCTACCCCCTGGAAGCATACCATATGTTGTTTGCAAAGAATCTTCAGACATGGCTGACTGTTTCTGTCTTTTGTTTAAGGTGATTGTTTTTTTAAATCCTGGGTCTTTGCTACAAATTATCTGTTGCTCTTTCACCTTTTTGTTTAATTTCTTTAATATTCTTCTTTGTATTCTGTTTGCAGTTTTACTTGGCCAATGAACTGCGGCTATTCATTTTATGCAATTTATATTACACCACTGCCACACCCTTAAATCATGTGGAACTATAGATAACCATTAAACAAAATGAATAAAGTGTGATTTGGATGAAAATAGCCACTATATCTGCAATAATGTGAAGTAATTGTTGGTCAGTGGTATTTGAAATTTCTATTTAAGCTAGGTTTGTGTGGTGGGTGTTTTTGTGCAATCAACTTCCCAATGCTGATGTGATGCACTGGCTGCAATTGAAATGCTGTATTCCAAATCTGTATTCTTACCTCTCGCTCCTATGACCAGGTTTCTCTTCGCCTATGGAGCCCTCACATCCCTCCCTCTTCAATGCTTCCCACCAAACCTCCGCCCCGGTCCACTCAAGTTACCCGACTCAACCCACTCTGGCTCGCTGTCATGCTCTATAACCACCATATGCTAACAGTACTTGCCATTGGAGTTTTGATAGCTACCATCTTTCTTTTTTTATCCTTTTTTGTTAGGGAAATAGCTGGCACATCTTGCATGCATGGCTTCCCAGAAAACAAAAATACACTTTCATGAGGCAGTAACTGTATACGAGATCTCATAAAAGTCTTCTTACGATTATTGCTTAAGTATGGCTGCAGATGTATTTGGTTTATTTGTATTGCGCACCCAGCACAGGGGCATCTGGGCGCATATCTTAGAAGGTTACAGAGAAAGACAACCTCCAAGTTACATTACTTGAGGTACATGGTACATATAGGAGAGGCAGTTAATACAGAGCATAGGAGGCATATATTACATTGAACTTGCATGGTATACACATGTAAGTATAAAAGAATTATATCAAGTAGCTGGCTGTCAGCACATGAGTGTCTTAATGCAGGCATTGCTGTAGCGTGACGGTTATTTGCCATTTATGCGCTAGAGGTGGCTAGGTCTTGCTCAGTGAGCCATGATTTGGCTGTGTCCTTGAATGTGGTGTATCTGGGTTCTGATCTCAGCGAGTTGGGGAGTGTGTTCCAATGTTTGGAGGTAAGGACCAGGAAACTGGTCCCCTCTGCATTCTGTAATTTAAATCTAGGTATGGCAAGTGAGTGTGCTTGTGCAGATCTAAGTGGTCGAGTGGCTGCGTGTGTTGTGAAGCGGTCAGCCAGGTATTCAGGGGCTTGATTGGCACAGCACTTGTGTGTAAGCGCTGGGGCTTTGTGAGAGATTCTCAGTGCCACGGGGATCCAGTGGAGGTTCCATCTGGTGTCAGAGATGTGCGTTTTTCTAGGGATATTAAGGGCCGCTCTGATAGCATTATTCTGGGTTAGTTGGAGCTTGTTGATGTTCTTTTGGCTAGTCCCCAGATAAAGGGCATTGCAATAGTCAATTTTGGCGATTACGAGAGTTCTTGCCAAGATGATACAGCTAGGAGTGGTGATGAAGGGTCTGCAAGCTGTCACAAGTTTGCAAGTGTAGGCTGATGCGGAGACCACGGAATTGATTTCTGTCGTCAGGGAGTCAAGTCCAGATGGAAGCCAAGGGTTTTGGTGTTATTAGACACCTTAATGGTGTTCCCGTCAATGATAAAGGCTTTGAAAGCCGGGTCCAGTTTGATCAGTCGTGGGTGGGAACCTAGGATAAGTAACTCAGTCTTATCGTCTTTTAAACATAATCTGTGATGTGCAATCCAGGCTTAGATGACTGAGTAGACCTTGTTGAGAGCCTTTGAGTCAGTTGTGTAGTCCCCAATAATGGGAATGAGTATTTGGGTGTCATCTGCATAATTAGTATAGGTGACACCCAGATAGTTGAGAATATCAAATAGTGGTTTGATAAACACATTGTATAATGTGGGGTATACACAGGACCCTTGTGGGACCCCACATGTGACCGATGAAGTATCAGCTGAGGCAGACGGGGAGAAAAGACACACGGTTCTATTTGCAAGGAATGATCTGATCCATGATGTAGCCTCGTCTGAAAAATGGGTGTTAGGGAGAATTCTCTGTTTAGGCTGAATTTCCTAACCCAGTGAGTCCCCCATCAGCTTTGCTGGATTTTTTGGGGTTTATTTTTTTCTCCTGCCAAGATTGAGACTCTTTCACCCTCACTCTTGGGCATGCTTTGAGTGTGTTTCTTTGAATCTAGATGTGTTTGATGGGCTATGGGGTCTTTTACTCCATAGGGCTTCATGTGTTTATGTGATGTGTGTTACACAGCACCCTTTGTGCAGTAACACAGGGGTGTCATAGTGACCCCCCAGTATAGACTCCATACCCTGGTAATGACTACTGTCTCCCAGGGCATGTAAAGTCACCATTGACTTTACTAGTCTTAAATTGTGAACAGAACCAGTACAAACCATCATATTGTGGACGTACTGGCTGGGGCAATTCAATTGCTCTGGGGTCTGTTAGTTGAGGGGGCACGTCTCCGTCCCCTCTGATCGAGTTTTGGCTGGTGGCAGTGGATACTACTTTTTATATTCAACCGCGAATATTTTCCTATGGGATTTCCCATTGTTTTAGGCTACTATCTTTATTTAATTATTTACGGTAGCCTCGAACATACCGCCGGTTTATTTAATTAATATTAATTCTCCGGTTTGTGCTTTTTGCCAAAACTTGATTCTAAAATGGCGTTTGTGTTCTCTTCTGTGACACCAACCCAAGTCGAGCCCTTTGTTCCACTTTTTGGCGGCTTCTCCACAGAAGCCCTCCAAAGTGGTCCCACTCTGTCTGGGGTACTTAGGAGGTGTGGAGGGAAATTTAGGCACCCTGGACTGATTTGCCTAGGCAACTCAAGTCGGACTCCATCCTGATTGGCCCAAGTGGTGAGCCGGCCGGCTCACCACTTAGCATGTTTGAGTGGCAGCTAGGCTGAGTGAATGGGGGTTTGCTGCATAAAAGCAGGGCTTTGGGGACTGGAACTTCAGAAGTCGCCACAGGACCTAAGAATCCGACTAGGGAGAAGCTGAGCCGACCTGCCACGACACCA
Organism: Ambystoma mexicanum; assembly: GCF_040938575.1. Taxonomy (NCBI): domain Eukaryota; kingdom Metazoa; phylum Chordata; class Amphibia; order Caudata; family Ambystomatidae; genus Ambystoma; species Ambystoma mexicanum. The sequence continues at coordinate 1,345,907,831 of NC_090922.1, read as the reverse complement.
CTACCGGTGGAGCCCTGCTGGACTGCCTCACCACTTTTCCCAACGACAGAGGAGATCTCCCGCCGGAGAGTCTTCTTCCTTTGACTGGTGGGGATAACCAGTTTCACCGTCTTTTTGCTTTCCCGACGTACCTCATGGCCGCCTTGCCCGTGCCAAGCACCCCGGCAACCGGGATACCACGTTTTACCACGACCGCGAAACAAAGGTACCACATTTAACCGGAAAACTCTGCGGCTGGTTTCTGCCCTGGTAGTGCAACGACCTTCATCTTTCCTCCAAGTCGAGATCTTCTCTTCCCCTGGACGACGACGCAACTTGCACCCACTACCAGGAACAATTGCCACCGCTGGAGGATCCTTCCCACTTAAGGTACCGTGTCCCGCCTGGCTTCCCTTGCTACCGACTGTACGGGGTAGATTTAGCCCCCGGCTTACGAACCTGGGTTAGCCTGGGACACCCTGGCTAAACGTTCCTAAGCCTCTCTAAACTCTTTTTGAACCCTCTGCAAGACTTTCTAAGCCTAGTGTAACTGTGTGATCTTGGGCGCATTTGTGCTCTGCTCTCTCTAAGAGTGGGCCCAGTCTTTGGACTTTGGCTCACCAGTGACCTTTGCTCGCTGCCTTGCTTATAGTGTTCCTGAATCTTAGAGTGGTGAACCTTTCCATATTCTGTCTTTTTCCCTCCCTTTCTCATAAACTTATTGGAGTGCAATCTAGTTAAGCGCTCACCTCTTTATGAAAATAAGTGGTGTTTTACTGTGACTTATCTGATAAGGAAAAAAGGGGTGTATATATTACAATAGTAACTGTGTTTAGAATATTTTACAATAAGAGTGCTGGAGTGTTTCAAACTGTGTTTTTAAATAAATAATTATATACTTTGATACCAAAGCTCTGGTCAGTGTTTGCTTGTGCTATTGTGTCCGAGTGCCTATTGTGTATACTTTGCATACTGCCTAACTCTTCTTGAGGGAAATCTGACTGCTCAGCCACAGCTACCAGGTAAATCTGGGTGGTACAGACTGCTGCCAAGTGGGTTTACTGCCAACACCTGTAGTCTTAAATCTTTTGCAGTGGTCCCTAAGGGAACTGCACAGGTATCTGCCTAACAATGGGCAGCAGTTTTTAAGTGATGGCAGAGAATTTGATGATCGACCAGATCAAACGCTGCCGAAAGATCAAGTAAATGTAATAGAGCTAGCTTGCCTTTGTCTTTATTGTCCTTAATTTGTGTTTTAAGCTCTATGAGGGCTCTCTCAGTGCCATGTCATCCTAAACCTCAGATGTCAGCAGAGCATTGGGTACACTGCTGCCTTAAAGAATTCCATTAAATGGTACCATTTGGAGAGGAGTATTTCACCATCTGATTTCTTACCACTGAAAATTGTCTTTGTTTTTAGCCCTGCCAATTGAATCAGTAGTATGCTGATTTCAGAAGACCTAGAAACCCTTGGGAAACGCACCATTTAGTAAAAAGGAAGCTCGGATCAGAATGGCGATGTTTCCCATGGACAAAAATCATTTTTCACATTTGTATGTTATGTGTCGCTATACAACAGACATTTCTGGGATCAAAGACTGTGGGCACGATCTGCCCTTATGAATTAAACAGAACCCGAGCAATCTTAACATTTTTGTGGCGGTTGTCTCAGATTTTACAAGCTAATAATTTTACTGACTTGGGAAGCAGGCCCCGACATTACAATTAGAAAAACACCTGTAGGTAGGGAACATGCGCACATGTTATTGTTTGTGTTTTTAAACTACCATAAGCCTAAAGAATGTTCTTTGAGTTACTTTGATAGTAATACGAAACAAAACACCTTTCAGATTTATGGCGCAGCCATTGCAATAGAATAACAGCTGTTATCTGTCCCCATATTCAGTCTACAATTTTCAGGAATCTGGTTAAATTTTCTAGATCTTATTTAGGCGTTACTTATTTCATCTTGTAAACAGAGGATAGCACAGGGGCAACCTGCTGGTCTTGGAAGCAAGATAACGCAGAGCAACAGAGGTTCAAAAGCTGCATCCGCGCTTTGAAACCAAACCGGGTATTAAGTGCGTTATAAAAAAAACAGTTAAATAAAATAAAGAAATATCCAGGCGAAAGTTAATACTACTAAATGGGGAAATAATCGGAGACAAAACCTCACATGGTCAAGGGGAGAATCCACAGCACACCTAGATTATGTATATGCCTCAAATAAGATCCTGAAAGCAACAAAATACTTGGAAGTCATCCCGGCGAGCCAGAGCGACCACTACAAAATCTCCCTGACCTGGTCTGTACAATGTTGCTATCTCAACAAAGAAAACATAACTAATATGGAAATAAACTCAGGCTCAAACAGATTACGAATTTCGGCACCCCAAATGAAAAAGATGAAATACGTTCCAAGAATCAACAAGACCTGCCAAGGGAAAAATGGACTGAGTGGCTCTTGATATCCTTCAAAATCCCCTCCAGAAACAGAGGACACTCCAACTCAGAGCATGCCCACTCTTATAACGAATTGATTGCAGCCAAAAAAAAAAATGTTTTTAAAAACGAACATCGAAGGAGCGTAATTGCTGCCCTTAAAGCGGACCCAGAAGAAACAACAGACACAGCACATACTCTGAAGCAAAAACACAGAAACTGGATGAGAGCTACGTTAGCCCAGAACGATGCAGAAAAGATGCTGATGGCATTAAGAAACAAAAACTCCAGGGATCTCTTGAACCTCCTTAATAAGAACCTTTCGAACCAACATCGACTGCTCGCAGATGTTCCTGAAAGAACATGGAGTAAATACTTCACACTGATCTATAGCGAACCTACGAAAATATCAGATCAGACCTTGGAAACACTCGAAAAACAAAAGAAATGGTTCAACAACTGGGACCATGACGAAATCCTCACTCATAAGACATCTCAATAGATCTAGAGCCCCTGACGGGTTTAGCAACATCATCATAAAACAACATCTAGAAGATTGGGCCGACCTATTCAAGTATTCAAGACTAGTATTCAATCTAATGTCTAAACATAAATACATACCAAAAACATGGAAATCTGCCACCCTCATCCCCTTATTCAAACAAGGGGCTAGAAAATAACCCAAAAACTATAGACCTCTGCCTATGCTTGACCCCTTGGGGAAAATGTATGCTTCCATCTTGCTGAAGAAGATTAACGGAATGGTCTACAAAAAAAGGGTATCCAAGATCCTCGTCAGACTGGATTTGTTAAGAAAACAGGTACAAACTTCAATCTCCTAATTCTAAACATACTAAAACCGCAAGCAAACAGAACTAAAACACAAGTCCTTGCTGCCTTCGTGGATCTAAAAATGGCCTTTGACAGTGTCAATAGAACAGAACTTTGGATCAAACTTCATACCTGGGAGTGCCCTTCCGAAATTCTTGATCCAATTAAGGCTCTCTACACCGACACAACTGTTAGAGTTCTCGTAACCCAAGATGGGGTTGTCTTCACGTCAATTCAAACTGCTAGGGGACTCAAACAAGGATGCCCCCTGGCTGCGACATTAATCAACTTCTATCTATTCGATATGAAAGAAAATCGAAACACAATCATAACAAACACACCGAAACTCAATGGAACTCAAGTTCCATACATCCTCTATGCAGATCTTATAATGGACAAGACACAAATTGGACTACAAAGGAGACTATGTTTACTCTAAATACATACAGGGGATAATGACCTGACAATAAATATCAACAAATCGCAAGTGATGCTAGTGACCTCTAGGAAAAATCAGCAAATAAAATCAATTTGAATTTTCCTACAAGAGAACCAACTCGATATAGTCGAAACAACACAATATCTCGGCATCTGACTCAATAAGTCAGGAATTGAAGCGCAATGGTCAGAACATCTCAAAAATACAACATGTGCACTTGATAGACAATGTCTGTTAATCCATACGAAATACGGCCTATACTCCATGAGACTGGTACTCACATTCTATAGACAAAAAGTTGTTGCAATCATAACAAATGGAGCTGAATGTCTACTCAATATACCTTGCAACATATGGACTACAGTGGAAGGAATCTGGCACAAGATACTCTCTCTACCGATGTTATTTCCCTCTTCCAGAATCCACTTTGAACTAGCGACTCAATCTCTTGATTCAATCCCCCAATAGAAACACATAGACCTGTATTGAAAAAGCATAAGTGACAAGGATATTCTAGCAATCAAGATTCTCAGGAATTCGAACACAGCCTTGAACATAACGTTGAATAGCTGGAAGGAATCCTGCCATCAAATATTAAACAAATATGAGATAACAATTGAAACATTCATCAACAGACAGATGGAGGCAAAAAAACGGATACGAGAGAATGACTGGATAAAATTCACTGACGAGAAAGAGCAATATAAATTGACAAATACAGCAATGGATGCAAGAGCGCTAAATGAACTACGGAAATATCTTACAAAATTTCCCTGTTGCTGCATGAGACACATCTTTCTCAGACTTAGCCTCAACATACTTCCTACAAGAGAGTACCTTGCTAAAACAAGACAAATCTCTGAGGAGAATATCCACTGTAGATTCTGCAAACTAACAGACAAAGTTGAATCAATCGCAGCCAATGACAAATATTCGCAAATATGCTCCCTCCAGAACGATTACAAAATGATTCAACAGAAAAATGTGCTATGATATTAGATGGCAATAACAACCCTCTTATCTTCAGAATAATGCAATTCTGGGAAAAAATCATGACTAATGAATAATGTAAAAAGGCTCTAATGAAACACATGGTTTCCTCTATTTTAAATGAAATGTAATTGCATAAGCTATGTGAAATATTAAAAGTTTGAATACAAACTATAAAAAATAAATGTAATAAGGCCACTTTTTCACATATGCTATAGCCAAAGGATTAACAGATGAGTCAAAGCTAAGATGTATGTTTCTAAGGCATTTATTTTAAACAATAGATTTGGGCAATATTACAGGTTGGGTTGTGCAACAAATGCTTCTTTGGACCATAGTCAACACTCCTTCCCTCGTTCTCTTGTAACTAAAAGGCACTTTGGAGTTTTTATTGCTCCATACTTCTTTATGGCCTCAGTGCATTTTCTTCCTTGTCCTCTGCCCCTGAAAATCTGGCACAGCCACCTATTGTGCTTTGTGTCATTTGAAAGTGGGTCAGGTGTCATACTCTTAAAATGATTCTAGGGGTTTTTGGGCTTTACCTATTCTACTAGATGTTGAGCCATCCGTTAGGTGCTACTCCAACAACTTTGTCGACCCTCAAAGAGTGTGGGCCTGAACCAACCCTTTCTCTCACTGACCCTTTGCTTGAGCATCATCTCCACCTCCTCAACACCACAACTACCAATTCCCCTTCCTGATCTTTGTTCGTCAGCTCCGCTCCCTGTTCTTTCTACAGCTCCCCTCCCTGTTCTTTGTTCTCCTGTCATCCTTTGCAGTCCACAACACTCTGAATTGTTCTCCCTGCACAACCTCTCCATCCATCCCTCCCTCTCGTCCCCTCATGACTTTCGCGCTCTCCATCTCTCCCTCCCTCCATGTTGCTGTTTAACCTGTACACCCATATTGTCGCTCTCGTCCCCTGGCACTCCGTTTTACCTGCTCAATCTTTACATATTGGGCCCACACATTTTTTCTTCATATTCAGTATCAACTCTCTCCCTTATCCCTGTTCTACACTGATTTAAGCTCCTCTGCTTCTAGTCTCATTCTCCCACTCTTCGGAACGCATTTTAACATCCTTTATCTCATCTCTTCTTCTGTAGTTATCCTCCTTGTCACTCTGCCATACACTTATCTTCTCCACTTGCTCAGTACGTATCTGTCCCTTTCATCCTTCTGTGGGCCATTTAATTTTTCAAGGGGTTCCAGGTGGATGATTGCCAGTCATACTAAGGAACTACAAATCATTCATGTGCACGATTCTTTAAGTACCAGTATGGCTCAATTTGCCAAGGTTACTTTAAAGGGTACAAGCAAACTTGGAATTGAGAGTGCACGGTAGTGGCCACTACCACTCACAGCCAATGTCAAGTCCTCTGTTCCCAGCGCTTGGGAAGCAGCTGGTTCCTAGACCTGGGCAAGCCCTGCATGTGCTAGCAGACACAGCGCAAACGGACAAGCTAAAGCCATGGACTTGTACCAATAATACACGTTAGCATCATGGGTGAAATAGACACCTGCATTCCCTGGTCTGTAGCCCACTGGTGCAGTTATGGTAAGTACTCGAAGATGTTTAAAGGAGCATGCCTTCAGATTAAAAAGAGATTGGCATAGTTCCAGTGGGTTAGGACAGTAGAGCAAAAAACTTACTTTCAGTAATGTTCTTTCAGATAGGCGATCCTCCCACAAGTTCCTCATCTAAGATATCCATCACCCTGTGAACTCACCTTCATACTTTTTCTCTAGCACTCCGACCCTGAGAGACTGCAGAACCAAGGTGTACTGGCTACCCTAAGAGGGGCACGTTGGGAGGGCTATGAAGAATCTGTGGGAGGAACGTTTATCAGAAAGAACATTACCGAAAGTAAGTAATTTGTTTTTCCAAAGGACTCCCATCTCCCACTGATTCACCATCTATGATAGACTTCCAAAGCAGTACAACGACCTGGAGGAGGGAGGGTAGCAAGGGCACCACCTAAACCAGAAAACTCGGAAGGACAGCCCTGCCGAAACGAGCATCCTGACCAGATGTATAATCCAAGCAGTAATGCTTAGTAAACGTGTGCAAGGAAGCCCATGTAGCGGCTTGGCATATATTAAAAACAGGCACTCCGCATTGCAGAACCGAGGTAGGGGCCAACCCTCTGGTGTAGTGAGCCCTGAGACCCTAAAAGACCTCTTTGTCCGCCAGATCGTAGCATTCTGAAATGCAGAGAATGATCCCACAGAACAGGATCTGTTTGTTAAAAGCCCAACCAGCTGGGGCACCCTGGTAACCAAGGAAAAGCTTGTCATCAATCCGGTCCTCCCTTGTCTGATAGACATAGAACTTGAGGGCCCACACCAGACCTAGCCAATGGAAACACTCATCTGTCTTGAAAGGGTGAGCTGAGGAAAAAAGACTGGTAGATTGATCTTTTGAGAGAGATCAAAATAGACTACCTTCGGGAAAAAGGATTGGTCTAACTCTCAACGTCACCTTCTTCTTGGAGAAGGAGACGCGGAATAGCGTAAATGAAGGCAACCAGAAAAATCACCTTAAGGGTGAGCTGTCTTAAGAACAAGAATGAAGGGGCTCAAACAGAGCACCTATTATAAACGTCAACATTAAATTAAAATCCCACACCGGAATAACCAACTGTTGCAGGGGAAACTTATTAGAAAGACCCCTCAGGAATTGAATAACTATGAATCGTGAAAAAAGAGCCCTGCTCTGGGGGCCTATTACAAAAATGGCTGCAAGATATCCCTTCACTGTACCAATCTGTAGGGCCGTCAGGTCAAGGGATATAAGAAATTCCCAAAACAGAGGAAGTGGAACAAGTAAAAGTGTCCAGATCCCTCTCCCCGCACCAAGCCGAAAAAATCTCTACCACCTGCAGGCTAAATGGACTTGGTGGCAGGTCGTCTAGCAGATAGGAGTAGGCCCAGAACATCCTCTAACAAATCCGACTCCCTATACCTCAGCCTTTCAGTAGCCAGGCATTAAGGTTCAGGCTAAGGAGGTTCGGGTGCAGGACTCACCCCTCTGAATGGGAGAGGTGGTCAGTCTTCTGCAGATGATGCTAGAGAGGGCAGACAGCCATGTTAGGCAATTCCGGGTACCGCGTTCTACCGGCCCAGTCTGGAGTGATCAAGTTCATTGAGGCCCCAAAAAGAGAGTCTCCTGAGACCCAGCGGAATTACAGGGATTGGTGGGAACGCATAAAGCAGGTCGAAGTACCAATCGACAGTTAATGCGTCCCCCTGCACTTCCTGTTTACAATGGAAGTGAAGAGGCCCACTTGGGGGTACCCCAGAGAGAGAACATTTCCAAAACATCCTGGCCTAGTTCCCACTCATGGGAAGTTGATGACTGCCTACTCGTGGGCTAGCATGTTCTAAGCTGCCTGCCAGATGGACTGCAGTCAGAGACCTGCTTTTCTCCAGAACACAAAATACCAATCGCGTTGATTCTCTGGCAAAGCAACAAGGAGCCCATGCCATCCCTATTGTCGAGGTAATGCATCGCCACAGTATTGTCCATCAGTATTGTCCATCATCTCCGGATCCATCTGATATTCTGCTGTGTCAATATGTTATAGACTCTTCACTGTCAATGTTCTGTATGTCTTAGCACCCTTAAGCCCCCGGGTCAGTGGCCGTGCTATACAAGTTATAAATAAATAAGTCAGGACCAGTACCATGTTGACCTTCACAGAGGGGACAAAAGCGACCAGGACCAGCCTGCTTGCCCATAGCTCTAGCAGATTCATGTGCTCCACGCATTCAGATGTGGCTCACCATTAGATGTTGCAGGTGAGCGGGCCAGTATTTCAGGCATGCAACCGTGACTTGAAGCACTTTACAAGTTCGGAAACCACAGATCCAGGATCGGTCTCAGACATCCATCCTTCTTTGGCAATAGAAAGTATGTTGAGAACCAACCCTTACCTCTTTCGGAGAAGAGTGCCACCTCCATGGCCCCTTTTGCCAGAAGCTGACAGATATCTTCCAGCAGGTGAGGGATGGTGATAGGGGAGGTGGGTCTGGAGTGCGAGAAGTACAAGGAAGACAGTATCCCTTCTGGACGACCTGTAAGGGCCCAGCGTACCAGGTGGATCTTTTCTATTGCTCGCCAAACTGGGATATTGTGCCCCCCACAGGGGATGAACGGCTGAAGTCTGCTTCACAGTGGCTTTGCGCCGGCATTTGCATAGGGCACAGTGGAGATGGAAGTGCCTCCTATAGGTGCATTGAGTCCCCTACACTGTAGGGATGGAATTCTCCTTGCCTGCCCGAGGAAGCATGACTCTACCTCTCTGGACATAAGAGGTTGATGGGCGAAAGCCCCTGTCCGCCAGGCTCATGGGGCACTGTTGCTGCACAGCCAGCCTCACCAACTTGACTGTCTCCTTGGAGGGCTGAAACCTCTGGAGCAACATATCGGCCTTGGTGATGAACAAGTTCATGCCATCAAAGAAAATCTCCAGGTGCTTCTTCTGGGCGTTGGTAGCAAACCCAGACATCCTCAGCAAAGAAAAACACTGCTGGTGGCATTCGTCCTAGCAACGCAATCTGCAGCATTTAGGTCTGATTGCAAAATCTGTCTGGAAGCTTTGTTGCTATCCTTAATAAGGGCCTCAAAGCTGTCTTGCATCTCCCCTATGGGGAGGTGCTCAGCTGCCTCGGCCACCACTGACCACAGACCAAAGGAGAATTTGGCTAGTGCTCAAGAGGCGTTGATGCACTGGAGGCCCAAGAGCTTAAAGTCTTTGTGCTTCATGCATCCAAACTTTTGCTCTCCCAATCCGGGGTCAATGATGGAAAGGAGGTGCTACTGAGGTTCGCCGTAGCGGCCAGCGTGGGCAGAGAGAAATAAAGGGACCGGATTGTGCTTCTTGGCCGGGTTGCGGTCCACGGTGAGGACTGATACTGGTTTGGCCCACAGTTCCAACACAGGCCCGTAAATACTGCCTGAATGAAAGGCAGCAAAGTCTTCTTCTTAGGACGACCGTCCAAGATGTAGGCCATGTCATACTGCACCTTAGGCCACGAGGGGGCTGACAGACCTAAGGTGTCAATTACCTTTGCCATCAGGCATTGCAAAGCTGCATGTGGCTTGCCAGGGGTGGCAGCAGGCATCATGTCTACCTCTGCCGACGAGTTCAGGCCAATTGCCTCATGCAAGTCGGCTGCCAGGTCCACGAAGTCACCTTGTTCCCCATAAAAGTACTCTGTAACGTTTATTATCTCCTAGAGTGGAAGGGTTTCAGTCAGAACGGAACAGAATCCCATTCCCTACAATGAACATCTTCCAACTGTGACATCAATGCTGTTCCTGGGAGTGGAAGCAACTCCAGTGTTGTGGCCAGGGCTGCTGGTCCATGATCAAATGTGAGTGGACCGACGCCTGAAGATGGAACTGTGTGCCCATTCACCAAGACAAAGATGAGATGCTATGAACAACCGTAAGGTGATCTTGATCTCTAGCGGTGATTCTTTTCCTTTCTGCCCTTCCGACAGGGGACTGCTCCTCAGCACCCCCAGCGACCTCATTCAGGTCTGCTTATCCACTTTCTCCTTGTGTAGTAAGGTGAATAGTTACGTGTTCTCAGAGCACCTTCGGATGCATCGACTGGTAGTCCTGCATTTTGTTGTCTTCACCAAGGCATTAATGACATATGTGTTTGCAGGTCCAACATGGACATCTGACACCAGCAATCAACACAGGGTTTGAACCCGGAAGAACTCGACTGATTCGATGATAAAAAACACAAGAGACTAAGCAAAAATTCTGTAAACAAATAAAGCTAAAACCAGTGTTCCTAGTAGCGAGCAGAATGCAGAGGAAAAAAGAACGGCGGTCACGCGCCGCTATAGATGCTGGCCCCGACGTCATACCTGGGAGAGCCGACAGAGCCGTAGTGCGCCCTCTGGCAGCGGAAAAAGATTCTGAAAAGCAGCTGGCGCTGGGCTATAGATATAGATGAGGGATCAGTGGCAGGAAAGAGTCCATTAGAATGAGAGCATGCTACTGAAAATCCCAAGTGGTATATACGTGTGGTCTTCTGCCCCAGGTAACCATGCGGTTGCAGGAAATTAGCACCCCGAGTTACATGCGCCATGTTGGCCACCCTTTGGTTCTGGACAGTTCCAAGATGACCGAGGTAGTTGTGTTTCTTTGAAGGGGAACAGCGCACAAGGCTGGGGATGGGGCTGAGAATGAACTACGCGGCTTGTTGGGATTCTCTTTATACCACCATCTGGGCCCTGCGTTATGGAGCCGGAGGTGGGTTTCCGCACTCGTGATTACATCAGTCCCATTATTCAGCCTCCAATATGCTACTTAGTCACATGAATCTGACATGAAATATATATTATTTTTTAAATAAGGAACAAGTTACTTACCTGTAACTATTGTTCTCCAGCTTGGGTCTAGCATGGATTCACATGCTCATGAATATTCCCCGTCGTCTGGCTGAGAATGCTCAGTAAAATAAAAGAGTTTCACTTTCACTTATAAACTGTATTTCTCCTCTAAATCAATCACTGTCCTCTGGGTCCTACTGCCCCCATCCAATGACAGTACTCTTCCTAAGCCCCTCTGTCAGCCTTCTTCAGATTTGGTATGCATGTAAAGTGACAGTATGACCAAGAAGAGCCGCAGGAAGTGTCAGAGGGAGGATTTGCATGTGAATACACGCCAGACCCATGCTAGAGAACAATAGTTACAGGTAAGTAACTTGTTCATTCTCCAGCATAGGGAGGTGGCAAGGCTCAACAGAAGCAATTAACTCTTACCTCTGAAACCGACTCACCTCAAACGAAGAGGTTGCATAGCACTGCCTGGCCGACTCGACTTCTCTCTGTAATCCCTGTCAACACAGTCGAATCTCATGAAGGTGTGTGTGGACATCCACGTAGCTGCCCTGCAGATGTCCAGCAGGGGCACGCCAGACAGGAACGCTGTCATTGCAGCAAACGCTTTGGTGGAGTGGGCTCTCGGACGGCCGAGCAGTGGTCGGTTCACCAACCGATGACAGAGCATGATGCAGTTGTATAGCCACCTTGAGATGGAAGCCTTGGACAAGGCCTTCCCATGATTCACAAGACCAAAGTTAACGACCAGCTGAGAAGTCTTCCAAAAGCCCTTTGTGCATGTCATGTAGAACTTCAGGGCACGAGCAACATCCAGCGAGTGCAAGGCCCTTTCAGCCAATGACGAAAGCTTCAGAAAAAAAAAAAATAATAAAATAAAAAAAACGGGTAACACCAAAGACTTGTTGAGGTGACATTCCGAAGAAACCTTCGGCATAAAAGAGGGGTGGTCCGTAGCACCACCCTTGATTCGTGGAAAGTCTGATATGGCTGTTTGTAGGACAGGGCTTGGATCTCACCTACCCTGCTGGCAGAGGTGATGGCCACAAGGAAAGCAGTTTTCCACGAGAGGAACTTGAGAGGGGCCTGATGCATAGGCTCGAAAGCCCCCCCACACCCCCCACGTCAGCCTCGTCAGCACCATGTTGAGTTTCCACGCTGGTGCAGGAGACTTCACCGGTGGGAAAGATCAAAAAGTTCCTGTGAGGAAGTCCTTGACAAGTCGATGAGATCAAAGTGACAATCTTCCTGGAGACCTGGTGTAGCAGGATATAGCCGCCACATGAACCTTGATAGTAGCGTTGCCAGACCGGCTTTGGCCAAGGAGAGCAGGTATGGGAGAACCTGCGGGGCCATGACACTCACTGGTGTTCTTGACTCCCACTAGGTGAAGAGGAACCAGAAATCTCCCTTGACCGACAGCCCAGCGCCACAAGTCCTGTGCTTTCTTGAGAGTGCTGAGGATTATGTGCCCCCACCCCCGTTTACCAAAGTAGAACATTGTGGTGGTGTTGTCTGAATATCCTCACCACCTTGCCCTTCAGAGACGGAAGGAATGACATGAGGGCCCAGAACACTGCGTGTTGCTCCAGGATTTTGATATGAAGGTTCTTCTCCAGTAGCCACAGGCCTCTGGTGTGTAGCCCTCCAGAGAAGCATCTGTAGTGACAGTCTCCTGGTATGGAGGGGTATGAAACCCCGGGCTCTGGGCGATGTTGGAGCGGACGCCCCACCATCTCATCGCTCGACGGAGCTCCTCGTCGAGTGGGATCTTGTCCATGAAGCATCTGGACACCCGAATCCAACGAGCATCCAGGAGCTCCTGAAGAGGTCTCATCTTCTACGAGGTAGAAGCAGTAAGACATCATGCCGAGCAATGACTTGATGGTTTGCGCTGTGGCGGTCTACATCGACGACAGCCGCTGCACTTTCCCCTGAATGGCCGCTATCCTCTCCTCAGAGGGCGAAACCAGGCAGGACACTGTATGGAGTCTGGCTCCTTGGAACAGCGCGTTCTGCTAGGGTGTCAAGGATAGTTGATGGAGAATCCCAGACCCGTCAGCAGCTGGACAGTCGGTTCCGTGTGTCCGACGGTCAACTCTCGCATGTGGGCCCGAATGAGCCGGTCGTCGAGGTACAGGTATACATGTATCCCAAGTAGACACAGATGGGCCACCACCAGTGCTGGGCATTTTGTGAACACTCTGGGGGCCGACTTCAAGCCGAAGGGTAGAGCCTTGAACTGATAGTGCTGTCCCTGCACTTACGAAGCATAGAAACAGTGTTTCCTGTGAATGGGGACATGAAGTAGGTGTCCTCCAGGTCCAGCGACATCAAGAAATCTCCCTTTCCCAGTAGGCCGAGCACATGCTGCAATGGGACCATTCTGAAATTCTGAGACTTGAGGTACTTGTTCCGACGTCGTTGGTCCAGAATGGGCCACCAGCCCCCATCTTTCTCTACGACCAAAAAGTATCTGGAAAAGACTGCGGCGCCCTGGAGTTGATGAGGGACTAGTTCTATTGCCCCTTTTTGCAGCATGGCCTGTACCTCCTCCAGGAGCTGAGGGATGTGCTGCCCCCGACGGGCCACCAGAGGGATCCTCGGACACTTGTGCTGAAACTCTAGGGTATATGTCCTTGGGCGAGAGCGTTCAGCACCAATCTGTTGGTGGTGATCTTTCCCCCCACTCGCTGACAAACCTAGTCAGCCGGCCTCCCACCGGGGTGCACGGGTGGGGGTCCGACATCCTGGACGGTTTAGGTTTGCTTCAGCACAGGCGTCCTGCCTTGCCGTCAACGGCGGCGCTGTTTTCCTCCACCGTAGGCCTGGGAATGGCCTCTGTGGGCTTCCTGAGTCGTCGACCTGGAAGGCTGACGGTACAATGAGGAGAAACCTTTGGACAACCTGCTCGACTTTCCTCTGGAGGAGCGAAAAGAAGAGCAGTGCTACTGGAGTGTGCCCAGGGAAGGGGCCGTCTCTGTATCCGCTTTGATGGCCTGTAGGGACTTGAAGCCTTTCCCACAAAGGTTGCCCCTGTCAAAAGCATCCTCGCCTGGACCTCCTGGCAGAAATTTGTGTCCTTCAACCAGCCCTGGTGACAAAGGCAGACACTGTTCCCCATCTGTGGGAACCCTGTGTCGGCAACGTCCCGAGCCACAGTGATGGCATGATCCGACACCATCTTCCCCTTCTTGAAGAGAACGATTGCCTCCATCCTCTTGTCATCGGGGAGGAACTCCAAAATCGGACCCAGCTTGTACCACAGCTCCCTGTCGTACCTGGCTAGGATCGCCAGTGCGTTGGATGCCTTGATGGGGGACGCAGTGTAAATTACCTTCCTTCCCATGGCGTCCATTTTCTTCCCCTCACTGTGCGGAGGGACTGAAGATGAGGACGGGTTAGATGACAGTTTCCTCAAGGCCGCCGAATCCACTAAATCCGGTGATGGTTGCGGTAGCCGGTACTTTTTCTCCAGCCTATCCTGTTTGGCCAGAGCCGTGCAAGGGTTCTTCAAGAGGGCCACGCCCTCCTCCCACATGTCGTCCAGTAGGGGCACCGCCATGATTGTCTTTGTCTTGGCCTCACATCTCTGGTATAAGAAACCCTCCTCCTTGGTTTCTCCGGGCACAAGCTGGAACAGCTTTGAGGCTCTGGCGATCATAAAATGTAACAATCCCACCTGATCCGCTGGGGCCGCCATAGGCTAAAGAGACCCGACGCCCACAGCGAAGATATAGTGGCCGTATCCATCCCCGGGTCCGCTGGGGGAGGGAGGGTCCAACGCAAATGTGAAGGCTGAAGTGGGGGCGTTAGATGCCGCCTCCTCTTTGCTGGTGGCTAATCAGGGGTGCCTGGGGGACCATTAGGAACAGGCCATGTGGCATCCTCTTCTGAATCTCCGACACCAAGTTGTGGAGGGCTGACATAATTTCAGGAGACATCCCTTGATGAGCTGGCATGATCCTAACACTAGGCCTTGCGCCATCGTCGTCATCCTCTTCCACGTCCTCATGGACCGTGTGGAAGGACTCTAGTTCCTCGTCATCTGTGGACAAAACTTCCATGGCCTGGGGCTGATCTGGGGCCTCCTTGCCCTCCCTCCACCCTGAGGGTTCAGAACCAGACAGAGACTGCATCACCTTCTCTGGCGTGCAAGCAGACTTCGCCAAAGTCACTGCAGCGGTTTCGCACATTGGGGGCATAGACGCCTTCTGTGCTGCTGGGGCTACCTTCACAGTGTAAGCCCCCTTCGCCTTTGTAAGATCTGCCGCCACCAGCTCTATAGTCGACGAAGACTTATCGCGTGCCGATTGAGCCTTCTGCTCCGTCCTGTGGCTTCTCCGACTTCTCCTGCAGCTTAGCCTGGTTGAACGATTTCCTTTTTGAGGAGGAGCTTGACTGCCGGCTGCCAATGGAGGCGGATGGCAATGTTGGGCACATCCTGGCCACCGTAGGACCGGCTTCCGCGGCAACCCCGGTGGACCCAGACTTGCGGTTCTTGACCTTGTCTTGGGCCCCCATAGATGGGACGCCCTCATATGACTTCGAAGACTGTTCTTCGCACCAGCCGGGACCTGGGTGAGGCATGACCCAGCTCGGAGCACGGGCAGAGGCCTCGGCAATGAGTCACGCCGCCAGTCTACTGTGCCTATCCTTCGTTGTCTTCTTGGAGAAACCAAGGCATATCTCACATTCTCCTTCCTTGTGGTCTGGGTGCAGACAGAGGCATTGCAGGTATTTGTTTTTAAGCAACACATTCCGTAGCCCGCACTTGGTGCAGGGCCTGAAGAAGGACCTTCCTTCTCCTCCATCATGGTCGGAGGGCGCGAAGTAGGCCGGATGGCCTTCTGGAAACTTTGATGCTCTTCACCCTTGAGGGGTGATGAAATTCACAGACCCTCGCTGTCAGCAGATGTGCTCTTTTGGAACAAAAATAGAACCCTTTTCCGTGAAAAAAATACAAAAAAAACATAGAAGTAGCTTGCAGAGCAAACTCGAGGACTCCCAGAACTGAAGTGGGCGGTAAAAATCTGAAGATGGCTGCTATAGGAGGGGCTTAGGGAGAGGACTGTCATTGGATGGGGCAGTATGAGCCAGAGGACAGTGAATGGATTAGGAGAAATACAGTGTATACGTGAAAGTGAAACTTTTTCTTTTACCAAGGACGACGGGTAATATTCATGAGCATGTGAATCCATGTCAGAACCCATGCTGGAGAGTCAGCGGTTATAAACAAAACACTGACCTTCTACACCATCACTCATGGCAGAAAGCATTCTTGGTTCAAACTTTGAATAATTTTCAAAGCAAACATCTTACGGTATTACTCAGATTATAAGTAAATCATGCAGAAAGAGTCAGATCCCCCAGGAAAAATTAGGGCAGGGTTTTATTAGTACATTCTTTTAGGCATTGCGTTTCATCATGTTCCCTCTACTTGTAAAACCAGCCAAACGAGAACATACCGATTTGACTTTTGAGAACAGGAACCTGCAGGGGAGATTCATTTTCATCTGTAGTGGCATTTGCCAGTACCTGAGAGGGCAGTCTTACGCAAACTGGAAAAGGATGAGAGAATACCGTAGCATTTGGCAGGTCATGATTATCCTTTGGTCTGCTAACAAAATGATGGCTTTGTTTGCTTTCAGTCTGACCCTTGGTGCAGGTCAAGTTAATCTCTCTGAAGTGCTTTGGCGTCTCTATTTATGGTTTTATCTCTAGTTTAGAGGTCACCAAGACAGAACCCTGGGAGGAGCACAGGAATATGGTAAGACTATTTATTACAGTTCTCTTTCTGGTTCATACAACCATACAGAATTAGGTCAGTTTCAGAGAACCTTCTCTGAAACAGTCACAATTTTGCTCTTTTTTTTACTTAGAAGAGAGGTTCCTTTGGAAACGTCTGATCCTTTTAGCATACATCTAGACATCCATATTCTGGCACTACAACAGGAGTCATATTTATGTTTGTTTTTTAATACTTTATTTTCCATTTTGCAACAACTAAAAGAAACAAGGAGTCAGAGCCAAACTGCGACCCACCCTGAGCATGAAAGTGTATATCGGCAATGTACATTACACAGAAATGAGCTGCAGTTCCACACATCAAACGTGTTCAACCAATGTAATCAAATACTCTACATACGATGCCCACACCTCTGGCAGCTGGGCATAGAGCAGCAAAGTTTGAATAAATGCTGTCTCCATGCGGTGCCAGTATGCCACATCTTGCAGCCATCCCTGCACAGTTGGCAAATGGCCCTTCCCCCATGCCATGGCCAACCTCCTGCGAGCCACCACTAGTAGCAGGCCTGCTAGGTGCCTAATCACCTGTGGCAGGGATCTTGTGCATCCCAGGAGCGCCACCACAGGAACTGGCTCCAATTGTTCCCCAATAATCAAAGATTTTGGCCAGGACATCCGCCCAGAACCGGAAAGCCAATTTGCACTCCCGGGCCAAATGAAGAAACCCACCATCTGGCGCAGGAGTCTGGAGTGGATGGTAAATGCCTGTGGAGCCTGGCCTGGATATGGTAGACCTGGTGCAGGAAATTAAAGTGTATTAGTTTAAATTGAGAATTCTGGGACACTTTCTGGGTTTGACCGAACTCATATTTCCAGTCCTCATCTGATATTCCCCTGCCAAAATCTTTCCCACCACTGTTTCCGCGCCTGCTCCTCCCAAGGAATGTCTGCCATGAGACTGCTATATATTTGCGATACCAAGCGGCCCTTGCTCTGCGACTGAATCGCCCCCTGCTAAAGTGCACACGTAGGTGGATGACGAGGAAATGTGGGAAACAGTGCTTTAAGCGCATACCATACCCGGAAGTATAGGAAGATATCCGGAGCAGTACTCCCTCCCCCAAGCCCCCACACCCCTCTGTCCTTAGCCTGTTGTAGAGGAAAAAAAACTCACCTCAATGAAGCAGTCCACAAAGGCGGTAATGCTTAGCTTTTCCACCCATTGCAGGTAGGCACCGTCTCCCGTTATGGCTAGCCCTGCCACATATCGAACCAGAAGGTGGGGAGCCTATAGGGTTCCGACTGTTAGGAAATATTTCCATTTCATATGTAATTTTCCCTCCAGTTGTGTACCCCCCCCAACTTTGTGCTTTGTTTAAACACCATAGTCTGACTTTGCCAAAGGAGCACAGCCTTCTTCTGCACTTCCCTGGGCTTTTCACTCATTTTGTTATGGGGAAACTGACATGCTTAAAGACAGTCACTACTGGGAGACTTTGTTTCCCTTAGTCCTTTCCAATGTTGCAACATTTCTGCAACGTGTTGCAAGTGCACAATCTACCTTACAGTACAGTGTACTTGGGTCTTCCTGTCCTTTCTAAGGGCCCTAGATGTTCTCAAAGGATTGTTTTTGGAGAAGTGCAGATGTGCCTTGGACAGGGCTGGTGGCAACTTATCTTTTCATGTATTTGTAACCCTTTCCTGCCAGGTAAACCGCAGTTACCACATTTGACACAAATAGGTGGCCTGGCTCCAAAATGGCCATGCCACAAGGTTCTTTGTCCTGTCCTTTGGCCATCCTGCCCCTTCACCTTCCCCAGGTCGAGCCAACCCGGGTCAGTCCTTATTTGGGCATGCATTTTATTGTGAACCGCCAAGATTTTGCGGGCTTCTGCATGCCTTGGGTGTGCGCCCCCAGGATGTGGGATGGATTGCCTAGTTCCAATACACGTCCTGGGTGCCAGAGAGTCTGGTGTGCTGTGAATGCCTTGGACCACTGTGGTCCATGACTGGTCCACGTATGGTATGCCTGTATGTGAGCAGATCTCCCATTGGGTCCTCTTTGTTTTGGCACAAAGGAGATTTTGGATAAGAGATGGCTCCAAACACCCATACCATGTCGATGCCTGGAGTTCTCACTGAACGAAGGATAGGATCCAAGTATCCTGAAACTAAGAAGTTGAGTCGAGGAACTGCTTGTGACCTGCCGGAAGGTCACCAGCAGTCTGGCACCCTGAGCCCGCTGTCATCCTGCTGGACCCCTCTGCATCCGGTCGTCCTAGAAGGTCTGTGAAGACGCTTCGACCCATTGGAACAGTGGGGCCAAGTATTCTCGGCACCTTCATCAATACCTGCAAGCTCTGTGCTCACAGCACTCTCACACCGAATTTCGTACACTTGGCGTTCTCATGTCTGGAGTAAAGAGAGAGTGCCAGAACCAGAGTTCACGTGGTTACCGCATCGCCCAGCCGTGGTGACAAACTTTGCAAACTCATTGCAGCTGTGCTCCTCTGTGCCCAGAGGTTTGCTACAGCGGAACTGGCCTGATCCATCCACCAGGAGCAAAGAAATCACCACTGTCCTGTTTAGGAATCAACGTTGTGACTTCACTGCTGAAAGCCACACAGCCGTGAGATTGCCGCATTTGAACCTGCAACCAAAGTGGACTCGACTAGCGAAGTTTGGTCCGGAGTGTGCCAGGGGTCGGCGAGTAATTGAAGCCCTTACTGGTGGCCCCTAGCGCATCCATCCATTTTCATGCACTTGTGGCCCCTGAGGGCCCCTCTCCCTTCCACTGCTAGTGCGAACTAGTGAACTATTCCCAACTCTTTGAACCTGTTCTGCCCTCAAGGGGAGACCCTCCTCAAATAATGAGAACCTATTCTGCATCACCTCACCTGCCTTCCTGAGCTGCTACAGCCCCTACAAAAGAATCTGTTTCGCCCATCTGCACTACTGTGTGCACCATCATCGCAAGTACATTTGAGCACTAGACTAGATGCAGAAGGGCCTAAAGACTATTTGCACTACCTACTTCCTTCCCTTTTTAGTTAGTGGACCCATTTCGTGCATTAACCCTTCGGACCCCTTTGGTCTTGT
This sequence comes from Ambystoma mexicanum, assembly GCF_040938575.1. Taxonomy (NCBI): domain Eukaryota; kingdom Metazoa; phylum Chordata; class Amphibia; order Caudata; family Ambystomatidae; genus Ambystoma; species Ambystoma mexicanum. The sequence goes on along the minus strand of NC_090922.1, from coordinate 1,345,887,940 downwards.
ATATATGTATATTGATAGGATTGCGTTGGTTTAGAAGTATTACTGGGATTTTATTTGTGTGTTGAAACTCAAAGGCCTTGAAATAAATGTATTTGTATTTTTAAATATATATATATATGATACATTACTCACCATAATCGTATTTCTGATGCTTGTATCTGCTTAGATTCACATGCTGTGCATAGGCCGACATCTAGTGGAAGCTGCGGAGTATTACAGTTTGTTTTTCGAAACTCGAAAAAAGGCGTTGACACAGGACGTGCCAGTAATACTATCCCTAGTGTGACGTCCACTGTACCCATGATCCCTCACGTGTCTAGGACCCTCAGATTGTATTTTTTCTGACATGAGGTATCATGAGGAGTAGCGCGAGTACAGATAATCCAAGCAGATAGATAAAAGGTAAGACTACAAGCATTCATGCGCCTTCTCTCAGAGGGGAGGAAGGGTGGGTCGCATGTAAATCTAAGCAGATACAAGCATCATAAATATGATTACGGTGAGTAATGTATCCCTTCTGAGGCTTGTGGAATCTGCTTAGATCACATGCTGTGCATAGATTAGCGAGCAGTACGTGAAGAAGGAGGTGGGATGTGAGAAGGGTCATGAGCAAATAAATGTCTTAGAACCGCTTGTCCCACTTGTGTATGTGTCTTGGAATGAGTGTCAATGCAGTAGTGCTGAGTAAGAGGTCCAAGTAGCTGCTTTGCAAATGGTGTCAAGGGGTACATTTGCAATGAAAGCCAGAGTGGCCCCAATGCCTCTTGTAGAGTGGGCCCTAGGCGTGAAAGGCAGAGTTTTTTCAGATAGTGAGTAACACAGCTGGATACAGTTAATAATCCACTTAGAGATGGCACCTTTAGAGACGCAATCCCCATCTCTGCCTGTAGCTACGGAGACAAACAGCTGATCTGTTTTCCTTGGCGGTCTGGTCTTGTTTACATAGCAGAGGACCGCCCTACGCACATCTAGTGTGTGTAGTTTCACCTCAGCTGAGCTTTGTGGGTCTTGGAAGAAAGCCGGAAGCTCGATGGACTGGTTCACGTGGAATTTTGAAATAAACTTAGGTGAGAACCTAGGGTGTGTGCGTAAAACCAGTTTATCTTTATGGACAGTAAAGATGGGATCTTGCACTGACAGAGCCTGAATTTCACTGACTCTTCTTATAGATGTAATTGCTACTAAGAAGGCCGTTTTGTAAGTCAGGTGTTTTGAGACTGCTTTTGTGCATGGGCTGGAATGGGGGGCCCATGAGCTTAGATAGCACCACGTTAAGGTCCCATCCTGGTGGTGGGTTTGAAATAGGAGGGTGAAGTCTCTTTACTCCTTCCATGAAGGCTTTAACTACTGGTACTTTCCACAACGACACCTTGTTATGGGAAGTGGTGTATGCTGACAGGGCTGCCAGGTAACCTTCAGTGAGTTAAAAACCAGTCCTGCGTCCAGCAGGTGGAGCATGTATGTAACAATAGTGGAAGGAGTGCAATCAACTGGGTTGATTTGTTAATTCTGGCACCAGATAACAAATCTCTTCCATTTGTCAAAGTAGCAGTCAGTGCCTCGTGTTAGGTTTCCTAGATTCCTTTAGGATGTCCATACACCTCTGTGGTAAATTGAGATGTCCGAACTCTATGACCTCAGGAGCCATGCTGCCAGGTTCGTTGGGTTGAGGATGCACTGTTTGACCTTGGTGCTGGGACAGTAGGTTGTACCAGCCCGGAAGTTTGATGGGTTCGCACACCGCCAATCTGCGTAAGTGTGGGAACCACGGTTGTCTTGTCCACATGGGAGCAACTAGGACGAGCGTCATCGATTCTCTGTTCATCTTGTTGACCACCTTCCTGATTAGAGGAGTTGGTGGAAAAGTGTACGCAAACATCCCTGACCAATTCATCCACAGGGCGTTCTCCTGGGAGTCTGGTTGGGGGAACTTGGATGCAAATCCTGGGCATTGTCTGTTTTCGCTTGTGGCGAATAGGTCTATAGTGGGGAAACCCCACTGAGAGAAGATATCTTCAACGACTTCTCTGTGTAGACACCATTCTTGTTCCTCTGGGAGGGGGTCTCTGCTCAGAGCATCCGCTAGGGAATTGAGATCCCCTGGAACATGTTGCGATGACAGGAAGATGTTCCGTCTGAGTGCCCATATCCAGATTTTCTGGGCAAGCTTGGACAGATTTGGCGACCGAGTCCCTCCTTGCTTGTTCAGGTAGAACATGGCTGTAGTGCTGTCCGTCCGGATTTGCACTGACAGATTTAACAGGTAGGGCTTGAATGCTTGAAGTGCTCTGAATACTGCCAGAAGCTCTAACAGGTTGATGTGATTCTTGGCCACTGAGTGCGACCAGAGACCCTGAGCTGTGTGGTGGAGATGGTGAGCTCCCCACCCCGTCAGGCATGCATCGGTTGTGACTACCGCCTGTATCTCGGGATCGTAAAAGGGTTTCCCCTTGGACAGATTCTCCTTGTCCACCAGTGAAGGCTTTGTACAAGTGTTGCCGAAACGACCACTAGATCGTCCCACTGACCACTTGCCCGAGACCACTGTTTCGCCAACCATTCTTGCATGCGACACATGCGCAGGCGCGCGTGGGAGACCAGGTAAATACATGACGCCATCATGCCAAGCAAACGCATTGCTTTGCGTACCGTTATCTGGTGACCGGACTGATATTGCGGAATTTGCTGCAGTATATTCCCAATTCTTTCCTCGGAAGGAAAGGTCAGCCCCTTTTGAGTGTCTAGGATAGCTCCTAGGAACTGTTTGGATGTGCTTGGCACGAGACTTGACTTTTTCTCGTTTATTGAGAAGCCCAATTCGAAGAGGAGGTTGATTGTCCTTTGAATGTTTGCTCTGCAAATTACTGGGGTCACCCCTGTGATGAGCCAGTCGTCCAGGTAAGGGTACACCGGGATTGCCTCCCTGCGTAGGTGTGCTGCCGCCACCGCCAGTACCTTGGTGAATACCTTTGGAGCCGAAGCTATCCCGAAGGGCAGTACCTTGAACTGGTAGTGCCGACTGTCCACCTTGAAGCGCAAGTACTTTCTCTGCGCTGGGAACATGGAAATATGAAAATAGGCATCTTTCATGTCCAATGTTGCCATGTAATCCCCCTTTTTTTAGGAGGGGGATTACCTCCCGGAGAGTAGTCATGCAAAACTTTTGGGGCTTGACATACTTGTTTGCAGGCCGTATGTCCAATACTGGGCGCATTGTCAAATCTTTTTTTGGCACAAGGAAGTAAGTTGAATAAATACCCTTGTTTACCTGGTGTCCCGGGACGAGTTCTATCGCGTCCTTTGCTAGCAGATTGACGATCCCCTCGAGGAGGATCTTCTGGTGGTCCAAAGAATGTATTCTTTGTCGTGGAGGATTGTTTCAGGGACGCTCTAACAGTTCTATGCAGTACCCTGCGGATATTGTGGACAGCACCCATCTGTCTGATGTGATCCCTTCCCAAGCTTGGGTGAAGTTGGAAATGCGTCCCCCTACTGGGGTTGCGTGAGAAGGGACCCTGAACTGAGCGTCACTGTTTTGGTGGAGGCGTGCCACCTCCTCTACTGGGGCTGCCTCTACCTTTCCCACATCCTCTTTTATTACCCCTGCCGTAACCCTGTTGGTTATTATTGCTCCACGGTGTACCCTGCCCCTGGGAATAGTTAGATCCTCTCTGTGAATTTTGGCCACGTGGGCGACGAAAATTGCCATTCCCTCTCCGATTAGGGGGTTTATTGGTTAGTTGGCCTAGGGATTTGAGTGTTTCATACTCGTCCTTGGCATTTTTCAGCACGTCCTCAACCGCCTTACCAAACAACAGATCTGGCTCCACCGGTTTATCTAACAATGATGCTTGGATTTCAGCTTTGAATCCAGACTGCCTTAACCAAGCCTGTCTCTTGATAACAGTTCCTTCTGCTATCAATCTGCCGGCATTATCCGCGGCATCAAAGGTTGCCTTTAGAATGCAACCGGACATGGCTCTTCCCTCCGCCGAAACTCGTGCCAACTGGCTCTTTAAGGGTTCTGGGGCGGAGTCTATGAGTGCCGCGACTTCTTCCCATTGATGGCAGTTGTAGCTGGCCAACAGGGTGGTGGAGTTGGCAATCCTTGCCTGGTAGGTGGAAGTGGAAGCTACTTTCCTGCCCAACCCATACAGTTTCTTGCTCTCCTTGTCGGGAGGAGCTTCGGACGATGACAAGGGTGTTCCAGTCCTCTTACGGGTGTTTGTAACAACTAGGGAGTCCAGCTTCAGATGCCCCCTTATATACAGTGGGTCTGATTGGGCTGCCCTGAAAAGTTTCTCAATCGTGGGGTTCACTGCTCTGGTGAGGTTAGGATTTACGAGGGAAGGGTCTATTCTCCTCTGAATAGACTTCAGGATAGGGATGGCCTGAGCAACAGGCCTCCTTTCTCCCACTAACTCTTCGGCGAAGTCCCTCTCCTCTTGAGCACCCTGGGTGTCAATGTGGAAATGTTCAGCTGCTCGAGACAGAACTTCATTCAGGAGAGGTTGGTTGTCGACAGGGGAGTCGGTAACCGGGGGTTCCTTCTCTACCGGGGAATCTACTCTGTAGGTTTCTGGGTCGTCCTCATCCTCTTCTTGGTCCTCATCATCCCCATAGTAGCCCGTACCAGTTTGTTCTTCCAACATGCCCAAAACTGGATCCTCACAAAAGGATGTCTCTCATTGATACTGAGAGTAGGGCTGTACATAGAAGGGGTCCGAAGACCGTGTTGGTGTTTCAAACCGGGACTTTTTACTTGGAGGTATAGGATCCTTAGAGCCTGAGGGTGCTGACCCGTCGGGAGTATAAGAGAGAAAGTGTTCAGGGTTTTTTGCATAAAAATCTGCCAATGATGACATCCTTGACATGACCCTGTCTATGTCATCACTAGACCATTCTCTAGAACTGGGGATGACTCTTTCTGGAAGTTTCTCTGACTTATCCTGACTAGACTTGGTGGTCTGAGTAGGGGTCTTTGTGATAGCAGAAGACTTGGACTTGTCTGTCTGTTTCTGAGGAGTGGAGTGTCTTAAAGGTGTGGAAGTAGGCAGAGGCTGCTTCCTTTGTTGTTTTTCCCCCTCCCCGTGAATGGAAGAGTGTTTTCCCTGTTTTTTCGCCCCCACGGAGCCTTTCGACGCCTGGCGTCGAGGTTCGGGGGTAGTGTCCCTATCCTTCGATTGTGGAGGTAGGGGTTCGGGAGCCGCCATAACGCGGTCTGCGGGCGCTGACTCCTGGAGTGCGGTCTGGGGATGGAAGTCGGCTTCGTCCTCCGACGATCGAAATTCCGTTACCTTGGCGAGCGAGGCACTCTTGGCAACAGTGGATGATTGCCTGGAGTCATGCGGCGATCTTGATCGAGAACGCCCAGAAGACGCCGATTTGGACCGTTCTCTATGTGCCTCTTTCCGAGAGCTCGACGTGCGCGTCGAGTCCCGGTTGGACTTCATGTGTTTTGTGGAAGTGCTGGGGGAAGCGCTTGTGTCGCCGGGGGTCTTCCCCATAGCCGCCCTGATGGAAGATCTTCCGAGGTCAGGGACTTGCGCTCGGCTGTCTTTCGACGCCATAATGCCTTTGCCGTCCGAAAGCACGGCGTCGCTGCCATCGCTGAAGGCGCCCTCCGCTGCCATGGCCTCTTGACGCCTGGCGTGGTGGGCCCAACGCTTGATCGAACGGTCCTTAAGTGTTTTGGGTTTAAACCTACTACACGCTCTGCAGTTCGCCTCGGGGTGGTCCCTCGGCAAGCAGAGATTGCACGTGGCGTGCCTGTCGACCCAAGGGTATTTGCGGTTGCACCTGGGGCAGAATTGGAAAGGGGTACCCTCCATACGCACCTTGTGGCAGCGGGTTTATAAGTGTAGGAATATATAAGAATGTACCTATATACCAAAAGAGTGTAGAGTATGTCCACCCCCCACTCTCCCTACTTGCAGGACCGAGGCCAGAGGCCTTCCTAGGCCCAAATCTGTCATGCAGCTGTCGACGGTCGAATTCTTCTCCGGGCCGCCGTCAAGTGTGGAAGTTCGGTGACATGACGTTGGGGTGGAGAAATGGGTAAATCTAACAATATCTAGCAAAAGTATGGCTAAGGCCAGGGAACTCCGCAAAATGCTTCCGACCAGAATGGCGGAAAAAAACAATCTGAGGGTCCTAGACGCGTGAGGGATCATGGGTACAGTGGACGTCACACTAGGGATAGTATTACTGGCACGCCCTGTGTCGACGCCTTTTTTCGAGTTTCGAAAAACAAACTAATACTCCACAGCTTCCACTAGATGTCGGCCTATGCACAGCATGTGATCTAAGCAGATTCCACAAGCCTCAGAAATATATATACACACCTGACTGGGAGTGATTTGTAAGTGTCCTTTACTCTGTGTGCTCATTGAGGTCTTTCAGTCACCCTCATCCCTCCTGAGAACTAGTCTTAACCGCTGCCAATGCTACCTTGACTGGTCTGGCATGTCCAGAAGGTTACCCTGATCCAAGAAACTAGGCTGGCCTTCTGAACCTCTGCCATTTTAACACTGACACCCATATTACCTGTGACCTTCCCTCAGATTGCACAGGTGATCTTTACTACGTTGAAGGAGCCGAGCGTTACCCCCGAAACCCCAAGAACCCCTGAGCGCAGCAGGTCGGGAGCGGCAAGCGCTCTCTCCACCTGCACATGAGGCCGAACGAAGGGGGTGGTGTACTAATGAGCTAGGCAATGCACCTGCGCTGCCCAATAATCGCGTTCCAAATCTGGCAGGGCCAGTCACCCCTCTTAAATGACTATCAGTGTGGCATACGCCATCCTCGCTGGCTTCTTCGTCCAGAACAAATCGTGAATGAGCCCTCACAGCCATAAGAAAAATACCCCGGAGAGGAACAATGGGACGTTGAGGAAAAAAGGAGTTTGGAGAACACAATCATTTTCACTATCGCGATTCGACCCATCAGTAAGCAGAAGAGTCCTCCACCTCGCTACCACATCCTGAAGAGACCCTACCGTCTGGCCATAGTTCTCATAGAACAGCTCCTTGCAGCGGCTCAACACCTCCAACCCCAGGTACTGGACCCCAGAGGACTCTGACTTGAGGCCAAACTCATCCTCAAACGCCCTTGTACCATCCGTAAGGGAAAAAAACACTGACTTGCTATGGTTGATCCTCAAACCAGAGAACTCCCGAAACCTGATCACCTCTCGCATCACCAGAGCCAGGTTGCGCACCGGGTCACTGAGGAAGAGGGCCACACTGTTCGCGTACAGGGAGATCAGTCTATGCAGCCCCAGCAGTAGCACCATTGGATGTGCCTCTCTCAGGGTCAATGCCAATGTCTCCATCGCTGAAGCTAAGAGGAGTGGGGATAGAGTAAATCCCTGCAGTGTCTCCCTCCCCATATCGAAGCTTTCAGACTTTGCATGCCCTCCCACAATCCTTGACGTTGGGTTAACGTACAGAAGAGACACCAGAGCGATAAAGCGAGCGGCAAGCCCAAGTTTCTGGAGAACTGAAAATAAGTATGGCCATTCGACAGAGTCAAATGAATTTTCAGAGTCCAAAAAAACCTGCGGCAGCTTGCGTCTTTGGCTCAAGTGCTGCCAAAACCCCCAAAAGACGGCGCAGCCCATCCAACGTATTTCTCCCAGAGACAAATCCGGCCCGATCCACAAGCACAAGGCCGGGCATCAACAGAAGCACACGATTATCCAGCATCTTGCAAAGATCTTATTGTCAATATTGATTAATGAAATTGGCCGGTAAGATGCGTAGTCCTCAAGTGGTTTCCCCTTCTTCTGTAGAAGGATGCCGATCGCCTCCCGTAGTGAAGGGGGAAGTGTCCTTGAAGTGAGCGACTCTGCATATACTCGTAACAAGACGGGGGCCAGGATGAGGGCACATGCCTTATAAAACTTCCCCAACAGGCCGTCAGGCCCTGGTGACCAGGACCCTGGGAGCTCCTTAATCAGCTCCTCCAGTGAGATCTCTCGATTGAGAGCCTTGCGGAGTTGGGGTTCCACCCAGTACAATTACACTTCCTCTAAATAGCGCTGCAGGCTCTTCAAGTCCTGCGAGTATCTGGACCCGTATAGACACCTATAGAAAGCACGGAATTCGGCTGCAATATCTTCCGTCGCACACAGGGCACTTCCCTGGGGTCCCTGATGCAGGCCCAGGCTTCTGCCCTTTCACTGTACTGTTACACCCGATGGCCCCGGCCAAGAAACTGAATCTCCCGGTCCGCTTTTGCTCTAAACCCATCGAGCTCCTGCTGAAGCTCAGCCAGAATCTTGGGGTCCGCCGTGAATGCATATTCACCCTTCAGCCACTTTTAACACACATCGCCTGACTCTAGATCCCCCTGATCAGTCGCGATCCTGCTTTCTTTGGCCATACAAACCCCGCAAATAAACCACTTAAAGCACTCCCTGAGAGGAGACTGAGCCCTTGTGTTCAAAGTAGGGCTTTATCTTGTCCTACAGTTCCCGGCAGAACACTGCATCTTGCAGTGCAGCAGATTTAAAGTGCCAAGAGTAGACTCCCCTGCCAACAAGCATTCCAGGACCACTGGTGAATGGTACAACAAGGTCTGGGGAAGAATCTGGCAATCGCCCCATGCGAAGCCCCCATCGCGAGACACCAGCAGGTAGTCAAGCCTGGAGAGAGAACTGTAAGACCAGGAATGAAAGGTGTACTCCCACGCGTCCCTGTGCTGCCTTCTCCAGGTGCTGTTAGGGAGAATTCTCATTTATGGCCAATTTTCCTCACCTAGTGAGTCCCTCAGCAGCTTTTATGGATTTCTGGGGTTTATTTTTATTCCACCTTGTAAAAATGTAAGCCTTTTTCCCACTTTTACATGTGTTTTGCCATGTGTATTTCTACTGTTTGTGTGATCTTGGGCTCTGGAGCTACACCACTCCATGAGACCCACTTTTTTGTGTGCGTTACACAGCACCTTCAATGCAGTAACACAGGGTTGTCTTTGAGACTTCCCACTAACTCCATTTTTCTGAGGCCGACTACTGTCCCCCAGAAACATGTAAAGTTGCCATTAACTATAGTCACTTTAAACTGCAGACCCAGTATACCCCATTTTACATGGAGTATTGGAAAGGGTTAACTCTTATCCCTGTTTGTCTGCGCCTCTTGGAGCTTTGTTTCGCTCCCTTAGCCTTAAGACTTGGCTGGTGGCAGTGGTACCTACCCTAACTTTTTTACCGCGATTATAGTATATAAATGTGGTACTGTTTTAGGCTATTGTATTAGCCTCGAACATAAACCAGCTTGCCCAAATACTTTTTATTTTGGCTCCGGTCAGGTTTAATCACCATTTCTTTTTGTTAACGTCCTTCTTGTGTTTTACTTTTCGTGCCAAACCAGGTTTGCCTTCTTTGTTCGCCGTCCGTTTTGGCGGACTTCTGTCCAGAAGCTCTCTTTTGGCGTCTGGGTGTCTAGGTGGGTTGAATGTGAGGGCGGGGTTTAGTCACCCCCTGCACAGGGTCTGCTTGGAGATCCAAGTCACACTTTGTGTCCATTGGCTGAAGTGGTTGTCCGGGCTGGACAACCCCCTTGCTGTGTGATTGAGTCAGGCTGTGTGAATGGGGGATTTTGGCATAAAAGGCAAGACTCTTGGGCTGGGAGTCAGAGTCGCCACTGGAACTGCAAGAACCGAAGAGAAGCAGAGAATAAGACGGCTGCTGCAACTCTCTAGTCCCGGTGAAGCCCTGCTGCAGTCTTGAGCTATCTACCCTTCAACAACAGAAGATCCAGTCCGGAGTCTTCTTCCCTTGAGCCTGGTGGGATCAACCAGCTCACCTTCAACAGCCAGTGGATCCTCTGCTTGGTTGAAATCGCGGCACACAGTTGTAGTGGTCCGGATAGCCATCTGAAGAGCCTCTCCTGTTTTAAAGGAGCGCACCTTTTATTGACTGTTGCTTCGCTGCTGCTGGCCTCATCCCTGGGTAGTGCAGATCGCTCCAGATGTCCTCTTTATTGTCGCCACGACTGAAGCTCCAGGAACCGTGAGTCTGCAGGAACTACCAGGAACAACTGCCGTAGCACCAGCTTTTCTTCAAACAAATAAGTTACTGTGTCCAACTTCGAGGAATTGGGGTGAACCCTTTTTCCTCATCAAAGGCCTGTGCTTGTGTTCCTCCCCTCTTATAACTGTTGCTTCCCTTTTGACAATACCAAAGTGCTCCTGGCAATCTCGAATCGTGAACTGTTCTAACCTTGTGATCCTCGATAACAGGACCCCTGTTCCATGTGACACTGGCTCAGGCCTATTGACTTTTATCTACGTTTTAGAAACTGTCCTCTGATTCTTTTTGCCTTGACAAAAGTATTGCCCATGATTTTTATCCCCTATTCTCTTTTGTTAATTCATGTGCTAAGTGTGTTGGACTTCGGTAACCTTTCTCCTCGCGGGTATGCTTTTCTTTCTTAAGACTGAACTTCATTACTGTCAAAAAGTGATCGCGTATTAACCCACGGTAACGCCTTTGTTTCACAACACCGGTCTGTCAAATCCAAATGTACTTACCTTGAATTGATCTACACAAGCGGAATTGGTGGTTTGTAGTATAATTGAAGTGTGGTTTTATTTTAATAGACGTGAAGTGTATTGTGAACAGATGGTTTAAAAATAAATGTACTTTTATTTTTTAACCAGAAACCTTGAGTCAGTGTTTGCTTGAATCACAGTAATTGTAGTCCTTTGTGTAATCTCGACTACTGCTCATTTGCTCTTGAGATAAGTCTGGCTGCTCAGCCATTGCTACCAATACAGGCTTGTACCAAAGGTGAAATTGCACTACCACTTGTAGTCTTAATTGTGTGTAGTGGTCACCAACAGGCACCCACCAGGTTATATTTCCTACATATCTTTTGCACCTGTAGATTCGCTTTGGACACCGCCCTGGGGCCACCTCTGGATCTATCCAGCAGGGGGTCGATCACTACATTCAGGCCCCCTCCGCAACCCTATGGGGGCATCCCGACACCCGGCCAGCTGCAACCATCACATGCATTAGCATTGTTCACATTCGGCCCATATGAGTTCACTAGTGCTACTTTCACCCACACCAGGACAGCCCATACCAACAAGGCACCTTCCCTCGTCATCCCTTGCCACTGAGACCAGGCGAAACGTAGCCCCTTTGCTATCAGGATTGCCACCCCCCTTGCATAGGACGATTATGAGAATTATCTGTGGCATCCCCAGTGAGAGCCTCACCTGTGTTCCGAAGAGGGGTCTCCAGAATAAAGGCCACCCTCCACTTAGTGCTTACAAAGATACTGTGGTACCTTCCGAAGCTTTGAGGGGTGGTTCCCCCCTCCCCCAATGTTCCAGGTGCCTCCCCCTAAGGGCCATTCCCACACATCAATACCGGTCAGGCTGGGCCCGGTGCCTCCAGACCCTCCCCAACTATACCTCCCCACCTCCCCTACCTCCCCAACAGGTAACCCCAAACCTGCCCCAAGAACCCACCCCCCACACACCCAACCACACAACAGAAACAATGCTGCACTCTGGCGCGAATACCCATCCAGGCAGGTGTCCACCCGGCGGTAGCCATACCACAATACCGAGATGGCCCAAGCCACTAGATAAAAACGGCGGTGGCCCGCTGTCAGCTGTTAAATGGCAGTCTACTCTCCCATGCTCTTTCACACCTGTGGCCCCAACTTCAGGGGTCCTCCTGGCCCTCCCAGCCCGGATGTCTGGCCCCATTCCGGGGTCTTGGATAGTTTGGACAATGCGACCTGCTGATCTCATCCAGGAAAGAGCTTGCTGACTCCGGGGACAGGAAGAACTGCGTTCTCACCTCATTCTGAATACGTAGCTTCGCTGGGAACATGGCTGCACTGCTGCCAAAAAGGCAGGGCAAACTGGAAATTTGTTACTGTCGTACTGCAGTTAATCCTTCTACCTGTCCAAACGAAGGATCGTGTCCTGGTCCCTGTAATTCAATAGACAGGCTATGATGGGATGTGGAGGCACCCCAGGTAAAGGCCGGGCTGCCGTGATACAGTGTGCTCTCTCAATCACAAACAGGGGGAAAGCACAGCATCACCAAAAACGTCTCTGGAAAGGGCTTCAATTAACTGCTCCATCCTGGTCTGCCCCTGGCCCTCCCTGATGCCGACTAGCCGGATATTATTCCTGCTTGCCCCACCCTCCAAGTGCTCATTCTTGGCGTACACCGTCTTGAGCTGCACCTCCAGGGCTGACACCTGTTAGGAAGAATTATCTTATAAGGCTAATTTCCCTTACCTATAGAGTGCCCCAGCAGCTTTGCTGGATTTGAAGGGTTTATTTTTTTCTCCTGCTAAGAGTGAGACCCTTTTTTTCCCACTCTTAGACAGATTGCTAGTATGTGTTTTAGGCTATCTTGTGTGCTTATGGTCTATGGGGTTTTTCTCACCCTCATAGGAATCATCTTTTTAACATGTGTGGTACACAGCACCCTCTGTGTCGTACCACAGGGGTGTCGTAGCGACCCACAGACAGACTCCATACCCTGGGACTGACTAATGTCTCCCAAGGCATGTAAAGTCCCCATTGACTTTACTGGTCAATAATTATGAACTAAACCAGTACAACCCATCTTACTATGGAAGTACTGGAAAGGGTTAATAGTTTTGCCCTAGTGTTCATTTTCGAGGGAGTACCGTACAGTCCCTCTCTCAAAAGTTTCTGGCTGGTGGCAGTGGTTACTACCGTAAGTATTCGCCGCAAATATTTCCCTATGGGATTTTCCCATTGTTCGAGGCTACCACTTTTACTGACAGCCTCTAACATACCGCCGGTTTATTTTAATATTAACTTTACTCTGGTAGGTTTTTATTGCCAGAACTTTAATAATATTTCTTTCTTGTGTCTTTCTCTATAATCCTAACCCAGGTCGGGGATCCTTTGTTCGTCCTTTTGGCAGGCTTCTGCACAGAAGCCCCCCTCTCGGCGCCACCGAGTCTGGGGTAGACAGGATGTGTGGGAGGGGGAATAGGCACCCTGGACAGGGTTGCCTACGCAACCCAAGTCGCACTCTGCCCTGATAGGCTGGGGGGTTCTCCCGCCAGGAGAGCCACCCCACTGTGTGAGTGACAGCTAGGCTGTATGAATGGGGGTCTTGCTGCATAAAAGCAGGGTCCTGAGAACTGGAGGACAAGACGTCGCCACTGGAACTAAAAAACGAAGAGAGAAGTTGAAGACATCTGCAACGACTGAACCACCGGTGAAGCCCTGCTGCAGATCCTCACCACTTTTCTCCAACGACTTGAGAAGATCTTCCTCTGCAGGAGTCTTCTTCGCTTGAGCTGGTGGGGCCAACCAGTTCGCCAATCACCTTCCCGGACCTGCCTTGGTCGAATCGCTAGTGCCCTGCACTCGGAGACCGGATAGCCAGGCACTCGTCCACTCGGACCGCGATTTAAAGGAGTGTACCTTTTATTCATTTGGCAGCACCGGGGCTGGTTTCATCCCTGGGCAGTGCAGTAACTCGAACCTTCCTCCACGACGAGTCTCTCTCCCTCTGCTGGATTTCCCGAACTGCAGCAACTGCCAGGAACTACCGCCCCTGCAGGAGCCTCTTCTACTTTAAAGGTACATTGTCCCGTTTCGTTGGGTATCGCTAAAGGTGTTTTTAATCCTTTACTTACCTACTGGGTTGGCCGCCCCTATCATCTAACATTGTCTTTCACCTTCTGCAACCGCCTTTTCGAATTGTTAAACAAATACTTGACTGCAGCTATTATAACAGTTTGATCCTGGGCACATTTGCCAGGTACCATTGACACTGGCACAGGCCTTTTGACTCTGGCTAAATCTGTTACAACTGCCTTCTCTAGATTGCTTCTCACCTAGAAATGTGTTGGTGCACCTAACTCTTATAACCACCCTTTTCCTACCCTTTTTTAAACTTCTGAAGTGCCATTTTGCTCGGTTTTCACCTCAGTATTGCATATGCTAAAGTACTGCCTTGCCTAACTTGTTCACAATCAACTTGGGAAGTGTTGCTGGTGTGTTAGAGTCTAAACCTGTATAACTTGTCCTTTCCCTCCCTTCCGAGAAATTGTTAAGAGTGCCATTTCTGCTTGGTTTTCACTGTGCCGTTTTGCTCAGTTTTCATCTCTTGCTCAAACTTGTCTACAATTTAAATAGGGAGTTGTGTATACTTTTCTTGACTGATTTAACTTGCTTTAATAATAGTGATTTGTGTGTGATCAGAGTGTATAAAATAAATATATATATATTCTTTTTGATACCAAGCTTTGGTCAGTGTTTCCTTGTTCCGTAGTACTGAAGCCCTAATGTGTAAACTCTGAATACTGCTCATCTCCCTCTTGAGATAAGTCTGACTGCTTAGCCACAGCTACCAACTATATCTTTGTGGTACAGACTGATACCAAAGGGGATTTCTTGCATGTACCTGTAGTCTTAATCTTCTGTAGTGCTCTCTAAGGGAACTGCACAGGATTCTGCCTAACACCCTAGCCGTGAGCGACACCGATCCATCATCCAAGCCAGACACCTTGTGGCTCCACTTCACCCAGATGTCCCTGTGCTTGTCCAGCCGATGGTTTGGCATGTCCACCTTGGAGGAGAGCAATTCCAGCCCATCGATGCCCAGGAGTATCTTCCTAATGTCCTTCCATGCACCGGGAAGCCCCTCAGGGAGCAGACTCTACAAGCCACGATTACCCATACTGGGACTGCACCCCGGCGGTCCTGGAGGAAGGCCCCCTCAAATGTGAGCTTCCTCTGCAGCCTATTCGTCTTCCCCATAGTGGACCTTGGATTGGCTCACTGCCAATGCAAGGGCCAAGCAAGGAAAGAAAAAAGAAAACAGGGACACTGAGGGTCGATAAATCGACGCAGTCGGGGGAGGTGGCCACAGGCTCAGACTTCTCGCCAACATCACACCCGTAGGCCACACCACTCAGTCACCAGAAACTACCAGTAGGACAGGACCGTATCACCTCGCAAGGCACCTCACCGTCCAGCCCTGCAGCCCACCGCGTCTTGTTTGACACCAAGCAAACCGCCCACTCCCTGTGCACCAGGCAGGGGGAACACCGGTTTGTCCAGCTCAGGCCAACTCTGCTGCACTGTTCAGGGCCCTAACCTCCTCTCATTCCCCGGGATCCAGCCTCCTCACTGCAGGCACCAGCCAGGCTCCTCTTCGGCAAGATAAGGAGAGCAGTCTCAACAACCCAAGAGGACCTTCCGCCAAAAGTTGCCACCCGGGGGAGTCACTGGATGGCCCCAAATCACCTCCTCTCTAGGGCAGTCACCACACTAACTGCCCCCACCTTCTCCCCCTCAGTGGGCCACTCCAGGATTCACAGCACTGCTGGCATGCTGTCAGCCACTCAGTACGGTGCTCTCTCCCCCGCTGCTGTCCTGCTCCTGAGCTCCCGCCAAAGAACCACAGGTCTAAGTAGGGCTGCCACGCCAGCCGGGGACCTCAGGAAGTATTGCAGGCCCCCCCCCACATGCAGCCACCAGTGCAGGCCGGGTTGGATTCTTGCTCTCTCTTATTGCAGACCGCAAAAGCCGGCGACGTGCTCAAGACTGCCTCCACTAGTTTCTGCAGCTCCAGCTGCTAGTGCTGCCGCCCGTAGGCTGTGCTCACCCATGCCCTGCCAGGTGTTCCAGTCCAGGCCTCCACACACCACCAGCCAGTACCTGTGTCCTCACTTCTTTCACCATTCGCCACTGCCGGCAACCCGCGGAGGCAGGCAGGTTCAGCACAGCGCCAACTGGTGTCTTGGCACCAAATGAAGCCGGCCGGGACCTGAGCCCCCTGAGAAACGTCACTGATCTGAGGAAGCAGCTCCGCTCCAAGGGCACAGCCAAGTTGGATAGCCCGGCTCTGCCAGATCATGGATGTGCTCGGCACGGGCAGACCACTTTCCAACCCCAGAATATACCAACAAAGCACAACTGGCCACCTCTTAAGCTGGCATTTGACAGGTTATTAGTGAGCTGACAAACGGGGATTGGATGAAAATATCGAATAAAAAAAGACTGAATGCACAAATAGTGTCCATTCCGTCTAGTAGAAAATAACTACTACCAAAATACCGACCAAGGGGAGCATAGTTACATAATTACGTACTATGTCCCCCGATAACACCACATGTGTTGCGGGGGACAAAAAAAAAATGAATTACATAATGCAAACAAGTGGTGTTTGAAATTTTGTAATTTGGTCTTTTGGTTTAAGAATTTATAATGTACAACCGACACAAGGAGCTCACAGAGAGTCCGCCATTCCTGGACGACCTCTCTAGCGCCACCCAGGAATCATATTTTTGTTCAATTTAGAAACAAGTTTGTTCCAGACTGGTGGACAATTAATTCAATGGTTGCATATTTGTACGTGTCATTGTTGATTAAAAACCAAACCCCCAATGGATGTTTTTCATCATCACATAGAACAGTAAACAGAGTGATGAGGTATTCACTTTCCTAAGGTTTCATACCTGCACACAAGGGAATCTACTCACACAAATGTTGCTCCTTTTAGGTGACCTAGTTTCCTTTCAATGAGTGCCATTAGGTATTGTATTAAAGACATTTCTTGATATTCAAGTTTTCTCAACAGGGAAGGAGGCAAAGAGTAAATGCCATCCAGAGAGGTATGTTTTTAACTACTTAAAATGTCATTTACTCGAAGCTGGGGCAAGCATTCACTGGGTAAAATAAACACATTGCTGATTTGAAGATGGCAGAAATGAGCTGCCACAACGAACACTATACTGTAAACCACACCCCCCCCCCCCACCAAGATACATCGGAACAAAGAGGCTTACATGTTTCCCATACAATTATATCGCAATACCAAGAAAAAACAAAATTCCATTGTTTCACTCACCCACTTTTCCAAAAGGGTCATCTTTGAAAGGATCACCTGAAGAATTAAAAATAGTTATGTGAAATGGGAATCTAGTCATGAAATATCCATTGTGATGCTAAGTACAATATCAAACACAGCATTCTCACATTTGCTAATCAAGTTTCACAACACTCACCAGGTCAGTAAATACGTTTGAGCTGTAAAGTTAATCAATTAAGATGAGTCACTAAGAATTCCAAGGACCTGCCATGGAATAAAGGCAAAGCTTTTTACTTAAAATATCCAACAGGTTAAGTGTGTTTGCTGTACTGGATGGAAGCCACAGTGGGCTGCCATGTTCTCACTGCCTGCATCCGGAATCACAAAACGCAATTGAATCTTCAGAATCACTTCACTGCTCCTGCCCAGATAATGCCGACTCAGTGAATTTGTTCCAGGTCAGCAGGAGGCACTAGGATGAGGACCAACTTCAGGAGGCACACCTTACATTTAGGTTTATTTAACTGTAGAACTCTCGCTGCATATTGTTAACACTTTCTGGTCCTACCACTCACTATGCAACTGGGGCAGCATTTTCATAGACTATGCTCCTGACCGCTTCAGAACTGCAGCGGGTGGGCAGAGTGCGACTGCGGCAGAGAAAGGCTTGATCACAGGCTCTTCACGGCTTCTGTGCCTCCCTGCACCAACAACCACCATGCATGACATCTGAAGATGCCTTTAATCCACAACTCTCATGCTGAAACAAAGACTTCTCTGGACTGCTCTGACCTGATGTGCCCCTCTTTTTGAGGACCTTCCTATGCCAAAGTTTCTACTTACTTTGGTGACGACTTACAAAATGTATTGAAAAAAAGAGCGTACCAAAAAAAGCATGCAAGAAATATTTCTTTAAGGTGCTTCAGGTGTGATTAGGTATTGCACTAACCCAGGTTTGTTCTAAAAAATATTTGGCCTTAGGGCAAATGTTAATATTCTACATATAATCACAGTGAAATTAACACAGTGGGTGTTGAGATGTATTTTCAGAACAAGTCCTGTGGGAGGGTTCTAAGAAGCAACACCCCCCTCCCCTAATTAACAAGGTAATTGACACTTAGGTCTAGCTAAACTATAAAGTTACCAGATAGCCAACAATAAAACACTTAAAACACAGTTGGTTATCCTCGAGATACCCTATTCTCATCCCTACAGATCAGGGGTATATGAGCCACTTTTACTCCCTATGAATAGGGAAATACTGCCAAAAAGTAGCCCCAGCAGCTGGCTACAGTCTTCAAAATAGTTGACACCACCTGTGCCCATGAAAACGGGGTCGACATCTCCTTGATCTCCCGTGTCATCAGCGCCGAAAATGATCAACATAGTGCTGAAAAAATCTGATTGGGAGTTCAGGGTGAAGGTTGTTGATGTCGACGGCTTGTTCTTTGGTGCCGACAGCATGGCCATAGGGGTCGACTGAGATTGTGACGTCGAAGCACTGGTACCTTGAAAAGCGCAGGACGGGCCAGACGTGAAGGATTCATTGACGTCTGAGCGCGGCTTTGCCTCTGCGGCCTGCTGCATAGGGGGTGGAGGGGGGGATTACCCGCACCTACAGCGGTATGCTTCTTAAACCTTTAGTGTGGGCGTGGCTGACAGAGGACGCCAACGGATGCTTCCTTGCTGAGCTCCGTGCTCCCTCAAGACCCTCAGCCCTGGAACCCCCTTCCAGCAAGTGTTGCACCCCCCAATGGAGACTTTCAGGGGTGTCTGAGCGCCTTGAGCACCTGTTGGGCGAGTTTGCTGCGATGTAGTGCCTGGCAGCGGTAGGAACCGCAACTAAGCTGTCGGTGCGGGCCGCCTCCTCTTGCCAAGGCTGGCGACTCGGAGAGCAGCTTAGCAGAGCCTCGGGGGACCCTGAGTGAGGCCCGCCAGAGCTGAAGGTGCATAGTATTGGTCGGCTGGGGGCTGCGAGGCGTGCATCGAAGAGAAGAGGGTCCCCTCCCCGGCTGGTTGGATTTGTCCCGACCTGCTGTTCCGTGCCCCTCGCCCATCCCCGCACTGCCGGCAGCAGGACAAGCTGCGGGGGAGAAGAGGCCGGGGCGGCTGCAGCAACGGCGGCAGGCAGCAAGACGCCACCCCAAGTAAGGAGGTGTCGGGTGGGCTGAGGGGGCCGAGAGTGCAGTGGGAACACAGCGCCATTGAAACCCATTGTGGAAGTGGCCTGGCGGCACCCGAGGAGGCAGATCGTGAGCACTGAGCACAACGGAGAGGGGGCTCAGGCAGCCGCGCTGCTAGCGATTGCATCGGATGCGGTAGGCGTTCGCCCCAAAGTGGGTGCGGCCATATAGATGTTACACTGAGGAAAAGTTAAAGATGGTGACAAACTGAGCTATTTTGGCTGGCCCCGGACGCCCGAGCACCCGACCAGACAGCCTGACACCCCCTTGGGGGCAGAATGGAACACAGAGGGCCCGAAGATGGACACCAGATAAGGTTGGCAGCCCCTCCTCATGAGCTAAGTGGGAATTCTTAGCCCGGCAGGACAACGGATATAAAGGGTACAGTAGCAAATGAAAACAAGAAAAGGTGCCCCCTGCGAACTGCTTTCTGCAATCCCCGCAACCGAAGAGCCGCTGGCTCCTACAGTGTTGGTTGGTGGGCATCCAAAGCAAGGCCTCGGACTCCTGATGCCACAAGGCATGATAGAGGAATGGCGAGCCCAACACTATGGGAGGCACCCATGAGATGGTGAAACAGGTGGAGGATCTGAGATGGTAATGAGCACCACCCATGCATGCTTGAAGGCAACAGTGGGCCAGTGACAGAGCTGCTGGAACAAGATAGGCATTGACAAGTGAGGGCGTGACTCGAAACAGAGGCAAGGGGATCAGCTATACAAACCACCATGTCCAAACAAGCAGCAAAGCAGAAAGGAGCCGCGTCTGGTGACATTAAAGCCCTGATGCAGTCTGCTAACACCCACAAGGGTAGTCAACAGGCAATCGCGCAGATTCACTCACCGCCTCCAGAAAGCGCCAATGAACCAGAGGATCCTTCGATTAGAAATCAGACTTGCTGGCAATGCTCGAAGAGCTTAAAAGAGACATTAAGGATAGTGCATCCGAAGTGGCCAAATCAATTGTGGATCTCAGCAGAGGAATTATGGCGGTGGAGAAGAGGGTTGACGAGATGAAAACGGCAGTGGCGGAGCAAGGGTAGGAGCACGATCTTACCAGGAGAGTGGCAAAACTAGAACAGATGGATCGGGTCCAGACCAAACAAGAAGATGCCGAAAACAGGTCTAGGCGAAACAATATACCTATGCGAGGGATCCCGAAATAGGTGGTGGATGCCGACCTACAGCAATATGTAACAGACCTGTTCAGGCAGATATCGGGTGCGGCGGCGGATAGAGAGATTGTGCTGGACCGTACACATCGGGTATACTCCACTTTCCAAATTAGCAAAAATCTAATTCCAGATGTGCTGACCCAGGTACATCTCTTCCAATTGAAGGAGGATATTATGCGAGCGGCGAGGGAAAGAGAACCAATAATCTTCTGAACCGCACCCATCCAGCTCTACCAAGACTTGGCCCAGGCCACCCTTGTGAGGAGAAAAAGCTTGAGGGTAGTCACGTATTGGCTCAGAACCAGAAATGTACAATATCAGTGGGTGTTTCCAGCGGGGCTCTGCTTCGAGTGTAAGGGGTAGCGATATACAATCTTGATATGGACGACCTCATGAGGGAGGAAGATGTAGCCGAGAAGGGGGTTAAAGGTGGTCACTCACCCGCAGACAAGGAAGGAGGGGTCAGACCGGAGATGGAACGATGGAGACCAGAGCGACCCCGGCCGAAGTGCCGGTATAAAGCACCCAAGACTGCCGACCCTACATGAGAACCACTCGCAGAGGGAGTAGGGAGTAATCAGGGAAGCATCCCCCTGAAAGCAAAAGGCCAACCTGGTGTAACGCTCACCTGATTCCCGCAGAGGCGCCGGGTCTTGACTGGGTGACTGCCGTATCTTCAAAGGTGATGTGTAACACACGGTTGGCTCTTTGGGCTGGACCTCTGTGCACTGTATGTCTGACTCGAAGAGTAAGATGTCTTAGGTAAGTGAACGCCGAGCTCTCCATCTGCCTCGGGGCAGGGTGCCGTAACCAGTTTCTTCACTGGATAAGGGTGCAGGCCTCTTGACCTCAGAGGACTGCTGTCCGTCGTTAACTGCACGAACGGTAAGTTCTGGGCACTTCAAATGTCTTAAAAGTCTTTTGTAATGATATCTCTTGTTTTGCAGGGTTCCGGCAATGGCGGATGGCGGGCTGATGAGAGTTGAGGATCGAACCCGCGTGAGGAATAGAAGCGCCTGGAAGCACGTAAGTAAGCGCTTGTAGCCTGCTTCACGATGCGCACTAACTGTCCCTTTTATCTTGCAGGTACAAGTTCGGAGCTTTAGAGAAGCTGAAGGGTGCTGGAATACCCACTGGATTCGGCGTGGGAAGGAGTAATGGCACGTGAGTAATAAAGTTGCCCAATGTCTTTAAACGCACCTTCTTTTGTCTTTCAGATGCGGGATGCAGCGCCGAAGGCCTCCGGAGCGTGCGAAGAGTAGGTAAGCTTTTGTCTTTCAGATGCCGGAATGCAGTGCGAAGACCTCCGGAGCATGCGAAGAGTAGGTAAGCCTTTGTCTTTCAGATGCCGGAATGCAGCGCGAGGCGTTGGTGACAGCCGATGGACCAGGTAAGAGATGCGCTGCCACTGAAGACCGTAGTGCTAACCTGTTCTTTCTTTGTCTTTACAGGTGCTGCTGAAGACTGGATTCCAGGATGGTAAGCCTTTGTTCCCTTAGGCCCAGGATCAGAAGCAGAAGACACGATGAGCGTTCTGCTGCAGAGAATGCAGAATAACACAAAGCAAGATTCATCCATCGGGTGTGGTTTAAATAGCCTCCTGTAGTGCTTAGGTGTCTCCTTCCACAGCCTCGCCTAGGTAAGAAAAGAGTTCCTGCTTTCCAGAAGAGTTCCAGTGTTCTGAACCTAGGGAGTGGCTCCTGCCCCACCCAACAGGAAAAGTAGTCCCAAACAGAAGAGGATCAGGGGTTCAACTGGCAGGTAGGTAAGCAGCATGGTCTGCTGCAGGTAAGTCCACCCAAGCATTATGAGCCCGGCACTTCCAGCACTGGGACTGGGCATCTTTATGAGCCTGGTGCCACTGGCGCCAGGACATGGTCCAAAAGGTCCCAATTGGGACTGGCTGGCACTCGGAACCGGGGTTATGGGTCTGCTTCCAAGGGAGTCGGGCAAGTCCTGATCTTTTGGAAGCAGAGATCATGACACCTGGAGCTATGGGCAGGGGGATACCAAGCTTGGTGAGACGTGACATGGTCGCGCTCCGGAGGCCTACAGAGTAAACTGTGAAGGGGAAAATAAAGTACGAATGGGGAAGAATTAGTATTGAAGAATATGCTGGGGGGGGGGGGGGGAGTTTGGGTCCCCAAAAGTCCCGGGGGTACACAAACACCCAGTGATCCACTGTGGTAAGCATGGTGGAAGTTACTGTTAAAGGTTGGGGGGTTGTTATAAGTTTGGGTGTTGAGGGCATGGTTACTGAATGCAACAAGTGGGTGAAGGCATACACGACTCAGGCGACAATCACAGGGGTGCGGATAAGCTCTATAGCAGACGAAAAGACTCTCACCTGCACCTCAAAAATGGCTGACCTAAAGTCCGTCACTGTACTTAAGGTAAATCAAACACTCCAAAGAGAACCTAACTCCACAGTTTGGGGTTTACCATCACTATTTATACAAAAAGGAGAACAGGTGCATAACAATTAGTCTAATAAGTCTCATCTGTCTAGCGAAGAATATTAATTATGATCTATAACCATTGGTCCTGAAATAATTGACTTAGTACACAATACATTCTTATAAATTTAATCATTTTAATTCTCCAAAATCAATAAAACACTACTAAAAAACTTGTTTAAAACACATACAATATAACCCAAGATTTAAACCCACATGGTGGGTATAACAACAACCTAATGGGATAAATGACATCACAATTAACAACATGTACATTTCAACAACACAACAATTAGAATGCAATCTGTACTTAAACAAAGTGTCGATTCACAAACAACCATATCCCGACATGTTTCAGTTCTTTATAGCTTCTCAATGCTTGAACTTTCTTCAGGGGAAAAAAATGTGCTTTCACATAAGTTCTTCACCACCATGTAATCCCAGGTAGAGAGCACGGCGATCCCAAATGAGGCCACCTCTAAGTGTAGCTTTAGTAGTGCAAATGTTGATGTCAATAACTTCAGACTTCTTCAATCAAGTCTATTTTATTATATGGGTTCTCAAGGTACCCCTTCTAATTCCAAGGTCTGCAAAAACCAGGCTTCACAGACGTTCACTTAGGAAACGCTTTAAGGCTGATACCGAAGTATCACGTGTGAGTAGTCTTTCACGTACACTCAACTCTGATCGTACAAAACTTCAAAAGCTCTCTTGTGGCCGCAGCATGTACGGGCAACCTGAAGTCTGTGACATTAAATGTCCAGGGGCTTAATTCCCTGATTAAAAGAAAATCCATAATGAGAAGACGCATGGATCTCCAGGCCGCAGTTGTGTGGCTGCAGGAAACGCACTTCCTCCCCGAAGGCAAACACAGGTTAAGACACAGAGCATTTCCCATGCAATACCTGGCTTCCAGTGGGTCCAAGAAGAGGGGAGTAGGCATACTGATAGCCAAAGGAGTTTGGTTCGAGAGAAACTATGTTAAAAGGGACCCAGAGGGTCGGTACCTGGCAGTTGGTGGGATGTTGATGGACCAACAGGTTACCTTGGGAGCACTCTGCCCCCAATGATCAACAGGAACACTTTGTTAGAACTGTTGCCTAAGATTGCGCAGTGGGGAACAGGGCAGATCTTGATAGGGGAGATTTCAACGGCGTAATGGACACCTCGATGGATAAAACCCTCCCAGCCACCTCCAATGATAGCACCTATACACTAGCCCTAGCTCGATTCCTTAAAGAATGACATCTGATCGAAACCTGGCGGTTCTTTCGCCCCCAGGACAAAGCCTATGCCCATTATTCCGCAGCACATAGAGGCTACTCACGAATCGATATGGTGTTGATCTCAGATACCATGTTCCCACAAGTTACTGGGATAGACATAGGGGTGCGTTGCTTGACCGATCATGCACCGGTTTCCCTGATGGTGGAACTACCTGCTCCCTTGCCGCAAGCCTGGAGGCCATGGCGGCAAAATGAAATAATCCTAAAAGACCTGGCACTGAGGGCAGATATAGAGCGAACCCTAAACAACTATTTTCAGGAAAACACCACACAGGGGGTAGACTGGTGAACCATTTGGGACGCTAGTAAAGCAGTGGTGAAGGACGAGCTCATTGCACATACGGCACACTTTGTCCAGAGGAAAGAGAAGGTAAGGTGGGAAATGGAAGCGGAAATAAGCGACGCTGAGGCACACTATGGAAACAAAGGGCCACAGAAGGCATGGCGGGCAATTAAAAAAGGCAAGGCGGCCCTAGAGGCACATCTGGCAGACTAATCTGCTCAACTCCTCATATGTTCCAAACAATCGTACTACATACATGGGGATAAAGCCAATTGGTTCCTTGCGGCTCAACTAAGAACGCAGAAAAACAGGAATCACATCACCCAGCTTAGACACCATGATGGTAACCTAGTGAGGGGGTAAAGGGAGATCAGGGAAACAATGCACACATACTACGTGCGAAATTTGAAGGGGGATGAACTATATCGGGAGGCACAGGAGGCATTCTTGAGCCAAGTGGAGTTGCCGCAAATCACAGAGGAGGATAGGCAAATGCTAGAAGCACCCATACTCTCAACGCTCTACCTTCATTTCTAACCATTCTCTCCTCCCCCTACCCAATCTGGTTTCCGCCCTCTTCACTCTACTGAAACTGCTCTTACCGCTGTTCTCAACTCTCTCCTCGCTACTCTAAGCACTCCTCTATTCTGGTCCCACTGGACCTCTCTGTTGCCTTTGACACTGTCGACCATCCTCTACTCCTTACCACTCTCTCCTCATTTGGCCTTAAAGACTCAGTTCTTAACTGGTTCTCCTCCTATCTCTTTAACCACACCTTCTCAGTCTCTTGGGGTGGCTCCACCTCCCCAATCTCTCCACTCAATCATGGCGTTCCCCAAGGTTCTGTCCTTGGCCCCTTTCTCTTTACGCTGTGTACTTCCCTCCTTTCTCCTTTAATCCTTTGATGTCTCACATCATTTCTATGCATATGATACTCAGCTCTTCCTCTCTTTCTCCTCCTTCTCTCCTGACATCCACCATAAACTTTCTTCCTGCCTCTCTGCTATTAAATATTGGATGTCCTCTCACTTCCTTACTCTCAATGCAGATAAAACTGAACTCCTTTTCTTCCTTGCCAACACTCTTCCTCCTCCCTCCCCTCCTCCTTCCCAACTCCCCTTCTCTCCTCATGCCCATAACCTTGGTCTGCACAGTGACACTCACCTCTCTCTTTCTCATCACATTTCCCTCACTGCCAGATCTTGCCATTTCCACTTTTACAACATCCACAAAATTCAACCTTTCCTAACCTTCCAAGTCCCCATCTCCTCCCTCCTCTTCTCCAGACTTTTCTACTGCTCTACTCTTCTCTTTGGACTCTCCTCCTCGCATCTCTCCCCGCTCAAATATGTCTACCACTCTGCCATTCGCTCCCTCTGCCTCCTCTCACCTCACAACTCCATCTCCTCTTCTCCTATCTCACTAGGCTGGCTCCCATTCCACTCCTAGCTCAAATGTAACTTCCTCTGCCTAGTCTTCAAAGCCCTCTATGGTCTTGTCCCTCTGTTCCTCTCCTCCCTTCTCACTTTCTATACTTTTCATTCTCTCCGTTCTGCAGATCTCTTCCTTCTCTCTACTCCACCTTCCTCCTGTGCCCCCTCCCGTTTCCGCTCCTTCCAACTTCTCGCTCCTTTCCGATGGAACCGCCTTCCTCTTCCCATCCGCTCCATCACCTCCTATCCCTTATTTCGCACTTCTCTAAAATCTTATCTCTTCCACTCTCCCCCCTAGCACCAATTGTTTCCTCTCTCACCACTTAACCCACCTCCACCCTCTCCTCCTACCTTCTGTCCCTGTATTAGTACTTAGCCTCATCATAAATGTAAATTGTTTGTTGTACTGTTTTCTGGTTTAGATTCATTGTCAAGTATTGCTTGTTGTATTCACTTGTTCCTCTTGTAAAGCGCTTTGGATTAAAGCACTATATAAATTAAAATAAATACAAATTCATATAACCGAAGTGGGAAGGGCAATAGGCGCCCTGAAAGGGCATAAATCCCCCGGCCCAGAATGATTTTGTAACGCATATTACAGAACGTTTAGAGCCACTCTGGTAGGCCCTTTAACAAAATTGTTCAACTACATACGGGATTCAGGTCGAGCCTCCCGGGATATGGGCCCAGCCACTACGGTTCTATTAAAGCCGGACAGGTACCCTTTGGACTGTGCAAGCTATCACCCCATCTTGATAATGAACGGGGATGCAAAAATGTACTCCACAATTTTGGCCCAGAGATTGCCAAACGTTCTCCCCAAAATAATCCATCGGATCAAGCGGGTTTTGTGAAAGGGCGTCACACATACAACAATATCCGTAGGGCTGTAAGGACCATCGAATGGGGGCGAAGGACGGGGCAGCGGTTCTCGGTGTTGGCTTTGGATGCTTCTAGAGCCTTTGACACGCTAAATTGGGAGTATCTATGACTGACCCTTGAGAAATTTGGGTGCGGTCCAATCTTCACTGAAATGCTCCTGGCCAACTATGGGGACCCCACCACATGGCTAATGTGGAACGGCCAACTTACAGAGCGCATACCGATTAGTAAAGGGACGAGGCAGGGGTGCCCACTGTCACCGTTGATTTTCGCGATGGCCATGGAGTCTCTAGCGCAGAAAGCCCGCGATGACCAGGAAATCCATGCGGTGGAGATAGGGACCACGGGGACCCCAGAAAATCGCACTCTATGCGGACAACGTTTTGATGTTCTTGAAAGATAAGTCTCACTCACTCACTCCCTGCAACCATAAAACTGTGCTTTGCCAAGGTCTCTGGGTTCCACATCAACTACCCTAAATCTAAGGCCCTTAACATAACGAAGACCCCGATCGAGTGCCGGAATGGGAAAGCCGTTACACACTGAAATGGGAGCGGAAATCTACTAGATACCTGGGGATACATTTGGCATCCGAGTATGGGAGGATATATGGGGCTAACATCCCAGAATTACTGAAAATGTTAATAGTGGACCTTAGGCATTGGAACATGCAGGAACTATCCTGGCTTGCTCGGATAACGGCAGTCAAGATGTCCCTTCTCCCCAGGTTCCTCTACGTTGGGTGCTCCCAATATGTGTCCCGGGCCCAGTGATTAAGAACCTACAAAAGGAAGTAATGTCCTTTATTTGGAATAGGAAAACGCCTTGGGTTCCCAAGAAGGTCTTGCATCACCCACAGGCGTTGATTGGGCTGGGGGTACCGGAACTCTGCAGGTATCTATGGGCAGCCAAAGTGGCACTGATGCTGCAACGGTACCCTGGAGAAAACCAAAATAGGGACCTGCTGGAGAACCTGGGATTTCTGCCAGCCACACAGAGGAAATTGAGGAACACTCCTGAAAACGACTAAAGGCACACTATGGTATAGGGACAAGGTGCTGCGGTGGAAAGAAATAAAAATAGGCGGAGGCCCTCTCGCGCCGGTGACACACAACCCAGATTTTATGCTGGGACTCCACCCTGGCTTTTGGACACATTGGGGAGGGCGGGTCAATCCCCAACACTGGGGGACTTGTATGAGGAGGGGATACCCCTGGCATTTGAGGGATGTAGGGACAAGTTTCAAATCCCAGACGGGGAACGCTTTCGCTATACTCCAGTCAAACACTGGATCACAAACACCAAAACAAGGGAAGGGGTACCTGAGACCCGGTAGGCCTAGAACTCACCATGAAAGAGGGGAGGCCGGAGAAAGGGGTGTCAAGACTATAGGCTGATGAGGTGGTACATGATGCTACAGCGGCTGCATTCCATTGACCTGGAGTACCCCCCAAAATGCTGGAGAGGGTGTGGGCAATCAGGAGACTTCATCCATATGTGGTGGGCTTGCCCAAAAGCGGAGACATATTGTAAGGAAATCCTAAGCCACATTAAAGAGGTGGTGGGTGTACAACTCTCCTTAGATCCAACTGTAATCCTGCTGGGAAAGACGGTTGAGGGATGCTATGCGACCTCTGGGTATAGAGCTGCCCTTATCACCCATGTGCTGAGCTTGGCTAGAATCAAACTAGCACAAGCATGGAAAAACAAGCAGGGGCTGGTAGTGGCCAGATGGTGGGTGAGACTGTGGCGAGTGATGGCCATGGAAAAGATAACAGCACTGGCTTATGGATCGATCTCGAAATAAACACATGGCTGGCGTTCCATGAGTTTATGGATGATAGGGAACAAATGTACTTTAAGCCTAATCTCCGCCGCAAGGTTCCCATCCTGTGAACTCTGCGCACTAACAATATGAACTGGCGCATAATGCTCCTTTGTGAACTGGACACTGTCGGGTTGCCTTAACGAAAGTTGGACGTTATATTGCAGATAGGTGGGCGGGGGGTGGATTGTTATAACAGTTAAACTCATGAGTACTTACGTGATAACACCAAGACTGGAAATGATGCTTGTAATTTATGCTCCTGAGAAATAAATAAAATAAGTTTGTAAAAAATAAAAAAACATTTAGAGCGTGGAGGTTTTGAAATCCTCCCACTCCTGGCAAGTGGTAGGCTCCGCCGATGACTAATCAGAAACCTGGTGATGGCGCATCTTTTTCTTACGGGACGAGGAAGAATGGCTCCTTGAGTGGAACTGTTTCTTCTTTTGCTGATGTTCTCTCTCAGGGGGTATGTTGCTCAGTTTTAGCCTCTTAGGACCGAACCGTCGACAGCACGGATATTGAGGGCGGTCGACCCAGCGCAAGCTTAGCAGCTTAATCGTACAAGGATTTCGGCTGCCCTTTGCTGCATAACGCACATCCTTCTGTCCCGTGCTAAGGCACCATAGACATAATTCATGTGGGTCAGTGATGGACACCTTAGTGTGACAATCGGTACACCGCTTGAAACCCAAAACCTAGGCTACTGACATATTGTGTCAAGGAATTAGTGGAGAAAAAAAAAACGAAAGATTTCTGACGAAAACATTGGGTAAACCGAAGACTCAACTGTTCCCATTCAGCGTGTCAAAAAGGAACTGAGGTATGGCCATAGTGACAGTTTATATAAGACGCCCAATGTGATGTCCCGTCCGGAGCCGACGATCAATGGCCGAGTCGTGGTCTACTACACCCACTGTCGAAAACAATTCTGAAGCAGCCAAGCTGGATGGGATATCTATCAGATGAGGTATCTGCGGGAGAAAAGCAATCCATTGAAGTAAAAATACTCCCAACAAAATATAGGAAACTGACATGTAGGACGTTGTGCCCCTGCTTTCACCCATACAGCTCCATGGATATGTTTGGAACAGTAGTGCACATTGTACCACGGGAAGAAACTACTACTAGTGCTTGATCAGAAGAACTAACATGTATATTTTAATGTGTATGAATAACTAGGCGCAAAGGAATCATTTTTACAAAAACATTTCCGTTTTCCAGTTAAAACATATTTTTACTTGCTTATAAAATACTCCCATTGGGAATTGGACTTACATGTGTGCTCCCTAAAAAAATAATTTTACTTCCAACTTTAGAAAATAGGCTCTAACAATACTCCCACTTGAAAATCATATCTGGAGCATTGCCTATACTTTACACTAAAAACAGTAAAAGACGTTCAAATTAATGAAACACGAGATAAAAATGAAGAAAAAATGCATTTAAATTCTAAACCCTATACTAAGTCTTATAAGTAGCAGGTCCATTTAGCTTCTACTGTCTTTCTCTCCAAGGTAAGTAAACCTAGAGTCTCAGAGTCAAAGTTCTAGGTAGGGACCCGAGTAGTGAGCAGGAAATCTTAAGTCACCTCAGAACACGTTTTGACAAAGCCAATAGACTGAGCAAAGTTCCAGAATAAAGAACTTTTAAAGTACTAAAAGTAAAATAAAGTTATTTTTTATTGTATATATGGTTTATTCACACCTTTATACAGTAAAAATGAACAGCTTAAAAAATAAAAAATGTTTAACACTTACAATTCAATTCATTTAATGCTATTTCTATAGAGTAAAAAAGAAAAAGAATTTTATGGAAACTCTCCCAACCCCACAACTCTAGAGGTTACCCTTTGGGGGATGCTTGAATAGAACACTGATTATGCCTGGGAAAGGCAGAGTTAGGGAGTTGACTTTACGTCCATACAATCTCCATGGCAGGATGGGGCAAGAAAACAGGTATGGAGGCTAGTTACCCATGCACGATTTTACGGGTGACCACCGAGGATGCAGTGGCAGAAGTCTGCTTCTGGATTCGTTTGGGCTAGATGTCTGTTCCCTGCTCTTGTGGGATGGTTCTGAAGATGTTATAGGACAACGATGCAGGTACTTTGGGACAACAGCTACAATAGGCCACACTAAGAGTGGAGACCCCCAGCTTATGTCAGATTGGCAGCAGCGAAGTTCACCCCAATAAGAGGGGCAGTAGACATTTGGTGGTGAAGAATGTTCTGCTCAAGGAAGGCTACTCTTCCTTCTGGAAAGCATCAGCAGAGAGAAGGGTCTGCTACCTGCAAAGTCCACCTTAGGAAAGTGATCAGTGCAGTGGATAGGCCTATGCACAGGCTGCACAGCCCACAAGAAAGACCCAGAGTACTAGGTGGAGGGGTTCTCATGCATGCGTCAGGACAGGTTGGTGGCACTGGTTCAAAGGTCAACGCACCAACGTTGGTCATTCAGCATCACAGCGAGAGAGGCAGGGCTTTACTGGGACTTGGCTTCTGCAATGCAAGTCCTCAGTGAAAGAACTTTGGGTCTTGAGCGCAGGTCTTTTCAATGTCTTTGCTTCAGTGGTCGATCTAAGAAATGGCTGAAGGACAACTCTCATGACAAATTTGTGGTAGGGCCTGCCCCAGCCCACCAATGGCAAGGATTTTCACTATTCAAATAGGTAAGAGCTGACCAATCATGGAGAGCCACACACCCCACATATATCCAACAACAGACCTCTCCTGGCTGGAATGTGGATATGGATAACACAGTGCATAAGTCTCGGGAGGATAGCTCAGGGGAAACGTGCTCGCCTTGGAAGCAAGAGGTCACAGAGGAAAACAGGTTCGATCCCCGGGTCCGCGCTTAGAAACCTCTGGGTATCAAGCATGCTATAAAATAACCAATCATATCATTCCCATATCAGGCCAGGTCGCAAAAACCCTCACTTTGCTTGGGAATCCAAGCTGGATCTAACCAAAGTACATGCACAGCCATTTTGAGTATACTTTTCTCACAATGGCATGATGCAGTGAAAACCAGTGGCACCAAAATAAGTGAGTCTAGCTAGGGAAATAAAGCAGAAATTACAGAGCTCCTCATTTCATGTATTTTTGTTTGCTGCAAGAGGCAACCTTCATCGTTAATACATTTTTGAAAAAAGTATGTTTTCCTTTGCAAGCGATTTGTATGCTAATGAACTTCAAAGTGATACATAATGCATTTAAAGAGAAATTATATTAGCAAATGCTTGAGCATATTTGTTTTAAAATTACTCTGGAATAATGCAGTCCAACCAAAACACCACTTATGAAGGGTGAACAATTTCAGAACTCCCACATCGTGGGCATTACAACATTTCCACCTATGGGAAGATTCTTAGAACTACTCAGTTACAGGAGCTTACAACCATGCTCTCCCATCCATTCAACGTTTATTCTTAAATTGAAGCGTTACTGCTGATTGCAGGACCACAGTCCCCCCACCCCCCTTTCGATACTCTGACCTTGCTAACTTCCTTAGCGCAATGTCACGCACACTGCATCACTAGCAATAATGGTTTCCAGGATGCAGGCTGGCTCGTATCATGCCTTTAAATGTTTGGCTCAACTAACATGTCTAGTCCCCTATGCCATGATCACTATTTTCCTCAATGCACTAGCGCCAAGAGGCCCCAAAACCTGGTGTAAACTAATTATCAAGCACCCATGGACTAATTACAACCTAACAAGGCTGTTAATTTGCTACTCTCAAAACCTTAAACTAAACAGTTTGTAACTTGCTTCGGTATTACTTTCAAAATGAGCTCAAAGGGTAGAAAATCAATAAAAAGAAGACAAGCAAATATGTGAACATATTTAAATTAACTGTTTCAGTTCCTATCCTACACAACGTTTAAACTTGGAGAAAGATTAGACAATCATTTACTGCTCTTGATGCTCCATTTTCAGTGGTTTACCCCATATTGTGGCCACAACAAGGCCACAGAGAGAAGGAAGAATATTTAGTTTCCATGGCAACTAGCAATGCTACTGGGATTGTTATTTTTTGTCTCCTGTGTGACGAGTCGGAAGAAGGAGTCGTCCACGCTAAGGACATTCTAGATTATCTTTATTGAAATTATAAAAATAAGGCCCTACTTACTCTATTGCTAGAGGGAAAACCCTACCTATCTCTGAAGGAACTACGGGTGCTAGTCAGTTGTCAGGAAGCGCAAAGTAAACATGTCCTCTGCTCAAACTAACTACATGACCCTACCACTATATATAACTAAATTAAATAGGCCTAGGAAATGGTTTCTTATCCTGGTCTCTTCTTCTCTTCCGATAGTCTCTTTGTTACAGATATTTCTTAATGTAACCTTTCTCGGATAATATCTGTAATCAGCTCTTGTACTTCAAGAATACTCTTGGGCTTTGTGCTTTCTGTGGGTCCTATATTTGGAATGTCTTTTTTTCCAAATAGTCCCTCGTCCTCTTGTTATCACTTGTAGACTCTTCTCAGTCTTTTACTTCAGTGTCTCCCGATTCACAACCCTTTCAGACTGTTCTTGTCAAAGATTCTATTTCTTAGGCTCTTTGCTCTTCTCTTAGTCATTTGATGACTTTCTTTCATTATGTATTTCTATGTTGTACTTTCTCCAGCCTTCAACTCTGCCATAGGGTATCTTTCCTTCCTTCCTTCCAGGGGATATGTTTCCAGTCTCTGTTGGCTCCCCACCCGGGTTGATCAAACCTCTCTTTCATAGGTTCTTCACCTCTCATGTTAACTGTTCTCTTTAACGATATGCCATGCTCAGGAATGAGAAGGTTTCTCTCTTTATAAGACATCCAACTTTACCAATTGGATTATTTCTTACTTGCTTGCTCGTGTTTTTACAATTCTGGTTACACATTCTTATGGTAAAATTCTTGTCTTTGGTACTGGGACGAGTTTCGTCGAGGATAATGTTGCCCTGGCGACCTTACACTTGTCCCAATTCCCCAGGTACCTCTCTGTATGCAGGGGACGGTTTCAGAGCTCGGCTCTCGAGCAGCTGTGGTTTCTAACTCATTCTGTCTTCTGTTATCGGTTCTTTGGGCACTGGCGACCCAAAGCTATTCACACTTCCACAATCGGTAGTCTTGACGTCGTTGTTCGGGCGTTCAGCCCACCACACTGCAAGCGTGGCCACGCCACTACCAGGTTCCTTGGTCCGCTCTTCCTCGTCCTACACCTTCTTCGCAGTTGCACAAGTTGGCGCTCCAGCGTCTTACACTGGCGTTCCGCTGCTCGTTGAAAGTCACATCCTATGCGACTGGCCTTCACTCCACCTTCACAAGGCGCAAGGTCTCGGGGCTTCCTGCGTTCATGGCACCATCCTTCTCCCCTGCTCGGACTTGTCCCAGCTAAACATACGTCTTTCGTTTAAGAGGCATCTTCCTTTCTTTTTGCATTGCCTACAGCCATTTGTTAAGATGCCACACTATCCTTTATAGGAGATGGTCCCATGAATGCGGCTATAGTAAAATCGCCTAGGGAGTCCCTCACTGGAACAGGAGTGCTTGTCCCCAAAGGGCGCCTCTCCCAGTGAGTTCCCACTTGTCTCAACGCCTATCGAAGTCATTGCGGAGCGGGCTCACCTCCCAAGCCTCACAGGGGGAGACTTCACCTCAGGGAGAAGGGATGAATGCCTGCGATTCGTCACACCTGCCACTCACCATGCGTTGTTCTGTAAACATGTCTCAGCACAAGCATGAGTAAACAAACCAAAAATGTAGAGCCCGGAAATTCATGGTGTCCCAGTCCTAGACAGATCTTTTCATCCTAGACTCTTCCTTATCCTAGTCCATCTCCCTATCACAGTCCCTTGTCCAAGTCCATTTTCTCAGTCTCTTAGACTTTTGTTCGTCCCCACCTCTGCATATTTGTATATCTTTTCTTCTTGTCCCCTCACATGTCCTACTCCCCCCTGCAGTCTCTTTCTCACTTGCTCTCTCTTTCTATTGCACTCGATGGGACTTGTGATGCCACTTCGGTGGAAATGACAAGAAGAAATGAAGAAAGAATGAAACGCTGCAATGAGAGTTTGTGAGGGCTCTGGACAGAAAGCATAACATGTGACGTAATCTATGAGAATTTCTCTTGATTATTTTAAAGCAAACCACAACCTAACCCTACATTTAGACCTGCATGTGGTATTTCTACATTTCGCAATTGGGTTCCTCACTTGGTTGTAGGGCATGAGGAATAGATGTAGCTTAAGCTCCATCAAGCGATAAAACGTACAGGCAAGCACAGAGTAGAGCTGCTGCTGCTTCAGTTGGAATAGAGGTGAACGGTAAGGTAGGATTGTTGCTAAAATGTCTCCTAGTCAGAAATGTATGCATGTCCCTTATATCAGCTATAACTAGAGCATTTGTTAGGATGAAAATGGGCCTCGGCCTGATGTGCAAAAACACAGAGGTATGAGCTTCCCTCTATAGCATGACATTTTTAATTTGCATAAATGCAGGAAGCATTGGTTACAACTTCTCTTTTTCACAGAGGGTCTCCATAGCAGTCTGTGTAAAATGTTCGTATTAAATCAGCTAACAGCCATAAGTAGCAGTCACATGATATCTGGTCTTTTTAGCTCGCTGGTTCTTTGATCTGCGTTCATTCTTTATCGGCCAATCACAAACTCATGCATATGCTTTTGGAGATCCTTGGAGCGCGGTGAGTGTGTGCCCAGAAGAAACACCCACCTGGTGTTTGTTTTGCCCAGTAGTCCGTGGGCCCGTGCCCAGGAGCAGGCCCTTGCATCCCCTCCCTCCCCACACCACTTCCTGATTCCCCAGCCCGCCCGCCTGCCTCCCGACCCACCATCCTTCCTTCACTCCCATTGGTGCATCCGCTGCACACACCGAGTCTACCGACTCGCGAGGGCCCCACCGGCTCCTTTGGAGATCCTTGGTGCGCGGCGAGTGTGTGCTCAGAAGAAACACCCACCTGGTGTTTGTTTTTGCCCAGTAGTCCGTGGGCCCGTGCCCAGGAGACGGCCCTTGCATCCCCTCCCTCCCCGCACCCGTTTCTGGTCCCCCAGCGCGCCCGCCCGCCTTCCGACCCACCGTCCCTCCTATTGGTGCATCCGCTGCACACACAAAGTCTACCGACTCGCGAGGGCCCCACCGGCTCCTTTGGAGATCCTTGGAGCGCGGTGAGTGTGTGCCCAGAAGCAACACCCACCTGGTGTTTGTTTTTGCCCAGTAGTCCATGGGCCCGTGCCCAGGAGCAGGCCCTTGCATCCCCTCCCTCCTCGCACCCCTTCCTGGTTCCCCAGTACCCGACCCGCCAAGGCCAAGGGCGGCTCCAACAGAGGCGGATCCAAGAAGTGTCAGCCGGTGTCTGCAGGGGAAGCAGTGGCCAGCCGTCAACCTTCATCCACAAGGACCAGTAAGGTAGGAGTGGCCTGGGTCAGGATTAGAGCAACTACTCCACCCGAGACTCCGAGCCACTTACCAAATCCAAAGTAAAAAAAAAAAATGATTGCATTTCGTGATGTTTAGATTGCACTGATAGGCCTCTCTCCCACTGGGCGGGTCTCTCAAATTTACCAGGGGTCCTGTCTCCTAATCGCATTGTATGATGTTTGGGTTGCACTGATGGGCCTCTCTCCCACTATACAGGTCTCTCAAATTGAGCTGGGGCTCCGTCCCCAAACTGCATTGTGTGATGTTTAGATTGCACCGATAGGCCTTTCTCAAACTGTGCGGGCCGCAAAAATTTTGCAGGGGTCCTGTCTCCTAATCGCATTGTATGATGTTTAGGTCGCACTGATAGGCCTCTCTCCCACTATCCAGGCCTCTCAAATGTAGCAGGGGCTCCGTCGTAAACTGCATTGTATGATGTTTAGATTGCACTGATAGGCCTCTCTCCCACTATCCAGGAATCTCAAATCTAACTGCGCTTAGTTCAGTACTCTACCAATCCCGGAAACCCACCACCACCTAACTCAATTAAATCCCATATCAGCAGACCGTTAACACCCTAACCCCCTCCCCGCCCCCCGACAGTGCACCCTTACGAAACACACACTACCCACCGACAGAAAGCAACACTGAGCCAGAGAACACCCCCGCGTATCCAGAGAAGGAAAACCGAGATCACTGCGATCGCACAACACAGCATAGAGGACCAACTACCATACTACGCCTGCACCTAGACTGGAAAATGGCCCGTACCAGAAAAGGACGCCGAGAAAGAACAAGATCATGCAACAAGAGACGCGAACACACAACACAGACAGAACCCACAAGAAACAGCCCCATTGGAAGAAAACACGCCTAAAACAGCCACAACCAGAACAAAATCCACAAGAGAAAAATCCTTATACCTCACACCCTACCTCGCAACAACCAAGGTACACCGAAACCCCAACACGGAAACCTCGAAACATGCAAAGAATTTCCTGATACCGCGGAAAAAAGATGGGGGCACTCAACAAAAGAGTGGGAGGGCTCCGACCCCATTACCCCTTACATTACAAGAACAGAGGGGCAACATCGATTTTCACTGTATCCCGCACAATACAGCGAAGTACCAGCAACCCCACCTCCCACCCAAAAATCGGACCCAATGAAGATACCACCGCTGATCTTCATCCGAGTAGCATCACAGCAGAAACACCAAGACTAAACAGCCCTGTTACAAACTCGAACAACAAATAACCTCAAAACAAAATCTCACCCAGAGAATCCACTGTAACCTAATAAACGCAAGGTCAATGTCCAAACACGCAACGGAAATATACAACCTCCTGTCAGAAGGAGGCATAGATATCCTATTTGTAACCGAAACATGGCTAGACGACAACTACAAGATCACCCTCAACAACTGCCTGCCTGAAGACTTCAAATGCATCCAAACAAACAGAAAATCCAAAAGAGGGAGGGGGGGGTGTAGCGATCATCCACAAGGAACAACTAGCCATCAAAATGGAAGATCCACTAAACATCGATAAATGCGAATCCTTAATACTACGAGTTGCAGTAAACCCCAAAACCAACCTGAAATTCATACTGATATACAGACCACCAACCTACGATGCAACTTTCATAGACCCTTTTACGTAAGCAATCACTACCCTAGCCATCAAGTACAATCATCTGATCATCCTCGGAGATTTCAACATCTGGTACGACGAAGAAACCACAACCACACAAAAATCCCTAACCGCCCAACTAGCAGCCATGAACCTACAACAACTAGTCAAAGGAGCAACCCACTAAGCAGGGCACACACTTGACGCAATCTTCGCCAACAAGGATCTCATCACCACGGCACCCCCAATTCAAATACTTTAGAGCGATCACCTCATCATTCCATTCATAATCACAATGGCCGCTCCAACAAAAAAGCAACAAGAAAAACAACCCATCATGATGAAAAGAAACTGGAGAACCATAAAAAACTCCAACCTAACCGAGCTCCTAGAACTCAGCAAACCACAAGCATCAACCATGGAAGAAGCAGACCAAAAAGTTGCCCTACTTCACACCTGGATCGCAACAACCCTTGACGACATCAACAAAGAAAAGCCCTTCACCCCATCACGCAAGAAAACTACAGCAAAATGGTTCACCCCACTACTCAACGCCATGAAAGGAAAAACCGAAAACTAGAATCTGAATCGAGGACCAACAACACCACCGCAAACAAACTGAAATTCCTACAACAGATCCGCGCATATAAAAAAGGAAATACAAAAAGCGAAGAGGAAACATTACGACAACCGAATCTTCAGAGCACCAAACGCTCAAAAAGAACTATTCAAAATCATAAACTAAATAAAAACCCACCCGCCTGCAACAACACGCCAATCCCATCGATGACAATTTGCGAGGACCTCGGAGTCCACTTCAAAAACAAAATCATCTCCATCCAACACACCATACAAAACAGACCAAGCATTCACAGCTCAAACCCCACCGACACAGACGAGGAACACGCAAACAAGCTACGAAACTTCCCAGAAATATCAGTAGAGGCTTTCGTCAAACTTGTAAACCAAAGCAACAAATCGGGCTCTCCTGGAGACCCTTGCCCCCCGGACATATACAAAACAATTCTCAAACAAGGAACCCCCATGGAATACCACAGGAACCTCCTCAATCTCTCAATCTCAACAGGTAAAGTACCGCAGGCCTTCAAATCGGCTTACATCAAGACGCTACTCCAACACACAAGAGGAAACGTAGAGGATTTATCCAACTACAGACCCATCTCCAACATACCCTACATAGCCAAACTGCTAGAAACGTACGTCTACCAAATAACCCAGAATTCATAGAAGAGCATTAGCTACTAGACCTGGCACAAGTTGGCTTCAGACCTGAGAGGAACAGAATCGGCTCTCCTCTCAATATGGCACGACCTAAAAACAAACACAGACTCAGACAACAGCACTGCCCTGGTTCTCCTTGATCTGTCTGCAGCCTTCGACACCGTCAACCATGCCATCCTCATAAAGAGACTAGAAGGACTAGGGATAACAGACACTGCCCAACTATGGATCAAATCCTTCCTAACAAACAGAACAGAAACAAAATGGATGAAACCTTGTCAATCCAAACGCATTCTCCACGTGATGAGTACAACAAGGATCATCCTTCTCCCCGCTCCTATTCATGTACATATTAATCAAATTCATCAAAAAACACGGCCTCACATGCTACAACTACGCCGACGATACTCAAATAATCTTCAACATACAAGACACCCGAGACGAAAACACCACACTAGAGAATTGCCTTCGTGACATATTCAACTGGATGAACCTCAACCATCTCAAAATCAACCCAGGCAAAACAGAGATAATGATTGTCTCAAAAAAGGGAGGAGACATCAACTACATCCCCTGGCCAAGAGAGCTCAGCACCACACCAGAACCATCACCAACTGTAAAAAACCTAGGGGTCCTGATGGATACCAATCTCACTCTGGAGCCACAAGTAAACTCGGTAATCAAGAACTGTTTCTTCCTCCTGCGAGCAGCAAAAAGGATCCTTCTGTTCCTGTCGTTCGCCAACAAAACACTTACCATCATCGCTCTGATCATGTCCAGAGTAGACTATGCCAGTAGCCTATACCTGGGCATGCCCCAACGACTTCTAAAAAACTACAATGCATACAAAATGCAGCAGCCAGACTCCTCCTCAAGCTACCCAGAAGAGAAAACATCACACCCGCGCGAAAAATACTACACTGGCTACCACTGAAACAACGAATAATGTTCAAGGCCAAGTGCATCACGCACAGAGCAATACACATCAACCGACAAGAACACCAAGATCAAGCACCGACATACGCCTGGAACCAAAACCCTACAACAGAAAAAAACTCGGAGGATCGTCTTTCTCTCACCAGGCACCCAAAACCTGAAATGTCCTACCTAAGAATATACAGAATACAACAAACCACCTAGCATTCAGGAAACTCCTCAAATCATGGCTCTTCAAAGCGTAACCACAGCGGAGACGCACTAGAATGCCCAGACATTAAAACAATGATGAAAATAACTCCAACCTCGGACACTCTCAAATTGGACAAACACTCAAACCAAAGAACCAACCACTCGACAGAGCATAAGACATCATGGAAAATAGCCACAAAGGAAGGCTTCAGAGACTGACCACATACCTAGACCCATACGAAAGCCCTCAAGTGACTCTCCCACTCGTACGTACCGGACGAACATATCCAGACCGGCAGACGCACCTAGATAGACGTTGGCCTGTGTCACATCTGGATAGGATTGATTGAAGGATAACATGCCTGCACCTAGAAAAAACGTGAATGCTAGCATGTGCCACACTTAGAGTTGTAAACACCAGCATGCGTGGCGTTCGGATGGAGTTGTGAATGTTAGCATGCCCACACCTGGACGGATCTCTAAAATCTAGCCTGCGCCACATCTAGATAAAAGTGTGAATGTTGGCATGACCACACCTGGATGGAGTCCTAAACATTGGCCTGCGCCGCGTCTAGATGGGAATGTAAGGGCCAACAAGTGCCACACTCGGACAGAACTGGAAATGTTAGCATGGTAAAGGTCAGGTAACCAACCAACCAATATAAACTCAACCTCTGCATACTTATCTCACTCAAAAATACTCACACAACCATCTCTCGCACAACAAGCCGCACGCACTTCACAACACTGCAAGAACACATAAGCCGGAACAGCACACACGGACTGACTCCGATCCGATACCCGCACCAAAGCTCAGCACCCGGTGTATACGGAGTTGAAGCTGCCAACAGAACACCACTCCTCTCACTATCCTACTCCCTTCTTCACCTTACTAACCCAACCCACCTTTATCATTTACAGATCCGCCTGAGCGCTTTGGGACCAATTCCGTTGGTGACAGTGCGCGGTACAAATACCTTTAACATTTAACATATACATTTAAAAATCAACTAACTGCAAAAGCCAAAACTATTGGCTCTGTCAATGCTTTCTAATGATTGGCTGGCGTTTATGCTTTGATGTCAATGGTGGTAGTAGATGAAAGTTAAACTTACTGTCCACAAAAGGATCTGTGCGGAAGAAGTCAATGCTTGGCTCTGTATCCACAGTAGGTACTGAAATTATTTTTTCATCCACGTTTTCTAAAAAGGAAACCTAAAAAGACAAAAGTGATTTCAAAACCTATTCACAAACACTTTGAACGCAAACTTTCTACAATGTTAAATCTGTAGACACAAAAAGGAGAGTGAGGTTCAATAGTGTCCCATAAGGGATCCTCTGTATTTGAGAAGCATGGGAAAACTAGCCGCAGTCATTTCAAAAAGACATCCTGGAAATAGACCATAAATGTACTGAGAAGTACTAGCTTATTAACTATTTCTTCAAAAAACAAATGGGTTCACATTTTCCTTAAGTTGCAAAGCTAAAAATTAAGCCAGATATAAAACCCCATTTATTGTACATTCTTTATCTGTAATATATTATACACATTAACTTGTACAGTTAACTTGTAATTGCCAGGAACAGAAGTTGAATTACCTGATAAGCAGTTACAATAAATCTCGGAAGGAGGAGCCAGACAGTTAAACATTTCATTTATTCAGAGTCACGAAAGAACATATCCAGCTAATATGCTTTTGAACATTATTTTTCTTCTAGGAGAGTTCAGTGATATCTTTTCTGGAACCTTCACCTCATAAACTCCTCTACTTTGGTCGATGGCCAAATGAGTTTATTCTCTTTCCTTCTGTATCACATACAGTTTCCAACAACAAAAACGTCCTACCGCTCTTCTTCAAATTAGGAGGCATTATGGGCAACGCTAGCGCTCTATTTGAAAGTTGTTAGTAATCAGCTGAATTTATTGGTGTCGCAGGAAAGCCTGAAGCAGGGGCAAGCTGGTACATGCTTTGGCCAGGCATTAGTTGCCTGAAATCAGATTTCAAATGGAAATCTGAGATTTCAAATGGAGGGAGAGGACATAAATATTGCTGGTGGTTCCAAGATGCTGGTGCCGCTATGTTGCAGAGGAAAGTATTGCACAGACAAAACTATATTATTGTTCTTGCAACAATGCAGAAGTAAATGAGT
The DNA here is from genome assembly GCF_040938575.1 of Ambystoma mexicanum. Classification (NCBI taxonomy): domain Eukaryota; kingdom Metazoa; phylum Chordata; class Amphibia; order Caudata; family Ambystomatidae; genus Ambystoma; species Ambystoma mexicanum. Next base: position 1,345,846,012 of record NC_090922.1, on the reverse strand, counting down.
TAACTTCAAAAGATGCTGCCAATTAGGGTGAGAAAGACAAGCAACCACAACCACGACTGGGACATGGCAAGCACCACTCTGGCGACTGAAGATTGAACTTTGAGTTTCTCTGCTGATGAAGTGTTTACCTCGGAAACCTGTTGAGAATTGAGCCATATGTCAAATTGCTGGTGAAGCAGACACCTATGTGAGTGGTTTCCACTAAAGGATGATGTATTGAATGGCTATTAGATGTAAAATCACCATTGGTTTCTAGTATTCCTTAGATTAATAGAAGCCAGGATAGTATTGAGAGTCCCCCAGTGGCTTTGCTGGATTTCTAGGGTTTATTTTTTCCACCTGGTAAGAGTGAGTCTTTTCCCACTCTTACATGTGTTTTGCTGGTTGTATTGTCACTGTTTGTGTAATCTTGGGCATTGGAGCCTCACCAACTCCATGTGCCCCACTTTTTGAGCATGTTACACAGCACCTTCAGTGCAGTGACAAGGTTGTCTTTGAGACTTCTCCCTGACTCCATTTTTCTGGGGCTGACTACTATCCCCCAGAAACAGGTAAAGTTGCGAGTAACTTTATATAGTCACTTTAAACTACAGACCCAGTACACCCCATCTTACATGGAGTACTGGAAAGGGTTAACTATTATCCCTTTTTGTCTGTGCCTCTTGGAGACTTGTTTCGCTCCCTTAACTTTAAGACTTGGCTGGTAGCAGTGGTAGCTACCCTAACTTTCCTACCGCGATTATGTTATATAAACGTGGTATTGTTCCAGGCTATTATAGTAGCCTCAAACATAAACCCGCTTGACCAAATACATTTTATTTTGGATCCGGCTGGGTTTATTCGCCATTTCTTTTTTTAAGTCTTTCTCGTGTTTTTCTCTACGCGCCAAACCGGGGATGATTCCTTTGTTCGCTGTCTTTTCGCGGGCTTCTGCACAGAAGCCCTCCTTAAGGCACCCAATAGTCTAGGTAGATAGGATGTGAGGGAGGGATCTTCTGACCCCTCCAATGGGTTGCCTTAGTAACCCAAGTCGCACTCTTGTCTGATTGGCTAATGGGACTGGCCTTGCCAGGCCAGCCACCCTGCTGTGTTATTGATAGCCAGGCTGTATGCATGGGTGAAAACTGCATAAAAACAGGTCTCTGGGACTGGAAGAGCAGAGTCACCACAGCAACGAAAGAACCAATGAGGAATGGAAGAAGAGGACCCCTACAGCGACTGAACCGCCCGGTGAAGCCCTGCTGCAGGTACGAATCTCCAAATCCGACGACAGAGAAGATCCTCCAGGAAACTTCTTCCCTTGAGCTGGTGGGACCAACCAGTTCGCCCAAACTACAAGCCAGGACCCCTCCTCGTTTCAATTTGCTGTACAGAGCTACAGTGGGCCAGATAGCCAGGAGGGTTGCACCCTGCTTGGGTTTTAAGGAGCGCACCTTTTATTCGTTGTTTTGCTCTGCTGCTGGTTTCTTCCCTCGGTGGCGCAGGACCCTCCAGTATTCCTACTTCGTGTCAGTCCGACAGTCGCTTCAGGAACCGTGAGCCTGCAGGAGCCACCAGGAACGTCCGCCTCAGCTACAGCTCCCTCTCCTTTTTAAGGTACTGTGCAAATATGGTTGTGCGTTTCGCTCAGCCGCGGTGAAAGTGTTTGAAATCGTTCTCAAATCCGAGGGCTTGTCCTTCTCTTCTTTTTGAACTAACTTTTCTACCAACCAACCTCGTCCAAAATTTGTGCCACGAACTTTACCGCGATCTACATTGAACCTATTATCTTGAGCAAAAGACTTTTGAACCATTGACTTTGGCCCTAAGCCTTTGCTATCTGATTTAAACCTTGTAGTCTCTCTTGTTCAGTTGCCCTGAGTACTTATCTGTTGGTTTTGCCTAATTTCTAATAACTTTGTCTTTCCCTCCCTTTTAAATTGCTGGAGTGCCATTTTGCTCCCACTTCATTTTGTGAGCTTAACTTGTCTGGAATTTAAGGGAAGGAACACGTTACTTACCTGTAACTGTTGTTCTCCAGCATGGGTCTGGCATGGATTCACATGCTCGTGAATATTCCCCGTTGTCAGGCCGGGAATCCTCAGTATAGAAAAAAATCAGTATCAGTTTCGTTTCTGATCTGTCTTTCTTAGTAGTAACCAATCACTGGTCTCTGGGTCATACTGCCCCCAGCCAATGACTGCCCTCTCCCTAAGCCCCGCCTCCGACAGCCATCCTCAGATTTGGTAGCACGTATAAAGTGGCAGTATGACCAAGTGAAGAGCTGCAGAGGGGTAGGCGGGAGGGTTCGCATGTGAATCCATGCCAGACCCATGCTGGAGAACAACAGTTACAGGTAAGTAACTTGTTCCTTCTCCAGCATGGGGTCTGGCATGGATTCACATGCTCATGAATAAGAGAATACATAGCAGTACACACATGCACAACCACGGGAGGTGGCAACAGGCTCAACATTAAGCAATACAACAACTCAACATTAAGCAACTCTTACCTCGTCCGCAGCCTCACCTTAGGCGAACAGGTTGCGCAGCACTGCTTGGCCGACCCTGGACTCCTCCCTGGAGTCCCGATCGACGCAGTAGAATCTTGTGAAGGTGTGCGTCGACCTCCACGTCGCAGCCCTGCAGATGTCCAGCAGGGGCACACCAGACAGGAACGCCGTGGTAGCAGCGATCGCTCTGGTCGAATGGGCTCTCGGACGGCCGGGCAGCTGTCGGTTTGCCAACCGGTGACAGTGCATGATGCAGCCGGAGAGCCACCTGGAAATGGAAGTCTTCGAGAGAGCCTTCCCTTGATTCACAGTCCCAAAGTTCACAAACAGCTGTGACGTCTTCCGAAAACTCTTTGTGCGGTCCACGTAGAACTTCAGCGCTCTAGCTACACCCAGAGAGTGCAAAGTCCTCTCGGCCGGCGACGGGAAGAAAACTGGCAACACCAAGGGCTCGTTGAGGTGGAAGTCCGACGGCACCTTGGGCATAAAGGATGGGTGTGTCCTCAGCACCACCCTTGTGTCATGAAAAGTCAAGTATGGAGGCTTGCAAGATAGGGCCTGGATCTCTCCCACTCGTCGTGCGGAGGTGATGGCCACGAGGAAAGCTGTCTTCCATGACAGGAACTTCAAAGGCGCCGAATGCATAGGCTCGAATGGGGCCCCCATGAGCTTGGTCAGCACCACATTAAGCTCCCATGCCGGGGCAGGAGCCTTCACCGGCGGGAATGATCGGAATAGTCCCTTCATGAATTCTTTCACCAGGCGATGAGACCACAAGGACGCCCGACCCGTCGTCCTGGTATATCGGGAGACTTCAGCCAGATTTATTTTGATGGAGGCGTGAGCCAGTCCAGCTTTGGCCAGCGACAGTAGGTACGGCAGTACTTGAGGGGCCGTAATCCGCAGAGGGTTAATCTTCTGTGCACGGCACCAGACAGAGAACCTCTTCCATTTATGTCCGTAGCACTTGAGAGTTGAGGACGCCCTGGCCTTTGCAAGAACCTCTCTGCAGTCGGCCGGTATGTCGTACCCTCCAAACTCTAGTGCTGCAGGAGCCATGCCTGCAAGTTCAGCGACTCCGGGCTGTGGTGAAGAATGGCGCCTCCTTCTCTGGAGAGAAGGTCTGCGTCCGTCGGCAGCTTGACTGGTGGGGACGTTGACAAGTCCAGAAGGTCCGGGAACCAGATCTGTCTCGGCCACGCCGGTGCGACGAGGATCATCCTGCACCGGGACCTCTTGAGCTGGTTGATGAGCCGGAGCAGCAACGGCAGCGGAGGGAACGCATAATGAAATAGGCCGTCCCAGGGGAATGAGAAAGCATCGCCCATGCTCCTCGGCTGGGGGAACCTGCTGGCGAACCTCTGGCACTTGGAATTCGTCGCCGTCGCGAAAAGATCGATTTGGGGTTCGCCCCATCGTCAGAAGACTCGATCCACTTGATCCTGGCGTAGTTCCCACTCGTGGCACGAGCGCAGCTCCCTGCTGAGTCGGCAATCGTTTTTTTATTCCTGCCAGATGAAGAGGCACCAGAAACATCCCTTGGGCGATGGCCCAATGCCACAGATCCTGGGCTTCCTTGGATAGGGCCGGGGACCTGGTTCCGCCCTGCTTCCGGATGTAGAACATCGTGGTGGTGTTTGTCAGTGAAGATCCTCACCACCTGAGGGACGGAAGAAAGGACCTGAGGGCCCAGAACACCACACGGAGCTCCAAGATGTTGATGTGGAGAGACTTCTCCTCCGGGAGCCAAAGGCCTCTCGCGTGAAGATCTCCGTAGTGTGCTCCCAAACCTTCCAGGGAGGCATCCATCGTCAGCGTCACCTGGTGAGCTGGGGTCTGACAGTCTGTGCCCGCCGACAGATGGAAGCGGGTACCCCACCACCGGATCGCCTGACGGAACGTCTCGTTGAGAGGGATCCTGTCCTCGAAGCTGCCCGTCGACTGGATCCAGCGGGCGTCGAGGAACTCCTGTAAGGGTCTCATCCGAAGCCTGCAAAGGCGCACCAGATAAATGCAGGAGGACATCATCCCGAGGAGAGACTTAATAGATCTTACCCTGGCCATGTCCGTGGCCAGCAGACGCTGCACCTTGCCCAGAATGGTCCTGGTCCTTTCCTCCGACAGCGAGGCCGGTGTGTCGAGCTCGGCTCCCAGAAACAGGGCAACTTGCAACGGAACCAGGTGGATTTTGGAAAGTTGATGGAGAATCCCAGGTCTGTGAGCAGCTGGACGGTCTTCGAAGTGTGCTCCACGGCGAGCTCCCTTGTCCTTGCCCGGATGAGCCAGTCGTCCAGGTAGGGGTAGACGTGGATCCCCTGTAGGCGCAGCCGCGCCGCCACCGGTGCGAGGCACTTGGTGGACACCCTGGGTGCCGACTTCAATCCGAATGGGAGGGTCTTGAACTGGTAGTTCCGCCCTTGGACCACGAACCTGAGGAACTTTCGGTGTCTTTTTAGAATGGGGATGTGGAAGTACGCATCCTCCAAGTCGAACGACGACAGGAAATCGCCCTCCTCCAGCTGTCCCAGCACATGCTGGAGGGTGACCATACGGAACTTCTGTGCCTTGATGTACTTGTTCAGTCGTCGTAGGTCCAGGATGGGGCGCCATCCTCCTGTCTTCTTTTTTACGAGGAAGTACCTTGAGTAAACTCCGGAGCCCCGAAGCCTCTTTGGGACTTGCTCGATGGCACCCTTCTTGAGTATCGCCCTTACTTCCAACAGTAGTTGAGGGACGTGATTATCCTTCCTGGCCACGGGTGGAACGCGAGGGCACTTCTTCTGAAACTCGAGAGCGTGCCCTTGGGCTAGGGCGTCCTGTACCCTACGGTCGGTGGAGATGGACTCCCACACGCTGACGAACCTCGCCAGCCGGCCTCCCACCGGGGTGCTTCGGCGGGGGGCCCGACCCCACGGTCGGTTCAATCTTGTTTGGAGGCCGCCTTGCCTCCTTGACGACGGGCACCACCTGACTTGCCGCGTCCCCTGTAGGCTTCCTGGGACGAAGATCTTGCCGCTTGGCGGTAAGTGGAGAAGCCACTGCCGGATCCCTTAGAGGCACCTGGTCTGCCTCCGAAGCTCCGAAAGGACGGCCGTCGTTGTTGGAGCACTCCCAGTGTCCGGCCAGTCTCTGTGTCTGCCTTGATGGCCTGAAGGGACTCATCAACCGCCTTCCCAAACAGGTTGTTCCCGTCGAAGGGCATGTCCAAAACCTTGGTTTGTACGTCCTGGCGGAAATCTGTGGCTACGATAGCCAGGGCGTTGGCCGATAGTCGTCGCTGCGGATGAGATGATCCGTCGTCCCATTGTGTCCAACTTCCTGCCCTCGCCGTCCGGCGGGGAAGTTGATGTCGAGGCCGATGCACCCCCAGCTTTCTTCTTTGCCGCCGCCGAGACGACCGAATCCGGGGTAGGTTGTACCCGAAGGCACAAGGGGGCAGCGTCGGGGACCCGGTACTTCTTCTCGTACCGGTCCCTCTTTGCCGGCGCCGTGGCAGGGTTCTTGAGGAGGGCGAGCCCCTCATCCCAGATGTCATCAAGAAGCGGTACGGCGAGGACCGTCTTCCTTTTAGCCTCGCGCCGTTGGTAAAGGAACCCTTCTTTCTTCTTTTTTTCTGGGCAGAGCTGAAAAAGCTCAGATGCCCTGGAAATCATGGCATGAAAGGATCCAATCTCGTCGGGCTGGGACGCCCGAGCAGGGGGCGACGGGGGACACGTCCCGTCGTTGCCTCCGTCGTCATCTGTACCTGTCGTAGCCGTGTCCGTGCCTGTATCATCCCCGTGGGTAGTAGGCCGGGGGGAAGGGAGAGCAGGCCGCAGAGGTGGGGGAGGTGGCATAGGATGCGTCGTCCTCCTCTTATGCGGTGGACTCTCCAAAGGTCCTGGCTCTGGTTCTCCCGTCGGGTCTGGCTCAGGTACCTCCGTCGGGGGAAGGGGAAACCTTGTCCTTATCTCCGAGCATAAGGACTGAATCGCTGACAAAATGGCTGCCGAGGTGTCCTGCGGCACCGGAAACGACGGGCGCGAGGGCTCTTGAGGAGCCTTGTCGGCGACACCATCGCTCTCGTCGTCGCCCTCGTCGGGATCCCTCCCGATGGGCTGGGCCTCTTCCACGACTTCGATGAGCTCTTCTTCAGAGGTCGTGTCCATATCCACGATGGCCACCAGCCCCTCCCCCACCTTTTCCAACGAGGACTTCGTGGGGGTCTTCTCAATGGGCCTGAAAGACGACTCCCTCTGCGGTGGCAGGGAGACTCTGGGTCCTGAGGGCGCCTCCACTGGTGTAGCCTCCACAGGCTGAGCCAGGGCCGCGGCGACCTCCTCAATCGAGGTATTAGGAGGGTGAATTAAGGCCATCGTCACCTTCTGGACGCCTGGGGCCTTCACCTTGGGGGGAGGGGCCGAGCCTCGCTCCCCCTCTGCCGGAATCTTCGAGATCGACCGGGGCCTCTCCAGAAGCTTCGCCGGGTTCTCGGACTTCCTCTTACCCGAGCCAGAGCGTTGGCTCGTGGTTGATGGCGCCGGGGAGGATGCGCCCTGCCTGGCAGCCAAGGAGCCCGACCGTTCGGCGCTCCCGGTGCCCGCGGACTTGCGGTGCTTAGCCTTTTGTTGGGCCCCCGTCACCGGGCACCCTCACAGGACTTAATAGACCGCTCAGACTACTTCTTCTCGCCTGACGGGCTCTTCCCTTCCAGCCAGTTGGCGAGACGGAGGTGACGATCCTTCATGGTCCGCTCTGACATGTTCCCACAAAACGCACAGTCCTTCTCCTTGTGCGTCTTGTCCTCATGTAGACAGTTGAGGCATAACGAATGCTCGTCCTCCTTGAAAACATTCTGAAGCTGGCATCCAGGGCAGGTCCTGAACAGCTTCCCGGGCGTCGCACTTCCTTTCTCCTGGGCCATATCCGGGGTAGGCCTCGGAACTTCTGGAATCCTCCAAAAGCGTAACTAGACAAAATCTTCACCCTTGAGGGGCGTAGAAAACTCCGAAACGGATCCCCTTTGATCGGATGTAGAAACGGTGGAGCTTGAGGCTCTAGTTAACCAAAAAATGAGAAAAATCTCCTGAAAAAGCGCAAAAACGCAGCAAAAGCTCAAGAGCTACAGCACGAGGACTCCCAACACTTGAACGTGCGGTAAAAATCTGAGGATGGCTGCCAGAGGCGGGGCTTAGGGAGAGGGCAGTCATTGGCTGGGGGCAGTATGACCCAGAGACCAGTGATTGGTTACTACTAAGACAGACAGATCAGAAACGAAACTGATTTTTTTCTATACCGAGGATTCCCGGCCTGACGACTGGGAATATTCATGAGCATGTGAATCCATGCCAGACCCCATGCTGGAGAAGTGGTGTGGTGTATTTATGATTGGGATTTTTGACTTGCTCAGAATAATGAAATGTTATACAACTGTTAAGTAAAATAAATATATATATATTCTTTTACTTAGAAACCTTGAGTCAGTGTTTGCCTGAACCATAGTAATTGCTGTCCATTGTGTAACTATTTGTACTGCTCACTTACTCTTGAGATAAGTCTGGCTGCTCCGCTACTGCTACCACTATAACTGTGTAGTACAGGCTTGACCCAAAAGTTGAAACTGTACTGTCACTCGTAGTCCTAATTGTGTGTAGTATTCCCAAAGGGTACTGCATATAATTCTGCCTAACAATGACCAATGGTTGTGACTCATTTTTACATTGCTTGGGACATTTTGCCAGTTTCCATGGCAAACCAAAAACCCGACAAAGATCAATTTTATAGCTTCTGAGGAAAGGAAGTTAAAGCTTGCTCAATACCGTAACCCCAGTAATAAAGCGCAGGGTGATGCTGCAAATTAAGATAAAATGATCTATGGATGCTCTCCTAAACCAGTCTACACGTGAATGGCTACTTAAAACGTTTCTAGGTTCATTCTTCTACCGTTTTATGTTTTGCTGCACTTTTTGCTGAAAAATGTTTGCCGACAAAAAAAAAAAATAATAAAAAATAAAAATAAAAAAAAATAAAAATCGAATTTCTTTTTCGAATCTCATACGTTTTTAAATTACCTGGAAGATGCTGGTGAGGATAGCTGTTTCTGAAGATCTCAGAGGCTGGCTGTTGTACTCATAGAACCTGAAGTGGAGTCCCTTCTGCTTGTCTGGAGCCCAGTGGAAATGTGCTGCTGCTCCAAACGTACAGGCTCCTTCAAGGGATATCCCAGCTCAGAACTCTGCAGCTGCTCTTTTATGTGAGACTGTCCTGCCTCCTGCCTTGGAGTCCAATTTCCTAAATTGAGAATCCCATGGGTCGCCATTGTGTTACCTGACTTTTGCTTAAACAGTTATGTTCAGCTTTTTGTGGGTTACCTTGAGTAGGTCATCCAACATCACTAGTGTTATTTCACCTAGTCATCTCCTGGTGCTCTACATGCAAAATATGCAAAGCAATTAAAACCAGATGTCCAAATGGAACTATGCACCTACAACTTCACCAACTTCCAATGGCCTGAACCACCTTCCTGGGGTAGATGGACTTTAGATCCATAGTTGGTCTAATTCTCTTCGCTTTTCGACTGCCTTCCTGCTGAAGCACCTACTTAACCGCAACACTTACTACAACCAGAGATCTGCTCCACGTTTGCAGAATATTAAAGTTACTCACTGTAGAGGCCAGAGTACTCATAGTCCCCTTTCCTCCATCCTTGTGGGCGGCCTCCAACATGGGGACAGTACTGGAGCCTTTGGCAGCATAAAACTAAGGTTCCCCTTTAAATTAAGTGTAGCGCTAGGAGTGTGAGGAGTCCCCGCCCTCCGTCACCTCACCGGAGTCCCCTTTTAACACATCGAACGCTTAAAAAACTGGCTAGATTGGATAGATTAGCCCTTGGAATACAAGTGGGAGAAGGTGGGTGGGACGTATGGAGTAAAAGGGACTAGGAGTATGTTGTATTCAGTGCTCGCAGATAAATGGAATGCACGCGCGCGTTGGAATGTATTGAGGTGACTTAGTGACGTGCGTGTGTTCGATAGTTGTCAGTTGGTGAATGCCTGCCGGGTGGGAGAAGCTGGTGTCTTATCTCCTATGAAACTAACTTGTACGTGGAGACAATAAAGACTCGCAAAGCACTTACCTGAGTAAGAACCCACTTTGTTACACGGGCAACGAGGTTCGGAGCTGCTGCGGAGGGGGAAGCACAGCTGGAGAAGACACTGCCCTCCTGATCTTATCCCACCCGGCAGGGCCCCTGTCCGGTGACGCGGACCGTTGCTGGTCCTCGTCGCTGTCCATTGGTTGGAGTGTCAGCGATAGCCGAGGCGCAGTCAGAGGTCTCCGGTAGTTCGCAGCGGGGTGGAGTGTTCAGTGCCCCGGGTCCGAAGCCGGATGGTCCCGACTGACGAGAGGATTCCGGTGATCGTAGCTGGGGTGTCTAGCGCCCCTGGGTCCGAAGCCAGAAAACGCCTGTCCGTGGTCCTGGAGGACTGTTAAGTTTTGGAGTGGCCCCCTGTTGGTTGATGTGGCCTGTTAAGAGGTTCCCAGGAGTTTCGTGGCTGTCAGGAGGAACCGAGAATTGGTAATGCTTTTCCGGCTGCGTGTGTGACTTCCTTTTCTCGTCAGGGTGTTAACTTCCCCTGCAGCCTGTAGGTGGCGCTGTGGTGCGCGGCCTTCGGGGCTGGTGAGTGTTCGTAGAGCTCTTTCTGTAGTACTTGAAGCACTTCTGTTTCTTGCTTGGTGATTTGGCTCCCTGCAAGTTTTCATGGCTGAGCAACTCCAGAATGGTCCGGGTTCGTCTAAGGAGTAGAGCGTCATTGGTGCATCGGTTGCTTCTGGGGTTTTCATGATTGGCAAGGAGCTTATACCCCCGAGGATGTTTGTCAATGGCTCAGAGGGAAATGACATGGAATGATCAGGCTGTTTAAATGAACAGAAAAGGAAACCACGGTTTGGTGTTGACAGGGAGTGTTTGGGTGATTTCAATGAACGAAAAGAACCTCGTTTGAGTGTCGTCATGGAGGAGGCTCCGGATTTTCATCACGCCTCCCGGAAGAGGCGTACTGAACTGGACAGCGGCGACAGGTTCTTTTTGCATCCTAAAAGGAGTTGTGAACATGGATGCGTCTTGTGTGGATCTGAGGAATGTGACGATGGAAAATTCTGTCAGAGATGTTGTTTGTTTCTTGACATTTTGGAAGGATTCGCTCTAGATATGCATGACTTATGCGAGATTGAAAGATCTCACTTTGATTGAAGATTAAATTGCCCGTGATGTTGAGGCCAGTGTGATTGAGTATGTGTGAAAATGGCTGTGGCCTTTGTTTTGTTTTCGTATGGGCCTTTTGGTGTGTATGTAATGGAAGTATGGTGTGCGTGTGTTAAGTGTAGTGGCCCCGTTTGTGTGTATTGTTTATTAATTGAAATGCTAATGTAATGGTAGTTATGTTTTTTTTGCAGGGGGGGTGCCGTTGTTGCTTTTCCAAATTTGTTGGCCTTTCTCTATGGAACCGCAGTCGGCCCGACTGTATCCTGCAAATATGGAAAAAAAAATGTTTTCGCCATAGTTTTAAATGTGGTTTTCTTCAAAAGTTTTGAGATGGGTCAGACTCTTGGGCAACAGGCAGCCCGAGGGCAACGAGGATTTTTTTTCAGACCTTCTCAATGTCTTACCGTTTTTTTATTCGGTAACCTTTCTGTCGGATATGTTGGACTAAGGGTCGGACTATTTGCAGACCTATGAGGATGTTGTCCGCTGCACTGTATTGTTGTTCATGTTAGAGTTTTCTACAGTGATTTATGTTTCAACTGCAGGGTTAGCAAAACTTTGACTTAGGTATGTTACGCCATAGAGGTCGGTGGTTCTGGTGGTGGCGTGTAGTGATATGTTCACCTTAGTGTGTAGCGATTTCTGCTGGGTTATCAGCGATTGTTTTACTTATGTTATTTATCCTATAGATGTCGGGTGGGTCTATTTAGGTTCTTACGTGTTCTCCATGCCTCTGGGGTACCGGCCGGGCCCTAGATGCTGATCTATGGAGTTGGGATTTTTGCACGTTTCAGTACTGGCGTTGTTTGGTGACGACAGAGTAAGGTATAGGTCGTATTGGGCGGAGAGTGAGCAGTTCTTGGTGCTGGTTGCACTTTTTGTTCATCCGTAGTAGGGTCATTTGTGATGTGGCTGGTTTAATTTACCTGTGGACTGTTTGGTTGTTGTTTTGCTAGGTGGCCAACGGGACCGTGTATAGTGCTTGTTGTTGGGTTTTGGATGGCTGGTAGGATTCTAATCCTTTGGGTGGTGCTCTGGTGTGGCAGGCTGGAGGCACTGGGGTGGCAGCCCGGGGCGGAAGGTGATTTGTGCACTGTTGGTGGTGTGTTTTAGCGTGTCAGGTGTGGCAGGCCTGTACTCCGAGGGGCAGCTAGGGTGGAATTGGTGTTAGGGTTGGTGTCCTTGAGGGTTGGTCCTTGGTTGGAGTAGTAGGAACTATGGGTTGTGTAGAACGGGTGTTTTTGAGGTAGGGTTGTGTTGGTGTCTTAGGTGAGTATTGGGGTGGTGATAGCAGGAAGCTTACGATCTGGTATGGGTCATGCATTACATGGCACATGGCTTCTTCTTTTCACATAGTGCGTATTTCTGTTTGCAGCTTTTGGTTTGTGGTGGCATGCAATTAGCAGGGATGGTGACTGGATGCAGGGCATGGTGGCCACATGTTGTGCATTCTGTGGTTTTTTCTTTTATCCTTTTTTGAGTCTAGATTATTCTGAGGAGGGAGAAGTGTTGTATTCAGTGCTCACAGATGAATGGAATGCACACGCGCGTTGGAATGTATTGAGGTGACTTAGTGACGTTCTTGTGTTCGATAGTTGTCAGTTGGTGAATGCCTGCCGGGTGGAAGAAGCCGGTGTCTTATCTCCTATGAAACTAACTTGTACGTGGAGACAATAAAGACTCGTAAAGCACTTACCTGAGTGAGAACCCACTTTGTTACAGAGTACTCTAGCCACTACAGTGAGTAACGCTAATTACTCATACGTCCAGTTCCCATTCCTCCATCCGTGTGGGTTAGTCCACCGAACAAGAAACATAGGGTGGAGATGTGATAACCTGCCTCATATCTAGGACAAAGCACAAAGTTCTTCAGAACCGCCTGACCGAAATCTGCATCGCATCTGGAACTAGTGTCCAGTGAGCAGTGCTTACAGAGGCTGACTGAGTGGCCAGAGTAGCCGCCTTGCAGATGACATCCCAAGAAGCTTGTCTCAAACGCGACGGCCGTGGCCTTGACCCGGATCGCATGGGCATGAATCCCCTAAGAAACTGGTGTGTCCATTGCCATGTATGCCTCTGAAATTGCAGATGAAATGAAGAGACCACCACGGGCAAACAGTTTGGTTGAGTCCGCAAGACCTATTATTGTGAAACATGCAGAAGGGCCTGAACAAAGACACCGCCTTTAAGTCGCGAAAACTGTGTGCAGAGGTGCAAGCCACCAATATGAAAGCCTTAATGGTCATCAGGCAGATGTCCATAGAAGCCATCGAGGTCCCAGATCGGATGTGGTCTATGCACAGGAGGAAAAAAGGTGGGCCTTAACCACTGGGTCGGATGCCGAAAAAAACATGCTCTGGGGAATTCTTGTAAGCCCTGATGTCCACCAAACACGTGCAGCAAGTATCCACCTGAACTCCAGATCGAGCCAGGTGTGCTGAAAAATCCAGTATGCCATCCAGATAACAGGTCACAGAGTCCAATGGCAGAACCTAGTCCACTTGCTCTTGTGCTGGGACCGGGTCTAGGGCCTCCTGACCTGCCGAATGATATCCCAGATGCCATCCAAAAATGGAACATGCTGAAGCCTCAGCAGATCAGGAACCAGGCCCCCAGCGCCAGCTTGGCCGGGTCTGGATGTTCCACTATCCCGCATTGTTGCGTCAGGAAGCCCCCTTGCTGGGGATCCAAAGATGGACCAGACCCTGGGAGCACAACTGCAGCAGATCTGAAAACCAGGGTCTCGAAGGCCAGTGGGGGGCAACCAGGTTGAGGCTGCAACCCGTGGAAGCCCAGAACTTGAGGAGGGTCCGCTGGAGCAGAGGATTGGGAGGGAACGCATAACACCTGTGGCCATGCCAACAGATCTGGAAGGCATCTCCCTGTGACCCGGACCTGCCCAGGAAGCAAACTGGGTGCACTTGGTATTCCGAGGGGATGCAAACAAATCCCAGGTCCGCAAACACACAACGCTGGAATACAGGCCACAAGGAGTCATTGTGCAACTCCCACTCGTAGGGGTTGAAACCCAAGCGACTCAATTGGTCCGCTTCTGCATTGCTGTCTCCCCGGGAGGTGGACTGCTGAAATCCAAATCCCCCTCAGTCAGGGCTCATTCCCAGATCGAAACCACCTCCGTGCATAGGAGGGGAATGCCAACGGGTGCCACCCTGCTTGTTCAGGTAAAACATTGTAGCAGAATTGTCCTGACCAGAACTGACATATCTCTGACTAGCAGCAAAAATGCCTTGAGGACCAGGCCCACTGCTGAAACACGAACAGATTGATATGTAGAAGGGCTTACATCCTGGACTGTGCTCCATGGATCGCATAGCACTCCAGAGTAGCACCCCGGGTCGGCTCCGGTCGGGTGAAGGGGGCTCCCACTGAAACCTTGCCATCCATCAGCCACCAGAGAAGGCCGGGCAGAAGGAACAGCGGTACAGGGATCCTGTCCGACTGAGACCCTGTTTCCTGATCCCAATTGGCCGGCAGGTGGAGCTGGATGCACCTCATCTTGAGGCGAGCGTGCTGTACAGTGAGGCAGCAGGAGGCCGTCAGGCACAGAAATTATAAGTTACGCACTGTAGTGACTCACGCACTCTTAGTCCTTAGTGGGGGTGTATCAAACTTCTGCTTCGAGTAAGCATTCAGCCAAATTCTGGCTGAAAAAAAGCTATTTGGCTCCGGGCGAATAGTTTCTTGCTATTCGGCTCTTGCCGAATACTTTGTCATTCTCATTTGAATAGAATGCAACAAGAACTCAGAAAGGCAAATATAGTCTTCAGTTTGCAAAACTGAATAGAATTAGACCAGACACTTAGCCACAAGACCAGACAAATTGCTATCATACAGCTGTAAAAAACCTTATATTGTAATCTGTTCTTTAGACATGCTCACCTTTTATGCTTAGCCAGCAACAATACAGGAACATCTTTTCTTTCAGCGACTTTATATGCAATGTGCACTTTCTTCAGTTGAAAAAGAAACTGAAAGAAATGTGCATATTTCACTTTAGGACACATTCAGTACCTGTCATGTCGCTTCTCACTGCGTACTTCATAGTTTTCTTTTTTTAAGGACTTGAGTACTGAGTTTAACATTATTTGATATTTTATCAGGAATGATAAGGTGTGTATGTCTGTGTATTGGCAAGGAGGAGTGGCGAGGATAAGTGAAAACTGAGCAGCATTTGTTCCTATGGGCCATGCCCATGTAGAAACATTAAGAATTATGGTTATGTCATGCAGAGTAATATGTCCCCACCTAACAGGCCTCTCAGAGGAATTTATGTTGGGTAATCTCTCCAGTTCCAAAGTGGACCAGTGTGTGACAGCAGGTGACGATAGGTGTGAGGACTTTGTATGAGACAGTCAGAGAGCTATGCTCTGTTGGTGGAATTTGTAGGATGTAGAGTTGGGAATGCCAGAGAATTCCTGGGATGGGCTGAGTCGGGGCAGAGACTTGGAGTCCGGCGTGGCTCCAAGTTGCAAACGTGGGCAGAACTGTCAAAATTAGCATGCAAGTCTTGGAACCAAAGACACTATTGTGGACACTCTGCCGGCATACAGTGCAAACCCCATTACAGGCCTCCTGCCACCCCAATGCCTCCACAAACTTCCTACTTGGGGCCTCCAAACACCTTACACAAATACGATACATGGCATTCCACCTCCCACCCCAAGAACACAAATCCCCTACTTGGAATTCTGTTTGCCCATCCCTGCTAAACATAAATCCCTGCATGTCCTTCAACCTCCCCAGACCACGCAGAGAGAAAACACCCTACACCTACTCGGAGTAATCAGACAATGAAGGTGAAATCTGCTGTTTTTCTGGCTTTTATACTTTAAATAAAGATGCTGCACTGTTTTAATAAGTGTTTTTTTCAAGTTTAGAATATGATTTATTAATTAAAGCAACTATTCGGCTTTGGCCGAATAGTTCACAAACTATTCGGCCGAATACTAAATATGCTATTCGGCACAGCCCTAGTCCTTAGTCCCCTTTCCTCCATACTGCGCGGGCATCCCTTCCAAGGGACGGGAGACGTTAGCTTTTTCACCAGAAAAAAACACCTTCGCCTTTAAATTTAGAGGCACAAGGTGTTGCGGCCCTGGGAGCATGTGCTGTCCTGACTCCGCCGTCCGGCGCCACACCACAGTCCCCATAGACACATCGGCAATAGATTAACTTTGCCAAATGACACCAGTTTTATTAGGGGGTGGATGGTGGGACGTATGGAGGAAAGGGGACTAAGGACTAAGAGTACATTAGTCACTACGGTGAGTAACTTATAATTACTTCTACGTCCTGTCCTCTTTCCTCCATACTCCATGGGCGATTACAACTGAGTGTCGCTCCAAGGTGGAGAGGAGGTTTCTAAGAACCGCCTGTCCAAAAGCCACATCTGATCTAGAGCCGGCATCCAAACAGTAGTGCTTGTAGAAAGCCGAAGGGGAGGCTCATGTGACCGCCCTGCTTATGACCTGCCAGGGGGCATGCTGCTGGAATGCGATGGCCATTGCCTTGGCTTTGACCGCGTGGGCGTGCATATTGGCAGGCAGTGGCTTATGCTGTCCCTCGTATGATTCTTTGATGGCTGAGATCATCCAATGGGTTATGGAGGCCTGATATCCCAGTCTTGCTCCGCCGAAAGTGACAAAAAGTGGGTCCGACTTGTGGAAGCCCTTGGTCCTGTCCAAGTAGAATTTCAGGGCCCGCCCGTCATCCAGGCAGTGCAAAACTCTGTGCCTCGTCC
This sequence comes from Ambystoma mexicanum, assembly GCF_040938575.1. Lineage (NCBI taxonomy): Eukaryota > Metazoa > Chordata > Amphibia > Caudata > Ambystomatidae > Ambystoma > Ambystoma mexicanum. Next base: position 1,345,829,518 of record NC_090922.1, on the reverse strand, counting down.
TTGGGCTCAGTAAAAAACGTAGGAAGCACTATTTCTTGGTTCAGGTGGAATGTGGAAGGCACCTTGGGTTGGAATGCTGGGTGTGTGCGCAGGACTACCACATCCATGTGAAACGTAGTATAGAGCTCTGAGGCAACCAGCGCCAGGATCTCACTTATCCTGCGAGCCGAGGTGAAGCAGACTAACAAGGCCATCTTAATGGTCATCAACCGGATGTCCGGGGACACCATTAGCTCAAATGGTTTGTGCGCCAGGGCACCCAACATTATATTGAGGTCCTACATGGGGTGTAGCCTCTTGATGGTCGGGTAGAGACTTGCAAGTTCCGTCAGATGCTTCTTGACAATCTGGTTGGAAAAGGAGAAGACCTCTTCCTCTGAGTTTCTGTCGGCCCCAATGGCTGCCAAGTAGTGCAACAAGTGTCTACTTGCACGCCAGAGTTGGCGAGGTGCGCTGAGAAAGAGAGCACGTCGTCCAATGTACCTGCAAGCAGGTTGATATCCTTGTAGTCTGCCCAGTGGCAGAACCTGGTCCACTTGCTCTTATACTGGGCACTGGTAGCTTTGCTCCTAGCGCCCTGTATGATCTCTAGATTAGCCTGCGGCAGGCTGAGGTGGCCTAGCGTGACCTGCTCAGGAATCACGCTGTGAGGGCTAGTTTCTGTGGCGCAGGGTTAATGACCCTTCCCCCCCTGCTGCGCCAGAAGATGTGCTGGGCCCGTCGGAAGGCGACTGGGAGGTCTCTCAGAGGCTTAGCAGCTCTGAGAACCATCGCCTGGCTGGCCACCATGGAGATATCAGAATGGCGCCGAGTTGCCGAGACTCCTTGATCTTGCAAATCACCCTGGTATCAGCGGCGTGGGCGGGAAGGTGTATGCTGTCATGACGTTCCACTAAATCTGAAATGCGTCACCCAGGGAGCCGGGGCCATGCCCCTGCCAGGAGGCAAACTGTAGGCATTTCCTGTTGTCCCAGGAGGCAAAGAGGTCCACCTGGGTGTGTCCCCATCTGCTGAAGATCTCCTGCAGTACAAAGTTGTTTAGCTGACACTCGTAATTGTCCGCTGTTAGGCAGAAACCTGTGCAGTTCCCTTGGGGAACACTGCAAAAGATTTAAGACTACAGGTAGAGCAGTAAACCCCTTTGGTAGCAGTCTGTACCACCCAGATTTACCTGGTAGCTGTGGCTGAGCAGTCAGACTTCTCTCAAGAAGAGTTAGGTAGTATGCAAAGTATACACAATATGTACCAAAACACAATAGCACAAGCAAACACTGACCAGAGCTTGGTTTCAAAAGTATATAGTTATTTATTTAAAATACACATAAGTTAAAAAAACACTCTAGCAAAATATAGTAAACACTTCAAACACAGTTATAATGAAAGTAGATTCAATCCTTTCTCCTATCTAGACAACTCTAGGTTAACACCACTTAATTAAAACAGAGGTGAGTGCTTAACGTTAGATGACACTCTAGTAGTTTCCAAGAAAGGGAGAGAAAAAGCAGAAATGGGTTAAACACACCACTCTAAGGTCCAGAACACTTGCAATAGGCTCAAAGAAGCACAAGGTCACAGGTGAGCAAAAGTCACTAGGCAGGGCCCACTCTTAGAGTAGCCGGAGCGAAAATGTGCCCAAGATCACACTGTTAGTTAGAGATTCAAAGTCTTGCAAGGAGTCAAAAAGAGTTTAGAGTGGCTCAGAAAGTTTAGCCAAAGTGTCCCAGGCACTCCCAGGTTCGAAAGCCGGGGACTAAATCTACCCCGTACAGTCGGTGGCAAGGGAAGCCAGGCGGAACACAGTACCTTAAGCGGAAAGGATCCTCCAGCGGGGGCAGTTGTTCCAGGCAGCGACAGCAAGGCTCGACGTCGGTCAGGGGAGAAGAATATCTCGCTGAAGAGCAGAAGAGAAAGGTCGTAGCACTGCCCGGGAAGAAACCAGCCGCGGAGTCCTCCGGTTAAAGGGTTGGTACCGACTTTCGCGGTATGGGGGTAAAGTGTGGTATTCCGGATGCCGGGGTGCTTGGCACAGGCAAGGCGGCCACGAGATACCTCAAAGAACGGAAAGAAGGCGAAAACTGGTTGTCCCCACCAGTCAAGGGAAGGAGCCACTCCGTTAAGAGTTCTCCTCGGTCGTCGGGAAAAAGTGGTGAGACGGTTCAGCAGGGCTCCACCGGGTGGTGTCGTCGAAGCAGGTCGGCTCAGCTCTTCCCTCGTCGGATTCTTGGTCCTGTGGCGACTTCTGAAGTCCCAGTCCCCAAAGCCCTGCTTTTATGCAGCAAGCCCCCATTCACCCAGCCTAGCTGTCACTCAAACATGCTAAGTGGTGAGCCGGGCGGCTCACCACTTGGGCCAATCAGGACGGAGTGCGACTTGAGTTACCAAGGTAACTCAGGCCAGGGTGCCTAAATCCCCCTCCACCCCTCCTAAGTATCCCAGACAGAGTGGCACCACTTTGGAGGGCTTCTGTGGAGAAGCCCGCCAAAAGTGGAACAAAGGGCTCCACTTTGGGTCAGAGTTACAGAGGCGAACACCAACGCCATTTTAGAATCAAGTTTTGGCAAAAAGTCCCAACCGGAGTTATAAAAATAAATATATAAACCGGCGGTGTGTTTAAGGCTACCGTAAATAAATAATTAAATGTGTTAGCCTAAAACAATGGGAAATCCCATAGGGAAATATTCGCGGTCGAATATAAAAAGTAGTTTCCACTGCCACCAGCCAAAACTCGATCAGGGGGGACGGAGACGTGCCCCCTCGACTAACAGACCCTGGGGCAATCGAATTGCCCCAGCCAGTACGTCCACAATATGATGGTTTGTACTGGTTCTGTTCAGGATTCAAGACTAGCAAAGTCTTTGGTGACTTTACATGCCCTGGGAGACAGTAGTCAGTCCCAGGGTATGGAGTCTATGTTGGGGAGTCCCTAGGACACCCCTGGGTCACGGCACAGAGGGTGCTGTGTGACCCACATCACAAAAATACATGAGGCCCTATGGAGTAAAAGACCCCATAGCCCATTCAACACAAGGTTTAACCAAGAAAACACACTTCAACATGTCCCAGAGTGAGGGTAAAAGAGTCTCACTCTTGGCAGGAGAAAAAAATTAAACCCCAGAAATCCAGCAAAGCTGCTGGGGGACTCACTAGGTAGGGAAATTCAGCCTAAACAGAGAATTCTCCCTAACATCCGCTCCCAGCCTGCTGAGCCCCTCCGCCTCCAGGTTGGATTCCCCCGGAAGGTGGATGTTTTCCAGGGCCCATTCCGACATGCTGACTGCCAGTCTGCACAGTAGAGGAGACCTGGTACCCTCCTGCTTGTTGTCACAGAACATACTGGTTGAGTTGTCTGTCTGAATGAGGATGACCTTGCCCTCGATAACCGCAAGGAAGACTCTGAGCGCTAGCCATATCGCCTTCAGTTCCAGCCAACTGATGTGGTACTCCTGCTCGTGCCGGGTCCAGGTGCCATGGACGAAGTGGTTGTCCAGGGTGGCCTCCCATCCCTCGAGAGAGGTGTTCATAGTGATGGTGACCTATGGGGTAGGTTGCCGGAAGGGCTCGCCTGTCCGCAGGTTGCAGTCCCTGGACCACCAAGTGAGGTCCGGTTGAAGAGAAGGAGGAATGATGATCATCTCCGCCTGAGAACCCTGTTCCTGGTTCCATGATGCTACAAACTGCAGCTGTATCCTCCTCATACGGAGTCTCATGCGGGGGACGGCCAATAGGACCGCTGCTATGAGACCCAGTAGGTGTTGGTACTTACAGGCCGAAGTCACTTCTCTGCTGAGAAAGTGTGCAGTGGCCCTTTTGATGGCCGTGATCTTGTCCTCCGAGGGAAAAACACTCTCGCAGCCTATGTCCCAGATGAGCCCCAAGAAGGTCATAGTCTGCGACTTCTTGAGATTGAGCGAAAAACCCGGATCGTGAAGTGTGTTCATGAGGGCGCGAGAGGTGCGCGAGAGGTGCGGTGTACCGCTTACGGAGATGAAGCCCTGACCAGCCAGTCGTCGAGGTACAGATAGATGTGGTGGCCCTGAACCCCGAGGAGGGCCATCACAGTATTCATCAGCCTGGTAAAAACCCTGAGAGCCGATTTGAGGCCAATGAGAAGCACCTTGTATTGGAAATGTAGCCCATAAGGTTGCCAGATCGGGACGTGCAAGTACGCATCCTTCAGATCCAGGGAGCACATCCAGTCTCCTCTCCACAATGACTCCTCTATTAAATAACCAGGTTACTCACCGTAGTGACCACCTTACTCCTAGTGCATTGTCCCCTTTCCTCCATACTTATGGGACATTCCTCCGTCCTGTGGGACGGGACTGGAGCACTTTGTAAAAAGCATCACATTTTTCAAAAATGGGTCCTTCCTCTCTTTTTACGCGGGGTACCGCACACGGCCGTAACCCTGCCCTTCTTAGCTCCGCCCAGTGCATCGCCCATCAGTCCTTTTCTATCGCCAGGTCAGAGACCTTTAAGCAATAATAGAGGAACCTTATTAGAGGGGACGGCGGGCAGGCGTATGGAGGAAAGGGAACTATGGACTAGGAGTAAGGTGGTCACTACGGTGACTAACCTGGATATACTCCTACGTCCCCGTCCCCTTTCCTCCATACTTATGGGAGATTCCCAAGCACTCCTCACAGGAGCTATTGGTGGATGGAAACGCCCTTACTGAAAAAGGTTTTTCAGCACAGCCTGGCCAAACTGAGCATCAGATCTGGAGCTCAAGTCCAAGCAGTAATGCTTACAAAAAGCTAATGGCGAAGCCCAAGTAGCCGCTTTTGCGATGGTCTCCGAGGGGACATACTTTTGAAAGGCACCATCAGTTGCCTTGCCCCGTACCAGATGTGCATGGATCCCTTTAGGAGACTGTAGACCCTGAATAGTGTAAGCCTCCGTAATACAGGCAGCAATCCAGCTGGAGATATTCACTTTGGAGGCCTGCTTGCCCTGCGGGTTACCAAAGGTCACCAAAAACTGAGAAGAACTCCTAAGTTCTGAAGTTCTATCTAGATAGAACTTAAGAGCTCTTCTGACATCCAGGCAATGCAAAACCCACTCAGCTTCTGAAACCGGGTTTGGAAAGAAGACAGGCAGTGAGATTGACTGATTAAGATGGAAATCGGAAATCACCTTTGGTAAGAAAGAAGGATTTGTCCTAAGGACTCCTTGTGGAAAACCAAGAAGGGATGCTCCACCGACAAAGCTTGGAGCTCACTCACACGTCTTGCCGAGGTAACGGCAACCAAGAAAGCCACCTTCCACGAAAGGTGGCTAAGATCTACCGTAGCCATTGGTTCGAAAGGCTTATGGCACAAGGCCGTAAGAACCACTTTCAGATCCCACGTCGAATGCGGTTTGCGAACAGGAGGGTAAAGATGCATTAGACCCGCAAAGTGCCGTTTAATCACTGGATTAGACAGTGAGAAAGAGCACTGGTTTGTGGATAGGTAGGCGGTGACAGCCGAAAGATGAAAGTCCTGCATGACAAGACATGAATGCCCGATTCTGCTAGGTGAGAGACGAAGGACAACACAGTGTCAATCGTAGCCACCCTGGGGTCCAACTGTTTGGCTAAGCACCAGTGACAGACCAAAGCCACTTACTCGTATACTGAAACCGCGTCGAGGGCTTCCTGGCCTGAATAATGCGCATGTTGTCAGCGGACAGGTTTAGATGTCCTAAAGATCTGAACTCGGGCACCATGCTGCCAAGCTGAACGATTGTGGGGAGGGGTGACACAGCTGCTGATTTCTGGTTCTGGTTTTCAGAGCTATGAGCAGAACAGAACAATTCACTGTGTTCTTCAGCTTGCAAATCGTCCGATGAATCAGAGGAAGATGCGGGAAAGCATAGGCCCTCATGTTGTGTCATGGAATCTCGAGAGCAGCTCCCAGAGAGGAAGCTCCCAGCCCGTTCCTGGAAGCATACAGAGGAAGTTTGTTTGCCTGTTAGGCAGAATCCTGTGCAGTACCCTTAGGGACCACTACACAAGATGAAGACTACAAGTCGTAGTACAATTTCACCTTTGGTACTAGCCTGTACTACACAGAAAAAGTGGTAGCAGTGGCTGAGCAGCCAGACTTATCTCAAGAGCAAAGGAGCAGTAGTAGAGATTACACAAAGGACTACATTTACTGCGACTTAAGCAAAACAATGACTCAAGGTTTCTGGTTAAAAAGTAAAAGTACATTTATTTTTAGACCATATGTTCACAAAACACTTCACTTCTATTAAATTAAAACCACACTTCAAATACACTACACACAACCAATACCCTTTGTGCAGAACAATTCAAGGTAAGTACCTTTGGATTTGACAGACCGGTGTTGTGAAACAAAGCCGTTACCGTGGGTTATTACGCAATCACTTTTTGACAGTAAAGACAGTTCGGTTTTATGAAAGAAAGGTGTACCCGCGAGAAGAAATGTTACCGTAGTCAAACACACTTAGCACATGAATTAACACAAGATAGTTGGGGATAAAAATCATAGGCAATACTTTTATCAAGGCAGAAACAATCAAGAGACACTTTCTAAAATGTAGATAAAAGTCAATGGGCCTGCGCCAGTGTCAAATGGGACAGGACCCTGTTGTCGAGGATCACAAGGTTAGCACAGTTCACGATTCGAGATTGCCAGGAGTACTTAGATATTGTCAAAAGGGAAGCAAAATTTATAAGAGAGAAGGAAGACGAGGGCAAGCTTGGGTGAGGAGAAAGGGGTCACCCTAATTCCTCGAAGCTGAACACAGTACCTTATTTGTATGAATAAAATCTGGTGCTACAGCAGTTGTTCCTGGTAGTTCCTGCAGACTCATGTTCCTGGAGCTACAGTCGTGGGGACAATAAGGACGACGTCTGGAGCGATCTGCTCTACCCAGGGATGAAGCCAGCAGCAGCAGAGCAACAGTGAATAATAGATGTGCTCCTTTAACACAGGAGAGGCTCATCAGAGGGCTATCTGGACCACTACAGCTGTGTGCAGCGATTTCGACCAAGAAGAGGATCCTCTGGCTGTGGAAGGTGAGCTGGTTGCTCCCACTAGGTTCAAGGGAAGAACCCAGGACTGGATCTTCTCTTGTCGTTGAAGGGTAGATAGCTCAGGACTGCAGCAGGGCTTCACCGGAACTCGGGAGTTGCAGCAGCCGTCTTCTTCTACGCTTCTCTTCGGTTCTTTGCAGCTCCAGTGGCGACTCCTTCCAGACCAAGAGTCCTGCCTTTTATGCCAAAATACCCCATTCACACAGCCTGGCTTTTAATCACTCAGCAGGGGGTTGTCCGGCCCGGTCAACCACCTCAGCCAATCGACACAAAGTGCGACTCGGGTCTCCAAGGAGACCCTGTGCAGGGGGTGACTAAACCCCTCCCTCTCATTCAGCCCACCTAGACACCCAGATGCCAAAGGAGGGCTTCTGGATAGAAGCCTGCCAAAGGTCAGCGAACAAAGTAGGCAGAACTGGTTTGCCGCGCAAAGTAAAAGACAAGAAGGACTTTAACAAAAACAAATGGCGATAAAACCCAACCAGAGCCAAAATAAAAAGTATTTGGTCAAGCGGGTTTAAGTTCGAGGCTAATATAATAGCCTAAAACAGTACCACGTTTATATAGTATAATCGCGGCAGAAAAGTTAGGGTAGGGGCGCTGTTGCGCTCGGAGAAGATGGCCGCCTGATTTGTGAGCTCTGTGCCGGGAGGCGGCGTTTTCTGTGAAACTCCTCACGGTACAACGCGGAATCCTGCTTTAAACACGGTCACGCATTACTGAGGTATCCGTGCAAGTGCAGAGCTGGTTCCTTTAATCAGCCTCTCCGCCGACATTCAGCCCTGGAAAGTTGGACCGCGGGCTGGCGCTTCCCTGTGCCGCCCCTCTCTTCCAGGGACATCACCGCCAGCGCCGGGGTCTTGAGGCCTGCTGTGGGGGAGGGGCACTGTGCGCGCGGGAATCTTTTTTTTTTAAAATGTGTTTATTTATCAATCGACACACAGGAGAGATTATACAAGGACATTACATATAGTATCTCAGGTCCTGTAACCCAGAGTCCCCATCACCCACCCCATACGTTCCCCGGCAAGCATAGTTCTCGGCCTTAGTCAGACTGGCTCGGCGGCACTGGTGGGTCCTCCATAGCGTGAAGGGCCCTTGCGATCAGGGGCGGTTTGTAGGTGAGGGCTGGGTAATTCCAGTCATAGTCTAGCACTGGTTCCCAGATATCCCGAAAACGATGAAGCAGTCCCACCCAGGCTGCCGTGAATTTCTCAGCTATTAAAATATCCCAAAGTTTGACCCAGCAAAGGGCCATCAAGGGTCCGTCTGCAGACTTCCAGGTGCGGGCCACCGTGATCTTGGCCGCTAATAGGAACTGGGATATCAGGGCCGCTCTTCTCCCCCCCCGACCGCGGGTATGAGCTCGACAATGGAATCCCTAAAAGGACCTGTTCGGGCGTGAGCGGAATGATCGCCTGGGTGACGTCTTTAATGGTGGCTAGACAGAGAGACCAAAACTCCTGCACCCGGGGGCAGGTCCACCACATGTGGAAGTAGGATCCTGGGAGGCCACAAAGTCGCCAACAGATAGGGTTTAGTGCTGGTTGGAAGTGATGAAGGTGTAGAGAGGGGTAATACCAGCGCAGGAGTAGTTTATGAGCACACTCCCTGTTGGTTATACAGCGGGAAGACGTCCGCGTTCTTGTCCAAATGTCTACCCATGTATGGTCCTCAATGGCGTGTCCGAGGTCTGTTTCCCATTGGGACATGTAGGAAAGCCTGGACCGGAGGGGGTCCTCCTGTAGCAGCCTATACAGGGTTGATATTTTCCCCCGGGTCAGTAGGTCGCTCACCGTCAGTTACAGTGAGGTAAGGGGTCTTGTGGCCGCTGCGCCGGTCTGTGTGTGAGAGCACCAGTGTCTGAACTAAGCGTAGGAATACCTATCCGTTTCCACTAACTGAAAAGTCATCTTGCAGCGTTCAAAAGGTTAGGGGGGAGTCCTCTTCAAAAAGTTGTCCTAAGGTGGCGAGGCCCCCTGCGACCGAGTTTCTGAAGTTTTGGGGACGGGCCCCGGGGGAGAAAGCTGGGTTGAGGAAGATTGGGGAGAGTGCACTCAAGTCTCCTGGGACCGCCCCGGTGTCTGCGAGCCCACTCCCAGCCCCTAATAGTTTGTTTTTTAGCTGTGAGAGTGCCCGGCTAGCTGCGGCGTAAAGCTGTGGGTAAGAATGGGAGGAAGCGAAGGGGAAGAGAGAGGCAGGATTGTTCGATCTCCACCCATTTCGGTCGACCCGTAGCAAGTCCCCATGCCTGGAGGTGGGCCAGCTGTGCAGCCATATGGTATTTGCGGAGGTCGGGTACCCCCAGGCCTCCCAATCTCGTGCTGGCCATCATTGTTCTCCGCGGGATGCGCGGTTTCTTCCCTTTCCAGATGAAGTCCACCATCTTTCTTTGGAGCCGCTGCAAGGGGGGGAAGCGGAATGGTGATCGGGTGGGTGGCACAGGCATAGAGGAAACGCGGGAGTAAGTTCATTTTGCACGCCGTGATCCGGCCTAGGAGGTAGATCTCTTGGGGTTGCCAGCGGGTCAGATCCTTTTCTAGTTCCTCGAAGAGTGGCGGGAAGTTAGCTCGGTAAACTTCCGCTGGGTGTGCGGGGATATGAACCCCCAAGTAGGGAATCGATTTGATGCTCCATTGAAACGGACCTCTCTTCACCAGGGCCTCCCGTTCAGACCATCCCAAAGTTGTGGATTTCAGTTAAGGCCTCGCTCATGGATCTCTCAATGTTCGTGATGGTAAGCAAAACATCATCCGCGTAGAGGGCCACTTTATGTTGCGCAGAGCCGGTGCACAGGCCACTGATTCGGGGGTTCTTCCGGACTCGTTGAGCCAGCGGCTCCATCGCCAAAGCGAAAAGCAGAGGGGATAGAGGACATCCCTGCCTCATTCCGCACTTGAGGGAGATTGGGTCCGACAAGCGGCCGTTGACTCTCAGCCTCGTCCTGGGGGACTGGTAGTTTGCCAGGATCATCTTCTGAAAGGTCGGACCGAAGCCAGAGGCCCCCAGAGTGAGGCGCAGATAAGACCAGTCCACCTTGTTGAACGCTTTAGTTGCGTCCAATGCCAATAGGGCTAGCTGTTGGGAATCCCGAGTGGCAATTTCAATGAGATTCAGGGCCCTGCGGATGTTGTCTTTCGTCGACCTGTGGTTTATAAAGCCTGTTTGATCCGGGTCTATGATATTAGGGAGGATAGGTGCCAGACGGTTGGCCAAGACTTTAGAGTATATGTTGGCGTCCAAATTTAGCAACGCAACGGGTCTATATGAGCCAATATCGTGAGGGTCTTTCCCGGGCTTGGGGATAAGGACTGTAATAGATTCTTGCATCGTTGGGGTGACGGTGCCAGTGGCCACGAATGAGTTGAAGAGGCGGGCCAGGGGGGCCGCTAGTTGGGGCCGGAAGATTTTGTAGAAGCGAGTGGAAAATCCATCTGGGCCCGGGGCTCTGGGTTTTAAGCTCTTAATGGCCGCCTCCACCTCCTCGATTGTATTCGGGGCCTCCAGGTCTTCCCTGGCCGTCTGGGTTAGGTGTGGTAGGGTCGCCTCTTGGATGTATGAGTGCTGCTTAATTGGATCTTTCGGGACTGCCGTCATTATTTCCAGGTGGTGGGCTGTTGCCAAGCGTATTTTCTCATGGTCAGCGTAGTGGATCACCCCCTGCGGATCACGGAGGCCTAAGATAGTATTTCTGCTCTTCGCCTTTGCCAGTTTGCTAACCAGAAGCTTGTTGGCCTTGTTGTTATGAGCGTCGTACCATTGCTTAGACTTGGTTAGCAGATTCGCCGTAGCCTCAGCGTAGTGGGCTTCCAGCCGTTTTCTGGCCATTTGCAGGATCCTGTAGGATTTAGGGGCCCAGCCCCTCCTTTTATGTGTAGCCTCAGCCTCTCGGACTGCTGCTTCCAAAGCGTTGCGCGACTCCCTCTTCCTTTTGTGGTATGCGGCTCCCTGGGCAATCAGCCCGCCTCTGAGGACCGCCTTCATGGCGTCCCAGGTGTTAGCCGGGGAAGTGTCCTCGTCCCGGTTTTCGACAAAAAAGTTCCTAATGGAGTTGGCGATTGGGTCCCTCACTGCCATGTCTCCCAGGATAGGGTCATATAGGCACCACCGGCGGCACGGAGGGGGGTCTGGGTCATGGGACTGCAGGGTCAAAGTAACTGGAGCATGGTCCGAAAGGATCCGAGGGCCAATTATCACATCATCAGTGAAGGACAGGATCTGTGGGGAGGTCAGGATTAGGTCAATTCTGGAGAAGGTACGATGCACATATGATTAGAAGGTAAAGTCCCGTTCGTCCGGGAACAGAACCCTCCAAGAGTCCACAATGTTTAGTGTGCGAAACAGGTGGAGCAAGCCAGCGGCCAATTTAAAATCTCTAGAAGACGGGGGGTGAGATCTATCCTTGAGAGGGTCCAGAGCCCCGTTAAAGTCTCCTCCCATGACGACATGCCCCTCGATGAATGGGAGGAGAGAGACCTTAGGTCAGCCATAGACGTGAGGGCATGATCGAGTTGGAGTCTCCTGTGGTCGAGGGTTTTTAAACTGGTCTAACTGGTCTCCAACGTGAGAAAACATTCAAAAGCGACCTCCAACGGGAGGACCAAAGTGCGGCCAGGGGGGTCGATTTGGAACTATCGACATGTCCCCCAGGCACCAGGCCTGTCCTTCGACAGCACCAACATGTTTGAAAGTCTCTCCAAGGGTAAAGTGGTGTCATCCGCCTTGGAGGGGGTTATGGACCGCGTCGGATCCGCGGCAAGATGTGAAGCTTAGGGTTGTTCCAGCGTCATGGTTCCAGTGCAGGCGTTAAGGCGTGTCATTTGGGTTTGCGATTTCTCTGCACTCTGGACCATGGGGTCCGTTTCGGTTTTGGGGAGGTTGCTTCTGAGGCTGGACTTGATCGGCCCGGAGCGGAGAGGTCTAAGGTCTCTGGGGAGTCCGGGCGGAGGATTGACGTTGCATCATCGAGGTGGCTGATGGTGCACTGAGTGCCCTTGTACGAAAACTGTAGGGCCGTAGGAAAGAGCCATCGATAACGGATCTGCTGATCCCGAAGAAAGAGTGACAGAGGCCGGAGCATTCTGCGCTTTTGAAGAGTCAGCGGGGAGAGGTCCTGGATGATCTGTATCGGGATTCCCTGAAATGAGAGCTCGTCCTTAGAGCGGCCAATCTCTGCTATGGCCTCCTTAGTGGTGTAGAAGTGGACCCTAGTGATCACGTCCGGGGGGGGGAGGGGAGAGTCCGAATCGACCCCTCGGCGAGGGCGCAGTCTGTGTGTCCGATCCAGCAGCAGTTGAGTCTCGTTCAGGTCTGGCAGGAGGGACTGGAAGAAGGTGCCAACGTATTCCCGGAGCTCCCGATCAGAGATCGAAGCGGGCACCCGCGAAGACGTAGGCTGTTGCGGCGGGAGTGGTTTTCCAAGTCCTCCTGTTTATGTTCGAGGATTTCGGTTCTTGCCACCAGCGATTGGACGGTGAGTTGAATTTCCGTCAGTGAATCGGAGTGGTCCGTGGTCAGGTCCTCGACCTCGCCAACCCTCAGTTCGATGCCGGCGACTCTTTGCTCGGTCTGTTCCAATTTGGCGGTGAGTTTCGACATGCAGGCTCTGAATTCAGATTTAATATCGCTCATGAAAACCTGAAGATCCTCCTTAGTTGCGAGCGTTCCGCCGCTCTCAGACGTTTTCTGGGGGGTGAGCTTGAGGGGGTCCGCCTTCCCACCCTTCCCCAAGGACTGCAGCATAGCAGAGATGCCGGCTGATTTAGGAGGCTTTAGTGCTTTGGCCATCGTTCCGCGGGGAGGGGACGTCCGCCGAGGGTGACTCCCGAGTTCACGTTTTGCAAGGGGTTGAGCCGGCGGCCGAATAAATGTGTGGGGTGGGCAAAGCCCAAGGATCCTAGGCGGTGGAGCGACAGGTTAAGATTCCAGCTTCTCATGAGATAGAACAGTTCCTCAAAGTTGGGCAGTCCAGCGAGCTTGGCGTCCGCCTAGGAAGGTGGCGGTCGGCACCTCCGGCCGGTGGTGAGCAGACGTGGGCAGGGGCGCCCCAGGAAGTCGCAGGGGGGGACACACTCCATGTGGGGTCGGAGTAGGTGGAGTTCCAGGGTCCTCCCGGCGGGGATATTAGGCACCCGGAGGGGGTGTTGTGGTAGGCCTCAGGGTAACCCCGTGGTGGGGGGGCAGAGAGCCGGTAGCAGAGGGGCCAGAAGTGTTGCTCAAATCAGGGCCATGCTGTAGCTGGAGATGGAGGGCCTCCGGGGTGAAGGCTGGCTGGGCGGGTGGGGGGTTGCTGGGGCAGGGCTGAGGGGCAGCCCAGCTCACCTATGCGTGGCCGACCCCCGAGCCGGGGCCACGCTGCAGCAAGTAGGCCTTCGATGGTAGCCGGGGGAGGCAGGGCCCCACCCCCGAGAGCAGCAGGCCGAAGATTGGGCAGGGGCGCCCCAGGAATTGAAGAGGGTGCTGAGGTGGAGCTGAGGGGCCGCCAACCTCAGCCAGGCAACGTGTGTGGCTCTCACTCGAGCCGGGATCACGGGGGGTCTCCGGTGGTAGCCGTGAGAGGCAGCAGGCAGAAAGTGGGCAGGGGCGCCCCAGGAAGACAAGGGTGGGGGGACCGCAGAGAGCAATCCCAGCGAGGCGTGATCACAGGGGTCCCGGCGGCAGGCCTCGCACCGTCGAGGACCGGGCACAGGGGTGGGGGGAGACGCTCCGGTGCAGGGTGTCGGGCAGGATGAGCCTCATACGCGTCTCATGGGCAGACGATGGTAGCCAGCCGCCAGCCTGGAGCGGGTCGCGAGGATGCAGCGGCCATTTTAGGTTGTGTTACGGGAGCAGGCCTTCGCGCTCCCCGTCACGTTTTCGCCGTTAGCGAAGGCGTTATGCCCTCAAAACGCTGCCATCCACTGCCCAGGACCACAGCAGGTAAATGCTCCCCATCACGACCAACGAACTTAGCTGGAAACGGGATCCGAGCGGAGGCCATCCGAGGAGCTGCCTCATCGCTGGCGCTCCAGACCACGCCCCCCTATGGGAATCTTTTAAAGCTTACATCAGGGGCATAGCACTCGCCAAGGAAAATGGCATCCTTGAAACAATTCGTAAGAATATCACAGAAAGTGAGTCCACACTATCAACTCTAGAATCCCAATGCTCCCTACACCAAAACCCTGAAACCCTAACGTCCATAGGCGCAGAACTTGACACATTTCTCTCTCTGGCGGATCTCGAGGTGAAATTCTTGTACAACCCTGGCCTTGCTAGGAAATATGGAGAGGGTGAACGTCCTGGCCACTTCCTGGCTAGGCTTCTCCGACGTGAGCTTGGTTCCCCACACATTCCTGGGGTGGAAAGGCCCGACGGCTCCCTAGCCACCTCATTGCATGATATCAACTCAGAATTCCTTTCCTTTTATGAATCCCTATATGCCAATGCAGACAGTGCCCTGATACCGGAGATTGACTCCTACCTTGATGCCCTCCCCCTCTCTCGACTCTCCATTTACCCCGGAAGATTTCTCAGACGCCATAGACTTACTTTCCTAAGGGAAATCCCCAGGCTCAGATGGCATCCCAATTGAATTTTATAAACGCTACAAACCGCTCCTACTTCCCCACCTAATAGCCCTCTGGGAAGAATCAGTGGAGGCAGGCAAATTCCCCCCTTCTCGCTGTGAAGCCACAATAACTGTCTTACTCAAACCTGGCAAACACCCCACACAATGCAGATCTACCGTCCACTTCCGCTCATTAACTGTAACGTCAAAATTTACGCCAAACTATTAGCTCTACGTCTGGCCCCCTACATGCCCAACATCATTCACCCTGACCAAGCTGGCTTTATTCCAGGACGCTCCACCTCCTTGAATCCGAGACGCCTCTTCAATATAATTAGCAGAATACACCCAAATATTCATGCAGTAGCCGCCACACTCGATATGCAAAAAGCGTTCGACTCTGTCATGGAAGTACCTCTGGCGGGTTCTTGAAAAGTGCAAATTCGGCCCCTCCTTTCTCTCCTGGGTTAGATTGCTATACTCCAATCCAGTAACCAGGGTCCGCACTGAGGACTGATGCTCTCCCCTTTTCCGAATTGCTAGAGGGACGAGGCAGGGCTGCCCATTCTCCCCCCTGATCTTCGCTATAGCGATGGAACCATTTGCGGACATGCTATGACAATCCCATGCACACAGAGGCTTACGAACTGCAGGCCAGTCAGATATAGTGTCCTTGTATGCCGATGATGCGCTTCTCTTCATCCGCTCCCCCTCCACCAACTTGGCTCCGATATTGGAAGACGTGATCCGCTTCGGACACATTTCCGGACTCAAAGTGAATTGCTCCAAATCTCCCCTCTTCCCGCTCACAGACTGCACCCGTCCCCGTCCTGATACCCTGGGGTTTGCATGGGCTCAGTCAAAATTCACCTATCTGGGAATAGAAATAGCTCACCACCCCGAATTGGTCTTTGACGAAAACTATCAAAAATACCTCACAAACCTTGCAACAAAGGCACTGGGCTGGATTAGACTACCGATTTCTCTTGCAGGCAGAACAGGGATACTGAAGATGATAGTGCTGCCCCAACTTCTGTACAGGTTCACCAACATCCCTCTATGGCCAGGTGAAGAGTTCTTTCGGACACTGACTCGCACGATTAACGCCTTTTTGTGGCACTCAGGTGCGGTCCATCTTAAACTCAGGACCTTGACTACACCAATGGAAGGAGGTGGCTTCGGTGCTCCCGACTTCCTCAAATACTGGCTGGTGGCGCAAATCCAATTCACGTCACATTGGTTCAACACATTGGTCCCCCCTCCACATGTCAGGCTCGAAAAACTGACGGTTAGCAACCAGGACATTCGTTCCCTAGTTATTACACCCATGCCGACAATCCTGGACTCACTTGACCCGGTGGCTTGCACGTCCCTGGCTCGAACTAAAACATGGAAATTACTAGGCAGCGCCAACCCCTTCCATGGTAACCTCCCACTTTGGAACTTACTCCCGGGGATCCAACATGTATCACCGTCCATAGTGCGCCGATGGGCCGAGGCAGGATACACGCTGATCCGAGACATCTTTGAACAGGGCAACTTCAATGAATGGCCAGACCTCCCCTGTCCCTGAGACGGAGACTGTCTATATGGCTCCAGTACTCTCTCCGGAAAACCCTTAAACACAAATACCCTACTTTCCCAGCGATACCACCAGATGATCCAGCTATTACGGAGCTAACCTCCCCCACACCCACGAGGGGTAAGGTATCCAGACTCTATACCATGGTTCAAACTAGATCCACCCCCTGCGTTTACCAAATTGAAACACGCATGGGAAAACGATCTTGGGTTGGACATGACCGACGAACGCTGGGCCCATATGAGCGCACGCATACACAGGGTATCCTTCAACTTCCGTTTCCAATTAATTCAGTTTAAGGTACTCCACAGATATCACTATACTCCGAACAGACTTCACCACATGCTTAAGGAACACTCTCCCAGATATGGCTACGATACCGCTGACTATACTCACATGATCTGGTCCTGTCCCCGCCTAGCCCAGTTCTGGAGTTCGGTATGTTCTACCATGTCAACCATTCTTGATCATCCTGTCATTCCATCCCCAATGAGAGGTCTCTTCCATGACTTCCCCGAACTCCACCGAGATTCCAAAAAACTGGCCGGCCTCTGCATGCTACTCGCAGTACGGTCCATTCTACTCTGATGGCTCCGGCCTACACCACCCACTCATGCACAGTGGCTCAGGGCGGTCACTTGGGCCTCAGACACCGAAGAATCCTGGACCCTACTACAGCCATCTCACTCGAGACCCAGAGACATTTGGCTCAAGTTTCGATCCTACATGTCCTCTATGGATACTGCATCAGATACTACATCTCCCTCCCCTCCTTCTCCTCCTCCTCCTCCTGCTGCTGCTCCTGCTGCTCCTCCTCCTCCTCCTCCTGCTCCTCCTCCTCCTCCCAGTTCCTCCTCCTGAACTGCTGTAGCTCCCATCCCGCACCCACCCTGTATACACCCCCCCCAAGTGCACATTCAAGCTGTAAACTGACTGTGTACCTGTATTATCTATACTGTTATTGTATTGTACCTGCCTTGTATGTTGCTCATCTGTTCCTGTGCTGCCAAGCTAAATAAATAAAAGTTTAAAAAAGAGAAAAGTTAGGGTAGATACCACTGGCACCAGCCAAGTCTTCGTGTTAAGAGTGCAAAATAAAGCTCAGAGTGGCACAGAAAAAAAGGGATAGGAACTAACCCTTTCCAATACTCCATGTAAGATTGGGTGTACTGGGTCTGTAGTTAAAAGTGACAAGTAGTCATCCCCAGAAAAATGGAGTCAGAGGGAAGTCTTAAAGACAACCCTGTGTCACTGCACTGAAGGTGCTGTGTAACACACACAAAAAGTGGGGCTCATGGAGTGGGGTAGCTCCAGAGCCCAAGATCACACATACAGTATAAATACACATGGCAAAACAGACGTAACAGTGGGAAAAAGGTTAACACTCTTACCAGGTGGAAAAAATAAACACCAGAAATCCAGCAAAGCTGCTGAGGGACTCACTAGGTGAGGGAAATTAGCCATAAATGAGAATTCTCTCCAATATTGCCGATGTCACGAAGAGGCCCACTTCCGGAGTGCCCCAACACAGGAATATCTTCAAGAGGACCTCTACTTTCAATTCCCACTCGTAGCTGACCATTGTTTGTTGGCTGAGGGAATCCGCCGTGACGTTCAGCTGGCACGGGATGTGTACTGCCACCAGCCAGACACCATACTGAACGGCCCATTCCCAAATCTGAATGGCCAGATCCGCAAGAGGCAGAGACTTTGTGCCCCCGTGCTTGTTGATGTAAAACATGGACATCACATTGTCCCTGCGGACACAAACTACTTTGTTGGCAATGACCGGCCTGAACGCCTTGAGCGCCAGGAAGATCGCCAGAAGCTCCAGATGATTTATATGAAGGAACTTGTCTTGTGGCAACCAGAGGTCGGAGACCTGAAGAAGATCGAACGTTGCACCCCATCCCAGAAGGGAGGAGTCCGTCGTGATCGTCACCATCGGAGCAGTGTCTTGGGAACCCGCACCCACCGACAGGTTGCTGAGAGACGACCACCACGCCAGGTCCACTCTGGAAAGCCAGAATTGATATTATCTTGGAGTCAGGATCCACAGCCTGACGCCAAGAACTTCGAAGAGCCATTTGAGTCTGCCTTATCTTGAGCCGAGCAAGGGGAAGAGCCAAAATGGACGAGGCCATAAGGCCCAGAAGCCTCTGGAACCACCAGACCGACATGCTCTCAGACTGCGCAAACATCTGACACGTGGCCAACAAATTCGCCATTCTGTCCCCGGTCAGGTAAACTCTGCAGTCGATCGTGTTCCAACGAAAACCCAGGAAAGTCAGGTCCGGAGAGATCATCATGGAAGTTTTCCACCAGTTCACCCACAGCCCAAGGTGAAACAGGAGCTGGAGGAGAGACTGAAGATTGCTCGAGGCTTTCAGCAGACGATGACTGCGCAGCAGCCAATCGTCCAAATACTGATAGAAATGGATACCCTGTAGCCGAAGATAAGCTGTGATAACCGACATCTTCGTGAAGACATGCAGTGCTGAGCTGAGGCCAAAAGGGAGCACTCAGAACTGGAAGTTCTCCTCTCCCACAGAAAACCGTATATCCGATGCGGACTCCAGATCAGGATATGCATATAAGCATCCTGGAGGTCCACCACGCTGAGCCAATCGCCCTTCTGTAAAGAGGATTTTATCTGACCGGGCGTGATCATCTTGAATTTCTCTTGGAGTAGAGAGAGATTGAAATGGGAAAGGTCTAGGATGGTGCGCGGGCCAGCCTGGTTGGGTTTGGGCACCGTAAACAGCCGAGAATATAATCCCTCCCCTAGAGGAACGGGTTCCACCCCCCCTGAGATCCAGCAACTTCTGAATCTCGGCTCTGAGGGGTGGGGTATGGGCAAGGGGGAAGGGGGAAGCAGAAGGCCGAGCGAGCGGCTGACAAGACCCATCGGTCCTCGGTGATGGTCTGCCACGCCTCCCAATGAGACACTATGCGTCCTGCCACCGGGGTCTTGTGCAAGCGCAGAAAACCCTAATTTTGGTGGTTTGTCGGTAGCAGCACCACCTGAACCTGAGGAGGAGGCCGAGGAGTGGGAGAAAAACCGACTCTGTTGCTGCCTTAGGCGGGAATTTCCCAAAGGAGTGTCAACCCTGCGGAATTTCCAATCTAAAAAACCCACAAAACCAGAGGAAGGCCGGGGGTTTGACAACGATCTCTGTGTCCTGAAAGGAGGTTTAACAAGGACAGACAAGGACTTGGCGGTCTGTGTGCTTTCCTTAGTTTTGGTCAGCTCCACGTCTGTTGTAGAGTGAAAGAGCTCCTTGCCATTGAAAGGCAGGTCCAAAACCTTATCCTGCACTTCCTTGGAGAACTTGGTGGTGTGCAGCCAAGCTTGACGAGAGGTATCCACACCAAGCTTAAGGCCCTGGGCCGAGGTGTCGACCTGGTGCGCCGCAGCCTCCAGGAGATCCTGTGCCAAGACTCTGGCATCCGACAAACCCGCTTTGAAATCTTCCAACTTTCCAGCAGGAATAACCTCCTCCAACTCTGACAGACCTTTCCACATTTTCATATTGGCCCCCGCTAACACCAGTTCTGCATTGGCTTGACGCAGCTGCAGAGCTGAGTTACGAAAATCTTCCTCCCAAGGGAATCAAGAAGCTCATCTTCCTTGGCCCGAACCTGTGCAGCCGTCGAAGAGGAGGATGACGCAGGTCTGGATTGCAAAGTGGCTGCCACCACTACCGTGGAGGAAGGGGGCGGACATGACGCTAAGGCCACTTCTTCCGAAGAATGGAGTCTGCAACGCACGTCAATCATCTTATTTACAAACAGTCCAGAGTGTGGCTTCTCCCAAACTTTACGGACCTCGGCCAAAACTTCCTTCTGTAATAACAAGCCGGGACACTCCGAAGGATATAAGGTGAACGCCCACAGAAAGCACGCCCTTATGCAGAGCGGGTGCCTCAGGTACTGGAACATCTAACAGACACATCATGTCCAGCACCCGGTCATGAAAAGCTCTAACAGAGAGGGGCTGGTCTTCGCTGTCCCGATCTCCCTGTAGATCGTCCGACAGGTCCGGATCAGGTTGAGTCATATCAGGCACCACATCAGCCTTGTCCACTGGGGACAACGGAGGCGGGGGTGGAAGAGTAGGGGGAGGCCCAGTCGGTAAAGGCGGTGCCGGCGGAGGCACAGGAACCGCAGCCGGGACCGTCGGCGCAGGCGGGCATATCTCCCTGAACAAGCCTCGAAAGTACTCCTGTATCCAAAATGGCCGCCATGGTCTTGGCAGGAACGGCCGCCATTTTGTCGGCACCTGAGGAGAACTGCGACACGTGTGGAAGAGAAGCAGGGGACCCCACAAGTGGATCAGGGGTCTTCATTTAACCTTAACACAAGGAACCTCAGCCAAGCCGGTACTGTGTGGCCTAGAATGTTTCTGTGATATCGTAACAGCCAAACTAGCCTTCAGAGGAAGGACCTCGGCACTGCCGTTAACGGAGCGAGTACGGTCCAAAACCTCAATAGAACTGGGATCACTGCAAGAGCGGGAACGATGAGGAACACACTTCACCGACAAGACCTTAACAGCCCTCTCAGAACTGTTGGTCACCTTAGCCTCTAAATGACGGGCCTCGGACCAGAGTCCGGTAATAGCCTCCTCACGAGGGGCCTCAAACTTTCGTTCGGTGTCAACAACCTCAACCGAGGTCTCAGGGCGCACCCCAGTGATTTTACGGGAAGCTCCAGTCAAGGAGACCTCAGCGCAAGCTCCGGTACCCGATGCCACAGTAGAACTGGGCCCACAAACAGCCCCCACAGGAGGGGCCTCGGAATGCAATCCGGTGACAATAGGCCCCTTACGGAAGCCCTCGGAGAAAACTCTGGTAGAATTTTAAGGCCTGGAAGGCATCACAGGGCTAGTCCTGGTAATAGAGCCATTGACTCTTCTCCCGGACCGCGAAGACCCAGGGAAGGAGTCCTCCGGCCAGGGTGCCCTAAAAAATAAAGAACTCACCGGGCGTTTCTTTTTTTTCGTCAATGAAAGTTTGAAAATGCGCTGAGGGATCACGTTGAAAAACCTCCTCCCACCGCTCCAAATGACGTTGAAGCGCCCGGATTGAAAGGGAGACACAGTGGTCTGGACCCAAACACTCTAAGCACAGAGGATGGGGATCTGCCCTAGTGAAGCATCGCTGACAAGAACAACAATTTGGAAAGTCTAGCTGAAAAGGCATGGATGGACTACCACGCGACCGCTAAGCCAGAGCAAGAGAGGAGGAACTGGAAGGGAAAAAACTTTCGAAGATGCAAGTACGTCCAGTCCCGAATGAGCAGATAAAAGGACTGATAGGCGATGCGCTGGGCGGAGCTGAGAAGGGCGGGGTTACGGCCGCGTGCGGTACCCCGCCTAAAAAGAAAGGAAGGACACATTTTTGAAAAATGTGATGCTTTTTACAAAGAGCCCTCTCCTGATTTAAAGGAGCGCACCTTTTATTCATCGTCGTCTTTTTCGCTGCTGCTGGCCTCATCCCTGGGTAGTGCAGATCGCTCCAGACGTCGTCCTTGTCCCCACGACTGAAGCCGCAGGAACCGTGAGTCTGCAGGAACTACCAGGAACAACTGCCCTGGCACCAGCTTTTCACCAACGGAATAAGGTAATGTGTTTGGTCATTCTCTCCGTCTGACCAGCCGGAATCGGGGTGAACCCTTTTCCACCACGAAGATTTGTTCTTTCTTCCCTCCCTCTTATAACATTTCCTTCCATTTGACAATCTTTACGAACTCTTTGCATCTCGAACTGTTCAACGTGTGATCCTCGGCAACTGAGCATCTGCTCCATTGACACTGGCGCAGGCCTATTGACTTTAATCAATATCTTTGAATAAATTGTGAACAGAACCAGTACAAACCATCATATTGTGGAAGTACTGGAAGGGGTTAATTCGATTTCCCCTGGGTCTGTTTCCAAGGGGGCACTGTCCAGTCCCCCCCTTGTCGAGTTTCTAGCTGGTGGCAGTGGTTGCCACGCAAAATATTCCACCGGAATATTTCCTATGGGATTTTTCCATTGATTTTAAACGCACCACTTTTTGGTGCAATGTTAAAGATACCGCCGGTTGATTTAATATTAAATCAACGGTTGGGTCTTTTTGCCAGAACTCTTTTCTAAAATGGCGTTCGTGTCCGTCTCTGTAACTCTAACCAAGGTTGAGTCCTTTGTTCCACTTTTTGGCGGGCTTCTCCACAGAAGCCCTCCAAATGGTGCCACTCTGTCTAGGTTCCACAGTATGTGTGGGGAGGGGAATTGGCACCCTGGACTGCGTTGCCTTAGCAACTCAAGTCGCACTCTGTTATGATTGGGCCAGTGGTGAGCCGCCCGACTCACCACTTAGCATGTTTGAGTGACAGCTAGGCTGTTGAATGGGGTTTTTTCTGCATAAAAGCAGGGCCTTTGGCACTGGAACTTCAGAAGTCGCCACAGGACCTAAGAATCCGAAGAGGGAAGAAGCTGAGCCATCTGCAACGACGACACCACCAGTGAAGCCCTGCTGCAAATACCTCACCACTTTCCCGACGACAAGAGAAGATCTTCTGCTGGACGAGTCTTCTTCCTCTGAGCTGGTCGGACCACCCAGTTTGCCCTTTTCGCCTTCCAAAGACGTCTCTTGGTCAAATCGCCCATGCCAAGCACCCTGGCGGCCGGATAGCCAAGCTTCACCACTTTGACCGCGAATAAAAGCAACTCGATACCTGGGTGTATGGAGTGAATCTCATCCATCTCTCAACACGGAAGATTGGTGGCAACAGATGTTCAACGGCACAGACATGAAACTGATATTGCCACTGACATACTTTCTGGCGATAATTGAAAAGCGGCTACTGTCTTCTTGATTGTCGTAATCAGATTTGCATCTCTGGCCATTGAGTTTGTGATAAGATGATAAAGTTGCGTATTGAGAAACGAACATGTGTAAACAGTTGTAAGGAGTTATAATAAGGAATGGTTTTATTTTAAAGGTTTGTAAGTAAACCAATAAAATTAAATTAAAAAAAAGGAATGCACCTTTTATTGACAAACTCCGCGGCTGGTTTCATCCCTGTGCAGTGCAACGACTCCACGTTTCCTCCTCGACGAGATCCTCTCTTCCCCCTGGTCGAAACAACAAACTGCAACCACTGCCAGGAACAACTGCCACCGCTGTTTCCTCCTCTCTATTTAAAGTACTGTGTCCTGCCTGGCCTCCCTTTCTTCGGTTTGCCCAAGGTGACCCTTAAATCCTTGGCTTGCCAACTAGGTTGGCCCCAGACCTTTTAACTTTACCTTCTTGAATCACCCCAACCTCTCTTGAACATTCTGCAAAGACTTT
Source organism: Ambystoma mexicanum (assembly GCF_040938575.1). Lineage (NCBI taxonomy): Eukaryota > Metazoa > Chordata > Amphibia > Caudata > Ambystomatidae > Ambystoma > Ambystoma mexicanum. The sequence goes on along the minus strand of NC_090922.1, from coordinate 1,345,806,005 downwards.
TTGTGCATTTTAAACCGTGTGATCCTGGGCACCTTTCGCCTTGCTCCCTTTAAAGTGGGCCTGGCCTATTAACTTTGGCTCTACAGTCTATACTGCCTTTATCCCCTTGCTGACAACTCCTAAAAGTGTTGGGACCTGTTTTATTTCTTTGCTCTGCCTTTTTCTCTCCCTTTAACTGAACTATTGGAGTGCCATCAGGTTATGCGCTCACATCTGTTTAACAAATCTTGGTGTTTTAACTCTGACTTGTCTGATGGTTATCAAGGGAGGTGTGTATACTTTACCTGACTGTGTTTTAACTTGCTTTTGATTTAGAGTACTAGTATATTGCCCAAAGTGTGTTTTAAATAAATATATACTTTTTATACATAGCGCTGGTCAGTGTTTGTTTGCTCTACTGTGTTTTAGCCCTATTGTGTATACTCTATATACTGTCCTACTCTTCTTGAGAGAAGTCTGACTGCTCAGCCACAGCTACCAGGTAAATCTGGGTGGTGCAGACTGCTACCAATTGGGTTTACTGCTTACTCCTGCAGTCTTAATCTTTTTGCAGTGTTCCCCAAGGGAACTGCACAGGATTCTGCCTAACAGTACCTTATCTCTAATTTTTTTAATTAAAATGTTTGGTTTACAAACTTTTCATTTATATTCTCACACAATTCTTTTTTAGATCAATTATGATAATGCGACAGTTTCTTTCACGTTTCTACATGCAATTAGGTCCATTTTGTGATCTCTATCCAAAATTTAATTACTGTGAAAATGAGCCATTTGTCCTTTCCTTGTAACAATTGTGCCCATCTCTTTTCTGTCGTCATTTTTTTCTGTGAAATCTTAAAAAAGTCTCTGTACAAATCTCTTTTTTCTTTCAATGCTGGGCAAATCATAATCAGGTGAAATAGGGTCTATCTTTCTTCCTGTTTTCTACAAAATCGACATGCGGGAGATATATTAGCTTGTTTGTCGATCATCGCTAAATAGTTTCGTGTTGGTAAAATGTTGAGTCGAAACCGCAGAAAGAGATCACGGATCTTAGTATCTGGAAATTGTTGTAAGTATTGGGGAAGTTCGTTGAGTGATCTTACTTGTCCTTGTCCTTTCATTGTGCCTGTCCTGGGCATGCCGGGCGCATTACGGCGCCATAACGAGGCTGAGCCTCGCTAACCGCGGCAATATCTGAATTGTACATCCGCCGGCAGGCGGATACGCCGGCGAATCCGAAGGCCATACAAAGGCCCTGTTTTGCGCCCTGTTCGGCGCTTCGGAGGCGCGGCGCGGCCTACCCCCTTGTCCCTCCCTGCCGAAGATATCCTGCAAGGAACCCTGCCTTCTGCAAGGACGGACCCACACAACCACGGAAAGCCGAGGGCTATTTTCCGGCAACTCTGGCTGGAACCCAGAAAACTGCACGCTTTAGACTTATTTGGCACTCTCTAACAAAGGCCCCTATGCAACCCCTGTTGTACTTCGGTAGTTGGGCTGTTTAACCCCTTCCCTCTACCTTGCAGCTCTATTGCACAAGGTTAACCTGACATCAGACCTCACCTGATTTGTGACTCAATTCGTGTTGTGCCTTATAGTCGCCAATAGACTACAATTGACCTGTGCCTCAATCTGTGCTGTACCCTATGGTTGCCATTAGACTTTACCTGATTTGTGCCTCAATTTGTGTTGTGCCTTATAGTCGCCAATAGACTACAATTGACCTGTGCCTCAATCTGTGCTGTACCCTATGGTTGCCATTAGACTTTACCTGATTTGTGCCTCAATTTGTGTTGTGCCTTATGGTCGCCAATAGACTACAGTTGACCTTTGCCTTAATCTGTGCTGCTGCAGATAGTACTTCACCTGACTTGTGCCCCTGCCCTATGGTTGTCATTAGGTATAACACTGCCCTAGCCACTTTATATACTTCAATGTGCTTCTAGTCGCCCTGACACACTTAGGTGACACACTACCTAGCTAGCCTTCTACACTTGCCTATTTTGCCACCGCTTTGCCCACATAGAACCTAGCCTGGTTCTCGCCTAGATCACCTAACTGCCAATATACAGGTCTCCTTACAGACTGCTCAGACCTCTCTGGCACCGAACCACTAGCTACACGCCCTTGCATGCAACCTAGTCCACGCCCTTAGTTTGAACCTGGACTTGCCCACCCTCTCATCCCTGTCCACTACCAGAATGAAAATCACCCATTACCAATCTCTACACATTGTTCTGAGCCTCCTTACCACCATGGCATTTGCAACCGCGGACTCACACCCTGCTAAAGACAGAAACATGAGACTGAGGGCAAGACTGTCCTGTCTTCATGAACCATCTTCCTACCACAATCACAGAGGATATATCGATCTAGCAAACAAACGTTCGCAATACCCCAAACCTACCACCCCTCGCCCTGTTCCTATATCTACTAACCAGCCACCGTCACAAAGAGTTGCCCCCACTAAAAATAAACAACCCCCCTCGACTCAACCAACTAGTACCTTATCAATAATTGGATCTCTCATTAATGCAAGATCCATGGTCGCCCATGCTACTGAGATCTCGGACACCCTAACTAATGAAAACTTAGACCTATTAGTCATAACCGAAACATGGCTCCATGACGCGGCTGGCCCTGCCATCATGCTAGCTATACCAGACGGCTACCAACTACTAAGAGTCGATAGACCTAACACTAAAGGTGGCGGCCTAGCCATCATTCATAAAGCTACCTTACCTATCAAACTAGCTACTACCCTGATATTCTCATCTTGTGAACTCCTTACTGCCAAATTGCACCTCTCTTGCAACCGGACTCTCACCTTGCATGTTATCTACAGACCTCCTGGACCATTGGGAACCTTTGAAGACGACATAACTAGTATCATAACCAACAATACTAAAGACCATGCTCAAATACTATTACTGGGAGACTTTAACCTGGGCTTTAATGACAGCAACGACAAACCTGCCCTATCTGTCGCCTCACTCCTGAATGACTACGCCCTATCTCAAAAAGTCTCCTCTCCTACTCATGCCAAAGTTAGAACCCTAGACTGGGTTGCTGATCGGAACTCTAACATCAGCATTACCAACATAATACCACAATCCTGGACTGACCACCACTTAATTGTATTCAATGCCTCACTAGACCTTATCCGGCCCAAACCTATGCTCATGGCCCCGCCACTTCCCACCAGAAGTAAAAAAGACATCACATCAGAACAACTCCTACCCCACCTTCTCCCTACTCTCAATAACTTAGACAACATCACAGACCCTACGTCGCTTGTAGAAGCTTACAACAGCTCTATGATCAAGGCACTTGACTCGATTGCCGCTACCAAGCTGCGCAAAAGCAAACAACTCTGTCACCTTAACAACTGGTTCACGCCATACCTGAAAGACCTTAGAATCCAAAAAAGAAAGCTGCAGTCTATCTGGCAACACTCACCCACTGAGGAGAACAAAACCAAATTAGCCACCCTCGCCAAACAGTATAAAAAGGAAATCATAAGTACTAAAAGAAACACCTTCAATGACAGAATCTCCAAAGCCAAATCAGACACTAAGGAGCTATTTTCCATCCTCCGTGAAATGGAAACACCCATAACCCCACCTGACAACATTCCTAAAAACAAGCCCTGGTACACTAATATACAAAATGCCCTGGCGGGTAAAATCAGCTTGCTCCAATCTAAAATTGCTAACAAAAAAGCTTCCTTGCTCCTGCCTACAGAACCCATATTGCAACCTCAGCTCCTCCCAAACCAATCTAACACCCCTCACCCATTTAGCTTCAGAAAAATATCCATATTGGAGACAGAAAAAATCATACTATCTCTAAAACCCTCCAACTGTAAAGGTGACAACTGTCCGGCCCAAATTATAAAAGATGCAGCTCGAGACCTAGCACCCTTCATTTCGAAACTCATTAATGCATCCTTTAAGTCTAATCTAGTACCCAACAACCTCAAACAATCCTGGGTGCTTCCCTTGCTAAAAAAACAAACACTTGACCCTGCTATACCAACTAACTACAGACCCATCACTACTGTCCCTTTCTTACTTAAAATAATAGACAGAGTAGCATACCTGCAAATCCAGGACTACTTAGAAACTAACAATTTACTAGGATCACGGCAATCTGGCTTCCGTCCCCTTCATGGCACTGAAACAGCCTTGATTGACCTCAAGACCCAAATTGACGAGTTGAAGGACAATGGTAAAACAGCGATGCTACTCCTCCTTGACCTATCTGCGGCCTTCGACTTGGTAGATCATGCAGTCTTATGCAATCACCTAAGCTCAGCCGCTCATTTCTCAAGTGATGCCATAACCTGGGAACAATCCTTCCTTGCAAACCGGACAATGAGAGTCTTCTCCCCCTCAGCAGCCGCTGATCCCATACAAGTTTCATGCGGTGTCCCCCAAGGATCATGTGTTTCTCCGACAATGTATAACATCTTTACTAAGCCCCTGTTTGATAAGCTGGACAGACTGGGTGTTGTCTACACTAATTACGCAGATGACACTCAGATTCTAATCCCCCTTTCGGGTAACTTCTTGGAAGACACGGACTTAGTAAATAAGATATATCTCCTCATTCAGGCTTGGATGGCATCCCATGGCCTCTGCCTGAACGACGACAAGACTGAGCTACTGATCATTGGCTCAGCGTTGGCTATCAAAAAACTTGACCCTAACTATGCCTCATTTAACATCGACAATAACGTCATCAAAGTGATGCCTGCAGTCAAAACCCTCGGGGTTTATCTTGACTCAACGCTCACCTTCAAAAAACAAACGAACTCTCTAGCATCCTCCACGGCATATACTTGCAAATTGATCCGAGCATGTAGACCTTTTCTAACTGAGACTAGCTGCATCACATTAGCCAATGCTCTCATCATATCCAAGCTGGATTACTGCAATGCCCTCTATGCAGGCTCTAACAAGTATATCCTTGACAAACTACAAACTCTCCAAAATAACGCTATCAGAGTAGCTTTAAATATTCCTAACAGAGCCCACATCTCCACCTTTAGGAAAAATATCCATTGGCTAAAAATCAAAGACAGGATCACCCTCAAAATACTCTCCCTCACATCCAAATGTCTTAACAACATTGCCCCCCCTTATCTGGCCAATAGAATCCACAGCAGAACCTCAAACCGTCCCACTAGACTGACCAACGCCTTCACCTTAGTGATGCCCAGATACAAAAAGAGTACAGCCGGCGGCTCTAGTTTCCCAATCATAGCTGCGCAAACTTGGAACAAACTCCCTTTGGATCTCAGAATGGACCAACCTTACTCTAGTTTCAGGCGAAAAGTCCTCACTTGGATCCATGCCAATGACACTTAGCTTGACCTTCCCCACCCACATAGACACTAGACGTCTGCAACCAGCTGAATGACATCCGATCAACTAGACTGAACCGTAGTTCCGCATTTTTTCTTCTTTTCCTTCTGCTTTCCTTCTATACTTACCTTTGATCTAACGTGAACTGTATAAACTGCACTTTTCTTGATTTAACTGCGAACTGCATAAATTGTATTTCTCCTGTAACTAAGTTCTTAAGTAATCTTGTACTGTTTGCGCTCAGCTACCCCTTCGGGTTTGGTTCTGCGCTATACCAAATAAACAAACAAACAAACAAACTTCATTTCCACCTTTAAGATGTCGTTTATAGCCTGTTTGAAGTTCTATCGTCTTTATCCAGTCATTTGTTTTTAGTTTTCGTTTCGCCTGTTGTGGTCTTTTGGTCAGCATTTAATCCGTGATTTCTTGTAACTGCATTTCCTTTTTTATTTCCAGAGTCCATTTTGATAATGCTGATACTTGCATCGCTTGTTTTTTTTCTTTTAAAATTTCTCGTGATGGAATCTTATCCTCGGATATTATTTTTCTATACAAATCCATCTGCTTCCATAGTACTATGGATTGAATGGATTGTAGTCCCAATTCGAATCTAATTCTGGATGTTGGAAATGCTTTAGGAAGAGCTAACGTCTTTCGCCAGTATATTCCTTCAATATAAGACCATTTGATTGCTTCCTGGTTGACTAGGGTTTCACTTGCATAGGTTAGTATCGGAATTACTTTTTGTTTATATAGCAAAGTTGTTGCTTTAGCCGAATATGTTCCATATTTCAAGTGGAATAATCGCCCTCGTCTTGCCAGGGATCTCACTTTCCCTTCGATATGTTCCTTCCATTTGTTTTCATTCTTCGAAGGGTTAATCAAGGCACCCAAGTATTTTATTGTCTTCGTTGTATTAATTACTTGACTTTTTAACATGAGTTTTCTGTTTTGTTGAGTTTTTGTCTTCTGTGTTGACGATTTCATCACTTTTGTTTTGTCAGTGTTGATTTGTAAATCATTTTCCACCATATATTCTTGTGCTTTGTCCAAAGTTTGTTGTAATCCTTTCACAGTTTTATCGAGAATGATGATATCGTCAGCGTATATTAGTGTTTGTATGGGTTCGCTGTTAATTTTAGGTGGATTTGCTTTGGTATTTTTTCTCCAAAGTCATTTGTATACAGGTTATATAAGAATGCTGCTAGGGGACATCCTTGCTTTAACCCATTCCAAGTTGGGATGGATTCAGTAACTGTTCCTTCAGATGTTAGTCGTACTCGCACAGATATATTTGCATACAGTTTTTTTATTGGATTTAGGATGTTGGAAGGACAGCCCCATGAGTTTAATTTGATCCAAAGTTTGTTCCTGTTCACGGAGTCAAACGCCATCTTTAAGTCTATGAAGAGAGCATACATTTGTTTGTTTCTGGTAAATGCTTCTATTTTTAAGATGTTCAATAACAAAAGATTTACGTTCGTTCCAATCTTAGTTACAAAGCCCGTTTGTCTTTTTGCTTGTTTTCCGTTGATTGCTGCCCAGTCATTAAGCTTTTTTTTAAGATAACCTGCAAAAAGCTTTCCCAGGGGATCTAGGAGTACTATTGGTCTATAATTACCTGGGTTTTTTCTATCACCTGCTTTGAAGATCGGAATCAAGATGGCAGCTGTGCAGGTATCAGGGATTTCCTTTGTCTTTTCCATGATTGGGAACAGATGGAGTAGAAACTTTGCCCACATTTCTGGAGCTGCCTTGAGCATTGTATTTGAAAGTCCATCTGGGCCTGGGGCTCTGGACGAAGTTAGAGCCTTGATGGTATTTATAACTTCTTCATCCCAATTAAGGTTCCACGATGAAATATCCTTTTCGATCTCTTTGATCAACTTCTGCTATTTGTTCTTATACAGTCCTGTATAATGCTCGACCCATAAAGTGGACTCTACTTCTTGAATCATTGTTTGTTGTTTTGATGCGTTGTTCATCATTGACCAAAGATATCTCGTATTTTTTAATTGGAGTGAGGCAAGAATTGTTCCGCATATTTTTGTTTCATCATTGCCTTGTTCGCTTTGAAAAAATTGCTGTATTTTTGTTTTTCTTTTCTGATTTGATTTTTATAGTCCGGTTCTTTCATTTTTTCCAATTGTCACAATCTTTTCTGGTGTTGCTGTTTTGTTTGTTTAATTTCACTGTTATACTGGTGTTTGTGTATATGGTTTGATGTATACTTGGGCTTTGAGTTGGCCTTTTTATATTTTTCTAGCATCCAGCCATAGTTCAATTTTGCTCGATCTTTCAGAACCACATTTTCCAGTAGAGTAAGTACTTCTGGTACTTGGTGTTGTTGAATTCAAAGTTTATTCAGCCCATTTGTGACTTCAAGTGCTGGTAAATCTATGCGATCAGCTTCCTTCCTTTTTGCCGTCCAAGTGATAGATATTTGGTGATGATCGCTTGCAATGTGTGGTAAATTATTGATCGCCGTTATTAGTTTCTGTAAACTCACTGAAGTGAATATATAATCAATGATTGAGGTAGAATTTTCATGTGTCCAGGTTGGACAAGGTAAGCCCTTATCATTCATAGGCTGTTCGCATAAGGTGATATTGTGGATTCTCATTTCTTTCGTCCATTTTCTTGCACGACTTGTCATTTCTTGTGTGTTATATTTGTCCCCTCTTTTATTGAATAGGTGTATATTAAGATCTCCTACAATGATAAATTCATTGTTGCTATTGGACAGAGTGATGTAGTCAATTTCATTGCATACCGAATCAATTAGTTTGTCATCGTTCATTGCTGTCGGATTCCAGTAGATGTTAAAAACTGATATACACCCGGATTTCGTGGACTGTGTCAAGTTGTCTTCGTCACCATCCAAGTTAATGGTGATGTATTGAGCCCATCGATGTATATTTTTTCTCGCTACTATTGACCATGAAGGAATGTTTTTCATTAAAATCATCATTCCTGTTGCAGGCCGACCAAGAATCGAAGTTTTTGCAGGATTCTTCCAAGTTATGTATCCCTCACAGAGTACCTCTTCTGACAACCATGTTTCTCGCAGACAGATTATTTCTGAATCTGCCAGGGTTAGTGAAGCATCTTCTAGGAGGTGTATGTGTCCTCGCGTATTCCATGATGTTAAAGATATTTTATTTAGGTGATCTTCTTGCTTTTTTGGTTGTTATAAGTATGTTATTTTCATTTCTTGGCTTTGATATATTCTTCTAAATTCCGGTCTTAATGTTGGAGAACTCTTCGGTTCTCTCCCATTTTTGCCTCTGTTTGTTTGCTCTATTATTCTCTCTTTTTGGATTTGATCTGAGCGCGCTATATTCTTGGATTTTTTTTCCACTATGCATCTTGTTACAAAGATTTCTTCTGTATTAAATCCTAGTTTTCCTAATTGGTAATTCATTGCAAGTACACGTTGCATAATTTCTTCAGAGTAGAAATCAATATTCACTTCTTCCATATGGTTTTTATTTGGGAAGATGATTACTTCACTATCAGTTCCGATTAACTTCAATTGGGGTATAGCTTTGAATAACCGTAAAATATTAGGTCTATTGAGCAACACTGGTGGTTCTGTGGATGTTGTCATTTGAAATAATGCTATTCTGCAAGCATACGTAGAACTCGGTGGGTTATAGAATTTTGGTCTCATGATTGGTGGACTTCCAGAAAGCACGGATGTTTCGTTTCCTCTTGTTCCCTCTTGTACTGCTGCGGATAACCACATTTCATTATTCGATACAACTGAGTATGTAAGTGATAGATTGATTGTTTGTTTGTTCGTCTGAGCCTTGTGTGTTGCTTGTAGTGTTCATGGTTGTATCATCACATTCATCTATGATTATTAATGCACTGTCTTGTGAATTTATGGAGGATAGATTACTTTCTGACAAATCTTCGCTTATCACTATCTCTCCAGCAGTTGGCAGAGTTTTTTGCTTGTTTGATGTGTCCTGCTTAATTTCTGCTAATAACTCATCCAATGGTTCAGTCTGGATGTTATTCTCTTTTTGAGGTATAGTTGTCAAGTTCTTGATTGTTGGTAAGTTCACCTTCTGTCCCTGCTGCACCGTATTTTTAGTAGTATCTCGTTGTTTGGGTCTTTTCACTTAACGATTTTTGAACTGTTTGCCTTTTACGCAGGAATGCACGGGAACCCGTTTGCGTTTTCTTAATGGCTTTTTTATGGATTGATTTATTTGGCAAGCTTTGATCTACTGTCCCTCGTTTGGCCAAATCAAAAATGTCAAAGGGAGTACAAATTGGTGGTTCTATATTGCCAGAAATTGACGGGACTGGAGGGTCACAAAGGTCAATAGAAAAATTTTGCATTTCATATTGTGTTGTTTGATCAGAATTCATGACCTCCATTTTTCTTCAGTTTGTGTTTCTTTAGCCAGAGGTGATATTTGGGCCGGTATTTGTGTTTGTTTTTTTGCTTTGTCGTCTATCAGTTTTTTGTTATAGTAGACACAGTTTCCATCAAGTTTTGTTTGTCTATGCGATCTACTCTTGCCATGTCTGTTAATCTTGTTTGCCACATCCTGGAAGTTTCAGCTTCATATTTCAGTCTTTCTTGTATGGTGTTTGTGAAAGATTCAAGCTGCGTTTGTTTAGTCATTATCATTGCAAGCAGGGTTGCTTGATCTTTTGTTGCGTCAACCATATATTCCTGTATTTTTAGGAAAGGGATCATTGCATTTGAAAGTACTGCTACCAAGGTGTTCTGTAGGTCTAGCATTGTGGTCGGCACTCTATATGGAGATTTGGACATATTCCTTAAAGACTCATCTTTCGTACTCATAGATTGGGATTTAGAATCCTCTGTTCTTTGGTTCTTTGTACGTTTGCAAGGTGTTTCTAAATTTATCTTTAGCGGGCTCTGCTTTCCTTTAGGTATGATCGGTGTATATGTGTTAATCTGTTTATTTTGAGCAGGTGTAAGGACACCATTAAACACTTCTGCTCTTTTTTCTTGGGAATCCATTATTGCATCTATTTCTGTGATATCAAGCGACAGCCTTGCCATTCGAAAGAGTAAAGATTTGGTATAGTCATCATTAATGGAGTCTGTAGGATAGTATGTTGAATGCTATTGCTGTTTCGCTATGCTGGCTCTCTCCTGAAGTGTTGGAGTGAAAGTGGTATCTTCAGATTTGGCTTTTTGTAATTTTTTATTTGGTGTTGGATTGTCGGTACTGGAATGTCAAGTGGCGAGTTATCCAGATGCACTTTCTCTGTAGTTGGTAATTGAGAGATCCCGCTATTGGTTTTGTAGGATTTGATGTCTGGCTGTATTGGTAACCTATTGCCCTCTTTGTCCTTAGTTGGTGGTATAGTTACAGTAAGTAACCCCGTTGTCAGGTCTGTAGCACCTTTAGTAGTGTTATGATCTTGCTCTGAAATATTACCATCCGTAGTCATGAATGCCTTTGTTGGCTGCTCGCCCAGTTTCTCTTTTGTGACTTTGTTTTTTATGGGTGTCTCATTCGTTTTGTATGGGACATTTCTTATATTTTTACTTTTAGTGGGTGTGCTAGGTTTCGGAATCATCTCTGGCCGGTGTGTGATTTTGTTAACTAAGCCTACTGACTTCAAGTTTCTCTTGTAGTCTTGTACGGGGTTTGGTCACTGCCATTTAGAAGGGATAAATAACCTTTGTATATAGAGTAGTTTTAACAAACACTTCAGGATGTCTTTATGTTTCTGTTTTACTTCTATACACTTACTGGTGAATCCCACCGATCCCAGCCGTACAGCAGATAACAGCGCGCCCTTTTCTCCATGCGGGCTTCACGCCGCAAGGGTTGCGCTGTTAAGATTTTAAAGGCTGATCTGGGGACGTGGCTTCCAAGGACACGTGATCCAATCACGTGACAGTGCAAATCATCCTGCAGCTCCCGCTCGCCTCAACTGCTGTCGGCTTGCTGAAGCGGACAGGCTTACGCGAGTCGGAGCGGGTGAAGTAAAGAGAGTCTTTCAGAGATCTTTCAGGTGAGAAAAAGCAGTTTATGAGTGTCCCAGCCGTACAGCAGATAACAGCGCGCCCTTTCCTCCACGCGGGCTTCACCTTATCTCTAATGAGGAAATACCTCTGCGGAATCTATAGATCTGGAAATAAGCATACTGCTAGAGAATTGGGATTCTTGTCGGAGCGAGATGCCGGGGATGTGGATGCTACAAGCTGGGTCTGAAAGAATAGACAAAGCGGTAAGCACGGCGATCGGGAGTCACATACCGAATCCGGAACCGATCGTAAGATTAGAGGAAAGAACCTACTATTTGCGAGTGAGGCATCAGAATCCCGGAAGGTAATCAGACTCGAAGAAAGACGGCTCGACCGTGTCTCCAAATTGGGGAATACCGAAATCTATAGTAAAGTAGGATAGAACAACAGAGGTAAAGATTAGAATTGTAGTACAGTACAGAGGTTTAGAATGCAAGAGAGTTGCTTAAGTCATAAGCACGTAACCAGCGTAAATACTGCCTAACGAACTCACGGAGCGTCGCGGAACTCCTTGGAGAGTAGCAACGTGAAATGCACTGAATCCCGTCTGTGGATATACTCTTCCGGAAGTAGGCGCCTCTTGCTGCAAGTCTTTCCGGACTGAATTCCCTAGACTGCATCTCAGGACTACTCTGAACTCCATATTGAAGGAAACCCACTTCAGTTAGGGCTCAGAAGCCGGGTTAGGAATGCAACTAGTGATATTCATGACATGGTGGGACCAATAGACCCCAAGACGAGCTCACATGGAAATCTTCTTGAGCAGGTTGTACTTCCATTGCTGCTACAGGAAGCAAAGTGCCAGGGAGAGAAATACCAGAATCGATTGAGTGTCTCCAAGTCGGACCCGACCTCCAGGAAGATCTTCCTGACTCCCAGGAAGCAGGACTGACCAAGCCTGAGCCACCTCAACAGAGTGCTCGTCCTCAGATGTGAGAAAAATCTGAAGTGGTATTCGAGAACCGCAGTGTTATTTGCTATAGACGCGAGGAGCTGAAACCGTTGAATTGAAGTTTTCCCATTGCTGCCGCTCACCTTCCAAGTGCAGTGCATTCCTCCCTCTTGTCCCCACGACTGAGGCCCAGGAACAACAGGATCAGCAGCGCTGTACAGGAACAGATGCCAGCTGGAAACAATTCTTCTAACCAAAGGTACTGTAACACTAAGAGGACTTCCCTATTGTGTAACCTTGCTTGTTCTCAGTTGAGACTTGTCTTGGTTGCTTTTGCAGAGTTGCTTGGAGCTTTGCCTTTCACAAGCCTCCCAGCTTGTGGCCCTTCTGTGATTCTTTATTTCTACAAAGACTTCTAAAACATTGTGCAAGCCTTTTACTTACGTACAAGAAGTGCTTCAGTTCACCTAGACGTTTGTTCAATTGACATTGACTGAACTGGCTCTCCGAAAGACTCTTCTTACCTCTGACTTCGTGTTTTACCTCTCCTCCAGGAAAAAGGTACATTTACTTTGCATTGGGGGTTTAAAAGTGCTTACCTGCTTCGGATTATTTGTGTAACTCTTGTGTGATTCCCAAACCCTTTTCTTTGACACCAACTTAGTATTGCTCTAAATGTACCAGTGTCATATTAATGTCCACAGTGTCCTAGTTAAGTCATCTCAGGGTGTAGGAACCATCTGTGTGCCAAACCAAATGGATACTTGCAGATTTAGAGAAACTAAGAGTGTGTATTTTGAAGTCTATTTGTGTGTTGCTTATATATTGCTCCTATCTGAAGAAGGCTTATTGAACTGACTTAAATAAATTAATAATGCTTTAATCAAGAAATCTTGAGTGTAAGAGTGAGTTTGAATACTTGTCACTGTGACTTTCTGTGTAAAAGCCCTACTTGCTCACATTGACCCCTCTTGAGATGAGCCTGGCTTCTCAGCCACACTACCAACCTGTGTAGTACAGACTTATAACATAGGCTGGGTTCCTATCACCAGGAGGTCATGGTTGCTCTAGTCTCCCAAAGAGTACTGCACACAATCTTGCCTAACACCATCTCTTTCCTCACCCTCAGGGATGTGATCAGCTACCATCGCTATGCAGTCCCACAGGGTGAATGCAAACTTTGCAAGGGCACATGTAGAATTTGCAGACTTAAAAGCCTTGCTACTAGCAGAAAATCATTTGTTTGCCCAAAGTCAATGTGTTTGTCATCCCTATCAGGGGGTATGGTTGAGTAAGAAGCTTACCTGGAGGCAGACTACTAGGCTTTCCGGAGTTGTATGTAATGACAGATACCGAGGGTTGCTATTGGATGGCCTGTATTGTTTTGTCAGATTGTTTACTGTAGGGCTGAACTCCGAAGCCTCCCAGTTTGCCGCAACCCTTTTTTGAAGTGCCACATGGAATGGTAATATAGGGTCATATTGTGGACCTTTGTCCAATATGTCAGTCAGGTCGTCTTGTTCAATTGCAGGATTTGGTCTACTCCATCCCAGGAATTCCACCACTCTGGACATTAGGCTTCTGTATGATGCATCTGCATGATCAGTCGGGTCCAGTTTCCCCAAAATCGAGTTCTGGGGGGGGGGGGGGGGGGGGGGGGAGTCTATCAGACTAGCCATCTGCAGGGTGTCATGTAGCTCCTTAACTCTGGTCTCTTCTGAAACGAAACATTCAGGTACATTAGTATTTTTCTTTAATACTAGGAGTATCCAAATGAAGACCACATTGAGGGGTATCCTATGAGGTTTCATGGCCCTCATATATAGAGGTTAAGGATCTAAAAAAATCCCTTTTAGTTAAAGGTTTAAAAATCTTTTGGTGGCTTTTTTTTTTAAGAATGTACAGTCAGCGTCAATATTTTTTATTATCGGCCTTGATGGCATCGATGACATGAGTTTGGTTTTGTGCTTCGAGGGACTTAAACCATGACTCAACGGTTTCTTCGAAGATTTCTCATAGCGTTGAGCACTCGAAGACTCAAGTAGTCTTAGGCTTATAACCCGGGCGCACAGGGTTTTGCCTTGGCCTCATGCTGGTGATCGACCGTAGCATGGCCACTTTTCTTATGTTTCAATGAGGACGTGCCTGAACCACAAAGATTTTGCACATTTTCTTCCTAAATAATTCCCACTCCTCTTTTGAGGAGGAAGATTTAGTCTGGCAGACTACGCTCCTTTCATCTGAGGAAGAAGGTGATCTACGCCGTCTCTGATTTTTTCAATGATGAGAAAGTGTCTGCTCCTCGAGTGGGATTGTTTATTGGGGATTTATTTTGTGAGGAGAGGAATCTCTTGACTCGTGGCATGACCCAAATTTCGATGGAATGAACAGGGATTTGGGGACAAACCTACACACGGAAAGTTTAGCTTTGCGCTCTTTTAAGGCCTTACCCGTCATCAACTGACAGCATCCACAGTTGTCGGTTACATGCTCGACACCCAGGCACCAGATGCATATCTTATGTGGGTCCGTAATGGGCAATTTGGTGCCGCATTTTAGGCACTTTTTGAAGTCTCTCTTCAGAGTATTCAGAGCTGAAGACGAGGCCATTTTCGAAACGTTTTTGAAGAAAACTGAAGCAGGACGTAATTCTCGAAGCAAATTGAACCGAAGCAAACGGGCGCTGCGTATATGTACTCGACTATGACGTCAGCCGAGATGGAAGACCTCGAGGGGCATCGAGTCGACTGTCTTGACGCACAGCACCCTCTGCTGAGAGAAAAAAAGTTTCCAAAGCAGCTGAATCGGAAAACGAGGATATCATAACATAAGGAATACGTGGGAGGACACAATCCATTTGAAGGTAGCATTCTGAAATGCAAAGAATGGTTCACCTTGACAGGGCGTATTTGGTCACATCTCTGCCAGCACGAGTACCAGCCTTACGCATGAAAAGCTGGTCATCTTTCCTAGCCTCTCTAGTATTAGAGACGTATAACTTTGTCAATGGAATTGTTCCTCTGCCTTGGAAGGGCGATATGAAGGAAAAAACACAGAAAGATGGATCTTCCGAAAGAGAAGGAAATCCGAAACCATTTTTGGTAGAAAGGAGGCCTTCACTCTCAGTCACCTACTCTTTGGGAAGGTGAATAGGGGGGTAAAACCAACAACGCCTGGAGCTCACTCACCTGTCTCGCGAAGTGATGTAAACAAGGAAAATCACCTTAAGTGTGAGAAATTTAATAGGACAGGAATGAAGGGGCTCAAACGGTGCACCCATATGAAATGTTAGAACTAAATTCAAATCCCACGCTGAAACCACAAACTGGCATAGAGTAACCTGGTTACACAAGACCCGCAAGAACTGCGTACCAGTGGGGATTGTGAAAAACATGTCCTGCTCCAGGGACCTCTTGAACACTGAAATAGCGGTCAGGTAATCCTTTACAGTGCCAATCTGCAGGCACACATAGCAGAAAATGCAACAAGGGGGATAGCAGGCAGGATAAAGCATCCAGATCCCTATACTGGGACCAAACCAAAAATGTACACCATTTTCAGCCATAAATGGATTTCGTAGCAGGACTCCTAACTGAAAGGAGCACATCGAGGACGTGGTCTGGCAAGTCCCACTCTGTAACACTTACCTCTGGTGCCCTGCAGGAGTGCCTGGTCGGGATCGTCAGAAGTGTGGTCCCTTGCAGTAGGATGCTTAGCCCAAACCACTCACTCCCCTCGCTCCGCTAAAGGCTATATGCCCAGCATGCAGTATGGCTGGGAGTGGTTTGGTAAGGTCCCTCAGTGTCACGGGGTTAATAATGTGCTGACCGGCAGGACCAGAGGAACGGTTCACCTTGTTATCAAAGTTGTGCCCAAGGCGTCAGGTAGGCATCAGGTTCCACTTTCCTCACTGGTGTTGGGGCTCAGTCCAGCTGCGGCGCACGTGATGCCATACTGAACGTCAGTGGTCTTGCTTTGCGCGTTGTGAATGTCCTTTTCTGTTGTAAATGTCCTTCTCCATTATGAGTGTCCTTCTCTGTGTTGCAAGTGTTCTCCCATGCTCTGCCACAGTGTTTGAGCGTTTGGAGACTAACCCTGCGTGAGACGCATGGTTCGTTCCTTAGTAACGCGTCTCTTGTGTTTCAGGTCCGGAGATGAGATGCCTTCTGAGCGCTGCTACGTGGAAAGTTGCTGGTGCACAGAGCGTCAGCAGATGTTAAGCAGAATCCGTGGAATGGCTGCTGCAGGTAAGCGGGTCTTGGCGTGGCGTTTTGGGAACGCACGGTTTTGTCCGGACTAATGCTTACTGTTTTCTATCCCCAGATGCTGGAAAACGTTGCGGTAGATCAGGAGCAACCAACTCAGGCCGTGGTAAGTATGCAAATAACAGTGGGAGCTCTGAAAAGCTGCAGGTACGCAAGAAGACCGTCAGCGTGCTGAATATCAGGAGCTTTAGCACGTGGACTCGATCAGAGCGGCAAGCATTACACTGCTTGCGAGTCAGCCGAAGAAAACACTAAGCACAAGGTGTGGCCCAGGCAGTGTTTTATAGCTCTGGGCTACACCCCGCACCACTAGGCAACTGAGGATACTTGGAACATGGATTGCCTGGGGGCCATCTTGCTTCTGCATAATGTCCGATTCTGAAGGCAAACTGGTGTCTACGCCAGCCAGCAACCCTTAGTTTCTATGCCATACCCACACTGTGTGACTGTGTGCGCTGTGTTTTGTTATGGATCATGACAAACTCAATAGCCAAGAATGAAGGTTTAAGCTACTGAGGTTTGGGTGGAGGACCCGCCCCTCCAACAGTGAGAGCAAGTCAACACTCTTCGATGGCGCCAGGGAGGGCAGATGGACATGTCCAGCAATTCCAGATGCCACATTCTCAGAACCATGCGCGGAGCGATCAAGATCATTGTGGTTCCGAAAAGGCGCAGTCTCCTGAGAATGAGCAAAATGACAGGGATTGGCAGGAACACAAAGGCGGTTGAAAGTCCACTCAAACATCAGTGTGTCCCCCAGAGCTCGCCGACGAAGACATTCCCTAGAACAGAAAAATTTGCACTCTGTTGACACTGGAAGCAAAGAGGTCCACTGCAGGAGTCCGCCTAAAGAGAACATCTCCTCAAAAATGTCCTGCCAGAGCTTCTTCTCGGGGAGGCTAAAGTCTGACTGCCCAAGGTATCCGCAGTGACATTCTCTCTGCTGGTCAGATGAGCCGCCATCAGAGAGACGCTGTTTGAGGTAGTGCATGCCATGTTTGTTTCTACAAATAAATGAAGACACACTAGTCACAAACAAATATATAACAGTTTATTGTCGCTTAAGAAGACACAAATTCAACCATAACTATGTACAGCCATAGATAAGGTGAGCGAAGGCATGGGTGAGTGAGCGTACTTTATACAGTTCTAACATGGTGATTTTGTTATAGTCCATCATGTGATGATGGTTCATGATTTGTGAACGTGGGTATTTTGCTATGGAAACACTTTGCAGCGCTTTACGTCACCCCTCAGACAATTTACTGTCTGGGAACAGAGCAAAGTGGGGTGTAGGCGTATATATTGTTCCTAACACAAGGTAACATTCTTCGTGCTTCATTATCCATGTTGTTTCTTTGACTAAAAGGTCAGTCTGCACTTCGACTCAGTAGCTCAGGCTTTCAGAAGGACACCTAGCATGAATTGTGCTTCTTTTAATAATCCAGACGCACATTCATAATTAGCTGCGGAAAGTCAAGAGAGCCAGTAAGACAGGAAGGCACCTAATTTACATATTACCTGCGTTTGTGCCAGTTCTTCAAGGCTCTAAGTTAAAGACAAACAATGTACTCTGCAGTTTTAGCATTCCTGTGCAGAGGCATGTTTGAAAAGCTTTGGGAGTGGTGACTTTGTGAATATTTAAAGCGTTAGGAATGAAAACCTGGTAAAGTGAGCAAAACGACCAAGATGGAGCGGTTCCATGTGATAATATCCCCGCAAAAATATCGCCATACAAAAATTTAGCCCTATTTTTGCGGCGATATTACCCCATGGAACCTACGGGGGACACCCCTGCAATCCCCCCGCCCATTTACCCATAAATTATCCCAACCAAAAATATCGCCTATGACCGTTCCCGACGACCATATGTACGGCAATATTTTTGGTGGGATAATATTACCTGATACCGATGGAGCTCGGAAAGGGGCTATGGCGCGATTCAAAGTGTGTTCTCTTAGGCCAATATAACACAATACAGAATTGATGTATTTTTACATGTTGTCCGTCAGGACTTGCACAGTCTTGCATTTCACACAACGGAAAATAGCAACCAGGGCCAGCCTGATCACCCTCAGCTTCAGCAGATTGATGCTTTCCAGAG
Organism: Ambystoma mexicanum; assembly: GCF_040938575.1. Taxonomy (NCBI): domain Eukaryota; kingdom Metazoa; phylum Chordata; class Amphibia; order Caudata; family Ambystomatidae; genus Ambystoma; species Ambystoma mexicanum. The sequence goes on along the minus strand of NC_090922.1, from coordinate 1,345,787,365 downwards.
CCTCCATGGGAGACCACAGTCCACTCACCGTTAGGTCGGACAGGTCAGTGCCCCAACTAGTCAGAGATGCACTGATGACAATCATCACCTGGGGCCAAGGTTGACAAAACACACCTCATCAAGTTGTCTTGCACGGCACACCACACAAGATCCTGAGCCACCTGGTCCGAGACCTGTATGAGGTGGGACATGTTGCTCTGAAACAGCAACCATTGGCAACAGAGAAGCCACTGAAGCGACCGCATACACAGCCTGGACCCAGCATCTGGTATTGAAGGGCATTGACTATCCGAAAGATGGCTGCCACTCGATCCTCGGGCATAACCAGCTTGGTGAAACCCTGGGTGCTGGAGAAAGACTTAACGGCAGGACCTTGAACTAATAGTGAAGTTGGCTCACCATAAACTTCAGGTACTTCCTCGATTTCTGATGAATCAGCACGTGGAAGTAGGCATCCTGAAGGTCAAGTGATACCAACCAGTGTTGCAGGCTGAGGGCTTGCAGGATCTGAGCTAGTGTAACCACCTTGAACTTGTCCTTGCGCAGGAACAGGTTCTGCTGTCGCAGATACAGAATAGAGCACCAGCCCCTGCCCTCCTTCGGCACCAGGAAGTAGGTGGAGTACCACCTTGTTCCGAGCGTGGCACCAGTTCAATTGCACTCTTGAACAGAAGCGGACGGACCTCGTCTAGGAGGTATGGGTCTGGAGACCCGTGGTCTGAAGGAATGGAGTCAATAACCCTGCTCCATGACCTGGCGTTATCAGCCTTAGCTCCAAAGAGGTTCTGGCTGTCAAAAGGCTGGACGTCGGCCACAAACCCTGACGTTTTCACCAAGAATGGTGTCTGACCACATTATCATGGGGATAGACCTGCGCTGTGTCCAGTCCTGATTGAAGCATTCAGCCTGTCAGAGACCAAGAACAGGAAACTGTTCCTTGTCTCTCCTTCCGGGACGTACTCTGCAACATAGGCCACCGCCATCCAAAGGCTGAAGTGACATTTTGCCATGGCGCAAGAGGCATTAACAGCTTGCAGTGATATACTTCCAGATGCAAACACCTTCTTACCCCATGCATCAAACCTCAGGTAGACTTCTTCAGGCTAGCAGTTGCAGCCTGAACCACCAAACACTCCGGTGAAGCATTGGCCGAGAGACAGGCTGGGTATAAAGGGGCGGGACGGTGCTGTTCCCCTTCACTGATGAACAGAGGCAGGCTTCTTCCACACGAAGGGCAGAAGCGTCTTTTTGGGGGCATCAGTCAGAATGACACTGTGTGCATACTGAACCTTTGAACTGGACAGAGCAGACATGCCCAGAGTACTGGCCACCTTGGCCATCAAGTGCTGGAAAGCGGCTGGAGGTATTCCACAGATGGGAGCTGGGAAAATGTCTATCTCCGGGGAGGTGGGATGCATTCCTGTGGACCCGCGGTGTCCATGATGCTGATCGGTGCAGACAATGTCAAGGACAAAGCCGGAGCCTCTGTGCCAGAAGGCATGACATATCGGTGATGAGAAAACATGGTCCCTTTCTGGCACAGGCCAGAAATTAGCTAACTTTAGGTCAACTCTTGCTACTTTAATTAACCCCTGCTTAGCCAATCTTAAAAAGTCCAACTCTATAATATGTGAATCTCACATAGTCACGGGGTGGTACTACGGGTCCAGAGACCAAGGGCTGAAGAGGAAAGAGGCAGGTAAGCCGCAGAGAGTAGAGCCTATGAAGGTTTTCTTCAGGTTTGCAGGTAAGTCACAGTTGGGGAAATTAGGGTCCAATGGCCTGGGCAGCTGAAGAAGGAACTTTGGAGGGACCAGACAGATGCACTCGAGCAGTGGGATGCCTAGCAGTGGATCTGCGTGGCACTGGTTCGGTGGAGCCCTTCACAGGCTTTGGTTCAGCAACGGTTGACGTTTCGTAGACTTCACAGTTTTCAGTCCACGACTCCGCTGCAAGGACGTCTATGAGCGGAAAAGGGTCACTACATGCCCAGAAAGATGCCAACAAGGTTTCAGCCACGCTTCACAAGACATTACCCTGCAAAACAGCACAGGTGCCAGGGGATTGGGAGTTTGTAACCCGGGCTGGTCACAACTCTTCATTGGATGGCGTAAAATGCAAGTGGTCTTGAGATTGGTTAGGCCCACCCATCCAAGGGAGAAAGTAAGATCTTCCTGGTCGCTTGGAATTTGGGGTTGGGTCTTCAGCAGACACTCAATGGCTCTGGCAGTAGCTTGGAAGTTGCTGGGACGCCCTTCTACAAATTCCTCTCTGGATCTTCAGTCCAGTGGCCGACTGAGTTTCAGCTCCAGGACCCTCGCCTTTTATGCAAGAAAACTGGCTGAGCCCATCAAACACTATTCAAGCCTTTCATGCCAATCTGGGGGGTGGGGGGGGGTAAGGTGGGGGAAGTGGCTGGTCAGCCAGCCTCCCAGTTCAAACTGGTACCAGGTTGTTACGCTCACCTGGTTCCACGGGGACACCACCCAGCAGTTGGGACTCAGGTATCCTTCTCTGTGGTTCCCAGGTGTGACCAGCGGGAGGGTTCTGCCTTGTTTTTAATGCAGGTGTGTTCTCCGTCCTGCCTTCTTGGCAGGGGCGCGTTGTGCTTGGTGGGCGCTTGCGATCGAGTTACTTCACTGATGCCGGCCCGCTTTGAGTCTTTCAGGTAGGTCTTATTGCTGTGCTGTCCTTGCATGCCTTTTTGGTTTAACTAATGTCTTTTCTCTTCCTTAGGTGCGCGGAAGCCCAATATGTGGCATAGATTGAATTGGGTCTCGCCGGTAAGTAATGGCGTTTTTAGAGCGCCTTGATGCAGTGAGTAGGCGCCAAGCGCAGCGCTATGATACCTTGCCTCTTGCTAACCTGTTGTCTTGTCTTCCCACAGGTCGCGGTGCTCACCCGGTGCATGGAATTCCTGAGGCGATGCTGGTCGAGGGGCGGCTTGCGAGGTAAGCTTTTCGGCAACGTTCATTAAATTGTAAACATGTCTAATGCCTTGTTTCTTTCTTTTTTGCAGATCAATCGGTTCGGGAGGAGCGCTGGTTCCAGGATGCTGATCTCAAGAGCCGTGGACAGCTAATGAAGAAATTACAGGTAAGCTGCTGCTGCTAACGATGTCCTTTTTCTCCTTTACAGATGCTGTTCTTCCGAGGTTCGCGGGTGCAGCTGAACACGGTAAACGTCACGTTGCAGAATTGCAAAGTAACGCGAAGCGTGTTATCCCAGTCGGGTGTGGGTTAAATAGCTTCAAGAAAGTAGTCCAGGTAAAATAGTTTCTATGGTACCACACCCAAAAATACTATACCGCATAGCTTGGTTCCAAGGAGCCAAGCTACATGGATGCCTCCATGTTGATTGACACTGAAATAAAGTAGTTCCCAATACAAGTCCTTTACCAAGTATGAGCCAGGCGCCAAAGGCGCCAGGACTGGCCCCAAGAAGGCATAGGCCAAGGATGCCTGGTTTTAGTGGAGACCCTTCCTGGCCCATGGGCTTGCCAGGGGGTGTTCTGGATGGGGGTCGTGACACAGGCAAGCACACTGCAGGACAAAGGCAAGGGGAGTTTGTTACCTCCCCCATTTCCTGGCCTTTAAGGCATGCAGGGAGACTTGGCAGGCTTTCCAAGGGAAGCCCAAAAAAGACCCATCAAGACCTCCCCCACCCAGGAAGGTAAGAACAAGTCATCACGAACAGGGCTTAAAAAACTACAGCCACCATTATAGGCAAATGGTGAACCCCTGCGCCCCCTACTGCGGCTGCAAAAACAGCCTGCGGTAGAAGTCCACTAAAAGTTGTGCAAAAAGCTACACTGCCCGTCAGATGAACTTGTAACAGTAACTAAAAGTTACTGGAACAGTTAAAAAAGAAAGACAGTGTTTCCCCTCATCACTCTACATAAGGTGGGGTGTGCTGATCTTACAATATAAAACACAGGAGGGATAAAAGGGTGTCCCCCTCCCCTGGTAACAGAAGCTAACCCAGGTAAAATAAAAAGGGAAGCTGAAGGAGCTTCCACCAACGCTGACCAAAAGTGGTGTGTGCTGCAATAGTAAAACGTGGATGCCAAAAAAGATGGAGGAAAGTAGAACTCCATTAACCTTTACCAAAAAGAGGTCAAACGGGTTCCCAAGTACGGAGTAAAAGAATGAATGAGAGTGCAAAAAGGGCCCCACTAATTTAGGAGATTTAGATAAAAAAACGTGCTGCAGGACTCAAAGGTGGAGAGAATTTCACTCAGAAAGGATATTTACTCTAACGCTTATGCTGAACCGGGACCTTTACATTCATTTTGCGGTAAATGCATAGAAAGATGCAGTACAACGTTAAGCAATGATACATGTATGATACATATCTGGATATACCCTCAATGGGGCACGAGGTGCTAAATGGACAGAGCAGGTAGCCAAGAAGGAGTCCTCCAATTCCACTAACCTGCAAGATAATATCTAACTCATACAATGCAGAAATATGTGTAGTATCTTGTAACTTGCATGATGCTCTAAGTGATTTATACTCTACTGAATTTGGCTATTTCTGAAGAGATCACATCCTGTGCAGCGAGGCACGACTGTCAGGCGCGTGAAAGCTATGCTAGATCAGCTCCAATGCACTGGGCTATGGACCCGGGGAACAGGTCCCCCATCAAATGTCACACAGAGCTTCTATGCTAAAGTCCACAGGGGTACCAGTGCCTGCAGCCAATAAGGAAGGCTAAGCGCAACCACAGTAGAGCCTGCCTTCACTCCCCTCTACTCTGGGCTGACCAATGCCAAAGTCTTAACTTCATATTACAAGTGGCTGCCATTTTTACCTGCAGGGAATGTTCCTCAAACCGCTTGTGGGCTGACTTCCCATTGTGTACTGCTCCAGGAATTTTAGCAATCAGAGGATCAAGGCACTGGGAGATAAGCTGCATGTGCTAGTATGGCAAGGCAGATCTGGAGATCTGCGAGCATGCACTGCAGCAACTTAATCAGCAGCTTCTTAAGCCTGCGCATGCCCACTGCTATTTATTACGCCAACCTACATGTGGCTTAGACTTCACAGTCCACTGGAGCCCCGGTAGTCCGTTCCTCACACTCACTGAATAGTCATAAGAACTATAACAGAGGCACCGGGAGATGTGATGAATCCTCCAGTCATCACTAAACCCCAGCCCAAAGTCTCCTCCCATGTGGCCAGGGAAAGGGAGCCGCTATCGGATCCTAACCCCGGGTGTTGTATCAGGAAGGGGGATCACATGGAAGGAGACGGCTGTCTGGGGAAAGTGACGACTCCTTTGGGAGAGCCGTGGTTCTCATCTTCTGAGGCTGAGAGTGCTATAATTCTTAAATACCTAATGGCATGCTGTCAATGAACCAAGCCCCTCCCATATAACTAGCCAAAGTGCATGCTATGAGAAATCATGTAAACAGAAAGAGGTTTGTACTTTGGGAGTTCAAGAATTAAATACACCATCCATAATTGTCATAAATCTGCCTCAGGTAGGAATCCTCACTCCAATGTTAAAGTACAAACCCTTTTCACAACCTTCCCTTACTCTGACAACTCAATTCAGAAAGCAGTCAAAACTAACAGTGAAATAGAACAAACTAATGTTGCTGCTGTACAATCCACTATGGACTACATGCCTATAGCACTGGGACGAGTAAGAGGGGGCCAAGAGTCAGAGAGGATTAAAAGTGCTATTAATCAGAAAGTGCAGGCTAGTTACAGGCCAAGGCACTTGAGCGGGTCATTTAAACTCAGGAATTAGCTACACCTGAGGAAAGGAGACAGGGAAGAGGTAGATGAAGCAGAGGCCGCCCAAGATGCTGGGCCTGCCGTAGAAGGAAGAGGAGGAAGAACGCAAGATGTGAGCTCAAGGAATGAAGACGAGCAGCAGTACACAGTACATGCAGCGGGAAGCAGCATGTGGAGAAGCATAGCTGAGAACGAGACCCGCTCCTAAATCCGCGCATGGCATTTTGGTGTGCGAGAAGCTGCAGAAGGTTGAAGCTGTCACAGCTCCAGGGAAAAGCCGCACAGTGCACCGAAGGTACACAGAAGCTGGAGACTGCACGGGTAGGACACCAGAGGTATGCCACAGCAGCAGACCATGAAGATTAGACGCCGCTGAAGACCAGTGAGTTGGCTTGGTGTAAACGCTGACCCAGTGGTGCTCTGAAAAGAAAAACTGTTAAACTACAATTTTGAATACGGAACAAGTAAAGAAACATTAAAGTGGCAAGGGTATAATTCTCCTTACGTGGGATACCAATTGGGTGAAACCTATAACGCGCATTGCCAACAGCGGCTGTGAAGAAATCACAGAGGCAACAAGGGCGCAACTCTCCTTATATGGGATACCAACTGGGGGAAATTTGGAACTCATATTACCAAAAGCCAAAAGGCTACCAAGAAGTAGATAAGAAGCAATCTGAGAACAAGTCTTCAATCTTGCATTTCCAGTTTGGGGAAAACACGAACCCACACTGCCAAGATTCAAGAGATTATATGAAGAGGCAGCTACTATTCAGTCCTCCTCACAAGAAATACTGTTGTGGGCCATCTTGGAACGAATATTGCTACTAGAAGTGTGTTTGTGGCAAAAAGGTGTGGTGGAAAGATATCAACTATCTCAGCCCGAGGACAAACCTTAACCTCATCAAAATTAGTTGCAGTACTATCCTGGCAAAAGTTTTATTTGACGAGCGTGTAATAAGCCAATAATGGTCTGGCATTTTAAAGGGACCAATTAAACTGGTTTAAAAGTTTTGGATTTGCGAACAAACAAAAGAAGTGCCTTTCGTCCTCAACTGTTGCCAAACAGCAAGGGCACCTGGCAAGCCAATTCTCCACCCATTTGCAGGTGTGGCCTACAAGGGGCAAGATAACCAGCCTGAGTTTTACAAATATAGCTTTTATTTTCAGGTTCAAGTGAAAGGAGGAATTATTCAACGTAATGATCTTTCTATGGAATCTTCTTCCGTAGATTCTTCTTCATGATAGATATCCATCATCCAGCCCTGCTGTTCAGAAACATTTCGACAGAGGTGTGGTGGACCTCGACTCAGACGCCCCATGCTTCCGATCCTCCCCCCGAGTTTGAACACTGCAGAAGGAAAAACCACAGGAGGCTAATCAGCTGTTAAACGTTAATAAGGATACATCCCAACAGGGTGATTCCCCACAACAATGACTGACAAATTTGTTTTTTCGTTTTTTTTTAAAGAATGAGACAGAAGTGGTCATCAAAGAGCCATCACCAGATGCCTTCTCATTTGGACAGAAGAGACAACCCACAGAACTTTCTGAGTGGGGTTGTATGTGAGGGTCAATGAGGAATCTGCGGGATCATTACAGTGAGAAATTTCTCCTTCAATGGGTTGCTCTTCTCCTGGAGATTCCTCATCATACTAGACTCCAAGCAGTCAGTATAATGGAGGGCAGAACAATTTAAACCAGTAGATTCTGTAGAACCGCCCTACAAACCTTGCATCAGCTCCCTGTGCAACATTGAAGGCATAGTGCTTGGTGAATGTGTATAACGATGACCAAGTGCCTGCTCGCCATATATCCCCAACAGGAACTCCTCTCTGGAGGGCTGTAGAGGCCGAAACCCCGCTGGGTTGAGTGGGCACTGATGCCTGCTGGAAGCTCTTTGCCTGCCAATTGGTAACATGGATATGTACGAAATAATCCAACGTGACAGGGTCTGTTTAGTGATGGCAAGATCTTTTCTAGACCAGGAATGGGCCACAAACAAGTGGTCCGATTTCCTGAACTCGGATGTGCGAGCAACATAGAAGCTTAACGCTCTCTTGGGGATCAATGCGGCGGAGCTGCTCTTGCTATTTTGAGAGATGTGGAGGAGGGTAAAAGACAGGTAAATCAATAGACTGGGACAGATGAAACTCAAACCACCTTGGGAAGGAATCCAGGTCTGACTTTAAGAGACTTTCAAATTAAAGAACTTCAGAAATGGAGGTTTGCAGCACCAGGCTTGCAGTTCGCTAACCTTCCTGGCAGATGTGATAGCAACCAACTGCAGCAAAGGACATAAGTGCATAGTCTCAAATGGAGCCGCCATCAAGTAGGTCAAAACCAGATTAAGATCCCAATCTGGGACAACAAAGGGGTTGGCAGAAACTTGTTGAGAAGGCCCTTCAGGAACTGGCCCATGCCCGGAATCGTAAAAAAGGAACCTTGGTCTGGGGACCTCTTGAACACAGATAAGGCTGCGAAATCCCCTTTGACCGTGGCAACCTGAAGGCCTGAAGAGGCCAGTGACAGAAAAATTCCATCACTCTGGTGGTGGAGCAAGAGAGGGGGACACTACTGCGTACCCTGCACGCGTACAGAGATCTTTTCAGAAGGTCTGCGTGCAACCAGCAACACCTTAAGTACCTCCTATGAGAGGACCCAGTCATCATACCTCATCCTCTCAAGTGCCACGCATGTAGGTTGAGGGAATCCGGGGTCAGGTGGAGTACTCGACCCGCCAAATGGGTTAGGAGATCATGACGCCTAAGCAATCAGTGAGGTGGACAGATGGTCAGATCCAGGAGATCGGAATACCACATTCTCCTCGCCCAATCCTGGGCCATCAAGATCACGGTAGCTCGAAATCTCTTCAACCTCCTGAGAACCCAAGGGGCGACTGGTATCGGGGGGGGAGAGGAGTAAGACGTAGTGGAGAGGGAAGATCCAATCCACCAGAAATACATTCCCCAGTGTGCCGTTTTCTGGGAATTCCCTCGAGCAAGACTGTTCGCACACCCAATTCAACTCTGTGACAAACATATCCACTGCCGGGGACCCCAGAGAGCGAATACCTCCTCAAGGACTTCCCGACACACTTCCCACATATGGGAGACTGTGCTTTGCCTGCTCATAGCATCCACACCAAGGTGTTCTTTGCCCCCGCCAGATGAACTGCCAAGACCGAGATTTGGTTCTCTCACAACCAGAACACAGCTGAATTGCCACTGTGCAGAGTGGGCGGGAGTGCACACCACCCTGCTTGTTGAGGTAGTGCATGGCCACCGTGTTGTCCGTCAGGATGAGGACATTCTTCCCTCAGAGACGGGTAAAAAAAAAAAAAAGAAAAAAAGAAGAAGGGCTAAACTGATGGCCCGCAACTCCAGCCTGTTCATATGGCACCTGGCTTCTGATGGAGACCAGAGGCCACTCACCTGAAAATCCTTGCTGTGGGCGCCCAAACCCTTCAGGGACGCATCCGTGACCACCGAGCCATGGGTCCAAGGAAGCCAGAAGGGTTCACGCGCCAATAGATTGCTGCACGTGTTCCGCCAGCCGAGTTCCCAGACTGCCTGGCTGGACACAAAGGCAATCCGTGAGCGCTCCCAGATATTGAGACCACTGGTCCCTCTGGAGCCATTGGAGGGATCTCATACGCAGCCTGGCCTCTGGCACTAGAAAAATACAGGAGGCCATGAGATGCAAGAGGCGGAGGAAGGAATTTGCTGGAAGAGTGGCGTGGTTCTGAATCAAATGCACCATCTGCGCTATGTTGCTGACTCTCTCCTCGGAAGGGAAATCCTTTCCGACCCGGATGTCTAAGACTGCTCCGATTAACTGGATTTGCTGAACTGTTGTCAAATGGGACTTCAAGTTGAGGGAGAAGCCCAGCCTGTCCATAGTAGGCAGTGGTCTTCCAGATAAGACAATATTTGCCACACCGGCTTCCCTCTGATCAACCATGGACTCTGGATCTCCTGGGGTGGACCGCAACTACTGCCAAGAGCTTGGTGAAGACCCTTGGCACCAAGGTCAACCCAAAGGGAAGCACTTTGAACTGATAGTGCTTGTCCCCTAGGAGGAACCTAAGGAACTTCCTGTGCTGTTGGTGTATTGGCACATGGAAATAAGTGTCCTGTAGGTCTACTGGCACTAGCCAGTCCTGAAGTTCGAGAGCGTGGAGAATCTTCTCAACATCACCATGCTGAATTTGTCTTTCCTGAGGAAGATGGTCAATACCAACTCGACCCACTCTGATAGGGAGGGATCTCTTCCACGGTACCCTCCGAAAACAGGGCTCTCAGTTCTTCCTGGAGCTCCTCTCCCGGTTGGATTGGGGTAGGTGGAGGTCTGTCTGGAGGCCTGCTAGGCAGAAACCTGTGCAGTTCCCTTAGGGACCATGCAAAAAGTTTAAGACTACAGGAGTAAGCAGTAAACACACTTGGTAGCAATCTGCACCACCCAGATTTACCTGGTAGCTGTGGCTGAGCAGTCGGACTTCTCTCAAGAAGAGTTAGGCATTATATAGAGTATACACAATAGGGCTAAAAATACAGTAGAACAAGCAAACACTGACCAGAGCTTTGGTATAAAAGTATATCATTATTTATTTAAAAACACACTTATGAAAATACACTGGCACTAATATATCAAGCAAGTTCAAACACAGCCACTATAAGTATATACACCTCCCTAATTAATTATTCGACAAGTCTAGGTTAAGACACCTCTGTTTTAGCAAAACAGAAGTGAGCGCGTAACCGTAGATGGCACTCCAATAATTCGTTTAAAAAGGGAGAGAAAAGGCAGAGTAGGAAAATAACAGTACCAAAACTTAAAAAAACACAGCAAGTCAAGAAAGGCAGGGTCTACTGTAGAGCAAAAAGTTCATAGGCCAGGCCCACTCTTGGAGAGAGCAAGGCGGAATGTGCCCAAGATCACAAAGTGGAAATGCACTCAAAGTCTTTGCAGAAAAGTCAAAAGAGGTTGGATCAATTCAGAAAGGCAAAGTTAGCAGGTCTGAGGTCACCCCAGTTAGAAAGTCAAGGATGGAACAAGTTACTTACCTGTAACTGTTGTTCTCCAGCATGGGTCTGGCATGGATTCACATGCTCATGAATATTCCCCGTCGTCAGGCTGGGAAAACTCGGTAAAGAAAAATCAGTATCAGTTTTGTTTCTGATCTGTCTTTCGTAGTAGTAACCAATCACTGATCTCTGCGTCATACTGACCACAGCCAATGACTGCCCTCTCCCTAAGCCCCGCCTCTGGCAGCCATCTTCAGATTTGGTAGCACGTGAAGTGGTAGTATGACCAAGTGAAGAGCCGCAGAGGGGTAGGCGGGAGGGTTCGCATGTGAATCCATGCCAGACCCATGCTGGAGAACAACAGTTACAGGTAAGTAACTTGTTCCTTCTCCAGCATGGGGTCTGGCATGGATTCACATGCTCATGAATATAAGAATACATAGCAGTACACACATGCACAACCACGGGAGGTGGCAAAAGGCTCAACATTAAGCGATACAAACAACTCAACATTAAGCATCTCTTACCTCCTCACCAGGCTCACCTTAAGCGAACAGGTTGCGCAGCACTGCTTGGCCAACTCTGGACTCCTCCCTGGAATCCCGATCGACGCAGTAGAATCTCGTGAAGGTGTGCGTCGACCTCCATGTAGCAGCCCTGCAGATGTCCAGCAGGGGCACACCAGATAAGAACGCCGTAGTAGCAGCGATCGCTCTGGTCGAATGGGCTCTCGGACGGCCTGGCAGCGGTCGGTTAGCCAACCGGTGGCAGTACATGATGCAGCCGGAGAGCCATCTGGAAATAGAAGTCTTCGAGAGAGCCTTCCCTTGATTCACAGTCCCAAAGTTCACAAACAGCTGTGACGTCTTCCGAAAACTCTTCGAGCGGTCCACGTAGAACTTCAGCGCTCTAGCTACATCCAGCGAGTGCAAAGTCCTCTCGGCCAGCGACAAAGGCGACGGGAAGAAAACTGGCAACACCAAGGGCTCGTTGAGGTGGAAGTCCGACGGCACCTTGGGCATAAAGGAGGGGTGCGTCCTCCGCACCACCCTCGTGTCATGAAATGTCAAGTATGGAGGCTTGCAAGATAGGGCCTGGATCTCTCCTACTCGTCGTGCCGAGGTGATGGCCACGAGGAAAGCTGTCTTCCATGACAGGAACTTCAAAGGCGCCAAATGCATGGGCTCGAATGGGGCCCCCATGAGCCTGGTCAGCACCACATTAAGCTCCCACGCCAGGGCAGGAGCCTTCACCGGCGGAAATGATTGGAATAGTCCCTTCATGTATTCTTTCACCAGGCGATGAAACCACAAGGACGCCCGTCCCGTAGTCCTGGTATATCGGGAGATTGCAGCCAGATGTATTTTGATGGAGGCGTGAGCCAGTCCAGCTTTGGCCAGCGACAGTAGGTACGGCAGTACTTGAGGAGCCGTAATCCGCAGAGGGTTAATCTTCTGTGCACGGCACCAGACTTCCATTTATGTCTGTAGCACTTGAGAGTTGAGGACGCCCTGGCCTTTGCAAGAACCTCTCTGCAGTCGGCCGGGATGTCGTACCCTCCAAACTCTAGTGCTGCGGGAGCCAGGCCTGCAAGTTCAGCGACTCTGGGTTGTGGTGAAGAATGGTGCCTCCTTCTCTGGAGAGAAGGTCTGCGTCCGTCGGCAGCTTGACTGGTGTGGACGTTGACAAGTCCAGAAGGTCCGGGAACCAGATCTGTCTCGGCCACGCCAGTGCGACGAGGATCATCCTGCACCGGGACCTCTTGAGCTGGTTGATGAGCCGGAGCAGCAACGGCAGCGGAGGGAACGCATAAAGAAATAGGCCGTCCCAGGGGAACAAGAAAGCATCGCCCATGCTCCTTGGCTGGGGGAACCTGCTGGCGAACCTCCGGCACTTGGAATTCGTCACCGTCGCGAAGAGATCGATTTGGGGTTCGTCCCATCGTCGGAAGAGTCGACCCACTTGATCTTGGCGTAGTTCCCACTCGTGGCACGAGCGCAGCTCCCTGCTGAGTGAGTCGGCGATCGTGTTTTTTTATTCCTGCCAGATGAAGAGGCACCAGAAACATCCCTTGGCCGACGGCCCAATGCCACAGATCCTGGGCTTCCTTGGATAGGGCCGGGGACCTGGTTCCGCCTTGCTTCCGGATGTAGAACATCGTGGTGGTGTTGTCGGTGAAGATCCTCACCACCTTGCCCTTGAGGGACGGAAGAAAGGACCTGAGGGCCCAGAACACTGCATGGAGCTCCAAGATGTTGATGTGGAGTGACTTCTCCTCCGGGAGCCAAAGGCCTCTCGCGTGAAGATCTCCAGAGTGCGCTCCCCAACCTTCCAGGGAGGTGTCAGTCGTCACCGTCACCTGGTGAGCTGGGGTCTGAAAGTCCGTGCCCGCCGACAGACGGGAGCGGGTACCCCACCACCGGATCGCCTGACGGAACGTCTCGTTGAGAGGGATCCTGTCCTCGAAGCTGCCCGTCAACTGGACCCAGCGGGCGTCGAGGAACTCTTGTAAGGGGCGCATCCGAAGCCTGAAAAGGCGCACCTGATAAATGCAGGAGGACATCATCCCGAGGAGGGACTTGATAGATCTTACCCTGGCCATGTCCGTGGCCAGCAGACGCTGCACCTTGCCCAGAGTGGTCCTGGTCCTTTCCTCCGACGGCAAGGCCAGCCGCGCCACTGTGTCACCAAAGGGCGACTTGCAACGGAACCAGGTCGGATTTTGGAAAGTTGATGGAGAATCCCAAGTTCTGTGAGCAGCTGGATGGTCTTCGCAGTGTGCTCCACGGCGAGCTCCCCTTTCCTTGCCCGGATGAGCCAGTCGTCCAGGTAGGGGTAGACGTGGATCCCCTGTAGGCGCAGCCGTGCCACCACTGGTGCGAGGCACTTGGTGAACACCATGGGTGCCGACTTCAATCCGAATGGGAGGGCCTTGAACTGGAAGTGCCGCCCTTGGACCACGAACCTGAGGAACTTTCGGTGTCTTTTTAGAATGGGGATGTGGAAGTACGCATCCTCCAAGCCTAACGACGACAGGAAATCGCCCTCCTCTAGCTGTCCCAGCACGTGCTGGAGGGTGACCATACAGAACTTCTGTGCCTTGATGTACTTGTTCAGTCGTCGCAGGTCCAGGATGGGGCGCCATCCTCCTGTCTTCTTTTTTACGAGGAAGTAACTTGAGTAAACTCCGGACCCCCGAAGCCTCTTTGGGACGAGCTCGATGGCACCATTCTTGAGCATCGTCCTTACTTCCAACAGTAGTTGAGGGACGTGATTTTCCTTCCTGGCCACGGGTGGAACGCGAGGGCACTTCTTCTGAAACTTGAGGGCGTGCCCTTGGGCCAGGGCGTCCAGCACCCAACGGTCGGTGGAGATGGACTCCCACACGCCGACGAACCTCGCCAGCCGGCCCTCCCACCGGGGTGCTTCGGCAGGGGCCCGACCCCACGGTCGGTTCAATCTCGTTTGGAGGCCGCCTTGCCTCCTTGACCTCCCCGTCGACGATGACAGGCACCACCTGACTTGCCGCATCCCCTGTAGGCTTCCTGGAATGAAGATCTTGCCGCTTGGCGGTACGTGGAGGAGCCACTGCCGGATCCCTTGGATGCACCTTGTCTGCCTCCGGAGCTCCGAAAGGACGGCCGTCGTTATTGGAGCACTCCCAGTGCCTGGGCAGTCTCTGTGTCTGTCTTGATGGCCTGAAGGGACTCATCAACCGCCTTCCCAAACAGGTTGTTCCCGTCGAAGGGCATGTCCAAAACCTTGGTTTGTACGTCCTGGTGGAAATCCGTGGCCTTGAGCCATCCTCGTCGTCTCAAGCAAACGCCGTTGCCCAACTGACGGAAACCGGTGTCGGCGATGTCCCTTGCCACCGTGATGGCGTGGTCTGAAGCAATCTCACCTTCCTGTAGGATTTCAAAAGCCTCAGCCCTTTTGGCATTCGGAAGGAAGTCCAACAGAGGGGCGATTTTGAACCACAACTCCCTGTCGTAGCGGGCTACGATAGCCAGGGCGTTGGCCGCCTTGATAGTCGTTGCTGCGGATGAGATGATCCGTCGTCCCATCGTGTCCAGCTTCCTGCCCTCGCCGTCCGGCGGGGAAGTTGATGTCGAGGCCGATGCCCCCTGCAGCTTTCTTCTTTGCCGCCGCCGAGATGACCGGATCCGGGGTAGGTTGCGCCCGAAGGCACAAGGGGGCAGCGTCGGGAACCCGATACTTCTTCTCGTACCGGTCCCTCTTTGCCGGCGCCGTGGCAGGGTTCTTGAGGAGGGCAAGCCCCTCATCCCAGATGTCATCAAGAAGCGGTACGTCGAGGACCGTCTTCCTTTTAGCCTTGCGCCGTTGGTAAAGGAACCCTTCCTTCTTCTCTTCTGGGCAGAGCTTGAAGAGCTCGGATGCCCTGGAAATCATGGCATGAAAGGAACCAATCTCGTTGGGCGGGGACGCCCGAGCAGGCGGCGACGGAGGACACGTCCCGTCGTCTCCTCCGTCGTCATCTGTACCTGTCGTAGCCGTGTCCGTGCCTGTATCATCCCCGTGGGTAGTAGACCGGGGGGGAGGCAGAGCAGGCCGCAGAGGTGGGAGAGGTGGCATAGGATGCGTCGTCCTCCTCTTATGCGGTGGACTTTCCGAAGGTCCTGGCTTCGGTTCCTGTAACGCTCACCTAAATCCCTCGGAGGCGCTGGTCTGGGCTGGGGGTTCTCGGAGTCTTCTAGGGTCACGCGCAGGCCTCGAATGCCACCCTGGAAAGGCCCTCTCCTCACTGAGATCTTGATCTGAAGGGTGAGGTGTCTGCAATTGGGAGAGCAAGGGGTTAATAGGATATATAAGCCTGACTGGGCAAGCTGACTCCCCTTCCTGGTACTCCCCACGTAGTTCGTAGGCTAAATGTGCTCACCTTATATAGGTGAAAGCTGAGCTCTCCATCCTGCGTCTGTGCAGGGGCGCCGAAGCCAGTTACTTCACTGGTTAATTGTCCAGCATCTTGGTTGCAGAGGATGAAGATTTGGAGCTAGGCCGTCGTTAGCAGCACGAACGGCGGTTGCTTGAATGGAGAGCGATGGAAAGGCGAAGGTATTACAGGCAAGTAAGTAGAAAATGTCAATTCGAAGTTTAAAGCACTTCTTAATGTCTCTTTTCCTTTTTCAGGTTGCAGAAGCAGCTGGGTAGAAAAATAGATGTCGAGGAATGCGCCGAGGAGTGAGAAAGATGAGCTGCCCAAAACACGTGCGTATGGATGGAGTTTTGTATTTCTTAATAATGTCCTTTTGTTTTGCAGATGCGAGTAGCAGCGTCGGCGGAGGCGAGAAGAATGCAGCGCAGGTAGGGAAAGTTTCACGATGGTTACTAACCAATGTCCTTGCTTCCACAGGGTGCCGAAAAATGGAAAGCTGCAGCCCCTGGCTTGAGATGCACCGATGGATTGGGTAAGTGCTGCGCTGGTTGTTATCTCGTGCAAACCTGGTGTTCTTTTCCCTTCTCAGATGCTGCAGAAGACGGTATTTCAGAAGGTAAGATTACGGATTTCTCTTCCCTAGATGCAGAAGATTCTCTGGAGCTGACACGGTGAGCGTCTTGCTGCTATTGCAGAATAACGCGAAGCACGTTGCTCTGATCGGGCGTGGTTTAAATAGTCCTACTGGAGTGCTTAGGTGTCTCCTTCCACAGCAGCCTCGCCCAGGTAAGAAGTCCCAGCTTCCAGAATAGTTCCAGTATCCAGTCCCAGGGAGTGGTGCTGGCCACGCCCAGAAGGTAAAGTAGTTCCAGCCATGGATGGATGAGGATTTCATCCTGCAGGGGAGTGAGCAGCATGGTCTGCAGCCGGTAGGTCCACCCAAGCACCATTCCTTACATCATGAGCCCGGCACGTCCTGTGCCGGGACTGGGTCCCCTTATGAGCCACTGGCGCCAGGACAAGGTCCATAAGGCCCCTATGGGAGCCGATGGGTGCCTGAAAATAAAGTTGTGACCCAGCTTCCGAGGCAGTTGGGCTAAACCTGACTCCTTGGAGGCTGCGGTCATGACAGTACCCCCCCCTCAAGGCCCCTCCCAAGTTTGTCTTTTCCGGAGGTTTTGGCTTGTTGGGAAAAGCCCGATGAAATTTTCGGACTAAACGAGGTGCATGTACATATTCTGAGGGTTCCCAAGATCTCTCCTGGGGTCCATATCCCTTCCAATCAATCAGGTAGTATAGTTTTGATTTGGAAATTTTGGAGTCCAAGATGTCTCGAATTTCAAATTCGGATTCTCCGTCAACTTGGATTGGCTCAGGAGGTTTAGTCAAACGGGTTCCGGGTTGCACAGGTTTCAGGAGAGAAACATGGAAGACAGGATGTATCTTCATTCGAGTAGGTAATTCTAGTTTGACAGCCACTGGGTTAATCACGGCCATGATCGAATAGGGTTCTAAATATCTTGGGTTGAAGGTGCGTGGCCCTTTTAAAGATAAATGTTTAGTGGACAGCCAGACTTGATCTCCTTTTTGATATTGAGGAGCCTCTTTTCGATGTTGGTCCGCTCCTTTTTTGTATGATTCTTTAGCTCGTTGAAGATGAGCTGTGGCTTCTTTAAATGCTTGAGTTATCGCCGAATGCAGATGGTCAACAGCAGGTGTTCCGAGAGCTTTAGGTGGGTCCAGATTTGAGGTTCGAGGATGACTTCCATACAGCAGGAAAAAAGGGGTTTTTCCTGTCCCAGAATGGATTGAATTATTGTAAGCGTATTCAGCAATCCAAAGGACATCCTTCCAAGTACCCTCGGATTGATGCAACATGCAGCGCAGATATTGTTCTAGAGTTTGGTTAGTTCTCTCAGTCTGCCCATCGGTTTGAGGATGATGGCTGGTGGAAAGTCGTACATCAATCTGTGCTAAACGACAACAACTCCGCCAAAAATGGGAAATGAATTGGCTCCCTCGGTCAGAGATTAGTACTGAAGGGAAACCGTGCAACCGGACAATGTTTTCAAGAAATTCTCGGGCTAGAATGGAAGCTGTAGGTAAACCCTTCAGTGGGATAAAATGAGCCATTTTTGAAAAAAGGTCCACGATCACTAGAATTGTGTTGTATCCGGAGCAAGGGGGTAAATCCGTGATAAAATCCATCGAGAGCGTGTGCCAAGAGCCTGGTGGAATGTCTATTGGAAGTAATAATCCTGCTGGTTTTTCCTTCTGACTCTTGTTTTGTGCGCAGATACCACAAGAAGCCACAAACTCCTTAACATCTTTCCTCCAAGATGGCCACCAAAAATGCCTTTTAATCTTCTCTGAGGTTTTGGCAACTCCAGGATGTCCTTCCATTAGAGAATCATGGTAGCAGGTGATGACCTGTTTTTGTAAGTCAGTGCAGGGTAAGAATAGTCTTCCTTGGAAATACAATAGGTTCTGATCTATTGTAAAATCCTTTCCTTTCAATTGCCAATTCGATGAATCCTCGGGAGTTATGAGTTGATTGACTCTTGCTTTAATCTCTTCGAGGGATGATGTGTTGATTACTCCTAGTATCTTTTGTTCAGGAATTATTGGCACCGGCTCCGGATTAGCTGTAAGTTTGTCTACCCCTATCCGGGAAAGGGCGTCTGCTTTTCCGTTCCTAACGCCTGGTCGAAATGTGATTACAAAATCGAATTCTGCGAAGAATAAAGCCCAGCGTAGTTGCCTCGAAGATTGAGCTTTAGCTGACTTCAGGTACTGGAGGTTACGGTGATCCGTGATTACAGTTACTGTGTGCCGGGCTCCCAAAAGATAATGCCGCCAGGCCTTAAAGGCGGACTTAATTGCCAAGAGTTCTTTGTCCGTAATTGTGTAGTTGATTTCAGGAGCCGAAAATTTGCGAGACCAAAAGGCTACAGGGTGTAACTGGTGCGTGTCGGGGTCTCTTTGTGACAGCACCGCCCCCATTGCAAGACTGGAAGCGTCTGTCTCGACGATGTAGGGAAGTTCTGGACGGGGATTCCTCAAGACTGGAGCAGAGATAAATTTGGTTTTTAATTCTTGGAAGGCTTGTTCGGCTTCTGGAGTCCACTCGAACTTTTTATTCTTTTTCAGAAGAGCAGTGATAGGTTGGACTACCCGAGAGAATTCAGGAATGAACCTTCGGTAAAAATTAGCGAAGCCCAGCATGCTCTGCACACCTTTCACGGAAGTTGGGGAAGGCCATTTGGTGATAGCATCCACTTTTCTTGAGTCCATGTGAACTCCGTTGGGTGATAAGATGAACCCTAAAAATTCCACTTCCTTTGCGTGAAAGGTGCACTTCTCCAGTTTAGCAAACAAGCGGTGTTGGCGAAGTCTCTGTAAAACCGCTGTGACGTGTCTACGATGATCAGATTCTGAGGCTGAGTATACCAGGATGTCGTCAATATAAACGACTACGCACACATCAATAAGTTCTCTGAGGACATCATTCATGAAAAACTGGAAAGCGGCCGGTGCGTTACATAGTCCGAAGGGCATTACTTGATACTCAAATAATCCATATTTAGTGCGAAAGGCCGTCTTCCATTCGTCGCCCTCCTTAATGCGTACCAAATGGTAAGCTCCTCTGAGGTCTAACTTTGTGTATATGCAGGCGCCTTTTACCTGGTCCAATAATTCAGGAATCAAGGGCAACGGGTATCGGTTTTTGACTGTAATCTGGTTCAGGGCGCGATAATCGATACACGTTCTTAGGTCACCTTTTTTCGGGACGAAGAACAAAGCTGAGGAAGCCGGGGATTTCGAGGGGCGGATGAATCCGTTAGCCAAGTACTGGTCCAAGTATTGCCTGAGATGGAGGTTTTCTGGTTCAGTGAGGGCATATATTCTACTGCACGGAGGGGTGGACCCAGGTATCAGGTCTATCTGGCAGTCGTATGACCGATGTGGAGGCAGGGTGTTGGCTTGATCTTTCTGAAAGACGTCGCTGAACTCTTGGTATTCCAGAGGTAATCGGGGGTCCTCGGAAGTGATGGCTGCTAGCTTGATTTCGGGCTGAGGATAACCGGTTGAAGCGCATTCTGGAAACCGAAACACCTTGGCTCGCCAGTTCATCTGAGGATTGTGCTTTTCCAACCAAGGCATTCCCAGAATCACCTGAAACTGCGGGGCCTTGATTACATCAAACACGATCTTCTCCCGATGTCCGCCTTGACATAACAACGTTACCTCCACGGTGGTATGAGAAACTGGTCCGGAAGCTATTTCAGTACCATCCACTGTAGTGATTACGTCCTTTACCATCTTGGGACGTAGGGGAAGATCCATTCTGGTAGCCAGGTCGTGATCCACATAATTACCGATTGCTCCGCTATCGATGTATACTTTGATAGCATGCATGCGATCTGGTCTATTGGGACATATGAGGACCATAGGCATTACCAAATGCGAGGTCAAGGAACTGGTTCTAACGCTCGGCAAGCGGACCTCTACGCTTGTCGGGCGAAGTCGTTTCCCGATTCCAGTTTCTCAGCAGTTTTATCAGAAGCTCCTACGGTCTTCTTGACCGGTTTCACTGAGCAATCACGAAGGAAATGTCCAGAATTCCCACAGTATAGGCACAGCTGTAATTGCCTTCTTCTTTCCCGTTCTTTCTGGGTTAATGGTCCTTTTACTACTCCTATTTGCATTGGTTCTACGGAGTCATTCCCTTTAGCGGAGCTCTGAGGTCTTGAAAGTACCCGGGTTTCAAATCTGGATCGATCGGTCTTCCTGTTCTGTAGCCGATGATCTAATTGGACCACTAGGTCGATATAATCTGAACAGTCTTGCGGCGGATTCACCACCTGAGCTAAAACGTTTTTAAGTTCCCCACGTAGACCTCTGTAGAAGAGCGTGATTCTCTTATCTTCAGGCCACCTGGTCTCAACCACCAGTCTATTAAAGGACGCTATGTAAGCCAGGAGATCCTGATTACCTTGTCTGAGTGAAAGGAGTTCATTGTCCAAGGCCTGCCCCTGCGAATGTCTTGCGAACAACTTTTCCATACTGGTCTGAAAGTCTTGAAAGTTATAGAGGAGCGGGTCATCCTGTGTCACGAGAGGAATGGACCAGTCTGCAGCACTACCGCTAAGATAGGAAAGTACAAACGCTACCTTGGCTTGGTCCGTTGGGAATGCGGCGGGTCTACACAGAAAGTGCAAGCGGCATTGATTGATGAATATGCATATCGCTTTGGATCACCGGAAAAACGTTCGGGCGGGGCCAAAGGCACATTCCCTGGCAGATGAATTTGCACCGGATTACTTGAGGTTGTAGGAGTGCCGCCCCCTCCATAGGGAGGCAGTGGCGTCTGTCCCGCTTGAGCCTGTAGCAACTGTCTGGCCAGATCATCAGTCCGTTCCTTGGCCATGATCAACTCCCTTCGTAAAGCGTTTGTTTCTTGGCGAGATGCGTGTACTTCTGCCCTTAGTTCCCCAAGCAATTGAGCCAGTTGATCTGTGTCCGAGGTTTCCATTGCGCCTGGGTGGGAATATTGCAGTAGGCTTCGCGTTCTGTAACGCTCACCTGAATCCCTCGGAGGCGCAGGTCTGGGCTGGGGGTTCTCGGAGTCTTCTAGGGTCACGCGCAGGCCTCGAATGCCACCCTGGAAAGGCCCTCTCCTCACTGAGATCTTGATCTGAAGGGTGAGGTGTCTGCAATTGGGAGAGCAAGGGGTTAATAGGATATATAAGCCTGACTGGGCAAGCTGACTCCCCTTCCTGGTACTCCCCACGTAGTTCGTAGGCTAAATGTGCTCACCTTATATAGGTGAAAGCTGAGCTCTCCATCCTGCGTCTGTGCAGGGGCGCCAAAGCCAGTTACTTCACTGGTTAATTGTCCAGCCTCTTGGTTGCAGAGGATGAAGATTTGGAGCTAGGCCGTCGTTAGCAGCACGAACAGCTTGAATGGAGAGCGATGGAAAGGCGAAGGTATTACAGGCAAGTAAGTAGAAAATGTCAATTCGAAGTTTAAAGCACTTCTTAATGTCTCTCTTCCTTTTTCAGGTTGCAGAAGCAGCTGGGTAGAAAAATAGATGTCGAGGAATGCGCCGAGGAGTGAGAAAGATGAGAGCTGCCCAAAACACGTGCGTATGGATGGCGTTTTGTATTTCTTAATGATGTCCTTTTGTTTTGCAGATGCGAGTAGCAGCGTCGGCGGAGGCGAGAAGAATGCAGCGCAGGTAGGGAAAGTTTCACGATGGTTACTAACCAATGTCCTTGCTTCCACAGGGTGCCGAAAAATGGAAAGCTGCAGCCCGTGGCTTGAGATGCACCGATGGATTGGGTAAGTGCTGCGCTGGTTGTTATCTCATGCAAACCTGGTGTTCTTTTCCCTTCTCAGATGCTGCAGAAGACGAAGACGGTATTTCAGAAGGTAAGATTACGGATTTCTCTTCCCTAGATGCAGAAGTTGAAGATTCTCTGGAGCTGACACGGTGAGCGTCTTGCTGCTATTGCAGAATAACGCGAAGCACGTTGCTCTGATCGGGCGTGGTTTAAATAGTCCTACTGGAGTGCTTAGGTGTCTCCTTCCACAGCAGCCTCGCCCAGGTAAGAAGTCCCAGCTTCCAGAATAGTTCCAGTATCCAGTCCCAGGGAGTGGTGCTGGCCACGCCCAGAAGGTAAAGTAGTTCCAGCCATGGATGGATGAGGATTTCATCCTGCAGGGGAGTGAGCAGCATGGTCTGCAGCCGGTAGGTCCACCCAAGCACCATTCCTTACATCATGAGCCCGGCACGTCCTGTGCCGGGACTGGGTCCCCTTATGAGCCTGGCGCCACTGGCGCCAGGACAAGGTCCATAAGGCCCCTATGGGAGCCGATGGGTGCCTGAAAATAAAGTTGTGACCCAGCTTCCGAGGCAGTTGGGCTAAACCTGACTCCTTGGAGGCTGCGGACATGACAGTTCCCCCGTCGGGTCGGGCTGAGGTACCTCTGTCGGGGGGAGGGTCAACCTTGTCCTCATCTCCGAGCATAAGGACTGAATCGCTGACAAAATGGCCGCCGAAGTGTCCTGCTGCGCCGGAAACGACGGGCGCGAGGGCTCTTGAGGAGCCTCGTCGGCGACACCGTCGCTCTCGTCGTCGCCCTCGTCGGGATCCCTCCCGATTGGCTGGGCCTCTTCCACGACTTCGATGAGCTCTTCTTGAGAGGTCGTGCCCGTATCCACGATGGCCACGAGCCCCTCCCCCACCTTTTCCAATGAGGACTTCGTGGGGGTCTTCTCAATGGGCCTGAAAGACAACTCCCACCGCGGTGGCAAGGAGACTCTGGGTCCTGAGGTCGCCTCCACTGGTGTAGCCTCCACAAGCTGAGCCAGGGCCGCGGCGACATCCTCAATCAAGGTCTTAGCAGGGTGAATTAAGGCCATCGTCACCTTCTGTACGCCTGGGGCCTTCACCTTGGGGGGAGGGTCCGAGCCTCGCTCCCCCTCTGCCGGAATCTCTCCAGAAGCTTTGCCGGGTTCTCGGACTTCCTCTTACCCGAGCCAGAGCGTTGGCTTGTGGTTGATGGCGCCAGGGAGGATGCGCCCTGCCTGGCAGCCAAGGAGCCCGACCGTTCGGCGCTCCCGGTGCCTAAGGACTCGCGGTGGTTAGCCTTTTGTTGGGCCCCCGTCGCCGGGGCTCCCTCACAGGACTTACAAGACCGCTCGGACTTCTTTTTCTTCTTCTCACCTGACGGGCTCTTCCCTTCCAGTCAGTTGGCGAGACGGAGGTGGCGTTCCTTCATGGTCCGCTCCGACATGTTCCCACAAAACGCACAGTCCTTCTCCGTGTGCGTCTTGTCCTCATGGAGACAGTAGAGGCATAACAAATGCTCGTCCTCCTTGAAAACATTCTGAAGCTGGCATCCAGGGCAGGTCCTCAACAGCTTCCCGGGCGTCGAGCTTCCTTTCTCCTGGGCCATGTCCGGGGTAGGCCTCTGAACTTCTGGAATCCTCCAAAAGCGTAACTTGACGAAATCTTCACCCTTGAGGGGCGTAGAAAACTCCGAAACGCATCCCCGTTGATTGGATGTAGGAACGGTGGAGCTTGAAGCTCTATTTAACCGAAAAAAGAGAAAAATCTCCTGAAAAAAGCGCAAAGACGCAGCAAAAGCTCGAGAGCTACAGCACGAGGACTCCCAACACTTGTACGTGCGGTAAAAATCTGAGGATGGCTGCCAGGGGCGGGGCTTAGGGATAGGGCAATCATTGGCTGGGGGCAGTCTGACCCAGAGACCAGTGATTGGTTACTACTAAGAAAGACAGATCAGAAACGAAACTGATACTGATTCTTTTCTATACCGAGGATTCCCGGCCTGACGACGGGGAATATTCATGAGCATGTGAATCCATGCCAGACCCCATGCTGGAGAACTATCATGAGGAATCTGCGGGAGAAAGGCAACCATTGAAATCCAAATATTGTTCAAAACCCAGGACTTTTTAATCAAGAGGTAGGTAACCGCCCTTCCCTTCAGTGTTCCAGATCCTCATCCAGTATAACACAGGCAACATCATTATTAAGTATTTGATCTGGACTCGCCCTAGTTCACATGCTACTTGGACAGAGGGAGAATTAATAGGTAAACCAAGTAATCTTTTAAAGATGGTATTTTCCACCACTTGGATAGGTGTGGAATCAGACCAGCCCAATAGCTCCGCTCCATAGGTAATTGCAGACACCACTTGTATGGAGTATAATTTTAGGGGTAGCAAGATTGCCTCTCCCCTCAATCGTTGGCGCCACACTGGCGGGAACCCGTCAAAGCACTCATTGCCCATTGGGCCACCCATTTTAATTAATTGGAGAAAACCAGGCCCTTTTTATAAGAAACTACCATCTCCAGTAATTGGTCCTTCAGATAGAACTTGGGAGCTAGACGAGGTTGGTGTCCGCGAGGGGCACAGACCATTGTCTTCGTTTTTTACTTATTGATACGAAGGCCTTTTGTAGCACACCATTTCCCAAACGTGTTGAGCGGATGTTGTAACCCCAGAAGTGTTTTAGCCAAAAGGACAGCATCATCTGCTAAAAGAAGTAGGCTCCATTTGTGTGAACACAGAGCAGGAGCATCCTTGGCCACTTTGTGCATATCTGTAGCAATAAACAACAGAAATAACAGAAATAAAAGAGGAGCCAGCACACATCCCTGACTTACACCAATATCAATTGGGACTGGCTCTGTATTTTGCCTGGCAAGGACTGTTACCAGAATCTAATGACTTAATGGCACATCCCATGCCAAATTCAACTTAAGTAACCATTGCTTTCAAGATATGCGCCCGGTAGGCTCCGGGCCTGGTTTGCGCTATACAAAAAAAATAAATACAAATACCAAAAAATCTCGGGGGAACAGTTTTGAAAGCCTTTTGCAGGTCCACAAACACTAAATACATTGGCATCGATTTCAAGGTTCCAAGTTTGCATAGCAAAAGATCCAACCTCACGGTTTGATCAAGTGTAGCTACACCAGGGCGAAAACCCACCTGTACACATGAAAGGATACCCAAATTATTGGCCCAGTCCTCTAGTCGACGCAGGAAGACTTTTGCATACATTATCGCTAGGTAATCGATCAGAGAAATGGGCCTAAAGTTTGATGGCAACTTTGGGTCACCCTTCTTAAAAATAGTGATGATAACAGCTTCTCTCCAGCTCTCAGTGGGAATATTTGTACAAAGAACCCCATTAAAAAAGTTGCTCTGCCACTTTCATGCTCCAGAACTGCTCTTTCCACTTCCTTAAGTGTGAAAGCATCTGGGATGGATGACAATTTGAAGATGCAGCCATTGCTTCCCAACACCTGTGCTTCCACTACCCCCTTTTAATGACAAAAGTACAGGCGAGTACACTGAAGAAAAGTGCCTGAATCATTCGCCCGATTCGATGTTTTATGACTTTGGCTCCTGCTCAGGTTTGATGTTAGATTTGACTAATAAACAAAATGTTTTACTATTTGTTGCCCATGCTGCAGCTTCCAGGGCCCGCCAATTGCTTTCACCATGTTCCATCTTTTTACAAAGCAGAAGAGATTTATAAGCAGAGCTACAACTAGCTACCATTCCTGAGCCTTTGCCATCAATATTTTTTAAAACTTTGACCAGAGCCGCCTTAGCCAATCTACACTCTCCATCGAACCATCAGTGCTGGTTAGTGCTAGTGGTGGGGGCCCCTTTAGCTCTCATCTCGGTTCTGGATGACCTAGCACGTTTGGTAGATCAGGTAGGTGTCGGAGCGGTTCCACTGCTGGATCTTTCTGCCGCTTTCGGCACTGTCGATCATCCTACCCTGATCTCCCGGCTCGCTGACGCTGGTCTGTCTGGCCAGGTTCTCGACTGGTTTGTGGCTTTCCTGGCTGATCGTTCCCAATTTGTCTCACTGCCCCCTTTTTGTTCTAGGCCGGTTTCACTCTTCTGTGTTTTCTCTCAGGGGTCTGTGCTGTCCCCATTCTGTTCAATGTTTATATCAGGCCCCTCCTGCTTCTCATTGTGTCTCATGGGTTCCGTTGTTATTTGTATGCAAACGACACCCAAAGCTTGGTTCGTCTGGACCTGACTCAAGCCGATACAGCGGCATGGCTGAGGAAGTGTCTAGAGGAGCTCGGATCATGGATGAAATCCAATTGGTTAAATCCCAACAGCAGTAAAACTGGGGTTCTGGTCGTGGGTAATTCCTCCCCCTTTCATTATTGGAGCGCAAAGTTCTGGCCTGCTTGCCTTGGCCCTCTTCCCGTGCCTGTGTCGTCAGTCAAGAATCTGGGGGTCAGACTCTCTGCATCTCTTGCCATGGATGAGCAGGTGGCGACAGTTTGTAAAATTGAGCATTTCAAGCTCCAGATTATTGGGAAAGGCTCTCCCTTTCATTCCAACCGAGTGTCAGGCTCCGGTAGGAGTGGTGCTGGGGTTTTGAGTGGGCTTGACTACTGCAACTCACTCTTTCTGGCTCTACCTCGCTACCTTCTCAACCGGCTCCAAAATGCAGCGGCCAGAGCTATTTATCGCCCTTTTTTTGGCATGCACATCTCCCCCTTATTAAAAGAAACTTCTTTTTAAGGCGTTGTGCATGGTGCACTGGGCCTTCTGTGGCCTTGGAGCGGAATATCTGCAGGAGAAATGTATACCCTATGCTCCGGGGCTTACGCTGCGCTCTCATTCTGCCTTCTTAGTGAGACAGTTCCCTGGTTGAGACTCTCAATAGCAGGCGGACGTGCGTTTTCAGTAGCTGCCGCCAGAGCTTGGAACAATTTGCCCCTCACCTTACGTGGGACTGTGGATCATTTTGTCTTTCGCCGCTCGCTTAAGACACTACTATTTTAGCTCTATTTATATCATTCTCCCTCCACATAACTAGCGCCAAGAAGCCTCTGGATGTACGTGCGCGCAAATTCTTTTAACATAATATTTTAACATAACATCATAGGTGCTAATTTATCAACAACTTTGTTCTAAAAGTTGACATGAGAAATCAGGGACTTGGGTTTAGAGAAAGCAATAAACACAGAAAGCAAGGTCTTATAAACCAAAGGAAACAAGCTCCTCAAGGATTACTGACGACCAGCTCTGCGACCTCATAATAGTAGAATTTACAGGAAAATCAGTCCGGCTACCCCTAGAACTCGCGCTCGGGGCAGGCGATGAGCATAAGAGGAGGGGGTCATGGTCACTCTTGGCACATTCTATGACACAAAAGGAGGCTGCAGCCTCCCAGTACAGCATTGATATCCAAATAGAATCAATATGGCTATTCCTTGCTTGGGTACGAAAAGTTATATGACTGGGGACATATTCAGCAAATCTTGTATAATGGTGTTATGTATATTAGTTTAAGTGTCAGAAATGTTTGACCCTAGATGATTTTTCTCTAGTTTTACTTTTCTAGACAGGGAACATCCTTGTCAGGTTAGGGAAAGATAGGTTTTTATCTCACCCCGCTTTATTTTTCTAAAATGACAATACCTTTGTATCCATCTAGCATTTCTAACCCGTCACAGAGAGCCACTGCATCTCACCAGACAGTTAAAGCATCAGGGTTAGATTTCACAGATGATTCATCATCTTAGTTGCCATGCCCCAAAGAAGCGCTGGGAGAATCACCCCAAATTCGTGCCCAGCTGGCCACGCCACCTTATCCCCGATTTTTACCAGTCTTCTTTACTTTTGTTAACTGGTTTGAACACACTTCAAGTTTCTCAAACAGTGTATGGATTTTACTACTGTAAAGGTATGTGCTGGTGAGTCTTGGTGAAAACCTTTCGCAATCACCGACACCATTTACATCTGAGACTCTGGGCCATAAGCAAATGGCCTCACCACTGGATCTTTCTCTGTGAGATATGTTGCAGGAAGAGGATGGTTTTACTAACATGCAAACTACAAAACAAGAGGCTCCTAACGCATCTGGTTCTGCCCTCCACGCTCTGAACTTTACCCTCCCCCAAATGGCGAACTTGCACGATATAATTGCGGAGGAGTTTTGCAAACAATGTTCACTTCTAACTGCAATGTCTTCCATACATGCATTTTAGAAAGATTTATCTATGGGAGGGCCCAGAGCACAGGGGAACGTACTGAACCCATTGGCCCAATACAGTCTGGTCAAGGGAGGAGGAGGCGGTCAGTAGTAAGTGTGCAACTCCGCTCCAAACTCCAAAAATGAAACAAGAACGTAACGAACAGCCTTGTGCAGCGTCCGATGGCATATATGGCAATGAATACAGAGGCTAAGGAAACGTGTTCGGGAAAGGAAAAAAACAAAATAATCCTTAATCTCCCCAAGAAAGGCAAAGAAGAAATCAAATAAGCAGGTGAAGAGTCTACCAAAAAGGTCAAAATGGTCCCACAGATAAATTTGAAACCCATCCGTAAAACCAGCTGATATCTTGACCAAAGTATTATGTCAGTGTATTCTGAGATGGAGAGTGTGGGAGAACCAGCCGACTTAAGCTGGCCTGTGTGGAGGATTAGTCAACTACCTCCGCTCTAGTGCATTCTCCGACTCGATCTACGTTGGAGATGCAGGTGCCAGATCGTAACCTTTCGGAAGATCATAGCAGATTGCAAAAGAGGGTACAACTACTGGCACTGATATTTTAATCACTGGGTTTTGGGACCAAGCTGTCATTAACAATATGTTCAGCTAAGAGAGCTGTCGCGAAAATAAAGATCTATCATCAAAACATAAGGACGTCTACATGCAAAGTGTAGAAACAGGAGGCCTTGGTGCCCCATTGATCGTATTAGACCACTTGGAAAAACGACAAAATAATAAAAAAATATCTATGGCAGCCTTCTTTTCTTAAATTAGAGGATAGAATGCAAAGATCGTGTTTGGCTAGTAAGGTTGATTCAAACCTGGAGGAACCTACAGATAGATTTAATATACCGGAGTCAGTGCCAAGTGGGCTGAGGATTTCAGTGGAACCAGAGGATCAATCACTTCAGCGAACAACTTACCCAGGCATGGGAAACTCAACCTACAACAAAGCAAAAGAAAGAGGGGGTGATGTATGCCCGCAGACACGCCATGACCCAGGGCCAAAGACAAATCATCTTGAAAGTAAAAATCAAAGAGCAAGGAGCAGGGTAACCCTACTGGAGGATTATACTCTGATCTTAACCGAGGTGTTTCCAAATAGGGATTCACTTCCACTAAATGGGGCTCAGATTTTGGCATGGTTTTTGGAAATACCAAGCTTGAAATGGATTTCCTCTAGCAATATAGTGGTGGTATAGACTGAATCTGGCAAAGCTATATTTTTCTTCACAAATTATTAGGCCTTTGGTCCTGTCATAGCCTGAGTCTTTTTTTTTTTTTACTCTGGGGTATGCCGGATTGCAGACACTAGCAGACCCAAAGCCTTTGTTAAAAGAAGAGTTCTTTAGCAATGCCTACACGTGCCCCTTTGTCGATTCAAGATTTGCTTTCTTCAAGCCCATTTTCAGTAGTTAATATGCAAGATCTAGGTAAGCAAAGAATAATTGAAGAAAACCCAATGAGACCATCGGTGGTGTATGACTGATCCATAGTTTTGTCTGAGGGCGTACTTGACAAAACTCTAGTAGATGATTGGCCCACCTTTGCATGGCCTCGTGAATTGGATAATCTGCAAAAGATGCTGAGAAGAACAGAAAGACTTGGCCATGTCTTTACATGGCAGTTTTATAGGAGGCAGTCCGCTCACACGGTTGAAGGTTCAAACAGCACTAAACAGGAGCATAATATGCCAGGCAATGACCTGCACAGGTAGTTCATGGTAATTTATGTTCATTGACTCAGATATACTACATGGTACTCCATAATGAAGGTGATCAGACCAAGTCTCATTTAATAGTATTTGCCAACTGGTAGGATATTTACTGATTGGCACAACATTCTCAGCATAGGAAACTCCATTCTGGAAAATGAAAAGTTACTTACAAGTGAAAATTAGTTCCCTAGCATTGATATCCTCTAAATATCCACCTTTAAGATTCATTTTCAAAAATAGAATCCATTCTTTTCTGTTTATCTTGTATAGCTTGTTAAGATGGATTTCAAAATCAACCCTTGCAAGCAGATTTTAGGAGGCCAGCCTAGTTATGGTGAACAGGGAGACTCAGTTTAGCCAAAACCCGATCAGGGTAGCAATGGAGAGCAGTCAAGACTTGGTCTCAGGATAGTGTGAGTGTGGTCAGGGTAACCCAATGAGTCCATACAGAGAAACACAATCATTCAGGTTAGACAGTCAGTTATAAAAATACAGTTATTTACTTAGGCCTTTAGAACACAGAAATGAAACTAGCAGGTCAGAATATCACACAATCTGCACCAAATCTTGCATACTTCCCTGTTTGGACCATCTGGACATTACTAGATACATGAAATGTGGATACCCCACCCATTTCCCCGGATTTCAACAAAAAGTCAAAATTTGTTTGTGGCTTTGTGACCTGCCCATGTTCACCGGGAAGGGAAAGAAATGTATGAGGCACGAAGGTGAAAGCAGGTAGCATTCCAGAAGTTTCCATATTTTTGCTGCATCAGGTGAAATTACTTTTCCAGAGGATATTTGCGAGATGATGCCTGTCGACAAAGCCATAAACCATGTTCACTGGGAAGGGAAACAAAAAATACTTCTAAACAAGCCTTACATTGCCGTAAAGGATGTTCACCGGGAAGGGAAACAAAAATGTTGTTTCTCAACCGTTACCGGCACGAGGAACAACACTCTAGGTCCAGGCCCTGGGTGCACAGTTTGGCAAGATATTTGCACCGCAACAAACTGCACCAGGCGGAGGCAAGGCAACAGTTGGGGAGAGAGCATAGAAGGTCCCAGTATGCAGCAGCACACCAACTCTCACCTCACCCCAAAGTCTGCTGCAGGGTATGTCAGCCAGCCACATGCACCCATTCACAGTGCAATTTACGTCAGGGTTCAAAGCACATCAAGCGATATGCGAATAGGAACAGCGACCTGCAGGATCAGTGTTATCTTATTGGTCTACAGAACCCATTCAGAGAAGAACAAGTTACTTACCAACTGGTAACGTTCTTTCGACTGGATGTTCCTCAAACGTATTCCACATCTTTGACATGTAATGTCCACAGCTGTGCACTTCGGAAACTTTTTCAGCAGAAGGCGCCCTGCATCGATGACGTTGAGTCGAAGTCTCTCAAAGGCTTCCGTCGAGGGTGACAGGATGTTATAAATAGGACGCACAGCGCCTGTAGACTCAGTTTAAGTTTTTCTCCTCAGAACGTGTGGCACCAGTCTTATGCCTGCTTGACTGCACATAGCCTTGCGGAAACGTAAACTGCAATCGCATAGGAAATTCTCCAGAGGGGTAGGCTGGGAGAGGGATGTGGAATACGCTGGAGGAACATCCAGTCGAAAGAACGTTACCAGTTGGTAAGTAACTTGTTCTTCAAATGGATTGTGTCCTCCAACGTATTCCACATCTTTGACAGATTCCCAAAGCAGTACCAGTAAATGGAGGAGGGAAAAGAATTTAGAATACCCAATCAGATTGCGGAATAAAGAACCGCCTTACCAAAGGCCATATCCTGACCATGGATGGTATCCAGGGAATAATGCTTAACAAAGGTGTGGAGCGAAGCCCATGTAGCGGCATCAAAAATATTCCTAATAGGAACAACCCACTGGAGGGCGGTGGAAGTAGCCACGCCCCTAGTGGAATGAGCTCGCAACCCTTCAGGAGGGTCTTTGCCCGCCAATCGGTATCACTCCGTAATGGTGAGGATAATCCACCTGGGCAAGGTCTGTTTTGTAACACCCTGGCCCAATCGGTGTCCAGCATATCCTACAAAGAGTTGATTGTCCACTCTGACCCTGAACATCCTAGAAATGTAAACGCTCAGAGTTCTCCTAGGATCCAACCGATGGAGTCGCCCCTCTACCTTATCCGAATGAGGAGGAGGATAGAAAGATGGAAGAACCACTTGCTGACTCAAATGAAATTCTGAAACTACCATGGGTAGAAAGGACGGACGTACCGTAGCTTAAGTACAACCCTGTCCTTGTGGAACACAGTAAAGGGTGGCTTAGATGAAAGTGCCTGCAATTCACTCACTCTGCGAGCGAAAGCACCCGCAAACAAGATTACTGTCTTGAAGGACAATAGTCTCAAAGGACAAGAGTACAAAGGCTCAAACGGAGCACCCATGAGAAATTTCAAAACCAAATTTAAATCCCAAACCAGCACCTGGAAAGGAGACGGCGGGAACACATTAGTCAGTCCTTTAAGAAATTGAGAAATCAAAGGAAAAAAAAAGTAAGAACATTCTTCAGACGAGCGCTTAAATATAGACAGCGCCACCCGGTAACCCTTAATGGTACCAACTTGAAGGCCCCTGTGGACCAAAGAAAGCAAAAAAGACAAAACCATAGGAATGGAGCACTGAAAAGGATCCACATTGCGACCTCTGCACCAGTCGCAGAACTTATGCCAATGGTACAGCGTTTTTTTTGCAGGCCGTCTGGCCGAAAGCAACACCTCCATCACGCCATCCGGGAGGTCCCAATCGTTATACCTCAGCCTTTCAGAACCAAGCGTGAAGGTTGAGAGTCTTGACCACTGGATGGAGAACCTGACACCCCTCCCCACCCCCAAACCCCCTTGCGCGCATGAGAGAGAGAGGGAGAGAGGGAGAGAAGAGAGAGGGAAGAGAAGAGAGAGAAGAGAGAGGGAAGAGAAGAGAGGGAAGAGAAGAGAGGGAAGAGAGAGAAGAAGAGAGGGAAGAGAGGGAGAAGAGAGAGAGGAAGAGAGAAAGAGAGAAAGAGAGAAAGAGAGAAAGAGAGAAAGAGAGAAAGAGAGAAAGAGAGAGAAAGAGAGAGAAAGAGAGAGAGAGAGAGAGAGAGAGAGAAAAGATCTTCTCGGGAGGGAAGACAGCATGGAGGGCAGATGGAAATTTCTAGTAGGTCCGGGTACCATGCTCTCCTGGACCAATCCGGAGCAATGAGGATCATGTGGGGAACCAAACCTCCGTAACCACCATAACACTTGAGGAATGACAGGGACTGGAGGAAATGCGCACAGCAGTGGGAATGAACAATCCACTATGAACATGTCTCCTAAGGCCCCACTTGGAGGAAATTCCCTTGAGCAGAAACTCTTGCACTTCCGGTTGACATTGGTGGCGAAGAGATCCACTTGCGGGGTTCCCCTAAGGGCGAAGATCTCCTGAAGGATTTCCTGAGCCAACTCTCACTCGTGCGAGATCGTGCTCTGCCTGTTCAGAGCGTCCGCCGCCACATTTCGTCTCCGGCCGATTGGACTGCTGAGATCGAAATTTCCTGCTGGATGGTCCAGAACCAGAGCTGCATTGTCTCTCTGTACAACGGGAGTGACCCTACCACCCCTTTTTTGTTGAGGTAATGCATGACCACTGTGTTGTCCGTCATGATCAGGACACTCTTCCTCCGTACAGGGGGCAGAAAAGCCTTCAGGGTTAGCCTGATGGCCCTCAGCTCTAACAGATTTATGTGGAGTCTAGACTCCGACGGAGAACAACGACCGCTGGCAGTCAAGTCGTTGGCATGAGCACCCCATCCTGTGAGGGAAGCATCCATCGCTACAGTCCCCTCCAGCCACGGTTGCCAAAACGGTTCCCCCTTCATCAGGTTCCCTTTGTTGCCCCACCACAGAAGATCCTGGGAGACCGAGAGTGGAATCTGAACGGGATCCGTCATCTTGCCGGAGAACTGCGACCACTGCATCTTGAGGGCCCATTGCAGGGATCTCATCCGCAGCCTGGCCTCTGGCACCAGAAAAATGCAGGAAGCCATGAGGCCGAGCAACCTTAAGAATTTGAAATCCGGGTGACTCTGGGCATGTTTAAACTTGTCCTCCATCTGCACAATGTGATGAGCCCTCACCTTGGGAGGCAAGCACTTCCCCAAGGACGTATCTAACACAGCCCTGATGTACTGGAGCTGTTGGGAAGGTGCCAGATGCAACTTATTGAAATTCAGGGAGAAACCCAGCCTGTGGAGGATGCAGCAGGTGAGACCGAGATGATCCAACGCTTGCTTGGGAGAGCGCGCCCGGATCAGCCCGTCGTCCAGGTAGGGGTAGACGTGAATCTCCCCTCGCCTGAGGTATGCTGCCACCACCACCATTAGCTTGGTGAAGACCCTCGGGGCGGAGGTCAATCCGAACGGCAGGACCGAAATTGAAAGTGCGAGTCGCCAGCCGTAAACCTCAGGTACTTTCTGTGCTTGGGATGAATCGGCACATGAACATGAAGGTAAGCATCCTGCAGGTCCAGATACACCAACCAATCCTGAAGTTGAAGGGCCTGGAGGACTTGAGAAAGAGTAACCATTTTGAACTTGTCCTTCCTGAGAAGTTTGTTCAACCAACGCAAGTCCATGATGGGTCTCAATCCACCGTCTTTCTTCAGGATCAAAAAATAAGGGGAATACCATCCCTTGTTTCTCTCCGCTACAGGCACCAGTTCTATAGCTCCTTTCTCCAACAGGGTTAAGATTTCCTGTGCAAGGAGCGGATCGGGAAGCTTCAAAGAGAGTTTCCCCGGTGGATTGTCACGAGGGGAAGACAGTAGCCATGGGCTATGGTATCCAGAACCCACGCATCTGAAGTAATGGCTCGCCATTCTTCTAGATGCTGAGACAGTCTGCCCCCAACTGGAGAACCATGGGACATGGCCTCATGACTGTTTAGAAGTGTCTGCGGCAGTGCCTGAAGGCAAAGAGGCAGCTGCCTAAGCAGCTTTGGCACCATGATTTCCCCGACCACCACGGGTACTCTTTCGCTAGCCCCTTTGACTGCCGGCCCCTCTCGTTCTACCAAAGGAGGAGTAGAAACGAAAAGAAACTCCCCCTCCATTGCTGTCCCCTAGGAAGAAAAGACGGAGGTTGACGCACAGCTGCGGTTAAAGATTTAGCCGCAGCTTTCGAGGTCTGCAACCTCTCAAGGCTCTCGTCAGCCTTGCTGCCAAAAAATGCGCATCATCAAAGGGCATGTTCAGAAGACGGGCCTGCACATCTGGAGCAAAACCAGACTTCCGCAACCATGTAAATCTGCGTATAACGGTGCTCGCACACATGGCACGGCTGACACTATTGGCCATATCCAAACCCGACTGAAGGGATTCACACATAGCATCTTTGCCATCTTGCACGAGAGCAAGGAACCCATCCCTTTCTTCCCCCTCGGGAATATGCTCAGCCGCTAACGAAACAGTTCCATAGAGTATGTGAGAACCTTGCCAAGGCACAAGTTGAGTTGGCCGATTTCAAGGCCATGCTTACAACAGGAAATACTTTCCGAGCCCAACTGTCGTCCCTATCAGGAGGGATGGTAGGGTACGCTGCCTGCCTCGAGATGGCTGTAGCCGCCTAAAGCACCAAACTCTTGGGAGTGGGGCGAGTGGATAAATGGCTGGGGTCGCTAACAGAAGGGTGGTACTTTTTTGTCAAAGATTTATTAACAGCCGGAAGAGATTCCGGGGACTGCCAAGCAGCTGCCACCCTTTTCTGGAAGGTGAGATGAGATGAAATGGTAACATCGGGTCAGAAGATGGACCTTCATCTAAGATATCCATTAGATCATCCTGTACAAAGTCTTCAGGAGGACTGGACCAGCCCAGATACTCCAAGACCCTAGCCATGAGCCTCCTGTATGAAGACGCAGGATAAGCCCCAGGCTCAGGCCTACCAAATTCGACTTCTGGAGAAGTGTCCAGCCCACTGGCATCACGGAGGGTTTGCCTCAACTCTCCAATTGACTGTCACCAGAAAAAACTGAAGCCACATCCTCAAAATCAGACATTTCTTCCTCTTCATAAATGTTGTCCAGAGGGAGTTGAAACCCTGGCCTGGGGACAGAAGAGGGCCTGGAATCCAATACAGGCCTCACAGACTTCATAGTAGCCTTCCTAGGAGGATGCCTGATATCCGGGTACTCCAATGGCAAATTGCAGGCAAAAATACCCAAAGGCGTCGAGGGCGCTGAAGGCTTCGACGTCGAGAGCGCCATGGCTTTGGTGTCGACACAGATGCTGACTGCACCGTGGGCCGATAACGGCAAAGCGTTGACGTCTGAGTCGGATGGACACGGTGCAGACCTAGTCGACGACGGCTTCGAGCTCATAACCGGTTGCAGCGGTCTTGCTGGGGACGAGGACCGAGATCTGGAGGCACGTCTCTTGCGACTGCCCTGAGCCTTGTCCGGACGGGATCTCGAAGGTTCCCGTAGCGAGTCGCGTCGCTGACCCAAGCCCGAAGGCATGCGAGTTGCGGTACGAGACCGTCCCTTGCCAGCTTCGTTAGAAGGCACCACCGGAACCGTGCCCTGCGATTGAAATATCACTAACATCTGCTTGTTAAAGGCAGCCCATTCCTCCGTAGTCGAGGACTTATTCGGGCATGACACTTTCCTCGAGGCACCATCCTCTGAGGACGACGGGGAAGGCGACTCGTGACAGCGCTTCCTAGAGTGCTGGGACGAGGAAGACGAATGGCGGGAACCACTCCTGGACCGAGATCCCCGGGCCACCTCCCGATGCAGAGAGTCGCCCCTCGAGTTGTCGGTGGAAACCCCCTTGGACGATTTAGATTTTCGGGACTTACTAGGCTTAGAGCCCCAACCTGCCTGGAGCTTTTCTTCTGCTCCTGCAAAACCCGGGCAGTCAGCGACTGGCATTTCGAACAGTCGTCGGTGTCGTGCGACTCGTCCAGGCACCACAAACAAGTGCAAGGCGGGTTGGTGATCGACATTTTCGACTTGCAGTCCCGGCAGGTCTTGAAGCCAAACCGCAGAGTCGGAGGGGTCGAAGAAACAGGCATCTCAACGATGCTAACACACGAGGCACGCCGAGTTTCACGAAGCAACACGTTCGCAGAAAAAACAGAACTGAGGCTATGGGTGCCGTGTGTGTCCTATTTATAACATCCTGTGACGTTGCCCTCGACGGAGGCCTTTGAGGGACATTGACCCAACGTCATCGACGCAGGACGCCCTCTGCTGAAAAAGTTTCCGAAGTGCACAGCTGTGGACATTACATGTCAAAACTGTGGAATACGTTGGAGGACACAATCCATTCAAATGGGTACTTCTGCTAGTACCATATAAAACAAATATATACATTAGGTTAACTTACAATACATCTTTGAATAACTAACCAGGTGAAACAAGTAATACAAATGTAGGTAAAATGATGAGAGCCTATAGCCAGTACAATTCCCTATACTTTAGACGTCCAACCCTAAGATGTATGGGGGCTATGGCCAAATGTCACAGGTTCCACACAAAGTTTCTCACAGGAAGGTGGTTTCTAAAGGGATGCAATGGAAATGTTGTGGTGGTTATTCAAAACAGTTCCAAACTAGATGTTTGGCAACAATTCGTCAGAAGACAGGTAAATTCTCTCTCTTCCAGGTCCACGGCTAACCCAGGGGCAGTATACATTCCCCAGGTTCAATGACCAAAGATAAGTAACAGTGAGATAGGAGACAAAGGGCTTTGCATCCAATGTTATCCTATGGAGGACGTGGGGGAGAGGCAGATGTCCTCGGGTCGTCAACAGGTGGCTCTTCTTCGAAATAATTTTGCTCCAATGTAGATCCGAGGAATGGCTGATGGAGGAGTCCTCTTATGCAAACTTGGAGCTGAAAACAAGTCCAAGCTCATCAATGCACCAGTGAAACAGCCAGTAGTTGTCTAATCTGGGACAACTACTGGTTTCACATCTGCCTCAGCAGCAGACTTTCGGGCACCAGGGATGTGGACTTGGACTGCCAAACACAAAGGCACACTAGCCCGCTAAAGCAGCAGTTTTCCAAGCCCTTATATGGGATTTCCTGGCCTGCTTATTATTACCCACGGTGTGTGTTGCTCATTTATCGACCTCGGAAGCATGAAAGGCTGAGTTTGGCCTTGCTGGGATTCGAACCTGCGTCTGCAGGCTCTGCACAGATGTCAAAGGGGGCACTCTACTCGCTGTGCTATCGGACCGGTGATGCTTAAGGCTTTACTTCCCTTCAAAAAGTCGGGTAAGGATAATAAACAAAGCAAAAAGAATGTAGTCCCAAACAAAATTATGGAGGGAAATGTGATGAATCTGAGATGATTTCCTCTGGAAACCTGACATGGGACCCTTCCCATGTGACCAGGGAAAGGCAGACACTTCCTGACCCTGGGGGTGGTGTTCTGCGGGAGGATCACATGGAGAGGGGAGACGAGAGGACCATACTATCCTAATGGCTTACTGTAAAAGGAAAAGGGGATTTGAACATTGAGGACTTCATGTCCCACAATGCTCTAAGTACTGGGACGAAGAAGGGGGAGGCAGAGGCTCAAGATTGCTAGTGGCAGCCTAATTACCATAATGACCCACACC
This sequence comes from Ambystoma mexicanum, assembly GCF_040938575.1. Classification (NCBI taxonomy): domain Eukaryota; kingdom Metazoa; phylum Chordata; class Amphibia; order Caudata; family Ambystomatidae; genus Ambystoma; species Ambystoma mexicanum. Next base: position 1,345,748,795 of record NC_090922.1, on the reverse strand, counting down.
TGAGGGAGACTGGGATGTATAAAAGACCCTCTCAGGTTTTTGCAATAGAGAGTAGCAGAGATCCGTAGTGGAAGGTGGAGTGAATGCCGTAACTTCAAGTTGCAGTTGAAGGAAACTGTGTGAGGCATTGGAGCTGCCACGATTAGCAGATTGAAGGTTGCTTCCCAGAGGGTCTCTCCCTTCAATGACCCTGTCTGCAGAGGATGCACAGAGGGAAGTGTTGCTGGTGAAAGCTTTCCCCCTGAAGAACACAGATGCAGAGGTCACGCAGCGGGAAATGTCCCTGGAGTGAGGAACAATCCATTCCCGATCAGCGTGGGCCACAGGAAACAGAAGAAAGCAAGTTGCTGGGCAGTGTGCAGCAGAGAAGGCAGAGGACCTGGAGGCAGCAGAGCGAGCAGACACATGTGCAATACCCGGTGAGTTCACTACAAGTATGTGACGCCGGAACGCTCCGGGATCGCCCGCTTGTCCAATTTAATACCTTTGAACACCGAACTGATACCAAGAAGCTAAAATGGCAGGAGAACTATGGGCAAGAAGGATATCATAATACGGGTGAAGGTTATAGACTTTCACAGTATCAAAGGGGGGCAATATCAAGTCAAGGGTATCAGAACCACCATTGCCAAAGCCAAAGGTGCAACTAAGAACCAAGTTGTTTGTGAGTCATAGTGCCAAAATGAGAGAAACAAGGTGAAAATTACCCAAACAAGCATTGTCCAAGCCAAAGAAGAGAGTTGGAATACAAGCCATTATTAGCCACTGGTTAAAGGTGCGGTGGGAAAAAGAAGTGAGCCGACTTCCTGATGGGAAGTAATGAGGAAGAGAGAACCATATTGCATGTGCAATCACAAGTGTGGAATAAACTGCACTGATGTGCTTCATGTCTTCCAAAGTGAAGTAGTCAAAACTGATGTGGAAAGTTAAAAGACTTTGGTTGAAGTAATTCACATCACAGAAGTACTTATAGTAGTAGTAGAAGTTTTGATTTGTCCCGGCAGGCGTGAACACCAGGGCAGAGACTTTGTAGTAGTAGACCTGGCAGGTTAGTGGACCAGGTATAGGTCTCTGAGAAGAAGTGGCAGAACAACTAAAAGATGTTGTGAATTGTCATCCTGAAAAAGAATCGTTTTCTTGATACAGATCAACAGTGGAAAATCATATTTGAAAGATGTTGTGTTGACCTCTACCACCAATGGAGAGATAAAGACTGGTTGAATATTTGGAACGATTGATACAAGACCGAGAAGAGACTTTCTTGAAACAAGAGGAATTTTATTATTTGAACAAGATGAAAAAGACCAATTTTGAACTGTGGAGTAAAAATCCTGTCGACTCTGGGCAAGGGGATTGCACCCAGGTTACAAGGAGTAACATTTAGCAAACACATACTAAATATAACTTAGTTGTGATATGAATTGCCATCCATTATATTGTTAAGTTGTTGTATGAAAAAGCGTGAGGGACAGATTTCTTGTGTTAGAGTGTTTCTTTCAGTTACTTTGAAAGGCAGGGAAATCCTTGTTAGGGTAGGCATAGTGAGGCATTTGTCAAATCCAAGTTAATAAAATGGCATCTTATGAAAAACCTTTACAAAGTTGTTCGTCCTCACAATTTTGACCAGTCACAGAAAGTTGCAAAAAGAAAACCTTTCCTAATACTACAACAAAGATGCTTGCTCGCAGTGTTTCTTTACAGGTAGCACAATATTATACGTAATTATCAGAATTCCACTTTTGGTTTTAGAAAACGGTGATGGTTATGTTTCAAGATCATCCATCTGACTGCCATAATCTTCAAAGCATGTGACTTCCAAGAAGATAGCCATACTGGTGGGATAACATTGCATGCAAATATCAACTCTTTTCACACCACTTGAGGAGCACATGCTTACCTCCTCAGCAATCGGCACATTCTGATTTTCTTCATCTTCCGTTTCATTAACTGACAATTTGGTTATGTCAGGACTGCTTCTTAGCTAAAGAAAACAAAAACAATCTATGACACAAACCAGAAAGAACATTGCATTAAATAGTTACCCACATCAGTAGTGCATTCTTTAATCTTTTCAGCTTTCAACAGCACTGCCAAAGTATAAATAATTACAAGATCAGGTTTTTATGTAGCACTTGATTCTTCACACTTCGAAGTACTGTACTAAAAGCTTGTATAATTTAACAAATTAATTCTTCTCTATTTATAGACTATTAGGCTGGGATTCCAACTTGCTATGTGCAGACTTGCCCTATGTCAGTGCTGAGTGTGTAACACGTAAGCTATCCATGGGACAATGTTTGCCTTTGTAAGCAACATTTATTATCTGTTACATATGCTGGTTTCTACCATTTGTTTTGGGGGTCTTACTTCATTTGACACACACAGGGCCCAATGCGTCTTGAGCAATCAACTATTATTTTGACGATTGTTAGGGAGAATTCTCAGAAATGTGCTACTTCCTCTCTACCTTAGAGACCCCCAGCACTTTTGCTGGGCTTTAGGACTTTTTAATTTGTAACATGGAGAGAGTGAGACCTTTTTCACATTCTCTTGTGTAATTTTCTGTGATTTAACACTGTTTCTTTTTGGTTTTGGAGTCTAACAAACTCCATAAGCATCATCTTTGCATTGTGACACACAACATTCTTTAGTGCAGTGACACAGGGTAGTATCTTAGATTTCCCAAAGGTTTAACTATCTTCTCTTGGATAAACTACTGTTTCCAAGAGCAGTAAAGTGAAATTGACTTTACTTACAATTTGTTACTTTCTAGACCCAGCACACACTAGCTTACCATAGGGTGCTGGAGGGGTAACTTAGTATCCCCTTTGTCTAGTTTTCTAAACATTTTTATGTTACCCCTTCTACAATTAATGGCTGGTGGCAGTAGTTTACTTTATACTACCATTGTGTGTTTTTACCGTTGGCTGTATTCGCAGCTGCAGTAAAGCACCCATGGGTGCCCATTTTGTCAAAATGGCCCGGTCTTATTTTCTTGCCAATTATTGCTGGAAAGGTCCTTCTTGAGATTTACTCTGCGCGCCAAACCAGGTTTGGTCCCTATGTTCATTTTGTCTTTGGCGGGATTCACGAGTGAAGCCCACCTCTGACTCCATTACGTCTGGCAGGGGCAGATAGTGAGGGAGGTACCTGAAACTCCCTGTGCTTAATCCCCTTGCTTACAGGAATGCACCAAAAGGTGATTGGCCGGCTGGCTGTCCGGCAAGGAGAGCCACTCTGCTGTGCGATTGGACACCTTGTGGATTTTCCTTGCTTCTGGGGTCCAGCCCTATGTTGAGGTGGCTCAGGCTTGGTTAGCCCTGCTTCGAGGGAGCCCAGGGATCTTTCTGGAGCTCGGGTACGGTTTAAAAATGATGCACTCGATTCTGGTGTTCCTGTCCCCTGGCACTTGGTTTCAGCTGCAGCGAAGAAGTACAGCCAGCAGGGAGAGGGGTTCCAGTCAAGTTCGTCTTGGGGTCAGTTGGTCTCACCAACCAGAGGGGAGAAGTCGTCCGTTACAGGATTCTTTAGTCAATGCGAAATATGGAGCATCAGCACTACAGCAGGGCTTCACCAGGCAAACCAACAGTTCAGGAGGGTGCTGCAAGCATCTCTTCCAGTTTTTTCTTCGTCCAGTGGTCGACTCCACCTTCCTTGCAAAAGACCCTGCCTTTTATGCGAGTATGACCCTTTCATTCGCAGCCTAGTGTCACACCACAGGGTGGCTGTCCTCCAAGGATAGCCAGCCGGCCAATCACCTTTGGGTGCATTCCTATAACCAAGGAGACTAAGCAAAGTGAATTTCAGAAACCTCCCTCGTTTCCTGCCCTGCCAGACACGCTGGAGCCAGAGGCGGGCTTCACCCATGAATCCCACCAAAGAGAAAACTAACAAAGGGACCAAACCTGGTTTGGTTTGCAGAGTAAATCTCAAGGAGGACCTTACAAACAAGAAATGGCAAAAAAGAAGACCAGGCCATTTTGAAAAAATAGGCACCCATGGGTGCAATACTGCAGCTCAGGATACAGCCTGTGGTAAAAACGCACAATGGTAGGAAAATTAATACCATTGCCACCAGCCATTAAATGTAGTAAGGGAAACCGACATTTTACATGAGAAGGTAGACAAAGGAAAACACAAGTAAAGTCAATTCCACTTTACTACTCTTGGAAACAGTAGTTTATACACTTTGATGGATGGATGGGCAAGGCCAGCCTTAACCAGTGCGAGGAGGTAAGGCAGAAGTAGCGGTGCTGTGTCGTGCTTTTGAGATCGTCTGTTACTGACAAAACACTTTAAAGCGCCTCCATTGTGTATATAGCATGCAAGTGTAGACGTAGCCCTGGACTTGGCTAGAATCTTCTTGCACTCCAACAGCAGCGAGAAATGCCCAAATTCTAAGGCTGCAGGAGCCAGGCCGACTGGTTCAGGAGCGCTGGGTTATGGTGTAGGATTGTCCCTCCTTCTCTGGATAGCAGGTCCGGAAGAGGAGGCATAACCACTGAAAGGTGAAAAAGGTCTGGGTACCAGATTTGTCTGGGCTACCACGGTGCAATGAGGATCATTTTGCAGAGGGATAGTTTGTGTTAATCACACGTAGGAGCAGCAGAATTCGGAGGAATGTGTAAAGGAATAGGCTTTCCCAAGGGAACAAGAAGGCGTCCCCCAAACTCCTTACCTGCATACTTGGGCAAACGACTGCACTTGGTATTGGCTGATGCCGCGAACAGGTCGATCTGATTCTGGCCCCAATCACTAAAGATCAAAGGCTTGATCTTACTGGAGTTCCCACTTATGGCAGAAACACAGATCCCTGTAGAGATGGTCCGCAATAGTTTTTTGAACGCCTGACTAGTGGAACAGCTCCAGAAACATCTGGTGAGCAAAAGCCAGCACCACAGGTTCTGTGCCTCCAGAGAGGATGGCCGACCTCGTCCCGCCCTGCTTCTTGATGTAGTAAATGCTAGACTTATTATCTGTGAAGACCCTGACCATCTTTCCCAAGAGCAGAGGCTTGAAAGACTTGAGCAAAGAAAATTGCCCGTAGTTCAATGACGTTAATATGCAACGCCTTCTCTTCCGGAAACCATAGGCCTCTGGCATATATCTAGCCTGTGTGGGCACCCCAACCTTCCAGCGAAGCGTCGGTAGTGACCGCCTCCTGATGCGCAGGGGTCCTGAAGGGACCTCACTGCAAGATCGAATGGACCTCCAGTGCAGGGTTTGGCAGAAATATTGATCGAGGGCTATCCTGTTATTCCATGAGCCGGAGATTTGCTTCCACCTGGCTTCCAGGAACTCGTGAAGCGTTCTTGTTTGCTGCCTGCAATGAGGGACCAGATGGATGCACAAGGATATCATCCCCAACAAGGATTCGATGGACTGGACTGTCACCACTCCAACGGACAGCCTTTGGACCTTTTCCTAGGACAGCACTGGAGGAGGTGGCGCCGGGTGGGGCAGAGATTGTCTTGGTGGACTGGCACCACAGGAGGACTAGAAGCCAAACATGGTAGTCGCTACTGAATCTTGGCAATGGATCTCTTGGAGCTTGAGGCATCAAGATTGGTGCATGAGGCCAGGGGCTCGTAGGTTGAGCAGGCTTAAGTTGTCGCGCACGCCGCAGAGCCGGCTGTGGAAGCAGGCCAACACCACCCTCATTATGGTGTGGGTCCACATCTTCAAGAGCTTCCTCATCCGACAGGATGGAAGGAGCTGAGATAGGGTGGACACATGACCCTGGGAGGCCTCACAACAGGATGGGGTAGGCAGCGGAGGGGCCCTTGTGGTCTTTGGCAGAAAAGAGATCTTGTGGTGCCTATTGCTCACTGCTGGAACCTCTCAGTAAGGTGCCCAGCACAGGCACACCAGGAGAAGGCACTGCAGACAGAACAGACCCTGCCGGGTCTGGGGGAGGCCTTGGAGGAAATTCTACCAGTGAGATAGCTGTCGTGACCGTAGAGATGGTGCTTGCTGTCGTCAAGCCTGTACACATGACAAACCAGTGCTGCCGGCCTGGCGGACGATTGGAGTCTTCGTTGACTACGACGATGATTGGGGTTGTCGACGAGGATGGCCTTGGGACGTCGGCGATGACACGCCCGACCGCAATGAACGCCGGTTCGACAGGTTGACGGAGTGGATAATCTCCGGCTTGCCGAAGAAAGGGTTCCCTTTGTGCCCTTCGCCGATCCAGGTGACTGAGATGCTTCTCCTGCAACTCTATGCGATGATGTCGTTTGGGGCACTCCATCCTGCTCCTCGTCGCATTTCACATCATGTATGGATACTGGAGTAAGCCCAACATTTATTTACAAAGCGCACGTTGGTGCAGTATTCTTTCTTTATTTTAAAACGAAATGCCACCTGAAATTGCAAGCAACTGCTGTGCAAACTCCAGAGGTTCAGCGTTTTGTGCCTGCTATCTCTTCTTTGACTTTATGCCACTCTGAAGGCATCTTGCAGCCCTGCCTGTATTGAGAGTTTGGCCTTGCAAACATGGCCACTCCATTTCTTCTTGTGCTGCTGCCTCGGCTCCCTCCTTCCCATTGGTTGCAGTTGGCCCAATTTGAGCAACAGGGAGGCGGGAGCCGGCTAACACAACCTAAGGCCCACAACAAGGCCCCTGTCTGCTACAGGTACGAATGGTAGCCTGTGATGCTGTGTGCCCCTCGCCCTCTCCCCTTGGTCGCCTGTGATTCTTGCGTGCCCCCCACCCTCTCCCCTTGGTTGCCTGTGATGCTGTGGGCCCCCCAACCTCTCCCCTTGGTCGCCTGTGATGCTCAAAATCCAATGTCACCTCTTTGACTATAATATTTTTCCTGCATTCTTTGCTTTGAGCCCCCCGTAACATGAGGTGTGGCTTGTAATGTGTTGCATTTACCTGATCGACTGTACCTAACTATACACTTAAGGTAAGCACTTATGTAACCAAGTAAGCCTTCTGTAACAGCGCCACGATGCCTCAGGGCCGTTAATCGCTTTATAAATGCAAATAAATAAATTGAATAAACAAATGTTGCTGCACTTTGTCGACGAGGAGGTCGGAGCATGCAACAACGTCACCTTTTTAGGTTTTTCCCCCTTGGAAGCGTCAAAGAATCTCAACGTCTTGCCAGAGGGAGTACGCTCTTCTGAGCTGTAGCCCTGGCAGAGGCATGACTGCACACAGATGCCGAGTCAGAGGCCTTACCTTCCTTCTTCCATGACACCAGGAGCTGATGGGCAAGGTTCAATGTTTTTTTTCCCGCTTTTTGCAGGTCGCCTTCCAAAAAGACCAATTTTTTTTTTCAGGCAATTTTAGGCGGGCAACAAAAAGCAAAAAGGCGACTGCCCCGAACCCCCCCTCCCGCAACCCCCTGCCGCCTCACTCCCCACCTAAGCCTCCCCCAACATATATACACGCAACACACACCCAACCACACACTTACCCGTTCTCCCTCGATGGCGCTTCCGGGTCCTGGCGTGTGGTCACAGATCAGTCTTTCTAAATCGATCTTTTTTTTTTACAATTCTTTTTTTTTTAACTATTTATTGACTTAAGACTGATGGAGATCCTTCCTAGTCTTAGTGAAGAAAGACTGGCAGATGGGGCATCCTTTCACATCATGGTCCGGGTGCAGGCAGTAAATACACTGTTGGTGGCGTTCTCCGATGAAGACATTCTTCTGACTGCATCTGTAACAGGCCTTGAAGAGGCTCTTCTTCTTGGCCTCAGACATGGCGTGTCTTTGTGTGTATGTGTGTGTGTCCTAGACCCCAAACTCGGTTTGCAGCCTCACATGACGTAGCGATCCAACGGAAGGTGGGATCAAGAGCGGCAACGGTTCCCTGCTGCAGACTGCGGATTTGATTTACACTTGACCTTCTATGGGTTTTTTTGTTCTCTTTTGACACCAGATTTAGAACAAGCTGTATATTCTGTATTTTATATAATTTTTTAGGACCTGGATGAAGAATTAAAGATTAATTTACTCTTCATTGGATTTCCTTTTTGTTGATCATCAATGTTTGTACATTTAAAGTGAAGTGAGTCTCCTCTTTCAGATTAATAGTTCTCAGACCTCACAAATAAGGAGCCTGGACATTGGGGAATTAAAATCAGACATCCACAGTAGAGTGGATTGTTGCACTCAGGTTTTTTTTTTTCGTTGGAGATACAGGCAGGGGCACACCAATATTTGCAAACCCTGTTGCAGACTAGTCACAACCGTGATGGAATTGAAACTCGTAGACGACTGCTTTTTTGGTGGCCAACACCTCAGCCAGTTGGGTCGGGTAGATCCAGGCCATCTCTTGCAAGCAGCCGTACTTGTCTTTCCACGCTACTGTTAGTATAGAAAAACACCCTACCATAGCATAGAGGGTATATTATGGTGGCCGAAAGCGAACCGCATCATATGCCTAGCACCACCAGAACCATAGAGCGTCCATTTTAAATCACTTTATTTAAAGATTCTAACAACAAACAAAGAAAAACAATCTCCAGTACATCGCATCGTGTTCAGATTGCAAAATCTAAAAGAAACTTAGAAAGAAACAAAATAATACTGAATACATGGACATCGATATTTGTAAAAAACAAATACAATTTGAACAAAAATTCCTGACACTCAACCATTAAGACAAAACAACAGGAAACCAAAACACACAACAAACACATGCTTAGAATATTCCCCGTCGTCAGACTGGGACCCCTCGGTACACATATATAGCCTTTTCCAATAGGAAAACTTCCGACACTTTTGTGTCCTATCTATGTCCTTTTAGGACCCGCCTACGCATGCTCCGTAGGCCGTCCCAGTATAAGAGGCCCGTCCCCGCGGCTCCCTTTCAGATTTCGGCCCCTCCAAAGTAGGAAGGGTTAAACTTATCAATCAAATACATTACATTCCGGGGAGGTTGGCGGGCGCATGTGAATCCATGCAAGATACCAATGCTGGAGAAATGGAGTTACAGGTAAGAAACTATTCCCTTCTCCAGCATTGGATCTTTCATGGATTCACATGCTTAGAATAGATTGTATAGCAGTAACACTTGAGACGGCGGTGAGAATGTAATGTAATATACCCTCACCATACTACACAATGCATATGTACAGTAGGAATAAGTTAACTCATATAACCTTACCCACATAAAGTATACTGTCATTAAAAAGGTAGACAACAGATTCTCCACAGCGTGGAGCTTACCTTACTGAAGCAGATGGTGCAGGACAGCTCTTCCCATCTGCACCTCGTCCGCATGCTGCCTGGCAAGGCAGTAGTGGCGGGTAAACGTGTGGGGCACTGACCATGCCGCAGCTTGGCATATGTCCGTCAGCGGAATTCCTGCCCATAAAGCTGTTGAGGAGGACATCGATCTTGTAGAATGGGCTCTAGGATGTCCTTGCAGTGGCCTTCCGGCCTTAGAGTGACAAAACGCAATCGTCGAGGAGACCCATCGAGCCAATCCTTGTTTAGAGATTGCTTTTCCTCTCGTCGACAGACCATATGCGACGAACAGTTGTCGAGTAGACCTGAGTTCCTGTGTACGATGTAGGTAAAATTTCAGAGCCCTCTTAACGTCCAGGGTATGAAGAGCTTTTTCTGCTGCCGATGATGGTGTGGCGAAGAAAGTAGGGAGAACAATGGACGAGTGTTTGTGATACACTGTTGGAACTTTTGGGACGAACAGAGGATTAGTTGCCAGGACTACTTTGTCCTTAAAGAATCTTAGGTATGGCGGGTCTACGAACAGCGCTTGCAGTTCCGAGATTCTTCTAGCTGATGTGATAGCAATCAAGAATGCCAACTTCCACGAAATGAATTTTATGTCGGACGTGGCCATAGGCTCAAAAGGCGGTTTCATTAAGCCTGCCAACACTGTGTTGAGACTCCAAGTCGGGGGGAAACGTTTTACCGGGGGAAAAGCTCGAAATAAACCCCTCATGAAGTGTTTTACAAGTCTGTTGCTAAATAGAGGAGACGACTGCCTCTTCCTTGTGAAACTTGAGATGGCCGCCAGGTGCACCTTTATTGATGTGACGGATAATCCCCTCTCCGCCAAGAGGAGCAGGTAAGGTAGAACTTGTTCCGGCGTCACCAACAACGGTTGTAGGCCCTGTTGTCCTCTACACCATTCACAGAACCTCCGCCACTTATAGGAGTAAGATTTGTTTGTAGAAGGGGCTCTAGCCGCCTGCAGAATTTTTTGACAATCCTCCGAAACGTCTAAAGCACCGAACTCCGAAAAGTCAGGAGCCAGGCTGTAAGGTTGAGACTGTCCGGGTCGTGATGCCACATCGTGCCTTTGTCCCGGGATAGTAGGTTCGGGACTTTCGGAAACGCTATGGGATGTTCCAGCGACAGGTGAAGCAGGTCAGAGAACCACGGTTGCCTTGGCCAGTATGGTGTCACTAGAATTACCCGGCAATTGTATCTGCGTATCCACTGTATTGTCCTCCGTATGAGGGGGAACGGGGGAAAAGCATAGAGGAACATGTCCGTCCATGGGAAGGAGAATGCCTCCCCCATGGAACCCTCTTGAGGCCATCTGCTTGCGAATTGCTCGCATTTCTTGTTGTCTTTGGTCGCGAAGGCGTCCAGAGGGGGGTCACCCCATTTCTCGAACACTTTCATCAGGTGAACTGTGTCCATTTCCCACTTGTGTATCTGGGCCATGCTTCTGCTGAGGGAGTCTGCTTGGGAGTTCCTCACTCCTGGGAGGTGATGAGCCACGATGGAAATTTCGTGCTTTAATGCCCAATGCCATGTTTTCTGGGCTTCTATGGAAAGAGTTCTTGATCGCGTCCCTCCTTGTTTCCTCAGATAAAACATGGCCGTTTGTCGGTCAGTATTCGTACTCGCGAACCCTTGATGTGTGGTAGGAATGCCTTCAAGGCCCATCGTACTGCTCTGAGCTCTAACACGTTTATGTGTAGGAGTGACTCCCTTGGAGACCAGCGACCTTGCGTTTGGAGAGCACCCATGTGAGCTCCCCATCCGGTTAGGGACGCATCCGTGACTATGGTTCGCTGAAACTCCGGCTCCTGTAGGGGTACACCGTTGTTCAGATAGTGAAACTCTGCCACCACTGAAGGGTCCGAAGCAGCTTGTCGTCGTCGATGGTTATCCTGTCTGACCACGATCCTTGAGCCTGCGTCCATCGGTCCGCGATGAATTCCTGGACTGGCCTCATGAATAGGCGACAGTTTTCCACCAGATGGATGCAGGATGCCATTGCCCCTAGGACCGAAACGTATTTTCTCACTGAGATCTTGGTGTTTCGCCGTAGTCGGCACGCTTGTTGATTGAGTCTTGAGGTTCTGTCGAGAGAAGGTTTCACTAGCCCTAACTGGGTCTCGAACTGTGCCCCCAGGAATACCAGCGTTCTCGATGGCCGCAGAGAGGATTTTTCGAAGTTTATGGCGAATCCCAGCTGTTGTAGAAGCTGCATGGTGGCTTGTAAACTTGTGTTGGTCGACGCTGGGGAGGATCACCTTATCAGCCAGTCGTCGAGGGATGGGTATACATGGTGGCCTTGCTTCCTTAGCCAGGCCGCTACTGGAGCCAGGCATTTCGTGAACGTTCTGGGGGAGGTCTTGAGCCCAAAAGGAAGAACTGTGAATTGGTAGTGAGTCCGCCCTATTACAAATCTTAGGAATTTCCTGTGTTTCCGACACATTGGAATATGGAAATACGCGTCCTGTAAATCCAGGGACGCTAGAAAATCCCCCTCTTGAACGGCGCGGATCACTTCCTGCAGAGTGAGCATCTTGAATTTTAGGCTCTTTAAAGACTTGTTGAGATCGCGTAAGTCTAAAATGCGACGCCATTTGCCGTTCGGCTTTTTTATGACAAAATATCTTGAGTAGACTCCTTGACCTCTCTGTGATGTTGGAACTAATTCTATCACGCCCTTTGCTAACATGAGTGTTACCTCTTGTTGCAGTATCTTCAGATGGGAATGATCGGTGAACGCAGGTGGAATTTGCGGAGGGCTGTGCTTGAATTGTAGAGAGTGTCCGTTTCTTATAGTATCCAGCACCCATTGATCCGTCGTTATTCGTTCCCATTCGTCGACATATGCTGAAACTCTTCCCCCCAGAACGGTGTGTTGTATGTCACTGCTGATCTTTATTTTGCTTTTCTCTCGACGACGACGGATATGATGGTCTTTTTCTGGAAGTCTGGAAGTTCCGGCGACGGTTTGCCGTTTGGTAGGCACGTCTGTATCCCTGGGAGGGGTAAGACGATCTGCCAAAGGATCTGTCTCCAGACGCAGAGAATCTTGAATTACCTGAAGCCCCTCTAAAGGGACGAAAAGACTTGTAGCTTCTGCCACTCTGGAGGGCACCCAATGAACGTGCCGTGTCCGAATCCTCTTTCATTCCCTTTAGGGCTTCGTCCACCTTCTCACCGAAAAGAAGGTCTCCCTCAAAGGGCATATCTAAAACTTTGTATTGTACTTCTGGCCTGAAGTAGGTACACTTAAGCCATGACTGTCGACGTAATACGACCCCATTATTGACTTGCTTGAAGCCTGACTCAGCGAGGTCCACCGCAATGTTTATTGCGTGATTTGAGGCTTCCTCACCCTCTCGGACAAGTAACATCGCTGCCTTCCTATGCTCTTCCGGAAGATGATCAAACAACGGAGCTAGCCTGTGCCACATCTCCCTATCGTATCTGGCTACAATTGCCAGAGAGTTTGCGGCCTTTACTGTGGTCGCTCCCACGGATAGCACTTTTTTGCCAAAGGCATCTTGGCGTCTCGCTTCGTTTTCAGGCGGAGTCGTGCACTTGTGCTGGGCCTTCGCCTTCTTCGCTGCTGCCGCCGACACCACTGAGTCTGGCGTTGGTTGGGAGGATAAACACTTGGGGGTAGACTCTGGAGCCTTAAACTTTTTTTCTAGGCATCCTTTCACTGCCGGCTCTGAAAACGGGTGACACATTGTCTGCAACCCCTCCTTCCACACATGGTCTAGTATTGGTATCGAGAACACCGACCTCCTTCTCTTACCCATGTGGTCGAACAAAAAACAGTCCTTTTTCTGTTCTTCCTGGGACAAACCAAATTCTTTGCATGCCTTCTCCATCATAGAATGGAATGACGCAATGTCGTCCGGAGGGGACGGGTGAGCTGGGCTTCTAGGGGTTTCCAACTCCACCTCTGACTCCCAGGTTGGATTCCTGGAGGGGGATGATGAGATATCCGACATGGCTCCCCTGTCAGACTCCGAAACTGGCAGCTCACCTACCTCTTGTGCCAGTGCTGAGATTGGCTTGCGTAGGTGCGTCGGTTGACGGGATGGGCCCGGCTCGTCGACGGGTGACTGTGGCAGGTTTGCCTGAGGTAGTCTCTGGTCCAACGACTGTAACAAAGACTGAAGCGTGGACAGAATTTCCAACGACAAAACAGATTGAGGATTGAGAAGAGGGGCAGATACCGGTATAACGGATCCCCTCGTCGACGACTTGTCAGCCACTCGTAGCCCTAGGTCTGCTGGGCCAGCTATTCTCTCGTTCTCGTCCTCCGAGGACAGCAACACAGCCTGTTCTTGTAGTAAAGTATCCGGGGGGATCGGATCAAAAACTTCAGGCCTCCAGGCCTCCTGTAGGACCCCCGTCGACGAGGCCATCGTCAACGCCGTTGTCGGTGGGACGGTGGATGCCACCTGCGGAAGTGGCAGGGTGGAGGCCGATGACTGGACCGCCATCGACGACGGTGACTTAGCAGGTGGTTTTGGCGGTCCCGCCTTTTCCACACTTGGCTTGCTTTTACTCGACTCTCGACTCGTGGTCGATCTATGATGATCGCCCGAGGAGGATTTCCTTTCCTTTTCATGCTTTTTTGATGAAGATGATTTCTTTGACGAGGAGTCTCTAGTTGAGTGACTTCTAGACGACTCTTTTTCCGTCGGTCGAGATTTCTTCGCCGGTGGTTCCGACGAGGTAGCGCAGCGTGATGTTTTCGCCGATTGTGTGGAGCCTACCTCCGAAGGGGGGGTATGCCCCCACTCCATCATTCAGCCATGTCACCAGTCGTCGACTCCGGTCTTTGAGGGTTTTTTGAGAAAACCCTTTGCATATGTCGCAGTTATCCGCCGAATGATGAGGGTGGAGGCAATATATACAATCCATATGTCCGTCCCCCTCGTAAACTTTTTTCAAGCCGCACGTCGCGCATGGACGGAACAGCGCTTTTCCTGACACGGAGGACATTTTCTTTACTCAAATTCCAATAATGCAACCTTGTACAAAATAGTAAGACAACGCGAGGAGATCCCACTACTTTGGAGACGGTTGAAATCTGAAGGGGAGCCGCGGGGGCGGGCCTCTTATTCTGGGACGGCCTACGGAGCATGCGTAGGCGGGGCCTAAAAGGACGTAGATAGGACACAAAAGTGTCGGAAGTTTTCCTATTGGAAAACGATATATATATGTACTGAGGGGTCCCAGTCTGACGACGGGGAATATTCTAAGCATGTGAATCCATGAAAGATCTAATGCTGGAGAAATACATTGGTTTCCTCCCTCACGAGTCCTTGAAGGTGAGCAGAGAGGCATTTAATCATCAAGCCAGCTGCCAGCTCGATGAGACCGCAGAAGCAATAGAAATAGACAGAGGCATGAATTATACTCTCTTTCACGGCCCCCCTTACTGGGCCCCTTTAAATCGAGCTGACCTCTAGCTCACAAATCGAAACTATAAGATAGCAAGTCTTGGAATGTGTCTCTCCTACGAACACAGTTCGCTCACTTAACAAGAGCATTACGTTCTCTGTAACAAAGAATAGTGTCTGCACCTTTGCAGATTGCAACTGTTGCTAAATTAATGTCTTAGAAGGTGTCATGCTCGTCACAACTGTCAATCACTGAACCCTTACTCCTGAAGATACATGAAGATACATTATGGGCGGTTTTGATGTGTCAGAAACTGATAATATGATGGTCTTTTCGCTGTTGTAGAATGCCCGCCGTCTTGCGTCTCAGGAGGTCTGGGTGACGCACGTTGCGAGACGTGAGATCTAGCCGGCCGACTGAGACTATTTGCTTTGCAATAAACCCTAGATTTTGGGAATTGAACCTCGTGTCTGGCGTATCAATTCGTGTATGTTGATTGTGCCTTGTTTTCATATGTGAGGGTCTTCATGGCCCGTCAAAAAATGGCACCCAAATAGGGACCCTCCCAATTTGCTCCATAGTGTATGTTGAAATTTGAAGAAGGCTGAAAAAACAAATCGAGGACGAGGCCGTCGAGCCGGGATCGAGAGGTGTTCGGGGCGTCCCTGTGAAAGTGATGAGGGACTCCTTTGCAGATCTGTACACAACCGTTCCCTGATCGACGCGCCCGCCAAGAGAGCAAGAAGGCGAGGTACCCGAAGTGAGGCAGATTGAGTAAGATACGCAGACACGATGATCCTTGGTTGCATCGGTTTACGGATGAATTGCGTCTTGAGACGAGTTGATTGATCAGGTGAGTCGTGCCCCGATTCTTAAACAGCCCTGATAAAGAGTTGCTCTTGCAAGATCAAACGCCCAGGGTAAGGTACGAATAAGATCAAACATGCCTGGAAAATTGTCTTCCTGTCTAGTGGGATTTTTCCACTGCGATTGACAATCTTTGGAAACCGGCCAGGCTGCGCCACCCGTAGGGTCGCCAGCATTTGAGATGTATGTGAAGCATGGAATAGGGGCAATAATGTTTTGTGAAATTTGGCATAGGCAAACCAGACACGTAGAAGATTTGCAATGGCCGAAAGATGGTAGTTTTGAGATGCCGCAAATAGAGCTTTTGGAATCAGTGATGCTGCACCAGAAAGCCCGCCCAGCGACATTTGATGTCATTAGAGACTTGAGGAAGGAAGCTAACCTCTGTTTAAGAAGTAGGGAGAAACATGCACGTAGGCACAGATCTAATGCAGACAGAGCGCTAGAATAGGAAGAAACACAATGGGATGAGGATATCAGAAGGGCAGAGTCTTCAATTAGGCATAGAAAAAATATATCCACAACAAGAGTTGCATGCATCAGATGAACTAATTAATATGATTTTAAATGAAAAAATGCAAGAACGCCCTAAAAGTAAAATTGACACAAGTGCCCATTGCTCAGTCTCAGTTGCCAGCCCCCCTTCCAGTTGTTCCATCTGCACCAGCCCCTCCTGAACGCGTGATCGCATTTCCCCCTCCACCCACCGAGCTTTAATCAGCAGCTATCAGAAGAAAGCGCTGAAGAGGCGGGGCCTGCACAGAGAGGGAATGCTAGAATAACCTGTAGTGCCATCAGCAGGGAGAGAAAGAGAGCTGAAAGAAGAGGCAGAAATATACATTGAAGGCAATGATGAGGGATCGACGCGGAGTTCAATGTATGATTATAAGAAGCTCAGCGAAAAACAGGTATTGTTGGAATGCAATTAACTGGTATGATGCCGCCGCAGAAGTTGCGGGATTTGAATGCCTTTTCACGATTGAGAGAAAGTGATTCAGAAATGAAGGAGCATGTGGACAGGCTATTTTAGTTTAAAGATGAACTTGATGAAGTATATTCAGAGATGTTTTGTGTTCCTGGGTTTCGGTACAAAGAGGTAAAAAGAGGGAGACAACGATCGGCAACATATGTGCAGCTGTGATTTTTCCCGCCATCAATACTGGTTAGTGAAGAAATGAAAATATGTACGCGAGAAGCGCTTAGATGGATTATGCATGCTAGTATTCCTATAATGGAGGTGTATGAAACTTTTGAACTATATACAATAGAGGTGCAAAGTAAAGCATTGCAAGTAATGATTAAATATTTGCAAGATAAATATGTTGAGAAAGGACTGCTGCCCCCCTGAATTAATGACAGTATACAAGAGAGCGTGTTTATCTGAAACTGGGAAGACTGCTCTATCCCTTGATCTAGCTATAGTGCTTAATAAAAGAGAAAGGAGAGGGAGCCAGTGCGATATTCCCGAGGAGAGAAGTCCCTCCCACTTTTGTGCCGAAAACAGAAATCCCTGTCGTTAATGGAGGTCCAGCACAGGTAACAGAAGCACATTACACAGCACAATATGTACATGTCCCTTTTTCTAGACAAGAGGTGAATAATATAAAACAAACAAATCCCGATATAAGAAAGAACCCGGCAGGATTCTATAAAGAAATTGAATCTTATTTGAAATCGTCAATTTTTAATATGAACGATATTGACCTATTATTCCCTGTAATTCTCCCAGGAGATATATGGAAGCAAATTAGGAATGTGGATGATCATGAAAGTTTGGGTGTGACTTGGGAAAATTTAATCAAAGAAGATACAGACAGATCAGTAGGTGAAAACCCATCGTCAAATATGTTAGCATTACCGGCATGAAAAGTACAGACATTGAAGGTTATAGTACCTGAAAGAAGAATTATACGGGACAAACTAACTGCATGCGTGCAAGGCAAAGATGAGTTGGCTACTGACTATTTCAATAGATTTGAAGAAGTGTTTACAGATTTTAGCGGTCAAGATTTAAGCAGTGAACCTGGGAAAATACTATTTGTTGACAAATATGCGAGAGGGTTGTTACCGAAAATCCAAAATTTGATAATGACACCTGAAAGTGCGTGGCAAGCAAAATCACAAAGTGAAGTGTTGCACATGGCACAATACTATGAGAATAGAGTAAATTCAGAGAAAGACAAAGAGGTGAGAGATCGAGTGAATCTAAAAACAAGAGTGTTACTACAGCAAGTAGCGAATAATAATGGGGGCAGAGGAAATACACAAGGGAGAGGGAATTACTCGAACATGCACGGAGGCCCAATTGGGCTAAATCAATGTGCATATTGTAAAGAAGAGGGTCACTGGCGAGCACAGTGCCCACATTTGCAGAATAGAAATGGGAATGCCCCGAGAAGACGGACCAGAGGTCGCCCGGGAACACAGGGGCAAAATAGAAACACTAGTATGCCACAAAATCGGAATAACTAAGGAAACAACAACCAGCATCAGAGCCAGAATCAAAATCAGCAGAATGGAGCAGGAGATGGAAATGTTTTTGATACTCAATGAAATACTTATTATTCTGGTTGTCTTTACATCAGATGATGTATTGTGCCCCTAGCACAGCCCAAGACAGGGGTCGGAACCAGTGTCTATTCCCGTTGATCAGAAAGGACCCTACATAGAAATGAAAGTTGGGAATAGAGAGCACACCTTTTTAGTGGACACAGGTGCACAGAAGTGCTCAATAGACTATCACTTGGTTCCGGAGATACCACTGTCAGGGCAAAAGAATGTTTCAGTAGGGCTCGCAGGCACCCCAGTAATTGGCTCTGTGTCACAGTCAGTGCCTTTAACACTAGGTCCATTCACAGATTTTTGATCGTTCCTTTTGTCACAGGATTGTGGCGAGAATCTATTGGGTTTAAATTTGGTGAAAAAACTAAGTGTGGTTATTCATTGTTCTCCTGATGGAGTGTTTATGACGAATTCACAATAGAAAATGCCAGTGTCCCAATTCTTGTCCAGACCCCTGCCAACAGAGTTGAGTAAGGTACCGACTTGCATGTGGGTAATGAAAGATAATGATGTTGGGTGTTTGAAAATACAGCTGGTGAAAGTTGTTTTGAAAGAGGGAGTAACATTGCCACGTATCCTGCAGTATAAAATTTCAGTGGAAGGTGAGAAAGAATTGAAATGCATTGTTTCAGATTTGGTTAAAAGAAACGTGATTGAAGAGATAAGTGGTAGCACCTGCAATAGTCTGATTCTCCCAGTTTATAAGAAAGGAGGTAATGAGATACCATATTGTTTCATACTTGATTTACACACGCTGAAAAAAGTAATGGATCCCCAATTTCCATTGGTCCTAGATGTCACTACCATTTTGACAATGATTCCAGCTTCGGCTTCATATTTTAGAGTAGTCGATCTTAAGAATGCATTTTTTAGCATTCCAGTACACACGGATAGCAGATATCCATTTGCTTTCACACTAGGAGGGCGTTCTTTCACATTCAAATGAATTCCACAAGGTTACACTGAGAGCCCAAGTATTTATAGCAGAGCATTAAAAGAACTAGACATGTTAGAACTACCAGCGGGTTGTGTTCTACTGCAGAACATTGATGACCTATTAATTGCTGCTTACTCAAAAGATATTTGCAAAAAGGGTACCACCAGGTTATTGACACATTTAGCAGTGCATGGACAAAGCTTCTTTGAAAAAATTCCAGTATTGTCGAAAGGTGGTGGCCTATTTGGGCTACCTACTTTCGAAAGAGGGAAGAAGACTGACACCAGAAAGGATAGAGAGTATCTCTGGTATGCCTATTCCAAAGACACAGAAAGGAGTCAGAGCCATAATAGGCATGGCTTCATATTGCCGACAGTGGATAGCAAATTTCGCAATGATTGTGAAACCAATGGTGGCATTGACAAAAAAGGATGTTGCCTTGCCTTTGCCATGGAGTGAGGAATGTCAGAATGCATTTGACCTGCTCAAAGTTGCTTTGTGCTCAGCTCCAGTTTTTGGCACACCAAATTATGATGTTATTTGTGCATGAGAATGAGGGTTGCTCCCCAGCTGTTTTGACGCAGGTAGGAAGAAATAGACCATGCGGTTATTTTTCTTCCGCGCTGGATCCTGTAGCATGCGCTTTGCCACGTTGTTTTAACGAGCTGTCGCTGCGGCTGCCGCGTCAGTAAAACAAACTGAGGGAATGGTTTTGGGTCACGCCTTAACTTTGATGGTGCCTCACACAGTAGATGTTCTCTTAAATAGAACGCAGACGCAACATCTTACATCAGCTAGATTGACTAGATATGAAATTGTCCTGTTTGCACCCCATATTCAAATTCAGAGATGTTGCGCTTTGAATCCTGCAGAGTTAATGCCCCCTCCCAATAAAGACAAGGGTGAGAATGAATCACCACCCCATGATTGTTTAATGGTTACTGAAGAAGAAATGAAAGGGAGAATTGATCTAACAGACACCCCACAGAAAGAGCCAGACAAAGAACTGTTTTGTGATGCTTCCCGTTTTAAATTACCCGATGGCACATCAACTGCTGCCTATACCATCACGACACTGAAGAGTATCGTAGAGAGCAAAAGAATTCCATACAATACAGCGCAGGCCGCAGAAATAATAGCATTGACAAGAGCATGCGAGATTTCTTAAAATTTGAATGTAAACATATATACCGAGTCAGTACGCATTTGGGGTGGTACGCAATTTTGGTCGACTCTGGGCTGAGAGGGGTTTTCGAACATCACACGGAACTAAAATTCAACATGGCCCTTTGATAGCGCGATTGTTCTCTACACTCACGTGTTCAAAGGGACTGGCAATAATGAAATGCGAGGCGCATAAGAGAACAACATGTAACGTTGGAAAAGGAAACACATTTGCAGACAAAATTGCAAAACAAACTGTCACTGATCTGCACACCAAAATGTTGATAGTACAATCAGAAGAAGTGCCCTGCATGATAGAGAACGGTATTGCCACAGTCAAAGAGATGCAGGCGGAAGCAACTGCTGATGAAATAAAAGGGTGGGCTGAGGGCTCAGCGGAATTAGACGTAGAAGGTTGTTGGGTGGACAAAGAAAGTAGAAAGTGGATGCTGCCCAACTCCTACGTAACTGCAATGGTCACCATGGCCCATAGCCCCACTCACATATGTGCGAAGAAAATGATACAGCATCTGGCTACGGTTTGGCAGAACCCGAACATTAGAAAAAATGCTGAGCGACTAGTTCAGGATTGTATGACTTGTTTGCAACACAATATTGGAAAAGGAACAGCCAATCCAACAGGTAGTTTTGGCCCCCCCGATATGCCCTTTGAAGTCATCCATTTTGATTCTATAGAAATGGAAAGATGTCAGAATCTTAAATACATCTTGGTGGTAGTCTGTGCATTCAGTAAATGTGTGGAAGCATACCCGCTAAAGGACTGCACAGCAAAAGTAATGCTAAAAGAATATTTTTCTCGATTCGGCCTGCCACGAGTTATATGGTCAGACAACAGCCCGCATTTTGTTGCCGCCGTGATATTACAGATATGTGCAGGACTTCAGATTGATAAACGATTCCATTCCACCAGGCACCCAATGAGTGCCGGTCTTGTTGAACGTCAAAACGACATTTTAAAAAACAAAATAAGTAAAATCTGTTCAGGAAGTCAATTAAAATGGACAGATGCATTGCCCTTAGCTTTGTTGTGCATGCGCACGTCTGTGCAAGCAAGGACTGGACTCGCCCCATACGAGATCGTAATGGGGAGACCTGCTAATGTTTGGTGTGCGCCGTAGCCCAGGCGCCAGAGTGAAGTTGAATACCCTGTGCTTAGTACATACTGTGACATTTTAACGCAGAAGCTCCGTTTGATTCATCAGCAGGTGCAGGAGGCTCTTCCTGTCAGATATACAGGCCCGGGGCATTGTCTGCAGACAGGCGATTGGATCCTGGTGAAAAATGTCAACAGGAAATCATCACTTGCACCGAGGTGGCGTGGCCCTTACCAGATACTCTTGGAAACAGACTGCAGTCCGCGTGGATGGTCGTAAGGCGTGGATCCACGCCACCCACACGAAAAGAATTCCATCGCCATTAAAAGAACTGCCTGACCCAGACGACCAGCAAGAAACAGCTGCCTCCGACTCGAAAGACACAATTGCCTGTTCTCTGCCACAAATTCTGCCTGAGCCTGAGAGAAAGCCTGAGAAGATTGCTAAAAAGGAGAAAGGGCTAAATGTGCCCCAACTTTGCCCAGCTGAATTTGAATCACCACAGGCTGACATAAAGCCTGCATCGTCACCTGTTGACGGAGTCTGCATCTGGAAGTACATCTGCACTGTTCATTGATCACACAGTACCTGGAGTGATAAGGTACAACCTACGTTCTCAAAATCGAAAGTGATCTGATCTGTGTGTTTTTGTTGTTGCCCCTATTCCCATCACGGATTAAATGGGAATCAGAGCCCTAGGGAAGTGGAGCATGGGGGCTGTACCAATCTGGGTGCTCTGGAACGCAGCTCCCCGGTGCTATCTTTGAAAATAAAAATCCATTTGTCGATCACCCCGTGCGAACAATCGTGGCGCTTATGGTACAATGGCAATTGATGTTTGCTCTGGAGTCTTTTGAGCAATGTGCAAGAGCATGATAATCTTGCCTTACGTTTAGCAATCAAGGCTGCCGAGAACTGGCCTAAAACACTTTGTTAACATCTTCGAACATATTGGCGTTTCAACGAGTGCTGCTGTGAGAAGTATTCACAACGAACATTGTTGGAGAAGAAGAATCACGCACGGTGCCCATACCTGCTTCTGCCCCCTCCTGCACCAACGCTGATGATGTAATAAATATAGAGACTAGAAAGAAATATAGAAAGAATTGCTGTAAGAAAGTAATGTTAATGATTATAACACTTCTGGGTATTCTATGTACCATTATCCCAGTATTATGGTATCTGGAGAGCGTATACCCATTGAGTTCTCTTTTGCCTACCACAAACGCATCTGTCACAGACAGTCCGGTCCATGTACTCTCTTATACTCTCCCTCCAATAGAAGAAAGACACAGGGAAGGTTATGGTAATAACACATTGCTTTTGATTATGAATATGACTCACTCAATCTTGAACAAGACTAACTGCTGGGTGTGCACGCATTTACCCCAGCATGGCGGAAAAGGAATAGGTTGGTATGTACAGCCATTGCCCCTTAATACAGCATGCTATACATCATTAAGTGCACTCTTTTATGGAAAGTGGAATAAGAGTGACACAGGTCAATTAGACAAGACAAACCTAGAAGAATTTGAAAAAGTGGTAATGAAACCCATAGGTTGCACCATATTTAACAAAGCAAGATTAATAAAACCAGTAGTAACGCCAGTAAACAGACTGTATGTGCCTTATAAGTCAACTGTAATAACGTTTCACATGAACCCAGTAGGGAACAAAGATGTAGTGCCCCTGTTATATAGAATAAATTACAATCCCCACACTGTTCCATTTTGCTTACGAAAGAAAGGTTTCTATCCAGTAGGGACATTTGATAGATGCATGAATATTGCAGTACTTGAGAGAGAAGAACTACTGATATATGTAGGTGACCCAGTTTATTTTTTATGAGGAGAAAAAGCTTATCCCTGGCTACCTAGAAATTGGGGTGGAACATGTTACTTAGGAATCCTTTTCCCTGGGGTATTCCTTTCCCGAACATCAGATATTTCGAAATTATCTAGATCAAGGCCTCGGCGGGATAATGAAGCAGGATTTATTGCGGGAGACATAACAAAATCATTTATACCATATTGGGGCCAAGCAATAAACTCTTATAATATAAGAAGATTGTCAATAATTCTAGAAAAAACGATAAATGGAACAACTCACATACTGTATAATATGACCATAGAAGAGAAGGCAATTAGATTAATGACAATTCAGAATAGAATGGCTCTTGATTTAGTTTTGGCTGACCGTGGAGGCGTTTGTAAATTCGTGGGGTCAGCGTGCTGCGGATTTGTAAATGACTCCTCCCCTACAATTTTTGAGGCAATAAAAAAGTTACACGTCCTGAGCTCTGACCTCCATCCCCCGACAGGTGGTTGGGAACTGAATATAAGTTCCTGGTTTTGGGAGTTACTAAGCTCATGGGGATGGAAACTAGTTGCAATTTTAGCAACAGTACTCAGAATCTTCCTAACATGTTGTTGTTGCATACACTGCCTGCTAATTATTTGCACTGAAATACACATGATGACAGAAAAACGAACTTCCAAAGTAGATCCGAATGCAAATTACGAAACGCAAACTATGAAAGAGTTTATGCCCATTGATATTGATGATGATGATTACAGTAGTATGCATAGTTCAGAATTAGATACTTGGTCAGAGGAAGATGCGATGTATGGTTGATGCGTTTGGCTTACGGCCAAGAGGAGGTTTTGTTAGTCTAGAAAAACACCCTACCATAGCATAGACGGTATATTATGTTGGCCGAAAACCAACCGCATCATATGCCCAGCACCACCAGAACAGACTTGTCTGCATACCCATAGAGCGTCCATTTTAATTGCACAGAATACGCCATTTTGCTTTCTCTTGCTTTTCTGTTTAAACGCTTTGCAAATATAAATTTAATTCCTTTCTGCTCCAGCACAGAGCAAGGCCACAAGTTACATATGAGAGACCGGCCGAGACAGACATTTCCTCCCTCACGAGTCCTTGAAGGCGAGCAGAGAGGCATTTAATCAGCAAGCCAGGTGCCAGCTGGTCTCGCTGAGACAACAGAAACTATAGAAATAAACGGAGGCATGAATTATACTCTCTTTCACGGCCCCCTTTTACTGGGCCCCTTTAGATAGAGCTGACCTCTAGCTCACAAATAGAAACTAGAAGATAGCAAGTCTTGCAATGTGTCTCTCCTATGAACACAGTTTGCTCACTGAACAAGAGCATTATGTTCTCTGTAACAAAGAATAGTGTCTGCGCCTTTGCAGATTGCAACTGTTGCTAAAGTCGGCCGACTGAGACCATTTGCTTTGCAATAACTCTAGATTTTGGGAATTGAACCTCGTGTCTAGCGTATCAATTCGTGTATGGTGATTGTACCTTGTTTCCATATGTGAGGGTCTTCAGGGCCCGTCACTAAGAGGGTAGTGCTGCGAACCCACACCACCTTTATGCTGAAGGTTCCTTCAGAATTCCACTTCAATGAGCCTCTGGTTTTGCCAGTTTTCCTCCAGAATCGTTCTACGCCAGGAGAAAGATTGTTTGAAAGTTTTAAAAATAGGCAATATACTTGAGAAAGTCGTGGAGTGAAACACGAGGACGCCCAACACGAGAAATGTGTGGTCAAAATCTGAAGATGGCCATAATGGGTGGAGCTAGGAAGGGCAAGTGTCATTGGTTGGGGCGGTATGACCCAAAGTGACAGCAATAGGCTACAAAAGTGACAATGCAGTTTTAAACCTAAAGCTACATTGCTTTATTTAAAAAAAAAAAAAAAAGATCTTGTCATTTTTGATTCGCTTTTTCAGTTTTACATGGTCAAGAACAACGCTACAACCCCTAATAAAGCACATAAAACAGGCCATTCCACACAATACCCACATTTACCCCACCTCCCCCAGCCCTCCTGCCCACTGGCATAGGTGGTCACCACCACCTAACTAGCCCAAGTTAATTCACAGGCATCTTAAGATGTTCAAACTTGGCCTGCACGTCAACCTTCCAACCGCTGATTCCCACCCTCCCAGTTTCCCTTGCTCATATTCTATCCTTGCACAATAACCGCAGCTCCTCCCTCTTGCGCCTAGCCACCTCTCTCCATTCTCAGACTCCCTCATCCATTATTTGTATCCATCTTTCCAGAGCCCCAATCTCAGTGCGTAATCTATTTTCCAACAACGTCTTCACCCTCTTTTTCCAAGCTCCCTCTATGATCAATAAACCCCTCCAAGTCGCCTTTTCTGCATCCCATACAGTGTCTAGGTCCATCTCTCCTGCATCATACAAAAGGAAAAATTCCTTAAATCACGCCCTCAAATTCCTCTTTGAACACTAGATCCTTCCATAAGGATTCATTACATCTCCACAACGAATTACGAGCACTCAACCCCAACCAGGATAAATCCAGAGAGACCATGTCGTAATTAGACCAACTGATCGGGTGAATCTCTGAACACAGCGCCAATCCCACAACTCGCTCTCGTTACGAAGATAAACAATGCGAGTCTAGGTCCCATGAGGCAGGGAGTAAAAGATGAAGCCCCTCTCTTGGGGTCAAAGAAACACCACAAATCCCGTAGGCCATGTGAATCCAGTCATGCCTGCAAACCTTCTCCTCCCACCGTAGCGGCCTCCTTTCCCGATAAACCCAAGGCCTGTTTGTCCAATGTTAAATCCGCCCGCATATTGAGGCCCCCCACTATTAGGTTCCCTGTACCCTCACTTAGCACCTTTGCCAGCATCGGAGATGATTTTTAACTCAAATATCAGTTTTCATATTATTATAAAGTTGCACCAGTAAATGGAGTATCCAATTCAGATCAGACAAGGAGGACACATCCAGATTTGCAGAGTCTCCTTCCCATTCTAATAACTGGAGCAGGGCTACATTTGCTGGAGAAATTTAAGTTACTCACCATAGTGACTACAGTACTCATAGTCCACTTTCTTCCAGCTTTGTGGGTGATTCCACCGAACAAGAAGCGAGTGGAGCTGTGAAAACCTGGCTGATATTGTAGACGAAGCAAAAAGTTTCTTCGGAACCGCCTGACCAAACTCTGCATCGCGCCTGGAGATGGTGCCTAGTGAGTAGTGCTTACAGAAGGCCGACGGAGTGGCCGAAGTAGCACCTTGCTGATATCCCAAGAAGCATGTCTCTGAAACGCGACGGCCGTGGGCTTGGCTCTGACCGCATTGGCATGAATCCCCTCATGGACAGGTTTGCCCGTGACACTGTATGCCTCTGAGATGACGTGAACCATCCAACGGGTGATGGCACCCTTGGAAGCCTGAGAGCCAGCTGAGGAGCCCCTAAAAGTCACAAGCAATGCCTCAGGCTTCCTGAAGGATATCGTCCAAGAGAGCTAAAACTTGAGGAGCCTCTTGAAGTCCAAGGAATGCAGGGCCCTTTCATCTTTCCGACTGCCGGTTCGGTAAGCACATTGGTAGGCAGATCTCGGTTTTCAGATGAAATGGGGAGACCAGCTTGGGCAAGAAGTTTGGGCGAGTGCGCAAGATGACCTTTTCATGAAACGTGGTGAAAGGCTCGTACGAGGACAACGCCTGCAACTCACTAAGCCTGCCCACAGAGGTGAGAGCAACGAGTAAAACTGTCTTTAGTGTCACCAAGCAGATGTCCACAATGGCCATCGGCTCGAGGGGCTTGCGCTGTAAAGCTGCAAGAACCAGATTGAGATCCCAGACTGGGTGCAGCCTATGCACTGGCGGAAAACGCCTAGACAACTCCTTAAATTGGGCTTTAACCACCGGGTTGGCCACCAAAAACACATTCTCTGGGGAATTCTTGTAAGCCCCAATAGCGGTCAAATAACTGTGGCACATATCCATCTGAAATCCAGACCGAGCCAGGTGTACTGAAAAAGCCAGTACGTCATCCTGAGGACATTTTACAGGGTCCAGACCCTTATCACGAGATCAATGGCAGAACATAGTCCATTTACTCTTACACTGGGACCAAGTCGAGGGCCTCCTGGCCTGCTGAAGGAGGTCTTAGTTGTCATACGAAAATATAGCATGCCGAAGCATGCGGATGTTCCACCACCCGGCTGCGTCAGGAGTCCCCTGCTGGAGATCATAAGGTGGACGGGACCCTGGGACCACAACTGCATCAGATCCGAAAACCAGGATCTCGAAGGTGAGAGGATGAGGCTGCAACCCACCGAAGCACGAAAATTGCAGAGGGTCCGTTGGAGCAGAGGGATGGGCAGGAACGCATCACATCTGCTGCCGTGCCAACAGATCTGGAGACCCCCGGATTCCACCCTGCCCATGAAGCAAACTGGGGCATGCAAAACAAATCCAGGTTGAAGAATGAAAAAGGTCCACACCACTCAGGATTCGTTCCTGCACATCAGAAGAAAACTTAGTGGCATGCATCCATGCCATCCTACTCAAGGTCGATTTGGGAGACCGAAGACTCCATGAGGTCCTGCGCAATGGCCCAGGCATCTGCTAGCCCGGCCTTGAATGACGCTTGCTTGTCTGAAGGGAGTTCAGCTAGAAATTCCCAGTGCACCTGCCACAGCTTCTGGTAAGCCGCGGCTAAGGGGGCGTCTCCGTTGGCTTGCCGAAGAGGCAGTCCTGAGCTGGAATAACAGCGCTTTCCCAAGGACTTGAGGACTCCTTCTGGAGAGGGATGCCAGACCGGATCGTGGTGCACTTCCCCAAAACCTCTGCTAGCACTCGAGACTCCTGGGGGGCTTGCTTGGGCAGAGGGACCCCCAAGAACTCCACCAGGCACCGACGGGGGTCATGAAAGGCCTTAACGGATGGCAAGGGTTCACATCCTGAGCATCGTCCTCATCGTCATCTCCCCCATCCCACCATTTTTCACAAACCAAGAGGAATCTGGGTCCCGGGACACAGGTGCCAGCAGGGTCCCACCCACACCAGTCCTGAGCCACAGACAGCTGTTGATGGGGAGGCGTTGGTGGCACAGGAGGTGGAGGGGTCTGAACCACCGGCATGGCCTGGACCGGGAGAGGGACAGGAACTGGAACCGGCAACGCTGGAGGAACAGGAGGAGTATCCAGAGTATGGGGTGGCGCCACCTGCAGTATGACCTCCGTCACAATGTCCTTCAGGGACCCTTTCATCTGAGAGGAACGCAAGAGGAAGCACTTGAAGCGGTCCACGGAAGGCGTCGGGTCCCTAGGAGCCAGGGCCCTCCAAGGCGATGACCCTCTGCTCTTGGTCAAAGCACTGAGGCGTCTGGTGCATGTAACGTAAGTCTTCAATGGGTAGATGTATCCCTGAGGGGACCAGAAGCCTGCACCGTAGAATCTGATGCTGCTTCCAGAAGGAAAGGGGCTGGGATCATCCTGCAAAGCCCATTCTATGGGCGAAAGCTCTGGCAGGCCCTGGGCAGGATCCAAGATGGCCACCCATTTGGCAGGCACCACCACGTGCCTCTCTAGCGTTTGGAAGCCTCGCGCCACGCCCTGGGTGGGAGGACACAGAGGCCATGAGCCAATGGATACCTCAGACACGGGAGGATACAGCTTCGGTCTTGCACCCGAAGCAGAGAGGTCGACCTCAGGGAGCCCTCTGGTAGGCGCTGAGCCCTCAGCCAGACAGCTGGTAGTCGCAACGTCCCGACTCATGCTCTTGGAGCGAGCTCCGGTAGGCTGGACGCCCTCGGCACCCATGCTGGTAGCCGTGTTGGATCGTGCCGAGGACAGACTCGACGATCCCTTATCCCCTGGGGGAGAAGAAGAGGATGAACTTAATCACCCTTCAGTTCGGGAACTTGTAGACAGGATGGACTTGGGTCTGTCCACGAAACGCCAAGACGGGCACCCGGCTTGGGAGCAGACCACCTTAGTGGCTTCGGACCTGCCAGAAAATGAAAACGAGGAACCCCGATCTGTGGGAGACCCGAGAAAGGAGTCACTGGGATGTGGAGCTGTGCTGAACCAAGGGCCTACCTTGTCTTGACAATATGTCCTGGAGATGAAGTCCTTAAGGTGTGGCGGAGAAGTATGCAAGAGCTCCTTCCATCGTGACAACCGATTCTTCAATGCCCTGTGTCCGAGAGCGCTGCAAGCTGAACATGCGTCCCAGCGGTGGTTGGGCTCAAAACACTCAAGACAGAGTGCATGGGGGACAGAGTCCACGAACGAGCCGTCGCATGAGGCACATCTCGTTAATCCTCCTGCGGCTGACATGCGCCGGTGAGGAGAGACACCAAAGTGAAGTTAAATAAGATTGAAAAAACAACAAAAAGGGGTGCATGCAGAAAGCTAATGCTAACAAATAAGAAAAAAAAAATCCACTGGTCAGACACTGTCTATGCGGAAAAAGGGACTGAGGCCGAAATGCCGGAGCAATTCCACGCCCGAGACCATGCAGAAGCTCAATTTTATGCAGCTAAAGTTTCCAGTACCGTTCCCATGTTGGGAGGACGCCCACGAGGATGGAGGAAAGTGGATTGGACGTATGAGTACAGATGGCTAGGTTGTGGCAAATTAACCTTGGATAGTTTCTTAAAAAACAACGGAGAATCCAATACACATTGGGATAATCCTGTTAAAATGGAATTGGAAATAGAGAGCAAGATTGCCCTATGAGGTTGCATCATCATTACAGATTCCACTGTAGGAATTCCCATATTCGAAGTGGATTAAATCTTGGGTCAGTTGAGAGCAAAATATGCCTTTTCACCTCCGCAGTTATTAAGCTTGAATATGTTTCACCAAATTATAATGTTTTAAGCAGAGAAAAGGTCAGTTATTCTTTCTCCTGTTTATGTAAGGCTTTTGTTCTTCCTCAGATGGTTGATTCTTAAGAGGTTAGGACAAGCTATGCTTGACTAACAGATTGTGTTCCTTTGTTTTTCTGGTGGATTAGGTCATTTTACTCCTCATTTCATCCATCTTTTTAGACAGTTTTTGATGCAAAAGTATATTTTGACAGAACAAAAATATATAAATCGAGGGAGATAGAATTCAGAGTAAATGAGGCAGCAGAAGCAAGTCACATGGGATCCATAGACTACAATGTACATTAGAGAAAGGAACGAAGCATCAAATGCTAAACATAACCAACAAAAGGCAGGTATTCAACCTAATTATGGCTGTTAGAAGAAGCAGTACCCTGTGCTTTGCTTCTTCACTATAGACCTTTTTCACCTATTCCTGCGCACAATGCACCACCCTCTGACCCCTTCTACATTCTCACCGGCCAAGCGCTTAGGTCTCTTGTTTGTCGCTGCACCCTCTAGCAATCCTGGTCCTGGCTCACCCTATCAGGGTTCAGCTCTCACTCAGTAGACTCTGAGAACCGTGAGGCATGAATTAGAAGCAGAAAGTCGTCTACCCTTTTCACTGTGAAAATTAAACAGAGCCGGTAAAAAAAAAGATTTTCCACTCCTGTCTCACCATTTAAAGGAATGGTGCGGTCAAAAATATTATTATCCCTATGGTTCGGACATGTGTTTTTAACCATACGTTGATCGATCGTACAAACATTTCCTATGCACCATACCAGAGTTTTCGTCTTTTGAACACAAGCGAAATCAGGCAGCAGGGCGCGGCCATCTTGTGATAATCTTATCAGTTGACGCATCGCCCTGGGTTGACTGCCTTTGCGGCACCAAATCATATCCCCCGCCCCTGAGCCTGACATCACTAGACGCCTACCGCCCATTTCACAACGCCAAAGCACGTCTCGTGTCAACATTCTCTGTGCTTCAGCTAATAACGTGTCGCCATGGAAATGGCAGGACGTCTCTTTCCTCAATAAGTATAAACGGACCGTTTCACAACACACAACAGCAGATTTTCTATTCCATTCCTCTCACTGTATTTCTTTGAGTATTCTGTGACTCGTTTCTGTGCTCTGGTCAGCTAACCTTCGTTGCTTGTAGCCTGTGCGAACAAATACCAGTACCATCGCTATAAATGATTTGTTTGTTTACCACACAATAGCAACAATAATGCCCTACCAGGACGAGCCCAAGTATTCCAAGGAGGACTTACTGGAAAGAGAAAGATGAGAAAACAATGGGGCTTCGGATGACAGTTGGGAGGACGATTCAACAGACCAAGAGCCTGAGCCTAGTCGCATGGACGGCGTCTCCACCTGGTGTACCTGCAATCAGTGCGCGCTAATGTCAACCGAGTTGGAGAACTGCTGATGCAGAGAAAACTCTGGATGCTTGTCCTACATATCGCAAGGCGAGCCTCAGCCGCAATGCGTTACCGAGCTGCCAGACTTCAGGGCAGTCTGCCTCACACGGTCCGTGTTGAGGATTTTTATGGTGCTAATGCACGAACTTCGCGCAACAGTTCGCCCTCGTAATCCAATTAACAAGTAAGTATACTCTGGTTATGATGTCAGTTAGGCCACTACTATTTCATGGTTGTCTCCTATACTGTCGTAAATTAATATATTATTGTCATATCAATTTAGTCTTGCAATTCTCTAGTAATAGTCGTATAAAGGTCGTTCAATATTGTGCAGTCTCTAGGTAGCTTTTGTCCTGGCAAAAATGCCATTGGATACAAGAATTGCCATTGACAAATAAGGTTTAATACCCTTATCTTGAACATTTAAAAACAGTTTGTATCTTTCTCAGGTGGTACAGGCTGGTGGCCTATCGTTCTTTTACATGGTGGCTTCATGGGAGGCTTGGACACCGCGTTCGACGAGTAATACCCGCCTGTGTCGTTGGTGCCATTAGAGAAACTTTCCCCAGTGACAGCGGTCAGTACAGGGGATTTTCCCTCACTGTGCTGCAACCAGACCTTTACAATGTGTAAAGTAGTTTTGTGGCATCAAAATAAGAAACAAAATAAAACACAACATATTTTCTATCAATGATAGTCTCCGTTTTTCAGTGACTCAAGTGTGTCTCCATTCAGCATTGTTCCGGTGCCTTGTCTGCACGCCCCAGGCCAATCCATCCACCCTCCATTATCAAAGGCAGTTGGTACCAGTGGATGTGGGCTGCCAAGGGGTGCTGTCAGGGGCGCGAACGGCCAAGGTGCCAAACACCATGTACACTTCAAAGCTATCTTATGCGCAGGGGTCATTGTTCACATGCTCTCCTCAGACCCCCTGTCCCCTGTCTCCAGGCAGGCTCCCCTTTAAGCAGGCCGCACCCCTGCAATCCACATAAGTGTGTCTCCATTCAGCAGTGTTTCCCGGAGCCTTGTCTGCACGCCCCAGGCCAATCCATCCACCCTCCATTATCAAAGGCAGTTGGTACAAGTGGATGTGCGCTGCCAAGGGGTGCTGTCAGGTGCGCGAACGGCCAAGGTGCCAAATACCATGTACACTTCAAAGCTATCTTATGCGCAGGGGTCATTGTTCACATGCCCCCCTCTGACCCCGTGTCTCCAGGAAGGCTCCCCTTGAAGCAGGCCGCGCCCCTGCAATCCACAGAATACCACGACATATACACGTCATTCATTCACATACACACCCCTTTTTGTAAGTCTTTATAAACCACTTGATATTTATCATTAGAACATCTTTGAGCACTGCAAGTCAACTCGTGAACATGCTACCCAAGAACCCCGGTGACCGATGCTAATCTGCTCGTCGTCATGTTATCTGTGAACTTCTGTGACCGCTGTGAGTCAACTCGCCAGTGTGCTACCTGTGAATATCTCAATTGTTCTCCTTCCACTAACTACTCTGCTAGGTGAATCTGTTTGTTGGTCAAGGTAAGGGCATGATCCTAATCATATCTCCTTGATCTGTAAATTTCTATCTATTTCGAACTAACGTACTCAGTAGTTCTATGTTCATTCGTCTCATTGCTATTGACTTTTTTCATTTTATTTTTTATTTATTTGCATTTTTAAAGCGCTCACACAGCCCGCCTGCATCGAGGCGCTGTTACAAGAATTGTTTGTTTTTTGTTGCGGAAATGTTTTTTTTGTCTTAGTGGCGTATTTATAACGCGCTTAAATACCCAGAGGTTTCTAAGCGCAGACCCGGGGATCGAACCTGTGTTGCTTTGTGTTGTCTTGCTTCCAAGGCAAACACGTTGCAGCTGAGCTATCCTCCCGGTGACTTGAGTTTCATTTGTTATGTTATCGATATATCAATTTTCATCAGTGTCGATTGGTATCGAATTGCATCCTTCGCGGACTGTGTCTATAATATAAGCATGTTTCCTTTCCATGCATGATAGTACATTCAAGGGACAAGTAACATGTTCTGATTATCGTCACATCAATGAATTGTTTATGAAAGTTATCCTATAATACAACCGCTCATGCTGCACTGCTTTTGCTGTGGTGACCAAAACAAAGCTTGCATTGAAGAATGTATGGTCTAATTCCTGCTTTCTCACATTTTTATTCAAAGTAAATTTCGAATAAAGTTGACTTTATTTGCAGAATTTACAACAATGCCTGCATGCTCGATTTTCGGTTGCCCTTCGAAGACCCATGACAAATCTGAAGGCACTACAATGCATGTATTCCCTAAGACTGTAGATCGAATAATAGAATGGGTCAGATATTGCGGATATGCACCGGCAGAGCTTGAAAGAGTCAAAAAAGTCTTGGAGGACACGAGGGGTGATCGATACTGCATCTGCAACCTGTACTTTACCCCGAATAGGTACGACACATCCTTGTAAACCAAGAAAAATCAACTGAGAACCACTCGAAAATTGCTCCCAAACGCTATTCAGACTTTATTCGTTCACATGCCGCCACAGGTGAGTCACGCTTCCAGATTTAGCTTTAGGCCTTGCGGTAGTGTGCAGGTACCCAAATGGATTGATTGGTATTTTAGGTGTAAATGTCACTTATAATACTTTTGATATTTATATGATTGTACAGCTTTTTAAATAATGACTATTTTGCTAAACATCAGTTCTTGTTTTTAGAACCCCTATAGAAAATTGGTTTATGGGCACAGATAACTATGCTATATAATGCATTTACATAAGCATAATTTTCTCGTATTCAGTCTCCTTACATGCCATTTTTAAATATTAGCATTTCTAAATCAAATAATACGCAACAAGATTCAACATCAATGTCTTGCCTGGAGTCATCAACCACTTCGAGCGTGTATCAGATAATTTTACTTCGCTATTCGGTTCCAGACTTGTTTTATGCATGGAATTTGAGATAATGTGATCATATTTACGTATCGTGTAGTTCTTTTACACAATGTTTCATTTGTGGTTTGCTATTGATATGTACCTTTGTCCGCGTCCCAATGTTTGTGTTCAATTTCCAATATTTTGATCCTTATTAATCCAAGTACTGTGTTTTAGGGAGATGCTGAAGCGTCCACTACAATTACAACATCCCTTGTAGTTGATCCGGAGCCAGAGGTATGGGTACTGACAGTTCTATCGAATGAGATAATCTTATCATATTTACATATTGTGTAATTCTTTTACACAATGTTTCATTCGTGGTTTAATATTTATAAGTACCTTTGTCGTCGTCCCAAAGTGTGTGTTCAGTTATGCGTACTGACAG
Organism: Ambystoma mexicanum; assembly: GCF_040938575.1. Classification (NCBI taxonomy): domain Eukaryota; kingdom Metazoa; phylum Chordata; class Amphibia; order Caudata; family Ambystomatidae; genus Ambystoma; species Ambystoma mexicanum. The sequence continues at coordinate 1,345,714,120 of NC_090922.1, read as the reverse complement.
TACCCTCTAATGAAAGAAAGTCAGTCTAATTTTATTTGTAATACAAATAACTTATTTTAAATGGGTACTCTTTTCTAGGGATGTATACAAGATCCGTATATTGAACGGGAGGCACGTGGATCCAAGTTGGTGCACCAGCTTGCTGTTGGTGATGTTAGAGTAAAGAAGGTTTCAACAAAAAGAAAGAAAAATAACGTTATTTATGAACAGTTTCTATTTTTAGCAATTGTTTTGTGCTGAGGCCTTCATCATATGATGTTTTTGAATGTAAATTGTACGATACTGTATGTTGGATTTACATTGAACATCCTTTTTCCTATCTGTCCTGTAGTTCCCCGATGGAGTACGGACTATGCAGACAAAGACAGCGACACAAATGAGAGATGCTGCTTGGCAAACTGTTTTCACCATGGAGGAACTATTAATTGAGGCGCGGTGTGTTCACACTCGAGGTGCCTTTGTCCAATGGCCAGAAAATTTATTTAATGTGACCGGCGAATCCAGCAAAGTGTTTTTGGACCATTGCTACAATGCGACTGCTCCACCAGATGAAGATGAAACTGAATGTATACAAGATACTTTTACATTAGTCGCAGAGCACTTGACACAATCGACACCCGCCAAAAAAATGCCACCCAAAAAGCAGTCGACATTGATGTTTTCTCCTATTCAGGGTCAAGTAACAGATGTTGAAATGACAGAGACTGAAGCATCAACACAATTGACCGACGAACTAGACAAAGATATCAACTATAGTATGTCCAGTTTGGCTGATATGTCACAATGGTTCAGTCCGAAAGAACATAAATGCAGGATGACAGTCTAATAAAGGAGGCCAAATACATAGTATTTGACAGCAGTTTGATGGAGATTATAAAGATGCTGAAATGTGTGCATTCAGTAGAGGGGTATATGTGGGAAGCCATTGGTGAATGTGACTCGTCTAACACAAGGCAGTAACCTCAAAATAGATGGCACCTGTGAAATGTTACATAAAATTTTCATGGTCCGCTCAACCGATGCTGGGGAAACTGCCAGCTGGCAATCTACTGTGCGCAGCAGCTTTACTTTTCAGTGGCTCTAGTTTCAGGAAATTATCCAGTTTCTGTGAGTTTGTGGGACTCCATTTCATTTCTAAAACGCGGTACTACAAATATAAACGTGATTATCTATTCCCTGCCATTAGTGAAGCTTGGAAAATTGAACAATTGTCTATTCAAAGTACATTCTCCGACAAACGGTTCAGGCTAGCCGGAGAAGGACAGTGTGACAGCCCCGGATTTTCTGCTAAGTACTGCACATACCACTTTCAGGACATGGAAAGTAAACAAATTTTGAGTTCAGTGGTCGGGCAGGTGTCCGAATGTAAATCCTCAGTGGCCCTGGAGAAACTTGGTTTTATAAAATCATTGGAAGTTCTACAATCGAGGGGAATGCAAATCACCCTCATAGCCACGGACAGACACGTTTCAATAGCCAAGACAATGAGAGAGCTGTTTCCAAATATTAAACATCAATTTAATGTATGGCATGTTGCCAAATCAATCAATAGAAAAAATCTCGGCTGCAAGGAAAAAAAAAGGTTTGGAAAGTATTTCACAGTGGTCCCAGTCTTTCAGCAACCATCTTTGGTGGAGCTCCAAAACATGTGATGGGTCTGTGGAAATTCTACTGGAAAAATGGCGGTCACTAATGCACCACTGTACCAACGTTCACCACTGGACAGAAAACCAAAATTTCCACCAATGTGAACACGGCCCTTTCTCCCCGAAGCAGGCACGGATGAAGAAGTGGTTGATTCCATATCTTCAACCTCCACACAAATCACTTGAGAAGATTGTGTTTGATAAAACTATCAAGAGATCTGAAGGGAGACACAGATTTCTATCACGCAGGAGATTTGGAGGTGTTCCACAATATGTGCCTAAAGTACAGGGCAAAGAGATTGCATTTCGGCATCGGAGCGATGAAATATAGGACATTACCCGTGGTATTAGCACATAACGAGAATGTAGGCCGTGAACAATCTAGGACTGCAGGAAACTTAGGGATGCTTCGCTACACTATGGCCTTTACGAAAAAAGCAAAAAATGGGTGGTCAAACAAGTATATGAGGAAATGTTATTCGATTTTGTTAAATATCTTATTATTAATGTCTTAGAGATGTATACTCATGGAATAGCGCTCGATTTTGTTCAGAGCACACATACATTGCCACAAAACATTGCCAACGTGCCATGTCCTCCCAAAGCAGAGCCCGTTGAACAGTTCAAATCCTGGTACAAATGATTACCATCTGTTTTTATTTTTGCCAACATTTTTTTTTATGAAGTGTTCAAATAAAGTATGCAATTTCTCTTTTGAAATCTATCCTCTGTCTTTTTTTTTCAAATAGTACAATTTTTATGATTGCCATTCAATGTAAGAATCTTTGGGTTTCGGCAGTTGCCTTGCCATACAGTTACCCAAACAGCTGAATAACTGCTCGTCACACAAAAGGGATAAGACCTAGGCCACATAAGATACTAGGCACTGTGAAAACATGCCATGGGGTAGGAGGCTGTGAGATAAGCAGAGGTGGGGCTATTACTAGACACACATTGACTCCGTTTTTGTGTTTCTCTACTACAATTTTGGAGTAGGGCACATTCCATCATTGGCAAGTTTCCCCTACCCCTCATCAGCGCCACGAACAGCAAGCAGTTACAGCCCCCAATTGTTTCCTCCAGGGCCCGTGCTTCACAATTCCAGTTCTCATGGATGCGTTGACACGAGCTGTTGCAAACTAAGAATGTATGTTCATTGTGAGTGAAGGTCAGCTTTGAATTTTTGCTTAGGAGCTGGGGAGGCCCACGCGTCGCAAACACAGTGTAAGGGTCTATTGTTTTTGACCTTGAGAGACAGGGACCATTCCGAAAGTGATTGAATTGAAGGAGGGGTGTAATAACGTAAAATATGATAAGGTTGTCAATTCCAAAACTGGACTTAGTTACATGTAAGTTCAGTTTATGAAAAATCGTTGACACGAACGGAGTCTGCGTTACGCTCTGCATTACGCCAAGAGAATGGAAATGCTGAATATAATCTAAGTTTCTCTTTAGACGATTGTATACCAGAACTAGTCCAAATATCAATAGCTGACCGTTATTGCTGGGTTACATTGTACTAGTTAGTTCTGTGTGGCATATTGCAATGAAGCGCAAGTACAACCATTGTGTGCTTGTCTTTCTACCGGGCACGTGGGCAGTCCAGCGTCGACACGCTTGTAGACCACCACTCGTTTTCCCCTGGTTCAACGCTAATAAATCATTATATTGTGCACCTCGAATTGTTGCCTCAGTTTACGAATTATGTTTAGAGCTGAACATACTCCATTGCACTATCCTCGGAAGCAAATAGCGGAGTACTTTCCATGTTGTGTTCTCTCGGTTCACATTGCGTCACATCTGTACTAATAAGTAAAATGATTAATGGTAATAAAGATCGGCTACTGAGACACAGTTCTATTTTTATGTCTTTCAAACAGGTACATCCTGCCATTCTGAGATTGTCATCTATTCCAGACCCCAACCGATGGTTTCTTCAACCGCCAGCTGAAGCTACATGTCAATCACTGGATTTATTTGACTCTTTTTTGGGATGATCGCCAAGGGCCGATATGCCCTTACGCTGTACCAGCGATTAGGAGCAACATAACCTTTACGGTGGTCTGGTGCCAAGTTGATGCACCAGCCGTGCAATTCACTGCGCGACCAAAGTGCTTCATTTACCCAAAACGAACACCCTGTGTGCCCAAAAGGAACAGCGCGTGACTCACGATAAACATTTGCGGATCGAGAGCCAAGAAAAAAAGTTCCATTTTGATTGAATGTGTTTTCGCCGAATGTTCTCGAAGCATTTAATGTGAAATAAATGTACTTCACCAATTGTACAGTCTTGCTGTTTCCTTCTAAAGTACAGTTTCATATTCCGAATTGTGACGTGCTGTGTTATGAGACGATGTGTGTTTTCCGGGTCCTGCGTAAAGTCGCATAGGTGACGACTGGGCGCGTTTGGCTACGCTGCCCAGTAACGTCACGGAGAGAGGTGGAGAATATCAATGATTTGGTGATGTCAGGCTCATGGGCGGGGGATATGATTTAGTGCCGCTAAGGCAGTCCACCCTGGGCGATGCGGCAACTGATAAGATTATCACAAGATGGTCGCGCCTTGCTGCCTGATTTCGCTTGTGTACAAAAGACGAAAACTACACTAAGGTGCATAGGAAATGTTTCTACGATCGATCAAGGTATGGTTAAAAACACATGCCCGAACCATAGGGACAATAATATTTCTGACCGCACCATTCCTTTAAGTAGTGGCCCGACCACTGATCGCAGGCTATAAGAAAGCAACCAATACAATCAAACCTGCAACAACTCAGTAACACAGTATCACAGAATAGCAATTTCCGACAACAACCATGTCCAACAACATTTGGCCACCCTGGCCAAAAGGCATCCCTTTTGGGGTAACACCCTTTCCGTTTCATGGAGGCCGACGTGGAGGATTGATGGGATTAACTCAAATGAGAGTACTTCGTGTTTTTTTTCCCTTTTTCGACTTGTATTTGGTGATTCATCTATCTGCACTTCTCTCGGTGCATCTTGTAAGGAAGGCATGGTATCAACAGTAAGACAGACACAAATGACCACAAAAATTATCGGATCCTAAATCTAGAGATGGCAGCAAGATGCAGTCCTATTGGTGTCTTGTCAAAATAAAGGGGCCTATACTAATAAACTTATCGCCAATCCTTACCTCCAAGACAAATAAGTGTTGGAAATTAACAGTTACTCACCGTAGTGACTAATGTACTCTTAGCCCATAGTCCCCTTTCCTCCATACTGTATGGGCGCCGCACGTGAGGGACGGGAGACAGAACTTTTTTCACCAGATAAATCTTCTTCCCCTTCTAATTTAGTGGCTCACGGCCCTGGGAACATGCGCTCACCTGACTCCACCCCCTGACGCGTCGCCAATATTCAGAATTGCCTAATGACACCAGTATTATTAGTGGGGAGGATGGTGGGACGTATGGAGGAAAGGGGACTATGGACTAAGAGTACGTTAGTCACTACGGTAAGTAACTATTACTCTTACGTCCCGTCCCCTTTCCTCCATACTGTATGGGAAATTACAACAAATGTAGCCGAAGGGTGGAGAGGAGACCCTCCTTAAGAAAACAGGTTTCTTAGAACCGCATGCCCGAAAGCCGCGTCTGACCTAAAGGCGGCGTTCAAACATTAGTGGTTACAGAAAGCTGAAGGGGTGGCCCAGGTGGCCTACCTGCTGCGGACCTGCCACAGCCTAGGCCGTTGGAATGCTGTGGCCTTGGCTATGACCGCATGAGCATGCAAGTTAGCTGGTACCGGCTTGTGCTGCCAGGGTCAGATTGACCCGTCTGCATATCTGCCCGTGGCCGATCTGAAATTATGGAGGAGACCTGGGGGCTGGTCCCTGAAGCCCACGCCTGCGCCAGTATCCGGCCCAGACATGGGCTTCACACTTCAGAAACCAGCCCCCAGGGCCTCCGCCTCGCCGGACAGACGCAAGTTGCAAAGGATCTGTAAGTAAGTGACTTACAGATCCTTTGCAATTGCAGCTCGCTGCTGCCGGCCCACCTCAGATGCAGAGAATGGTAACACCTAAGTGTTACCTTTCTTTGATACATCAAATGCTAAACTAGGCCTGTGGCCTAGTGCCGTGGTCCGGGCCGCGACACCACAGCGCCAGCAGCAGTCTGTCTACAAAATACTGGGAGGGAGCTGCAGGGCTAGGCGGGGCTGCCTCAGCCCGGCCTGCTCCCTCCCAGTGTATGTTTTGTACACAGACTCTGCTCTCTAGGACCACCGCGGCGCCCCAGTGCCCACCAGTGCAGTGAGCTGCGTGGTGGGTCAGGATCCAAGGCTTCAAGGGAGGACCACATCCACGAGTCGCAGGAGGCCGAAGAACCCAGTGTGTGTGGAGATTTAAAGACCCAAAGGTAAGAGCGAATCAATGTCTTCTAAAATGTTATGTTTCCCATAAAGCGCCAGAGTTTGCAGACTTGTGTTGTGTGCACCATGGAAATGAGCATTCAACAAGTATATTATGCAAGTAAATCCAATCTGTAGGGCGCAGACTATAGCAGAAATGCTTATAGGCAGATTTTAACACACGTGTAAGAGCCACCCGACAAAATACAGGTGTTGTATATAACTCACCCTATCGTATTATCGGTGCCAGAATGAGACTCTTAGAACACGTAATGCACTGTACCCCTGAAATGTCTGGTACTCATTCTGTCCATACAAGCTCCCTGAAGGAACTAATCTTATACGCGATGCAGACAAATCACAATAAATAAATAAATGTGCATTTACCATACCTCACAAAATATCGTTCAACATATATGTTAAGAGGATTTTTTCAGAAGGCGTTTTGGTGAGGGATTCTGCTGGCAAAGATTGATTGGCACTCCACGCCATGCGTGTGTTTGGCGCTTACGTTACGGATAGTGTGCCTTAATACTGTCTACTACTGTTAATCAGAAGGGACACTTGTCTGCACATGCACGGTTATGTGTCTGTGCTGATTGTATTTTCTACAGCACTACACGTTGCCTTGCGGCCACTTTGCAATTTGTGTTTCACTTTTGGTCTGTGTCCAGGTTGTCTGGCCTTTATTTGATGTGAAGCTTGAAGCAAAGCTGAGTGTTCACATGCTGTGGTGTGGGCCAACCCGGATTGGATTGGGGTGCATTGTTGGAGTGGTGTGGGGTACAGCATGGGGTGCTGCTGGTCAAGATCGGGTCTTTGGTTGTGCAAATGTTTCCAATTTCGCCTGTCCGCCAGTTTACCATTGAATTGCTGTATTGAGGAGATGTCTCCCGTTAATAACATTTTTGTATGCTGGGTCATTGTGTGTCGATGGGAATGGTGTTAATATATATTTCCCTGATATAAATGGATTGGTTTAGCCCTTTTTTGTGATGTCTGCTTAAAATCGAATTTACAAATTGCATGAAATGACAATAAAGCGCACCTCAATTGAAGTCTGACTGAGTTGCGAACATTTCCAAAACGTTCTTCTAGTTTACAATAACCGTGTACATGTTTATGGGGGCCTCTAACATCTGGCCATTTGATGTGCTATGTCAAACATTTTCTTCATTGTGCCACGATGAACGCTTTGTTGTAATGTGTCTATCTTTATTCCCATTTCCCTGGCATGCTGTGTTCAGGATGTTTTTTTACACGTATGAGGTAACGAGTGCCCAGAGAATGGGATGTCCTGTGAGTGCACTGCTTTCCCTATTTTGTCAACCGCTGATTCTGAAGCCTGAAAACTAAAAGTAGATGCACGCAGGCTTGACATGCTGCCAAATTTGCACCAGACCTGCAGATGAACTTTTCTGGTCTGCTGTTAAATCTCAGTTACCAGTTTAATGGTATCCACTACAGAATAATTGATCATTTTACTATAGCCGATATGATAGTTGAGTGGGTTGAGTGCTCGATGCTGCGATGTGTGTGTGTGATTTGTAGGTTCGAATCCCAGCAAGACCATCTCAGCCTTTCATCCTTCTGAAGTTGATAAATGAGTACCAACACAGGTTGGGTGACATTGTATGCATATTTGTTCTAAAAAAAAAAAAAATTAAAAAAAGAACATAAGTACTATACAATAACATAATATCATTTGGCCTTGGACATCTGCTTGCATTCACAGTAATTTGACAATATGGGTCTATACACACAGATATTAATGATACATATGGTGATCCATTCTTGTATGCAAAGTTATGCTATTTTATGTGTTGTAACGTAACAGACACATGAGCCCTCCATAAGTTGCATTTCCTGTAAAGTCGTGAATTGACGCGATTCACGGATGATGGTTTGAGGGCCACTTATTTTGAGGCGAGGGGTGGGCCACTTTTTTTTGGGTGTCCAGGCCGATTCCTTGTCCCCGTCCGACCTAGTGTGCTTCCCCTCATAAGCCTCCTTGATGGCCGCGACCATCCACCTTGTTAAGGAGGTCTTAGAAGCCTGATAACCGGGCCTTGACCTACTAAAAGTGACAAACGGGGTGTCCGACTTGCGTAAGTCCTTGGTACTGTCCAGGTAGCATTTCAGAGCGTGTCTGACGTCCAGACAGTGCAAGACCCTCTGAGGCTCATCCATGGTCGGCGAAAAACCTGGGTAAGACTATCGCCTCTTTGAGATGGAAGGAGGCGGTCACCTAGGGGAGGAACGCGGGGTGCGTTAGCAGGACCACTTTGTCCTTGTGAAAAGTGGTGTAGGGCTCTGATGCCACCAGAGCCATAATCTCGCTGACTTTGCGAGCGGAAGTGATGCCCAACACAACATTGAGGTCCTGTTAGGCAGAATTATATGCAGTACCCTTCAGGAACACTACACACAATTAAGACTACAAGTGACAGTACAATTTCACCTCTGGTACAAGCCTGTCATACACAGTTATAGTGGTAGCAGTAATGGAGCAGCCAGTCGTATCTCAAGAGTAAGTGAGCAGTACAAATAGTTACACAAAGGACAGCAATTACTAGGATTCAGGCAAACACTGACTCAAGGTTTCTAAGTAAAAGAATATATATTTATTTACTCAACATAACATTTCACTATTCTAAGCAAGTCAAAAATCACAATCATAAATACACCACACCACTTCCCTTAAATTCCAGACACGTTAAGCTCACAAAATGAAGTGGGAGCAACATGGCACTCCAGCAATTAAAAGAAAAGGTAAAGACAAAGTTATTAGAAATCAGGCAAAACCAACAAGTAAGCAGGGCAATTGAACAAGAGAGATTACAAGGGTAAAATCAAATAGAAAAAGGCTTGGGGCCCAAGTCAATGGTTCAAAAGTCTTTTGCTCAAGATAATAGGTTCAATGTAGTTTGCGGTAAATTCGTGGCACAGATTCCGGACTAGGTTGGTTGGTAGAAAAGTTAGTTCAAAGAGAAGAGAAGGACAAGCCCTTGGATTGGAGAAAGATTTCAAACACTTTCACCGCGGCTGAGCGACACGCACAACCGGATTTGCACAGTACCTTGAAACGGAGAGGGAGCTGTAGCTGAGGCGGACGTTCCTGGTGTTTCCTGCAGGTTCACGGTTCCTGAAGCGGCTGTCGGACTGACACGAAGTAGGAAGACTGGAGGGTCCTGCGCCACCCAGGGAAGAAACCAGCAGCAGAGCAAAACAACGAATAAAGGTGCGCTCTTTAAAACCCAAGCAGGGTCCGACCTTCCTGGCTATCCGGCCCAGTGCCCGGCTCAGTGCAGCGAATTCGACCAGAGGAGGGGTCCTGGCTTGTAGTTTGAGCAAACTGGTTGGTCCCAACAGTTCAAGGGAGAAGTTTCCTGCAGGATCTTCTCTGTCGCTGGATTTGGAGATTCCGTCCTGCAGCAGGTCTTCACTGGGTGGTTCAGTCGTTGTAGGGGTCCTCTTCTTCCAGTTCCTCGTTGGTTCTTTCGTTCCAGTGGTGACTCTGCTCTTCCAGTCCCAGAGACTGGCTTTTTATGCAGTTTTCCCCCATTCATACAGCCTGGCTGTCGATCATACAGCGGGGTGGCTGGCCTGCCAAGGCCAGTCCCCTTAGCCAATCAGACAGGAGTGCGACTTGGGTTACTAAGGCAACCCATGGCAGGGGTCTGAAGATCCCTTCCTCACATCCTGCCTACCTAGACTATCGGGCGCCTTAAGGAGGGCTTCTGTGCAGAAGCCTGCGAAAGGACAGCGAACAAAGGAATCATCCCTGGTTTGGCGCGTAGAGAAAAACACGAGAAAGACTTACAAAAAGAAATGGCGAATAAACCCAGCCGGAACCAAAATAAAATGTATTTGGTCAAGCGGGTTTATGTTCGAGGCTACTATAATAGCCTGGAACAATAACACGTTTATATAATATAATCGCGGTAGGAAAGTTAGGGTAGATGCCACTGCCACCAGCCAAGTCTTAAAGTTAAGGGAGCGAAACAAGGCTCAAAGAGGCACAGACAAAAAGGGTAAGAGTTAACCCTTTCCAGTACTTCATGTAAGATGTTGTGTACTGGGTCTGCAGTTTCAAGTGACTAAGTTAATGGCAATGTTACCTGTTTCTGGGGGACAGTAGTCAGCCCCAGAAAAATTGAGTCAGGGGGAAGTCTCAAAGGCAACCCTGTGTCACTGCACTGAAGGTGCTGTGTAACACACACAACAAGTGGTGCACATGGAGTAGGTGAGGCTCCAGTGCCCAAGATCACACAAACAATGAAAATACACACAGCAAAACACAGGTAAGAGTGGGAAAAAGGCTCACACTCTTACCAGGTGGAAAAATAAACCCAGAAATACAGCAAAGCTGCTGGGGGACTCTTTAGGTAAGGGAAATCAGCCATTTATGAGAATTATCCCCAACAGGTCCCAAGCAGGGTGTGGTTTCTTTATAGGCGGGTAGAGTCTGGAAGCCCGCAAGATGTCGCTTGACCACCGGGTTGGAAAAGGAGAAGAGGCCCTCCTCTGAATTCCTGTAAGCTCCTATGGTTGCCAGATAGGTGCGTCATGTGTCTACCTGTACGCCGGAGTTGGTGAGGCGTGCTGAGAAGGAGAGCATGTCGTCCAAGGTGCACCTAAGACGGTCGATACCCATAGAGGCGGCCCAATGATGGAATCTAGACCATTTACTCTTATATTGGTTCCTAGTAGCCTTGCTTCTACCGCCTTGGATGATCTCAAAGTTAGTTTGAGAGAGTGTCTCAACGTTACCTGCTCCGGAACCACGCTGAGAGAGCTAGTTTGTGAGGAGCGGGGTGGAGTATCTTGCACCCCTGCTGGTAAAGCAGAGGAGCCGGGCCCAGCGGGAGGTGAATGGGTGGCCTGTCCAATAGGGTGAGTAGCTCAAAGAACCACAGTCTCGCCAGCCACCATGGAGCTATCAAAATGATGCTGAGGTGACGAGATTCCTTCATCTTGCAGATCACCCTGTGGACCAGGGGTGTGGGCAGGAAGGCATATGCCATCATGTCGTTGTTAGGGAGAATTCTCTGTTTAGGCTGAATTTCCTAACCTAGTGAGTCCCCCAGCAGCTTTGCTGGATTTCTGGAGTTTGTTTTTTTCTCCTGCCAAGAGTGAGACTCTTTTTCCTCACACTCTTGGACATGATTTGAGGTGTTTCTTTGACTGTTAATCTGTTTTATGGGCTATGGGGTCTTTTACTCCATAGGGTCTCATGTGTTTTTACTATGTGTGTTACACAGCACCCTGAGTTCAGTAACACCGGGGTGTCATAATGACACCTCACCATAGACTCCATACCCTGGGACTGACTACTGTCTCCCAGGGCATGTAAAGTCACCATTGGCTTTACTAGTCCCAAATTTAGTAACAGAACCAGTACAAACCATCATAATGTGGAAGTACTGGTAGGGGTAATTCGATTGGCCCTGGGTCTGTTTTTAGAGGGGGTACTGTGTAGTCCTCCCTCGTCGAGATTCTGGCTGGTGGCAGTGGTTACCACGCATAATATTCTCTATGGGATTTTCCCATGTATTTTAAACGCACCACTTTTTGGTGCAATGTTAAAGATACCGCTGGTTTATTTATTTAATATTAATTCACCGGTAGGGTCTTTGTGCCAGAACTCTGTTTTAAAATGGCGTTTGTGTCCGCCTCTGTAACTCCAAACCAAAGGTCGAGCCCTTTGTTACACTTTTGGCGGGCTTCTACACAGAAGCCCTCCAAAGTGGTGCCACTCTGTCTGGGTACCACAGGGGGTGTGGGAGGGGGTTTAGGCACCTTGGACTAAGTTGACTTGCCAACCCAAGTCGCACTCTTGCGTGATTGGCCCAAGTGGTGAGCCACCCCGCTCACCACTTAACATATTTGATTGACAGCTAGGCTGAATGAATGGGGGTTTCTTGCATAAAAGCAGGGCTTTTGGGACTGGAACTTCAGAAGTCGCCACAGGACCTGAAAATCTGAAGAGGAAGAAGCTGAGCCGACCTGCAACGACGACACCACCGGTGGAGCCCTGCTGAACCGTCTCACCACTTCCCAACGACTTGCCAGTTCGCTTTCTTTTTTCGCCTACCAGGACGTCTAGTGGTCGAATTGCCCGTGCCAAGCACCCCGGCAACCGGATAGCCACTTACCACTGGACCGCCAATAAAAGGATCGCTCCTTTTAATCGAGAACTCCGCGGCTGGTTTCTTCGCTGGCAGTGCAACGACCGTCTGTTTTCCTCCACGACGAGATCTTCTATTCCCCCGGACGAAGCACCGACTTGCAACCACTGCCAGGAACAACTGCCCCCGCTGGAGCATTCGCCCCATTTCAAGGTACCGTGTCCACATGGCCTGCCTTTCTATAGATTGCTACAAGGTGACAGTAAATCCTTAACCTTCTGGACTGGGCTGGCCTCTTGACCATCTAACTGGTCCTTTTCTTTTGGTCCAACTCCTTTCTGAACCTTTTGAGACTTTTGTGCACTTTTCAACCGTGTGACGTTGCACACATTTCGTCCGGATCCTCTTAAAGTGGGTCCGGCCTTCTGAACTTTAACTTCACAGTTTTATTCTCCCTTCCCCTCGCACTGTGTTCTTCTGAAAGTGTTGGGATCTGTTTCAATCTATGTTTTGCCTTTCTCTCCCTTTTAAACCGAATTATTAGAGTGCCAGCTGCGTTAAGCGCTTACCGCTGTCTGAAAAGTGCTTTACTTAAGACTTGTCTAATATTCTTTTGAGGGAGTGTATATACTTTAGTGACTGTTTTTGAATGTGCTTGATATTAGTGCCAGTGTGTTTTAATAGATGTGTTTTTAAATAAATAATTATATATCTTTTACACCAAAGCTCTGGTCAGTGTTTGCTTGTTTTACTGTGTTGACCTGCCCTATTGTGTATGCTCTGTATACTGCCTAACTCTTCTTGAGAAAAGTCTGACTGCTCAGCCACAGCTACCAGGTAAATCTGGGTGGTGCAGACTACTACCAATTGGGTTTACTGCTAACTCCTGTGGTCTTAAACTTTTTGCAGTGGTCCCTAAGGGAACTGCACAGGTTTCTGCCTAACAGTCGTTCCACTGTATCTGGAATGCGTCGCCCAGGGAGCCGGAGTCCTGCCCCTGCCAGGAGGCGAACTGCTGGAATTTCCTGTTTTCCCAGGAGGCAATCACATGCACTTGGGGATGCCCCCACCTGAGGAAGATCTCCTTCAGTACCAGGTCGTTCAATTGCCACTCATAATTGTCCGCCCCCAGTCTGCTGAGACTGTCCGCCTCCAGGCTGCACTCCCCCGGGAGGTGGACTGCGGTGAGGTAGATGTTCTCCAGTGCCCACTACCACATGCTGATGGCTAGTTTCCACAGTGGAGGGGATCTGGTACCCCCCTACTTGTTGACATAGTACATGCTGGTGGAGTTGTCCGCCTGGATAAGAACTGTCTTGCCCTCTACGAGAGGGAGAATGGCCTTGGAAGCCAGCCATACGGCCTTCATTCCAGCCAATTGATGTGGGACTCCTGCTGACTCCAGACACCATGGAAGCTGTGGCTGTCCAGAGTGGCTCCCGAGCCCTCTAGGGAGGAGTCCGTTGTAACTGTAACCTGAGGGGCTGGATGCCAGAAGGGCTTGCCCTGCTGCAGGTTGAAGTCCGCGGACCACCACATGAGGTCCGGGTGGAGAAAGGGAAGAACGTCAACTGGCTCCGGTTGGGAGCCCTTCTCTCGATTCCATGAGGCTGTGAAGTTATTTTAATTATTTATTTTAGTTAAGTTATTTAAATTATATTAATAATAATAATATTATTTTAAGTGCAGCTGTAATCTCCTCATCTTGAGCTTTGTGTGGGGTACGGCCAACAGGACCGTCGCCATTATACCCAACAGATGTTGGTACCACCAGGCCGAGGTCACTGCCCTGGAGAGGAAGTGAGAGATGGCTTTCTTGATGGCCGCTATCTTGTCCTCAGAGGGAAAGACTCACGTTGCTTGTGTCCCAGATGAGGCCCAGGAAGGACAGGGTCTGCGTGGGCTGCAGCTGAGACTTCCTGAGATTGATAATGAACCCCAAGTCGTGGAGTGTATTCATCAGTGCAGAGGAGGTATGTTGTACCTCTTCCGGAGATGTAGCCCTGGACGAGCCAGTCGTCCAGGTACGGGTAGACATGGTGGCCCTGAGGAGGGCTGCCACTGCATTCATCAACCTGGTAAACACTCTGGGGAATGAGTTGAGGCCAAAGGATAGTACCGTGTATTAGAAATGGCAGCCCATGATCCTGAACCCACATTAAGGAACAATGCGGCTGCCAAATCGGGACGTGTAGGTACGCGTCCTCCACAGCCAGGGAGCACATCCAGTGTCCTCTGGCCAGTGTTTCGGCAATAAGTGCTGGTGTAACCATCTTGTATTTTTGCAGAGGAAGGGAGAGGTTGAGGGTGGAGTAAAGGTCCAACACAACTCTCAGGCCAGCCCGTTTCTTCTACTGTATGGCGAAAATACTGTAATAAAAGCAAGAGCCTCGCTGGGAGGTTAGGACTTCTTCCACTGCCTGGCTCTCGACGGGGCAGCAAGGTACCGGTAGGTGGTACCCCGTGGAGACTACGGAGAGGATCCAGGGGTCCGAAAAATTCTGGCACCAAAATTGCATGTGAAAGGCGAGCCTGCCCCCCACCGGAGACAGGTGGACCCAAAGGGGCGTGTTATGCCGTCTTTCCCTCTGAGGCTGTCGCGTAGGAGGGGGATTGGCAAAAGCCCTTGCCCCCCACCTTTGTCGTTTCCTCCAGTGCTGACTTGGAGAACGGTCAGGTTGCCTGGACCTTCGTTCTTGAAAGCCCGGAACCCGCCAAACGACCGCCCCTTGTCAGAGCATTGCTGTGACTGGGTCTAGGCCTTGTGCGTGGCCTTCGTAAGAATAAAGATTTTGCCGTTTGCGAGCTGTTCTTTTTATCCAGTTCTTCATCCGTGGTGGAGTGAAAGATGGCTCTACCCTCAAATGTAAGGTCCAATATGCGTTCCCGGACGTCTGGGTTAAACTTAGTAGCCCGGAGCCAGGCGGCCTTCTCATGTCCATGGCAATGCAGATGGCCCGGCCAGAGGCATCTATGTGGGCCATTGTGGACTCCATGATGTCCCGCGCTACCAGCCTGGCTTCTCCTAGGCCCGCCTTGAAGCGTGTTTGGCTCTGCGCCAGAAGTTCTCGGAGGAAGTCTGCAATTTGCCGCCAGAGCCTTTGGTTAACGGCTGTCAGCATGGCATCCACGTTGGCTTGACGCAGGTGCAAGGAGACGTTGGAGTACACTTTTTTCCCCTACGCCTCCAAGATCTTCTCCTCCTTGCTTAACAGCGTCGAGGACGAGGTGGCAGAGGATGACTGAGGCTTAGAGTAGAGTGACACCGCAGCGATCACTGAAGAGTGCGGTTGAGGATGCACCGAAAGCAAGAGTGTATCTCCCTCCATCTGCCTATACTTGCCGTTGAGTGACAGGTTGGGCTGAGTGCGGCTTGAGCCACACCTTCTTGGCCGGGGCAACTATGTCTTTCTGCATCAGGATCCCCGATCTGGTAGGGGGTCTTAGGGTGAGGACATCTGCTAAAACCCCCTCCTCTGGCTGCTCTACCTCGGGCTGAGGAAGGCCCAAATATTCTGCCAAACCTGCAAGGCGTTCATGGAAGGCACTGGCTGAAGATGGCGTGTCGGTGTCCTCCTCCTCGTCCGTGTCCATCAGAGTGCTTTGAGGGTCCGGAACTGGTGGAGGGGTGCTGGACGCCATGGGCTGCGGTGTCGTACCGGATCAGGTGACTGCTGAAGAGGCTGTTTTGGAGCCGTCTGTAATGTGGGAGGCAGGGAAGCTGGAATCGGAGGAGGTGGCTGCGCTGGGGCCTGTGGCATCGGAGCCATAGGAAGAATGACTATGGGTGCCGGCGGGGTGACCTGGGGGAGCAGGTCCCTGATGGCATCCCGGTGGATGGCCCCCATCTGGGGAGTTTGCAACAGCTCTAGGAACCTTTCGAAGAACCTGTCTTCACAGATGGAGAGGTGGCAGGTGATATTGACAAAGTGGTTAAGGGAAACTGGGACCGAGGCACACACTGCCTGGGGTGCAGGGGATACCTGCCCTGAGCTGCTGAAGGATAAACTGTAGGCCACGTAACTGGTTGACACCAGTCCCACCTTGTGAGTTTCCTCCAACCGCTCCACAAGAAGGGGTATCTGATGAGGAGCCATTTAAGATCACCCCGGGGCGATAGTATGGCGCGGCAGCCATTTTGTCGAGCTGCGCGGCTCGCTGGAACCAGCCCCGTCCAAGACACTTGGTGTTGGAACATATGGCCTATCCCGCACCTCAGGCCGTGACCTGGAAGGCGTATTGCCCTCAGCAGAGCTGCCGGTAGTGCTGCGTGAAGGCGCTTCCTCTGAGATGACGGTGGTACTAGGGCGTTGCCCCTCAGGAGTAACCCTGGTAAAAGAACCTTGTGGTCCCTCAGCACTGACCCCAGAAGGATCCGGAGACCCCTTGGCGGTGAGGCCAGTAATTGGACTAGCCTCGGTACGTGTGCTAGAACCCAAAAGGTTACTTCGGGACAGATGCTACCTTAGGAAGGAGTCACCTTTATGGGGTGCAATGGTGAATAGAGGCCTTTCCTTCGGCCTGCGATGTTTGAAGTCCTTTAGGTCATCTGGAAGAGCTCCCTCCACCTAGCTAGCCTGTTCTTCAGTGCCCGTGGAGTCAGTGCGTCGCATGCGGAACAACCTTCCCAACTGTGGTCGGGGACAAGGCAGCAAAGGGCATGGGGGTCAGATGTAGGGAAGAGCCCCTTGCAGGCTGGACACCTGCTGAAGCCCACTGAAGTCGACATGCACCAGGGAGAAGTGTGGCATCGGTGGACCAAGTACCTAATTGAAAAGAAATAGATAGAAGAATATCCGAGGAAGAGCATGTGGTATTACATGACCAAAGCCAAACCCAGCAGCACTGGTGAATTCGGCCTGTTCTCGTCGATGCGGCAAAGGGAACTGAGGAGTGGTGCCGGTGGGCGCTGTCAGGCGAGCGCATGTGCCCAGGGCCGCGCCTCTAAATTTAAAGGGGAAGAAGATTATTCTGGTGTAACAGGTTCTGTCTCCTGTTCCTCGTGAGGGACGCCCATACAGTATGGAGGAAAGGGGACGGGACTTAAGAGTAACAATGTTTACGAAAAAGAAAGAAGTGTTCACAAAATTATATGTCAGGATGTTCAGGCTGTTGGCCTCCCTTACCCACGTTTTCAGCACGGGACAAGGCGTAACACGGGCTAAGCAAAGACTCTGGCTTCTCTAGCACGAGAGTACAGTTCAAACATTAGCATCAGGGCCTTCTGTTCCCAAGTCTCTTAACCTTTCAAAGTCTCTTGATTCAGAGGATCAGATGCAACAAACAAGTTACTTTCCTCCATTTCTTTTTACAAGTGCTCAATTTCGCTGATGATTCACTATTCACCTAAGAACCCCCTCAGCCGTGCTCGGATCCTCTCAACACAAGGTTATTTACCTTGGATCCCCCTCATCTGGGCTCATATCTTCCTTCACAATGTTCTTCGGATATTCTTTCTCGGGTGGCTCATGGTTAAACCGGATCCCCCTCAGTCGGGCACAGATCTCGGACCCCCCCTCAGTTAAGGATAATATCTCAGATCCCGCTCAGTTGGGCTCAGGTTCCTTTTTAATACAATGTTCGCAACTTTACACAAACTTGCTTTAACCAAAAGCTTTTAGCTGATCGCCCTCAGCCGGGCTCGGACCAACTTCTTACACAATTTCATCAACTATCTAAGACTTTCGAATGTGCACAGGGTTTTGCTAGACTGGCTGCAGGACCACTTCCCACCTTTCAGCTGGAACAGTCTTTCGAATGAGCACCCACGTGGTGCCGGACCACTGTCTACAGTATAGTATCTTGGCTTTGTATGGGAGGATAGGTCCAAGAGACCCCCCTCCCCTGCAGCCCACCCCCCCCTTGTTGAGTCCATGGCTCGTCGGGGGTTCACCCTGCCACCAGGGCCGAGGTGGCGGGTGAGCCACTGGCTGAAACATTGACCAAACGTGCTGTATTAAGCTAGGCCCTGGAAACCATTTTGTGAAACCAGAATAACATGAGCCCCTGTGCGCCGCAGCGCGGCCCCCACCCTTGGAGAGTTCTCACTTGTCCCTGCGGCCGCAGCTCCCTGGCAGATCCGCTGAGAGCCCGTTCCCACGAACAGGCGGACATGAGCTAGTGCTAGAAACTAACATTCACCTTCCGCAGTGCATCACTGTCCACAGTATGCCCCGGCCAGCAGGGCCGGGGTGGAAAAGAACTGTAAAATGGTCCCCCGACAAAAGTAGAGACCCCAAATGCAAACTGCCTGTGATGAAACTCTTCTCTCCATGACCTTTTTGATAAAATATGCAAACTCCACGAAGATGGCAGATGTGTGTTCATGTGGCATTCTGGTTGAAATACCCATATCCCCGTATATATATGCAAATGGTAGAAGTGTCCCCGGTTTTATGCTATATGTTTCCTTGAGAAGACTGTACTCCAAGGCCCTATGCCATAACTGAACCAATGCTGCTAGAGTGCAACGGAAAACAAGTGCACCCGCGTTGGGAGCTCATGTAAATTGTGTAAGAAAACGCATAGAATGTATTCGAATGTTCAAGCTCACCATGTGTCACTGCCATCAGTCTTAGTGGCCAGTTGTTCCTACGTGCTCCACCAACCTTAATGCTACCTCGCTTATCGTGCATGCATAGAGTGTAACAAAATGTCTTGGCTGTTAAATGCTTAACATATAGGTAACAATAGCAAGATTGGTATAGGTAACACATTTGAAATGACCATGTAAAGGAAACAGCAATGTAGACATGTAAGCTGTGAAGAAAAAGCTCAATGTGTATTGTACAGGATATGAATTATTATGTCTTTTTGTATAACCTGCAAACACGAGGAAAATACCATTGTGGGCATATCCAAGGCCACTTCCCCTCCCTCCCCAGTGAAGCTTGCCAGATGAAAGACAGAGGCCCGGGCTGCTCTGCCTCACCTCCCCCAATTCGGCTGGAGCCGCTTCAAGCATCCACGTTCCCCCGCAGCTCCCATGGCCGCAACCAGCCACCTGAATTATTTATAACCCAGCAGTAAACCCCGGCCATAAACACAGGCCAAAAGGTGCCCTTTCTAAGGCTCCACAACCCACCAGCTCACCCCAGGTTAATGGCCCCTGTAAAATTAGGATACCCAATATTATAGCAACACTGTAGGAACCCATTCATAATGACTTCTAACGAGACACGAAAACTTGGACAGCTCACCCCTTGCCCTGAGACCCAACCTCATGACCTATGATACCCGGCCAACAATATGATGGTAACCATGTATTGATATATCACCAAAGGACCCCACTCTAGGTGCATTCCTCCTGTGTTGCATTAACCTGTAGAATAACCTATTGTAGGATTTACAGGGGAAGATAATATTGCGGTATTGAATGAATGCGGTGTGCGTGGCCTTAGGGCAGAAAGCCAAGGAAGACGTTCATCAATGACACTGGCCACGCCTGGCACAACAGCACCGCCCAGATGAGCCCAGCTGACCTGCCCGGCCCACGTTGGCAACCAGCGACGTCCATCAACCACCGCGAACCACATCACAGCTGCATCTAAAGTTAGTCATTGCCACCCAATCCCCACGAACATGTGCCCCCTATAGTGTGTAGGTTCTTGTGACGTATTTTGTAAATATATACGCCTGTCTTTGCTAATGTCAGACAGAGCGCTCTCAGAGTTTGCAGAGTCCTTTGCATGCCCTATTTTCGACTTAGATAAACTCCCATTAAGCTCACCCGCACTTTGTCTTAGCCTTATTCCCATCTTGGGAGAGTCCATTATTGTCTCTCATTGCAGGGAGGATCGTGCTATCAGGGGACGCTCGCCTTCAGCTTCAAAGTTCAGTCATTCATCTGCTGGTTTAATTGTACTTGCGTCGCTTACCACATACGCTTCATACACTGTTCTCTTCAGATTTCACTTATACAATGTTGCCGCTTGCAAACTTGGCTTCAACACAGACCTGTCTAGTATCAGTCTCCCCAACGCACCGGCTGTGCTGACTTCAATGGCACTGCTTAGGTTGTAGGAGCCAAGGACAATACCACTGCCCATTGTATTGGGACATGTCAGGTATACAGCTCGGGTGTTAGTCCGTTTTCCCTGACAGTTAGCTGTCAGTCAGTGTTTGTGTTGGGAAATGGGGGTAGGGTTTCCTACGTATCCTACCTGGTAGGATGGGGTAAAGGTGTTAGAGGGAAGGGGATACTGCGTCTCGTCTCCGGTGTCCCACTTCCACTACCCGAGGATCCCTCACCCATGTGATACTCCCGCACTGGTCCACCCACAGGAACTGGATCCAAAAGCGATGGCCGTGCCCTGGCCACCTGGATGACAGATCCCCGAGGACTAGCAGGTGAGGCCCCTTCAGGTTTTTCACAATCAGAACTCCCACCATCAGAAGATATTCCCAGGGAGTTGGTGGCGACCAACCTAGAAACAATTTGGCTGTTCATTCCCGGAGGGCCTTCAGGGTCAAAGATTGGCACAAATGATATGCCTAGATTTGGTGCTATGTCCCTAAACATCACAAGGATATGATGTGTGGGTCAGACTCAGCATTGCAATTGACGCAACGCTTGAACCTGAGACCTTTTGAGTGGACATGGCCAAAGAAATGTAATTTATTTTTCTGAGGAGAATATCCTGAGAACGTTCTGTGAAGGGTAAGGAGTGCGTGAAAAAGAATCTTGTGGGGTGCAGCACATAGCCTGCCTGATGTCACATCTGGAGTTGGGGAGATGGTGCAGAGGGTCTTACATAATGGAGATGCACTGCATACCGTACAGGGATACAAATGTCCATGATTCAGCTGCCTGAGACGAATACATCCAAAAATGGCAATCTGTACGGGGGTGCAATTCATTAGAAAGCCGAGCAATTTGTAACTATTCAAAAAACAAATATGAACAGGATCCTTTTATAATTGTAGACTGCTAAATGACAAAATTTGGACCACTGCTGAACCGAATACAAATTTGGAATGAGGTTCATCACATGGTAGGAACAGGTGATTCATTATTTGTCCCATGCAATTATTCCTCCCCTTCAGCACATCCTGTAGAATGCCAATCTTTTCACTGGCCTGTTCGTTATGCATGCCCTTCTAGCTGTACTTGGCAAGGTTGCTATGAGACCCTCCCTTTCTCCATGAATCAACTGCTTGTGTGCCAAGAGAGCATCAGTGCTCAGTCACTGACTCCAAAATGAGGATGGAAATAATGAGTTTTGATCCACAAGCATTAAATGTTTGTTTGAGACTGCCAAAAACGTGACTGAAAAATTATGTGTCTAGTATTTTTAAACCATTACTTAAACCTGCAATCTTGTCATCTATTGATGATCAATAGAACACAAGCTCAAACGTTAAATTAGTGGATTTTGCGATAGTGTGGATTTTGCAATGGCATCTTGATGCTTCCGGTCATGCAAGTAAAAAGGCTTGATTATGGATGAGTTAGTGTGAGCCAGGCAGGTTGCTGTTAGATCGGCTGTGCGAGGGAAGGTAGATCTTACTGTTGCCCACAAGCAGGTCTGAGTTTTCTTTATGTGGGGTTAGCATTAGGGCTTTGCTGTGGGGGATGTGAGGGTTGTATCCAGCAATCCAAGAGTAGCTCCCGCCCACAGCTGTGTGGATTTGGGCAAGCCTTTCGGCAATTATACAAATAGGTGGTAGAAAAGAGGGGGCGGGGGTGTAATGAGGGCTTGATTTGCATGAGGAAAATGAGGATGCAGTTGTTGAATGGGAAAGTGTTGGTTAGGCAGAGTTTTTAAACTTTGCAAATGAGATTTAACATAGCATGTAAAATGACATTATACATCAGCAGACTATCTCTTAACAGAACTCATCAGCATGGTAATAAAAGGCAGTATATATGTGCACATTTACAATGTTGCGTCTCAGATGTGGTGTTGCTGGCTATGTCAGTTACTAGTATATGATGCATGCCAGGCTGAGTGCCAAACCATTTAAGGCCGAGTGGTGCTGCAGTTTGAATATCTGTGCAAGGTCAATGGACTGTCAAAATAGGGGGATGCAGACTTAAACCAGATCTATAAAAGCTGCTTCTTTTGCTCAATCAGAATTAACTGAGAAGGAAGTGCACGTTATTTACTCACTGGGGATTCGTGGTTCATTTGTTCCATTTCAGCATAGGTCTCACTTTCGGCATTCTCGTTGAGATTAGTAGGTTCACTGCTGCTGTTGCTCAGACTGGAATGGTCTGCAATGCCATTTACTAAGATGCTGTCTTGGTGGTTGCGCCAGGAAAACTGGTTGCTGTTGTGTTCTTCTAATGCCTTCAGCTCTAAAAGTTTTTTTTGCATCTAAAAACCAATATCGGATACAGTTTTACAAATCTTGCCTATATAGCGCTTATATGAACAGGTGTTGCAGACTAGCAGTTTGTGAAAAACCCACGTTTTACAAATTAAACAAAAATGGACACACACAATCAACTAAACTTGAATATATATAGCAAGAAAAAAAGCACATCAAAACTGCAATATAGGAATCAGGGAGAAGAACAAGTTACTTTCTTACCTGGTAACGTTCTTTCGATGGGATGGTCCGACGACGTATTCCATATCTATGACATGTAATGACCACAGCTGTGCTGCTTCGGAAACTTTTTTCGGCGTCTGCGTCCTGCGTCGATGACGTCGATGCGCCGTCGTCGAGGACCTCCTCCGACGTCCGACGTCATCTGATGTGATAAGTAGGATGCACGACGCCCGTAGCCTCAGTTGTAGTTTTTTCCCCCAGAACGTGTGACATAAGTCAACTGCCAGTCAGACACAAAGCCTTGCGGAACGTAAGCTGCAATCGCAAAAGAAATTCTGCAGCGGGGAAGGCAGGGCGGGAGCGATATGGAATACGTCGTCGGACCATCCCATCGAAAGTAACTTGTTCTTCGAGGGGATTGGGTCCTCCGACGTATTCCATATCTATGACAGACTCCCAAAGCAGTACCAGAGCAAGGAGGAGGGAAAGAATTTAGAATCAAAATTTAGAATAGCCAATCAAATAGCAGAGCAAAGGGATTTTAAAGGAAGAACACTCTTCAGACGAGCGCTTAAAGATGGACAGCGCCGCCAGGTAACCTTTAATGGTACCCACTTGCAAGCCCCTGTGGGCCAAAGAAAGTAAAAAGGACAGAAACATGGGGATGTCACATGCAAAAGGATCCACATTCTGAACTCTGCACCAGTCGCAGAACTTACGCCAACGGCAACGGTACAGAGACTTTGTTGCTGGCCTTCGGGCCGAAAGCAACACCTCCATCACGTCTTCAGGGAGGTCCCAATCCTTATACATCAACCTCTCAGAAGCCAAGCGTGAAGGTTGAGGGATCTGACCTCTGGATGGAGAACCTGACCCCCCTCCCGTGAGAGCAGATCGTCTCGGTAGGGAAGACGACGTGGAGGGTAGATGGACAAGTCGAGAAGGTCCGGGTACCACGTCCTCCAAGCCCACGCCGGAGCAATGAGGATCATCCGGGAACCGAACTTCCGTAACCTCCGCAGCACTTGCGGGATGACAGGGACTGGAGGAAACGCGTACAGCAGCGGGAATGACCACTCCACCACGAACGCGTCTCTTAAGGCTCCTTTTGGAGGAAATTCCAGCGAGCAAAACCTTTCGCACTTCCGGTTGACACTGGAGGCGAAGAGATCCACTTGAGGGGTCCCCCAAAGGGCGAAGATCTCCAGGAGAATCTCCTGAGCCAACTCCCACTCGTGAGAGATCGCGCTCTGCCTGCTCAGAGCGTCCGCCGTCACATTTTCGGCTCCGGCCAGATGAACTGCCGAGATCGAAACTTCCTGCTGGATAGCCCAGAACTCGAGCTGCATCGCCTCCCTGCACAGAGGAAGTGACCCTGCCCCCCCCCTTTTTGTTGAGGTAGTGCATGGCCACTGTGTTGTCCGTCAGGATCAGGACATTCTTCCCTCGCACAGACGGCAGAAAAGCCTTCAGGGCTAGCCTGACGGCCCTCAGCTCCAACAGATTGATATGGAGTCTGGACTCCGACGGAGACCAACGACCGCTGACTGTCAGCCCGTTGGCATGAGCTCCCCATCCCGTGAGGGATGCATCCGTCACGATCGTCACCTCCGGCCAGGGAAGCCAAAATGGAGCCCCCTTCATCAAGTTGCCTTCGACGGCCCACCACAGAAGGTCCCGGGCGACCGAGGACGGCACCTGAATCGAGTCCGACATCCTGCCGGAGGACTGCGACCATTGCGTCTTGAGTGCCCACTGCAAAGATCTCATCCGCAGGCGAGCCTCTGGCACCAGAAGAATGCAGGATGCCATGAGGCCGAGCAGCCTCAAGAACTCGAACGCTGGGAGCGTCTGGGCATGCTGAAACTTGTGCACCATCTGCTGAATGTGAAGAGCCCTCACCTGGGGAGGAAAACACTGCCCCAGGGAAGTGTCAAGCACTGCTCCGATGTACTGGAGCCGCTGTGTTGGCGTCAAATGGGACTTCTTTAAATTGAGGGAGAAGCCCAGCCTGTGAAGGGAGCGACAGGTGACCGATAGATGATCCAGGACTTGCTCGGGAGAGCTCCCCCTGATCAACCAATCGTCCAGGTAGGGGTAGACGTGAATCCCCCCTTGCCCGAGATGCGCTGCCACCACCACCATGAGCTTGGTGAAAACCCTTGGGGCGGAGGTCAATCCGAACTGCAGGACCCGAAACAAAGTGCGAGTCGCCAACCGCGAACCTCAGGTACTTCTTGTGCTTGGGATGGATCGGCACATTAAAGTAAGCATCCTTGAGGTCGAGTGACACCAACCAGTCCTGAAGCTGAAGGGCCTGGAGGACTTGAGAGAGTAACCATCTTGAACTTGTCCTTCCTGAGGAGTTTGTTCAAACCGCGCAAGTCCATGATGGGTCTCAATCCCCCGTCTTTCTTGGAAATCAAAAAATAAGGGGAATACCATCCCTTGTTCCTCTCCGCTACAGGCACCAGTTCTATGGCGCCTTTCTCCAGCAGGGCTTGAATTTCCTGCGCAAGGAGCGGATCCGGACACCGCAAAGAGAGGTTCCCCGGTGGATTGTCGTGAGGCCTGTGCCGAAAGGGAAGACAGTAGCCCTGGGTTATGATCTCCAGAACCCACACATCTGAAGTAATGGCTTGCCACTCTACAAGACGCTGCGCCAGCCTTCCCCCAACCGGCGAACCATGGGACATGGCCTCATGACTGAGTGGGAGCGGCTGCGGCGTTACCTGAGGGCAAAGAGGCAACTGCCCGAGGGGCCTTGGCACCACGGGTACCCTGTTGTCCACCTCTGGTACCCCTACTTTGGCCTCTTTGACTGCCAGCTCCTCTCGCTTTACTGAAGAACGAGTAATAGCGAAAGGAACCACCCCTCCACTGCTGTCCCCTAGGACGAAAAGGCAGAGGTTGGCGAACTGCAGCGCCCAACGACTTCGCTGCAGCTTTCGAGGTCTGCAACCTCTCAAGGCTCTCGTCAGCCTTGCTGCCAAAAAGGTGCTCACCGTCAAAGGGCATGTTGAGGAGCCGGGACTGCACATCCGGAGCAAACCTCGACTTCCGCAACCACGCAAACCTGCGTATCACGGTGCTCGCCGCCATGGACCTACTGAAGCATTCAGCTAAGTCCAAACCCGACTGAACGGACTCACACATGGCATCCTTACCATCCTGGACCATAGCAAGGAAACCATCCCGTTCGTCCCCTTCGGGAATATGTTCAGCCGCTAACGCAACACAGTTCCACAGAGTGTGCGTGAAACGCGACAAGGCACAAATGGAGTTGGCCGCCTGAAGCGCCATACCACCAGAAGAAAACACTTTCTTCGCCCAGCCATCAAAACGTTTGTCGTCCCTATCAGGAGGGATGGTAGGGTACGACGCCTGCTTCGCCGGGGCCGTGGCCGCCTGCACCACCAAACTCTCCGGAGTGGGGTGCCTGGTCAAGTAGCAGGGGTCGCCACTGGCAGGACGGTATTTTCGCGACAAGGATCTGCCCACCGCCGGGAGACTCTCCGGAGCAGTCCAAGCCGCCGCCACCCTTCTCTGTAAAGCCATATGGATCGGCAGAACCGGGTCAGTTGGGGGACCAACATCAAGGATGTCCGTCAGATCATCCTGCACAAACTCCCATGGGGGAGCAGACCATCCCAAGTACTCAGAAACCCTAGCCATAAGGCGCCGGTACGAGGAATCAGCATGAGAGCCAGGCTCAGGCCTACAAAACTCCACCTCCGGAGAGGTGTCCAGTCCACTGGCATCATGCAGTGACTGTCTCAACTCGTCAAACTGACTATGGCCCGAGACAATTTCATCCGGAACCTGACTAGGAACCAGGCCATCAGAATCCTCATCCGCCTCTGAAATATAGTCCAGGTGGCGAAAAGAAGGCACCCTAGAGTGCTTGCTCTTAACCAGAGCCTTCCTAGGGGGTCCACCTGTGCCACGGGGTACCTCCGACACGAAAGGCGTCGATGGCGTCGAGCGAATCGGCGCCAGCGTCGAGAGAACCGGCATCGGCGCCGAGAGGATCGGCGTCGACGTCGAGGAAATTGAGGTCCCACATCAGGTTGGAGGAGGAGAAGACTACCTCCTCCTCTGAATTTCTGTAGGCCCCTATGGCTGCCAGGTAAGTGCGACATGTGTCCACCTGAACACCTGAGTGCGTGAGATGCGCCGAGAAGAGCACCTCGTCCAGCGTGCACTTAAGGGGGTCGATCTCCTCAGAGTCTGCCCAGTGACAGAACCTGCTCCATTTGCTTTTATATTGGCTCCTGGAAGCCTTGCTCCTAGCGTCCTGAACGATCTCCAGGTTAGCCTGTGATAGGCTCAGGTGCTTGAGGGTCATCTGCTCAGGAACCACGCTGCGAGGGCTAACCGCTGAGGCGTGGGGTGGAGGACCCTGCCCCCCTGCTGTGACAGGAGAAGTGCGGGACCCAGAGGAAGGTGAATGGGTGGTCTGTCCGTGGGGCTGAGCAGTTCATAGAACCACGGACTAGCTCGCCACCAAGGAGCTATCAAGATGATGCTGAGGTGACAAGCTTCCTTCATCTTGCGGAGTACCCTGGGGATCAGGGGTGTGGGAGGAAAGGCATATGTGTTCATGCCTTCCCATTGAATCTGCAATGAATCTCCCAGAGAGCAGGGGCCGAGCCCCTGCCAAGACGTGAACTGATGGCACTTCCTGTTCTTCCAAGAGGCAAATAGATCCACCTGAGGATGGCCCCACATTGAAGATCACCTGCAGCACCTGGTCGTTCAATTGCCAGTCGTAATTGTCCGCTCCCAGCTTGCTGAGGCTGTCTACTTCCAAGTTGGCTTCCCCCGGGAGGTGGATGGCCGTGAGGTAGATTATGTTTTCCAGGGCCCATTCCCACATGGTGGCCGCTAGTTTGCACAGCGGAGGGGACCTGGTACCCCCCTGCTTGTTGACATAGTACATGCTGGTGGAGTTGTCGGTCTGGATAAGGACAGTCCTGCTCCAATGAGCCGAAGGAAGGCTCTGAGGGCTAGCCAAATGGCCCTGTGCTCCAGCCAGTCGATATGCGACTCCTGCAGGGTCCAGACTCTCTGGGCGCTATGGCTGCCCTGAGTGGCTCCACAGCCCTCTGGGGGGATGGAGGGGGGGGAATCTGTAGTGATTATGACCTGCGGGGACGACTGCCGGAAGGGCTTGCCCGTCCGCAGATTGCAGTCCCTGGACCACCACGTGAAGTCCGAGTGGGTGGAGAGAGGGCGGTATGCTGACCAGCTCCGCTTCGGAGCCATTCTCCTGATTTCATGAGGCTGCGAAGTGCAGCTGTAATCTCCTTATCCGGAGCCTCGTGTATGGCACGGCCAGGAGGACTGCTGCCAGGATATCCAGTAGGTGTTGGTACCACCAAGCCGAGGTCACTGCTCTGGTAAGGCAGTGCACAGTAATACCTTCTCAGAGCTTGTATCCCAGATGAGGCCCAGGAGGTTGAGGTTCTGTGTGGACTGCAGCGGAGATTTGAGCTTGATAGCAAACTCCAGGTCATGGAGTGTGTTCATAAGCGCAGAGGAAGTGTGGGTAACCCCCTCTGGGGATCTCGCCCCGACAAGCCAGTCATCCAGGTGCGGGTAGACATGGTGGCCCTGGAGCCTGAGGAGGGCTGCCACTGCATTCATGAGTCTGGTAAATACCCTCTGGGCTGAGTTGAGGCCAAAGGGTAGAACCTTGTACTGGAAAGGACAGCCCATGATCCTGAAGTGTAGGAAGGCGCAATGAGGATGCCAAATTGGGTATGTAGGTAGGCATCCTTCAAATCCAGGGAGCACATCTAGGCTCCCCTGTCTAGTGTCTCCGCAATGAGTGCTGGCGTAACCATCTTGAATTTCTGGAGAGGTCGAGGGTGGATAGGCCCAACACAACTCTCAGGCCAGCCTGGTTCTTCTTTTGCATGGCGAAAATCCTGGCATAGAAGCTGAATCCTCTCTGGGAGGCTGGTACTTCTTCCACTGCTTGGCTCTCGATGAGACTGGATCTCCACCAACAGAGCTGCCGTCCCAATCTGTGGGAGTGGAGAGGAGGAGAGGAAGGGATTGGTAGGCGATACCCCTTGGATACTACAGAGAGGATACGGGGGGCCACAAAGTTCTGGTGCCAGAAATGCATGTGAAAGGCAAGCCTGCCATCCACTGGAGAAACATGGACATGAAGGGACGCATCATACCTTTATACCGTCTGAGGCTGCTGCTGAGGAGGGGGGGCTGGAAGAAGCCCTTGCTCCCGCCAACTTTTTGGTGCTAGCGTCGGTGCCGACTCGTCAGGTTGTCTCGACCTCTGGTATACCCGCCAAATGCCCACCCCTTGTCAGAGCGCTGATGTGACTGGGTGTATGCCTTGGGCGGGGCCTTCGCCAGGATAAAGACTTCTCAGTTTGCAATCTGTTCTTTTTATCCAATTCCTCGTTGGTGTTAGAGTAGAAGAGGTCACTACCCTTGCACTGAAGGTCCAATATGCGATCCTGGACTTCGGGGTTAAACTTAGTAGCCCGAAGCCAGTCCGTCCTTCTCATGTCCGTGGCGGTGCAGATGGCGCGGCAAGAAATATCGATGTGGGCCATGGAGGACTCCATGATGCCCTGCGCTACCGGCCTGGATTCTCCTAGACCCGCCTTGAAGCGTGCCTGGCTCTGCACCAGAAGTTCCAGAAGGAAGTCTGCTATTTCCTGCCACCACCTCTGGTTATCGGCTGCCAGCATGGCATCCACGTTGGCCTGCTGCAGGTGCAGGGAGGCGGAGTACAGCTTCTTCGCGTACACCTCAGAGATCATCTCCTACTTGCCTAGCAGCACAGAGGGCGAGGTAGCAGAGGACGACGGAGGCTTAAAGTAGAGTGAAGCCGCAGCGATCACCGAAGAATGCGGCTGGGGGTACGTTGATAACAACAGTGTATCCCCTGCCATTAGTCTATACTTGGCATCGAGGCGCTGATTGACAAGTCGGGCCGAGTGTGGCTTAAGCCGCCCCTTCTTGGCCAGAGCCACGACGTCCTTCTGCATTGGAATACCCATCTTCGTAGGGGGTCTTAGGGTGAGGACTTCTGCCAATACCCCCTCCTTGGGCTGCTCTACCTTGGGTGGAGGAAGGCCCAGATATTCTGCCAAACCTGCAAACCTGTCGTGGAAGGCCTTGGCTAACAATGGCCTGTCATGGTCCTCCTCCACGTCTGTATCCACCCGAGTGTCCAGCTGGTCCAAAGTGGGAGGAGAGGTGCTGCGCGCCCTAGACTGCGGCGTGGAGACCGGAGCCGGAGGCTGCTGTGGGACCGCCTGAGTTGTGGGACGCAGGGGAGCTGGAATCTGCGCTAGGGCCTGTGGTGCCCGAGCCATGGGGAAATGACTATGGGTGCCAGTGGAGTGACCGGGGGGAGCAAGTCCCTGACTGCATCCCATCGGATGGCCCCCCATTAGGCGGAAACCTGTGCAGTTCCCTTTGGGAACACTGCAAAAGATTTAGGACTACAGGTGTTAGCAGTAAACCCACTTGGTAGCAGTCTGTACCACCCAGATTTACCTGGTAGCTGTGGCTGAGCAGTCAGACTTCCCTCAAGAAGAGTTAGGCAGTATATAGAGTATCCACAATAGGCACCTAGACAAAATAATACAAGCAAACACTGCCCAGAGATTTGGTATCAAAGTATATAATTATTTATTTAAAAACACAGTTTGAAACACTCCAGCACTCTTATCGTAAAACACTCTAAACACAGTTACTATTATAATATATCCAACCCTTGTTCCTTATCAGATAAGTCTTAGTTAACACCACTTATTTTCATACAGAGGTGAGGGCTTAACTATAGATGGCACTCCAACAAGTTCATGAAGAAGGGAGGGAAAAAGACAGAATTTGGGGAGGTACACCACTCTAAGCTTTAGGAACACTATTAGCAAGGCAGAAGAGCAAAAGTCACTTGTGAGCCAAAGTCCATAGGCTGGGCCCACTCTTAGAGAGAGCAGAGCACAAATGCGCCCAAGATCACACAGTTACCCTAGGCTTAGAAAGTCTTGCAGAGAGTTCGAAAAGAGTTTAGAGAGGCTAAAAAAAGTTTAGCCAGGGTGTCCCAGGCTAACCCAGGTTCGAAACCGGGGGCTAAATCTACCCCGTACAGTCGGTGGCAAGGGAAGCTGGGCGGGACACGGTACCTTAAGTGGAAAGGGTCCTCCAGTGGTGGCAGTTGTTCCTGGCAGCGGGTGCAAGTCTTGTCGTCGTCCAGGGGAAGAGAAGATCTCGACTTGGAGAAAAGATGAAGGTCGTTGCACTGCCAGGGAAGAAACCAGCCGGTGAGTTTATCGGTTAAAGGTATTACCCTTTAATTCGCGGTCGTGGTAAAACGTGGTATCCCGGTTGCCGGGGTGCTTGGCACAGGCAAGGCGGCCACGAGATATGTCGGGAAGGCGAAAAGACGGTGAAACTGGTTATCCCCACCATTCAAAGGAAGAAGACTCTCCGGCGGGAGATCTCCTCTGTCGTTGGGAAAAGTGGTGAGACGGTCCAGCAGGGCTCCACCGGTGGTGTCGTCGTGGCAGGTCGGCTCAGCTTCTCCCTCGTCGGATTCTTAGGTCCTGTGGTGACTTCTGAAGTTCCAGTCCCCAAAGCCCTGCTTTTATGCAGAAAACCCCCATTCACTCAGCCTAGTCCACAGTGCCTAAATCCCCCTCCACCAAGTACCCCAGACAGAGTGGCACCGCTTCTGTGGAGAAGCCCGCCAAAAAGTGGAACAAAGGGCTCGACTTGGGTTGGAGTCACAGAAGAGAACACAAACGCCATTTTAGAACCAAGTTTTGGCAAAAAACACAAACCGGAGAATTAATATTAATTAAATAAACCGGCGGTATGTTCGAGGCTATCGTAATTAAATAAATAAAGATAGTAGCCTCGAACAATGGGAAAATCCCTTAGAGAAATATTTGCGGTTGAATATAAAAAGTAGTATCCACTGCCACCAGCCAAAACTCGATCAGGGGGGACGGAGACATGCCCCCTCGACTAACAGACCCTGGGGCAAGTACGTCCACAATATGATGGTTTGTACTGGTTCTGTTCAGAATTTAAGACTAGTAAAGTCAATGGTGACTTTACAGACCCTGGGAGACAGTAGTCAGTCCCAGGGTATGGAGTCTATACTGGGGAGTCACTATGACACCCCTGTGTTACTGCACTGAGGGTGCTGTGTAACACACATCACAAAAACACATGAAGCCCTATGGAGCAAAAGACCACATAGGCCATTAAACACATCTAGAATCAAAGAAACACACTCAAATCATGTCCAAGAGTGAGGGTAAAAGAGTCTCACTCTTGGCAGGAGTAAAAAATAAACCCCAAAAATCCAGCAGAGCTGCTGGGGGACTCACTAGGTTAGGAAATTCAGCCTAAACAGACAATTCTCCCTAACACCCCCCCCTCTGGGGGGTTCGCATCAGCACCAGGAACCTTTTGAAGAACCTGTCTTCACAGGCAGAAGATGTTGACGGAGTGGCTGGGGGCTGCTGGGGCCGGAGCGCACTCTAGGTTGCAGGGGAAATCTGCCCAGTGCTGCTGAGGGAGAAACTGTAGGCCACGTACCTGGTTCACACCAGTCCCACCTTGAAGCTCATTCACCTGCCTGCTCTGTTCCTAGGAGTGGCAACGGACAGGCGGCCATGTTGTCTGGCACGGCAGCCGAGCTGCATGTCACGTGCTTTTAGGCAGAATCCTATGCAGTGCCCTTAGGGACCACTGCGCACAATTAAGACTACAAGTGTTAGTACAATTTCACCTTTGGTACAAGCCTGTACTACACAGAAAAAGTGGCAGCAATGGCTGAGCAGCCAGACTTGTCTCAAGAGCAAATGAGCAGTAGTAGAGATTACACAAAGGACTACAATTACTGTGACTCAAGCAAACACTGACTCAAGGTTTCTGGTTAAAAAAATAAAAGTACATTTATTTTTAAACCATCTGTTCACAAAACATGTCACTTCTATTAAAATAAAACCACACTTCAATTATACTACAAACAACCAATTCCCCTTGTGTAGATCAAATCAAGTTAAGTACATTGGGATTTGAAAGACCGGTGTTGTGAAACAAGGACGTTACCGTGGGTTAATACGCGATCACTTTTTGACAGTAATGACAGTTCGGTCTTACGAAAGAAAAGCTTACCCATGGGAAGAAATGTAACCGAAGTCAAACACACTTAGCACATGAATTAACACAAGAGAATAGGGGATAAAAATCATAGGCAATACTTTTGTCAAGGCAAATAGGATTAGAAGACACTTTCTAAAAAGTAGATAAAAGTCAATAGGCCTTCGCCAGTGTCAAATGGAACAGGAATCCTGTTGTCGAGGATCAAAAGGTTTAGAACAGTTCGTGATTCGAGATTGCCAGGAGTACCTGGTTGATCCCACCAGGCTCAAGGGAAGAAGACTCCGGACTGGATCTTCTCCGAGTCGTTGAAGGGCAGATAGCTCAGGACTGCAGCAGGACTTCACCGGGACTCGGGAATTGCAGCAGCCGTCTTCTCCGCTTCTCATTGGTTCTTCTAGTTCCAGTGGCGACTCTGACTTCCAGCCCAAGAGTCCTGCCTTTTATGCCAAAATCCCCCATTCACACAGCCTGGCTGTCAATCACTCAGCAGGTGGGTTGTCTGGCCCAGACAACCACCTCAGCCAATCGACACAAAGTGCGACTTGGGTTTCCAAGGAGACCCTGTGCAGGGGGTGACTACAGCCCTCCCTCACTATCAGCCCACCTAGACACCCAGACGCCAAAGGAGGGCTTCTCGACAGAAGCCCGGCCAAGGTCGGCGAACAAAGAAGGGAAACCTGGTTTGACGCGAAAAGTAAAACGCAAGAAGGACTAACAAAAAGAAATGGCGATTATACCTGACCGGAGCCAAAATAAAAAGTATTTGATCAAGCGGATTTATGTTTGAGGCTAATACAATAGCCTAAAACAGTACCACGTTTATATACTATAATCGCGGTAGAAATGTTGGGGTAGGTGCCACTGCCACCAGCCAAGTCTTGAGGTTAAGAGAGCGAAACAAAGCTCCAAGAGGCGCAGACAAAAAGGCATAGGAATTAACCCTTTCCAATACTCCATGTAAGATGGGGTGTACTGGGTCTGCAGTTTAAAGTGACTATATAAAGTTAATGGCAACTTTACATGTTTCTGTGGGACAGTAGTCAGCCCCAGAAAAATGGAGTCATTGGGAAGTCTCAAAGACAACCCTGTGTCACTGCACTGAAGGTGCTGTGTAACACAAATAAAAAGTGAGGCTCATTGAGTGGTGTAGCTCAAGACCCCAAAATCAAACAAACAGTAGAAATACACATGGCAAAACACATGTAAGAGTGGGAAAAAAGACTCACACTCTTACCAGGTGAAAAAAATAAACCCCAGAAATCCAGCAAAGCTGCTGAGGGACTCACTAGGTGAGGAAAATTAGCCATAAATGAGAAATCTCCCTAACACGTGCCAAGATCATGGTGCATGGCTGCATGGCTCCCTGGGCACAGCCTCCTCCAAGACTTCGTAGTGGAGCATGAGGCCTACCCTACACCTCACGTCTAGGCCTGGAAGGCGTATTGCCCTCGGCATTGTCGCCGCTAGTGCTGCGTGTAGACGCCCCCTTAGACAATAATCCAGTACTAGGGCGCTGGCCCTCGGGTGTACACCCGGTAAAAAAACTTGCGGTCCCTCAGCACTGATTCCGGAAGGATCTGACGACCCCTCTGCTGTGATGCCGGTAGCTGGACTAGCCTCGGTGCACGTGCTGGTACCAGAACCCGTGAGGTTCCTCCCGCTTGTGCATTTTACTCTGGAAGGAGTCACCCTATCGGGGTGCGATGCAAACAGCGGACCTTTTTTGGGCGGCGATCTCTGCTTGACGAAGTTCTTCAAGTCCTCTGGAGGCGACCTTATGAAGAGCTCCCTCCACCTAGCTAGTCTGTTCTTAAACGCAGTACAACCTTGCCAGCCGTGGTCAGGGCCAAGGCAGCAGAGGCAAAGAATGTGGGGGTCAGGCTTAGGGAAGAGCCCCTCGCAGGCTGGATACCTGCTGAAGCCTGCTGACGTCGACATGTGCAGGGGAAAAGTGTGACGCCCGAGGATGGAGTACCTGAATGAAAAAGAGAAGACAAAAAGATAGACGAATTTGGGAAGAGCGCGTGGTATTACATGGCTGAAGCCAACCCCAGGAGCGCTGGTGAAAACTGACCGTTACTGCCAACGCGGAAAAGGGGTCTGAGGAGTGTCACCTGTGGGCGGAGTCAGGGTAGCGCATGCTCCCAGGGCTGCACTGCCGCGGGCCTCTAAATTTAAAGGAGAAGGCGGTTTCTCCGTCTCCCGTCCCTTGCAAGGGACAACCATGCAGTATGGAGGAAAGAGGATGTGACGTAAGAGTAAGGGTGAAGAAAAGAGGGGTTAAGCCAAGGCCGGCGAGAAATGGTATCCTCCATTTTCCCTATTGAAGACCACCCTAATCCCACCCCCCGGCCTTTATATGCCATGGTAAAACAGCTCCCCTCATTTTACCTCTGACAGTACTGGGACGAGGAAGAGGCGACAGTACTGTGAGGATCAGGCATGTCCCTTTAATTATAGTGAGGCAAACCCAATTGAGAATCCACACCTGCAACTTGTCAAGTGGTTGCGGGTGTATAAAGGGAGACCAGTGGAGCAGCAAAGAGCAAAAGGGAGGCCTGTGCAGGAGAGACCAGCAGAGGACACTTTTCAGAAGGAGGCTGCCATGGTGGGACCGGAGGAGGAGCCAGGACGCCGGCCGACATCACAGAGGACCTGTGGAGCCCAAGGCAAGTTGGGCCATTAGGCTGCCACAGGTGTGCGAGACTCTGTTTCGAAGAAAGAGCAGCGAGCGAGCAGGAAGGAGAGAGGATGCCGTCCGCGTCTGTGCAGGCGCAGTGAAGTTGATGGCATGTGCAAGACAGCACCCAGCGTGCGGGCGGGGCTGGCAAAGGCCGGCCCGGCCTCTGAAAAGCAGAAAGGGAGCAGCAGGAGCCGACGACCAGAGAACGTCAGGGAAAGCCACACAAAACCCAGGGCGCGCTTAGCAGGCTGCGCTTCAGTCACGAAGTGCCGTATGAATGAAAACTTGAAACAAAGCTGATTTAAGTATATTGAATACTGAACTGAATGAAAATCTGAAACTAAGCATAATAAATACCAAGCTGAATGAAAATCTGAAACTATGCAAATCGATTACTGAACTGACTAAAACCTTTATGGGCAAACTTAGTAGCAGATGAAAGTAAAAATGGTTAAGTGCCCATGTGAGCACAACCTAGGAAAAGAGCACAAGTGTGAAAGCGTGCACCAGAATTGGGAGGTATGAATAAGACCACCATTAAGTGAACTTTATACATGAATACAGTGCGGCCAGGCCAAAGACTGACAAGAGGTGTGTGTCACATTACGGCCAAGCCAAAAGGCTAACCAGGAGAAGCTAGGAGAGTGTAAAGTTGGACACAGAGCCAAGAGGCCAACACGGAGAAACTAAGTGAATCTGTGCACAGGGGCAGGTGCAGAAGAACCTGTGTTCCTTATTGCGTGACCTGTGATGGGTGGATCGTGTGATCTGCCAACTGCGCCTAGACCAGTGAGCCCTACATTGTGAAAGCCAAAGACATTATTAAGCAGGTAAAAATAAGTTGGTGGAAAGGACGCCAACCATATGGTGCTCCTGTTGGGAGTTAACAGTGAAGAGAATTAGTGTGACATGAGAACCCTCAAGAAACTGTATATTATCGAACAATCCAAGGTGAAGCACTTTAAGTGTACTGGTGATGTAATCCAGACAGAGGGTCAGGTTGACCTAGAGTTGTGTTGAACTGTGAAAGACTGAAACAAATATCATGTGCTACATTGAAGTCTTGGGGAACGGACCCATGAGACCTGGTGAACTGCAAATGTCTTGAGGACAGAGCCGCAAAACCCTTTTCTTTTTGAACTGTAGTGCTTTAACCTTGGGGAAGGGATCCCCGATGATTGTGTGGAACTGTGTTGTATTGAACTTGAGAAAGGTAATCTTGAGACTTTTGTGGAACTTTCTTGAACTTGGGGATGAGGAGCTGAAAAGGAAGCTAAGAGCAGGAAGAAGCTCAGAAATTTACGTTGATCACCATTCCTTTTGTTATTGACATCCTACACATTGTGTAGCTTTAGTTGTGAGAGCAAGGAAAGGGTTTGGACACAGACAGATTTAAGTTGAACTCTTTGACTTTCCTTAGTTTCGTTCAGGTTGGGAAGTCCCACCTTAGCATAGGGCAAGTTAGGCCTTCTACCATCCGGACATTTGCTTTAATAAACCTATTTGTTCTGAACTTTGAATCTGTTGTTTGTATCTTTCTTCATGATGTTGTCACAACTGGCAGAAATGCAAGGCATGAAACCGGAATGTGTGTCCGTACTGTGTGCTGTTAAGGAGTCATTTTCTACAATAAGGGTAACTTTCACAGAATTCAACCATGTGAACTGGAGATGGTTGATTGTAACAGAGGCAGAACAAAGGTATTCCCACTGCTGTGACTTACAGCATTGTACTCCCACTGCTTCAAGACTTATTTGAAACCCCAATGTCCGACATGTGGCTCTTTAAAGCGGAGAATGTTAAAGTGGATATATGAACACCTTTGCAGAATCGCAAAGAAATCACAAAGTAAATCAAAGGCCGGTGTTACAAATGACAAATAATGCTTGGCTTAGAGAAG
This sequence comes from Ambystoma mexicanum, assembly GCF_040938575.1. Lineage (NCBI taxonomy): Eukaryota > Metazoa > Chordata > Amphibia > Caudata > Ambystomatidae > Ambystoma > Ambystoma mexicanum. The sequence goes on along the minus strand of NC_090922.1, from coordinate 1,345,676,728 downwards.
TAGGGCAAGTAATCATTGCACTGAAGTGGTTTGTGGTTGACCACAAATATTCTTCAGAAGACTATGCATAGAGACCAGACTGGCCATTAACAACTCTTGCATCGTGTTTCCACTATTTATGAGTTGTATCTTGTTGTGAAGCCGAGTAGGAGCAACCTGAGTTTTAGGCTCCCAGGTATATCCCCATTTGGTTTTAAGGGCGTTTACCTAATGAGTTTGTGACTCTTCAAGAGGAACAAAATGAATGTGCAGTCAAGACAGTCCATCAAAACTAGTGAACTGGTTTAAAGGTACAGTAAATACCCATGGTTATCGCACAATAAGTGTAGGTCTACAAAATGTATCCAACATATTCTTCATATACTTTCAGCATAGGAATTAACAAAATGTACACTTAAATACTTTTGCAGAATATAGGTAACAAGACAAAGTGGTCACACTGAATCATCAAATTTTCAAATATTTCTGTGAAGTCCAATTTTCATAAGAGACAGAGGCCTTAGAAACACAACTACCCCCAAGTTGTGATGTTAAGTCTGTGCGTTCATAGCAACCAATAGATCCATGTTATTATTAATAATAATAATTTTGCATTTATATAGCGCTACGAGCCCTCAGGTATCTGAGCGCTGCTTATTATTACCCACAGAGTGTGGTGCACATTTATCGACCTTGGAAGGATGAAAGGCTGAGTTTGGCCTTGCCGGGATTCGAACCTGCGTTAGCAAGCTCTGCACGGATGTCAGAATATACAATAGAGGCAGTTGTGGAGGATGAGAGGGAAGAGGCGGACTCTTGAGGACATTTATGAGATTTATTAAAGCATAATATGAAGGCCTACCTTTCCCCATCTGCACAGGGTATTCCCTACCTATTTTACTAAGGTGCTCATCAGTTGTCTTGGAATGTCCAAAAACAATACATCCTCTGTCCAAAAACAAACACTATCTGACCCCATCACTTATATGAACAAGGAAGGAGGACACGAGAATGACTCCCTTCTCTTGTTAGATGCTTCTCGCACTTGTCGTCTTGGATTCAAAAGAGTTCCTTCAATAGTCTTTAGCAAATCTTCTGATTAGTTCATATAACTCTTTCCTCAAGTTGGGCTATTTCACTTTCTTTTTAGAAGTGTCCTTCCTTGACTTAACTTGTCTCATCACAAAGGCCATCTCTGCCTTCAAATCCTTATATCCTTTCTTATTATATCAGAAAAGGGGGTAGTCCCTTGACGATTGGCGTTTCAATAAGAGGCCTGTAGTTCACTTTTTAACAACGGGGCTAGATAGCAAGTTAACCCTTTGCCCCAATTAAATTGGGTGGCAAGTCGTTCAAAGTTGACAAAAGAACGCTCCCAAGTCCTCTCCTTCTTCACATGGTTGTAATATACCATGCAGAACTATATGGGTGTGAGGGTTTGTTCTTACTTGTTCCTGCCCCTACTGGAGTCCTTGATCCACTTGTATCTGATGTGCGACTAAGCATTCCAGAAGAGATTCTAGGGTACTCATACTGGGATTGCGTTTGGATTAATCACTTTCAGCTTCCTCCCAGAAGTGTGAATCTTGACTGTTCCCCGGGCTATTTAGGACGTCTCCCTGCCTGGTCGAAACCATCCAGCAGTGGGATTTGTAGCTTTTACTAAGGGAACAAGGAATTTTTTTTCCATAGGGCAGGTTTTTATGCCCAACAGACAAATTGGTGGGAGATGGTCTATTGGTATGGCCATATATCCCTTGGAGGATAAGGGTAGTCTCTATTTCGGGACTTTAGATCCCATTCCTGACACCTTATGCGGAGGATCAGAAGAAATACGCAGACTCTTTGAGGACATTTAAAAAAAGATTATTAAAGAATAATATGAAGGCCTAACCTTCCCTATATTTTTTACTAGGGTGCTTGTCCGTCTTGGAATGTCGAAAAAGACTACATCCTCTGTCAAAAAACAAACACTATCTGACCCTATTACTTATATGAACAACAATCAAGGATAGGAGAATGACTTTTTTCCTGTTAGATGCTTCTCCCACGTGTCTTCTTGGTTTCAAATCAAAGGAGTTCCTTCAATAGACTTTAGAAAGTCTTTCCTTGACTTAACTTTACTTATCAAAGGCTATGTGGACCTTTAGATCTCGTATTCTTTCTTTTTCAATTCCCATGCTTCTACTTTGACTGTGGATTTGATTTCTCTGATTTCCAGGATAAGTGTATAACAGTTATACTTCTTGGGATCCCCTCCACGGTTTCCTTTCCTTTGTAGTAAATATTCAGATGTGTTCATGTTTACTCTAAGCTTTTCTTACTTCCAATGATCTCTCTTTCAGGGAAAGTTCTTATACATTCTTGCGCGTTATCATAGTTCAAGTTTAACAAAAAGATCCCCCTTTCATTCACTTCCCTTTCACGGGACAGTCTTATTCACTCTTTCTCCTGGTCACAGTTCAAGTTTCGTATGTTTGCTTTCACTGCTTTTTCATTGGTACCAAGACAAGTTGGTGTCCAGTCATATTTTCGAATACAATATTTTCGAAAGTCAAAATGTCGAAAATATTTATTCGAAAATAAAAATGTCGAATTACAAAAATGTCGAATTTTTTCCGATTTTATTTTCGAATTAATGTTTAATAATTAATTAATAGTTTATTAAACATAATTTTTTAAAATAATTAAAGGTATATCCATGGTGGGTGGGGGATATGGGGAGGAGGGGGGGGTTGGTGTAGGGGTTTGGGATGGGGGGGTTGGGAGGGACCCCCCCATAAAAAATGTTAGTATTTGTGACATTTTACATAGTTATTTTAACATTGGTTTTTCGATTTTTTTTCGACATTTTATTTTCGAATTAATGACTTTTTCTATTATATGTATGTGTTTTCGACATTTTTGAATTCGACATTTTTTTTCGAGATTTTTGTAATTCGAAATTATGTTTTCGAAATTATGACTATAAACCAGACAAGTTCTCTGATTCATAATAATTAGTTTGTTGCCTTCCCCAGGTCCCCATTACCTTCTTTAGTATTAGGTATCATCTCTGGGATCCGCGCAGGTCTTTCTTCTCCTTCAATTCTCCACCGGACTGCTGACACGTCCCTGTCTCTCTCTCAGTATCTCGGTCGAGAGTTTCTGCGCTCTTCGACTCAGTTACTCTTCGCTTCAACTTTGAGTCGTGTCACTTGCTGCGGCTTCCCTGTGCTGCTATCAGGACTGTTCTGACGGAGGACTGCCCACCACGACTCCCTCGGGATCACGCCACCCTGAGCTCTCAAGCTCCACACGAGCTAAGATACTCTGGACTGGTCTCTCGGCGCTCCTGTCGCTGCTTCCCAGCAACTTTGCTTCTAGCGGGCCGCAAGTCTTGCTGCAGCTCCACCTCCTTTCAGGTACACATTCGCAGGAGACGTCCACTGCTTTGACGTACGTTCCTGTCACACACCTGCCTGATTGGCACTTGTGGAGACTATGGATATACAGACGCCATTGATCGAGCACATCACTTTCCAAGTTACATGTTTTGACGGTCTAGTTCCCGACGGTCATGGCCACCGCCGTCGGCTTTAACTCACACCACAGTCAGAGCTCGGCGCGTTGCAACCCACAATTGCTGCTCCCCCCTGCTTTGGGCATCAACGCTGTTTTCCGTTCTCTCGAACCCTGTCTATGCTCCACTTTGTCTCCCCCCGGCCCCCGGCTTTCCTTTTTGCTTGCTCTCTCTCGGAGCCCCGCTCTGCAGCCTCTATCCATCAGCTTCCTCTGCAGTTCCCGCATCTACACAGCGCTTTTTCTTCGCTGCTTTCCCGCTCCTCCTTGTGGTTTACCCGCTTTGTTGTTTCCTCTTACCGCTCTCGGTTCTCCTGTGTGTTTACCTCAGAATTATCTTGCTGCTGAGGTCTCTCTTACCCAGGCTGTGAGCTGCATAACTGCCTTGGAGTTTTCGTCCTTGAGGATCCCTCTCTCTGACGCTCAATACCCACGCCTACAGGGCCAGTTTCCATCGATACATCCAAAGTCTCCTCTACCCGTTTACCTCGGAGAGAGACTACAGGTATCTTCTTGGGGGTCAACACATACTAAGGGTTTTTTTCCTCTACTACCTTGATACCTGTCTCCCAGTTGCTACCTCATTGGAGCCATCTGGAGCTAATACATCAAGAGGGTTTTTCCACCTATCAAGGCTTTTTCCTATTCACTGACTTTCTCGGGAAGGAGCTGCTAACTGGCTTCTTTATAGAAAGCAGACATAGTGGCTTCCCTCCGAGGGAGACCATATCTCTTCAAGCAAGAGCAACTCACAAGGAGAAGGAACAATAAATCCCCAACCAGCTTCAGCTAATCAGGTGAGGAGGAAGGGAGGTTGTCGGATCTAAGCGACGATCCTGGGGAACGTGATAGCCAAGCCTTCTCCTCCTCTTCCTGACAAGTCTTTGTCCTTTAATCCACTCATCCCACTGAACACTTAATTTCCAATTAAAGGAACAGTTTCTCTTTCTTCAGGATAATATAGCCCGTTTACATTTTCTTCAGCCGTCTTGGTACTTGGCAATATTTATTAAGTTTGACAGTCCCACGTATGACATTATGGTTCCTGGTTCAGGGAGTTCCTCACAGGAACAGGAGTCCTTAGAGATGTTGGCGACTTCATCCTCCGGCAAGTGTCCAAGACCGCTCCAATGAAATGAAGGGATTGGGACAGTGAAACATGAGACTTCCTGAAGTTCATGGTGAAGCCCAAGCTGTACAACAGGCTGCACGTTCGATACAAGTGTGCTGACACCTGGTCTGGGGACAAATTCGGATGGGCTAGTCGTTCAGATAAGGAAAGACATGAATGGCTTCCATTCCGAGGTGGGCTGCTACCACTTTTAGCAGCATGAAGTTGATCCTGGGTGCCGAAAATAGACTGAACGACAGGACCTTGAATTGATAGTGGCAATGCCTCACTACCAACCTTGTGTATAGCCTGTGCTTTTGACGCATGGGCACATGGAAGTAGGCACCGTGCAGATCAAGGGGTTTAAGTTTCTGAGCTAGAGTTACCATCTTTAATCTGTCCTTGCGCAGGTACGAGTTCAAAAGTTGCAAATCCACAACGGGACATAAACGGCTGTCCTACTTAGGCAGCAGAAAATAGATGGAGTACCAACCATTACCTCATTCAGAGCAGGGTACTTGTCTATTTCACCATTCGCCAGAAGCTGACAAAACATCAAACAGGAGGGGGTCCAGTGGCAAGCCTTGATTGAGTAATAGTTTGGAGGGAGTTGCACAAAGGGGCGACCATATCCCTGGTGAATGACCCAACGGGCCCCAGCATCTGATGTGATAAGACAACTCCTTGCCAAACTGGGAAATCCTGCTTCCCAAAGAAGAAGAGTGGTGGAAGTCCGATTCACATAGGCTTTGTTGTAGAGGGCACCATTGTAGGCCAAAACGCCTCCTCCAGGAGCACCTCCATCCCTATTTGCTTGGCACTGCACATGTTTGCCAGAGGGAGCTTGACGAAGGCCCCTCTGGGTGCAGGAGGTGAAGAGCTGAAAACACCTACCCCTGTTGGGGTTGCAGGCTGTTGCTGATGGACTGCTAGGCCCTGAGACTTTGCAGTCGCCTTTGAAGCCTGGAACCTCTGGAAGGACTCATCAGCCCTTGTCCCAAACAGATTAATGGCATCATACGGCATGTACAGGAGCTGGTCTTTGACTTCCGGAGCAAAACCATGTGTCCCCAGACAGGAGTACCACCTCATAACCATTCCAGTGGCCTTCGGCTCAGCCACAGTCAGCAGTAGCTAGGCCTGATTGAGGGATCTCACGTGAAGCCTCCTTGCCATCCCTTACCAGGACTTCAATGCCCCCCGCCCTCACATCACCTCAAGGGAGCTGTTTCGGAGCATCAAGTTGATGGATATCCGGCCGAGGCAGCCAGAACCAAAAACATTTCTTCTTCAGGCATCCAATGTCTCTTGCTCTCCAGGTCCGGGGGAAAGATTGTCTTCAGGTTTGTCATGGCCACCTGGACAACTAAACTCTGGGGAGGCGTGAAAGGCCAGGAATAGCAAATCCAAAAGGTGCAGCCTGGTAATTTTAGGCTAGATCCCGGTTTACAGTTGGGACGGAGGCCTATTTTGACCATAATTCCAAGAATGTTGCTTCAACTGCTGAGTTAAAGTGCAGTAGGGTCTGTCTGTGCACCTTCATCCAGAATTTCTGTTTGTTAGTACTGCACCTTGGACTAAAAGGTGCTGATAATCCTAAAGTATTAACCAGCTTAGCTATGAGACGTTGAAAGCAGGCCTGAGGCTTTCCGGGGATAGTAAAGTATGTTCAATTCTGTTGAAGTGTCCAGACCACTTACAAGATCTACCGGGTATCTTCCACATGAAATTCCTCAGAGAAATCCCCAACTTCCCTGGGGCAGAGAGGGCTCAATCCAAATGGGATGGGTTCACCCTCCTTATCATAAATAACCTCCATTTGAGACATAAATGCACCTCAAATGAACGTAGCATATGCCCAAGGAACCCTGTGTCCGGGGGCACCACAGAGGTGAATCTGGGTTAGAAGACTAACACCCGAAGACTGAGCAATGCAGCCCTGAGATGGATCCTGGTCCGTTTTAGTGGTGGCTGAGCCCATGGGCATACAGTTGCAGGATCTTGCAGAATCACTGCTGGCTTATCCAAGCACGGAGGACTCCGATGGTGCAGAGTGTGAATCTGTCGGCGGTTGAAGACACCAGGGCCTTGGTAAAGAACATCTTCAGCCAAAAGGCCTTCAATTTCTCAGGGGTGGAGGACTGGCTGGGGAACGGCACCAGAGTAGACCCTGGAGCAGTGACTCCTTTTCCTCAAAAACAAATAATAGTGTTTTGAAGATCTGCCAACCAAACAAGATCTCTTGCTGTTCTTGTTTCTGTCCTTGCAAAGGGGGGGGCCGTTCTTTGGTTTGACTTTCGGGGCAAAGTGACCTCAAATGGGTCTGTTTATTGCCCTTCACCTTGTTGAAAAAAAGCAAATAGTTTTACTGCCCACTCACGAAGTTACTTGGGGTGCAACAACTGGCACTACCCGCAGTACTGCAGGTTGTGCTCCACTCTGAAGCAATATTGACAGATCCAGTGAGGATCGGAGACGTTTGCAGTCGAGCCAGGGTTTAAAACCGAAGGACTTATTCAACATGGCGCAAAACAAGAAGAACAATAACTTCAAAATGAAGCAATGTTCCTAAAGAAAAGTGCAGGGTAAAACAGCTGAGTCAGAGTTTCTGGGAGATGGTTAACAAAGAAGTAAGTGTCTCTGTCTCTCTCT